>NC_056080.1:111770284-116770284 GCF_016772045.2 Ovis aries | reverse complement strand
TTTATTAGTGTGTGAGATGGGTGCAATTGTGCGGTAGTTTGAGCATTCTGCGGCATTGCCTTTCTTTGGGATTGGAATGGAAACTGACCTTTTCCAGTCCTGTGGCCACTGCTGAGTTTTCCAAATTTGCTGGCATATTGAGGGCAGCACTTTCACAGCATCATCTTTTAGGATTTGAAGTAGCTCAACTGGAATTCCATCACCTCCACTAGCTTTGTTCCTAGTGATGCTTTCTAAGGCCCACTTGACTTCACATTCCAGGATGTCTGGCTCTAGATGAGTGATCACACCATCGTGATTATCTGGGTCGTGAAGACCTTTTTTGTACAGTTCTTCTGTGTATTCTTGCCACCTCTTCTTAATATCTTCTGCTTCTGTTAGGTCCCTACCATTTCTGTTGTTTATTGAGCCCATCTTTACATGAAATGTTCCCTTGGTATCTCTAATTTTCTTAAAGAGATCTCTAGTCTTTTCCATTCTGTTGTTTTCCTCTATTTCTTTGCACTGATTGCTGAAGAAGGCTTTCTTATCTCTTCTTGCTATTCTCTGGAACTGTGCATTCAGATGCTTAAATCTCTCCTTTTCTCCTTTGCTTTTCGCCTCTCTTCTTTTCACAGCTATTTGTAAGGCCTCCTCAGACTGCCATTTTGCTTTTTTGCATTTCTTTTCCATGACTGTGTGGATCACAATAAACTGGAAAATTCTGAAAGAGATAGGAATACCAGACCACCTAACCTGCCTCTTGAGAAATCTGTATGCAGGTCAGGAAGCAACAGTTAGAACTGGACATGGAACAACAGACTGCTTCCAAATAGGAAAAGGAGTACGTCAAGGCTGTATATTGTTACCCTGCTTATTTAACTTATATGCAGAGTACATCATGAGAAAAGCTTCGCTGGAGGAAGCACAAGCTGGAATCAAGATTGCCGGGAGAAATATCAATAGCCTCAGATATGCAGATGACACCACCCTTATGGCAGAAAGTGAAGAGGAACTAAAAGCCTCTTGATAAAAGTGAAAGAGGAGAGTGAAAAAGTTGGCTTAAAGCTCAACATTCAGAAAACGAAGATCATGGCATCCGGTCCCATCACTTCATGGAAAATAGATGGGGAAACAGTAGAAACAGTGTCAGACTGTTTTTTTGGGCTCCAAAACCACTGCAGATGGTGACTGCAATCATGAAATTAAAAGACGCTTACTCCTTGGAAGAAAAGTTATGACCAACCTAGATAGCATATTCAAAAGCAGAGACATTACTTTGCTGACTAAGGTCCGTCTAGTCAAGGCTATGGTTTTTCCTGTGGTCATGTATGGATGTGAGAGTCGGACTGTGAAGAAGGCTGAGCGCCAAAGAATTGATGCTTTTGAACTGTCATGTTGGAGAAGACTCTTGAGAGTCCCTTGGACTGCAAGGAGATCCAACCAGTCCATTCTGAAGGAGATCAGCCCTGGGATTTCTTTGGAAGGAATGATGCTAAAGCTGAAACTCCAGTACTTTGGCTACCTCATGCAAAGAGTTGACTCATTGGAAAAGACTGTGATGCTGGGATGGTTTGGGGGCAGGAGGAGACGGGGACGACAGAGGATGAGATGGCTGGATGGCATCACGGACTCGATGGACGTGAATCTGAGTGAACTCCGGGAGATGGTGATGGACAGGGAGGCCTGGCGTGCTGTGATTCATGGGGTCACAAAGAGTCGGACACGACTGAGCGACTGAACTGAACTGACTGATTTTTAAATAATGGATGATTCCTTTACAATATTGGTTTGATTTCTGCCATACATCAACATGAATTAGCCATAGGTATATATACGTCCCCTTTGTCTTAGTTTCTTTCTTTAAGTTTTGAATAACAATTTCAGAAGTTTCAATATCAGAAAAGTCATAAACTGATATCGTTAAAAGTTCTTCCCATTTCTGTCATATCCATCTACTACCCCCATCCCACACAACCATTATTATTCATTTCTTATATATTCTTCCAGGGTTTATGATTTTTTTATTCAAGAACTAAAATAGCAAAACTATATTTGTATGTATTTTAAAGTAGTGAATGGGAGAAAAGGGGAGGATATAGTATGGTATTTTTTTTAAAGAGAACTCTTTCTGCACAGGATGGTTGCCATTCTCTTTATCATCAATTTTTACTTGGGTTTTATCAACTAAATTAATTGAGGAAGTATTTGTTGAGTCTCCTCTCAAACACAATTCTAGGTTCTGGCTCTGTATGTAGCCTAGATAAGAATATCATCAATACATTCTAGTGAAACCAAAATAGCTTTTAATGGATGACTCTAATTTCACATTAAAACAATAGTTTTTATAAATGTAGTAGTCTCCAACCAAGAAATCCAGTCTTTTTTTTTATTGAATGTGTTAAAGGAAATTGAATATTTAGAAAACAATTGATCAAAACATAAACAGCTGGAAACAGCGAACATGAAGCCAAAGAAAAGAAAAATACAAGAAACTTGAGAAAACAGCTTTAGGAATGTCCATAGTTACTAGCATTCAACCACCAGGAAGATGTCCAACCAAAACTAAGATTTAAATGCCTTCAGGGAAAAAGGAGTTACAACACTTAGAAACTTCATTACTAAGAAAGTATCTGACCTAAATTCACAGGGGAACCACTCATATTTTAAGTTACCTCATACTAATCTATTTCTCAAGCTTATAAATATATTGGTGATGTGATGGACTCAAAAGCATCTTAAAGACCACACACGAACTTTAATATTAACTTGTACTGAGATAACAAACTAACTAAAAACTAAATAATGTATATCCCATGAGAAGTCACAGCTCCAAGCAACAACACAGCATTCTGCTGCATAGAAAGCCAGAAGGCAGGCTTGGTCAACCATGAGATCACCACTTGCATTTTTATGTATCCCCCTCCCAGTATTTGAAAGAACTTGCACAACTGAAATCAGTTCAAACAAGTCTGTCCACAACATCCTTGAATAGCCTTCAGTGTTTAACATTTTATTCTCAAGTGACTACTTTTCCACACATCGATGATGATGGTCAGTTTTGATGTTGAAAACAAACAGGTCTTGAAAGCAGATTGTTTCAAAATGTGTTAATATATAAAGTTTCTCAGCTCTGCAATTTTTTTCCTATTACCCTTATCATAGAACCAGGTGAGGGAAAAGGCTAGAGATGCTATTAATAGAATAGTTCAGAAGAAAACATGACATAAGCAAATGATGTTCTTCAATGGAGTGGAATTCATGTAATTTCATAATGGAAAACTATGTTAGTCAGTGTTGTCCAGAAAGAACTAGTAAGGTATAAATATTATATATAGATATATACATATATATATGTGTGTATATATATATACATACATACAAGATATAAGTTTATATATACATATTATATGGGCTTCCCAGGTGGCACTAGTGGTAAGAACCTGCCTGCCAAAGCAGGAGATGTAAGAAACTTGGGTTCAATCCCTGGGTCAGGAAGATCCCCTGAAGGAGGGCATGGCAACCCATTCCTGTATTCTTGCCTGGAGAATCCCACGGACAGAGGAGTCTGGTGGGCTATAGTCCACAGGGTTGCAAAGAGTCGGACATGGCTGAAGTGACTTAGCATGCACCCCTATGTATCATATATATAAGGTTATATATTAATATATATTGGGTTGGCTAAAAAGTTTGTTGAGCTTTTTCCATCAGCCAATATGGAAAAACCTGAAGGAACTTTTTTGCCAGCCTAATATATAAGAGCTATCTAGATACTGGTTGATTAATTTAAGGAATTGTTTCACACAATTTTGGAGACCCACAGGCTGGAGAGCCAAGGAAGAGTTGAAGTTGAAGTTCAGGCCAGTCTCCTGGCAGAAGTCTTTCTTCCTGGAAGGAGGTCAAAATTTGCCTTATTAAGGCCTTCAACTGATTGGATGAGGCCCACCCACTGGGCCTGTTACTGAGAGTAACATGCTTTATTTAAAGTCTACTGATTTAAATGTTAATCTCACCTCCAAAATACCTTGTAAGCAATATCCAGAATAATACTTGAATAAATATCTGGATACCTAGGCCTAGCCACGGAGAAGGCAATGGCACCCCACTCCAGTACTCTTGCCTGGAAAATCCCATGGACGGAGGAGCCTGGTGGGCTGCAGTCCATGGGGTCGCGAAGAGTCGGACACGACTGAGCGACTTCAATTTCACTTTTCACTTTCATGCATTGGAGAAGGAAATGGCAACCCACTCCAGTGTTCTTGCCTAGAGAATCCCAAGGATGGGGGAGCCTGGTGGGCTGCCGTCTATGGGGTCGCAAGAGTCGGACACAACTGAAGTGACTTAGCAGCAGCAGCAGCAGCAGCAGCAGGCCTAGCCAAGATGGGACATAAAACTGATTATCACACCAATGAACCCTCAACAAATACTTCTTGAGCAATATAGGTCGTCCTGGGAAATGGTACATAAAATGGATTTTTGTATATAGAAGCCCCATGACTTCTCAAACTAATGCTACTTTTAACTTGTGGTTTGGCCCTGCTAGTCCCTGTGGCATTCCAAAGAGAGGCAAACAATAACCCAACAGATAGTCAGGTTCAGCCTATGAAGGCTTGAGACCTAGAGGATTCGTAGTTGAAAGAACTCTTGATCTTCTTAAACTGGCAGACCTGAAGGGAAGCCTGAACATGCTCACATGAGTTCTTCTGCTAATCCCCAGTGGGGTTGCTCAGTCTAGAAAAGTGACCTCCTGCCTTGGATTCTTGCTTTGTCCTCCAGTTCCTCAATGAGCCTCAGTGTCTTCCCTGACCTCAACTTACTTGACCAGAGCCCAAACACTCTCTGCGCACCATGAACTGGGGCTGCTTCCACATACCAAGAACAACTATCTGTCTGATTCCAAACATCAGCACATGGATGGTCTTCAGCGCTGGGGCTTGCTGTGTCCCTTTGAACACTTAATCTGGGTTCTGAACCCAATTCCAATGTATGTTTCAGTGTGTGTGTGTGATGGAGGGGGCAGGTCTTATCCCTCAAAGCAGCAAACAATTCTCCACACACCAGCTGGCTGCCCTATAGTTCAGCTCAATGTTGACCCTATCCACCCAGAGATAGCATCAGATTCTATAAGGTAAAGGCTCAGTCCCACAAAACTGTCCCATGCCCCAACTTCAGGTGATCACCTGTGCTTCTGAGCAACCAGTTATAGAGTGTAGGTTCCAACAATCTTCTCCTTGGGGTCAGTTAATTTTAAAAAGTGGCTCACAGAATTTGAGGGAAACTCTTACTAGATTTTACTAGATTAGCAGCTTATGATAAAAGAATAGAACTCAGAAACAGCCAGAGGGAAGAGATGCACATGGAAAGCTATGAGGAAAGGACGGGGAGCTTCCTATGCTCTCTCCAGGCTGCCACTGTCCCCAAATCTCCCAAATTCACCAACCCAGCAGCTTTCTAAATTCTGGCCTTTTAGGTTTCTCTGGAAGCTTGAATACATGGGCATGAATGATCAAATCATTAGCCAGTGACCACTGAATCAATCTCCAGGCCCTCTCCTCTCCCTGGATGCCAAGAGGTGGGACTGAAAGTTACAACCCTTTAATCACATAGTTGGCTCTCCTGGCAACCTACCCCCATCCTCAAATAGGGTCCAAAAGTCATTTCATTGACATAACAAAAGACACCTTTATTGCTCTCCTCCCAGGAACTTCCAAGGTTTTTAGCAGCTCTGTTCCAGAATTGAGAGTGAAGAACAAACATATTATTTCTCCTTAGAAATCACAGCGCATGTATGTTCAATCCCTTCAGTCGTGTCCGACTCATTGCGACCCTGTGGACTGTAGCCCACCAGGCTCCTCAATCCATGGGATTCTCCAGGCAAGAATACTGGAGTGAGTTGCCATGCCCTCCTTCAGGGTATATTCCTTTTTCTTTTTAATTTTTATTTTTACTTTATTTTACAATACTGTATTGGTTTTGCCACACATTGACATGAATCCACCACGGGTGTACATGCGTTCCCAAACATGAACCCCCTCCCACCTCCCACCCCATATCATCTCTCTGGATCATCCCCGTGCACCAGCCCCAAGCATCCTGTATCTGCATCGAACATAGACAGGCGATTCGTTTCTTACATGATAGTATACATGTTTCAATGCCATTCTCCCAAATCATCCCACCCTCTCCCTCTCCCTCAGAGTCCAAAAGTCTGCTCTACACATCTGTGTCTCTTTTGCTGTCTCATACAGGGTCATCATTACCATCTTTCTAAATTCCGTATATATGTGTTAGTATACTGTATTGGTGTTTTTCTTTCTGGCTTACTTCACTCTGTATAATCGGCTCCAGTTTCATCCATCTCATTAGAACTGATTCAAATGTATTCTTTTTAATGGTTGAGTAATACTCCATTGCGTATATGTACCACAGCTTTCTTATCCATTCATCTGCTGATGGACATCTAGGTTGTTTCCATGTCCTGGCTATTATAAACAGTGCTGCGATGAACATTGGGGTAGGGATTGAACTCACATCTGCCTGCGTCTCCTGCCTTGCAGGTATATTCCTTATCCACCTTGGTGGCTCAGACGGTAAAAGAGTCTGTCTACAATGTGAGAGACGTGGGTTCGATCCCTGGGTTGGGAAGATTGCCTGGAGAAGGAAATGGCACCCCACTCCAGTACTCTTGCCTTGAAAATCCCATGGACGGAGGAGCTTGGTGCAGGCTACTATCCATGGGGTCGCAAAGAGTCGGGCACGACTGAGTGACTTCACTTTCTTTCTTTCACTTTCTTTACCCACTGAGCCATGTGGGAAGCCCAGAAATCACAGTATCTCAGCATTATTGGGATGCTTTCTCCACCAGCACTCATTCTGTTTCAATTTCCTTATCCTTGGGAGCCATTATACAGACTGCTAAATTCTCCTAGTTCCTCTTGTCCTTCCTCAGGTTCCACTGCTTCCCCACTAACCTGTGCCTCCTTGAACAGTTTATGGCAGTAGATGAAAAGGAAGAAAAGTAAAAGTGAATGATCCTCCTATCCATTCTGCAAGATCAGATTCCTGAGTATCATATTTTCATAGAACTATATATATTGGATTTGAGCGTGGCTTCAGCTGCATCTTGTAGAAGAACGAAAGTATGAAAAGTATACACTATAACAACAACACTATCACGATATTTCTGCTATAAGTCTCAGTTATTTTGGCCCTACTGCAAACAGAATTTCTTTGTATGAGAATCACATATTCTAAAATTATTATCTTAATTGCAAAATGAGCAATGAAATATATTTTTAAGTGGTTAAAATAAGAAAAACTGATCTTGAAATTATTTTTTAAATATCTGTAAAGCATATTAAACTGAAACCACACAGCTCAGACTGGGACTTGAATCTGTGAACTGGAACTTGAACCCACTATCTTTTTTTTTTTTTTTGGCTGTGCTATGCAGCATGTGGGATCTTAGTTCCCTGACCAAGGATCAAACCTGTGCCCTTTGCATTGGGAGCATGGAGACTTAACCATTGGACCACCAGGGAAGTCCAAACCCACTATCTTTTAATTGAGATCATACATCTGGTCTCAAGACTTAATGAAGCTCGGGTTTTTTATGTATCATCACAGAAAAAATTCAGTGAAAGACAAAGTCACAAGTAAGAAGTGGATTTACTTAGAGATACACATTCCATAGACAGAATGAGGTCCATCTCAAAGGCAAGAATGACCTTGGGAGAAACACTCCACAGACAGTATGTGGGCCATCTCAGAAGGTAAGAGGCCCCCAAATATGGGGTGGTTAGTTTGTATGGGTTGGTTAATTTCATAGGCTAATGAGTGGAGGATTATTCTAAATATTTGGGGGAAGGGGCAGAAATTTCCAAGAACTGGGCCACTGTCCACTTTTGAACTTCTATGGTTAGCCTCAGGACTGCCACGGCACCTGTAGGTATATCATTTAGATGCTAATATGTTACAGTGAGCTATAATGAGACTCAAGGACAACTGGAAGTAGAATCTTCCGCCATTTTGGTCCTAGTTGGTTCTAAACAGTTTATGTCTATGTTGTATCCTCAAGGGCTATATCATTCTTTTAGAGGTTATGTCCTGCTCCCTTTCCTCCTGTTTCAAAACCAGGTCTTCTAAGAATGTCTTCCTTGCCTGTAAATCAGGCACCTCTGAAAGATATACTGATGTATATTTTTAAAAACACCAGAAGACAATTTTACCATCCCAGGCCAACTTGGCCTCAGCGGGCTGGGCTGCCAGATCCACTGTTCTCTGGCTTTGGGATTTTCGTTTTCAGATGCGTCAAGTTTGTTGGTTGGTATTATGCGTATAATGAGTGCATGCTAGATACCTACCAGTCATTCCTTGCTCAGTGTGTGTGTGTGTGCGTGTGTGTGTGTGTGTGTGTGTGTGCGTGTGTGTGTGTGTGTGTTCCCTGTGGGCAGCAAGACAAGTCACGTAATTTGTATTGGTTAGCACTCCCCTGCTCTCACCCTATCCTCACCCTGGGCCACCATGATTGACTTATCTAGACATAATTCAGATTTGAGCAAGCATTAGGAACCCATTGAACAGGAAAACTGGATCAAGAAGAAGTACTGTCATCGGAGGCAACAGGAAATTCCAGGCCCAAAATGAGGACCTGAGCCAGAAAGGATGCCAGTCAGCCAAAGTCCAAATGCCAAAGGGAAAGTCAGGGAAAAGATCAAGTCCTGGAAGGAACAGAGATGGGAATGATCAAAATCAGAGTACACAGTCAAGGAGAGAAACAGGAAAACAAGATTAAGTAAAATCAAATCAAGACTAATTAGGGGCAAGAGAAGGCACATCAATTAATTAGAATGCCTGCTAACTACTGGGGGTGGCGTCAGAGAGGCCCACAGGAATGTGTTGAAAAGTAGGGCAGGTAAGTCAGCCCAATGTAAAGAGTCAGGAAGGAGGTGGATTAATATTTCCTATGGTACCTTTCACAAAGTAAATTCTCAGTTAATATTAACTGAGCTAGTCAAGCAGTAATTAGGTACACACAACCCTGGTGGTCAGAATGTGTCATATTAGCATGCACAAGAATAAACCAGACCAAAGTTTAGGGCATGCCATTGAGAAAGTCATGGGGCATTTTTATTAATAACAGTTAAACAAGGGCTGCTTCAGAGTCTGACAGCCCAAGACCAAATTGGACCAGTTTTGAAGAGGTACGTGGAACAAGGAAGGAAAGAAAGAGAGAGAAGCTCATGCTTACTGAATACCAATGCCCTTATGTACTTTGCTTAATTCAATTGCCAAAGGGTATGAAGTATTTATGATTTCACAGATGATGAAATTGGAGAATGGTTAAGTATCTTTCCTAAGGTCACGCAGTCAGAATTTAAATGCAGAACTGATTCCAGAATCCAGGCTCTTTTTGAATATTCCACCCTCCACCTTATGAACCAGGTTGGGAAGACGCACAGACTAGTCAGTGGAAAATCAGAGAGAACAACACCCTGTCAAGAGCAGGACAAGAAGGCTCTCTGGAGGAGAGGGTTTGTCACTTCTTGAAAAGATACTGCAGTTGAACTCTGCTCCTTGTGACTCTGCTTGGTTGACTTTCAATAACCAAGCCATGATCCAGGTAGCAGTAGCTACTGAAAATCTACTGTGTACTCACACCCTATGCTAGGTACATATATTAAGCATTATCATTTCCAAAACATTTTCATAGCCATTGTTTCACTTGGCCAAGACAAGGACTCAGATACATGGCAGAAAGCCAAAAAGCCCAGATTTCAGAAATAGGAAGCAAGTTAAGGCAACACTGATATTTTAATACTGAAAACCAGATGGCTAGGCTGGAACTGCCTGGCTTGTTGTTCAATCGCTCAGGCGTGTCTGACTCTTTGCAACCCCATGGACTGCAGCCCACCAGGCTCCCCTGTCCATGGGATTCTCCAGGCAAGAACACTGAAGTGGCCTGGCTTATGCTTGTCTAAAATCAGGATTGGTCCGGGGACTCAGGTGGGACTGAGTCTGCAGGTGGAAGGCCAAGTGACCCCTGACTTGAAGGAAGAAAAACAACAAGTTTATGAAATAGGCAACTTCTGATGGTAATTTCATTCAAAACTATCAGGCGGCTCTACCTCAAAAAAACAAAAACACTAATTAGAAAAGATACATGCACCCCTATATTCATAGGAGCATTATTTGCAATTGCCAAGATATGGAAGTGCCCATCAATAGATGGATGGATAAAGAATATGTGGTATATATGCAATGGAATATTCAGTTCAGTTCAGTCACTCAGTCGTGTCCGACTCTTTGAGACCCCATGAATTGCAGCACACCAGGCCTCCCTGTCTATCACCAACTCCAGAAGTTCACTCAGACTCACGTCCATCGAGTTGGTGATGCCATCCAGCCATCTCATCCTCAGTCATCCCCTTCTCCTCCTGCTCCCAATCCCTCCCAGCATCAGAGTCTTTTCCAATGAGTCAACTCTTCACATGAGGTGGCCAAAGTACTGGAGTTTCAGCTTTAGCATCATTCCTTCCAATGAACACGCAGGACTGATCTCCTTTAGAATGGACTGGTTGGATCTCCTTGCAGTCCAAGGGACTCTCAAGAGTCTTCTCCAACACCACAGTTCAAAAGCATCAATTCTTCGGCGCTCAGCTGCCTTCACAGTCTAACTCTCACATCCATACATGACCACTGGAAAAACCATACTCAGCCATAAAAATGAAATCTTGCTATTTGCAACAACATGGAAGGACCTAGAGGGTATTATGCTAAGTGAAATGTCAGACAAAGACAAATGTCATATGATTTCACTTAAATGTGGAATCCAAAAAACAAATGAACAAACATAACAAAACAGAAAAAGTCATAGATACAGAGAACAAGTGGTGGCTGCCGGAAGGGAGGGGCTGGGAGGAGGAAAGAAATAGGTGAGGGAGCTTAATAGCCTTATGGGATAGAATCCCCGCTCTGCCACATCCCAGCTATGCCATCTTGGGTAAGTCTCTTCACTTGTCTGAGCTTCAGTTTTTGTCACAGGTTAAGTGGGGATAATAACTGTAGCTACTCCATTCATATAGGGTTGTGAAGATTCAATGACAAAGTGTAGAAAAACCCTTTATAATAGTGCTTAATACAAAGTAAGTGATAGCTTTTAAATTTTATCTATAGTCACACTTAGCCAGACACCAATTCATTCTCCATGCTGTAGCCAAAGTGGCATTTTCTGAAATAAATATGTTCACATCCTCCCCACCACCACCACACACAAGGACCCAAAGGACAGTCTAATGGATTGCCATCGCCCTTAAGATAACTTCAAAACTCCCTAACAGCCCCCGCCCCGCCGGCCGGGGTGCTCTAGGTGCTGCGCGGAGACCCTCTGCATCCATGGAACATGGCGCTGTGCGCGGTGCAGAGCGTGCAGGTCGCCGTCGGCAGCCTGCGCGCCATCTAGGCACCCAGCGCGCCCTGCTCGCTGCCGCGCTGGGGACTGCGGGCGGGTGCCGTCTGGGCACTGCGCACCGGCCCTGCTCTGCTGTCGGTGCGGAAATTCACAGAAAAACACGAATGGGTAACCACAGAAAATGGTGTTGGAACAGTGGGAATCAGCAATTTTGCACAGGAAGCTTTGGGAGATGTTGTTTACTGTAGTCTGCCTGACTACAAAGTTGAACAAACAAGAGGAGTTTAGTGCTTTGGAAAGTGTGAAAGCTGCTAGTGAACTCTATTCTCCTCTATCAGAAGTAACTGAAATTAATAAAGCTCTAGCAGAAAATCTAGGACCTGTCAACAAGTCTTGTTATGAAGATGGTTGGCTGATCAAGATGACATTCAGTTACCCTTCAGAACTAGATGAACTAATGAATGAAGAAGCATTATGAGAAATACATAAAATCTACTGAGGAGTGAAAATGGAACCCCTAAATAAACTACTTTGAAACAACTTAATCTAGCATGCTGCTGCTGCTAAGTCGCTTCAGTTGTGTCCGACTCTGTGCGAACCCATAGATGGCAGCCCACTAGGCTCCTCTGTTCCTGGCATTCTCCAGGCAAGAGCACTGGAGTGGGTTGCCATTTCCTTCTCCAATGCATGAAAGTGAAAAGTGAAAGTAAAGTCGCTCAGTCCTGCCAGACTCTTAGCAACCCCATGGACTGCAGCCTACCAGGCTCCTCCATCCAGGGGATTTTCCAGGCAAGAGTACTGGAGTGGGTTGCCATTGCCTTCTCCATAATCTAGCATAGTTATCTTAAATTAGTGGTGGATAGATATTTAAAAAGCAACTTTTAGGGAAAGAAGCTACTTGTAACAATGTTTCCTGAAGAAAATACCCCTTAACTTTCTAATGACTTCAGATAAACACTGTGCATCTTTTCCACAGCATCCTGTAATTTTTAGGCTAGGCTCCAGTTATAATATTCAGAATTCCTGAAATTATCTCTGGTAAAACTAATTACAAAAATTATGCAATTCAAGGATAACATGGTTATCTTAAACCTTATATGACATTGTAACTTGCTTACAGCTATCCTTGAATTTGGGTCAAAATTATCTTCCCACTAGAAATAACTGCCAGTGGAGAAAAGTTTGTTAGTTGTATAGTGTCCAGTGAAGAATAGTACTATCTTAATTTTGCTGTGTTTGCTGGTGCTATTTTTATACAGTGAAGCAACAGCCTTGCAGGAGAATAAACAATTTAATAATAAAATATTCAACTTCTTAAAAAAAACACACACACACTCCCTAACACAGACTAGAGAAAGTAGTCTGTGAATTTCCACAGCATGAAACCAGAACCGTTTCCCACTATGCCTTTCTAGAAACTTCCTGCTACCCCACTGGCCTTCTCTTAGTTCCTTTCACTCAACTTGCTCCCTCTCACCCCAAGGCCATGTTCTACCTGCCTGGATGCTCCCGATCCTTTTTCCTAACCGCTCCCCATTCTGCAGTTCTCAGCTCAAACCTTAGTTCCCCAAAGAACTTTTCCTTGACTGATCATTTCTGAATGTTCTCAAATTGTCACATACCTATCCTGTACTGCATATATCACAGTGGCTGTTTTTATTTCTTTGTGTGATTATAGGATTAGTGTCTATATCCCCTACCTGACTATGAGCTCTGTAACAGTAAGGAACTTGTCTTTGATCACAGCTACCTGAGCAGCAGGTAGTATGTGTCTGGCACGTAATAAATGTTCAACAAATTGCTAGACTCAATGAATGAAAGAATGACTAAATCTCACTTGCTGTACAGAGGATCAAATGGAAGAAAAAATAAATTAAAACCATAAGACTGCAGATAACATTGTAAAATGGCCTGGGCCTTGAAACTGTTATGAGGCTGTGGAAGCAAAAGTTCTTAGACCAAAATCGTGTTTAAAGGAAAATAAGACAGAAAAAAAATATGGACTTTAAGCTAATAGAAAAAGCAGGAAGGAAGGGGGAGAATTATTGAATCCAGAGTCAAGACAAGGCAATTAAACAGGATTTTTTAAAGTTAGGTGGTGTATGTGTGTACACTTCATAGTCTTTAAACTTAAAAACACACCCAAGTTATTTTTGACAGGAAAAGAAAAATCTGGAAAAAAGGAGAGTTCCTGGAATAGGAGAGATACCAACGCCCACCTGGCCTTCTGGACTGCCAGCCTCATTTCCAGGCAGTTGATCCTTGTTTCTATTTTCCCCCTTTCTTTGTTTTTCATTAAGACTGCTAGAATGACCCAGCTCTGAACTTGATGCTATTACCTTCAGAACTCAGTATTTCTGAATCAAGGCCCTCTCCTCCCCATCCCTCATGCTCTTGATCTGCCTCATCTCTGCTGTTTAGTGTCCTAAAAGTAGCTGCCATTTGGTCCTTGCCCAGCCTTTCTGTTCACTCCTCACTAACCACACCACCACCCTTGGTGGGAAGGTTCAGGCCTGCTTTGTGGTCTAGCCGAGAGATTTTCAAGCCATAGGACAGACCCAGCAGTGAATTTAGTGGGTCAAGATGAGACTAGCTTTTAGTGGAATGAAATAGAATGGAAAAATAAATATCAGATGCATTGTACATAGTAAGGTGTGTCTTGTTAAACTTTCTAAATTTAGTCATGTCTGTATGTATTAAAAATGTTTGATAGCTACTGTGATTTAGTGCTGCTTCAGCATGCTAGACTCTATAGTGTTTGGTGTATGAATCAGACAAGCAATTTTCCCCCAGGAAGTTTTGTTCAGTAGTTTAGCCTTAATGTAAATAACTCTGATATAAGACAGATAGTAATAAATATCATAAGGCAGCCATAAATAAAGCTTACAGGTAATGATAATAACTTAGTGTCTATAATAATAAAATGCTATTTATAATGTTTATTGAGCACATTTGTGCCAGGCAATGTGCTAAGCACTTTATGGGCCTTAGCTCACTTGGTCCTCTTAACAACACTATCAAATAGGCCCTACTCTCACCCTCATGTTATAGAAGTAAAAATGGAGGCTCAGAGACATGATGCAACTTGTCCTGGTTCCCACAGTTGGTTACATGGCTGAACCATGACTGAACAGCAGTGTCACTCGAGTTCAACACCCATGTTTTTATGCCACTAAATGCTACCATCTTTGTAATCCAACAAATTGCCTTTCCGCCATTGTTCTAATAATACCTATTAATAACATTTCTATTTCTACCACCTCTAATAATACCAAGAAAATATGCATGGTAGCCCCTTCCTATTATTGAATGGTTATAGCTAAATTTTTGGACCACAGCGAAGTCCCCTTTCTACTTATCAGTTGGAAAATAATTGATCTCCCACTAAAAGAGAGCTTCTCTTATCATAATCCCCTAATTACAAAACAAAAACAAAGGAGGGAGGGGATCATTATGTGGTATGTCCTTGGTTGCCTCACAGAATTGACTTTTACTGTCTCTGGGTCCATAAACATGAGCAGGTATACATTAATACTTTTCCTAAAGGCAATCAACTAATTCCTGCATAAATATTCTTTTACCTCCAGGGAGTTCACAGTAAATGTAAATGGTGCTTAAACTATTAAATGGTAACACGCTTAGTTCATTAAATCTTCTCAGGAAAAATTTGTACCGAGGGAGGGTCTGTTAACATCCACATGCCTACCTGAATGTCTGCCAGGGGTGTATATGGTACCCAAAGAAACACTGGGCAAGCCTTCGCCAGAGCATAGCCTGAGTGTGAATGCTGCTACATGGGGCACCTGCTGCCAGGGCTAGACATCCAGTCATAGGGGCACTCAAGTGCTGAATTCGAGAGGTCATAGTGGATGGGGCTCTTGAAAAACAAACTGGCTGAGACATATGAAGAAGAAAAGGGAAAAGGAGGCAAGGATTACAACTTGAATTATCCTTATATAATACTCTTTTTTTCAAAATGCTTTCAGATCATTGTAATTTTTAATTATTAAATATTGGATACGTTTAAAGAATTCTCTTTAATGTAGATGTAAATTAGAAAGCATCCTCACAACACCGGGGAACCTACTCTCTAGCAGAGATGCTGGAAGTCTGGTTTTGGAGTCTGTATTTGGGGAAAATCTGTTATTTGGTTTTGGTTTTGATCTAGATCCTTGGAAGGCTGAATAGACAATGCTCACATCAACACCATTTTTGTTTTTCTGTACTTGCACATGACCAAGGCTCAGTATTTGGAAGTATTATGAGTATCAAAACATTGTTTCAAATATAGGTAGGCATTCTAGATGATATGTGCACTGACAATTCCCTTACTATTGTAAGAATAAAATACTACACTATAAATGATAGTTATATAAATGAGCTGCTAAGTTTATGTACAATGATTATGAACATCAAATAATTAAACAGGGGAATAGATAAAGAATATGAATATTAAAAAGTATGTTGATTAGTCTATGAAGAAAATTATATACTTTTTGAACTAATGAATGCTATAAAAATAATTCAAGGTCAAGTAGTATAGGTTTAATCATATAATTCTAATATTTTTGAATTGTTTGGTGTAATTATATTTCTAACATGAAACAAAATAATCTTCGAGGACTAAATTTTATTTTCAGGTATCTAACTCCATTCAGGCCATAAGCCTTTCAAGAAAAAGTTCTGTTTGAGAATGCTTTACATTTTCTGAGTTTGAATTAACAATGGCATATCAATATTATCACCTCAAAATTTCATAAGAAAAAATTCCCAAATCATCTGTGACAAAGCATCTTCAATCCTCCAGGTAAAAGTGAATATAAAGAGTATGTGCTCAGTCACTCAGTCATGTCTCTTTGTGACCCCATGGACTATAGCCCGCCAGGTTCCTCTGTCCATGGAATTTTCCAGGCAAGAATACTGGAGTGGGTTGCCATTTCCTTCTCCAGGGGATCTTCCTGACCCAGGGATTGAACCCACATCTCTTGCATCTCCTCCATTGGCAGGCGGGTTCTTTACCACTAGTGCCACCTGGGAAGCCAGAAAAGAGTATAGTAAAGAAGAAAATACTAAACAAAGTTGAGTCACCTTAAAAATGTCTTTGCACTGACCTTGGTGGACAGTGATATCTATTTAGTTTCACAAATGTGCAGCTCAGTGTTCACAGAAGTTGACAGTGTTTAAAAAAAAAGTTCTGGTTCTAGATGTAAAAATACATTTTTAATTCTAAAATGATAACTAATGGACATATAGCAAGAATTAATTTTTTAAATGAAAATGCAGGTTTTTTCTTATATCTCACAAGTTCATTCTAAAATGGTGATATTTGGTTTGGGCTGAATATTGATATTACACTAGGCCCTTCAGCATTTTGTAATTGTCAATCTCATTTTTATTCATTGCTTCACTACATATTGGCTCAATGGTAAAGAAACCTCCTATAATACAATACAATGTAGGAGACGCAGGTTCGATTTCTGGGTTGGGAAGATCCTCTGGAGAAGGAAAAGGCAACCCACTCCATATTCTTGCCTGGAGAATCCCATGGACAGAGGAGCCTGGTGAGCTATAGTCCATGGGGTTGTAAAGAGTCAGACATGATGTAGCGACTAAACAACAAAACCATATATTGCTTAGCTTTGCTTATAAACAAACTTTCTGTAGATGATATTAATCAGTCCTTTTGCTTTTTCGCTTGATATTATCTTAATGAGATTTGTTTTCTTTGCTGTATCATACTCTAATTTACACAAATGTTTCAATTTATTGATCCATCTTTTCAATGGATATTGAGGTTGTTTCTCTTTCTCTTTTTTTTTTTACTATATTGGTAAAGCTTCTCTGAATATTCCAGTGCATGCCTTTTTATGTACATGTGCAAGAATTGTAGAGTATATGACTAAGAGTTGAACTGCTGGGTCATAAGTAATGTGGTGGTTTTTTTGACCACACCTCCCAGCTTGCAGGATCTTAGTTCCCTGACTAGGGGTCTAGCACAGGTCCCTGCAGTGGAAGCAGAGTTTTAACCACTGGACCACAGGGAATTCCCAGAGGATGTGCATCTTTAGTAGACAATGGCAATGGTTTTTCCAAAGTGGTAGCATTTGTGCTTCAACCACAGCATCAATCTCTATTCTTTCCCTGTGACTTTACAGCAATTTTGTGATACTACTAAGGCTCACAGAGAGAAAGAACAAGGGGATTGTGAAGAGAGAATTATTACAAATGTCAGCAAATCCTCTACTAATTTCCTTTTAGATGAGTTGCTTAACCTTTGGAGGGCTTCCCAGGTGGCACAATAGTAAAGAATCTGCCTACCAATGCAGGAGACTTAGGAGGCCCAGGTTTGATCCTTGGGTTGGAAAGATCCCCTGGAGGAGGACATGGCAACTCACTCCAGTATTCTTACCTGGAAAACCCCATGAACAGAGGACCCTGGTGGGCTAGTCTATGGGGTAGCAAAGAGTCACACAACTGAGCATGCACGCACGCAACCTTTCTGGGTGTCATTTTATTCACTTCTTAAATGAAGTTTTGGACAAGGAGAAATTTCTTTCAGTTCTAAAACTCTTTTATCTCCATTTTGCAGTTGGAAATACTGAGACACGGAACGATAACCTGCTTTGCCTAAATTCATATAGCACATCATTGGGGCTCAAGTTCCTCACGTGGAAAAAGGGGGTAAACTATCCTAGTCTTACGTATCACAGCCTATTTTATGTGTCTGGACTGAGAGTCCATGGTTTCAGGGCCAACATTAACCACCATTTATTAATAGATCCATTAGTGAAAGTCGCTCAGTCATGTCCGACTCTTTAGGACTTCATGAACTATACAGCTCATGGAATTCTCCAGGCCAGAATACTGGAGTGGGTATTCCAGGGGATCTTCCCAACCCAGGGAATGAACCCAGGTCTCCCACATTGAAGGCAAATTCTTTACCAGCTGAGCCACCAGGGAAGCCCAATAAATAGATCTATAATAGACTATACACATTAATGAAATAACATACTATGTGCAAGGCAGGCATCATAGATACCAGTGATGTCCTCTGTCCAGAGGAAATGTCCTCTGTTTTGGAGGAGCTCGTAAGATAACAGAAGAAATACATGGGTAAACCAGGATGTATCAGTCTACCGTGAGACAAGTGAGGTGATAGAGATGTGCCCACATCACAGCAGGAGGGGTGGAAAGGGGAACCAGGGAACTCTTATGGAAATAAATGAAAGCCCCATGAGGGCCTGGACCAGCACTTTTGCCTGCCTAGTATCTAGCACTTGGTGGCTCAGATGGGAAAGAGTCTGCCTGCAGTGTGGGAGACCCGAGTTTGATCCCTGGGTTGGAAAGATCCCCTGAGAAGGAAACGGCAACCCACTCCAGTATCCTTACTGTGATATTGAATGGTTTGCCTTGGAAATGAACAGAGATCATTCTGTCATTTTTGAGATTGCATCCAAAAGTACTGCATTCAGACTCTTTTGTTCACTATGATGGCTACTCCATTACTTTTAAGGGATTCTTGCCCACAGTAATAGATATAATGGTCATCTGAGTTAAATTCACCCATTCGAGTCCATTTTAGTTCACTGATTCCTAAAACATCTATGTTCACTCTTGCCATCTCCTGTTTGACCACTTCCAATTTGCCTTGAAATGTGGAAGTAACATTCCAGGTTCCTATGCAATATTGCTCTTTATAGCAACAGAATTTACTTCCATCACCAGTCACATCCACAACTGAGTGTTGTTTTTGCTTTGGCTTCATCTCTTCATTCTTTCTGGAGTTATTTCTCCACTGATCTCCAATAGCATATTGGGCACCTACTGACCTGGAGAATTCATCTTTCAGTGTCCTATCTTTTTGCCTTTTCATACTGTCCATGGTGTTCTCAAGGCAAGAATACTGATGTGTATGCCCTGACCAGTAATGCTGAAGAAGCTGAAGTTGAATGGTTTTATGAAGATCTATAAGACCTTCTAGAACTAACACTCAAAAAAGATGTCCTTTTCATTATAGGGGATTGGAATGAAAAAGTAGGAAATCAAGAAACACCTGGAGTAACAGGCAAGTTTGGCCTTGGAGTACAAAATGAAGCAGGGCAAAGACTAACAGAGTTTTGCCAAAAGAATGCACTGGTCATGGCAAACACCCTCTTCCAACAACGCAAGAGAAGACTCTACACATGGACAACACCAGATGGTCAACACCAAAATCAGACTGATTATATTCTTTGCAGCCAAAGATGGAGAAGTTTTATACAGTCAGCAAAAACAAGACTGGGAGCTGACTGTGGCTCGGATCATGAACTCCTTATTGCCAAATTCAGACTGAAATTGAAGAAAGTAGTAAAACCACTAGACCATTCAGGTATGACCTAAATCAAATCCCTTACAATTATACAGTGGAAGTGACAAATAGATTCAAGGGATTAGATCTGACAGACAGAGTGCTTGATGAACTATGGACGGGGGTTCATGACATTGTGCAGGAGGCAGTGATCAAGATCATCCCCATGGAAAAGAAATGCAAAAAGGCAAAATGGTTGTCTGAGGAAGGCTTACAAATAGCTGAGAAAAGAGAAGCTAAAGGCAAAGGAGAAAAGGAAAGAAATACCCATTTGAATGCAGAGTTCCAAAAGAATAGCAAGGAGAGATAAGAAAGCCTTTCTCAGTGATCAATGCAAAGAAACAGAGGAAAACAATAGAGTGGGAAAGACTAGCAATCTTTCCAAGAAAATCAGAGATACTAAGGGAACATTTCATGAAAAGATGGGGACCATAAAGTACAAAAATGGTATGGACCTAACAGAAGCAGAAGAGATTAAGAAGAGGTGGCAAGAATACACAGAAGAACTGTACAAAAAAGATCTTCATGACCCAGATAATCATGATGGTGTGATCACTCACCTAGAACCAGACATCCTGGAATGTGAAGTCAAGTGGGCCTTAGGGAAACATCACTACGAACGAAGTCAGTGGAGGTGATGAAATTTCAGTTGAGCTATTTCAAATCCTAAAAGATGATGCTGTGAAAGTGCTGCACTCAATATGCCAGCAAATTTGGAAAACTCAGCAGTGGCCACTAGACTGGAAAAGGTTAGGTTTCATTCCAATCCCTAAGAAAGGCAATGACAAAGAATGCTCAAACTATTGCACAATTGCACTCATCATCTCACACGCTAGCAAAGTAATGCTCAAAATTCTCCAAGCCAGGCTTCAACAGTATGTGAACCGTGAACTTCTAGATGTTCAAGCTGGATATAGAAAAGGCAGAGGAACCAGAGATCAGATTGCCAACATCTAATGGATCATGGAAAAAGTAAGAGTTACACAAAAACATCTATTTCTGCTTTATTGATTATGCCAAAGCCTTTGACTGTGTGGATCACAATCAACTGTGGAAAATTCTGAAAGAGATGGGAATACCAGACCACCTGACCTGCCTCCTGAGAAATCTGTATGCAGGTCAAGGAGCAACAGTTAGAACTGGACATGGAACAACAGACTAGTTCCAAATAGGAAAAGGAGTACGTCAAGGCTGTATATTGTCACCCTGCTTATTTAACTTATATGCAGAGTACATCATGAGAAATGCTGGGCTGGAAGAAGCACAAGCTGGACTCAAGATTGCCGGGAGAATTATCAATAACCTCAGATATGCAGGTGACACCACCCTTATGGCATAAAGTGAAGAAGGACTAAAAAGCCTCTTGATGAAAGTGAAAGAGTAAAAAAGTTGGTTTAAAACTCAACATTCAGAAAATGAAGATCGTGGTATCTGGTCCCATCACTTTATGGCAAATAGATGGGGAAACAGTGGAAACAGTGGAAGACTTTATTTTGGGGGGCTCCAAAATCACTGCAGATGGTGATTACAGTCATGAAATTAAAAGACACTTGCTCCTTGGAAGGAAAGCTATGATCAACCTAGACAACATATTAAAAAGCAGAGACGTTACTTTGCCAACAAAAGCCCGTCTAGTCAAGGCTATCCAGGTTTTTCAGTGGTCATGTATGGATGTGAGAGTTAGACTATAAAGAAAGCTGAACGCTGAAGAATTGATGCTTTTGAACTGTGGTGCTAGAGAAGACTCTTGAGAGTCCCTTGGACTGCAAGGAGATCCAACCAGTCTCTCCTAAGAGAGAAGGAAATCATTCCTGAGTATTTATTGGAAGGACTGATGCTGAAGCTGATGCAATGGCCACCTGATGCGAAGAAATGACTCACTAGAAAAGCCCCTAATGCTGGGAAAGATTGAAGGCGGGAGGAGAAGGGGACGACAGAGGATGAGATGGTTGGATGGCATCACTGACTTGACGGACATGAGTCTGAATAAGCTCCCAGAGCTGGTAATGGACAGGGAAGCCTGCAATCCATGGGGTCTCAAAGAGTTGGACACGACAGAGCAACTCAACTGACTGACTGATACAGTATCCTTCCCTGGAAAATTCCATGGATGGAGGAGCCTGGTGGGTTACTGTCCATGGAGTCACAAAGAGTCAGACATTACTGAGCAACTTCACTTTCACTTTCAGTATCTAGCACAGAAGCTGTCACAGGATAGTCCCTCGATAAATATTTATGAACTGAATGAAGACTAACAATACCTTATCATCCTGAAACATGTTTACAAAATGCTGCTGTATACATTATCTTCATTGATTTTATCAGGTCCTTTTGGTACAATCAAAACAGATGGGGTTGAGAAACAGTCCCTCCATTGGCAAGTATCAGAAGAGATTAAGGAAAACCTGATAAAGTCATTGTTATTTTAATGATATGAATTGGATCCTCTTAGCAGGCAGTTCCTACACAGGAACTACCTGTTAAGTAGGGAAGGTTAAATTTGCAATGGAAAAAAAAAATCCCTCTCAAATACAGTGTCCTTCATCACACCTTCCTGGGAAAACAACTGTCTCCCATCAAATGCATGAGGCATTCTCTTCCATATTTCTGTCCTGCCTGTTTGGCCTTTATATGCTCAAGAAATCAGAAAACAGATGTAGGGTGAATTACTGTGAAAAATCAATGCCTGTCATTTTCTATTTTTATCATGACAATGAATGCTGGATTGTTGCATCTGAGCACAAGAATGGGAATTGTTCATATAGAAGAAATCAAACATGAAACAAAGGGCCGCTCTGTGAGAAGGACGGGCTTGAGTATTTCTGAACTAGAACCACTGCCTGAGACAGCCCCTCAGTTTTCCATTCCTACCTTCTTTTTCAGCAAAGTTGAACTGCTGCCTGGGAGCTATATTTCTTTTTATAATTGTTCTTGATCTTCATATTGACCCAAACAGGGTCTCTGGGAAAGGGTAGAAGCTGTGAATGTCTGCTGCTTTCCCAATCTAAATAGTTCTTGGGTTATCTCTTAGCACCTTATGGGCCTCCCTCCTGATCCTTATCACAGATTAGCTCACCCAGGGGTGAGGGTCTAAAATCAGCATATGAAGTGAAAAGAGTAGAATCGAAATTTCCATTATCAACCACTTAAATCTCCCAGAAAGTGCCATATGGGTGGTTTGCATATACTACCCCATCCCTCCTCCCAGCCCTGACCTCGGATGCAGGGTACCTCCTCCCAGCCGCCCCTGACCTCGGAAGCAGGGTAGCTCCTCTCGGCTGTTCCTGCACCTTCACAGCCTGGCACTCTAGGCCACTGCCCCTGACCTCAGACGTGGGGTAGTTCCTCTCAGCCACGCTTAGTGAGCTGGCTCACAGCCGCCTGCACTTAGTGAGCCCTTTAAGGGTCTAGATCTGATAGATAGAGTGCCTGATGACTATGGAATGAAGTTCGTGACATTATACAGGAGACAGGGATCAAGACCATCCCCATGGAAAAGAAATGAAAAAAGCAAAATGGCTGTCTGGGGAGGCCTTACAAATAGCTGTGAAGACAAGAGAGGCAAAAAGCAAAGGAGAAAAGGAAAGATATAAGCATCTGAATGCACAGTTCCAAAGAATAGCAAGAAGAGATAAGAAAGCCTTCTTCAGTGATCAATGCAAAGAAATAGAGGAAAACAACAGAATGGGATCGACTAGAGATCTCTTCAAGAAAATTAGAGATACCAAGGGAACATTTCATGCAAAGATGGGCTCAATAAAGGACAGAAATGGTATGGACCTAACAGAAGCAGAAGGTATTAAGAAGAGGTGGCAAGAATACACAGAAGAACTGTACAAAAAAGATCTTCATGACCCAGATAATCATGATGTGATCACTAATCTAGAGCCAGACATCTTGGAATGTGAAGTCAAGTGGGCCTTAGAGAGCATCACTACGAACAAAGGTAGTGGAGGTGATGGAATTCCAGTTGAGCTGTTTCAAATCCTGAAAGATGATGCTGTGAAGGTGCTGCACTCAATATGCCAGCAAGTTTGGAAAACTCAGCAGTGGCCACAGGACTGGAAAAGCTCAGTTTTCATTCCAATTCCAAAGAAAGGCAATGCCAAAGAATGCTCAAACTACCGCACAATTGCATTCATCTCACATGCTAGTAAAGTAATGCTCAAAATTCTCCAAGCCAGACTTCAGCAATACGTGAACCGTGAACTCCCTGATGTTCAAGCTGGTTTTAGAAAAGGCAGAGGAACCAGAGATGAGAGTTCCAGAAAAACATCTATTTCTTCTTTATTGATTATGCCAAAGCCTTTGACTGTGTGGATCACAATAAACTGTGGAAAATTCTGAAAGAGATGGGAATCCCAGACCACCTGACCTGCCTCCTGAGAAATCTGTATGCAGATCAGGAAGCAACAGTTAGAACTGGACATGGAAAAACAGACTGGTTCCAAATAGGAAAAGTAGTACGTCAAGGCTGTACATTGTCATCCTGCTTATTTAACTTATATGCAGAGTACAACATGAGAAACGCTGGACTGGAAGAAACACAAGCTGGACTCAAGATTGCCGGGAGAAATATCAATAACCTCAGATATGCAGATGACACCACCCTTATGGCAGAAAGTGAAGAGGAACTAAAAAGCTTCTTGATGAAAGTGAAAGAGGAGAGTGAAAAAGTTGGCTTAAAGCTCAACATTCAGAAAACGAAGATCATGGCATCCGGTCCCATCACTTCATGGGAAATAGATGGGGAAACAGTAGAAACAGTGTCAGACTGTTTTTTGGGGGCTCCAAAATCACTGCAAATGGTGACTGCAGCCATGAAATTAAAAGACGCTTACTCCTTGGAAGAAAAGTTATGACCAACCTAGATAGCATATTCAAAAGCAGAGACATTACTTTGCCGACTAAGGCCCGTCTAGTCAAGGTATGGTTTTTCCTGTGGTCATGTATGGATGTGAGAGTTGGACTGTGAAGAAGGCTGAGCGCCGAAGAATGATGCTTTTGAACTGTGGTGTTGGAGAAGACTCTTGAGAGTCCCTTGGACTGCAAGGAGATCCAACCAGTCCATTCTGAAGGAGATCAGCCCTGGGATTTCTTTGGAAGGAATGATGCTAAAGCTGAAGCTCCAGTACTTTGGCCACCTCATGGGAAGAGTTGACTCATTGGAAAAGACCCTGATGCTGGGAGGGTTTGGAGGCAGGAGGAGAAGGGGACGACTGAGGATGAGATGGCTGGATGGCATCACTGACTCGATGGACGTGAGTCTGAGTGAACTCCGGGAGTTGGTGATGGACAGGGAGGCCTGGCGTGCTGCGATTCATGGGGTCGCAAAGAGTCGGACACGACTGAGCGACTGAACTGAACTGAACTGAACCCCATCCCTGGGTTGGGAAGATCCTGTGAAGGAGGAAATGGTAACCCACTCCAGTATTCTTTCTTGCCTGGGGAGTCCCATGGACAGAGGAGCCTGGCGGGCTACAGTCCATAGGGTCGCAAAGAGTCAGACAGAGCTTAGCAACTAAACAACAATATATATGAATAAATGTATTATGTACATAGGAATATCCTATATGTGACATTATGTAGGCAAAAATATATCTCAGTATTTTAATCACATAAAAAGGAGAATGCTCAGAACAGAAACCACAGAAGTGCACCAATGCCACAGCTCTGTTTTTGGCAGAATTATGTAATGCTTATCATTCCCAGTGGGGCTTCCCTGGTGGCTCAGAGGGTAAAGCATCTGCCTGCAATGCAGGAGACCTGGGTTCAATCCCTGGGTCAGAAAGATCCCCTGGAGAAAGGAAATGGCAACCCACTCCAGTACTCTTGCCTGGAAATTCCCATGGACAGAGAAGCCTGGTAGGCTACAGTCCATGGGATCGCAAAGAGTCCAATATGACTGAGCGACTTCACCCTATCATTCCCAGTAGACTCTAGTCTCCATTAAGCCATAGAACCTGCCCTATTTTGATGGCTCCTCTTATCCTCTCTATGAATGCCTAGCTCAGTTCAGCCTCATAAGTAGATGTCAACTGACTAACTTAAAGGTGAGCTGGGAGGACAGAGGCAGGATGAGATCTGGTCCAGAACCAGCCTGCTCTGCTACCATGATGACCTCAACAATGACAATGTGTCCTACCAGCTGGCAGGCCCTCTAGGTCACCTAGCTGATAAGCAACTCCTGCGGAGCACTGAGCCACGCTGCTCCCTTCCTATCTGTCTAGGAGAGATGACATTTGAACTCCTAAAAGCCAAGTGATATCAATCTGTCCCACAGTTTTACTTTGTGAACTTCAAAGTTTAATGTTTTTTTAACTAATCATATGTGCATTTCATTAAAAACAGGCACCACAAAAGGGGCTGGGATAGGGAATGAGTTTTGTTTTCTTTCTCACACTTTCCTATATTTCTTTTCTCTTGGTCGAACATGTAGTATCTGGGTTCCCAGACCAGGGATCGAACCCGCACCCACCCTGCATTGGAAGTGCAGAGTCTTAAGCATTGGACTGCCAGGGAAGTCCCTTCCTATACTTTTTAAAATGTTCTACAATGATTACATATTGTTTTTTAAAATCTGAAAAGAAGTTTGAAATATTAAGTATCACATAATCTAGTACCTGTTTTAAGCTACTTTAACCTCTTCTGGATTATGAAGACTCTATTACATAGTTGAGGCTTGTGATAAAAATTGAGACACACTATTTGAAAAAGTAACTGTGATCTTTCCAAATATTTTAATTGTGAAAGTGTATTATTTGATGGCTTCTAACTTAGTGTCACTCTTATTAAAAGCCAATCTCTTTCAATTGGACAAAATTGCATTCTCATTGCTTTAATAAAAAGATCGATCATCTCTTGACTTAAGTTTGTCTTAAGTTGCCCTCACCCCTCGGAGGTAAGTACCATTTCTAGGATGTTATAAATGGCATTTAGTAAATGTCAGGGGAAAAAAAGAGGGAGATGAGCTACTCTGCTTAGTTTACACACATTCCGTGTGGCCACCACCGTTCCATCATAGACCCCTTAATTTTTAGTACTTTGACATTTTAACCAAAATAATTTCCTTGCAAATTTAGCTATCACTTGTATAATCTACACTCTCCAACTGTACTATATACAAATGCATTCAAGAAGAAATAATAAAGAAGCTGATCCACAAAGGTAAAAGGCTATAGAATGACTGCATCTCCCGTCAGGTCAAGCACTGCTTGATATGTATATACCCTGTTACAGATAAGGCTAATTGTCCCTAGTGCCGGCTATCTGGATCACTGACTTGGAGGACTACTGTCCGTGCATGTGTGCGTGGGTGCTCACTCAGTCGTGTCCGACTCTTTGGTGACCCCATGGACTGCAGCCCGCCATGCTCCTCTGTCCGTGGAATTTTTCAGGCAAGAATATTGGAATGGGTTGCCATTTCATTAAAAAATAAAGGAATGGAATTAGATCAAACACGATGTCTTGGGAAGCACAGTGGACTGACCTGAATACTGAGCTCTGCTACCAAGCATAACTTTGGGCTAATTGTTAAATTAGAAACTTGAGCTGGAATAACATGCCATTTGGGTTCCAAAGTTCCATTATTTATCAGATTGCAACTTGTAAGCATATCACAGTAACAACTCTGTTCAGAAAATAATTAGTTTTCTTTAGCAGCACTGGGATTTTTGTCTGATGCTTGTAATTCACATCATTCTGGCACTAGATAAATATTCCTGCTACTGAAACATAAGCCTCTTGTAGTCAGTGGCAGATTTGGGATATAGTTGTATTATCTTCAGCTGTGATCCTCTTAGGGCTTCCCAGCTCTCCAAGGTCAAGGCTCTGACATGGGTCTTGCAAGGTCTACCTATGTTCTGCCATAATCACTCTATAATTTAAGCTGGAAAACCACTACTTCAAGTAATAAATCACTATTTGGCACAGACTGCGAGAAACTGTCTCATTTAAAATGAAACAAAACCAATTTTAATTAGTATGCTATGCCTTTTGACTTGTATTGACCAAAATAGTAATACATAATCTAATTATGGGGCTTCCCAGGTGGCTCTAGCAGTAAAGAATCTGCCTGCCAATGCAGGAGACATAAGAGATGCTGGTTCAATCCCTGGGTAGGGAAGATCCCCTGGAGAAGGAAATGGCAACCCACTCCAGTATTATTGCCTAGAAAATTCCATGGACAGAGCAACCTGGCAGGCTATAGTCCACGGAGTCACAGAATCAGACACGATTGAGTGACTGAGCAGAGAGCAGAGAATCTAATTATACTACTATTTACAGTTTGCAATAGGAATTTTGGAGCTTTGTGGATTCTCAGTGGATCAATCCCAAATCTCTAGCACCATGTCCAGCCCAGAACAATCTCCTAAGCTCTAGACCCATATAATCCAGCTGTTGATTGGATGTCTCTCCCACTTTTTTTATGCACAAACACTTGAAATCAGTGTATCCCAAACAACTCATCACCTCCCGAATCTGCTACTCTCTCTTTGTCTAAGCTCTAGAGAACAGGACTGCCATTGTCTTGGGGGCTTCTGTTTGAAACCTCAGCATTCATCTTTGACTCTCCTCTCTCAGTCCTAATCAGCTATTAAGTGAATCCCACATTCAGTGTTTCTCCCATCCATCTTCTCCACCCCATGTCTACTGTCTTATCCCCTAGTTTAGACCCTATTCACTCTCAGCTATACTTCTGAAGTGACCTTTTTTAAAAACAATTTTATTGATTGATCTTATTTTAGGCTGTGCTGGGTCTTTGTTGCTGCACATGCTTTCTCTAGTTGTTGCAAGTAGGGGCTACTCTCTAGTTACAGTGCACAGGCGTCTCACTGCGGCGGGTCCTCTTGTTGCAAAGCACAGGCTTTAGAGTGCTTGGGCTTCTGTGTTGAATTGGGGCACATGGACTCAGTAGTTGTGGCAGACAGGCTTAGGTGCTCCGAGGCGTGTGGTATCTTCCCAAACCAGAGATCGAACCCTTGTCGGCAGACTCCTAATCACTGGACCACCAGGAAAGTCCCCCTGAAGTGATCTTCTAACTGGTCTCCCTGGTTTTGGCTTGCACCCTTTCCCTTTCAGTCCATCATTCACACAGCTACCAGATAGACTGCAAAGATTTAAGATTTATACTCTTCTACCCTAAAGCTTTCAGAGGCTCCCTTATTCCTATTGAATATTGGCTTTCAGACTTAAAAAAAAAAAACACTGATTATTGATTTATTTAAAAGGTTGACTTAAGTATCTGCAATGGTGACTTCAACCTTGACTCCTGGCCCAATACTGATGGAAGCTTAAAAATCTCAGAATGGCTATGCAAGACAAGCCACTTGTGGATCCTCATCTGAAAATGATCCCAAGTCTTAGAACCTCTCACCATGAAGACTTTTCCTTGTAGTTATTCTTAGAGTCTCAGTAGGCATCCCACCTGGTCCTTTTACTTTGAGGTTCTTTTTCTTCGTGCCTCTGATCGAGTCAGCATACGGCTTCTACAAAGATTTTGTGTTGTGGCTGGTTAAGATCATTCTAATTCAATGAGTCTCCACTTTTGGTTCCAGGGGAGTCTTTAAAAGCCAAGGCTGCAGCATGGTTTCTTGGTCTGGTGAACCAGGGCTTGGAGGCAGCAATGACTGCATCTTTCTCAAAGAAAAAGCTTTACAATTTTCCAAGTCAGATGAATGCTTTCATAGACAAAAATCTGATACAGACCCGAATGCATAAAACAAATAAAAAGGATAGTTTATTAATATGAATTTATTTTCCAAGTTAAAAATCATTACATTTATGTATCACAAAAGCAACCAATGAGGAAAAATGAGCCTCTTCTGATAAACACAAAAGTCTGAAATCAAGGTTAAGGGAACTACATTCTTATACTAACATTCCATTTATTCTATTTATTTTTTATTTTGGTTTTACTGTATTGAGACAATTTATATACAGTCATGTATGCATGCATGCTAAGTCACTTCAGTTGTATCTGACTCTTTGTGACCCCATGGACTGTAGCCCACCAGGCTCCACTGTCCATGGTATTTTCCAGGCAAGAATACTGGAGTGGGTTGCCATTTCCTACTCCAGGGGATCTTCCTGACCCAGAGATCAAACCTGGGTCTCCTGAGTCTCCTGCATTGGCAGGCAGATTCTTTACCACTAACACCACCTGGCAAGAATACTGGAGCGCGTAGCCATTCCCTTCTTCAGGGGATCTTCCCAACTCAGGGATCGAACCTGGGTCTTCTGCATTGCAGGTGGATTGCATCTGAATCACCAGGGAAGCCATACACAGTCAAGTAGAGGCAAATGCTAACAGCTTTAATAGTTCATCTTCTAACAGATCTTATTTGCACAAGAATGTAAAAGTAGCTTTCCTCTAAGGTCTGCACCCAAATAAGTGGTAACATATAAGTAATTTTAATGCTTCTGATATGTTAATATTTGTGTATTATATATTTAAAGATATAATGTATTATAGTTTCAAATTATATATTTCAACAAATATTTTTAATGTAGAAAATTAAATCAAATATCTATGGAACTCTTAAAACACGTGTATAGAATCTTTGAGTTCATGAGACAAGTTGAAACTCTTGCCATAAAAAAATGCTTGGTGATCTAGCTTCAATCTATTCTTCTGAACTTGGCCTCTACTGCCTTTCACACAGTCTTAAAAAGAATGAAAACTTGTTATGTTCTGTACACCAGATTACTAGTATTAGAATACACGTAGAAGAAAACACACTAAATACAAAAAGAACGAAATGGAGAAAAATTACCCCACATCCCTCCATCCAAGGCTGACTACTATAAATGTTTTATTATAATTTCTTTTGCTCTTTCACCTTTCATAGTAAGACGGATAGTTATACACGCCTGTGCCAAGCACTTAAATAGATGATCTCATTTAATACTCGCAAACACCCTCTTAGGCAATTAATGTTATTCATTACATTGAACACACAGGAAACAGAGGATCAAATAGGTCACACAGTAAAGTGCAGGGCTAACTATCAATTCACTCTCTGCCTGACTCCAGAGACTACAGACTAAACCACAATAGCATCACTTTTCTTCCCATGGCCTCTTTCTCTTACTCTAGTTCTACCCACTTTGTTTATTTCTCTATTTAGCTGTGCTGGGTCTTGGTTGCGGCACATGGGATCTAGTTCCCTGACCAGGGATCGAACCTGCATTGGGAGCTAACCACTGGACCACCAGGGAAGTCCCTCTGCCCACCATAATTTACTGTTCCTTGAAGACATCTTCCTCGGTGTGTGCCATTTCCTTTGCTAAGATTGTTCCTTTCCCCTTTCTGCTTAGCCAAATCCTGCTGACCATTCAAATGCCAACTACTCCACAAAGCTTCCTGAATCCACCCTCAGCTCACTTCCTAGAATTCCTGATACTTTTTCCTGTACTCCACCTACTTTTCCTCCCATCTCAATCTCCTTGCCTTCCCCTGCCTTCCACACTATCACAGGCAGCAGGGCTTTCCTCTGTCAGTACTGAGTGACCAATGGCCCTGTTTCAGTTCCCATGCTTTGGACCCGGGACTGAGCAGTTCCTCTAGGATGTAGCCACACTGGGCTGGAGGCCTGGCCCTCTGTTACTAAGTGAAGTGCAAGCTCCTGTGCACATAAGTCACAAAAATCATTCCTTCTGTGATCTAGGCAGAACCAATCTGCCACCTCTCCTCTCAGGGCTGCCTGTTGCATTTTTTACTTCTTTTCCCCTCAAGGCTGCTCTTGACGTTACTTTGAAGAGGATTTCCTCTTGATAAAGTTATTCACAATGTGAGATAAAGCCAGCTTTGTGATCTGCCCCACGTTCTACGAAGGCAGCCTGAGTAGCTAAACAAGTTTTGTTTGCTTTATTCCAAAGTTTTCTATGGCCCCCTAAGGAGGCCATTGGCATTGAAAAGCAACTCTCTGGATTGCAGATTATGAGACCTAGTTCCATGGAACTGTGGTTCCGAGCTTCACAAGTCATCCCTAGGGGTCCTTCAGAGAAAGTGTGCACATGTTTATCAAACCCACTTGGTTAAGGGTGAGAGCAAAAGATTGTCTGTACACATGCCAACTGGAATGTCACCTCAAGTGACCGGGACTGGAAACCATGAAGTCTCTGGATGTGTGCCACGTATAGAAAGATGATTTGCCAATGTATTTCTAATACACCACATCCTTACTACAGGGGTGTGGGAAAATGTGAAATCTCCAGCCTGAACTTTGTCCTAAATTCAAGATTCACACGTCCAGCTGCCTACCAGACATCCTCACCTAGGTATATGACAAAAGTATTCAATTCCACAAGTCAAAATGAGCTCCTAATAGTCACTCTAACCTGCAGAACCCCAATCTTCCAGTTGCTCAGATCATTCTTAGCTCTTTTGTTTTTATTCACATTCCACCTCTGGCCCAGAGTAAATCCTCTTGGCCCCATTGGCAGAGGTTCACCATCCCATTGCCACCATTCTGTCCCAGGTCACCCCCTTTTCTCTTCTGGATTATCACATGGACTGCTAGGAGGTTTCTCCACCGTTTCCTCCTCAACGTTCAGTCTAGTCTTCACCCAGCAGCCAGGGTGACATTGTTGAAACTTAGAATCAACTCAAAACCCTCCAGGGACTTCTTATTTCAGTCACACTGAAAGCCTCACTGTTTCTTGAAGCTGCCAAGCACACTCTCACCTCAGGGCTCCGCACTTGCTCTTTCCTCCACCTGGAAGGTTTTTTCACCAGATCTCTGCAGGACTACCTTCTCCATCTCCTTCAAGTCTTTACTGAAAATTCATTTCATCATCTCTTTCTCAATACCTTCCCCAGCCACACTTTATAAAACCGCAAGACAAATATCCTGACATCTCCAATCTCCCTTCCCTGTTTTACGCTCTTCTTAGGATTGTCATTAGCTAGGAAATCATGCATTTTACATTATTTATCATGCTAGTTGTTTGACCACTAGAATGTTAGCTCCATGAGGGCAGGAAATTTGATCTGTTTTATTCAGCACTGTATCAGTAGTGTCAGAACACTGCTTGTATGTAGTAGTCATTCAACAAATGCTTGTTGAGTGAATGGGTATTTAATGAATGAACGATAGCTGATCTGGATGAAAAATGGATTCACCCTAGTTTAATGATTTTCAAGCTACATACAGAGCCCCCAGTGACCCATTACAAGGAGAAGGGAAGGGATCCAAGGGAGTAAAACTCTGGATCCTCAGTTCCATGCTTTAACCAGAGCAAACCCAAATCTTACATATTAGTTTTTGTGACAGCCTTGTTTTTGTTTTGTTTTGCTTTTTTAAAAATTGGAGTATAACTGCTTAACAATGCTGTGTTAGTTCCTGCTGTACAGCAAAGTGAATCAGCTATACGTATTCAATGTGTCCATATATCCCCTCTTTCTGTATTTCCTATTTAGGTCACCACAGAACATTCAGTAGAGTTCCCTAAGCTATACAGTCGGTTCTTGTTAGTTACCTATTCTATACATAGTAGGGTATATATGTCAATCTAAATCTTCCAATTCATCCCACCTCTCCTTTCCCCTCTTAATGCCCATAAATTTGTTCTCTATGTCTGTGTCTATTTCTGCTTTTTAAATAGGTTCATCTGTACCATTTTTCTAGATTCCACATATATGTTATTAATAATATATGATATTTGTTTTTCAACAGCTTTGTTTTTGAAGAAAGCATTACTTGAATGGGTTTTTAAGAGTTATCTGAAAATGACTGCCCTAAATCTAAAGAAAGCAGTAACCTCTTCAGGCTAAGAATGATGAGGTGCTTCAGGGGATGGATGCATCATGTTCTTCTCTAGTTCCATCATCTTCTATCTGGGCCTTGACAATGTGGCCCAAGTGTCCCCAAAGAATGCCATATGAGCTAATCATGGCACATTTTCCTGAGAAGCAACTTTACCCCCAAATTTGGCAGCAAATACTGATATTCTATTGAAACAATGGATGGAGCAGAATACAAACTTCTCATGAATTTAAAAAATTGAGCACAAACTTAAACAGAAATTGGGTATCTGCATGAAGCCACTTTACTCGTTAACTTGCTAGAGGGTCCACATTTACTTTTCTCCATCATTAAGAAAAACAGAATTGAGAAGCACTATATATCTAGAGATGTGGGTGGGAGGAAGAAGTAGCTTAGAATAAAGGGTGTCATCAAGACGGCTGAAAAGTACAACATAAACTTACCTAGGTAGGCTCCTTACAATAATGCTTTAATTTAACATTGGCCTGGAACTTTGTGCTGATCAGGAAGAACATTCTAAGCCCTCTCTATATGCTATACAGATGCCATTAGAAAATATGTCATAGAGCCTTTATTTTTCCTGCAGCACTAGGAAACAACATCAGATTTCCTGCAGCTCAGAGCATATGGATAGAATAGCTTCCCCTGGGAGGCCTGGGCCAATGGATAGAACAGCAAAACCTAGAATCGTGATGAAGCATTAAGAAAAAAATACAACATAGTTTTTTAAACATGAGGTGTTTTTTTTTTAAAACAGTTACCACGAGTATAGCTATCTAAGCAACTGCTGCTGCTAAGTCGCTTCAGTTGTGTCCGACTCTGTGCGACCCCATAGACAGCAGCCCACCAGGCTCCCCCATCCATGGGATTCTCCAGGCAAGAACACTGGACTGGGTTGCCATTTCCTTCTCCAATGCATGAAAGTGAAAAGTGAAAGTGATGTCGCTCAGTCCTGTCCGACTCTTAGCGACCCCATGGACTGCTGCTCACCAGGCTCCTCCGTCCATAGGATTTTCCAGGCAAGAGTACTGGAGTGGGGTGCCATTGCCTTCTCCAATCTAAGCAACTAAAACTGTACTAATAGTAATTAGAGATGGTGATAGTTGCAAAATATATGTACATCTTAAGTGTTTCCTCTTATTAATAAGTCTGAGCCTCCACTGGATATGATGATAATCCTGTAACTTAGAAGCATCATTTTCACTAGCAACATTTTCCACAGTAGCTATCATTCATGCTAGATTGATTGATTGATTGATTGATTTTGGTTGCACTGGGTCATCATTGCAGTGAGTGAGTGAGTGAAAGTTGCTTAGTCATGTCCGGCTCTTTGTGACCCCATGGACTATACAGTCCATGGAATTCTCCAGGCTAGAATACTGGAGTGGGTAGCCTCTCCCTTCTCCAGGGGATCTTCCCAACCCAGGGACTGAACCCAGGTTTCCCGCGTTGCAGGCAGATTCTTTATCGGCTGAGCCACCAGGGAAGCCCAACCATTGCAGTGCACGGGCTTTTTCCTCTAGTTGTGGTGCTTGGGAGCTTTTCTAGATGCAGTACAAGGGCTTCTCATTGCAGTGCACTGGCTTCTCTTGGTGCACAGCACGGGTGCTAGAGCATGGGCTCAGTAGCTGGGGCTTGCCAGCTTAGTTGCTCCACAGCATGTGGAACCTTAGTTCCCCAACCAGGGATAGAACCTGTGCCCCTATATTGGAAGGCTGATTCTTAACCACTGGACCACCAGGGAAGTCCCCATGATGAATTTATAATATTTATCACAGTCTTAGAAAAGAAAGTACCAGAGTCATGAATGAGGAGGTGGTTGACCTTCACAATTGATCTAGGTGGCTAGCACATATTAGGAAATAATAAAGATGGAGAGCTTTAGATTGAAAAAAATATATAACAGGAGCTCTGAGCTCTTCTGCTAGCTCTGCTAGGAAATCACTGTGCCACTTCACATCTCTGGGCCTCAGTTTCCTTACCTATAAATGAGAGCTTTGGTGGATGAGATTCCCTCCAATGTTCCTTAGTCTCTGACATTCCATGAGCCTATAGAACCCACATTCACAGCCAAACCACTGAATGCATGTAAATATTCTACAATAGTCAACAAACACCAGCAACATGTAAGGACTAGAAGTGAGTGAATGAGTAGTCAGGGAGAAACCCATTAAACAAATGGACCTTCCTCATCAGTCTTACTTTCAACAGACAGGAGCCAGAACTCAAAGTCCAAGAAAGAGCTCCGCCTCACCCCTTCTCACACCCCATTCTGAGGTAAGATTACTCTTCAGCACTTCAGAAGCCAAATAAGGGACCATCAACAAATCCAAATCTAAGCCCACAAGCCCAAGACTGGCAGGCAGAGCAGGGGAAAGCACTGAACAGAACATGAACAGTTACACTTACTGATTTAGATATGTTTGGATTTAAGGCTACTGTGGCTAGTGTGGATCTAAACAAAAGTCAAGAAGACCATGGGGTCTAGGCAGGAGGGCAAGAAAACACGCGTGGCAAAAGATGTGAATGACTACCCAGGCTTTGGTTCTGATTCCATCTTCTCTGAGAACAACAGCATTTCTAGATGTGGTCTGGCCACACATCCACTTGACCTCCTTTCAGTTTGGCGTTTTTTAAAGGACGGTACTAGCAAATGATACAGGGCCAGAGCTGGAGGGCTCCTAGAGAGGATCTAGGCCCAGGCTCCAACGGGTAGCAGGTAGACTTGATTCAGTTCATGTCTTGTTGACTCAGAGACCAGAGTGTTTCATGACACCAAGGCGGCCTTTCAGTCTCCCTCCCTTTATACCCACTCTCTCAAGTCTCAGCCTCGGCTTGGTTCTAGCGGCTTTCCAAAACTAAACCACCCCAATGTCAAATCAGTCCTAACTTTTGCTGAGAAGGGACTTAATGAGAAGGCACTTGACTTGGACCTGATAGCGCTCCCTGTGAGCTTCCATTCCAGCCAATACAGGAAGCAGTTTGAAGTGAGCCTGCACCCTAAGCACGGCAACAGGGGACTACTGCAGGCTGGGGTGGGATCAGCTAGGTTCTTCAGTACTCTGAACAAGAGCCAGAGAACCAGAGTCTCTGTGTATCTGCAATTTACTAGAAGGTGGGTCCATACAAGGGGTTTTACTTACTGAGGTATTAAGAAAATGAAACCACAGGGGATTTCCCTGGTGGTTCAATGGCTAAGACTCCACGCTCTCAATGCAGGGGGGCTGGGTTTGATCCCTAGTCAAGGAATTAGATTCCACATGCTGCAACTAAGACCCAGAGCAGCTAAATAAATAAATATTTAAAACAAAAACCAAAAACACACAGAAGACTCTGGGGCAGGAGGCTACACCTGGAAAGAAGGCCAGATAGTGAATCCTTAAAAGGCACTTTTATTTGCATTTTTTTCAGGACTCATGACTGTCATGTTTCCCTTACTGTCCTGGAAATGCCCACATTCAAACATTATGTTCCACTGTCAGATCATCTGTACCAATTCATTGTTCATAAAATGCAATTACTCTCCTTAGACATATATCTATACATGAGAAAGAGACAGCTCAGGCAATATTGATTTGGCAAGGAGACAGACAATAATATCTTTTTTTCTCTTTTCCTCTCTAATTTCCTTTTCTTCAAATTTATTTTTTTTTTAATCTCTAACAAGGGGCTGGCTTATGTTCTCACCCTCATTTCAGACTAAGACATTGGCAACTATGCCTGGAATTGATGGAGGCTGGAGTAGAGAAGATAAAGTTGATAACATTATGTAAATCAAAAGATGAAAACCAGAGGCCTTCAGCCATGTTCTGTGTGGCCCACACAGTGACTTGCATCACTTTTAAAAAGTTAACATTTGAAATAAGGGAGATTTTAGGGCCAACCCTCTAGTGGCTCAGATGGTAAAGAATCTGCCTGCAGTGTAGTAGACCCAGGTTCGATCCCTGAGTCAGGAAGATCCCCTGGTGAAGGGAATAGGTACCCACTACAGTATTCTTGCCTGAGAAATCCCATGGACAGAGGACCCTGGCAGGCCACTAGTTAGTCCATGGAGTTACAAAGAGTCAGACACAACTGAAATGTGGGAGATTTTACCTAAAAATTCATAGTTCTTTACAATATTGGTTCCTTCAAATAAAAATAAATAAAATTTTTAAAATCCATATTTTTATTTTTCCTATTATAGAAAAGATCAATGAAACTAAGAGCTGATGATTTGAAAAGATAAACAAAAATGGATAAACCTTTAGCTAGACTATAAAAAAAGAGAGGGCCCAAATCAAAAAGTCATAAATGAAAAAGGGTAAGTTAGAACCTACACCACAGAAATACAAAAGATCATAAGAGACTACTACAAACAACCATGTGCCAATAAGATGTACAATCTAGAGGAAATGGACGAATTCCTAGAAATGTATGATCTCCCAAGATTGAACCAGGAAGAAAAAAATATGAAAAGACCCTGATGCTTGGAAAGATTGAAGGCAAAAGGAGAAGAGGGCAACAGAGGATAAGATGGTTAGATAACATCACCAACTCAATGGACATGAATTTGAGCAAACTCCAGGAGATAGTGAACGACAGGGGAGCCTGGCAAGCTACAGTCCATGGGGTCAAAAAGAGTTGGACATGAGTTAGTGACTCAGCAACAACAATAAGTGAATAGACCAACTACCAGTAATGAAATTGAATCAGTAATTTTAAAAAAATATTTGACATAATCAATAGTTTTTAGATCTGCCTCTTAAAGCAAAGGAAATAAAAGCAAAAATAAACAAATGGAACCTAATTAAACTTAAAAGTTTTTACACAACAACAAAAAAAAAGCATTGCCAAAAATGAAAAGGCAGTCTATTCAATGAAAATAGTTGCAAATAATATGACCATTAAGGAATTAATATCCAAAATAGATAAACAGCTCATACAATTCAACATTAAACAAACAAATAACTTGATTAAAAAATGGGCAGAAGACCTGAATAGACATTTTCCAAAGATGGCTACCAGGCAGAGAAAAGATGCTCAGCATCACTAGTTACTCAAGAAATGCAAATTAAAACTACAATGAGATACTACTTCATACTTGTCAGAATGACCATCATCAAAAAGAACACAAAAAAACTAATGATGGTGAGAATATGAAGAAAAGGAAACCCTTGTACACTGTTGGTAAGAATGTAAATTGGAGCAGACACTGTGGAAAACAGTATGGAGGTTTCTCCAAAAACTGAAAATAGAACTACTATATGGCCCAGGAGTTCCACCCCTGGGTATAAATCTCCCCAAAAGAAAAACACTAATTTGAAAAGACAGATCCCCTGGAGAAGGAAATGCCAACCCATTCCAGTATTCTTGCCTGGGAAATCCCATGGACAGAGGAGCCTGGAGGGCTACAGTCCGTGGGTCGCAAAGAGTTGGAGCAACTAAACAATAACAACCACACATACTGTAATGTCCATAGTAGCATTATTGCAGTTCAGTTCAGTTGCTCAGTCGTGTCCGACTCTTTGTGACCCCATGAATCGTAGCACGCCAGGCCTCCCTGTTCATCACCATCTCCCGGAGTTCACCCAGACCCACGTCCATCGAGTCCGTGATGCCATCCAACCATCTCATCCTCGGTCGTCCCCTTCTCCTACTGCCCCCAATCCCTCCCAGCATCAGTCTTTTCCAATGAGTCAACTCTTCACATGAGGTGTCCAAAGTACTGGAGTTTCAGCTTCAGCGTCATTCCCTCCAAAGAAATCCCAGGGTTGATCTCCTGGTTGAATCTCCTTGCAGTCCAAGGGACCCTCAAGAGTCTTCTCCAACACCACAGTTCAAAAGCATCAATTCTTCGGTGCTCAGCCTTCTTCACAGTCCAACTCTCACATCCATACATGACCACAGGAAAAACCATAGCCTTGACTAGACGGACCTTAGTCGGCAAAGTAATGTCCCTGCTTTTGAATATGCTATCTAGGTTGGTCATAACTTTTCTTCCAAGGAGTAAGCGTCTTTTAATTTCACGGCTGCAGTCACCATCTGCAGTGATTTTGGAGCCCCCAAAATAAAGTGTGACACTGTTTCTACTGTTTCCCCATCTATTTCCCATGAAGTGATGGGACCGGATGCCATGATCTTCGTTTTCTGAATGTTGAGCTTTAAGCCAACTTTTTCACTCTCCTCTTTCACTTTCATCAAGAGGCTTTTAGCTCCTCTTCACTTTCTGCCATAAGGGTGGTGTCATCTGCATATCTGAGGTTATTGATATTTCTCCCGGCAATCTTGATTCCAGCTTGTGTTTCTTCCAGTCCAGCGTTTCTCATGATGTACTCTGCATAGAAGTTAAATAAGCAGGATGACAATGTACAGCCTTGACGTACACCTTTTCCTATTTGGAACCAGCCTGTTGTTCCATGTCCAGTTCTAACTGTTGCTTCCTGACCTGCATACAGATTTCTCAAGAGACAGGTCAGGTGGTCTGGGATTCCCATCTCTTTCAGAATTTTCCACAGTTTATTGTGATCCACACAGCCAAAGGCTTTGGCATAGTCAATAAAGCAGAAATAGATGTTTTTCTGGAACTCTCTTGCTTTTCCCATGATCCAGCGGATGTTGGCAATTTGATCTCTGGTTCCTCTGCCTTTTCTAAAACCAGCTTGAACATCAGGGAGTTCACAGTTCACGTATTGCTGAAGCCTGGCTTGGAGAATTTTGAGCATTACTTTACTAACATTATTTACAATAGCCAAAATATAGAGGCAACCCAAATGTCCAACACAGATGAGTGGATAAAGAAGATATGATATATACATTATAAATATATATACTATATGTTATAAAATGTTGTCCCTATTCCCTGTGCTGTTCAATATATCCTTGTAAGCTATCTATTTTATACATAGCAGTTTATACCTCTTAATCCCTAACCCCTATTTTGCCCCTCACCCCTTCTCTCTCCCCACTGATAACCACTAGTTTGTTTTCTATATCTGTGAGTCTGTTTTTTTTTTATTTTTTTGCTATATTCACTAGCTTGTTTTATTTTTTATATTCCACATATAAGTGATATCATACAATATTTGTTTTTCTCTGACTTATTTCACTAAGCATAATACCTTCCAAGTCCTTCCATGTTACTGCAAATGACTAATTTTCATTCTTTTTTATAGCTGAGTAGTATAGTAGTATTTCATTGTATCTGTGTGTACACATATGTATGCATGTATATATATATAACATTTTCCTTATCCATTCACCACCATAAAACTACTAGAGCTGCTTATCAGTCCCTGGTTGGGGAACTAAAATCACACACACACACACACACACACACACACACAAAATTTAAAAAAAGATCCTTAACCTAGTCACATCTGCAAAGTCCCCTTTGCCATATGAGGTAACATTCCCAGCTTGCAGTATGGACATATTGCGGAGGGTAGCATTATTCAGCCTAATGCAACAGATGAGGAGTCTGGGGCCCAGAAAGGGGTAGTGACCTATCCCAGGGCAGAGCCTAAGCCCCTATATCTCTTGACTTCCCAACCACTATTCACTATACAAACAATCTTTTCAGGGTTAAGATTTGTGTCTTTCAAGGTAACAATTAACTAATCTGATAAACCCTCTTGAAACAGAGCATGCTGATCAAGTCTGAATATTTTGGCATGGCCTTTCAGAGTTACTTTAATGGTGGAAACTTAAGAACAGATCAAGAAGAGAGAGTCAATAGGAGCGACCAAAAGAAGAGGTGGGCCCAAATGGAGTTCTTAAGATACTCCAGAGTAACCAAGGCTGAGCTGATCAACAGGATTGTATAATTTTGTTGAAAATTCTGAAGATTGCTTTATACAAGTAGGATATAGGCTGCATTACAATCAATACGTGATCAAACTAATAGTTAGCATCCAATTAGCAACCATTACAGATCTAAGAAAATAGATATGTTTCTGTAGGAAATGTATGCAAAATAAAACACACACCCAGTATTATACTCATAGACAATGATTCAAATTAAATTCTTATCAAGACAGATATAATTTTCTCTTACTGATATTTAATAAAAGATTTTAAAAAGATCTTTTGAAACACAATAGCATGATGAGTACTATATTCATAAATCTCCATCATACTTAAGTAGAAACCATGAATCTCATATTTATGACAATTTGAATTCTATGCCTCCTAACCTGACTGTGAATGAGTGTGTCTGTGACTTGTCTGAGAGCATAGTAGGAATACAGAAAACTCTCATTTTTCATTTATTCTGATTACCACCCAAAAAGCATAAATTCTGTTTACAATAAAAAGCCAAGACAAAAAAGCACTCCATCTTTTGGTTACAGTTAAATTCTTACCAAGTACAAAATTATTGATTGCTGCCCTGATATAGGCTATAAAGCTCTAAAGATCAATGAATTTAAATGGTGCCAACTGAAGCGAACATCAAATCAGCTCATAAATTTAGTACAGTGCCTCCCTAAAGGGGAATTATCATCAGACTCGACACTTTATCTCTCTGGGCAGACGTGTCTGTACAGAAATAGAGCATTCCTCTCTACGGGCAAGCCCTAGACATCCAGTTTATGTATTCTATTACTAACAAAGAATTCACAACGAAAACAAAAAATAATCTTTGAAGAAAATGACGGGGCCTCCAAACAAGACCAAACCAAACAAATGTGATACCTTCGTTCACATATCTGATGCAACAACATCAAATTCTTATTGTTCCTCCTCCAACTTAACCAGCTATCACTTAACCCAGTCATTGGAGACACTCAGTCCCTCCTTTGAGGGTTCCAGATTCTATCCTTTTTTTCAAACCCAAGATATACTCTCTTGAATACTCAAACCCTATCTAACGTGGCTCTGGGAGCTCCTTTCCTCTGCTGTGTGGGAAAAGTCTACATTCTCTCTAAGCTTCAATTTCCTACTTTGAAAAAAAAACGGAGATCAGAAAACAATAATATCTCATTGGTTTATTATAAGAGTGAAAGGTGGAACTTACACAGAGAATTTGGTTCAGTGCCTGGCACACAGTGGGTGATTATAAAATGGAAAATAGATAAACAACAAGGACTTACTGTATAGCACAGGGACCTATATTCAATATCTTATAATAACCTATAATAGAAAAGAATCTGAAAAAGAATCCATATATATACACACACACACATATATATACATATAACAATCACTTTGCTATACACATCAGATTAACACAACATTGTAAATCAATTATACTTCAATTAAAAAAAAATTAGAACTTCCCTAGTGGCCCAGCGGTTAAGAATCCACCTGGCAATGCAGGGACACAGGTTCAATCCCTGGTGCAGGAGGATCCCACATGCCACAGGAAAACTGAACCCTAGAGCCCATGCTCTGCAACAACAAAAGCCACTGCATTGAGAAGCACACACAGAGCAACTAGAGAGTACCCCCCGCTCGCCACAACTAGAGAAAGTCTGCATAGCAATGAAGACCCAGTTCAGTCAAAAATTTAAAACTAACTAAAATTTAAAAATAAAACAAAATTTTAAAGATAACAATAGTAATAATCACAATGAGTTTTCTCCATTTATCTTTCTCCTATGGGACAAATGAGATCCTCACACTTGCTGTGTTTCCATCAACTTGGATACAATCAACCCTCTCTGTCATTCCAGTTTTCTCTGCAGAGTCTTTCACTTGGCCAACACTAACCCCTGTATCTGGCCAGAACATATCTTCTGGCTGACTCCCAATCAATCTTTACAGGATCAAATTAATGTATCCAAAGCCCACATTTACACTGCCACAAGAAAATCACAGAATTTTAGAGCTGGAAGGGACCTTAGGGTTTTCCAACCTAAGGTTGTCCTGTGGGCCAGAAGAGTGTTGAAATTCTTTGTCCAGAGAGCAGGTGGGGGAAGGGCAAAGCAGAAGTCAAGATTAAGTTTAAAGTCCTGCTTTACTTGCATGTTTGGATTGGATGTTTGAAAAGAAAAATCAAGCCTGTTTTTTTTTCCAATTACAGAGAAGCACTCTAAGACAGAGAGGTTATGTGATTTGCTCCAAACCATACAAAAAGTTAGTGGTAGAGCTTTAATTAGCATCCCAATCTCTGGCTCCTGTGCTCCAGTGCTCTTCCCCACACACCTTGGGGGTACTATCGTTACACTTGAAGAGACGCTATTGACCTCAAGAGTGTTAAAAAAGCTTACTATGGCTGGTCTGACAATTTGAGTTGGCTCTTTTAAGCAGCCATGCCCTCCTTAAAAGGCTAAATTTTTAACTGCTTGACTCATTTATACCAAGACCATACCCTATTCAACTCTGAACTATATTGGCCTCTTTCTCCCATTCTGTACCCTCCAACTCCTTTATGTCTACACAATATTATTTTCTTCTTGAAAATAACCTATATTTTCTCTCTGAATGTACCAAGCACAGTATCTGGCCTTCATTCAGTATTCAGTGAATTACTGCAGACTAAGGGACCAAATGGGCTTCCCAGGTGGCACTAGATGTAAAGAACCTGCTTGTCAAAACAGAAGATGTAAGAAGTGCAGGTTTGATCCCTGGTTCAGGAAGATCCCCTGGAGGAGGGACTGGCAACCTACTCCAGTATTCTTGCCTGGAGAATTCCATTGTCAGAGAAGCCTGGCAGGCTACAGTCCATGGGGTCTCGAAGAGTTGGACACAACTTAGTGACTAAACAACCACAACAACAAAGGACCAAAGAAAGAGCTATAAGTTTGTCTCTCCACAGTGGAAATGGAGCCTCATGCCAGCTCTGTGACTTTAAGCAAGTTACTTCACCTCTTTGTGCCTAAGAACCCGTATCTGTAAGATATTTAATTTATATGCAGAGTACATCATGAGAAACACTGGGCTGGATGAAGCATAAGCTGGAATCAAGATTGCCGGGAGAAGTATCAATAATCTCATATATGCAGATGACACCACGCTTATGGCAGAAAGTGAAGAACTAAAGACCCTCTTGATGAAAGTGAAAGAGGAGAGTGAAAAAGTTGGCTTAAAGCTCAAAGAAAACAAAGATCATGGCGTCTGGTCCCATCACTTCATGGCAAATAGATGGAGAAACAGTGGAAACTGCGGCAGACTTTATTTTGGGGGGCTCCAAAATCACTGCAGATGGTGACTGCAGTCATGAAATAAAAAGACGTTTGCTCCTTGGGAGGAAAGTTATGACCAGCCTAGACAGCATATTAAAAAGCAGAGACATTACTTTGCCAACAAAGGTCCGTCTAGTCAAGGCTATGGTTTTTCTAGTTGTCATGTATGGATGTGAGACTTGGACTATAAAGAAAGCTGAATGCCTAAGAATTGATGCTTTTGAACTGTGGTGTTGGAGAAGACTCTTGAGGGTCCCTTGGACTGCAAGGAGATCCAACCTGTCAATCCTAAAGGAAATCAGTCCTGAATATTCATTGGACGGACTAATGCTGAAGCTGAAGCTCCAATACTTTGGCCACCTGATGTGAAGAACTGGCTCACTGGAAAAGATTCTGATGCTGGGAAAGATTGAAGGTGGGAGGAGAAGGGGCAACAGAGGATGAGATGGTTGGATGGCACCACAGACTCAATGGAGGTGAGTTTGAGCAAGCTCTGGGAGTTGGTGATGGACAGGGAGGCCTGGTGTGCTACAGTCCATGGAGTCGCAAAGAGTCAGACATGACTGAGCAACGGAACTGAACTGAACTGAAGATAAGAATAAAAATACCTACCAGTAGTATAATTTTTTTAAAAATTTGGATTTTGTCCCTGATTCTTGTTGTAAAGCTCCTAAAACCCTAGGAATTTTGTGAGGAACAGGAGTGACTATTGCTATTCCTAATGAGCTCTTTTCAATACCAGAGTTTATGCAAATGACTGACTCCAGGTAGGGGCCCCTGAATAGTTGCAGGATAGAGACTGGTCATCAGAAAAACCAAAGTGATTGGAGGGTTGGAACTTCCAGTTCTACTGCCTGGATTCTGGCGAAGGAAGGAGGGACTGAAGGTCCAGTTCTGTAAAAAAAAAAACTCTTGGAATAACCAACAAGGACATGCTGTATAGCACAGGGAACTATACTCATTATCTTGCAATAATCTATAATGAAAGAGAATGTAAAAAATATATATATATGTGTGTATATATATATATAAAACTGAATGACTGCTGTACATCTGAAACTAACACTGTAAATAAACTATATTTCAATAAATTTTTTAAGTGTTGGTTTTTTTCCATAAAAAAAAAACACCTCTTGGAAAAGGAAACTAAGAGCATCCACATTGGTGAACACATCGATGGGCTTGGAAATGGCACACCCAGAGAGGACACAGATGCTCTGTGCTCCTCAGCCCTTGTCCTATGCATCTCTTCCATTTGGCTATTCCTGAGTTCCATCCATTATAACAAATTAGTAATCATAAGTAAAGTGCTTATGTAAAGTAAAGTGCTTAAGGTAAGGAAAAAGTTTGAGTCATTGTTCAGTTCAGTTCAGTTGCTCAGTCGTGTCTGACTCTTTGCGACCGCATGGACTGCAGCACACCAGGCCTCCCTGTCCATCACCAACTCCCAGAGCTTGCTCAAACTCACCTCCATTGAGTCGGTGGTGCCATCCAACCATCTCATCCTCTGTTGCCCCTTCTCCTCCCACCTTCAATCTTTCCCAGCATCAGAATCTTTTCCAATGAGCCAGTTCTTCACATCAGGTGGCCAAAGTATTGGAGCTTCAGCTTCAGCATTAGTCCGTCCAATGAATATTCAGGACTGATTTCCTTTAGGACTGACAGGTTGGATCTACTTGCAGTCCAAGGGGCTGTCAAGAGTCTTCTCCAACACCACAGTTCAAAATCATCAATTCTTAGGTGTTCAGCTTTCTTTATGAGCTATCAAAACCTGAAGTAGTGAACTATCGAACCTGAAAGGGGAAGTTGTGGGAACACCTGAATTGGATAGTCAGCTGGGCAGAAGTGCCGATCACCTATGGACCCCATTTGTAACTGGCTTCTGAAGTGAGGGCAATCTTGGGGGACTGAGCCCATAACCAGGAAAATCCAGGCTGACTCTGGGTAGTGAATCCAACTGTGAGATATCCAGTTGCTGTTAAAGGATTAGAGGAATGGTTGGTGTTGTTAAAGATATAACATATTTGATGTCAAAGGAAAAAACCACATAGAGTTGTTGTGAGGATTAAATAATCTGTGACATACAGTAAGCGATTAATAAAAAGCAGCTCTAAGTATTACTTGAATGACCGTGCTTCTTCAATAGATCCTCAATCTTACCTGATGTCTTCTGTTGGACCTGGAATCCAGCCTGGATCACAGACCAGCTTGGCTAGGTCTCTCAGTCCTAGTCACTCCTTTTCCTCTTGTATTAGACCCATCCCTCTCTCCCTAGTAACTAGCTGAAGTCATCCTGAAGCTGGACAGACACTCCTTCCCACTTATCTATCACCACGCACCTAGCTCTTAGCTCTACCTGTGCTACTAGGCACAAACCATGCGATGAGACCCTCTGGACATAAATAACTGCCTAATTCAAGGTGAAACTGGCCCCTTCTTCTCAGATGCTGGGACTTGGATAGCTGGCCACTCCCCTCGGATGAGAGGCTTTACCCTGCTTCAGCTCAGTGCTGGCCTTCTCCCCATTCCTGCCAAGTCTCAGCAAGCCTCACAGGTTTCACTTGAAAGGCAGAACAAGACAGTAAAGTAAGGATGGTCTCTTGACTTTCAGAGCTACTTACACTCCTAAAGGTCTCAATATTGACTCCAAAAAGAATCTAAGGCTATATACAAATCTTTCTGGGATGCTCAAGATCAGCTTTTGTCTAAAAAATCACAGATCTTTTCCATATGATTCACATACTATCAGAATTTTCTGACTTCTTTTGAAAGTCTACATATTCCAGCTAAAAATTAAAAATACCACACTTTCTGCTAACACCCCCCAGGGAAGAAGTGCATAGAAAGGACCATTGAAACCATTATGACTCCTCTGTAACAAGAATCTGGTTGTCTGAGACCACCACTGGAGGCAGGATGAATGGTACTTCTCTGTTGACTTTTTTTTAAAACAATCCTAATCCAATTACCTTCAGCTCCCAAAGTCAAAATAAGACTTTCCTGGACAAAGATAGAAGTGAATTCATTTGGACAAGTGAGGTCTGTTCAATTCAAAACCAAACCCCAAACCATCATGCATATGTATCTTTCTTTATACAACAGACTCATTTCTAAATGTGCTGCACGTGAAAAGGCTTTTTTTTTTTTTTAATAAATTGACCCATATTTTAAGCACATCAGAGGAACTGGCTATTTAAAGGAATTTCTGAGTCATTTTGTAGAGCAAATAACTACCCATTAAAATATTTGTGAAATCTGCTGTCCACATTTTGCTTTTACTTTAAGAGAAAAAAATGGTAACATATTTTCTACTGATTCCCAGAAGCACAAGATCATGACCGATAGACATAGATTATGCCAGAATGTTGCCATAATGTAGCTATCATCAGTTAAAAGATCTGTCTCAGTTTCTAGTCATGGGCTCATAGTGCCAGAGTTTGGAAGGGCCTTGCAGATCAGAATCCCACTCTATGACATTTCAAAATAGGCTTCCATCCTGTGGTCCAGATCATGAGAAATGACTGAGCTGGCCACAAAGATATTTTTAGGCCTAATTCCAATAGACAGATTACAGATCATATACCAGATAAAAGTAGATATTCTAATCCAGGAGATAAGATGCCAGGCACCTGTGCCAAAGGTGGCATTCGAAATGGCTTCAGACACTCACATGCCAGTGTAGTCAATGACGTGTGAGCAGGCAAACATACAACAGAGTCCCGAGGAAACTGCAGCCAATGTATCTGGAGGAGGTGTCCTGGAGCCAGTAGAGAGAGCGCAGCAGGCTAATTTAGGGTTGCTGAGCTGGAGGGCTCCCCTTTTCCAGGCAGCCAGTACCCTGCCACATTCACAGCTTCTCTGCTGACAATTTTATACTTTTTGACACTTCAGAAGCCACAGCTGTATTTCCCTACAACTCTCTCCCTGCCTGCTCCCAGCCCACCCAGTAAACAAACACTGCCAGGTCTTCATCTTCATTAGCACATACTACACAATTCAAATTAGGGGGATGGTTGTGTCCACTCTAAACAGGATTTATGTATGTGTTTCCTCCTTCCATCATGGATTTGGGATAATGTTCACTTAAAAACACGATACGACAACAGCAAAATCAAAACACAAATTAACATTTGTGATGAAACACAATTCTATATTGGCAATCTTAAGGGGATGGGGAGGACACCAAAGCAATATGGCTCCTTATAGAGCCTATCTACAGTTACCTGCATGCTAAGTCGTGTCCAACTCTTTGCAACCCTGTGGACTGTGGCCCACCAGGCTCCTCTGTCCATGGGATTCTCCAGACAAGAACACTTTACTGGGTTGCTATGTCTTCCTCCAGCTGATCTTCCTGACCCAGGGATCGAACACCACATGGGAGTTATAACTATATATGTCCTTATGCAGTTATTCGGGTTCCCAGCTGGCGCTAATGGTAAAGAATCCACCTGCCAATGCAGGAGATGCGAGAGACACACGTTCAATCCCTGGGTTAGGAAGATCCCCTGGAGAAGGAAATGGCAATCCACTGCCGTATTCTTGCCTAGGAAATCCCATGGACAGAAGACCCTGGTGGGCTATAGTCCATGGGGTTGCAAAGAGTCAGACATGAGTGAAGCAACTTAGCACACATGCACGCATGCAGTTATCCAGTTATGTAGCTAATCTGGTGATCTGGGTACAGGGATGTGTCTTAGAGGATCCTGGGGAATAAATGGCTAACTTAATAGCTGGGGCTCTCTCAAATATCAACTGTCTCCTGCTGCTTTTGACTGGAGAACAGGGGCACTCTTGGAGTGTGCCTATAATTGGCAAGGGGAGATTTCCCCTTAGGCGGGATCTACCTAAGTGCCAAACTGAGTGGCAGTCAGTGCTAGCAGGAGATCAGAGGCAGAGAGATCAGTGGGAGCTGGGTTTCCTGACATAGCCACAGAAGAGGCTGGGGTTTTGCAAGTCTCAGTTGCTCTCTGACAATGAATGCTGAACTTCTCTTACTTTTTTTCCACGTCTGTTAGTGATCACATCTACCCTACTAGAGCCTTTTACAAAAGGGAGGCCCGCTTCCCCCAGGAAGTGAATGAACATCTGTTGTCATGACAATTTCAGAAAAGTAAATATAAATCTTTATGCATGAAGGTTGCAAATATTTGGCCATTTGGGGTCCAGAGGAGCACTGCTCTATCATGTCTTTACAGATTATAATTACATGTTGTTCATGGGGAGGGAATCAATGGCTCCTAAAAGGAGCTCCTGTTGTCTGTGGCCCAGGTAAACTGCACCTATAATTGCTCAGATGCACTTACTCTTGACAGAATGGATATTCAAGAGTCCTAAGGTGAATATGGAGTCATTGGCTGGGTTTCCTGCACAATCTATGTATCTGTCCAAAGGCATCATTTTTCACCCTACCTGAGACCCTCCCTAAGACCATTGGCACAGGTACCCAACACAGTTCTCACAAAAAGATACATCTTATTACAATACTGCCAATAATAATAATATTAATAAAAGTGAAGAGGAACTAAATAGCCTCTTGATGAAAATAAAAGAGGAGAGTGAAAAAGCTGGCTTAAAACTCAACATTCAAAAAACAAAGATCATGGCATCCAATCCCATCACTTCATGACAAATAGATGGGAAAACAATGGAAACAGTGACAGACTTTTATTTTCTTGGGCTCTAAAATCACTGCAGATGGTGACTGTAGCCATGAAATTAAGATGCTTGCTCCTTGCAAGAAAAGCTATGACCAACCTAGACAGCATATTAAAAAGCAGAGACATTATTTGCTGACAAAGGTCCATCAATAAAAGCTATGGTTTTTCCAGTAGTCACATATGGCTGTGAGACTTGGACCATAAAGAAAGATAAGCACTGAAGAACTGATGCTTTTGAACTGTGGTGTTGGAGAAAACTCTTGAGAGTCCCTCAGACAGCAAGGAGAACAAACCAGTCAATTTTAAAGGAAATCAGTCCTGAATATTCATTAGAAGGGCTGATGCTGAAGCTGAAGCTCCTATACTTTGGCAACCTGATGCCAAGGGCTGACTCACTGGAAAAGACCTGATGCTGGGAAAGATTGAAGGCAGGAAGAGAAGGGGTGACAGAGAATGAGATGGTTGGATGGCATCACTGACTCGATGGACATGAGTTTGAGCAAGCTCTGGGAGTTGGTGATGGACAGGGAAGCCTGGCAGGCTGCAGTCCATGGGGTCACAAAGAGTCAGACATGACTGAGTGACTGAACTGAACTGAATGCTTCTGTAGCACTTCCTATATGCCAAGAACTGTTCTCAGCTCTTTGCATATATTAAATCATTTAATCCTCACAAGAGGTTCAGTTCAGTTCAGTTGCTCAGTCATGTCCAAATCTTTGTGACCGTATGAACTAAAGCATACCAGGCCTCCCTGTCCATCACCAACTCCCAGAGTTCACTCAAACTCACGTCCATCGAGTCAGTGATGCCATCCAGCCATCTCATCCTTGGTCATCCCCTTCTCCTCCTGCCCTCAATCCCTCACAGCATCAGGGTCTTTTCCAATGAGTCAAATCTTCACATGAGGTAGCCAAAGTATTGGAGTTTCAGCTTCAGCATCAGTGCTTCCAATGAACACCCAGGACTGATCTCCTTTAGGATGGACTGGTTGGAGCTCCTTGCAGTCCAAGGGACCCTCAAGAGTCTTCTCCAACACCACAGTTCAAAAGCATCAATTCTTTGGCACTCAGCTTTCTTCACAATCCAACTCTCACATCCATACATGACCACAGGAAAAACCATAGCCTTGACTAGAAGGACCTTTGTTGGCAAAGTAATATCTCTACTTTTTAATATGCTATCTAGGTTGGTCCTAACTTTCCTTTCAAGGAGTAAGTGTCTTTTAATTTCATGGCTGCAGTCACCATCTGCAGTGATTTTGGAGCCCAAAAAAATAGATTCTGACACTGTTTCCACTGTTTCCCCATCTATTTCCCATGAAGTAATGGGGCCAGATGCCATGATCTTCGTTTTCTGAATGTTGAGCTTTAAGTCAACTTTTTCACTCTCCTCTTTCACTTTCATCAAGAGGCTTTTAGTTCCTCTTCACTTTCTGCCAGCAATCAATGCAAAGAAATAGACGAAAAGAACAGAATGGGAAAGACTAGAGATCTCTTTAAGAAAATTAGAGATACCAAGGGAACATTTCATGCAAAGATGGGCTCGATAAAGGACAGCAATGGTCTGGACCTAACAGAAGCAGAAGATATTAAGAAGAGGTGGCAAGAATACCCGGAAGAACTGTACAAAAAAGATCTTCATGACCCAGATAATCATGATGATGTGATCACTAATCTAGAGCCAGACATTCTGGAATGTGAAGTCAAGTGGGCCTCAGAAAGCATCACTACGAACAAAGCTAGTGGAGGTGATGGAATTCCAGTAGAGCTGTTTCAAATCCTGAAAGATGATATTGTGAAAGTGCTGCACTCAATATGCCAACAAATTTGGAAAACTCACCAGTGGCCACAGGACTGGAAAAGGTCAGTTTTCATTCCAATTCCAAAGAAAGGCAATGCCAAAGAATGCTCAAACTACCGCACAATTGCACTCATCTCACACACTAATAAAGTAATGCTCAAAATTCTCCAAGCCAGGCTTCAGCAATACGTGAACCATGAACTCCCTGATGTTCAAGCTGGTTTTAGAAAAGGCAGAGGAACTAGAGATAAATTGCCAACATCCGCTGGATCATGGAAATGCAAGAGAGTTCCAGAAAAACATCTACTTCTGCTTTATTGACTATGCCAAAGCCTTTGACTCTGTGGATCACAATAAACTGTGGAAAATTCTGAAAGAAATGGGAACTCCAGACCACCTAACCTGCCTCTTGAGAAATCTGTATGCAGGTCAGGAAGCAACAGTTAGAAGTGGACATGGAACAACAGACTGGTTCCAAATAGGAAAAGGAGTGCGTCAAGGCTGTATATTGTCACCCTGCTTATTTAACTTCTATGCAGAGTACATCATGAGAAATGCTGGACTGGAAGAAGCACAAGCTGGAATCAAGATTGCCGGGAGAAATATCAATAACCTCAGATATGCAGATGACACCGCCCTTATGGCAGAAAGTGAAGAGGGACTAAAAAGCCTCTTGATGAAAGTGAAAGAGGAGAGCGAAAAAGGTGGCTTAAAGCTCAACATTCAGAAAACGAAGATCATGGCATCCAGTCCCATCACTTCATGGGAAATAGATGGGAAACAGTGGAAACAGTGTCAGACTTTATTTCTTTGGGCTCCAAAATCACTGCAGATGGTGACTGCAGCCATGAAATTTAAAGACGCTTACTCCTTGGAAGAAAAGTTATGACCAACCTAGATAGTATATTCAAAAGCAGAGACATTACTTTGCCGACTAAGGTCCATCTAGTCAAGGCTATGCTTTTTCCTGTGGTCATGTATGGATGTGAGAGTTGGACTGTGAAGACGGCTGAGTGCCAAAGAATTGATGCTTTTGAACTGTGGTGTTGGAGAAGACTCTTGAGAGTCCCTTGGACTGCAAGGAGATCCAACCAGTCCATTCTGAAGGAGATCAACCCTGGGATTTCTTTGGAAGGAATGATGCTAAAGCTGAAGCTCCAGTACTTTGGCCACCTCATGTGAAGAGTTGACTCATTGGAAAAGACTCATGCTGGGAGGGATTGGGGTCAGGAGAAGAAGGGGATGACCGAGGATGAGATGGATGGATGGCATCACTGACTCGATGGACGTGAATCTGAGTGTACTCTGGGAGATGGTGATGGACAGGGAGGCCTGGCGTGCTGTGATTCATGGGGTTGCAAATAGTGGACACGACTGAGCGACTGAACTGAACTGAACTTCTGCCATAAGGGTGGTATTATCTGCATATCTGAGGGTATTGATACTTCTCCCAACAATCTTGATTCCAGCTTGTGCTTCTTCCAGCCCATCATTTCTCATGATGTACTCTGCATATAAGTTAAATAAGCAAAGTGACAATATACAGCCTTGACGTACCCCTTTTCCTATTTGGAACCAGTCTGTTATTCCATGTCCAGTTTTAACTGTTGCTTCCTGACCTGCATATAGGTTTCTCAAGAGACAGGTCAGGTGGTCTGGGATTCCCATCTCTTTCAGAATTTTCCACAGTTGATTGTGATCCACAGAGTCAAAGGCTTTGGCATAGTCAATAAAGCAGAAATAGATGTTTTCTGGAACTCTCTTGCTTTTTCCATGATCCAGCAGATGTTGCCAATTTGATCTCTGGTTCCTCTGCCTTTTCTAAAACCAGCTTGAACATCTGGAAGTTTTGGTTTATGTATTGCTGAAGCCTGGCTTGGAGAATTTTGAGCATTACTTTATTAGTGAGTGAGATGAATACAATATATCGTAGCCGGAGCATACTTTGGCATTGCCTTTCTTTGGGTTTGGAATGAAAACTGACCTTTTCCAGTCCTGTGGCCACTGCTGAGTTTTCCAAATTTGCTGACATATTGAGTGCAGCACTTTCACAGCATCGTCTTTCAGGATCTGAAATAGCTCAACTAGAATTCCATCACTTCCACTAGCTTTGTTCATAGTGATGCTTTCTAAGGCCCACTTGACTTCACATTCCAGGATGTCTGGCTCTAGGTGAGTGTGAGTGATCACACCATCATGATTACCTGGGTCGTGAAGATCTCTTTTGTACAGTTCTTCTGTGTATTCTTGTCACTGGACATTCACAAGAAATAGGTGTGTCAATTTTTGTAATTCCTTCTGGAACCTGATCAACACAGTTAGAAGAACTGCTGCTATTTCCACGCTATTTAGGTTTTTTTCCATGTCTAGTCTAGGCCATATTTAGCTTACTATATTGAAGACATGGAATATTAGAGCCAGAGGAACCTTAAAGAATCACCAATCTATCCTTTCCCATTTCACAGATGGCAAAGTTGAAGTGTTAAGAAGTTTAAATTACATTTTTTAGAGCCAGGAGTAGAATCCACAATCATAATTCTGATTCATTATTTGGTCGGCCAATGAAAATCAATCAATAAAACCACCCCTCGTCTCTCCCGCAACAGCCATACTCATCTCTACCTCGTTTGATTCGTTTTTCCAATAATCAGTTCTGCATTTTTCTCTAAAATAAATAGCAAAGTTTCTATGACCTATGGGCGCTTGGCCCAAATTGAAAACATGGAGCTTAACGATAGCAAGCATCTCTCATCAGCGGAAGGGGCGGGCTGGTGGGGGGACACTTGGCAAAGATCATGTAGCTGTAGGCATTTAGCTAAAATGTCTCAAATTCCAGGAAGATATTGGGGATATTTTATCTCTATTGTTTGGCTGCTATGGAGGAGAATGTGTCGTCTTAAAATTTCTATTCAGAATTTTAATTAAATTGTGGCCTGTAGCAAAATAGAAAGACATTAAAATCAAATGCTAGTACCTCTTTGTTTATTTTATGGGCTCTCATCTCTAACTAGTTCTCACTGAAATAATTAAATGTCTTTTCAGCAAATGGACTGTTCAGGCTGTTTAGTTTAATGTTTCTTATAACCTGGTAAGTAAGTGCTTTATAATTCAGTTGATTTCTGCTCTTCCCCCACTCCACCCCATCCCCCACTATATACGTTGTTTTCTCCTCTCTCCCCACTGGGCTGATTTGAAGGTTTCTGCAGATCAGAGTGGCATTTATGCACCTATGTGCCAAAGCATCCTCAGACAGACCAGCAGAGATTGTAGGAGGCTGAGCACATTGCATTTGACGTTAATGGCTTGGAGATGTTTCTAGATTGAAATTGGTGGAGGTGGTAAGCACGCACAATAGAGTCAATGAGACTTCTTGGTCTGAGGCTGATGCCTGAAATCTCTTATTTAGTGACCCATTGTATTACATGAAGGGAAAGTTGATGTTTAAAACTGATAGGAGCCACACGGGGGAGAAGATAGCAGAATTTACCTGGGGAGTGTGTGTGTGTATGTGTTGTGGGATGCTATTTTTCTCTTCAGTAAAACACGATTATGGACATTTTGGGGATAAAAGATAAAGCCCAGGGCATAGACTGAAATGGAGAGATTTAGCCAAAAGAGGTCTCTTTGTCTATATTATACATTAAAAGTAGGTCTTTCTAGAGATAAAGAGATTGTTCCCTTGCACAATTATTTTTTCCTTCGTCTGAACAGAGCCCCATCCCAGAAAAAGGAGATGGAAAGGAGGACAAGAAGAGAGGTCAGAGATGATAGAAAACTAACTTTGTGATTCTGATAGCTGACTTCTAATAAGTATTCTTCCAGGCACTGGGCTAAGTGCCTTTCCCCATTATCTCATGGAATAGTCCCAACAGTCTTATGAAATAGGGACCATTAGTCTCTTGTTTTAAAGATCTGAAAATTGTGGTTTAGCAATATTAAATGACTTACTGAAGGTCTCAGAGCTACTAAGTGGTAGCGTTGGCATTCACATTTGTCATCCCCATCCTCCTCCAGATGAAAAGGGAAAATGGTGTGAATATTTAAAATCTGGCCCTACAAACTATTAGAGTCACTTAACCTGAATAATCCCCTGGAGGAGGGCATAGCAATCCACTCCAGTATTCTTGCCTGGAGAGTCTCATGGACAGAGGAGCCTGGCAGGCTACAGTCCAAAGGGTCGCAAAGAGTCGGACACGACTGAAGTGACAACACAACCTGAATAATAATGACGGTGATAATGGTGGTGAAAGGTGATAGATAGTGGGTACTTATTATGGGCCTTGCATTGTGGTAAGCACTTTATACAGGATAGTTCATTTTATTGTCATAACAACTTTTGAGGGAAAATATTTATATTCACTTCATTTTGCAAATGAAAAAATCTTCAAGGCTAAGTAACTTGCCTAGTCTTCTATAGCTAGGTAGTGGAAAAGCTGGAGAGGAAAAGCCGACTCGCACAGCATGGAGGGTCACCAGGGCCTCAAGAGAGACTGAATTACTAGTATGATATTCCCTCTCATGTCCATCGAGTTGGTGATGGACATGAGTTTGAGCAAACTCCGGAAGTTGGTGATGGACATGGAAGCCTGGTGTGCTACAGTCTATGGGGTCGCAAAGAGTTGGACACGACTGAGTGACTGAACTGAACTGAACTATTCCCTCTATTGGGATGTGGCCCAGAATCTTTTGGGATCCTGATATATGATTGACAAATTTTACATAGCTCCCAATTCCATGCTATGATCTATCCTGAAAATGTAAGCCTTGGGGACACTTAGCCTCACACAGGGGAGACATAATAGGAGAAATATTAGGTGAATAAATAGGTGAATGAATGAATGGATTCTAATTAGTAGTTTTCAGGTTTTCATTCTGCAGCCCTGTAAGCTCCTTGTCTTTATGATGAGTCAATTACTTGCCATATGAGTTTTGAATGCACCGAAGATTTGAATAATAAAAGGTAATGCACAAGAAAAGGGACTTATTTGTCCTCAGATAAATGAAATGTGGGAAAACTAAAATGGAAATAGCTCTCCCAAGACTTTCATTGGTATGGGAGCTAAAAGGGAACTAATATTTTCTATATCTACTATGTACAAGGTCTTTTTTATATACCATAACTCATTTAATCCTCACAACTATCCTGGGAGGTAGGTGGTGTTATCTACATTTTATAAACAAGAAAATCAAGGCTCATAAAATTAACTTCCACGAAGTCTCACATGTAGGAAGTGGTAGAGTCGAGATTCCATCTCCATTCCCATTCTTTTCAGAACACACACCTGCCTCTTCAAGAAGAGAGCTGTGGGACTTCTTGGGTGGTCCAGTGGCTAAGACACATGGCTCCCAATGCAGGGGGTTGGGGTTCAATCCCCATTCAGGGAATTAGATCCTACATGTCACAACTAAAAGAACCCACATGTCGCAACAAAATTGAAGATCCTGTGTGCCATAGCTAAGACCCAGGGCAAACAAACAAATAAATAAATATTAAGGAAAGAAGAGAGCTATATAGCTGATTCACTTTGTTGTACAGCAGAAACTAACACAACATTGTAAAGCAACTGTACTTCTCCCCACCAAAAAAAAAAAAAAAAAGAATTCAAAAGAAAGGAAGAGCTGAAAACATATGAATATTTTTTTAAGTTTTGTTTTTATTTTTTATTTTTTTTTATTTTTTTTATTTTTTATTTTTTTATTTATTTTTTTTTTTCTGTATCGCGCCGATCACATTTATTGGAAGGGTTGGAGAAAAATAAAAATGCCGTTTAGCTGAAGTATTTGTGAGTTATCTACAAATCAACTTATTTCAGGAGTGGAAGAATTCTTGCTTATTTTCAGCATCAAGATGCACATCGGTCTCTCTTTGGAACATCTTCCACACTCAAAGAGGCCACCGCACAGCACAGCCCGTCTCCCACAGGCGGCGGATTCTCGTTTCAGCCAACTCTCAATGGCGGGGCAACCAGCACAACGCCGTCTCCCCGCACAAAGAGCATCGGAATATTCCGTTTTGTTGATTTATATATTTCTTCATATGTTTCTTCATCAATTTCTATAGTTGTCACAGTTTCTTCCACATCTCCCAATATCATATTTAAATGTTGATCATAAGCGTGTAACCGGCCTCGAAGTTCTCTGTCGTTTCTCATCTTCACGTAGATGCGCTCGTCCAGGCTGAGCCGGATGAGATCCAAGGGCTCTTCCACAGTGTTGGTGGTTTGTTGCTGGTCCACGTCGTCCGCCATCTTTCAAACCCTCTTAAGTTTTGTTTTTAATGTGGACCGTTTTTAAAGTCTTTATTTGTTAAAATATTGCTTCTGTTTTATGTTTTTTTGGCTACAAGGCATGTGGGATCTTAGCTCCCTGACCAGGGATCTAACCCATATTCCCTGCAATGGAAGGTGAAGTCTTTCTTAACCACTGGACCACCAGGGAAGTCCCCACAAAACGCATTTTAATTGAGTGAAGAAAATAAAACATTTCATGTTTACAAAGACAAAAGACATAGCAAAGAACTTGTGGAAAAGCTGAAACCAAGAAAAATGAGATTTTTGGAAGTTGGAAGACAGACCTTGACCAAATGAGATCATCTTTAGGAAAGAAGTAAAGCCTGGATCCCAAATTCTCTACTGCGTTACCCAGTATTTTCTCACGTGATGATGTAGCAACCACTTGGTAATCATGGAGGAAAAGAATGACATCTGGAGCCAGGCCGACAAACCAGAGCCAGCCACGTAAGATGGTGCCGAATGAAAATACTAGCTTCCCCAAGACACTCAGAGATCTTTCCCCAGCTTTTGGATGGCAGAAGGCAACGACAGGGCTTGCAGCCAGTGCCCCAGCATCTTCCTCCTCACCCCTTTTGACTTTATTATTCCTGATAACCTGGTCATGCATATACAGCTACCAAACATTAAGTTTTCTTGAAGTCTCACAGCTTTGGGTTTTCTTACCAAGTCATGTGACTCAGATCTAGGCCTAGGAAGTAAACACTGTTTCCTGAATCTCAAATACCCACTCTACTTATGTTATTCTACACCTCCAAGAAGCTCTTGTCAAAACAAGATTAAACACGGCAAGATTTTATTAGGAGAAATGACTGTATGAAAGTAATTAACCTCCAATTAAAATAAATAAATTTATATTTAAAAAAAAAGAAAATAGAGAAGGAGCTGTGAGTGAAGCCTGACTGGTAAGGAGGGAAAGAAGAGAAAAGGATGTATGGAAGCAGTTGAGACTACCAGGCAGTCTAAGGAAACTTCTGCAAGACCTTGAGCCAAAGTTGTCCAACAAAGGAGTCCACATGTCTGCCTTAGTATCCCTGCTGTACTAAGTCATGGGTGCTTCCCTGGTGGCTCAGATGGTAAAGAACCTGCCCACCAATGCAGGAAACCCGGGTTCAGTCCCTGGGTGGGGAAGATCCCCTGGAGAAAGGAATGGCTATCCACTTCAGTATTCTTGCCTGGAGAATCCCATAGACAGAGGAGCCTGGCGGGCTACATGCAGCTGCAAAGAGTTGGACACGACTGAGCTACTGAGCACATTCATTACTGTGATTACTAAGGACTATCTCTCTTGCTAAATTTTAAACTCCACAGAAGCAGAGACCATGTCTGTCTTGTTCACCACTTTATCCTTAGTATCTATCACAGTGACTAGTAGTAGACACTCAATGAATATATTTTGAGTGCATTGGATGTGAGTGAATAAATGTCAAAGAATAGACAGGAGTCATATAATCAATTATAATCCCAAATCTACTGGAAATCAGATAAGGCCTAGGTCTAGGATAAGGAGAAGGCAGTGGCAACCCACTACAGTACTCTTGCGTGGAAAATCCTATGGATGGAGGAGCCTGGTAAGCTGCAGTCCATGGGGTCGCTAAGAGTCAGACACGACTGAGCAGCTTCACTTTCACTTTTCACTTTCGTGAATTGGAGAAGGAAATGGCAACCCACTCCAGTGTTCTTGCCTGGAGAATCCCAGGGACGGGGGAGCCTGGTGGGCTGCTGTCTATGGGGTCGCACAGAGTCGGACACGACTGAAGTGACTTAGCAGCAGCAGCAGTAGCAGGACTAGGATAAAGGGAACACAGCTTGAAGAGGTGAGAGTGAATAAGCAGATTCAGCAGATTCAAGGTGAGGATGGTAACAGAAGATTCTTAGGCCGACAAAAGCAAATACCAGCTGTGGCTGGTGACTGCTAGGTGGAAGTGATTGAGACTTAAGTCAGGTAAATTAAGGTAAATGTGCTTTGATCGGGGGGTGAGACAGATTAGTAAACCAAATTCCTTAATAAAGCAGGCTGGTGCAGGAAATTTGGAATCAGGGCTGTAGCAGACACAGAAAAGAGACAGGGAAGTGGAAACCATGGCAAGGCAGGAGCCTACTCACACACAATAGCCTCGAGGAGTTCTCCTTAGAAGTTAGGCTGTGTCAACAAAATCTGTAGATTTTGGCCAGGTTTTTAGCTCAGGTCTTCCCTTGTGGCCTCTCCTAGCCTTAAAGGGCCGGTCTTCTGTGATGACTAGGCTGGGATCGCACCATGTTAGTCATTGTTTAACAACTGCATCTGTTGACAGCCCTACAGTCGTCCAGGACCACTTGGATTTTATGTTTCTAAGCCTCAGCTTTTTTTCTTTCAAAAAAGGGGATAAAATTTAATCCAGAGGATGAGTAGATTAGGGTTAGAAAGAATAATATGAGATTACTAATAACAATATGCAATGGAGTCTAATGTGGTTCCATGTAAACTCTCATTATTTTTATACCAAAATAGAAAATTAAATTTAAACAAAGCAAAAATTTTCCCTATGACTCCACTGTTGAAGAAAAAAATGGCTTTGGACACATACTATGCACAAAATCTTTAGAAAATCTTGCTAAAATGGACAATCCCTGATCTAGTTGACTCAGTATTGGCCTGTATATCAGAAGAGGTAGAAAAATCATAGAATTCTAGGATCTCTCAGCTGAAGATTAGTCGTGTTTGCATTAGTGAACTGTGAGAATGCTGGGGAAAATCATCGATTGTCAAGATCCTATTTGTCTAGGCATCTTCACAGAATTTTATTAAGTGGGACATTGGACAACCACTACTAAAGTTCATGGTCTTCTCACTAGCTAGAGCAAAAGGTGAATTTATTCCACAGCCAAGTGTAACAGAAATAAAGTTAATTTGAGTCTTGGAGTAAGGCATAAACTTATTCATATTTGTTAGAAGAGTCATGCTGTATCATTAGGATAATGAGTCAGCCAAAGCTATTGAAAATCACATAGTTAATCTTTTCTAATTTTTTATTGTGGTAGAGTGGTTATATGGTCCCAAAAGTCCAGAGTCTTGTTCTATTCTTGTCTATTTACTGACTCACTGAGTTGAGGGCGCTAGCTCACTTAACCTTTCTGTGTCTCTTTCATCATCAGTAAAATCTGAGCTACAAATATTTAACTGTGTACAAAGCCATTTTTACTTCATCAGTGTCATTCACAGCATAACACACCACATCCTCAGTCACAAAAATAATGCTTTTGTTAAAATGCATTAACTCTAAGGGTAGACTTCAGCTGAATCTGATGATTATTTCTTGGAGCCCAGCACTATGGGAACACAAGTCAGAATAAAATACAGAAAAAAATTCCCATCCTAAAATGGTGATCCGCAAACACTGGTCCACAGACTTTGATTAGTCAGTGACAATATTTCCACAAGGCAAGATGTTTAAAAAAAACCCAAAGAAAGTTTCATAACTCTAAATTTATATGCAGTTTGAAAGAATTTCCTTTACTACAAATTTCTCATGAATATTTCTGTTCTAGCTTTTTTTTTTCTTGGAACCCCAAAAGCTCCTTATTTTATGGTGGCAGTTGTCTCTTTGTAACACCTTCACTTAGCAAAACAAAAAAGTGGCAACTCTAGGTCTTTTAGTTGTTTTCTTTTAATTTTGCTGGCCCATTAACTCACAACTTATGAGAACCACCCTTACCACCTACTTAAAGACATGATTAATCTGGTTTATAGTTTAGTCAAGAAAATTGCTTCAGTTGGTTATTCAGAAGTTGCTATTCTGGGAATTGTTTGCATTTATAATTAGAAGCTCCAAAACAAAGAAAACAGATTTTGAGCTCAAGCTACTGCTAAAAACAAAAAAAAACAACAAAAATAGCAAAACCAATAATGACCAAATAGTGCCTGGCACATAGAAGACTTTATATAAATGTTGGTTGAATAAGTAAATAAAATATCAAATGAAATAAACATAGATTCAAGTAATACCTAGCCAGCAGCTAGTGGGGAGGGGGAGAAGATTGACAAATGAGAGGAGGATTTTCACTCTTTGGTGAAAACAACATGGAAAATTTTCTCTTTAATTTTCCTGTTCAGTTAGTGGTAATTCCTGAGTATTATGCCCTCAGTCTAGGAAAGGCCTGGATCTCATTTTTCTCTCTTGCCAAGAGGAAATAAAAGAGGTGGTCAGAGGAAACTGAAAACATTTAGGAAATTATTTAAACTCATCGTAGTTAGAGACAGAAACTTTAGAAACTACCGAACCCATTCCTTTCAATTTGGGTGGGTTAGACACCTAGTCGTGTCTGACTCTTTGTGACCCCACGAACTGTAGCCCGTCAGGCTCCTCTATCCGTGGGATTCTCCAGGCAAGAATACTGGAGTGGATTGTCAGTCCCTTCTCCAGAGGATCTTCCTGACCCAGGGATCAAACCCAGGTCTCCTGCATTGCAGGCAGATTCTTTACCATCTGAGCTACAGGGAAGATCTCAAAATAGAAAGTCTATGAGTGGGTGGGTTGCAGATCAGGAAACTGGCTCAGAGAAACTCACCCAAGTTGCCCAGGCTCTGGGGTTTGGGAGCATGTGAAAAAAACCAAGATACTTCTGCCATCTAGCAGTGCATGCTTGCATGCTCAGTCATGTCCGACACTTTGTGACCCCATGGACTGCAGCCTGCCAGGCTCCTCTGTCCAAGGAATTTCCCAGGCAAAAATACTGGAATGGGTAGCCATTTCTTCCTCCAGGGGATCTTCCCAACCCAGGAACTGAACCCGCATCTCCTTTGTCTCCTGTATTGGCAGGCGGATGGATTCTTTACCACTGAGCCACCAGGGAAGATCCACATCTAGCAACTAGTACACCTTAATTGCAGGAAGAAGATAAGCATCCTTTCAAAGGCCTCTTGAATATTCAAACTAAAAACTTAAAAGTTTTAAAATACTTTCAGAGATGAGAAAAAACAGGCATAAAGATAGGAAATGTTCAAATTAGAATTCATGAAGGAGAGAAAGTACTCTGGGGCTAGTAGTCTGTGGAAGAGCAAAGGTCCAGAGACTGGAGTGGTATGATGTGTTTGGGGAAAGCTTAGGGGCAATGAATTAGAAATGACTCGTGAATATATCTGCTCTCTTCAGGATTTCTCCTTTAACAGCATACATCAACACTAGATTAAGCAAAGAGCTCTTACTGTTGACCAGTCACTAGCATATGGAACTAGTCTTGTTCAACTGGAACTCACATTAAAAATTATATCCATGTTGTCACTGACAAGACACACTGACAATAGAAAACAGCATATGGATTCAATGCAGTGTTATTTGTACTAGCAAAGGACTGGAAAGAAACCAAATGTGCATAAATTAGGGACTGCTTGAATAAACTATGGTACAACCACACAATGGGCATCACACAGCTGTTTAAGAAAATAAAAGAATGAGGGAGACTTCTATATAATGATATGATTTACCTCTACAATCTCTTATTTTGAAAAAAAGCAGGAGTAAACAATGCTTGTATGCTACATTTTGAGTAGCCAACTCTAACAGGGAATACACATATATACAGCCACTTATATTTTCAAAGAGAAACAAAGGTTGGAGTAGAACAATAACTAATAAAGATGTTTATCAATAGGAGGAGGGAGGGCCAGATTAGAAGAGAAGGGTGGTCTTGAGACTTCCTTAATATACCCTTGTTATATACTTGACTTTGAAACAAAATTAACAAAAAAGGAAAAAACCTTAAAAGTAGAAAGCAAACTGAAACAACCTTAACTTTATACTACATTGGTGACAAACCCATAGAGAGAAAAGAATTATTTCAACTTGACTTTGAAATACAGAATTTTGACTGCACACCCCTACTTGGATATATTCTCAGGACATAGAGAACTATAAGCAAATTCTAAACAGCATTTGCTTTGGGGGCAAACAGCATTGGGGGCAAGAGGAGAAGGGGACGACAGAGGATGAGATGGCTGGATGGCATCACCAACTCGATGGATATGAATCTGAGTGAACTCTGGGAGTTAGTGATGGACAGGGAGGCCTGGCGTGCTGAAATTCATGGGGCCACAAAGAGTCGGACACGACTGAGCGGCTGAACTGAACTGAAACAGCATTTAGTAGTTTTATTGTTAAAGGTAATATTAGTACTTTTATTTTGGAACAATTCACAAGAGTCTTCTCCAACACCACAGTTCAAAATCATCAATTCTTCGGTGCTCAGCTTTCTTCACAGTCTAACTCTCACATCTATATACATGACCACTGGAAAACCATAGCCTTGACTAGACAGACCTTTGTTGGCAAAGTGATATCTCTGCTTTTTAATATGCTATCTAGGTTGCTCATAACTTTCCTTATAAGGAGTAAGTATCTTTTAATTTCATGGCTGCAATCACCATCTGCAGTGATTCTGGAGCCCAGAAAAATAAAGTCAGCCACTGTTTACACTGTTCCCCCATCTATTTCCCATGAAATAATGGGGCCAGATGCCATGAGCTTAGTTTTCTGAATGTTGAGCTTTAAGCCAACTTTTCCACTCTCCTCTTTCACTTTCATCAAGAGCCTTTTTAGTTCCTCTTCACTTTCTGCCATAAGGGTGGTGTCATCTGCATATCTGAGGTTATTGATATTTCTCCCAGCAATCTTGATTCCAGCTTGTGGTTCTTCCAGCCCAGTGGTTTCTCATGATGTACTCTGCATAGAAGTTAAATAAGCAGGGTGACAATATACAGCCTTGACGTACTCCTTTTCCTATTTGGAACCAGTCTGTTGTTCCATGTCCAGTTCTAACTGTTGCTTCCTGACCTGCATACAGGTTTCTCAAGAGGCAGGTCAGGTGGTCTGGGATTCCCATCTCTTGAAGAATTTTCCACAGTTTATTGTGATCAACACAGTCAAAGGCTTTGGCATAGTCAATAAAGCAGAAATAGATGTTTTTCTGGAACTCTCTTGCTTTTTCCATGATCCAGCATATGTTGGCAATTTGATCTCTGGTTCCTCTTCCTTTTCTAAAACCAGCTTGAACATCTGGAAGTTCATGGTTCACGTATTGCTGAAGCCTGGCTTGGAGAATTTTGAGCATTACTTTAGTAGCATGTGAGATGAGTGCAATTGTGCGGTAGTTTGAGGATTCATTGGCATTGCCTTTCTTTGGAATTGGAATGAAAACTGACCTTTTCCAGTCCTATGGCTACTGCTGAGTTTTCCAAATTTGCTGGCATATTGAGTGCAGCACTTTCATAGCATCATCTTTCAGGATTTGAAATAGCTCAACTGGAATTCCATCACCTCCACTAGCTTCGTTCGTAGTGATGCTTTCTAAGGCCCACTTGACTTAATCACACCATCGTGATTATCTGGGTCATAAAAATCTTTTTTGTACAGTTCTTTTGTGTATTCTTGCCACCTCTTCTTAATATCTTCTGCTTCTGTTAGGTCCAGACCATTTCTGTCCTTTATTGAGCCCATCTTTGCATGAAATGTTCCCTTGGTATCTCTAATTTTCTTGAAGAGATCCCTAGTCTTTCCCATTCTGTTCTTCTCTATTTCTTTGCATTGATTGCTGAGGAAGGCTTTCTTCTCTCTCCTTGCTATTCTTTGGAACTCTGCATTCAGATGCTTATATCTTTCCTTTTCTCCTTTGCTTTTCGCTTCTCTTCTTTTCACAGCTATTTGTAAGGCCTCCTCAGACAGCCATTTTGCTTTTTTGCTTTTCTTTTCCATGGGGATGGTCTTGATCCCAGTCTCCTGTACAATGTCACAAACCTCCATCCATAGTTCATCAGGCACTCTGTCTATCAGATCTAGTTCCTTAAATCTATTTGTCACTCCCACTGTATAATCATAAGGGATTTGATTTAGGTCATACCTTAATGGTCTAGTGGTTTTCCCTGCTTTCTTCAATTTAAGTCTGAATTTGGCAATAAGGCATTGATGATATGAGCCACAGTCAGCTCCTGGTCTTGTTTATTTTTACTGTATAGAGCTTCTCCATCTTTGGCTGCAAAGAATATAATCAATCTGATTTTGGTGTTGACCATCTGGTGATGTCCATGTGTAGAGTCTTCTCTTGTGTTGTTGGAAGAGGGTGTTTGCTATGACCAGTGCATTCTCTTGGCAAAACTCTATTAGCCTTTGCCCTGCTTCATTCCATAGTCGAGTCCTTTGGACTGCAAGGAGGTCCAACCAGTCCATCCTAAAGGAGATCAGTCCTGGGTGTTCATTGGAAGAACTGATGCTAAAGCTGAAACTCCAATATTTCGGCTACCTCATGAGAAGAGTTGACTCATCGGAAAAAACCCTGATGCTGGGAGGGATTGGGGGCAGGAGGAGAAGGGGACAACAGACGATGAGATGGCTGGATGGCATCACCAACTTGATGGATGTGAGTTTGAGTGAACTCCGGGAGTTGGTGATAGACACGGAGGCCTGGTGTGCCGCGATTCATGGGGTTGCAAAGAGTTGGACGTGACTAAGCGAATGAACTGAACTGAACTGAACTGATGTCAATTCTAAGAACCAAGATTCTCAAAACAAGAGAAAGGAGATAGAAGTATAAATTCAAAGAAGTTAAGTAAAAATTCTGTTATCTTAAATTTGAATTGGAAATATCACTATAACTCATTTTTTAAATTTTCTTTTTAATTGGAGGATAATTGCTTTACAATATTATCTTTGCTTCTGCCATACAACAGTGTGAATCAATCATAAGTATACATATATCCCCTCCCTCTTAAAATCCTCCCCCCCACACCTCACACCGCATCCCATCCCTCTAGGTAGTCACAGCGCACCAGATTTGAGCTCCTGGTGTCATACAGCAAATTCCCACTGGCTATCTATTTTACATATGGTAATGTATATGTTTCAATGCTACTCTCAATTAATCCCACCCTCTCCTATCCTGCTGTGTCCAGAGTCTGCTCTCTATTTCTGTGTCTCTATCCCTCCCCTGTACTTAGGTACCATCCTTCTAGATTTCATATGCGTTAGTATATGATATTTTTCTCTTTCTGACTTACTTCACTCTGTATAACAGGCTGTAGGTTCATCCACCTCATTAGAACTGACTCAGATGCATTTTTTATGACTGAGTAATATTCCATCATATACATGTACCACAACTTCTTTATCCATTCATCTGCTGATGGACATCTAGGTTGCTTCCATATCCTGGCTATTGTAAATAGTGCTGCTATGAACATTGGGGCATATGTGTCTTTTTTCTCAGGGTACATGCCCAGTAGTGGGATTGCTGGATCATAGGGTAGTTTTATTCTAGCCTGACTACTGAAAAGACCTAGAAGCAATGGTCATCAAATAGCAATAAGCAACCTGACACACAAATTGCTGGAGAAGGAAATGGCAACCCACTCCAGTATTCTTGACTGGGAAATCCCATGCACAGAGGAGCTTGTGGGCCACAGTCCATGGGGTGGCAAGAGTCAGATATGACTTAGTGACTAAACAACACAGAACACAAATTGTAATCTCTGAATATCATTTCCCACTAAATAAAACCAGGATTCCTTAGAGAAATGACTCACTCCAGGTCTAGGGCAGGAGTTTGGGATGTTTTTCTTCTTGTGCTAGAAAACAAGTAAGTTATCAGCAACTGCTACGGTCATGTCAGAAGGCCTCAGAAATCAACTTTAATGGGGCTGCGACTAGCCTCACATGGAACAATTTGGGTATTAAAGTGAAAAGTCACTGTGATTTATTGAAGCATATCAAATATATAAAAGTCCATGAATTCATAATGAGATAATAAAAACACATTAGTCACCATTGGAGCTTCTTAGGACACCAAATCATTCTGAAAATTGATAAGTAAAAGGCAAGAGACAGGTACTTGTCCTAAGCTTTCCTATAAGAACTGTACTTCAGGATAACCATAGAGTTGATGTGGGAAATTTCTTCCTTAATATAATTGTAGCTTAAAAACACAATTCAGTGGTTAGGACAATGTCAGCCCCCCACACCCCAGACAGTTGCACTTTGACTCCATGGGTATGCCGTTATGCCTTTGTTTTAATTTTTTTTTAATGATTTTTATTATAAAGCAAAACATATAAGGAAACTACACAGATGTGTAGCTTAATGAATTCAACATTTTTATAACCATTATCAGATTAAAAACTATGTAGATTTTTATTGGCTACCCAAGAAGCCACTCCATGTGCAGTCCAGATCACAAGCCTCCCCCTTTCCTATAATATGTAACTATTGACTTTTATAGTTTCTTGTCTTAAGAAAAAAGTTTTATTATCTAAATGTGCATCCCTATATTTTCATCCTGCCTGTTTTAAAAATTAGATATATTTTTAAGTCTCTCTTAATCTACAGCTTCTCCTCCATCCCTCGCTTTTCCTTATCATTTATCTGTTGAAATACCCAGGCACTTTGACTAATAGCATTTCCCAGTCTGGATTTTGCTGGTAGTATGCCAATAATCAGTATCTTAATGAACTGACCTTTGCCTTCCTCGCTTCCCTCCCCTCTTGCTGGGGCCGGCGTGCAGCTGCAGGAGCTCTGTGGGAGCTTTCCTCAGTCCACACTCCAGCATGACTGATGGAAAAGCCAGGTCTCCTGCTTCCAGCTGCTCCCAGCTAAGGCTCCATCTGGTTGTTTAGGTGGTTAGCTGATCTCTGGAGCTCATCGATGTGCCTCCAGTGTCCACCTCAGTCTTTTCCTTCCTCTTCATGAGACACGCATTTTGACTCCTGAGATGGGGAAAAGTAGAAACTGATGCATTAAGAGTTTCACTGCACCTTAAGGTTCACGGAACCTCATTATTTCCTAGTAGTGCATTTGGGGGACTGAGCAATGAACAAAGCCCCAGCTGAGTTCCTAAATATGGGCTAGGGTAGTTAGCATCCTAAGTGTTCAGTATCTTTTAAAGATATCTTGTATGTTTAAATATACTTTGTAAAGCTTAAAAGAAAAAAATCATAAATGTAACCATATTTCAGGCACATTCTGTGTTCCATTGGGGTTTTGTAGGCCTACCTTGATGTCTAATCAAATATACCATCGTTTGTATGAGAAACTAAATGCCAAATTCCAAACATGCCACTTGACTAATAGCATGTGGGAATTGATCCCTTTTATAAATTTAAAGGTTGCCTGAATGACCAATTATGAGATTTTAGATTCTGGTTTATGCAAGCTGGAATCTGAAATTATCTTCCTGAGGTCTTTTCCTAAAGAAGGCTTACATATTCTTACCCCTAAGCATCTCCTCAAAACATCACTTCTTTGTCTATATTCAAATATCAGAAAATGATTCTCTTTCTGTGATGTAAAAGGAAAACCAAGATTCTTGCTTCAGGAACTAATGCCCCAAATTCTAACTACCACAGAGAAAGTCATAATACTCACCAACTCTAAAAACTAGAAGCCAGCACTGTTATTATACACAATGAGCATCTCTCCAGGGGAAACAACCCCTCCCAGCAAACGCTCCAAATTTCCAAGCAATATGTGGAATTATTTAGGACTTAAATGTCAACTGGTGGCAGCTGGGAAATTTTCAGATTTTGAAATGTGATAGTCTCCATTTGCTTGCATCCGGTTAATAGTCTCTGTATCACTTTAAAAGCATCACATCAAAGACAGAGGCAAAATGTAATAATAACAAAAAAAGATTGATTTCATTCTGGGGCCCCATGGTAATGATTCTTTAGTTTCTTTGACTCATTACAAATTAAACTGGGTCCGAGAACACCAACTCATTTTTTAAGGCCTTTCAAGTAAGCCAAATAAGGGTATTCAGCCAAGACTCCTTCATATTCACATTTCTAGGACACCCTGATTTAATAATATATGTTCCATACAATGCAGTAACGGTTAAATCAGGGGTCTACAGACACTTGAGCCTCATGTAACAGAGCTGCAATTTAAGGCAGCATGGACTTTGAGCACTAAAGCAACAGCACCTGCTATCTTATTTTAATAAGACCCAGGAGATGCTCTGGAGGTTTCTATTTCACTAAATTTTCACTTCATGTTCTAGCTCTGTTTAATATTCTTATAATGGGAGAAGAGAGCAAAAGGCTTTAGCAATGCTATGAAGATTCAAAATGTGGTATGGAAATACCAGAGAGTCCAAGAGAAAATGTTATGATGGAAAGATAAATGTTATGCTCTCCCTACCTTAGTGTGTTATAAGAAATAATACAAAAGCATAGATAGTTAAAAGACAACTTGGCCTGTGTATTTAATAATCTCATGTATGCATTAAAAGAAAAATATTTAGAAACTTAAATAAATTACATATTTTGTGGACAACAGAGGTGACATGATGTATATATCTAAAGAAGACTTCAAAACTAGAATTTTATAATTTAGTAATTATACAGAAATGGAGCAAAAAGTGTAGCTTTTCTAAAAGACATTTACAAATGTTGTACATAACAATTAAAAATGCACATTTATATCAAGTACATAGGGAATAATTATTTAAAATTTGATGCTGCAATAGGTAATGAAGCAAGTCTCAGAACACACCAAAGTATCAATATCCTACTGATATCATAGGAATAATAAAAATAACTCAAAAACATACAATGGAAATGAAAAACATTTTTAAATGATTCACTGGCCAAAAGGAAGAAATCATAATGGAAATTATCCAATGCACAAAACTGAAAGTGAAAGTACTATGTATGACAAACCAGGAGGATAGAGCTAAAGCAGTTGTTTTAGTTGCTCAGTTGTGTCTGACTCTTTGTGACTCCATGAACTATAGCCTGCTAGGCTGTCCTGTCCTTGGGATTTCCCAGGCAAGAATACTGGAGTGGGTTGTCATGCCCTCTCCAGGGGATCTTCCTGACCCAGGGATTGAACACGCATTGGCAGGTGTATTCTTTACTGCTGAGCCACCGGGGAAGCCCTACTAAAGCAGCAGTTCAAGTAAATTTATTCCACAGATACTAATCTCAGAAAGGAAGATGTAAAATAATTAGTGAACATGGTGTACAACTCAAAAAGTTAGAAAGCTAAGAAAGTAATAAAGATTACAGAGGTTAATAAAAACAATTTTTTAAAATATAGTAAAGATGTACAACAAAACTAAAAGCTTATACTCTGGGAAGACTAATAAACTTTAGGAATAGACTTGGCAGGAAGTTTGATCTCAAGCACATAGCTGATTTTGTCCTCAGGACATTTTATGATATCTGTCAAGGCTGTGAAAGGCAATATAAAACTCACTATATAAAGATTAGAGTTTGGGACCTGCCCAGAAGAGTGTCCCAAGAATATCTATCATGAATATATTTAATCAGATAGAGGAAAAGATGGAGACGACAGATGAAAAAAAGGAGAATTTCACCAGGGTTGAAACACGCACACACTCCTTCAAATGACAATTACAAAACTGAAAACTATAGTATTTGAAATTAAAGGATACAAAGGTAGGGAAAATATTATATTCAAATTTGTAATACTGAATATAATACAAAATAGTATATTATATTACATTATATTCAAATAACATGATTGGATTCTCTGCATATAAGGAACTAGTAGGAGATATGAGCAATGTTGTTAGATAAAAGATTTTATAAAAATATGTGTTGCATTCCTATACACAAGAAGCAGATAAAATATATGAATTAAAATGAAACAAAATTTTTAAATAGCAAAAAATTATAACATATAATTATATATATAATATAATATATTTTAATTTTGTTTAATTTCACATGGCAACTTGACTGGGCTAAGGAATGACCAGATAACTGGCAAAACATTATTTCTGGGTGAGACTATGAGGGTGCTGCCAGAAGAGATTAGCATTTGAATCAGTAGTCTGAGTAAAGCGATCTGCTCTCACCCAATGTGGGTGGGCATTTTCTAATTTGTAGAGGGCCCAAATAGAACAAAAAAGCAAAAAAAAAAAAAAAGAACAAATTATTTTTTTCTTGAACTGGATATCCATTTATTTTTCCTGCCCTCGGACATCAGAGCTCCTGGATCTTGGGCCTTCAGACTCCAGACTTGTACTAGCAGCCATCTTGTTCTCAGGTCTTTGGCCTCAGATTGGGAGTTACACCATCAACTCCCCTGGTTCTCAGGTCTTTGACTCAGACTGAATTATACCACTGGCTGTCCTGGCTCTTCAGTTTGCAGACAGAAGACTGGGAGACTTCTCAGCCACCATAACCATGAGAGCCAATTCCTATAACAAATCTCCTTTAGAAAGTGAAGTGAATGAGTTAGTCACTCAGTCATGTGCTACTCTGCCAGCCCATAGACTGCAGCTTGTCAGGCTCCTCAGTCCATGGGATTTCCCAGGCAAGAATACTGGAGTGGGTTGCCATTTCCTTCTCCAGGGGATCTCCTGACCCAGGGATTGAATCCAAGTCTCCTGTATTGGCACGTGGATTCTTTACCACTGAGCCACCAGGGAAGTATATCTATATCTACATATATAGATAGATATAGATACAGCTATAGATAGATATAACTATAGATATAGCTATATCCTATTATTTCTGTTTCTTTGGTGAGCCCTGACTAATATAGTACCTAGGAATAAATCAAACAAAATATGTACAAAACTTTGGGGGCAAGGGGAAATAATAAAACTTTACTGAAAAACAAAAGAAGGACATTAAAAGAGATTACTATGGCATGTCTGGCTTCCCCAGTGGCTCAGCAGTAAAGAATCTGCCTGCAGTGCAGGAGCCACTGGAGACATGGGTTCAATCTCTGGGTCGGGAAGATCCCCTGGAGGAAGGAATGGCAACACACTCCAGTATTCTTGCTTGGAGAATCCAATGGACAGAGGAGCCTGGTGGGCTACAGTCCATAGGGTTGCAAAGAGTCAGACACGACTGAAGGGACTTAGTATGCATGCATGCATACCATGTCCATGCAGCTATGATCACCTAATCTATGACAAAGGAGGCAAGAATATACAATGGAGAAGATAGTCTCTTCAATAAGTAGTGCTGAGAAAACTGGACAGCTACATGTGAAAGAATGAAATTAAAACATTTTCACAGACCATATTAAAAAATAAACTCAAAATGGATTAAAGACTTAATGTAGGACCAGAAACTATAAAACTCCTAGAAGAAAACCTAAGCAGAACACTCTTTGACATAAATCACAGCAATATTTTTTTGGATCTGTCTCCCAAGGCAAAGGAAACAAAAACAAAAATAAATAAATGGAGCCTCATTAAACTTAAAAGCATATAATCATGTATATGTAGAATCTAAAACATAAAATAAACTCATGAATATAACAAAAAAAGAAACATATTCACAGATACAGAAAACAAACTAGTGGTTACCCCTGGGAAGCACGAACAGGGGAGGGTCAAGATAGGAGTAGAGGATTAAGAGGTATAAACTGTTTAATATGTATGAAATATATGTTACAAGGATATATTGTACAGCACAGGAAATACAGCCAATATTTTATAATAACTATAAATGGAGTATAATCTATAAAATTTGAAACAATATGCTCTACACCTATAAAAGAATATTGCTTATAGCTACAGTCGTAAGTGTTAAAAGTACAACAGCATACATAAGAATGATGAACACTGAATTCAGGGTCCTGGGATACTGTTGAGCCTAATCCACACTGTATGCCAGAGAACTGTATTCCAGGGAGAGGCATTCACAGACCGAAAGGGAGGAAGAGGAATCCAGGAGCTTCCATGGTACCTATAATGTCTAATTTCTCAAAAAGAAGTAAATAAAAAGAAATGAAGGAAGCAAAGCAGAATGTAAAGATTTACTAGAACTGGGCGGTGGGCACATAGGTGTCTATGAGGTTTTTCTCTGTGCTTTTCTGCATCCTTGCAATTTGTCAAAACAAAACATAAATGGGCACGGAGGAGGCAGTCACTCAGCAGCACAGTTGCTAAAAACAGAGCCAAACTGTGAGGCACACAGAAAGAGCAACAGTGAGATGGGGAGCACCCATCCTTGATTGAATTAATTAAAAGAGATATTTTCCCTTGATATTCTTCCAGGAACTTTGTCCATTTTATTCTTCCTATGCATACTACACTCCTACAGACCTCCCCTTACTTCCCAGAGGAACCCAGATGTTTCCAGCTTTGGTGTTCCCAAGACCTCCCTTCTTTTGACCTCATCCTTCCTTTAAATTGTTAGAAAAAAAGCACTTTGAGCCTCCATTCCAAGTGCTGCTAGAAGTCCCTTGGTCCTTCCCACAGCTAATACTTATCTCACTCTTAATTATGTGTCTGGTGGTGTTCCAAACATTTCACAACCATTGTCTCATTTAATCTGTGAATGCAACAAGCTTAAAATAAATATTTATTGAAAATAATATACACTAAGAGTGGCACAAAAGTTCTTTTTGTCCCCACTTTCAAGATGAGGAAACTGAGGCTAAAGAGGTTAGTTGAATTCCTCAAGGCCACACTGTTAATAAGTAGTGGTGGTCCCCACCTGGCCTAATCTGAGGTTTTATTTCCACTAAGCTCTTGATCTCAGGAACATCTTGCCTTCTCTAGTCATTTTTTTCTTTTTCCCATTTACACCTAATTAAAGCGTTCAGCTCTTTTTCCATTCATCTCCCCTAAACACCACAATCAAGGGATCTTACATGTAGAAAAAGCCATTTGAAAGGAGGGCAGCACGTTATTGAAATGTAATAAAAAACTTAAAACTGAATATTACACACACCTGTCCGCTCCCATTTTTATACTGAATTGTCCAACTTTCTTCCTTATGTTTCCTACTGTCTTGTCTTACTTCTCCTTGCTCTTCCCTATCCCTTCTCTCAGTATTTGCACCTTCCTTTTGCCTTACATCATCATCACCTGATTACTATTTTTTAAAGTCAACCTTTAGTATAATGATAAATTGAATCTTCCCTTTGTCTTATTCTCCTCTTTCCAACAATGCCCAGGGCTGGAGTGAGGGATATGGGATTCACCATTCAAACTCAAATATGCCATCAAGACATTTTTTCCAAAACAAAGAAGCATCTCCCTGGATGTGAATAATGCCCTTTCTCTTGATGTAAAAATGTCCGTAGTTGGTTCTCGTTTTAAATAGAAAGATTTTCTTTATCTTCTCACCACACTGATGCCTCTGAGATTTATTACCCTGTTTATTTCATATGATTTGCATCACTTGATTTTATGTACCCAGTTTGAAAGTCTGACATTAAACAACAGTTTTCTCAAAATAAAGCAGACTCCTTAAAACCACTGAACCAGCTGCCTGACTAGTGTTATAGCTTGAATTCTGTGCCCCACCCCCCACAATTCATATGCTGAAGTCTCAACCCTTAGTACCTCAGTATATAAGGTACTTATTTGGAGACAAGATCTTTTATTAAAAATTTATTTTACTGAAATACAGTTGATTTACAATGTTGTGTTAATTTCTACTGTACAGCAAAGTGATTCAGTCATACATATATATACATTCTTTTTCATATTCTTTTCCATGATTGTTTATTGCAGGATATTGAATATAGTTCTCTATGCTTAACAGTAGGACCTTGTTGTTTACCCATTCTCTATATAATGGTTTGTATCTTCTAGTCCCAAATTTCCAATCCAATCCCCTGTCACCACCCCTCCTGGCAACCACAAGTCTGATCTCTATGTCTGTTTCTGTTTTGCAAATAAGTTCATTTGTGTCACAGTTTAGATTCCAAATGTAAGTGATATCATATAGCACTTGTCTTTCTCTTTATGACTTACTTCACTTAGTATGATAATCACTAGGTCTATCCACATTGCTGCAAATGGCAATATTTCATTCTTTTTAAAGACTGAGTAGTATTCCATTGCATATATGTACCACATCTTTAACCATTCATCTGTCAATGGACACTTAGTTTGTTTCCATATCTTGGCTATTACAAATAGTGTTGCAATGAACATTGGGGTGCATGTATCTTTTTGAATTATAGTTTTGTCCAGACATACACCCTGGACTCAGGAGTGGGATTGCTGAAACATATGGTAACTCTATTTTTAGTTTTTTGAGGAACCTCCAAACTGTTTTCCATAGTGACTATACCAATCTACATCCTTACCAACAGTTTAGGAGGGTTCCCTTTTGAAGACAGGGTCTTTATGGAGGTCATTAAGATGGGCTCTAATTCAAGATCTGACTGGTATCCTTATAAGAAATGGAGATATTGGACACAGACACAGACAAAAGAAAGACAACATGAAGACACAGAGAAAAGATCACCTACAGGTCAAGAGAGAAGCTTGGTATAAATCATTCTCACAGCTGTCAGAAGGAAATGACCCTGCCATGAACACCTTGATCTTAGACTCCTAGCATCCTGAATTTTGAGATAATAAATTTCTGTTCTTTAAGCCATCCAGTGGCAGCCCTAGCAAACCAACACAACTACATAGTACAAATTCTTCAGTTTGGAATTCAGAGACATCCAAAATGTGGTCTCAACTGCTCTCTTCAATCTTCTCTTCCCCTGTAGCTCTGCAACCAAATGAAGCTCTATGCAAACTGTACTACTTGCTGTTTCTGCACTCAGCTCCACCCCTTCCCACATGTGCACCTTTGTTCTGGCTCTGTCCTCTTACTTACGACAATCTCTGCCTGTGACCGCCTACTTTTCCTTTAGGGTCCATCTCAAGTGCCACCTGCTTCATAATGACTGTCCTGAGTCATGCACCAAGATATTCTTTGAGGTCAACCAGACAGATCTGGGCTTGAATTTCACTCCACTGCTTACTACCTGTCTGGCCTTGACAAAACACAACTTCTCAAAGTTATCTATGGGCATGAAAAGATACCACTTCATAAGATAAGCATTGTGAGGACTAAGTGATTGCATGTAAGGCACTTAGCACAATGCTTGGCATAGAGAAAACATTCTGGAAATGAAAGCTTTTTTTCCTTATTTTGTATTATCTGAATCCCAATGGCATTTTATGCAAAGCTCCTTTATGCTACTTACCCTGTTCTGTCTTATCTTATTTGTTAGTGGGGTTAATCAATTAAATTACTACTGACTTAAAACAATCATTCACCATATCCTGCAGAATCACAAGAGCTATCAATCTGTCAGTCCTTGCTATATCTGAACCAGGTGAGGTCTCCACCCATGAGTAAAATTCAGCCTCAGGCTCCACACCTGGTGATGCCCTTTCATCAGTTCCTTTGCGTGTCAACTCTGCAATCCTTTCTCTATTCCCCTATCCCAAGGGACCCCCAGACTTTGGTTTCTTGGAGGCTAACCAGCAGGTTTTCACACCAGAGTCACTTTAATAAACTTTGCATTATGATGTTTTGTCAGGTAAGAACTCCAGCATCAGACAGACCTGGCCTTTATCCCCCACGCCACTGTTGTAAGTTCTGTGACTGGTCATTTTATGTGACCCCTTCCCCCAAGACTCACTTTACTTATGTATACAATTAAGATACTAATACTACTAATTTAATAGTTTCTTGTGAGGACCAAAGGAAGTCATCTGGAGAAAAGGTGTTTGGTACTACCGAGCTCTCAATAAAAGACATCATTATCATCACATCTCTTGTAATTCTTAATAGATTATAAATTCCATGAGACAGGAGATATGTGTACATAGTAGACTCTATACAAGTTTGTCAAAGAAAATTTTGAATTTTGATGTAAAAAAACCTCAAATGCTTATATCCACATTTATCTTGAAAAAAGACCATGTTTCTGTCTATATGAAATTAGAACAGAAAAGTACAATTTTTTAGATATAAATAAGTCTAAGCTACAATACTAGGTGGTTAACAAGTAAGAGTTGGCATTGTTCAAGATCATTTTTTGCTATTCATGTGGAAGACTAATAAAATAATGAAAAGTACCAAATAAACAATTCACTGGCTTCTTTTATTTTTATTGCTTCACAAATTTGCATGTCATCCCTGCCAAGGGGCCATGCTAACCTTCTCTGTATCATTCCAATTTTAGTATATGTGCTGCTGAAGCAAGCACTTGCTGGGTTCTTTTATTCAAGCTTCATTTTCATAGCCAGGAGAAAATATGATCACTTGTAATTTTAAGTCTTTTCCAAGGGATCTGTGGCCAGATGTGGTAACATGAATTAGCCTCCGTTTTTAATGTCTTTTTTTTTTTTTTTGGCATTGTGAATGCACCTGCCCTCTCACAGGGCTTTAAGAGCAAAAAAGTGTTTATGATATAATGGTACATACTACCTAGGGGAGAAACAGCCAGCGCGGTTGATCAGTAGGTAGCATAGGGTCTATGGGCTACAGTGTTCCAAAGGGGCCCATGGAACATCCAAATCCTTGAGACATATTTTTTGACATTTTAAAATTTTTAATTGGAGGATGATTGCTTTACAATATTGTGTTGGTTTCTGCCATATATCAACACGAATCAGGCATTAGTATACTTATATCCCCTCCCTCCCACCCCCTACCCAATCCCACCCTTCTAGGATGTCACAGAGCACTGTATACCTTTGAGATATATTTTTAAACACTGGTAGATAAAACTAAGGAAAAAGAAAAATGGCAACAACAAAAATGTCATTTCTGCACTCCAAGCAAAGTCTTTCTAGTAATTAATTGGTGGAGATGCCAATGTTCCTTTAAAGCAAACTCTCACTTTGTTCTCAGGGGAAAAAACCCAACTGGACTCTTTAAGTAGACACTAAACAAAGACTGTCTTCTAAAATGGAGATGAGAATCTGATTTCCTCATTTAGGGGTGGTGATGTTAAAGGTACCCTCTATTGGAAGCAGGCTGCATCTCTGTGGACCAGGATACTTTGGGAAAAAATGTGTTTCTGGAGGAAGAGGGAGAGGTGACACAATTCCAGTTCCCCGCCTGTTCTCTGAACTCATTTTTGGTCTTGTGCTTAGAGGAGCAAGTCAGAAGTGTACTGCAACTCTTTTCAGAAAAGATTTTATAAGATTCTATGCTTAAGACCCAGATGACAAAATGTAAGAGAGTTGAGGAAAGGACAGTTCTCTTGGCCTTTTCATTTGTTGATTCATTCATTCAAAAAATGTTTATTGAGGGACTTCCCTGGTGGTCCAGTGGTTAAGACTTCACCTTCCAGTACAGGGGGTGCAGGTTCAATCCCTGGTCAAGGAACTAAGATCCCACATGCCTTAAGGCCAAAAAACCAAAACATAAAATAGAAACAACGGTGTAACAAATTCAGTAAAGACTTTTAAAATGTTCCACATCAAAAAAACAATCTTCAAGAAAACATCTATTGAAAGCCCGCTTTGCATTGCACTCTGTGCTACATGCTGGAAGAGAGAGTGGTGAACCAGACACTGTCAGTGCCTCTCTTCACATCTCTTACATTCTGCTTTTGTATTAGTCATCACTGCTGCCTAACAAATTACCTCAAATCTTAGTGGTTTCTCCATTGCTGCCCTGCAAATTAATTCATCAGTACCATCTTTCTAGATTTCATGTATATGCATCAGTGTATGATATTTATATTTCTCTTTCTGACTTACTTTACTCTGTATAATAGGCTCTAGGTTCACCTACCTCATTAGAACCGACTCAAATGCTTTCCTTTTTATGGCTGAGTAGTATTCCATCATATATAGGGTTACCACAGCTTCTGTATCCAGTCATCTGTTGATGTACTTCTAGGTTGCTTCCATGTTCTAGCTATTATAAATAGTGTTGCAATGGACATTGGGGAGTAACAGACATATAAAACAGACTTACGGACACAGGGGAAGGGGAGGAGGGAGACGGTGAGATGTATGGAAAGAGTAACATGGAAACTTACAATACCATATGTAAAATAGACAGCCAATGGGAATTTGCTGTATGACTCAGGGAACTCAAACATGGGCTCTGTGACAATCTAGAAGGGTGGAATGGGGAGGGAAATGGGAGGGAGGTTCGGGAGGGAGGGGACATGGGTGTACCTATGGCTGATTCTTGTTGATATATGACAGAAAACCACAAAATTCTATAAAGCAATTATCTTTCAATTAAAATTTTTTTTTTAAATTTACAAAACTGAAAAAAAACTTGGTGGTTTAAAACAGCAAACATTTATTATCTCATAGTTTGTGTGGATCAGAAATCTGATTGTGGCTTAGCTGGATATCTCTGTCTCGGGTCTTACCTGAAGCTGCAGCCAGGCTGTCAGCCAGGGCTCCAGTCACCTCAAGGCTTGACTACGGAAGAATCGACCTCCAAGCTCTCTTGCGCAGCTACTGGCAGGGCTTCAGATCCTCCTTGGCTGACGGCCAGAGACAACAGTCCCTTGCCACGTAGATCTCTCCAGAGGGCAACTCAGAAGTCGGCAGCTGGCTTCCCCCAGAGGGAGGGCTGAAGCAGGAAGAAGTCATGGTCTTTTTGTAACCTAATCTCAAAAGTTACAGCCATCACTTTTGTGAGATTCTGCTCATTAGGAGCAAGTCATTAGGTTGAGCCACACGCAATGGTAGGTGGTCACAAAAGGGCACTAATACCTGGAAGCTGGGATCACTGGGAGCCATCTCAGAGACAGCCAATCATAGGTTGGGTCTCACCCCATATCACTGACCTTTGTGAGGGCATCTTTCCTCATTCTATCCCCAAATTGCTTTTTCTGGTATAATAGAGGAAATCTATTTTGGGGGGTGGGCAGGTATCATTCATTATCAGAATCTATTCAATACCTGAAAACATGCTGATTAAGAAATTTTATAAAAGCAGGAGCCTACAGTACATCTTTAAAAGAAAAAATATGTCTCCAGCCCTGCCAGTAATTCCAATCAATTTCCACAAATATCACTAAAGCACTCTTAGATATATATCTATATAACCATCCAACAAAGATTTCAACATAATAAAAAGCATTTAAAACAGTAATTACAGGACTTCCCTGGTGGTCCAGTGGTTAAGAATCCTTCTGTCACTGCAAGGGACACAGGTTTGATCCCTGGTCCGGAAAGATTCTACATGCCACAAGACATCTAAGCCTGCACACTCTAGAGCCCTTCTCCACAACAAGAGAAGCCACCATAAGGAGAAGCCCAAGTGCCGCAAAGAGAGAGTAGCCCCTGCTCGCCACAACTAAAGAAAAGCCTGCAGCAACAAAGACCCAGTACAGATAAAAAGTTAATTACAAGATTAAAATATTTAAAAAATAAAACAATTACTGAATAACTTAACCCTTAAGGACCTCATTAATGGATATGTTTGCATGTAATACACAATGAAACTATACAATATCACATGCAATTATTTTCCTTCTATACAGCAACAGTCACATACATTAATGTAAATAATATATTAAAGATTTGTAATTGTTACAATGACATTTAGAAGAATAAAAATAAATCTAGTAGTAAAGGTTTTTAATGTTGCCACATATGGGTCTCTTACAGCAGGTGTAAGAAACACATAGCAAAATTTGGTTGTAATGTTTTCCTGTCAATCTAACAACTATTTGGATAGTGAGATTGAGGACTACCTATATTTATGTTGTGCTTACCACATTTCTAGTATCTATAACTAGTGCTAATTGACTTTCAGTTCATTCTCTTATAGTTTACAGACAGAAATAAAAGTTATCAGCAAATAATGACCACTTTTGTATTCACTTTGTTCAACAACTAGATGGCTTATTCTGACTCTTGGCTTAAACATTGGGCTTATTCTGACTCTTGGCTTATAACATTGACTAGAATGTAAGCCATGTTAAACTTAGCTTTCTTGAAAAACTAAAAACACACCACCATATTTTTGGATGGAAAGCCTAACTATAATAAAAATGGTAATTCTCCCCAAATGAATACATAAATTCAAAGCAATTACAATTAGAATCCCATAAATTTTTGTACTACTTTGTTTTATAACAGAGTACATGAGCTTAAGGCTTCCCTGGTGGCTCAGACAGTAAAGAATCTGCCTGCAATGCAGGAAATCTAGGTTCAGTCCCTGGGTTGGGAAGATCCCCTGGAGGAGGGTATGGCTACCCACTCCAGTATTCTTGCCTGGAGAATTCCATGGACAAACGAGCCTGGCGTGCTACAGTCCATGGAATCTCAAAGAGTCAGACATGACTGAGCGACTAACACACACACACACGAGCTTTAGATAGAAAAACAAAAATCTAAGTCTAAACTAATAAAGTTATTAAAAAAATAGTATGTGAATCTGTATATGCCAAAATTTAAATATATCTTGAAGCCACTATAAAGAAAAGAGTACGATATCAACATACAAATAGACAAATATTAGGTCAGTGGAACTATTACAGAGACTTTAATATGTGACAAAAGTGGTAATTCAATTCAGTAAGAAAGGGGTAATTTATTTAACAAAAAGTCTGGCACAACTGGTTATCCATCTACAATAAAATTAATTTTAACTCTCTACAATACCCCACTGTTAAAGGTAAATTTATTTAAACTTAAAAACATAAGTTTCAATAATAAAACAAGAAAAATCCCAAGAACTTTTAGACAAATATATGTGTAACTTAGTGGTTTTGAGATCTTTTATCTGAGCTAGAACACCCAGAAACTATAAAGGAAAACTTTAACATACTGACAACGTAATTTTCTTTTTAAATATTTCTATAGAAAAATTTCATAAACAAGTTCAAAAGACAGATGATCCATTGAGAAATACAACTTACAAATACATATGCCAGATAAAAGGTTAAAATGTATAATACTCAACTAGCTCCTTCAAACTGATAAGACAAAAATACACAGTAGGAAAATGAAGACTATGAAGTGCAAATCCAAATAGTCTTTAACAATAGCAGTTTGAGAATATGTAAATTTTAAAAAATTCTTAAGTTCTTTCTCACCCATTAGATTGGCCAATATTTAAGTACTCACAACTATTCTTGGCAGGATGGGAAGGAAGCATTCATCACACTGCTTACAGTACTGACTATTCATATTCTTTTAGGAAAGCAATCTAGGAATATCTATATAAATGAAAACCACACATACCTTTGGTTCCAACAATTCCACCGGTGTGAATGTATCTCAAAGAAATAAAAATAATAGTATAAGGAGATTTACACAAATCCATGAAGAGATGGTAGGATGGCATCACCAACTCGATGGACATGAGTTTGAGCAAGCTCCAGGAGTTGATGATGAACAGGGAAGCCTGGCATGCTGCAGTCCACAGGTCGCAAAGAGCCAGACATGACTGAGCGACTGAACTGAAGTGACTGACACAAATCCATACACAAGGATGTTTACAGCAACATTGTTTCTATCATAGCAAAAAGAATGCCCTGTAACAGAGAAACAAGTAAATAAATTATATATCCATACCATGGAATACTGTGCAGACATTCACAGGAATTAATTAGATCTGTTCTAGTAAACTTGGAGATTCCACTGTTGAGTAAGAAAAGCAAGAGGCAGAGGAAAGTATATGATATGATGCTTCTTCAAAAATGAATAATGGTTTTAAACCCCTATGTGTATATATGAGTATTTATTTTTAACATAGCTATATGGACCTGAAGAAGGAGATGAAGAATATACACATCCTTTTGTTAGCACTGGTTATGCAGTGGAGGGTGACATGCAAATGACCAAAATTGTATTTGTATGTAAATACATATGAGAGATGAATGAAAGGATGGTAACCAACATATAATGCCAGTTACCACAGGATGGTGAGATTTCAGGTGATGTTTAACTTTTATTTCTTGTATTTTTCTGTATTTTTGCACTTTGAATAATAAACATATTTGTTATCTAATCAGAAAAGATATATATCTATTTTCTAAAAGACAATTGGGAAGAAGAAAGTAGTGTTCAATTTTGAACAGCTATGCAGGAATAGATTTGAAATCAGTTAGAAACAGAGAATAATAGGAGGGGATACAGTTTAAAATTATTTTAGATAAGGGACTGAGAGGACTTGATAATTTGGAGGTCCATATGTGTGCACACACATACCACTTTAAAGCTTTTAACCAGTGGGAGTTGTTTCAGCTTTATTGAGGTATAATCAACAAAAAATTGTATGCATTTAAGGTGTACAACTTAATGTTATATATATATATATATATATATATATATATATATATATAGTGAAATGATGACCACAATCAAGCTAATTAACACAACTGTCATTCTACAGTTAAACAATAGTCACCATGCTGTATGTTAAATCTCCAGAACTCATTCATCTTACATTATTGAAACTTTGTATTCTTTGGCCAAGATCACCCCATGGAGAGAAATTCTTTAGCTGCATGCTCTATGCTGCTGTTGTTGGTAGCCATGAGGTTTCTGTCTCCTAATATTTGCTAAGTTTTTTCACATCAGCAAAGTAAGCAGGGTTCTGTAATTTTTCTCTTCACTAACAACCTCTTCAATCCTGAGTCAAACATTTTGTCTGCTCAAAGGAGAAAGGGGGGAAGATTTTTTGTTTTTGTTAAGAGGGGTAGGAACTACAGTAGACTTTGCTTTTAGGTAATTTTTATCAGTTAAGCTACTATATAAATTCTAATGAGTTAGTACTCACATATGCATCCCTGGTGGCTCAGATGGTAAAGAATCTGCCTGCAATGCAGGAGACTTGGGTTTGTTCCCTGGGTTGGGAAGATTCCCCTGGAGGAGGGCATGGCAACCCACTCCAGTATTCTTGCCTGGAGAATCCCCATGGACAGAGGAGCCTGGAGGGTTACAATCCATGGGGTCACAAAGAGTTGAACGTGACTGAGTGACTAAGAACAGCACACATGCATATATGCATGCATGCAGGTTTATAGATACATGCTTTTTCTATCCTCTATACAGATATATATTTAAATTAAAAAAAAATATCTGTATAAATAAATAAATATTTATTTAGGCACCCAAGACGGCCGTGTCATGGTGGAGAGGTCTGACAGAATGTGGTCCACTGGTGAAGGAAATGGCAAACCACTTCAGTATTCTTGCCTTGAGAACCCCATGAACAGTATGAAAAGGCAAAAAGATAGGACACTGAAAGATGAACTCCCCAGGTCGGTAGGTGCCCAATATGCTATTAGAGATCAGTGGAGAAATAACTCCAGAAAGAATGAAGGGATGGAGCCAAAGCAAAAACAATACCCAGTTGTGAATGGGAATGGTGATTAAAGCAGGGTTCAATGCTGAAAGAGAATATTGCATAGGAACCTGGAATGTTAGGTCCATGAATCCAGGCAAATTGGAAGTGGTCAAACAAGAGATGGCAAGGGTGAACACTGACATTCTAGGAATCAGTGAACTAAAATGGACTGGAATGGGTGAATTTAACTCAGATGACCATTATATCTACTACTGTGGGCAGGAATCCCTTAGAAGAAATGGAGTAGCCATCATGGTCAACAAAAGAGTCCGAAATGCAGTACTTGGATGCAATCTCAAAAATGACAGAATTATCTCTATTGGTTTCCATTCAATATCACGGTAATCTAAGTCTATGCCCTGACCACTAATGCTGAAGAAGCTGAAGATGAACAGTTCTATGAAGACCTACAAGACATTCTAGAACTAACACCTAAAAAAGATGGCCTTTTCATTATAGGGGACTGGAATGCAAAGTAGAAAGTCCAGAAACACCTGGAGTAACAGGAAAATTTGGCCTTGGAGTACAGAATGAAGCAGGGCAAAGACTAATAGAATTCTGCCAAGAGAACACACTGGTCATAGCAAACACCCTCTTCCAATAACACAAGAGAAGACTCTACACATGGACATCACCAGATGGTTGACACTGAAATCAGACTGATTATATTCTGTGCAGCCAAAGATGGAGAAGCTCTATACAGTCAGCAAAAACAAGACCGGGAGCTGACTGTGGTTTGGATCATGAACTCCTTATTGCCAAATTCAGACTGAATTGAAGAAAGTGGAGAAAACCACCAGACCATTCAGGGATGACCTACATCAAATCCCTTACGACTATATAGTGGAAGTGAGAAATAGATTTAAGGGACTAAATCTGATACACAGAGTGCCTGATGAACTATGGACGGAGGTTCATGACACTGTACAGGAGACAGGAATCAAGACCATGCCCAAGAAAAAGAAATGCAAAAAAGCAAAATGGCTGTCTGAGGAGGCCTTACAAATAGCTGTGAAAAGAAGAGAAGCGAAAAGCAAAGGAGAAAAGGAAAGATATAAGCATCTGAATGCAGAGTTCCAAAGAATAGCAAGGAGAGATAAGAAAGCTTTCCTCAGAGATCAATGCAAACAAATAAAGGAAAACAATAGAATGGGAAAGACTAGGGATCTCTTCAAGAAAATTAGAGGTACCAAGGGAACATTTCATGCAAAGATGGGTTCAATAAAGGACAGAAATGTTATGGACCTAACAGAAGCAGAAGAGATTAAGAAGAGGTGGCAAAAATACACGGAAGAACTGTACAAAAAAGATCTTCATGACCCAGATAATCATGATGGTGTGATCACTCACCTAGAGACAGACATCTTGGAATGTGAAGTCGAGTGGGCCTTAGAGAGCATCACTACGAACAAAGCTAGTGGAGGTGATGGAATTCCAGTTGAGCTATTTCAAATCCTGAAAGATTTGAAAGTGCTGCTCTCAATATGCCAGCAAATTTGGAAAACTCAGCAGTGGCCACAGGACTGGAAAAGGTCAGTTTCCATTCCAATCCCAAAGAAAGGCAATGCCAAAGAACACTCAAACTACCACACAATTGCACTCATCTCACACACTAGTAAAGTAATGCTCAAAATTCTCCAAGCCAGGCTTCAGCGATACGTGAATCGTGAACTTTTAGATGTTCAAGCTGGTTTTAGAGAAGGCAGAGGAACCAGAGATCAAATTGCCAACATCCGCTGGATCATCAAAAGAGCAAGAGAGTTCCAGAAAAAAATCTATTTCTGCTTTATTGACTATGTCAAAGCCTTTGACTGTGTGGATCACAATAAACTGTGGCAAATTCTGAAAGAGATGGGAACCCCAGACCACCTGACCTGCCTCTTGAGAAACCTGTATGCAGGTCAGGAAGCAACAGTTAGAACTGGACATGGAACAACACACTGGTTCCAAATAGGAAAAGGAGTACGTCAAGGCTGTATATTGTCACCTTGCTTATTTAACTTATATGCAGAGTACATCATGAGAAACACCTTGCTGGAGGAAGCTGGAAGCAAGATTGCTGGGAGAAACATCAATAACCTCACATATGCAGTTGACACCACCCTTATGGCAGTAAGTGAAGAAGAACTAAAGACCCTCTGATGAAAGTGAAAGAAGAGAGTGAAAAAGTTGGCTTAAAGCTCAACATTCAGAAAATTAAGATCATGGCATCCAGTACCATCACTTCATGGCAATTAGATGGGGAAACAGTGGAAACAGTGGCTGACTTAATTTTGGGGGGCTCCAAAATCACTGCAGATGGTGACTGCAGCCATGAAATTAAAAGATGCTTACTCCTTGGAAGGAAAGTTATGACCAACCTAGACAGCATATCAAAAAGCAAAGACATTACTTTGCCAACAAAGGTCCATCTAGTCAAGGCTATGGTTTTTCCAGTAGTCATGTATGGATGTGAGAGTTGGACTGTGAAGAAGGCTGAGCACCAAAGAATTGATGCTTTTGAACTGTGGTGTTGGAGAAGACTCGTGAGAGTCCCTTGGATGCAAGGAGATCCAACCAGTCCATCCTAAAGATCAGTTCTAGGTGTTCATTGGAAGGACTGATGTTGAAGCTGAAACTTCAATACTTTGGCCACCTGATGCAAAGAGCTGAGTCATTTGAAAAGACCCAATGCTGGGAAAGACTGAGGGCGGGAGGAGAAGGGGACGACTGAGGATGAGATGGTTGAATGGCATCGCCTACTTGATGGACATGGGTTTGGGTGGACTCCAGGAGTTGGTGATGGACAGGGAGGCCTAGCGTGCTGCAGTTCATGGGGTCACAAAGAGTCGGACATGACTGAGCAACTGAACTGAAGTGAAATATTTATTTAAATACCTATTTAAATACTTTAATATTTAAATAGATACCTATTTATTTAAACCTTCCCTTGTTGAAGAAATGATTTTAAATGGCTATTAAATAGACAACATTTTGTACTTTCAAGAGAGTGACATCTTGAAAAATAAGTTCTTGCAGCCTTTATTTTCATGCCATGTCTCTCTGTCTCTAAGGACTGGAAATAGCATCATCAATCTGGTGCCTTTAGCTACAAAGAGTCTTCCAAGAATTGTTCCAATCTATCACCGTACAAATGACTGTGAAGATGGTCAAACGGCACCAAACCCCTTGTGCTGCATTTCAGTCAATAAGTGCTTGTTGAACTGAATGTTACAGTGGATGTAAGCAGACACTGAACAACTCCCATTTCAAAAACAGGTCTAAAAGAAGATAATCATTCCTAAAGTGCTCTCAAGTCAGGCAATCACCATCACAGCTAAAGTGAAACCGCACTGACACAAATTCTGTCAATTTCCAGCAAAACTTTTGTTCTGCCTAGCATCCCATTCCATATCCCCACTGGCACCAGCTTCTTCCTCATGAAGGAAGCTTGGTATGGTGGAGCCACAGAGGCTTGAATTAAAAGCCTGTCTCTGACCCTGACCAGACATTGATTAGCTGTGTGGCCTCAAATGAGTCAGTCTCTTGAGGCCTTGGTCTCCTCATCTGCAAAATGGAAACAGTAATACCTGGATCACAAATTTCATTGAGGGCTAAGTGCAAAGCTCTTGGCTCTGATTAATATTAATTCTTTCTTTACCCCCTTCTCTGTCTTGAGAAATCCTACTTATTCATCAAGGTCCACAAAAAAAAAAAAAAATCACCTCTTTTGTGACACTTTGCCTCACCTTCTCTACAGAATTAATTATTGCCTCCTCTGCACATTCACAGCACCCTGATCAGACCCCTTTTAGACTACTTACCACATTGCTTAGTTTTCATATCTGTCTCAACAAATTAGAGGCTTTTTGAGGGTATAGCCTGTATCATATTCACTTTAACATGCCCCAATATCTTGCAACAGGGCCAGTGCCTGGCACATAATAAATGCTCAATAAATATTTATAAGATGAGTTTCAGCTATAAGCAAAGAAATATCAGTTCAATAGTTTGAATATCATGGTATCATGACCTAGTTAAGTGTGATACTTTGGGGTTTTTGTTTGCTTTTGCATCGTTCATCTACAGAATTCTCAGAGGGTAAATATACCCCTTGGCAGAAAAGGAACCAGTCTATCTACTTTATTTAGACTTTCAAAAGGCCTTTGACAACCAGGCACGATTCCAAGGGAAATATTTCCTGCAGGTGGAGAGCTGCCTCTGCAGCCAGCCCACCTCTATGTGCTGAAATCTTTTTCTTCTCAGTGCCATCTTTGGTCTCACCTCCTTCAGGAATCCTCTTCTGATTCCTCCAACCTCCCTCAAAAATGGTGGGGGCATTCTGTCTCTCCTCTCTTGCAGAACACAGAACAGTTTGCTTTGTGTATATTCAGCTCCTTGATTATATGTCCAATTTCCCCTATCAAGCAAGAGTAAGTGGGAAGAACTGGATCTAACGACCCTGGTAACCCTGCAGTCCCTACTACAGAGCTGTATACGTCACAGGCTTATAATATACAATCAGTGAATTGAATATATAGACAAGTGCCATTCTGAGTGGGAGAGATTGCATGTAAGAGCCCTGCTATTATGGTCAAAGGAACATAGGTACCAGAGAAGTGGAAGAAGGAAGGAAGGAAACCAGCTTTTGCCAAAGGTCTGATCGTTAAGCACTTTTTTACACAGGGAGGAAAAATTGATTTGCTCGTGTACTATGTGCTAGGCTTTGTGCTATGTATTTTGACATACATAGTTTCATCTGATGCCCCCAGTAAGAAAGAGGAGCAGTCTTACCTCCCCCCATTTGTTTCTTTCAACAGATGTGTATATTCAGCACCTTTTTAAATTTCATACCCACTACTAAGGAAAAGGCACAGAATCACAAGATAGGTGGAAAAAATATCTATGTAAACAGTCACAATACAGAGCAATAAAAACATATTTCATAAAAGGCCTTTGAAAAGATTCCACAATTAAGGAATCTTTTTAAAAGCCTAATATTTTTGTTATCAAGACAACATTTAAAAATCTAGTCACTGGATTTTTTTGGAATACCTCTTCTTTTCAGTATGAAGATAAAGACTGTCCTATATGAGCAATCCAGCTGCCTTGGACTCCCTTTAAATTCAAGCCTGAGATAACCTGGGGATCACAAGTTGAAAGTTTATACTGGCCAATCGGGCCACAAGAGAGGGTGAAGGCAGGTTCATGACAGATTGAAAAGCAGTACTACCTTTAAAGGCAGCAGTAGCTACTCAGCATGAGCTGATCATGACCATGAACGAATGCAGGCCCAGTGCAGCCAGAGCTTCTGGATTCTCCAGAGAAACCAGAAATCTGGATTATCAAAATGGAAAACCTCCTGGTTTGTTTTTGGTGTGGGGGACAGGGGTGCATACCTTGCAGCAGGAGGGATCTAACCAGGGATCAAACCTGCACCCCCAGAATTGGAAGCACAGTGTCTTAACCACTGAACCCCCCAGGGAAGTCCCAATCTCCTGGTTTTTAACTATCAACTCAAAATGCTTAGAATGTTGTATAGGCCAAACAAGACACAAATATTAGTTTTTAATATTGATACAAGCAAAGCAACATAAAAATATCAACTGACCTGCACTTGACCTCAATATACAGTGCCGCTAAAGCTCTTTTGGACTCTGCACATGATACCATTGCCATCATCACTTCCTGCTATCCTGATTCTTGGCCCTGGTACCAGTGACTTCCTTTGAGACAGATCCAGGGCTTTTTCCCCAGTCATTAAACGCCTTGACTTTTAGAGTACTTAGCCAACACCATCCTTAGACCCAAGTTACTACTGCTTCAGCAGAGGCAAGTTTGAATCTCTATCTGCACTGCTACTGCCTTATTTCAGTTCAGTTCAGTCACTCAGTCGTGTCCGACTCTTTGCTACCCCATAAATCACAGCACTCCAGGCCTCCCTGTCCATTACCAACCAATTCATTCAAACTCATGTCCACTGAGTCCGTGATGCCATCCAGCCATCTCATCCTCTGCTGTCCCCTTCTCCTCCTGCCCCTAATCTCTCCCAGCATCAGAGTCTTTTCCAGTGAGTCAACTCTTCGCATGAGGTGGCCAAAGTACTGGAGTTTCAGCTTTAGCATCATTCCTTCCGAAGAACACCCAGGACTGATCTCCTTTAGAATGGACTAGTTGGATCTCCTTGCAGTCCAAGGGACTCTCAAGAGTCTTCTCCAACACCACAGTTCAAAACCATCAATTCTTTGGCACTCAGCTTTCTTCACAGTCCAACTCTCACATCCATACATGACTACTGGAAAAACCATAGCCTTGACTAGACGGACCTTTGTTGGCAAAGTAATGTCTCTGCTTTTGAATATGCTATCTAGGTTGGTCATAACTTTTCTTCCAAGGAGTAAGCGTCTTTTAATTTCATGGCTGCAGTCACCATCTGCAGTGATTTTGGAGCCCAAAAAAATAGATTCTGACACTGTTTCCACTGTTTCCCAATCTATTTCCCATGAAGTGATGGGACCAGATGCCACGATCTTAGTTTTCTGAATGTTGAGCTTTAAGCCAACTTTTTCACTCTCCTCTTTCACTTTCATCAAGAGGCTTTTAGTCCCTCTTCACTTTCTGCCATTAGGGTGGTGTCATCTGCATATCTGAGGTTATTGATATTTCTCCCGGCAATCCTGATTCCAGCTTGTGCTTCTTCCAGACCAGCGTTTCTCATGATGTACTCTGCATATAAGTTAAATAAACAGGGTGACAATATATAGCCTTGACGTATTCCTTTTCCTATTTGGAACCAGTGTGTTGTTCCATGTCCAGTTCTAACTGTTGCTTCCTGACCTGCATACAGGTTTCTCAAGAGGCAGGTCAGGTGGTCTGCGGTTCCCATCTCTTTCAGAATTTTCCACAGTTTATTGTGATCCACACAGTCAAAGGCTTTGACATAGTCAATAAAGTAGAAATAGATGTTTTTCTGGAACTCTCTTGCTTTTTCCATGATCCAGCAGATGTTGGCAATTTATCTCTGGTTCCTCTGCCTTTTCTAAAACCAGCTTGAACATCAGGGAGTTCACGGTTCACATATTGCTGAAGCCTGGCTTGGAGAATTTTGAGCATTACTTTACTAGCGTGTGAGATGAGTGCAACTGTGTGTGTGAGATGAGTGCAACTGTGTGGTAGTTTGAGCATTCCTTGGCATTGCCTTTCTTTGGGATTGGCATGAAAACTGACCTTTTCCAGTCCTGTGGCCACTGCTGAGTTTTCCAAATTTGCTGTCATACTGAGTGCAGCACTTTCACAGGATCATCTTTCAGGATTTGAAATAGCTCAACTGGAATTCCATGACCTCCACTAGCTTTGTTCATAGTGATGCTTTCTAAGGCCCACTTGATTTCACATTCCAGGATGTCTGGCTATAGTTGAGTGATCACACCATTGTGATTATCTTGATTCAACTGCCTGCCATATTGGAAATTGTGGGTCTCTGCCCTATGTCCTAACTGGTCTCCGTCCATCATGCTTGAGAATCTTGAATTCTCTTTCAATACTGTATTCTCAAAAACACAGCCCCAATCATGTTGATTCCCTTCTTAAAACCCTTCTAGCTTTCTTTCAGCATGATGTCCAAGTCCTTCCTGATCCAGCCTCTGCTTATCTCTCGAGCCTCATCTCCCATCACTCCACCCCTTAATACCTCTTCCTGAGTCAACCAACTACTGCAGCTCTCTGCAAATGCCATGCTTGCCTATGCCCCCACTGCCTTGATGCACACTACTTCCTCTGCCTGGAAAATCTTACTTCCAACCACCTTCTGTAGGGAAGCTCCAACTACCCCTATGGCCCTCAGCTCAGATGGCAGTCTTCCTTGAACCAGCCCTACCAGCACCCTCAACCATGCTGGGTGAGGCTCCCCTGGCCTCCTCTATGAAACTATCCAAGCACTTATCTCACTTCTTGAATAGTTTGGCTCCTTTGCTCCGAACTCTGAGTTTCTAAAGGATAGGAACTTATTTCAAAAACTCTGTGTCCCTACTCTCCAGTTTAGTGCATTACCTGACATAGAGCCAACACTTTATAAATATTTGCCAAGTGATTGTGAATTTCCTGTGTCGATTCATGAAGGTCCTGATACAAAGAAAACACTCTTCCCAGAACAGCTCAGCAAGAGGAGACAAAACAGCATAAGACACAAAGAAAAGGATTTGGAGGACTTAGATGAGGAGAATAGCATAGAAACCCAGAACCTCAATAGTTTCAAAACTACACTGAGCTAAATGCTTCCCCCAATTCCTTAGTGAAGAGGAAACTGGAAATTAACACTGCGTGCTAAGTTGCTTCAGTTGTGTCCAACTCTTTGTGACCCCATGGACTGTAGCCCACCAGGCTCCTCTGTCCATGGGATTCTCCAGGCAAGAATACTGGAGTGGGTTGCCATGCCCTTCTCCAGGGGATCTTCCTGACCCAGGGATCAAACTTGTATCTCCTGTAGTCCTGCACTGCAGACAGATTTTTTTTTTTACCACTGAGCCACTGCGGTAGCCTATAGTTTGATATAGAAATTTTACACCTCAGTTTAAATTACACTAAATTCTATGTAATCCTTGCCTACATTGAGTTCTTTCAGTAAAGTCTTTCTGGGGTCTTCAAGGACTGTTGACTGGACTGCGTGGATACCACCTGGCAGATGCAGTTAGATTTTGGTGCCCAGCATGGGAAGGCCAGGGAAGGAACACATTTTCCCACATGGGGCCTGAATGCAGCTGATTTCTGCTTGAGAGTGCTCCCAGGACCACAGCCACAGCATCATCGCCTTTGCTCTTCACAGCTGCCCTGAGCACTCAGCAGAGGAGATATTATTATCCCCCTTTCAGAAATGAGGAAACAAAAACCACAACGTTAAATGACTAGATTTTTCTCTCTTCCTGCTTGGGACCCCCCAAGCATAACAGCAGCAGTTTCAGCAATATTCCCCTACCTGCTTTAATACCCAGTCTCTCCCATGATAATCCCCCAATTTGGGAACTAAAAGGCCTCCAAAATGATCTGGCTCAAGTCTCCATGTTTCATAGAGAATGCATCTTTCCAGAGCTTTTATCAGCCTGAGGGAGGAAGAGCAAAGGAGATTGGCTGGGGACCAGCTCCTTAAATTATTTGCTTTCCCCGGCGGGGGGCCCCCGGGGCATCATGTGCTCTTGCTGGTTTCCATCTGCTCCACTCGTGGCCTTAGCTGAGCTTTGTGGCTGTGATCCCAAGCCTGCCTGTATTCAGATGACAGAAAATGACACTCGGAGCAGTGATATGACTTGCCCTATGACCCCAAGGCAATGAAGGTCAGATCCAGGACTGGGCATCAGTTTTTGGACTGCCAGTGCAGAATTCTATCTACTGTACCATGCTCTCTCCCCAAAGGTGGCAGATGCTGGGGACACAGAGAACAGGGTCTTATCACGTGAAGGGCTTTAGCTGTTGCTGCTGCTTTGAATATTAAACATTCAATTATGCCACTCTTTGTCAAAGCTGTAAAATGAAATCTCAACATCTTTAGAGCACAGAGAAAATTTTAAATGACAAGGACTGAATAAAGGGAAAATTTTAAATCCAACCAGACACCCAAAGAAGAAAATTAGAGGCAATGTGCTGCTCTGGAAAGAGGGTGTTAGACAAACCACAGAACAATGTATCAGCAAAACCACTTCTCGAAATTCTAGCTTCAGCCACCATTTGCACAGAAACAATGCACATGCTGCTCCTATGGAGAGTCTGGGTAAACAAGCAGTCGGCCCATGGCGTGGAAAGGGCAGGCCCAAGAGTCACAAGCTCTTAATTCAAAGGGAACTGAGGACCACAGCTCTAAGCAGGAAGTGACAGAGCCCTAAGTCAATCTGGAAAGATGAGCTGTGTTCCCATTAATTTCACTTTGTTACAGTCCAGTAAGCATTGTCAGGTGTTTTAAAGTGGATCATGGCAGTGGCTCTGGGCCCTACAATCCTGCAGAGACCAGGTGACTGGGAAGTGTCTTAGGAAGAGAAAGGAGGGCTAACAGTAAGTTCCAAAATGCCACCATAACATGCGTGTGTGTGTGTGAGAGAGAGAGAGAGAATGTAGTGTCTACTGTGAGCTAGGCCCTACAGGGCCATTTAATGGATATTTTATAAATATGTAGATGATTGTATGTGTTTGTATAGATGACTGTGTGTGTGTGTGTATACACATACACATATAATACAGTATATGACATGAAATTCATTTGTGTTTACATGTACACAATATGTGTTGTGCATGTGCATACACACACACATTGTCTGTCTATAGGCATTTCCTCTCTAAGCTCCCACTAAATAGCCCTATAGGGCCTAGATCACAGTAGACACCAAATTCAGTTGATACAGTATTAATAAGGCCAATATTTAATGAGCATTTTTCATGTATTATCTCCTTTAATCCTTCCAATAACTCTGTAAAGTATGCACTATCATTGTACTCATTTTATTGATGGCACAGAAAGGTGAAATGACTTGCCCAATGTCTCATAGCTTGTAAGAAGCTTAGTTTGAGACTTGCCTGCTGGCTCCAAAGTCCAAGCTCTAAACCTTTATGATAGAAGACCTCTCCATGTCTAGGTTTTGTTTCTGGCCAAATACATACCTCTCTTCTTCTGAAAGAGATGGAAACACAAGTTCTTTCTTAATTTCTTAATAGTATCACTTCCATTTATTGAGCATGTATTATATGCCAGGTGCTACATTACCTCATGACAAACCAATGAGGCATATACTATTATTATCCTCAAGTTACAAATGAGAATATTGAGCATGTACTATATGCCAGATACTGCATTATTTCATGACAAACTAAGGAGAGCTATACTATTATTATCCTCTAGTTACAGCAACAGCAGTTACAATGAGAATATTGAAGCCTAGAGTGGCAGAGTAACTAATTGTTCAGAGTCACACAGAGAGAAAATGGTAGGCCTGTCTGAAAGGTGAGAGATTACATAAGGAGTGACCTTACTTAGAGTTGCATTTTGTACAATCAGCCAGTAGTGTGCTGACTAATGTTTAACCACTGGATCTCAGGGAAAAAACAAAGGGCCCTCAACTCCAGGCAGGCAAGAGTAAGTGCAATCCAGCCTGTCTCTCCCACTTAATGCAGCTATAAAACCTGGACAGATTCATGAAGCAGCTATTTGAAGATGCTGAAAAGTAAAGGTGTGCATGCGTGCTCAGTCATGTCCAACTCTGCGTCCTCATGGACTGTAGCTCTCCAGGCTCCTCTATCCATGGAATTTTCCAGGCAAGAATACTGGAGTAGGTTGCCATTTCCTCCTTCAGGGCATCTTCCTGACCCAAGGACTACCCACATCTCTTGTGTCTCCTGAATTGGCAGATGGATTCTTTACCACTGAGCCACCTGGGAGGTCCAGGAAAAGTAAATAGTAGCAGGCAGATTGAGGAAGAAAACCAAAATCTGAAGTATCACCCCACTGACGGCAAGTTTACCTACCATTGTCCCCCTGTGGTATCTCCCACGCTAAATATAACATAGCCTAAAACCCAAAAGTAGGCATCAGTACAAACATAGAAAGTTTCAGGAGAAACTCTAATCCTGCCTTTAAGACCAGGGAAAGAAACTCCTGATGATCAAAGTAGTTTTCTTTTATCTGTCTCCACTATCTCATGGCCCAGACCCCAGGCAACCCAGGGGCAGTGGTGGCAGAGCAACCTCCATGAGCCAAAATAGTTTTTGATCAGTACAGCTTGACCCCCTTGGGCAAACTCCCATTCCTCTTTTGTTGTGCTCTTCTCTCTTCCTACAGCTTGGCCTGGGAAGTGGACGTAAGTATAGATGTGCAGAGCAGAGGGAGAACTAAAGCCCCTAGTTTCTGTCTTGAAAACTAAAAATGGAGTCCTGGAAGCCAGAAAGTATTGAGGAGATTACATAAAGGGCACACTCCTGGAAAGTGACCCCATGAGATTGTTTTATAAGCTCCTGGGCTCACCTGCTAGGGGAGCATGTGTGGATCTGATCTTAATCACCTTTAACTCAATGACCATGCCAAAAACTCTGAGAACTGAACCACAAGAGAAATTACTCTTGAGGCCCTACACTGACCACTAGGTGGTACACAATTGGGACAGATCCAAATACCAATACAAAGGCTTTGAAAATCGAACTGAAATTGGAACTACTAGCCTACAGAGGTGGATTGGAAATTGTATCCCAAACCTAACCAGGCTGATTGCTAAAATATTAACATCTGTCATAGGGTTTTATAATAGTCAAAATGTTGAGTATGCAATCCCAAAACCCTAGGCATACAAAGAACCAGGGAAATTTCAATTCACACAAGAATAAACAATCAACAGATGCCAGTGTCAAAATAACACAGATGTAATTATCTGGTAGTAACTTTGAAACAGCTATTATAAAAATGGTCTTGGAAGCAGCCATGAATATTTTTGAGACAACTGGAAAAAGGGAAAGTCTCAAAAAAAAAAAAAAGAAAAAGAAAGAAAGAAAAGACATAAAGAAGAAAATGTAAAGTTTAGAATTGAAAAACACAATAACCAAAATTAGAAACTCACTCCAAGGGATCAATAATAGAAGATTGGAGATGACAGAGCAAAGAGCCAATGAACTTAAAAGACAGATCAACAGAAATTATCTAATCTGAACAAAAGAAAGAAAAAAGATTGAAAAAATAAACATCCCTGATTTATAAAGTTTACCGATTTCCATAATGAAAATACTTCCACTCTCGCCAACATACAGGTATCAATTCAGGTATGACTGAATGCAGCTGGGGAGAGATGCACATAATTGGCTCTTACCCACAAACATCTCTCACCCCTCAAGGAAAAATCAGCAGCACTAGAGTCTACTGAGTCTCAGCCTTCTGACTACACACACCCTAAGGCTGTTGATCTCCTTTTCAGACACTCCCAACCTGATTTCAATTGGGTAAGGATGTGCAGAGGTCACTGAGTGAGACTGTCAGGGAGGAGCCAGTTCCTCAGGCTCTAGGGGAGGCCCCTAGTGTGAGACATTTCCCCACAAGGGAAATGAGCTAAATGAGCCTAGCTAAAATCAACAGAGTGTTTCTCAAACTAGAAGCTGGATGGCTGACACAGATAAAAAGTCAAAACCATAACATAGACGAGCAAGACCAGGGTAGGAGTATACCCTAAACGGAGTAGCAAAACTGGGCTTAGAATTGATCTTGTCATTCTTGAGCGTTTCAGCAAAAGCTTCTGGAGCATTCTGAATACAGCCCCATGTTAGGATTATGCAGCACCATTAAGAAAGGCTAGAAAGCAAAATAGACTGGAAGTTTCAAAGATATGAATCGTAGTTTGCAAAAGAGTTGGTTATTTAGCAAGGAGCAGTTTCAGGGTAGGGACAGTTCTAAGATTCTTATACAGGGTCTCATTGCATCCGGGATCCAAGATCCAGAGTTGCTGAAATGGTTTAAGGGTGGTGGAAACCCAAAGCCACAAATATCCCAGAAAGCCCTCTAACCTTAACTTTCTTAATTGTACACATTAAGGTACAAAGTTCCAGAGAGAACAAACAACTTTCTCAAGGTCACATAACTAATGAGCTAAAACAAAAAGGGAGGTCTCCTGATTCCAAGTCCCGTGCTTTTTTCCTGACATCACCCTTCCTCTTACACTTCCTTCCCTGAGCAAGATTTCTCTGGCCTGTGGTAACAGGGATGAAAATTCTTGTCTTTGTGTGGTTTAGAGGGGGAATTAAAAACAAAAAAAGCTAATGAGCCAGTCACAGCTGACACTGATAGCATCGAGGAGGCGTTCAAGCTAGTGGGATTGTTGTTGGATAAGCTAGAGAATGGAAACCCATTATAAATTGAGGAATGTAGGTGGTCCACTCTAAGAAATTAGCAGGCACACTGCCTTGAGAAGTGCTCAGGGTGCAGCTGCAGTGTGATTTGTGAAGCTGATGGGAAAACTCCGTGCCCAAAGTGGTGAACATATCTTGGGTGCTCCCTGCCACCACCCCGCCTCTGCAGCATGCACTGCCAAGTCTGGCCAATTGTCTGACAAGGCAGCTGTGTGTATGCCTGTTAATTACACTGTGGGGCACCAAAGTTCAGTGTCAGACAGCTGCCTAGAATATCAAATGGCTGCAAGTTTAACAGTTCAGCTCTAAGGGCTCTCTTCAGAGAGATCGGTATAGCAGCTGACTTACCCCTAACCCTGCTTCCACCAGTGCAACCCCCTTTAAAGTCCTATTATGAAGGGCTGCCGTGATATATTTTCATCAAGTTAGGTTAGAATCCTTGGGCTTCCCTGGTGGCTCAGATGGTAAAGAATCTGCCTGCAATGCTGGAGACCCGGGTTGGTTCCCTGGGTCAGGAAGATCCCCTGGAGACAGAAATGGCAACCCACTCCAGTGTTCTTGCATGGAGAATCCCCATGGACAGAGGAGCCTAGCTGGCTACAGTCCATGGGGTCACAAAAACTCGGACATGACTGAGCGACTAGGTCAGAATCCATAATGGAACCAGTGGTGATGATCCTTCTGACACACCTGGATGGGATGAATATAAATGTCATTTTATATTTCTATGTCTCCTAATGGCAATATCCCCTTGAAAACAAACACATTCTTCGAATTGACAATTTAGCCTGATTATAATTAGTTGTAAGTACTAAGGTTACCTTCAAAATAATAAAGCCAACACTTACATGGGGCTACTGATATGCCAGCTATGTTACATAGTGCATGTGTGCTCAGTTGTTTCAGTCGTGTCCAGCTCTTTGCGACCCCATGGACTGTAGCCCACCAGGCTCCTCTGTCCATGGGATTCTCCAGCAAGAATACTGGAGTGGGTTGCCATGCCCTGCTCCAGGGAATCTTCCCAACTCAGGGATTTATCCCGAGTCTCCTGCGTTGCAGGCAGATTCTTTATCCACTGAGCAACCTGGATTAATTCACAACTCCAGGTAGGTGCTATTATTAGTGCCAGTTGATGGATAAGAAAATTGAGACTTCAAGGTTAATCTGCCCAAAATAGCCAGTATACCGCAGAGATGGTAGTTCAGTTCAGTCGCTCAGTCGTGTCTATTTGCGACTCCATGAACAGCAGCACGCCAGGCCTCCCTGTCCATCACCAACTGCAGAAGCCTACCCGAACTCACATCCATTGAGTCAGTGATGCCATCCAGCCATCTCATCCTCTGTCGTCCTCTTCTCCTCCTGCCCTCAATCTTCCTCAGCATCAGGGTCTTTTCCAATGAGTTAGCTCTTCGCATCAGGTGGCCAAATTATTGGAGTTTCAGCTTCAACATTAGTCCTTCCAATGAACACCCAGGACTAGTCTCCTTTAGGATGGACTGGTTTGATCTCCTTGCAGTCTAAGGGACTCTCAAGAGTCTTTTCCAACACCACAGTTCAAAAGCATCAATTCTTTGGCGCTCAGCTTTCTTTATAGTCCAACTCTCACATCCATACATGACTACTGGAAAAACCATAGCCTTGACTAGATGGACCTTTGTTGGCAAAGTATTGTCTCTGCTTTTTCATATGGTGTCTAGGTTGATCATAACTTTCCTTCCAAGGAGTAAGCGTCTTTTAATTTCATGGCTGCAGTCACCATCTGCAGGGATTTTGGAGCCAAAAAAAAATAAAGTCTGACACTGTTTCCACTGTTTCCCCATCTAATTGCCATGAAGTGATGGGAACAGATGCCATGATCTTTGTTTTCTGAATGTTGAGCTTTAAGCCAACTTTTTCACTCTCCTCTTTCACTTTCATTCAGAGGCTTTTTAGTTCCTCTTCGCTTTCTGCCATAAGGGTGGTGTCATCTGCATATCTGAGGTTATAGATATTTCTCCTGGCAATCTTGATTCCAGCTTGTGCTTCTTCCAGTCCAGCATTTCTCATGATGTACTCTGCATATAAGTTAAATAAGCAGGGTGACAATATACAGCCTTGATGTACTCCTTTTCCTATTTGGAACCAGTCTGTTGTTCCATGTCCACTTCTAACTGTTGCTTCCTGACCTGCATATAGGTTTCTCAAGAGGCAGGTCAGGTGGTCTGGGATTCCCATCTCTTTCAGAATCTTCCACAGTTTATTGAGATCCACATAGTCAAAGGCTTTGGCATAGTCAATAAAGCAGAAATAGATGTTTTTCTGGAACTCTCTTGCTTTTTTGATGATCCAGCGGATGTTGGCAATTTATCTCTGGTTCCTCTGCCTTTTCTAAAACCAGCTTGAACATCAGGAAGTTCATGGTTCATGTATTACTGAAGCCTGGTTTGGAGAATTTTGAGCATTACTTTACTAGCATGTGAGATGAGTACAATTGTGCAGTAGTTTGAGAATTCATTGGCATTGCCTTTCTTTGGAATTGGAATGAAAACTGACCTTTTCCAGTCCTGTGGCCACTGCTGAGTTTTTCAAATTTGCTGACATATTGAGTGCAGTACTTTCACAGCATCATCTTTTAGGATTTGAAATAGTTCTGAAGGAGGAAACAGAACAGGCTCTATCTTGAAAGCAGGACTCCTTCTTGGGCCGGACTGTGGACTTTGAGCTATATGCCTGGTATCTATGGAAATGACATACCAACTGGAAAACCAGAACCCTGGAAGGAAGAGCCCCAGGGCTCTCCATCGCCTAAAATAATACCCTAATTATCTGTGTGACCGAATAGAATCATACATTCTATTATGCCTATTGGGGAATGACCACAAGCCTATTGATAATTGTCCACTGTTAACTACCTAGGTTTAAGGCATATGAATCACAGGTTGACTTTGATTGTATCTTTCTTTTTCCTTTGTTCAGACTAGTTTCAGGCAATCTGGGGAGGTGGGTTTAGGCACGTACACTTAGGGTATATAAGGTTTTCACAAAAACTGATTGGGTTCCTTGGCTAAGAGAAGACTCTGCCTTGGGCCTGCCAGTGTAATAAACTGCAGTCCACTATCTGCATTGTCCTTCTGAGTGAGTTTGTTTCCTGGAACACGTGGATACAACAGCTCAACTGGGATTCCATCACTTCCACTAGCTTTGTTCATAGTGATGCTTCCTAAGGTCCACCTGACTTCACATTCCAAGATGTCTGGCTCTAGGTGAGTGATCACACCATTGTGATTAACTGGGTTGTGAAGATCTTTTTTGTACAGTTCTTCTGTGTATTCTTGCAGTATACTGCAGAGCTGGTAGTATTTATATTTAAACTTAAGCAAAGTGGCACCTCCATGGTATTAACTACTACACTTTACTGCTTCAAACAAATGGTCCGGCTTCATCATTAAACATTTCTCTAGCATCTGTAATGTGCACATATTTGTTCTTTTATTTTACTTCCTGCCTTTGGAGTCAAAGCAAAACATGTTTTGGAGTCAAAACATTCTTTGCAACTCTACTAAGTACACAGAGGGAAAATTTACTTACAAATGGGATGATTGATAATGCAGGAGGCAGGTTTTGAGTTGGATCTTGAAAGATATATTTTGCCTATCAGAGATTAGAGGAGTCACAGGAGTAGGGTATATTAGGTAAAGGGACCAATATGAGCAAATTCACACAGGTAGGAATATTCATAGGAAATAAGTAAAACTGTGAGACTGAGCTATTAGTTGTATGTCTGGATCACAGAGACGTGGCTCCAAACTGAAGGAAGGACTGATGAGTCTAGGATGAAGAGGAGGATAAGAAAGAAAAGGGGAAAATAGAGTGTAATTCATGTCTGTGGTACACACATGAACTAAGGAAAAATCAGAGAAGCCGATGATTATTTTTGATGACCAGTTTTCTCTCCTCCCTTCTTCCACCATAACTATGTCTCCATCACATGAATAACTCGCTGCTAAGCAAAGGCCTGATGCTGCTGCATTCACAATTCCCTGCAAGTCCAAATCAAATAATTAACATTTTTTGTTCCCCTCAAAACAATTAAACTTCTTACAGAATTCTAATGAGTAGTTTAATACTCTAGCTTACTGAACACCCCTTGAAAGGTAGCCACAGTAGTGTATCTTTCACAATTTTTTATTTATTTTTATTTTTTAAATTGTGAAAGTATGATAACACATTTACAGGAGACTTAGAAAATACAGAGTAAAGTTACATATGGTTCCACTATATATTATACTTATTTCTTTAAATAGATAAATTAAGATTTTTAGTTGCATTTTCGATATTAAATTTGAAGAAGATTAAACTTTCAAAAATTAATAGAATGGGTAGATAGAAAAGTAGAAGGATATAGTAGACCTCAAAAGCACTATGAACCAATTTAACATAATCAAGTTTTATACAATTTTCCCACAACAGCAGGATACAAATTCTATTCAAGTTCCCATAGATTATAAACCAGGAACATATCCAGGGACATAAAATAAGCTGCAAAAATCTCATGGTCTAAAGGTATTTAAATCATACAGAGTCTGTTCTCTTATCACTGTAGAATTATGTTAGAAGTCAGTATCAAAAGATATTTGCAAATAATCCACATATTTTCAAGTGCAATGTGACATTTACCAAGCGAGATCTTTGACTTAGCAATTGAAAGCCTCAATAAAGTTAAAAGACTGAAAAAACACAGAAGGTGACTACAGACAAGAAAGAATTTAAATGAGAAATTAAAATCCAAATAATTAAAATAAATAAATTTATATTTAAAAAAAGAAATTAATATCAAAGATACTTTAAAACCCATGTATTTGGAAATTAAATGTCCACTTTTAAATGATGTGTGTATCTAAGAAGCCATAACAAGGAAAATTAGAAAATATTTGTAACAGAATAAAAATGAAAAGAGTTTATTAGAATTTGCTACATGCAGCTAAAACTGTCCAATGCAAGTAAATGCAATATGAAATCTTGAATAGGGTATGAAAACAAATAATGGACACTAGCATAAAATTTTGTGAAATTTGAACAAAATCTATACTTTAGTTAATAATACTGTATCACATGTTAATTTCCTGTTTTTTTTTAATGACACTGTATTTCTTCACATTCTCAGAATTGAAGTAGTAGTTTCAAGCCTCATTCAAAAAAACTTTTTTAGGAAAAAAAAATCACTAAGATAATAAACTTTCTAGACTTTCAGCAGTAATACTAAATGCCAGAATAAATGGAACTATATCAAAGTCTTGAGTGAATATAAATTAGAAATCTAGCGTTCTCTTCATACTTAGTCAAACAAGTGACTTTAAAACTTACTTCCTTTTGATACCTCCAACTCTTCTTTTTGTCCTTTTTAAAATCTGAGGCATGATTTATACAGGTGAATTATACAATTCACCTTCTGTCATCTTAGATCTATGAGTGTTGACAAAGCACCAACAAAATCAATATATTAATAAAAAATAGTTCTGTCACCTTTCAAACATCCTTCCTGCTCACCCTTTTGTAGTCAACCCCTGTTCCCAACCCACAGCTCCTGGTAACCACTGATCTGTTTTCTGCCCTTATAGTTTGGCCTCTTCTAGAATGTCACATAAGTGGAATCAGACAATATAAAGCAATTTGAACCCAACTTCTTTTACTTCATATAAAGCACTGGAGTTTCATCCATATTATTGGGTGAATCAGGAGTTTTCTCATTTTTACTGCTGAGTAGTAGTCCATTTTACAGATGTACTACAATTTTTTAAAATTATTCACCAGTTGCAAGATATTTGGATTGTTTCCAGTTTTCAGCAATTATGAATAAAGCCACTAAAAACATTTATATGCACGTTTTTATGTGAATGTAAAGTTTCACTTCACTTGAGTAAATACTAATCTGATCAAAGGTTTGTACCCAGAATGTATAAAGAACTCTGAAAATTCAATAATGAGAAAAAAGTAACCCAATTCTTAAAAAGGCAAAATATTTGAACAAATACCTCACCAAAGAAAATAAACGATAGCAAATAACCACATGAAAAGATATTCTGTATCATAAGTGGTTAGATAAATATAAATTAAAACCAAAATAACACACCACTATGTATCTTTTAGAATATTAAAATGCTTAAAGCCTAATAATACCAAATGCTAATAAGGCTGCAGAGCAATGGAAACTAAAACATTGCTGATGGCAATGCAAAATGGTACAGTCACTTTGGAGAGGTTTAGCAGTTTCTAATAAAGTTAAACATAAACAGACCATAAGATCCAGTAATCCTGTGGTCAGGGATTTACTCATGTGTCTTTTAATCACATTTTTTAAGGATGAATTTTTTTCCTGACTTCTTAATCAGAATGGAGTGAGCAGAACCTATCTTATACAACTTTATGGACTTAAGTGCTGGGAATACATATAGACAGAGATGAAAGACAGTTCCCAGTCTTAAAGGAGGAGATGTGCTTAGGGCTTTGGTTGCCCACACAGCTGCTTTTGTTTTCATTCAATGGCCTCAGATTGCTGAGCTTTTTTGGGTTTTTGTATATATCTTTTAAAATTCTATTCCTCCCTTGCATTCCAAGCTTTGGCTATTATTTCTTCTGGCTCTCAATGGACCTGCTGCTAATAGCCCCTCATCTAATTTTCTGTGGGCCAGCAGGCCAGATGATGAAGTCTATTAGAACTGTGTACCAAATAAGGTTACTGATTAAAGAAGGATCTGCCTGCCTCTCCTGGTGCTTCTCCTACAGGGTAAAGTCCATGGCCTCTGTGATAGTTCTTTCCAACTCTCAAAGGCCTTCTTTGTTTCTTTCCAGGTTCTGGCCATCTTCCAGAGAGGCCCAGTTAAGATTGCTGGAACTCCAAACTATATATAAAGGGGCTGTGACCAGAGTTGACATCTTTCTAGTCTGATCTGGTCAAATTTTGCTCATCTGCACACTAGGCAGAAGGATGAGTGAGCCTTATCATCTAAAGGAACTGAGTTTGCATAAACTTAGAGTTAGCGATAGAATAATAGAGAACAAGCTATAACCCATTCCACACAAAGAGCAAAAGCAAGGCCCGTTAGAACAAGAAAATGAGGAAAGATAAAATACATGCCGAGTTCAGCCTCCTACACTCAGAAGTCTCTATTTCTCATTGGGATTACTATATTTCAAAGAAAGGGCAAATTTTCTTACAGTGCACATATCCCACTTTTAACCATCTTGAATGCAAAGTCATTCAGCACAAGCATCAGCATCATGCTATAATGTGCCACTGTCCCCTTAGATTTGAATGGCTTTGTGACCTCACAGAAGGGCTGAATCACACCTAAAACTGAGCTGTTCTAAGAGATGCTTTTCCCCCCCTCTCTTCCATCTTTCCCCCATTAGAGAAGAATAAGTCTTCAGAAAATAAAGTTAAAATAAAGAAACCATTTACATTCTAAAGCAATCTCTGCTCTACCTAACCCATTTAGAACTTCTGTTGTCTTAAAAAAAAAAAAAAAACAGCAGGCTTTGGGCAAGGTCTGCTAGAAAAAGGAATATAAGAACTCATCTGTGCTTTGTGCCAAATACATTGTCTCAAACACATCAGTGATTTCCATTCCAAAGATGGATTCAATCACTTGCCGAATAAAATAATTTTCCACCACACAGGAAATGAGGAGATTGGATATTCTATCAGATGGGCAACTGAACAAACAGGGCTCCAGGTGGCTAATGTCACAGGGATAAAGGCACACAGGGGAATAAGGAGGCTTTTGGGCTTCAATGGCCTTCTCTTCATCAACATCCAACACAATGTAATTGCATTTCCACCATGGTAGCAGCACTTTCCCAATGAACCCCCAGATAATAATCTATTCTAATATAATGTAGTTTCCTTAGGAGGACACAATTTATTGGGACACTGAGCTATTTAATTTTTTCTTTTAATTATGTCTCTTTAACCTTAGTCCTTAAAAAAAAAATCACTCTCTTTCTTGGGCAGTTCCAGGCACAGGTACCAAAGACTGAAAGAAATAAAGCTCTGTTATTTCTATGAAAGACTTTAAAAAGTTGAGAAAATTATTTTGTCGGTTTGATTTTAATGAAAATTGATGATGCCTTTTCCCTTCTGAGAAGCATCATTTCCAAGCTCTGCTTCTGATGTAATTGCATGCTTTAAAAAAAAAAAAATCTTTAAATGACTCTGTGTCAGTGAAGTGACTTATCACATTCACCACTCATAAAAAATGGTTCATTTCTGTTATCTGCATTTAGGTAACTCTCTATACAACACTGAGTTCATTCAATTAAATAACACAATATTTTATACTTGGGGGAGCAACCATGATTTTTTTCTGGGTTGAGCACTGCACTGGCACTGCATGCCTTTCTTCAGTCATTCTAAGGAAATATGTATCATCAGTTCTCCTAGGTGTGGTTATATTTTGATATCATGATTATGTTTTTGTAAAAAACATCCTTATATTTTAGAGACATATACTGAAATATTTGTATATGAAAGGATAGGACGTCTGGGATTTCCTTCAAAATTATATGGTGAAAATGGGACATGTAGATGAAACAAGAGTGGTTATAAGATCTCAACTGCTACAGTAGGCTGACGGCTACATAAAGAATCAGCAATAGTTCTATTTACTGTATATGTTTAACATTTTTCATAATAAAAAGTCAAAAACATTTCATCATCCTAATGCCTAGAGAAGTGGCAACTCTACAGTTCGTCTTTCAAAACCTTCATTAAGCTTTACATTTGCGAGGTTAATTTTTAAACCTAATCACCCACTATTTTCATTCATGTAACCCACACCCCAACCAAACTGGACTGACAATTCAATGAACATACCTGGTACCTTACCACATCTAGATTTTAGCACATTTTATCCTCTTTGCCAGAAATGTCTTGCCCTTCCCGCCTCTATCTCTATCTATCAAATTCCATCCAGCCCTATAAATATCAGTTGTTCCACGAAGACTTTTATTACCCACCAGAAATCAAATCTCTTCCCACTCTATTCCCTTTGTATTGTTAGTTAAAGCAATTATTAGATGATTACCCCATTAAGTGATACATACTTAATAGTAAATTGTTCACAGAAAATAAAGATTTGGTGTGGTTCAGTATCAAAATATTATTGAATAGTTATATTGAAATATTATTGAATAGCTGACATATAGCTCTGTGATTAATTTTTGGAGCATTATATAGAAAATAGAAGTTGGTCCCATATTAAATATGCTTGCACCTAACTTCTAATCAAGAATTATAATAATGAAAGGAAAAGCATGATATTATCAATGAGCATTTCCTAGATGCCCATCAAAAACTGAGACTTCCATTTGTACAGAAATGTTTTCTATTACTCCAGAGTTTTTAATCTAAGTCTCAAAATAGATTAGATGGGACAGACTCAGACAGAGAAGAACAAAAGTACTCATATTTCAAGAGTAAGCATATTTTAAAGAACAGATTTTTGGACTCTGGGAGAAGGCAAAGGTGGGATGATTTGAAAGAATAGCATTAAAATATGTATATTATCATATGTGAAATAGAGTGCCAGTCCAGGTTCGATGCATGAGACCAGCTCAGGGCTGGTGCACTGGGAAGACCCTGAGGGATGGGATGGGAACAGAGGTGGGTGGGAGGGTCAGGATGGGGAACACATGTACACCCATGGCTGATTCATGTGAATGTATGGCAAAAACCACCACAATATTATAAAGTAATTAGCCTCCAATTTAAAAAAAAGAGTAAGCATATTTGACATGGCGAATTTCTCATGATATAATATTGAGTTGAAAAAAGAGCAGGATATTGAACTCTATGTATAATATGATCCTGATTTTTACAAGAAAAAACTGTATTTCTACATATACATAGAAAAAAGAAAAAGGAAATATAATAGGTCAATAGTAATTATCTCTAGGAAATGGAATGATAGGTGATTTTTCTTTTTTCTTTCCTTTATCTGTCAATTTCTTTACAATGAGCAGTTATTATTAATATAATCAAGGGGAAATTAAGGTTAAAAAGTATATTTGGAAAATTAAATCACTATGTCATTCCTTATACCAAATGAATTAAAAATTTAAATCTCAAATGATAGGACCGTAAAAATATTAAAAGAAAGTATGAGTGAAAGTTTTAATAATTTCAGGGAGCGAAAGATAAGATGCCATATAACCCAGAAGCCATAAAAAGAAAGATTGATCAGTTTGACTATATAATCTAAAAACACTGCATCACACACACACAAAATCATTAATGGGAAATCAAAAGACAAACTGAAAAAACAGGAACACAAAGCAAAAAAAGCACTACTTTTCTTAGTACATAAAGTGCTCCTGCAAATTAATAAGACTTAAGTCAACAACCTTGATCATTGTCCATTTCAACTGAGCAATAGATGTAACACAAATTTCTCTTGAACATATGAAATATGTTCAATCTCATATATGAAGGAAATGCAAACTAAATCTAGAACATATAGATCTATGATATACATCAGATAAAGAAAGATAAAAATGTTTTGATAATACAATCTTCTGCAAGAGTATGAGGGAATAGGCATTCCCATACACTGCTTATGGGCTTCATATTTTTATCGCAATGGAAACAATTTGGAAATTTCTGTCAAAATTAAAAGTGTTCCTATTTTTTTGTGTTCCTACCTTTTGACCCAGAAAATCCCTTTCTTGGGATTTATGCCACAGATATACTCCCACATGTGCAAAAGAGACTACAAAGAGAATCTCTGGAGCCAGCACCTGGCCTGTGGGTCTCTGGCACTCCAGCCACATCAGACTGCTGAGTGGAGGGTCCCAGACTGTGGGTCATCCAGAGCACCCAAGACATATTGGCTACTGATAGACTCTCCCACAGTTCCTCTTCATAAATTGGTTCTTCATAAATCTGGACTCCTGAAAGAACAGTGAGCATCACAACTTCCCTGAATTTGATCTGGAGATCAAACCCTGAGCCTTTAGAGTGGGAGCACTGACTCCAAGACCCTAGACTATGAGAGAACTACCTTAGAGCGTATCAAATAGTGAGAACTCACACAAAGGAAACCATCACCCAACCACCAGCAGCACCCTGTGAAGGACACCTCATCTAAAAAACAAATAAAACAAAAATACAAACCAAATCATCAGCAGACAGAATTACCACCTCACTCAGCCTTCATCAGAGGAAAAACAAATAAACAAAAACTCAGCACAAATTTCACCCTATATGAAGCTTACACAAACCACTGGACCAAACTTAGGAGGGCGGAAACCAAAAGGAAGAAAGAATTCAACCCTGAAGCCTGGGAAAAGGGGACCTCAAACACAATAAGTTTAAAAACTAATGAAAAGGCAGAGAAATGCTATGCAAATGAAGAAACAAACTAGAAACACAGAAGTCCAAATAAATGAAGAGGAAATAGGCAAACTACCTGAAAAGAATTCAGAATAATGATAGTAAAGATGATCAAAAACCTTGAAAACAAAATGGAGAAAATGCAAGAATCAATTAACAAAGACCCAGAAGAATTAAAGAATAAACATACAGAGACAAACAACACAATTACTGAAATTAAAAATATTCTAGAAGGAATCAATAGCACAATATCTGAAGCAGAAGAATGAATCAGTGAGTTGGAAGATAAAATGGTGGAAATAACTTATGAAGAGAAGAATAAAGTAAAAAGAATGAAAAGAACTGAAGATAGTCTCAGAGACCTCTGGGACAATATCAAATGCACCAACATTCAAATTATAGGGGTTCCAGAAGAAGAGGAGAAAAAGAAAGGGTATAAGAAAATGTTTGAAGAGATTATAGTTGAAAATTTTCCCAGTGTGGAAAAGGAAATAGTCAATCAAGTCCAAGAGGCACCAAGAGTCCAAACAGGATAAACCCAAGGAGAAACATGCCAAGACGCATACGAATCAAACTAGCAAAGACTAAACACAAAGAATATTAAAAACAGCAAGGGAAAAGCAAAAAGTAACATACAAGGGAAACCCCACATGCTTAACAGCTGATCTTTCAGCAGAAACTCTGCAGGCCAGAAGGGAAAAGCAGGATATATTTAAAATACTGAAAGGGAAAAATCTACAACCAAGATTACTATACCTGGCAAGGATCTCATTCAAAATTGATGGAGAAATAAACAGCTTTTCAGACAAGCAGGAGTTAAGAGAATTCAGTACCACCAAACCAGCTTTTCAACAAATGTTAAACGGACTTATACAGTCAAGAAATACAAGAGAAGAAAAAATATCTACAAAATCAACCCCAAACAATAAAGAAAATGGCAATAGGAACATATATATTAATAATTACTTTAAACGTTGGGTTAAATGCTCCAACCAAAAGACACAGACTGGCTGAATGGATACAAAAACAAGACCCATATATATGCTGTCCACAAGAAACCCACTTCAGACCTAAAGACACATATAGAATGAAAGTAAGAGGATGGAAAAATATATTCCAGGCAAGTGGAAACCAAAAGAAAGCTGCAGTAGCAATCCTCATATCAGACAAAGTAGACCTTATATTATAAGAGATAAGGAAGGACACTACATAATGATCAAGGGATCAATCCAACAGGAAGAAATAACAATTTTAAATATTTATGCACACAACATAGGAACACCTCAATACATAAGACAAACACCAACAAACATAAAAGGAGAAATTGACAGTAACACAATAATAGTAGGAGACTTTAACACCCTACTCACACCAATGGACAGATCATCAAAACAGAATATTAATAAGGAAACACAAGTCTTAAGTGATACATTAGATGAGATGGATCTCATTGACATCTTCAGGACATTCCATCCAAATGCAGAAGAATTCGCCTTCTTCTCAAATGCACATGGACCATTCTCTAGGATAGACCACATCTTGGGTCACAAATCAAACCTCAGTAAATTTAAGAAAATTGAAATCATATCAAGCATCTTCTCCAACCACAATGCTATGAGACTAGATATCAGTTACAAGAAAAAAGACTGTAAGAAACACAAACACATGGAGATTAAACAACACGTTTCTAAATAACCAACAGGTTACTGAAGAAATCAAAAGGGAAATTAAAAAATTTCTAGAAACAAATGACAATGAAAACACTACAACTCAAAACCTATGGGATACAGCAAAAGCAGTCCTAAAAAGGAAGTTTATAGCAATACAATCCTACCTCAAGAAACAAGAAAAACATCAAACAGACAACCTAACTTTACACCTAAAACAGCTGGAAAAAGAAGAACAACAACAAAAAAAAAACTAGTAGAAGGAAAGAAATCATAAAGATCTGAGCAGAAATAAATGAAAAAGAAATGAAAGAAACAATAGTAAAGATTAATAAAACTAAAAGCTGGTTCTTTGAGAATTGACAAACCTTTTTCCAGACTCACCAAGAAAAAGAGAGAGAATTAAATCAACAAAATTAGAAATGAAAAAGGAGAGGTTACAATAGACAATGCCGAAATACAAAGGATTATAAGATACTATTATGAAAAACTATATGGCAATAAAATGGATAATCTGGAAGAAATGGACAGATTCTTAGAAAAGTTCAATCTTCCAAGACTGAACCAAGAGGAAATAGAAATTATGAACAACCCAACCACAAGCATTGAAATCGAAGCTGTGATAAAAAATCTCCCATAAAACAAAAGCCCAGGACAAGATGGCTTCACAGGAGAATTCTATCAAACATTTAGAGAAGAGCTAATACCTATCCTTCTAAAACTCTTTCAGAAAATTGCAGAGGAAGGAACATTTCCAAACTCATTCTGCAAGGCCATCACCCTGATACCAAAACCAGACAAAGACAACACAAATAGAGAAAACTACAGGCCAATAACACTGATCAACATAGATGCAAAAATCCTCAACAAAATTTTAGGAAACAGAATTCAGCAACACATCAAAAAGCTCATGCACCATGATCAAGTTGGGTTTATTTCAGGAATACAAGTATTCTTCAGTATACGCAAATCAATCAATGTGATACACTGCATTAACAAATTGAAAGAAAAAAATCATGTGATAACTCAATAGATGCAGAAAAAGCCTTTGACAAAATTCAGCACCCATTTATGATTAAAACTCTTCAAAAAATGGGCATAGAAGGAACCTACCTCAACATAGTAAAGGCCATATATGATAAGCCTACAGCAAATATTACTCCCAATGGTGAAAAACTAAAAGCATTCCCCCTAAGATCAGGAACAAGGGTTTCCACTTTCACCACTATTATTCAACATAGTTTTGGAAGTACTAGCTATAGCAATCAGAGAAGAAAAAGAAATAAAAGGAATCCATATTGGAAAAGAAGAAGTAAGCTCTCACTGTTTGCAGATGATATGATACTGTACATAGAAAATCCTAAAGATAGTATCAGAAAATTACTAGAGCTAATCAGTGAATTCAGTAAAGTTGCAAGATACAAAATCAATATACAGAAATCACTTGCATTTCTAAATACTAACAATGAATAATCAGAAAGAGAAATTACAGAATCAATCCCGTTCACCATTGCAACAAAAAGAATTAAATATCTAGGAATAAACTTACCTAAGGAGACAAAAGACACAGAAAATTATAAGACACTAATGACAGAAATCAAAGATGACATAAACAGATGGAGAGATATTCCATGTTGCTGGGTAGGAAGAATCAATATTGTGAAAATGACTATACTACCAAATGCAGTCTACATTCAATGTGATCCCTAGCAAATTACCAATGACATTTTTCACAAAACTAGAACAAAAAGTTTCACAACTCATATGGAAACACAAAAGACTCCTAACAGCCAAAGCAGTCTTGAGAAAGAAGAATGGAGCTGGAGGAATCAACCTTCCTGACTTCAGATTATACTACAAAGCTACAGTCATCAAGACAGTATGGCACTGGCACAAAAACAGAAATATAGACCAATGGAATAAGATAGAAAGCCCAGAAATAATCCATGTATCTATGGGTACCTTATTTTTGACAAAGGAGGCAAAAATATACAATGGGGAAAGACAGCCTCTTCAGTAAATGGTGCTGGGAAAACTGGACAGCTACATGTAAAAGAATGAAATTAGAACACTTCCTAACACCATACACAAAGATAAACTCAAACTAGATTAAAGACCTAAATGTAAGACCAGAAACCATAAAACTCTTAGAGGAAAACATACTCAATGACGTAAATCAAAGCAAGATCCTCTATGACCCATCTCCTAAAGTAATGGAAATAAAAACAAAAGTTAACAAGTGGGTCCTGATTAAACTTAAAAGCTTTTACACAGCAAAGTAAACTATAAGCAAGGTGAAAAGACAATCCTCAGAATGGGAGAAAACAATAGCAAATGAAACAACTGACAAAGGATTAATTTCCAAAATATACAAGCAGCTCGTACAACTCAATGCCAGAAAAACAAACAACCCAATCAAAGTCTTTTGGAAAAGACCTAAACAGACATTTCTCCAAAAAAGACATACAGATGGCTAACAAACACATGAAAAGATGCTCAACACCACTCATTATTAGAGAAATGCAAATCAAAACTACAATGAGTTCACACAGGTCAGAATGGCCATCATCAAAAAGTCTGCAAACAATAAATTCTGGAGAGGGTGTGGAGAAAAGGGACCCCTCTTGTACTGTTTGTGGGAATATAAATTGATACAGCCACTATGGAAGACAGTATGGAGATTCCTTAAAAACCTAGGAATAAAACCATTATATGACCCACCAATCCCACTCCTAGGCATATACCCTGAGGAAACCAAAATTGAAAAAGACACATGTATACCATTGTTCATTGCAGCACTATTTACAATAGCTAGAACATGGAAGCAATCTAGATGTCCATCAACAGATGAAAGGATACAGACGCTGTGGTACATATACACAATGGAATATTACTCAGCCATAAAAAGGAACACATTTGAGTCATTTCTGATGAGGTGGATGAACCTAGAACCTATCATACAGAGTGAAATGAGTCAGAAAGAGGAAGATAAATATTGTATTCTAACACATATATACGGGATCTATAAGAATGGTACTGAAGAGCTTATTTACAGGGCAGCATGGAGAAACAGACTTGGAGAATAGACTTATGGACATGGGAGAAGGGAGGAGAGGGTGAGATGTATGGAAAGAGTAACATGGAAAATTACATTACCATATGTAAAATGCTGCTGCTGAGTCACTTCAGTCGTGTCCGACTCTGTGTGACCCCATAGACGGCAGCCCACCAGGCTTCCCCGTCCCTGGGATTCTCCAGGCAAGAACACTGGAGTGGGTTGCCATTTCCTTCTCCAATGCATGAAAGTGAAAAGTGAAAGTGAAGTCGCTCAGTTGTGTCCGACTCTTAGTGACCCCATGGACTGCAGCCTACCAGGCTCCTCCATCCATGGGATTTTCCAGGTAAGATTACTGGAGTGGGGTGCCATTGCCTTCTCCGATATGTAAAATAGCCAACGGGAATTTGCTGTATGGCTCAGGGAACTCAAACAGGGGCTCTCTGTCAACCTAGAGGAGTGGAATGGGGAGGGAGATGGGAGGGAAGTTCAAAAGGGAGGGGATATATGTATACCTATGGCTGATTCATGTTGAATTTTGACAGAAAACAACAAAATTCTGTAAAGCAATTACCCTTCAAGTAAATGATAAATTAAAAAAGAAAGATTACAAAGATATGTATTAGAGCAATGTTTATAATAGCAAAGGGCTTCCCTGGTGGCTCAAACGGTAAAGAATCTGCCAGGAACATGGGAAACCCAGGTTCGATCCTTGGGTCAGGAAAATCCCCTAGAGAAAGGAATGGCAACCAACTCCAGTATTCTTGCCTGTAGAATTCCATGGACAGAGGAGCCTGGCAGGCCACAGTCCAAGGGGTTACAAAAGAGATGGACACAACTGAATGACTAATACTATAATAACAGAAAACTGGAAACCACCTAGATATTCATCAATAAATTATGGTTAATTCAAACAGTGAATCAAGCATTTCTACATGCAGTGATATTAACTACCTCTAAAATAATGTTAAATGAAAAATGTTGGGTGTAGAAGAATATGTTAAGTATGTTATTTGTATATATTGTATAAATGCTTAGAATACCTTTGGAGAATAAACAAGAAACTGGTAGTAGTTATTGCTTCTGGGGAAGGGTATGGAATGGCTGGGGTTATGATGGGAGGGAAACTTTTCACTTTTTTAGTTTTTTTATTTTTTTCCAAAAACATATTTATGTCTTTTTAGTGTTTGAGTTTTCACCATATACATGTATTACTTATTCAAAAATTAATCGCTTTACAATGAATAAAAGTTAAAAGAGCACTAAAAATGTAGATAGGGGGTTAATGGAGAAGGCAATGGCACCCCACTCCAGTACTCTTGCCTGGAAAATCCATGGACAGAGGAACCTAGTAGGCTGCAGTCCATGGGGTCACTGAGTTGGACAAGACTGAGCGACTTCACTTTCACTTTTCTCTTTCATGCATTGAAGAAGGAAATGGCAACCCACTCCAGTGTTCTTGCCTGGAGAATCCCAGGGACGGGGTAGCCTGGTGGGCTGCCATCTATGAGGTCGCACAGAGTCGGACACTACTGAAGCGACTTAGCAGCAGCAGCAGCAGGGGGATAATAGCTCAAAATATCCCTCTCTCAACAAGCTTTGGGTGAATGTAAAGCTTCAGCATACTGATGCTGAATATAGGGAAAATATAGGAAGAGAATGTTAAGCTATCATAGATGACTCAAGACAGTTAAACAAAGATGATCTGAGAGCATGCATAAGTTAAGAAGAAAGAAAATCCAGAAAGTTTTACAGATACAAAGCAAGACATATTCAGCAAGATTCATGAATAGAAAGAAAGCTTAAAAAACTATACTATGTCATTAGAAGGCCTAAAAAGTATGGTGAAAGAAAGTGAAAGTCCTAGTCCCTCAGTTGTGTTCCACTCTTTACGACCCCATGGACTGTAGCTCACCAGGCTCCTCTGCACATGGAGTTCTTCAAGCAAGAATACTGGAGTGGGTTGCCATTTCCTTCTTCAGGGATCTTCCCAACCCAGGGATCCAACCTGGGTCTCCTGTGGTTCCTGCACTGCAGGTAGATTCTTTACTGTCTGAGCCACCAGGATCTGAAAAGACCACATGATTCTAGGGACACTGAGGTGGAATAACAGGACTTATTAATAAAAAGGTCAGCTTTCCACTCTATTTAGAATAGATATAAATTGCTTAGGGGCTCTGGTCCAATTTATTGATCCAGGCTGTTTCTATAACCAACAGGTAGTTCTTGGGTGATTTGTGATCAGGTATCCCATGAACAAATCTGTGACTTGTTTTTTACCCTAGGAATGTACCCAACCCATGTGCATGCACACACACACACACACACACACACACACACACACACACACACACTCACAGTCAGCAAGTAGTGCTGTACTTTTTTTTTTTTTGGTCTTTTTGCTTCTGCTTTCTTGACCCCAGTTGCCATGCTGATAAATCATCTGACATTAGTGCCTTTAACCTTTGTTATTTCTGATCTTTATTTGTGTCTAACCTTTCTGTGCTCTCTTACTATACCTACCCTGTCTGACCCAGGAGCAAATCAAAACAAGTGGAACTTAAAGAGAAAATTGTAGTCAGTCAGAACCAAGTTGGTCAGTTTGAGAACAGAGAGCAGACAGGATCTAGAACAAATTGCTTAAATCTTCTGAAAAAGAAAATCAAGTGTTCCTAAAAACATAATGCCTTCCCTTGCATGAACACTCAGAGCCACGAAATGATCTACTTTACACAAAACCAATAAATAAGATTCCCTTGTGCTAAGCTACTAAGAAGCTTTCTAGGTAAAGTGCTGTTTGAAAGGGCAAAAAGTACAGGTTAAGCCTCAGGCCAGTGGGAAATGCCCAGGAAATCCTCTGTGGGCTACCACAAACTCTTTAAAAGAGCTGGCAATATTTCATTTGGCATCATGAGAACACAGACTAGTATATTTTGCTGTACATATTCCAAAAAAACAATTTAGAGTATTATTGTATCCTGTCTGAATTTTACATGTCCATTACTATATAATTTCTGCAACTGTTTGCTTTTCAGTTTCATCAGGAATGCTGCTGCTGCTGCTGCTGCTAATTTGCTTCAGTAGTATCCGACTCTGTACGACCCCATAGATGGCAGCCCACCAGGCTCCCCCATCCCTGGGATTCTCCAGGCAAGAACACTGGAGTGGGTTGCCATTGCCTTCTCCAATGCATGAAAAAGAAAAGTGAAAGTGAAGTCGCTCGGTCGTGTCTGACTCCTAGCGACCCCATGGACTGCAGCCTACCAGGCTCCTCCATCCATGGGATTTGCCAGGCAAGAGTACTGGAGTGGGTTGCCATTGCTTTCTCCAATCAGGAACACTACCCTAGTAGAGGCTCAGAGGTAGAGGCTCCCACAATGCGGGAGACCCAGGTTCAATCCCTGGGTAGGGAAGATCCCCTGGAGAAGGAAATGGCAACCCACTCCAGTACTCTTGCCTGGAGAATCCCATGGACCGAGGAGCCTGGTAGGCTACAGTCCACAGGGTCGCAAAGAGTCTGACACGACTGAGCAACTTCACTTTCACCCTAGTAGAAAGTTGAAGCCTTGTCAGTAGGAGCCTTGACATTGTCTCTCCTGACATCTAGTGGATGGAGACCAGATACCACAGTAACTACTATTTTCAAAGAATCAGTTTTGGGTAAAGTGAATCTTTCTCTCTCTTAGACTTTCTAAAGATGATCTAAGAGCTTTTGATCACAAAAGGCTTTTTTTTTTTCCTTAGGATGGACTGGTATGCCATAGATTCTCCTTTTGTAGGCATCTAAGAATCCCATGCACTGTATAGTCCACAGGGTCGCAAAGAGTTGGACATGACTAAAATGACTAAATCACCACGAAGACACCAAGGCCAAGTAGTCAAAAGCATGAGATCAGTATTAATTTTCTTTGGTTTCTGTAACAAATCATCACAAACAGTGGCTTAAAATACTGCACATATATTATCTTATACTTCTGGAGGTCAGAAGTCTTAAGATCAAGATGTCAGCAGAGGCTTAATCCCTTCTTCAGTGACATGGCAGCATCTGCTTGTCTTGAATAAATGTCCAGCTTACAGTGATCAATTAAATTATAAGGACATTCTGGAGGGGGCAGGCATGCCCCAAAACTTGCATTTTTACTCAGTACTTTATGAGGTATATAGGACATTATCCTGAGGTTCAGGAAATCTGGCTCCTATTCGAGATCTTAACACGGCATTTAGATGGAATATGAAATGGCCAAATTAACATGTCAAAGATACCCAGAGAATTACCACCTACCTCTCAATTTCTCCCCTAATTATTTCTTGACATGTGAATTTGAAAAAAAAGATAACAAAAGCAGGGAGTGGGATGCTATTTTACTAAACAAATGGAGATGACAGTATGAAAATAATTTTTAAAAAAGATGACAGTTGATACCTTAATGCAAATAAGAAATAACTTACACAAGAGCCTATCCTGCAAGCATATCTTGGTAAGCCAAAAGAAACAGCCTGAATGCTTGAGGGACTAGGGGCACAAAGTTCTGCTGAGGGAGAGGCCAGTAACACACATGACTGGGTCAGTTTCCTTTAGGTCCAGATAGCTAGCCCAGTATGAGAAACGGGTTTTGAAGATATCCAGAAATATTATGACAAAAACAAAAACATTATTGTTTTTGAAACAGTGACTCTGGGGAAGAATGTCATGTGAGGAGACAACCACTCACCTCTTGAGGAAGCCCCTTTCACAAGACTACAGCTATGTAACCCTCCACTTTTGTACCTTTCCAGTGAAGCACCACAGGGGATTAAAAAGAAGGTGGTTGTCTTCCACCAAAGGAGAAAGAAATGTGGACTAGGCTCATCCACGGCCACCAGAGTGGCCATATAGAGACAGCCAGAGTTCATGGCAGAAGTGGAGAGTGACAATCAGGAAGACCAAGTTACTGGTCCCATTGTAAGAAAAGTCTGACAGGAGGCTTTCACTCAACAGAGTTTTTAGAAAAGTTATGATCAACACAAAAGTTGTCACCTCTTCTGAAGTGAGGTCATCATGAAGGTGGGGAGAAAGGCATTTCAGTCTGTCCTTGGCATACCAGTTAGTTAAAATGTGGGACATTGGCCTGGAAAGCTATATTCCTTCCCCAAAGCCTGATGCTCACCAACACACAAGGGTTACAACTTTCAAAGCATCAAGAGATCTTTAACTACACCAAAGGGGCTCCATGAAGTTCAATTTAAATGAGAGAGCTGGTGGGAAAAGATGGCGGAGGAATAGGATGGGAAGACCACTTTCTCCCTCACAAATTCCTCAAAAGAACATTTCAACGCCGAGCAAACTCCACAAAACAACTTCTATAGGCTGGCAGAGGACATCAGGCAACCAGAAAAGCAGACCATTGCCTTCAAAAACAGGTAGGAAAAAATATAAAAGACGAGAAAGGAGACAAAGGAGGTGGGGAGGGAGCTCCCTCCTGGGAAGGGAAGCCCGTCCCGGGAAGGGAAGCCTGTCCCGGGAAGGGAATTTGAAGAAGAGAGGTTTCCAAACACCAGGAAACACTCTCCCTGCCGAGTCTGTGGCGAGCCTTGGAAACACAGAGGGCAACATAACAGGAAGGAAAAATAGATAAATAATTAAAACCAAGCGATTACAAGCCCAACAGTAACTCCCCCAGCAGAAAAGCAGCACAGACGCCTGCATCCGCCATTGGGAAGTGGGGGCAGGGTAGGGACGCGCGGGAGGCGCGGGCTGCAGTGCTTTGCAAGAATCGGGCAGGAACGCCCCACGCGCAACCAGAACGATCTAACTTGGGCTAGCAAACCAGACTGTGGGATAGCTACCACGCGAAAAGCTCGAACATAAGACACCGCCAGGACCGAGCACAGAACAAAGGACTGAACGGAAAAAGCCGGCTGCAGACCATCCCCCACCGGGGACAGGCAGCCAGAGCCATAAGGACTGGATAGGGGCAATTGCAGAACCGGAGAGACTTTACGTACCTAACTGCAAGCAGGCTCCTTTGCTAAGACTTCTGGGGGTGCTGGACAGTCACAATCTGCCTCACGGGGTGCGCCAGCGGTCCACCCAGAAAACTGAGCAGCAGCGGCAGAAAAGGTGACAAGCCGCGGCGATCGCGATCGCCAAACTCCTGAGCTACTCGGACCTGGGAAGGGCACAAAGCGCAGTCCCAGCCAAATTTGTGCCTCTGAGGGCTGCCTGAGCGCCGAACCTGGGCGGCTTGGACCAGGGAAGTGCACGCAGCCTAGGGCCGGCCCCAGACGGTTCCCGGCTGAGCATCGTAGAGCCTGAGCGGTTTGTGTGCCGCGAGAAAGGACAGGTTAAGCGGGGCTGAGATACTGTGAGCACACGACAGTGCTATTTGTTTGCAGCATCCCCCCTCCCCACAGCGCGACTGAACTAGTGAGCCTAAAAAACCAGCAAACAGATGAAGTTAAATGGAGGGAACCACCTTGGAAGTGATCCCACATGGCCCATAACATCAGAGAAGGGCTAGATATATTGTTACTATTTTTAAAATCATTCCCTTTTTTTTTTTTGCTTTTTTGTTTTTTCTTTTTTTCTAACTTTTTTTTAAATTGTTAAGTCTTCTATTTCTCCTCTAATTTTTATTTCTATAACCTATTATTACTATTTTTAAAAAAACTTTTTTTTTTTAAAGCAAACACCATATATAGTCTTTGGATGGTTGTTGGTGTTTTTTTGTTTTTGTTTGTTTGTTTGTTTTTTAATAAGTCTTTTTTTTCTTTCTTCCTTTTTCCTTCTGCTTTTCTTTAATATTGTATCTGTGAAAATCCAACCTCTACTCTAGATATTTAATTTTTGCTCTTAGGTTTTTGTTGTCAATTTTGTACATTTAAAAACCCAAACTTCACTACCCAAGTTTACCTGAGAGCGAGATTACTGGCTTGACCACTCTCTCCTCCTCTGGACTCTCCTTTTTCTCCACCAGGTGGCCTCTGTCTCTTCCCCCCCCCCCCCATCTCTTCTCTATCCAACTCTGTGAATCTCTGTGTGTTCCAGACGGTGGAGAACACCTAAGGAACTGGTTACTGGCAGGATTTGTCTCTCTCCTACTCATTCCTCTCTCTTATCCTCCTGGCCACCTCTGTCTACTTCCTCCCTCTCCTCTTCCCCGTATAACTCTGTAAATACCTCTGAGTGGTCCAGACTATAGAGTGCACATAAGGAAGTGACTACTGGCTAGCTTGCTCTCTCCTCTTTTGATCTCACCGCGTCTCATTCCAGTTACCTCTAACTACCCCCTCCATCTTCTCTTCTCCTTGTAACTCAGTGAACCTCTCTGAGTGTCCCTCAATGTGGAGAAACTTTTCATCTTTAACCTAGATGTTTTATCATCGGTGCTGTATAGATGGAGAAGTCTAGAGGCTACTGTAAAAATAAAACTGAAAGAAGCAGGAGGCTTAAATCCAACGCCTGAAAACATTAGAGAACTCTTGAATTCAGGGAACATTAAGCAATAGGAGCTCATCAAACGCCTTCATACCTACACTGAAACCAAGCTCCATCCAAGGGCCAACAAGTTCCAAAACAAGACATACCACGCAAATTCTCCAGCAACACAAGAACACTCCCCTGAGCTTCAATATACAGGCAGCTCAAAATTATCCCCAAACCTTTGATGTCTCATAACCCATTACGGGTCACTCCACTGCACTCCAGAAAGAAGAAACCCAGCTCCACCCACCAAAACTCAAACACAAGCCTCCCTAACCAGGAAACCTGGACAAGCCACTGATAGAACCCCACCCAAAGTGAGGAAGCTCCATAATAAAGAGAACTCCACAAATTACCAGAATATAAAAAGGCCACCCCAAACGCAGCAATATAACCAAGATGAAGAGACAGAGGAATACTCAGCAGGTAAAGGAACAGGAGAGTTGCCCACCAAACCAAACAAAAGAGGAAGAAGTAGGGAATCTACCAGAGAAGGAATTCCGAATATTGATAGTGAAAATGATCCAAAATCTTGAAATCAAAATGGAATCACAGATAAATAGCCTAGAGACAAGGATTGAGAAGATGCAAGAAAGGTTTAGCAAGGACCTAGAAGAAATAAAAAAAGAGTCAAAATATAATGAATAACGCAATAAATGAGATCAGAAACACTCTGGAGGCAACAAATAGTAGAATAATGGAGGCAGAAGATAGGATTAGTGAAATAGAAGATAGAATGGTAGAAATGAATCAGAGAGGAAACAAGAAAAACGAATTAAAAGAAACGAGGACAATCTCAGAGACCTCCAGGACAATATGAAACGCTCCAACATTTGAATTATAGGAGTCCCAGAAGAAGAAGACAGAAAGAAAGATCATGAGAAAATCCTTGAGGAGATAATAGTTGAAAACTTCCCTAAAATGGGGAAGGAAATAATCACCCAAGTCCAAGAAACACAGAGAGTTCCAAATAGGATAAACCCAAGGCGAAACACCCCAAGACACATATTAATCAAATTAACAAAGATCAAACACAAAGAACAAATATTAAAAGCAGCAAGGGAAAAACAACAAATAACACACAAGGGGATTCCCATAAGGATAACAGCTGATCTTTCAATAGAAACTCTTCAGGCCAGGAGGGAATGGCAAGACATACTTAAAGTGATGAAAGACAATAACCTACAGCCCAGATTACTGTACCCAGCAAGGATCTCATTCAAATACGAAGGAGAAATCAAAAGCTTTACAGACAAGCAAAAGCTGAGAGAATTCAGCACCACCAAACCAGCTCTCCAACAAATTCTAAAGGATATTCTCTAGACAGGAAACACGAAAGGGTGTATAAACCCGAACCCAAAACAATGAAGTAAATGGTAACGGGATCATACTTATCAATAATTACCTTAAACGTAAATGGGTTGAACGCCCCAACCAAAAGACAAAGACTGGCCGAATGGATACAAAACAAGACCCCTCTATATGCTGCTTACAAGAGACCCACCTCAAAACAAGGGACACATACAGACTGAAAGTGAAGGGCTGGAAAAAGATATACCACGCAAATAGAGACCAAAAGAAAGCAGGAGTGGCAATACTCATATCCGATAAAATAGACTTTAAAACAAAGGCTGTGAAAAGAGACAAAGAAGGCCACTGCATAATGATCAAAGGAACAATCCAAGAATAAGATATAACAATTATAAATATATATGCACCCAATATAGGAGCACCGCAATATGTAAGACAAATGCTAACAAGTATGAAAGAGGAAATCAACAATAACACAGTAATAGTGGGAGACTTTAATACCCCACTCACACCTATGGACAGATCAACTAAACAGAAAATTAACAAAGAAACGCAAACTTTAAATGATACATTAGATCAGTTAGACCTAATTGATATCTATAGGACATTTCACCCCAAAACAATGAATTTCACCTTTTTTTCAAGTGCTCATGGAACCTTCTCCAGGATAGATCACATCCTGGGCCATAAATCTAAACTTGATAAATTCAAAAAAATTGAAATCATTCCAAGCATCATTTCTGACCATAATGCATTAAGATTAGATCTCAATTACAGGAGAAAAACTATTAAAAATTCCAACATATGGAGGTTGAACAACACACTTCTGAATAACCAACAAATCACAGAAGAAATCAAAAAAGAAATCAAAATATGCATAGAAATGAATGAAAATGAAAAAACAACAACCCAAAATCTGTGGGACACTATAAATCAGTGCTAAGAGGAAAGTTCATAGCAATAGAGGCATACCTCAAGAAACAAGAAAAAAGTCAAATAAATAACCTAACTCTACAACTAAAGCAACTAGAAAAGGAAGAACTGGAGAACCCCAGAGTTAGTAGAAGGAAAGAAATCTTAAAAATTAGGGCAGAAATAAATGCAAAAGAAACAAAAGAGACCATAGCAAAAATCAACAAAGCCAAAAGCTGGTTCTTTGAAAGGATAAATAAAATTGACAAACCATTAGCCAGACTCATCAAGAAGCAAAGAGAGAAAAATCAAATCAATAAAATTAGAAATGAAAATGGAGAGATCACAACAGACAACACAGAAATACAAAGGATCATAAGAGACTACTGTCAACAGTTGTATGCCAATAAACTAGACAACGTGGAAGAAATGGACAAATTCTTAGAAAAGTACAATTTTCCAAAACTGAACCAGGAAGAAATAGAAAATCTTAACAGATCCATCACAAGCACAGAAATTGAAACTGTAATCAGAAATCTTCCAGCAAACAAAAGCCCAGGTCCAGATGGCTTCACAGCTGAATTCTACCAAAAATTTCGAGAAGAGCTAACACCTATCCTCCTCAAACTCTTCCAGAAAATTGCAGAGGAAGGTAAACTTCCAAACTCATTCTATGAGGCCACCATCACCCTAATACCAAAACCTGACAAAGATGTCACAAAAAAAGAAAACTACAGGCCAATATCACTGATGAACATAGATGCAAAAATCCTCAACAAAATTCTAGCAATCAGAATCCAACAACACATTAAAAAGATCATACACCATGACCAAGTGGGCTTTATCCCAGGGATGCAAGGATTCTTCAATATCCGCAAATCAATCAATGTAATTCACCACATTAACAAATTAAAAAATAAAAACCATATGATTATCTCAATAGATGCAGAGAAGGCCTTTGACAAAATTCAACATCCATTTATGATAAAAACTCTCCAGAAAGCAGGAATAGAAGGAACATACCTCAACATAATAAAAGCTATATATGACAAACCCACAGCAAACATTATCCTCAATGGTGAAAAATTGAAAGCATTTCCCTAAAGTCAGGAACAAGACAAGGGTGCCCACTTTCACCGCTACTATTCAACATAGTTCTGGAAGTTTTGGCCACAGCAATCAGAGCAGAAAAAGAAATAAAAGGAATCCAAATTGGAAAAGAAGAAGTAAAACTCTCACTGTTTGAAGATGACATGATCCTCTACATGGAAAACCCTAAAGACTCCACCAGAAAATTACTAGAGCTCATCAATGAATATAGTAAAGTTGCAGGATATAAAATCAACACACAGAAATCCCTTGCATTCCTATACACGAATAATGAGAAAGTAGAAAAAGAAATTAAGGAAACAATTCCATTCACCATTGCAACGAAAAGAATAAAATACTTAGGAATATATCTACCTAAAGAAACTAAAGACCTATATATAGAAAACTATAAAACACTGATGAAAGAAATCAAAGAGGACACTAATAGATGGAGAAATATACCATGTTCATGGATTGGAAGAATCAATAAAGTGAAAATGAGTATACTACCCAAAGCAATTTACAAATTCAATGCAATCCCTATCAAGCTACCAGCCACATTTTTCACATAACTAGAACAAATAATTTCAAGATTTGTATGGAAATACAAAAAACCTCGAATAGCCAAAGCAATCTTGAGAAAGAAGAATGGTACTGGAGGAATCAACTTGCCTGACTTCAGGCTCTACTACAAAGCCACAGTCATCAAGACAGTATGGTACTGGCACAAAGACAGACATATAGATCAATGGAACAAAATAGAAAGCCCAGAGATAAATCCACACACATATGGACACCTTATCTTTGACAAAGGAGGCAAGAATATACAATGGAGTAAAGACAATCTCTTTAACAAGTGGTGCTGGGAAAACTGGTCAACCACCTGTAAAAGAATGAAACTAGATCACTTTCTAACACCGCACACAAAAATTAACTCAAAATGGATTAAAGATCTAAATGTAAGATCAGAAACTATAAAACTCCTAGAGGAGAACATAGGCAAAACACTCTCAGACATAAATCACAGCAGGATCCTCTATGATCCACCTCCCAGAATTCTGGAAATAAAAGCAAAAATAAACAAATGGGATCTAATTAAAATTAAAAGCTTCTGCACAACAAAGGAAAATATAAGCAAGGTGAAAAGACAGCCTTCTGAATGGGAGAAAATAATAGCAAATGAAGCAACTGACAAACAACTAATCTCAAAAATATACAAGCAACTTATGCAGCTCAACTCCAGAAAAATAAACGACCCAATCAAAAAATGGGCCAAAGAGCTAAATAGACATTTCTCCAAAGAAGACATACGGATGGCTAACAAACACATGAAAAGATGCTCAACATCACTCATTATTAGAGAAATGCAAATCAAAACCACAATGAGGTACCACTTCACACCAGTCAGAATGGCTGCGATCCAAAAATCTGCAAGCAATAAATGCTGGAGAGGGTGTGGAGAAAAGGGAACCCTCCTACACTGTTGGTGGGAATGCAAACTAGTACAGCCACTATGGAGAACAGTGTGGAGATTCCTTAAAAATTGCAAATAGAACTACCTTATGACCCAGCAATCCCACTGCTGGGCATACACACCGAGGAAACCAGAATTGAAAGAGACACATGTACCCCAATGTTCATCGCAGCACTGTTTATAATAGCCAGGACATGGAAACAACCTAGATGTCCATCAGCAGATGAATGGATAAGAAAGCTGTGGTACATATACACAATGGAGTATTACTCAGCCGTTAAAAAGAATTCATTTGAATCAGTTCTGATGAGATGGATGAAACTGGAGCCGATTATACAGAGTGAAGTAAGCCAGAAAGAAAAACACCAATACAGTATACTAACACATATATATGGAATTTAGGAAGATGGCAATGACGACCCTGTATGCAAGACAGCAAAAAAGACACAGATGTGTATAACGGACTTTTGGACTCTGTGGGAGAGGGAGAGGGTGGGATGATTTGGGAGAATGGCATTCTAACATGTATACTATCATGTAAGAATTAAATCGCCAGTCTATGTCTGACACAGGATACAGCATGCTTGGGGCTGGTGCATGGGGATGACCCAGAGAGATGTTATGGGGAGGGAGGTGGGAGGGGGGTTCATGTTTGGCAATGCATGTAAGAATTAAAGATTTTACAATTTAAAAAATAAAAAACTTAAAAAAAAATAAAAATAAAATAAATGAGAGAGCTGTGGTTTCAAAGTGTCCAACTTTTTTTTATAGGCCAACAGTCAGGTCCATTAGTGCTTAAGACAACAATCAACACTGAACAGACAGTATGGATTCAGTCTGCACTGTTACTCATCATGACATTCATTATTCAACAAACTGCTAACAACTCTATATACAGCTGAGAAGCATAGCCAGGCATCTAAGCAGTAAAGATGAACAAACTGCCCTCAAAGAGGGAAGGACAGAAACCCACAAACACAGTAAAAAGTGCTAAGAGCCATAAAATCAGTATGAATGATGTACTACACAAAGTCAGACAAAGAAGAGATTAATTCTAAATGCCTGTGGAAAGAGAGGAAGGGATGCTTAACTCAGGAGGAGGTTGTTTGGAGCTGGAATATGAAAGGTGGGAGTACTCTATGTGAATAGGGTTTATTAATACTCTTTTGTTAATTTCCTTGCTTACTTCAATGCATGTAGTTCTCACACCTGGGTCACTGTGACATGCACCATGCCTAGGGCCTTCAATTCTCCTTTTAATCTGTTCCCACCTGCCAACTGTTACTGCCAGTGTCCTTGCTCTCATCCCCCGTCACACCTTTCCTATCTTTTCCTTGATGCTTAAAATCACCTGTTGCAATACTAACTCTTTGCCACATTAGAATGATACATGATGCAAGCTTCTTATATGAACACTCAGCAATTCCCTCTGACACGATCCTGGTCTTCTTGCATCATACAAATTTTCTATAACTGAAGCAAAGTTGATTATAAAAGAAACCAAGTTTAAAGATGCAACAACAATCTACCACCCCACTCCATCCCCCCACCAAAAACAGGAAAAGTCTTTGCTCCATTCTAGATTTAGAAGCCTATAAATAGAGTAAGCATAAAAATATCCTTCTGCAGATTGAGATGCCCAAGTCAAGAGTTTAAGAGTAGCAGTCCAGCCAAATACCAAATACATGTGATAATTGATTCGCTGGTGGCTCAGGTGGTAAAGAATCTGCCTGGAATGCAGCAGACCCGGGTTTGATCCCTAGGTTTGGAAGATCCCCTGGAGAAGGGAATGGCTAACCACTCCAGTATTCTGGCCTGGAGAATTCCATGAACTGTATAGTCCATGGGGTCGCAAAGAGTCAGACACAACTGAGGGACTGTCACTTTCTTTCAAATTTCATGTTACACTAGAAGAGGTCTGGTTTGTTTATTTTACATTTATCTATTTCCTATTTATAGCCTTGCATGCTGTGCATGCTTAGTCATATCCGACTCTTTTCGACCCCATGAACTGTAGCCCACCAGGCTCCTCTGTCCATGGGCTTTCCCAGGCAAGATTACTGGAGTGGGTTGCCATTTCCTCAGGGATTTTCCCAACCCAGGGATCGAACCCACATCTCTGGAGTCTCTTGCATTGGCAGGCGGATTTTTTAAGACTGCACCACCTGGGAAGCCCTATTTATAGCCTGCTACTTCTACTAAGTAACTTCAGTCGTGTCCCACTCTGTGTGACCCCATAGACGGCAGCCCACCAGGCTCCACCATCCCCAGGATTCTCCAGGAGAGAACACTGGAGTGGGTTGCCATTTCCTTCCCCAATGCGTGAAAGTGAAGTCACTCAGTCCTGTCCGACCCTCAGCAACCCCATGGACTGCAGGCCTTCCAGGCTCCTCCGTCCATGGGATTTTCCAGGCAGGAGTACTGGATTTATAGCCTACTTGCTTCTAAAGAATTTTATATAATGTAAAGTCAAATAAATAAATGTAAGGATTTATGCACCACAGGTGGTGAAAATAATGATACAAATTACATATATTAAAACTCTAGAGACAGGGAAAAGAGAATTTACTAGGAACCAGGGATGAAATAATGATCATAAGTGAGCACCCAGTTTTCTTCTGAGTATTCTGAGACCAAGACCAGCCAAATCAAGTAAAAAAAAAAAAGTATAGCTCCTAGTATCTCAACTCCACTTCTTTCATAGAAACAAGCTTTTGCCTGGTACTACATTCTAGATGGCAGTTTTCTTAAGAGTTCTTAGTTAAAAGACAATGAGTATTGCAATAATTTTCAACAAATAATTCTCTGACAGATACAGAATTGCTTCATGTGACCATTTCTTAATACTATCTCTCAAAAGCAGGTCACAGGTACTATATCTAACTATATTTAGAGAACCTGAGGGAATGTATGCTTAACATTTTAGTGGCTAGCTCTTAAATATCTTCAACTATTCTTTGACACAAGCTGACTAGGAGTCATTTCAAGATGGAGTTCTCTGGCGAGGGCCTTAAACACAATGGTATAGAGTTGGGGATGATGGTATGCTTTACCTAACAGAAAGGTGAGGACCAGGGTGATGAAAATTAAGGAACATGATATACCTTTTTTATCACTTGATGATGCTGGTTGAAAGGGGCAACTTGTGTGCATGTATGTATATTTTTTGCTTTTACAGCAAGACTAGTGATTTTGCTCAAAATGTTAATAGAAGCTGGAACCTCCCAAGTCAAGACTGTGTGTGCCCCAGGACTCTGTTCTCCACAACTGTTCTATTTCTGTTAGTACAATTCTGCTTATTAACACTTATTGTATATAAGTAGTCTTAGTTGTCCAATAAAGATTCAAATGGATAACTATTAATCAGTATCTCCAGAAAGCGAGAGAGATGCACATTCAATGCACTGCTGCTGCTGCTGCTGCTAAGTCGCTTCAGTCGTGTCCGACTCTGTGCGACCCCATGGACTGCAGCCTACCAGGCTCCTCCATCCCTGGGATTTTCCAGGCAAGAGTACTGGAGTGGGGTGCCATTGCCTTCTCCGTCCAATGCATTACCACACAGTAAAAGTACTATCAATGAGTCTTTGGGTCAACATGCCCTACCTTAGTAATATACATTCAGTTTGACCTCCAGAAGGGACTAGATTATAGGGCTTCCTGTTGAGCAGTATTTCCTGTCAATGAGGGTAGAGTACAGAGTATAAATAGCAGTGGTATAACGATGGTACAGCAGTAGTAGGTCTAATTGTGTTTTCTGTGAATGAAATTTCACAATGATTCTATGGACTCATATCTCCAGCAATTGTTTGAAGCCTCTTTTCTACAGCCTACCTTGCCTTTCAATATTCCAAACAGAAGATAAAATTGGATTCATTCCTCACACCACAAACCAGGATAAATTCTAAATAGATTGGAGATTGCAATGTAAAACTTGAAATTATTTATTTAAAATGAATTATTTCTCACCCCCTTAGCTGAAAGTGTGTTATAACTTTAGCTTCTTTTTCTAATAAAAAAAGTAATGTTAGGTTGCTTGTAAGATGGTTAAGCATACTTTATTAAAAAGCTGTAATTAATAATTACAAAGTTAATCAGGAAGAACAAACAAGTAAGAATATTTTAAAAACCTGAAAAATAACAGCTCCTGAGAGGAGCCACTAGACTCATCTGATAATAAAATATACTATAAAGCCTCTATAAATAAAATAGAATGATAAGACAGACCAATAACAGAATATAAAATCCAGAAAGAGACCCAATTTCATATGCAAATTTAGTTTAAAATAAAAGTGGCAAATCTTCAAATCAGAGAGGAAAACATGGGCTTTGTTGTTCAGTTGTCAAGTTATGTCTGACTCTTTGTGACCTCACGGACACTCTTTGTGTCCATGCAGCACACCAGACTCCTGTCCTCCACTATCTCCCAGAATTTACTCAGACTCATGTCCACTGAGTCAGTGATGCCATCCAACCATTTCATCATTTGTTGCCCCCTTCTCATTTTACCTTCAATCTTTCCCAGCATCAGGGTCTTTTCCAATGAGTCTGCTCTTCACATCAGCTAACCAAAGTACTGGAGCTTCAGCTTCAGCATCAGTCCTTCCAGTGAATATTCAGGGTTGATTTCCTTTAGGATTGATTAGTTTAATCTCCGTGCAGTCCAAGGGACTCTCAAGAGTCTTCTCCAGCACCACAATTCAAAAGCATCAGTTCTTCGGTGCTCAGCCTTCTCTGTAGTCTAACTCTCACATCTGTACATGACTATTGGGCTTACTAATAAATTATATTGGGATAACTAGATAGCCATAAGGAAAAAAGATAAAATTGGATCTATTCTTCATGCCATAAACAAGATAAATTCCAACTGAATCAGAAATTTACATGAAGCAAGCAAGCAAACATTTATCAGTACAGAAAATATTGGTGATTTCCTCTATAACCCAAGAATGAGGAAATCTCTCCTATGACTCAAAATCCAAAAGCAAAAAGGGAAGATAAATTTAATGACAAAGAAACATTTAAAACTTGCATGTCAAAAAAAAAACACACACATAAGCAAAGTAAAAAGATATAGAATAGAAGACATTAACATTCTGTCTAGAAGCTTGAGAATGGAACAACTTGTCCTACTAGACACTAAGGCATCTATCTAAGACTACTAGGATCATTAAAAAGCAGCTACACTCCAATTTAAAAAAAAAAAAAAAACAAGGACAGAAAAAGATTACTGGGATCTTGTCAGATTGAATGGTCTCAATCTACAAAGATGGGATAGTCAGTGAAAATATTAGCTGCAGTAGACTGAAATCCATCAAATATATTTAAATCCAGGGGTTCATGATTAGGTTAAAGGAAAAACAACTGGTCACTGTTGAAGGATGCTAGTAAGCCAATTCATTATTTTGAAAAATGGTAAACAAAGGGAAGAATTCATGTATTTTATCCAGCTTTTCCCATAAACACTGGACCTCAGCATAACCAAAGAGTAGATAGAAGGGACTTGTATTCTCTATAAAAATATTCCAGCTAATAAATGAAGAATGAATGTTAGGACATCATCATTTTGCAACCCTTAGTGAGTTAATATATCTAGGTATTGATCATAAGTGGTGGGTGGCTAATACTCTAAAAGAGAGAACCAGACCTTAGGTGCTTTCTGATTTTAAAAAAAATCAACAAAATCACACAGTGGGAAACTCTTCAGAACAAAAGATTCAGTTTCTTCAACAAATAAGTAACAATAAATTAAGAAATAAAGAGAAAACCTAAAAATTAAGTCAATGAAGACACCTAGGAAATAATTGCACTGTATGGTCCTCTTTTAAATCCTGAGGCAAACAAGCAATGCAAGAAAAGAGTACTTATGAGACAACTGCATATATGAATACTAACCTGATATTTGATTATATTAAGAAACTATAACACCGTAGGTACAATAACAGTATTGTGATTTTAAGTGTCCTTATCTTTTAGAGACATATAATGAGATGTCACTGATGAACTTTCTTTAGTCAAATTTAACTCATCAAAATATTATTTGCCTTGAAATTACATAAGCAGAGAGAAATGGGTGAGTGTAGAAATGAAACAAGATTGGCCATGAGTTGATAATTGTTGAAGCAGGTAATGAGGGCTTATTATACTAGTAGTGGTGTGCTGAAACTGGCTAAGACCTACTCAGGAGAGCCTATTTTTTAATTTTCAGGAATTATGACACCACACTGGTATCTTGAAATTGGCCATGGTGGAAGTATATCCATCATGAAAATCAGCACGTGCCACACATCAGCTCCCTCCCCCAAGAGTTGGATTTTAAAATGCTTACGAGCACACCACTGCTATTCTACTTTTGTATGTGCTTTTTAAATTCAACAAATATATTTACTGAGCACTTCCTGTGTTCCAGACCCTGGGTTAGATGCTGAACATACAGCAGTGAACAAGAAGACATTATCCCTGCTTGTATTAATTTCCTAGAGCTTCTGTACAAACTACCATCAACTGGGTAGCTTGAAACAATAGAGATTTGTTTCACAGTTCCAAAAGCTAGAAATCCAAAATCAAGATGCTGGCAGGGCCATGTTCCTTCTGAAACCTGTAGTGGAATCCTTTCTTGCCTCTTCCTAGCTTCCAATGGTGGTTGCCTGACAACCTGGTGTTCCTTGGTTTGCTTTCATCCTCACACAGATTCTTGGTGCCTGTGTCTTCACATGGCCATTTTCTCATAAGGACACCAGTCATATTGGATTAGGGGCCCACCCTACTCTAGTATTAGCATTCACTTTTAAACTGTAAAAAAATTGTAAAATGTGGTTAAGAAAACATAACAAAATTTGCCATCTTACCCACTTTTAAGTATATTGTTCAGTAGTGATAAGTATATTCACCTTACTGTGTAACAGATCTCTGGAACTTTCCATCTTGTAAAACTGAAACTCCATACCCATCTTCCCTTCCCCTCAGCCCTTGGAAACCATCATTTTAACTTCTTTATCTATGAGTTTGACTTCTTTTCCTTTCTCATGAGTGAAATCATATAATATTTGTCTTTTTTTATGACTGGCTTGTTTCACTTGGCATAATGTCCTCAGGGTTCATCCATGTTGTAGCATGTGACAAGATTTCCTTCTTTTTTAGGGCTGAATAATATTCCATTGCATCTATTACCATTTATGGTTTATCCATTCATCTGTCCATGGACATTGGGTTGCTTCTACCTCTTGGCTACTGTCAATAATGCTGTAATGAACATGGAGATGTGTCGGGGAGTGTTTAACAGGAGGATTCCTAAGTGCTGTTTCTCACAAGTTCTTTGTTTCTTTTTAAGCACACTGCTCCCAGGAACCAAGGTCAGTGTGTGAGACAGGCCTGAATCTTCTTTAGCAAACATTCTCTTTATGACAAAACTGCTTAGTCTCGATCCCCTTTCTTGAGATATGGATGGTCTTCTGATCTTGTGGCCATTATTAATCCCTTGTTCCCTTGGTAATGGTTGCTATATGCTTGGTTTTCTGATCTTTATCATAGTCGTAAGAAACTTCTTGTACTACAGCCTACATATACTCACAGAAAAATCATTAAAGCACCTCTGCTTCATCAGAGCTTGGGTCCCTATTTCTTTCTTTCTTTCTCTCTCTCTCTCACTTTTCTTGGCTGATTCCTTGGAGGTAGAGACCCGTCTTGCTCACTCTCCTGCCCAGGCTTGTAAGACTCTCTTGAGAAGGCACCCTGTGCCATCACCCTCCTCGAGAGGGCGCCTGGTGCCTTCGTGAGAGATGCAGGTCCTGTGTCAAGGGCTTTATTGGTTTTCTGCGTAAACCAGGGAGTATCAGCCTCTTTCTCTCTTTCACTTTCTTATCATCACCTCCGGACCACCAGGTCCCGGTCCATTAAAGGATCCCAACAGAGATGTAAATATCTGTTTGAAATCCTGCTCTGATTTTTTTCCTTTTGCACATACATTAATATTTTAATAATAAAACTTAAAATATATGTAAAGAAGTAGGAAAATGGCTGTAACTTGGGGAATAAAATACACAAAAAGCATAATCAAATTGTTACCAATGGGATTTACATAAATATTATTTAAATCCAATGTTTAAATAGTCAATCTTCTCAACAATTAAGTATTCATCTTATCTAGAAATAGAAGCAACTAGAACTAAATGAGATTTTTTAGGTGAACATTGCTTTTTGCAAAATAAATGTAATTGATGTACATGTATCAAATTGCAATTCTTCACTTTAGCAAATTTTTTTGCTCTCATATTCATTTCCAAGCACGTTTGTGTTCTCTATTATGTATAAAGTAACACTTGAATTGGACTCCTAATGTTCCTTTTGATTGATCATAATTAAAATGCATACACTTAGCCCCAGTATTTGTGTTGTCTCAATTCTTATGAGGATGTAAATTCAGACACTTTCCCATATCTAGGTAATTGTGGTTATTAGACTTGAAGTGGCCCTTTTAGTCTTTGCATTTTGTCTGGCTTTATGTCAGTATAAATCAGCATAAAATTGGTATTTAGTGATAGGTTTAAAATATGGCTATTCTTTTCAATTAATACATTACAATGGAGGAAAACAAAAAATGAAACCATCACTAGTGGATGAATGGGAAATCGGAAGGAAGAGAAACCTGTGCTCTATGTTACAATTGTTGAGGACCAGATGTGTGCTCCAGAACTGAATTTTTGGTTCCACAGTCTTTTCCAAGGCTGCCCTTTGTTTAAATGACTTGGCCCCACATTTGTTAATTTTCCACAGTTTGTAAGTAATAGTATAATTTTAGAAATGGCACTGGTTTGTTATTCTTGGTCTTGCATCACTTTAAGGTCTCTGTATGCCAATCACATGTAGGTCTAGAGTTCACAGATTTGGTATTAGAATTCATGCCTCCAGCAAAGTTTTTTTCCATAGATCAGACTACATGTTAGGCCCATATTCCATGGGAAATCTGTTAGGATTTGGAGCTACCAAATGGATGCAGAGATCTAAAAGCTTAATAACCTACATGGGTAAATACAATCCAGCAGGAGCACATGCAGAACAATCATGTCAATACATCCTCTGTATCAATAACATGACCAGGGACCCAGAAACAACCTGGAGAATGCTGGAGGCACTGAGTCAGCCATGGGGAGGATCAAGCAAGCTGATGGGGAATGTGTCAGGTACCCCCTCAGTCTTTGTTGGCTCACCCTAACCCACTGAGGACTACTGCCCTCCACTGCATAGACAACGGCAGAACTAAAATTAAAACATAAGGCAGAGACAGCAGCTCGATGTTAAGGAAGAGACTTGGGGCCCTTGCGAGTTTGGCCTGGAACATGCCAGCGTATAAATTTTTCTGGGTACTGTATGGTGGAAACTAGCTCTAATTCTTCTCCCAGGCGACAGACTTACCACCTGTGCTCATCTCTAATTATCTTTGATCAGGCTTATGCAGTAGGAAGTTGTTTCAGCAACTGTGATTAGGCCCAGGGCATAGCTAAGTCTATAATTACTAGCTGGTTAAATCAGAGGGCTTCTGGAATTTAGTAGCCATTTGTGTAAACTGCCTCAATAGTTTTAGACTGTAAACTTGTCCTGTTACACTTCTATGAGAACTCAGAGATGAACAAGTAATAGTTAAGGAAAAGCAAATTTGTCAGTGAATGTAAAAAAGGTGCAAAATGAAGACAGTTCTAGCCACAGGCAGAAAAATGAGAGCCAACCATAGACAGAAGCATGCACTTGCTCAGTAACCTTTCATGAGGAAAAAGGACATGCCTCCAGGAGTACTTCTGATTTTGGAATACCAAAACTTTAAAATGTGTTCCCTCAATTAACCACTGAGAACATTAGGTGAGGGATAGAAATCATTTAACCTCTGTGAATATCAAGTTTCTCATAAAAAAAAAAACTTTCTAATCACTCCATATGGCTGTAGTGAAAATCACATGAAATAACAGAAAGAACATTTAGCACCACCATTGGTAGCCATGGCATTTAATAAATGCTTGGTAATAATAATAATCATAATTCCTGTTATTGAGGTAAGTAGGTGTCTGGGCTCTCTAGGAGTAAAGGGTGATTCCTTTGCCTACAGACTCTGTCATCCCTATCCAACTGCCAATTAGAAGTATGTGGCATCTGTGTGTCTTCTTTGGAGAAATGTCTGTTTAGTTCTTTGGCCCATTTTTTGATTGGGTCACTACTTATTTTTCTGGAATTGAGCTGCAGGAGTTACTTATATATTTTTGAAATTAATTCTTTGTCAGTTGCTTCGTTTGCTATTATTTCCTCCCATTCTGAAGGCTGTCTTTTCATCTTGCTTACAGTTTCCTTCATTGTACAAAAGCTTTTAAGTTTAGACTGAGCAACTTCACTTTCACTTTTCACTTTCATGCATTGGAGAAGGAGATGGCAACCCACTCCAGTGTTCTTGCCTGGAGAATCCCAGGGACGGGAGAGCCTGGTGGGCTGCCGTCTATGGGGTCGCACAGAGTTGGACACGACTGAAGCGACTTAGCAGCAGTAGCAGCAGCAGAAGAGAGATTCCTAAAAACACTGGAAACAGAACTGCCATATGACCCAGCAATCCCACTGCTAGGCATACACACAGAGGAAACCAGAATTGAAAGAGACACGTGTACCCCAATATTCATCACAGCACTGTTTATAATAGCCAGGACATGGAAGCAACATGGATGTCCATCAGCAGTCGAATGGATAAGAAAGCTGAGGTACATGTACACAATGGAATATTACTCAGCCATTAAAAAGAATGCATTTGTATCAGTTCTAATGAGGTGGATGAAACTTGGAGCCTATTATACAGAGTGAAGTAAGCCAGAAAGAAAAACACTAATACAGTATACTAACACATATATATGGAATTTAGAAAAATGGTAATGATAACCCTGTATGTGAGACAGCAAAAGAGACACAGATGTATAGAACAGTCTTTTGGACTCTGTAGAAGAGGGTGAGGGTGGGATGATATGGGAGAATGGCATTGAAACATGTATATTATCATATGTGAAATGAATCGCCAGTCCAGGTTCAATGCATGATACAGGGTGCTTGGGGCTGGTGCACTGGGATGACCCAGAGAGATGGTATGGGGAGGGAGGTGGGAGAGGGGTTCAGGATGGGGAACACATGTACACCCATGGCAGATTCATGTCAATGTATGGCAAAACCAATACAATATTGTAAAGTAAAAATAAATAAATAAAAAAAACCGGGGGGGGGACACTGAAGAGGAAAACTAAAAAAAAAAGAAAGAAACACTAATTCAGTATATTAATACATATATATGGAATTTAGAAAGATGGTAACAATGACCCTATATGCAAGACAGCCAAAGAGACACAGACATAAAGAACAGACTTTTGGACTCTCTGGGAGAAGGTGAAGGTGGGATGATTTAAGATAATAGCATTGAAAGATGTATATTATCATATGGGAAATAGATCACCAGTCCAGGTTCAATGCATGAGACAGGGTGCTCAGGGCTGGTGCACTGGGATGACACTGTGGGATGGGATGGGGAGAGAGGTGGGAGGGAGGGTCAGGATGGGGAACACATGTATACCCATGGCTGACTCATGTGAATATATGGCAAAAACCCACCACAATATTGTAAAGTAATTAGCCTCCAATTAAAATAAATTTTTAAAAAAGAAGTACGTGGCAGAGCTAGTAAAGGGAACTCTTTCAGGCTGAAGTGAGAGAGCCATACTCCTCTTGAGATGGAGAGATGCTATTACCCTCCCCCCAACCATAGTGCCCCTGAAATGGTACCACAATTGGTGAGAAGAGAAAATGATGCATAAACAACAAGCTAATTATTTCCAAAGGAAATGAATACTCATATAATTTAATGCAGGTGGTGCTTAATAAACAATCCTTTCACTGAGTAAACAAAAGAGGGAAACTGTGAGTAATTTACAGGCATCTAAGTGAAATCGCTTATGGTGCCTTATGCATAGATGTCTTAAGACCTGTATTCTGGTTTACCGCTCACCTCTCAGATACGTGTCTCTGGAAGAGCCTGGCAACACAAACATGAAAGTAGCCTTAATCAAGTGCATATGCGTAAATCGTGTACTTTGGTTAGAGAGGTGGATGAAAAAGAATTGGAGTCACTTGTTTATGCACTTGGGCAGCTGTGCTGTTGGACCAATGCCATCTTGATTCCCCACTGAAACAAAGGAAGCAAACTCTGTTTTCAAGAAAATAACGCCTAACACTTTGGCCAAACAGTTGTGTCCAAATGTTAACCTCCTTCAAGAACACAGTAATAACTATGAATATATGATGAAACGACATTTGGAAAGATTACCTGTGGGCATGTGAGATGTTTAACTTTTCTCATTTTAAGCCACGAGTACAGTGGTCATTTACTTGGGCTTTAAAGGGCAACTCCTGACATTTGGTCTTTGGTAGATTTAACAGGCCGCTTGTAAGCTTAAAGGTTTTGCCTGGTTAAAGTGGGTTTTATTGCAGAGGCTATTTGCAACTTCATGCTCCATCTCACAGAAATGTCAGTGTTTGCCTTTGCTCAGAACTGGGCATAGCAACTCAAAGGTTTATCCCGGAGTAGCTCTGAAAATAGAAGATGCTTGACTTTAGGTCTCTGTTCTTAACTGCCCACAAACAACCTGTAGGAGCATTCGCTTTCACTTGGGGTGGTATAAGTCTTCCAGATGGCTGAGCAACAACAGACTTTTGGGAAAGACTAAATGCTCATAACCCTCTGTCACATTGTAAACTGCCAGCGTGTTTTCCTTTATTCTCTTCCTGGTGGAAACAAAAAGCCTACTTTGATAATAAGCTTGAGAAATACATTTTCTCTGGATTCTGTGGAAATAAATTATCTCACTCGCTCTGGGAAGTTGAACCTCAGCTGGGCTTGCACTGCAGCTTGGCAGGCCTCTTGTTGACTCCCTCGAGAATTTCTTAGAACAGTTGTTCAAAATCCAAACTGTTTCCACTGCTCCCCAGTCCCCAGTCCTACCCCAGCTGTCCGTCCTCTCAAAGATGATCTCACCTCCCACTTCACCACAAAGACTGGCCGTGTAGGCTCCTTCATTCCCCTTTTCTTCAAACTGCATGATGCATGGAGCTTTTGCCTGCACCACAATGCTTGAGTCTCAAAGAAAACCACGGTTGTTTTTTTTGTTTGTTTGTTTGTTTTTTTTTGCCTAGGCTATGCTGTCTATTTGGACACTTGATCTCATTCCCTCTCCACCCCAGGAAGAAATTGTTCCATCAGCTATTTTAATGGCTCCTTCCCTATGGTCTATAAACTCATTCAGAGCTTCTCTGACTTGGACCCAAGTTACCACCCTATCAATCACCTTCCTTTCACAAGTCAAACTTCTCACAAATGTAGTCAATGCTTACTGACTCCTTTCACACCACTAACTCCTCACAACCAAGCTTCCACCCCACCTCAATGACACTCTATTGAAACTGCTGTCTTGAAAGTCAGCAATGGGCTAATAACTGGCAGATTGGCTGGCTTTTCCTTAAAACTTACCTTACTTGATCTAGCCACAGCTTTTTACCAATGCTGACCACTTCATCCCTCCTAAAACTCTCTTTATGGCTTCTGTTACATGACCCTGATTTTTATCCTATCTATTTTACTCCTTTTTAAATATATATGGTATTATTTGCAGCACATGGGATCTATTGCCTTGACCAGGGATCAAACTCAGCTCTCTTGCATTGAGAGTGCGGAGTTTTAGCCACTGGACTACCAGGGAAGTCCCAACTTCTTTTGCTTTGAATCCTTGGTTGACTCTTCCTCTATCCCTTCAATGTAAACCTTCCGCATTGGCCCTGTTCTTGGCCCTTATCTTTCGTATTCTCTCTGTTTTGATGAACTTACCAATTGCACATATTCACTTATCTTCTCTATGGGAATGGCTCCTCAATCACTGTCATTTATTCATGTCTTAATTCATTAATTACTTACTGAATGAATACCACATATGTAGAGTGACTTTGGGCTTCCCTGGTGGCTCAGCAGTAAAGAATCTGCCTGCAATGCAGGAGTCAGCAGGAGATGTGGGTTTGATCCCTGAGTTGGGAAGATCCCCTGGAGGAGGAAATGGCAACCCACTCCAGTATTCTCACTTGGAGAATCCCATGGGACAGAGCCTGGTGGGCTGAAGTCCATAAGGTGGCAAAAAGTTGGACATGACTGAAGCTACTCAGCACGCATGCAGAGTGACTATACAATTTGTCAATCTAACTGGGACATTTTGAGTATAAAAGGGGATCACTATTAATGCTTATGTCAGAGCACTAGACATAAACCAGACTGGCCAAGCAAATTGAGACATATGGTAACCCTATGTATAAGATACTCTGCCAAGTATTATGAAGTTAAAAAGTAAATCATAAATGCATCCTGTCCCCAAAGAGCATTAAGTCTAGTAGGAGACACCAACATAAACAGAATACTATTAGAAAGTGATAAATACCCTAAGAGAGGTCAAGATAAAACATACTGCGTTTTCAGGATGCTGCTGCTCCTAAGTCGCTTCAGTCATGTTCGACTCTGTGCAACCCCATAGACGGCAGCCCACCAGGCTCCCCTGTCCCTGGGATTCTCCAGGCAAGAACACTGGAGTGGGTTGCCATTTCCTTCTCCAATGCATGAAAGTAAAGTCGCTCAGTCATGTCCGACTCTTCGCGACCCCATGGACTGCAGCCTACCAGGCTCCTCTGTCCATGGGATTTTCCAGGCAAGAGTACTAGAGTGGGTTGCCATTGCCTTCCCTGGTTTTCAGGATGAGAGGAGATTTATTTTCACCTTGAAGAATTAGGAAAAGCTTTGTGATAGTTGCATTTGAGTAGCCCTGGGACATGCGAAGATGGTGGTGGGTAGAATTTCAGGTGGAGGAAACAATACAAGCAGGGCCTCCCTCACGGTTCTTCAGTCTGCATGCTGCAAAAGTGCTACACTTAAGAGGGCACTGTCCACCTTGTTAACACCCCTATTAGTTGAAAATGTTCGTATTTTAATAACTTTGTTACTTCAAAGGTGAGTGATTTGTACATTTATTACAAAAATTTTCTACTAGATCACAGGAAAATGTCATTTTCTACCAATCAGTACACAACAACAATTTTTTGACAGATGGAAGTAAGTGTCTGAGGAAGAGACATCTTTTCCTACTTCATACCAAAATGGGCTAGAAGTGATCCTGAGCATGTACAAAGGCATAATAGAGAAAATTGTGGAGCATAAATAGGACAGAGAGTCTATTTGGACAAACTGTCAACATCAGTCTGACAAAAGCTTGGGGTGCATGAAAAGACACAATGGAAACAAATTGGAAAAGTAGATTTAGTCCAGATTGTGGAGGGCCGTGAGTGTCACCATAAGTAAATCAAACTCTAGTCAGTAGGCACAGGTCAAAATAGTTTCAGGAAGTTACCTTGGAGGACTTCCTGGGTGGTCCCAGGGTTAAGACTCCATGCTTCCAATGCAGGGGGCGTGGGTTCAATCCTTGGTCAGGAAACTAAGATCCCACACACCATGCAGTGTGGCCCCCCAAAAAAAACTAATTATTTTTTAAAGAAGTTTTCTTTTAAAAAAAAAAGAAGATCCTTGAGAAAAATGTATAAAATACTTTCAAAAGGCAAGAACTGGGAGTGACTGAAAAACCAGTTAGATGCTCACTGGCCTTGTAGTATAAGCCAACATTTTCCAAAGTAGCTCTGTGGAACTAATGCTCTGGATTTTAACAACTACACCAGATAGCAGGAGAACAGAAGCAGAGAAAGCTGCATGGTTTCATTCAGTCCTACCATCTCTCCACAGCCCTGACTCTTATACATTTCTCCCTGAGTGACCTGCCAATGCTTCATATTTCACATATCCCAACTCAAACCCATTATCTTTGTCATGAAAACTATTTCTTCTGTGCATACCACCACAGAATAAGGGTGGCTTAAATAAGAGCTTCAGAAGTAGGCAGGCCAGGGCTAGCATGACAGCACCAGGAAATCTTCAGGAATCAAGACTCCTAGTTGTATACATTCTGCCAGGAGTATGAAAATGAATGCTAGAATTCTAGCCATAACATCCTTGTTCCAAACTGTGTGCTGGAGGAAGAAGAGAAGAAATGTGTGATCTCTACCTTTTCGACTTCCTGAAATGATCACACAACACACCCACGTTTACCTCATCAGCCAGAACTTAGTCACATGGACACATACAAGGAAAACTGAATGAACGTGTGTCCAGCTAAAAGTCCATTTTCTCTTATTTAAAAAAAAAAAAAAGAAGAATGGATTTGGGAGCTAATTGGCAAGGTCTACCACAGAAGGTGAAATCTGTAAGATAGAAAAGGAGAGGGAATTCCCTGGTGGTCCAGTGGTTAGGACTCATGCTTTCACTGCCAACGACTCAGGTTTGATCCCTGGTCTGGGAACTAAGATCCTACAAACTGCATGGTGCTTCCAAAAAAAAAAAAAAGTCATAAGATTGAAAAGGAGAGCAAAGGAAAGGAAAAGGTGTCAAGAAGGGCAAGTTTTCCAGCATGTATGGTTGAGAGAGGAATTATTCTTTTATTTGCAACTGAACCAATATACTCTAGTGTAGATTTATGCATTCTAAGTTGTTGGTTAGTCACTAAGTCATGTCTGACTCTGTGCAACCCCATGGACTGTAGCCCACCAAGCTCCTCTGTCCATGGAATTTTCTAGGCAAGAATACTGGAGTGGGTTGCCATTTCCTTCTCCAGGGGATCTTCCCAACCCAGGGATCGAACCCAGAAGCATTTTAAAGTAGTTTACCCATTTGATACAATTCAGAAGATACTAATATAGTCCTACTAGCAGATTTGGTTATAGCTACACCTAGAAATTGGGGTTTCCAAGGTGGCGCTAGTGGTAAAGAATCTGCCTTCCAATGCAGGAGACATAAGAGATGTGGGTTCGATCCCTGGGTCTGGAAGATCCCCTAAAGGAGGGCATGGCAACCCAATCCAGTATTCTTGCCTGGAGAATCCCATGGACAGAGGAGCCTGGCAGGCTATAGTCCATGGGGTCGCAAAGAGTCAGACACAACTGAAGCAACTTAGCATGCTCACATGCAAACACAGAAATGAGAATTTAAAAAGAGCCATTTGGAGTCCTGACTATTACAGACTACATTAGCAGGAATCACAGTCTATATCACCAGATCCTCAAATAGATGTTATAAAGCCCTGTTTTATTATGATTATGCTTTAAAATTATATTTCTAAGAAATTAAAAGACATGACTGCCCTTATCATTTTTAATCTAATATACATGATATACGTATGAGCTATACAGTAGGTAAATAACTTAGTAGTTATTTTATTGACTGTTGTTTAGTCACTAAGTCATGTCCGACTTTTGCAATCCCATGGACTGTAACCCACCAAGCTCCTCTGCAGGCAAGAATACTGGAGTGGGTTACCATTTCCTCCTCCAGAGGATCTTCCTGACCCAGGAATTGAACCCATATCTCCTGCATTGGCAATTGGGTTCTTTACCACTGAGCCTTTGACAGGGGCAAGAACAAATTGATGCTTATGGTCATAGGGTTTCTCAGATGGCTTCAAGCACAATGTCCTCTATTGGGCTTTCTAGCAAGTAAGTTTGTTTTTCCCAGACAGATTGGTGACCCCAGCTTTCCCTTCTATTACCTCTCAAATGGGGCCTGAGTGCACAGTTAATCATGGATGGAACTGAGGTTAAGCCTAGATCCCTCAACATCCCCAGTATTGATTTGCATGGGCCATATGATTCAAAACATATTTATATGTTTCCCCAAATAGAACTCTCTCCCCATCTGCAAAGACCAAATACCCAAAAGCACACCCAAAAGATGCTGCTGGATTGCTTAACAGCCCAGACAAAGAGGGATGAGAGACATCCTGAAAAGGGACCATCTCTACTCTGGACTCAATCAACAGATATGGGAAAGGAGGGGAGCAGGGAATAAGAAAGGGACAGGGAGTAGAAAAAAATGTAGAAAAAAACTCGTGTGCTTTGCTTTAAATTGATTTGCTTTGGTTTTTGGTTAAAAAAAAATGCAATAGACCTAAACAATATCATAATGAGGCAGGTCAGTATTTACAGTCCTTCGAACCCCATTTAACCTTTCTGTGCCTCATTTGTTAAGTATGTTGGCCAAGATCACATACCAAATCAGTGACACAATCATCATGAGGCCTCAAGTGCCTGATTCCCAGTTTCATATTTTAAATAAGCCAAGTGACAGAAGAGAGGGAAAAATTGGGTCAGAGAAAAAATCTGGCCTGAAAAAAATCTGTGTTTCAAAACAAAGCCAATTACACAAAGACATGATATTCCTCATCTAAACAGAAAAACAAGCTGGGACCTTAATATCTTTCTTTTCTGATGCATACACAGAGGTACTTTTCAATGGTGAGAAAGGCAAAATGATGGATGTACCTTTATGGTCAATTCTTTTATCTGATGACACTCCATTTCTGGTAAAATTTTGGTAGAGTTGGGAAAACAAACAGGTCAAGTAATTGCCTAATATAACACAGCTATAAAGATACAGCTAATTAACAAAGGGGTATATGCTCATATAACTAACACCAAAAACAGATGTCTAAAATAACAATTGCTAGTATCTGTCCTTTAGATTTCTGGTCAAGATTGTTTCCCACCAATTTTCTCTTGTCTCCTTAACTTTAGATTCCTAAATTTGTATTTCAGCTTTGATAGCTGCCTCTAATCCCATAAATCATGGTGTCTCATTCATAGTAATTTTTTTAATCTTGGCTTTCTGGCCTACATATCAATTTTGCTGGCTCTTTTGTGTTTATTACTCTTTCTTTCTTTCTCTCCCTCTTTCTCTCTTTTTCATACATACACACACACACACACATACACACAGAGGAAAAGGGGAAACTCCAGCAGGTTTGACAGCCTCCAGTGCTTTCCATCAAGCACCTGGGGAATATGGAAGAAGCACCAGTTTTCTTATTCCTGGGACAAAAGCACTGTGAGGAAAAAGGCAGTGATGGGACCAAGTAGCTTTACTTAAGGCAAAACTAACAGGACTCACAGCTGGTCTGGGCTTGAGGAGGCAGATGAATATCCTCAGGTTCTCCTTTAACCAAAGTGATGCTTCTTCACCAACCAGTTTCCCATTGGAGCACTATGCAGCCTTCCCAGCTGTTACAGTTCATGAACATAACACTGCATGCCAGGACAGGAGTGCTGCAGATAGATTTATAACTCTAGAGTGTCACCTGTTGAGAATGGTCCAGTAATCCAAGAAAAGGAAGGGGCCTGCATTTGGCCCATCAAGACCTAACCTGCCACTCCCCAACCCTGAGCCACTCCAACAACCTCAGACCACGAAACCGAGTACAGATGTCCCTCAGCTTGTGTGGGGATTGGATCCAGGACAACCCCATCCCCACCAAATGGATGCTCAAGTCCCTTATATAAAATGGCTCAGTATTTGCATATAACCTATGCACATATTCCTGTATGCTTTAAATCATCTCTAGATTAAGTATAATATATAATATAATGTCAATTCTATGTAAATAGTTGCCAGTGCATGATAAATTCAAATTTTGGTTTTTGGAACTTTCTGGAATTTTTTTCCCCAAAACATTTTCAATACACAGTTAGGATGAAGAAACCACACATACAGAAGGCTAACTCTACTGGCCTCCCAACCACAATTCAGGAGCAATGGACCAGGACCCAAGTCATGGAGCTTGTCTCCCACCTCACGCACACCACAGAACTTGTCAGGCACCCAGATAACCTTGGGAAGGCTTGGCTTTGCTCATGCTGAAGGAGTGGATTCCTTTCTCTCTATGCACTTATTCAGAATCACTCACCATCACTATATGTATTGTTGTCAAATAAACTTATGTTTTTTCTCATCACGTAGAACTTGGACTCTTGGCTCCATGCCCCAATGTTAACACCCATATTTAGCCCATATTTTAGTTTTGGTGATACTATGGGCTCCTCTCCAAGACCAGAGCTTTGGATATCATCTAGTTGATTACAAAAATACTATATATTCATTGTAAAGAATTTTTCTTTTTCTTTTTTTGGTTTAAAATAACTTTTTATTGCTCAGGATATTTTTTTTCCTTGTGTTGTATTTTGTCTGTTTTATTTGTTTTTGTTTTCTTTTTCATAATTATAAATTCAAGCGTCCCTTTGTCTTAAAAAACAAAACAACATGTAGCTTTCATATCATTTGCAACCTGGTCTCATTTGAAGAGACAGGTGGGAGTTATCTGGCAAGAGTAAGATTTATACCATGAATGGTGCAGGTCTAGGTCTGGTGGTACTGAGAGGAGACAACAGCATTCTTGACAAAGTTAAATCTGCTGGTGGCGTTTGCGGAAAAGAAGCCCTTAAAAATTTCTGAACAACAGTAAACTCTTATCAGGAAATTCTGAAGTGTTTTATGGAGAAGGCAATGGCACTCCACTCTACTCTTGCCTGGAAAATCCCATGGACAGAGGAGCCTGGTAGGCTGCAGTCCATGGGGTTGCTAAGAGTCAGACACGACTGATCGACTTCACTTTGACTTTTCACTTTCATGCACTGGAGAAGGAAATGGCAACCCACTCCAGTGTTCTTGCCTAGAGAATCCCAGGGATGGGGGAGCCTGGTGGGCTGCTGTCTATGGGGTCACACAGGGTCGGACACGACTGAAGCGACTTAGCAGCAGTAGCAGCAGCAGAAGTGTTTTACAGGCCAAAAAGGGAATGAGGTTAGTAAAATGCCTCAATAGAGTTGGAATAAAATACTGAATTTGAGAGTTACTGGAACTTGGATATGTTTAAAAAGAGGGTGGAGATTGGGACATGCTTACAATGGTCTCAAGTTCAAATAAACTACTGTGACAAGACACCACTTCACAAGTCACACGCTGGCCCAGGGGCTCTTCTCTTCCCTCAGTAGGTGCTGGCAGAAGGCATGCTTAGTCATTTTGCAATGTAGATACTTACGCCCAAAGCCAAAACATGGGAGAGGAAGAGAGAGGGAATGAACACCTTAAGAAACTCTGTGGAGAAGATCCCCCCTTTCTTCCTGGCTTCACTTTTCCTCATGCTTAAGGAAACAGAACATTTAGGGTGCCTGAAGTAGAACTCCTTCTACTTCAGGTGAAATATTTTCAGGTCTATTGGACCAATCGGACACCCAATCTACACTTTTCTTCAGAACATCCACCTCTTTCTCTCCTTCTGCAGCTTCTTCTTCTGACTGAGAGCTATGGACCTTGCTGGTGTGCACTTCCACATCAAACATGATCTGCCCATCTTCTTGTGAGGAAGGGCTGTCGCAGTGAGAACTGCCTCTTGAACTGCTCCTTCTGGATTCATTCTGTGCATCCAAAAGAATCTTCTCCATGTCCCCATTGTGGATGGAGGACGAGGAGGGTACAAGCTCCATCCCCCTATTCTTCTCATTGCCATTGCTGCTGTTCATGGGCAGCTCTACCCAGAAACTGTTGAGGCCAGCAGGCAGTGGCAAAGACTGTTCACCTTCCTCACAGTTATTATTCTTGTTGTGCAGGGGCGGCAGCTGTTCTACTAAGTGAGACAACATTGTCAGGTGGCTGGAAGAGCTGCGACTCCACAGGAACTGTCTCCAGTTCTCCGGCATCAACACCAAGAATTTTTCTAAAATATCAACCAATTTTATAAAAGATTTTCCTTAAAAAATTGCAAATAGAACTACCTTATGACCCAGCAATCCCACTGCTGGGCATACACACCGAGGAAACCAGAATTGAAAGAGACACATGTACCCCAATGTTCATCGCAGCACTGTTTATAATAGCCAGGACATGGAAACAACCTAGATGTCCATCAGCAGATGAATGGATAAGAAAGCTGTGGTACATATACACAATGGAGTATTACTCAGCCGTTAAAAAGAATTCATTTGAATCAGTTCTGATGAGATGGATGAAACTGGAGCCGATTATACAGAGTGAAGTAAGCCAGAAAGAAAAACACCAATACAGTATACTAACACATATATATGGAATTTAGGAAGATGGCAATGACGACCCTGTATGCAAGACAGGGAAAGAGACACAGATGTGTATAACGGACTTTTGGACTCAGAGGGAGAGGGAGAGGGTGGGATGATGTGGGAGAATGACATTCTAACATGTATACTACCATGTGAATTGAATCGCCAGTCTATGTCTGACGCAGGATGCAGCATGCTTGGGGCTGGTGCACGGGGATGACCCAGAAAGATGTTATGGGGAGGGAGGTGGGAGGGGGGTTCATGTTTGGGAATGCATGTAAGAATTAAAGATTTTAAAATTTAAAAAATAAAAAACTAAAAAAAAAAAGATTTTCAATTCATATTAGAATATATATATATATATATATATATATATGGAACTAAAGAGCTTCTTGATGAGGGTGAAAGAGGAGAATGACAATGCTGGTTGAAACTCAACATTAAAAAATCCAAGATCACAGCATCTGGTCCCATCACTTCATGACAAATAGAAGGGGAAAAAAGTGGAAGCAGTGACAGACTTTATTTCCCTGGACTCCAAAATCACTGTGGATGGTGACTGCCATCATAAAATTAAAAGACGCTTGCTCCTTGGAAGGCAAGCTATGACAAACCTACTGTGTGTGTCCTCAGTTGTGCCTGACTCTTTGCAACCCCATGTACTATAGCATGCCAGGCTCCTCTGTCCATTGGACTTCCTAAGCAAGAATACTGGAGTGGGTTGCCATTACCTCCTCCATGGGATCTCCCCAACCCAGGGACTGAACCTAGGTCTCTTGCATCTCCTGCACTGGCATAATACAAAAAAAAATATTCACTATCCCACTACCCAGTTGATACCCTCTTCTGACTCAACTAAGATTTCCTGATTAAGCCCTGAGGAACCCCATCCATCCAAGTTGTACCAGCCTCTGATATTCCCTGTGATTAGATTTGGTTTGCTTGAACCTGAATGAGGATCCAGAACTTTTGTCATAAACAGGGTGAGAATATTTGGCATTCTACCTCTCACCATGTGCTGGTCACAAGGTATATAGGTATCCATCATCCTCATCAGCACTGAAGGCCTACAGCCATGCTAGACACCTGGGATAAACACCTGCAATATGAAAGCAGATGACTTCAGACAACTGACCTGGATTTACCCAGTTCTCCCAAGAGCAAGCACGTTCAGACATCAAGGAGATTGAGATGTGTAACATACACACATGCATTAGGCATTCACTATGTAAAGTGTTTTATATTATGCATTTCATTTTAGATTGCCTAATATTTTAGAATTTCTCATGTCTCTGATTTGAATCTAAAATCTTCAAATAGATGTTTTGATTTTTCTAGAAGCAAGTACTTGTCTATTGTGAGATAGTTAAAGTTTGAACTTTTTATAATGTTACTCTTTTAAAATACAGGACTACTTTTAGTGTACCAAGACCATAATTTTAAGCGGCTTTCATTACTCTCTATGTAGTTAAGTCTTAGTCAAGCCATTCGTGATTCTAGAGTAAGGGAAGAGCTCCATCTTATGGTACTATTTTGAAGTACACCAAGAAAAGGCCACGATTTTTACAATTGTCCTTCACTTTTACTTTAGAAACTCAAGACGGGCTTCCCTGATAGCTCAGTTGGTAAAGAATCCGCCTGCAATGCAGGAGACCCTGGTTCCATTCCTGGGTTGAGAAGATCCGCTGGAGAAGGGATAGGCTACTCACTCCAGTATTCTTGGGCTTCCCTGGTGGCTCAGCCGACCTGGGTTCGATCCCTGGATTGGGAAAATCCCCTGGAGAAGAGAAAGGCTACCCACTCCAGTATTCTGGCCTAGAGAATTCCAGGGACTGTATAGTCCATGGGATCGCAAAGAGTCAGACTGAATGACTTTCACTTCACTTCACTTAGAAACTCAGAGGGGAAAAGGATTAAAAAATACAGACTACCTCCCCCAACAAATTGTAAATCCTCTTCCATGATATGTTCAAAGTGACAAAATGGCCAAGGCTAAGTTAAAATTAAGCAAAATCTTTCACTTGGCTATTGAACTGGGTACTAAATTGGTAAAACAAGAGTCCTTTTCACTTGATACCAAACATTAGCATTATCATCATAATGATTCTTGAGTTCCTATTATGAACCAGATTATGGTGTATACATATATATCATATATGTGATATATTATAAACATATAATAAATATCACATTAAATATATTTATTAAATATTTTATTAACATTAATAAATATGTATATAATATATATTTATATATTATAAAAATATTAAGTTTTTAAATTTTTATAAAATTTTTATTTTTTTTTTCACTTTATTTTTTTTTTTATTTTTTAAATTTTAAAATCTTTAATTCTTACATGCATTCCCAAACATGAACCCCCCTCCCACCTCCCTCCCCATAACATCTTTCTGGGTCATCCCCATGCACCAGCCCCAAGCATGCTGCATCCTGCGTCAGACATAGACTGGCGATTCAATTCACATGATAGTATACATGTTAGAATGTCATTCTCCCAAATCATCCCACCCTCTCCCTCTCCCTCTGAGTCCAAAAGTCCGTTATACACATCTGTGTCTCTTTCCCTGTCTTGCATACAGGGTCGTCATTGCCATCTTCCTAAATTCCATATATATGTGTTAGTATACTGTATTGGTGTTTTTCTTTCTGGCTTACTTCACTCTGTATAATCGGCTCCAGTTTCATCCATCTCATCAGAACTGATTCAAATGAATTCTTTTTAACGGCTGAGTAATACTCCATTGTGTATATGTACCACAGCTTTCTTATCCATTCATCTGCTGATGGACATCTAGGTTGTTTCCATGTCCTGGCTATTATAAACAGTGCTGCGATGAACATTGGGGTACATGTGTCTCTTTCAATTCTGGTTTCCTCGGTGTGTATGCCCAGAAGTGGGATTGCTGGGTCATAAGGTAGTTCTATTTGCAATTTTTAAGGAATCTCCACACTGTTCTCCATAGTGGCTGTACTAGTTTGCATTCCCACCAACAGTGTAGGAGGGTTCCCTTTCTCCACACCCTCTCCAGCATTTATTGCTTGCAGATTTTTGGATCGCATATATATTTATATATAATATAATTTATATAATAAATGATTAAATATTTGTTAAATGTTAAATATTATTCCATATTAAATATTGTTTATTAACTTTTATTTACTATAAATATATAATAAATATATTATATATATATATATGCTAAGTTGCTTCAGTCATGTTCAAGTCTTTGTGACCCCATGGACTGTAGCCCACCAGGCTCCTCTGTCCATGGGATTCTCCAGGCAAGAATACTGGAGGGGGTTGCCATGCCCTTCTCCAATATATATGTACACACTAATTTAATACTCACACAACCCTATAAGAGAGGTACTATTATAAACTCCACTATCCAGATGAAGAAAGTGAGGCCTAGAGAAGGTACATAAATTTCTCAAGGCCACACAGCTACTAAGTGGTACAGCCGAGACTCACTAGCCCAGATTCTAAACCACCATGCCATACTGCCTCTTTTTAAAGCTCAAATTCAGTAAGGTCTCTCTCAAAATAAACAACCTGAAGCCATGCTCTTACCCATTCTTTCTCAAAATATTCATAGTTGAAGGCAAGACAAGATCCCTGGTTCAATTTCTATTCCTCTCATGGTGGTCCAGATTTGTAATTCTTTGGCTTATCTCCTATGTTCCTTCCCAACTTTGGCAATGATTCTATTTGTGATTTTGACTATAAAGTATTGCAGTAGAGAGCTATACACTGAACGTTTCCATCCCTCCAAAATTCACATGTTAAAACCTAATCTCCCATGTGATGCTATTAGGAAGTGGGGACCTTGGGAGGTACTTAGGTCATAAGGGTGGAGCCCTCATGAATCAGATTAGTGCAGTTATAAAATGCACTCTCTCTTTGCCCCTTCCACTGTGTGAGGACACGGCCAGAGGTTGGCTATCTATCGACCAGGAACCAGGTCACCAGAAGATACTGAATCTTTCAGCACCTGATCTTGGACTTGCCAGCCCCCGGAACAGTGAGGAATAAATGTTTGTTGTTTAAGCCACCCAGTCTATGATTTTTCTATTATAGCAGTCCGAAAGGACTGAGACACTGAAAACTTAGATTTTTTTGTCTCTTCCCCCTATTTTACCTCAGGCCCCTCAAACATCATTCATTTAAAATCATGTTGAAAATGACATATTTCCATAAACAACAAGGTCCTACTATAGGGCACAGGAAACTATATTTAATATCCTGTGATAAAACACAACAGAAAAGAATATATACATGTATAACTGAATCACTTTGGTGTACAGCAGAAATTAACACACTGTAAATCAACTATACTACAATAACATTTTAAAAAGGACACATACGTAAAACTTTACCAATGCTAATATAACTCAAACCAGAATTTTTCCTAAAGCATTTATTTCTTTAAAAATGGTCTCCTGTGGTACTTTTTAAAAACCTGGTAGAGTCTATAGGTTTTTTCTGTGCAGTTTGAACAAGCACTGGGTTTCATGGAAAATCATAAATGGTATTTACCAATATTTTCAGCATTAACACCTAAGTCATATTCCGTTAAGGGAAAAACCCATTTTTCTTATTTACCTAACAAAAATTTATTGAGCTTTTACTATTCCTAGGCTATAAGGACACAACAATGAAAAAGCCAAATATGGTCCCTGCCTTGATGGAACTTATGGTTCTGAACACTGTTCAAGATAGAAAAGAAAAAGGAGATGACTCTGACCTAGGAATGCCTTCTATATATATAGATATACATTTTTAAAATTTAAGATGTATTTAAAAAATAGTTTACTACTTTGAAACAAAAGTTATCAGCATGCACATTCTCTGACTAGGTGACCAAAAAGTAAATTTACAACCTTTCTAATTCCACTGACAGAAAGCAAAATCCATGAATATTCCATTAGGAGAAAAACAGGATTTTATTCTATATTCAAAAATTACCAGATGACATTTCTCTCAGACAGCCAAAACAAGGAAATTAGAGAGGCCTAGGGCTGTCCTGGAAGCCACCATGCCATGGGCAGCTTGCCTTTGGAATTTGGAATTTGTAGCTAAACTAGAGGCGATCTGGAAGTAGCTCAGCCTGACCCAAATGAGAACCTTGGGTAAATTCCTCCTTCCCTTTTTATGCCTGTGATCCTTGGGCACCACCCAAATTGCAAGCTCTGTCTAGACATCAACAATCCAACAGTTATCTCAATGCCAATCCTCTCTTCCTCCCTTTTTTATCCAATTTCTTAACTCCTCCTCTCTCTCCCAACACTTCCACTGCACAGTCTGGAACTCTAACCATGGTAAACAAAGTCCACTTCTATGTGTCTACTTTTTCCCTGAACATTGACTCCATCTCCTGTTGCTAATTGAAAGGGAGTTCCCCACCTACAGCACTATGTCCCATAAAGCCATCTCAAGGCTGTATTCTCTTCCACAGCCTACATGCGGGGTGAAGGTGAGGGTTAGGGAGAGCTATGTCACCATTCACCTTACTCCCCCATTGCATTTTCGAAACCATGGTCACCGAACATTTTTAAGTACCATACAGTAAATATTTTAGGCTTTGTAGGATATACTGGCTCTTTTGCAACTACTTGCCTCTACTGTTGTAGCTTGAAAGCAGCTATCAACAATATGCAAACAAATAGATAATGGCTGTGTTCCAATAAAACTTTATTGACAAAACAGGCAGCAAGGCCAGACTTGACCATAAGGATGATCAATACACTGCCATGGCCTCACAGTGCCTTGACTTTCTCATTCTCAATGATTTTCACTCCACCTTTAATACCTTCAAACCAATTTGCCACTCTCCCTATAACTCTTATCATGCAGACTTTCCAACTCTTTGTTCCCCAATAAATCTGATCTTTAAGCTCACAACCCCTCCATTGCCTCCCTATTAGTTTGCTTCCACTGAGCCTCACTTTTCACTTACCCAGTCTGGATGCCATGGTCAGTCACTGCACTCTCTTATATCCTCAATCCCCTTGCTCCCTTTTCTTTCCACTGTACATTGTTCACTATCAAAACCATACACCATTTCTGAATAAATTTAATTACCAGCCTTCTCTGATCCTATGGCCAAATGGCTGAACACAGCTGGAGAACACTATCTGTCTGTGTTAGTCGCTCAGTCATGTCGACTCTTTGCAACCCCATGGACTGTAGCCCTCCAGGCTCCTCTGTCTGTGGAATTCTCCAGGCAAGACTACTGGAGTGGGTTGCCATTTTCTTCTCCAAGGGATCTTCCCGACCCAGGGATTGAATCTGGGTCTTCTGCGTTGCAGGCAGATTCTTTACTATCTGAAACCCTGTACCACTATATATATTTGAGCCACTATGAACTCATAATTTTAAATCCAGCTGGGCCCTCATAATTTCTAGTCTATCCCTTTTAACGGTCTTCCTGTAACTCTCTATCACGTTTATATTAGGCAAGACAACATAATGCTGTAAAGAGATTGCAGGCTTAAAATCCAGACAGACTTGGGTTTGATATCTGGATCCACCATTTACTAGCTGTATGGTCATGAACAAGTTATTTAAATTCTTTTTGTCTCAGTTTCTTCATGAGTAAAATGGGAAAAATAATACCTACTTTATATCTTAATAAGATTATGTATATAAAACAATTAACATACTGCCTGATACTCACGAATTGCTGAATAGATGAGAGCTATTAATAAGAGCTTATGGGACTTCCCTGGTGGTCCAGTGGTTAAGACACCATGCTTCCACTACACAGGGCATGGGTTCAATCCCAGGTCAGGGAACTAATATCCTGCATGCCATATGGCATGGCCAAAAAATAGAATATAAAAATGCTTAAACATGACTTTTAAAAAAACAAAATGAGAGCTCCTGTTCAGTAGGTGACTATACCTCCTACTTTGATTTCTTCTCTCATTGTTAAAAAATAAAATCTTTTTAAAATTGTACTTGTTGATTTATTTCTTGTTTGTTCATAAAACTGACTGAAAATTAAAAAAAAAACAAGACCATTAAGTGTTTCTTAACTGAGGTCCCCAAAAGGCAGAACAATTGTTTATGTGCTATTTGGTTGAATCATAAGAAAGTGCTGAAATACAGCCATTCTGACAGACAGAAACCATAAGATTCAGCCTCATAAGTTATTAGAGAGCACTCCCAGGGAAGCTTCCCAGGTGGTGCTAGTGGTAAAGAATTTCCCTGCCAATGCAGGAGATATAAGAGACGTGGGTTCAATCCCTAGGTCAGGAAGATCCCTGGAGGAGGGAATGTCAACACACTCCAGTATTCTTGTCTGGAGAATCCCATGGATAGAGGAGCCTGGTGGGCTACAGTGCATGGGGTCTCAAGAGTCAGACACAACTAAAGCAACTTAGCACAAAGGAATGAGAGTCAATATAAAGGTTTTCTTTGTCAAAAGTTTGCACCCCTAGGCTTCATTAACTCCTCCACATTTCCAGGCTCTTCCAAACTACCCATGCATGGGTGCCCCAAGCAGTCCCACCCTGTCTCAAGCCTCAGTGTCTGCAGGAAAAGTGCCAGGGCCCAGAGCTAAGAAGCTTCAGGGTTACACCTCGTCAGTGTGTCTGAGCCCATTGAGAGAATGGGCTGAAACAAAGCAATAGCCAAAGGCCCCTGAGACAATCAGGCCCAGAGGATCTGAACTGGTGAGGAAGAGGTAGCTGATAGGAGATGTGCCCAGTCTTGATTTCCTTTCACTGTTCAAACTTTCCTTTACCTGTAACCCATTCTTTCTTTTGGCCAGAGGAAGGGACATGGCTATTGTCCACCCCTCCAGGTCCCCCAGCCTCCCCACCCACCCTGTGCTCAAATTTCCATCCCTCCTATCTCCTCCAGCGCCCACCTACCCTCAGTTTTTTGTTTTTGTTTTTTTTTTTTACCTTCAACCCTCTCACTCCTCTGATCCATCCCCCTCTACCAATATACCTGCTTAGGGCTTTCCTTTCCTTTAAAGATCCTTCCTTTGCCTCGCACAGGCTTCTAGCCACTTCCTTTTTCTCTTTCTCTTCCTTCTCTGGAAAATACCTGAAACGAATAATCCAGATTTCCTCTGTCAACTTGCTTACTACGTGCACTGATCTCATCACTACCCAAACACCTTCTCGAGGCTGCCACTGACCTCTGTACAGCCATATCTGGTAGACACAATTCCAGCCACATCTATCTTGGTTTCTCTGTAACAGTTGGATCTGTGGATGCCTCCCTCCTTACTGAAACACATTCTCAGTCCAGTCACCATGCCACTGTTATTGGCTACTTCTTCTATTGCTCTTGCTGGCCTCTTTTTCTCTCAGCCTCTACCCAGCCCTTAAGTGTTGGTATTCCCCAGAGTTCTTTTCTCCTTTTATCCCACACATTCTCCATGGAGGATATCATCCATTCCCTGGATTATAAGCACATGTAGGTAACTTCCCAGCTTATCTCCAGCCAGACCTCTCCCTCTACTCATTTTGGTAATGCCTGCCAAGTAGCTGCCTATATCCACCAAACCACCATTGTTTCTGATAATCTTCCTGTCACTACTAAGGTCAGCTGAAGTATCTTGACCTGAGTAGAGGTACAGCCCAAGGAGCAACATCCTGCACACTCTGCAGCACAGGGCATGGAGGGGGCGGGGTGCAGACGAGGGATGACAAGGAGTAGTGACTCGCTCAATGTGGTTCCTTTAACATGCTCTATTGCTAAGTCACTTCAGTCGTGTCCGACTCTGTGCAACCCCATAGATGGCAGCCCACCAGGCTCCCCCGTCCCTGGGATTCTCCAGGCAAGAACACTGGCGTGGGTTGCCATTTCCTTCTCCAATGTATGAAAGAGAAAGATGAAAGTGAAGTCGCTCAGTCATGTCCGACTTAGTGACCCCATGGACTGCAGCCTACCAGGCTCCTCCATCCATGGGATTTTCCAGGCAAGAGTACTGGAGTGGGGTGCCATTGCCTTCTACCTACTACTTAATGCACTGTGGTGACCTGATTAGGGAGGAAGGCCAAAAGGGAGGGGATATATGAATATGTATGATTGATTCATTTTGCTGTACAGAGCCTGCCTGCCAATACAGGAGACTTAAGAGATACGGGTTCAGTCCCTGGGTTGGGAAGATCCCCTGGAGGAGGGCATGGCAACCCACTCCCATATTCTTGCATGAAGAAAGAATCCCATGGACAGAGGAGCTTGGTGGGCTACAGCCCATGGGCTCACAAAGAGTCGGTCATGACTGAAGTGACTTAGCACAGCACAGAAACTAATACAACACTGTAAAGCAGCTATACGCCAATAAAAATTAATTTAAAAAGAAAAAAAAAACACATGCTCTATCTATTCCTACCAATAGGTACTAGGTGCTACATAAATATCATACTTACTATCATTGGCTTCCCAGGTAGCTCAGTGGCAAAGAATTCACCTACCAGTGCAGGAAATGCAGGAGACGTGGGTTCAATCTCTGGGTCAGGAAGATCCATTGGAGGAGGAAATGGAAACCCATTCTAATATTCTTGTCTGGGATATCCCGTAAACAGAGGAGCCTGGTGGGCTACAGTCCATGGGTCACAAAGAGTCAGACACAACTGAGTACACAGCACGTACTACATAAAATGCTTTGCCAATAATTAATATCAAACTTTTAGTTCAGTTACTATTTTCTGAACTTCCCTTCCCAGCCTGACACACACCTTCCACCCCATTCTATCTCTCTTCAGTCTTCCATACAGAGATTTCAAATAGTCTTTGCCTGTAAGTATGTCTTGGAACTGGATACACACAGTTGAATCCCAGGTCATGGTTTTGGTACTTCCCAGTTAAAATTCTACTCTGCTCTGGCAATGTTCTGACCTAGGTGTTCTGGCCCAATGGTGGACACTCAAGAACATGTGCATGAAATGGGTGGTTAGGCAAGATGATGAAGGGCCTTGAATATCATATTATGAACTAGGGACTCAAATTTACAGAAAGTGGGGAGTCTGTGAAGTTTCTAAGCAGGAAAACAAGAGGATGAAAACAAAAGCCATGTTGTAGATTCTGGTAGAATGGGAGTAGTAGTAGAGAAAATTGACTAAGGAGGAAAACTGGAAGCATGGAAATCTATTAGAAGCATGTTTCAGGAATCGAGAAATGAGATAATCAGTCCAGCTCTGTCAACCTCACCTGCCTCATCTCTTCACATTTAATCCCTTGTCAAATCAAATCTAAATGGGGGAAACCTTTAACCAGCATTGGAGGACCAATGGCCATATTTGGAATAAGTTCAGAACATCACAATGACCAGTAATGAAACTGATATCACTACAGGTCACTCTTTTGATGGTTTAAAGGTTCAAAAAGAGGTCCTTTGCCACTTCAACATAAGTGTCTAAAGGGTCCGCACTGCTTTGAGCACTAAAATTTGGGGTTATTTACTAGGGCACTGCCAATAATAAAAGGATGACTATTTCCTAGATTGCCCATTTCTTGTTTTGCAAATCGCCCTTCATTAGGCTCTTATTTTGGACTCAAATTACAAGATTTTTTTTTTCCAAAATCTTCTTTAAAGGCTCATATAGCTTTCACAGGTCTAGCCCTGGGGCAGGGAGAGGGGGTGTTAATTAGCTGTATCTCTAGATCTGACAAAAGCTTGTATGAAAACTGTGTGCAATGATCTTTGGCTGATCAACTCCAGCTTTAGTTACTTAAACAAGGAAAGAAATTGTACTCATTTGTCCCTATATATAACTTTCTCATTTGAATGCTACCACCGAAGCAACTGTAATAAAAATATAACATGTAGTGGTACAAAGCAAGAGTGATAGATAATCTCACAGCCCAAGATTATAAGCTTTTATTTTAACACTAACAGGGAAATCAATTCAATAAACTGAGTAAGACTGAAAACATGATTAGAATTAGGAAAGATACCCATAATACACCAAAACTAAATGGAACACATTTTTTTAACTTCAGCTGTAATGTATATACTATACAAAGTATCTAAAAGCCTAAGAGACACTTTATATTAGCTACAATAAATTAGTATGAGATTCAGTTTAATAACACCTAGATATGGATAGAAATAATTTCAACTCAAATTTTGAAAACCTAAGATCAGCAAGCACATTTCCCAACACTGCACAACAGAGTAAAGCTGTACCCAATCCAACAAAAGAATTTTCTAATCAAATGCTATTTAAAATAAAGAGTTACGAAAATGGAGTCTTGGATGATCAGAAAATCATTAAATTAATAGAAGATTAAAGAGCATATCAAAATCCAAAGCATGACCTATGATTTTTTTTTTGTCCATGCTAATGCATATTATCAACTATTGGGCTGGCAAAAAAATTGCATGGATTCTTCCATAACATCAGATGGAACAATCCCAAATGAACTTTTTGGCCAAGCCAACAGTTTAAACTTTATTCTTCTTAAATGAAAGGGAAGGTGCATCTCTGAACACTGAGCCCTAGTGGAACTGTTTCTTATCAGTTTTATGAGATTTCTCCAAGATGGGCTGCATATAAATTTATCCTGCCTCTAAGAGGTCAGTGGTGTATTTTGATCTCAGGTTGCTGACATTGTTTTCAATGCTTGAAATTTTTAGGTCAACTAACTGATGTAACAAGGAGATCCAACCAGTCCATTCTAAAAGAGATCAGTCCTGGGTGTTCATTGGAAGGACTGATGCTAAAGCTGAAACTCCAATACTTTGGCCACCTGATGCGAAGAGTTGACTCATTGGAAAAGACCCTGATGCTGGGAGGGATTGGGGGCAGGAGGAGAAGGGGACAACAGAGGATGAGATGGCTGGATGGCATCACTGACTTGATGGACATGAGTCTGGATGAACTCCAGGAGTTGGTGATGAACAGGGAGGCCTGGCGTCCTGTGATTCATGGGGTCACAAAGAGTCGGACATGACTGAGTGACTGAACTGAACTGATGTGACAAGTAACTTGAGTGGTGGATAAACCATATACCTGTGTCTCATGGTAAGCAACTTTCCATTTCATGTGCTTGTGTCCTGTAAAAAAAAACAAACTCAGTCTTCTGACTTTCATTTTGGAGTGGCCAAAACAAAGTCAAAATAATAGGTGATGTAAGAATGGGCAAAGTAAGGTCAGATGTTTCTTAATGATTGTTTGATCTTTGTTTCTCATCAATTAAAAAAAATGTACTGAGGGGCCAGACTATGCTTAGTGCTAGAAGTTGAGGGAAAAAAACACAGTCCCTTCTCCCATTTCCCCAGATGACTACAATACACAATAAGTGCCATAAGAAGTAAAAGTTACATTAGATTACACAATGGAAGTCACTGACTGCTATTTGAAGAATAACATGACACGCCATTGCAAAAACAAAAACTTTCAAGTACATCAATATACTCTATTAAAGGAACAAACGAAAGATGGTCATAGCAAACACTCACTTTCAACAACACAAGAGATGATTCTACACATGGACATCACTAGATGGTCAATACTGAAATCAGATTGATTATAGTCTTTGCAGCCTATAATCAAGCCTATAGCCAAGCCTATAAGATGGGGAAGGTCTATCAGTCAGGAAAAATAAGACCTGGAGCTGACTGTGGCTCAGATCATCAGCTCTATATAGCAAAAATCAGGCTTGAAGAAAGCAGGGAAAACCACTAGGCTGGCCATTCAGGTATGACCTAAATCAAATCTGTTAAGATCATACAGTAGAGGTGACAAATAGTTTCAAGGGATTAGATCTGGTAGACAGAGTGCCTGAATAACTATGGACAGAGGTTCATAACACTGTACAGGAGGCAGTGACCAAAACCATCCCAAAGAAAAAGAAATGAAGATGGCAAACTGGTTGTCTGAGGAGGCTTTACAAATAGCTGAGAAAAGAAGAGAAGCAAAAGGCAAGCAAAAAAGGGAAAGATATACCCAAATGAATGAATGCAGAGTTCTAGAGAATACCAAGGAGAGATAAGAAAGCCTTCCTAAGTGAACAATGCAAAGAAATGGAGGAAAACAATAGAATGGGGAAGACTAGAGATCTCTTCAAGAAAACTGGAGATATCAATCGGAGATATCCCACTGCTGGGCATACACACCGAGGAAACCAGAATCAAAAGGGACACGTGTACCCCAATGTTCATCACAGCACTGTTTATAATAGCCAGGACATGGAAACAACCTAGATGTCCATCAGCAGATGAATGGATAAGAAAGCTGTGGTATATATACACAATGGAATATTATTCAGCCATTAAAAAGAATACATTTTAATCAGCTCTAATGAGGTGGATGAAACTGGAGCCTATTATACAGAGTGAAGTAAGCCAGAAAGGAAAACACCAATACAGTATACTAATGCATATATATGGAATTTAGAAAGATGGTAATGATAACCCTGTATGCAAGACAGCAAAAGAGACACAGATGTATAGAATAGTCTTTTGGACTCTGTGGGAGAGGGTGAGGGTGGGATGATTTGGAAGAATAGTATTAAACATGTATATTATCATATGTGAAATGGATCACCAGTCCAGGTTCGATGCATGATACTGGATGCTTGGGGTTGGTGCACTGGGATGATCCAGAGGGATGGGATGGGGAGGGAGGTGGGAGGGGGGTTCAGGATGGGGAACACGTGTACACCCGTGGTGGATTCATGTAAATGTATGGCAAAACCACTACAATATTATAATTAGCCTCCAATTAAAATAAATGAATTTATAAAAAATAATAAAAAATAAAAATGAAATAAGTGTACAAAAAAAACATGTGGATGATTATTTTTCATATTTTTAAGTTGGAAAGGTCTTCCTAAACATGGCACAAAACATGAAGCCATAACATAAAATAATTATAAATGACCATCCGAAAATAAAGAAACCAATTTATAAGGCTAAAAGAACCACAAAATCAAAAATAAACTAGAACTTAAAGCCATAATATATAGATAATTCTTTTACTGAATAATCAAGGCAAATAATCCCATGTTAAAATGGGATTAAACACTTCTAGTTTCCAGTCAGGAACATAAGGAACTTGGAAGGCATCACTCCATTCTAAGTAAAATGCTGACCAAACTAAAAAATCAACAACTCTTTTAGATCCATCAGAGAAATGAGGTCACAGGCCAAACTGATGCCCCCAAATTAGAGACTAATAGGCGAATACAGAAAATCACAACTTACTGGGGCAAGAACCTATAAACAGAAACCTCCACAGGAACTACTGCCAGGGAATAAAAACCTGTATTATAACTGACAAATTGCTGGAGGCTAGTCTAAGTGTGGACTAGTCTAAGAGTTAAAAATCCAGAGGGGCCTGGTCATAGGGGAGTCCCCACACTTTGTGAGTTTTACTTCCAGAAACTTTAGCAGGTTCTCACAGTGAATATCTCAGAACAATCCTCCAGGACTTAGGGCAGGAGGAGAAAAGTAACCATTTGAAATATACCAAGGTAACTCTGTTCTTCTTAACAAGGTCTGCCTTCAAAATAAACTATTTCACCAGCACACAGGGCTTTCCAGGTGGCACTGGTGGTAAAGAACCTGCCTGCCAATGCAGGAGATGCAAGAGACACAAGTCTAGTCCCTGAGTTGGGAAGATCCCCTAGAGAAGGGAATGGCTACCCACCCCAGTATTTGTTCCTGGAAAATCCCATGGACAGACAGCCTGGTGGGCTACAGTCCATGGGGTCACACATAGTTGGACACAACTGAAGCAACTTAGCACCAGCACAAAACTTACTGGAGTCTTTGATAATAAGAGTCTAACCAACCCAGGGGAAGGAAAACAATATGTATAGGTTTCATATACATATCAAACTAGGTTTCATACTAGCTTTTGTTAGATCTAGAGATATAGCTAATTAAAACCCTCTTTCTATGCTCCCCCCACCCCACCAGGGCTAGACCTGTGAAAGCTATATGAGCCTTTAAAGAGAATTTTGAAAAAAAAATCTTGTAATTTGATTCTAAAATGAGAGCATAATGAAGGGCAATTTGCAACACAAGAAATGGGCAATCTAGGAAATAGTCATCCTTTTATTATTGGGCTTTGCTGGTGGCTCAGATGGTAAAGTGTCTGCCTGCAATGCGTGAGACCCGAGTTTGATCCCCGGGTCGGGAAGACCCCCTGGAGAAGGAAATGGCTATCCACTCCAGCGCTTTTACCTGGAAAATCCCATGGACAGAAGAGCCTGATAGGCTATACAGTCCATGGGGTCGCAAAGAGTTGGGACATGACTGAGCGACTTCACTTTCACTTTATTATTGGCAGTGCCCTAGTAACTAACTCCAAATTTTAGTGCTCAAAGCAATGCGACTCCAACCGACTCTTGACATCCTGTACCACTTTCTAGACATCCTGTACCACTTAAGGGGGAACAAAACTGTGAAGCACTTGTGAAGTTCACAGCCCACAATATAGGCTCACTAGAAGCCTGAGACCTAATCATAGTTCCATAGAACACTTGCCATCCCCCTACACCTACCACCATACCACTAAAAACCTATTAATCAGAGATTAATTATTTTGCTATTGGATAGTACTCATATTACCCATGAAGTGGTATAGTATTATTTGAAAGTGAACTTGGATTAGTTGTAAAAGTATACTGCAAACTCTAGGATATATAAAGAAAACTATAAAAGAAAATATTTAAGAAAAATATAAAGAAAGTATAACTAATACGCTAAAAAAGAAAACAGAATCATATAAAATTCTCAGAACCACAGAAGGCATATAAAACATAGGAGACAAAAACAAGGACATGGAAAAAGAGAAAACATGAATAAATATGGTAGATATTAATCCAACTACATGAATAATCACCTTAAATATCAGTATCTAAAGGCAAAATAATTAATAAAAGGCAGAAATTGTCAAAGGGAATAAAAAACAAGACCTAAGTATATGTTGTCTACAAGAAACCCAGTTTACATATAAAGATACATACAGGGAATTTCCCTGGTGGTCCAGTGGTTAGGAATCCACCTGCCAATGCAGAGGACACAGGTTCCATCCCTGGTCTGGAAAGATCCCACATGCCATGGAGCAATTAAGCCTGTGTGCCCCAACTACTAAAGCCTGCATGCCTAGAGGCTGTGCTCTGCAACAAGAGAAGTCACTGCAACAGACGCCTTCACGCTGCAACTAGAGAGTAGCCCTCACTCACTGAAAGTAGAGAAAGCTCACATGCAGCAAGAACACCCAGTGCAGGCAAAAAAAATAAAATAAAATTAATAATAATAAAAAGATACATATAGGTAAAAAGTCAAGGAACAAAGATGTACCATACATATCCAAATAATCATATGAAAAGATGCTCAATACCATATATCTTAAAAGTGAAAGTGTTATGTCATGTCTGACTCCTTGCAACTCCATGGACAGTAGCCTGCCAGGCTCCTCTGTCCATGGGATTCTCTACGCAAGAATACTGGAGCGAGTTGTCATTCCCTTCTCCAGGGGATTATCCCAAGCCAGGGATTGAACCCGGGCCTCCTGCATTACAGGCAGATTCTTTACCTATAGGCCACCAGGGAAGCCCATCATATATCTTCAGTTCAGTCGCTCAGTCGTGTCCGACTCTTTACGACCCCATGAATCGCAGCACGCCAGGCCTCCCTGTCCATCACCAACTCCCGGAGTTCACTTGGGAACTGCAAATTAAAACAACAATGAGATTTCACTGTACACCTTTAGAATGGGTCAAAATCCAAAATACTGACAATACGAAATGCTGGATAGAACATGGAGCAATAAGAATTCTCATTCATTGCTGGTGGGAATGTAAAAAGCTATAGTACTTTGTAAACGTTTTTGGCAGTTTCCTACAAAATTAAACATACTCTTACCATATGATCCAACAGTTGTGCTCCTTGGTATTTATCCAAAGGAGTCAAAAGCTTACACACACACAAACCTGCACACAGATGTTTATAGCTGCTTTGTTCATAATTGCCAAAACTTTTAAGTAACGAAGATATCCTTCAGTAGTTGAATGGATACGCTGTCATACATTCAGACAATGAAAAATTATTCACCACTTAAAAAAAAAGATAACAAGCCATGAAAAGATGGATAAGCCTTAAATTCATTAAGTGAAAGCTTACCTGAAAAGGAAACATACTGTACCTTTTCAACTATGTGACATTCTGGAAAAGGCAAAATTATGGAGACAGTAAAAAGATCAGTGATTTCCAGGTGTTAGGGGAGAGAGTGGGACAAATAGTCAGAGCATGAACAATTTCTAAGGCAGTGAAACAGATATTCTGAATGACACTATAATGATGGATACATGTGATTATACATTTTACCAAAAGCACAGAATGTACAACACCAAGAGTGAACCCAAATGTACTGATAAACTATGAACTTTGGGTGATTATGAGGCATCAATATAAGACCATCAGTTGTAACAAGTATGCCACTCTGGTTGGGGATGTTGACAGTGGAGGAGGTTGTGCATTTGTGGGAAAGTAGTTGAAACAGTAACAATATAGGGGAAATTGTAAATGAAGAGGGTATTATGTAATAAGATCCTTGTGGTATTAATAGCAAGAAGGACAGAGTAATTTGTTGACTTTATTTTTAAAAGTATATTTAAGTATGCATCATAAAATGTTGAAATATCTTAAAGAGACAAAAATATAATATACAGCTTTTAAACCAGAAGAAATAAAGGGAACAAGGAAAACTTAATAATCCGTCAGAAGGTTGGAAAGTGGAGGTGGAGGGAATAAAAGAAGCAAGAAAAAAACTGTTGGTAAGCAGAACCTAAACTAATTGAAATGAAGCAAGTTTCAAATATATATATATATATACACATATATATATATGGATATGGATATATATGGAGAAGGCAATGGCGACCCACTCCAGTACTCTTGCCTGGAAAATCCCTGGTAGGCTGCAGTCCATGAGGTCGCTAAGAGTCGGGCATGACTGAGCGACTTCACTTTCACCTTTCACTTTCATGCATTGGAGAAGGAAATGGCAACCCTATCCAGTGTTCCTGCCTGGAGAATCCCAGGGACGGAGGAGCCTGGTGGGCTGCCGTCTATGGGGTCCCACAGAGTTAGACACGACTGAAGCGACTTAGCAGCAGCAGCAGCAGCATGGATATCTATTATATATATTATATACATATAATATATATATATAATTTATATATAAAACATAATACAATTCATATGAAGTTTTAAAAGCCCAGAAAACAATACTGCTTATTGTTTCTGGGTACCTAAATGATATATTCAAAATTTGTGATAGCAATTATCTCTATAAAAAAGAATGAAGTAAAAAAAAAAAGAATGAAATCAAGAAAGGATAGATATATAGGGTCTCTCAACTCTTTACATTTTTATTTCTATTTTATAAATATTTTTAAATATTAAAACATAATATCAAGATTTTATGAAGGTGGGTGGTAGGTGCCCAGGCATTCATTACTGAATTATTTATTCTTGTCTTTATGTTAGAAACAATTCCTGCCTTAAAAAATAGGTTTAAAAAGAAGAGCAAGGCATAAAAAAACACATATGTAGAAAAAAAAAACCTTATGGTTACAAAAGGGGGTAATAGCGGAGAGGAGAGAGAGAAATTAGGACTCTGGGAATAACATATACAGGCTTCCCAGGTGGCTCAGTGGTAGAGAATCTGCTTGCCAATTTAGGAGACGCAGGTTCAGTCTCTGAATCACTTTGCTGTATACCTGAAGCTAACACAACATTGTAAACCAACTATACTTCAATTTTAAAAAATGGTTTAAAAATCATTCATATGTATATATTTATGAATAATTAAAATAACATATGTTAGAAGAAGCACGCAAAAAATATATGCCTAACTCTTCAGAGTGTCTCTAGAGGAGAGGATTGCAACCTACTTTCACTATCTGTTATATATTGCAATTGTTTACTTTGTTTTACAATAAGCAGATATTACTACTGTAAGCAGTGGAAATTTTTTTTTTAAGTAGAAACAATAAAAAAAGTAATCAAGGGAATCTGAACACACCTTTAGTCTTCATTAGGAAAACTCAATGCAACAAGAATTAAAACAAAAGAAAAAGAATATTGCAGAAAATGCTGTTTTCAAGCAAGCCTTCTCTGAATGGAGTGTTATGCTACATTGTGCCGAAATGCTGGGAGAAACGATTAACAAATCAATGCAAAATGTAGATATTTTGTGTATTCTTGCTCAGCAATTTCATCACTGCAATGGGCAAAAATGAAAGAATAAGATGTTATAAATTAGAGGAAAGGGATGCTTATGCCATCCTGTGACAGCTGGCCTGGAAGATTAGGCCATTCTTAGGCTGTAATTGGATAATGCTGGCTTGGGTGATTTGAAGTAGAAGGCTAATCTAGGGAGCTTACAGTGACAACAAAACTGTTAGATTGCTGGCATGGTAACAGGAAAAGAAAAAAACAAAATGTAATGAGAGACTGGAATAGTCCTCTTGCCTGTCTTATGCCAGTGGCAAGTATCATTTACTATACATTGGTTTGCAAGTATGCTCATATTAAAATACATATTGTATGTTTGCAAGGATAAAAACCTTAGCATAGATCATTAATGAATATATGGCTACATGCCTATTGTGTGTGAAGGCTAATTTTAAACATAAATCAGAGTTCTGAGATGTAAGCTATGTGAACATATTTTAAACAGAATATATATCATACATGACAAAAATTTAGAATAATTATACTCTTTCAGCATTATGTGGCAACATCATTGTGAACGTGTTTTATAAAGTGTACCCACAAATGGGTACATTATCTTTAATGGAAAAGGGGGGTTGCCATAATCATAATTCATAATCCTATGGCTGAGACGGAAATGAGTCATATGCTAGTTGCTAGAAGACCAAAAAGGAAAACAAAAAAAGTACATCAAACAATGCAATGTTAAATATGTAGGTTTTCAAGTAAGTACATTTCTCTTTTAAAAAATTTTTAAGCCTAGTGGCCAAAGTTTAAAAGATAATTTTATATCAGCATTTCCCAAAAATAGATATGGCAATTACCCAAAATGGGCCCCTCAAAAAGGCCAGACAGAACAGGGTCCACCATGGACCTCTAAACACCATTTCTGATTCACCTAGAGGAAAAGTAGTCTCTGCCAACATCTTCCACCTCCTACAGGAATTGCCTCTAGGTCAAAAAGTGCTATGAACAAATGTTCATAACCTTTGAATATAGTTTTTCAGCTTCTATAAAATTATTCTGCAGAATCCTGTAAGAGTACGAAGATGAATGTACAAGGATATTCGTTGCACTATTGTTCATGATTTGTGCAATAACTAAAAGTTGATACCAATCCAAATGTTCAACAATAGAGACATATTTAAATAAATCATTATATGTACACAACAAAATGCAATATATATACATATATATGTGTGTGTGTGTGTGTGTGTGTGTGTGAATGACAGATTCATCAGTATCACCATGGGAAGATGTACATGGATATTAAGTGAAAAAAAGTATTCTGTAAAATGCTGTGTTGCACACTGCTATATATAAACATAGATAACTAATAAGGACCTACTGTATAGCATGGGAAACTTTACTCAATACTCTGTAATAAACTATATGGGAAAATAATTGAAAAAAGAATACATATATGTATAACTGACAGTGAAGAGGAACAAAAGAGCCTCTTGATGAGGGTGAAAGAGAGTGAAAAAGCTGTTTTGAAACTCAACATTAAAAAAAAAACAAGATCATGGCATGCAGTCCCATCACTTCATGGCAAACAAAAGGAGAAAAACTGGAAGAAGTGACAGATTTTATTTTCTTAGGCTCCAAAATCACTGTGGACTGTGACTACAGCCATGAAATTCAAAGATGCTTGCTCCTTGGAAGGAAAGTTATGACAAACTTAGACAGCATACTAAAAAGCAGAGACATCACTTTGCCAACAAAGGTCTGTATGGTCAAAGCTGTGGTTTTTCCAGTAGTCATATATGGATGTAAAAGTTGGACCATAAAGAACACTGAGCGCCGAAAAATAGATGCTTTCGAACTGTTGTGTTGGACAAGACTCTTGAGAGTCCCTGACCAAACCAGTCAGTCCTAAAGAAAATCAGTCCTGAATATTCATTGGAAAGACTGATGCTGAAGCTGAAACTCCAATACTTTGGCCACCTGATGCGAAGAGCTGACTGACTGGAAAAGACCCTGATACTGGGAAAGATTGAGGGAAGGAACAGAAGGGGACAACAGAAGATGAGATGGTTGGATGGCATGATCAACTCAATGGACATTAGTCTGAACAAACTCTGGGAGACAGTAAAGGATAGGGAAGCCTGGCATACTGCAGTTCATGGGGTTGCAAAGAGTCAGGCTGATTCACTTTGCTCTATACCTGAAACTAACACAATATTGTAAATCAACTATACTCTAATAAAAATTTTTAATGCTAGGTTGAATATGATCCACTTTCAGCTGGTATCAGTATGTCAGGGAAAAAAATTAGAGGAATAAGCTCTAAACTAGTGACAAACTAGTGACAGTGGAAGCTAAAGAAGACTTTCACTTTTCAGTTTATGTATTTCTACAGCATTTGAATCTCATATAGTATACATATATTAATTACATAATGAGAAAAAATGATTTTAAAATTATTTTTTAAGACACTTAGATTTTGCACACACACAAATACATACACACACACACAGAAACAGAACATTTTGACTGACTTAGGTCAAACTGATCAAAAATAGATGTAGAAACAGGATAGGCTATACAGACTTGATTTTTCTCCTTAAGATGGTGTTATGCACTAAACTGTGTCCTGTCAGAACTAATATTTTGAAGCCCTAATCCCCAGTAATTCAAAATGAGACTATGTTTTGAGACAGGGCCTTTAAAGAGCTAATTAAGTTAAAATGAGGTCATTAGGGTAAGTACATCCTGTGTGCTTGCTGTCTTTATAAGAAGATATTAGAACACAGACACAGAATGACCACATTAAGATACAGCCAGAAGGTGGCAGGAAAAGGGGATGACAGAGGATGAGATGGTTGGATGGCATCACCGACTTAATGGACATGAGTTGGAGCAAGCTCCGGGAGATGGTGAAGGACAGGGAAGCCTGGCATGCTGCAGTCCATGGGGTTGCAAAGAGTCGGACATTGTGGCTGCTGCTAAGTCGCTTCAATCGTGTCTGACTATGTGCAAACCCATAGACAGCAGCCCACCAGGCTCTCCCGTCCCTGGGATTCTCCAGGCAAGAACACTGGAGTGGGTTGCCATTTCCTTCTCCAATGCATGAAAGTGAAAAGCGAAAGTGAAGTCGCTCAGTAGTGTCCGACTCTTAGCGACCCCATGGACTGCAGCCTACCAGGCTCCTCTGTCCATGGGCATTTCCCAGGCAAGAGTACTGGAGTGGGGTGCCATTGCCTTCTCCAGAGTCAGACATTACTTAGCAACCAACAACAACAGAAGATGGCTATGTGCAAGCCAAGAAGAGATGCTCAGAAGAAACCAATCCTGCTGACCCTTGATCTTGAAATTCTTGACCTTTCAAATTTGTGAGAAAACAAATTCCTATTGTTTAAAATACCACCCAATAAGTCGTATTTTGTTGTGGCAGCCCCAGCTAATTAATACAGACAGTAAACTCATAAGGAAAATTGTAAAACCACTATAGATCTATATTTTGAATTTTACTTTATAACAACATGGATGACCCTTGAAAACATGCTAAGTGAAATAAAGTGAAAGAGTCGCTCAGTATCCAACTCTTTGCAAACCCATGGACTGTAGCCTACCAGGCTTCTCTGTCCATGGGATTTTTCAGGCAACAGTACTGGAGTGGGTTGCCATTTCCTTCTCCAGGAGATCTTCCTGACCCAGGCTTTGAACCCAGGTCTCCCACATTGTAGGCAGATGCTTTACCATCTGCACCACCAGGGAAGCATCAGTCACAAAAGACCATATGTGTGACCATACTATATGATTCCATTTATATGAAATGTCCAGATTATGAAAATCTACACAGATAGAAAGAGATAAGTGACTGCCTAGGCCTGAGGGTCTTGGAGGGAAATTAGAAATGACTACTAATGGCCACAAAGTTTCTTCTGAGAATGTAGAATGTGTCCTAAAATGAATTGTGGTGCTGAGTGTAGATCTCTGTGAACATACTAAACCTACTAAAGTGTACACTTTAAATGGGTGAATTGTAATGTGAATTATATCATGAAAGACATTTTTTAAAAGCCATTTTATAGAAATAAAGAGGAAAGTTACAAAATTGAAAATAGAGAAGCAACCACAGATGGATTAAGTAAAAAGAATTATTATACAGTAGTTTACTCAACTCTCTAGAGATCAACTTGAAAACTTGGGTCAATGGCCTATTTCCTAGGAATCACCAAAATTAACTCTTTGAACAGAATGGAAACAAACCAATTACTATAAAAGAAATTGAAAATGTTGTCAAATGTATGAAGCCAAGAAATCTCAGGTAAATTCTACCAAATCTACAAATATTGAATAACTCCAAGTTATTTCACCTGTTTAATAGCACAGAAAAGAATCCAAAATATTTTCTTCAAATTTTAAGAAAGCTTGAGCTCAATCTCACTTACAAATCTCAATGCAAAAAATACTATACAAAATAGAAAGAAAAAATAGCCCATTGAAAGAGTAACACACCAGTGACCGAGTTGATTTACTTCTGGGGGGGCAGATTTTTTTTTTTAAGTTAGGAAATCCATCAATATGATTCACTATGTTAACAGATCAAGGGAGAAAAAGAATATGATCATTTTCACACATGCTGAAAAGGCATTTGACAAAATTCAACATCCACTGCTGATTTAAAATATTCTTAATAAACTAGGGATAAGTATATGTTTACTTAACATTATGGTATTACAGAGAGAATTAGTTTTTAATAAAGCTTCACCTTCAGCGTTAGTCCTTCCAATGAATGTTCAGGATTGCTTTCCTTTAGGATTGACTTATTTGATCTCCTTGAAGTTCAAGGGACTCTCAACAGTCTTCGGCAACACAACAGTTAGAAAGCATCAATTCTTTGATGCTCAGCGTTCCTTACGGCCCCACTCTCACATCTGTAAATGACTACTGGAAAATCTAGAGCCAGACATCTTGGAATGTGAAGTCAAGTGGGCCTTAGAAAGCATCACTACAAACAAAGCTAGTGGAGGTGATGGAATTCTAGTTGAGCTGTTTCAAATCTTGAAAGATGATGCTGTGAGAGTGCTGCACTCAATATGCCAACAAATTTGGAAAACTCAACAGTGGCCACAGGACTGGAAAAGGTCAGTTTTCATTCCAATCCCAAAGAAAGGCAATGTCAAAGAATGCTCAAACTCACGCAAAATTGCACTCATCTCACATGCTAGTAAAGTAATGCTCAAAATTCTCCAAGCCAGGCTTCAGCAATACGTGAACTGTGAACTCCCTGATGTTCAAGCTGGTTTTAGAAAAGGCAGAGGAACCAGAGATCAAATTGCTAACATCCGCTGGATCATGGAAAAAGCAAGAGAGTTTCAGAAAAACATCTACTTCTGCTTTATTGACTATGCCAAAGCCTTTGACTCTGTGGATCACAATCAACTGTGGAAAATTCTAACTGATGGGAATACCAGACCACCTGACCTGCCTCTTGAGAAATCTGTATGCAGGTCAGGAAGCAACAGTTAGAACTGGACATGGAATAACAGACTGGTTCCAAACAGGAAAAGGAGTACGTCAAAGCTGTATATTGTCACCCTACTTATTTAACTTCTATGCAGAGTACATCATGAGAAACGCTGGACTGGAAGAAACACAAGCCAGAATCAAGATTGCTGGGAGAAATATCAATAACCTCAGATATGCAGATGACACCACCCTTATGGCAGAAAGTGAAGAGGAACTAAAAAGCCTCCTGATGAAAGTGAAAGAGGAGAGCGAAAAAGTTGGCTTAAAGCTCAACATTCAGAAAACGAAGATCATGGCATCCGGTCCCATCACTTCATGGGAAATAGATGGGAAACAGTAGAAACAGTGTCAGACTTTATTTTTTTGGGCTCAAAAATCACTGCAGATGGTGACTGCAGCCATGAAATTAAAAGACACTTACTCCTTGGAAGAAAAGTTATGACCAACCTAGATAGCATATTGAAAAGCAGAGACATTACTTTGCCAACAAAGGTCCATCTAGTCAAGGCTATGGTTTTCCCTGTGGTCATGTATGGATGTGAGAGTTGGACTGTGAAGAAAGCTGAGCACCGAAGAATTGATGCTTTTGAACTGCGGTGTTGGAGAAGACTCTTGAGAGTCCCATGGACTGCAAGGAGATCCAACCAGTCCATTCTGAAGATCTGCCCTGGGATTTCTTTGGAAGGAAGGATGCTAAAGCTGAAGCTCCAGTACTTTGGCCACCTCATGCGAAGAGCTGACTCACTGGAAAAGACTCTGATGCTGGGAGGTATTGGGGGCAGGAGAAGAAGGGGACGACCGATGATGAGATGGCTGGATAGCATCACGGACTCAATGGACATGAGTCTGAGTGAACTCCAGGAGATGGTGATGGACAGGGAGGCCTGGTGTGCTGCGATTCATGGGGTCCCAAAGAGTCGGACACGACTGAGCGGATGAACTGAACTGAACTCACCATACAGACCTTTGTTGGTAATGTGATGTCTCTCCTTTTTAATACGTTGTCTAGGTTTGTCATAGCTTTCCTTACAAGGAGCAAGCATCTTTTAATTTCATGACTGCAGTCACTGTCTGCAGTGATTGTGGAGCCCAAGAAAATAAAATCTATCACTGTTTCCATGTTTTCCCCCATCTATTTGCCATGAAGTAATGGGACCAGTTGCTCCTTACCTCAAAATAACTCTAAATGGATCAAAGATTTAAACATTTTTTTAATGACAAAAAAAAGTGGGAGTTTTTTTTTAAATTATCCCAAAGTGAAGAAAAGACTTTTTCTAAACAGGGCATAAAATCTAAAGGCCATAAAGAAAATATTGACAAACTAGAATGCATAAAAATTTGTGAGGTCTGCACGGGAAAAACACTATAACCAAAGTCAAAAGACAAGCTGGATAATTATAGGCAATTCATAAAACAGACCTAGTTTTCTTGATAAAGAGCTCCTACAACTCAACAAGGGGGAAAAGAAACAATGGAAACATAGGCAAAGAATATGGACAAAGCTAACAACAAAAAAAAAAGGAAATTGGTTTTAGAATGTCAGGATTACTGAAGTTCACTCTTAATTAAAGAGATGCACAGTTACAAAGGGAAACAATTTTCACCTACTAAATTATCAAGCACCCAAAAGTTGGATAACATTATTTTTGATGCAGGTGCAAGAGAACATGCACTCTTACATTTCTGATAAGAGTGTACATTGGTGTTAGCAGCACAGAGATCAATTTAGCAATATCTATCCAAATTTAAAGTAGTTGATACAGCAATTTTATTTCAGAGAATTTATCTTGTTATACTCCCACATTTGCAAAATGACATATGTACAGGGGTATTTATTGCAGCATTGATTTTAATAGCAAGGGTTGGAAACAATCAAATGTCCATCAAATAGACAGTTTAAATAAATTTAAAAAAACTATATGATTATACAAGTAATCTCTACAGGATACATGAAAAATGTTAAAAGTGGCTTTTTCTAAGAAAGGAAACAGAATCAGTTATTAGAAAGAGACGTGCTTTTCACTGCATACACTTTTAATATAAATTTATTTATTTTAATTGGAGGTTAATTACTTTACAATATTGTATTGTTTTTGCCATACATTGACATGAATCCACCACAGGTATACACGTGTTCCCCATCCTGAATCCCCCTCCCTCCTCCCTCCCCGTACCATCCCTCTGGGTCATCCCAGTGCACCAGCCCCAAGCATCCAGTATCATGCATCAAACCTGGACTGGCGATTCATTTCATATATGATATTATACATGTTTCAATGCCATTCTCCCAAATCATCCCACCCTCTCCCTCTCCCACAGAGTCCAAAAGACTATTCTATACATCTGTGTCTCTTTTGCTGTCTCACATACAGGGTTATCATTACCATCTTTCTAAATTCCATATATATGCATTAGTATACTGTATTGGTGTTTTTCTTTCTGGCTTACTTCACTCTGTATAATAGGCTCCAGTTTCATCCACCTCATTAGAACTGATTCAAATGTACTCTTTTTAATGGCTGAGTAATACTCCATTGTGTATATGTACCACAGCTTTCTTATCCATTCATCTGCTGACGGACATCTAGGTTGCTTCCATGTCCTGGCTATTATAAACAGTGCTGCAATGAACATTGGGGTACACGTGTCTCTTTCAATTCTGGTTTCCTCGGTATGTATGCCCAGCAGTGGGATTCCTGGGTCATAAGGCAGTTCTATTTCCAGTTTTGTAAGAAATCTCCACAATGTTCTCCATAGTGGCTGTACTAGTTTGCATTCCCACCAACAGTGTAAGAGGGTTCCCTTTTCTCCATACCCTCTCCAGCATTTATTGCTTGTAGATTTTTGGATCACAGCCATTCTGACTGGCGTGAAATGGTACCTCATTGTGGTTTTGAATTGCATTTCTCTGATAATGAGTGATGTTGAGCATCTTTTCATGTGTTTGTTAGCCATCCGTATGTCTTCTTTGGAGAAATGTCTGTTTAGTTCTTTGGCCCATTTTTTGATTGGGTCGTTTATTTTCCTGGAATTCAGCTGCAGGAGTTGCTTGCATATTTTTGAGATTAGTTGTTTGTCAGTTGCTTCATTTGCTATTATTTTCTCCCATTCTGAAGGCTGTCTTTTCACCTTGCTTATAGTTTCCTTTGTTGTGCAGAAGCTTTTAATTTTAATTAGGTCCCATTTGTTTATTTTTGCTTTTATTTCCAATATTCTGGGAGGTGGGTCATAGAAGATCCTGCTGTGATTTATATCGGAGAGTGTTTTGCCTATGTTCTCCTCTAGGAGCCACACCATGTGGCATGTGGGATTTCAGTTCCCCAACGAGGGATTGAACCTGTGCTCTGGGACAGTGGAAGCAAGGAGTCCTAATCACTGGATTTCCAGGGAATTCCCTCATTATATACATTTTTAAATATTTCTTGAATTGTTTTTTTTTTTACTATATCCATAATCTACCTATTTTTTAAACTTATCAATTTATTTGAATATGTAGAAATCAGTATGTGCTAAACACTACTGACTTCCCAAATATTAGTTCAAATTTTTTTCATAACAACACTACACTATAAGGACTCTTTATCTGTATTTCACAATGTAATGAAACCGAGGCACACAGGGTCACATTATGATTTCCATGGGCACTGAGCACTTTGGCTATTGTGGGACACTTCCACCATAAGAAAGTGTTGACAATTATATTTTCCAACTGCTTTGGTATATAAAGACAAATATAATTCAGCCTAGATTCATTATTATATATTCATTAGTTTTATAATCACTTTTCTGCTGATGTTAGATGAAATTAAATTTAAAACGTTTTCATTGATTCTTACAACTAGAATAAGTCCTAGGTACTGTGTCTCCTGCAGGCACAGAGAGGTCACACAGAGAGGCACCCACAAGGTCACACAGCCAGTAAGTAGAAGACCTGGGAATTGAACCCAGGTAAATCTCATGGACAGAGGAACCTGGTGGATTGCAGTCCATGGGGTCTCAAAGAGTCGGGCACAACTGAGCGAGTAACACACAGACTAACACAGAAGAGTCAGACATGACTGAGTGACTTCATTTTCACTTTCATGCATTGGAGAAGGAAATGGCAACGAACTCTAGTGTTCTTGCCTGGAGAATCTCAGGGATGGGGAGGCTGGTGGGCTGCTGTCTATGGGGTCGCACAGAGTTGGACACTACTGAAGCGACTTAGCAGCAGCAGCAGCAACAGTGTGGCTTCAGAATCTATGCTTTTAATCTGTATGCTAGATAAATAAATCACAGGGGGAAATTTTTGTAGTTATATATGTGCTGACATGGGACTACCTACAAGATACATTAAGTGAGAAAATCATGGGAGAAAATAGTATACATATTATGCATTTTTTAAATAGGAAGTTTTACATACACACACATGCTATCTCTGTTTTTTAATGTATGGAGAAAGGGACTGGGAAACTGGAGGTCTGGAAAACTTCCATGTCATTGTATATCTCTTTGCACTACTAGATTTTGTTTGTTTGTTTATCATGAGCAAATATTTACAGATGAGGAAACTGAAACTCAAACAAGGTTAAGTCACTTACCCAAAATCATACAGATAGTAAAAAAAAAAAAAATTACATGTAAGTGTGAATAACTATTCTTCCAATTAATAATACATCACCATTCCTAAGTATAGACCTATCAATGCATTCCTGCCAGATTTCATCATTTTAACCCAGTGGGCCAAGCTCTTTTTGTATCATGATTCTGAATGCATGACATTCATCTTTATGAAATACTTAAATGAGGCAAGCATGCTTTCTGTTTCCATCCAGGTTGTTGATGAAAATGTTTAACACATGATGGAGCTTAAGCAGAGCCCTGTTGGTGAGAACAGGGATCCCTCTAGGATCACATTAATAAATCTCTTTGGGTAATGAGCTACCAATCCAATGGACTGTACTATCTATAATTACACTCACACCCCCTAATCTCCTCTCACCCATCAGGCTATCTGGATATTCCCAATGTTTTCTACAAATTGTCCACACCATTCCCTTGTTGGCTAAACTGCTCTGACACCCATTTCACAGTCGGTATTCAAAATTAATAAACAATTGGTTTCTTTACTAAATTCTGTATGTTTCTAAAGTTTACAACCTGGCCGTCTCCCCAGAATTCAAATAAAAGCTGTTTCAGAAAGACTTAAGATTTCCACCCCCAAGGTTTTCATCATACATTTGAACAGGACATTTCAAAAAGCAGAGATATACAGCCGTTTCCCCACTGGAATCAACCTACTGTCGCCCAAAATAGCCCTGACAACTGAACAGAGCAGCTGGCAAAAGGACAGACGTCTCTATCCCTGGGGAGAAGGAAGCTAAATGCATGCCTCCGGGAATTTCCGAATAAGCACTCTCCGTAACAACCCCTTACTCTATTTCTGGCTACAACACACAAGCTATAATCTAAGTATTGGAAGAAGAATATATTCTCTGGTTTCCTCTATAATCACACACTATGGCATTAAATGTTTATATAGGTAATCTTAACGGAACACACTTGCTAAGTTTCTGAAAGGTTTACTGTAAAGCAGTAAACAAGGAATTCATTTTTTTTCATTGATTTGCCCTACCAAATTAAGAGCCACATTGCCCTGCAAAGCATTCTGTTCCCTGGTTATATTTTTTTTATTGCAAATTATAAATGGTATTTTGTTGTTCAGTCTCTCAGTTGTGTCCTACTCTTTGCAAGCCCGTGGACTGTAGCATGCCAGGCTTCCCTGTCCATCACCAACTCCCAGAGCTTGCCCAAACTCATGTCTATCAAGCTGGTAATGCCATCCAACCATTTCATCCTCTGTTGTCACCTTCTCCTCCTGCCCTCAATTTTTCCTAGCATCAGGGTCTTTTCCAATGAGTCGGTTCTTCACATCAGGTGGCCAAAGTATTGGAGCTTCAGCTTCAGCATCAGTCCTTCCAATGAATATTCAGAGTTGATTTCCTTTAGGATTGACTGGCTTGACCTCCTTGCTGTCCAAGAGACTCTCAAGAGTCTTCTCCAACACCACAGTTCAATAGCATCATTTTTTGGTGCTCAGCCTTCTTTACGGTCCATCTCTCACATCTGTACATGACTACTGGAAAAACCATAGCTTTGACTAGATGGACCTTTGTCAGCAAAGTGATGTCCCTGCTTTTGAATACACTGTCTAGGTTTTTCATAGCTTTTCCTCAAAGAAGCAAGTGTCTTTTAATTTCATGGCTGCAGTTACTGTTCACAGTGATTTTGGAACCCAAGAAAATAAATGCTATAGAATTTTCAATTATATATCTTAGAGGAAAATGTGATTAACACTAAGATAATAAATAACATGTTTTACTCAAAATGTCACAGACAGAATGACTAAATCAAAAACAGTAGAATGCTAGAGATTCTGGTAATAGGATTACTTAGCTAATACTACCTCGCATATTGTTCCACTATGAAAGCTGAGTTGTGCACCATTACTAGGATTTTCCTAGATGTACCATCCCCCTTCAGACCTCTCTGATGGAGTCTGTATGGCTCATTAAAGGAATTGTTTTGTTAAAAGAATTACAATGCACAAAGTAGGGTATGTTTAGATATGCCACTAGCTAGTTAATGTCCATCAAATGATTAATAAATTAAATTATCACTATACTATTCCAAACTTACTGGTTAAAATGGTGGTATTGTTCTCATTGAGGTATGTCATTTTATCAAAATAGTGTTTGTTGAGATCAACAAAATTCTCATCATAGATATTAGCTTATTAACTCTTTGATGTCATTTATCACTCCAGCATAGAACAATAATAGCTAACTTTTACAGAGTATTCACTATATACCAAGATACTGTGATAAATGTTTTACATGTATCATCACATTTAAGGCTGACAGCCACCCTAAGGTACAAAGCAACGAAGATCAAAGATCCTGTGTACCATAAATAAGACTCAGCACAATCAAATGAATAAATATATAACTATTTAAAAATAATAAAAGGGGCTTCCCTTGTAGCTCAGTTGGTAAAGAATCTGCCTGTAGTACAGGAGACCCGGGTTTGATCCCTGGGTTGGGAAGATCCTCTGCAGAAGGAAATGGCAACCCACTCCAGTATCCTTGCCTGGAAAATCTCATGGACAGAGAAGCCTGGTGGGCTGCAGGCCATGGGGTCACAAAGAGTTGGGCATGATTGAGTGAATAACACTTACTTACTTACTAAAAATAATAACAATTTAAACATAGAAAATGAGGTTGCTGTTTGTATCACACTAAATGAATTTACTGATTTCAGTTTCTCTGAATCAATCACTGATGAATGAGAGACACCTATCCACTCAGGCTGGACTCTGTCAATTAGTCTATGTATCTGTAAATGGCTTTTAATTAGATTACAAAGGAATTCCACGCTCGGCCCCACCAATGTCACATTAGAAGTAGAGTTCTAATGTTTGAAGCCTTTAGGAAAAGTGACAGAGTGCCCTGCTAAGAGAAGGGCTAGAAAGAGAAATGAGAAAGATTTTTTTTCTGAGGCCAGACTAAGGTATACGGCAGGAAAGGCCTACAGGTTCATTGATTAGGAGCACATTAGTCCAACGCTCTTAAGACTCAACTCTCTTTTGCATAATAAATTATTAAAAGTTCTCACACAGTTAAGAATAACAATCTTCATTATATACTATATTCAACAGATCACAACTCTAACTAAATATATAAATACTCCTAATACTGATATTTCAGATAATTGTTTTATAGTTAAGAAGTCATATTAGTAAATATAGATTTTAAAACAATGATCCTGACTTTGAGTGATGTACTAAAAAGATATAAACTAGCCAACTGACCTACATTCTGACTTCCTCTGAATTACATATAGCTCCCCACATCAGTCCGATAGTTTCCAAAATAACTGTTCTTCTCTCAAAGTCTCCCTTGAATAACTATTGACTGATTATCATAAAAGCATTCCTATATCTTTTCTCCTAAACCACAGGCAAATTGTCTATTTTTCACTCTCACTTCAAAAGAAATAAATTTCCTATCCACATCCCAAATCAGTTACTACATTTACGCTGTTTCTCTTCATTTAGGGGTGGTAATTATTATTATTTCTAGTATTAGTCATGTTCTTCCAGAGAATAGCAAGGCTATAATTCATGCCTTACTGCAATTGATAAATCAGCAAAAAAAAAATATATATATATATATATATATATATATATATATATATATATATATATATCAGAAGCCCATAATATAAATCCTCTTTGGGTTCTTAATCTAAGACTCTGACATTTGAATTAGGATCAGTAATATATAGCTAAGATTAAACCATGAAGCAAGCCTATATAAATTACCATAAAATCTAACTCTATCACCTAGAGTGATAAACTCTAGGGTGATAACTCATAAATTAGGAATTGAGATTGAAACTCTATTTCTAATCCTCAGTATTAAAACTACAGCACATATCATGCTAAACAGGCATATATTTTGTTTTCATTTATTTTGCCTGTTACTTAGGTTAGGGCCTTTTACCTAAACTAAAAGTCAATAATTTGCAGATGTCAAGTTATTCCTTTGAAAACATATTTTCCCAATTAATAAAATTCCAGAAAGCACTTTTACACCATCAAATCTACACTCCATTATTCTTAGCAACAGGAATTACATCCTATTTCTTCTTAGTTGTGATTTAAGTCTATACTCTTTTCTTTCCCATTCTCTCCTTTTTCCCTTTGAAACCTCTTTTCTTAGAATCATGGATAAGGTACAACTGCATGAGATTGAAACATTGTTTATAAACAGAATGACAAAACTATTGCATGTGATGCAGAGGGAGGTGGTCTTTGATTCTATGTTTCCAAATTATATATGAATGGCTGAGTCACTGGGGTAGAAGTCAATATTTCCAGTTTCTTTCCCATATCACTGGGACTTTCCTCCTCTCCTAGTTACATTTCCTCCACTGTTACTTTTCCAAACACTACCCAGTATCTCTTCCACTCAGTTCTAGTCCCATTTTGCCTAAATGCTGGTTGGCAAGTGGAGATCGGGAAAAAGAAAATTATGTTACTGATGAGGAAGCGAGAAACTAGGGTTCCTTGAACATAATTTTGTGCCATGCACTGAGCCAAATAGTTTATACATGTCATCTCACTTAATTCTACAACAGCCTTACATAATTGGAGCTGTTATTCTCAATGTAAGATCATGGCATCTGGTCCCATCACTTCATGGGAAATAGATGGAGAAACAGTGGAAACAGTGGCAGTTTATTTTTTGGGCTCCAAAATCACTGCAGATGGTGACTGCAGCCATGAAATTAAAAGACACTTACTCCTTGGAAGGAAAGTTATGACCAACCTAGATAGCATATTCAAAAACAGAGACATTACTTTGCCAACTAAGGTCCGTCTAGTCAGGGCTATGGTTTTTCCAGTGGTCATGTATGGCTGTGAGAGTTGGACTGTAAAGAAAGCTGAGCGCCAAAGAATTGATGGTTTTGAACTGTGGTGTTGGAGAAGACTGTTGAGAGTGCCTTGGACTGCAAGGAGATCCAACCAGTCCATTCTGAAGGAGATCAGCCCTGGGATTTCTTTGGAAGGAAGGATGCTAAAGCTGAAACTCCAGTACTTTGGCCACCTCATGCGAAGAGTTGACTCATTGGAAAAGACTCTGATGCTGGGAGGGGTTGAGGGCAGGAGGAGAAGGGGACGGCAGAGGATGAGATGGCTGGATGGCATCACTGACTCGATGGACATGAGTTTGGGTGGACTCCGGGAGTTGGACAGGGAGGCCTGGCGTGCTGCAGTTTATGGGGTTGCAAAGAGTCAGACACAACTGAGCAACTGAACTGAACTGAACTGATTCTCAATGGACAGATGATGAAATTGAGGTGAAAACCTTTTAAAATGTGCTCAATACTTAGGCAGCTAGCAAAGGTTAAAAAAAGAGAGAGACAGAAAGAAAAAGACAGAGGCAAACTTTACTCACCTTACTCCTTACCACCTCTCTGAAGCTCTCAACCTCATGGCTCAGCTTCATGGGACCATGCAGGTCAATGGCCTCCAGCCCCATATTATCAATAGTCTTCAACTGTAACTCTCAATGTTCAGTTGCTCAGTCATTTCTGACTCTTTGCAACCCCATGGACTGCGGCACGCCAGGCTTCCCTGTCCATCACCAACTCCTGGAGCTTGCTCAAACTCATGTCCATCGAGTCGGTGATGCCATCCAACCATCTCATCCTCTGTCGTCTCCTTCTCCTGCTGCCTTCAATCTTTCCCAGCATCAGGGTCTTTATTTTAACTCTTAAATGTTACCTACAGTAAAGTCATATATACAATCTTAGAGACAAAGGGATGGAAAGATCTTCAAGAAATTTCATTTCCAGGAATCTGGGAGACTCGATTTCTTTTAAAAGTCTCCTGCTACATAATAAACAGAAATTCTGTAGGTTTTGCTGTTACTGTTGCTTAGCCACTAAGTTGTGTCCAATTCTTTGTGACCCCATGGACTGTAGCCCACCAGGCTCCTCTGTCCATGGGATTTCCCAGGTAAGAATACCGGATTGGGTTGCCAATTCCTTCTCCAGGGTATCTTCCTGACCCAGGAATCAAACTCCTGTCTCCTGCACTGGCAGATGGGTTCTTTACCACTGAACCACTAGGGATGCCCTCTGTAGGTTTATCTAATCTTTCCAATGTGTAACAAAACTCAGCCCCCAAGAGAAAAGAGTAAATCTCCAGAGGTCAAAAACGAAAAGAAGTTGATGCTGTCGCTGTTGCTATTAAGTCGCTTCAGTCGTGTCCAACTCTGTGCAATCCCACAGACGGCAGCCCACCAGGCTCCCCTGTCCCTGGGATTCTCCAGGCAAGAATACTGGAGTGGGTTGCCATTTCCTTCTCCAATGCATGAAGGTGAAAAGTGAAAGTGAAGTCGCTCAGTTGTGTCCGACTCTTAGCAACCCCATGGACTGCAGCCTACCAGGCTCCTCCATCCGTGGGATTTTCCAGTCAAGAGTACTGGAGTGGGTTGCCAATTCCTTCTCCAGGGTATCTTCCTGACCCAGGAATCAAACTCCTGTCTCCTGTACTGGCAGGCGGGTTCTTTACCACTGAACCACTAGGGATGCCCTCTGTAGGTTTATCTAATCTTTCTGATGTGTAACAAAACTCAGCCCACAAGAGAAAAGAAAAATCTCCAGAGGTCAAAAATGAAAAGAAGTTGATAGCAGAACACTAATCAAATGTTGATACTTCAACAGTCTTGAGTGTTTTGCAGTTGTCAGTAATGAACATTCAAAGAGATATTAGCAGAAAAATTTTCAGAAATTATGGAAGTTATAAAGCCTCAAATTCTAAAAGCATAAACCATAAACAGGATTTTTTTAAAAAAGAAATTCCAAACTGTAAAGGAAAACTCAAGATTTTTTTAGTTTTGAACCTCAGTTAAGTCTACCTCCCATGTTGGGAAAAATCTCTTTCTTCCCTCCTGTTTCTCCTTTCCTTTACATAGACACCCTACTCACAAAGAACACTTCACTCCTGACACTCCAATCACAAAATGTGATGTCAAGCAATTCTCTGTAACACCAGCAGTGTATCCTATAATTTTAAACTCGATTCTAATACTATCTACCTGGAGATAGTGTCAGGTTCCATAAGTTAAGGGCTCAGTCCCACAAGACTGTTCCTACCCCACCTCTGACGCCAATTATAAGTAGTAAGTCTCCAGGTTACCCACAACTTCCAACCAATTTAGTTATTGATACAAATCAGAGGTTCCTACCACCCCCCTCCTTAGGCTTGTTTAATTTGCTATAACAATTCACAGAATCAGGGAAACACTTATATTTACCAGTTTATTAAAGGATATAAAGGCTACAGATGAATAGCCAGACAAAAGAGATACATAGGGCAAGGTCTGGGAGGGTCCTAAATGGAGGAACATCTATTCCTGTGGAGCTGGGATATGTCATCCTCCCAGTATGGATGTGTTTTACCAACCCCGGAGCTCTCTGAACCCCCTACTATTGAGATTTTATGGAGGCTTCCATAAATTTAGGGGGCATGATCCATCATTAACTCCATTGCCAGCCCCTCTTCCCTCTCTGGAGAATATGGAGGGAGCTGAAAATCCCAAGATTTTTATTATGGCTTGGTCTTTCTGGAGATCACTCCCATGCAGGAGCCATGCAGAACCCACCCAGAATCACCTCAGCAGAACAAAAGATGCTCCTCCTTGCTCTGATCACTTAAGAATTTACCAGAGTTTTAGGAGCCCTGTGTCAGGGATGGGGTCAAAGACAGAATTAGAACAAAAGGTGCTCCCAGTATTCTTATCACTTAGGAAATTACAAGGGATTCAGGAGCTCCGTGCCAAGAACTGAGACAGAAATCAATATATATTTTTTATTACCTCACACAAATCTAAATACATTGCTGTCAAATATCAAAAACAAAAAACTTAAAGCAACCAGAGAGAAAAGATAGATTATATATATATATATATATGTGTGTGTGTGTGTGTGTATGTGTATATATATATATATATATATATATATATATATATATATACAAAAAACTGACAGCAGGCATCTCAAAAGCAACAATAAAAGCCAGAAGAAAATAAAATAATATTTTCAAAGTGCTGAGAGAAAATAATTGTCAACCTGGAATTATGTAACCAGCAAAACTAGCTGTCAAAAACTACATACAGCAAAATAAAAACATTTTCAGACAAATGAAAATTAGAGGGACTTCCCTGGTGGTCCAGTGATTAAGAATCTACCTTCCAAGGCAGGGGACACAGGTTTGATCCCTGGTCAGGAAACTAAGATCCCACATGCTGTGGGACGACTAAGCCTGTTGCCACAACTAAAGAAGCCCATGTACCACAACTACTGAGCCCATGTACTCTAGAGCCCATGCTCCGCAACAAGGGAAGCCAGAGCACTGCAACTAGAGAAAGCCTGTGCAATGCAATGAAGAGTCCACACACCGCAACAAAGACCTAGTGTGGCTAAAATGACAGAAAAAAATTTAAATTAAAAAAAAAATAGAAGTTTTCCCAAAAGACCTTCACCAAAGGAAATTCTAATGAATAAACTTAAGAAACTGCCTGTGAATGTAGGAGATATGGGTTCTATCCCTGGGTTGGGAAGATCCCCTAGAGAAGGAAATGGCAACCCATTTCAGCATTCTTGCCTGGAAAATCCTATGGACATAGCAGCCTGAAGGGTTATAGCCCATGGGGTCACAAACAGTCAGACACAAATTGGCAACTCAACAACAACTGAAGAAAGAAGAAAAAGGGACCCATGACTGGGAAGGAAATCAGAAAATACATGGTCAAAGTCAAACAAGCATTGGCTGTATGAAACAATATTAACAATATATGATTTGGATAAGGGGGAAGTATAATACTGGACAACAGTAACAAGTACAAATGCAGAGGTATGGGGTTTCAGTAGAGTTAAAGCATTCTGAAGTTCTTGTTTTGATTTGGAAGAGGGTAGAAATGTTCATTTTATTAGTAAAGAGAGTTTGTTTAGTCAAAATGCATGTTAAAAGTTCTTTCAGCAAAAGAAAAAAGGCTTAAATCTGAGTAAACTGGCATCCCCAAAACTACAATGGGCACAAACACAAAAATCCGTTAGAAAAGACTGCACTCTCTATCTAAAAGATTAGGAAAGAGACAACCTAGTAAGACAGAAAACTTTTAGACAACAACTACTCTGCAGCAGTCAAACATTGTCCGTACAAACAAGCTAAAGAAGAAAATCACATAATTATATAAATAGATGCAGAAAAAGAATTTGATAAAATCCGACACTATTCATAAGAAAAAAAAAACTCAGAAAAACTAAAAATATAGAGGAACTTCCTCAACCTGATAAAGATATCTACAAAAACCCCTCAGCTGACATCATACTTAATGGTAAGAAACTAGATGGTTTCCTCCTAAGATCAGGAACAAGGCAAGGATATCTACCCTGAGCTACTCTTATTTATCATGGTGCTGGAAATTCTAGCCAGTGCAATATGACAAAACAAAACAAAAAAGGAAATAAAAGGTATACAGACATGAAAAGAGGAAATAAAACTGTCCCTATTTGCAGACAACATGACTGTCTATGCACAAAATTCCAAGGGATCTGCCATAGAAGCCTTAGAAGTTCAGCAAAATTTAAGTATACAAGATAAATACATAAAAATCCACTGAATTTCTATATAATATTAACATACGAAAAGTTCCAGAAGAACTCAATGTCAACTATCCTACGGTCGTTCGGCATTTGAAGCAAATTGGAAAGGTGAAAAAACTCAGTAAGCGGGTGCCTCATGAGCTGACCACAAATCAAAAAAAATCATCGTTTTGAAGTGTTATCTTCTCTTATTCTACACAACAACAACAAGCCATTTCTCAATCGGATTGTGATGTGTGATGAAAAGTGGATTTTATATGATCATGGGTGATGACCAGCTGAGTGGTTGGACTGAGAAGAAGCTCCAAAGCACTTCGCAAAGCCAAACTTCACCAAAAAAAGAGTCCATAGGGTCACAAAAGAGTCGGACGCAACTTAGCAACGAACTAACAACAATTCTAACAAAACACATACAGGACTTAAATGCTAAAAATTACAAAATGCTTATAAAATAGATCACATATCTAAGCACAAGGTCATGGCTTAGAAGACTCAACATAGTAAAGAAGTCAATCCTCTTCCAAACTGATATACAGTTTTAATGCAGAAGGAAATGGCAATGCACTCCAGTATTCTTGCCTGGGAAATCCTATGGACAGAAGAGCCTGGCAGGCTACAATCCACAGGGCCACAAGAGTTGGATACGACTGAGCAACTGAAGCTACCTAACTTATCAAAATCTAAATAAAATTTCTCATAGGTCTAAACAAGATTATTCCATAATTACATAGATAAACAAAGTAAATAGAATAGCTAAAACAACTTTGAACAAGAATAAAGTGTAGAGAATCAGTCTACATGATTTTAAAACTTATTATAATGTTATAGTAATCAGGACTGTGTGATATTGGTGGAGGGATAGACACATAGACCAATGAAATAAAATAGAGAACCCAAAACTAGACCCACACAAATACGCCCAACTGAGTTTTGATAGAGGTGTAAAGGCTTTTGAACTGTGGTATTGGAGAAGACTCTTGAGAGTCCCTTGGACTGCAAGGAGATCCAACCAATCCCTTCTGAAGGAGATCAGCCCTGGGATTTCTTTGGAAGGAATGATGCTAAAGCTGAAACTCCAGTACTTTGGCCACCTCATGCGAAGAGTTGACTCATTGGAAAAGACTCTGATGCTGGGAGGGATTGGGGGCAGGAGGAGAAGGGGACGACACAGGATGAGATGGCGGGATGGCATCACTGACTCGATGGATGTGAGTCTGAGTGAACTCCGGGAATTGGTGATGGACAGGGAGGTCTGGCGTGCTCTGATTCATGGGGTCACAAAGAGTCGGACACGACTGAGCAAGTGAACTGAACTGAACTGAACTGATGGAGCAACTGGTCATCCATTAGCAAAAACTGAAACTCAATCTAAGTTTCATGCCTTATACAAATATTAACTAAAAATAGATCAGGTATTTAAAAATAAAACTATAAAACTTTTATGAGAAAATCACTGGGATCTGGGGTAGGCAAGGCATTCTTAGATTTGACATCAAAAGCAGGATCCATAAAAGAAAAAATTGGTAAGTTGGGCTTCACCAAAATGAAAACCTTTTGCCCTGTGAAAGCTCCATTAAGAACATGAAAACAGAAGCTACAGAATAGAAGAAGATATTCCAAAAATTCCAAAGGACTAATATATGGAATATATTTTTTTAAAAAAACTCTGAAAACTCAACAGTATTAGAAAAATGGGCAAAAGACATTGAAGAGGCATTTCACCAAAGAGGACACACATATGGCAACATGAAAATATGTTAAGTCATTAGCTGGATTTTCCTGGTGGTACAGTGGATGGGAACTCACCTGCCACTTCAGGGGACACAGATTCAATCCCTGATCTAGGAAGATTCCACACACTGCAGAGCAACTAAGCCTGTGTGCCACAACTACTCATGCTCTAGGCCTTGCAAGCCTCAACTGCTGAGCCTGCGTGCTGCAACTACTGAAGCCTGTGCATCTAGAGCTCGGCAACGAGAAGCCACAGCAATGAGAAGCCTGAGCACTGTAACAAAGATTAGCCCCCGCTCACCGCAACTAGAGAAAGCCCTTGTGCAGCAACGAAGACCCAGCTCAATCAAAAGTAGATAAATAATTTTTTTAAATAAAATCATTAGCCACTAGGGAGATGAAAATCAAAATGGTGAGATATTACTACTATAAGAAGGGCAAAAAATAATAATAATAGCAACATCCAAATACTAGCAAGGATGTAAAAAAACTATTATTCATACATTGCTGGTGGGGACTTAAAATGGTACAGCCATTCTGGAAAACAGTTTGGTAATTTCTTAAAAAACTGAACATGCAACCATTTTATGAGTCAGCAATTGCACTCCCGGGCATCTATCCCAGGGAAGTGAAAAGTTATGTTCACACAAAAACCTATGCAAGAATGTTTACAGTAGTTTTATTCATAATAGTCAAAAACTAGAAATAACTCAGATGTCCTTCAACAGGTAGATAGCTAAACTGTGTTACGCTCATACTATGGAATAATACTCAGCAGCAAACTGGAATCAATGTCACCTCATATCCATTAGCAATGGCTACGATTAAAAAATATATATAAATGTTGGTGAGGATGTGGAGAAATTGGAACAATAGTTCATGTTTATAATATTGTAAAATGGTGCAACCAGTATGGAAAACAATGTGGAAGTTGCTCAAAAATTTAGAACTACGAAATAATCTAGCAATCTCACTTTGGATATATATCCAAAAGAATTGAAAGCAGAGTCTCAAAGAGATATTTTCACACCCATATTCATAGCAGCAGATGGAAGCAACCCAAATGTCCATCAATAGACAAATGAATAAATAAAATGTAATAGCCCACCAGGCTCCTTCATCCCTGGAACTCTCCAGGCAAGAATACTAGAAAGGGTAGCCATGCTCTTCTCCAGGGAATCTTCCCAACTCAGGGATCAAACCTGGGTCTCCTGCATGGCAGGCAGATTCTTTACTTTTTGAGCCAGCAGGTAAACCCTATATACATACAGTGGCATATTATTCAGCCTTTAAAAAAAGGAAGGAAATTGTGGCACATACTACAACATGGATTAAGCTTAAAGACATTATGATAAATAAAATAAGCCAGTTACAGAAGACAAATACCCTATGACTCCACTTATATGAGGTGTCTAAAGTAGTCAAATTCATAGAAACAGAAAGTAGGATGGTGGTTAATCAGAGACTTGTGGGGGTGGGGGAAATGGGGAGCTGTTGTTTAGTGGGTATAATGTTTCCATTTCACAAGATGAGTTCTGGAGATTGGCTGCACAAGAATGTGAATGTACTTAACATGCCTGAACTGTACACATAACACTGGTTAAGGTGGTACATTTTGTTATGTATATTTTACCACAATTAAAACTTTTTTAAAAAACATTCATCGTGTAAGTTTAACCTGCTGTTTCATTTCCAATATGCGCCTATATAACATACTATAAATCCTTATTTTGTACAAACCCAGGAATCATTCTGAATAATATTTCAGAATATTATTGTCCATGCACAATATTGTCCAGTTAAGAAAAAACAACTTCTAAAAAAAAAAAGAAAGAAACAACTTCTTAAATGTGTTGTTGTTGTTCGGTTGCTAAGTTTTGTCTGACTCTTTGCGACCCCAAGGACTGCAGCACACAAGGCTTCCCTATCCTTCACCATCTCCCAGAGTCTGCTGAAATTCATGTCCTTTGAGTTGGTGATGCCATCCAATCACTGCATCTCAATCCCTTCTCCTCCTCCTGCCCTCAATCTTTCCAAGCATGAGGGTCTTTTCCAATGAGTCAGCCCTTCCTATCAAGTGACCAAAGTATTGGAGCTTCAGCTCCAGCGTCAGTCTTTTCAGTAAATATTCAGGGTTGATTTCCTTTAGGATTGACTGGTTTGATCCTCTTATTATACAAGGGACTCTCAAGAGTTTTCTCCAGCACCACAATTCGAAAGCATCAATTCTTTAAATATAAGTAAATACTTTAAATATACCACAATTTGAATCCCTCAGTTGGCATTTATTTTTAATATATCCCCAAGACTAAACCTTGCCACATTTCTCCAGACCTCTGGAGTCTTTGCTCCTCTTTTTCAACCACCTTTCCCTTTCCTCAAACTATGTTCTATTTCTTCACTTTTCTATTGTTCCCATCCCATTTCTTTCTACATAATCCTCTCCCTAGGGTCCCTCAACTCAAGATCCTTTCATTTCTGTCTCCCTTCCATATTCAGCCTGCATTCATCTTATTGAGCCAGAATAGCAGACCAGGAAAGCTGCCACTAGCTACTTGGACCTGGGGAATCTCCAGTTCTGTTTGTCAGGAAATAGCAGGGAATGCTCTAGAACTGGGGTAAGGAGTACTGAGTTAGAGGGCAGCAAGACAGAATAGACTTTTGTATGAGGCTGAGGTCAAAGCTTAGAAACTACCTCCAAAGTAAGGAAGAAAATGTTGATAGAGTTGGGTAAAGTCCTCACTAAACATTGATGGGACAGGTCCCTTTGTTCAAAACAGAATCACAGTCACTGTTAGGAAACCACATAGCCCACAAATAAAGGGACAATTGGTTGGGTCAGCACTACCCCTAATAAACATGAGTCCTTAGTGGAGATGAGAATAGATAGAAATGGATTCCAAAGACACACTTTGGAAAAGTAACTATTAGCTTTGCAAAGCGGAGCCTGGACTAGAGAAGCCTGATCTGAATCCTCTCTAAGCATGCCACTCCAAATTGTCCTGCAGCTGATAGGAAAAGACACTGCCACAGTTTCATGGGTGTTCCTAGCCAACTGTATCCAGAACCATCTTGAAATTCTTCACGATTTTATCTTTGAATTTATGTTTTGTAAGTGAAGTCCAATGGGACAATAGATCATGTTCATGAGCAGAGACGATATGTGGAACAAAGAAAAAAACTTTGTATTTTAGTACCTTTAACAGCAATTTTCCCCTTGCTTTTGAAAAAAAAGCATTTTCATTTTGCAATGGGCCTTGTATCAGGCAGCTAGTCCAGCATGAGCACATTTTCCCTGCAAGACACATCAACCACCTCAAATCTACCAACCAGATACTCTAGCTCTCCTTCAAGCAGGCTGGAACTTGATGGTACTTTATGTTTTTTTTTCCCCTTAATTTCACAAAATATATTAGAGATAATTCCAAAAAACTGGAAATAGAAGTGCCTTATGACCCAGAAATCCCACTGCTGGGCATACACACTGAGGAAACCAGAATTGAAAGAGACACGTGTACCCCAATGTTCATCGCAGCACTGTTTATAATAGCCAGGACATGGAAGCTACCTAGATGTCCATCAGCAGATGAATGGATAAGAAAGCTGTGGTACTTATACACAATGGAGTATTACTCAGCCACTAAAAAGGATACATTTGAATCAGTTCTAATGAGGTGGATGAAACTGAAGCCTATTATACAGAGTGAAGTAAGCCAGAAAGAAAAACACCAATACAGTATACTAATGCATATATATGGAATTTAGAAAGATGGTAACGATAACCCTGTATGCAAGACAGCAAAAGAGACACAGATGTATAGAATAGTCTTTTGGACTCTGTGGGAGAGGGAGAGGGTGGGATGATTTCGGAGAATGGCATTGAAATATTTATGTTTCATATATGAAACAAATCGCCAGTCCAGGTTCGATGCAGGATACAGGATGCTTGGGGCTGGTGCACTGGGATGACCCAGAGGGATGGTACAGGGAGGGAGGAGGGAGAGGCGTTCAGGATTGGGAACATGTATACACCCGTGGCAGATTCATGTTGATGTATGGCAAAACCAATACAATATTGTAAAGTAATTAGCCTCCAATTAAAATAAATAAATTTAAATTAAAAAAGAAAACAGATTAATCAAAAATAAAAATATATAAAAATCATTGCTAATCCCAAGATCCAGAGATAACCATTCTAGATATTTTGGTATATATTCCACTTATGTGCACATGTACTCATTTTTATAACATTTCTGTAAGAACAAATGTTAAATCACAACTTTTTAGTAACCTGTTCTTTTATTTCCTGGTGGTTCAGGTGGTAAAGTATCCACCGCTTGCAATGCAGAAGACCTGGGTTTGATCCTTGGGTTGGGAAGATCCCCTGGAGAAGGGCATGGCAACCCACTCCAGTATTCTTGCCTGGAGAATTCCATGAACAGAGGAGCCTGGTGGGCTACCGTCCATGGAGTCACAAAGAGTGCGACACGACTGAGTGACTAAGCATGCATGCATGCACTATATTAATATATTAAAAACATGTTTATGTCACTAAATATGCACATTTTTGTTTTCAAAAGGAAATAAACATGTTAATTTTTCTAATTATAAAAATAATATTAGCTCACTGGGGGAAAGCATCAGGAAATAGAGAAATATATAAATAAGAATGAAATTTTTACTTAATCTCATCATCCATAGATAATCACTGCTAACAATTTGCTGTAAATACTTGGAAACCTTCTTCTGTGTGTATGTGTAAATACACACATACAAGTTTTATATTATATACACTTTAAACAAATAAGGGATCACACTCTATGTTTAGTGATAAAATCTTTTTAATTTTCCTGTAGAATACAGGTATATTTCTATGAGAATATAGATCACTATATGTGGTGGTGGTGGTTTAGATGCTAAGTCATGTCTGACTCTTTTGCGACCCCATGGACTGTAGCCCGCCAGGCTCTACTGTCCATGGGGTTCTCCTGGCAAGAATACTGGAGTGGGTTGCTGTGCCCTTCTCCAGGGGATCTTCCCAACCCAGGGACTGAGCCCACATTTCTTGTGTCTGCTGAATTGGCAGGCAGATTCTGTACCACTGAGCCACCAGGGAAGCCCCTGATCACTATACACTTTTATATAAATGAGATTATCCTATATATAATATTCTTCATCCTGACTTTATCTCCTAACAATATGATTCAAATGTCTTTCCCATCCCGATACACACTGACTTCTCTTATTCTTTGTAATGACTGAAGTTATTAAACTAAGGCTTATTAATACTCATTGTGTAGATTTATTATACTGTAACCATTTCTCAGATGATGAAACATTTAGCTTGTTTCCAATTTTCAATTTTTAAGGCAATACTATGATGAACATTTAGTTGCATATATGTGTGTATATGAACGTGTATGTTTGGACCCATTAAAATCATTTCTTTAGAATAAACTACTAGATGTATAATGGCTAGATTAAAGGATATGAACAAGAAATTTATACTTTACAGTTCATATTGAGCAAATACATGTAGCCACTTTATTTTTTTATATCTAAAGTTTCTTTAATACCCTTATTCTTCTGAATGATACAGGAGGCATACAGAGATAAATTTGTCAATTAAAGATATCTGTAACTAGTTAAGTTTAAAAAATCATATTTTTCTATTTCAAATAATCTCCTTTGAGTAAATGCCTAGACTTTCAAAGTTTCACTCCGTTCTCCTTCCCAAGACGTCCTCATGGTAATTGAGGCTGGGCCCCTGGCCACTGGCTGTCCTTTGAGTCTCAGTAGCACAGGGGCCCAGCAATGGCACCCCACTCCAGTACTCTTGCCTGGAAAATCCCATGGATGGAGGAGCCTGGTAGGCTGCAGTCCATGGGGTCGCTAAGAGTCGGACACAACTGAGTGACTTCACTTTCACTTTTCACTTTCATGCACTGGAGAAGGAAATGGCAACCCACTCCAGTGTTTTTGCCTGGAGAATCCCAGGGACAGGGGAGCCTGGTGGGCTACCGTCTATGGGGTTGCACAAGTCGGACACGACTGAAGCGACTTAGCAGCAGCAGCACAGGGTATCACTAGTCTGTAGAACTCCCTGCATCTTAGCTGTCACAGTAACATTCTTCAGCCAACCTAGAGATGTTTATTTAATAAACTTAGAAGTGCAAAGGATAAGTTCTCTTTGGCTGAGATATCTTCAGGATGCTGGACAAAGTATCAGTTATCTTGGAGTAGAAACCCCCCCTGAACTATTATTAAGGGCATCAACCGATCACTGGAGTTCCCCCAGTTTTCCACCTCCACCCTAGTAACCCTACCAACAAACCTTCTCAAGAAGAAGGCAGGCTTTTACCTAGTCCCTGGCTACAGCTACAACATGCCAGCAACTGAAATCCCTATTGTCCTTTGCCTTTAGCCTTGCCTACCCTACACCAATGTGCTCCTAAGTTATTAAAACCAACCTCAGTTCAAGTGTCATCACCTCCAGGAAATCTTCCCTGGCTCCCTGGTAGCTTCTCCCCAAAGACTGTGTTAAACATCTTTCATACATCCTCCTATAATTCAGAATATGAAATTTATTACAATTTTTCATTCACTGTGTTTTAATTATATTTTAGTGTGCCACTGAACCCATCTGATGGCAGTACTCTCTTAGGGAAGGGCTCTCTCTTATCTCTTTGTGCATCCCCAAGGTCTAACAATATGTGGTACACAACAGGCCCTCAATAAATTCTTGCTGGTTAAATAAACAAATAAATGAACTCAGTCCTGTCATTTCATTGCTAAACCAATCCCCCTGCCCCAATCCAAAAATGAAGTAATGCCTTGAGGAAGAAAAAAATCTGGTCCAAACCCAATCATAAGTACATTTTGAGAAATTTGTCAAATTTGGCTGACTGTTTAGTATTGTGTATATATTGCTTCTATATGCAAATTATTTGGCCAAAAGGAAATCTTCATTGAGTGAACTGACAGTTCTAAAAACGAATAACCTATATTCCCCATAATTTCTTATTGTGATTATCTGTGTATCTCCTATAAGAGTAAGAGATTCTTAAAGCCGCACACCCAGTACAATGCTTGACACATAGTCAACACTCAATAGATGCTTGTTGAATAATATATAACATATATTCATACTATTTCTTCTACCAGAAATGCCTCTTCTCCCTCTCCTTTTGCACTTGAAAAAAAATTTATACTTGTTCTTCAGGATTCAGCTCAAATGTCAACCCTTTCTGATTCCGCATAAAGCAGAAATAATAATTTCCTCCTCTGGGCTACTGTAGTTAGTATATGTGTAGTTCTTATAGTCACTCAGTCTTGTCTGACTCTTTATGACCACATAGACTATACAGTCCATGGAATTCTCTAGGCCAGAATACTGGAGTGGGTAGCCTTTCCCTTCTCCAGGGGATCTTCCCAACACAGGGATCAAACCCAAGTCTCTTACATTGCTAGTGGATTCTTTACCAACTGAGCCACAAGGGAATCCCAGACTTCCCTCATAGTTCTGTTGGTAAAAAATCTGCCTGCAATGCAGGAGACCCTGGTTCAATTCCTGGGTGGGGAAGATCCCCTGGAGAAAGGAATGGCAACCCACTCCAGTATTCTTGCCTGGAGAATCCCATGGACAGAGGAGCCTGGCAAGCTAAAGTCCATGGGGTTGCAAGAGTCGGACGTGACTTAGCAACTAAAAAACAAAGCAATCAAAAGTTCTTATAGCATCTACTGCATTGTATTATAGTTAGTTAAGTTTAAGAACCATCATCCATTTCTTGTGAACTCAAGAGCAGGAACTTTGTGTTATTTACATTTGCACCTCTATATAATGTGCTTTTGAACTGTGGTGTTGGAGAAGACTCTTGCGAGTCCCTCGGACTGCAAGGAGATCCAACCAGTCCATTCTGAAGGAGATCAGTCCTGGGTGTTCCTTGGAAGGAATGATGCTAAAGCTGAAATTCCAGTACTTTGGCTACCTCATGCGAAGAGTTGACTCATTGGAAAAAACTCTGATGCTGGGAGGGATTGGGGGCAGGAAGAGAAGGGGACAACAGAGGATGAGATGGCTGGATGGCATCACTGACTCGATGGACATGAGTTTGGGTGGACTCCAGGTGTTGGTGATGGACAGGGAGGCCTGGCGTGCTGCAATTCATAGGGTTGCAAAGAGTCAGACACGACTGAGTGACTGAACTGATACTGTACTTAAAAACTGAAGGTCCTAAATAATAGTTTGTAAATTAGATGGAAGGAGGTAACCGTAAGAATAAAGAGGAGGAGATGTGTGTTACAACAATGGATAGAGACCAAATTGAGAGAATTTTCTGAACAAAAGAGTGGGAGAGAGGAAAGACACAAGGAGAAAATCAAGGATGATTAAGATTTTGAACCTGAATGACTAGAATAACTGAGTAATTTAAACCTGGATAACAGAAAAAAAGAAATGAATATTAGGCACAGGTTTGGGCAAGTGTGGGTAATTAGGACTTTATTTAATTTTAGATATGCTGAGTTTAAGGTTCCAGGAAACATCTACCCAACATTTCAAACCCAAATCTGAATTTAAATTGCAAGAGATGCTAACTTACCATTCATCTATCATTGAAGCTATCAGGATTAAGTGAAAAGAAAAAGATATCCACTTTCACCACACTAGTCTTAGTAAAAAAACAAAAAAAGAAGAAGAAGAAAAAGAAGTGAGTGCTAAATATTGAAATTATTGGCTGATGATATGATGGTCTAACAGGGAAAGAACAAAAGTCAATAAAATTATAGACACCAGGATAAAAGATGAATACATAAAATCAACTGCTTTCAATATAATGAAAATAACTAATCAAAAATACAATTTAAAAAATCTATTCATAATAATAGCAAAACTATAAAATACTTAGAAAAAATGTGTAAAATCTATATGAAGAAAATCATAAAACTTCACTGATGCACATAAAAGAAAATTTTAAAAAATGGAAAAGTATACCAAGTTCCTGGAGGAACTTGTATTATTTAGAATAAGTAGTCTAAATAAAGTAATTCTTCTAAAATTAATATATAAATCTAATGCAATTTTAATCAAAAACCTAATTCTTCCTATAATTAATATATAAATCTAATGCAATTTTAATCAAAAACCTAAAGAAATTTTTGGAAATATTAAAAGTTAATCCCAAAATTCCTCTGGAAGAACATATCCCAGAAATTTTTGAAAATGAGGAATAATGAGAATGGACTTGCTTCACAAGAAAGCAAAATTTATATAAAGGAACAGTGATGAATATAGTTTCAAAGCATATTTATGCACATCTGGGGATTTAGTATTGTGATAACAGTGAAATCTCAAGTCAGAGGGGAAGAAAATGATTATTCAGTAAATAAGGTTAGTACAGTTTTCTGTTCTTTGGGGAGGGATTAGAATCTCTACCTTATACCACATACAAAAATAAATTTCAGGGGTGGGATAGGATGGGAGGTGGAAGGGAGATTCAAGAAAGAGAGGACATATGTATACCTATGGCTGATTCATGTTGTTGTATGGCAGAAACCAATACAACATTGTAAAGCAATCCTCCAATTAAAAATAAATAACATTAAAAAGTAAATTCCAAATGGATTGAAGATCTAAAAGAAAATATAGAAGAAAAACAAGATTCATGATAATACTGAAATAAGAAAAGCTCTCTAAGCAACTCACAAAACACAGAAATTATAAAGTGAAAAAATGATAGATCTGACTACAGATAAATTTAAAATTGCACAACAAATGACAGCATAAATAAAAATCAAGTGTTTTAATAAAACACTAATAAGTACTATTTGGATAAAATACACTAACAAATTAAAGGATTAATATACATAAAGGATAAAGAATTCCCAAAAATCAATAGGAGAAGAAAATTTTGAAAAATAGGTATAAACAGGCAATTCAAAGATAAGAAGTACAAATTTTCAAAACATTCAGCCTCACTAGTAATCAATTTATGCATATAAAAACAATGAGATCTTTTCTTTTCACTCAGGTTGGCAAAAATGAAAACAATCAAACACTTGCTAATGCATATCCAGTGCCACTTATGGAGAAGGAAATGGCAACCTACTCCAGAGAATCCCGTGGACAGAGGAGCCTGGTGGGCTACTGTCCATAGGGTCGCACAGAGTCGGACACGACTGAAGCGACTTAGCATGCATGCAATGCCACTGATGAAAGTATGGAGAAGTGGACTCTCTTAAATCCTACTGGTGACAGTGTTTATAAATTGCTTCAAGCTTTTCAGAAGGCAAATTGTTATTGACTATTAAAGCTCTACATTAAAATCTATAAAATCTATATATTTAAGTTTATATTAGAATTTTACATGTACATACCCCAACATCCAGTAATTGTATAGTGTGCCTGACATACCCTATTTCCTTCAGTCACACCAATCCAAACCTCTCCTTTATTATAATGTATATGTTATTTCTCATATAGCTCTCTTCCTCTTCTAAAATAACCAAATCTCTCACTATCTTTTACAACCTCCCTAATTCTTCTACTGTGTCCTCTGGAACTCCATTTGCCTCAGTCTTAAGCTCTGTCATATTCTCAGTCTTTTCCTTAAATGTTCCCTTTACCCTCCTGTTTTCACTAAAACCTCACACTCCCCTGAGCACACTGCTTTCCCTACAGCCCTCTCAAGTGGAGGTTGTACCTGTTTTACACAAATCACACCACTAGATTTGGAGATAAAGTGCCCTCCATGGTGCCCCTGCTCTCACAGCCATTTCTAATCCATTCCTCCTTAAAAATCACTAGCTCCACACCTTGCTGCTGTCATCTAGCCCCAAGACTGATGACTTTGCCATCAGTCTTTTTTTTTTTAATTTAAATTTATTTTAATTGGAGGCTAATTACTTTACAATATTGTATTGGTTTTGCCATATATCAACATGAATCCGCCACGGGTGTACACGTGTTCCCAATCCTGAACCCCCCCTCCCACCTCCTTCTCCATAACATGTATAATATCATATAAGAAAGGAATCGCCAGTCTCGATTCAATGCCATCAGTCTTAATCTTGCTCTCTAAATCTACTGCTGTTGTTCTTGGTGACTTTGATATTCACATGGATGATCACTGAACCCCCTCTAGTCAATCAGTTCCTTGATCTCCATCACATCCAATGGTGCTTTTCTCCAGGTTGCCTCAGCTGCCCACTTCACTGCCATAACCTAAATCTGTAATCACTATCACTGAATCACCTCTCAATGTAACATGGCAATTGGAAGACAATAGAACAATGCCTTCAAAATTCTGAAGGAATATTATTTCTAAACTAAAATTCTATATTTAGCCAAAAATCAAGTGACAGGGTAAAGACATTTCAAACAGGTAAGATCTCAAATAATGCTTGAGATTCTCATCTCCCCATGCCCAACACACACATATACACAAACACACATGCGTGCGCACACAGAAATGTTATGATTTGACCTAATCTGTTTTGTGAAGCATAGTTGCTTTATAAGAGCGTTTATAATAGTGATTTATAATAGTGTTAGTCTCAGGTGTACAGCAAAGTGATTCCATTATACATATATATGCAAAGATATTCATTTTTATTCTTTTCATTATAGTTTATTAGAAGATATTGAATGTAGTTCCCTGTGCTATACAGTCAGTCCTTGTTGATTATCTATTTTATATATGGTAGTGTGCTTCTATTAATTTCATACTCCCAATTTATCCCTACCCCCCATTTCCCTTTGGGAACCATAAGTTTGTTTTCAAAGTCTGTTTCATAAATAAGTTCATTTGTACTATTTCTTAGATTCCACATATAAGTTATATCATATAACATTTGTCTTTATCTGACTTACTTCACTTCATATGATAATCTCTAAGGTCCATCCATGTTGCTGCAAATGGCATTATTTCATTCTTTTTATGACTAATACTTCATTACATATATAGATATACTACATCTTTATCCATTCATCTGTTGATAGACACATCCACTGTTTCCATGTTTTGGCTATTGTAAATAGTGCTGCTATGAACATTGGGGTGCATCTTTTTGAATAAATTTTCTCTGGATATATGCCCAGGAATAGTATTCCTGGATCATCATATGATAGCCCTACTTGGGCTATCATACTTGAAGGGTCTCCAGTGGATCTTCCTTCCTGACCCAGAAATCAAACCAGGGTCTCCTGCATTGCAGGCGGATTCTTTACCAACTGTGCTATCAGGGAAGCCCTGATACCTGCCAGAGATGCTCAGAGGGCTCAAACAAACCTTGTGTGCACAAGACCCAGAGACCCCACGGAGACTGAGACAGAACTGTGTTGAGCATCTCCTATGGAGGTACAGGTCAGCAGTAGACTGCTGCAGGGACAGGGGCTCTGGGTGCAGTAGGCCTGGGTATGGCATAAGCCCTCTTGGAAGAGGTCACCATTAATCCCACCATAGAACCACCAGAACTTGCATAGGACTGGGGAAACAGACTCTTGGAGGGCATAAACAGAACCTTGTGTGCACCAGGACCCAGGAGAAAGGAGCAGTGACCCACAAGAGACTGACCCAGACTTGCCCACGAGTGTCAAGGAGTTCCTGGTGGCGGCATCGGTCAGCGGTGGCCTGCTTCAGGGTTGGGGACACTGAGTACAACAGAGCATGCATGGGACGTATTGAAGGGGGTCACCATTATCTTCATTACCTCCACCATAGTTTGGCCTCAGGTCAAATACAGGAAGGGAACACAACCCCACCCATCAACAGAAAATTGGATTAAAGATTTACTGAGCATGGCCCCGCCATCAGAACAAGACCCAGTTTCCTCCTCAGTCAGTGTCTCCCATCAGGAAGCTTCTATAAGCCTCTATCCTTCTCCAACAGAGGGCAGACAGAATGAAAACAATCACAGAAAACTAACCAACCTGATCACATGGACCACAGCCTTGTCTCACTCAATGAAACTATGAGCCATGCCATATAGGGCCACTCAAGACAGATGGGTCATGGTGGAGAGTTCTGACAAAACATGGTCCACTGGAAAAGGGAATGGCAAACCACTTCAGTATTCTTGCCTTGAGAATCCCATGAACAGTATGAAAAGACAAAAAGATAGGACACTGAAAGATGACTCCCCAGGTCGGTAGGTGCCCAATATGCTACTGAGATCGGTGGAAAAATAACTCCAGAAAGAATGAAGAGACGGAGCAAAGCAAACACAACACCCACCTGTGGATGTGACTGGTGATAGAAGCAAGGTCCGATGCTGTAAAGAGCAATAGTGCATAGGAACCTGGAATGTTAGGTCCATGAATGAAGGCAAATTGGAAGTGGTCAAACAGGAGATGGCAAGAGTGAACATCGACATTTTAGGAATCAGCGCGCTAAAATGGACTGGAATGGGTGTATTTAACTCAGATAGCCATCATATCTACTACTGTGGGCAAGAATCCCTTAGTAGAAATGGAGTAGCCATTACAGTCAACAAAAGAGTCCGAAATGAAGTACTTGGATGCATTCTCAAAAACAACAGAATGATCTCTGTTCGTTTCCAAGGCAAACCATTCAATACCACAGTAATCCAAGTCTATGTCCCAATCAGAAATGCTGAAGAAGCTGAAGTTCAACAGTTCTATGAAGACCTACAAGACCTTCTAGAACCAACACCCAAAAAAGATGTCCTGTTCATTATAGGGGACTGGAATGCAAAAGTAGGAAGTTAAGAAACACCTGGAGTAACAGGCAAATTTGGCCTTGGAATACGGAATGAAGCAGGGCAAAGGCTAATAGAGTTTTGCCAAGGGAACACACTGGTCATAGCAAACATCCTCTTCCAACAACACAAGAGAAGACTCCCTACACATGGACATCACCAGATGGTCAATATCGAAATCAAATTTATTATATTCTTTGCAGCCAAAGAGGGAGAAGCTCTATACAGTCAGCAAAAACAAGACCAGGAGCTGCTTGTGGCTCAGATTATGAACTCCTTATTGCCAAATTCAGACTTAAACTGAAGTAAGTAAGGAAAACCACTAGACCATTCAGGTATGACCTAAATCAAATCCATTAGGATTATACAGCACAAGTGACAAATAGATTTAAGGGATTAGATCTGATAGACAGAGCACCTGAAGAACTATGGACAGAGGTTTGTGACACTGTACAGGAGGCAGTGATCAGAATCATCCCCAAGGAAAAGAAATGCAAAAGGGCAAAATGGTTTTCTGAGGAGGCCTTACAAATAGCTGTGAAAAGAAGAGAAGCAAAAGGTACAAAGGAGAAGAAGAAAGATAGACCCATATGAATGGAGAGTTCCAAAGAATAGCAAGGAAAGATAAGAAAGCCTTCCTGAGTGATCAGTGCAAAGAAATAGAGGGAAATAATAGAATGGGAAAGAAAAGAATTTTCTCTTTTGAGAAAATTTCTCTCTTGAAGAATTTTCTCTTCAAGAAAATTAGAGCTATCAAGGGAACATTTCATGCAAAGATGGGCACAATAAAGGACAGAAACAGTAAGGACCTAACAGAAGCAGAAGAGATTAAGAAGACGTGGCAAGAACACACAGAACTATAAAAAAAAGATCTTCATGACTTAGATAACCACGATGGTGTGATCACTCACCTAGAGCCAGACATTCTGGAATGCGAAGTCAAGTGGGCCTTAGGAAGCATCACTAAGAACAAAGCTAGTAGAGGTGATGGAATTCCAGTTAAGCTACTTCAAATCCTAAAAGATGATGCTGTGAAAGTGCTGCACTCAATATGCCAGTAAATTTGGAAAACTCAGCAGTGGCTACAGGACTGGAAAAGGTCAGTTTTCATCCCAATCCCAAAGAAAGGCAATGCCAAAGAATGTTCAAACTACTGCACAACTGCACTCATCTCACACACTAGGGAAGTAATGCTCACAATTCTCCAAGCCAGGCTTCAACAGTATCTGAACCGTGAACTTCCAGATGTTCAAGCTTGATTTAGAAAAGGCAGAGGAACCATCTGTTGGATCATCAAAAAAGCAAGAGTTCCAGAAAAACACCTACTGCTTTATTGATTATTTCAAAGCCTTTGACTGTGTGGATCACAATAAACTGTGGAAATTCTTCAAAGGATGGGAATACCAGACCACCTGACCTGCCTCCTGAAAAATCTGTATGCAGGTTAAGAAGCAACAGTTAGAACTGGACATGGAAAAGCAGACTGGTTCCAAATCAGGAAAAGAGTACGTCAAGGCTGTATATTGTCACCCTGCTTATTTAACTTACATGCAGAGTACATCATGTGAAATGCCGGGCTGGATGAAGCACAAGCTGAAATCAAGATTGCCGGGAGAAATATCAATAACCTCAGATATGCAGATGACACCACTCTTACAGCAGAAAGTGAAGAAGAACTAAAGAGCCTTTTGATGAAAGTGAAAGAGGAGAGTGAAAAAGTTGGCTTAAAACTCAACATTCAGAAAACAAAGATAATGGCATCTGGTCCCATCACTTCATGGGAAATAGATGGGGAAACAATGGAAACAGTGACAGACTTTATTTTGGGGGGCTCCAAATCACTGCAGATGGTGAGTGCAGCCATGAAATTAAAAGATACTCCTCGAAGAAAAGTTATGACCAACCTAGACAGCATGTTAAAAAGCAGAGACATTACTTTGCCAACAAAGGTCCATCTAGTTGAAATGCAAGAAAAGTATGACCAACCTAGACAGCATATTAAAAAGCAGAGACATTACTTTGCCAACAAAGGTCCATCTAGTTGAAGCTATGGTTTTTCCAGTAGTCATGTATCTATGTGAGAGCTGGACCATAAAGAAAGTTGAGCACCAAAGAATTGACACTTTTTTACTGTGGTGTTAGAGAAGACTCTTGAGAGTCCCTTGGACAGCAAGGAGATCCAACCAGTACATCCTAAAGGAAATCAGTCCTGAATATTCTTTGGAAGGACTGACGCTGAAGCTGAAACTCCAATACTTTGGCCACCTGATGCGAAGAACTGACCCATCTGAAAAGACCCTGATGCTGGGGAAGATTGAAGGTGGGAGGAGAAGGCAATGACAGAGGATGAGATGGTTGGATGTCATCACCAACTCAATGGACATGAGTTTGAATAAGCTCTGGGAGTTGGTGATGGACAGGGAAGCCTGGCGTGCTGCAGTCCACGGGGTCGCAAAGTGTCAGACACAACTGAGCGATTGAACTGAACTGATACTATTCTCCACAGTGGCTGTACCTATTTACATTCCAACCAACAGTGTACATTCCCACCCTTTTCTCCACACCCTCTTCAGCATTTATTATTTGTAGACTTTTTAATGATGGCCATTCTGACCAGTGCAAGGTGAAGCCTCATTGTAGCTTTGATTTCTAGTATTGTAGTTCTGTTTTCCTGTTATTGAGTTCTATGAGCTGTTTGTATATTTTGGAAATTAACCCCTTGTTGGTTGCATTGTTTGCAAGTGTTTTCTCCCAGTCCATGGGTTGTCATTTCCTTTGGTTGATGGTTTCTTTTATTGTGTTAAAGCTTCTAAGTTTGACTAGCTCCCATTTTTTATTTTTGGTTTTATTTATATTGACTTGGGATACTAAGAAAATATTGCTATGACTTATGCCAGAGAATGTTTCACCTATTCTTCTAGGAGTTTTATGGTGTCATGTCTTATATTGAATTCTTTAAGCCATTTTGAGTTCATTTTTGTTTATGGTGTGAGGGAGTGTTCTAACTTCATTAGTTTACATGTGGTTGTCCAACTTTTCCAACACCATTTGCTAGAGAGACTGTGTTTTCCCCATTGTATATTCTTGCCTCATTTGTTAAAGATTAATTGACAGTAGGTGTGTGGGTTTATTTCTGGGCTCTCTATTCTGTTTCATTGATCTATGTCTGTTTTTGTGCCAATAATACACTGTTTTGAATACTGTAGCTTTGTAGTATTGTCTAAATGCTTTGACCCTGAGAACTGAAGATTAGCCATGGTGAGTTTTAAAAATATAGGGCAGCCCATTCCCTCTGGTCATCTTTCTGCAGAATGTTCAAAACCTGATCCATACTATTCTATCATTGCCAAATACCCTTTCTGATGTGAGTCCTGTGTTTCTTAGGACAAGTGGTTTGCTGGCTCTCCAAAATATTTTTTTAATCAAAAGAAAAAGCCTTGAGTTTAAAGTCTGCCAATTTTCATGATATAAGTATTTTCCTTAGGGCCAATTTCAAGATGCCAACACAAGATCAATTTCCTGAAAATGTAATCATCAGCCAGTACAAGCTAGTTCCAGCACACCATTGTGTAACACAACAAAACTCACATAAGATTTTGCCCAAGAATTCCCTTAGAAAGGATTCCTATAAACTCTCAGGAAAGCTGAAGACAGGCTATGCCCCAGAGACTTCCTATGAAAGACTTTATTTAATAATGACAACATTGCCCATTCTTAATACAGTGAGATTAGTGCTTACTACTCAATTTTTCAAAATTAAACAAAATTCATTACACATGTGTTTAATATACATAGAAAAAAACAAATGTTTAAAACAAAAAGCAAGATAGTGATTATCTCTGATGTTGAGGGAAGGGGACACAAGTGAGGAGGATCCACACAGGGACCTGCTAAGGTATTGATGATGTTCTATTCTTAAGTCAAATGACATATATCTCAGTTCAGTTCAGTTCAGTTGCTCAGTCGTGTCTGACTCTTTGTGACCCCATGAATCGCAGCACGCCAGGCCTCCCTGTCCATCACCAACTCCTGGAGTTTACACAAACTATGTCCTTCAAGTTGATGATGCCATCCAGCCATCTCATCCTCTGTCGTCCCCTTCTCCCCCTGCCCTCAATCCCTCCCAGCATCAGGGTCTTTTCCAGTGAGTCAACTCTTTGCATGAGGTGGCCAAAGTACTGGAGTTTCAGCTTTAGCATCAGTCCTTCCAATGAACACCCAGGACTGATCTCCTTTAAAATGGATTAGTTGGATCTCCTTGCAGTCCAAGCGACTCTCAAGAGTCTTCTCCAGCACCATGGTTCAAAAGCATCAATTCTTCGGCGCTCAGCTTTCTTCACAGTTCAGCTCTCACACCCATACATGACCACTGGAAAAACCATGGCCTTGACTAGACGGACCTTTGCTGGCAAAGTAATGTCTGTGCTTTTCAATAGGCTATCTAGGTTGGTCATAACTTTTCTTCCAAGGAGTAAGCGTCTTTTAATTTCATGGCTGCAATCACTATCTGCAATGATTTTGGAGCCACAAAAATGAAGTCTGACACTGTTTCCACTGTTTCCTCATCTATTTCCCATGAAGTGATGGGACCAGATGCCATGATCTTAGTTTTCTGAATGTTGAGCTTTACGCCAACTTTTTCACTCTCCTCTTTCACTTTCATCAAGAGGCTTTTTAGTTCCTCTTCACTTTCTGCCATAAGGGTGGTGTCATCTGCATATCTGAGGCTATTGATATTTCTCCCGGCAATCTTGATTCCAGCTTGTGCTTCTTCCAGCCCAACGTTTCTCATTATGTACTCTGCATATAAGTTAAATAAGCAGGGTGACAATATACAGCCTTGACGTACTCCTTTTCCTATTTGGAACCAGTCTGTTGTTCCATGTCCAGTTTTAACTGTTGCTCCCTGACCTGCATATAGGTTTCTCAAGAGGCTAATTTGATTGTTATGCCTATGCTTTTAAAAAATGTAATATATATAATTATCATCATATATATATAATATGTATTTAATAGTTTAAAATATTTAAGTAATAATGAAATAGAAAAAAAGAAAGAAAACACAAAAGAAAAATTATATAGTAAAATAAAATACAGTAGAATATTTTTACATAATCTTCAGTTGATAGGGCTTTCCTTAGCAAGACTCCAAACCCCAAATTCAAAAGATTTACAGGTTTGATTACAAAACAATTTTAAATTTCTGTGCAACAAAAGAAACATAAATTTAAAAGACAAGTAACAGAGTAGGAAGGATGTTTTTCTATTATGTAAGAAAAGGATTAATACTTAATATATATGAAGGGTCCCTACAAATCAGTGAGAAAAAAACAACACATCAGCAAACAGTAAAGAATTGTCTACTGTCAACAGACAACTCATAGAAAAAACTGCAAATATTAAACAGATGAAAAAGATTTCATATTGCTAATATTGGAGAAACAACAAATTAAACAATAATGAAATACCAATTCTCACCCACTTTGCTGGTAAAGATAAACAAGATTTATGATATCCAGTGTTGGTGAGGGTGTAAGGAAGAAAGCCTCTCAAATACTATTGGTGAGAATGTACATTCTTCTTAGAGGACAATCTGGTTATACATCTAACAAAATATTAAATGCATTTTTCAACCCTGCAATCCCTCTTCTAGAGACCTAGTCTTCAGACACACCTGCATAGGTATACAAAGTAAATATATAAAAATAAAAATAAATTTCCATCCATAGAAGACAGATTAAATATATCACAAGATACTCATAATGGATCATATAATGGAATATATGCATGTGTTGAAAAAAGAAGACTCACTGACACGGAAAAATGCCTCTGGTTTGCAGTTAGACTTTCCAAAAAGTGATACGCAGATCAATGATTTAATTTATCAAAAACTCTTTATGTGTATTTACATATATATAAATAACATATTAAAATATCACATATATGCCTTTGTCTATATGTTTTTGTCTGCTTATATACTCTTTTTTCTAAATGCTTTTTTAACAATTTACATATGGTATATAAAAGTATATCAAAAAGCATATACATATATGTGTATATATATAAGCAGAGAAAGTATTTTGAAAGAAATCACTGAACTGTTTATTATGGTTACCTCTTGTTGGGTAATGTAACTGGGTGGCAGCTGGAGAAAGATTAGCAATTATAACATTTAACTTCTGTATTATTTGAATCTTTATCAGCATGTACCTGAAGATTTCTTGCACAAATATAAAAATGCTAATGCTTGCATAGTTGGTACAGAATTGTTTACAAAAAATATATTTGATAATGTTTAATTTAGTATAGCTTTGATTGGGACTTCCCTTAAAATAAAACCGATTACTTTTGTCAAATCAGCTTATGGATAATATGGGCTCACAAGCGCAATCACAAAATAGTATATCTCTGACTTCACTCCCATCTGTTCTGCGGAAGTTAAAAATAACTCTTCTTAAATTTTTCCCAAATATTTCTGGCATTAAGTCCCCAGAGGCTATCTCACATATGCTCTGTAAATGAATCTGCTTGCTGCCATGTGGTGCCTGCCATTTTCCTCCAGTAATGATGTCTCCGTTCCTTTCACCACCAAGAGTGGCTAATATGCCAACAATGCCTGTGAAAGGCACGTAAGCTGATGCCTGAGCTGAAGGTGCCAATGCTGTTTGTCAGAGACACTGACGGTACCACTGCCAACAGAGCTACTGCCTTCAACAATGACTCTGCTAATGTTGCTGCCAGCATCACCATCACCTGGACAGCTCTCTTTCCCTCGCCCCCACATCCTATTTATGTTTAAGTCCAACAGATTCAAGCTCCAAAACTTATCTCAAATATGCCTTCCACTGTTATCACCCTGGCCCAAGCCACCATCATACTTGTGCTATTGCAAACACCCTAAGTACTCTCCCTGTTTCCATTCTGACATCAATATGATCCATTTTCCACTACAGTAATAAGAATGCTCATTTAAAATATAAATTAGGTCTTATCATTTCCCTACTGAAAACTATTCAGTGACTCTTCATCACATTTAGATTAAAATTCAGACTCTTAACCATGATTCACTGCACTGGACATCATCTGATCCCTGACTACTCTAGAACCCCATCTTGTGCTTCTCTCTCCTCAATCAAACCAGCCTCCCAGGCTTCCATGGTGGTCCAGTGGTTAAGAATCCACTTTACAATGCAAGGGACATAGTTTCAATCCCCAGTCCGGGAAGATCCCACATGCCACGGAGCACCTAAGCCCGCGACTATTGAGCCTGTGCTCTAAAGCCGTAACTACTGAGGCCATGTGCTGCAACTACTGAAGCCCATGCACCCTAGAGCCTGTGCTCTGCAACAAGAGAAGCCACCACAACGAGAAACCCGAGCACTGCAACTAGAGAAAGTCCATGTACAGCAACGAAAACACCACAGTCAAAAAATAATAAATTTTTTTGAAAACTGGCCTCCTTTCTGTTCCTCAAACATACCAAGCTTCTTGAAATCCTTCAAGTCATTATACTTGCTGTTCTCTGTGCCTAGAATATTCATCCCCCTGCATTTTATGTGGCTGCCTCCTCCTTGTCTTTCATACTTTACCTTAAATGTCTCCTCTGCAGAGAGCAACCTTCCCTGACCTATCAATACAAATGCCCACTCATTCTCTATCATATTACTCCATTTAATATTCTGCACCCTCTTTTGTTAGTCTATTTCTCAATATCTGACACGGTTTTTTTTTGTTTTGTTTTGTTTTGTTTTAGCCCATTTCCACCAAAAAATTATGAGAATCCATGATCCAAGAGAGAAAGGACCTTGTCAATCCTGTTTGCCACTGTATCCTTAGCACCTAGACTAGTGCCTAGCATATAATATAGCTTTCAATAAAATTTTGCTGAATGAAGGAATCACCACAACCAATACTGCCAGTGTTGCTGTCAATGCTGGTAACCCCTTGTGCTCTTACTATCCTACTGAGTTTTACAGGACACTGTTATTTTAGCTTTTACTCTTTTGCAGCTATTTAGACCTAGTCTCAAGTATGGCAATCCAGGGATAGCCATGGGTATAACTCCCTGGGGGCTAAATCCAGGGGCAATTTGATTGATAGAAACATATTGTACCCAGAACCCCTCTTCCCCTGCTTCATTTGTCAGTTTCCCTGACTCAGTCCTGTGTAGCTCTATGCTCTCATCCTTTAGAGCTACAGTTCTCCATCGCGGCTGTGCAAAGAATTACCTGAGGAAGTTTGATGCCTGGTCAGGCTCCACCCTCAGAGGTTCTGATTAATTGGTCTGAGATGCATCATAGGCAAAGGGATGTTTTTTTAAGCTCCCTAGGTGATTCTGATGTGATATCCACTGTTTTGGAATAAAGTCTTTGACAGGAGCTTCCTTGAGTCCTCATAGAAATTAGATTCCTGGGAGGTCAATTTCAAATCCTCTTGAATCTCCCAGAATTACAACGAATGACATCTTTAGGCTCAATCTGAGATGCCTGAGGCCCCTGCTGCATAGATGTGCTGCCATACACTCAACTGTCAAAATTCAGAGAATCCACTTACTCCCACAGTTCCTATCATTTTGATGAGTATGAATCTAAGCTTTCTATCACTTGCTCTGATCACTTTTCAAATGTCTAGTCCTGTATATTCAAGTGCAGCCTTGCAATTCCTTCATGATTCTTCACCACCTCACATTCAACTCAACACTAAAATCAAGTACATGCCTCCCCAAACTGACTTCCCCTCTGACTTGTGTTCCTGTCCATGATGTTTTTCTTTTTTCCTCTCAAACTTTAAACTTTTTATTTTGTGTTGGGATATAACCAATTAACATGTTGTGGTAGTTTCAAGTAAATAGCAAAGGGACTCAGCCATATATATACCTGTATCCATTCTCTCCCAAACCCTCCTCCCATCCAGGCTGGCACATAACATTGAGCAGAGTTCCACGTACTATACAGTCAGTCCTTGTTGGCTATCCATTTTAAATATAGCAGTGTGTACATTTCTTTTCCATGGGGATAGTCTTGATCCCTGTCTCCTGTACAATGTCATGAACCTCCATCCATGCAGAGTACATCATGAGAAACACTGGGCTGGAAGAAGCACAAGCTGGAATCAAGATTGCCAGGAAAAATATCAATAACCTCAGATATGCAGATGACACCACCCTTATGGCAGAAAGTGAAGAGGAACTCAAAAGCCTCTTGATGAAAGTGAAAGAGGAGAGTGAAAAAGTTGGCTTAAAGCTCAACATTCAGAAAACTAAGATCATGGCATCTGGTCCCATCACTTCATGGCAGATAGATGGGGAAACAGTGGAAACAGTGTCAGAATCTATTTTGGGGGTCTCTAAAACCACGGAAGATGGTGATTGCAGCCATGAAATTAAAAGACGCTTACTCCTTGGAAGGAAAGTTATGACCAACCTAGATAGCCTATTAAAAAGCACAGACATTACTTTGCCAACAAAGGTCCGTCTAGTCAAGGCCATGGTTTTTCCAGTGGTCATGTATGGATGTGAGAGTTGGATTGTGAAGAAAGTTGACCACCAAAGAATTGATCCTTTTGAACTGTGGTGTTGGAGAAGACTCTTGCAAGTTCCTTGGACTGCAAGGAGATCCAACCAGTCCAGTCTAAAGGAGACCAGTCCTGGGTGTTTGTTGGAAGGACTAATGCTGAAGCTGAAACTCCAATACTTTGGCCACCTCATGCAAAGAGTTGACTCATTGGAAAAGACCCTGATGTGGGAGGGATTGGGGACTGGGGGAGAAGGGGACGACAGATGAGACGGCTGGATGGCATCACTGACTCGATGCATATGAGTTTGGGTGAACTCCGGGAGTTGGTGATGGACAGGGAGGCCTGGCGTGCTGTGATTCATGGGGTCGCAAAGAGTCAGACATGACTGAGCGACTGAAATGAACTGAACTGAACTGAGTGAATATATAACCTTCCCAAAGTCCCTAACTATCCCTTCCCCCTGATAACCTTAAGTTAGTTTTATAAGTCTGTGAGTCTGTTTCTATTTTGTAAGTAAGTTCATTTGTATCATTTCTTTTTAGATTCCACATATAAGGGATGTCATAGATATTTCTCTTTCTCTGACTTAATTTTACTTAGTGTGACACTCTCTAGGTCCATCCATGTTGCCACAAATGGCACTATTTCTTTTTTTAATAGCTGAGTAATATTCCATTGTATGTATGTACCATGTCTTTTTTATCCACTCTGTTGATGGACATTTATGTTTCTTCCATGTCTTGGCTATTATAAATAGTGCTGCAATGAACACTGGGGTACTTATATATTTAGGGGGCATGTTTTCCTCTGCATATATGCCCAAGAGTGGGATTGCAGGGTCATATGTTAGCTCTATTTTTAGGTTTTTGAAGAACCTCCATACTGTTCTCCATAGTCCCTGCACCAATTTACATTCCCACCAACAACACAGGAGGGTTCCCTTCTCTCCACACCCTCTCTAGCATTTACTGTTTGTGGGGGTTTTGATGATAGCCATTCTGACTGGTGTGAGATGATATCTCATTGTAGGTTTGATTTGCATTTCTCTAATAACTAGTGATACTGAACATCTTTTCATGTGCCTATTAGCCATCTGTATGTCCTCTTTGGAGAAATGTCTATTCAGGTTTTTTACCCATTTTTTAAGTGGGTTGTTTGTTTTGATGCTGTTAAGCATCATAAGCTGTTTGTAGATTTTGGGGACTAATCCCTTATAGGTCACATCGTTTGCAAGTATTTTCTTCCAATCTGTAGGCTGCCTTTTTATTTTGTTTATTGTTTCCTTTACTGTGCAAAAGTGTTTGAGTTTAAGTAGTTCCCATTTGTTTATTTTTATTTCCATTATTCTGGGAGATGGATTCTCCCAGGCACATAACGAGAAACTCCACAATCCCATGCTTTCTTTTCCCATGTGTCCCCTCCAAGCTCCAAACTGATTTACCTCCTAAATATTTCTCGCAACCATTTCTTCTATTTCTTTTGTTTTAGTAGCTAAGTAGTGTCCAACTCTTCACAATCCCATGGACTGTAGCCTGCCAGGATCCTCTGTTCATGGGATTTCCCAGGCAAGAATACTGGACTAGGTTGCCATTTCCTCCTCTAGGGGATCTTCCCAACCCAGGGATCGAACCCGAGTCTCCTGCACTGCAGGCAATTTCTTTACCACTGAGCAATCAGGGAAGCCCCCATTTCTTCTACTTTATCCCTACTACCATGGCCTTAGACCAGACCCATTGGATTTCTCATTTGGATTTTTATAGTAACCTCCTAACAGGTCTCTCTGACCCAGTCTGGGGTTTTCTACTCCTTCCTTAAAACTGCCACCAGAATGAGCTTTCAAAACCCCAAAGCTGACCATGATCATGGCAGTCCCTCGCTTAAAACTCTTCAAAAGCTCCATATATAATAAAGTATAAATATCCCTTTAGGGCCCTTTAAGATCTAGCTCTTTGCCTACTTCTCCAAACACATCTTTCTCAACCTGTTTTCTAGCCATGCTAAGATCTGATGTCTACAATCTTGAAGTTCCCCCATCGGTGTATTTCCTGTCTACCATGTCCTTCCTCCTCTTTATAACTTGGCAAGCTACTCATCTTTCAAAATTCAGCTATGGAGTTTCCTTCTCTTTTCAGGGAAAGACAGTCACTCTGGAACTGCCTGGACATCAGGATTTGTCAAAGCTCATCTGGTGATTCTGACATGTACCAAGATTGAGAAGCACTGCCACCACATATCTCTAAAATGCCACTGTATTTCAACCAGGTATATCTGTCCTCCTTTCTAAACTCTAAGGTCTTTGAGAGAATAAGCTATGTTTTATTCAATTTTACAATCCTAGTACCTGTGGAGAAGAAATGAAGGAACAAGTGAATAAACCCTCCAATGATATAAAAACACAAGTTTCCACTAATATTTTTGTGTCATATGAGTCTCTTCTGTAAAAATATAAGGAAGTATTACATTATAAGAACATAGGAATTGGGGCTTCCCTGGCAGTCCAGCAGTTAAGACTCTGCACTTCCTTTGAAGGGGGCAAAGGTTTAATACCTGATTGGGGAAGTTAAGATCTGGCATGCCACACAACACCCACTTCCCTGCCCCCCAAAAAGAACATAAAAATCTTACTGCTGATTTAGACTAAATATTGTCACCAACAGTGTAAAAGAACATGACTGTCACTAACAACTACTTTAATCTGCTCAAAGATATACCTATCATAATTTTAGCTTCCTAAACTAATTTATTATTTTTTTAAAAAAACATTATAGAGGAAATAATAAGTCTCTTTAGAAGCTATTTATAATTTCAGCTAGCTCTATTTTGTGGGCATACATTTACTACTGGCATGCAGCAGCATTCCAGGGCCTGGTAGGAGAGACAGTGTACAATGAAGCCACCTAAAATTTTCTTTTTTAGATAGAACTCAATCCTATGACCAAGGACAATTTATCCCCACAGCAGCTTCCCTAGATGCCTCCATTACACCATCACATTCTTATCAACAGCTGCTTAGCTAAAAAGTCCTGAGGACAGCTCATCCAGCCCAACACCAAAACTTGAAGATATTTCTGTGATTAGGAGAGAGAGTTGAGAGACCATAGAAATAGAGGACATCTGTTGTTGTCCTTCCACAATAAAGAAGACACCAAACAACTTGGACCTTCATCTGAGTATGAGTGCCTAAACACAATTTGGAGATTTCTGGCCCACGAGGAAATGTGAAGGCCTAACCGAGTTGAACTGACTGTAGTTCAGTTCATGAATTCTTTATTGCAAAATTCAGACTTAAATTGAAGAAAGTAGGGAAAACCCCTAGACCTTTCAGGTATGGCCTAAATCAAATCCCTTATGATTATACAGTGCAAGTGACAAATAGATCCAAGGGATTAGATCTAATAGAGCACCTGAAGAACTATGGACAGACATTTGTGACATTGTACAGGAGGCAGTGACCAAGACCATCTCCAACAAAAAGAAATGCAAAAATGCAAAATGGTTGTCTAAGAAGGCATTACAAATAGCTGAGAAGAGAAACAAAAGGCAAAGGAGAGAAGGAAAGATATACCCATCTGAATGCAGAGTTCCAAAGACTAGCAAGGAGAGATAGAAACCCTTCCTAAGTGATCAATGCAAAAAATAGAGGAAAACAATAGAATGGGAAAGACTAGAGATCTCTTCAAGAAAATTAGAGATACCAGGGGAACAATCCATGCAAAGATGGGCACAATAAAGGACAGAAAAGGTAAGGACCTAATAGAAGAAGAGGAGATTAAGAAGAGGTGGCAAGAACACACAGAAGAACTATAAAAAAAAGATCTTCATGACCACCCAGATAACCACAATGGTGTGATCACTCACCTAGAGCCAGACATTCTGGAATGCGAAGTCAAGACGGCCTTAAGAAGCATCACTACAAACAAAGCTAGTGGAGGTGATGGAATTCCAGTTGAGCTATTTCAAATCTTAAAAGATGATGCCTTAAAATGTGGCACTCAATATGGCAGCAAATTTGGAAAACTCAGCAGTGGCCACAGGACTAGAAAAGGTCAGTTTTCATCCCAATCCCAAATAAAGGCAATGCCAAAGAATATTCAAACTACCACACAATTGCACTCACCCCACACACTAGCAAAGTGATGCTCGAAATTCTCCAAGCAAGGCTTCAGCAGTATGTGAACTGAGAATTTTCAGATGTTCAAGCTGGATTTAGAAAAGGCAGAGAAAACAGAGATCAAATTGCCAACATCCATTGGATCATAGAAAAAACAAAAGGGTTTCAGAAAAACACCTACTTCTGCTTCATTAAGTATGCTAAAGGCTTTGATTGTGTGGATCACAACAAACTGTGGAAAATTCTTAAAGAGATGTGAATACCAGACCACCTGACCTGCCTCCTGAGAAATCTGTATGCAGGTCAAGAAGCAACAGTTAGAACTGGACATGGAACAACAGACTGGTTCCAAATCAGGGAAGGAGTACGTCAAGGCTGTATATTGTCACTCTGCTTATTTAACTTATATGCAGAGTACATCATGCGAAATGCTGGGCTGGATGAAGCACAAGCTGGAAGCAAGATTGTCAGGAGAAATATCAATAACCTCAGATATGCAGATGACACCACTCTTACAGCAGAAAGCGAAGAGGAACTAAAGAGCCTTTTGATGAAAGTGAAAGAGGAGAGTGAAAAAGCTGGCTTAAAATTCAACATTTAGAAAACTAAGATCATGGCATCCAGTCCCATCATTTCATGGCAAATAGATGGGGAAACAATGAAAACAGTGACAGATTTATTTTCTTGGGCCCCAAAATCACTGCAGATGGTGACTGCAGCCACAAAATTAAAAGATGCTTGCTCCTTGAAAGAAAAGCTATCACTAACCTAGACAGCTTATTAAAAAGCAGAGACATTATTTTGCCAACAAAGGTCCATCTAGCCAAAGCTATGGTTTTTCCAGTAGTCATGTTTGGATGTGAGAGTTGGACCATAAAGAAAGCTGAGTGCCGAAGAATTGATGTTTCCCACATCTCCATCATTGGCAGGCAGGTTCTTTACCACTGAGCCACCTTGGAAGCCCCTAAGGAGGACTGTTTGACAATAAAAATGGCAAATATTCCTCCTATTTTCAGGACTTAAAAGGTAAGCATCTTATTTTTTAACTTAAAGCTTATTGGGGTTGCAGGTAGGACGAAATGGATCTGGACAGCCTCTAACGGGCTCCTCATTTTTTCTCTACTGACCAACTCTCTTGGTCTATTTCAGACACAAGTAAATTTAAAGCACTGAGAGGAAAAATTGAGGAAAAGTTATTTACATTTGTGGTGATGGCAAAGTATTACTCAGGCTTCCTTGATGGCTCAGATGGTAAAGAACCCACCTGCCAATGCAGAGGTAAGAGACACAGGTTTGATCCTTCTGTCAGAAAGATCCCCTGGAGGAGGAAATGGCAGCTCACTCCAGTATTCTTGCCTGGGAAATATCATGGACAGGGGAGCCTGGTGGACTATAATCCATGGGGTCTCACAGAGTCAGACATGACTGAGCGACTAACACTTTTTCACAAAATGTTGCTCAGCTTTGCACTGGTTGAACCACTAAGTAGGTCCTTCCAGTATTCACTGCTGCTGCTGCTGCTGCTGCTGCTGCTGCTGCTAAGTCACTTCAGTCGTGTCTGACTCTATGTGACCCCATAGACAGCAGCTCACCAGGCTCCACTGTCCCTGGGATTCTCCAGGCAAGAACACTGCTAATACTCCCTATAAAACAGGGGAGTGACAACAGTCCCTAGACCCTGACCACGAAGTCTAGTTTTTCTAATTAATTTTCCCTACTTCTACCTTCCAGACCCAGATTACAATATAAGCTTTAATTTCCTTTTTGGTCTTTAAGGAGTTAAAGTCCTTTGTTATCTGGCCTTCAACAGACATGAGTTTTGACTTCAGCTTGAAACAGCATTAACTTCCTGACCACTTCTCATCATGCAACTGGTTAGCTTCCCTCTGGCTGCTCCCAGGATGTCCTCTATCTCTTCCTCCCGGCTTGTGACAAAAGCCCTGCTCCCACACTGTTCTTGGTCCCTGTCCCCAGGACTAGAGCATCCTGAGTAGTCTGCCATTTCTCTCTATTGCTTCTCTTCAGATTCTCCCTGGCTGCTGTACTTTCTGGCATTCATCATATATTCTGTATCCAGTGCTCTTGAGCTTCTTTTTGACTCTGGCCATCCTCCACTTTCTGTCTCTTCTCTTTCTTTCCCACTTTTGGATTTTGGATTTGTTTTTCACAAGTTTACCCCTAGGTATTACCTACCCACTATGTGAGGTTCCATTTCCTTACTTTCCTGTAGTTCAATCTTTCCCTCATTCAGGCTTGAACAATACACGTCTTCAAAAGTACCTCCCAGGGGATTTCTCCGGTGGTCCAGTGATTGAGAACCCGCCTTGCAATGTAGGGGACACAGGTTCCATCCCTGGTCAGGGGACTAAGATCCCACATGACAGAGGGCAACTAAGCCTGAGCATAGCAACTACTGAGCCCATGTACTCTAGGGCCACAACTAGAAAGAGAAGCTTGTGCACCCCACTGAAGAGCCAACGCAGCCAAAAATAATTTTGTTTTAAAAAAAGTACCATCCTACACACACTAATTGCCATTAAACATTTACATATACCTAAGATTCTTATATTTATACTTTCTTTAATAGTCCCACTTTTAGACCTCCCTTCCTCAATTTCACAGTCACTTTGAAGAAGGCAGGTATTTTTTCCTATAGATGTCTCTGAGTGTTTATGGCTAGAATCCTGAGTCTGATGACCAAATATGCAAATATAATGTGACACTCCCTCAAATAGATCTTGTTTAAGGTGTTATCTAAGGACTACCTGCATCACAGTCACTTGAGGGAAGCTTCTTAAAATGCTAATTTCAGGGGCTTCCCAGAAATCAGAATTCAATAGGCCTAGGATGAAGTTCCAGGATCTATATTTTAAGCAGCTCCCTAGAAGAGTATATAGTTTGAAATCCACTGCAGTAAGACATGTTGCTTACACAACTTTCCTTACTTACTTTATTTATATATTTTATTTTGGCCACACCACACAGCTTGCAGAATCTTAGTTCCCTAACCAGGTATTGAACCCATGCCAATGGCAGTGAAAAACAGAGAGTGCTAACCACTGGACCACCAGGGAATTCCCAGCTGTCTTTACTTTAGGTATTACAATCTTGACCATGGTCATCAGGTTATATACCTATAACAGTATGTAGAGTTCTTTAACTTGGGGCTTTATGAAGACAGCAAAAATATCTGTTGAGAATAACTGAAGCTGAACTGAACTCTAACAAGAACCATATACTTACTCATTCATACACAATACACACACATACATTCTGCTTGTTTATTTACTACATATATTTAGATTAAAAAAAACTACAAGGGTCTATGGCAGGTTTTGATATCAATCTCCATATTCTCCTTTCTAAGGAATTGTATACATTTTCCTTCTAGGATCCAAGGATCACTGTCTATCTGCCAAGTTATTTTCCCATGCTGACTGACCTGTGAGATCCAATTCTAGCTTCAAGGTGCTTCTTAGGAATCATGTGTACTTGCTCTAAGTATGGAAAATTAAATGATTTCTATGTTAAGCTTTACATCCTTCCAACGTATTCTGTGAACAGCTGACTACCTAGTGTATTAGTTAACTGGAATTGGCAGTGTGTGTGTGTTTAGTCACTCAGTCATGTCCTACTCTCTGTGACACCATGGACTATAGCCTGCCAGGCTCCTCTGTCCATGGGATTTTTTTCCAGGAAAGAATCCTGGAGTGAGTTGCCATTTCCACCTCTGGAGGATCTTCCCGACCCAGGGATTGAAACTGCATCTCCTGCACTGCAGGCAGATTCTTTACCTCTGAGCCATCGGTGAAGTCCCAGATTTTGCAATACTTTCAGTGAATGTCTAATCTGATTGTTCCAAAACAGAGGCAGTGGGGAGGCAAAGGGATATATGAAACTCAGCTGATGTGTGCCCTCTATCCAAGATGGCTGAGCTTTTGACAAGACTCATTTTTGTGGACAGGATAGTAAATTCAGGTTGAGAATTACTGGGCTAAACAGCATTCTGCATCTATATTCTCTGGAATAGTAGGAGTTTCTTATCTTTTTAAATCAGTGTTTTTCAAGGTAAGACAATAGGAGATGCACTTTCAATACATTTTGCTGGAAAAGCCACTTATGGTTTTGAATCTAAGCTGAAAACAAATTCTCTTATTTTTCTCACTATGTAACTCTTCCTTTATAACACCATAAACACCCTCCATGACCATCCCAACTCTTAGTCTTCGGGTGGCATCAGCTCAGGGTATTACTACTTAATCACTTCTTTCCTTCTATCCTTTGGTCTACAGAATGACTTTTAGATTTACAATGGGCATCCTCAGAAACTGACGGGATCTAGAGTCTTTCCCAGGGTGGTATGAAATATGACTTAGACTCTGAGTATTCAACATATGGTGTATGACCAGAGGAAATGGGTTTCTGTTACTAGCCTCACTGACATTCATCCCTCAACCAAAATGATGGACATTGAATAGCTGTTCACTAACCAATATATACCCAAAAGAGGAAGACTTAGATTCCAATCAAAGAAATGACTGACCCCTTCTTAGACAAAGGTTATGGCTCCTCAGTAAGAAAGCAGCTCAGTTTCAAATAAATTGAATCTCCACACTTCCTAGGCAGACTAGCTATCCTTACGCTCTTCTGGAAAGAAAGGAGTCTCACCTCCTACCCAGTTTTTGATCTACTTTCTGCAATTCTCTAGTTCAGAAAGTGTCTGCTTTAGGATATGCTGCTGGTACAAGTAATTATATCACACTACCTGATCCAGGGCCTCAAACTTCTTTATTTTTTTGAAGATAGAATAAATCTGGTAAAAACACATCTACCACAACTAAGCAATGGCCTAATTGATATAAACCTAGAAGCAGAGCTTCTGTATCATCAGTTTTACTTTTTGCCTGGAAGACTGCCTCCATGATAACTGTACAGATCTTAATCCACCTATCCAAACATCTTCCTGTGGAACAGAATTGAACTGAGGTAATATGGCAAAAGAGATGGCCAAAGAAGTACCTCTAGTTTAGCACATCTTAAAATAAGTAGATAGATATATAGACAGATAGATAATAATAGACAGGTATGATAGAATATATTCTTTTAAATTCAGGGCTGATGGTTGAGATAGTGGGAAAATAACAGCCAGTAAGGATATGTCAGCACTGATTCAGAATAAAAAAGGAAGCTCTGAAGATGGCATCTACCTTTGGATCGCTACTGGTTCCTAGTAGTTTTAAAGGGCCAGTCAAGTGCAAGGGACAAAGAAGACAAATCCTTGGAGGCAAGCAAGGTTAGCAGTTAGATCAGGTGCACACCATCCCTTTCCTTCTCTGCTTATAGTCAGACTCCCAAAGGGTGATGCTCTTAATGGGTGAATGGGGGCAAAACTACCACCCAGAGGCAGATGGTAGAGATAGGTGCTTGCACTGGTTTTGACTCTGAATATAAGAGACAGACAGAGAGAAATTCCCTTCAGACATCATAACCCCAGGCAGCTCTGGGTCCAGAAATCATATGGGTCCAAAAAACTATGGCCAAAACATCTCATACGAGAAATTTAGCTTAAAACAGTTGTGGATTGGCAATATTCCTTGGTGACTAGTAGGAGCAAATGCAACTCTCCTCTAGAATTCACTTTAAACCCAGGTCTCAGTCTCCAAAGAAAAAGTTCCAAGGAACACATGTTCACAAATAAACATCATAATATACACAAGGGAAAATATGAAAGACAGGTAAAGACATATGGAGGATATAATGAGAAAGATCAACAAGTATCTAATGGAAGTCCTAGAAGGAAATATTAAAAATAATAAGAAAGAATGGCTAAGCATTTTCCAAAGTTAGTGAAATATACAAATCTTTACATTCAGGCCACCCTTAATAAACTTGCTCACTGTACTAAACTTATTAGGCTAATATCAACCCTTCATTTGCACACAGGACAATCCTGGATAGACCACAAATAGAGTGTCTATTCATGTCACCTTCAAAAGCAGCAAAGGCAATTGAGTACAGTTGCTTGAATAAGCCTTATGGTTTATCTTTCAGAATACCAGAAGTAAGATTATGTATAGTCAATGCCGATCTTTCCTTCAGGGTCTGAAGTGGTAGGTGAGCTCTGTTAATCCTAAGTCCTAGTGTGACCATTCTGCAATCTCCAAAAGAAAAAAAAAAGAGAAAAGTTTGCATTTTGATGCAGAATACTAGGAAAAGCATACATTTGAGGGCCAGGTACATCTAAGTTCAAATTCTGATCCTGCTACCGTGCTTCAGGTTGCTTCCTATAAAAAAAATTTTTTTTAAACAACACAGTGGGGAAAGGTTAGAGAATTGAATCACTGAGATAACATGTAAAATGCCAGCCAGATCACTGGCACAGAATAAATGATTATTTCCTTTTCATCCCCCATCCCTCTACTTGCATCATGACTTTCAGACTTTTGTCCAAGACTGAGGTCAGCTCCATGATTAGTTTTTAAACAAATTTCCTACTTTTGACAAAATGGCCATTTTAGTTATAAAACTTTATTAAACTTTTGAAAACCTAAAATTATGTCCACTATTTCTCAACTTAAAGAAGTATATGGACAGGCTGGGTATAAAGATTGAAGAGATATTGACCAACCAGAACGGCCAGCCAACGTGACCCAGGTGGACAGGATGACTGAAGTATAAAAAAAGATCTGGCAAAAGATTTCAAGCCCATAACTTAGCGCTAACCCGGGAATATTGGAAGATTGTGGTCAAGGCAGGCTGGAGAAGGCTGGTAACCAGTTTAGGCTTCAAAGATGAGGAATATAGGCAAAAGCCATAAATGAAAAGCTAGGGATTTAATTATTCAGGGACTGAGCAATGACCACTAGAAGCTCAATTCCCAGATCATCTGGGTTACATGTGTCAGAGTTCAAGTTTAGGTGACAGAGATGAAAAGCTCATCACAGAAGGACTAAACTATACCACTGTTAACCTACTAATAATACAATGCCTAGCACATAGTAAGCCCTCTGTTGAGTGAATGAATGATCAAGCAACCACAGTAAAGCCAGATAAAAATACTGGAAGGTCAGTAGTAAGATTAACATTGAAAGTAAGGTTAAATTCTAAAGGCAAGCAGGTTCACTCAGCGGTTAAAGACCACAGAAGAAAGGGAACCAGACAGTCCCTAACATCACATGGGCAGCAAGATTGCTGAGGTTCTAGAGAATATTTACAAACGGGGTTGAATTTTAGGTGTACTGTGTGTGTGAGTGTACGTGAAGCAAGATACTTCTTTCATATTTTAAATTCATGTTATAGCTTTTTCTTTTTTCTGAACTCACTGTTTTTTCTTCTGTTACATCACACCATAATGTTCATTTCCAGGGTGACATTTATTCCCCAGTGCATTCAAGGACTTCAGAGAGCAAACAGCACCTGCTGATGTGTTACACTTGTTTTTCCAGGACCTACCTAGATTCGTGGTTCTCAACTGGCAGAGGGAAGATAAGGATATTTATCCCTGGAGTAGTTTTCTACTGTTTCATAACAAATTACCACAAACTGAATGGCCTAAAAAAAAGACATATTTGTTAGCTCATAGTTCTGTAAATCAGAAGTCTGGGTACAGTGTGGCTGGGCTCTCTGCTCAGGTTCAAGTGTGGCTGAAATCAAGGTGTCAGCTAGGCTGCTTTCTCATATGGAGTTTGGGGTCCTCTTCCCACCCCATTCAGGTTATCAGCAGAATTCATACCCCTGCAGCCAGAGGACTGAGGTCCCCATTTCCTTACTATCAGCAGGGAGCTACTCTTGATTCCTAGAGGCCACATTTCACATGTCTTGGACCCCAACGGCAGCACACAGTATCGATGTTTGCTTTCTTTTTTTTTCCTAGATGTTTGCTTTCTCCCAAGCCTGCCAGAGAGTATTTCTCTGACTTCCTTTTCCCACTAGTTAGAGAAAACTCTGCTTTTAAGGGGCTCATGTGATTAGGTCAGATTCACAAGTATCAGCCCTGTATCTTAAAGTCAACTGATTTGGAACTTTAATTACATCTGCACAATCCCATCACAACAGCAGATGGATTAGCACTGAATTAAATAACTGGGAGAAGACATGTGTATAGATGGAACGAGGCAGTCTTGGAGGTCTAGCTTAAAATTCTGCCTACCATAAACCCCAATGTTGGGATGTTCCTATTTAGATAAATACCATAAAAATGGGAAAAAAAGAAATATCATCCAGTTGCTTTAATTTTTGTAGCAATATTACTATTTCAGACAGTTCTCTCATTAACATGGCTCATTTGCTATAAGATAGTAAACTCGATTAAACTGTATATGCACACACACACACATGCGCACATTAGCCTGACTGATATTTCTATGTAAATATTTGCCACCAGATTGTTTTACCAATTAAAAATACATATGTATGTATGAATGTATATATTCTTTTTCTTCCATGAAAGAAAAATAAAAGATCTCTTCCTCAGATTTTGACCTGCAGTGAATTTTTGAAGCATAAAGTTCATATGTCTTAGTTTCTCTTTCTTTAGATTAGGTCATATATTACTAATTACTGTTTTGAAAAACAAAATTATTCTTAGCCCATATTATTTAGAAGTGAATCTCTAACATTATACTTTGCTTCTAGAAGCTCCACATCAGTGCATCATTTCACAGTTGCTTCAGAAATTATCATTACCATTCTCTTTGTTTGTCAGGCCTGCAGTGTAGAAAACATGATTTTTACCAGTAGAATAATTACACTCCAAGATTTTCTTTGTATTTTTTCCAAGTTCATTTTCTTAGTGGCACTTATTAAACTGTTCCAGAAGCTAAGTGTGACACATGTAATACCTTATATTGGAAATGAATCTCAGATTTTCATGTGTAAGTCTACCTTGGTTATATATTGGTTATATATTTTCTTTTAATATTTCCCCTCATTTACACAGTAACACATATTCATTGTAGAAAACTGAGTCATTTTATAAAGGTACAAATAACCATAAATTTCATTTTAATCAACAACCAAAGACAATCACCATTAATCATTTGGGAACACTCTTCCAGAACTCTCTTCACTTATATACACATATAGATACATAGATAAATAATTTTTGTAAATGGAATTATTCTTCATGCAATTATTTCATAACACCCGTTTTCATTTAACACATTATCAGTTCCTGTCATGTCAATGAATATAGAGACTTACTTCTTAACAACTGGCGGTTACCACATTATTCTTGTCTGCTAGTAACCCTTTCTTGGAAAAAACATCCATTGCATACTCCATGTGGTCCTAGTAAGAAAGATGATCAGAGTAGTCTCTCCCTACATGGTGTATGGCAGGGAATCAGTTGACCCATGCCTGAAAACTCAGAGTCTCTATTCCCTTAGCTACAGGGGTTTCCAAAGAGCAATCAACATAGACCCTGAGATTTAATATATCAACACTAGGAGAGAGAGAGTCTTACTTCCTTTAGGATTGAGGATTATTAAGACAGTATAAACCAATTGCCTACAGTCATCTTTGCTGACAACAAAAAGGAATCTGTCTGTGATAGGAAAATTGAAGTCTAAGCACAAAAGAGGCAGAGATAAGCAAAGATGAAAGAGAAAGTTTTGAGATATCTTAGACCCTGGATCCCACTATGCCTGAAGCTACTTCATCTGGACTACAGTCAGTGTTGTTATAATACAACACAGGCTTTCCCCAAAATTACTGGACTATGCAAAGTTGTTTCAGGAAAAATCACAGGGCTTATGGGAGAAATGGGACTAGTTGTACAAGATTTAAGAACTTTGTCATGGACACATATTCAAAAAAGGTATGAACTTAATGAAAATGATAGCACAGTTTTACACACTAACTGGTTACGAAATACAAAAATACAACAATAAACATGGTGGTTTAGTTTGAAAAAGACCTGAAGCTTGCTTGTGGAAATGGTTATCAGAAGGGTTGCAAGTTATGAGTTACTGTGAGGTGACAGATGGACAGTTATCTGAAATCAGGTGGAAAGCTGCAACACTAGATGTGGATGGGTATGACTCAAAACATACAAAGAAGTGAGGCAACTGAAAACATACAAAGAAGTGAGGCAACTGAAAACATACAAAGAAGTGAGGCAACTGAAAACATACAAAGTGAGGCAACTGAAAACATACAAAGAAGTGAGGCAACTGGTAGGTATCTGAGGTCTATGTGCATTTTGTGTACTCCTCTGCAACTTGATTCATCTGGGTTTAGTTTTTTGTTTTCACCTAATGTTTCTGGCTGACAAAACTGCACATAAAATGCAAAATTCATCTTACACTTAAATTGTTCTCTAATACATTAGTCACAAAGGAACAGACAAGTGTTAGAGCAGTCTGTACTTGACTATGTAAGTGAATAAATTCCCTTTTTTGGTTTAACATAATTCCAGTTAGCTTTCTTCCAGGGTCCTGAATAGTAATAGATGGCTAAAAAATATTTCATTACACATCAGTAACACATTTTAAGTTCCAGGCTGGCTTCTCTGTGTCTCTTGACACATTTCTAGACTCTTTCTCTACTTTCAGTTCTTGTGTGCTCAGAGATTGAAAATTCATTTTAATATTAACATAAACCATCATTAAGAAGGTGAAGTGGTGACTTCCTTGGTGGTCCAGTGGCATTAAGACTTCACCTGCCAATGCAGGGGGTGTAGGTTCAATACCTGTTTGGGGAGCTAAGATTCCACATGCTTCACAGTCAAAAAACATAAAACCAGTCCAGGTTCGATGCATGATACTGGATGCTTGGGGCTGGTGTACTGAGACAACCCAGAGGGATGGTACGGAAGGGAGGAGGGAAGGGGGTTCAGGATGGGGAACACGTGTATACCTGTGGCGGATTCATGTTGATGTATGGCAAAACCAATACAATATTGTAAACTAATTAACCTCCAATTAAAATAAATAAATTTATATTTTAAAAAAACATAAAACAGAAGCAATATTGTAACAAATTCAATAAAGATATTTTAAAAAGAAGGTAGAATGGACCTGAAAAAGGCATAAAAATTCAAAATCAAAAGATTTTTTAAATTTTACTATTATAATCTGTAACACAACTGACTTTTCAAACAAATGATTGAAAGTTGATGATTACAGAATTTAATCTTGGCCCTGACAAGTTTTGGCCATTTTCAGAATGATTTTTCCCATGGATTCTGCTACTTTAAAATCCATAAAAACTCTCATGGTGATTGCAATATTAAATCTTGTCATGTAAATACTATAGCTCAAATCACCTAACCTTGTACATAAAAAAGTTTTTCCCTGGGTTATCACTTTAGCTCTTGTTTATGCAAAGGCCTACATGCATTACAGTTTTATCACTGATGTTCTAGGTGATTACTCTTGGAGATGGAGCAAAATTGGCCCCAAAGATACTGCCATTTTGTATTCTTGACAAGAGAAGACAGCCAGTATTCCATACCACAGACAAGTTCTTTCATACCCTGGCTGCGAGTTTAGCATTTGAAATCCCTAAGCAGGGTTTATGCTATGCAGATAAGGAGGCATAAAAAGTTTCCTTAAACCCATCAGCCTTAGATCTGTGTAGTTTTTATAGTCATCGGAAATGAGCCACTCAACTCTGCTCTAAAAGCAGACATAAACAATATATAAACAAGTACGGCTGGTTATGCTCCAATAAAACCTTCATTACAAAAACAGACAGCAGGACAGATTTGTCCAGAGTTCTGGTACCGCAATCTGCCAAAGCCTGCTTTGGACCAATAGTTTTCACTTTTTTTTTTTTTTTTTAATGGAGCCTTGCAGCAGTCTCTTGAGAGTCAAGGAAGGCCAAGCAGGCAGGAACCTGAATTATCCCTGCTTCAACTATAATAGTTTTTATTTTTATGATATGTGGACCCTTGTATGAAATCAGGTTTGATTAAAGAGTTTCATTTCTAATACGGAGAAAACCTTTAAAACCACAGCCTTGGACTAAGCCTAAAATCTGCTGCCTTAAAACTCAAGAACAGGTGTTTAAGGCAAAACAAATATACCTTTTGATATCTTTAAAAAGTGATCATAGGTGGTACACATGTGTTTTGATGTTTCCAGAAATTCACTTTCTCATAAAATTGATAAAAGCATTTAAATAGATAACTTGAACAGCTCTAAAAATGTTATTGGATTATCATTCCTATTTCATTTCAGCTTTCTCTAAACATAATGTTTAAGGTACCTTAAAAGGTCCAAGAGAGGTGGTATGAAATAATGAAAAAAACACCAACTTAGGAGACTGTATTTTCCTCCACTGCTAGATTGTGAGCTCCCGGGAAACAGGAAGTAAATTGTCGTCTTTGAATTATGCTCAGCACCTAGAACAGAACATGACAGTAAGTTTTAATTTTTAAGGCAAATGTAAATTCACTATTACATAGCTAGGAAGAAAATAAATTCAGGTAGTTTATTTATTTATATCTTTCCATAATCCATAAGGGAAAAAAGCATATCTTTCCTGATTATATGCTAAGGTGCTTCAGTCATGTCCAACTCTGTGCAGCCCTATGGACTGTAGCCCACCAGGCTTCTCTGTCCATGGGATTCTCCAGGCAAGAATACTGGAGTGGGTTGCTATGCCCTCTTCCAAGGGATCTTCCTGACTCAGGGATTGAACCCTGGGTCTCCTGCATTGGCAGGCGGGTTCTTTACCATCAGCACTACCTGGGAAGCCCCTTATAGTGAGCAACAAAATAAAAAGATTGTACTTTGAGATATATTTTTAAACCTAGAAAATTAGCATGTTTAAAACACATAAAAGCTAATAATTGGGTCCACAAATCCCTTCTGTGCACTTCTTAATTACAAAAAGCTCTGGAAGCCAAACATTTTTGTTTTGTATTTTTAGTGACTTATTTGACAGTCAACTTAGTCTAACCTAAACTTATCTGACAGTAGTAGCTGACCTGAACTGAAGGTGGCTACTTACTAGTGTTTATCTACCGCTTATGAATAATCATAAGGTTTGCTGCAAGAAATACTACCCTATTTGATTATGCAGCATTTGCCCTCAACTCCCTAGGGTGTTAAAGAATACATAGTATATGGCATTCGGTTTTACACAAACTCGCCAGACAACCCCAGGTCTTTTCCTGGTAGCTTTCCACGTAGGAATCTAGAATCCCATTCCAGCCTCTCTGAGGCCATGACCCCGGTCCCAGTTGCTTTTCTGCCGCCATCTTGAGCAACAATTGTGCAAACAGCTCCGAGTGCCTTCCTGTCATGGCAGTTGGAAAAATAAATGTTTCCCGATTATATATAAAGTCAGCCTTATCACTTTGATGGTCAATGATGCGTTAACAAAGAACATCTTAGTCTTTTATAAGCACCTTTCTATTTTCATCACTGGACACGGCAGTTGAGGATCAGAATTAAGTTACAAACTCTTATCCTTGCAACGGAATCTGCTCAATATATTTACCATTTGACTGATGCACATATTGACCAGTATGTAAGAATTTCTCTCCCGTTAAGTGTGGGCAACAATAGTTATCTGTAAAGAGAAAGTAACCGGAGGCCCTACAGTGGCTCGGCTCCAGCAACAAATCCATCATTACTCCATCGAACTGGCACACTCCCCACTATCTCTCCTGGACCCCACCCTCTGGCCAGCAGGATCCTATCTAGAGATCTCAATTAGAGATCTTGTACTAAATAGCACAGGTTATGCCCCATAACGCTAGAGGAGGTGGACCCGCCTACTCCCTAGGGTTTGGGAATCTGGGCTTGGATAAATTAAATCGACGAAAATTTAAACCACAATGCCAACTTATCCCGACACCATTTCCTCATAAGAAAAACAGCAAACTCCAAATCACCCCTCTAAAAATGCCTCTGTTTAGAATTGCAGAGTTAGAGAATGGGACACTCTGCCGGACCCCACCTACATCAGGCGCGCTCCCACAAAGTCGGGGGACCGCGTCGCTCAGGCGTAGGCTCTAGACTCCTCCCCTCAGAACACTCATCCCCACCCTTCCCCACTACTTCCGGCCCTCACCGAACGCCCTCAACGGCGCTTGCGCCGTTTTGATAGGCTTCTAGAGTACAAAAAATCTGAGCTCTGCCTCTCAGGAACCGCCCCCGCCTCCTCTTCGCCCCACCCACGCCCCACCGGCCCCTCCCGAAATCTCGCGAGGGTAGGTGCGCGTCCGTGTTTTTCGGGCAACTGGCTCTCCCAGCAGCTGTAATTGCTGCTGCGGGAGATATTGGAGCTGCTGTCGTCCGCGCGCCCGCCCTCCCCCACTGAGGAGAGCCACCGCCTCTTTCGCTCTCTTCGCACACCTATCGCCGGGAGCGGCGGCAGCAACAGTCCACCGCCGCCTCCTCAGACGGCCGCTCTGCCGGTTATTGCCTCAGTCCGGCACTTGCCGGCAGCCCCCTGTCCAGCTCCTCTCTTCAGATCGTCTGCTCCCTCCTCATCCTCCCCGGGACCCACCTCCCCACGGTTCGCCGGTGTGGAGGACGACGAGGAGGAGACGAGAGTCACCCTCCCTCCAGGCGGCGCCGGCCCCCTCACCCGCGGGTGTGTCCTATAAATGGCGTCGGAAAGCGACACGGAGGAATTCTTTGATGCCCCTGAAGATGTGCACCTTGAGGGCGGCGACCCTACCGGGTAAGTAGCCCTGGCCCAGAAGCCAGGCGTCCCCGTCTCCTGGCTTCCCCTGTGCCTTCCCCCCTACACCCCTTCCAGGTCCCGTCGCCGCAGCCCCTCCGTCTCCCTCGGCTACTTCAGAGTGAGTTCCGGGGAGGGCAATCGCCCACCTCGGGCAAACCCCGCTCTTGGCCCTGGTAAACGGCCCCCGGGCTTCTCTCGGAGCCGCTTTCTCTTGTCCAGCTTTCTGCGAGGTGGGACAGTTTACGAGCTCGAGAACCAGAGATGTGTATTTGAGGGTTTCAGAGCTTACCTTGAAACATCCGTTTTGGCCTTGGGGGCCATAGATTAAAGGAGCGGTAACAGGAATTGCAGTGACGGGTTTTTTTCCTTCTTTTGCCGCTAACTTACCTATCCGATTCAGAGGTGTCTCTACTTCTCCCTATTTGCTGTCCTCTTTTGGTTGCACAAAAAGAAAAGGAGCGGAGCGAGGGGAGGGGGAAGACTGGGTGTTTACTTAGGAAAGTCCTCTAGCTGATGTACTCGAGATCCACGGTGTTTTATCAAAATAACATCTTGCCATGAGGCAGAGGAAATCGAAGACGAGGTCCTTTACAATTAGCGAGACTGCGGTCTTAAAAGAGTTGCCGTACAGAAATGTGTACAACCGACTACAGTGATACAAACAAGTGCTGAGTAATCTGTGGTTGGAAGGAGAGCCACAGCTTTGTGCTCTTTATCTAATTCTGCAAAATGTTTTAGTGGTGATTAATAGGGAGATTCTGAGTAGGAACTACAGTAGTTGGAATGCTTCGCTTGCCTGGGACTTCTACTGACCCACTCCCGACTCTTCCGAGTTGGAATAATGTTTAAAGCGAGTTCACCGAACTCCTCTACTGGTCTTGTGTGGCACTAGAGGCAGTGAAATACATTTTCGTGCTATAGGAACTTGAAAATGGGTAAAATTTGTCATGTTACTGTAAAAGTCACTAATATGGTTCCAAAAGTCAGCTGCCTTCAATTTGCAAGCTTACCCGTGGAAGAAATACCTTAATGCAAATTAATATTATCTGTACATTCTAGAAGTCGTTCTAAAACTGAATAGGTATTATATATAATATGTACCCCAAAAGTTACAGCGACAAAAGCAGAGAAAATGTATGTTGGTAGGTCGTTAATGAGTGTGTTTCCACCAACCTTCAAATCACTAGTATAGGATTTGAAGGTTGGCAATGGCCAATCTTGAGATGGCATTGAATCTCCTTTAACTTCACAAATTCACAGCTAGATGGTAGAGGATAGAAAATTCACTTGGATTTCCAAGTATATAGGAGTCCTGTGAAATTAAATTTTGTCTTCCTGGTATTCCCCTTAAAGTAATCATATGATTTAATAAATTTAGAGCTGTATGAGTATTGTTTCTTTTCAATGAATGTAGCATTTAATTTTGACGAACAGCTACATCAGGACCTGTGTAAACTGCCTAGTAGTCCAGTACCTGGCAGAAAGATCTCCAGTGTTCATTCCTTCTCCTTCCTTTCTTGTAATTAGCAAATTTAACTTCACAGGGTGCTTACTTTGGGAGGAAGTATGCACAACTTGGAGTTATTTAACTTATCTAAACTGAATGAGTCATTTTGATAGAATTGCTAGTCACTTCTTCCCTCCTGGGATAATAAACTTCTCAAGCACTATGATCCTTTGATATGCTAGGTAAAAAGTAAAAACATCTCTTAGGACCCAGCCTTCTGATTTTAACTCTAACCTGCCCAAATATTGAGGATGTTGAGCTCTATGGGCAAAACTACTGTCAGTCTATGAATTTCAAGGCTCCATCCTGCATTATTGAGGGGCTTTCGAAGGAAATTAAACTCTACCTGTGTAAATTTAATCAGGAGAATTTAATCTGAAAAGAACTAGCAGTACTGAGAGGACTGCACAAGGTTGGCATTATTAACATTCCCTCTGTCCTTTGTGACAGTTTTTGTTACTTGCATAAGGTACTGTGAGGAAACTTGGCTGGGTAACTAACAACCTAGAAATGAGCGAGAAATCTTGATTTGTGAAAACATATGGTATCATCAGATATCAGTTATTAGAAGTATCTTCTCTCCCTTGAGATACACTCGGAGATTTACACCGTATGCACTCTAAGAGGTTAACCAACCCGGTTTGGGCACTTTAAGAAATGTTCCTTGCATTGCATGTTCTAGACTACACAGAACATTTCACCAGATTGTAGTAAATTGAGTAGGCTGTTGAGAGTTATCTCATGTTTTGTTAATTAGCAGAATCCAGATAAACAATCCATTTCCTAAAACTGATTTCTTTCTTCTTTTCCCCTTCCAATGGTGTCTTCAGCTTTGTTATTCTACTCTTTGAAATCAAAGTTAATAAAGTTAAAAATCAGTCCAGTTTTTTATAGGATGACTTGATTTGAATGCAGCTACTTTTCCACAGTGGGAGATCAACTCCACTTGTCCAGCTTTGCAATGTACATCACAGTTACAATGCTTTATTTTGATTGATATTTTAGGTCAGATTTCCTTATTCTTTTCTCCATTTTAATGAGGAACCTTAGGCTCAAAGAGGTTAATAAATTAGCCTAGGGGACACAGCTTGTAAGTGACAGCTGGGATTTGAAACCAGTTCTTTGGACTCCTACTCCAGTATTTTTTTCTAGTACATCATAGCTGCCCCATACTGGGTGTGTGTGTGTGGGGTGTGTGTGTGGGGGGTGTGTGTGTGTGTGTGTGTGTGGTGTGTGTGTGTGTGTGTGTGTATTCAAGGTAATTTCCTCTAAGAGATACTTGAGTCAAATGCTTTAGGACCAACTTGCTAAGTTGAACTGGTGCATATATTTAAAACTAGTAGCCCAAACTTCAGTTCTCTTGACTAGAAATTCCCACTTTCTCTTTCAAGAATGTGTATTTTGTTTTGTCAGATAGGGCTGTTATAAGATCATAGCATGTTACAGCTGGAAGAGACATCTGGTTTAACTCCTTCATGTAAACTGTGAAAGCCAAAGCCCTGAGAAAGGAAAGTGACTTGTCCAAGGTGCCACAGCAAACTAATGGCAAAGTTAGGACTTAAATCCAGATCAGTTTCACTGTCTAGAATTATCTTCTGCTATCATGCTATCTTTTGATAAAGCAGGAAAGGGAGGAGAAAGTTTGATATAGTACAAAAAAGCCCTGGACTATGAGTCATTTCATTTCCTCATCTTTAATTTGAGGAGAGTTTAACAGACTTGATGGTATTTGGTACATGATTTAAGACCTGTAGATTTGAAATTCGATATTTACTGGGTAAGTTATATGTGAAATGAATGTTTGTGCTATTTTGTGTGGATTATGCATACACATACTAAAGGCTTGCACTGAGAACATGTTGTAAAAACAAGCGTGATGTTTTGAGCATTCTTTATTTTTTTATTGGAAGAAATGGTAAAATTTTTAGAGTAGGAAGGGATAGAAGATCGTTTGGCCCAGCTCTTCCATTTAACTGAAAGAGAAACTATGCTCAGAGAGGGGAAGTGACACATTGCTGATTAGTGGCAAACTCAGAACTAGAACTCAAGTCTCCTGATTCCTCATTTATACCATGATGCCTTGTCTGTAGAAGGAAGGAAAGTTTGGCAGTTATTCCTGCTGTAGGTTTCTGGCACATACTCTGTTAGCGGGACTCCTGAGATAGTCAACTACATCTAATATGATTCTGTTTCTTTCATGTCTTGCTGTCAGAGGACATGGAATATTCTAGGATCCTCACTTTTGCACACTAATTTTCTCCAAGTCTGGATGAAAAAACGGTGACAGAACAGAACAGCTAATATAAGAACAGGGATGTGGGGAGGGAGGAGGGAGGGGGGTTCAGGATTTGGAACATGTGTACACCCGTGGCGGATTCATGTTGATGTATGGCAAAACCAATACAGTATTGTAAAGTAAAATAAAGTAAAAAAAAAAAAAAAGAACAGGGATGGTCATTTGTTTTGTTAGTTTATTGTCAATTATGGTCTATTATTTTAGATTGGAGTAATAACCCAAATCTTGGATTTTTAAGTCATAAGAACTGAGATCAAACTGTCCCAAAGAGTTGTTTGGTCTAAAAAATAAAAAGTTGCCTAACTGCCTTTGTTGAAAACTCAGTTTTTCACTAGGACATCAGAAACATTTCTCTCTGAATTGAAAATTGATGCATTTCAATTAAAAATTATTTGCGTGATATGGGTTATTTAACAGCCCTATTAAAAATAAGCTGTTATTTAACAACCTTATTAAAAATGGCTATTCATGGCCTGGAAGCATAGATGAATTATATCTGATTGCTATTGGCCTTGTGGATTGATAGAAATATATTTACATATGCTTTTTTAATCACACCATGTAGCATCATGTAGAGGTGGGAGGGGACCTTTTGCATATTAATTAGTAATATGCTCTAAATTTAGTGGCCTCCAACTGTCAGTTTGGTAACTCATGGAAGTAGGACAGTCTGAAGCAGTGCTGCAGTTTGGGGACTCAATTTGAATCTGTACAAACTCTTAAAACTGAAAACTTTATTCTGTTCTTGGGGTAACCTACTTCAAAAAATAGGGTAGATAAAATTTGATCTTTAAAAATGTTAAAAACCTAGATAGTTGTAGGATGTTGATGGTTCAATGATGGTCCTACAGAACAAAAAGTAACTTCTAATTGTTGTTGTTTGAGACCTGCATAGCCTTCACAGTACATGACAGTCCTTGTGTTTTTTCAGTTCATTGTTTCGATTTTGACAAAGTCAGGTGAATTTGCCAGGCAAGCACCTTGAAGAGGCTGTTTGTTTCCTCCTCAAACTCTGCCTGCAATTCTGGTGATTACTTCCTGGGATACGTAGGTGGAGGCCAGGGTGGTGGTGATGGTGGTGGAGTAGGTGGTGAAGGTAGCCCCCGAAGCCGAGAGACAGGTTCTCAGACTGCTTACTGGGACATGGATAACTGAGATCAGATGAATCACAGTATTTAGTATTGTTTTAGATACACACCTATACAGTGAATTAAACAACTCTTTCTGTGAGAGATTAACAGTCTGTAAGAATTTAAAGTAATAAAAATTATAGGTACTTTATGATGCCCTACTGATATTTAACTTGAATTGCTAATTAACCTACATTTTTGTTTTCTACCCACAGCTAAGCTAATTTCTACAAACTTTCACAAGGTTTGTTCCACCCTTGCTGTCAGATATTATTCTGCTAACAAGCTAAACCTTTAATTGGGTGCTTTTCTTACTCTTCAGAGTGGAATCTTATCTGTTCTCTTATTTCAAACTGAGCAGCCTTTGTATTAGTCTGTCATCTCATGATTCAAAATTGTGGAAAGACTGCATAAGACATAATGTGGGCCTCGTACCTGATGGCAACCCCAATGTTTTTCCCCAGTCCTATACAAATTTATCTTGGTTACTGTAGCAACCAGCCTATCAGTTATTTTTCTAGCTCTTTTGCCTGCTCAGATACTAGGATTACCATATAATCAGGTTCTGCTAAAGCCCTCCAGATCTTAGCATTTTATTACCAGCTGCAGCTGTCTGACAGTTTCAGCTTGGCATTCCATTAGGGTCAATTGGTTTTAAGTTCACAAAACCTTTTTGTCCCCAAACATTTTAAACATACAGAATTTAACAGGAACATGTTTAGGCAATATTTCTCTCATGCTACTTTTATCAGTTCCATTGTTAGTCATTCTCTTGAAGATTGAATGCATTACATCACTGGCATTCAATGGCCATCCATTTGTCATATTAGCTAGAATAAATTTCAAGATCGAGTTACCATTTAACAAATATATACAAATATGATTTTAGACTTTATGTCATCACCAGCTAGCTGAAGTGACTTAAAAGTACCTTGATTCATCAACTCACAAATAAATAATCTGGCTTCTACCAAAAATTATTTCTGTCGATAGCAGAAAGGATGTTTGGACTTTTCATTCTAATTTTGGAAAACAGTTCAGCTGTTTAATAGGAAAGTTTATCTTTCTTTTGCAGCCTTTGATAAATGGGAAAAGAAACGTAAAGATTGAATAGTTGTACAGATCTTTATTATGTTCTATTTTTTTAAATCTCGTAAAAACCTCAGAATCCAAATAACTAAAATAGTTAAGTTACAAACATGTTTGTCTTGCTAAAACTAAGAATGTTGAAGAAATATTTAGAATATATAAAATGATAGTTCATATAGTAGTTTATATAATGTTTGTGTTAATGTTTCTTTTTGGTGCTCATGCTTGTTAATATTATATGGTGTAATAATAAATATATGCCTGATTAATCTTTCTAAATATTCCTAATTAATCTTTCAGTTTAACTGAGGTGGTTAATCTTTTAATACTTAAGCCAATTTTGGTGTGTGTTTCAATATATAACAATAACATAAGTAATGTGTTTTTAAAAATCAGAGTAGAATTTCTCTTAAGATATGTTGTGTACTTTTCAAGAAATATTTATCTTTCTGAATTAGAATATTATGTAGTAAGCTTCTGAGTTTGTGAAATGATTAAATTAAAATTTCCTGGCTTGAATTTTTATTTTTAAATCATTTGAATGGTTTAAGAGCATTTAAAATTAAAATAATTTAATCTTAAAGCATTTTAAGATTAGTTTATCCTATTCAAAACTGTAGTTACTAAATTCTGATGATGCCCCAAGGAGAACTTTATTTTAATTGCACAAATAGGCTACAGAGCAGAAAAGGTTTTACTTTATCCACAGGACCCTAATCCCTAAAATTTTTTAAATAAAGGGGGAAGGGAGGATAGGAATTTTTTTTAAAGACCTAGGATGAACCATACAAATTTTGGAAAGTACTGACAGAAAACTTTAATGTTTTCCAGTAGGCAGCCTGTACAGAGGAAGCCATACCTGTATAAAATGTACTTGACCACTACTAATTGTAATAGACTGTTCCAGTACAAACTCATTGAACTGTGAGCATTCTTATGAACCACAGGTCAAACTCTTTAGAGAACCAATAAATAGAATGTAGAGCTGTATTCAAACCATTTTCTCAGAAGCAGGCATCCTGGTTACTAAGTAGGCTCAAGAGAAGAGATAAAAGTGTTCTTTCTGGCATCACTCTTGAACTGGAAAGACTAGCCATGGATGAACTTAATATCCACAGTCCTCTTTTAAATTTGTTTCTGAACATCTTTATTAAATTGGGAGACAGAGGAAATTATTTTTCTAGTTACTCAGTTCAGTTCAGTCGCTCATTCGTGTCTGACTCTGCCTCCTTGTCCATCACCAACTCCCAGAGTTCACCCAAACTCATGTCCATCGAGTCGGTGATGCCATCCAGCCATCTCATCCTCTGTCATCCCCTTCTCCTCCTGTCCCCAATCCCTCCCAGCATCAGGGTCTTTTCCAATGAGTCAACTCTTCGCATCAGGTGGCCAAAGTATTGGACTTTCAGCTTTGGCATCAGTCCTTCCAAAGAACACCCAGGACTGAGCTCCTTTAGAACAGCATTCTTTGAAGTTGCTGGTTGGATCTCCTTGCAGTCCATGGGACTCTCAAGAGTCTTCTCCAACACCACAGTTCAAAAGCATCAATTCTTCGGTGCTCAGCCTTCTTCACAGTCCAACTCTCACATCCATACATGACCACAGGAAAAACCATAGCCTTGGCTAGATGGACCTTTGTTGGCAAAGTAATGTCTCTGCTTTTGAATATGCTATCTAGGTTGGTCATAACTTTTCTTCCAAGGAGTGAGCGTCTTTTAATTTCATGGCTGCAGTCACCATCTGCAGGGATTTTGGAGCCCCAAAAAATAAAGTCTGACACTGTTTCCACTATTTCCCCATCTATTTCCCATGAAGTGATGGGACCAGATGCCATGATCTTCATTTTCTGAATGTTGAGCTTTAAGCCAACTTTTTCACTCTCCTCTTTCACTTTCATCAAGAGGCTCTTTAGTTCCTCTTCACTTTCTGCCATAAGGGTGGTGTCATCTGCATATCTGAGGTTATTGATATTTCTCCTGGCAATCTTGATTCCACCTTGTGCTTCTTCCAGCCCAACGTTTCTCATGATGTACTCTGCATAGAAGTTAAATAAGCAGGGTGACAATATACAGCCTTGACGTACTCCTTTTCCTATTTGGAACCAGTCTGTTGTTAGGGTTCTAGTTATTAGCAGTACTATTAACAATTTGTGTGTGTGTGTTTTTTTTTAAATCACTCTTTTAAAATATGCTTATCTACCCGAATGACAGGTGGTTTGAACATTTCTTCTCAGCCCCAGTTCCACCCCATTCACCCCCAGCTTTCTCCTTCCTAGCTTACCTCAAGGTCATTAGTACAGAGATTCCCTGGTGTAATAACTTATTCTTCCTTAACAAGTGAGAAGAAACAGTGGTGGATGAAATATAATGAATGGGTGGGTCTTTGGGGATGAATAAGGGAAAGATTGGTTAAATTGGATATAGCAGATGCATTGGTAAGTGGGATTGGTTAGTGTCACCGGTAGAGTGGAGCACTGGATTAGTGGAAGATAGGTGAGCAGAAGGAATAGGTAGCTTGATAAAACTAGTACCTTTGTGAGTGAAAGTGAGTGGGTTTGTCAGTATTATGCAATTTTATCTTTATTGGATTGGCTTTAGAGATTAAAGCTAGGTACAGAGATCAGTCTTTTTTCCTTTACGTGGACTTTGCTATACCTATTTTATCCCAGGTCAAAGCTCCCGTTTGTTAACTTTTAACCTTTGCCATATTTTCCTGGGTGGAGAGATGTCTGCAGTTGATGTGTTGTTGTTCAGTCGCTCATTCGTGTCTGACTCTTCGTGACCCCATGGACTGCAGAATGCCAGGCTTCCCTGTCCTTCACGATCTCCCAGAGCTTGCTCAAACTCACGTCCATCAAGTCGGTGATGGCATCCAGCCATCTCATCCTTTATCATCCCCTTCTCTTCCTGCCCTCATTCTTTCCCAGCATCAGGGTCTTTTCCAATGAGGCAGCTCTTCGTATCTGGTGGCCAAAGTATTGGAGCTTCAGCATCAGTCCTTCCAATGAATATTCAGGACTGATTTCCTTTAGGATTGACTGGTTTGATCCTTGCAGTCCAAGGGACTCTCAAGAGTCTTCTCCAACACCACAGTTCAAAAGCATCACCTATCCTTGGTGGCAATAAGGATGCTCTGTGGTTTTCCACTTCCTTTCACAATTTCTTCTAGCAGTACTTTTGAACTTCCTGGTTTCTCTCAAATCTTCACTCCCACTTCCCATTCCTGTACATACTGGTTCCTATAAGAGTGGAGGGAAGAAATGGAGGGGACTGAGGCAAAGACGGTGGTTTAGATTTATAGGACCTTTGTAACTTGGGTACATTCTGTATTCAGTAAATATTGTGTTAACAGTGAAGCCTTGGGAAGTGTTGCCAGTTATCCTGCAATCATATCGATTTCTTGTTACCAACCTCCCCCCCCACCCAGGATTGAATGTATTCCCAATAAGAAAGAAGTATTATAGTCCTGCATGTTGTTAAACATGCAAGAATGGTAATGCCATGCTGTCAATTAATGTTGGACATTAATTTTCAAAGTATTTTATTTACATTATCTCTTCTGACTATCCTGCAGTTCTGTAAGATAGGACAGTTTTTGTGAGACAGGACAGTTATGCTAATTTTGCAAATAAACAGCTCAGGGTGAACAGGGATCAGCTAGCAAAAGTGGAATTTCACTAGTTTGTGATACTTAAATGATGATTTTAAATGAAGATGTAAAACATTAGGTCCCTCCCACTTCACTTTTCTAAGCTATAAACATTTTTCGATGATATGTTTTAAACAGGAATTATTAAAATGATGAGGCTGACTCTCCTGCCAGTTGGGTATGTATAATTCACTCTTGAAAACAACAAAAAGCAGTATTTTAAATGCTTTTCTTTTTATACTTTAAAGAAATTGATTATGCTATGGTAGCTAGGTCAGAAAATGACCTTGCTCCTGAAAAAGCTGGAATCCCAGACACTGCTACTACATTTCAAAGGGTATGTTCTTTGTTTTTCTATGTTCTTTCTATGTTCTAAGGGAAAACGCAAGATGTGAGACACTGCTGATTTGGGCTTCTGTGCTTCATCAAAAAGTCTTGATCCAAGATTTTTCTTTTCTGTAATTGTTTTGTAGGTTGTTGTTAGTTGTTTAGACCACATTTTTTTTCCTTTTTTTTTTTTTTTTTGCAGTATAACTCTGGTTCATATTTTTAGCTACAAGTCACTAACTGGAAATGCAGTGTTTCTCCCCGCACCCCCCTTCCTCTTCAGAGGTGTTTTCTAGCAGTCACAATGAATGCATGTGGTGGTTTTTAATATTTTCCAGCTGGTCAAACATTTTGGCTATGAAATTAATGGGAAAAATGCATTCCAGTAGCTAATTAGAAAAATTATATTCTCAATAATTACTATTTAAGGTGGAATAAGGATGAAAAATATTTTTAATAATAAACTTGGCCTACAGATTGTTTTATATAGGTAAGCATTCTAGGTAATTTGAGATTTTTCTAGAATATTTTACCAGGTTTTAAATACACCTTCATTAAAGAATGCAGAAGTAGAAATTCAGATAAATCGTAAAAGTGGAATTTATAAACTAAAATGCTTAATTACTGAAATATGTCGTTTTCTATTATTCATAATATTGAGGGAGAATATGAATAATTAAATGTTACCAGTTACACCAAACTCTCAGTTCAGTGGTTAGTTTACAACTTTCTTTCTCATCAAATCTTTTATCAGAAATAACAGTAATGTTTTGTGTGTGATTTAGTTGTTGTTGTTTTTTGTTCCTCTGCCAATCTTTGGTGATAAGTAGTGAACTCAGAAGGAGAAAAGAATCTCAAAGTCTGAATAATCAGTTCATTGATAATATAATTGATTTGGTTCATTTTTTAAAAAGGGGAGTTGTGACAGTTTCTTTAGTGCCCTTAATTTTTATGTGGGGTGACCTTAGAAGTTACTGGCATTTACTTTTTAATATTAGTACACCAGTGAATGTTTTAGATAACTTAAAAACTATATTAGCACATTAACTTTGATAAAGCTTCTGTAAAGTGACCTGTAGACAAAAATCTTGTTTACTTTCTAAGAAGTAAGTTACAAAGTGATTTAGCATGATTGCATTAGTATTGACTTTTCCAGACAGTCGTAAAATTTAGCCATCTGTTTCTGCTGCAATTTTCTAGAAATTATTTTAAATCATTAATAGATGTGGCTTTAATCTAACCCAGTTTGACAGTTTAGAACGTTGATATAGCTGCCCTACCCTGGAGTTACTGTTTGAATGTGAGTATTTATTGAATGGTTGTAAATGTGCCGGGTAGAATGTTTTTAGTTTAGAATTCTTGAGCAAGTATAGAGAAGTGATTATTCTGTTATTTTATCAATAAATAGATTATCAAGCTGTTCTTTCAGAAATATGACATAAAACTACATGAATTACATAAATCAGTTTTGAAAAATCTGTTTGTCATTTTAGACAATATTTAGTTGCTTAAGGTCCACGTCAGGTTTGTAATTACTTTATATATGACTAGAATTTTATTTCATTATAAAGTTTCCCTTGATTTCATTATAGATCACTTACAAATGTTGCCACAAAACCCACTTTCAGAAAACATAGAAACATTGTGCCAAACTTTCTCACCATCTATTTCTGTTAATACCAGTGATAAAATAGTCATTAGGTATTTTAGACATATTCTGCTTCTTGACTTTCATAGTACTTTAAAATGGCACTTCAAAGAATATTAAAAGTATTAATTCACATCTTGAGGGATTTGGTTAATTCCCTATTGATAACTATCATAAGTATATTCTCCATTTTTTATTAATCTTGTTAATAAGCCAGTATTACCATGTATCAAGGGAAACCTCCTTCTGTGGGGACTTTTATGCTTAGCATATAATCTAGTAAAACTTGCCATAAGAATGTAACTAATTAATAAATACATTTATTAATGATGTATATGCATCAGTGTATACATTTTCATTCCAGTGAATAAATTTTTAAAAACTATGCACTTAGAGCAAGATTTTAAAAAAGTAAAACCCAGTATATTATTCTCTAAATTTGAACTGTTCTTGTTCAACTTGAGGTTTTGTTTTGTTTTTGATTTTTATTTTTGCTTTGTTTTTGTTTTTCTCTTGCCTGGCCTAAGTGGGAAGAAATCCTCATGTCAGTGTTTTGTGAGCACCAGAACCTTTCTGATTACTAGTTTAGACTGAGCACTTTTGTGTTGGTCTTAGTTTGCTATCAGATCTTCATATTTCAGCTTGCTGGGCTTTGGAAATCAAAACCCTTTACTTACTTACTTATTTTAATGGCTAGCTAGGGCCTTATCTATGCTTATCTCCTTTTCACCTCAAGGACCTTAGAATCCCAAACCTTTGTATAGGTGAGCTGTTCTTTGCTCTGCTTGATTCAGTTCATTGATGTACTGCTTAAGCTCATCCTACTTTTATATTTTCCCAATGGCAAAGGCAAAAAAAGGTGGATAAAAACAAAATCAAGCTATGAGGCAATTCTCCACTAAGCCCTTGGTAGTCACCTTCTTATAAGAAAAATGTTTGCCAAGCCACCAGCTTTATTCTCACTGACTCACTCTATACTCCTTCCTTCCGTGTCATTACTCTTTTTAACCTCCTTAAGAGTCTGTCAGGAATTTTGCAACCTGACAAGAGGCTTCTTCAGAGCCAACTACTTTTTTTCCTCAGAACCTAAAATAAAAAACAAGTCCTTTTACTGACAGAAAAAGAAAAGAAGACCTTGTTAGACCATTTTTCTTTGTTGCCCAATTTCATCCAGAAGTCTAGAAATAGGGATGTTAAATGTGAGATCATTCTTACATTTTGTGTAGTGGGTCTTTGAGTTTCTAGTTATTTAGTTGACTGTGAAGCAGGTGTCAGGTTTAGTCTGCACATTCCTTCCTCCCTATTCTCAGAAGGCTTAAAGGTTTGGTTTTTTTTTGTTGTTTGTTTGTTTGTTTTTCAGATAACTCTCAGGTAAGAGGTAAGAGAAACACCAAACCCCAAAGGCAGAAGGATCTGTCTATAGCTAAAGGGTGAAAAACTAGAGGTAGAATGGCTTGTGGGATCTGCCTCTTTGAAATTATAAAAATTCAATGTTCTCTTTTAAAGTGGACCTTTAAGCACCAATTATCCTAAAGCCTTAGTGCATGAGTGATGAATATTTGAGTTTAAAAGTTGGAAAAGGTGATCCAATGATTGCCTAGAGAGAAACCACTTGTTGAAGCTGTGAAAAACAAGTTAGACTCCTGCAGTAGTCAGCCATGTCTATACTTGATTTCAAAATGCAGATTTTGCAGTAAGACAGGGAAGGGAATGCAACTGGCTTCTATTTGAGGAATATAATCTATATGTGTTCTTAATGCACACTTGTATTGATATACCATTCAAATATAGGAGCTATTCGTGCTTCAGGTTGTGGGAAGATGTTGAGACAGAATTGAAAAGCAGGTTCTACCTCATATCGTAGAAGGTTCATTAATTTTCTTGATTAAAAAATATTGAAAAATATCTGAAATATTTCTTATATCTCCTTTATAAAGTGAAAATGAAGTCGCTCAGTCGTGTCCGACTCTTTGTGACCCCATGGACTGTAGCCTATCAGGCTCCTCCTTCCATGGGATTTTCTAGGCAACAGTGCTGGAGTGGATTGCCATTTCCTTCTCCAGGGGATCTTCCTGATCCAGGAATTGAACCCGGGTCTCCTGGGTTGCAGGCAGACGCTTTACCGTCTGAGCCACCAGGGAAGCCCCTATGACATTGTAAATACAGTAACCTAATCCCTTTTTAATGACAACATAATTTTAATGGATATTTATCCAGAAAGTTGACTGCTGATCTTTATTTGACCTATATAGCCTAAGTTCATTTTTAACATGAGGACAGTTTCAAATGATATATCTTTATAAATAATGATTATAAGTCAATTTACATATCAAGGGATTTATCAGTTTGTTACAGTAGCCATCTTGGTTTTTTTGAGGGATTCAATCTAAGGCAAAATAATGAAGCTGTTAATAATACACCTTCCTTTTCTTCACAGAGTGTTTTTGAAAAATGTATATAATAGTGTATATACAATATTTGCATTTGGGCAGGTCTACTGAATGCATTGTCTGGAAAAGCTTTGACTAAATTCACAGATGTTCTATTTTTTCCCCAGTCAGTAAATGCTGTTTAATACTTAGATTAATATTTATACAAGGACATTGGCCATACAAATCCTCCTACTTTGTTCCTTTATCACACACGAACAGATCATAGAATTAATTGTCCACCTAATTAATTTAGGGATAGGGTAGAGTTGCCAGATAAAATACAGGCCTCCCAATTAAACCCCAATTTCAGATAAACATACTTAAACTGGAATTTAATTGAGCTGCCTATATTTATCATTTCTAAATGTGGCAACCCTAGGTGAAGGAGAAGCAGAAGGAGACTAGTAGGTATGGGCATGGTTGTGAGACTTAAATACAACTGAGTATGTAGTGACAGGGGTTGCCTTTATTTACTCTGACATGAATACCGAGATTTTTGCAATGTTAATTTTAAGAGTCCAGCTCTTTTTTTCTTTGTAAGTGCATTCCCGAAAACAGACCTCAGAAATAACAAAACTTAATATATTGTTCAGAGATACATGGCATTTTAAAAATAAGTAAGGGAACAGTAAGTCAGATCTGGGCTAGTGGTTCCCTCTAAGACAAAGGCATCAGAATACGGCACGCAGTAGCTGCTCTGATCCTGATGCTGTTCTCATTCTCAGGTAACCTAGTGAGTCACAGTTTAGTTTGTTTATTGTGCTTCATAATTACATGTACATGCTACATTATACTCTGATACATATCAAATATAGAATAACAGTTTAAAAGTTAAATTAAGACAGACTTCAGTAAGAAAATTAGCCTATGTGCAAAGTTTCACTGCTTATACTTTCTGAAATAAAACCAAAGTCAAAAAAGTCAAGAGGAAGTCATTTCTGTCTTATCTTCCCTGGATTAGCCATCCTTAGGAGAAGGAAATGGCAACCCACTCCAGTGTTCTTGCCTGGAGAATCCCAGGGACGGGGGAGCCTGGTGGGCTGCCGTCTGTGGGGTCACACAGAGTCGGACATGACTGAAGTGACTTAGCAGCAGCAGTATTTTGTATCATCCTACTCAGTTTCTGAAACATTCACCAAATTGGTTTCTCTTTTGGATATGTTCCATTTTATGTTTCTTTTAAAATATGGTATCCCAATGACACATGATATTCTAAAGTGTGTTGTTATTAGTGGGAAGTAGAGTAGAATTTACCCCCCGCCTTGTTCAGGACATAATAGTTTTCTTATGCCTGCCACTGCAGGAGACATAAAAGACACAGGTTCAGTCCCTGGGTCAGGAAGATCCCCTGGAGAAGGAAATGGCAACCCACTCCAGTATTCTTGCCTGGAAAATCCCATGGACAGAGGAACCTGGAGGGCTACAGTCCACGGGGTTGCAAAGAGTCAGACACAACTGAAGTGACTTAGAATGCATGCAGTTCAGCCTAAGATCACACTAGCTCTTTCAGCAGTCATATGCTGAAGTCATAGCAGTCTTTTATGACTCTTTCAGCAGTCATATCACAGCCTTTACTCTGTCTGAGCAACCAACAAAAGTACCTGAGTGTTTTCATGTGATTTGTTAAGTCACATCTCCCCAGTCATGCATTTTGCATTTATCCCTACTACATTACATTCTGTTAAGAACATTTTTGGATACTGTCAGCTAGTATATTCCCTAAGCCCTCCAACTTTGTGCCATCTGTAAATTTGGTAGATATGCCATCAGTTTCTTCGTTTAAGACATTAAGAACATCAAATGAATAGAACATCAAGTAGGATAGAGCACAATAAAAATTAATATTTCCCTATGGTTTTTCATTGATCCATTAATCAGCACACCTTGAATTATGTTTAGCCAGTTACAAGCCCACCTAAGTGTATTCTAGCCTACATCCCTTTGTTGTCTAAAAGGATATCTAGAGAGAATTATAAAAGTACAAATTTTTATACAAAAACATCCAGATTTTTTTGTGTGTACAGTATGCTCTTTATGTTCTAGGCCAGTAACCCTATCAAAAAAGAAAATTAATTTTGCATGTTTGGCCTTCTGTGAATGCTTTTTCTTAAATAAGAGTAACTTTTCCCCACACCTAAGGCCCTTAAACCATTTCATCATGTGTTTAAGAATTTTGCTTGACATGGACATCAAGTGAATCTGTTTATAGTTTGTAGCACTACCTGCTTTCCAGTGTTGACCACCAAAGTTTTCCCTAATATCCTCTTCCATACTCTGATTCTTCAGAGATTTTAGAGATTAAACTCTATAAATTCTCAGCTTTTGCTAGGATATAGTTTGTCTGGGATAGAAGAACTGAACTCTTATCTCTTCGAATGCTTTGGAATTCGATTTCCTCATTCTATAATTTATTTTTCCCTTTCTGGTTTGACTATCGGCAATCTTAATTGGAAAGAAAAAGAATCGATATATCTTTCACATATGTACATTCAGTCAAATCATGTCTGGTTTGATAGCCTACCCGACTTCTCTGTCCATGGGATTCTCCAGGCAAGAATAATGGAGTGGGCTGCCATTTCCTTCACCACGGAATCTTCTTGACCCAGGGGTCAAACCTGCGTCTCCTGCTTTGGCAGGCGGATTCTTTACCATTTGAATCACCAGGGAAGCCCAGCCTATCACATTATATAATTTATCCACGTATAAGCAGACTGCAGTTTATTTTTGTTATTCTTGTTAATATAAATTAAAATAATGAAAAACTGTCTCTGATATTTTTTAAATCTTCTCACATTCTGAGCAACAGGCTTTCTGATACTGTTCTTATAGGTTTTTGTACTTTTCCTTGGATACGTGTCCATTCCATCCCTCCAATTTCTTCTGCATGTTCTCCTTTAAAGTATTCCTTATGACACATCGCCATGGAGATGCAGTCAACAAAATTCAGACAATGAGAAATTCTGCAGGGTGAACAACCTAGTGTCTTTGTTTGTTTTAGACTTATTTAAAGAGCTGTTTTAGATTCACAGCAAAACTGAGAGAAAGATACAGAGATTTCCCACACACCTCTCCCCCAATACATGTATAGTCTCCCCGATTATCAACATGCCCTCGCCAGAGTGGTACATTGTTATGGCTGATAAACCTCCATTGACACAGCATAATCACCTAAAATCCAGTTTCCCTTAGGGTTCACTTTTGGTGGTGTAGGTTCTATGGTTTTGGATAACTGCATAATAGCATGTAGCCATCATTATAGTATCGTACACAATAGTTTCACCGCCCCAAAAAAATCATCTTTAGGATGAACAGCCTAGTTTCTCGATACATGAACTGCAAGAAATAAAAAAATGAAACCTACTGATTGAAAGAGACATATCAACTGATTATGGCACATGACGCTTATTTGGATATTGATTGAAATGGACCAACTGTAAAAAAAAATTTGAGACTATCTGAGAAATCTGAATGTTTACTGTATATAATAAAGAATTGCTAAATTTGATAATAGTGTTATAATTAGATACATATTGAACTTTTTATGGGTAAAGATTAAATAATTTCTGAGATTTGCTTCAAAATAATCTGGCAAGGGAGTGAGGGAGGCAAATTGATATTGATCACTATTGACCATGATCAACATTTTATACATGTGGGTTCATAATATTATCCCAGTTTTGTACATGCTTGAAATAGCCATAACTAAAGGTTGGAAAAACTGCCCCAAAATATTTTTTATGGTCACATACATTGTTACTGGCAGATTCACAACTAAAACTCAGGTATCCCGATTCCAGTTCATGTTCTTTTACTAGGTAGCTAAACTTATAGCCTTTCTACTTTGAGGTTGGTGTCATGGTGCCCTTTCAGTCTTTGGGAACCCCCAAATCTTCGGTGGAAAATTTGTGGTGGCACTTCTAGATAAAAAACTTTAATAAATGGCCAGTTTCACTTGACCAGCTACCTGACCGTTTAAAAGTAGGAAGGGATTTTAGACTTCTTGGGGTAGACTGACAGGCTGCATGTGTTCTTCAAGTCAGTAAAGAGACCCGGGTCCTAGACCTAATCAGACCCTCATCTTAGCATAGCTCTAGGAGAGCGTGGGAAAAGGCTATGGCACCCCACTCCAGTACTCTTGCCTGGAAAATCCCATGGACAGGGGAGCCTGGTAGGCGGCAGTCCATGGGGTCTCGAAGAGTTGGACACGACTGAGCGACTTCACTTTCACTTTTCACTTTCATGCATTGGAGAAGGAAATGGCAACCCACTCCAGTGTTCTTGCCTGGAGAATCCCAGGGACAGGGAGCCTGGTGGGCTGCCGTCTGTGGGGTCGCACAGAGTTGGACATGACTGAAGAGACTTAGCAGCAGCAGCAGGAGAGCATGACCTTGTCTGCCTTGTTCACTACTTTCCAACCAGTGCCTAGCACTGTGCTGGTACGAGGTAAGCAGTAGGTATATGTTGAATGAAGGTATTAATTTAACCTTCAGCCTTGTTTTCCTCACATGAAATGAGACAGTGGTCTAAATGAGCCTTCCTTCAAACACTGAAAAAATAAATGTTCTTACCTTCTTACTGATTAAAAAAAATCCTTTTAGGACTTTGAAAAGAATTACTGTAAATTTCTTTTTAACACTAGGTAATATCTATAGGTATTATGCTCACTTTTAACACCTGGGACAGAAAAATCACAGTTATGTTGTATCAAAATCCCTTAAAAGTAGCCTCTGCATTTTCTGTTGGATTGATTTTATTTCTATTAAGTGAATGAATATGATCCCGGGTCTCCTGCATTGCAGGCGGATTCTTTACCAGCTGAGCTATGAGGGAAGCCCACTGTTCTCAACATTAGTAAATTAGAGAGTCAGGTTTATTAGCAAGTTGCAAAATCAAGCTCAGGCTTCCCAGGTGGCTCAGCGTTAAGGAATCCACCTGCCAATACAGGAGACACGGGTTCAATCCCTGAATCGGGGAAATCCTCCCGAGAAGGAAATGGCAACCCACTCCAGTATCCTTGCCTGGGAAATCCCATGAACAGAGGAACCTGGGGGGTACAGTCCATTGGGTTGCAAAGATTAGGACACAACTTAGCGACTCAAAAACAACAACAAAATCAAGCTAAGAGAGTTATAAATAAAATATTGCATTGCTTGCATATTTTGAGTTGAATGCAGTATTATTGAAAGGATTTGACATTTTGCTTTCTATGGAAACTTAGTGAACAGCTTTTAGATAAGTTGTAATTATTGTCGTCAGATCCAAATCCCAGTGATTAGCACCTACCTTTGGAAGTAATGACCTTATTATTCTAATAAAATTTTACCTGAAGTGTCTGAGAGTTATCACTAGATCAGGTCAGAGTTAATAAAAGAAAAAATAATTCCTTTACTCCTCTGCAAAATGACCAGAGCAATGTTTTGATGCCATGTAACATTTTAAAAATAATGTTGTGTAGATACTAAACTGCATTGGTGGTGGTGGTTCAATTGCTGTCATTTTCAACTCTGCAACCCTGTGGACTGCAGTACGCCAGGCTCCTCTGTCCTCCACTATCTCTTGGAGTTTGCTCAGATTCATGTCCACTGATTTGTGGTGCTATCTAACCATCTCATCCTCTGCTATCCCCTTCTCCTTTTGCCTTCAATCCTTCCCAGCATCAGGGTCTTTTCCAATTAGTCAGCTTTTTGTATCCGGTGACCAAAGTATTGGAGCTTCAACATCAATCCTTCCAATGAATATTCAGGACTGATTACCTTTATGATTGACTGGTTTGAGCTCCTTGAAGTCCAAGGGACTCTTCAAGAATCTTCTCCAACACCATAATTTGAAAGCATCAATTCTTTGGCACTCAGCCTTCTTTATGGTCCAACTCTCACATCCATATATGACTACTGGAAGAACCATAGCATTGAGTATATGGACCTTTGTTGGCAAAGTAATGTCTCTACTTTTTAATGTACAGTCTGGGTTTGTCATAACTTTCCTTCCAAGGAGCAAGCGTCTTTTAATTTCATGGCTGCAGTCACCATCTCCAGTGATTTTGGAGCCCAAGAAAATAAAACTTGTCACTGCTTCCCATCACTGAAGTGATGGGACTGGATGCCAATGATCTTAGTTTTTTAAATGTTGAGTTTTAAGCCAGCTTTTTCGCCTTCTTCTTTTGCCCTCAAGAGGCTCTTTAGTTCCTCTTCCCTTTCTGCCATTAGAGTGGTATCATTTGTATATCTGAGGTTATTGATACTTCTCCCAGAAATCTTGATTCCAGCTTGATGGCATTTTGCATGATGTTCTCTGCATACAGGTTAAATAAGCAGGGTGACAATAAACAGCCTTGACATACTCCTTTCCCGATTTGGATGCAATATGTTGTTCCATGTCCAGTTCTAACTGTTGCTTCTTGACCTGCATACAGATTTCTCTGGAGACGGATAAGGTGGTCTGCTATTCCTGTGTCTAAGAATTTTACAGTTTGTTGTGATCCACACAGTCAAAGTCTTTAGAGTAGTCAATGAAGCAGAAGTAGATGTTTTTCTGGAATTTCCTTACTTACTCTGTGATCCAACAGGTGTTGGCAATTTGATCTCTGGTTTCTCTGCCTTTTCTAAATCCAGCTTGTACAGAAGTTCTCAGTTCACATACTGCAGAAGCCTAGCTTGAAGGATTTTGAGCATAACCTTACTAGTATGTGAAATGAATGCAATTGTAGGGTAGCTTGAAAATTCTTTGGCATTTCCCTTCTTTGGGATTGGATGAGAAACTGACCTTTTCTAGTTCTGTGCCCACTGCTGAGCATCCCAAATTTGCTGACATATTGAGTGCAGCACTTCAACAGTGTCATCTTTTAGGATTTTAAATAATTCAGCTGGAATTCTATCACCTCCACTACCTTTGTTCATAGTAATGCTTCGTAAGGGCCACTTGACTTCACACTCCAGATCTCTGTCTGTAGGTGAGTAACCACACCATCGTAGTTATCCTGGTCATTAAGACCTTTTTTGTGTAGTTCTTCTGTGTATTCTTCTACCTCTTAATCTCTTCTGCTTCTGTTACATCCTTACTGTTTGGTACTGAACACAAATACCCTAGCTGCAAAAGGAAAACTCTAGAATTAAAATGCTAAATGGATAGGAATGGGAGAAAGCATCTGTCACACATTGATTTATATTCAAACATGAGGTTTGTTAGTATAAACTCAATGTAGTGAGTGCATGAAATTAACTTTTTACAGAAAACAGGATATAATGAATTAAAATATCCTATCTGTACTATAAGTTGCTGAAATGCTAACCTTAAAATTGCTTTTATATTCAAAACCTGAGTGCAAGCTACACTAAAAATTAGCATTTGATCTGTAAGCCATGTGGGGTTTTTTTTTTTTGTTGTTTGTTTGTTTAGTAGAATACCAGTATTTTTTTAACTTAGACTCTGTTTTGAGGCTGTTTCAGAAATTGTTTGTTTTCATGTTTAGTACCATTGATAGACATTGTCTTTAATTTCAGAAGCTATGCTGCAAAATCAAAGATTTACTGAATTTGTAATTAGTAAGAATATGTTGGAAGATTCTTTTTATGCTATTAGGTGATGAAGGTAGTTTCGCCCATTAAAGTCATATTTTTGTTCAGCTTTGTAAGAAGCACATTTCTTATTTCAATGAAGCTTTGTTAATCATATATTTAAATACGTCAAAAATATTTCATTTAAAAATAACCTATAGTAAAAACTTTTGAAATGAAAATTGAACTTTTGAAGTTCTCATTTTGGTTTCTAAAAGTTTTGTTTAAATGTGTAGTAAACTACCAATACTTAAATATATCTACCTGTTACTTTGGTTTTCTTAAAGATTTCTCACACTTATGGGATGTAATAAAAATGACTTTATTTACATTTTTATGGGAAAATTGGGAATTTTTATGGGAAGAATTACTAACCTTAACCTTTAAACAGGAGGAATCTAATATTTAGTATCTACAGAAAATTTTGAAGGAGTATTTTTCTAGTTAACTAGATGTATCAGAGTATTTGGGGCTTCCCTGGTGGCTCAGATGGTAAAGTGTCTGCCCGCAATGCGAGAGACCCGGGTTCGATTCCTGGGTCGGGAAGATCCCCTGGAGAAGGAAATGACAACCCACTCCAGCACTCTTGCCTGGAAAATCCCATGGACGGAGGAGCCTGATAGGCTACAGTCCACGGGGTCTCAAAGAGTCGGACACGACGGAGCAACTTCACTTCACTTCACTTCTGTCAGAGTATTTACCAGACATTTCTGGATGTTTGTGTGTGTGTGCTGGATTATGTCCATGTTTCCTATGATGTATCTCAAATTTAAGGAAAGTCAGAGGGTATAAAATTTAGATCATTAATCATAGTATAAAAATTACATCTTCACTCCCAAACTAATGAAGGGTTTCAAAATAAACTTTCCTAAAATTACAGAACTCTGAAAACCCTTGCATAAAAGTCTTGCAGCTAGTTGGTTGGGAAAGCCAAGAGTAGAACGAAATTTTCTTGATCTAGTCCCTTATTTCTCTTGTCCCCAAACTTAAACATGAATAAATTGTCTTTAGGCACATAATCACTCTGAAATAGTATAATATTATCTCTACTTTGAATGTATAGACTGAGTTACAGAGAGGAGTTGAATGGTTGTCTAGGGAGATCCTCATAATATCTGGATTCTTTCTTTACCCTACAATTCCATTTTTAAAAACCCAGTTTCCCAGACTAAATGCAAAAGATAGAAAGGGAGGGGGAGGAGAGCTTTTAAAGGCAGGCACATGGCCAACTGTATAAAGTGACCACTTCCATTGAGGAGGGAGATGTAAAGCTATAAAACCCAGACATTTCAAGCATGGTAGCCTAGGGTCCTATAATGTGAAGGCACATAAATCCTCTGTGCCTTACAGTCCCTGGAGGGCGTTACTGTATTAAAATATAGTGTAGTATTTGAGCATAATTATTCTGAGTCAGTAGCAAAGGGAAAAATGTATATCCTTTAAGAAGGTATTTTCAAGGGCAAGATTACTGAAATGGCAAGGCTTAGCCTATAATGTACTTATTTAAGAGCTGCTTTTGAAATTTGAAATTCAAAAATAATTACAACACTTTCAGAAGTTTGGCACTGAAAAGAGAAGCTTCATTTCTCTGGCAGTTTTCTATATGGAACATTTCATTATTTTATTTCCTAGCAGTGCCAAATCAATTAGATGTTAATTGTAGTTGTTAAAGGCAGATCAGGATTCAAGCCTATGACTTAATTAGTTTAGTCCAACCCAAGAAGCAAGGCTAATTACCTTTACTTTGGTGTTCATTCACATCACTGCTTAGAATATTCTCATAACTGTCATCTTTTAAGGCTTTACACAGAAAAAAGGCAACATTGCAATGTAGTTGGGAGAGTGGACCCTAGAGTCAGACTGCCTAGGGTCTGGCCCAGTTATTTACTAGCAGTGCAGTTACCCATCTGACCCAAGCTTCAGGGTTTTTTTTGTGTGTGTATGTAAAATAGGGAAGGTAATATAACTTATACCTCATTGGAAAGTTGCGAGGACTAAAGAAGCTAAAGCAATCAAGTCTTAGCAGTTTTTGGCACATGCTTAATAACTGATGGCCATTGTGTAATTGTTATTACAAGGCCCCTATTAAGAATTTTTCATGTGGGAATACTGAATAATGATTTACTGTTTCTTATGGTGAAATGAATTGTTGTTTCCACATTTTGGCACATGATACAAATCATTTTAGCTAACTTTGCAAATTATAAATATGCTTTCATGTTTTACTAGGTGCTTATGTTCTATAAATGGATGAAAAAATTTATCACAAAAAATTCTGGTTTTACAGACTACCTGTTAAAGACAAGTTCAGGCTTAATCAGACTGGAAGAAGCTACAAAATATTTTACTATCTACCAAAACCTTAACAACCTTTTAATATTTACATTATGTTTCAAACATGAGTGGCTTTTCTTATTAGTTTTTTGTTTAATGACATCACAAAATGCAAGCAGGATCCCATTTTAATCCCCAGCTCAGTATAATCTGGTGTTTTTCATGTTCCCTGTTGTTAAATAGGCTGGAGCTTTATGGGCTGTAGGGTATCTTTTCTGTATCCAGAAATTGGTCTCAGGCTGCTCACTACTGACAGACTGCCAAAGTCCCTTGGAGAAACTTGGTGACACTCATTATTTGTGAGTTTCAATGGAGCAATTCAAAGCTGCTGAGGAAAGAAACTACAGCTTATTGTGTGTGCCCCATGTGCTCTCTCACTTAATCCTATGAAGTGTAGATGGTTTTACCCCTTTTCCAAAGGAGGAGATTGAGGCTTGGAGAAATTAAATGAATTGATCAAGATCACACATAAGGTAAACGGCAGAAACAATATTCAAGCAACATCTATCTGCACATGTTCTTTTCACTACATTTCCTTGGCTCTCAAAAGTAATAAATTACTTTTTATAGTTTGTACATGGTTATATGTAAAGCTCCACCAGAACCAATCAGAACTGTTTCCTTGTATGTCAACAACTGATCTATAACTTAGAGCCCTTTATGAAACCAGTTACATGCAAGAGAGAAAAATGTGGTACCCTATTCTGTTGTTTGTTTGTTTGTTTGTTTGTTTTTTGACAGCTAAAAAACCTGATCAGATTTCTCAAAGGGGAAGTCATGAGGAAGGAAGATTTTCTTTTCCTTTCCTTCTCTACCTTATATGGGGCTTAAGGTTTTTTAAAAAATCTTACTTCCTCTTGTCTCTATACCTATGTGATAGGTGATTTTCTTCTTGGTTGGAATTCAGAATATGTGCTACATGGGAATTTGAGCCTCTTCAAGGTTTTTTGTTTTTGCTTTTTAAACTTTTGTTATTAATTTGATTGCACTTGTATTATTTTACACATTCTTTGTGTAGAATCTTGACTCCTTATTTAAAAATTGGAATAGCCTTGGTCCTAATCACCTCTGGATAAACAGGATTTTGTTACAGAGCAGTATATGTTTGCCAGGGAAAACAAATAATTGGGGATAAAAAAAAAATTTGTTCCTGGAAATTATCCTTTATTAAGATGAAATTATATTGTCCAGGCTCTGCAATTAAATAGGCAGGCACTATTTTATACAGCTACCTTCTTTTTTTTTCTAAACAAGCTTTAAAAACCCCTAAACTAGGATTGTGTCTTAATCATTTTCCTACCCTTAGTCTCTGATAGATAGTGTTTCATAAATGTTCATTGAATAAAGGGGTTGATTTTCTATTGAATGGCAAAAGTAACTTTTTAATCACACTTTTGATTAGAGGTCAAAGATTACTCAATTTGGCATATGAGAAGCTTGGTAGTAGGACTTGATGCTTCTCTTGATTCTGCCCCTAAGTAAATATGTGACATTGGGGAAAGCCATTTAGTCTCTCAGCTCCTCAGTTTCTCTACCTATAAAAAGAGCCTCTATGGCTAGATAGATCTTGAAGGCACCTTTCTGCACAAAATTGTATCATCCGTGATTGCTGCATTTAAAAAATTTAGAAATGGCTTATTAAATATTTATGATTTAAAAGCTTCTTAGTGTGTAACCCTGAAATATAATAAGCAGCTGTAAGGGTATGTCACTTTCATGTTTTGAAGCAGGTATCAAATTGTTCCTATTTGAAGAAAAATGTAGGGGGTGAAAATGATTGGTGAAAAGTTACTTTTTAAAATTATCATATCTAAAGTAGCCTGTATTTAAGAATAGAGTTTTGTTGTAGTAAAAAAACAAACCAAAAAAGAGCTATGAACAAAAATGGGTTCTCTCTCTTCAAAAGTAACGTAAATGTCTGATGCATATGAAACTTCATCCATTGGGCTTCCCTTTGTGGCTCAGCTGGTAAAGAATACCCTGCAATGTGGGAAACCTGGGTTTGATCCCTGGGTTGGGAAGATCCCATGGAGAAGGGAAAGGCTACCCACTCCAGTATTCTCGCCTGGAGAATTCCATGGGCTCTATAGTCTGTGGGGTTGCAAAGAATAGGACACAACTGAGACTTTCACTTCACTTCACGTCACTATAAATCGAAGAAGCACAAATTAAGACAGCAGTGAAATATACTTTTGCCTATTGAATTTTCTAAACATTTAAAAATAGCACTCATTTTTGGCAAGGTTATTAAGAAACAGAGATGTAGAGCAATGGGAGTGCAAATTGGCACAACTGTTCTAGAGAGCAATTTGAGTATCTCCAAAAGCTGAAAAGCATGTATACTTTTGAGCTGCATTTCCACTTCTAAAGAAATTTGTGGAAGAGTACAAAATTATATTCATATTAATGCTAATTATAGTTATATATCTAGGAAGACAAAAGATACAAACTCAGATCTCTTGGTGGTAAGACTATGGGTCACTTTAATTTTCTTCTTTACTTTTTTATGTTTTCTACATCTTCTGTGTGTACAGAAGAGTTTTCTAAATGACAAAATATATAAATGTTTTTAAAAATATGGGCTTGCCTTTAATGAGTGTATAGAAGGATTTCCCTTCTCATGGCTACTATTCAACACCTTCTTGCTTTTATTTCTGAACAGGTATCCAGGAAAAGTTGGGATTTCAGCTTTAAAGGTAAGTTGTTCTTTGTGAAAGTCATGAATGTATTTCTACAAATCGCATACACTTTTCATTCATTTTTCTCTTTTTTATGTAATTTTTCATTTTCTGCTTTTGCTTTCTATTACTTAATTTTTGCTAAGTAATATTATCATTGTATCTTACTTGAGGTGTGATTAAGTATTCTAGAAATACCTAGTTAAATACTGTACTATAAGGAAGGGAATATAAGTCTTTTGTAGATTTCTATTTTGTAATTTTTATTTGGTTTATAATTTTTAGAATAAAGGAACACTTGTATTCGTGTGTGTGTATATTTTATAAAGTAACCAAAACACTTGTGTGTTTATTATGGACGCATGTATTGGTATCATAACTATATATAAAAATCAATCCTAGCCTTATATTCAAGCAAAGAAATTTGATACTGAGAAATTATGCCAATGAGAACCATTTTAAATACAGGAATATCACCAAACAGAACTATTTACATCAAATAGACTATATACTGTATGTGCATGTTTGTATATGGTGGTGTTTGTGTGTATGTCTGTACATATGTATGTATAATCTCAAACATGCTATATATTTTTTTTTCAGTTCCAGTGTCTCTACCTTCTATTTTATATACATTGAATATGATATCTTTGATAAATTATGGGATATTCATATGGGATATTCTATACAGTGGTTATGAATGAATTAGTTATATACAATAACATGGATCAATTTTAGCACTGTGGTGTTGAGTTGGTGGGGAAACAAGTCACAGAAAAATATGTGCAGTAAGATTCCATTTATATTAAGTCTCAAAACATGCAAAATTAAAGCATATATTGTTTAGAGATATAAGCAGAAGAAAACTAAAGAACAGCAAGGAATGATCAACACAAAGTTTAGAATATCAGTCATCTCTGAGGGGGGAAAGAATGTAATGGAAATAGAGAAGGATATACAGGAGACTTGAAAGCTAATAATAAGACTTTTTATTAAACTGAGTACTTAAGAAAGGTTATATCATAATTCCTTAGTCCTTATATGTTATAAAAATCCTTTTATATTACCTATTTAATAAAACCATTTAAAACATAATACATGGACAAGGTTAAAGTTCACTCAGTGCAAAAAGAAGATGGTTGAAATTGTAGCTTCCCTCCCATTCCTCACCCTCCACCTCCCAGTCCCCTATCCACAGACTGTTGCTGGTTATGCTTGTAGATTTTAAAAGCCACTTAGATCATAAGATATTTTTAGGTTATCACAAATAGGTTTGGGGAATTTATTTTATCTCAGTAATTATAGATTGTCCTTAGCTTGAATAAAATTAGGTAGCAAATGTACATATTTAGTAAATAAAGATGAAGTTAGATATTTGGGTTTTTTTTTTACTTTTTATATTGAAATAATTATAGAGTCACAGAAAGCTGCAAAGATAGTACAGAGAAGTCCTATTTATCCTTCACCTATTTTCCCAGTGGTTATGTCTTAAATATAGTATAATATCAAAACCAAGAATTTGACATCAGTACAGTGTAAGTGTATAGTCCTGTGTCAGTTTATTACTTATGTATATTTGTATAACCACCACCACAATCAAGATGAGATTTTATCACCACAGAGATCTTCCTTTATAAAATCATACCCACCACCTCCCCCACAATCATCCTTAATCCCAGACAGCCACTGATCTGCTTTCCATCTCTATAATTTTGTCATTTGAGAATGACCTAAAAATTGAATCATATAGTATGTAACCTTTTGAGATTGGCTCAATTGATCCATCCAAGTTGTTGCCTGTATCAATGGTTTATTTCTTTTTGTTGTTAAGTAATATTCTATGATGTGGATGTACATGGGTTACTGAGTGCTCATTATGTATAACAGCATATCTGTTGATATCTTAAGCAGTGTAAAGAAAAGTTTGATATAGTCCCGGCTTTTGATGACTTTACAAGCTCACAGAAGAGAAGGGATGATAGATGAGGTATTGATATTTGTAGACTAGAATAGATCTTAAGTACTACAAGGAGTTTGGAGGAGAAATGGAAAGATAGAGCAATGGTGAGGGCAGTGTTACCTGGGATAGCAGAGAAAAGTTTTTGGGAGGAGATAGAACTTGTGTTAGGCTTTGAAAATTGGGAGATATTTACATAGGTAGATAGAGAAAAAATGGGAAAGCATTATATCTTAGGCGCAGCCATGAAATTAAAAGACGCTTACTCCTTGGAAGGAAAGTTATGACCAACCTAGATAGCATATTCAAAAGCAGAGACATTACTTTGCCAACAAAGGTCTGTCTAGTCAAGGCTATGGTTTTTCCAGTGGTCATGTATGGATATGAGAGTTGGACTGTGAAGAAAGCTGAGCGCCAGAGAATTGATGTTTTTGAACTGTGGTGTTGGAGAAGACTCTTGAGAGTCCCTTGGACTGCAAGGAGATCCAGCCAGTCCATTCTAAAGGAGCTCAGTCCTGGGTGTTCTTTGGAAGGAATGATGCGAAAGCTGAAACTCCAATACTTTGGCCACCTCATGCGAAGAGTGACTCATTGGAAAAGACTCTGATGCTGGGAGGGATTGGGGGCAGGAGGAGAAGGGGACGACAGAGGATGAGATGGCTGGATGGCATCACGGACTTGATGAACGTGAGTCTGAGTGAACTCCAGGAGTTGGTGATGGACAGGGAGGCCTGGCATGCTGTGATTCATGGGGTCACAAAGAGTCGGACACGACTGAGCGACTGAACTGAACTGAATAATATGAACTAGATAGTATGCAGAGGAGAGAATTTGATGGGAGTGTTGAAAGACTGGTGTGACCAACGTAAACATTTCAGTGGTGGAATGTTGGAAAAATAAATTGGGGCCATATTTCCATGAGTCTTGAATGTCAGGTTAAGAAATCTGGCCTTTACACTATGAAAGACAGTATGGAGATTCCTTCGAAAACTAGGAATAAAAGTACCTTATGACCCAACAATCCCATTACTGGGCATATACCCTGAGAAAATCATAATTAAAAAAGACATATGTATCCCAATGCTCACTACATCTCTGTTTACAATAGCTAGGACATGGAAGCAACCTAGATATCCATCGACGTATGAATGGATAAGCCATAAAAAGGAACACATTTGAGTCAATTCTAATGAGTTGGATGAACCTACAGCCTATTTATACAGAGTGAAAAAATTCAGAAAGAGAAAAACAAATATTGTACATTAAGGCATATATGTGGAAAATAAAAAGATGTTACTAACGAGCCTACTAGCAGGGCAGCAGTGGAGACGCAGACATGGAGAACAGACTTGTGGACACAGAGGGGGAAGCAGGGGTTGGGAAGAACTGAGAGAGTAGCATGGAAACATAGACACTACCATGTGTGAAATAGATAGCCAGTGGGGATTTGCTGTGTGACTCAGGAAGCTCAAACTGGTGCTCTGTGACAACCTAGAGGGGTGAGATGGAGAGGAAGGTTCAAGAGGGAGGGGACATATGTATACCTATGGCTGATTCATTATGTTGATGTATGGCAGAGACCAACACAACATTGTAAAGCAATTATCCTCCAATTAAAAATAAAAAACATTTTTTTTAAAATCTGGGCTTTAAAATTTTAAAGCAAAAGACTCTGATGGAGAGATGGGGTTGATAGGAATGTATGGATGCATATGACAACTATTTGAGTTTCCTGGTGGGTTTTTTTTTTTTTTCTCTCCTCTGAAAAAAGATGGCGAGCTTATCTCTGAAGCATTTTTTAAAATTTCATTTTAGTCACAGTTAATAACTTCCCCTTCCTCACTACTAAAACAGAAGTGACCTGATTTTTTAATACCTAACACTTTTAGCTTAATGTTCTTTAGTTAATAATGAAGATTTCTTTGAGTATAGATCGCCTTTGTACAAATGGTTTGTGAAACTAGGTCCTTTGGTGGTGTGCTTTTTAAAATTAAAAAGCTCAAATCTTACAACTGAATACTACGAGGAGGGTACAAATGGCTCTTTAATATCCAGTATAGATGGAGGGAAACAATGGTGTGAATTGCTGGAAATTGAATAGAAAAACCATACCTTTTAAGAAAGCGTGTTTCTTGGGTTCTGATAGGTACGAGTTAGAGAAATGGCCTGATGGTGGAAACTGGGATTTAGTTGGTACTGTGCTTTTGTAATGGGGCAGCCCATCTCCAGAAGAAGGTAATAACTGAGGACTGTCTCAAGTCTAGCTAAGTTGATATTGGTTGTCTGCAGGCACATGCTTGGCTTCCATTGCTTTGTCCTCAGCCTGATTGAATTGCTGGGGGAAGGGCCTGGACCTTAGACCTTACTAAGGAGAGAATCATAGATGACTATATACTAAATCAGATTTTACTAAGAAATCTAGTTAACCTCTTTAGAGATCAGATCGTCTGGTAGGTACAGTATCACACCTTAAAACTAGGACTTAGCAGTAGTTTACCTTATAGGAGTTGATATCTTTCAAAAGTTCAAAGTCTAAGAGAGTTTTTTTTAAAGCCAAATAAAATAGAAGCCTAATCACTGCTTGGCAGTTTTGGTCTGTGATCTTTGTAAGTACTTAATTAAATCGAATTAAATTGAGGTACAAGAATTATTGGTACATGTTTTTCTTAGGTTAACCTAGGGAAAATATCTGTGGAATTAAGGTAGTACAGTGCTTCTGATCTCCCTACTAATAATGAACAGTTATTAGAAGGTAATTGGAGGAGGACATGGCAACCCACTCCAGTGTTCTTGCCTGGGGAATCCCATGGACAGAGGAGCCTGACTGATGACAGTGCAGGGGGTCACAAAGAGTCAGACACAACTGAAGGGACTTGGCACACATGCATGCATGCAGTTAATTTGTAGGACAGTTGAAGGTGTTTTTCTAATACGCATGAACTGTTCTTAATGATCATCAGCTTTCAAGAATTCACTCTCATCTTGTCAACATGGCTATTTTAAAGTGGTCAGGGAAGACTTTTCTAATATAATAACGCTTGAGCTATGACACTAAGGATGGTAAGGAACCATCCAGTTGGCCAAAGTGTAATTCTGGGATTATGATGGGAAAGGGAGGTGATCAATATAGATGTGAAAGATGCAGTTCAGTTCAGTTCAGTCACTCAGTCATGTCCGACTCTTTACAACCCCGTGGACTGCAGCACACCAGGCCTCCCTGTCCATCACCAGCTCCCGGAGTTTACTCAAACTCACATCCATCGAGTCAGTGATGTCATCCAACCATCTCATCCTCTGTCATCCCCTTCTCCTCCCTCCTTCAATCTTTCCCAGCATCAGGGTCTTTTCAAATGAGTCGGTTCTTCTCATCAGGTGGCCAAAGTATTGGAGTTTCAGCTTCAGCATCAGTGCTTCCAATGAATGTTCAGGACTGATTTCCTTTAGGATGGACTGGTTGGATCTCCTTGCAGTCTAAGGGACTCTCAAGAGTCTTCTCCAACACCACAGTTCAAAAGCATCAATTCTTTGGTGCTCGGCTTTCTTTATAGTTCAACTCTCACATCCATACCTGAAAGTGAAAGTCACTCAGCTGTGTCCGACTCTTTGCGATCTCATGAAATAGTCCATGAAATTCTCCAGGCCAGAATACTGGGGTGGGCAGCTGTTGCTTTCTCTAGGGGACCTTTCCTAACCCAGGGATTGAACCGAAGTCTCCCACATTGCAGATGGATTCTTTACCAGCTGAGCCACCAGGGAAGCCATCCATACATGACTACTGGAAAAACCAAAGCTTTGACTAGATGGACCTTTGTTGGCAAAGTAGTGTCTCTGCTTTTTAATATGCTGTCTAGGTTGGTCATAACTTTTCTTCCAAGGAGCAAGCGTCTTTTAATTTCATGGCTGCAGTCACCATCTGCAGTGATTTTGGGCCCCCCAAAATAAAATCTATCGCTGTTTCCCCACCTATTTGCCATGAAGTGATGGGACCAGATGCCATGATCATAGTTTTCTGAATGTTGAATGTGAAAGATGCAGGCAGGAGCCAAATCATATTAGGTGCTCATGGACTATGGTAGAGTTTGAAAGTGAAGTCACTCAGTCATGTCCAACTCTTTGCGCCCCCATGGACTGTAGCCTACCATGCTTCTCTGTCCATGGGATTCTCCAGGCAAGAGTACTGGAGTGGGTTGCCATTTCCTTAGATTTTATCTAATACTTCAAATCCCCTGAACCAATTTTTCTCTAGAATAATCTATATAAGATTGGTAGTATTTCCCAAATGCTGGGAGGAATTCAATGAAACAACTTTTCAGCTTGAAGATATTGGAAGTCCCACAGTCCTACAGAAATATATCTAGCACATTAAATCTTTAGCAGTATAATAATCTCTGGAGTAGAGAAATTATTGGAGCCTATCCTGATACTTGTATAATTGCTACCTTAATATGTACATACATCCTTATATATCTTAGGTCAGTTAAAAATGGTTATATAGTGACTTTCTGACAAACTCTGTGATGGACAACAAGAATTATGAAAATTTTTTTCTCAGTGTCAGTAGTAGCATTCAAATTCCTGTACTTCTATAAATGTAAAGAAAATTTAAGATGGAAAAGAATACTGTGTTACGATTTGCAAATCTATGATTGTCTTATTTTACCCGAATTTTTTCCAGCAGAAATGCAGCATCCATTTCTACCTTCTTTAACCTCCCAAATATATATATATATGTACGTATGTGTATATGAATGTATACGTAGATATATATGTATTTTTGGTGGGTTTAATTTTCTTCATCTGTTACTATTTTGGGAACTTCATTTAATACCAGTTAAATTTTGATTCCTTTAATTTAAAGCATATAGAGTTTCCAAGAAAACAACTCTCTGAATATGGTTTGCCACATTTTCCATATTTATGGAGCAATACTTTGGGAAAAATAGCAATTCTGATTCAACCCTTTGCTTAAATTCGTAACCTTTTTGAGCTGCAAAAGTGCTTGTAGTTCTTATATTCCTGTACAGTTTTTTAATGTTAAAAAGTTAGATACACTTTAAAAGAAAATATCCTATTACAATAGAAAACTGATTGGTAACCTTCTTATGGAAATTAAATTGTCCCAATTGGCATAAAATCTCTGGGAATCTATCATTACCCAAATGTCTAAGCCCTTTATGGGCCTTTGATTTATTAATGCTATAATTTCTAATTTGTACCCATTTTAAACAGAGTTTTAAAAAGAGATGTCATCATTTGGTTTGTTCTTTTCTTTTGAAAATAGGAAACAGAGAACTCTGCATACAAAGTTGGAAATGAGTCCACTGTACAAGAACTGAAACAAGATGTATCTAAAAAGGTTGGTAAGATAAAATGTCAGTATTAATTTAGTAGATGCCATATTTATATGGTATATTTAAAGTGGAATTTTTTTTATGTTATTTTAGTGTAGTACCCTGTGCATGCTTGATGTTCAGTAAATGTTCCTTGAATCTGTTGAATTTGATTGAAAGCACCTTAGACTTTGTAGAAGTCATTTTGTAATCCAACTAATTGGTAATTTATCTTTGAATCAGTGTTTTGAAAAATGTTTTATAATGTATTTTTGTTTTTCATACTTGTATTTTTGTTAGAGTAAGCCATAGCTACTCTTGAAGTTAGTACCAAGAAGTAAAGGTATTGAAAAGCTTAGTGCAGCAAATTCTGATGTCTTGAGGAGTTAGAGGTTACAAGAAGTCATTATTTTTGTAGTACATTTGATACTTCTTAAGGAATTGATGATATGAACCTTCAGAGTTTGATTTACTAAAAGAGACTGAGCATAAGATAAAAATGTTGACAATGGGTTGTTAACAGTATTGGGATAAAAACCAAGGAGAAAGAATGGTGTGTGTTCATTCATTTATATAACTTTTGAGTATTTTCTGTGCCCCAGGCACTGTTCTAGCCAGCGGATTTCCAGAGACCAATGAGATGACATGTCTACCCCAGAGTTTCTCAACAGCAACACTTTGGGATGAATAATTGTTTGTTTTGGAGGGAAAGGGAGACTGTTCTGTACATATTAGAATGTTCAGCAGCATTCCTGGCTTTGACTCATTGGATGTCAGATCTCAACCCCCACCCACCCCTATCCCATCTTGGCAACCAAAAATGTCTCCAGACATCACCAAATGTCTAGGGGAATGGTACTGGGCACAATCACCACCCCTGAAGATTCATTGTCGTACCCTTACGGAATTTAGAAAATTAACAGACTACAAATTTTAATATTGATCCCATGTTTTCCTTTGGGCTTCCCTGGTGGCTCAGCAGTAAAGAATCTGCCTGCAGTGCAGGAGACCTGGGTTTGATCCATGGGTCGGGATGATCTCCTGGAGCAGGGCAGGGCAACCCACTCCAGTATTCTTGCCTGGAGAATTCCATGGACAGAGAAGCCTGGTGGGCTACAGTTCATGAAGTTGCAAAGAGTCAGATACAACACAACTGAGTGACTATAACTAACTAAGTATAGTTAGTAGCCCCCCACCCCCAAAAGTGACTTTTTAAGGAGAGTTTAAAAGCTGAAAAAATAGTAAACTATGGGGCAAAAGAGCTTTCCAGGTGGCTCAGTGGTAAAGAATCTGCCTGCCAATGCAGGAGATGTGCGTTTGATTCCTGAGTTGGGAAGATCCCCTGGAGGAAGAAATACAACCTGCTCCAATAATTCTTGCCTGGAGAATTCCATGAACAGAGGAACCTGGCAGGCTACAGTCCATGGGGCTTTGAAGAGTCAGACACAAGTGATTGACAATGGATGCACATAGGGCTATAGAGAGAGTCTTAAGACTCTAGGTATTAGTTTTTAAGTTCTAGGCCATTCAGGTAAATTAAGTATCCAACATTAATGATACAGGGTATGGAGTTATGTGCTGGATTAGGACACAATCCCTGTTCTCAGTAACTTACATTTTAGTAGTATAAATTAGATCAACACAAAACTGAATGTAATAAGTATTCAAATAAGCTCTCAAACTATTACAAGAAAACAAAGGAGACTTTACTTTCTGCTTGAGGATAAGAATGGGGAAGGAGGAAGTAGCATCTGAACTGGTTCTTGATGGGTGGATAAGATTTGGGCAGGCAGAGGTGGAAGAGGAGAGGCACAAACAAAGGCGTGGAGATGAGGAATGTGCGGAATGTTTGACGATGAGTCTAGAAACCAAATTTAGGGCCAGATTATGGGAATGCCTCTTATGTCATGCTAAAACATCTGGTTTTTATTTTACAGTTGCTGTGAAAGGAATGAGTTTTTTGAAGCAGGAAGGTGATAGGAAGCAAAGTTTTGATTCTCACTGTTCTTTGTTCATTCCCTGTTCGCTGCCTCCTGAAACCCGGGGGGGGGGGGGGGGGGGGGGAACAGAGCCAGGTACTGTAAATAGGTGCTATGGGAGCATATCAAGAGGTAGAAATAGGTACTATGGGAGCATATCAAGAGGTAGGAAACAGGACCTTGCTTTCCAGGTGTAGAGAAAATATTTATGCAGAGTTAGCTCATGTAGTACTCTGCATTTATTATATTCTAGTTCATATTATAATGAACAGTAAGACTGATAGGAGTTCAGAAGAGGAAGAGATTGTCTTCTGGACCCCTCTGATGACGTAGGCCTTTTCACTTTGTATAGTTATCATTTGAAACCTTTACATTCACCTCACCTCACAGTGCCCACGTGGGTCTGCACACTTTTACCAGATAACCTTGCTTTCCATTGCATGTAAGTGTCAGAGGCTGTGCTGTGGTGTGCTAAGTTGTTTCGGTCATGTCTGACTCTTTGCAACCCTATGGACTGTAGCCCACCAGGCTCCTCTGTCCCTGGGGATCCTCCAGGCAAAAATACTGGTGTGGGTTGCCATGCCCTGCTCAAGGGGATCTTCCCAACCCGGGGATAGAACCAGCGGCTCCTGCACTGCAGGTGGATTATTTACTCCTGAGCCACCAGGGAAGCCCATCAGAGGCTAAGAAGCCTAAATTCACTCCTTTCCATCATCTTGAATTTCCCTCACTGCAAATTTTCATCTTTTACCTCTTTTTCAATGTAATTCCTGAATTTAGTATTCTTTTTTTCCCTGTCCAAAGTAGAATGGTATAAAGAACACTGGACTTTTGGAGAAAAACCTGGATTTCAGTTTTGACTTTACAGTTTACTAGCTGTGGGACCTTGGGCGAAATTCTTAATGCCTCTGTCTCAGATTCCTGCTTTTGTATGGTGGTTGTTCAGCTGCTAAGTCATGTGCATCTCTTGTCGACCCCATGAACTGCAGTGCACCAGGCTTCGCTGTCCTTCACTATTTCCTGTAATTTGCTCAAACTCATGTCCATTGAGTCAGTGACACCATTCAACCATCTGATCTGTTGTCCCCTTCTCCTCCCGCCCTCAATCTTTCTCAGCATCAGCGTCTTTTCCAGTGAGTTGGCTCTTCACATCAAGTGACCAAAGTATTGGAGCTTCAGCTTCAGCATCAGTCCTCCAATGAGTGCTCAGGGTTGATTTCCTTTAGGATCGACTGGTTTGATCTCCCAGCAGTCCAAGGGACTCTCCAGAGTCATCTCCAACACCACAGTTTGAAAGCATCAATTCTTCCACAGTCAGGCATAAATCGTCCAATTCTCACATCCATACATGACTACTGGAAAACCATAGCTTTGACTATGTAGAACTTTGTCAGCAAAATTAAGTCTCTGTCTAGGTCTCTCATAGCTTTTCTTCAAAGGAGCAAATGTCTTTTAATTTCATGGCTGCAGTCACCATCCACAGTGATTTTGGAGCCTAAGAAAATAAAATCTGCCACTGTTTCCACTTCCCCTCATCTATTTGCCATAAAGTGATGGGACCGGATGCCATGATCTTAGTTTTTGAATGTTGTATTTTAAGCCAGTTTTTTCACTCTCTTTCACCCTCATCAAAAGGCTCTTTAGTTCCACTTCACTTTCTGCCATTAGAGTAGTATCATCTGCATATCTGAGGTTGTTGATATTTCTCCTGGCAGTCTTGATTGCAGCTTGTGATTCATCCAGCCTGTCATTTCACATGATGTACTCTGCATATAAGTTAAATAAACAGGGTGACAATATACAGCCTTGTCCTACTCCTTTCCCAATTTTGAACCAGTCTGTTGTTCCATGTCTGGTTCTAACTGTTGTTTCTTGGCCTGCATATAGGTTGCTCAGGAGGCAGGTAAGGTGATCTGGTATTCCCATCTCTTTCAGAATTTTCCACAGTTTGCTGTGATCCACACAGTCAAAGGCTTTAGCACAGTCAATGAAGCAGAAGTAGATGTTTTTCTGGGTAGAATTCCCTTGCTTTTTCTATGATCCAGTGGATGTTGGCAGTTGGATCTCTGGTTCCTCTGCCTTTTCTAAATCCGTCTCATACATCTGAGATTTCTTGGTTCACATACTGTTTAAGGATTTTGAACATTACCTTGCTAACATGTGGAATGAGTGCAATTGTGCAGTAGTTTGAACATTCTTTGACATTGCCTTTCTTTGGGATTAGAATGAAAACACCTTTTCCAGTCCTGTGGCCATTGATGAGTTTTCAAATTTGCTGACATATTGAGTGCCGCACTTTAACAGTATCATCTTTTAGGATTTGAAATAGCTCAGTTGGAATTCCATTACAGTCACTAACTTTGTTCGTAGTGATGCTTCCTAAGCCCCACTTGGCTTCACACTCCAGGATGTCTGGCTCTAGGTGAGTGACACCTTTGTAGTTATACGGGTTACTAAAACCTTTTTTGTACAGTTCTTCTGTGTATTATTGCCGCTTCTCAGTCTCTTGTTCTGTTAGGTCCTTGCTGTTTCTGTCCTTTATTGTGCCAGTCTTTGCATGAAATGTTCCCTTGGTATCTCCAATTTTCTTGATGAGAACTCTGGTCTTTCCCATTCTGTTGTTTTCCTCTGTTTCTTTGCATTGCTCACTTAAGAAGGCTTTGTTATCTCTCCTTGCTGTTCTCTAGAACTCTGCATTCAGTTGGGTATATGTTTCCCTTTCTCCTTTGCCTTTTGCTTCCCTTCTTTTCTCAGCTATTTGTAAGACCTCCTCAGACAACCATTTTATTTTCTTGCATTTCTTTCTTTGGGGTGGTTTTGGTCACCATTTCCTATACCGTGTTACTAACCTCCATCCATAGTTCTTCAGGCACTCTGTCTACCAAATCTAATCCCTTGAGTCTATTTGTCACTTCCACTGTATAATCATAAGGGATGTGATTTAGGTCATACCTGAATGGTTTAGTGATTTTCCCTACTTTCTTCAATTTAAGCCTGAATTTTGCAATAAGCACCTCATGATCTGAGCCACAGTCAGCTCCAGGTCTTATTTTTGCTTATAGAGCTTCTCCATCTTTGACTGCAAAGATTATAATCAATCTGATTTCCATATTGACCATCTGGTGATGTCCATGTATAGAGTCATCTCTTGTGTTGTTGGAAATGGGTGTTCGTTATGACCAATGTGTTCTCTTGACAAACTCTGTTAACCTTTGCCCTGCTTCATTTTGTACTCCAAGGCTAAACTTGCCTATTACTCCAAGTATCTCTTGACTTTTGCATTCCTATCCCCTGTGATGATAAGGACATCTTTTTTTTTTTTTTGGTGTTAGTTCTGGAAGGTCTTATAGGTCATCATAGAACAGTTCATCATCAGCTTCTTCAGCACTAGTGGTTGGGGCATAGGCTTGGATTACTGTCATGTTGAATGATTTGCCTTAGAAACAAACAGATCATTCTGTCATTTTTGAGATTGCACCTAAGTACTGCATTTCGGACTCTTCTGTTGACTATGAGGGCTACACAATTTCTTTTAAGGGATTCTTGCCCACAGTAGTAGATATAATGGTCATCTGAGTTAATTCTCCCATTCCTGTCCATTTTAGTTCACTGATTCCTAAAATGTTGATGTTTACTCTTACCGTCTCCTGCTTGACCATGTCCAATTTACCTTGATTCATGGACCTAACATTCCAGATTCCTATGCAGTATTGTTCTTTACATCAATCTGTAACTTTCACCATAACACACATCCACAGCTGGCATCATTTCTGCTTTGGCTCAGCCTCTTTATTCTTTCTGGAGCTATTTCTGTACTCTTATCCAGTAGCATATTAGACACTGACCTGATGATGAGGGGCTCATCTTTCAGTGTCATATCTTTTTGCCTCTTCATACCATTCATGGGGTTCTCGAGGCAAAGATACGGAACTGGTTTGCCATGCCCTTTCCAGTGGACCACGCTTTGTCAGAACTCTTCACCATGACCCATCCGTCTTGGGTGTCCTGCACTACATGGCCCAGAGCTTCATTGAGTTACACAAGGCTATGATCCATGTGATCATTTTGGTTAGCTTTCTGTGATTGTTTTTGTTCTGGAGGCTGTGAAATTGTAGTTTTTGCTTCTTCTGTCTGCCTTCTGATGAATGAGTGTAAGAGGGTTGTGCAAGCTTCCTGATGGGAGGGACTGGCTGTTGGGGAAACTAGGTCTTGCTCTGATGGACAGGGACATGCTCAATAAATCTTTAATCCAATTTTCTGCTGGTAGGTGGGGCTGCTTTTGTAGAAGGGAGATAATCTAGTTACCTCACAAAAGGTGTGTAAAGATTGAATAGAAAATGTGTGTACTGGATCTTATATACAGCAGACCCTCTTTCTTCTCCAGAACTTATCTTCCTTTCCTTTCGCACCTTCCCCTCAGCTTATAAAAATGCTGGAGCACTTTCTAGAGCACTCTTCCATGTGTAGCCAAGCTTTTTGAGAACATAGACTGTACTGGCCGTCCCTGTATCTCTTTTTTTAAAGATTTATTTATTTCTTTTTGGTTGTGCTGGATCTTTGTCACTGCACACTGGCTTTCTCTAGTTGTGGTGAACGGGAACTACTCTTCATTATATGCGCGTTGCGGTTGCTTCTCTTGTTGTGGAGCGCAACCTCCAGGGCGCATGGACTTCAGTGGTTGTGGCATGTGAGCTCAGTAGTTGTGGTGCACTGCACAGGCCCACCTGCTCCACGACATATGGGATCCTCCCAGGCCAGGGACTGAACCCCGCATCCCCTGCATTGGCAGGCAGACTCCCAACCACTAGACCACCTGGGATGCCCTTCACCTCTTATTCCTTCTTGAACCTACTATAATCTGGCTTCCATTACTGTTAAAGGACTCATTGCTCAGTAACTACCTAATTCACAAATTAGATGGAATCTAGTTAATATTTCTCTGGTGAAAGTGAGGTAGATCTAGGATAAAAATTTGAAAATTGACAAAAAATCATATATAGAATATGCTGCAAAATTGGGGATGAATATTATTGAATGACATGCTATCCAGTTCAACTTGGCACACATTTGTAGTAAATCACATCAAGATAGTTTCATGAGACATTCTGTTAGTTTTCTGGAGCCAAAGAATTGAGAAAGCAGAAGTCATCTATGGCTCTGTGGTAGAAAGATAAGTGAGTGGGCTGGGAGATTTAATGTGTTAATGATGAGAGGACTGAGTAGAAAATATATTTTCTTCTAAATATTGGTAGAAGTAACAGAAAGCCTGCCTGTATTTTTCAACTATAGATAAGACATAAAAGGGAAAAAAGGCAAGATGAGCTGGGTATTTGAACTGTTGATACTCCTAACATCTCTTTGCAGAGCGGGGGGTTAGATGTAGCCTGTTTAAGAACTTTAATCTCTCTGGATCTGCTAGCTTTTCATGTTCAGGCCTGAGTTCAGAGCTAAACAGCTTAAATTCTTGTAAAGGTGGTTTTCATTCTCATAGCTTTGTTGACTAGACTCAAACCAACAGGCTATTACTGAACTAACTTGGCATAAATATGTAAATAAACTATGACATGAAGCATCTGAATGTAAATTTAGGTTTAAACTTTTTTTTACAGGGTTGATTGAATTTTTGTAATTACACAGACTAGCACAGATTCCTTGTTATAATAATTAAGAGTACAGTTTCTGGAACCAGGCTCCCTACATTTATACCAGTTTCATCACTTACTAGCCTTGTAACCTTGAATAAATCTCTCTGACTTATTCCCTCACTTGTATACTGATGATAGTAAGAGTGCTGTCTTATAAAGTTGTTATAAAGATTAAAACACATAAAGTGTTAAGAACATTGCCTGGCACATAGTAAGTAAAATATAAATGATTAGCTAATACTATGTGCTTGAAAATCACTTCACTGTTTTTTTAAACTGCTTTTTAACCTTTCATCAGATTATTGAAAGTATTATTGAGGAGAGTCAGAAAGTAATACAGCTTGAAGATGATTCTTTGGATTCCAAAGGAAAAGGACAGTCTGATCAGGCTGCTGCCAGTCCTGTCACAGCTGGAACAGATCTTAGCAATATACCTGGACTGTTAGCCATAGATCAAGTGCTGCAGGAAGATTCTCAGAAGACAGAGTGTCAGGATGTATCTGAAGAAACTGAATTAGAATCAAAACAGTGTTTTCCTTCTGATGACACATGTGAGAAGCCAGTAGATGAAACTACAAAGTTAACTGAAATAAGTTCAACTGCGCAGCTTAATGTGCCTGAAACTGTAACAGAAGTGTTGAACAAGGAAGAAGTGGAAGTCAAAGAAAGTGATGTTCTAGAATCTGCATCCTCACACTCCTTATCTACAAAAGATTTTGCTGTGGTGGAAGAAGTTGCACCTGCCAAACCGCCAAGACAGCTTACTCCAGAACCTGATATAGTAGCTAGTACAAAGAAGCCTGTTCCAGCACGCCCACCTCCTCCAGCTAACTTCCCACCTCCTAGGCCCCCACCTCCATCTCGACCTGCTCCACCACCAAGAAAAAAGAAGAGTGAATTGGAGTTTGAGGCTCTTAAGACACATGATCTAGATGGTAAGTATTAATTGAGAAATAACTACCTTTGTGGGGGAGTTTGGGGAGTTGAAATTTGACCTTTCTGATTTTTTTTTTCCAATTTATGCTGTATTTAGGCAATGGCAACCCACTCCAGTACTCTTGCCTGGAAACTCCCATGGACGGAGGAGCCTGGTGGGCTACAGTCCCTGGGGTCGCTAAGAGTCAGGCACGACTGAGCGACTTCACTTTCACTTTTCACTTTCATGCATTGGAGAAGGAAATGGCAACCCACTCTAGTGTTCTTGCCTGAAGAATCCCAGGGACAGGGGAGCCTGCTGGGCTGCCGTCTGTGGGGTTGCACAGAGTCAGACACGACTGAAGCAACTTAGCAGCAGCAGCAGCAGTAACCACATTGATGACCAAGTTATAAAATGTATTTTAGTAACAGAAAGCCAAAATGTTTACATTGGTATTGTTACATTATTGTAATTAAACATTTCAGCAGATTTTCAAATTTGTTACCATTGGAGAGCCAGAGTGGCACAGTGAAAAGAACATGGGATTTGGACTTAGGATTTGAATTCAAGCCCCAGATCTCTTCATGTATAAGGTGTATAGCCTTGAGGAATTTAAATAACTTACCTGAACCCTGGTTTCCCCTTATATAAAAAGAAAGTAATGAAACCACTTTTTTCATAGGATTGTTCTAAGAATCACATAAAGATTTAAGCACTTTTAAGCTATGAATAAGGTCATATAAGTATTGGTTGTTGTTGTTATTATTATATTATTATTATTGCAGTTCCCAAAGAGAATATTACATCTGATACTCTCCTAACTACAAACATGGCTTCAGAGAGTACAGTCAAAGATTCGCAGCCTTCTCTTGATTTGGCAAGTGCTACCAGTGGAGATAAAATAGTTACTGCCCAGGTTGGTGAATATGTGTTATATTTGATAAAAGCTCTCAACTTTCTGCAACTAACTCGTTTGTTGATTGTTGAACCTTCTTTCTTCTCCAGGCCAAATATTTCCTTGTCTCTAAAACCTGCCTACCACATCCCTTGTCCAGTTCTGCTACTAAGTAGTGGACTGATTATAGCAACCTATTTAACATCTGAGTCTGAAATGGCTCATTGATAAAATGAGGGGAAAACCTTCCTTGAAGGTTTCTTGCAAGATTGAAATGAGCTAAAGTATGCCAGGTACCTGGTATGTGTGTTCAGAAAGTGACAGATGCTGCTATATGTAGTATTTACTAAAAATACCAACTACTGTCTTCATTTACCTGACCTATAATGGTCAAAGGACTTCTCAGGTGGCACTAGTGGTAAAGAACCTGCCTGCCAATGCAGGAGACATAAGGGATGAGGCTTCTATCCCTAGGTTGGAAAGATCTCCTGGAGGAGGGTATGGCAACCCACTACAGTATTCTTGTCTAGAGAATCCCATGAACAGAGGAGTGTAAGGTCGCAAAGAGTCATACACAGCTGAAGTGACTTAACACACACGTGCACACATAGTGGTCAAATTGGGAACTTTTATTTTTTTATAATTTCCTTTTCCTAATCATGAGAAAAAAAACTTCATACAGTAGACTATACATCCATATATGAGGCAATATAGAAAGAACTTGATAACATGAATTTCTACCTCTGCCAAATTCTGGGATTCAAGGGTTACTTATGTGGTAGCTCTGATGGGACAGGTTGGCAGATGGAAGATATTATCATACTAAGTGACATAAATCAAATAGAGAAAGACAAATATATATTGCTTATATGCAGAATCTTAAAAAGTTATACAAATGAATTTATTTACAGAACAGAAACAGACTGAGGGAGTTGAACTTATGATTACCAGGGTTGAGGGGGAAGAGTAGGTGAGGTAGATTCAGAGTTTGGAGTTGACGTATACACACTACTATATTTTCAATAGATAATCAACAAGGACCTATTGTATAGCACCGGGAACTATGCTCAATATTCTGTAATAACCTAAATGAGAAAAGAACTTGAAAAAGAAGAGCTATGTGTATATGTATAACTGAATCACTTTGCTATATACCTGAAACTGACACAACATTGTTAATCAACTATACTTCAGTATAAAATAAAAATTTTAATTAAAAAAAAAAATCAAGGATTCTGTGGCCACTGGACTTGGAATAAAATTCAGAACACACATACACACAAAAAGACACAATGGTCTTTTCATAGCCTTAGAGCAGAGGTCAATAGTGGCCTGATTTTATAGGGTCCTCAAGCTAAAAATGGTCTTTGTATTTTTAAGCATTGTTTGTTTTTTTTTAAAAGAATATGCAACAGACACTATATGTGTAACAAAAAGCTTAAAATCTTTACTATCTGGCTGTACAGGAAGAAATTTGCCAACCTCTGCCCTCAAGACATCCATGTGTATAGTCCTGATTAATGGCAAATTTTACTAGCAGAGAAATGATTTTGGACCAAGTTCAAATAGAACATTTATTTGCTTTCAAGACCAGACATTATTTCATGAGCAGCAACGCTTTTGCTACCTAATGTTTTTTAGCATGATGGGAATAATAAAAGACTGAAATGGAATGTTCCATTTAAATTTTCAGTAGGCTCCATTATCTGTATTATGGAATTCTTTAGAACTGTGTGTGGTAATGAATAATTGAATATTTATAAAAACTGACTCAGTCTACTTTCTGTTTATAAAATTATAATTTCAGGAAAATGGAAAAGCACCTGATGGGCAGACAATAGCCGGTGAAGTGATGGGCCCTCAGAGACCTAGATCCAACTCTGGGAGAGAGCTTACTGATGAGGTATAATTAAATTTTTTTTCTTTGTTCTTAAAAATATAAAGGTCATAGTGAGAAGATGAAAAAATTCCAGAGATGAATGGTGATGGTGGTTGCACGGCAATGTAAATGTAGTTGATGCCACTTAACTATACAATTAAAAGTGGTTATAATGATAAATTTTATATTATATATATTTTATTATGATCAAAAAACAAGTTTATTGCTATTAAGTAAAAAAATCATATTGTAAAAGAAAAAATGAAAATTGAAGCTTGTCTTAGTTTTTGTTTTTTTAATGTGCTGGAATTTTAAGTCTGACTTAAACTTGCCCTTTCACACAATTATATGGTAGAATAAATGTATTGAAAGCCAAGGCCTATGTTTATAGGAAGTGGGCTTAAAAGGAACTTGATATTATAGACATATGTCTTTATACATGTTAGATGATGTACAGTATGTACAAGCTCAATGCTTAATTCTTAACTTAAAATTTAGTATATATTGGTTGACTAATTTATTCAGAATGAAACTTTGAAGCAGAGTCTTAGTTTTTGTTTCTTTTAAACAATACATTTTTAAAAATATTGGAAAACAGTTTTGTAGTTCCTCAAAATATTAAACATTTGAGTTACCATGACCTAGCAATACCACTCCTATGTATACAGCAAAGTGAAATGAAAACATATGTCCACACAAAAAATGTACATAGCTATTCATAACTAGCTAACTATTGTGGAAACAATACAAATGTCTGATAAATAGATAAATAAAATGTAGTATATCCATCCATGTGGACTATTTTTTGGCAATTAAAAAGAATGAGGTTCTGATACATGCCATAACACAAATGAACCTTGAAAGCATGATGCTAAGTGAAAGAAGCCAATCACAAAAGACTACATACTATATAATATAATTTATACGAAATGCCCAGACATAGAGAAAAAAAGTAGATTAGTGGTTGCCAGGAACTGGGAGGAAAAGGGAATAAGGTATGACAGCTAATGGATATAGGGTTTCTCTTGGGGGAGGCAGAAATGTTCTAAACTTAGATAATGGTGGTAGTTGTACAACTCTGTGGGTATACTAAAAACCGTTGAATTATATATTAAATGTGTACATTATGTGATGTGGGAATTGTATTTCACTAAAAATGTTTACAAAATTATTGTACACAGTACTGAATGTATCTAGAAAGTTCTTAGCTTACATTTTTTAGGATTTTGTGGACTCAAAAAGATAATTAAATTATAGGTACTCTTGGTGTTATTTTTTACTTCAGGAAATTTTAGCCAGTGTAATGATTAAAAACCTAGATACTGGAGAAGAAATACCTTTGAGTCTTGCAGAAGAGAAACTGCCAACGGGTATTAATCCTCTCACTCTACACATCATGAGAAGGACTAAGGAATATGTAAGGTATGGCGTAATGTTATTATTCATCATTTGTAGTATTTCACTCAAAGTAGTGAAGAGTTCTGTTTATGAACTGTGAGAGTCCCTAATTTGGTGTGTTCTTTTTTTAAAGTTAGAATTAAAATAGAGTCAGTTAATGTATATATTCTTAAACTTTGTCCTCTCTTTTTGAAAACAAGTTCTTTTTTTTAAAGATTCCACATTTAAGTGATATCGTAAAGTATTTGTCTTTTTCTATCTGATTTATTTCATTTAGTTTAATGTTCCCAAGGTCTATCCATGTTGTCACAAATGGCTGGATTTCCTTCCTTTTTATGGCTGAATAATATTCCTATGTGTGTCACATTTTCTTCATTTAACTTTGTTCTCTCTTATAACTGTGCAGTTACTTGGAGGGAAATACATATCTTAGTTCAGTTCAGTTCAGTCTCTCAGTTGTGTCTGACTCTTTACAACCCCATGGACCGCAGTGTGCCATGCCTCCCTGTCCATCACCAACTCCCAGAGTTTACAAACTCATGTCCATTGAGTCAGTGATGCCATACAACCATCTCATTCTCTGTCGTCCCCTTCTCCTGACTTCAGTCTTTCTCAGCATCAAGGTCTTTTCAAATGAGTCAGCTCTTCGCATCAGGTGGCCAAAGTATTGAAGTTTCAGCTTCAACATCGAACGCTCAGGACTGATCTCCTTTAGGATGGACTGGTTAGATCTCCTTGCAGTCCAAGGGACTCTCAAGAGTCTTCTCCAACACCACAGTTCAAAAGCATCAGTTCTTCAGTGCTCAGCTTTCTTTATAGTCCAACTCTCACATCCGTACATGACTACTGGAAAACCATAGCCTTGACTAGATGGACCTTTGTTGGCAAAGTAATGTCTCTGCTTTTGAATATGCTATCTAGGTTGGTCATAACTTCCAAGGAGTAAGCATCTTTTAGTTTCATGGCTGCAGTCACCTTCTGCAGTGATTTTGGAGCCCCCAAAAATAAAGTCAGCCACTGTTTCCACTGTTTCCCCATCTATGTGCCATGAAGTGATGGGACCGGATTCCATGGTATATCTTAAATATCATAGTATTTGGTTTGTCTTCTTTTAAAATGATTTATATTATTCTAGAGACAATATTAAAACATAAGAGGCAAAAAAGCCATGTGGGATAAATACCTGGTCTTCTGAAACTTTGCTTTAAGGATCAGAAATTTTATAAATAATTGTATTGTCTTTTTAGGATCAGACAGTGTCTTTAGAGTGAAATGATTGGCTTTACTGTGAGAAATATGTAGACCCAAGAAATAATTTCTGTGAAACCAAAGCTTTCACATGATGTGCCTGATAAGTAAGGAGGGAGATATTTACAAATTAATTTGTCATTTCTGTGCAGCATGTTTTACCCAGCACAATGCCTTTTTTGTGTTAGATTTTTCATAAATTCCTGAATTGCATTTGTTTATGTTTTATGCATTGTACCATCTTTCAAGTCTTTTAATTCTCAGAGTTATTTAAATTAAACTTACATAAAGCATGTAAGGAGAAGGCAATGGCACCCCACTCCAGTACTCTTGCCTGGCAAATCCCATGGACGGAGGAGCCTGGTAGGCTGCAGTCCATGGGGTCACTGGGAGTCAGACACAACTGAGCGACTTCACTTTCACTTTTCACTTTCATGCATTGGAGAAGGAAATGGCAACCCACTCCAGTGCTCTTGCCTGGAGAATCCCAGGGACAGGGGAGCCTGGTGGGCTGCCGTCTATGGGGTCGCACAGAGTCAGACATGACTGAAGCGACTTAACAGCAGCAGCAGCAAAGCATGTAAACATTTTTTTTCTTAACACTGATTAGTTAATTGTGTAGTATATATACATAGAGATTTTTGAGAAGTTTTGAGAAATGACTTCTTTTAAAATGACGTCTTCTTGTAGTAATGATGCAGCACAGTCAGACGACGAAGAGAAGTTACAGTCTCAACAAACAGATACTGATGGTGGACGGTTAAAACAGAAAACGTGAGTTACATCCAATTTCTTCATTTCAGGCTTCTATTACTGTGTGTTTGTGTGTATTTTATATATGAGAACTTTCATACTATTTTAAATCTATGCTCTGGCCAGTTTGTTTGTCCATCTACCACCACCACTCCTTGTCCTCAGGCAATGGATTATGAGTTCCTTGAGGCTGTCTTGGTCATTTTTATAGCATCTGACATACAGTAAGTTTTGCTTCATGCTTGTATTATTTTTCTGATGATAGATAGGTACCAGAAGTGTTGGTAGCAGAACATGATTGTTCTTGAAGTTGCTTTTTCCATTTCACATCATCTCTCCAAATCCTATTTGTCTTTCTAAATTCAACTACATGAGATTCTTCCTGACCACTCCAGTTCATAATAAAGATTTTCCTGTTCTCAATTTCAATGACAGCTATAGTCTATATACCATACATTTGCTATTTATATTATCTTAAATAGTTTTCTGATTTAAAAAATAAAATAAATACCTGTTAAACAACTAGACCAAGAATTGATGCTTTTGAACTGTGGTGTTGAAGAAGATTCTTGAGAGTCCTTTGGACTGCAAGGAGATCAAACCAGTCAATTGTAAAGGAAATCAATCCTGAATATTCATTGAAAGGACTAATGCTAAAGCTGCAGTACTTTGGCCACCTGATGCAAAGAACTGACTCCTTTGAAAAGACCCTGATGCTGGGAAAGATTGAAAGTGGGAGGAGAAGGGAACAACAGAGGATGAGGTGGTTGGATGGCATCACCTACTCAGTGGACATGAGATTAAGCAGGCTCCAGGAGATGATGAAGGACAGGGAAGCCTGGCATGCTGCAGTCCATGGGGTCACAAAGAGTCAGACGTGGCTGAATGACTGAACAACAAGAATATGTTGGAAAAGGATTTTGATCATACCATTCTTTTCTCCTGTATGAAAATCTAGCACAGTGGTAGTCATGTAGGATTTCCTTAATTATACACAAGTCCCTTGTTGTTCAGTCACTCAGTTGTGTCTGACTTTTTGCGACCCCATGGACTGCACCATGCCAGGCTTCCCTGTCCTTCACTATCTCCTAGATTTTGCTCAAATTCATGTCCATTGAGACAGTGATGCCATCCAATCATCTCATCTTCTGTCGCGCCCTTCTCCTGCCCTCAGTCATTCCCAACATCAGGGTCTTTTCAAATGCGTGGTGGCTAAAGTATTGGAGTTTCAGCTTCAGCATCAGTCCTTCCAATAAGTATTCATGACTGATTTCCTTTAGGATTGACTGGTTTGATCTCCTTGCTGTCCAAGGGACTCTCAAGAATCTTCTCCAGCACCACAGTTGGAAACCGTCAATTCTTTGGAACTCAGCTTTCTTTATTGTCCAAATCTCACATCCATACGTGACTACTGGAAAAACCATAGCTGTGACTATATGGACGTTTGTCAGCAAAATGATGTCTCTGCTTTTGAATACGCTGTCTAGGTTTGTCACAGCTTTTCTTCCAAGGAGCAAACGTCATAATTTCATGGCTGCAGTCACTGTCTGCAGTGATTTTTGGAGCCCAAGAAAATAAATTCTGTCATTGTTTCCATGTTTCCCCATCTATTTGTCATGAAGTGATGGGACTGGATGCCGTGATCTTCGTTTTTTGAATGTTGAGTTTAAAGCCAGCTTTTTCACTCTCCTCTTTCACCTTCATCAAGAGGCTCTTTAGTTCTTCGCTTTCCGCCATTAGGGTGGTATCATCTGCATATCTGATATTGTTGATATATCTTCTCACAATTTTGATTCCAGCTTGTGATTCATCCAGCCTGGCAGGCATTTTTCATGATGTACTCTGCATGCAAGTTAAATAAACAGGGTGATAATATACAGCCTTGACCTACTCGTTTCCCAATTTTGAACTGTCCATTGTTCCATGTCCAGTTCTAACTATTGCATTTGACCTGCATGTAGGTTTCTCAGGAGACAGGTAAGGCGGTTTGGTATTCCAATCTCTTTAAGAATTTCCCACAATTTGTTGTGATACACAGTCAAATCAATAAATCAGGAATAGGTGTTTTTCTGGAATTCCCTTGCTTTTTCTATGATCCAATGGATATTGGCAATTTGATCTCTGGTTCCTTTGCCTTTTCTTAATCTAGCTTGTACATCTGGAAGTCCTTTAATTGGCAATAATTTAGTCTAAGGCCAAAGTGAGTCCTCAAACTCAAGTCTGATCTCTTCTTTATGTGGAAAGTAAAGCAAAGAAAGCATTGAGATTTTTTTAGAAAAGGTATGCCCATAGTGGAGGTATATGATAACACCTCAGCCATCTGGACCTTGGCTGTCTAGCAGTGGCAACTATTAAGGACCGTATAATTAGAATTATTCAGGAGACATAGAGACCTCTAGGAAAGAGACTGCTCCATGCAGTAAAGTTCATTATTTTTTTTTTTTAAAGCTCCTCAGGTTTATTGAAAACCTTTATACTTCTTAAATAATTTTAAAAAGTCTGGTCATCTGATATTTAATCTCAGAGCAAAATAGAAGCATCGGACCGTGACAGATATGTTAGCACATAAGAATGTCAGAGAATACTCTGATTGCAAGAGAAGAATCAGGAAAATGATAGAAAGGACTCATATATTGCTCAGCCATTCCAAAAGGCAGTGCTTTCAACTTCTTCTCACATCGTGATGTTCAGAACCTGGTATCATTTGCACTGAATCCTGGGGTAAGCTGATGAGGCAGCTGATGGCCAGAAGAGACTGGCCCAGGGCTCTGCCTTCTTGGGGCCCTACCCTATTGCCTTGAAGGCTGAGAGAGGACCATTATTATGGCCCACTTGGAATCATTTGAGAAGCCTTGGTGTATTAAAGAATAGTAAAGATGGTAACTGATCCTGTTTATTAAAGAAATTTATTGAGCATTAAGTGCCATAAGAGGCACAAATGTATGTATTTTAAAGAAATTTATTGAGCATTAAGTGCCATAAGAGGCACAAATGTATGTATTTTAGAGATAGTGTCATACAAAATGGCTAAAATATCTGCTTTCTTGCTTATAGTAGTGGTAAACCTATAGTTAATCAGAAAAATATAACTTCAGTTATAAATAGCAGAGACCTTATTGTGATTTTAAAAATGGTTTATCTGTTTTTAATCTCTATATGTATTTAATCTCTGTATCACAGATATAAACTAGTGGTTACCAGTGGGGAGAGGGAAGAAGGGAGAGGCAAGACAGGGGAAGGGGAATAAGAGATACACACTGCTATGTATAAAATAAGCTATAAGGATATATTGTACAGCATGGAGAATATAGCCACTATTTTATAATAACTTTATTTAAATTTTATTTTATGTTGGAGTATAGTTGACTTAACAATATCATGTTAGCTTGACTGGTGTACAACAAAGTGATTCAGTTATACATGTGCATATATCCATTCTTTTTCAGATTCCTTTTCCATATAAGTTATTAGAGAATATTGAATAGGGTTTCCTGTGCTATACAGTAGATCCTTGTTGATTATCTATTTTATATATAGTAGTATGTATATGTCAATGCAAAACTCCTAATTTATCTCCTCCCCTCCACCTTTCCCCTTTGGTAACTGTAAGTTTGTTTTCAAAGTCTGTGAGTATGTTTCTGTTTTGTGAATAAGTTCATTTGTATTGTTTTTTTAGATTCCACATGTAAGTGATAACATATGATATTTGTGTTTGACTTCAATTAATGTATGATAACCTCTAGGTCCATCCATGTTGCTACAAATCTCATTATTTCATTCTTTTTTATGGCTGAGTAATATTCCATTGTATATATGTACCTCGTCTTCTTTATTCATTCCTTTGTTGATGGACATTTAAGTTGCTTCCATGTCTTGGCTATTGTGAGTAATGTACATTGGGGGTGCATGTATCTTTTCAAAGTGTGCTTTTCTCCAGATATATGCCCAGAGGAGTGGGATTGCTGGACCATATGTAATTCTTTTTTTATTTTTTTAAGGTATCTCCATGCTGTTCTCCATAGTGGTTTTACCAATTTAAATTCCCACCAACATGTGGGAGGGTTCCCTTTTCGCCTTACCCTCTCCAGCATTTATTGTTTGTAGACTTTCTGATGATGACCATTCTGGCTGGTGTGAGGTGATGCCTCATTGTAGTTTTGATTTGTATTTCTCTATTAATTAAGGATGTTGAGCATCTTTCCATCTGCTTTTTTTCCATCTATATGTCTTTTTTGGAGATACATCTATTTAGATCTTCTGCTCATTTTTAATTGGATTGTTTGGTTTTTGTTTTTTTTGATATTCAGCTGGCGGGAGCTGTTTTTTTATATTTTGGAGATTAGTCCCTTGCTGGTCACTTCATTTACAAATATTTTCTCCCATTCTGTGGGTTGTCTTTTGTTTATGATTTCCTTTGCTATGCAGAAGCTTTTAAGTTTAATTAGATCCCATCTTTTTTGTTTTTATTTTCATTACTCCAGGAGTTAGCTCCAAAAAGATAGTGCTGCAATTTATGCCAAAGAGTGTTCTACCTATGTTTTCCTCTAGTGACATTATAATGCTGTAGAGGATATGATACTGTCACTGGGGAGAACTGCCTATATTTCCTTTGTAGCCATATTGATTTGAGTATATTTATTCCATAAAACAAGGGATTTGGGGAGTTAAATACCTACTATTTATATAAAAAAGGAATTATTTCAAAATTATACACTTTACCAATCACAGCTCATGAGATTATCTGTGAATTGTTGAACTTTTACAGTTAGTTGAGTTAATAAGAAGTAATCTGGGTTGTTTTTTTTTGTTTTGTTTGTTTTTTTACATTTTTGGTAAGGACTCAACTAAAGAAGTTTCTAGGAAAATCAGTAAAGAGAGCGAAGCACCTTGCTGAGGAATATGGTGAACGTGCTGTAAATAAAGTTAAAAGTGTTAGAGACGAAGGTAAGGGAAATAGAACCCTTCAACTGAATATTTAATTGATTTGTAGTCATTTAAGTTTAGCCTGTAGTTTAAAAGAAACATTTCTGTTTTATTGAAAGTAATAAATCTTTATAGCTTTTATCTTAGCATTTCAATAAATCATATTACTCTCACTATCAATTTTATGAGTGGAAAGAAAAATTTATTTATTTATCTTAAACATGAATTTGTACATATTTTGTGACTGTGGCAACTTGGAAGAGGTGTTTGTTCAATAATCAGTTGTAAATTAGTTTTGTACGACTGGTGTTTATAAATATTCTCAAAATTAGGTAGATTTTCTGAATTTCTGCACCTTAACCTCCTGTGCCCTTGTTATAACTGTATTGATTTGTTTTATTTAATAAGCACTTACATAGTATTTATTCTGTGCCAAACACTGCTCTCAGCACTTTCACCTGTATTAGCTCATTTACTCCTCTTAAAATGTCTATGAAGTAAGTACCATTATTGTTGTTGTTTAGTCACTAAGTCATATCTGACTCTTTGTGACTCTGTGGACTGTAGCCCACCAGGCTCCTCTGTCCGTGGGTTTTCCCAGGCAACAATACTGCAGTGTGTTGCCATTTCCTTCTCCAGGGGATCTTCCCGACCGGGATTGAACCCATGTCTCCTGCATTGCAGGCAGGTTCTTACCACTGAGCCACCAGGGAAACCCCCATGACTGAGTACAGCGGGGTTACCATTATTATCCCATTTTATAAATAGGAAAACTGAGGCACAGAAAGGTCGAATACCTTCCCCATAGTCACATAAATAATAAATGACAGAGCTGAATTTGGACCCAGGCAGTCCATGGGGTCGCAAAGAGTGGGACACGACTGAGCGACTTCACTTTCACTTTTCACTTTTATGCATTGGAGAAGGCAATGGCAACCCACTCCAGTGTTCTTGCCTGGAGAATCCCAGGGACGGAGGAACCTGGTGGGCTGCCATCTATGGGGTCGCACAGAGTCGGACACGACTGAAGCGACTTAGCAGCAGCAGCAGCAGCAGTCTGGTACTACCAGACTCCATGCTGCTAAACCGATATGCTATTTAGTAGTAGACAGATTTTGCTTTTCCAATTAATGAATCTTCTTGTTAAGCAGTAGATATGAAAATATGATTGTAGCAATATCTGCATTAGCTAGTGATGCTTTCTATTGCTTTTCTATTCAGTTTTTCATACTGATCAAGATGATCCTTCATCAAGTGATGATGAAGGAATGCCATATACAAGACCAGTTAAATTCAAAGCAGCACATGGCTTCAAAGGACCTTACGATTTTGATCAGGTCAAAGTGGTACAAGATCTTAGTGGTGAACATATGGTAAGCAACCTTTGTATTTTTAAGGATTGATTCTGTTTTCATTGAGAGAAATAATTTGGCTTCTTTAAAGCTGATGTCTTCTTATGTATATAATTTTGCTAGCCTGAGCCTGAAGAGTGAATTGATATAATATGATTTAATGAATAAGTAATGCAGAGTCTGTCTCTGAATTGTTGTTCAAGAAGTGACTTATAAGTAAACTCTAAGCCTGTATCATTAAGAAAGCTATGTAAACTTTCTCTTACCAAAGAAAGGTACCAAACTTAAAAGCAATTAAGGGTGATCTGTCATTTTGAACAATGTTTAAAATGTTCCCTGGTATATTTTAAATAATTTATACAAATATTTCAGAAGCTCGGTATATTTTGTGAAGTGAAAGAGCAAAGAGAGAGGTAGAGGTACAGGTTGTCTAAAAATGTACCAAAGTAGATGTCAAGTTCACAGAGTACATCACAGTTACCCCCTGAAAATGCTAGAAACACAGGGAAGAGTGTAATAAACTTAGAACTGGGTAAGTGATGCTGTGGGTCTTTGACCAGGGAATCTACTTATCTATTTACATTTTTAAATCTAAAAGTTGGCTTATACATATCAGGTGGCAACCAGATTTGAATTTACTTTGGTGCTTATAATCTACACATAAAACATTTGAGTCGTAGAGCATAGGGAACTATATTCAATATCCTGTGATAAACTATAATGGAAAAGAGTATAAAAAAGAATATGTATTATATTTGCAACTGAATCACTGCACTATATGGCAGAAATTAACACAGCATTGTAAATCAGCTACACTTCAGTAAAATAAAAGTTTTTTAAAAGCTTGAGTTATTTATAGTAAGTTCCTTAAGGATCTGATGAATTTCCTTGTACTATATTGAGACTTTTTCAGTATTTCTAGTTTTAAGTTAAAATCTCATGGCAGTATGTTCCAAATGACAAATTTCTTAACATTTTTGTGGGAATTTTGTGGAAATGAATATTCCAGTAAATAAACCGTTACCTCTAACTTGGATGATCTTTTTGATCTGCATAGATGTATGTTATCAATTTAATAGTGGTGATAAGTGGTGATATTTGGGATTTGGCCTTTCCAATTTAAGGATTCACGTTCTTTATTGCTTTCCCCCACATACCCCCCAACTCTTTTCAATACTGTCTGTCTGGGAATTTTAGCAATATGCTACAAAAGTTTTTTTCTGGGGAGAAAAACAGAATGAGACTGCACCATTCCAACACTTCCAAATGCCCAGTGCTATGAGGATTACTGCTAGGGTGCACCTTATTCTTCCCTCAGCCCTTGTCAAGAGTTGTTATTGCTATTCTCAGGGCTGTGCCCCCTCCTATCCCACTTGCTGTCATGTTCAGCTAGGAGACTAAGACCCCAAGCTAGGATTTGTACTTTTGCAGTGAAGGTTTCTGGCCACCTCAGATCTCCCATTTCCGTTAATATGTGGACAATATATGGGTCTTGAAGTTGTTAGTTTACATTATAGCAAACTGCAGCTCAGCTGTCTTTCCCCTGTCTTCTAAAGGCCCCTTTTGTGGTATTATAACGCCACTGGACTGTTAGCTTTAAGTGGTGCTAGTCATGTGAGCATTATTTTAGTATACAATAAGTCTCCTACATACAAACCTTCAACCTGCGAACTTTCAAAGATGCGAACCTGTGTTTGCATGTCCAATCACGTAAGTTCGCGTGTCTGGCATACATGGTCACATGTGTGCATCCTCTACAAGTGGCTGTGCTTTTGTGTACTTTACAGTACTGTATAGAGTACAGTAGTACAGTATCCTTATTTCAAGCCCAGGATGTCTGGAAGCAAGTATAAAAGCAGTGGTGATATAGGTGGTACTACTCTACTTTTCAAGGTACTGTACTGTAAGATTAAAAATGTTGTCTTAATTTTTTGTGTTTGTATATTTTTTGTTTGAAAAGTATCATAAATCTACTACAGTACAGTACTGTATAGCCGATTGTGTTAGTTGGGTACCTAAGCTAACTTTGTTGGACTTAAGAACAAATTGGACTTAGGAAGGCACTTTTGGAATGGAACTTGTTTATATGCAAGGACGTTATTGTATGTATCATTTGGCATACAACTTATAATATAAGGGGTTTTTTTGGCTGAAAAATAATGTCTCAACTTTTGAACTTTGAACCTTCTTTTGTTTTCACAGGGAGCTGTGTGGACCATGAAATTTTCTCACTGTGGCAGATTACTTGCCTCTGCTGGACAAGACAATGTAGTGAGAATATGGGCTTTAAAAAATGCTTTTGACTATTTCAACAATATGCGAATGAAATACAATACAGAAGGTATTTTTCCTTTATTGGCAGGATTTAAAAAATCCGGAGACATTAGGTATAATAATACGCTCTTATCTGGCAATCATTTGCAGCAACCACTACTTTCCGTAAAAGCCACAAACCTAAAAGTAAGACAGAAGTCAACAGCAAAAAGCATCTAAACCCAGTGAAAAAAACTACCACAAAGTTTTTGACTTTATCTCTTATCAGGTATACTGCAGAGTTAAATTCATGAACTATTGAGGACAAGGTGGTTTGGTTTCCCCTGGTAACTTTCAAGTCTATCCTAGGTTAAAATGAAATGTGTGATTAATCTAGAAAAAGAATGAGAATAATACATACATCTAATAAGTAAAGAATGATTAAGGAAACATAAGCCATGGAAAGTAAATGTGATTTGTCAATACATCAATGAGTATATGAAACTAGGTTAAATGGAAAAGAGTAACCCCCGAATATGATGTGTATACACACAATTACAACTATGTAAAATATTTCTGTATTATGTTATCAGCAAAGTGTTTAGAATTGATGTTTTAGGAGCTTTAAGTGTATAGGATTATTTTCTTGTAATTATTGTCATTATTTAACTGCAGTACATTTTCACCACAAACCTCTTGCTATCCAGTCATCCAAGGCTGAATACATTAAGTTAACATATGGGAGAAAGAAGAATAGAGGTGACCATGGGCAGGAGTATAGAATATAGTTGCAGTAGTAGTTTGAGGAACATAGAAATCTAGGGAGAGCCACTAAACCGGCCAGTGGGGCCCATATACTTTAGTAGCCCCATGAGGTTGTTTGAAATATGTTATAATAACATAATTTGAGATCATAATGAGTTGACAGAAAGTAAAGCTGTTTATTGTACATTTCTTTTATTGCCCTGCCTAGAGCAGACAATTTTCAGTGGCCATTGAGCCCAGACACTTTTTGCCCCTTTATTGTTTGTCTTGCTAATTGTTCTGATTGACAAGAATGTCTTCACAATGAATAATGAGGATATAACAATATTTTATTAAATTGGAGATGTGATAAAGCCAATTTATAAAGATTCTATATAAAAACAAGAAAAGCAAATACTTTGGTGCCTAAGAGTTAATGCTTTGCTTGTTTAGAAAAATACATTTTTCTAGAATGATGCATTCTATGACTTTTAATTAGGTGTTACTGTATTATTATTTGTGATTGATGTTTTCTTTGTGTATATACAGTTGTATATACATACATGCCTTTTAACAATTATTATGTCATTTTAGGACGTGTGTCCCCATCACCTTCTCAGGAAAGTCTAAATTCATCAAAATCTGATACAGATACAGGGGTATGTTCATTATTTTATGGTTACTGTTGTTACATGCTATGATTTTTTTAACCATGAAATACCTTGTTTATCAGATATTACAGATTCATGAAAACACTTAAAATTGAGATGCATTAGAAATGAGAATTCCTTCTGTTAGAATTAGTAAATGAAAAATTGTGATGGTTAAAGGTTGTCACACAGTGACTAATATTATTCAAACTACTATACTAATGTAAATCTAAACAAAAAAATTCCCTCTCCTCAAATCCATGTGAGGTACTTTATTTAAAAATTTTCTCCTAGTTTTTGCCCACACCACACAGCATGTGAGATCTTAGTTCCCTGGCCAGGGATTGAACCTGTTCCCCCGGAGTCCCTAGATATTTTTAAAATAATAAAAGTAATGGATACCTGAATAAGAAGTAACTAAGAAAAGAAAAAAAGATGCTGAAATATCTTAATTTTTCCATCTTCTTGGTTTAGTAAATGCTTTATTCCAGTGTCAGGTAGTTTAAAATATCTTAATGATTTTCATTTGGTCTCAGAGCTGGAAAGTTAAACATAACCAGTTTTAAACCTAAAAAGCAGAATGCAAAATTTTCTAAGCTGTCCCCTGTGGTTCTTATGTATTGAGTGAGGCAAAGGTTATGCAAATAAAGAGAACCTAAAATGTTCACCTGCTCAGTAGTATTTTCCTGGGATTTCATTAGCTCTATGGTATTTGACACGAATTTTTCCCTACTCTAAACATACTCCCCTCAGCTTTCCATGGTTCTGTTCTTCCTTGTTCTCTTCCTATACCCCTGCTGTCTCTTCCTCTTCCACCCCTTTAAGTATTGCTGTTTCCTTGAGTTTTGTCCTTTGTCCATTCTCAATTAAGATATTCACTTACTGCCTCCAATCCTGAACTGGCTTTGGCTCCAAAATTCTTGTCTTCTTTCAAGAGCTTTATGTTTTTTAAACAACAATGAAATCTTATTGTGCATGTTGCCCTTTTCACATAACAATATATAAAGGCTCTCTCCACCTACATGTTCTTTAAGCACATCAATTTTGAGTGTCTGTTACATGTTCCACACACTGCTAGATTCAGCAAAATCAAAGGAGACTTATTTTGTGGCCTCAGGGATCTTGCTGACTAGTGAAATAGATATACCTGCAGTTATAGTATTTGATGATAATACTCTATTGAAGATACTACACAAATATACAAGTTAGCCTTATGAATCAGGGTGTCAGGAAAAGCTCCCTGGAGGCTTTGAACGAGGAGTCAATTATGTAAGACAAGGAAGGAAGGGGAGTATCAGAGCAGATAGCAAGTGCAAAAGCATGGAGGCTGAAACAGCATGGCATGTTAAAGGTACTACCTGGCTGGACCAAAGGCTGCATGTGTGGGAGTTGTAGGAAAGGAGATAGGATTGGGATTTTAAGTGGCTTTTTATGTTAAACCAAGACATGAACTTTATCCTCAAGGTACTGGGGAAGGATGGGCTTTGAGGAGTTTAGATCAGAAGCTGAGTTAAAATGTTTAGATTTTTGTTTTGGAAAGAGCATTCTGGTAGCAGTGTAAAAGACAGATTGGATGGAGGTTCCAGGCTAGAGACAGGGAGACCGTTTAAGAGGCTCTCAACTTCATAAAGAAATGAGTACTTCAATTATGGTAGATTAAGATAGTAATGAGTCTAGAAACCATAAAGAGGAGCTGAATTTGAGAAATATAAAAGAAAGAATTGATAACTCACTACCTGGGGCAAAAAATGAGTAGCATAGGATGATTCCCATGTGTCTGACTTGAGCAGCTGGTTAGATATTAATGATCATTCACGAAAATGTATTTTATTATTATCTACTCACAACCCTGCTCCTGCTCTTTTGAGCCATCTTTAATGGCATCAATATCCATAAATTACCTTTTTAAGTCAGTTAGAAACACTCTGTTACTTTTTCTTTCTCACTCACAGGTCAAATTAGTTAAAAATTCTATCCAGTCTACCTCTTCCTATGTCCATGGAATCTGTCACCTCATCACTCACATCATCTTGACCCTTGATACTTATTTAGATGCTTGCTGTAGCCTCCTAATTGGGTTTTCTGTCTCTGGTCTCTACTGCCACTAGTTTTTTTTGTTTGTTTGTTTGTTTTTGCCACACCACAAGGCTTGCGAATGAAACCTGTGGCCCCTGGTTTGGAAGCAAGGAATCCTAACCACTGGACCATTAGGGAATTCCAGACTTGAGTGTATCATTTTGTGATTTAAAATCGTCTAGTGGCTCCTTGTCACCATCCTTCCTGATATTACCTCTTCTTACCTTTTTAACTCAGTACTGATTTCTTAGTACCTCTGCATCCTACTGGCTAGGCCAGATGTAGGTCTGTACCCTAAATACTCACTTTCATGTCTTCATTCATGTGGTTTGCTTTGCCAGGAATTCCCTTCCTATCCCCTTTCCTTACAGAGCAAATCCCCACTTATCCTTCAGGATTCAGCCTAAATATCTTATCTTCTCTTATTATTTTCCCTGAGTCATGCAAGCAAAATTGTTCCTCGCTTGTGTTCTGATAGTATGTCATATGTACTTTGACATTGATATTACTTACTGTGTCTTCCTTGGCAGTTTGTCCCTCTGGCTAGGCTCAGAACCAATTGAAGGCAAATATCTGTGTATCACAGATCTTAGTATCCTTGAACCTAACCCCATGCCTGACTGCAGCAGGCCTAAATCAGTGTTAAATTACCACTTCTATGCCTTTCATTCATTCCTATTCCCTTATCTAGATGCCTGCAGTCTCCCTTTTTTTTCTACTTTAAACTTGGCCTGTTCTTCAAGGCCCATTTCCTCCATAAAACCTTTACTAACTAATGTAGTCGTTAAAATTTTAACTACTTTGCCTTAGGGGAAAAGGATTTGCTTTTATTAGTTTAATTCACAGTAAAGCTTCCAGGTCTTGATTACTATTAAAAACAGGGACTATTTGTACCATCTTATATTATCTTATTTTAACAATGCTACTTACAAATTATTAACTACTTCCATTCCTACCCTCCCCCAAACCCCTAAGTAACTCCCAACATTGTTTGAATAGAAGACATATTAAATGAGGAGCATAGGGACTTTCCTGGCAGTCCAGTGATTGGGATGCCACACTTCCACTGAAGGAAACAAAGGGTCCAGTCCCTGGTTGGGTAACTAAGATCCCACATGCTGTGTGGTCTAGCTGGGTTGTAGGGTAGCAAGGCGGGAGCAGTTGGGGGGGGGGATGGGAAATGAACATAGTAGTTCTTTTTTTTTTAATAAATTTATTTATTTTAATTGGAGGTTAACTGCTTTACAATATTGTATTGGTTTTGCCATACATCAACATGTATCCACCACAGGTATACATAGTTCTTTGACCCAGAAAGTACTGATGCCCTGAAGTACTCAACTCTATTTTCTGGGGTAGTTGAGTATCATTTATATCTGTTATTTTCAGGAAAAGATTCTTTGGGGTTTCTTTCATGTCTGTCATTCTATATGGAGACAGTTAAATGAAGACCCTATGCCTTTGGAGTTTGATATCTAGTATTATCTTTGAACCTATTACTTGCTGCAGTGAGGCACAGTAAGCACAGTAGAGTTTATTTCCCTTATATATGTGTTCTTTTTTCTTTTTCCTCATGATAGTGGTATCTTATATTTTATCTCTTTTGAGATATAGACTTACATCTCTTACAGACTCTTGGCTTCTTAGCATCCATGTAAAATAGAGTCCATAAAAGTACTTATTGTACAGTTGGGCATACAGAGTGACATACCCAACATCACTCACCTACTCATTGGTTATGCCAAGCCTAGAATTCTGGCTCTTATACTCTGTTTCTATTGATTTCCGAAAGTAGCTCAGTAAACATAAGGAAGAAGGGTGTGTTTAGTTTGCTCCATTATGCTACAGTCATGTAACATTTCTTCTTGACACTAGAAGTTGTAAGTATGATGTTTGCCTAAAAATTAATGTTTTTCTTGGATAAATCTATTTATGTTTGGTGCACTTTATTAGTGGAATACCAATATGGTTGTTATAGCATTTAGTTTCTGCTTAGAATTTTTGAGAATAGATTGTAGGGGAAGAAAAAATTTCCTCTACCATCTTACATTCTGTGGCTGGGATCTATGAAATAATCTGACAAAAGTCAGATTAAGAGGAGAGACTGTTTATTATGTATGCATATGGAGGCCTTCCTAGGGAAAGAGTGAAGACCCCAAAAAGCTGTTATACACAGGAGCTTATATATCATTTTAACAAAGAGCAAGAAGTTAGTGGAAAAGTGACAAGATAAAGAAAAAGGAGTTTAGGCTTTTAGGGGCAGTAAATTGTGAGAAGGTAAATCTGTTGGGGAAACTAATGGAAGGTAACGGTTATTTACTAAGATTCTGTTTAGGCAGATAAGATTGATTCTCTCCTTCCTGGTAAGGGAGAGGTGAGGGGGAGACACCTTCACAAAGGGCATTTTATGCTCTGCTTTCAGATAGAAAGGAGGAGGGCAGATGTTTTTTCTTGTCTCTTTCTTCTCAGTTGCCTTCAGCTCAAAATAATCCTTAGGCAAAGGGGCATGTTTTGGGGTGACATTCTCATCCCCTTCAAAATCATTAGAGTCTAAAGCTTGGATGAAAGGACTTAACTGTAAGAAAGTGAGAGGAAATTTTTGTGAATTTGTACACATGCAGTATTTTATTTAAAATGCACACTAGTTTATATTTGGTTCAGCCAACAAACAATTATTAAATGTCAAAAATGTGTTAGGCACTAAAAATATAAAGATGCAGTGGATAATTCATGCCAATAAGCAATGTGTGGGAGAAGACATATATCAACAATGATAATATATGCCCAAAACAGAATTACCATTTTCCTGAGAAAACACTCCTTTGATGGTCTACATACTTGATATCAATCAGGTCACTGTTTAATAAATATGTTATCTCCTGAGTTAGAAGCTGTGATCACTTTTCATTCTTTTGTTTCTTTCAGTGTCTACTCATTTACCATATCCTGTCCACTTAATCTGAAGTGTCTTTGGAATCTGGCCATTCCTTTCATTTCCGCTACTACAATCCAGGCCTTTATCTCTTACCTGGACCGTTAGAGCTGTTCTCCCAGATTCCACTCTTTGATCCACACTGCCAGCAGAATTAGTTTCCTGTAAAACAAATCTGATCATGTTCAGTTCAGTTCAGTTCAGTCGCTCAGTCGTGTCTGACTCTTTGTTGACCCCATGAATTGCAGCATACCAGGCCTCCCTGTCCATCACCAACTCCCAGAGTTCACTCAAACTCACGTCCATCAAGTCGGTGATACCATCCAGCCATCTCATCCTCTGTCGTCGTCGCCTTCTCCTCCTGCCCCCAATCCCTCCCAGCATCAGAATCTTTTCCAGTGAGTCAACTCTTCACATGAGGTGGCCAAAGTATTGGAGTTTCAGCTTCAACATCAGTCCTTCCAGTGAATATTCAGGACTGATCTCCTTTAGGATGGACTGGTTTGATCTCCTTGCAGTCCAAGGGGCTCTCAAGAGTCTTCTGCAACACCACAGTTCAAAAGCATCAATTCTTCGGTGCTCAGCTTTCTTCACAGTCCAACTCTCACATCCATACGTGACTACTGGAAAAACCATAGCCTTGACCTGATCATGTTACTCTACTGTTTAAGCGCTCCTTTTGGCTCTCTTTTTTTCCTATAGGATTAGGTCTAAATTCCTTAGATGACTCAGTCTTTCAGAGATCAGCCTGACCTCAGCTCTCACTGTTACTTCCAACCCTTCCCTCTCCCAAACCTTATGGGAGCCACTTGGTTGTTCATGCCCCAACAAAAATGTCAGACCCTTTGTTGATTCCATGTATTTACATATGCTTTTCCCCTTTTGCCTGGGAAATTCATTTAAGACTTTTCTCCTCATTGAAACATTCCTTGCTTCACCTAATTTAATCAGTGCTCCCTCACTGTTCCATGGTACTTTACCCGTAGTTCTGTTAAAAGCATTTACTATATACTATATCAATTTATGTAATAACATTTTATGAGCCTTTACTCGGTGCCATGTATTTCACTAAGTACATTTTATGTCTTACTTAGCCTCACAACAATCCTGGTACTGTTGTGAAGTACTATTAAGAACCCTGTTTTACAGATGAAGAAAAGAAGGCTAACTTAGATATTGAGTGATATACCAATTTTACACAGTAGGTAGACAGTACCAGAATTAGAACCCAGCTCTAATCAGTCTTTTGGGCTTCCCTGGTGGCTCGGATTGTAAAGAATCTGCCTGCAATGAGAATATCCGGGTTCAATCCCTGGGTCAGAGTGATCCCCTGGAGTAGGGAATGGCTACCCACTCAAGTATTCTTGCCTGGAGAATCACATGGATAGAGGAGCCTGGAGAGCTACACTCCGTGGGGTCAAAAAAAGCCAGACATGACTGAACAAGTAATACTTTCACTTTTCTGATCTGTCTTTAGATCTAATGCTGTTAACCATTATGCTCCACTAGTTGGCATCTGAAGGTCTGGTACTGTGTCTTCATTTAGTCAGCAAATACTTATTGAGCATCTGTTGTTGTTCAGTTGCTAAGTCATGTCCAACTCTTTGCAAGCCCATGGGCTGCAGCACGCCAGGCTCCCCTGTCCTTCACTATCTCCTAGAGTTTGCTCAAATTCATATCTGTTGAGTTGGTGCTATCTAACCATCTCATCCTCTACTGTCCTCTTCTTTTGTCTTCTGTCTTTTCCAGCATCAAGTTATTTTCCCGAGAGCTGGCTCTTTGCATCAAGTGGCCAAAGTATTGGAGCTTCAGGTTCAGCATCAGTCCTTCTAATGAATATTCAGGGTTGATTTTTTTAGGATTGACTGTTTTGATCTCCTTACTGTCCAAGGGACTCTCAAGAGTCTTAAAACCATAATTCAAAAGCATTAATTATTTGGTGCTCAGCCTTCTTTCCAGTCCAACTCTCACATCTTTACATGACTACTGGAAAAACCACAGTGACTATATGGACCTTTGCTGGCAAAGTAATGTCTCTGCTCTTTAATATGCTGTCTAGGTTTGTCATAGCTTTCCTTCCAAGAAGCAAGCATCTTTGAATTTCACTGCTGCTGTCACTGTCTACAGTGATATTGGAGCCCAAGAAAATAAAATGTGTTGCTGCTTCTACTTTTATCTCTTCTATTTGCCATGAAGTGATGGGACCAGATGCCATGACCTTAGTTTTTTGAATGTTGAGTTTAAAGCCAGCTTTTTCACTCTCCTCTTTCACCTTCATCAAGAGGCTCTTTAGTTCCTCTTCACTTTCTGCCATAAGGGTAGTGGTATCTTCATATCTGAGGTTATTGATATTTCTCCCGGCAATCTTGATTCCAGCTTGATTCATCCAGCCTGGCATTTCACATGATGTACTGTGCGTATAAGTTAAATAAGCCAGGGTGACAATATACAGCCTTGATGTATCCCTTTTCCTATTTGGAACCAGTCTGTTGTTCCATGTCCAGTTCTAACTGTTGCTTCTTGACCTAAATACAGGTTTCTCAGGAGGCAGGTAAGGGGGTCTGGTATTCTCATCTCTTGAAGAATTTTCCAGTTTGTTGTGATCCACACAGTCAAAGGCTTTCACATAGTCGATGAAGCAGATGTTTTTCTGGAACTCCCTTGCTTTCTCTGTGATCCTGTGAATGCTGGCAATTTGATCTTGGTTCCTCTGCCTTTTGTAAACCCAGCTTGTACATCTGGAAGTTTTTAGTTCACATATTGTTGAAGCCTGGCTGAAGGATTTTGAGCATAACTTTAGTAGCATGTGAAATGAGCACAATTATACGGTAGTTTGGCACTGCCCTTCTTTGAGACTGGAATGAAAACTGACCTTTTCTAGTCCTGTGGCCATTGCTGAGTTTTCCAAATTTGCTCGCACTTTGAATGCAACACTTTTAACAGCATCACCTTTTAGGATTTTAAATAACTCAGCTGGAATTCCATCACCTCCACTAGCTTTGTTCATAGTAACGCTGCCTAAGGCCCCCTTGATTTCACACTCCAGGATGTTTGGCTCTAGGTGAGTGCCCACACCATCATGGTTATCCAGGTCCTTAAGACCTTTTTTGTATAGTTCTGTGTATTCTTGCCACCTGTTCTTTATCTCTTTTGCCTGTTTGGTCCTTACATTTCCTGTCCTTTATTTTGCCCATCCTTGCATGAAATGTTCCCTTGGTATCTCCAGTTTTGACAAGGTCTCTAGTCTTTCCCATTTTATTGTTTTCCTCTAGTTTTTTGCACTTTCGTTGAAGAAGGCCTGTTATCTCTCCTTGCTATTCTCTGGAATGCTTCATTCAGTTGGGTATATTTTTCCTTTTCTCCCTTGCCTTTCACCTCCCAGCTATTTGTAAAGCTTCCTCAGACAACCTGTTTACCTTCTTGCATTACTTTTTCTTGGTGATTGTTTTGGTCACTGCCTCCTGTACAGTGTTATGAACCTCTGTTCATAGTTCTTTAGGCACTCTGTCTACCAGATCTAGTCCCTTGAATCTGTTTGTCACTTCCACTATATAATCATAAGGGATTTGATTTAGGTCATATCTGAATGGCCTAATGGTTTTCCCTAATTTCTTCAATTAAGCCTGAATTTTGCAATAAGGAGCTCATGATCTGAGCCACAGTCAGCTCCAAATCTTCTTTTTGCTGGCTGTGTAGAGCGTCTCCATCTTTGGCTGCAAAGAATATAATCAGTCTGTTTTCAGTATTGACCATTTGGTGATGTCCATGTGTAGAGTCATCTCTTGTGTTGTTGGAAGAGTATGTTTGCTATGACCAGTGTGTTCTCTTGAGAAAACTCTGTTAACCTTTGCCCTTCTTTATTTTGTACGTCAAGGCCAAACTTGGCTGTTACTCCAGGTATCTCTTGACTTCCAATTCCCTATTGGAATTTTGCACTCCAATTCCCTATGATGAAAAGGACATCTTTTTTTTTTTTGGATGTTGGTTCTAAAAGGGCTTGTAGGTCTTCATAGAACTGGTCAACTTCAGCTTCTTCAACATCAGTGGTTGGGGCATAGACTTGGATTCCTGTGATGTTGAGTGGTTTGCCTTAGAAACGAACTGAGATCATTCTGTCATTTTTGAGATTGCACCTAAGTACTGCATTTCAAACTCTTTTGTTGACTATGAGGGCTACTCCATTTCTTCTATGGGATTCTTGCCTACAGTAGTAGATATAATGGCCATCTGAATTAAATTGGCCCATTCCCATTCATTTTTGTTCACTGATTACTAAGATATTGATGTTCACTCTTGCTGTCTCCTGCTTGATCACATCCAGGTTACCTTGATTCATGAACCTAACATTCTAGCTTCTTACACACTATTGTTCTTTACAGCATTGAACTTTACTTTCACCACCAGGCACATCGACAAATGAACATCATTTCCACTTTGGCCCCACCACTTCTTTCTTTCTGGAACTATTAGTAATTGCCTGGAGAAGGCAATGGCAACCCACTCCAGTACTCTTGCCTGGAAAAGCCCATGGACAGAGGAGCATGGTGGGCTGCAGTCCATGGGGTCATGAAGAGTCAGACACGATTGAGCAACTTCACTTTTCACTTTTCACTTTCATGCATTGGAGAAGGAAATGGCAACCCACTCCAGTGTTCTTGCCTGGAGAATCCCAGGGATGGGGGAGCTTGGTGGGCTGCCGTCTATGGGGTCGCACAGAGTCAGACACGACTGAAGTGACTTAGCAGCAGCAGCAGCAGTAATTGCCCTCCACTCTTCCCCAGTAGCATATTGGACACCTTCTGACCTGTGAGGGGGCAGGGGAAGGCGCTCATCTTTCGGTATCATCTTTCGGTGTCATAACTGTTTATGTTAATGGGGTTCTCACAGCAAGAACACTGCAGTGGTTTGCCATTCCCTCCTCCAGTGGACCACATTTTGTCAGAACTCTCTACTGTGACCCGTCTTTCTTGGGTGACCCTGCACAGCATGGCTCAGAGCTTCATTGAGTTATGCAAGCCCCTTCTCCATGACAAGGCTCTGATCCATGAAGGCTGGGGATATAGTAGTGAATAAAATAAACCAAAAAATCTATTTTTGTGAAACTTACTCTCATGGTTGAAGACAGAGAGACAAAACAAGTAAATTTTGTAACATATTAGAAGGTGAAAATTTTCATGGAAAAAAATAAAACAGTGGGGTGATGGGAGGTAAATACAGTGGACAAGCAAAGCTTCGTTGAGAAGTTGTCATTTGAGGAAAACTTGAAGGAGGTGAGAGAGGGATCATCTGTCTGGCTATGTGGAGGAGAAGAACATTGCCAGTAGAGGGAACAGCAGCATGTGAAACAGTGATAAGGCAGGAGTTTTGGTATGTTCAATAATTAGCATTGAGGCCTGGGTAGTTGGAGCCACTGAGCAAGAGAAGAGTAGTAGAAAATGAAGTCATGGAGGTGTAGATGGGGCAGCCGTAATATGTAGGCCACTGCAAGGACTTTGGCTTTTACTCTGAGAAAGAAGCCGATGGAGAGTTTTTGAACAGAGAACAACATAGTCTGACATATTTTAAAAGGCTTATTCTGACTCAAATACTGAGAATAGATTGTAAGTAGATTTGAAATATTTATTTTGGCACTCAAGTTATATACCATACCTGGTATATAGTAAGTGTTAATAAATATCAAAAGGTTAAATTTTCAAAGCAATCTAACTTTAAAATGGCATTTTTATATAATCAGGATGTTTAGATATAAATTAGATATTAGATGATACAAATGGTATTTTTAGGTATGATAACGTAATGACAGTTATACTTAAAAGAGAGATTATTAGTTAGAGATACGTATAGAATATTTACTGATAAAATGATGATGTTTAGATCTTCCTTTTACTGCTCCAGCAAAAATAAGCAAATACATAAAAGTAGGAAGATTGATAAGATGAATAAAATGTTGATAATCATTAAAGAAGGTGATGGATGCATGGAGTTTATTTTACTGTATATTATTTTATCTACTTCTGTGTATATTTGAAAGATTCATAATAAGGTTTAATATATACATTATATTTACACAGAGAAAAAATATCTCTCTACATATATATATCTATTCAGAGAGATATAGATAAAATACATAAGATTTCATTTGGAATTCTGCCTTTAATAAAAATTTATCATAAAGAAATAATCATATATGCCTAAAGATGTAAGTAAAAGGATTTTTATGTTAGTGTTTCAGAATAGCTAAAACTTGAACAAACAAAATTTTTATGGTTGGAAAATAAAAACTGTGGTATAATCTATACAGTGTAATAGATTATTATGTTTCGGTCCTTAAATTATTTTCAAAGATTATTTAATGCCATTAAAAAATATCCTAGATGTATAGTGAAAAAAGCAGAATGAAAAGTTCGGTATATTATTATCCCAATCTTAACTAAAAATATCTATAAATATTTATAGATTTTAAAATTTAAAGGAAATATAAATTGTAACTAGTAGTTATTTCTAAGTGATAGGGTTTTAGGTCATTTTTATTTGATTCTTTATATTTCTCTGTATTTCTAAAATTTTCTTCAATAAATTTACCTGATTTTATTAAGACTACAGGCGGAGGTCCCCAGCGGGGGCCCAGGCACCCAGTTTTTGTGGAGAAGGAAATGGCAACCCACTCCAGTATTCTTGCATGGAGAATTCCATGGACAGAGGAACCTGGCAGGCTACAGTCCATGGGGTCGCAAAAAATCAGACACGACTGAGCAACTAACACACATGCACACGTTAAGACTACAGAAGATACTATACAAATCTCTGGTTTAAGCCTTTTGAAACTTCTGTTAAGATAAACAAATAATAAAATGGGGATAAAGATTCGTGTTCCAGGACGTTTGTTGAATTGCTGTTTATTTCACAAAAAATTGAAAATGTCTAAATTATCAACAAATTAAAATGATTAAATTATGATATATCCATATGCAACTTGTAGGTGTTTCCAAAGAGTGAAATATGGAAGGTGCTCATGTAAAATAAAAGGAAGATACTGAACCACATGTTGTTTAGTTGCTCAGTCTTGTCCAACTCTCTTGGGACCCCATGGACTTCAGCCCACCAAGGCGCCTCTGTCCATGGGATTTCCCAGGCAAGAATATGGGAGTGGGTTGCCATTTCCTTCTCCAGGGTATCTTTCTGACCCAGGGATCAAACCCAAGTCTCCTGCATTCGCAGGCAGGTTCTTTATCACTGAGCCAACAGGGAAGCCCAAGTCATGTGTACAATATGACTGCAATTATATTTTTAAAAAATGAAAGATTGAAGATGGCCAATTTAGTTTTTCTACTTTCTATGCTTTCTGATTTGTCTATACTGAGTATGTATTACTTTATAATCAAAAATACACGAAGTATTTTAAAAATATGTAGAATACAAGGGAAAGAAAATGGATGTTTTTTTAACTTTATATTGGAGTATAGTTGATTAACAATGTTGTGATAGGTTCAGGTATACAGCAAAGTGATTCAGATATACATGAAAGAAAATGGATGTTTGAGGAGAATAAGAGAGACCTGGAATCATGGCTAGGGGCAATACACTAAGGAGTTAGTTAAATGAAAAGGATTATTAAACATAAAGTTGAATTTGATGTAACAGGGCAAGAGGCCTGTTTTGTTTTGTGTCTTCCCATGGTGCTCACTAATCTGACAGTAAAATGAGAGGAAGTAGCTGTAGTCATCCAGCATTAGGAGTGTTTAGCAAAGGGTCAGTGCATTGATATTGTTGGTCTCCCTCCACAGTGGATGTGAGGATGTTTTTATAACCTGTAAAATTGTTAACAGCCAGCAAAAGTAGTTTCTCTCTGTCCTCATAGCCACCATCCTATTTAAGCCCTCATTACTCTTAAACTTACTGACTGCACTTCCTGCCCCAACTCTCTTTCCAAACCACCTTTTATGTTATTACCCAGCATTCTCTTTCTAACGTCCCAGTCAGATCATGTTATTTTTTTTCTTTTCAGAAACTTGTCTTGGTTCTGCATTACCTTAGAATGTCTGAAATTTCAAACTGCAAATCCAGGGGTCTTTATGATCTGGTCTCAAAGTACCTTTCTGTCCTAATCCCCTGCTTTTTTCCATACAAGTTTTTCTCCCTCTTCATCATCCTACCTACCCTTCCCTAAATACACAAGTATTAGCTAACCTGCATTTTTGCTCAAGCAACATCCTCTAAAACATACAAGGACCAACCTCTGGACTTACAGTTACATGCTTTGGTTCTGCTGTTTACAGGTGGCTGTGTGACTTTTAATATATTATTTTGATCTCTTTGAGCCTCAATTTTTTGTTAATTTCTTCATATTTATAATGGTAATACCTACTCACAGAGTTGTTATGACTCATTCGGATAATGAATACAAAAGCATATTGTCAACTAAATGCATGGCAAACATGCATGGCATTATTTTCTACCCACCTCTACCTGTCAGGATGCTTTTGACTTCAAATAACAGAAATTCAACTGAAAGTGTCTTAAACAATAAGGCAGCCAGTCTGGAGTTTAGGCAGCTCCAGAGTTGGTTAATTCGGCAGCTCAGTTATGTCATCAGAGACACAAAGTCCGTCCATCCTCCTGCTTTGCTGTTCATTATCTGTTGTTCTCTTTAACTTGGTCCCCTCATGGTAGTAAGATGACTGCTACTGTCTTGGTGACTTACTGTCACATGCAGACAGCAGTGTTCAGAGGCAGAAAAGAGGAAGGTCCCTTTAGAATACTCCTGTTTAAGAGTGAAGAAATCTTTCTAGAAGCCTCCCCTATGTCCTCATCCCCAAACAACTGGCCCTCATGTTTTATTGATGGAAATTCTAGCATATGCTTATGCCTAAACCAATCATCAGTGGAAAAGAGTGAACTCATTTTAATTAGCTTAAACCAATCATGGTCAGTTCAATTCAGTCTCTCAGTCATGTCCGACTCTTTAAGACCAAATGAACCACAGCACCCCAGGCCTCCCTGTCCCTCACCAACTCCCGGAGTCCACCCAAACCCATGTCCATTGAATCGGTGATGCCATCCAACCATCTTATCCTCTGTTGTCCCCTTCTCCTCCTGCCCTCAATCTTTCCCAGCATCAGGGTCTTTTCCAATGAGTCAACTCTTCACATCAGGTGGCCAAAGTATTGGAGTTTCAGCTTCAACATCAGTCCTTCTCGTGAACACCCAGGACTGATCTGTAGGATGGACAGGTTGGATCTCCTTGCAGTCCAAGGAACTCTCAAGAGTCTTCTCCAACACCACAGTTCAAAAGCATCAATTCTTTGGTGCTCAGCTTTCTTTATAGTCCGACTCTCACATCCATACATGACTACTGGAAAAACCATAGCCTTGACTAGATGGACCTTTGTTGACAAAGTAATGTCTCTGCTTTTTAATATGGTGTCTAGGTTGGTCATAACTTTCCTTCCAAGGAGTAAGTGTCTTTTAATTTCTTGGCTGCAGTCACCATCTGCAGGGATTTTGGAGCCCAGAAAAATAAAGTCAGCCACTGTTTCCACTCTTTCCCCATCTATTTGCCATGAAGTGATGGAACCGGATGCCATGATCTTAGTTTTCTGAATGTTGAGCTTTAAAGCCAACTTTTTCACTCTCCTCTTTCACTTTCATCAAGAGGCTCTTTAGTTCTTCTTCACTTTCTGCCATAAGGGTGGTGTCATCTGAATATCTGAGGTTAATGATATTTCTCCCGGCAATCTTGATTCCAGCTTGTGCTCCATCCAGCCCAGCGTTTCTCATGATATACTCTGCATAGAAGTTAAATAAGTAGGGTGACAATATACAGCCTTGACATACTCCTTTTCCTATTTGGAACCAGTCTGTTGTTCCATGTCCAGTTCTAACTGTTGCTTCCTGACCTGCATACAGGTTTCTCAAGAGGCAGGTCAGGTGGTCTAGGATTCCCATCTCTTTCAGAATTTTCCACAGTTTATTGTGATCCACACAGTCAAAGGCTTTGGCATAATCAATAAAGCAGAAATAGATGTTTTTCTGGAACTCTCTTCCTTTTCCATGATCCAGCAGATGTTGGCAATTTGATCTCTGGTTCCTCTGCCTTTTCTAAAACCAGCTTGAACATCTGGAAGTTCACAGTTCACATTTTGCTGAAGCCTGGCTTGGAGAATTTTAAGTATCACTTTACTAGCATGTGAGATGAGTGCATTTGTGCAGTAGTTTGAGCATTCTTTGGCATTGCCTTTCTTTGAGGTTGGAATGAAAACTGACCTTTTCCAGTCCTGTGGCCACTGCTGAGTTTTCCAAATTTGCTGGCATACTGAGTGCAGCACTTTCACAGCATCGTCTTTCAGGATTTGAAATAGCTCAACTGATATTCCATCACCTCCACTAGCTTTGTTCTTAGTGATGCTTCCTAAGGCCCACTTGACTTCACATTCCAGGACGTCTGGCTCTAGGTGAGTGATCACACCATCGTGATTATCTGTGTCATGAAGATCTTTTTTGTACAGTTCTTCTGTGTATTCTTTCCACCTCTTCTTAATATCTTCTGCTTCTGTTAGGTCCCTACCATTTCTGTCCTTTATTGAGCCCATGATCATCCCCTGGTATTTGCTCCTACCTCTCCTAAAGGAACAGATGCTAAAAAAAAAAAAAAAAAGTGGGAGCTTTGTTAGAGAGGGAAAGATTGCAATAGCACAATGTATTTAGAGATGATCCTAGTTTATTAGGACAAGGAGGTGATGAAGTAGTAAGTAGTAGATTCAACATAAAGAGGAGTTGGGTTTTAGTGGGTCAAGATTTCAGTTAAACATCATACAAAACGAGGAGAAAACAAACAGGGAGGACAGAGAATGAAGCTTTCGTTTTTCTAGTTTTAACATTTGTTCTCATGTCTAAATAGGTATGCAGTGGAACTGACGAAGACCCTGATGATAAAAATGCACCATTTCGACAACGGCCATTTTGCAAATATAAAGGACATACTGCTGATCTTCTTGATCTTTCCTGGTCTAAAGTAAGAAATGCTTATTTGAATTTTGTATTCTGCATAACTTTCTAGGATAAGAACAAATGTTTTATTTGTATGATTATTTCCATCAAGTCCGAATGTCTGTAGCTATTTTGTGGGAGTTACAAATTAATTGAAATTTAAAAAGAGAAATGATAGATTAGGCTAATAAGAAAATGTTTATATTACATAACAGCTTCTATCTGGATCTGTCTATATACTTATACTTCTTGCTTTTTTTTATAAAGTAATTTTGCAAAATAACTATCCTCAGCAAATGCATATGACTTCAACTACAAAGATGAAGTCTGACCTAGCCAATCAAGACTGTTTTGGAGCTAGTCTGCTACCTTCATGAAATCATTAATTTAGGTTTAACAATTATATTCTACAAATCTTCATTTTATGGTTTTTTTTTCCTTAGAGCAAGATTATTTTAGGAGTAGGGGGCTATTTTGCCACCAATCAAATATCTTAGAAGTTTGCAAAAATTTTAAGAGGTATTTTAAATTTCTTTTAAGAGATCTGAAACATGAAGCTGTTTTTGGAATTTTTGCATTATTCAATATACTTTCTTTGCATTAAAATTTGTCATTAATCAGAATCTAATATATAATAAGAATTTGTGGGGGAAAATAATATTTAAAAGCCTTAAATTGAGAAAAGTCATCCAAGTTAGCAAAATACTAGCAAGGATACTGGTAATGCCTATATATTTTAACTATGTCAGGAGAACTTCACGTATTACAAAGATATCACTGGTATGTATTGGCAAGTCAGATTCCCAGGTGGCTTAGTGATAAAGAATCTGACTGCCAATTCAAGAGATGTGGATTCAGTCCCTGGGTCAGGAAGATCCCCTGGAGAAGAGAATGGCAACCCACTCTAGTATTCTTGCCTGGAAAATCTTGTGGACGGAGGAGCCTGGTGGGCTTCCAAAGAGCTGGACATGACTGAGCATGCACACATAGTAGCGAGTCAGGCTTCCCTGAGCTCCAGCTTTGAGTCACTCCATTTATGAATTGCTGCTCCTATTATATTTGTTTAGATATTATGGGTGTATTTCATAACATCTTTCTCTAACCTCCTGGAACAAGCTTGGGCCTCACCTGGTAGTCTAATTCTAAATTGAGCCCCAATTGTACCTTTGTTCCCCCTTCACCATACCCTGTATGAAATCTGTGTTGTCAGAAGATGGAAGTTTAAAGTATCCTTAAATCTGATAATCATATTCATCTAGAATAAATACAAAGCACCTAATTGGGAACCTTGCACTCATTTTACTGTCTTAAAACAAGCCAGTATTTTTTGTGAAATGTAAAACTAACTGAAGAAATTAATTCTCCATTGACCACTGTATCAGTCAGGGTTCTCCAGAGTAACAGAACCAAGAGGAAATACATACATCAGGAGGTTTATTTTAAGGAATTGGCTCACATGGTTGTGAGGCCAAGCAAGTTTAAAATCTGTAGGGCAGGCTTTGAAAGCACAGCAGGTATCATAACTGGAGTCTTAAGGCAGAATTTCTTCCCCAGAAAACCTCAGTTTTATTCTTAAGGCCTTCATCTGTCTGTGTGCTCTTTCCTTAAACTTTCTTTTTACTTAACTGTTTATGTACATTTCTAGGTCTTATTGGCAATGAGATTCTAAGCCCCTCAAGAATAGGGGTCTGACTTTCTTTACTGTTGTTTCTTTCAGTATCTAGTACAGTTGATATTTATAGGGGGTTTTCTGTTTGTTGAAAATTTATTTTGTGCCAGGTAGCAAGAATTACCTCGTTAATTCTTCTTCTTCTTCTTTTTTTTTTTTTTTAACATTTACCTTGTTAATGCTATGAGTTGGATGCTATTTCATATTGTGGATTAGAAGCCTGGGCCTCTGGCCCATCCCAGATCACACAACTAGTTATGGGTAGAACCTAGATCTGAATCTAATTTTTCTGACTCACAAGACCATGCTTATTTCAAGAAAACTATTTAATTTTGTTTAGTTAATAAGTATTTATTGAACAAAAATCTCTTAGCATAATAGAACCAGTCTTAACACGTCTTCAACATCTTCATTTTTAGGGTTGTCTTAGTATTTCTTTTGTATACTTAAACCAATGTACTGTTGGAAGAATAAATTCAGTTTTAATGAACAGTAGACCATAGATTTAGTTTTTATACACTCATTATTAAATATCAGGACATATAAAGCAAACTGTATATACTCTTCAAAACTTCTGGAACTGAGTGGACCTTGAAAATAAAAAGAATTGTTATTAGATGTTTCAAAAGTTATTGTAAATCTTTCAAAATTCTATTTTTTCTATTATTTTGGTTTTATTTTATATTTTTGTTTTTGGGTTTTTAGATTTTTTTCTTTTCTCTTTTTTTAACTTGTCAAAGTTATATTTTTAGTTGTAAGCTACATCTTTATTTTAAAATAGGTATACCACATAAAATATACTTTTTTTTACACTGGCCCAGATAGCATATATGTATCAGTACAGTAACATATCTGAATCCATATTTGTTCTTAGTCTTTTTACATTCAAAGATCAAAGAGTCTTTATTACTTTAAGCAAATAACAAAGCATCTCATTTTTCATAAGCACTCTGCAAAGTAGTATAGTGGTTAGAGCCTGACCTAGAGCCAGACTACCCGGGTTCAAATTGCAGCTCTGCCACTGACAAGCTGTATAGTCTTAGACAAATTATTTAACCTCTCTACCTCAGTGTTCTCATTTGCAAAAGGAGATAATAATATACATACCTCATAGGATTGCTGTATAGTGCTGAGAACAATGTTTAGCATATTGTAAGTACTCAGTAAATATCATCATTATTTCAATTTGTTTAGCACTTTTACTCATGCCAAAGAATACTAAGATTTCATTTGAGTTTCCTTGTTCAGCATAGTTTCCTTGTTCAACATAACTCATAGTTCTTCCCTTAAATAGATTTGTATTTAGAAATTAAAGAGCTTCTGCCAGCTGGAAGCTTTTGACAAATAGATGTTTGGTTTCTGGTGATGAGCCATTATAATGCCTAAGTCAGTTACACTATCCTCTTCTAGCTTTGAAAATTCTGAGACATTTGACAATTTCTATTCTCTAATTTTCTTGCCTGAGGTGTGACAGGTGCCCAATAACTTTTCATTTCCATGCTGCTTTGGATGATGATCTTTTTGAAGGCATGTTAAGTGACATTTAGGGAACTCATGTAAGTTAAAATTCACTGGTGTTATCAATGTGAAAATAACCAAAGTGATGCTAACTTCCAGTAGGTGCAGACTCCCAACGACTAAGGCACACCCTGGTCCTCTCTTGGCATCTTGCAAATTTCTTTCAATAGAAGTCATAAGATTCATCCTCATTTCAGAATATGTAATGTGAGAAAGTCTTAGAATCAAAGAAATATGGTATTTAACTATTTGGGGAAAAAATGGGATTGTCCAAGTGAATTGGATATCTTTTTGTGCTGTCTGATGCTGCATATAACAGTAATAATAATAACAAAACTATTGTACTAAAACTAAAAGTTCACTTTTATGGTGTAAATATTTTTTATATGATGATAAAATAATCAATGTCAATTTCTCCATAGAACTACTTTCTGCTTTCTTCTTCAATGGATAAAACAGTCAGATTATGGCACATTTCCAGAAGAGAATGCCTTTGCTGTTTTCAGCATATAGATTTTGTCACTGCCATAGCTTTCCATCCAAGAGTAAGTGTTTACACGTTTTTTGTTATACTATGAGGAAGGTGAGGGAACCAGGTTTCTCTGGAGGATATCTGGACTACAGGAAAAAATTATTAATAGCTGTATAGTTTACAGCAACTTAATTTAATGTTTCATTCTGCTTTAGAAATAAGGAACTAAATATTGTACTAATCTGCATTAGAAGAGCTGGAAATATTATAGTCTAAATATCAATATACTAGTGAGAAGTCATCCCACTAGTGAAAAGTCATCTCAAGTCTTTAATAAAACCTGCAGGGTATAAATAAATAAGATATCCTATTAAAGAGGAGAGAGGTTGGAGATGGTGGAAGACAAAAAGACAGCAGGTAAATAAGAAAGGGAAGCATATAGGCAGGAATAGTTAGTTGTAGGAGAGTCAGGAAGGGAAGAGACAAAGAAAAGGTTGAAAGTGGCAAAAACAAAAATTCATTATAAGATAGACTGAATTCCTGTGTCATGTCTGGAAACATTGTTAATCTTGAGATCTCCTCTTACTCATTTTCAGTGTAGAAAATCCTATCATATCTTTCCTCCAGAAGGAATTTTGTATGATTACAACTAAAGGAGAAAAGTCTACTATCATGGACTCCAGACCTATCTGATGCCCTTGTAAGATAGATCCACTAAATGCATAAGGCTAGAGAAGCTTTAGTTCTTTGCAGCTGTAAGGACAAAGGATGTCATGTGTTGGCGCTGCTTTACCAGCTAGGTTGAAATAAGTGGAAGGCTTGAGCTGACCTTCGTTGAATTTCCCTCCCCAATGTTAGTGTATATGATTACATTTCCAATCATGTCCTCATCTCTATATGTTAATACCCGTTGTCTTTTTAATGCAGACTTTCAATTATATTCACATTTCTTTCTCTCTTTCCTCAGATTAAGAAAGAAGAATGACTTTTGTCTCTCAATATAATTTCCCTCCCTGGGCAGGCTTATAACATAGGCATTAATAAAGTACTTGATTAAGAACTTTTGAAAATTAAAGATGTTTATTCTGTGTTAACACCATATCAGTTTGACCATCAAGCTCTCGAGGCTTCTTTCTGAAAAATACCCCCATCCTGTCACCTAAGGATGCAGCAGAAGAATGGATTTACCCCTGTCAGCAACTGTGAACAAAATCCCCCACATCTATTTTAACTATACTGTATCAGAGTGGAAAGAGGGGTATTAGATGGTGATAGTTATCCATGTAGTACTTTATCATTAAGGTTTCTGTTTAGTCGGCAATTTTCCTATACCTTTATTTGGTTTTATTTTAGAAACTGAAAAGCCTTATTTCTAAAACTTCTACTTACTTGGAGAGTTTATGAGAGGGGCTAGGGAAGAATGGAGTGATGTTGACATTTTCCTTGGAAATATGACTCTATCAAATAATGTAACCTGGAAGGAAGCAGGGTTATAAAAGAAATAGCAAAAGAGAGATACTCACACATATACACATATGTGTATATAATAAAATTCTGAATTGTAAGACCAAGATAAAGTATTTTTACTTGTTCAACACTTCTACTGGTATACATTGAATTGAGCCTACTATACCATATCCGTAAAAATACCTATTCTATGAAGGTTATCCTTGACAGGCTTCAGAAGTAGGTAAGAATAATAATCTTGAGTGGAAAAGAAAATCTGTTTCATGTTTTAGCGTCCTAATTATTTTATCTTTAATTCTTATGTTACCAAAAATTAGAGCAACTTTGTGATAGGCCTGGTTTAATTTAGAACAAGGTTTCTAAACCTTGACACTAATGGTATTTTGGGTTGGATAATTCTTTTTTATAGAGAGAGGGAAGGCTGTCTTGTGCATTGTAGTATGTTTAACAGCATTTCTGGTCTCTACCCACTAGATGTCAGTAGCACCCACCCTCTAAATTGTGACAATCAGAAATGTCTCTGGACATTCCTTAAATGTGCTAGCCCTGATAGGTGTCCCTACCTGACCCCCTGCCAACCCTCTGCAGAAAGGCAGTGATTAAAGATTCAGAACGCGCATTAACAGGGAACCCAGAATTTCTCAAACTTATTTGATCACAGAACACTTCTACATGATATTTACTCCATTGTCTGTTAACATCTATTCTTTGGGAAAAGCAGTTGAAGGATATGATAGAATGATTAGAACCTCATTTCTCAAAAATGAATATTGAGATTTCTAATTGTTATTTTTAATGAATAAAATAATGCTTACTTTAATACTTTTAAAATAAAATCTTAACATATTTTAACATTTTTTCCTAATAGACTTGATGTATTGATTTGCTAATTAGTTTTTCTTCATGTGGTAAAATGAAAGCTTCCTCTTTTGCCACCTTTTTAGGATGACAGGTATTTTCTAAGTGGGTCATTGGATGGAAAGCTCCGCCTTTGGAACATACCTGACAAAAAGGTGGCTTTGTGGAATGAAGTAGATGGTCAAACAAAATTGATCACAGCTGCAAATTTCTGTCAGAATGGCAAATATGCAGTGATTGGAACATATGACGGCAGGTGTATTTTCTATGATACAGAGGTAAATGACTATCTTGTACAAATTACATACTTGAATACTTAGAAGACCCTTCTGTGGTTTGGAATAAGTTGGTGTATCCTTCCTGGGCTTTAACTGCCTTATCTGTAAATTGGGACAAATAATATTAATACCATGTTTGTCTGTGAGTTGGTTCAGGTGATCTTTGAGGTTCTAATTCTGATCTTTTTAAATTGTGGTTTCTTTTTAGCATTTGAAATACCATACACAGATACATGTCCGATCTACCAGAGGGCGCAACAAGGTTGGAAGAAAAATTACTGGCATTGAGCCTTTACCTGGAGAAAACAAGGTACTAAGTATTCAAAACCATCTCTCTCCATACTATATATAGGCTCCTGAAAGTAAGTTCTTCATATCTTGGCTAAGAATATATTTCCTTTCTTATGGAATAATGCTTTTTCTAGTTTTGAGGTATATTCTATATTTGTGTAACACCCTTTTTTGGTTGTACCTTAACACAGATTAAATGGTGTTATTTTTAACTTTTCCTTTGATTTGTTTTTAGATACTGGTAACCTCAAATGACTCCAGAATCAGACTGTATGATCTTAGAGATTTGTCGCTGTCCATGAAGTATAAGGGTTATGTCAACAGCAGCAGCCAGATCAAAGCAAGTTTCAGGTAAATTAGCAATGAGGAATTCCCCATAGAGATCAGAATATTTCTCCCCTACTCCCATTTTTCCATTGATCTATACCTTATGTTTATATGTTTATGTATAGTGGTGTTAGTTACTTTGGGTTTTTACAACTGGTATCTCATATTATCAATCATACAGAGCTTACCTTATCCACCTGTTTGGTAGATTTAGAATTGTTCCTCCTCTGCTGATGAAGAAGCAACATCCAGAAAATTAAGTAATTTGCCTTAAGTCACACTGGTGGTATCAGAGCCAGGATTAGAAGACTCCCAGCTCCAGAATTTGTGCTTTTGTATTTTCATGTATGCTTTCTAAGAGGAGATTTATCCCACCACCACTCACACTTGGCCTTTTAAGTACAGAAACTAAGCATTTTGAGACCCTAAGGTACAATGTCCTGTATATACCTTTACACGTCATTATTATTTGAACTCTTAATTTAGGGTCTGCAGGCTCTCCTGAAATACCTATCTCTTCTTTCTTTATAGCCCTCTTTATTTCAGTCCTTTTCTTACCAGTTCTCCATTCTTCTTGAACTACCCAGTAATTACCCAGTAATTTAATTAGTAAAGTATTCAGCTTCTCTCTTTTATCTCTTAAGTAGACATTCCTCCTGAGAGCTTCCCTGGTATAGGATCTGCCTGCAATGCAGGAGACACAGGTTCCATCCCTGGGTGGGGAAGATCCCCTGGAGAAGGAAATGGCAACCCACTCCAGTATTCTTGCCTGGTGAAATCCCATGGACAAAGGAGCCTGGCCTGCCTGGTGTCACAAAGGGTCGTACATGACTTAGAGACAAAGCAGCAACAACAGGCATTCCTTCCAGTGTGGGTTAACCCAGCAGCAGTTACCTAGAACTTTGATGAACGTATGAATGCCAGTGGCCACCCATGTCAACCCTACATGTTCAGGGCCTCTGAAGTGAGGCAAGGAGTCTATATTTCAGCAAGTTCTCTTGAATGTTTTCTTAGGTGTTTCAAACTAGGAAGCTCGGTAGAGAGAAACCCCTAAAAAGCCCCACAACTTTGATTCTTTTTCTCTCTTCCCTAAATTTAGCCATGATTTTAATTACCTTGTTAGTGGCTCAGAAGATAAGTATGTTTATATCTGGAGTACTTACCATGACTTAAGCAAGTTTACTTCAGTCAGGAGAGATCGTAATGACTTTTGGGAAGGTATTAAAGGTAAGTAAATGCCCAGTTTGGTGTGTCTTTTAAATAAATAAAGTTAAAATGAAGATATAAGTAAATTTGTATAGGCATTATTTCAGAGAGAGAGTTTGGCAGTTTTAACTGCTTTCAGTTTGTATTGGCTTTGTTTGACTTTTCTATACCAAGGAAGAACTTATACTTGTGTAAAATTTGAGAAGTCATGGAATCTCAGAACTTGTATGTGGTTTTGGGTTTGTTTTTTTTTTAAGAAAATATTTTTGAGTTTTAAATAGTTCTGAGTTACTTCTTATCTGTTCATTTCTAAAGACATTTGTATATAACATACACTATTATATTTTTTGTATATTATACTTTTTATCTTGATGTTTAGAATCAAGCTTATTAGTATCCTAAAGTTGATTTTTTTTTTTACAGCACATAATGCAGTTGTTACATCAGCTATCTTTGCTCCAAACCCAAGTTTGATGTTGTCTTTGGATGTGCAGTCTGAAAAATCAGAAGGAAATGAAAAAGGTGAAGATGCCGAAGTGTTGGAAACCATGCCCTCTGGTAGGTACCTGTGTTTTATTTGTCCTTCATGCTCTCTGATCAGCCTTTAGTAACTTCATTGATCTATGAGTATTATGAGGTCTTCATGAATATGAAGAATATTTATTTTATACAGCATAATGGTTGACAGATATTCATTTCTGAACGTTTTGGTAACATAATTCTTGGAGGTTTTACTTCTCTTAAATTCACCTGGGAATTAAAAATGAAAATTTTGAAAAGTTGTAATTTTTTTATGAACAGTTGTTCTCTTTAGAGAAATGCAAACAAGACATAAATATATACATAATATATCACCTTTCTCTTCTACTACAGTATCATCTCTGTGAGGACACAGATTTTATGTGTTTTATTTATTGTTGTAGTGCCAGTGCCTAGCCCAGTGCTTGCCTGCATATGGTAGATGCTTAATAAAGAATTACTGAATAAGTGAGTTAAACCAAAATGAAAGCAATATTCTTTTCTTTTACCACAAATTTATAGCTTCTCATAGATAGCTCTTGGGTTGACCAAAAAGTTTGAGTTTTTCCCTAACATCTAGTGGAAAAACCTGAATGAAGTTTTTGGCTAACCCAGTATCTCCAAGCCTGTACTAAGGCTTTAATAATGAATAGTACTTTCAGTTATATAAAATGCTCAGATTAGGAAGTAAAAAGAAACCATCAGGTAGTAGTGAGTGCCAATGATATAAAAATGATTTTCCTGTTAATTCTCAAGAACAAGGTAAAGCCATGTGAATTTGGACCAATTCTTAACAAAAACAGTTTGTATTGTTATAATCAATTGCAGAATATTTTAGTAAATGAGTTTTCTCACTTTAGAGACTACACCAGGTCTTGAAGAGTGTTATAAAGTCACAACAATGCACATAGTGTACCAAGAGTGCTTCTGAAATTATTTGAATATTTAAAAGTTCTCAAGCATGTTTATTTAATCTTGGGCAGTTTCCCTTGTGGTACTGTTTGCACTGTACACTGCACTAAATACACTATTTCTTCTGTCTGTGAAGCAAAGTTTTGATACCAAAGACAAGCTTCAGTCTAGCACTTCTTTCATTTACATGCTTTAAAAATAAACCGACTCAGAATTATTACACCTTTCCTAAATGCCTGTTTGGAAATATTTCTTTTCTTTTTTCCCCTCAGAGTCAAATCCTGTTTCTGTCTTCTAAATTAAGTAGTTTGGTTGGGTTTTTTCTTTTTTTTTTTTTTTGTCTGATGATTCCTTTTTGCACTCTGTACATTTCCCCTACATTCCACAGAAGATTCTAGCTTTTAAAACTATTTGAGGAAAAATGGAAAGTGCTTTTTTTAAACTTCTCAAAACCACACTGTATTAACATTGTTCAGTTACTACTTTGCTGGGTCCTTTTTAAAGAGGCACAACTTTGGATCATACTCAGATTTGTGTTTGCTGTTTTCTACCTGTGTAGGTATATTCTAAGAATACTCTTCAAACCCAGGGTATGAGATCATAAAGTATATCTGATTGCCTTCCTCTTTATTCCTGACATATTTGACTATTTAAGCTTCCATTTTCTTCATGTTTAAAATGGTGATTATACCTCATTGATAAGGTTTTGATATGGGCAGAAGACCTAAATGACATTTCTCCAAAGAAGACATACAGATAGCCTAACAGGCACGTGAAAAGATGTTCCATATCACTAATTATTAGAGAAATACAAATCAAAAGTACAGTACACACACACACACACACACACGCGCGCGCGCGCACGCGCGCTGGAATATTACTCACCCATTAAAAAGAATGAAATAATGCCACTTGCAGCAACATGGATGGACCTAATGATTATATTAAGTGAAGTAAGTCAGACAGACAAAGATAAGTATGATGTCATTTATATATAAAATCCAAGAAAATAGTACCAATGAACTTACAAAACAGAAACAGACTCACAGACATAGAAAACAAACTTACAGTTACCAAAAAGGAAGAGGAGAGGGAGAAATTATGAGTATGGGATTAACAGATGCACACTACCATATATAAAATAGATACATAACAAGGATTTACTATATAGCACAGAGAACTATATTCAATATCTTATAACAACCTATAATGGAAAAAATATATATGTACATATATGTGCGTGCATGCTCAGTCATTTCAGTTGTATGCGACCCTGTGGACTGCAGCCTGCCAGGCTTCTCTGTCCATGGGGTTTTCTGGGCAAGAATACTGGTGTAGGTTGCCATACCTCCTTACAGGGGATCTTCCCAACCCAGGGGTCAAACCCATGTCTCTTACGTCTACCTGCATTGGCAAGCGGGTCTTGTACCACTAGCACTATGTGGGAAGCTCATGTAAATATTTATGTACCTCCAAGTATATGCATGTCTCAATCACTTTTCTGTACAGCTGAAACTAACACAATATTGTAAATCAACTATACTTCAATTTTTAAAAAGATACAGCTAAAAACTAAAAAAAGAAACAAGGTTGTGATAAAAATTAAAGATAAGACATGCCTCTAGCAAAATGCTGGTGTATAGTAGATATTATCATCTTCATTATATAGTATCTTATAAAGCATTTTTATATTTATATATATGATGATTTCTTTTATTCTCCAGCCTCTCTGATATCTGTCAGTTGTTTGCTGTTGCTTCTGCTGCATGATGGTACTTTGAGATAAACGAAAAGTGTATTAGGAATAGTCAAAGGCTTAGCATATGTTTTTAGCAAATCTAAGTGAAACCATTTTGTCTAACTCATCCTGTACACAACTTTCCATTTAAAGTTTGGATTATCTGCTTCCTTACAAATCAGCACTTCTTAAGTCTACAGTGTTTGCCTGTGCATAATCGTTAACACTGAATTGTGTTTGTTAAATGTTTTTACCAGCAAACATAAGAGGTAAGCATTTTTGCCATTCAGCATAGCTACATAGTTCTTCAGTATGGACTGGAAAGGCAAAAGGTGTTGTCAGCATTCACAGAGCAATCATGTATATTTCATTTCATGGCAGTTCCAGTATATCTGCTGTACAGTAAACCTTACTGTCAACCTCATTAGTGAGCCCTGTTAGCAAAAGACTTGCCCAGCTGATCCCATCTTGCCAACACTCCAGTCCTGGGGCTGAATAATATACTAGCCTCTTGCTGCGAGGACTTCTCTGATGGCCCAGACAGTAAAGAATCTGCCTGCAATGCAGGTGACCCAGGTTCAATCCCTGGGTCAGGAAGATTCCCCCGGAGGAAGGCACAGCAACCCATTCCAGTGTTCTTCTTGCCTGGAGAATCCCATGGACAGAGAAGCCTGGTGAGCTGTAGTCCATCAGGTCACAAAGAGTCGGACACAACTAAGTGACTGACACACACACACTCTTGCCATGAAATGAAGAATTAGACAATTTAGAGGCCTTGGCTGCCTGAGACTAAATCCAGGCATCCAGGCCCCACTGCTGCTACTGCTGCTAAGTTGTGTCAGTCGTGTCCGACTCTATGCAGCCCCATAGACGGCAGCCCACCAGGCTCCCCCGTCCCTGGGATTCTCCAGGCAAGAACACTAGAATGGGTTGCCATTTCCTTCTCCAATGCATGAAAGTGAAAAGTGAAAGTGAAGTCGCTCAGTCATGTCCGACGCTTAGCGACCCCATGGACTGCAGCCTACCAGGCTCCTCCATCCATGGGATTTTCCAGGCAAGAGTACTGGAGTGATCCACGCCCCAAGGGACCATAATCTCCCTATGCCAGGAAAAGAGCAGCTAAGACAAGGTAAAGTGGAATTGAGCCTCAGAGAGGAGAGATACAGGAGGATGAAAGGATTATGGAGCAAGCCAAGAAATAGACTGAGAAGGCTGGGAGAGGTTCTTCCCACCCCAGAGGTGGAGGGTCATGGGCATGTGACAAGCTTGTGGCAGCAGGCTTCATATTCCTTTTAAAAACCTTTTTTTTTTTTTAATGCTTTTAAGGTATTATGAAGACAGACAACACAGAAGTTCTTCTCTCTGCTGACTTCACTGGAGCAATCAAAGTGTTTATTAACAAAAGGAAAAATGTATCTTAATTTTAAATGACATTTAAAATAAACATATAAATAAGTTTCTGTATGTACCAGGACTGAAAAAAATCATAGTGTTTCAGGTTAACATCCTTTTTTTTTTTTAATTTTTATTGGAAGTTGTTCAAATATAATATATTTTTTGAGAGGCAATGTTAATGATCTAGTAAACCCTGGACTGATAGACTAGCAAGGAATGTAGCTAGAATAACATTGCCAAACATTAGGCTTTACATTTTGTTACGTTTGTGTTTTTGTTATATAATTGTGAACATGCACAGGTTTCTGCATGAAAATATATTAATGTATTAATCACATGTGTGTGCCTTTTGGTTACATGCACTAAATCTAACAGAGTTAAATTATTTCAGTGGCTCTTTTGGCCTCTTATTGAGGAGGAGTGTCTTGTTTCTAGCTTAAATAATTTCTTTTGCACAAAATTTCATTTTTAAGAGAAGTGGTATCTTTTGACTGAGTTATTGTTTTAAAAATGTTATATAGGTTTTCAATAGGTCAACAACCATGTGTAAATGGTTTTTATACATTTCTCAATTTGGGGATGATTCTTTTGTGTGTGTGGTCTAAAATGTGGACTTAAGATTCTTTTCTTTGTATGTGTATATATAATTTTTTTTTGCCACACTGGAGCACAATGTTTCTATGTAAAGAATTCTTTTCATTCTTTATCCATGAGCACCAGGCTTTGCTCACTTAAAAAAAAATTAAGCCGCATTAAGGAGTGAGTCTTCTTTTTTACAATAATGTAAAAATGAACTGTTTACATTTTTTTAAAGCATTGTAGTTTTAAAAATTAAGCTGTTTTGTTTTGTGTTGTTAAATTTGGAAGCCTTTGTAAATATTGATATAATGTACCAATGAAATAACATCTGGGGTTGATGGAACCCTGATAATGTTGTTGATGGTTAGCATATGTTTCTGAAAATTAAATATGTATTATTAAAAGTTGGTGGCCGAAAGTTGTTAAACATGTGACATTATTTTCCAATGACTTCAGTAACTTGAGAAAATAAAAGTCTTGTTTTATAATTTGATTTTTAGCAAGCAGAGATCACATTTTGGGCCCCAAAATTATAATGCATAAGCTACATACCTTTAAGAAAAATAGTTTTTAATTCTAGTTCTAAAGTGAACACTGCTAGCAGTTCATCTCTATGCTTATACGTTCTTTACTGCAGTTGTTTTCAGTATGTAAGTGAGAAGCTGAGGAGCTATGATCATATCCTTATTAATCAGCATAGTCTTGAGTGTCCTGGATTTTCTAGTTCATTCCGTATTGTTTACCTTGGTTTTATTGATATGCTGCTTTCTTCCTCTTGCTGGCGACATGCCTTCTCCTTCCTCTCCTCCCACCTCCCTCACTATCCCCCGCCTCTCTCTACTCACTTTCCTGTACTGTGCCTCACAGATCAAGTTGTTATGCCATTGGCTTTCTAACCAGTCTCTTTCTTAGTCTCAAGGTCTGGATGGCTGTGGAATTGGTCTAGTGTCTCAGAGAACTCAGTGTCTTCAACTTTCCGAGGCTGCGTGGCTTTCACTGACTTCTGCCTGATGCCTTGTAGTCTTGCTGCGGTGCTGGATGTTTCAACTGCATATAATCGGGGTGTTGCCATATGAATATTTCCTGATGGGTTTTATGTAGTTTCTTGAACAAAAAGGCAAAGGCAAAATAGTTGGGATGCAAGCTTAAGAGAACAATACCAATACTTATAAATTTAGTTTTTAAAATGTTGGTTTATCATTATATAAATATACTGCAAAGTTACAAGTCAGAAAGTGAGTTTGAAAAGGTAACATCAAGATGTATGTAAAGAAAAATTGAACAGTATTTTCCCCTAAAATGAACTGTATTAGAAACTCACTATATTAAGTGGTGTGGTATTATAGGAAGGAGCACAGATTCTAGAATTAGATAAACTTAGATTTGGTTTCCTCTGTTAGCACCTTCCTTGGGCATGTTATTTTATATTAATTTCCATGTCCTTATCTGTAATATGAGAATATCTCAGTGAAATTGTAAGGATTTAGTGAAAATCATGTATATGTAAAACTTGGTACCTAGTTAATACTCAATAGACATACATTTCTCAATCCCTCGGTACACTTCTAGACCAAAAAAAAAAAGGGGGAGGAGAGGATATAGAAGCACTTTTCAGATACTGATATTTCATGGATGAATAGTATTTTAAGGATTGACATAGGGCACCAGCCCTTTTTTGTCAACTCAACACTTTAAAAAACTTCCACCATTTTTTGTTGTTTAGTTGATAAGTCATGTCTGACCTGTGACCCAGTGGAATGTAACTCACCAGGCTCCTCTGTCCATGAAATTTTCCAGGCAAGAATACTCAGTGGGTTGCCATTTCCTTCTCCAGTGGATCTTCCCTACCCAGGGATCGAACCTGCATCTCCTGCTTGGCAGGTGGATTCTTTACCACTGAGCCACCATCATAAAAGAGAGAACATTTTAATACTTAAAAAAAGGTCAAGCATAATCTTATCTTAGGGCAACAAACAGTCTATTAAAGTGAATAAACCTAGCTTTTGAAAAAAGTAACCATATTTTCTTATTTTCCCTTTCTCTGGTAAAAATTTCATCACAGAGTTAGTGTGGCTGCCTAAATAAGTTTAAAGCCACATTTCATTAAAAACTCTTTGGAGAGCCATAACAAGTCTTCCTTTGCCTTCATCTTGTTTACATTAACTGGAATTAAAATATGAATGACTCAATGTAATTTAGCATGCCATTTTCTCTGGTCTTTCACATTATATAGCTAAGCAGTTGCTTTCTATTCTTTGAAATACATGTATAACATTAATTTATCCATTCCCCAAATTCCAATTTCAGATTTTCAGACCCGGCTCTCCTTACTGATATGAAAAAATCAAATTTTCGGAATTTTTTAAGTCTTTATTATGAGGATTCAGGATAAAAATATGTTTGGGTTTTAATATTTCCCTGTAAGTTTTCAAAAGAAAATCATGACCAGTTTCACTAGTTTCTAGCTTCCCACCTTACTTCTGTATTAGCATATGTTTATTGAACATCTATGTACAGACCATTGCTGGGACTAGAGAAGAATAAGACAGCATCCATGTGCCAGAAGAGCTCACAGTCTGATGGAGAAGGTGGCCATAGAAACAAGCAAGAGACTTGGAACTGTCTTGTGGCTGTAGCCCTAGGAATGCCCCTTCTCATCCTGTTCCCAATCTCTGGCTTTTTTTGGTGTGTGTGTTTTTTTGTTTGTTTGTTTGTTTTTTTTTTTGCTTCCTAGTAACTCATGACAGCCACTTGTCTTTGTTCATCTAATATTACAAGTAGCAAACATAACATGAGTAAAAGACCTTATGAGTAAGCCAGAGGTAAGGCAGAAAAAAATGAAGTACCTAACCAAGGCAACATTTTCACTGGTCTCTGGCCCCCCTCCTCCCAGCCTAAAATCGTTGTCTATTTCCCCCAAAATCCTACCTGTCTTCTATTTCAAACTAACTCCTGATTATCAGACTCCTCCCCACAACTGCTGTCCTGTTCCCTTCAGTTCTGAAGCTTGGTCCATTCTATTTTCTTTTGTTCACTAGATGTAAGTCATCTAGTCTTGGGGAGCCCAGGTTCCCCCCGTTAACCACAACCACATGACTGCTGTAGCTCCATGCACATGAAATACATTCAGGTTGTTACAGCAGGGCCAGTGCAAAGGGTGGTGTGGAGAAGAGGGGAGGGATCCACTGCAGATTCCCCAACAAATCAAATGTCATCATGTAGATTACAGGTTATCTAGGCTGGCCCAAGCAGATCGAGCTGGCTTGTATGTCCAGCTACTCTGCACTACATTTTTTTAATTTTATTTTGGAATAACTAGATTTACAGAAAAGTTCCAAAGGAAATATGGCGTTCCCATGTACTTATTACCCAGTTTCCCTTAATGTTAGTATCTTACATTACCATGGTACATTCATCAAAACTAAAATCTACACTGCTGCATTACTGTTAGGTAAACTCCCAACTTTATTCATATTGCACCAGTTTTTCACTAGTGTCCTTTTTCAGTTCCAAGATCCAGTCCAGAATACCTTTCATTTAGGCATATAGTGCTTCCCTAATTTAAATAAACTTTATTTTAGAATAGTTTTATATTTTTCAGAAAAGTTTGCATAGTTCACATATCCCCTGCACCAACTTCCCCTGTGGTTAGCATCTGACATTACAGTGGCACATTTTTCATATTAAGGAACCAACACTGGTACATTACTATTAACTCTACGCTTTACTTGGATTTCACTGCTGCTGCTGCTGCTAAGTCACTTCAGCCGTGTCCGACTCTGTGCGACCCCATAGACGGCCTCCTACCAGGCTCTTCTGTCCCTGGGGTTCTCCAGGCAAGAACACTGAAGTGGGTTGCCATTGCCTTCTCCGTGGATTTCACTAGTTTTTACGTAATGTCCTTTTTCTGTTCAGGAATCCCATCCAGGATGTGACATTACATGTGGTTGTCACGTCTCTTTTGGCTCTTCTTGGCCATGATATTCTCTCATGCTTCCCATGCTTTTGATGACTTCAGTTTTGAGGAGTACTGATAAGTATTTTGTTCAGTGTTCCTCAGTTGGGTTTGTCTGATATTTTTCTCATGATTCAATAGGCTATAGCCTCTAGGGAGGAAGCTCACAGATGTGGATTGTTCCTTCATTGCATCGCATCAAGCATATATAGTACCAGCATGACTTATCACTTGGCTGAGGAGTGTTTGTCAGGTTTCTCTACTACAAAGTTACTTTTTTCTCACTTTCCATAAATCTGTTCTTTGGAAGTGAATCACTAAGCACAGCCCAAACTCATGGGGTAGGGAAGAGTTAAGGCCCGCCTCCTTGAGAAGCAAGCATCTGTATAACTTAATTTGGAATTGTTTAGTATAGGAGATAGGTCTCTTCTCCCTTATTTATTTATTCAACCATTTGTATCAGGACCATTTGTATTTGGACTTACAGGTAGTTATTTTATACTTTGAATTGTAGTCCAACACTGCATTATTTTGTCTTTCAACTTGTTCTTTCAAGTTGGCTTCTATGTCCCTTTGACTTTTTTTTTTTTTTGAGCACTTCTTTCTTTATGTCACTGTTAACATGCTCCAGGTTCATTTCATACGTTTCCAGTTCTGTAATCAACCACTTATCCAGGTTCCTTTTATTAGAGACTGGTATTAAAAATGAAGATCTGGGTGATAGATGTGCTCATTGCTACTGGGGTGTTGTTTCTCTCAGGCCATCTGAGCTGACAGAGCAAGGAAATATATGCATGCATACAAATCTCTGTTTATATCCACATCTATAAAATTTTCTATGTATCTCAATATTAAATTGGATTTGTATCTTTGCTGATGTCTCTGAGTGATCCATTAGTGCATAGATTATTCTAGTTTCCTCCTCTTGCTTATGAATAACCTCTTTCTCCAACAGTGAGCCACCTGGTTCCCACCATTTACTATCCATTTACTTATTTGTTCAATCACAACATAACATGTTCAGCAGTTTCAGAACTGCTAACCCATATCCCCAGGAGAAACACCTTTACCAATTAGAATACAGTTTTTACATAAAGTCCTTTGTGTTTTATGTCATATCTGGTCACACCGTTTTTCAGAGTTACTTAGATCAGTGCCTTTTTTTCTCTACTCACATCACCTTTTAAAATTAGATTCGTCTATATTATCTGTTCCTCTATTAAGATTTGATGATATAGATAGCCATACTTATTTAGTAAATAATGGCATTCTTTTGTAGACAACTTCCTGCCTTGCTTTCAGGTGCTTAGCATTGTCCTAAAGCAACTTTACAGTCTGCCCTCTTGCTCCACTGGAGTTGCACTCATTCAGCAAATGTCCAGCGCTTAATCTGTGTCAAGACCTTAATCTGTGTCTAATATGCTTTGGATCTCAGAAATTCATGAAGGTGTTACAATTATGATTTCAGTAATTTTATTGCATATTTTCTGAGTTCCTACTCTGAGTTACTGTAAAGAATAAAAAATAATAAGGCATGGCCTTTTCCTTCAAAGGTCACAATCAGAGCACTTTTCATTAATATGATAGAAACCTTTTTCCACTATTGGTGGTTTAGTCACTAAGTCATGTCCAACTCTTTGCGACCCCATAGACTGTAGCTCATGGACAGGCTCCTCTGTCCATGGGGTTTCCAGGCAAGAATACTGGAGTGGGTTGTCATTTCCTTCTCCAGATCTTCCACAGCCAGGGATCGAACCTGGGTCTCCTGCATTGCAGGCGGATTCTTTACCAGCTGAGCCACCAGGGAAGCCCTGTGTTAATAAAGCCTCTTCAGATTAGCTGCTGCTGCTGCTAAGTTGCTTCAGTTGTGTCCAACTCTGTGCGACCCCATAGACGGCAGCTCACCAGGCTCCCCCGTCCCTGAGATTCTCCAGGCAAGAACACTGGAGTGGGTTGCCATTTCTTTCTCCAATGCATGAATGTGAAAAGTGAAAGTGAAGTCGCTCAGTCGTGTCCGACTCTTAGCGACCCCATGGACTGCAGCCCACCAGGCTCCTCCATCCATGGGATTTTCCAGGCAAGAGTACTGGAGTGGGGTGCCATTGCCTTCTCTGCTTCAGATTAGCAGTAGAGCGTAAATAACGGCAAATCTGTTACACATTTTTCAACTTCGAATTTTGTGGGAAACCTAAATCTTAGGAGGATTTAACAAAAAGTTATAGAGAAACCATGACTTAAGGATTATTTCCATGTAAAATACTACCCTCGAAGAAGTATTTGTGGGGGCAGAGTTGAGTTATATATGTTGATTGCTGGCAGGGACTAGTAGCAAGGCTTAGGTAGAAGAAAGGCTTCAGGAGCTACATACCTTATCTATAAACTGACACAAATTCATAAATCCTTTCTAATTTAAAATATTTATTTTACTTTAATACTTACACATTGTAGAAAACATGACTTATACCAAAAAGTTTAAGAAATAATCACCCGTAATACTGTAAGTCAGAGATAACAGATACTAACATTTTAGAATATGTAGCTTTATTTTTATGCATGTATATTTTTAAGGGCTTATATAATTATACAAGATAATTTGAATACTAGTCATACTACACATCATGGGCAGTTTCCATATTTTTTCATGGTGCATAAATGTTCTATCATATGGATCAAATGTTGATCATATCTATCAAATGTTCTATCAATGTAAGCAATGTATGGATACTGAGGGTGTACCTGTCTGTATTACTATGAATAATAGTAGAAGATATAGAGGCAAATATCTTCATCAGAATTTCTAATTACTGACTTAAGATGATAAATCCTTAAAATAGAAGTATAAAGCATGAACTTCTAAGGATAAGCAGTATCATAGATTGTAAAAATCTTCTGCAAAGGAATTGGGAGCCTGGGTTTGTAGCTTGGTTCTAGTGGCCTTGTGACTTCAGGAAAGCTAAGGAATTCTCTGAGAGCCTAACAAAATAGGATATTTAGATTAAGATTCCTTCTAACTCTGGTGGTCCATGTGCCTGGTCAGCATTCCTTCAGAGGCAGTATAGCTAAAAATTCTCTCACTTTCTTGTTTCCTCAGCAGATAGCTAACCTGTGATATGCAAGGCAGTCATAGTTTATGTCACCTACAAAGTCATAGCCATGTGAAGTCTGTTGAAGTCAACTCAGGGAGCTCATCTCTGGAGATGGAATTCCTGGTTATGGAATTGACTAGTAGGAGAAAGGAGGGTGGGTAACAGAGTTGGCTCACCTTGCCCTACCTGTCTACAAGGCCAGTCACCACATCCAGGTATATCAACTCCTCTGCCTTTAGTTTACTTCCTTTAGTATGCTGCTGCTAAGTCGCTTCAGTCGTGTCCAACTCTGTGCGAACCCATAGACGGCAGCCCACCAGGCTCTGCCGTCCCTGGGATTCTCCAGGCAAGAGCGCTGGAGTGGGTTGCCATTGCCTTCTCCAGTGCATGAAAGTGAAGTCGCTCAGTCGTGTCCAACTCTTAGCGACCCCATGGACCGCAGCCTACCAGACTCCTCCATCCATGGGATTTTCCAGGCAAGAGTACTGAAGTGGGTTGCCATATAGCTTCATTTGTTTGGGTCTTGAAGGTTTTTTACCCTGGGAAGGAATAATTAATTAAGGTGATATCAATTAATTTTCCTTATCACTTGGCATTAACTAATAGTTGCAAATAAAGAAAAACAGGTCTCTGGAAAATGTTGGAAGGTACCAGGAAGGAAGAAAGGGAAACATATGGGAAATAAGAAGACTCCAAAACAAACTGTGGGCCTCACGTTTTTGTCTAAGGTATTCCAAGCTACATCACTGTTAGAGGCCATACCAAGGTTACTTACTTCTGGAATATGGAATGTTGTGTTGTGTTAAATCAGTTCAGTCATGTCTGACTCTTTGCGACTCTATGGACTGTAACCCATCAGGCTCCTCTGTCCATGGGATTTTCCAGGCAAGAACGCTGGAGTGGATTGCCATGCCATCCTCCAAGGGATCTTCCCGACCCAGGGATCAAACCCGCATCTCTTAGGTCTCCTGCATTGGCAGGTGGGTTCTTTACCACTAGCACCCCGGAGAAGCCCCATATGGAATGTAGGACCACATTTACGACAACAAATTGATGGCTCACAGCCCAATACCAATAATAACCAAAACTACCAGAAGGGGGCACTAGTGGTCCCAAGTCCGAGCATCCCTGAGAGCTTCACTGCAGTAAATTCAACTGCTACGAGAGCTGGCTGTATTATAGGGCAACTAGGAACCTCAATAAAGCCAAGCCCATCACCTCTCTCACCCAACTGCCAGGACAGGTGTGGCTTTGTGTTGTTAATGTCTTTATGTTCATGCTGGCATTAGAACTTCTGACCTGTGGCACCAGAATGGCACAGTCTGACTGAGTTCGACACCTAGAATTTCTAATTACAACTGATCATGTCCCATATCAGTGTATTGAGAAGCGTTTTCCCTAATGTTTTCCCTCCAAATACATCCATCAGCTGAATCAGTAAATACTGTCTCCTCTAGCTGATATTCAACATTTAAAATACTGCAGTGCTGAAAAAAAAAAAAATACTGCAGTGCTGGGGCTTCCCTGGTGGTACAGTGGTTATGAATCTGCCTTGCAATGCAAGGGCACAGGTTCCATCCCTGGTCCGGGAAGATCCCACACACCATGGAGCAACTAAGCCCGAGCACCACAACTACTGAGCCGACATGCTGCAACTGTGGAAGCCCACATGCCTAGAGCCTGTGCTCCACAACAAGGGAAGCCCCCACAATGAGAAAGCCATGTGTTGCAACGAAGAGTAGCCCCTGTTCACTGCAACTAGAGAAAGCCTGCTTGCAGCAACAAAGACCCACCACAGCCAAAAAATTAAATAAACATTAAGAAATAAAATATTGCAGTACATACTATTCATTATCTGGATAAGAAGACCAAAAGCATAACTTAAAATTGCTAGGAGAACAAAAGGCCTTAGATTTTTCACTGTCCCTAGCTGGGAAGAGTGAGGAGGAATATTGGAGCAGATGGCAGTAATTTTCCTCTCCTGGGACCAGACCAAACAGGGAACCAAAAAGCAAGAAGGAACCATATCAATATGCTGAACCCCCAAAGAAATTTCGCATGTATTTTAGTGAACTGCAAAACTAACCTAAGTTAGCTACAGAACAAAGTGTTTGCTAAAGCACAGCAAACCAGAACTAACCTGCTTTCTTAAAAAGCTGAGTATTATAATAATGATCAAAGAGAACTTAAACTGAATCTTGTTTTTGGTAATTCACAATCCATAATCAGGAGTGTCTTCCAAAAGATGAGTTTGGGATGAGGTAAAAAACAAAGATCTTCATGAAGTTCTGTATGTAGCAAGAGCAAATCCCTAAGTATGTGGTGGGGGGAGTGCAGACAGACTGCAGAAGCACCAAAGGCTGCAACAGATCCCGATAGCAATGGGAGTGGAGTGTGGTAGAAAGTCTGAAAACCTCCAGGAACCAAGTTGTAACAGATACACAAGAAAATGATTCCACTTCATGGTCGATTATTATGAACTGACCCTTAGAATGTATATGAAAGTTGATCACAGGGCCTTACAAGTATGAGATGCTCAACAAATGTCCAACTTGAGTTATCCCCTGTGAAAAAGACTACAGTAATAGAAGAGAGATTGAAAATTTTGTGTGACTTCACTGGCTCTATTTTTACCTTGACATGGGCATTTTCTAAATCAAAGGAATAATCCATTAGAGACTGGATTTGGTCAGTCAAGCTTTTGTGCATCCCCATTAGGGAAAGGATTTATTTTCATCTTATAAATGTAAACAATTACATGAAAGCATTTTGCTCTCAAGCATTAATGTCGAGAACAGAACATTTTGTTTCTCCCTTTTCAAGGCCTTCTCCCTTCAGTCTGGCTGGGCAGCACTTAAATTGTGGGATGTCTGATTTGTCCACCTTCCTCGGAAGCACCTGGGAGCTTGTTAACCATGCACACTCCTGGGTCACACTGAACCTCTTGTAGGCGAGAGGCAGGAATCTTTTTTCACATCTTTCTAAGAGACTGCTTTTCACCCTCAACTTTGTATGGCAAAACCAATACAACATTGTAAAGTAAAAAAATTATAATAATAAAATAAAATCTGGAAAAAAAATTAAATTTAAAAAGTCCCTGAGCTAGGAATAGATGTTCAAGCAGCTAACTCACTTGGGCAAGGTCAAGAGGCGGTCAAGTATGGCCCATGGATTTTCCCAAGGCCAACAACCAGTGGTGGGTGTGCTGGTAAATGTTTCAACAGTCAGCTCTCTAAAAGAAAGCCTTCATTTGTTGCATTTGCCATTTCTGCCATGTCGATACTCTCACTATAGCCAGTTTCAAGCTACCAGTGTGACATCACCTAGTGTGGACTTGAGAAGGGATACACAGCAGTACACGTTTATATAGTAGTCCTACCATGCAGCTATAATAGATGTAAATAACCTTAAGATCAAAAATTATAGTAAAAGGGGGACTTACCTGGTGGTCAAGCAATTAAGACTCTTCACTTTCATTGCAGGGGGCACAGGTTCAATCCCTGGTCAGGGAACTAGATCCTGCATGGCTCATGGCAACCAAAAAAAAAAAAAAAACTTATAGTAAAAGGTAGGAAAATAATTATGAAGTGATGAGTTTTTGAGTACTTATTTCTTTTGTCTTTGCTATAATTTATCTTATAATTTAAAATTTAAGTATGACTGTCTAATACATCAGTTCAATTCAGTTCAGTCACTCAGTCATGTCTGACTCTTTGGGACCCCATGACTGCAGCAGCACACCAGGCTTCCCTGTCCATCACCAACTCCCAGAGCTTGCTCAAACTCATGTCCATCAAATCAGTGATGCTATCCAACCATCTCATCCTCTGTTGTCCCCTTCTCCTCCAGCCTTCACTCTTTCCCAGCATCAAGGTCTTTTAACAAGAGTCAGCTCTTCACATCAGGTGGCCAAAGTATTGGACCTTCAGTTTCAGCATCAGTCCTTCCAATGAATATTCAGGACTGATTTCCTTTAGGATTGACTGGTTGGATCTCCTTGCAGTCCAAGGGACTCTCAAGAATCTTCTCCAACACCACACTTCAAAAGCATCAGTTCTTCAGCGCTCAGCTTTCTTTATGGTTCAACTCTCACATCCATATATGACTACTGGAAAAACCATAGCTTTGACAATTCCGACCTTTGTCTAATACATGGCTTGCAAATTTAAATAATCAGCTCTCATAGGTATTATAAGCTGGCACCAGCACACCACTGCCTGCAACTATTCCTGAAAGATGCACCACCCTCCTTTTTCCTATGGATTAATCATGGCACATGACCAATCTTAAGAAAACCTACCATCTGCCCAGTGAGGCAGGAGCAAGTAGGAGGTGGGGGGAAGGGAGGGAGCAAGCCTGTATGGAGATTAATTTTGTCAGTAACCAACATCCATGAGTTGCTATTGATATATTCACACTTGTGGGGCCTGTGTGGCCAAACAGAACCCACAAGGCAGCTACTTTAGCTTCATTCAGAGGCTTGCCCTAGAGCCTGAGCTAAGAAAATGAGGGTATGTGTATATGCTGCAGCCGATGGGCAAAAACTGTCCTCTGCACCTTATACTCTAACCCAATATTTCTTTTTTTTAATTTTTATTTATTTATTTTTTTTTACTTTACAATACTGTATTGGTTTTGCCATACATTGACATGAATCCACCACGGGTGTACATGAGTCCCCAATCCTGAACCCCCCTCCCAATATTTCTTGAGTGTCAGGCACAGACAACTTGCCTCAGATGAGGAGAAGGAAGGAGGTGTGCTAAGAATGCAGAGTCCAGGCCTCCCCAGGTTTCCTGAATCGGGATCAAAAGGAATCTGGCTCCAGAATTTGCATATTTACAAACTCACCATCAATTCTGATAAGCATGAACATTTTAGAACTCCTTGGTTGGAGCAGCTGTTAGAGATAAGTACACATACCCCTGAGGGTACATGAAGACTTTCCAAGGTACAAATAGTTTCATAGGCAAAGGTAGTTTTGTAGGAATCAATTTCCAGACCCTCCATTTTCATATGTCCTCAGATTTCCTAAAATCCACCTGCCTGAGAAAGAAGCAACCTGAAGAATCTCCTTTCCTGCCTCCCCTATTCATGATCATCTGTATCTCCCTTGGCAGAAAAATAAAAAACCATACTTCTCACCCATCTCAAAACTTACTCTAAGGAATGGTCCCAGGGTGTAAAAACCTCCATTGAGACAAAGAGAGGGACAATTCAAAATACTATTATTGGGGCTGAGGACACGAGCGACTAAAACAATGGGGTAGTGTTGGTTTCCAACTCTTTGCTTCCAACAAAATTGTATGAATATCTAATTGTTAGCTAACCATTAAAAAATCACTGATAATAGATCGGTATTTTTAATATACTTGAAAAGGGTTCAAAGAATTGAATGGCAACATTATAACAAAATTCTCATCTACTTAAATTTGTGAATAATCTTCCTCAATGCTTAAGTATATAAATGGAAAGGAAAATAGGAAAAAAGTGAAGCTGAACCCTGTGTTGTTTTAGCAGTAAGAACTAGTCAGCCACAGAAATATGAACTAATTGAAAATTGCCAAAAAAAAGAAAAGAAAATTGCCCCATACACCTCATTTAGAGCTCTATTTCCAATCAAAATATACTAGTGTTTAATAATTAATTAAAATTGTTGCATTTATTTTCATTGAGCCTTACAGCAATATAAATGTAAGGCTAACTTAATTAAGAAGAAAAGTGGTAATATTTAGAGCATCTTGGTCACACGAAAAATATAAGTTTAGCATATGTATCTGTATATTGCTGCAAAGAAGTATGGCAGGATGATCAATATAAACATTTCCAAGAATGAAAATATATTAGGATAAAAATCTGGGAGAAGAGGAACAGAACTATATATTCAAGGACAAAAGGGAATAATACATAATTTTCAAAAATTATGTATTAAATGTATTATGTGTTAAAGAAGACCTTGTTTACATGTATTTGAAAGTAATGATGGTAGCTGTCAAGTAGTTATGGTATGAATCCTATGGTTTATAAAATATATCTTTTAAAAGCTACTATTTAAAAAACGGAAAATTGAGAGACTTCCCTGGTGGTCCAGTGGTTGAGAATCCAGCTTGTAATGCAGGGGACATAGGTTCGATCCTTGATCAGGGAACTAGATCCCACATGTCACAACTAAGACCTGAGGCAGCCAAATAAATAAACATTAAAAATAAAAAACAGAAAATTGAGAATGGGTTGGGGTGTTTCGTATAATGGAATAACTACTGATTGCTCCTCTCTCATTCTTAAAAATGAAGTTCTGAAAAATATATATTGAATGGCAAAGTGTTAGAAAATTTAAGTAAACTCTTCTACATCCAAATGGGCTGTTTGTAACAGGAAAGTTGTCAAGGATTTCTTTGAAATGATGGTGTGTTCCAGGAACAGCTTGTACTCTGACTCTTTCATTAGCTTTCTGATTTTGGACAAGTAGCTTTCCCCATCCCCTGGGCTTCATTATCCCTACCTGCAGAATAAGGAACTGAACACAAAGATATTTCAAGTCCTTCCTGCTCTAACTGGTTATCTCACCTATTTCTCTTAGTTGGTTTAAACATCAGTGTATTTTCCCTTTCAGTTCAGGTCAGTCACTCAGTCATGTTCAACTCTTTGCGACCCCATGAATTGCAGCATGCCAGGCCTCCCTGTCCATCACCAACTCCCGGAGTTCACCCAAACCCACGTCCTTTGAGTCAGTGATGCCATCCAGCCATCTCATCCTCTGTCGTCCCCTTCTCCTCCTGCCCCCAATCCCTCCCAGCATCAGAGTCTTTTCCAATAAGTCAACTCTTCGCATGAGGTGGCCAAAGTACTGGAGTTCCAGCTTTAGCATCATTCCCTCTGAAGAAATCCCAGGGCTGATCTACTTTAGAATAGACTGGTTGGATCTCCTTGCAGTCCAAGGGACTCTCAAGAGTCTTCTCCAACACCACAGTTCAAAAGCATCAGTTCCTCAACTCTCAGCTTTCTTCACAGTCCAACTCTCACATGCATACATGACCACTGGAAAAACCATAGCCTTGACTAGACGGACCTTAGTCAGCAAAGTAATGTCTCTGCTTTTGAATTTGCTATCTAGGTTGGTCATAACTTTTCTTCCAAGGAGTAAGCGTCTTCCAATTTCATGGCTGCAGTCACCATTTGCAGTGATTTTGGAGCCCCCCAAAATAAAGTCTGACACTGTTTCGAATGTTTCCCCATCTATTTCCCATGAAGTGATGGGACCGGATGCCATGATCTTCATTTTCTGAAGGTTGAGCTTTAAGCCAACATTTTCACTCTCCTCTTTCACTTTCATCAAGAGGCTTTTAGTTCCTCTTCACTTTCTGCCATAAAGGTGGTGTCATCTGCATATTTGAGGTTATTGATATTTCTCCCAGCAATCTTGATTCCAGCTTGTGCTTCTTCCAGCCCAGCATTTCTCATGATGTACTCTGCATATAAGTGGTTTTAGGCCATTGTGTAATTTCAGTTCCCGTCCACTAGAGGGCAGCCAGAGAAAGGAGATGGTGCTTAAAAAAAATTGGCAGAAGGAACATGTTACATGGACAAAAATGAAACTGGGATTTCTGCTGGTTTCATTTCTCTTAGCGATTGTGCTCCTATATTACACGAAGAAATTTTGAGAAAAGTAATTTACATAATTATATTTTTATTCAATATAAGGAAATCAAGTATATACTTGCCTTGTTCATACTGCCTATCCCCAGCTAAGAAATTCAATCTTTACTAAATCAGCCTTAAAGCTCACTCCTTCCCCGTTCTTTTTACTGGGATTTCTAATCAAGAATTTTGATTAGAAACCTTCATTGATTTCCATTTACTTACCACAAAAAATTCTACACTCTGGACAACTTTGTAATCAGCTTTGTTTCCCGTAACTCCCCAGGAATTATCCTGTACCCCAGAGATGCACCTTTCCATGCAAATCCCCCAAATGTAGCCATGGTCTTTGCAGGGCTGAACTAGCTGTGGTGGGACAGAAAGAGCCCCAAGCAAGAATCAAAAGATCTTATTACACAGAACTTGGAGAGATGGTCGATTTCAGGGCTAGACAAGGTAGGCACAAGATGGTCCTGGAACATGCTGTTATTCCAGAAATTAAGGAAGTGCTCAAAATAAATGATGGGGGTATGTCACAAGAACAGGAACCAGCTTGAAAGGGCCATAGGTCAAATCTGTGACAAATTGAGAAGCAAAATAAGTATGGTAATGAAATATGAAACCCTGAAAAAATAGAAAGCCATGAGTCCATACCAATAATAGATACAAACACATATATACATATATAAATGGAGGAACGTGAAGAGATCTTGTTTAGAGTATGCAATGGTGAAGGCAAAAGATGTGCTTGAGTTGGAAAATCAACATCATGTTAAGTATTGGTCAGACTCATCAATGACTTTTGATTAGCAGTAGGATAGTTGCATGGTCTTAAAGTATTACCCCACAAATTGCTTGTTAATTGCATAGTTTAAAAAAAAAAACTATACAATGAAGAAATTGAACCCAGTGATAAAATTAACATCACCAAGGTGTCTCCAGATGTGACGCCTTGAGAGGGACCCAGCATTGCCTCTGTAGTATTTCAATTGAGAATGCATCACCTGAATGTCAAACAAACCTCAAATAAGGGACATTCTATTGCAAAAATAAAGAGGAGAGCGAGGACTGTACTCCTTGAGAATATCAATATCATAAAAGACAAAGTCTATGGAAACATCTCCAGCTTAAAGAGACATGACCATTAAATATATACATGATCTTAGACTGGACCCTGTATGGGAGGATCATGCTATAAAGGACATTATTGGTCAATTGACAAAATTGGAATAAGATGGTAGATCACATAAAATTGTATCAATATTAAATTTACTGAAGTTGATAACTATACTGTGGTCATATAAAAGAATATCCCTATTCTTATGAAATACATGCTAAAATATTTAGGAGTAATTGGTCATAAACTTCCCTGGTGGCTCAGAAAGTAAATAATCTGCTTGCAATGAGGCATACCTGGGTTCAGACCCTGTGTCAGAAGACATCCCTGGAGAAGGGAATGGCAGCCCACTACAGTATTCTTGCATGGATAGTCCCATGGTCAGAGAAGCCTGAGGGCTACAATCCAGGGGGTCGCAAAGAGTTGGACATAACTGAGCAACTGACACTTTCAATTGGTCATAAATTATGTGACATTCTCAAATGGTTCAGAAAAAAATGAATGCATATACACAGAGAGAGCATGTGTTATAACAGTAATCAGAGGTATTCTCTGTACCATTCTTACAACTTTTCTGTAATTTTGAGATTTCTCCATTTACAAGCTTAAAAAATATGGTTGCAAATCCTGATCATGCCCTTCAGATCTCAGGCAACATGCATGACTTCTCAACAGGGGCAGCTACCATCCTTGATGCTTACCATGGGTCAAAGTGGGAAGCATTGTACCTGCGTTATCTCAGACCTCAAAACGGTATCCCACGGGAGGTTTTACCCTGCCTGTATAGATGAGAAAACTAAGGCTCAGAGAAGTTAAATAACTTGCCCAAGATCACCTAGTTATTAAGTGATAGGACTGAGATTTGAACCCACCTCTGATACCAGCAACTCATTCCCAAAGAAGATAATCGCAATTAGTCATATTTTATTTTTACATAGTAATTATGATATCCTAGAATGGGAAAGACTAGAGATCTCTTCAAGAAAATTAGAGATACCAAGGGAACATTTCATGCAAAGATGGGCTCAATAAAGGACAGAAATGGTAAAGACCTAACAGAAGCAGAAGATATTATGAAGAGGTGGCAGAATACACAGAACTGTACAAAAGATCTTCATGACCCAGATAATCACGATGGTGTGATCACTCACCTAGAGACAGACATCCTGGAATGTGAAGTCAAGTGGGCCTTAGAAAGCATGACTACAAACAAAGGTAGTGGAGGTGATGGAATTCCAGTGGAGCTATTTCAAACCCTGAAAGCTGATGCTGTGAAAGTGCTGCACTCAATATGCCAGCAAATTTGGAAAACTCAGCAGTGGCCACAGGACTGGAAAAGGTCAGTTTTCATTCCAATCCCAAAGAAAGGCAATGCCAAAGAATGCTCAAACTACTACACAATTGCACTCATCTCACATGCTAGTAAAGTAATGCTCAAAATTCTCCAAGCCAGGTTTCAGCAAAACATGAACCATGAACTTCCAGATGTTCAAGCTGGTTTTAAGGCAGAGGAACCAGAGATCAAATTGCCAACATCCGCTGGATCATCAAAAAACAAAGAGAGTTCCAGAAAACATCTATTTCTGCTTTATTGACTATGCCAAAGCCTTTGTGTGGATCACAATAAACTGTGGAAAATTCTGAAAGAGATGGAAATATCAGACCATTTAACCTGCCTCCTAAGAAATCTGTATGCAGGTCAGGAAGCAATAGTTAGAACTGGACATGGAACAACGGACTGCTTCCAAATAGGAAAAGGAGTACGTCAAGGCTGTATATTGTCACCCTGCTTATTTAACTTCTATGTAGGGTATATCATGAGAAACGCTGGACTGGAAGAAACACAAGCTGGAATCAAGATTGCCTGGAGAAATATCAATAACCTCAGATATGCAGATGACACCACCCTTATGGCAGAAAGTGAAGAAGAACTAAAGAGCCTCTTGATAAAAGGGAAAGAAGAGAGTGAAAGAGTTGATCACAGCTCAACTTTCAGAAAACTAAGATCATGGCATCTGGTCCCATCAGTTCAGTTCAGTTCAGTTGCTCAGTTGTGTCTCACTCTTTGCAACCCCATGAACTGCAGCACGCCCGGCCTACCTGTCCATCACCAAATCCAGGAGTTCACCCAAACTCACATCCATCGAGTTGATGATGCCATCCAACCATCTCATCCTCTGTCGTCCCCTTCTCCTCCTGCCCCCAATCCCTCCCAGCATCAGGGTCTTTTCCAATGAGTCAACTCTACGCATGAAGTGGCCAAAGTATTGGAGTTTCAACATTAGCATCATTCCTTCCAAAGAACACCCAGGACTGGTCTCCTTTAGGATGGACTGGTTGGATCCCCTTGCAGTCCAAGGGACTCTCAAGAGTCTTCTCCAACACCACAGTTCAAAACCATCAATTCTTCAGTGCTCCGCCTTCTTCACAGTCCAACTCTCACATCATAAAAACCACTGGAAAAACAATGGCCTTGACTAGACGGACCTTTGTTGGCAAAGTAACGTCTCTGCTTTTGAATATGCTATCTAGGTTGGTCATAACTTTCCTTCCAAGGAGTAAGCATCTTTTAATTTCATGGCTGCAGTCACCATCTGCAGGGATTTTGGAGCTCCCCAAAATAAAGTCTGACAGTGTTTCCACTGTTTTCCCATCTATTTCCCATGAAGTAATGGGACCGGATGCCATGATCTTCGTTTTCTGAATGTTGAGCTTTAACCCAGCTTTTTCATCTCCTCTTTCACTTTCATCAAGAGGCTTTTTAGTTCCTCTTCACTTTCTGCCATAAGGGTGGTGTCATCTGCATATCTGAGGTTATTGATATTTCTCCCGGCAATCTGGATTCCAGCTTGTGTTTCTTCCAGCCCAGTGTTTCTCATGATGTACTCTGCATAGAAGTTAAATAAGCAGGGTGACAATATACAGCCTTGATGTACTCCTTTTCCTATTTGGAACCAGTCTGTTGTTCCATGTCTAGTTTTAACTGTTACTTCCTGACCTGCATACAGGTTTCTCACGAGGCAGGTCAAGTGGTATAGGATTCCCATTTCTTTCAGAATTTTCCACAGTTGATTGTGATCCACAGAGTCAAAGGCTTTGGCATAGTCAATAAAGCAGAAATAGATGTTTTTCTGGAACTCTCTTGCTTTTTCCACGATCCAGCATATGTTGGCAATTTGATCTCTGGTTCCTCTGCCTTAAAACCAGCTTGAACATCTGGAAGTTCATGGTTCATGTTTTGTTGAAACCTGGCTTGGAGAATTTTGAGCATTACTTTACTAGCGTGTGAGATGAGTGCAATTGTGTAGTAGTTTGAGCATTCTTTGGCATTGCCTTTCTTTGGGATTGGAATGAAAACTGACCTTTTCCAGTCCTGTGGCCACTGCTGAGTTTTCCAAATTTGCTGGCATATTGAGTGCAGCACTTTCACAGCATCAGCTTTCAGGGTTTGAAATAGCTCCACTCGAATTCCATCACCTCCACTACCTTTGTTTGTAGTCATGCTTTCTAAGGCCCACTTGACTTCACATTCCAGGATGTCTGTCTCTAGGTGAGTGATCACACCATCGTGATTATCTGGGTCATGAAGATCTTTTTTGTACAGTTCTGTGTATTCTTGCCACCTCTTCATAATATCTTCTGCTTCTGTTAGGTCTTTACCATTTCTGTCCTTTATTGAGCCCATCTTTGCATGAAATGTTCCCTTGGTATCTCTAATTTTCTTGAAGAGATCTCTAGTATTTCCCATTCTGTTCTTTCCCTCTATTTGTTTGCATTGATCACTGAGGAATGCTTTCTTATCTCTCCTTGCTATTTTTTGGAATTCTGCATTCACTTGCTTATATCTTTCTTTTTCTCCTTTGCTTTTCGCCTCTCTTGTTTTCACAGCTATTTGTAAGGCCTCCCCAGACAGCCATTTTGCTTTTTTGCATTTCTTTTCCATGGGGATGGTCTTGATCCCTGTCTCCTGTACAATGTCATGAACCTCCGTCCATATTTCATCAGGCACTCTATCAGATCTAGTCCCTTAAATCTATTTTTCGCTTACACTGTATAATTACAAGTAACTTGATTTAGGTCATACCTGAATGGTGTAGTGGTTTTCCCTGCTTTCTTCAATTTAAGTCTGAATTTGGCAATAAGGAGTTCATGATCTGAGCCACTCTTGTTTTTGCCTACTGTGTAGAGCTTCTCCATCTTTGGCTGCAAAGAATATAATCAGTCTGATTTTGGTGTTGACCATCTGGTGATGTCCATGTGTAGAGTCTTCTCTTGTGTTGTTGGGAGAGGGTGTTTGCTCTGACCAGTGCATTTTCTTGGCAAAACTCTATTAGCCTTTGTCCTTCTTCATTCCATATTCCAAGGCCAAATTTGCCTGTTACCTCAGGTGTTTCTTGACTTCCTACTTTTGCATTCTAGTCCCCTATAATGAAAAGGACATCTTTTTTAGGTGTTAGTTCTAAAAGGTCTTGGAGGTCTTCACAGAACTATTCAACTTCAGCTTCTTCAGTGTTACTTGTTGGGGCAGACTTGGATTACCGTGATATTGAGTGGTTTGCCTTGGAGACAACAGAAATCAGTCTGTCATTTTTGAGATTGCATCCAAGTACTGCATTTCGGACTCTTTTGTTGACCATGATGGCTACTCCATTTCTTCTAAGGGATTCCTGCCCGCAGTAGTAGATATAATGGTCATCTGAGTTAAATTCACCCATTCCAGTCCATTTTAGTTAGCTGATTCCTAGAAAGTTGATGTTCACTCTTGCCATCTCCTGTTTGACTACTTCCAATTTGCCTTGATTCATGGACCTGACATTCCAGGTTCCAATGCAATATTGCTCTTTACAATTTTGGACCTTGCTTCTATCACCAGTCACATCCACAACTGGGTATTGTTTTTGCTTTGGCTCCATCCCTTCATTCTTTCTGGAGTTATTTCTCCACTGATCTCCAGTAGCATATTGGGCACCTACTGACCTGGGGAGTTTCTCTTTCAGTATTCTATCATTTTGCCTTTTCCTACTGTTCATGGGGTTTTCAAGGGAAGAATACTGAAGTGGTTTGCCATTCCCTTCTCCAGTGGACCACATTCTGTCAGACCTCTCCACCATGACCCGCCCATCTTGGGTGGCCCCGCATGGCATGGCTTAGTTTCATTGAGTTAGACAGGCTGTGGTCCGTGTGATTATGCTGATTATGGTTTGTGTGTCTGCCCTCAGATGCCTCTTGCAACACCTACTGTCTTACTTGGGTTTTTTTTTTTACCTTGGATTTCTCTTACCTTGGGTTTCTCTTACCTTCTCTTATCTCTGGTCCCATCACGTCATGGCAAATAGATGGGGAAACAGTGGAAACAGTGGCTGACTTTATTTTTCTGGGCTCCAAAATCACTGCAGGTGGTGATTGCAGCCATGAAATTAAAACACGCTTAGTCCTTAGAGGGAAAGTTATGATCAACCTAGACACCATATTAAAAAGCAGAGACATTACTTTGCCAACAAAGGTCATTCTAGTCAAGGCTATGGTTTTTCCAGTAGTCATGTATGGATGTGAGAGTTGGACTATAAAGAAAGCTGCGTGCCAAAGAATTGATGCTTTTGTACTGTGGTGTTGGAGAAGACTCTTGAGAGTCCCTTGGACTTCACGGAGATCAAACCAGTCTATTCTAAAGGAGATCAGTCCTGGGTGTTCATTGGAAGGACTGATGTTGAAGCTGAAACTCCAATACTTTGGCCATCTCATGCGAAGAGCTGACTTATTGGAAAAGACTCTGATGCTGGGAAATATTGAGGGCAGGAGGAGACGGGGACGACAGAGGATGAGCTGGTTGAATGGCATCACTGACTCAATGGACATGGGTTTGAGTGAACTCTGGGAGTTGCTGATGTACAGGGAGGCTGGGCGTGCTGCAATTCATGGGGTCACAAAGAGTCGGACATGACTGAGCGACTGAACTGAACCCGAACTGAAGAATATTATTTAATTTATTTATTTAATATTGTAATAATTTCTTTTCTGTCTTCCCTCATTGCACCCGAAATCAGGGATTGTTATTTATTTTGTTTAATGATATGCCCAGAAGGGTCTGGAATAATATCTGGCACATAGCAGGTGCTCAGTAATGCTTTCAATGAAGACTTAAACCCTATGAGTGTTGGGAAGGTTAAATAGGATGATGTAAATAACACTTTGGGTATCCTTTGCTTGTGGGATCTTAGTTTCCCGACCAGGGGGTCAAAGCTGAGCCCTCTGCAGTGGAAGCATGGAGTCCTAACCACTGGACCACCAGGAATCCCCCCTTTTCTGTAAATTTTAAATGAATTTGTCACTTTTTTGCAGGGGCCCTATAAGTTCTATCAAAGCTTTGTGATTGACGAATCTCTCCTCACAGAGCTAAGCTTAGGAGACCTCTACCTTGCGTGCTTTTGAATAGAAAACAGCAAGGCCATAAGGCATATTCTGCTTACATCTACGAAACACTTTAAAGGCACTAAATTACTGGAAAGTTTTTCATAACTTAAGACAGAATTTAAAAATAAGAGTAGTTTCCAATCTTTTTCAATTCCCAGACACTGGCATGGAAACCTTATTTTTCCCAAGGGAGACAGATTTTCCATGTCATTGGAAATGAAAATGTGATGGTAATACCTTCTTTCTAGGAGCTCAATTAAGTTGAAGGGTTAGTGGAAGGTAGAAACTGAAGACCAGATCAGTAATATTGAGGTTTCAGACATATTTTTAGCATATTTTACTGGCCCCAATTTAAAATAAAAAATAATGAGAAAAAAATATGGCAGCCAAACAAAAGGGGTAATCTGTGATTTTCATGAGAAGAGTGTCTGGGTTTGCTAACCAGTTAAAGCCAACCCCTAGCCCAGAACCTCGCATATAGTAGGTACTCAAATAACTATCCATAACCTGATGACCTGTCAGGTTTTGCTACAGTAACAACCCTTCAAATTCCAGATACAACAACAAATCTTTATCTCTTGTTCATGGTTCTATAGGCTGGTTTTGGTCTACTGGGATTGACTAGCCTGGCCTCTGAAGTCTGCTTGTCCATTCAGGATCCAAGCCAAAGACGAGCAGCTACCTGTAGACAGTCATCTTTTAGTGGCTGGCAAGAGTACAAGATGGAAGCAAAAGTATTGGGTTGTTCATTCCAGTTTTTCTGTAAGATGGTAAAGTCTCTGCTCAGAACTGATACACTATCACTTTGGCCCACAAATTTGGGCCAAATAGAACCCTTGATCAAAGTAGGTCACATGCTCAAACCCAAAGTAGATGGAAGGAAGCAATATACTCCATCTACTCTACTGGGTGGAATGCACTGCAAAGTTGCATGGCAAAGCATGCAGATGTATAATTCTATAATAAGGAGGTGGGAGAGATGAGAATAATGAGCCAGTATTCTAGACATCCTTGTCCACACACCATAGCAAAGTTGAGGTGGCTGAGAAGGCCTGTTTATTTATTCTTATGATAATTATCCATGTATTTGGGCTTATTTAACTCAGATCTCTCTCTTGCACTGGGTAAGATGGTGTTAAATTTGGCTCATCGTTGAAACTCCAGCATCTAGAACAGTGCCTAGTACATAGTAGATGCTTAATAAATGTCATTGAAATAATAGATGAATAAATGGATCTCTGTGTGTTCCATTAAAGTTTTTACATGACCCATTTCTCTTTCTAGAATATCAGAGTGTTTCACAATTCAGTCAAAAATGTCCTGCGATTGCTTGAGAGAACAGAGATCTCTGTTAAGACTTGGAAGAAACTATTACAAAAGGACAATGGTTTGTTTAAGAGATTCTAAAAGAGGAACCTACAAGCTGGACTTCAAGGCTGACTGCAATCACGGAATATATCTGGAAGCTTTGATAAGGAACGTCCCTCTGAGGATACTGGATTTAGATGAAGTTGAACAGAAATAACACGTTAGCCAGTTTTGTGCAAAAACTCCAGGACATAAACCAAGTAGGCAAAGGAGGAAAAACTTGCACAAGCTTTGAGGGGAAAAAAGAAATGATTACCATGCATTTACTTAGTCACATTGAATAAAACTGGAGTTGTTAAATAAAATGGGCCTTATTCTCAGTTAAACCCCACCTGAGGGCTCTGAGCACAGACAGAGATGTTCTGTGCAGGGGCTTATAAATGCTGTGAGCATAAGATTTCACTGAAGTCTTGGGTTTTACTTTAAAAATCCAGGCATTTTTTGCTTTTAGCTCCATAATATATTCAAGTTTATTGTCGTATAAAAATACTATTTAAAATTACTCCTGAGCTAGCCAAATGGACCCTGGAGGAAGGCATGGCAACACACTCCAGTATTCTTGCCTGGGAAATCCCATGGACAGAGGAGCCTGGTGAGCTACAGTCCATGGTGTTGCAGAGTCAGACATGACTGAGCGACTGAACAGGGCACAACACAGTCAAATGGATACTTGAGAAGACGCACTTTGTTGCTTTGCATGACCCCTTCTCCACCCTACCACCGCTCTTTCATAGGCTCACCTGTCTCTGTGTGAGAAACAGGCCTCTTCATCCTTATGCTGGAGCTGTTCATCAAATTATAATCTCTAGATCTGCCTGGCTAGACTTTGCCACCTTATACAGGAGGCATTCCCCAAAAGGAACACCAGAAGCGAATCCTAAGCATGTAAAAACCAAACAATCAGAATCAACAAAAGTGAGCTATTACTCTGAGGTACTTGGGATATTTTTCCAGGAGCTCTGTTGTGAATGGTATTGAGAGAAGCAGTGAGCGCTTTTGCATTTCTGCCCCCATGCCCTGCCTTGAGATGTCATTCTAAAATCCTATGCCTGCACAGTCCTTGCCCCAAAAGAAATCATCCAGTGTGTTTGCACAATGGACATGAGCCTGCCTGGTGGGGTATAGGTTGTCCAATAAGTTTAGAGAAAAGGCTTCTTTTTATGGTTACAAAAACAATTCTTATTCATTGTGTAACAAATGGAAACATGTTTTAAAAGTAGGGGGGAAAATAAGCTGATGACCCAGAGCAACCTCCAGTTGGCACATTTTCTTTTTCTTTCTTTTCTTTTCTTTCTTTCTTTCTTTCTTTTTTTTTTTTTGAAGTAGAAAAGGATAGTTTTCTTGCTTTGCCAGGCAAAGGGGGCCATAGAGGGCTAATGCCCTCAAAACTATGTGTCCAGACCTGGAGTGGGTAGAGGAGTCTTATGGTAACGATTCAAAGAGGGCGTGATCAGCTCAAGGACATTCTTCTGGCTGGTTGGTGGCGAGAAAAGTGGGAGTCAGCATCTTCAACTGTCTGGTTCCAACTGGTTTGGGATCTAAGACTGTGCTTGTGGGAAGCATACAGTTACCTTCTCCCACCTGGTGGGGTTTTCAAGTATCTGTAAAACAGCTCAAAGATACTGTTATGTATGTCCCTGGAGGGGGAACCAGGACCCTTCTCCAAGGCTGCATTTTTGTTCCATTTTGACTTGTTTTCTTCCAGCTATTTTTCCTCACTTTTTTTTTAACACAATAGTGATGATACAACGCATGTAAATTTTATCTTGATTTTTGTCACTTACTATGATAGCATTTTCCCATGACCCTAAATATTCCTTAAATGACTCTGTTTAATGATTGCAGAGTGTCCCAGTATCTAAATATGCCATCATTTACTCAACCATTTTCTTAGATTTAGATTTAGATTGTTTCCAGAGTTTTAGTTTTCTTCAATAACACTTGGCTGAACACTTTTGTATACAAATTTTTTCCACAGTATGCTGCTGCTGCTGCTAAGTCACTTAAGTCCGACTCTGTGACCCCAGAGACGGCAGCCCACCAGGCTCGCCCGTCCCTGGGATTCTCCAGGCAAGAACACTGGAGTGGGTTGCCATTGCCTTCTCCACAGTATAGACTGCACTTAAGTAAACATCTTAAAATCGGGACTCAAAGGACATGCACGTTTTTTTCGCTGCAGGAATGTGAGCTTTCATATATTTTGTATACATTTAGATATATTAATAATATATTAGATATATATTGTATATATTTATACTGGCTTAAGTTATTCTAGGGGTTTTCCATGCATAATGTAAAGTGTGCCGTTTTACCCATTTTTAAGCATCCAGTTCAGTGCCATTAAGTAACACACATTGTTGTGTAACCATCACCTCCATACATCTCGAGGAATTTTTCATCTTCCCAAACTGAAACCTTGTCCCTATTAAATGCTAACTCTCTACTCCCTGCTCCCTCCAGCCCCTGGCAAACACCCTACTTTTTCTATGAATATACTTCCTCTAAGAACCTTATATAAATGGACTTACACAGTATCTGTCCTTTTGTGACTGGCTGATTTCACTCAGGGATATGCACATTTTTGAGGCTCTTGATACATTATTGTCTGTCAGTCAGGTTTCTTAGTTGAAAGCAACAGAAGCTGACTCTGGAAGATTAAGCAGAAAATGAATTTATTAAAGGATATTGAGTCGTTCACAGAATTGTTGGAAGGACTGAATAATCAAGGCTAAATGGCCAGAAATGATGCTCCAAGCCAGGTCACAGAACAAGCTTGATGAAAAAGATATCATAATCTAAGTAAATAGCACATTTTAGAGTTGTATGTATGTGGTGGCCTTGAACATCGCTATAAAAAATCCCACTGCCCTGCAGTGTCACCAGCACCAAAAAAAAAAAAAAGCAGAACCCCACTTTTCATCAGCAATGTCAGCAAGAATGGAAGCTCCATGCAGAGCTGGATTTAATTATCATCCTTACTGTAGAGTCTAAGTCTTCTGAAAGCAAAGCTGAAGTCATATGCTTGCAGGCTAACTGCAAAGGACACAGACTATGAGATGGGCCTTATAAACCTGGAATTCCCACAAGTATAGAACGTTGCCAGATAAAATACAAGATGGTTAAGTGTGAATTTCAGATAAACAACAAATAATTTCTAAGAACCAGTATATCCCATAAATGTTTGGAATATACTTATATTAAAAATTATTTGTTGTTTATCTGAAATTTGAGCTTAACCAGGCATCTTATAATTTTCTTTGCTAAATTTGGCAACCCTAATAGAAATGGTGTTCAAAAGATGATGGGGAGCCATGAGTGCATATTTCTAACACCCGCCACACTGTCACATTGCTATAGCAAACTCAAGCACCAACCATGAACAGGAGTTTCTAACTTACCAATAGTCACACTTCAAGAAAAAGTTTGCTGATTTGATAACCAATAAATGATATTTAACAATTGTTTTAATTTGCCTCTCTTTGATATTTAGTGAGGCTGAACAAGCTTTCAATCCTTCATTATTTTTATCTCCCACTTGTGAACAGATCAATCTTTCTGTGTTTCTTATCAAAGAGAGCATCAGTTCTTCATACAATAAATATATTATTTCTGTGCCTAGCTTATTGTTGATCTTGTAAGTCATAATCCCTTTATTTACAGAGGTTTTACATGATCCAGTCTCTTGCTTTCACCCTCATACATAGAACAATTTCCCCTGTCTAGATAGCCAACAAAGCTAGTGGAGGTGATGGAATTCCAGTGGAGCTATTTCAAATCCTGAAAGATGATGCTGTGAAAGTGCTACACTCAATATGCCAGCAAATTTGGAAAACTCAGCAGTGGCCACAGGACTGGAAAAGGTCCGTTTTCATTCCAATTCCAAAGAAAGGCAATGCCAAAGAATGCTCAAACTACTGCACAATTGCACTCATCTCACATGCTAGTAAAGTAATGCTCAAAATTCTCCAAGCCAGGCTTCAGCAATACGTGAACCATGAACACCCTGACGTTCAAGCCGGTTTTAGAAAAGGCAGAGGAACCAGAGATCAAATTGCCAACATATGCTGGATCATGGAAAAAGCAAGAGAGTCCCAGAAAAACATCTACTTCTGCTTTATTGACTATGCCAAAGCCTTTGACTGTGTGGATCAAAATAAACTGTGGAAAATTCTGAAAGAGATGGGAATACCAGACCACCTGACTTGCCTCTTGAGAAATCTGTATGCAGGTCAGGAAGCAACAGTTAAAACTGGACATGGTGGCAGGCCTGCCGCGCTCGCCCCAATAAAAGCAATTCCAACCAAAAAAAAAAAAAAAAAAAAAACTGGACATGGAACAACAGACTGGTTCCAAATAGGAAAAGGAGTACATCAAGGCTGTATATTGTCACCCTGCTTATTTAACTTATATGCAGAGTACATCATGAGAAACGCTGGACTGGAAGAAACACAAGCTGGAATCCAGATTGCCGGGAGAAATATCAATAACCTCAGATATGCAGATGACACCACCCTTATGGCAGAAAGGGAAGAGGAACTAAAAAGCCTCTTGATGAAAGTGAAAGAGGAAAGTGAAAAAGTTGGCTTAAAGCTCAACATTCAGAAAACGAAGATCATTGCATCCGGTCCCATCACTTCATGGGAAATAGATGGGGAAACAGCGGAAATAGTGTCAGACTTTATTTTGGGGGGCTCCAAAATCACTGCAGAGGTGACTGCAGCCATGAAATTAAAAGATGCTTACTCTTTGGAAGAAAAGTTATGACCAACCTAGATAGCATATTCAAAAGCAGAGACATTACTCTGCCGACTAAGGTCCGTCTAGTAAAGGCTATGGTTTTTCCAGAGTCATGTATGGATGTGAGAGTTGACTGTGAAGAAGGCTGAGCACCAAAGAATTGATGCTTTTGAACTGTGGTGTTGGAGAAGACTCTTGAGAGTCCCTTGGACTGCAAGGAGATCCAACCAGTCCATTCTGAAGGAGATCAGCCCTGGGATTTCTTTGGAAGGAATGATGCTAAAGGTGAAACTCCAGTACTTTGGCCACCTCATGCGAAGAGTTGACTCATTGGAAAAGACTCTGATGTTGGGAGGGATTGGGGGCAGGAGGAGAAGGGGACGACAGAGGATGAGATGGCTGGATGGCATCACTGACTCGACGGACATGAATCTGAGTGAACTCCGGGAGTTGGTGATGGACAGGGAGGCCTGGTGTGCTGTGATTCATGGGGTCACAAAGAGTCGGACACAACTGAGAGACTGAACTGAACTGAATATTCATTTACCTTTTCTTCAAGTTTTTTTGCGGTTTGAATTTTTTTTTAATTTTTCAATGTGGATGGAGTGGGAGTGATTATAGACTCTTTTCTAAATAGTTAACCCATTTTCCTAGTAGGATTTGTTGAAAAGTACCAGGAGTTTCTTTCTCAAAACACTTTGTCAATATAGTCAGTTTCTCTCTTCCATTACCTGACAGTGCTGAGCCCTTTCAATGCCTTCCTTTCAGCATATCCCTGTCACTAAAAACCAGCACCTACCAGTAATGGCAGGAATGTCATATGGACTCTTCTCTTTGCCCATTATACACACTTGGATTCTTAAGACATTCAAAAGTTCTCTCTTGACTCCTAAGAATTACACGTAACATTCAGGTGACTCCAGTGATGAGGGGCTTATGTCTCTGGGATCCAAATGGTCTGCCTCTGTGTAGACGTAGATAGCTGGGTCAGAGAATATGAATAGTTTCTCCCAAAATTTTGATCTGCCTCTAAAATAAGCTCTCCATTACAATAAAATGTTGTTAATAATGATTTAATCTGTTTACAAAGAGGCAATACACGATTTAATCTCTGTTTAGAAAGAGGTGATACATGAAAATTTTAGTGAGCTTGGAATAGAAAGTGGTGGTGGTGGTTTAGTCACTAAGGCGTGTCCAACTTTTGCGACCCCATGGACTGTAGCCCCCCAAACTCCTCTGTCCATGAGTTTCTCCAGGCAAAAATACTGGAGTGGGTTGCCATTTCCTTCTCCAGGGGATCTTCCCAACCCAGGGATTGAACCCTGGTCTCCTGTACTGCAGGCAGATTCTTTACCAACTGAGCTACCAGGGAATAGAAGGAAACATTTTTAAATTGATAAAGGTATCTGCCAAAAATCTTTTATATCATCCTCAGTGTTCATAATATTTTTGAAGCATTCTTATTGATATATTAAAAAATAATTTAAAAAAAGAAATTGCACCTGCTATCCGGCATTGTGGCTCAGAGGTTAAAGCGTCTGCCTGCAATGTAGGAGACCTGAGTTCGATCCTTGGGTCGGGAAGATCCCCTGGAGAAGGAAATGGCAACCCACTCCGGTATTCTTGCCTGGAGAATTCCATGGATGGAGGAGCCTGGTGGGCTACAGTCCATGGGGTCACAAAGAGTCGGACATGACTGAGCAACTTCACTTCACTTCACTTCATCCAGCGTTGTACTGGACAATCTAGTCAATCCATTAAGAAAGCAACAAAAGAAGCATAAGAATTGGAAAGGAAGAGACAAAGCTATTCTTACTGGCAAATGATATGATTGTCCACTTATTGAAAATCTAAGATAATCCACAAACTGTTAGGTTTCATATGAGAATTCAGCAAGATTACTGGATACAAGATCAATATAAAGAGAAAAAAATAATCATACTCACAATAGGACAAGATGACATTACTAAAGAGAGAAGTGTATCAAGTTCAGTAATGGGAAGACTCAACATCATAAAGAGATCAATTTTCCCCAATTGATCTATAAATTCAATACGATTCCAATAAAAATTCCCAGAGGTTTTTGTGTTTATGTGAAATTTGATAGGTTAATTCTCTAATTCATATGTAAAAGTGCCAATAACCAACACATTTTGAAGGAGAACAATATGAGAGTATTTCCCTTATGAAATTTGATGACATTATAAAGACATAGTAATGAAGGTATTGTGCTATTGGCAGAAGGATCAATAAGATGGTCAACGGATTGGAACAGAGAAACCAGAAAAGACTCATTCATATATGGAAAATTGGTATATGATGGAAGTGAATTGAAATATAAGAACAGAGAGGATGGACTGTTTACTAAATGATGCTAGAACAATTGGTTGTCCAGATTGAAAGAGATTTACAATATCACTACCACACACCATTAACAAAATTAAATCCCAGGCTAATGAAATACTCAAATATGAAAACCAGGTGGCACTAATGATAAGGAATCAACTTGCCAATGCAGGATACACAAGAGACACGGGTTCGATCCCTGGGTGGGCAAGATCCCCTAAAGGAGGAAAGGGCAACCGACTCCAGTTTTCTTGCCTGGAAAATTCCATAGACAGAGGAGCCTGGTGGGCTATAGTTCATGGGGTTGTAAAGAATCGGACATGACTCAGTGACCGAGCACAAATATGAAAACAGAATGTTAATGCTTTTGGAAGAAAGTCTGAAAATTCCAAATAGTAATGAGAATGAAGAGAAAGGGAAATTTTCATAAATAGCTTGTCCAAGACTGTATCACCACTTGGAAGGACAATGTGCTAGTTTATGGGAAAGGTGAGGACAGTCTTGGCTATACAGACTCCAGAGAAACTTAACATAGGTACCCAAGGAAACATGTACAAGAATGCTCATCCAGTATATCACTCTTGATGCTGAAAAATTGGAAATAACCTACAAGTCAAAAGGAAAATGGGTAAATAAATTGTAGTATATTCATACAATGGAATAGGGTATAGCAGTTCAAAGGAATGAACTAGGTATAAATGTATTAATATGGATAACAATCAAAATCATTATGTTGAATTACAAAACCAAGTTGTATGTACAATACACTGCTGCTGCTGCTAAGTCGCATCAGTTGTGTCCGACTCTGTGCGACCCCAGAGATGGCAGCCCACAAGGCTCTGCTGTCCCTGGGATTCTCTAGGCAAGAACACTGGAGTGGGTTGCCATTTCCTTCTCCAATGCATGAATGTGAAACATGAAAGTAAAGTCTCTCAGCTGTGTCAGACTCTTCGCGACCCCATGGACTGCAGCCCACCAGGCTCCTCCGTCCATGGGATTTTCCAGGCAAGAGTACTGGAGTGGGGTGCCATTGCCTTCTCCAGTACAATACACTGCTGCTGCTGCCGCTGCTGCTGCTGCTAAGTCGCTTCAGTCATGTCCGACTCTGTGCAACCCCATAGACGGCCTCCTGCCAGGCTCTTCTGTCCCTGGGATTCTCCAGGCAAGAACACTGGAGTGGGTTGCCACTTCCTTCTCCAATGCATGAATGTGAAAAGTGAAAGTGAAGTCGCTCAGCTGTGTCAGACTCTTCGCGACCCCATGGACTGCAGCCTACCAGGCTCCTCCGTCCATGGGATTTTCCAGGCAAGAGTACTGGAGTGGGGTGCCATTGCCTTCTCCATACAATACACTATATATGTAAAAATTTTTAAATACACAAAATAATGCCATATATTATTAATGGAAAAATGCATAAGGATATGCTCAGTCACTCAGTCATGTCCAACTCTTTGCAACCCCAATGCATACGTAGTAAAAGTATAAAGCCTTGAATGGGAAGCTATACCTAGAATTTACGTAGTGGTTACCTATAAGGGAGTGGGGAATAGGATTGAGGAGAGAGGTATAAAGTAGATCTGAAATGTATTAATAATATCTTATTTCTTGAAAAACTCTGAAAAAGACCTGTAACTATATGAGTTACATTTGTAACAATATGAGATGATAACTTATTGTAGTAATTATTCCACAATATAAGTGCATCAAGTCATTATGCTGTATACATTAAACTTATACAGAGATATATGTCAATTATATCTCAATAAAGCTAGAAAAAACTTCAAAAAGAAAACTTCTGAAGCCCATATGGAAAAATATTAATATATGTCATGGGCTCCAAAATCACTGTAGATAGTGACTGCAGCCATGAAATTAGAAGACTTATTCCTTGGAAGAAAAGTTATGACCAACTTAGACAACATATTAAAAAGCAGAGACATTATTTTGCCAACAAAGGTTCATCTAGTCAAAGCTATGGTTTTTCCAGTAGTCATGTATGGATGTGAGAGTTGAACTATAAAGAAAGCTGAGCACCAAAGAATTGATGCTTTTGAACTGTGGTATTGGAGAAGACTCTTGAGAGTCCCTTGGACTGCAAGGAGATCCAACCAGTCAATCCTAAAGGAAATCAGTCCTGAATATTCATTGGAAGGACTGATGCTGAAGCTGAAACTCCAATACTTTGGCCACCTCATGCAAAGAGTTGACTCACTGGAAAAGACCCTGATGCTGGGAGGGATTGAGGGCAGGGGGAGAAGGGGACGACAGAGGATGAGATGGCTGGATGGCATCACCGACTCAATGGACATGAGTTTGGGTAAACTCTGGGAGTTGGTGATGGACAGAGAGGCCTGGTGTGCTGCAGTCCATGGGGTCGCAAAGAGTCAGACACGACTGAGTGACTGAACTGAACTGAACTGAGCAGTGATTAAATAGGTGTTTATTCTATGCTCCATCCTATGTGTTTGAAAGATTTCATAAATTCAAATATTTTAAAAAAAGAATCACAAGGCTGGGTGATTGACAGAGTGTGGGTGTGAAGTCAATAAAGGCGTCAGAGATGAGTCAGGTTTTATGTCTGGTTATGCTGTCACTGACAGAAAGAGAGAAGCTAGGGAAGCAGGCTGTGTGGAAGATAAGAAGGAGCTATATTTTGCAGACATGTTCACCTTAGGAAACAGCAGAACATCCAGCTAAAAATGCACTTAGGATTCGTGAAGCCAGAGATAGGAAAGAAAACTAGCTGGCAAATAGGAAGTGCCAAAGCAGGATATTTGCCCTGAGTTCCACCTTTTCATCATGTCACAGATTGAAGGCCTTCAGAGAAGAGATTTAAGAGGGAGGGGATGAGGAACAATGTGGAGCCAGGTAATCAGGACTGAGGAAAAGTTATTGAACATGGTGATTACTTTCAGATGAGAAGATTGTGTCATGCAGAGATGAGAGTCTAGGTGGCAAGTAGCTAAGAAACAAAGGAAGAAGCAGTGGAAGCTTATTTACTTTAGAAGATGGGCCATGAAAGAGGGGGAGATCCTACATACTGTTTAAGAATAAAATACATATATACAGCAAAAGTAGAAAAATATGCATGGGAAGTATATACACGGACTTTGTGTATATATATACATACATATTCACACATATACAAGGGTCTCCTGTGTCTCCTGCATGCAGGCAGATCCTTTAAACACTGAGCCATCAGGGAAGCCCGTGTGTGTGTGTGTGTGTATGGAATATATTTTAATTATTCACGATACTAATTAACAGATTATTCAAAATTTGTTAGAATGAACAAAAATATAAATACATGCACAAATATGATATGTACATAATTATATGTATATGTTTGTTCAAATTTTTGGCTTTTGCAAAGAGGTCATGAAGAAATAATTTAACATTTAGGCTGACACCAGACCCAAAGTTTCAAACGGACTACCAGTCATAATTACAGAAAAAGAAAATCTTGAAAACTTTTCATGTGGGGAGAACAAGTCCAACATATATTAGACATTTCCAGCCATTTCATGAGAAATATGAAACTAAAGTCAATAGCCATTAGGGCTTAGATACAAAAAAATAAATTTTCTAAGAGGGAAAAATTGCTATCTAACTATTAATACTAGCAGAAAAGCAAATGCTACAGCAAGCACTTGACGAGAGATTCAGGCTGACTTGCAAAACAGAAGAACAAGAGACCATTTGAAGTTACCCAGCTGGTAGCAGTCCAGAAAATCTGGTAAAGGACCAAGGAGATGGAGTAGTTTCACACAAGATAATAGACTAAGCAGAATTTCCCAAGTGTATTTGACCAAAATTAAAATTATCATGTGTGGCTGGAACTCCACCAAGAGCTCAAGATAATGCTCATTTGAATTAAAGTAGAAAATCAAACAACAAAAACGTTTTACTGGGAGATTAATTGCCATAAGAAATGATTACAATTTGATTCATAGGCTTTATACATTTTATAAGACACCAAAATACTTATGATAACACATTTAGAAGATTGAATTATTTTTATTTCATTAAGAAGAAAATACAGGGACTTCCCTGGTGGCCCACTGGTTAAAACTTTGCCTTCCAATGCAGGGGGGAGCACTTTTGATCTCTGGTTGGAGAGCTAAGATCCCACATGCCTCAGGGCCAAAACACACAAAACATAAAACAAGCAATATTGAAACAAATTCCACAAAGACTTCTAAAAATATATGTATAAAAGAACAAAATATACTAAGCTCAGATATCTTGTGTTTTCAAGTTGTATCATAAGAGGAGACTTCCCTGGTGGCTCAGACAGTAAAGCATCTGCCTACAATGCGGGAGACCCGGCTTCAATCCCTAGGTTGGGAAGATCCCCTGGAGAAGGAAATGGCAACCCACTCCAGTACTCTTGCCTGGAAAATCCCATGGATGGAGGAGCCTGGTAGGCTACAGTCCACGGGGCTGCAAAGAGTCAGACACGACTCAAGTTTTATTATACAATGTGGTATAAAAAGCAATATTTAGGGATGAGAACAATACTTTTGTGTCTTCTGATCACACACGTTCTTCATATTACAAACAATTGTGCTGAATAGGAGTTTGACATTATTCAGTCATTTGACAAATATTTATTGAGCACCTGCTATGTGCTAAGGTGCTGTGAATATAAGTGATGAAAAAAAAAAAAAGGACGAAAATTCTTCTTACACAGAGCTAGGAAAAGATCAACACTAACATGTATAATATCATATAAGAAACGAATCGCCAGTCTATGTTCGATGCAGGATACAGGATGCTCGGGGCTGGTGCACTGGGATGACCCAGAGGGATGGTATGGGGAGGGAGGTGGGGGGGGGTGGTTCAGGATGGGGAACTCGTGGCGGATTCATGTTGATGTATGGCAAAACCAATACAATATTGTAAAGTAAAAAAAATAATAAAATTTTTTTAAAGAGAAAATGTATAGGTAATAGGGTGCTTTGGGAAGAAAATAAAACAGGGAAGAGAAAAAATAGGGAGTCTGAGGGTGGAGCTGGTTTGCAAGCTTAGACAGGTAGGGAAGGTCTCACTGAGAAGGTGGCATTTGAGCAAAGGCTGAAGGGGAGCCTCAGGGATGTCTGAGGTAACAGCATTCCAGACAGAAGGGACAGCAAGGGCAAATGCCTGGAGGCTGGAGCCTGCCTGGCTTGTTTGAGAAACAGCAGGAAAGCCAAGCCAGAAGTTACCGTATGAGGATAGTGAGAAGGGCAGAATGGTCACTGGAGGGCATGAACCCCTGTCAGGACTTTGGCTTTCGCTGAGTGAAGTGAGGGGTCAGTGGAGTTTTGAGCAAACTGCTGTGGCCTGACTTTCCTTTGAACAGCACCACACTGGCTGCCGTGCTGTGAACAAACTGAAGGAGTGGTAACTGCGAGCAAGAAGACCCAAGGAACACCTAAGTAAGAGAGAATGGCCCTTCGGACCAGAGTATTGGCCGCAGAGATGGTGAGAAATGGTCTTATACAGAGAAGGCAGAGACAGCAGAATATGCTGAGGGACTGGATGTAGGGTGTGAGACAAATATAGGGTTGGCTCCAAGGTTTGGGGCCTGAACAACTGGAAACACGGAGTTGCCATTCACTGAGATATGTAAGCCTCTGGCACAACTGTAGGGGAAGATGAGAAGGTTTATTTGGGGCAGATTAATTTTAACACACCTCTACTTCCCTGGTGGCTCAGATGGTTAAGCGTCTGTCTACAATGTGGGAGACCCGGGTTCGATCCCTGTGTCAGGAAGATCCCCTGGAGAAGGAAATGGAAATCCACTCCAGTACTATTGCCTGGAAAATCCCATGGACAGAGGAGCCTGGCAGGCTACAGCCCATGGGGTCGCCAAGAGTCGGACACAACTGAGAGACTTTACCTTACCTTACCTACTAAATTCAGGTAGGGTTGGTTGAGGAAACACTTGGGTGTATTATACAAGTCCGTGGATCAGGAGAGCGGTCTAACTTCTCTCAGGTAAGAGGTCTAACTTGCTCATAGCTTCACTGAGTTACACAAGCCCCTTCACCACGACAAGGCAGTATTCATAGTCATGAACCTGGGCAAGCTCCAGGAGATAGTGAGGGACAGGGAGGCCTAGTGTGCGGCAGTCCATGGGGTTGCAAAGAGTCGGACATGACTTAGTGACTGAACAACAATATACATATCTATTCTTTCTCAAATTATTTTCCCATTTAGGTTATTACAGAATATTGAGCAGAGTTCCCTATGCTATACAGTAGGTCCTTGTTGGTTATTTATTTTAAATACAGTAGTGTGTAGGGCTTACCTGGTGGCTCAGTTGGTAAAGAATCCACCTGCAATGTGGGAGACCTGGGTTCGGTCCCTGGGTTGGGAAGATCCCCTGGAGGAGTGCATGGCAACCCAGTCCTGTATTCTTGCCTGGAAAATCCCCATGGACAGAGGAGCCATGGGGCTGCAAAGAGGCGTACATAACTAAGCGACTAAGTACGCAACGCAGTGTATACTTGTCAATCCCAAACTCCCAGTTTATCCCTCCCCTCCACCTTTCCCCTTTGGTAACCACAGTTTGTTTTCTATGTCTGTGAATCTGTTTCTGTTTTGTAAATAAGTTCATTTTATCATTCTTTAGATTCCACATATAAGTGATATATGTAGTCTCTCTCTTTCTGGTTTACTTCACTTAGTACGACAATGTCCAGGTCCATCCATGTCACTACAAATGGCATGATTTCATTTCTTTTTATGACTGAGTCGTGTTCCATTGTACATATGTACCACATCTTCTTTATACATTCATCTCTGCTGCTGCTGCTAAGTCGCTTCAGTCCTGTCTGACTCTGTGCGACCCCATAGACAGCGGCCCACCAGGCTCCCCTATCCCTGGGATTCTCCAGGCAAGAACACTGGAGTGGGTTGCCATTTCCTTCTCCAATGCATGAAAGTGGAAAGAGAAAGTGAAGTCACTCAGTCGTGCCCAACTCTTCGCGATCCCATGGAGTAAACGCTTGGGTGTATTATCCCAGCCTACCAGGCTCCTCCGTCCATGGGATTTTCCAGGCAAGAGTACTGGAATGGGTATAGATGGACATTATTCACTTGTAATTAGAAAATCTAACTTTGTTTTTGTTAGATTAAGACTCCATTTGAGAGACTTCCCGTGTGGTCCAGTGGTTAAGGATGGCCTTCCAATGCAGGGGACTCAGGTTCAATCCCTGGTCTGGGAACTAAGATCCCACACCTTAATTGGTGAGAAATCTGTGCACAGCTATGAAGATCTGACACAGCCAAACTAATAAATAAAATATTTTTTAAAAACCACAAAGTAGCATTTATATGAATTAAAGAAATATAACAGAAGCTTTTAAAAAAGACTTCATTTGAGCACTCCAAGACTCTAGGTTTTGTTTGTTTATAACTTTTTTCCCAACCAAAATATCCCTGGGGAGTGAGGAGAATGAGTTAATACAGCATCGGGTCACTTGCATGGGGCTGCACAAGTTGTCCGTCCACGTCCCTAGGGGGTGTCACTCACATAGCCTAGGATGTGGTTGGAGTTCTCTAGAATTGTTCAGTATTCAGTATGGTAGCCCTGGCGGTACATTTGTTTAACACAGAATTCTGAGTGTCACAGAAACTGTAGTCATGGATGAGGACAATACATTTTAGTAAGATGTTTAGTTGATAAATGCTGCCTATGCATTAATTCTCTGACTGTCATGTTTTCCTTCTCTTGGTGATCTTTTATGGACTTTTAGTAGCTGTTGGGCATAGCACGCAATTTTGAAAGGCAGATTATCACATAAGAACAATTATATGAGTGTGTTCCCTTAGGCATCAGTGTTCCCAACACTTTCTGTTTTCCTTGGCAGTCTATTTTTTTGCCACCTGATCCATGCCAAGTCAGCAGACATAGGCAGTTTGTCAGGACATGATTTACTCTAGACTTTTAAAGTAATTTTAGAGAAATTCCTGAAACCAGACAATATGTATTATATAGTTTTACAAGCACCGTTTCTCTCTTGACTTTTCATTATGGAAAATTTTATATACAACATACACAAAAGAAGAAAGACCAGTATAATGAATCTTCAGATACCCTTAACCCACTTTAGCAATTATCAGCTTTTTGCTAATCTAGTTTCATCTACCACTACGCCTCCATTTTTTTTTTTGCTGTAATATTTTTTAAGCTTAAATTTGAATAACATACAGCTAACCAGTTTTTTATTTAAAAATTATTTGTGATAAAACACATAATACAAAATTTACTCTTGGGCTTCCCTGGTGGCTCAGTGAATAGGAACCTGCCTGCCAATGCAGAAGACACGTGTTAAATCCCTGATCCAGGAAGATCCCACATGTCTCAGAGCGACTAAGCCCGTGTGCCACAAATCTTGAGCCTGTGCTCTAGAGACCCGGAACTGCGAGTACTGAAGCCCGCACGCCCTAGAGTCCTTGCTCTGCAGCAAGAGAAGCTGGTGCACTGAGAAGCCTGCACACCACACCTAGAGGGTGGCCCTTGCTCTACAACTAAAGAAAAGCCTGTGCAGCAACAGATGCAGCACAGCCAAAAGTAAATAAAGTTCAAAAATCTACTCTCTTCATCATTTTTAAGTGTATTTATCAGTAGTATAAACTACAATCACACTGTTGTGTAACAGATTTCTAGAACTTTTTCTTCTGCTAAAACTGAAACTAAAACTAAAACCATTGAACAACTCCCCATTTCCTTCTTTCCCCAGGCTCTGGCAACCACCATTCTATTTCTGTTCCTGTAATTTTGACCACTCTAGGTATCTTATGTAAGTGGAATCATACACTATTTGTCCTTTTGTGACTGGCTTATTTCACTTAGCATAATGTCCTCAAGGTTCAGCCATGTGGATCACATGATAGGATTTCCTTCTTTTTAAAACTGGAATAATATTCTATAGTTAATAATTTTAAAACATACAGTTCAGTGCCATTTCGTGCAGTCAAAATGCTGTGCAACTACCATCCCTCTGTTAGTTTCAGAACGTATTCATCATCCTAGAAGAACACTCTATGTCCATTAAGCAATTACTCCCTATTTCCCCCTCCACCAACCCCTGGCAACCATTAATTTGCTTTCTGTCTCTATGGATTTGCCTTTTCTGGGTATTTCATGTAAACAGAATCATATGATATGAGAGTTTTTGTGTCTGGCTTCTTTCACTTAGCATAATGTTTTCAGGGTTCATCCAAATTATAACATTTATCAGTACTTCTTTTTATGGATGAAGATATTTCATTATATGCTAGACCAAAATTTCCTTACCCATTCATCTACTGATGAACACTTGGGCTGTTTTCACCTTTTGGCTATTATGAATAATGCTGCTATAAACATTCATGTAAAGTTTCTGTATGGACATATGCTTTCATTTCTCTTGGATATATATCAATACCTAGGATACAAATTGCTTGATCATATGGTAATTCCATGTTTAAATTCCCAAAGAATTGCCAAAATGTTTTTCTACAGCAGCTGCACCATTTTATATTCCCACAAGCAATGTATGAGTATTCCAATTCCTGCACATCCTGGCCAATGCTTGCTATTTTCTTCGCCCCTTTCTCTCTCCCTTCCTTCTATTTATTTATGAGATTGACATATATGCACTACCACGTGTACAATAGATAGCTAGTGGGAATCTGCTGTATAGCACAGGGAACTCAGCTCAGTGCTCTCTGATGACCTCAGTTCAGTTCAGTCGCTCAGTCGTGTCCGACTCTTTGTGACCCCATGGACTGCAGCACGCCAGGCCTCCCTGTTCATCACCAACTCCCAGAGTTTACTCAAACTCATGTCCATTGAGTCAGTGATGCCATCCAACCATCTCATATTCTGTTGTCCCCTTCTCCTCCTGCCTTCAATCTTTCCCAGCATCAGTTTTAAGCCAAATTTTCACTCTCCTCTTTCACTTTCATCAAGAGGCTCTTTAGTTTTTCTTCACTTTCTGCCATAAGGGTGATGTCCTCTGCGTATCTGAGGTTACTGATATTTCTCCTGGCAATCTTGATTCCAGCTTGTGCTTCTTCCAGCCCAGCGTTTCTTATGATGTACTCTGCATAGAAGTTAAATAAGCAGGCTGACAATACACAGGCTTGATGCACCGCTTTCCCTATTTGGAACCAGTCTGTTGTTCCATGTCCAGTTCAAACTGTTGCTTCCTGACCTGCATACAGATTTCTCAGGAGGCAGGTCAGGTGGTCTGGTATTCCCATCTCTTGAAGAATTTTCCACAGTTTGTGATGATCCACACAGTCAAAGGCTTTGGCATAGTAAATAAAGCAGAAATAGATGTTTTTCTGGAACTCTCTTGTTTTTTTGATGATCCAATGGATGTTGGCAATTTGATCTCTGGTTCCTCTGCCTTTTCTAAAACCAGATAGAAAATTTGGAAGTTCACAGTTTACGTACTGTTGAAGCCTGACTTGGAGAATTTTGAGCATTACTTTACTATCATGTGAGATGAGTGCAGTTGTGATGTAGTTTGAGCATTCTTTGGCATTGCCTTTCTTTGAGGTTGGAATGAAATCTGACCTTTTCCAGCCCTGTGGCCACTGCTGAGTTTTCCAAATTTGCTGGCATATTGAGTGTAGCACTTTCACAGCATCAGCTTTCAGGATTTGAAATGGCTCCACTGGAATTCCATCACCTCCACTACCTTTGTTCGTAGTCATGCTTTCTAAGGCCCACTTGACTTCACACTCTAGGATGTCTGGCTCTAAGTGACTGATCACCCCATCGTGATTATTTGGTCACGAAGATGGTTTTTGTATCGTTCTTCTGTGTATTCTTGCCACTTCTTCTTAATATCTTCTGCTTCTGCTAGGTCCATACCATTTCTGTTCCTTGCTGAGCCCATCTTTGCATGAAATGTTTCCTTGGTATTTCCAATTTTCTTGAAGAGATCTCTAGTCTTTCCCATTCCATTGTTTTCCTCTATTTCTTTGCACTGATCACTGAGGAAGGCTTTCTTATCTCTTCTTGCTATTCTTTGGAACTCTGCATTCAAACGGGTATATCTTTCCTTTTCTCCTCTGCTTTTTTTTTTCTTTCTCTCTTTTTTTTTTTCTCTTTTGCTTTTTATTTCTGTTCTCTTCACAGCTTTTTGTAAGCCCTCCTCAGACAGCCATTTTGCTTTTTTGCATTTCTTATTCTTGGGAATGGTCGTGATCCCTGTCTCCTGTACAATGTCACAAACCTATGTCCATAGCTCAACAGGCACTCTGTCTATCAGATCTAGTCCCTTGAATCTATTTGTCACTTCCATTGTATAATCATAAGGGATTTGATTTAGGTCATACCTGAATGGTCTAGTGGTTTTCCCTACTTTCTTCAATTTAAGTCTGGATTTGGCAATAAGGAGTTCATGATCTGAGCCACAGTCAGCTCCTGGTCTTGTTTTTGCTGACTATATAGCCATCTTTGACTGCAAAGAATATAATCAATCTGATTTCAGTGTTGAACATCTGGTGATGTCCATGTGTAGATTCTTCTCTTGTGTTGTTGGAAGAGGGTGTTTGCTATGACCAGTGTGTTCTCTTGGCAAAACTCTATTAGCCTTTGCCCTGCTTCATTCTGTACTCCTAGGCCAAATTTGCCTCTTACTCCAGGTATTTCTTGACTTCCTACTTTTGCATTCCAGTCCCTTATAATGAAAAGGACATCTCTTTTGGGTGTTAGTTCTAGAAGGTCTTGTAGGTCTTCATAGAACAGTTCAACTTCAACTTCTTCAGCATTACTGGTTGGGACATAGACTTGGATTATTCTGATATTGAATGGTTTGCCTAGGAAATGAACAGAAATCATTCTGTTGTTTTTGAGATTGCATCCAAGTACTGCATTTCAGACTCTTTGGTCGACCATGATGGCTACTCCATTTCTTCCAAGGGATTCCTGCCCACAGTAGTAGATATAATGGTCATCTGAGTTAAATTCACCCATTCCAGTCCATTTTAGTTCGCTGATTCCTAAAATGTCAACATTCACTCTTGACATCTCCTGTTTGACCACTTCTAATTTGCCTTGATTCATGGACCTTACTTTCCAGGTTCCTGTGCAATATTACTCTTTTTAGCATCGGACTTTACTTCCATCACCAGTCACATCCACAACTGGGTGTTGTGTTTGCTTTGGCTCCGTCTCTTCATTCTTTCTGGAGTTATTTCTCCACTGATCTCCAGTAGCATATTGGGCACCTACCGACCTGGGGGGTTCATCTTTCAGAGTCCTGTCGTTTTTCGTTTTCATACTGTTCTGATGACGTAGAGAGGTAGAATCAGAGGTGGGAGGGAGATCCAAGAGGGAGGGGATAAATGTATATATGGCTGATTCACTTCATTGTACAGCAGAAACTAACACAACATTGTAAGGAAACTATACCCCAATTTCTAAAAAAGTTACTTAACCAATGAGAATACATATGGTCTTGAACAACCAGAAGTTCGAAGTGCAGTGGTAGTAGATTTAGCAGCTCAGTCTCTTTATTATTATTATTATTTTCATTACAGTCATCCTAGCGGATGGGAAGTGGTGTCTCATTGTGGTTTTAATTTGCATATCTTCAATGACCAATGATGCTGAGAATCCTTTCATGTGTTACTTGGCCATTTGTATGTCTTTGGAGGAATGTTTGTTCAAGTCTTTTGCTCATTTTTTGATTGAGTTTTTTGTCTCTTTCTTGTTGAGTTACAAGAATTCTTTATACTGGATACTAAACTTTTAAAAAAACATATGATTTTCAAATATTTTTCCCACTCTTCACCTTCTTGATAATGTACTTTGATGCACAAACGTTTTTAATTTTGGTAAAGTCCAAGTTATCTATCTCCCGGTGCTTATGGTTTTGGTGTCAAATCTAAGAGTCCATCACCAAATCCAAGGTCATAAAGATATACATCCATGTTTTTTCTAATAGTTTTAAAGATTTACTGCTTATAACTAGATTATTTATCTATTTTGAGTTAATTTTCATCTGTAGAGTGAGAAAAGGATCCAACTTTATTCTTATGCATGTGGAAATCTGATTATCCCAGCACCATTTGCTTAAGAAACTACATTTTTCCCCATTGAATAATCTTGGCACTTTCAGAGGCATTTTTAAGTAAATCCCAGGTCATGTCATTTCATTTGTAAATACTTCAGTATGCATCTCAAATCTATAAAGACTGTTTTTAACATAGTCATCATGCTATGGTCATATCTAACAAGATGAACAATTATTCCTTAATATCATTTAATACCCAGTCCAGATTCAAATATTTCCTATTGTCTTAAAATTCTCTTAAAGCTAGTTTGATTGAGACAGGAGCCAAACAAGTTTCACACATTCAGACACAGTTCCTTTCATTCTGCTATATCACTTCTGCTCCTGTCACTGGCTGTTTTAATTCCTTGTTTTAATGATAGTGTTCCAGTTATCCATTACTACATAACACATCACCCCCAAAACTTAGTAACTTAGAAGAACAACACTTATTTTAGTATTGTTCATGGTTTCTCTCTGTCAGGAATTTCAGGAAGGGCTCAGCTGGATGGTTCTCACTGAATTTCACATGTGATTGTGGTCCCCCATGGTGATTGAAGCTGGAATTGCAGGGGCACCATAGTAGCAGGAGATTGCTCAGGCCTTCTTTTCATTTCATGTAGCCTCAGGGTCTCTCCATGTGGCCTCTCCACAGGGGTCATTCTGGGCTTCCTCCATGCATGGTGTCCTGGAGACAGATAGATTGCTTATAAAGGCAGCTCAGGGCTCCAAAAGGGTATCAACAAAGAACCAGCAATCTTTTATGATCGCTCTTCAGAAGTCACGTTGTGTCATTCTGCCACGGTCACAAGCCCACTGGGATTCTGGGAGAGGCAACACAGACTGTGGCCTCATGGGTGTGCCACTTGGACAGTCTCACAGGCCCGACCCTCAGAAGGACCCCATGCTTGGTTTAATGTTCTCCTGTCATTCAAAGTGTAAAAGTAAAATTTTGAATACATTTCAAGTAAGGGGCCCTGCATTTGCACTTCACACTGAGCCCAGAAAATTATATAGCTGGTCTTGCCTTGAGGCCAAAGCATCAAAGTCCTGTTGTAAAAAGAGCATGTTGGGGCTTCCCTGGTGGCTCAGTGGTAAAGAATCTGCCTGCCAATGCAGGGGACATGGGTTTGATCCCTGGTGCAGGAGGATCTCACATACCTCGAAGCAGCTAAGCCTGTGGGCCACAACTATTGAGCCTGTGCTCTAGAGCCCAGGAGCTGCAACTACTGAGCCCACGTGCCACAACTAGTAAAGTCCTCACACTCTACAGCCAGTGCTCCACAACAAGAGAAGCCACCGCAATGAGAAGCCCTCACACCACAACTAGAGAATGCCCTGGGGCAGCAACGAAGACCCAGCACAGACAAAAATAAATAAATAAGCTTATATATATATACACACACACACAAGAGCACATGGGATGGGAGATCATGCTGTAGCATCTTTGGGAAACATAACCTCTGCCACAGACAACCAATGTTTATTTGACGGCTTACTGTGTGCCAGACACTTTCTTTCATTAAATTTCCATAAACATAAAAGTCAGATACTAATTGTTATTCCCATTTTTTTTCCAATGGGGGAAAGTGAGCTGCTTATGCTTACTTTGCTAGAGAGTAGAAAACCAGAAGTTGAACCAGTTCAATTAGACTCTTGTGCCCTAGTGCATACCCACTATGTTACTCTGTTGATTAGAAACCCTCTCACTGGCCAGGACCATGTGGGTTGTTGTGTTCCTGTGAATTCTCCAGGGTGGTCAGATCACAGTAGTCATCATGATGCCTGGAATATGGTAGGAACTCAATAAAAGTTCACTCCTCTGCTCTCCTCTCCCCTTAGTGTGCCTTCCAGTCTTGGTTGCATTTATTATCATGAAGAGCCCTTTTTGGCATCAGCAGAAGTAAGGTCTTTTTTGTTCAGTAAACTTTAAAAAAATATTTATTTATTTATTTGGCTGTGCTGGCTCTTAGTTGTAGCGTGCAGGATCTAGTTCCCTGACCAGGGATCGAACCCAGCCCCCCTGCATTAGGAGTACAGAGTCTTAGCCATTGGACCACCAGGACAGTCTCTATTCAATAAATGTTGATTGTACTCCTACTAGGTGTCAGGCCAGGTGCTTTCTCTGGCCTGTCATGTGACCCCTTCTCCTAAGTGGTTTCTTTTCCTGTGTCTGAATTTCCTGTGTCTTGCCTCCTATACAGTGAAGCAGTTTGAACTAGAATCTAGTCATTAGGTGATTTCCAAAACCTGCTCCAGCTCCAAGTGTCTGCCTTCCCTGTGCTTGTCCCTGCTCTGATCCTAGTCCCTGAAGTTTTCTGATACAATCTATCTGCCCCTAAAGGTCTCTGAAAGTAGTCCTTTGCTCTTTTCAACTGTGTACCAGAGATGGTTTCCAGTCATCTTGCCCAGCGTTAAACCGTCATCTTCCTGCCCTAGCCTGGACCATTCAGTCTCTCACGAGTTTCCCATTCAGAAACATGCATTTACAGTATAAAGTAACACCTAGTACTTTCTACAACCTTTGAAATACTCAAGACCCCTACATTTGCATTTTCAGAGACATATCATTAGCCTCCAGCAGGGGAAAAGGTTATCCTTAAATCCACAAACAATTTATGGGTAGAAGATTTTTATTACACTCTTTGAAGGAGGTGGATTCAGAAAAAGTAACAAAGAGGGTGAGGTTTGTGGCTTTGACTGGGGAATAAGAAACCTCCTATTATTCCAAGTGGTGCAATAGGCTGTCAGTGTACACACAATAAGGTTTATATAATTTAGAATGTCTCATACTTGTAATAGGGCTCTTAACATTTTCAGATACTCCTATATTGCATACATTATTGTATCTAATCATACACCATCACTACAAATTCATGGATGATGGGTCCATAATGAGATGAAGTAAGATGGAGTTCCTCTCAAGGCCATTCTGGTTACCTGACACTATCTGGTGTGCTGCAAAGAACTAGAAGACCTGGGTTCTGTTTCTTGTTCTGCCAAATAACACAGGACTAAGCTTTCTCAGTTTCTTTATCTGTAAAATGGGAAAAATAGTCTTGGCACTATGTACCTCTCAAAACTGTGTTGAGGATTCCAAGAGCTAATGAATATAAATGTGCTTTGGAGTTTGTACAGCTCTCCACAATTACACTGTGCTTGCTACAAATGCCTCAAAACAAAGAAGTGGGCATGGCATCATTATTGTTTTTGTTTTGTTTTATTTGTCTCATCTAACTAACCATGAATATCTTCTCTTTGGAAAAGCCTCACACAATAAATTTGCATATTTTAATTAATTATTGAGTGACCCTGACATAGTGGGCAATGTTCTAAGCCAGTTTTGTCCAATTTGGCAGTCACTAGCCACACATGAAATGAGGCTTGTGCAAGTGAAGAACTGAATTTGTAATTTTACTCAATTTTGATTAATGTGTATTTAAATATAAAAACTAAATATATGATACAGTTATTGGAAAACTTTTTAAACAATTTGGATGTGTGAATCTACTCTTTCAACTAGTACTATGAATCTAAATACAGATCATAGATTTCTGATGAAAACTTAGTATTTGAAGAATGTAAGGTGAAGCCTAGATTTTGAAGACTTACCATAAAAATAAAGTAAAAACAAAAATCTCAGTAACAATTTTTATAGGCATACCTTAGAGATATTGTGGGTTTGGTTCCAGACCACTTCAATAAAGCAAATATCACATGAGTTTTCTGGTTTTCCAATGCATATAAAAGTCAAGTTTAGGGACTTCCCTGGTGGTCCAGTGGTTAAGACTCCATGCTCCCAGTGCAAAGGACATGGATGGGTTCTATCCCTAGTGGGAGAGCTAAGATCCCACATGCCACTTGGTGTGGGCAAAAAAGAAAGTCATGTTTATACCATACTGCAATTTACATATAGTGTGCAATAACATTATGTCTAAAAATCAATGTATACACTTAAATTAAAAAGTAGTTTATAGTCAAAAGATGCCAACCATCATCTGAGCCCAGAGCAGGTTGTAATCTTTTTGCAACAGTAACATGAGAGAAACTGATTACAGATCATCATAACAAATAGAAAAAGTTTGAAATATTGTGAGAATTACCCAAGTGTGACATAGACATGAAGTGAACAAATGTTGGAAAAATAGCAACAGCGGATTCCTTTAATGCAAACAAACTGTCAATTGACTTAAAAACGCAGTATCTGCAAAGTGCAATAAAACGAGGTTTGCCTGTATATTGATCTCATGTTGAAATGAAATGACAGCATTTTGGATATATTGGGTCAAAGCAAATACACTCAAAATATATTTCACCACTTTCTTTTTACTGAATTTTAATGTGGCTACTAATACATTTAAAATTACATATGTAATTGCATCTTATCTCTATTGGACAGCACAGCCCTAAGCATTGAAGACAGAGTAGTAAACAAAGCAGACAAAATGACCTGCCCTCACAGAACTTGGGTCTCCCCAGGTGGCTCAGTGGGTAAAGAATCCGCCTGCAATGCAGAAGTCATAGGAGATGCAGTTCCCTCTCCGGGTTGGAAAGATTCCCCTGGAGAAGGGCATGACAATCCTTCAGTATTCTTACCTGCAGAATCCCATGGACAGAGGAGCCTGGCGGGCTATAGTGCATGGGGTCACAAAGACTTGGACATGACTGAAGAGACAGCATGCATGCATGGAACTTAAATTTTAGTGTGAAAGACAGACACTAAACAAAATAACTACATAAATACATACATGGCACATAAAATGATGATATGCCCTTTGGAGAAAAGTAAAGAAGGGTAAGTTAGATAGGAGGGAGGGTTACCATTTTAAACAGAGAGGTCAAGGAAGACCTAATAGAAGCTGACATTGGGCGCGACCCAAAGGAGTTGAGGGAATAAAGCAATGAAGCTATGTGGGTAGGAGCCTTCCAGGGAGAGGGAACAGCAAGTGCTCTGATGATGGGCAACGCCTGCCATTTCAAGAAACCATAAGGATGCCTGTGTGGCTCCAGCACAGAGTACAAGAGGGAGGGTCAATAGGAGATAAGATCAGAGAGTTATGGGAAAGGATATGTAGTATGACACGTGGTCTAGTCTGTGACAGGCAGCTTCTGACACCGTCCCCAATGGTCCCCACCTCCTGGTGCAAAAACCCTTGTGTAACCTTCCCCTTGCCTGGGGACTGGATCTAATGAATAGAAGATGGCAAAACTGAAGAGGTGTCACTTCCAAGATTAGGTTCTTAAAGGCTGAAGCTTCCACTTTCTGGTCGTCTCTCGTTCTCTTGGTAGCTCACTTTGATGAAGCCAGGTGCCATGTTCTAGATGCCCTACGGAGAAGCCCATGTGGACAACAGGTAAAGGCAGCCCATGGCCAATTGCCAATGAGGAGCTGAGGCCTTCAGCCAAGCAACTTGTGAGGATCCAGATCCTGCCAACAATCACTGAGCCAGCTTAGCTGGAAATCTTAACCCACCAGTTGAACCTTGAGATGAGTGAGACCTCAACCAATGCCCTGATCATAGCCTAGTGAGAAAGCCTCATCCAGGCAACCCAGCTGAGCCATGCTGAGATTTCTGATCCACAGAAACTGTGAGATTATAAATGTGTGTTCTTTTAAGCTCTAAATTTGGAGGTAATTTGTTGCATGGCAAGAAAGTACTAATACATTGGATCTTGCAGGTCACTCAAAGTACAAACTGGGCAGGACATAAGGACTGATTAGAAACATTGGCTGGTATTTTACAATAGATTGTAGCCAGGCTCAGGAGAAAGTGGGGGTGGGGGATGGGGTGTCAGTTGAGAGGCCTCTGAGATAATCTAGGCAAGACATGCTGGTGTCTGAGACTAGGGTGTGGTATCGGTAGAGATGGTGAGAAGTATTTGGATCTCGAAGGCATTTTTGTGTTGTTCGGCCATACCACTTGGCATGTAGGATCTTAGTTCCCTGACCAGGGATCAAATCCGTGACCCCTGCAGTGGAAGTGCAGAGCCCTAACCATTGGACTGCCAGGGAAGTCCCTCTTGAATGTATTCTGAAGGCAGAGTCAACAGGACTCACTGTTAGATTAGATGAGGGCTGTGTAAGAAATAAGAGATGGATGACTCTAAGGTTTTTGGCTTGAGCAGCTAGAAAAGAACTGTCATATGCACTGAGAGACAGGAGATTATAGAAGAAGTAGATTTGTGGAGAAAGAATAGGAGTTAGGCTTTGGGCATGCTTAATTTGAGGTGTCTATTAGACATCCCCATAGGGATGATGAATTGAACATACAAGTCTGGTGGTTGAAGCTGGAAATATAAATTTGAGAATCTGCAGCATTTAGGTGATAAAATGGTAAAGTCCTCTTGCTCTCCACTCCCAGGACCCCACCATGAGGCCCCCCACTGTTTCATGTATAGGGGTAAAGAGACATATACACATATACAATTTTTTTTCACAATTAGAATTGTTCTGCAACTTGCTTTTGAAGTTTTTCCATGTAAGTTCATGCATATATGGCTTCCCAGGTGGCACTAGTGGTAAAGAACCTGCCTGCCAGTGCAAGGGACGTAAGGGACCTGTGTTCAATCTCTGAGTCAGGAAGATTCCCCGGGAGGAAGGCATGGCAACCCACTCCAGTATTCTTGCCTGGAGAATCCCATGGACAGAGGAGCCTGGTGGGCTGCAGTCCATAGGGTCTCAAAGAGTTTGACACCACTGAAGTGACTTAGCATGCATGCACATACATACATGGGGCTTCCCAGGTGACGCTAGTGGTAAAGAACCTGTCTGCCAATGCTTGAGACATAAACGCCAGTTCGATCCCTTGATCAGGGAGATCCCCTGGAGGAGGGCATGGTAACCCACTCCAGTATTCTTGCCTGGAGAATCCCATGGACAGAGGAGCCTGCTGGGCTCCTTAGGGTCCTAAAGAGTTGGACACAACTGAAGCAACTTAGCATGCATGCATATATATATATACCTCATTAAAAAAATTAGCTGTAGAGAATTCCTTAGTATGAATGAATCATGTTATTTCCATGTATTCTTTCATTCACTCAACAAATATTTTTTGAGCATCTAAGCACTGATCTAGGGATTGAGGATAAAGTAGTCCCTTATGGATGGCTATTTAGATTGTTTCTAATACTTAGCTATTATTAACATTGATACAATGTGTATGTTTATGCAGGCATCTCAGTTCACATGAGAGAGTTTTTATTTGGCATTGATTCATAGAAGTGGAACATCTAGGTCAAAAGGCTCAATGGCATTTCTAACACTTGAATCTCAAGTTCAATTAGGATAGAGCTAACATGAAATTAAACATTAGGATAGGTAAATTTGTGATGAAATCAAAGATACTTAACAAATGTGGAAACCACCCAATAAAATGCTCTGTTGGAAGCTGTAGGATTGCCTCTACAATTTCCCTTTATTATGAGAGTGTACATGCGTGCTCAGTTGCTTCAGTCATGTCCCACTCTCTGTGACTCTATGGACTGTAGCCCACCAGGCTTCTCTGTTGGAGTGGGTTGCCATGGCCTCCTCCAGGGGATCTTCCCAACCCAGGGCTTCCAGGCCCAATGCGGAACCTGCGTCTCCTGTTGTCTCCCTGCATTGTAGACAAATTCTTTTACCGCTGAGCCACTGGGGAAGCCTATTATGAGAGTGTAGTCATGCCCAAATCTTATTCATCTTCAAGGTCTAAATCAAACACCCCCTCCTACAGGAAGCCTTCAACACTCCTAATCACATGTGATCTTGTGATCTTCCTTTTCACCTCAAGTATGGTCCTTATCACATACTTCCTTGTATCATAAATACATTCTCCAAAAGACTTTTTTTCTCTAAAGAGAATGGACAGTGTATTTAATTCATCCGGCATCCTCTCTCAGTGCATAGTACAATGTTTAATGTTTGTGTAATTAAACAGAAGCCCTAAAGCAAGAGAGTGAAACCTACAGTCTCAAGAATAAGCGAGGAGCCTACATAATGACCAGATGGTGTTTGCATACCATCCGTGTGACATATGCTTTCCATGGCTCACAAGGCTCTGTAGAAATTGCCTACTTCTCTGATTCCATCTCCTACCACGCCATTTCCTTCTATGCTTCAACCACGCTGGCCTTTTTTTTGTCTTCTGGCTTTGAACACACTAAGTCTGTCCCCATCTCCATGCCTTTTTATCTGTCATTCCTTCTACCTGGAGCACTCTACCTCTAGATCTCTACTGGGTGCTTCTTTTCCTTCAAGAATCTAACAGTTTTCACCTCCTCCAAGAGGACTTCCTTGACCATCTAGTCTAAAGTAGGTCTTCATTTAGACAATGAACTTATGGTTGCTGGGGGGGAAGGGACAGTTAGGGAGTTCAGGATGGACAGGTATACACTGCTATATTTAAAATGGAGGCAGTTTGGGATGGACAGGTACACACTACTATATTTAAAATGGATAACCAACAAGGTCCTACTGTATAGCACAGGGAACTCTACTCAATGTTATGTGGCAGCCTGGATGGAAGGGGAGTTTGGGGGGAGAATGGATATCTGTATATATATGGCTGAGTCCCTTCGCTAGTCACCCAAAGCTATCACAACACTGTTAACTGGTCATGTGAAAGTGAAAGTGTTAGTCGCTTAGTTAGGTCTAACTCTTTGTGACCCCATGGACTGTAGCCTGCCAGGGTCCTCTGTCCACGAGATTCTCCAAACAAGAATACTGGAGTGGGTTGCCATTTCCTTCTCCAGAGGATCCTCCCAACCCAGGGATTGAACAGGGGTCTCTGGCATTGCAGGCAGATTCTTTACTGTCTGAGCCACCAGGAAAGCCCTAATCAGCTATACCCCAATACAAAATAAGAAGCTTAATAAACAAAATAAAGTAGGTCTTCAACTCCAGTTACTCCCTATTCTATCATCTAAACTTAATCCTCCACATAGTATTTTTCACTTTCTGAAATTAACATGGTCATCTGCTAGCACTAGCAGGTAAGCTACACCAGAAGAAGGACCTTACCTGTCTTGTTCAACCCTGTATACTTCTAGTGGCTACAACAGAGTCTGTAGTAGTAACAATGCTTTTGACAGAAAGAAACAGAATTTTCAACTAAAGGTTGCATAAACCATAAAGGTTTACTTTTCTCAGACGTAGGCAGTACTAGGTAAGGTTGATTCAACCGTTCAATGCTGTCTGGATTCTGGATCTGCTCCTCTTTGATGGTCTTGGACTTCCCTTATGGTTGGAAAATGGCTGCCAAGAGCAGATGCATCGCCAGAAAAGACACCTCTCAGGGGAAAAGGGGTTGCAGAGGTCTCTCTGCACAGTTCTTTTTTTAAAAATATCTTTTTTTCTCTTTTTAAAAAAGTAGCTCCCACACTTCTCTTTTATATTCCATTGGCCCAAACTAAATGGGAGCTAAGACCACTAATCTAGCAAAGGATAAATATTCAACCTTGAATATTCATTGTAAGGACTGAAGCTGAAGCTGAAGCTCTAATACTTTGGCCACCTGATGCAAAGAGCTGACTCATTAGAAAAGACCCTGATGCTGGGAAGGATTGAAGGCAGAAGGGACGGCAGAAGATGAGATGGTTGGATGGCATCAACTCAAAGGACATGAGTTTGAGCAAACTCTGGGAGTTATCAAAGGACAGAGGAGCCTGATATGCTGGAGTCCATGGAGTGTCAAAGGGTCAGACACAACTTAGTGACTGAACAATGGTTACTGGTAAAGGAGAGTGAGGTTATCATGATTTTCTTTTTAACCAGTCATAATTCATCACCTGGAGCTGGGTCTGCATTTCTTAAGCTCCGTGGCTCTGCTGATGCCAGAAACAAATCTGAGCTCTCTTAGCAAGGAAAAAGTGTTATGGCTGTTGTGGAGGTAACCAACAGTATGGAACACGCAGGTACTCATGGAACAGAGGCGTGAATTCAGACTGATCTACCAATACTCAGTGATTAACAAGTTTTGTACACACATGCACTATGCAAAGCCAAGATCGGTGATAAAAGGCTTTTACCTGTACAGGACTTCCAGGTCCCAAACTCTCTGGAACCTTTGTCTATGCTTTATTGGGACTAATATGATGGCTGCTGAAATAGACATGCTGCTAAGAGATCTGGCCTTCCCTGGATTCACAGAAGCCATCAACCACGCATGCCCTATATGTAGGTGTGACTGCTTGGTCTTTGAAGATCGGAAAAGTGGGGAACGTGCCCTTATGGCAGTGATAGGATCCACTTAGAAGCGCTGCATGGCTCCACAGAAATTACTGGTCATTTTTAAACTCTCAGCACATTAAGTAACCAGACAAAATTGCTGCAGTTAGCAGAACCTCACTTTGCACTTGAGGAGGCTTTACAGGGTCACAAGTACTTCAAGACTCACATCCTTATTTCTGCCTTGTTTTTCAGCCGCTAAGTTGTGTCTGTCTCTTTGTGGACCCCATGGACTGCAGCATGTCAGGTTCCTTCGTCCTTCACTATCTTCCAGAATTTGCTCAAATTCATGTCCATTAATTCGGTGATGCCATCTAGCCATCTCATCCTCTGCTGCTCCCTTTTCCTCCTGCCCTAAATCTTTCCCAGCATCAGGTGACTCTTTGCAATGAGAAATGAGTTGACTCTTCACATCAGGTGGCTGAAGTATTGGAGCTTCAGCTTCAGTCCTTCCAATGAATATTCAGGGTTGACTTCCTTTAGGATTGACTGGTTTAATTTCCTTGCTGCCCAAGGGACTCTGGAGAATCTTCTCCAGGACCACAATTGGAAACATCAATTCTTCAGCGCCCAGCCTTCTTTATGGTCTAACTCTCACATCTGTACATGACTACTGGAAAAACCATAGCTTTGACTATACCGATCTTTGCTGGCAAAGTGATACCATGTCTAGTTTTGTCAAAGCTTTTTTTTTCCAAGGAGCAAGTATCTTTTAATTTCTTGGCTGCAGTCACCATCTGAAGTGATTTTGGAGCCCAAGAAATTAAAATCTGTCACTGCTTCTACTTTTTTCCCTTTTATTTGCCATGAAGTGATGGGACCGGATACCATGATCTTCATTTTTTGAATGCTGAGTTTTAAGCCATCTTTTCCATTCTCCTCATTCACCTCATCAAGAGGCTCTTCAGTTTCTCTTCTCTTTCTGCCATTAGAGTGGCAGTGCCATCTGCATCTGCGGTTGTTGGTATTTCTTCCTGCAATCTTGATTCCAGCTTGTGATTTATTTCTGTCTTAAGCATCTTCATTTTATATCTCAGTTCAGAATATGTTCTTTGATTCTTAGGAAACAATTTCTTGGAAGGTGAAGACGATAAGGAAAGGAGTTGGAAATAGAGAGGTGATAGGAGGGTGTGTAAACGCTTCTAGAAGATCAGTAAATCCTCTGGACTCCAGGTGATTGCCTTCCCAATACCACCCTCCTACCCGGGCCTCCCCGCCACGCCCTCCCCCCCCCCCCCCCCCCCGGCTCCCAGCGCCCCGGCCCACAGCAGTCTCTGCCCAACTAGACAACCTGCCACAGGTGCAGGCCCCCACCACCCAGCTGTTTCCTGCCCTGACCACCACCCCACCCCCGCCCCAAACGTGAGGAGGACCGATGGGTAAGAAAATGGTGTGGGAAGGAGGTGACCCAGGCATATCGCTCCGGCCGGAAAACCATTCTCCCTCCTTCGACCTCTGACACCGGCGCGACCCCTCCTGGGCGAAGCACACAATAGATGGCCGCTCCACGTCGTTCTCCAGCCCCTCTGGCGCCCCTGCCCTGGGGGCTTGAGGGGTGAGCGGAGGCTAGAGTTCCCCAGCCCTCCAGCGGGCACCGCAGCCTAACGGGCGGGAAAAGAGCGCTGGAGCAGAGCGTGCTGCACTCTTGGCGACTTTCCGTGTCCTCCCGCCCCCGCCACCCCCCAAATACACACGAAAAATGAAGCAGCCAGATCTCTTCTCCCGGATGCGGCTGCACCAGCAACATCAGCTGCGGGCGGAGCCCGAGCGGTTGCCACTTCCCCCCTCTTCCCTCGTGACCCTGGGCCCCCCTCCCGCGCTCCCTCCCTCTCCGCACACCCTTCCCCGCCAGACACACCCTCCTCCTCCGGCAGCTCGCGCGGAGCTCGGGCTCTCTAGGGGAGGGAGCGGCCGCTGCCGTGGGGCAGGACTGCGAGCGAGCGAAGGAGGGCGGGGCCGCGGGGGGCGGGAGGAGGAGCCGCAGGAGCCGCGCCGCCGCCGAGCTGCGATGTGGCCGGCCAGCCGGCGTGTAAACACGGGGAGCAGCCGCGGCCGCCCCGGCCCCGGGCACTGAGCACGCCCGCTGAGACCTGCCCGCCGCTGCCATGGCCGAAGTGCGCAAATTCACCAAGCGGCTCAGCAAGCCTGGCACGGCGGCCGAGCTCCGGCAGAGCGTGTCGGAGGCCGTGCGGAGCTCGGTGGTGCTGGTGAGTGACCGAGGGGTCCCCAGGGACACGCTCCAGGCGAGGACGATCGGGCGGCTTCCCGCGCGCGCGCGGGGCCGGGACGGGGACGGCTCAGCCTGTGGCCGCCTGGTGCGCTCCGCGCTTTTTTCTCCGCTTCAGTAAGTTTTTGCCGCGGCCACCCCTCGCTGGGGGTCCGAGTCCCAGGCGCCCGCTGACAGCGCCGCGGCTGCCCGGCTGCCCCGCACGGCGGAGGAGGCGTGCGCCCGGCTGGACGCCGACGGGCCATCGGGGGCTCGGAACCGGGGCCCGGGAGGGGAGCGTGAGCTGGAGAGCGGGCTCCGCTCCCCGAGACCCGGCACAAAGAGCCTGAGACCCGGGCGCGGCGAGATCCCGATTCCCTCCTGGCCGCACCTGAGGCAGCCTAGGCGGAAGGATGCGATGAGCATTTTGCACACACACGCACGCGCGCGCGCACATACACACACACACACACACACCGTGTACACAAAAAAAGAACCCCACCCAAAAAGCCCCGGGCGCCCAAGCTCCGGCGGGCGGTGAGAACAGAGGAAGCGCAGCGACTTCCTCCTGCTACTGGGGAGAGGGTGGTGATGGGTGTAGAAGGGGTGCTGCTGGCGCTGGCGCTCAGAAGGGAGCGGATTGGAGACAACGGGGTTCCTGGGCGAGTGGGCGCGGGCTCGGCAGCCGCAGGGCCAGGGTGTCCCCTGGGACCTGGGAGCGCTCCAGAGGCGAGGAGATGGACCCGTGGGGTTTTAGGAGAAGATGGTGTGCGCTAGTCCGGGGATGGAGGACCTAGGTTCAGAGCCCCACCGCTCAGGGCTGGGGGATGGGGATTGGAAAGCGCGCTGACCCCTTGGGAACCCTTCCGTTGTACCCTCGGGTTGTCAGACTCGGGAGCTTAGCGGACGGGTACTAACGGGCTTCTGTTTTCAAGACTCTTGTTGCCAATTTCCTGGACCAGCGATCAAAACCTAAATAAGCAATCAGACTGGTTAATTACTGTTTGTTTTGTTGCTTTGGTTGGTTGGTTGGTCGTTTTCGTCTCTCTCTAGTCCCTCTACCTTACCCCAAGTTATCTGCTGTGTTTAAATTTCACCATTTAAGAGTGAGTTCTTTTTGTTAAAACAACTTATCATCGGAAGGGAACTTCACAGCCTTTCCTTGTAATTTTTCTGTTGATCTTGTAGTATCTGTGATAAAACCAACATAAAAGGGAGGCCAAAAAAAAAGGAGGCCAGGGACCTGATCCCAACTGTGGAGAAAGTTGACATTAGTGGGAGTTCTGGAGGAGGATCAAAGGCAAAATATGTACCTTTGAGATAAAGATCTGATCCCTAATAGCTACAACTGTGCAAAGCCAAGTGACTTTAAAGAAATCTCTCTGTCCTGGCTGGAACCTTGAAAGTTTAATCCTGCTGTTTAGCAGAGCTAAAAACCCAGACCTTTAATGTTGTTTTAATGGACTTGGCTTATTGTGTGTCTCACTGATTGTAGAATGAGGTCCTGTTGGGCTCAGATTGGAACCTCCATTGTCAGCACAGCCCCTTAAGATTGGAAGGCAAGCTGTGTGTAGGGAATTTATACCAGGGCTCTTATTTTGGGTGATTGTTAACAAGCGATTCAATCTCCCTAGCACAGGAAACCCTTTTCTAAATTCAGGAAGAAAGAAAAATCTCACTTAAGCAGGGGTGACTGGCCCTCTACCACACCCTGTGAAGTGGACAGATGGTCTCAAGAGAATAAATGGGCCTCAGCAAACCTCCACTGGGATTTGACCAGCATTTGACCTGCCACCCTCAGCAGCGTAAAGTTAACATTAGCATTCTTGCCCAGGTTTTTGGGTTTGAAAAAGAATTTGGGGTAACACAGGTACCTTCCTAGCCACTGATTCTTTGGCAAAGCTCAAAAAGCTGTTAGTGGGAGGAGACTCCAATGAGAGATGCTGCCAACCTAGCTTACTTGGGACCAAGGCCACAGACTTTAACAGGCAAGGCACAGAAATATTTATTTACTACTTTGGTATGTAGTCCACACTGAAATTTTGGGAGTTGGGGAGAACTGATTCTAGGAATCTAAATCTGTACCTGTTGAGTCCTTACTGTGTGCAAGACACAATCCTAGATGCCTTAAAATGATGAGTGAATGTGGATGACTTTATTTTCATTTGTTTCATTAGTTCCAGCCTGGATTGGGTATACATATGTGTTTGTCAGGAGGATGCCCAGATTATATACATAAGTCAATTATAGATTATTCATAGCGCATTAGTGAATGCTGTTTTAAAGTGGCTCAGTCAATTAAGAAATGGGGAAACAATCGTAAAGGAGTATACTCTCCTAAATGGCTCTCTTTCTTGGCCCCTGCTTTCCTGACACCAAGAGCTCATTAAGCAAAGCCACGCGTGACTGGAGAGTGAGTAGACCATGCACATTGCAGCTGCCGACGAAACGTCTGATTCTTTTCTGATTTAAGACCCAAAATGTTTATTTGTGACTGCTGAGGTGGGATTTATACTTGCTGCTGTAAACCCACGACGCTCAAGTTAGGGCTTCAACATGGAGTCACATTCATTAGATTCCAATATGGAGTCATTCCTGCTGCAGATCAAGCTTTCTTGTGGTATATCTTTTACTAGAAGTTGGAAAACCCACCAAGCTGAACAAATATACAGAATTTCCTGTTTAGGTGGTTTGTTAAAAAAAACCAAAACAGTTATACCCTTTTTGGCATATTGCTAACATCATTCAGTTTTGTTCACTGAAAAATTCAGAAGGCCTGGGCTATATATAGCATGTAGTTGCGTATTCAGACCTTCATCCAGTTATCAGTACTTCCTCGAATCTATTAACTACGTAATGAAGCAGAGAAAGAAAGACCATTTTGTGGCTGCATTTTCTTGGCGTTTTTATGAAGGATACTTTTAACCCAAGCAAAGGGATAATTACAGAATTAACCACTGGCAGAGGTTTCTCAAGAAAGACTTGGGGAGGAATATTATAACCTGAGAGTGTATGTGATTAACTGAGAAGTGTTTACATATATACACACATTTTAGAATGCAGAGTTTTAACGCTGTTTTTGTTAGAATTCAGGATGGAGCTGTTTGTTCCTATGGGGAGACAAAGCCATTTGATAAACCTTTTGTATTCTGGCTGCCCTTGGGAGGAGTCCCTGTGTCAGCCTGGGAAAGTCGCCTAGTAGGTGTTTCAAAACTGTTTGCTTGCTGCTGCTGAATATACCCTTAATTCCTTGTGCGCCAAAGGATCAGGAAAGAGTTGCTAGATATTACGGGTTGTAGCCCCTTGAGGCAGGGCAACGCATGCATGGTCCCCAGGCTGGCCCCATTGCACACAAGGCAAGTAGAGAAAAGCTCTACACACACACACACACACACACACACACACACACACACACACACACACACACACACACACACCCACACACCCACACACCCACACACCCACCCACCCACCCACCCACCCACCCACCCACCCACCCAGAAGTGTTCCTTAGGTTTGCATTTAGGGAAGGCCTGAAAATGAATCAGCTCCCCTGCTCCCTCTTCCCAGGGGAATTTGTGGAATATACTTAATTGAGTACAAAATAATAAAGCAAGTTGCAATGGGTTTTGACCGCCTGCAATGCAGGAGACCTGGGTTCGATCCCTGGGTTGGAAAGACCCCCTGGAGAAGGAAATGGCAGTTCACGCTACTATTCTTACCTGGAAAATCCCATGGACAGAGAAGCATAGCCCTATGGCAGGTCACAAAGAGTCAGACATGACTGAGCGACTAACACGCACACGCACACACACACGCACACGCACACGCACACGCACACACACACACACACACACACACACACACTCCAGTTCAAAGACTTAGCTGGGCTCTTGATGAAATAGTCTCGCTGCTCCTGTTGGCTTTTCCAGGTTTGGAAAAGGAAGGATCTGTCTGCAAGCCCAGTGCAGAGGTTACATAGAAGCACCAAATAGTAGAATTTGTTTCTTAAGCTGAATGTGTTAAACAAATTTATCATACAAACTTTTAAATAATTATTTCACTTATCCATATTTTAAGAACATTTCTTGACATCAGTAATATAAGTCTACATAATCATGTTTAATGACTGCCAAAAATTGCACTGTGGGTGGATTATAGCTAATCATCCTTTATTGTTTGATACCTTGAGAAGCTATAATTTTGTGGCATTCTGAACACAAGCTCTCCCGGACAGTAGCTACTGGCCATCTGTGGCTATTTACATTTTCATTTAAATTAATTAAAAAATTAAAATTAAATAAAAATCAGCTCCTAAACTGCACTTGCCACAGTTCAGCTGCTCAATAGCCACATGTGTCTAGTAATTGGCAAGTAGGACAGCACAGAGAGCAAATTTCCATCACTGCAGAAAGTTATTTTGGACAGTGCAGGTATAAACATGGATTTGAATGAACATCTTTGAGCAGGTACTTTCAAACTTGCTAGATTGACCCTCTTAGATAAATTTGTAGCATCGGAATTGCTTGCTCCAACATTAGATACATATTTAGCATTAAAAGTTCCCCTTAAACCTGCTGTTAAATTGCACTGCAGAATGTTATTACCATTTACTGTTTCGTCACCAGAAATGTGTGCATGTTCCTCCCCCAACCCTGCATACTAGCACTGGCAATTAATATTTTTTAACCTTTGCAATCTGATAGGTGATCAATGGCATAACACTCTTCTAATTTACATTCCTTTCATTAGTCTTGAAGTGGAACAGGTTTGCAAGTGTGATTAGCTATTTGTATTTCTTCTTTTGAGGATTCGAGTGAACCTTCTTACAGACTTATTTCCTGGTTTGTAATCCTTGCACTAACGGTCTCTAGCCCTAAGATTCTGTTTTGATAAGTCTGGGGTGGGGCCAGGCATCTGTATTTTTAAAAACAACCCAAGGTGATTTTGATGTGCACAGAAACACAGATCTAGGCCACTTGCCTACTCAAGGCAGGAACGTCCCCTGTACCACCCCTGACAAACGGTGACTAGCTTCTCCTTAGCCACTCTCCGCCTATGAGAGGGCTGGGTAAAAATGTTGTGCTGAAATGTGTTCTCTGTAAGTTCCACTGCTAGGCTAGGCCCAGCTCTGCTGTTTGGAGCTGCACAGAATATGTTTGCTTCCTCTTTCACATGACAACCCTTCAAATATTTGGAGACTGCCACCATGGCATTTTAAAATTCTCTCTTCCCAAAGCCAAACAGCCTTCATTTTGTTCCTTCCTCACATGATTTGGTTTCAAGATGCTTTACCATCACATTCATCTGTTGGGGCTCCTTTCCAAGGTTTCAGTGTCCTCCTTAAAATATGGAAGGCAGAGCCCAGGTTCAAGAGTCAGACCTGGGCTTGAATCTGCCCTCTGTCACCAGCTTGCATTGTGAACTGAAACAAGTAACCAGATCTTGTTGTCCTCATCTGTGAAATGGGGGTAGATAGTTGTCCCAACCTTGTGGAGTTCTCGTGGGGTCAAAGAAGGTAATATTTGGAAAGTGTCTGATGTATAAGTGATTCATAAAGGTAAGTCCCTGACTTCTTGGCTCATATCCAAAATGGGTATGAAATACTGTTACTAGATTTCTCTATAACAAAAACTATATTCTGGAAGGGTCTAATACAGATTACAGTAAAGAAGGGAGCAGTATTTCATACCCATTTTGGACATGAGCCAAGAATTCAGGGACTTGGCCGCATATACACTGGAAACAATATGGAGGATGGGACCTGTTGCTGGGTGCCTGGAGGCCAGGTAACTAGTTAAAATGTAGCTCTGTGGCTCTGAAGAGGGACAACAAAGGCATAACTGAGGCAGTGACAATGGAGATAAGGCAGAAGAGGAGTGATAAAATCAACAGGATTTAGTGATGTCTTGAAGGGGGGTAGGAGGAGGGAAAGGAAGAAGTGGGAGGAAGAGAAAGCGGAGGCGGGGGGAGGTGGCGGCGGGGAGGTGGAGTCAAGATGGCTGAGGTTTGTCCACCCGGGTGACCTGGAGGATCAGCGTGTTCCATGAGAGGGGAAGGGAGAGAGTGTGTAGTGTTGTGTTTTGGCAAAAGACTGGGGTTGTTGAGGGCCCAGAAGAGTGTCCTAGATGGGATTAGGAAGGGGAGGAAGAGCCAGGGTTGAGCAGCTGGTGAGGTGAGATTGTAGGAGAGATTAGCTGATTGAAGAAGTTTGCACCTTTGGGGGTGATTAGGGAAGTGGGAGGCTGGGCAGCGATAGCAGCCTCTCCAGACTTCATGGGAAGTTAGGTCACCTCCTGGGCAGCCTCCTCTCCAAGGGCTCAGCCTGACTAGCCTCTTTCCCCTAAAGAGGCTGGAGAGCACGTTTCCTGCCCTAGAGGGACTCTCAGACCCGGAAGGGAGATGAGATGTATGCAAATGACTGAAATAGAGAAGATGGTGGTGTGGCTTCTCTCTTCAGCTAGTTACATCACTTCTGCCCAGGGCCCTGTGATCTTTTTTGTGATCCTTAAGGGTTTTTCAAGAGTTTGATCCTTCCGGGCTCAACAGTGTTAGTGTTAAATGAGCCTCTGCTAATTAAGTGTTCATCTTGGCATTGCCCACATTTACTGAACTACAGAAGCCTTTTTTTTTTTTTAAATAAGAATGGAGAAAGTAAATGGCAGTTGTCTGACACTGAGAAATCTGTTTATAGTTTACCTGCGTCACTCATCTTGCCATTCCGTGACTTGACCTTTGTGAGCTGCCAAAGTCCTTGCTATCTTCCTAGACTCCCAGCGCTCCACCCTGGGAGCCCCCATTGCTTGTTTGTTGGAATTCCATTCAGAGGTGTCTTCACCTCTCTGCTTTTGCTTTCTTCTGACACATAAAATCATAAGTATGTTGAAAAGTTATTAGTTTTTTTTTTTTTTTTTTGTCATTTTCTTTTTTTTTTTTCTGAAACACAGAAGGGAAGGCCAGAAACCACAGGCGGGAGAAAGCGTGAGAGCGGTTTCCCCTTTTCTGTAAATCCTAACGGTCATTTGATGATACATCTCTGTTTGGGATTTAGATCTCTTGGTTTCCTTCAGCTTTTGTCAGACTGCAGCGGGGTTCATGGTAACGCTGGCCTATCACTTATATCAGCTCAGAGCCAGATGCCTTTCCAACTCTTGCAGGGCCGCACCCTGCAGGCTCCCAGAGCAGTCACTGGGGCAAAGGGACAGTTTCATTCAGCTCCGTTGCCTGTGACGCGTGTTTAGTAGGGCAGAGTAGGCTCTGAAAGCTCACGGCCTGAGTTCAAAGTCCAGCTCAGTGGCTTATTAGCTGGGTGATCTTGGGCCAATTTTTTAACCTTCTGGGCCTCGAGAACCCTCTTATGGGTTTGTTGAAAGGCTTCAACGAGTTGCATGTAAAGCACTAGGGGCCAGGGCTTGGCACATGGAGGGCACTGAATGACTGTTGGCCTGCATTATTTTTCCTGGGCTTGATGGTGTGCAGGAGGTCTTTTGTGTATGTGTAACAAGTTAACAGACAACAGTAAATGGGTAGAACGGAAGCAGGTACCCTTGCCTTTAAAAAAATATTTATTCATTTGTTTTTGGCTATGCTGGGTCTTCATCGCTTCGTGTGCTTTTCTCTAGTTGCAGCGAATGGGGACTACTCTCTGGTTGTGGTACTCGGGCTTCTCTTTGTGGTGGCTTCTCTTGTGAAGCATGAACTCCAGACACACAGGCTTCAGTAGTTGTGGCACTTGGGCTTAGTTGCTCCATGGCATGTGGGATCTTCCCAGACCAGGGATCAAACCTCCACCTCCTGCACTGGCAGGTGGATTTGTGGGTAGATTCCGACTGAGCCACCAGGGAAGCCCTGTTGTTGTTCAGTTGCTCAGTCATATCTGACTCTTTGCGACCCTATGAACTGCAGTACACCAGGCTTCCCTGTCCATCACCAACTCCTGGAGCTTACTCAAACGCATGTCCATTGAGTTGGTGATGCCATCCAACCATCTCATTCTCTGTTGCCCTCTTCTCCTCCAGCCTTCACTCTTTCCCAGCATCAGGGTCTTTTCCATGAGTCATCAGGGTCTTTTTCCTTCTCATTAGGTGGTCAAAGTATTGGAGCTTTAAGTTTGGCATCAGTCCTCCCAATGAATATACAGGGTTGATTTCCTTTAGGATTAATTGGTTTGATCTCTTTGCAGTCCAAGGGACTCTCAAGAATCTTCTCCAGCACCACAGTTTGAAAGCATCAATTCTTTGGTGCTCAGCCTTCTTTATCATCCAACTCTCACATCCATACATGACTACTGGAAAAACCATTGCTTTGACTATACAGACTTTTCTCAGCAAGGTGATGTCTCTGCTTTTTAATATGTTGTCTTGGTTTGTCATAGCTTGAAGGTTAGGAATCCCTACTCTCGCTTTTTTATTTCCTTGCTCCAGATAATGTCCCAGAGGGTGAGCTACATACATTGCTGAGCTAAGAATCATTCCCTTTTGGCAGAATAATCTGGCTGCCCATGAGGTCCTGGGGAACCACCATTCTCAGGTGGACTGGGTCATATCAGAGAGCCCAGTGGATGTGAGGTAGGACTCTGGGCTTTTGGCAGTTCCTGCTTTCAGACTAGCCAGATGAATGAGTGGGAAGGCTAGTTGTCTAGTGGGGAGGAACATCCCATCCCATGTCCGGGGAAGGTTCTCTGGTCTGGGGAACTTAGGACTGGCTCTTTATCAAGGTTCCTGCAAAAGTGTGGCTAGAAGAGCATTGGGCTCTGTATGGAAGACTAGAACTTCAACACCCCTTCCTTTCCCTCTCAAAATTTTGTTAACCTTCATTTCATGCATTCATCCTTACTTCAAAAATAATCAAATGAATATTGACATTCAAATGCCTTTTTAAAGATGTATTATAGAAACATGTAATTTTAGTGGGCACGTTTCAAGCTTAAAGGTCTCCTAAGAAATTAATGTCCTTTTCTACCCAGTTATCTTGGTTTTGCAATAGCAGGGTAAGTTCTATTAGGAATGGTATGGACAGGTTTCCAGTGTGGTTGATACAGTAGAAAATATGCCAATTGTTCCAGAGATGTGAGGTTTGCCTATTGTCTATGCAGAGCCTCGCACAATCATGCCAAAATCTGCTATTAATGATTTCCTGCCATTCTTTGCCACCTTATTTTTATTGCCCATTGAGTTTATTGTTGACAGGAAGTTATATTTTGGCCTTTTTCAACAGCTTATGTCAGATTGTGTTATGTTTCAAGCTGCAGAGAAATGTTTGAAGGTATTCTGATACTTCAGTTTTTCCCTCCTGTTGCTTTCCCTAGTGACTTAAAGATTGAACTGAGTGAGATTTAACTAAGAAGTCAAGTGTTATTCTAAGCCTCTGAGACCAGAACATCTTTATTTGAAGTGCTTCGTTGAAGTGGGTCAGGAGGCTGGGGAATGCCTTTATACGAAATGATGGTTGGACAACGAAAAGACCTTGTATTTTTATAGCCCTGATCTTAGGAAGAGTTAAAAAAAAACTGCAGCTATGTCTCTGACCTCCCTCGAATGTTCTTCCAGGTCACTATGAAATACGTACTGCATTGTCATCACCTCTCTCCCATCGGAAGGGAACAGAGGCATGGTTTCAAGTGAGGCAGGCTGTAGGCCACCCATGTTTGCTAAATGACAGAACAGGTAATGAACTCCAGGTGTCTCAATTTCTTTGGCATAATCAGGTAAAGAAGCACTAGCTCCTGGGCCAAATTCCACAGTGGATTGGGTGGAGGAATCTCTTTTAGTGTGGTTAGGGTTCTCCTCCTATTGGGAAACAGTGTTTATTTCTGAACAAGCTTAGGTCTCTTTTATGGGAAAGTAGAAGGTGAGGACAGAAGGAAAAAAAGAGGGGTGATGTTGTTATTGAGCAATGCAGGCAAGATCAGTATAGATTTTTCCTTGCCAAAGTCAGCCAAAGGATTTTGAGAACTGTTTGCCATTGGCCGTTCTTCCTTTCTTTGCTATTTGAATAATGATATGGGGGAAAAAATATCTCCAGGACACTGGTTCAGCTGAGGTACATGGGATCATTTTCAGGGAACTGTTTTTTATGTTTTTTTTTTTTTCAAGCAGGTTAGTGCTGTCCAAAAATAACAACATATATATTTCTCTCCATGCCTTTTATATGAGCAGTTTAGTTTTTCCACTTGTCAAACTGCCAGCTTTACACCTTACAGGACCTGTTGTCAATGTTCATGGCGTGAGTAGAAGAGTGTTGTTGGCAAAACCAGTTTGTTTTCATAGGTTAACAAGTTCTGAAGGCTTCGGTCCATTAAATGATTTCCTAGAGACCTGAAGGAGGGAATACCACCTTCTAAGTTGCTTAACTTTCCACCCAGAAAGAACTGAAATCCAGGAGGGCTCTCCATCAACTGTTGCAAACACTGAACCAAATAGTTATTAGAAAGCTCATAGGCGCCACAGCTCTCTTTTGCCAGCAGAGTGTTTAGCTCATGCTCTAGTGCTTGTGCCGCAAAGAAGGTACTCCCTGCTAACCTGACCCTGGGGGAGAATCGCTCCTCCCCTGCTGGTGATCCACGTGACTGCTTACAGAGGAGCTCTGCCTGTCTTCCCCTTCCAAACAAAATGAAACAGTCTGGCTGAATTCTCACTGGGGAAGTCAGAGGAGAATTCTGCAGAGCTTTCTCACTTCAGTTCTGTGATTGATGCCCAGCTCCCTCGCCCTGCTGCCTCTGCGTGGAGTGGGAGCTACCTGGATGTCCACTGCCAGCCTGGCATCACCCCAGGTGCAGAGCCCTAAGCAGGGGACATTGGAAAACTCACTGTATTCGAAGCTTGGGGGCTAGGCCTTAAGTTGTCTAGGCTGTTGGTTCTGCCTTGTCAAATCCACTGCTGGTCCCTGGGTTTGATATTCTTTCTTGTCCCCAGGGGTTGCTGTCCCTGTGTCTTGGGCTTGACCCTGTATCTAACCCTCTGTCTTGGTTTGCCAGTCAAGTGCCCAGTTCCTCTAGGAGGGTTCTCATCTTGTTGCTGATCCTGAGGAGGACTGCCCTACCCTCACAGTGACTGCACAATAGCTTGAGCTTAGCAGGGGGTCTGCTTAGAGAACTCAGAAGAGGCAGAGTACTTCCATGAGGAGATCTAGCGATGGCCCTGCTGAGATGTGCGCCAGACGCATGGTCTGTTAAGTTTCCTCTGGCCCCTAGAACACATTGCCACAAACTTAGTGTCTAAAGCAGCACAGCTTATTAAACTCACAGTTCTGGAGGTTGGAAGTCTGAAACAGGTTTCACTGGGCTAATGCCAAGGTGTCTGTAAGTCCTCACTCCCTCCCAGAGGCTCTAAGGGGGGGAGCTCTTACGGTGCCTTTTCTAGTTTCTGGAGGCTGCCTACATTCCTTGACTCATAGCCCCTTCCTCTGTCTTCATGCCAGCAATGTCTGGTCAGGTCTTTCTCACATCATGTCATACTGACACTGCTTCTGTCATCACGTCTCCTTCACTGATTCTCCCTCTCCTGCCTTCCTCCTTCCCTCACTTAGAAAGACTCATGATTACATTGGTCCCACCAGGATAACTAGTGAGGGTAATCTCCCCATCTCAGAGTCCTTAATTTAATCACATCTGCAGAATCCCTTTGCCATGTAATATCACATAGTCACAAGTTCCAGTAAATAAGAAGGGGGCATCTGCCTAGTGCTCAGGCATTGCTGGAAGTTGAGGAATGGTGATCTTACGGTGGATGAGGAACACCATAGGGTCTGGAGGAGGGTCTGATAGACTGGCACACTGTGAACCAGGTGCAGAAATCTTCACAGAATTAGAATGAGAAAGCACAATCCCTTCTGAGAATTTTGGCCAGAAGAAAGCGATATAGGTCTGCAGTCTGCAATTTCAGTTTGGATGTTTTCTTAAATTCTTCATAATTAAAAAAAAATTTTTCCCACACAAAAGTCTCTCAGTCTGGAGTTCTTGTAAGTGGGCACTGCTTTCAGACTTGAGGTGTTTCAAGATACAAGCTGGCCAGACACTTAGCAGGCACTTGGCCAGTTCAGGCCTATGGAATTTTCCACCCTCAGCTAAAGCGTAAAGAGGTAAGGGTGTGTGTGTGTGTGTGTGCGTGTGTGTGTGCGTGTGTGTGTGCGTGTGTGTGTGTGCGTGTGTGTGTGTGCGTGTGCGTGTGCGTGTGTTTAAAAGAGAAAAGGATGGTTTCACATCACAGAGAATAACTCTTTCACTGACAAGCCCAAGACACCTGTCATTTGTCCTGTGGAGAGGCACTTCATCCATCCTGATGGTCAGGTTAGACTGGCCATGGCCCTCCTCCATATTCAAGGTAATTGATGGACTTTTTCCCAGAAATGGGTTTCTAAAACACATGATTAGAGAAGCAGAGAGAAGGACTGGAAAATCTCTCTGATTCCTTCTGGCTTCATGATGGTTTCAGTTGAGAGAGAAATTGAAACTTCCTCTCTCATTCACTAAGTCCAGTCACTGCCATCTTAGACACACCACAAAAGCTTCCTGGCTGATCACATTTTCACCAGCCCTCCAAACACTGGCTATAACAATATCCATGATGAGCTGATGGCAGAGAGCCTGACTGCCCTGAAGAAGCACTCTATCATCGATGTGGATTGCATTTTCTATTTTTACATCAGTTCTAATTGGTCATGGCTATATTTCTCTGAGGGCTGGCCTATCTTTTTCCAGGCCCTTGAATAACTGGTTGAAATGTACTAAAAAAAAATTATGTAAATCTGGGGGTTGGCAAGATTTTGATTAAAAATCTTATAGACAAAATATACATGAACCATCTTCCCTTTCTCTCATTCCATTTGTCCTTTCCTTTCTGCTTAATAGGAAAACTGTTCCAATTCTCCTTATAAGCCATCTCCATAAAAAAATTCAGATGTTTTCAGTGGAATTATCATAAAAATTTTTTCCTAATGTATTTATATACTGCTTATCTCTAGAATGTGAAAGGGTATTAACTGTAATCCTATTTAAATATTTAGAAATGGATGTTCATTTTCATGTTACAGGCTCTTGCCCTTCAACCTGGATTATTTTATTGCAGTTAATTTCACATTATTTTACTGACTTACTCCTTTCTAGTTTGGGTTTTTTTTTCTTTTTTACTGGCCCTCATCTGAATTATGGCTTATGGGCAGTAGGCATTAGATGAATGAGCTTCGTGACAGAGTTGATGCCTCAGGACTCTGGAACATCTGGGAGTGTGGTATATATCAGAAGCAACTACAGAGCAAATGTGTTGTTTGTGAGTGAGTGAAAGAAGAGAGAGAGAGAGAGAGAGAGAGAGAGAGGCAAGCTGAGCTGTGAGAGAGAGCAAGCTGCCTGAGCTGAAGGAAAAGATAGATACTTTGCTTCGGGTCATGCTAAAATCCCAAGGGAGATGCTTCTATAACTGTTGCTTGAATTGAAGAGAAGCAGAGAATCTATTTCCACTGATTTCTTTCTAATGGATTAAATCTACTTAGAGCAAAGTTGGGGGTGGGGTGGGGGAAGGGAGACAAAGATTTAATCTGAAGAAACTAAAGGATAAAAATAAGTTAAGACGGAAGGAAGGGTCCCCCCCCTCATTATAGTAGACCAGGAGTCCAGAGATTAAAATATTAACTATTTAATGAGAGTAGCCAGTATATCTTTAGATTCAGACAGGAAGAAATCCACCCCTGTAGAAACCATACTAGGCAAATGGGACAGTTGTGGGTGGGACCAGAGCAGGGGTGAGTAGACATTCAGGAGATGATAGCAGTGCACCCTGTCAACTCGCATAATTCAAGACCTCGAATTAATTAGTGAAGGAGTGTGCAGGACACTTGTTTGCGGTTCTCTGCTGTATATGATCATTGGGACCCAGTTCTCCAACTCGAGGGTTCAAGACTTGAAACCTGCAAAGGCCAGATTTCTTTTGGGAGTCAAGGGTTGGCTGGCTCTCACTTCCTCCATCTTCCTGTAGTAGAAGGGCCGCAGTTCACAACAATCCAGACCCGTATTTCTCAAGGCAGCAAACTCTGCTAGACAGAAATGTCATGGAGACTGTCACTGAAGCCTTGAGAATTGCTCTGAGTTCAGCGCCCACTGGAGCTGGATTCCTTCGGCTGACTTCATGCTCTCCCTATCAGATTTCCTTTCTTTCTCTTTCTACCTTCAACTGTTCCCTGACTGTCCCCCCCCTCATTTTGATTTTCCTCAGTTGCTGTTCCCAGCGGCACTCACCTCTCTGTACTGCAACCTTCCAGAAAAAGCTTCTGTAGATCTGGATCTCTGGCTCCAGTTGTACCACAACTTTCCCATTTCCAGCCCCGTGCTCTGGAAACTTCTTTCCACTGTGGGCATTTTCTTACTCGCCCTTTTCATCTTTTTCTCACCTCTTCCTTCCCTCTCCTCCATGTTTGCCCATAAAGTGTTCTCCATGGGACAAGGCCATCACTGTGTTTATTTTTTTTAACCTTTTCTTTAGCCAAGGATGGAAAATTCCAAAGGCCTGAGCTAGTGATGGCTGGGTTTCTTTTCTGGAAATTCAATGGCCTGGATGCTAAGGGAATGTCGTGGAGCTACACATCTGGCAAGGTTGTCCTCTAAAATGTCCTGGCTTTGGATTTAGTTCCAACTAAAAGAAGAGGTTCTGTCTGCGGAATTATGGAATAAGAATGAAGAGTTTAAGAAATGATATAATTACAAGTCCAGAGCCCAGTTTACGTCACTTTGTGTTTTTTTTTTTTGAGTTGTTTTTTTTTTTTTTTTTTTGTCTGTGTTTCATTAGGAAAGAGTGGCCTTTGGCTTAGTAGGCGTTTCAAAAGTGAAACCTTCCACTTGAGACACAAATGAAGTTCCTGCAGTTCAATTTAATGGAGGATTTTGCTTTCTTGGGGTGATGAGTTGGCAGAGGCCATACACATTTCATAGCAACAGGGGTTATTGCAGAGTGTCTCCCAGGGGGCACCGGAGTCCTCCCGGTTGACACCAGGTGGAATGGAGCAGGGCTGCCCCACTGTCACGGTTCTTGTCCCTCCCCTGGAGAAATCCCTTAGGCAGGATCTTGTCTCCATGTCCCTAGGAGTATGACATACTAGAGTGGATCATCTTGGCAACAAGCAAAGCAGTTACTGTCTTGAAATAGCTAGAAACTGACCTCCCATTCTGCTAACTCTCAGGAAAATGAGGGAAAATGACAAAATCTCCAAACTCAATTCTACCTGCATTGGCTCCACATTACTGGAAATGAGCACCCAGATTTCTTAGCAGGACTTCCTGTTCCTTCCTGTCCACCAGGAAGGCCCATCCCACTTTTGGATTCTCTTCTCCCATCACATCCCTTCCTGTTGCCTGTACTCCAGCTGCACTGGACCATTAGTGGTCCAGTAACTACTGCTCCCCCAAAACACTAAACCTTCTCATCTCCATGCTTTCGCACATGCTGATTCCTTTTCCTAGAAGGCCCTTCCAGTTCCTTCCCTGCTAAAGGGAATCTTATCTGTCTTGCAGGGTTTAGGTCAAATGGCCATCCTTCACTGCTCCCCACCCCCTCACAACTGTATACATTCGGAACAAGTTGCCCATAGCCTCTTGCTTCTTGTATTGGTTTCCTGAGACTGCCATAAAAAATTACCACCAACTTGGTGGCTTAAAAACAATGGATTAATTCTCTTATACTTCTGGAGGCCAGAGTCCAAAATCAGTATCACTGGGCCACACTTCCTTTGGAGAATTCAGGGCCACTTCTGTTTCTTGTCTCTCCCAGCTCCGGTAGCTGCCAGCATTCCCTGTCTTGTGGCTGGATCACTCTAGTCTCTGCCTCTGTGGGTCATGTTGCCTGCTCTTTGGTAGTGGCAAATCTCCCTCTGCCTGTTTCTATTTTATTTTTAACTTTTTATTTTATATTGGAGTGTAGCTGATTTGGTCTTCACAGCCAAGATAATCACGATGGTGTGATCACTCACCTAGAGCCAAACATCCTGGAATGTGAAGTCAAGTGGGCCTTGGAAAGCATCACTACGAACAAAGCTAGTGGAGGTGATGAAATTCCAGTGGAGCTATTTCAAATCCTGAAAGATGATGCTGTGAAAGTGCTGCACTCAATATGCCAACAAATTTGGAAAACTCAGCAGTGGCCACAGGACTGGAAAAGGTCAGTTTTCATTCCAATCCCAAAGAAAGGCAATGCCAAAGAATGCTCAAACTACCCCACAATTGCACTCATCTCACCCGCTAGTAAAGTAATGTTTAAAATTCTCCAAGCCAGGCTTCAGCAATATGTGAACCATGAACTTCCAGAAGTTCAAGCTGGTTTTAAAAAAGGCAGAGGAAGCAGAGATCAAATTGCCAACATCTGCTGGATCATGGAAAAAGCAAGAGAGTTCCAGAAAAACATCTATTTCTGCTTTATTGACTGTGCCAAAGCCTTTGGCTGTGTGGATCACAATAAACTGTGGAAAATTCTGAAAGAGATGGGAATACAGACCACCTGACCTGCCTTGTGAGAAACCTATGTGCAGGTCAGGAAGCAACAGTTAGAACTGGACATGGAACAACAGACTGGTTCCAAATAGGAAAAGGAGTACGTCAAGGCTGTATATTGTCACCCTGCTTATTTAACTTCTATGCAGAGTACATCATGAGAAACGCTGGGCTGGAAGAAGCACAAGCTGGAAACAAGATTGCCGGGAGAAATATCAATAACCTCAGATGTGCAGATGACACCACCCTTATGGCAGAAAGTGAAGAGGAGCTGAAAAGCCTCTTGATGAAAGTGAAAGAGGAGAGTGAAAAAGTTGGCTTAAAGCACAACATTCAGAAAACGAAGATCATGGCATCCAGTCCCATCACTTCATGGGAAATAGATGGGAAACCGTGGAAACAGTGTCAGACTTTATTTTGGGGGGCTCCAAAATCCCTGCAGATGGTGATTGCAGCCATCAAATTAAAAGATGCTTACTCCTTGGAAGAAAAGTTATGACCAACCTAGATAGCATATTCAAAAGCAGAGACATTACTTTGCCAACAAAGGTCCATCTAGTCAATGCTATGGTTTTTCCAGTAGTCATGTATGGGTGTGAGAGTTGGACTGTGAAGAAAGCTGAGCGTCGAAGAATTGATGGTTTTGAACTGTGGTGTTGGAGAAGACTCTTGAGAGTCCCTTGGACTGCAAGGAGATCCAACCAGTCCATTCTAAAGATCAGTCCTGTGTTTTCTTTGGAAGGAATGATGCTAAAGCTGAAACTACAGTACTTTGGCCACCTCATGCAAAGAGTTGACTCATTGGAAAAGACTCTGATGCTGGGAGAGATTGGGGGCAGGAGGAGAAGGGGACGACCGAGGATGAGATGGCTGGATGGCATCACCGACTCAATGGACGTGGGTTTGGGTGAACTCCGGGAGTTGGTGATGGACAGGGAGGCCTGGCATGCTGCAATTCATGGGGTCGCAAAGAGTTGGACACAACTGAGCAACTGAACTGAACTGAACTGATAGCTGAATTACAATATTATAGTTTCAGGTGAGTGGTAAAGGGACTCAGCCATACATATACATGTATCCATTCTCCCCCAAACTCCCCTCCCCTCCAAGCTGCCACATTAACACTGAGCAGAGTTCCCTGTGCTATACCCTAGGACCTTTTTGGTTATCCATTTTAAATATAGCAGTGTGTATATGCCCATCCCAAACTAACTATCCCTTCCCTGTACCCTTCCCCCTGGCAACCATAAATTCATTCTCTAAGTCTGTGAGTGTGTATCTCTTCTGTTAAAAATGTTCATTTGTATAATTTATTTTTAGATTCTGCATATAAGGGATGTCATACCATATTTCTTCTACTCTGACTTACTTCACTCAGTATGATCGTCTCTAGGTCCATCCTTGAGGTTGCAAAGGGCATTGTTTCATTCTTTCTCATTCCCTCTGCCTTTTTCTTATAAGGATGTTTGTGATGGCATTTAGGGCCCACCTTGATAATCCACAGTGATCTTGATTTCTTTATCTTGAGACCCTTATGAACTCAAACACATGTTAGAGACCCTTTTGCCATAAGGTATCATTTGGGAGTTCCAGGGATTATGATGGGGACATATCTGGGTGAGGGGAGAATTTTTCAGCCTACCACTCCAGTTCTCTAGTTTTAGAGAGGACTGATTTCATTCAGCCTCATAACTATCTATGGTTGACAACTTCTCTCGCCCATTAACATGTAAATGCCTAAGCAGCAGGCAGGAGAGTAGAAGGAGCTGATGCATAGTTGTCTGAGTGCCAGAAAGGCCCAGTGATTGCTCTGACCCTCTGTGTTACCTTGGACAGGCTATTAAGCTGTGTGGAAACACCTTATGCTCATTTGTAAAGAGGAAATAGTATCAACCTCAGGATGCCTTACAGAGTTGTTGTACAAAAACCAACACTCCTGCCTCAAGCTTCAACAGCCTGAATGTTCAAAAGTAAGGGATTGGCAAAATGTATATCCACACACCAGAAAACCATGCAGTCAGTAAAATGACGTCTCTGTTTATTATTGACATGGGAAAAAGTTTAGAGTATGAAACAGCATGAAAAGTATGACTGTATTTTTTTTTAAATAATGCGTATGTGATAATATATGGTTTTAGTTGCTTAACCACTCTGTGCCTCAGTTTTCTCATCTGTAAAATGGAGACGATGGTAGATAGTTCTGACTTCACAGGGTTGTTGTAAGATTGAGTAAAAGAATACAAGGGAACAAATAATGCCTGGAACATAGGAAGCACTGAATAAATATTTGCTGTTAGTATTATTGTTACATTCAAAGAAACATTCTCAAAGGGAATGCCTGTGTTTATAATACATGTAGGTATATAGAATATTAACAGTATGTATCTCTGAGTGCTGAGATTATGAGGAAATCTTTTTCTTGTTTTACATTTTCTGTTCTTAAAATGTATTATTTCTGTAATCGGAAAAAGTATTGATAGAATTCAAGAAAAGCTCAATACTTACTTTTTAGGCTTGCTATAGTTTGGTGATACATATAAATGCATATGTGTATGACATGGTATCTATATAGTAATTAGCATGGTGCTCTTATTATTAAAATAGTTTTCCCTATAATCTTACAGCTGCTTGTCCATTGCTTTCCACATCTCACATTCTCTCTTTTGAATCAACAAAATTAGGATGGTCTAGAAATTGAGACTTCAAGTCCCGTTTGCGTTTCATTTCAATCTGTGTAAGTATTCCCCTAATTTTGATCATAGTGGGTTCTCTATAAAGTGAAGTTTCAAAGGGTTTGTGTATACATACTCACACACATATGCCTGTAGATCTGCTGCTGCTGCTGCTAAGTCACTTCAGTCATATGCGATTCTGTACGACCCCATAGACTTGCATATATCTATTTAATGTTTCATATTATCTTCACAACTTTTGAGAGGCAGAGATGCCTACCCTGAATTTTCTGAAATGTAAATTAAAATTGCTCTCACCTTTCTTGCATGTGACCTGTGTCTTAGGTTTGTCAATACTATAGTCATCCTTTGCTGCCATTAATATAATCAATCACTAGAGAGACTTAAATTTCAAATAAAACTATTAATGGGTGATATGCATTGATACTGCAAGGGTTTATGGTTGCCGTTTTCCTGATTTTGAACAGGATTACGGATTACAGTAGGCTGTATCTTTGTTCTGTTATTTAAAAACAATCTTAGATTTCATGTGGATTTAAAACAAATGGATGGGAGAATTGGGGATGAATTAGGAGCTCGGAAATGGAAGGTCTTGCCTCTGACATTTCAGATAATTAGATGATGCTGCAGATCTTGGTAGGCAGGACGTCTTTTTCCCTTTTCCCTGTGTGCTCCCCCTTTTTTCCTATCAGTATGCACATGCTTGAATTCATTATTTTTGGTTGCTTTTGTCCTGTCTTTTCCCTACCACATTTCATGCTCCATTTTATTTCTAGCACCCATTCTGATCATAATAAAAAAGTGGTTTATAAAAATTGATTTGTTATATTTAAACTGAGCTTTGAATATTTTCATAACTTGTAGCGGAGAGGGAGGCCTGAATAGGGTGAGCGCAGAGGAATTTTAAAGCAGTGAATTCTCCAGGCAAGAGTACTGGAGTGGGTTGCCATTTCCTTCTCCAGGGGATCTTCCCGACCCAGGGATCGAACCCAGATCTCCCACATTGCGGGCAGAGGAATCGAACCCAGATCTCCCACATTGCGAGCAGATGCTTTAATCTCTGAGCCACCAGGGAAGCCCGTATGATACTCTAGTGGGAGATAAATGTTGTTATGTATTTGTCCAAACCTAGGCTGCGGGTGATTAACATGCATCAGTGATGGTTCATGGATTGTAATGAATGTACCACTCTGGTGGGGGATGTTGACAATGGGAGAAGGTTGTGCTGTACGTGTGGGCAGGGGGTACATGGGAACTGAACTCTCTGTACTTTCAGTTTTACTGTGAACCTAAAATTACTTGAAAAACTAGTCTATTTAAAAAACACCACATATCAAATATTTTATTTTTAGAAAAATAAACGTAATTCTTTTGTGCTTGTGTGGATCTTTAATTTTTTTTTTCTTTGTCTGTTAATGGTCTTAATTTCCTCCACCCCCCCCAATCCCTGGTAGTTTGGAAGGTTGCATTCCTACCTCTCTTGCCAACTTGTCTGGTAAAATTGTGAAGACTAACAAATGTGGATTGAATACTTTGAAGGCTTTGGACTAAAAGTGCTAGGTAAAAAGCAAGCAATTTTATTGTTAGAATAGGGGAATAATGAGTCAGAAATTGTAAGGTCAACTCCTCACTGAACGACCTTGAAGGCAATGAAATGGGTATTGAAGAACCACGTGAAGAGGTACCTGTAATTAAATTTAAGCTTTGGTACAGCTGTGTTTGCTCAATGAAGCCCATGTGCAAATCATGTTATTTAGCATACATTAGGGGAATCTGATTTTTGAATACGTTTGGTTGGAATTCTTTGGCGAAGCAAACAAAATCCTTTTGTAATGCAAATCACCACCCAAAAATTTTTATCTTTTGTAAGGTAGGATTTAATGCTTTAAAGTTGAGACTGTTGTTTTGCCATTTACAATCAGATTGTTTTGGTGCCTACAAGTGAAGAATCGCTCTGGGAAGTTGCATTAACTCCTTCAGGCCTGAGGAAGCCATTTAGTCAATTATTGTTTCTGGGAGCTAAATAATACCCTTGTCACCTGAAAGATTTAAAATAGCCTTTGTAAGTAGCTCCTTAGTCTCTGAAAAAACATGACTCATTCTTTCATTGTAATCTGAAAGAAATCCAAGTGTCAGAAGACTCTGGGAAATGGACTTAAGTTATACTTCTAAACATCGATACTATAGCTTTTAAATATTAGGAAACCAATCATAATATGGGTGAAAAGTTGATGTTGGAGCCACTGTATTAGGATGTAGATGAACGGGCAAGGGGTGGATTGGCAGTCCTTTCTAGAATATTCCTTGGGAAATTCTTGTTGGTGGCATTAAGAGTCTTATGCTCCAGTTGAATTCTGTATACCATGGATTGTCTTATTCTTTTGCCCACCCTGACCCCTGCATTTCTGATTGCCTCATGGTTACACATGACCTGATAACATTTCTTTTGCCAGCCTTACTGAGTGTTGCTTCCCCCATAGCAGTCTTTGGATCTATCTTCTGCAGTGAAAGGAGACTAAGGGTATTAGAACAAGTCTTGCATTAGTGCTGGGAGATAGATTGCATTCCTATACTTCTTAAAACCGACGTTCTTGACAATATAAAATGGGGCTGTGGAGGGTGAGCTTGTCCAAGTCTGGGTCAGCCATTGCCTTTCATTGACCTCGGTGGATGCCACTTAATGGAAAAATATGATCAGGGTTCACCCTATGGAATCATTGCTTAATAGTGTAGATGACTCATTGGAACTAGTGTGTTAGAAAATCACTTCCAGATGTGTCACAGAAACTTTTCCAAAAGGGAGAAGTAAACTCTGGAAAACTGAGTTAGTTTTCCTTTTGATTTTTATGATCTTAGTGCCAGAATCAAATCTTCCTGTATGCAGTTAGTCAACAGAGAGTACGATTCTGTTCACTTACTGTGAGATTGGAATGCACGCAAGTGAGGGGCTGCCTTCAGCCCGCCTCCTTCTCCTGTATTAACTTCAGTCCTTTGGTCTCCCATCTTCTCCCAGTGATGAAGGGTCTGGAAACCTTGCCTAGTCCCTCCATACGAATGAGGTATGAGCCTCATTCATTATCATTATTAGCAAATATCTATGGAACATTCCTATGTGAAGGCTCATTGCTAGGTCTTGTAAAGGGTGGAAAAAATATGTAGTTGGAGAGCAGAAGTACCAGTGATACAGCAAAGTGACTGAGAATGTGAACTGTGGTATCAGCATCTGAGTTGAAATGCCACTCTCTGGTTGGAGAACGTTGGGAAAGTTACTTCACTTTCTAAAGTCTCAGTTTCTTGGTCTGTAAAATGGGACAGACAGTGATAATAATATCTACTTTGTGAGGTAAGTGTGAGACCTCAGTGACATAATTCATGGTAAATGCTTGGCGTCAGCTACATAAGCATTAGCTATCGTTATTCATCTACTTCGCCCCCATGTGTAGTTTGGGTGTGTTCGTGAATGAAAGAACATGAAATATGAGCTGTTGACTGATGCCCTCCAAGAAGCAACTCCAGTGTACAATTCTGTGAGTTGCTCTTTAAGCTGATCTCACTCCAGCAGAGAACTCGCTGGCCGGTCCTATTCAGTGAATTTTGAGTTGGGCTGCCTGAGAAGGGATAATGGGTTGTCATCTCCTCAGAGGCACATGATGACAGATCTTGTAGATCATGCAATAGTCAGAGGAAAGTATTCATAAATAGCCCAGCCTGGAGCCCTTGCAAAAACCAAGCCCACTTCAACAAGGTGCCATTGGTAAATAAAATCTTAGGATTTCCAGCCTACTTATTTTTTTCGCAACTTTACCTGTCATCATACTGCATTCAAGCAGTTTTTGATTGAATATGTATTCTTCCCTGAGATCTTAAGCCAATATGTGTTTCTGTACTAGAATACAATCAAAACATTAATATTTTTATTGTATTTATTTGTCTGTTCTGGGTCTTAGTCGCAGCTTGCAAACCCTTAGTTACAGCAGGTGGAATCTAGCTCCCCTACCAGGGATCAACCCCGCCATCCCCCCCCCCCCCCCACACACACATTGGGAGCACAGAGTCTCAGCCACTGGACCAGCAGGGAAGTCCCCAAAACATTTTTAAAACTTGAAAACTGCATCAGAAAGGAAAAGATCATACCTATGACTGTTTGGTAGAAATGGATGTCTTGGGGACTTCCCTGGAGATCCAGTGGTTAAGAATCCAAGCTTCCACTGCAGGGGACATGGGTTTGATCCCTGGTTGGGGAACTAAGATCCCACATGTCGAGTGATGCTGCCAAAAAATGTTGAAAAAACTGATGTCTCTACTTTTTCTGAAGAATTAAAAATGGTTAAGAATTTGTGAGACTGCCACTGAAACTACTGTAGTGGTTAAGAGTGTTCATGCCAGAGTTAAACAGTCCTGGCTTTGACTCCTGAATGAATGAGTTTTCTATTGCTGCATAGCAAATGACCACAAACTCAGCAGCTTAAAATAACACACACTTCTTATTTCAGTTTCTCTGGGTCAGAAGTATGGGCAGCTCACAGCTAGAGTCTACTCAGGGTTTCACATGTGTTGGCAGGACTGTGTTCCTGTCTGGAAGCTTAGGGGCCTTTTCCAAGCTCCTTCAAGTTGGCGCAGTTCAGTTCCTTGTGGTTGTAGGACTGACTGGACCCATTTTCTTGCTGGCTGACAGCTGGGGGTGGCTGTCAGTTCCTAGAGGAGAGCCTCAAGTCTAGCCCTGTGGACCGCTCATAATATTTCTGTCTGCTTCTTTAAGGCCTGTGGGTGAATCTCCTCCAAGAAGGGCCTGGTTCCTCTCCTATGGTTCATTTGATTAGGCCAGGCCCACCCAAAATAATCTCCCTTTTGGTGACCTCAGAGTCAATTTATTAGTCACCTGATCAGGGGAATGATAGCTTATAATATTCACAGGTCTGGCTTACAATCAAGGGGAGGGAATTATATAGGGTGAGTAGGCTGGGACCAAATATCTTAGGGGGCATCATAGAATTCTGCCTACCATTCCTGTCCCACCTCCCTTAGTTTCCATTTTCCCATTGATAAAATGTGAGTCATGATAGTATTTTCTATCCCACAGGATTATTGTGAGAATAAAATGAGAAAACACATGTAATGCATTTAGCATAGCACCTGGTACTTAGCTAGCTTTCAATAAATGTTAGAATTGTGGTAGAGATGAGCTACTTTTCTTCCTCCCCTCTTAGTTTTCTTTATCCCCACCCATTCCATAATGTGATGACTTTGAAGGTAGAGCATGTGAGCACAGGCTAAAGGAATTAAGTTTTTTTTTTTTTCTAATGATTTAATTACAAATAAAAAAAGGGATTTCCTAAGAAGAAAGATGAAATTTCTAAGCCAGTTGTTTTGGAATGTGTAGGTGGAGGGAGGCTTCCTACAGATATCCTTCTGTTGCAGGAAGGGGGACCCCTTCCAGGGCCCGAAACTGGGCTCTTGTCTAACACTCGGACGTGAATTGTCCCAGGAGACACATGTGCTGACAAAGCGAGAGATTTTATTGGGAAAGGGCACCTGGGTGGAGAGCAGCAGGGTAAGGGAACCCAGGAGAACAGCTCTGCCACGTGGCTCGCAGTCTCCGGTTTTATGGTGATGGGATTAGTTTCCGGGGGTCTTTGGCCAATCATTCTAATTCAGAGTCTTTCGTGGTGGCGCACGCATCGCTCAGCCAAGATGGATGCCAGAGAGAAGGATTCTGGGAGGTGGTCGGACAGGTGGTGTCTCCTTTTGACCTTTTCCGAACTCTTCTGGTTGGTGGAGGTTTATTAGTTCCCTGTTCTTTACCAGGACCTCCTGTCGTAAAACAACTCATGCAGATAGTTACTATGGTGCCTGGCCAGGGTGGGAAGTTTCAATCAGCGTGCTTCCCCTAACACTTCCAGTTTGGTTCTTTGCTAAAAGAATGCGTGTACAGTACTTGATTGGTGCCCTGGGGTATGAGGTATGTTTCCATGTTAGGGGGAAAGTTTCAGATATTTGTCTTCTTATGAAAGAATGGTTTGGTGGATCAGTGATTTATAATTGAGAATATCTTTGATAACAAATGCTTACTTTGTAGAGCAGGGAATAATCAATTTACTGGATCTGCAGTGGGTTAACCTTTAGTCTTAGATATTCAACAGTTTAGCCTCACAGCTGTCCTGAAATTTAGACTTCATGTGTTCACATTCCAGGGGATTTGAGTGTTTCCAGGATCCCCAGAAGAAAATGAATATGTGGTGCTTCTTCTGATTGATTGCCTGTAGAAACTCATTAAACTTCAAAAATGCTTGGAAAATAAATTCTCACATGACAAAGAGTTGTTTAGAAGCTCCATTTTGCTGACAGGAGTAGAGAGGTGGGGAGGGAGGAGGAGGGAGAAAAGAAATGAAGGGCAGAGATACACAAAAGGCAAAATGCCTGCAATTTACAGAGGATGTTGCTTGAATAGTTTGATTGTCAAGAAGGAACTGAGCTTGGGTGTCACTTTTCACAATGAGGAGTTAAACAGTCCATTCCATTCAGTAGTAACAAATCTGTGTGTTTATCTTCCTTTTGAGAAGTTTGAGTGTATATAGTCATGAGCCAGCCTGAGAAAGGGTGGCATGAAATGTCTGCCTGGTGGAACTGGTGGACCTTAAAAGTCTTACAGGATCCCATGTCCCCACCACCCCGCACATCCCCATTGGGCTCACCTACCACCCCCAGCATGTGTTCCCTTTCTGGGACTCTCACTAGCTTACCAGTGTCCTATAGCACTAGCTGCCTAGGGAGAAGCCAAGCTGAGGGAGGAGATGTGAGTTGTTACCTCGTAGAAATGACCTCAGTTCTTGGTTTTTCCCCATAAAAAGGAAGTCTACAAAGAAGCATGAGGATTCCCATCTCCTCTATACTTTACACTGTCTGTCTACCCTCTAAAATTTTTACCTGTGCTTTCTTCAAAAAATAAAGTTGATGAAGAACCTTTGTGTATCAGAGGACACTATCAGGAGAAAAAAAAAAAAAGCAACCCACAGAATACCCAATAAAGGATTAATATCTAGACTATATGAAGAACTCCTACAACTCAACAACAAAAAAACCAAACAGCTTGATTAAATAAAAAACGGACCAGGAACTTTAGTAGACATTTCTCCAAAGAAAATACACAAATGGCCAATAAGCACATGTAAATAAAAACCACAGTGAGATACGTCTTCATACCTACTAGGGTGGCTGTTGTCAAAGAAATGGAAAATAACAGATGTTGTAGAAGATGAGGAGAAATTGGAACCCTTGTGCAATGCTGGTGGGACTGTAAAATGGTGCAGCCACTGTGGAAAATGGCTCGGCAGTTCCTCAGAAAGTTCAATATAGAATCACTGTGTTGCAGGAAGGGAGACCCTCTTCCAGGGCCTGAAGCTGGGCTCTTGTCTAACACTCGGAAATGAATTGTCTGAGGAGACACATGTGCTGACAAACCAAGGGATTTTATTGGGAAAGGACACCCAGGTGGAGAGCAGTTGGGTAAGGGAAGCGAGGAGAACTGCTCTGCCATATGGCTCAGTCTCAGGTTTTATAGTGATGGGATTAGTTTCCAGGTCATCTTTAGCCAATCATTTTGACTCAGAGTTCTTCCTTGTGGTGGTGCATGCCTTATTCAGCCAAGATGGCTGCCAGTGAGAAGGATTCTGGGAGGTGGTCGGACATGTGGTGTCTCCTTTTGACCTTTCCTGAACTCTTCTGGTTGGTGGTGGCTTATTAGTTCCATGTTCCTTGCCAGGACCTCCTGTCATAAAACAACTCATGTAAATTGTTACTATGGTGCCTGGCCAGGGTGGCTGGTTTCAGTCAGTGTGCTTCCCCTAACAACTACCCCCTGAGAGACTTCATACTCAAGATACTTCTTGGAAATTGGGGCGGAGGTTTCTTTCTTTTGTAACTTCTTCCTGCTGTGCATGGGCGTAGACCTGCCTAGCAGAGCAGAAATCTCTCTCTACCTGATCTAAGTCGAGGTATTCTTTGCCTGAAACCAGCATTCACCCTTGTAATAACAGCAGTTTAGCTTGAAACTGTTGGCTCCTCTCAGAGATGAAATAGACAGGGGCCAAACAGGAGACCTAACAGGATGGTCATCACTGGTCCTGAGAAAAAGAAGGCAACATTTGGGGTGAAAGCTGCAGGGTGTGTGATTTTTTTATGATTAACTGGTGAGGCAACAGAGCTGTGCTCCAGGAATCTTGTGTTCATCCTGAAGTTACCATCCTCCACCTGGGTGGGGGCTCCAGTTCTGTAGAACTTAAAGACATTGTTATGCATATTTTTTTGAGTAGGAACCAGGACCCTGTCTGGAGGCTGTACCAACCTTCGATTGTTTCTTCTGTTTCTGTATCCCCTGCCTTCCCAGATTAGCAACTGTTTGAATCTACCCGCTGGAACTCAGGGAAGGTCAAGGAGGCTGAACTAAGCCTATATCCTACAGACAAGAAATAGAGAACACAGAACAGATCTGTACTCCAGAGCCCCAGAGTCCTGCTCAGTTTTAGTTCAGGGAACTAGGCAACTTTGACTGTGAGAACTTCCTGTCAAAATGGGGCACAAGACTGTCTCAGCTTGGAGAATAGACACTGATTTGGAAGTATTCCTGAGTTCCAGGTCCTAGATCTGAGTCTTGTATGATTAAAATCTCAATCCTTTTGTCTGCCATTTTGGTGTAACAGACCCAATTAGAAGTAGTTGGAGGAGTGATAACTGGAATTTTAATAGACAAAATAAATCTCATTTTTTTTTTTGGAAGAATAGGCCTGAAACCCTGTCTGGACCTGGCACTTTGGGGAGGCTTGTAGCCAGGTAGCCAGTTGCCTAGTTTTATAAAAGGTACTAGCTGCCAACAGACATTGTTTTGAGAATGATGGCATCCAAGCCTGACACGACTTAGAAAACTCAAGTGTTTAGCAATACAGGGTCTAGTCTGAAATTACACCCATAGAATCACCTAGTTATTTCCTTGGATGTCTGAACCATAGCTATTCTATTTTGACTTTTAATTGTAAAATTCTCCTTAATAGCCAAAGCAGATGTCACTATTAACGATGTTAGTGTTTCTTTAGGGTATGAGAAGATGTAAGAATTGGAACTCATAAAATCTTCTCCTGAAAAGATCTAACTACCTGAAGGCTTGTTCTGCCAGTTTTTTTTTTTTTTTTTTTTCAGAGCGCAGAGTGTCTCATTCCCGATTTCCAACCCGAACTCCTTTCAGGGGTGTTGAAGATCAGCAGCTGCAGTGGCCGTGATTAATCTTTGTAGAGGTAGTTGGCAAGTGTCAGTTCTTTAGTTGGCAGAGCCCCTTCTTGGTCATAAACTTGACCATGATTTTGGGGGGTTGCATATCATGACCATTTTATCCCATGGTGCTGAGAATCTCCATTCTCAGGTTTGGCAAATATTTTGTTGACAGGCCACTCAATGTGCTGGTACTGGACTAGGCCATAAAACAGTATCCAAAATTCTCTGGACCATCTGTCTTATTAGCCTTTTGGTCCAGGAAAATATTCCCTCTTGTTGCTTCTTCCCATATCTAGAGTTACACTGTTACCATCATCAATCTCATATGGGACTATATATTATTTTATCAGAGGCCTCAGTCATACATTTGGCAGTATAAGAAACAGCAATTTTGTAAAACAGGTTAAATACAAATAACATAGTCAGCAGTATTAGTAAAGTCATAAGTAAGACTTAAGCTAAGAGCTTCCATTAGATGTAGCCTAGTATATTCCAGGTCATCTGACTTAATCTACTCTGTATGACTCTTTATCTTCCAGGGAAATTATATATTGGCACTGTCTATAAGGCACATAGCTTAGTTTTCTAGTGTTACTTGACTGATTTTCCTTAGTGTGATTTAACTGTTTTCAACATAGAGGAGACTTTACATCTAAATTACCATAGCCTGGTATTATCTATATAAATCTCTCCCATAATTGTGGGAGATTTTTTTTCCTTTGCTGAAACTTTGCTTGTTGTTCTGATTGAGCTTGAGTAATTGAAGAAAACTCAAATTTATGACCAGAGTCAGAGCAGGCATTATTAATTGGCCAGGTGAGGAGATCCCATCTAGTCATATCAGTAGTGACCTGAATATGACTATAAATTTTTTAAAGTAAATTTTCTCAGGGCCAACTAGTTAGAGCCTTGAAGTAGAGAAATTTACCAAGGTATCCCAGAACTAGACACAGATAATTGGCCACAAACCCAACAATTGGATTGATTTTTAAAACTAGCATAGGATCAGGCCTATGATAGAAAAGCATTTGATTTATATGTAAAAGTCTAAGAAGTCAAGAAAACATTATAAATGATCATATGAATCAGGTCCAGCATCTTGGGCAAACTGTCTATCTCTGATGTTGTTTTCTCCTCTTGGTGTAGTGTAGTTTTTCCTCTAAATATCATTTTAAGGTGAGATCAGGTCAGCTGTCCTCTCTTTAGACCAGTCCAATGTAGGGGCCTTTGGAAGTGGGAATTAATCTAAGAATCAATTTCCGTTCAATTTCACTGTGCAGTAGCCAGTTAGGAGTACCTGATAAAAAGGTCGTTTCATCCAGGTTGGAGACAGTCCTTTAAATTATGTCTTTTTCCAGTCCTGGTTGCAGCTCATAAGGCATCTGATCTTCATCCAAAGATAGATTATTAAGATAAGCTTCAGAAATAAACTTAGGGTGTTCTTTAAGAATTCAGTTAAATTTTACATCAATATCACATAACAGCAAAAAAATATCCAGGAAATGGTTCTTGCTAGATTCAGACCCCCATTAACAAACTGGGGCTTAACATTTATTGAAACATCTTTTTTCCCTAAAATTACCCTCATTTTTATCAAATATAACCAAATTAAGCCTAGTTTTTTTCTAATATACATTTATTTATTTTAATTGCCTAGTTTTTTTAACAACTTTATTGAGATGTAATTCACATAGCATAAAATCCTCTCACTTAAAGTAATCACATCAATTTTTTTAATTTTTAGTATACTCACAGAGTTTTGCAATCTTCACTTTCTAAAAAGGATTTTAGAAATTTATTTATTTGTGTCTGCACTGGGTTTTTGTTGGTACCTGAAGGCTTTTTCTAGTTGTGGCAAGTGGGGGCTACTCATTAGTTGTGGTGCACGGGCTTCTTTTTTTTTTAATTTTAATTGGAGGCTAATTACTTTACAGTATTGTGGTGGTTTTTGCCTTACATTCACATGAATCAGCCATGGGTGTACATGTGTTCCCCATCCTGAGCCTCCCTCCCCATCCCATCTCTCAGGGTCATCCCAGGGCACCAACCCTGAGCACCCTGTTCATGCATCAAACCTGGACTGGCGATCTATTTCACATATGATAATATACATGTTTCAATGCTATTTTCTCAAATCATCCCACTCGCACCTTCTCCCACAGAGTCCAACAGTTTGTTCTTTACATCTGTGTCTCTTTTACTGTCTCTCATATAGGGTCATCGTTACCATCTTTCTAAATTCCATATGAGTTAATATACTATATTGGTGTTTTTCTTTCTGACTTAATTTGCTCTGTATAATAGGCTCCAGTTTCATCCACCTCATTAGAACTGATTCAAATGCATTCTTTTTAATAGCTGAGTAATATTCCATTGGGGCTTCCCTTGTGGCTCAGACAGTAAAGCGTCTGCCTACAATGCGGCAGACCCAGGTTTGATCCCTGGGTTGGGAAGTTCCCCTGGAGAAGGGAATGGCAACCCACGCCAGTATTCTTGCCTGGAAAATCCCATGGATGGAGGAGCCTGGTAAGCTAAAGTCTGTGGGGTCGCAAAGAGTTGGTCACGACTGAGCGACTTGACTCACTCACTCACTCAATATTCCATTGTGTATATATACCACAGCTTTCTTATCCATCGTCTGCTGATGGACATCTAGGTTGCTTCCACTATTGTAAATAGTGCTGCCATGAACATTGGGGTACACGTGTCTCTTTCAATTCTGGTTTCCTCGGTGTGTATGCCCAGCAGTGGGATTGCTGGGTCGTATGGCAGTTCTATTTCCATCTTTTTAAGGAATCTCCACACTGTTCTCCATAGTAAGCCTAGTTTGTTTGCAAAATAGGTCTGCTCTCAGTAATTTTGGCCTGATGATTTATGTAACCATAATTGATCATAGACTTTTTGTTTTGCTGAAATATTTATAGTCTCAGACTGAACTTTTAAAATAAAACAGGGCTGGGAAACTCACACTAAAGGCTTATCACAGATTTTGCCTAACAAATCTAGGTGAATTCTTCCCTTTTTAAGGTCTCAAAAATTCCTTAAGATTTTTGTACCTGTTAGTGAGATAACCTTCCTAACTTCATCTGATAAAGTTACTGGAAACGTAAGAGTTTCCAATCTCTGGAGAAGTCAGGTAGAGAGAAAATATAATTGTTTTGTTTATAATATATAATTTTATCAAATTGCTGTCATAATTATTTTGAGAGGAAGATTTTCCCTACTCCTGGAAAACACAAGATTCAAGCCTATAGTTTTTCAGATAGAAACCATAAAAGTTATAAGCATATTCACTGGTTCATTCAGTCCTTTGTTAACTTTTGTGAAGTCATTAGGTTTTCCATTAGAATACCAGGACATATTAGAATGTTAAGAACTCTATATATTTCTAGGATACCTATATTAGTAATATTTACCATATACTATAATGTGAGAGGATTTATTACTCATTTGCTAATATTTTTCATGTAATTTAACCAACCAAATAAGCACAATTAGTTTAATATCTCTCCTTGGGATGTTTCAGGGGCCCTCTGAAGCACCCCAAAGTGAGCTAGAGGTCAAAGGAACTTTAACAGAATTCGATTTAGGAAGTTTTATCAAAAAATCAATTAAAAGGGTTTAGAATATTTGGTCAGATTTAGTCAGTGCTAATGGGTGTATCATTTAGCTTGTTGATTTGTTGCAATGGGCATATATACTGAGGCTCAAAGTCTTGTGAAAGTTAACTTCGCCATCTTGGACCAGTTGGCTCTAACCAGTTTTCCTATGGCTGTGTCATTCCTAACAAAATCCATTTATCTAACTAATTGTAATCCAATTTTAGAAAATACTGATCGTGAATAACTCTTTTCAGTATTTTTTGTACTTTTCTTTTTTTTACTGAAAACACACTTCTTTCCTTTAGCAACCAGGAACTAACTTTTATATCAGCATTTTCCTGAGCATAAATACCAGTGATAATTTCTAAAACCTTTGCTTTCTTAGAACATTTTAGGATGGCATCAAACATTATTCATTTATAGTCCCAAATCTCTTTAGTTTCTCTGTAAAAGGGAATTAGTGTTTAGTAGTAAATGTTTCAAAATCTTATTTTATTTGGAAATGACCTAACTATTTAATAGACTTCCAACACTGAGTTTAGCACAACCCTTAGAAATTTGAGTTACCCCAATCTGGAGAGACTATTTTAGACAGATATTCCCCTAAAGCATAATTATTCTTAATAGAGTTTATCTAAAGCTCACTTCTCATTTACACTGTTTTAGAAGTTTCTTCACTCGAGGTAGTTTCCTTGTTAACAAACTTGTAACAGATATGATAATATTTAACATATTAAACCTGGGTACAATGAAAATATTCTACTTAATGTTAATTACTCTTACTCTAAGACATGTCTGTATTAGATAGATCAACAAACATTAATATCAGGTATTTAATACTGAATATTTCCGAGTTCACTTGAACTTGGAGTTTATTAATTTAGAATTATTTGATTTGTAAATGCTTACTTTTCTTTAAGCATTATTTCTTTAAGCATTATTTCTCTAAGCTCTATTCAATTAAATAGAGCTCATTTACAAATTAATCTCAAAAATATTATCCAGAGACAAAGACATACTGAGACATATTCAGACAGACACAACACAAGATCTAGCTTCATTTTCTAAGCTTAGTCATGAATTAGTACAGTATAAAATTCACTAGTTTATAAATAACAGTTGGAATAAATAAAAATTTTAAAGGCTTTTTCCCATTTTTCCTCAGTCTTAGGAGTTAGAGATGGTCTAGATATGTGTTCCTGAGAGCCCTGGTCTCAAGGCACAGGGAAAGAAAATCAAGTTCTAACAAAATGGCGGCAGGTCTAAACCAAATGGTGGCCAGACAAAGCAGAATGGCCATCACAAATCATAACACAGAACACAGAATACAAAACACACACACAGACATGGCAGTGCTCATCAGACACTCTCTTAAATATAAGATTACAGTCTCTCAGAAAACCTCCTATAGAGACATAGAACTCCAGATCCAAGTACTCACAGAGTAAATGAAAATTTCTCAGGTCTTCAAAGATTTCAAAGGGAGGAAAGGAAGCCAGGTTGAAAGAAGAAGGGGGAGTAGGCGGGAGAGGAGGGCAAAAGGGACGTCTCCTGCCACCTGCAGACATCTAGGCATTATGGGACTTTTCCCTGGGCCTCCAGAGAAAGGAGGACTGGAACTCGGCCTTACCAGAAACCAGACCAGAACAGAACCAGAATTCGAGTTCTCTGCCAAGAGGAGGTGATCAGTCTCCAATCCCCAGCTCAGGCTGAGGCCCTTTGACCAATTCTTGCATCCAGGACTGGAGGACAAGAAAAAAGGGGTAGGATCAGTTCAGTTCAGTTCAGTTCAGTTCAGTCGCTCAGTCATGTCCGACTCTTTGCGACCCATGAATCGCAGCACACCAGGCCTCCCTATCCATCACCATCTCCTGGAGTTCACTCAAACTCACGTCCATCGAGTCAGTGATGCCATCCAGCCATCTCATCCTCTGTCATCCCCTTTTCCTCCTGCCCCCAATCCCTCCCAGCATCAGAGTCTTTTCCAATGAGTCAACTCTTCGCATGAGGTGGCCAAAGTACTGGAGTTTCAGCTTTAGCATCATTCCTTCCAAAGAACAACCAGGGCTGATCTCCTTCAGAATGGACTGGTTGGATCTCCTTGCAATCCAAGGGACTCTCAAGAGTCTTCTCCAACACCACAGTTCAAAAGCATCAATTCTTCGACGCTCAGTTTTCTTCACAGTCCAACTCTCGCATCCATACATGACCACTGGAAAACCATAGCCTTGACTAGACGGACCTTTGTTGGCAAAGTAATGTCTCTGCTTTTGAATATGCTATCTAGGTTGGTCATAACTTTTCTTCCAAGGAGTAAGGGTTAAGGAGAGAGAAGGGGTGAGAGGTCAATAAAGTCTCTTGTTCCTTACTGGGTCAGGGCACTCTGGCCAGTTGTCCTACTCGGGAGAAGACCAGGGACAAAAGGGTCCCAATTGCAGCCAGTGGGTCTGGTCCATTGGTGGGCCAGCTGGTCTCTGAGTACCCTGAATGGTCAATGAAGAAGAGTCCCGTCAGAGTCACCATTTGTTGCAAGAAGGGGCATCCCTTCCAGGGCCCAAAACTGGGCGCTTGTCTGACACTCAGAAGTGAATTGTCCAAGGAGACACATGTGCTGACAGAGCAAAAAATTTTATTGGGAAAGGGCACCCAGGTGGAGAACAGTAGGGTAAGGGCAGCGAGGAGAACTGCCCTGCCACATGGCTCACAGTCTCTGGGTTTATAGTGATGGGATTAGTTTCCAGGTCATCTTTAGCCAATCATTTTGACTCAGAGTCCTTCCTTGTGGACTCCAAGTCCATGCCTTGTTCAGCCAAGATGGATGCCAGTGAGAAGGATTCTGGGAGGTGGTCGGACATGTGGTGTTTCCTTTTGACCTTTCCTGAACTCTTCTGGTTGGTGGTGGCTTATTAGTTCCATGTTCCTTACCAGGACTTCCTGTCATAAAAAAAGATCATGTAAATGGTTACTATGGTGCCTGGCCAGGGTGGGTGGTTTCAGTCAGTGTGCTTCTCCTAACAACTGTATTATCCAGCAATCCCACTTCTAGGTTATGAACCCCAAAGAAAAAGCAGGGGTTCATACAGATACTCATACATCAGTGTTCCTATCAACACATCCTATCAGTGTTCATATCCTGTTATTCATAATAGGCAAAAGGTGGAAACAACCCAAATGTCCATCGTAAACAAAGCATTCTACATACGTACAGTGAAATCATATTCAGTCTTTAAAAGGAATGAAATTCTGACACATGCTGTAATATGGATGAACCTTGAAAATATTAATATCTTGCTAACTAAGATCATGATATCCAGTCCCATCACTTCATGGCAAATAGATGGGGAAACAGTGGAAACAGTGGCTGACTTTTTCTGGGCTCCAAAATCACTGCAGATGATGATTGCAGCCATGAAATTAAAAGACACTTACTCCTTAGAAGGAAAGTTATGACCAACCTAGACAACATATTAAAAAGCAGAGACATTACTTTGCCAGCAAAGGTCCATCTAGTCAAGACTATGGCTTTTCCAGTGGTCATGTATGGATGTGAGAGTTGGACTATAAAGAAAGCTGAGCGCTGAAGAATTGATGCTTTTGAACTGTGGTGTTGGAGAAGACTCTTGAGAGTCCCTTGGACTGCAAGGAGATTCAACCAGTCCGTCCTAAAGGAGATCAGTCCTGGGTGTTCATTGGAAGGACTGATGTTGAACCTGAAACTCCAGTACTTTGGCCACCTCATGCAAAGAACTGACTCATTTGAAAAGACCCTGATGCTGGGAAAGATTGAGGGCAGGAGGAAAAGGGGACAACAGAGGATGAGATGTTTGGATGGCATCACCGACGTGATGGACATGGGTTTCGGTGAATTCCAGGAGATGGTAATGGACAGGGAGGCCTGGCATGCTGCAGTACATGGGGTTGCAAAGAGTTGGACACGACTGAGTGACTGAACTGAACTGACTGAAGTGAAATCAACCAGACACAAAAGGCCACTTATATATGATTCTACTTGTATGACATACCTAAAATAAGCAAATTCATAGAGGCAAAAAGTAGATCAGAGGTTCCCAGTGGTTGGGTTGAAGGGGGAGTTAGGGTTTAATGACTACAGAGTTTCTGTTTCAGATGATGAAAAAAATTGGACATGGATAATGGTGGTGGTTGCAGAACAATGTAAATGTACTTAATGCCAGTGAAGTGTATACTTAATATTGTCAGAATGGTAAATTTTATGTATATTTTACCATAATAAAAAAGCTAATAAAATTAATTTTATATTTTTGGATTATAATAGCAATACATGTTTGTGCTAGCAAAATTGGGGGAAAAAACAGAAAAAAGAAGAAAAAATCATCCATAATCTTGTCATTCAGAATACCAAAATCTTTAATGTTTTCATTTGACCATGTTTACTTTTTAAAAATACAGGTTTTTTTGGCTGTGCTGGGTCTTTGTTGCTGTGAGGGGACTTTCTCTAGTTGTAGTGAGCAGGGGCTATTCTCTAGTTGTGATGCATGGGCTTTTCATTGTGGTGGCTTCTCTTGTGAAGCACGGGCTCTGAAGCGTGGGCTTCAGTAGTTGTGGCACACGGGCTTAGTTCCTCTGAGGCATTGGGATCTTCAAGGACCAGGGATCAAACCAGTGTCCCCTGCATTGGCAGGTGGATTCTTAACCACTGGATCACCAGGAAAGTCTGACCATTTTTACTTTTAACTACTCTCTTGTCAATAAAATGACCGTCACTTTCTACCGCTTCTGGTATAGGTAGTACAGTAGCACCTACTTATTCCCCCATGAAATTTCAGCACCTTAGACAATCCCCAAACAGAGAAGAAATAGTCGGTGTCAAGTTGCAAAGCTGTTGAGCACATCGTGGGGACTTAATGGGTCAACAGGTCTGACTTTCCAGCTATAGTTCTATGAAAAGTCTGTAAAAGGGCTTTAAAGTCTTTGGTCTTTCTGTGCGACACATTGAGCCCTGGAGAATGGACTCAAGTCCCCCATATGTTGCTTGTGGCATTCTAAGAGAATCTGAGGGCTCTGTTTTATTTTTTCTCATTTTAAGGTGAGATTTTATTAATAGGAAATACTAATTACAGAAATTTGAAATATAGACAGAATAAATTCTTTGTAAAGTTTTTATTGAAAATTTTTATCAGTTTAAGGTGAGATTTTATTTATAGGAAATATTATAGCAATTTGAAATATAGATAGAATAAATTTTTGCAAAGTTTTTATTGAAAAAACCTGAAAAGTTTTTCTTGTCTAAAGAGGGATGCCTACTTACAGTTTATAGAATATTACAACAGGAAAAGTCTTCAGATCATTTCTGGTTTCATATACTTGACTCAATCAGCTGATAACAGATACTTATTGAGTGCCTCCTATACTGTGCGAAGCACTAGGAACATGAAGGTGAAGAAGAATGAGAATCTGCCTACAGTGAGCTCCCAGTGCTGCAAGGCTGAGTAGATAAGGTTTATGTCTTATACATGTAGAGGAGATTTTTTTAGCAATTTTCTTTCTTTCTCTTCTTTAGTTTTTGGTTGTGCTGAGTCTTCGTTACTGCGTGCAGACTTTTCTCTAGTTGCCGTGAGTTTGGTCTACTCTCTAGTTGCAGTGCGAGGACTTCTCATTGCCGTGGCTTCTCTTATTGTTGGAGCACAAGCTCTAGGGCACACAGGCTTCAGTAGTTGTGGTGCATGGGTTTCATTGCTCCAAGCATGTGGGCTCTTCCTGGACCAGGGATCGGACCCGTGCCCCCTGCATTGGCAGGCGGATCCTTAACCACTGGGCCACCAGGAAAGTCCAAGAGTTTGTAAATTATTGATTTGTATTCGAGTATAGTTGCTTTACAAGGTTGTGTTAGTTTCCACTGTTTGGCAGAGTGAATCAGCTGTATGTATACATATATTGCCTCTTTTTTTGGATTTCCTTTTGCTCAGTAGGACTTCCCTGGTGGCTCAGACGGTAAAGCGTCTGCCTGCAATGCAGGAGACCCAGGTTCAGTCCCTGGGTTCGGAAGGTCTCCTGGAGAAGGAAATGGCAACCCACTCCACTACTCTTGCCTGGAAAATCGCATGGATGGAGAAGCCTGGTAGGCTACAGTCCATGGGGTCACAAGAGTTGGACATGACTGAGCGACTTCACTTTGCTCAGTGCTCTAGCTAGCTAGTTGAACTGAGCTGATACAGTCCATGGGGTTGCAAAGAGTCAGACACGACTAAGTGACTTTTACTAGCTAGCTAGCTAAGTTGCTTCAGTCGTGTCCGACTCTTTATGACCCTGTGGACTGTAGCCCACCAGGCTCCTCTGTCCATGGGATTCTCCAGGCAAGAATACTGGAGTGGGTTGCTGTGCCCTCATCCAGGGGGTCTTCCTGACCCTGGGATCAAACCTGCATCTCTTATGTCTCTTGCATTGGCAGTTGGGTTGTTTATCACTGCTCAGTGATCTGTGGTGACCTAAAAGGGGCTCTTAACTCTCGCATCCACTCTCAACCATCCTGTCCACTGGCTGCCCCAGGGTCTTCTGAAAGGGGCTCTGGCCCTAAAGAAGAAAAAGATGCTGAGGCATTGCAGTGGGGCTGCCTCTGTTTGCTTGCCACGTGACTACCTCACTTAGAGCCTGCAAGAAGCTGCAGTCATATTGTGGTGTTGACAAGAAAGCAAGGCTGAGCCTTTGACCTGACCAGAGCCTCTGCCTTCTCCAGTCAGTTCCAGTATATTCTGGTAAACTCTGACGGGGTCAGGCCTGGATCACTCCCTCAGAGAGACTTCCAATGGTCAGAGGAATGAGGAAAAGGCTCAATGGTTTAGCATGGGATGGGGTGACAGAGAGAAAGCTCTAGAGCATTTCACTGGGTTCAGCCTTGAATTGTACAGACTTACTTGCTTTCTTGCTCGAAAATGGAATAATACTTAAATGTGAGTTGAAAATTGTATTGGAGGGAGTGGACTTGAGATAAGAAATCTTTCAGTTGGCTTGTCCTCGGCCTATATGTACTTAAAGCAAAGAAGTAATAATCCTGTTTTTCCATAATTATCTTGATTGTGAAATATGTAAGCAGTGGCAGTGAAGTAATTACACTGATCATCCTTTTTCAACACAGCGGAATTCCATAAGCACACAAGTTCTGTCCTTTGAACAGTCACCATAGGAAGCCACACAATTATTTCCTAATGTCATTGCTTAAAACACAGGGAATTTTCCTCAGAATGAGTTTATGAGTCGTGTGAGGTGACCTGGGCCTTTATTCTATAGTCCCATCTCATGTGTTTTTTTAATCACCTGTTTTTTTTTATCATTAGGTGATAAAAGAAAAATGTTTTGGTAGTAAAGGAAAACCATTTTTTTTTAAACCCGACTTTTAGTGGTTTTAATTGCATTCTTCCAAGTCTATAATTAAGTCATTGTTGCCACCTGTCTCCCCTTTTTTCTGGTTGATATAGGTCCAGTCACTTTAAACTCAAATGTTCTTTTTCTTAGGCTGAAGCTTTACACAGATTGTTGAAATCCCTAGAATTTTTAAACACTTTGTGTGAAAACTTGGATAAGGCTTTATTTACCTCTTGACTTTTGCGGTGGTATGTCATACACATAGCAGTGCTCAAGAAATTTTATTGGTGGGTGCACTTGAAAATCAAAGGAATTTTTGAACACTAGTCCCAAATTCCTTGTACTCTGAAGTTTTTCATGTTATTTGGAACAGTGTAACTATCAGAAATCAATAGTATGAACCCAGTTTAAAAGGAGAGAAAATAGAAAAGAGATGGAGGAACATCAAAACGGTCACTCATAGCGGTCCTCTTTGAATGATGGAATTCTAAGTAACTTTTATTTTCTTCTTGACATTTTTAGATTAAAGATCCTTCAATCAATATATATTGCTTTAATTAAAATTTTTTAAATTAGCATTTATTTTTGGCTGTGCTGGTTCTTCATTGCTGCATGCCCTTTCCTCTAGTCATAGAAGAGTAGGGGCTACTCTCTAGTTGCAGTGTGTGGGCTTCTCATTGTGATGGCTTCTCATTGCGGAACATGGGCTCCAGGATGTGTGGGCTTCAGCAGTTGTGTAGCTCGTGGGCTCTAGAGCTCAGGCTCAGTAGTTGTGGTGCATGGGCTTAGTTGCCCTGTGGTATGTGGAATCTTCCCCCACCAGGGATTAAACCTGTGTTCCCTGCATCGGCAGGCAGGTTTTTCACCACTGACCACCAGGAAACTCCCATGTATTGCTTTATAATTACACGAAATCAATTAATCTTATGTAAAAAAATGTGACCTGTTTATATGCAGTTAGTAAGGCAGTAGATTTTAGCCTTTCTTGGATCACACACTCCTTTGAGGTATGGAAAGCTCTGGGTCCTTTTCCTATAAAGATGTTCATACATTTTTCATATAATTTCAGACTTTCACAGATCCCACGTAGCCCATCCAAGGACCATTTAGAGACTCCAGATTAGGAACCAAATTAGGAGTGGAGAAAGTGGCACCCAGAAAGGAGTTGACTGCTAAATCAATAAGGAAAGATACAGGGTTATATGAATTTTATCAGTGCCAGTGTCCACAGATTCAGTAGACCAGCCCTTCTGTCAAGCTATGCAAATCAAGCAGGATGCTATTGTAAGAGAGAGGGGATTTTCCACTCCTGGAACCTCAGGTGTCCTGTTCTTTAGGTCACGGGGTGTTGACAAGGAGTAAGTAAAATCCTTGAGGAGACTGAGAGCCCAGCTGAACCAAGGATTTGTTATCCCCATAAATGAAGGCCCTGAGCACCCAGTTAGGATTTTCTCCTGTGGCATCAAAGACAAGCAAGGAGGGGTTTGATGTTGGGGAGTGGCCATGAATGTGGTTCCGAATGACAAGGGACTCTTGAGAGGGCTATCTACCAGGGGGTCCAGATTGAAATGAAAATGAACACAGGACAGGAATGCGCTGGCATATGGAGAGACTGGGCAAGGGGGATGTTAGCCTAGTTGGAAATGGTCCTGGGGACAACATGAGGAGATTCTTTTCGAGGAAAGGGAGTTCAATCATTATGACAGTGGTCCAGCCACGTGTTATAGGTAGAGGCTTGTAGAGGGAGGGTTGTGCTGAGTCTGGAGTCTCACAGTGTCATTGCATCAGATGAGCATCGCAAAATGAGCGTACTTGGATAAGGGCATTGGGAGTGCTTCTTGCTGGTGCTTCTTCGCATGTGTGATGAATTGCACTTTGAGTTACTTTTAGGGAAGGAAGCCAGAAAATGTACCTGTAGGCACCTTCAGCACACTGAGAAAATGTGAGCTGAAGGGAGGGGAGGGATGGGGAGAGAGAGGTTGCTCAGGAGGAAGTTTGGCAATGAAACTGTAACCATCACAAAAAGAGTTTTGCTGGAGTCATCAACTTGCTCTCAAGTCTAAATCACATGCCCAACCAACACGATTTTCTACCCCCTGACACTTTACATTTCTTCATGCAGGTGTGTCTGATTCTATGAAAACTTCATATATGATGTTGTGACTTTGTCAAAAAAGAATGAGTGATGATTCATGTTATTAAAGTGTTCAGTAGCCTGGCTACTTTGGACGGCTACTCAGATGTGTGTATTTCAGTGAGCATTTTGTAGATTGTGATCCTCTTGAAAGATTAGAAGAGGCAGAAAATCGTTTTGTTTTCTTTTTGATTGCACTGAATCTTTGTTGCTGCGTGTGGGCTTTCCCTAGTTGTGGCGCTCAGGCTCCTCATTGTGCTGGCTTCTCTTGTGGTGGAGCACAGGCTCTAGGGCACCTGGGCTTAGTTGTGGTGGCATGCACGGGCTTAGTTGCCCCACATGTGGAATCTACCTGGGCCAGGGATCAAACCCATGTTCCCTGCATTAGCAGGTGGACTCTTATCCTATGAACCACCAGGGAAGTCTGGAAAATCTTAATGTTGAGATTAGAAAGATAATCACAGTGGTCTCATACTTTGTTCGTTCAGTCATTTAAGATAATAATTTGAGGGTGATGAGGATAGAGCCAAGAATAAGACAAAGACCCTTGAATCACAGAGCTTTCATTCTAGTGAGGGGAGAGGTGGAAAAGGAAATGGGCACCATAGCACTTCATCATGGGACTAAGATGGGGAAGGAGGTGCAGGTACTACTTCTGGGTTTGAGGAGGTGGGTAGCACTGGGTAGGAGGGAGTGGCCATTTGTACCTAGAAAGGTGGGCAGCTTCATGAAGTCTTACGGTGGGGCTGCGGGGAGAACTGGCAGAGGAGCAGAACTGGTGGCTAACAGGGCTCTTAGGAGCTCTGCCCACAGGGAAGGGGGGCTGTGGATTAGAGGGTGGGGTCAGAGGCTGGGAGTGGAGGCCAGATCTTACAAGCCTTACTAACCAGAGCAAGGCTTTTTCTGTAGGCTATGGTTTTGTTTTTTAATTAAGAAAACTTATTGCTAATTATATTAATATATTCTGTATTTCTCAAGGAAAACGTAGGACATTTTTATTCAGTCCTTCCCATTGTTTACCCCAACATTTTTCTCTGCTTTGCAAATCACCAACTCTGCAGGCTGTGTTGACCCCTTAAAGGGGTTTAAACAAAGAAATATTGTGATCCACCTTACGTTTTGCTGAAAATTTAACCATTTTGAATCAAATTAACCATTGAAAAGGTGTGGGAAACACATGAAGTGCAAATTGGCAGTTGATATTTTCAAAATAAAATGTTCAGGCAAATTAATCTCTGTCACACAAGGAAGATGTAAGCAAGCATTTCTTTCTCTGTGAAAGAAAAGCTCCTCACAGAAACAGAACCCTCACTTTATTTTCCTTAGTAGTTTTGTATGCAACTCTAATGAGTAGTTTTCCATAATTCCGTGTATTGCTCCTGGAAAAAGTAGACAATGGGGCAAATTTTCAGCCTATGCTGTCATTTTATGGATTAATTTCCATTAGCGCTGACCTCCTGGCTTTCCGTGCATAAATATGAGTAAAACATCTGTTCATGTCATTCCCCTGCTTAGAAACCTCTGCTGGCTCCCCATCGCCTATACTAGGAAGCAGTCCAATCTCGTGGCCTTGGCATCTGTAGTCCTCCGTAATCATGCCTTTCCAGCTCACCTCGACCATTTCTCCTTATTCTGTGTGTCCCCAGGCCCTTGAACACATGAATTCTCATCCACTTCTGTTACTTCTGCTCTCGTGTTTGCCTGCCATACCTTTCTCCACCTTGCCTGCCATGGGCAGTTTTATTCAGTCCTTCAAGGCTCAGCAGACATGTGACCTCCTCTCTGAGCCTCCTTCACCTGTGGAATTAATCTGCATTCCCACAGCATTCTCTGTATCCCCTTATCCCGTTGTATTTTAACTCTCTGTTGAGGAGGTCTGTCTTCCCTCTGAAGCTCATGAATTCCTAAAGGGCAGCACCCACATCTTGCCCATCTTTGTTTTCTCAGCTCTGTGGCCCACTGCCTGGCACAGAGTGGATGCTCAGTGACTGTCAGAACTAAGCTGTGTGTTTTGTGTTTCTGTAAGAGCTCCAGAAGAGCCCTCAGGGAGTGACAGGGCAGCAAGCCTCACTTTTGTACCAGGCCTATCAGTGGACTCGAGCTGAAGCGTGGGCTCCTCACACACTGACACCTAACCATTCTAGTGAGGGGTGCCATGGTTGCTGTACTGGGAACTCCTCTTCCTAAATAGTGGAGGGCTTTTTTAGGTATAAGGGAGTGAAACTGGTTAGGAGGGAATTGGCTTAAAGAAGATTACAGATAGGCATTTTTTTTGTTTGTTTGTTGGTTTGTTTAGAGGAATATGTATAAAAATGCTGAGTAGCCAAGGGGTGGTTACCCGAAGGATGCTGGTCTGATTTAACAGCCTTTCCTAAGGGTTGACAGTCGCCATGTTCCCGGGAGCTGTGCCCCAGTGAGACCCCATGAAGCTGGAAAATGCGGACAGGAAAGTGAGAGATGAATTTCTGAATGGATAGGAGCTGGAGAGGTCATTGAAACTTACTAACCTGAGAGTAGACTCTGAGCTTGATTACGCTCTGCTAAAGTAGCGTGGGAGTGACTGTAGACTAAACACTGCAAACAGTCTGCCCAGGACGTAGGAAGGACAGTAAGATACAGGGCATGATAAGCAGCATGATGTATAGACTCCTGCCTCACATCACCAAAAGGCAGAATGTACCGGAAGAAGGTCTATCTCTTTAATCACAAGTGGGTAGATAGGATAAACATGGCTCAGATCACTGTATACCGAAATAATTATATATACCAAGAAGTAGGGCATCTCCTGATTTTTTAAAGAGATAAACTTAAGAAAAATCAAAGGAGCTCTTACTTTATTTCACATAGCTTTAGAATGTATTATGAAGTGGTATAAACTGAGGATATTCAAAAAAGGCAGAAAGTGTGAGAATAAAAGTGTGAAAGTGGTAGTTGCTCAATCATGCTGACTCTTTGCAACCCCATGGACTGTAGCCTCCCAGGTTCCTCTCTCCTAGGGATTCTCCAGGCAAGAATGTTGGAGTGGGTTGCCAATTCCTTCTCAAGATCTTTCCAACCCAGGGACTGAATCCAAGTCTCTTGCATTGCAGGTAGATTCTTTACCATCTGAGCCACCAACGAAGTCCACCCCCCAATTTCCCCTCCCCACAAAAAGAGAAAAAAAGGCAGAATTTCAATTAATGGATAGATCCAATATGACTGATTATGGAAAATGAAAGTATTTGTAGAAAGGTGTGTCTTTGCTCCTTTAAAGGTTGGTTTTCAAAATGGGGCCCATTAGTTTTCTTTACTCCATTGTCAGAAGCAAATTAATGGAATGGGTAGACCAGTGGTTGGATCCAGTGTGGAAAATGATGAGTGTCTGATTTATAGGTTACAGAGCTTTTTTTAATGAAATAGACTTGTCCTGTTGTGTTCAAATGACACAAACAGGACCTTTGGGTTTTTCTGTTTTCATGGAATGTAAGTAATCTAGCTGGCTCAGTCTGTATACCTGTTGAACATCAGTGCATTTTACATTTTGTTCTGCTTAAGAATCCAAGGTATGTTATAGTTCTGTTTGTCAAATTCAGGAAAAAGTCAACAAGATTTCTTTTATGTCATTACTGGAGTGGGAACCAAGATCTGAGGCGGGTTTTAAATTATTTGATGGGCACATAGTCTAATTTCTTCTTGCATGAATGAATTATCTGCAATAATTTTATATGTCTACGTGAACTTGTTAAATTCTTTGGTTGGCTAGAAAGAAAGCCGAAAGAAAGCCATTACGTGTAACCAGGTTGCATTTTTCTTTCTGTCGATAATGGTTTGCTAAAGAATACGAAGTGTTCTAGTTTTTAAAAAGCTACTTCGCTATTCTCTCAATTTATTCAAGCCTTTCTTTTTATTTTTACCTCTTTTTGTCCTGTCTTTGAGTCATTTAAATACTAATTAGCACAAAGTAAACACAAAAAGTAAGGGAGTGACTGGATTCAAATCAGTTTTCCTACCTGTCAGGCAGCATATTGAGTAAACTTAAAATTATTGGTTTAAATCAAGTTTTGGGGTATAGAGTTCATCAAAATTTTATTTTTTTATCTGTAGATAATCTATATTACTTGCATAATATTTGAGTTGGCTGTAATGAAAACACTTGTTAACCAAGTTTGAATTAATCATAGAGGATATATCAAGACTTGTCTATTTTGTGATTTAAAAAATAATATAAATTCTTTGTAGGTTTTAAAAAATAGTTCTTGAGTTTGTATAAATATGCCAAATAGACTTAGAAAACTAATTTGGCATCTAAAAAGAATTCCTCCCTAGGCAAAAACTCTAAAGAGGAAAAAAAAATGAGTTTTCCTTTTCATCAGATTTAAATGCCTTTAGAATCTCACTTTGCTGATTTCTCAGAATCAAAAATCAAATGAAAACTGAGATCTGAAAATGAATTCTGAAAGCCTTAGTGATCAATGAGCTGTCCCTCTCTTCTTGTGTGCTGCCATTTGGGCTGGGAAAGGATATGTGTAAGGTCAGTCTCTTTGTTTTATTGTCTGGCTTTGTGGTTCTCACGACTCTCTTCTAGGTTCTGTGGAGGATACCGAGGTGAATTAGACACGGTCCCTTGACAACATCTTACTGTTGTTTTTTTGTAATCTGATTCTTACCCATTTGAAGTTGAATCTGCCAACTCCTGCCCGAAAGTAAAAGATCTAAGGTGCTAATCCCTACTCATTGATGGCAAATGCTAAATTGGAAGCAACAATTAAGAAATGTAAAACTTCTTATCCAATTACAAGTTCCATAACCCAGTCATGCTCAGCATCATCAGGGCGATGAGAAGGCAAGATCTCACTTCCTGGTTTAAAAAAAAAAAATGAAAGTGTAGTTTGAGTCAGCGCCAGCAAATCTTAAATTGCTAAGTCTGTCCAAGGGAATTAAACATGGTAGGATTGAAGATGGGGAAATGTTTTATATTTGTTTGTGTGTATTATGGTTAGGAGTACTGGTTCTGGAGTCTATCAGATAGATATAGATTTGAATCCCAGCTCTGCTAATATGTGGCATTGGACCTGCCTGAGCCTCAGTTTCCTGATCTGTAAAATGGGCATAATAAAAGAACCTCCTGTGCAGAGGTTTTGCAGGAATTAAGTGAGATAATAGATACAAAATACTTAGCGTATATTATGCTCAGGGTAAGGGATAACTAATGTACAGACATTGTTTTCTCCTCCAGGTGTTTACGATCTTGCTAAGGAGATTAATATGCAAAGTACCCACAGTGCAATTACAGCTCTATGTGAGTAAATGCCACAATAGTTGGGAAAAACGTTAAGGGCTGTGGATGAGAGAGGTTGGAGGTTGGACTCTCACAGGAAGAATGTGAGAGCCAAGGTGGAAATTAGGAAGGAGCATTACCCATGGTCTCATGAAAAGTATGATTTTCCCTTTATCTGTTAGCTGTAAGAAAGGTCAGTGTCTTGAATGAGATTTGTAAGTGGGTATTTGTGCCAAGATCTATCCTGAAAAATAATCTTTATTAAAATATGTTCATGTCTATTTTGCCAAGTCGGTTGTACTAACTGAAAAGATGGCCTTCCCTCCACTAGCATCATCATCCAGTTTATATTAATTCAAAGCTCCTTTGGTACTTGAGTTCTTATTTGGAAAGAGGGAAAGAAATGACCTGGTGAAAGGTAATCATATGACTGACAAAAGACAAGGGCATAATAAAGCCAGATGCTCTTGACATGAACCTTATGAAAAATTCCTTACAGTCGTGGTTCCTTTGTTGTCATGCTGTGTAGAGTCCCCCTCTAGAAATCTCTAGTCTACAGTGGTGACGTTTCCCATTTCTGCTAGTTGCAGCTCAAATTTTGCTGCTCCTTACCGTCCCACCACTCTTGACAGATACTTAGGCTCCAACCTTACGGAATTTATCAACAAAAGTAGAAGATGAAATGATCCGAGACCATGTGTAGCCATATAGGGGAATTATTCTGATTGCTATACATGTGAATAGATGGGCTCACACACTTTAATGTGCAAGAACACTTGTGCAGTCATTTTGTTGGAAGAAAATGTGATAATCAAAGGGTCTGACACATGTGTGGAAGCCAAATGGGGCTTCAAGTTGTAACAGTTTCTGTGATCAAGTTAAACAGATCAAGTGTTATACTTGTGATCAAGTATAACAGTTTCTGTGATCAAAGCCGTCCTGGCTTTATCAACCTCCCCCTCTAGATCATGAGCTCCTCAAATTGAAGTGAAAGTGAAAGTTGCTCAGTCTTGTCTGACTCTTTGTGACCCCACAGACTATATAGCCCATGGAATTCTCCAGGCCAGAATAGTATCTTCCCAACCCAGCGATCGAACCCAGATCCTCCTGCATTGCAGTCAGATTCTTTACCAGTTGAGCCACCCAGGGCTAGCACAAAGCCTGGAGCTTAGCAGGGACTTGATAAGAGTGCTCTGCCCCTCAACCCACTTTCTTTTCTGCATTGCTGGAAGCAGCATGTCCCCAGTGGGCCATTTTGAGTGTAAAGTGTTATTTTGAGATCTCTGTGGAGAAAGCCTTCCAAACCGGGCTCCAGATGTCTGAAACAAAAGGGGAGCTAAATCCCTTAGAGGGTGTCTGGAGTCATTCCCAAGGGAGGGAAGTGGGCAACGGGTGGGAAGGAGAGATGCATGGAGTAACCCCGTCTGTTTGAATCTTCCTTCTTTTCTAAGATGGTTGTTATTTTCAATATGATTCTGTTCAGATGCCGTTGAAACTGTAGTCTGATCACAATACTGCGAAAATCAGCTTCTAACTTTTGGTCGCCATCATTCTCCTTCTTAAACCAGTTGTTGCCGCTCTCCTTCTGGCACCAAAACTTAATGTGGAGAAGGAGGTGGCAGGAGGAGATTTTGAATTGGCTCCATGCCCCACTGCTAAGCCTTCTGCCTGCTCTGCTCTCTCTCCCAGTGTGATACAGAAGGGATTCTGTCAAGCAGTGTTCACTGCAGACTTGTAGAAGAGACATTCTTAGCATTCTTAAGCAGAACTAGTTTCTAAAGTCAAAAATTTACCAGTGAACGAATGACCTTTGGTGTAATATCTAAACAGAAGTAATGATTTAAATCAGCAGGCTGATTTTGCACTGTTGACAGAGAAATGTTACATGATTATGATTACTTTTTAAAAAAGAAGCTGAAATGATTCGGTTTCCAATGATATGGCTTCCCTGGTGGCTCAGAGGTTAAAGTGTCTGCCTCCAATGTGGGAGACCTGGGTTCGATCCCTGGTTCGGGAAGATCCCCTGGAGAAGGAATTGGCAACCCACTCCAGTACTAAACCACCTTGCTAGTAATGTGCACTTTTATTTTTACTTATTTATTATTTATTTGGCTACTCCAGGTCTTGGTTGTGGCATGTGGGATCTAGTTCTCTGACCAAGGATGGAACCCGGGCTCCCTGCATTGGGAGTGTGGTATCTTAACCACTGGACCACTAGGGAAGTCTTTGTGCCCTATTAAATACATGAGTGGTTGGAGGGTTGAATATATAATATACTTGCATATACATATTTACATATTATTTTAGGATTGCAAACTTGGATTTACATTGATACATACATAAGTTAAGATGATGAATGATCAGTCACACTGTACAGTAGATATAGAGGGACTACCACTAAAGCATAAAGTTTTCAGTGTTTGATGCTCTTGGTGATTCCCAATGAAGATACGTCTTTGTACCTTCCTCTCTTTGTACCTTCCTCTCTTTGTACCAAGAAGCAGATTGTATCTGAATCTGTACTGATAAGTTCCCTTTTTCAATCTCTGTTATTTCAATCTATGTTAGAAATCATAAAGTTATCTTTATTTGTGGAATTGTGCATTTCTTCACAGTTTGAGGGTTTATACATGGAAGTCTATTTAGATTTGGTCCTAGTGTCCTAAGTCTGGAAGAGTGTACTGTGTCCCAAACCACAGTACAGAGATTGACATTTTTTTACTAGGGATTAGGAAAATATTGACTTAGTTTCCTCTGGGGGACTGATACGAAGTTTACTGTTTCAATAAATCCATTTCAATGGAAAAGAGATTTGAAGAAAAATATGAAGTATATAATAGCACAGAAGTTGTGGCAAAAATCTTTGAAGACTTTTTACATGAGTAAGTTGAGTTGGGAGACACTGCTAAGAACAGAGGGGCTTCCTAGGTGGCTCAGTGGGTAAAGAATCTGCCTTCAATGCAGGAGATCTGGGTTTGATCCCTGGGTCGGGAAGATCTCCTTGCGAAGCACATGGCAACCCATCCCAGTTTTCTTACCTGGAGAATCCCATGGATAGAAGAGCCTGGCTGGCTACAGTCCATGGGGTTGCAAAGAGTCAGACACAGCTGGAGCGACTGAGCATGGACGCACACTAAGAACAGAAAAAGGATCAGTAGTTGGAAGACCTGGGTTTGAATCTAGATTCTACCATTGGATATAGACAGCTGATCTTAAGCCTCTGAGCCAGTTTCTTCATGTGTAACTTTGAAACAATAGTATTTTCCTTGTCTATTTCACAGGATTGGGTTAAGAAACAGGTAGAATATATATTGAAATTGTTTTCTTAAAACTTTAAAGTCATTTTGGAGTGAAACAACACCCAAACCTCTAATAATATAACCAGCAAGTTATTTCAAGAGCCCTCAGGAATCAGTGAATATGAACTTTGAAAGGCAAACCTTTTTTTTTTCTCCTACATGGTGAAAACTGAGTAGGTTCCAAATTTAGGCTGACGGTTTTCCTGTCACTACTTAGGAAGAGAAGACGGAAACATATGCTTGCTTCTCTCCAGATTATATGAATGCTTTTGCCTTTTACTTAATGCTGCTACAGGATTTAGAGAAGTACGCAGTGGGAGCTTGCTATGATTTGGATGCTTATAAAGTACCGTTTATTATAACAGTGTTCTTGCGTTATGAGAAAGCACGTTTTCAGGCCAATCAGTGCACCAACTGGCAGGAAGGCAGTTCCCAAATCTGAGAGGAAGACCCTTTTTGTGTATGATAGAAGCTTTATTTAGAGTAACCCTGTAAGTCTGATCATCAAATGATAAAGCCAAATAGGAAAGTTAGATAAGCATTTTATGTTCTAGACTGCCAGGCAAGGGGATCTATTGTATACACAATGGCTGATTCACTTTGCTGTACAGTAGAAATAAACACAGCATTGTAAAGCAACTATACTCCAATGCAAATTAATTTTTAAAAATTATACATAGACTGCCAGGCAGAGCTGCTATTAAATCATGATAATTCTAAAAGTCAAAGGTTTTCATTGTCTCTGATGCCAACAGAGTTACACTGAGTCCTACAGGAAAGGAAATGTAGGGTGCGGTTCTTTGGGGCTGACTCCTACTCTAGCCTTTCTCTTCCACTGACAGTTTGGGCTTTTAATGCCTGGGAGAGGGCTGGAGATAAAAGTTCAGATCAGAGGCAGCTGGCTGATGGGAGGGAGCCCTTAGTCCTTCTCTTTTGGGAACCCTTAGTCCTTCTCTTTTTCCTCTTAAAAAGATGAAGCCTGATTCACAGGCCTAGATCTTCTTTCAGGGGAAGATTTGTGGGATTCAGAATAGCCACTCTACCTTTTTCTGCATTTGAGCTACCACTGATAAAGAAATAGGACCAAAGACCCAGAATGCTTAGTTGAATCGGTTTTCTATGAAAAGTGAAACCTTTTTTTCTGTAAGACGAATATGTGGCCTTTAAAACACAAGGAGAACTGCAAGTTTCATTTTTAGAGTGCATATACTGCACGTGTAAATAAGTGGTTCATTTTGCTGTATCCTATAGCATATTAATTTGACAACTACGTTAGAAAGCTGAAGGAGGATTTTTTTTCTTTTTCAAAGTTGCTTGGAGTAGGTACTTATGAAATTACTATGCAGAGAGATTAATAGATGCTAATCCAACAGGTTAAACATTGAAATTTGAGGACTGTTTTTGCAATCTGTATGGGAAGATAGTTGGCACCAAAAGCAAGACTTTGAAATTATTTTCACGAAGTCTTGCCTTCTTTGATGGGGCTTTATTCACTTTATTCTCATTTTTCTCTGAGAAATGGATCACACACTCTGATTGTTAGGGCTGGAAGCTGCATTCACGGTATTCTTTCATTGGGTCCATGAAACATGGCAGATGTGGGACAAGGGGGTCAAATTTTCCTATCAGAAAAATCTCTGTGTTCACAAACTAAGAGGTTTTTTTTTTTTCTTTTGTTTCAACTCATAGATCATGATAGGGATAATCTGCTTGATTTAATCCCATGGGTTGATAAATTCAAATTTGACTTGAAATAAAGTATATCTTTGTTCAGATCTTTTTTTTTCCAACAGACTTATTGAGATATAATTGAAGAATCAAAGTATATATTTAAAAGCTTCAATGTGATGATTTCATATATATGTATCATTGGGAAGTGATTACCACAATCAAGTTAATTAATACATCTATCACCTCACATGATTACCTTTTCTGTGTGTGTGAGAATGTCTAAGATCTACTGTCAGCAAATTTCAAGTATACAATATAATATAGTCACCATGCTGTACATTAGATCCTCAGAACTTAACTTATAACTGAAAGTTTGTACCCTTTGACTAACTTCTCCCCCATTTTCCCTCATCCCCCTGCCCTTAGCAACCACCATTCTACTTTTTTTAGATTCTACCATATAAGTGATACCATATAATATTTGTCTGACTTATTTCACTTAGCATAATACCTTCAAGATTTATTCAAGCAGCGGAATTCCCTCTTTTCTGTGACTGAACAACCTTTCTATCTGTCTATCTATCTATCTATTTTATGTTGTTAAAAATTCCATTCCTCTCTTGATGGAAACCTAGGTTGCTTCCATGTTTTGGTTATTGTGAATAATGTTGCAGTGAATTTGGGAGTGTAGCTATCTATTTGAGATAATGATTTCTTTCCCTTCAAATATTATATCCAGAATTGGGATTGCTGGATCATATGGTAGTTCTATTATTAATTTCTTGAGGCACCTCTATACTGTTTTTGTTACCATCTTTTAGATTTGTTGAAGGTAGGAGATGGGATCCTATTCCAAGTTCAGTACCTTGTTCTTTTGTATCTTTCTGTATTTCTCAGGCAAGGGAAGGCTGCATGAAGTAGAAAGAACAGAGCTTTGGAGTCAGATGCAGGTTTAAATTCTAGCTCTGAAGGTGGGCAAGTTACTTAACCTGATTTGAGTCCAGGATTTCCTCATCTGTAAAGTGGGGACAAAGATTCAATGTGTTTCATAGGGTTATTATGAGTCTTACATGAAAAACTGTAGAGAAAGCACTTGGCATGGTGCCTGGCATCTAGAAAGGGCTTAGTAAATGCTGTTACCACTCTTATTAAAAGAATCACATCCTGGATTTCTCAGAGTCACTAACCCTACTCCTTGCAACCTTAGTCTCGGGCTGGACTCTACTGTCAATGGCTGTGTCACCTGCAAGTCCCACAGGGACCCCTGACTTTGCCACCTGGAACCTCATCCTTTCATGCCCTGTCCACTGAATCAAGCATCTCCAGGACCCATTACCTGCCCCGGCTGTGGCAGAACTTAAGGCATCCTTTGGACAACGTGCCTGGTACCAAACGGGCACAGGAATGTTGATACTCTCTCCCTTTCAGTTACCCAGTAAATAGTGCATACTCATTATCAACTCACAGGCTTCTAAACAGGCCACTTTTTGTTTTGTCTTAAATTCAATAAATTGTTGTGGGGTACATGGACAAGCAGAGTACAGGGCTGTCTCTCCTGAACTCTTGCCTTTAGCAGAGACGTGTGTGTATGTGTGTGTGTGTCTAATTATAGAGATGGTTTCTCTCATAAAAGTGTCTCCCTTAAGTGCTGATTATCAGTAATCCCTTTGGTGAAATAATGTATCTTGGACACATGACAAGGAACTTCAGTCTGTTTGACAGTATTACTTTCTTTTGTCTCTTATAAAGGAAAAGACCAAAGTTGTTGAGCCCTTGGACTATGAGAATGTTATCGCCCAAAGAAAAACTCAGATTTACAGTGACCCGCTCCGAGACCTGCTTATGTTTCCAATGGAAGATATATCTGTGAGTCCACTAGTACTTCTTCAAAATTTCATTTTTCAGGCTGGTTCGTATAGCAAGAATATTCTGTGTCTTCTAGATCTCTGTGATCAGTCGTCAACGCCGAACAGTCCAGTCCACTGTACCAGAAGATGGTGAGAAGAGGGCCCAGAGTTTGTTTGTCAAGGAGGTAAGAGGCTCAGAGGCCACAGAAGAAAAGTCATTATTCATTCATTTAATAAATGCTGTATTTAAAATACTTAGTGTAAATGGAAAACAAAATTACTAGAATTTAACTGATCTACATAACAACTCTATTTGATGTGACATAGAGGATACAGTTTAAATACTTTCACAAGTAGCTTGTATTCTTAGTCTTTTTTTATAAACTTGAATACTGTTTGGACTTGAAGTCAAAGAGTCCAAGAGAACATGTGAATTGGGATTTATTACCATCAACTGGTTTAGGAAGACACAGTTAATCCCCAAAGGAAGGTCTCAGTACCAGCATTCCCCAGATGAGTTTTTTTTTTTTTTTAACAGAAAAAATCTTTATAGAGATAAATTGGATTCCTTCTTAATATTAGTCATAGGATATCTGTAGTTCAGGCTGAGTTAGAATAATATAAATGCCATTTCAGAAATTAAAGAATCATTCCTTCACAGGTTTAAGAATATACAGTGAAGACGTAATGGCATTTAAAAAGGGGTAACCATGCTGGCTATCTTTATGTAGTGTAATGTTCATAAATTCAGTATCATTATGTCTTCTTTTCTGGAATTTTCATTTCCTGAGTCTTTTTGTTTTTCTGTTTGAAAAGGACTAGAAGAACTTACTAGTTAGTGTGATGCTGAAAGAAGTTTAAAATTTGTTTTGCATTTGTTGTATTCCATTCTTGTTCTTTCAGGGGTCCTTCGCATACAAATACATACTTTTTCAAAATTTTCTCTCCTACTTCTCGGAAATCCAAAGGTTCTTTGTGTGCGGCGTAGCTTGCTCCAGAAACGCCAGTATCCATTTCATGATTTTCCGGCTGTTGATCTGCACAATGCTTCAATCCCCAGTAACACATTTCTCCACTGTACATCATAGCCAGCAAATGAATGTCACTAAATATTCCTTCACTTAGTAACTTAGCTGTGTCTAGGTCTTGGAAAGAAGCTCCTTCATTTAACTGGATGGGACACCGAAAATTCAGCATCTTTTTAAGTAAGCTAGATTTTCTTGTGAGCCATTCTCTCCTTTTGGTCAGAGAATGACAATACATGTAAAGTAGGGCTCCTCGCCTCCAGGAGAGACATTCCAGGAGTTCATCTCCAAGCAAATAGCAGTGTTTTGGAAGCATATTATTTTCTTGAACCAAAATTTCTGGTTCTGAAAGAAAATTGATCAACTCTTTTACTTTCTGTGAAGAATCTTCAGGAAAATCTTCATCTACTAGCTTGTTCTCCTCAAAATACGTCATGTCCAAAATAGCCTGTGTGTACAGTTCTAGAAGATTTGATGGGGTTGAACATTCTTTGTCTTCTCCACACTGAAGTTTCAATTTTTCTAGAGCTGCAGAGGCGCGAATTAAAAAGTGATCATCTTCGCCGGCGGCTTCGCTAAGTTGTTGTATGTGGGCCTGAGCCAGGTCTCCGAGTTCCTCCACTCGCCTCGCCACACTAGAGCTTGCGGCCGCCATGGCCACAACGGGCGGGCCTCCCAGATGAGTTTTAAAAGTCTGTCAGCTTATTGCCGCTGCTGCTGCTTAGTCGCTTCAGTCATGTCCGATTCTTTGTTACCTCATGGACTGTAGCCCACCAGGTTCTTCTGTCCATGGGATTCTCCAGGAAAGAATACTGGAGTGGGTTGCCATGCCCTCCTCCAGGGGATCTTCCCGACCCAGGGATCCAACCCCGGTCTCCTGCATTGCAGGCAGATTCTTTACCCCTGAGCCACCCGGGAAGCCCCATCAGCTTATTACCAGACATAAAAACAGTGTGCATGTACCCTTCCTACATTTCAAATTAAAGATTCCTATTTTCTTTCAGTGTATTAAAACCTATAGCACAGATTGGCATGTGGTGAACTACAAGTATGAAGACTTCTCTGGAGACTTTCGAATGCTGCCATGGTAAGTTTAGAATTTAAGAGAAACTTTCAAGAGGCGAGTTATTAAACGTTTTACATTTTTTCAAACCACTTGTGAAGCTTCTCAATTATAACGGATAATAAAGCAAAACCTCAAACAACCAGCATGTTTGGTAAGTGTGTTTTGGGTAATTGGATATTTTTGCTTATTGAAATTTTTTCCAAAATGGACATGTTCATTTCTTGGCTTTGGTGCATGTATATTGACCGTAAAATCATCCTTCTTTGATTCTCGATAATGTTGTGAGCATTTTCTAGTGCTGTCAGTGAAAAAGCTAGAAGACATTTGACTCAGTTTGATGGCCCCAGACATCTCTTGACAAAAGTACATCTCTTGAAACTTTCCTGGTGATCCAGTGGTTAAGAATCTGCCTTGCAATGCCAGGGACATGGGTTAGATTCCTGGTTGGGGAACTTTGACCCCACATGCTGTGAGGCAACTAAGCTCATGTGCCACAACTAAGACCTGATGCAGCCCAACAAATAAGCAGATAATTTTTTTAAGTGCATCTCTTTCATTTGCGTTGAAAGGCTGCTGTGAGCACTCTGGCCCAACAGCCAGACTGTCAAGGTTCAAATCACCACTTCCTAGCTGAGTGACCTTGGCCTAGTCACTCAGTCACTTGAACGCTCACTTTCCTCCCCTTTTCATCCATAAGATTATTAACCTCACAGGATATCACATGGGAGATGTTTTGGAGAATAAGACTTGGTGTAGCCGTTGGTAGCTTTCAAGGCACTTTCCCACAGACGAAAACTGAGTCTTAAAAATGTCCTTTAAAGCTGAGTCCTAAGATGGTCAGTCCAGGATCATATAGCAAACAGATGGAAGAGCCAGAATGACATGGGGTTGCTTTTTGGCCTGGGAAAGATAAGGTCCCACCACCACTGACAGCTCTGGCGTGCATTCCTTGCAATTTGGGCTTAGTTATGTCTTTGCTGTTGGTTGCACATGTGGGAGTCCTTTTACAGAAGGTCATGCCAGAGGGGAGAATATGAGTTTGGAAAGGAGAAAAGAATTCCTCTGTCTTATGTCTTGGCATTTTCTTGGTTGTGAAAGAAAGAAGTCTACTCATCTTGATTTGGTTTCTTTTTTTCTATTCTGCTCAGTGTCTAAGACAACTCTTTTGTATTTTCAGCAAGTCTCTGCGACCAGAAAAGATTCCCAATCATGTGTTTGAGATTGATGAGGACTGTGAGAAGGATGAGGTAAAGATGGGGGCAATTGCACTGGCTTCTTCAAGGTCCCTGGTGTTGAGAGAGATTTCTCTGAGAAAAGATGAGGGAAAGACTTGTTTATGAATGATCTGGAGCAGACTTTCAAGCTAATGAGTGTTTTTTTTTTTTTTTTCTTACATTAACACTGTTGCATTTCCAAATGGAGTTTAGGAAAAATAAAGTGAAATGGGCTGTGATGTGTATATAAAGCCATTTTCCCACCTGTGGGACACACTTGTGGGGTTGTTTTTCCTGCACTGGGCATGTGGTGTGGTGATTCATATGGACTCTCCTGCCTGATAGATCCCTCTTGGAACAGAGGACCCAGACATCTGGGTGAAGTTTGACCGTTTCCATAATGCAGAAGACTTTCCCATAAGACAGCCCATATAATTCAGTAAATATTGAGTGTCTATTGTGTGCATGGCACTGTGGACTTAAAAAATATCCACAATCTAAAAGTTGAGAGTTATGTTTTTATTCAGTTGACATTTTTAGGACGGCAGCATCTCAAGTAACCCTGAAAGAACTGTTCAGTGGAGGCAAGAGGAGGAGCCAGGTTATTTAGAAATTTTGTGATGAAGGGCAGGAATTCTGAACATCAAAAGATGATTGTTAATTAAAGAAAACCAAGTTAAGGAATTTAGCACTTTTCTACGTCTGGAAAGATGGCTCACTGACAACATTCCTTTGATATGCACCTCCGATATCTGGAGCCAGTATCCTGAGTTTCCTTAGGGCTTAATGCAGGGAGTGGCTGCTAGATGGCAGGTATTCTTTCCTTCCTGGGTTCTCTCAGGGCTCACCAGCTCACCATCCTCGGTGGCTGCAATTGCTGTTGACTTTGACATCCTTTGTCTACTGATATGGCAGGCAATATTCCGTTTCTCAGCACAGGGCCTTTCATCCTGTTATTAACAATTTCAAGTTTAATCAGGCATCTTCAAGGGGGAGTGGGGGTACAGGGAGAGGGAGCTTTATGCTTTGCAAAATGGGTCAGGGCCTAGTTCGTGCTCCCCAATTGTTTGATTAGATAATGGGCCAGCTGCTGTTTCACTGATGGTTTTCCCTCTGTTTCAGGATTCATCATCTTTATGCTCTCAGAAGGGTGGTGTGATCAAACAAGGCTGGTTGCATAAAGCCAATGTAAATAGCACCATCACAGTTACCATGAAGGTAGGAAGTAGTTATTATTATTATTTCATCATTTTAAGGATAGTGCCATGACTAGCCTCTCTGGAAACTATTTCTTTTTAAAAGTTTTTTAGCAAGGAGCCCCAGCCAAAAAAAAAAAATTCTTTAGTGAGAGGATTCTCACAGAAGTATGGAATTGAAGAACTCTGAAACCTTAGATAAATTTAGAAGCATACCTTTTTAAAGAAATGTAATTATTATCTTCTGAATCAGGGTGTTTGATAAGGAGGCTGTCAGTTGAATGAAGAAAATAGCTTTGAAACAAAAAAAGGCATCAAAGGTTCCTGTGTGGAGATGAATGTAAATTGAGTAGAATAATAGGGTACTCTCTTTCTTTAACAAATTTAATTAGTTGCTCATTCTATGTGCCGATCACTATAGGGAAAATGTATGGATATCTAAGATGGTATTCCTGGCCTGCAGAAACCTCCAAACTAGATTTAAAAAAACATACCAAATTAGCTACTATACCAAGGCTTACCTTAGTCCTGTCGGAACTAGAGTTTTGTAGTTTGGCCAGAATAGCAACTTTATGCATGGGGTTTGTGCAAGATGAAGTTAGAAACAGTGAGAGGGATCAAATTGTGCCATGAATGCCTCAGACATGAAGTTGGCTTTTGTTCAGGAGGTGGTGGAGAGCCATTAAAATCCAAAGATAAAACTAACAAGCTACTTGAAGATTCTGAGCAGAAAACCAGATTATTCTCTGATACCAAATATAACTGTTCTTTCGGATATTCAATATCACATCATGTGGTTTGCCGAGGGTGATTCACACTTCCATTAAGTAAAAAAGGTCATTCTATCTTCCACATAACCTGCAAGCAGAAACCATGGGTGTCTACCAAGGGAACACTCAAGTTTTATCTTAATTTAATATTTTGCCTGCTGCTTTCCATTTAGTGGTTATGTCCTATTCTCATTTTCATTTTCAAGTGCTAAAAATAATGAATCTAAGTTGTAGAATACTTCCTATATGTCTCTTGCACCTAAACCTGTGCATTGGCACGTGGTGAGGATAAGAAAATCCATTTATTGATCTCTGCCATGCACCATACTGAATGTTTCATATTCTGTATCTCTTAATCCTCATGGCAATCCTAAGATACAGATAGAATTATTATTCTTGGTTGATACATGTGGAAAGTGAGGCACAAAGAAATTCAGTGATTAACCCAAAGTCATATAGCTTTAGGTTTTCAGAGGTAGGATCAGAACCTAGGTAGGCAGATGCCTGAGCCTGTGATCTTAATCAGCATGTTGTTGGTGCTCCCTAGCTGAGTGAGTGAGATTCAAGTCTTTATTATATTTCCTATCAGAGTTATCAGGTTCAGAAATGTCCATGTGAAGGTGATAATTCTGGGCAATCTCTTAGAAAATGGTTCTGTGGTTTTTGATTCCACTCTCTTTCTTCAACTTCTCAAAATATTAAAATGCTTTACCCATACTTAAGCTTTAGTCCAACATTAAGTAAACGTATGAAAATCTGGATTCCTAAAAGAAGACATCAGGGAGTTAATATCTTTACAGAACCATTCACCATGGGATTCGTTTCAATAGTGAGTTAGTCTAATGACTTTGGGACTTCCCTGGTGGCTCAGGTGGTAAAGAATCTGCCTACAATGCAGGAGACTCGGGTTCCATCCCTGGGTTGGGAAGATCCCCTGGAGAAGGAAATGGCAACCCACTCCAATATTCTTGCCTGGAGAATTCCATGGAAAGAGGAGCCTGGTGGGCTGCAGTCCATACAGTCCATGGGGTCACAAAGAGTCAGACATGATTGAGTGACTAACACTTTCACCTATAATGACTTTAAATTATAATTTGTTTTACATATAACTTTTTTAAAAAAGAAATTCCTCTGTAGTTTTTTCTCTTTTGGCTCTGCTGGGTCTTCATTGCAGCATGCAGGCTCTTCGCTGCAGCGTACATGCTTCTCTAGTTACAGTGTGGACTCAGTCATGGTATGTGTGCCCTCTCGTTGTGGCATGAGTTAGTTGCTCTGCAGCATGTGGGATCTTAGTTCCCCGACCAGGGATAGAATTTGCATCCCATGCATTGGAAGGCGAAGTCTCAACCACTGGACCACTAGGGAAGTCCTAATATTACTTTTTAAGGAGCTTATATATTATAAATGTAAATGCAGTTGTCTGTAAAAGGTGTATGCTTTCAAATTTTTTATCATAATTCATGAACTACAGATTGATTGATGTGGTAGGCAAAATAAAGCCCCCCCGCACCCCCCCCCGCACCCCCCGCCCCCCGGCCAAGACTTACATTCCCAATCCCTGGAATCTATAAGTATTCCCTTACATGGCAAAGGGGAGTTTAAAAAATCACTAATCAGCTAGTAGGGAGATTAGCCTGGATTATCCAATGTAATCATAAGGGTCCTTTTAACTGGAAGACAAAAGCAAAAGAGGAGAGTTAGGGAAAGAGATGTAAGGGTAGAAGCGGAGTCAAAGAGAGATGCTATGTTGCTGGCTCTGAAAATGGAGGAAGGGCCGAGAAATTCGGGCAAAGATTCAGGAAGCTTTGGGAAAGGCAAGGAAGTGGATTGTCCCCTAGAGCCTTCAGACAGGAGCAGAACTCTGCTCTTACCTTAATTTTAGCCTGGTGAGAGCCATGTCAGATGTCTAACCTTCAGAATTGTGAGATAGTACATTTATGTTGTTTTTAGCCACTAAATTTATTGTAACTTGTTATAATGGAAATAGAAAAGCAATTCACTCAGTCAAAGATTGATTGTTCAGCTTTTGTGTCATCTCCCCCGGAGGTTTGAAACTCCACTACTTACAAAGGCCAGGCAGGGACCATAAATTCATGAAGTGGGTCGTGGGTCTGAGGTGACCTGGTGACCACGTGGCCTGGCTGATGGGGACAGCTGCTGCTTGTTTCCGGCTAATCGTTTCTATGCTGCTGCTGAGCTAGGCTCTTTGCTTCCCCCTCCCTTTTTTTTTTTTTTTTTTTATCCCCAGCTGTTCATATTTTCGCCACTTCTTTCTTCTTCTTTTTGAAAAAGTGAGATGTAATTCACATAACATAAAAACACCTATTCTTTTCAAAACCTTTACCAAACAGTAAGCAGAGAAAGGAAAAGAAGAGTAAATCAATTTGGTCATATGTGCTACACAGTTCTTTTTAAAAAATGAATGGGGAATAATTTGAAATATAAAGGCCATAATGAGCTTTGGGAATTGTCTCTGGTTATGGATTTCATTTATCCCAGTTCTTCTTTATTATGGATTCTGAGTCTCCATTTTGGATTTCTGGGAGCTGAATATACAACCTATGTTCTTCTGGTTTTTACCTCCTAAAGCCATAGCAATAAGTAGTGGGTTTACAGATTTTCTCATGGCTAGACTGGGCATGAGAGGAAGGTCCAGCCAGATTCAGTTAAAGGTATCTGAAGGATTTCACCAAGATATTTTTTTCCTATAAAAATTGTGCTTTAACTCTTATTTAGTTTAGCATCGTTGAAATTAGTGGAAACTCGTAGTGTTTACTGTACTCTTTTTCCCTACATAAACAGAGGGCGTGTGAGTGTATGAAACAGGCAGGGGGAGGATGGGGCGTGGGTAGCAGTTTTATAGTCGTCAGGCCAAAGTTGGACTAAGGGCCAAAGCAGAAGTACAGGCCAATAAACTGAGATGCACTGGAGGCCTCAGGCTCATATCCCTAAGTGCCCTGTATAGGGTAAGGGATCATACACATCAGGCCTGGATTGGCTCAGGCAGAGGTCAGAAGAACCGAGGTGGAGGGCTAGAGTTTATGAGACACTCTGAAAGGGAAAATTCTATATATTTCCTTCTACTGTGCCAATCTTTGACGTGAAGAATATTAATTCCTCTCCTGAGTGAATGGGAAGACGATTCAGGTATGCTGTTGGTTGAGTCATTTTCCCGATCCTGGTGGTAGTTTGACTTTTGGTACATGCAGAGTCCCCTGTTTGCTAGGAACTCTAGCCCATGCTGGTGACAGGCTTTGGTGGCTTCAATAATGAGCTCACCACCGGGCTAGCACTCGCAGAGTTGAGACCAAAGAACCTTTTCTATCAGAAAATTTGCGTGTTGACAGCCCCTGCAAATTCACAGCAGGCTAACCAGGAAGCTACAGCAGAAGGCTCTGGGTATTAATCATGACTCATTGGCAAATAACAGCCTACAGGAGCCATGTGTCTGCCCTCCTATTTTATCTGCATGTCTTTGATGCGCTGTGTCTTGACACTGGCTGGAGGAGCCTTCTGTGGATGACGGGGATTAAAGCAGGGCAGCTGGGTATCTTTCAGAGGGAGGTGAAGTTTACAGATCTTTTTTCACTTAAAATTTTTTGGATTTTAAAAGCTATGCAGAATCAGTCCTTTAGATTGTTTGAAATTATGCACAACCACGTTAAAACTATTTTTATCAACAAGTCTGAGTCTTTTTCCTGGCCATGTTGCCTCTCAGAAATAAGGGCATCTAATAGCCAGGAAGGAAGAAATAGAATCACGTGACAAGGTAGAAAGAAAAAAAAATGAAGGAAAGAGGGTTAGAAAAGACTCCAGAAAGTCCAGTAGATAAAAGAGAATCAGAAGACTACTACTTTATAAGGGCTTTTGAGAAAGCAAGCGCATGACCTCTAATGCAATATGAATAATGTAGCCCAAGTAATTTGTACATGAGCTGCTTTAGAAAGTTCAGCCTCCCTTGCTAGTTGCCAGACAGTTTTGCAAGAACATTGAGGGCAATGGATGGCCTCTAGCGAAAAAAGTCTGGTGAAAACTGAGCTGAGCTCTTCCTATTGAAAGATTGGAAGACCCCATATTTAGGGAATAAACCTTTGTATTTTCCCCAGTATCCACCTTTCTGCCAGTGAGGTCAGATGGGATATAGTCTGCACCATTTTCTACAATTCTCATTTTCCCAGAAGTGCTTGCTGAGCTTCCCTGTTATTGGCTGAGAACTAGCCCTGAGGAACCCAGGCTACAGGAGAGCTGCTAATGACATGTGTCCCTTCCCAAGTCACAGTTATCTGTGCCTGAGTGTGTCCTTTCATGGAGGCAGATGCTGGCAGCTTGTAGCTCTCCCAGAAGCTCTGTTGGTTGTCTGGGCACAGTGACCACTTCACTCAGCTCATAATTGCTTTTTTCTCAGTGTTCATGTTAAAACAAGACAAGCCTTGTCATAGGTGATTAATTTCCTCAATTTGTACCTTCTAGATCATGAGAACACACCCCACTGCTACTCTTCAGTTCCTGGGAAAGTTCTGGAGAACAGTTTAAAGATAGCATAGACAATAAATGATCCCTTGGGCAGAAACGCCAGTCATCAGGGAAACGTCCGTGCTCTCTTTCCCAAGTAGCTAGCTGCTAGGGACATCTGCTTTTTTCAGCATCGCTCCATATCAGTGAAGGAATTTAGTGTGGACTAGATAGCTTTGATATTGGACATGACCTTCCTGTGGTATTTAGAACTGTTTTTCCTGAGGGATATAATGATATGGAATAAGGAAGAATCTGATCTTGACTGTGGTTTTTCATTAAAAAAAAAAAATCTGTTGCAGATTCTTGGCCAACCCTTTGGGACACCCACCTTTAGGCATCTTCTTGGCTCAGTTTGGTCACATTCCTCAAGTTCCCTCCTCTCCGTTCTTAGCAATTAAACACTGAAGTGTCTGGGTACGTTATCAGGGTTGCAAGTTCAGTTGCTTGATGTATGACTCAGTTCTGGTGCCCTTTCTTCCTTTTTGTACAAAGCAGAGCCATTTGTTATAGCAGAGCCATTTGTTATATATCCAAGAGTCTAAGAGTTCTCATTTATTTTTTCACTGTTACAGGAGGGTTTTTTTTTTTTTTTTTTGCCTTCTGCACTGGGAGAACAACAAATCAAAAGAGGATTTTACCTTAAAAAGCACATATGAAATTAAAATAATTGCTGGGAGGCCAAGGTCACTGTGTTTATTGGAACAGGGGTAGAGGGAAGCTTTTATTTTTGATACAGTAATACCTTGTATGTGCAAGTCTCCCAGTCTGTCTCTCACAGCTGACAAACAGATTACACTTATTTTAATGGGTAAGGGATTTCTCACTAATTAGTTTTTTTTTTTTAATGTTTCCTTTTCTCTCATTCATTGGTGAATGTTTAAAACCATTTATTAGGGGTTTCTTTTTTCTTTTTTAAATAATTATTTGACTGCACTGTGTCTTAGTTGTGGCATACAGGATCTTCGATCTTTATTGTGACCTGCAGGATATTTGGTTGTGGCTCTTAGGTGAACTCTTCTTAGGTGTGGCATGTGGGATCTAGGTCTCTGACCAGGGATCAAACCCAGGCCCCCTGCATTGGAAGCTCAGAGTCTTAGCCACTGGACCACCAGGAAAGTCCCAGAGAAGGCTTCTTGAAGGGGGTGGGGATGTCAAGGAAGGGAATCAGAAAGGAGGTGAGCATGGCAGGCAGTGTGTACAGGGCAAGTATATTAGGTGAAGTTGGGTAGTCAAGGGAAATAGAGTTGATTTGGTCCTTCGCTCTCTCCTTGGGCCTCAGTTTCTCTGCTGCAGCATGGATATGATAATAGTAATTACCACACAAGGTCATTATGAGGATTTCACTGATATGAGAGAAGCACTTAGTCAGAACTGTAATGTAGTAGGCACTCCACAGATGTTACAGATTGGTATTATTTTATATTATTAATAGGGCTGTGGGAGTGCCTTGAATGTCAAATCAGGCATGGGAGCTTTACTACCTATGTGGGTGACTGGGGGTCATTGGAAATTTGAGCAGGGCCATGACATGCCCCAAGAAAGATAATAAATTAATTTGTCTCTAATGAGAAGGGTGGATTGTAGACCCTTCTTTTTAGACTTTGTTTCAAACTGGAGAAGGAAATGGCAACCCACTCCAGTATTCTTGCCTGGAGAATCCCATGGACGGAGGAGCTTGGTGGGCTACAGTCCACGGGTCGCAAAGAGTCGGACACGACTGAGGAACTTCACTTTCAAACTAAATAGTTAAAAAATTTTCCAGGGCCCAGATATGATAGAATTATGTAAGTAAAGCTATTTGGTTTTTAACCAGTTGTCCAGAGGGTAGACCTATATAGTATATTAAAACCTGATAGGACTGTAAAATAATATGGTAGAGAGTCATAAGTGATATATTAGGTTGCCAACCTATGGGTAGGGGTGCTTTAGCAGGATGATGTTCCCAACATTCTGGTGTAATTAACAGCAACTCAATTTTCTGATAAGTTATGGGATTTTCTTCCCCATTATTTCTTTCCTCTGCTTTGAACAGTTCTCAGACCCAGTGTGTCTCCTATTCTCCTGCTTTCTTCTTTTCCTCGCTGCCTCTTCTTTCCTATTCTGAGAGATGAGTCAGGTAAATTTCCCCCTCCTGATTTTTACATTGCTCCTGGCCCACCTAACTTTAACAAAGCCTTCAGACCATCCTTTCTCAGAGCTCCTGGTTCATTGAGTTTAACAGTACATAATTATCCTCTAGGGAACACACATAGGTTAAACACCCTTGAGATTTGTTACATAAAATGATAAAAGGCTCTCCGAATTTGAGAATACTAGGTGCTCAAACCTCCCTGCCTTCCATCATTGAATTGACCCAAGTGACAGAAGCCCTTTGTTCCTGCTCCAGAAAGGGTCGTGTGGGGTAAATGTTCAAAAGGTTGTTCTCCGAACAGCTCAGGGCCTTCAAGATACTTGGCAGAACCTGATGCCAGAGAATGATCTTCTTTGGCTAACTCTGTTTTGTTCTTCTGGGTGGTCTGGGTGAGCCACTGGTCAGGATTCATGCTTCTCACTGAGTAAAGTGGGGAATTTTCAGCTGTGTTCACCATCTAGGAAACATAATAAAATAGGGGAAGAGGAAGAAGAATATGGGCATTACAGAGAAACACCCTTCTATTGTATGAAACTACTGGAGAATCTGCACTGGTGAATGAATTATTCATTCATTCCTCATTCATTTTGCAAAATTTTATTGTGTTCCAGGCACTGTCGCAGGTACTAGGGCTATAGCAGTGGATGAGATGTGGACCTTAATCCTTTTAAAAGAGACAGCAAATAGATACATAGATGAATAAGACATATTTGAATAGTGATGATTCTATGAAAAAGATAAAATAAGATGCTGCCACGAGGGCAGGTAGTCACAGAAAGCCTTTCAGAGGAGATAAGAGTCAAGCAAAGACCTGAAAGAAGCTGTGGATATGTGGGGGAAGAGAATTCAGGCCAAGGGGACATAAAGCGTAAAGGTCCAAAGGACGCTTTTTTGTTTGAGAAACAGCAGGTAAGCCAGTGTAGCTGAATAATTAGAAATAAGGTCCATGAGGTAACGCAAGGCCAGAGCATGCACATCATCCCAGGCTATGGGGAGGATTTCAGGTCTTATTCTAATCTCAGTGGGAAGCTATTGGAAGGTTTGGGCAGGATTCTTTGTCATTGTCCTGTGATTGTGATCCTAGTTCTGCCATCACCTTGCCCGTGTGAACTTTGAGTGAGCTCTTAGTCTCTTAGTTTGCTGTTAGGTAACATGGATAAAGATGCTAATCCCCAAGTGACATTTAAAAAATTAGCTCCTGGTTACAAAGAACTTGAGGCCATCAGATGAAAGGTATGATGTAGAGTAATTACCACTGTTCTATATAGTCATTATTTTAACAGCTGTCTTCTTTTCAAAATGGAAAAAAATAACAAGGTAGACCTGTACCCTAAATAGCAACATTAAAAAATGTCATGTTTCTGGGACTTCCCTGTTGATCCAGTGGCTAAGACTCTGCTTTCCCAATGCAGGGGGTCTGGGTTCAGTCCCTGGTCAGGGAACTAGATCTCATATGCTGCACCTAAGAGTTCATATGCTATTAACTAAAGATCCTGTATGCAGCAACCAAGACCTGGCACAGCCAAATAAGTAAGTATATTTTGTGCTCAGATGCTCAGTCATGTCCAACTCTTTGCAACCCAGTAGACTATAGCCTGCCAGGCTCCTCTGTCCATGGGATTCTCCCAGCATGAATACTGGAGTGGTTTTCCATTACCTCCTCCAGGGGATCTTCCTGACCGAGAGATCGAACCAAGTCTTTTATGTCTCCTGCATTGGCAGGTGGATTCTTTACCATTAGCACCACCTGGGGAACCCCACATTTATATAAATTTATAAAGTCATGTTTCTGATTTCCCTTTTGATTCCATATGAGAGATTTAACTTATTTGCATAGTACATCATGCGAAATGCCAGGCTGGATGAAGCACAAGCTGGGATCAAGATTGCTGGGAGAAATATCAATAACCTCAGATATGCAAATGATACCACCCTAATGGCAGAAAGCGAAGAGGAACTGAAGAGCCTCTTGATGAAAATGAAAGAGGAGAGTGAAAAAGCTGGCTTAAAACTCAACATTCAAAAAATGAAGATTGTGTCATCTGGTCCCATCACTTCATGGCAAATAGATGGAGAAACAATGGAAACAGTGATAGACTATTTTCTTGGGCTCCAAAATCACTGCAGATGGTGACTGCAGTCATGAAATTAAAAGACGCTTGCTCCTTGGTAGAAAAGCTATTACATACCTAGACAGCACATTAAAAAGCAGAGACGTTACTTTGCTTGCAAAGGTCTGTCTAGTCAGAGATATGCTTTTTCCAATAGTCATGTATGGATATGAGAGTTGGACCATAAAGAAAGCTGAGTGCTAAAGAACTGATGCTTTTGAACTGTGGTGTTGGAGAAGACTCTTGAGAGTCCCTTGGACTGCAAGAGATCAAACCAGTCAATCCTAAAGGAAATCAGTCCTGAATATTCATTGGAAGGACTGATGCCAAAGCTAAAGCTCCAATACTTTGGCCACCTGATGCAGAGAACTGACTCATTGGTAAAGACCCTGATGCTGGGCAAGATTGAAGGCTGGAGGAGAAGGGGACGACAGAGGATGAGATGGTTGGATGGTATCACTGAATCAAAGGAAATGAGTTTGAGCAAGCTCCGGGAGTTGGTGGTGGACAGGGAAGCCTGGCATGCTGCAGTCCATGGGGTCACAGAGTTGGACATGACTGTGTGACTGAACTGAACTGAGAGATTTAAGATATTCCTTTCTTCTTTGAAAAGTATCTTAAAAGCTTTCCAGAAGTTGAAACCCAACATATATCATAAAATATTTGAATGAGAAGAAATCTTAGAGATCTTATGAATCTGTTGTGGGGACAGTCTCATGTCTATAGAAATGACTTTAAGAAACTTCCTTGCTGTGCAGACTGTATGCTTTAAGCCTGTGTAGGAAATCACTTGGGGATTGTAGCCTCCAGCTGGGAAGGCAGGTGTGTTATTTGTTCATTTCCAATAAAGTTATATGTAGATAATGAAAAAAAAGGAGATTACAGATCATGTAGTCTGATCCCATCACTTTACAACTGAGGAAATGGAGAGAAGGCAAGTCGTGAGGACAGTTGCACTGCTGGGAAGCAGGAGTGCTGGGTGAGACTCAAGACCTGTGATTCCAGGCATCTGCTCTCTTCCCAGATCTGCAAGCTACATTCCTACCTCAGTGTCACATTTAGACATAACTTCAGTGTTACAGGAAGTGATTGACTATAATTTCAGATCCCTTTCCATCTCTATTGCAACGGTCGTGCCTTGCTAGTAGTGGAAGTGCCTGCTGCCATGAAGCATCTTTGCTTGGTGAGGCAGCTGTACATGAAAAAATTTTGCAGGCTGTAATTTGACTCTGTGCCACAACTGATTTGCTCTGTATCTTTATTTCCTCTGGTGCTGGTTAAGGACTCTGCCAGTGGATTCTGTAGACCACTGAGTCTGTGAACCTTGAGTTTTAAAATTGATCATGGTTCCGATTCTAATCTGGTTATAATTTTTTATGTTAAGGTTTGCCTGGAAAATTTATTTTTATTTTTATCATACATAGTTTTTATGATAACTTTTAAGAAGTGATATAATTCTGTTCGTTTGAAATTAGCTCATTGTGTCATTTTAGGTATTCTGGTTCCATCAATTTAATAACAGATATGAACCATTGTCATAAAAATAAGCAATATATGTACACACACATATATAATGACCTTTATGATTAACTTTTTCCTTGTATATGGATCTAGATTTCTTCAGTTATAGTTGCAGTAAACCTAAATGTAGGTAAAATGAGATCACACAGAGACACACACATACTTTCTATACCTTTGTAATACAGTAATATTTACTTGATTGGCATCCAAACTGGTATTTTTCTGCTTGAACTTCATTCTACTGATTCCATATAGCCCACACAGTCCCTCTCTGAAATAGGTGCTATGAGCATTTACCAGTCTAACCTGTTAGGGTATTCCTCATACTGGTATATTTTTGTCATTCATTCTGAAATCAATGGTATTTGAACAAGTCAAAAATAACTACAAGCATATCATTTCTTTTTTACTGGTTTTCCTTAAAGGAAATACCCTTTAACGTATTTTTATATTTTGTCTACTCATGCCATAGAGAAATAAATTGTTGATATTTTGGATACTTTGCCAGAAGTTAAGTAGTTTTCAAGAATAATCTTGCCAAATACTACTCTTTCCTTAATTAAAATTCTTAAAATAGTCAGAAATCATACTGGATAGTCATATGGGTTATTGAAAACAGCAGGCTTAAATCTGAAAACTGACTTCTGTAAGACAAGATGCCTAGGAATGCATTTCTTCAATAGGATCATCAAGAGGCTATTCCCTAGTCTGTCTCCCCATTCCCACCCTGAAATCATTTTAGATCTCTTGTCCTGGGGAATTTTACTATAACAAATGCTAGACATATCTTGCAGTCGTGGCTTCTGCCACAGACTTTGAAACAGAGAGCTCTGAATCCCCCTTTCCCACCTCCTTCAGCAGGTCCAAGACTCTTTTTAAGGGAGAATAGAGGAGCAGCGTCTGGGTCTTTGTGACCCCATGGACTGCAGACCACCAGGCTCCTCTGTCCATCAGGATTCTCCAGGCAAGAACACTGGAGTGGATTGCCATGCCCTCCTCTAGGGGATCTTCCCAACCCAGGGATCGAACCCAGTTCTCCAGCATTGCAGGCAGATGTTTACCAACTGAGCCACCAGCGAAGCCCAAGAAGACTGGAGTGGTCTTCCTGACCCAGTAATCAAACTGGGGTCCCCTGCACTGCAGGTAGATTCTTAGCCGACTGAGCTACCAAGGAAGCCCAGAGGGGCTTCCCAGGTGGTGCTAGTGGTAAAGAACCTTCCTGCCAATGCAGCAGATGTAAGAGATGTGGGTTTGATCCCTGGTTCGGGAAGATCCCCTGGAGGAAGAACAGCAACCCACTCCAGTATTCTTGCCTGGAGAAATCCCATGGACAGAGGAGCCTAGTGAGCTACAGTCCAGAAGGTCACAAAGAGTTGGACACAACTGAAGCGACTGAGCATGCACACATGCAGAGGGACAGAATAAATGCATCAGGCTGTCTTCCAGCTCTTCTCCAATTCCTGAGGATTTCACCGTGAGTTGTAGCAAGGGTACTCCTTAACTGTTAATCCCTAATTTCAAGTGGATGGCCTAATCCCATTGGGCCTTTTAACGCAGCTCTCAGCCTACAGGGCTTTCAGCAGCAACCTGTAGCAAGTGGTGATGCTCAGTGTTTCCCTGTGAGTACTTTCTAAGCTGGACTCTCAAGAATAGGGACCCTGGAGCAGCATAAGTGAGTGCAGTAAGGTCTGCAGGTGAGATATAAGTACATGATACAGGGTGTGTCTGTGTGTGTATGTGTGTGTGTGTATTACCTATAGATATAATGTATATATAAGTGTGTATGTATATATATACACATACAACTTAGATTTGTAGTGATGTGAATGAAATAATAAGAATCCAGTTACGGTTTGCAATTAATTAAACAGGAAAAGGATGCTGTAGTGAAATGGATAGTGACTCATATACATAAATGCTTTATAAACTATAAAGAGTTAAAATTTCTCCAGATATTTGGCTGAGAGTTAAACCACTTGACTTCAAGCTCTCCATCTTAAGAAAGTGAAGATCATGTTGATTGCTAATGACTTCTCCAAGTTGTCAGCAAATTATCCAGATATAATGTCTGTGGCAAACCCATCAAGGTGTTTTGGTCAGATGCCGTGTATATGTAACAAATGTGTCATTGTTGGCTTTTCCCCCATAGGTGTTCAAGAGACGGTATTTTTACTTAACTCAGCTTCCTGATGGTTCGTATATTCTCAATTCCTATAAAGATGAGAAAAATTCAAAAGAATCTAAAGGTTGCATCTACTTGGATGCTTGCATCGATGTTGTTCAGGTAGGACTCATGGAGGTAATATTTCTTTCTCTTTCTGGAAGACAGTTGTTGATCTATTAAGAACCTCAGTATTTTTCTGCCTTGATGAATTGCCTCTCCACCCATCAAAACGTGCATGCTAGACACTCAGAATCCTCTTCAGAATCCCACTCTCCCTCTGTGCTGCCATGCAAGTACTTTCCCAGTCCTCTGGAGTCTACTCCAAAGTACCTCTTGAATCCCTCACCTTCTTTCCATTCTCACTGTCTTCCTCCTGTTCTCTCTTTTATCCTCTCTTGCCTAGAGTCTTCTCTTCTGCCTTCTGATGTGTTGTCGTGCTCCACTCCATCTTCCTGAGATATAGATGGGGTCCTTCACTCGTCTGTTCAAAACCTTTTGGCTCTTGAGTTACTGTCTTGCATAGTGAGCTCTAAAGATCCTACCAGGGCATTGCAGGCCCACAGTGATTTGACTTTTCCTACCAACCCCCACCCCCACCCCCCCGCATCCCCCTCATACATTCTGTGCTCTCATCACTCCAGGCTAAGCACTCCACAGAGTGTCACACACACGTGCCTTTCTTATATTTGTTCCTCTGCCCAGCACAAACTTCCTGTTTGAACCTTATCTTTTAAGACTTGGCTCAAATGGGCCTTGTACCGTGAAACATTTTTTGTTTTCTTCCTCACACTCACTCCCACTAAGTGGAACTATGCTCCAGCTCCCGTGTGCTACCACTGTGCTGAATTCCTCCCATTCCTTTTTCCATTATAGAGGCCATGTCATATTCATGCCCAAGCCCCTTATAATAATTAGGAAAGTTGTATATACAGTAGGGGCTTAATACATGTTTGCTGATTTGAGTCACTGAGGGGGCATGGATGTTAGGGTTCGTATGGACAGGGTGGGGAGTAGAGGACAGAGAGATGATTAAGTAGGAAGTTGATTGACCAAGCAACAGGAGCCAAGACTACAGAGCCAGCCTGGCCTGGTCGACTAGAAGGGGCACTGCGTTGATTGGGAGGCAGAAGATGTCGGTTCAACACCCCCAACCTACCTGAATCTTAGTTTACAGAAGTGTAATGTGTGATTAATAATATCTCCTCACTTTATTAAGTGAGATTGTCATGAGAAGCAAATGAAAAAACACTTTAAAATATAATATACAATGATCTATGTGAATAGAAGTTACCCTCTTTTATATATTGAATTGGCAAAAAGTTCATTTGTTTTTTTTTTCCTGTAACATTACAGAAAACGGAACGAACTTTTTGGCCAACCCAATATATATGTGTGACAGCTTTCTTATCTTACTGGAAAGAAGAAGGCACATACAATTCCCAGATTTTCTCAATTAGCTCTAGTACAGTTTGACCTTCCTTTACTGGGGCTCCCAGGCTCTGATTTCTCCTCTATTTATGATTTCCTCCTCCCAAATATTTTCAAATATATAAATCTTTAGGACTTGCTACAGCAGTTTAATCGTTCTTTACTGTACTTTGAAGATGAGAAGGAGGGACTTTCTTGCATCCTTCTTGAATAATGACCATGCAGTGGAAAATTGTTGATTCATGAGCCTTCCTTGAAATTAATGCTGAGGTTTGGGAGCGGGGGACAGGGTGTCATTTCTTTTGTCATGACAGAGAATGCGGTAATGTAAAAGTAGGTGTCATCATGCTTGATGAAAGGAACAGGCTTTTCTTTTCTTGTGTGCTAGGATTCAGAGTAGGCCATTTCCATCATTTTTATTGAGAACCACATTTTAATATGAACCAACTACAGTCTTCTTTTATGCTTCTTTCATACTGTGATGAAAATGAATTAGATAGCGATATTGTATTTTATGATGTGATATAAAGCAGCTACCAGATTTATTTCAGGTCACTTTTGAGCTTGTTTTTAAGGGTTACTTTTGGAAATCTATAAATATGCCAGGAAAACTTCCAGCAGGGTGGAAATAGTAAAACACTGGCTTATTTTTGTCGAGTTAGTTTGATTATTTAAATGTGAAGGATGTCAGAAGGCCTTAAATGATAATACCCACTCAACATGTAGTATTTTATGTCAACTTTGTGCTTATACTTCCGTGTTCAGTACTGGTGGTGGTTTGGTTGCTAAGTCGTGGCCGACTTTCGTGACCCCATGGACTGCAGCCCACCAGGCTCCTCTGTCCATGGGTTTCTCCAGGTAAGAATACTGGAGTGGGTTGCCATTTCCTTCTCCAGTGCTCAATACTAAAGGGAATAAAAAAGATGTTTGACATGGTCTTTACATCATCTTGAAATTTCCTTGTTGAAAGAAGCAATTCTTTCATGAAAGTATTGACATACATATGTGCTGAGCTGAGGTAAAAATAAACTAATGAAATCTGATATTAAAAGGGTAACTAAACTAACTGAACACATGCCTTTTCTTTTTTCCCTCCAGTGCCCCAAAATGCGCCGTCATGCTTTTGAACTCAAGATGTTAGATAAGTATAGCCATTATCTGGCTGCTGAAACTGAGCAGGAAATGGAGGAATGGTTGATAACTTTGAAAAAGATTATTCAGATCAATACCGACAGTTTAGTGCAAGAGAAAAAGGAGACGGTGGAAATACCACAAGGTCAGAATTTTTTTAATGATTCATTATTGAGGTAAAGCCCTCGTGTTTAATCCATGGGAATGTCCTTTGTGTAGGGTGAATATAGAACTCTTAATCATGAGGGTTGACCTACTTCTTCATTAAAAGTGACTGTGGAAGTTGATAGGTTTTTCTTTTTTTTTAAAGAGTTGATGCTCCATTGGCTCTGACATATGAAATATAACCAGACTGAAAACAGATAGGGGATTCATGGCAGATTTTCAGAAGTCCATTAAAGTTTTCCCAGTGCTTTCATAATCAAAATTCTTTATAATAAATCTAGTAGGAGAGGTTGGGGTGGGAGAGAGAAAGAGAGTTAGGATATTCCTCTTAGGTGATTGTTAATGGTCTGCATGGTTTAGAACATCTGCTTTTAATGAATTTTCAGATGATGAAACTAGCAGCCAAGGGAAAGCCGAGAACATCATGGCCAGTTTGGAAAGGAGCATGCATCCGGAACTGATGAAGGTACACCTTTGTTAGGGCAACTTACCTTCAAGTGAGACAATGTTAATCCTGCATATTAAGGCTGTAATGCTGGATTCCATTTGGCAATGTTATTTCTAAGTTAAAAATGACAACAAATTAGTGAAACAGGTAGAGATTACAAAAGACAAGTACACTGCTCAAGTTGGACCTGCTCAGTACCAACTAACAGTTTGGAAAGTGTTATTTTTTTTCCCTAGGTTCCAAGAAATGCTACTAGATTCTTATGAATATTAATTTTATCTGCTATTTCTTATTAAGTATATTGTTCTGGTTTAGTTGCTATGTCATGTCTGACTTTTTTAGGACCCATGGACCATAGCCCACCAGCCTCCTACTGTCAATGAGATTTCCCAGGGAAGAATACTGGAGGGGGTTGCTATTTCCTTCTCCACATTCAGTTTAATTACTATATGTCATTCATACACTAAATATTATTCATTCAAGGAGCTATTGATGCAGATTAAACATGATATTCAGTCTAATGGTTTGTATATGTTAATTTCATATGAAAAACAGAGTCTGTCTCTATGTGAATGCCTATCTATATGTATATGAATAATGTTATCAGATAAGGATTTTGGTTAACAGACATCATTTGTGTTGATTACTCTGTTCTTTGGTGTTTGAAATGAGCCAGCTTTGGAAGTGTAGAGGTGATTATCATGTCTGTCTTACTAGGTTACATATTTTAATCTGTGGATGCTATACTAGATTAGGAGGTTATGCCCTATTTCTCCATTTAAATCCTTGCCAAACCTATTTATATTTTTACTTTATTCCTCCTCCTGAGCTATTAACTTATACAGGTTTAGATGTTACTTTTTTCTGTCTTAAATTGACCATTCTCTTAAGCTTCAATGTTAATATATTTTCAAAAATTTTGAAACACACTCATGATCCCCTGTAGATTATAATGTGTTCCCTTTAAGTCTTTGTCATTTCAGACAAAATTTTTTTGTTTTTTCCTAAAGTGATAGAATCAGAATTGTATATAAATTGTGTATAACTGTATGTAATATAAGAATCATGGTTGCCATTTCCTTCTCCAGAGGATCTTCCCAAACCCAGGGATCGAACCCAGGTCTCCCACATTGTAAGCAAGACGCTTTACCGTCTGAGCCACCAGGGAAGTCCTGTATATAATATACACACATATATATATATATAACATATATACTCATGGATTTATATGTGTATATATATATATATATATATATATATATATATATATATATAATGGATGAGTAGCACCATGGATTGTTTCTCTTCTTAATTCTCTTTTACATCACAAGTCTCTTGTATTTCTTTTTTGTACTATGGGTTGAATAATATTCTTGGTCTTAAAAAAGTGTATAGAAAGTTATAAATACTTGATTAATAGCACAGGTCATGATGACTATAACTCTGCACAGCAAGCATTCTTTATCTGCCTTAGGTACTTGGAAGTGGAGAAGAGTGTATATTTGAAGCTGTGTCAAGTTGCTAGTTTCTCACGAACTAGATCATTAAATGGTGTTTTGAAGGAAATCAAGTAATGATCAACACGTGTATATGTATATGTGTGGGTATATATATATATATATATATATATATATATATTTGTCTGTTTCAATTTTAGTATGGAAGAGAAACTGAACAACTAAACAAGCTCAGTAGAGGAGATGGAAGACAGAATCTCTTTTCTTTTGATTCAGAAGTTCAGGTATTAATGATATATTGCTTTAAATAATTGTTGCTTATTCAGATCAACAGTGTCTGAAATGTTGAAATCACTGATTTTCAAACTACTGGGCTTATATTTATTGCTTTATTTTTTTTGTCTTGGTTGCTTTGAATAGGTAGCTTAATAACTAATTTCACTAGGAGGGCTGAAAATATACAAATAGTTTGGAACTGTATATGTGTGTGTGTGTGTATATATATATATATATATATATATATTCCTCTCAATTCTTTATATTGTTTTCACTTCATCTTACTCTTCAAAGTCAATAAATTAAAGAATCTTTAACAATGGTTTCAGTGCTTTTAACACATTAAAGACAATTGTGATCCAGTATCAGTGAAAATGTATAGTATAAGGAACACCATGTCATATGAGAAGTGTTTATTTTCCATTTTTGATGTAGGCCTGTAGAACTGGGATAATTTTCATGTCTGGTTTAATCTCACTTCAGAGGGAAAGCGGTCCAGGAAAGTGCAAATTTATGTGCACATGTGTATTTTAGTCTCTTTCACAAGAGTGAGGTACTTTCAGTACTAGTTCAGTTCAGTTCAGTCGTGTCCCACTCTTTGTGACCCCATGAATCGCAGCACGCCAGGCCTCCCTGTCCATCACCAACTCCTGGAGTTCACTCAGATTCATGTCCATCGAGTCCGTGATGCCATCCAGCCATCTCATCCTCTGTCGTCCCCTTCTCCTCCTGCCCCCAATCCCTCCCAGCATCAGAGTCTTTTCCAATGAGTCAACTCTTCACATGAGGTGGCCAAAGTACTGGAGTTTCAGCTTTAGCATCTTTCCTTCCAAAGAAATCCCAGGGTTGATCTCCTTCAGAATGGACTGGTTGGATCTCCTTGCAGTCCAAGGGACTCTCAAGAGTCTTCTCCAACACCACACTTCAAAAGCATCAATTCTTTGGCGCTCAGCCTTCTTCACAGTCCAACTCTCACATCCATACATGACCACAGGAAAAACCATAGCCTTGACTAGATGGACCTTAGTCAGCAAAGTCATGTTTCTGCTTTTGAATATGCTATCTAGGTTGGTCATAACTTTTCTTCCAAGGACTAAGCGTCTTTTAATTTCATGGCTGCAGTCACCATCTGCAGTGATTTTGAAGCCCCCAAAAATAAAGTCTGACACTGTTTCCACTGTTTCCCCATCTATTTCTCATGAAGTGATGGGACCAGATGCCATGATCTTCATTTTGTGAATGTTGAGCTTTAAGCCAACTTTTTCACTCTCCTCTTTCACTTTCAGATACTACTAAATATGTATTAATATTTAGTTCCATGATTCTTTTTACCTTTTATTTTTTAACTTATATTTTATATTTGTGTATAGTTGATTAACAATGTTGTGTTAGTTTCAGGTGTACAACAGAGTATTTCAGTTACATATACATGTATCTGTTTTGTTTCATATTTTCTTCTGATTTAGGTAATTCCATGATATTTTCCAATTAAATTACCAATTTTTAAAAATGGTAAACTTCTACAGTGTCTAAATGTTACAGATATTTTTCTGAATGGAAAATACTTCACAAGAAAATAAATTACTTGAGGGAAGATGAATCTTTTGGTATTCTTTTCAGTTTTTCTACATATTGTTGTTGTTCAGTTGCTAAGTACTATCTGACTCTTTGCAACCCCATGGACTGCAACAAGTCAGGCTCATCTGTCCTCCACTGTCTCCCAGAGTTTGTGCAAATTCATGTCCATTCTAGCCATCTCATCTTATGCCACCCCCTTCTCCGTTTGCCTTCAATTTTTCCTAGCATCAGGGTTTTTTTCCAATGAGTTGGCTCTTTGTGTCAGGTGGCCAAAGTATTGGAGCTTCAGTTGCGGTATCAGTCCTTCCAGTGAATATTCTGGATTGATTTCCTTTAGGATTGACTGGTTTCATCTCCTTGCTATCCAAGGTACTCTCAAGAGTCTTCTCCAGCACCACGATTCAAAAGCATCAATTTTTCTGCTCTTAGCTTTCTTTATGGTCCAGCTTTTTCCATCCATACACAACTGCTGGAAAAACCATAGGTTTGACTATACAGATCTTTGTCAGTAAAGTAATGTCTCAGCATTTCACATTCTTCGGTTGACTCTGAGGGTTACTCCATTTCTTCTAAAGGATTCTTGCCCACAGTAGTAGATATATTGGCCATCTGAGTTTAATCTCCCATTCCCGTCCATTTTAGTTCATTGATTCCTAAAATGCCGATGTTCACTCTCGCCATCCTCTTTCTGCTTGACCACCTCCAATTTACCTTGATTCATGGACCTAACATTCCAGCTTCCTATGCGATATTGTTCTTTATAGCATTGGACTTTACTTTCACCACCAGACATATCCACAGCTGAGTGTTGTTTCCATTTTGGCTCAGCCTCTTCATTCTTTCTGGAGCTATTAGTAATTGCCCTCTGCTCTTCCCCAGTAGCATATTGGACAGCTTCTGATCTGGGGGGCTCATCTTCTGGTTTCATATGTTTTTGCCTTTTACTACCATTCATGGAGTTCTCGTGGCAAGAATACTGGAGTGGGTTGCCATTCTTCCTCCAGTGGACCACGGTTTCTCAGAACTCTTCACCCTGTCCTGTTCGTCTTGGTTGGTCCTACATGGCATGGCTCATGGATTTTGCCGTGACAAGGCTGTGATCCATGAAGGGGTTTTCTACATGAGATTTCTAATTAAAATCTATGGATTTTTTAAATAGTATGCATTATATAAGCATTATAGTTTTTTTTTTTTTCTCAGTGAAAATGTAGCAATAAAATATAAAATAATTTTGGGAAGATAGATTGTGTTTCTTTTTGCTTCAAACGTTTTTCTAACTAAAATTCTTTTAGTCTGAAATGGAAAAAGTATGTAGTCTATAAATAATGCAGAAGTTTTTCCTTAATAAAAATACCACATGAAAAAATAAAATTATCTGGGGAAAACTCATTTTTCCCCCCATAGCGCTATTATATTATTTGTGTAAGTTCTATAATTTTTTTCCAGAAAGTGTATAGCAGGCCTTGGGAATGTTAGTTCTAAGATATTCATTAAGAAATTTACTCATTTGAACCATGTCTGAGCCTTTGATTCACTTGTCGTTCCATGCCCCCCTACCCCCACCATCTTGATTGCACTCTAATTGGACATGTCAGACTCTTTGATTGTATACAAAGAAGCCAATTGACTGTGGTTGAAACTCCATCCAGTGTCTTTAAAAAATTTGTGGTGTAGTGTTTTTGTGGTCATGGAACAGAACTGATTTTATGTTTGTTTATCAGTGAGCTACAGTGAGAGAAAAATTTACAGTTGGGATGAAAGTTTGAGCAAAAATTGAATTCAGTGTTAATTATGAAAGGCCAATTTTACCACAGAGAAATCCAGGTTGTGTGTACATTTCTAGGTAGGCAGTGCCATCCGATAATATCAACCTTCCCTTATGGTCGGAGTTCAGTGTCCAGAGAGGAGTTTTCTACCACTGACTGTAGAGAATAAAGAAACACTGACTGAAGGAGATGGTTCTGACTTTGAACTCCTAGGGGAGGCCGTATGTCCCCACATTTGCACTCACAGGCCTCAGAAGAGAAAGGAATTGGGGGCTGGAGTGGTTTAGTCCAGTTTTCCTTCACATTCCACTGTCTGAGCAAGCTCGAAAGGAGAGCAGATAAATGGGCGGAAATTAGAATTGATCTCCATGGCAATGACTTGCCTCTGCTGGCTCCACAGATAGATAAGTGTTCAAGAGGGAGCTGTCTAGTCCCACACATTTGTAGATAAATAGACTCTGGGGGAAAAATTATGCTTTCAGGTACAAATATTATACTTTAGGCCCTTTTAAGGGGAGTTTTGTCAGTGACGCAGGCAAGGTCAGAACAGCTATAATTATCTAAGGCTCTTCAGGCACAATACCTGTTTTGGCTTGAATTACTCAGGCAATTGAGAAAAATTCTTGTGTTTCTTGGCTTGACTTTTCCATACTGGCAATATATTCTGCTCAGATTCATCCAGTCACTTCCCATCTACCCTCTCTCTGGTCTTGTTGAAAGTGTAGTAAGTTGTGCCACAGTCTATACTTTTTCTTCCATTTGTGAACAGAATGTGAGTCTGTTCAGACAATCAGAATGAACAGATGAACTCACATCGCCTGAGCTGGGTGAGCTGAAGGGGGATTCAGTGAGTTTCTTTGAGGGGGGGAGACAGATTCCTCCCCTGCTGGGAGGAATTTCTTGACTGTCAGTATCTTTTTTTAAACTTTATTTTGAAGTACCAGTAATTTAAAAAATATACCTCAGTGGCAGCCAGGATTCATCCCCCAGCTCTGTTAGAAGCTGAGCTCAGTGGTTTTGTTTCCTATGCACATGCCTCACTCTCTATCCATCATTTCAATGTAGGTGGTCCCCAGGGTTCCAGCCTCATCCTCCTCACCCTAGTTGCCACTGATTCTGAAATCCAGATCTCCAACCCACACCTTTCCTATTTTCCAACCGCTTACTTGTATCCTTTCAAACTCAGCATATCCTAAACTGAATTCATTGTCTCTATTCGCCCTCCCCTTATATCTGCTATTCATTTTTATTTCACAACTAAGTTTATAACATCACAATCTACTGAATTTCTACTGAATCTTCCAAGTTAGAGGCCATGGTGTTATTCTTGCCTCCCATATCCATTCATGTCAAATTTGTTTCATGCACAGCTCAGAAAAGAAACAAAATTCCTACCATCCTGGAACACAGTATTTTGTGGGGAGGACAAACAATAAATAATGAAGTAAATGTTAAAAATAATGTTAGAAAATTAATTAAGGAAAGGGAGTATAGGCTGTCAGAGAATATATAATTCTATATAGGGAGTTAAGGAAGGTCTCTCTTTGGGACTGCCAATTGATTAGAGACTTGAATGAAATGAGGGAGTAAACCATGCATCTATCTTGGGGGAAGAGAGTTCTTGACAGAAGAGCAAGTTCAAAGGTCCTGAAGTGGGAGTGTACTTGGTGTGCTGGAAAAATAACCAAAGAGGCTGGTGGAGCTGAAACAGAGGAGGCAGGCTTGAGTGGTAGGAGATGAAATCAGAGGAGCACGGTCAGGAGTGAGGCAGGGATTTATATCAGTGTTGAACCTTAGTGTAAGAACGCTACAAAGGCTCATTGAATGAAAAAATTAAAGAGTTCAAATGAAGAATGGACAGAGATCTGTTAGATTTTGCAAGTTTTACTTAGAGATCTATGTTCATGTGAATTCTATTTTGGGAGAGAAATGATTCATATTATCTGTTTTTTAGAGGTTGGACTTTTCAGGAATTGAACCTGATATAAAGCCATTTGAGGAAAAGTGCAATAAACGTTTCTTGGTAAATTGCCATGATTTAATGTTCAATATCTTGGGTCAAGTTGGAGACAATGCAAAAGGACCACCCACAAATGTATGTATGACTTTTTCTTCTACCTCCCTTAAACCAGTATATTACAGAAACTATTGTTTTTGTTTTTGTTTCTTTTTTTTCTGAGAACTAATTTACTGGGTGAAAATTCCATTGCTACATGTTACAATAAATTTGACATGGAAGAATTTTATTTGTCTTTCTTTTGCCAGGATAGGAATATGTTTTCATCTTGAGAGGATTCATGAAAGTCTTACCTATTCAAAATAGCAGACAGAGTAGGTAGGCTGTTGTCCTTCAAGAGGGACATATCTCCAGAACCTGGAAAGTCCTCAAATTTGTAAATTTTACTAGAGAATATAACTTCTGTGAAATTGACTCATAGCCATGAATAAGGAACACCAAAACCATGGAGGCACACAGAGGCTGTTCAGTTTGTCTCACTCACTATTCTCATAGAGTGAATTCATTGTGTTCTGCACAAAAATTCTAATTATTAGCTGTCACGGATCATTTGAACTGCTTAGGAATACTTGAAACTATGAATGTAAAATCGCCCAAAAGACTGCATTTTCTGTTCATCTCTTTTTTTTCTTTTTGACAGGGGCGGGGGTGGGTGGGGGGGAAGGGAGTTCTAGTTTATGTTTGAAAAGTATCCAGTGATGATTTATTCTCTTATGAAGTAGCTGAGATGCACTAGCAGACTCTCAGTGTGTAAAGGGTTAATCTTTATGCCATCTGGCATGAAATTTCTCTTTGTGACCAGCTTTCAAATGCCATCTGTAGAGAGGAATAATGTCTTCCAAAATTGCTGATGGGGCAAAGCTTTTGTCAAGTAATTTGATTTTGACTGATATTAGCTCTTATTAAATGTATAATCCAGTAAGCTGTAATATAGAAAAAGGGAAGATTTATTTCTACTGTGTAATATTGGCATTATTTTTAGGTAATTTCAATAAGCCTACAGAGAATGAAAATTTATTCATAGAATAATTAATGTTCTTTAAGTGTGGCTTCCGACTTCTACTCATTTAAAAAAATTTGTAACTTATGAAATTACACAGGACAAAAGTTACAATTTGAGGGTCTGTTATTGAGAAAGCTCTTTCTCATATGCAAATTAGCCATAATACAATTTTAGCTGAATGTTGAACTCAGAAAAGAACTGTAATCACAGAAACTTGAATAAAAAAATTTTTTCTGTAATTTGTGTCCCTCCCCCATCCCACCTAAAATAAAAGTCATTGTTTAAAAATGTAATGGTTTTCATTCCCAGGTTGAACCCTTTTTTATTAATCTTGCCTTGTTTGATGTGAAGAACAACTGTAAGATTTCAGCTGACTTCCATGTAGACTTGAATCCCCCATCTGTCCGTGAAATGCTGTGGGGCCCTCCAAGCCAACCAGCTACTGATGGTACCCCAAGAGGTTCTTCACCTGAGTCTTTCATTCATGGAATTGCTGAATCTCAGTTACGCTACATAAAGCAGGTAAGGAATCTTTTAGCCTTGGTAGCACGTTCAGAATAAGAAACAGAAAGACCCTTGGGTTCTTGCATAGTTTCAGGCCAATATTTTAATGTTTTCATGGGCAGTCCATCTTTTGTAGGGTCTGTGTATAGTTGTTTTTCTGGTGACTGAAGTTGGAGGGGATAAAAGGGAAAACAGCAAATATGCTAATAATACCCTAGTGAAGTGGGACGTGATGGGAATCTCAAAGGAAGTATTTTGTGAGATGGAATGCGGATGACACAGACACACCCCTGGACTCATGCACATAATAAAGGCTGTTTTCTTTGAAGAAAAAGTTGACCCTAAAATAACCTTCCCTCTCCCATTCCCATTTTGAGTAGGTAGCTTTAATGGAGCATACACACTCCTTACACAAGGAGTTCTTATGTCACAGCCATCCTGTCTGATACAAAGAATCCCCTTTAGAAGGAGTGAACAGTTCCCTTGCATTTTGACCTCTTATCAGACCAGAGGCCTTAAGAGGTTAGGCAGAGCAGAACTGATAGTCTGCCATCTAGACTTGCAACTGAAAGGAAATTAGAGTGTTACAGAGAACTAAAGCAGGAAGAAGCAGAACAAAGCAGCTCACACTGTAAGGAGATTTGTTTTACCCCAAATAAAAATGTTATTCCTTCCATGTCCTGGCTATTGTAAATAGTGCTGCAATGAACTTTGGGTGCATGTGTCTTTTGAAAAGAAAGTGAGAGTTGCTCAGTTGTGTCCAACTCTTTACCACCCCATGGACTATACAGTCCATGGAATTCTCCAGGCCAGAATACTGCAGTGGGTAGCCTTTCCCTTCTCCAGGGGATCTTCCCATCCCAGGGATCGAACCCAGGTCTTCCACATTGCAGGTGGATTCTTTACCAGCTGAGCCATCAGGGAAGCACGTGTCTTTTAGAATTGTGGTTTTCTCAGGATACATGCCCTATTAGTGGGATTGCTGGGTCATATGGTAGTTGTATCCCTAGTATTTAAAGAAATGTCCATATTGTTCTCTATAGTGGCTGTATCGATTTACATTCCCACCAACCATGTATATAATGCAATATTACTCAGCTATAAAAAGGAACGATTTTGAGTCAGTTGTAGTGAAGTGGGTGAACCTGGAGCCTGTTCTATAGAATGAAGTAAGTCAGAAAGAGAAAAACAAATATCATATATTAACACACACACACACATATATATATGGAATCTAGAAAAATAGTACTGATGAACCCATTTGCAGGGAAGGAGTAGAGATGCAGGTGTGGAGAGCAGACTTGTGGATGCATCAGGGGAAGGAGGGGGCGGGACGAATTGAGAAAGTGGCACTGCCATATATACACTATCATGTGGAAGACAGCCAGCTAGTGGGAAGCTGCTGTGTAACACAGGGAGCCCAGCCTGGCGCTCTGTGACGACCTATGGGAGTGGGGAGGGAGGCTCTAGAGGAAGGAGACATATATATAATTCTGGCTGATTTGCATTGTATAGCAGAAACCAAGACAACGTAAAATTATTCCCTGATTTTAAAAAAAAAGTTACTTTTTTTCCTGATTATAAACATAAATACATTATTATGTAGAAAATTCAAAGAATACAAAAAGTACTAAAGAAGAAAATAAAAAATCAGCACCCATAAATGATAACTATTAACATTTTGGCCAACATTTTTCTAAATATCTCTGTTGTGTATATGTAAACACATATATATTATGTGTACTCTTACAAACTGTATTATAGTCCTGCTGTTTTATACCTACTGTATTCATTGAACATCATATTTATCATCCTATATCTCTCTGGATCAGTTACATTCTTATTAAAGAATGATATGGTGATTTAGCTTATTAGGATATTTCTAATTATGGCATATCATAAATAATGCTGCATTATTGCATCCTTGTAGCTCATTTGTATTATCTCCTTAGAATAAATTTTAAGCATTGGGCATTTCGGTGTCAAAGATTATGCTCACTGATACAGATTGCCCAATAGTAGGGGACCTGACATGTGTTGTCACTCCCCTCTATGGGCTGTGGATCTGTGGTCGTTTTTCACCATGTTACCCCTCATTCCCTTGGGTTGTTACTTGACTGTGGTTGTCACATATATGAACATTCCACTCTGATGGCCTGTGTTTCTAAAAGAGAGATTGAGCAAAACAGTATTATAAGTATTTGAGAACCTGCTTTTGAATTATATGTTGAAAATTTTCCACACAATTCCAAATAAGTCCTTGTAAGCCAATGATGTATTTGCTGCCTTACTTCATTGTGTTTAGTTGTCTGTTCAACACAAGAAGTTTGAATTGTAGTTTCAGATGTCATGCCATTTATAACCCAGGTTTGGAGGAAAATCAACATTTTTTTAATATCTCTTGTGTGCCAGAGTCTTCCACTGATGTCTCATGTAAACATGATTGTTGTGTAAAACATAATTATGACTGGTTTGCAAATCAGGGAGGCTAAGTAAGCTGCCTACTATGGCAAAGCCAGTAGTGGTGAAGGCGGGATTTGAACCTAGGTCTGTTTGAAAGACATCAGGCAACAAAATTAGGCAGAATGTAATTAAATGCTGATATGTATAACACATTGATCACTGAGGAAGGCTTTCTTATCTCTTCTTGCTATTCTTTGGAACTCTGCATTCAAATGGGTATATCTTTCCTTTTCTCCTTTGCTTTTCACTTCTCTTTTTTTCATAGCTATTTGTAAGGTCTCCTCAGACAACCATTTTGCCTTTTTGCATTTCTTTTTCATAGCGATGATCTTGATCACTGCCTCCTGTACAATGTCAGGAATCTCTGTCCATAGTTCTTCAGGCACTCCACCTATCAGATCTAATCCCTTGAATCTATTTGTCATTTCCACTGTATAATCGTAAGGGATTTGATTTAGATCATAGCTGAATGGTCTAGTGGCTTTCCCTACTTTCTTCGATTTAAGTCTGAAATTGGCAATAAGTTCATGATCTGAGCCACAGTCCTCTCGCAGTCTTGTTTTTGCTGACTGTATAGAGCTTCTCCATCTTTGGCTGCAAAGAATATAGTCAATTTGATTTCGGTATTGACCATCTGGTGATGTCCATGTGTAGAGTCTTCTCTTGTGTTGCTGGAAGAGGGTGTTTGCTATGACCAGTGCATTCTCTTGGCAGAACTCTATTAGCCTTTGCCCTGCTTCATTCTGTACTCCTAGGCCAAATTTTCCTGTTACTCCAGGTATTTCTTGACTTACTATTTTTGCATTCCAGTCCCCTATAATGAAAAGGACATCATTTTGGGGTGTTAGTTCTAGAATGTCTTGTATGTCTTCATAGAACAGTTCAACTTCAACTTCTTCAGCATTACTGGTTGGGGCGTAGACTTGGATTACTGTGATATTGAATGGTTTGCCTTGGAAATGAACAGAGATCATTCTGTCATTTTTGAGATTGCATCCAAGTACTGCATTTCAGACTCTTAATTCTTGACTATGAGGGATACTCCATTTCTTCTAAGGGATTCTTGCCCATAGTAATAGATATAATGGTCATCTGAGTTAAATTCACCCATTCGAGTCCATTTTAGTTCTCTGATTCCTAAAATGTGAACATTCACTCTTTACCATCTCCTGTTTGATCACTTCCAATTTGCCTTGATTCATGGACCTAACATTCCAGGTTCCTATGCAATAGTGCTCTTTACAGCATCGGACTTTACTTCCATCACTAGTCACATCCACAACTGGGTGCTGTGTTTGCTTTGGCTCTGTCTCTTCATTCTTTCTGGAGTTATTTCTCCACTGATGTCCAGTAGCATATTGGGCACCTACTGACCTGGGGAGTTCATCTTTCAGTGTCCTATCTTTTGCCTTTTCATACTGTTCTTGGGGTTTTCAAGGCAAGAATAACTGAAGTGGTTTGCCATTCCCTTCTCCAGTGGACCATCTTTTGTCAAAACTCTTCACCATCACCCGTCCATCTTGAGTGGCTCTACACAGCATGGCTCATAGTTTCATTGAGTTAAACAAGGCTGTGGTCCATGTGATCAGATTGGTTAGTTTTCTGTGACTGTGGTTTTCAGTCTGTCTGCTCTCTGATGGAGAAGGATAAGAGGCTCATGGAAGCTTCCTGATGGGAGAGACTGACTGAGGGGGAAATTGGGTCTTGTTCTGATGGGTGGGCCTTCCTCAGTAAATCTTTAATCCAACTTTCTGTTGATGGATGGGGCTGTGTTCCCTCCCTGTTGTTTACCTAGGGCCAAACTATGGTGCAGGTATGAAGATAATGGTGACCTCCTTCAAAAGATCCAATGCATGCTCTGCTGCACTCAGTACCTCCAACCCTGCAGCAAGGCCATCGCTGACCCACACCTCTGCCAGAATCTCCTGGACTCTCAGGGCAAGTCTGAATCAGATAAATAAAGGACAGATGAATAAAGGACAGAAATGGTATGAACCTAACAGAAGCAGAAGATATTAAGAAGAGGTGGTAAGAATACACAAAAGAACTATACGAAAATGATCTTCAGGACCCAGATAATCATGATGGTGTGATCACTCACCTAGAGCCAGACATCCTGGAATGTGAAGTCAAGTGGGCCTTAGGAAGCATCACTAAGAACAAAGCTAGTGGAGGTGATGAAATTCCCATTGAGCTGTTTCAAATCCTGAAAGATGATGCTGTGAAAGTGCTGCACTCAGTATTGCCAGCAAATTTGGAAAACTCAGCAGTGGCCACAAGACTGGAAAAGGTCAGTTTTCATCCCAACCACAAAGAAAGGCAATGACACAGAATGCTCAAACAACCGCACAGTTGCACTCATCTCATTTGCTAGTAAAGTAATGCTCAAAATTCTCCAAGCTGGGCTTCAACAGTACGTGAACTGTGAAATTCTAGATGTTCAAAGTGGTTTTAGAAAAGGCAGAGGAACCAGAGATCAAATTGCTAATGTCTGTTGGATCATTGAAAAAGCAAGAGAGTTCCAGAAAAACATCTATTTCTGCTTTATTGACTATGCCAAAGCCTTTGACTGTGTGGATCACAATAAACTGTGGAAAATTCTGAAAGCGATGGGAATACCAGACCACCTGACCTGCCTCTTGAGAAATCTGTATGCAGATCAGGAAGCAACAGTTAGAAGTGGACATGGAACAACAGACTGGTTCCAGATAGAAAAAGGAGTACATCAAGGCTGTATATTGTCGCCTTGCTTATTTAACTTCTATGCAGAGTACATCATGAGAAATGCTGGACTGGATGAAGCATGGGCTGGAATCCAGATTGCGGGGAGAAATATCAATAATGCCAGATATGCAGATGACACCACCCTTATGGCAGAAAGTGAAGAACTACTAAAGAGCCTCTTGATGAAAGTGAAAGAGGAGAGTGAAAAAGTTGGCTTAAAAGTCAACATTCAGAAAACTAAGATCGTGGCATCTGGTCTCACTACTTCATGGGAAATAGATGGGGAAACAGTGGTAACAGTGTCAGACTTTATTTTGGGGGGCTCCAAAATCACTCCAGATGGTGACTGCAGCCATATAATTAAAAGACGCTTGCACCTTAGAAGAAAAATTATGACCGACCTAGACAGCATATTAAAAAGCAGAGACATCACTTTGCCAACAAAATCTGTCTAGTCAAGGCTGTGATTTTTGCAGTAGACATCTGTGGATGTGAGAGTTGGACTATAAAGAAAACCGAGGGCCAAAGAATTGATGCTTTTGAACTGTGGTGTTGGAGAAGACTCTTGAGAGTCCCTTGGACTGCAAGGAGATCCAACCAGTCCATCCTTAAGGAAATCAGTCCTGAGTATTCATTGGAAGGACTGATGCTGAAACTGAAACTCCAATACTTTGGCCACCTGATGTGAAGAACTGACTCATTTGAAAAGACCCTGATGCTGGGAAAGATTGAGGGCAGGAGGATGAGATGGTTGGATGGTAGCACCAACTCAACGGACATGAGTAAAGTTTGGGTAAACTCCGGGAGTTGGTGATGGACAGGGAGGCTTGGCGTGCTGCAGTTCATGAGGTCGCAAAGGGCTAGACATGACTCAGCAACTGAACTGAACTGAACTGATGTATAACACAATGGGAGTGGAGGGGTTTGAAATGTGAGGAAACTTCAGGGGTTGAAAGTTGACTTAGAAGATGGCACAGAAGTTGTGGGACCTCAGGGAGGTTTCAAAGGAGTAGATGAGAGCTGCAGAGGTGAGAATGAATGGAAGTAGCCTCAAATGGCTTGATCATTTTGCACTCTTTTCCCAGATCCAGTAAAGGTATCAGGAAGTGGTCATTTACTTCAAATAGTTGAACATTTCCTTTTGAAGAAGTCTTTTTCTTCAACTTCTTCCATTTAGGACTAGGATGCAGTACTGTATAGGGAAAGACAATATTAGCAGATCTGAACAATAATCTGAGCTCACTGATTTTGAACAATAATCTGAGCTCACTGAATTTTTTTTCCAGCAATATTTTTTTCAGTCTTCCTCTAGGTACTTTATCCGTATGAAGTCATTTATTTTTTCTTAATATTTATTTATTTAGCTGTGCCAGGTCTTAGCATGTGGGATGTGGGATCTTTAGTTGTAGCAGTTGAACCTGGGCCCCCTTCATTGGGAGTGTGGGGTCTTAGCCACTGGACCACCAGGGAAGTCCTTGTTTGAAGTCATTTTATTCTTACCACACCCTAGTAAAGTAGATAGGTCCTATTCCTATCCCCATTTTACAGATGAGGAAACTGAGGCACGGAGCAACCAGGTGACTCATTCAAGGTCCCAGAGCTACTGTGGGGAGGAACAGGACCTGAATCTGGCTCTAACAGGCCCCAGAGTGCAGCTTCCCCCTTCCCGCCCCTCCCCTCCTGCTGTTCTGCTTCCTTGTCACCCTAGAGAGGGACATGGCGCTTCCCTGGCACTTGTGGAAAGTATGAAGACCCCACCCCTACAGCAAGGCTGTTCCAGCGGCAGCAGGATCTATAGGAAGAGGCCACCCACTCCCAGGGCTTGGTGGATGGTGGCGCTTGGGGGCTATTCTAGGCTCTCCCCATCTGCTTGGAGAGTCTTTCTCTGTAGTGGCTTCCTGAGGAGAAACAGGTGACCACAGGAAAAGGAAGAAGCTGAGCCCATCGAGTAGTCTTACCTTCCTGGCACCAAACAGCTACTGTGACCAATCACTTCACTCTCAGCTGCCTGACAGTTCCTTCCCAAGTGCCCAGACAGAGCTCGGTGCCCTGGATCCCTCAAGATGACCTAGAGTGGGGTTGTGGGGGAGGTGCTGACTCTTGGGAGTCTGTTTGTGTGTTCCCCATTGGGGGTCAGCAAGTGTGGAGCTAGTGAAAAAGGGCACTGCTGTCACATGCCCTGCCACATCCTGGGGGGCTAAGCACTGGGAACTGGAGTGGGGACACCTGGCCCGTTCCTTGGAGGGAGGTGCGAGTGACGTGGGTGACAGTCACCCTGAAGAGAGCCAGGCAGTGCCATGCCTCCTTGGTGGGAAAGGAGGGCCTTGTCCTGAAGAGCCAGACTCCCAGGCCACCTGGGATTCCAGGGTGTTCTCTAGCTATCCCGCTGTGTTCTGAGGAGTGGGGAAGAGCTGGAAGCTAAGGGGCAAAAGCCAGGGCTGCCTCAGAGAGTGCCCCCCTGCCTTGGAATCCTGGTTAGTTGAACAATGAGCATCTCTGTGCTTCAGCATTCTCCTGTGTCTAAGGTCCCCCATCCCAGAAAGCACTCGGCCCTGTGCCAACCTGCCAAATTTGCTCAGTACAGTGGGGCTGCTAGTGAGAGCAGTAGTCACGGGGATCATACAGTCAAAGCAGCTTCCTCTGATCAAATTGTCAAATCCTTTGACACAGCCATGTTCATTTCTGGCATCAGTGTTGGGAAATGGCTGGAGTACTGGGCATAGAAGGTGCTCAGTGAATGTTAGTTGCGGCAGTCAGCAGCGTTGCTCTTCTCATCCAGCTTTATCAGGTGAGACAATGGGAGCCTGTGTTGATAGGTTGAGCGGCTCTGTAGCCTGGGCTGTATTGTCTGGAAGCCCTGACTGCAATCGTCACCCACTTACTCACTGCACGAACCTCCCTATGCCTCAGTTTCTTAATCTGTAAGAAGTGTGTATCGTAGTGCTTGTGTTTGAGGGTTTTGATGAAGATGAGAAAAAAAAAAGTGAAAAATGTTAGTGGCTCAATCATGTCAAATTCTTTGTGACCCCATGGACTATAGCTTGCCAGGCTCCTCTGTCCATGGAATTTCCCCAAGTAAGAATACTGGAGTGGCTTGCCATTCCCTTCTCCAGGGGATCTTCCCAAAGACTAAGGGAGAGGGTGCACAAAAGCTATCTAGCGCAGTTATGTGACAATTGGAAGCCTGAGATTATGCTCAAAAGCACTGTTCAGCATACTTTCTGTGGGTTGCTCCAGCACTCTGCCAGCTGCATCTCATAGACCAGGCAGCATGCTGCTGGCAGAACCAAAAATCGGGTTCTGTGACCTTGAGATGTTGGTTACTCTGGTAACCACTTACCTAATGTGCATTACTTCATTGAATCCACTCAAGATTACAAAATAGCTATTCCTCTTGCCATAGCCCATTTCATAGATGGGAAATCTGAGCTATACAGAAGATGTGACTTTATCTAAACCCATAAATAGTGGGGCCAGAATATGAACTCAGGAAATTTGATTCCTCGGACAACTTTTAACCACTTTCTTCCATCCTTGCTGCTTGGGAATCCGAAGGTGAATCAGCCATAATCCAGGACCCTTAGACGCCATTTGGATTTGGGGGGGATTACTTAGTGTCCTCTACTCAGTTTTCTCTTCTTTCCTGTCTACCTCAGAGAGTTCTGTCTGCAACAGATGAGCTCATGGGTCTGAAATGCTTTGAAAACTGGAACACACTATCTTAACACAGTTGGTAATATACCAAGCAGACAAAATAAGACTTGGTAGAGTCTTAACGATGGATTTTTCCATTCGAATTCACTTATGTGATGTCCCTTTAAGCAACGGACATCACCACCTAATGGGCTATTTGGAATATATTATATTTGGAAAGAGCTGAGCTGGACACAAGATGGTATAGTTGCTCCCCATGGAACTTGGTAGCATCTACATTAGTCCCTGAAACAAAGTGTTTTGGGACAAAAGGAGTTTTTGGAGCACCAGAGCTCTGCTGCTGCAGCAAAGGAGTGTTTTCTATAGGATGATTTAGTTTTTATTCTATGAAGAACAGTGAAATATTTTCATCCTTCTTGGCTACCTTTAGTACTAGTTAAGGGTGAGTGGATTGCACTGGAGTTACAGGCAGCTACCTTTAAAAATGCATGAACTGTCCCACTTCAGAAATGCATGCTATTTTAGCACGTGCTACTTTAAGCCAAACAATACACATTGTATTGATTAGGCCTAAGGATGCACCTTGCATACACTGTCAAACACAAGAGGCTAAGCAGTCAGGGTGACACCTACACTTTGGGGACTAACAGATGTGAGACTGGTGACAAAATTGAAAATCTATATTGAAAGGAACATCAATCAGGACCTTTGAAAACTATATGAATGGAAATGCTATCTCTTACTAGGGCCCTGGACATGATCCTATGTTGAATATCAATATTCTGTGCCAAACACACCGCTAGGAATCACTAACCAAGCAACTGTATGCATGAGATTACATTAAAGAAAAATCTAACGGAAGGAATTTTTTTTTCCAGGGAATTTTCTCAGTGACGAATCCACATCCTGAAATTTTCCTGGTTGCTAGAATTGAAAAGGTTCTCCAAGGAAACATCACACACTGTGCGGAACCCTACATCAAAAATTCTGACCCGGCAAAGGTATTTATAAAGATCATTTGTGAGCATTTCAGCCAAATGCAAAATTTGCCTTTTATTGATACTTTAAATGATACTGTCAATGATGCCTCTAAAAAGAAAGACAATAACAACAACAACAACAACAACAAAATTCTTTCAGCATGCAATATATTCTGAAAATATTGTGTGCTCTGTGAGTATGCATGTTTCAGCTTGAAAATGACTTTTTTTTCCCCCCTTTTTACATGGCAATCTGATTTTTGCTTGTTTATCAAAATCAGAGCTAAAGGCTTTTAGGCAACATATGTTCATTGACACTGTATCCTTGGAAATAGCTACTCTTTCTTTATTCCCAGCCCTGCATATAGCCAAAGATGTCAGAGCAACGAGGGTAAAAATGACCCAAGTCCTGCAGTTTCCAAATGCCAGACTGTACTCAAATTTACTCCTGTCCCTGATGAAATGAAAAAAGAAAGACAAGATAGTGAGCCATTCATGAAGCTTCAGGGTATTCAGTTTGAAGGAGTTTATTCTGAGGTTTTTGCACTTCCTACTTTTTAAACATCACACCTGTCTGTCTTTTCTATAATGTTGGTGTGTGAAGTGGCAGGGATTGTAGGAAGATTGCCTAGAGGAGGGCCTGGAAACCCACTCCAGTATTCTTGCCTGGAGAATCCCCATGGACAGAGGAGCCTGGTGGGTTACAGTCCATGGGGTCACAAAGAATCAGACACAATCTTTAAATGGCAACCTTAAAAGTCGGCGACCCAGATAATTCTCCAAATTTCTGGATCATGAATTCTGAACTTTTGGAAATTATTGATCTAATCCTCTCTCATTTTATAAATGAGAAAAGTCAGGCCCAAAGACAGAAAGCATTCATGGCATGGTTCATTAGCAGCAGTCCAGCTTCTGAGTATTTATGAGTCAGTCTGTTGTATGTAGCCTTTAGTTGTGGATCAAAATAGTGTTATTAAGTGGGAGATGCTGAGGAGATGAATGACTAATTTTTGGGCGGGGGGGGGGGGAAGTCTCAACAATATAGATAAAAGCCTTCATCATTCTGTATCCCTAGGGATAGCATAGAGGCAGCATTTCACAGCCTGTTTAGACTCTATAGGCAGTTTATCTCCTTTGTCATCTCCCAGTGCCTGTGCAAACAGCAGCTCCTGCCCACGCTAAACTAATTGCATTGATTCTTGATCATTTGGCTTTTATCTTGGGAGTAAAAAGGTCAGCAGTACCCAGAACCAACTTCACCCAAGAGTGAAACTATATGCCTGCTCATGTGTGAAAGGAAATAGACATTAAAACTGCTTAATTTTTTCCCAGTAGCAGTCTTCAGTACAAAACATGCCCTATATCTATTTTGTTTGTCTTCTGATATCTTGATGAGGGCTCTGTTGATGAGAAAATCCAAAACCATAGGAAATACTTTATCTTGAAAAGTGGGTGGCTGGTGTGTGTTGTGTTTTATTTATAACTATTTCTGTATCTTGTTTTCCTAGTTTTTGATGTTTTATATCAGTAAGTTGGGGAAATTATTTTTTCTGGTTGAATCTCTGATAGTTTGGACAAATCTGAGCCTATCTTTTTATTTCTAACCTTAGACGGCCCAGAAAGTGCACAGGACAGCTAAGCAAGTGTGTAGCCGCCTTGGACAATACAGAATGCCCTTTGCTTGGGCTGCCAGGTTTGTAAAAAATATATTTCTGACCCATCTATTCATGCTCCTGTGTGAAGTTGAGGGCTATTGTCCTTGCCGGCAGCATTCAGAAGTCTGTTTCTGACAAACCAGTTATATATTGGGACACTTGGGATGTGTCTCAGTGTATTCAGGCTGCCATAACAAGTTAGACTGGGTGGCTTAAACAACAGACGTTCATTTCTGACAATTTCTGAGGTTAGAAACTTGAGATCAGAGTGCATGGTTGGGTTCTGGTGAGGACTCTTTTCCAGGTTTTAGACAACCAGTTTCTCCCTGTTGTCTCACATAGTGAAATGAGAGCAGGCTATCTCTCTGGCCTCTTATAAGGACACTAATCCTATTCATAAGGGCTACATCCTCATGACTGAATCACCTCTCAAAGGCCATACAAATACCTTGGGGATTAGATCTCAACATATGAATTTGGGGGTGTAAGGGCAGCAGAGTGACACAAACATTCAGTCTACAGCAGGATGTAAATATTCTTTCTTTTAGAATTTGCTGTGCCTCAAAGACCCTTTCATTTTTTCAAATGTCTTGCTTCAGGGAAATTTTCTTTGGCTTGGGTTACTGATCTGACTGACACCACTTAATTTTATTGCACTTTGAAACAGAGCTTATTTGCTAAAGTGATGGAATTTTTTTCCAGAAAACCAGAAATTGCAGTGAATTATGTACAATGTGCCCACTATTTTAGAGTTGGCTGGGTTTATGCTTTGAAAAGCCATCATAGAGTAATTCTGAAAAACATACTAAAAACTAGAAGGCGAAAAATGTAGTTGCTCAGTGCAAGTGTGTAATTACTTAGTAGGTTTTCTTGCTTTCTGATGACAAATTTGGCAACTTCTTCAGGGGTAGTATATTGGGAAGTGTGTTAATTGTACCACATATCTGATGGTGGTTTACGTGATTTTTCTCTAAATCTTGCCTGTCTACCTACAGTGATGACTGAAACTATATTCCTCGCTTATACGCCCTTTGAAGTACAAGTTCACTGACTTGTTTATGGTACAGCCTGTACAGCTCACTGGAACTTCTGGGGAAAGGGCACTATGTTCTGAATAATTCAACGAGTTATGTTCAGTGGGTGCTGGGGAGTACCATAAGGGTAGGAGATTTAAGTTCAGTAACTGTTCTATCACTATAATCATTTCACTTGGGAGAGGGTCTCAAAATGTGTTATATGTTGGTAGATGAAGAGGCACCTTGTCCTTATTTTGCCAACTAGTAAGAAATGCTAGCCAAGGATAGGTCAAGGGCAAAGAGTAGTGGAAGGTGGTATACTTAGCTGCTCCAGAAGGTGAAACATACTTAGTGATGCTCCAGTGGCTGCTGCTGTTACTATTGGTCAGAAAGTTCGTTCAGGTTTTAAAAACCAGAATGAACTTTTTGGCCAGTCCAATATTTATGGTAATTAAGTGCTAACTGTACAAGGTGGGCTTCCCAGGTGGTGCTAGTGGTAAAGAACCTACATGCCAATGCAGGAGTCATAAGAGACACAGGTTCAATCCCTGAGTTGGGAAGATCCCCTGGAGGAGGAAATGGCAACCCTTTCCAGTTTTCTTGCTTGGAGAATCTCACGGACAGAGGAGCCTGGTGGGCTGCAGTCCATAGGGTTTCAAAGAGTCAGACACGACTGAAGAGACTTAACACACAGGCACATATAAGGTAGAGGTCTACGTGCTTAATGTATATTTCTTTTAGAGGTAGGTACTGTTCTCCCCCATCTTGGAGATGAGGAATTTGAGTCACAGAAATGAAAAAATAAATCCTTGCCTAAGTTCACATGGCATGTGTGTAAGCAGGTCTTAGAACTAACAGGACCTGAATTCAGAGCCCACTGTAGACAGCCATGGCACATGCTCTCCACCCCTTTTTAGGCCACATCAGTGACTGCTTGATGCTAATGTGCTTGTAGAAAAATAACTTATAAAATCTTCAAAGCTAGAAGCTTTAATCCCCAGTTCTGATGTGGAATTATGCTGTTTTTTTTTTCCTTCTTAAATTATTTTGGTTGTTAGCAGCGACAGGAACTGACTCTAAAGGCTTGGCTGGGATATTTAAAAGCTGTGTGATAAACCCCTGTTTACTGAAAATAAAGGAGGTATGCTTAGAAGTAGGGCTGATAGTTAATGCCTTTAACCACATTTTTCAGAGGCTCTGCCAGGGGAGATTGTGCTTTTGGCCATAGTTGCTTCCAGTGCGTTGGGTGCTTGTATATTGCTTCCTGTTCTGGCAGTAAAATAGCTACTTTGAAAATGAAAGAAGAGAAGGAGGAGGGAATAATTCTAATTCATATTAGAAAATTTGTAGATATAAACTCGATATAAGTTGATCTTAAAGATCTAATTCAATTTTTATCAACTTCACTGAGATATAATTTATCTTTGATTAAAATTCACATTTATATGTCCAGCTTGATAAATTTTCACAGATGTATGTAGTCATATAACTACCACCCTAACCAAGATCTAGAACATTTCTATCACTCCAGAGAGTTCCTCACATCCCTGTCCAATCAGCCATCCACTCCCAGCCAGGCAACCACTGACCTTAGCTGACTTTTACCTGTTCTGGACTTCATATCAACGGAATCATGCAGTATGTAACCTTGCCTATGGTTTCTTGTTCTCAGTCTGTTTTTGTATTTTATCCATAATGTTGTATCAGTTGTTCATTGAGTAGTATTCCATTGTAAGAATATACGATTTGTTTATCCATTCATTTGTTGATGAATATCTGCGTGGCTGCCAGTTTGGGGCTATAACAAATAAATCTGCTGTGAACATTCAAGTACCATGTGGAAATATGCCTAGGAGTTGAATCGCAGGATCAGAGGGTAGGTGTATGCTTCACTTCATGAGAAACTGCCAAATTATTTTCCAAAAGAGTTTCACCATTTTATGTTCCCATCACCACTATTTGATGTTAATTTATCCATACTTTCGAGTTAAAAAAAACCCCTCTGTTTCTCTTTTAGGCCCATTTTCAAAGATATTCAAGGCTCTCTGGACCTGGATGGGAGATTTTCTCCTTTGTATAAACAAGATAGTAGCAAGCTTTCCAATGAAGACATTCTCAAGTTGCTCTCGGAATACAAGAAGTAAGTGTTTTAGAGTTACTGCAGTAAATCAATATCATAGATGAATTATAATTTCTTTGAATGATGAATATGAGTCATATGTGGGAAAAATAAAATGTTGGAGCATTTGGATTTGGAAGCATTTGGAAGTTTGAATAAACGGTAACCAGTGCACTTAGTAATGATATTTTTTGAATATAAAATATTCTTATTTTACATCTAGGCCAGAGAAGACCAAATTGCAGATTATTCCTGGGCAGCTAAACATCACAGTAGAATGTGTTCCTGTGGATTTTTCAAGTAAGAACTTACATATTGCAAATAAACCTAAAAGGCTACATTTGAATCTCAGGGTTTTTATTTTTTTAATGTTTATTTATTTCACGGTGCCAGGTCTTAGTTGCAGCACGTGACCTCTTAGTTGTGGCATGTGGGATCTAGTTGCCTGACTAGTGATCGAACCTGGGCCCCCTGCTTTGAGAGCACTGAACTACCACCAGGGAAGTCCCTGAAGTGCAGGTGTTTTATCTTCCTAACATTTTTCTTAAGATTTAAATGGTGTATTTGTTTCCTAGGGCTGCTGTAAGAAAGTATTACAAACAGGGTGGTTTAAAACAACAAATTCACTCTCTTGCGGTTCTAGAGGCTGGGAGTCAAAATCAAGGCGCCGGCATGGCCACGCTCCCTCTCAGGGCACTGAGGAAGAACCTCTTCTCCTAGCTTCTAGAAGCTGGTGGCTAGCCTGGGCGTCCTTCGGCTTATAGATGCATCCTTCTGGTCCCTGCCTCTGTCCTCATGGTCTTCTACTAAGAGCGCCAGTCATTGGATTTAAGGCCCGCCTTAATCTATTATATGGGCTTCCCTGGAGGCTCAGACGGTAAAGTGTCTGCCTCCAATGCGGGAGACCCGTGTTCAATCCCTGGATCGGGAAGAGCTCCTGGAGAAGGAAGTGGCAACCCACCCCAGTATCCTTGCCTGGAAAATCCCATGGACAGAGAAGCCTGGTAGGCTATAGTCCATGGGGTCGCAAAGAGTCAGACACGACTGAGCGACTTCACTTTAATCTATTATGATCTCATCTTAACTAATTACATCTGCTAAGGCCCTATTTCCAAATAAGGTCACATTCTGAGTTTCCAGTGGACATGAATTTTGGTGGGACACTATTCAACCCAGGATACATGGTGAATAGTTAGAGATTAGGAAGTAAATTAAGTTGATTTTTATCAGATGCTGTTTCATGTATAATATATGATGTGAGTGTGTTCCAGTCAGTTTCTGCTCCTTTTGCCTTGGCTGAATTTCATCAGTGAAGGGATCCAAAAGGAGAATTTCATTTCTTGTTTAAAGACAAGAATCTATGATCCCAGGAGAAAAATGGACAGAAGACAGAAAAGACAATTTGCAGGAAATAAAATGACTGGTAAATAATTGGAAAACATCTAGTCTCAGTAATTATGCCAGTAACACAAATGCAAATATTTCAGCATTGTGGTGTTTTTGTTCATCTATCAAATTTGCAAAAAATAAATTGTAACTCTCTAATGCCGGCTTAGTTTTGGCCAGGCACTGTCACCCATCTCAAGTAGGAGTACAGTTTGGCAAGAGACATCCATGAATGTCTGTAACTAAGGCATTCTAATTCTGACATTCTATCTATCCATTTATTCACCAAATAAACATTTATTGAGTAGACTTTATTGAATACTTACTAGGTGCTTTGAAAGTATGGAGATTACAGTCTAGAAAGAGTAACAGGCATTTAAACAAGAAAGCAAATGAATAATTTCTGTCTCTGATTGGGTGGGCCACTTTCAAAAAGGGTGGCTAAGGAAGGCTCACCATGTGGCCCAGTCAGCATGAAATGGTTCGGACTGTACATCCTACTCTGAGGGTGTCACATGTAAAGATCTTGAGGTGCAGCTAGCTTGGTTTATATGGACACAAAGGGAACCAATGAGGCGCTAGTCTAGTGTGTGATGTGAACACAGGAGATAAGAAATGAAGTAGGAGAAGTAGGAAGAATCACATCATGAAGAACATTGTGAAAACCATGGTAACTCCTTAAAAAACTGAATTTCATCCCAAGTACAATGAGAAGTCACAAAAGGATTGTAAGTAGGAGAGTGGCAGTTGGCATGTTAAAACATCTAAGAGTTCAATGGATTATTTTTTCCTAAAGAAATAACTTGAAGTGTAGACAGGAGTTTATGCGTAAAGATATTTTTTGCAGTGTTGTCTATATTACAGAGGGGACTGAAAGCAACCAAAGAGTACGACACTGTCAGTGTGGTTCAGTCATGCTTCAGTTCATGTGTGGTTCAGTTCAGTTAGGGATCCTGATACCATGAAACTTTTATGCAGCTCTGCAAAATGATGTTTACAAAGAGCTCATGAAATAAGATATCAGATAAAATACCAACAACTAGAATAAAGTTCTCTATGCAGTGAGATTTTTGTGTTTGTTAGATGAGGCATACATAGGAAGAAGACTACAAGAAAATAAGCCAAAATATTAGCAGTAGTTAACTCTGGGTAGTGAAATGATCACTTTTATCTGTGGACCTTTATTCTGTTCTTCGAGATATTCTATTGTAAGTATCGCTATCATAGAAAACAAAACCCAATGAAAAATATTATGTCCTCAGATCTGACTCTCCTGCATATTTCTTCTCCATCAATATCACTCTTCAGCAAGGATCAGCAGTCTTAGAGCCCCTTTAAGTGTATGAATAACCTTTACTGCAAGTGGCTACCTCAATAACATGTGCTGCCATACTTCTCTAAGGCTTTGTGTTTTCCACATTCGGGAGGATGGAATTTATTATTGGTAACACATCAGAAGATCTGTAGTTTCAGAAGGCTGCCATTATTCCTTAAGTGAAAATTTGCACCTGTACCAAGTTAACTTTTTAAGAGGGACTAGCCATGAGCTAATTGGCATAAATTTACTGTTACTTCCCTGATACCAATAAAAAATTGCAGTGAAAAGCTAAATTGCAGTCGCAGGAGGAAAAATGTAATGGATTTCTTTGCAGAGTTTAAATTTGTCAAAATTATGACGTGTTATATTTGGAAAATCACTCTACGTTGAGAATGAAATAGCAATCCGCATCTGGTTTGAAGGATTTCACTAAAATCAGCATCAGGCTACTTATTCCTACTTGTTCTTCTGGGCTCTTGAAGTGGCTGTATGAGTTTTTGTCAATCACTAAGAATTCTGTTTGTTAAACCGCTCTTTGAGAACACAATCCAGGTATATATATATATTTTATAAATGCAGGAATGTGTTAACAATTGTTGCATCTTTGCCTGTTTATTTTTTCTGCTGTAGATTGTATTACTTCTTCATATGTGCCTCTGAAGCCCTTTGAAAAGAATTGTCAAAATATTACTGTGGAAGTTGAAGAGTTTGTTCCAGAAATGACGAAATATTGTTACCCATTTACCATTTACAAAAACCATCTATATGTATATCCCTTGCAATTAAAATACGATAGCCAAAAAACATTTGCCAAGGTAAACAGGGTAAACTATACATTTTGGGGTGTTACACTTGTTTATAATCTTCTCGTTTTGTGACTCATTTTGAATGATGAATCATTTTTAGGCAAGGAACATTGCGGTCTGTGTGGAATTCCGGGATTCGGATGAAAGTGATGCTAGCGCTCTAAAGGTTTGTTTGTGATATTGATAAGCATGCATTTTTCATAGAGACAGACGTTTTGGTACTAGGTAGTTTCATATGCTAAGTTTCATGTGCTTAAATGTCAAGAAAATGTAGTAAAGTGACAAATGTAAGATTGCCTTTTCTACTCTTAAACATTACTGGTAAGATTGAGTTAAATATTAAGAAATGACACAATGTGTTAGGAACGTATATATAGCTTTAAAAAAAGGGTAAGCTGCATATGCCAGAATTTTTGCCTTTGCTCCACTTGGATTTTGCCTTGCTTCAATGCCCAATCACAAGGTCATTTTCTTCTGACAGCTTATAGTGGTACCATCAGGGGAGTTTAACTCCTTTCTCCTTGAAACCTGAACAGGCTTCAAGCTGACAGTAGCACAGCATGACTGCTTTGATCTGAGATATGACTTCGAGTCTGTGGCTGGCCAAATGGTGCCTCCAAACTTGAATGAGTGATCTAGGAAAAGCATCTCAGTATCTGATATTGTGATCCTTAAAATACCTGTCAGTTCACGGTGCCCTTACAGTTTCACTCTTTATAGCCACCTTTTACTTTTAGCTCTTTAGCCCAGGAATCAGAGTCCTGAAAGAGAAGTCTGAACATCTAGCCAGCACAAAGTGTTTATCTGGCTCCCTACGTCTCTAGCTTGAGCCTAAATCAGACAGATGGATAGCGAGTCTTCCTCTTAAACCACCTAGGAAAAGAGGCTGGAATATCCCCAATTAAGTCATTTAATGTATAATAGCTCTTATCTTTGAGAAGAGATTTTTTTCACAGAGAAACCTAAGTTAATTTAAGGATTAGCTGGCTAAAATGAGGTGTAGGTTCTCTGATTCTTCTTCAGTGGAGCTGAGAATAGTTTTTTTTTCATCCCCGTGCACTATCCTTTTGTATACTCAAAGACTCTTAGGTTACCTCTCTGCAGTTCCTGCAAATTGCCTTCATAACCATATTTCAGGGGAGCAGGCGAGTGTCAGTTTCATTTCTTAGCTGGCCTGGAGGCTGGCTCTAAGTACCCGAGTGAGGCCATTAGTAGCCTGGCTCATTGACTCCATATTCATCCTTGAACGTATTAAGCCTATGGAAGTGAAAAACTCACACTAGAAATGAAATCGGATCTTTCCATGGAACCCGAGAAAGCCTTCCATTCATTTTACTGGTGTAGCAGCAAGCTGGTGACTCTGAAAGTGTGGCTCATAAAGTGAGAAAACAGTAAGCCCGTCTGTGGCCTAATGGCCATTCATTTTCTAATTCCTTGAGGCTAGGAATGGATCTGCTGTTGGTTCTGTTAAAACTCCTCACCTGGCCCACGCACAATGAGCATTCAGCACATGTTGCTGACCGACCAAGGAGGAGCTTCTCATATTAATAAGTGCAAATAGCATGAGAGAAGTAAGCTTGCCAGGCCTGGCTGGAGAGTGTTTCCCTTCCAAGTGATTAGAAGTGTTCAGCCACTTCCTGTCAGCTAGGTTGAAATTGTATTTCTTTGGTGGCAGGAAATTCAGCAGCATCCATGGAGCCAAGTTAGGCGATGTCTGGGGGTGTCTGGAGTGACTGGAAATGATTTGGAATTTACAGGCTCATGGTGAGAGCTGGGTGGGCTTGGCCATGACCCTGTGCTCACAGATGCCCATAACTGTATGTGGTTCCTGGTGGGCTGCCGTCTATGGGGTCGCATAGAGTCAGACACGACTGAAGCGACTTAGCAGCAGCAGCATCCTGTTTAAAGAGCAGCATGGAGAGTGGTGACTCTGTTTCCTTCTTTTGCAGTGTATCTATGGAAAACCTGCAGGGTCTGTCTTTACCACAAACGCTTATGCTGTTGTTTCGCATCACAACCAAAATCCAGAGTTCTATGATGAGGTAAAATACGTTATTTTCTTCTTGAGAAAACGCTGTGGTGGTTGTTTCTTTTCTGTTTAAATCATTTCCAATCTTGCATCTGCACCTTCAATCCCTGAATGGTTAGTCACATGAAAATAGAAAATGTCACATCAGAACTAAGGGCCACTGCCTGCTTGGTGCCCTTTGGTGACAGTGGAGGCAGGGCCCACAAATGGAAGAGGCTCTGATGTGAGATAACGTAGGAAACAGACAGCAGACTGGAACAGGACTTCTAGCCCACACTTGGACATCAGCTGGCTCCATGACCTTGAGCAAGTCACTTCCCCTCCCCGAGTCTCTAATTTCCAGAGTTTAAAATAAGACATTTGGAAGGGGTTTTCTGAAGGCCCTCCTAGCTCTTACCTCCTGTGGTCCTGCATGGGAGGGTGCAGCCTGTCTGTAAGTGAAATGCTCTGAGAGACACAGTGGTGTGGCTGGGCCCCCAGAATCCCATCGGCTGCCCCAAATGCCTCAGTGCAATATAGACAGAGGCTATCTCCTGGCCTCTGAGTGCCTGTCCTCAGTCAGGTTGCCTGATTCTGTCCCTGGCTCTCTTTCTTCCCAATTCTCTGTCTCTGCGTGTCAGTGTCCTTCTCAGTGTCTCTGTCAAAACCTCTTCGAGCCTGTACATAGACGGCTTATGTAAATCCACAGGCTGCCCTTGATAGCCGTGTGTCTCCATGGAACCCGGGTGTATATCCCAGGCCAAGAGCTCTGCTATTTCTGCTTCTCAGGCTCTACATGTCCATCCCTGGCTTGGTTAGAAACCATCCCCCTACCCTGCTGTCCCTGGTTCCCCAGGCCCAGCTGCTGTAGTATGGAGGCCTGAAACCCCAGCCTGGAACTTGCTCATTCCTGCTCAGTCCAGTGCCCCAGCCTTTGCAGGGAATGTGTTTTTGCCACCCAGGGAGGGAGTGTGTCCATATTTATGTGCAGCAGAGCATTAGATACCTACCCAGATGGTCTGGATGCTGTGAATAGGCATATTCTGTGGTGAAATATACCTACAACAGAAATTAGTTATCACACCAAAGCCATGTCTTGTGTGAATGATAATTAGGCCAGATGTCCCATCACCAAGCTGTTTAATATATTCTTCTCTATAACCAGTGCCAGTCACTAGAGAAAGCTTGTTCATGTAGTAAGTAATCCATGTTAGGAAGCCAGAAATGGACTTTTCAAACATTTGTTATGTATTAACCAGGAAAGTGAGCGTGAGCATGTATGTTTGCGTGGGTTCCTGGGCAGGTCCACGCATGTGCATTAAATCAATTAAATCTGTGATCTGTCTCCCACATCCTTCCCAGGAGACATTACAAACATTCACTTGGGTTCTGATTGGCAAATTACTTGAGGTGCTTGTATTAAAGTATTAATCTTTAGCATGAAATTCATGTGTCATGATGATACTTTTTATTTATTCAAGAGTAAAGCTATGTTTTTCCTCTAAAGAAATTTATACAACTGTAATTTGTGGATTCCATAATACCTCAGTGACTTTTTGCTCATTTATTTGTAAAGGCTTTTTTTTTTTTTTTTCCAGGCAGAGGAGGGAAATGATTTTGAAAAAAAAAAAAAAAGGGCAGGTTTTCAAATTCAGTGCACATTGTAGATGGATTGGATTCACTGACTCCAGTTGAGTTTCATGGTATCTCTGGGCTTTAAGGATGTGGTTTTGATCCAGTGTTTCAGAAAATCCTTCTGCAAAGTTGAATCCAGGAGAATCTACAACTCTCCAGGAAGAGTAATAAATCAGCCCTCACAACCCAAGAGAATATTATTGTCAAACTGAAACTGACCAGAAAGGCAATTGGAATATATTTAAATGATATCTATTATTTGACCACTTGACCTGTGATTTAGAAAATTATGTCATTGGAAAAGTATGATGAAACAAAGCTAAAGGTCTGACAGTCCCACTTGACGATGAAAACAAAATGCTCTGTATAATTTTGCTTTCATTTCAGATAAAAATTGAGCTTCCCATTCACCTTCATCAAAAACATCATTTGCTTTTCACTTTTTATCACGTAAGTTGTGAAATTAACACAAAGGGAACAACCAAAAAGCAGGACACAGTTGAAACTCCAGGTATGTGTGTTCTTTATTGGAGAATAGTTGATTTACAATGTTGTGTTTGAGGTGTACAGCAACTTGATTCACTTGTACATATATATGCATCTATTATTTTTTGGATTTTCTTTCCATATGGCTTAAGACAAAGTGTTGAGTAGAATTGCCTGTGCTGTCCAGAAGTCCTTGTTTATAATCCTTTCTATATTTATCTATATTTATATCTATGTCTAATCTATCTATAAGTGTGTACCTTTTAAAATTAAAAAAAATTTACAGTATAATTGCTTTACAATGTTGGGTTAATTTCTGCTGTACAACAGTGTAAATCAGCTATAGGTATACATATATCCATGCATTCTTTAAATCTCTCTCTCTAGAGCTATTCGAAATGGAGTTGTCTTAGGATATAACCTCTTTTCATTGAGCTACAGACCACTTCCCCTTATCAAAAAGTGCATTTCTGAGTTAAAATTTCCGTGCTAAAATATGAATTACATGTTTATTTTATCATCATTTCTACTCAGCATCATGTCCAAATGCTTGCCAGTGTGCTTAGACTACTGTAGGCAACATAAAGTAATATTGCTCTTCTCAGAAAGAAACCCATATTGTGATGCTATATTTTTGTTATTTCTTTTGTGTGGAATGGTCCAGCAAGCAGAATCTTCCAGCTCTACTCATTGAGAAGAGGGAAGTAAGCCCAGAGCCATGGGCATTTTTGAACCCAAGGGAGATTGGAATTCTAGGGAGAAGAGGATAGATTTAACAAACTTGAATAAGCATTGATAGTGAAGCCCCAGTTGTGGTCTCATTCCTCAAGGCTTTAGATAGACCAATGGGAAGCATCCTTGGGAGAATATCACAGGTCCTATGGACATGGCCCATGCCACATCCACTATGTCAGTGTCAGTATGCTTTGGGATTCAAATCCAAGTTAGCCTGTGCCAATCTTTTTCTATCTTTCCTTTTTTTAAAAAACATTTTTAGTGGAATTTAGTTGCTTTACAATGTTACATTAGTTTCTATTGTACAGCAAAGTGAATCCGCTATATGTATACATATATCCCCTCTTTGTCATCACAGAGCATTGAATAGAGATTCCTGTGATATATAGTCTATTTTCATTAGTTAATCTATTTTATACAAGGTAGTGTGTATATATATATATATATATATATATATATATATATGTCAATCCCAATCTTCCAATTCTTCCCACCACCCCCTCCCACCCTTGGTGTCCATTTGTTCGTTCTGTACATCTGTGTCTCTATTTCTGCTTTGCAAATAGATTCATCTATACCATTTTTCTATATTCCACACATATGCATTAATATGTGATATTTGTTTTTCTCTTTTGACTTAGTTCCCTCTGTATGACAGCCTCTAGGTCCGTCCATGTCTCTGCAAATGGCACAGCTTTGTTCCTTTTTATGGCTGAGTAATATTCCATCGTATATATGTCTCACATCTTCTTTATCCTTTCCTCTGTTGATGGGCATTCAGGCTGCTTCTGTGGCGTCAGCCTGGACCCATCTTAAATTTGTTCATTCACTTGGCAAATATGTCTGCATATCTATTATCTACTAGATATTGTAGTAGGTAATATGGAGAAGACAGTGGAGCATCGAACATAGATCTCATCTTCAGTGAGCACATGGTCCAGTGGGGGAAACAAGATCTATGTAGACATTTATAACACAAGATAGAAAGTAGTAGTTACCAATAAAATGGTGTTGTGTGATATCAGAGAAGAGCAAGTTATTCTCTGATATCACATAAAATTATTCAGTTCAACTGGTGGAAGGACAAGTGGCTGGGAGTCAGGGAAGGCTTCCAGGAGGTGATGGTGTTTGGGTGAGGCATTACAGGGTGGCATAGAGTTTGATAATGCAGTCAAGGAATAGCCAGTATAGAGGCAGAGTATTGAGGGGTCTGGACAGGGAACCCCAAATAGTTCCATGCACTGAAGCACAGGAAACTGGGGAGGGAAGCATAGGATGGCAGATTGAAAAGGAAGAGTCAGATGGTGGAAGGCCCTGAATACCAGGTTGTGGGTTTGATTTTGTTCTGTTACCAATAGGAAATACTGAAGGGTTATTAACACCAGTAGGAGCTGTTTTGCAGGAAATCCAATCAGGCAGCAATATAATGGGTGAGGTGAGGTGGAGCAGGAAGAAGGAAGGAAGGAAATACCAGTTAGGGGGCTATTTCAAGAGTTCAGGAGAGGAAGGGGACCACAGTGGGGCTGTAATGGTGGGTGGGTGGGGGCAGGTGGTGAGGGTGGAGAAAAAGACAATTGCAGAGGAATATACTGGGCCTGGCAAGTGATGGGCCTCTAGAGAGATGATTCAAAGTTAGCACTGAAGTTTCAAAACTGGAAAGCAGATATTGCCGAGTAGCGGAGTTATGACTAGGGATGGTGGGTTTTGACTAATGTTGGGTTTGCAGTGTTAGTGACACATCTGAGTGATGCCCAGCAGGCAGCAGTACTGAATATTAGGAGAGTCCCTTTGTGGATAGTGTGGTCATGTTCTAGAGCCCCATAGAAATTGCTGTTCATTTAGGGTAGTGACCTTGCAGGTTGAGAAGAAATCTAGCAGAATAATGAGACAGTGAGGTACATGACAGTGTACCTCCTGAGGAAACAAACAACAACTGTTGCCTTATCCAGATCCTAGACAGAAGTGGGCAAGATGCTCAGTAGAGCATGAGGTGGTTATTTTCTTGCTACTCATCAGTTTTTAAAATATATATATTGAAGTTTTTTTGAAGTATTATTGATTTATAATGGTTCAGATGTACAGCAAAGTGACTCAGTTATGCATACATATGTATATATACACACATAGCCATTCTTTTTCAGATTCTTTTCCATTGTAGGTTATTACAGGGTATTGGACATAGTTTCCTGTACTGTATACAGCAGGTAAAAATCTATTTTATATAGAGTAGTGTATATCTGTTAATCCCAAACTCCTCCCCAGCACTCATTACTTTTAACTGTCCATCCTTTAAGTGGTTTCATACTTTTGATGTAGATGGTGTGTGCTTGACCTTGTACCTTTATAGCTTCCAAGCATTCTAGATGAGTTTTGACTAAGAGACACACTTGGCCCATGCTCTGATTGATTTGCAGTCAAAAAATATTGCCCACGAAATTCCATAGAGATAGAAAGTAGATCAGTGGCTGTCCACGACTTGAAGAAGAGGAAATAGAATGTGACTTCTGAGGGGTATGGAGTTCCTTTTGGGGGTGATAAAAAAGTTCTGGAATTAGGTAGTGGCAGTAGATGTAGCTTTGTGACTATACCAAGAACCATTGAATGGTATACTTTAAATAGATTAATTGTAAGGCATCTGAATTATATGTCAATAAAAATTTATGTAAGGAAAAAATAACCCTGAAAAACAAGAAATATCTTTTCCTGCTTTCTGGACTGGAAACCTTTTGTCATTTGTCTGATTTTCAGTTTAACTACTTTGACAGAGTCCTTTTGAATGGTTCTTCTGCTCATGTTACTTTCCTTTGCTTTTTCTAAAAGAAAAGCCCTGGGTAAAGCATTTCTGAAACTGTACTAGTGAAGATGCCCTGCAGGCGTGTTTTGGCGTCTGAGAAAGCCATTCAGTCTATTTGGAGAATGCAACATATCAGTCTCTTTAAGAATTAAAGCTTTGCCAAATTAGACACGTTCTAACCAGATTTGTGTTGACTTCTGTGTTCACACTGTAAACACACGCACACATGCGTGCGCGTGCGCACACACCCACACCCACACACTCACACAAAGAACTTTAAAGCATCAGAAAGCAGTGGCTTTCAAAAGTACTCTCGAGCCAACACCCTCCCTCATATGCCAGAACTCAGTTCAGAGCAATCCTTTTTACAGCTAAGTTATAAACACTTGAAGTCCAGAGTAATCTCTATAATGGAAATACTGACACTGCTTGACTTGAGCAACACAGACGGCTCTGGATTTTTTAGCTTAGAACATGATGAGTTTTCTAATAAGAAGCCAAGAGGCTCTTTGGGGTAGAACTGTTAAGAAATGTAGAGACTGGGGAGGAAAATCTCTCAGTGATTCCACTTGTAAGTACTGTGCTGTGGCTGTATTCTCTTGCTACCTCTCTTCCTTCTGTAATCAGGAAAACTGCCCAACCAAATACTGCTGTGTATAAATATAGAACGTAACCCTGACTTGTGACCTTCATTTTCCATAGTCCTTTACTTACCCTAGGGTTGCTGGAAGAAATTTTGCAACGTGGTGATTGCTGTCTGATTATAGTCTCAGATATGAGACTGTAAGGGTGGACAAGAGACATCTGAATCTTTTAAAAAATAAGTACCAAAATGCTCCCCTAGTATGTCAAGATAATGAAATGGATTCACTTTAAAAGCTGTCAATGTTCTGGTATATCAGCTCACTTTGGTCTTTCAATCACTGTTCTATAGAAGATCTGGGTGTTATTGTTCCCATTGTTATAGTCAAGGAGGTAGCGTGAATAACCTGTTAGTGGCCAGGCTAGGATTAGGAAGCCATCCAAACTAATCCCCCCCCAACCCAGTGCTTGGATGCCTAACACCTGGACTCTCACATACAAACCCCTGGCAGCATCACCAGCCCTACCCTGCTCCCCAGTGACCAGACATTTGTGTAGCTAATTGCATCTGTGATTTCATTTCTCATGGCTGATTATTGTCTTGGCAGTTGGCTTTGCCTGGGTACCTTTACTGAAGGATGGTAGAATCATCACATTGGAGCAGCAGCTGCCAGTTTCCGCCAATCTTCCCCCAGGCTACATGAGTCTGAATGATGCAGAATCCAGAAGGGTAGGAAAATCTCTGTATTTGTTGAAGAAATCATGAAATGTTATTTTTGCCTTCTTTTAAAAAATGTTATTGAAGTATAGTTGATTTAGTGTCATGTTAATTTCTGCTGTACAGCAAAGTGATTCAGTTTTCCATATATGATGAAATGTTTAAAAAATAGAATACTGTTGGTGTATTGTATGGTTTAGTGTGGTTGATAGCTACTCAGAGTGTGGTTTGAGGGCTGATGCTGGTCCACAACAAAGAGAAGTATGGAAAATGAGTGTTGGGAAGTTTCTATCATAGTTTGACAAAGTAACCTCATGTCAGTTGATTCCAGTTACTTAAAATGGGACTCTGATTTTGTGCATGATAAAAAAATTGCTTCATATAGTCATTTTTATTGTCATTAGGAAAAGTATCCGCCTGCAAAGGATGGGAACTTCAAAATGATTTAGGATACGTTTATTCTAAAGGCAGGTTATTTTCTCCAATAGTTCCCTATGTCTGCAACTAGCACATTTGTTTCTGAGAAAAATGTTGAAATACATATATTGCTCATCTGTCTATTACTGTGGTACAAAAACTCACATGTATGTTTTCTGTTCCCAGCAATCAAATGTGGATATTAAGTGGGTAGATGGTGCAAAGCCTTTGTTGAAGATCAAAAGCCACTTGGAGTCTACCATTTACACTCAAGTAAGTTGCATCCCATGAATTTGTAAAAAAAAATTTTTTTTGCCACACCATGTGGCATTTGGGACCTTAGTTCCCCAGCCAGGGATCAAACCCATGCCTCCTACTTTGGAAGTGAGGAGTCTTAACCACTGGACCATGAGGGAAGTCCCTGAATTTTGTCAATTTTACTACTTGAGTTTTTTTCTTGATTAAAATAGATTATATTCATTTCTACAGCCTTAGAGAAGTTGTGGCCTGAAACACTTTCTCATTAGTAATAACACCATTCTTTAATAATAGCTCAAATTTTTAAATTCTTCTCAAATGACCAAATCCTTTTATTCCCATTGACTGATTAGACTCTTCCAAAACTCTGAAAAAAATGTGGAGGCTATTATTACCATTTTTAAACCAACATATATTTTTTGAGCTGTTTTAGATTTACAGAAAAATTATGAGGATAGTGCAGCTACCTCCCATATGCCTCATACCAAGTTTCCTTTAGTGTTAACATTTAACATGAGTGTGACACCCTTGTTACAACTCTTGAAGCTGTATTGAGACATAATCATTAGCTGAAGTCTGGCCTTTATTCAGATTTCCTTAGTTTTTACCTGTTAGTACCCCTTTTCAGTTTCAGGATTCTATCCAGGATAACATGTTACTTTTAGTTGTCACATTCCCTTAGGCTCTTGGCTGTGGCAAGTTCTGAGTGTTTCGTTGTTTTGGGTGACCTTGTCAGTTTTCAGGACTACTGGTACTTTGCGGATGCCCCTCTGTGGGAATTAGTCTGTTTTGCTTATGGTTGGACTGGAGCTGAACACAGAAGCTGGCAGTCAGTGAATCAGGGTTAGCTACTACAGTTTGCTCTTAGACTCAGCATCCTTGAAATTAGAATCAAGTATCTGTGAGACACCTCAAGCACCGTTTGAAAAATCATGGATGGAGAAGGTGAAGTCCACACTCCTTGGTGCAGCACTCTCAGGTTTCCTTGGCCATTCCATCCTTTTATAGGAAAGGAAACAGGGGCTCAGTCAGGTTAAAAGATTTACCCAAGGTCCCACAGATAATAATTAGAGGAAGCAGGTAAAAATCCAATTTCTATTTTTTTTCTCTTTAATCCCTTTTGTTAAAATGGGAGGATACTTTCTTTACATTGTTGTGATAGTTTCTGCTGTGCCACAACGTGAATCAGCTATGCATGCCTTCTCAGTTGCTTCAGTCGTGTCCGACTCTATGACCCTATGGGCTGTAACCCACCAGGCTCCTCTGTCCATGGGATTCTCCAGGCAAGAATACTGGAATCGGTTGCCATCCCCTCCTCCAGGGGATCTTCCCAACCCAGGGATTGAACCCAAGTCTCTCGCATCTTCTGCATTGTAGGTGGATTCTTTAGCAGTGGCGCCACTTGGGAAGCCTGAATCAGCTATATGTATACATATATCCTCTCCCTCTTGGACCTCCTTCTGCGCCTCCCCCGCAACCCCAACTCTCATCCCTCTAGGTCATCACAGAGCACAGAGCTGAGGTCCCTGTGCTATATGGCAGCTTCCCACTAGCTAGCTATTTTACACATGATTGTGTATATATGTCAATTCTACTTGCACAATTCATCTGGAATTTCTTGATTCTGGTTTCTGAGACAGTCTGTGCTATCCACAGATTCAGTGTCTGTAGATCAGTTGGACGCTGGCCACCACAGGGTCAGGTCACTCCCTTTTCTTACCTGTCAGTTCAGACCTCTCTTCCTGCTTGTTCCATTAAAATATAGAAGCAGCCCAACTTCAGAGATGACATTACTGAAAAAAGGAAACAAATGTTGGACTAGTTGGGCATGAATGGTGGCCTACCCGGTGCACTGAGATGCATGCTCAATGGGCCTGGTTTGCTGTTTTGTGTGTGGGTTGAGAGGACTCTGGGACTCAAGGAGGAACATGTGTGTTGGTAGCTGTAGATGCCGAGTTGGGTCATTAGAAGACCTGGGGAAACAGGTTTGCAAGATTCCGGGTGGGAGGACGGGTGGTAGAGGTGGAGAGCCTGTGTTTTGTGGGTAATGAATCAAATTTCATATGGCTGTATCCATCTGGTTTTCAGGATCTGCATGTGCACAAATTCTTCCAGCATTGCCAGCTGATTCAGTCAGGCTCGAAAGAAGTTCCTGGGGAGCTCATTAAATATTTAAAGGTAAATGAACAGCAGCTTTCTGTAAAAGGTTTGTTTTTCTTGTCTTTTGGTTGCCACATTTTTGATGTGGGAGGCCAAAAAAAATGAATACTTGAAAATACTTTTGGTTGCAAATCCTCAAGAGAGCACATTCTACTATGTCCTTTTCTATCAAGTGGCTGTTTAGAAGCACACAACAGAAGCATGGCATTAGGAAGAAAATGTTTTAGCCAGAATTCAACAACATACTTAAAAAAAAATCTCATGAAAATGTTTATTTCGGGTCCATAGATTGATTTTTCCAGGCCCTTTCTCATCTTGCTGACGGCCCAGTAAAGGTGGAGAATGCTGTGGAGAAAAAGGCCAGGAGAAACGAAGTCACTTTTACTTGGAATACAATGTGAAATGGTTCCTGGGTCCGTAGGTGAAAGAATATCAAAAGGGTCAGCTGATAAGAAGGAACCTAGTTGCTGCATGGTGCATAGGAGTCATAAGAAATGCCATATTTTATCGAAAGCATTGAGAATCCAAGACTCCGTTTATTCCCTAACATGGTGGGACAAAGCACACATCATAAGACCGATCTGACAGTAGCTTTTCTCTTGGCTGCTCCTTCAGTAGATCAGCCATGGCCAGTCTGAGGAGTTTTGATTTTAAATGAAGTCCTCTACAGGATTTCCCTTTCGACATATGTTAATAATGAATGATGTGAAATGAACAAAAATACTCATTTCTTTCAGAGAGGCAGTGTGAATGAGGTAACACGTGCATGGGTTCTGGAATCACAAACTGAGCTTGTACCCCAGCTCTGTCACTTGGTAGCTCTGTGATTGACCTTGACCAAGTTACTTAACTTCTCCAAGCCTTTGTTTTTTCTTCTGTCTCATAAAGATAACAGTAATACCCACTTGTATGGTGATTGTGAGGCCTCAGTGAGACAGGGCATCTGCTGTGTAGTATTCATTCCACACTTTTTTCTTGAGTACCTCCTGTGGGCCAGGCTTCTTTCTAAACATGGGGAGGATAAGTGAAGAAAACAGACAATATCCCTATTTTCAAGGAGCTTACTTTCAAGGAGACAGATGGACATTAAACACATAAATGAATAAATATATACATCTGCAGTCATGGTTCCAGGACCCTCCCTAGATACCAGAGATTCTCAAATCCCTTGCAGTCAGCTCTCCATATCTGCAGATGTGAAATATGTGGAGATGGAGGGTCAACTGTGTATCTTATGTCAGTGGGTAATAAGTACTATAAAGAAAACCAAAATATAGGGAAGGGGAATTAGGAGTGATAAGGATCTCTTTTTTAGATTGTCAACAAGGAACTCTCCAGTAAAGAGACCTAAAGGAAAGGAGGGTGCCAGCCGCATGGAATTCTGGGCAAGGGCTGGGAACAGCAAGTGCAGAGGCCCCGAGGAGCTTACTTGGTGCGTTCCAGAAACAGGAGGAGTTCCAGTGTGGCTGGCACATGGAAGGATAGGCCGCCCTATTGGAAAAGATAGCTGGGTTACTGATCTGGTAGGGCTTCATAAGCTATGATGAGATGAGAAGCTGTGAACAAAGGAGTGTGATGTAATGTGACTTTGGTTTTGAAAGAATCATCCTGCTTACCATACAGAAAATAGATTGTTGGAAAGGTAGAATCAGGCAGGTAGCCGATAAATGGTGGCTTTTATTCTTAATTAGCATTAAAAAGTACAGTAAGTCATCTAATTTCAAGTCCTTATCTTGGGTAATGTCTAGAATCCCGCTCTATATGTGAATGCCTTTTCTGCTCAGATCCATGGCTTTATTCTTCCACTGGGGAAGCTTTGTAAAAGTTTTAACAAAATTAAATTTCCTGTATTGATATTCTTAGAATGGCGGGGGAAGAAAGGTATTCATATTTGTGTTTTTAAGGGTGTGGAATTTGTTATTTCTGTGACCTGTGCTCGCCCTCTAGTGGCAGTGAGTGAAATGCCATGTGATTATAGAAAGCGCCAAACTCCTGTATGGAATGTTAGTGCTAAAAGGGATCTTTAGGGATTTTTTTTTTTTTTTAACAGATGAGGACACTGAGGCCTGAGGACAGAGATTTGCCAGTGGTTTTTCAGCTGGTTAGTAGGAGATCAGAGCCGAGCATGTCTTTTGATGGCTCTTTTGACTCCTAGCCCTGTGTACTTTTTATCAAACCTTGCAATCTCCTGTCCTTGTAAATGACATTATTTAATCACTTCATCTAACCATCTACATGCTGAGCTTATTATGTGTTCAGTATTTTCCTAGATGCTGTGTGGCTTGCAAATAAGAATAACTTGGGCTATTTTCCATAGGGATCTTATGACCAGTCAAGAGGGGCCCACTGAAGTCAAATGACAATATAAGTCAGTAGTACGAATGATCGTCCAAAGCAATATGTAATTAAATGTCAAATGCATGATACAGGATATAAATGCTGAGAGTTCACAAAACTGTGGAACCACTGAGACTAGAGGGTTCCATCTTTATCCCTTTGATTCCTTCGTTTATTCATTTATTCAGTCATCCCCCAAATAATTATTGAGTACCTACCATGGGGCCAGATATTGTACTGGATGCTGGGAATATAACTGGAATAATTCAGACAACATAGCTACTCATTTGGGGTAGAGGGATTATAAAGAAGTCCCATTAGATAGAGATGAGTACTGTGAAGAAAATAGAACAGGTTAAATATTAATGTTCAGAAAACTAAGATCATGGCATCTGGTTCCATCACTTCATGGCAAATAGATGGGGAAACAGTGGAAACAGTGGCTGACTTTATTTTGGGGGGCTCTAAAATCACTGCAGATGGTGATTGCAGCCATGAAATTAAAAGACGCTTACTCCTTGGAAGGAAAGTTATGACCAACCTAGACAGCTTATTAAAAAGCAGAGACATTACTTTATTAACAAAGGTCCGTCTAGTCAAGGCTATGGTTTTTCCAATAGCCATGTATGGATGTGAGAGTTGGACTATAAGGAAAGCTGAGTGCAGAAGAACTGATGCTTTTGAACTGTGGTGCTGGAGAAGACTCTTGAGAGTCCCTTGGACTGCAAGGGGATCCAACCAGTCCATCTTATGGGAAATCAGTCCTGGGTGTTCATTGGAGGGACTGATGGTGAAGCTGAAACTCCAATACTTTGGCCACCTGATGCAAAGAGCTGACTCATTTGAAAAGACCCTGATGTTGGGAAAGATTGAAGGCAGGAGGAGAAGGGGACGACAGAGGATGAGATAGTTAGATGGCATCACCAACTCAATGGACATGTGTTTGGGTGGACTCCAGGAGTTGGTGATAGACAGGGAGGCCTGGCGTGCTGTGGTTCATGGGGTCGCAAAGAGTTGGATGTGACTGAGTGACTGAACTGAGTGGGCTCTAATGTGATCAGGAGTGCAGTCAAGATCGAGTTGTCAGGGAAGACCTGTCTGAGGAGTTGATGACATTTCAAGCTGAAAAGAACTGATGAGGGGAAGACAGCCATAGATGATAAAACTGTGTAAAAGGATGACAGACTATTGCAGCAGGTATAAATACCTTGCAATGGGATGTATGAAAGACAGGGAAAAAAGCAAAGACAGCATAGCTAGAGCACACTGAGCAGTGAGGAGCAGGGGATGGCCCCAGATGAGTGGAGGATGGGGAACCCTTCATAGCTTTTTGTTCGTGGCAATTGGTTTTGTTTGTAATAGAGGGAAATGGCATTGTCAAACTTGCCTTTCAAATAGAACCCTCTGGCTGCTGGGTAGAGAGTAAATTCTCTGTGTAGAGAGACAGTGCTGGTGCAGGGAGACCACTTCTGCAAGGAGTGCCCTTCTCTCTTTTTTCTACCTGATGTGATCCTACTTAACCTTGAACCTTAGAGCCTCCGTCCTCTGAAGTGTGTGACATTCCCTCCTCACTTGCACACACAATTGCTTCCTCTTCTGTGCGTTTACTGTGTACTGTTTACTGTTTGTGTCACAGCGATTCACTTCCATGTGTTTTCCTTCCATCGTCTGTGAACTGCTTGATGATAGGAACCCCGTCCATTTGATGTGCTTGGCAATCAGAAGTTCATTCAGTATGAAAAGTGAAAAAAGTGAAAGCCGCTCACTCATGTCCAACTCTTTGCAACCCTGTGGACTGTACAGTCCATAGAATTCTCCAGGCCAGAATACTGGAGTGGGTAGAAGTTCCCTTCTCCAGTGCAATCTTCCCAACCCAGGTCTCCTGCATTGTAGGCGATTCTTTATCAGCTGGGCCACAAGGGAAGCCCATTCGGTATACCTTTATTCAGTATACTTTTATTGAATGAGTGCATACATAGCTTCACCGAAGTGGGGGGTGAACTTGACTGGGAAGGGTGGCTAAGACTTTGCTAAAAAAATATGAACAAAGGCACAAAGGTAGGCATGCATTTGACAATTTCAAGGAGCAGAGCAGTCAAGACGCCAGTTTGGCCTCATGAAGAAGGGTGAATGTTAAGGCTAAAAATGTAAGTTGGGTTTTAAGTAACTTAGATTTAATAGCCTGGGTCAGGTTTTCTCCAACTTGGCACTATTGGCATTTGAGGCAGGATGGGTCTTTGTGGTAAAGGACTGTCCTATGCATTGGAGGGTGCTTAGAAGCACTTCTGGCTTATCCACTAGATGTCGGTAGCACCTCCTCAGTCGTGACAACTGAAAATGTCTCTGGACATTGCTGGATGGCCTGGAGGGATGGGGTGGTGAAGGGGTCTCTGGTTGAGAACCACTGCCCTAGCTAATGGAGAGGCCTCAGTAAATTTTTGATGGTGGCAGAAAGTGGCCTGATGTAACCACTACTTGAGGAGGATTGAGTTTTGGAAATGAGAGTTAAATATACTGAGGTTGAGGAGAAACTGTACATAGCCCTCCTATTAATGGAAAATTACTGGACTATTTTGGTTATAGGTTATAATCCTGAAAACAGGGTGATGGCTGTATGGGTAGAAGAGAGAGGGCAAAACATTTGGAAAAACCTGAAGGAAAGACTAGAGGTTCCTGAGCTCAGTTTCTTGCATTAGGTATCTGATTGAAGAGAAGCTGCCCGGAAATCTAAGAGGTCACTATTGAGATGAGAGAGGCCTGAAAAGGGAGGGTGAGCATAAGGATGGAAACATGGGGCACTCTGAAAGATGAATATTGTGTTCCTTAGGATACAGACTTGTCTGACCATCTCTGTCTTTCCCAAGCCCTAAATATTGAACTGGTGGAGAAGGTGCTCAGTGAGGTGGTTTTTGGTTGGCCAGTTGACTGAGTGAGTGAATGAATGGGTGAATGAAGGAAGGAGGGAAGGAAGAAGAAAGACATTTTACTTATTGGGTTGGCCAAGAGTTTGTTCGGGTTTCTCCATAAGCTGTATAGAAAAACCCGAACGAGCTCTTTGGCCAACCCAATATTTTGCTGCTTGTATCATTTCTCTGTATACACGGATATATTTCTTCTTTCTGATGTTAATGTGTCAATCAGTAGAGGCAGGGTGTTAGCACTTTGAAGAAATGTACTGTGACGATGTTAGAATGCAGAACTGCCTCAGTTTGTGGATGGAGCCAGTGTAAAGCCAACCATACATAGAAATACACTTTATTGAACCCCGTTCTCACTGCAAAGTGATGGCCCACTTTCCCCTGTAAAACATACGAATGCTGGAGGCTGGTAGGCCAGTCTCCAGTACCTCCAAACATGCCTGCTCCCTAGCCCAGTTGTTGGTTTACCAAGAGTCGGTCACCTTTATTCGAAAACCTGTTGATCCCAGTTATACTTGTTATCTTTAATAGAGTATTTAATATTAAAGGAACTAACAAAATCTGAGTGCCAAAATAGAGATGTGTATAATTGACAAAGTCCCCTATCCCTGGAAGCATGTGTTTGAAGTGAGCTTATATTCTAGTGAATGTATTTATCATTACTTAATTTTTGGTTGTTTCACCTTTGCAAGTTATATCATACTTTGATTTTCATAACTAATAATGACTTATTTTAGTGTTTGCATGCCATGGAGATCCAAGTCATGATACAGTTTCTACCTGTAATTCTTATGCAACTCTTCCAAGTTCTCACAAACATGACCCATGAAGATGACGTTCCTTTCAACTGCACCATGTGAGTTTCGGTGTTACAATATGAAGAATCAACTTTTGTTTCCTTTTGCATTTCTTCATTTATCTTCCAAATGAGAACCCCAAAGGCAGAAGCCTAATATAACTTTTCTCTATAGTTTCTTTCTTCTCGGACTGAGGGACTCACATCCCCAGGGATAGATGGTACCAGAAACCACAGGATAAGTTTACTGTGTTTTCCTCAACCAGTGGCTCTAAAACTGCTGCATGTTAGAGCAACCTGGGAAGCTTTTTAAAATCTGTTCCCAGACCATACATCATACCAGTTAAACCTGAATCTCTGAGAGCGGAACTCAGCATTGGTTGTTTTTTCTTCTAAAGTTTCCACAACGATGCCCTAATGCAATGGAGTTTGAGAATCACGCCCTTGACCAGTATTGTCCAACAGAACTTTCTTCAGTTATGGAAATGTTCTGTACCTGTACTGCCCAATATGGTAGCCATTAGTCATATTTAGCTGTTGAACTCTTGAAATGTGGCTGGTGTAACTGAGGATCGGAATTTTTCATAGTAGTTAATTTGTTTACATCACCACTTGTGACTAGCAGCTCTCACATTGGACAGAGTGGCCCTAGGCCATTAGTTTTTACTCACAAGAATAAGAGTGTTCTTTTTACAGGAAAACAAACAAGGATATATTTGTAGAGTAGGATGCAAAATGCACTTAATTTTTGAAAATAAAACGGGTTTAAAAAAATTATAAGCTCACTGCTGGGTGTTTCCGGCTTTGCTGCTTCTGCTGTTGCCACAGCGTCTCTGGAGCCTCAGGGTTCAGGCTCCACACACCCACATACTCTTTGCTCTTCTCTGCTCTTGGGGGTAGTCTGGTTGCTAATTTAAGAAGCATTATTCTAGTCCAGTGGTTCTCAAAAAACGTGATTCCCAGACCAGCAGCAACAATACACCTGGAAGCGTATTAAAAATGCTAATCATGGAACTTCACCCCAGACCTAAAAAATCAGAAACTCGGGGAGAGGGGTGAGCGCTCTGCCCTCTAGGTGTTTCTGATGCATGCTAAACTTGCAGAACCACTGCAGGCTTCATAACTTTAAAACTTTCTATGAATCTTAGATTTGCTTCCAATTTTAGTTCATCTCATTATACCTGCTCTGTCTTGCCCTTCCCTTCCCCCCATCTGTTGACATGTTTAACACTTTTTCCTATTCTTTTCCTTTGATTTTTACTAGAGGGGATTTCAATATTTACCGTACTAAAGGCTTTTTACTATATGGTAGCTGTGAACATACTTCAAATGAGATTTAGAAAGGAGATGAAAAGAAATATCTTGGTTGCCAAAATAAAACATCCTCCTTTGGAACCAAGAAATGTATTTTACAAAGCCCTGAACATGTTACATGCTGAAATCTTTGTTGGATCCAAACTAAGATGCCATTCAATACTTTCATTATTTAGACAGTATTAGGTATTTTTAAGCATTAGATATGCTGGTTTTATCTAACAATCAAACTATAGTGTTTCTTTGTGGTCTGACGTGCTGGCTTTTGTGAATGTTGTTTCAGGGTTCTCTTACATATCGTATCAAAGTGCCATGAAGAAGGCTTGGATAATTATTTAAGATCCTTCATTAAGGTTTGTGGAGTAAGCTTTCTTTCTCAGCATTTTGTCTTATGAGAGAATTTGGTCTTATGGTTCATTCTCTTTGATTGTAGTATAGCTTCCGACCTGAAAAACCCAGTGCTCCTCAGGCCCAGCTGATACATGAAACTCTTGCGACTACAATGATAGCCATACTGAAACAGTCTGCAGACTTTTTAGCAATAAACAAATTGCTCAAGGTAAGGACACAGAGACATGCTTGCTTGAGGCCCTCGCATTCCAGGTCTAGTCTGTCATCATTTCCTCAAGTGACTCCCTCTTTGCCCAGCACTTTGCCTACGTATGCATCCTTTCCCCCCAAGTTCTGCATAGAAATCCTTCATTCCCTTTGCCCTCCCCACCTACCCCTTGCTCTCAGTCAAATGCATAATAGAATTTTGGAGGGTATAGATCTGGGCGAGAATGCTGTATTCATCACACAATAGTTCTGTGACCTGGGGCCTGTTAGTTAGCAGTTCTGAGCATCCACTTTCTCATTTCTGAAATACAAGTAAAGCATCTAACATGTTGTTTCTGGCACATAGTAGGCACTCACTCAAATGGTGGCTCTTATTGTCATAATTTTTACTATTCCTATTAGTAATGGCGTTAGTCACTCAGTCATGTCCAACTCTTTGCAACCCCATGGACTGTAGCCCTCCAGGCTGCTCTGTCCATGGGATTCTCCAGGCCAGAAAACTGCAGTGGGTTGCGATTTCCTTCCCCAGGGGATCTTCCCAACCCAGGGATCAAACCTGAGTCTCCTGCATTGCAGGCAGATTCTTTACCATTTGAGCCACCAGGTATCTGCTTGAGACTTCCCTGTACCCTTCAAATTCTACTTACACAAACACCTCTGCTACTTGGGCTGCCCCAGTGCTGTACGAAGGGCAGGGTTGGGTCCCTCACTGGGTGCAGGCTATAATATGATTCATTGTCCATAGAGAGTTTAAAAGCAGTAATAAAGTAAACTAAAAGTTGGTTTGTTCTTATCACCACATGTAGGCAAATCAAAACAGTGTCAGTGATCAAATACCCCTCTCCACCAAATATCCTTTGTGCATCACCAGTCAGCCCTGAGGCATACTATTACCTTTTTGCCAGCACAATTTGAAGATATTCTATGGGACTTGGATAGTCAGTGGTGATCACTTTAAAACGTTATTAAAGTTCAGAGATAAAATCCATAGTGATTTGTCAGCCTTTTATAAGCTTCAGGGATTTGGGTAACAATTAAAGATTGATTTGTATTTATTTATTTATTTTAGTACTCATGGTTTTTCTTTGAAATTATTGCAAAGTCTATGGCCACATACTTGCTGGAAGAGAATAAAATTAAGGTAAGTAGGCTGAAGAATAATATTTAACATAGACAAAGAAGGCTAATCTTATTCATAGGTAGCTGTGATGTGCAAATCCTCTTTTATATTTTAAGGACTCTCAGTCTGTAGCTTTTTTCAGTTTTTCTTTAAAAAAAAGGTGTTCATCTGTTTTCAACTTCAGAGGCTCACCACATAGATTCTTCCTGTGAGATATTTGCCATATTAAGTATATTATCTTTGAAGCTTTCCCTTTGTCTTGTGGCTTTAAAATGTCAATTGTCCAAATTATTCATTAGGAAGGAGAACACATACCAAATCAGAAAGAACTATTCTCTTAGAAAGATTGAAGGCATGTACAAAATTAAAAACATTTTGTGTAAAAAAGACAAAAACCAAAATCTCTTTTTATGTAATGCGTGTGTTCCTGGAATATGCTGTACATATACCTTTAGTTGTATTTTCAAACTCCTTCAGAAGTACAAAGAAATTTTAGCTATAGGCATTGAAAGCTAAGACCTTGTGAAGTAAAAAATAATCACTTCATATTTACATTTTGATCAATATTTCCACAGAACAGGTTTACTGAAATTAAGATGCATGGATACATGTATACTTTGTGTGTCAGGAAAAAGTTGGAATGAAAAACGGATATGTCCGTATCTCAGGAGCACGATTCCAAAGTTGGGTCAGAATGACCTACTCTTGTTCATGATTTCAGTCAGTTATAGTATTACAGGTCCAGATAGGTGCTGTAATGATCTAAAGTATATATTTTAACTAGCCATGTCTTTTTTAATTTGGGAGAAAAAGTATACTCCAGTTAAAAACACATTTATATACAGTATGTGTTTGAAAATAAAACACTGATTTGGACCTTTCACAACTCTTTTTTTTTTCTTTGCCGATTTAAATGAAGCTTCCAAGAGGCCAGAGGTTTTCTGAGGCATATCATCATGTCTTACATTCACTGCTTCTTGCAATAATTCCCCATGTGACTATTCGCTATGCAGAGATTCCGGATGAGTCCAGAAATGTCAATTATAGTTTGGCTAGCTTCTTGAAGGTGAGTTAAAGGCATCCAGAACATGGTAAGGAATTATTCTTCACCAGTATGGTCTTTAAAGCTAAAGGAAAGCAATTACCCACTTTCTAGAGACTCGGCTGGGCTGCTGGAGGAACTACTGATTGAATTAATCATCAGTTCAGTTAAATAGCCATGTTTGATTCCCCACCCCCAATGGCTAATTGATTAAATCAGAGGTCCCACACAGGAGCCTTAGCCAGGAGGAACATCTTGCTGCTTTTGCATGCTGTTTTTCAAATATATTCATTTGAATGCCTTTCAGTTCAGTTCAGTCACTCAGTCGTGTCTGACTCTTTGTGACCCCATGAACCGCAGCACGCCAGGCCTCCCTGTCCATCACCAACTCCTGGAGTCTACCCAAACCCATGTCCATTGTGTCAGTGATGCCATCCAACTACCTCATCCTCTGTCGTCTCCTTCTCCTCCTGCCCTCAATCTGTCCCAGCATCAGGGTCTTTTCCAGTGAGTCAGCTCTCTGCATGAGATGGCCAAAATATTGGAGTTTCAGCTTCAGCATCAGTCCCTCCAATGAACACCCAGACTGATCTCCTTTAGGATGGACTGGTTGAATCTCCTTGCAGACCAAGGGACTCTCAAGAGTCTTCTCCAACACCACAGTTCAAAAGCATCAGTTTTTTGGCACTCAGCTTTCTTTATAGTCCAACTCTCACATCCATACATGACTACAGGAAAAACCATAGCCTTGACTAGACGGACCTTTGTTGGCAAAGTAATGTCTCTGCTTTTTAATATGCTATCTAGGTTGGTCATAACTTTCCTTCCAAGGAGTAAGCATCTTTTAATTTCATGGCTGCAAGCACCATCTACAGGGATTTTGGAGCCCAGAAAAATAAAGTCAGCCACTGTTTCCACTGTTTCCCCATCTATTTGCCATGAAGTGATGAGACTGGATGCCATGATCTTAGTTTTCAGAATGTTGAGCTTTAAGCCAACTTTTCCACTCTCCTCTTTCACTTTCACCAAGAGGCTCTTTAGTTCTTCTTCACTTTCTGCCATAAGGGTGGTGTCATCTGCATATCTGAGGTTATTGATATTTCTCCCAGCAATCTTGATTCCAGCCTGTGCTACTTCCAGCCCAGCATTTCTCATGATATACTCTGCATATAAGTTAAATAAGCAGAGTGACAATATACAGCCTTGATGTACTTTTTCTATTTGGAACCAGTCTGTTGTTCCATGTCCAGTTCTAGCTGTTGCTTCCTGACCTGTATACAGGTTTCTAAAGAGGCAGGTCAGATGGTCTGGGATTCCCATCTCTTGAAGAATTTTCCACAGTTTATTGTGATCCACACAGTCAAAGGCTTTGGCATAGTCAATAAAGCAGAAATAGATGTTTTTCTGGAACTCTCTTGCTTTTTTGATGATCCAGTGGATGTTGGCAATTTGATCTCTGGTTCCTCTGCCTTTTCTAAAACCAGCTTGAACATCTGGAAGTTCACGGTTCACGTATTGCTGAAGCCTGGCTTGGAGAATTTTGAGCATTACTTTACTAGCATGTGAGATGAGTGCAATTGTGCAGTAGTCTGAGCATTCTTTGACATTGCCTTTCTTTGGGATTGGAATGAAAACTGAGCTTTTCCAGTCCTGTGGCCACTGCTGAGTTTTCCAAATTTGCTGGCATATTGTGTGCAGCACTTTCACAGCATCATCTTTCAGGATTTGAAATAGCTCAACTGGAGTTCTATCACCTCCACTAGCTTTGTTCATAGTGATGCTTCCTAAGGCCCACTTGACTTCACATTCCAGGATGTCTGTCTCTAGGTGAGTGATCACACCATCATGATTATCTGGGTCGTGAAGATCTTTTTTGTACAGTTCTTCTGTGTATTCTTGCCACCTCTTTGCTTCTGCTAGGTCCATACCATTTCTGTTCCTGATTGAGCCCATCTTTGCATGAAATGTTCCCTTGATACCTCTAATTTTCTTGAAGAGATCTCTAGTCTTTCCCATTCTATTGTTTTCCTCTATTTCTTTGCATTGATCACTGAGGAACACTTTCTTATCTCTCCTTGCTATTCTTTGGAACTCTGCATTCAAATAAGTATATCTTTCTTTTTCTCCTTTGCTTTTTGCTTCTCTTCTTTTCACAGCTATTTGTAAGCCCTCCTCAGACAGCCGTTTTGCTTTTTTGCATTTCTTTTTCTTGGGGATGGTCTTGATTCCTGTCTCCTGTACAGTGTCACAAACTTCCGTGCATAGTTCATCAGGCATTTTGTCTATAAAATCTAGTCCTTTAAATCTATTTCTCACTTCCACTGTATAGTCATAAGGGGTTTGATTTAGGTCATGCCTGAATGGTCTAGTGGTTTTCCCCACTTTCTTTAATTTAAGTCTGAATTTGGCAATAAGGAGCTCATGATCTGAGCCACAGGCCACTCCCAGTCTTGTTTTTGCTGACTGTATAGAGCTTCTCCATCTTTGGCTGAAAAGGATATAATCAATCTGATTTCAGTGTTAACCATCTGGTGATGTCCATGTGTAGAGTCTTCTCTTGTGTTGTTGGAAGAGGGTGTTTGCTATGACCTTGAGGTGGGGCATTTACCTTCTAGGTTGCCATGGTCTATACCACTCCTTAATAGAACCCCTGACACTCTATACATTTAAATCATTTCTCTGACACTGTTGGCCTTTGAATTTGTAACTCTTGAACTAAAAGCACATTCTACATGTTGCTAATACAAGCACCGTCTACTTGTTGCTAATACATGTAAATGAAAATTGCTAATTTAGGTCAGTAAGATTATTTTGAGACATACCACAAACTGTTACACTTACAAAAGATAGAACATTTCTCACTGCTCTGTTTTGTCATTCTCTGTATGTAAGGAGAAATGCTAGAATACAGTTGTTCTAGAAAGTGGGTAATAGCAATATTTGATTTATTGCAGAGAAGGAACCTAGATTTGTAATGCACTTAGTTCTTACTTCTTTCCACTCCCCATCTTCTCAGAGCCCTTCATCATGTCTCAGCCTTATTTTAAGAACCTTGCAGTCAATAATCTAGCCAAGCAATTTTAAAATCTAACATACCCTTTTTTTTATTAAACATTCACACTAGGTTTCAGATCTCCAGAGTGTGATTTTCTAACGTAAGACCTCTCTGCCAGAACTAAAACAAAGTTTTAACACTATTACATGAGCCCTTTTGTGTATTAAAAACCAACCTCATATCTTTTTAAAGTAAAGGTGAGACTATCTGAAATATAAGATCTCAGTTTCTTTTATGGAGTTAAAACTTGAAATTTGCTATGTTAGAGAGTAGAACATAGTTGATTTAATAGCAGTATTGACCTCATTACAAGTCAACAAACATTTGTCTGTCTCCTATGTGAGCGTCCAAAGATGAGAGAGGCTCTCTGTAATTATATTGCAATACATATACATGATAAAGTGTGATGACTATTATACTGAAAATATAAACAACAAAATACAATAGGAGAACAAGAAAGGGAGGGATTGTGACCAGATCGTATGAACAGAGACTAGAAGAAGATTTCCCCAAGACAGGGATGAGAGTGTTGTAGGTAGAGGATTCATGAGCAGAGATGAGATATGCGTGTTCAAGAATCATTTTGGGATGAGCAGGAAAGTCATTGTGTAGAGTTTAGGTTGTCTGGAGACAGAGGTGGAAAGGCCATCTGATGCCAAATGATGAAAGGCCTTGAATGTCAGGCTAAGGAATCTAGATTTCGAGCTGAATACCATGGAGCTATCTTCCAAAGCCTTTGAAAGAAGTGAGGAAAAAGCCAGAGTCAAGACAACCAGTTTGAAGACTAGTCCTTCCCCCTTGTCTGCCTGGCAGAGTCCATTCATCTTTTAGGCTCAGCTCTTCCCTAACCTTCTCACAAAGGGCTGATCACCTCTGCTGTTGTTTACCCATCCTTTCCATACTTCTGTAACTTTTTATTGTGCAGTGTTTTCATTATTTATTTGTCTTTACCATTGGAGAAGACTAAAGACCGTGGGTTATTTATTTGCCTTTGTATTTCTCTAGAATGTCTCAAACCCAGTAGATCATCAAAATGATCTTGGATGAGTGGTAAATATAAGCCCATCTCATTAATCCAGGTGAGAGTTGATGAGGCAGGGAACGTTGAAAGGAGAGGTGACAAGATGCAAATAGCTGGTTAATCAAATATTGAGTTGCTTCTATTTCCCAGGAATGTTCTGGGTACCATGGGGAACATAAACAACATATTATCCTCTTTAGGTGAGAACAGCAAAATAATAAGTAAAATACAAGCTACTATAAAGTGTTTCAAGGACCCTGTAGATTAATGAACATGGGCTTTATCGAAGATGGACTTAATCATTGAAGAATGGGCAGGATTCTGTAGAAGTAGTGATAGAATTGCTAGCTAGACCTGGTATGAGCAGTGACTCGGAAGTGGGAATGCACAGTGCATCTTGAGGGGGTAATAAATAGATAAAATGGGAAAAAGAAGTTTGGGACAAGATTGTGGTTTACCTTGAATGCCAAGCTGAGGAGTTTGAAATTATATTAGAGGCAACAGGGAACTATTGAAAATTTTTGGGAAGACAGTTGACATGATTAGGGCTAGGACTTACAGATTAATCTGGAAGCAGTTAGATGGAAAGATTAGTGGCAGGAAGACAGGTTAGGAGGATAACTGCAGTTGTACAGTTGCAAGGTAATGAAAGCCTTAACTAGGAGAGTGACAGCAGGAAAATATGAATAACTAATATGGCTATCACACAAGAAGAATTTTTTGTAGGCCAAGACTTCACAGAACCCAAAGGAAAACTTCCCTTTCGGCCTGAAATGTTCACATAGGCAAGCCCCCCTTTCAGTAGCTGACTGACCACCCTATAGTTCACTTTGAGCTTTGGAAATGAACCAAAATGAGGCAGTATAGCTAAATAGGAACAGGAACGTCGCTCAGTCGTGTCCGACTCTTTGCGACCCCATGGACTGTAGCCTACCAGGCTCCTCTGTCCATGGATTTTCCAGGCAAAAGTACTGGAGTGGATTGCCATTTCTTTCTCCAGGGGATCTTCCTGACCCAGGGATCGAACCCAGGTATCCCGCATTGTAGACAGACGCTTTACCGTCTGAGCCACCAGGGAAGTCCATAGCTAAATAGATTGCATATATATATGTAAATATGTGCATATATGTATTTGAATGTGTGTATATATATATATTTCAAATATTTATCATATATATATAAGAAAATATATATCTTATTTTCAAAATAAGATGTTATATATATACATCTTATTTTGAAAACAACACAGTTGAGTCCAATGATAAGTCATTTGCTCTTTATCTCTTTAAGGTCGTGTAAATCTTTGAAAGTTTTTCTGTTATCTGTAAAAGTGAGAATATCATCCCCTTAATGTGGAAAAAATTTTAAATGTGTTGAATTTTAAAAACTTGACAGACTTAGAATTAGGTAACTAACTGTTCATTTTGATTTGGTTTCTATAGCGCTGTCTGACCCTAATGGATAGAGGATTTGTTTTCAATTTGATAAATGACTATATATCTGGATTCAGCCCCAAAGATCCTAAGGTAAGTTACAAGGGCATAACTATAGTGGGTGTCAAACATTAGAGTGTGAGACCAAGGGTGATATGTATTCTCCTGGAGGGTTTGGAGCTGCTGTTTTCTTATAGGTACTTTGAGTGTAGTTGTACCTCAAAGCAGAGAGTAATGGATAGGGTTTTGAGGGTCCCATATAGTCATAGTCATGGCTAAGATTCATTACAGTGACGCAGTAAGGATGCTCAGCTGGATTAATAAGGAGGAAAGACATTAAGTGGAGTCCTTCGCAATCTACGTGCATGCTTCCTGAGCACCCTCCCTCCTGTTAATGGGCACGCAGAGCACATCCTCTCTCCAGCAGTGAAAACTGAGCCACATTATGTGCAATGTTTCTCTTTAGGGAAGCCTGTTTGAGACTCAGAACTTAGGATTTTTATTGGGGCTAGTTATGTGTTGGAGGGTGGTCATAATTCCAGAGTCCTGGAAAGGAAAGATAGGGAAGCAGATGTTCACCATAAATCACATTGTTTGGATGGTGCTGAACAGGCTGGCACAGAAGGCACAACCTTACCTTGTAAGGAATGTTGGTATCAAGATAAAATTTCCCACACCACAAAAAAGAAAATCACATGCCAATATCTTTGATGAACATGCAAAAATCCTCAACAAAATATTACCAAATTGAATACAATAATACATTAAAAGTATGACACAACACGGTCAAGTTGGATTTATTTCAGGGATACAATGATGGTTCATCATCCACAAATCAACGTGATTTATCACATTAATAAAATGAAGGATGAAAATACAATCATCTTAAATAGATATAATACACGTGTTCCTGGAATATGCTGTATTCCTTTAGTTGTATTTTCAAACTCCTTCAGAAGTACAAAGAAATTTAGATGCTTAAAACACTTTTGACAAAATTTGACATCCATTTATAAGAGACTCCCTCAACAGTGGGTCTAGAGGGAACATACCTCAACATAATAAAGTCCGTATATGATAAACCCATAGCTAGCATCATACTCAACAGTGAAAAACTGAGCTCTTTCCCTCTAAGATCAGGAATAAGATAAGCATGCCCACTCTTACCACTTTTATTCAACATAGTATTAGAAGTGCTAGCCACTGAAATTAGTCAAGAAAAAGAATGAGAGGGCATTCAAATTGGAAAGGAGGAAGTAAAACTGTCACTAGTTGCAGATGATGTGATAATATATATTGAAAACCCTAAAGACTACACCAAAACTCTGTTCAAACTAATAAATGAATTCAATAATGTTGTATGATACAAAATCAGCATACAGAAATCTGTGATGTTTCTATATACTAATAACAAACTATCAACAAGACTAAGAAAATAATTCCATTTACAATTGCATCCAAAAGAATAAAATACCTAGGAATAAATTAACCAAGGAGGTGAAAGACCTGTACACTGAAACTATAAGACATTGATGAAAGAAACTGAAGAAGTCACAAATAAATGGAAATATTCCATATTCATGGATTGGAAGAATTAATATTGTTAAAATGCTCATACTACCCAAAGTGGTTTACAGATTCAGTGTATTCCCTATCAGAATTCCAATGGCATATTTCACAGAGCTATTAATAGAACAAATAATTCTAAAATTGGTATGAAACCACAAAAGATGCTGAATAGCTGAAAATAGGAAGAACAAAACTAGAGGTTTCATGCTCACTGATTTCAAACTATACTAAAGATCTATTAATCAAGACAGCATGGTACTGGCATAAAAACAGATACACAGGTCAACAGAACAAAACTGAGAACCCAGAGATATACCTATACATATGCATGTGCTTAGTCGCTCACTTGTGTCTGACTTTTTGCAACCCCATGGACTGCAGCCCCCCAGGATCCTCTGTCCATGGGCATTCCCCAGGCAAGAATACTAGAGCGGGTTGCCATGCCCTCTTCCAGAGGATCTTCCTAACCCAGAGATCGAACCCAGGTCTCCTGCATTGTAGGCAGATTTTTTACCATCTAAGCCACCAGGAAAGCCATACCCACACATATACAACAAAGGAGCAAAGAACATATGATGGAGGAAAAGTCTCTTCAATAAATGACGTTGGGAAAACTGGATAGCCATATGCAAAAGAATGAAACGACACCATTATCTTATATCATAAAGAAAAGTTAACTCAAAATGCAGTAAAGACTTGAATGTAAGACCTGAAGTCATAAAATTTCTAGAAGAAAATATAGGCAGTAGCCTCATTGATACCCATCTTAGAGTTGTTTTTGTGGATCTGATTCCAAAGGCAAGAGAAATAAAAGCAAAAATAAGCAAATGGGACTACATCAAACCAAAAATCTTTCACACAGTGATGGAAATCATCAAAAGGAAAGGATAGCCTACTGAGTAGGAGAAGTGAAGTCGCTCAGTCATGTCCGACTCTTTGTGACCCCATGGACTGTAGCCCACCAGGCTCCTCCCTCCATGGGATTCTCCAGGCAAGAGTACTGGAGTGGGTTGCCATTTCCTTCTCCAGGGGATCTTCCCGACCCAGGGATCGAACCCAGGTCTCCTGCATTCCAGGAAGACGCTTTAACCTCTGAGCCACCAGGGAAGCCTGCAAATCATATATCCATCATGGAGTAATACAACTCAACAACAAAAACCACCTGATTTTAAAATGGGAAGAAGATCTGAATAGACATTTTTCTAAAGAAGGCATAAAGATGGCCAACAGCACTTGGAAAGATGTTCAAAATCACTGATCATTAGGGAAATGCAAATCAAAACCACAATGAGATAGCACCTTACAAACTGTTAGAATAGCTATTATTGAAAAGAAGAAAGAAATGTTGAAGAGGATGTGGAGAAATTGGAACCCTTGTACACTGTAGGACTGTTAATTGGCGCAGCCACAATGGAAAACAGTATGGAGATTCCTGAAAAATTAAGAATAGAACTACCATATGACTCAACTTTCCCACTTCTGGGTATCTATTCAAAGAACATGAAAACACTAATTCAAAATTATATGCACCCCTATGTTTATTTTACTGTGGCATTATTTATAGTAGCCAAGATATGGAAGTAACCTAAATGTCCATCAGTGGATATATGTATAACAGAATACTACTCAGATGTAAAAAGAATGGAATCCTGCCATTTTACAATGTGGACAGACCTTAAAGGTATTATGCTAAGTGAAATAACTCAGACAGATACCATATGATTTCACTCATTTGTGGAGTCTAAAAAAAGAAATGAACGAAAACAAAAACAAAAACAAACTCATCGATACTGAGAACAGATTAGTGGTTACCAGAGGGGAAGAGTTTGGTGGCGGGGAGGTGGGTGCAATTGTGAAGAAGGTGTGAACTGTTTGGTGATGATGGATGGTGACTAGGCTTGTGATGGTGATCACGTTGTAGTGTATACAGATGTCAAATTATTATATTGTGTATCTGAAACTTACATAATTAAAAAAAATCCAATTTCCCAATTGCCAGCCAATGACCAGCCTTACAAGCAGGCCTTTTTAAGGAGAGCAGTCTTGAGCCTGCATTGTTGACTCTTTACTGCACAGGTCACATTTCAAGGTATACCTAAAATACTAAACACTTCTGTTTTGAAAATTAATGCTCTGTATTTAATTATTTTAGAATGTGCATGCTCAGTTGCTCAGTCATGTCCAACTCTTTGAGATCCTATGAACTCTAGCCCACCAGCCTCCTCTGTCCATGGGATTCTCCAGACAAGAATACTGGAGTGGGTTGCCATTTCCTCCTCCAGGGAATCTTCCCAATCCAGGGATTGAACCCACTTCTCTTGTGTCTCCTGCATTGGCAGGCGGGTTCTTTACCACTAGCGCCACCTGGGAAGCCCATTAAAATTTAATATTTTAAATTATTAAAATAGTAAATGCCTACTATATAGGAGTTCATGTATAATTTCTTTGTGCTTAGGTTCTGGCTGAATACAAGTTTGAATTTCTGCAAACAATTTGCAATCATGAACATTACATTCCTCTGAATTTGCCAATGGCTTTTGCCAAACCTAAACTTCAGCGAGTTCAAGGTATGTATTTGTGTTTTCCATCATTTGGAATTGTGTTTTCATTTTTTTTTTTTCTAGCGCTAGTATAGTATAATGTTTTCTAGTTAAACCAGTGATTCTGGAGGTAATCTCAGAATTGTTACTATCTGAAGAACATTAACAGTTGGTTAATGGTACTCTGCATTTCCTTCATAGTGTCAGTGGTAGTATTCATAGCGTGAAGAAATTCGGTGTTTTACATAGATTGCTGCTTAAACACAGACATCAGATACTAATAAAATTGCTCTCTGTAGTAATGTTTGGATTCTTATATGAGACTGAATTTTTAAAAAAGCATATAAATGGATTTCTGCTGAATGGAACCTCAGAAGAGAATTATAAAAGCAGAATAAAATAGTTATATGTATGTATGAAATTTATGAAATGCCTTCAGTTATCTCCATTGCTAGTTTTATTGACTGCTTTGTTGTGTAGCACTATTCTTATGTTACTATGTTTTTTATTTGTCCCTTTTCTTTTCATATATTAATTAGATTTTTTTTCATTTGCGGTGGACCGTTTGACTTCAGTAGGTAGGTTTAACTCGGTTCACTCTAAAGTAGTTTGCTGTTTTTAAAAACGATTGATTTCATGAATGGCTAAGATGGATGGGGGCCTTGTTTGCTTTTCAGATCCTCCCTAGCCAAGATGAGGCTTTATTTAATACATCCAGAAAACCTAGGAGGCAGTATATTTGATAACTCTGAAAACCAGCTTGAGTAATATTCCAGTGTATATATGCACACTATTGATACTATGTATAAAATAGATAATTAATGAGAAGCTACTGAATAGCTCAGAAAACGCTGCCCAGTGCTCTGTGGCAACCTAAATGGGAAGGAAATCCAAAACAGAGGGGATATATGTATAGCTGATTCACTTTGGTGTACAGTAGAAACTAACAACATTGTAAAGCAACCGATGCTCCAATAAAATTATTTTTTTGAATAAAGGAAAAAAATAAGCTTCAATGTTGATTGCTAGAAGAATCAACTTTAAAACACTATCCTCAGAAAACATGTTTTGGCTCACACCAGCTTGGGGATTGATGGGTATCTTTTTTTTAAGTGTATGTCATCTCTCCCAAGCTCGCCTCCCTTCTCTTTGACCCTGTTTAATGACTTCTTTGCCACCGTTTTTGAAGGGGTGGATGAACTACTTTATTGGTTTTATTCAAATCCCTCAAGTGAAAAAACCTCACTGCCATTGTACCTTCAACCCAGATAAGGCAACCTGAGTTAGTCTGTACTGACCCTTGTGCATAGAAAGTGATTGTGATTCACAAAAGACCATGACCAATGGCAGAAAGAACATCAGCTGTCTTGGTCTCTTGGGGAGTAGAGACCACTGCTGAGCAGTGGTTTTAGTGATTGAATGGCTGCCAGTGAAAATGGAGAAAAATATTAAAAAACCCAACCACCCCTATTCAACCATTCCCTTATTATAATAGAGTCTGAACATGTATAGCTCAGATACTTCCCCTATCATTTATTGATAGCTTGAGGAATTCAGGGAAAGGAAGGGGTGAGGATTTAGGATTAAATCTGATTTAGCATTAAATCCTAGTTGAATTTATAGCATCCTATTAAGTTTTAAAGAGACTAGAAAAGAAACAGAAAACATCCTTCAGCTTTGTGGCCTCACTAAAATTAAAGGGTAGGGGAAAGGAAATAAAGATAGCAGAAGTTTCCTGTAGAAATGTCTGTACTTGGTCACAATTCCTTCTGAGTAGTTATAAGGCAAGTCCCAACCAGGATATTAGCAGCTGGGATTTAAAGTGGATGGAGGATCTAAAAGGAAGTGAAGAAAATAGCTGGAACTGGTAATTTTATGAAATAAAAGATTTGTATTTGTGTAATGAATTTGAGTGAGATGGTAATGTTTTTCTTAGCATTCTTTTGCCCCATTGTATTGGGGCCAATATGTAACATTTAGTAAAACATTCGATAGTTTATACTGTTATAATGATGCAATTGTCTAGTTTCTCTTTCTGCTTCACAAATATAAACAGATGAGTGAATCAAGTGTTGTTTAGAATTACTCCATGTTTTAGTTGTAACTAAATCTCTTCAGATATGAAGAAATGTATTAAAACATTGCCAAATCTAGTATTCTTTCATTCTAGGTTTTATCCTAAGATTTGAAAAGCATCTAGGAAAAAAAAAAAGAATTCTAGGAACTACTTTACCAACTGAAATTGTCACTAAGGCTATCATCTGGCCCCAATGATGAGTGCTTGTATCTTGTAAAATTTTGCATGCTTATTCTATATGATAAAATAATTGCTCATATTTGTTTACGATAAAAATATAGCTCTTGCTAGCATGATCACATACTACTAAGTAATATAGTACTTTAATGTTAAAGTGATTTTTGAATATTTTTATAAATGAGTTTTAAATTTCATTGTACTGCAGATTCAAATCTTGAATACAGTTTATCAGATGAGTATTGCAAGCATCACTTCTTGGTTGGTCTGCTTCTGAGGGAAACCTCCATTGCTCTTCAAGACAATTATGAGATCAGATATACAGCTATCTCTGTCATAAAGAATCTTTTGATAAAACATGCATTTGACACTAGATACCAGCACAAGGTAAGGATGTTTGTATCATCACCAGTATCACATTAGCTAGTTTCTGTAAGATTTTACATTGAAGATGAAGTTTTCAGTAAGAAAAATAACATGAGCATTAAGTAATTTATTTTTACGAATAATGTTTTGTTTCTATTTCAAATGATTATTGTTGTTTAGTCACTAAGTCGCTGGGCTCCTGTCCATGGGATTTCCCAGGCAAAAATACTGGAGTGAGTTGCCATTTCCTTCTCCAGGGGATCTTCCCCACGCAGAGATTGAACCCACATCTGCATTGGCAAGCAGATTCTTTACTACAGAACCATCAGGAAAGCCCTTAGGTTTTAAAAATACTGTTCAGTTAACTGTTGAAGAAAAACACTGGTTTTTCAAATCATGTCTAAAGAACAACATAACTCCTTCATGATTTCTTACATAAACTGATTAGAATTTTTTTTTAAAAAAACATGGTTATAGCCCTGTGTATACTTTTAAATACCCATATATCCTTAAATATATCTCCCTAAATAAATGCTATTATTATTAAGTGATTAATAATAAGACATATTAAGTATGTCAAATATAAAACATATAATGTGAAGTTTATCTTACTGAAAAAAATATATGCATGGCTATAAATCTTATATATACTACACAGTGTCTTATATATACTACACATCTTATATATACAAATCTTATATATACTACACATGTGAAGACCACAGCTGCAGCCACTATTTGCTACACCTTTAACATATATGAAGATAAAGGGTATATTCAAATCTATTAAACCCTATGGGTTGCAAAAATAGATGGTAAATTGTATTGAATTTAGAATAACCTAACTTACTTACAAAGGCAAAATGGTTGTCTGAAGAGGCCTTACAAATAGCTATGAAAAGAAGAAAAGTGAAAGGCAAAGGAGAAAAGGAAAGATATACTTATTTGAATGCAGAGTTCCAAAGAATAGAAAGGAGAAATGAGAAAGCCTTCCTCCTCGATCAATGCAAAGAAATAGAGGAAAACAATAGAATGGAAGGACTAGAGATCTCTTCAAGAAATTTAGAGATACCAAGGGAACATTTCATGCAAAGATGGGCTCAATAAAGGACAGAAATGGTATGGACCTAGCAGAAGCAGAAGATATTAAGAAGAGGTGGCAAGAATACACAGGAGAACTGTACAAAAAAGATCTTCACGACCCAGATAATCCAATGTTGTGATCACTCACCTAGAGCCAGACATCCTGGAATGTGAAGTCAACGAACAAAGCTAGTGGAGGTGATGGAATTCCAGTTGAGCCTTTTCAAATCCTGAAAGCTGATGCTGTGAAAGTGCTGCACTCAATATGCTAGCAAATTTGGAAAACTCAGCAGTGTCCACAGGACTGGAAGACCTCAGTTTTCATTCAACCCCAAAGAATGCTCAAACTACCGCACCATTGCACTCATCTCACACGCTAGCAAAGTAATGCTCAAAATTCTCCAAGCCAGGCTTCAACAGTACCTGAACCGTGAACTTCCAGATGTTCAAGCTGGTTTCAGAAAAAGCAGAGGAAAAAAAAGCAGAGATCAAATTGCAAACATCCCTTGGATCATCAAAAAAGCAAGAGAGTTCCAGAAAAACATCTACTTCTGCTTTATTTACTATCCCAAAGCCTTTGTGTGGATCACAACAAACTGGAAAATTCTTAAAGAGATGGGAATACCAGACCACCTGACCTGCCTCCTGAGAAATCTGTATACAGGTCGAGAAGCAACAGTTAGAACTGGACATGGAACAACAGACTGGTTCCAGATAAGGAAAGGAGTATGTCAAGGCTGTTTATTGTCACCCTGCTTATTTAACTTCTATGCAGAGTACATCATGAGAAATGCTGGGCTTTCCAGCACAAGCTGGAATCAAGACTGTTGGGAGAAATATCAGTAACCTCAGATATGCAGATGACACCACCCTTATGGCAGAAAGTGAAGAGGAACTAAAAAACCTCTTGATGAAAGTGAAAGAGGAGAGTGAAAAAGTTGTCTTAAAGCTCAACATTCAGAAAACTAAGATTGTGGCATCTGGTCCCATCACTTCATGGCAAATAGATGGGGAAATAGTGGAAACAGTGGCTGACTTTAGTTTCGGGGGCTCCAAAATCACTGCAGGTGGTGACTGCAGCCATGAAATTAAAAGACACTTGCTCCTTGGAATAAAAGTTATGACCAACCTAGACAGCTTGTTAAAAAGCAGAGACATTACTTTGCCAACAAAGGTCCATCTAGTCAAGGCTATGGTTTTCCCAGTGGTCATGTATGGATGTGAGAGTTGGACTGTGAAGAAAGCTGAGTGCGAAGAATTGATGCTTTTGAACTGTGGTGTTGGAGAAGACTCAAGAGTCCCTTGGACTGCAAAGAGATCCAACCAGTCCATCCTAAAGGAAATCAGTCCTGAGTGTTCATTGAAAGGACCGATGCTGAAGCTGAAAGTCCAATACTTTGGCCACCTAACGCCAAGAATTGACTCATTTGCGAAGACCCTGATGCTGGGAAAGATTGAAGGTGGGCAGAGAAGGGAACGACAGAGGATGAGATGGTTGGATGGCATCACCAACTCGATGGACATGAGTTTGCGTAAACTCCAGGAGTTGGTGATGGACAGGGAGGCCTGCCGTGCTGTGGTTCATGGGGTTGCAAAGAGTCAGACGTGACTGAATGACTGAACTGACTAACTGACTGAACTAACTTACTTGCTACCAGATGGCTCAAGGTAATATCATATTGTTTCATAATAATTTGTTCCTTCATTTTTATATTCATATTTAAATAAAGTCATTATATCATTTATTTTGTGATTACTTTGGAAAGCTGACTTGGAGATGGATTTTATTCTTTTTCTATAGTATTCCTATTTATCCTATAAAAAAAAAAAGAATAAGCCTGCCAGCTATATCCAATTATATTTCTTTAATTACAAAGATTTGTTTAACTTGCAAATTTTGCTAGTTTTCTTCATGTAATTCTAGCCTAAACTAGATTTAAATGCCTTAGCTTTAAGATTTTATTATGTAGTGTGGTTTGCATTGTTTTTTACATTATAATAACATACTCACATTTAGTGTAGTCTACTCTATTTTGCATTGCTTTCTTTTTTGTGAATGTTGGCACTGACTTAACAGAAATTAGCCAAAATAATGTATCAAATGAAAAGATATCTTAAAGTCTTCCATTCCAACCAAGCTTTGTCAAATCTTTAAAAGTGCCAGTTATTGCTGGGGTCTGTTTGTGCCTACTAGTAGTGGGGAAAAGGGTCTTATACAATGTGAAAGAAAATGTCTTTAGCTATGATTTCAAAAAATTTGTGGGTAAATTACAAAATGAACTTCCTGTTCTTGAAGCAGCAAGTTGTCTTTTTTCCCCTTGTGTCTTCAGAGGAAAGTGAAATAAAATGGGATTTCACTAGTGTCTTACCTAGAGGTAGAATTTTAAATATTTTCTATCACATATTTGTACGTTATTAACTTTTTAAAATTCTGAGAACAGTATATGTACACACATGCACACACACACCACTATTGTTATCTGTAAATAACACTGCCTGTTTGAGTATTTGACGTTTTATAGTTTCTGGCCTTACATTTCGTTCTTTAATCCATTTTGAGTTTATTTTTGTGTATGGTGTTAGGAAGTGTTCTAATTTAATTCTTTTTCATGTAGCTGTCCAGTTTTCCCAGCACCACTTATTGAATAGGCTGTCTTTCCCCATTGTATATTCTTGCCTCCTTTCTCAAAGATAAGGTGCCTGCAGATGCATGGGTTTTCTTTGAGGTTTTAGACTATGGGAAACATTGAAATACCCACCACATTACCCTTTTAGGGATTTTTAAAACCCCTTCTTTGTTCAAAATCTTCTGACAGGTTTTAATTGAGTATAAGATTCTCCCCAATAAAACTTTGTTTAATGGGCCTTCTCAACCAGAGCTTCAATTCCTTTCTGTGTTTGATCCAAAGAGCTCACAGTTGGCCTGAGTAAGAGGTCATTTGTCAAATACATTCACTTAAAACATGTTCACCATTAAGAATGATGCCAAGGTAAGGGCAGAGGGGAGCTTTATACCCCAATAATTTCCATTTGGTTTTCCAAATAGAAATACAGTCAAGAAAAAATGCTTCCTGTGGAAAGGCTGCTTTGAGACTACTTGTCCTAGTATCCCACCCAGGCCTGCATTCCAACCATGTTGCCACTCCTCAGCCTTTCTTTTAATGACATTATGGAGATGTCACTGGTCCCTGTTACATGCTACTCTTAAACTGCTTTGGGAGCTCTCCTTATTTGCTAAACATACCATGCAATATCTTTCCTGCTCAGAACCAGAATGCTCAAAATCTAACATTTATTCTGGGGCGTATATCTGTTCCTGTACTCACCGCAAATGGTACTGACGACCGAAGAATTGCAGTTTCTACTTGGACTGTTGGCATTTTTTTTCCCTTTTTTAAAATAATAAGCTACATACATGGTAAAAAAAAAAAAAAAAAGAAATCAAAATGCCTCTCTCTCATTCCTTACCTCCATGCCTCAATTCTTCTCTCTAGAAGCAACTACTGTTTATCAGTTTCTTTTATAAATTTCTATTTTATTCATGCACAAGCCTATACACACACACACACACATATATATATATAAAATAGAAACCATTACCTATTTTTTTCACTTAACAATATATTCTGAAGATTAAATCTATATTTTTAAAAAAATCTGCATAGTATGCTATCATATGAATATACCTTATTTTATTTATTTAACCTGTCTTCTGTTAATAGATTCTTAGATGGTTTTCTGTCTTTTGTGCAGACAAAACTTTTAACATGTTTGCCCTGACTGCATGTGTTTTACCTGTGTTCCTGTTCACCTAAGAAGGGTGTAGTATCTGCTTCCCTAGTAATCACTCAGTTTCTGAACTGAAATGAAATCCCATCTACAAGCTATAATATTAATAATCATAGCTAAAAATTTATTGAAGACTCAGTATATGCCAGACACTATATTAAATATTAGCTCATATGAATTTTTATTACTGTTATTATCCTCATTTTAGTAAAGAGAAAACTATGGTTAAGTGATTTGATTACAATTAAGTCGCTAGTAACAGGAGGGCTGGAATTCATGTGTATCTAAAATTCAAAATCTGTGCTCCTAGACTATGCTGCTAAGTCGCTTCAGTCGTGTCTGACTCTGTGCGACCCCATAGACAGCAGCCCACCAGGCTCCTCCGTTCCTGGGATTCTCCAGGCAAGAACACGGGAGTGGGTTGCCATTTCCTTCTCCAATGCATGAAAGTGAAAAGTGAAAGGGAAGTCGCTCAGTTGTGTCTGACTCTTAGTGACCCCATGGACTGCAGCCTACCAGGCTCCTCCGTCCATGGGATTTTCCAGGCAAGAGTACTGGAGTGGGGTGCCATTGCCTTCTCCCTCCTATACTATACTGCCTCTCAAATATTAAGTCAGTTCAGTTCAGTTCAGCTGCTCAGCCGTGTCCAACTCTTTGCGACACCATGAACTGCAGCACGCCAGGCCTCCCTGTCCATCACCAACTCCCAGAGTTTACTCAGACTCATGTCCATTGAGTCAGTGATTCCATCCAACCATCTCATCCTCTGTCGTCCCCTTCTTCTCCTGCCTTCAATCTTTCCCAGCATCAGGGTCTTTTCAAATGAGTCAGTTCTTGGCATCAGGTGGCTCAAGTACTGGAGTTTCAGCTTCAGCATCAGTCCTTTTTATTTTATTTTATTTTTATTTTATTTTATTTATTTTTTTAAATTTTTATTTTTACTTTATTTTACAATACTGTATTGGTTTTGCCATACATTGACATGAATCCACCACGGGTGTACATGCGATCCCAAACATGAACCCTCCTCCCACCTCCCTCCCCACAACATCCCTCTGGGTCATCCCCGTGCACCAGCCCCAACATCAGTCCTTCCAATGAACACACAGGAATGATCTCATTTAGAATGGACTGGTTGGATCTCCTTGCAGTTCAAGGGACTCTCAAGAGTCTACTCCAACACCATAGTTCAAAACCATCAATTCTTTGGCACTTAGCTTTCTTTATAGTCCAACTTTCACATCCATACATGACCACTGGAAAAACCATAGTAGGACACTGGAAAATTAGAGAACTGCCAAAAAATGGTGATGATGATGGTAGAAACTCTTGAAACCAAAGCCATATGAAAAATAAAATAATAACAGCTACTTAGCTTTGTGAAGAGTGAATTAAGACAATTCGTGATGTGTCCTCAGATATTTAAAGGGTTACTGTATAAAGTAGAAGTGGACTTACTCTTTGTAGATCCAAAAGGCCGAACTATATCTAGCAGGTAGAACAGCTTAAGGACTTTTTTAACAGAAGCTCTGAAAGTGCTGAAGTGTTTAAGAAGTTTAAAAACTAGTCATCTGTCAAAGATGCAGGTGCAGGTTGCTCTTGTCTTGATCAGGAAGTTGAACTAGATCAGTGGTTCTCAAACCTCTGTGCACAACCATCTAGGGAAATTTCCTGGGACCCAGCCCAGACCTAAGTGGTAGAGACATTCTTGATTAGGGTTATATGTTAGCACATATATGTCATATATTGAGTTCCTGAAATTCGCAAGAGAAGTACAAATGGTCGATTAACATATGAAAAATTGTTCAGTTTCAAGAATAAATGCAAATTAAAGGAACTAAGAGATACTTTTGATCTGAATTCTGTTGGTTAACCATTGTACCCTAGATGCCTTATATAAGTCTCCCAAAGTGCTGACATATGGAGGGCAGCTCATGTGCCATCACCACTGTTTTTGCTGATTTGAATGATTATATATAAACACCTGACAAGGACTATAGCTGAGAAAAGCAGTACATAAATTAGTATAAGAGGTACCACATTAATTACGACTACTGGTGTCCAGGTTTACTTGGATATTTACAAAGATCAATCTCCCATGTTGAATAATTGATTTAGAGGGCCAAGAACACATTATTTTAATTGCAGCTTGAGTCAAAGCAAAACTTATTTTTGGAAGGAATATTTTGTTACTTGTTCCATCTATTCATTCATTCAGTTAATGTATAGTGACCATATCCTGTGTGCCTAGGCACAGAGGATGAAGCAGTGAACAAGACAGATGTGATTCTTGCTCTTATCATACTCAACCCTCACCGGAGTTAAAGGACAGGACTAATACAATCTGCTTTATAAGTCAACTGCTATCTAAAAGAATAAACTTTTGCCTTTTATATAGTGATGTTTGAGGGGTGTGATTTGACTATATTGTATATAAATGCAAATACCAACAGAGTTCTCTGGTAATTCATTTTGAGACTATGAGTATAAATAGACTCATGCTTAAAAATAAATAAAATAAATAGACTCATGCTTCATTGATTTGTTATGGATATTAGGTCCCTTTTAATCTTTAAACAGATAGATGGAGCCAACTTTATTTGTAATATATACATATTATATATTTATTAACTTCCCTGGTGGCTCAGACGGTTAAGCTTTTGATAATTATTTTGCAGAACCAACAAGCCAAAATAGCACAGTTGTACCTCCCATTTGTCGGACTGCTTTTGGAAAATATACAGCGATTAGCAGGTCGAGATACATTGTATTCTTGTGCAGCCATGCCTAATTCTGTAAGTAGTCATGTATTTCTGTTGGCATTTTATCCTGGTTTATTGACTGCATTTGGAATGAGGGTCATATGCTGTATGGTCTCAATAGCTCACCGTTTACAACATTTTAAATTTATACTCTTTCCTGTAACAGTACTTCTCAAATCTTAATGTGCATATAGATCATCTAGGGAATTAAGACAAATTCTAATGTAGTAACTCTGGGGTGGAATTTGAGATTATACGTTTCAAACAAACTTTTGGATCTTTCTGGTCTAAGGACTGAACTTTGAGTAATAAGGTCCAAGGGAACACCAAGAATCCCTTGTGCTCAGTGTGTTGTTTTTAAGATTTGCTGCTGTTATATGCCTTCATCTATTTATTCAACTGGAAAACTGAATAAAACATTCACTTTCCAAAATGTTAGGCTCCAGGCTTTAAACTATATTCCTTCACCTCTTCCCTCCCTTTGACAGCCTTGTTTCAGCACTTCTGGTGAGCGGCTTTTAACTCATCATGGTTGGTCTGTGTTTTCTTTCTCCCCTTAGAATCTTAGAGTTGCAAGGGACATTGGAGATGATCAGTCTCTCACTTGGCAAAAACAACCTTTTGCCATAGTTGTATTTAAAACTTTCCTTCTTGCATCTGATCTACACAATTTTCTATCCACTTGTCCTGGTTTTGCCTTCTAGAGGTACACAGAGCACATCCACTTCTACCTCCACACAATACCCCTTCATACATGTCCCTTCTAAATTTTTCTCCAGACCAGCTTGCTCCACTTCATCATTTGTTGTTTCAAACCCTTTACTTCTCGGTTACAATCTTCCAGACATGCTCCATTTGACCAGTCACCATTTTAAAATGTGGTGTATACTTTATAGTTTGCCCAGTAGGGTGAATAACTCCTGCCCTACCCCCACTCCGTGCTCTGTATGGCCAAAGATCCCTATCACGTGTTCAGTAGCTGAGTGGGTGGCAGGTAAAACTGTGTTCCTCACAGCTTCCTTTGGAAATTCCCCATAATGAATGTCTGCAGATTTGTCAAGCCTGCCCTGGGTTCCTGAGAAAGCTGCTTTTTTTTAAGCCTCACTGAGGGCTTGATTGCCTGTAGCTCCCAATTATGTAAGTCAGCTAAATGCAGATACTGCATCACCTACCTGGTGTCAAGCGAGTGTCAAGCGAGCCTTTCTTCACAGTCACTCATGCTTATGCTCATTCCACAACATTCGACAGTGATATGTGGAAATATTTTACTTACCTGTTCTTTCTTTTGCAGCTCAAGTTCATGTAGGGCCTCTGGTCACACCTCTCCTTCTAGTATTGCCTTTGGTTCAAGGAGGAGAATGGAACCATGTTCAGACCACACGAGTTGCAGCTTTTACCAGCCACCTAGAGTTGTATCACTTTGCCAGAGGTCATAGTTATAACAGTATACTCAGATCCATTTTTAAAAGAGAAGTCACCTAAATACCAGTACTGATACCTGATTTAGACTTTCGCAGTGAGCTTTGTTTAAAATTGGGGTACCCTTTCATTCTGTTAATTCCAATTTATTATCCTAGTGTACAAATTTGTTTAAGTGACAGAGATATCACATTGTGTTACAGGCATCCAGGGATGAGTTTGCATGTGGCTTCACTTCACCTACAAATAGAGGGAGTCTGAGCACTGACAAAGACACTGGTAATTAAGTCCTTCCTTTAAAGATTGTACATGGTATGGCTGTCTAGAAATGTACCCTATACTTTTCTATATTTTTTGAAATATTTTGTGATAAAAACTATATATAGCACGATCTCTACTAAAGTTTAATTAAAATCTGATTCACACTTTGTAGCCATGTTTCTTTGCTTAGGTTTCCTTGTTTCAGCTTATATAAAAAAGTAGCTTAGTATGCTAAGAAAATGGAGGATAATGAGAAAAACACTAGTTTCCAATCCTCTTATCTGTCTCCAGTCTTGGACAAGACACTTCCCTTTTCTGGGCCAAAGGTTCCTTATCTATAAAATTACTTTGTTGTTTGCCTTTATTTTATGACTTCCAAGGAATTTCTTGTAGTTTCATAATGTTAAAAGTGTTTCGAGGTAAAAAAAAAATTGCTTACATTTCTTAAAATATGACTTTACCAAAATTAACCTGGTGCTGAGCCACTTCAGTCGTGTCCAATTCTCTGTGACCCTATGGACTGTAGCCTGCCAGGCTCCTCTGTCCTCCTCCCTCCAGTCAAGAATACTGGAGTGGGCTGCCATGCCCTGTTCCTGGAGATCTTCCCAACCCAGGGATCCAACTTGCATCTCTTATGCCTCCTGCATTGGCAGGCAGGTTTTTAACACTAGCGCCACCTGGGAAGCCCAATTAACCAGGTACTTATTTTTCAAACTATTTTTGACAGTTTCTCCTGTTGCTAACAAGGACTTGGCTTTTTCCAGCTTATGGGTCTTTTCAAAACGGACATGGAATTAAGAGGGAAGATTCAAGAGGTTCCCTCATCCCAGAAGGAGCAACCGGATTTCCAGATCAGGGCAGCACTGGTGAAAATGTAAGACCCTAAAATATATAGGTTAACCCTGGTGATGTTTTAACTATAACAGTCTTTCTTTTTATGTAAATAAGGAGCTCTCTACTCTCCTGTAGTCTATACTATATCTGTAAAAAGTAGCCCATAATGTAGCAGTTCCTTCCTATCCTGGCAGCTGCTACTTGGATATCTTAAAAACTGTTTATAGAGGATAAGGTATTCATCTTTCAGAGTTCTAACTTTGAATCTGTAAACCTGTTCTAGAGAGGGAAGGTTCAAGTTTAAAATGCCTAATATATCCTTATCACTTAAATCACTCCCTGGCAGGATTAATTCAGCTTTTTATTCTTTTCTAAGAATAATGACCTTAACTTGGGATGAAAAAAAAATTAGGTCCCCAAATTGATCATCTCAACATCCCAGAATCACTTAATCAGAATATACTAACTTTTCCATAAGATTGTTTCAAACCTAACATTAAAGTTTGGGATAGGTCAGCCTTGAGATAGAGAAACCTCATTTTAGACCAGTAAAGCCTTATCATGCTGCTACATGAAATCATAGAACCATATAAAATTAGTTAGAAGGGTCCATAAAAATAATAAATTCCAACTCTCAATTTACAAATGAAAACTGGGATTGTGACTTAGGACAGACACACAACTATGGCAGGGCCAGACCCAAACCCAAGTTTTCTAATTTCAGCACTTCTTCTCCTAGATCATGGTGTTCTCACTGTGTATCAGAATCATCTGGGCGACTTTATAAAAATAGATAGCTGAGCTTCATCCTGTTTCTGTCAGTCTGGGGGCCTGCTCATTTCTAAGTTCCCAGGTGATGCTGATGCTGCTGGTTGGGAACCACCCCCTTAAGAACCACTCTATATATATTCCCTTGAGTCTTTGCCCATTGTTGTTCATTTGCTAAGTCATATCCAATGCTTTGCTACCCCATGGACTTTATTTAATCATAAAGTTCTTATTTCACACCATTTAGAAATAAGACAACAGATACTGTCATAGGTAAGGCACACTAAGGACAAAGAGGTTAATGACTTGCCAGTAGTCACACAGCTAGCAAGCATTCAGAACCTAGATGTTTTGTTCCAAGTAAAAGTTTGTAGTAACTCCTACATTGGTAAGTGTATAGCCTCAGCCCATGTTAGCTCAGCTGAAAGCATTGGTTTCTAACAAGGGTAAATTCTTTAGGACATTGTTATTACCATATTCATATAAGTCCTCGAATAAGTCAGATCTTGTCATGCTTAACTGATATTTAAACAAAAGTCACTAAATAATAGGAACATCACTACTTTGTAGAGGCTCCAATTTTGAAGTATTACTGGGTCCTTAGTAAAATTATCTTGTAATATCATTAAGCTTCCTTTTAAGATAGATTTTTCTGAACTATTATTTAGAAATTGAATTTTAATAAACTCTTAATGAGAGATTCAAGTTAAAAGGTTTAAAATGTAAGTTTCTCCTTGACATAAAAGCTATTTTTCCTAGAATACCCACATATTATTTAAAACATTACCTTACTAAAACATAGGACTTAGGGAATACACAGTATATTCATGGCCATATCTTGATGAAGACTGCAAGATAATTTCCAGTGATACTACTAGGTGCAGCAACAAAGACTCAGCCCATTTACCTTCCAAATGTGGTTATCTGTGACGTGCTTAGAAGTTTCCCAAACAGGACTAATTAAAACAGTTATTGAGTTAAAGGCTATGGGAAGCTAAAATACCAGTATTGTTTCTCAAAAGCCTTATCTTTGTATTACAGACTCGGCAGAGTTCTACAAGGAGTAGTGTATCCCAGTATAACCGATTGGATCAATATGAAATCAGAAGCCTCTTGATGTGCTATTTGTATATAGTAAAAATGATTTCTGAAGGTGAGTTACCAGCATATTAATCATAGACTGTACTCCACCATCACAGGTTCACAAGTTCATGTAACAAATATTTGACCATGATCTGCATGTAGGACATAGGCACATTACAAACAGAACTTTGAAGACTTTGACCTTAGAATGTTCCTATATTTTAACTTAGAATAGATTCATTTCCATCATACAGGTTTGATTCTTTGAAATAATTTTTTTCCTTTAAAATTAATTTCTAAAGCTTCCCTTGTGGCTCAGTCAATAAAAAATCTGCTTGTAGTGCAAGAGACCTGGGTTCGATCCCTGGGTTGCAAAGATCCCCTGGAGAAGGAAATGGCAACCCACCCCAGTATCCTTGCCTGGAGAATCTCATGGACAGAGGAGCCTGGTGGGCTGCAGTCCATGGGGTTGCAAAGAGTTGGGCACGACTGAGACCAACACTTACTTACTTACTAAAGTGAGGCAATAGTTTTAGAAGTGCTAGAGTATTTTTTTTTTCATGCAGAGCATAGAATACATTAAATAACCAAGGTAAACAGAAGAAAATAACAATAACCAAAAGTCATATTTAACACTGTAGCTTTTATTTGACCCAGGATTTACAAAATCAAATGCAAACAAAAAGACAGGAAGGGTTCTTTGAGGGTAAGGAATGCTGTCGTTATCTTCACAGGACCATTATACAGATTTGTATGGTGTCAGGTTCTTTTCCAGGCTGTTCTCTTTACCTTGATGTATAATTGTATTATTTATAATTTACCATTTCCTCTTTACCATATATAATAGAATATAAGCAAAGGATTTTCATAAACTGCATGTCCTTTGGAAGTAAAATCAGAAGGTTCTATCTCATTCCAAGTACCACTTTTGTTTACACAATTCCTTCCTCTTTCTTCCTTTTCTACTTTTTCTCACAAAGAAAGGGAAAAAAAAAAACCAATCATAAAACCACCCCAAAGACCCCCCAAAACAAAACAAACAAAAAGCCTAGGGATTTCCCTGTAGCTAAGACGCTGCACTGCCAATGCAGGGGTCCCAGATTCAATTTCTGGACAGGGAAATATATCCCACATACTGCACCTAAGACCCTGTGTGGCCAAATAAATATTCTTTAAAAAAAAAAAAAAGGCAAGCAAAAGTGAAGAACATAAAAGCACCCGGGTTTTGGCCATTATAATAAAGTAGTTAAACTCTAATTTATCTTCTATTTAGTTTTTAGTAAATATTAAACATTTTTTGTAATGCAGAATATAAAAACGTAAGTTGATAGTTAACTTGCCAGAGAGATTGAAATACATCAAAAGTTAGATATGAATAGTTAATTCTAAAGTACATTAATAAAAGTTTTACATAACTAGAATCTTCAAGCACTTAGAATGTATGATTTACAGTAAAAGTCAAATCATAATATACTAAATTTTACTTATTTTCTATTTTGTTTTTAGTAAATATTATTTTAAACATTTTTTGTAATAATACAGAATATAAAAACATAAAATGAGTTGATAGTTAACTTGCCAGAGATTGAAACACATCAAAAGCTAGATATGACTAGTTAATTCTAAAATACATTAATAAAAGAGTTTTAAATAAGTAGAATCTTCAAGTACTAACAATGTATGATTTAGAATAAAAATCAAATCATAATACAATAAATTTTACCTATTTTCTATATTTTGTTCTTAGTATTATTTTAAACATTTTTTTGTAACAATGCAGGATATAAAAACATAAAATGAGTTGATAGTTAACTTGCCAGAGAGATTGAAAAACATCAAAAGCTAGATATGAAGAGTTAATTCTAAAGTACATTAATAAAACAGTTTTAAAAACTAGAATCTTCAACTACTTAGAATGTATGATTTAGAGTAAAAGTCAAATATTATTGAGACTATGTTATAAGCTTCCATGTTTTGGGAAAGAAATATGTAAAGGGTGATAATTTTCAACCCTGGTGGTATTTCATTCCAAGAAATGATGAATCAAATTAACAACCATAGCCACAGCTTATTGTTTTTGTCTCCCCACAGGCTAAAGAGTGGGGGAATGTAGAAAGTGACTGCTATTATATACAGGCTTTTTTAAAGGATGATGCAAATATTCTAAAACTGTGGTGATGGTGTTACAAGTTTTTAAATATACCATAAACTACTGTATTGTGCTCTATATAAAAGAGTGAGTTTAATGGCACATGAATTCACTCAATATCTGTTTCTTCTAGAGGTTCAAGGATACAAGGGAAAAGAAAAACTGTAAAGAAAAAGGGAGTTGAATACCACCAGAGCCCAGGGAAAATGAGGGTGGTAGGGGGAGGAGAGAAGGAAGGAGGAGAGGGACATGCATTGCTGAGTAGTTCTCCCCTCCTCCACTCCAGTACACATGTGCACACTTGCATATGTATGCAAGCACATGTGCACGTGTGCACACACACTGATAACCAGTGACAAGCCACTGGCTGCTTTATGTTATGGGTAAAACCATAACTGTTTTGTTTCTTGAGGTCTCCTCTTGTAAATGCCGACCTTGCTTGCTAAATAGTTGGTCTTTGTTAATGAGGTTTTTCCTTCTTCTGTTCTGTTTTTGATTTTTTAACAGCAAATTTTAATAAGTAATATACAGTTTGTGTCACTTCTTTTGTAATTTAAGTCATGCTGTATGGTATCTGTAAAGTCATACTCATTTTATTCTGAAAAAATCTGCTTCTGAATCTTTCTCGGTGTAAGTATTGTAGTTACCTTGTCAAGTCCAGTAAGTGTTTCACTTTATATGTATTTCAGGGTTGAACTCGTACAGTCCATGCCTTTTAGGTGTTCTCTTGGCTGTCTTTTTTTCTTAAGCCTTCTTATTGACTCATAAGGGTTTCCCAAGTGGCACTAGTAATAAAGAACTCACATGCCAATGCAAGAGTCTAAGAGACTCGATGGATGGGAAGATCCCCAGGAGGAGGGCATGACAGCCTAGTCCAGTATTATTCTAGAGAATCCCACAGACAGAGGAGCCTGGCAGGCTACAGTCCATCATGTTGTAAAAACTAGGACACAACTAAACCAACTCAGCATGGCACACACTGACTCATAGACACTAGCAGCTTAATTTCAACAAAAAGATGATAGACCTCTACACTTTTATATAGAAGTATAGGCATTCTGAAAACGAAGTTTCTTTCTTTGTAGCTGAATTTTATTAACTGGCAATAAGTCACTGTTTGAAAGTCTTAGTCATTTGCCCAGCTTTTTATTGCCAGTATATTATATTCTGGGAAGTAGAATCAAAGTCAGGAATTACCAGTTACATAGTCTGAATGCAAATGTTAAATAGTCTGAATGGATAGGAAGACTGTCCTCTTGGAAAAGCAAAGCAGTCTCCTTAAGAGAGAGATGGAGCGATGGCTACTTCCCTTGTTTTTTAAACTGTATCTTGACTTTTCTCTTTATTGAAGACCCCGAAGTACAAGCCTGAGTTTCACCTTGTGGCTTTTCAGCATCATGGGCTGCAGCTGTAGCACCATTCGTATTCTTGCTTGCTGTGGACTGTTCACTGCAAGGTGTCTGGCTACTGCTCTCTCTCACTGAAACGCGGAAAACACCCAATGATGGTCTGCTCACAGAACTTGAAGTAGAGTCTAAAGGAAATAGATGTAAAGTGGTGTTTTTGTCTCTCCGTGTAAAAGGAGAAAATATGCTTTTGCTATAGTCAATCATACTTTCCTCTGAAGTTTCAGATAGTATTTCAGTAGGTAGGTCTTCTCCTGGAGAAATAATGGAAAGGCTCCGAGGGGAATCAATCTCAGTTCCACACTTTCGTGTGGAGATCCTCTGTGAGGAGGTCCTCTGTGTGAAAATGGATTTGCTTTGTGGATGGCCAAGCCTGGCATCGGGAAGGTTGGAGTCATCTTGAAATCTATCCACTGTTTGAGGGCCGAGTGTAGACGCTGAAGGAACAGTGCTAGATGACTTCTGACTGCCACTGCTTATTGTGATCGTCTTACTCCTGTTAGAGGAAATCTTCTCCTGAGGACGCTCTGGCACCTCAAAGACGTCCTGACTGTAAAATGGAACCTGAAGCTCGGAACTGTGTGGCTGTTTCTTTTTCCCTCTAGATTTCATCTGTTTGGTATTCGTTTGCGTTATCAGTTGGACAGCCACATGCCTCTCAGGTCCGGGCAGAGCGTCCCTGGTCGAAATAACTGACTCACTCTCTTGAGACCCAGGGACGACGTCGTCATCACTATCAGAAAAAGAACTGCGAAACTGTTGCTGTTTCCTCTTGAGCCTAGCCAAAAGCTTCTTGTTTTCTTCTCTTAATTTATTCCTTTCTGCTGTGAGCTCACCAATAAACTTCAGATTTTGTTGTTGGATATCATAAAATTCTTGCTGTAGCGTATTTCTGTACGTTTCGTTTACTGTACAGCGATCACATACTTTGGCGTTTAACTGACCTCGCAGGTCATGGATAGTGTCATTCAGGGCTCTCTGTTGCTGCGTCAACTCTTTAATTCTGGATATGGAGCCTGTCCACCTCCCGTCTGACAACCGCTCTTTCCTCAAACTGGTTACTTTCCCCTGAAGTCGGCGTAACTCTCTGTCATGGAGCTCTTTAAGTGTTAGCCAGGTTTTTTTAAACTCTTCAGAAGACACATCACAGAGGCTAACCTTCTGCATTTTATCTTCTTCGGAAGAGCTCTGCCCGCTTTCCCTGTCTTCTTCACCCACATCCCCCGCCTTCATCTTGATTCTCTGACTGGGATTGGGAAACAGTGGAGACAGGCACCACCAAAAAATGGCGGAAGGGCCGTCAACTAGAACTGGGCCGCGGACCGATCGAGAGTTTCACCTCTTCTACAGACCTGTGAAGTGGTCTCAGGGCACCGGATGGGTGAGAGGATGGATCAAAGATGGCTCAGGGGTGGACAGCAGGACGTAGGTGAGGGGCAGGAAGGAGACACCAGCCTCCTTTTGCCGAGAAGAGCGAAAGCACAAGGGAGGGAAGATGGCGCCTTCAAGCCACCCTGTGCCGGACTGGAGACTCGAGAGACTGGAAACGCAGTGACTTCTGGGAAAGCCCCGCTGAGCTGAAGTGCATCCCAAAAGGGCGGGGGCGGGGGGGGGGGCTTGGAATTTACCCCTTGCTTTATTTTTGAAACAGATTTATTTGACCCAATTTTAGCATCTTTCTTCCTGACAGTATTTTATAATCATTGAGAAGCACAAATACCCATGGTCATTAGTAAGTTGGACATAAAATCAAAAGCCATGCACTCTCTCCTTCCTGTCATCCCTCCGTTTAGGCAACATTGCTTAGTCATCTATTCCTAGATTTAGAGGTTCTCGGGAGACTGGCAATTCTGTAACTGATTACTGTTGTGATCCATCCTAGAGCTTTGCTGGTGACTCAGTAGGTAATGAGTCTGCCGGCAATGTGAGAGAGCCAGGTTCAAACTCTGGATCGGGAAGATCCCCTGGTGAAGGAAATGGCAACCCACTCCAGTATTCCTGCCTGAAGAATTCCGTGGACAGAGGAGTCCAATGAAGCTACTGTCCATGTGGTCACAAAGAGTCAGACACGACTGAGTAACACTTTTACTAGGTTTTTAAAATTTAGAAGTGAAACTGCTGACACCATTAGCTATATCTGAATAGGTTAAAAAACGGAATCGAAGGTTAAGTGGGGGTAATATTTTTCTCTTAAAAAAGTTTCAGTGAGTGTGTTGAAATTAAAAAAAAAAAAACTCAGAGGAGAAGTACATGTGATATAGGTTTTGGGGCTTTTATATCTAAAATAGTTGTTTCATGAATCTGTGTGGTATGTATCTATATTGCTAGAACTTCAGGGTTAATAATCCAAAGAGAAAGAGGATAATAAGTTATCACTTTTCCTCTCAAGTTCTCAAACTTTTTGGTTCTCCGAGTCCTTTGAGTAGCAGGCAAACGTGCTTGACCCTACCTTCGGAACAATGCACATAAATGCACCATTTTGCATAAAATTTTAGGAAAAATCCCAGGTCTACTTCACTTCCTGTCTTCAGTTATGATAAGCCATCGAAAAGAACATTTATAAAGTAAATAAAAATAATGTTATAGTTGAAAATAATTACAGATTAAGCAGTATATTTGGAATTAATTCAATAGAGTGTATTGTGGGTATTGGGCAGTGAGATGAGATAGGAGGGTAGGATTCAGATGAGACAGAACTGGTTATGAGTTGATGGTTATTGAAACTAAAGTTATGTACTTTGGAATTCACTGTGCTATTACTATTTGCTGTTATGGTTTCTGCTATTTCAAGCTGTAACACTTTATTCTATTTTCAGATACACTCTTAACTTACTGGAACAAGGTATCTCCCCAGGAGCTCATAAACATTCTCGTACTTCTAGAGTAAGTTGTCTTGTTTTCATAAAATTTCCTCTTATTTTTGGGAGCTTAATGTTTATAGTTAATGAAATATTATTCCTTTTTTGTTTTCATCAGCATATTTGTACATAATGTAGGGAATGTTAAACTATTTTCATAGTTTATAGGTTGACATATAGCTTCTTCACACATAGAATAAAAACGTGTAAACGAAATACTTGTGGTATTATAGAAAACTCTAGCTAATAATAGCCCATCTTTACAGACCATCAGGAATCTTTGTGTGATCTGGAAAACTGGAAGTGGCACCAGCTGTCCTAATCATTCATTTAGAGCAGATGCTGGGTTAATGGAGCCCCTTAAATGTTGGAGTTTAGAATGTGTACCCTTAGATGAGCCGAGTAATTCTACCCACTTCAGAAATGTGTGTTTGTGTGTATGTGTATATGTATATATATTCCAAGGTACTTGAGGGGAAAAAAGCTAGCATTTTTTCCTAAGTGGAGGGGGGAAGTTGACCTGTATTGTTTGCTGAGCTATTTTATTGAAAGGTAAAATAAAAATTAGAGTGAAGTGTAATTTCTAAATACATTTTAAAATAAATAGTACACAACCTCATGGGAAGAGTTGACTCATTGGAAAAGACTTTGATGCTGGGAGGGATTGGGGGCAGGAGGAGAATAGGATGACAGAGGATGAGATGGCTGGATGGCATCACTGACTCGATGAATATGAGTCTGAGTGAACTCCGGGAGTTGGTGATGGACAGGGAGGCCTCGTGTGCTGCGATTCATGGGGTTGCAAAGAGTCGGACATGACTGAGCGACTGAACTGAACTGATGATATTGTATGTGCATGTCCAGCAAAACATTTGGAGAAAATATTTGCAAACAAAGCAGGATTTAAAAAAAGCTACTCTTAATTATATTGAAATATTCACTAATGAAAATAGATGATGTTGTTGGGGATTTACTTTAAAAATATGGAGGAGGTAGTAAGTGTGGAGGGAGGAGAGAGGACCTGTTTGGGGTAGAAGTTAAACAGGAGTGGCCATGAGTTGATAATTGTTGAAGCTGGTGGGTGCTGGGTATATGGGGTTTGGTTTGCTGTCCTCTCTATTTTGTATGTTTGGGATTTTCTATATTAGAAAGTGGTTTAATGCCATTATAAAAATATAGCAATGGCCACAATTTTTAGGGCTTAAGAACCTTTTTAGGTGTTAATGACTATATTAGAGACCTTTGCTGTGACACACAGTATAAAACTCGAAGGATCATTTGCATTGATACGTTTTTTAAAAATATGTCATTAGAATTGTATATGAAGACCTGAGACTTTTTGGTGCTGAAGTAATTGTAGCAGATAAATGTAGAGTGATATAATATGGCTGGTGGTTGTATATTTATTTGTATATACCAAAACATATTATTGTAATAAGATTTTAAATAGGCCATTCTTTGTAACACATGAATTTTCAAATATTATTTGTTAAAATGCAAAGTATGGTAATATAGGACTAACATGCTACTGTTTTTCTTTCTAGAGTATGTTTGTTTCACTTTAGATACATGGGGAAAAGAAACATAGCAAGGTAATTCCCATAGCACTGCAATTTCCTCTTTTTTTCTTCTCTTCCAACAGAGGGCAGTCTTAATCATGCCATGTAAAACCTAGATGCTTCCTTTTGAGTTAGCCTTAAGATACTCAGTGGCTCAGATGGTAAAGCGTCTGCGTGCACTGTGGGAGACCCGGGTTCAAGCCCTGGGTCGGAAAGATCCTCTGGAGAAGGAAATGGCAACCCACTCCAGTACTCTTGCCTGGAAAATCCCATGGACGGAGGAGCCCAGTCGGCTACCATCCATGGGGTCACAAAGAGTCGGACACGACTGAGTGACTTCACTTCTAAGTTACTCATGTCTGGAGAAGGAAATGGCAACCCACTTCAGTATACTTGCCTGGAGAATCCCATGGATGAAGGAGCCTGGTAGGCTACACTCCACCAGATCGCAAAGAGTCGGACACGACTGAGCGACTTCACTTTCACTTTCACTTTCTTTAAGATACTCATGATTTATGTAATGCTTCTCAACTTAAAATTGAAATTAACCTGATGTGAAGTGATACATTTTTTTTAAGTTTTCCAAGGGTAATGGTTAGACTGATGTGCACAGTTTCCGGTCTAATCCTAGAACAGATGCTTGTCTCTTCTGAAGGATGTGAAAAAAGACTAGATCCAGGGGAAGGCAAGAAATTGTCAAGTGAGGACAACTGTCAGTTGTGTACTTTTGTCTACAACCTATCAATATTCACCTCAGTTAGTAATGTAAACACAAATCCCAAACAGTAATTGCAACATGCATTATATATTATTTCTTTCTTCTTTTTGCTGTGCAAGTCTTAGTGAAATAAATACTTTAGGAAATGTTTGTGGGATCCTATGGAGAAGATTACTTGCTTATTTTGATAAGATATATTTCAGAGGTAGAGTTAGTCATTAAAGGAACTTAAATAGAATTATTTTCTTTATTAAAGTAAATTTCATGGCACTTCCAAAAACTAAAGAGGTAGTTTGAAAGAAAATGAAAGTCTCTTTGCAGTCCATGGCATTCTCTAGGCCAGAATACTGGAATGGGTAACCTATCCCTTCTCCAGGGGCTCTTCCTGACCCAGGAATCGAACTGGGATCTCCTGCATTGCAGGCGTATTCTTTACCAACTGAGCTATGAGGGAAGCCCAAAGAGGTGATTTGGATTAGGTTTTTGCTGAGACTCTGGGACATCCTAATAATTCAGGTGATGATTTTTGTTGTCTTCCCAGTGCTGGGAGCTGGTTGGGAACTGGTATGGGAACTACCACGATGAACCTTAACCTCTAAGATTCTGGTGACCTGCCCTCTGTGTTTACTAGAGGATGGACAAACTCTTCTTCTTTCTCAGTCCCTGCATTACATAGTTGTTAATTTTTTTAATGAAACCCTAAAATTAAAGGAAAACAAAATAAAAATGTGCAAATAGACATCTTTGTAGAGTAAAAAATTCTGATCCAAGTTTAACTCCAGTCCAGAAACAGATTAGATACGTGCTCATTCTTAAATATCTGACTCCAGGAAACCACCCTCTGCCATGTCAACTCTTGAGTGTCCCTCTCATTGTTTTCTCTGACTCTTGCCTTTCCTTATCTCCTGAGATAAAGATGGAATCTTATTGGAGTATTGTCTACTCTGATATATTGTCCACTGTCTGATATTTTTGAGAAGAGGAAGAAGGAAAGTAAGAAACTAACTTTAAATTCTCTAAATTCCTTACTTGTATTCTTGTAGTATAAGGTATTTTAAATATACAGAAAGCATTATACAATTCCCAATGATGATGTCTCATTTAAGCCAAATAATAATTGGTAGAATATTGAGCATAGCACAGTATTTATGTGAAAACCTAGTCATTTATTAGTTTAAAAAAATATAACATTGAGATACAGTATAAGAGTAATCCATTTCCTAACTTTAACATTTATTTTAGGGTGCATGATGCCTGGCTGTCAAAACACTTTGGAGTAGACCGAAAATCACAAACCATGCCAGCTCTCCGAAACAGATCAGGAATAATGCAGGCCCGGCTTCAGCATCTTAGTAGCCTGGAAAGTTCATTTACACTTAATCACAGTAAGTGCAGAATGTGGGTAGGGTACCCATTTGAAACAGACAGTAATACTATTTAACCTAAATCACCAGTACAGCTGGAGATCATTTCACATCTCAGTTTTTGTACAGTCATTTCGTCGTATGTGAATGTAATATCAAATATGCATGGATTGTTTTTAGCAATTTTAGTTAATAGTGAGTTCTTAGTTTAATATGAAGGAAATTAATTTTCTCATTGAATTATTATTCTTATATATTTTACATTCAATGTCTTTTATCCATACCTTAATGCAAATAATGACATTTGAATATAATAGTATATATAATATTTGTTTAGAGTGACTATTGTTCATTCAGTAATTATTAAGGTATTACCCATGCTGAGCTGTCTGTAGAAATTAGAGCACTGTAAATACTATTTTGACAAAGATGTATTTCACACAGGTTGAAATATTGACAAGTTCAGTAGGACAAGGAGGAAGCTAGAGGGTCATTTAAATGAAAGCTATCCTCTAAAAAGCAAATCTTAATAAAAAGTCAAAAGAGTGAGAAAACGTTCATTTCCATACAGTCCTTTAAAGGTTGCATAAGAGGAAGTAAGCAGAACTGGCTCTGCCGTAAGGACTAATAATAAACACAAATGTCTTGAGCAGATGGATGCTGAGCTACTAGACTCAGGACCTTTCAAAAAAAAATGCAAGTGGTACAGCCTCCAGCTTTGTTTTTTGTCACTTGTAACAATGTAACGAACCTATATCTTTCAGTTGGCCCAGATGCTTTGTTTTCCTTCAGATTTAGAAACAAGTCTCACACCATTGGCATCATTGAAAACATCAGACCATAGGGAACCCCTGTACATAACGTAGCTGCATTTCTATGAGTTTCTCATTTTTGCACATATAATTAGCAGCATAGTCTAAAATGCCTCCCATGTTATTTCTTAGTTACATACCTAGTTCACCACTCACATCTTGTGTACAAAGAAGTTGGCACCTATTTATTTGTGGCAGAGCTGTTGATACAGAGCTTAAGTAAAAAAAAAAAATAGCAGAATTGATTAACCCAGATCATATTTGATTAAGGAGTAAATACAGTGAAACTCATTAAGTCTGCAGGTGGGCAGACTGAATGAGATAGTAATGAGAAATGGACTGTAGAATTTCTGTATGAAGTATTAAGTTTGTTCTTTGCGAGCCTGGTGTCTTTTTGCTTGTCTTTCTCTCTGAGTCTTTGGGAGAGAAAATCATTCAAAATTGTTATGTGAATACCTGTGTCATACAGTTTTAATTTCCCTTTTTTTTTTTTTTTTTAAATTTCAGGTTCTTCAACAACTGAAGCAGACATTTTCCATCAGGCACTTCTTGAAGGAAATACTGCTACGGAAGTTTCCCTAACAGTATTAGATACCATATCGTTTTTCACTCAGTGTTTCAAGGTAAAAATGAAAAGTTAGGATGCAGTTGGTATCATTGCAAAGAAAATATGCAAAAATTAACTAGGCAGATGAAGCTTAGTATAAAATCCCCCAGTGAGCAGTCAAGAAACTTGGGTGGCAGATCTAGTGTGACCTCAAGAAATAACTGAGACTCAGCCTTAAAATGAGAGAGTTGGACTGTTAATAATTTGTTCTTCATTTCCCTTCTCCGTTATTTTTGTGTTTAAAAACAGGTTTTTTCATACTTTTGTGAAAATATCCAGTCATTTTTAGCCTAAATTATGATTGAGTCAGCCTGTCCAAATACCTGTTGAGATGAGGTGTCTTGTCAAGCCAGACGATATCCAGACTGGCTGGCTGGCCTCCCTTGTCAGGGGTTTATTGGTTTTATTCAGATACTTGCCTCTCAGTACAAATCATCATTGCTAGGATTAAAAAATAGAAGAAATTGAAAGCAGTTATCTTGCAGGGTTGTTTAAGGTGTAAAATGAGATAATGGATGTTGGATTGCTTTGAATAAACATTATATAACTATGTGTTTTGCTTAGTCATCAGTCATGTCCGACTCTGTGACCCCATGGTTCTACCCTGCTAGGCTCCTCTGTCCCTGGGATTCTCCAGGCAAGAATACTGGAGTGGGTTGCCATTTCTTCCTCTAGGGAATCTTCCCAACTGAGAGACTGAACCCAGGTTTCCTGCATTGCAGGCGGATTCTTTACCAGCTGAGCTACCAGGGGAGCTCATATAACCATAATGTGAGGCAACAGTAGTGGGAGAAGTCACAAGTGAAAGCTGGCTCTTCATCTGAGTTACATAGATTTTTCTTCTTTTCTTTCCCCTTCTCAAAGTAATTCAGTTAATTGCTTCAGGCTTCCAGATTTACTATGGAAACCAGGCCTATGCTTTTCAAAGAGTCTTATAAGGGAAAACTGAATGAGATAGTAATGAGAAATAGACTGCAGAATTTCTGTATGAAGTATTAAGTTTGTTCTGATTAAATGCAACCCAAATTCATTTTTTATCATGTCAGTAAATAAGACATTTGGTCTTAAGGTTTGCATTGTTTTTTTCTTCCTCCTAGTCAGAGATTTCTTATTTATGTAACATACATCTCTTGTTAGTTGACAATCTCTATTAGATGACAGGCACCATCCTAAGTGCTTTAGAAATATTAACTCACTTTTTTATTGTGGGACTGGAGGTAGAAAAGAGGACTGCAGATGGGCACCAAGCATCTTTTTGAGATGATGGGAATGAGTGGATTGCAATGACTGCACAACTCTGTAACTTTACTAAAAATAATTGAGTAATAAATTTAAAATAGCTAAATTTTGTTGTATATAAATTAAACCTCAGTCAACTTAAAAGCACAAATATTAACTCACCTTTAATCCTCACACTAGCTTGTGATGTAGATACTATTATTTTTCCCATTTTAAAGTGAGAAAAGGGAAGGTCACAGGGAACTTAATGTCACATAGCTAGTCAGTAGCAGATCAGGAATTTAATCTTGGCTAGTTATCACAAGAGTCCTTGCTTCTAACCACTACCCCATGCTTTTAAATAAACTATGGGAGGAACCAGAAAGATGGAGCATCATTCTGGGATTCTGGCTATCAGTGTTACCATTAAATCTGTTACAAATATGCATATGGTTTTGGGCTTCCCTGGTAGCTCAGATGGTAAAGCGTCTGCCTACAATGTGGGAGACCCAGGTTTGATCCCTGGGTCGGGAAGATCCCCTGGAGAAGGAAATGGCAACCTACTCCAGTACTCTTGCCTGGAAAATCCCAAGGACCGAGGAGCCTGGTAGGCTAAAGTCTATGGGGTCGCAAAGAGTTGGACACAACTGAGCGACTTCACTTCACTTGACTTCAAGGGAGGAGCCAGAAAGATGGAGCACCATACTTGGATTCTGGCTATCAGTGTTACCATTAAATCTGTTGCAAATAGTCATATGGTTTTGGTTTTTTGTTGTTACTTGTGGCCAGTTTGTAACCTGCTAATTGGTTTCTTAAGGGATAGAAGAACAGGGCTGAAGACATTATCCAATGCATTCTTTTCTAAACAGAAAGGGTCACAAACCAATAGATACTTCTCTACAATTTCTAGTCTTTTATATCTTTAGTAAGTTTACGGAGTTGTGCAGTCATTACAAGCCAATCATTCCCATTATCTGAAAAAGATCCTTGGTGCCCATCTGCAGTCCCCCTTTCCACCTCCAGTCTCACAATAAAAAAGTGAGTTGATATTTCTAAAGCACTTAGGATAGTGCCTGTCATCTATCAAGAGAGGTATGTTAAATAAATTAAGAAATATTTGAATAGAAGGAAGGAATAAGAGTGCACATTTTGAAATCAAATGTCTTATTTACTGGCACAATCAAAAATGAATTTGAGTTGCACATTAATCAGAACAAATTTAATACTTCATAAAGAGATTCTGCAGCCTATTCCTGATTAGTATCTAAGGAACATTTAAACAGTTTGTGTAGTCTTTTAATTGTGATACCTGTTATTATCTCTACTCATAGAAGGTTTAATTGTCTCCAGTGGCTAGACATACACTACACATACATTTTAAAACGAATTGGATAATAGAATTTTAAAATAGAGTTGAAGACAGCCTTCTGAATGGGAGAAAATAATAGCAAATGAAGCAACTGACAAACAACTAATCTCAAAAATATACAAGCAACTTATGCAGCTCAACTCCAGAAAAATAAACGACCCAATCAAAAAATGGGCCAAAGAACTAAATAGACATTTCTCCAAAGAAGACATACGGATGGCTAACAAACACATGAAAAGATGCTCAACATCACTCATTATTAGAGAAATGCAAATCAAAACCACAATGAGGTACCACTTCACACCAGTCAGAATGGCTGCGATCCAAAAATCTGCAAGCAATAAATGCTGGAGAGGGTGTGGAGAAAAGGGAACCCTCCTACACTGTTGGTGGGAATGCAAACTAGTACAGCCACTATGGAGAACAGTGTGGAGATTCCTTAAAAAATTGCAAGTAGAACTGCCTTATGACCCAGCAATCCCACTGCTGGGCATACACACCGAGGAAACCAGAATTGAAAGAGACACATGTACCCCAATGTTCATCGCAGCACTGTTTACAATAGCCAGGACATGGAAACAACCTAGATGTCCATCAGCAGATGAATGGATAAGAAAGCTGTGGTACATATACACAATGGAGTATTACTCAGCCGTAAAAAAGAATTCATTTGAATCAGTTCTGATGAGATGGATGAAACTGGAGCCGATTATACAGAGTGAAGTAAGCCAGAAAGAAAAACACCAATACAGTATACTAACACATATATATGGAATTTAGGAAGATGGCAATGACGACCCTGTATGCAAGACAGGGAAAGAGACACAGATGTGTATAACGGACTTTTGGACTCAGAGGGAGAGGGAGAGGGTGGGATGATGTGGGAGAATGACATTCTAACATGTATACTATCATGTGAATTGAATCGCCAGTCTATGTCTGACGCAGGATGCAGCATGCTTGGGGCTGGTGCATGGGGATGACCCAGAAAGATGTTATGGGGAGGGAGGTGGGAGGGGGTTCGTGTTTGGGAATGCATGTAAGAATTAAAGATTTTAAAATTTAAAAAATAAAAAACTAAAAAAAAAAAATTAAAAAAAATAAATAAAATAGAGTTGATGTTTTCCTTAATTCTTACATTACTTTGTTTCTGTCAGAGAAATACAAAGGCTATCGGAGAAGGCAATGGCAACCCACTCCAGTACTCTTGCCTGGAAGATCCCATGGACGGAGGAGCCTGGTAGGCTGCAGTCCATGGCATCGCTAAGAGTCAGAAAAGACTGAGTGATTTCACTTTCACTTTTCACTTTCATGCATTGGAGAAGGAAATGGCAACCCAGTCTAGTATTCTTGCCTGGAGAATCCCAGGGACAGGGGAGCCTGGTGGACTGCCGTCTGTGGGGTCACACAGAGTCGGACATGATTGAAGCAACTTAGCAGCAGCAGCAGCAGCAATTATCATGTATCCATTTTTAATTTACTGATTTCTTAATTAAGCAATTTAATTAGGTTAATAGAAAATACACTTCCCATAATAGTTCTGTATTTGCTGTGGTAAACTGGAAAAAGAATTTTTTTCATCTATTTAAAAGTAGGCTATTAAGTATACCCTACTTATAGGCTATTAAGTAGTTTTTGTAGTATTTTGAGATTTCCAAGTTAAAAGATGGCAGAAATGTTTTTAGATTATGTTAAGCTTCTTATTGTTATTTTTCAAGCAGTGGTTTGATGAACAGGTATTGGTAAAGTGTGTTCTCTCATTTTAGGGGGAGCAGCATAAACTATTTGTCAAAAAAAGCTTTTTTATGTTTTCTAGAGTCAACTTTTAAATAATGATGGCCACAACCCATTAATGAAAAAAGTATTTGATATTCATCTTGCTTTTCTTAAAAATGGGCAGTCTGAAGTGTCGCTGAAACATGTCTTTGCCTCACTGCGAGCGTTCATTAGTAAGGTAAGGAACAAATCTTTGTGGCTGCGAGTGGCCTTGCTTCTCGGTAAAAAAGATCAAGGGAACAGGATCTCCAAACCTCAGCTAATGAAGCCATTAAATCCTGCCTTCATAAACATTAATACAGAACAGCAAAATACAGAAAGAGGGCCTCACCACGAAGTCCCTAAAATCAGCATGTGCTTTTAATTTCATCTTGTTATTCCTTTTTTTTTTTCCCAGTAGGCTCCTTTGAGTAGTGTCATGGTAAAGTTATCAACTGCCAATATTTCTTCTCTTTGGTTTCTTTTTAAAGTATTATCATGCTAAAGATATATAAATTGTGAGTGCCTTCATGTATAATCACTTTGAAAGCAGAGACAAGTTACAAAACCCCAGGGCCTTGTATGATATCTTGCAAGTGATAGGCACTTAATACATGTTTAGATGAATAAATCCTTCCTTTCAGTGCTAATTGTATCTGTGGGCTCCAGATTTTCAGGCCATTTATGTCATGTAAACTAAAACTTCAGACTAGGTTTTTAGGAACAAATATGAGTCAGCAAAAATTTATTGCTGGTCTGTTAAGCATCGGAAACCTAGATGGAGTTAAAATTATGGAAAGGCACAGTCTAGGCTTCCACTCTGGTATGTGTAACTCCAACAAGACAAATTCAGTTTTTTGTAGAATAGGCTAACTGAGCAACTTTTTTTGTCATTATTTGCATGGCAACTTATTGTCCCAAACTGATAGAAAAGTAGATGATTTTGAAGGTTTAATTTTAAATTGCCACTCTTTAATGCAATTTTGGGAATAAAGAAATAAATGGAAAACTGAGTTCAGTGGAAGCGTATGAAAAGAAACTAAGGGAAAGAGATTCAGAAATAGTTCATTTAATGAACAGTGACTGGATGTGTAATTACTGGTGTCAGACTTTGTGTCAGAGATACAGTCCGAGGGCTTATTGTCCAGTAAAGGAAAGCACACATTGATGCACATCTACAAATACCATTAGGGTAAAGGAAGCCTACAGAGAACTGAGGGTAAGTGGAAGGACAGGAAACACTCATTGAGCACCATTTCTCTGCAGCACTGAAGTTAAGATTTAGTTTGGACTCAGCAATTGAGACGAGACTGAAGAGGTCAATGGGGACCAGATGGTTGTATCCTCATGTTTTTCAGTTAGATTTCATCTTTTAGGTGTTGGGAAGCAGGAAAGCAACATAATTAGATTTGTATTAAGAAAATTGTTACAGGTATGGGAAAATCTCTTTGAATATAGTACAGAAGCATAATCTGTGCTCTCATGCAGATTTCAGTGGGTGGAAGGGGGAGAGAAAATAAATAAGTAAATAAAATAGTAATCGGAACAAGCTCTTGGAAGGAACCAAGGTGGTGAAATAGAAGATAATGATTTGTGGGGGTTACTTTTGATGGGTCTGTCACTTATTTTTATATTTTAACTTTTTAAATTAAGACTTTATGTTTTGAAATCAGTTTTAAATTCACAGCAAAATCCAATGGGAAATACAGAAATTTCCTGTATATCCCCACCCCTGCAAACATACATACAGTCTCCCTCATTATCAACATCTGCCACCAGAGTGCTGCATTTGTTACAACTGATGAATTTACATTGACACATAATAATCTTCCTCATCGCCTCCCCTGGTGGGTCAGTGGTAAAAAGAACTCGGCTGATAATACAAGAGAGTCAGGTTCAATCCCTGTGCTAGGAAGATCACCTACAGAAGGAAATGGCAACTCACTCCAGTATTTTTGCCTGGGAAATCCCATGAACAGAGGAGTCAGACACAACTTAGCAACTAAACAACAACAGTCTTTCAAGGTGCACAGTGTACATTAAGGTTCATTCCTGGTGCATATCCCATAGGTTTGCACAAATGGCGTGTACCCATCTTAGTATCAAACCAAGTATTTTAACTGCCCTAAAAATCGCCATCAATTCACCACTTCCCTCCTCACCACCCCTGGTAATCAACAGTCTTTTTACTGTCTCCCCAGTCTTGCCTTTTCCAGAATGTCATATAGTTGGAATTTGGGTTTGTCACTTCTAAAATGAGACCTGAAACATGAAAAGGGCCCAGCCACTTGAAAAGCTCAGGGAAGAACATTCTAGGGAGAAGGGATGGAGCTTGAAATTCTGGGACCTGAAAGTTCAGTTTAGCTGGAATGGAGTGAATTAGGGAGATCATCAGCATACCAGTGGCAGTTGAAGCCATGGGAGTGGTTTAAGTTCCCCTGGAAGAGTAAGAACAACAACAAAAAGTTAAGAGCAGTGTGTTGGAGAAAAGCAACATAGAACGGGTTGGAAGAGGAGTCTATGGAGGAGATGAAAGGGAGCAGTCACAGAAATAGGAAGAAAGGCAAGAAAGAAGCCAAAGGAGAAGAGAGTATCAGCATTATTATGCAATACAGAGTGGTCTAATAAGATAAGGTAGAAAGGGAGCCCGTTGGAATTGGCATTACAAGGTCATTGATAATTTTGGTCATTGCCCACTCGGAGAAGTGATAGATAGAAGACTTCCTATAGCAGATTAACTACTCTACCGCTGTGCCTTCCCTTCCTGTCTATACAGAAGTATCTTGCCCAACAAGATTTATTTAATCTGGTGAAACCATTGATGAGATTTTTTCAATGCCAGCTAGAAAACATTTATTAAATGTTCATTAATAGATGAAGATGCATAAACAGTAAGAAGCATTGTACTTAGTGTTAAGGTGATAAAAAGAAGATAGATTCCTGTAATATGGACTTAAATTCAGTATTTCTGAGAAATAATTTTGAAATAAGGCCCTAGCCTTACCTTGATTCCTATAATATGGGTTTAAATCCAATATTCCTGAGAATGATTTTGGAAGAATCTAGCTTCACACTCCTTGAAAAAATCCTTTGTGTACCCTGGAGCAGCTTAGTACTCACTTACCGAGACATGTAAGCATGGAAGTTTGCAATAAGCCTATGTTCTGTGTATAGCTTATTTTCCACAAAGCAGATTGAATGCATTCCAATACTTTTGTCACTTGCCTGTTTTGAGGATTAGATAGTCACATTTGTACTTTTTCTATGCCAACCTGTATTTTACTCAACACTGTTTATGAGTAGAGGGTGCACATGTTTCTGTTTGTGTGTGTACAATTCGTCTATACTCCATTTTGTTAAAAGATCAACTTTATTTGCTGAATAGATTCTTGATATAATTTTCCCAGCATTTGGAAGTTTATAATATAAGGAACTGTTTAAATATAAAGCAAAAGAGTAAGTAATGCAGATTGGCCTTCCCATTTTTATGGCCCAAATTGAGACCATCATCATGAAATGAGTCATGATTTCAGTCATTCATTATACATGCTGGTCTTTATGTTTTTATCTAGCTTAGGTTCTCCAGAGTGGTGCCCTAATCTTATGTTGATTGTGTATCCTCAACGCACCCAGCTTAGTTTTAGGGAGAATACTGTAGGCACTTGATAGTTGATTGATTTCTGTTTTATGGCTTTTTAGATAATTATTTATGTTTTCCTATTGTTTAGTTTCCCTCGGCTTTTTTCAAAGGAAGGGTAAACATGTGTGCTGCGTTTTGCTATGAGGTTTTAAAGTGCTGCACGTCAAAGATTAGCTCAACCAGGAATGAAGCCTCTGCACTTTTGTATCTTCTGATGAGAAACAACTTTGAGTACACCAAAAGGAAAACCTTTTTAAGGACACATCTGCAGGTCAGTGAAAACCGAAGCTTCTCTTTCTTGTGTTCAATCTTTAGCCTCTCTACATTAAGGTATAGAGCTCCCCAGGATAATACAAAGCTATTAGCCACAGGTGGCCATCTAGCACTTGAAATGTGGCTAGTCTCAATTCAGGACATACTGACCTTTTTTTTTTTTTTTAAGGACATATTGACTTTTAAACATTAAGTATAAAGAAGTAAAATATCTCAATTGTTTTATATTGACTATATGTTGAAGTGATATTTTGGATATATTGGTTTAAGTAAAATAAATCAAAATCCTCTTGTGTCCTTTTACTTTTTAATGTGGCTGCTAGACAATTTAATATTACACATATGACTCATATCCTATTTCTACTGGACAACACTGCTTGAGAACAGAGATATTAAGAGCATAGATTCCAGATTCCACAAGTATCACACACTGTGTGACCTTAGTGAGGACTTCTTTAGTCTCTCCGTACCTCAGATGCTCCATAAGTAAAATAGTGGTAAATATCCATACCTACCTCATATGGTTATGGTGAGTATTAAAGAGATGATTAAGTAACAAATGAAATACTTGTGTTTTATCATGCTCCAGCATGCCCAGTTAGTTAAAAAATGAGCGAAGTCTCAAAGTTTAGTGGAAAACATGGACTTTGGAAACATACCTACCTGGATTTAAATCATAGCTTAGCTACTTACTTAATATGTGACTCTAGGGAAGTTACTCCGGAGAAGGCAATGGCACCCCACCCAGTACTCTTGCCTGGAAAATCCCATGGATGGAGGAGCCTGGTGGGCTGCAGTCCATGGGGTTGCTAAGAGTCAGACATGACTGAGCGACTTCACTTTGACTTTTCACTTTCATGCATTGGAGAAGGAAATGGCAATCCACTCCAGTGTTCTTGCCTGGAGAATCCCAGGGACGGGGAGCCTGGTGGGCTGCCATCTATGGGGTTGCACAGAGTTGGGCACGACTGAAGCATCTTAGCAGCAGCAGCAGCAGTGGCAGGGAAGTCACTCAGTTTGTCTTAACTATTTGCCTCATCAGTAAAATGAGGCCAAGTATGTTTTAGCTTGTGGGGTTTATAATAAGGGTTAAAAATAAAATGTGTGTAGTACCAGGCACAAAATGCCTAGCTCATAATAGACACTTAGTATGTGGCAGTTGTTATTCAACATCTCCATAATTTTTTGTTTGTGTGATGAAACAGGTGTGAACTGAAACACAGTTGGGAGTTTTTGGCTCAGTTGCCCTCTTTGTAATATGGGAACTGCTTGGTCATATTTCTATCTTTACTGCCATGGTCAGTCCCATTGCATTTGTTTGTTGGAGACTGGGTTATAAATGAGGAAACAGCCATAAGTAGGTTTTTAGAAACATCATGAGAGATATGAAACTCTCATAGAAGTATATGCTTTCTGTAAAATGTTGTATCTAGTTCTTTTTAGATACTAGGTCTAACATTATATGTTAGGGTGTCTAATACTTGCTTTCATAGAGATGTCACTTGAATACCACCTTCCTCCAAAGCATTTCTGCAATTAGTGTGCTGATATTTTTGAATTTCCCTATTAGGGTCCATTCTTCTGTAAACATCAATTTATCTCAAGTCCTATATTCAAATAGAAGTGAATTAATAAATTGCAGACTCTGGTTCTAAGTGCTAAATAAACTGATTAACTTGTAGTATTATGATTATGATCTTTTAAATCCTCATAATAGCTCTATAATGTAGGTATTGTTATTATCCCTATATTGCCTTTAAGGAAAGTGAGGCATAGGGGGTTAATTCATTTTCTCAAAGCTATTCAGTTTGTAATTGATAAAGTCAAAGTTTGAATCTAGGTCAGCTGGGCTCAAGAGCCTACACCCAATTCCTACAGTATCTTGCTTATCAGGACCAGTGGTAAAGCTTCTAGCCACTAATACCTTAGCCTGAATCATATAAGCATTCATTAAAAGGAGCCTGAGAGATTTAAAAGTACCATGCATACATGGTACTTGTATGCATGGTACAAATTGAAGCTCAGTTGCTTCAGTTGTGTCTAACTCTTTGTGACCCTATGGACTGTAGATCACCAGGCTCCTCTCTTAATGGGATTCTCCAGCCAAAAATACTGGAGTGGCTTGCCATGCCTTCTTCCAGGGTATCTTCCCTACCCTGGGATCAAACCAACATCTCCTGCACTGCAGGCAGATTCTTTACTGCTGAGCCATCAGTGAGGCCTAAAAGCACCATTATATGGCATTATACTGTTATCATTATGTAGTGTATAGGCTATAAAATGTACTACTGTCTAAACTATTTAGATAGGCCCTAGTCAGAAACAAAGAAGAGAGCTGAAGCACTGGAGTTGGAAGTCCAGCACACTGAGATAGACTAGTGAAAAGAAATGAGAAACCATCAAAGAAATGTCATTTATTCCCAGCTTTGCCAAAACTACTAACTAGCAAGCATACTGAAGGTAGATACCTGTATCTACCATTGTATCAGTTCACTAATTATGAAAATGGTTTCAGGTCTAGCTGTGCTATGAGTTTGGAAGATTTTTCACATCAAACCAAGAGAAATCTCAATAAAATTTGAAACTAGGAACCTCCATTGATCTATAATTCTGGTTTTGTGCCAATACCGTACTGTCTTGATTACTATAGCTTTGTAGTATAGTCAGAAGTCAGCAAGGTTGATTCCTCTAGCTCCATTTTTCTTTCTCAAGGTTGCTTTGGCTATTTGGGGTCTTTTGTCTTATTGTAAAATTTTTTGTTCTAGTTCTGTGAAAAATGTCATTGGTAATTTGATAGGGATTGCATTGGATCTGTAGATTGCTTTGGGTAGTATGGGTATGGTCATTTTCACAATACTGATTTTTTTCCAGTCCATGAGCATGGTGTATCTCTCCATCTATTTGTGTTGTGTTTGATTTCTTTCATCAGTGTCTTATAGTTTTCTGCATGTGAGTCTTTTGTCCCTTTAGGTAGGTTTATTCCTAGGCTTTTACTCTTGTTGTTGAAGTAGTGAAGGAGTTGTTCCTTAATTTCTCTTGATTTTTCATTGTTAGTGTATAGGAATGCAAGGGATTTCTCTGTAGAAAGTTTGTTTGTATCTTGTAGCTTTACTGAAGTTGATATTTTTTAAATGATGTGACTTTGTCTTTAGCTTAAAAATTTTTTTTGTTTATTTTTGCCTGTGCTGGATTCTTCATTGCTGTGTAGCCTTTTCTCTATTTGCAATGAGTAGGGGCTGCTCTTCATTGCTGTGTGCCAGCTTCTCATTGCAGTGGCTTCTCGTGTTGCAGAGCACAGACTCTAGGACACGCAGGCTTCAGTAGCCATGGCATATGGGCTCAGTAGTTAGAGCTCACAGGCTCTAGAGTGCAGACACACTAGTTGTGGCAAAGTGCTCTGTGGCATGTGAGATCTTCCTGGACCAGGACTCGAACCCATGTCTCCAGCATTGGCAGGCAGATTCTTTACCACTCAGCCACCAGGGAAGTGCCTACCATTGCTGTTTCAATAGAAGAATTTAAACCCCTCATGTAAGAAGAAAATAGCTTTTCTTGAAACTCTAATATCTTTAAAAGAAGCATTTCATATGAATGTCTATGGGTTTGTACATTGAAGAAAACAAGCAACGTGTTCAAAAGACATTTGAAAGATGGTGTTTTCTTCTTTCCACAGATAATAATTGCTGTGAGCCAGCTGATAGCAGATGTAGCACTAAGTGGAGGATCGAGATTTCAGGAGTCTTTATTCATTATCAATAACTTTGCAAACAGTGACAGACCTATGAAGGTATGTTCTCACTTTAAGTGAAAAATTAGAACCATGTTCATTGTCAGGGGAGTTTCACTTCTTAAGGTAAACTCTGCACTGGATTCACAACATTTATATAGTATCAAGTGTATAGAATGTGAGCTTCACAAGTCAAGGCTTTGTCTCATACATCCCTGTACCTCTAGCACCTAGAACACTGCCAGGTACATAGTAAATATTCAGGATTAGTTGAATGGATGGATGAATGACTATACTGTGTTTATGATAGGATTTGAATTTTTTCTGGGGTTGAGTTTTAAACTTACTCAGCAAAGAAATGAGTTTTTTCTCAACTGTTGTTACCATTTATAAGATTGGTTAATTAAACACTGAGTTGGAAATTTCACAAAACATCACTCTCTAGAGTTGCTAATAGCTGCTGGATCCTTTGTCAGCAGATGAGAAATGACACAGAAGGGATTCATTACTATATGATATTCCAAGATGAAAGAATCATCTGTTAGCTGGGGCTTACCAGAGATACTCATTGGCAGACCCATGTCCAAGGCTATCGTTCTCAGGTAACCGTTGGCTGAGGTCAAACCCATGAAACTTGATTTGTGGTTCTGTTGTATGGAGAGTAGGTTCTGTTCTTCAGTGATGTACATGTAGAAGGGAAGAAGACTCCTTTGCCAATACAGAATGTTTCCTCCCAGAGGAATTGTCCCCATTCTTGGGAAAGGTCATCTTCCAGCATAATTTGACAATTTGTGTAAAATCTGGAAAAAAAAAAGTTTGCAGTCATAGCATACTTGATGTTTGGGACGTGTCAAATCTTTGTACCAAAACATATTCCCATAGGAATATTGTTTAGACTGAAAAAAAAACAAAAAAAAAAAAACACTGAATAGTGCCAGCCATTCTCAGGCTGGGAAAGTAGAACTTTTCAGCCAGTTCTACTGGTTCCTTAGGAAATCAGTATATGCTCCAACTAATCCCATGAGCGCAGAAATAGCTTATGTCCTTTAGCATCTTTTACTCATACCCTAAGAGTATTTTCCATTTTTTACCATCCTTAATTCCATGTTATATAAAAGTTAGACTGCCAACTTTTTCGAAGTAAATGGGGTCTGTTTTAGCCCTCCATGATAGGAAATCTTTTTCATGACTCATTTGTGAAATGACAGTTTTATTCTGGTAGGGCAGTCATTACCAATAAACTCTATTACAATAAAGGTATAGATTTCTCCCAGTAAATGAAATCTCTATCAATGTATATGAAGAGACTATATATATATATATATATATATATATATGTGTGTATATATATATATATATATATATACACACACACACACACACACACACACATATCAATAACAATTCTTAAAAGTCATCTTTAAAGAAGACTCTTTTGAAAATTATTTTCTCCACGTTTGGTGATATTCACATTGAAAAGCTCCTTAAGGCCTATACCTGTCCCTACTCCTCTTCTCAGAACCCTACATATAATTGTGATTACTCCCGTGGGGTGAATAGGAAACTCTAACTTCCTATTTTTGAAGACAAAAGCAACCCTTTAAGAGAAAGTAATGATGTATTTAACCTCTTCAGAATGTTCTGTGATTCATAAACTCTTTTTTACATAATTGGAAATTGGTTTTCACGTTAATACATATGGTAGTATGTCAATGGAAGAGTGACTAAGGTCATGAGCTCTGTAGCCTAACTGCCTGAGTGTCAGTCCTGTCTCTACCACTTACCAACTTCACGACTTTGGCCAAACTACTTAACTGCTGTGTATCTCAGTTTTCCCGTTGGTAAAATGAATTACAATAGTCTTAACTCATAATGTTGTTATAAAGTTAAAACATGTAACATGCCCAGGCCTCTGCTTGGTACATAGTGAGATATCAATTTTTAGTTATTATTGTAACTAAAATTACATAGTAAAAGCGAATATGGATTACCTTTATTGACATTGAATTGACAGCAGAGGAGGTGGGGTTCAAAACCAGGTAGTCTGGCTCCAGAGTCTGTGCTTTTATGTGTTAGGAATATACTACCATCAAACTCAGTGCTTTTGAAGCCTAAGATAGTAGAATATTGTTTAAAGAATTAATTTAAAACTCTTTAGGCATGCCCACATGCCAAGAACCAAGAACCTAATACCAAGATTTCTGACAAGGGGTAAAAGTTCTATGTTATTCCCAGGATGGGCTGCTTAGGCTTGGAGCACACGGATAACATTTAAAAACATGTCTTTTTTGTTTGTTTTGATATCAGGCAACTGCTTTTCCCTCAGAAGTCAAAGACTTGACCAAGAGAATCCGTACTGTTCTTATGGCCACAGCTCAAATGAAGGAGCATGAGAAGGACCCCGAAATGCTAATTGATCTCCAGTATAGCTTAGCCAAGTCCTACGCAAGTACCCCAGAGCTCAGGAAAACCTGGCTTGATAGCATGGCCAAGATTCATATAAAAAATGGAGATTTTTCAGAGGTGACTAGTTATGACTTTGTTCGAAACACAAGCCCTCCCAAACCCCTGGAGCACCATCTCACGGTTCCTTCTTTGTCTCCTTTTTCAGGCAGCAATGTGTTATGTCCACGTAGCAGCTTTGGTTGCAGAGTTTCTTCATCGAAAAAGTAAGATATTTCTGTTCTTCAAGTCAGCGGGAACTTCAGTTAGCCCAAGGAGCTTTATCTTTGTAGCTTGCAGCTATGAATGGCATATGATTGAGCTCTGAAAAATATGCTCCCCTTTCATCTCACTCACTGTTGAACAGAAGTTGTTCTAAAAGAAAACTGGATTGTTCATTTGCCTTCTGCTTTCATTAACAGTACAAGAATAAGTTAAATAGTACAGGGCCAGGCCTGATGCTCAATGTTTGTTTCCCAAGACTGTCTCCCTGGAAGACTGCCACAGATTAAATTCTTCTCAGGGGTTATGGGAAGCTCTGGATAACATACATAACTTATTTTCCCCCGTCTGCCCCAACTTTACCAACAACTGTCCATGAATTCTATCTGTACAGCCATTTTAGTATAACAGAATCTTGGTATTAAAAGGGAGTTGAGAGGACTTCCCTGCACTCCCAGTGCAGGGTTCATGTTCTGTCCCTGGTCAGGGAATCAGATCCTGCATGCCACAACTAAAGGTCCCACCTGCTACAACTAAGACCCAGTGCAGGCAAATAAAGAAAGAAATATATTTTAAAAAATGCTAAAAAGACAAAAAAGGGAGTTCACACATCAGCTAGATGGCCCTGTAATATGTCGTTTGTTTGTATACCCATCTCAAGAACAATTTGGCATCCATACATGGATGAAGTGCCTTTGTGGGAGCTGTGGGATCCAGCCCCACATACTAAGGGACCTGGAGGAATTTTACCTACCCATGTATCAGGTAATGGGCAGACAGACCTGTGTGCTGTCTGTGGACCTTGCAGTGGTCTATGAGCTGGCTCCAGCCCCTGTCAGCTGCAGTCTAGGATCCCCTGGGGAACACTTGTTTTGATAATCATCTACAGACTAGAAAGCCTTGGGAGAAGTCCAGAAGTCCAGTGGAGAAGTTCCAGCATGCTATTGGAGCAAAAATTATACAAGTTTGAATGCATTGAAGAGGGTCAGAGGAATAGTTTGATTTATTCATGTCACCTTTTCCACAAGGTGGCACAGCTCAGTGCCAAGAGAGACTTTCTCACCCTTGATTTCTAACGCAGGGAAAAGTGAGAGCATATGAAGGGGTGCTGTGTTTCCCAGCAGCACAGGATGCTCCCAAAGAGGCCCATTTCTCTCTTGCTCTATCCAGAGTACTGATTTGTGAGCTGAATGACAGAGGCAGGAAGAGGCTGAGGGAGCAGCAGATAGGATTCTTAGAGGGCATTACACGCAAACAGACCCTACTAACCACATCACGGACTCCATGAAAAAGCCTGCCAACACATCCCTAGAGATATTTAGCCTGTGGATCCTCCACTGGCCCACAGGCACCCCCTGTGCTCCATGTGCCTCAACCACACTCTCCTCCATCCTGTAGCTGGATCTATGTGCTTGCTGCTGAAGGCAGTGAGAGCCAGCTCTGGCAGATGGATACTGAGCATGTGCAGAAAGCCAGCCAGAGTTTGTGGGCCAGGGAGAGAACACAAGTAGCACCACCCTTGGGAAATCAAATGGGAGGCTGTTTGCACCTGACCTTGTGTGATACGTGATGGGGAAAAGACATATGTGGTTATGAATTCTGTCATATGTGGGAGCCAGAATTGCAGAGCAGGTATATGCATAGAAGGTCTACGAAAGCCTCAGAATCCCTAGCAGGACAGATGGAAAGTATTTTTCACCCTCAGTCAGTAAAATTGGTTGAAGGTAGCTGCCATTTAAAGTGTGAAGATAGCAATGCAGAATTTCAAGGAACATGAAAAATGAAGGAAATATAACACCCCCAAAGGATCACAATAATCTTATAGTAAGAAAGACATGGAGATCTGCAATTTGTCTAATAAAGAATTCAAAATAGCTTTTCTAAGGAAGCTTAATGAACTACAATAAAATAGAAAATTTAGTAAAATCAGGAAAATAATACACAGACAAAATGAGGAGTTAAACAGATGGAAATCTCATAAAAAGAGCCAAACATTTTCTGGCACTTACAAATACAATGAATGAAGTTAAAACTGAAATAGAGAATATTAAAAACAGAATGGATCAAGGAGAAGTACTAATCTGCATTAAAATACTAGACCTTTGAAATTATTGAGTCAAAGGAGAAGATAAGGATGAAGAGTGAAGAAAGCCTACATGATCTGTGGGATGCTATCAGCAGAAACCTTACAGGCTAGGAGAGGGTAGGATGATATGTTTCAAGTTCTGAAAGGGAAAAATAACTGCCAACCAAGGATACTCCATCCAGCAAATTTGTCCTTCAGAAATAGACAGATCAGTACTTTTCCAGGAAAACAAAAGCTGAGGGAGTCCATCACCACTAGACCTGTCTTCCAAGAAATGCTGAGAAAAGTTCTTCCTATTGAAGTGAAACGATGCTAATTAGTATTATGGAAACATGAAATGGATCCATATGTATGGATGAAGAAGATATGGTTCATGTAGTCAAAGGAAAGAAGGAAATCCTACTATTTGTGACAACACAGATGGATGTTGAGAGTATCATGCTAAGTGAAATAAATCTGAGAAAGAGAAAGACAAATACTGTACAGTGTTACTTATATGGGGAATCTTAAGCCAAACTTGCAGCTGCAGAAAGTAGAATGGTGGTAGCCAGAGGGATACCAAAAATAGGGTGATTTTGGTCAAAGGGTACAAATTTCCACTTACAGGATGAATATGTTCTGGATATCTAATGTATATAGTGATTATAGTGAAGAAGATTTTGTTATATACTTGAACGTTGCTAAGAAAGTAGATCTTAAATGTTTTTAGTCTGTCCAAAATGGTAATTATGTGTGGTGATGAACTCTAATGTGGTAGTCATTTCACAATATATACATGCCTCAAATCAACACATACACCTTAAATGTACACAGTGTTCAATATCAATTGTGTCTCAATAGAGCTGGGGCTGGTTGTAGGGCTGGTGGTGGGGGGCATCCACAAAAGGAGTCATGGTCTTACAGGGCTCAGGATTCAACAAGTCTAATTCAGGAATCTGCCTGAAAGCTTCTCTTTCCAAAATTAGTATTGTTGACTACTGTAACAACTAACTACTTAAAGAGTAAAACGGTTGAGTTAAGAGAACAGATACACATATATGTATGGCTGAGCCCTTTGCTGTCCACCTGAAACTGTCACAGCATTATTATAGGGCTCTATTCCAATACAAAATAAAAAGTTTTTTAAAAATTGATTGACATTGGACACTGCAAAGAAATCTCCCACTGTCGATCATAATTGCAATGAAGTTGGCCAGAAACTTCATTTGGGTTTCTTGTAACATCATATGGAAAACCCCAAAAGAATTTTTTGGCCAACTCAATATTTCCTTGAAGGCAGTCAAATGAGTAACATTACCGCAAAATGAAACCATCTTGTGGGAGTCACATCACTCTGGTTTTGGCTATGAGAACACAACCATGTTTTATGTTTTAATTAGAGAATTTCTATAGTTAACCAGGTATTTTTCTTCACAAACAAAATGGCATAACTAAAATGATTCATTTTACTTGCATATTAAATTAACCACCTTCTGTTTGATACTGAATTTCTTTTCAACAATCATATGTTTGAAATTGACATGCTCTAGTGTTTTCTTTTTACTACATATGTGCTTTTAAAGTGGAGAACAAGATTAAGTATCAACAGAAGGCCTTGTTTGAGGCTTCTTTTCCCTACATCACTGGTATGCCTGTGAAATTGCCATAAAAACAAATACTGAAATTGCACACCTGCAGTTAAAAATAAACTAACAACTATGAAACCCCTAAACACAACTAATTAAGGTTTTAGGTATGGCTTTCACATATATACCCCTGGAGAAGAAAATGGCAACCCACTCCAGTATTCTTGACTGGAGAATCCCATGGATGGAGGAGCCTGGTAGGCTACAGACCACTGGGTCACAAAGAGTCGGACACGACTGAGCGACTTCACTTTCACTTTCACATATATAAGGTTAATATTATCTCATCTTTTCAATTAGTAGAAATTTGAAATAAGAGTTTTATGTCTACTAAGTAGAAACCTACACCCATTAGATACTGAAAATAGTGAACTATATTAAAGTATTTCCTTAGAATATTTTCAGAGGGGCAACGACCTTAAAACTAAGCAAAAATCAAGAATTATTTCTCTGTATTATCAGTTCTTAAGCTTTAGAATTATAACTCTAGGATTGGAGAAAATAGGAACTGAAGTATATAAATTTGCTGTGAATTTTTTTGGACATTAGCTTGAGGCAGCCAGCCTGAACAGCAAACAGTGTGACATGTTTCAAGAAGTGGAAACAGTGCTTTTAACCGATCATTTAAATACTGATTTTACAAAACCTTCAAGGGTTGTTGTTTTTTTGTTGTTGTTTCTGAATTTATCCTTCGTAGAAATCAAAGAGCCCTTCTCTGCATAGGAAAAAAGGATGTTTTGCATTTTAACAAAAGTAATGTTAAATTTAGGAGAAGTTTACATATTTATTTATAGGTACCATCTATTTTTAAGCCTGGAAAATTCTACTCACTTAAACTAAAAAATCTTATTCTGAAATTGTGGCAGTAGTAAAATCCTAGGGTTTCCCTCCCTTCACTTCCTTCATTTGAATGATCCGAAACACCTAATTTTGTAAATTTTGTAATTAAAGTATCATAGTCATGCCAAGGTAAACCACTAGTGTTAAAACACAAGTTAAAATCTTAATCTGTTAACCTGTCTTCCAGTCTGAGAAATCCATCACCTAGGTAAGACCTGGATATTCACAGAGTAAATAAAAGTACATTTGAGTGCAGGATTGAAAGAAAAATTTCCATTTACACTTAAGACAGACTTATTTATCAAACATGATAGAGCAATTGTAGAAACCTTTGATTTCTATCAAATATCCTTTTATGATTAAGACAAAATCTCTGACATATCAATTGCCAAAATTTTTCAGTTTTCTCGAAGTTCTATGCCATTTCTGTTTAAGTCATCATAAAGCTTTATTTTCATCAAGATGGAACGAAACGCTACAGCTGGCGCATTGGAGACAGATGTTCTCCTGTTTAGAGTTTTTAAGGAAAAAACTAGTTTGTGCCATTGGGTGGTGGGCTGAGTGAGCCAAGACCTGGTCCCCGGGCATCCCGAGGGGACTGCAGAGCAGGGCCATTTCTGGATCCTGCTTCTCAGGCTTCAGGCGCTGAACTGAAAGGCAAGGTGGGGAGAGAGGCGCAGTGCTCCCTGCCTCACCCCCACCCGCAGACTTCTTTCAGCCAGAGCTCTGGCTCTTTGTACCAGAGATCTCAGGGATCGCATTTTCTTCCCTTTTCCTAAGTTACCTCTAAGCGGTGATAGGAGGTGTTAGTTACTCCCAGTCCCCAAAATACATGATCAAAAAACGGATCTAAATTTCCTTACTTCTACTTTGTCTGCAAACCTCAACATGTTCGAGGTGTCATTCTCTGGAGACTAGACTCCTGTACCTCTTCCTCTTGTCTTCCTGAGACAGTGCACAGCTGTTTCCCCCAGGGTAGACAAGAATCAAGTGTGATTCTTCCACCACCACAGAGCCTCTGAGATTCAGCAAAGCTTCAGGCCTGAAGAGCTCCTCCATCACCCCAGGAAAAGGAATCTCCTTTCCCATAGAGTCTGTTCTTGTCATGCCTTATAGGGTAATGTTGGTCCCTTTCCCAAGTCTCTACACCCGGGATCTGACAGCTTGTTCTGCGTAGCTTTTCCTTTCCTCAGTTCCTTCCCAGTTACAGCCTTTCCCCTTTAGCCCTCCACCTGAGGTTCTTATGTGCTAATCCTCTTCTAACTAGCAGTCTTATTTTAGCAAGGGTAGCTTTCCCACCCTCCAAACTCTCCTCCACTTTGTTCACGGGACCATTCGTGCTCAAGGTAGTGGTCTAGTTGGACAGTTTGCATCTTGCTTGCCCTAGGATAACATCAGGAAAACAGAAGCCACAGCTCTGAAGGGCAGAATCAGGAATCCAGGTCACATTCCAGAAAGAGTTAAAGCAGACTCTTCAAGACCATGTGACATAATGCTCCATAGGGCTACAGAAGAGCCCTCACACATTTACACTGGCCTAGATTTAGTAACTTGTTTCATCTGAAACAAGACTAAAGGGAATCAAAGTTTTCCCCAAGCATTTTGAAGACCCACAAAAAAGAGTCCTCTTATCATTGGATAGTTTGGTGGGGTTGATAACTTAAACAAGGACATATATATTTATATATATGCATATGTGTGTGTTTGTGTATATATATGTGCTTGTCTAATTGAAGATGCATCATCAGGCATAGGAATCAAGACAATGCATTTAGCAAGAAGAGTGGGCTCTGAAGCTGAAAAAATCCTTAAGAATAGTCTTTACACCAAATGATGTAGACCAGAGAGTCCAAAAGTAGCTCTCAACCTGTTTGTTTCTGACAGGAACCATAATTTACCCTCCCTCTACTTGAGATACACATCGAAAGACCCTTTCCTGAGATGCTTTGGCCCCTTTTTATCCTCTCCTGAATCCCGGCCTTTTCTAGAAACCCTGGATGTGGGAATCATTTAAAATAATAATATCCTCAGAGTAGACAGAATTTTTCCCCCAGTCATGGATGTAGCTGCCTGAGCCCTTCAGGCGGTTGACTCTTTTCCTTGTTAAGGACTACATTCTTTACCTGTTCTCAAGTTCTGGGGGCCTCTTCCTTAACTGCCTAACTAACCCTTCACTTTATGAATCAAGTGGGATGTTTTCTCCTAAATTTCAAAAAGTTCTCGCAATGCACTGCTACTGAACGAGTGTCCCATAGACCAAGCCATGATACATGACCCTTTTTCCATCAGAATGCTGAAGAATCTCAGTATGAGGTTTGGCTTTCTTAAAGCTTCCTTCTTCCTTCTCCATCCTCTAACACCAGGAAGCTTACCAAATATTTAGTCGTGAGAACATCATCATTTCTAAGCATCACTATTAGATTGTAGAACAGTAGATGGCAAAAGCTGTTCCCTTTATGACCAGTGATTTTCTGCTGACTAGCAGATTCTGTTATAAGGAGACTGAATTTTTCTTTAAAGTGACAACCCACTTATATAGGGGTAAATGCAACCACAGCAAGATTGTTTGGACATGTTCCTAAGTGCAAAATCTGTAGGGCAACCATGTGGCCTTCTATCCCCAGACTCTTGTTTCATGGTAACAGTTCGGTCCACAATCCTACAGCAATAGTTTTCAGCTGGGGCTCACCACTTAACCTCCCAGTTGACCCAACAGCAGTCACTATACCAACTGCTAGCAATTATTTAATTTTATCTTCAGAAACCTAGTTTACTTATTGGTAGCTTTGGTAAATCAAATTTATTAAACGGTTGTTGTATGTTAGGTACCACTATAAACACTTTACATTTCACTGAATTCTTATAAGTAGTTGTCATCTGTTTTACAGATACAGTCCTAGAGAGAAAAACATGTCTAAAATCACACAGTTAATGATAAAACTGGGTCTGTCTAAGTTCAAAACCTCTAGTTCTTCCAGTGCCCCATCCTGTTTCTCTGAGGATCCCTTATCCCTGGCATCTATTTTATTTCCTGTCTCTCTTTACAAGTCCTAGGGCACTTTTCCAATTCTCCAGTAAAACAAGGAACTAGAGATGATTATAAAAGCTCATTCAATGTTTACCTGAAAAGTACATGCCCTCTTTGTTTAGGTGACAGAAGATAAACATACACAGGATCAAAGTGTTAATAATTTTTAGATCATATTCAGTTCAGTTCAGTTGCCCAGTCGTGTCCAACTCTTTGCGACCCCATGAACTGCAACCTGCCAGGTTTCCCTGTCCATCACCAACTCCCGGAGTTTACCCAAACTCATGTCCATTGAGTTGGTGATGCCATCTAACCATCTCATCCTCTGTTGTCCCCTTCTCCTGCCTTCAATCATTTGCAAGATCAGGGTCTTTTCAAATGAGTCAGCTCTTCGCATCAGGTTGCCAGAGTACTGGAGTTTCAGCTTCAACATCAGTCCTTCCAATGAACACCCAGGACTGATCTCCTTTATGATGGACTGGATGGATCTACTTGCAGTCCAGGGGACTCTCAAGAGTCTTCTCTAACATCACAGTCCAAAAGCATCAATTCTTCTGTGCTCAGCTTTCCTTATAGTCCAACTCTCACATCCAAACATGACTACTGGACAAAACATAGCATTGACTAGATGGACCTTTGTTGATAAAGTAATGTCTCTGCTTTTCAATATTTTGTCTAGGTTGGTCATAACTCTGCTTCCAATGAGTAAGTGTCCTTTAATTTCATGGCTGCAATCACCATCTGTAGTGATTTTGGAGCCCCCCAAAATAAAGTCAGCCACTATTTCCCCATCTATTTGCCATGAAATGATGGGACCAGATGCCATCCCAGCAATCTTGCTTCCAGCTTGTGCTTCCTCCAGCCCAGCGTTTCTCATGATGTACTCTGCATATAAGTTAACTCAGTAGGGTGACAATATACAGCCTTGACCTACTCCTTTTCCTATTTGGAACCAGTCTATTGTTCCATGTCCGGTTCTAAATGTTACCTCCTCATCTATGTACAGGTTTCTCAAGAGGCAGGTCAGGTGTTCTGGTATTCCCATCTCTTTCAGAATTTTCCACAGTTTATTGTGATCCACGCGGTCAAAGGCTTTGGCATAGTCAATAAATAGATCATATCAGGAAACTTTTACTATATCAAGCATTGCAGATGAGGGATAGTCAAGAGAATGAAACTTATTTGTAAGTACCTTGAGCTCATCATTTGGGGAAAAGACTGGTTGGATATATAGTAGATAGAGTTGGTAAAAAAAAGTTTTTTTTTTTTTTTTGGTAACAAACAGAAAATTGCACTTATGACTTCGTTCCTTCCCAAAAGTATGTGTTTATTTTTTAAGGATAGGTAATCCATGTAAGTCTGTCTTTCATTTACAAAACACATTTAAAAAGTAAATTTACTTCACTGCTTTTTATTTACACAGAATTATTCCCTAATGGATGTTCAGCCTTCAAGAAAATTACTCCCAACATAGATGAAGAAGGAGCAATGAAGGAGGATGCTGGAATGATGGATGTCCATTATAGTGAAGTAAGACTCCAGGGCCTCCATTGTCAGTTAGATAAATGTAACTTCTTCAAATATATTTACATTAAGAAATTATTACAGCTAACTCAGTTTGAAAGGTAACTAAGGGTTGATGGGACTTCCTTGGTGGCTCACATGGTAAAGTGTCTGTCTACAATGTGGGAGACCAGGGTTCGATCCCTGAGTTGGGAAGATCCCCTGGAGAAGGAAATGGCAATTCACTCCAGTACTATTGCCTGGAAAATCCCATGGACAGAGGAGCCTGGAGGGCTACAGTCCATGGGATCGCAAACCATCGGACACGACTGAGCGACTTTGCCAAACTTTGCCAAGGGTTGATGAACTATAACGATTAAAACCACCCAGGGATCAGATGTCCGTTTTTGGATTGTGGAGCCCTATCTCTGCAACGGTTCTTTCTGTCTGGTTTTAGAAATGTACCATGTATCATCATCCAATCACCTTCCCAGTAACCAGATCACAGGTACCATACTTTGAAGACACCTCCATAAAAAATAGAGTTAACAGTGTAACAGCTGAAGAGAGGAGGCTTCCAGGTGTTTTAAAGATGGAAAATTTCTGCTCTGAGCTTCATATGGATAGTAAACACCTGAAGTTGTCACTTGCTCAATAAGGCTTTGGACTTGGTGATAGAAGAGGTATAAAATAATTAGATATGGCTGATCCCTGACCTCCAGAGTCTACCTAAAGAGACAACCCCCCTACATAAAATGGAGAAAAGCAAGACAGTGCCATTTGAATAATACAGACAATATGCAGAGTCAAAGGTGAGAGATAGCTTTGGGCTGAGGATAGTTAGGACTAGAGAGAGGTTTAAAGAATGAGGATACCCTGAAGTCGTTTTCAGCAGCAGCGGAGAATAGCTGGGATAAAAGGGAAGAGGTGGGAAAGGGTAAGGCGTATTTTAGGGGGCAGAGTAAATGGATCATTTTGGCTAAGCCATTGGGTTCTCATAGGAAAGAGCAGTAGTGGAGGTCTGAATTGGAGAAACTTTGTCTGGACTTTATTGATTAGAATGTTGAATTGCTGTCAAAGGTTTTTGAGCAGAATAATAACAAGATGAAATGAAGCAGGAAGATAGGTTAAATTGGTGGTAATGTGGGAAATGTATTGGAGGTCGATGGATGGCGGCTGGGGGCAGAGGCTGGAATGTGGCCTGCCCTAAGTGTCCAAATGTGAAGCAGCCAGGCCTAAACCGAGCTTGTGACAGGTTCAGGGACCACTGAGGAAAAGAGGAAGACTTGCTGGCTATATAGGAGAAGAGTCAAAAGTAGCACTGAGATTTCAGGTTTGGATATTTATAGAGAAATGATGGATGGATGATTTTACAGGGAAGGTGTTGAATTCCATGTTTTGATGAGTGTTGAATTTGAAGTATCAGTAGAAGGTTATTGAAATGGAAACAACATCAGGTCATTAGACATTAAGAACTGAATCTAAAGAGAGAGATCAGGGTTGCGGAGCTACATCTGGAAGTCATAGCTGTGTGAGAAGCAAAGCACACTAATAGGAGATAATATAGCAAGTGAAGACCAGAGAACCAAGAACTGAATCACAGTGATGTTCACATTTAAGGAATGTGAAGACCAAGCAAAGAAACAACAAAAGGAGGGCAACTGAAGTGCTTGCAGGCCCATAGAAATGAATTTTTTTAAGGTAGTATTAAGAAACATAAACAGCAGCAGCTTAAAGTAATAGAGACACACTTTGTACTCTATGAACTGTATTTTTTAAATATAAGCACTTTCAAGCTAGCTCTGGTTCATTTCGCTAAAATGATCTATGCCTAGATGCTTTACCTCCTACCCCTTTTTTTTTCTGCCTACTACTTCTCTATGACTCTCTCCTCAGCAGTATAACTAGAGGCACGGATGTAGAGAGCGGACTTGTGGACACAGTCGGGGGAAAGAGAGGGTGGGATGAATTGAGAGAGTAGCATTAAAACATATACCTGACCATATGTAAAACAGATAGCTAGTGGGAAGTTGCTGTATACACAGGGAGCTCAACCCGGTGCTCCGTGATGACCTAGAGGGCTAGGAGCTGGGGGTGGGAGGCAGGCTCAAGAGAGAGGGTACACACACACACACACACACACACACACACACACACACACACACACTTAATGACTGACTCATGTTGTGTGGCAGAAATGAATACAACATTGTAAAGCAATTATCCTCCAATTAAAAAGAAAAAAGATTCATAACAGTAGGAGCCCGTCTAGCCTCAAAAATGCTGGAGTGGGTTGCCATTTCCTTCTCCAGGGCCTCTTCCCGACCCAGGGATCAAACCTGGGTCGCCTGCATTGCAGGTATATTCTTCATTGTCTGCACTACCCGAGAATCCCCAAATGATTGTATGAAATCAATAGATATTTCTTAAGTGAAAAAATAATAAAATAAAGATAAAAATACTATCCTGGTCACTTCACAATAAACATGAAGGTTCTTTATAAGTCATTAAGTGCTACATAAATGTCAGGCTTTATCACTGACCAACTGGATAGTAAACTTGGCTTTTACTCCCATAACTTAGAAGAGTTGATGTTTAAACCGTGTTTGCTGGATTAATTAATCATAACAGAGAATCAGATCCTTGAATTTTAATCCCAGTTCATTGCTTGACTGTGAAGCCTGGAGTAAATGAATTCATTTTTGGGGTTTTAGTTAGATGATTTTCATGTAAGATGTCCAGTTTGTGTGGGCTTAGAGCAGGAAGATTCCAGGGAGTTCATGGGAGATAAATGGATTAGCACAACTGCAGTTATGTCCTTTTTTTCCAAACAGCAGCTTCAGCTTAGTCATAGAAGTGGCCTTAAGCCTGACCCTTTTTTGTACTCCAAGGAAAAGTAATAATATGTCTTATTAGTCAAGAGCTATAATCAGTTTCCTATGTAAAGACATTTGTTGGAACTCTTTTGTGTTCTACAGTAGTAATTTATATGTGCTTTTCATTTCAGGTATACAGATAGAATCATATTCTCCATAGTGCCATTTTATGTTTCGGTTTATATAATAGGGCTTCTTCCTCGTGCCCTAGCCAATGGAAAATAACTGCCACTGATTTACAAGTTTCATTGAAATGAAAGATACAAACTATTGTTCATTTAGTGGCTTCTTTAAGTAGGTGAATTAAGCCATTAATAATTTAGTTTGTTTTTATGACTGCATTTCTGACTTTTGAGTTGAAATAGTTTTAAAGATAAATTAGTATACAGTAAAATGCACACATATTAGGTGGACAACTTGATGAATTTTGACAGTTGTCTACACCCATATAACGCCATGGTAACACATTATCACGAGAAACCAAAAAGTAGAACATGTGCATTAGCCCAGAAAGTTCCATTGCGCCCATTTCCTGTCAGTCTGCCCGGCCCCAATATCTGATATAGATTACTTTAAACAGTATTTGGTGTCATAAAAATGAAATCATTCAGTATCTACCTTTTGTATCTGCCTCTTTTGGTTGGCAGAAATTTTTTGAGATACATCCATGTTGTGGAGTAAATCATAAGTTCTTCTTCCTGGCTAAATATTCTATTCTCTCGATATAACATTTTAAAACCCATTCTCCTGTGGAAGGATTTTGGATTGCTTCCAGTTTGGGACTGTTATGAATAAGGCTGCTTTAAACATTCTCATCTGTGACCCTTTATGGGCATATGCTTTAATTTTTCTTGAGTAAATACCCTGCTGGTTCCTCAGGAAGTTTTCTATGTAACTTTATATGAAATTGTCAGTTTTTAAAAGAGGTTGGGCCACTTTATATACCAACAGTGGATGACAGTTCCAGCTGCTTCACTTCCTCACCACCATTAGCTGTTGCTAATCTTTTCATATTTTTGCCATCCTAGTAGACAGGAAGTGGTATCTCACTGTGTTTTCATTGTATTTCTCTAATGCCTAATGGTGTTGAGCATTTTTCACGCGGTCTTTGTCTTTCATTTATCTTTTGTGGAATGTTTGTTCAATTCTTTTGCCCATTTTAAAAATTGTATTATTTTTGTTGTTGTTGATTTTTGGGAGTTATTTCTATATTCTGGATATAAGCCCATCGTCAGATATATGTGCTGCAGATTATTTACCAGTGTTGGATTCGTTTATGTATTTTCTTCACTAAGTCTTTTATTGAGCGAAAAGTTTTGGTTTTGATAAAGTCCAATTGACTCTTTTTTAATGGTTTATTTGTGTGGATGGGGGTGTGGGTGTGGGTGGGTGTGTGGGTGTGTGTATGTTTGGTCTGAGAAATCCTTCCTTACCTCGAGACTGTGAAGATGTTGCCTGATATGTTCTGCTATGAACTTTGTTCCTGAGTTTTATGCTTGGGTCTATAGTCTCTTTAGAATTCATTTTTGAGCGTATAATGAGATAGAAGTAAAGATTCATTTTTTGTAGACAGGTATTTTACATAGGCCACACCATTTGGGGAGAAATAAATCTTCTTTCACCCCTGCTGAATTGCTTTGGCACCTTAGTTAAATTTCAGTTCTTTATATGTTTGTGATCTATTTCTAGACTCTGCTTTGTGCCACTGATCTATTTGACCATGTTGATACCAATATCACACTGTCTTGATTGCTGCAAGTTTGTCAGTTATGGAATAATATAGTGTTAGTCCTTCAACTTTGTTCTTTTTCAAAGTCACTTTGGCTATTCTGTATCCTTTGATTTCCATATAGAATTTCAGATCATCTTTTCTCTTTCCTCAAAATAGCCTGCTGGAAGCTTTGTCAAGATTTTGTTACATTTATATATCACCTTGTGGAGAATGGATAGCTTGAACAATACTGAGTCTTTCAATCAAGTCTTGTTTAGGTTTTTAATTTCACCCAGCAATATTTTGAGCTTTTTCAGAGTAGAAGTCCTTTTCTGGATATTTTGTTAGATAATGGATGTTCTGATGCTACTGGAAATAGTATTGTTTGGGTTTTTAATCTTATTTTTCAATGTGTTGTTGCTAGTATCCATAAATACAGTGATTCTGTATGGTGATCTTATGATCTGCAACCTTGCTAAATCCTCTTACTTGTTTTAGTAGTTTGTATATTCCTTAGGATTTTCTACATACACCATCATGTCATCTGCACAGAAAGATAGTTTCACATTTCCTGATCTCTTTCCCTTCTCTCTTTCTTTCTCTCTTGCCTTCTTACACTGGCTAGCACCTTCAGCACAATGTGAATAGAAATGATAAGAGAAGACAGTTTGACTTGTTCCCAAATTGAGGAGAAGAGTGTTCAGGCTGAAGGTTTTAAATAAATGTTCTTTATCAGATTGAGAACAATCTCTTCGATTCCCTGTCCTGGGTGGATTCTTTTTTAACATTGCGAAGGGATTTTAAATTTTTTTCAAATTCTTTTTCTGCATCTATTGCTAGACATCACGTTTTTTCTCTTTTATTATGTTTACATGGCTTTTCCGTTTACATTGGATTTTTTTTCCTTATTGTAAACCAACTTTACATTCCTGGGACAAACATTACTAGTTTTTAACAGATTTTTTTTTATTTCTCCTAAGTTCTTCCTTTCTACTGTTATTAGAAAATTTAACTATTAAATGTTAATATACAGATTATTCAAGTAGCAACATTTAATGAACATCTATTTACTACTACCCTGCTAGTGACTGAAGAAAACAATATAATAAATATATTTTCCCTACACTTAGAGTCACAGCATACTTGTAAAGTCAGATACTTATATAACAGGCAAGTACAGTGATAAATATCCACCCAATGTAGTATCATAGTAAGAAAAATAGGCCTCTTGTGTCGCTACTCTGTGTTAATCAGGAGAAGGATCCTGGAAGAGGTGAAATCTGACTTTTCTTACAGCGTTAACTAAGTGAAAGGGATTAAAGGACACGAGGGTACAGAGTGGACAAAGGCACAAAGTTAAGACAACACCATGGTGCTTCCGAGAAACTAATAATAGTTCATCACTGCTGGAGCATAAAGTACAAAGCTAGCTTGTGAAGTGATGATTTCATAAAATATCAGCCAGGTCGCTGCAAACCTTATGTGCCAAATGAAGGAATTTGTCCTTAGTTCTGCAAATGATGGGGAGCCATGAGATTCTAAGGGAAGAGGGATGTAATCTGGTTTGTATTTTAATCAAAACCCTCTGGCAGATTTGTGGAGGATAGATTTGAAAATGCCAAGGCTGGAGGCAGGAAGATCTGTTAGAAAACAATAATGATGTCCTGAATCTTAGCAATGAGAGTAGAAATGGAGAGGAAGGGTCAGATTTGAGAAATATTTAGGAAGTAAAAGTGGCAGAACTTGGCGATGAACTGATTAGAAGATGAGTCAAGATTGAGGGTGTATTAGTTTCCTAGAGTTGCCATAACAACGTACACAAACTGGGTGATTTAAGACAAGAGAACTTTATTGTCTCACAGTTCTAGAGTCTAGAGGTTGGAAATTAAGGTGTCAGCAGGGCCCTGTTCCCTCTGAGACTCTGGGTAGCAGCCTTCCTTGCCTCTTCCTAGCTCTGATGGTGGCTGTTGGTCTTGGATTTCCTTGGCTCATAGAGACATTACTCCAGTCACTGCCTCTGTAGTCACATGGTGCTCTCCCTGTTTGTCTCTGTCCTTTTGGAGTAAGGCTCACCCAGGAAATTACTCCTGTAAGTAAGTCACTCCAGTGTGATGTCACCTTCACTCATCATTATCTCCAGTGACCCTATTTCCAAATAAGGTTACATTCGGAGGCAGTGGGAGTTAGGGCTTCAGCATATCTTTGTGAGAGACACAGTTCAACCTATAACAAAGAGTAAAGTCAAAATTGCTTTTAATTTTGTAGCTCAGAGTCTATACGAATATGACCCACTGGCTAGGTGGGAAACACAAGGAAAAGAGCTTGTTTAGAAAGAAGATAAATTCAGAATTGACTAGAGGACATACGTTAAGAGCCATTGTAGCAGTCCGTTTTATAGGACTGAAATTCATCTCTTTAAGATAGAAACAAACTCTTAAGACATATGGAAAGCATGAATAATTGGCATCATCTTTTCATTGTTGAGAACATGAGATGATGGTTGTTTTATAGAAGCTGTTATTATGGCAAAGTCAGAGATCTCTATTGTGAGGTATTATACTATCATTCTCACTGGTTTTAGAACCAACAGTTAGGAAGGAAGCATTGTTGACCAAAATCATATCATTTTAATAAACCCCGATGTCACTAATGCAGCAGCTTGAAAATTGTGAAATTACCTTAAGACTCTATTACCTGTGTGTAAACATAATTTTAGTGGAAAACAAAAATCATGGACCTTTATAGGCTTAGTGGAATTTACCCTGTTAGACATTTAAATATCCTCAGTTTCGAAAACCATATCCCCTTTTAAAAGTACTTCTGAACATGTTACCTTATGTAAGTTTGGTTAACATCTTTATTACATGCTAAACAAAGTAGTAGTTTTCTATTGTCAATCTTACTTTCATACTTTTAAGAATGTGGTTTCAGTTTCTAGTGTTTCAAGCATGTCATTTAGAATATATAGTTACACAACTGTACTCCTGTTCATTTCCTTAAATTTAGTACATTCCGTTTTTTATTCATTTGAAATAGTTCAGTCTATATTTGCACAGAGCTCAAGTATCTCTAATTTTTTATTGCATTTTTTCTCAATGCAGGAAGTTTTGCTGGAATTGCTAGAACAATGTGTGGATGGCTTATGGAAAGCAGAGCGTTATGAAGTAATTTCTGAAATTTCCAAGTTGATCATTCCAATTTATGAGAAACGTCGAGAGTTTGAGGTAAGTAACTGATATGTTTGCACCATTCACCTATATATTTTATTTTGATCTTAAATTACTATCCTTAAAAAATTCTAAAAAGTCCTAAAATTCCAGTCCTACCTTATATTCATTTAAATTTTTTCAAATGAAATTAGGGATGCAATGTTTAAAATATTTAAAATTAACATTATGCCAGTTTTTCTCACAGCAGTTTTATCTAGCAATCTTCCCTTTTCCACTCATGGCAGAGAAAAGTCCATGTTGTCCCTCACATACACAAAAAAAAGTTACTGGATTTCCACGTGGTCAGGGAAGAGATATAGGTGTGAATCACTTTTTTTTCAATTTGATGGTGAGACTAAAGTGCCAGCAGATGACAGTAGTGGAGATAATAAGTTACTCCTTTTATGAGGAGCTTTTCCAGTTTTGTCTGCCACATAAATCTTTGATCAAGGGGAATTACTAAAGAACAGTAGTATAGCTGTTGCTAACAGCACTCAACAGGATTTTTTATATTCAAGAATCTGAGTCTATATCATAATTTTCTACCCCTGCTATGCTGGAAAGCAGTGATTTAGGACTCAAGCCATTTTTAAAAGCAAAGCAGTCTATCCTTAAATATATGTAGCAAGTAGTCTTTCATTGTTGAAGGGTCCCAGAGTGAAAACATACATTTAATGTCATCTGTGTAGTGTTCTAATCTCTTCTACAAATTGGCTCTTATCAAAATCACTTTTTCTTCCTGGGTTCTGGGTCTTCCTACTCTTTGTCCGGCTTTTGCTGTATATGGGGACATGCCTGAAAAATCATAGTACAGCTCAAGTGATTATATTAAAAGGTGAGAGTTAAGTAATTAAATCTATGTTATATAGATGACAAAGGATAGCCTATGAGACAAGACAAGAATTGGCATTGCTCTTTCTGTCAAAGCATTGCCTCCTAAGAACCTTTGTAAAACTGCCAAAGTACCTACTCTCTCTCTTAAGTTGAAGACCAGGTTATTAGAAACCCAGAGAACATTTTGCTACTCACTTGACTAATAGGGAAAAAAGAAAAATTTATCTTCCCTACACATTAAAGGAAACAATATCTTCTATTGGGGAGCTACTCCTATTTCCTTGTAGAGAGGCAAGGGTCTGAATAGATTCTGAAGCATCCTGCACGGGATGAAGTAATTCTTCAGTGTTCTTTATGGGGTGGGCTGAATAGTGTCAGCCACAGCAGCCATAAAGGGAGGAACACTTCCCTAAAATTGACTTCAACTGCAGAAAATAGTATGGAAAGAATGTGAAAAAAAGAACATCTGCTTCCGGTCTGCCCTTTTAGCATTGAAATGAAATTCACCAGCATACAATGAACCGTTTTCTAGTTTGCAGTTCAGTAGCATTTAGCGCAGTCTTAATACTATGCTCCAACCACCTCTCTCTAGTTTCAAAACATTTTTATCATCCCAGGAAAATCTCCGTCTCCTTCAAGGAATCACTCTTCACCCCCTCCCTCACCCCACTGGTGACCACTAATCTGCTTTCCGTCTATGGATTTGCCTGTTCTGGACGTGTCATAGAAAAGATGAATGCAAGATGTGACCTTTTGTGTCTGGCTTCTTTTACTTAGCATAATATTTAGAGGTTCATTCAAGTTGTAACCTATGTCAGAACTTCATTCCTTTTTCATGGTTGAATGATATTCCATGGTATGGCTACACCAAAATTTGTTTGTATGTTTGGGTTGTTTCCACATTTTGGCTGTTACAAACAGCTGTTGTAAACAGTTATGAGTAAGTTTCTGTGTGGGCATGTTTTTGTTTATCTTGGATAAATACCTAAGAGGGGAATTGGTGAGTCACAGAGTAATTCTGTTAACTTTTGAGAAACCATCTAATTGTTGTCCCCTTTACCTTCCCACCAGCACCTCTGATTGGCACTTGTGTTTGGGGCTTCTTCTTAGAACCTAGTGAATGTGGCATCCTAGTGAATGTGAAATGGTGTCACACTGTGGTTTTGCTTTCTATTTCCTTAATGACTCACGATTTTGAACAGCTTTTCATGTCTTTGTTGGCCGTTTTCATATAGTCTCTGGAGAGATGTCTATTCAAGTCCTATGCTCACTTTTAAATTGGGTTGTTTGTCATTGTGTTGTTGAACTATGAGAGTTCCTTATATTTTTTTGGATAAGAAAACATCAGATATGTGATTTGCAAATATTTTCTCCTGTTCTGTATGGTGTCTTTTCACATTTGAGATAATGTTCTTTGCAGAGTACATTCCCTTTTTCTGAGTGTGTAGAAGAATATATGTTTTGGAAGTGTCTGTGAGCTTGTTATAAAAGCATTCCCCACTCAGGCTTTTGCTGTTATTTTTGTGTCTGCATTTTACTTTCCTCTCCTAAAGTGTTTGCATGATTGTTTATTCCCATCTTTCCACCTTAGGGCTCAAGCAAAGCATTTTGCTTCTTTTTCAGTCACAATAATTCAGACATAAGGGAAAAAGTAGTCAATAACACAGTACTTTTAATGTATATGCTACCATTGAGATATGAATGACATGAAGCATGATAATTTAGAATTACAGTGTTATTTGACCATTTTAAGCTCTACCCTCTCACCTAAACTTGTTGAGGCATTTTTTCTGTGACCATGGGAGAAGGGAATACGAATGACCCCACCAAAACCATTTTGAAAAGGAAATGGTGTTGTTTTTTTCCCCTTATGCATTTATTATAGACATTTCATAACTAACCAAAAGATAAAGCTAATTTGTTAATTCTCATATTTTCAGAAACTTACTCAAGTTTATAGAACTCTTCATGGAGCTTACACAAAAATTTTGGAGGTTATGCACACAAAGAAAAGACTTTTGGGCACTTTCTTCCGAGTTGCCTTTTATGGCCAAGTAAGTATACTGTAGTTCATCAAGTTGTTTCCCTTTTTAAACATTCACCTTGAATTATTAGGTTACCATAGCAGCAGCTACTGGTTCTAGGGTTCTGTCTGGGTAAAGCACCTGTCCCAACAGCAGGTGTGACCCTTTTCTCATGTAATGTTCACTTTGGTTTCCATATTTAGTCCATGAGGGCAGAGCACAGCATATAAGATTTGAACGTTTCCTTCAGTTTCAATTTCAGTCAAGCTTCTTAAATGTTTCATTAATACCCAGTACTGAAAGTTTTCAAATATAAATCAGGTATGTGTGCAAGTGATGAAAAATCGAGTGTAAAAACCTTCAGGCCAGTGATATGCTCATATGACTGAGTTTGAACGTTGTCATTTATTTCAGTTACAATATATGCATGTGGCTTTTAGTACCATTGTTTAAAATCTATTTCCAATACATTATTGCTGATTACTTAGTGGATGTTCTGTAAATGCTATATTTGCTCATAATACTTATAAATTATTGTATGTTTAACTTTATAATAGTCTTTTTTTGAAGAAGAGGATGGAAAGGAGTACATCTATAAAGAGCCGAAGCTCACCGGCCTCTCAGAGATTTCCCTGAGACTTGTTAAACTTTATGGTGAAAAATTTGGTACAGAGAATGTCAAAATAATTCAGGATTCAGACAAGGTAACATGCCCTGCATTTTGAAATCATTATTTCTTAGTTCCAGATGTGGCACATTGCTTCTGACTTTTTCCTTTTTTAGCTGGTGGAGGAAAGGCATGGGAAATAGAGTCTTTCCAGATCCTAAAAGAAAGGACAGGGGCTTTGGAATCAGAGAGAAGCATTCAGATCTCCATTCTCTGCCACTTGCTAACTGTGCGACCATGTCAAATTTGCTTAACCTCGCTGTGCCTCATCATTCTTGTTAGTAAAATGAAGTTAATAATAGTGCTTTCCTCATAGAGTTGTTGTTGGGATTAAATTAGTTAATGTATGGAAAATGATTGAGTTCTTGATACATATAAAAGCCTTCAATAACAACATAGAATCTAGCATGCTCAATAAATGTTAGCCATTATTGTTACTGCTATTGTCAATTTCATACTGTATGATTAAAATAATCTTAGGTGGGACATCCCTAGTGGTCCAGTGGGTAAAAGTCTGCCTGCCAATGCAGGAGACACAGGTTCGATCCCTGGTCCACGAGGATTCCACTTCCTGTGGGGAAACTAAACCTGTGCACCACAGCTACCGCACTGGCGCTCTGAATCCCATACACTACAACTAGAGAGTACTCACTGCTCATTGCAACCTGAGAAAGTCCACAAGCCACAGCAAGGATGATAAAGTACAGCCAAAAATAAAAATAAATAAATAAGTGAGATTTAAAAAAAAACTTATGACACACCTTTCACTCTTAAGATAGCCTTAGTTCAGTAGTTATATTTGCAGTGATGTAGGTTTAGGAGAGATGCCTTGATCTAAAGATGATCCATCCCACTAGACCCTGCCAAGGCAAGGATGAGAAAGGTTCCAGCAAGAGAGGCTGTTTCTTAGAAACGCATAGTTCCAGATAGACAGAATTGCGGAAGAGCACAATGGGAATGACTGATTGTCCTTAGTCACCATGGGCATGTTCAGGATGAGAGCTGATTTTTAAGGTAGGAAAGACCTTTAATACAGTGCAAGATCTGCCGGCCCCAGAAATACGTACCGAGTGACTGTGGTGTGCATGGTGCTCTCCAAAACACTTCCAGCATTGCCAGAGTGAAAAGCCCTTGGCCATGGTAAAGACACTTCATTTTCTACCATGAAAATGATCTCTTCACTTTGTAAATTTAGCTACATCTTATGGAGATGATTTTACCTTGAACATATGCCTTGGACGTTTAAAAGTAGGTATACTGACAGGCCCAGAATTCATGAATATTTGGCAAAACCGCTCTGCTTCTTATCAGTTTCCATCTTCTGTGTTGTTTTATTGAATTAAGACCATAGAGAAATTTCTCTTTTGTAGCCAGCAAGTTTTAGGCTTGCTACCACACTACTGCTATTGAATTAAGACCATAGAGAAATTTCTCTTTTGTAGCCAGCAAGTTTTAGGCTTGCTACCACACTACTGATAGTATAAATGGAAAGTTATTAGAAAGCCAGGCTTGCAGAAAAACATGCAGTTTTCTACATTACGCTGCCTCTGAAAACCTGGCCAACAGGCACTAATGAGAAACCACCATCAGGCAGCTGGACTCCTGACCCTCTTTGTAAACACAATATTTCAGTCACTCTTCATAGGCAAGGGAGAAAAGAAGCAGTTGCTACTTTTAAAATCCTTCTTCTTTCTTAGTGTGTGAAGTTAAAAATTTAAAACACTCTTTTACTTGCCAAAGAATAAAATCTGCCTAAGGACACAGTTTAAAGAACCATGGGCAATATTTTCCAGTATTTTAAATGTACATTTCCTGGACCCAATAATTTCACGTTTAAGATTTTATCTTGTAGATGTACACACATAAAGATGTATGTTTAAGATGTTTATTGCTCTTAAGTTTGTATAGCACAAATCTCAAAACAATCTAATGTTCATACGGTTAAAGACATGGTACTGCCTTCACAAAGGATATAACTAAACTACTTAAAATATTTATAAGTTTGGATGTAAACCAATCAAAATATATTCTTTTTTATATAAATTTATTTATTTTAATTGGAGGATAATTACTTGACAGTATTGTGATGGTTATTGCCATACATCAATATGAATCGGCCATAGATGGAATGATACAGAAGTGTTAACCATGGAATCTCAAAGGAGAGAGTCTAGAGTCTTATGGAGAAAAAAAACATTTTTTACTTTTCAAGTGTACTTTTTGAATGTTTTACCATGTACTTAGTTTATTTTTTTTCTTTTTCTTTTTTAGTTTTTTATTTCTTAAATTTTAAAATCTTTAATTCTTACATGCATTCCCAAACATGAACCCCCCTCCCACCTTCCTCCCCATAACATCTTTCTGGGTCATCCCCATGCACCAGCCCCAAGCATGCTGCATCCTGCGTCAGACATAGACTGGCGATTCAATTCACATGATAGTATACATGTTAGAATGTCATTCTCCCACATCATCCCACCCTCTCCCTCTCCCTCTGAGTCCAAAAGTCCGTTATACACATCTGTGTCTCTTTCCCTGTCTTGCATACAGGGTCGTCATTGCCATCTTCCTAAATTCCATATATATGTGTTAGTATACTGTATTGGTGTTTTTCTTTCTGGCTTACTTCACTCTGTATAATCGGCTCCAGTTTCATCCATCTCATCAGAACTGATTCAAATGAATTCTTTTTAACGGCTGAGTAATACTCCATTGTGTATATGTACCACAGCTTTCTTATCCATTCATCTGCTGATGGACATCTAGGTTGTTTCCATGTCCTGGCTATTATAAACAGTGCTGCGATGAACATTGGGGTACATGTGTCTCTTTCAATTCTGGTTTCCTCGGTGTGTATGCCCAGCAGTGGGATTGCTGGGTCACAAGGCAGTTCTACTTGCAATTTTTTAAGGAATCTCCACACTGTTCTCCATAGTGGCTGTACTAGTTTGCATTCCCACCAACAGTGTAGGAGGGTTCCCTTTTCTCCACACCCTCTCCAGCATTTATTGCTTGCAGATTTTTGGATCGCAGCCATTCTGACTGGTGTGAAGTGGTACCTCATTGTGGTTTTGATTTGCATTTCTCTAATAATGAGTGATGTTGAGCATCTTTTCATGTGTTTGTTAGCCATCCGTATGTCTTCTTTGGAGAAATGTCTATTTAGTTCTTTGGCCCATTTTTTGATTGGGTCGTTTATTTTTCTGGAGTTGAGCTGCATAAGTTGCTTGTATATTTTTGAGATTAGTTGTTTGTCAGTTGCTTCATTTGCTATTATTTTCTCCCATTCAGAAGGCTGTCTTTTCACCTTGCTTATATTTTCCTTTGTTGTGCAGAAGCTTTTAATTTTAATTAGATCCCATTTGTTTATTTTTGCTTTTATTTCCAGAATTCTGGGAGGTGGATCATAGAGGATCCTGCTGTGATTTATGTCTGAGAGTGTTTTGCCTATGTTCTCCTCTAGGAGTTTTATAGTTTCTGATCTTACATTTAGATCTTTAATCCATTTTGAGTTTATTTTTGTGTGCGGTGTTAGGAAGTGATCTAGTTTCATTCTTTTACAAGTGGTTGACCAGTTTTCCCAGCACCACTTGTTTATTTTTATAATGTTAAAATCAGTCTTGACCTCTTTTTATTTCTCTTCTATGTTTTTTCTTATTTAGATAATTACCTTCAACTATTTCCTGAGGTTCCTCTGGAGAAATCTAGATATTTAATGGGAAAAAATAAAGAATTTTTGAATATAGGCTTTTTGGCAAAGTTTTAAAAGCTACTAAGAAAGTTTCTATCCCTTGTCACAGCATTGAATACGGTGTTTGCTATGGGTTTTTCACAGTGGCCCTTGATAGGATTGTAGTCATTTCTTTCTATTCCTAACTTGTTGAGTGTTTTCATTTTGAAAGGGTGTTGAATTTTGTTAAATGTGTTTTCTACATTGATTGAGATGATCGTGTGTTTTTTTTTCCTTCATTCTGTTAATGCAGTGTATTTTCCCATGCACTGGATGAAGGATTCTTAACCACTGGACCACCAGGAAAGTCCCCTATGCTAATAATTTTATAATGGGTTAATCTTTTACATCATGGAGAAATAAAAATGAATTGTGTTACTATTTTTATGTTTATACTAGATTTTATAATTACCCATGTATTTATCTTTACTGAAACCTTCATACAGGTTTGAATTACTGTCTGGTGTTCTTTCACTGTGACCAGCAGGACTCCCTGTGGCATTTCATATTGGGCAGGTCTAGTGGCGACAAACTCCTTCAGCTTTCTTTATCTTGGAATGTCTTAATTTTTCCTCACTTTTAAGGACAGTTTTGCCAGATATCAGTTCAGTTCAGTTCAGTCATTCAGTCATGTCCGACTCTTTGCAACCCCATGAACCGTAGCACGCCAAGCCTCCATGTCCATCACCAACTCCCGTAGTTCACCCAAACTCATATCCGTTGAGTTGGTTATGCCATCCAACCATCTCATCCTCGGTCGTCCCCTTCTCCTCCTGCCCTCAATCTTTCCCAGTATCAGGGTCTTTTCCAATGAGTCAGCTCTTCGCATCAGGTAGCCAAGGTACTGGAATTTCAGCTTCAACATCAGTCCTTCCAATGAACACCCAGGTGTGATCTCCTTTAGCATGGACTGATTGGATCTCCTGCAGTCCAAAGGACTCTCAAGAGTCTTCTCAAAAAAAAAAAAAACAAAACAAAACAAAAAAAAAAAACAGTCTTCTCCAACACCACAGTTCAAAAGCATCAATTCTTCGGTGCTCAGCCTTCTTTATAGTCCAACTCTCACATCCATACACAACTACTGGAAAAACCATAGCGCTGACTGGATGGACCTTTGTTGGCAATATCTCTGCTTTTTAATATGGTGTCTAGGTTGGTCATAACTTTCCTTCTAAGGAGTAAGCATCTTTTAATTTCATGGCTGCAATCACCATCTGCAGTGATTTTGGAGCCCCAGAAAAATAAAGTCAGCCACTGTTTCCACTGTTTCCCCATCTATTTGCCATGAAGTGATGGGAACAGATGCCGTGATCTTAGTTTTCTGAATGTGAGCTTTAAGCCAACTTGTTCACTCTCCTATTTCACTTTCATCAAGAGGCTCTTTAGTTCTTCTTCACTTCCTCCCATAAAGGTGGTGTTATCTGCATACCTGAGGTTCTTGATACTTCTGCCAGTCTTGATTCCAGCTTGTGCTTCCTCCAGCCCAGCATTTCTCATGATGTACTCTGCATATAAGTTAAATAAGCAGGGTGACAATATACAGCCTTGATGTACTCCTTTTCCTATTTAGAACCAGTCTGTTGTTCCATGTCCAGTTCTAGCTGTTGCTTCCTAACCTGCATATAGACTTCTCAGGAGGTAGGTCAGGTGCTCTGGTATTCCTATCTCTTTCAGAATTTTCCACAGTTTATTGTGATCCACACAGTCAAAGGCTTTGGCATAGTCAGTTAAGCAGAAATAGATGTTTTTCCGCAACTCTCTCGCTTTTTCGATGATCCAGTGGATGTTGGCAATTTGAACTCTGGTTCCTCTACCTTTTCCAAAAGCAGCTTGAACATCTGGAAGTTCACGATTCCCGTATTGCTGAAGCCTGGCGTGGAGAATTTTAAGCATTACTTTAGTAGCATGTGAGATGAGTGCAACTGTGCTGTAGTTTGAGCATTCTTTGGCACTGCCTTTCTTTGGGATTGGAATGAATACTGACCTTTTCCAGTCCCATGGCTACTGCTGAGTTTTCCAAATTTGCTAACATTGAGTGCAGCACTTTCACAGCATCATCTTTCAGGATTTGAAATAGCTCAACTGGAATTCCATCACCTCTACTAGTTTTGTCAGATACAGGATTCTTGATTAATTTTTTTTTTTTTTTAGCACTTTGAATATAGCAGCCCACTGCCTTCTGGCCTCCTAAGTTTCTGATGGGAAATCTGACAATCTTATTCAAGATCCCTTTTATGTGACATGCTAATTATCTCTTGATTGTTTCAAAATTCTCTCTTTGGCTTTGGCTTTTGACATTTGATTTTAATGTGTCTCACCTTGGGTCTCTTAAAGTTACCCTGCTTGGAGTTTGTTGAGCTTTGTGTCTTTCATCAGATTTGAGTTTCACCCATTATTTCTTCAGATAGTCTCCCTGCCCCTTTCTCTCACTTTTCTTCTTCAAGAACTCCCATAGTGTGTATGTTCACCTGCTGGATAATGTTCCTCAGGTTCCGTAGCCTCTGTCCCTCTTCAGTTTTTTTCCTTTGTGTTCCTTTGATCGATCATTGATCTTATCTTCAAGTTGGCTGACTATTTCTTACACCTGCCGCAATTTACCTTTAAATCCCTCTGATGACTTCATTTCAGTTATTGTATTTTTCAGCTCTGAAAAAATAAGTTTTTTGGTTTCCTTTTAGATTTTCTAGCTGTTTATTGATATTGACATTTTGTTGATGCATAGTTTTCTTGACTTTTTCCACAGCTTCAATTCTTTGATCATGAATACTGTTGTTTTAATTTCTTTTTCTAGGAGATCTGCTATCACTTTTTGTTTCAGTGATAGTTTCTATTGGTTTATTTTTCTTTTTTGAAAGGGCCATACTTTCCTATTTCTTTGTATGCCTTGCAGGTTTTTGTTGTTGTTGTTGTTGGATACTGGACATTTGTATTTAATATTGTGATCTCTCTGGAAATCAGATTCTGTCCCTGTCCCAGAGTTTCTTGGGTTTTATTTTTGTTTTTAAATGATGTAAGCTGTGTCTGGCCCAAGAATCAGCCTGAGGTGTAAATTTGGGGTCTTCTCAAGTCTTTTCTGAGCCTGTGCCTTCCCCTGAGCATGCACAGTGACTTTCTAGTCACCCTCATTTATGCAGTTGCCTTTGAATGGCCTAGTATTAGATGTCTGGCTCCTAAGAGGGATGGAGAGGAAAATGAAGGAGAGAGGAAAGGTGCTGGTCTGTTTAATCCCCTGAAAGTCACTTTAGGCAGAGGGGGATGCCATTGCAACAAAGGATGAGGTGGTATAAAAATGGCCACAGCCTCTTTGACTGTCTCCCTGTGATCAGAAGCAGCAATCAGCAGTCATAGCACAGATTCACAATATTTGGAAGACGGGGTCTTTGTTCATCCTGGCTCCTACAAGCTGTTCTAGGAATATGCACACAGCTGTCTGCCGTAGTACTTGAGGGATGAGATATGGGTTGCTGCCATTGTGCCCAGAGTTAAAATTGAACAAAATCAATATTAAAGCAATTTTCTGTCCAAGTCTTCCCCTGGAAGTTGCAAGTCTTCAACAGACTCCACAGTTCCAAAATTGTACCATTAGATAGGTAATGATGGTGTAACTATTGTCTCTATAAGAACGTAGATGTCTGGTGCTCTGCCATCTTCTGAGAATCCTCTCTGTAATAGGTATTTTTTGAGGTGGAATTCAAATGTGCAGTTAGCCATTTTAGTATATGGGGAACACATGTACAACCGTGGTGCATTCAAGTCAATGTATGGCAAAACCAATACAATATTGTAAAGTAATTAGGCTCCAATTAAAATAAATAAATTTATATTAAAAAATAAATAAAAATTAAAAGAGAAGTTGAATATAACATAAAAGCAAATAAGACTAAGTAAATTTTTTTTAAAATCAAATGATAAAGCAATGCTCAGCATGATCTCTGGTTTGTAAATAAATATATATGCATAGAAAAAAAGATTACAAGGAAATATATGAGAATGTAAATGATGGTCATTGCTGAGTGGTAGCATTGCAGTTTTTTCTGTCTACATTTCTATAATCTCCAAATAAGCTTCTGTAACTTCTTAATAATCAGAAGGAAACAATCCTTGAAGTAAGAGCAAAGACCTCTTCCACGTGTGTATTCATCTCACAGTGTATTCAATAACTGTTCCTCAGTTGATTTCAGAGGTGTTAGTAGCTTACCTGTTCCCCGTTTTCCCTTCTGTTGAATAAAAACAAAACATTCTTACTTTCCAGGTAAATGTCAAAGAGCTTGATCCCAAATATGCTCATATCCAAGTCACTTATGTGAAGCCCTACTTTGATGATAAAGAACTCACAGAAAGAAAAACTGAGTTTGAAAGAAACCATAATATCAACAGATTTGTTTTTGAGGCTCCTTATACATTGTCAGGCAAAAAGCAAGGCTGTATAGAGGAACAGTGCAAACGCCGTACAATCTTGACTAGTAAGTAGGACTTGGCTTAACTTCTTTGTTTGACATGATCTTTTTTGATACATACAAGCAGCAGCTGGTCAGCAGGAAAATGTAATTGAAATTTTAATCGTTTATTGTCCTGCTGTTCAGTCACTCACTTACGCAAACATGCTATGTTATAAACCATTCCTTTGCCATATGTAATTATGTAATTCATGCTTAGTCTGAGTCATCTCAGAGAGAATTTCTCCTTCAGTCCTGAAGTAATAAGGCAGCTATTTGGTCTCTAAGGGATTTTTCCAGAGAAAATATGGGGAGAATTAAGCACAGTTTATTTTTGTTTTAATTTGGTTATTTGATTTGCTGTCTTAAAAACTCATTTGTCAATCTTAATCTTTAATAGCTTCAAACTCATTTCCATATGTGAAGAAGAGGATCGCTATAAACTATGAACAGCAGATTCATTTAAAGCCAATTGATGTTGCCACTGATGAAATAAAAGATAAAACTGCAGAGCTGCAAAAGCTTTGCTCTTCTGCTGACGTGGACATGATTCAGCTCCAACTTAAACTGCAGGGCTGTGTTTCAGTGCAGGTATGTTGGTTGCTAACCATGTATTAAACGTTTCTTGTTCCTCTTGCTTTCATAAGGGACAAGCACTAATTGTAATTGTCTTATATTCTGACTGGGTGCAAAAACCTCTACATTATTTGTTAATTTAATAAAGACATTATGTTCAGCTTCTGTAAATTTTGTGTTATGTCAGAGAGCTTTAACATAAATCCCTCTGACTATAGCCAAACCCTATATTTAGATAGGAGAAATTGTTATGTAACTTGTTAAAATTTTGGCAGATGATTTGCTTTAGTTAATCTTTTTCAATAAATTTGTAGTAAGAATAGTAAATATATTTCTCAGGTATGGATTTTTGTATATTGTATTCTTTTTAAAAAGAGAAATGAAAAAATTACTTTTTAATTACATCCTAACAACTCTCATTTTTCTCCTTTTGTAATTTAGGTAAATGCAGGTCCGTTAGCATATGCAAGGGCTTTCTTAAATGACAGTCAAGCTAGCAAGTATCCGCCCAAAAAAGTAAATGAGTTGAAAGACATGTTTAGGTAAGTGCTTTGTAGTTTTCAGATCAGACCTCTAATTTTTTTTTCACTCCATTGTCGTCTTAAGTGAAATAAAAATATTCACCAAATAATGTCCCTCTAAAAAGAAATTATCGGTTCCCTTTTATAACGTTTAAGTTACCTTCTAATGGTATTTTAGGTAGTGAGGAAATGTGTGATTTCTTTCTTGCTGCAGAACTGAAACAGTCTCCTAGTGACCCAAGGCGTTAAATATGGCAACCACTTCATTGCTCTGGATATTGTGACACAAACAGAAGCCTACATTCGTTACATGATTTCCTCCTTTGCCTGGTTGACCTCATGTCACAGCTTTTCCAGACCATTCAGGCTAGGAAGGGTTGGATAGGTTTGCTTCTATCCTGTATCCTTAGTTCCACGTGGATTCTGCTATTCTAGGGCATACGATAATCTTCTTTGGACTGAGCATCCCTCTAAGCCAAGGCATGTCTGAATGGTTATGCAGTAGAAAAAATCTGTTTCTTATATAAAAGAACTTAGATTCAGAATAAGAGAGATAGATAATTTAAACAGACTGAGTAGAAAGATAATTTCCACTCATTTGCTCCTGACTTATTTCATTTACTTTTCCAATCTCTGTATTATCAGCTGTTTCAGGTTACAGAGTAACCACTATTCATTCCCTTGTAGCTCAGTCGGTAAAGAATCTGCCTGTAGTGCAGGAGACCTGGGTTCGATCCCTGGGTTGTGAAGATCCCCTGGAGAAGGAAATGGCAACCCACTCCAGTATCCTTGCCTGCAAAATCTCATGGACAGAGAAGCCTGGTGGGCTGTAGTCCACAGGGTTACAAAGAGTCAGGCATGACTGAGCGACTAACACTTACTTACTTACTTAGTACTCATTCATTCAATGTTTATTAATGCCTGGCATGTACAAAAAGATTCTACTCTTTGCTGTGACAGGGATACAACACAAATGGTCAGTGAGGTACTTTGTCCCCTAAGATTTGCACTCTAATTATGGACATGAAACATAAACATATGAAATAATGATAAAAAAGTTTTTATGGTAAGTCATAACCTCTCTGTCACCACTCTTACCAGCCCAGGGCAGATACTTCATGCCTATAAGCACCCAGCACTGTACTGGGTACATAGCCCCAAATAAATTATTTTTTAATAACTGACATTATCTATAGATGTTAGTTAATGTAAGTGCAAGCATAGCTGATATCATATCAAGTGACTGAGCAGGCAGCCTTCCCAGAGGGTATATATTTCAAGCCAGGCTTTGAAGGAGGTAAGAAACCAGAAGACAAAGATAGAAAAGGAAAGATATTTCAGACTTAGGAGATGGCATTAGCAAAAACACAGTGAGAAAATATAGGATTCTAATCTTCCTTTTAGGCAAGCCGTGGTTAAAGTAAATATTAAATTGTCAGTGAGACTTTTGAGTAATAAATAACAAAAACTTTATCTTTGATCTTCATCTATAGGAAGTTCATCCAAGCATGCAGCATTGCACTGGAACTAAATGAGCGGTTAATTAAAGAGGATCAGATTGAATACCATGAAGGGCTCAAGTCAAATTTCAGAGACATGGTGAAAGAATTGTCTGACATTATTCATGAACAGGCAAGTATTAGGGTGATTGAAAATGAAAACATGATCTGGGGTCCCTAAAGTGTTACTTAGCAAACCTACTAGTTTGAAATAGTATTACCTTGAAATTACTTAGTCTGTTATTTTAAAATTTGTTCTTATATTCTTTACCCATATAAATGATATAATACAAATCAGATTTGAAGCAATCACTGACAATTGCTTTAACAGTTGTTTCAGATGTTGAACTGTTTTGTTCTTTGTGCCACAGTGCCATTAGAAGTGAATAGTTGTGCAAGTGTAAATTAATCTACTGTGAACGTGGCTAAGGTCTTTCAAGAAGGATCCTATAGAAGTGCTAGATCCCTAAATGAATATTCCTGTCTTAGATGTAGGAAACTGGATACAGTTGGCTTTCCATATTTGCAGCTTCCACATCGTTGGATTCAACCAACTGCAGATCAAAAATATTTGAAGAAAAATTTCCAGAAAGTTCCGAAAAAGCAAAACTTGAATTTCTTGTACATAGGCAGCTATTTATATAGCATTTACATTTATTAACTATTATAAATAATCTAGAGATGATTTTAAAGTACAGGGGAGGATATGCATGAGTTATATTCAAATACTGTGTAATTTTATATAAAGGACTTGAGCATCCTCAGTTTAATAACCATGGGAGAAGGGGGGCAGTGGTCCTGGAACTAATCCCCTGAGGATACCTAGGGACAACTGTAGTATCATTTAGGTGAGATCCTGAGTGAGTTCCAAAATTGAGGAATTGTCTTAATATCCATATAGCCTGCAAAACTCTTTTAATAACACCCAGCATTTTAGTATTTGACTGTTAATGTCAATTATAGCTAACTTAGTAAAACAAAATCTGAAACATTGAAGCAAAGATCTGCTCACCACTGACAGCCAAATTATGTCATAATTAAGTAGTTAAGACTTTTATAGATCTACTTACCTTAAAACCAGAGTACTCCTGAATTATCCTGGTAAATGTCATTCCTATATTAGGCTCCTGAAATCTGTGTTTACAACCACTGTATACATGGATTGTCACACAACTATTTGAACATCTTCACCACAAATGTAAAAGCCATGGCCTGATGGTCTCGTCCCTCAGTGCCTGAGCCCTATTGAGCTTACATAATGTCTCTTTGCTTTCCTTAAGAAGGAAAACGGCCAATAAGATCAATATTTGCTTCAGAAACTCTTCAGACTTTCAAATTCAGACCCCTTTAAAGAAACAAGGATCACTGCAACCGTTTAGAGAACACATTCTTATTGCTGGTTCCAGAAAGGAGAACCTCCTATGTCTTGGTGTGAACATTTCACTGCTTGCCTGAAGACACTCCCCTGGGTGAGACCGTCACATGGAGGGTGTACTTACAAATGGACTGACTGCGATTAGTGCCAAAGGACTGCAGTGTAATGGTGGGGAGGGGCAGAAGAGAGATTTCAGGGAAAGCAAGAGCTAGTTGACTCTCTCTGCTATAGGAGCTAATTGAGTATCTCTCCTCTAGCTAGAAGAGCTAGCTATCTCTCTTATGGTATCTTGTATGCTTTCTGTTAGAAAGGACTATGGGAAATCTATTACAGTTAGTCCAAAGTTGCACTGCGTGACCAGGAGTCCAATTCTCTGACCATGGTCATCTTCTCAGCATGGAGAAGCCAGGCAGCTAGACTCTCATCATCCCATCTTTCAGTGAGTGAGTCATCCCAGTCTCCTCTCCTGTTCTCGTGACAGGGACTCTCGCCGGCCTGAGGAGTCTGGACTCCGTGATCTGTTTCCTCTTTTTGTCATCTTGACTTCTGTTAGCCCACTTAGGCGTGAGTGTAAACCGTCCCAAGGCATACCTTTGCTGCTCAGTTTTCCGAGGTCCTTTTTTGTCTCCTTGCCAAAGCAGTCCGGTGATCAGGACTAGGCAGGCAGGGAATCATTCCACTTCCTTTATTGTCTGTAGCTCAGGTTCAGCCCCTGAGTACAGTGGGGACATGCCTCTCTTCACCCTCACTCTTCTGGGGTATGTTGAAGTGTTAGTCATTCAGTCATGTCTGACCCTTTGTGACCCCATGGACTGTAGCTCACCAGGCTCTTTTGTCTGTGGAATTCTCCAGGCAAGAATACTGGAGTGGGTTGCCGTTTCCTTCTCCAGGGGGTCTTCTGAACCCAGGGATCAAACTCAGGTCTCCTGCATTGTAGGTGAATTCTGTACCATCTGAGCCATCTGGGGAATACTTTAATCAAATAGGCTACCTAATTTGTTCCTAGAAACTGTCCAGTTTACGTGTTCTGTTCTCCATTGTCCATAGGAAAAAACAGCAGAACTCCTTCTTTACAAAAATATAAAACAATTATAGCATTTTAAGCCAATATGTATTACAGTTATAGGGGCTTCCCTGGTGGCTCAGATGGTAAAGCATCTGCCTGCAGTGTGGGAGACCTGGCTTCGATCCCAGGGTCAGGAAGATCCCCTGGAGAAGGAAATGGCAATGCACTCCAGTACTCTTGCCTGGAAAATTCCATAGATAGAGGAGCCCGGTAGGCTACAGTCCATGGGATTGCAAAGAGTCTGACATGACTGATCAACTTCACTGGTATATTACAGTTAGAGAATTTGCATGCAACTGTATCACCTAGCCTTGAATTCTAAATTATTCAAATTGAAAGCAAATTATTCAATTTACTGCTATTATGATGATCATGATATTTAGAGCAGTCATTCTCTATAGTTCTTGTTTCCTTGCTAAAAAACAAAATTGAACTGATGTTCAGTTACTCAGTCATGTCTGACTCTTTGCAACCCCATGGACTGCAATGCAGCAGGCTTCCCTGTCCTTCAACACCTCCCAGAGTTTGCTCAAACTCAGATCCATTGATTTGGTGATTACACCCAACAAATCTTATCCTCTGTTGTCCCTTTCTCCTCCTACCTTCAGTCTTTCCCAGCATCAGTATTTTCCAGTTAGTCAGGTCTTCACATCAAGTGGCCAAAGTATTGGAGCTTCAGCTTCAGAATCAGTCTTTCCAATGAATATTCAGGGGTGATTTCCTTTATAATTAACTGGTTTGATCTGCTTGCAGTCCAAGGGACTCTCAAGAGTCTTCTCCAACACCACAGTTTGAAAGAATCCATTCTTCGGCATTCAGCCTTCTTTATGGTCCAACTCTCACATCTGTACATGACTACTGGAAAAACCATAGCTTTTACTAGATGGACCTTTGTCCGCAAAGTAATGTCTCTGCTTTTTATTCAGAGTCAGCTGAGTCAGTTTTAAAGATGTTGGCTTTATTCAGTGATTCATGAGTCTAGCAGCATCCCATCTGGCAGAAAGAAAGAAGCTTTGAAGAGCCATAGAAAATGGAAGCCTTTTACAGGTAGAAGGAGTCAGGTCAAGGAAGTTATTCTAAAAGAGACCTGATTGTTTCAGGCAAGGTCACCTTCCTCTGGGGCACAGCAAGTGTCTGTCCAGTGAAGTACCTCACTAGTGCTGACCAGGAAATTTCAAACTTGAATGTAATGCATGTACTTTATTGACTAGTTAAGATCGCCAGTCCAGGTTCGATGCAGGATACAAGATGCTTGGGGCTGGTGCACTGGGATGACCCAGAGGGATGGTATAGGGAGGGAGATGGAAGGGGAGTTCAGGATGGGGAACACATGTACACCCATGGCAGATTCATGTTGATGTATGGCAAAGCCAATACAATATTATAAAGTAATTCACCTCCAATTAAAATAAATAAATTTAAACTAAAAAAAAAAAAAAGATTACCTGCCTGGAAAAGACTGAAACTGCAGTTAGGTTGATATTAATTCTCAGGTGATGTAGGTTTAGCACAAGTGACTCCATTTTGGGCCTCTTGTCTCTGTCTCTCTCTCTTTTTTAAATTTATTTGGCTGCACCATGTCTTAGCTGTGGCATGTGGGATCCAGCTCCCCGAGCAAAGATTGAACCCAGGCTCCCTGCACTGGGAGCGTGGAGTCCCATCTTCTGGACCACAAGGGGAGTCCCTTGTCTCTTTTTTAACACCCTGAAATTTGGGTTTTATGAATCTGCTGTCATATTTCCCACCTGTCTTTCTCATTTAATTTCTATAAACCATGGCTACTATATTTAGTTCTAGAGACCAAATTTTAGACCCTTGATATTATATATTCTCCTATATTTTAAATTCTTCTATATTCTATATTATATATTGATAGGTAACCAAGAAAAGTCTTACTTTCTATTGGTTTATATTTATGAAATCTGTATTGTCATGATGTATCCTATTTAGGTGTACCTTGGTTTGGGAAAATGTTGACATTTTAGTGAATTTTTGTAAATCAGTATTTCCAATATTTCCATATAAAAGAGAGCTTTTTTTTTTAGTCATACACTTTGAGATATATTATTTCCCAAAGGAAAATATAATACAAAATAAGATAAAATATAGCTGTGTACTGAAATGTGAGTTATTTGTTTAGCTCCATAAATGATGACTTGACAAAAAGATATGGCCTTGGTATTCCTTGGCCCTTTTCAGTGTTATCTGTTACACTATACCAAAATATGAAGTTCTTTCTCTTATAAGAGGAAATTTTTCTATTACGGGTTTTATATAAGACATGATTTTCAGCAGCACAAATGATATGACCCATTTCTGCCACCAGAAGCCAATTTGCAGGCTTAATACTGAAGTTTCAAAGCTAACTTGAGAACCTAGTATTGAAAGCTTGAAACCTAACTTGGGACTGTACAGTAAAGAGGTTGGATGTGATATGTATGTTTTTCTTCTATCTAATCCATGCATGAGATATCAGTTGATTTTGATCACACAAAATGGATAATTTTTAAAACATCTATACTAAATTAAGAGATACTTACTCCTTGGAAGGAAAGTTATGACCAACCTAGATAGTATATTGAAAAGCAGAGATATTACTTTGCCAACAAAGGTCCGTCTAGTCAAGGCTATGGTTTTTCCAGTGATCATGTATGGATGTGAGTTGGACTGTGAAGAAAGCTGAGCTCCGAAGAATTGATGCTTTTGAACTGTGGTGTTGGAGAAGACTCTTGAGAGTCCCTTGGACTGCAAGGAGATCCAGCCAGTCCATGCTAAAGGAGATCAGTCCTGGATGTTCATTGGAAGGACTGATGCTAAAGCTGAAACTCCAATACTTTGGCCACCTCACGCAAAGAGTTGACCCATTGGAAAAGACTCTGATGCTGGGAGGGATTGGGGGCAGGAGGAAAAGGGGACGACCGAGGATGAGATGGCTGGATGGCATCACGGACTCAATGGACATGAGTTTGAGTGAACTCTGGGAGTTGGTGATGGACAGGGAGGCCTGGTGTGCTGTGATTCATGGGGTCGCACAGAGTCAGACACGACTGAGTAACTGAACTGAACTGAATATGATTATATGTATATATTTATGAAGTTCTTCATTTCTAAGAAAAATCTTTTACATCAATTAATTTACGTAATTATGGTATACATTTGAAAATTTGACTTATTTTCTCTTCACTTAAAATTATTTACAAATTCTCCAGGGAAAGGGCATGGGTATCAGGATATTTGAAAAGCCCCCCAGTGAACTTTAGAACCATTCTTAGAAGATGATCTATAAACTCATATCAAGAAGTTCATTGTTTAGGCTCTTGTTATGACCATCTGTTAAAAAAATTTTTTAAAGACTGTGTTACCTCTAAGTTTCTGTTGAATTTTGCATTTTACAACCTTTCATTTTTCTTAATGAGTAACCAGATCTTTTCTGCTCTTTTGATATGCTGCCTTTGTAATACAGCTTTGAAGATTTGAGTCGGTAATGTTTTTTTTTTGCTCTTTCTGCTTTATATCATTTTAAATAGCTAAGTGTCAGTGATAAATTGGAATATGCCTGTGATTTCATATACACATACTTTTTTTGGCCATGGCTATTTTGGTTCGTGATAAACATGCCATTTCTTTCATTTTAGATAATACAAGAAGACCCGATGCACTCTCCCTGGATGAGCAACACTTTACATGTATTTTGTGCAATTAGTGGTACATCGAGTGATCGAAGTTATGGTTCTCCAAGATACACTGCTGAAATATGAGGACATGCAGATGTCAAGTGACAACAAGACTGAACTTCTCAGGAATATTTGGAGCTGTGCAAATGTTAAAAATTTAAAGATTTGTTATACACGGAGTGTTTCCTCCTGACACCAAAACTTTCATGCTTTCATACAGGGTGCTTACATATTTGTAAATATTTAAGCAACTTGAAAGTGCCTGGAAAATTGCACCACTGTGCTTAGTTTGTACTTTTTTAGGTAAATCTATATACTGAGAAGTAGAGCTCAAAAACTTTCATTCGATTTGCTTAACTGTCGCTTACAATATTAATGGTACTGTGTAAAATTGTATAATGGAACACAATAAAAGGTAAAACTTCTTTGTAATTAGAAGTAAAGGAAATAATACTTTGAACTTAGCATTTTTCCTGACAGGAAGCTAAATTCATTATCATACTAATCCTTGGAGAATAAATTGATAAAATTTTCACAAAACATGGATACTTCCAGCTGAGGAGATAACTTGAAACCTTGCCTTCCAGTGGTCTAGACTGGGCTAAAGGAAACATATGCATTATGTGAAAAGGAAATTTTCACAAAGAAAGGGTATATATAGAAATACCAGGCTTCCCAATCCTTCAAGTTTTGATCCAATGATGCTAGGTATTCCAGTCAGTGGTCTCTCTAACATACTAGGCAAGGGATTCCTCTGTGGCTTAGGTTTGCCTAGCAAGCAGCCTTTGTTGCCAAAGCTTCATCAGCTGAGGCTGTCCATAAAGCTAAACAAACATGTCTGAGATTTGCAGTTACTTCAGAGTTTTAGCAGCAGAATCTGAGGGTAGGGATTTTGTAATGATGATTTTCTTCAGTTTACAAAGTTAATAAGGATTTTGATAGAACTTGATGATCACAGCATTTCTTGGGTCAGTATACATAACCACCACATATTTAGCAGCTGCTGGCTAAGGATTACATCTCTAACTATGAAGAAACCTCAGATTAACTAAATAATTCAGGAGAAACCAAGATGTGAAGGACATTTTTAGCTTAAACTATCCATAAAATTTTGGCTGCCTTTCATGTAAACATTAAGTCCTAGATTTATTTTTCATATGTAGTTTAGCCTATCTTATAGACATTTTTAAAAAACCCAGAAAACAGACACTGAAATATAAGTGGATTGCATGGAGCTTTGGCTTTTTAAATACTCTGTGATCAAGTAAATCTTAGAGCTTCTTATGCACCTGGCTTGGGCATATTTCTTTACATGTCATTTTTAAGCATTCAGGGGAGCATGAAATTACCTATAAAAGATTAATTTTGTATTTTAATAAGGGATTCAGAAATTCCAGAGGCAGTCGGTAATTCCTTAATATCTTGAAGTCACGTGAAGAGTTAATTTCACCTTTAAAACTATTATATGTAGTACATATATGTAAAAAAAACCTGTCACCCAGAGAGAGTGCTGCCTTCTGAGAATGAGGTGTCTTGGGGAAACTTGAGTGCTCTTTTGTCAATGACCAGTCCCTATCCTATCCCCCAGTATATACTATGCCCTGTGGGTCATTTTAAAAAGTGTAACAAATGACCCCTGCCCTCAAGGAAGTTGCAGTCTAGTTGAGGAGGCAAGATAGACATGAAATTAAATAATATAAGAATTAACAATAATAAGATAAGGTGTCTCTGAGGACTGCCAAATGAATGACACTGTCCATAACTCATATCATATTCAAGGAATGAGAAGCTGCTGTGAATGTTAATGTTCAGGGATGACTTCATGAAAAGTAAGCCTTGAACAGACTTTCAAAGATGAGAAGCTAATCTAGGCAGGAAGACCATCACACTCAAAGTTGTAGAAAGATTTTGTACCAGTTTTGTTCAAGGGAGTAAATGCTAAATCTAGAAAGACAATTTAGACCTGGATATTGGAAGGCCTTGAATACCAGGATAATAGTATTTTGACTTTAATCAATGAACAGGAGGAGACCAGTCAAGATTTTTGAATGGAGAGATTACTTGACTAAATATTATTTTTATGAATGTAATCCTTTATATTGCTGCCAGATACCTTTGAGTCTGAGAGAGATGGACATATGGAAACCAGTTAGATAGTTATTGTAGTAATCTAATTATGAGTCCATAAGCCCATAGATGTGAACAAGAATGGAGAAGAAAGGACAAGTGCCAGAGATACTATGTAGAAAGATCGGGCATGACCTATTGATGGCTAAGGAGAAAAAAGGAAAAGGTAAAGGTAATTTTGTGTCCTGTGGCCAGTGAGTTCTCCAGGTAATGGCAAAATTTTATGGGATTATTTTCACCAGCTTCCAAACTGAGGGTAGAAAGGTATATAGAGAGAACACGGTGGGTTAGACTAGAGAAAGCCAGCTAAGTATGCCTTGAAACACTGTATATGTTAGGTATTACTGTTTCTATAGTTTAATGATTTCATGAAGTGATTTAGCCTCTACAGATGAATTCACACCAAAGAATACATTTCTGCTATACTGATTATTTTTGCAATTAAGCTTGACTCCAGGTTCCCTGGAAATACTGTTTTGATAGTCTTTGAATAGCTTGTAAAATGTGAATAAAGTCACCATTAGTAGTGTTAGCTTATCACAAGAATGATAACCCGTAGAGAAAGTAAGCAATTCCATGCAGATATTCTGAGTAACCAGTACACCAATGGGATCATGTCCATAGATGGTATTGTTATTGTTACCATATTTATATGAATTGACTGCATATATAAATACTGTAAGTATCTTTTTAAAAATGAAACAGCAGCAGTGGTAGCAACAGCCTTGGAACCGTGACCAACATATCGTAGAACTAGAGATGACTGACTGGTTAATTAATAACTAAATAGGTCAGCATCATAAAGACCTAAGCCTTTAATTATAAATGCTAGTTTATCTATAATGCAGAGCCTGAGCAATGTATTGAAATCTTAGGAATTTCCTAACTCTTGAAAACCTTAATAATGAGATACATATTTCAGGCTTCTCTTACACAAAATGGTGGGCTACCTTCAGTCTTCTACTAACAGTACACTACTTCAGCTATCAGAACACAGGGAGAGGAGTAGAGTAAAAGACGATTAGGGGTGGGGATGGGTCTGTACCACAGGGCTATTCCCCTGTCCTGGGAAGTGGCCAGTAAGAGTGCTTTGTTCATCTTGTTCCAGTGACAATGCTTTCTTTCTAGTCCCTAGCCACATAATGGTTCCTCTAAGAAAAGTGTATATGTACATTTATCCAACTCCGGATTGACGTTGCAACTAAATTCTTCAAAGATTGTGCCTCTGTGTATGGCATCTTAAGACTTTTTCCAACATACTTTCTTGTCGTCTCTTTTCCTCTTTATTAAGCTGTAATTTGTACACCATGCAATTCACCCATTTAAAACTCAAATTCAGTAGTTTTTAGTATATTCACAGTTGTGTGACCATCACCACAATTCATTTTAGAATATTTTCATCACTTCCAAAGGAAACCCTATACTCATTATCTGTCACTCCCATTGCCCACCAACCAGTCCCCAGCCCCTGACAATCAGTAATCAACTTTTCTGTGTCTATAGATTTGTATCCTGGACATTTCTTATAAATGGAATCACATACTGTGTGGCCTTCTATGACTAGCTTCTTTCATTTAGCTTGATATTTTCCAGGTTCATCCATGTTGTAACTTGTATCAGAATTTCACTCCTTTTTAAGGCTGGATAATAGCTCCTTTTGTATGAATATGTCATATTTTGTTTATCAGGTAATGAACATTTGGTTTATTTTTGCTTTTTTGGCTATTGTTGATAATGTTGTGAACATTCACCTACAAGTTTTTCTATGGATATGTTTTCATTTGTCTTGGGCATATACCTAGGAGCTGAATTACTGGGTCATATGGTAACTATGTTTAAACTTTTGAAGAACTGCCAGACTCTTTTCTACAGTAGTTGCACCACTTTGCAGTTCCCAGCAGCACTAAATAAGCATTCTAATTTCCCCATATTCTCAACAACATGTTATTATCTGCCTCTTTGATTATACCTTCCTAGTAGGTGTGAAGTGGTATCTCATTGGGGTTTTTGTTTGCATTTCCCAAATGGTTAATGAAGTTGAGCATTGTTTCATGTGTGTGTTGACCATTTTTATATCTTGTTTGGAAATATGTCTATTCAGATTCTTTACCCATTTTTAAACACTGGTTTCTCTGTTGATCATTGAGTTGCAAAAGTTCTTTATATGTTCTAGATGCAAGTTTCTTATCAGCTATATGATTTCCATATATTTTTGCGGGTTGACTTTTTACTTTTGTAATGGTGTTGTTGAGACAAAAGTTTTTAATTTTGATTATGTCCAATTTCTCTATGTTTTCTTGTCATTTGTGCTTTGATGTTGTATCTAAGAAGGCATTGCCTAATCCAAGGTCATGGAGATTTATACCTATATTTTCTTTGAGTTTAAAAACAATTTTTTTATTGACTACGTACCCATTCTTTATTTACAAATTGCAAGTCTTCTTATGGTACATAAAATGTTTTCTGTAGTTGATCTCAGCTTTGTTCACACTGAAGTGAGTTGTTTTCTGTGCTCAGTTGCTGCTGCTACCACTGATTTGTTTTCTTTCAGGACCAAGATGGGCACTTTCATATATAATCTTATTTTTAATTCCTTCTCTAGCAAGTCTTTCCTGGATTCTTAGCTTTGCATAATTATATCTACAATGGAACCAGCATCCTAAAGTCACCAAGATAAATCCCCTCACTCCAATGTCACATAATCTTCTAAATCTACCTTCCCCTTCCCAGAGTCCCCGGGCTCCGGCGCAGCCGCCATGGGGACTGTCAGCACCTCCAAGTTTTAGTTTTAACTCTTACTTTTAGGTCTTTGATTCATTTCAAGCTGGATTTTATTTATGGTTTGAGATAAGGGTTCAAATTCATTGTTTTGCATGTGGATATCCAGTTGTCTTTGTATTATTTGTTGAAAAGATTTACTTTCCCCCATTGAATGGTCTTAGCACTCTCTTCAAAAATCAGTTGACCGTAAATGTATGGTTTTATTCTGGGCTCTCAGTTCTATTCCATTGATCTATATGTCTGTCCTTATGCCAGGACTACATTGTCTTGATTACTGTATCTCTATATTAAGTTTTTTTTTTTTTAAATTGGGAAGTGCAAGTCCTCCAGCTATGTTCTTTTTCAAGACTGTTTTGGATATTCTGGTCCCTTGCATTTCCATATAATTTTTAGACTCAGATTGTCAGTTTTTGCAAAAAATGTAGCCAGGATTTTGGTAGTATTTGCTGTGAATCCATAATTTGGTGAGCATTGCTACCTTAACAATATTAAGTTTCAATTCAAGAGCATAAGATGTTTTTCTGTTTACTTTGGTTTTCTTTCATTTCTTTCAATAGTATTTTGTGGTTTCCAGTGTAGAAGTCTTGCACTTCTATTTTTAAATTTATTCCTTGGTATTTTATTTTTTAAATGCTATTATAAAGGGAGTTTTTAAAATTTCATTTTCCAGTTATTCTTTGCTAGTTTATAGAAACACAACTGACTTTTGTATATTGGCTTTGTATCTTGAAAGCTTGCTGAATACATTTATTAGCTTTAATAGTTTTTTTTAACTGATTCTTTAGTGTTTTCTATATAATATCGTGTCATCTGGAAATATAGAGAATTTTACTTCATCCTTTCCAATCTTGATTCTTTTCATTTCATGTTCTCACTTGGCACTTGGCTAGGACTTCCAGTAGAATGTTAAATAGCAGTGGTAAGAGCAAGACATTCTTGTCATTACTCATCTTTGGGAGAAAGCTTTCAAACTTTCACTGTTAGGTGTAGTTTTAGCTATGGGTTTTTCATAGATGCTTTTTATCAGGTTGAGGAAGTTCCCTGCAACATGCTTTGCATCTGTTTTCTGATTCAGTCAGTTCCCCCAGTCATCATATGACCCCTGTATGACATATAGGGAAATAGATGACAAATGTACCCTATTAAGAAAGAATACATTTCTTAATATGACATGTACTCTATGACATATGGGGCTTCCTCGGTGGCTTGCGTCTGCCTCCATTGCGGGAGACCCAGGATCAATCCCTGGGTTGGGAAGATCCCCTGGAGAAGGAAATGGTAACCCACTCCAGTATTCTTGCCTGGAGAATCCCATGGACAGAGAATCCTTGTAGGCTACAGTCCACAGGGTCGCAAAGAATCAGACACAACTGAGCGACTTCACTTTCACTTTCACTATGACATATAAGGAAATAGATGACAAATGGTTAAGAAATGTACTCAAATCAAATCATCCTAATTCAGAGTCCAAGTGTTTTCAGCTCTTAAATACTATTTCCTACAGTCTTCTGCTGCAGCTTTGTACGGAGACCCAAAAAGTTTCCACTCTTCCATTTTTTTATTAAGAAGGTAAGCTGTTTAAGGGTGAAATTGTCAGTCACTCAGTCGGGTCTGACTCTTTGTAACCTCATGGACTGTAGCCTACCAGGCTCCTCTGTCCATGGAATTGTCTAGGCAAGAATACTGGAGTAGGTTGCTATTTCCTTGTCCAGCGGATCTTCCCAACCCAGGGATTGAACCTGGGTCTCCTATAATTGCAAGCAGCTTCTTTACTGCCTGAGCCACCAGGGAATCTTCTGATTTTTCATCTCTGTTTCCCTGAAACCTAAAAGCACCTGCCAAAGAATAAGTACTTGAGCAGTCTCAAGGAAAGAAAACCAGTTTAGATAAGCAGATGCTTCTAGAGCTTTTAGTATGGGCAAGGCAGTATCTACAATATCCCAGCCCTCAAAGAGATTATGGTTGAGGCAGATACGACATAGTCACAAAAGGAGATATGAGAAGGTCTGATAATAGCAAATCACTGGTCATGACAAGTGCTTGACTAGGCAGAGCTTTTGTAGATGTAGAACAAAAGGCTTCATAAAGGAGGACAGCCTTGAAGGATGAGTAGGAACCAGCATGTGTGTGTTAAGGAAGGACCCTACACAAGGTTTTTAATAGGAAGTTAAAAACTTCATTTTAACTACTATATGAATGCTCACCATTAGAACCAATTACTATAATAAGAGCTATGCAAAAGAAAGATAATAATAGAGTGCATATAAGAGCAGGTAACATTATCTTGTTCTTCTGACCCCCTTATCTTTTGCCTTAGACTCAAACTCAGTAAAGCATATTTTTTTTTGGTCAGAACATTTGCACTCTAATTGCTTTGTCCCCATGTTAGAAAAAAATTGAAGCCAACCTCAGTCAAGTTCTGACCAAGAAGTCTTGTTTTTTGCGTATTGCAGCATTTTGTATTCTTTGTGTATTGCTGCATTTTGTAATAATCACTGATTCTGTAGATCATCTAAGGGCTGTCTTACAGGCTCTGGGCTCCTCACCCGGCATGGTGAGTATGTGCCTCTGATAGGAAACAAAGGGAAGGTATCATAAACTGTTGAGGGCTACAATCTAGAAATTGTTAACCACATGTCACAATTTTTTTTATCTACCATTGTAAGCCAGCTGTATGGGCGATCAAGGCTGTATTCAGTGGGTAGATATACAGGTGTCTTGCTAAGTCACTTCAGTTCAGTTCAGTTGGTCAACTGTCGTGTTGAACGTGTCCAGCTCTTTGCAACCCCATGAACTGTAGCACACCCTGTCCATCACCAACTCCTGGAGTTTACTCAAACTCATGTCCATTGACTCGGTAATGCCATCCAACCATCTCATCCTCTGTTGTCCACTTCTCCTCCTGCCTTCAATCTTTCCCAGCATCAAGTTCTTTTCAAATGAGTCAGCTCTTTGTGTCAGGTTGCCAAAGTATTGGAGTTTCAACTTCAACATCAGTCCTTCCAATGAACACCCAGGCATCATCTCCTTTAGCATGGACTGGTTGGATCTCCTTGCAGTCCAAGGGACTCTCAAGAGTCTTCAACCCCACAGTTCAAAAGCATCAATTCTTTGGCACTCAGCTTTCTTTATAGTCCAACTCTCACATCCACACATGACGACTGGAAAAACCATATCCTTGACTAGACGGACCTTTGCTGACAAATAATGTCTCTGCTTTTTAATATAATGTCTAGGTTGGTCATAACTTTCTAAGGAGTAAGCGTCTTTTAATTTCACTGCTGCAATCACCATCTGCAGTGATTTTGGAGCCCCCCTAAAATAAAAAGATGTTTACTCCTTGGAAGAAAAGTTATGACCAACCTAGATAGCATATTCAAAAACAGAGACATTATTTTGCCAGCAAAGGTCCATCTAGTCAATGCTATGGTTTTTCCAGTCATCATGTATGGATGTGAGAGTTGGACTGTGAAGAAAGCTCAGCACCGAAGAACTGATGCTTTTGAACTGTGGTGTTGGAGAAGACTCTTGAGAGTCCCTTGGACTGCAAGGAGATCCAACCAGTCCATTCTGAAGGAGATCAGTCCTGGGTGTCCTTTGGAAGAAATGATGCTAAAGCTGAAACTCCAGTACTTTGGCCACCTCATGCAGAGAATTGACTCATTGGAAAAGACTCTGATGCTGGAAGGGTTTGGGGGCAGGAGGAAAAGGGGACGACAGAGGATGAGATGGCTGGATGGCATCACAGACTCAATGGACGTGAGTTTGAGTGAACTCCAGGAGATGGTGATGGACTGGGAGGCCTGGCGTGCTGCAATTCATGGGGTTGCACAGAGTCGGACTCGACTGAGTGACTGAACTGAACTGAACTGAAAATAATGTCAGCCACTGTTTCCACTGTTTCCCCATTTAGTTGCCATGAATTGACGGGACTGGATACCATGATCATAGTTTTCTGAATGTTGAGTTTTAGCCATCTTTTTCACTCTCCTTTTCACTTTCACCAAGAGGCTCTTTAGTTCTTTTTCACTTTCTGCCATAAGGGTTGTGTCAACTGCATATCGGAGGTTATTGATATTTCTCCCAGAAATCTTAATTCCAACTTCTGCTTCATCCAGCCCAGGGTTTCTCATTATTTACTCTGCATATAAGTTAAATAAGCAGGGTGACAATATACAGCCTTGACGTACTCCTTTTCCCATTTGGAATCAGTCTGTTGTTCTATGTCCAGTTCTCAGTTGCTTCCTGACCTGCATACAGATTTCTCAAGAGGCAGGTGAGGTGGTCTGGTATTCCCATCTCTTTCAGAATTTTCCACAGTTGATTGTGATCCACACAGTCAAAGGCTTTGGCATGGTCAATAAAGCAGAAATAGATGTTTTTCTGGAATTGTTTTGCTTTTTCCATGATCCAGGTGGATGTTGGCAATGTGATCTCTGGTTCCTCTGCCTTTTTAAAACCAGCTTGAATGTCTAGAAGTTCATGGTTGACGTAGTGTATAAGCCTGGCTTGGAGAATTTTAAACATTACTTTAGTAGCGTGTGAGATGAGTGTAATTGTGTGGTAGTTTGAGCATTCTTTGGCATTGCCTTTCTTTGGAATTGGAATGAAATCCGACCTTTTCCAGTCCTGTGCCCACTGCTGAGTTTTCCAAATTTGCTGGCATATTGAGTACAGTACTTTCACAGCGCCATCTTTGAGGATTTGAAATAGCTCAACTGGACTTTGATCACCTCCACTACCTTTGTTTGTAGTGATGCTTCCTAAAGCCCACTTGACTTCACATTCCAGGATGTCTGGCTCTAGGTGAGTGATCACACCATTGTGATTATCTGGGTCATGAAGATCTTGTTTGTACAGTTCTTCTGTGTATTCTTGCTACCTCTTCTTAATATCTTCTGATTCTGTTAGGTCCATACCATATCTGTCCTTTATTGAGCCCATCTTTGCATGAAATGTTCCCTTGGTATCTCTATTTTCTTGAAGAGATCTCTAGTCTTTCCATTCTATTTTTTTCCTCTATTTCTTTGCATTGATCGCTGAGGAAGGCTTTCTTACCTCTCCTTGCTATTCTGCATTCAAATGGGTATATCTTTCCTTTTCTCTTTGGTTTTTGCTTTTCTTCTTTGCACAGCTATTTGTAAGGCCTCCTCAGACAGCCATTTTGCTTTTTTGCATTTCTTTTTCTTGGGAATGGTCTTGATCCCTGTCTCCTGTACAATGTCACGAACCTCTGTCCATAGTTCATCAGGCACTCTGTCTATCAGATCTAGTCCCTTTAATCTATTTCTCACTTCCACTGTATAACCATAAGGGATTTGATTTATGTCATACCTGAATGGTCTGATGGTTTTCCCCACTTTCTTCAATTTCAGTCTGTAATTGGCAATAAGGAATTCATGATCTGAGCCACAGTTAGCATTTGGTCTTGTTTTTGCTGACTGTATCTTCTCCATCTTTGACTACAAAGAATAAAATCAATCTGATTTCGGTGTTGGCCATCTGGTGATGTCCTTGTGTAGTCTTCTTTTGTGTTGTTGGAAGAGGGTGTTTGCTAAGACCAGTGTGTTCTCTTGCCAAAACTCAGCCTTTGCCCTGCTTCATTCTATACTCCAAGGCCAAATTTGCCTGCTATTCCTAGTGTTTCTCGACTTCCTACTTTTGAATTCCAATCCCCTATCATGAAAAGGACATCTTTTTGGGGTGTTAGTTCTAAAAGGTCTTGTAGGTCTTCATTGAACCATTCAACTTCAGCTTCTTCAGCATTACTGGTCAGGGTATAGATTTCGATCACTGTGATATTGAATGCTTTGCCTTGGATACGAACAGAGATCATTCTGTCATTTTGAGATTGCATCCAAGTACTGCATTTCAGACTCTTTTGTTGACTATGATGGCTACTCCACTTCTTCTAAGGGATTGCTGCCCACAGTAGTAGATATAAAGGTCATATGAGTTAAATTCAACCATTCCAGTCCGTTTTAGTTCGCTGATGCCTAGAATGTTGACGTTTGCTCTTGCCATCTCCTGTTTGACCACTTCCAGTTTGCCTTGATTCATGGACCTAACATTCCAGGTTCCTGTGCAATATTGCTCTTTACAGCATTGGGCCTTGCTTCTATCACCAGTCACATCCACAACTGGATGTTATTTTTGCTTTGGCTCCATCCCTTCAAACTTTCTGGAATTATTTCTCCACTGATCTCCAGTAGCATATTGGGCACCCATGGACCTGGGGAGTTCATCTTTCAGTGTCCTACCTTTTTGCCTTTTCATACTGTTCATGGGGTTCTCAAGGCAAGAATACTGAAGTGGTTTGCCATTCCCTTCTCCAGGGGACCACATTCTGTCACACCTCTCCACCATGACCCATCCATCTTGGGTGGCCCCACACAGCATGGCTTAGTTTCATTGAGTTAGACAAGGCTGTGGTCCATGTGATCAGATTGGCTAGTTTTCTGTGATTGTGGTTTCAATCTGTCTGCTCTCTGATGCCCTCTCTCAGCGCCTACTGTCTTACTTGGCGTTTCTCTTACCTTGGACGTGGGGTATCTCTTCACGGCTGTTCCAGCAAAGTGCAGCCACTACACCTTACCTTGGACCTGGGGTATCTCCTCTTGGTCGCCGCTCCTGACCTTGGACATAGGGTATCTCCTCTTGGCCACTCTGGTGGTGTGCAGCCACCACTCACTGAAGTTACTTCAGTGGTGTCCAACTCTGTGACTGCATGAACTGTAGCCTGCTAGGCTCCTGTGTCCGTGGAGTTCTCCAAGCAAGAAGACTGGAGTGGATTGCCATCCTTTCCTCTAGGGGATCTTCTCACCCCAGGGATCCAACCCAAGACTCGTGTCTCCTGCATTGCAGGCAGATTCTTCACCCACTGAGCCACCTGGGATATACAGGTAAGAGATTATAGTTATAATCTAGTAGTTATTCCAAGGGTGGCCTTTCTCTGTCATTAACTGGACTGGGTCTTCTGGATTCTGTATCCGTTTGAGAGATGTAATAGTGCCCAGCACTGTTATATTTGGATGTTTGATACTGAGAAGCAAAAGCAGAGCTAATATAGACGTGGAGTTCTGTTCAGTGCAAAGCTGACCGGGTCCTATAGTGCTCCTGCACTGAATTATTTCATAATTCTTCCTTGCCATAGTCAAGATTTGCGATGCTTCCAGAGACACTGTAACATGGAGATAGTACTAAATCTTCCCTCCATAGCCCAAACTAAATCTAGATAGACAAACACATGAAATGAAAGAGGTTGAGTGAAGGGAAAGGGCTGATCTGACAGAATTATCCCTACCAGAACAAGTACAGTGAAAGTGAAAGGCTTCTGGGAGGAAACTAGGCTGGACTTTTTTCCACCGGAACCCCAAGTAGGTACAGGGTCAGCTGAATACAATTCAGGTCACATGCAAGAGAAATTATGTTCAAAGAGGTAATCTGGGGTATTTACACAAAATGTTTTGGTTTTGAAAATAGGGTAATCCCACCACCACCACCACCACCACATCCTTCTTTGTTGTGGAAAGTGAAAGTCACTCAGTCATGTCCAACTCTGCAACCCAATGGACTGTAGCCTACCAGGCTCCTCTGTCCATAGGATTTTCAATGCAAGGAGACTGGAGTGGATTGCCATCCCTTCCTCCAGGGGACATTCCCTACCCAGGGATCGAACCGGGCTCTACTGCATTGCAGGCAGATTCTTTACCTATCTGAGCCACCATGGAAGCCACCGGCAAAACATACAAAGCTGCCGGCTGATAGCAATCAACACTGCCATACTGGCACATGCTGACTGCATATGAACCCTGCCCTGTGTCTGTCTTCCTGAACAGTAGCCAGTTATTGATCGTTTTAGCTTCCACACACATCTGAGCATTGACCATCCATCCCTTATGCCTCCAAACTCTTGGGACCCTCTGCTTACTTCCTCTGTCTTCCTTCCACTATCATAATTACACAGAAGTGGTTTTCGATTTGTGATTGAACTGATAGGAGTTACTCCCTCAGGATTCCACTCTGGAGAGTCTCTAAAGCCATAGCCTCCTTCAGTTGAATTTAATGTATGTTTCTCATTTGGATTTCTTCTGTCAACGTTCACAGATCACCAGCTCTCTTAAAAAAGATGAAAAAGTTTTCAGTTTCTGTCCCCATTTCTTACCCATTTCTCTGCAGCTGTAGAAATCCTGTAGGGGAAATTTTGCCCAACCAATCTTGTTTAAAGACATTTCGTCCTCACTTCGGGTGATGGGACCTGGAGTGAGGTCTGCAGTCTCTGTGTCTAGCAGGCGAGTGCCGGCCCCTCCCTCCCAGGGCCTCCTGGGTCCTGTCCTCCTCTGCTCAGTCTCTTCTTCTCCCCAAGAGCTCCCCACCCCCCTGTGCTGTGTGCTCTCCTCACACTAGCTGCTCAGCGCTCGCTGTCTGGATGAACCAGTTCCCGCACCGTGACCCATAACTCCAGCTCATCTCACTGAAGGGCATTTCAGCAAGTTTCTGCAGCCACTGCAACTTGGGGAAACTGACATTTAGTTGGTCAGGATCTGAGAAGCCTGCACTAGGGAAATGTCTTGAGATGGAACTGGCTGTAGTTTCCTTCTCTTTACCCCAAATCTGAAATTTATCTCGCAGATGGATACCTCTCTACCCTCAGGCTCCCTCCCGGCCAGGTATTCTGCAGCACGGATTTCTTCCTTTGGATGGCTCTCAGCAAATCAGTCCCTGGCCCTGCTCTGCTTCCTCCCCCTGATCCGATGTTGGGACATCCCTAGGAAGTCAGCTACCTCATCATCCCACCCCCTCTTCTAGGAGGGAGCAGAGTGGGGTGGGTATCTTGTACTTCATCTTTCCAGGAGCCCAACAGGCCAAGACTGCATTGCCTAGACCCTGACCTGCCCCACCATCACCCTGCTGGCCGACTTCACACATGGTCACTTCTTTGATTATTCCTTTGCTCCCTGGTCCCTTAGATCTTAGAACAGTGGTTCTTAATTGGAATTGACCCTCCCTGCCCACCTCCCCAGGAAAACATTTGGCAATGACTGGAGACATTTTGGGAGGTGGGATAGAGACTGGAGATGCTGCTATACACCCTACTGTGCACAGGCAGCCACCCACAACAAAAATGTACCTGGCCTCTAAGGTCAGGAGTGCAGAAGTTGCACTACCGCCTGCCTCACTGGACTCCTTGAATGCTGCTCCACCAGCTGGTTCTTCCTCAAGGACCCTTTTGCTTGTCATCCCATCTGTAAGTCCACTGGGAAATCTCTTTCCTACTATGGACTTTTTAACCTCAACTGCAACTGTTTACCCACTTGTGTTCCTGCATACCTGGCTTCCCAGGTCATGCTAGTGGTAAAGAACTCATCTGCCAATGCCGGAGATATAAAAGACGTGGGTTCCATCCCTGGGTCAGGAAGATCCCCGAAGGAGGGTATGGCAACCCACTCCAGTATTCTTGCCTGGAGAATCCCATGGATAGAGGAGCCTGACGGGCTACAGTCTATAGGATCCCAAAGTGTCAGACATGACTGAAGCAACTTAGCATGCATGCATACGTACCTGCCTACAACAAGCAGAAGTGGGTTGCCTGACCCTCATTTCTAACCTGGCACTTGGTCTACAGGTGGACTATACTTAGGAATCTGAGGATGCTCAAGGTCTGCCTCATCATCCCTGTGACTGTCCCTTCTACTTTCTGGCGATGTCTTTCTTACTACTAGTGACCTTCCAACTTGTTAACTTGGCCAAACATTTCTGGTTGTATTACTACTGTCAGCTATAAAGCAGTTTAATTCCTCTTTAAAAAAACCCAGATATCTAAGATATTAGTCCTGAAGGAAAAAAGCATTAGGTGGGGTTGACTATCTACTGAAAGACATAAAAATAAAGTCCTGAATCAGTGGAGGTGCATGTGTGTACCTTGTCACAATTACAAAGATGTGGCTTCTTTCCTAAATTCAATGTCACCCCAATCCAAATCCCAAAAGGATTTTTTAACTTGGAAAAAATGATTCTAAAGTTTATTAGACCAAATGCATTGTGCTTAGTCGCTCAGTTATGTCCGACTCTTTGCAACCCTGTGCACTGTAGCACGCCAGGCTCCTCTGTCCGTGGGGATTCTCCAGGCAAGAATACTGGAGTGGGTTACCATTTCCTTCTACAGGGGAATTTCCCAACCCAGGGATCAAACCCAGGTGTCCCACATTTGCAGGAGGATTCTTTACTGTCTGAGCCACCAGGGAAGCCCATCAGAGAGAATAAATATGTAAAAATAGCTAAGAGAATACCTGGAAAAAGAGAAGTAAGAAACAGAGGCTTGGCCTAGTAGACATTAAAAAGAATAATATACCTAATTAAGACGGCATTTACAGAAAAACAGAGTTGGAGGACTAATTACCTGATTTACAGATTTACTATGAAGCTGCAGTAATCAAGACTGTGTCATTAATGAAAGAGACAAAGGGATCAATGGGACAGAATAGAGACCCAAGAAATAGACCCACATACATATAGTCAGTTGATTTTTTACAAAGGAGCAAAATCAACGGAGTAAATATAGTCTTTTTGCCACATGCTACTGGAATAACTGGATATGCACAGGGAAAAAATACAAATCTAGAAAAAGACCTTGTGTGTGTGTGTGTGTGTGCTTAGTTGCTTCAGTCGTGTCTGACTCTTTGTGACCCTATGGACTCTATCCCTCCAGGCTCCTCCATCCATGGGATTCTCCAAGCAAGTGTTGGGGTGCTTTAATGGACTGGGACCTGGCGATCCGGAGGTGACGATAAGAAAGTGAAAGAGAGAGGCAGGCTGATATTCCCTGGTTTACGCAGAAAACCAATAAAGCCCTTGACACAGGATTTGCATCTCTCATGAAGGCACTAGGCACCCTCTCAAGGAGGGGTGAAGGCACAGGGCGCCTTCTTGAGAGAGTCTTAGAAGCCTGGGCAGGAGAGTGAGCAAGATGGGTCTCTGTGCTCCAAAGAATCAGCTGAGGAGAGAGAGAAAGAGAAAGAAAGAAAGAAAGACATGGGGACCCAAGCTCTGATGTAGCAAAGGTGCTTTAATGATTTCTCTGTGAGAATATAAAGGCTGTGGTAAAAGAAGTTTCTTTCGACAATGATAAAGATCAGAAAACCAAGCGTATAGCAACCATTACCAAGGAAACAAGGGATTAATAATGGTCACAAGGTCAGAAGACCATCCATATCTCAAGAAAGGGGATCGAGACTAAGCAGTTTTGTTGTAAAGAGAATGTTTACTAAAGGAGATTCAAGCCTGTCTCACACAATGACCCCAGTTCCTGGGAGCAGCGTGCTGCTCTGCTTAAAAGAAACAAAGGACTTGTGAGAAACAGCAAGTAGGAATCCTCCTGTTAAACATTCCCTGACAAGCAAGAATACTGGAATGGGTTGCCAGTCCCTCCAAGGAATCTTCCTAATTCGGGGCTCAAACTCTTGTCCCTTACATCTCCTGCATTGGCAGGTGGGTTCTTTACCACTAGTGCCACTGGAGAAGCCCAGACACAGACCTTACACCCTCCACAGAAATTAACTGAAAGTGGATCACAAATCTGAATATAAAACACAAAACCACAAAACTCCCAGAAGATGACATAGACGAAAATCTAGATGACCTTGAGTATAGTGATGTCTTTTAAGATACACCAAAAACAGATCCATGAAAGAAATAATTAATAAACTGAACCTCATTAAAATGTAAAAGGACAATGTCAAGAGAATGATAAGACAAGCCACGAACTGGGATAACATATTTGCAAAGAAAAAGAAACACAAAAATGTTCCACCTTATATCTCATCAAGAAAATGCAAATTAAAACGACATACCACTACACATCTGTTCAGTTCAGTTCAGTTCAGTCGCTCAGTCGTGTCTGACTCTTTGCGACCCCATGAATCGCAGCACGCCAAGCCTCCCTGTCCATCACCAACTCCCAGAGTTCACTCAGACTCACGTCTATCGAGTCAGTGATGCCATCCAGCCATCTCATCCTCTGTCGTCCCCTTCTCCTCCTGCCCCCAATCCCTCCCAGCATCAGAGTCTTTTCCAATGAGTCAACTCTTCGCATGAGGTGGCCAAAGTACTGGGGTTTCAGTTTTAGCATCATTCCTTCCAAAGAAATCCCAGGGCTGATCTCCTTCAGAAGGGATTGGTTGGATCTCCTTGCAGTTCAAGGGACTCTCAAGAGTCTTCTCCAACACCACAGTTCAAAAGCCTTCTTCACAGTCCAACTCTCACATCCATACATGACCACAGGAAAAACCATAGCCTTGACTAGACAGACCTTAGTCGGCAAAGTAATATCTCTGCTCTTGAATATGCTATCTAGGTTGGTCATAACTTTTCTTCCAAGGAGTAAGCGTCTTTTAATTTCATGGCTGCAATCACCATCTGTTAGACTGGGCCAATATCTGGAACACTAACAACAACAAATGCTGGCAAGGCTGTGGAGCAGCAGGAACTCCATTCGTTGTTGATAAGGATGCAAAATGGTACAGTCACTTTGGAAGACAGATTTCTGCAAACTAGACATCCCCTTACCATATGGTCCAGTAATTTACCCAAAGGAAATGAAAGCTTATGTCCATACAAAAACCTGCCCAGGAATGTTTATAGCTATTCATCATTGCAAAGCAACCAAAATGTCCTTCAGTAGCAGAACTGATAAACTGAGGTACATTCAGACAATGGAAGGTTATTCAGCCCTAAAAAGAAGTGAGCTGTCAAGCCCTAAAAAGACTTGGAGGAACCCTAAATACATATTACTAAGTGAAAGCAGCCAATCTGAAAATACTACATACTGTACAACGCCAATATATGACATTCTGGAAAAGGCAAAATTATGGAGATAGTAAAAACATCAGTGGTTGCTGTTTGGAAGATGGGCAGAGGGAGATGAGTAGGCAGAGCACAGAGGATTTTTAGGGCAGAGAAAATACTCCATATGATATTATAATGATGGATATATATCATTATAGATTGTCCAAGAATGTACCACTCTGGTGGGGAATGTTGATAATGGGGGAGACTATAGATGTGTTGGGGGAGGGGATATGTGGGAAATCTCTGTACCTTCCTCTCAATTTTGCTATCAACTTTGAACTGCTCAAAAAATTTGAAAAGTCAATACTTTCTTTAACCTGTAAACTTACTAATATGGAAATAGACAGAAGGATGTACAGAATAACACGTGTAAAAATCTATATGACAAAGGTTTGATTTCAAAAAATAAATCAATAAATGATGTTGGGATTATTCAATAGTGTTAGAAAAATCAGCTAAGTATCTTCACAAAATTTAAGGGATCACTTCCTTGGTGGCTCAGCAGTAAAGAATCTGCTTGCAATGCAGGAGATGCGGGTTTGGTCCCTGGATCAGGAAGATACCCTGGGAAAGGAAATAGCACCTCTCTCCAGTATTCTTGCCAGGAAAATTCCATGGACAGAGGAGCCTGGAGGGCTGCAGTCCATGGAGCTGTAAAGAGTTGGAAATGACTGAAATAACTGAGCACACATGCACACATACACCTTAGTATTTACACAAAATTAAGTTTCAAATTGATCATAGATTTAAGGGTAAAAAAACAAGACCCTTAAAGTGCTAGAATTGAACATGTACTACTATGTGTACAATCTTGGGATTAGGAAGGTGTTTCTGAGGAAGACAGAATTCAGAAGTTGAAAAGGAGAATAAATGAATTAATTTTAAATTAAAAACATTGTAAGTAAAGTCAAAAGAAAAACAACAGTGAAATATTTGCAACTCTATGATGGATTAAAGATAAATATCCTTAATATAAAAAGCATTCTTGCAAATCAATAAGATGAATTTTCCACTAGGAAAATGGGTAAAGAACACAAATAGGCAATTTGCAGAAGGGAAAATGCAAGTGGTTGATAAATATATGAACAAATGTTCAACTTTCTTATGAAAGAAACATGAATTAAAACAATGACAATCAAAGGAGGAGGAGGGGATATCTTTATTAAACTCTGAGAAGGAGCAAAAAGGAAGTACACATCAGAGACATCTAGCTTTAAAAAAGACTGGCACAACTTCAGGGACACCTTAACCTGCGATCCTAGCTTTCTCTGCCTGCTTCTCACCACCCACAACTTACTTCTCACACCAGGAGGTCCCTCCTAGCCACTGTGACATCTTCTTGGTGAAGATGGAAAGTCAGTGTTCGAATAGATATGCCAGTGAAGGTTCTCTAGCCCAGTTCAAGTCGGTTGTTTCTTTTTCGTTTGAGAGACTGGCTTCTTACCCAGGTGACTGACACCTGAAACTGACTTACTCAGGTGAGGACTCTCCTCTGTGAGTTTCCACATCAAAGAAAAACACAACTGCCACACTCTTGAAGGAAAACCCATGCCTAAGCAGTAATCCAAGTGGGAGGATTGCAGGAGAGTAAATAATGAAGAAAGGACAAAAAAGCATGTGGAAAGGAATGATGGCCTTAATAATAACTCAAACAGTACTTAACTGTGTGCCTGGCACTGTTATAAGTGCTTTGCATACACGAGCTCATTTCATGCTCACTACAACTTTGTGAGGCAATTACTAATATCACCCACCGTCTTATGACTGGGGAAGCGGAGGCACAGTGAAGCTAGATAAGTTGTTTGAGATCACACCATCAATAAGGAATCTGAACCCACAGAATCTAGTGTAAAAATTCACACTCTGAGCCACCACATGGAGATGAATCAAGAAAAATAAAAAGAGAGATGCAGGAGAATAAAATGATGAGGAAGCAAGGAAGGAGGAGGAAAGCTTCAATTCCCTGACATTGGAAGGCAGTTGCTAGATGGTACCTAGCCTCCTCCAGGCCCTTGCAAAACTCACTTCTGTCCCTGTTACCAAGCTGCCTAAGTTCATCTGACTTGAACAAGAGTTCAAACCAAAGAAATAAATGGTGCCCAGAGTAATCAATGATTTTTTTTCATTAAAATTTTTTATTGGAGTACAGTTGATTTACAATGTTGTGTTACTTTCAGGTGTACATCAATGTGAAACAGTTATACATATACATATATACACTCTTTTTAGAATTCTTTTCCCATATAGGTCATTACAGAGTATTGAGTTGATTTCACTGTGCTATACAGTAGGTCCTTATTAGTTATTAGTTATCTATTATAGTAGTGTGTCTACATCAATTCTAGTCTCCCAATTTGTCCCTCCTCCAACCCTGGTCCCCCCCCTCCCTAGTAACTATAAGTTTGTTTTCAACATCTGTGACTCTATTTTGTAAATAAATTCATTTATACCATTTTTTAAAGATTCTACATATAAGCAATATCATCTGATATTTTTCTTTGACTCACTTCACTCAATATGACAATCTCTAGGTCCATTCGTGTTGCTGCAAATGGCATTATTTTCTCCTTTTTCATGGCTGAGTAATATTCTAATGTTATTTTCCTATTGTAAAAAATAGTTTTCAGAAGGAATCCATGTGAATTCAGGAATACAAAAATTCCACCTTTTGCTTTCATTTTCCTCCTCTCTGCTAAAGCACAACTCAGATCAACAAAATCCAAAGATCCACTTATGCCCTCCTCACTATATAGCTGTAGTTTCCACAAGAAAATGCCTTGCATCTTAGGAAGACTGGAGACTAAACTGAAGATCATTCCAATTCTAAAATAAATTCTCAAAAGCCCTCTAGTCTTCACCCGCATTATGCTACATCTTTAGGGTTCTAATGACAACTTTATGGCTAAAGCAAACACTGGCCCTGAGAACAAACCTGGAACTCTCAGCTCCTTACCCAGTGTGGGAAGAAGGCTGTGGGGTTTGGCACAAATACTTCGGTAGGTAGAACGGAAAGGGTGTCAATATTCCCAGGCTTGGCGTCCAGCTGCAGCCTCTCTCCTAAGTTCTAGAGCCTATACCCAGCTGCTTGCTGGGCTTCTCCCCTTGGAGACCCATGGGTACTTCCGGATCACCATGCCCCGCCCCTGACCTCTTGCTCTTCCCTGAATGCCTGCTCCTCTTCCTGTGTTTCCCGTCTCAGTGATGACAATATCTCCCATCCAGTTACCCAGGCCACGAACCCACGAGTCACCTAGGTCAGCGTACATTTTCTGTAAAAAGCCAAATGGGAACTATTTAGGGCTTGGCCAGCCATACGGTCTCTGTCGCAACTAGTCAGCCCTGCCATTGCAGAATGAACGCAGTCATTAGACAGCATGTAGCAAGTGGGTGTGGGTGTGGCTGTGTTCCAATCAATCTTCAATTAGGTGCACTAAAAAGTTTTCACAAAATTTTCATAGGTTCCACAATGATAGGTTCCTTTTGATTTTTTCCCAGCTATTGAAAAATGTAAAATCCATTCTCAGGTCATGGGTCGTGCAGAAGTAAATGGGCTGGATTTGGTTGGTCTAGAATCCTCATGCTCCTTCCTTCCCACACCTAATTGGGCAAGTCCTACAGAACTCACTTCTGAACACATCTTGGATCTGTCCCACTTCTTCATCCATATGTACACCATGTGAGATCTTTGTCCATATCTGCACCACTTGTCCACATGGCTTGTCCTGACATGGACAGTTAAACAAAATTGAAGACTGCAAAGAAAGATCCTCTATGACTATGGTAAGCAGAAGTACATGTCCCTCCCAGGTTAAGTTCCCCACAGTGTGAAAGATAAGCTAAAGAAGAGTTTGTCTCTTCCTACAGCTGGCACTGCAGAAAAAAAAAAAATCTGTTAATGACTGCCAGGGTTTCATGAGGTGGCCTGGGAGGAAAGGGGAAACGATGCTCTGTAATCTAGTCCATGTGAAAGGGACTATGAACCAGAGAATGGGAGAGAGCTCCTGAGTACATGCTGGCTCTGTCTAACCTCAAGGGACACCTGGCCAACGTAGGCCCCTTATCTCCACTGGTCTCCATACTGGGACAGTCAGACGTGTTTTGGTTTGGGACCATTACCGTCTTTAGGTGGCTAGAACTCAGCTAATCTGACCAAGACAGCTGAGACATTGCTCCTCAGTTTCTAGTCCTTTGTCCTGTCTATGCTTTCAGTGAGGCACTGGAGAACAGCAGTGTTCCCTGGAAAGGAGACCAGTGGCCAAGCATCCCTGGAGTTCACCCTGTCTGTAGAATGACAGTCACCTAGTCCTGGTGGGAGCAAGAGATATTAGGCAAATCACTCTTTGATGTCATGCCTCCCATGTAAAGGAAGGGGAAAACCAATTCCATTTTGATTTTATTCATTTGCTGGAATTTAAGAAGCATTTTAGATTTTTTTAAAATTTATTTATTTTAATTGGAGGCTAATTTCTTTACAATATTGTGGTGGTTTTTGCCATGCATTGGCATGTATCAGCCACGGGTGTGTATGTGTCCCACCATCCTGAAACCCCTCCCACCTCCCTCCTGAGCCCATCCCTCTGGGTCGTGTCAGAGCACTGGCTTTGAGTGCCCTGCTTCATGCATCGAACTTGGACTGGTCATGTATTTTACATATGATAATATACATGTTTCGATGCTATTTTCTCATATCATGCCAACCTTGCCTTCTCCCAACATAATCCAAAAGTCTGTTCTTTATATCTGTGTCTCTTTTGCTGTCTTGCATATAGGGTCATTGTTACCATCTTTCTAAATTCCATATATATGTATTAATATACTATATTGGTGTTTCTCTTTCTGGATTACTTCACTCTGTATAATAGGCTCCAGTTTCATCCACCTCATTAGAAGTGACTCAAATGTGTTCTTTTTTTATGGCTGAGTAATATTCCACTGTGTATATGTACCACAACTTCCTTATCCATTCATCGGCTGATGGACATTTAGGTTGCTTCCATGTCCTAGCTATTGTAGACAGTGCTGCAATGAACATTGGGGTACGTGTGTATCTTTCAATTCTGGTTTCCTCGGTGTGTATGCCCAGTAGTGGGATTGCTGGGTCATAAGGCAGTTCTATTTCCAGGTTTTAAGGAATCTCCACACTGTTCATTATAGTGGCTGTACTAGTTTGCATTCCCACCAACAGTGTAAGAGGGTTCCCTTTTCTCCACATCCTCTCCAGCATTTATTATTTGTAGAGTTTTTGATGATAGCCATTCTGACCTGCATGAGATGGTATCTCATCGTGATTTTCACTTGCATTTTCTCTGATAATGAGTAATATTTAGCATCTTTTCATGTTTTTGTTAGCCATCTTCTTTGGAGAAATGTCTGTTTAGTTCTTTGGCCCACTTTTTGATTGGGTCCTTTATTTTTCTGGTATTGAGCTGCATGAGCTGTTGTATATTTTTGAGATTAATTATTTGTCAGTTGCTTCTTTTGCTATTATTTTCTCCCATTCTGAAGGCTGTCTTGTCACTTTGCTTATAGTTTCCTTCGTTGTGCAAAAGTTTTTAAGTTTAGTTAGGTTCCATTTGTTTATTTTTGTTCTTACATCCATTACTCTGGGAGGTGGGTCATAGAGGATCTTGCTGTGATTTATGTCAGAGAGTATTCTGCCTATATTTTCCTCTAAGAATTTTATAGCTTCTGGTCTTACATTTAGATCTTTAATCCATTTTGAGTATTTTTGTGTATGGTGTTAGAAAGTGTTCTAGTTTCATTCTTTTAAAGGTTGTTGACCAGTTTTCCCAGCACCACTTGTTAAAGAGATTGTGTTTTCTCCACTGTATATTTTTGCCTCCTTTGTCAAAGATAAGGTGTCCATAGGTGCGTGGATTTATCTCTGGGCTTTCTATTTTTTTCTATCGATATTTCTTTCTTTGTGCCAGTATCATACTGTCTTGATGACTGTAGCTTTGTAGTATAGTCTGAAATCAGGCAGGTTGATTCCTCCAGTTCTAGTCTTCTTTCTCAAGATTGTGTTGGCTATTTGAGGTTTTTTGTGTTTTCATACAAATTGTGAAGTTATTTGTTCTAGTTCTGTGAAAAATACCGTTGGTAGCTTGATAGGGATTGCATTGAATTTATAGATTGCTTTGGGTAAATTCACTTTCACTATATTGATTCTTCCAATCCACAAACAGGGTATATTTCCCCATCTACCTGTGTCATCTTTGATTTCTTTAATCAATGTTATATATATATATATTTGTTGTTGTTGTTTGTTTGTTTCTTTAGGTAAATTTATTCCTAAGTATTTTATTCTTTTCATTGCAATGGTGAATAGGATTGTTTCCTTAATTTCTCTTTCTGTTTTCTCATTATTAGTGTATAGGAATGCAAGGGATTTCTGTATATTATTTTTATATCCTGTAACTTTACTATATTCATTGATTAGCTCTAGTAATTTTCTGGTGGAGTCTTTGGGGTTTTCTATGTAGAGAATCATGTCATCTGCAAACAGTGAGAGTTTTACTCCTTTTCCAATCTGGATTCCTTTTATTTCTTTTTCTTCTCTGATTGCTGTGGTTAGGACTTCCAAAATTATGTTGAATAGTAGTGGTGAGAGTGGGCACCCTTGTCTGCTTCCTGATTTTAGAGGAAAAATTTTCAATTTTTCACCATTGAGGATAATGTTTGCTGTGGGTTTGTCATATATAGCTTTTATTACATTGAGTTATGTTTCTCTATGCCTGCTTTCTGGAGAGTTTTTATCATAAATGGGTATTGAACTTTGTCAAAGGCTTTCTCTGCATCTATTGACATAATCATATGGTTTTTATCTCTCAATTTGTTAATATGGTGTATCACATTGATTGATTTGCAAATATAGAAGAATCCTTGCATCCCTGGGGTAAAACCCACTTGGTCATGATATGTGATGTTTTTAATATATTGTTGGATTCTGTTTGCTAGAATTTTGTTGAGGATTTTTGCATCTATGTTCATCAGTGATATTGGCCTGTAGTTTTCTTTTTTGTGGCATCTTAGTCTGGTTTTGGTATTAGGTTGATGGTGGCCTCCTCAAATGAGTTTGGGAGTTTACCTTCTTCTGCAATTTTCTGGAAGAGTTTGAGCAGGGTATGTGTTGAAGTGAAGTGAAGTGAATTCGCTCAGTCATGTCTGACTCTTTGTGACTGGGATTTTCCAGCGAAGGACACTGGAGTGGGTTGCCATTTTCTTCTCCAGGGGATCTTCCCAATCCAGGGATTGAACCTGGGTCTCCCATACTACAGGCAGACTCTTTACTGTCTGAGCCACCTCTGAAGCCCTGGTGAAGAGGTGTTAGCTCTTCTCTAAATTTCTGGTAGAATTCACCTCTCAGGCCATCTTCCTGGGGTTTTGTTTGCTGGAAGATTTTTGATTGCAACTTCGATTTCTGTGCTTGTGATGGGTCTGTTAAGATTTTCTATTTCTTCCTGGTTCAGTTTTGGAAGGTTATACTTTTCTAAGAATTTGTCCATTTCTTCCAAATTGTCCATTTTATTGGCATATACTTACTCATAGTAGTCTCATATGATCTTTTGTATTTCTGTGTTGTCTGTTGTGATTTCTCCATTTTCATTTCTAATTTTATTGATTTGATTCTTCTCTTTTTTTTTCGTGATGAATCTGGCTAATGGCTTGTTTATTTTATTTATCTTCTCAAAGAAACAGCTTTTAGTTTTCTTGATTTTTGCTAGTCTCGTTTTTTTTTTCCATTTATTTCTGCTCTGATTTTTATGATTTCATTCCTTCTACTAACTTCGGGGTTCTTTTTCTAATTACTTTAGATGTAAAATTAGGTTGTCTATTTGATGTTTCTCTTGTTTCTTGAGGTCAACTTGTAATTCTATGAATCTCCCTCTTAGCACTGCTTTTACTGAATCCCATAGGTTTGAGGTTGTCATGTTTTCATTTTCATTTATTTCTATGCATATTTTTATTTCTTTTTTGATTTCTTCCATGATCTGTTAGTTATTCAGAAGTGTGTTGTTTAGCCTCCATATTTTTGTATTTTTAATAGTTTTTTTCCCCTGTAGTTAACATCTAATCTTACTGCATTGTGATCGGAATAGATGCTTGAAATGATCTCAACTTTTCTGAATTTACCAAGGCTAGATATATGGCTCAGAATGTCATCTACCCTGGAGAATGTTCCGTGTGTACTTGAAAAAAAAGGTGAGTGCCATTGTTTTTGGGTGAAATGTCCTATAGGTATCAATTAGGTCTAACCAGTCAATTGTATCATTTAGAACTTGTGTTTCCTTACTAATTTTGTTTGGTTGATCTAGCCATTGGTATGTGTGGGATATTAAAGTCCCCCACTATCATCATGTTACCGTTAATTTCTCCTTTCATACTTGTTAGCATTGGCCTTATGCATTGAGGTGCTCCTATGTTGGGTGCATAAATATTTATAATTGTTACATCTTCTTCTTGCATTGATCCTTTGATCATTATGTAGTATCCTTCTTTGTCTCTTATCATAGTCTTTATTTCAAAGTCTATTTTATCTGATATGAGTATTGCTACTCCTGCTTTCTTTTGGTCCCCATTTGCATCTAATATATTTTCCCAGCCCTTTACTTTCAGTCTCTATGTGTCCCTAGGTTTGAGGTGGGTCTCTTGTAGACAGCATATATAGGGGTCTTGTTTTTGTATCTATTTGGCCAGTCTTTGTCTTTTGGTTGGAGCATTTAACCCATTTACATTTAAGGTAATTATTGATAAGTATGATCCCATTACCATTTACTTTGTGGTTTTTGGTTTGTTTTTATAAACTGTTACTGTGTTTCCTGTCTATAGAAGATCCTTTCAGTTCAGTTCAGTTCAGTCGCTCAGTCGTGTCTGACTCTTTGCGACCCCATGAATCGCAGCACGCCAGGCCTCCCTGTCCATCACCAACTCCCAGAGTTCACTCAGATTCACATCCATCGAGTTAGTGATGCCATCCAGCCATCCCATCCTCAGTCATCCCCTTCTCCTCCTGCCCCCAATCCCTCCCAGCATCAGAGTCTTTTCCAATGAGTCAACTCTTCACATGAGGTGGCCAGAGTACTGGAGTTTCAGCTTTAGCATCATTCCTTCCAAAGAAATCCCAGGGCTGATCTCCTTCAGAAAGGACTGGTTGGATCTCCTTGCAGTCCAAGGGACTCTCAAGAGTCTTCTCCAACACCACAGTTCAAAAACATCAATTCTTCGGTGCTCAGCATCCTTCACAGTCCAACTCTCACATCCATACATGACCACAGGAAAAACCATAGCCTTGACTAGACAGACCTTAGTCAGCAAAGTAATGTCTCTGCTTTTGAATATACTATCTAGGATGGTCATAACTTTTCTTCCAAGAAGTAAGCGTCTTTTAATTTCATGGCTGCAGTAACCATCTGCAGTGATTTTGGAGCCCCCAAAAATAAAGTCTGACACTGTTTCTACTGTTTCCCATCTATTTCCCATGGAGTGATGGGACCGGATGCCGTGATCTTCATTTTCTGAATGTTGAGCTTTAAGCCAACTTTTTCACTCTCCTATTTTACTTTCATTAAGAGGCTTTTTAGCTCCTCTTCACTTTCTGCCATAAGGGTGGTGTCATCTGCATATCTGAGGTTATTGATATTTCTTCTGGCAATCTTGATTCCAGCTTGTGCTTCTTCCAGCCCAGCATTTCTCATGATGTACTCTGCATAGAAGTTAAATAAGCACAGTGACAATAAACAGCCTTGACGTACTCCTTTTCCTATTTAGAACCAGTCTGTTGTTCCATGTCTAGTTCTAACTGTTGCTTCCTGACCTGCATACAGATTTCTCAAGAGGCAGGTCAGGTGGTCTGGTATTCCCATCTCTCTAAGATTTTTCCACAGTTTATTGTGATCCACACAGTCAAAGGCTTTGGCATAGTCAATAAAGCAGAAGTAGATGTTTTTCTGGAACTCTCTTGCTTTTTCCATGATCCAGCAGATGTTGACAATTTGATGTCTGGTTCGTCTGCCTTTTCTAAAACCAGCTTGAACATCAGGAAGTTCACGGTTCACGTATTAGCATTTGCTAAAGAGCTGGAGAAGGAAATGGCAACCCACTCCATTATTCTTGCCTGGAGAATCCCATGGACAGAGGAGCCTGGCAGGCTACAGTCCACGGGTCGCAAAGAGTCGGACACGACTGAGCGACTTCACTTTCACTTTCACTTTCAAAGAGCTGGTTTGGTGGTGCTGAATTCTCTCAGCTTTTGCTTGTATAAAGCTTTTGATTTCTCCTTCATATCTGAATGAGATCCTTGCTGGGTAGAGTAATCTTGGTTGTAAGTTTTTCTCTTTCATCACTTTAAGTATGTCCTGCCATTCCATTCTGGCCTGAAGATTTTCTATTGAAAGATCAGGTGTTATCCTTATGGGGATCCCCTTGTGTGCTATTTGTTGCTTTTCCTTTGCTACTTTTAATATTTGCTCTTTGTGTTTGATCTTTGTTAGCTTGGTAGGCTGCAGTCCATGGGGTCGCGAAGAGTCAGATAGGACTCAGTGACTTCACTTTCACTTTTCACTTTCATGCATTGGAGAAGGAAATGGCAACCCACTCCAGTGTTCTTGCCTGGATAATCCCTGGGGTAGGGGAGCCTGGTGGGCTGCCGTCTATGGGGTCGCACAGAGTCAGACACGACTGAAGCGACAGCAGCAGCAGCAGCAGCAGCTTGATTAATGTGTGTCTTGGGGTGTTTTGCTTTGGGTTTATCCTGTTTGGGACTCTCTCAGTTTCTTGGACTTGGGTGGCTATTTCTTTCCCCATATTAGGGAAGTTTTTGACTATTATCTCAGGTATTTATTCATGCCCTTTCTTTTTTTCTTCTTCTGGGACATCTATGATTCAAATGTTGGGGAATTTAACATTGTTCCAGAGGTCTAAGGTTGTTCTCATTTCTTCTAATTCTTTTTTCTCTTTTCCTCTCTGCTTCATTTATTTCCACAAATGGCACCCCACTCCAGTACTCTTGCCTGGAAAATCCCATGGATGGAGGAGCCTGGTAGGCTGCAGTCCATGGGATCACGAAGAGTCAGACACGATTGAGTGACTTCACTTTCACTTTTCACTTTCATGCATTGGAGAGGGAAATGGCAACCCACTCCACTGTTCTTGCCTGGAGAATCCCAGGGACGGGGGAGCCTGGTGGGCTGCTGTCTATGGGGTCACACAGAGTCAGACACGACTGAAGTGACTTAGCAGCAGCAGCAACATCTTCCACCTCACTTATTCTCTCTTCTGCCTGTTATTCTACTGTTGGTTCCCTCCAGAGTGCTTTTGATCTCAGTTATTGCATTATTCATGATTGATTGATTCTTCTTCATTTCTTCTAGGTCCTTTGTTAAACATTTCTTGCATCTCCTCAGTTCTGTCTTGAGTCTATTTATCTGTAACTCCATTTTGTTTTCAAGATTTTTTGGATCATCTTACTATCATTATTCTGAATTCTTTTTCAGGTCAACTCCCTATCTCCTCCTCTTTTGTTTGGTTTGGTGGGGTTTTATCATGTTCCTTCACCTGCTGAGTATTTCTCTGCCTTTTTATTTTGTTTAAATTGCTGTGTTTGGGGTGCCCTTTCTGAAGACTGGGAGTTCATGGTTCCTCTTAATTGTGGAGTCTGCTCCCTGTGGGTGGGGTTGGACTAATGGCTTGTCAAGGTTTCCTGGTTGGGGGAGCTTATGTCTGTGTTCTGGTGAGTGGAACTAGATCTTTTCTCACTGGAAAGCGTCCAGTAGTGAGTTTTGGGGTGTTTATTGGTTTAGCATGGCTTTGGGCAACCCACCTTTTAATGTTCAGAGTTGTGTTCCTGTTTTGCTGGAGAATTAACATGATGTATCTTGTACTGGAACTTGCTGGCTCTTGGGTGAAGCTTGGTTTTGGTTGATATTATTCATTTGCTGAAATTTAAGAAGCATTTTAGATTAAAAAATATTTATTGAAGTGTGATTGATTTGCAATGTTGTGTTAATTTCTGCTATATAGGAAAGTGATTCAGTTATACACACAAATATATATATTTTCATATTCTTTTGCACACGATTTATCATGGGATACTGAAAATAGTTTTGTGCTATGCAGTAGGAATTTGTTGTGTATCCATGCTATATATAGTAATTTGCCTCTGCTAATCCCTAATTCCCAAACTTCCCTCCCGCAGCCCACTTCCTCCTGGCAACTGAAAGTATGTAAGAAACATTTTCGATTTCTGATTCTTTTTTCTATATTGCCAAGGATAGATAGGATGACTAGAATGTCTTTTAAGGTGTCTACATGTCTTTTAAAATGACCTTTTCCTCTCTTTATAAAAGTGAGCTATGACAGCAAACTGCTCCTTGGATAACACAAAACTCCCTCCCACAAGAAACATCTAGAAATGTTGTATAAAATATAACATCACACATAGATATTTCACACTGGGAAGATCCCCTGGAGAAGGGAATGCCTACCCACTCCAGTACTCTGGCCTGGAGAATTCTATGCACAGACGAGCCTGGCACCCTACAGTCCATGGACACAAAGAATCAGACACGACTGAGCGACTTTCACTTTCACTTTCCCCTCTCCTCAAACCTCCAGTTTCTTCTCTACCACTGTCAGCAAATGATCTTTCTCTTGATTTCACTGAAAAAATACGAATCCGAAGAGGATTTCCCATATTCCCTGCTACCAGCTCTCCCAAATTCCATGATGCCTTTCCTCCTGATCATCTCCCATCTCATGGCCATGTATCTGCCGATGACTCCCATGGGTGTATTTCCAACCCAGATATCTCTAAACTTGCAAATCCTATGGTCAAATGTATCATGATGTCTCTCCTTGTGTGTCTCAAATTTAACCAGGTCTCTTGATTTCCATCCCCCAAACCTGTTTGTTTCCCAGAATTCTTCTGTGTAAATTACATCACCACTCAATGTTTGCTCAAGCCAGAAACATAAGACTTGGTTCTACCCCCTCTCTCTGTCTCACACACACCTTGTCTTGATACTTCAGCAAATACTTTTGGCTGAACCTTCACAATATACCTCTAATTTTACCCTTTCTTGTCTCCTCCATTGTGTTGTGCTGTGCTCAGTCACTTCAGTCGTGTCCAACTTTTTGGGACCCAATAGACTGTAGCCCGCCAGGATCCTCTGTCCATGGGATTCTCTGAGCAAGAATACTGGAGTGAGTTGCCATGGCCTCTGCCAGGGCATCTTCCCGACCCACTGATTGAGCCCGGTCCTCCTGTCTCCTTCATTGCAGACAAATTATTTACCACTGAGCCACCAGGAATGCCACCTCATTACTACCATCCTTATCTGAGTGAATTTCATCTTCTGCTTGGCCAACCACAGTAGTCCTCTCGCTTATCTCCTCCCTTCTACCGTTTACTACCTTAGAGTCTATTCTCAACTCTACAGCTGAAGTGGTCTTTATAAAACTTAAGACAAGGACTTCCCTGGTGGTCCAGTGGTTAAGACTCCACTTTTCCATTGCAGGGGGTGCAGGTTCAATCCCTGGTTGGGAAACTAAGATCCTACATGACGCATGGTGAGGCCAAAATAAATAAATAAAACACCAGTCAAATCATGGCATTCCCCTCTGTTTAAACCCTCCAATGATCTCTCTTCTCACTCCAATAAAAGCAAAAGCCTGCTATGCTCTGGCTGATCTGGTGCTTTGGCATCTTTGGTATACCTCTGATCTCTCTCTCTCTCTCTCCACTTTCCTACCATGCTCTAGCCACACATGCCCTCTTGCTGTTCCTTGAACATAGAGTGTCCACTTACACCTCAGGGCATTTGGCCTTACCTCTGCCTGAAACGCTCTCACCCAAAATAACACCATAGCTTTCTTCCTCATCTCATTAGGGTTTCTACCCAAATGTCAGCTTTCCCTGAAATAATAACCACTCACTCCACTCCCAGCAGTCCTCATCCCCTTAGTAAACATGCTTTACTTTTCTCCAATTCATACCCTCTGACATTATGGTATTACATTTTCTGGTTTGCTTGTGGTCTGCCTCCCTCAATGAGAATGTAAGCATCATGTAGGCAGGGGTTTTGTCTTCTTCACTGGTGTAAGTTTTGCTCTGAAAACAGTTCCTGGCTTCATAGTAGATGCTCAATAAATAATTATTGAATGACTGTCTGAAAGACACAGTTGAGAGTACAAGAAAATAAGGTACCAGAAAGGATGAGAGAACTAAAAACTAGAGTAGTATATGGGAAACTTGTCATCTAATGACTTGAGATTTGATTTCTGTGGCCAAGACTTAGTTCCCCAATATCCATTCTCCTCTGTATATAAATCTGAACTCCTTACTTTTCAGTTAGACACAGTCACCCAGAATAAAGACGACCATGACTAAGTTCTGACCAATGGGATATTAAAGAAAATGTCATTTGGAAGCTACTGAGAATCTTCCTTAAAAGATAGCTGCCATGTCCCTTTTTCTTGACCTCTTGCTCTTTTCTGCTGGCTGGAATGTAAAAGTGAAAGCTAGGGCCTTCTTGGACTATGAAGTGACCTGAGATACAGAGGAGACATAGACTGGAACAACAAGATAGAAAGAGCTTGGGTACCTGAGGACATGGTGAAGATAAACACTATGCCAGTGTGGACTGCCTTTCTCTGGACTGATATATGAGACAATTTTGCTCTTATCAATGTCTCTATTATTTTGGAGTATCAGGTTCAGCTCTCAGCTGAGCCTAATACTAATCAGTTCAATGTACATACAGAGAGAGGAGCCAAGGCTTTGGGACCAAGACCCTCATACTAGCCTTGGACCATTAATTAGTTATTCCCTTAGTGAAATGGAAAATTAGGGAAAACCATGTGTCCACTGGCAGAGGAGACTAAATGAAGGATTGCCTACCTGGACCTGGGCTCTGTCCAGAAAAATAGAGTTCCCTTGGGAATTCATAACCACTAATAGGGAAGAATACTGGAGTGAATTGTGATTTCCTTCTCCAGGGGATCTTCCTGATCCAGGGATCAAACCCTCTTCTCTTGTGTCTCCCACAGTGGCATGTGGATTCTTTACCACTTTAGCCACCTGGTAGGCCCCACTAATAGGGAAGGATTTTTAAAAATAGCATATAAAAAGCACAACCCCAAGGGAGAAATTATAAATATGAGTATATTAAATTTAAAAACATAATTCTGAATGACTAAAAACACCATAAATGAAGTTAAAGACATGCCACAGAATACATAAGCAACAAAGGATTAATGCAAGAAAAATATAAAGAATTCTATAAATCAATAAGAAAAAGGCAATCTAGTAGAACAATGGGAAAAAGATGAAGAGGTACCTTACAGAAAACTTTCAATGACAAACAAACAAATGAAAAGGTGCCCAACCCATATTGATTATCATACTGATTATGGATATGGTCATTAAAATAGTAACTCACCCTTACTGAGACCTTGCTATGTGCCAGGCAACATTCTAAGTGCTTTACATAAGATATCATTTTACATCCATCAAACTGGAAAAACATTTAAAAGCACAACACATATCAATTTTTGGCAAAGATTGAAGCAATGGAAACTTCCATGGATTCCTGGTGAGAATAGAAGTACTTTACAGAGCAATTTGGCAGTTTCTGGTCAAGTTGAAGATGCAGATATCTCTTCTAGATGGACATTTAAAGAAATCTATACAGATGCCCAGGAATTTTCAGAGCAATCCCATTTGGAATAGGGAAAAAATGTAAAGGATATAAATGTCCTTTATTAAGAGAAAGGATAAGTAAACATACACACTCTGAAATTCTCTACAGCAAGAAAAATGTATCAGTGTGACACATGTATCAACATGAAGAAGTCTCAGAAAATGCTGAATGAAAAAGGTGTTTCAGAATGATATATGTACAGGTTACCATTTGTATATAGTTTTCTTTTTAACTTTTTATTTTGTATTGAGGAATGGTCAGTTAACAAAGATGTGATAGTTTCAGGTGAACAGCAAAGGGACTCAGCCATATGTACACATGTATCCAAACTCCATTCCCCCCATCTAAGCTGCCACATAACACTGAATAGTGTTCCATGCATACAGTAGGTCCTTGTTGGTTACTCATTTTAAATATAGCAGTATGTTCATACCAATCCCAAAGTCCCTAACTATCCCTTCCAAGCATAAGTTCATTCTCTGTGTATATAGTTTAAAATATGCAAAAAACTCTATATTATTTATGAATACCCTCACTGCAGTAGTAATATAAAAGTGCTCAAGATAACAGCACTTCTAGGAAGAGATGGTATCTGAGAGACTGGGAAACATGCATACAGGCTGTCAACTCTATAACATTTTAATTCTTAAGAAAGGAAACTCAGGTAAATAAGGCATAGGTTTACATTTATTTATTTTTTATTTATTTAAAGTGACCTTTTATTTATAAGTTGATTTTATTTAAAAGCTCCAGCCATACTTTTTATTGTATTTGAAAAAGATTTTCAAATTTATTTATTTGGCTGAGCCTGGTCTTCATTGTAGCAGAAGGGATCTTTTTCTTTCTTTCTTTTAAGTTGTGCAATGCAGGATCCTCAGTTGTGGCATGTGTGATTTTTTAGTTGTGGCCTTTGAACTTTTAGATTTGGCATGTGGAATCTAATTCCCCAACTAGGGATTGAGCCCTGGTTCCCTGCATTGGGAGCCCAGAGTCCTAGCCACTGAACCACCAAGGAAGTTCCTAGGCTTACAGTTTAACAAAGCTAAGTAATGGGTATATGTGCACTCACCATGTTAGTCTCTATATATTTCCATAGGCTTGAAATATTAACAATAAAGTATATAAACAAATAAAAACAGTCCTGGGTCATACAGCCGGTGGCATAAGCCCTCTTGGAGGAGGTCACCATTAACCCCACCATAGAGCCACCGAGCAGATGATCCACAAACTGCTCAACATATAACAAAGAAATTCTTACACTGTTAAGAAAATCCTAGGACCCGCTACAGATTTCCCAACCTGGGGATCTGGCAAAGCAACTGAGAACCCCCAGAGAATTTGACTTTGGAGGGATTTGACTACAGAACTTACACAGGACTGGGGAAGCAGATTTCTTGGAGGGCACAAACAAAATCTTGTGTGCACCAGGACCCAGGAGAAAGGAGTAATGACCCTACAAGAGACTGAGCCAGACATGCCTGTGAGGGTCCAGGAGTCTCTGGCAGAGGCATGGGTCAGCAGTGGCCTGCTGCAGGGTCAGGGGCACTGAGTGGGCCAGTGTGTGCATGGGTCATTTTGAAGGAGAGCACCATTATCTTCATTACCTCCACCACAGTTTGGTCTCAGATCAAACAACCAGGAGGGAACACAGCCCCACCCATCAACAGAAAATTATATTAAAGATTTACTGAACATGGCCCTCCTCATCAGAACAAGACCCAGTTTGCCCACAGTCAGTCTCTCACATCAGGAAGCTTCCATAAGCCTCTTATCCTTATCTCACAGAGGGAAGATAGAATAACAACCACAGTCACAGAAAACTAATCAAACTGATCATGGACCACAGCCTTGTCTAACTCAATGAAATTATGAGCCATGCCATGTAGGGCTGCCCAAGATGGACAGGTCATGGTGGAGATTCTGACCAAACGTGGATAACTGAAGAAGGGAATGGCAAACCACTTCAGTATTCTTGACTTGAGAACCCAATGAACAGTACAAAAAGGCAAAAAGATATGACACTGAAAGATGAACTCCCCAGGTCAGTAGGTGCCCAATATACTACTGGAGAAGAATGGAGAAATAACACCAGAAAGAAAGAAGAGACAGAGCCAAAGTGAAAACAACACCCAATTGTGGATGTGACTGGTGATGAAAGTAAAATCTGACACTATAAAGAGCAATATTGCATAGGAACCTGGAAAGTTAAGTCTATGAATCAAGAGATACCTGAAGTAACAGGCTAATTTGGCCTTGGAGTACAAAATGAAGCACGGCAAATGGTAACAGAGTTTTGTCAAGAGAACCCACTGGTCATAGAAAACATCTTCTTCCAACAACATAAGTGAAGACTCTACACATGGACATCACCAGATGGTCAATACCTAAATCAAACTGATATATTCTTTGAAGCCAAAGATGGAGACCATCTATACACTCAGTAAAAATAAGACTGGGAGCTTACTGTCGCTCAGATCATGAACTCCTTATTGCCAACTTCAGAATTAAATTGAAGAAAGTAGGGAAAACCATTAGACCATTCAGGTATGATATAAATCAAATCCCTTACAGTGGAAGTGACAGATATATTCAAGGGGTTAGATCTGAAAGACAGAGTGCCCAAAGAACCATGGATAGAGGTTCATGACATTGTACAGGAGGCAGTGATCAAGACCATCCCCATGAAAAAGAAATCTAAAAAGGCAAAATGGTTGTCTGAGGATTCCTTACAAATAGCTATGGAAAGAACAGAAGTGAAAGGCAAAGGAGAAAAGGAAAGATATACCCATGTGTATGCAGAGTTCCAAAGAATAGCAAGGAGAGATAAGAAAGCCTTCCTCAGTGATCAATGCAAAGAAATAGAGGAAAACAATAGAATGGGAAAGACTAGAGATCTCTTCAAGAAAACTAGTGATACCAAGGGAACATTTTATGCAAAGATGAGCACAATAAAGGACAGAAATTGTATGAACCTAACAGAAGCAAAAGATATTAAGAAGAGGTAGGAAAAATACACAGAACTATACAAACCAGATCTTCATGACCCAGATAACCACAATAGTGCGATCACTCACTTAGAGCCAGACATCCTGGAATGTGAATCAACAGGACCTTAGGAAGCATCACTAGGAACAAAGCTAGTGGAGGTGATGGAATTTCAGTTGAGCTATTTCAAATCCTAAAAGATGGTGCTGTGAAAGTGCTGCACTCAATATGCCAGCAAATTTGGAAAACTCAACAGTGGCCACAGGACTGGAAATGTCAGTTTTCATTCTAATCCCAAAGAAGAGCAGTCTCAAAGAATGCTCAAACTACTGCACAATTGCACTCATCTCACATGTTAGCAAAATAATGCTCAAAATTCTCCAAGCCAGGCTTCAACAGCACATGAACTATGAACTTCCAGATGTTCAAGCTGGATTTAGAAAAGGCAAAGGAACCAGAGATCAAATTGCCAATATCTGTTGGATCATAGAAAAAGCAAGAGAATTCCAGAAAAACATCTATTTCTGCTTTATTGACTATGCCAAAGCCTTTGACTGGGTGGATCACAATAAACTGTAGAAAATTCTGAAAGAGATGGGAAGACCAGACCACCTGACATGCCTCCTGAGATATCTGTATGGAGATCAAGAAGCAACAGTTAGAAACCGGACATGGAACAACAGACGGGTTCCTAATTGGGAAAGGAGTACCTCAAGGCTATAAATTGTCACCCTGCTTATTTAACTTATATGCAGAGTACATCAAGCGAAATGCAGGGTTGGATGAAGCCCAAACTGGAATCAAGATTGGCGGGAGAAATATCAATAACCTCAGATATGCAGATGACACCACCTTATGCAGATGACACCACCCTTATGGCAGAAAGCAATGAAGAACTAAAGAGCCTTTTGATGAAAATGAAAGAGGAGAGTGAAAAAGCTGGCTTAAAACTCAACATTCAAAAAACTAAGATTATAGCATCTGGTCCCATCGCTTCATGGCAAATAGATGGGGAAACAGTGGTAACAGTGAGAGACTTTATTTGCAGGGGCTCGAAAATCACTGCAGATGGTGACTGCAGCCATATAATTAAAAGATGCTTGCTCATTGGGAAAAAAGTTATGTCCAACCTAGACAGCATACTAAAAAGCAGAGATATTGACAACAAAGGTCCAACTTGTCAAAGCCATGGTTTTTCCAGTAGTCATGTATGAATATGTGAGTTGGACTATAAAGAAAGCTGAGTGTTGAAGAATTGATGCTTTTGAACTGTGGTGTTGGAGAAGACTCTTGAGAGTCCCTTGAACTGCAAAGAGATCAACCCAGTCAATCCTAAAGGAAATCAGTCCTGAATATTCATTGAAAGGACTGATGCTGAAATTGAAACTCCAAGTTTGGCCACTTGATGTGAAGAAATGACTTATTGGAAAAGACCGTTGTGCTGGGAAAGATTGAAGGCAGGAAGAGAAGGGGATGATAGAAGATGAGATGGTTGAATGACATCACCAACTTGATGGACATGAGTTTGAGCAAGCTCCAGGAATTGGTGATGGACAGGGAAGCCTGGCGTGGTGCAGTCCCATGGGGTTGCAAAGAGTTGGACATGACTGAGCAACTGAACTGAACTGAAAAGAAGTCCAGTCATTTTGAGAAAAAAAAATTAGAAAATGTCTAAAAATTGACATAATTGCCTCATCCAAAACGTTAACATTTTAATCTAAAATTTTCTTTGAATTCTGATATTTATATTGAACCTGTACTTCATGCTCAGTCAGGATATGGGACATTGTAGATGCCCGGAGTCAATAAGACCATAATATCCTGAATACCCTGTCATACGTTTTGCCAAAATCTCCAGCAAAGTGTTTCAGCTCTGTTAAGAAGTATCTTTAAAATGTAGGTTTAAAGCTTTCACTGCACAAATATTCAATATTCATCAAAGAGGTTACCCACAGTTTTCTGGAAATAGCAGTAACTAATACTTTTATTGAGCGTTTACTATGTGTGAGGGTCTGTTCTAAGCACTTTATCTATATTAACATATCTAGTCTTAACAATAACTTTCTGAAGTAGGTGCTATTATTATCATAATCATCCCCATTTTCAACAGGAGAATGCTGAGGCACAGACAAGTTAACTAACTTGTACAAGGTCACACAGTTGGTAAATGATGGAGCCAAGATTCAGACCAGACAGTCTGGCTCAGAGCCCTTGCTGTTAACCACTGTGAAATCTTATTTTCAGTATCGCTAATTTTACAATAATAATGCTTTCAGTTTGTTGTGTGTGGCAAATGGACATGAGTCAATAACTGAACTCCAATGTAGCACTGCCTTAATTAATTTCATTTTGTGTGTTTATGGCTTGTCTCCTTAATCAGAGAAAAAGCTTCTGAAAGGCAGACACCATGTTTTAAGACAATATTTTTTTGTAGATCACTATGTCATTCAATAGTTATTTGCCCACAGAATATTGTCAATAAATATTTACTGAATGATTGAAGGGAAATACAAGAAAATTCATGAACCTTTCCACATGGAGGCATAAAAGGTTAATTTCCTAGGTCAATCAGGAAAGATATTCCTCAAGAAACTTTTCTATGATTCTGGTTTTCATTAATTCTTTTGTTAACAAAAGCTTTATTGAGATGTAAAGTGAATTTAATGATTTTCAGTATTGCCATTGAGTTATATGATCATCACCACAATCAACTTAAAACCTTATCATCATCCATCCTCAAAAAACCCTTTGTCCATTAACACCACTTTGCAGCCTTTCCTCTTTTCTTCCCACATCTCCTCCCAGCCCTAGGCAAGCACTAAACTAGTTTCTGTCTCTAAGGACTTGCATCTTCCAGACATCTTGCAATACGTGGTTTTTGTGTGACTAACTTCTCTCACTTAGCTTAATATTTTTAAGGTGGTTGTTGTTGTTCAGTCACTCAGTTGTGTCCGACTCTGTGCGACCCCATGGATTGCAGCATGCCAGGCTTCCCTGTACTTCATAATCTCCAGGAGTTTGCTCAAACTCATGTCCAGGGCTTCCCTGGTGGCTCAGAGGTTAAAGCGTCTGCCTGCAATGCGGAAACCTGGGTTCAATCCCTGGGTCAGGGAGATCCCCTGGAGAAGGAAATGGCAACCCACTCCAGTATTCTTGCCTGGAGAATCCCATGGAAGGAGGAGCCTGGTGGGCTGCAGTCCATGAGGTCACAAAGAGTCGGACACGACTTCACTTTCATGTCAACTGAGTCAGTGATCCCATCCAACCATCTCGTCCTCTCTCATCCTCTTCTCCTCTGCCCTCAATCTTTCCCATGAGCAGGGTCTTTTCTAATGAGTCAGCTCTTCGCATGAGGTGGACAAAGTATTGGAGCTTCAGCTTTAGCATCAGTCCTTTCAGTGAATAATGAATTTTTAAGAGTTTAGGGCAGTCCTGAGATCAAAAAATTTGAGAGCTACAGGCCTAGGACATATTAGGGGAGGTAAAACCCCCTCAGAGTCACTTCAAATCAAATTCCTACCTGACTACTACAACTGGAAGACCCAGGACTTCCCTGGTGGTTCAGTGGTTAAGATTCCATGCTCCCAATGCAGGGGCTCTGGGTTCAATCTGGGATCAGGAAACTAGATCCTTCTGCTGCAACTAAAATAAAAAGACAAACAAAAAAAGCTGCATGCCACAATGAAGGTCAAAGATCCCAAATGTGCAACTAAAACTTGATGCACCTAAAAATATAAAAAATTCTAATACCCACTCTCCCATTTCTTCCCTCTCTCTCCTCCATTCCTTTTCCTACTTTTCCCTAAAACTATCTCACGTCTCTATGTGGGTTTCACTCTGCACCAGGTCTCCAGCATATATTTTGGGGTTTTATTGTTTTTGGCTGCACTGGGTCTTCATTTCAACATGCGGGTTTAGTTGCCTTAGGGCACATAGGATCTTGGTTCCCCGACCAGGGATGGAAACCATGTTCCCTTCACTGGAAGGAAGATTCATAACCACTGGACCACCAGGGAAGCCCCTCCAGCATATGTTTATCTCACCTTCTTCTCCACATCTTTTCTGTGGATTTCAAGAAATTAAATTGCTCCTGTTTTCCACACTGGCAGAAGCATTCTCTTTGGTGAAGATAGTTATAATACATTATATATAGTTTGTATTTTTAGAATATATGAATCCAAGAGAGGCCTTTTGTTACTGTACATGCTAACAGGGATATATAGCATCTCATTCACATTGTAAGTTGATATTGCAATTTTGGAACAAATTTCAAAAAATACTGACAGCATCTATTTAATGCATATTGTGAAGAATAAAGTGAAAGTGAAAGTGAAGTCACCCAATCATGTCTGACTCTTTGCGACCCCATGGACTAGTAGCCTACCAGGCTCCTCCCTTCATGGGGTTCTCCAGGCAAGAGTACTGGAGTGGGTTGCATTTCCTTCTCCAGGGGATCTTCTCAACCCAAGGATCGAACCCAGGTCTCCCGCATTCCAGGCAGACGCTTTAACCTCTGAGCCACCGGGGTATATACAAAATGGCAAAAAGCACTACAATATTGTAAAGTAATTAGCCTCCAACTAAAATAAATTAATTAATTTCTTAAATCACTATCAAAGGATTATGGGATGATTTGAGAGAATAGCATTGAAACATGTACATTACCATATGTAAAATAGATGGCCAGTGCAAGTTTTATGCATGAAGCAGGGCACCCAAAGTTGGTGCTCTGGGACAACCCAGAGGGATAGGGTAAGGAGAGATGTGGGAAGGGGGTTCAGGATTGGGGGGAACATGCAATACCTATGGCCAATTCATGTTGATGTATGGCAAAACCCATCACAGTATCATAATTTTCCTCCAATTAAAATTAATTAAGAAAAAATATTAGATACTCATATCTGTGGGAAGCTCATTCAAAATATGGATGTTCACACCTCAGTTTATTTCAATCCAAGAATAAAAACCACAGAGAACAAAAAAACACCCAAAACTCTACCAAGTTCCAGTGTTCCCCTAATGACATAATTTCTCTTGAAAGAATGTCATGCTAAGTGAAGAAGAACTAAATAGCCTCTTGAGGAAAGTGAAAGAGGAGAGTGCAAAAGCTGGCTTAAAACTCTACATTCAGAAAACTGAAACCATGGCATCCAGTCCCATCAGATCATGGCAAATAGACAGGGAAACCGGAAACAGACTTTATTTTGGGGGGCTGCAAAATCACTGCAGATGGTGACTGCAGCTGTGAAATTAAAAGATGCTTGCTCCTTGGAAGAAAAGCTATGACCAACCTAGACAGCATATTAAAAAGCAGAGACATTTCTTTGCCAACAAAGGCCCATCTAGTTAACACTATGGTTTTTCTAGCAGTCATGTATGGATGTGAGAGCTGGACTATAAAGAAAGCTGAGTGCCAAATAATTGATGCTTTTGAACTGTGGTGTTGGAGAAGACTCTTGAGTTCGTTGGACTGCAAGGAGATCAAATCAGTCAAACTTAAAGGAAATGAGTCCTGAATATTCACTGGAAGGACTGTTCCTGAAACTGAAACTCCAATAGTTTGGCCACCTGATACATAGAATTAACTCATTGGAAAAGAGTCTGATGCTGGGGAAGATTGAAGGCAGGAGGAGAAGAGGATGACAGAGGATGAGATGGTTGGATGGCATCCCCGACTTTATGGACATGAGTTTGAGCAAGCTCCAGGAGTTGGTGATGGACAGGGAAGCCAACACAACTGAAAGACTGAACTGAACACAGGACACAGAAAAAGCAAATATATGAAGTAAGTGGAGTGAGGAATCATCATGGCAAACAAATACCAGGTGAGAAGAAGGTTTTCTTTTTGGTCTGGGGAGTTTTTGCTTTTGGAAACATAATGTGTTACTTTCTCCAGGCATCACACACATGCACAGGCACACACACAAAATATGTAGCTTGCTAAATTTAGCTGCAGTTCTTTTACAATGATGACAAAGTTTTCTTCTGACCACAATGTGTTTGAGTACAAATGGTTCCTCTTTTCAGGCTCTGTGTAGTACATACACAAATTCCTAGTATGGTGACACCCACACTCTCACAGTGGGACAACTTCTTAAGAGCAGTCAGCCAGGATCTGGCCATACTCTCTAGGAAAAGACACAAAGAATTAAACTGTTTCTTGGCTGGTGGGTTCTCGGACCTTATACCCATTTCATAGAAACTGATGATCGCAGCAGATTCAGTTTCACCGTGGCCAGCCTAGAATGACATGCAAATGCAGCCCTGTGTTGGGGGGGACCTCCATCACCTTGTGGAATGGGATTCAGTCAATGTGACACTGTCTTCTCCCGCACCTACTGTGCCACAGAGCCGCAGCACACAGACTCCTCCCTGAAGGGCTTCACCACCGAGCTGCCTTAGGGATTGAAGAATGAGCAGAAACAGGAAATCAAATGCCTGGAAAGGAGAAATGAAAGAAAAGGGACTGACAACAAATGGGATATTGTCAGCAGAAAGGAGAACAACAGAAGTGGAACTGCAAGAGACAAGGGAAAACTAAAGATGAAAGAGTACTAGAATCTCTAATAATAGTTCCCATTTAGCCGTGCTTACTCTGTGTTAAGCACTGGATAAATATTTCATATGAGTTTCTTCATCTCATTTAATCCTGACAAGAAAGCCTGTGGTAAGCATATTTTACAAAAAAATAAAACATGCTCTTGCAATGAAAAGCCTCCTGGCCACACACACAAAACATTTAAAAGAAATCAAAAGAGGAGACAATAAAAAGAAACAGAAAAAAATGGGACAAACAGAAAGCACAAAACCAGATGGTAGAAATAAATTTAAACATACTGAACTAAACTCTACAGTTAAAAGACAATGATTGCCTATGGGATATAAAAGAAAGAAATTTGTACTGTATGTTGTTTCCAAAAGCACATCTAAAACATAATAGCAGAGACAGGAAAGTTAGGATGTGTGGAAACATACAAGGTACACACTACTAAACAAAAGAAAGCTTATGAAGTTTGACTAATATTAGTCAAAACAGACCCTGAGGCCAAAAGCATTCATACATTAATGAAAATTACATCTTAGTGATTAAAAACTTGGTTCTCTATGTGCTCAATCCATCAGTCGTATGTAGTTGTTTGTGACCCTTTGGACTGTAGCTCACCAGGCTCCTCTGTCCATGGGATTCTCCAGGCAAGAATACTGGAGTGAGTTGCCATGCCCTCCTCCAGGGGATCTTCCCAACCCAGGGATTGAATCCATGAATCTGCATTGGCAGCCAGATTCTTTACCAGTAGTGGCAGATTCTTTACCATTGAGGAAGCCCTCGATGGTTCACTATGAAGCTATAACAGTTCTAGATTTGCATGCCTCTGATGAAATAGCTTCAAAAATACATCTATGTAAAGCAAAAATGAACAGAATTATAAGGAGAGCTTAATAGATCCGCCATCAGAGTATCATAGTGGGAGATTTTAACATGTCTTAGTGACTGGCAGGTTCAATAAGAAAAAAAAAACTCAGCAAGTGCATGGATTTGACCAACACAACCCACAAAATTGATATAATGTAAATACACACAACATTGTGCTCCATAATTGGAGAATTGTTCCTCAAACACTCATGGAACATTTACAAATACCAACTATGCATTGTGTCATAAAGCAAACCTAATCAAATCTGCAAGGCTTGGTACCATCCTGAGAAGTGAGGATGAAAAGGAGTTAAGTTCTGGCCTTGGTTTCTGTGACTGAGAATTGGAGAGGCTAAGCCAGAGTGCTCACAACCATGGCCGAGCACCAGGAATGTGACCCACTATGTGGTCTAGCTGCAGTCATGCTGCTTTAAGTAGCAGAGTCAGAAAGGGTAATCCGGGTAAGAAGCTGTGGGTGATATGTTGTCATTAACTTGGGGAACTAGCTTCCCTGGTGGCTCAGACAGTAAAGCGTCTGCCTGCAATGCGGGAGACCCAGGTTCTATCTTTGGGTCAGGAAGATCCCCTGGAGAAGGGAATGGCAACCCACTCCAGTACTCTTGCCTGGAAAATTCCATGGACAGAGGAGCCTGGTAGGCTACAGTCCATGGGGTCACAAAGAGTCGGACATGACTGAGGGACTCCACTTTCACTTTCAAACCAAGATGGGTGTTGCTGCTCCCCTGCCCTCCCCCAAGCCTGGTGTTTTCCACTTGAATAGTGAGACTTCCATTCCTTGCTTGCTGAAGGAAATGTCAAACAGCATGAAAGGCAAAGTGACCTCTGGGAAGTGCAAATTAGCACACTGATGCCTGGGGGCAGTGTCACAGTAATGCAAAGAGCCCCCACCAGAGGGAGGCATCTTGGATAGAGGGGGCAGAGAAGAGACAAAGAGGCATGAGGGACTAGAAATTTCTGTGTTCAAATGTAAATAGTAACTATCCAACATATTCTAGACAGACAATGAAGACTTTTCAGGGCCAGAAGCTGCAGGCAACTAACATGCAAATGATGTATTTGAATGTTTAAACTGAAGAGTCCTGAGCCCTGAGGCACCAGCACAGATGGGGCTGTGGAAGGCTGGGCTTGATGGTGTGTAGACTGGTCATAGCTGGGCCCGGGAAGGGGCAGGACCTGAACAGGGCTTACCTCCAGGGTGGAGAGTACAGTGAGAAGGTGGCAGGGTTCCTGGCTGAGACCTGGGCTAGTAGCCCCAGTGACAGCACCCCAATCTGAGGCCAAAGGAGGAGCCTTGGATTAACAACGAGGCACAGAGGCCCTTCTTCCAAAGAGTCAGAAAGCAGAAGAGGGTCAGTTCCATAGAGGAAGGGTTTGTGTCCTGAAGGAAGTGAGGCCATGAAGCCCCTGAAGAAGATATTGAATGCTCTCAAGGGGAGAGAGAGAGAGAGTAGGGTTGCCTGGACCCCCGCCATGTACTCTTCATAGCAGAGCCCAGGGATAAATCAGCCTCCAGGCCCCTGGGATCTGATGGTGGAGCCCGCAGTTTGCCTACAGGCTGACTCTGTCCCTGACTGCCAAAACCTCAAATCATCCTTCCTCCGCCTTCTTCCCTCTAGGCAAGAATGAAGGAACTCTTGATGATTCATCTTAGACCACAAGATCTTTTAGAAGATACACCACTTTTATTATGTATGTTACCACCTGGCTCATGAAAGTATCCTTATTGCTTCTGAGATACAGCAATCCCACTCCTGGGCAAATATCTGGAGAAAACCATAATTCAAAAAGATACGTACATCCCAGTATTTATTGCAGCAATACTCACAATAGCCAAGATATGGAAGCAAGCTAAATGTCCATCAGCAGAGGAATGGATAAAGAAGATGTGACACATGTACACAATGGACTATTACTCGACCATAAAAAGGAACGAAATTGTGCCATTTGCAGAGACCTGGATGGACCTGAAGACTGTCATACAGAGTGAAGGATGTCATAAAGAGAAAATAAAATATCGTATGATATTGCTTATATGTGGAATCAAAAAAATAAAAGGCTACAAATGAACTTATCTACACAACAAAAAGAGTTACAGACATGGTTACTGGGAGGTAAGGGTGCGGGGGACGACCCGTGAAGGGTTAAGTCTTGGGAGCTGCTCAGCAGGTATGCAGAGCCCTAGGACATGTTCCTAAGCTCCCTGTCCCGCCACCCTCAAGAATTTTTATAGCCCTTAAGGCTCCAAGATGTTTGGTTTCGGCAACATTTTATAGAAGATAGATTATCTTATTATGTATACTTCATAGAAGATAGATTATCTGATTGTGTTCTGTATACAATGGTAAGGGTCTGGTGATTGTATCTTGAGATTAAAAACAACCTTGTGAATGTCATAAGTCACGTACTTTACCCTATATATACTGCAGCACAATAAAGCAAGGTATCAGCCATTTTGGGCTGATCCTCTCAACCCCATCTTTTGTCTCTCTCTTATTTTTCTTAGCGGGGACGCTCCGTTCTCTCCCTGTGCAGGTGCGACTCTTGCTTGTGCTGGCCGCAGCAAAGGGGAGGGATAAAATTGAAAATTGGGATTGACAAATATACAATACTATATATAAAATAGACAACTAATAAAGACCTACTGTACAGTACACGGAATTCTACTCAGTTCAGTTCAGTTGCTCAGTCATGTCCAACTCTTTGCGACCCCATGAATCGCAGCATGCCAGGCATCACTGTTCATCACCTTCTCCCGGAGTTCACTCATACTCACATCCATCGAGTCCGTGATGCCATCCAGCCATCTCATCCTCGGTCGTCCCCTTCTCCTCCTGCCCCCAATCCCTCCCAGCATCAGTCTTTTCCAATGAGTCAACTCTTCCCATGAGGTGGCCAAAGTACTGGGATTTCAGCTTTAGCATCATTCCTTCCAAAGAAATCCCAGGGCTGATCTCCTTCAGAAGGGATTGGTTGGATCTCCTTGCAGTCCAAGGGACTCTCAAGAGTCTTCTCCAACACCACAGTTCAAAAGCATCAATTCTGCGGCGCTCAGCCTTCTTCACAGTCCAACTCTCACATCCATACATGACCACAGGAAAAACCACAGCCTTGACTAGACGGACCTTAGTCGGCAAAGTCATGTCTCTGCTTTTGAATATGCTATCTAGACTGGTCATAACTTTTCTTCCAAGGAGTAACCGTCTTTTAATTTCATGGCTGCAGTCACCATCTGCAGTGATTTTGAAGCCCCCCAAAATAAAGTCTGACACTGTTTCCATTGTTTCCCCATCTATTTCCCATGAAGTGATGGGACCGGATGCCATGATCTTCGTTTTCTGAATGTTGAGCTTTAAGCCAACTTTTTTGCTCTCCTCTTTCACTTTCATTAAGAAGCTTTTTAGTTCCTCTTCACTTTCTGCCATAAGGGTGGTGTCATCTGCATATCTGAGGTTATTGATATTTCTCCCAGCAATCTTAATTCCAGCTTGTGTTTCTTCCAGTCCAGCGTTTCTCATGATGTACTCTGCATAGAAGTTAAATAAGTAGGGTGACAATATACAGCCTTGACGTACTCCTTTTCCTATTTGGAACCAGTCTGTTGTTCCATGTCTAGTTCTAACTGTTGCTTCCTGACCTGCATACAGATTTCTCAGGAGGCAGGTCAGGTGGTCTGATATTCCCATCTCTTTCAGAATTTTCCACAGTTGATTGTGATCCACACAGTCATAGGCTTTGGCATAGTCAATAAAGCAGAAATAGATGTTTTTCTGGAACTCTCTTGCTTTTTCCATGATCCATCAGATGTTGGCAATTTGATCTCTGGTTCCTCTGCCTTTTCTAAAAACAGCTTGAACATCAGGGAGTTCACGGTTCACATATTGCTGAAGCCTGGCTTGGAGAATTTTGAGCATTACTTTACTAGCATGTGAGATGAGTGCAATTGTGCGGTAGTTTGAGCATTCTTTGGCATTGCCTTTCTTTGGAATTGGAATGAAAACTGACCTTTTCCAGTCCTGTGGCCACTGCTGAATTTTCCAAATTTACTGGCATATTGAGGGCAGCACTTTCACAGCATCATCTTTCAGGATTTGAAATAGCTCAACTGGAATTCCATCACTTCCACTAGCTTTGTTCGTAGTGATGTTTTCTAAGGCCCACTTGACTTCATATTCCAAAGTGTCTAGTTCTAGATTAGTGATCACATCATCATGACTAGGTCGTGAAGATCTTTTTTGTACAGTTCTTTTGTGTATTCTTGCCACCTCTTCTTAATGTCTTCTGCTTCTGTTAGGTCCATACAATTTCTGTCCTTTATCGAGCCCATCTTTGCATGAAATGTTCCCTTGGTATCTCTAATTTTCTTGAAGAGATCTCTTGTCTTTCCCAATCTGTTGTTTTCCTCTATTTCTTTGCATTGATCGCTGAAGAAGGCTTTCTTATCTCTTCTTGCTATTCTTTGGAACTCTGCATTTAGATGCCTATATCTTTCCTTTTCTCCTTTGCTTTTCGCCTCTCTTCTCTTCACAGCTATTTGTAAGGCCTCCCCAGATAGCCATTTTGCTTTTTTGCATTTCTTTTCCATGGGGATGGTCTTGATCCCTGTCTCCTGCACAGTGTCACGAACCTCATTCCATAGTTCATCAGGCCCTCTATCTATCAGCTCTAGGCCCTTAAATCTATTTCTCACTTCCACTGTATAATCATATGAGATTTGATTGAGGTCATACCTGAATGGTCTAGCGGTTTTCCCTACTTTCTTCAATTTGAGTCTGCATTTGGTAATAAGGAGTTCATGATCTGAGCCACAGTCAGCTCCTGGTCTTGTTTTTGTTGACTGTATAGAGCTTCTCCATATTTGGCTGCATACACTCTGTAATGGCCTATATGGGAAAAGAAGCTAAGAAAGAGTGCATATAACTGATTCACTTTGCTGTACACCTGATACTAAGACAACATGGTAAATTATAACCCAATTAATTTTTTTTTAAAAGAAAGAGTCAATTTAAACCACTACTGTCAAGTGTGAAGATGTAGAGGTCAATGGGTTTTAGGAAATTGATGGAGACTCACCCAGAACCCTGCTACTCTGCTGCTGCTACTGCTGCTAAGTCACTTCATTTGTGTCTGACTCTGTGTGACCCCATAGACAGTAGCCCACCAGGCTCCCCCGTCCCTGGGATTCTCCAGGCAAGAACACTGGAGTGGGTTGCCATTTCCTTCTCCAATGCATGAAAGTGAAAATTGGAAGTGAAGTCGCTCAGTTGTGTCTGACTCCTAGTGACCCCGTGGACTGCAGCCTGCCTTAGGTTAAATTCAGAGGATCCCATCACAGGCCTCTTATGTAAACAGCACTACCTTGAGTGCACCCCCACAAGATTTCTAGGAGAAAAGCACTTGCTGAAGAGTAAAGAAACTATGAGTCAACTAAACCCAGACTGATCAGGCTACATCCATCTTTATATTCTCTGTGGTGCCACATGGTGTATTCCCTCCAGACATCACAAATAAACCCAGAAGCCCCTGGTTGTTGTCCCTTCCAATCAGATTGCTGGCCCTAAGCTCCTTCTAGGTGGAAATCCTGGAATCACTCTGAACAGTCTCTGGCCTAGAGAAACCTGAATCCAGTGAGAGAAGTGGACATGCCCACAAACCTCTTTATTATTTGCTACAGTAGAGGAAATGTGTCAAGTGCTATGGGTCTTCAAGGGCTTTCTAGGTGTTGCTAGTGGTAAAGAACCTGCCTGCCAGAGCAAGAGATGCAGGAGAAGAGGGTTCAATCCCTGGGTCAGAAAGATCCCCTGAAGGAGTGCGTGGCAACCCACTCCAGTACCCTCGCCTGAGAATCCACATGGACAGAGTGTTATGCCCAGAGTCCGAGTCCCCAAAACTGAGAGAATAAGACGTCCACAGCAATGCAAAAGCATAAAGGGGTTTATTGCTAGCTCGAGTTAAGGCCCAGGTCTCATCCAGCATGGTGGAATCCGACAAGAGCCCCGAGCTCTGAATCACATCTACTTTTATACAGATGGTTCTTTGTTCCAGTAACAGCATAGCTGATTGGTTAAACCATACGCACGCGCAGGACTTTTAAACCTCGCACCCCTATCTGTATTGGCTCGGGTCTGGCGCGGGTGGGGGGCTACAGGGATTTTTCTGATTGGTCGAGCTACACTGCCTGTGGGAGTTTTCAGTGCCTCGGCCTTCCTAGAGACTAAACCTCAGGCCTAGCCTGCCCCTTAGGGCCTGTCCTGGCTCCAGTTTGGTCCTAACATTCCCCTCTGTCTTCAGCTACATAGAGGAATCTTCCTCTTTATTTGGGGGCAGGGCCTGATACTGTTGCCTCAGTACTAGTACCTGGACTGTATTGATGCGCTCCTTAACAAATGTGATGTCTATTTAGGATACAGGGGCCAAGAGTGAGAATCAGTAGTAGTACTATGAGAGGGCCCACCAGGGTGGAAATCAGCGTTGTTAACCATGGGGACTGTTGGAACCAGGACTCAAGCCATCTCTGTTGGGCCTCTTGCTTTCTTTTTCGTTGGGCTAGCCCTTTCCTTACTTTGGCCATAGATTTTTTTTACTAGCCCTGAGTGATTTACATCAAAACAACGTTTTTCCCCTAACGCATAAGGCGTTATGCATAAGCCCCCTGAGAGACTTCATACTCAAGATACTTTTTGGGAATTGGGGCGGAGGTCTCTTTCTTCTGTAACTTCTTCCTGCTGTGCATGGGCGTAGGCCTGCCTAATAGAGCAGAAGTCTCTCTCTACCTGATCTAAGTTGGGGTTTTTCACATCTGAAACCAGCTTTTACCTTTGTAGTAACAACAATTTAGTTGGCCCCTCTCAGAGATGAAATAGACAAGGGCCAAACAGGAGATCTAACAGGATGGTCGTCTCTGGTCCCCGGAAACAGAAGGCAACATTTGGGGTGAGGGTTGCAGGCTTTGTGACCCCTTCTGATGGGTTGGTGGTGAGGCAACAGAGCTGTGCTCCAGGAATCTTGTGTTCAGTCTGAAGTTACCATCTTCCACCTGGGTGGGGGCTCAAAGACATTGTTATGCACATTTCTTTGAGTAGGAACCAGGACTCTGTCTGGAGGCTGTACCAACCTTTGATTGTTTCTGTTTTTGTATCCTCTCCCTTCCCTGATTAGCAATTGTTTGAATCCATGTTTTGGAATTCAGGGAAGGCCAAGGAGGCTGAACAAAGTCTATATCGTATAGATAAAAAAAGGAGAACACAGAACAGATCTGTACTCCAGAGCCCCACAGAGTCCAGCTCAGTTTTAATTTTAGGGAACTAGGCAACTATGACTGTGATAACTTCCTGTCAAAATGGGGCATAGGACTGCCCCAGCTTGGAGTATAGACACTGAATCGGAAGTATTTCTGAGTTCCAAGTTTTAGATCTGAGTCTTGTATGATTAAAATCCTAATCCCTTGGTTTGCCATTTTGGTGTAACAGACCCAATTAGAAGTAGTTGGAGGAGTGATAACTGGCTCATTTCTTTTTAGAAGAATAGGCCTGAAACCCAGTCTGGACCTGGCACTTCAGGGAGACTTATAGCCATGTAGCCAGTTGCCTAGTTTTATAAAAAGTAAGGTTAGTAGCTTCCAGCAGACATTGTTTTGAAAATGGTGGCATCCAAGCCTGACACGACTCAGAAAACTCAAGTGTTTAGCAATACAAGGTCTAATCTGAAAGTACACCCATAGCATCACTTAGTTATTTTCCAGGATATCCGAACCATAGCTACACTATTTTGACTTTTAATTGTAAATTTTTCTTTAATAGCCAAAGCAGATTTTACCGTTAATGATGTCAGTGTTTCTCTAGGTATGAGAAGATACAAGAATTGGGACTCACAAAATCTTTTCCTGAAAAGATCTAATTATCTGAAGGCCTGTTCTGCCAGTTTTTCTCAGAGCACAGAGTGCCTCATTCCTGATTTTCACCCTGAACTCCTTTCAGGGGCGTTCAAAGTCAGCAGTTGCAGCGGCCATGATTTAATCTTCGTAGATGCAGATGGCGAGTGTCAGTCTTCAGTTGGCAGAGCCCCATTTTGCTCATAAACTTGACCATGATAATGAGGGGGGCCACTTCATGACTATTTTATCTCATGGTGCTGAGAGTGTCCATTCTCAGGTAAACAGGCCACTCAATGTGCTGTTACTGCACTAGGCCATAAAACAGTATCTAAAATTCTCTGGACCACCTGTCTTACTAGCTTTTTGGTCCAGGAAAATATTCCCTCTTGTTGCTTTTTGCCATATCTAGAGTTACACTGTTACCATCATCGATCTCATACGGGACTATATATTGTTCTATTAGAGGCCTCACACACATATTGGACAGTGTAAGAAACAGCAATTTTGTAAGACAAGGGAAATACAAATAACATAGCCAGCAGTATTAGTAAAGTCACAAGTAAGGCTTATGTTAAGAACTTCCATTAGATGTAGCCCAGTATATCTTCAGGTCATCTGACTTAGTCTGCCCTGTAGAAGCTTTATCTTTTAGGGAAATTATATATTGGCACCATCTATAAGGCACATAGCCCAGTGTTTTTTTAGTGTTACTAGACTGATTATCTTTAGTATGATTTATTTATTTATTTATTTTTTCCAACAGAGGAGACTTTAAACCTAAATTATTGTAGCCTGGTATTATCTATATAAATCCATCCCATAATTGTGGGAGATTTTTCCCTTCTTTGTTGAAACTTTTCTTGTTCTGATTGAGCTTGGGTAGTAGAAAAAAGCTCAAATTTATAGCCAGAGTCAGAGCAGGCATTATTAATTGGCCCAGTGAGGGGATCCTATCTAGTAATACCATAGTGACCTGAATATGACTATAATTTTTAAGTAAATTTTTTCAGGGCCAATCAGTTAGAGTCTGGTAGTAGAGAAATTTACCAAGGTAACCCAGAACTAGACACAGGTAATTGGCCACAAACCCAACAATTGGATTGATTTTTAAAACTAGCATAGGATCAGGCCTATGATAGAAAAGCATTTGACTTATATGCAAAGGTCTAAGAAGCCAAGAAAACATAAATGATCATACGAATCAGGTCCAGCATCTCGGGGAAGCTGTCTACCTCTGATGTCGTCGTCTTCTCATCCTGGTGTAGTGTAGTTTCTCCTGATAAAAAAAGTCCTTCCATCCAGGTTGGAGACAGTCTCTTAAATTATGTCTTTTTCCAGTCCTGGTTGCAGGTCATGAGGCATCTGATCTTCATCCAAAGATAGATTACTGAGATAAGCTTCAGAAGCAAACTTGGAGTGTTTTTTTAAGAATTCAATTAAATTTTGCATTAACATCACATAACAGCAAAGAACTATCTAAGAGATGAGTCTTACTAGATGCAGACCTCCATTAACAAACTGGTATTTAACATTTTGAAATATCTTTTTTTCCTTAAAGTTACCCTCATTTTTATCAAATATAACCAAATTAAGGCTAGTTTGTTTGGAAAATAGGTCTGTTCTCACTGATTTTGGTCTGATGATTTTTATAACCATAATTGGTCTTAGGGAGGCTGATTGTTCTCCTTCTCTGGTTTACAAGACCAGTATATTAATTGTACTACAAAGACTTGTCTTCATTTTAGGAGGTTATTTTCGATAGTGCTAGCTACTGGTATTAGTACTAGGATGATAAGGAAGTATATAATAGATGCTAGTTGTCCAATGATGATATAAGGGTGTTCGACTGGTTGTCCTCCAATTCATGTGAGTGTTAGTAGGTCTGCTACTAAGATTCAGAATATGCATTGGCTGATTGGTCGGAATATTATGCTTCGTTTGGATGTGTGGAGGAAAGGTACGAGTACTAAGATTAGGATTGAGAGGACTAGGGCTAGGACTCCTCCTAGTTTATTGGGAATTGATCATAGGATTGCATATGCAAATAGGAAATATCATTCGGGTTGAATGTGAGGGGGTGTGTTGAGTGGATTTGCTGGGGTATAGTTATCTGGGTCTCCGAGTAGGTCGGGTGTGAATAATACTAGTAGCATGAGGGCAAGGATTAGTAGTATGGCGCCTAGAATATCTTTAATGGTGTAATAAGGGTGAAATGGGATTTTGTCTGCTCCTGATGGGATTCCTGTGGGGTTGTTGGACACTGTTTCGTGGAGGAAAATTAGGTGGACTATGGCAAGGGCTGCAATGATAAATGGGAGGATGAAGTGGAAGGCGAAGAATCGGGTGAGAGTAGCTTTGTCTACTGAGAATCCCCCTCAGATTCATTCGACTAGGTTCGTGCCAATGTATGGGATTGCTGAGAGGAGATTGGTGATGACTGTTGCCCCTCAGAATGATATCTGTCCTCATGGTAGGACATAGCCTATGAATGCTGTGTCTATTGTTGCAAATAGGAGAACTACTCTGATGTTTCATGTTTCTAAAAAGGTGTATGATCCGTAATATAGGCCTCGTCCTACATGCATGAATAGGCAGATGAAAAATATTGATGCCCCATTTGCGTGTATGTATCGAATGATTCAGCCATAGTTCACATCTCGGCAAATGTGGGTACAGAAGAGAATGCTGTTATTGTATCGGATGTATAGTGTATTGCTAGGTATAGGCCTGTTAGGATTTGTAAAATTAAGCAGATGCCTAGGAGGGAGCCAAAGTTTCATCATGATGAAATGTTTGATGGAGCTGGGAGGTCAATAAATGCATTGTTTACAATTTTTATCAGTGGGTGAGTTTTTCGAATGTTGGTCATTAGTGTTCTTGTAGTTGAATGACAACGATGGTTTTTCATATCATTGGTCATGGTTAGATTCCATGCGGGAATAAGGATAACATACATTGTATTTATTTTAAGTATCATTTTTGTGATGGGTTTTGTGGGATTTTCTTCAAAACCTTCACCTATTTATGGGGGATTAGGATTGATTGTGAGTGGTGGAGTTGGATGTGGTATTGTATTGAATTTTGGTGGGTCTTTTTTAGGTTTAATGGTTTTTTAAATTTATTTGGGGGGTATGATGGTGGTTTTTGGTTATACGATGGCTATGGCTACTGAGCAATATCCTGAGATTTGAGTTTCTAATAAGGTTGTTTTGGGGGCATTTATTACTGGTCTGTTAATGGAGTTTCTTATAGTTTACTACGTGTTGAAGGATAAGGAAGTAGAGATTGTGTTTAAGTTTAATGGTATGGGGGATTGGGTTATTTATGATACAGGGGACTCTGGGTTTTTTAGTGAAGAGGCTCTAGGGATTGCTGCCTTATACAGTTATGGTACTTGATTAGTTATTGTTACTGGTTGATCTTTATTAATTGGTGTTGTAGTAATTATAGAGATTACTTGTGGAAATTAAATAAAATTGTGCTGACGAGGATTGTAACTAGGAAGGAGAGGAAATATAATTTGATTAGGCCTTTTTGGCTTGTGATTATGGTAGCTGTTTTTATTTGGGTTAGTGAAATGGTTTTTGGTAAAATGGTTTCTAGTCAGATTAGATTTAGGAGGGAGGATGCTGATTTTTGGCTTATTGTTAGGTTTATGTAGGGGGTTAAGCGGTGTATAATTGTGGGGTAGTATCCTAATAGGTTAGAGAATTTGAATATGTTTGATGGATGGTTAAATTTTAGGTAATGGGTTATGTTGCTAATTTCTAGTGCTATAATAAAACCTAGGAATGTGACTGCTAGGGCGGTTATTTTTAGATAGTGGGGTATAGTTATTTGGGGAATTGTTGTTGGGGGAATATTGTTGGAAATGATGAATCCTGCGAAAAGACTTCCAATTAGTAAGCGTTTGATTGAGTTAATTAGGAGTGGGTTGTTTTCATTAATAGTGATAAGAGTTGGGAATCGGGGTTGTCCTAGGAGTTCGAAAAAAATAATACGGGTGCTGTAGATGGCTGTGAAAGAGGTGGCAATTAGTGTTATTAGGAGGGCTCAGGCGTTGGTATATGACGTGTTGGTGGATTCAATAATTAGGTCTTTGGAATAGAATCCGGTGAGGAAAGGTATTCCTGTTAGTGCGAGACTGCCAATGAGGGCTGTTGTGGTAAATGGTATTGCTTTGAATAGGCCTCCTATTTTTTGAATATCTTGTTCATCATTTAGGCTGTGGATAATAGAACTGGAACATATGAATAATATGGCTTTGAAGAAAGCGTGGGTGCAGAAGTGGAGAAATGCTAAGTAGGATTGGTTAATTCCAATTGTTACCATTATAAGGCCGAGTTGGCTGGATGTGGAGAAGGCGATGATTTTTTTAATGTCATTTTGGGTGAGGGCACATATTGCTGTAAATAGTGTGGTAATAGCCCCTAGGCATAATATAATAGATTGGGCAAATTTGTTATTTTCTGTTAATGGGTAAAAACGAATTAGTAGAAAAATGCCTGCTACTACTATTGTACTTGAGTGAAGTAATGCTGAGACAGGAGTTGGGCCTTCTATTGCAGAGGGCAGTCATGGGTGTAGGCCGAATTGTGCGGATTTTCCGGTTGCGGCTAATACTAAGCCTATTAGGGGTAGATTTGAGTTGTCTGGTTTTAGTATAAAGATTTGTTGAAGATCCCAAGTGTTAAGGTTAATTAAGAATCATGCTATTGCTAGGATGAATCCGATGTCGCCAATGCGGTTATACTGAATTGCTTGTAGGGCTGCTGTGTTTGCGTCTGCTCGTCCATATCACCATCCGATTAGTAAAAATGATATAATTCCAACTCCTTCTCAGCCGATAAATAGTTGAAAGAGATTGTTTGCAGTAACGAGAATGAGTATTGTAATAAGAAATAAGAGTAAGTACTTGAAAAATTGGTTGATGTTGGGGTCTGAGTGTATATATCATATTGAGAATTCTATGATGGATCATGTGATGAATAGTGCTACTGGGACAGATATTATTGAGAAACAGTCTATTTTGAAGCTGAGTGATAGTTTAAGGGTTTGGATGGTTAGTCAGTGTCAGTTTGAAATAACTATTTCTTGTCCTGTGTGAATAAACATTATTGTAGGAATTATGCTAGTGATAAAGGCACATGAAATGGTTGTTTTTACGTAAAGTGGATAATTGGTGGATTTATAGGTGTTGGGGTTAGTTATTATGATGGGTGCGGTTAGTAGAATTAGGGTTGTTAATGTGAGGGAGGAGAATAGGTTTATTACTTTTATTTGGAGTTGCACCAATTTTTTGGTTCCTAAGACCAAAGGAAAACTGCCATCCTTTAAAAGTTTGAGAAAGCCATGTTGTTAGACATGGGAGCATAGAATTAGCAGTTCTTGCATACTTTTTCAGTAAATAAGAAGGTGATAGGCTTCTATTGTTAGATTCACAATCTAATGTTTTTTTTTAAACTATATTTACAGTACAGGGGGCCTAGGATAATTTTTGGGTTTAGAAGTAGTAGTGGTAGTATGCATAGTGATATGAGTGCATTCTCTCGTGTGAAAGAAGGTGAAATGTTATTGATGTGATGGGTGTATTTACCCCGTTGTGTAGTAATTAGTATGTAGAGTGAGTACAGAGCAGTAATTACCATGTTAAGTCCTATTAGAATAATTGTGATGTTAGATCATGAAAAGGTTGATATTACTACAAATAATTCCCCGATTAGGTTGATTGTTGGGGGTAGAGCTAGGTTAGTTAGACTTGCTAGGAGTCATCAGGTAGCCATTAGTGGAAGAAGTGTTTGTAGACCACGGGCTAAAATTATTGTACGGCTGTGGATTCGTTCGTAGTTGGAGTTTGCTAGGCAGAAAAGTATGGAGGACGTGAGCCCGTGGGCGATTATCAGGGCGGTGGCTCCTATGTAGCTTCAGGGTGTTTGGATGAGGATGGCTACGATAACAAGTGCCATGTGGCTGACGGAAGAATATGCGATAAGTGACTTCAGGTCCATTTGGCGAAGGCAAATTGAGCTGGTTATGATTATGCCTCATAAGGATAATATGATGAATGGATATGCTATGAAGTCGGTGACTGGATTTAGGAGTAGTGTGATTCGTATTATGCCATAACCTCCTAGTTTTAGTAGGATTGCTGCAAGAACCATGGAGCCTGCAATTGGAGCTTCTACGTGGGCTTTGGGTAGTCAAAGGTGAAGTCCGTATAGTGGTATTTTTACTATAAAGGCTATTATGCACGCTAGTCATATGAAGGCGTCAGATCAGGAGTTGGGTATTGGTTGTACCCAGTATTGAAGGATTAGGAAGTTTAGGGATCCTACTGTGTTTTGGATATGAATTAGTGCGACTAGTAAGGGCAGGGATCCTGCTAGTGTGTAAAACAAGAAATAGAGGCCGGCATTTAGGCGTTCTGTTTGGTTTCCCCATCGAGTGATAATGATGAGTGTAGGGACTAGTGTTGCTTCGAATAGGATATAAAAGAAGATTAGTTCTGCAGCAGTGAATGTTATAATCAGAAATAGTTGTAATAGGATTAATATTGAGATGAATAGTTTTTTTCGGGCTAGGCTTTCTTTTGATAGATGATGTTGACTGGCTATAAGTATTAAGGGAAGAAGTCATATGGTTAGGATTAGTAGTGGTGTAGATAAGGAGTTGGAGAAGAAAGTTAATGAGAAGTTGAGGCTGTTATCACCGAATTGATTTATAAGGAGTAGGCTTGTAAGGCTAATTAGTAAACTATGAAGCATGGTGTTAATTCAGATTATGTTGTTTTTTGATAGTCAGGTTAGGGGTATAAGTATTATTGTGGGAATAATATATTTTAGCATTGTAGTAGGTTAAGGTTTTGTACATAGTCGGTACCGTATGTGTTTGATACCATTACTAGTAAGGATAGGCCTAGTGCTGCTTCGCAGGCTGCGAAAACCAGTAGGATGATAGGTATCATACTGGCTAAGGTGAAGTGTGAATTTAGGATTATTAGGGTGGCTATGACAAATAGGGATAGTATTATTCCTTCTAGGCATAGGAGGGAAGATATTAGGTGGGATCGGTATATCAGTAGTCCTGTAAGAGATACTGCAAGTGCTATCATAATATTTATGTATACGAGGGACATTTGGTAATTATGAGCTTAATCATAATCTAATGAGTCGAAATCATTTATTTTATTTTAAACTAAATACTATATTCGGTTCATTCGAGTCCTTTTTGGGTCCATTCGTAGGCTAGGCTTACGGCTAGTAGGAAGATTAGGAGAAGGGCTATGGTAAGTATTGTGTTTAGGTTAGTTGTTTGTGAGGCTCATGGTAGTGGTAGGAGTAGTGCAATTTCTAGGTCGAAGAGGAGAAATCTGATGGCTACTAGAAAAAATTTTATAGAGAAGGGAAGGTGAGCGGATCCCATGGGGTCAAATCCACATTCATATGGGCTTGTTTTTTCTGAGTACACGTTTAGTTGGGGGAGTCAGAATGCGATAGTTACGAGTAACGTAGCTAGCGTAAAATTAGTCAGGAGAGTAATTATAAGGATTATTGTTCTTTTTCGGGTTAAACCGAAACTAACTGATTGGAAGTCAGTCGTACTGATTGATACTAAAAGGACATGAGCCTCATCAATAGATGGATACATAGAGGAAAAGTCACACTACGTCTACGAAGTGTCAGTATCAGGCAGCAGCTTCGAAACCGAAATGGTGACTAGAGGTGAAGTGAAATTTCAGTTGGCGGAAAAAGCAGACAATTAAGAAAGTGGATCCGATGATGACATGGAGGCCATGGAATCCTGTGGCTACGGAAGGTTGAACCGTAAACTCCATCTGAGATGGTAAAGGATGCTTCATAATATTCTGAGGCTTGTAGTAGTGTAAAGTATACACCTAGTGCGATGGTGATGAACAGGGCTTGTAATATGTGGTTACGATTTCCTTCTATGAGGCTATGGTGGGCTCAGGTAATGGAGACTCCTGAGGCTAGAAGAACGGAGGTGTTGAGTAGTGGGACTTCTAGGGGATTAAGTGGGTGAATGCCTGCTGGGGGTCAGCAGCCACCTAGTTCGGGTGTGGGAGCAAGGCTTGAGTGGTAGAAAGCTCAGAAGAATCCAGTAAAGAATAAGACTTTGGAGATGATAAAGAGAATCATTCCGTAGTGAAGACCTTTTTGGACAGTTGGAGTATGGTGGCCTTGAAAGGTACTTTCTCGAAATACATCTCGCCATCATTGGTATATTGTAAGTATATTTGTTGTTAGGCCTAGGGTCAGTAGGGCTGTTGAGTTGAAGTGAAATCATATGATAAGGCCAGATGTTATCAGGAGGGCAGATAGTGCTCCTGTGAGGGGCCAGGGGCTTGGGTTTACTATGTGATAAGCATGGGTTTGGTGTGTCATTATGTGTTGTCATGCAGGTATAAGCTAACTAGGAGGGTGAATACGTAGGCTTGAATTATAGCCACTGCGAATTCGAGAATCGTTAGTAGGACTAGAATAATAAATATAATAAGTGCTGTTGTGGTACTGATGCTTGTTAATGCAAGGGTGGCTCCTCCGATTAAGTGAATTAAAAAGTGTCCTGCCGTGATGTTGACTGTCAATCGTACGGCAAGGGCTACTGGTTGGATGAAGAGGCTGATGGTTTCAATAATTACTAGCATCGGGATTAGTGGGGTGGGTGTCCCTTGTGGTAGGAAATGGGCAAGTGATGCTTTAGTTTTGTTGCAAAAGCCTGTAATTACGGCTCCTGCTCATAAGGGAATAGCCATGCCTAAATTTATTGATAATTGTGTGGTTGGTGTAAATGAGTGGGGTAGTAGGCCTAATAAATTTGTAGACCCAATAAATAGGATTAGGGATATTAATATTAATGTTCATGTTTGTCCTTTGGTGTTGTGAATACTTATTATTTGTTTTGATACAAGTTGAAGCATTCACTGTTGGAGGGAGATGAGGCGGTTTTTGATTAGTCGGTTTGATGTAGGGAATAGTAAGCTAGGAAATAAAACAATGAGGGTAACAAGGGGAAGGCCTAGTATTATAGGGGTAATGAAAGAGGCAAATAGATTTTCGTTCATTTTGTTTCTCAAGGGGTGTTTTGTTTTGGTATTTTTGTTGTTATTAACTCTGGGCTGTAGTAGAAATTGTGTTTTGAGATTTTTAACTGGAAGACAATAAAGAGAACTAGGAATATTGATAGAATTATTGTAAGTCACGTTGATGTGTCTAGTTGTGGCATGTCATCAAGGAGAGTATCATGCTCTCAGTCTTTAACTTAAAAGGTTAACGCTGACATAGCTTCTTGATGATTTTATAATATTGATGCAGATCATTTTTCAAAGTATTTCAGTGGGACTAGTTCAAGAACGATTGGTATAAAACTGTGATTTGATCCACAGATTTCTGAGCATTGACCATAGAATAGGTCTGGACGAGTCAACATAAGAGTTGTTTGATTTAAACGACCTGGGATTGCATCTGTTTTTAGTCCTAGGGAAGGCACTGCTCATGAGTGCAGGACGTCTTCAGAAGAGATTAGTATTCGAATTGTTATTTCTATAGGCAATACAACTCGGTTATCTACTTCTAGTAATAGTAGTTCTCCTGGTTTTAATTCTGATGTTGGAATTATATAGGAATCGAAGCTCAAGTCTTCATAGTCTGTATATTCATAGCTTCAGTATCATTGATGTCCCATGGTCTTTACTGTGAGAGATGGGTTGTTGATTTCATCTATTATGTATAGGATTCGTAAAGATGGGAGAGCAATTATGATCAGAATAATAGCCAGTAAAATGGTTCAGATTGTTTCTACTTCTTGTGCGTCTATAGTGCTGGTATGGGTTAATTTTGTTGTTAATATTAGTGAAATAATATAAAGTACTAGTGAACTGATTAGAAAGACAATTATTAGTGTATGATCGTGAAAATGTAGCAGTTCTTCTATGATGGGTGATGTTGCGTCTTGAAAACCTAGCTGTACGGGATATGCCATATGAGATGTACGGGACTTTCACCTGTAATTTAATCTTGACAAGGTTATGCAATGTTTTACTAACATCTCGTTTATTGAGAGAGACATAGTGGCTATGGTGTTGGCTTGAAACCAATAACAGGGGGTTCGATTCCTTCCTTTCTTATTTTAGGTTAACATATGTGGGTTCTTCAAATGTGTGATATGGTGGAGGGCACCCGTTTAGTCACTCTAGATTCGTTGTGGTTGAGACTTCTCGTTTGGATGCGAATGCTTCCCAGATAATAAAAATTATTAGTATCACTGCTGTTAGTGAGATGAATGAGCCTATAGATGAAATAGTGTTTCATATTGTATATGCATCTGGGTAGTCAGAGTATCGTCGTGGTATACCAGATAGTCCTAGGAAATGTTGTGGGAAGAAAGTCATGTTAACGCCTACAAATATGATTGCAAAGTGGATTTTGGCTCATGTATCATTAAGAGTGTAGCCTGAGAATAGGGGGAATCAATGTACAAACCCTCCTATGATGGTGAATACAGCTCCTATTGATAGTACGTAGTGGAAATGTGCTACTACATAATATGTGTCGTGGAGGACAATATCAAGGGAGGAGTTGGCTAGAACAATTCCAGTTAGGCCTCTGACTGTAAAAAGGAAAATGAAGCCTAGGGCTCATATTATAGCGGGGGATCATTTGATATTGCCTCCGTGAAGTGTTGCTAGTCAACTAAAGACTTTTACTCTGGTTGGGATGGCGATAATCATAGTAGCCGATGTGAAGTAGGCCCGTGTATCGACGTCTATCCCGACTGTGAATATATGATGGGCTCATACAATACATCCTAGGAACCCAATTGATATTATGGCTCATACTATTCCTATATACCCAAATGGTTCTTTTTTCCCTGAATAGTAGGTCACGATATGGGAGATTATTCCAAATCCAGGTAAAATAAGAATATATACTTCAGGGTGTCCAAAGAATCAGAATAGGTGTTGATATAAGATAGGGTCTCCTCCTCCTGCTGGGTCAAAGAAGGTTGTGTTTAGGTTTCGGTCTGTTAGTAATATTGTGATGCCAGCTGCTAATACAGGAAGTGAGAGAAGGAGTAGTACGGCAGTGATCAATACAGATCACACGAATAGGGGAGTTTGATACTGTGATATTGCAGGGGGTTTTATGTTAATGATAGTTGTAATAAAATTAATGGCCCCTAGAATTGAGGAAACACCTGCCAGGTGTAGAGAGAAAATGGTTAGGTCTACTGAGGCTCCTGCATGGGCTAGGTTGCCTGCTAGAGGAGGGTATACAGTTCAACCTGTTCCTGCTCTGGCTTCGACTATAGAGGATGCTAGGAGTAATAGGAAAGAAGGGGGGTTTTATGTTAATGATAGTTGTAATAAAATTAATGGCCCCTAGAATTGAGGAAACACCTGCCAGGTGTAGAGAGAAAATGGTTAGGTCTACTGAGGCTCCTGCATGGGCTAGGTTGCCTGCTAGAGGAGGGTATACAGTTCAACCTGTTCCTGCTCTGGCTTCGACTATAGAGGATGCTAGGAGTAATAGGAAAGAAGGGGGAAGGAGTCAAAAGCTTATATTATTTATCCGAGGGAATGCTATATCAGGGGCTCCAATTATCAGAGGAACTAGTCAGTTGCCGAATCCTCCAATTATGATAGGCATTACTATGAAAAAAATTATTACGAATGCATGTGCGGTTACAACTACGTTGTAGATTTGGTCATCTCCAAGTAGAGTTCCGGGTTGGCCTAGTTCAGCGCGAATTAGTAGGCTTAAGGCGGTTCCTACTATGCCAGCTCAGGCACCAAATAGGAGGTAAAGGGTACCGATATCTTTGTGGTTAGTTGAAAATAATCAGCGGTTGATGAACATGGGTAAAATGGCTGAGTAAAGCAATAGACTGTAAATCTAAGAACAGAGGTTTGATTCCTCTTTTTACCAGGTCCTGTAGTGAATTAACATATTGAATTGCAAATTCAAAGAAGCAGCTTCAAACTCTGCCGGGGCTTCTCCCGCCTTTTTTCCTTCGCTGCGGGAGAAGTAGATTGAAGCCAGTTGTTTAGGGTATTTAGCTGTTAACTAAAGTTTCGTGGGGGTGGAGCCCACCAATCTATGAGGATATAGCTTAATTAAAGTGGTTGATTTGCATTCAATTGATGTAAGATGTGATCTTGCAATCCTTATCAGGAATTAAGTGAATAATACTTGCTTAGGGCTTTGAAGGCTCTTGGTCTATTTAACCTAAATTCCTATTCTAGAATTGAAAGGATTGGTGTGAGTGGTAGTAGTATAGTGGATAGTACGGTTATTGTTGGTAGGAGGGTTATCCGTTTTGTGGTCGAGAATTGTCATTTTATTTTTATATTGTTTGTGGAGGGAAATATTGTGAGTGCAGTGGAGTATGTAAGTCGCATGTAGAAATATAGATTTAGTAGTGCTGTAATTGCTATGAAGGTGGGTAAAATAATGCTGTTATTTTTTGTTATTTCTTGAATAATTATTCATTTTGGTATAAATCCTGATAGTGGAGGGAGTCCTCCTATTGATAGGAGGGTGATGAGGACTAGGACTGTTATGATGGGTGCTTTATTTCATGTATGTGATAGTGACAGGGCGGTTGTGGGTGAGTTGGCTATGAATAGTGTAAATATGGTGGAAGTTATAATGATATAAATGATTAGGTTCAGTAATGTTATGGTGGGGTTATATAATAAAACTGCTGTTATTCAGCCTATGTGGGCGATTGATGAGTAGGCTATGATTTTTCCTAGCTGGGTTTGGTTTAGTCCCCCTCAGCCTCCAATTATAATGGATAGAATTGATAGGGTTAAGATTAGGTTTAGGTTGATGGATGGGGAGATTTGGTAGAGTACTGATATGGGTGCTAGTTTTTGTCATGTAAGTAAGATTAGGCCTGAGGATAGGGGAATACCTTGTGTTACTTCTGGGACTCAGAAGTGGAATGGAGCTATTCCTAATTTTATAGTGAGGGCTATTGTTATGAGTATGGAGGCTGTTGGGTTGAATAGTTTTATTACGGTCCATTGGCCTGAGAATATTAAGTTAATGATAACAGCTATTATTAATAGTATTGAGGCTGTTGATTGAGTTAGGAAATATTTGGTTGATGCTTCCGTGGCTCGTGGATTGTGTTTTTTTATTATAATAGGGATAATGGCGAGTATATTTATTTCGAATCAGATTCGGATAAGTAGTCAGTGGGAGCTAATCATAACGATAATGGTTCCAAGTATAACGGTTATCAGGATAATAATAAAGATGATTGGGTTTATTAGTACGGGAAGGATATAAACCAACATTTTCGGGGTATGGACCCGATAGCTTAATTAGCTGACCTTACTATTAGAATTTGGTGTAATTGGGAGCACGAAGAGTTTTGGGTTCTTAGGAGTAGGTTCAATTCCTATAGTTCTAGAAATAAGAGGGTTTAAACCTCTATTATTTACTCTATCAAAGTAACTCTTTTGTCAGACATATTTCTTATGTTTGTGGGGGGATGCTTGATAGGAGGATGGGTAGTGATATGTGTCATATGCATAGGGCTAGTGTTAGGGGTAGGAAGCTTTTTCATAATAAGTGTATTAGTTGGTCATAACGGAATCGGGGGTAGGATGCTCGGATTCATAGGAAAGTAATTGTGAGTAGTAGTGATTTAATGGTGAAGTTAATTGTGTAGAGTTCTGGTATGTATGGGCTGTGGAATGCTCCTAGGAAGAGGGTTGTTGTGAAAATATTTATTATGATAATGTTTGCATATTCTGCTATGAAGAATAGGGCAAATGGCCCTGCGGCATATTCTACGTTAAAGCCTGATACTAGTTCAGATTCTCCTTCGGTAAGGTCAGATGGTGCTCGGTTTGTTTCTGCTAGTGTTGAAATGAATCATATTATTGCTAGGGGTCATGCTGGGAAGATTAGTCATACTTGTTCTTGTGTAATAATTAACGTGGAGAGGGTGAAGGATCCATTTATCAGTAAAACTGACAGTAAGATAATTGCTAGTGTTACTTCATATGAAATTGTTTGTGCTACTGCTCGTAGGGCTCCGATGAGAGCATATTTTGAGTTGGAGGCTCAGCCTGATCAGAGGATTGAGTATACGGCTAAGCTTGATATAGCTAATATGAAGAGGACTCCTAAGTTTATGTTGATGAGAGGGTAGGGTATGGGTAGGGGGATTCATATGGTTAGGGCTAGGGTTAGGGCCAGGATGGGTGCTAGAATAAATATTGAGACTGAGGATGTGGCAGGTCGTAGAGGTTCTTTAATGAAAAGTTTAATTGCATCAGCGATGGGTTGAAGTAGGTCGTATGGTCCTACAACGTTTGGGCCTTTTTGGAACTGTATGTAGCCTAGGACTTTTCGTTCAACTAGCGTAAGAAAAGCTACGGCTAGGAGAATAGGGATAATGAGTGTTAGAATATTGACTATAAACATTTTGTTAAGGAGAGGATTTGAATCTCTGAGTATAAAGGTTTAAGTTTTACGCAATTACCGGGCTTGGCCACCTTAACTAGGCCCTTTTCTAGGGCAGGTTTTGTTTGTGAAATTAATTGAGATAAGGTCATTAATTGGTTTAAGGCGCTTTGTTGAAGTTGGCCTTATTTCTCTTGTCCTTTCGTACTGGGAGAAATACATAACAGAAACCGACCTGGATTACTCCGGTCTGAACTCAGATCACGTAGGACTTTAATCGTTGAACAAACGAACCTTTGATAGCGGTTGCACCATCGGGGTGTCCTGATCCAACATCGAGGTCGTAAACCCTATTGTCGATATGGACTCTTGAATAGGATTGCGCTGTTATCCCTAGGGTAACTTGTTCCGTTGATCAAGTTTTTGGATCAATAAGCGATAATTTGGTTTGACTTGTAAGTCTAGTCTTTAAAATGGCTCAGAGGATTTTTTGTTCTCCGAGGTCACCCCAACCAAAACTGCTAGTCCATAAAGAGTGTTGTTATCCCTTGGTGGTTAAGTCTATTTTCTTTGGGCTAGTTAGTTAAAGCTCCATAGGGTCTTCTCGTCTTGTTGGTTTATCCCCGCCTCTTCACGGGGAGGTCAATTTCACTGATTAGAAGTAAGAGACAGTAAAACCCTCGTGTGGCCATTCATACAAGTCCTTATTTAGAGAACAAATGATTATGCTACCTTTGCATGGTCAGGATACCGCGGCCGTTTAACGTCTAGTCACTGGGCAGGCAGTGCCTCCAATACTGGGGATGCTGGAGGTGATGTTTTTGGTAAACAGGCGGGGTTTGTGTTTGCCGAGTTCCTTTTATTTCTTTTAATCTTTCCTGTGTGCACTCCTGTGTTGGGTTAACAGTACAACTAATAAATCATTTATTGTTGGGTTATTTTTATTTACTGTTAACGGTCAGGGTATTATCAGATACTGACTTAAACTTGTGCAAGGAGAAAATATTTCTTGTTACTCATATTAACATTATTGCTTCTATTTAGTAATAGAATAGTCCAGTATTAGGGCTAGGAGTTAGCTGTATTATTGCTGGGATTATTTTTATTGTTGAGCTTTAACGCTTTCTTAATTGATGGCTGCTTTTAGGCCTACTATGGTGTTGTTAGATCTTACTCTCTAGTGAAGGTTGTACCCATTTCTAAAAGGTTGTACCTTTTTAGACTAACTTTTAAAGATACAGTGAGATTTGTTTGTATTTTTGGTATCTTTAAAGCTGAACTAAAATTCATTTTCTGGACAACCAGCTATCACCAGGCTCGTTAGGCATGTCACCTCTACTTATGGATCTTCTCACTATTTTGCCACATAGATGAATTGGTTCTAATAAACTGTCCATGAGTAGCTCATCTGGTTTCGGGTTACTTAGCTAAAATTCGTTTTGTTAAGTTTTTTGCTCGTTAATTCATTATGCAAAAGGTACAAGGGTTAATCTTTGCTTTTTTGTACTTTGATTCTTTCATCGTTCCCTTACGGTACTTTCTCTATAGCGCCATGTTTAGAATTTCTATCTACTATACTTTAATTAGGGTAAATGTTTTGTTTTAGTTTGTTTTGGTCGTTTGATTGAAGAATGGGAGTTTTGGGCTAGGTATAGTTCAAGATATTCATAGTGTGTGAAATCTTCTAGGTGTAAACTAGATGCTTTAGTTAAGCTATATCTTGGTTTGTCCAAGCACACTTTCCAGTATGCTTACCTTGTTACGACTTGTCTCCTCTCATGTGACTGGTGCGTGTGAATAGGTTTGAGTGCATTGTATCTACTTGAGGAGGGTGACGGGTGGTGTGTGTGTGCTTCATGGCCTGGTTCAACTAAGCACTCTATTCTTAGTTTACTACTAAATCCTCCTTTGGTCATTAGTTTCATAATGGCTTTCGTATTGGTTTTTCTTGAGGTAGAAAATCAAGCCCATTTCTTCCCATTCCATAGGTTACACCTTGACCTAACATCTTTACGTGTTATGATTGAGCTTACTTTTACTCCTTTTTAGGGTTTGCTGAAGATGGCGGTATATAGACTGTATTAGCAAGGATTGGTGAGGTTTATCGGGGTTTATCAATTATAGAACAGGCTCCTCTAGAAGGGTATAAAGCACCGCCAAGTCCTTTGAGTTTCGGGCTGTTGCCAGTAGTACTCTGGCGAATAATTTTGTTTTTATAATTATTTGTGTTTAGGGCTAAGCATAGTGGGGTATCTAATCCCAGTTTGGGTCTTAGCTATAGTGTGTCAGCTTCTATAGGGTTACTTTCGTCACTTATTTTTGTTGTAATTATGGCTTTTTACAGTTTAATTAGAATTTAACTCTATTTGATGTAGTGCTTTAACACGTTTTACGCCGTGTTCCTGTTAGCTCGGGTTAATTGTATGACCGTGGTGGCTGGCACGAGATTTACCAACCCTAGTCAATATGGCTTAGTCAAACTTTCATTTATGGCTTAATTTTTGTCACTGCTGTCTCCTGTGGGGGTGTGGTTAAGCAAGGCGTTATGAGCTACAGGATGTGTGCTTGATACCTGCTCCTCTTAGTCCTACGGATTCGGAGGGCGTTACTCACTGGGGCGTGGATGCTTGCATGTGTAAGTCTATTGAAAGTTAACAGGAAGGCTGGGACCAAACCTATGTGTTTATGGAGTTAGTGCACTCATCTAGGCATTTTCAGTGCCTTGCTTTAAGTTTAAGCTACATTAACTATGTGTCATGTAGGAGACCCAGGCACTTATATACTTACCTCGGTTGGAGTGCTGATTTGAGTATTGGGGGTGGGATAAATTTATATTAGTATCTAGGGGAGAGTGTGTTAAAAATAGTGATAAATATTTAAGGGGGAGGGGGGAAGAGTATAGGGGATTTACAATATAATGATTATGTCCTGTGACCATTAACCGTGATGCTTGTGCCTACCATTATGGGGATGCTCAAGATGCAGTTAAGTCCAGCTACAATTCATGCTCCGGGTCAGGGCCTCAGACAGCCATAGCTGAGTCCAAGCATCCCCCAAAATTAAAAAATACCAAATGTATGACAGCACAGTTACGTGTGAGCATGGGCTGATTAGTCACTAGTCCATCGAGATGTCTTATTTAAGAGGAAAGAGTGGGCGATTTTAGATGAGATGGCCCTGAAGAAAGAACCAGATGTCTGATAAAGTTCATTAAATAGCTACCCCCACAATTAATGGGCCCGGAGCGAGAAGAGGGATCCCTGCCGAGCGGGTTGCTGGTTTCATGCGGCATGGTCAACAAGCTTGTGATCATAGGCTTTTTATTTTGCTAAAACATTTATAGAGTCTCAGACTGAACTTTTAAAATAAAACAGGGCTGGGAATCTCACACCAAAGTCTTATCACAGATTTTGCCTAACAAATCTAGGTGAATTTTTTTTTAAGGTCTCAAAAATTTCTTGAGATTTGTATCCGTGAGATAACCTTCCTAACTCATTTGATAAACTTACTGGAAACCTAAGAACTTTCAATTTTTGGAGGAGTCAGATAGAAAATATAATTGTTTTGTTTATAACATTTAATTTTACCAAAGTATTGTCATAATTAGTTTGAGAGGAAGATTTTTCTTACTCCCTGAAAACATAAGATTCAAACCCATAATTTTTCAGATAGAAACCATAAAAGTTATAAGCATATTTCCTGGTTCATTCAGTCCTTTTGCTAACTTTTGTGAAGTCATCAGGTTTTCCATTAAAATACCAGGACATATCAGAATGTTAAAAACTTCATATAATTTTTAGGGTATCTGTATTAGTTATTTTACCATACACTATAACATGAGCAGATTTATTACTCATCTGATAATCTTTTCCATGTAATTTAACCCACCAAATAAACACAGTTTAATATCTCTCCTTGGGATGCTTCAGGGGCCATCTGAAGCACCCCAAAGTTAGCTAGAAGCCAAAAGTGCTTCATAGAATGATTTAGGAAGTTTTGTCAACAAATATCAGAAAGGTTTCGAGCACTCAGTCAGATGGGACTATAGGTCACTGTGAAACAATAGCTATTCACTCAGCCAAAGTAACAATATGGGATTTCAGAGGCAAATACAGAACAGACCATTTAAGAGGCAAATAAACTTAAATCTATTGTCAAATGCAGTTCAACATCTGAAGAAAGTGTGTCCTTTTAACAGAGAGAAAAGCCAAATTCGAGTTTTTGCGTCAGCTTATTTTTAGTCATTAACAGTCCCAAATTTCTTTAGCTTCTTTGTAAGAGGAAACTAATGTTCAGTAATAAATGTTTCAAAATCTTACTCTATTTGGAAATGAGCTAGCTAGCCAGTGAACTTCCATCACTTAGTTTAGCACAACCCAATTCAAGTTACCCCAATTTGGACAGACTATTTCAGACAGACATTCCTAAAGCATAATTATTCTTAATAGAGTTTATCTAAAAGCTCATATCTCATTTACATTTTTTTGAAGATTTTTTTTTAACTTGAGGTAATTTACTTTTGACAAACTTGTAACAGATATAATATTTAACTTATATGAAACCTGGGTACAATGAAAATATTTTTTTAACATTAATTATTCTAAGACATGTCTATCTTAGATAGGTCAACAAACAAACATTAATAGCAGGTATTTAACATTGAATATTTCCCAGTTCACCTGAACCTGGAATTTATTGTTTAATTTAGAATTACTTGATTTGTAAGCGCTTACATTTTTTAAGCCAGATAAATAGATCCCATATACAAATTAACCTCAAAAATATTACCCAGAGACAGAGACATACCAAGACATATTTAGACAGACACAGTGCAAGATCTAGCTTCAAGTCCTTTTTTTCCCTCAGTGTCAGGAGTTAGAGACGGTCTAGATAAGTGTTCCTGAGAGCCCTAGTCTCAAGGCACAGGGAAAGAAAATCAAATTCTAACAAATGGCGGCAGGTCTAAACCACATGGTGGCCAGACAAAGCAAAATGGCCATCAAAAATCACTACACAGATCACATAGTTAAAACACACACATAAAAACCCGGCAGTCCTCATCACAGTGAAAGTGAAGTCACTCAGTCGTATCAGACTGTTTGCGACCTGTGGACTGTAGCCCACCAAGCCTTTCTGTAACATCAAAGATTTTAAGGGAGGAAAGGAAGCCAGGTTGAAAGAAGGGGGAGGAGGTGGGAGAGGGGGCAAAAGGGGTGGCCTTACAGACGTCTCCTGCCACCTACAGATACCCAGGCCTTACGGGACTTTTCCCTGGGCTTCCAGAGAAGGGAGGACTGGAACTCGGCCCTACCAGAAATCAGAACCAGAATTCGAGTTCTCTGCCAAGAGGAGGTGATCAGTCTCCAATCCTCAGCTCAGGCTGAGGGCCCTTCGACGAGATTTTTGCGTCCAGGACCAGGGGACTAGAAAAACAGGGAAGGATAGGAAGGGTTAAGGAGAGGAAAGAGAGAGAGAAGAGAGAGATCAATAAAGTCTCTTGTTTCTTACCGGTCGGGGCACTCTGACCAGTTGTCCACATCAGGAGGAGATCAGGGACAAAAGGGTCCCAGTTGCGGCCGCTGGGTCTGGTCCATTGGCAGGCAAGCTGGCCCCTGAGTACCCCGAGTGGTCAGGATGTCAGTCTCGGTGAAGAAGAGTCCCACCAGAGTCACCATTTGTTGCAGGAAGAGGGACCCCTTCCAGGGCCCGAAACTGAGCTCTTGCCTAACACTCGGAAATGAATTGTCCGAGGAGACACATGTGCTGACAAAGCAAGAGATTTTATTGGGAAAGGGCACCCGGGTGGAGAGCAGCAGGGTAAGGAAACCCAGGAGAACTGCTCTGCTGCGTGGCTCACAATGTACAGGCGGTGTCTCCTTTAAACCTTTCCCGAACTCTTCCGGTTGGTGGAGGCTTATTAGTTCCATATTCTTTATCAGGATCTCCTGTCATAAAACAACTCATGCAAATGGTTACTATGGTGCCTGGCCAGGGTGGGGCGGTTTTAATCAGTGTGTTTCCCCTAACAATTCCCCCTGCAAGATGGGGTATATAGCGGCGCCGTTGGTTCAGCTCCTTGAGATTCTTTGGGTTCTTTCTTATATGTGTCGCTAACACCTGAGGGGTAGAAAATCCCTGTTGAGGCAAAAAAGGTTTTACCCAAGGAGGGGTGGGGGGGAGCTTGGTCAGGGTGTCCAATCCGCAGTCGGAAGATGATATCTCGGACTTGGTGTACAGTTCCCAAGTCAAAGGTGCCTTCTGAGGGCCAGCCTACATGGAAGGTCGGCCATTCTGTTCTGCAAAAAGTTATTAATTTGTTCTTCTTCACCAGCACCGATAGATTCTGTGCTGTAGACTTAAAATCAGAGAAGTGGTCAGTCATAAGAGACAAAGGAGTAGAAGTTGTTTGTCCCATGATTACAGAGAAAAACACAGGAGACCAAATGAGCACACAAAGAGCAGAGCCAGTGCCAGCACTCACACAGACGCAACAAACAGACAACAAATGTACATCGGCCAAGAACACAGTACTAGGTCTTCCCGGGCCCCCTTTTTTTAACCTTTTTCTCCCCTAGAGAGTATCTTACCGACAGGACGTCCACAGAGCCAGCCGCCTCCCCAGCACAATGCCAGGCCTCGGCCTTACGCCGGTCTTAACCTGAAAACAGAGCCAGCCGCCTCCCCAGCACGATGCTGGGCCTCAGCCTTACGCTGGACTTAACCAGAATTAACACCGGTTCTGCCAGGAGAGTGTTATTCTTCCCAGTTAAAGGGATCCCGGACAAGCCCCCAAATGTTATGCTCAGAGTCCGAGTCCCCAAAACTGAGAGAATAAGACGTCCACAGCAAAGCAAAAGCATAAAGGGGTTTATTGCTAGCTCGAGTTAGGGCCCAGGTCTCATCCAGCACAGTGGAATCCGACAAGAGCCCCGAGCTCTGAATCACATCTACTTTTATACAGATGGTTCTTTGTTCCTGTAACAGCATAGCTGATTGGTTAAACCGTATGCACACGCGGAACTTTTAAACCTCACATCCCTATCTGGATTTGCTCGGGTCTGGCGTGGGCGGGGGACTACAGGGATTTTTCTGATTGGTCAAGCTACACTGCCTGCGGGAGTTTCCAGTGCCTCAGCCTTCCTAGACACTAAACCTCAGGCCTAGCCTGCCCCTTAGGGCCTGTCCTGGCTCCAGATTGGTCCTAACACAGAGAAGCCTGGTGGGCTGCAATCCAGTGGGTTGCAGAGTCAGACAGCACTGAAGCGAGTTAGCACACAGCACACAGGCACAGACGTGACCTATAAGAGCGAGGCGATAAGGACCTGAACAGATCACTGCAGGTGAGGATGGGGGAAGAGTAGATCTGAGAGGTGGTTTCCCAACTAAGTGTTCCTGTTCAGTCGCTCAGTTTTGTCTGACTCTTTGCCACCCAAGGGACTGCAAGCACGCCAGGCTTCCTGTCAATCATCATCTCCTGGAGCTTGCTCACGCTCAAGTCCATTGAGTCAGTGATGCCATCCAACCACTTCATCCTCTGACGTCCCCTTCTCCTCCTGCCTTCAACCTTGCCCAGCATCAGGGTCTTTTCCAATGAGTCAGTTCTTTGCATTAGGTGGCCAAAGTACTGGAGTTTGAGCTTTAGCATCAGTCCTTCCAGTGACTATTCATGATTGACTTCCTTTATGATGGACTGCATCTAAGTGACTGCATGGCTAAATGGTGGAGTGGGCAAACTACGTAGGCTAGATCCGGGAAGGGAGGGCTCAAGGATTGAAGTTTTAGCATTCCTCTCTCACTGATTTTTGTTGGGCATGGGGATAGTAGCTGGTAGACTTTGACCTTAGAATGTTCCTATATTTTAACTTAAAATAAATTTATTTCCAGCATACAGATTTGAGCCTTTGAAATAATTTTATTAAAAATTAGTTTCTGGCAATGCCACGGGAGCCTTGGTTGGCCTCAGATAGCCAGTCCCCCACTTTCCCCACTGGCCACTTCCCAGGTCGTTCGGGGCACGGTGTGGCACGCCCCTCTGCATGTTGGAACCAGGTCCAGTACAGAAAACTGTTCATCCTGGAACACGGGTGTGACCAGAAAGGCAGCAGCCCCCTCGCCCAACACTGCACCACTCTATTGTGGGGAACCTGGGGGAACCTGGTGCTAAACCATTCCTAGATGACCTGTTTCTGGGTTGGGGTTTTGCATGTAGCAGAGCAGCTCTCTCGCTTTGATCTGTTGAAAGTCAGCCCTCGACACAAGGGTTTGTAAAAAGAAATAAGGTTATCAAAATTTCTTTTTAATAACAGGATTTTTTTTAAAAGACAAAAAAATTAGTTTCTAAAATCAGGCAATAGTTTTAGAAGTGCTAAAGTATTTCTTCATGCAGAGCATAGAATACATTAAATGACCAAGGTAAACAGAAAAAAAAAACCAATATCCAAAAGTCATATTTAACATTGTAGCTTTTATTTGACCCAGGATTTACACAATCAAATGCAAACAAAAAGACAGGAAGAGTTCTTTGAGAGTAAGGAATGCTGTTGCTGTCTTCACAGGACCATTATACAGATTTGTATGGTGTCAGGTTCTTTTCCAGACACTGTTCTCTTTACCTTGATGTATAATTGTATTATTTACAATTTACCATTTCCTCTTTACTATATATGATAGAATACAAGCAAAGGGTTTTCATAAACTGTATGTCCTCTGGAAGTGCAATCAGGTTAACTCATTCCCAGTACCACACTTGCTTACACAATTCCTTCCCTTTCTTTTTTCTACTCTTGCTAAAACACACACACACACACACACACACACACACACACAAACACCCACCCCTCAAGAACACAAAACAAACAAAATCCCTGGGAACTTCCTTGTGGCTAAGACTCTGCACTGGCGATGCAGAGGTCCTGGGTTCAGTCTCTGGACAGGGAAATAGATCCCACATGCTGCACCTAAGAGCCCCATGAAGCCAAATAATAAATAAATAAATACTTAAAAAAAACCCAGCAAACAGCAATGAAGAACATAAAAGCACCGGTTTTGATCAGCATAACACAGTAGTTAAATTTTACTTATTTTCTATTTAGTTTTTAGTAAATATTAAACATTTTTTCTAATAATGCAGGATATAAAAACATAAAATAAGTTGACAGTTAACTTGCCAGAGATTGAAACACATCAAATGTTAGATATGAATAACTAATTCTAAAGTACATTAATAAAAGTTCTAAATAACTAGAATTAAGTACTTAGAATGTATGATTTACAGTAAAAGTCAAATCATAATACAGTAAATTTTACTTCTTTTCCATTTTGTTTTTAGTACATATTATTTTAAATATCTTTGTAATAATGCAGGATATAAAACATAAAATAAGTTGACAGTTAACTTGCCAGAGAGATGCAAACACATCAAAAGCTAGATATCAACTCTAAAGTACATTAATAAAACAGTTTTAAATAACTACAACCTTCAACTACTTAGAATGTATGATTTAGAGTAAAAGTCAAAGGTTATTGATGCTATGTTATAAGCTTCCATGTTTTGGGAAAGAAATATGTAAAGGGAGATAATATTCAACCCTGGTGGTACTTCATTCCAAGAGATATTGAATCAAATTAACAACCACAACCACAGCGGACTGTTTTTGTCTCCCCACAAGCTAAAACGTGGGGGAATGCAGAAAGTGACTGCTATTTTGTATGGGCTTTTTTAAAGGGTGATGAAAATATTCTAAAGCTGTGGTGATGGTTTTACAAGTTTTAAAATATACCATATAAACTACTGTATTGTACTCTGTTTTAAAGTGTGAGTTTTATGGCACATGGATTCACTCAATAACTTTGTTTTTTCTACATGCCCAAGGACACATGGGGAAAAAAAAAAAAACTGTAAAGAAAAAAGGAGTTGAGTACCACCACGGCCCAGGGAAAGTAAGGAGGGTGGTGGGGGAGGACAGAAGAGAGGAAGGAGAGGGACATGCATTGCTGACTACTTCTCCCCTCCTCCATTCAGTATACATGTGCACACACTTGCACACATACGCACGCACACACACAGGCAGGCACACGCACACACGCACACACACAGGCAGGCACACGCACACACGCACACACGCACACACACAGTGATAACCAGTGACAAGCAACTGGCTGAGTTCTGTTACGGAGAAAACCATAACTGCTCTGTTTCCTGACAAGGTCTCCTGCTCTTGTAAATGCTGACCTTGCTTGCTAAATAGTTGGTCTTTGTTAATGGGGTTTTTCCTTCTGCTCTCGCTTTTTAACTTTTAAAAGCAAATTTTAATAACTAGCATACAGTCTGTGTCACATCTTCTCTAATTTAAGTCATGCTCTGTGGTATCTGTAAAGTCATATTCATTTTATTCTGAAAAATATCTGCTTCTGAATCTTTCTCAGTGTAAGTATTATAGTTACCTTATCAAGTCAAGTAAGTATTTCACAAGTATTACAGGGTTGAACTCTTACAGTCCAGGCCTTTTAGGTGTTCTTTTGGCTTTCTTTTTCTTAAGCCTTCTTATTGACTCATAAGGGCTTCCCAAGTGGCACTAGTAATAAAGAACTTGCCTGTCAATGCATGAGTCTAAGATACGCGATGGATGGGAAGATCCCCAGGAGGAGGGCATGACAACCCACTGCCGTATTCTTCTAGAGAATCCCACGGACAGAGGAGCCTGGCAGGCTACAGCCCATAGTGTTGCAAAAACTAGGACACAACTAAACCAACTCAGCATGGCACACACTGACTCACAGACACTAGCAGCTTAATTTCAACAAAAAGATGATAGACCTCTACACTTTTATTTAGAAGTAGAGGGATTCTGAAAACTAACTTTCTTTCTAGCTGAATTTTATTAACTGGCAATAAGTCACTGTTTCAAAGTCTTAGTCATTTGCCCAACTTTTTACTGCCTGTATATTATATTCCGGGAAGTAGAATCAAAGTCAGGAATTATCAGTGACATAGTCTGAATACAAATGTTAAATTGTCTGAATTGATAGGGAGACTGTCCTCTTGGAAAAGCAAAGCAGTCTCCTTAAGAAAGAGATGGAGCAATGGCTACTTCCCCCCTTTTTCTAACTGTATCCTGACTTTTCTCTTTATTGAAGACCCCGAAGTGCAAGCCTGAGTCTCACCTTGTGGCTTATCAGCATCATGGGCTGCAGCTGTAGCTCCACTCGTATTCTTGCTTGCTGTGGACTGTTCACTGCAAGGTCTCTGGCTACTGCTCTCTCTCACTGAAACGCGAAAAACACCCAATGATGGTCTTTTCACATTAGAACTTGAAGTATAGTCTAAAGGAAATAGATGTAAAGTGGTGTTTTCGTCTCTCCGTGTAAAAGGAGAAAATATGCTTTTGGTGTAATCAATCATACTTTCCTCTGAAGTTTCAGATATTTCAGTATGTAGGTCTTCTCCTGGAGAAATGATGGAAAGGCTCCGAGGGAAATCAATCTCAGTTCCATGCTTTGGTGTGGAGATCCTCTCTGAGGAGGTCCTCTGTGTGAAAATGGATTTGCTTTGTGGATGGCCAAGCCTGGCATCAGGAAGGCTGGAGTCATCTTGAAATCCATCCACTGTTTGAGGGCCGAACGTAGGCGCTGAAGGAACAGTGCTAGATGACTTCTGACTGCCACTGCTTATTGTGATCGTCTTATTGCTGTTAGAGGAAATCTTCTCCTGAGGACGCTGTGGCACCTCAAAGACGTCCTGACTGTAAAATGAAACCTGAAGCTCGGAACTGTGTGGCTGTTTCTTTTTCCCTCTAGGTTTCATCTGTTTGGTATTCGTTTGCATTATCAGTTTGACAGCCACATACCTCTCAGGTCCGGGCGGAGGGTCCCTGATCGAAATAACTGACTCGCTCTTTTGAGACCCAAGGACGAAGTCATCATCACTATCAGAAAAAGAACGGTGAAACTGTGGCTGTTTCCTCTTGAGCCTAGCCGAAAGCTGCTTGTTTTCTTCTCTTAATTTGTTACTTTCTGCTGTGAGCTCACCAATAAACTTCAGATTTTGTTGTTGGATATCATAAAATTCTTGCTGTAGTTTATTTCTGTACGTTTCGTTTACTGTACAGCGATCACATACTTTGGTGTTTAACTGACCTCGCAGGTCATGGATAGTGTCATTCAGGGTTCTCTGTTGCTCTGTCCAATCTTTAATTCTGGATATGGAGCCTGTCCACCTCCCGTCTGACAACCGCTCTTTCCTCAAACTGGTTACTTTCCCCTGAAGTCGGTGTAGCTCTCTGTCATGGAGCTCTTTAAGTGTTAGCCAGGTTTTTTTAAACTCTTCCGAAAACACATCACAGAGGCTAACCTGCATTTTATCTTCTTTGGAAGAGCTCTGCCCGCTTTCCCTGTCTTCTTCACCCACGTCCCCCGCCTTCATCTTGATTCTCTGACTGGGATTGGGAAACAGTGGAGACAGGCACCACCAAAAAATGGCGGAAGGGCCGTCAACTAGAACTGGGCTGCGGACCGATCGAGAGTTTCACCTCTTCTACAGACCTGTGAAGTGGTCTCAGGGCACCGGATGGGTGAGAGGATGGATCAAAGATGGCTCAGGTATGCACAGCAGGACGTAGGTGGGGGGCAGGAAGGAGACACCAGCCTCCTTTTGCCAAGAAGAGCAAAAGCACAAGGGAAGGAAGACGGTGCCTTCAAGCCACGCTGTGCCGGACTGGAGACTCAAGAGACTGGAAATGCAGTGACTTCTGGGAAAGCCCCGCTGAGCTGAAGTGCATCCCAAAAGGGGGGGGGGGGCTTGGAACATACCCCTTGTTTTATTTTTGAAACAAATTAATTTGACCCAATTTTAGCTACTTTCTTCCTGACAGTCAGTATTTTATAATCATTGAGAAGCACAAATACCCATGGTCATTAGTAAGTTGGACATAAAGTCAAAAGCCATGCACTCTCTCCTTCCTGTCACCCCTCCGTTTAGGCAACATTGCTTAGTCGTCCATTCCTAGATTTAGAGGTTCTCGGGAGACTGGCAATTCTGTAACTGATTACTGTTGCAATCCATCCTAGAGCTTTGCTGGTGGGTCAGTAGGTAACGAGTCTGCCGGCAATGTGAGAGAGCCAGGTTCAAACTCTGGATCGGGAAGATCCCCTGGAGAGGGAAATGGCAACCCACTCCAGTATTCCTGCCTGGAGAATTCCATGTACAGAGGAGCCCAATGAGGCTACTGTCCTTGTGGTCACAAAGAGTCGGACACGACTGAGTAACACTTCCACTAGGTTTTTAAAATTTAGAAGTGAAACTGCTGGCACTATTAGCTATATCTGAATAGGTTAAAAAACAGAATGGAAGGTTAAGTGGGGGTAATATTTTTCTCTTAAAAAAGTTTCAGTGAGTGTGTTGGAAGTTAAAAAAAAAAAAAGAACAACTCAAAACAAGTATATGTGATAGGTTTAAGGGCTTTTATATCTAAAATAGTTGTTTCATGAATCTGTGTGGTATGTATCTATATTGCTAGAACTTCAGGGTTAATAATTCAAAGAGAAAGAGGAAAATAAGTTATCACTTTTTCCTCTCAAGTTCTCAAAATTTTTGGTTCTCCAAATCCTTTGAGTAGCAGGCAAACGTGCTTGACCCTACCTTCGGAACAATGCACATAAATGCACCATTTTGCATAAAATTTTAGGAAAAACCCCAGGTCTACTTCGCTCCCTGTCTTCAGGGATGATAAGCCATCAAAAAGAACATTTATAAAGTAAATAAAAATAATTGTTAAAGTTGAAAATAATTACAGATTAAGCAGTATATTTGGAATTAATAGAGTGTATTGTGGATATTGGGCAGTGAGATGAGATAGGAGGGCAGGATTCAGATGAGACAGAACTGGTTATGAGTTGATGGTTATTGAAACTAAAGTTATGTACTTTGGAATTCACTGTGCTATTACTATTTGCTGTTATGGTTTCTGCTATTTCAAGCTGTAACACTTTATTCTATTTTCAGATACACTCTTAACTTACTGGAACAAGGTATCTCCCCAGGAGCTCATAAACATTCTCATACTTCTAGAGTAAGTTGTCTTGTTTTCATAAAATTTCCTCTTATTTTTGGGAGCTTAATGTTTATAGTTAATGAAATATTACTCCTTTTTTGTTTTCATCAGCATATTTGTACATAATATAGTGAATGTTAAACTATTTTCATAGTTTATAGGTTGACATATAGCTTCTTCACACATAGAAGAAAAACATGTAAATGAAATACTTGTGGTATTATAGGAAACTCTAGCTAATAAATAGCCCATCTTTGCAGACCATCTGGAATCTTTGTGTGATCTGGAAAACTGGAAGTGGCACCAGCTGTCCTAATCATTCATTTAGAGCAGATGCTGGGTTAATGGAGCCCCTTAAATGTTGGAGTTTAGAATGAGTACCCTTAGACAGAGCCAAGTAATTCTACCCACTTAAGAAATGTGTGCGTATGTATATGTATACATACACACACACACACACACACACATACATATATATGTATATATATATGCACACATATATACCCCACTCCAGTACTCTTGCCTGGAAAATCCCATGGACGGAGGAGCCTCATAGGCTGCAGTCCACGGGATCACTAAGAGTCGGACATGACTGAGCGACTTCACTTTCACTTTTCACTTTCATGCATTAGAGAAGGAAATGGCAACCCACTCCAGTGTTCTTGCCTGGAGAATCCCAGGGATGGGGAAGCCTGGTGGGCTGCCGTCTCTAGGGTCGCACAGAGTAGGACATGACTGAAGTGACTTAGCAGCAGCATGTATGTGTGTGTGTGTGTGTGTATATATATATGTGTGTGCATATATATATATATATATATATATATATTCAAAGGTACTTGAGTGGAGGGGGGAAGTTGTCCTATATTTTTTGTTGAGCTATTTTTACATCGTTATTGAAGCTAAAAGAAAAATTATAGTGAAGTGTAATTTCTAAATACATTTTAACATAAATAGTACACATATATGATATTGTGTACAGAATGTGGTCCACTGGAGAAGGGAATGGCAAGCCACTTCAGTATTCTTGCCTTGAGAACCCCATGAACAGTAGGAAAAGGCAAAATGATAGGATACCAAAAGAGGAACTCCCCAGGTCATTAGGTACCCAATATGCTATTGGAGATCAGTGAAGAAATAACTCCAGAAAGAATGAAGGGATGGAGCCAAAGCAAAAACAATACCCAGTTGTGGATGTGACTGGTGATAGAAGCAAGATCTGATGCTGTAAGAGCAATATTGCATAGGAACCTGGAATGTCAGGTCCATGAATCAAGGCAAATAGGAAGTGGTCAAACAAGAGATGGCAAGGGTGAACATCAACATTCTAGGAATCAGCAAAGTAAAATGGACTGGAATGGGTGAATTTAAGTCAGATGACCATTATATCTACTACTGCGGGCAGGAATCCCTCAGAAGAAATGGAGTAGCCATCATGGTCAACAAAAGAGTCTGAAATGCAGTACTTGGATGCAATCTCAAAAATGACAGAATGATCTCTGTTCATCTCCAAGGCAAACCATTCAATATCACAGTAATCCAAGTCTATGTCCCAACCAGTAAAGCTGAAGAAGCTGAAGTTGAACAGTTTTATGAAGACCTACAAGAGCTTTTAGAACTAACACCCAAAAAAGATGTCCTTTTTATTATAAGGGACTGGAATGCAAAAGTAGGAAGTCAAGAAACACCTGGAGTAACAGGCAAATTTGGCCTTGGAATGGGGAATGAAGCAGGGCAAAGACTAATAGAGTTTTGCCAAGAAAATGCACTGGTCATAGCAAACACCCTCTTCCAACAACATAAGAGAAGACTCTACACATGGACATCACCAGATGATCAACACCGAAATCAGATTGATTATATTCTTTACAGCCAAAGATGGAGAAGCTCTATACAGTCAACAAAAACAAGACCAGGAGCTGACTGTGGCTCAGATCATGAACTCCTTATTACCAAATGCAGACTCAAATTGAAGAAAGTAGGGAAAACCGCTAGACCATTCAGGTATGACCTCAATCAAATCCCTTATGATTATACAGTGGAAGTGAGAAATAGATTTAAGGGCCTAGATCTGATAGATAGAGTGCCTGATGATCTATGGAATGAGGTTCGTGACATTGTACAGGAGACAGGGATCAAGACCATCCCCATGGAAAAGAAATGCAAAAAAGCAAAATGGCTGTCTGGGGAGGCCTTACAAATAGCTGTGAAAAGAAGAGAGGGGAAAAGCAAAGGAGAAAAGGAAAGATATAAGCATCTGAATGCAGAGTTCCAGAGAATAGCAAGAAGAGATAAGAAAGCCTTCTTCAGCGATCAATGCAAAAAATTAGAGGAAAAGAACAGGATTGGAAAGACTAGAGATCTCTTCAAGAAAATTAGAGATACCAAGGGAACATTTCATTCAAAGATGGGCTCGATAAAGGACAGAAATGGTATGGGCCTAACAGAAGCAGAAGACATTAAGGAGAGGTGGCAAGAATACACAAAAGAACTGTACAAAAAAGATCTTCACAACCAAGATAATCACAATGGTGTGATCACTCACCTAGAGCCAGATATCCTGGAATGTGAAGTCAAGTGGGCCTTAGAAAACATCACTATGAACAAAGCTTGTGGAGGTGATGGAATTCCAGTTGAGCTGTTTCAAATCCTGAAAGATGATGCTGTGAAAGTGCCGCACTCAATATGCCAGTAAATTTGGAAAATTCAGCAGTGGCCACAGGACTGGAAAAGGTCAGTTTTCATTCCAATTCCAAAGAAAGGCAATGCCAAAGAATGCTCAAACTACCGCACAGTTGCACTCATCTCACATGCTAGTAAAGTAATGCTGAAAATTCTCCAAGCCAGGCTTCAGCAATATGTGAACCGTGAACTCTCTGATGTTCAAGCTGTTTTCAGAAAAGTCAGAGGAACCAGACATCAAATTGCCAACATCCGCTGGATCATTGAAAAGCAAGAGAGTTCCAGAAAAACATCTATTTCTGCTTTATTGACTATGCCAAAGCCTATGACTGTGTGGATCACAATCAACTGTGGAAAATTCTGAAAGAGATGGGAATACCAGAACACCTAACCTACCTCTTGTGAAATCTGTATGCAGGTCAGGAAGCAACAGTTAGAAGTGGATATGGAACAACAGACTGGTTCCAAATAGGAGAAGGAGTACGTCAAGGCTGTATATGGTCACTCTGCTTATTTAACTTCTATGCAGTGTACATCATGAGAAATGCTGGACTGGAAGAAACACAAGCTGGAATCAAGATTGCCGGGAGAAATATCAATAACCTCAGATATGCAGATGACACCACCCTTATGGCAGAAAGTGAAGAGGAGCTAAAAAGCCTCTTAATGAAAGTGAAAGAGGAGAGCAAAAAAGTTGGCTTAAAGCTCAACATTCAGAAAACGAAGATCATGGCATCCGGTCCCATCACTTCATGGGAAATAGATGGGGAAACAGTAGAAACAGTGTCAGACTTTATTTTGGGGGGCTCCAAAATCACTGCAGATGGTGACTGCAGCCACAAAATTGATAAGACGCTTACTCCTTGGAAGGAAAGTTATGACCAACCTAGATAGTATATTCAAAAGCAGAGACATTTCTTTGCTGACTAAGGTCCGTCTAGTCAAGGCTATGGTTTTTCCTGTGGTCATGTATGGATGTGAGAGTTGGACTGTGAAGAAGGCTGAGCGCCGAAGAATTGATGCTTTTGAACTGTGGTGTTGGAGAAGACTCTTGAGAGTCCCTTGGACTGCAAGGAGATCCAACCAGTCCATTCTGAAGGAGATCAACCCTGGGATTTCTTTGGAAGGAATGATGCTAAAGCTGAAGCTCCAGTACTTCGGCTACCTCATGCGAAGAGTTGACTCATTGGAAAAGAGTCTGATGCTGGGAGGGATTGGGGGCAGGAGGATAAGGGGACAACTGAGGATGAGATGGCTGGATGGCATCATGGACTCGATGGACGTAAGTCTGAGTGAACTCCGGGAGATGGTGATGGACAGGGAGGCCTGGCCTGCTGTGATTCATGGGGTCGCAGAGTCGGTCATGACTGAGCGACTGAACTGGACTGATGATATTGTGTGTGCATGTCCAGCAAAACATTTGGAGAAAATATTGATAAACAAGGTAGGATTTAAGCAAAAACTACTCTAATTATATTGAAATATTCACTAATGAAAATAGATGATGTTGGGGATTTACGTTAAAAACATGGAGGAGGTAGTAAGTGTGGAGGGAGAGGAGAGGACCTGTTTGGGGTAGAAGATAAACAAGAGTGGCCATGAGTTGATAATTGTTGAAGCTGGTTGGTGCTGGGTACACGGGGTTTAGTTTGCTATCTTCTCTACCTTTGTATGTTTGGGATTTTCTATACTAGAAAGTAGTTTAATATCACTATAAAAATATAGCAATTGCCACATTTTTTAGGGTTAAGAACCTTTTTAGGTGTTAATGACTATATTAGAGACCTTGCTGGGATACACATTATAAAGCATGAAGGATGATTTTCTTTGATATGTTTTTTAGAAATATGTCATTAGAATTGTATGTGAAGACCTGAGACTTTTTGGTGCTGAAGTAATTGTAGCAAATGAATGTAGAGCAATATAATATGGCAGGAGGTTGTTTGTATATTTATTTGTATATACCAAAACATATTATTGTAATATGATTTTTTTCAAGTTCTCATCTTTACTTTTTTTAAATGGACTAGAATATTTATTTTTGTTTTTTTTTTTGTTTGTTTGTTTTTTTAATTTTAATATCAGGCTCTACTACAAAGCCACAGTCATCAAAACAGTATGGTACTGGCACAAAGACAGACATATAGATCAATGGAACAAAATAGAAAGCCCAGAGATAAATCCACACACATATGGACACCTTATCTTTGACAAAGGAGGCAAGAATATACAATGGAGTAAAGACAATCTCTTTAACAAGTGGTGCTGGGAAAACTGGTCAACCACTTGTAAAAGAATGAAACTAGATCACTTTCTAACACCGCACACAAAAATAAACTCAAAATGGATTAAAGATCTAAATGTAAGATCAGAAACTGTAATATGATTTTAAATAGGCCATTCGTTGTAACATATAGATTTTCAAATATTATCTGTTAAAATGCAAAGTATGGTGATATATTACTAACATGCTACTGTTTTTCTTACTAGAGTATGTTAGTTTCACTTTAGATACATGGGGAAAAGAATCATAGCAAGGTAATTCTCATAGCACTGCAATTTCCTCTTTTTTTCTTCTCTTCCAACAGAGGGCAATCTTAATCATGCCATGCAAAACCTAGATGCTTCCTTTTGAGTTAGCCTTAAGATACCCATCAAGAGGCTTTTTAGTTCCTCTTCACTTTCTGCCATAAGGGTGGTGTCATCTGCATATCTGAGGTTATTGACATTTCTCCTGGCAATCTTGATTCCAGCTTGTGCTTCTTCCTGCCCAGTGTTCCTCATGATGTACTCTGCATAGAAGTTAAATAAGCAGGGTGACAATATACAGCCTTGACGTACTCCTTTTCCTATTTGGAACCAATCTGTTGTTCCATGTCCAGTTCTAACTGTTGCTTCCTGACCTCCATATAGGTGTCTCAAGAGGCAGGTCAGGTGGTCTGGTATTCCCATCTCTTTCAGAATTTTCCACAGTTTATTGTGATCCACACAGTCAAATGCTTTGGCATAGCCAATAAAACAGAAATAGATGTTTTCTGGAACTCTCTTACTTTTTCGGTGATCCATCAGATGTTGGCAATTTGATGTCTGGTTCTTCTACCTTTTCTAAAAACAGCTTGAATATCTGGAAGTTCACGGTTCACATATTGCTGAAGCCTGGCTTGGAGAATTTTGAGCATTACTTTACTAGCATGTGAGATGAGTGCAGTTGAGCAGTAGTTTGAGCATTATTTGGCGTTGCCTGAACTGAACTAAGATACCCATGGTTTATTTAATGCTTCTCAACTCAGTGTTGAAATTAACCTGATGGGAAGTGATACATTTTTAAAAGTTTTCCAAAAGGTAATGGTTAGACCGATGTGCACAATTTCTGGTCTAATCCTAGAATAGATGCTTGTCTCTACTGAAGCTCGTGAGAAAGGGCTATTTCCAGAGGAAGGCAGGAAAACATCAAGTGAGGACATTGTCAGGTCTGTACTTCTGTTTACAACCTATCAATACTCACTTCAGTTACTAATGTAAACACAAATCCCCAACAGCAATTGAGACATATATTATTTCTTTCTTCTTTTTGCTGTGTAAGTCTTAGTGAAATAAATACTTAAGGAAACGTTTGCACGACCCTAAGGAAAAGATGGGGTTGCAAAGAGTCGGATACAACTGAGCGACTGAACTGAACTGAAGGAAAAGATTACTTGCTTATTTCAATAAGATATGTTTCAGAGGTAGAGTTACTCATTAAAGGAACTTAAGTAGATTTCTTTTCTCTTTTAAAATAACTTTCATAGCACTTGGAAAAACTAAAGAGGCAGTTTGGATGGGGTTTATTGCTGAGTCTCTGGGACATCCTAATAATTCAGATGACAATTTCTAGTGTCTCCCCAGCACTGGGAACTGGTTGGGAACTGCTATGGTAACTACCACCATCAATCTTAATCACCAAGATTCTGCTGACCTGCCCTCTGTGTTTAGTAGAGGATGGACAAAGGCTTTTTCCTCAGTGCTTGTATCACCCAGTTGTTAATTTTTTAATGAAACCCTAAAATTCAAGGAGAACAAAATAAAAATGTGGAAATAGACATGTTTATCGAGTAAAAAAGTTCTGATCCAAGTTTAACTCCGGCCCAGAGACAGATTAGATAGGCCTCATTCTTAAACAGCTAACTTCAGGAAACCACCCCCCTCCCCGCCCTCCACCCGAGTCTCTGAGTGTCCCTCTCACTGTTTTCTCTGACTCTTGCCTTTCCTTATCTCTTGAAAAAAAGACGGAAAATTATTGGAGTATTGTCCAGTCTACTCTGATATTTTTGAGGAGAGGAAGGAAAGTAAGAAATTTCTCTAAATTCCTTACTTGTATTCTTGTAGTATAAGCTATTTTAAATACATGGTAAGCATCATACAGTTTCCAGTGATGTCTCATTTAAGCCAAATAATAGTTGGTAGGATATTGAGCGTAGCACTGTGTTTATGTGGAAATCTAGTCATTTATTAGTTTAAAAAATATAACATTGAGATACAGTATTAAAGTACTTCATTTCCTAACTTTAACCTTTATTTTAGGGTGCATAATGCCTGGCTGTCAAAACACTTTGGAGTAGCCTGAAAATCGCAAACCATGCCAGCTCTTTGAAACAGATCAGGAATAATGCAGGCCAGGCTTCAGCATCTTAATAGTCCGGAAAGTTTATTTACACTTAATCACAGTCTGAAACAGACATTAATACTATTTAACCTAAATCACCAGTACAGCTGGAGATCATTTTACATACATCGATACATTTGCATATCTCTGTTTCTGTACAGTCATTTCATCATATGTGAATATAAGATCAAATATGCATAGATTGTTTCTGGCAATTTTAGTTAATAGTGAATTCTTAGTTTAATATGAAGGAGATTACTTTTCTCATTGAACTATTATTATATGTGATTTTACAGTCAGTATTCTCTATCTGTACTTTAATGAAAATAATGAATCTGAATAAAATAGTATATATAATATTTGTTTAGAATGACTGTTTTTCATTCAGTGATTTTTTAAGGGATTACCCATGCTGAGCTGTCTGCAGAGGTCAGAGTACTGTAAATTCTATTTTGACAAAGACATATTTCACACAGGTTGAAATAGGAAGCTAGAGGGTTATATGAATGAAAGCTATTTTCTGAAAGCAAATCTTGATAAAAAGTCAGAGTGAGAGAATGTTCTTTACCAGACAGTCCTTTAGAGGTTGCATAAGAGGAAGCAAGCAGAACTGGCTTTGCGATTTGGACTAATAATAAACACAAATGTCTTGAGCAGATGGATGCTGAGCTACTAGACCCCGGACCTTTCAAAAAAAAATGGGAGTGGTACAGCCTTCAGCTTTGTTCTTTGTCTCTTGTAACAATGTATTGAACCTGTGTCTTTCAGTTGGCCCAGATGCTTTGTTTTCCTTCTGATTTAGAAACAAGTCTCACACCACTGGCATCATTGAAAACATCAGGCCATAGGGAACCCCTGTACATAACATAGCTGCTTTTCTATGATTTCTCATTTTTGCACATATAATGAGCAGCACAGCCTAAAATGCCTCCCACATTATTTCTTAGGTACATACCTCGATCATCACTCACATCTTGTCTACAAAGAGGTAGGCACCTATTTATTTGCTACAGAGCTGTTGATACAGAGCTGAAGTAAACAATAGCAGAATTAACCCAGATCGTATTTGATTAAGGGGTAAATACAGCAAAACTTATTAAGTCTGCAGTTACTGAGAGCCTGGTGACTTTTTGCTTGTCTCTCTCTCTGAGTCTTTGGGAGAGAAAGTCATTCCAAACTGTTATGTGAATCCGTGTGTCATACAGTTTTAATTTCCTTTTTTAAAAAAAATCTCAGGTTCTACAACAACTGAAGCAAACATTTTCCATCAGGCACTTCTTGAAAGAAATATTGCTACCGACGTTTCCCTAACAGTGTTAGATACCATACCATTTTTCACTCAGTGTTTCAAGGTAAAAATGAAAAGTTATAATTTAGTCAGTATCATTGCAGAGAAAATACACAAAAGTTAACTAGGCAGATGAAGCTTGCTGGTGCTGCTGCTGCTAAGTCGCTTCAGTCATGTGCGACTCTGTGCGACCCCATAGACAGAAGCCCACCAGGCTCCCCCCGACCCTGGGATTCTCCAGGCAAGAACACTGGAGTGGGTTGCCATTTCCTTCTCCAATGCATGAAAGTGAAAAGTGAAAGTGAAGTTGCTCAGTTGTGTCCAACTCTTAGCGACCCCATGGACGGCAGCCCACCAGGCTCCTCCATCCATAGGGTTTTCCAGGCAAGAGTACTGGAGTGGGGTGCCATCGCCTTTTCCAAGATGAAGCTTAGTACAGTAGAAAAGCCCCCAGTAAGCAGTTAGGAAACTTGGGTGGCAGACCTAGCGTGACCTCAAGAAATCACTGAGACTCAGCCTTAAAATGAGAGAAGTGAAGTGAACTGAAGTCGCTCAGACGTGTCCGACTCTTTGTGACCCCATGGACTGTAGCCTACTATGAGAGAGTTGGACTATTAATAATTTGTTCCTTATTCTCCTTCTCTGTTATTTTTGTGTTTAAAAACAGGGTTTTTTTCATACTGTTATGAAAATATCCAGTCATTTTTAGCCCAATTATGATTGAGTCTGTTTATCCAAATACCCATTGAAATGAGGTGTCTTGTGAAGCCAGAAGATGTCCAGGCAGGCTGGCTGGCTGGCTTCCCTTGTCAGGTGCTTGTTGGTTTTACTCAGATGCTTGCCTCTCAGTACAAAGCATCATTGCTAGGATTATAAAATAGAAGAAGAAGAAATTGAAAGCAGTTATCTTGCAGGGTTGTTGAAGGTGTAAAATGAGATAATGGATGTTAGAGAGATCTGAAGAAACAGTATATAACTATGTGCTTTGCTGAGTTGCTCAGCTGTGTCTGACTCTTTGGGACCGCATGGACTGTAGCCCAAGAGGCTCCTCTGTCCCTGGGATTCTCCAGGCAAGAATGCTGGAGTGGGTTGTGATTTCCTCCTCCTGGGGATCTTCCCAACTGAGAGACTGAACCCAGGTTTCCCGCATTGCAGGAGGATTCTTTACCTGCTGAGCTACCAGGGGAGCCCATATAACCATAATGTGAGGTAACAGTAGTGGGAGAAGTCAAAAGTGAAAACTCTTGCTGGCTTTTCATCTGAGTTACACAGATTTTTTTCTTTTCTTTCCCCTTCTCAAAGTAATTCAGTTAATTGCTCAAGCCTCCAGATTGACTATGGAAACCAGGCCTGTGCTTTTCAAAGAGGCTTATAAGGGAAAACTAAAATAAATACTAATCAGAAATAAGCTGCAGTATCTTTATATGAAGAATTGTTTGTTCTGATTAAAATGTAACCCAATTTCATTTTTTATTATGCCAGCAAATAAGACATTTGGTTTCATGGTTTGCGTTGTATTTCTTCCTCCTGTTCAGACATTTCTTATTGATGTAACATACATCTCTTGGTAGATGACAGGCACTATCCTAAGTGATTTAGAAATATTACCTCATTTTTTATTGTGGGACTGGAGGTAGAAAAGGGGACTGCAGATGGGCACCACGGATCTTTTTGAGATGATGGGAATGACTAGATTGTAATATATGGACAACTCTGTAAATTTACTAAAAATCATCAAATGATAAATTTAAAATAGGTAAATTTTGTTGTATGTAAATAAAACCTCAATCAAAGTAAAAGAACAAATGAGAACTGACCTTTGATTCTCACACTAGCTTTGCGATGTAGATGCTGTTATTTTTCCCATTAATTTTTGTTTTCCTTGTTTAGCTCCATGGGTCTTAGTTGCAGCACTCAGGACCTTTGATCTTCTCGGGATGCAGGATCTTTTCATTGTGGCATGCAGACTCCTAGGTGCAGCGTGTGGGATCTAGTTCCTTGACTGGGGTTTGAACCTAGGCCCCTCATGTTGACAGTGCGGAGTCTTAACGAATGGACCACCAGGGACATCTCTATGTTTCCCATTTTAAAGTGAGAGAAGTGAAGCTCACAGGGAACTTAATGTCACATAGGTAGTTGGTAGCAGATCCAGATTCTGATCTTGCCAATTATCATAAGAGTCCATGCTTCTAAACACTACCCCATTCCTTTAAAAAAGTAGACTAAGGAAATAGCCAGAAAGATGGAGCGCCATCCTGGGATTCTGTCTATCATCATTACCAATAAATCTGTTACAAGTTGCATATTGTATTTTTTTTATAGATCTCATTCTAATTTTTTTTTAATTAAGGGATAATTGCTTACAGACGGAGAAGGCAATGGCACCCCACTCCAGTACTCTTGCCTGGAAGATCCCATGGGTGGAGGAGCCTGGTAGGCTACAGTCCATGGGGTCGCTAAGAGTTGGACACGACTGAGTGAGTTCACTTTCAATTTTCAGTTTCATGCATTGGAGGAGGAAATGGCAACCGACTCCAGTGTTTCTGTCTGGAGAATCCCAGGGATGGGGAAGGCTGGGGGGCTGCCGTCTCTGGGGTCGCACAGAGTCGGACAGGATTGAAGCAACATAGCAGCAGCAGCAGCAGCAGCAGTATTTTCTTTTCAGTACATATGTGCTTTTAAAGTGGAAAACAAGATTAAGTATCAGAAGAAGTCCTTGTTTGAGGCTTCTTTTCCCTACATCACCTGTATGCCTGTGAAACTGCCATAAAACCAAATACTGAAATTACACACCTGCAGTTAAAAATAAACTAACAACTATGAAACCCCTAAACACAACTAATTAAGGTTTTAGGTGTGTCTTTCAGATATATTAGCTTAATATTATCTCATCTTTTCAATTAGTAGAAATTTGAAATAAGAGTTTTATGTCTACTAAGTAGAAACCTACACCCATTAGATACTGAAGATAGTTAACTATATTAAAGTATTTCCTTAGAATATTTTCAGAGGGGCAAAAACCTTAAAACTAAGCAAAAAATCAAGAACTATTTCTCTCCATTATCAGTTCTTAAGCTTTAGAATTATAACTATAGGATTGGAGAAAATAGGAACTGAAGTATATAAATTTGCTGTGAATTTTTTTGGACATTAGCTTGAGGCAGCCAGCCTGAACAGCAAACAATGTGACATGTTTCAAGAAGTGGAAACAGTGCTTTTAACCGATCATTTAAATACTGATTTTACAAAACCTTCAAGGGTTGTTGTTGTTTTTTTGTTGTTGTTGTTGCTGTTGTTTCTGAATTTATCCTTCATAGAAATCAAAGAGCCAAATGGATGACAAATGGTTAAGAAATGTACTCAAGATATACATCAAATTAGAAATGAAATCAAAGCATCCTAATTCAGGGTCCAAAGTGTTTTCAGCTATTATATACTATTTCCTACAGTCTCATGCTGCAGCTTTGTACAGAGACCCAAGAAGTTTCCTCTCTTCCACTTTTTTACTAAGAAGGTAAGCCCCTTAAAAGTAGAGTCTCTTCTGATTTTTTTGTCTCTGTTTCCCTGAAACATAAAAGCACCTGCAAAAGAATAAATACTTGAGCAGTCTCAAGAAAGCCAGTTTAGATAAGCAGATCCTTCTAGAGCTTTTAGTATGGGCAAGGCAGTGTGAACAATAGCCCAGCCCTCAAAGAGCTTGTGGTTGAGGAAGATAAGACATAGTCACATAAGGAGATAAGAAAAGGTCTGATAATAGCAAATCAGTGGTCATGACAAGTGCTTGAATAGGCAGAGCTTTTTTAGATGTAGAACAAAACAGGCTTCATGAAGGATGACAGCCTTGAGGGATGGGTAGGAACCAGCATGTGTGTGTTAAGGAAGGACCTTAGGCAGGGTAGTTAAAAACTTTATTGTAACTATTAAATGAACACTGACCATTAGAACCGATCACTAGAATAAGAGCCATGCAAAGGAAAAATAATAATAGATAAAAAATAAATAAATAATAAAAATAATAATATGTTACCTGCGTATAAAAGCAGGTAACATTATCTTGTTCTTCTGACCTCCTTATCCTTTTGCCTTAGACTCGAACTCAGGAAAGCAGCTTTTTTTCTTTTTTCTGTTAGTACATTTGCACTCTAGTTGCTTGGTCCCCATGTTAGAAAACTTTTGAAGCCAACCTCGGTCAAATTCTGACCAACAAGTCTTGTTCTTTGTGTATTGCAGCATTTTGTATTCTTTGTGTATTGCAGCATTTTGTAATAATCACCGATTCTGTAGATTGCCTAGGGCTGAGAGTCTTACAGGCTCTGGACTCCTCATCTGGCATGCTGAGTGTGTGCCTCTGATAGGAAACCAAGGAAAGCTATCATATGAACTGTTGAGGGCTGTAATCTGGGAATTGTCGACCATCTGTCACAATTTTTTGATCTTCCATTGTAAGCCAGCTATACGGGCGATCAAGGCCGTATTCAGCGGGTAGATACACAGGTGCGTGCTAAGTCACTTCAGTGGTGTCCAACTCTGCGACCTCATGAACTGTAGCCTGCTAGGCTCCTGTGTCCATGGGATTCTCCAGGCAAGAAGACTGGAGTGGATTGCCATCCCTTCCTCCAGGGGATCTTCCCACCCCAGGGATCCAACCCAAGACTCTTGTGTCTCCTGCATTGCAGGCAGATTCTTTACCTATTGAGCCACCTGGGATACACAGGTAAGACATTATAATCTAGCAGCTACTCCAAGGGTGGCCTTTCTCTGTCATTAACTAGACTGGGTCTTCTGGATTCTGTATCTGTTTGAGAGATGTAAGTAATAGTGACTAGCACTGTTATATTTGGATGTTTGATACTGAGAAGCAAAAGCAGAGCTAATATAGACGTGGAGTTCTGTTCAGTGCAAAGCTGACTAGGTCCTATAGTGCTCATGCACTGAATTATTTCATAATTCTTCCTTGCCATAGTCAAGATTTGCAATGCTTCCAGAGGCACTGTAACATGAAGATAGTACTTACTAGATCTTCCCTCCATAGCTGAAACTAAATCTAGATAGACAAACACACAAAATGAAAGAGGTTGAGTGAAGGGAAAGGGCTGATCTGACAGAATTATCCCTACCAGAACAAGTACAGTGAAAGTGAAAGGCTTCTGGGAGGAAACTAGGCTCCACTTGTTCCACCGGAACCCCAAGTAGGTACAGGGTCAGCTGAATACAATTCAGGTCACATGCAAGAGAAATTATGTTCAAAGAGGTAATCTGGGGTATTTACACAGAATGTTTTGGTTTTGGAAATAAGGTAATCCCACCACCACCACCACCACATCCTCCTTTGTTATGGAAAGTGAAGGTCACTCAGTGATGTCCGACTCTTTGCGACCCGAAAGACTGTAGCCCGCCAGGCTCCTCTGTCCATAGGGTTTTCAAGGCAAGAATACTGAGTGGGTTGCCATGCCCTCCTCTAGGGGACATTCCCTACCCAGGGATCAAACCGGGCTCTCCTGCATTGCAGGCAGATTCTTTACCTATCTGAGCCACCACGGAAGCCACCAGCAAAACATACAAAGCTGCCGGCTGATAGCAATCAACACTGCCATACTGGCACATGCTGACTGCATATGAACCCTGCCCTGTGTCTGTCTTCCTGAACAGTAGCCAGTTATTGATCGTTTTAGCTTCCACACACATCTGAGCATCGACCATCCGTCTCTTATGCCCCAAACTCTTGCGCCCCTCTGCTTACCTCCTCTGGCTTCCTTCCACTATCAGAATTACACAGAAGTTGTTTTCGATTTGTGATTGAACTGATAGGAGTTACTGCCTCGGTGTTTCCTCTCTAGAGAGTCTCTAAAGCCATAGCCTCCTTCAGTTGAACTTAATGTATGTTTCTCATTTGGATTTCTTCTATCTACGTTCACAGATCACCAGCTCTCTTAAAAAAGATGAAAAAGTTTTCAGTTTCTGTCCCCATTTCTTACCCATTTCTCTGCAGCTATAGAAATCCTGTAGGGGAAAATTTGCCCAGCCAATCTTGTTTAAAGACATTTCGTCCTCACTTCGGGTGATGGAACCTGGAGTGAGGTCTGCAGTCTCTGTGTCTAGCAGGCGAGTGCCGGCCCCTCCCTCCCAGGGCCTCCTGGGTCCTGTCCTCCTCTGCTCAGTCTCTTCTTCTCCCCAAGAGCTCCCCACCCCCCTGTGCTGTGTGCTCTCCTCACACTAGCTGCTCAGCGCTCGCTGTCTGGATGAACCAGTTCCCGTACCGTGACCCATAACTCCAGCTCATCTCACTGAAGGGCATTTCAGCAAGTTTCTGCAGCCACTGCAACTTGGGGAAACTGACATTTAGTTGGTCAGGATCTGAGAAGCCTGCACTAGGGAAATGTCTTGAGGTGGAACTGGCTGTAGTTTCCTTCTCTTTACCCCAAATCTGAAATTTATCTCGCAGATGGATACCTCTCTACCCTCAGGCTCCCTCCCGGCCAGGTATTCTGCAGCACGGATTTCTTCCTTTGGATGGCTCTCAGCAAATCAGTCCCTGGCCCTGCTCTGCTTCCTCCCCCTGATCCGATGTTGGGACATCCCTAGGAAGTCAGCTACCTCATCATCCCACCCCCTCTTCTAGGAGGGAGCAGAGTGGGGTGGGTATCTTGCACTTCCTCTTTCTGGAGCCCAACAAGCCACCACATCTTTGTAATTGTGACAAGGTACACACACGCACCTCCATTGATTCAGGACTTTATTTTTATGTCTTTCAGTAGATAGTCTTCTCCAGCTAATGCTTTTTTTCCTTCAGGGCTAATATCTTAGATGTCTTGGGTCTTATTAGAGGAATTAAACTGCTTTATAGTTGGCAGCAGTGATAGAACTGAAATTGTTTGTCCAAGTTAACAAGTTGGAGGGTCACTAGTAGTGAGAAAGACTTCACCAGGAAGTTGAAAGGACAGCTACAGGGATGGTGAGGCAGACCTTGAGCATCCTCAGATTCCAAACATAGCCTGCCTGTAGACCAACTGCCAGGTTAGAAATGAGGGTGAGGCTGCCCGCTCCTGCTTGTGGTATGCAGGTATGAGTGTATAGACCCTGACCTTCCCCACCATCACCTGCTGGCCGACCTCACACATGCTCACTTCTTTGGTTATTCCTTTGTTCCCTGGTCCCTTAGATCTTAGAACTGTGGTTCTTAATTGGGATTGATCACTGGGCAGGATCAATGCCAAGACATCCGGGAATGACTGGAGACATTTTGGGAAGTGGGCTAGAGACCTGGGGTGCTGTGCAACACCCTACTGTGCCCAGGCAGCCACCCACAACAAAAATGTACCTGGCCTCTAAGGTCAGGAGTGCAGAGTACCACTACCACGTGCCTCACTGAACTCCCTGAAAGCTGCTCCACCAGCTGGTTCGTCCTCAAGGACCCTTTTGCTGGTCATCCCATCAGTAAATTCACTGGGAGATCTCTTTCCTACTAGGGACTTTTTTACCCTCAGCCACAACTGTTACCCTCTTGTGTCCCTGCATACCGGGCTTCCCAGGACAGTAGCGGTAAAGAACCAGCTGGCCAATACAGGATACGTAAGAGTCGCGGCTTCCATTCCTGGGCCAGGAAGATTCCTTGGAGGAGGGCATGGCAACCCACTCCAGTTTCCTTGCCTGTACAATCCTGTGGACAGAGGAGCCTGGCAGGCTACAGTCCATAGGGTCTGACACAACTGAAGCGACTTAGCAGGCACACACACACGTACCTGCACACCACAAGCGGGAGTGGGCCTCCCGACCCTCATTTCTAATCTGGCACTTGGTCTACAGGTGAGCTTTGCATACACGAGCTCATTTCATGCTCACTACAACTTTGTGAGGCAATTACTAATATCACCCACCTCCTTATGACTGGGGAAGCTGAGGCACAGTGAAGCTAGATAAGTTGTTTGAGATCACACCATCAATAAGCAGTCGGCTAGAATCTGAACCCAGGGAATCTAGTGTAGAAATTCACACTCTGAACCACCACATGGAGATGAATCAGGGAAAAAGGAGGACAGATGCAGGAGAATAAAGTGATGAGGAAGCAAGGAAGGAGGAGGAAAGCTTCAGTTCCCTGACATCGGAAGGCAATTGCTAGAAGGTACCCAGCCTCTTTTTTCCAGACCCTTGGATCACCCACTTCTGTCTCTGTTACCAAAGCTTCCTAAGTACATCGGACTTAGGCAAGAGTCCAAATCAATGGAATAAGTGGTGTCCAGAGGAATCGACGTTTTCTTTCATTAAAAATTTTTTTATTGGAGTACACTTGCTTTATAATGTTTTGTCAATTTCTGGTGTACAGCAAAGTGGATCAGCTATATGTATACATATATCCCTTCTGTTTTGGATTTCCTTCCCATTGAGGTCACCACAGAGCATTGAATAGAGTTCCCTGTGCTATACAGTAGGTTCTCATTAGTTATACATATACATATACATAGTAGTCTATACGTGTCAATCCTAATGTTCCAAATTTATCCCTCCCTAACACCAGTTTCCCCCCTAGTAACCAGAAATCTGTTTTCTACACCTATGACTCTATTTCTTTTTTTTTAACCCTTTTAAAAATATAAATTTATTTATTTTAATTGGAGGCTAATTACTTTACAATATTGTATTGGTTTTGCCATACATCATCATGAATCCACCACGGGTGTACACGTCTTCCCCATCCTGAACCTACCTCCCTCCCCTTACCATCCCTTTGGGTCTTCCCAGTGCACCAGCCCCAAGCACCCTGTATCATGCATCGAACCTGGACTGGTGATTCATTTCACATATGATATTATACATGTTTCAATGCCATTCTCTCAAACCATCCCACCTCTCCCTCTCCCACAGAGTCCAAAAGACTGTTCTATACATCTGTATCTCTTTTGCTATGTGACTCTATTTCTGTTTTGCAAATGAATTCATTTGTACCATTTTTTTTAGATTTCACATATAAGCAGTATCATATGATGTTTGTCTTCCTTACTTCACTCAATATAACAATCTCTAAGTCCATTCATGTTCCTGCAAATAGCATTGTTTTCTTCTTTTTTATGGCTGAGTAATGGCAACCCACTCCAGTATTCTTGCCTGGAGAATCCCAAGGGCGGAGGAGCCTGGTGGCCTACAGTTCACGGGGTCGCAAAGAGGCGGACACGATTGAGCGACTTCACTTTCACTTTCCTTAACATTCTAATCTTATTTTTATATAGTAAAAATGCAATGGTTTTCTGAAGGTATCTGAATTCAGGAATAGAAAAATGCTACAGTTTTGGTTTTCTTTTCCCCTCTCTGCCAAAGTGCAACCTAGGACAACAAACTCAAAAGATCCACCTATGTCCTCCCTCACCATATAGCTGTAATTTCGACAAGCGTGTGCATGTGTGCTCGCCAGGTATCATCAGTCGTGTCAGATACTTTGCGACCCCATGGACTGTAGCCCACCAGGCTCCCCTGTCCATGGGCTTCTCCAGGCAAGAATACTGGAGTGGGGTGCCACGCCCTCCTCCAGGAATCGAACCTGAGTCTCTTGTGTCTCCTGCATTGCAGGTGAATTCTATACCCACCGAGCCACCCGGGAAGCCCACTTTAAACAAGAACAGGCCTTAAAATCCTAGGAAGACTGGAGACTAAACTGAAGATCATTCCAATTCTCAAATAAATTCTCAAAAGCCCTCTCACCTTCACCTGCACCTTGCCACATCTTTAGGGTTCTAAAAGAAATGACAGCTTTATGGCTAAAGCAAACACTGGCCCTGAGAACAAACCTGGAACTCTCAGCTCCTTACCCAGAGTGGGAAGAAGACTATGGGGTTTGGTGTGTTTACTTTGGTAGGTAGAACCGGAAGGGTGTCAAGATTCCGTGGCTTGGCGTCCAGCTGCAGCCTCTCTCCTAAGTTCTAGAATCTATACCCAGCTGCTTGCTGGGCTTCTCCCCTTGGAGACCCATGGGTTCTTCAGGATCACCATGCCCCCACCTGACCTCCTGCTCTTCCCTGAACACCTGCTCATCTACTTGTGTTTCCCGTCTCAGTGATGACAATATCTCCCATCCAGTTACCCAGGCCAGGAACCCACGAGTCACCTAGGTCAGTGTACATTTTCCGCAAAAAGCCAAATGGGAACTATTTAGGGCTTGGCCAACCATACGGTCTCTCTCGCAACTAGTCAGCCCTGCCGTTGCAGAATGAAAGCAGTCATTAGACAGCATGTAGCAAGTGGGTGGGGCTGTGTTCCAATCAATCTTCAATTGGGTGCACTAAAAAGTTTTCACATAATTTTCATAGGTTCCAAAATGATGGGTTCCTTTTGATTTTCTTCCCAGCTATTGAAAAATGTAAAATCCATTCTTAGGTCGTGGGTCATACAGAAATAAATGGGCTGGATTTGGTTGGTCTAGAATATTCACGGTCCTTCCTTCCCACGTCTAACTGGGCAAGTCCTACAGAACTCACTTCCTGAACACATCTTGGATCTGTCCCACTTCTTCAACCATACGTACACCATGTGAGATCTTTGTCCATATCTACACCACTTGTCCACGTGGCTTCCTGACATGGACAGTTTAACAAAATTGAAGCCTGCAAAGAAAGATCCTCTATGACTATGGTAAGCAGAAGTACATGTCCCTCCCAGGTTAAGTTCCTCACAGTGTGAAGGATATGCTAAAGAAGCATGTGCTTCTTCCTACAGCTGGCACTGCAGAAAAAATCTGTTAATGACTGCCAGGGTTTCATGAGGTGGCCTGGGAGGAGAGGGGAAACGATGCTCTGTAATCTAGTGCATGTGAAAGGGAATATGAAGCAGAGAATGGGAGAGAGCTCCTGAGTACACCCTGGCTCTGCCTAACCTGAGGGACTGCCTGGCCAAGGTCGGGCCCTTATCTCCAGGGATCTCCAGCCTGAGACACTCAGATCCGCTTTGGTTAGGGGCCATGACATCTTCAGTTGGCTCAGTTCAGTCGCTCAGTCGTGTCTGACTCCTTGCGACACCATGAATCGCAGCACGCCAGGCCTCCCTGTCCATCACCATCTCCCGGAGTTCACTCAGACTCACGTCCATCGAGTCCATGATGCCATCCAGCCATCTCATCCTCTGTCATCCCCTTCTCCTCCTGCCCTCAATCCCTCCCAGCATCAGAGTCTTTTCCAATGAGTAATTCTTCTCATGAGGTGGCCAAAGTACTGGAGTTTCAGCATTAGCATAATTCCTTCCAAGGAAATCCCAGGGCTGATCTCCTTCAGAATGGACTGGTTGGATCTCCTTGCAGTCCAAGGGACTCTCAAGAGTCTTCTCCAACACCACAGTTCAAAAGCATCAATTCTTCGGCACTCAGCCTTCTTCACAGTCCAAGTCTCACATCCATACATGACTACTGGAAAAACCATAGCCTTGACTGGACGGACCTTAGTCGGCAAAGTAATGTCTCTGCTTTTGCATATGCTATCTAGATTGGTCATAACTTTTCTTCCAAGGAGTAAGCGTCTTTTAATTTCATAGCTGCAGTCACAATCTGCAGTGGTTTTCGAGCCCCAAAAAATAAAGTCTGACACTATTTCCACTGTTTCCCCATCTATTTCCCATGAAGTGATGGGACCAGATGCCATGATCTTTGATTTCTGAATGTTGAGCTTTAAGCCAACTTTTTCACCCTCCTCTTTCACTCTCCTCAAGAGGCTTCTTAGTTCCTCTTCACTTTCTGCTATAAGGGCGGTGTCATCTGCATATCTGAGGTTATTGATATTTCTCCCGACACTCTTGATTCCAGCTTGTGTTTCTTCCAGTCCAGCGTTTCTCATGATGTACTCTGCATAGAAGTTAAATAAGCAGGGTGACAATATACAGCCTTGACGTACTCCTTTTCCTATTTGGAACCAGTCTGTTATTCCATGTCCAGTTCTAACTGTTGCTTCCTGACCTGCATACAGATTTCTCAAGAGGCAGGTCAGGTGGTCTGGTATTCCCATCTCTTTCAGAATTTTCCACAGTTTATTGTGATTCACACAGAAAAGGCTTTGGCATAGTCAATAAAGCAGAAATAGATGTTTTTCTGGAACTCTCTCTAGAATTTAGCTAATCTGCCCAAGACAGCTGAGGCATTGCTTCTCAGTTTCTAGTCCTCTGTCCTGTCTACAGTTTCAGTGCAGCATTGTAGAGCAGCAGCATTCTTCCCTGGAAAGGGGACCAGTGGCCAAACATCCCTGGAGTTCACCCTGTCTTTAGGATGACAGTCACCTAGTCCTGGTGGGAGCAAGAGACATTAGGCAAATCACTCTTTGATTTAATGCCTCCCATGTAAAGAAAGGGGAAAGCCAAATCCATTTCGATTTTATTCATTTGCTGGAATTTAAAAAGCATTTTGGTTTTTTAAAAAGATTATTGAATTGTGATTGATTTCCAATGTTGTGTTCATTTCTGCTGTAAAGTGATTCAGTATACACACACACATATATTTTTTCATATTCTTTTCCACACAGTTTATCATGGGATGCTGAAAATGGCTTTTTGTGCTATGCAGTAGGACCTTGTTGTGTATTCATGGTATATATAATAGTTTGCATTTGCTAATCCCAACCTCCCAATACTTCCCTCCCCCACCCCACTTCCTCATGGCAACTGGAAATCTGTAAGAAACATTTTCGATTTCAGATTGTTTCTTTTTTCTATGTTGCCAAGGATAGGATGATTAGAAGTAACTACATGTCTTTTAAATGACCTTTTCCTAGGGAACCTTCTTACAGTGTTGGTGGGAATGCAAACTATTACAACCACTATGGAGAACAGTGTGGAGATTTCTTAAAAAACTGGAAATAGAACTGCCTTATGACCCAGCAATCCCACAGCTGGGCATACACACTGAGGAAACCAGAATTGAAAGAGACATGTGTACCCCAGTGTTCATCGCAGCACTGTTTATAATAGCCAGGACATGGAAGCAACCTAGATGTCCATCAGCAGATGAATGGATAAGAAAGCTGTGGTACATATACACAATGGAGTATTATCAGCCATTAAAAATGATACATTTGAATCAGTTCTAATGAGGTGGATGAAACTGGAGCCGATTATACAGAGTAAAGTAAGCCAGAAAGAAAAACACCAATACAGTATACTAACGCATATATATGGAATTTAGAAAGATAATAATGATAACCCTGTATGTGAGACAGCAAAAGAGACACAGATGTATAGAACAGTCTTTTGGACTCTATGAGAGTGGGCGAGGGTGGGATGATTTGGGAGAATGGCATTGAAACATGTATAATATCATATATGAAATGAATTGCCAGTCCAGGTTCGATGCATGATACAGGATGCTTGGGGCTGGTGCACTGGGATGACCCAGAAGGATGGTACGGGGAAGGAGGTGGGAGGGGGCGTTCAGGATGGGGAACCCGTGTACACCCCTGGCGGATTCATGTTGATGCATGGCAAAACCAATACAATAATGTAAAGTAATTAGCCTCCAATTAAAATAAATAAATTTAACTCAAAAATATTTAAAGAAATAAATAAAATGACCTTTTCCTTTCTGTAAAAGTGAACTACCACAGCAAACTGCTCCTTGAATGACACAAAACTCTGTTCCAAAACAAACACGTAGAAATGTTGTATAGAGTACAACATCACACATAGAGATTTCACACTGTCTCCCCTCTCCTCAAACCTCCAGTTTCTTCTCTACCATGTCACTCTTGGCAAATGATTTTTCTTCTGATTTCACTGAAAAAAATAGGAATCAGAAGAGGATGTCCCCATCTTCCCTGCTGCCAACTCCCCCAAACTCTATGCTGCCTTTCCTCCTGATCTCCCCTCATCTCATGACCACGTATATGCTGGTGACTCCCACAGGCATATCTCCAACACAAATATCTCTAAACTTGCAAATGCTGTGCCCAACTGTATCATGTCTCCCCTTGCATATCTCTAATTTAACCAGGTCTCTTGATTTCCATCCCCCAAGCCTGCTTGTTTCCCAGAATTCCTCATCTCTGTAAATGACATCACCACTCAATGTTTGCTCAGGCTTGGTTCTATCACCTCTCTCTGTCTCACACACACCTTGTCTTGACCCTTCAGCATATACTTTTGGCTGAACCTTCACAATATACCTGTAATTTTACCCTTTCTTGTCACCCCCATTCTGCTGTCCTGTGCTAAGTCACTTCAGTCATGTCTGACTCTTTGCAGCCCAATAGACTGTAGCCAGCCAGGCTCCTCTGTCTAGGATTCTTCAAGCAAGGATACTGGAGTGGGTTGCCATGCCCTCCTCCAGGGGATCTTACTGACCCAGGGATCGAACCTGGGTCTCCTGAGTCTCCTGCATTGCAGGCAGATTCTTTACCACTGAGCCACTGGGGAAGCCACCTCCATTACTACCATCCTAATCTGAGTGACTTTCATCTCCTGCCTGGCCAACCACAGTAGTCTTCTCACTTATCTCCCCCCATCCACTGTTTACTACCTTAGACTCTATTCTCAACTCTGCAGCTGAAGTGGTCTTCATAAAACTTAAGACAAGGTCTTCCCTGGTGATCCAGTGGTTCAGCGTCCATTCTTCTGTTGCAGGGGGCACAGGTTTGATCCCTGGTTGGGAAAATAAGGTCCCACATGCAGCGTGGAGAGGTCAAATAAATAAATGAAACATCAGTCAGACTGTGGCATGCCCCTCTGTTCAAACCCTCCAGTGGATCTCTTCTCACTCCAATAAAAGCAAAAGCCTGCTATGCTCTGGCTGATCTGGTGCTTTGGCATCTTTGGTGTACCCCTGATCTCTTCTCTCTCTCCACTTTCCTACTATGCTCCAGCGACACACACCCTATTGTTCCTTGAACACACAGTGTCCACTTCCACCTCAGGGCACTTGGTCTTACTTTTGCCTGAAATGCTCACACCCAAATGTTGGTAACGACTCACTCCACTCCCAGCAGTCCTCATCACATGCTTTACTTTTCTCCATCCCAATTCAGACCCTCTGACATTACGGTATTACATTTGCTGGTTTGCTTGTGGTCTGCCTTCCTCAATTAGAATGTAAGCTTCATGCGGGCAGGGCTTTTGTCTTCTTCACTGGTCTAAGTCCTGCTCTGAAAACAGTTCCTGGCTTCATAGTAGACACTCAATAAATAATTATTGAATGACTGTCTGAAAGGCACAGTTGAGAGTACAAGAAAATAAGGTACCAGAAAGGATGAGAGAACTAAAAACAAGAGTAGTTTATGGGCACCTTGAGATTTGATGAGATTTGATCTCTGTGGCCAAGACTGTTAGCCCCCAATATGCATTCTCCTGTGTATCTAAAACCAAACTCCTAATCTTCAGTTGGGCAGTCATCAGAATAGACGACCATGACTAAGTTCTGATCAATGGGATGTTAAAGAAAATGTCATTTGGAAGCTACTGAGAATCTTCCTCAAAAGATAGCTGCCATGTCCCTTTTTCTTCACCTCTTGCTCTTTTCTGCTGGCTTGAATGTAAACGTGAAAGCTAGGGACTCCTTGGACTATGAAGTGACCTGAGATACAGAGGCCACATAGACTGGCACAATAAGATAGAAAGAGCTTGGGTACCTGAGGACATGGTGAAGATAAACACTCTATGCCAGCGAGGACTGCCTTTCTCTGGACTGCCATATGAGACAATTTTGCTCTTATCAATGTCTCTAGTATTTTGGAGTATCAGGTTCAGCTCTCAGCTGAACCTAATACTAATCCATTCAATGTACATACAGAGAGAGGAGCCAAGGCTTTGAGACCAAGACCGTCATATTAATTGTGGACCATTAATTTGTTATTCCCTCAGTGAAATGGAAAATTAGGGAAAACCATGTGTCCACTGGCAGAGGAGACTAAATGAAAAATTGCCTACCTAGGCCTGGGCTCTGTCCAGAAAAATAGAGTTCCCTTGGGAATTCATAACCACTAATAGGGAAGAATACTGGAGTGAATTGCCATTTCCTTCTCCAAGGGAACTTCCTGATCCAGGGATCATATCTGCATCTCATGTCTCCTACATTGGCAGGTGGATTCTTTACCACTGTCACCACCTGGGAAGCCCTACTAATAGGGAAGGGTTTTTTTAAATAAGATATAAAGAGCACAACCCAAAGGGTGAAATGATATATCTGGGGATGTTAGAGTAAAAAAACATAATTCTGAACGACAAAAGACACCATAAATGAAGTTAAAGACATGCCGAAGAATACATAAGAAACAAAGGATTAGTGCAAGAAAACATAAAGAATCCTATAAACCACTAAGAAAAGGCAATGTAGTAGAACAATGGGAAAAAGACCTGAGAGGTACCTTACAGAAAACATTTAATGACCAACAAACAAATGAAGAGGTGCCCAACCCATATTGATTATCATACTGATTATGGATATGGTCATTAAAATAGTAACTCACCCTTACTCAGACCCTACTATGTGCCAGGCAAAATTCTATGTGCTTTCCATAAGATATCATTTCACATCCATCAAACTGGCAAAACTTTTAAAAGCACAACACATATCAACTTTTGGCAAGGATGTGAAGCAATGGAAACTTCCTGGCACTGCTGGTGAGAATAGAAGTACTATACAGAGCAATTTGGCAATATCTGGTCAAGTGGAAGATGCAAATATCTCTTTTAGTTGGACATTTAGAGAAATCTATACATATACCCAAGAATTTTCAGAGGAACCCCATTTGTAATAGGGAAAAAATAGAAAGGATATAAATGTCCTCCATCAAAAGAAAAGACGAATAGACATAGACCTTCTGGAATTCTCTACAACAGCGAAAATGAAATAGAGCTACATGTAGCAACATGAAGGAGTCTGAGAAAGTGCTAAATGAAAATGGTGTTTCAGAATGATACATGTACAGATTACCATTTGTGTATATTTTTTAACTTTTTATTTTCTATTGGGGTATAGTCAGTGAACAATGTTGTGATAGTTTCAGGTGAACAGCAAAGGGACTCAGCCACATATATACAAACTTCCCCCACCTGCCTCCAGCATCTAAGCTGCCACATAACACTGATCAGAGTTCCATGTGCTATATAGTAGATTCTTGTTGGTTATTCTTTTAAAATATAGCAGTGTGTACATGCCCATTCCAAACTCCCTAACTATTCCTTCCAACCACAAGTTTGTTCTCTGTGTATATAGTTTCAAAATATGCAAAACCCCTATATTATTTATGAATACCCTCACTATAGTAGTAGTATAAATATACTCAAGATAAGGGCACTTCTAGGGAGAGATGGTGTCTGAGAGACTGAGAAAGGTACATGCAGGGTGTCAACTCTGTAACCTTTTAATTCTTATGAAAGGAAACTCAGGTACACAAGGCCTAGGGTTACAGTTTATTTTTACTTATTTTTTAAAGTGAACTTCTATTTACTAGTTGCTTTTATTTATTTAAAAGCTCCAGACATACTTTTTATTATATTTCATAATTTTTTTGAATTTATTTATTGGGCTGAGCCTTCATTGCAGCACAAGGGATCTTTTCCTTTCTTTTCTTTTAAGCTGTGCAATGTATGCTCCTCAGCTGTGGCATGTGGGATTTTTTAGTTGTAGCATTTGAACTTTTAGTTGGGGCATGTGGGATCTAATTCCCTGACCAGGGATCGAACCCTGATCCCTGCACTGGAAGCACAGAGTCCTAGTCACTGGACCACCGGGGAAGTTCCTAGGGTTACAGTTTAACAAAGCTAAGTAATGGATATATGTGTGCTCAGCATGGTCAGTTCAGTCCAGTTCACTGGCTCAGTTGTGTCTGACACTTTGCGACCCCATGGACTGTAGCACGCCAGGCCTCCCTGTCCATCACCAACTCCCGGAGTTTATCTTATCCATGGTGCTGCCATCCAAACGTCTCATCCTCTGTCATCCCTTTCTCCTCTCGCCTTCAATCTTTCCCAGCATCAGGATCTTTTCAAATGAGTCAGTTCTTCATATCAGGTGGCCAAAGTATTGGAGTTTCAGCTTCAGCATCAGTCCTTCCAGTGAACATTCAGGATTGATTTCCTTAGGATGGAATGGTTGGATCTCCTTGCTGTCCAACGGACTCTCTAGAGTCTTCTTCAAGACCACAGTTCAAAGGTATCAATTCTTCAGCACTCAGCTTTCTTTACAGTCCAACTCTCACACCCGTACATGACCACTGGAAAAACCATAGCCTTGACCTGACAGGCCTTTGTTGGCAAAGTAATGTCTCTGCTTTTTAATATGCTGTCTAGGTTGGTCATAACTTTTCTTCCAAGGAGTAAGTGTCTTTTTATTTCATGGCTACAGTTACCATCTGCAGTGATTTTGGAGTCCCCAAAATAAAGTCTGACACTCTTTCCACTGTTTCTTCATCTATTTGCCATGAGGTGATGGGACCAGATGCCATGATCTTTGTTTTCTGAATGTTGAGCTTTAAGCCAACTTTTTCACTCTCCTCTTTCACTTTCATCAAGAGGCTCTTTAGTTCTTCTTCCCTTTCTGCCATAAGGGCTCAGCATTAGTCTCTATGGAGTCCATTTCTGTGGACTTGAAATATTAACAATAAAATATATAAACAAATAATACTAATCCAGTCATTTTGAGAAAAAAAATAGAAAATGGTAAAAAATGATATAATTGCATCATCCAAAATGTTAACATTTTAAGCCAAGTTTTTCCTTTGAATTCTAATATTTATTGAGCCTGTACTTCATGCTCACTCAGGATATGGGACATTGTAGATGCCTTGGACCAATAAAACTATGATATCCTGAATGACATGTGTCATATGTGTTGCCAAATCCCCAGCATAGGGTTTCAGCTCTGTTAAGAAGTATCCTTAATGTAGGTCTAAAGCTTTTCACTGCACAAATATTCAATATTCATCAAAGAGGTCACCCACAGTTTTCTGGAAATAATGGTAACTAATACGTTCATTGAGCATTTACTATGTGCGAGGATCTGTTCTGAGCACTTTATCTGTATTAACACATCTAATCCTCACAACAACTCTCTGAAGTAGGTGCCATTATTATCATAATCATCCCCATTTTCCACAGGAGGATGCTGAGGCACAGACAAGTTAACTAACTTGCACAAGGTCACACAGTTGGTCAATGATGGAGCCAAGATTTAGACCAGACAGTCTTGGTCCACAGCCCTTGCTCTTAACCACTGTGAAAACTTATTTTCATTATCGCTAATTTTACAATAATAATGCTTTTTGTTTATAGTGTGTGGCAAATGGACATGAGTCAATAATTGAACTCCAATGTGGCACAGCCTTAATTATTTTCATTTTGTGTGTGTATGGCTTTTCTCAATCAGAGAGAAAGCTTCTGAAAGGCAGACACCATGTTTTAAGACAATATTTTTTGTAGATCACTATGTCATTCAATAGTGTTATTTGCCCACAGAAAATTGGCAATAAATATTTACTGAATGATTGAAGGGAAATACAAGAAAATTCATGAACCTTTCCACAAAGAGGCATAAAAGGTTAATTTCTTAGGTCAATCAGGAAAGATAGTCCTCAATAGACTTTTCTATGATTTTGGTTTTCATGAATCTTTTTGTTGACAAAAGCGTTATTGAGATATAAAGTGAATTTAATGATTTTCAGTATTGCCATTGAGTTGTATGATCATCACCACAATCAACTTAAAACCTTACCATCACTCTGCCTCAAAAAACCCTTTGTCCATTAACACCACTTTGCAGCCTTTCCTCTTTCCTTCCCACATCTCCTCCCAGCCCTAGGCAAGCACTAATCTAGTCTCCAACTCTAAGGACTTGCTCCAGACATCTTGCAATACGTGGTTTTTGTGCGACTAACTTCTCTCACTTAGCTTAATATTTTTAAGGTGGTTGTTGTTGTTCAGTCGCTCAGTTGTGTCCGACTCTGTGTGACCCCATGGATTGCAGCATGCCAGGCGTCCTGTACTTCACAATCTCCAGGAGTTTGCTCAAACTCATGTCCATTGAGTTGGTGATGCCATCCAACCATCTCATTCTCTCTCATCCCCTTCTCCTTCTGCACTCAATCTTTCCCAGGAACAGGGTCGTTTCCAATTAGTCGGCTCTTCACGTGAGGTGGTCAAAGCATTGGAGCTTCGGTTTCAGCATCAGTCCTTCCAATGAATATCCCTACAATGAACTATTATTTGGCAATGAAAAGGAATGACTCATTAACTATTTTATGAAACCATCTTACTAATGGATTGCAAGGTTCTAGACATATTTATACTTAGTTTTAAAAAAGTATTTGGTAGTAAACTATTCGTAACTAAAATTTTTTCCATTTTAAGTGTACAATTCAGTGACATTAAGAATATTTACATTGCTGTGAAACCATCACTAATATCCATCTCCAGAACTCTTTCATCATCCCATCTGAAATGCTATGTGAATTAAGTAAAGCTCCCCAGTCTTCCCTCCCCTCCAGCCTCTGGCAACCACCACTGTTCTTTCTGTTTCTATGAATCTGACTCTTCTAGATAACTCAGATAAGAGGAATAAGACAGTATTTGTCCATTTGTTACTGGCTAATTCCATTTAGCATAAAATCAAGTCTTCATCATTGTTTTCGCATTGTCAGAATTTCCTTCCTTTTTAAGACTGAATAATATTCCACTACATTTTGATCATCCATCCACCCGCCAAGGGATGTTTAGGCTGCTCCCATGTTTCAGCTGTTGTGAAAAATGCTGGTATGAACATGCATGTACAAATGCCTGTTAAAGTCACTGCTTTCAATTCTTTTAGATATATAAAATAGAATGTGTGGATCATATGACAACCCTGTTTAACTTTTTGAGGAACTGCCAGACTTTTCACAGTAGCCAGTTTTCCACAGGAGCTTCATCATTTTATATTCCTACCAGCCGTGACCCAGCATTGCAACTTCTCTAGATCCTCATCAACACTTGTTCTTTTCCTTTCTTTTTAAAATAATAGTCATCCTGATGAGTGGGAAGAGGTACCTCATTGTGGTTCTGATGTGCATTTCCCTAATGATTATGCCATATTTTCCTAAGCTATAGTATCCAAGAACTACCTTACGAGATTTTTTAAAAATTGTTTACAAAACAAATAATCCCCACACAAGCATTAAACTTACTTATTTGAAGTCATGTATATCCCTTACTGGGAAAAGTAAATTGCATAAATATGGAAGTTCCTGGGCTAGACACTTGTCATAGGTTAGTCTTCCCAGGAAGTGAACTCTGAGGTAGTTCAGAGTGCAGGCTGTTTAGGAAGGAGTGCCCTTGGGATGAACACCTGTGGGACACAGGGAAACAAAGGTGAATTGCGGTTCCCAAAATTTTTAAGGGTTTAAAGTTGTCCTGAGATCAAAAAATTTGAGAACCACAGGCCTAGAACGTATTAGGGGAGGTAACACCCTCTCAGAGTCATTTCAAATCAAATTCTTATCTGACTACTACACCTGGAAGACCCAGGACTTTTCTGGTGGTTCAATGGTTAAGATTCCATGCTCCCAATACAGGGGCTCTGGGTTCAGTCCTGGGTCAGGGAACTAGATCCTTCATGCTACAACTAAAATTAAAAAAAACAAAACAAAACAAAACAAAAAACTGCATGCCACAATGAAGGTCAAAGATCCCAAATGTGCAACTAAAACTTGATGCACCTAAAAATATAAAAAATTCTAATACCCACTCTCCCATTTCCTCCCTCTCTCTCCTGTATTCCTTTTCCTACTTTTTCCTAAAAGTGTCTCACGACTCTAGGTGGGTTTCACTCTGCACCAGGCCTCCGGCATATATTTTGGGGTTTTATTGTGTTTGGCTGCACTGGTCTTCATTTCAACATGTGGGTTTAGTTGCCTTGGGGCACATAGGATCTTGGTTCCCCAACCAGGGATGGAAACCATGTTCCCTGCACTGGAAGGAAGATTCATAACCACTGGACCACCAGGGAAGTCCCCTCCAGCATATGTTTATCTCACCTTCTTCTCCACATCTGTTCTGTGGATTTCAAGAAATTAAACTGCTCCTGTTTTCCACACTGGCAGAAGCACTCACTTTGGTGAAGACAGTTATAATACATTATATATAGTTTGTATTTTTAGAACATGAGAATCCCAGAGAGGCCTTTTGTTACTGTACATGCTAACAGGAAGGTATATCATCTCATTCACATTGTAAGTTGATACTGCAATTTTGGAACAAATTTCAAAAAATACTGAGAGCATTTATTTACTGCTTACTGTGAAGAATAAAAGTATATACAAAATTGCTATCAAAAGATTATGGGATGATTTGAGAGAACAGTATTGAAACATGTACATTACCATATGTGAAATTGATGACCAGTGCAAGTTCCATGCATGAAGCAGGGCACCCAAAGCCAGTGTTCTAGGACAACCCAGAGGGAGAGGGTGGGGAGGGAGGTGGTAAGGGGCTTCTGATTCATGTTGATGTGTGGTAAAACCCATCACACTGTTGTAATTATCCTCCAATTAAAATAAATTAATTAATTTAAAAAGAGATTAGATTCTAATATTTGTGTGAAGCCCATTCAAAATACAGATGCTCAACACCTCAGTTTATTTCAATCCAAGCACAGAAACCACCAGAGAACAGAAAAAGACCCAAAACTCCACCAAGTTCCAGTGTTCCTCTAGTGATATAATCTCTTTCGAAAGAATGTCATTGTACACAGGACAGAGAAAAAGTGAAGATATGAAGTAGTGGGATGAGGAATGGTCATGGCAATCAAATACCCGGTAAGAAGAAGCTTTTCTTTTTGGTCTGGGGACATTTTGCTTTTTGGAAACAATGTGTTACTTTCTCCAGGCATCACACATGTGCAGAGGCACACACACAAAGTACGTAGCTTGCTAAATTTAGCTGCAGTTCTGTCACAACAACAATAACAAACTTTTCTTCTGACCACAATGTGTTTGAGTACAAATGGTTCCTCTTTCCAGGCTCTGCTTAGTATATACACAAATTCCTAGTATGGTGACACCCACACACTCACAGTGGGACAACTTCTTGAGAGCAGACAGCCAGGATCCCGCTATCCTCTCTAGGAAGAGACACAAGGAATTAAACTGTTTCCTAGCTGGTGGGTTCTGCGGCCTTATACCCATTTCACAGAAACTGATGATGGCAGCTGATTCCATTTCACCGTGGCCAGCCTAGAATGGACGCAAATGCAGCCCCGTGTTGGGGGGGGACCTCCATCACCTTGTGGAATGGGATTCAGTCAAGGTGCCACTGTCTTCTCCCGCACCTACTGTGCCACAGAGCCACAGCACACAGACTCCTCCCCGAAGGGCTTCACCACCGAGCTGCCTTGGGGATGGAGGGCTGAGCCGAAACAGGAAATCAAATGCCTGGAAAAGAGAAATGAAAGAAAAGGGACTGACAACAAATGGGATATTGTCAGCAGAAAGGAGAACAACAGAAGTGGAACCGCAAGATACAAGGGAACACTAAAGATGAAAGAGTACTCGGACTTCTAATAATAGTTCCCATTTAGGAGGGTTTACTCTGTGTTAGGCACTGGATAAGCATTTCATGCCACTTTGTTCATCTCATTCAATACTGACAACAAACCCTGTGGTATGCATATTTTACAGAAAATAAAACATGCTCTTGCAATGAAGAGCCCCCAGCCACACACACAACATTTAAAGAAATCGAAAGAGGAGGTGATAAAAAGAAACAGAAAAAATGGGACAAACAAAAAGCACAAAACCAGATGGTAGAAATAAGTTGAAACATACTAGAGCTAACCTCTACAGTTAAAAGACAATGATTGCCTATAGGAGAGGAAACAAAGTGATTTGCACTCTATGCTGTTTCCAAGAGCACATCTCAAACATAGCAGAGACAGGCGAGTAAGGATGTGTGGAAAGGTACAAGGTACACACTACTAACCAAAAGAAAGCTTATGAAGTTACCCTAATATTAGCCAAAACAGAACCTGAGGCCAATAACATTCACAGATTACTGAAACCTACTTCTTCGTGATTAATAACTGGGTTCTCTATGTGCTCAATCCATCAGTCACATCCAGTTGTTTGTGACCCTTTGGACTGTAGCTCACCAGGCTCCTCTGTCCATGGGATTCTCCAGACAAGAATACTGGAGTGAGTTGCCATGCCCTCCTCCAGGGGATCTTCCTAACCCAGGGGACGAACCCGTGTCTGCTGCATTGGCAGGCAGATTCTTTACCACTAAGCTATTGGGGAAGCCCTCGATGGTTCACTATGAAGCAATAACAGTTCTAGATTTGCATGCCTCTGATGAAATAGCTTCAAAAATACATCTTTGTAAAGCAAAAAGGAACACAATTGTAAGGAGAGCTTGATAGATCCACCATCAGAGTATCATAGTGCGAGATTGTAACATGTCTCAGTGACTGTGGGTTCAAAAAGAACAGAAAAAACTCAGCAAGTGCATGGATTTGACCAACACAACCCACAGACTTGATATAATGTAAACACAGAGAACACTGGGCTCCATAATTGGAGAATTGTTCCTCAAACACTCATGGAACATTTACAAATATCAGCTATGCATTGTGTCATGAAGCAAACCGAATCAAATCTGCAAGGCTTGGTACCATCCTGGGAAGTGAGGATGCAGAGGAGTTAAGTGCTGGCCTTGGCTTCTGTGACTTAGAAGTGGGGAGGCTGGTCTAGAGAGCCCAAGGCCACGGCCCAGCACCAGGAATGAATGCAACGCACAACGTGGTCCAGCTGCAGTCATGCTGCTTTAAGTAGCAGAGAGTCAGAAAGAGCAATCCAGGTAAGGAGCTGTGGGCGATATGGTGTCATTTCATTGGGGAACTAAATCAAGATAGGTGTTGCTCCTCCCCTGCCCTCCCCCAAGCCTGGTGCTTTCCGCGTGAATAGTAAGACTTCCATTCCTTGCTTGCTGAAGCAAGTGTCCAACAGCCTGATAAGCAAAGTGACCTCTAAGTTCAGTTCAGTTCAGTCGCTCTGACTCTTTGCAACCGCATGGACTGTAGCATACCAGACTTCCCTGTCCATCACCAACTCCTGGAGCCTACTCAACTCATGACCATTGAATCGGTGATGCCATATAACCATCTCTTCCTCTCTCGTCCCCTTCTCCTCCCACCTTCAATCATTCCCAGCATCAGGGTCTTTTCAAAAGAGTCAGTTCTTCGCATCAGGTGGCATAGCACTGGAGTTTCAGATGCAACATCAGTCCTTACAATGAATATTGAGGACTGATTTCCTTTAGGTTGGACTGGTTGGATCTCCTTGCAGTTCAAGGGACTCTCAAGAGTCTTCTCCAACACCACAGGTCAAAGGCATCAATTCTTAGGCACCTAGCTTTCTTTATAGTCCAGTCCTCACACCCATACACGACTACTGGAAAAACTGAGCTTTGACTAGAAGTAACTTTGTTGGCAAAACAATGTCACTGCTTTTTAATATGCTGTCTAGCCCTGGACTAACAATGAGGCACAGCTGGTGCTGCTGCTAAGTCACTTCAGTTGTGTCCAACTCTGTGCGACCCCATAGATGGCAGCCCACCAGGCTCCCCTGTCCCTGGGATTCTCCAGGCAAGAGTACTGGAGTGGGTTGCCACTGCCATCTCCGATCAATGAGGCACAGAATCCCTGAGAAAAGGAGAGAAAAGCTGAGAGAAGAATAGCCGAGAAAAGAAGAGAAGCTAAAGACAAAGGAGAAAAGGAAAGATTTGCCCATTTAAATGCAGACTTCCAAAGGATAGCAAGGGGTCTGATCCCTGGGTCAGGAAGATCCCCTGGAGAAGAAAATGGCAACCCACTCCAGTATTCTTGCCTGGAAAATTCCATACAGAGGACCCTGGCTGGCTGGCTACAGTCCAAGAGGTCACAGACTTGAATACAACTAAGCACCTAGCACACAATGACAAAATAATCCCCTCCCAATGGTTCCATGACCTTATCCCAGACAACTGTGCAGATGTTTGTTACCTTATATGGTAAAAGTGACATTGCAGGTGTGATTATATCAATGATTTTCAAAAACTAATTTTTATTGACATATAGGTGATATAAAATGTTTCGTTTCTACTGTACAGCAAAGTGAGTCAGTTATACATATACATATATCCACTCTTTTTAAGATTCTATTCCCATATAGGTCACTACAGAGTATTGAGTAGAGTTTCCTGTGCTATACAGGAAATCAACGATTTTGAGATAGGAAGATGATCATGGATTATCTAGTAGCTCCTATATATTTTTTCCCTTTTACACTAAAAACATTTTGTACACAAATTTTAAAAGATTACACTCCATTTCCAGTTCTTACAAAATATTGGCTATATTCCTTGTGTTGTAGAATACCTCCTTGCCACCTACCTAACACCCAGTAGTTTGTACCTGCCATTCCCCTCCCCCAACCACTAGCTTCTCTATAGCTGCTGGGTCCAATCAAATCACAAGGATTTCTATAAATGAAAAAGGCAGGCAGGAGGGTCAGAGTCAGAGAAAGAGATGTGACGAGGGAAGCAGAGGTCTGAGTGGTGCAGGAACCAGTCAAGGCATGTAGCAGTTTCTAGAAGCCGGGAAAGGCAGGGAAATGGACTCACCCTCAAAACCTCCAGAAGGGAACACAGGTCTGCCTACAGCTTGATTTTAGTCCAATGAGACTTTTGACCTACAGAATTCTAATATGAATAAAGTAAAATGGCTGGTTTAAAGCCACTAAATTTGTGATAATTTGTTATAGCAGCCACAGGAAAACTAAAGAGTTCTTCCTCCATCCTCATCATCCTTAATCCTTAATCCTCACAGTCATCCTTCAACATATTCAGTGCCTACATTTTCAGCTCACCTTCCATCTCCCAATAGATATCTATGGAAAGAAGTGTGTAGAAAATTGGCTGTGAGTTTTGAAAACTCCAAGGACATAGGATGGTGCTCTGTTGTGCTCAGAGGCTCGGTCCTGCCTGACTCTTTGCGACCCCATGAATTGTAGCCCGCCAGGCTTCTCTGTTCATGGGAGTGTCCAGGCAAGCATACTGGAGTGGGTTGCATGCCCTCCTCCAGAGGATCTTCACACCCAGGGATGGAACCTGGGCCTCCTGCATTCCAGAGGGATTCTGACCAACTGAACCACCTGGGGAGCCCAGTATGGCACTGTCTCTCGTATTTAAAATGTAGCTTTTTTCTTTCTTTCTATGTTCAACTTAGCATTATGTATCACCAGTTTTCAAATATACCTTCCGTCGCGTTCACAAAGCAAGCTCCCACTAAGTGCCCTCTTTGGTCTTCCAAGTGCACCTTGTGAAGTCAGGCCTGGGATTTCTAAGCCTGGAGTCAGAGTTTTAGGAAACAAGGGCTCAGAGCCCAGCGACTGCAAGCTCAGACTCCAGAAGGCCAGCTCAAGGCTCCTTCCTTGAGGCCTGCCTGCCCTGCCCGGGTGCTCGGCTGGGCATGTCCAGGGTTCCTCCCGGCTGCACAACGTTCGCACCTACCCGACGGCGCAGGGGCCGGGCCGCGATGAGGCCCCTCTGCCTGGGCGGCGATCGTACTCCAGGGGCGCGACGAAGGCTCGGCTGCCGCGGGGCCAGGTGTCGCCCCTCGGAAGCCCCCGCTGGAGCCGCGGGCGCCCGGAACCTCCGCCGGCGCTGGCCCCGGGGTTACCTGCGGCCGGTGGGCGGGACGGCCCTTCCCGTCTGCGCCGGCCCCCCCAGCCTCCAGGGCGGCGGAGCCGGGAAGTGGGAGACGGAGCGAAAGAGCCGGAGACTGCGGCGGCTGCAGCCCGGCCGGGCTCCGAGCGAGGGCTACATGGAGCGGCCGGCGCGGCTCTGCGGGCTGTGGGCGCTGCTGCTCTACGCCGGCCGCGGCGGCGTGGCTGCGCCCGCGGGTGAGTACGGTCCCCCGGCCGGGGCAGCGGGAATCGCGGCCGAGAGGCCCGCCGGGGCGCCTGGGGCCGAGGGCAGCGGCGGGAGTCGGGGTGGAGGGCCCTCTTCAGGCCATCCCGCGGCCGCGGCGGCAGGCGCCTCCCGCGCCCGGCTCGAGCTTGGGGAACCCGGGGCGACCGGGCTTTCCCGGATCCCGGGCGGCGGGGGCGGCGGGGGCGGCGGGGGCGGCGGGGGCGGCGGGGGCGGCGGGGGCGGCGGGGGCGGCGGGGGCGGCGGGGGCGGCGGGACGACGAGTTGACACCGCACTTCCCTTGGCCGTCCGGCAGCGCCGAGGAGCCTGGCGCCACGGCCTGGGGCCCGAAAGGAGTTCGCGGGGTCGGGGGCGGGAGTGTCGCCCGTGGCCCGGAGAGGGGATGAGGGGCCGGGAGCCCGCGGGGACGGCGACCAAGGTCCGGGAGTGCGGGTGACGCGCCGAGGCTCCTTGCGCGGCGGGTCCAGCGAGGTGGCGGCAGTCGAAGGGAACCTCTGAAGCGCCTAGTCCCTCCCTGTAGCAAAGGACGGGTCTCCTCTGGCGTACAAGAAATGCATGGCAAATCCAGAGCACCATCCGCGTGGATGCCTTTTTCTCTAGTAACCTTTATATTTTGGAATAATTTTCGATTTACAGAAAAGTTGCAAAGAGGCGAGTCCCCTATACTCCTCACCTGGTGCGGCCATTTAATTAACCAGCGTCACTGTGAAAACTTGGGGGCAGGGGCACTAATGACTTCCTGAGGGACAGATTTTGGCCTGAGCGACCTTCTGGACGTTTTTTTGGTGAGGATAGTAGCTCCAAAGTTGATAGGTTTTAGTGTCACGTTGACACAAACACCCACATTTTTTCTGTTGCTTTTTCAGCCTGTGCGTTGGGCTTTGAAAGCCAAGTTGAAAGGTTGATTAGGAAACTTGGATGCTCTCTATTGATTCAGTCAACAAACCCTATGCCCACTCTGCGTGCCCTGTGCCAGGCAGTGTTCTAGGGGCAGAGAATACAGTGGCGAGCAAAACAGATCAAGTGCTTGCCCTTTGGAGCTGGCATGCTATTGCTAGAGTCAGAGTAAGGGGGGCGGGGTAGTAAAATATGAGGTATGTTAGAGGGCAGTAAGCACTATGGAGAAAAACAGAGCAGTCCAGGGGTTGCCATTGTAAATAGGGTGGACTATGTAGACTGCCACTGAAAAGGCAGCGTTTGAGTAGAGACTTGAGGGAAGTTTGTAGTTTGTCCGTCATTCATTCAAGTGCCTGCCTTTTCAGTCCTGAGCCAGGTCTTGTGCATTGGCTTAGAGCCTTAGAGTATATTGTGTAATCGTTGTGCCCCCCATGCTCCTGGTTCACTTGGGGGATCTGATTTCCGTAATCATGGGGCAGCTGGAGTCCAGAGAAGGGAGGGGGTCACCCATCCCCTTGGTTGTTGTCATTTAGTGACTCAGTCTGTCTGCCTCTTCTCCGACCCCATGGACTGTAGCCCTCCAGGCCCCTCTGACCATGGGATTTCCCAGGCAAGAATATTGGGGTGGGTTGCCATATCCTTCTCCAGGGGATCTTCCAGACCCAGGGATCAAACCCGCATCTCCTGCTGCTGCTAAGACACTTCAGTCGTGTCTGACTCTGTGTGACCCCATAGACTGCAGCCCACCAGGCTCCCTCGTCCCTGGGATTCTCCAGGCAAGAACACTGGAGTGGGTTGCCATTTCCTTCTCCAATGCATGAAAGTGAAAAGTGAAAGGGAAGTCGCTCAGTCGTGTCCGACTCTTTGTGACCCCATGGACCGCAGCCTGACGGGATTTTCCAGGCAAGATTACTGGAGTGGGGTGCCATCGCCTTCTCCGCGCATCTCCTGCATTGCATTGTATTGCAGGTGGGTTCTTTACTGCTGAGCCAGCAGGGAAGCCACCCATCTCCTTAGTCCCCTGATTTTCACAGTGCCACTCCAGCCCCCTCCCTCCTCCAGACTCCCTCTCCCACACACCTCACACCTGGAACAACAAACAGCTGACTCTAGCTAATACTGGCAATCCCCAACTCACCAGTTTTGTCACAGAAGTTCAATGGTGACTTGGTTACTAAGAAATACAGAAACTTTTTCCCATTGGAAATATTGATACAATCGCATTAAGATATAGTGGGGGGAAAAAGGCAAAACAAAACAGGAAACCTGACTATTATAATGGTCTGAGCTTACCCAGCTGTGGGACTTCAGGAATGGTCATTCCCCTCCCTTGTGCAACAGTGTTCTCTGTGAAAGGAGATTGAACTCCATAAGTTTTAAGGGCTCCTCCAGCTTTAATCTTTTGAGTGTTTAGAAAAATGATTAGGTTACCAGCTTAGGTTTAGTCTGTTTAGATTGGTAAGCCCACATAATGTCATTCTTAATAACAACTAGCACTTCTATAGTGTTTATGCTGGGCACCGTTCTAAGTTTTCCACTTGACCTGTTTCATCTTTCAAAAGAACCTCTCCTGTTGGTGCTGTTACCATTCTTGTTTTGTACAGGAGCGAGTTAGCACACAGCACACAGGCACAGGCATGACCTGTAAGAGAGAGGCGATAAGGACCTGAACAGAACACTGCAGGTGAGGATGGGGGAAGAGTAGATCTGAGAGGTGGTTTCCCAACTAAGTGTTGTTGTTCATTCGCTCAGTTGTGTCTGACTCCTTGCTACCCAAGGGACTGTAGCACGCCAGGCTTCCCTGTCAATCATCATCTCCTGGAGCTTGCTCACGCTCATGTCCATTGAGTCAGTGATGCCATCCAACCACTTCATCCTCTGACGTCCCCTTCTCCTCCTGCCTTCAACCTTGCCCAGCATCAGGGTCTTTTCCAATGAGTCAGTTCTTTGCATTAGGTGGCCAAAGTACTGGAGTTTGAGCTTTAGCATCAGTCCTTCCAGTGACTATTCATGATTGATTTCCTTTATGATTGACTGCATCTAAGTGACTGCATGGCTAAACGGTGGAGTGGGCAAACTACATAGGCTAGATCCGGGAAGGGAGGGCTCAAGGATTGAAGTTTTAGCATTCCTCTCTCACTGATTTTTGCTGGGCATGGGGATAGTAGCTGGTAGACTTTGACCTTAGAATGTTCCTATATTTTAACTTAAAATAAATTTATTTCCAGCATACAGATTTGAGCCTTTGAAATAATTTTATTTAAAAATTAGTTTCTGGCAATGCCATGGGAGCCTTGGTTGGCCTCAGATAGCCAGTCCCCGACCGTCCCTACCATGGGGCCACTGCCCAGGTCCTTTGGGGCATGGCGTGGCACGCCCCTCTGCGTGTTGGGACCGGGTCCAGTACAGAGAACTTTTCATCCTGGAACACATGCATGACCAGAAAGTCAGCAGCCCCCTCACCCAACACTGCACCACTCAATTATGGGGAACCTGGTGCTAAACCATTCCTAGATGACCTGCTTTTGGGTTCGGGTTTTGCATGTAGCAGAGCAGCTCTCTCGCTTCAATCTGTTGAAAGTCAGCCCTCAACACAAGGGTTTGTAAAAAGAAATAAGGTTATCAAAATTTATTTTTAATAACAGGATTTTTTTAAAAGACAAAAAAATTAGTTTCTAAAGTCAGGCAATAGTTTTAGAAGTGCTAAAGTATTTTTTCATAGCAGAGCACAGAATACATGAAATGACCAAGGTAAACAGAAGAAAATAACACTATCCAAGACTCATATTTAACACTGTAGCTTTTATTTGACCCAGGATTTACACAATCAAAGCAAACAAAAAGACAGGAAGAGTTCTTTGAGAGTAAGGAATGCTGTTGCTGTCTTCACAGGACCATTATACAGTTTTGTATGGTGTCAGGTTCTTTTCCAGACTCTGTTCTCTTTACCTTGATGTATAATTGTATTATTTACAATTTACCATTTCCTCTTTACTATATATGATAGAATACAAGCAAAGGGTTTTCATAAACTGTATGTCCTCTGGAAGTGCAATCAGAAGGTTAACTCATTCCCAGTACCACACTTGCTTACACAATTCCTTCCCCTTTCTTTTTTCTACTTTTGCTAAAAAAAAAAGAAAAAGCACACACAAAAACAGCCTCCCCCCCCTCCATGAAAACAAAACAACAAAATCCCTGGGAACTTCCCTGTGGCTAAGACTCTGCACTGGCGATGCAGAGGTCCTGGGTTCAGTCTCTGGACAGGGAAATAGATCCCACATGCTGCACCGAAGACCCCCATGAAGCTAAATAATAAATAAATAAATACTTTAAAAAAAGGCAAACAGCATGAAGAACATAAAAGCACCTGGGTTTTGATTAGCATAATACCGTAGGTAAATTTTACTTATTTTCTATTTAGTTTTTGGTAATATTAAACATTTTTTCTAGTAATGCAGGATATAAAAACGTAAAATAAGTTGATAGTTAACTTGCCAGAGATTGAAACACATCAAATGTTAGATATGAATAACTAACCTCTAAAGTACAATAATCAGTTTTAAATAACTAGAATTAAGTACTTAGAATGTATGATTTACAGTAAAAGTCAAATCATAATACAGTAAATTTTACTTCTTTTCCATTGTTTTTAGTAAATATTATTTTAAATATTTTTGTCATAATGCAGGATATAAAAGCATAAAGTAAGTTGATAGTTAACTTGCCAGAGAGATTGAAACACATCAAAAGCTAGATATGAATTCTAAAGTACATTAATAAAACAGTTTTAAGTAACTACAAACTTCAACTACTTAGAATGTATGATTTAGAGTAAAAGTCAAAGATTATTGATGCTATGTTATAAGCTTCCATGTTTTGGGAAAGAAATATGTAAAGGGAGATAATATTCAACCCTGGTGGTACTTCATTCCAAGAGATATTGAATCAAATTAACAACCACAACCACAGCGGACTGTTTTTGTCTCCCCACAAGCTAAAACGTGGGGGAATGCAGAAAGTGACTGCTATTTTGTATGGGCTTTTTTAAAGGGTGATGAAAATATTCTAAAGCTGTGGTGATGGTTTTACAAGTTTTAAAATATACCATATAAACTACTGTATTGTACTCTATTTTAAAGGGTGAGTTTTATGGCACATGGATTCACTCAATAACTTTGTTTTTTCTACATGCTCAAGGATACATCAGGAAGAAAAAACTGTAAAGAAAAAAGGAGTTGAATACCACCACGGCCCAGGTAAAGTAAGGAGGGTGGTAGGGGGAGGACAGAAGAGAGGAAGGAGAGGGACATGCATTGCTGACTACTTCTCCCCTCCTCCATTCAGTATACATGTGCACACACTTGCACACGTATGCACGCACACTCTCTCTCTCTCTCTCTTTCTCTCTCTCTCTCTCTCTCTCTGTGATAACCAGTGACAAGCAACTGGCTGAGTTCTGTTACGGAGAAAACCATAACTGCTCTGTTTCCTGACAAGGTCTCCTGCTCTTGTAAATGCTGACCTTGCTTGCTAAATAGTTGGTCTTTGTTAATGGGGTTTTTCCTTCTGCTCTCGCTTTTTAACTTTTAAAAGCAAATTTTAATAACTAGTATACAGTCTGTGTCACATCTTCTCTAATTTAAGTCATGCTCTGTGGTATCTGTAAAGTCATATTCATTTTATTCTGAAAAATATCTGCTTCTGAATCTTTCTCAGTGTAAGTATTATAGTTACCTTATCAAGTCAAGTAAATATTTCACAAGTATTACAGGGTTGAACTCTTACAGTCCAGGCTTTATAGGTGTTCTCTTGGCTTCCTTTTTCTTAAGCCTTCTTATTAACTCATAAGGGCTTCCCAAGTGGCACTAGTTATAAAGAACTCGCCTGCCAATGCATGAGTCTAAGAGACTCGATGGATGGGAAGATCCCCAGGAGAGGGCATGACAACGCACTGCCATAAGCTTCTAGAGAATCCCACGGACAGACGAGCCTGACAGGCTACAGTGCTAGGACACAAGTAAACCAACTCAGCATGGCACATACTGACTCACAGACACTAGCAGCTTAATTTCAAAAAAAGATGATAGACCTCTACACTTTTATATAGAAGTAGAGGGAGGATTCTGAAAACTAACTTTCTTTCTTTCTAGCTGAATTTTATTAACTGGCAATAAGTCACTGTATCAAAGTCTTAGTCATTTGCCCAACTTTTTATTGTCTGTATATTACATTCTGGGAAGTAGAATCAAAGTCAGGAATTATCAGTGACATAGTCTGAAGACAAATGTTAAATAGTCTGAATGGATAGGAAGACTGTCCTCTTGAAAAGCAAAGCAGTCTCCTTAAGAGAGAGATGGAGTGATAGCTACTTCCCCCCTTTTTCTAACTGTAACTTGACTTTTCTCTTTATTGAAGATCCGAAGTGCAAGCCTGAGTCTCACCTTGTGGCTTATCAGCATCATGGGCTGCAGCTGTAGCTCCACTCGTATTCTTGCTTGCTGTGGACTGTTCACTGCAAGGTGTCTGGCTATTGCTCTCTCTCATTGAAATGTGAAAAACACCCAATGATGGTCTTTTCACATTAGCACTTGAAGTAGAGTCTAAAGGAAATAGATGTAAAGTGGTGTTTTCATCTCTCTGTGTAAAAGGAGCAAATATGCGTTTGGTATAATCAGTCATACTTTCCTCTGAAGTTTCAGATAATATTTCAGTAGGTAGGTCTTCTCCTGGAGAAATAATGGAAAGGCTCCAAGGGAAATCAATCTCAGTTCCATGCTTTGGTGTGGAGATCCTCTGTGGGGAGGTCCTCTGTGTAAAAATGGATTCGCTTTGTGGATGGCCAAGCCTGGCATCGGGAAGGCTGGAGTCATCTTGAAATCCATCCACTGTTTGAGGGCCGAGTGTAGACACTGAAGGAACAGTGCTAGAGGACTTCTGACTGCCACTGCTTATCGTGATCGTCTTACTGCTGTTAGAGGAAATCTTCTCCTGAGGGCGCTCTGGCACCTCAAAGACGTCCTGACTGTAAAATGGAACCTGAAGCTCGGAACTGTGTGGCTGTTTCTTTTTCCCTCTAGATTTCGTCTGTTTGGTATTCGTTTGCGTTATCAGTTTGACAGCTACATACCTCTCAGGTCCTGGTGGAGCGTCCCTGATCGAAATAACTGACTTGCTCTCTTGAGCCCCAGGGACGAAGTCATCATCACTATCAGAAAAAGAACGACGAAACTGTGGCTTTTTCTTCTTGAGCCTAGCCGAAAACTGCTTCTTTTCTTGTCTTCGTTTATTCCTTTTTGCTGTGAGCTCACTGGTTAATTTCAGATTTTCTTGTTGGATATCATAAGATTCTTGCTGTAGCGTATTTCTGTTCGTTTCGTTTAGTGTTGAGCGATCACATACTTCCGCGTTTAATTGACCTCTCAGGTCATGGATAGGGTCATTCAGGGCTCTCCGCTGCTCCGTAAACTCTTTAATTCTGGATATGGAGCCTGTCCACCTCCCGTCTGACAATTGCTCTTTCCTCAAACTGGTTCCTTTCCCCTGAAGTCCGCATGGCTCTCTGTCATGGAGCTCTTTTAGTGTTTGCCAGGTTTTTTTAAAATCTTCAGAAGACACATCACAGAGGCTAATCTGTATTTTATCTCCTTCGGAAGAGTTCTGCCCACTTTCCCTGTCTTCTTCACCCACGTCCCCTGCCTTCATCTTGATTCCCTGACTGAGATTGGGAAACAGTGGAGACAGGCACCACCAAAAAATGGCCGAAGGGCCCCCGACGGGATGAGAGTTTAAACTCTTGTACAGACCTGTGAAGCGGCCTCAGGGCACTGAGTGGGCGATCGGGCGGGCAAGAGGATGGATCGAAGACGGCTCGGGGTGGACAGGAGAGTGTGGTTCGGGGCCTGCAAGGAGACACCAGCCTCCTTTTGCCGAGAAGGGTGAAGGCACATGGGAGGGAAGATGGCGCCTTCAAGGCACCGTGTGCCGGACCGGAGATTCGAGAGCCCGGAAACGCAATGACTTCTGGGAAAGCCCCACGGAGCTGAAGTCCGTCCCAAAAGGCGGGGGTGGGGGTTGGGGGTGTTGAAACTTACCCCTTGGTTTATTTTTGAAACAAATTAATTTGACCCAATTTTAGCATCTTTCTTCCTGACAGACAGTATTTTATAATCATTGAAAAGCACAAATACCCATGGTCATTAGAAAGTTGGATGTAAAGTCAAAAGCCATGCACTCTTTCCTCCCTGTCACCCCTCCATCTAGGCAACATTGCTTAGTCGTCCATTCCTAGATTTGGAGTCTCTCGGGAGATTGGCAATTCTGTAACTGATTACTGTTGCCACCCATGCTAGAGCTTTGCTGGTGGCTCAGTAGGTAATGCGGGAGAGCCAGGTTCAAACTCTGGATCGGGAAGATCCCCTGGAGAAGGAAATGCAATTTCCAGTATTCCTGCCTGGAGAATTCCAGGGATAGAAGAGCCTAACACATGAATTTTCAAATATTATTTGTTAAAATGCAAAGTATGGTAATATAGGACTAAGATGCTACTGTTTTTCTTCCTAGAGTGTGTTTGGTTCACTTTAGATACATGGGGCAAAGAATCATAGCAAGGTAATTCCCATAGCCCTGCAATTTCCTCTTGTTTTCTTCTCTTCCAACAGAGGGCAGTCTTAATCATGCCAGGCAAAACCTAGATGCTTCCTTTTGAGTTAGCCTTAAGATACCCATGATTTATTGAATGCTTCTCAACTCAAAGTTGAAATTAACCTGATGGGAAGTGATACGTTTTTTAAAAGTTTTCCAAAAGGTAAGGTTAGACTGATGTGCACAGTTTCCGGTCTAATCCTAGAACAGTTGCTTGTCTCTACTGAGGCTCGTGAGAAAGGGCTAGATCCAGGGGAAGGCAGGAAATCATCAAGTGAAGACAACTGTCAGGTCTGTACTTTTGTTACCCACTCCAGTGTTCTTGCCTGGAGAATCCCAGGGACGGGGGAGCCTGGCGGGCTGCCGTCTATGGGGTCGCACAGAGTCGGACAGGACTGAAGCTACGCAGCAGCAGCAGCAGCAGCAGTACTTTTGTTTACAACCTATCAGTACTCACTTCAGTTACTAATGTAAACAGAAATCCCCAACAGCAATTGAGACAGATGCTATATATTCTTTCTTTCTTCTTTTTGCTGTGTATGTCTTAGTGGAATAAATACTTAAGGAAACGTTTGTGCGACCCTAAGGAAAAGAGTACTTGCTTATTTCGAATAGATATGTTTCAGAGGTAGAGTTAGTCATTAAAGGAACTTAAGTAGATTTCTTTTCTCTTTTAAAATAACTTTCATAGCACTTGGAAAAACTAAAGAGGCAGTTTGGATGGGGTTTATTGCTGAGTCTCTGGGACATCCTAATAATTCAGATGACAATTTCTAGTGTCTCCCCAGCACTGGGAACTGGTTGGGAACTGCTATGGTAACTACCACCATCAATCTTAATCACTAAGATTCTGCTGACCTGCCCTCTGTGTTTAGCAGAGGATGGACAAAGGCTTTTTCCTCAGTGCTTGTATTACCCAGTTGTTAATTTTTTAATGAAACCCTAAAATTCAAGGAGAACAAAATAAAAATGTGGAAATAGACATGTTTATCGAGTAAAAAAGTTCTGATCCAAGTTTAACTCCGGCCCAGAGACAGATTAGATAGGCCTCATTCTTAAACAGCTAACTTCAGGAAACCACCCCCCTCCCCGCCCTCCACCCGAGTCTCTGAATGTCCCTCTCACTGTTTTCTCTGACTCTTGCCTTTCCTTATCTCTTGAGAAAAAGACGGAGAATTATTGGAGTATTGTCTACTCTACTCTGATATTTTTGAGGAGAGGAAGGAAAGTAAGAAATTTCTCTAAATTCCTTACTTGTATTCTTGTAGTATAAGCTATTTTAAATATATGGTAAGCATCATACAGTTTCCAGTGATGTCTCATTTAAGCCAAATAATAGTTGGTAGGATATTGAGTGTGGCACAGTGTTTATGTGGAAATCTAGTCATTTATTAGTTTAAAAAATATAACATTGAGATATAGTATTAAAGTACTTCATTTCCTAACTTTAACCTTTATTTTAGAGTGCATAATGCCTGGCTGTCAAAACACTTTGGAGTAACCTGAAAATCACAAACCATGCCAGCTCTGTGAAACAGATCAGGAATACTGCAGGCCAGGCTTCAGCATCTTAATAGCCTGGAAAGTTTATTTACACTTAATCACAGTCAGTGCAAAATGTAGGTAGGGTACTCATTTGAAACAGACATTAGTACTATTTAACCTAAATCACCAGTACAGCTGGAGATCATTTTACATACATCGATACATTTGCATATCTGTTTCTGTAGTCATTTCATCATATGTGAATATAAGATCAAATATGCATGGATTATTTCTGGCAATTTTAGTTAATAGTGAATTCTTAGTTTAATATGAAGGAGATTAATTTTCTCATTGAACTATTATAATTATGTGATTTTACAGTAAATATCCTTTATCTGTACTTCAATGAAAATAATGAATCTGAATAAAACAGTATATATAATATTTGTTTAGAATGACTATTTTTCATTTAGTGATTTTTTAAGGGGTTACCCATGCTGAGCTGTCTGCAGAGGTAAATGCTATTTTGACAAAGACATATTTCACACAGGTTGAAATATTAACAAGTACAATAGGAAGCTAGAGGGTTATATAAATGAAAGCTATTCTCTGAAAGCAAATCTTAATAAAAAGTGAAAGAGTGAGAGAATGTTCTTTACCAGACAGTCCTTTAGAGGTTGCATAAGAGGAAGCAAGCAGAACTGGCTCTGTGATATGGACTTATAATAAACACAAATGTCTTGAGCAGATGGATGCTGAGCGACTAGATTCAGGACCTTTCAAAAAAAAAAATGGGAGTGGTACAGCCTTCAGCTTTATTCTTTGTCTCTTGTAACAATGTATTGAACCTGTGTCTTTCAGTTGGCCCAGATGCTTTGTTTTCCTTCTGATTTAGAAACAAGTCTCACACCACTGGCATCATTGAAAACATCAGGCCATAGGGAACCCCTGTACATAACATAGCTGCTTTTCTATGATTTCTCATTTTTGCACATATAATGAGCAGCACAGCCTAAAATGCCTTCCACGTTATTTCTTAGGTACATACCTAGATCATCACTCACATCTTGTCTATAAAGAAGTAGGCACCTATTTATTTGCTACAGAGCTGTTGATACAGAGCTGAAGTAAACAATAGCAGAATTGATTAACCCAGATCGTATTTGATAAAGGAGTAAATACAGCGGAACTCATTAAGTCTGCAGGTACTGAGAGCCTGGTGTCTTTGCTTGTCTCTCTCTCTGAGTCTTTGGGAGAGACAGTCATTCAAAACTGATATGTGAATCCCTATGTCATACAGTTTTATTTCCCCCCCCTTTTTTTTTTGTAATCTCAGGTTCTACAACAACTGAAGCAAACATTTTCCATCAGGCACTTCTTGAAGAAAATACTGCTACCGAAGTTTCCCTAACAGTGATAGATACCATATCATTTTTCACTCAGTGTTTCAAGGTAAAAATGAAAAGGTAGTATTTAGTCAATATCATTGCAAAAAAAAAAACACACACACAAACAGTCAACTAAGCAGATGAAGCTTAGTACAGTAGAAAATCCCCCAGCGAGCAGTCAGGAAACTGGGGTGGCAGACCTAGTGTGACCTCAAGAAATCACAGAGACGCAGCCTTAAAATGAGAGAGTTGGACTGTTAATAATTTGTTCCTTATTCTCCTTCTCTGTTAGTTTTGTGTTTAAAAACAGGTTTTTTTCATACTTTTATGAAAATATCCAGTCATTTTTAGCCCAATTATGATTGAGTCTGTTTATCCAAATACCCATTGAAATGAGGTGTCTTGTGAAGCCAGAAGATGTCCAGGCAGGCTGGCTGGCTTGCTTCCCTTGTCAGGTGCTTGTGGTTTTACTCAGATGCTTGCCTCTCAGTACAAAGCATCATTGCTAGGATTAAAAAAATAGAAGAAGAAGAAATTGAAAGCAGTTATCTTGCAGGGTTGTTGAAGGTGTAAAATGAGATAATGGATGTTAGAGAGCTCTGAAGAAACACTATATAACTATGAGCTTTGCTGAGTTGCTCAGTTGTGTCTGACTCTTTGGGACCGCATGGACTGTAGCCCAAGAGGCTCCTCTGTCCCTGGGATTCTCCAGGCAAGAATGCTGGAGTGGGTTGTCATTTGCTCCTCCAGGGGATCTTCCCAACTGAGAGACTGAACCCAGATTTCCCGCATTGCAGGAGGATTCTTTACCTGCTGAGCTACCAGGGGAACCCATATAACCATAATGTGAGGTAACAGTAGTGGGAGAAGTCAAAAGTGAAAACTCTTGCTGGCTTTTCATCTGAGTTACACAGATTTTTTTCTTTTCTTTCCCCTTCTCAAAGTAATTCAGTTAATTGCTCAAGCCTCCAGATTGACTATGGAAACCAGGCCTGTGCTTTTCAAAGAGGCTTATAAGGGAAAACTAAATCAGATACTAATTAGAAATAAGCTGCAGTATCCTTATATGAAGAATTAAGTTTGTTCTGGTTAAAATGTAACCCAATTTCATTTTTTATTATGCCAGTAAATAAGACATTTGGTTTCATGGTTTGCATTGTATTTCTTCCCCCTGTTCAGACATTTCTTATTGATGTAACATACATCTCTTGGTAGATGACAGGCACTATCCTAAGTGATTTAGAAATATTCGCTCCTTTTTTATTGTGGGACTGGAGGTAGAAAAGGGGACTGCAGATGGGCACCACGGATCTTTTTGAGATGATGGGAATGACTAGATTGTAATAAATGGACAACTCTGTAAATTTACTAAAAATCATCAAATGATAAATTTAAAATAGGTAAATTTTGTTGTATGTAAATAAAACCTCAAAGTAAAAGAACAAATGAGAACTGACCTTTGATTCTCACACTAGCTTTGCGATGTAGATGCTGTTATTTTTCCCATTAATTTTTGTTTTCCTTGTTTAGCTCCATGAGTCTTAGTTGCAGCACTCAGGACCTTTGATCTTCTCGGGATGCAGGATCTTTTCATTGTGGCATGCAGACTCCTAGGTGCAGCGTGTGGGATCTAGTTCCTTGACTGGGGTTTGAACCTAGGCCCCTCATGTTGACAGTGCGGAGTCTTAACCAATGGACCACCAGCAAAGTCTCTATGTTTCCCATTTTAAAGTGAGAGAAGTGAAGCTCACAGGGAACTTAATGTCACATAGCTACTTGGTAGCAGATCCGGATTGTGATCTTGCCGATTATCATGAGTCCATGCTTCTAAACACTACCCCATTCCTTTAAAAAAGTAGACTAAGGAAATAGCCAGAAAGATGGAGCACCATCCCGGGATTCTATCATCGTTACCAATAAATCTGTTACAAGTTGCATATTGTTTTGGCTTTTTTTTCCTAGATCTCATTCTAATGTTTTTTTTTAATTAAAGGATAATTGCTTTACAGACGGAGAAGGCAATGGCAACCCACTCCAATACTCTTGCCTGGAAGATCCCATGGGCGGAGGAGCCTGGTAGGCTGCAGTCCATGGGTCGCTAAGAGTTGGACACGACTGAGCGACTTCATTTTCAGTTTTCACTTTCATGCATTGGAGGAGGAAATGGCAACCCACTCCAGTGTTCTTGCCTGGAGAATCCCAGGGGCAGGGGAGCCGGGTGGGCTGCCATCCCTCGGGTCGCACAGAGTCAGAGAGGATTGAAGCGACTTAGCAGCAGCAGCAGCAGCAGCAGCAGTAATTTTTTTAGTACATATGTGCTTTATAAAGTGGAGAACAAGATTAAGTATCAAAAGAAGGCCTTGTTTGAGGCTTCTTTTCCCTGCATCACTGGTATGCCTGTGAAATTGCCAGAAAAACAAATACTGAAATTACACACCTGCAGTTAAACTAACAAATATGAAACCCCTCATTGGAAAAGACTCTGATGCTGGGAGGGATTGGGGGCAGGAAGAGAAGGGGACGACCGAGGATGAGATGGCTGGATGGCATCACTGACTCGATGGACGCGAGTCTGAGTGAACTCCGGGAGTTGGTGGTGGACAGGGAGGCCTGGCGTGCTGTGATTCATGGGGTCACAAAGAGTCGGACACGACTGAGCGACTGAACTGAACTGAACTGAAACACAACTAATTAAGGTTTTAGGTGTGTCTTTCAGATATATTAGCTTAATATTATCTCATCTTTTCAATTAGTAGAAATTTGAAATAAGAGTTTTATGTCTACTAAGTAGAAACCTACACCCATTAGATACTGAAGATAGTTAACTATATTAAAGTATTTCCTTAGAATATTTTCAGAGGGGCAAAACCTTAAAACTAAGCAAAAATCAAGAACTATTTCTCTCCATTATCAGTTCTTAAGCTTTAGAATTATAACTCTAGGATTGGAGAAAATAGGAACTGAAATATACAAATTTGCTGTGAATTTTTTTAGACATTAGCTTGAGGCAGCCAGCCTGAACAGCAAACAATGTGACATGTTTCAAGAAGTGGAAACAGTGCTTTTAACCGATCATTTAAATACTGATTTTACAAAACCTTCAAGGGTTGTTGTTTTTTTGTTGTTGTTTCTGAATTTATCCTTCGTAGAAATCAAAGAGCCCTTCTCTGTGTAGGAAAGAAGGATGTTTTGCATTTTAACAAAAGTAATGTTAAATTTAAAAGTTTACATATTTATTTATAGGTACCATCTATTTTTAAGCCTGGAAAATTCTACTCACTTAAACTAGAAAATCTTATTCTGAAATTGTTGCAGTAGTAAATGCTTAGGGTTTCTCTCCCTTAGCCTCTTTGATTCCAATGATCCGAAACACCTGATTTTGTAAATTTTGTAATTAAAGTATTATAGTCATGCCAATGTAACCACTAGTGTTAAAACACAAGTTAAAATCTTAATCTGTTAGCCTGTCTTCCAGTCTGAGAAATCCATAACCTAGGTAAGACCTGGATATTCAGAGTAAATAAAAGTCCATTTGAGTGCAGGACTGAAAGAAAAATTTCCAATTACACTTAAGACAAACTTATTTATCAAAAATAATAGAGCAATTGTAGAACCCTTTGCTTCCTCTCAAATATCCTTTTATGATTAAAAGAAAATCTCTGACATATCAATTGCCAAAATTTTTCGGTTTTCTCAAAGTTCTATGCCATTTCTGTTGAAGTCATCATAAAGCTTTCTTTTTCATCAAGATGGAATGAAACACTACAGCTGACGCAGTGGAGACAGATGTTTGCCTGTTTAGAGTTTTTAAGGAAAAAACTAGTTTGTGCCATTGGGTGGTGGGCTGAGTGAGCCAAGACCTGGTTCCCCGGGCATCCATAGGGGACCCCAGAACAGCAGAGCGCGGCCACTTCTGGATCCTGCTTCTCAGGCTTCAGGCGCTGAACTGAAAGGCAAGGTGGGGAGAGAGGCGCAGGGCTCCCTTCCTCACCCCCACCCGCAGACTTCCTTCTGCCAGAGCTCTGGCTCTTTGTACCAGAGATCTCAGGGATCGCATTTTCTTCCCTTTTCCTAAGTTACCTCTAAGCAGTGATAGGAGGTGTTAGTTACTCCCAGTCCCCAAAATACATAATCAAAAAACGGATCTAAATTTCCTTACTTCTACTTTGTCTGCAAACCTCAACATGTTCGAGGTGTCATTCTCTGGAGACTAGACTCCTGTAACTCTTCCTCCTGTCTTCCTGAGACAGTGCACAGCTGTTTCCCCCAGGGTAGACAAGAATCAAGTGTGATTCTTCCACCACCACAGAGCCTCTGAGATTCAGCAAACCTTCAGGCCTGTAGAGCTCCTCCATCACCCCAGGAAAAGGAATCTCCTTTCCCATAGAGTCTGTTCTTGTCATGCCTTATAGGGTAATGTTGGTCCCTTTCCCAAGTCTCTACACCCGGGATCTGACAGCTTGCGTTCTGCGTAGCTTTTCCTTTCCTCGGTTCCTTCCCAGTTACAGCCTTTCCCCTTTAGCCCTCCACCTGAGGTTCTTATGTGCTAATCCTCTTCTAACTAGCAGTCTTATTTTAGCAAGGGTAGCTTTCCCACCCTCCAAACTCTCCTCCACTTTGTTCACGGGACCATTTGTGCTCAAGGTAGTGGTCTAGTTGGACAGTTTGCATCTTGCTTGCCCTAGGATAACATCAGGAAAACAGAAGCCACAGCTCTGAAGGGCAGAATCAGGAATCCAGGTCACATTCCAGAAAGAGTTAAAGCAGACTCTTCAAGACCATGTGACATAATGCGACACAGGGCTACAGAAGAGCCCTCACACATTTACACTGGCCTAAATTTAGTAACTTGTTTCATCTGAAACAAGACTAAAGGGAATCAAAGTTTTCCCCAAGCATTTTGAAGACCCACAAAAAAGAGTCCTCTTATCATTGGATAGTTTGGTGGGTGTTGATAACTTAAACAAGGACATATATATTTATATATATGCATATGTGTGTGTTTGTGTATATATATGTGCTTGTCTAATTGGAGATGTATCATCAGGCATAGGAATCAACATAATGCATTTAGCAAGAAGAGTGGACTCTTAAGCTGAAAAAATCCTTTAGCGTACACCGGATGATGTAGATCAGAGAGTCCAAAAGTGGCTCTCAACCTGTTTGTTTCTGGCAGGAACCATAGTTTACCCTCCCTCTACTTGAGATACACATCGAAAGACCCTTTCCTGAGATGCTTTGGCCCCTTTTTATCCTCTCCTGAATCCTGGCCTTTTCTAGAAACCCTGGATGTGGGAATCATTTAAAATAATAATATCCTCAGAGTAGACAGAATTTTTCCCCCAGTCATGGATGTAGCTGCCTGAGCCCTTCAGGGGGTTGACTCTTTTCCTTGTTAAGGACTACATTCTTTACCTGTTCTTGAATTTGGGGGCCCTCTGCCTTAACTGCCTAACAAACCCTTCACTTCATGAATCAAGTGGGATGTTTTCTCCTAAATTTCAAAAAGTTCTCGCAATGCACTGCTACTCAACGAGTGTCCCATAGACCAAGCCATGATACATGACCCTTTTTCCATCAGAATGCTGAAGAATCTCAGTATGAGGTTTGGCTTTCTTACAGCTTCCTTCTTCCTTCTCCAGCGAACATCATCATTTCTAAGCATCACTATTAGATTGTAGAACAGTAGATGGCAAAAGCTGTTTGTCCCCTTTGCGACCAGTGATTTTCTACTGACTAGCAGCTTCTGTTATAAGGAGACTGAATTTTCCTTGAAAGTGACAACCCACTAATATAGGGGTAAATGCAACCACAGCAAGATTGTTTGGACATGTTCCTAAGTGCAAAATCTGTAGGGCAACCATGTGGCCTTCTATCCCCAGACTCTTGTTTGATGGTAACAGTTTGGTCCACAATCCTACAGCAATAGTTTTCAGCTGGGGCTCACCACTTAACCTCCCAGTGACCCAACAGCAGTCACTATCCCAACTGCTAGCAACTATTTAATTTTATCTTCAGAAACCTAGTTTACTAATTGGTAGCTTTGGTAAAACAAATTTATTAAACACTTGTTGTATGTTAGGTACCGCTCCAAACACTTTACATTTCATTGAGTTCTTATAAGTAGTTCTTAAAAGTCATCTGTTTTACAGATACAGTCCTAGAGAGAGAAACATGTCTAAAATCACACAGTTAATGATAAAACTGGGTCTGTCTAAGTTCAAAAGCTCTGGTTCTTCCAGTGCCCCATCCTGTTTCTCTGAGGATGCCTCATCCCTGGCATCTGTTTTATTTCCTTTCTCTCTTTACAAGCCCCAGGGCGCTTTTCCAATTCTCCAGTAAAACTAGGAACTAGAGATGATTACAAAAGCTCATTCAATGTTTACCTGAAAAGTACATGCCCTCTTTGTTTAGGTGACAGAAGATAAACATACACAGGATCAAAGTGTTAATAATTTTTAGACTATATTCAGTTCAGTTCAGTCGCTCAGTCATGTCCGACTCTTTGCGACCCCATGAACCGCAACCCGCCAGGCCTCCCTGTCCATCACCAACTCCCGGAGTTACCCAAACTCATGTCCATTGAGTCGGTGATGCCATCTAACCATCTCATCCTCTGTTGTCCCCTTCTCCTGCCTTCAGTCTTTTGCAACATCAGGTTCTTTTCAAATGAGTCAGCTCTTCGCATCAGGTGGCCAGAGTATTGGAGTTTCCAGGTTCAACATCAGTCCTTCCAATGAACACCCAGGACTGATCTCCTTTAGGATGGACTGGTTGGATCTCCTTGCAGTCCAGGGGACTCTTAAGAGTCTTCTCTAACACCCAGTTGAAAAGCATCAATTCTTCTGCACTCAGCTTTCTTTATAGTCCAACTCTCACATCCATACATGACTACTAGACAAACCATAGCATTGATTAGATGGACCTTTGTTGACAAAGTAATGTCTCTGCTTTATAATAGGGTGTCTAGGTTGGTCATAACTCCTTCCAAGGAGTAAGCATCTTTTAATTTCATGGCTGCAATCACCATCTGCAGTAATTTTGGAGTCCCCAAAAATAAAGTCAGCCACTGTTTCCCATCTATTTGCCATGAGGTGATGGGACCAGGTGCCATCCCAGCAATCTTGCTTCCAGCTTGTGCTTCCTCCAGTCCAGAGTTTCTCATGATGTCAGCCGGGTGACTATATACAGTCTTGACGTACTCCTTTTCCTATTTGGAACTAGTCTGTTGTTCATGTCCAGTTCTAACTGTTGCTTCCTGACTTGCATACAGGTTTCTCAAGAGGCAGGTCAGGTGGTCTGGTATTCCCATCTCTTGAAGAATTTTCCACAGTTTATTGTGATCCACACAGTCAAAGGCTCTGGCATAGTCCATAAATAGATCATGTCAGGAAACTTTTACTATACCAAACATTGCAGATGAGGGATAGTCAGAGAATGAAACTTATTTGTAAGTACCTTGAGCTCATCATTTGGGGAAAAGATTGGTAGGATATTAGTAGATAGATATAATTGGTTTAAAAAGTTTTTTTTAATAACAGAAAATTGCACTTATGACTTTGTTCCTTCCCAAAAGTATGTGTTTATTTTTTAAAGATAGGTAATCCATGTAAGTCTGTCTTTCATTTACAAAACACTTTTAAAAAGTAAATTTGCTTCACTGCTTTTTATTTACACAGAATTATTCCCTAATGGATGTTCAGCCTTCAAGAAAATTACTCCCAACAAAGATGAAGAAGGAGCAATGAAGGAGGATGCTGGAATGATGGATGTCCGTAAAATGAAGTAAGACTTCAGGGCCTGCATTGTCAGTTAGATAAATGTAACTTCTTTAAAATATTTACATTAAGAAATTATTACAGCTAACTCAATTTGAAAGGTAACTAAGGGTCGATGGGACTTCCTTGGTGGCTCACACGACAAAGTGTCTGTCTACAACGCAGGAGACCAGGGTTCGATCCCTGAGTTGGGAAGATCCCCTGGAGAAGGAAATGGCAGTTCACTCCAGTACTATTGCCTGGAAAATCCCATGGACAGAGAAGCCTGGAGGGCTACAGTCCATGGGGTCTCAAACCATCGGACACGACTGAGCGACTTTGCCAAACTTTGTCAAGGGTTGATGAACTATAAGGATTAAAACTACCCAGGGATCAGATGTTCGTTTTTGAAATGTGGAGCCCTATCTCTGCAACGGTTCTTTCTGTCTGGTTTTAGAAATGTACCATGTATCATCATCCAATCACCTTCCCAGTAACCAGATCACAGGTACCATACTTTGAAGACATCTCCATAAAAAATAGACTTAACAGTGTAACAGCTGAAGAGAGGAGGCTTCCAGGTGTTTTAAAGATGGAAAATTTCTGCTCTGAGCTTCATATGGATAGTAAACACCTGAAGTTGTCACTCGCTCAATAAGGCTTTGGACTTGGTGATAGAAGAGGTATAAAATAATTAGATATGGCTGATCTCTGACCTCCAGAGTCTACCTAAAGAGACAACCCCCCTACACAAAATGGAGAAAAGCAAGACAGTGCCATTTGAATAATACAGACAATATGCAGAGTCAAAGGTGAGAGATAGCTTTGGGCTGAGGAGAGTTAGGACTAGAGAGAGGTTTAAAGAACGAGGATACCCTGAAGTTGTTTCAGCAGCAGCGGAGAATAGCTGGGATAAAAGGGAAGAGGTGGGAAAGGGTAAGGCGTATTTTAGGGGGCAGAGTAAATGGATCATTTTGGCTAAGCCATTGGGTTCTCATAGGAAAGAGCAGTAGTGGAGGTCTGAATTGGAGAAACTTTGAATGTCTGGACTTTATTGATTAGAATGTTGAATTGCTGTCAAAGGTTTTTGAGCAGAATAATAATAAGATGAAATGAAGCAGGAGGAAAGGTTAAATTGGTGGTAATGTGGGAAATGTATTGGAGGTCGATGGATGGCGGCTGGGGGCAGAGGCTGGAATGTGGCCTGCCCTAAGTGTCCAGTTGTGAAGCAGCCAGGCCTAAACCCAGCTTGTGACAGGTTCAGGGACCGCTGAGGAAAAGAGGAAGACTTGCTGGCTATATAGGAGAGGAGTCAAAAGTAGCACTGAGATTTCAGGTTTGGATATTTATAGAGAAATGATGGATGGATGATTTTACAGGGAAGGTGGTGAATTCCATGTTTGATGAGTGTTCAATCTGAAGTATCAGTAGAAGGTTATTGAAATGGAAACAACATCAGGTCATTAGACATTAAGAACTGAATCTAAAGAGAGAGATCAGGGTTGCGGAGCTGCATCTGGAAGTCATAGCTGTGTGAGAAGCAAAGCACACTGATAATGGGAGATAATATAGCAAGTGAAGACCAGAGAACCAAGAACTGAATCACAGTGACGTTCACATTTAAGGAATGTGAAGACCAAGCAAAGAAACAACAAAAGGAGGCGACTGAAGTGCTTGCAGGCCCACAGAAATGAATTTTTAAAGGTAGTATTAAGAAACATAAAAAGCAGCAGCTTAAAGTGATAGAGACACACTTTGCACTCTATGAACTGTATTTTTTAAATATAAGCAATTTCAAGCTAGCTCTGGTTCATTTCACTAAAATGATCTATGCCTAGATGCTTTACCTCCTACCCCTTTTTTTTCTGCCTACTACTTCTCTATGACTCTCTCCTCAGCAGTATAACTAGAGGCACGGATGTAGAGAGCGGACTTGTGGACACAGTCGGGGGAAAGAGAGGGTGGGATGAATTGAGAGAGTAGCATTAAAACATATACCTGACCATATGTAAAACAGATAGCTAGCGGGAAGTTACTGTATACACAGGGAGCTCAACCCGGTGCTCCGTGATGACCTAGAGGGCTAGGAGCTGGGGGTGGGAGGCAGGCTCAAGAGAGAGGGTACACACACACACACACACACACACACACACACACACACTTAATGACTGACTCATGTTGTGTGCCAGAAATGAACACTACATTGTAAAGCAATTATCCTCCAGTTAAATAAAAAAAAGATTCATAAGAGTAGGAGCCCATCTAGCCTCAAAAATGCTGGAGTGGGTTGCCATTTCCTTATCCAGGGCCTCTTCCTGACCCAGGGATCAAAACTGAGTCTCCTGCATTGTAGGCAGATTCTTCAGCGTCTGCACCACCAGGGAAGCCCCAAATGATTAGCACATAGTATGAAATCAGTAAATATTTCTTTAGTGAAAAATAATAAAATGAAGATAATAATACTATCCTTATCACTTCACAATAAACATGAAGGTTCTTTATAAGTGATTAGGTGCTACATAAATGTCAGGCTTTATCACTGACCAACTGGATAGTAAACTTGGCTTTTACTCCCAGAACTTAAAAGAGTTGATGTTTAAAACGTGTTTGCTGGATCAATTAATCATAACAGAGAATCAGATCCTTGAATTTTAATCCCAGTTCATTGCTTGACTGTGAAGCCTGGGGTAAATTAATTCATTTTTGGGGTTTTAGTTAGACTTAGATGATTTTCATGTAAGATGTCCAGTTTGTGTGGGCTCAGAGCAGGAAGATTCCAGGGAGTTCATGGGAGATAAATGGATTAGCACAACTGCAGTTATGTCCTTTTTTCCAAACAGCAGCTTCAGCTTAGTCATAGAAGTGGCCTTAAGCCTGACCCTTTTTTGTACTCCAAGGGAAAGTAGTAATATGTCTCATTAGTCAAGAACTATAATCAGTTTCCTATGTAAACACATTTGTTGGAACTCTTTTGTGTTCTACAGTAATAATTTATATGTGCTTTTCACATATAAATATGTGAAATATGATAGAATATGATAGAAATATGATAGAATCATATTCTCCATAGTGTCATTTTATGTTTCGGTTTATATAATAGGGCTTCTTCCTCGTGCCCTAGCCAATGGAAAATAACTGCCACTGATTTACAAGTTTTATTGAAGTGAAAGATACAAACTATTGTTCATTTAGTGGCTTCTTTAAGTAGGTGAATTAACCCATTAATAATTTAATTTGTTTTTAAGACTGCATTTCTGACTTTTGAGTTGAAATAGTTTTAAAGATAAATTAGTATACAGTAAAATGCACACATATTAGGTGGACAACTTGATGAATGTTGACAGTTGTCTACACCCATATAACGCCATGGTAACACATTGTCACGAGAAACCAAAAAGTAGAACATGTGCATTAGCCCAGAAAGTTCCATTGCACCCAGTTCCCGTCAGTCTGCCTGGCCCCAATATCTGATGTAGATTACTTTTAACAGTATTCGGTATCATAAAAATGAAATCATTCAGTATCTACCTTTTGTATCTGCCTCTTTTGGTTGGCAGAAATTTTTTGAGATACATCCATGTTGTGGAGTAAATCAGAAGTTCTTCTCTATGGCTAAATATTCTATTCTCTCGATATAACATTTTAAAACCCATTCTCCTGTGGAAGGATTTTGGATTGCTTCCAGTTTGGGACTGTTATGAATAAGGCTGCTTTAAACATTCTTATCTGTGACCTTTTATGGACATATGCTTTACTTTTTCTTGAGTAAATACCCTGCTGGTTCCTTGGGAAGTTTCATATGTAACTGTATGAAATTGTCAGTTTTTAAAAGAGGTTGGGCCATTTTATATACCAACAGTGGATGACAGTTCCAGCTGCTTCACTTCCTCACCAATATTAGCTGTTGCTAATCTTTTCATAATTTGCCATCCTAGTAGACATGAAGTGGTATCTCACTGTGTTTTCATTGTATTTCTCTAATGCCTAATGGTGTTGAGCATTTTTCACACAGTCTTTGTCTATTATTTATCTTTTGTGGAATGTTTGTTCAATTCTTTAGCCCATTTTAGAAAATACATTGTTCTTCTTGTTGTTGTTGTTTTATGGGGATTATTTCTATATTCTGGATATAAGCCCATCGTCAGATATATGTGCTGCAGATTATTTACCAGTGTTGGATTCGTTTATGTATTTTCTTCACTAAGTCTTTTATTGAGCAGAAAGTTTTGGTTTTGATAAAGTCCAATTTACTTTTTCTTAATGGTTTATTTGTGTGGGTGGGCTGGGGTGGGGGTGTATATTTGGTCTGAGAAATCCTTATTTACCTCGAGACTGTGAAGATGTTGCCTGATATGTTCTGCTATGAACTTTCTTCCTGAGTTTTATGTTTTGGTCTATAGTCTCTTTAGAATTCATTTTTGAGCATATAATGAGATAGAAGTCAAGATTCATTTTTTGTAGACAGGTATTTTACATAGGCCACACCATTTGGGGAGAAATAAATCTTCTTTTACCCCTGCTGAATTGCTTTGGCACCTTAGTTAAATTTCAGTTCTTTATATGTTTGTGATCTATTTCTAGACTCTGTTTTGTGCCACTGATCTATTTGACCATGTTGATACCAATATCACACTCTTGATTGCTGCAAGTTTGTCAGTTATGGAATAATATAGTGTTAGTCCTTCAACTGTTCTTTTTCAAAGTCACTTTGGCTATTCTGTATCCTTTGATTCCCATATAGAATTTCAGATTATCTTTTCTCTTTCCTCAAAATAGCCTGCTGGAAGCTTTGTTGAGCTTTTGTTACATTTATATATCACTAGGTGGAGGATGGATAGCTTGAACAATACTGAGTCTTTCAATCAAGTGTTGTTTAGGTTTTTAATTCCACCCAGCAATATTTTGTGCTTTTTCAGAGTAGAAGTCCTTTTCTGGATATTTTGTTAGATAATGGATGTTCTGATGCTACTGGAAATAGTATTGTTTGGGTTTTTAATCTTATTTTTCAATTTGTTGTTGCTAGTATCCATAAAATGGAGAAGGCAATGGCAGCCCACTCCAGTACTCTTGCCTGGAGAATCCCATGGACGGAGGACCCTGGTAGGCTTGGTCCATGGGGTCGCTGAGAGTGAGGACACGACTGAGCGACTTCACTTTTACTTTTCACTTTCATGCATTGGAGAAGGAAATGGCAACCCACTCCAGTATTCTTGCCTGGAGAATCCCAGGGACAAAGGAGTCTGTTGGGCTGCTGTCTATGGGGTCGCACAGAGTCAGACACGACTGACGCGACTTAGCAGCAGCAGCAGCAGCAGCAGCAGCAGCAGCAGCAGCAGCAGCAGCAGCAGCAGCATACATAAATACAGTGATTCTGTATGGTGATCTTATGATCTGCAACCTTGCTAAATCCTCTTACTTGTTTTAGTAGTTTGTATATTCCTTAGGATTTTCTACATACACCATCATGTCATCTGCACAGAAAGATAGTTTCACATTTCCTGATCTCTTTCCCTTCTCTCTTTCTTTCTCTCTTGCCTTCTTACACTGGCTAGCACCTTCAGCACAATAATGAATAAAAATGATAAGAGCAGACAGTTTGTCTTGTTCCCAAATTGAAGAAAAGAGTGTTCAGCCTGCAGGTTTTTAATAAATGTTCTTTATCAGATTGAGAACAATCTCTTCAATTCCCTGTTCTGGGTGGATTCTTTTTTAACATTGAAAGGGATATTGAATTTTTGCAAATTCTTTTTCTGCAACTATTGCTAGACATCACGTTTTTTCTCTTTTATTCTGTTTACATGGCTCTTTCTATTTACATTGGAGTTTTTCCTTATTGTAAACCAACTTTACATTCCTGGGACAAACGTTACTAGTTTTTAATAGATTCTTTTTTTATTTCCCCAGAGTTCCTCCTTTCTACTATTGATAGAAAATTTAGCTATTAAATGTTAATATATAGATTATTCAAGTAGCAACATTTAATGAACATCTATTTACTACCACCCTGCTAGTGACTGAAAAATACAATATAATAAATATGTTGTCCCTACACTTAAAGAGTCACAGCCTACTTGTAAAGTCAGGTACTTATATAACGGGCAAGTATAGTGATAAATATCCACCCAATGTAGTATCACAGTAAGAAAAATAGGCCTCTTGTGTCACTACTCTGTGTTAATCAGGCGAAGGATCCTGGAAGAGGTGAAATCTAACTTTTCTTACAGGGTTAACTAAGTGAAAGGGATTAAAGGACACGAGGGTACAGAGTGGACAAAGGCACAAAGTTAAGACAACACCATGGTGCTTCTGAGAAACTAATAGTAGTTCATCAGTGCTGGAGCATAAAGTACAAGGCTAGCTTGAGGAGTGATGATTTTATAAACTATCAGCCAGATCACTGCAAACCTTATGTGCCAAGTGAAGGAGTTTGTCCTTAGTTCTGGAAATGATGGGGAGCCGTGAGATTACAAGGGAAGAGGGATGTAGTCTGGTTTGGATTTTAATCAAAACCCTATGACAGATGTGTAGAGGATAGATTTGAAAGTGCCAAGGCTGGAGGCAGGAAGATCTGTTAGAAAACAATAATGACATCTTGAACCTTAGCAATGAGTGTAGAAATGGAGAGGAAGGGTCAGATCTGAGAAATATTTAGGAAGTGAAAGTGGCAGAACTTGATGATAGAGGATGAGTCAAGACTGAGAGTGTATTAGTTTCCTAGAGTTGCCATAACAACGTACACAAACTGGGTGATTTAAAATAATAGAACTTTATTGTCTCACAGTTCTAGAGTCCAGAGGTTGGAAATCAAGGTGTCAGCAGGGCCCTGTTCCCTCTGAGACTCTGGGTAGCAGCCTTCCTTGCCTCCCCCTAACTCTGATGGTGGCTGTTGGTCTTGGATTTCCTTGGCTCGTAGCGACATTACTCCAGTCACTGCCTCTGTAGTCACATGGTGCTCTCCCTGTTTGTCTCTGTCCTTTTGGAGTAAGGCTCACCCAGTAAATCACTGCTGCAAGTAAGTCACTCAAGTATGACATCAACTTCACTCTTCATTATCACCAGTGACCCTATTTCCAAATAAGGTTACATTTGGAGGCAGTGAAAGTTAGGGCTTCAGCGTATCTTTGTGAGGGACACAGTTCAACCTATAACAAAGAGTAAAGTCAAAATTGCTTTTAGTTTTCTAGTTCAGAGTCTATAGGATATGACCCCTGGCTAGGTAGGAAGTGCAAGGGAAAGAGCTAGTTTAGAGAAAAGATGAATTCAGAATTGACTACAGGACATACTTTAAGAGCCATTGTAGCAGTCACTTCTATAGGTCTGAAATTCATCTCTTTAAGATAGAAACAAACTGTTCAGACTTATGAATAGTATGAGTAATTGGCATCACCCTTTCATTGTTGGGAACATGAGATGATGGTTGTTTTATAGAAGCTGTTATTATGGCAAAGAGATCTCTATCTTGAGGTATTATATTATCATTCTCACTAGTTTTAGAACCAACAGATAGGAAGGAAGCATTGTTGACCAAAATCACATCATTTAATGAACACTGATGTCACTGATGCAGCAGCTTGAAAATTGTGAAATTCCCTTAAGACTCTATTAACTGTGTGTAAACATAATTTTAGTAGGAAGCAAAAATCATGGACATTTATATGCTTAGTGGAATTTACCCTGCTAGACATTTAATATCCTCAGTTTGGAAAATACTTCTCAACATGTTACCATGTGTAACTATGGTTAACATCTTGATTATATGCAAAACAAAGTACGTAGTAGTTTACTATTGTCAATATTCATTTCATACTTTTAAGAATGTGGTTTCAATACCAAATATTTCAAGTATGTCATTTAGAAAATATAGTCACACAACAATACTCCTTCTGTACATTTCCTTAAATGTAGTGCATTCTGTTTTTTATTCATTTGAAATAGTTCAAATTGCATTTGCCCAGAGCTCTAAAAGTATCTCTAATTCCTCATTACATATTTTTTTCTCAATGCAGGAAGTTTTGCTGGAGTTGCTGGAACATTGTGTGGATGGCTTATGGAAAGCAGAGCATTAAAAAGTAATTTCTGAAATTTCCAAGTTGATCATTCCAATTTATGAGAATCGTCGAGAGTGTGAGGTAAGTAACTGATATGTTTGCATCATTTACCTATATATTTTATTTTGGTCTTAAGTTGATATCTTTAAAAAACACTGAAATGCACTAAAATTACAGTCCTTCCTTATATTCATTTAAAATTTCCAAATGAAATTAAGGATGCAATGTTTAAAATCTGTATTGGAATTAACATTATGCCAGTTGTTCCTACAGCATTTTTACTAGCAATCTCCCCTTCTCCACTCATGGCAGAGAATAATCCATGTTGTCCTCACTAAAAACAAAAAGTTACTGGATTTCCATGATGTCTGGGAAGAGATATAGGTGAAATTCTATGCTTTCCAATTTAATGGTGAGACTAAAGTTGCTAGCAGATGACAGTAGTGGAGATAATAAGTTACTAGGAATTACCCTTTTATTTCATGCAAAGATGGGCTCGATAAAGGACAGAAATGGTATGGACGTAACAGAGGCAGAAGATATTAGAAGAGCTGGCAAGAATACATGGAAGAATTGTACAAAAAAGATCTTCACGACCCAGATAATCATGATGATGTGATCACTCATCTAGAGCCAGACATCCTGGAATGTGAAGTCAAGTGGGCCTTAGAAAGCATCACTACAAACAAAGCTAGTGGAGGTGATGGAATTCCAGTTGAGCTATTTCAAATCCTGAAAGATGATACTGTGAAAGTGCTGCACTCAATATGCCAGCAAATTTGGAAAACTCAGCAGTGGCCACAGGACTGGAAAAGGTCAGTTTTCATTCCAATTCCAAAGAAAGGCAATGCCAAAGAATGCTCAAACTACCGCACAATTGCACTCATCTCACATGCTAGTAAAGTAATGCTCAAAATTCTCCAAGCCAGGTTTCAGCAATACGTGACCCACGAACTCCCTGATGTTCAAGCTGGTTTTAGAAAAGGCAGAGGAACCAGAGATCAAATTGCCAACATCTGCTGGATCATGGAAAAGCAAGAGAGTTCCAGAAAAACATCTATTTCTGCTTTATTGACTATGCCAAAGCCTTTGACTGTGTGGATCACAATAAAGTGTGGAAAATTCTAAGAGGGATGGGAATACCAGACTACCTAACCTGCCTCTTGAGCAATTTGTATGCAGGTCAGGAAGCAACGGTTAGAACTGGTCATGGAACAACAGACTGGTTGCAAATAGGAAAAGGAGTATGTCAAGGCTGTATATTGTCACTCTGCTTACTTAACTTCCATGCAGAGTACATCATGAGAAACACTGGACTGGAAGAAACACAAGCTGGAATCAAGATTGCCGGGAGAAATATCAACCTCAGATATGCAGATGACACCACCCTTATGGCAGAAAGTGAAGAGGAGCTAAAAAGCCTCTTAATGAAAGTGAAAGAGGAGAGCGAAAAAGTTGACTTAAAGCTCAACATTCAGAAAACGAAGATCATAGCATCCGGTCCCATCACTTCATGGGAAATAGATGGGGAAACATTGGAAACATGTCTGACTTTATTTTGGGGGGCTCCAAAATCACTGCAGATGGTGATTGCAGTCATGAAATTAAAAGACGTTTGCTCCTTGGAAGAAAAGTTATGACCAACTTAGATAGTATATTCAAAAGCAGAGACATTACTTTGCCAACTAAGGTCCATCTAGTCAAGGCTATGGTTTTTCCTGTGGTCATGTATGGATGTGAGAGTTGGACTGTGAAGAAGGCTGAGCGCCGCAGAATTGATGCTTTTGAACTGTGGTGTTGGAGAAGACTCTTGAGAGTCCCTTGGACTGCAAGGAGATCCAACCAGTCCATTCTGAAGGAGATCAACCCTGGGGTTTCTTTGGAAGGAATGATGCTAAAGCTGAAACTCCAGTACTTTGGCCACCTCATGAGAAGAGTTGACTCATTGGAAAGGACTCTGATGCTGGGAGGGATTGGGGGCAGGAGGAGAAGGGGACGACCGAGGATGAGATGGCTGGATGGCATTACGGACTCGATGGATGTGAGTCTGAGTGAACTCCGGGAGAAGGTGATGAACAGTGATGCCTGGCATGCTGCGATTCATGGGGTCGCCAAGAGTTGGACATGACTGAGTGACTGAACTGAACTGAAATGAACTGAGGAGTTTTTCCAGTTTTGTCTGCCACATAAATCTTTGATCAAGGGGAATTACTAAAAAAACAGTAGTATAGCTGTTACCACCAGCACTCAACAGAACTTTTTATATTCAAAAATCTGAGTCTGTATCATAATTTTTTACCCCTGCTATGCTGGAAAGGGGTGCTTTAAGACTTAGCCATTTTTAAAAGCAAAGCAATTTATCCTTAAACATATGTAGCAAGTAGTCTTTCATTGTAGAAGGGTCCAGGAGTGAAAATATACATTTAATGTTATCTGTCTAGTGTTCTAATCTCTTCTCCAAATTGGCTCTTATCAAACTCACTTTTTCTACCTGGGTTCTGGGTCTTCTTACTCTTTGCCCTGCTTTTGCTGTATATGGGGACATGCCTTAAAAATCATAGTGGATTTCAAGTGATTATATTAAAAAGTGAGTTAAGTAATTAAATCTATGTCCTGCTGATGACAAACAATAGCTTATGAGACAAGACAAGAATTGGCATTACTCTTTCCGTCAAAGCATTGCATCCTAAGAACCTTTGTAAAAGTTCCAAAGTACCTACTCTCTTACTCTTAAGTTGAAGACCAGGTTATTAGAAACCCACAGAACATTTTGCTACTTACTTGACTAATAGGGATAAAAGAAAAATATATATTCCCTACACATTAAAGGAAACAATAGATTCTATTGGGGAGCTATTCCTATTTCCTTGTAGAGAGGCAAGGGTCTGAATAGATTCCGAACCATCCTGCATGGGATGAAGTAATTTTTCAGTGTTCCTTATGGGGTGGGCTGAATAGTCTCAGCCACAGCAGCCATTAAGGAAGGAAAACTTCCCTCAAATTGACTTGAACTGCAGAAGACAGTATGGAAAGAATGTGAAAGAGAGAACATCTGCTTCTGGGCTCCCCTTTTAGCATTGAAATGAAATTCACCAGCATACAGTGAACCGTTTTCTAGTTTGCAGTTCAGTGGCATTTAGTGCAGTCTTAATATTATGCTCCAACCACCTCTCTCTAGTTTCAAAAGATTTTTATCATCCGATGTAAAACTCCATCTCCTTCAAGGAATCACTCTTCACCCCCTCACTCACCCCACTGGTGACCACTAATCTGCTTTCCGTCTATGGATTTGCCTGTTCTGGACGTGTCATAAAAAAGATGAATGCAAGGTGTGACCTTCTGTGTCTGGCTTCTTTTACTTAGCATAATATTTCGAGGTTCATTCAAATTGTAACCTATATCAGAACTTGATTCCTTTTTCATGGCTGAATGATATTCCATGGTATGGCTACATCAAAATTTGTTTGTATGTTTGGGTTGTTTCCACATTTGGGCTGTTATAAACAGTGCTGTTCTAAACAGTTATGATAAGTTTCTATGTGGGCATGTTTTTGTTGATCTTGGAAAAATACCTAAGAGGGGAATTGCTGAGTCACAGAGTAATTCTATTGACTTTTGAGAAACCACCTAATTGTTGTCCCTTTTATCTTCCTACCAGCAGATCTGATTGGCAGTTGTATATGGGGGTTCTTTTTAGAACCTAGTGAATGTGGCATCCTAGTGAATGTGAAATGGTGTCACACTGTGGTTTTGCTTTCTATTCCCTTAATGACTAATGATTTTGAACAGCTTTTCATGTCTTTGTTGGCCATTTTTATATAGTCTCTGGAGAGATGTCTATTCAGGTCCTTTGCTCACTTATTTTTTTATTTTTTTTTACTTTACGATACTGTATTGGTTTTGCCATACATAGACATGAATCCACCACAGGTGTACATGAGTTCCCAACCCTGAAACTCCCTCCCACCACCCACCCCATATCATCTCTCTGGGTCATCCCAATCTTTGCTCACGTTTAAATTGGGTTGTTTGTCATTGTGTTGTTGACCTATGAGAGTTCCTTATATTTTTTGGATAAGAAAACGTCAGATATGCGATTTGCAAACATTTTCTCCTGGTCTGTATGGTGTCTTTTCACATTCTAGATAATGTTTTTTACATAGTACAGTCCCTTTTCTGAGTGTGTAGAAGAATATATTTTTTGGAAGTGTCTGTGAACTTGTTATAAAAGCGTTCCTCACTCAGGCTTTTACTGTTTTTTTGTGTCTGCATTTTGCTTTCCTCTTCTAAAGTGTCTGCATGATCGTTTATTCCCATCTTTCCACTTTAGGGCTCAAGCACACCATTTTGCTTCTTTTTCAGCTACAATAATTCAGACATGAAGATAAAAGTAGTCAATAACACAGTACTTTTAATGTATATACTACCATAGAGATATGAATGACATGAAGCATGATATTTAGAATTACAGTGTTATTTGACCATTTTAAGCTCTACCCTCTCACCTAAACTTGTTGAGGCATTTTTTCTGTGACCATGGGAGAAGGGACTGCAAATGACCCCACCAAAACCATTTTGAAAAGGAAATGGTGTTGCTTTTTTCCCCTTATGCATTTATTGTAGACATTTTATAACTAACCAAAAGATAAAGCTAATTTGTTAATTCTCATATTTTCAGAAACTTACTCAAGTTTATAGAACTCTTCATGGAGCTTACACTAAAATCTTGGAAGTTATGCACACAAAGAAAAGACTTTTAGGCACCTTCTTCAGAGTTGCCTTTTATGGCCAAGTAAGTATACTTTAGTTCAAAAGTTGTTTTCCTTTTTAAACATTCACCTTGAATTATTAGGTTACCATAGCAGCAGCTACTGGTTCTAGGGTTCTGTCTGGGTAAAGCACCTGTCCCAACAGCAGGTGTGACCCTTTTTTCATGTAATGTTCACTTTGGTTTCCATATTTAGTCCCCGAGGGCAGAGCACAGCATATAAGATTTGAACGTTTCCTTCAGTTTCAATTTCAGTCAGGCTTCTTAAATGTTTCTTTAATACCTAGTACTGAAAGTTTTCAAATAAAAATCAGGTAAGTATGCAAGTGATGAAAACTCGAGTGTAAAAACCTTCAGGCCAATGACATGCTCATATGACTGTGAGTTTGAACGTTCTCATTTATTTCAGCTACAATGTATGCATGTGGCTTCTAGAACTATTATTTAAAATCTAGCAAATACATTATTTCTGATTACTTAGTAGATGTTCTCTAAATGCTGCATTTGCTCATAATGCTTATAAAGTATTCTATGTTTAACTTTATAATAGTCTTTTTTGAAGAAGAGGATGGAAAGGAGTATATCTATAAAGAACCAAAACTCACCAGCCTCTCAGAGATTTCCCTGAGACTTGTTAAACTTTATGGTGAAAAATTTGGTACAGAGAACGTCAAAATAATTCAGGATTCAGACAAGGTAACATGCCCTGCATTTTGAAATCATTATTTATTAGTTCCAGATGTGGTACATTACTTCTGACTTTTTCCTTTTTTAGCTGGTGGAGGAGAAGAAGGGGAAATAGAGGCTTTCCAGATCCTAAAAGAAAGGACAGGGGCTTTGGAATCAGAGAGAAGGATTCAGATCTCCATTCTCTGCCACTTACTAGCTGTGTGACCATGGGGAATATACTTAACCTCTCTGGGCCTCATTGTTCTCATTAGTAAAATGAACTGAATAATAGTGCCTTCCTCATAGAGTGTTGCATGAATTCAGTTCAGTTCAGTCGTGTCCTACTCTTTGCAACCCCATGGACTGCACCATGCCAGGCTTCCCTGTTCCTCACCAACTCCCGGAGCTTGCTCAAAATCATGTCCATTGAGTCGGTGATGCCATCCAACCATCTATCTCATCGTTTGTCATCCCCTTCTGCTCGTGCCTTCAATCTTTCGCAGCATCAGGGCCTTTTCCAATGAGTCAGTTCTTTGCATCAGGTGGCCAAAGTATTGGAGTTTCAGCTTCAGCATCAGTCCTTCCAAAGAATATTCAGGGTTGATATCCATTAGGATGGACTAGTTGGAGCTCCTTGCAGTCCAAGAGACTCTCAAGAGTCTTCTCCAGCACCACAGTTCAAAAACATCAGCTTTCTTTATAGTCCAACTCTCACATCCATACATGACTACTGGAAAAACCGTAGCTTTCACTAGATGGACCTTTGTCAGCAAAGTAATGTCTCTGCTTTTTAATATGCTGTCTAGGTTGGTCATAGCTTTTCTTCCAGTGAGCAAGCATCTTTTAATTTCATGGCTGCAATCACCATCTGCAGTGATTTTGGAGCCCAAGAAAGTAAAGCCTGTCACTGTTTCCATTGTTTTCCCATCAGTTTGCCATGAAGTAGTGGGACAGGATGCCATGATCTTCATTTTTTGAATATTGGGTTTTAAGCCAACTTTATCACTTTCCTCTTTCAATTTAATCAAGAGCTCTTTAGTTCTTCTTCACTGTCTCTCATAAGGGTGGTGTCCTCTGCATACCTGAGGTTACTGATATTTCTCCTGGCAATCTTCATTCCAGCTTGTGCTTCATCCTGTCTGAAGTGTTGCATGGTGTACTCTGCATATATGTTAAATAAGCAGGGTGACAATATACATCCTTGATAGTTGTAGGGATTAAACTATTCAATGTATGGAAAGTGATTAGAGTTCCTGATATATAAGAAAGCATTTGATAATAACAGAAACTACCGTGCTCAATAGAAGTTAGCCATTATTGTTAATGTTGTGCCGCATGAGTGTCAATTTCATACTTTATGATTAAAATCATCTTAGGTGGGACTTCTCTGGTCGTCCAGTGGGCAAGAGTTTGCCTGCCAATGACGGAGACACAGGTTTGATCCCTGGTCCAGGAGGATTCCACATGCTGTGGGGAACCTAAACCTGTGCGCCAAGCTAGTGTGCCTGGGCTCTGGATCCCGGACACCACAGCTAGAGAGTACTCCCAGCTCACGACAACTAGAGAAAGCCCACACACCGCAGCAAAGAAGATCAGATGCAGCCAAAAATAAAAATAAACAAATGCGATTTTTAAAAGAAAAATCATCTTATGACACACCTTTCACTCTTAAGATAGCCTTAGTTCAGTAGTTATATTTGCAGTGATGTAGGTTTAGGAGAGATGCCTTGATCTAAAGATGATCCATCCCACTAGACCCTGCCAAGGCAAGGATGAGAAAGGTTCCAGCAAGAGAGGCTGTTTCTTAGAAACGCATAGTTCCAGATAGACAGAATTGCGGAAGAGCACAATGGGAATGACTGATTGTCCTTAGTCACCATGGGCATGTTCAGGTTGAGAGCTGATTTTTAAGGTAGGAAAGACCTTTAATACAGTGCAAGATCTGCCGGCCCCAGAAATACGTACCGAGTGACTGTGATGTGCATGGTGCTCTGTAAAACACTTCCAGCATTGCCAGAGTGAAAAGCCCTTGGCGATGGTAAAGACACTTCATTTTCTACCATGAAAATGATCTCTTCACTTTATAAATTTAGCTATATCTTATGGAGATGATTTTACCTTGAACATATGCCTTGGACCTTTAAAAGTAGGTATACTGACAGGCCCAGAATTCACTAATATTTGGCAAAACCTCTCTGCTTATCAGTTCCCGTCTTCTGTGTTGTTTTATTGAATTAAGACCATAGAGAAATTTCTCTTTTGTAGCCAGTAAGTTTTAGGCTTGCTACCACACTACTGATAGTATAAATGGAAAGTTATTAGAAAGCCAGGCTTGCAGAAAAACATGCAGTTTTCTACATTATGCTGCCTCTGAAAACCTGGCCAACAGGCACTAATGAGAAACCACCATCGGGCAGCTGGACTCCTGACCCTCTTTGTAAACACAATATTTCAGTCACTCTTCATAGGCAACAGAGAAAAGAAGCAGTTGGTACTTTTAAAATCCTTCTTCTTTGTTAATATGTGAAGTTAAAATTTAAAACACTCTTTCACTTGCCAAAGAACAAAATCTGCTTAAGGGCACAAACAGGTTAAAGAACAGTGGGCAATATTTTCCAGTATTTTAAACGTATGTTTTATTGGATCCAGTAATTTTGCATTCAAGATTTTATCTTGTAGATGTACACAAAGAAGTACCTTTAAGATGTTTATTGCTATAAGATTTATATAACAAAAACCTGGAAACAATCTGTGTCCATACTGTTAAGGAAATGGTACTACCCTCACAATGGATATAGGTAAACTACCTAAAAAACTTATAAGTATTGATATGAACAAACCAAGATACATTCTTGAGAGAAAAAGGTGAGATGCAGACATTATGGGCAGGATGATTACATTTGTGAAAACTGATATTTACATACACACACACGTGTCCGCTTAGGAAATTTCTGGAATGATGCAAAGTTGCTTTTTAATTTACTTATTTTAATAGGAGGATAATTACTTTACAATATTGTGGGTTTGTTTTTTTTTGCTATACCTCAGTATGAATCAGCCATAGATGGAATGATACAAAAGTGTTAATAGTTATCCCTAAGGAGATAGAATAGAGTCTTACAGAGAAGAAAAACATTTATTTTTCAAGTGTAGTCTCATGTACTGCTTGAATGTTTTACCATATACTTTATTTTTTATAAGGTTAAAGTCAGTCTTGACCTCTTTTTATTTCTTTTCTATGTTTTGTCTTAGGCAGATAATTAACTTCAACTATTTCCTTAGGTTTCTTGCAAGAAATCTAGATATTTAATGGGAAAGAAAAGAAAGAATTTTTGAATTTAGGCTTTTGGGAGAAGTTTTAAAAGCTGCTAAGAAAATTTCTATCCCTGTCACAGGATTGAATACAGTGTTTGCTATGGGTTTTCCACAGTGGCCCTTGGTCAGATTGTAGTCATTTCCTTGTATTCCTAGTTTGTTGAGTGTTTTCATTATGAAAAGGTGTTAATTTTGTCAAATGCATTTTCTGCATTGATTGAGATGATCATGGTTTGTTTCTTTTTCCTTCATTCTGTTAATGCAGTGTATTGCTGCTTTTGTTGCAGAGCGTGGGCTCTAGAGTACATGGGTTCAGTAGTTGTGGTACAGGGGCTATTTTAGTTGTGGTACCCTGGCTTAGTTGTCTTGTAGTAAGATCTTAGTTCCCCTACCAATGATTGAACCCATGTCCCCTGAAATGGATGGAGGATTCTTAACAACTGGACCACCAGGAAAGTCCTATAGACTAATAATATTTTAATGTAAAGTCTCTTAAATCATGTGGCAATCAAAAAAGAGAAATATGTTGCTATTGTTATGATAATACTAGATTTTATAATTACCCATGGATTTACCTTTACCAAGACCTTCATACAGGTTTGAATTACTGTCTGATGTTCTTTCATTGTGACCAGCAGGACTCCCTTTGGTGTTTCACATGGGGCAAGCCTAGTGGTGTAAAAGCTGGCTTAAAGTCAACATTCAAAGAATGAAGATCATGGCATCCCGTTCCACTACTTCATGGCAAATTGATGGGGAAACATTGGAAACAGTGACAGGCTTTATTTTCTTGGGCTCCAAAATCACTGCAGATGGTGACTGTAGCCACGAAATTAAAAGACACTTACTTGTTGGAAGAAAAGCTATGACAAAAAAAAAAAAAAAAAAAAAAAGCTATGACCAACCTAGACAGCATAGTAAAAAGCAGAGACATTACTTTGCTGACAAAGGTCCATCTAGTCAAAGCTATGGTTTTTCCAGTATTAATGTATGGATGTGAGAGTTGGACTATAAAGAAAGGTGAGCGCAGAACAGTTGATGCTTTTAAACTGTGGTGCTGGAGAAGACTCTTGAGAGTCCCTTGGACTGCAAGGAGATCCAACCAGTCCATCCTAATGGAAATCAACCCTGAATATTCTTTGGAAGGACTGATGCTGAGGCTGAAACTCCAATACTTTGGCCACCTGATGCAAAGAACTGATTCATTGGAAAAGCCAGGAGCAGAAGGGGATGCCAAAGGACGAGATGATTGGATGGCATCACCGATTCAGTGGACATGATTTTGAGCAAGCTCTGGGAGTTGGTGAGGAACAGGGAAGCCTGGCATGGTGCAGTCCATGGGGTCGCAAAGAGTAGGATACGACTGAGTAACTGAAGTGAACTGAGTGGTAGTGAACTCCTTCAGCTCTTCTTTATCTGGGAATGTCTTATTTTCTCCCTCACTATTAAGGACAGTTTTGCAAGATATAGAATTCTTGGTTGATAGATTTGTTTTTTCTTTAAAGTCCACTGCCTTCTGACCTCCAAGGTTTTGATGAGAAATCTGACCTTACTCAGGATTTCTTGTATGTGACAAGTCTTTGTCTCTCACTTCTTGCAAAATTCTCTCTTTGCCATAGTAAAGTAATTAGCCTTCAATTAAAAAACATTGATTTTTTAAAAAAGAAAAAATTCTCTCTTTGGCTTTGACTTTTGACATTTGATTTTCATAAGTCTCAGCATGGATCTGTTTGAGTTACCCTGCTTGGAGTTTGTTGACTTTCGTGTCTTTCATAAGATTTGAGTTTTCACCCATTATTTCTTCAGATAGTTTCCCTGCCCCTTTCTCTCTCTTTTCTCCTTCAAAGACTCCCATAGCGTGCATGTTCACCTGCTGGATGATATTCCTCAGGTTCCATAGCCTCTGTCCTCTTCAATTTTTTTCCTTTGTGTTCCTCTGATCCATCTTTGACATTGTCTTATCTTCACATTGGCTATACCTGCTGAAATGTGTCTTTGAATCCCTCTGGTGATGTTTCATTCCAGTTATTGTAATTTTCAGCTCTGAAAAAAAAAAGTTTTGGTTTCCTTTTCGATTTTCTTAGCTATTTATTGATATCAGCATTTTGTTGATAGATAATTTCCTTGACTTTTCCCACCACTTCTTTTAGTTCTTTGATCATGAATACTGTTGTTTTAATCTCTTTTTCTAGGGGATCTCCTATCACTTTTTTTCAGTGATAATGTCTATTGGTTTATTTTTCTGTTTTGAATGGGCCATACTTTCCTATTTCTTTGTATGCCTTGCAATTTTTTGTTGTTGAAAACTGGACATTTGAATTTAATATTGTGATCTTTCTGGAAATCAGATTCTGTACCTGTCCCAGAGTTTCCTGGGTTTTGTTTTTGTTTTTAATTGTTGTAAGCTGTGTCTGTCCCAAGAATCAGCCTGAGGTGTAAATTTGGGGTCTTCTCTAATCTTTTCTGAGCCTGTACCTTCCCCTGAGCATGCACAGTGACTTTCTAGTCACCCTCATTTATGCAGTTACCTTTGAACAGTCTAGTATTGGATGTCCAGCTCCTAAGAGGGGATGGAGAGGAAAATGAAGAGGAGAGGAGAGGAAAGGTGCTGGTCTGTTAAATCCCCTGAAAATCACTTTAGGCAGATGGGGAGGGCATTGCAACAAAGGGAAGAGGTGGTATAAAAATGGCCACAGCCCCCTTGACTGTCCCCCTGTGATCAGAAGCAGCAGTCAGCAATCATAGCACAGATTCACAATATTTGGAAGACAGGGTCTTTGTTCATCGTGGCTCCTACAAGCTGTTATAAGAATATGCACACAGCTATCTGCCGTAGTATTTCAGGGATGTGGTATGGGTTACTGCCATTATGCCCAGAGTTAAAATTGAACAAAATCAAAATTAAGGTAATTTTCTGTCCAAGCCTTCCCCTGGAAGTTGCAAGTCTTCAACAGACTCCACAGTTCCAAAATTGTTCCATCAGATAGGTAATGATGGTGTAACTATTGTCTCTGTAAGGAGATAGATGTCTGGTGCTCTGGCATCTTCTGAGAATCCTCTCTGTAATAGGTATTTTTTGAGGTGGAATTCAAATGTTCAGTTAGCCATGTTAATATATGGGGAACACATGTACAACCGTGGTGGATTCAAGTCAATGTATGGCAAAATCAGTGCAGTATTATAAAGAAATTAACCTCCAATTAAAATAAATAAATTTATATTAAAAATTTTTAAAAATAAATAAAAATTTTTTAAACAAAGAAATTGAACATAAAATAAAAGCAAATAAAAGTAAATTTTTAAAAAAGGAAATGCTCAGCATGATCTCTGGTTTGTCAATAAATATATATGCATAGAAAAAAAGATTACAAGGAAATATATGAGAATGTAAATGATGGTCATTGCTGAGTGGTAGCATTGCAGTTTTTTCTGTCCACATTTCTATAATCTCCAAATAGGCTTCTGTAACTTCTTAATAATCAGAAGGAGACAATCCTTGAAGAAAGAGCAAAGACCTCTTCCAAGTGTGTATACATCTCACAGTGTATTCAATGACTGTTCCTCAGTTGATCTCAGAGGTGTTAGTAGGTTACATGTACCCCGTTTTCCCTTCTGTTTTAAATTAAAAAAAAAAAACACTTTCTTAGTTTCCAGGTAAATGTCAAAGAGCTTGATCCCAAATATGCTCATATCCAAGTCACTTATGGGAAGCCCTACTTTAATGATAAAAAACTCACAGAAAGAAAAACTGAGTTTGAAAGAAGCCATAATATCAACAGATTTGTTTTTGAGGCTCCTTATACATTGTCAGGCAAAAAGCAAGGTTGTATAGAAGAACAGTGCAAAGGCCATACAATCTTGACTAGTAAGTAGGACTTGGCATAACTTCTTTGTTTGACATGATCTTTTTTGATACATACAAGCAGCAGTTGGTCAGCAGGAAAATGTAATTGAAATTTTAATAGTTTATTGTCCTGCTGTGCAGTCACTCACTTACGCAAACATGCTATGTTATAAACCATTCCTTTGACATATGTAATTATGTAATTCATGCTTAGTCTGAGTCGTCTCAGAGAGAATTTCTCCTTCAGTCCTGAAGTAATAAGGCACCTATTTGGTTTCTAAGGGATTTTCCAGAGAAAATATGGGGAGAATTAAGCACAGTAGATTTTTGTTTTAATTTGGCTATTTGATTTGCTATCTTAAAAACTTATTTGTCAATCTTAATCTTTAATAGCTTCAAACTCATTTTCATATGTGAAGAAGAGGATCGCTATACACTATGAACAGCAGATTCATTTAAAGCCAACTGATGTTGCCACTGATGAAATAAAAGATAAAACTGCAGAGCTGCAAAAGCTTTGCTCTTCTGTTTACGTGGACATGATTCAGCTCCAACTTAAATTGCAGGGCTGTGTTTCAGTGCAGGTATGTTGGTTGCTAACCATGTATTAAACGTTTCTTGTTGTACGTCTTGCTTTCATAAGGGACAAGCACTAATTGTAATTGTCTTATACTCTGTCTTTCTCTCTTTATCTCTTTTTCAGGCTAATTCCCTGGAGCTCAGGGGCCATCTGAGTTCACTTTCCTCCCTCGGCTTCTAAGATCCACTCGAGACTGTCCCCAAGGTGGGGGCACCTTACGCTGTTCTAGAGGGCGCCTGTGGCCTATGTGAACAGTGCAAGTCCCTTGTCTGGGATTTTATTGGCTTTCTGTGTAAACCAAGGAATATCAGCCTCTTTTCTCTCCTCTATTCTCTTAACTGCAAATTCTCTTCTTCTCTCTCTATATATCTATATATCTCTCTTGCCACGCCGTCCATGCTTCGGATACCCTGGATCCAACGGGGGCTGGTCCCCGGTAGTAGGAAAAGCAAACAAATTAATAAATGTAGAAAAATATAATAATATGTTTAAATTTTTTAAATTAAAATTTAAAAAAAGGGATTAAAAAAAGAAAACTCCACAAAACTGCAAAAGGCCAATGTAGAGGTAGAGATTTATAGCAACAATAAAAAGTGTGACTGAAAAAAAAAAAAAACCCTTAAAAGCTTATTTGTATTTCATAGTGCTAATAAAATCGACAACTAAAATAGAGGGGGGAAAAAAAAAAAAAAAACGTCCAAAAGAAACCGCAGAACAAGTCAAAATATAAGAAGCGTAAATATTTTTCCTGAGTCACTGCTGTCAGTGTCCTTTCCATCGCTGGGAGTCACAGTCCACCTCGCCCTCCTGGGGTGCCTTCCAACACTGTGCTGGTCTCTGGGCCTGCTGTGGGGGCAACTCAGACTCTAATCTGGTCCTACTCCTGTGTGTTCTTGCCTCCAATGTACACAGCTATAGGAAATAGTGCATTTTCTTTTGTGGGCGCTCTCAGTGTCCTTTTATATCTCCCATAGACACAGAGTCTGCCTAGTTGATCGTGTGGATTTAATCTGCAGCTTGTACAGCTGGTGGGAAGGTTTTGGGTCTTCTTTCTTAGCCACACTGCCCCTGGGTTTCAATTGTGGTTTATTTCCACCTTTGTACATGGGTCGTCCACTTGGGTTTGTTCCTGAGGCTGCCCTAGAGGACTTGGGTCTGCCCCAGTGAGGGCCAGCGGCGGAGGTGGTACAGCTGCTTGGGTCACAGGGTTTCTGGCAGCACTGAGCGCTCAGGATAGTTGGAAGCTAGGGCAGCAATAAATACAGTGCTCTAGAAGGGTATGGCAACCAATATTGGCCAATACACTCCAATATTCTAGCCTGGAGAACTACCCTGACGGAGATGCCTGGAAATCCACAGTCCACAGGGTCGCAGAGTTGGCCACGACTGAAGCAACGCCATGTGAATAGATGCAGGAATTTTTTTTTTTGCCTGTGGGAGCTCTGCCCCAGTGAGGGTTGAGCATGAAGGTGGCACAGCTGCTTGGGTCACAGGGACCGTGACAGCACCAAGTATTCAGGGATATGGACTGCCTTCGCTGTAGGAGTTACTGCCCTATAAGAATCTTTTTTGAGCCTCTGGTAGCTGGCAATCAGAAGATCTCTTTGGCTAGTGTTTCTCTGTAGCTCCACACATTCAGGCACTTAGCGATCTCCCTTGCCTGGGGTCCTTCGCTATTGCTCAGTGTGTCAGGCACAGAGAGAGGCCCCACAGCTGAGGGTCCTACTCTGTAGTTCAGTGCATCAGTCACTTTGACGAACACCCTGGATGGGGTCCTGCTCTGTAGTTCAGTGCAGTCAGGGGTTTGATGGGTCAGCCTCTCTACTGTTCAGCTGCCAGTGCTGGCCTGTGGGGAGAGAGAGGCTATGGTGATGGCTCCGGCAGTATCGTCTTGCTTCCATGGCTGCCTGGCTTTCTGCCACAGGCACTTTCCACCACAATTTCCTCCCTCAGGTCTCCTAGGTCGTTCTTGCCACAGTCAACAGCAGCCCTCACCCTGGAATTGCTCCACAATCCGGTGCTCCAGCTTCCAGCTGCTGTGCCTTGCAGGGCACCTGCTTCCCTGTCCGGGGTATGTGTGGCTGTGGCAAGGGCTGACACATTCTCACTCCATTTAGGCTGCCACAGATCAGCTGTTTCACTCTCAGCCTCAAATTTTTCTCCTGTGACCCAGACGATAGCCGCAGTGTGGGGATTGGACCCCTGCTTCAGTTCCAGCACCCACCGAGGGCAGATGTAGTCCTAGTAACACTCCTGCTTTTCCCCCTATTTCCTTTGTCCTACCGAGTGTTTGCATGGTTCTATATACTCTTTTCCAGTGGTCGGGTGCTCCCGTCTGCTCTCAGCTGGTGTTCGGCAAGCACTTCTGTGTCTGAATGGGTAGTCCTGATGTATCCATGGAGAGAGATGTACTCCACGTCCACCTACTCCTCTGCCATCTTGTTCTACACCGCAAATCAGGTTTGAAGCAATTACTGACAGTTGCTTTAGCACTTGTTCAGGTAGTAAACTATTTTGATCTTTGCACCCCCGTGCCATTAGAAGTGAGTACCTGTGCAAGACTGAGTTGATCTACTGTGAGCATGGCTGAGAGTCTCTCAAGAAGAGTCCTAGAGAAGTGAAATGATTGGCTCAGTAGCCAGATCCCTCAATGAATATCCCTGTTTTAGCTGTAAGAAACTAGTTACAGTTGCCCTTCCATATTTGCAGCTTCCACATCCAGGGATTCAACCAACTGCAGATTGAAAATATTTGAAAAAAATTTCCAGAAAGTTCCAAAAAAGCAAAACTTGAATTTCCTGCATGTAGGCAGCTATTTACATAACATTTACATTGTATTAGCTATTATACATTAGCTAGAGATGATTTTAAAGTACAGGGGAGGATATGCAAAAGTTATATGCAAATACTGTGTGATTTTATATAAGGAACTTGAGCATCTTCAGAGTTTAATATCCATGGGGGAAGGGGCACAGTGGTCCTGGAACTAATCCTCTGGGGATACTGAGGGACAACTGTATGATCATTTAGGAGAGATCCAGAGCAGATTCCAAAACTCAGGAATTGTCTTAATACCCATCCAGCCTGCAAAACTCTTGTTTCATAATACTTGGCATTCTAATGTTTGACTGTTAATGTCAGTTATAACTAACTTAGTTATATAGTCCACAATGGGAAACATATAGAAGCAAAGATCTGCTCACCACTGACAGACAAAGTATGTCATAATTAAGTAGTTAAGACTTTTATAGATCTTCTTACCTTAAGTTCCCTGGTAGCATAGATGGTAAAGCGTCTGCCTACAATGCGGGAGACCTGGGTTCGATCCCTAGGTTGGGAAGATCCCCTGGAGAAGGAAATGGCAACCCACTCCAGTGTTCATGCCTGGAAAATCCCATGGACCAAGGAGCCTGGTGGGTTACAGTCCATGGGGTTGCAAAGAGTCGGATATGACTGAGCAACTTCATCATCATCATACTTACTTTAAAACCAGAGTACTCCTGAATTATCCTGGTAAATGTCATTCCTATATTAGGCTCCTGAAATCTGTGTTTACAAACCACTCTGTACATGGATTGTCACTCGACTATTTTAACATCTTCACCACAGATGTAAAAGTCATGGCCTGATGGTCTGGTCCCTCAGTGCCTGAGCCCTATTGAGCTTACCTAATGTCTCTTTGCTTTCCTTAAAAAGGAAAACATCCAATAAGATCAATATTTGCTTCAGAAACTGTTCAGACTCTCAATTTTTTATGAAATTCAGACCCCTTAAAAGAAACAAGGATTACTACAGCCCTTTAGAGAACACATTCTTATTGCTGGTTCCAGAAAGGAGAACCTCCTCTGTCCTGGTATGAGCATTTCACTGCTTGCCTGAAGACACTCCCCTGGGTGAGACCATCACATGGAGGGTGTCCTTACAAATAGACTGACCATGGTTAGTGCCAAAGGACTGCAGTGTAATGGTGTGCGGGGCAGAAGAGATTTCAAGGAAAACAAGAGCTAGTTGACTCCAAGCTCTCTTTCTCATGGTATCTTGTATGCTTTCTGTTAGAAAGGACTATGGGAAATCTATTACAGTTAGTCCAAAGTTGCACTGCGTGACCAGGAGTCCCATTCTCTGACCATGGTCATCTTCTCAGCATGGAGAAGCCAGGCAGCTAGCCTTTCCTCATCCCATCTTTCAGTGAGTGAGTCATCCCAGTCTCCTCTCCTGTTTCGTGACAGGGACTCTCGCCAGCCTCAGGAGTCTGGATCCGTGATCTGTTTCCTCTTTTTGTCATCTTGACTTCTGTTAGCCCACTTAGGCGTGAGTGTAAACCGTCCAAGGCATACCTTTGCAGCTCAGTTTTCCGAGGTCCTTTTTTGTCTCCTTGCCAAAGCAGTCCGGTGATCAGGACTAGGCAGGCAGGGAATCATTCCACTTCCTTTATTGTCTGTAGCTCAGGTTCAGCCCCTGAGTACAGTGGGGACATGCCTCTCTTCACCCTCACTCTTCTGGGGTATGTTGAAGTGTTACTCACTCAGTCATGTCCGACCCTTCGTGACCCCATGGACTGTAGCTCACCAGGCTCTTTTGTCTGTGGAATTCTCCAGGCAAGAATACTGGAGTGGGTTGCCATTTCCTTCTCCAGGGGGTCTTCTTAACCCAGGGATCAAACTCAGGTCTCCTGCATTGTAGGTGAATTCTTTACCGTCTGAGCCATCTGGGGAATACTTTAATCAAATAGGCTACATAATTTGTTTCTAGAAACTGTCCAGTTTACAAGGTTCTGTTCTCCATTGTCCATAAGAAAAAACAGCAAAACTCCTCCTTTACAAAAATATGAAACAATTATAGCATTTTAAACCAATATATATTACAGTTATAGAATTTGCATGCAACTGTATGACCTAGCCGTGAACTCTAAATTATTCATATTGAAAGCAAATTATTCAATTTACTGCTATTATGATGATCAAGTTATTCAGAGCTTTCTATACAGTTCTTTTTTCCTTGTTAAAAAACAAAATTCAACTGTGGTTGTTCAGTTGCTCAGTCATGTCCAACTCTTTGCAACCCCATGGACTGCAACACACCAGGCTTCCCTGTCGTTCACCACCTCCTGGAGTTTGCTCAAACACATGTCCACGTATTCAGTGATGCTATCCAACCATTTCATCCTCTGTCACCCCCTTCTCCTCCTGCCTTCAATCATTCTCAGCATCAGGGCTTTTTCCAGTGAGTCAGTTCTTTGCATCAGATAGCCAAAGTATTGGAGTGTCAGCTTCAGAATCAGTCCTTCCAGTGAATATTCAGGACTGATTTCCTTTAGGATGGACTGGTTGGATCTCCTTGCAGTCCGAGAGATTCTCAAGAGTCTTCTCGAACACCACAGTTTGAAAGTGTCGATTCTTGGGCACTTAGCCTTCTTTTTGGTCCAACGCTGGAAAACCATAGCTTTGACTATATGGACCTTTGTCAGCAAAGTAATGTCTCTGCTTTTTATTCAGTCAGGTGAGTCAGTTTTAAAGCTTTTGGCTTTATTCAGTGATTCACGAGTCCAGCAGGATCCCATGTAGCAGACTGAAAGGAGCTCTGAAGAGCCATAGAAAATGGAAGCCTTTTACAGGTAGAAGGAGTCAGGTCAAGGAAGTTATTCTAAAAGAGACCTGATTGTTTCAGGCAAGGTCACCTTCCTCTGGAGCACAGCAAGTGTCTGTCAGTTGGATTACCTCACTAGTGCTGACCAGGAAACTCCAGACTTGAAAGTGATATATGTACTTTTCTGACTAGTTAAGATTGCCTACCTGGAAAAGGCCAAAACTACAATTAATATATTTATAACTCAGGTGATGTGGGTTTAGCACAAGTGACTCCATTTTGGACCTCTTGTCTCTCTCTCTCTCTCTTTTTAAAAATGTATTTGGCTGCACCATGTCTTAGCTTTAGCAAGTGGGATACAGCTCCCTGAGCAAGGGCTGATCCCACTACTCCCCTGAGCATAGAGTCCCATCCTCTGGACCACCAGGGAAGTTCCTTGTCTCTTTTTTAACACCCCAAACTTAGGTTTTATGAATCTGCACCTGTCCTTCTCATTTAATTTCTATAAACCGTGACTATTATATTTCGTTCTAGAGACCAAATTTTAGACCCTTGATATTATATATTATATGTTATGCATTCTTCTATCTTATATATTATATATAATATATTTATAGCTAACCAAGAAAATCTTGCTTTCTATTGGTTTATATTTATGAAAGCTGTACAGTCATGATGTATCATATTTAGGTGTACTTTAGTTTAGGCAAATGTTGAGTTTTTAGTGAAGTTTTATAAATCAATATTTCCAAATACAGTCCCTTATAAAATAACTATTTTCAGTCACAAAATTTGAGATTTATTATTTCCCAAAGGTAACTATAATAATATAAAATAAGATAAAATATAGCTGTGCATTGAAATCTCAATTATCTGTTCAGCTCCATAAATGATGACTCGACAAAAAGATATGGCTTGGATATTCCTTGGCCGTTTTCAGTGTAATCTGTTACACTATATCAAAATATGAAGTCCTTTTAAAACGTCAAGCTTTTATAAGAGGAAAATCTTCTATTATGGACTTTATAATAAAGACGTGATTTGTAGCAATACAAATGATATGACCCATTACTGCCACCAGAAGCCATTTGCAGGCTTCCTACTGAAGTTTCAAAGCTAACTTGAGAACCTAGTCTTGAAAGCTCAAAAGCTTTTAGCTGTTGAGATTGGGGATTGTTCAGTAAAGAGGTTGGTATGCTATTCTTTCATCTAATCCATGCATGAGATATCTGTTACCTTTGATCACACAAAATGGATAATTTTTAAAATGTCTATATGATTATGAATATATCTGTTTCTATGCTTATAGGTTATAAAATTATTAATACATTTGTGAAGTTCTTCATTAAAACTTTTTTGCATCAATTAGTTTACATAATTGTGGTGTATATTTGGAAATATTGCCTTATTTTCTCTTCACTTAACATTATTTCCCAAGTCTCCAGGAAAGGGGCATGGGTATCTGCATATTGACTAGCCCCCAAGGGAACTTGAGAACCACTCTTAGAGGATGATCTACAAACTCATATCAAAAAGTTCACTGTTGAGGCTCTTTTCTGACCATCTATTAAAAAACATTTTTTAACATTTTATTACCTCTCACTTTCTGTTGAATTGTACATTTTACAACCTTTCATTTTTCTTAATGAGTAACCAGATCTCTTCTGCTTTTTTAATACCCTGCCTTTGTAATACAGCTTTGAAGACTTGAGTCGGTAATGTTTTTCTTTGCTCTTTCTGCTTTACATCATTTTAAATAGCTAAATGTCAGTGATAAGTTGGAATATGCCTGTGATTTTGTGTACACATACTTTTTTTGGCCATGGCTATTTTGCTTTGTGATAAACATGCCATTTCTTTCATTTTAGATAATACAAGAAGACCCAATGCACTCTCCCTGGATGAGCAACACATTACGTGTATTTTGTGCAATTAGTGGTACGTCAAGGGACCAAAGTTATGGTTCCCCAAGAACACTGCTGAAATATGAGGACATGCAGATGTCAAGTGAGAACAAGACTGAACTTCTCAGGAATATTTGGAGGGATGCAAATGTTAACAATTTAAAGATCTGTTGTACACAGATTTCTGCTGTATAGTAAAGTGATTCAGTATACACACACACATGTATTTTTTCATATTCTTTTCCACACAGTTTATTATGGGATGCTGAAAATGGCTTTTTGTGCTATGCAGTAGGACCTTGTTGTGTATTCATGGTATATATAATAGTTTGCATTTGCTAATCCCAAACTCCCAATACTTCCCTCCCCCACCCTGCTTCCTCAAGGCAACTGGAAATCTGTAAGAAACATTTCTTATTTCTGATTGTTTCTTTTTTCTATGCTGCCAAGGATAGAATGATTAGAAGTAACTACATGTCTTTTAAAATGACCTTTTCCTTTCTGTAAAAGTGAACTACCACAGCAAACTGCTCCTTGAATGACACAAAACTCTGTTCCAAAACAAACACCTAGAAATGTTATATAAAGTACAACATCACACATAGAGATTTCACACTCTCTCCCCTCTCCTCAAACCTCCAGTTGCTTCTCTACCATGTCACTCTCAGCAAATGATCTTTCTTCTGATTGCACTGAAAAAATAGGAATCAGAAGAGGAAGTCCGCATCTTCCCTGCTGCCAACTCCCCCAAACTATGCTCCCTTTCCTCCTGATCTCCCCTCATCTCATGACCATGTATATGCTGATGACTCCCACAGGCATATCTCCAACACAAATATCTCTAAACTTGCAAATGCTATGCCCAACTGTATCATGTCTCCCCTTGCATATCTCTAATTTAACCAGGTCTCTTGATTTCCATCCCCCAAGCCTGCTTGTTTCCCAGAATTCCTCGTCTCTGTAAATGACATCACCAATCAATGATTGCTCAGTCCAGAAACCAAAGACTTGGTTGTATCACCTCTCTCTGTCTCACACACACCTTGTCTTGACCCTTCAGCATATACTTTTGGCTGAACCTTCACAATATAATTGTAATTTTACCCTTTCTTGTCACCCCCATTCTGCAGTCCTGTGCTAAGTCACTTCAGTCATGTCTGACTCTTTGCAGCCCAATAGACTATAGCCAGCCAGGCTCCTCTGTCTAGGATTCTTCAAGCAAGGATACTGGAGTGGGTTGCCGTGCCCTCCTCCAGGGGATCTTACTGACCCAGGGATCGAACCTGGGTCTCCTGAGTCTCCTGCATTGCAGGCAGATTCTTTACCACTGAGCCACTGGGGAAGCCACCTCCATTACTACCATCCTAATCTGAGTGACTTTCATCTCCTGCCTGGCCAACCACAGTAGTCTTCTCACTTATCTCCCGCCATCCACCATTTACAACCTTAGACTCTATTCTCAACTCTACAGCTGAAGTGGTCTTCATAAAAATTAAGACAAGGACTTCGCTGGTGATCCAGTGGTTCAGCGTCCATTCTTCTGTTGCAGGGGGCACAGGTTTGATCCCTGGTTGGGAAAATAAGGTCCCACATGCAGCGTGGAGAGGTCAAATAAATAAATGAAATGTCAGTCAGATCGTGGCATGCCCCTCTGTTCAAACCCTCCAGTGGATCTCTTCTCACTCCAGTAAAAGCAAAAGCCTGCTATGCTCTGGCTGATCTGGTGCTTTGGCATCTTTGGTGTACCCCTGATCTCTTTCTCTCTCTCTACTTTCCCACCATGCTCCAGCGACACACACCCTATTGTTGTTCGTTGAACACACAGTGTCCGCTTCCACCTCAGGGTACTTGGTCTTACGTCTGCCTGAAATGCTCTCACCCAAATATTGGTAACCACTCGCTCCACTCCCAGCCGTCCTCATCCCCTTAGTAAACATGCTTTACTTTTCTCCATCCCAATTCATACCCTCTGACATTATGGTATTGCATTTTCTGGTTTGCTTGTGGTCTGCCTCCCTCAATTAGAATGTAAGCTTCATGCAGGCAGGGCTTTTGTCTTCTTCACTGGTGTCCTGCTCTGAAAACAGTTCCTGGCTTCATAGTAGACACTCAATAAATAATTATCGAATGACTGTCTGAAGGGCACAGTTGAGAGTACAAGAAAATAAGGTACCAGAAAGGATGAGAGAACTAAAAACAAGAGTAGTTTATGGGCACCTTGAGATTTGATGAGATTTGATCTCTGTGGCCGAGACTGTTAGCCCCCAATATGCATTCTCCTGTGTATCTAAAACCAAACTCCTAATCTTCAGTTGGGCAGTCATCCAGAATAAAGATGACCATGACTAAGTTCTGACCAATGGGATATTAAAGAAAATGTCATTTGGAAGCTACTGAGAATCTTCCTCAAAAGATAGCTGCCATGTCCCTTTTTCTTGACCTCTTGCTCTTTTCTGCTGGCTGGAATGTAAACGTGAAAGCTAGGGCCTTCTTGGACTATGTAGTGACCTGAGATACAGAGGCCACATAGACTGGCACAATAAGATAGAAAGAGCTTGGGTACCTGAGGACATGATGAAGATAAACACTCTATGCCAGCGAGGACTGCCTTTCTCTGGACTGGCATATGAGACAATTTTGCTCTTATCGATGTCTCTAGTATTTTGGAGTATCAGGTTCAGCTCTCAGCTGAGCCTAATACTAATCCGTTCAATGTACATACAGAGAGAGGAGCCACGGCTTTGAGACCAAGACCCTCATATTAATCGTGGGCCATTAATTCATTATTCCCTCAGTGAAATGGAAAATTAGGGAAAACCATGTGTCCACTGGCAGAGGAGACTAAATGAAAGATTGCCTACCTAGGCCTGGGCTCTGTCCAGAAAAATAGAGTTCCCTTGGGAATTCATAACCACTAATAGGGAAGAATACTGGAGTGAATTGCCATTTCCTTCTCCAGGGGATCTTCCTGATCCAGGGATCAGATCTGCATCTCATGTCTCCTACATTGGCAGGTGGATTCTTGACCACTGTCACCACCTGGGAAGCCCCACTAATAGGGAAGGGTTTTTTTAAATAAGACATAAAAAGCACAACCCAAAGGGTGAAATGATATATCTGAGGATGTTAAAGTAAAAAAACATAATTCTGAACGACAAAAGACACCATAAATGAAGTTAAAGACACGCCGAAGAATACATAAGAAACAAAGGATTAGTGCAAGAAAACATAAAGAATCCTATAAACCACTAAGAAAAGGCAATGTATACCAATTTCTATGACTGTTTCAAATATGTTAAACAGGGTCTTGGAAATGTGGAATTTTGATGCACTATCTTATATGAGTAAAAACATGCTATATTTGTAAATCATAATTGAGTTGAATGTAATTGTTGTTAAAAAAAATTATGCTTGCTCACTTTATAAATACTTGACACTGTTAAAATTTGACCTGTATTCAGACAAATCCCCAAACAGGTCAATTAAACAATGAAATATAATATCTCATTGTCCAACCTGTCTCATATCAGGGACAAATTTCATTAATGTATTTGATTACTTGATCTGATATCTATTTGTAATGAACAGCCAACATCTTTCTAGTAAACAAGGCATTTGCTTTTCAACTGGGGCCTGGTTCCATCTTCAGCGTTTATGTAAACACAGTCTAAATCAAAAAAAGAAAGAAAAGAAAAGACAATGTAGTAGAACAATGGGAAAAAGACCTGAGAGGTACCTTACAGAAAACATTTAATGACCAACAAACAAATGAAAAGGTGCCTAACCATATTGATTATTGTACTGATTGTGGATATGGTCATTAAAATAGTAACTCACCCTTACTCAGACCCTACTATGTGCCAGGCAAAATTCTATGTGCTTTCCATAAGATATCATTTCACATCCATCAAACTGGCAAAACTTTTAAAAGCACAACACATATCAAATTTTGGCAAGGATATGAAGCAATGGAAACTTCCTGGCACTGCTGTTGAGAATACAAGTACTTCACAGAGCAATTTAGCAATATCTGGTCAAGTTGAAGATGCAAATATCTCTTTTAGATGGACATTTAGAGGAATCTGTACATATCCCCAAGAATTTTCAGAGCAACCCCATTTGTAATAGGCAAAATAATGGAAAGGATATAAATGTCCTCCATCCAAAGAAAGGATAAATAAACATAGACCTTCTGGAATTCTCTACAACAGCGAAAATGAAATAGAGCTACATGTAGCAACATGAAGGAGTCTCAGAAAGTGCTAAATGAAAATGGTGTTTCAGAATGATACATGTACAGATTACCATTTGTATATAATTGTTTTTAACTTTTAATTTTCTATTGGGGTATAGTCAGTGAACAATGGTGTGGTAGTTTCAGGTGAACAGTAAAGGGACTCAGCCATATGTATTCAAACTTCTCCCACCAGCCTCCAGCATCTAAGCTGCACATAACACTGATCAGAGTTCCATGTGCTATATAGTAGGTTCTTGTTGGTTATTCTTTTAAAATATAGCAGTGTGTACATGCCCATTCAAAACTCCTAACTATCCCTTCCAACCACAAGTTTGTTCTGTGTATATAGTTTCAAAATATGCAAAAACCCTATATTATTTATGAATACCCTCACAGTGGTAGTAGTATAAAAATACTCAAGGGCACTTCTAGGGAGAGATGGTGTCTGAGAGACTGAGAAAGGTGCATGCAGGGTGTCAACTCTGTAAACATTTAATTTTTATGAAAGGAAACTCAGACACAAGGCCTAGGGTTACAGTTTATTTTTACTTATTTTTTAAAGTGAACTTTTATTTACTAGTTGCTTTTATTTATTTAAAAGCTCCAGACATACTTTTTATTATATTTCAAAAATGTTTTGAATTTTATGTATTGAGCTGAGCCTGGTCTTCATTGTAGCACAAGGGATCTTTTCCTTTCTTTTCTTTTAAGCTGTGAATGTAGGCTCCTCAGCTGTGGCATGTGGGATTTTTTAGTTGTAGCATTCAAACTTTTAGTTGGGGCATGTGGGATCTAATTCCCTGACCAGGGATCAAACCCTGATCCCTGCACTGGAAGCACAGAGTCCTAGTCACTGGACCACCAAGGAAGTTCCTAGGGTTACAGTTTAACAAAGCTAAGTAACGGGTATATATGTGCTCAGCATGTTCAGTTCAGTTCAGTTCAGTTCACTTGCTCAGTGGTGTCTGACACTTTGGAACCCCATGGACTTTAGCAAGCCAGGCCTCCCTGTCCATCAGCAACTCCCGGTGTTTACTCAAACTCCTATCCATTGAGTTGGTGCTGCCATCCAAACATCTCATCCTCTGTCATCCCTTTCTCCTCTCGCCTTCAATCTTTCCCAGCATCAGGATCTTTTCAAATGAGTCAGTTCTTCATATCAGGTGGCCAAAGTATTGGAGTTTCAGCTTCAGCATCAGTCCTTCCAGTGAACATTCAGGACTGATTTCCTCTAGGATGGACTGGTTGGATCTCCTTGCTGTCCAAGGAACTCTCAAGAGTCTTCTCCAACACCACAGTTCAAAGGCATCAGTTCTTCAGCACTCAGCTTTCTTTACAGTCCAACTCTCACACCCATATATGACCACTGGAAAAAACCACAGCCTTGACTAGACAGGCCTTTGTTGGCAAAGTAATGTCTCTGCTTTTTAATATGCTGTCTAGGTTGGTCATAACTTTTCTTCCAAGGAGTAAGTGTCTTTTTATGTCATGGCTACAGTCACCATCTGCAGTGATTTTGGAGTCCCCAAAATAAAGTATGCCATCCTTTCCACTGTTTCTTCATCTATTTGCCATGAGGTGATGGGACCAGGTGCCATGAACTTTGTTTTCTGAATGTTGAGCTTTAAGCCAACTTTTTCACTTTCCTCTTTCACTTTCATCAAGAGGCTCTTTAGTTCTTCTTCCCTTTCTGCCATAAGGGCTCAGCATGTTAGTCTCTATGGAGTCCATTTCTGTGGACTTGAAATATTAACAATAAAATATATAGACAAAAGTAATCCACTCATTTTGAGAAAAAAATTAGAAAATGGCTAAAAAAATGACATAATTGCATCATCCAAAATGTTAACATTTTAAGCCAAGTTTTTTTTTTGAATTCTAATATTTATTGAGCCTGTACTTCATGCTCACTCAGGATATGGGACATTGTAGATGCCTTGGACCAATAAAACTATGGCATGCTGAATGACACGTGCCATATGTGTTGCCAAAATCTCCAGCATAGGGTTTCAGCTCTGTTAAGAAGTATCTTTAATGTAGGTCTCAAGCTTTTCACTGCACAAATATTCAATATTCATCAAAGAGGTTACCCACAGTTTTCTGAAGATAATGGTAACTAATACTTTCACTGAGTGTTCACTATGTGCGAGGATCTGTTCTGAGCACTTTATCTGTATTAACACATCTAATCCTCACAAAAACTCTGAAGTGGGTGCCATTATTATCATAATCATCCATATTTTCAACAGGAGGACGCTGAGGCACAGACAAGTTAACTAACTTGTACAAGGTCACACAGTTGGTCAATGACGGAGCCAAGATTGAGACCAGACAGTCTTGGTCCAGAGCCCTTGCTCTTAACCGCTGTGAAATCTTATTTTCAGTATCACTAATTTTACAATAACAATGCTTTCGGTTTATAGCGTGTGGCAAATGGACATGAGTCAATAATTGAACTCCAATGTGACACTGCCTTAATTATTTTCATTTCGTGTGTGTATGGCTTGTCTCAATCAGAGAGAAAGCTTCTGAAAGGCAGACACCGTGTTTTAAGACAATATTTTTTTTTGTAGATCACTATGTCATTCAATAGTGTTATTTGCCCACAGAAAATTGGCAATAAATATTTACTGAATGATTGAAGGGAAATATAAGAAAATTCATGAACCTTTCCACACAGAGGCATAAAAGGTTAATTTCTTAGGTCAATCAGGAAAGATAGTCCTCAAGAGACTTTTCTATGATTTTGGTTTTCATGAATCTTTTTGTTAACAAAAGCTTTATTGAGATATAAAGTGAATTTAATGATTTTCAGTATTGCCATTGAGTTGTATGATCATCACCACAATCAACTTAAAACCTTACCATCACTCTGCCTCAAAAAACCCTTTGTCCATTAACACCACTTTGCAGCCTTTCCTCTTTCCTTCCCACATCTCCTCCCAGCCCTAGGCAAGCACTAAACTAGTTTCCGTCTCTAAGGACTTGCATATTCCAGACATCTTGCAATACGTGGTTTTTGTGCTACTAACTTCTCTCACTTAGCTTAATGTTTTTAAGGTGGTTGTTGTTGTTCAGTCGCTCAGTTGTGTCCGACTCTTTGCGACCCCATGGATTGCAGCATGCCAGACGTCTCTGTACTTCGCAATCTCCAAGAGTTTGCGCAAACTCATGTCCATTGAGTTGGTGATGCCATCCAACCATCTCATCCTCTCTCATCCCCTTCTCCTTCTGCCCTCAACCTTTCCCAGGAACAGGGTCTTTTCCAATTAGTCGGCTCTTCACGTGAGGTGGTCAAAGTATTGGGAGCTTCGGTTTCAGCATCAGTCCTTCCAATGAATATCCCTACAATGAACTATTATTTGGCAATGAAAAGGAATGACTCATTAACTATTTTATGCAACCAACTTACTAATGGATTACAAGATTCCAGACATATTTATACTTAGTTTTAAAAAAGTATTTGGTAATAAAATATTTGTAACACAAATTTTTCCATTTTAAGTGTACAATTCAGTGACATTAAGAATATTCACATTGCTGTGAAACCATCACTAATATCCATCTCCAGAACTCTTTCATCATCCCAATCTGAGATGCTGTGTGAATTAAGTAATAGCTCCCTACTCTTCCCTCCTCTCTAGCCTCTGGCAACCACCACTGTTCTTTCTGTTTCTATGAATCTGACTCTTCTAGATAACTCAGAAGAGGAACAATACAGTATTTGTCCATTCGTTACTGGCTTATTTGATGTAGCATAAAGTCTTCAGTCTTCATCATTGTTTTCGCATTGTCAGAATTTCCTTCCTTTGTAAGACTGAATAATATTCCACTACATTTTTATCATCCGTCCTCCTGTCAAGGGATGTTTAGGTTGATCCCATGTTTCAGCTGTTGTGAAAAATGCTGGTATGAACATGGATGTACAAATGCCTGTTAAAGTCACTGCTTTCAATTCTTTTAGATATGTATCTAGGAGTAGAATGTGTGGATCATATGACAACTCTGTTTAACTTTTTGAGAAACTACCAGACTTTTCACAGTAGCCAGTTTTCCACAGGAGCTTCATCATTTTATATTCCTACCAGCCGTGACCCAGCATTCCAACTTCTCTAGATCCTCATCAAAACTTGTTCTTTTCCTTTCTTTTTAAAATAATAGTCATCCTGATGAGTGGGAAGAGGTACCTCATTGTGGTTCTGATTTGCATTTCCCTAATGATTATGCCATATTTTCCTAAGCTATATTATCCAAGAACTACCTTACGAGATTTTTTTAAAAAATTGTTTACAAAACAAATAATCCCCACACAAGCATTAAACTTACTTACTTGAAGTCATGTATATCCCTTACTGTGGAAAGTAGATTGCATAAATATGGAAGTTCCTGGGCTAGACACTTGTCATAGGTTAGTCTTCCCAGGAAGTGAACTCTGAGGTAGTTCAGAGTGCAGGCTGTTAAGGAAGGAGTGCCCTTGGGATGACACCTGTGGGAGATGGGGAAACAAAGGTGAATTGTGGTTCCCAAAATTTTTAAGAGTTTAAAGTTGTTCTGAGATCAAAAAAATTTGAGAACCACAGGCCTAGAACGTACTAGGGGAGGTAACACCCCCTCAGAGTCACTTCAAAACAAATTCTTACTTGACAACTACACCTGGAAGACCCAGGAGTTCCCTGGTAGTTCAGTGGTTAAGATTCCATGCTCCCAATACAGGGGCTCTGGGTTCAGTCCTGGGTCAGGGAACTAGATCCTTCATGCTGCGTCTAAAAAAAAAAAAAAAAAAAAAAAACAACTGCATGCCACAATGAAGGTCAAAGATCCCAAGTGTACAACTAAAACTTGATGCACCTAAAAATATAAAAAATTCTAATACCCACTCTCCCATTTCCTCCCTCTCTCTCCTCTATTCCTTTTCCTACCTTTTCCTAAAAGTGTCTCACGACTCTAGGTGGGTTTCACTCTGCACCAGGCCTCCGGCATATATTTTGGGGTTTTATTGTGTTTGGCTGTACTGGTCTTCATTTCAACATGCGGGTTTAGTTGCCTTGGGGCACATAGGATCTTGGTTCCCCGACCAGGGATGGAAACCATGTTCCCTGCACTGGAAGGAAGATTCCTAACCACTGGACCACCAGGAAAGTCCCCTCCAGCATATGTTTATCTCACCTTCTTCTCCACATCTGTTCTGTGGATTTCAAGAAATTAAACTGCTCCTATTTTCTGCACTGGCAGAAGCATTCACTTTGGTGAAGACAGTTATGATACATTATATATAGTTTGTATTTTTAGAACATGTGAATCCCAGAGAGGCCTTTTGTTACTGTACATGCTAATAGGGAGGTATAGCATCTCATTCACATTGTAAGTTGATACTGCAATTTTGGAACAAATTTCAAAAAATACTGAGAGCATCTATTTACCGCTTACTGTGAAGAATAAAACTATATACAAAACTGCTATCAAAAGATTATGGGATGATTTGAGAGAACAGTATTGAAACATGTACATTACCATATGTGAAATTGATGACCAGTGCAAGTTCCATGCATGAAGCAGGGCACCCAAAGCCAGTGTTCTAGGACAACCCAGAGGGAGAGGGTGGGGAGGGAGGTGGTAAGGGGCTTCTGATTCATGTTGATGTGTGGCAAAACCCATCACACTGTTGTAATTATCCTCCAATTAAAATAAAGTAATTAATTTAAAAAGAGATTAGACTCTCATATTTGTGTGAAGCCCATTCAAAATACAGATGCTCAACACCTCAGTTTATTTCAATCCAAGCACAGAAACCACCAGAGAACAGAAAAAGACCCAAAACTCCACCAAGTTCCAGTGTTCCTCTAGTGATATAATCTCTTTCGGAAGAATGTCATGCTACACAGGACAGAGAAAAAGCGAAGATATGAAGTAGTGGGGTGAGGAATGGTCACGGCAATCAAATTCCAGGTAAGAAGAAGCTTTTCTTTTTGGTCTGGGGACATTTTGCTTTTTGGAAACATAATGTGTTACTTTCTCTAGGCATCACACATGTGCACAGGCACACACACAGAGTATGCAGCTTGCTAAATTTAGCTGCAGTTCTGTCACAACAATGGTAACAAAGTTTTCTTCTGACCACAATATGTTTGAGTACAAATGGTTCCTCTTTCCAGGCTCTGCTTAGTACATACACAAATTCCTAGTATGGAGACACCCACTCGCTGACAGCAGGACAACTTCTTGAGAGCAGACAGCCAGGAACCGGCCATCCTCTCTAGGAAGAGACACAAGGAATTAAACTGTTTCCTAGCTGGTGGGTCTATGGCTTTATACCCATTTCACAGAAACTGATGATGGCAGCTGATTCCATTTCACCGTGGCCAGCCTAGAATGGACGCAAATGCAGCCCCGTGTTGGGGGGGGGGACCTCCATCACCTTGTGGAATGGGATTCAGTCAAGGTGCCACTGTCTTCTCCCGCACCTACTGTGCCACAGAGCCGCAGCACACAGACTCCTCCCCGAAGGGCTTCACCACCGAGCTGCCTTGGGGATGGAGGGCTGAGTGGAAACAGGAAATCAAATGGCTGTAAAGGAGAAATGAAAGAAAAGAGACTGACAACAAATGGGATATTGTCAGCAGAAAGGAGAACAACAGAAGCAGAACCGCAAGATACAAGGGAGCACTAAAGATGAAAGAGTACTCGGACTTCTAATAATAGTTCCCATTTAGGAGGGCTTACTCTGTGTTAGGCACTGGATAAGCATTTCATGCCACTTTGTTCATCTCATTCAATACTGACAACAAACCCTGTGGTATGCATATTTTACAGAAAATAAAACATGCTCTTGCAATGAAGAGCCCCCAGCCACACACACAACATTTAAAGAAATCGAAAGAGGAGGTGATAAAAAGAAACAGAAAAAATGGGACAAACAAAAAGCACAAAACCAGATGGTAGAAATAAGTTGAAACAGACTAGAGCTAACCTCTACAGTTAAAAGACAATGATTGCCTATAGGAGAGAAAACAAAGTGATTTGTACTCTATGCTGTTTCCAAGAGCACATCTCAAACATAGCAGAGACAGGCGAGTAAGGATGTGTGGAAAGGTACAAGGTACACACTACTAACCAAAAGAAAGCTTATGAAGTTACCCTAATATTAGCCAAAACAGAACCTGAGGCTAATAACATTCACAGATTACTGAAACCTACTTCTTCGTGATTAATAACTGGGTTCTCTATGTGCTCAATCCATCAGTCATATCCAGTTGTTTGTGACCCTTTGGACTGTAGCTCACCAGGCTCCTCTGTCCATGGGATTCTCCAGACAAGAATACTGGAGTGAGTTGCCATGCCCTCCTCCAGGGGATCTTCCCAACCCAGGGGACGAACCCGTGCTTGCTGCATTGGCAGGCAGATTCTTTATCACTAAGCTATTGGGGAAGCCCTCGATGGTTCACTATGAAGCTATAACAGTTCTAGATGTGCATGCCTCTGATGAAATAGCTTCAAAAATACATCTTTGTAAAGCAAAAAGGAACACAATTGTAAGGAGAGCTTGATAGATCCACCATCAGAGTATCATAGTGCGAGATTGTAACATGTCTCAGTGACTGTGGGTTCAAAAAGAACAGAAAAAACTCATCAAGTGCATGGATTTGACCAACACAACCCACAGACTTGATATAATGTAAACACAGAGAACACTGGGCTCCATAATTGGAGAATTGTTCCTCAAACACTCATGGAACATTTACAAATATCAGCTATGCATTGTGTCATGAAGCAAACCGAATCAAATCTGCAAGGCTTGGTACCATCCTGGGAAGTGAGGATGCAGAGGAGTTAAGTGCTGGCCTTGGCTTCTGTGACTTAGAAGTGGGGAGGCTGGTCCAGAGAGCCCAAGGCCACGGCCCAGCACCAGGAATGCAATGCACAACGTGGTCCAGCTGCAGTCATGCTGCTTTAAGTAGCAGAGAGTCAGAAAGAGCAATCCAGGTAAGGAGCTGTGGGCGATATGGTGTCATTTCATTGGGGAACTAAATCAAGATAGGTGTTGCTCCTCCCCTGCCCTCCCCCAAGCCTGGTGCTTTCCGCGTGAATAGTGAGACTTCCATTCCTTGCTTGCTGAAGCAAGTGTCCAACAGCCTGATAAGCAAAGTGACCTCTAAGTTCAGTTCACTTCAGTCGCTCTGACTCTTTGTGACCGATGGACTGCAGCATACCAGACTTCCCTGTCCATCACCAACTCCTGGAGCCTACCCAAACTCATGACCATTGAATTGGTGATGCCATATAACCATCTCTTCCTCTCTCGTCCCCTTCTCCTCCCACCTTCAATCATTCCCAGCATCAGGGTCTTTTCAAAAGAGTCAGTTCTTCTCATCAGATGGCCAAAGCACTGGAGTTTCAGATGCAACATCAGTCCTTACAATGAATATTGAGGACTGATTTCCTTTAGGTTGGACTGGTTGGATCTCCTTGCAGTTCAAGGGACTCTCAAGAGTCTTCTCCAACACCACAGGTCAAAGGCATCAATTCTTTGGCACCCAGCTTTCTTTATAGTCCAGTTCTCACACCCATACATGACTACTGGAAAAACTGAAGCTTTGACTAGAAGTACCTTTGTTGGCGAAGCAATGTCACTGCTTTTTAATATGCTGTCTAGCCCTGGACTAACAATGAGGCACAGCTGGTGCTGCTGCTAAGTCGCTTCAGTTGTGTCCAACTCTGTGCGACCCCATAGATGGCAGCCCACCAGGCTCCCCTGTCCCTGGGATTCTCCAGGCAAGAGTACTGGAGTGGGTTGCCACTGCCATCTCCGATCAATGAGGCACAGAATCCCTGAGAAAAGGAGAGAAAAGCTGAGAGAAGAACAGCTGAGAAAAGAAGAGAAGCTAAAGACAAAGGAGAAAAGGAAAGATTTGCCCATTTAAATGCAGACTTCCACAGGATAGCAAGGGGTCTGATCCCCAGGTGAGGAAGATCCCCTGGAGAAGAAAATGGGAACCCTCTCCAGTATTCTTGCCTGGAAAATTCCATAGACAGAGGAGCCTGGCTGGCTGGCTACAGTCCAAGAGGTCACAGACTTGAATACAACTAAGCACCTAGCATACAATGACAAAATAATCCCCTCCTAATGGTTCCATGACCTTATCCCAGACAACTGTGCATATGTTTGTTACCTTATATGACAAAAGTGACTTTGCAGGTGTGATTATATCAATGATTTTCAAAAACTAATTTTTATTGACATATAGGTGATTTACAATGTTGTTTTAGTTTCTACTGTACAGCAAAATGAGTCAGTTATTCATATATGTATATCCACTCTTTTTAAGATTCTATTCCCATATAGGTCACTACAGAGTATTGAGCAGAGTTTCCTGTGCTATACAGTAGCTTTTTATTAATAGAAATCAACGATTTTGGGATAGGAAGATGATCATGGATTATCTAGTAGGTCCTATATATTTTTTCCCTTTTACACTAAAAACATTTTGTACACAAATTTTAAAAGATTACGCTCCATTTCCAGTTCTTACAAAATATTGGCTATATTCCTTGTGTTGTAGAATACCTCCTTGCCACCTACCTAACACCCAGTAGTTTGTACCTGCCATTCCCCTCCCCCAACCACTAGCTTCTCTATAGCTGCTGGGTCCAATCAAATCACAAGGATTTCTATAAATGAAAAAGGCAGGCAGGAGGGTCAGAGTCAGAGAAAGAGATGTGACAAGGGAAGCAGAGGTCTGAGTGGTGCAGGAACCAGTCAGGGCATGTAGCAGTCTCTAGAAGCCGGGAAAGGCAGGGAAATGGACTCACCCTCAAAACCTCCAGAAGGGAACACAGGTCTGCCTACAGCTTGATTTTAGTCCAGTGAGACTTCTGACCTACAGAATTCTAATATGAATAAAATAAAATGGGTGGTTTAAAGCCACTAAATTTGTGATAATTTGTTACAGCAGCCACAGGAAAACTAAAGCATTCTTCCTCCATCCTTATCATCCTTAATCCTCACAATCACCCACTTTCAACGTATTCAGTGCCTACATTTCCAGCTCACCTTCCATCTCCCAATATATATCTATGGAAAAGAAGTGTGTAGAAAGTTGGCTGTGAGTTTTGAAAAATGCAAGGACATAGTATGGTACTCTGTTGTGCTCAGAGGCTTGGTCCTACCTGACACTTTGCGACCCCACGAATTGTAGCCCACCAGGCTTCTCTGTCCATGGGAGTGTCCAGGCAAGCATACTGGAGTGGGTTGCATGTCCTCCTCCAGAGGATCTTCCCACCCAGGGATGGAACCTGGGCCTCCTGCATTCCAGAGGGATTCTTACCAACTGAGCCACCAGAGAAGCCCAGCATGGCACTGTCTCTGGTATTTAAAATGTAGCTTTTTTCTTTCTTTCTATGTTCAACTTAGCATTATGTATCACCAGCTTTCAAATATACCTTCCATCGCGTTCACAAAGCACGCTCCCACTAAGTGCCCTCTTTGGTCTTCCAAGTGCACCTTGTGAAGTCAGGCCTGGGATTTCTAAGCCTGGAGTCAGAGTTTTAAGAAACAAGGGCTCAGAGGCCAGCGACTGCAAGCTCAGACTCCAGAAGGCCAGCTCAAGGCTCCTTCCCAGAGGCCGCCCTGCCCTGCTCGGGTGCTCGGCTGGGCATGTCCAGGGTTCCTCCTGGCTGCACAACGTTCGCACCTAGCCCGACGGCGCCTGGGTCGGGGCCGCTCTGCCTGGGCAACGATCGAACTCCCGGGGCGCGACGGAGGCTCGGCTGCCGCGGGGCCAGGTGTCGCCCCTCGGAAGCCCCTGCTGGAGCCGCGGGCGCCCGGAACCTCCGCAGGCGCTGGCCCCGGGGTTACCTGCGGCCGGTGGGCGGGACGGCCCTTCCCGTCTGCGCCGGCCCCCCCAGCCTCCAGGGCGGCGGAGCCGGGAAGTGGGAGACGGAGCGAAAGAGGCGGAGACTGCGGCGGCTGCAGCCCGGCCGGGCTCCGAGCGAGGGCTACATGGAGCGGCCGGCGCGGCTCTGCGGGCTGTGGGCGCTGCTGCTCTACGCCGGCCGCGGCGGCGTGGCTGCGCCCGCGGGTGAGTACGGTCCCCCGGCCGGGGCAGCGGGAATCGCGGCCGAGAGGCCCGCCGGGGCGCCTGGGGCCGAGGGCAGCGGCGGGAGTCGGGGTGGAGGGCCCTCTTCAGGCCATCCCGCGGCCGCGGCGGCAGGCGCCTCCCGCGCCCGGCTCGAGCTTGGGGAACCCGGGGCGACCGGGCTTTCCCGGATCCCGGGCGGCGGCGGCGGCGGCGGCGGCGGCGGGGGCGGCGGGGGCGGCGGGGGCGGCGGGGGCGGCGGGGGCGGCGGGGGCCGACTTGTCGCCGCACTTCCCTTGGCCGTCGGGCAGCGCCGAGGAGCCTGGCGCCAGGGCCTGGGGCCCGAAAGGAGTTCGGGGGGTCGGGGGCGCGAGTGTCGCCCGTGGCCCGGAGAGGGGATGAGGGGCCGGGAGCCCGCGGGGACGGCGACCAATGTCCGGGAGTGCGGGTGACGCGCCGAGGCTCCTTGCGCGGCGGGTCCAGCGAGGTGGCCGCAGTCGAAGGGAACCTCTGAAGCGCCTAGTCCCCCTCTGTAGCAAAGGACGGGTCTCCTCTGGCGTACAAGAAATCCATGTCAAATCCAGAGCACCATCCGCGTGGATGCTTTTTTCTCTAGTAACCTTTATATTTTGGAATAATTTTCGATTTATAGAAAAGTTGCACAGATGCGAGTTCCCATATACTCCTCACCTGGTGCGGCCATTTAAATTAATCAACCAGCGTTACTGTGAAAACTTGGGGGGAGGGGCACTAATGACTTCCTGAGGGACAGATTTTGGCCTGAGCGACCTTCTGGACGTTTTTTTGGTGAGGATAGTAGCTCCAAAGTTGATAGGTTTTAGTGTCACGTTGACACAAACACCCACATTTTGTTTGTTGCTTTTTCAGCCTGTGCGTTGGGCTTTGAAAGCCAAGTTGAAAGGTTGATTAGGAAACTTGGATGCCCTCTATTGATTCAGTCACCAAAACCTATGCCCACTCTGCGTGCCCTGTGCCAGGCAGTGTTCTAGGGGCAGAGAATACAGTGGCCAGCAAAACAGATCAAGTGCTTGCCCTTTGGAGCTGGCATGCTATTGCTAGAGTCAGAGTAAGGGGGGCGGGGTAGTAAAATATGAGGTATGTTAGAGGGCAGTAAGCACTATGGAGAAAAACAGAGCAGTCCAGGGGTTGCCATTGTAAATAGGGTGGACTATGTAGACTGCCACTGAAAAGGCAGCGTTTGAGTAGAGACTTGAGGGAAGTTTGTAGTTTGTCCGTCATTCATTCAAGTGCCTGCCTTTTCAGTCCTGAGCCAGGTCTTGTGCATTGGCTTAGAGCCTTAGAGTATATTGTGTAATCCTTGTGCCCCCAAGCTCCTGGTTCACTTGGGGGGATCTGATTTCCATAATGATGGGGCAGCTGGAGTCCAGAGAAGGGAGGGGGTCACCCATCCCCTTGGTTGTTGTCATTTAGTGACTCAGTCTGTCTGACTCTTCTCCGACCCCATGGACTGTAGCCCTCCAGGCCCCTCTGACCATGGGATTTCCCAGGCAAGAATATTGGGGTGGGTTGCCATATCCTTCTTCTGGGTCAGGGGATCTTCCCGACGCAGGGATCGAACCTGCATCTCCTGCATTGCATTGTATTGCAGGTGGGTTCTTTACTGTTGAGCCAGCAGGGAAGCCACCCATCTCCTTAGTCCCCTGATTTTCACAGTGCCACTCCAGCCCCCTCCCTCCTCCAGACTCCCTCTCCCACACACCTCACCCCTGGAACAACAAACAGCTGACCCTAGCTAATACTGGCAATCCCCAACTCACCAGTTTTGTCACAGAAATTAGAAATACAGAAACTTTTTCCCATTGGAAATGTTGATACAATTGCATTAAGATATGGTGGGGGCAAAAAACGCAAAATACAGGGGACCGGACTATTAATAATGATCTGAGCTTACCCAGCTGTGGGACTTCAGGACTAGTCATTTCCCTGCCTTGTGCAACAGTGTTCTCTGTGAAAGGAGACTGAACTCCATGAGTTTTAAGGGCTCCTCCAGCTCTAGTGTTTGTGTTTAGAAAAATGACTAGCTTACCAGCTTAGGTTTAGTCTGTTTAGATTGGCAAGCCCACATTGTGGCATTCTTAATAACGACTAGCACTTCTATAGTGTTTCCTCTATGCCGGGCAGCGTTCTAAGTTTTCCACTTGACCTATTTCATCCTTCCACAGAACCTCTCCTGTTGGTGCTGTTACCATTCTTGTTTTGTACAGGAGGAAACTGAGGCACAGCAAGGCCCAGAGGCTTGCCCAGAGTCTCTTAGGTCGTAGACTGCAAGAGGGAGCTAGGCTGCTGACCCCAGCAGTCGCTTCCAGAGACCATGCCCCTAACCACTGCATTCATTGCCTCTCTCTGCAGAAAGGACGGGAGTCCTTGGCTGAGAGGGGAGCTGGGCGTCTCCCAGAGCAGCAGGGCAGGACTGGTGGGCATTCACCCAAGTATGTACAGGCCATTCGTAAAGAGCGAATGATCATGTATTGGAGACTTGCTTTATAACTGCCAGACTGTGTAGTCCAAACAATAAGTACAATAGGCATTCAGAAGAGGGGAAACTGAGGGCTGGGAATTCTGAGGGAGAACTGAAATTTGAGCTAGACTTTTAGGGTGGGTGACATTTGAGTTGGTGGAGAAGTTATTCCCTTTTTGGGAGGCGAGCAGGAGCAGAGGCCCAGAAGTAACGGTGGGGTGCCCCTGTGGGCTCAAGGAGGAGTCCGGCTTGGCAGGAGGGTGCATTGGCCAAAGCAGTCAAGGCAGAAGGGCTTCATTTGCCCTTGAAGCTGAGTTGGGGTGCAGAGGGAGGGAACTGACACTGGAGAAGTCAACAGGGAGACTTGACTGAGTGTGGGGCTGGAGGGAGGGGGGACTCACCAGAGTGCAAAGCTCCGCAGGCATCTAGAATTGGAGGTGGCCCCTAGAATGATGGGTCATGCACGCCTTCTGTCCAGGCTCAGGCCTAACTGCTGTATGTCTGCCTGCCTCACGAGACCCAGCAGAGCACCTGAGCGTGATCAGGATAATTAAGAGAGGTGTTGCAAGGAAAGCACTGAAAGAGGTTGATGATTAAGATGTAGAGGAAGGAGATGGATGGCTCACATATGACTCGTGATTTCCTTGACTTTTCCCGACATATGCATGCTTCTGCCAGCTCCTGTGACTGAACGAGAGAGAGCACAAGCTTTTGAGTTAAGCCTTATTCTTAGAGACAGCATTGATCGTAATCATTCAAAATTAGAATGGGATCTTGCGCTAGAAGTGTGAAGACGTAGAGGTCAATGGGTTTTAGGACATTGATGGAGACTCACCCAGAACCTTGCTACTCTGCCTTAGGTTAAATTCAGAGGATCCCATCACAGGCCTCTTGTGTAAACAGCACTACCTTGAGTGCACCCCCACAAGATTTCTAGAAGAAAAGCACTTGCTGAAGAGCAATGAACCTATGAGTCAATTAAACCCAGACTGATCAGGCTACATCCATCTTTATATTCTCTGTGGTGCCACATGGTGTATTCCCTCCAGACATCACAAATAAACCCAGAAGCCCCTGGTTGTTGTCCCTTCCACTCAGATTGCTGGCCCTAAGCTCCTTCTGGGTGGAAATCCTGGAATCACCCTGAACCGTCTCTGGCCTAGAGAAACCTGAATCCAGTGGGAGAAATGGACATGCCCACAAACCTCTTTTATTATTTGCTACAGTAGAGGAAATGTGTCAAGTGCTATGGGTACCCAAGGGCTTTCCAGGTGTCGCTAGTGGTAAAGAACCTGCCTGCCAGAGCAAGAGACACAGGAGAAGAGGGTTCAATCCCTGGTTCAGAACGATCCCCTGTTGGAGTGCATGGCAGCCCACTCCAGTACCCTCGCCTGACAATCCACATGGACAGAGAAGCCTGGTGGGCTGCAATCCAGTGGGTTGCAGAGTCAGACAGGACTGAGGCGAGTTAGCACACAGCACACAGGCAGAGACGTGACCTGTAAGAGCGAGGCGATAAGGACCTGAACAGAACACTGCAGGTGAGGATGGGGGAAGAGTAGATCTGAGAGGTGGTTTCCCAACTAAGTGTTGTTGTTCATTCGCTCAGTTGTGTCTGACTCTTTGCCACCCAAGGGACTGCAGCACGCCAGGCTTCCCTGTCAATCATCATCTCCTGGAGGTTGCTCACGCTCATGTCCATTGAATCGGTGATGCCATCCAACCACTTCATCCTCTGACGTCCCCTTCTCCTCCTGCCTTCAACCTTGCCCAGCATCAGGGTCTTTTCCAATGAGTCAGTTCTTTGCATTAGGTGGCCAAAGTACTGGAGTTTGAGCTTTAGCATCAGTCCTTCCAGTGACTATTCATGATTGATTTCCTTTATGATGGACTGCATCTAAGTGACTGCATGGCTAATCGGTGGAGTGGGCAAACTACGTAGGCTAGATCCGGGAAGGGAGGGCTCAAGGATTGAAGTTTTACATTCCTCTCTCACTGATTTTTGTTGGACATGGGGACAGTAGCTGGTAGACTTTGACCTTAGAATCTTCCTGTATTTAACTTAAAATAAATTTATTTCCATCATACAATTTTGAGCCTTTGAAATAATTTTATTTAAAAATTAGTTTCTGGCAATGCCTCGGTTGGCCTCAGATAGCCAGTCCCCGACCGTCCCTACCATGGGGCCACTGCCCAGGTCCTTTGGGGCATGGTGTGGCATGCCCCTCTGCGTGTTGGGACCGGGTCCAGTACAGAGAACTCTTCATCCTGGAACACGAGCACGACCAGAAAGGCAGCAGCCCCCTCACCCAACACTGCACCACTCAATTGTGGGGAATTGGGGGAACCTGGTACTAAACTACTCATAGATGACCCGCTTCTGGGTTGGGGTTTTGCATGTAGCAGAGCAGCTCTCGCTCTGATCAGTTGAACGTCCGTCCTCGACACAAGGGTTTGTAAAAAGAAATAAGGTTATCAAAATTTCTCTTTAATAACAGGACTTTTTTAAAAGACAAAAAAATTAGTTTCTAAAGTCAGGCAATAGTTTCAGAAGTGCTAAAATATTTTTTCATAGCAGAGCACAGAATACATTAAATGACCAAGGTAAACAGAAGAAAATAACAATATCCAAAAGTCGTATTTAACATTGTAGGTTTTATTTGACCCAGGATTTACACAATCAAAGCAAACAAAAAGACAGGAAGGGTTCTTTGAGAATAAGGAATGCTGTTGCTGTCTTCACAGGACCATTATACAGTTTTGTATGGTGTCAGGTTCTTTTCCCGACTCTGTTCTCTTTACCTTGATGTATAATTATATTATTTACAATTTACCATTTCCTCTTTACTATATATGATAGAATACAAGCAAAGGGTTTTCATAAACTGTATGTCCTCTGGAAGTACAATCAGAAGGTTAACACATTCCCAGTACCACACTTGTTTACATAATCCTTTCTTTTTTCTACTTTTGCAAAAAAAAAAAAAAAGCAACACACAAACAGCCCCCCCCATCCTAACCCCACCCCACCCCCACCCCCCGCCCCAGGGAAACAAAACAAACCAGCAAAATCCCTGGGAACTTCCCTGTGGCTAAGACTCTGCACTGGCAATGCAGAGGTCCTGGGTTCAGTCTCTGGACAGGGAAACAGATCCCACATGCTGCATCTAAGACCCCCATGAAGCTAAATAATAAATAACGACTTAAAGCAAACAGCATGAAGAACATGAAAGCACCTGGGTTTTGATCAGCATAAAACAGTAGGTAAATTTTACTTATTTTCTATTTAGTTTTTAGTAAATATTAAACATTTTTTTCTAATAATATAGGATATAAAACCATAAAATAAGTTCACAGTTATCTTGCCAGAGATTGAAACACATCAAATGTTAGATATGAATAACTAATTCTAAAGTACATTAATAAAAGTTTTAAATAACTAGAATTAAGTACTTAGAATGTATGATTTACAGTAAAAGTCAAATAATACAGTAAATTTTACTTCTTTTCCATTTTGTTTTTAGTACATAGTATTTTAAATATTTTTGTAATAATGCAGGATGTAAAAACATAAAATAAGTTGATAGTTAACTTGCCAGAGAGATTGAAACACATGAAAACTAGATATGAATTCTAAAGTACATTAATAAAACAGTTTTAAATAACTACAACCTTCAACTACTTAGAATGTATGATTTAGAGTAAAAGTCAAAGATTATTGATACTATATTTTAAGCTTCCATATTTTCGGAAAGAAATATGTAAAGGGAGATAATATTCAACCCTGGTGGTATTTCACTCCAAGAGATATTGAATCAAATTAACAACCACAACCACAGTGGACTGTTTTGTCTCCCCACAAAGCTAAAAAGTGGGAATGCAGAAAGTGACAGCTCTTATTATGTATGGGCTTTTTTAAAGGGTGATGAAAATATTCTAAAACTGTGGTGATGGTTTTACAAGTTTTAAAATATACCATATAAACTACTGTGTTGTATTCTATCTTAAAGCGTGAGTTTTATGGCACATGGATTCACTCAATAACTTTGTTTTTTCTACATGCCCAAGGACACATGGGGAAAAAAAAAACTGTAAAGAAAAAAGGAGTTGAATACCACCACGGCCCACGGAAAGTAAGGAGGGTGGTAGGGGGAGGACAGAAGAGAAGGAGAGGGACATGCATTGCTGACTAGTTCTCCCCTCCTCCATTCAGTACACATGTGCACATACTTGCACACATATGCACACACACATATACACACACACACACACACAGTGATAACCAGTGACAAGCAACTGGCTGCATTTTGTTACGGAAAAAGCCATAACTGCTCTGTTCCTTGAAAAGGTCTCCTGCTGTTGTAAATGTTGCCCTCGCTTGCTAAATAGTTGGTCTTTGTTAATGAAGTTTTTCCTTCTGCTCTCGCTTTTTGATTTTTAAAAGCAAATTTTAATAACTAGTATACAGTCTGTGTCACATCTTCTCTTCTCTAATTTAAGTCATGCTCTGTAGTATGTGTAAAGTCATATTCATTTTATTCTGAAAAACATCTGCTTCTGAATTTTTCTCAGTGTAAGTGTTGTAGTTACCTTGTCAAGTCAAGTAAGTATTTCACAAGTATTACAGGGTTGAACTCTTACAGTCCAGGCCTTTTAGGTGTTCTCTTGGCTTTCTTTTTTTAAGCCTTCTTATTGACTCATAAGGGCTTCCCAAGTGGCACTAGTAATAAAGAACTCGCCTGCCAATGCAAGTGTTTAAGAGACAAGATGGATGGGAACATCCCCAGGAGGAGGGCATGACAACCCACTGCCGTATTCTTCTAGAGAATCCCATGGACAGAGGAGCCTGGCAGGCTACAGTCCGCAGTGTTGCAAAAAGTAGGACACAACTAAACCAACTCAGCATGGCACATGCTCACAGACACTAACAGCTTAATTTCAACAAAAAGATGATAGACCTCTACACTTTTATATAGAAGTAGAGGGATTCTGAAAACTTTCTTTCTTTCTAGCTGAATTTTATTTTTGGGCAAGAAGTCACTGTTTCAAAGTCTTAGTCATTTGCCCAACTTTTTATTGTCTGTATATTATGTTCTGGGAAGTAGAATCCAAGTCAGGAATTATCAGTGACGTAGTCTGAATACAAATGTTAAATTGTCTGAATTGATAGGGAGACTGTCCTCTAGGAAAAGCAAAGCAGTCTCCTTAAGAGAGAGATGGAGCAATAGCTACTTCCCCCCTTTTTCTAACTGTATCTTGACTTTTCTCTTTATTGAAGATCCGAAGTGCAAGCCTGAGTTTCACCTTGTGGCTTATCAGCATCATGGGCTGCAGTTGTAACTCCATTCATATTCTTGCTTGCTGTGGACTGTTCACTGCAAGGTGTCCGGCTACTGCTCTCTCTCACTGAAACGCGAAAAACACCCATTGATGGTCTTTTCACATTAGCACTTGAAGTAGAGTCTAAAGGAAATAGATGTAAAGTGGTGTTTTCGTCTCTCCGTGTAAAAGGAGAAAATATGCTTTTGGTATAATCAATCATACTTTCCTCTGAAGTTTCAGATATTTCAATAGGTAGGTCTTTTCCTGGAGAAATACTGGAAAGGCTCCAAGGGAAATCAATCTCAGTTCCATGCTTTGGTGTGGAGAGCCTCTGTGGGGAGGTCCTCTGTGTGAAAATGGATTTGCTTTGTGGATGGCCAAGCCTGGCATCGGGAAGGCTGGAGTCATCTTGAAATCCATCCACTGTTTGAAGGCCGAATGTAGACGCTGAGGGAACAGTGCTAGATGACTTCTGACTGCCACTGCTTATTGTGATCGTCTTACTGCTGTTAGAGGAAATCATCTCCTGAGGGCTCTCCGGCACCTTAAAGACGTCCTGACTGGAAAATGGAACCTGAAGCTCGGAACTGTGTGGCTGCTTCTTTTTCCCTCTAGATTTCATCTGTTTGGTATTTGTTTCCGTTATTAGTTTGACAGCCACATACCTCTCAGGTCCGGGCGGAGGGTCCCTGAGCAAAAGAACTGACTCGCTCTTTTGAGACCCAGGGACGAAGTCATCATCACTATCAGAAAAAGAACGGTGAAACTGTGGCTGTTTCCTCTTGAGCCTAGCCGAAAGCTGCTTGTTTTCTTCTGTTAGTTTATTCCTTTCTGCTGTGAGCTCACCAGTAAATTTCAGATTTTCTTGTTGGATATCATAAGATTCTTGCTGTAGCGTATTTCTGTCCGTTTCGTTTACTGTAGAGCGATCGCATACTTCCGCGTTTAACTGACCTTGCAGGTCATGGATAGGGTCATTCAGGGCTCTCCGCTGCTCCGTAAACTCTTTAATTCTGGATATGGAGCCGGTCCACCTCCCGTCTGACAATCGCTCTTTCCTCAAACTGGTTCCTTTCCCCAGAAGTCCGTGTGGCTCTCTGTCATGGAGCTCTTTTAGTGTTTGCCAGGTTTTTTTAAAATCTTCAGAAGACACATCACAGAGTCTAATCTGTATTTTATCTCCTTCGGAAGAGTTCTGCCCACTTTCCCTGTCTTCTTCACCCACGTCTCCAGCCTTCATTTTGATTCCCTGATGGGATTCGGAAACAGGGGAGACAGGCACCACCAAAAAAATGGCGGAAGGGCCCCTGACGGGATGAGAGTTTAAACTCTTGTACAGACCTGTGAAGCGGCCTCAGGGCACTGAGTGGGCGATCGGGCGGGCAAGAGGATGGATCGAAGATGGCTCGCGGTGGACAGAAGGGTGCGGTTGGGAGGCCGGAAGGAGATGCCAGCCTCCTTTTGCCGAGAAGAGCGAAGGCACATGGAAGGGGAGGTGGCGCTGCCGGACCAGAGACTCGAGAGACAGGAAACGCAATGACTTCTGGGAAAGCCCCACGGAGCTGAAGTGCGTCCCAAAAGGCGGGGGTGGGGGTTGGGGTGTTGAAACTTACCCCTTGGTTTACTTTTGAAACAAATTAATTTGACCCAATTTTAGCATCTTTCTTCCTGACAGTATTTTATAATCATGGAAAAGCACAAATACCCATGGTCATTAGCAATTTGGACGTCAAGTCAAAGCCATGCTCTCTTTCCTCCCTGTCACCTCTCCATCTAGGCAACATTGCTTAGTCGTCCATTCCCAAAGTGGCAATTCTGTAACTGATTACTGTTGCCACTCATGCTAGAGCTTTGCTGGTTGCTCAGTAGGTAATGCGGGAGAGCCAGGTTCAAACTCTGGATCGGGAAGATCCCCTGGAGAAGGAAATGGCAACCCACTCCAGTATTCCTGCCTGGAGAATTCCAGGGATAGAAGAGCCTAACACGTGAATTTTCAAATATTATTTGTTAAAATGCAAAGTATGGTAATATAGGACCAAGATGCTACTGTTTTTCTTCCTAGAGTGTGTTTGGTTCACTTTAGATACATGGGGCAAAGAATCATAGCAAGGTAATTCCCATAGCCCTGCAATTTCCTCTTGTTTTCTTCTCTTCCAACAGAGGGCAGTCTTAATCATGCCAGGCAAAACCTAGATGCTTCCTTTTGAGTTAGCCTTAAGATACCCATGATTTATTGAATGCTTCTCAACTCAAAGTTGAAATTAACCTGATGGGAAGTGATACATTTTTAAAAGTTTTCCAAAAGGTAAGGTTAGACTGATGTGCACAGTTTCCGGTCTAATCCTAGAACAGTTGCTTGTCTCTACTGAAGCTCATGAGAAAGGGCTAGATCCAGGGGAAGGCAGGAAATCATCAAGTGACGACAATTGTCAGGTCTGTACTTTTGTTACCCACTCCAGTGTTCTTGCCTGGAGAATCCCAGGGACGGGGGAGCCTGGCGGGCTGCCGTCTATGGGGTCGCACAGAGTCGGACAGGACTGAAGCTATGCAGCAGCAGCAGCAGTACTTTTGTTTACAACCTATCAGTACTCACTTCAGTTACTAATGTAAACAGAAATCCCCAACAGCAATTGAGACAGATGCTATATATTCTTTCTTTCTTCTTTTTGCTGTGTAAGTCTTAGTGGAATAAATACTTAAGGAAACGTTTGCACGACCCTAAGGAAAAGAGTACTTGCTTATTTCGAATAGATATGTTTCAGACGTAGAGTTAGTCATTAAAGGAAGTTAAATAGATTTCTTTTTTAAAATAACTTTCATAGCACTTGGAAAAACTAAAGAGGCAGTTTGGATGGGGTTTATTGCTGAGTCTCTGGGACATCCTAATAATTCAGATGACAATTTCTAGTGTCTCCCCAGCACTGGGAACTGGTTGGGAACTGCTATGGTAACTACCACCATCAATCTTAATCACCAAGATTCTGCTGACCTGCCCTCTGTGTTTAGTAGAGGATGGACAAAGGCTTTTTCCTCAGTGCTTGTATTACCCAGTTGTTAATTTTTTAATGAAACGCTAAAATTCAAGGAGAACAAAATAAAAATGTGGAAATAGACATGTTTATCGAGTAAAAAAGTTCTGATCCAAGTTTAACTCCGGCCCAGAGACAGATTAGATAGGCCTCATTCTTAAACAGCTAACTTCAGGAAACCACCCCCCTCCCCGCCCTCCACCCGAGTCTCTGAGTGTCCCTCTCACTGTTTTCTCTGACTCTTGCCTTTCCTTATCTCTTGAGAAAAAGACGGAGAATTATTGGAGTATTGTCCAGTCTACTCTGATATTTTTGAGGAGAGGAAGGAAAGTAAGAAATTTCTCTAAATTCCTTACTTGTATTCTTGTAGTATAAGCTATTTTAAATACATGGTAAGCATCATACAGTTTCCAGTGATGTCTCATTTAAGCCAAATAATAGTTGGTAGGATATTGAGCGTAGCACAGTGTTTATGTGGAACTCTAGTCATTTATTAGTTAAAACAATCTAACATTGAGATATAGTATTAAAGTACTTCATTTCCTAACTTTAACCTTTATTTTAGGGTGCATAATGCCTGGCTGTCAAAACACTTTGGAGTAGCCTGAAAATCGCAAACCATGCCAGCTCTTTGAAACAGATCAGGAATACTGCAGGCCAGGCTTCAGCATCTTAATAGTCCGGAAAGTTTATTTACACTTAATCACAGTCAGTGCAAAATGTAGGTAGGGTACTCATTTGAAACAGACATTAATACTATTTAACCTAAATCACCAGTACAGCTGGAGATCATTTTACATACATCAGTATATTTGCATAGCTCTGTTTCTATACAGTCATTTCATCATATGTGAATATAAGATCAAATATGCATGGATTGTTTCTGGCAATTTTAGTTAATAGTGAGTTCTTAGTTTAATATGAAGGAGATTAATTTTCTCATTGAACTATTGTAATTATGTGATTTTACATTCAATATCCTTTATCTGTACTTTAATGAAAATAATGAATCTGAACAAAATAGTATATATATATGTTTAGAATGACTATTTTTTATTTAGTGATTTTTCCAGGGATTACACATGCTGAGCTGTCTGCAGAGGTCAGAGCACTGTAAATACTATTTTGACAAAGACATATTTCACACAGGTTGAAATATTAACAAGTTCAATAGGAAGCTAGAGGGTTCTATGAATGAAAGCTATTCTCTGAAAGCAAATCTTAATAAAAAGTGAAAGAGTGAGAGAATGTTCATTACCAGAGAGTCCTTTAGAGGTTGCATAAGAGGAAGCAAGCAGAACTGGCTTTGGGATAAGGACTAATAATAAACACAAATGTCTTGAGCAGATGGATGCTGAGCTACTAGACCCAGGACCTTTCAAAAAAAATGGGAGTGGTACAGCCTTCAGCTTTGCTCTTTGTCTCTTGTAACAATGTATGAAACCTGTGTCTTTCAGTTGGCCCAGATGCTTTGTTTTCCTTCTGATTTAGAAACAAGTCTCACACCATTGGCATCATTGGAAACATCAGGCCATAGGGAACCCCTGTACATAACATAGCTGCTTTTCTATGATTTCTCATTTTTGCACATATAATGAGCAGCACAGCCTAAAATGCCTCCCACGTTATTTCTTAGGTACATACCTCGATCATCACTCACATCTTGTCTACAAAGAAGTAGGCACCTATTTATTTGCTACAGAGCTGTTGATACAGAACTGAAGTAAACAATAGCAGAATTGATTAACCCAGATCGTATTTGATTAAGGAGTAAATACAGCGAAACTCATTAAGTCTGCAGGTACTGAGAGCCTGGTGTCTTTTTGCTTGTCTCTCTCTCTCTGAGTCTTTGGGAGAAGAAGTCATTCCAAACTGTTATGTGAATCCCTGTGTCATAGAGTTTTAATTTACTTTTAAAAAAAAATCTCGGGTTCTACAACAACTGAAGCAAACATTTTCCATCAGGCACTTCTTGAAGGAAATACTGCTACCGAAGTTTCCCTAACAGTGTTAGATACCATATCATTTTTCACTCAGTGTTTCAAGGTAAAAATGAAAAGGTAGAATTTAGTCAGTATCATTGCAAAGAAAATACACAAAAGTTAACTAGGCAGATGAAGCTTAGTACAGTAGAAAAGCCCCCAGCGAGCAGTCAGGAAACTTGTGTGGCAGACCTAGTATGACCTCAAGAAATCACCAAGACTCAGCCTTATAATGAGAGAGTTGGAGTTTTAATAATTTGTTCCTTATTCTCCTTCTCTGTTATTTTTGTGTTTAAAAACAGGGTCTTTTCATACTTCGATGAAAATATCCAGTCATTTTTAGTCCAAATTATGATTGAGTCTGTTTATCCAAATACCCATTGAAATGAGGTGTCTTGTGAAGCCAGAAGATGTCCAGGGAGGCTGGCTGGCTGGCTTCCCTTGTCAGGTGCTTGTTGGTTTTACTCAGATGCTTGCCTCTCAGTACAAAGCATCATTACTAGGATTAAAAAATAGAAGAAGAAATTGAAAGCAGTTATCTTGCAGGGTTGTTGAAGGTGTAAAATGAGATAATGGATGTTAGAGAGCTCTGAAGAAACAGTATATAACTATGTGCTTTGCTGAGTTGCTCCGTCGTGTCTGACTCTTTGGGACCACGTGGACTGTAGCCCAAGAGGCTCCTCTGTCCCTGGGATTCTCCAGGCAAGAATGCTGGAGTGGGTTGTCATTTGCTGCTCCAGGGGATCTTCCCAACTGAGAGACTGAACGCAGGTTTCCAGCATTGCAGGAGGATTCTTTACCTGCTGAGCTACCAGGGGAGCCCATATAACCATAATGTGAGGTAACAGTAGTGGGAGAAGTCAGAAGTGAAAACTTGCTGGCTTTTCATCTGAGTTACACAGATTTTTTTCTTTTCTTTCCCCTTCTCAAAGTAATTCAGTTAATTGCTCAGGCCTCCAGATTGACTATGGAAACCAGGCCTGTGCTTTTCAAAGAGGCTTGTAAGGAAAACTAAATTATATACTAATCAGAAATAAGCTGCAGTATCTTTATATGAAGAATTAAGTTTGTTCTGATGAAAATGCAACCCAAATTCATTTTTTATTATGCCAGTAAATAAGACACTTGGTTTCATGGTTTGCATTGTATTTCTTCCCCCTGTTCAGACATTTCTTACTGATGTAACATACATCTCTTGGTAGATGACAGGCACTATCCTAAGTGATTTAGAAATATTCGCTCCTTTTTTATTGTGGGACTGGAGGTAGAAAAGGGGACTGCAGATGGGCACCATGGATCTTTTTGAGATGATGGGAATGACTAGATTGTAATAAATGGACAACTCCGTAAATTTACTAAAAATCATTGAATGATAAATTTAAAATCGGTAAATTTTGTTGTATGTAAATAAAACCTCAATCAAAGTAAAAGAACAAATGAGAACTGACCTTTGATTCTCACACTAGCTTTGCGATGTAGATGCTGTTATTTTTCCCATTAAATTTTTGTTTTCCTTTTTAGCTCCATGTGTCTTAGTCGCAGCACTCAGGACCTTTGATCTTCTCGGGATGCAGGATCTTTTCATTGTGGCATGCAGACTCTTAGGTGCAGTGTTTGGGATCTAGTTCCTACTGGGGTTTGAACCTAGGCCCCTCATGTTGACAGTGCAGAGTCTTAACCAGTGGACCACCAGGGAAGTCTTTTTTTCCCATTTTAAAGTGAGAGAAGTGAAGCTCACAGGGAACTTAATGTCACATAGCTAGTTGGTAGCAGATCCAGATTCTGATCTTGCCAATTATCATAAGAGTCCATGCTTCTAAACACTACCATATTCCTTTCAAAAAGTAGACTAAGGAAATAGCCAGAAAGATGGAGCACCATCCCGGGATTCTGTCTATCATCGTTACCAATAAATCTGTTACAAGTTTCATATTGGTTTTTTTTTTTTTTTTAGATCTCATTCTAATGTTTTTTTTTAATTAAAGGATAATTGCTTTACAGACGGAGAAGGCAATGGCACCCCACTCCAGTACTCTTGCCTGGAAAATCCCATGGATGGAGGAGCCTGGTGGGCTGCAGTCCATGGGGTCGCTAAGAGTCGGACACGACTGAGTGAGTTCACTTTCAGTTTTCACTTTCATGCATTGGAGGAGGAAATGGCAACCCACTCCAGTGTTCTTGCCTGGAGAATCCCAGGGACGGGGAAGCCTGGTGGGCTGCCATCTATGGGGTCGCACAGAGTCAGACACGACTGAAGCGACTTAGGAGCAGCAGCAGCTTTACAGATTTTTGTTATTTTCTATCAAACCTGAACATGAATCAGCCATAGGTATACATATATCCCCTCGCTTTAGAAACTGCTTCCCATCTCCCGCCCCATCCCACCCCTCTAGGTTGATACAGAGCTCCTGTTTGAGTTTCCTGAGACAACAGGAAGTTCCTGTTGGCTATCTACTTTACATATGGTAATGTAAGTTTCCGTCTTACTCTCCTCATACATCTCACCCTATCCTCCCCTCCTCCCACGTCCATAAATCTATTCTCTATGTCTGTTTGTGCATGCTGCCCAACAGATAAATTTTTCAGTATCATTTTTCTAGATTCTGTATATATGTGTCAGTATATGATATTTCTCTTTCTCTTTCTGACTTACTTCACTCTATCTAATAGGCTCTAGGTTCATCCACCTCATCAGAACTGACTGAAATGTGTTCCATTTTATGGCTGAGTAATATTCCATCGTGTATATATATGACAACTTCTTTATCCATTCATCTTTTGATGGACATCTAGGTTGCTTCCACGTTCTAGCAATTGTAAAGAGTGCTGCAGTGAACAATGGGATACATGTGTCTTTTTCAATTTTGGTTTCCTCAGGGTATATGCCTAGGAGTGGGACTGCTGGGTCACATGGCAGTTTTATTCCTAGTTTTTAAAGGAATCTCCATACCGTCTTCCATAGTGGCTGTATCAATTTACGTTCCCGCCAACAGTGCCAGAGCATTCCCTTTTCTCCACATGCTCTCCAGCATATACTGTTTGTAGACTTTTTGGTGATGGCCATTCTGACTGGTATGAGGTGATATCTTATTGTAGTGTTGATTTGCATTTCTCTAATAATGAGCAATAGTGAATATCTTTTCATGTGTTTGTTAGCTATCTGTATGTCTTCTTTGGAGAAATGTCTGTTTTGCTCTTTTCCCCACTTTTTGATTGGGTTGTTTGTTTTCCTGGTATTGAACTGTACGCACTACATGTATATTTTGGAAATTAATCCTGTGTCTGTTGTTTCATTTGCTATTATTTTCTCCCATTCTGAGGGTTGTCTTTTCACCTTGCTTATAGTACCCTTTGCTGTGCAAAGGCTTTTATGTTTAATCAGGTCCCACTTGTTTACTTTTGTTTTTATTTCCATTACTCTAGGAGGTGGGTCATAGAGGATCTTGCTTTGATTTCTGTCATCGAGTTTTCTGCCTATGTTTTCGTCTAAGAGTTTTATAGTTTCTGGTCTTATATTTAGGTCCTTAATCCATTTTGAGTTTATCTTTGTGTGCTGTTAGGAAGTGTTCTAATTTCCGTCTTTTACATGTAGCTGTCCAGTTTTCCCAGCACCATTCATTGAAGAGGCTGTCTCCGCCCCATTGTATATTCTTGCCTCCTTTGTCAAAAATAAGGTAGCCATAGGTGCATGGGTTTATTTCTGGGCTTTCTGTCTTGTTCCATTGGTCTCTATTTCTGTATTTGTGCCAGTACCATACCGTCTCGATGACTGTAGCTTTGTAGTATAATTTGAACTCAGGAAAGTTGATTCCTCTAGTTCTGTTCTTTCTCAGTATTGCTTTGGCTATTCAGGGTCGTTATGTGTTTGCATACGAATGGTGAAATATTTTGTTCTAGTTCTGTGAAAAGTGCCATTAGTAATTTGATAGGGATCACACTGAATCTATAGATTGCGTTTGGTAGTATAGTCATTTTCACAATATTGATTTCTCCTTCCCAGCGTCATTTCTTCCAGTTTATCCATTTTATTGCCATATAGTTATTTGTAATAGTCTCTTATAATCCTTTGTATTTCTGCATGGTCTGTTGTAACTTCTCCTTTATTTCTAACTTTGTTGATTTGATGCTTGTCTCTTTTTTTCTTGATGAGTCTGGCTAAGGGGTTGTCAATTTTGTTTATCTTCTCAAAGAACCAGCTTTTAGTTTTATTAATCTTTATTATTGTTTTTTCTTTTTCATTTATTTCTGCTCAGATCTTTTGATTTCTTTCCTTCTACTAATGTTCAAGTTTTTCGTTCTTTTTCCAGTTGTTTTAGGTGTAAAATTAGGTTGTCTATTTGATGTTTTTCTTGTTTCTTGAGGTAGGATTGTATTGCTATCAACTTCCCTCTTACAACTGCTTTGCTGCATCCCATACCTTTTGAATTGCCATGTTTTCATTGTCATTTGTTTCTGAAATTTTTTGATTTCCCTTTTGATTTCTTCAGTAACCTGTTGGTTATTTAGAAACCTGTTGTTTAATCTCCATTTGTTTGTGTTTCTTACAGTTTTTTTCCTGTGAAAAAACCTCATCTCATCTCATAGCATGGCAGAAAAGATGCTTGATACAATTTCAATTTTCTTAAATTTACTGAGGCTTCATTTGTGACCCAAGATGTGGTCTATCCTGGAGAATGTTCCATGTGCACTTGAGAAAAAGATGTATTCTTCTGCATTTGGATGGAATGTCCTGAAGATATCAATGAGACCCATTTCATCTAATGTATCCTTTAAGACTTGTGTTTCGTTGTTAATGTTCTGTTTTGATGATCTGTCCATTGGTGTGAGTGGGGTGTTAAAGTCTCCTACTATTATTGTGTTACTGTCAAATTCTCCTCTTATGTCTGTTAGTGTTTACCTTATGTATTGAGGTGCTCCTATGTTGTGTGCATAGATATTTACAATTTATGTCATCCTGTTGGATTGATCCCTTGATCATTACGTAGTGTCCTTCCTTATCTCTTGTAATATTCTTTATCTTAAGGTCTACTTTGTCTGGTGTGAGGATTGCTACCCCAGCTTTCTTTTGCTTTCCATTTGTGTGGAATGTATTTTTTCATCCTCTCCCTTTTGGTCTATATGTGTCTTTACGTCTGAAGTGGGTTTCTTGCAGACAGCATATACATGGGTCTTGTTTTTGTATCCATTCAGCCAGTCTGTGTCTTTTGGTTGGAGCAATTAATCCATTTGCACTTAAAGTAATTATTGATATATTCCTAATGCCATTGTCTTAATTGTTTGGGGTTTGTTTCTGTAGATCTTTTTCTTCTCTTGTATTTCCTGACTATATAGTCCCTGTAACATTTGTTGTAAAGCTGGTTTGGTGGTACTGAATTCTCTTAACTTTTGCTTGTTTGAAAAGTTTTTGATTTCTCCATCAAATTTGAATGAGATCCTTGCCAGGTAGAGTAATCTTGGTTGTAGATTTTTCCATTTCAGTACCTTTAAATATATCGTGCCATTCCCTTCTGGCCTGCACAGTTTCGGCTGAAAGATCAGCTGTTAAACGTATGGGGTTTCCCCTGTGTGTTACTTGTTGCTTTTCCCTTGCTGCTTTTAATATTCTTTCTTTGTGTTTAGTCTTGGTAGTTTGATTCGTATGTGTCTTGTCATGTTTCTCCTTGGGTTTATCCTGCATGGGACTCTTTGTGCCTCTTGGACTTGATTGACCATTTCCTTTTCCATGTTGGGGAAATTTTCAATTATAATCTCTTAAAAACTTTTCTCATACCCTTTCTTTTTCTCTTCTTCTGGGACCCCTATAATTCTAATGTTGGTGCATTTAATACTGTCCCAGAGGTCTCTGAGACTATCCTCAGTTATTTTCATTCTTTTTACTTTATTCTGCTCTTCAGCAGTTATTTCCACCACTTTATCTTCTGGCTAACTGATCCCTTCTTCTGCTTCAGATATTCTGCTATTAATTCCTTCTAGAGTATTTTTAATTTCAGTAACTGTGAAGTGATAGATAGAAGACTTCCTATAGCCGATTAAGTACTCTACCACTGTGCCTTCCCTTCCTGTCTATACAGAAGTATCTTGCCCGAAATGATTTATTTAACCTGGTGAAACCATTGATGAGATTTTTTTCAATGCCAGCTAGAAGACATTTATTAAATGTTCATTAATAGAAGAAGATGCATAAACAGTAAGGAGCATTGTACTTAGTGTTAAGGTGATACAAAGAAGATAGATTCCTATATAATGGGATTAAATTCAATATTTCTAAAAAATAATATTGAAATTAGGCGCTAGCCTTATGTAGATTCCTATAATATGGGTAAATCCAATATTCCTGAGAATGATTTTGAGAGAATCTAGCTTCACACTCCCTGAAAAAAGTCCACTGTGTACCCTGGAGCAGCTTAGTACTCACTTGCCAAGACAGGTAAGCATGGAAGTTTGCAATAAGCCTACGTTCTATGTATAGCTTATTTTCCACAAAGCAGACTGAATACATTCCAAAAGTAGCAGTCACTTGCCTGTTTTGAGGATTAGATAGTCACTTTTGTACTTTTTCTATGCCAACCTGTATTTTACTCAACACTGTTTATGAGTAGAGGATGGACATGTTTCTGTTTGTGTACAATTTGTCTATACTCCATTTTGTTAAAAGATCAACTTTATTTGCTGAGTAGATTCTTGATATAATTTTCCTAGCATTTGGAAGTTTATAACATAAGGAACTGTTTAAATATAAAGCAAAAGAGTAAGTAATGCAGATTGGCCTTCCCATTTTTATGGCCCAAATTGAGACCATCATCATGAAATGAGTCATGATTTCAGTCATTCATTATACATGCTTGTCTTTATGTTTTTATCTAGCTTGGGTTTTCCAGAGTGGTACCCTAATCTTATGTTGATTGTGTATCCTCAACGCACCCAGCTTATAGTTTTAGGGAGAATACTGTAGGCACTTGATAGTGGATTGATTTCTGCTTTATGGCTTTTCAGATAATTATTTATGTTTTCCTATTGTTTAGTTTCCCTCGGCCTTTTTCAAAGGAAGGGCAAACATGTGTGCTGCGTTTTGCTATGAGGTTTTTTTTTTTTTTTTTTAAACATTTTTTTTTTTTAAATTTTAAAATCTTTAATTCTTACATGCATTCCCAAACATGAACCCCCCTCCCACCTCCCTCCCCATAACATCTTTCTGGGTCATCCCCATGCACCAGCCCCAAGCATGCTGCATCCTGCGTCAGACATAGACTGGCGATTCAATTCACATGATAGTATACATGTTAGAATGTCATTCTCCCAAATCATCCCACCCTCTCCCTCTCCCTCTGAGTCCAAAAGTCCGTTATACACATCTGTGTCTCTTTCCCTGTCTTGCATACAGGGTCGTCATTGCCATCTTCCTAAATTCCATATATATGTGTTAGTATACTGTATTGGTGTTTTTCTTTCTGGCTTACTTCACTCTGTATAATCGGCTCCAGTTTCATCCATCTCATCAGAACTGATTCAAATGAATTCTTTTTAACTGCTGAGTAATACTCCATTGTGTATATGTACCACAGCTTTCTTAAGCAAGGTGAAAAGACAGCCTTCTGAATGGGAGAAAATCATAGCAAATGAAGCAACTGACAAACAACTAATCTCAAAAATATACAAGCAACTTCTGCAGCTCAACTCCAGAAAAATAAACGACCCAATCAAAAAATGGGCCAAAGAACTAAATAGACATTTCTCCAAAGAAGACATACGGATGGCTAACAAACACATGAAAAGATGCTCAACATCACTCATTATTAGAGAAATGCAAATCAAAACCTCAATGAGGTACCACTTCACACCAGTCAGAATGGCTGCGATCCAAAAATCTGCAAGCAATAAATGCTGGAGAGGGTGTGGAGAAAAGGGAACCCTCCTACACTGTTGGTGGGAATGCAAACTAGTACAGCCACTATGGAGAACAGTGTGGAGATTCCTTAAAAAATTGCAAATAGAACTACCTTATGACCCAGCAATCCCACTTCTGGGCATACACACTGAGGAAACCAGAATTGAAAGAGACACATGTACCCCAATGTTCATCGCAGCACTGTTTATAATAGCCAGGACATGGAAACAACCTAGATGTCCATCAGCAGATGAATGGATAAGAAAGCTGTGGTACATATACACAATGCTATGAGGTTTTAAAGTGCTGCACGTCACAGATTGGCTCAACCAGGAATGAAGCCTCTGCACTTTTGTATCTTCTGATGAGAAACAACTTTGAGTACACCAAAAGGAAAACCTTTTTAAGGACACATCTGCAGGTCAGTGAAAACCAAAGCTTCTCTTTCTTGTGTTCAATCTTTAGCCTCTCTACATTAAGGTATAGAGCTCACCAGTCTAATACAAAGCTATTAGCCACAGGTGGCCATCTGGCACTTGAAATTGAGCTAGTCTGAATTCAGGACACATTGACTTTTGAAGACTACGTACAAAGAAGTAAAATATCTCAATTGTTTTATATTGACTATATGTTGAAATGATATTTTGGATATATTGGTTTAAGTAAAATAAAATTCACTTGTGTCATTTTACTTTTTAATGTGGCTGCTAGACAGTTTAATAGTACACATGTGACTCATATCCTATTTCTACTGGACAACACTGCTTGAGAACATAGGTGTGAAGAGCAGAGATTCCAGGTTCCACGACTATCACACACTGTGTGACCTTAGCAAGGACTTCTTTACTCTCTTAGTACCTCAGATGCTTTGTAAGTAAAATACTGGTAAATATCCCTATCCACTTCGTATGGTTTTGGTGAGGATTAAACAAGATGATTAAGTAACAAATGTAGTACTTGTGTTTTTCATCTCCACCACGCCCAGTTAGTTAAAAATAATGAGCAACGTCTCAAGGTTTAGTGGAAAACATGGACTTTGAAAACAGACCTGCCTGGACTTAAATCATAGCTTAGCTACTTACTTAATATGTGACCCTGGGGATTTTACTCAGTCCATCGTAACTATTTGCCTCATCTGTAAAATGAGGCCAACTATGTTTCAGCTTTGTCATGAGGGTTAAAATAAAGTGTATGCAGTGCCAGGCATAAAATGCCTAGCTCATAATAGACACTTAGTATGTGGCAGTTGTTATTCAACATCTCCATAATTTTGTGCTTGTGTGATGAAACAGGTGTGAACTGAAACACAGTTGGGAGTTCTTGGCTCAGTTGCCGTCAGCTGTAATATGGGAAATGCTTGGTCATATTTCTATCTTTACTGCCATGGTCAGTCCCATTGCAGTTGTTTATTGGAGACTGGGTTATACATGAGGAAATGGCCATAAGTAGCTTTTTAGAAATGTCATCAGTGATGTTAAAATCTGATAGAAGTATATGCTTTCTGTAAAAATCTTCTATCTAATTATATTTTGATACTTGGTCTAACATTATATGTTAGAGTATCTCATATTTGCTTTCATAGAGGTGTCACTTGAATACCACCTTCCTCCAAAGCATTTCTGCAATTAGTGTGCTGATGTTTTTGAACTTCCCCATTAGAGTCCATCCTTCTGGGTTAAAACGACAATTTCTCTCAAGTCCTATATTCAAATAAAATGAGTTAATAAATTGCAGACTTAGAACCATGTCTAAGTGCTCAATAAACTGGATAAGTAGTAATATTATGTGTATGATCGTTTTAATCCTCATAACAGCTCTATAATGTAGGTATTGTTGTTATCCCTATATTGCCTTTAAGGAAAGTGAGAAACAGGAGGGTTAATTCACTTTCTCCTAGCCATTCAGTGAATAATTGATAAAGTCAAAGTTTGAATCTAGGGCACTTGGACTCAGAGCTTTCACACAACTCCTATAGTATCTTGCTTCTCAGATCAGGAGTAAAGCTTCTGGCCACGAACACTTTAGCCTGAATCATATAAGCCTTCATTAAAAGGAGCCTGAGAGATTAAAAAGCACCATTCATACGTGCTCAGTTGCTTCAGTCATGTCTGGGCTCTTTGCAACCCTGTGGACTGTAGAACGCCAGGCTCCTGTCTCCATGGGATTCTCTAGCCAAAGGAGTTGCCATGCCTTCCTCCGGGAATTGTTCCCAACCCAGGGATCAAACTGACATCTGTATCTCCTGCATTGAAGGCAGATTCTTTACTGATGAGTCAACAGTGAAGCCTAAAAGCACCATTACATGGCATTATACTGTTATCATTATGTAGTGTATATGCTGTAACATATACTACTGTCTAAACTATTTAGATAGGCCCTAGTCAGAAACAAAGAAAGGAGCTGAGGTACTGGAGTTGGAAATCTGCACATTGAGATAGACTAGTGAAAAGAAATGAGAAACCATCAAAGAAATGTCCTTTATTCCCAACTTTGCTAAAACTACTTGCTAGCAAATGTATTGAAGGTAAATACCTGACCACCATTGTATCAGTTCACTAATTATGAAAATGGTTTCAGACCTAGATATGCTGTGTGTTTCAGAAGTTTTTCACATCAAACTAAGAAAAGTCCTGATAAAATTTGAAATTATAATTGATCTATAATTCTGTTTTTGTGCCAATACCATACTGTCTCGATTACTGTAGCTTTGTAGTATAGTCTGAAGTCAGCAAGGTTGATTCCTTTAGCTCCATTTTTGTTTTTCAAGATTGCTTTTGCTATTTGGGAACTGTTGTCTTTCCATACATATTGTAAAATTTTTTGTTCTAGTTCTGTGAAAACTGCCGTTGGTAATTTGATAGGGATTGCACTGAATCTGTAGATTGCCATTGGTAGTATGGTCATTTTCATAATATTGATTCTTGTGATCCAAGAACATGGTATATCTCTCCATCTATTTGTGTTTTGATTTTTTCATCAGTGTCTTAGAGTTTCCTTCATTTCAGTCTTTTGTCTCGTTAGGTAGGTTGACTCAGTTCGGTTTGGTTCAGTTCAGTTGCTCAGTCAAGTCCGACTCTTTGCGACCCCATGAATCACAGCACGCCAGGCCTCCCTGTCCATCACCATCTCCCAGAGCTCCCTCAGACTCACGTCCATCGAGTCTGTGATGCCATCCAGCCATCTCATCCTTGTTCGACGCCTTTTCCTCCTACCCCCAATCCCTCCCAGCATCAGAGTCTTTTCCAAAGAGTAAACTCTTCGCATGAAGTGGCCAAAGTACTGAAGCTTCAGCTTGAGCATCATTCCTTCCAAAGAAATCCCAGGGTTGATCTCCTTCAGAATGGACTGGTTGGATCTCCTTGCAGTCTAAGGGACTCTCAAGAGTCTTCTCCAACACCACAGTTCAAAAGCATCAATTCTTCGGCGCTCAGCCTTCTTCACAGTCCAACTCTCACATCCATACATGACCACAGGAAAAACCATAGCCTTGTCTAGATGGACCTTAGTCGGCAAAGTAATGTCTCTGCTTTTGAATATACTAAGTTGGTCATAACTTTTCCAAGGAGTAAGCGTCTTTTAATTTCATGGTTGCAGTCACCATCTGCAGTGATTTTGGAGCCCCAAAAAATAAAGTCTGACACTGTTTCTACTCTTTCCCCGTCTATTTTCCATGAAGTGATGGGACCTGATGCCATGATCTTCGTTTTCTGAATGTTGAGCTTTAAGCCAAATTTTTCACTCTCCTCTTTCACTTTCATCAAGAGGCTTTTTAACTCCTCTTCACTTTCTGCCATAAGGGTGGTGTCATCTGCATATCTGAAGTTATTGATATTTCTCCTGGCAATCTTGATTCCAGCTTGTGTTTCTTCCAGTCCAGCGTTTCTCATGATGTACTCTGCATAGAAGTTAAATAAGCAGGGTGACAATATACAGCCTTGACGTACTCCTTTTCCTATTTGGAACCAGTCTGTTGTTCCATGACCAGTTCTAACTGTTGCTTCCTGACCTGCATACAGATTTCTCAAGTGACACGTCAGGTGGTCTGGTACTCCCATCCCTCTCAGAATTTTCCACAGTTGATTGTGATCCACACAGTCATAGGCTTTGGCATAGTCAATAAAGCAGAAATAGATGTTTTTCTGGAACTCTCTTGCTTTTTCCATGATCCAGCAGATGTTGGCAATTTGATCTCTGGTTCCTCTGCCTTTTCTGAAACCAGCTTGAACATCAGGGAGTTCACAGTTCACGTATTGCTGAAGCCTGGCTTGGAGAATTTTGAGCATTACTTTACTAGCATGTGAGATGAGTGCAATTGTTTGGTAGTTTGAGCATTCTTTGGCATTGCCTTTCTTTGGCATTGGACTGAAAACTGACCTTTTCAAGTCCTGTGGCCACTGCTAGGTTGACTCCTAGGTATTTTATTCTTTTTGTTGAAGTAGTGAATGGAGTTGCTCCTTAATTTCTCTTTCTGATTTTTCATTGTTACTGTATAGGAATGCAAGGGATTTCTGTGTATTAATTTTGTAACCTGCAACTTTACTAAAGTTGCTATTTCTTTTTTTATGATATGAATTTGTCATTAGCTTTTTAAAAATTAATTAATTTATTTTAATTGAACGCTAATTACTTTACAATATTTAGTGATTTTTCCCATACATTGACATGAATCAGCCATGGTTGTGTAAGTGTTCCCCATCTTGAACCCCCCTCCCACCTCCCTCCCCATCCCATCCTTCTGGGTCATCCCAGGGCACCAGCCCTGAACACCCTGTCTCATGCATCGAACCTGGACTGGTGATCTGTTTCACATATGATAATATACATGTTTCAATGCTATTCTCTCAAAGCATCCCACCCTCGCCTTCTCCCACAGAGTCCAAAAGACTGTTCCTTACATCTGTGTCTCTTTTGCTGTCTTGCATATAGATCATCGTTACCATCTTTCTAAAGTCCATATATATGCATTAGTATAACGTATTGGTGTTTTTCTTTCTGACTTATTTCACTCTGTATAATAGGCTCCAGGTTCATCTACCTCATTAGAACTGATTCAAATGCATTATTTTTAATGGCTGAGTAATATTCCATTGTGTATACATACCACGGCTTTCTTATCCGTTTGTCTACCGATGGACATCTAGGTTGCTTCCATGTCCTGGCGATTGTAAACAGCGCTGCAATGAACATTGGGGTACACGTGTCTCTTTCAATTCTGGTTTCCTCGGTGTGTATGCCCAGAAGTGGGATTGCTGGGTCATATGGCAATTCTATTTCCAGTCTTTTAAGGAATCGCCACACTGTTCTCCACGAAGCTGTACTAGTTTACCTTCCCACCAACAGTGTAAGAAGGTTCCCTTTGCTCTGCACCCTCTCCAGCATTTATTGTTTGTAGATTTTTGATAGCAGCCATTCTGACTGGCGTGAGATGATACCTCATTATGGTTTTGATTTGCATTTCTCTGATAATGAGTGATATTGAACATCTTTTCGTGTGTTTGTTAGCCATCTGTATGTCTTTTTTGGAGAAATGTTTGTTTAGTTCTTCAGCCCATTTTTTGATTAGGTCATATATTTTTCTGGAATTGAGCTGCATGAGCTGCTTGTATATTTTTGAGATTAATTCTTTGTCAGTTGCTTCGTTTGCTATGTCGTTAGCTTTTTACAATTTTTTTCTTTATTTTTGCCCGTGCTGGGTTCTTCATTGCTGTGCAGGCTTTGTCTAGTTGTGGCAAGCAGGGGCTAATCTTCATTGTTGTGCCAGCTTCTCATTGCATTGGCTTCTCTTGTTGCAGAGCATGGGCTCTCGGATGCTCAGGCTTCAGTAGCCATGGCATGTGGGCTCAGTAGTTGTAGCTCATGGGCTTTAGAGTGCAGGCTCAATAGTTGTGGCACAGATTTACTTGATTCGCAGCATGTGGGATCTTCCTGGACCAGGGATTGAACCCATATCTCCTGCATTGGCAGGCAGATTCTTTACCACTGAGCCCCCAGGCCAGCCCCTAAAGTTGCTGTTTCAATAGAAGAATGTAAACCACTCATGTAGGAGGAAAATAGATTTTGATGGAACTCTGTAAAATCTTTAAAAGAAGCATTTTGTATGAGTGCTTATGGGTTGGTACATTGAAGAAAAGAAGCAGCATGTATTCAAAAGACATTTGAAAAATAACATTGAAAAAAAGACATTTCTTCTTTCCACAGATAATAATTGCCGTAAGCCAGTTGATAGTGGATGTAGCACTAAGTGGAGGATCGAGATTTCAGGAGTCTTTATTCATTATCAATAACTTTGCAAACAGTGACAGACCTATGAAGGTATGTTCTCACTTTAAGTGAAAAATTAGACCCATGTTCAATGTTAGGGGCGTTTCACTCCTCAAGTTAAACTTCGCTTTGCATTCACATTTATATAGTATCAAGTGTACAGAATGTGAGCTTCACAGGTCAAGGCTTTGTTTCGTACATCCCTGTACCTCTAGCGCCTAGAATACTGCCAGGTACACAGTAAACATTCAGTATTAGTTGAATGAGTGAATGAACAACTATACTATGTATACATAATTATGATATAATTTTAATTTTCTCTGGGCTTGATATTTAAACTTACTTAGAAAAGAAATGTTTTTTTTTTCCCCCTCAACTGTCGTTCCCATTTCTGCTGCTGCTGCTGCTGCTGCTGCTAAGTCACTTCAGTCATGTCCGACTCTGTGTGACCCCATAGACGGCAGCCCACCAGGCTCCCCCGTCCTTGGGATTCTCCAAGCAAGAACACTGGAGTGGGTTGCCATTTCCTTCTCCAATGCATGAAAGTGAAAAGTGAAAGTGAAGTCACTCAGTTGTGTCCGACCCCTAGCGACCCCATGGACTGCAGCCCACCAGGCCCCCTCCATCCATGGGATTTTCCAGGCAAGAGTACTGGAGTGGGGTGCCATTGCCTTCTCTGGTTCCCATTTATAAGATTGGCTAATTAAGCACTGAGTTGGAAATTTCACAAAACTTCACTTACTAGAGTAGCTAACAGCTGCCTGATCCTTTGCCAGCAGATGAGGAATGGCACAGAAGGGATTCATTACTTGATGATTTTCTGAGCTTAAAGAATCATCTGTTAACTGGGGCCTTCCAGAGATACTTATTGGCAAACCCATGTCCAAGGCTGTTGTTCTAGGGCAACAGTTGGCTGAGGCCAAACCCACGACCCTGAACACCGTTAGTCTTTCCTACCTATATACTTCAAACCTAAAACGTTGTAAAAGTTCATGCGCCGGGGTCCAGCCCCCGCAGGATCCAGGGAAACCTGAAAGAGAAACGGCGTAAGGGATTGATTTAGAGAGAGAAGGAAAGAAAGTTGAAGATAAGAAAATAGAGGAGAGAAAGAGGCTGATATTCCTTGGTTTACATAGAAAGCCAATAAAACTCCGAGACAAGAAGTTTGCCCTGTTCACGGAGGCCACAGGTGCCCTCCCGGTGTCCCGAGGGAGTGAAGACGCAGGACGTCTTCCCGTTCAGGTGTTAGAAACCTGGGCAGATAAGTGAACGCAGGGAGCCCCTATGCTCCAAGGTATCAGTCTGAAAAAGAGGGAGAGGGAGAGAGAGAGAGGAAAGAAAAGAAGAAGAAGAAGAAGAAGAAAAAACACGGGGTGACCAAGCTGCTTCGGAGAGCAAGGCCCAAAAACTTTATTTTTCAAAAGGTACTTTAATACCTTGCCTTATACATAGAGGGAAATGAAAGATGCAAGGTCATACATAGTCAGCCCAAACATTCCAACAGTTTTGCCCTTATCGAAACCAGGATTTTTCTGCATACCTTTGCCACAAATGATGTTGTGTACAGTATCTTCTGGCCTTGGAGGCCTGTGAACATTTTATGATCCTCTTTTGATAAAGGCTGCTCAACCAGAAAACTTATTTTCCCTCAAAGTGTCTTTTCCTTATATTTCTAATCTATGTCAGCCTCAGAAAGTGCCAGACAGAGTTATGTTTTTCACAGAGCAAAGGTGCAGTGAGTTACAAGAAAGAACCAATTAGCTCAAAAGTCTGATATGGTTAAATTCAAGGCTACACTTGTTTTTCTTGCATTCTCACTATGTTAACTAATGCACTCCCAGGTGCACAGTGGATAAGAGATATAGGAACTTAGCAACAAGCATTGGCCCAATAATGAAATCCTACATCAGCACTAGCACTACTCTAATAACTCTTAACTCTTTCAAAGGCTCTATGTTTTAGGCTTTCCATGCCTCTCACAGTTGGGAGGCTGTAAATAATCACGTGCATAGCTGTAAGAGTCTGGATATACCTGCCGAGCAAGCTACTATGTTAACAGAGGGAGTTTGATTTGAAATATTCCTCTCATGTCCAGGAGACTTATTAGCTATAGCCCTAAGTTGATTTCCTCCAGAGAAAAGTGGTCAGGATTAGCCCCCTGTTAATGTCAGAGGAGTTGGTGAAAGTCATGAAACAGTAAAACAGACAGATTCTGGTTTTGTGGTAGATGCTCGAGAAAGCCTAGGGAGCCCCTTGAGTTCTGAAGCCTTGCTTAACAGTTCTCTTCCACATGACCTTGTCATGGGTGGGAACTCCCGTGGTGGCTTCCGGCATTCATGTGTGGTTTTGTTGCATGGACAGTAGGTTCTGTTCTTCAGGGATATATGTGTACAAGGGAAGAAGATTCCCTTGCCAGTAGAGAATGTTTCCTCCCAGAGGAATCATCCCCATTCTTGGGAAAGGTCATCTTCCAGCATAATTTGACAATTTGTGTAAAATCTGGAAAAAAAAAAAGTTTACAGTCACAGCATACTTGATGTTTGGGACGTGTTGAATCTTTGTACCAAAACATATTCCCATAGGAATGTTGCTTAGACTGAAAAAACAACAACAAAAACAAAAACACACAAACAACACTGAATAGTACCAGCCATTCTCGGGCTGGGAAAGTTTGCTTTTCAGCCAGTTCTACTGGTTCCCTAAGAAATCAGTATATGCTCCATCTAATCCCAACAGCACAGAAATAGCTTATGTCATTTAGCATCTTTTACTCATACCCTAAGAGTTTATTTTCCTAGTTTTTTTTTTTACCATCCTTAATTCCATGTTATATAAAAGTTAGACTACCAACTTTTTCAAAGTAAATGGGATCTGTTTTAGACCTCCTTGATAGGAAATCTTTTTCATGACTCATTTGTGAGATGACAGTTTTATTCTGGTAGGGCAATCATTACCAATAAACTCTATTACAACAAAGGTATAGCTTTCTCCCAGTAAATGAAATCTCTACTAATGTAGAAGAAGAGAAGAAGAATCTCTACTACTGTGTATATATCTATACACAAACACACACGCGCGTGCACACACACATATGGATAATCAGTTTTAAAAGTGATCTTTAAAGAAGACACTTTTGAATATAATTTTCTCCACCTTTGGTGGTATTCACATTGAAAAGCTGCCTAAGGCCTGTACCTGTCCCTACTCCTCTTCTCAGATCCCTACATATAATTGTGATTACTCTGCTGGAGTGAATAGGAATCCATAGGACTGACAAAGAGGAAACTCTAACTTTGTGCTTTTGAGGACAAAAGCAATGCTTTAAGAGAAAGTAATGATCTCTTTAAACTCTTCAGAGTGTTCTGTGATCCATAAACTCTTCTTTACATAATTGAAAATGTCTACAGTATGGTTTTCACATCAAAGCATATGGCCGTTGGCAGATGGAAGAGTGACTAAGGTCATGAGCTCTGTAGCCCAACTGCCTGAGTGTCAGTCCTGTCTCTACCACCTACCAACTTCACAGCTTTGGCCAAACTACATAACTGCTGTGTACATTGGTTTTCCCATTGGTGAAATGAATTATAATAGTACTTAATTCATAATGTTGTTATAAATTTTAAAACATGTAAAGTGCTTAGGCCACTCCTTGACGCATAGTATGATATCAACTTTTAGTCACTATTGTAACTAAAATTAAACAATAAAGGTGAATATGGATTACCTTCATGGCAATCAAATTGACAGCAGAGGAGGTGGGGTGCAAAACCAGGTAGTCTGGCTCCAGAGTTCACGCTTTTATGTGTTAGGAATATACTGCCATCAAACTCACTGGCTTTGAAGCCTAAGATAGTAGACTATTTGTTTTAAAGAATTAATGTAAAACTCTTTAGGCATGCCCACATGCCAAGAACCAAGAACCAAATACTGAGATCTCTGACAAGGGGTAAAAGTTCTATGTTATTCCCAAGATGGGCTGCTTAGGCTTAGAGCACACCAATAATATTGATAAATATGCCTTTTTTGCTTGTTCTGATACTGCACAACTGCTTTTCCCTCAGAAGTCAAAGACTTGACCAAGAGAATCTGTACTGTTCTTATGGCCACAGCTCAAATGAAGGAGCATGAGAAGCACCCTGAAATGCCAATTGATCTCCAGTATAGCTTAGCCAAGTCCTACACAAGTATCTCAGAGCTCAGGAAAACCTGACTTGGTAGCATGGCCAAGATTCATATATAAAATGGAGATTTTTCAGAGGTGACTGCTTATGACTTTGTTCGAAACACAAGCCGTTCCAAAGCCCTGGAGCACAATCTCACGGTTCCTTCTTTGTCTCCTTTTTCAGGCAGCAATGTGTTATGTCCACATAGCAGTTTTGGTTGCAGAGTTTCTTTATCAAAAAAGTGAGATATTTCTGTTCTTAGGGATGGGGAGAACTTCAGTTAGCCCAAGGAGTTTTATCTTTGTAGCTTGCAGCTATGAATGGGATATGATTGAGCTCTGAAAAATATGCTCCCCTTTCATCTCACTCAGTGTTGAACAGAAGTTGTTCTAAAAGAAAACTGGATTGTTCATTTGCCTTCTGCTTTCATTAACAGTACACAAATAAGTTAAATAGTACAGGGCCAGGCCTGATGCTCAATGTTTGTTTCCCAAGACTGTCTCCCTGGAAGACTGCCACAGATTAAATTCTTCTCAGGGCTTATGGGAAGCTCTGGATAACATACATAACTTATTTTCCCCTGTCTGCCCCAACATTACCAACAACTGTCCATGAATTCTATCTGTACAGCCATTTTAGTATAACAGAATCTTGGTATTAAAAGGGAGTTGAGAGGACTTCCCTGCACTCCCAGTGCAGGACTCATGTTCTGTCCCTGGTCAGGGAATCAGATCCTGCATGCCGCAACTAAAGGTCTCACCTGCTACAACTAAGACCCAGTGCAGGCAAATAAAGAAAGAAATATATTTAAAACATGCTAAAAAGACAAAAAAGGGAGTTCACACATCAGCTAGATGGCCCTGTAATATGTCGTTTGTTTGTATACCCATCTCAAGAAAAATTTGGCATCCATACATGGATGAAGTGCCTTTGTGGGAGCTGTGGGATCCAGCCCCACATACCAAGGGACCTGGAGGAATTTTACCCACCCATGTATCAGGTAATGGGCAGACAGACCTGTGTGCTGTCTGTGGACCTTGCAGTGGCCTATGAGCTGGCTCCAGCCCCTGTCAGCTGCAGTCTAGGATCCCCTGGGGAACACTTGTTTTCGATAATCACCCACAGACAAGAAAGCCTTGGGGGAAGTCCAGAAGTCCAGTGGAGAAGTTATAGCATGCTATTGGGGCAAAAATTATATAAGTTTGAATGCATTGAAGAGGGTCAGAGGAATAGTTTGATTTATTCATGTCACCTTTTCCACAAGGTGGCAGAGCTCAGTGCCAAGAGAGACTTTCTCACCCTTGATTTCTAACGTAGGGAAAAGTGAGAGCATATGAAGGGGTGCTGTGTTTCCCAGCAGCACAGGATGCTCCCAAAGAGGCCCCTTTCTCTCTTGCTCTATCCAGAGTACTGAGTTGTGAGCTGAATGACGGAGGCAGGAAGAGGCTGAGGGAGCAGCAGATAGGATTCTTAGAGGTCATTACACGCAAACAGACCCTACTAACCACATCACGGACTCCATGAAAAAGCCTGCCAACACATCCCTAGAGATATTTAGCCTGTGGATCCTCCACTGGCCCACAGGCACCCCCTGTGCTCCATGTGCCTCAACCACACTCTCCTCCATCCTGTAGCTGGATCTATGTGCTTGCTGCTGAAGGCAGTGAGAGCCAGCTCTGGCAGATGGATACTGAGCATGTGCAGAAAGCCAGCCAGAGTTTGTGGGCCAGGGAGAGAACACAAGTAGCATCACCCTTGGGAAATCAAATGGGAGGCTGTTAGCACCTGCCCTGGTATCTTACATGATGGAGAAGACATATGTGCTCATGAATTCTGTCATATGTGGGAGCCAGAATCGCAGAGCAGGTGTATCCATCCAACGTCTGTGAAAGCCTCAGAATCCCTAGCAGGACAGAAGGAAAGTGTTTCTCACCCAAAATCAGTCAGTAAAATTGGATGAAGGTGGCAGCTATTTCAAATGTGAAGATAGCAATGGAAAATTTCAAGGAACATGAAAATTGAAGGAACTATGACACTACCAAAGGATCACAATAATCTTGTAGTAAGAAAAACATGGAGATCTGCAGCTTATCCAATAAAGAATTCAAAATAGCTTTTCTAAGGAAGCTCAACGAGCTACAATAAAACAAAAAATTTAGTAAAATCAGGAAAATAATACACAGACAGAATGAGTAAACAGAGATGGAAATCTCAAAACAAGAACCAAGCATTTTCTGGTGCTTATGAATACAATGAATGAAGTGAAAACTGAAATAGAGAGTATTAAACACAGAATGGATCAAGCAGAAGAAATAGTCTGAATTAAATTTTGGTCAAAGTGTATACATTTCTACCTACAAGGTGAATATGTTCTGGATAGCTAATGTATATAGTGATTATAGTGAACAAGATTGGGTTATATACTTGAAAGTTGCTAAGAAAGTAGATCTTAAATATTTTGAAATTACCGAGTCAGAGGAGAAAGAAGAAAAATGAAAAAGAGTGAAGAAAGCCTATATGATCTATGGGATGCTATCAGCAGAAATGGCTAATAGAGGGTAGAATGATATTTTTCAAGTCCTGAAAGAAAAAAATAACTGCCAACCAAGAATACTCCATCCAGCAAAGTTGTCCGAGAAATGGACAGATGAGCACTTTTCCAGGCAAACAAAAGTTGAGGGAGTCCATCACCACTAGACCTGTCTTCCAAGAAATGCTGAGAAAAGTTCTTCAACTTGAAATGAAAGGATGCTAATTAGTATTATGGAAACATGAAATGGATCCATATGGATGGATGAAGAAGACAAGGCACATGTCGTCAATGGAAAGAAGGGAATCCTACCATTTGTGACAACACAGCTGGACCTTGAGGATATCATGCTAAGTGAAATAAGTTCGAGAAAGACAAATACTGTGTGATCTCACTGATATGTGGACTCTTAAAAAGCCAAACTTGTAGCTGCAGAAAGTAGAATGGCGGTAGCCAGAGGGATGGCAAAAATAGGGTGATTTTGGTCAAAGGGTACAAATTTGTACTTACAAGATGAATGTGTCCTGGATATCTAATGTGTATAGTGATTATAGTGAGCAAGATTGTGTTATATACGTGAAAGTTCCGAAGAAAGTAAATCTTAAATATTTTCACTCTGTCTGAAAAGGTCATTATGTGTGGTGATGAACTTTAATGTGGTAATCATTTTGCAATATCTGCATGTATCCAATCAACACATACACCTTAAACTTAACATAGTTTTCAATATCAATTGTGTCTCAATAGAGCTGGGGCTGGTTGCAGGGGTGGGAGGGGGCCACAAATGGAATCATGGTCTTAAAGGGCTTGGGATTTGGCCAGTCTAATTCAGGAATCTGCCTGAAAGCTTCTCTTTCCGAAACTAGTATTGTTGACTACTGTAACAACTACTTAAATAGTGAAACAGTTGACTTAGGAGAATAGATACACATATATGTATGGCTGAGCCCTTTGCTGTCTACCTGAAACTGTCACCACATTGTTATTCAGCCCTATTCCAATACAAAATTAAAAGTTTTTTAAAAAGTTGATTGCCATTGGGCACTGCAAAGAAACCTCCCACTGTCTATCATAATTGCCAAATTATTGGGTTGGCCAAAAGCTTCATTTGGGTTTTTTGTATAATATCATATGGAAAACCCTGAAAGAACTTTTTGGCCAATCCAGTATTTCCTTGAAGGCAGTCAAATGAGTGACATTACTGCAAAATGAAACCATCTTGTGGGAGTCACATTAGTGTGGTTTTGACTACGAGAAAACTACCTTGTTTTACTTTTTAATTCTGGAATTTCTACAGTTAGCTATATATTTTTTTCCCGAAGAAAATAGCATGACTAAAATGATGCATTTTACTTGTATTTAAATTTCACACTTTGGGACTAAATTTCTTTTCAACAATGATATGTTTCAAATTGGTATCCTCTAGTATTTTCTTTTTAGTTCATATGTGGTTTTAAAATGGAGAAGTAGATTAATTATCAAAAGCAGGCCTCATTTGAGGTTTTTTTTTTTCCAACATCACTAGTATGCCTGTGAAATTGCCATAAAAACAAGTATTGAAATTGCACACCTGCAGTTACAAATAAAGTAACAAATATGAGACCCCTAAACACAGTACCTAATAAAGATTTAGGTGTGTCTTTCAGATATATCAGGTTAATATTATGTCATCTTTTCAGTTATTAGAAATTTGAAATGAGTTTTATGTCTACTAAGAATAAACCTATACCTGTTAGATACTGAAAATAGTTAAATATAATAAGGTATTTCCTCAGAATTTTTTCACAAGTGTAAAGACCTTAAAACAAAGCAAAAATGAAGAATTATTTATCTCCATTATCAGTACTTAAGCTTTTAGAATTATAATTATAGTATTGAAGAAAAGAGCAAATATATATAAATATTGCTGTGAGATTGTTTTGGACATTGGCTTGAGGCAGACAGCCTGAACACCAAACAATGTGACATATTTCAATAAGTGAAACAGTGCTTTTAAACTAATCATTTAAATATTTATTTCACAGTACTTTCAGGGTTTTTTGGGTTTTTTTGTTCTTCTTTTTCTCTCTCTTTTTTTTTTTTTAAAGAATTTATCCTTCATAGAAATCAAAGAGCCCTTCTCTGAGTAGGAAAAAATGATATTTTGCATTTTAACAAAAAGTAAAGTTAAATTTAGGACAAGATTACATATGTATTTATAGGTGCTATCTATTTTTAAGCCTGGAAAATTCTACTCACTGAAACTAGAAACTCTTACTCTGAAATGGTGGCATTAGTAAAATCCTTTAGAGTTTCCTTCCCTTAGCCTCAATCATTCCAATGATCCAAAACACCTGATTTTGCTAATTTGGTGATTAAGGTGTGATAGTTATGACAAGGTAAACCACTAATGGTTGTTTGAGGAGGCCTTACAAATAGTTATGAAGAGAAGAGAAGTGAAAAGCAAATGAAAAAAGGAATAATATACCCATTTGAATGCAGAGTTCCAAAGAACAGCAAGGAGAGATAAGAAAGCCTTTGTCAGTGACCAGTGCAAAGAAATAGAGGAAACCAATAGACTGGGAAAGTGTAGAGATGTCTTCAAGAAAATTAGAGACACCAAGGGAATATTTCCTGCAAAGAGGGGCTCAATAAAGGGCAGAAATGGTATGGCTGAAACAGAAGCAAAAAATATTAAGAAGAGATGGCAAGAATACACAGAAAAACTATACAAAAAAGATCTTCATGACCCAGATAACCACGATGGTGTGGTCACTTACCTAGAGCCAGACATTGTGAAATGCAAAGTCAAGTGGCCTTCAGAAGCATCACTAAGAACAAAGGTAGTGGAGGTGATGGAATTCCAGTTGAGCTATTACAAAACCTAAAAGATGATGCTGTGAAAGTGCTGCACTCAATATGCCAGCAAATTTGGAAAACTTGGCAGTGGCCACAGGCCTGGAAAAGGTCGGATTTCATTCCAATTCCAAAGAAGGGCAATGCCAAGAATGCTCAAACTACCACACAAATGCACTCATCTCACATGCTAGTAAAGTAATGCTCAAAATTCTCCAAGCCAGGCGTCAGAAATATGTGAACCGTGAACTTCCAGATGTTCAAGCTGGTTTTAGAAAAGGTAGAGGAACCAGAGATGAAATTGCCAACATCTGTTGGATCATTAAAAAAGCAAGAGCATTCCAGAAAAACATCTGTTTCTGCTTTATTGACTATGCCAAAGCCTTTGACTGTGTGGATCACAATAAACAGTGGAAAATTGTGAAAGAGATGGGAATACCAGACCACCTGACCTGCCTCCCGAGAAATCTGTATGCAGATCAAGAAGCAACAATTAGAACTGGACATGGAGCAACAGATAGGTTCCAAATAGGAAAAGGAGTACATCAAGGCTGTATATTGTCACCCTGCTTATTTAACTTATATGCCGAGTACATCATGTGAAATGCTGGACTTGATGAAGCACAAGCTGGAATCAAGATTATTGGGAGAAATATCAATAACATCAGATATGCAGATGACACCACCCTTATGGCAGAAAGTGAAGAGGAGCTAAAAAGCCTCTTGATGAAAGTGAAAGAGGAGAGTGAAAAAGTTGGCTTAAATCTCAACATTCAGAAAACTAAGATCATGGCATCTAGTCCCACCACTTAACGGCAAATAGATGGGAAAACCGTGGAAACAGTGACAGACTTTAATTTTGGGGCTCCAAAACCACTGCAGATGGTGACTGCAGCCATGAAATTAAAAGACACTCACTGGCTCCTTGGAAGAAATGCTATGACCAACCTAGACACGATATTAAAAAGCAGAGACGTAACTTTGCCAACAAAGTTCCATCTAGTCAAACCCTTGGTTTTTCCAATAGTCATGTATGGATGTTAGAGTTGGACTATAAAGAAAGCTGAGTGCCAACGAATAGATGCTTTTGAACTGTGGTGATGGAGAAGACTCTTGAGAGTCCCTTGGACTGCAAGGAGATCCTACCAGTCCATCCTAAAGGAAATGGGTCATGATATTCATTGGAAGGACTGATGCTGAAGCTGAAACTCCAATACTTTGGCCCCCTGATGCGAAGAACTGACTCATTGAAAAAGACCCTGATGCTGGGAGGGATTGAGGGTGGGAAGAGAAGGGGATGACAGAGAATGAGATGGTTGAATGGCATCACCGACTCGATGGACATGAGTCTAAGTAAGCTCCAGGAGTTGGTGATGGACAGTGAGGCCAGGTGTACTGCAGTCCATGGGGTCACAAAGAGTCGGACATGACTGAGCAACTGAACTGAACTGAACTGAAACCACTAATGTTAAAACACAAGTTAAACTCTTAATCTGTTCCCTGTCTTCCAGTCTGAGAAATCCATAACCTAGGTTGAGTTCAGTTCAGTTGCTCAGTCATGTCCGACTCTTTGCGACCCCATGAATCGCAGCACGCCAGGCCTCCCTGTCCATCACCATCTCCCGGAGTCACTTAGACTCACGTCCATCGAGTCACTGATGCCATCCAGCCATCTCATCCTGGTTCGCCCCCTTCTCCTGCCCCCAATCCCTCCCAGCATCAGAGTCTTTTCCAATGAGTCAACTCTTCGCATGAGGTGGCCAAAGTACTGGAGTTTCAGCTTTAAATCATTCCTTCCAAAGAAATCCCAGGGCTGATCTCCTTCAGAATGGACTGGTTGGATCTCCTGCAGTCCTAGGGACTCTCAAGAGTCTTCTCCAACACCACAGTTCAAAAGCATCAATTCTTTGGCGCTCAGCCTTCTTCACAGTGCAACTCTCACATCCATACATGACCACAGGAAAAAACATAGCCTTGACTAGACGGACCTTAGTCGACAAAGTAACGTCCCTGCTCTTGAATATGCTATCTAAGTTGGTCATAACTATTCTTCTAAGGAGTAAGCATCTTTTAATTTCATGGCTGCAGTCACCATCTGCAGGGATTTTGGAGCCCAAAAAAATAAAGTCTGACACTGTTTCCACTGTTTCCCCCTCTATATCCCATGAAGTGATGGGACCAGATGCCATGATCTTCGTTTTCTGAATGTTGAGCTTTAGGCCAACATTTTCACTCTACACTTTCACTTTCATCAAGAGGCTTTTTAGTTCCTCTTCACTTTCTGCCATAAGGGTGGTGTCATCTGCATATCTGAGGTTATTGACATTTCTCCCAGCAATCTTGATTCCAGCTTGTGTTTCTTCCAGTCCAGCGTTTCTCATGATGTACTCTGCATAGAAGTTAAATAAGCAGGGTGACAATATACAGCCTTGATGTACTCCTTTTCCTATTTGGAACCAGTCTGTTGTTCCATGTCCAGTTCTAACTGTTGCTTCCTGACCTGCATACAGATTTCTCAAGAGACACGTCAGGTGGTCTGGTATTCCCATCTCTTTCAAAGTTTTCCACAGTTGATTGTGATCCACACAGTCAAAGGCTTTGGCATAGTCAATAAAGCAGAAGTCAATGTTTTTCTGGAACTCTCTTGCTTTTTGCATGATCTAGCAGATGTTGCCAATTTGATCTCTGGTTCCTCTGCCTTTTCTGAAACCAGCTTGAACATCAGGGAGTTCGTGGTTCACGTATTGCTGAAGCCTGGCTTGGAGAATTTTGAGCATTATTTTACTAGCATGTGAGATGAGTGCAACTGTGTGGTAGTTTGAGCATTCTTTGGCATTGCCTTTCTTTGGAACTGCAATGAAAACTGACCTTTTCCAGTCCTGTGGCCACTTCTGAGTTTTCCAAATTTGCTGGCATATTGAGTGCAGCACTTTCACAGCATCATCTTTCAGGATTTGAAACAGCTCAACTGGAAATCCATCACCTCCACTAGCTTTGTTCATAGTGATGCTTTCCAAGGCCCACTTGACTTCACATTCCAAGATGTCTGGCTCTAGATTAGTCATCACACCATCATGATTATCTGGGTTGTGAAGATCTTTTTGTACAGTTCTTCCATGTATTCTTGCCACCTCTTCTTAATACCTTCGGCTTCTGTTAGGTCCAGACCCTTTCTGTCCTTTATCGAGCCCATCTTTGCATGAATTGTTCCCTTGGTATCTCTATTTTTCTTGAAGAGATCTCTAGTCTTTCCTATTCTGTTGTTTTCCTCTCTTTCTTTGCATTGATCACTGAAGAAGGCTTTCTTATCTCTTATTACTATTCTCTGGAACCCTGCATTCAGATCCTTATATCTTTCGTTTTTGCTTTGCTTTTTGCCTCTCTTCTTTTCACAGCTATTTGTAAGGCCTCCCCAGACAGCCATTTTGATTCTTTGCATTTCTTTTCCATAGGGATGGTCTTGATCCCTGTCTCCTGTACAATGTCACGAACTTCATTCCAAAGTTCAACAGGCACTATATCTATCAGATCTAGACCCTTAAATCTATTTCTCACTTCCAGTGTATAATCATATGGGATTTGATTTAGGTCATACCTGAATGGTCTAGCGGTTTTCCCTACTTTCTTCAATTTGAGTCTGAATTTGGTAAGACCTGGATATTCACAGAGTAAATAAAAGTACATTTGAGTGCAGGACTGAAAGAAAAATTTCCATTTACACTTAAGCTTATTTATCAAATATAATAGAGCAATTGTAAAACCCTTTGCTTTCTATCAAATATCCTTTTATGATTAAGACAAAATCTGATTAAGACAAAATATGTCAAAATCTGACAAATCAATTGCCAGAATTTTTCAGTTTTCTCAAGTTCTATGCCATTTCTGCTGAAGTTATCATAAAGCTTTATTTTCATCAAGATGGAATGAAACGCTACAGCTGGCACATTGGAGACAGATGTTCTCCTGTTTAGAGTTTATAAGAAAAAAAACTAGTTTGTGCCATTGGGTGGTGGGCTGAGTGAGCAAAGGCCTGGTCTCTGGGCATCCCGAGGGGACCCCAGAACAGCAGAGCATGGCCACTTCTGGATCCTGCTTCTCAGGCTTCAGGCGCTGAACTGAAAGGCAAGGTGGGGAGAGATGCGCAACGCTCCCTTCCTCACCCCCACCCACAGACTTCTTTCAGCCAAAGCTCTGGATCTTTGTACCAGAGATCTCAGGGATCTCATTTTCTTCCCTTTTCCTAAGTTACCTCTAAGCGGTGATAGGAGGTGTTAGTTACTCCCAGTCCCCAAAATACATGATCAAAAAACGGATCTGAATTTCCTTGCTTCTACTTTGTCTGCAAACCTCAACATGTTCGAGGTGTCATTCTCTGGAGACTAGACTCCTGTACCTCTTCCTCTTGTGTTCCTGAGACAGTGCACAGCTGTTTCCCCCAGGGTAGATGAGAATCAAGTGTGCATTCTTCCACCACCACAGAGCCTCCGAGATTCAGCAAAGCTTCAGGCCTGTAGAGCTCCTCCATCACCCCAGGAAAAGGAATCTCCTTTCTCATAGGGTCTGTTCTTGTCATGCCTTATAGGGTAATGTTGGTCCCTTTCCCAAGTCTCTATACCCAGGATCTGACAGCTTCCGTTCTGCATAGCTTTTCCTTTCCTCAGTTCCTTCCCAGTTACAGCCTTTCCCCTTTAGCCCTCCACCTGGGGCTCTTATGTGCTAATCCTCTTCTAACTAGCAGTCTTATTTTAGCAAGGGTAGCTTTCCCACCCTTCAAACTCTCCTCCACTTTGTTCACGAGACCATTCATGCTCAAGGTAGTGGTCTAGTTGGACAGTTTACATCTTGCTTGCCCTAGGATAACATCAGGAAAACAGAAGCCACAGCTCTGAAGGGCAGAATCAGGAATCCAGGTCACCTACCAGAAAGATTTAAAGCAGACTCTTCAAGACCATGTGACATAATGCTACATAGGGCTACAGAAGAGCTGTCACACACATTTACACTGGCCTAAATTTAGTAACTTGTTTCATCTGAAACAAGACTAAAGGGAATCAAAGTTTTCCCCAAGCATTTTGAAGACCCACAAAAAAGTCCTCTTATCATTGGATAGTTTTGTGGGTGTATATATATATATTCATGTATATAGATATATATATGAATATGTGTGTGTGTGTGTGTGTGTGTGTGCGCGCACGTGTGTGTGTTGGGATCGAACCCAGGTCTCCTGCATAACAGGCAGATTGTTTTCCAGCTGAGCGGCAAGGGCAGTATGTATATATATATATCTGTATATATATACACACAGGCGATGATCTCTAATTGGAGATGCATCATCAGGCGTAGGAATCAAGATAATGCCCTTAGCAAGAAGAATGGATTGCAGTAACTCTTAACCTGTTTGTTTCTGAGAGGAACCATAATTTACCCTCCCTCTACTTGAGATACACACCAAAAGACTCTTTCCCAAAATGCTTTGGCCCCATTTTGTCCTCTCCTAAATCCCAGGCTTTTCAAGAACCCTTGGATGTGGGAATCTTTTAGAATAAACTATCCTCAGAGTAGACAGAATTTTTCCCCCAGTCATGGATGTAGCTGCCTGAGACCCCAGTAGGTTGACTCCTTTCTTTGTTAAGGACTATATTCTTTATGTGTTCACTCAAGTTTTGGGCCCTTATCCTTAACTGCCTACCTCTTCACTTTATAAAGGTAATCAAGTGGGATATTTTCTTCTAAATTTCAAAAAGTTCTCTCAGTGCACTACTACTCAATGAGTGTCCCATAGACCAAGACATGATGCATGATCACAATGCTGAGAAATCTCCGTATGAGGTTTGGCTTTCTTAAAGCTTCCTTCTTCCTTCTCCAGCCTCTAACACCAGGAAGCTTACCAAATATTTAGTCGCGAGAACATCATCATTTCTAAGCATCACTATTAGATTGTAGAACAGTAGATGGCAAAAGCTGTTTGTCCCCTTTGCGACCAGTGATTTTCTACTGACTAGCAGCTTCTGTTATAAGGAGACTGAATTTTCCTTGAAAGTGACAACCCACTAATATAGGGGTAAATGCAACCACAGCAAGAGTGTTGGGACATGTTCCTAAGTGCAAAATCTGTAGGGCAACCATGTGGCCTTCTATCCCCAGACTCTTGTTTGATGGTAACAGTTTGGTCCACAATCCTACAGCAATAGTTTTCAGCTGGGGCTCACTACTTACCCTCCCAGTGGGCCAACAGCAGTCACTATACCAACTGCTAGCAACTATTTAATTTTATCTTCAGAAACCTAGTTTACTAATTGGTAGCTTTGGTAAAACAAATTTATTAAACACTTGTTGTATGTTAGGTACCGCTCCAAACACTTTACATTTCATTGAGTTCTTATAAGTAGTTCTTAAAAGTCATCTGTTTTACAGATACAGTCCTAGAGAGAGAAACATGTCTAAAATCACACAGTTAATGATAAAACTGGGTCTGTCTAAGTTCAAAAGCTCTGGTTCTTCCAGTGCCCCATCCTGTTTCTCTGAGGATGCCTCATCCCTGGCATCTGTTTTATTTCCTTTCTCTCTTTACAAGCCCCAGGGCGCTTTTCCAATTCTCCAGTAAAACTAGGAACTAGAGATGATTACAAAAGCTCATTCAATGTTTACCTGAAAAGTACATGCCCTCTTTGTTTAGGTGACAGAAGATAAACATACACAGGATCAAAGTGTTAATAATTTTTAGACTATATTCAGTTCAGTTCAGTCGCTCAGTCATGTCCGACTCTTTGCGACCCCATGAACCGCAACCCGCCAGGCCTCCCTGTCCATCACCAACTCCCGGAGTTACCCAAACTCATGTCCATTGAGTCGGTGATGCCATCTAACCATCTCATCCTCTGTTGTCCCCTTCTCCTGCCTTCAGTCTTTTGCAACATCAGGTTCTTTTCAAATGAGTCAGCTCTTCGCATCAGGTGGCCAGAGTATTGGAGTTTCCAGGTTCAACATCAGTCCTTCCAATGAACACCCAGGACTGATCTCCTTTAGGATGGACTGGTTGGATCTCCTTGCAGTCCAGGGGACTCTCAAGAGTCTTCTCTAACACCCAGTTGAAAAGCATCAATTCTTCTGCACTCAGCTTTCTTTATAGTCCAACTCTCACATCCATACATGACTACTAGACAAACCATAGCATTGATTAGATGGACCTTTGTTGACAAAGTAATGTCTCTGCTTTTTAATAGGGTGTCTAGGTTGGTCATAACTCTCCTTCCAAGGAGTAAGCATCTTTTAATTTCATGGCTGCAATCACCATCTGCAGTAATTTTGGAGTCCCCAAAATAAAGTCAGCCACTGTTTCCCATCTATTTGCCATGAGGTGATGGGACCAGGTGCCATCCCAGCAATCTTGCTTCCAGCTTGTGCTTCCTCCAGTCCAGAGTTTCTCATGATGTCAGCCGGGTGACTATATACAGTCTTGGCGTACTCCTTTTCCTATTTGGAACTAGTCTGTTGTTCCATGTCCAGTTCTAACTGTTGCTTCCTGACTTGCATACAGGTTTCTCAAGAGGCAGGTCAGGTGGTCTGGTATTCCCATCTCTTGAAGAATTTTCCACAGTTTATTGTGATCCACACAGTCAAAGGCTCTGGCATAGTCAATAAATAGATCATGTCAGGAAACTTTTACTATACCAAGCATTGCAGATGAGGGATAGTCAGAGAATGAAACTTATTTGTAAGTACCTTGAGCTCATCATTTGGGGAAAAGATTGGTAGGATATTAGTAGATAGATATAATTGGTTTAAAAGTTTTTTTAATAACAGAAAATTGCACTTATGACTTTGTTCCTTCCCAAAAGTATGTGTTTATTTTTTAAGATAGGTAATCCATGTAAGTCTGTCTTTCATTTACAAAACACTTTTAAAAAGTAAATTTGCTTCACTGCTTTTTATTTACACAGAATTATTCCCTAATGGATGTTCAGCCTTCAAGAAAATTACTCCCAACAAAGATGAAGAAGGAGCAATGAAGGAGGATGCTGGAATGATGGATGTCCGTAAAATGAAGTAAGACTTCAGGGCCTGCATTGTCAGTTAGATAAATGTAACTTCTTTAAAATATTTACATTAAGAAATTATTACAGCTAACTCAATTTGAAAGGTAACTAAGGGTCGATGGGACTTCCTTAGTGGCTCACACGATAAAGTGTCTGTCTACAACGCAGGAGACCAGGGTTCGATCCCTGAGTTGGGAAGATCCCCTGGAGAAGGAAATGGCAGTTCACTCCAGTACTATTGCCTGGAAAATCCCATGGACAGAGGAGCCTGGAGGGCTACAGTCCATGGGGTCTCAAACCATCGGACACGACTGAGCGACTTTGCCAAACTTTGCCAAGGGTTGATGAACTATAAGGATTAAAACTACCCAGGGATCAGATGTCCGTTTTTGGAATGTGGAGCCCTATCTCTGCAACGGTTCTTTCTGTCTGGTTTTAGAAATGTACCATGTATCATCATCCAATCACCTTCCCAGTAACCAGATCACAAGTACCATACTTTGAAGACATCTCCATAAAAAATAGACTTAACAGTGTAACAGCTGAAGAGAGGAGGCTTCCAGGTGTTTTAAAGATGGAAAATTTCTGCTCTGAGCTTCATATGGATAGTAAACACCTGAAGTTGTCACTCGCTCAATAAGGCTTTGGACTTGGTGATAGAAGAGGTATAAAATAATTAGATATGGCTGATCCCTGACCTCCAGGTCTACCTAAAGAGACAACCCCCCTACACAAAATGGAGAAAAGCAAGACAGTGCCATTTGAATAATACAGACAATATGCAGAGTCAAAGGTGAGAGATAGCTTTGGGCTGAGGAGAGTTAGGACTAGAGAGAGGTTTAAAGAACGAGGATACCCTGAAGTTGTTTCAGCAGCAGCGGAGAATAGCTGGGATAAAAGGGAAGAGGTGGGAAAGGGTAAGGCGTATTTTAGGGGGCAGAGTAAATGGATCATTTTGGCTAAGCCATTGGGTTCTCATAGGAAAGAGCAGTAGTGGAGGTCTGAATTGGAGAAACTTTGAATGTCTGGACTTTATTGATTAGAATGTTGAATTGCTGTCAAAGGTTTTTGAGCAGAATAATAATAAGATGAAATGAAGCAGGAGGAAAGGTTAAATTGGTGGTAATGTGGGAAATGTATTGGAGGTCGATGGATGGCGGCTGGGGGCAGAGGCTGGAATGTGGCCTGCCCTAAGTGTCCAGGTGTGAAGCAGCCAGGCCTAAACCCAGCTTGTGACAGGTTCAGGGACCGCTGAGGAAAAGAGGAAGACTTGCTGGCTATATAGGAGAGGAGTCAAAAGCAGCACTGAGATTTCAGGTTTGGATATTTATAGAGAAATGATGGATGGATGATTTTACAGGGAAGGTGGTGAATTCCATGTTTGATGAGTGTTCAATCTGAAGTATCAGTAGAAGGTTATTGAAATGGAAACAACATCAGGTCATTAGACATTAAGAACTGAATCTAAAGAGAGAGATCAGGGTTGCAGAGCTGCATCTGGAAGTCATAGCTGTGTGAGAAGCAAAGCACACTGATAATGGGAGATAATATAGCAAGTGAAGACCAGAGAACCAAGAACTGAATCACAGTGACGTTCACATTTAAGGAATGTGAAGACCAAGCAAAGAAACAACAAAAGGAGGTGACTGAAGTGCTTGCAGGCCCACATAAATGAATTTTTTTAAGGTAGCATTAAGAAACATAAAAAGCAGCAGCTTAAAGTAATAGAGACACACTTTGTACTCTATGAACTGTATTTTTTAAATATAAGCACTTTCAAGCTAGCTCTGGTTCATTTCGCTAAAATGATCTATGCCTAGATGCTTTACCTCCTACCCCTTTTTTTTCTGCCTACTACTTCTCTATGACTCTCTCCTCAGCAGTATAACTAGAGGCACGGATGTAGAGAGCGGACTTGTGGACACAGTCGGGGGAAAGAGAGGGTGGGATGAATTGAGAGAGTAGCATTAAAACATATACCTGAGCATATGTAAAACAGATAGCTAGCGGGAAGTTGCTGTATACACAGGGGGCTCAACCCGGTGCTCCGTGATGACCTAGAGGGCTAGGAGCTGGGGGTGGGAGGCAGGCTCAAGAGAGAGGGTACACACACACACACACACACACACACACACACACACACACACACACACTCTTAATGACTGACTCATGTTGTGTGCCAGAAATGAACACTACATTGTAAAGCAATTATCCTCCAATTAAAAAAGAAAAAAGTTTCATAACAGAAGGAGCCCATCTAGCCTCAAAAATGCTGGAGTGGGTTGCCATTTCCTTATCCAGGGCCTCTTCCCGACCCAGGGATCAAACCTGGGTCTCCTGCATTACAGGCAGATTCTTCAGCATCTGCACCACCAGGGAAGCCCCAAATGATTAGCACATAGTATGAAATCAATAGATATTTCTTAAGTGAAAAATAATAAAATAAAGATAATAATACTATCCTTATCACTTCACAATAAGCATGAAGGTTCTTTATAAGTGATTAGGTGCTACGTAAATGTCAGGCTTTATCACTGACCAACTAGATAGTAAACTTGGCTTTTACTCCCAGAACTTAGAAAACTTGATGTTTAAAACGTGTTTGCTGGATCAATTAATCATAACAGAGAATCAGATCCTTGAATTTTAATCCCAGTTCATTGCTTGACTGTGAAGCCTGGGGTAAATTAATTCATTTTGGGGGTTTTAGTTAGACTTAGATGATTTTCATGTAAGATGTCCAGTTTGTGTGGGCTCAGAGCAGGAAGATTCCAGGGAGTTCATGGGAGATAAATGGATTAGCACAACTGCAGTTATGTCCTTTTTTCCAAACAGCAGCTTCAGCTTAGTCATAGAAGTGGCCTTAAGCCTGAGCCTTTTTTGTGCTCTAATGGAAAGTAGTAATATTTCTTATTACTCAAGAACTATAATCAGTTTCCTATGTAAACACATTTGTTGGAAGTCTTTTGTGTTCTACAGTAATAATTTATATGTGCTTTTCATTTCAGGTATACAGATAGAATGATATTCTCCATAGTGCCATTTTATGTTTCGGTTTATATAATAGGGTGTCTTCCTCGTGCGCTGCTGCTGCTGCTGCTGCTGCTGCTGCGAAGTCGCTTCAGTCGTGTCCGACTCTGTGTGACCCCAGAGACGGCAGCCCACCAGGCTCCCCCGTCCCTGGGATTCTCCAGGCAGGAACACTGGAGTGGGTTGCCATTTCCTTCTCCAATGCATGAAAGTGAAAAGTGAAAGTGAAGTCGCTCAGTCATGTCCGACTCCTAGCAACCCCATGGACTGCAGCCCACCAGGCTCCTCTGCCCTTGGGATTTTCCAGGTAAGAGTACTGGAGTGGGGTGCCATTGCCTTCTCCCTCCTCATTCCCTAGCCAATGGAAAATTGCCACTGATATACAAGTTTCATTGAAATGAAAGATACAAACTATTGTTCATTTAGTGGCTTAAGTCGGTGAATTAACTCATTAATAATTTAATTTGTTTTTAAGACTGCATTTCTGACTTTTGAGTTGAAATAGTTTTAAAGATAAATCAATATACAGTAAAATGCACACATATTAGGTGGACAACTTGATGAATTTTGACAGTTGTCTACACCCATATAACACCATGGTAACACATTGTCACGAGAAACCAAAAAGTAGAACATGTGCATTAGCCCAGAAAGTTCCATTGCACCCATTTCCCGTCAGTCTGCCCAGCCCCAATATCTGATGTAGATTAGTGTTAACAGTATTTGGTGTCATAAAAATGAAATCATTCAGTATCTACCTTTTGTATCTGCCTCTTTTGGTTGGCAGAAATTTTTTGAGATACATCCCTGTTGTGGAGTAAATCATAAGTTCTTCTTCCTGGCTAAATATTCTATTCTCTCAATATAATATTTTAAAACCCATTCTCCAGTGGAAGGATTTTGGATTGCTTCCAGTTTGGGACTGTTATCAATGAGGCTGCTTTAAACATTCTTATCTGTGACCTTTTATGGGCATATGCTTTACTTTTTCTTGAGTAAATACCCTGCTGGTTCCTCGGGAAATTTTCTATGTAACTTTATATGAAATTGTCAGTTTTTAAAAGTGGTTGGGCCACTTTATATCCCAGCAACAATGGATGAGAGTTCCAGCTGCTTCACTTCCTCACCACCATTAGCTGTTGCTAATCTTTTCGTATTTTTGCCATCCTAGTAGACCGGAAGTGGTATCTCACTGTGTTTTCATTGTATTTCTCTAATGCCTAATGGTGTTGAGCATTTTTCACGCGGTCTTTGTCTTTCATTTATCTTTTGTGGAATGTTTGTTCAATTCTTTTGCCCATTTTAGAAATTACATTATTGTTGTTGTTTTATGTGGATTATTTCTATATTCTGGATATAAGCCCATCGTCAGATATATGTGCTGCAGATTATTTACCAGTGTTGGATTCGTTTATGTATTTTCTTCACTAAGTCTTTTATTGAGCAGAAAGTTTTGGTTTTGATAAAGTCCAATTGACTCTTTTTTAATGGTTTATTTGTGTGTGTGTGTTGGCGGGGGGGGGGGGGGAGTGTGTTGGTGTGTATATTTGGTCTGAGAAATCCTTTCTTACCTCCAAACTGTGAAGATATTGCCTGACATGTTCTGCTATGAAGTTTGTTCTTGAGTTTTATGTTTGGGTCTATAATCTCATTAGAATTCATTTTTGAGCATATAATGAGATAGAAGTCAAGATTCATTTTTTGTAGACAGGTATTTTACATTGTCCACACCATTTGGGGAGAAATAAAACTTCTTTCACCCCTGCTGAATTGCTTTGTCACCTTAGTTAAATTTCAGTTCTTTATATGTTTGTGATCTATTTCTAGACTCTGTTTTGTGCCACTGATCTATTTGATCATGTTGATACCAATATCATACTGTCTTGATTGCTGCAAGTTTGTCAGTTATGGAATAATATAGTGTTAGTCCTTCAACTTTGTTCTTTTTCAAAGTCACTTTGGCTATTCTGTATCCTTTGATTTCCATATAGAATTTCAGATCATCTTTTCTCTTTCCTCAAAATAGCCTGCTGGAAGCTTTGTCGAGCTTTTGTTACATTTATATATCACTACATGGAGAATGGATTGCTTGAACAATACTGAGTCTTTCAATCAAGTCTTATTGAGATTTTTAATTTCACCCAGCAATATTTTGTGCTTTTTCAGAGTAGAAGTCCTTTCCTGGATATTTTGTTAGATAATGGATGTTCTGATGCTGCTGGAAATAGTATTGTTTGGGTTTTTAATCTTATTTTTCAATTTGTTGTTGCTAGTATCCATAAAATGGAGAAGGCAATGGCAACCAACTCCAGTACTCTTGCCAGGAGAATCCCATGGACAGAGGAGCGTGGTAAGCTTGGTCCATGGGGTCGCTGAGAGTCAGACACGACTGAACAACTTCACTTTTACTTTTCACTTTCATTCATTGGAGAACGAAATGGCAACCCACTCCAGTATTCTTGCCTGGAGAATCCCAGGGACAGAGGAGTCTGCTGGGCTGCCGACTGTGGGGTCGCACAGAGTCAGACACAACTGAAGCGACTTAGCAGCAGCAGCAGCAGTGTACATAAATACAGTGATTCTATATGGTGATCTTATGATCTGCAACCTTGCTAAATCCTCTTACTTGTTTTAGTAGTTTGTATATTCCTTAGGATTTTCTACATACACCATCATGTCATCTGCACGGAAAGATAGTTTCACATTTCTTGATCTGTTTCCCTTCTCTCTTTCTTTCTCTCTTGCCTTATTACGCTGGTTAGCACCCTCAGCACAATGTTGAATAGAAATGAAGAGCAGACAGTTTGACTTGTTCCCAAATTGAGGAGAAGAGTGTTCAGGCTGCAGGTTTTTAATAAATGCTCTTTATCAGATTGAGAACAATCTCTTCAATTCCCTATTCTGGGTGGATTCTTTTTTAACTTTACGAAGGGATATGGAATTTTTTCAAATTCTTTTTTTGCAATTATTGCTAGACGTCACAGTTTTTCTCTTTTATTCTGTTTACATGGCTCTTTCTGTTTACATTGGAGTTTTTCCTAATTGTAAACCAACTTTACATTCCTGGGACAAACATTACTAGTTTTTAATAGATTTTTTTTTTTATTTCACCGGACTTCCTCCTTTCTACTGTTGATAGAAAATTTAACTATTAAATGTTAATATATAGATTATTCAAGTAGCAACATTTAATGAACATCTATTTACTACCACCCTGCTAGTGACTGAAAAATACAGTATAATAAATATGTTGTCCCTACACTTAAAGAGTCACAGCCTACTTGTAAAGTCAGATACTTATATAACGGGCAAGTATAGTGATAAATATCCACCCAGTGTAGTATCATAGTAAGAAAAATAGGCCTCTTGTGTCGATACTCTGTGTTAATCAGGCAAAGGATCCTGGAAGAGGTGAAATCTAACTTTTCTTACAGGGTTAACTAAGTGAAAGGGATTAAAGGACACGAGGGTACAGAGTGGACAAAGGCACAAAGTTAAGACAACACCATGGTGCTTCCGACAAACTAATAGTAGTTCATCAGTGCTGGAGCATAAAGTACAAGGCTAGCTTGAGGAGTGATGATTTTATAAACTATCAGCCAGATTGCTGCAAACCTTATGTGCCAAATGAAGGAATTTGTCCTTAGTTCTGCAAATGATGGCGAGCCATGAGATTACAAGGGAAGAGGGATGTAGTCTGGTTTGTATTTTAATCAAAACCCTCTGGCAGATTTGTGGAGGATAGATTTGAAAGTGCCAAGGCTGGAGGCAGGAAGATCTGTTAGAAAACAATAATGACATCTTGAACCTTAGAAACGAGTATAGAAATGGAGAGGAAGGGTCAGATTTGAGAAATATTTAGGAAGTGAAAGTGGCAGAACTTGACGATGAACTGATTAGAGGATGAGTCAAGACTGAGAGTGTATTAGTTTCCTAGAGTTGCCATAACAACGTACACAAACTGGGTGATTTAAAATAATAGAACTTTATTGTCTCACAGTTCTAGAGTCCAGAGGTTGGAAATCAAGGTGTCAGCAGGGCCCTGTTCCCTCTGAGACTCTGGGTAGCAGCCTTCCTTGCCTCCTCCTAGCTCTGATGGTAGCTGTTGGTCTTGGATTTCCTTGGCTCGTAGCGACATTACTCCAGTCACTGCCTCTGTAGTCACATGGTGCTCTCCCTGTTTGTCTCTGTCCTTTTGGAGTAAGGCTTACCCAGGAAATCACTCCTGTAAGTAAGTCACTCAAGTATGACATCAACTTCACTCATCATTATCACCAGTGATATTTCCAAATAAGGTTACTTTCGGAGGCAGTGGGAGTTAGGGCTTCAGCATATCTTTGTGAGGGACACAGTTCAACTTACAACAAAGAGTAAAGTCAAAATTGCTTTTAGTTTTCTAGTTCAGAGTCTATAGGATATGACCCCTGGCTAGGTAGGAAATGCAAGGGAAAGAGCTAGTTTAGAAAAAAGATGAATTCAGAATTAACTACAGGACATACTTTAAGAGCCATTGTAGCAGTCACTTCTATAGGTCTGAAATTCATCTCTTTAAGATAGAAACAAACTGTTCAGACTTATGAATAGTATGAGTAATTGGCATCACCCTTTCATTGTTGGGAACATGAGATGATGGTTGTTTTATAGAAGCTGTTATTATGGCAAAGAGATCTCTATCTTGAGGTATTATATTATCATTCTCACTAGTTTTAGAACCAACAGTTAGGAATGAGACCAAAATCACATCATTTAATGAACACTGATGTCACTGATGTAGCAGCTTGAAAATTGTGAAATTCCCTTAAGACTCTATTAACTGTGTGTAAATATAATTTTAGTAGAAAGCAAAAATCATGGACCTTTATAGGCTTAGTGGTATTTACCGTGCTAGAAATTTAATATCCTCAGTTTGGAAAATACTTCTCAACATGTTAACCATTTGTAACTATGGATTACATCTTGATTATATGCAAAACAAAGTAAATGGTAGTTTACTATTGTCAATATTCATTTCATACTTTTAAGAATGTGGTTTCAATACCAAATATTTCAAGTATGTCATTTAGAAAATATAGTCACACAACAATACTCCTTCTGTACATTTCCTTAAATGTAGTACATTCTGTTTTTTATTCATTTGAAATAGTTCAAGGTAAATTTGCCAAAAGCTCTAAAAGTATCAATACTTCCTCATTACATTTTTTCTCAATGCAGGAAGTTTTGCTGGAGTTGCTGGAACATTGTGTGGATGGCTTATGGAAAGCAGAGCGTTATGAAGGAATTTCTGAAATTTCCAAGTTGATCATTCCAATTTATGAGAATCATCGAGAGTTTGAGGAAAGTAACTGATATGTTTGCATCATTCACCTATATATTTTATTTTGGTCTTAAGTTGCTATCCTTAAAAAACGCTGAAATGTCCTAAAATTACAGTCCTTCCTTCAGTTCAGTTCAGTTCAGTTGCTCAGTCGTGTCAGACTCTGCGACCCCATGAATCACAGCAAGCCACGCCTCCCTGTCCATCACCAACTCCGGGAGTTCACTCAGACTCACGTCCATCGAGGCAGTGATGCCATCCAGCCATCTCATCCTCTGTCGTCCCCTTGTCCTCCTGCCCCCAATTCCTCCCAGCATCAGAGTCTTTTCCAATGAGTCAACTCTTCGCATGAGGTGCCCAAAGTACTGGAGTTTCAGCTGTAGCATCATTCCTTCCAAAGAAATCCCAGGGCTGGGAATCTCCTTCAGAATGGACTGGTTGGATCTCTTTGCAGTACAAAGGACTCTCAAGAGTCTTCTCCAACACCACAGTTCAAAAGCATCAATTCTTCGGTGCTCAGCTTTCTTCACAATCCAACTCTCACATCCACACATGACCATTGGAAAAACCAAATGAAATTAAGGATGCAATGTTCCAAATCTGTATTGGAATTAACATTATGCCAGTTGTTCCTACAGCATTTTTACTAGCAATCTCCCCTTCTCCACTCACGGCAGAGAATAATCCATGTTGTCCTCATTAAAAACAAAAAGTTACTTGATTTCCATGATGTCTGGGAGGAGATATAGGTGTAATTCTATGCTTTGCAATTTGATGGTGAGACTGAAGTTGCTAGCAGATGACAGTAGTGGAGATAATAAGTTCCTAGGAATTACCCTTTTATGAGGAGCTTTTCCAGTTTTGTCTGCCACATAAATCTTTGATCAAGGGGAATTACTAAAGAACAGTAGTATAGCTGCTGCCACCAGCATTCAACAGGACTTTTCATGTTCAGGAATCTGAGTCTATATCATAATTTTCTACCCCTGCTATGCTGGAAAGTGGTGATTTAAGACTCAAGCCATTTTTAAAAGCAAATTAGTTTATCCTTAAACATATGTAGCAAGTAGCCTTTCATTGTTGAAGGGTCCCAGAGTGAAAAAATACATTTAATGTCATCTGTGTAGTGTTCTAATCTCTTCTCCAAATTGGCTCTTATCAAACTCACTGTTTCTTCCTGGGTTCTGGGTCTTCCTACTCTTTGCCCTGCTTTTGCTGTATATGGGGACATGCCTGAAAAATCATAGTGGATTTCAAGTGATTATATTAAAAATGAGTTAAGTAATTCAATCTATGTCATGCTGATGACAAAGAATAACTTATGAGACAAGACAAGAATTGGCATTGCTCTTTCTGTCAAAGCATTGCCTCCTAAGAACCTTTGTAAAAGTGCCAAAGTACCTACTCTCTTACTCTCAAGTTGAAGACCAGGTTATTAGAAACCCAGAGAACATTTTGCTACTCACTTGACTAATAGGGAAAAAAGAAAAATATATATTGCCTACACATTAAAGGAAACAATAGTTTCTATTGGGGAACTACTCCTATTTCCTTGTAGAGAGGCAAGCATCTGAATAGATTCTGAAGCATCCTGCATGGGATGAAGTAATTCTTCAGTGTTCTTTATGGGATGAGCTGAAAAGTGTCAACCACAGTAGCCATAAAGGGAGGAACACTTCCCTCAGATTGGCTTCAACTGCAGAAGATAGTATGGAAAGAATGTGAAAGAAAGAACATCTGCTTCCGGTCTGCCCTTTCAGCATTGAAATGAAATTTACCAGCGTACAATGAACCATTTTCTACTTTGCAGTTCAGTAGCATTTAGTGCAGTCTTAATATTACGCTCCAACCACCTGTCTCTAGTTTCAAAACATTTTTATCTTCCCAGGAAAATCTCCGTCTCCTCCCAGGAATCACTCTTCACCCCCTCCCTCACCCCGCTGGTGACCACTAATCTGCTTTCCGTCTATGGATTTGCCTCTTCTGGACGTGTCATAAAAAAGATGAATGCAAGATGTGACCTTTTGTGTCTGGCTTCTTTTACTTAGCATAATATTTAGAGGTCTTTCAAGTTGTAACTTAGATCAGAACTTCATTCCTTTTTCATGGCTGAATGATATTCCATGGTATGGCTACGCCAAAATTTGTTTGTATGTTTGGGTTGTTTCCACATTTTGGCTGTTACAAACAGAGCTGGTCTAAACAGTTATGAGTAAGTTTCTATATGGGCATGTTTTTGTTTACCTTGGATAAATACCTAAGAGGGGAATTGCTGAGTCACAGAGTAATTCTGTTAACTTTTGAGAAACCACCAAATTGTTATCCCTTTTACCTTCCCACCAGCAGATCTGATTGGCACTTGTGTTTGAGGCTTCTTCTTAGAACCTAGTGAATGTGAAATGGTGTCACATTGTGGTTTTGCTTTCTATTGCCTTAATGATTCATGATTTTGAACAGCTTTTCATGTCTTTGTTGGCCGTTTTCATATAGTCTCTGGAGAGATATCTTTCAGGTCCTTTGCTCACTTTTAAATTGGGTTGTTTGTCATTGATGTTGAACTATGAGAGTTCCTTATATTTTTTGGATAAGAAAACATCAGATATGTGATTTGCAAACATTTTCTCCTGGTCTGTATGGTGTCTTTTCACATTCGAGATAATGTTCTTTGCAGAGTACGTTCCCTTTTCTGGGTGTGTAGAAGAATATATGTTTTGGAAGTGTCTGTGAGCTTGTTATAAAAGCATTCCCCACTCAGGCTTTTGCTGTTATTTTTGTGTCTGCATTTTACTTTCCTCTCCTAAAGTGTTTGCATGATTGTTTATTCCCATCTTTCCACCTTAGGGCTCAAGCAAAGCATTTTGCTTCTTTTTCAGTTACAACAATTCAGACATAAAGAAAAAAGTAGTCAATAACACAGTGCTTTTAATGTATATGCTACCATTGAGATATGAATGACATGAAGCATGATATTTAGAATTACAGTATTATTTGACCATTTTAAGCTCTACCCTCCCACCTAAATTTGTTAAGGCATTTTTTCTGTGACCATGGGCGAAGGGAGTGCGGGTGACCCACCAAAACCATTTTGAAAAGGAAACGGTATTGCTTTTTTCCCCTTATGCATTTATTGTAGACATTTCATAACTAACCAAAAACTAAAGCTAATTTGTTAATTCTCATATTTTCAGAAACTTAAGTTTATAGAACTCTATATGGAGCTTACACAAAAGTTTTGGAAGTTATGCACGCAAAGAAAAGACTTTTAGGCACCTTCTTCAGAGTTGCCTTTTATGGCCCAGTAAGTATCCTGTAGTTCATCAAGTTGCTTTCCTTTTTAAACATTCACCTTGAATTATTAGGTTACCATAGCAGCAGCTACTGGTTCTAGGGTTCTGTCTGGGTAAAGCACCTGTCCCAACAGCAGGTGTGACCCTTTTCTCATGTAATGTTCACTTTGGTTTCCATATTTAGTCCCCGAGGGCAGAGCACAGCATATAAGATTTGAACGTTTCCTTCAGTTTCAATTTCAGTCAAGCTTCTTAAATGTTTCTTTAATACCTAGTACTGAAAGTTTTCAAATAAAAATCAGGTAAGTATGCAAGTGATGAAAAATCGAGTGTAAAATCCTTCAGGCCAATGACATGCTCATATGACTGTGAGTTTGAACGTTCTCATTTATTTCAGCTACAATGTATGCATGTGGCTTCTAGAACTATTATTTAAAATCTAGCAAATACATTATTTCTGATTACTTAGTAGATGTTCTCTAAATGCTGCATTTGCTCATAATGTTTATAAAGTATTCTATGTTTAATTGTATAATAGTCTTTTTTGAAGAAGAGGACTGAAAGGAGTACATCTATAAAGAGCCAAAGTACATCAGCCTCTCAGAGATTTCCCTGAGACTTGTTAAACTTTATGGTGAAAAATTTGGTACAGAGAATGTCAAAATAATTCAGGATTCAGACAAGGTAACTTGCCCTGCATTTTGAAATCATTATTAGTTCCAGATATGGCACATTGCTTCTGACTTTTTCCTTTTTTAGCTGGTGGAGGAGAAGAAGGGGAAATAGAGTCCTTCCAGATCCTAAAAGAAAGGACAGGGGCTTTGGAATCAGAGAGAAGGATTCAGATCTCCATTCTCTGCCACTTACTAGCTGTGTGACCATGGGGAATATACTTAACCTCCCTGGGCCTCATTGTTCTCATTAGTAAAATGAACTGAATAATAGTGCCTTCCTCATAGAGTTGTTGCATGAATTCAGTTCAGCTCAGTCGTGTCCTACTCTTTGCAACCCCATGGACTGCACCATACCAGACTTCCCTGTTCCTCACCAACTCCCAGAGCTTGCTCAAAATCATGTCCGTTGAGTCAGTGATGCCATCCAACCATTTCATCCTTTGTCAACCCTTCTGCTCTTGCCTTCAATCATTCCCAGCATCAGGGCCTTTTCCAATGAGTCAGTCTTTGCATCAGGTGGCCAAAGTATTGGAGTTTCAGCTTCAGCATCAGTCCTTCCAATGAATATTCAGGGTTGATTTCCATTAGCATGGACTGGTTGGATCTCCTTCCAGTCCAAGGGACTCTCAAGAGTTTTCTCCAGCACCACAGTTCAAAAGCATCAGCTTTCTTTATAGTCCAACTCTCACTTCCATACATGACTACTGGAAAAACCACAGCTTTGACAAGATGGACCTTTGTCAGCAAAGTAATGTCTCTGCTTTTTAATATGCTGTCTAGATTGGTCATAGCTTTTCTTCCAGTGAGCAAGCATCTTTTAATTTCATGGCTGCAGTCACCATCTGCAGTGATTTTGGAGCCCGGGAAAATAAAGCCTGTCACTGTTTCCATTGTTTTCCCATCAATCTGCCATGAAGTAGTGGGACAGGATGCCATGATCTTCATTTTTTGAATATTGAGTTTTAAGCCAATTTTATCACTTTCCTCTTTCACTTTCATCAAGAGCTCTTTAGTTCCTCTTCACTGTCTGTCATAAGGGTGGTGTCCTCTGCATACCTGAGGTTACTGATATTTCTCCTGGCAATCTTCATTCCAGCTTGTGCTTCATCCAGTCTGACACTTTGCATGATGTACTCTGCATATAAGTTAAATAAGCAGGGTGACAGTGTACATCCTTGATAGCTGTAGGGATTAAATTATTCAGTGTATGGAAAGTGATTAGAGTTCCTGATATATAGGAAGGCATTTGATAATAACATAGAAACTAGCATGCTCAATAGAAGTTAGCCATTATTGTTAATGTTGTACCGCATGAGTGTCAATTTCATACTTTATGATTAAAAACATCTCAGGTGGGACTTCTCTGGTGGTCTAGTGGGCAAGAGTTTGCCTGCCAATGACGGAGACACAGGTTTGATCCCTGGTCCAGGAGGATTCCACATGCTGTGGGGAACCTAAACCTGTGCGCCAAGCTACTGTGCCTGCGCTCTGGATCCTGGACACCACAACTAGAGAGTACTCCCAGCTCACGACAACTAGAGAAAGCCCACACACCGCAGCAAAGAAGATCAAATGCAGCCAAAAATAAAAATAAATAAATGTGATTTTAAAAGAAAAATCATCTTATGACACACCATTCACTCTTAAGATACCTTAGTTCAGTAGTTACATTTGCAGTGATGTAGGTTTAGGAGAGATGCCTTGATCTAAAGATGATCCATCCCACTAGACCCTGCCAAGGCAAGGATGAGAAAGGTTCCAGCAAGAGAGGCTGTTTCTTAGAAACGCATAGTTCCAGATAGACAGAATTGCGGAAGAGCACAATGGGAATGACTGATTGTCCTTAGTCATCATGGGCATGTTCAGGATGAGAGCTGATTTTTAAGGTAGGAAAGACCTTTAACACAGTGTAAGATCTGCAGGCCCCAGAAATACGTACCGAGTGACTGTGATGTGCATGGTGCTCTGCAAAACACTTGCAGCATTGCCAGAGTGAAAAGCCCTTGGCGATGGTAAAGACACTTCATTTTCTACCATGAAAATGATCTCTTCACTTTGTAAATTTAGCTACAACTTATGGAGATGATTTTACCTTGAACATATGCCTTGGATGTTTAAAAGTAGGTATACTGACAGGCCCAGAATTCACTAATATTTGGCAAAACCTCTGCTTCTTATCAGTTTCCGCCTTCTGTGTTGTTTTATTGAATTAAGACCATAGAGAAATTTCTCTTTTGCAGCCAGTAAGTTTTAGGCTTGCTACCACACTACCGATAGTATAAATGGAAAGTTATTAGAAAGCCAGGCTTGCAGAAAAACATGCAGTTTTCTACATTATGCTGCCTCTGAAAACCTGGCCAACAGGCACTAATGAGAAACCACCATCAGGCAGCTGGACTCCTGACCCTCTTTGTAAACACAATATTTCAGTCACTCTTCATAGGCAACAGAGAAAAGAAGCAGTTGCTACTTTTAAAATCCTTCTTCTTTCTTAGTGTGTGAAGTTAAAAATTTAAAACACTCTTTTACTTGCCAAACAACAGAATCTGCTTAAGGGCACAAACAATTTAAACACAGTGGGCAATATTTTCCAGTATTTGAAACGTATGTTTTGTTGGACCCAATAATTTTGCATTTAAGATTTTATCTTGTAAAAGTACACAAAGATGTACATTTAAGATGTTTATTGGTATAAAGTTTATATAACAAAAACCTGGAAACAATCTGTGTCCATACTGTTAAGGAAATGGTACTACCCTCACAATGGATATAGGTAAACTACTTAAAAAATTTGTAAGTATTGATACGAACCAACCAAGATACATTCTTGAGAGAAAAATGTGAGATGCAGACATTATGGGCAGGATGGTTACATTTGTGAAAACTGATATTTACGTACACTCATTTGTGTATGCTTAGGAAATTTCTGGAATGGTATAAAGTTGTTTTTTAATTTACTTATTTTAATAGGAGGATAATTACAATATTGTGGGTTGTTTTTTTTTTTTTTGTTTTTGTTTTTTGCTATACCTCAGTATGAATCAGCCATAGATGGAATGATACGAAAGTGTTAATAGTTATCCCTAAGGAGATAGACTAGAATCTTACGGAGAAGAAAAACATTTATTTTTCAAGTGTACCCTCATGTACTGCTTGAATGTTTTACCATATACTTTATTTTTATAAGGTTAAAATCAGTCTTGACCTCTTTTTTATTTCTTTTCTATGTTTTGTCTTAGGCAGATAATTAACTTCAACTATTTCCTTAGGTTTCTCTGGAGAAATCTAGATATTAAATGGGAAAGAAAAGAATTTTTGAATATAAGCTTTTTTGGAGAAGTTTTAAAAGCTGCTAAGAAAATTTCTATCCCTTGTCACAGGATTGAATACAGTGTTTGCTATGGGTTTTCCACAGTGGCCCTTGGTCAGATTGTAGTCATTTCCTTGTATTCCTAGTTTGTTGAGTGTTTTCATCATGAAAAGGTGTTAATTTTGTCAAATGCATTTTCTGCATTGATAGAGATGATTGTGGTTTGTTTCTTTTCCTTCATTCTGTTAATGCAGTGTAATGCTTCTTTTGTTGCAAAGCATGGGCTCTAGAGTACATGGGTTCAGTAGTTGTGGTACAGGGGCTTTTTCAGTTGTGGTGCCCTGGCTTAGTCGTCCTGCAGCGAGATCTTAGTTCCCCTACCGGTGATTGAACCCACGTCCCCTGCAATGGATGGAGGATTCTTAACAACTGCACTACCAGGAAAGTTCTGTAGACTAACAATATTTTAATGTAAAGTCTCTTAAATCATGTAGCAATCAAAAAACAGAAATATGTTGCTATTGTTATGATAATACTAGATTTTATAATTACCCATGGATTTACCTTTACCAAGACCTTCATACAGGTTTGAATTACTGTCTGATGTTCTTTCATTCTGATCAGCAGGACTCCCTTTGGTGTTTCATACGGGGCAAGCCTAGTGGTGTAAAAGCTGGCTTAAACTCAACATTCAAAGAATGAAGATCATGGCATCCCATCCCACTATTTCATGGCAAATTGATGGGGAAGCATTGGAAACAGTGACAGGCTTTATTTTCTTGGGCTCCAGAATCACTTCAGATGGTGACTGCAGCCATGCAATTAAAAGACGGTTGCTTGTTGGAAGAAAAGCTATGACCAACCTGGACAGCATATTAAAAAGCAGAGACATTACTTTGCTGACAAAGGTCCATCTAGTCAAAGCTGTGGTTTTTCCAGTAGTCATGTATGGATGTAAGAGTTGAACTATAAAGAAAACTGAGCACAGAACAATTGATGCTTTTGAATTGTGGTGCTGGGGAAGATACTTGAGAGTCCCTTGGACTGCAAGGAGATCCAACCAGTCCATCCTAATGGAAATCAACCCTGAATATTCATTGGAAGGACTGATGCTGAAGCTGAAACTCCAATACTTTGGCGACCTAATATGAAGAACTGACTCATTGGCAAAGGCCCCGATGCTGGGAAAGATTGAAGGCAGGAGGAGAAGGGATGACAAAGGATGAGATGGTTGGATGGCATCACCGTCTCAATGGACATGATTTTGAGCAAGCTCTGGGAGTTGGTGAGGAACAGGGAAGCCTGGCAGGGTGCAGTTCATGGGGTCGCAAAGAGCAGGACTTGATGAGTAACTGAAGTAAACTGAGTGCTAATGACCTCCTTCAGCTTTTCTTTATCTGTGAATGTCTTAATTTCTCCCTCACTATTAACAACAGTTTTGCAAGATATAGAATTCTTGGTTAACAGATTTGTTTTTTCTTTAAAGTCCACTGCCTTCTGACCTCCAAAGTTTTGATGAGAAATCCGACCCTCTCACTCAGGATCCCTTGTATGTGACAAGTCTTTGTCTCTCGCTTCTTGCAAAGTTCTCTCTTTGCCATAGTAAAGTAATTAGCCTTCAATTAAAAAACATTAATTTTTAAAAAAAGAAAAAAATTCTCTCTTTGGCTTTGACATTTGACATTTGATTTTAATAAGTCTCAGCATGGATCTGTTTGAGTTACCCTGCTTGGAGTTTGTTGACTTTTGTGTCTCATAAGATTTGAGTTTTCACCCATTATTTCTTCAGATAGTCTCCCTGCCCCTTTCTCTCTCTTTTCTCCTTCAAAGACTCCCATAGTGTGCATGTTCACCTGCTGGATGATAGTCCTCAGGTTCCATAGCCTCTGTCCCTCTTCAATTTTTTTCGTTTGTGTTCCTCTGATCCATCATTGACATTGTCTTATCTTCACTTTGGCTACACTGCTGAAATGTGTCTTTGAATCCCTCTGGTGATGTTTCATTCCAGTTGTTGTATTTTTCAGCTCTGAAAGAAAAAGGTTTTGGTTTCCTTTTAGATTTTCTTAGCTATTTATTGATATCAGCATTTTGTTGATAGATAATTTCCTTGACTTTTACCACACCTTCTTGTAGTTCTTTGATCATGAATACTGTTGTTTTAATGTCTTTTTCTAGGAGATCAGTGATACTGTCTATTGGTTTATTTTTCTGTTTTGAAAGGGCCATACTTTCCTATTTCATTCAATATTTATTACTGCCTGCTGCTGCTGCTGCTACTGCTAAGTCGCTTCAGTCGTGTCCGACTCTGTGTAACCCTGTAGATGGCAGCCCACCAGGCTCCCTCTTCACTGGAATTCTCCAGGCAAGAACACTGGAGTGGTTTGCCATTTCCTTCTCCAGCGCATGAAAGTGGAAAGTGAAAGTGAAGTTGCTCAGTCGTGTTTGACTCTTAGCGACCCCATGGACTCAGCCCACCAGGCTCCTCCATCCATGGGATTTTCCAGGCAAGAGCACTGGAGTGGGGTGCCGTTGCCTTCTCCGTATTAATGCCTGGCATGTACAAAAAGATTCTACTAGTTGCTATCATAGGGATACCGAACAAATGATCAGTGAGGTACTTTGTCCCCCAAGTTTTGCATTCTAATTATGGACATTAAACATAAACATATGAAATAATGGAAAAATACTCTTATGATAAGTCATCAACTCCCTGTCACCACTCTTACCAACCCAGGGCAGATGCTTCATGCCTATAACACTGTACTGGGTACATAGCCCCAAATTAGCTATTTTTGAATAAATGACATTATCTACAGATATAAACTACTGTGAGCACAACCATAGCTGATATCATATCAAGTAAATGACTGAGCAGGTAGGCTTCCTAGAGGTTATATATTTTGAGCTGGGTTTTGAAAGAGATAAGAAACCAGAAGCAAAGATGGAAAAGAAAAGATATTTCAGACTTGGGAGATGGCATTAGAAAAAACACACTGAGAAAATATGGGATTCTAATCTTCCTTCTAGGCAAGCCGTGGTTAAAGTAAATATTAAATGATCAGTGAGACTTTTGAGTAATAAGTAACAAACACTTTATCTTTGGTCTTCATCTACAGGAAGTTCATCCAAGCATGCAGCATTGCACTGGAACTAAATGAGTGGTTAATGAAAGAGGATCAGATTGAATACCATGAAGAGCTCAGGTCAAATTTCGAAGACATGGTGAAAGAATTGTCTGATGTTATTTATGAACAGGCAAGTATTAGAGTGAATGGAAATGAAAACATGATCTGGGGTCCCTAAAGTGTTACTTAGCAAACCTGTTAGTTTGCAATGGTGTTCATTGAAATCAAGTCTGTTATTTTAGTTTGTTTGTATATTCTTTAACCATTAAATGATGTAATGAAAATTAGAGTTTTTAAAATTTATTTATTTTTTATATAAAGGTAATTGGTTACAGAATTTTGTTGTTTTCTGTCAAACATCAACATGAATCAACCATAGCTATACATAATTCCTCCCTCTTGAACCTCCCTCCCCATCCTGCCCCTGTAGATTGATACAGAGCCCCTTTTTGAGTTTCCTGAGAGATATAGCAAATTTCCTTGGCTATCTATTTTACATATGGTAATGTAAGTTTCCATGTTACTCTCTCCATACATCTTCCCTCTCCTCCCCTCTCCCCTCTCCCCATGTCCATAAGTCTATTCTTTATGTCTGTTTCTCCATTGCTGCCTGGAAAATAAAGTCTTCCATACCAACTTTAGATTCCGTATATATGCATCAGTATACGATATTTAACTTTCTCTTTCTGACTTACTTCACTCTGTATAATAGGCTCTAGGTTCATCCACCTCATCAGAACTGACTCAAATGTGTTCCTTTTTATGGCTGTGTATATGTATGACAACTTCTTTATCCATTCATCTGTCGATGGGCATCTAGGTTGCTTCCATCTTCTAGCTATTGTAAACAGTGCTGCAATGAACAATGGGATACATGTGTCTTTTTCAATTTTGGTTTCCTCAGGGTATATGCCTAAGAATGGGATTGCTGGGTCATATGTTGGTTTTATTCCTAGGTTTTGAAGGAACCTCCATACCATCTTCCATAGTGGCTGTATCAATTTACATTTCCACCAACAGTGCAAGAGCGTTCCCTTTTCTCCACATCCTCTCCAGCATTTATTGTTTGTAGACTTTTTGACAGTGGCCATTCTGAGTGGAGTGAGATGATAGCGCATTGTAGCTTTGATTTTAATTTCTCTAATAATGAGTGACATTGAGCTCATTTTCATGTGTCTGTTAGCCATCTGTATGTATTCTTTGGAGAAATGTCTGTTTAGGTCTTTTTGCCACCTTTTGATTGGATTGTTTGATTTTCCTGGTATTGAGTTGTATGAGCTACTTGTATATTTTGGAAATTAATCCTTTGTCAGTTGTTTCATTTGCTATTGTTTCCTCCCATTCTGAGGGTTGTCTTCACCTTGCTTAAAGTATCCTTTGCTGTGATAAAGCTATTAAGTTTAATCAGGTCCCACTTGTTTACGTTTGTTTCTATTTCTGTTGCTGTAGGAGGTGGGTCATAGAAGATGTTGCTTTGATTTATGTCATTGAGTGTTTTGCCTATATTTTCCTCTAAGAGTTTTAGAGTTTCTGGTCTTACATTTAGAGATCTTTAAGCCATTTTGAGTTTATCTGTGTATGGTGTTAGGAAGTGTTCTAAATTGATTCTTTTACATGTAGCTGTCCAGTTTTCCCAGGACCATTTATTGAAGAGGCTCTCTTTGCCCCATTGTATATTCTTGGCTCCTTTGTCAAAACTAAGGTACCCATAGGTGTGTGAGTTTATTTCTGGGCTTTCTATCTTGTTCCGTAGGTGTATATTTCTGTTTTTGTGCCAGTACCATACTATCTTGATGACTGTAGCTTTGTAGTATAATCTGAAATCAGGAAAGTTGATTCCTCCAGCTCCAGTCTTCTTTCTCAAGACTACTTTGGCTATTCGGGGTCTTTTTGTGTTTCCATATGAGTTGTGAAATTTTTTGTTTTAGTTCTGTGAAAAATGCCATTGGTAATTTGATAGGGATCACATTGAATCTGTAGATTGCATTTGATAGTATAGTCATTTTCACAGTATTCATTATATTTTTTGAAGAGTTTTAATCATAAATGGGTGCTGGATTTTGTCAAATGATATTTCTGCACCTATTGAGATTATCATGTGCTTTTTTTTTAATCTTTCAATTTGTTATTATGGTGTATGACACTGATTGATTTGTGTATATTGATGAATCCTTGCATCCCTGGAACAAACTCAACTTGATCATGGCGTATGAGCTTTTTAATGTGTTGTTGAATTCTGTTTGCTAAAATTTTGTTGAGGATATTTGCATCTGTGTTCATCAGTGATATTGACCTGTAGTTTTCTTTTTTGTGTTGTCTCTATCTGGTTTTGGTATCAGGGTGATGGTGGTCTCATAGGATGTGTTTGGAAGTTTTTCTTCCTTGCATTTTTTTTAGAGTTTTAGAAGGATAGCCATTAGCTCTTCTCTAAATGTTTGATAGAATTCTCCTGTGAAGCCATCTGGTCCTGGGCTTTTGTTTTTTTGGGAGAAATTTGATCACAGCTTCAATTTCAGTGCTTGTAGTTGGGTTGTTCATAATTTCTATTTCTTCCTTATCCACTCTTTGAAGACTAAACTTTTCTAAGAATCTGTTCATTTCTTCCAGGTTATCCATTTTCTTGCTATATAATTGTTCACAATTCTCTCTTATAATCCTTTGTATTTCTTCATTGTCTGTTGTAACCTCTCCTTTTTTATTTCTAGCTTTGTTGATTTGATTCTTCTCTCTTTTTTTCTTGATGAGTCTGCCTAATGGTTTGTCAATTTTATCTTTTCAAAGAACCAGCTTTTCATTTTATTAATCTTTACTGTTGTTTCTTTCATTTCTTTTTCATTTATTTCTGCTCAGATCTTGATGATTTCTTTCCTTCTAATTGTGGTTTTTCTTTTCTTCTTTTTACATTTTAGGTGTAAAGTTAGGTTGTCTATTCGATGTTTTTCTTGTTTCTTGAGGCAGGTTGTATTACTATAAGCTTACCTCTTAGAACTGCATTTGCTGCATCCCATAGGTTTTGAGTTGCCATGTTTTCATTGTCACTTGTTTCTAGGAATTTTCTGATATCCCTTTTTATTTGTTCAATAATCTGTTTCTTATTTTAAAATGTACTATTTAATCTCCTTGTGTTTGTGCTTTTTACATTTTTTTCCTCATAATTGATATCTAGTCTCATAGCATTGTGGTTGGAAAAGATGCTTGATGTGATTTCAATTTTCTTAAATTTACTGAGGCTTCATTTGTGACCCAAGATGTGGTCTATCCTGGAGAATGTTGCAAGGGTACTTGAGAAGAAGGTGTATGCTTCTGCAGGTGGCTGGAGTGTCCTGAAGATGTCAATGAGATCCATCTCATCTAATGAATCATTTAAGACTAGTGTTTCTTTATTAATTTTCTCTTTTGATGATCTTTCCATTGGTATGAGTGGGGTGTTAAAGTCTTCTATTTATTGTGTTACTGTCAATTTCTTCTTTTATGTCTGTTAGTGCTTGTCTTATGTATTGAGGTGCTCCTATGTTGGGTGCATAGATATTTACAATTGTTATGTCTTCCTCTTGGGTTGATCCCTTGATCATTATATAGAGTCTTTCCTTATCTTTTATAATATTCTTTCTTTTAAGGTCTACTTTGTCTGATATGAGGATTGCTACCCCAGCTTTCTTTTGCTTTCCATTTGCATCGAATATACTTTTCCATCCTCTCACTTTGGTCTATATGTATCTTTAGGTCTGAAATGGGTTTCTTGTAGACAGCATATACATGGGTCTTGTTTTTGTATCCATGCAGTCTGTGTCTTTTGGTTGGAGCAATTAATCCATTTGGACTTAAAGTAATTATTGATATGTTCCTAATGCCATTGTCTTAATTGTTTGGGGTTTGTTTTTGTAGAACATTTTCTTCTCTTGTATTTCCTGACTATATAGTCCCCCCTTAACATTTGTTGTAAAGCTGGTTTGGTGGTACTGAATTCTCTTAACTTTTGCTTGTTTGAAAAGTTTTTGATCTCTCCATCAAATTTGAATGAGATCCTTGCCAGGTACTCTTGGTTGTAGATTTTTCCGTTTCAGTCCTTTAAAAATATCCTGCCAGTCTCTTGTGGCCTCCAGAGTTTCTGCTGAATGATCAGCTCTTAAACATATGGGGTTTCCCTGTATGTTACTTGTTGCTTTTCCCTTGTTGCTTTTAATATTCTTTCTTTGTGTTTAGTCTTTGTTAGTTTGATTAGTATGTGTCTTGGTGTGTTTCTCCTTGGGTTTATGGTGTATGGGACTCTTTGTGCCTCTTGGACTTCATTGACCATTTCCTTTTTCATGTTGGGGAAATATTCAAATATAATCTCCAAGAATTTTCTTATACCCTTTCTTATTCTCTTCTTCTAGGGCCCCTATAATTCGAATATTGGTGTGTTTAATATTGTCCCAGAGGTCTCTGAGACTTTCCTCAGATCTTTTAATTCTTTTTACTTTATTCTGCTTTCAGCAGTTATTTACACCATTTTATCTTCCAGCTCACTCATCCATTCTTTTGCTTCAGATATTCTGCTGTTAATTCCTTCTAGAGTATTTTTAATTTAGTAATTGTATTGTTGTCTCTGTATATTTATTCTTTAACTCTTCTAGGTGTTTGTTAATTCACTCTTGCATTTTCTATATTCTGTTTTCAAGGTTTTTGAACATCTTTACTGTCATCATTCTCAATTCTTTTTCAGGTAGTTTGCCTATTTCTTCTTCATTTATTTGGACTTCTGTTAAGATCAAACTAACTAAAGCACAAACTAAAAAATGAAACTAAAGCAATGTGCCATGTGGGGAGTAAAGCAATGAAAACAAAACTGCTAAAAATGTTGAGAGGAAAGGAAATAAAGAAAAGAAAGAATAGATATGCAAAGTTAAATAAAGGTAGATAAGGAAAGTATATATTCATTACGGATTAACTGCAAGAGGAAAAGTAAAGTAGGAAATGCAAGCAAATTAATAAATATAGAAAAATATAATAATGTTTAAACTTTTTTAATTAAAATTTTAAAAAGGGATTAAAAAAAAAAAAGAATGGAAAACTCCACAAAACTGCAGAGGCCAATGTAGAGTCAGAGATAATAAAAGTGTGACTGAAAAAAAAACCTTAAAAACTTAATTGTATTTCATAGAGCTAATAAAATCGACAACTACAATAGAGGGGGAAAAAAAGAAAAAGAAAAATTCCAAAAGAAACTGCAGAAAAAGTCAAAATATAAGAAGAGTAAATATTTTTCCTGAGTCACTGCTGTCAGTGTCCTTTCCATCGCTGGGAGTCACAGCCCACCTCGCCCTCCTGGGGTGCCTTCCAACACTGTGCTGGTCTCCGGGCCTGCTGTGGGGGCAACTCAGACTCTAATCTGGTCCTACTCCTGTGTGTTCTTGCCTCCAATGTACACAGCTATAGGAAATAGTGCATTTTCTTTTGTGGGCACTCTCAGTGTCCTTTTATATCTCCCATAGACACAGAGTCTGCCTAGTTGATCGTGTGGATTTAATCTGCAGCTTGTACAGCTAGTGGGAAGGCTTTGGGTCTTCTTTCTTAGCCACACTGTCCCTGGGTTTCAGTTGTGGTTTATTTCTACCTTTGTACATGGGTCGTCCACTTGAGTTTGTTCCTGAGGCTGCCCTAGAGGTCTTGGGTCTGCCCCAGTGAGGGCCAGCGGCGGAGGTGGTGCAGCTGCTTGGGTCACAGGGTTTCTGGCAACACCGAGTGCTCAGGATAGTTGGAAGCTAGGGCAGCAATAAATACAGTGTTCTAGAAGGGTATGGCAACCAATATTGGCCAATACACTCCAATGTTCTTGCCTGGAGAAACCCCCTGACAGAGATGCCTGGCAATCCACAGTCCACAGGGTCGCAGAGTGGGACATGACCGAAGCAACGCCATGTCAATAGATGCAAGGTGTTTTTTGTTTTGTTTTGTTTTGTTTTGTTTTGTTTTTTTTTGCCTGTGGCAGCTCTGCCCCAGTGAGGGTTGAGCATGAAGGTGGTGCAGCTGCTTGGGTCAGAGGAACCATGGCGGCACTAAGTGTTCAGGGATACGGACTGCCTCCGCTGTAGGAGTTACTGCCCTATCAGAATCTGTTTTGAGCCTCTGGTAGCTGGCGATAAGAAGATCTCTTTGGCTAGTGCTTCTCTGTAGCTCCACACATTCAGGCACTTAGCGATCTCCCTTGCCTGGGGTCCTTCGCTATTGCTCAGTGTGCCAGGCACAGAGAGAGGCCCCACAGCTGAGGGTCCTACTCTGTAGTTCAGCGCATCAGTCACTTAGAGGAACACCCTGGATGGGGTCCTGCTCTGTAGTTCAGTGCAGTCAGGGGTTTGATGGGTCAGCCTCTCTACTGTTCAGCTGCCAGTGCTGGCCTGTGGGGAGAGAGAGGCTATGGTGATGGCTCCAGCAGTATCGTCTTGCTTCCATGGCTGCCTGGCTTTCTGCCACAGGCACTTTCCACCACAATTTCCTCCCTCAGGTCTCCTAGGTCGTTCTTGCCACAGTCAACAGCAGCCCTCACCCTGGAATTGCTCCACAATCTGGTGCTCCAGCTTCCAGCTGCTGTGCCTTGCAGGGGACCTGCTTTCCTGTCCGGGGTATGTATGGCTGTGGCAAGGGCTGACACATTCTCACTCCATTTAGGCTGCCACAGATCAGCTGTTTCACTCTCAGCCTCAAATGTTTCTCCTCTGACCCAGACGATGTCCCCAATATGGGGATTGGACCCCTGCTTCAGTTCCAGCACCCACCGAGGGCAGGTGTAGTCCTAGTAACACTCCTGCTTTTCCACCTAGTTTCTTTGTCCTACCGAGTGTTTGCATGGTTCTATATACTCTTTTCCAGTGGTCGGGTGCTCCCGTCTGCTCTCAGCTGGTGTTCGGCAAGCACTTCTGTGTCTGAATGGGTAGTCCTGATGTATCCATGGAGAGAGATGTACTCCACGTCCGCCTACTCCTCTTCCATCTTGTTCTACACCGCAAATCAGGTTTGAAGCAATTACTGACAGTTGCTTTAGCAGTTGTTCAGGTAGTAAACTATTTTGTTCTTTGAACTACTGTGCCATTAGAAGTGAGTAGCTGTGCAAGTCTGAGTTGATCTACTGTGAGCATGGCTGAGAGTCTCTCAAGAAGAGTCCTAGAGAAGTGAAATGATTGGCTCAGTAGCCAGATCCCTCAATGAATATCCCTGTTTTAGCTGTAAGAAACTAGTTACAGTTGCCCTTTCATATTTGCAGCTTCCACATCCAGGGATTCAACCAACTGCAGGTTGAAAATATTTGAAAAAATTTCCAGAAAGTTCCAAAAAAGTAAAACTTGTATTTCCTGCATGTAGGCAGCTATTTACATAACATTTACATTGTATTAGCTATTATACATTAGCTAGACATGATTTTAAAGTACAGGGGAGGATATGCAAAAGTTATATGCAAATATGTGTGATTTTATATAAGGAACTTGAGCATCTTCAGAGTTTAATATCCATGGGGGAAGGGGCACAGTGGTCCTGGAACTAATCCTCTGGGGATACTCAGGGACAACTGTATGATCATTTGATTGACATCCAGAGCAGATTCCAAAACTCAGGAATTGTCTTAATACCCATACAGCCTGCAAAACTCTTGTTTCATAATACCTAGCATTCTAATGTTTGACTGACTGTTAATATCAGTTATAACTAACTTAGTTATATAGTCCACAATCTGAAACATATAGAATCAAAGATCTGCTCACCACTGACAGCCAAATTATGTCATAATTAAGTAGTTAAGACTTTTATACATCTACTTACCTTAAAACCAGAGTACCCCTGAATTATCCTGGTAAATGTCATTCCTATATTAGGCTCCTGAAATCTGTGTTTACAACCACTCTGTACATGGATTGTTACTTGACTGTTTTAACATCTTCACCACAGATGTAAAAGTCATGGCCTGATGGTCTGGTTCCTCAGTGCCTGAGCCCTACTGAGCTTACATAATGTCTCTTTGCTTTCCTTAAAAAGGAAAACATCCAATAAGATCAATATTTGCTTCAGAAACTCTTCAGGCTCTCAATTTTTTATGAAATTCAGAACCCTTAAAAGAAACAAGGATCACTACAGCCCTTTAGAGAACACATTCTTATTGCTGGTTCCAGAAAGGAGAACCTCCTCTGTCCTGGTATGAGCATTTCACTGCTTGCCTGAAGACACTCCCCTGGGTGAGACCATCACATGGAGGGTGTCCTTACAAATAGACTGACCATGGTTAGTGCCAAAGGACTGCAGTGTAATGGTGGGGAGGGGCAGAAGAGAGATTTCAAGGAAAACAAGAGCTAGTTGACCCCAAGCTCTCTTTCTCATGGTATCTTGTATGCTTTCTGTTAGAAAGGACTATGGGAAATCTATTACAGTTAGTCCAAAGTTGCACTGCGTGACCAGGAGTCCCATTCTCTGACCATGGTCATCTCAGCATGGAGAAGCCAGGCAGCTAGACTCTCATCATCCCATCTTTCAGTGAGTGAGTGATCCCAGTCTCCTCTCCTATTCTCGTGACAGGGACTCTCGCCGGCCTGAGGAGTCTGGACTCCGTGATCTGTTTCCTCTTTTTGTCGTCTTGACTTCTGTTAGCCCACTTAAGCATGAGTGTAAACCGTCCAAGGCATACCTTTGCTGCTCGGTTTTCTGAGGTCCTTTTTTGTCTCCTTGCCAAAGCAGTCCGGTGATCAGGACTAGGCAGGCAGGGAATCATTCCACTTCCTTTATTGCCTGTAGCTCAGGTTCAGCCCCTGAGTACAGTGGGGACATGCCTCTCTTCACCCTCACTCCTCTGGGGTATGTTGAAGTGTTAGTCATTCAGTCATGTCTGACCCTTTGTGACCCCATGGACTGTAGCTCACCAGGCTCTTTTGTCTGTGGAATTCTCCAGGCAAGAATACTGGAGTGGGTTGCCATTTCCTTCTCCAGGGGATATTCTGAACCCAGGGATCAAACTCAGGTCTCCTGCATTGTAGGTGAATTCCTTACTATCTGAGCCAACTGGGGAGTACTTTAATCAAATAGGGTACATAATTTCTTCCTAGAAACTGTCCAGTTTATGGGGTTCTGTTCTCCATTGTCCATAGGAAAAAACAGCAAAACTCCACCTGTACAAAAATATAAAACAATTATAGCATTTTAAGGCAATATATATTACAGTTATAGAAATTGCATGCAAGTGTATCACCTAGCCTTGAACTCTAAATTATTCAAATTGAAAGCAAATTATTCAATTTACTGCTGTTATGATGATCAAGTTATTTAGAGCTTTCTATACAGTTCTTTTTTCCTTGTTAAAAAACAAAATTCAACTGTGGTTGTTCAGTTGCTCAGTCATGTCCAACTCTTTGCAACTCCATGGACTGCAACACACCAGGCTTCCCTGTCATTCACCACCTCCTGGAGTTTGCTCAAACACATGTCCACATATTCAGTGATGCTATCCAACCATTTCATCCTCTGTCACCCCCTTCTCCTCCTGCCTTCAATCTTTCCTAGCATCAGGGCGTTTTCCCAGTGAGTCAGTTCTTTGATCTGATGGCCAAAATATTGGAGTTTCAGCTTCAGAATCAGTCCTCCCAGTGAATATTCAGGACTGATTTCCTTTAGGATGGACTGGTTGGATCTGCTTGCAGTCCAAGAGACTCTCAAGAGTCGTCTCCAACACCACAGTTTGAAAGTGTCCATTCTTAGGCACTTAGCCTTCTTTATGGTCCAACGCTGGAAAAACCATAGCTTTGACTATATGGACCTTTGTCAGCAAAGTAATGTCTCTGCTTTTTATTCAGAGTCAGGTGAGTTAGTTTTAAAGCTTTTGGCTTTATTCAGTGATTCACGAGTCCAGCAGGATCCCATGTAGCAGACTGAAAGGAGCTCTGAAGAGCCATAGAAAATGGAAGCCTTTTACAGGTAGAAGGAGTCAGGTCAAGGAAGTTATTCTAAAAGAGACCTGATTGTTTCAGGCAAGGTCACCTTCCTCTGGAGCACAGCAAGTGTCTGTCAGTTGGATTACCTCACTAGTGCTGACCAGGAAATTCCGGACTTGAAAATAATATATGTACATTTTTGACTAGTTAAGTTTACCTACCTGAAAAAGGCCAAAACTACAATTAGGCTATATATTATAACTCAGGTGATGTGGGTTTAGCACAAGTGACTCCATTTTGGGCCTCTTATCTCTCTCTCTCTCTCTTTTTAAAAATGTATTTGGCTGCACCATGTCTTAGCTGTGGCACGTGGGATCCAGCTCCCTGAGCAGGGGCTGATCCCACTACTCCCCTGAGCAGAGTCCCATCCTCTGGACCACCAGGGAAGTTCCTTGTCTCTTTTTTAACACCCCGAAACTTGGGTTTTATGAATCTGCTGTCATATTTCCCACCTGTCTTTCTCATTTAATTTCTATAAACCATGACTATTATATTTAGTTCTAGAGACCAAATTTTAAACCCTTGGCATTATATGTTATACATTATATGTTATGCATTCTTCTATCATATATTATATATAATATATTTATAGCTAACCAAGAAAATATTGCTTTCTATTGGTTTATATTTATGAAAGCTGTATGGTTGTGATGTATCATATTTAGGTGTACCTTAGTTTGGGCAAATGTTGAGTTTTTAGTGAAGTTTTATAAATCAATATTTCCAAAAATATATATATATATATATACAAAAATATATAATAATACAAATATATATATAATAACTATTTTTAGTCACAAAATTTGAAATTTATTATTTCCCAAAGGTAAATATAATAATATAAAATATAGCTGTGCATTGAAATTTCAATTATCTGTTTAGCTCCATAAATGATGACTTGACAAAAAGATATGGCCTGGATATTCCTCAGCCCTTTTTAGTGTTATCTGTTACACTATATCAAAATATGAAGTCCTTTTAAAACTTCTTCACGCTTTTATAAGAGGAAATTCTTCTATTATGGACTTTATAATAGAGATGTGATTTGTAGCAATACAGATGATATGACCCAATACTGCCACCAGAAGCCGTTTGCAGGCTTCCTACTGAAGTTTCAAAGCTATCTTGAGAACCTAGTCTTGAAAGCTCGAAAGCTAAGTTGGGATTGTTCAGTAAAGAGTTTGGTATGCTATTCTTTCATCTAATCCATGCATGAGATATCTGTTGCCTTTGATCACACAAAACGGATAATTTTTAAAATGTCTATACTATGGTGAATATATGTGTTTCTATGCTTATAGGTTATAAAATTATTAATACATTTGTGAAGTTCTTCATTAAAAAACTTTTTACATCTATTAGTTTACATAATTATGGTGTATATTTGGAAATATTGACTTATTTTCTCTTCACTTAAAATTATTTCCCAAGTCTCCAGGAAAGGGGCATGGGTATCTGCATATTGAATAACCCCCAAGTGAACTTGAGAACCACTCTTAGAAGATGATCTATAAACTCATATCAAAAAGTTCACTGTTGAGGCTCTTTTCTGACCATCTATTAAAAAAAATTTAAACATTTTATTACCTCTCATTTTCTGTTGAATTTTGCATTTTACAACCTTTCATTTTTCTTAATGAGTAACCACATCTTTTCTGCTTTTTTGATACGCTGCCTTTGTAATACAGCTTTGAAGACTTGAGTCGGTAATGTTTTTCTTTGCTCTTTCTGCTTTACATCATTTTAAATAGCTAAATGTCACTGATAAATTGGAATATGCCTGTGATTTTGTATACACATACTTTTTTTGGCCATGGCTATTTTGCTTTGTGATAAACATGCCATCTCTTTCATTTTAGATAATACAAGAAGACCCAATGCATTCTCCCTGGATGAGCAACACATTACGTGTATTTTGTGCAATTAGTGGTACGTCAAGGGACCGAAGTTATGGTTCCCCAAGATACACTGATGAAATATGAGGACATGCAGATGTCAAGTGACAATAAGACTGAACTTCTCAGAAATATTTGGAGCTGTGCAAATGTTAGGAATTTAAAGATTTGTTATACACAGAATGTTTCTTCCTGACACCAAAACTTTCATGCTTTCATATATATGTAAGCAACTTTAAAGTGCCTGGAAAATTGCACCACTGTGCTTAGTTTGTACTTTTTAAGGTAGATCTATATACCGAGGAATAGAGCTCAAAAACTTTCATTTGATTTGCTTAATTGTTACTTAAAATATTAATGGTACTGTGTAAAATGGTATAATGGCAGTCAATAAAAGTAAAACTTCTTTGTAATTAGAAGTGAAGGAAATAATACTTTGAACTTAGCATTTTTCTTGACAGGAAGCTAAATTCATTATTATACTAGTCCTTGGAGGAAAAAAAAATGAAAAATTTTTCATGAAACATGGATACTTCCAACTGAGATCATTTGAAACCTTGCCTACCAATGGTCTAGACTGAGTTAAAGGAAACAAAACCATTATGTAAACACGGAAATTTTCACAAAGAAAGGACAAATATATAGAAATACCAGACTTCCAAATCCTTCAAGTTTTGATCCAATTATGCTTGGTATTCCAGTCAGTGGTCTCTCTAACATACTAGGCAAGGGATTCCTTTCTGGCCTTTGTTTGCCTAGCAAGCAGCATTTGTTGCCAAAGCTTCATCAGTTGAGGCTGTCCATAAAGCTAAACAAATATCTCTGAGATTTGCAGTTACTTCAAAGTTTTAGCAGCAGAATCTGAGGGTAGGGATTTTGTAATGATGATTTCTTCAGTTTACAAGGTTAGTAAGTATTTTGATAGAACTTGATGATCACAGCATTCCTTGGGTCAGTATACAACACGTATTTACCAGTTTCTGGCTAAGGATTATGTCTCTAACTATGAAGAAACTTCAGATTAACTAAATAATTCAGGAGAAACCAAGATGTGAAGGACATTTTTACCTTGAACTATCCGTAAAATTTTGGCTGCCTTTCTTGTAAACATTAAGTCCTAGATTTATTGTTCATATATAGTTTAGCCTATTTTATCGACAAAAAAGGAAAAAACAGACACTGAAATATAAGTGGATTGCATGGAGCTTTGGCTTTTTAAATACTCTGTGATTAAGTAAATCTTAGAGCTTATTATGCACCTGGCTTGGCCATTTTTCTTTACATGTCATTTGTAAGCTTTCAGGGGAACATTAAATTACTTATGAAAGGTTAATTTTGTATTTTAATAAGGGATTCAGAAATTCCAGAGGCAGTTGGTAATTCCTTAATATCTTGGAGTAACATGAAAAGTTAGTTTCACCTTTAAAAGTATTATATTTGACACATACGTGTAAAAAATCATCACCCAGAGAGAGTGATGCCTTCTGAGAATGAGGCGTCTTAGGGAAACGTGAGTGCTCTTTTGTCAATGACCAGTCCCTATCCTGTCCCCCGGCATGGCATTGTGCCCTGTGGGTCATTTTAAAAAGTAGAACAAATGACCCCTGCCCTCAAAGAAGTTGCAGTCTAGTTGAGGAGGCAAGATAGACACAAAAATAAATAATACAAGAATTAACAATATAAGACAAGATAAGTTGTCTCTGAGGACTGCCAGATGAATGACGCTGTCCATAACTCATATCAGATTCAAGGGATGAGAAGCTGCTGTGAGTGTTAATGTTCAAGGATGACTTCATGGAGAAAAGAAAGCCTTGAACAGGCTTTCAAAGATGAGAAGCTATTCTAGGCAGGAGGACTGTCACAAGCAAAGGTGCAGAAATAGTTTGTAAAAGGTCAGGGGATGGTGAAGAGGCCAGTTTTGTTTAAGGGAGTAATGGATTCTGAATCTAGAAAGAAAATTCACACCTAGATTTTGGAAGGCCTTCAATACCAGGATAATAGCATTTGGCAGAGAAGGCAATGGCACCCCACTCCAGTACTCTTGCCTGGAAAATCCCATGGACAGAGGAGGCTGCAGTCCATGGGGTCGCGACTAGTCGGACATGACTGAACGACTTCACTTTCACTTTTCACTTGCATGCATTGGAGAAGGAAATGGCAACCCACTCCAATGTTCTTGCCTGGAGAATCCCAGGGACGGGGGAGCCTAGTGGGCCACGATCTATGGGGTCGCACAGAGTCAGACACGACTGAAGCGACTTAGCATTAGCAGCAATAGCATTTGGACATTACTCAATAAACAGAAGGAAACCAGTCAAGGTTTGTGAATGGAGATATTACTTGACTAAATGTTACTTTTATGAATGTAATCTTTTATATTGCTGCCAGAAGCTTTTGAGTCCAAGAGAGATGGATATATGGAAACTAGTTAGATAGTTATTGTAGTAATCTAATTATGAGTCCATAAGCCCATAGATGTGAACAAGAATGGAGAAGAAAGGACAAGTGCAAGAGATACTATGTGGAAAGATTGGACATGATTCATTGATGGCCAAGGAGAGAAAAGGAAAAAGTAAAGATAATTTTGTGTCCTGTGGCCACAGGCCTCCAGGTCATGGCACAATTTCCCTAGGATTTTTTCACCAGCTTCCAAACTGAGGGCAGAAATGTATACAGAGAGAACAAGGTGGGTTAGACTAGAGAAAGCCAGCTAAGTAGGCTTTGAAACACTGTGTATGTTAGCTATTACTGTTTATATAGTTTAAAGATTTCATGGCTGGTGCACTGGGATGACCCAGGTGGATGGGATGGGCAGGGAGGTAGGAAGAGGGTTTAGGGTGGGGAACACATGTAAACCCATGGCTGATTCATATCAATGTATGGCAAAAACCACTACAATATTGTAAAGTAATTAGCCTCCAACTAAAATAAATAAATTAAAAAAAAATAAAGATTTCATGAATTGATTTGGCCTCTACAGATGAATTCATATCAAAGAATACATTTCTGCTATACTGATTATTTTTGCAATTAAGCTTGACTCCAGGTTTCCCTGGAAACTACTGTTTTGATAGTCTTTGAACAGCTTGTAAAATGTGAATAAAGTCACCATTAGTAGTATTAGTTTATCATGACAATGAGAACCCATAGAGAAAGTAAGCAATTCCATGCAGATTTTATGAGTAACCAATGCACCAATGGCATCAAGTCTATAGATGCTTTGTTATTGTTACCATATTTATATGAATTGATTGCATATATAAGTACTGTATCTTTTAATGGAAATTTCTAGGGAAATCTACTAGACTATTCAGGTATGATCTAAATCAAATCCCTTACAATTATACAGTGGAAGTGACAGACAGATTCAAGGGATTAGATCTGATAGAGTGCCTGAAGAACTATGGACAGAGGTTTGTGACATTGTACAGGAGGCAGTGGGCAAGACCATCACCAAGAAAAAGAAATGCAAAAAGGCAAAATGGTCCTCTGAGGAGGCCTCAGAAATTGCTGAGAAAAGAAGAGAAGCTGAAGGCATGGAGAAGCAGAAGATACTAAGGAGAGGTGGCAGAAATATACAGAAGAACTATACAAAAAAGATCTTCATGACCCAGATAAACACGATGGTGTTTTTCTATGGATATGTTTTCATTTGTCTTGGGCATACACCTAGAAGTTGAATTACTGGGTCATATGGTAACGATGTTTAACCTTTTGAAGAATTGCCAGACTGTTTTCCACAGTAATTGCACTATGAAGAGGAGAGTGAAAAAGTTGGCTTAAAGCTCAGCATTCAGAAAACTATGATCATGGCATCTGGTCCCATCACTTCATGGAAAATAGACGGGGAAACTGTGGAAACAGTGGCTGACTTTATTTTCTTGGGCTCCAAAATCACTGCAGATGGTGACTGCAGCCATGAATGTAAAAGACGCTTGCTCCTTGGAAGGGAAGCTATGACCAACCTAGACAGTATATTCAAAAGCAGGGACATCACTTTGCCAACAAAGGTCTGTCTAGTCAAGGCTATGGTTTTTCCAGTAGTCATGTATGGATGTGAGAGTTGGACTCTAAAGAAAGCTGAGCATTGAAGAATTGATGCTTTTGAACTGTGGTGTTGGAGAAGACTCTTGAGAGCCCCTTGGACAGCAAGGAGATCCAACCAGTCCATCTAAAGGAAATCAGTCCTGGGTGTTCATTGGAGGGACTGATGTTGAAGCTGCAATTTCAATACTTTGGCCCCCTGAATCAAAGAGCTGGCTCATTGGAAAAGACCCTGATGCTGGGAAAGATTGAGGGCAGGAGGAGAAGGGGACGACAGAGGATAAGATGGTTGGATGGCATCACCGACTCAATGGACATGGGTTTGGGGGGACTCTGGGAGTTGATGATGGACAGGGAGGCCTGGCGTGCTGCGGTTCATGGTGTCGCGAAAGAGTTGGACACGACTGAGCGACTGAACTGAACTGAACAGTCGCAGCAGCACTAAATAAGTATTCTAATTTCCCCATATTCTCAACAACACTTGTTATTATCTGCCTCTTTGATTATACCTTCCTAGTAAGTATGAAGTGGTATCTCATTGGGGTTTTTGTTTGCATTTCTCAAAAGGTTAATGAAGTTGAGCATTGTTTCATGTGTTTGTTGACCATTCTTATCCGTTCTTTGGCAATACGTCTATTCAGATTCTTTACCCATTTTTAAACACTGGTTTGTCTTTTTTTTTTTTTTTTTTGATTCTTAGTTTTTTTTTATTTTTTAAATTTTAAAATCTTTAATTCTTACATGCATTCCCAAACATGAACCCCCTCCCACCTCCCTCCCCATAACATCTTGGTTTGTCTTTTGATTGTTGAGTTGCAAAAGTTCTTCATATGTTCTAGATGCAAGTTTCTTATCAGCTATATGATTTCCATAAATTTCTGTGGCTAACTTTTTACTTTTGTAATGGTGTTCATTGAAACAAAAGTTTTTAATTTTGGTGCAATCTAATTTCTCTGTTTTCTTGTCATTTGTGCTTTGATGTTATACCTAAGAAGACATTGCCTAATCCCAGATCATGGAGATTTATACCTAATTTTCTTTGAGTTTAAAAAAATTTTGTATTTGACTACCTACGCATACTTTATTTACAAATTGCAAGTCTTCTTATGGTACATAAAATGTTTTCTGTAGTTGATCTCAGCTTTGTTCACACTGAAGAGAGTTCTTTTCTATGCACAGTTGCTGCTGCTGCCACTGATTTGTTTTCTTTCAGGATCAAGATGGGCACTTTCATATATAATCTTATTTTTAATTCCTTCTCTGGAAAGTCTTTCCTGGATTCTTAGCTTTGCATAATTATACCTACAATGGAACCAGCATCCTATGCAGATGTACCACCCTTTATGGCAGAAATCAAAGAAGAATTAAAGAGCCTCTTGATGAAAGTGAAAGAGGAGACTGAAAAAGTAGGCCTAAAAGTCAACATTCAGAAAACTAGATCATGGCATCTGGTCCCATCACTTCATGGCAAATAGATGGGGAAACAGCACCCGAAAACTTTCTACTCTTCCACTTTTTTACTAAGAAGGTAAGCCCCTTAAAGGTAGAGTCTCTTCTGATTTTTTGTCTCTGTTTCCCTGAAACATAAAAGCACCTGCCAAAGAATAAGCACTTGAGCAGTCTCAAGAAAGCCAGTTTAGATAACCAGATCCTTCTAGAGCTTTTAGTATGGGCAAGGCAGTGTGAACAATCCCCCAGCCCTCAAAGAGCTTGTGGTTGAGGAAGATAAGACATAGTCACATAAGGAGATAAGAGAAGGTCTGATAATAGCAAATCAGTGGTCATGACAAGTGCTTGAACAGGCAGAGCTTTTTTAGATGTAGAACAAAACAGGCTTCATGAAGGACGACAGCCTTGAGGGATGGGTAACCAGCATGTGTGTGTTACGGAAGGACCTTAGGCAGGGTAGTTAAAAACTTCATTTTAACTATTAAATGAACACTGACCCTTAGAACCGATCACTAGAATAAGAGCCATGCAAAGGACAAATAATAATAGATAAAAAATAAATAAAAATAAATAGTATGTTACCTGCATATAAAAGCAGGTAACATTATCTTGATCTTCTGACCTCCTTATCCTTTTGCCTTAGACTCAAACTCAGGAAAGCAGCTTTTTTTTTTTTTTTCTGTTAGTACATTTGCACTCTAGTTGCTTGGTCCCCATGTTAGAAAACTTTTGAAGCCAACCTCGGTCAAATTCTGACCAACAAGTCTTGTTCTTTGTGTATTGCAGCATTTTGTATTCTTTGTGTATTGCAGCATTTTGTAATAATCACCGATTCTGTAGATTGCCTAGGGCTGAGAGTCTTACAGGCTCTGGACTCCTCATCTGGCATGCTGAGTGTGTGCCTCTGATAGGAAACCAAGGAAAGCTATCATATGAACTGTTGAGGGCTGTAATCTGGGAATTGTCGACCATCTGTCACAATTTTTTGATCTTCCATTGTAAGCCAGCTATACGGACGATCAAGGCTGTATTCAGCGGATAGATACACAGGTGCATGCTAAGTCACTTCAGTGGTGTCCAACTCTGCGAGCCCATGAACTGTAGCCTGCTAGGCTCCTGTGTCCATGGGATTCTCCAGGCAAGAAGACTGGAGTGGATTGCCATCCCTTCCTCCAGGGGATCTTCCCACCCCAGGGATCCAACCCAAGACTCTTGTGTCTCCTGCATTGCAGGCAGATTCTTTACCTACTGAGCCACCTGGGATACACAGGTAAGACATTATAATCTAGCAGCTACTCCAAGGGTGGCCTTTCTCTGTCATTAACTGGACTGGGTCTTCTCGATTCTGTATCCGTTTGAGAGATGTAAGCAATAGTGGCTAGCACTGTTATATTTGGCTGTTTGATACTGAGAAGCAAAAGCAGAGCTAATATAGACGTGGAGTTCTGTTCAGTGCAAAGCTGACCAGGTCCTATAGTGCTCCTGCACTGAATTATTTCATAATTCTTCCGTGCCATAGTCAAGATTTGCGATGCTTCCAGAGGCACTGTAACATGAAGATAGTACTATATCTTCCCTCCATAGCTGAAACTAAATCTAGATAGAAAAACAGAAAAAATGAAAGAGGTTGAGTGAAGGGAAAGGGCTGATCTGACAGAATTATCCCTACCAGAACAAGTACAGTGAAAGTGAAAGGCTTCTGGGAGGAAACTAGGCTAGACTTTTTTCCACCGGAACCCCAAGTAGGTACAGGGTCGGCTGAATACAATTCAGGTCACATGCAAGAGAAATGTTCAAAGAGGTAATCTGGGATATTTACACAGAATGTTTTGGTTTTGAAAATAAGGTAATCCCACCACCACCACCACCACATCCTCCTTTGCTGTGGAAAGTGAAAGTCATTCAGTCATGTCCGACTCTTTGTGACCCGATGGACTGTAGCCCGCCAGGCTCCTCTGTCCATAGGATTTTCAAGGCAAGAAGACTGGAGTGGGTTGCCATGCCCTCCTCCAGGGTACATTCCCTACCCAGGGATCGAATCAGGCTCTCCTGCATTGCAGGCAGATACTTTACCTATCTGAGCCACCATGGAAGCCACCGGCAAAACATACAAAGCTGCCGGCTGATAGCAATCAACACTGCCATACTGGCACATGCTGACTGCATATGAACCCTGCCCTGTGTCTGTCTTCCTGAACAGTAGCCAGTTATTCATCGTTGTAGCTTCCACACACACCTGAGCATTGACCACCCGTCCCTTATGCCCCCAGACTCTTAGGCCCCTCTGCTTACCTCCTCTGTCTTCCTTCCACTATCAGAATTACACAGAAGTAGTTTTCGGTTAATGATTGAACTGATAGGAGTTACTCCCTCGGTATTTCCTCTCTAGAGAGTCTCTAAAGCCATAGCCGCCTTCAGTTGAATTTAATGTATGTTTCTCATTTGGATTTCTTCTGTCAATGTTCACAGATCATGAGGTCTCTTAAAAAAGATGAAAAAGTCTTCAGTTTCTGTCCCCATTTTCTACCCATTTCACTGCAGCTATAGAAATCCTGTAGGGGAAAATTTGCCCAACCAATCTTCTTTAAAGACATTTCGTCCTCACTTCGGGTGTTGGGACCTGGAGTGAGGTCTGCAGTCTCTGTGTCTAGGAGGTGAGTGCCGGCCCCTCCCTCCCAGGGCCTCCTGGGTCCTGTCCTCCTCTGCTCAGTCTCTTCTTCTCCCCAAGAGCTCCCCACCCCCCTGTGCTGTGTGCTCTCCTCACACTAGCTGCTCAGCGCTCGCTGTCTGGATGAACCAGTTCCCGCACCGTGACCCACTCCAGCTCATCTCACTGAAGGGCATTTCAGCAAGTTTCTGCAGCCACTGCAACTTGGGGGAAACTGACATTTAGTTGGTCAGGATCTGAGAAGCCTGCGCTAGGGAAATGTCTTGAGATGGAACTGGCTGTAGTTTCCTTCTCTTTACCCCAACTCTGAAATTTATCTCGCAGATGGATACCTCTCTACCCTCAGGCTCCCTCCCAGCCAGGTATTCTGCAGCACGGATTTCTTCCTTTGGATGGCTCTCAGCAAATCAGTCCCTGGCCCTGCTCTGCTTCCTCCCCCTGATCCGATGTTGGGACATCCCTAGGAAGTCAGCTACCTCATCATCCCACCCCCTCTTCTAGGAGGGAGCAGAGTGGGGTGGGTATCTTGTGCTTCCTCTTTCTGGAGCCCAACAAGCCACCACATCTTTGTAATTGTGACAAGGTACACACAAGCACCTCCATTGATTCAGGACTTTATTTTTATGTCTTTCAGTAGATAGTCTTCTCCAGCTAATGCTTTTTTTCCTTCAGGGCTAATATCTTAGATGTCTTGGGTCTTATTAGAGGAATTAAACTGCTTTATAGTTGGCAGCAGTGATAGAACTGAAATTGTTTGTCCAAGTTAACAAGTTGGAGGGTCACTAGTAGTGAGAAAGACTTCACCAGGAAGTGGAAAGGACAGCTACAGGGATGGTGAGGCAGACCTTGAGCATCCTCAGATTCCAAACATAGCCTGCCTGTAGACCAACTGCCAGGTTAGAAATGAGGGTGAGGCTGCCCGCTCCTGCTTGTGGTATGCAGGTATGAGTGTATAGACCCTGACCTTCCCCACCATCACCTGCTGGCTGACCTCACACATGCTCACTTCTTTGGTTATTCCTTTGTTGTCTGGTCCCTTAGATCTTAGAACTGTGGTTCTTAATTGGGATTGATCATTGAGTAGGATCAATGCCAAGACATCTGGCAATGACTGGAGACATTTTGGGAAGTGGGCTAGAGACCTGGGGTGCTGTGCAACACCCTACTGTGCCCAGGCAGCCACCCACAACAAAAATGTACCTGGTCTCTAAGGTCAGGAGTGCAGAGTACCACTACCACGTGCCTCACTGAACTCCCTGAAAGCTGCTCCACCAGCTGGTTCATCCTCAAGGACCCTTTTGCTGGTCATCCCATCAGTAAATTCACTGGGAGATCTCTTTCCTACTAGGGACTTTTTTACCCTCAGCTACAACTGTTACCTCTTGTGTCCTTGCATACCGGGCTTCCCATGATGGTAGTGGTAAAGAACCCACCTGCCAATGCAGGATACGTAAGAGTAGCAGCTTCCATTCCTGGGCCAGGAAGATTCCTTGGAGGAGGGCATGGCAACCCACTCCAGTTTCCTTGCCTGTACAATCCTGTGGACAGAGGAGCCTGGCAGGCTACAGTTCATAGGGTCTGACACAACTGAAGCAACTTAGCAGGCACACACACACGTACCTGCACACCACAAGCGGGAGTGGGCCTCCCGACCCTCATTTCTAATCTGGCACTTGGTCTACAGGTGAGCTTTGCATACACGAGCTCATTTTATACTCACTGCAACTTTGTGAGGCAATTACTAATATCACCCACCTCCTTATGACTGGGGAAGCTGAGGCACAGTGAAGCTAGATAAGTTGTTTGAGATCACACCATCAATAAGTAGTCAGCTAGAATCTGAACCCAGGGAATCTAGTGTAGAAATTCACACTCTGAACCACCACATGGAGATGAATCAGGGAAAAAGGAGGACAGATGCAGGAGAATAAAGTGATGTGGAAGCAAGGAAGGAGGAGGAAAGCTTCAGTTCCCTGACATCGGAAGGCAATTGCTAGACGGTACCCAGCCTCTTTTTCCAGGCCCTTGGATCACCCACTTCTGTCTCTGTTACCAAAGCTTCCTAAGTACATTGGACTTAGGCAAGAGTTCAAATCAATGAAATAAGTGGTGTCCAGAAGAATCAACGTTTTCTTTCATTAAAAATTTTTTTATTGGAGTACACTTGCTTTATAATGTTTTGTCAATTTCTGGTGTACAGCAAAGTGGATCAGCTATATGTATACATATATCCCTTCTTTTTGGATTTCCTTCCCATTTAGGTCATCACAGAGCATTGAATAGAGTTCCCTGTGCTATACAGTAGGTTCTCATTAGTTATACATATACATATACAGTAGTCTATACGTGTCAATCCTAATGTTCAAAATTTATCCCTCCCTAACACCAGTTTCCCCCCTAGTAACCAGAAATCTGTTTTCTACACCTATGACTCTATTTCTTTTTTTTTTTTACCCTTTTAAAAATATAAATGTATTTATTTTAATTGGAGGCTAATTACTTTACAATATTTTATTGGTTTTGCCATACATCATCGTGAATCCGCCACGGGTGTACACGTGTTCCCCATCGTGAACCTACCTCCCTCCCCTTACCATCCCTTTGGGTCTTCCCAGTGCACCAGCCCCAAGCACCCTGTATCATGCATCAAACCTGTACTGGTGATTCATTTCACATATGATATTATACATGTTTCAATGCCATTCTCCCAAATCATCCCACCCTTTCCCTCTCCCACAGAGTCCAACCGACTGTTCTATACATCTGTGTCTCTTTTGCTATGTGACTCTATTTCTGTTTTGCAAATGAATTCATTTGTACCATTTTTTTTTAGATTTCACATATAAGCAGTATCATATGATGTTTGTCTTCCTTACTTCACTCAATATGACAATCTCTAGATCTATTCATTGTTGGGAGCCAGCGTGAGGAACTCCGCCCATGGCAAAGGTCATGAGGAGGAAGCTTGGCATATGCAAAGGCGTGATCAAGCCTCAGGAAACCCCCCTGTTCCCAAGCATCTACCCCAAAACCAGAGTACTTTACGGGAGCTCTCCCCCATAACCATTTTTCTCAGAGAAGGAGTTAACTTGCAGCTCCAGTTAATAAAAATTCCTGGGCGTGATAAGAGTGTTTCAGCTTACGAACTCTGAAGGTTCTCTGGCCTGCCTGATCAGGTTCGTCCATCCACATGTGATTGTTTACAGCCTCCCAACTGTGAGAGGCACAGGATGTTTTAAAACTTTCTAAATACAGACTCTTTTGAGAAGTTAGAAGATTATTAGTATAGCATTAGTAGGAATTATATTGGTGAAGGGTTTTTTCATTTGTCCTGCCAATAATTACTGCTAATTCCCTGCCCTGGGTGTGACAAGGATGTCTCAGGTCAAACCTCTCTGCTGACAGGCTAGCTTATGTGACAACCTCTCAACCGTAAACAGCACAGAGAGTTTGGAATATTAGCATAGGGCTTTTTTCATTGATGAGTCAATGATTGCCATCAGGCCTCCATATCCTGAGGCACCTGAGAATATATTAATCAATGTATTTGGAATATAGAAAAGGAAATATAGTAGTTTTTGATGTTAGCAATACTAGACTTTTGAGTTAATGAATCTTCTCTTTTGTTATAGATCACTGTACTTTGTTATAAATCACTATAAATCACTATGCTATGTAACTTTATCACTATCTTAAGACAAAATAGATCTTAAGGGGAACATTGGTAAAGGGTTTACATTTGTTGAGCCAATATTTGCTGCTAAAACTTCATATTCCTGCCCTTATAATAAATATAACTAGCATATAGGAAAAATAAGTATTAACCTTTCAGATTAATCATGTTAAACCTTAGGTTAAGTAAATTCCTTTCTTGATTGTAACTCACTACACCCTCACCCTATGGGAATGCAACTTTATTTGGAGGGTGGCGCCTGATTTAAGAAAAAATCACCCCTGGAAAAATAAGTTTTCTGGTTAACTGACCAGTATCAGAAAGAGCCATAAAATGTCAGCAGACCTCATGGCTAAAAGATGATGAAACTCATAAGACCTTTGTATAATTTTATATGAAGCACCTGATTGTGACAAGGGTCAGGTCTGCTGACCCCCACGTGACTCTGTATTCATCCCTATGTATAACAAAAAGGTATATAAACAAACCTGAAAAATAAAGAAATCGGATCAGTATCTGGAAAGACTGATTCCCCCATGTCGTTTCTTTCTCGCTCCCCGTTTTCCTGGCTGAATTCGCATCTGAAATGTGGGTACTCACCAAGCCTGCTAATTCTGCCTGGGCGTCTTGAGATCGGACCAGGGAGGCCTCAGTGCCTCCTCTCCTTTGGGAAAGTGGAAAGACGCCTGTGGCCTACGTAGGTGGTGATTGGTATTTCATGTAAACCAGTTATTCAGCCTCTTTTTCTCCACTAATTCTCCTGCTACACTATCTGTTTCTAATCTCCCTCTATATCTATAATTAAATACGTTTTTTCCAGGACGCCGACTCCATCCCCACCTTCGAATCACCCTGGATCCACCGGGGCTGGACCCCAGCAATTCATGTTCCTGCAAATGGCATTATTTTCTTCTTTTTTATGGCTGAGTAATGGCAACCCACTCCAGTATTCTTGCCTGGAGAATCCCATGGGCGGAGGAGCCTGGTGGGCTACAGTCCACGGGTTTGCAAAGAGTCGGACACGACTGGGTGACTTCACTTTCACTTTCACTAATATTCTAATGTTATTTTTATATAGTAAAAATGCAGTGGTTTTCCGAAGGAATCTGAATTCAGGAATAGAAAAATGCTTCATTTTGGTTTTGCTTTTCCCCTCTCTGCCAAAGTGCAACCTAGGACAACAAACTCAAAAGATCCACCTATGTCCTCCCTCACCATATAGCTGTAATTTCGACAAGCGTGTGCATGTGTGCTCGCCAGGTATCATCAGTCGTGTCAGATACTTTGCGACCCCATGGACTGTAGCCCACCAGGCTCCCCTGTCCATGGGCTTCTCCAGGCAAGAATACTGGAGTGGGGTGCCACGCCCTCCTCCAGGAATCGAACCTGAGTCTCTTGTGTCTCCTGCATTGCAGGTGAATTCTTTACCCACCGAGCCACCCGGGAAGCCCACTTTAAACAAGAACAGGCCTTAAAATCCTAGGAAGACTGGAGACTAAACTGAAGATCATTCCAATTCTCAAATAAATTCTCAAAAGCCCTCTCACCTTCACCTGCACCTTGTCACATCTTTAGGGTTCTAAAGGAAATGTCAGCTTTATGGCTAAAGCAAACACTGGCCCTGAGAACAAACCTGGAACTCTCAGCTCCTTACCCAGAGTGGGAAAAAGACTATGGGTTTTGGTGTGTTTACTTCGGTAGGTAGAACTGGAAGGGTGTCAAGATTCCGTGGCTTGGCATCCAGCTGCAGCCTCTCTCCTAAGTTCTAGAATCTATACCCAGCTGCTTGCTGGGCTTCTCCCCTTGGAGACCCATGGGTACTTCAGGATCACCATGCCCCCACCTGACCTCCTGCTCTTCCCTGAACACCTGCTCTTCTTCCTGTGTTTCCCGTCTCAGTGATGACAATATCTCCCATCCAGTTACCCAGGCCAGGAACCCACGAGTCACCTAGGTCAGCATACATTTTCTGTAAAGAGCCAAATGGGAACTATTTGGGGCTTGGCTAGCCATACAGTCTCCGTCACAACTAGTCAGTCCTGCTGTTGCAGAATGAAAGCAGTCATTAGACAGCATGTAGCAAGTGGGTGGGGCTGTGTTCCAATCAATCTTCAATTGGGTGCACTAAAAAGTTTTCACATAATTTTCATAGGTTCCAAAATGATAGGTTCCTTTTGATTTTTTCCCAGCTATTGAAAAATGTAAAATCCATTCTTAGGTCATGGGTCATACAGAAATAAATGGGCTGGATTTGGTTGGTCTAGAATCCTCATGCTCCTTCCTTCCCACGTCTAACTGGGAAAGTCCTACAGAACTCACTTCCTGAACACATCTTGGATCTGTCCCACTTCTTCATCCATACGTACACCATGTGAGATCTTTGTCCATATCTACACCACTTGTCCACATGGCTTCTGACATGGACAGTTTAACAAAATTGAAGACTGCAAAGAAAGATCCTCTATGACTATGGTAAGCAGAAGTACATGTCTCTCCCAGGTTAAGTTCCTCACAGTGTGAAGGATATGCTAAAGAAGCGTTTGCTTCTTCCTACAGCTGGCACTGCAGAAAAAAATCTGTTAATGACTGCCAGGGTTTCATGAGGTGGCCTGGGAGGAGAGGGGAAATGATGCTCTGTAATCTAGTCCATGCGAAAGGGAATATGAAGCAGAACATGTGAGAGAGCTCCTGAGTACACACTGGCTCTGTCTAACTTCAGGGACTGCCTGGCCAAGGTCTAGCCCTTATCTCTGGGGATCTCCAGACTGAGACACTCAGATCCGCTTTGGTTAGGGGCCATGACATCTTCAGGTGACCCAGTTCAGTTCAGTTCAGTCGCTCAGTCGTGTCCGACTCTTTGCAACCCCATGAATCACAGCACGCCAAGCCTCCCTGTCCATCACCAACTCCCAGAGTTCACCAAGACTCACGTCCATCGAGTCCGTGATGCCATCCAGCCATCTCATCCTCTGTCATCCCCTTCTCCTCCTGCCCCCAATTCCTCCCAGCATCAGAGTCTTTTCCAATGAGTCAACTCATTGGAAATGAGGTGGCCAAAGTACTGGAGTTTCAGCTTTAGCATCATTTCTTCCAAAGAAATCCCAGGGCTGATCTTCAGAATGGACTGGTTGGATCTCCTTGCAGTCCAAGGGACTCTCAAGAGTCTTCTCCAAAACCACAGTTGAAAAGTATCAATTCTTCGGTGCTCAGCCTTCTTCACAGTCCAACTCTCACATCCATGCATGACTACTGGAAGAAACCATAGCCTTGACTGGACGGACCTTAGTCAGCAAAGTAATGTCTCTGCTTTTGCATATGCTATCTAGGTTGCTCATAACTTTTCTTCCAAGGAGTAAGCGTCTTTTAATTTCATGGCTGCAGTCACAATCTGCAGTGGTTTTGGAGCCCCAAAAAATAAAGTCTGACACTATTTCCACTGTTTCCCCATCTATTTCCCATGAAGTGGTGGGACCAGATGCCATGATCTTCGTTTTCTGAATGTTGAGCTTTAAGCCAACTTTTTCACTCTTCCCTTTCACTTTCATCAAGAGGCTTCTTAGTTCCTCTTCACTTTCTGCTATAAGGGTGGTGTCATCTGCATATCTGAGGTGATTGATATTTCTCCCGACACTCTTGATTCCAGCTTGTGTTTCTTCCAGTCCAGCGTTTCTCATGATGTACTCTGCATAGAAGTTAAATAAGCAGGGTGACAATATACAGCCTTGACGTACTCCTTTTCCTATTTGGACCAGTCTGTTGTTCCATGTCCAGTTCTAACTGTTGCTTCCTGACCTGCATACAGATTTCTCAAGAGGCAGGTCAGGTGGTCTGTATTCCCATCTCTTTCAAAATTTTCCACAGTTTATTGTGATTCACACAGAAAAGGCTTTGGCATAGTCAGTAAAGCAGAAATAGATGTTTTTCTGGAACTCTCTCTAGAACTTAGCTAATCTGCCCAAGACAGCTGAGGCATTGCTTCTCAGTTTCTAGTCCTCTGTCCTGTCTACAGTTTCAGTGCAGCATTGTAGAGCAGCAGCATTCTTCCCTGGAAAGGGGACCAGTGGCCAAACATCCCTGGAGTTCAACCTGTCTGTAGGATGACAGTCACCCTGTCCTGGTGGGAGCAAGAGACGTTAGGCAAATCACTCTTTGATGTCATGCCTCCCTTGTAAAGAAAGGGGAAAGCCAATTCCATTTTGATTTTATTCATTTGCTGGAATTTAATAAGCATTTTAGATTTTTAAAAATATTATTGAAGTGTGATTGATTTCCAATGTTGTGTTAATTTCTGCTGTATAGTAAAGTGATTCAGTATACACACACACATATATTTTTTCATATTCTTTACCACACAGTTTATCATGGGATGCTGAAAATGGCTTTTTGTGCTATGCAGTAGGACCTTGTTGTGTATTCATGGTATATATAATAGTTTGCGTTTGCTAATCCCAAACTCCCAATACTTCCCTCCCCCACGCCACTTCCTCAAGGCAACTGGAAATCTGTAAAAACATTTCTTATTTCTGATTGTTTCTTTTTTCTATGTTGCCAAGGATAGGATGATTAGAAGTAACTACATGTCTTTTAAAATGATCTTTTCCTAGGGAACCTTCTTACAGTGTTGGTGGGAATGCAAACTATTAAAGCCACTATGGAGAACCATGTGGAGAGTTCTTAAAAAACTGGAAATAGAACTGCCTTATGACCCAGCAATCCCACAGCTGGGCATACACACTGAGGAAACCAGAATTGAAAGAGACATGTGTACCCCAGTGTTCATCGCAGCACTGTTTATATAGCCAGGACATGGAAGCATCCTAGATGTCCATCAGCAGATGAATGGATAAGAAAGCTGTGGTACATATACACAATGGAGTATTACTCAGCCATTAAAAAGGAAACATTTGAATCAGTTCTAATGAGGTGGATGAAACTGGATCTGATTATACAGAGTGAAGTAAGCCAGAAAGAAAAATACCAGTACAGTATACTAATGCATATATTTGGAAGTTAGAAAGATGATAACGATAACCCTGTATGCGAGACAGCAAGAAAGACACACATGTATAGAACAGTCTTTCGGACTCTGTGGGAGAGGGCGAGGGTGAGATGATTTGGGAGAATGGCATTGAAACGTAAAATATCATATATGAAATGAATCACCAGTCCAGGTTCGATGCATGATACAGGATGCTTGGAGCTGGTGCACTGGGATGACCCAGAAGGATGGTACAGGGAGGGAGGAGGGAGGGGGGTTCAGGATGGGGAACCTGTGTACACCCGTGGTGGATTCACGTTGATGTATGGCAAACCAATACAATATTGTAAAGTAATTAGCCTCCAATTAAAATAAATAAATTTAACATAAAAATATTTTTAAAAAATAAATAAAATGACCTTTTCCTTTCTGTAAATGTGAACTACCACAGCAAACTGCTCCTTGAATAACACAAAACTCTGTTCCAAAACAAACACCTAGAAATGTTATATAAAATACATCACACATAGATATTTCACACTGACTCCCCTCTCCTCAAACCTCCAGTTTCTTCTCTACCATGTCACTCTCAGCAAATGATCTTTCTTCTGATTTCACTGAAAAAATAGGAATCAGAAGAGGAAGTCCCCATCTTCCCTGCTGCCAACTCCCCCAAACTCTATGCTGCCTTTCCTCCTGATCTCCCCTCATCTCATGACCACGTATATGCTGATGACTCCCACAGGCATATCTCCAACCCAAATATCTCTAAACTTGAAAATGCTATGCCCAACTGAATCATGTCTCCCCTTGCATATCTCTAATTTAACCAGGTCTCTTGATTTCCATCCCCCAACCTGCTTGTTTCCCAGAATTCCTCGTCTCTGTAAATGACATCATCACTCAATGTTTGCTCAGGCCAGAAACCGAAGACTTGGTTCTGTCATCTCTGTCTCACACACACCTTGTCTTGACCCTTCAGCATATACTTTTGGCTGAACCTTCACAATATACCTGTAATTTTACCCTTTCTTGTCACCCCCATTCTGCTGTCCTGTGCTAAGTCACTTCAGTCATGTCTGACTCTTTGCAGCCCAATAGACTGTAGCCAGCCAGGCTCCTCTGTCTGGGATTCTTCAAGCAAGAATCCTGGAGTGGGTTGCCGTGCCCTCCTCCAGGGGATCTTACTGACCCAGGGATCGAACCTGGGTCTCCTGAGTCTCCTGCATTGCAGGCAGATTCTTTACCACTGAGCCACTGGGGAAGCCACCTCCATTACTACCATCCTAATCTGAGTCACTTTCATCTCCTGCCTGGCCAACCTCAGTAGTCTTCTCACTTATCTCCCCCCCATCCACCATTTACTACCTTAGACTCTATTCTCAACTCTACAGCTGAAGTGGTCTTCATAAAACTTAAGACAAGGACTTCCCTGTGGTCTAGTGGTTCAGTGCCCATTCTTCTATTGCAAGGAGCACATGTTTGATCCCTGGTTGGGAAAATAAGGTCCCACATGCAGTGTGGAGAGGTCAAATAAATAAATGAAATGTCAGTCAGACTGTGGCATGTCCCTCTGTTCAAACCCTCCAGTGGGTCTCTTCTCACTCCAATAAAAGCAAAAGCCTGCTATGCTCTGGCTGATCTGGTGCTTTGGCATCTTTGGTGTACCCCTGATCTCTTTCTCTCTCTCCACTTTCCTACTATGCTCCAGCGACACACACCCTATTGTTCCTTGAACACACAGTGTCCACTTCCACCTCAGGGCACTTGGTCTTACTTTTGCCTGAAATGCTCTCACCCAAATGTTGGTAACGACTCACTCCACTCCCAGCAGTCCTCATCACATGCTTTACTTTTCTCCATCCAAATTCAGACCCTCTGACATTACGGTATTACATTTGCTGGTTTGCTTGTGGTCTGCCTTCCTCAATTAGAATGTAAGCTTCATGCGGGCAGGGCTTTTGTCTTCTTCACTGGTCTAAGTCCTGCTCTGAAAACAGTTCCTGGCTTCATAGTAGACACTCAATAAATAATTATTGAATGACTGTCTGAAAGGCACAGTTGAGAGTACAAGAAAATAAGGTACCAGAAAGGATGAGAGAACTAAAAACAAGAGTAGTTTATGGGCACCTTGAGATTTGATGAGATTTGATCTCTGTGGCCAAGACTGTTAGCCCCCAATATGCATTCTCCTGTGTATCTAAAACCAAATTCCTAATTTTCAGTTGGACAGTCATCCAGAATAGACGACCATGACTAAGTTCTGACCAATGGGATATTAAAGAAAATGTTATTTGGAAGCTACTGAGAATCTTCCTCAAAAGATAGCTGCCATGTCCCTTTTTCTTCACCTCTTGCTCTTTTCTGCTGGCTGGAATGTAAATGAGAAAGCTAGGGCCTTCTTGGACTATGTAGTGACCTGAGATACAGAGGCCACATAGACTGGCACAATAAGATAGAAAGAGCTTGGGTACCTGAGGACATGGTGAAGATAAACACTCTATGCCAGCGAGGACTGCCTTTCTCTGGACTGGCATATGAAACAATTTTGTTCTTATCAATGTCTCTAGTATTTTGGAGTATCAGGTTTAGCTCTCAACTGAACCTAATACTAATCCGTTCAATGTACATACAGAGAGAGGAGCCACGGCTTTGAGACCAAGACCCTCATATTAATCGTGGGCCATTAATTTGTTATTCCCTCAGTGAAATGGAAAATTAGGGAAAACCATGTGTCCACTGGCAGAGGAGACTAAATGAAAGATTGCCTACCTAGGCCTGGGCTCTGTCCAGAAAAATAGAGTTCCCTTGGGAATTCATAACCACTAATAGGGAAGAATACTGGAGTGAATTGCCATTTCCTTCTCCAGGGGATCTTCCTGATCCAGGGATCAGATCTGCATCTCATGTCTCCTACATTGGCAGGTGGATTCTTGACCACTGTCACCACCTGGGAAGCCCCACTAATAGGGGTTTTTTAAAATAAGACATAAAAAGCACAACCCAAAGGGTGAAATGATATATCTGAGGATGTTAAAGAAAAAAAAAAAAACATAATTCTGAATGACAAAAGACACCATAAATGAAGTTAAAGACACGCCAAAGAATACATAAGAAACAAAGGATTAGTGCAAGAAAACATAAAGAATCCTATAAACCACTAAGAAAATGCAATGTAGTAGAACAATGGGAAAAAGACCTGAGAGGTACCTTACAGAAAACTTTTAATGACCAACAAACAAATGAAGAGGTTCCCAACCCATATTGATTATCATACTGATTATGGATATGGTCATTAAAATAGTAACTCACCCTTACTCAGACCCTACTATGTGCCAGGCAAAATTCTATGCACTTTCCATAAGATATCATTTCACATCCATCAAACTGGCAAGTTTTAAAAGCACAACACATATCAACTTTTGGCAAGGATGTGAAGTAATGGAAACTTCTTGGCCCTGCTGGTGAGAATAGAAGTACTATACAGAGCAATTTGGCAATATCTGGTCAAGTGGAAGATGTAAATTTCTCTTTTAGTTGGACATTTAGAGAGATCTATACATATCCCCAAGATTTTTCAGAGGAACCCCATTTGCAATAGGGAAAAAATGGAAAGGATATAAATGTCCTCCATGAAAAGAAAGGACAAATAGACATAGACCTTCTGGAATTCTCTACAACAGCGAAAATGAACTAGAGCTACATGTAGCAACATGAAGGAGTCTCAGAAAGTGCTAAATGAAAATGGCATTTAAGAATGATACATGTACAGATTACCATTTGTGTATATTTTTTTAACTTTTTATTTTCTATTGGGGTATAGTCAGTGAACAATGTTGTGATAGTTTCAGGTGAACAGCAAAGTGACTCAGCCACATATATACAAACTTCCCCCACCTGCCTCCAGCATCTAAGCTGCCACATAACACTGATCAGAGTTCCATGTGCTATATAGTAGGTTCTTGTTGGTTATTCTTTTTAAATATAGCAGTGTGTACATGCCCATTCCAAACTCCCTAACTATTCCTTCCAACCACAAGTTTGTTCTCTGTATATATAGTTTCAAAATGTGCAAAAACCCTATATTATTTATGAATACTCTCACTGTAGTAGTAGCATAAATATACTCAAGATAAGGGCACTTCTAGGGAGAGATGGTGACTGAGAGACTGAGAAAGGTACATGCAGGGTGTCAACTCTGTAACCTTTTAATTCTTACGAAAGGAAACTCAGGTACACAAGGCCTAGGGTTACCGTTTATTTTTACTTATTTTTTTAAAGTGAACTTTTATTTACTAGTTGCTTTTATTTATTTAAAAGCTCCAGACATACTTTTTATTATATTTCAAAAATTTTTTGAATTTATTTATTGGGCTGAGCCTTCATTGCGGCACAAGGGATCGCTTCCATTCTTTTCTTTTAAGCTGTGCAATGTAGGCTCCTCGGCTGTGGCACGTGGGATTTTTCAGTTGTAGCATTCGAACTTTTAGTTGGGGCATGTGGGATCTAATTCCCTGACCAGGGATCGAACCCTGATCCCTGCACTGGAAGCACAGAGTCCTAGTCACTGGACCACCAGGGAAGTTCCAAGGGTTACAGTTTAACAAAGCTAAGTAACGGGTATATGTGTGCTCAGCATGTTCAGTTCAGTTCATTCACTTGCTCAGTCGTGTCCGACACTTTGCGACCCCATGGACTGTGGCACACCAGGCCTCCCTGTCCATCACCAACTTCCAGTGTTTACTCAAACTCCTATTCATTGAGTCGGTGCTGCCATCCAAACATCTCATCCTCTGTCATCCCTTTCTCCTCTCGCCTTCAATCTTTCCCAGCATCAGGATCTTTTCAAATGAGTCAGTTCTTCGTATCAGGTGGCCAAAGTATTGGAGTTTCAGCTTCAGCATCAGTTCTTCCAGTGAACATTCAGGACTGATTTCCTTTAGGATGGACTGGCTGGATCTCCTTGCTGTCCAAGGGACTCTCAAGAGTCTTCTCCAACACCACAGTTCAAAGGCATCAATTTTTCAGCACTCAGCTTTCTTTACAGTACACCTCTCACACCCGTATATGACCACTGGAAAAACCATAGCCTTGACTGGACGGACCTTTGTTGACAAAGTAATGTCTCTGCTTTTTAATATGCTGTCTAGGTTGGTCATAACTTTTCTTCCAAGGAGTAAGTGTCTTTTTATGTCATGGCTACAGTCACCATCTGCAGTGATTTTGGAGTCCCCAAAATAAAGTCTGACACTCTTTCCACTGTTTCTTCATCTATTTGCCATGAAGTGATGGGACCGGATGCCATGATCTTTGTTTTCTGAATGTTGAGCTTTAAGCCAGCTTTTCACTCTCCTCTTTCACTTTCATCAAGAGGCTCTTTAGTTCTTCTTCCCTTTCTGCCATAAGGGCTCAGCATGTTAGTCTCTATGGAGTCCATTTCTGTGGACTTGAAATATTAACAATAAAATATATAAACAAATAAAAGTAATCCAGTCATTTTGAGAAAAAAATTAGAAAATGGTAAAAAATTATATAATTGCATCATCCAAAATGTTAACATTTTAATCCAAGTTTTTTCTTTGAATTCTAATATTTATTGAGCCTGTACTTCATGCTCACTCAGGATATGGGACATTGTAGTTGCCTTTGTTGGGGACCAAACGGCGGTCTCTAGGACCTGAGTCATGTTTACCAGAAAGAGACAGGATATGCGCTCATCCTGCCTGGCCAATCATGTAACGCCAGCTACTCCTGTAACTGAGACAAAGAACTGCCTGTATATAAGCCGCTATACTCCTTTGTTCGGGGCTCTTGTTGGATTCCCTTGTGCGGGATGAGACTTGGGCCCTAGAACACTAGGAATAAACAAACTCCCTGCTTGCCTTTGCATTACTGTGGTGGACTTGCTCTCTCGGTCGGTTCGGAGATACGGGCTCGGAGCATAACATCTGGGGGCTCGTCCAGGATCTCCGTCCTGCTGGGGAGGACAACTCTCCTGGTAGAAGGGAGTAACCTTGTTAGAAGATAAGAGCTCTGAGCACCGGTGCTAACGTTGCAGAAGCCCAGATTAAGTCCAGGGCCGAGTATCATACTGGGGAGGGGCCGAGTATCGTACTGGGGACGCATCTGGGTGTAAAGTGCAGAGGCAAGTCCAGCGCAAGGCCAGGGCCCGGTTTCGTGCTGGGGAGGCGGCTGGCTCTGTGAACATCCTGCAGGTAAGATTGAGTGCATTTTCGGTGGCCACCTTGCGTTTGTTATCTGTTTGTCTATTTGTGGTGTTTGCGTTGCTCTTTGTGTGCTCTGTTGGCTCCCAGTGTACTTTTCTGTGATCATGAGACAAACAACTTCTCCTTTATCTCTTATGATTAACCACTTCTCTGATTTCAAGTCTAGAGCTCGGAATCTTTCATTACTGGTAAAGAAGAGCAAACTGGTGACTTTCTGTTCCGCCGAATGGCCCACGTTTGACGTCGGATGGCCACAAGAGGGAACCTTCAATCCCCAAATTATCCAGGCAGTTAAAGAGAGGGTGCTTACTCCTAGTCCTGCTGGGCACCCAGATCAGACTCCCTACATTCTGGTCTGGCAGGATCTAGTGAGAAACCCGCCGGAATGGCTTAAACCCTTTGTTCTCGCTCCTCCTAAACCTCCCCGTCCCTCTTCCCCAACTCCAACCTCGCCAAGCCCACAGGTGCTAGTCATGAAGGCTTCCGAAGAAAAGAAGGAAAAAAGGACGAGAATCGACCAAAGCCGGTCTTCCAGGAATCTTCTCTGTATCCTAATCTGATAGATCTGGAGACTGAATTGTTCCCAGCCCCATATGCAGATCCACATCCGCCCTTGCTTCCACAGGTTCCACAGGTTTCATCAGGAGAAGCCAGGAGGAGAACCGAGCCTTCAGCTCATCCCAGAGAAGGGGGCCCCGCCCAGGGAACTCGGGGAAGAACAAGAGAAATGGCCATCGTAGCGGAAGAAGACCCAGAAGTCCCATCCTCCACCGTTCACGCGTTTCCGGTCTGGGCGGGGCCAGCCAGAGAGGGTAGAGAGCAGACATATCAGTATTGGCCCTTCTCCACTAGTGATTTGTACAATTGGAAAATCCAGACTCCCTCCTTCTCTGAATAACCACAGGGTCTTACTGATCTTTTAGAGTCTATCCTTTTTACTCACAATCCCACTTGGGATGATTGTCAGCAACTGTTACAGGTGCTTTTCACTACAGAGGAGCGTGAGCGGATCCTGTCAGAAGCTCGGAAGAATGTGCCAGGGGTGGATGGGAGGCCCACAATACAGCCTAACCTCATTGAGGAGGGATTCCCCTTGCTGCGACCCAACTGGGACTTCAAACACGCTGAAGGTAGGGAGCATCTCTGAGTGTACCGTCAGACTCTTATGGCCAGCCTTAGAGTGGCCGCCAGGAAGCCAACTAATTTGGCCAAAATAAATTCAGTGAGGCAGGAACCAAATGAGAGCCCAGCAGCCTTCCTTGAAAGGATAATGGAAGCTTTTAGACAGTATACCCCTATGGACCCACAGGCAGATGAGTCACGAGCGGCAGTTATGTTAGCATTTGTAAATCAAGCAGCCCCCGATATTAGAAAAAAGTTACAAAAGATAGAGAGGTTAAGTGAACAATCCTTGCAAGATCTAGTTAGGGCAGCCAAGACAGTTTTTAATCATAGAGAGACCCCAGAAGAGAGAGAAGACCACATTAGAAGAGAAGAAAGAGAATTTAGAGCTAAAGAAAACTGTAAAAATCAAAAAGAGCTGGCCCAGATATTTTTTGCTGGGGTTGAAAACAAAAACAGGTTCCAAAAAGGGAAAAAATTGGACTCAAAAACTGAAGAAAAAACGACAAGGCGTAAGCTTGAGAAAAACCAATGTGCATTTTGTAAAGAGTTTGGACATTGGAAAGATAAATGCCCCAAGAAAAATCTAAAAGAGGGGCCCAAGAACCCCAAGAATGAGACTCCCTCTCCAGACAGTCATATCCTCTATGCAGGTGAGGATAGCGACTAGTGGGGTCTGGGCTCAAAGCCCCTCCCCGAGTCCTGGATAACTATAAATGTGGAGGGGAAACCCATTGGCTTCATGGTAGACACGGGAGCCCAATACTCAGTCTTAAACCAAAAAGATGGACCCATGTCTAAGAAAAGTAGCTGGGTGCAGGGAGCAACCGGGACTAAACGATATGGATGGACTACAAAACGGCATGTGAACTTGGGGGCCCACCAGGTGACCCATTCTTTTCTGGTGATACCTGAGTGTCCAGCGCCCTTGTTGGGAAGGGATTTACTATCTAAAGTAAATGCCCAAATTCATTTCGACCACGGACAAGTGTCGGTTTTAGATGGGACCGGGCATCCTCTTCAGGTCTTGTCTCTGGCATTAAAAGATAAATACAGACTCTACTTGCCAGAGGCCCCAGCGACAATAAGCCCCGAAGTACAACCATGGGTTCAAAGATACCCTCAGGCCTGGGCTGAAACAGCAGGAATGGGACTAGCCAAACAGAGGCCCCCTATCATTGTGGAACTAAAAGCCAGTGCTTCCCCGGTGAGGGTACGACAATATCCCATGAGTCAAGAGGCTCGACAAGGAATTACTCCTCATATACAAAGCCTCATAGACGCTGGGGTCCTAAAAAGGTGCCAGTCCCCATGGAACACTCCCCTGTTTCCTGTGAAAAAGCCTGGGGGAACTGATTTTAGACCGGTTCAAGATCTACGAGAAGTCAACAAACGGGTGAGTGATATTCATCCTATGGTTCCTAACCCTTATACATTGCTAAGCAACTTGCCTCCAAACTACATTTGGTACACTGTTTTAGATTTAAAAGATGCCTTTTTCAGTTTGCCTCTTGCCCCTGCAAGCCAAGAGATCTTTGCCTTCGAATGGCAGGAAGACGGTGGTCAGACCCCTGTGCAGCTGACATGGACTCGCTTACCACAGGGTTTCAAAAACTCGCCCACGTTATTTAATGAGGCCCTGGATGAAGACCTCCGTGAGTATCGGGTTGAGCACCCTACCATTGTTTTATTACAATATGTTGATGACCTTATGCTGGCAGCAGCTACAGAGAAAGAGTGCCAAGAGGCAACAGGTGACCTTCTCCAAACCTTGGGGACTTTAGGTTACAGGGCCAGTGCCAAAAAGGCCCAGATTGCCAAGCAAGAGGTTACATACCTCGGTTATAAGATAAAACAGGGCCAGAGGTGGCTAACACAGGCTATGAAAGAAACTATCCTCCAGATCCCTGAGCCGGCTAACCCTAGATAAGTGAGAGAATTTCTGGAAACTGTGGGATATTGCTGGTTATGGATCTTGGGGTTTGCAGAAAAGGCCAGGCCCCTATATGAAGGGACCAAAGAAAACAAGGACTGGAAATGGACTGAGCCAATGAAAGAGGCCTTCCAAGAGCTCAGGCGAGCCTTGCTAGAAGCTCCTGCCCTTGCCCTCCCTGATCCATCTAAGCCTTTCCAATTATTTGTAGATAAAAAGCGGGGGATAAAAAAAGGGGTACTAACACAGAGATGGGGACCATGGAGGCGACCTGTAGCTTACCTTTCCAAGAGACTGGACCCAGTGGCAGCCAGATGGCCACCTTGCCTCCGTATCATCGTGGCCACCGCGCTCTTAGTCCACAATGCTGATAAACTGACTTATGGACGGAGACTCTTGGTCTACACTCCTCATGCCATAGAGAGAGTTTTAAAGCAACCCCCAGGTAAATAGATTTCTAATGCCCGCTTGACACACTACCAGGCCTTGCTACTTGACACCCCACGGATTCATTTCCAAACGCCCTGCACTCTAAATCTGGCCACTCTTTTGCCCGATCCAGAGGAAAATAGCCCCCTCCATGATTGTGATGAGATACTGGCCAGGGTAACAGCAATGCGAAAGGACTTAACTGATACTCCACTGGATAACAGTGAGCTAAAATGGTTCACAGATGGCAGCAGTTATGTAAAAGATGGATAGAGATGGGCGGGAGCCTCAGTAGTAGATGACTCTGGACAGACGATATGGGCAGAGGCCCTTCCCCAGGATACCTCAGCACAAAAGGCAGAGTTAATTGCCCTGATTCAAGCATTAGAGAGCCAAAAGAAAAAAAATAACTATTTTCACTGACAGTCGCTATGCTTTTGGCACGGTACACATCCAGGGCCTGATATAACAGGAACGGGGGTTTTTGACAGCTAAAGAAAAAGAAATTTAAAACTTGCCTGAAATCCGTAGACTTTTAGAGGCTGTACAGATGCCTCGGGCTGTGTCAATAGTACACGTACCTGGACATCAGAAGGGTGACAGCCCCACGGCATGAGGGAATCGTGCCACAGACCTGGAAGCTTGAAAAGTAGCTGATGAAGATTTCATCACCCCTGTGTTGGCAATCGGACTTCCACCTCCAGGTATGGGAACTCTGCCCCCAACCCCTGAGTATTCATCCACAGACCTTGCTTGGATCCAAGAACACACCAACCTTCAAAAAGGTAAAGATGGATGGTACCGAGACTCAGACGGCTACTTGATACTCCCTGCTCAGTTGGAACGGCAACTATGTGAGCATTTACACTTGCCTACTCATCTGGGAGAAAAAAAGACTCTGATGCTCTTTCAAACTGAGTGCCTGCGATTTCCCCAGCACCAGACAACTGTAAAGAACATAGTGCATGCTTGTAAGGCGTGTCAACAGATGAGGCCAGGAAAAAGACAACATGCAGGACTGAGGTATCGGGGAGAAGGACCAGGGCAACACTGGGAAATAGATTTTACCGAACCAAGGTAAGGCCAGGCAAGTATGGTTACCGGTACTTGTTAGTGTTGGTGGATACCTTCTCAGGGTGGGTGGAGGCTTTTCCTACAAACGGAGAAACTGCGATGATAGTGGCAAAAAAGATTTTAGAAGAAATAGTTCCCAGGTTTGGCCTGCCAGTGACCATCGGCTCTGATAATGGACCTGCTTTTGTGAGTCAAATAGTTCAGAGCCTTGCCCTAGCCCTGGGGACTAAATAAAAGTTACATTGTGAATACAGTCCACAGAGCTCAGGGCAAGTAAAAAGAATGAATCAGACTCTAAAAGAAACTTTAACTAAATTGGCTATAGAGACTGGCAGGGACTGGGTGACCCTCCTTCCCTTCACCCTCTTCCGTGCGCGTAATACTCCTTATCAACTTAATCTGACCCCATTTGAAATTCTGTATGGGAGACCTCCCCCTGTATGTCCAATATTTGAAGAGAAAAAACTACCGCCTCCCACGTTGGGACAATTCCAAGAGGCCTTGATGGCCTTAAGCAAGGTGCACTCTCGTGTCTGGAAACTGCTCCGGGAAATACATGTGGGTCAAAATAAGGGAACTATTCCCTCACATGACATTGGCCCAGGAGATTGGGTATGGGTCAAAAGGCACCAAACCAAGGCACTAGAACCCAAATGGAAGGGTCCTTATGTTGTTCTCCTTACCACCCCAACTGCCCTAAAGGTCAACGGTATCGGGCCTTGGGTGCATTGCAACCACGTACGCCCAGCTGCTTCAGCAGAGCAGGAAGATGCTGAGAAAAAATGAGAAGCATCTCTGCACCCGTCTACCCCCCTAAGGCTAAAGCTTTGAAGGCACCAACAGGACCAGGACAGCTCGGCTGGGTCGTCTTGTGGATGACCCAGTTACTCTGCTCTGGAGCTGCCAGTGTGAACCCGCATCAACCCGTCAAAATCACCTGGAAGCTGCAAAATGGACTAACACGAGAGGTGCTAAACTCCACTACTGCAATACATCCACCAAACACATGGTGGCCAGACTTGTACTTTGACCTTAAGCCTATGGTAAATGTGCCTTGGGCTAGGGGTTATCTCCGAGAACAAGGGTTCTGGGCATGCCCAGGCGCACCCAAACATGACTGGAAGACCTGTGGGGGGGGGGGGGGCACAAGACTCTTATTGTAAAACTTGGGATTGTGTTACTTCTAATGATGGACCTCGGCACTGGGAAGTAGGAAATCGAGATTTACTTAATTTTTCATTCGCCAAGCCCCTCCCTAGGGTCCTCGGAGATCCAACTTTTAGCTGTGAAAGTTGCAATTATGCACAAGAATAAGGTTCAATCCAGAAAAAAGCAAAAAAGAGGGGACCTGGATCTCAGGCCTATCTTGGGGGCTACAGACGAGGGAATCAGGAGGGCTTGGGGTTGATGGGAAAGGGATTATAGTAGTGAGCCAGGTCTTAGAGCCAATTCTTGTACACAGTATCGGGCCCAACAAAGTAGAAAAGCTGGCTGTAACCCCCCGCCTAGCAACTTCCGTGCCAACATCTTTGGCAGTGAGCCCCAAAGCAGAAGCGCTCGCTAAAATAGATCCCCTATGGAAGCTGGTTAGGGCAGCTTATGCCACCCTGAATCAGACCCATCCTGAGGCAACTAAATCTTGTTGGTTATGTTACAACTTAATTCCCCCTTATTATGAAGCAGTAGGCCTCAACGCCTCTTATGACTGGGCCAACAGCACCGATCCTCCTCAATGTCACTGCGGGGACCGAAAGGTGGGTCTTACGATGAAAGAGGTATGGGGAAAGGGCTTATGCATGGGCACGGTGTTACCAGCAAAGTCTCCACTTTGTGTGCATGTCATCGAGCCTGATGATTTGCCTGTAGCTAAATGGTTAATACCTCAAATGGGGAGATGGTGGGTCTGTTCACACACGGGGCTAACTCCATGCCTGCATAGCTCAATCTTTGACCCCAAAAAAGAATTCTGTGTTATGGTGGCTGTCGTGCCAAAGATTCTGTACCAACCAGAAAAAGCAATATATGATTATTGGGCCCCAAAATTAACTCTAAATCCTCCAAAAAAAACTTACAAAGTTAAGAGGGAACCTCTTACCGCCATAACCATAGCAACTATGTTCGGTCTTGAAATAGCCGGGGCTGGAACCGGAATAACAGCTCTGTCCCTGCAAAGCCAAGGATTTAACTCCCTGAGAGCGGCCATAGATAAAGACATTACCCGTATAGAGCAATCTATTAGTCATTTAAAATCGTCTCTAACTTCTCTATCTGAAGTAGTTCTGCAAAACAGGAGGGGATTAGATCTGCTCTTTCTGCAACAAGGGGGACTCTGTGCTGCCCTAAGAAAAGAGTGCTGTTTCTATGCTGATCATACAGGCCAAAGTGAGAAAAGGACTAGCCCAACGTAAACGAGAACGTGAGGCTCAACAGGGATGGTTTGAATCTTGGTTTCAACAATCCCCTTGGCTGACTACCTTAATCTCCACCTTGCTAGGACCCCTGCTAGTACTATTACTAATGCTTACCTTTGGCCCATGTATTATCAATAGACTTGTAGCCTTTGTAAAGAAACACATAAATACAGTACAGCTGTTTGTGCTTCGACAACAATATCAAACTGTGTCTCAGGACCAAGAGGAAGATTCCTCTATATGATCTAAGGACAGGGGGGAATGTTAGGGACCAAACGACGGTCTCTAGGACCTGAGTCATGTTTACCAGAAAGAGACAAGATATGCGCTCATCCTGCCTGGCCAATCATATAACGCCAGCTACTCCTGTAACTGAGACAAAGAACTGCCTGTATATAAGCCGCCATACTCCTTTGTTCGGGGCTCTTGTCGGATTCCCTTGTGCGGGATGAGACTTGGGCCCTAGCGCGCTAGGAATAAACAAACTCCCTTCTTGCCTTTGCATTACCATGGTGGACTTGCTCTCTCAGTTGGTTCGGAGATACGGGCTCAGAACATAACAGCCTTGAGCCAATAAAACTATGACATCCTGAATGACACATGCCATATGTGTTGCCAAAATCTCCAGCATAGGGTTTCAGCTCCGTTAAAAAGTATCTTTAATGTAGGTTTAAAGCTTTTCACTGCACAAATATTCAATATTCATCAAAGAGGTCACCCACAGTTTTCTGGAAATAACGGTAACTAATACTTGCATTGAGCATTTACTATGTGCGAGGATCTGTTCTGAGCACTTTATCTCTATTAACACATCTAATCCTCACAACAACTCTCTGAAGTAGGTTCCATTATTATCATAATCATCCCTATTTTCCACAGGAGGATGCTGAGGCACAGACAAGTTAACTAACTTGCACAAGGCCACACAGTTGGCAAATGATGGAGCCAAGATTCAGACCAGACAGTCTTGGTCCAGAGCCCTTGCTCTTAACCACTGTGAAAACTTATTTTCATTATCGCTAATTTTACAATAATAATGCTTTCTGTTTATAGTGTGTGGCAAATGGACATGAGTCAATAATTGAACTCCAATGTGGCACAGCCTTAATTATTTTCATTTTGTGTGTGTATGGCTTGTCTCAATCAGAGAGAAAGCTTCTGAAAGGCAGACACCATGTTTTAAGACTATTTTTTGTAGATCACTATGTCATTCAATAGTGTTATTTGCCCACAGAAAATTGGCAATAAATATTTACTGAATGATTGAAGGGAAATACAAGAAAATTCATGAACCTTTCCACACAGAGGCATAAAAGGTTAATTTCTTAGGTCAATCAGGAAAGATATTCCTTGAGACTTTTCTATGATTTTGGTTTTCATGAATCTTTTTGTTAACAAAAGCGTTATTGAGATATAAAGTGAATTCAATGATTTTCAGTATTGCCACTGAGTTGTAGAATCACCACCACAATCAACTTAAAACCTTATCATCACTGCCTCAAAACACCCTGTGTCCATTAACACCACTTTGCAACCTTTCCTCTTTCCTTCCCACATCTCCTCCCAGCCCTAGGCAAGCACTAAACTAGTTTCCGACTCTAAGGACTTGCTCCAGACATCTTGCAATACGTGGTTTTTGTGCGACTAACTTCACTCACTTAGCTTAATATTTTTAAGGTGGTTGTTGTTGTTCAGTCGCTCAGTTGTGTCTGACTCTGTGTGACCCCATGGATTGCAGCATGCCAGGCGTCCCTGTACTTCACAATCTCCAGGAGTTTGCTCAAACTCATGTCCATTGAGTTGGTGATGCCATCCAACCATCTCATTCTCTCTCATCCCCTTCTCCTTCTGCCCTCAACCTTTCCCAGGAACAGGGTCTTTTCCAATTAGTCGGCTCTTCACGTGAGGTGGTCAAAGTATTGGGAGCTTCGGTTTCAGCATCAGTCCTTCCAATGAATATCCCTACAATGAACTATTATTTGGCAATGAAAAGGAATGACTCATTAACTATTTTATGCAACCAACTTACTAATGTATTGCAAGATTCTAGACATATTTATACTTAGTTTTAAAAAAGTATATGGTAATAAAATATTCGTAACACAAATTTTTTCCATTTTAAGTGTACAATTCAGTGACATTAAGAATATTTACATTGCTGTGAAACCATCACTAATATCCTTCTCCAGAACTTTCATCATCCCAATCTGAAATGCTGTGTGAATTAAGTAAAGCTCCCCAGTCTTCCCTCCCCTCCAGCCTCTGGCAACCACCACTGTTCTTTCTGTTTCTATGAATCTGACTCTTCTAGATAACTCAGATAAGAGGAATAAGACAGTATTTGTCCATTTGTTACTGGCTAATTTCATTTAGCATAAAGTCTTAAGTCTTCATCATTGTTTTCGCATTGTCAGAATTTCCTTCCTTTTTAAGACTGAATAATATTCCACTACGTTTTGATCATCCATCCACCCGCCAAGGGATGTTTAGGCTGCTCCCATGTTTCAGCTGTTGTGAAAAATGCTGGTATGAACATGGATGTACAAATGCCTGTTAAAGTCACTGCTTTCAATTCTTTTAGATATACAAAATAGAATGTGTGGATCATATGACAACCCTGTTTAACTTTTCGAGGAACTGCCAGACTTTTCACAGTAGCCAGTTTTCCACAGGAGCTTCATCATTTTATATTCCGACCAGCAGTGACCCAGCATTGCAACTTCTCTAGATCCTCATCAAAACTTGTTCTTTTCCTTTCTTTTTAAAATTATAGTCATCCTGATGAGTGGGAAGAGGTACCTCATTGTGGTTCTGATTTGAATTTCCCTAATGATTATGCCATATTTTCCTAAGCTATAGTATCCAAGAACTACCTTACGAGATTTTTAAAAAATTGTTTACAAAACAAATAATCCCCACACAAGCATAAAACTTACTTATTTGAAGTCATGTATATCCCTTACTGGGAAAAGTAAATTGCGTAAATATGGAAGTTCCTGGGCTAGACACTTGTCATAGGTTAATCTTCCCAGGAAGTGAACTCTGAGGTAGTTCAGAGTGCAGGCTGTTAAGGAAGGAGTGCCCTTGGGATGAACAACTGTGGGACACAGGGAAACAAAGGTGAATTGTGGTTCCCAAAATTTTTAAGAGTTTAAAGTTGTACTGAGATAAAAAAATTTGAGAGCCACAGGCCCAGAACGTAACACCCTCTCAGAGTCATTTCAAATCAAATTCTTACCTGACTACTAAACCTGGAAGACCCAGGACCCTGACCCAGGTGGTTCAGTGTTTAAGATTCCATGCTCCCAATACAGGGGCTCTGGGTTCAGTCCTGGGTCAGGGAACTAGATCCTTCATGCTGCAACTAAAATTAAAACAAAACAAAAGAAAAAAACCTGCATGCCACAATGAAGGTCAAAGATCCCAAGGGTGCAACTAAAACTTGATGCACCTAAAAATATAAAAAATCCTAATACCCACTCTCCCATTTCCTCCCTCTCTCTCCTCTATTCCTTTTCCTACCTTTTCCTAAAAGTGTCTCACGACTCTAGGTGGGTTTCACTCTGCACCAGGCCTCCGGCATATATTTTGGGGTTTTATTGTGTTTGGCTGTACTGGTCTTCATTTCAACATGCAGGTTTAGTTGCCTTGGGGCACATAGGATCTTGGTTCCCCGACCAGGGATGGAAACCATGTTCCCTGCACTGGAAGGAAGATTCCTAACCACTGGACCACCAGGAAAGTCCCCTCCAGCATATGTTTATCTCACCTTCTTCTCCACATCTTTTCTGTGGATTTCAAGAAATTAAACTGCTCCTATTTTCCACACTGGCAGAAGCATTCACTTTGGTGAAGACAGTTATGATACATTATATATAGTTTGTATTTTTAGAACATGAGAATCCCAGAGAGGCCTTTTGTTACTGTACATGCTAACAGGGAGGTATAGCATCTCATTCACATTGTTACTTGATATTGCAATTTTGGAACAAATTTCAAAAAATACTGAGAGCATCTATTTACCGCTTACTGTGAAGAATAAAAGTATATACAAAATTGCTATCAAAAGATTATGGGATGATTTGAGAGAACAGTATTGAAACATGTACATTACCATATGTGAAATTGATGACCAGTGCAAGTTCCATGCATGAAGCAGGGCACCCAAAGCCAGTGTTCTAGGACAACCCAGAGGGAGAGGGTGGGGAGGGAGGTGGTAAGGGGTTTCTGATTCATGTTGATGTGTGGCAAAACCCATCACACTGTTGTAATTATCCTCCAATTAAAATAAATTAATTAATTTAAAAAGAGATTAGACTCTCATATTTGTGTGAAGCCCATTCAAAATACAGATGCTCAACACCTCAGTTTATTTCAATCCAAGCACAGAAACCACCAGAGAACAGAAAAAGACCCCAAACTCCACCAAGTTCCAGTGTTCCTCTAGTGATATAATCTCTTTTGAAAGAATGTCATGCTACACAGGACAGAGAAAAAGCGAAGATATGAAGTAAGTGGGGTGAGGAATGGTCATGGCAGTCAAATCCCAGGTAAGAAGAAGCTTTTCTTTTTGGTCTGGGGACATTTTGCTTTTTGGAAACAATGTGTTACTTTCTCCAGGCATCACACATGTGCACAGGCACACACACAAAGTACGTAGCTTGCTAAATTTAGCTGCAGTTCTGTCACAGCAATGATAACAAAGTTTTCTTTCGACCACCATGTGTTTGAGTACAAATGGTTCCTCTTTCCAGGCCCTGCTTAGTACATACACAAGTTCCTAGTATGGAGACACCCACACGCTCACAGCGGGACAACTTCTTGAGAGCAGACAGCGAGGATCCCGCCATCCTCTCTAGGAAGAGACACAAGGAATTAAACTGTTTCCTAGCTGGTGGGTTCTGTGGCCTTATACCTATTTCACAAACTGATGATCACAGCTGATTCCATTTCACCGTGGCCAGCCTAGAATGACACGCAAACGCAGCCCTGTGTTCGGGGGGGGACCTCCATCACCTTGTGGAATGGGATTCAGTCAAGGTGCCACTGTCTTCTCCTGCACCTACTGTGCCACAGAGCCGCAGCACACAGACTCCTCCCCAAAGGGCTTCACCATCGAGCTGCCTTGGGGATGGAGGGCTGAGTGGAAACAGGAAATCAAATGGCTGTAAAGGAGAAGTGAAAGAAAAGGGACTGACAACAAATGGGATATTGTCAGCAGAAAGGAGAACAACAGAAGCGGAACCGCAAGATACAAGGGAACACTAAAGATGAAAGAGCACTCGGACTTCTAATAATAGTTCCCATTTAGGAGGGCTTACTCTGTGTTAGGCACTGGATAAGCATTTCATGCCACTTTGTTCATCTCATTCAATACTGACAAACCCTGTGGTATGCATATTTTACAGAAAATAAACATGCTCTTGCAATGAAGAGCCCCCAGCCACACACACAACATTTAAAGAAATCCAAAGAGGAGGTGATAAAAAGAAACAGAAAAAATGGGACAAACAAAAAGCACAAAACCAGATGGTAGAAATAAGTTGAAACTTACTAGAGCTAAACTCTACAGTTAAAAGACAATGATTGCCTATAGGAGAGAAAACAAAGTGATTTTCACTCTATGCTGTTTCCAAGAGCACATCTCAAACATAGCAGAGACAGGCGAGTAAGGATATATGGAAAGGTACAAAGTACACACTACTAACCAAAAGAAAGCTTATGAATTACCCTAATATTAGCCAAAACGGAACCTGAGGCCAATAACATTCACAGATTACTGAAACCTACTTCTTCGTGATTAATAACTGGGTTCTCTATGTGCTCAATCCATCAGTCATATCCAGTTGTTTGTGACCCTTTGGACTGTAGCTCACCAGGCTCCTCTGTCCATGGGATTCTCCAGACAAGAATACTGGAGTGAGTTGCCATGCCCTCCTCCAGGGGATCTTCCCAACCCGGGGTCGAACCCGTGTCTGCTGCATTGGCAGGCAGATTCTTTACCACTAAGCTATTGGGGAAGCCCTCGATGGTTCACTATGAAGCTATAACAGTTCTAGATTTGCATGCCTCTGATGAAATAGCTTCAAAAATACATCTTTGTAAAGCAAAAAGGAACACAATTGTAAGGAGAGCTTGATAGATCCACCATCAGAGTATCATAGTGCGAGATTGTAACATGTCTCAGTGACTGTGGGTTCAAAAAGAACAGAAAAAACTCAGCAAGTGCATGGATTTGACCAACACAACCCACAGACTTGATATAATGTAAACACAGAGAACACTGGGCTCCATAATTGGAGAATTGTTCCTCAAACACTCATGGAACATTTACAAATATCAGCTATGCATTGTGTCATGAAGCAAACCGAATTGAATCTGCAAGGCTTGGTACCATCCTGGGAAGTGAGGATGCAGAGGAGTTAAGTGCTGGCCTTGGCTTCTGTGACTTAGAAGTGGGGAGGCTGGTCTAGAGAGCCCAAGGCCACGGCCCAGCACCAGGAATGCAACGCACAACGTGGTCCAGCTGCAGTCATGCTGCTTTAAGTAGCAGAGAGTCAGAAAGAGCAATCCAGGTAAGGAGCTGTGGGCGATATGGTGTCAATTTATCGGGGAACTAAATCAAGATAGGTGTTGCTGGTCCCCCACCCTCCCCCAAGCCTGGTGCTTTCCGCGTGAATAGTGAGACTTCCATTCCTTGCTTGCTGAAGCAAGTGTCCAACAGCCTGATAAGCAAAGTGACCTCTAAGTTCAGTTCAGTTCAGTCGCTCTGACTCTTTGCAACCGCATGGACTGTAGCATACCACTTCCCTGTCCATCACCAACTCCTGGAGCCTACTCAAACTCATGACCATTGAATCGGTGATGCCATATAACCATCTCTTCCTCTCTCGTCCCCTTCTCCTCCCACCTTCAATCATTCCCAGCATCAGGGTCTTTTCAAAAGAGTCAGTTCTTCGCATCAGGTGGCATAGCACTGGAGTTTCAGATGCAACATCAGTCCTTACAATGAATATTGAGGACTGATTTCCTTTAGGTTGGACTGGTTGGATCTCCTTGCAGTTCAAGGGACTCTCAAGAGTCTTCTCCAACACCACAGGTCAAAGGCATCAATTCTTAGGCACCTAGCTTTCTTTATAGTCCAGTCCTCACACCCATACATGACTACTGGAAAAACTGAGCTTTGACTAGAAGTAACTTTGTTGGCAAAGCAATGTCACTGCTTTTTAATATGCTGTCTAGCCCTGGACTAACAATGAGGCACAGCTGGTGCTGCTGCTAAGTCACTTCAGTTGTGTCCAACTCTGTGCGACCCCATAGATGGCAGCCCACCAGGCTCCCCTGTCCCTGGGATTCTCCAGGCAAGAGTACTGGAGTGGGTTGCCACTGCCATCTCCGATCAATGAGGCACAGAATCCCTGAGAAAAGGAGAGAAAAGCTGAGAGAAGAATAGCCGAGAAAAGAAGAGAAGCTAAAGACAAAGGAGAAAAGGAAAGATTTGCCTATTTAAATGCAGACTTCCAAAGGATAGCAAGGGGTCTGATCCCTGGGTCAGGAAGATCCCCTGGAGAAGAAAATGGCAACCCACTCCAGTATTCTTGCCTGGAAAATTCCATACAGAGGACCCTGGCTGGCTGGCTACAGTCCAAGAGGTCACAGACTTGAATACAACTAAGCACCTAGCACACAATGACAAAATAATCCCCTCCCAATGGTTCCATGACCTTATCCCAGACAACTGTGCAGATGTTTGTTACCTTATATGGTAAAAGTGACATTGCAGGTGTGATTATATCAATGATTTTCAAAAACTAATTTTTATTGACATATAGGTGATATAAAATGTTTCGTTTCTACTGTACAGCAAAGTGAGTCAGTTATACATATACATATATCCACTCTTTTTAAGATTCTATTCCCATATAGGTCACTACAGAGTATTGAGTAGAGTTTCCTGTGCTATACAGGAAATCAACGATTTTGAGATAGGAAGATGATCATGGATTATCTAGTAGCTCCTATATATTTTTTCCCTTTACACTAAAAACATTTTGTACACAAATTTTAAAAGATTACACTCCATTTCCAGTTCTTACAAAATATTGGCTATATTCCTTGTGTTGTAGAATACCTCCTTGCCACCTACCTAACACCCAGTAGTTTGTACCTGCCATTCCCCTCCCCCAACCACTAGCTTCTCTATAGCTGCTGGGTCCAATCAAATCACAAGGATTTCTATAAATGAAAAAGGCAGGCAGGAGGGTCAGAGTCAGAGAAAGAGATGTGACGAGGGAAGCAGAGGTCTGAGTGGTGCAGGAACCAGTCAAGGCATGTAGCAGTTTCTAGAAGCCGGGAAAGGCAGGGAAATGGACTCACCCTCAAAACCTCCAGAAGGGAACACAGGTCTGCCTACAGCTTGATTTTAGTCCAATGAGACTTTTGACCTACAGAATTCTAATATGAATAAAGTAAAATGGCTGGTTTAAAGCCACTAAATTTGTGATAATTTGTTATAGCAGCCACAGGAAAACTAAAGAGTTCTTCCTCCATCCTCATCATCCTTAATCCTTAATCCTCACAGTCATCCTTCAACATATTCAGTGCCTACATTTTCAGCTCACCTTCCATCTCCCAATAGATATCTATGGAAAAGAAGTGTGTAGAAAATTGGCTGTGAGTTTTGAAAACTCCAAGGACATAGGATGGTGCTCTGTTGTGCTCAGAGGCTCGGTCCTGCCTGACTCTTTGCGATCCCATGAATTGTAGCCCGCCAGGCTTCTCTGTTCATGGGAGTGTCCAGGCAAGCATACTGGAGTGGGTTGCATGCCCTCCTCCAGAGGATCTTCCCACCCAGGGATGGAACCTGGGCCTCCTGCATTCCAGAGGGATTCTGACCAACTGAGCCACCTGGGGAGCCCAGTATGGCACTGTCTCTCGTATTTAAAATGTAGCTTTTTTCTTTCTATGTTCAACTTAGCATTATGTATCACCAGTTTTCAAATATACCTTCCGTCGCGTTCACAAAGCAAGCTCCCACTAAGTGCCTTCTTTGGTCTTCCAAGTGCACCTTATGAAGTCAGGCCTGGGATTTCTAACCCTGGAGTCAGAGTTTTAGGAAACAAGGGCTCAGAGGCCAGCGACTGCAAGCTCAGACTCCAGAAGGCCAGCTCAAGGCTCCTTCCCTGAGGCCGCCCTGCCCTGCCCGGGTGCTCGGCTGGGCATGTCCAGGGTTCCTCCTGGCTGCACAACGTTCGCACCTACCCTATGGCGCCGGGGCCGGGCCGCGAAGAGGCCCCTCTGCCTGGGCGGCGATCGTACTCCAGGGGCGCGACGGAGGATCGGCTGCCGCGGGGCCAGGTGTCGCCCCTCGGAAGCCCCTGCTGGAGCCGCGGGCGCCCGGAACCTCCGCCGGCGCTGGCCCCCGGGTTACCTGCGGCCGGTGGGCGGGACGGCCCTTCCCGTCTGCGCCGGCCCCCCCAGCCTCCAGGGCGGCGGAGCCGGGAAGTGGGAGAGGGAGCGAAAGAGGCGGAGACTGCGGCGGCTGCAGCCCGGCCGGGCTCCGAGCGAGGGCTACATGGAGCGGCCGGCGCGGCTCTGCGGGCTGTGGGCGCTGCTGCTCTACGCCGGCCGCGGCGGCGTGGCTGCGCCCGCGGGTGAGTACGGTCCCCCGGCCGGGGCAGCGGGAATCGCGGCCGAGAGGCCCGCCGGGGCGCCTGGGGCCGAGGGCCGCGGCGGGAGTCGGGGTCGAGGGCCCTCTTCGGGCCATCCCGCGGCCGCGGCGGCAGGCGCCTCCCGCGCCCGGCTCGAGCTTGGGGAACCCGGGGCGACCGGGCTTTCCCGGATCCCGGGCGGCGGGGGGCGGCGGGGGGCGGCGGGGGCGGCGGGGGCCGACTTGTCGCCGCACTTCCCTTGGCCGTCGGGCAGCGCCGAGGAGCCTGGCGCCAGGGCCTGGGGCCCGAAAGGAGTTCGCGGGGTCGGGGGCGGGAGTGTCGCCCGTGGCCCGGAGAGGGGATGAGGGGCCGGGAGCCCGCGGGGACGGCGACCAAGGTCCGGGAGTGCGGGTGACGCGCCGAGGCTCCTTGCGCGGCGGGTCCAGCGAGGTGGCGGCAGTCGAAGGGAACCTCTGAAGCGCCTAGTCCCTCCCTGTAGCAAAGGACGGGTCTCCTCTGGCGTACAAGAAATGCATGGCAAATCCAGAGCACCATCCGCGTGGATGCCTTTTTCTCTAGTAACCTTTATATTTTGGAATAATTTTCGATTTACAGAAAAGTTGCAAAGAGGCGAGTCCCCTATACTCCTCACCTGGTGCGGCCATTTAATTAACCAGCGTCAGTGTGAAAACTTGGGGGCAGGGGCACTAATGACTTCCTGAGGGACAGATTTTGGCCTGAGCGACCTTCTGGACGTTTTTTTGGTGAGGATAGTAGCTCCAAAGTTGATAGGTTTTAGTGTCACGTTGACACAAACACCCACATTTTGTTTGTTGCTTTTTCAGCCTGTGCGTTGGGCTTTGAAAGCCAAGTTGAAAGGTTGATTAGGAAACTTGGATGACCTCTATTGATTCAGTCACCAAAACCTATGCCCACTCTGCGTGCACTGTGCCAAGCAGTGTTCTAGGGGCAGAGAATACAGTGGCGAGCAAAACAGATCAAGTGCTTGCCCTTTGGAGCTGGCATGCTATTGCTAGAGTCAGAGTAAGGGGGGCGGGGTAGTAAAATATGAGGTATGTTAGAGGGCAGTAAGCACTATGGAGAAAAACAGAGCAGTCCAGGGGTTGCCATTGTAAATAGGGTGGACTATGTAGACTGCCACTGAAAAGGCAGCGTTTGAGTAGAGACTTGAGGGAAGTTTGTAGTTTGTCCGTCATTCATTCAAGTGCCTGCCTTTTCAGTCCTGAGCCAGGTCTTGTGCATTGGCTTAGAGCCTTAGAGTATATTGTGTAATCGTTGTGCCCCCCATGCTCCTAGTTCACTTGGGGGGATCTGATTTCCATAATGATGGGGCAGCTAGAGTCCAGAGAAGGGAGGGGGTCACCCATCCCCTTGGTTGTTGTCATTTAGTGACTCAGTCTGTCTGACTCTACTCCGACCCCATGGACTGTAGCCCTCCAGGCCCCTCTGACCATGGGATTTCCCGGGCAAGAATATTGGGGTGATATTGGAAGGATATTGCCATATCCTTCTCCAGGGGATCTTCTGGACCCAGGGATCAAACCCGCATCTCCTGCTGCTGCTAAGACACTTCAGTCGTGTCTGACTCTGTGTGACCCCATAGACTGCAGCCCACCAGGCTCCCTCGTCCCTGGGATTCTCCAGGCAAGAACACTGGAGTGGGTTGCCATTTCCTTCTCCAATGCATGAAAGTGAAAAGTGAAAGGGAAGTCGCTCAGTCGTGTCTGACTCTTTGTGACCCCATGGACCGCAGCCTGACGGGATTTTCCAGGCAAGATTACTGGAGTGGGGTGCCATCGCCTTCTCTGCGCATCTCCTGCATTGCATTGTATTGCAGGTGGGTTCTTTACTGCTGAGCCAGCAGGGAAGCCACCCATCTCCTTAGTCCCCTGATTTTCACAGTGCCACTCCAGCCCCCTCCCTCCTCCAGACTCCCTCTCCCACACACCTCACCCCTGGAACAACAAACAGCTGACCCTAGCTAATACTGGCAATCCCCAACTCACCAGTTTTGTCACAGAAGTTCAATGGTGACTTGGTTACTAAGAAATACAGAAACTTTTTTCCATTGGAAATATTGATACAATCGCATTAAGATATGGTGGGGGGAAAAAGGCAAAACAAAACAGGAAACCTGACTATTACAATGGTCTGAGCTTACCCAGCTGTGGGACTTAGGAATGGTCATTCCCCTCCCTTGTGCAACAGTGTTCTCTGTGAAAGGAGATTGAACTCCATAAGTTTTAAGGGCTCCTCCAGCTTTAATCTTTTGAGTGTTTAGAAAAATGATTAGGTTACCAGCTTAGGTTTAGTCTGTTTAGATTGGTAAGCCCACATAATGGCATTCTTAATAACAACTAGCACTTCTGTAGTGTTTATGCTGGGCACCGTTCTAAGTTTTCCACTTGACCTATTTCATCTTTCAAAAGAACCTCTCCTGTTGGTGCTGTTACCATTCTTGTTTTGTACAGGAGCGAGTTAGCACACAGCACACAGGCACAGGCATGACCTGTAAGAGAGAGGCGATAAGGACCTGAACAGAACACTGCAGGTGAGGATGGGGGAAGAGTAGATCTGAGAGGTGGTTTCCCAACTAAGTGTTGTTGTTCATTCGCTCAGTTGTGTCTGACTCCTTGCCACCCAAGGGACTGCAGCACGCCAGGCTTCCCTGTCAATCATCATCTCCTGGAGCTTGCTCACGCTCATGTCCATTGAGTCAGTGATGCCATCCAACCACTCATCCTCTGACGTCCCCTTCTCCTCCTGCCTTCAACCTTGCCCAGCATCAGGGTCTTTTCCAATGAGTCAGTTCTTTGCATTAGGTGGCCAAAGTACTGGAGTTTGAGCTTTAGCATCAGTCCTTCCAGTGACTATTCATGATTGACTTCCTTTATGATGGACTGCATCTAAGTGACTGCATGGCTAAATGGTGGAGTGGGCAAACTACGTAGGCTAGATCCGGGAAGGGAGGGCTCAAGGATTGAAGTTTTAGCATTCCTCTCTCACTGATTTTTTTGGGCATGGGGATAGTAGCTGGTAGACTTTGACCTTAGAATGTTCCTATATTTTAACTTAAAATAAATTTATTTCCAGCATACAGATTTGAGCCTTTGAAATAATTTTATTAAAAATTAGTTTCTGGCAATGCCACGGGAGCCTCAGTTGGCCTCAGATAGTCCAACTAGCCAGTCCCCCACTTTCCCCACTGGCCACTTCCCAGGTCATTCGGGGCACGGTGTGGCACGCCCCTCTGCATGTTGGAACCAGGTCCAGTACAGAAAACTGTTCATCCTGGAACACGGGTGTGACCAGAAAGGCAGCAGCCCCCTCGCCCAACACTGCACCACTCTATTGTGGGGAACCTGGGGGAACCTGGTGCTAAACCATTCCTAGATGACCTGTTTCTGGGTTGGGGTTTTGCATGTAGCAGAGCAGCTCTCTCGCTTTGATCTGTTGAAAGTCAGCCCTCGACACAAGGGTTTGTAAAAAGAAATAAGGTTATCAAAATTTATTTTTAATAACAGGATTTTTTTTAAAAGACAAAAAAATTAGTTTCTAAAGTCAGGCAATAGTTTTAGAAGTGCTAAAGTATTTTTTCATAGCAGAGCACAGAATACATGAAATGACCAAGGTAAACAGAAGAAAATAACAATATCCAAGAGTCATATTTAACACTGTAGTTTTTATTTGACCCAGGATTTACACAATCAAAGCAAACAAAAAGAGAGGAGTTCTTTGAGAGTAAGGAATGCTGTTGCTGTCTTCACAGGACCATTATACAGTTTTGTATGGTGTCAGGTTCTTTTCCAGACTCTGTTCTCTTTACCTTGATGTATAATTGTATTATTTATAATTTACCATTTCCTCTTTACTATATATGATAGAATACAAGCAAAGGGTTTTCATAAACTGTATGTCCTCTGGAAGTACAATCAGAAGGTTAACTCATTCCCAGTACCACACTTGCTTACACAATTCCTTCCCCTTTCTTTTTTCTACTTGTGCTAAAAAAAAAAAAGAAAAGGCACACACAAAAACAGCCTCCCCCCCCTCCATGAAAACAAAACAACAAAATCCCTGGGAACTTCCCTGTGGCTAAGACTCTGCACTGGCGATGCAGAGGTCCTGGGTTCAGTCTCTGGACAGGGAAATAGATCCCACATGCTGCACCGAAGACCCCCATGAAGCTAAATAATAAATAAATAAATACTTTAAAAAAAGGCAAACAGCATGAAGAACATAAAAGCACCTGGGTTTTGATCAGCATAATACCGTAGGTAAATTTTACTTATTTTCTATTTAGTTTTTAGTAATATTAAACATTTTTTCTAGTAATGCAGGATATAAAAACATAAAATAAGTTGATAGTTAACTTGCCAGAGATTGAAACACATCAAATGTTAGATATGAATAACTAACCTCTAAAGTACAATAATCAGTTTTAAATAACTAGAATTAAGTACTTAGAATGTATGATTTACAGTAAAAGTCAAATCATAATACAGTAAATTTTACTTCTTTTCCATTCTGTTTTTAGTAAATATTATTTTAAATATTTTTGTCATAATGCAGGATATAAAAGCATAAAATAAGTTGATAGTTAACTTGCCAGAGAGATTGAAACACATCAAAAGCTAGATATGAATTCTAAAGTACATTAATAAAACAGTTTTAAGTAACTACAAACTTCAACTACTTAGAATGTATGATTTAGAGTAAAAGTCAAAGATTATTGATGCTATGTTATAAGCTTCCATGTTTTGGGAAAGAAATATGTAAAGGGAGATAATATTCAACCCTGGTGGTACTTCATTCCAAGAGATATTGAATCAAATTAACAACCACAACCACAGCGGACTGTTTTTGTCTCCCCACAAGCTAAAACGTGGGGGAATGCAGAAAGTGACTGCTATTTTGTATGGGCTTTTTTAAAGGGTGATGAAAATATTCTAAAACTGTGGTGATGGTTTTACAAGTTTTAAAATATACCATATAAACTACTGTATTGTACTCTATTTTAAAGGGTGAGTTTTATGGCACATGGATTCACTCAATAACTTTGTTTTTTCTACATGCTCAAGGATACATCAGGAAGAAAAAACTGTAAAGAAAAAAGGAGTTGAGTACCACCACGGCCCAGGGAAAGTAAGGAGGGTGGTGGGGGAGGACAGAAGAGAGGAAGGAGAGGGACATGCATTGCTGACTACTTCTCCCCTCCTCCATTCAGTATACATGTGCACACACTTGCACACGTACGCACGCACACACACATGCAGGCACACGCACACACACACACACACACACACACACTCTCTCTCTCTCTCTCTCTGTGATAACCAGTGACAAGCAACTGGCTGAGTTCTGTTACGGAGAAAACCATAACTGCTCTGTTTCCTGACAAGGTCTCCTGCTCTTGTAAATGCTGACCTTGCTTGCTAAATAGTTGGTCTTTGTTAATGAGGTTTTTCCTTCTGCTCTCGCTTTTTAATTTTTAAAAGCAAATTTTAGTAACTAGTATACAGTCTGTGTCACATCTTCTTTAATTTAAGTCATGCTCTGTGGTATCTGTAAAGTCATATTCATTTTATTCTGAAAAATATCTGCTTCTGAATCTTTCTCAGTGTAAGTATTATAGTTACCTTATCAAGTCAAGTAAATATTTCACAAGTATTACAGGGTTGAACTCTTACAGTCCAGGCTTTATAGGTGTTCTCTTGGCTTCCTTTTTCTTAAGCCTTCTTATTAACTCATAAGGGCTTCCCAAGTGGCACTAGTTATAAAGAACTCGCCTGCCAATGCATGAGTCTAAGAGACTCGATGGATGGGAAGATCCCCAGGAGAGGGCATGACAACGCACTGCCATATTCTTCTAGAGAATCCCACGGACAGATGAGCCTGACAGGCTACAGTGCATAGTGTTGCAAAAACTAGGACACAAGTAAACCAACTCAGCATGGCACACACTGACTCACAGACACTAGCAGCTTAATTTCAAAAAAAGATGATAGACCTCTACACTTTTATATAGAAGTAGAGGGAGAAGGATTCTGAAAACTAACTTTCTTTCTTTCTAGCTGAATTTTATTAACTGGCAATAAGTCACTGTATCAAAGTCTTAGTCATTTGCCCAACTTTTTATTGTCTGTATATTACATTCTGGGAAGTAGAATCAAAGTCAGGAATTATCAGTGACATAGTCTGAAGACAAATGTTAAATAGTCTGAATGGATAGGAAGACTGTCCTCTTGAAAAGCAAAGCAGTCTCCCTAAGAGAGAGATGGAGTGATAGCTACTTCCCCCCTTTTTCTAACTGTAACTTGACTTTTCTCTTTATTGAAGATCCGAAGTGCAAGCCTGAGTCTCACCTTGTGGCTTATCAGCATCATGGGCTGCAGCTGTAGCTCCACTCGTATTCTTGCTTGCTGTGGACTGTTCACTGCAAGGTGTCTGGCTATTGCTCTCTCTCATTGAAATGTGAAAAACACCCAATGATGGTCTTTTCACATTAGCACTTGAAGTAGAGTCTAAAGGAAATAGATGTAAAGTGGTGTTTTCATCTCTCTGTGTAAAAGGAGAAAATATGCGTTTGGTATAATCAGTCATACTTTCCTCTGAAGTTTCAGATAATATTTCAGTAGGTAGGTCTTCTCCTGGAGAAATAATGGAAAGGCTCCAAGGGAAATCAATCTCAGTTCCATGCTTTGGTGTGGAGATCCTCTGTGGGGAGGTCCTCTGTGTGAAAATGGATTCGCTTTGTGGATGGCCAAGCCTGGCATCGGGAAGGCTGGAGTCATCTTGAAATTCATCCACTGTTTGAGGGCCGAGTGTAGACGCTGAAGGAACAGTGCTAGAGGACTTCTGACTGCCACTGCTTATTGTGATCGTCTTAGTGCTGTTAGAGGAAATCTTCTCCTGAGGGCGCTCTGGCACCTCAAAGACGTCCTGACTGTAAAATGGAACCTGAAGCTCGGAACTGTGTGGCTGTTTCTTTTTCCCTCTAGATTTTGTCTGTTTGGTATTCGTTTGCGTTATCAGTTTGACAGCTACATACCTCTCAGGTCCTGGTGGAGCGTCCCTGATCGAAATAACTGACTTGCTCTCTTGAGCCCCAGGGACGAAGTCATCATCACTATCAGAAAAAGAACGACGAAACTGTGGCTTTTTCTTCTTGAGCCTAGCCGAAAACTGCTTCTTTTCTTGTCTTCGTTTATTCCTTTTTGCTGTGAGCTCACTGGTTAATTTCAGATTTTCTTGTTGGATATCATAAGATTCTTGCTGTAGAGTATTTCTGTTCGTTTCGTTTAGTGTTGAGCGATCACATACTTCCGCGTTTAATTGACCTCTCAGGTCATGGATAGGGTCATTCAGGGCTCTCCGCTGCTCCGTAAACTCTTTAATTCTGGATATGGAGCCTGTCCACCTCCCGTCTGACAATTGCTCTTTCCTCAAACTGGTTCCTTTCCCCTGAAGTCCGCGTGGCTCTCTGTCATGGAGCTCTTTTAGTGTTTGCCAGGTTTTTTTAAAATCTTCAGAAGACACATCACAGAGGCTAATCTGTATTTTATCTCCTTCGGAAGAGTTCTGCCCACTTTCCCTGTCTTCTTCACCCACGTCCCCTGCCTTCATCTTGATTCCCTGACTGGGATTGGGAAACAGTGGAGACAGGCACCACCAAAAAATGGCGGAAGGGCCCCCGACGGGATGAGCGTTTAAACTCTTGTACAGACCTGTGAAGCGGCCTCAGGGCACTGAGTGGGCGATCGGGCGGGCAAGAGGATGGATCGAAGACGGCTCGGGGTGGACAGGAGAGTGCGGTTCGGGGCCTGCAAGGAGACACCAGCCTCCTTTTGCCGAGAAGGGTGAAGGCACATGGGAGGGAAGATGGCGCCTTCAAGGCACCGTGTGCCGGACCGGAGATTCGAGAGCCCGGAAACGCAATGACTTCTGGGAAAGCCCCACGGAGCTGAAGTCCGTCCCAAAAGGCGGGGGTGGGGGTTGGGGGTGTTGAAACTTACTCCTTGGTTTATTTTTGAAACAAATTAATTTGACCCAATTTTAGCATCTTTCTTCCTGACAGACAGTATTTTATAATCATTGAAAAGCACAAATACCCATGGTCATTAGAAAGTTGGATGTAAAGTCAAAAGCCATGCACTCTTTCCTCCCTGTCACCCCTCCGTCTAGGCAACATTGCTTAGTCGTCCATTCCTAGATTTGGAGTCTCTCGGGAGACTGGCAATTCTGTAACTGATTACTGTTGCCACCCATGCTAGAGCTTTGCTGGTGGCTCAGTAGGTAATGCGGGAGAGCCAGGTTCAAACTCTGGATCGGGAAGATCCCCTGGAGAAGGAAATGCAACCCACTCCAGTATTCCTGCCTGGAGAATTCCAGGGATAGAAGAGCCTAACACATGAATTTTCAAATATTATTTGTTAAAATGCAAAGTATGGTAATATAGGACTAAGATGCTACTGTTTTTCTTCCTAGAGTGTGTTTGCTTCACTTTAGATACATGGGGCAAAGAATCATAGCAAGGTAATTCCCATAGCCCTGCAATTTCCTCTTGTTTTCTTCTCTTCCAACAGAGGGCAGTCTTAATCATGCCATGCAAAACCTAGATGCTTCCTTTTGAGTTAGCCTTAAGATACCCATGATTTATTGAATGCTTCTCAACTCAAAGCTGAAATTAACCTGATGGGAAGTGATACGTTTTTAAAAGTTTTCCAAAAGGTAATGGTTAGACTGATGTGCACAGTTTCCGGTCTAATCCTAGAACAGTTGCTTGTCTCTACTGAGGCTCGTGAGAAAGGGCTAGATCCAGGGGAAGGCAGGAAATCATCAAGTGACGACAACTGTCAGGTCTGTACTTTTGTTACCCACTCCAGTGTTCTTGCCTGGAGAATCCCAGGGACGGGGGAGCCTGGCGGGCTGCTGTCTATGGGGTCGCACAGAGTCGGACAGGACTGAAGCTACGCAGCAGCAGCAGCAGCAGCAGTACTTTTGTTTACAACCTATCAGTACTCACTTCAGTTACTAATGTAAACAGAAATCCCCAACAGCAATTGAGACAGATGCTATATATTCTTTCTTTCTTCTTTTTGCTGTGTATGTCTTAGTGGAATAAATACTTAAGGAAACGTTTGTGCGACCCTAAGGAAAAGAGTACTTGCTTATTTCGAATAGATATGTTTCAGAGGTAGAGTTAGTCATAAAGGAACTTAAATAGATTTCTTTTCTCTTTTAAAATAACTTTCATAGCACTTGGAAAAACTAAAGAGGCAGTTTGGATGGGGTTTATTGCTGAGTCTCTGGGACATCCTAATAATTCAGATGACAATTTCTAGTGTCTCCCCAGCACTGGGAACTGGTTGGGAACTGCTATGGTAACTACCACCATCAATCTTAATCACCAAGATTCTGCTGACCTGCCCTCTGTGTTTAGTAGAGGATGGACAAAGGCTTTTTCCTCAGTGCTTGTATTACCCAGTTGTTAATTTTTTAATGAAACCCTAAAATTCAAGGAGAACAAAATAAAAATGTGGAAATAGACATGTTTATCGAGTAAAAAAGTTCTGATCCAAGTTTAACTCCAGCCCAGAGACAGATTAGATAGGCCTCATTCTTAAACAGCTAACTTCAGGAAACCACCCCCCTCCCCGCCCTCCACCCGAGTCTCTGAGTGTCCCTCTCACTGTTTTCTCTGACTCTTGCCTTTCCTTATCTCTTGAGAAAAAGACGGAAAATTATTGGAGTATTGTCCAGTCTACTCTGATATTTTTGAGGAGAGGAAGGAAAGTAAGAAATTTCTCTAAATTCCTTACTTGTATTCTTGTAGTATAAGCTATTTTAAATACATGGTAAGCATCATACAGTTTCCAGTGATGTCTCATTTAAGCCAAATAATAGTTGGTAGGATATTGAGCGTAGCACAGTGTTTATGTGGAAATCTAGTCATTTATTAGTTTAAAAAAATATAACATTGAGATACAGTATTAAAGTACTTCATTTCCTAACTTTAACCTTTATTTTAGAGTGCATAATGCCTGGCTGTCAAAACACTTTGGAGTAGCCTGAAAATCACAAACCATGCCAGCTCTGTGAAACAGATCAGGAATAATGCAGGCCAGGCTTCAGCATCTTAATAGCCTGGAAAGTTTATTTACACTTAATCACAGTCAGTGCAAAATGTAGGTAGGGTACTCATTTGAAACAGACATTAATACTATTTAACCTAAATCACCAGTACAGCTGGAGATCATTTTACATACATCGATACATTTGCATATCTGTTTCTGTAGTCATTTCATCATATGTGAATATAAGATCAAATATGCATGGATTATTTCTGGCAATTTTAGTTAATAGTGAATTCTTAGTTTAATATGAAGGAGATTAATTTTCTCATTGAACTATTATAATTATGTGATTTTACAGTCAATATCCTTTATCTGTACTTCAATGAAAATAATGAATCTGAATAAAACAGTATATATAATATTTGTTTAGAATGACTATTTTTCATTTAGTGATTTTTTAAGGGGTTACCCATGCTGAGCTGTCTGCAGAGGTAAATGCTATTTTGACAAAGACATATTTCACACAGGTTGAAATATTAACAAGTTCAATAGGAAGCTAGAGGGTTATATAAATGAAAGCTATTCTCTGAAAGCAAATCTTAATAAAAAGTGAAAGAGTGAGAGAATGTTCTTTACCAAACAGTCCTTTAGAAGTTGCATAAGAGGAAGCAAGCAGAACTGGCTTTGTGATATGGACTTATAATAAACACAAATGTCTTGAGCAGATGGATGCTGAGCGACTAGATTCAGGACCTTTCAAAAAAAAAATGGGAGTGGTACAGCCTTCAGCTTTGCTCTTTGTCTCTTGTAACAATGTATTGAACCTGTGTCTTTCAGTTGGCCCAGATGCTTTGTTTTCCTTCTGATTTAGAAACAAGTCTCACACCACTGGCATCATTGAAAACATCAGGCCATAGGGAACCCCTGTACATAACATAGCTGCTTTTCTATGATTTCTCATTTTTGCACATATAATGAGCAGCACAGCCTAAAATGCCTTCCACGTTATTTCTTAGGTACATACCTAGATCATCACTCACATCTTGTCTATAAAGAAGTAGGCACCTATTTATTTGCTACAGAGCTGTTGATACAGAGCTGAAGTAAACAATAGCAGAATTGATTAACCCAGATCGTATTTGATAAAGGAGTAAATACAGCGAAACTCATTAAGTCTGCAGGTACTGAGAGCCTGGTGTCTTTGCTTGTCTCTCTCTCTGAGTCTTTGGGAGAGACAGTCATTCAAAACTGATATGTGAATCCCTGTGTCATACAGTTTTATTTCCCTTTTTTTTTTTTTTTTTTTTGTAATCTCAGGTTCTACAACAACTGAAGCAAACATTTTCCATCAGGCACTTCTTGAAGAAAATACTGCTACCGAAGTTTCCCTAACAGTGATAGATACCATATCATTTTTCACTCAGTGTTTCAAGGTAAAAATGAAAAGGTAGTATTTAGTCAATATCATTGCAAAAAAAAAAAAAAAAACACAAAAGTCAACTAGGCAGATGAAGCTTAGTACAGTAGAAAATCCCCCAGCAAGCAGTCAGGAAACTGGGGTGGCAGACCTAGTGTGACCTCAAGAAATCACAGAGACTCAGCCTTAAAATGAGAGAGTTGGACTGTTAATAATTTGTTCCTTATTCTCCTTCTCTGTTAGTTTTGTGTTTAAAAACAGGTTTTTTTCATACTTTTATGAAAATATCCAGTCATTTTTAGCCCAATTATGATTGAGTCTGTTTATCCAAATACCCATTGAAATGAGGTGTCTTGTGAAGCCAGAAGATGTCCAGGCAGGCTGGCTGGCTGGCTTCCCTTGTCAGGTGCTTGTTGGTTTTACTCAGATGCTTGCCTCTCAGTACAAAGCATCATTGCTAGGATTAAAAAAATAGAAGAAGAAGAAATTGAAAGCAGTTATCTTGCAGGGTTGTTGAAGGTGTAAAATGAGATAATGGATGTTAGAGAGCTCTGAAGAAACACTATATAACTATGAGCTTTGCTGAGTTGCTCAGTTGTGTCTGACTCTTTGGGACCGCATGGACTGTAGCCCAAGAGGCTCCTCTGTCCCTGGGATTCTCCAGGCAAGAATGCTGGAGTGGGTTGTCATTTGCTCCTCCAGGGGATCTTCCCAACTGAGAGACTGAACCCAGGTTTCCCGCATTGCAGGAGGATTCTTTACCTGCTGAGCTACCAGGGGAACCCATATAACCGTAATGTGAGGTAACAGTAGTGGGAGAACTCAAAAGTGAAAACTCTTGCTGGCTTTTCATCTGAGTTACACAGATTTTTTTCTTTTCTTTCCCCTTCTCAAAGTAATTCAGTTAATTGCTCAAGCCTCCAGATTGACTATGGAAACCAGGCCTGTGCTTTTCAAAGAGGCTTATAAGGGAAAACTAAATCAGATACTAATTAGAAATAAGCTGCAGTATCCTTATATGAAGAATTAAGTTTGTTCTGGTTAAAATGCAACCCAAATTCATTTTTTACTATGCCAGTAAATAAGACATTTGGTTTCATGGTTTCAATTGTATTTCTTCTTCCTGTTCAGACATTTCTTACTGATGTAACATACATCTCTTGGTAGATGACAGGCACTATCCTAAGTGATTTAGAAATATTCGCTCCTTTTTTATTGTGGGACTGGAGGTAGAAAAGGGGACTGCAGATGGGCACCACGGATCTTTTTGAGATGATGGGAATGACTAGATTGTAATAAATGGACAACTCTGTAAATTTACTAAAAATCATCAAATGATAAATTTAAAATAGGTAAATTTTGTTGTATGTAAATAAAACCTCAATCAAAGTAAAAGAACAAATGAGAACTGACCTTTGATTCTCACACTAGCTTTGCGATGTAGATGCTGTTATTTTTCCCATTAATTTTTGTTTTCCTTGTTTAGCTCCATGGGTCTTAGTTGCAGCACTCAGGACCTTTGATCTTCTCGGGATGCAGGATCTTTTCATTGTGGCATGCAGACTCCTAGGTGCAGCGTGTGGGATCTAGTTCCTTGACTGGGGTTTGAACCTAGGCCCCTCATGTTGACAGTGCGGAGTCTTAACCAATGGACCACCAGCAACGTCTCTATGTTTCCCATTTTAAAGTGAGAGAAGTGAAGCTCACAGGGAACTTAATGTCACATAGCTACTTGGTAGCAGATCCGGATTGTGATCTTGCCGATTATCATGAGTCCATGCTTCTAAACACTACCCCATTCCTTTAAAAAAGTAGACTAAGGAAATAGCCAGAAAGATGGAGCACCATCCCGGGATTCTATCATCGTTACCAATAAATCTGTTACAAGTTGCATATTGTTTTGGCTTTTTTTTTCTAGATCTCATTCTAATGTTTTTTTTAATTAAAGGATAATTGCTTTACAGACGGAGAAGGCAATGGCACCCCACTCCAATACTCTTGCCTGGAAGATCCCATGGGCGGAGGAGCCTGGTAGGCTGCAGTCCATGGGTCGCTAAGAGTTGGACCCGACTGAGCGACTTCATTTTCAGTTTTCACTTTCATGCATTGGAGGAGGAAATGGCAACCCACTCCAGTGTTCTTGCCTGGAGAATCCCAGGGACAGGGGAGCCGGGTGGGCTGCCGTCCCTCGGGTCGCACAGAGTCAGAGAGGATTGAAGCGACTTAGCAGCAGCAGCAGCAGTAATTTTTTTAGTACATATGTGCTTTTAAAGTGGAGAACAAGATTAAGTATCAAAAGAAGGCCTTGTTTGAGGCTTCTTTTCCCTACATCACTGGTATGCCTGTGAAATTGCCAGAAAAACAAATACTGAAATTACACACCTGCAGTTAAACTAACAAATATGAAACCCCTCATTGGAAAAGACTTTGATGCTGGGAGGGATTGGGGGCAGGAAGAGAAGGGGACGACCGAGGATGAGATGGCTGGATGGCATCACTGACTCGATGGACGCGAGTCTGAGTGAACTCTGGGAGTTGGTGGTGGACAGGGAGGCCTGGCGTGCTGTGATTCATGGGGTCACAAAGAGTCGGACACGACTGAGCGACTGAACTGAACTGAACTGAAACACAACTAATTAAGGTTTTAGGTGTGTCTTTCAGATATATTAGCTTAATATTATCTCATCTTTTCAATTAGTAGAAATTTGAAATAAGAGTTTTATGTCTACTAAGTAGAAACCTACACCCATTAGATACTGAAGATAGTTAACTATATTAAAGTATTTCCTTAGAATATTTTCAGAGGGGCAAAACCCTTAAAACTAAGCAAAAATCAAGAACTATTTCTCTCCATTATCAGTTCTTAAGCTTTAGAATTATAACTATAGGATTGGAGAAAATAGGAACTGAAATATACAAATTTGCTGTGAATATTTTTAGACATTAGCTTGAGGCAGCCAGCCTGAACAGCAAACAATGTGGCATGTTTCAAGAAGTGTACACAGTGCTTTTAACCGATCATTTAAATACTGATTTTACAAAACCTTCAAGGGTTGTTGTTTTTTTGTTGTTGTTTCTGAATTTATCCTTCGTAGAAATCGAAGGGCCCTTCTCTGTGTAGGAAAGAAGGATGTTTTGCATTTTAACAAAAGTAATGTTAAATTTAAAAGTTTACATATTTATTTATAGGTACCATCTATTTTTAAGCCTGGAAAATTCTACTCACTTAAACTAGAAAATCTTATTCTGAAATTGTTGCAGTAGTAAATCCTTAGGGTTTCTCTCCCTTAGCCTCTTTGATTCCAATGATCCGAAACACCTGATTTTGTAAATTTTGTAATTAAAGTATCATAGTCATGCCAATGTAACCACTAGTGTTAAAACACAAGTTAAAATCTTAATCTGCTAACCTGTCTTCCAGTCTGAGAAATCCATAACCTAGGTAAGACCTGGATATTCAGAGTAAATAAAAGTCCATTTGAGTGCAGGACTGAAAGAAAAATTTCCAATTACACTTAAGACAAACTTATTTATCAAAAATAATAGAGCAATTGTAGAACCCTTTGCTTCGTCTCAAATATCCTTTTATGATTAAAAGAAAATCTCTGACATATCAATTGCCAAAATTTTTCGGTTTTCTCAAAGTTCTATGCCATTTCTGTTGAAGTCATCATAAAGCTTTCTTTTTCATCAAGATGGAATGAAACACTACAGCTGACGCATTGGAGACAGATGTTTGCCTGTTTAGAGTTTTTAAGGAAAAAACTAGTTTGTGCCATTGGGTGGTGGGCTGAGTGAGCCAAGACCTGGTTCCCCGGGCATCCCGAGGGGACCCCAGAACAGCAGAGCGCGGCCACTTCTGGATCCTGCTTCTCAGGCTTCAGGCGCTGAACTGAAAGGCAAGGTGGGGAGAGAGGCGCAGCGCTCCCTGCCTCACCCCCACCCGCAGACTTCCTTCTGCCAGAGCTCTGGCTCTTTGTACCAGAGATCTCAGGGATCGCATTTTCTTCCCTTTTCCTAAGTTACCTCTAAGCGGTGATAGGAGGTGTTAGTTACCCCCAGTCCCCAAAATACATAATCAAAAAACGGATCTAAATTTCCTTACTTCTACTTTGTCTGCAAACCTCAACATGTTCGAGGTGTCATTCTCTGGAGACTAGACTCCTGTACCTCTTCCTCTTGTCTTCCTGAGACAGTGCACAGCTGTTTCCCCCAGGGTAGATGAGAATCAAGTGTGCATTCTTCCACCACCACAGAGCCTCCGAGATTCAGCAAACCTTCAGGCCTGTAGAGCTCCTCCATCACCCCAGGAAAAGGAATCTCCTTTCCCATAGAGTCTGTTCTTGTCATGCCTTATAGGGTAATGTTGGTCCCTTTCCCAAGTCTCTACACCCGGGATCTGACAGCTTGCGTTCTGCGTAGCTTTTCCTTTCCTCGGTTCCTTCCCAGTTACAGCCTTTCCCCTTTAGCCCTCCACCTGAGGTTCTTATGTGCTAATCCTCTTCTAACTAGCAGTCTTATTTTAGCAAGGGTAGCTTTCCCACCCTCCAAACTCTCCTCCACTTTGTTCACGGGACCATTCGTGCTCAAGGTAGTGGTCTAGTTGGACAGTTTGCATCTTGCTTGCCCTAGGATAACATCAGGAAAACAGAAGCCACAGCTCTGAAGGGCAGAATCAGGAATCCAGGTCACATTCCAGAAAGAGTTAAAGCAGACTCTTCAAGACCATGTGACATAATGCTACATAGGGCTACAGAAGAGCCCTCACACATTTACACTGGCCTAAATTTAGTAACTTGTTTCATCTGAAACAAGACTAAAGGGAATCAAAGTTTTCCCCAAGCATTTTGAAGACCCACAAAAAAGAGTTCTCTTATCATTGGATAGTTTGGTGGGTGTTGGTAACTTAAACAAGGACATATATATTTATATATATGCATATGTGTGTGTTTGTGTATATATATGTGCTTGTCTAATTGGAGATGTATCATCAGGCGTAGGAATCAACATAATGCATTTAGCAAGAAGAGTGGACTCTTAAGCTGAAAAAATCCTTTAGCATACACTGGATGATGTAGATCAGAGAGTCCAAAAGTGGCTCTCAACCTGTTTGTTTCTGGCAGGAACCATAGTTTACCCTCCCTCTACTTGAGATACACATCGAAAGACCCTTTCCTGAGATGCTTTGGCCCCTTTTTATCCTCTCCTGAATCCTGGCCTTTTCTAGAAACCCTGGATGTGGGAATCATTTAAAATAATATCCTCAGAGTAGACAGAATTTTTCCCCCAGTCATGGATGTAGCTGCCTGAGCCCTTCAGGGGGTTGACTCTTTTCCTTGTTAAGGACTACATTCTTTACCTGTTCTTGAATTTGGGGGCCCTCTGCCTTAACTGCCTAGCAAACCCTTCACTTCATGAATCAAGTGGGATGTTTTCTCCTAAGTTTCAAAAAGTTCTCGCAATGCACTGCTACTCAACGAGTGTCCCATAGACCAAGCCATGATACATGACCCTTTTTCCATCAGAATGCTGAAGAATCTCAGTATGAGGTTTGGCTTTCTTACAGCTTCCTTCTTCCTTCTCCAGCCTCTAACACCAGGAAGCTTACCAAATATTTAGTCGTGAGAACATCATCATTTCTAAGCATCACTATTAGATTGTAGAACAGTAGATGGCAAAAGCTGTTTGTCCCCTTTGCGACCAGTGATTTTCTACTGACTAGCAGTTTCTGTTATAAGGAGACTGAATTTTCCTTGAAAGTGACAACCCACTAATATAGGGGTAAATGCAACCACAGCAAGATTGTTTGGACATGTTCCTAAGTGCAAAATCTGTAGGGCAACCATGTGGCCTTCTATCCCCAGACTCTTGTTTGATGGTAACAGTTTGGTCCACAATCCTACAGCAATAGTTTTCAGCTGGGGCTCACTACTTACCCTCCCAGTGGGCCAACAGCAGTCACTATACCAACTGCTAGCAACTATTTAATTTTATCTTCAGAAACCTAGTTTACTAATTGGTAGCTTTGGTAAAACAAATTTATTAAACACTTGTTGTATGTTAGGTACCGCTCCAAACACTTTACATTTCATTGAGTTCTTATAAGTAGTTCTTAAAAGTCATCTGTTTTACAGATACAGTCCTAGAGAGAGAAACATGTCTAAAATCACACAGTTAATGATAAAACTGGGTCTGTCTAAGTTCAAAAGCTCTGGTTCTTCCAGTGCCCCATCCTGTTTCTCTGAGGATGCCTCATCCCTGGCATCTGTTTTATTTCCTTTCTCTCTTTACAAGCCCCAGGGCGCTTTTCCAATTCTCCAGTAAAACTAGGAACTAGAGATGATTACAAAAGCTCATTCAATGTTTACCTGAAAAGTACATGCCCTCTTTGTTTAGGTGACAGAAGATAAACATACACAGGATCAAAGTGTTAATAATTTTTAGACTATATTCAGTTCAGTTCAGTCGCTCAGTCATGTCCGACTCTTTGCGACCCCATGAACCGCAACCCGCCAGGCCTCCCTGTCCATCACCAACTCCCGGAGTTACCCAAACTCATGTCCATTGAGTCGGTGATGCCATCTAACCATCTCATCCTCTGTTGTCCCCTTCTCCTGCCTTCAGTCTTTTGCAACATCAGGTTCTTTTCAAATGAGTCAGCTCTTCGCATCAGGTGGCCAGAGTATTGGAGTTTCCAGGTTCAACATCAGTCCTTCCAATGAACACCCAGGACTGATCTCCTTTAGGATGGACTGGTTGGATCTCCTTGCAGTCCAGGGGACTCTCAAGAGTCTTCTCTAACACCCAGTTGAAAAGCATCAATTCTTCTGCACTCAGCTTTCTTTATAGTCCAACTCTCACATCCATACATGACTACTAGACAAACCATAGCATTGATTAGATGGACCTTTGTTGACAAAGTAATGTCTCTGCTTTTTAATAGGGTGTCTAGGTTGGTCATAACTCTCCTTCCAAGGAGTAAGCATCTTTTAATTTCATGGCTGCAATCACCATCTGCAGTAATTTTGGAGTCCCCAAAAATAAAGTCAGCCACTGTTTCCCATCTATTTGCCATGAGGTGATGGGACCAGGTGCCATCCCAGCAATCTTGCTTCCAGCTTGTGCTTCCTCCAGTCCAGAGTTTCTCATGATGTCAGCCGGGTGACTATATACAGTCTTGGCGTACTCCTTTTCCTATTTGGAACTAGTCTGTTGTTCCATGTCCAGTTCTAACTGTTGCTTCCTGACTTGCATACAGGTTTCTCAAGAGGCAGGTCAGGTGGTCTGGTATTCCCATCTCTTGAAGAATTTTCCACAGTTTATTGTGATCCACACAGTCAAAGGCTCTGGCATAGTCAATAAATAGATCATGTCAGGAAACTTTTACTATACCAAGCATTGCAGATGAGGGATAGTCAGAGAATGAAACTTATTTGTAAGTACCTTGAGCTCATCATTTGGGGAAAAGATTGGTAGGATATTAGTAGATAGATATAATTGGTTTAAAAAGTTTTTTTTTAATAACAGAAAATTGCACTTATGACTTTGTTCCTTCCCAAAAGTATGTGTTTATTTTTTAAGATAGGTAATCCATGTAAGTCTGTCTTTCATTTACAAAACACTTTTAAAAAGTAAATTTGCTTCACTGCTTTTTATTTACACAGAATTATTCCCTAATGGATGTTCAGCCTTCAAGAAAATTACTCCCAACAAAGATGAAGAAGGAGCAATGAAGGAGGATGCTGGAATGATGGATGTCCGTAAAATGAAGTAAGACTTCAGGGCCTGCATTGTCAGTTAGATAAATGTAACTTCTTTAAAATATTTACATTAAGAAATTATTACAGCTAACTCAATTTGAAAGGTAACTAAGGGTCGATGGGACTTCCTTAGTGGCTCACACGATAAAGTGTCTGTCTACAACGCAGGAGACCAGGGTTCGATCCCTGAGTTGGGAAGATCCCCTGGAGAAGGAAATGGCAGTTCACTCCAGTACTATTGCCTGGAAAATCCCATGGACAGAGGAGCCTGGAGGGCTACAGTCCATGGGGTCTCAAACCATCGGACACGACTGAGCGACTTTGCCAAACTTTGCCAAGGGTTGATGAACTATAAGGATTAAAACTACCCAGGGATCAGATGTCCGTTTTTGGAATGTGGAGCCCTATCTCTGCAACGGTTCTTTCTGTCTGGTTTTAGAAATGTACCATGTATCATCATCCAATCACCTTCCCAGTAACCAGATCACAAGTACCATACTTTGAAGATATCTCCATAAAAAATAGAGTTAACAGTGTAACAGCTGAAGAGAGGAGGCTTCCAGGTGTTTTAAAGATGGAAAATTTCTGCTCTGAGCTTCATATGGATAGTAAACACCTGAAGTTGTCACTCGCTCAATAAGGCTTTGCACTTGGTGATAGAAGAGGTATAAAATAATTAGATATGGCTGATCCCTGACCTCCAGGTCTACCTAAAGAGACAACCCCCCTACACAAAATGGAGAAAAGCAAGACAGTGCCATTTGAATAATACAGACAATATGCAGAGTCAAAGGTGAGAGATAGCTTTGGGCTGAGGAGAGTTAGGACTAGAGAGAGGTTTAAAGAACGAGGATACCCTGAAGTTGTTTCAGCAGCAGCGGAGAATAGCTGGGATAAAAGGGAAGAGGTGGGAAAGGGTAAGGCGTATTTTAGGGGGCAGAGTAAATGGATCATTTTGGCTAAGCCATTGGGTTCTCATAGGAAAGAGCAGTAGTGGAGGTCTGAATTGGAGAAACTTTGAATGTCTGGACTTTATTGATTAGAATGTTGAATTGCTGTCAAAGGTTTTTGAGCAGAATAATAATAAGATGAAATGAAGCAGGAGGAAAGGTTAAATTGGTGGTAATGTGGGAAATGTATTGGAGGTCGATGGATGGCGGCTGGGGGCAGAGGCTGGAATGTGGCCTGCCCTAAGTGTCCAGTTGTGAAGCAGCCAGGCCTAAACCCAGCTTGTGACAGGTTCAGGGACCGCTGAGGAAAAGAGGAAGACTTGCTGGCTATATAGGAGAGGAGTCAAAAGTAGCACTGAGATTTCAGGTTTGGATATTTATAGAGAAATGATGGATGGATGATTTTACAGGGAAGGTGGTGAATTCCATGTTTGATGAGTGTTCAATCTGAAGTATCAGTAGAAGGTTATTGAAATGGAAACAACATCAGGTCATTAGACATTAAGAACTGAATCTAAAGAGAGAGATCAGGGTTGCAGAGCTGCATCTGGAAGTCATAGCTGTGTGAGAAGCAAAGCACACTGATAATGGGAGATAATATAGCAAGTGAAGACCAGAGAACCAAGAACTGAATCACAGTGACGTTCACATTTAAGGAATGTGAAGACCAAGCAAAGAAACAACAAAAGGAGGCGACTGAAGTGCTTGCAGGCCCACAGAAATGAATTTTTTAAAGGTAGTATTAAGAAACATAAAAAGCAGCAGCTTAAAGTGATAGAGACACACTTTGCACTCTATGAACTGTATTTTTTAAATATAAGCAATTTCAAGCTAGCTCTGGTTCATTTCACTAAAATGATCTATGCCTAGATGCTTTACCTCCTACCCCTTTTTTTTCTGCCTACTACTTCTCTATGACTCTCTCCTCAGCAGTATAACTAGAGGCACGGATGTAGAGAGCGGACTTGTGGACACAGTCGGGGGAAAGAGAGGGTGGGATGAATTGAGAGAGTAGCATTAAAACATATACCTGACCATATGTAAAACAGATAGCTAGCGGGAAGTTACTGTATACACAGGGAGCTCAACCCGGTGCTCCGTGATGACCTAGAGGGCTAGGAGCTGGGGGTGGGAGGCAGGCTCAAGAGAGAGGGTACACACACACACACACACACACACACACACACACACACACACACACTTAATGACTGACTCATGTTGTGTGCCAGAAATGAACACTACATTGTAAAGCAATTATCCTCCAGTTAAATAAAAAAAAGATTCATAAGAGTAGGAGCCCATCTAGCCTCAAAAATGCTGGAGTGGGTTGCCATTTCCTTATCCAGGGCCTCTTCCTGACCCAGGGATCAAAACTGAGTCTCCTGCATTGTAGGCAGATTCTTCAGCGTCTGCACCACCAGGGAAGCCCCAAATGATTAGCACATAGTATGAAATCAGTAAATATTTCTTTAGTGAAAAATAATAAAATGAAGATAATAATACTATCCTGGTCACTTCACAATAAACATGAAGGTTCTTTATAAGTGATTAGGTGCTACATAAATGTCAGGCTTTATCACTGACCAACTGGATAGTAAACTTGGCTTTTACTCCCAGAACTTAAAAGAGTTGATGTTTAAAACGTGTTTGCTGGATCAATTAATCATAACAGAGAATCAGATCCTTGAATTTTAATCCCAGTTCATTGCTTGACTGTGAAGCCTGGGGTAAATTAATTCATTTTTGGGGTTTTAGTTAGACTTAGATGATTTTCATGTAAGATGTCCAGTTTGTGTGGGCTCAGAGCAAGAAGATTCCAGGGAGTTCATGGGAGATAAATGGATTAGCACAACTGCAGTTATGTCCTTTTTTCCAAACAGCAGCTTCAGCTTAGTCATAGAAGTGGCCTTAAGCCTGACCCTTTTTTGTACTCCAAGGGAAAGTAGTAATATGTCTCATTAGTCAAGAACTATAATCAGTTTCCTATGTAAACACATTTGTTGGAACTCTTTTGTGTTCTACAGTAATAATTTATATGTGCTTTTCACATATAAATATGTGAAATATGATAGAATATGATAGAAATATGATAGAATCATATTCTCCATAGTGTCATTTTATGTTTCAGTTTATATAATAGGGCTTCTTCCTCGTGCCCTAGCCAATGGAAAATAACTGCCACTGATTTACAAGTTTTACTGAAGTGAAAGATACAAACTATTGTTCATTTAGTGGCTTCTTTAAGTAGGTGAATTAACCCATTAATAATTTAATTTGTTTTTAAGACTGCATTTCTGACTTTTGAGTTGAAATAGTTTTAAAGATAAATTAGTATACAGTAAAATGCACACATATTAGGTGGACAACTTGATGAATGTTGACAGTTGTCTACACCCATATAACGCCATGGTAACACATTGTCATGAGAAACCAAAAAGTAGAACATGTGCATTAGCCCAGAAAGTTCCATTGCACCCAGTTCCCGTCAGTCTGCCTGGCCCCAATATCTGATGTAGATTACTTTTAACAGTATTGGTGTCATAAAAATGAAATCATTCGGTATCTACCTTTTGTATCTGCCTCTTTTGGTTGGCAGAAATTTTTTGAGATACATCCATGTTGTGGAGTAAATCATAAGTTCTTCTTCCTGGCTAAATATTCTATTCTCTCGATATAACATTTTAAAACCCATTCTCCAGTGGAAGGATTTTGAATTGCTTCCAGTTTGGGACTGTTATGAATAAGGCTGCTTTAAACATTCTTATCTGTGACCTTTTATAGACATATGCTTTACTTTTTCTTGAGTAAATACCCTGCTGGTTCCTTGGGAAGTTTCATATGTAACTATATGAAATTGTCAGTTTTTAAAAGAGGTTGGGCCATTTTATATACCAACAGTGGATGAGAGTTCCAGCTGCTTCACTTCCTCACCACCATTAGCTGTTGCTAATCTTTTCATAATTTGCCATCCTAGTAGACAGGAAGTGGTATCTCACTGTGTTTTCATTGTATTTCTCTAATGCCTAATGGTGTTGAGCATTTTTCACACGGTCTTTGTCTTTCATTTATCTTTTGTGGAATGTTTGTTCAATTCTTTAGCCCATTTTAGAAATTACATTCTTCTTGTTGTTGTTGTTGTTTTATGGGGATTATTTCTATATTCTGGATATAAGTCCATCGTCAGATATATGTGCTGCAGATTATTTACCAGTGTTGGATTCGTTTATGTATTTTCTTCACTAAGTCTTTTATTGAGCAGAAAGTTTTGGTTTTGATAAAGTCCAATTTACTTTTTTTTAATGGTTTATTTGTGTGGATGGGGGTGTGGGTGTGGGTGGGTGTGTGGGTGTGTGTATGTTTGGTCTGAGAAATCCTTCCTTACCTCGAGACTGTGAAGATGTTGCCTGATATGTTCTGCTATGAACTTTCTTCCTGAGTTTTATGTTTTGGTCTATAGTCTCTTTAGAATTCATTTTTGAGCATATAATGAGATAGAAGTCAAGATTCATTCTTTGTAGACAGGTATTTTACATAGGCCACACCATGTGGGGAGAAATAAATCTTCTTTTACCCCTGCTGAATTGCTTTGGCACCTTAGTTAAATTTCAGTTCTTTATATGTTTGTGATCTATTTCTAGACTCTGTTTTGTGCCACTGATCTATTTGACCATGTTGATACCAATATCACACTGTCTTGATTGCTACAAGTTTGTCAGTTATGGAATAATATAGTGTTAGTCCTTCAACTTTGTTCTTTTTCAAAGTCACTTTGGCTATTCTGTATCCTTTGATTCCCATATAGAATTTCAGATTATCTTTTCTCTTTCCTCAAAATAGCCTGCTGGAAGCTTTGTTGAGCTTTTGTTACATTTATATATCACTAGGTGGAGGATGGATAGCTTGAACAATACTGAGTCTTTCAATCAAGTCTTGTTTAGGTTTTTAATTCCACCCAGCAATATTTTGTGCTTTTTCAGAGTAGAAGTCGTTTTCTGGATATTTTGTTAGATAATGGATGTTCCGATGCTACTGGAAATAGTATTGATTGGGTTTTTAATCTTATTTTTCAATTTGTTGTTGCTAGTGTCCATAAAATGGAGAAGGCAATGGCAACCCACTCCAGTACTCTTGCCTGGAGAATCCCATGGACAGAGGACCCTGGTAGGCTTGGTCCATGGGGTCGCTGAGAGTGAGGACGCGACTGAGCGACTTCACTTTTACTTTTCACTTTCATGCATTGGAGAAGGAAATGGCAACCCACTCCAGTATTCTTGCCTGGAGAATCCCAGGGACAAAGGAGTCTGTTGGGCTGCTGTCTATGGGGTCGCACAGAGTCAGACACGACTGACGCGAGTTAGCAGCAGCAGCAGCAGCAGCAGCAGCAGCAGCAGCAGCAGTAACAGCATACATAAATACAGTGATTCTATATGGTGATCTTATGATCTGCAACCTTGCTAAATCCTCTTACTTGTTTTAGTAGTTTGTATATTCCTTACGATTTTCTCCATACACCATCATGTCATCTGCACAGAAAGATAGTTTCACATTTCCTGATCTCTTTCCCTTCTCTCTTTCTTGCCTTCTTACACTGGCTAGCACCTTCAGCACAATAATGAATAAAAATGATAAGAGCAGACAGTTTGTCTTGTTCCCAAATTGAAGAAAAGAGTGTTCAGCCTGCAGGTTTTTAATAAATGTTCTTTATCAGATTGAGAACAATCTCTTCAATTCCCTGTTCTGGGTGGATTCTTTTTTAACATTGCAAAGGGATATTGAATTTTTGCAAATTCTTTTTCTGCAACTATTGCTAGAATCACGTTTTTTTCTCTTTTATTCTATTTATATGGCTCTTTCTATTTACATTGGATTTTTTCCTTATTGTAAACCAACTTTACATTCCTGGGACAAACGTTACTAGTTTTTAATAGATTCTTTTTTTATTTCCCCAGAGTTCCTCCTTTCTACTATTGATAGAAAATTTAGCTATTAAATGTTAATATATAGATTATTCAAGTAGCAACATTTAATGAACATCTATTTACTACCACCCTGCTAGTGACTGAAAAATACAATATAATAAATATGTTGTCCCTACACTTAAAGAGTCACAGCCTACTTGTAAAGTCAGGTACTTATATAACGGGCAAGTATAGTGATAAATATCCACCCAATGTAGTATCACAGTAAGAAAAATAGGCCTCTTGTGTCACTACTCTGTGTTAATCAGGCGAAGGATCCTGGAAGAGGTGAAATCTAACTTTTCTTACAGGGTTAAGTGAAAGGGATTAAAGGACACGAGGGTACAGAGTGGACAAAGGCACAAAGTTAAGACAACACCATGGTGCTTCCGACAAACTAATAGTAGTTCATCAGTGCTGGAGCATAAAGTACAAGGCTAGCTTGAGGAGTGATGATTTTATAAACTATCAGCCAGATCGCTGCAAACCTTATGTGCCAAATGAAGGCATTTGTCCTTAGTTCTGCAAATGATGGGGAGCCGTGAGATTACAAGGGAAGAGGGATGTAGTCTGGTTTGGATTTTAATCAAAACCCTATGACAGATATGTAGAGGATAGATTTGAAAGTGCCAAGGCTGGAGGCAGGAAGATCTGTTAGAAAACAATAATGACATCTTGAACCTTAGCAATGAGTGTAGAAATGGAGAGGAAGGGTCAGATCTGAGAAATATTTAGGAAGTGAAAGTGGCAGAACTTGATGATAGAGGATGAGTCAAGACTGAGAGTGTATTAGTTTCCTAGAGTTGCCATAACAACGTACACAAACTGGGTGATTTAAAATAATAGAACTTTATTGTCTCACAGTTCTAGAGTCCAGAGGTTGGAAATCAAGGTGTCAGCAGGGCCCTGTTCCCTCTGAGACTCTGGGTAGCAGCCTTCCTTGCCTCCCCCTAGCTCTGATGGTGGCTGTTGGTCTTGGATTTCCTTGGCTCGTAGCGACATTACTCCAGTCACTGCCTCTGTAGTCACATGGTGCTCTCCCTGTTTGTCTCTGTCCTTTTGGAGTAAGGCTCACCCAGTAAATCACTGCTGCAAGTAAGTCACTCAAGTATGACATCAACTTCACTCTTCATTATCACCAGTGACCCTATTTCCAAATAAGGTTACATTTGGAGGCAGTGAAAGTTAGGGCTTCAGCGTATCTTTGTGAGGGACACAGTTCAACCTATAACAAAGAGTAAAGTCAAAATTGCTTTTAGTTTTCTAGTTCAGAGTCTATAGGATATGACCCCTGGCTAGGTAGGAAGTGCAAGGGAAAGAGCTAGTTTAGAAAAAAGATGAATTCAGAATTGACTACAGGACATACTTTAAGAGCCATTGTAGCAGTCACTTCTATAGGTCTGAAATTCATCTCTTTAAGATAGAAACAAACTGTTCAGACTTATGAATAGTATGAGTAATTGGCATCACCCTTTCATTGTTGGGAACATGAGATGATGGTTGTTTTATAGAAGCTGTTATTATGGCAAAGAGATCTCTATCTTGAGATATTATATTATCATTCTCACTAGTTTTAGAACCAACAGATAGGAAGGAAGCATTGTTGACCAAAATCACATCATTTAATGAACACTGATGTCACTGATGCAGCAGCTTGAAAATTGTGAAATTCCCTTAAGACTCTATTAACTGTGTGTAAACATAATTTTAGTAGGAAGCAAAAATCATGGACATTTATATGCTTAGTGGAATTTACCTTGTTAGACATTTAATATCCTCAGTTTGGAAAATACTTCTCAACATGTTACCATGTGTAACTATGGTTAACATCTTGATTATATGCAAAACAAAGTACGTAGTAGTTTACTATTGTCAATATTCATTTCATACTTTTAAGAATGTGGTTTCAATACCAAATATTTCAAGTATGTCATTTAGAAAATATAGTCACACAACAATACTCCTTCTGTACATTTCCTTAAATGTAGTACATTCTGTTTTTTATTCATTTGAAATAGTTCAAATTGCATTTGCCCAGAGCTCTAAAAGTATCTCTAATTCCTCATTACATTTTTTTTTCTCAATGCAGGAAGTTTTGCTGGAGTTGCTGGAACATTGTGTGGATGGCTTATGGAAAGCAGAGCATTACGAAGTAATTTCTGAAATTTCCAAGTTGATCATTCCAATTTATGAGAATCGTTGAGAGTGTGAGGTAAGTAACTGATATGTTTGCATCATTTACCTATATATTTTATTTTGGTCTTAAGTTGATATCTTTAAAAAGCACTGAAATGCACTAAAATTACAGTCCTTCCTTATATTCATTTAAAATTTCCAAATGAAATTAAGGATGCAATGTTTAAAATCTGTATTGGAATTAACATTATGCCAGTTGTTCCTACAGCATTTTTACTAGCAATCTCCCCTTCTCCACTCATGGCAGAGAATAATCCATGTTGTCCTCACTAAAAACAAAGTTACTGGATTTCCATGATGTCTGGGAAGAGATATAGGTGTAATTCTATGCTTTCCAATTTAATGGTGAGACTAAAGTTGCTAGCAGATGACAGTAGTGGAGATAATAAGTTACTAGGAATTACCCTTTTATTTCATGCAAAGATGGGCTCGATAAAGGACAGAAATGGTATGGACCTAACAGAGGCAGAAGATATTAGAAGAGCTGGCAAGAATACATGGAAGAATTGTACAAAAAAGATCTTCACGACCCAGATAATCATGATGATGTGACCACTCATCTAGAGCCAGACATCCTGGAATGTGAAGTCAAGTGGGCCTTAGAAAGCATCACTACAGTTGCAGGCTCGGAGGCCGAAGAGAAAAGACGGCGAGGCGGCTTCGGCTGTGGCCACAGAGGACGATCCAGCAATGGAGGAGAAAATTCTGCAAACTGGCTGATTACTCATGAAGATGAGATTTTATTTTTGTGGCAGGCATCTGTGGGGTCTGTAATTGAAATGATGGCTGGCTGTGGAGAAATTGATCACTCTATAAACATGCTTCCTACAAACAGGAAAGCAAATGAGTCCTGTTCTAATACTGCACCTTCTCTAACTGTCCCTGAATGTGCCATTTGTCTGCAAACATGTGTTCACCCAGTCAGTCTGCCTTGTAAGCATGTTTTCTGCTATCTATGTGTGAAGGGAGCTTCATGGCTTGGAAAGCGATGTGCCCTCTGTCGACAAGAAATTCCCGAAGATTTCCTTGATAAGCCAACGTCGTTGTCACCAGAAGAACTCAAGGCAGCAAGTAGAGGAAACGGTGAATATGCTTGGTATTATGAAGGAAGAAATGGGTGGTGGCAGTATGACGAGCGCACTAGCAGAGAGCTGGAAGATGCTTTTTCCAAAGGTAAAAAGAGCACTGAAATGTTGATTGCCGGGTTTCTGTATGTTGCCGATCTTGAAAATATGGTACAGTATAGGAGAAACGAACATGGACGTCGCAGGAAGATCAAGCGGGATATAATAGATATACCAAAGAAAGGAGTAGCCGGACTTAGGCTGGACTGTGATGCTAATACCGTAAACCTAGCGAGAGAGAGCTCTGCTGACAGAGCGGACAGTGTACCGGCTCAGAGTGGAGCTTCTGTTCAGTCGTCGTCTGTGAGGCCCGTGACGTCAGTAGATGGTCAGCTAACAAGCCCCGCCACGCCATCCCCTGATGCAAGCGCTTCTCTGGAAGACTCTTTTGCACATTTACAACTTGGTGGAGACAGCATAGCGGAAAGGAGTCATAGAGGGGAAGGAGAAGAAGAGCATGAATCACCATCTTCAGGCAGGGTGCCAGCACCAGACACTTCGATTGAAGAAACTGAATCCGATGCCAGTAGTGACAGTGAGGATGTATCTGCGCTTGTTACACAACACTCCTTGACCCAACAGAGACTTTTGGTTCCTAATCCAAATCAGACAGTATCTGATCGATCTTCCTGATCGATCAGTGGCAGCAGGTGGAACAGTGATTGTCAGACCTCGAAGGCCTGATGGAGGTTGTAACAGAAGTTTACATAAAAGTTTTCAGATCCATGCTCAAGATGAAAATGGTTATCTGTAAATTTCTGCCCACGTAACATTATACTCATCCCTAGTAGTGCATTTTGGGAGTTGGGGTGGGAAGGGGTATGGGAAGAATAGCCCTGTAATTAAAATGTCTAACACATCTCTGTTGAGAAATTTATTTAATATAAAGAACTTGGATGTTAATAGTTGAGAGCTATTTAGTAATAATGCAGTTTTCTTGAGGTCTGTTTATTTTATAGTTTTTTAAAATACCTTCAGTTCTTTTGGCCAGCGTGTGTGTATTATTTGTGCATTAATGGTCCTCATCTGACTACTGCATTGGTTCATGTTTTTCTGCATGGATTGACATAAAACCATTACTAAAATTTGGCACCTATGAGATATCTGGTATCCGTACGAACAGAAAGCTTAAATAATGTGAGAACAAATGTGAATTTGGGGTTTTAAAATAGAAGAATAACAACTACTTAATAGTAAAGTTACTGAAATGGAAATGTAAAGAAAACAGCTTATAACTTACGTTTCAGAATCTTGTCTGTAACACACTTCATGGCGTTCTCATAGGCTTTGCTGTCTAGTCCTTGTAGTTAGAAGTTTCTCTTGATCCACATTTTTTTTTATTAAAGACTTTATAATTTAATAAATACTAGAATTTATCAAAAAAAAAAAGAGAAAGCATCACTACAAACAAAGCTAGTGGAGGTGATGGAATTCCAGTTGAGCTATTTCAAATCCTGAAAGATGATGCTGTGAAAGTGCTGCACTCAATATGCCAGCAAATTTGGAAGACTCAGCAGTGGCCACAGGACTGGAAAAGGTCAGTTTTCATTCCAATTCCAAAGAAAGGCAATGCCAAAGAATGCTCAAACTACCGCACAATTGCACTCATCTCACATGCTAGTAAAGTAATGCTCAAAATTCTCCAAGCCAGGCTTCAGCAATATGTGAACCGCGAACTCCCTGATGTTCAAGCTGGTTTTAGAAAAGGCAGAGGAACCAGAGATCAAATTGCCAACATCTGCTGGATCATGGAAAAAGCAAGAGAGTTCCAGAAAAACATCTATTTCTGCTTTATTGACTATGCCAAAGCCTTTGACTGTGTGGATCACAATCAACTGTGGAAAATTCTGAGAGGGATGGGAATACCAGACTACCTAACCTGCCTCTTGAGCAATTTGTATGCAGGTCAGGAAGCAACAGTTAGAACTGGACATGGAACAACAGACTGGTTGCAAATAGGAAAAGGAGTATGTCAAGGCTGTATATTGTCACTCTGCTTACTTAACTTCCATGCAGAGTACATCATGAGAAACGCTGGACTGGAAGAAACACAAGCTGGAATCAAGATTGCTGGGAGAAATATCAATAACCTCAGATATGCAGATGACACCGCCCTTATGGCAGAAAGTGAAGAGCTAAAAAGCCTCATGATGAAAGTGAAAGAGGAGAGCGAAAACGTTGACTTAAAGCTCAACATTCAGAAAATGAAGATCATGGCGTCCATTCCCATCACTTCATGGGAAATAGATGGGGAAACAGTGGAAACATGTCTGACTTTATTTTTGGGGGCTCCAAAATCACTGCAGATGGTGATTGCAGTCATGAAATTAAAAGACGCTTGCTCCTTGGAAGAAAAGTTATGACCAACTTAGATAGTATATTCAAAAGCAGAGACATTACTTTGCCGACTAAGGTCCATCTAGTCAAGGCTATGGTTTTTCCTGTGGTCATGTATGGATGTGAGAGTTGGACTGTGAAGAAGGCTGAGCGCCGCAGAATTGATGCTTTTGAACTGTGGTGTTGGAGAAGACTCTTGAGAGTCCCTTGGACTGCAAGGAGATCCAACCAGTCCATTCTGAAGGAGATCAACCCTGGGATTTCTTTGGAAGGAATGATGCTAAAGCTGAAGCTCCAGTACTTTGGCCACCTCATGAGAAGAGTTGACTCATTGGAAAGGACTCTGATGCTGGGAGGGATTGGGGGCAGGAGGAGAAGGGGACGACCGAGGATGAGATGGCTGGATGGCATTACGGACTCGATGGATGTGAGTCTGAGTGAACTCTGGGAGAAGGTGATGAACAGTGATGCCTGGCATGCTGCGATTCATGGGGTCGCAAAGAGTCGGACATGACTGAGCGACTGAACTGAACTGAAATGAACTGAGGAGCTTTTCCAGTTTTGTCTGCTACATAAATCTTTGATCAAGGGGAATTACTAAAAAACAGTAGTATAGCTGTTACCACCAGCACTCAACAGGACTTTTTATATTCAAAAATCTGAGTCTGTATCATAATTTTTTACCCCTGCTATGCTGGAAAGGGGTGCTTTAAGACTTAGCCATTTTTAAAAGCAAAGCAATTTATCCTTAAACATATGTAGCAAGTAGTCTTTCATTGTAGAAGGGTCCAGGAGTGAAAATATACATTTAATGTTATCTGTCTAGTGTTCTAATCTCTTCTCCAAATTGGCTCTTATCAAACTCACTTTTTCTACCTGGGTTCTGGGTCTTCTTACTCTTTGCCCTGCTTTTGCTGTATATGGGGACATGCCTTAAAAATCATAGTGGATTTCAAGTGATTATATTAAAAAGTGAGTTAAGTAATTAAATCTATGTCCTGCTGATGACAAACAATAGCTTATGAGACAAGACAAGAATTGGCATTACTCTTTCCGTCAAAGCATTGCATCCTAAGAACCTTTGTAAAAGTTCCAAAGTACCTACTCTCTTACTCTTAAGGTGAAGACCATGTTATTAGAAACCCACAGAACATTTTGCTACTCACTTGACTAATAGGGATAAAAGAAAAATATATATTCCCTACACATTAAAGGAAACAATAGATTCTATTGGGGAGCTATTCCTATTTCCTTGTAGAGAGGCAAGGGTCTGAATAGATTCCGAACCATCCTGCATGGGATGAAGTAATTTTTCAGTGTTCCTTATGGGGTGGGCTGAATAGTCTCAGCCACAGCAGCCATTAAGGAAGGAAAACTTCCCTCAAATTGACTTGAACTGCAGAAGACAGTATGGAAAGAATGTGAAAGAGAGAACATCTGCTTCTGGGCTCCCCTTTTAGCATTGAAATGAAATTCACCAGCATACAGTGAACCGTTTTCTAGTTTGCAGTTCAGTGGCATTTAGTGCAGTCTTAATATTATGCTCCAACCACCTCTCTCTAGTTTCAAAAGATTTTTATCATCCGATGTAAAACTCCATCTCCTTCAAGGAATCACTCTTCACCCCCTCACTCACCCCACTGGTGACCACTAATCTGCTTTCCGTCTATGGATTTGCCTGTTCTGGACGTGTCATAAAAAAGATGAATGCAAGGTGTGACCTTTTGTGTCTGGCTTCTTTTACTTAGCATAATATTTCGAGGTTCATTCAAATTGTAACCTATATCAGAACTTGATTCCTTTTTCATGGCTGAATGATATTCCATGGTATGGCTACATCAAAATTTGTTTGTATGTTTGGGTTGTTTCCACATTTGGGCTGTTATAAACAGTGCTGTTCTAAACAGTTATGATAAGTTTCTATGTGGGCATGTTTTTGTTGATCTTGGAAAAATACCTAAGAGGGGAATTGCTGAGTCACAGAGTAATTCTATTGACTTTTGAGAAACCACCTAATTGTTGTCCCTTTTATCTTCCTACCAGCAGATCTGATTGGCAGTTGTATATGGGGGTTCTTTTTAGAACCTAGTGAATGTGGCATCCTAGTGAATGTGAAATGGTGTCACACTGTGGTTTTGCTTTCTATTTCCTTAATGACTAATGATTTTGAACAGCTTTTCATGTCTTTGTTGGCCATTTTTATATAGTCTCTGGAGAGATGTCTATTCAGGTCCTTTGCTCACTTATTTTTTTATTTTTTTACTTTACGATACTGTATTGGTTTTGCCATACATAGACATGAATCCACCACAGGTGTACATGAGTTCCCAACCCTGAAACTCCCTCCCACCACCCACCCCATATCATCTCTCTGGGTCATCCCAATCTTTTCTCACGTTTAAATTGGGTTGTTTGTCATTGTGTTGTTGATCTATGAGAGTTCCTTATATTTTTTGGATAAGAAAACATCAGATATGCGATTTGCAAACATTTTCTCCTGGTCTGTATGGTGTCTTTTCACATTCTAGATAATGTTTTTTACATAGTACAGTCCCTTTTCTGAGTGTGTAGAAGAATATATTTTTTGGAAGTGTCTGTGAACTTGTTATAAAAGCGTTCCTCACTCAGGCTTTTACTGTTTTTTTGTGTCTGCATTTTACTTTCCTCTTCTAAAGTGTTTGCATGATCGTTTATTCCCATCTTTCCACTTTAGGGCTCAAGCACACCATTTTGCTTCTTTTTCAGCTACAATAATTCAGACATGAAGATAAAAGTAGTCAATAACACAGTACTTTTAATGTACATACTACCATTGAGATATGAATGACATGAAGCATGATATTTAGAATTACAGTGTTATTTGACCGTTTTAAGCTCTACCCTCTCACCTAAACTTGTTGAGGCATTTTTTCTGTGACCATGGGAGAAGGGACTGCAAATGACCCCACCAAAACCATTTTGAAAAGGAAATGGTGTTGCTTTTTTCCCCTTATGCATTTATTGTAGACATTTCATAACTAACCAAAAGATAAAGCTAATTTGTTAATTCTCATATTTTCAGAAACTTACTCAAGTTTATAGAACTCTTCATGGAGCTTACACAAAAATTTTGGAAGTTATGCACACAAAGAAAAGACTTTTAGGCACCTTCTTCAGAGTTGCCTTTTATGGCCAAGTAAGTATACTTTAGTTCAAAAGTTGTTTTCCTTTTTAAACATTCACCTTGAATTATTAGGTTACCATAGCAGTAGTTACTGGTTCTAGGGTTCTGTCTGGGTAAAGCACCTGTCCCAACAGCAGGTGTGACCCTTTTCTCATGTAATGTTCACTTTGGTTTCCATATTTAGTCCACGAGGGCAGAGCACAGCATATAAGATTTGAACGTTTCCTTCAGTTTCATTTTCAGCCAGGCTTCTTAAATGTTTGTTTAATACCTAGTACTGAAAGTTTTCAAATAAAAATCAGGTAAGTATGCAAGTGATGAAAAATCGAGTGTAAAAACCTTCAGGCCAATGACATGCTCATATGACTGTGAGTTTGAACGTTCTCATTTATTTCAGCTACAATGTATGCATGTGGCTTCTAGAAATATTATTTAAAATCTAAAAAAAATAAAATAAAATAAAATCTAGCAAATACATTATTTCTGATTACTTAGTAGATGTTCTCTAAATGCTGCATTTGCTCATAATGCTTATAAAGTATTCTATGTTTAACTTTATAATAGTCTTTTTTGAAGAAGAGGATGGAAAGGAGTACATCTATAAAGAACCAAAACTCACCAGCCTCTCAGAGATTTCCCTGAGACTTGTTAAACTTTATGGTGAAAAATTTGGTACAGAGAACGTCAAAATAATTCAGGATTCAGACAAGGTAACATGCCCTGCATTTTGAAATCATTATTAGTTCCAGATGTGGTACATTACTTCTGACTTTTTCCTTTTTTAGCTGGTGGAGGAGAAGAAGGGGAAATAGAGTCTTTCCAGATCCTAAAAGAAAGGACAGGGGCTTTGGAATCAGAGAGAAGGATTCAGATCTCCATTCTCTGCCACTTACTAGCTGTGTGACCATGGGGAATATACTTAACCTCTCTGGGCCTCATTGTTCTCATTAGTAAAATGAACTGAATAATAGTGCCTTCCTCATAGAGTGTTGCATGAATTCAGTTCAGTTCAGTCGTGTCCTACTCTTTGCAACCCCATGGACTGCACCATGCCAGGCTTCCCTGTTCCTCACCAACTCCCGGAGCTTGCTCAAAATCATGTCCATTGAGTCGGAGATGCCATCCAACCATCTCATCGTTTGTCATCCCCTTCTGCTCGTGCCTTCAATCTTTCGCAGCATCAGGGCCTTTTCCAATGAGTCAGTTCTTTGCATCAGGTGGCCAAAGTATTGGAGTTTCAGCTTCAGCATCAGTCCTTCCAAAGAATATTCAGGGTTGATATCCATTAGGATGGACTAGTTGGATCTCCTTGCAGTCCAAGAGACTCTCAAGAGTCTTCTCCGGCACCACAGTTCAAAAACATCAGCTTTCTTTATAGTCCAACTCTCACATCCATACATGACTACTGGAAAAACCGTAGCTTTCACTAGATGGACCTTTGTCAGCAAAGTAATGTCTCTGCTTTTTAATATGCTGTCTAGGTTGGTCATAGCTTTTCTTCCAGTGAGCAAGCATCTTTTAATTTCATGGCTGCAATCACCATCTGCAGTGATTTTGGAGCCCAAGAAAGTAAAGCCTGTCACTGTTTCCATTGTTTTCCCATCAATTTGCCATGAAGTAGTGGGACAGGATGCCATGATCTTCATTTTTTGAATATTGGGTTTTAAGCCAACTTTATCACTCTCCTCTTTCAATTTAATCAAGAGCTCTTTAGTTCTTCTTCACTGTCTCTCATAAGGGTGGTGTCCTCTGCATATCTGAGGTTACTGATATTTCTCCTGGCAATCTTCATTCCAGCTTGTGCTTCATCCTGTCTGAAATTTTGCATGGTGTACTCTGCATATATGTTAAAAAAGCAGGGTGACAATATACATCCTTGATAGTTGTAGGGATTAAATTATTCAATGTATGGAAAGTGATTAGAGTTCCTGATATATAATAAAGCATTTGATAGTAATATAGAAACTACCATGCTCAATAGAAGTTAGCCATTATTGTTAATGTTGTGCCGCGTGAGTGTCAGTTTCATACTTTATGATTAAAATCATCTTAGGTGGGACTTCTCTGGTCGTCCAGTGGGCAAGAGTTTGCCTGCCAATGACGGAGACACAGGTTTGATCCCTGGTCCAGGAGGATTCCACATGCTGTGGGGAACCTAAACCTGTGCGCCAAGCTACTGTGCCTGCGCTCTAGATCCCGGACACCACAACTAGAGAGTACTCCCAGTTCACGAGAACTAGAGAAAGCCCACACACCGCAGCAAAGAAGATCAAATGCAGCCAAAAATATAAATAAATAAATGCGATTTTTAAAAGAAAAATCATGTTATGACACACCTTTCACTCTTAAGATAGCCTTAGTTCACTAGTTATATTTGTAGTGATGTAGGTTTAGGAGAGATGCCTTGATCTAAAGATGATCCATCCCACTAGACCCTGCCAAGGCAAGGATGAGAAAGGTTCCAGCAAGAGAGGCCGTTTCTTAGAAACGCATAGTTCCAGATAGACAGAATTGCGGAAGAGCACAATGGGAATGACTGATTGTCCTTAGTCACCATGGGCATGTTCAGGTTGAGAGCTGATTTTTAAGGTAGGAAAAACCTTTAATACAGTGCAAGATCTGCCGGCCCCAGAAATATGTACCGAGTGACTGTGATGTGCATGGTGCTCTGTAAAACACTTCCAGCATTGCCAGAGTGAAAAGCCAGTATTTTAAATGTATGCTTTATTGGATCCAGTAATTTTGCATTCAAGATTTTATCTTGTAGATGTACACAAAGAAGTACCTTTAAGATGTTTATTGCTATAAGATTTATATAACAAAAACCTGGAAACAATCTGTGCCCATACTGTTAAGGAAATGGTACTACCCTCACAATGGATATAGGTAAACAACCTAAAAAATTTATAAGTATTGATATGAACCAACCAAGATACATTCTTGAGAGAAAAAGGTGAGATCAGACATTATGGGCAGGATGATTACATTTGTGAAAACTGATATTTACATACACACACTTGTGTCTGCTTAGGAAATTTCTGGAATGATGCAAAGTTGCTTTTTAATTTACTTATTTTAATAGGAGGATAATTACTTTACAATATTGTGGGTTTTTTTTTTTTTTTTGCTATACCTCAGTATGAATCAGCCATAGATGGAATGATACAAAAGTGTTAATAGTTATCCCTAAGGAGATAGAATAGGTTCTTACAGAGAAGAAAAACATTTATTTTTCAAGCGTAGTCTCATGTACTGCTTGAATGTTTTACCATATACTTTATTTTTTATAAGGTTAAAATCAATCTTGACCTCTTTTTATTTCTTTTCTATGTTTTGTCTTAGGCAGATAATTAACTTCAACTATTTCCTTAGGTTTCTCACAAGAAATCTAGATATTTAATGGGAAAGAAAAGAAAGAATTTTTGAATTTAGGCTTTTGGGAGAAGTTTTAAAAGCTGCTAAGAAAATTTCTATCCCTGTCACAGGATTGAATACAGTGTTTGCTATGGGTTTTCCACAGTGGCCCTTGGTCAGATTGTAGTCATTTCCTTGTATTCCTAGTTTGTTGAGTGTTTTCATTATGAAAAGGTGTTAATTTTGTCAAATGCATTTTCTGCATTGATTGAGATGATCGTGGTTTGTTTCTTTTTCCTTCATTCTGTTAATGCAGTGTATTGCTTCTTTTGTTGCAGAGCGTGGGCTCTAGAGTACATGGGTTCAGTAGTTGTGGTACAGGGGCTATTTTAGTTGTGGTACCCTGGCTTAGTTGTCTTGTAGTGAGATCTTAGTTCCCCTACCGATGATTGAACCCATGTCCCCTGCAATGGATGGAGGATTCTTAACAACTGGACCACCAGGAAAGTCCTGTAGACTAATAATATTTTAATGTAAAGTCTCTTAAATCATGTGGTAATCAAAAAAGAGAAATATGTTGCTATTGTTATGATAATACTAGACTTTATAATTACTCATGGATTTACCTTTACCAAGACCTTCATACAGGTTTGAATTACTGTCTGATGTTCTTTCATTGTGATCAGCAGGACTCCCTCTGGTGTTTCATATGGGGCAAGCCTAGTGGTGTAAAAGCTGGCTTAAAGTCAACATTCAAAGAATGAAGATCATGGCATCCCGTTCCACTACTTCATGGCAAATTGATGGGGAAACATTGGAAACAGTGACAGGCTTTATTTTCTTGGGCTCCAAAATCACTGCAGATGGTGACTGTAGCCACGAAATTAAAAGACACTTACTTGTTGGAAGAAAAGCTATGACAAAAAAAAAAAAAAAGCTATGACAAAAAAAAAAAAAAGCTATGACCAACCTAGACAGCATAGTAAAAAGCAGAGACATTACTTTGCTGACAAAGGTCCATCTAGTCAAAGCTATGGTTTTTCCAGTATTAATGTATGGATGTGAGAGTTGGACTATAAAGAAAGCTAAGTGCAGAACAGTTGATGCTTTTAAACTGTGGTGCTGGAGAAGACTCTTGAGAGTCCCTTGGACTGCAAGGAGATCCAACCAGTCCATCCTAATGGAAATCAACCCTGAATATTCTTTGGAAGGACTGATGCTGAGGCTGAAACTCCAATACTTTGGCCACTTGATGCAAAGAACTGATTCATTGGAAAAGCCAGGAGCAGAAGGGGATGCCAAAGGATGAGATGATTGGATGGCATCACCGATTCAGTGGACATGATTTTGAGCAAGCTCTGGGAGTTGGTGAGGAACAGGGAAGCCTGGCATGGTGCAGTCCATGGGGTCACAAAGAGTAGGATATGACTGAGTAACTGAAGTGAACTGAGTGGTAGTGAACTCCTTCAGCTCTTCTTTATCTGGGAATGTCTTATTTTCTCCCTCCCTATTAAGGACAGTTTTGCAAGATATAGAATTCTTGGTTGATAGATTTGTTTTTTCTTTAAAGTCCACTGCCTTCTGACCTCTAAGGTTTTGATGAGAAATCTGACCTTACTCAGGATCCCTTGTATGTGACAAGTCTTTGTCTCTCACTTCTTGCAAAATTCTCTCTTTGCCATAGTAAAGTAATTAGCCTTCAATTAAAAAACATTGATTTTTTAAAAAAGAAAAAATTCTCTCTTTGGCTTTGACTTTTGACATTTGATTTTCATAAGTCTCAGCATGGATCTGTTTGAGTTACCCTGCTTGGAGTTTGTTGACTTTCGTGTCTTTCATAAGATTTGAGTTTTCACCCATTATTTCTTCAGATAGTTTCCCTGCCCCTTTCTCTCTCTTCTCTCCTTCAAAGACTCCCATAGTGTGCATGTTCACCTGCTGGATGATATTCCTCAGGTTCCATAGCCTCTGTCCTCTTCAATTTTTTTCCTTTGTGTTCCTCTGATCCATCTTTGACATTGTCTTATCTTCACATTGGCTGTACCTGCTGAAATGTGTCTTTGAATCCCTCTGGTGATGTTTCATTTCAGTTATTGTAATTTTCAGCTCTGAAAAAAAAGTTTTGGTTTCCTTTTCGATTTTCTTAGCTATTTATTGATATCAGCATTTTGTTGATAGATAATTTCCTTGACTTTTCCCACCACTTCTTTTAGTTGTTTGATCATGAATACTGTTGTTTTAATCTCTTTTTCTAGGGATCTCCTATCACTTTTTTTCAGTGATAATGTCTATTGGTTTATTTTTCTGTTTTGAATGGGCCATACTTTCCTATTTCTTTGTATGCCTTGCAATTTTTTGTTGTTGAAAACTGGACATTTGAATTTAATATTGTGATCTTTCTGGAAATCAGATTCTGTCCCTGTCCCAGAGTTTCCTGGGTTTTGTTTTTGTTTTTAATTGTTGTAAGCTGTGTCTGTCCCAAGAATCAGCCTGAGGTGTAAATTTGGGGTCTTCTCTAGTCTTTTCTGAGCCTGTGCCTTCCCCTGAGCATGCACAGTGACTTTCTAGTCAACCTCATTTATGCAGTTACCTTTGAACAGTCTAGTATTGGATGTCCAGCTCCTAAGAGGGGATGGAGAGGAAAATGAAGAGGAGAGGAGAGAAAAGGTGCTGGTCTGTTAAATCCCCTGAAAATCACTTTAGGCAGAGGGGGAGGGCATTGCAACAAAGGGAAGAGGTGGTATAAAAATGGCCACAGCCCCCTTGACTGTCCCCCTGTGATCAGAAGCAGCAGTCAGCAGTCATAGCACAGATTCACAATATTTGGAAGACAGGGTCTTTGTTCATCGTGGCTCCTACAAGCTGTTATAAGAATATGCACACAGCTATCTGCCGTAGTATTCAGGGATGAGGTATGGGTTACTGCCATTATGCCCAGAGTTAAAATTGAACAAAATCAAAATTAAGGTAATTTTCTGTCCAAGCCTTCCCCTGGAAGTTGCAAGTCTTCAACAGACTCCACAGTTCCAAAATTGTTCCATCAGATAGGTAATGATGGTGTAACTATTGTCTCTGTAAGGAGATAGATATCTGGTGCTCTGGCATCTTCTGAGAATCCTCTCTGTAATAGGTATTTTTTGAGGTGGAATTCAAATGTTCAGTTAGCCATTTTAATATATGGGGAACACATGTACAACCGTGGTGGATTCAAGTCAATGTATGGCAAAATCAGTGCAGTATTATAAAGAAATTAACCTCCAATTAAAATAAATAAATTTATATTAAAAAATTTAAAAAATAAATAAAAATTTTTTAAAGAAAGAAATTGAATGTAAAATAAAAGCAAATAAAAGTAAGTTTTTAAAAAAGGAAATGCTCAGCATGATCTCCGGTTTGTCAATAAATATATATGCATAGAAAAAAAGATTACAAGGAAATATATGAGAATGTAAATGATGGTCATTGCTGAGTGGTAGCATTGCAGTTTTTTCTGTCTACATTTCTATAATCTCCAAATAGGCTTCTGTAACTTCTTAATAATCAGAAGGAGACAATCCTTGAAGAAAGAGCAAAGACCTCTTCCAAGTGTGTATTCATCTCACAGTGTATTCAATGACTGTTCCTCAGTTGATCTCAGAGGTGTTAGTAGGTTACATGTACCCCGTTTTCCCTTCTGTTTTAAATTTAAAAAAAAAAAAAACTTTCTTAGTTTCCAGGTAAATGTCAAAGAGCTTGATCCCAAATATGCTTATATCCAAGTCACTTATGTGAAGCCCTACTTTAATGATAAAGAACTCACAGAAAGAAAAACTGAGTTTGAAAGAAGCCATAATATCAATAGATTTGTTTTTGAGGCTCCTTATACATTGTCAGGCAAAAAGCAAGGTTGTATAGAAGAACAGTGCAAAGGCCGTACAATCTTGACTAGTAAGTAGGACTTGGCATAACTTCTTTGTTTGACATGATCTTTTTTGATACATACAAGCAGCAGTTGGTCAGCAGGAAAATGTAATTGAAATTTTAATCGTTTATTGTCCTGCTGTTCAGTCACTCACTTATGCAAACATGCTATGTTATAAACCATTCCTTTGCCATATGTAATTATGTAATTCATGCTTAGTCTGAGTCGTCTCAGAGAGAATTTCTCCTTCAGTCCTGAAGTAATAAGGCACCTATTTGGTTTCTAAGGGATTTTCCAGAGAAAATATGGGGAGAATTAAGCACAGTAGATTTTTGTTTTAATTTGGCTATTTGATTTGCTATCTTAAAAGCTTATTTGTCAATCTTAATCTTTAATAGCTTCAAACTCATTTTCATATGTGAAGAAGAGGATCGCTATACACTGTGAACAGCAGATTCATTTAAAGCCAATTGATGTTGCCATTGATGAAGTAAAAGATAAAACTGCAGAGCTGCAAAAGCTTTGCTCTTCTGTTGACGTGGACATGATTCAGCTTCAACTAAAATTGCAGGGCTGTGTTTCAGTGCAGGTATGTTGGTTGCTAACCATGTATTAAACGTTTCTTGTTGTACGTCTTGCTTTCATAAGGGACAAGCACTAATTGTAATTGTTTTATACTCTGACTGGGTGCAAAAACCTCTACATCTTTTGTTAATTTAATAAAGACATTATGTTCAGCTTCTGTAAATTTTGTGTTATGTCAGAGAGCTTTAACGTAAATCCCTCTGACTAGAGCCAAGTCCTATATTTAGATAGCAGAAAGTGTTAACTACCTTGCTAGAGTATAATTTTGGCAGATGATTTGCTTTAGTTAATCTTTTTCAAATAAATTTATAATAAAACAGTAAATATGTTTCTCTGGTATGGATCTTTAACATAGTATTCTTTTTAAAAAGAGAAATGCAAAAATTACTTTTTAAATTATATTCTGACAACTCTCATTTTCTCCTTTTGTAATTTAGGTAAATGAAGTCCATTAGCATAAGCGAGGGCTGTCTTAAATGACAGTCAAGCTAGCAAGTATCCACCCAAAAAAGTAAATGCTTTGAAAGACATATTTAGGTAAGTGCTTTGTAGTTTTCAGATCAGACCACTATTTTTTTTTTTTTACTCCATTGTCTTCTTAAGTGAAACCAAAATATTCACCAAAAAATGTGCCTCTAAAAAAATTCTCGGTTCCCTTTTCTAACGTTTAAGTTACCTTCTAATGGTATTTTAGGTAGTGAGGAAATGTGTGATCTCTGTATTGCTGCATGACTGTAACAATCTCCTATTGACCCAAGGCATTAAATATGGCAACCACTTCATTGCTCTGGATATTGTGACACAAACGGAAGCCTACATTCGTTACATGATTTCTTCCTTTGCCTGGTTGACCTCATGTCACAGCTTTTCCAGATCATTTAGTGTAGGAAGGGTTGGATAGGCTTACTTCTATCCTGTATCCTTAGTTCGACTTGGATTCTGCCAGTCTAGGGCATATGATATCATCTCTGGACTGAGAGTCCCTCTAAGCCAAGGCATGTTTGAATGGTCACACAGTAGAAAAAAATCTGTTTTGTGTATACAAGAGTTTACATTCAGAATAAGAGAGAGAGATGAGTAAAGCAGAGTGAGTAGAAAGATAACTTCGACTCATTTGCTCCCAACTTACTTCATTTATTTTTCCTATCTCTGTATTATCAGCTATTTCAGGTTATAGAGCAACCAGTAGTCATTCATTCAATATTTATTAATGCCTGCTGCTGCTGCTATTGCTAAGTCACTTCAGTTGTGTCTGACTCTGTGTGACCCCGTAGATGGCAGCCCACCAGGCTCCCCCGTCCCTGGGATTCTCCAGGCAAGAATACTGGAGTGGGTTGCCGTTTCCTTCTCTAGTGCATGAAAGTGAAAAGTGAAAGTGAAGTCCAACTCTTAGCAACCCCATGGACTGCAGCCTACCAGGCAAGAACACTGGAGTGGTGTGCCATTGCCTTCTCTGTATTAATGCCTGCTATGTACAAAAAGATTCTACTCGTTGCTATGATAGGGATACAGAACAAATGGTCAGTGAGGTACTTTGTCCCCTAAGTTTTGCATTCTAATTATGGACATTAAACATATGAAACATACAAAATAATGGAAACATATTCTTATGATAAGTCATCAACTCCCTGTTGCCACTCTTACCAACCCAGAGCAGATGCTTCATGCCTATAACACCCAGCACTGTACTGGGTACATAGCCCCAAATTAGCTATTTTTGAATAAATGACATTATCTACAGATATAAACTACTGTGAGCACAACCATAGCTGATATCATATCAAGTAAGTGACTGAGCAGGTAGGCTTCCTAGAGGGTATATATTTTGAGCTAGGTTTTGAAAGAGATAAGAAATCAGAAGCAAAGGTGGAAAAGAAAAGATATTTCAGACTTAGGAGATGACATTAGCAGAAACACAGTGAGAAAATATGGGATTCTAATCTTCCTTCTAGGCAAGCCGTGGTTAAAGTAAATATTGAATGATCAGTGAGACTTTTGAGTAATAAGTAACAAACACTTTATCTTTGATCTTCATCTACAGGAAGTTCATCCAAGCATGCAGCATTGCACTTGAACTAAATGAGTGGTTAATGAAAGAGGATCAGATTGAATACCATGAAGGGCTCACATCAAATTTCAGAGACATGGTGAAAGAATTGTCTGACATTATTCATCTAACAGGCAAGTATTAGAGTGAATGAAAATGAAAACATGATCTCGGGTCCCTCAAGTGTTACTTAGCAAACCTGTTAGTTTGAAATGGTGTTACATTGAAATCAAGTCTGTTCTTTTAAAATTTGTTTGTATATTTTTAACCATTAAATGATGTAATCAAAATTAGAGTTTTTAAAATTCATCTAGTTTTTAATTGAAAGATAATTGCTTTACAGAATTTTGTTGCTTTCTGTCGAACATCAACATGAATCAACCATAACTATACATAGATTCCTCCCTCTTGAACTTCCCTCCCATCTCTCTCCCCTTCCTGCCCCTCTAGATTGATACAGAGCCCCTGTTTGAGTTTCCTGAGAGATATAGCCAATTTCCTTGGCTATCTATTTTACATATGGTAATGTAAGTTTCCATGTTACTCTCTCCATACATCTCCCCTCTCCTCCCCTCTCCCCATGTCCATAAGTCTATTCTTTATGTCTGTTTCTCCATTGTTGCCTGAAAAATAAATTCTTCAGTACCAACTTTTAGATTCGGTATATATTCATCAGTATTCGATATTTAACTTTCTCTTTCTGACTTACTTCACTCTGTATAATAGGCTCTAGGTTCATCCACCTCATCAGAACTGACTCAAATGTGTTCCTTTTTATGGCTGTGTATATGTATGACAACTTCTTTATCCATTCATCTGTCGATGGACATCTAGGTTGCTTCCATGTTCTAGCTATTGTAAACAGTGCTGCAATGAACAATGGGATACATGTGTCTTTTTCAATTTTGGTTTCCTCAGGGTATATGCCTAGGAGTGGGATTGCTGGGTCATATGGTGGTTTTATTCCTAGGTTTTGAAGGAACCTCCATACCATCTTCCATAGTGGCTGTATCAATTTACATTTCCACCAACAGTGCAAGAGCATTCCCTTTTCTCCACACCCTCTCCAGCATTTATTGTTTGTAGACTTTTTGACAGTGGCCATTCTGAGTGGAGTGAGATGATAGCCCATTGTAGCTTTGATTTTCATTTCTCTAATAATGAGTGACGTTGAGCTCATTTTCATGTGTTTGTTAGCCATCTGTATGTCTTCTTTGGAGAAATGTCTGTTTAGGTCTTTTTGCCACCTTTTGATTGGATTGTTTGATTTTCCTGGTATTGAGTTGTATGAGCTACTTGCATATTTTGGAAATTAATCCTTTGTCAGTTGTTTCATTTGCTATTGTTTCCTCCCATTCTGAGGGTTGTCTTTACACCTTGCTTATAGTGTCCTTTGCTGTGATAAAGCTATTAAGTTTAATCAGGTCCCACTTGTTTACATTTGTTTCTATTTCTGTTGCTCTAGAAGGTGGGTCATAGAAGATGTTGCTTTGATTTATGTCATTGAGTGTTTTGCCTGTATTTTCCTCTAAGAGTTTTATAGTTTCTGGTCTTACATTTAGAGATCTTTAAGCCATTTTGAGTTTATCTGTGTATGGTGTTAGGAAGTGTTCTAATTTGATTCTTTTACATGTAGCTGTCCAGTTTTCCCAGGACCATTTATTGAAGAGGCTCTCTTTGCCCCATTGTATATTCTTGGCTCCTTTGTCAAAACTAAGGTACCCATAGGTGCGTGAGTTTATTTCTGGGCTTTCTATCTTGTTCCATAGGTGTATATTTCTGTTTTTGTGCCAGTACCATACTATCTTGATGACTGTAGCTTTGTAGTATAGTCTGAAATCAGGAAAGTTGATTCCTCCAGCTCCAGTCTTCTTTCTCAAGACTGCTTTAGCTATTCAGGGTCTTTTTGTGTTTCCATATGAGTTGTGAAATTTTTTGTTTTAGTTCTGTGAAAAGTGCCATTGGTAATTTGATAGGGATCACATTGAATCTGTAGATTACATTTGGTAGTATAGTATTGATTACATTTTGTGAAGAGTTTTAATCATAATGGGTGCTGGATTTTGTCAAATGATATTTCTGTACCTATTGAGATTATCATATGGTTTTTTATCTTTTTTAATATGGTGTATCGCATTGATTGATTTGTGTATATTGATGAATCCTTGCATCCCTGGAACAAACTCAACTTGATTATGGTGTATGAGCTTTTTAATGTGTTGTTGAATTCTGTTTGCTAAAATTTTGTTGAGGATATTTGCATCTGTGTTCATCAGTGATATTGACCTGTAGTTTTCTTTTTTGTGTTGTCTCTATCTGGTTTTGGTATCAGGGTGATGGTGGTCTCCTAGAATGTGTTTGGAAGTTTTTCTTCCTTGCATTTTTTTTAGAGTTTTAGAAGGATAGCCATTAGCTCTTCTCTAAATGTTTGATAGAATTCTCCTGTGAAGCCATCTGGTCCTGGGCTTTTGTTTTTTGGGAGAAATTTGATCACAGCTTCAATTTCAGTGCTTATAATTGGGTTGTTCATAATTTCTATTTCTTCCTTATCCACTCTTTGAAGACTAAACTTTTCTAAGAATCTGTCCATTTCTTCCAGGTTATCCATTTTCTTGCTATATAATTGTTCATAATACTCTCTTATAATCCTTTGTATTTCTGCATTGTCTGTTGTAACCTCTCCTTTTTTATTTCTAGCTTTGTTGATTTGATTCTTCTCTCTTTTTTTCTTGATGAGTCTGCCTAATGGTTTGTCAATTTTGTCTTCTCAAAGAACCGCCTTTTTATTTTATTAATCTTTACTATTGTTTCTTTCATTTCTTTTTCATTTATTTCTGCTCAGATCTTGATGATTTCTTTCCTTCTACTAACTGTGGTTTTTCTGTTCTTCTTTTTACATTTTAGGTGTAAAGTTAGGTTGTCTATTTGATGTTTTTCTTGTTTCTTGAGGTAGGTTGTATTACTATAAGCTTACCTCTTAGAACTGCATTTGCTGCATCCCATAGGTTTTGAGTTGCCATGTTTTCATTGTCACTTGTTTCTAGGAATTTTTTGATATCCATTTTGATTTCTTCAGTAATCTCTTTGTTATTTTAAAATGTACTGTTTAATCTCCATATGTTTGTGCTTTCTACATTTTTTCCCTCATAATTGATATCTAGTCTCATAGCATTGTGGTTGGAAAAGATGCTTGATGTGATTTCAATTTTCTTAAATTTACTGAGGCTTCATTTGTGACCCAAGATGTGGTCTATCCTGGAGAATGTTGCAAGGGTACTTGAGAAGAAGGTGTATACTTCTGCAGGTGGCTGGAGTGTCCTGAAGATGTCAATGAGATCCATCTCATCTAATGAATCATTTAAGACTTGTATTTCATTCTTAATTTTCTGTTTTGATGATCTTTCCATTGGTATGAGTGGGGTGTTAAAGTCACCTACTTATTGTGTTACTGTCAAATTCTCCTTTTTGTCTGTTAGTGCTTATCTTATGTATTGAGGTGCTCCTATGTTGGGTGCATAGATATTTACAATTGTTATATCTTCCTCTTGGATTGATCCCTTGATCATTATGTAGAGTCTTTCCTTATCTCTTATAATATTCTTTATTTTAAGGTCTACTTTGTCTGATATGAGGATTGCTACCCCAGCTTTCTTTTGCTTTCCATTTGCATCGAATATACTTTTCCATCCTCTCACTTTGGTCTATATGTGTCTTTAGATCTGAAGTGGGTTTCTTGTAGACAGCATATACATGGGTCTTGTTTTTGTATCCATTCAGCCAGTCTGTGTCTTTTGGTTGGAGCAATTAATCCATTTGGACTTAAAGTAATTATTGATATGTTCCTAATGCCATTGTCTTAATTGTTTGGGGTTTGTTTTTGTAGAACATTTTCTTCTCTTGTATTTCCTGACTATATAGTCCCCCCTTAACATTTGTTGTAAAGCTGGTTTGGTGGTACTGAATTCTCTTAACTTTTGCTTGTTTGAAAAGTTTTTGATTTCTCCATCAAATATGAACGAGATCCTTGCCAAGTAGAGTAGTCTTGGTTGTAGATTTTTCCATTTCAGTACTTTAAATATATCCTGCCATTCTCTTCTGGCCCTGAGTTTCTGCTGAAAGATCATTTCTTAAACATATGGGGTTTCCCTGTATGTTACTTGTTGCTTTTCCCTTGTTGCTTTTAATATTCTTTCTTTGTGTTTAGCTTTTGTTAATTTGATTAGTATGTGTCTTGGTGTGTTTCTCCTTGGGTTTATGCTGTATGGGACTCTTTGCAACTCTTGGACTTGATTGAACATTTCCTTTTCCATGTTGGGGAAATACTCAAATATAATCTCTTCAAAAATTTTCTTATACCCTTTCTTTTTCTCTTCTTCTAGGGCCCCTATAATTCGAATATTGCTGTGTTTAATATTGTCCCAGAGGTCTCTGAGACTTTCCTCAGTTCTTTTAATTCTTTTTACTTTATTGTGCTTTCAGCAGTTATTTACACCATTTTATCTTCCAGCTCACTCATCCATTCTTCTGCTTCAGATATCCTGCTATTGATTCCTTCTAGAGTATTTTTAATTTCAGTAATTGTTTGTATATTTATTGTTTAATTCTTCTAGGTCTTTGTTAATTGATTCTTGTGTTTTCTCCATTCTGTTTTCAAGGTTTTTGATTATCTTTACTACCATCATTCTGAATTCTTTTTCAGGTAGTTTGCCTATTTCTTCTTCATTTATTTGGACTTCTGTGTTTCTAGTTTGTTCCTTCATTTGTGTAGTATTTCTCTGCCTTTTCATTATTTTTTAAAGTTATTGTGTTTGAGGTCTCCTTTTCCCAGGCTTCAAGGCTGAACTGTTTCTTCCTTTTGGTTTCTGCCCTCCTAAGATTGGTCCAGTGGATTGTGTAAGCTTCCTATAGGGTGAGATTTATGCTAAGTTTTTTTTTCCTCTGTTGGGCATGGCTGAGGTGGTAATCCTGTCTGTTGATGATTGGGTTTGTACTTTTGTCTTTGTTGTTTGGATGAGGCATCTTGCACTGGGTACTACTGGTGGTTGGGTGATGCTGGGTCTTGTATTCAAGTGGTTTCTTTTGTGAGAGTTCTCTCTATTTGATACTGTCTAGTGTTAGGAATTCTCTGGTAATCTAGGGTCTTGGAGTCAGTGCTCCCATTCCAAAGGCTCAGGGCTTGATCTCTGGCCAGGAACAAAGATTCCACAAGTGGTTTGTTATGGCATTAAGTGAGATTAAAATAAATACCCAAAGATGAACCCCAGACAAATGGCAGTTTCAAAATCAGACAAATAATAATTAAACTAATGGAATATACACATACACAAAGAAGAAGAAGAAGATGAAGAAGTGAAGTTGCTCGGTCTTCTCCAAGTGTTTGCGACCCCATGGACTGTAGCCCACCAGGCTCCTCCATCCATGGGATTCTCCAGGCAAGAATACCTGAGTGGGTTGCCATTTCCTTCTCCAGGGGATCTTCCCAACCCAGGGATCGAACCCAGATCTCCCACATTGCGGGCAGATGCTTTAACCTCTGAGCTAGCAGGGAAGCCCAGACACATAGACATATACACCTATAAACAAAATCAAAACAGTCCAACAAAAATAAAGTACAATAGATTTACCTAGTGAACAAAGGAAACCGAAAATGATATCTACCAGTTAAGATCAAACTAACTAAAGCACAAACTAAAAAAATAAAACTAAAGGAATGTGCCATGTGGGAAGTAAAGCAGTGAAAACAAAACGAATAAACATGTTGAGATGAAAGGAAATAAAGAAAAGAAAGAATAGATATGCAAAGTTAAATAAAGGTAGATAAGGAAAGTTTATATTCATTAAAGATTAACTGCAAGAGGAAAAGAAAAGTAGGTTGCCAGGAGGCAGCATGGGAGATCCCACCCATGCCAAAGGTCATGAGGAAGAGGCCTGACAGGCAAAGGTGAGTCAGGACTTGAAGGACCCCCTGGACCTGCTCGAGCATCTACCCCAAAACCAGAATTTGCCTGTCCTGCTATTTTTCACTAACTCCTCTGTTACCAATGAGGGTTGTCCCCGACCACTTTTCTCTGATGAAAATTAACTTAGAGCTCTAGTTATTAAGTCTCCTGGACGTAATTGGAGTGTTTCAATTCAAACCCCTCTGATAGCTTTCTAACTTGCCTGACAGGTTTATCCAGACTTTTACAACTACCCATGATTGTTTACAGCTTTCCAGCCGTGAGAGACACATTCTAGGAATGTAGAGCCTTTCGAGGAGTTAAATATCATTAGAGTAGAACTGGTTAAGTGTTTCATTGTTGAGCCAATACTTGCTGCCAAGTTTTCATATCTTTTATTTGTTGATATAGTTGGTATAGAGAAAAAACAGGTAGTAGCCCTGGCATTAGCACATTAGATCTTTGAGTTAAGTACTTTCTTTGTTATAACCCACTGCACGTTTATTCTATAGGAATGTAACTTTATTTAGTACTTTGAGGGTGATGCAGATTAAACAAAAAACACTTCAAGGAAAATGACTTTTCTGGTTGATTAACATTTATCAAGGAAAAGAGCCATAAAATGTTAACGGGCCTCTTGGCCAGAAGATAATGTAAATCACCTGAGACCTTTTGCATACAGAAAGGTATGCAGAAAGAAAGCCTGGTCTCGATAAGGATCAGGACTGCTGCCCCTGCATGACTCTGTATTTTCATTATTCTCTATGTACAACTTAAGGTATATAAGTTCCCTTTGAAAATAAAGTTGCGGGGCTTGCACCAGCTTGGCCTCCCCATGTCGTACTTTCTTTCTCTCTTTATCTCTTTTTCAGGCTAATTCCCTGGAGCTCAGGGGCCATCTGAGTTCACTTTCCTCCCTGGGCTTCTAAGATCCACTCGAGAATGTCCCCAAGGTGGGGGCACCTTACGCTGTTCTAGAGGGCGCCTGTGGCCTATGTGAACAGTGCAAGTCCCTTGTCTGAGATTTTATTGGCTTTCTGTGTAAACCAAGGAATATCAGCCTCTTTTCTCTCCTCTATTCTCTTAACTGCAAATTCTCTCCTTCTCTCTATATATATCTATATATCTCTCTTGCCACGCCGTCCATGCTTCGGATACCCTGGATCCAACGGGGGCTGGTCCCCGGTAGTAGGAAAAGCAAACAAATTAATAAATGTAGAAAAATATAATAATATGTTTAAATTTTTTAAATTAAAATTTTAAAAAAGGGATTAAAAAAAGAAAAGAAAATTCCACAAAACTGCAAAAGGCCAATGTAGAGGTAGAGATTTATAGCAACAATAAAAAGTGTGACTGAAAAAAAAAACCCTTAAAAGCTTATTTGTATTTAATAGTGCTAATAAAATCGACAACTAAAATAGAGGGGGAAAAGAAAAAAAAAAACGTCCAAAAGAAACTGCAGAACCAGTCAAAATATAAGAAGCGTAAATATTTTTCCTGAGTCACTGCTGTCAGTGTCCTTTCCATCGCTGGGAGTCACAGCCCACCTCGCCCTCCTGGGGTGCCTTCCAACACTGTGCTGGTCTCCAGGCCTGCTGTGGGGGCAACTCAGACTCTAATCTGGTCCTACTCCTGTGTGTTCTTGCCTCCAATGTACACAGCTATAGGAAATAGTGCATTTTCTTTTGTGGGCGCTCTCAGTGTTCTTTTATATCTCCCATAGACACAGAGTCTGCCTAGTTGATCGTGTGGATTTAATCTGCAGCTTGTACAGCTGGTGGGAAGGTTTTGGGTCTTCTTTCTTAGCCACATTGTCCCTGGGTTTCAATTGTGGTTTATTTCCACCTTTGTACATGGGTCGTCCACTTGGGTTTGTTCCTGAGGCTGCCCTAGAGGACTTGGGTCTGCCCCAGTGAGGGCCAGCGGCGGAGGTGGTACAGCTGCTTGGGTCACAGGGTTTCTGGCAGCACTGAGCGCTCAGGATAGTTGGAAGCTAGGGCAGCAATAAATACAGTGTTCTAGAAGGGTATGGCAACCAATATTGGCCAATACACTCCAATATTCTAGCCTGGAGAACCACCCTGACAGAGATGCCTGGAAATCCACAGTCCACAGGGTCGCAGAGTTGGCCACGACTGAAGCAACGCCATGTAAATAGATGCAGGAATTTTTTTTTTGCCTGTGGCAGCTCTGCCCCAGTGAGGGTTGAGCATGAAGGTGGCACAGCTGCTTGGGTCACAGGGACCGTGACAGCACCAAGTATTCAGGGATATGGACTGCCTTCGCTGTAGGAGTTACTGCCCTATCAGAATCTTTTTTGACCCTCTGGTAGCTGGCAATCAGAAGATATATTTGGCTTGTGTTTCTCTGTAGCTCCACACATTCAGGCACTTGGCGATCTCCCTTGCCTGGGGTCCTTCGCTATTGCTCAGTGTGCCAGGCACAGAGAGAGGCCCCACAGCTGAGGGTCCTACTCTGTAGTTCAGCACATCAGTCACTTAGAGGAACACCCTGGATGGGGTCCTGCTCTGTAGTTCAGTGCAGTCAGGGGTTTGATGGGTCAGCCTCTCTACTGTTCAGCTGCCAGTGCTGGCCTGTGGGGAGAGAGAGGCTATGGTGATGGCTCCAGCAGTATCGTCTTGCTTCCATGGCTGCCTGGCTTTCTGCCACAGGCACTTTCCACCACAATTTCCTCCCTCAGGTCTCCTAGGTCGTTCTTGCCACAGTCAACAGCAGCCCTCACCCTGGAATTGCTCCACAATCTGGTGCTCCAGCTTCCAGCTGCTGTGCCTTGCAGGGGACCTGCTTTCCTGTCCGGGGTATGTATGGCTGTGGCAAGGGCTGACACATTCTCACTCCATTTAGGCTGCCACAGATCAGCTGTTTCACTCTCAGCCTCAAATGTTTCTCCTCTGACCCAGACGATGGCCCCAGTGTGGGGATTGGACCCCTGCTTCAGTTCCAGCACCCACCGAGGGCAGGTCCAGTCCTAGTAACACTCCTGCTTTTCCCCCTAGTTTCTTTGTCCTACCGAGTGTTTGCATGGTTCTATTCTATATACTCTTTTCCAGTGGTTGGGTGCTCCCGTCTACTCTCAGCTGGTGTTCGGCGAGCACTTCTGTGTCTGAATGGGTAGTCCTGATGTATCCATGGAGAGAGATGTACTCCACGTCCACTTACTCCTGTTCCATCTTGTTCTACACCGCAAATCAGGTTTGAAGCAATTACTGACAGTTGCTTTAGCAGTTGTTCAGGTAGTAAACTATTTTGTTCTTTGCACCACCGTGCCATTAGAAGTGAGTAGCTGTGCAAGTCTGAGTTCATCTACTGTGAGCATGGCTGAGAGTCTCTCAAGAAGAGTCCTAGAGAAGTGAAATGATTGGCTCAGTAGCCAGATCCCTCAATGAATATCCCTGTTTTAGCTGTAAGAAACTAGTTACAGTTGCCCTTCCATATTTGCAGCTTCCACATCCAGGGATTCAACCAACTGCAGATTGAAAATATTTGAAAAAAATTTCCAGAAAGTTCCAAAAAAGCAAAACTTGAATTTCCTGCATGTAGGCAGCTATTTACATAACATTTACATTGTATTAGCTATTATACATTAGCTAGAGATGATTTTAAAGTACAGGGGAGAATATGCAAAAGTTATATGCAAATACTGTGTGATTTTATATAAGGAACTTGAGCATCTTCAGAGTTTAATATCCATGGGGGAAGGGGCACAGTGGTCCTGGAACTAATCCTCTGGGGATACTGAGGGACAACTGTATGATCATTTAGGAGAGATCCTGAGCAGATTCCAAAACTCAGGAATTGTCTTAATACCCATACAGCCTGCAAAACTCTTGTTTCATAATACTTGGCATTCTATTGTTTGACTGTTAATGTCAGTTATAACTAACTTAGTTATATAGTCCACAATGTGAAACATATAGAAGCAAAGATCTGCTCACCACTGACAGACAAATTATGTCATACTTAAGTAGTTAAGACTTTTATAGATCTACTTACCTTAAGTTCCCTGGTAGCATAGATGGTAAAGCGTCTGCCTACAATGTGGGAGACCTGGGTTCGATCCCTAGGTTGGGAAGATCCCCTGGAGAAGGAAATGGCAACCCACTCCAGTGTTCATGCCTGGAAAATCCCATGGACCAAGGAGCCTGGTGGGCTACAGTCCATGGGGTTGCAAAGAGTCAGATATGACTGAGCAACTTCATCATCATCATACTTACTTTAAAACCAGAGTACTCCTGAATTATCCTGGTAAATGTCATTCCTATATTAGGCTCCTGAAATCTGTGTTTACAACCACTCTGTACATGGATTGTCACTTGACTATTTTAACATCTTCACCACAGATGTAAAAGTCATGGCCTGATGCTCTGGTCCCTCAGTGCCTGAGCCCTATGGAGCTTACCTAATGTCTCTTTGCTTTCCTTAAAAAGGAAAACATCCAATAAGATCAATATTTGCTTCAGAAACTGTTCAGACTCTCAATTTTTTATGAAATTCAGACCCCTTAAAAGAAACAAGGATTACTACAGCCCTTTAGAGAACACATTCTTATTGCTGGTTCCAGAAAGGAGAACCTCCTCTGTCCTGGTATGAGCATTTCACTGCTTGCCTGAAGACACTCCCCTGGGTGAGACCATCACATGGAGGGTGTCCTTACAAATAGACTGACCATGGTTAGTGCCAACGGACTGCAGTGTAATGGTGTGCGGGGCAGAAGAGATTTCAAGGAAAACAAGAGCTAGTTGACTCCAAGCTCTCTTTCTCATGGTATCTTGTATGCTTTCTGTTAGAAAGGACTATGGGAAATCTATTACAGTTAGTCCAAAGTTGCACTGCATGACCAGGAGTCCCATTCTCTGACCATGGTCATCTTCTCAGCATGGAGAAGCCAGGCAGCTAGCCTTTCCTCATCCCATCTTTCAGTGAGTGAGTCATCCCAGTCTCCTCTCCTGTTTCGTGACAGGGACTCTCGCCGGCCTGAGGAGTCTGAACTCCGAGATCTGTTTCCTCTTTTTGTCATCTTGACTTCTGTTAGCCCACTTAGGCGTGAGTGTAAACCGTCCCAAGGCATACCTTTGCAGCTCAGTTTTCCGAGGTCCTTTTTTGTCTCCTTGCCAAAGCAGTCCAGGGATCAGGACTAGGCAGGCAGGGAATCATTCCACTTCCTTTATTGTCTGTAGCTCAGGTTCAGCCCCTGAGTACAGTGGGGACATGCCTCTCTTCACCCTCACTCTTCTGCGGTATGTTGAAGTGTTACTCACTCAGTCATATCCGACCCTTTGTGACTCCATGGACTGTAGCTCACCAGGCTCTTTCGTCTGTGGAATTCTCCAGGCAAGAATACTGGAGTGGGTTGCCATTTCCTTCTCCAGGGGGTCTTCTGAACCCAGGGATCAAACTCAGGTCTCCTGCATTGTAGGCGAATTCCTTACTATCTGAGCCATCTGGGGAATACTTTAATCAAATTGGCTACATAATTTGTTTCTATAAACTGTCCAGTTTACAGGGTTCTGTTCTCCATTGTCCATAAGAAAAAACAGCAAAACTCCTCCTTTACAAAAATATGAAACAATTATAGCATTTTAAACCAATATATATTACAGTTATAGAATTTGCATGCAACTGTATGACCTAGCCGTGAACTCTAAATTATTCATATTGAAAGCAAATTATTCAATTTACTGCTATTATGATGATCAAGTTATTTAGAGCTTTCTATACAGTTCTTTTTTCCTTGTTAAAAAACAAAATTCAACTGTGGTTGTTCAGTTGCTCAGTCATGTCCAACTCTGCAACCCCATGGACTGCAACACACCAGGCTTCCCTGTCATTCACCACCTCGTGGAGTTTGCTCAAACACATGTCCACGTATTCAGTGATGCTATCCAACCATTTCATCCTCTGTCACCCCCTTCTCCTCCTGCCTTCAATCGTTCTCAGCATCAGGGCTTTTTCCAGTGAGTCAGTTCTTTGCATCAGATAGCCAGAGTATTGGAGTGTCAGCTTCAGAATCAGTCCTTCCGGTGAATATTCAGGACTGATTTCCTTTAGGATGGACTGGTTGGATCTCCTTGCAGTGCGAGAGATTCTCAAGAGTCTTCTCGAACACCACAGTTTGAAAGTGTCGATTCTTGGGCACTTAGCCTTCTTTTTGGTCCAACACTGGAAAAACCATAGCTTTGACTATATGGACCTTTGTCAGCAAAGTAATGTCTCTGCTTTTTATTCAGAGTCAGGTGAGTCAGTTTTAAAGCTTTTGGCTTTATTCAGTGATTCACGAGTCCAGCAGGATCCCATGTAGCAGACTGAAAGGAGCTCTGAAGAGCCATAGAAAATGGAAGCCTTTTACAAGTAGAAGGAGTCAGGTCAAGGAAGTTATTCTAAAAGAGACCTGATTGTTTCAGGCAAGGTCACCTTCCTCTGGAGCACAGCAAGTGTCTGTCAGTTGGATTACCTCACTAGTGCTGACCAGGAAACTCCAGACTTGAAAGTGATATATGTACTTTTCTGACTAGTTAAGATTGCCTACCTGGAAAAGGCCAAAACTACAATTAATATATTTATAACTCAGGTGATGTGGGTTTAGCACAAGTGACTCCATTTTGGACCTCTTGTCTCTCTCTCTCTCTCTCTTTTTAAAAATGTATTTGGCTGCACCATGTCTTAGCTGTGGCATGTGGATCCAGCTCCCCAGGCAGGGGCTGATCCCACTACTCCCCTGAGCATAGAGTCCCATCCTCTGGACCACCAGGGAAGTTCCTTGTCTCTTTTTTAACACCCCAAACTTGGGTTTTATGAATCTGCATCTGTCTTTCTCATTTTATTGCTATAAACCGTGACTATTATATTTCGTTCTAGAGACCAAATTTTAGACCCTTGATATTATATATTATATGTTATGCATTCTTCTATCTTATATATTATATATAATATATTTATAGCTAACCAAGAAAATCTTGCTTTCTATTGGTTTATATTTATGAAAGCTGTACAGTCATGATGTATCATATTTAGGTGTACTTTAGTTTAGGAAAATGTTGAGTTTTAGTGAAGTTTTATAAATCAATATTTCCAAATACAGTCCCTTATAAAATAACTATTTTCAGTCACAAAATTTGAGATTTATTATTTCCCAAAGGTAACTATAATAACATAAAATAAGATAAAATATAGCTGTGCATTGAAATCTCAATGATCTGTTCAGCTCCATAAATGATGACTCGACAAAAAGATATGGCCTGGATATTCCTTGGCCCTTTTCAGTGTAATCTGTTACACTATATCAAAATATGAAGTCCTTTTAAAACGTCAAGCTTTTATAAGAGGAAAATCTTCTATTATGGACTTTATAATAAAGACGTGATTTGTAGCAATACAAATGATATGAGCCATTACTGCCACCAGAAGCCATTTGCAGGCTTCCTACTGAAGTTTCAAAGCTAACTTGAGAACCTAGTCTTGAAAGCTCAAAAGCTTTTAGCTGTTGAGATTGGGGATTGTTCAGTAAAGAGGTTGGTATGCTATTCTTTCATCTAATCCATGCATGAGATATCTGTTACCTTTGATCACACAAAATGGATAATTTTTAAAATGTCTATATGATTATGAATATATCTGTTTCTATGCTTATAGGTTATAAAATTATTAATACATTTGTGAAGTTCTTCATTAAAACTTTTTTGCATCAATTAGTTTACATAATTGTGGTGTATATTTGGAAATATTGCCTTATTTTCTCTTCACTTAACATTATTTCCCAAGTCTCCAGGAAAGGGGCATGGGTATCTTCATATTGAATAGCCCCCAAAGGAACTTGAGAACCACTCTTAGAGGATGATCTACAAACTCATATCAAAAAGTTCACTGTTGAGGCTCTTTTCTGACCATCTATTAAAAAACATTTTTAAACATTTTACTACCTCTCACTTTCTGTTGAATTGTACATTTTACAAACTTTCGTTTTTCTTAATGAGTAACCAGATCTTTTCTGCCTTTTTAATACCCTGCCTTTGTAATACAGCTTTGAAGACTTGAGTCGGTAATGTTTTTCTTGGCTCTTTCTGCTTTACATCATTTTAAATAGCTAAATGTCAGTGATAAGTTGGAATATGCCTGTGATTTTGTGTACACATACGTTTTTTGGCCATGGCTATTTTGCTTTGTGATAAACATGCCATTTCTTTCATTTTAGATAATACAAGAAGACCCAATGCACTCTCCCTGGATGAGCAACACATTACGTGTATTTTGTGCAATTAGTGGTACGTCAAGGGACCAAAGTTATGGTTCCCCAAGATACACTGCTGAAATATGAGGACATGCAGATGTCAAGTGACAACAAGACTGAACTTCTCAGGAATATTTGGAGGGGTGCAAATGTTAACAATTTAAAGATCTGTTGTACACAGATTTCTGCTGTATAGTAAAGTGATTCAGTATACACACACACATGTATTTTTTCATATTCTTTTCCACACAGTTTATTATGGGATGCTGAAAATGGCTTTTTGTGCTATGCAGTAGGACCTTGTTGTGTATTCATGGTATATATAATAGTTTGCATTTGCTAATCCCAAACTCCCAATACTTCCCTCTCCCACCCTGCTTCCTCACGGCAACTGGAAATCTGTAAGAAACATTTCTTATTTCTGATTGTTTCTTTTTTCTATGCTGCCAAGGATAGGATGATTAGAAGTAACTACATGTCTTTTAAAAAGACCTTTCCCTTTCTGTAAAAGTGAACTACCACAGCAAACTGCTCCTTGAATGACACAAAACTCTGTTCCAAAACAAACACCTAGAAATGTTATATAAAATACAACATCACACATAGCGATTTCACACTGTCTCCCCTCTCCTCAAACCTCCAGTTTCTTCTCTACCATGTCACTCTCAGCAAATGATCTTTCTTCTGATTGCACTAAAAAAATAGGAATCAGAAGAGGAAGTCCGCATCTTCCCTGCTGCCAACTCCCCCAAACTCTATGCTCCCTTTCCTCCTGATCTCCCCTCATCTCATGACCATGTATATGCTGATGACTCCCACAGCCATATCTCCAACACAGATATCTCTAAACTTGCAAATGCTATGCCCAACTGAATCATGTCTCCCCTTGCATAACTCTAATTTAACCAGGTCTCTTGATTTCCATCCCCCAAGCCTGCTTGTTTCCCAGAATTCCTCGTCTCTGTAAATGACATCACCAGTCAATGATTGCTTAGTCCAGAAACCAAAGAATTGGTTCTATCACCTCTCTCTGTCTCACACACACCTTGTCTTGACCCTTCAGCATATACTTTTGGCTGAACCTTCACAATATACCTGTAATTTAACCCTTTCTTGTCACCCCCATTCTGCAGTCCTGTGCTAAGTCACTTCAGTCATGTCTGACTCTTTGCAGCCCAATAGACTGTAGCCAGCCAGGCTCCTCTGTCTGGGATTCTTCAAGCAAGGATACTGGAGTGGGTTGCCATGCCCTCCTCCAGGGGATCTTACTGACCCAGGGATCGAACCTGGGTCTCCTGAGTCTCCTGCATTGCAGGCAGATTCTTTACCACTGAGCCACTGGGGAAGCCACCTCCATTACTACCATCCTAATCTGAGTGACTTTCATCTCCTGCCTGGCCAACCACAGTAGTCTTCTCACTTATCTCCCGCCATCCACCATTTACAACCTTAGACTCTATTCTCAACTCTACAGCTTAAGTGGTCTTCATAAAACTTAAGACAAGGACTTTGCTGGTGATCCAGTGGTTCAGCTTCCATTCTTCTGTTGCAGGGGGCACAGGTTTGATCCCTGGTTGGGAAAATAAGGTCCCACATGCAGCATGGAGAGGTCAAATAAATAAATGAAATGTCAGTCAGATCGTGGCATGCCCCTCTGTTCAAACCCTCCAGTGGATCTCTTCTCACTCCAATAAAAGCAAAAGCCTGCTATGCTCTGGCTGATCTGGTGCTTTGGCATCTTTGGTGTACCCCTGATCTCTTTCTCTCTCTCTACTTTCCCACCATGCTCCAGGGCCACACACCCTATTGTTGTTCCTTGAACATACAGTGTCCACTTCCACCTCAGGGTACTTGGTCTTACTTCTGCCTGAAATGCTCTCACCCAAATATTGGTAACCACTCGCTCCACTCCCAGCCGTCCTCATCCCCTTAGTAAACATGCTGTACTTTTCTCTATCCCAATTCATACCCTCTGACATTATGGTATTGCATTTGCTGGTTTGCTTGTGGTCTGCCTTCCTCAATTAGAATGTAAGCTTCATGCGAGCAGGGCTTTTGTCTTCTTCACTGGTGTCCTGCTCTGAAAACAGTTCCTGGCTTCATAGTAGACACTCAATAAATAATTATTGCATGACTGTCTGAAAGGCACAGTTGAGAGTACAAGAAAATAAGGTACCAGAAAGGATGAGAGAACTAAAAACAAGAGTATTATATGGGCAACTTGAGATTTGATGAGATTTGATCTCTGTGGCCAAGACTGTTATGCATTCTCCTGTGTATCTAAAACTAAACTCCTAATCTTCAGTTGGGCAGTCATCCAGAATAAAGATGACCATGACTAAGTTCTGACCAATGGGATATTAAAGAAAATGTCATTTGGAAGCTACTGAGAATCTTCCTCAAAAGATAGCTGCCATGTCCTTTTTTCTTGACCTCTTGCTCTTTTTTGCTGGCTGGAATGTAAACAAGAAAGCTAGGGCCTTCTTGGACTATGTAGTGACCTGAGATACAGAGGCCACATAGACTGGCACAATAAGATAGAAAGAGCTTGGGTACCTGAGGACATGGTGAAGATAAACACTCTATGCCAGCGAGGACTGCCTTTCTCTGGACTGGCATATGAGACAATTTTGCCCTTATCAATGTCTCTAGTATTTTGGAGTATCAGGTTCAGCTCTCAGCTGAGCCTAATACTAATCCATTCAATGTACATACAGAGAGAGGAGCCACGGCTTTGAGACCAAGACCCTCATATTAATCGTGGGCCATTAATTCATTATTCCCTCAGTGAAATGGAAAATTAGGGAAAACCATGTGTCCACTGGCAGAGGAGACTAAATGAAAGATTGCCTACCTAGGCCTGGGCTCTGTCCAGAAAAATAGAGTTCCCTTGGGAATTCATAACCACTAATAGGGAAAAATACTGGAGTGAATTGCCATTTCCTTCTCCAGGGTATCTTCCTGATCCAGGGATCAGATCTGCATCTCATGTCTCCTACATTGGCAGGTGGATTCTTGACCACTGTCACCACCTGGGAAGCCCCACTAATAGGGAAGGGTTTTTTAAAATAAGACATAAAAAGCACAACCCAAAGGGTGAAATGATATATCTGAGGATGTTAAAGTAAAAAAACATAATTCTGAACGACAAAAGACACCATAAATGAAGTTAAAGACACGCCGAAGAATACATAAGAAACAAAGGATTAGTGCAAGAAAACATAAAGAATCCTATAAACCACTACGAAAAGGCAATGTATACCAATTTCTATGACTGTTTCAAATATGTTAAACAGGGTCTTGGAAATGTAGAATTTTGATGCACTATCTTATATGAGTAAAAACATGCTATATTTGTAAAGCATAATTGAGTTGAATGTAATTGTTGTTAATACAAAGTATGCTGGCTCAGTTTATAAATACTTGACACTGTTAAAATTTGACCTGTATTCAGACAAATCCCCAAACAGGTCAATTAAACAATGAAATATAATATCTCATTGTCCAACCTGTCTCATATCAGGGACAAATTTCACTAATGTATTTGATTACTTGATCTGATATCTGTTTGTAATGAACAGCCAACATCTTTCTAGTAAACAAGGCATTTGCTTTTCAACTGGGGCCTGGTTCCATCTTCAGCATTTATGTAAACACAGTCTAAATCAAAAAAAGAAAGAAAAGAAAAGACAATGTAGTAGAACAATGGGAAAAAGACCTGAGAGGTACCTTATAGAAAACTTTTAATGACCAACAAACAAATGAAAAGGTGCCTAACCCATATTGATTATTGTACTGATTGTGGATATGGTCATTAAAATAGTAACTCACCCTTACTCAGACCCTACTATGTGCCAGGCAAAATTCTATGTACTTTCCATAAGATATCATTTCACATCCATCAAACTGGCAAAAGTTTTAAAAGCACAACATATATCAAATTTTGGCAAGGATGTGAAGCAATGGAAACTTCCTGGCACTGATGTTGAGAATACAAGTACTTCACAGAGCAATTTAGCAATATCTGGTCAAGTGGAAGATGCAAATATCTGTTTTAGATGGACATTTAGAGAAATCTGTACATATCCCCAAGAATTTTCAGAGCAACCCCATTTGTAATAGGCAAAATAATGGAAAGGATATAAATGTCCTCCATCCAAAGAAAGGATAAATAAACATAGACCTTCTGGAATTCTCTACAACAGCGAAAATGAAATAGAGCTACATGTAGCAACATGAAGGAGTCTCAGAAAGTGCTAAATGAAAATGGTGTTCCAGAATGATACATGTACAGATTACCATTTGTATATATTTGTTTTTAACTTTTTATTTTCTATTGGGGTATAGTCAGTGAACAATGGTGTGGTAGTTTCAGGTGAACAGCAAAGGGACTCAGCCATATGTATTCAAGCTTCCCCCACCAGCCTCCAGCATCTAAGCTGCACATAACACTGATCAGAGTTCCATGTGCTATATAGTAGGTTCTTGTTGGTTATTCTTTTAAAATATAGCAGTGTGTACATGCCCATTCAAAACTCCTAACTATCCCTTCCAACCACAAGTTTGTTCTCTGTGTATATAGTTTCAAAATATGCAAAAACCCTATATTATTTATGAATACCCTCACAGTGGTAGTAGTATAAAAATACTCAAGGGCACTTCTAGGGAGAGATGGTGTCTGAGAGACTGAGAAAGGTGCATGCAGGGTGTCAACTCTGTAAACTTTTAATTTTTATGAAAGGAAACTCAGGTACACAAGGCCTAGGGTTACAGTTTATTTTTACTTATTTTTTAAAGTGAACTTTTATTTACTAGTTGCTTTTATTTATTTAAAAGCTCCAGACATACTTTTTATTATATTTCAAAAATGTTTTGAATTTTATGTATTGAGCTGAGCCTGGTCTTCATTGTAGCACAAGGGATCTTTTCCTTTCTTTTCTTTTAAGCTGTGAATGTAGGCTCCTCAGCTGTGGCATGTGGGATTTTTTAGCTGTAGCATTCGAACTTTTAGTTGGGGCATGTGGGATCTAATTCCCTGACCAGGGATCAAACCCTGATCCCTGCACTGGAAGCACAGAGTCCTAGTCACTGGACCACCAAGGAAGTTCCTAGGGTTACAGTTTAACAAAGCTAAGTAACGGGTATATATGTGCTCAGCATGTTCAGTTCAGTTCAGTTCACTTGCTCAGTGGTGTCTGACACTTTGGAACCCCATGGACTTTAGTAAGCCAGGCTTCCCTGTCCATCAGCAACTCCCGGTGTTTACTCAAACTCCTATCCATTGAGTTGGTGCTGCCATCCAAACATCTCATCCTCTGTCATCCCTTTCTCCTCTCGCCTTCAATCTTTCCCATCATCAGGATCTTTTCAAATGAGTCAGTTCTTCATATCAGGTGGCCAAAGTACTGGAGTTTCAGCTTTAGCATCAGTCCTTCCAGTGAACATTCAGGACTGATTTCCTCTAGGATGGACTGGTTGGATCTCCTTGCTGTCCAAGGAACTCTCAAGAGTCTTCTCCAACACCACAATTCAAAGGCATCAGTTCTTCAGCGCTCAGCTTTCTTTACAGTCCAACTCTCACACCCATATATGACCACTGGAAAAACCATAGCCTTGACTAGAGAGGCCTTTGTTGGCAAAGTAATGTCTCTGCTTTTTAATATGCTGTCTAGGTTGGTCATAACTTTTCTTCCAAGGAGTAAGTATCTTTTTTATGTCATGGCTACAGTCACCATCTGCAGTGATTTTGGAGTCCCCAAAATAAAGTATGCCATCCTTTCCACTGTTTCTTCATCTATTTGCCATGAGGTGATGGGACCAGATGCCATGAACTTTGTTTTCTGAATGTTGAGCTTTAAGCCAACTTTTTCACTTTCCTCTTTCACTTTCATCAAGAGGCTCTTTAGTTCTTCTTCCCTTTCTGCCATAAGGGCTCAGCATGTTAGTCTCTATGGAGTCCATTTCTGTGGACTTGAAATATTAACAATAAAATATATAGACAAAAGTAATCCACTCATTTTGAGAAAAAAATAGAAAATGGCTAAAAAAATGACATAATTGCATCATCCAAAATGTTAACATTTTAAGCCAAGTTTTTTTTTGAATTCTAATATTTATTGAGCCTGTACTTCATGCTCACTCAGGATATGGGACATTGTAGATGCTTTGAACCAATAAAACTATGACATGCTGAATGACACGTGCCATATGTGTTGCCAAAATCTCCAGCATAGGGTTTCAGCTCTGTTAAGAAGTATCTTTAATGTAGGTCTAAAGCTTTTCACTGCACAAATATTCAATATTCATCAAAGAGGTTACCCACAGTTTTCTGAAGATAATGGTAAATAATACTTTCACTGAGTGTTCACTATGTGCGAGGATCTGTTCTGAGCACTTTATCTGTATTAACACATCTAATCCTCACAAAAACTCTGAAGTGGGTGCCATTATTATCATAATCATCCATATTTTCAACAGGAGGACGCTGAGGCACAGACAAGTTAACTAACTTGTACAAGGTCACACAGTTGGTCAATGACGGAGCCAAGATTGAGACCAGACAGTCTTGGTCCAGAGCCCTTGCTCTTAACCGCTGTGAAATCTTATTTTCAGTATCACTAATTTTACAATAACAATGCTTTCGGTTTATAGCGTGTGGCAAATGGACATGAGTCAATAATTGAACTCCAATGTGACACTGCCTTAATTATTTTCATTTCGTGTGTGTATGGCTTGTCTCAATCAGAGAGAAAGCTTCTGAAAGGCAGACACCGTGTTTTAAGACAATATTTTTTTTGTAGATCACTATGTCATTCAATAGTGTTATTTGCCCACAGAAAATTGGCAATAAATATTTACTGACTGATTCAAGGGAAATATAAGAAAATTCATGAACCTTTCCACACAGAGGCATAAAAGGTTAATTTCTTAGGTCAATCAGGAAAGATAGTCCTCAAGAGACTTTTCTATGATTTTGGTTTTCATGAATCTTTTTGTTAACAAAAGCTTTATTGAGATATAAAGTGAATTTAATGATTTTCAGTATTGCCATTGAGTTGTATGATCATCACCACAATCAACTTAAAACCTTACCATCACTCTGCCTCAAAAAACCCTGTGTCCATTAACACCACTTTGCAGCCTTTCCTCTTTCCTTCCCACATCTCCTCCCAGCCCTAGGCAAGCACTAAACTAGTTTCCGTCTCTAAGGACTTGCATATTCCAGACATCTTGCAATAAGTGGTTTTTGTGCTACTAACTTCTCTCACTTAGCTTAATGTTTTTAAGGTGGTTGTTGTTGTTCAGTCGCTCAGTTGTGTCCGACTCTTTGCGACCCCATGGATTGCAGCATGCCAGACGTCTCTGTACTTCGCAATCTCCAGGAGTTTGCGCAAACTCATGTCCATTGAGTTGGTGATGCCATCCAACCATCTCATCCTCTCTCATCCCCTTCTCCTTCTGCCCTCAACCTTTCCCAGGAACAGGGTCTTTTCCAATTAGTCGGCTCTTCACGTGAGGTGGTCAAAGTATTGGGAGCTTCGGTTTCAGCATCAGTCCTTCCAATGAATATCCCTACAATGAACTATTATTTGGCAATGAAAAGGAATGACTCATTAACTATTTTATGCAACCAACTTACTAATGGATTACAAGATTCCAGACATATTTATACTTAGTTTTAAAAAAGTATTTGGTAATAAAATATTTGTAACACAAATTTTTCCATTTTAAGTGTACAATTCAGTGACATTAAGAATATTCACATTGCTGTGAAACCATCACTAATATCCATCTCCAGAACTCTTTCATCATCCCAATCTGAGATGCTGTGTGAATTAAGTAATAGCTCCCTACTCTTCCCTCCTCTCTAGCCTCTGGCAACCACCACTGTTCTTTCTGTTTCTATGAATCTGACTCTTCTAGATAACTCAGAAGAGGAACAATACAGTATTTGTCCATTCGTTACTGGCTTATTTGATGTAGCATAAAGTCTTCAGTCTTCATCATTGTTTTCGCATTGTCAGAATTTCCTTCCTTTGTAAGACTGAATAATATTCCACTACATTTTTATCATCCGTCCACCTGTCAAGGGATGTTTAGGTTGATCCCATGTTTCAGCTGTTGTGAAAAATGCTGGTATGAACATGGATGTACAAATGCCTGTTAAAGTCACTGCTTTCAATTCTTTTAGATATGTATCTAGGAGTAGAATGTGTGGATCATATGACAACTCTGTTTAACTTTTTGAGAAACTACCAGACTTTTCACAGTAGCCAGTTTTCCACAGGAGCTTCATCATTTTATATTCCGACCAGCAGTGACCCAGCATTCCAACTTCTCTAGATCCTCATCAAAACTTGTTCTTTTCCTTTCTTTTTAAAATAATAGTCATCCTGATGAGTGGGAAGAGGTACCTCATTGTAGTTCTGATTTGCATTTCCCTAATGATTATGCCATATTTTCCTAAGCTATATTATCCAAGAACTACCTTACGAGATTTTTTAAAAAAATTGTTTACAAAACAAATAATCCCCACACAAGCATTAAACTTACTTACTTGAAGTCATGTATATCCCTTACTGTGGAAAGTAAATTGTGTAAATATGGAAGTTCCTGGGCTAGACACTTGTCATAGGTTAGTCTTCCCAGGAAGTGAACTCTGAGGTAGTTCAGAGTGCAGGCTGTTAAGGAAGGAGTGCCCTTGGGATGACACCTGTGGGAGACGGGGAAACAAAGGTGAATTGTGGTTCCCAAAATTTTTAAGAGTTTAAAGTTGTCCTGAGATCAAAAAAATTTGAGAACCACAGGCCTAGAACGTATTAGGGGAGGTAACACCCCCTCAGAGTCACTTCAAATCAAATTCTTACTTGACTACTACACTTGGAAAACCCAGGAGTTCCCTGGTAGTTCAGTGGTTAAGATTCCATGCTCCCAATACAGGGGCTCTGGGTTCAGTCCTGGGTCAGGGAACTAGATCCTTCATGCTGCGTCTAAAAAAAAAAAAAAAAAAAAAAAAAAAAAAAAACTGCATGCCACAATGAAGGTCAAAGATCCCAAGTGTACAACTAAAACTTGATGCACCTAAAAATATAAAAAATTCTAATACCCACTCTCCCATTTTCTAGCTCTCTCTCCTCTATTCCTTCTCCTACTTTTTCCTAAAAGTGTCTCACGACTCTAGGTGGGTTTCACTCTGCACCAGGCCTCCGGCATATATTTTGGGGTTTTATTGTGTTTGGCTGCACTGGTCTTCATTTCAACATGCGGGTTTAGTTGCCTTGGGGCACATAGGATCTTGGTTCCCCGACCAGGGATGGAAACCATGTTCCCTGAACTGGAAGGAAGATTCATAACCACTGGACCACCAGGAAAGTCCCCTCCAGCATATGTTTATCTCACCTTCTTCTCCATATCTGTTCTGTGGATTTCAAGAAATTAAACTGCTCCTATTTTCTGCACTGGCAGAAGCATTCACGTTGGTGAAGACTGTTATGATACATTATATATAGTTTGTATTTTTAGAACATGAGAATCCCAGAGAGGCTTTTTGTTACTGTACATGCTAACAGGGAGGTATAGCATCTCATTCACATTGTAAGTTGATACTGCAATCTTGGAACAAATTTCAAAAAATACTGAGAGCATCTATTTACCGCTTACTGTGAAGAATAAAAGTATATACAAAATTGCTATCAAAAGATTATGGGATGATTTGAGAGAACAGTATTGAAACATGTACATTACCATATGTGAAATTGATGACCAGTGCAAGTTCCATGCATGAAGCAGGGCACCCAAAGCCAGTGCTCTGGGACAACCCAGAGGGAGAGGGTGGGGAGGGAGGTGGTAAGGGGCTTCTGATTCATGTTGATGTGTGGCAAAACCCATCACACTGTTGTAATTATCCTCCAATTAAAATAAAGTAATTAATTTAAAAAGAGATTAGACTCTCATATTTGTGTGAAGCCCATTCAAAATACAGATGCTCAACACCTCAGTTTATTTCAATCCAAGCACAGAAACCACCAGAGAACAGAAAAAGACCCAAAACTCCACCAAGTTCCAGTGTTCCTCTAGTGATATAATCTCTTTTGAAAGAATGTCATTGTACACAGGACAGAGAAAAAGCGAAGATATGAAGTAGTGGGGTGAGGAATGGTCATGGCAATCAAATCCCAGGTAAGAAGAAGCTTTTCTTTTTGGTCTGGGGACATTTTGCTTTTTGGAAACATAATGTGTTACTTTCTCTAGGCATCACACTTGAGCACAGGCACACACACAGAGTATGCAGCTTGCTAAATTTAGCTGCAGTTCTGTCACAACAATGATAACAAAGTTTTCTTTCGACCACAATGTGTTTGAGTACAAATGGTTCCTCTTCCAGGCTCTGCTTAGTACATACACAAACTCCTAGTATGGAGACACCCACTCGCTCACAGCAGGACAACTTGAGAGCAGACAGCCAGGAACCGGCCATCCTCTCTAGGAAGAGACACAAGGAATTAAACTGTTTCCTAGCTGGTGGGTCTATGGCTTTATACCCATTTCACAGAAACTGATGATGGCAGCTGATTCCATTTCACCGTGGCCAGCCTAGAATGACACGCAAACGCAGCCCTGTGTTGGGGGGGGACCTCCATCACCTTGTGGAATGGGATTCAGTCAAGGTGCCACTGTCTTCTCCCGCACCTACTGTGCCACAGAGCCACAGCACACAGACTCCTCCCCGAAGGGCTTCACCACCGAGCTGCCTTGGGGATGGAGGGCTGAGTGGAAACAGGAAATCAAATGGCCGTAAAGGAGAAATGAAAGAAAAGAGACTGACAACAAATGGGATATTGTCAGCAGAAAGGAGAACAGAAGCGGAACCGCAGGATACAAGGGAGCACTAAAGATGAAAGAGCACTCGGACTTCTAATAATAGTTCCCATTTAGGAGGGCTTACTCTGTGTTAGGCACTGGATAAGCATTTCATGCCACTTTGTTCATCTCATTCAATACTGACAACAAACCCTGTGGTATGCACATTTTACAGAAAATAAACATGCTCTTGCAATGAAGAGCCCCCAGCCACACACACAACATTTAAAGAAATCGAAAGAGGAGGTGATAAAAAGAAACAGAAAAAATGGGACAAACAAAAAGCACAAAACCAGATGGTAGAAATAAGTTGAAACATACTAGAGCTAACCTCTACAGTTAAAAGACAATGATTGCCTATAGGAGAGAAAACAAAGTGATTTGCACTCTATGCTGTTTCCAAGAGCACATCTCAAACATAGCAGAGACAGGCGAGTAAGGATATGTGGAAAGGTACAAGGTACACACTACTAACCAAAAGAAAGCTTATGAAGTTACACTAATATTAGCCAAAACAGAACCTGAGGCCAATAACATTCACAGATTACTGAAACCTACTTCTTCGTGATTAATAACTGGGTTCTCTATGTGCTCAATCCATCAGTCATATCCAGTTGTTTGTGACCCTTTGGACTGTAGCTCACCAGGCTCCTCTGTCCATGGGATTCTCCAGACAAGAATACTGGAGTGAGTTGCCATGCCCTCCTCCAGGGGATCTTCCCAACCCAGGGGACGAACCCGTGCTTGCTGCATTGGCAGGCAGATTCTTTATCACTAAGCTATTGGGGAAGCCCTCGATGGTTCACTATGAAGCTATAACAGTTCTAGATTTGCATGCCTCTGATGAAATAGCTTCAAAAATACATCTTTGTAAAGCAAAAAGGAACAGAATTGTAAGGACAGCTTGATAGATCCACCATCAGAGTATCATAGTGGGAGATTGTAAGATGTCTCTGTGACTGTGGGTTCAAAAAGAAGAGAAAAACCTCAGCAAGTGCATGGATTTGACCAACACAACCCACAGACTTGATATAATGTAAACACAGAGAACACTGGGCTCCATAATTGGAGAATTGTTCCTCAAACACTCATGGAACATTTACAAATATCAGCTATGCATTGTGTCATGAAGCAAACCGAATCAAATCTGCAAGGCTTGGTACCATCCTGGGAAGTGAGGATGCAGAGGAGTTAAGTGCTGGCCTTGGCTTCTGTGACTTAGAAGTGGGGAGGCTGGTCTAGAGAGCCCAAGGCCACGGCCCAGCACCAGGAATGAATGCAACGCACAACGTGGTCCAGCTGCAGTCATGCTGCTTTAAGTAGCAGAGAGTCAGAAAGAGCAATCCAGGTAAGGAGCTGTGGGCGATATGGTGTCATTTCATTGGGGAACTAAATCAAGATAGGTGTTGCTCCTCCCCTGCCCTCCCCCAAGCCTGGTGCTTTCCAAGTGAATAGTGAGACTTCATTCCTTGCTTGCTGAAGCAAGTGTCCAACAGCCTGATAAGCAAAGTGACCTCTAAGTTCAGTTCACTTCAGTCGCTCTGACTCTTTGTGACCGATGGACTGCAGCATACCAGACTTCCCTGTCCATCACCAACTCCTGGAGCCTACCCAAACTCATGACCATTGAATCGGTGATGCCATATAGCCATCTCTTCCTCTCTTGTCCCCTTCTCCTCCCACCTTCAATCATTCCCAGCATCAGGGTCTTTTCAAAAGAGTCAGTTCTTCGCATCAGGTGGCCAAAGTACTCGAGTTTCAGATGCAACATCAGTCCTTACAATGAATATTGAGGACTGATTTCCTTTAGGTTGGACTGGTTGGATCTCCTTGCAGTTCAAGGGATCTGAAGAGTCTTCTCCAACACCACAGGTCAAAGGCATCAATTCTTTGGCACCCAGCTTTCTTTATAGTCCAGTTCTCACACCCATACATGACTACTGGAAAAACTGAAGCTTTGACTAGAAGTACCTTTGTTGGCGAAGCAATGTCACTGCTTTTTAATATGCTGTCTAGCCCTGGACTAACAATGAGGCACAGCTGGTGCTGCTGCTAAGTCGCTTCAGTTGTGTCCAACTCTGTGCGACCCCATAGATGGCAGCCCACCAGGCTCCCCTGTCCCTGGGATTCTCCAGGCAAGAGTACTGGAGTGGGTTGCCACTGCCATCTCCGATCAATGAGGCACAGAATCCCTGAGAAAAGGAGAGAAAAGCTGAGAGAAGAACAGCTGAGAAAAGAAGAGAAGCTAAAGACAAAGGAGAAAAGGAAAGATTTGCCCATTTAAATGCAGACTTCCACAGGATAGCAAGGGGTCTGATCCCTGGGTGAGGAAGATCCCCTGGAGAAGAAAATGGGAACCCTCTCCAGTATTCTTGCCTGGAAAATTCCATACAGAGGACCCTGGCTGGCTGGCTACAGTCCAAGAGGTCACAGACTTGAATACAACTAAGCACCTAGCACACAATGACAAAATAATCCCCTCCTAATGGTTCCATGACCTTATCCCAGACAACTGTGCAGATGTTTGTTACCTTATATGGCAAAAGTGACTTTGCAGGTGTGATTATATCAATGATTTTCAAAAACTAATTTTTATTGACATATAGGTGATTGACAATGTTGTTTTAGTTTCTACTGTACAGCAAAGTGAGTCAGTTATTCATATATGTATACCCACTCTTTTTAAGATTCTATTCCCATATAGGTCACTACAGAGTATTGAGCAGAGTTTCCTGTGCTATACAGTAGCTTTTTATTAACAGAAATCAACGATTTTGGGATAGGATGATGATCATGGATTATCTAGTAGGTCCTATATATTTTTTCCCTTTTACACTAAAAACATTTTGTACACAAATTTTAAAAGATTACGCTCCATTTCCAGTTCTTACAAAATATTGGCTATATTCCTTGTGTTGTAGAATACCTCCTTGCCACCTACCTAACACCCAGTAGTTTGTACCTGCCATTCCCCTCCCCCAACCACTAGCTTCTCTATAGCTGTTGGGTCCAATCAAATCACAAGGATTTCTATAAATGAAAAAGGCAGGCAGGAGGGTCAGAGTCAGAGAAAGAGATGTGACGAGGGAAGCAGAGGTCTGAGTGGTGCAGGAACCAGTCAGGGCATGTAGCAGTCTCTAGAAGCCGGGAAAGGCAGGGAAATGGACTCACCCTCAAAACCTCCAGAAGGGAACACAGGTCTGCCTACAGCTTGATTTTAGTCCAGTGAGACTTCTGACCTACAGAATTCTAATATGAATAAAATAAAATGGGTGGTTTAAAGCCACTAAATTTGTGATAATTTGTTACAGCAGCCACAGGAAAACTAAAGCATTCTTCCTCCATCCTCATCATCCTTAATCCTCACAATCACCCACTTTCAACGTATTCAGTGCCTACATTTCCAGCTCACCTTCCATCTCCCAATAGATATGTATGGAAAAGAAGTGTGTAGAAAGTTGGCTGTGAGTTTTGAAAAATCCAAGGACATAGTATGGTACTCTGTTGTGCTCAGAGGCTCGGTCCTGCCTGACTCTTTGCGACCCCATGAATTGTAGCCCGCCAGGCTTCTCTGTCCATGGGAGTGTCCAGGCAAGCATACTGGAGTGGGTTGCATGCCCTCCTCCAGAGGATCTTCCCACCCAGGGATGGAACCTGGGCCTCCTGCATTCCAGAGGGATTCTTACCAACTGAGCCACCAGGGAAGCCCAGTATGGCACTGTCTCTCGTATTTAAAATGTAGCTTTTTTCTTTCTTTCTATGTTCAACTTAGCATGTATCACCAGCTTTCAAATATACCTTCCATCGCGTTCACAAAGCACGCTCCCACTAAGTGTCCTCTTTGGTCTTCCAAGTGCACCTTGTGAAGTCAGGCCTGGGATTTCTAAGCCTGGAGTCAGAGTTTTAGGAAACAAGGGCTCAGAGGCCAGCGACTGCAAGCTCAGACTCCAGAAGGCCAGCTCAAGGCTCCTTCCCAGAGGCCGCCCTGCCCTGCTCGGGTGCTTGGCTGGGCATGTCCAGGGTTCCTCCCGGCTGCACAACGTTCGCACCTAGCCCGATGGCGCCGGGGTCGGGGCCGCTCTGCCTGGGCGACGATCGAACTCCCGGGGCGCGACGGAGGCTCGGCTGCCGCGGGGCCAGGTGTCGCCCCTCGGAAGCCCCTGCTGGAGCCGCGGGCGCCCGGAACCTCCGCCGGCGCTGGCCCCGGGGTTACCTGCGGCCGGTGGGCGGGACGGCCCTTCCCGTCTGCGCCGGCCCCCCCAGCCTCCAGGGCGGCGGAGCCGGGAAGTGGGAGAGGGAGCGAAAGAGGCGGAGACTGCGGCGGCTGCAGCCCGGCCGGGCTCCGAGCGAGGGCTACATGGAGCGGCCGGCGCGGCTCTGCGGGCTGTGGGCGCTGCTGCTCTACGCCGGCCGCGGCGGCGTGGCTGCGCCCGCGGGTGAGTACGGTCCCCCGGCCGGGGCAGCGGGAATCGCGGCCGAGAGGCCCGCCGGGGCGCCTGGGGCCGAGGGCCGCGGCGGGAGTCGGGGTCGAGGGCCCACTTCGGGCCATCCCGCGGCCGCGGCGGCAGGCGCCTCCCGCGCCTGGCTCGAGCTTGGGGAACCCGGGGCGACCGGGCTTTCCCGGATCCCGGGGGCGGCGGGGGCGGCGGGCGACGACTTGTCGCCGCACTTCCCTTGGCCGTCGGGCAGCGCCGAGGGGCCTGGGGCCCGAAAGGAGTTCGCGGGGTCGGGGGCGGGAGTGTCGCCCGTGGCCCGGAGAGGGGATGAGGGGCCGGGAGCCCGCGGGGACGGCGACCAAGGTCCGGGAGTGCGGGTGACGCGCCGAGGCTCCTTGCGCGGCGGGTCCAGCGAGGTGGCGGCAGTCAAAGGGAACCTCTGAAGCGCCTAGTCCCCCCCTGTAGCAAAGGACGGGTCTCCTCTGGCGTACAAGAAATCCATGGCAAATCCAGAGCACCATCCGCGTGGATGCTTTTTTCTCTAGTAACCTTTATATTTTGGAATAATTTTCGATTTATAGAAAAGTTGCACAGATGCGAGTTCCCATATACTCCTCACCTGGTGCGGCCATTTAAATTAATCAACCAGCGTTACTGTGAAAACTTGGGGGGAGGGGCACTAATGACTTCCTGAGGGACAGATTTTGGCCTGAGCGACCTTCTGGACGTTTTTTTGGTGAGGATAGTAGCTCCAAAGTTGATAGGTTTTAGTGTCACGTTGACACAAACACCCACATTTTGTTTGTTGCTTTTTCAGCCTGTGCGTTGGGCTTTGAAAGCCAAGTTGAAAGGTTGATTAGGAAACTTGGATGCCCTCTATTGATTCAGTCACCAAAACCTATGCCCACTCTGCGTGCCCTGTGCCAGGCAGTGTTCTAGGGGCAGAGAATACAGTGGCCAGCAAAACAGATCAAGTGCTTGCCCTTTGGAGCTGGCATGCTATTGCTAGAGTCAGAGTAAGGGGGGCGGGGTAGTAAAATATGAGGTATGTTAGAGGGCAGTAAGCACTATGGAGAAAAACAGAGCAGTCCAGGGGTTGCCATTGTAAACAGGGTGGACTATGTAGACTGCCACTGAAAAGGCAGCGTTTGAGTAGAGACTTGAGGGAAGTTTGTAGTTTGTCCGTCATTCATTCAAGTGCCTGCCTTTTCAGTCCTGAGCCAGGTCTTGTGCATTGGCTTAGAGCCTTAGAGTATATTGTGTAATCCTTGTGCCCCCCATGCTCCTGGTTCACTTGGGGGGATCTGATTTCCGTAATGATGGGGCAGCTAGAGTCCAGAGAAGGGAGGGGCGTCACCCATCCCCTTGGTTGTTGTCATTTAGTGACTCAGTCTGTCTGACTCTACTCCGACCCCATGGACTGTAGCCCTCCAGGCCCCTCTGACCATGGGATTTCCCAGGCAAGAATATTGGGGTGGGTTGCCATATCCTTCTCCAGGGGATCTTCCGGACCCAGGGATCAAACCCGCATCTCCTGCATTGCATTGTATTGCAGGTGGGTTCTTTACTGCTGAGCCAGCAGGGAAGCCACCCATCTCCTTAGTCCCCTGATTTTCACAGTGCCACTCCAGCCCCCTCCCTCCTCCAGACTCCCTCTCCCACACACCTCACCCCTGGAACAACAAACAGCTGACCCTAGCTAATACTGGCAATCCCCAACTCACCAGGTTTGTCACAGAAGTTAGAAATACAGAAACTTTTTCCCATTGGAAATGTTGATACAATTGCATTAAGATATGGTGGGGGGAAAAAACGCAAAAAACAGGGGACCTGACTATTAATAATGGTCTGAGCTTACCCAGCTGTGGGACTTCAGGACTGGTCATTTCCCTCCCTTGTGCAACAGTGTTCTCTGTGAAAGCAGACTGAACTCCATGAGTTTTAAGGGCTCCTCCAGCTCTAATGTTTTGTGTTTAGAAAAATGACTAGCTTACCAGCTTAGGTTTAGTCTGTTCAGATTGGCAAGCCCACATTGTGGCATTCTTAATAACGACTAGCACTTCTATAGTGTTTCCTCTATGCCGGGCAGTGTTCTAAGTTTTCCACTTGACCTATTTCATCCTTCCACAGAACCTCTCCTGTTGGTGCTGTTACCATTCTTGTTTTGTACAGGAGGAAACTGAGGCACAGCAAGGCCCAGAGGCTTGCCCAGAGTCTCTTAGGTCGTAGACTGCAAGAGGGAGCTAGGCTGCTGACCCCAGCAGTCGCTTCCAGAGACCATGCCCCTAACCACTGCATTCATTGCCTCTCTGTGCAGAAAGGACGGGAGTCCTTGGCTGAGAGGAGAGCTGGGCGTCTCCCAGAGCAGCAGGGCAGGACTGGTGGGCATTCACCCAAGTATGTACAGGCCATTCGTAAAAAGCGAATGATCATGTATTGGAGACTTGCTTTATAACTGCCAGACTGTGTAGTCCAAACAATAAGTACCATAGGCATTCAGAAGAGGGGAAACTGAGGGCTGGGAATTCTGAGGAAGAACTGAAATTTGAGCTAGACTTTTAGGGTGGGTGACATTTGAGTTGGTGGAGGAGAAGTTATTCCCTTTTTGGGAGGCGAGCAGGAGCAGAGGCCCAGAAGTAACGGTGGTGGTGCCCCTGTGGGCTCAAGGAGGAGTCCGGCTTGGCAGGAGGGTGCATTGGCCAAAGCAGTCAAGGCAGAAGGGCTTCATTTGCCCTTGAAGCTGAGTTGGGGTGCAGAGGGAGGGAAATGACACTGGAGAAGTCAACAGGGAGACTTGACTGAGTGTGGGGCTGAAGGGAGGGGGGACTCACCAGAGTGCAAAGCTCCACAGGAATCTAGGATTGGAGGTGGCCCCTAGAATGATGGGTCATGCACGCCTTCCGTCCAGGCTCAGGCCTAACTGCTGTATGTCTGCCTGCCTCACGAGACCCAGCAGAGCCCCTGAGCATGATCAGGATAATTAAGAGAGGTGTTGCAAGGAAAGCACTGAAAGAGGTTGATGATTAAGATGTAGAGGAAGGAGATGGATGGCTCACATATGACTCGTGATTTCCTTGACTTTTCCCGACATATGCATGCTTCTGCCAGCTCCTGTGACTGAACGAGAGAGAGCACAAGCTTTTGAGTTAAGCCTTATTATTAGAGACAGCATTGATCGTAATCATTCAAAATTAGAATGGGATCTTGCGCTAGAAGTGTGAAGACGTAGAGGTCAATGGGTTTTAGGACATTGATGGAGACTCACCCAGAACCTTGCTACTCTGCCTTAGGTTAAATTCAGAGGATCCCATCACAGGCCTCTTGTGTAAACAGCACTACCTTGAGTGCACCCCCACAAGATTTCTAGAAGAAAAGCACTTGCTGAAGAGCAATGAACCTATGAGTCAATTAAACCCAGACTGATCAGGCTACATCCATCTTTATATTCTCTGTGGTGCCACATGGTGTATTCCCTCCAGACATCACAAATAAACCCAGAAGCCCCTGGTTGTTGTCCCTTCCACTCAGATTGCTGGCCCTAAGCTCCTTCTGGGTGGAAATCCTGGAATCACCCTGAACCGTCTCTGGCCTAGAGAAACCTGAATCCAGTGGGAGAAATGGACATGCCCACAAACCTCTTTTATTATTTGCTACAGTAGAGGAAATGTGTCAAGTGCTATGGGTACCCAAGGGCTTTCCAGGTGTCGCTAGTGGTAAAGAACCTGCCTGCCAGAGCAAGAGACGCAGGAGAAGAGGGTTCAATCCCTGGTTCAGAACGATCCCCTGTTGGAGTGCGTGGCAGCCCACTCCAGTACCCTCGCCTGACAATCCACATGGACAGAGAAGCCTGGTGGGCTGCAATCCAGTGGGTTGCAGAGTCAGACAGGACTGAGGCGAGTTAGCACACAGCACACAGGCAGAGACGTGACCTGTAAGAGCGAGGCGATAAGGACCTGAACAGAACACTGCAGGTGAGGATGGGGGAAGAGTAGATCTGAGAGGTGGTTTCCCAACTAAGTGTTGTTGTTCATTCGCTCAGTTGTGTCTGACTCTTTGCCACCCAAGGGACTGCAGCACGCCAGGCTTCCCTGTCAATCATCATCTCCTGGAGCTTGCTCACGCTCATGTCCATTGAGTCGGTGATGCCATCCAACCACTTCATCCTCTGACGTCCCCTTCTCCTCCTGCCTTCAACCTTGCCCAGCATCAGGGTCTTTTCCAATGAGTCAGTTCTTTGCATTAGGTGGCCAAAGTACTGGAGTTTGAGCTTTAGCATCAGTCCTTCCAGTGACTATTCATGATTGACTTCCTTTATGATTGACTGCATCTAAGTGACTGCATGGCTAAACGGTGGAGTGGGCAAACTACGTAGGCTAGATCCGGGAAGGGAGGGCTCAAGGATTGAAGTTTTAGCATTCCTCTCTCACTGATTTTTGTTGGACACGGGGACAGTAGCTGGTAGACTTTGACCTTAGAATCTTCCTGTATTTAACTTAAAATAAATTTATTTCCATCATACAATTTTGAGCCTTTGAAATAATTTTATTTAAAAATTAGTTTCTGGCAATGCCTCGGTTGGCCTCAGATAGCCAGTCCCCGACCGTCCCTACCATGGGGCCACTGCCCAGGTCCTTTAGGGCATGGTGTGGCATGCCCCTCTGCGTGTTGGGACCGGGTCCAGTACAGAGAACTCTTCATCCTGGAACACGAGCGCAACCAGAAAGGCAGCAGCCCCCTCACCCAACACTGCACCACTCAATTGTGGGGAATTGGGGGAACCTGGTACTAAACTACTCATAGATGACCCGCTTCTGGGTTGGGGTTTTGCATGTAGCAGAGCAGCTCTCGCTCTGATCAGTTGAACGTCCGTCCTCGACACAAGGGTTTGTAAAAAGAAATAAGGTTATCAAAATTTCTCTTTAATAACAGGACTTTTTTAAAAGACAAAAAAATTAGTTTCTAAAGTCAGGCAATAGTTTCAGAAGTGCTAAAATATTTTTTCATAGCAGAGCACAGAATACATTAAATGACCAAGGTAAACAAGAAAATAACAATATCCAAAAGTCGTATTTAACATTGTAGGTTTTATTTGACCCAGGATTTACACAATCAAAGCAAACAAAAAGACAGAAAGGGTTCTTTGAGAGTAAGGAATGCTGTTGCTGTCTTCACAGGACCATTATACAGTTTTGTATGGTGTCAGGTTCTTTTCCCGACTCTGTTCTCTTTACCTTGATGTATAATTATATTATTTACAATTTACCATTTCCTCCTTACTATATATGATAGAATACAAGCAAAGGGTTTTCATAAACTGTATGTCCTCTGGAAGTACAATCAGAAGGTTAACTCATTCCCAGTACCACACTTGTTTACATAATCCTTTCTTTTTTCTACTTTTGCAAAAAAAAAAAAAAAAGCAACACACAAACAGCCCCCCCCATCCTAACCGCCCCCCCCCGCCCCGCCCCAGGGAAACAAAACAAACCAGCAAAATCCCTGGGAACTTCCCTGTGGCTAAGACTCTGCACTGGCAATGCAGAGGTCCTGGGTTCAGTCTCTGGACAGGGAAACAGATCCCACATGCTGCATCTAAGACCCCCATGAAGCGAAATAATAAATAAAGACTTAAAGCAAACAGCATGAAGAACATGAAAGCACCTGGGTTTTGATCAGCATAAAACAGTAGGTAAATTTTACTTATTTTCTATTTAGTTTTTAGTAAATATTAAACATTTTGTTCTAATAATATAGGATATAAAAACATAAAATAATTTCACAGTTATCTTGCCAGAGATTGAAACACATCAAATGTTAGATATGAATAACTAATTCTAAAGTACATTAATAAAAGTTTTAAATAACTAGAATTAAGTACTTAGAATGTATGATTTACAGTAAAAGTCAAATAATACAGTAAATTTTACTTCTTTTCCATTTTGTTTTTAGTACATAGTATTTTAAATATTTTTGTAATAATGCAGGATGTAAAAACATAAAATAAGTTGATAGTTAACTTGCCAGAGAGATTGAAACACATGAAAACTAGATATGAATTCTAAAGTACATTAATAAAAGTTTTAAATAACTACAACCTTCAACTACTTAGAATGTATGATTTAGAGTAAAAGTCAAAGATTATTGATACTATATTTTAAGCTTCCATATTTTCGGAAAGAAATATGTAAAGGGAGATAATATTCAACCCTGGTGGTATTTCACTCCAAGAGATATTGAATCAAATTAACAGCCACAACCACAGTGGACTGTTTTGTCTCCCCACAAAGCTAAAAAGTGGGAATGCAGAAGGTGACAGCTCTTATTATGTATGGGCTTTTTTAAAGGGTGATGAAAATATTCTAAAACTGTGGTGATGGTTTTACAAGTTTTAAAATATACCATATAAACTACTGTGTTGTATTCTATTTTAAAGCGTGAGTTTTATGGCACATGGATTCACTCAATAACTTTGTTTTTTCTACATGCCCAAGGACACATGGGGAAAAAAAAACTGTAAAGAAAAAAGGAGTTGAATACCACCACGGCCCAGGGAAAGTAAGGAGGGTGGTAGGGGGAGGACAGAAGAGAGGAAGGAGAGGGACATGCATTGCTGACTAGTTCTCCCCTCCTCCATTCAGTACACATGTGCACACACTTGCACACATATGCACACACATACACACACACACACACAGTGATAACCAGTGACAAGCAACTGGCTGCATTTTGTTACGGAAAAAGCCATAACTGCTCTGTTCCTTGAAAAGGTCTCCTGCTGTTGTAAATGTTGCCCTTGCTTGCTAAATAGTTGGTCTTTGTTAATGAAGTTTTTCCTTCTGCTCTCGCTTTTTGATTTTTAAAAGCAAATTTTAATAACTAGTATACAGTCTGTGTCACATCTTCTCTTCTCTAATTTAAGTCATGCTCTGTAGTATGTGTAAAGTCATATTCATTTTATTCTGAAAAACATCTGCTTCTGAATTTTTCTCAGTGTAAGTGTTGTAGTTACCTTGTCAAGTCAAGTAAGTATTTCACAAGTATTACAGGGTTGAACTCTTACAGTCCAGGCCTTTTAGGTGTTCTCTTGGCTTTCTTTTTTTAAGCCTTCTTATTGACTCATAAGGGCTTCCCAAGTGGCACTAGTAATAAAGAACTCGCCTGCCAATGCAAGTGTTTAAGAGACAAGATGGATGGGAACATCCCCAGGAGGAGGGCATGACAACCCACTGCCGTATTCTTCTAGAGAATCCCATGGACAGAGGAGCCTGGCAGGCTACAGTCCGCAGTGTTGCAAAAAGTAGGACACAACTAAACCAACTCAGCATGGCACATGCTCACAGACACTAACAGCTTAATTTCAACAAAAAGATGATAGACCTCCACTTTTATATAGAAGTAGAGGGATTCTGAAAACTTTCTTTCTTTCTAGCTGAATTTTATTTTTGGGCAAGAAGTCACTGTTTCAAAGTCTTAGTCATTTGCCCAACTTTTTATTGTCTGTATATTATATTCTGGGAAGTAGAATCCAAGTCAGGAATTATCAGTGACGTAGTCTGAATACAAATGTTAAATTGTCTGAATTGATAGGGAGACTGTCCTCTAGGAAAAGCAAAGCAGTCTCCTTAAGAGAGAGATGGAGCAATAGCTACTTCCCCCCTTTTTCTAACTGTATCTTGACTTTTCTCTTTATTGAAGATCCGAAGTGCAAGCCTGAGTTTCACCTTGTGGCTTATCAGCATCATGGGCTGCAGTTGTAACTCCATTCATATTCTTGCTTGCTGTGGACTGTTCACTGCAAGGTGTCCGGCTACTGCTCTCTCTCACTGAAACGCGAAAAACACCCATTGATGGTCTTTTCACATTAGCACTTGAAGTAGAGTCTAAAGGAAATAGATGTAAAGTGGTGTTTTCGTCTCTCCGTGTAAAAGGAGAAAATATGCTTTTGGTATAATCAATCATACTTTCCTCTGAAGTTTCAGATATTTCAATAGGTAGGTCTTTTCCTGGAGAAATACTGGAAAGGCTCCAAGGGAAATCAATCTCAGTTCCATGCTTTGGTGTGGAGAGCCTCTGTGGGGAGGTCCTCTGTGTGAAAATGGATTTGCTTTGTGGATGGCCAAGCCTGGCATCGGGAAGGCTGGAGTCATCTTGAAATCCATCCACTGTTTGAAGGCCGAATGTAGACGCTGAAGGAACAGTGCTAGATGACTTCTGACTGCCACTGCTTATTGTGATCGTCTTACTGCTGTTAGAGGAAATCTTCTCCCGAGGGCTCTCCGGCACCTCAAAGACGTCCTGACTGGAAAATGGAACCTGAAGCTCGGAACTGTGTGGCTGTTTCTTTTTCCCTCTAGATTTCATCTGTTTGGTATTTGTTTCCGTTATTAGTTTGACAGCCACATACCTCTCAGGTCCGGGCGGAGGGTCCCTGAGCAAAAGAACTGACTCGCTCTTTTGAGACCCAGGGACGAAGTCATCATCACTATCAGAAAAAGAACGGTGAAACTGTGGCTGTTTCCTCTTGAGCCTAGCCGAAAGCTGCTTGTTTTCTTCTGTTAATTTACTCCTTTCTGCTGTGAGCTCACCAGTAAATATCAGATTTTCTTGTTGGATATCATAAGATTCTTGCTGTAGCGTATTTCTGTCCGTTTCGTTTACTGTAGAGCGATCGCATACTTCCGCGTTTAACTGACCTTGCAGGTCATGGATAGGGTCATTCAGGGCTCTCCGCTGCTCCGTAAATTCTTTAATTCTGGATATAGAGCCTGTCCACCTCCCGTCTGACAATCGCTCTTTCCTCAAACTGGTTCCTTTCCCCTGAAGTCCGCGTGGCTCTCTGTCATGGAGCTCTTTTAGTGTTTGCCAGGTTTTTTTAAAATCTTCAGAAAACACATCACAGAGTCTAATCTGTATTTTATCTCCTTCGGAAGAGTTCTGCCCACTTTCCCTGTCTTCTTCACCCACGTCTCCAGCCTTCATTTTGATTCCCTGATGGGATTCGGAAACAGGGGAGACAGGCACCACCAAAAAAATGGCCGAAGGGCCCCTGACGGGATGAGAGTTTAAACTCTTGTACAGACCTGTGAAGCGGCCTCAGGGCACTGAGTGGGCGATCGGGCGGGCAAGAGGATGGATCGAAGATGGCTCGCGGTGGACAGAAAGGTGCGGTTGGGAGGCCGGAAGGAGACACCAGCCTCCTTTTGCCGAGAAGAGCGAAGGCACATGGAAGGGAAGGTGGCGCTGCCGGACCAGAGACTCGAGAGACAGGAAACGCAGTGACTTCTGGGAAAGCCCCACGGAGCTGAAGTGCGTCCCAAAAGGCGGGGCTGGGGGTTGGGGTGTTGAAACTTACCCCTTGGTTTATTTTTGAAACAAATTAATTTGACCCAATTTTAGCATCTTTCTTCCTGACAGTATTTTATAATCATGGAAAAGCACAAATACCCATGGTCATTAGCAATTTGGACGTCAAGTCAAAGCCATGCTCTCTTTCCTCCCTGTCACCCCTCCGTCTAGGCAACATTGCTTAGTCGTCCATTCCCAAAGTGGCAATTCTGTAACTGATTACTGTTGCCACTCATGCTAGAGCTTTGCTGGTTGCTCAGTAGGTAATGCGGGAGAGCCAGGTTCAAACTCTGGATCGGGAAGATCCCCTGGAGAAGGAAATGGCAACCCACTCCAGTATTCCTGCGTGCAGAATTCCAGGGATAGAAGAGCCTAACACGTGAATTTTCAAATATTATTTGTTAAAATGCAAAGTATGGTAATATAGGACTAAGATGCTACTGTTTTTCTTCCTAGAGTGTGTTTGGTTCACTTTAGATACATGGGGCAAAGAATCATAGCAAGGTAATTCCCATAGCCCTGCAATTTCCTCTTGTTTTCTTCTCTTCCAACAGAGGGCAGTCTTAATCATGCCAGGCAAAACCTAGATGCTTCCTTTTGAGTTAGCCTTAAGATACCCATGATTTATTGAATGCTTCTCAACTCAAAGTTGAAATTAACCTGATGGGAAGTGATACATTTTTAAAAGTTTTCCAAAAGGTAAGGTTAGACTGATGTGCACAGTTTCCGGTCTAATCCTAGAACAGTTGCTTGTCTCTACTGAAGCTCATGAGAAAGGGCTAGATCCAGGGGAAGGCAGGAAATCATCAAGTGACGACAATTGTCAGGTCTGTACTTTTGTTACCCACTCCAGTGTTCTTGCCTGGAGAATCCCAGGGACGGGGGAGCCTGGCGGGCTGCCGTCTATGGGGTCGCACAGAGTCGGACAGGACTGAAGCTACGCAGCAGCAGCAGCAGCAGTACTTTTGTTTACAACCTATCAGTACTCACTTCAGTTACTAATGTAAACAGAAATCCCCAACAGCAGTTGAGACAGATGCTATATATTCTTTCTTTCTTCTTTTTGCTGTGTAAGTCTTAGTGGAATAAATACTTAAGGAAACGTTTGCACGACCCTAAGGAAAAGAGTACTTGCTTATTTCGAATAGATATGTTTCAGACGTAGAGTTAGTCATTAAAGGAAGTTAAATAGATTTCTTTTTTAAAATAACTTTCATAGCACTTGGAAAAACTAAAGAGGCAGTTTGGATGGGGTTTATTGCTGAGTCTCTGGGACATCCTAATAATTCAGATGACAATTTCTAGTGTCTCCCCAGCACTGGGAACTGGTTGGGAACTGCTATGGTAACTACCACCATCAATCTTAATCACTAAGATTCTGCTGACCTGCCCTCTGTGTTTAGCAGAGGATGGACAAAGGCTTTTTCCTCAGTGCTTGTATTACCCAGTTGTTAATTTTTTAATGAAACCCTAAAATTCAAGGAGAACAAAATAAAAATGTGGAAATAGACATGTTTATCGAGTAAAAAAGTTCTGATCCAAGTTTAACTCCGGCCCAGAGACAGATTAGATAGGCCTCATTCTTAAACAGCTAACTTCAGGAAACCACCCCCCTCCCCGCCCTCCACCCGAGTCTCTGAGTGTCCCTCTCACTGTTTTCTCTGACTCTTGCCTTTCCTTATCTCTTGAGAAAAAGACGGAGAATTATTGGAGTATTGTCCAGTCTACTCTGATATTTTTGAGGAGAGGAAGGAAAGTAAGAAATTTCTCTAAATTCCTTACTTGTATTCTTGTAGTATAAGCTATTTTAAATACATGGTAAGCATCATACAGTTTCCAGTGATGTCTCATTTAAGCCAAATAATAGTTGGTAGGATATTGAGCGTAGCACAGTGTTTATGTGGAACTCTAGTCATTTATTAGTTAAAACAATCTAACATTGAGATATAGTATTAAAGTACTTCATTTCCTAACTTTAACCTTTATTTTAGGGTGCATAATGCCTGGCTGTCAAAACACTTTGGAGTAGCCTGAAAATCGCAAACCATGCCAGCTCTTTGAAACAGATCAGGAATAATGCAGGCCAGGCTTCAGCGTCTTAATAGCCTGGAAAGTTTATTTACACTTAATCACAGTCAGTGCAAAATGTAGGTAGGGTAATCATTTGAAACAGACATTAATACTATTTAACCTAAATCACCAGTACAGCTGGAGATCATTTTACATACATCGATACATTTGCATAGCTCTGTTTCTATACAGTCATTTCATCATATGTGAATATAAGATCAAATATGCGTGGATTGTTTCTGGCAATTTTAGTTAATAGTGAGTTCTTAGTTTAATATGAAGGAGATTAATTTTCTCATTGAACTATTGTAATTATGTGATTTTACATTCAATATCCTTTATCTGTACTTTAATGAAAATAATGAATCTGAACAAAATAGTATATATATATGTTTAGAATGACTATTTTTTATTTAGTGATTTTTCCAGGGATTACACATGCTGAGCTGTCTGCAGAGGTCAGAGCACTGTAAATACTATTTTGACAAAGACATATTTCACACAGGTTGAAATATTAACAAGTTCAATAGGAAGCTAGAGGGTTATATGAATGAAAGCTATTCTCTGAAAGCAAATCTTAATAAAAAGTGAAAGAGTGAGAGAATGTTCATTACCAGAGAGTCCTTTAGAGGTTGCATAAGAGGAAGCAAGCAGAACTGGCTTTGCGATAAGGACTAATAATAAACACAAATGTCTTGAGCAGATGGATGCTGAGCTACTAGACCCAGGACCTTTAAAAAAAAAATGGGAGTGGTACAGCCTTCAGCTTTATTCTTTGTCTCTTGTGACAATGTATGAAACCTGTGTCTTTCAGTTGGCCCAGATGCTTTGTTTTCCTTCTGATTTAGAAACAAGTCTCACACCATTGGCATCATTGGAAACATCAGGCCATAGGGAACCCCTGTACATAACATAGCTGCTTTTCTATGATTTCTCATTTTTGCACATATAATGAGGAGCACAGCCTAAAATGCCTCCCACGTTATTTCTTAGGTACATACCTCGATCATCACTCACATCTTGTCTACAAAGAAGTAGGCACCTATTTATTTGCTACAGAGCTGTTGATACAGAACTGAAGTAAACAATAGCAGAATTGATTAACCCAGATCGTATTTGATTAAGGAGTAAATACAGCAAAACTCATTAAGTCTGCAGGTACTGAGAGCCTGGTGTCTTTTTGCTTGTCTCTCTCTCTGAGTCTTTGGGAGAAGAAGTCATTCCAAACTGTTATGTGAATCCCTGTGTCATAGAGTTTTAATTTACTTTTTTAAAAAAATCTCAGGTTCTACAACAACTAAAGCAAACATTTTCCATCAGGCACTTCTTGAAGGAAATACTGCTACCGAAGTTTCCCTAACAGTGTTAGATACCATATTATTTTTCACTCAGTGTTTCAAGGTAAAAATGAAAAGGTAGAATTTGGTCAGTATCATTGCAAAGAAAATACACAAAAGTTAACTAGGCAGATGAAGCTTAGTACAGTAGAAAAGCCCCCAGCGAGCAGTCAGGAAACTTGGGTGGCAGACCTAGTATGACCTCAAGAAATCACCAGGACTCAGCCTTATAATGAGAGAGTTGGAGTGTTAATAATTTGTTCCTTATTCTCCTTCTCTGTTATTTTTGTGTTTAAAAACAGGGTCTTTTCATACTTCGATGAAAATATCCAGTCATTTTTAGTCCAAATTATGATTGAGTCTGTTTATCCAAATACCCATTGAAATGAGGTGTCTTGTGAAGCCAGAAGATGTCCAGGCAGGCTGGCTGGCTGGCTTCCCTTGTCAGGTGCTTGTTGGTTTTACTCAGATGCTTGCCTCTCAGTACAAAGCATCATTATTAGGATTAAAAAATAGAAGAAGAAATTGAAAGCAGTTATCTTGCAGGGTTGTTGAAGGTGTAAAATGAGATAATGGATGTTAGAGAGCTCTGAAGAAACAGTATATAACTATGTGCTTTGCTGAGTTGCTCCGTCGTGTCTGACTCTTTGGGACCACGTGGACTGTAGCCCAAGAGGCTCCTCTGTCCCTGGGATTCTCCAGGCAAGAATGCTGGAGTGGGTTGTGATTTCCTCCTCCTGGGGATCTTCCAAACTGAGAGACTGAACCCAGGTTTCCAGCATTGCAGGAGGATTCTTTACCTGCTGAGCTACCAGGCGAGCCCATATAACCATAATGTGAGGTAACAGTAGTAGGAGAAGTCAGAAGTGAAAACTCTTGCTGGCTTTTCATCTGAGTTACACAGATTTTTTTCTTTTCTTTCCCCTTCTCAAAGTAATTCAGTTAATTGCTCAGGCCTCCAGATTGACTATGGAAACCAGGCCTGTGCTTTTCAAAGAGGCTTATAAGGAAAACTAAATTAGATACTAATCAGAAATAAGCTGCAGTATCTTTATATGAAGAATTAAGTTTGTTCTGATGAAAATGCAACCCAAATTCATTTTTTATTATGCCAGTAAATAAGACACTTGGTTTCATGGTTTGCATTGTATTTCTTCCCCCTGTTCAGACATTTCTTACTGATGTAACATACATCTCTTGGTAGATGACAGGCACTATCCTAAGTGATTTAGAAATATTCGCTCCTTTTTTATTGTGGGACTGGAGGTAGAAAAGGGGACTGCAGATGGGCACCACGGATCTTTTTGAGATGATGGGAATGACGAGATTGTAATAAATGGACAACTCCATAAATTTACTAAAAATCATTGAATGATAAATTTAAAATCGGTAAATTTTGTTGTATGTAAATAAAACCTCAATCAAAGTAAAAGAACAAATGAGAACTGACCTTTGATTCTCACACTAGCTTTGCGATGTAGATGCTGTTATTTTTCCCATTAATTTTTGTTTTCCTTTTTAGCTCCATGTGTCTTAGTCGCAGCACTCAGGACTTTTGATCTTCTCGGGATGCAGGATCTTTTCATTGTGGCATGCAGACTCTTAGGTGCAGTGTTTGGGATCTAGTTCCTACTGGGGTTTGAACCTAGGCCCCTCATGTTGACAGTGCAGAGTCTTAACCAGTGGACCACCAGGGAAGTCTCTGTTTTTCCCATTTTAAAGTGAGAGAAGTGAAGCTCACAGGGAACTTAATGTCACATAGCTAGTTGGTAGCAGATCCAGATTCTGATCTTGCCAATTATCATAAGAGTCCATGCTTCTAAACACTACCATATTCCTTTTAAAAAGTAGACTAAGGAAATAGCCAGAAAGATGGAGCACCATCCCTGGATTCTGTCTATCATCATTACCAATAAATCTGTTACAAGTTTCATATTTTTTTTTTTTTAGATCTCATTCTAATGTTTTTTTTTTTTTAATTAAAGGATAATTGCTTTACAGACGGAGAAGGCAATGGCACCCCACTCCAGTACTCTTGCCTGGAAAATCCCATGGATGGAGGAGCCTGGTGGGCTGCAGTCCATGGGGTTGCTAAGAGTCGGACACGACTGAGTGAGTTCACTTTCAGTTTTCACTTTCATGCACTGGAGGAGGAAATGGCAACCCACTCCAGTGTTCTTGCCTGGAGAATCCCAGGGACGGGGAAGCCTGGTGGGCTGCCGTCTATGGGGTTGCACAGAGTCAGACACGACTGAAGCGACTTAGGAGCAGCAGCAGCTTTACAGATTTTTGTTATTTTCTATCAAACCTGAACATGAATCAGCCATAGGTATACATATATCCCCTCGCTTTAGAAACTGCTTCCCATCTCCCGCCCCATCCCACCCCTCTAGGTTGACACAGAGCTCCTGTTTGAGTTTCCTGAGACAACAGGAAGTTCCTGTTGGCTATCTACTTTACATATGGTAATGTAAGTTTCCATCTTACTCTCCTCATACATCTCACCCTATCCTCCCCTCCTCCCACGTCCATAAATCTATTCTCTATGTCTGTTTCTGCATGCTGCCCAACAGATAAATTTTTCAGTATCATTTTTCTAGATTCTGTATATATGTGTCAGTATATGATATTTCTCTTTCTCTTTCTGACTTACTTCACTCTATCTAATAGGCTCTAGGTTCATCCACCTCATCAGAACTGACTGAAATGTGTTCCATTTTATGGCTGAGTAATATTCCATCGTGTATATATATGACAACTTCTTTATCCATTCATCTGTTGATGGACACCTAGGTTGCTTCCACGTTCTAGCAATTGTAAAGAGTGCTGCAGTGAACAATGGGATACATGTGTCTTTTTCAATTTTGGTTTCCTCAGGGTATATGCCTAGGAGTGGGACTGCTGGGTCACATGGCAGTTTTATTCCTAGTTTTTAAAGGAATCTCCATACCGTCTTCCATAGTGGCTGTATCAATTTACGTTCCCGCCAACAGTGCCAGAGCATTCCCTTTTCTCCACATGCTCTCCAGCATATACTGTTTGTAGACTTTTTGGTGATGGCCATTCTGACTGGTATGAGGTGATATCTTATTGTAGTGTTGATTTGCATTTCTCTAATAATGAGCAGTAGTGAATATCTTTTCATGTGTTTGTTAGCTATCTGTATGTCTTCTTTGGAGAAATGTCTGTTTTGCTCTTTTCCCCACTTTTTGATTGGGTTGTTTGTTTTCCTGGTATTGAATTCTATGCACTACGTGTATATTTTGGAAATTAATCCTGTGTCTGTTGTTTCATTTGCTATTATTTTCTCCCATTCTGAGGGTTGTCTTTTCACCTTGCTTATAGTACCCTTTGCTGTGCAAAGGCTTTTATGTTTAATCAGGTCCCACTTGCTTACTTTTGTTTTTATTTCCATTACTCTAGGAGGTGGGTCATAGAGGATCTTGCTTTGATTTCTGTCATCGAGTTTTCTGCCTATGTTTTCGTCTAAGAGTTTTATAGTTTCTGGTCTTACATTTAGGTCTTTAATCCATTTTGAGTTTATCTTTGTGTGCTGTTAGGAAGTGTTCTAATTTCCGTCTTTTACATGTAGCTGTCCAGTTTTCCCAGCACCATTCATTGAAGAGGCTGTCTCCGCCCCATTGTATATTCTTGCCTCCTTTGTCAAAAATAAGGTAGCCATAGGTGCATGGGTTTATTTCTGGGCTTTCTATCTTGTTCCATTGGTCTATATTTCTGTATTTGTGCCAGTACCATACCGTCTCGATGACTGTAGCTTTGTAGTATAATTTGAACTCAGGAAAGTTGATTCCTCTAGTTCTGTTCTTTCTCAGTATTGCTTTGGCTATTCAGGGTCGTTATGTGTTTGCATATGAATGGTGAAATATTTTGTTCTAGTTCTGTGAAAAGTGCCATTAGTAATTTGATAGGGATCACACTGAATCTATAGATTGCGTTTGGTAGTATAGTCATTTTCACAATATTGATTTCTCCTTCCCAGCGTCATTTCTTCCAGTTTATCCATTTTATTGCCATATAGTTATTTGTAATAGTCTCTTATAATCCTTTGTATTTCTGCATGGTCTGTTGTAACTTCTCCTTTATTTCTAACTTTGTTGATTTGATGCTTGTCTCTTTTTTTCTTGATGAGTCTGGCTAAGGGGTTGTCAATTTTGTTTATCTTCTCAAAGAACCAGCTTTTAGTTTTATTAATCTTTATTATTGTTTTTTCTTTTTCATTTATTTCTGCTCAGATCTTTTGATTTCTTTCCTTCTACTAATGTTCAAGTTTTTCGTTCTTTTTCCAGTTGTTTTAGGTGTAAAATTAGGTTGTCTATTCGATGTTTTTCTTGTTTCTTGAGGTAGGATTGTATTGCTATCAACTTCCCTCTTAGAACTGCTTTGCTGCATCCCATACCTTTTGAATTGCCATGTTTTCATTGTCATTTGTTTCTGAAATTTTTTGATTTCTTCAGTAACCTGTTGGTTATTTAGAAACCTGTTGTTTAATCTCCATTTGTTTGTGTTTCTTACAGTTTTTTTCTTGTGAAAAAACCTCATCTCATCTCATAGCATGGCAGAAAAGATGCTTGATACAATTTCAATTTTCTTAGATTTACTGAGGTTTCATTTGTGACCCAAGATGTGGTCTATCCTGGAGAATGTTCCATGTGCACTTGAGAAAAAGATGTATTCTTCTGCATTTGGATGGAATGTCCTGAAGATATCAATGAGACCCATTTCATCTAATGTATCCTTTAAGACTTGTGTTTCGTTGTTAATGTTCTGTTTTGATGATCTGTCCATTGGTGTGAGTGGGGTGTTAAAGTCTCCTACTATTATTGTGTTACTGTCAAATTCTCCTCTTATGTCTGTTAGTGTTTACCTTATGTATTGAGGTGCTCCTATGTTGTGTGCATAGATATTTACAATTTATGTCATCCTGTTGGATTGATCCCTTGATCATTACGTAGTGTCCTTCCTTATCTCTTGTAATATTCTTTATCTTAAGGTCTACTTTGTCTGGTGTGAGGATTGCTACCCCAGCTTTCTTTTGCTTTCCATTTGTGTGGAATGTATTTTTTCATCCTCTCCCTTTTGGTCTATATGTGTCTTTACGTCTGAAGTGGGTTTCTTGCAGACAGCATATACATGGGTCTTGTTTTTGTATCCATTCAGCCAGTCTGTGTCTTTTGGTTGGAGCAATTAATCCGTTTGCACTGAAAGTAATTATTGATATATTCCTAATGCCATTGTCTTAATTGTTTGGGGTTTGTTTCTGTAGATCTTTTTCTTCTCTTGTATTTCCTGACTATATAGTCCCTGTAACATTTGTTGTAAAGCTGGTTTGGTGGTACTGAATTCTCTTAACTTTTGCTTGTTTGAAAAGTTTTTGATTTCTCCATCAAATTTGAATGAGATCCTTGCCAGGTAGAGTAATCTTGGTTGTAGATTTTTCCATTTCAGTACCTTTAAATATATCGTGCCATTCCCTTCTGGCCTGCACAGTTTCGGCTGAAAGATCAACTGTTAAACGTATGGGGTTTCCCCTGTGTGTTACTTGTTGCTTTTCCCTTGCTGCTTTTAATATTCTTTCTTTGTGTTTAGTCTTGGTAGTTTGATTCGTATGTGTCTTGTCATGTTTCTCCTTGGGTTTATCCTGCATGGGACTCTTTGTGCCTCTTGGACTTGATTGACCATTTCCTTTTCCATGTTGGGGAAATTTTCAATTATAATCTCTTAAAAACTTTTCTCATACCCTTTCTTTTTCTCTTCTTCTGGGACCCCTATAATTCTAATGTTGGTGCATTTAATACTGTCCCAGAGGTCTCTGAGACTATCCTCAGTTATTTTCATTCTTTTTACTTTATTCTGCTCTTCAGCAGTTATTTCCACCACTTTATCTTCTGGCTAACTGATCCCTTCTTCTGCTTCAGATATTCTGCTATTAATTCCTTCTAGAGTATTTTTAATTTCAGTAACTGTGAAGTGATAGATATTAGACTTCCTATAGCCGATTAAGTACTCTACCACTGTGCCTTCCCTTCCTGTCTATACAGAAGTATCTTGCCCGAAATGATTTATTTAACCTGGTGAAACCATTGATGAGATTTTTTTCAATGCCAGCTAGAAGACATTTATTAAATGTTCATTAATAGAAGAAGATGCATAAACAGTAAGGAGCATTGTACTTAGTGTTAAGGTGATACAAAGAAGATAGATTCCTATATAATGGGCTTAAATTCAATATTTCTAAAAAATAATATTGAAATTAGGCGCTAGCCTTATGTAGATTCCTATAATATGGGTAAATCCAATATTCCTGAGAATGATTTTGAGAGAATCTAGCTTCACACTCCCTGAAAAAATCCACTGTGTACCCTGGAGCAGCTTAGTACTCACTTGCCAAGACAGGTAAGCATGGAAGTTTGCAATAAGCCTACGTTCTATGTATAGCTTATTTTCCACAAAGCAGACTGAATACATTCCAAAAGTAGCAGTCACTTGCCTGTTTTGAGGATTAGATAGTCACTTTTGTACTTTTTCTATGCCAACCTGTATTTTACTCAACACTGTTTATGAGTAGAGGATGGACATGTTTCTGTTTGTGTACAATTTGTCTATACTCCATTTTGTTAAAAGATCAACTTTATTTGCTGAATAGATTCTTGATATAATTTTCCTAGCATTTGGAAGTTTATAACCTAAGGAACTGCTTAAATATAAAGCAAAAGAGTAAGTAATGCAGATTGGCCTTCCCATTTTTATGGCCCAAATTGAGACCATCATCATGAAATGAGTCATGATTTCAGTCATTCATTATACATGCTGGTCTTTATGTTTTTATCTAGCTTGGGTTTTCCAGAGTGGTACCCTAATCTTATGTTGATTGTGTATCCTCAACGCACCCAGCTTATAGTTTTAGGGAGAATACTGTAGGCACTTGATAGTTGATTGATTTCTGTTTTATGGCTTTTCAGATAATTATTTATGTTTTCCTATTGTTTAGTTTCCCTCGGCCTTTTTCAAAGGAAGGGCAAACATGTGTGCTGCATTTTGCTATGAGGTTTTAAAGTGCTGCACGTCACAGATTGGCTCAACCAGGAATGAAGCCTCTGCACTTTTGTATCTTCTGATGAGAAACAACTTTGAGTACACCAAAAGGAAAACCTTTTTAAGGACACATCTGCAGGTCAGTGAAAACCAAAGCTTCTCTTTCTTGTGTTCAATCTTTAGCCTCTCTACATTAAGGTATAGAGCTCACCAGTCTAATACAAAGCTATTAGCCACAGGTGGCCATCTGGCACTTGAAATTGAGCTAGTCTGAATTCAGGACACATTGACTTTTGAAGACTACGTACAAAGAAGTAAAATATCTCAATTGTTTTATATTGACTATATGTTGAAATGATATTTTGGATATATTGGTTTAAGTAAAATAAAATTCACTTGTGTCATTTTACTTTTTAATGTGGCTGCTAGACAGTTTAATAGTACACATGTGACTCATATCCTATTTCTACTGGACAACACTGCTTGAGAACATAGGTGTGAAGAGCAGAGATTCCAGGTTCCACGACTATCACACACTGTGTGACCTTAGCAAGGACTTCTTTACTCTCTTAGTACCTCAGATGCTTTGTAAGTAAAATACTGGTAAATATCCCTATCCACTTCGTATGGTTTTGGTGAGGATTAAACAAGATGATTAAGTAACAAATGTAGTACTTGTGTTTTTCATCTCCACCACGCCCAGTTAGTTAAAAATAATGAGCAACGTCTCAAGGTTTAGTGGAAAACATGGACTTTGAAAACAGACCTGCCTGGACTTAAATCATAGCTTAGCTACTTACTTAATATGTGACCCTGGGGATTTTACTCAGTCCATCGTAACTATTTGCCTCATCTGTAAAATGAGGCCAACTATGTTTCAGCTTTGTCATGAGGGTTAAAATAAAGTGTATGCAGTGCCAGGCATAAAATGCCTAGCTCATAATAGACACTTAGTATGTGGCAGTTGTTATTCAACATCTCCATAATTTTGTGCTTGTGTGATGAAACAGGTGTGAACTGAAACACAGTTGGGAGTTCTTGGCTCAGTTGCCGTCAGCTGTAATATGGGAAATGCTTGGTCATATTTCTATCTTTACTGCCATGGTCAGTCCCATTGCAGTTGTTTATTGGAGACTGGGTTATACATGAGGAAATGGCCATAAGTAGCTTTTTAGAAATGTCATCAGTGATGTTAAAATCTGATAGAAGTATATGCTTTCTGTAAAAATCTTCTATCTAATTATATTTTGATACTTGGTCTAACATTATATGTTAGAGTATCTCATATTTGCTTTCATAGAGGTGTCACTTGAATACCACCTTCCTCCAAAGCATTTCTGCAATTAGTGTGCTGATGTTTTTGAACTTCCCCATTAGAGTCCATCCTTCTGGGTTAAAACGTCAATTTCTCTCAAGTCCTATATTCAAATAAAATGAATTAATAAATTGCAGACTTAGAACCATGTCTAAGTGCTCAATAAACTGGATAAGTAGTAATATTATGTGTATGATCGTTTTAATCCTCATAACAGCTCTATAATGTAGGTATTGTTGTTATCCCTATATTGCCTTTAAGGAAAGTGAGAAACAGGAGGGTTAATTCACTTTCTGCAAGCCATTCAGTGAATAATTGATAAAGTCAAAGTTTGAATCTAGGGCACTTGGACTCAAGAGCTTGCACACAACTCCTATAGTATCTTGCTTCTCAGATCAGGAGTAAAGCTTCTGGCCACGAACACTTTAGCCTGAATCATATAAGCCTTCATTAAAAGGAGCCTGAGAGATTAAAAAACACCATGCATACGTGCTCAGTTGCTTCAGTCATGTCTGGGCTCTTTGCAACCCTGTGGACTGTAGAACGCCAGGCTCCTGTCTCCACGGGATTCTCTAGCCAAAGGAGTTGCCATGCCTTCCTCCAGGAATTGTTCCCAACCCAGGGATCAAACTCACATCTTCTGCATCTCCTGCATTGAAGGCAGATTCTTTACTGCTGAGCCAACGGTGAAGCTTAAAAGCACCGTTACATGGCATTATACTGTTATCATTATGAAGTGTATATGCTGTAACATATACTAGTGTCTTAACTATTTAGATAGGCCCTAGTCAGAAACAAAGAAAGGAGCTGAGGTACTGGAGTTGTGATAGACTAGTGAAAAGAAATGAGAAACCATCAAAGAAATGTCCTTTATTCCCAACTTTGCTAAAACTCCTTGCTAGCAAATGTATTGAAGGCAAATACCTGACCACCATTGTATCAGTTCACTAATTATGAAAATGGTTTCAGACCTAGATGTGCTGTGTTTCAAGTTTTTCACATCAAACTAAGAAAAGTCCTGATAAAATTTGAAATTAGGAACCTCCATTGATCTATAATTCTGTTTTTGTGCCAATACCATACTGTCTTGATTACTGTAGCTTTGTAGTATAGTCTGAAGTCAGCAAGGTTGATTCCTCTAGCTCCATTTTTCTTTTTCAAGATTGCTTTGGCTATTTGGGGTCTGTTGTCTTTCCATACATATTGTAAAATTTTTTGTTCTAGTTCTGTGAAAACTGCCGTTGGTAATTTGATAGGGATTGCACTGAATCTGTAGATTGCCATTGGTAGTATGGTCATTTTCATAATATTGATTCTTGTGATCCAAGAACATGGTATATCTCTCCATCTATTTGTGTTTTGATTTTTTCATCAGTGTCTTAGAGTTTCCTTCATTTCAGTCTTTTGTCTCGTTAGGTAGGTTGACTCAGTTCGGTTCAGTTCAGTTCAGTTGCTCAGTCAAGTCCGACTCTTTGCAACCCCATGAATCGCAGCACGCCAGGCCTCCCTGTCCATCACCATCTCCCGGAGCTTCCTCAGACTCACGTCCATCGAGTCCGTGATGCCATCCAGCCATCTCATCCTCGGTCGTCACCTTCTCCTCCTACCCCCAATCCCTCCCAGCATCACAGTCTTTTCCAGTGAGTCAACTCTTCACATGAGGTGTCCAAAGTACTGAAGCTTCAGCTTTAGCATCATGCCTTCCAAAGAAATCCCAGGGTTGATCTCCTTCAGAATGGACTGGTTGGATCTCCTTGCAGTTCAAGAGATTCTCAAGAGTCTTCTCCAACACCACAGTTCAAAAGCATCAATTCTTTGTTGCTCAGCCTTCTTCACAGTCCAACTCTCACATCCAGACATGACCACAGGAAAAACCATAGCCTTGACTAGGTGGACCTTAGTTGGCAAAGTAATGTCTCTGCTTTTGAATATACTATCTAGGTTGGTCATAACTTTTCTTCCAAGCAGTAAGCGTCTTTTAATTTCATGGCTGCAGTCACCATCTGCAGTGGTTTTGGAGCCCCCAAAAATAAAGTCTGACACTGTTTCTACTGTTCCCCATCTATTTCCCATGTACTGATGGGACTAGATGCCATGATCTTCGTTTTCTGAATGTTGAGCTTTAAGCCAACATTTTTGCTCTCCTCTTTCACTTTCATCAAGAGGCTTTTAGCTCCTCTTCACTTTCTGCCATAAGGGTGGTGTCATCTGCATATCTGAAGTTATTGATATTTCTCCCGGCAATCTTGATTCCAGCTTGTGTTTCTTCCAGTCCAGCGTTTCTCATGATGTACTCTGCATATAAGTTAAATAAGCAGGGTGACAATATACAGCCTTGACGTACTCCTTCTCCTATTTGGAACCAGTCTGTTGTTCCATGACCAGTTCTAACTGTTGCTTCCTGACCTGCATACAGATTTCTCAAGAGGCAGGTTAAGTGGTCTGGTATTCCCATCTCTTTCAGAATTTTCCACAGTTGATTGTGATCCACACAGTCATAGGCTTTGGCATAATCAATAAAGCAGAAATAGATGTTTTTCTGGAACTCTCTTGCTTTTTCCATGATCCAGTGGATGTTGGCAATTTGATCTCTGGTTCCTCTGCCTTTTCTGAAGCCAGCTTGAACATCAGGGAGTTCACAGTTCACGTATTGCTGAAGCCTGGCTTGGAGAATTTTGAGCATTACTTTACTAGCATGTGAGATGAATGCAATTGTTTGGTAGTTTGAGCATTCTTTGGCATTGCCTTTCTTTGGGATTGGACTGAAAACTGACCTTTTCAAGTCCTGTGGCCACTGCTAGGTTGACTCCTAGGTATTTTATTCTTTTTGTTGAAGTAGTGAATGGAGTTGCTCCTTAATTTCTCTTTCTGATTTTTCATTGTTACTGTATAGGAATGCAAGGGATTTCTGTGTATTAATTTTGTAACCTGCAACTTTACTAAAGTTGCTATTTCTTTTTTTTTATGATATGAATTTGTCGTTAGCTTTTTTAAAATTAATTAATTTATTTTAATTGGAGGCTAATTACTTTACAATATTTAGTGATTTTTGCCATACATTGACATGAATCAGCCATGGTTGTATAAGTGTTCCCCATCTTGAACCCCCCCTCCCACCTCCCTCCCCATCCCATCCTTCTGGGTCATCCCAGGGCACCAGCCCTGAACACCCTGTCTCATGCATCGAACCTGGACTGGTGATCTGTTTCACATATGATAATATACATGTTTCAATGCTATTCTCTCAAAGCATCCCACCCTCGCCTTCTCCCACAGAGTCCAAAAGACTGTTCCTTACATCTGTGTCTCTTTTGCTGTCTTGCATATAGATCATCGTTACCATCTTTCTAAAGTCCATATATATGCATTAGTGTAACGTATTGGTGTTTTTCTTTCTGACTTATTTCACTCTGTATAATAGGCTCCAGGTTCATCTACCTCGTTAGAACTGATTCAAATGCATTATTTTTAATGGCTGAGTAATATTCCATTGTGTATACATACCACAGCTTTCTTATCCGTTTGTCTACCGATGGACATCTAGGTTGCTTCCATGTCCTGGCGATTGTAAACAGCGCTGCAATGAACATTGGGGTACACGTGTCTCTTTCAATTCTGGTTTCCTCGGTGTGTATGCCCAGAAGTGGGATTGCTGGGTCATATGGCAATTCTATTTCCAGTCTTTTAAGGAATCGCCACACTGTTCTCCATGTGGCTGTACTAGTTTACCTTCCCACCAACAGTGTAAGAAGGTTCCCTTTGCTCTGCACCCTCTCCAGCATTTATTGTTTGTAGACTTTTGATAGCAGCCATTCTGACTGGCGTGAGATGATACCTCATTGTGGTTTTGATTTGCATTTCTCTGATAATGAGTGATATTGAACATCTTTTCGTGTGTTTGTTAGCCATCTGTATGTCTTTTTTGGAGAAATGTTTGTTTAGTTCTTCAGCCCATTTTTTGATTGGGTCATATATTTTTCTGGAATTGAGCTGCATGAGCTGCTTGTATATTTTGAGATTAATTCTTTGTCAGTTGCTTCGTTTGCTATGTCGTTAGCTTTTTACAATTTTTTTCTTTATTTTTGCCCGTGCTGGGTTCTTCATTGCTGTGCAGGCTTTGTCTAGTTGTGGCAAGCAGGGGCTAATCTTCATTGTTGTGCCAGCTTCTCATTGCATTGGCTTCTCTTGTTGCAGAGCATGGGCTCTCGGATGCTCAGGCTTCAGTAGCCATGGCATGTGGGCTCAGTAGTTGTAGCTCATGGGCTTTAGAGTGCAGGCTCAATAGTTGTGGCACAGATTTACTTGATTCGCAGCATGTGGGATCTTCCTGGACCAGGGATTGAACCCATATCTCCTGCATTGGCAGGCAGATTCTTTACCACTGAGCCCCCAGGCCAGCCCCTAAAGTTGCTGTTTCAATAGAAGAATGTAAACCACTCATGTAGGAGGAAAATAGATTTTGATGGAACTCTGTAAAATCTTTAAAAGAAGCATTTTGTATGAGTGCTTATGGGTTGGTACATTGAAGAAAAGAAGCAGCATGTATTCAAAAGACATTTGAAAAATAACATTGAAAAAAAGACATTTCTTCTTTCCACAGATAATAATTGCCGTAAGCCAGTTGATAGTGGATGTAGCACTAAGTGGAGGATCGAGATTTCAGGAGTCTTTATTCATTATCAATAACTTTGCAAACAGTGACAGACCTATGAAGGTATGTTCTCACTTTAAGTGAAAAATTAGACCCATGTTCAATGTTAGGGGCGTTTCACTCCTCAAGTTAAACTTCGCTTTGCATTCACATTTATATAGTATCAAGTGTACAGAATGTGAGCTTCACAGGTCAAGGCTTTGTTTCGTACATCCCTGTACCTCTAGCGCCTAGAATACTGCCAGGTACACAGTAAACATTCAGTATTAGTTGAATGAGTGAATGAACAACTATACTATGTATACATAATTATGATATAATTTTAATTTCCTCTGGGCTTGATATTTAAACTTACTTAGAAAAGAAATGTTTTTTTTTTTCCCCCTCAACCGTCATTCCCATTTCTGCTGCTGCTGCTGCTAAGTCACTTCAGTCATGTCCGACTCTGTGTGACCCCATAGACGGCAGCCCACCAGGTTCCCCCGTCCTTGGGATTCTCCAAGCAAGAACACTGGAGTGGGTTGCCATTTCCTTCTCCAATGCATGAAAGTGAAAAGTGAAAGTGAAGTCACTCAGTTGTGTCCGACCCCTAGCGACCCCATGGACTGCAGCCCACCAGGCCCCTCCATCCATGGGATTTTCCAGGCAAGAGTACTGGAGTGGGGTGCCACTGCCTTCTCTGGTTCCCATTTATAAGATTGGCTAATTAAGCACTGAGTTGGAAATTTCACAAAACTTCACTTACTAGAGTAGCTAACAGCTGCCTGATCCTTTGCCAGCAGATGAGGAATGGCACAGAAGGGATTCATTACTTGATGATTTTCTGAGCTTAAAGAATCATCTGTTAACTGGGGCCTTCCAGAGATACTTATTGGCAAACCCATGTCCAAGGCTGTTGTTCTAGGGCAACAGTTGGCTGAGGCCAAACCCACGACCCTGAACACCGTTAGTCTTTCCTACCTATATACTTCAAACCTAAAACGTTGTAAAAGTTCATGCGCCGGGGTCCAGCCCCCGCAGGATCCAGGGAAACCTGAAAGAGAAACGGCGTCAGGGATTGATTTAGAGAGAGAAGGAAAGAAAGTTGAAGATAAGAAAATAGAGGAGAGAAAGAGGCTGATATTCCTTGGTTTACATAGAAAGCCAATAAAACTCCGAGACAAGAAGTTTGCCCTGTTCACGGAGGCCACAGGTGCCCTCCCGGTCTCCCGAGGGAGTGAAGACGCAGGACATCTTCCCGTTCAGGTGTTAGAAACCTGGGCAGATAAGTGAACGCAGGGAGCCCCTATGCTCCAAGGTATCAGTCTGAAAGAGAGGGAGAGGGAGAGAGAGAGAGGAAAGAAAAGAAGAAGAAAAAACACGGGGTGACCAAGCTGCTTCGGAGAGCGAGGCCCAAAAACTTTATTTTTCAAAAGGTACTTTTATACCTTGCCTTATACATAGAGGGAAATGAAAGATGCAAGGTCATACAGAGTCAGCCCAAACATTCCAGCAGTTTTGCCCTTATCGAAACCAGGATTTTTCTGCATACCTTTGCCACAAATGATGTTGTGTACAGTATCTTCTGGCCTTGGAGGCCTGTGAACATTTTATGACCCTCTTTTGATAAAGGCTGCTCAACCAGAAAACTTATTTTCCCTCAAAGTGTCTTTTCTTTATATTTCTAATCTATGTCAGCCTCAGAAAATGCCAAATAGAGTTACGGTTTTCACAGAGCAAAGGTGCAGTGAGTTACAAGAAAGAACCAATTAGCTCAAAAGTCTGGTATGGTTAAATTCAAGGCTACACTTGTTTTTCTTGCATTCTCACTATGTTAACTAATGCACTCCCAGGTGCACAGTGGATAAGAGATATGGGAACTTAGCAACAAGCATTGGCCCAATAATGAAATCCTACATCAGCACTAGCACTACTCTAATAACTCTTACCTCTTTCAAAGGCTCTATGTTTTAGGCTTTCCATGCCTCTCACAGTTGGGAGGCTGTAAATAATCACATGCATAGCTGTAAGAGTCTGGATATACCTGCCGAGCAAGCTACTATGTTAACAGAGGGAGTTTGATTTGAAATATTCCTCTCATGTCCAGGAGACTTATTAGCTATAGCCCTAAGTTGATTTTCTCCAGAGAAAAGTGGTCAGGGTTAGCCCCCTGTTAATGTCAGAGGAGTTGGTGAAAGTCATGAAACAGTAAAACAGACAGATTCTGGTTTTGTGGTAGATGCTCGAGAAAGCCTAGGGAGCCCCTTGAGTTCTGAAGCCTTGCTTAACAGTTCTCTTCCACATGACCTTGTCATGGGTGGGAACTCCCGTGGTGGCTTCCGGCATTCATGTGTTGTTTTGTTGCATGGACAGTAGGTTCTGTTCTTCAGGGATATATGTGTACAAGTGAAGAAGATTCCCTTGCCAGTAGAGAATGTTTCCTCCCAGAGGAATCATCCCCATTCTTGGGAAAGGTCATCTTCCAGCATAATTTGACAATTTGTGTAAAATCTGGAAAAAAAAAGTTTACAGTCACAGCATACTTGATGTTTGGGACGTGTTGAATCTTTGTACCAAAACATATTCCCATAGGAATGTTGCTTAGACTGAAAAAACAACAACAAACACAAAAACACACAAACAACACTGAATAGTACCAGCCATTCTCGGGCTGGGAAAGTTTGCTTTTCAGCCAGTTCTACTGGTTCCCTAAGAAATCAGTATACGCTCCATCTAATCCCAACAGCACAGAAATAGCTTATGTCATTTAGCATCTTTTACTCATACCCTAAGAGTTTATTTTCCTAGTTTTTTTTTATCATCCTTAATTCCATGTTATATAAAAGTTAGACTACCAACTTTTTCAAAGTAAATGGGATCTGTTTTAGACCTCCTTGATAGGAAATCTTTTTCATGACTCATTTGTGAGATGACAGTTTTATTCTGGTAGGGCAATCATTACCAATAAACTCTATTACAACAAAGGTATAGTTTTCTCCCAGTAAATGAAATCTCTACTAATGTAGAAGAAGAGAAGAATCTCTACTACTGTGTATATATCTATACACACACACACACACACGTGCGTGCACACACACATATGGATAATCAGTTTAAAAAGTGATCTTTAAAGAAGACACTTTTGAATATAATTTTCTCCACCATTGGTGTTATTCACATTGAAAAGCTGCCTAAGGCCTGTACCTGTCCCTACTCCTCTTCTCAGATCCCTACATATAATTGTGATTACTCTGCTGGAGTGAATAGGAATCCATAGGACTGACAAAGAGGAAACTCTAACTTTGTGCTTTTGAGGACAAAAGCAATGCTTTAAGAGAAAGTAATGATCTCTTTAAACTCTTCAGAGTGTTCTGTGATCCATAAACTCTTCTTTACATAATTGAAAATGTCTACAGTATGGTTTTCACATCAAAGCATATGGCCGTTGGCAGATGGAAGAGTGACTAAGGTCATGAGCTCTGTAGCCCAACTGCCTGAGTGTCAGTCCTGTCTCTACCACCTACCAACTTCACAGCTTTGGCCAAACTGCATAACTGCTGTGTACATTGGTTTTCCCATTGGTGAAATGAATTATAATAGTACTTAATTCATAATGTTGTTATAAAGTTTAAAACATGTAAAGTGCTTAGGCCACTCCTTGGCGCATAGTATGATATCAACTTTTAGTCACTATTGTAACTAAAATTAAACAATAAAGGCGAATATGGATTACCTTCGTGGCAATCAAATTGACAGCAGAGGAGGTGGGGTACAAAACCAGGTAGTCTGGCTCCAGAGTTCATGCTTTTATGTGTTAGGAATATACTGCCATCAAACTCACTGGCGTTGAAGCCTGAGATAGTAGACTATTTGTTTTAAAGAATTATTGTAAAACTCTTTAGGCATGCCCACATGCCAAGAACCAAGAACCAAATACTGAGATCTCTGACAAGGGGTAAAAGTTCTATGTTATTCCCAAGATGGGCTGCTTAGGCTTAGAGCACACCAATAATATTGATAAATATGTCTTTTTTGCTTGTTCTGATACTGCACAACTGCTTTTCCCTCAGAAGTCAAAGACTTGACCAAGAGAATCCGTGCTATTCTTATGGCCACAGCTCAAGTGAAGGAGCATGAGAAGCACCCCGAAATGCTAATTGATCTCCAGTATAGCTTAGCCAAGTCCTACACAAGTATCTCAGAGCTCAGGAAAACCTGGCTTGATAGCATGGCCAAGATTCATGGAGATTTTTCAGAGGTGACTACTTACAACTTTGTTCGAAACACAAGCCGTCCCAAAGCCCTGGAGCACAATCTCACGGTTCCTTCTTTGTCTCCTTTTTCAGGCAGCAATGTGTTATGTCCACATAGCAGTTTTGGTTGCAGAGTTTCTTCATCGAAAAAGTGAGACATTTCTATTTTTAGGGATGGGGAGAACTTCAGTTAGCCCAAGGAGTGTTATCTTTGTAGCTTGCAGCTATGAATGGGATATGATTGAGCTCTGAAAAATATGCTCCCCTTTCATCTCACTCAGTGTTGAACAGAAGTTGTTCTAAAAGAAAACTGGATTGTTCATTTGCCTTCTGCTTTCATTAAGAGTACACGAATAAGTTAAATAGTACAGGGCCAGGCCTGATGCTCAATGTTTGTTTCCCAAGACTGTCTCCCTGGAAGACTGCCACAGATTAAATTCTTCTCAGGGCTTATGGGAAGCTCTGGATAACATACATAACTTATTTTCCCCTGTCTGCCCCAACGTTACCAACAACTGTCCATGAATTCTATCTGTACAGCTATTTTAGTATAACAGAATCTTGGTATTAAAAGGTAGTTGAGAGGACTTCCCTGCACTCCCAGTGCAGGGCTCATGTTCTGTCCCTGGTCAGGGAATCAGATCCTGCATGCCGCAACTAAAGGTCCCACCTGCTACAACTAAGACCCAGTGCAGGCAAATTAAGAAATATATTTAAAAAAATGCTAAAAAGACAAAAAAAGGGGAGTTCACACATCAGCTAGATGGCCCTGTAATATGTCGTTTGTTTGTATACCCATCTCAAGAACAATTTGGCATCCATACATGGATGAAGTGCCTTTGTGGGAGCTGTGGGATCCAGCCTCACATACCAAGGGACCTGGAGGAATTTTACCCACCCGTGTATCAGGTAATGGGCAGACAGACCTGTGTGCTGTCTGTGGACCTTGCAGTGGCCTATGAGCTGGCTCCAGCCCCTGTCAGCTGCAGTCTAGGATCCCCTGGGGAACACTTGTTTTTGATAATCACCCACAGACAAGAAAGCCTTGGGGGAAGTCCAGAAGTCCAGTGGAGAAGTTCCAGCATGCTATTGGAGCAAAAATTATACAAGTTTGAATGCATTGAAGAGGGTCAGAGGAATAGTTTGATTTATTCATGTCACCTTTTCCACAAGGTGGCACAGCTCAGTGCCAAGAGAGACTTTCTCACCCTTGATTTCTAACGTAGGGAAAAGTGAGAGCATATGAAGGGGTGCTGTGTTTCCCAGCAGCACAGGATGCTCCCAAAGAGGCCCCTTTCTCTCTTGCTCTATCCAGAGTACTGAGTTGTGATCTGAATGACAGAGGCAGGAAGAGGCTGAGAGAGCAGCAGATAGGATTCTTAGAGGTCATTACACGCAAACAGACCCTACTAACCACATCACGGACTCCCTGAAAAAGCCTGCCAACACATCCCTAGAGATATTTAGCCTGTGGATCCTCCACTGGCCCACAGGCACCCCCTGTGCTCCATGTGCCTCAACCACACTCTCCTCCATCCTGTAGCTGGATCTATGTGCTTGCTGCTGAAGGCAGTGAGAGCCAGCTCTGGCAGATGGATACTGAGCATGTGCAGAAAGCCAGCCAGAGTTTGTGGGCCAGGGAGAGAACACAAGTAGCATCACCCTTGGGAAATCAGATGGGAGGCTGTTAGCACCTGCCCTGGTATCTTACATGATGGAGAAAAGACATATGTGCTCATGAATTCTGTCATATGTGGGAGCCAGAATTGCAGAGCAGGTGTATCCATCCAACGTCTGTGAAAGCCTCAGAATCCCTAGCAGGACAGAAGGAAAGTGTTTCTCACCCAAAATCAGTCAGTAAAATTGGATGAAGGTGGCAGCTATTTCAAATGTGAAGATAGCAATGGAAAATTTCAAGGAACATGAAAATTGAAGGAACTATGACACTACCAAAGGATCACAATAATCTTGTAGTAAGAAAAACATGGAGATCTGCAGCTTATCCAATAAAGAATTCAAAATAGCTTTTCTAAGGAAGCTCAATGAGCTACAATAAAACAAAAAATTTAGTAAAATCAGGAAAATAATACACAGACAGAATGAGTAAACAGAGATGGAAATCTCAAAACAAGAACCAAGCATTTTCTGGTGCTTATGAATACAATGAATGAAGTGAAAACTGAAATAGAGAGTATTAAACACAGAATGGATCAAGCAGAAGAAATAGTCTGAATTAAATTTTGGTCAAAGTGTATACATTTCTACCTACAAGGTGAATATGTTCTGGATATCTAATGTATATAGTGATTATAGTGAACAAGATTGGGTTATATACTTGAAAGTTGCTAAGAAAGTAGACCTTAAATATTTTGAAATTACCGAGTCAGAGGAGAAAGAAGAAAAATGAAAAAGAGTGAAGAAAGCCTATATGATCTATGGGATGCTATCAGCAGAAATGGCTAATAGAGGGTAGAATGATATTTTTCAAGTCCTGAAAGAAAAAAAATAACTGCCAACCGAGAATACTCCATCCAGCAAAGTTGTCCGAGAAATGGACAGATGAGCACTTTTCCAGGCAAACAAAAGTTGAGGGAGTCCATCACCACTAGACCTGTCTTCCAAGAAATGCTGAGAAAAGTTCTTCAACTTGAAATGAAAGGATGCTAATTAGTATTATGGAAGCATGAAATGGATCCATATGAATGGAGGAAGAAGACAAGGCACATGTCGTCAATGGAAAGAAGGGAATCCTACCATTTGTGACAACACAGCTGGACCTTGAGGATATCATGCTAAGTGAAATAAGTTCGAGAAAGACAAATACTGTGTGATCTCACTGATATGTGGACTCTTAAAAAGCCAAACTTGTAGCTGCAGAAAGTAGAATGGCAGTAGCCAGAGGGATGGCAAAAATAGGGTGATTTTGGTCAAAGGGTACAAATTTGTACTTACAAGATGAATGTGTCCTGGATATCTAATGTGTATAGTGATTATAGTGAGCAAGATTGTGTTATATACGTGAAAGTTCCGAAGAAAGTAAATCTTAAATATTTTCACTCTGTCTGAAAAGGTCATTATGTGTGGTGATGAACTTTAATGTGGTAATCATTTTGCAATATCTGCATGTATCCAATCAACACATACACCTTAAACTTAACATAGTTTTCAATATCAATTGTGTCTCAATAGAGCTGGGGCTGGTTGCAGGGGTGGGAGGGGGCCACAAATGGAATCATGGTCTTAAAGGGCTTGGGATTTGGCCAGTCTAATTCAGGAATCTGCCTGAAAGCTTCTCTTTCCGAAACTAGTATTGTTGACTACTGTAACAACTACTTAAATAGTGAAACAGTTGACTTAGGAGAATAGATACACATATATGTATGGCTGAGCCCTTTGCTGTCTACCTGAAACTGTCACCGCATTGTTATTCAGCTCTATTCCAATACAAAATTAAAAGTTTTTTAAAAAGTTGATTGCCATTGGGCACTGCAAAGAAACCTCCCACTGTCTATCATAATTGCCAAATTATTGGGTTGGCCAAAAGCTTCATTTGGGTTTTTTGTAATATCATATGGAAAACCCTGAAAGAACTTTTTGGCCAATCCAGTATTTCCTTGAAGGCAGTCAAATGAGTGACATTACTGCAAAATGAAACCATCTTGTGGGAGTCACATTAGTGTGGTTTTGACTACGAGAAAACTACCTTGTTTTACTTTTTAATTCTGGAATTTCTACAGTTAGCTATATATTTTTTTCCCGAAGAAAATAGCATGACTAAAATGATGCATTTTACTTGTATTTAAATTTCACACTTTGGGACTAAATTTCTTTTCAACAATGATATGTTTCAAATTGGTATCCTCTAGTATTTTCTTTTTAGTTCATATGTGGTTTTAAAATGGAGAAGTAGATTAATTATCAAAAGCAGGCCTCATTTGAGTTTTTTTTTTCCAACATCACTAGTATGCCTGTGAAATTGCCATAAAAACAAATATTGAAATTGCACACCTGCAGTTACAAATAAACTAACAAATATGAGACCCCTAAACACAGTACCTAATAAAGATTTAGGTGTGTCTTTCAGATATATCAGGTTAATATTATGTCATCTTTTCAGTTATTAGAAATTTGAAATGAGTTTTATGTCTACTAAGAATAAACCTATACCTGTTAGATACTGAAAATAGTTAAATATAATAAGGTATTTCCTCAGAATTTTTTCACAAGTGTAAAGACCTTAAAACAAAGCAAAAATGAAGAATTATTTATCTCCATTATCAGTACTTAAGCTTTTAGAATTATAACTATAGTATTGAAGAAAAGAGCAAATATATATAAATATTGCTGTGAGATTGTTTTGAACATTGGCTTGAGGCAGACAGCCTGAACACCAAACAATGTGACATATTTCAATAAGTGAAACAGTGCTTTTAAACTAATCATTTAAATATTTATTTCACAGTACTTTCAAGGTTTTTTTGTTTTTTTTTTTGTTCTTCTTTTTCTCTTTTATTTTTTTAAAGAATTTATCCTTCATAGAAATCAAAGAGCCCTTCTCTGAGTAGGAAAAAATGATATTTTGCATTTTAACAAAAAGTAAAGTTAAATTTAGGACAAGATTACATATGTATTTATAGGTGCTATCTATTTTTAAGCCTGGAAAATTCTACTCACTGAAACTAGAAACTCTACTCTGAAATGGTGGCATTAGTAAAATCCTTAGAGTTTCTTTCCCTTAGCCTCAATCATTCCAATGATCCAAAACACCTGATTTTGCTAATTTGGTGATTAAAGTGTGGTAGTTATGACAAGGTAAACCACTAATGGTTGTTTGAGGAGGCCTTACAAATAGTTATGAAGAGAAAAGAAGTGAAAAGCAAAGGAAAAAAGGAATAATATACCCATTTGAATGCAGAGTTCCAAAGAACAGCAAGGAGAGATAAGAAAGCCTTTGTCAGTGACCAGTGCAAAGAAATAGAGGAAACCAATAGACTGGGAAAGAGTAGAGATGTCTTCAAGAAAATTAGAGACACCAAGGGAACATTTCCTGCAAAGATGGGCTCAATAAAGGGCAGAAATGGTATGGCTGAAACAGAAGCAAAAAATATTAAGAAGAGATGGCAAGAATACACAGAAAAACTATACAAAAAAGATCTTCATGACCCAGATAACCACGATGGTGTGGTCACTTACCTAGAGCCAGACATTGTGAAATGCAAAGTCAAGTGGGCCTTCGGAAGCATCACTAAGAACAAAGGTAGTAGAGGTGATGGAATTCCAGTTGAGCTATTACAAAACCTAAAAGATGATGCTGTGAAAGTGCTGCACTCAATATGCCAGCAAATTTGGAAAACTTGGCAGTGGCCACAGGCCTGGAAAAGGTCGGATTTCATTCCAATTCCAAAGAAGGGCAATGCCAAGAATGCTCAAACTACCACACAAATGCACTCATCTCACATGCTAGTAAAGTAATGCTCAAAATTCTCCAAGCCAGGCGTCAGAAATATGTGAACCGTGAACTTCCAGATGTTCAAGCTGGTTTTAGAAAAGGTAGAGAAACCAGAGATGAAATTGCCAACATCTGTTGGATCACTAAAAAAGCAAGAGCATTCCAGAAAAACATCTGTTTCTGCTTTATTGACTATGCCAAAGCCTTTGACTGTGTGGATCACAATAAACAGTGGAAAATTGTGAAAGAGATGGGAATACCAGACCACCTGACCTGCCTCCCGAGAAATCTGTATGCAGATCAAGAAGCAACAATTAGAACTGGACATGGAGCAACAGATAGGTTCCAAATAGGAAAAGGAGTACACCAAGGCTGTATATTGTCACCCTGCTTATTTAACTTCTATGCAGAGTACATCATGAGAAACGCTGGGCTGGAAGAAGCACAAGCTGGAATCAAGATTGCTGGGAGAAATATCAATAACCTCAGATATGCAGATGACACCACCCTTATGGCAGAAAGTGAAGAGGAGCTAAAAGCCTCTTGATGAAAGTGAAAGAGGAGAGTGAAAAAGTTGGCTTAAATCTCAACATTCAGAAAACTAAGATCATGGCATCTAGTCCCACCACTTAATGGCAAATAGATGGGAAAACCGTGGAAACAGTGACAGACTTTAATTTTGGGGCTCCAAAACCACTGCAGATGGTGACTGCAGCCATGAAATTAAAAGACACTCACTGGCTCCTTGGAAGAAATGCTATGACCAACCTAGACACGATATTAAAAAGCAGAGACGTAACTTTGCCAACAAAGTTCCATCTAGTCAAACCCTTGGTTTTTCCAATAGTCATGTATGGATGTTAGAGTTGGACTATAAAGAAAGCTGAGCGCCAACAAATAGATGCTTTTGAACTGTGGTGATGGAGAAGACTCTTGAGAGTCCCTTGGACTGCAAGGAGATCCTACCAGTCCATCCTAAAGGAAATGGGTCATGATATTCATTGGAAGGACTGATGCTGAAGCTGAAACTCCAATACTTTGGACCCCTGATGCAAAGAACTGACTCATTGAAAAAGACCCTGATGCTGGGAGGGATTGAGGGTGGGAAGAGAAGGGGACGACAGAGAATGAGATGGTTGAATGGCATCACCGACTCGATGGACTGAGTCTAAGTAAGCTCCAGGAGTTGGTGATGGACAGTGAGGCCAGGTGTGCAGCAGTCCATGGGGTCACAAAGAGTCGGACATGACTGAGCAACTGAACTGAACTGAACTGAAACCACTAATGTTAAAACACAAGTTAAACTCTTAATCTGTTCCCTGTCTTCCAGTCTGAGAAATCCATAACCTAGGTTGAGTTCAGTTCAGTTGCTCAGTCATGTCCGACTCTTTGCGACCCCATGAATCGCAGCACGCCAGGCCTCCCTGTCCATCACCATCTCCCGGAGTCACTTAGACTCACGTCCATTGAGTCACTGATGCCATCCAGCCGTCTCATCCTGGTTCGCCCCCTTCTTCTGCCCCCAATCCCTCCCAGCATCAGAGTCTTTTCCAATGAGTCAACTCTTCGCATGAGGTGGCCAAAGTACTGGAGTTTCAGCTTTAAATCATTCCTTCCAAAGAAATCCCAGGGCTGATCTCCTTCAGAATGGACTGGTTGGATCTCCTGCAGTCCTAGGGACTCTCAAGAGTCTTCTCCAACACCACAGTTCAAAAGCATCAATTCTTTGGCGCTCAGCCTTCTTCACAGTGCAACTCTCACATCCATACGTGACCACAGGAAAAACCATAGCCTTGACTAGACGGACCTTAGTCGGCAAAGTAATGTCCCTGCTCTTGAATATGCTATCTAGGTTGGTCATAACTATTCCCCTAAGGAGGAAGCATCTTTCAATTTCATGGCTGCAGTCACCATCTGCAGGGATTTTGGAGCCCCCAAAAATAAAGTCTGACACTGTTTCCACTGTTTCCCCCTCTATATCCCATGAAGTGATGGGACCAGATGCCATGATCTTCGTTTTCTGAACGTTGAGCTTTAGGCCAACATTTTCACTCTACACTTTCACTTTCATCAAGAGGCTTTTTAGTTCCTCTTCACTTTCTGCCATAAGGGTGGTGTCATCTGCATATCTGAGGTTATTGACATTTCTCCCGGCAATCTTGATTCCAGCTTGTGTTTCTTCCAGTCCAGCATTTCTCATGATGTACTCTGCATAGAAGTTAAATAAGTAGGGTGAGAATATACAGCCTTGATGTACTCCTTTTCCTATTTGGAACCAGTCTGTTGTTCCATGTCCAGTTCTAACTGTTGCTTCCTGACCTGCATACAGATTTCTCAAGAGACACATCAGGTGGTCTGGTATTCCCATCTCTTTCAGAGTTTTCCACAGTTGATTGTGATCCACATAGTCAAAGGCTTTGGCATAGTCAATAAAGCAGAAGTCAATGTTTTTCTGGAACTCTCTTGCTTTTTGCATGATCTAGCAGATGTTGCCAATTTGATCTCTGGTTCCTCTGCCTTTTCTGAAACCAGCTTGAACATCAGGGAGTTCATGGTTCACGTATTGCTGAAGCCTGGCTTGGAGAATTTTGAGCATTATTTTACTAGCATGTGAGATGAGTGCAATTGTTTGGTAGTTTGAGCATTCTTTGGCATTGCCTTTCTTTGGAACTGCAATGAAAACTGACCTTTTCTAGTCCCGTGGCCACTTCTGAGTTTTCCAAATTTGCTGGCATATTGAGTGTAGCACTTTCACAGCATCATCTTTCAGGATTTGAAACAGCTCAACTGGAAATCCATCACCTCCACTAGCTTTGTTCGTAGTGATGCTTTCCAAGGCCCACTTGACTTCACATTCCAAGATGTCTGGCTCTAGATTAGTCATCACACCATCATGATTATCTGGGTTGTGGAGATCTCTTTTGTACAGTTCTTCCATGTATTCTTGCCGCCTCTTCTTAATACCTTCTGCTCCTGTTAGGTCCAGACCCTTTCTGTCCTTTATCGAGCCCATCTTTGCATGAAATATTCCCTTGGTGTCTCTAATTTTCTTGAAGAGATCTCTAGTCTTTCCTATTCTGTTGTTTTCCTCTATTTCTTTGCATTGATCGCTGAAGAAGGCTTTCTTATCTCTTACTGCTATTCTCTGGAACTCTGCATTCAGACCCTTGTATCTTTCGTTTTTCCTTTGCTTTTCACCTCTCTTCTTTTCACAGGTATTTGTAAGGCCTACCCAGATAGCCATTTTGCTTCTTTGCATTTCTTTTCCATAGGGATGGTCTTGATCCCTGTCTCCTGTACAATGTCACGAACCTCATTCCATAGTTCAACAGGCACTATATCTATCAGATCTAGGCCCTTAAATCTATTTCTCACTTCCACTGTATAATCATCAGGGATTTGATTTAGTTCATACCTGAATGGTCTAGCGGTTTTCCCTACTTTCTTCAATTTGAGTCTGAATTTGGTAAGACCTGGATATTCACAGAGTAAATAAAAGTACATTTGAGTGCAGGACTGAAAGAAAAATTTCCATTTACACTTAAGCTTATTTATCAAAAATAATAGAGCAATTGTAGAACCCTTTGCTTTCTATCAAATATTCTTTTTTGATTAAGACAAAATCTGATTAAGACAAAATATGTCAAAATCTGACAAATCAATTGCCAAAATTTATCATTTTTCTCAAAGTTCTCTGCCATTTCTGTTGAAGTCATCATAAAGCTTTATTTTCATCAAGATGGAATGAAACGCTACGGCTGACGCATTGGAGACAGATATTCTACTGTTTAGAGTTTTTAAGAAAGAAAACTAGTTTGTGCCATTGGGTGGTGGGCTGAGTGAGCCAAGACCTGTTTCCCCGGGCATCCCGAGGGGACCCCAGAACAGCAGAGCGTGGCCACTTCTGGATCCTGCTTCTCAGGCTTCAGGCGCTGAACTGAAAGGCAAGGTGGGGAGAGAGTCGCAGTGCGCCCTGCCTCACCCCCACCCGCAGACTTCCTTCTGCCAGAGCTCTGGCTCTTTGTACCAGAGATCTCAGGGATCGCATTTTCTTCCCTTTTTCTAAGTTACCTCTTATCGGTGATACGAGGTGTTAGTTACTCACAGTCCCCAAAATACATGATCAAAAAACGGATCTAAATTTCCTTACTTCTACTTTGTCTGCAAACCTCAACATGTTCAAGGTGTCATTCTCTGGAGACTAGACGCCTGTACCTCTTCCTCTTGTCTTCCTGAGACAGTGCACAGCTGTTTCCCCCATGGTAGATAAGAATCAAGTATGCATTCTTCCACCACCACAGAGCCTCCGAGATTCAGCAAAGCTTCAGGCCTGTAGAGCTCCTCCATCACCCCAGGAAAAGGAATCTCCTTTCCCATAGAGTCTGTTTCTTGTCATGCCTTATAGGGTAATGTTAGTCCCTTTCCCAAGTCTCTATACCCAGGATCTGACAGCTTCCGTTCTGTGTAGCGTTTCCTTTCCTCAGTTCCTTCCCAGTCACAGCCTTTCCCCTTTAGCCCTCCACTTGAGGCTCTTATGTGCTAATCCTCTTCTAACTAGCAGTCTTATTTTAGCAAGGGTAGCTTTCCCACCCTTCAAACTCTCCTCCACTTTGTTCACGAGACCATTCATGCTCAAGGTAGTGGTCTAGTAGGACAGTTTGCATCTTGCTTGCCCTAGGATAACATCAGGAAAACAGAAGCCACAGCTCTGAAGGGCAGAAACAGGAATCCAGGTCACATTCCAGAAAGATTTAAAGCAGACTCTTCAAGACCATGTGACATAATGCTACATAGGGCTACAGAAGAGCCCTCACACACATTTACACTGGCCTAGATTTAGTAACTTGTTTCATCTGAAACAAGACTAAAGGGAATCAAAGTTTTCCCCAAGCATTTTGAAGACCCACAAAAAAGAGTCCTCTTATCATTGGATAGTTTGGCGAGTGTAATATATCTATTCATATATATATATATATATTCATATATATATGTGTGTGTGTGTGTGCGCGCGTGCATGCATGTGTGTTGGGATCGAACCCAGGTCTCCTGCATAACAGGCAGATTCTTTACCAGCTGAGCCACAAGGGAAGTATGTGTATATATGTGTGTGTGTGTGTGTGTGTATATATATATATATATATATATATATATATGTATATGTATATATATATATGTATATATGTACACACAGGAGATGATCTCTAATTGGAGATACATCATCAGGCATAGGAATCAAGATAATGCCCTTAGCAAGAAGAATGGATTGCAGTAACTCTTAACCTGTTTGTTTCTGAGAGGAACCATAATTTACCCTCCCTCTGCTTGAGATACACACCAAAAGACTCTTTCCCAAGATGCTTTGGCCCCATTTTGTCCTCTCCTAAATCCCAGGCTTTTCAAGAACCCTTGGATGTGGGAATCTTTTAGAATAAACTATCCTCAGAGTAGACAGAATTTTTCCCCCAGTCATGGATGTAGCTGCCTGAGGCCCCAGTAGGTTGACTCCTTTCTTTGTTAAGGACTATATTCTTTATGTGTTCACTCAAGTTTTGGGCCCTTATCCTTAACTGCCTACCTCTTCACTTTATAAAGGTAATCAAGTGGGATATTTTCTTCTAAATTTCAAAAAGTTCTCTCAGTGCACTACTACTCAATGAGTGTCCCATAGACCAAGACATGATGCATGATCACAATGCTGAGAAATCTCCGTATGAGGTTTGGCTTTCTTAAAGCTTCCTTCTTCCTTCTCCAGCCTCTAACACCAGGAAGCTTACCAAATATTTAGTTGTGAGTATGTCATCATTTCTAAGCATCACTATTGGATTGTAGAACAGTAGATGGCAAAAGCTGTTTGTCCCCTTTGCGACCAGTGATTTTCTACTGACTAGCAGCTTCTGTTATAAGGAGACAGAATTTTCCTTGAAAGTGACAACCCACTTATATAGGGGTAAATGCAACCACAGCAAGAGTGTTGGGACATGTTCCTAAGTGCAAAATCTGTAGGGCAACCATGTGGCCTTCTATCCCCAGACTCTTGTTTGATGGTAATAGTTTGGTCCACAGCAGCTGTTCTCAGTTTGAGCTCACTTCTTCCCTCCCAGCAGTCCAACTGCAGTCACCTACTATACCAACTGCTAGCAATTATTTAATTTTATCTTAAGACACCTAGTTTCCTTGTTGGAAGCTTTGGTAAAACTAATTCATTGAATACTTGTTGTATGTTAGGTACTGTTCATTTCATTGAATTCTTTACATTTTGTTGAATTCTTATAAGAAGTTGCCATCTGTTTTACAGATACAGTCCTAGAGAGATAAACATATTTAAAATCACACAGTTAATGATAGAACTGGGTCTATCTAATGCCAAAAACTCTAGTTCTTCCAGTACCCCATCCAAGGATGCTTCATCCCTGGCATCAATTCTATTTCCTGCCTCTCTTTACAAGTCCTAGGCCATTTTTCCAATTATTCAGTAAAACAAGGAACTAGAGATGATTACAAAAGCTCATCACTGTTTACCTGAAAAGTACATGCCCTTTTTGTTTAGGCAATAGATGATAAACATACACAGGATCAAAGTGTTACTAACAATTTTTAGATCACATTAGGAAAACATTTACTATAGTAGGCATTGCAGATGAGGCATAGTCAGAGAATGACACTTATTTGTAAGTACCTTGAGCTCAATGTTTGGGGAAAAGACTGGTAGGAGGTAGAGCAGAGAGAGAGAATTGTTAAAATTGCGGGGTGGGGGGTGGTTTGTAACTGAAAATTACACTTATGGCTATGTTCCTTACCAAAAATATGTATATATTTTTAAGGATAAGTAATGAATGCAAGTCTTTCATTTTCAAAAGACTTTTAAAAAGTAAATTTATTTCACTGCATTTTATTCACACAGAATTATTCCCTAATGGATGTTCAGCCTTCAAGAATATTACTCCCAACACTGATGAAGAAGGAGCAATGAAAGAGGATGCTGGAATGTTGGATGTCCATTATAGTGAAGTAAGACTCCAGGGTCTACATTGCCAGTTAGATGAATGTAACTGCTTTAAATATATTTAAAATTAAGAAATTATTACAGCTAACTTAATTTGAAAGGTAACTAAGGGTTGATGAACTATAAGGATTAAAACTACTGGGGGAACAGATGTCCCTTTTTGGAATGTGGAGCCCTATCTCTGCAACAGTTCTTACTGTCTAGTTTTAAAAATATACCATATATCATCGTCCAATCACCTTCCTAGAACCAGACCGCAGTGAGACATCTCCATAAAAAATAGAGTTAACAATGTAACAGCTAAGGAGAGGAGGCATCTTCTCCTCTTTTAAAGATGAAGAATTTCTGCTGTGAGTTTCAGATGGATAGTAAACTGCTGCAGTTGTCACTCAGTCAATAAATATTTGTTGAGCACTGACTTATGAGCAACGCTTTGGACTTGGTGATAGAAGAGCTATAAAGTAATTAGATATGCTGATTCCCTGACGTCCAATGTCTACCTAAAGAGACTACCCACCTACACAAAATAGAGAGAAGACAGACAGTGCCATTTGAAAGATACAGACAGTGTGTTCCCTGCAGAATCAAAGGTAAGCGATAACTTTGGGGGAACACTAAGCGCAGGCGGCTGCGAGCCGGCTCACTAAGCACAGCCGAGAGGAGCTACCCCACGTCCGAGGTCGGGGGCAGCGGCCTAGAGTGCCGGGCTGTGACGGCGCAGGGACGGCCGAGAGGAGCTGCCCTGCATCCGAGGTCAGGGGCAGCAGCCGAGAGGAGCTACCCTGCATCCGAGGTCAGGGGCAGCGGCCGAGAGGAGCTACCCTGCATCCGAGGTCAGGGGCAGCAGCTGGGAGGAACTACCCCGCATCTGAGGTCAGGGGCGGCGGCCGGGAGTAGCTACCCCTCGTCCGAGGTCAGTGGCAGCCGGGAGGAGACACCCCGCATCCGAGATCAGGGGCGGCCAGGAGAAGCCACCTCACGCCCGAGGCCAGGGGCCGTGACCTTAAGGAGCCACCCCGAGGCGGAGGCCAGGGGAGGCAGCTGGGAGGAGCCACCCACGCCTGAGGACAGGGCCAGCGGCCGGGAGGAGCAACCCAGGAGTGGTGGCTGCCCACGCACAGGAGGGTCTAGAGGAGCTATCCCACGTTGAAGGTCAGGAATGGTGGCTGTAAGGAGATACCCCTCATCCAAGGTAAGGAACAGCAGCTGTGCTTTGCTGGAGCAGCCGTGAAGAAATACCCCAGGCCAAGGTAAGAGAAACCCAAGTAAGATGGTAAGTGTTGCAAGAGGGCATCAGAGGGCAGACACACTGAAACCATACTCACAGAAAACTAGTCAATCTTATCACACTAGGACCACAGCCTTGTCTAACTCAATGAAACCAAGCCATGCCTGCGGGGCAACCCAAGACAGGCGGGTCATAGTGGAGAGGCCTGACAAAATGTGGTCCACTGGAGAAGGGAATGGCAAGCCACTACAGTATTCTTGCCTTGAGAACCCCATTAACAGTATGAAAAGGCAAAATGATAGGATACCAAAAGAGGAACTCCCCAGGTCATTACGTACCCAATATGCTCCTGGAGATAGTGGAGAAATAACTCCAGAAAGAATGAATGGATAGAGCCAAAGCAAAAACAATACCCAGTTGTGGATGTGACTGGTGATAGAAGCAAGGTCCGATGCTGTAAAGAGCAATATTGCATAGGAACCTGGAATGTCAGGTCCATGAATCAAGGCAAATTGGAAGTGGTCAAACAAGAGATGGCAAGGGTGAACATTGACATTCTAGGAATCTGCAAACTAAAATGGACTGGAATGGGTGAATTTAACTCAGATGACCATTATATCTACTACTGTGGGCAGGAATCCCTCAGAAGAAATGGAGTAGCCATCATGGTCAACAGAAGAGTCCAAAATGCAGTACTTGGATGCAATCTCAAAAATGACAGAATGATCTCTATTCGTCTCCAAGGCAAACCATTCAATATGACAGTTATCCAAGTCTATGCCCCAACCAGTAACGCTGAAGAAACTGAAGTTGAACAGTTTTATGAAGACCTACAAGATCTTTTAGAACTAACACCCAAAAAAGATGTCCTTTTCATTATAGGGGACTGGAATGCAAAAGTAGGAAGTCAAGAAACACCTGGAGTAACAGGCAAATTTGGTCTTGGAATGTGGAATGAAGCAGGGCAAAGACTAATAGAGTTTTGCCAAGAAAATGCACTGGTCATAGCAAACACCCTCTTCCAACAACACAAGAGAAGACCCTACACATGGACATCACCAGATGGTCAACACCGACATCAGATTGATTATATTCTTTACAGCCAAAGATGGAGAAGCTCTATACAGTCAACAAAAACAAGACCGGGAGCTGACTGTGGCTCAGATAATGAACTCCTTATTGACAAATTCAGACTGAAATTGAAGAAAGTAGGGAAAACCGCTAGACCATTCAGGTATGACCTAAATCAAATCCCTTATGATTGTACAGTGGGAGTGAGAAATAGATTTAAGGGTCTAGATCTGATAGATAGAGTGCCTGATGAACTATGGAATGAGGTTCATGACATTGTACAGGAGACAGGGATCAAGACCATCCCCATGGAAAAGAAATGCAAAAAAGCAAAATGGCTGTCTGGGGAGGCCTTACAAATAGCTGTGAAAAGAAGAGACGCGAAAAGCAAAGGAAATGTATTGGAGGTTGATGGATGGTGGCTGGGGGCAGAGGCTGGAATGTGGCCTGCCCTAAGTGTCCAGTTGTGAAGCAGCCAGGCCTAAACCCAGCTTGTGACAGGTTCAGGGACCACTGAGGAAAAGAGGAAGACTTGCTGGCTATATAGGAGAAGAGTCAAAAGTAGCACTGAGATTTCAGGTTTGGATATTTATAGAGAAAAGATGGATGGATGATTTTACAGGGAAGGTGTTGAATTCCATGTTTTGATGAGTGTTCAATCTGAAGTATCAGTAGAAGGTTATTGAAATGGAAACAACATCAGGTCATTAGACATTAAGAACTGAATCTAAAGAGAGAGATCAGGGTTGCGGAGCTACATCTGGAAGTCATAGCTGTGTGAGAAGCAAAGCACACTGATAATGGGAGATAATATAGCAAGTGAAGACCAGAGAACCAAGAACTGAATCACAGTGACGTTCACATTTAAGGAATGTGAAGACCAAGCAAAGAAACAACAAAAGGAGGCGACTGAAGTGCTTGCAGGCCCACAGAAATGAATTTTTTTAAGGTAGTATTAAGAAACATAAAAAGCAGCAGCTTAAAGTGATAGAGACACACTTTGTACTCTATGAACTGTATTTTTTAAATATAAGCAATTTCAAGCTAGCTTTGGTTCATTTCACTAAAATGATCTGTGCCTAGAAGCTTTACCTCCTACCTCTTGTTTTTTGCCTACCAGTTCTCTATGACTGTCTCCTCAGCAGTATAACTAGAGGCACGGATGTAGAGAGCGGACTTGTGGACACAGTCGGGGAAAAGAGAGGGTGGGATGAATTGAGAGAGTACCATTAAAACGTATACCTGAGCATATGTAAAACAGACAGCTAGTTTGAAGTTGCTGTATACACAGGGAGCTCAACCCGGTGCTCCGTGATGACCTAGAGGGCTAGGAGCTGGGGGTGGGAGGCAGGCTCAAGAGAGAGGGTATACACACACACACACACACACACACACACACACACACACTCTTAATGACTGACTCATGTTGTGTGACAGAAATGAACACTACATTGTAAAGTGATTATCCTCCAATTAAATAAAAAAAAAAAAGATTCATAACAGTAGGAGCCTGTCTAGCCTCAAAAATGCTGGAGTGGGTTGTCATTTCCTTCTCCAGGGTCTCTTCCCGACCCAGGGATCAAACCTGGGTCTCCTGCATTACAGGCAGATTCTTCAGCATCTGCACCACCAGGGAAGTCCCAAATGATTAGCACATAGTATGAAATCAATAGATATTTCTTAAGTGAAAAATAATAAAATAAAGATAATAATACTATCCTTATCACTTCACAATAAGCATGAAGGTTCTTTATAAGTGATTAGGTGCTACATAAATGTCAGGCTTTATCACTGACCAACTAGATAGTAAACTTGGCTTTTACTCCCAGAACTTAGAAAACTTGATGTTTAAAACGTGTTTGCTGGATCAATTAATCATAACAGAGAATCAGATCCTTGAATTTTAATCCCAGTTCATTGCTTGACTGTGAAGCCTGGGGTAAATTAATTCATTTTTGGGGTTTTAGTTAGACTTAGATGATTTTCATGTAAGATGTCCAGTTTGTGTGGGCTCAGAGCAAGAAGATTCCAGGGAGTTCATGGGAGATAAATGGATTAGCACAACTGCAGTTATGTCCTTTTTTCCAAACAGCAGCTTCAGCTTAGTCATAGAAGTGGCCTTAAGCCTGAGCCTTTTTTGTGCTCTAATGGAAAGTAGTAATATTTCTTATTACTCAAGAACTATAATCAGTTTCCTATGTAAACACATTTGTTGGAACTCTTTTGTGTTCTACAGTAATAATTTATATGTGCTTTTCATTTCAGGTATACAGATAGAATGATATTCTCCATAGTGCCATTTTATGTTTCGGTTTATATAATAGGGCGTCTTCCTCGTGCGCTGCTGCTGCTGCTGCTGCAAAGTCGCTTCAGTCGTGTCCGACTCTGTGCGACCCCAGAGACAGCAGCCCACCAGGCTCCCCCATCCCTGGGATTCTCCAGGCAGGAACACTGGAGTGGGTTGCCATTTCCTTCTCCAATGCATGAAAGTGAAAAGTGAAAGTGAAGTCGCTCAGTCGTGTCCGACTCCTAGCGACCCCATGGACTGCAGCACGCCAGGCTCCTCTGCCCTTGGGATTTTCCAGGTAAGAGTACTGGAGTGGGGTGCCATTGCCTTCTCCCTCCTCGTGCCCTAGCCAATGGAAAATAACTCTCACTGATTTACAAGTTTTATTGAAATGAAAGATACAAACTATTGTTCATTTAGTGGCTTCTTTAAGTAGGTGAATTAACCCATTAATGACTTAATTTGTTTTTACGACTGCATTTCTGACTTTTGAGTTGAAATAGTTTTAAAGATAAATTAACATACCGTAAAATGCACACAACTTGATGGATTTTGACAGTTGTCTACACCCATATAACACCATGGTAACACATTGTCACGAGAAACCAAAAAGTAGAACATGTGCATTAGCCCAGAAAGTTCCATTGCGCCCATTTCCCGTCAGTCTGCCCGGCCCCAATATCTGATGTAGATTAGTTTTTAACAGTATTTGGTGTCATAAAAATGAAATCATTCAGTATCTACCTTTTGTATCTGCCTCTTTTGGTTGGCAGAAATTTTTTGAGATACATCCATGTTGTGGAGTAAATCATAAGTTCTTCTTCCTGGCTAAATATTCTGTTCTCTCGATATAACATTTTAAAACCCATTCTCCAGTGGAAGGATTTTGGATTGCTTCCAATTTGGGACTGTTATGAATAAGGCTGCTTTAAACATTCTTATCTGTGACCTTTTATGGACATATGCTTTAATTGTTCTTGAGTAAATACCCTGCTGGTTCCTCGGGAAGTTTTCTATGTAACTTTATATGAAATTGTCAGTTTTTAAAAGTAGTTTGACCATTTTATATCCCAGCAACAATGGATGAGAGTTCCAGCTGCTTCACTTCCTCACCACCATTAGCTGTTGCTAATCTTTTCATATTTTTGCCATCCTAGTAGACAGGAAGTGGTATCACGCGTCTTTGTGTTTCATTTATCTTTTGTGGAATGTTTGTTTAATTCTTTTGCCCGTTTTAGAAATTGCATTATTCTTTTTGTTGTTGTTGATTTATGGGAGTTATTTGTATATTCTGGATATAAGCCCATCGTCAGATATATGTGCTGCAGATTATTTACCAGTGTTGGATTCGTTTATGTGTTTTCTTCAGTAAGTCTTTTATTGAGCAGAAAGTTTTGATTTTGATAAAGTCCAATTTACTCTTTTATGGTTTCTTTGTGTGTGTGTGGGTGGGGGTGTATATTTGGTCTAAAAAATCCTTCCTTACCTCGAGACTGTGAAGATATTGCCTGACATGTTCTGCTATGAACTTTGTTCCTGAGTTTTATGTTTGGGTCTATAGTCTCTTTAGAATTCATTTTTGAGCATATAATGAGATAGAAGTCAAGATTCATTTTTTGTAGACAGGTATTTTACATTGTCCACACCATTTGGGGAGAAATAAATCTTCTTTTACCCCTGCTGAATTTCTTTGGCACCTTAGTTAAATTTCAGTTCTTTATATGTTTGTGATCTATTTCTAGACTCTGTTTTGTGCCACTGATCTATTTGACCATGTTGATACCAATATCACACTCTTGATTGCTGCAAGTTTGTCAGTTATGGAATAATATAGTGTTAGTCCTTCAACTTTGTTCTTTTTCAAAGTCACTTTGGCTATTCTGTATCCTTTGATTTCCATATAGAATTTCAGATCATCTTTTCTCTTTCCTCAAAATAGCCTGCTGGAAGCTTTGTCGAGCTTTTGCTACATTTATATATCACTACGTGGAGAATGGATAGCTTGAACAATACTGAGTCTTTCAATCAAGTCTTGTTTAGGTTTTTAATTCCACCCAGCAATATTTTGTGCTTTTTCAGAGTAGAAGTCCTTTCCTGGATATTTTGTTAGATAATGGATGTTCTGATGCTACTGGAAATAGTATTGTTTGGTTTTTTAATCTTATTTTTCAATTTGTTGTTGCTAGTATACATAAATTGGAACAGGCAATGGCAGCCCACTCCAGTATTCTTGCCTGGAGAATCCCATGGATGGAGAAGCCTGGTAGGCTGTGGTCCATGGGGTCACTGAGAGTTGGACACGACTGAGCGACTTCACTTTTACTTTTCACTTTCATGCATTGGAGAAGGAAATGGCAACCCACTCCAGTATTTTTGCCTGGAGAATCCCAGGGACAGAGGAGCCTGTTGGGCTGCTGACTGTGGGGTCACACAGAGTCAGACATGACTGAAGCGACTTAGCAGCAGCAGCAGCAGCAGTGTACATAAATACAGTGTTTCTGTATGGTGATCTTATGATCTGCAACCTTGCTAAATCCTCCTACTTGTTTTAGTAGTTTGTATATTCCTTAGGATTTTCTACATACACCATCATGTCGTCTGCACAGAAAGATAGTTTCACATTTCCTGATCTCTTTCCCTTCTCTCTTTCTTTCTCTCTTGCCTTCTTACACTGGCTAGCACCTTCAGCACAATGTGAATAGAAATGATAAGAGAAGACAGTTTGACTTGTTCCCAAATTGAGGAGAAGAGTGTTCAGGCTGCAGGTTTTTAATAAATGCTCTTAATCGGATTGAGAACAATCTCTTCGATTCCCTATTCTGGGTGGATTCTTTTTTAACACTGTGAAGGGATACTGAATTTTTGCAAATTCTTTTTCTGTTTACATGGCTCTTTCTGTTTACATTGGATTTTTGCTAATTGTAAACCAACTTTACATTCCTGGGACAAACATTACTAGTTTTTAATAGATTTTTTTTCCCCAGTGTTCCTACTTTCTACTGTTGATAGAAAATTTAACTATTAAATGTTAATATATAGATTATTCAAGTAGCAATATTTAATGAACATCTATTTACTACCACCCTGCTAGTGACTGAAAAATACAGTATAATAAATATGTTGTCCCTACACTTAAAGAGTCACAGCCTACTTATAAAGTCAGATACTTATATAACGGGCAAATATAGTGATAAACATCCACCCAATGTAGTATCATAGTAAGAAAAATAGGCCTCTTGTGTCGCTACTCTGTGTTATTCAGGCGAAGGATCCTGGAAGAGGTGAAATCTAACTTTTCTTACAGGGTTAACTAAGTGAAAGGGATTAAAGGACACGAGGGTACAGAGTGGACAAAGGCACAAAGTTAAGACAACACCATGGTGCTTCCGAGAAACTAATAGTAGTTCATCAGTGCTGGACATAAAGTACAAGGCTAGCTTGAGGAGTGATGATTTTATAAACTATCAGCCACATCGCTGCAAACCTTATGTGCCAAATGAAGGAATTTGTCCTTAGTTCTGCAAATGATGGGGAGCCATGAGATTACAAGGGAAGAGGGATGTAGTCTGGTTTGTATTTTAATCAAAACCCTCTGGCAGATTTGTGGAGGATAGATTTGAAAGTGCCAAGGCTGGAGGCAGGAAGATCTGTTAGAAAACAATAATGACATCTTGAACCTTAGAAACGAGTGTAGAAATGGAGAGGAAGGGTCAGATTTGAGAAATATTTAGGAAGTGAAAGTGGCAGAACTTGACGATGAACTGATTAGAGGATGAGTCAAGACTGAGAGTGTATTAGTTTCCTAGAGTTGCCATAACAACGTACACAAACTGGGTGATTTAAAATAATAGAACTTTATTGTCTCACAGTTCTAGAGTCCAGAGGTTGGAAATCAAGGTGTCAGCAGGGCCCTGTTCCCTCTGAGACTCTGGGTAGCAGCCTTCCTTGCCTCCTCCTAGCTCTGATGGTAGCTGTTGGTCTTGGATTTCCTTGGCTTGTAGTGACATTACTCCAGTCACTGCCTCTGTAGTCACATGGTGCTCTCCCTGTTTGTCTCTGTCCTTTTGGAGTAAGGCTCACCCAGTAAATCACTGCTGCAAATAAGTCACTCAAGTATGACATCAACTTCACTCATTGTTATCACCAGTGACCCTATTTCCAAATAAGGTTACATTTGGAGGCAGTGGAAGTTAGGGCTTCAGCGTATCCTTGTGAGGGACACAGTTCAACTTACAACAAAGAGTAAAGTCAAAATTGCTTTTAGTTTTCTAGTTCAGAGTCTATAGGATATGACCCCTGGTTAGGTAGGAAATGCAAGGGAAAGAGCTAGTTTAGAAAAAAGATGAATTCAGAATTGACTACAGACATACTTTAAGAGCCATTGTAGCAGTCACTTCTATAGGTCTGAAATTCATCTCTTTAAGATAGAAACAAACTGTTCAGACTTATGGATAGTATGAGTAATTGGCATCATCCTTTCATTGTTGAGAACATGAGATGATGGTTGTTTTATAGAAGCTGTTATTATGGCAAAAAGATCTCTATCTTGAGGTATTATATTATCATTCTCACTAGTTTTAGAACCAACAGTTAGGAATGAGACCAAAATCACATCATTTAATGAACACTGATGTCACTGATGTAGCAGCTTGAAAATTGTGAAATTCCCTTAAGACTCTATTAACTGTGTGTAAATATAATTTTAGTAGAAATCAAAAATCATGGACCTTTATAGGCTTAGTGGTATTTACCGTGCTAGAAATTTAATATCCTCAGTTTGGAAAATACTTCTCAACATGTTAACCATTTGTAACTATGGATTACATCTTGATTATGTGCAAAACAAAGTAAATAGTAGTTTACTGTTGTCAATATTCATTTCATACTTTTAAGAATGTGGTTTCAATACCAAATATTTCAAGTATGTCATTTAGAAAATATAGTCACACAACAATACTCCTTCTGTACATTTCCTTAAATGTAGTACATTCTGTTTTTTATTCATTTGAAATAGTTCAAGCTACATTTGCCCAGAGCTCTAAAATTATCTCTAATTCCTCATTACATTTTTTTCTCAATGCAGGAAGTTTTGCTGGAGTTGCTGGAACATTGTGTGGATGGCTTATGGAAAGCAGAGCGTTACAAAGTAATTTCTGAAATTTCCAAGTTGATCATTACAATTTATGAGAATCGTCGAGAGTTTGAGGTATGTACCTGATATGTTTGCACCATGCACCTATATATTTTATTTTGGTCTTAAGTTGCTATCTTTAAAAAAAGCTGAAATGTCCTAAAATTACAGTCCTTCCTTCAGTTCAGTTCAGTTCAGTCGCTCAGTCGTGTCCGACTCTTTGTGACCCCATGAATCGCAGCACACCAGGCCTCCCTGTCCATCACCAACACCCAGAGTTCACTCAGACTCAACGTCCATCGAGTCAGTGATGCCATCCAGCCATCTCATCCTCGGTCGTCCCCTTCTCCTCCTGCCCTCAATCCCTCCCAGCATCAGAGTCTTTTCCAATGAGTCAACACTTTGTATGAGGTGGCCAAAGTACTGGAGTTTCAGCTTAGCATCAGTCCTTCCAAAGAAATCCCAGGGCTGATCTCCTTCAGAATGGACTGGTTGGATCTCCTTTCAGTCCAAGGGACTCTCAAGAGTCTTCTCCAACATCACAGTTCAAAAGCATCAATTCTTCAGCACTCAGCTTTCTTCACAGTCCAACTCTCACATCCACACATGACCACTGGAAAAACCAAATGAAATTAAGGATGCAATGTTTAAAATATATATTGGAATTAACATTATACCAGTTGTTCCTACAGCATTTTTACTAGCAATCTCCCCTTCTCCACTCATGGCAAAGAATAATCCATGTTGTCCTCACTAAAAAACAAAAAGTTACTGGATTTCCATGATGTCTGGGAAGAGATATAGGTGTAATTCTATGCTGTGCAATTTGATGGTGAGACTAAGGTGCTAACAGATGACAGTAGTGGAGATAATAAGTTCCTAGGAATTACCCTTTTATGAGGAGCCTTTCCAGTTTTGTCTGCCACATAAATCTTTGATCGAGGGGAATTACTAAAGAACAGTAGTATAGCTGTTGCCAACAGCACTCAACAGGGCTTATTATATTCAAGAATCTGAGTCTATATCATAATTTTCTACCCCTGCTATGCTGGAAAGCGGTGATTTAAGACTCAAGCCATTTTTAAAAACAAATCAGTTTATCCTTAAATATATGTAGCAAGTAGCCTTTCATTGTTGAAGGGTCCCAGAGTGAAAAAATACATTTAATGTCATCTGTGTAGCATTCTAATCTCTTTTCAAAATTGGCTCTTATCAAACTCCCTGTTTCTTCCTGGGTTCTGGGTCTTCCTACTCTTTGCCCTGCTTTTGCTGTATATGGGGACATGCCTGAAAAATCATAGTGGATTTCAAGTGATTATATTAAAAATGAGTTAAGTAATTAAATCTATGTCCTGCTGATGACAAACAATAGCTTATGAGACAAGACAAGAATTGGCATTGCTCTTTCCATCAAAGCATTGCCTCCTAGGAACCTTTGTAAAAGTGCCAAAGTACCTGCTCTCTTACTCTCAAGTTGAAGACCAGGTTATTAGAAACCCAGAGAATATTCTGCTACTCACTTGACTAATAGGGAAAAAAGAAAAATATATATTCCCTACATATTAAAGGAAACAATAGTTTCTATTGGGGAACTACTCCTGTTTCCTTGTAGAGAGGCAAGCATCTGAATAGATTCTGAAGCATCCTGCATGGGATGAAGTAATTCTTCAGTGTTCTTTATGGGATGAGCTGAAAAGTGTCAACCACAGTAGCCATAAAGGGAGGAACACTTCCCTCAGATTGGCTTCAACTGCAGAAGATAGTATGGAAAGAATGTGAAAGAAAGAACATCTGCTTCTGGTCTGCCCTTTTAGCATTGAAATGAAATTCACCAGCGTACAATGAACCATTTTGTAGTTTGCAGTTCAGTAGCATTTAGCGCAGTCTTAATATTACGCTCCAACCACCTGTCTCTAGTTTCAAAACATTTTTATCTTCCCAGGAAAATCTCCGTCTCCTCCCAGGAATCACTCTTCACCCCCTCCCTCACCCCGCTGGTGACCACTAATCTGCTTTCCGTCTATGGATTTGCCTCTTCTGGATGTGTCATAAAAAAGATGAATGCAAGATGTGACCTTTTGTGTCTGGCTTCTTTTACTTAGCATAATATTTAGAGGTTCATTCAAGTTGTAACTTAGATCAGAACTTCATTCCTTTTTCATGGCTGAATGATATTCCATGGTATGGCTATGCCAAAATTTGTATGTTTGGGTTGTTTCCACATTTTGGCTATTATAAACAGAGCTGTTGTAAACAGTTATGAGCAAGTTTCGGTATGGGCATGGTTTTGTTTACCTTGGATAAATACCTAAGAGGGGAATTGCTGAGTCACAGAGTAATTCTGTTAACTTTGAGAAACCACCAAATTGTCGTCCCCTTTACCTTCCCACCAGCACCTCTGATTGGCACTTGTGTTTGGGGCTTCTTCTTAGAACCTAGTAATGTGGCATCCTAGTGAATGTGAAATGGTGTCACATTGTGGTTTTGCTTTCTATTTCCTTAATGATTCACGATTTTGAATAGCTTTTCATGTCTTTGTTGGCGGTTTTCATATAGTCTCTGGAGAGATGTCTATTCAAGTCCTTTGCTCACTTTTAAATTGGGTTGTTTGTCATTTTGTTGTTGAACTATGAGAGTTCCTTATATTTTTTTGGATAAGAAAACATCAGATATGTGATTTGCAAATATTTTCTCCTGTTCTGTATGGTGTCTTTTCACATTTGAGATAATGTTCTTTGCATAGTACATTCCCTTTTCTGAGCGTGTAGAAGAATATATTTTTTGGAAGTGTCTGTGAGCTTGTTATAAAAGCATTCCCCACTCAGGCTTTTGCCGTTATTTTTGTGTCTGCATTTTACTTTCCTCACTTAAAGTTTGCATGATCATTTATTCCCATCTTTCCACCTTAGGGCTCAAGCAAAGCATTTTGCTTCCTTTTCAGTTACAACAATTCAGACATAAGAAAAAAGTAGTCAATAACGCAGTAGTTTTAATGTATATGCTGCCATTGATATATGAATGACATGAAGCATGATATTTAGAATTACAGTGTTATTTGACCATTTTAAGCTCTACCCTCTCACCTAAAGTTGTTAAGGCATTTTTTCTGTGACCATGGGCAAAGGGAGTGTGAGTGACCCACCAAGACCATTTTGAAAAGGAAACGGTATTGCTTTTTTCCCCTTATGCATTTATTGTAGACATTTCATAACTAACCAAAAAATAAAGCTAATTTGTTAATTCTCATATTTTCAGAAACTTAAGTTTATAGAACTCTTCATGGAACTTACACAAAAATTTTGGAGGTTATGCACGCAAAGAAAAGACTTTCAGGCACCTTCTTCAGAGTTGCCTTTTATGGCCCAGTAAGTATACTGTAGTTCATCAAGTTGCTTTCCTTTTTAAACATTCACCTTGAATTATTAGGTTACCATAGCAGCAGCTACTGGTTCTAGGGTTCTGTCTGGGTAAAGCACCTGTCCCAACAGCAGGTGTGACCCTTTTCTCATGTAATGTTCACTTTGGTTTCTATATTTAGTCCCCGAGGGCAGAGCACAGCATATAAGATTTGAACGTTTCCTTCAGTTTCATTTTCAGTCAGGCTTCTTAAATGTTTCATTAATACCCAGTACTGAAAGTTTTCAAATAAAAATCAGGTAAGTATGCAAGTGATGAAAAATGAAGTGTGAAAACCTTTAGGCCAATGATATGCTCATATGACGGTTAGTTTGAAAGTTCTCATTTATTTCAGCTACAATATATGCATGTGGCTTCTAGAACTATTGTTTAAAATCTATTTCAACTACATTATTTCTGATTACTTAGTAGATGTTCTCTAAATGCTGCATTTGCTTATAATGCTTGTAATGTACTGTATGTTTAACTTTATAATAGTCTTTTTTTGAAGAAGGGGATGGAAAGGAGTACATCTATAAAGAGCTTACTGGCCTCTCAGAGGTGTCCCTGAGACTTGTTAAACTTTATGGTGAAAAATTTGGTACAGAGAATGTCAAAATAATTCAGGATTCAGACGAAGTAACTTGCCCTGCATTTTGAAATCAGTATTTATTAGTTTCAGATGTGGCACATTGCTTCTGATTTTTTCCTTTTTTAACTGGTGGAGGAGAGGCATGGGAAATAGAGTCTTTCCAGATCCTAAAAGAAAGGACAGGGGCTTTGGAATCGGAGAGAAGGATTCAGATCTCCATTCTCTGCCACTTACTAGCTGTGTGACCATGGGGAATATACTTAACCTCTCTGGGCCTCATTGTTCTCGTTAGTAAAATTAACTTAATAATAGTGCCTTCCTCATAGAGTTGTTGCATGAATTCAGTTCAGCTCAGTCGTAACCTACTCTTTGCGACCCCATGGAGTGCACCACGCCAGGCTTCCTTGTTCCTCATCAACTCCCGGAGCTTGCTCAAACTCATGTCCATTGAGTTGGTGCTGCCATTCAAGATTCTCATCCATTGTTATCCCCTTCTCCTCCTGCCTTCAATCTTTCCCAGCATCACGGCCTTTGCCAGTGAGTCAGTTCTTCGCATCAGGTGGCCAAAGATTTGGAGTTTCAGCTTCAGCATCAGTCCTTCCAATGAATATTCAGGGTTGATTTCCTTTAGGATGGACTTATTGGATCTCCTTGCAGTCCAAGGGACTCTCAAGAGTCTTCTCCACCACCACAGTTCAAAAGCATCAACTGTTCTGTGCTCAGCTTTCTTTATAGTCCAACTCTCATATCTATACATGACTACTGGAAAAACCATAGCTTTGACCAAATGGACCTTTGTCAGCAAAGTAATGTCTCTGCTTTTTAATATGCTGTCTAGGTTGGTCATAGCTTTTCTTCCAGTGGAGCAAGCATCTTTTAATTTCATGGCTGCAGTCACCATCTGCAGGGATTTTGGACCCCAAGAAAATAAAGCCTGTCACTGTTTCCATTGTTTCCCATCAATTTGCCATGAAGTAGTGGGACAGGATGCCATGATCTTCATTTTTTGAATATTGAGTTTTAAGCCAACTTTATCACTTTCCTCTTTCGCTTTCATCAAGAGCTCTTTAGTTCCTCTTCACTGTCTGTCATAAGGGTGGTGTCCTCTGCATACCTGAGGTTACTGATATTTCTCCTGGAAATCTTCATTCCAGCTTGTGCTTCATCCAGTCTGACATTTTGCATGATGTACTCTGCATATCAGTTAAATAAGCAGGGTGACAATGTACATCCTTGATAGTTGTAGGGATTAAATTATTCAGTGTATGGAAAGTGATTAGAGTTCCTGATATATAGGAAGGCATTTGATAATAACATAGAAACTACCGTGCTCAATAGAAGTTAGCCATTATTGTTAATGTTGTTGTGCCGCATGAGTGTCAATTTCATACTTTATGATTAAAAACATCTCAGGTGGGACTTCTCTGGTGGTCTAGTGGGCAAGAGTTTGCCTGCCAATGATGGAGACACAGGTTTGATCCCTGGTCCAGGAGGATTCCACATGCTGTGGGGAACCTAAACCTGTGCGCCAAGCTACTGTGCCTGCGCTCTGGATCCTGGACACCACAACTAGAGAGTACTCCCAGCTCACGACAACTAGAGAAAGCCCACACACCGCAGCAAAGAAGATCAAATGCAGCCAAAAATAAAAATAAATAAATGTGATTTTAAAAGAAAAATCATCTTATGACACACCATTCACTCTTAAGATAGCCTTAGTTCAGTAGTTACATTTGCAGTGATGTAGGTTTAGGAGAGATGCCTTGATCTAAAGATGATCCATCCCACTAGACCCTGCCAAGGCAAGGATGAGAAAGGTTCCAGCAAGAGAGGCTGTTTCTTAGAAACGCATAGTTCCAGATAGAATTGCGGAAGAGCACAATGGGAATGACTGATTGTCCTTAGTCACCATGGGCATGTTCAGGATGAGAGCTGATTTTTAAGGTAGGAAAGACCTTTAATACAGTGCAAGATCTGCCGGCCCCAGAAATACGTACCGAGTGACTGTGATGTGCATGGTGCTCTGCAAAACAGTTGCAGCATTGCCAGAGTGAAAAGCCCTTGGTGATGGTAAAGACACTTCATTTTCTACCATGAAAATGATCTCTTCACTTTGTAAATTTAGCTACAACTTATGGAGATGATTTTACCTTGAACATATGCCTTGGACATTTAAAAGTAGGTATACTGACAGGCGCAGAATTCATGAATATTTGACAAAACCTCTCTGCTTCTTATCAGTTTCCGCCTTCTGTGTTGTTTTATTGAATTAAGACCATAGAGAAATTTCTCTTTTGTAGCCAGCAAGTTTTAGGCTTGCTACCACACTACTGATACTACAAATGGAAAGTTATTAGAAAGCCAGGCTTGCAGAAAAACATGCAGTTTTCTACATTATGCTGCCTCTGAAAACCTGGCCAACAGGCACTAATGAGAAACCACCATCGGGCAGCTGGACTCCTGACCCTCTTTGTAAACACAATATTTCAGTCACTCTTCATAGGCAACAGAGAAAAGAAGCAGTTGCTACTTATAAAATCCTTCTTCTTTCTTAATGTGTGAAATTAAAAATTTAAAACACTCTTTCACTTGCCAAAGAACAAAATCTGCTTAAGGGCACAAACAGGTTAAAGAACAGTGGGCAATATTTTCCAATATTTTAAACGTATGTTTTGTTGGACCCAATACTTTTGCATTTAAGATTTTATCTTGTAAATGTACACAAAGATGTACATTTAAGATGTTTATTGCTATAAGATTTATATAACAAAAACCTGGAAACAATCTGTGTCCATACTGTTAAGGAAATGGTACTACCCTCACAATGGATATAGGTAAACTACTTAAAAATTTTATAAGGATTGATACGAACCAACCAAGATACATTCTTGAGAGAAAAAGGTGAGATGCAGACATTATGGGCAGGATGATTACATTTGTGAAAACTGATATTTACATACACTCACTTGTGTATGCTTAGGAAATTTCTGGAATGATACAAAGTTGTTTTTTAATTTACTTATTTTAATAGGAGGATAATTACTTTACAATATTGTGAGGTTTTTTTTTTTCTATACCTCAGTATGAATCAGCCATAGATGGAATGATACAAAAGTGTTAATAGTTATCCCTAAGGAGATAGACTAGAGTCTTAGGGAGAAGAAAAACATTTATTTTTCAAGTGTACCCTCATGTACTTCTTGAATGTTTTACCATATACTTTATTTTTATAAGGTTAAAATCAGTCTTGACCTCTTTTTCATTTCTTTTCTATGTTTTCTCTTAGGCAGATAATTATCTTCAACTATTTCCTTAGGTTTCTCTGGAGAAATCTATATATTTAATGGGAAAGAAAAGAAAGAATTTTTGAATATAAGCTTTTTGGAGAAGTTTTAAAAGCTGCTAAGAAAATTTCTATCCCTTGTCACAGGATTGAATACAGTGTTTGCTATGGGTTTTCCACAGTGGCCCTTGGTCAGATTGTAGTCATTTCCTTGTATTCCCAGTCTGTTGAGTGTTTTCATTATGAAAAGGTGTTAATTTTGTCAAATGCATTTTCTGCATTGATAGAGATGATCGTGGTTTGTTTCTTTTTCCTTCATTCTGTTAATGCAGTGTATTGCTTCTTTTGTTGTAGAGCGTGGGCTCTAGAGTACATGGGTTCAGTACTTGTGGTACAGGGGCTTTTTCAGTTGTGGTGCCCTGGCTTAGTCGTCCTGCAGCGAGATCTTAGTTCCCCTACCAGTGATTGAACCCACGTCCCCTGCAATGGATGGAGGATTCTTAACAACTGGACCACCAGGCAAGTTCTGTAGACCAATAATATTTTAATGTAAAGTCTCTTAAATCATGTGGCAATCAAAAAAGAGAAATATGTTGCTATTGTTATGATAATACTAGATTTTATAATTACCCATGGATTTACCTTTACCAAGACCTTCATACAGGTTTGAATTACTGTCTGATGTTCTTTCATTGTGACCAGCAGGACTCCCTTTGGTGTTTCATATGGGGCAAGCCTAGTGGTGTAAAAGCTGGCTTAAAACTCAGCATTCAAAGAATGAAGATCATGGCATCCCGTCTCACTACTTCATGGCAAATTGATGGGAAAACAATGGAAACAGTGACAGGCTTCATTTTCCTGGGCTCCAAAATCACTGCAGATGGTGACTGCAGCCATGAAATTAAAAGATGCTTCCTCACTGGAAGAAAATCTATGACTAACCTAGACAGCATATTAAAAAGCAGAGACATTACTTTGCTGACAAAGGTCCATCTAGTCAAAGCTATGGTTTTTCCAGTAGTCGTGTATGGATTTGAGAGTTGGACTATAAAGAAAGCTGAGCACAGAACAATTGATGCTTTTGAACTGTGGTGCTGGAGAAGACTCTTGAGAGTCCCTTGAACTGCAAGGAGATCCAACCAGTCCATCCTAAAGGAAATCAACCCTGAATATTCATTGGAAGGACGGATGCTGAAGCCGAAACTGCAATACTTTGGCCACCTGATGCGAAGAACTGACTCATTGGCAAAGGTCCTGATGCTGGGAAAGATTGAAGGCAGGAGGAGAAGGGGATGACAAGGATGAGATGGTTGGATGGCATCACCGACTCAGTGGACATAAGTTTGAGCAAGCTCCGGGAGTTGGTGAGGAACAGGGGGCCTGGCATGGTGCATTCCATGGGGTCGCAAAGGTTAGGACACGACTAAGTAACTGAAGTGAACTGAGTGTTAATGAACTCCTTCAGCTTTTCTTTATCTGGGAATGTCTTAATTTCTCCCTCACTATTAAGGACAGCTTTGCCAGATATAGAATTCTTGGTTAATAGATTTGTTTTTTCTTTAAAGTCCACTGCCTCCTGACCTCCAAAGTTTTGATGAGAAATCCAACCCTTTTACTCAGGATCCCTTGTATGTGACAAGTCTTTGTCTCTCACTTCTTGCAAAATTCTCTCTTTGCCATAGTAAAGTAATTAGCCTTCAATTAAAAAACATTAATTTTTAAAAAAGAAAAAAATTCTCTCTTTGGCTTTGACTTTTGACATTTGATTTTCATAAGTCTCAGCATGGATCTGTTTGAGTTACCCTGCTTGGAGTTTGTTGACTTTTGTGTCTTTCATAAGATTTGAGTTTTCACCCATTATTTCTTCAGATAGTCTCCCTGCCCCTTTATCTCTCTTTTCTCCTTCAAAGACTCCCATAGTGTGCATGTTCACCTGCTGGATGATATTCCTCAGGTTCCATAGCCTCTGTCCTCTTCAATTTTTTTCCTTTGTGTTCCTCTGATCCATCATTGACATTATCTTATCTTCACATTGGCTACACCCACTGAAATGTGTCTTTGAATCCCTCTGGTGATGTTTCATTTCAGTTATTGTATTTTTCAGCTCTGAAAAAAAAGGTCTGGGTTTCCTTTTAGATTTTCTAGCTTTTTATAGATATCAGCATTTTGTTGATACATAATTTCCTTGACTTTTCCCACCACTTCTTTTAGTTGTTTGATCATGAATACTGTTGTTTTAATCTCTTTTTCTAGGGGATCTGCTATCACTTTTTTCTGTGATAATGTCTATTGGTTTATTTTTCTGTTTTGAATGGGCCATACTTTCCTATTTCTTTGTATGCCTTGCAATTTTTTTGTTGTTGAAAACTGGACATTGAATTTAATATTGTGATCTCTCTGGAAATCAGATTCTGTCCCTGTCCCAGAGTTTCCTGGGTTTTGTTTTTGTTTTTAATTGTTGTAAGCTGTGTCTGTCCCAAGAATCAGCCTGAGGTGTAAATTTGGGGTCTTCTCTAATCTTTTCTGAGCCTGTGCCTTCCCCTGAGCATTCACAGTGACTTTCTAGTCACCCTCATTTATGCAGTTACCTTTGAACAGTCTAGTATTGGATGTCCAGCTCCTAAGAGGTGATGGAGAGGAAGATGAAGAGGAGAGGAGAGGAAAGGTGCTGGTCTGTTAAATCCCCTGAAAATCACTTTAGGCAGAGGGGGAGGGCATTGCAACAAAGGGAAGAGGTGGTATAAAAATGGCCACAGCCTCCTTGACTGTCCCCCTGTGATCAGAAGCAGCAGTCAGCAGTCATAGCACAGATTCACAATATTTGGAAGACAGGGTCTTTGTTCATCCTGGCTCCTACAAGCTGTTCTAGGAATATGCACACAGCTATCTGCCGTAGTACCTCAGGGATGAGGTACGGGTTGCTGCCATTGTGCCCAGAGTTAAAACTGAACAAACTGAAAATTAAGGTAATTTTCTGTCCAAATCTTCCCATGGAAGTTGCAAGTCTTCAACAGACTCCAGAGTCCCAAAATTGTTCCATCAGATAGGTAATGATGGTGTAACTATTGTCTATATAAGGAGATAGATGTCTGATGCTCTGCCATCTTCTGAGAATCCTCTCTGTAATAGGTATTTTTTGAGGTGGAATTCAAATGTTCAGTTAGCCATTTTAATATATGGGGAACACGTGTACAACTGTGGTGGATTCAAGTCAGTGCATGGCAAAACCAGTACAGTATTGTAAAGAAATTAACCTCCAATTAAAATAAATAAATTGATATTTAAAAAATTTTAAAAATAAAAATACATAAAGATTTAAAAAAAGAAATTGAATGTAACATAAAAGCAAATAAAAGTAAAATTTTTAAAAAAGCAAATGATAAAGCAATGCTCAGCATGATCTCCGGTTTGTAAATAAATATGTATGCATAGAAAAAAAGATTACAAGGAAATATATGAGAATGTAAATGATGGTCATTGCTGAGTGGTAGCATTGCAGTTTTTTCTGTCTACATTTCTATAATCTCCAAATAGGCTTCTGTAACTTCTTAATAATCAGAAGGAAATAATCCATGAAGAAAGAGCAAAGACCTCTTCCAAGTGTGTATTTATCTCACAGTGTATTCAATGACTGTTCCTCAGTTGATCTCAGAGGTGTTAGTAGCTTACCTGTTCCCCATTTTCCCTTCTGTTGAATAAAAACCAAAACTTTCTTACTTTCTAGGTAAATGTCAAAGAGTTTGACCCCAAATATGCTCATATCCAAGTCACTTATGTGAAGCCCTACTTTGATGATAAAGAACTCACAGAAAGAAAAACTGAGTTTGAAAGAAACCATAATATCAATAGATTTGTTTTTGAGGCTCCTTATACATTGTCAGGCAAAAAGTAAAGTTGTATGGAGGAACAGTGCAAAGGCCGTACAATCTTGACTAGTAAGTAGGACTTGGCATAACTTCTTTGTTTGACATGATCTTTTTTGACACATACAAGCAGCAGCTGGTCAGTAGGAAAACGTAATTGAAATTTTAATCGTTTATTGTCCCGCTGTTCAGTCACTCACTTATGCAAACATGCTAAGTTATAAACCATTCCTTTGCCATATGTAATTATGTAATTCATGCTTAGTCTGAGTCGTCTCAGAGAGAATTTCTCCTTCAGTCCTGAAGTAATAAGGGACCTATTTGGTCTCAAAGCGATTTTCCAGAGAAAATATGAGGAGAATTAAGCACAATAGATTTTTTTTTAAATTTAGCTGTTTGATTTACTATCTTACAAACTCATCTGTCAATCTTAATCTTTCATAGCTTCAAACTCATTTCCATATGTGAAGAAGAGGATTTCTATAAACTATGAACAGCAGATTCATTTAAAGCCAATTGATGTTGCCACGGATAAAATAAAGCTGCAGAGCTGCAAAAGCTTTGCTCTTCTGCTGACATGGACATGATTCAGCTCCTACTTAAATTGCAGGGCTGTGTTTGAGTGCAGGTATGTTGGTTGCTAACCTGTATTAAATGTTTCTTGTTGTTCCTCTTGCTTTCATAAGGGCACAGAACAAGCACTAATTGTAATTGTCTTAAACTCTGACTGGGTGCAAAAACCTCTACATTTTTTATTAATCTAATAAAGACATTATGTTCAGTTTCTATAAATTTTGTGTTATGTCAGAGAACTTTAACGTAAATTCCTCCGACTAGAGCCAAGTCCTATATTTAGATAGCAGAAAGTGTTAACTACCTTGTTAGAGTATAAATTTTGCAGATGATTTGCTTTAGTTAATCTTTTTCAAATAAATTTATATTAAGATAGAAAATGTGTTTCTCAGGTATGGATCTTTAATATAGTATTCTTTTTAAAAAGAGAAATGCAAAAATTACTTTTTAATTACATTCTGACAACTCTCATTTTTCTCCTTTTGTAATTTAGGTAAATGCAGGTCCATTAGCATATGCCAGGGCTGTGTTAAATGACAGTCAAACTAGCAAGTATCCACCGAAAAAAGTAAATGAGTTGGAAGACATGTTTAGGTAAGTGCTTTGTAGTTTTCAGTTCAGATCACTATTTTTTTTTAACTCCATTGTCTTCTTAAGTGAAACCAAAATATTCACCAAATAATGTCCCTCTAAAAAATTATTGGTTCCCTTTATAACGTTTAAGTTACCTTCTAATGGTATTTTAGGTAGTGAGGAAATGTGTGATCTCATACCCTTTCTTTTTCTCTTCTTCTTCTAGGGCCCCTATAATTCGAATATTGGTGTGTTTAATATTGTCCCAGAGGTCTCTGAGACTTTCCTCAGTTCTTTTTATTCTTTTTACTTTATTGTGCTTTCAGCAGTTATTAACACCATTTTATCTTCCAGCTCACTCATCCATTCTTCTGCTTCAGATATCCTGCTATTGATTCCTTCTAGAGTATTTTTAATTTCAGTAATTGTATTGTCTCTGTATATTTATTCTTTAATTCTTCTAGGTCTTTGTTAATTGATTCTTGTGTTTTCTCCATTCTGTTTTCAAGGTTTTTGATCATCTTTACTATCATCATTCTGAATTCTTTTTCAGGTAGTTTGCCTATTTCTTCTTCATTTATTTGGACTTCTGTTGTTTCTAGTTTGTTCCTTCATTTGTGTAGTATTTCTCTGCCTTTTCATTATTTTTTAAAAGTTATTGTGTTTGAGGTCTCCTTTTCCCAGGCTTCAAGGTTGAACTCTTTCTTCCTTTTGGTTTCTGCCCTCCTAAGGTTGGTCCAGTGGATTGTGTAAGCTTCCTATAGGGTGAGACTTATGCTGAGTTTTTTTTTCTTCTGTTGGGCAGGGCTAGTGAGGTGGTAATCTTGTCTGTTGATGACTGGGTTTGTATTTTTGTCTTTGTTGTTTGGATGAGGCATCTTGCACCGGGTACTACTGGTGGTTGGGTGATGCTGGGTCTTGTATTCAAGTGGTTTCTTTTGTGAGAGTTCTCTCTATTTGATACTCTCTAGTGTTAGGAATTCTCTGATAATCTAGGGTCTTGGAGTCAGTGCTCCCATTCCAAAGGCTCAGGGCTTGATCTCTGGCCAGGAACAAAGATTCCACAAGTGGTTTGTTATGGCATTAAGTGAGATTAAAATAAATACCCAAACAGGAGAAACCAAAGATGAACCCCAGACAAATGGCAGTTACAAAATCAGACAAATAATAATTAAACTAATGGAATATACACATACACATAGAAGAAGAAGAAGTGAAGTTGCTCAGTCTTCTCCGAGTGTTTGCGACCCCATGGACTGTAGCGCACCAGGCTCTTCCATCCATGGGATTCTCCAGGCAAGAATACTGGGTTGGGTTGCCATTTCCTCCTCCAGGGGATCTTCCCGACCCAGGGACTGAACCCAGATTTCCCGCATTGTGGGCAGAGGAAGCGCAGACACATACACATATACACCTATAAACAAAATCAAAACAGTCCAACAAAAATAAAGTACAATAGATTGACCTAGTGAACAAAAGGAACTGAAAATGATATCTGCCAGTTAAGATCAAACTAACTAAAGCACAAACTAAAAACAAAACTAAAGCAATGTGCCATGTGGGGAGTAAAGCAATGAAAACAAAACAAATAAACATGTTGAGAGGAAAGGAAATAAAAAGAAAGAATAGATATGCAAAGTTAAATAAAGGTAGATAAGGAAAGTTTATATTCATTAAAGATTAACTGCAAGAGGAAAAGTAAAGCAGGAAACGCAAGCAAATTAAGAAATGTGGAAAAATATAATAATGTTTAAACTTTTTTAATTAAAATTTAAAAAGGGATTAAAAAAAAGAATGGAAAACTCCACAAAACTGCAAAAGGCCAATGTAGAGGCAGAGATTTATAGCAACAATAAAAAGTGTGACTGAGAAGAAAACCATCAAAAGCTTAATTGTATTTCATAGTGCTAATAAAATCGACAACTACAATATAGAGGAAAAAAAAGAAAAAGAAAAATTCCAAAAGAAACCGCAGAACAAGGCAAAATATAAGAAGCGTAAATATTTTTCCTGAGTCACTGCTGTCACTGTCCTTTCCATCGCTGGGAGTCACAGTCCACCTCGCCCTCCTGGGGTGCCTTCCAACACTGTGCTGGTCTCTGGGCCTGCTGTGGGGGTAACTCAGACTCTAATCTGATCCTGCTCCTGTGTGTTCTTGCCTCCAATGTACACAGCTATAGGAAATAGTGCATTTTCTTTTGTGGGCACTCTCAGTGTCCTTTTATATCTCCCATAGACACAGAGTCTGCCTAGTTGATCGTGTGGATTTAATCTGCAGCTTGTACAGCTGGTGGGAAGGTTTTGGGTCTTCTTTCTTAGCCACACTGCCCCTGGGTTTCAATTGTGGTTTATTTCCACCTTTGTACATGGGTCGTCCACTTGGATTTGTTCCTGAGGCTGCCCTAGAGGACTTGGTTCTGCCCCAGCGGAGGTCGTGCAGCTGCTTGGGTCACAGGGTTTCTGGCAGCACCGAGTGCTCAGAATAATTGGAAGCTAGGGCAGCAATAAATACAGTGCTCTAGAAGGGTATAGCATCTGCCTACACCCTGTATCGTCTGCCTACAGTGCGGGAGACCGGGGTTCAATCCCTGGGTCAGGAAGATCTCCTGGAGAAGGGAACGGCAACTCACTCCAGTTATCTTGCCTGGAAAATCCCATGGGCGGAGGAGCCTGGAAGGATACAGTCCAAAGAGTTGGGAAGAGTTGCAAAGAGTGGGACACGACTGAGCAACTTCACCTTCAGAAGGGTATGGTAACCAATATTGGCCAATACACTCCAATATTCTTGCCTGGAGAACCCCCCTGACAGAGATGCCTGGCAATCCACAGTCCACAGGGTTGCAGAGTGGGACACAACCGAAGCAACGCCATGTCAATAGATGCAAGGTTGTTTTTTTTTTTTTTTTTTCCTGTGGCAGCTCTGCCCCAGTGAGGGTTGAGCATGAAGGTGGCGCAGCTGCTTGGGTCACAGGAACCATGGCGGCACCAAGTGTTCAGGGATACGGACTGCCTCCACTGTAGGAGTTACTGCCCTATCAGAATCTTTTTTGAGCCTCTGGTAGCTGGCGATCAGAAGATCTCTTTGGCTAGTGTTTCTCTGTAGCTCCACACATTCAGGCACTTAGCGATCTCCCTTCCCTGGGGTCCTTCACTGTTGTTCAGTGTGTCAGGCACATAGAGAGGCTCCGCTAGCTGGCGGTCCTACTCTGTAGTTCAGCACATCAGTCACTTAGAGGAACACCCTGGATGGGGTCCTGCTCTGTAGTTCAGTGCAGTCAGGGGTTTGATGGGTCAGCCTCTCTACTGTTCAGCTGCCAGTGCTGGCCTGTGGGGAGAGAGAGGCTATGGTGATGGCTCCAGCAGTATCATCTTGCTTCCATGGCTGCCTGGCTTTCTGCCACAGGCACTTTCCAACACAATTACCTCCCTCACATCTCCTAGGTCGTTCTTGCCACAGTCAACAGCAGCCCTCACCCTGGAATTGCTCCACAATCCGGTGCTCCAGCTTCCAGCTGCTGTGCCTTGCAGGGGACCTGCTTTCCTGTCCGGGGTATGTATGGCTGTGGCAAGGGCTGACACATTCTCACTCCATTTAGGCTGCCACAGATCAGCTGTTTCACTCTCAGCCTCAAATGTTTCTCCTGTGACCCAGACGATAGCCGCAGTGTGGGGATTGGACCCCTGCTTCAGTTCCAGCACCCACCGAGGGCAGGTCCAGTCCTAGTAACACTCCTGCTTTTCCCCCTAGTTCCTTTGTCCTACTGAGTGTTTGCATGGTTCTATATACTCTTTTCCAGTGGTCGGGTGCTCCCGTCTGCTCTCAGCTGGTGTTCAGCAAGCACTTCTGTGTCTGAATGGGTAGTCCTGATGTATCCATGGAGAGAGATGTACTCCACGTCCACCTACTCCTCTGCCAACTTGTTCTACACCGCAAATCAGGTTTGAAGCAATTACTGACAGTTGCTTTAGCAGTTGTTCAGGTAGTAAACTATTTTGATCTTTGCACCACCGTGCCATTAGAAGTGAGTAGCTGTGCAAGTCTGAGTTCATCTACTGTGAGCATGGCTGAGAGTCTCTCAAGAAGAGTCCTAGAGAAGTGAAATGATTGGCTCAGTAGCCAGATCCCTCAATGAATATCCCTGTTTTAGCTGTAAGAAACTAGTTACAGTTGCCCTTCCATATTTGCAGCTTCCACATCCAGGGATTCAACCAACTGCAGATTGAAAATATTTGAAAAAAATTTCCAGAAAGTTCCAAAAAAGCAAAACTTGAATTTCCTGCATGTAGGCAGCTATTTACATAACATTTACATTGTATTAGCTATTATACATTAGCTAGAGATGATTTTAAAGTACAGGGGAGGATATGCAAAAGTTATATGCAAATACTGTGTGATTTTATATAAGGAACTTGAGCATCTTCAGAGTTTAATATCCATGGGGGAAGGGGCACAGTGGTCCTGGAACTAATCCTCTGGGGATACTGAGGGACAACTGTATGATCATTTAGGAGAGATCCTGAGCAGATTCCAAAACTCAGGAATTGTCTTAATACCCATCCAGCCTGCAAAACTCTTGTTTCATAATACTTGGCATTCTAATGTTTGACTGTTAATGTCAGTTATAACTAACTTAGTTATATAGTCCACAATGGGAAACATATAGAAGCAAAGATCTGCTCACCACTGACAGACAAATTATGTCATAATTAATAGTTAAGACTTTTATAGATCTTCTTACCTTAAGTTCCCTGGTAGCACAGATGGTAAAGCGTCTGCCTACAATGTGGGAGACCTGAGTTCGATCCCTAGGTTGGGAAGATCCCCTGGAGAAGGAAATGGCAACCCACTCCAGTGTTCATGCCTGGAAAATCCCATGGACCAAGGAGCCTGGTGGGCTACAGTCCATGGGGTTGCAAAGAGTCGGACATGACTGAGCAACTTCATCATCATCATACTTACTTTAAAACCAGAGTACTCCTAAATTATCCTGGTAAATGTCATTCCTATATTAGGCTCCTGAAATCTGTGTTTACAACCACTCTGTACATGGATTGTCACTCGACTATTTTAACATCTTCACCACAGATGTAAAAGTCATGGCCTGATGGTCTGTTCCCTCAGTGCCTGAGCCCTGTGGAGCTTACCTAATGTCTCTTTGCTTTCCTTAAAAAGGAAAACATCCAATAAGATCAATATTTGCTTCAGAAACTGTTCAGACTCTCAATTTTTTATGAAATTCAGACCCCTTAAAAGAAACAAGGATCACTACAGCCCTTTAGAGAACACATTCTTATTGCTGGTTCCAGAAAGGAGAACCTCCTCTGTCCTGGTATGAGCATTTCACTGCTTGCCTGAAGACACTCCCCTGGGTGAGACCATCACATGGAGGGTGTCCTTACAAATAGACTGACCATGGTTAGTGCCAAAGGACTGCAGTGTAGTGGTGGGTGGGGCAGAAGAGATTTCAAGGAAAACAAGAGCTAGTTGACTCCAAGCTCTCTTTCTCGTGGTATCTTGTATGTTTTCTGTTAGAAAGGACTATGGGAAATCTATTACAGTTAGTCCAAAGTTGCACTGCGTGACCAGGAGTCCCATTCTCTGACCATGGTCATCTTCTCAGCATGGAGAAGCCAGGCAGCTAGACTCTCATCATCCCATCTTTCAGTGAGTGAGTCATCCCAGTCTCCTCTCCTGTTTCGTGACAGGGACTCTCGCCAGCCTCAGGAGTCTGGATCCATGATATGTTTCCTCTTTTTGTCATCTTGACTTCTGTTAGCCCACTTAGGCGTGAGTGTAAACCGTCCAAGGCATACCTTTGCAGCTCAGTTTTCCGAGGTCCTTTTTTGTCTCCTTGCCAAAGCAGTCCAGTGATCAGGACTAGGCAGGCAGGGAATCATTCCGCTTCCTTTATTGTCTGTAGCTCAGGTTCAGCCCCTGAGTACAGTGGGGACATGCCTCTCTTCACCCTCACTCTTCTGCGGTATGTTGAAGTGTTACTCACTCAGTCATGTCCTACCCTTCGTGACCCCATGGACTGTAGCTCACCAGGCTCTTTTGTCTGTGGAATTCTCCAGGCAAGAATACTGGAGTGGGTTGCCATTTCCTTCTCCAGGGGGTCTTCTTAACCCAGGGATCAAACTCAGGTCTCCTGCATTGTAGGTGAATTCCTTACTATCTGAGCCATCTGGGGAATACTTTAATCAAATAGGCTACATAATTTCTTCCTAGAAACTGCCCAGTTTACAGGGTTCTGTTCTCCATTGTCCATAGGAAAAAACAGCAAAACTCCTCCTTTACAAAAATATGAAACAATTATAGCATTTTAAGGCAATATATATTACAGTTATAGAATTTGCATGCAACTGTATGACCTAGCCGTGAACTCTAAATTATTCATATTGAAAGCAAATTATTCAATTTACTGCTATTATGATGATCCAGTTATTTAGAGCTTTCTATACAGTTCTTTTTTCCTTGTTAAAAAACAAAATTCAACTGTGGTTGTTCAGTTGCTCAGTCATGTCCAACTCTTTGCAACCCCATGGACTGCAACACACCAGGCTTCCCTGTCGTTCACCACCTCCTGGAGTTTGCTCAAACACATGTCCATGTATTCAGTGATGCTATCCAACCATTTCATCCTCTGTCACCCCCTTCTCCTGCCTTCAATCGTTCCCAGCATCAGGGCTTTTTCCAGTGAGTCAGTTCTTTGCATCAGATAGCCAAAGTATTGGAGTGTCAGCTTCAGAATCAGTCCTTCCAGTGAATATTCAGGACTGATTTCCTTTAGGATGGACTGGTTGGATCTCCTTGCAGTCCGAAAGATTCTCAAGAGTCTTCTCGAACACCACAGTTTGAAAGTGTCGATTCTTGGGCACTTAGCCTTCTTTTTGGTCCAACACTGGAAAAACCATAGCTTTGACTATATGGACCTTTGTCAGCAAAGTAATGTCTCTGCTTTTTATTCAGAGTCAGGTGAGTCAGTTTTAAAGCTTTTGGCTTTATTCAGTGATTCACGAGTCCAGCAGGATCCCATGTAGCAGACTGAAAGGAGCTCTGAAGAGCCATAGAAAATGGAAGCCTTTTACAAGTAGGAGTCAGGTCAAGGAAGTTATTCTAAAAGAGACCTGATTGTTTCAGGCAAGGTCACCTTCCTCTGGAGCACAGCAAGTGTCTGTCAGTTGGATTACCTCACTAGTGCTGACCAGGAAACTCCAGACTTGAAAGTGATATATGTACTTTTCTGACTAGTTAAGATTACCTACCTGGAAAAGGCCAAAACTACAATTAATATATTTATAACTCAGGTGATGTGGGTTTAGCACAAGTGACTCCATTTTGGACCTCTTGTCTCTCTCTCTCTCTCTCTTTTTAAAAATGTATTTGGCTGCACCATGTCTTAGCTGTGGCATGTGGATCCAGCTCCCCGAGCAGGGGCTGATCCCACTAGTCCCCTGAGCATAGAGTCCCATCCTCTGGACCACCAGGGAAGTTCCTTGTCTCTTTTTTAACACCCCAAACTTGGGTTTTATGAATCTGCATCTGTCTTTCTCATTTTATTGCTATAAACCGTGACTATTATATTTCGTTCTAGAGACCAAATTTTAGACCCTTGATATTATATATTATATGTTATGCATTCTTCTATCTTATATATTATATATAATATATTTATAGCTAACCAAGAAAATCTTGCTTTCTATTGGTTTATATTTATGAAAGCTGTACAGTCATGATGTATCATATTTAGGTGTACTTTAGTTTAGGCAAATGTTGAGTTTTAGTGAAGTTTTATAAATCAATATTTCCAAATACAGTCCCTTATAAAATAACTATTTTCAGTCACAAAATTTGAGATTTATTATATCCCAAAGGTAAATATAATAATATAAAATAAGATAAAATATACCTGTGCATTGAAATCTCAATTATCTGTTTAGCTCCATAAATGATGACTCGACAAAAAGATATGGCCTTGGATATTCCTTGGCCCTTTTCAGTGTAATCTGTTACACTATATCAAAATATGGAGTCCTTTTAAAACATCAAGCTTTTATAAGAGGAAAATCTTCTATTGTGGACTTTATAATAAAGACGTGATTTGTAGCAATACAAATGATATGACCCATTACTGTCACCAGAAGCCATTTGCAGGCTTCCTACTGAAGTTTCAAAGCTAACTTGAGAACCTAGTCTTGAAAGCTCAAAAGCTAAAGGGATTTTGGGATTGTTCAGTAAAGAGGTTGGTATGCTATTCTTTCATCTAATCCATGCGTGAGATATCTGTTACCTTTGATCACACAAAATGGATAATATTTAAAATGTCTATATGATTATGAATATATATATGTTTCTATGCTTATAGGTTATAAAATTATTAATACATTTGTGAAGTTCTTCATTAAAAATTTTTTGCATCAATTAGTTTACATAATTATGGTGTATATTTGGAAATATTGACTTATTTTCTCTTCACTTAAAATCATTTCCCAAGTCTCGAGGAAAAGGCCATGGGTATCTGCATGTTGAATAGCCCCCAAGTGAAGTTGAGAACCACTCTTAGAAGATGATCTATAAACTCATATCAAAAAGTTCACTGTTGAGGCTCTTTTCTGACCATCTATTAAAAATTTTTTTAAAACATTTTATTACCTCTCACTTTCTGTTGAATTTTGCATTTTACAACCTTTCATTTTTCTTAATGAGTAACCAGATCTTTTCTGCTCTTTTGATACACTGCCTTTGTAATACAGCTTTGAAGACTTGAGTTGGTAATGTTGTTCTTTGCTCTTTCTGCTTTACATCATTTTAAATAGCTAAATGACAGTGATAAGTTGGAATATGCCTGTAATTTTGTATACACATACTTTTTTTGGCCATGGCTATTTTGCTTTGTGATAAACATGCCATCTCTTTCATTTTAGATAATACAAGAAGACCCAATGCATTCTCCCTGGATGAGCAACACATTACATGTATTTTGTGCAATTAGTGGTACATCAAGGGACCGAAGTTATGGTTCCCCAAGATACACTGATGAAATATGAGGACATGCAGATGTCAAGTGACAATAAGACTGAACTACTCAGAAATATTTGGAGCTGTGCAAATGTTAGGAATTTAAAGATTTGTTATACACAGAATGTTTCTTCCTGACACCAAAACTTTCATGCTTTCATATATATGTAAGCAACTTGAAAGTGCCTGGAAAATTGCACCACTGTGCTTAGTTTGTACTTTTTAAGGTAAATCTATATACTGAGAAGTAGAGCTCAAAAACTTTCATTTGATTTGCTTAATTGTTACTTAAAATATTAATGGTACTGTGTAAAATGGTATAACGGCACTCAATAAAAGGTAAAACTTCTTTGTAATTAGAAGTGAAGGAAATAATACTTTGAACTTAGCATTTTTCTTGACAGGAAGCTAAATTCATTATTATACTACTCCTTGGAGAAAAAAAAATGATAATTTTTTCATGAAACATGGATACTTCCAACTGAGCAGATCATTTGAAACCTTGCCTACCAATGGTCTAGACTGAGCTAAAGGGAAAAAAAGCATTATGTAAACAAGGAAATTTTCACAAAGAAAGGGTATATATAGAAATACCAGGCTTACCAGTCCTTCAAGTTTTGATCCAGTTATGCTAGGTATTCCAGTCAGTGGTCTCTCTAACATACTAGGCAAGGGATTCCTTTCTGGCCTCTGTTTGCCTAGCAAGCAGCCTTTGTTGCCTAAGCTTCATCAGCTGAAGCTATCCATAAAGCTGAACAAACATCTCTGAGATTTGCAGTTACTTCAAAGTTTTAGCAGCAGAATCTGAGGGTAGGGATTTTGTAATGATGATTTTCTTCAGTTTACAAGGTTAATAAAGATTTTGATAGAACTTGATGATCACAGGATTTCTTGGCTCAGTATACAGAACCACCACGTATTTACAAGCTGCTGGCTAAGGATTACATCTCTAACTATAAAGAAACCTCAGATTAACTAAATAATTCAGGAGAAACCAAGATGTGAAGGACATTTTTACCTTGAACTATCCATAAAATTTTGGCTGCCTTTCTTGTAAACATTAAGTCCTAGATTTATTTTTCATATGTAGTTTAACCTATTTTATAGACAAAAAAGGAAAAAACAGACACTGAAATATAAGTGGATTGCATGGAGCTTTGGCTTTTTAAATACTCTGTGATTAAGTAAATCTTAGAGCTCCTTATGCACCTGACTTGGCCATTTTTCTTTACATGTCATTTTTAACCTTTCAGGGGAACATTAAATTACTTATGAAAGGTTAATTTTGTATTTTAATAAGGGATTCATAAATTCCAGAAGCAGTCTGTAATTCCTTAATATCTTGGAGTAACGTGAAAAGTTAGTTTCACCTTTAAAGCTATTATATTTGACACATACGTGTAAAAAATCATCACCCAGAGAGAGTGCTGCCTTCTGAAAATGAGGCATCTTAGGGAAACGTGAGTGCTCTTTTGTCAATGACCAGTCCCTATCTTGTCCCCCGGCATGGCATTGTGCCCTGTGGGTCATTTTAAAAAGTAGAACAAATGACCCCTGCCCTCAAGGAAGTTGCAGTCTAGTTGAGGAGGCAAGGTAGACACAAAAATAAGTAATACAAGAATTAACAATATAAGACAAGATAAGTTGGCTCTGAGGACTGCCAAATGAATGATGCTGTCCATAACTCATATCACATTCAAGGGATGAGAAGCTGCTGTGAGTGTTAATGTTCAGGGATGACTTTATGGAGAAAAGAAAGCCTTGAACAGGCTTACAAAGATGAGAAGCTATTCTAGGCAGGAGGACTGTCACAAGCAAAGGTGCAGAAATAATTTGTAAAAGTTCAGGGGATGGTGAAGAGGCCAGTTTTGTTCAAGAGAGTAATGGATTCTGAATCTAGAAAGAAAATTCACACCTAGATTTTGGAAGGCCTTTAATACCGGGATAATAGTGTTTGGACTTTACTCAATAAACAGAAGGAAACCAGTCAAGGTTTGTGAATGGAAATATGACTTGACTAAACATTACTTTTATGAATGTAATCTTTTATATGGCTGCCAGAAGCTTTTGAGTCCAAGTAGCTGGATATATGAAAACCAGTTAGATAGTTGTACTAATCTAATTATGAGTCCATAAGCCCATAGATGTGAACAAGAATGGAGAAGAAAGGACAAGTGCAAGAGATACTATGTGGAAAGATTGGACATGATTCATTGATGGCCACGGAGAGAAAAGGAGAAAGTAAAGATAATTTTGTGTCCTGTGGCCACAGGCCTCCAGGTCATGGCACAATTTCCCTAGGATTTTTTCACCAGCTTCCAAACTGAGGGCAGAAAGGTATATAGAACAAGGTGGGTTAGACTAGAGAAAGCCAGCTAAGTTGGCCTTGAAACACTGTGTATGTTAGCTATTACTGTTTATATAGTTTAAAGATTTCATGGCTGGTGCACTGGGATGACCCAGATGGATGGGATGGGGAGGGAGGTGGGAGGAGGGTTTAGGGTGGGGAACACATGTAAACCCATGGCTGATTCATATCAATGTATGGCAAAAACCACTACAATATTGTAAAGTAGTTAGCCTCCAACTAAAATAAATAAATTAAAAAAAAATAAAGATTTCATGAATTGATTTGGCCTCTACAGAGGAATTCATATCAAAGAATACATTTCTGCTATACTGATTATTTTTGCAATTAAGCTTGACTCCAGGTTTCCCTGGAAACTACTGTTTTGATAGTCTTTGAACAGCATGTAAAATGTGAATAAAGTCACCATTAGTAGTATTAGTTTATCACGACAATGAGAACCCATAGAGAAAGTAAGCAATTCCATGCAGATTTTATGAGTAACCAATGCACCAGTGGCATCATGTCCATAGATGTTATTGTTACCATATTTATATGAATTGACTGCATATATAAATACTGTAAGTATCTTTTTATGGAAATTTCTAGGAGAAGGTGATGGCACCCCACTCCAGTACTCTTGCCTGGAAAATCCTGTGGATGGAGGAGCCTGGTGGGCTGCAGCCCATGGGGTCGCTAAGAGTCGGACTCGACTGAGCGACTTCACTTTCACTTTTCACTTTCATGCATTGGAGAAGGAAATGGCAACCCACTCCAGTGTTCTTGCCTGGAGAATTCCAGGGATGGGGGAGCCTGGTGGGCTGCCGTCTATGAGGTCGCAAACAGTCGGACACAACTGAGCGACTGAACTGAACTGAAACATCTTTTTTTTAAAATAGAAATGTATTTATTTTAATTGGAGTTTAATTACTTTACAATATTTTAATATAAATTTATTTATTTTAATTGGAGGTTAATTACTTTACAGTATTGTATTGGTTTTGCCATACATCAACATGAACCCACCACATGTATAATATCATATATGAAACGAATTGCCAGTCCAGTTTCGATGCATGATACTGAAACATCTTTTTAAAATGAAACAAAAAGCAGCAGTAGTAGCAACAGCCTTGGAACCGTGACCAAGATATCGTAGAACTAGAGATGACTCACTGGTTAATTAACAAACTAAATAGGTCAGCATCATAAAAACCTAATCCTTTGATTATAAATACTAGTTTATCTGTAATGCAGAACCTGAGCAATGTGTTGAAATCTTAGGAATTCCCTAACTCTTGAAAACCTTAATAATGAGATACATATTTCAGGCTTCTCTTACACAAAATGGTGGGCTACCTTCAGTCTTCTACTAACAGTACACTACTTCAGCTATCAAAACACAGGGAGAGGAGTAGAGTAAAAGACGATTAGGGGTGGGGCTGGGTCTGTACCACAGGCCTATTCCCCTGTCCTGGGAAGTGGCCAGTAAGAGTGCTTTGTTCATCTTGTTCCAGTGACAATGCTTTCTTTCTAGTCCTTAGCCACATAATGGTTCCTCTAAGAAAAGTGTATATGTACGTTTATCCAACTCCGGATTGACGTTGGAACTAAATTCTTCAAAGATTGTGCCTCTATGTATGGCATCTTAAGACTTTTTCCAACATACTTTCTTGTCTTCTCTTTTCCTCTTTGTTAAGCTGTAATTTGTACACCACACTACTCACCCATTTAAAATGCACAATTCAGTGGGTTTTAGTATATTCACAGTTGTGTGACCATCACCACAATTAATTTAGAATATTTTCATCACTTCCAAAGACAATCCCATACTCATAAGCAGTGACTCTCTGTTGCCCACCAACCAGCCCCCAGCCCCTGACAATCAGTAATCAACTTTCTGTATCAATAGATTAGTATTTTAGACATTTCATATAAATGGAATCACATACTGTGTGACCTTTTGTGACTAGCTTCTTTCATTTAGCATGTTTTCAAGGTCCATCCATGTTCTAACTGTATCAGAATTTCACTCCTTTTTTATGGCTGGATAATAACTCCTTTTGTATGAATATGTCATAGTTTATCTGTTCATCAGTTAATGAACATTTGGGTTATTTTTGTTTTCTGGCTATTGTTGATAATGTTGCTATGACCACTTGCATACAAGTTTTTCTATGAATATGTTTTCATTTGTCTTGGGCATATACCTAGGAGTTGAATTCCTGGGTCATATGGTAAATATGTATAACCTTTTGAAGAACTTCCAGACTGTTTTCCACAGTAATTGCACTATGAAGAGGAGAATGAAAAAGTTGGCTTAAAGCTCAACATTCAGAAAACGAAGATCATGGCATCCTGTCCCATCACTTCATGGCAAATAGACGGGGAAACTGTGGAAACAGTGGCTGACTTTATTTTTCTGGGCTCCAAAATCACTGCAGATGGTGACTGCAGCCATGAAAGTAAAAGACACTTGCTCCTTGGAAGGGAAGTTATGACCAACCTAGATAGCATATTCAAAAGCAGAGACATTACTTTGCCGACTAGGGTCCGTCTAGTCAAGGCTATGGTGTTTCCAGTACTCATGTATGGGTGTGAGAGTTGGACTCTAAAGAAAGCTGAGCATTGAAGAATTGATGCTTTGGAACTGTGCTGTTGGAGAAGACTCTTGAGAGTCCCTTGGACAGCAAAAAGATCCAACCAGTCCATCCTACAGGAAATCAATCCTGAATGTTCACTGGAAGGACTGATGCTGAAGCTGAAACTCCAATACTTTGGCCACCTGAATCAAAGAGCTGACTCATTGGAAAAGACCCTGATGCTGGGAAAGATTGAGGGCAGGAGGAGAAGGGGATGACAGAGGATGAGATGGTTGGATGGCATCACTGACTCAATGGACATGGGTTTGAGGGGACTCCGGGAGTTGATGATGGACAGGGAGGCCTGGCATGCTGTGGTTCATGGTGTCGCAAAAGAGTCGGACACGACTGAGCGACTGAACTGAACTGAACAGTCCCAGCAGCACTAAATAAGGATTGTAATTTCCCGATATGCTCAACAACACTTGTTATTATCTGCCTCTTTGATTATACCTTATAGGGGACTGGAATGCAAAAGTAGGAAGTCAAGAAACACCTGGAGTAACAGGCAAATTTGGCCTTGGAATGTGGAATGAAGCAGGGCAAAGACTAATAGAGTTTTGCCAAGAAAATGCACTGGTCATAGCAAACACCCTCTTCCAACAACACAAGACTCTACACATGGACATCACCAGATGGTCAACACCGAAATCAGATTGACTATATTCTTTGCAGCCAAAGATGGAGAAGCTCTATACAGTCAACAAAAACAAGACGGGGAGCTGACTGTGGCTCAGATTATGAACTCCTTATTGACAAATTCAGACTGAAATTGAAGAAAGTAGGGAAAACCGCTAGACCATTCAGGTATGACCTAAATCAAATCCCTTATGATTGTACAGTGGAAGTGAGAAATAGATTTAAGGGTCTGGATCTGATAGATAGAGTGCCTGATGAACTATGGAGTGAGGTTCGTGACATTGTACAGGAGACAGGGATCAAGACCATCCCCATGGAAAAGAAATGCAAAAAAGCAAAATGGCTGTCTGGGGAGGCCTTACAAATAGCTGTGAAAAGAAGAGAGGCGAAAAGCAAAGGAGAAAAGGAAAGATATAAGCATCTGAATGCAGAGTTCCAAAGAATAGCAAGAAGAGATAAGAAAGCCTTCTTCAGCGATCATTGCAAAGAAATAGAGGAAAAGAACAGAATGGGAAAGACTAGAGATCTCTTCAAGAAAATTAGAGATACCAAGGGAACATTTCATGCAAAGATGGGCTCGATAAAGGACAGAAATGGTCTGGACCTAACAGAAGCAGAAGACATTAAGAAGAGGTGGCAAGAATACATGGAAGAACTGTACAAAAAAGATCTTCAAGACCCGGATAATCACGATGATGTGATCACTGATCTAGAGCCAGACATCTTGGAATGTGAAGTCAAGTGGACCTTAGAAAGCATCACTACGAACAAAGCTAGTGGAGGTGATGGAATTCCAGTTGAGCTGTTTCAAATCCTGAAAGATGATGCTGTGAAAGTGCTGCACTCAATATGCCAGCAAGTTTGGAAAACTCAGCAGTGGCCACAGAACAGGAAAAGGTCAGTTTTCAGTCCAATCCCAAAGAAAGGCAATGCCAAAGAATGCTCAAACTACCGCACGGTTGCACTCATCTCACGTGCTAGTAAAGTAATGCTGAAAATTCTCCAAGCCAGGCTTCAGCAATACGTGAACCGTGAACTCCCTGATGTTCAAGCTGGTTTTAGAAAAGGCAGAGGAACCAGAGATCAAATTTCCAACATCGGCTGGATCATGGAAAAAGCAAGAGAGTTCCAGAAAAACATCTATTTCTGCTTTATTGACTATGGCAAAGCCTTTGACTGTGTGGATCACAATAAACTGTGGAAAATTCTGAAAGAGATGGGAATACCAGACCACCTGACCTGCCTCTTGAGAAATCTGTATGCAGGTCAGGAAGCAACAGTTAGAACTGGACATGGAACAACAGACTGGTTCCAAATAGGAGAAGGAGTACATCAAGGCTGTATATTGTCACCCTGCTTATTTAACTTCTATGCAGAGTACATCATGAGAAACGCTGGACTGGAAGAAACAGAAGCTGGAATCAAGATTGCTGGGAGAAATATCAATCACCTCAGATATGCAGATGACACCACCTTTATGGCAGAAAGTGAAGAGGAGCTAAAAGCCTCTTGATGAAAGTGAAAGAGGAGAGTGGAAAAGTTGGCTTAAAGCTCAACATTCAGAAAACGAAGATCATGGCATCTGGTCCCATCACTTCATGGGAAATAGATGGGAAACAGTAGAAACAGTGTCAGACTTTATTTTTGGGGGGCTCCAAAATCACTGCAGATGGTGACTGCAGCCATGAAATTAAAAGATGCTTACTCCTTGGAAGAAACGTTATGAGCAACCTAGATAGTATATTCAAAAGCAGAGACATTACTTTGCTGACTAAGGTCCGTCTAGTCAAGGCTATGGTTTTTCCTGTGGTCATGTATGGATGTGAGAGTTGGACTGTGAAGAAGGCTAAGCGCCAAATAATTGATGCGTTTGAACTGTGGTGTTGGAGAAGACTCTTGAGGGTCCCTTGGACTGCAAGGAGATCCAACCAGTCCATTCTGAAGGAGATCAACCCTGGGATTTCTTTGGAAGGAATGATGCTAAAGCTGAAACTCCAGTACTTTGGCCACCTCATGCGAAGAGTTGACTCATTGGAAAAGACTCTGATGCTGGGAGAGATTGGGGGCAGGAGGAGAAAGGGATGACCCAGGATGAGATGGCTGGATGGCATCACAGACTCGATGGACGTGAGTCTGAGTGAACTCCGGGAGTTGGTGATGAACAGGGAGGCCTGGCGTGCTGCAATTCATGGGTCGCAAAGAGTCAGACACGACTGAGCGACTGAACTGAACTGAGTAGGTATGAAGTGGTATCTCATTGGGGTTTTTGTTTGCATTTCTCAAAAGGTTAATGAAGTTGAGCATTGTTTCATGTGTTTGTTGACCATTCTTATCCGTTCTTTGGCAATACGTCTATTCAGATTCTTTACCCATTTTTAAACACTGGTTTGTCTTTTGATTGTTGAGTTGCAAAAGTTCTTCATATGTTCTAGATGCAAGTTTCTTATCAGCTATATGATTTCCATAAATTTCTGTGGCTAACTTTTTACTTTTGTAATGGTGTTCTTTGAAACAAAAGTTTTTTAATTTCGCTGCAGTCTAATTTCTCTATGTTTTCTTGTCATTTGTGCTTTGATGTTGTACCTAAGAAGACATTGCCTAATCCAAGGTCATGGAGATTTATACCTAATTTTCTTTGAGTTTAAATTAATTTTTTTATTTGACTACTTACCCATACTTATTTACAGATTGCAAGTCTTCTTATGGTACATAACATGTTTTCTGTAGTTGATCTCAGCTTTGTTCACACTGAAGAGAGTGAACAGTTGCTGTTCTATGCTCAGTTGCTGCTGCTGCCACTGATTTGTTTTCTTTCAGGATCAAGATGGGCACTTTCATATATAATCTTATTTTTAATTCCTTCTCTGGCAAGTCTTTCCTGGATTCTTAGCTTTGCATAATTATACCTACAATGGAACCAGCATCCTAAAGTCACCAAGATAAATCCTTCTACTCCAATGTCACATAATCTATTTCTACCTTCCCGTTCCCTGGGTCCTTAGGCTCCGGAGCAGCCACCGTAGGGACTGTCAGCACCTCTGACTTTTATAGTTTTAACTCTTACTTTTAGATCTTTGATTCATTACAAGCTGGATTTTGTATATGGTGTGAGATAAGGGTTCAAATTCATTGTTTTGCGTGTGGATATCCTGTTGTCTTTGTACCATTTGCTGAAAAGACTTATTTTCCCGCTTGAATTGTCTTGGTACTCTTTTCAAAAATCAATTGACCATAAACACATGGTTTTATTCTGGGCTCTCAGTTCTATTCCATTGATCTATATTCTGTCTTTATGCCAGGACTACATTGTCTTGATTAATGTAGCTCTATAGTAAGTTTTAAAATTGGGAAGTGCAAGTCCTCTCGCTTTGTTCTTTTTTAAGACTGTTTTGGATATTCTGGTCCCTTGCATTTCCATATGAATTTTAGATTCAGATTGTCAGTTTTTGCAAAAAAAATATAGCTGAGATTTAGGTAGGATTTGCTGTGAATCCATAATTTAATTTGAGGAGTATTGCCACCTTAAGTATTGCCACCTTAAGTTTCAATTCAAGAACATAAGATGTTTTTCTGTTTACTTTGGTTTTCTTTAATTTCTTTCAACAGTATTTTGTAGTTTTCAGTGTAGAAGTATTTCACTTCCTTTGTTAAATGTATTCCTTGCTATTTTATTCTTTTTAAAACTATTATAAATGGAGTTTTTTTTTTCATTTTCCAGTTATTCTTTGCTAGTTTATAGAAATACAACTGACTTTTGTATATAGGCCTTGTATCCTGAAAGCTTGCTGGATGCATTTAGTAGCTTTAATTGTGTTTTTTTTTTTAACTGATTCTTTAGCGTTTCCTATATAATATTGTGTCATCTGGAAATATAGAGAATTTTACGTCATCGTTTCCAATCTTGATTCTTTTCATTTCATGTTCTCACTTGGCAACCCACTCCAGTATTCTTGCCTGGAAAATCTCATGGACAGAGGAGCCTGGCGGGCTACAGTCCACAGGGTCGCAAAGAGTCAGACACGACTGAGTGACTTCACTTGACTCACTCGCTTGCACTTGGCTAGGACTTCCAGTAGAATGTTAAATAGCAGTGGTAAGAGCAAGACATTCTTGTGTTATTACTCATCTTTGGGAGAAAGCTTTCAAACTTTCACTGTTAGGTGTAGTTTTAGCTATGGGTTTTTCATAGATGCTTTTTATCAGGTTGGGGAAGTTCCCTGCAACATGCTTTGCATCTGTTTTCCGATTCAGTAAGTTCCCCCAGTCATCATATGACCCCTGTGTGATGTATAGGGAAATAGATGACAAAGGTACCCTATTAAGAAAAACTACATTTCTTAATGTTAATATGACATGTACTCTATGGCATATAAGGAAATGGATGACAAATGGTTAAGAAATGTACTCAAGATACACATCAAATTAGAAATGAAATCAAAGCATCCTAATTCAGGGTCCAAAGTGTTTTCAGCTATTATATACTATTTCCTACAGTCTCCTGCTGCAGCTTTGTACAGAGACCCAAGAAGTTTCCTCTCTTCCACTTTTTTACTAAGAAGGTAAGCCCTTAAAGGTAGAGTCTCTTCTGATTTTTGTCTCTGTTTCCCTGAAACATAAAAGCACCTGCCAAAGAATAAGTACTTGAGCAGTCTCAAGAAAGCCAGTTTAGATAAGCAGATCCTTCTAGAGCTTTCAGTATGGGCAAGGCAGTGTGAACAATACCCCAGCCCTCAAAGAGCTTGTGGTTGAGGAAGATAAGACATAGTCACATAAGGAGATAAGAGAAGGTCTGATAATAGCAAATCAGTGGTCATGACAAGTGCTTGAATAGGCAGAGCTTTTTTAGATGTAGAATAAAACAGGCTTCATGAAGGACGACAGCCTTGAGGGATGGGTAGGAACCAGCATGTGTGTGTTACGGAAGGACCTTAGGCAGGGTAGTTAAAAACTTCATTTTAACTATTAAATGAACACTGACCCTTAGAACCGATCACTAGAATAAGAGCCATGCAAAGGAAAAATAATAATAGATAAATAATAAATCATGAAAATAATAATATGTTACCTGCATATAAAAGCAGGTAACATCTTGTTCTTCTGACCCCTTATGCTTTTTCTTTAGAGTCAAACTCAGGAAAGCAGCTTATTTTTTTTTTTTTCTGTCAGAACATTTGCACTCTAGTTGCTTGGTCCCCATGTTAGAAAACTTTTGAAGCCAACCTCGGTCAAATTCTGACCAACAAGTCTTGTTCTTTGTGTATTGCAGCATTTTGTATTCTTTGTGTATTGCAGCATTTTGTAATAATCACCGATTCTGTAGATTGCCTAGGGCTGAGAGTCTTACAGGCTCTGGACTCCTCATCTGGCATGCTGAGTGTGTGCCTCTGATAGGAAACCAAGGAAAGCTATCATATGAACTGTTGAGGGCTGTAATCTGGGAATTGTCGACCATCTGTCACAATTTTTTGATCTTCCATTGTAAGCCAGCTATACGGACGATCAAGGCTGTATTCAGCGGGTAGATACACAGGTGCGTGCTAAGTCACTTCAGTGGTGTCCAACTCTACGACCCCATGAACTGTAGCCTGCTAGGCTCCTGTGTCCATGGGATTCTCCAGGCAAGAAGACTGGAGTGGATTGCCATCCCTTCCTCCAGGGGATCTTCCCACCCCAGGGATCCAACCCAAGACTTTTGTGTCTCCTGCATTGCAGGCAGATTCTTTACCTACTGAGCCACCTGGGATACACAGGTAAGACATTATAATCTAGCAGCTACTCCAAGGGTGGCCTTTCTCTGTCATTAACTGGACTGGGTCTTCTCGATTCTGTATCCGTTTGAGAGATGTAAGCAATAGTGGCTAGCACTGTTATATTTGGATGTTTGATACTGAGAAGCAAAAGCAGAGCTAATATAGACGTGGAGTTCTGTTCAGTGCAAAGCTGACCAGGTCCTATAGTGCTCCTGCACTGAATTATTTCATAATTCTTCCTTGCCATAGTCAAGATTTGTGATGCTTCCAGAGACACTGTAACATGAAGATAGTACTATATCTTCCCTCCATAGCCCAAACTAAATCTAGATAGACAAACACACAAAATGAAAGAGGTTGAGTGAAGGGAAAGGGCTGATCTGACAGAATTATCCCTACCAGAACAAGTACAGTGAAAGTGAAAGGCTTCTGGGAGGAAACTAGGCTGGACTTTTTTCCACCGGAACCCCTAGTAGGTACAGGGTCAGCTGAACACAATTCAGGTCACATGCAAGAGAAATTATGTTCAAAGAGGTAATCTGGGGTATTTACACAGAATGTTTTGGTTTTGAAAATAAGGTAATCCCACCACCACCACCACCACATCCTCCTTTGTTATGGAAAGTGAAAGTCACTCAGTCATGTCTGACTCTTTGCGACCCGATGGACTGTAGCCCGCCAGGCTCCTCTGTCCATAGGATTTTCAAGGCAAGAAGACTGGAGTGGGTTGCCATGCCCTCCTCCAGGGGACATCCCCTACCCAGGGATCAAATCGGGCTCTCCTGCATTGCAAGCAGATTCTTTACCTATCTGAGCCACCATGGAAGCCACTGGAAAAACATACAAAGCTGCCGGCTGATAGCAATCAACACTGCCATACTGGCACATGCTGACTGCATATGAACCCTGCCCTGTGTCTGTCTTCCTGAACAGTAGCCAGTTATTCATCGTTGTAGCTTCCACACACACCTGAGCATCAACCACCCGTCCCTTATGCCCCCAGACTCTTGGGCCCCTCTGCTTACCTCCTCTGGCTTCCTTCCACTATCAGAATTACACAGAAGTGGTTTTTGGTTAGTGATTGAACTGATATGAGTTACTCCCTCGGTATTTCCTCTCTAGACAGTCTCTAAAGCCATAGCCGCCTTCAGTTGAATTTACTGTATGTTTCTCATTTGGATTTCTTCTGTCTACGTTCACAGATCACCAGCTCTCTTAAAAAAGATGAAAAAGTTTTCAGTTTCTGTCCCCATTTCTTACCCATTTCTCTGCAGCTATAGAAATCCTGTAGGGGAAAATTTGCCCAGCCAATCTTGTTTAAAGACATTTCGTCCTCACTTTGGGTGATGGGACCTGGAGTGAGGTCTGCAGTCTCTGTGTCTAGCAGGCGAGTGCCGGCCCCTCCCTCCCAGGGCCTCCTGGGTCCTGTCCTCCTCTGCTCAGTCTCTTCTTCTCCCCAAGAGCTCCCCACCCCCCTGTGCTGTGTGCTCTCCTCACACTAGCTGCTCAGCGCTCGCTGTCTGGATGAACCAGTTCCCGCACCGTGACCCATAACTCCAGCTCATCTCACTGAAGGGCATTTCAGCAAGTTTCTGCAGCCACTGCAACTTGGGGGAAACTGACATTTAGTTGGTCAGGATCTGAGAAGCCTGCACTAGGGAAATGTCTTGAGATGGAACTGGCTGTAGTTTCCTTTTCTTTACCCCAAATCTGAAATTTATCTCGCAGATGGATACCTCTCTGCCCTCAGGCTCCCTCCCGGCCAGGTATTCTGCAGCACGGATTTCTTCCTTTGGATGGCTCTCAGCAAATCAGTCCCTGGCCCTGCTCTGCTTCCTCCCCCTGATCCGATGTTGGGACATCCCTAAAAGTCAGCTACCTCATCATCCCACCCCCTCTTCTAGGAGGGAGCAGAGTGGGGTGGGTATCTTGCACTTCCTCTTTCCAGGAGCCCAGCAAGCCACCACATCTTTGTAATTGTGACAAGGTACACACACGCACCTCCATTGATTCAGGACTTTATGTCTTTCAGTAGATAGTCTTCTCCAGCTAATGCTTTTTTCCTTCAGGGCTAATATCTTAGACGTCTTGGGTCTTATTAGAGGAATTAAACTGCTTTATAGTTGGCAGCAGTGATAGAACTGAAATTGTTTGTCCAAGTTAACAAGTTGGAGGGTCACTAGTAGTGAGAAAGACTTCACCAGGAAGTGGAAAGGACAGCTACAGGGATGGTGAGGCAGACCTTGAGCATCCTCAGATTCCAAACATAGCCTGCCTGTAGACCAACTGCCAGGTTAGAAATGAGGGTGAGGTTGCCCGCTCCTGCTTGTGGTATGCAGGTATGAGTGTATAGACCCTGACCTTCCCCACCATCACTTGCTGGCCGACCTCACACATGCTCACTTCTTTGGTTATTCCTTTGATCCCTGGTCCCTTAGATCTTAGAACTGTGGTTCTTAATTGGGATTGATCATTGAGTAGGATCAATGCCAAGACATCTGGCAATGACTTGAGGACATTTTGGGAAATGTGCTAGAGACCTGGGGTGCTGTGCAACACCCTACTGTGCCCAGGCAGCCACCCACAACAAGAATGTACCTGGCCTCTAAGGTCAGGAGTGCAGAGTACCACTACCACGTGCCTCACTGAACTCCCTGAAAGCTGCTCCACCAGCTGGTTCATCCTCAAGGACCCTTTTGCTGGTCATCCCATCAGTAAATTCACTGGGAGATCTCTTTCCTACTAGGGACTTTTTTACCCTCAGCCACAACTGTTACCCTCTTGTGTCCCTGCATACCAGGCTTCCCAGGATGGTAGTGGTAAAGAACCTGCCTGCCAATGCAGGATACACAAGAGTCGCGGCTTCCATTCCTGGGCCAGGACGATTCCTTGGAGGAGGGCATGGCAACCCACTCCAGTTTCCTTGCCTGTACAATCCTGTGGACAGAGGAGCCTGGCAGGCTACAGTTCATAGGGTCTGACACAACTGAAGCGACTTAGCATGCGCACACACACGTACCTGCACACCACAAGTGGGAGTGGGCCTCCCGACCCTCATTTCTAATCTGGCACTTGGTCTACAGGTGAGCTTTGCATACACGAGCTCATTTTATACTCACTGCAACTTTGTGAGGCAATTACTAATATCACCCACCTCCTTATGACTGGGGAAGCTGAGGCACAGTGAAGCTAGATAAGTTGTTTGAGATCACACCATCAATAAGCAGTCAGCTAGAATCTGAACCCAGGGAATCTAGTGTAGAAATTCACACTCTGAACCACCACATGGAGATGAATCAGGGAAAAAGGAGGACAGATGCAGGAGAATAAAGTGATGAGGAAGCAAGGAAGGAGGAGGAAAGCTTCAGTTCCCTGACATCGGAAGGCAGTTTCTAGACGGTACCCAGCCTCTTTTTCCAGGCCCTTGGATCACCCACTTCTGTCTCTGTTACCAAAGCTTCCTAAGTACATCGGACTTAGGCAAGAGTTCAAATCAATGAAATAAGTGGTGTCCAGAGGAATTGACGTTTTCTTTCGTTAAAAATTTTTTATTGGAGTACACTTGCTTTATAATGTTTTGTCAATTTCTGGTGTACAGCAGAGTGGATCAGCTATATGTATACATATATCCCTTCTTTTTTGGATTTCCTTCCTATTTAGGTCATCACAGAGCACTGAGTTCCCTGTGCTATACAGTAGGTTCTCATTAGTTATACATATACATATACATAGTAGTCTATACGTGTCAATCCTAATGTTCCAAATTTATCCCTCCCCAATTCTGAAAGAGATGGAAATACCAGACTACCTGACATGCCTCTTGAGAAATCTGTATGCAGGTCAGGAAGCAACAGTTAGAACTGGACATGGAACAACAGACTGGTTCCAAATAGGAAAAGGAGTACGTGAAGGCTGTATATTGTCACCCTGCTTATTTAACTTCTGTGCAGAGTACATCATGTGAAACGCTGGACTGGAAGAAACAGAAGCTGGAATCAAGATTGCTGGGAGAAATATCAATAACCTCAGATATGCAGATGACACCACCCTTATAGTAGAAAGTGAAGAGGAGCTAAAAAGCCTCTTGATGAAAGTGAAAGTGGAGAGTGAAAAAGTTGACTTAAAGTTCAACATTCAGAAAACGAAGATCATGGCATCTGGTCCCATCACTTCATGGGAAATAGATGGGGAAACAGTGGAAACAGTGTCAAACTTTATTTTGGGGGGCTCCAAAATCACTGCAGATGGCAATTGCAGTCATGAAATTAAAAGATGCTTGGTCCTTGGAAGAAAAGTTATGAGCAACCTAGGTAGCATATTGAAATGGAGAGACATGACTTTGCCAACAAAGGTCCATCTAGTCAAATCTATGGTTTTTCCAGTGGTCATGGATGGTTGTGAGAGTTGGACTGTGAAGAAAGCTGAGCGCTGAAGAGATGATGCTTTTGAACTGTGGTGTTGGAGAAGACTCTTGAGAGTCTCTTGGACTGCAAGGAGATCCAACCAGTCCATTCTGAAGGAGGTCAACCCTGGGATTTCTTTGGAAGGAATGATGCTAAAGCTGAAACTCCAGTACTTTGGCCACCTCATGCGAAGTGTTGACTCATTGGAAAAGACTCTAATGCTGGGAGGAATTGGGGCAGGAGGAGAAGGGAATGACAGAGGATGAGATGGCTGGATGTCATCACTGATTCGATGGACATGAGTCTGAGTGAACTCTGGGAGTTGGTGATGGACAGGGAGGCCTGGCGTGCTGCAATTCATGGGGTTGCAAAGAGTCGGACACGACTGAATGAGTGAAATGAACTGAACTGAACACCAGTTTCCCCCCTGCTACTGCCAATAAGTGGCTTCCGTCATGTCTGACTCTGTGCAACCCCATAGACGGCAGCCCAACAGGCTCCCCTGTCCCTGGAATTCTCCAGGCAAGAACACTGGAGTGGGTTGCTATTTCCTACTCCAATGTATGAAAGTGAAAAGTGAAAGTGAGTCGATCAGTCGTGTCTAACTCTTCACGCCCCATGGACTGCAGCCTACCAGGCTCCTCCATCCATGGGATTTTCCAGGCAAGAGTGCTGGAGTGGGGTGCCATCGCCTTCTCCGAGTTTCCCCCCTAGTAACCAGAAATCTGTTTTCTACATCTGTGACTCTATTTCTTTTTTTTTTTACCCTTTTAAAAATATAAATTTCTTTATTTTAATTGGAGGCTAATTACTTTACAATATTGTATTGGTTTTGCCATATATCAACATGAATCTTCCACGGGTATACACGTGTTCCCCATCCTGAACTTATTTCCCTCCCCTTACCATCCCTCTGGGTCTTCCCAGTGCACCAGCCCCAAACATCCTGTATCGTGCATCGAACCTGGACTGGCGATTCATTTCACATATGATATTATACATGTTTCAATGCCATTCTCCCAAATCATCCCACCCTCTCCCTCTCCCACAGAGTGCAAAAGACTGTTCTGTACATCTGTGTCTCTTTTGCTATGTGACTCTATTTCTGTTTTGCAAATGAATTCATTTGTACCATTTTTTTAGATTTTACATATAAGCAGTATCATATGATGTTTGTCTTCCTTACTTCACTCAATATGACAATCTCTAGGTCCATTCATGTTCCTGAAAATGGCATTATTTTCTTCTTTTTCATGGCTGAATAATGGCAACCCACTCCAGTATTCTTGCCTGGAGAATGCCATGGTTGAAGGAGCCCGGTGGGCTATAGTCCATGTGGTCACAAGAGTCGGACACGACTGAGCGACTTCACTTTCACTTTCCCTAACATTCTAATCTTATTTTTATATAGTAAAAATGCAATGGTTTTCTGAAGGAATCTGAATTCAGGAGTAGAAAAATGCTACATTTTGGTTTTCTTTTCCCCTCTCTGCCAAAGCACAACCTAGGACAACAAACTCAAAAGATCCACCTATGTCCTCCCTCACCATATAGCTATAATTTCGAAAAGCGTGTGCATGTGTGCTCGCCAGGTATCATCAGTCGTGTCAGATACTTTGCGACCCCATGGACTGTAGCCCCCCAGGCTCCCCTGTCCATGGGCTTCTCCAGGCAAGAATACTGGAGTGGGGTGCCACGCCCTCCTCCAGGAATCGAACCTGAGTCTCTCGTGTCTCCTGCATTGCAGGTGAATTCTTTACCCACCGAGCCACCCGGGAAGCCCACTTTAAACAAGAACAGGCCTTAAAATCCTAGGAAGACTGGAGACTAAACTGAAGATCATTCCAATTCTCAAATAAATTCTCAAAAGCCCTCTCACCTTCACCTGCACCTTGCCACATCTTTAGGGTTCTAAAAGAAATGACAGCTTTATGGCTAAAGCAAACACTGGCCCTGAGAACAAACCTGGAACTCTCAGCTCCTTACCCAGAGTGGGAAGAAGACTATGGGTTTTGGCGTGTTTACTTCGGTAGGTAGAACCGGAAGGGTGTCAAGATTCCGTGGCTTGGTGTCCAGCTGCAGCCTCTCTCCTAAGTTCTAGAATCTATACCCAGCTGCTTGCTGGGCTTCTCCCCTTGGAGACCCATGGGTACTTCAGGATCACCATGCCCCCACCTGACCTCCTGCTCTTCCCTGAACACCTGCTCTTCTTCCTGTGTTTCCCGTCTCAGTGATGACAATATCTCCCATCCAGTTACCCAGGCCAGGAACCCACGAATCACCTAGGTCAGCATACATTTTCTGTAAAGAGCCAAATGGGAACTATTTGGGGCTTGGCCAGCCATACGGTCTCCATCGCAACTAGTCAGCCCTGCTGTTGCAGAATGAAAGCAGTCATTAGACAGCATGTAGCAAGTGGGTGGGGCTGTGTTCCAATCAGTCTTCAATTGGGTGCACTAAAATGTTTTCACATAATTTTCATAGGTTCCACAATGATAGGTTCCTTTTGATTTTCTTCCCAGCTATTGAAAAATGTAAAATCCATTCTTAGGTCGTGGGTCATACAGAAATAAATGGGCTGGATTTGGTTGGTCTAGAATCCTCACGGTCCTTCCTTCTCACATCTAATTGGTCAAGTCCTACAGAACTCACTTCCTGAACGCATCTTGGATCTGTCCCACTTCTTCATCCATATGTACACCATGTGAGATCTTTGTCCATATCTATACCACTTGTCCACATGGCTTGTCCTGACATGGACAGTTTAACAAAATTGAAGACTGCAAAGAAAGATCCTCTATGACTATGGTAAGCAGAAGTACATGTCCCTCCCAGCTTACGTTCCTCACAGTGTGAAGGATATGCTAAAGAAGCATTTGCTTCTTCCTACATCTGGCACTGCAGAAAAAATCTGTTAATGACTGCCAGGGTTTCATGAGGTGGCCTTAGAGGAGAGGGGAAACGATGCTCTGTAATCTAGTGCATGTGAAAGGGACTATGAAGCAGAGAATGGGAGAGAGCTCCTGAGTACAAGATGGCTCTGCCTAACCTGAGGGACTGCCTGGCCAAGGTCGGGCCCTTATCTCCAGGGATCTCCAGACTGAGACACTCAGATCTGCTTCGGTTAGGGGCCATGACATCTTCAGGTGGCTGCTACTGCTACTGCTAAGTCACTTCAGTTGTGTCTGACTCTGTGCGACCCCATAGACGGCAGCCCACCAGGCTCCCCTGTCCCTGGGATTCTCCAAGCAAGAACTCTGGAGTGGGCTGCCATTTCCTTCTCCAATGTATGAAAGTGAAAAGTGAAAGTCAAGTCGCTCGATTGTGTCCGACTCTTGGCAACCCCATGGACTGCAGCCTACCAGCCTCCTCCGTCCATGGGATTTTCCAGGCAAGAGTACTAGAGTGGGGTGCCCTTGCCTTCTCCACTTCAGGTGGCTAGAACTCAGCTAATCTGCCCAAGACAGCTGAGGTATTGCTTCTCAGTTGCTAGTCCCCTGTCCTGTCTATACTTTCAGCGCAGCATTGTAGAGCAGCAGCATTCTTCCCTGGAAAGGGAACCAGTGGCCAAACATCCCTGGAGTTCACCCTGTCTGTAGGATGACAGTCACCTAGTCCTGGTGGGAGCAAGAGACATTAGGCAAATCACTCTTTGATGTCATGCCTCCCATGTAAAGAAAGGGGAAAGCCAAGTCCATTTCGATTTTATTCATTTGCTGGAATTTAATAAGCATTTTAGATTTTTAAAAATATTATTGAAGTGTGAAGATTTCCAATGTTGTGTTAATTTCTGCTGTATAGTAAAGTGATTCAGTATATACACACATATATATTTTTTCATGTTCTTTTCCACACAATTTATCATGGGATGCTGAAAATGGCTTTTTGTGCTATGCAGTAGGACCTTGTTGTGTATTCATGGTATATATAATAGTTTGCATTTGCTAATCCCAAACTCCCAATACTTCCCTCCCCCACCCCGCTTCCTCAAGGCAACTGGAAATCTGTAAGAAACATTTTCAATTTCTGATTGTTTCTTTTTTCTATGTTGCCAAGGATAGGATGATTAGAAGTAACTACATGTCTCTTAATACGACCTTTTCCTTTCTGTAGAAGTGAACTGCCACAGCAAACTGCTCCTTGAATGACACAAAACTCTGTTCCAAAACAAACACCTAGAAATGTTATATAAAATACAACATCACACATAGAGATTTCACACTGTCTCCCCTCTCCTCAAACCTCCAGTTTCTTCTCTACCATGTCACTCTCAGCAAATGATCTTTCTTCTGATTGCACTGAAAAAATAGGAATCAGAAGAGGATGTCCCCATCTTCCCTGCTGCCAACGCCCCCAAACTCTATGCTGCCTTTCCTCCTGATCTCCCCTCATCTCATGACCACGTATAAGCTGAGCACTTTATCTGTATTAACACATCTAATCCTCACAACAACTCTCTGAAGTAGGTGCCATTATTATCATAATCATCCCTATCTTTAACAGGAGGACGCTGAGGCACAGACAAGTTAAGTAACCTGCACAAGGTCACACAGTTCGTAAATGATGGAGCCAAGATTCAGACCAGGCAGTCTTGGTCCAGAGCCCTTGCTCTTAACCACTGTGAAATCTTATTTTCAGTATCGCTAATTTTACAATAATAATGATTTCAGTTTGTTGTGTGTTGCAAATGGACATGAGTCAATAATTGAACTCCAATGTGGCACTGCCTTAATTAATTTCATTTCATGTGTGTATGGCTTGTCTCAATCAGAGAGAAAGCTTCTGAAAGGCAGACACCATGTTTAAAGACAATTTTTTTTTTGCAGATCACTAAGTCATTCAATAGTATTTTTTGCCCACAGAAAATTGGCAATAAATATTTACTGAATGATTGAAGGGAAATTGCCAGAGTCCAGCTGCAGCAGCCAGGGATTCAACCTGAAGGGGTGAGTGGTTTTGGCGAGAAACTGAGGCAGCCTCTCAGTTTTCTTGGACTGCCTGTTTATTTCAAGCTTATGATTCTCTTTTATACTTTTACAAAAGCATTAGGTCAGAGGTTTGATATTTTTAGTTCCCATTGACCCAGATTTATTTTTCTCCAAAAATCATTGTTGCCCCTCAAAAGGAGTTCCTTCCTCAGTGATTCTCTTGTCTACTTTTTCTCATGTGTCCTTGTGAATACGCTGTAACTCATGCTAATGTCTGGGCTGCATACCACATTCCTCAGTTTAATTCTTACCTTTCTAAGTCCTGTTTGCCCCTAGTATCCTAAGCTCACTATTTCTAAGAAAGGGCTTCTAGCTATAAATAGCTCTAAAGTCCCTAATCTCTATAAGCTATAGTAGAATATGCTAACATTACAGCATCCCTTAAATCTTTAGCTTCTAACTATTTTAATTATTCCTAAGCCCTAAATTCAGCAAACTCCTTTGCCATAAACACTTTCCCCACAAATAGGCTTCAGATAGCAATCCCTCCCTTGGTCTCAAGCTGCGGCCTCTGTGCTCACCCTGGAACACTCTTGTAAAAGTCCTTGAACAAATGTCAATGATTAACTTTATGAATTATTCTTTGAGCAGAGCTGCAAGAGGCTTTATGCCTTCTCATGCTCCTCTCAAAAACAGTAAGCACCTTAATATTCTCTTCAGTCAGCTCAGCTGAGGAAAGGAAAAACAAGTCAGAATCACAAAGCCTAACTCCTTCATTCTGGAACAAAGGGAGGGGGTATAGGGCCTTGCCTCCATTTTGTCAGTAATGCCTAATGCAGCTCCCGACAGGAAATACAAGAAAATTTATGAACCTTTCCACACAGAGGTATAGAAGGTTAATTTCTTAGGTCAATCAGGAAAGATATTCCTCGAGACTTTTCTATGATTTTGGTTTTCATGAATCTTTTTGTTAACAAAAGTGTTATTGAGATATAAAGTGCATTTAATGATTTTCAGTATTGCCATTGAGTTGTATGATCATCACCACAATCAACTTAAAACCTTACCATCACTCTGCCTCAAAAAACCCTGTGTCCATTAACACCACTTTGCAGCCTTTCCTCTTTCCTTCCCACATCTCCTCCCAGCCCTAGGCAAGCACTAATCTAGTCTCCAACTCTAAGGACTTGCATCTTCCAGACATCTTGCAATATGTGGTTTTTGTCTGACTAACTTCTCTCACTTAGCTTAATATTTTTAAGGTGGTTGTTGTTGTTCAGTCGCTCAGTTGTGTCCGACTCTGTGCGACCCCATGGATTGCAGCATGCCAGGCGTCCCTGTACTTCACAATCTCCAGGAGTTTGCTCAAACTCATGTCCATTGAGTTGGTGATGCCATCCAACCATCTTATCCTCTCTCATCCCCTTCTCCTTCTGCCCTCAGTGTTTCCCAGGAGCAGGGTCTTTTCCAATTAGTTGGCTCTTCACGTGAGGTGGTCAAAGTATTGGAGCTTCAGTTTCAGCATCAGTCCTTCCAATGAATATCCCTACAATGAACTATTATTTGCAATAAAAAGGAATGACTCATTAACAATTTTATGCAACCAACTTACTAATGTATTGCAAGATTCCAGACATATTTATACTTAGTTTTAAAAAAGTATTTGTTGTAAAATATTCGTAACACAAATTTTTCCATTTTAAGTGTACAATTCAGTGACATTACGAATATTCACACACAAAAAAAGAATATTCACATTGCTGTACAACCATCACTAATATGCATCTCCAGAACTTTTTCATCATCCCAATCTGAAATGCTGTGTGAATTAAGTAATAGCTCCCCACTCTTCCCTCCCCTCCAGCCTCTGGCAACCACCACTGTTCTTTCGTTTCTATGAATCTGAGTCTTCTAGATAACTCAGATAAGAGGAATAAGACAGTATTTGTCCATTCGTACTGGCTTAGTTCATGTAGCATAAAGTCTTCAGTCTTCATCATTGTTTTCGCATTGTCAGAATTTCCTTCCTTTGTAAGACTGAATAATATTCCACTACATTTTGATCATCCATCCACCTGTCAAGGGATGTTTAGGCTGCTTCCACGTTTCAGCTGTTGTGAAAAATGCTGGTATGAACATGGGTGTACAAATGCCTGTTAAAGTCACTACTTTCAATTCTTTTAGATATATATCTAGGAGTAGAATGTGTGGATCATATGACAACCTTGTTTAACTTTTTGAGGAACTGCCAGACTTTTCACAGTAGCCAGTTTTCCACAGGAGCTTCATCATTTTATATTCCTACCAGCAGTGACCCAGCCTTCCAACTTCTCTAGATCCTCATCAAAACTTGTTCTTTTCCTTTTTTTAAAAAAAAAAAAAAAGTCATCCTAATGAGTGGGAAGAGATACCTCACTGTGGTTCTGATATGCATTTCCCTAATGATTATGCCATATTTTCCTAAGTTATATTATCCAAGAACTACCTTATGAGATTTTAAAAAATTGTTTCAGTTCAGTTCAGTCGCTCAGTCATGTCCGACTCTTTGCGACCCCATGAATCGCAGCACGCCAGGCCTCCCTGTCCATCACCAGCTCCCGGAGTTCACTCAGACTCACGTCCACCGAGTCCGTGATGCCATCCAACCATCTCATCCTCGGTCGTCCCCTTCTGCTCCGGCCTCCAATCCCTCCCAGCATCAGAGTCTTTTTCAATGAGTCAACTCTTCTCATGAAGTGGCCAAAGTACTGAAGCTTCAGCTTTAGCATCATTCCTTCCAAAGAAATCCCAGGGCTGATCTCCTTCAGAATGGACTGGTTGGATCCCCTTGCAGTCCAAGGGACTCTCAACAGTCTTCTCCAACACCACAGTTCAAAAGCATCAATTCTTCAGCGCTCAGCTTTCTTCACAGTCCAGCTCTCACATCCATACATGACCACAGGAAAAACCATAGCCTTGACTAGACAGACCTTAGTCATCAAAGTAATGTCTCTGCTTTTGAATATACTATCTAGGGTGGTCATAACTTTTCTTCCAAGGAGTAAGCGTCTTTTAATTTCATGGCTGCAGTCACCATCTGCAGTGATTTTGGAGCCCCAAAAAATAAAGTCTCACACTGTTTCTACTGTTTCCCCATCTATTTCCCATGAAGTGATGGGACCAGATGCCATGATCTTCATTTTCTGAAGGTTGAGCTTTAAGCCAACTTGTTCACTCTCCTCTTTCACTTTCATCAAGAGGCTTTTAGCTCCTCTTCACTTTCTGCCATAAGGGTGGTGACATCTGCATATCTGAGGTTATTGATATTTCTCCCAGCAATCTTGATTACAGCTGCTGTTTCTTCCAACCCAGCATTTCTCATGATGTACTCTGCATATAAGTTAAATAAGCAGGGTGACAATATACAGCCTTGACATACTCCTTTTCCTATTTGGAACCAGTCTGTTGTTCCATGTCCAGTTCTAACTGTTGCTTTCTGACCTGCACACAGATTTCTCAAGACTCAGGTTAGGTGGTCTGGTATTCCCATCCCTTTCAGAATTTTCCACAGTTGATTGTGATCCACACAGTCAAAGGCTTTGCCATAGTCAATAAAATTGACTACAAATAATTGTTTACAAAACAAATAATCCCCACACATATTATTAAATTTCCTTATTTGAAGTCAAGTATATCCCTCACTGGGAAAAGTAAATTGCATAAATATGGAAGTTCCTGGGCTAGACACTTGTCATAGGTTAATCTTCCCAGGAAGTGAACTCTGAGGTAGTTCAGAGTGCAGGCTGTTTAGGAAGGAGTGCCCTTGGGATGAACACCTGTGGGAGACAGGGAAACAAAATTGAAAGGCGGATCCCAAAATTTTTAAGAGTTTAAAGTTGTCCTGAGATCAAAAAAATTTGAGAGCCACAGGCCTAGTACGTATTAGGGCAGGTAACACCCCCTCAGAGTCACTTCAAATCAAATTCTTACCTGACTACTACAGCTGGAAGACCCAGGACTTTTCTGGTGGTTCAGTGGTTAAGATTCCATGCTCCCAATACACGGGCTCTGGGTTCAGTCCTGGGTCAGGGAACTACATCCTTCATGTTGCGTCTAAAAAAAAAGACAACAAAACAAACTGCATGCCACAATGAAGATCTAAGATCCCAAGTGTGCAACTAAAACTTGATGCACCTAAAAATATAAAAAATTCTAATACCCACTCTCCCATTTTCTAGCTCTCTCTCCTCTATTCCTTTTCCTACCTTTTCCTAAAAGTGTCTCACGACTCTAGGTGGGTTTCACTCTGCACCAGGCCTCCGGCATATATCTTGGGGTTTTATTGTGTTTGGCTGCGCTGGTCTTCATTTCAACATGTGGGTTTAGTTGCCTTGGGGCAAATAGGATCTTGGTTCCCCGACCAGGGATGGAAACCATGTTCCCTGCACTGGAAGGAAGATTCCTAACCACTGGACCACCAGGGAAGTCCCCTCCAGCATATGTTTATCTCACCTTCTTCTCCACATCTGTTCTGTGGATTTCAAGAAATTAAACTGCTCCTATTTTCCACACTGGCAGAGGCAATCACTTTGGTGAAGACACCTATGATACATTATATATAGTTTGTATTTTTAGAACATGAGAATCCCAGAGAGGCCTTTTGTTACTGTACATGCTAACAGGGAGGTATAGCATCTCATTCACATTGTAAGTTGATATTGCAATTTTGGAACAAATTTCAAAAAATACTGAAAGCATCTATTTACTGCTTACTGTGAAGAATAAAAGTATATACAAAACTGCTATCAAAAGATTATGGGATGATTTGAGAGAATAGTATTGAAACATGTATATTACCATATGTAAAATAGATGGCCAGTGCAAGTTCCATGCATGAAGCAGGGCACCCAAAGCCGGTGCTCTGGGACAACCCAGAGGGAGAGGGTGGGGAGGGAGGTGGTAAGGGGCTTCTGATTCATGTTGATGTGTGGCAAAACCCATCACACTGTTGTAATTATCCTCCAATTAAAATAAATTAATTAATTTAAAAAGAGATTAGACTCTCATATTTGTGTGAAGCCCATTCAAAATACAGATGCTCAACACCTCAGTTTATTTCAATCCAAGCACAGAAACCACCAGAGAACAGAAAAAGACCCAAAACTCCACCAAGTTCCAGTGTTCCTCTAGTGATATAATCTCTTTTGAAAGAATGTCATGCTACACAGGACAGAGAAAAAGCGAAGATATGAAGTAAGAGGGGTGAAGAATGGTCATGGCAATCAAATCCCAGGTAAGAAGAAGCTTTTCTTTTTGGTCTGGGGACATTTTGCTTTTTGGAAACATTGTGTTACTTTCTCCAGGCATCACACATGTGCACAGGCACACACACAAAGTACGTAGCTTGCTAAATTTAGCTGCAGTTCTGTCACAACAATGATAACAAAGTTTTCTTCTGACCACAATGTGTTTGAGTACAAATAGTTCCTTTTTCCAGGCCCTGCTTAGTACATACACAAATTCCTAGTATGGTGACACCCACACGCTCACAGCAGGACAACTTCTTGAGAGCAGACAGCCAGGAACCGGCCATCCTCTCTAGGAAGAGACACAAGGAATTAAACTGTTTCCTAGCTGGTGGGTTCTGTGACCTTATACCTATTTCACAAACTGATGATCACAGCTGATTCCATTTCACCGTGGCCAGCCTAGAATGACACGCAAACGCAGCCTTGTGTTGGGGGGGACCTCCATCACCTTGTGGAATGGGATTCAGTCAAGGTGCCACTGTCTTCTCCCGCACCTACTGTGCCACAGAGCCGCAGCACACAGACTCCTCCCCGAAGGGCTTCACCACCGAGCTGCCTTGGGGATGGAGGGCTGAGTGGAAACAGGAAATCAAATGGCCATAAAGGAGAAATGAAAGAAAAGGGACTGACAACAAATGGGATATTGTCAGCAGAAAGGAGAACAACAGAAGCGGAACCGCAAGATACAAGGGAACACTAAAGATGAAAGAGTACTCGGACTTCTAATAATAGTTCCCATTTAGGAGGGCTTACTCTGTGTTAGGCACTGGATAAGCATTTCATGCCTCTTTGTTCATCTCATTCAATACTGACAACAAACCCTGTGGTATGCATATTTTAAAGAAAATAAACATGCCCTTGCAATGAAGAGCCCCCAGCCACACACACAACATTTAAAGAAATCGAAAGAGGAGGTGATAAAAAGAAACAGAAAAAATGGGACAAACAAAAAGCACAAAACCAGATGGTAGAAATAAGTTGAAACATACTAGAGCTAACCTCTACAGTTAAAAGACAATGATTGCCTATAGGAGAGGAAACAAAGTGATTTGCACTCTATGCTGTTTCCAAGAGCACATCTCAAACATAGCAGAGACAGGCGAGTAAGGATGTGTGGAAAGGTACAAGGTACACACTACTAACCAAAAGAAAGCTTATGAGGTTACGCTAATATTAGCCAAAACAGAACCTGAGGCCAATAACATTCAGATTACTGAAACCTACTTCTTAGTGATTAATAACTGGGTTCTCTCTGTGCTCAATCCATCAGTCACATCCAGTTGTTTGTGACCCTTTGGACTGTAGCTCACCAGGCTCCTCTGTCCATGGGATTCTCCAGACAAGAATACTGGAGTGAGTTGCCATGCCCTCCTCCAGGGGATCTTCCCAACCCGGGGTCGAACCCGTGTCTGCTGCATTGGCAGGCAGATTCTTTATCACTAAGCTATTGGGGAAGCCCTCGATGGTTCACTATGAAGCTCTAACAGTTCTAGATTTGCATGCCTCTGATGAAATAGCTTCAAAAATACATCTTTGTAAAGCAAAAAGGAACAGAATTGTAAGGACAGCTTGATAGATCCACCATCAGAGTATCATAGTGGGAGATTGTAACATGTCTCAGTGATTGACAGGTTTAATAAGAAAAGAAAAAACTCAGCAAATGCATGGATTTGGCCAACACAACCCACAGACTTAATATAATGTAAACACACAGAACACTGGGCTCCATAATTGGAGAATTGTTCCTCAAACACTCATGGAACATTTACAAATATCAGCTATGCATTGTGTCATGAAGCAAACCGAATTGAATCTGCAAGGCTTGGTACCATCCTGGGAAGTGAGGATGCAGAGGAGTTAAGTGCTGGCCTTGGCTTCTGTGACTTAGAAGTGGGGAGGCTGGTCCAGAGAGCCCAAGGCCACGGCCCAGCACCAGGAATGAATGCAACGCACAACGTGGTCCAGCTGCAGTCATGCTGCTTTAAGTAGCAGAGAGTCAGAAAGAGCAATCCAGGTAAGGAGCTGTGGGCGATATGGTGTCATTTCATTGGGGAACTAAATCAAGATAGATGTTGCTCCTCCCCTGCCCTCCCCCAAGCCTGGTGCTTTCCAAGTGAATAGTGAGACTTCCATTCCTTGCTTGCTGAAGCAAATGTCCAACAGCCTGATAAGCAAAGTGACCTCTAAGTTCAGTTCATTTCAGTCACTCTGATTCTTTGCGACCGTATGGACTGCAGCATGCCAGGGTTCTCTGTCCATCACCAACTCCTGGAGCCTGCTTAAACTCATGTCCATTGAATTGGTGATGCCATCCAACCATCTCATCTTCTCTTGTCCCCTTCTCCTCCTACCTTCAATCATTCCCACATCAGGGTCTTTTCAAAAGAGTCAGTTCTTCGCATCAGGTGGCCAAAGTATTGGAATTTCAGAAGCAACATCAGTCTTTACAATGAATATTGAGGACTGATTTCCTTTAGGTTGGACTGGTTGGATCTCCTTGCAGTTCAAGGGACTCTCTAGAGTCTTCTCCAACACCACAGGTCAAAGGCCTCAATCCTTTGGCACCAGCTTTCTTTATAATCCAATTCTCACACTCATACATGACTACTGGAAAAACCGAAGCTTTGACAAGAAGGACCTTTGTTGGCAAGCAGTGTCTCTCCTTTTTAATATGCTGTCTAGGTTGGTGATAACTTTTCTTCCAAGGAGCTTTTCTTTTAATTTCATGGCTGCAGTCACATCTGCAGTTATTTTGGAGCCCAAGATAAGAAAGTCTGTCACTGTTTCCATTGTTTCCTCATCTATTTGCCATGAACTAATGGGACCAGATGCCATGATCTTCATTTTCTGAATGCTGACTTTTAGACCACTTTTTCACTTTCCTCTTTCACTTTCATCAATAGGTTGTTTAGTTCGTTTTCTGACAAAAGGGTGGTGTCATCTGCATATCTGAGGTTATTGATATTTCTCCTGTCAATTTTGATTCCAGCTTGTGTTTCGTCCAGTCCAGCATTTCTCATGATGTACTCTGCATATAAGTTAAATAAGCAGGATGAAAATATACAGCCTTGAAGTGTTTCTTCCCCGATTTGGAACCAGTCTGTTGTTCCATGTCCAGTTCTGTTGCTTCTTGACCCATATACAGATTTCTCAGGAGGCAGGTCAGGTGGTCTGGTATTCCCATCTCTTGAAGAATTTTCCACAGTTTGTTGTGATCCACACAACCAAGACTTTGGCATAGTCAATAAAAAATAAGTCGATGTATTTCTGGCACTCTGTTCCTTTTTTGTTGATCCAAGGGATGTTTGCAATTTGATCTCTGGTTCCTCTGCCTTGTCTAAATCCAGCTTGATCATCTGGAAGTTCATGGTTCACGTACTGTGAAAGCCTGGATTGGAGAATTTTGGCCATTACTTTGCTAGCATGTGAGATGAATGCAATCATGTGGTAGTTTGAGCATTCTTTGGCATTGCCTTTCTTTGGGACTGAAATGAAAGTGGACCTTTTCCAGTCCTGTGGCCACTGCCAAGTTTTCCAAATTTTGCTGGCATATTGAGTGCAGCACTTTCACAGCATCCTCTTTTAGGATTTGAAATAGCTCAACTGGAATTTCATCACCTCCACTAGCGTTGCTCATTGTGATGCTTCCCAAGGCCCACTTGACTTCGCATTCTAGGATGTGGCTCTAGGTGAGTGATCACACCATCTCTATTATTTGAGTCAGGAAGATCTTTTTTGTATAGTTTTCCTATGTATTCTTGCCATCTCTTAATATCTTTTGCTTCTGTTAGGTCCAGACCATTTCTGTCCTTTATCGAGCCCATCTTTGCATGAAATGTTCCCTTGGTATCTCTAATTTTCTTGAAGCGATCTCTACTGCTGCTACTGCTAAGTCATTTCAGTCGTGTCCGACTCTGTGCGATCCCATGGACTGCAGCCTACCAGGCTCTTCCATCCATGGGATTTTCCAGGCAAGAGTACTGGAGTGGGGTGATCTCTAGTCTTTCCCATTCTATTGTTTTCCTCTCTTTCTTTGCATTGATCCCTGAGGAAGGCTTTCTTATCTCTTCTTGCTATTCTTTGGAACTCTGCATTCAAATGGGTATATCCTTCCTTTTCTCCTTTGCCTTTTCCTTCTGTTCTTTGGAAGTGCAAATTAGCACACTGATGCCCAGAGCAGTGTCACAGCTATGCAAAGAGCCCCCTCCTCAGAGAAATGCCTTGGATAGAGGGAATGGAGAAGAGGCAGGAGGGACTGGAGATTTGGTGTTCAGATGTAAATTGTAATTGCCCTACACATTCTAGACAAACAATGGAGGCTTTTCAGGGCCAGAAGCTGTAGGAAACTAACATGCAAATGATGTATTTGCATCTTTAAAGTGAAGAGTCCTGAGTCCTGAGGTACCAGCACTGATGGGGCTGTTGAAGACCTGATGGTGTGTACAGACTGGCCCTGCCTGGGTCAGGGAAGGGGGCAGGACCTGAATAGGGTCTCCCTCCAGGGTGGAGAGTGTAGTGAGAAGGTGGCAGGGGTCCTGGCTGAGACCTGGGCTAGGGCCCCAGTGACAGCACCCCAATCTGAGGCCAAAGGAGAAGCCCTGGACTAACAATGAGGCACAGCTGCTGCTGCTGCTAAGTCACTTCAGTCATGTCCGACTCTGTTCAGCCCCATAGACGGCAGCCCACCAGGCTCCCCCGTCCCTGGGATTCTCCAGGCAAGAACACTGGAGTGGGTTGCCATTTCCTTCTCCAATGCATGAACATGAAAAGTGAAAGTGAAGTCGCTCAGTTGTGTCCAACTCCTAGCAACCCCTGGACTGCAGCCTACCAGGCTCCTCCGTCCATGGGATTTTCCAGGCAAGAGTACTGGAGTGGGTTGCCACTGCCTTCTCCGAACAATGAGGCACAGAATCCCTGAGAAAAGAAGAGAAAAGCTAAGAGAAAAATAGCTAAGAAAAGAAGAGATGCTAAAGGCAAAGGAGAAAAGGAAAGATTTACCCATTTGAATGCAGAGTTCCAAAGAATAGCAAGGAGAGATAAGAAAGCCTTCCTCAGGGATCAATGCAAAGAAATAGAGGAAAACAATAGAATGAGAAAGACTAGAGGTCTGTGCAAAACCAATACAGTATTGTAAAGTAAAAAAATAATAATAATAAATAAAGGCAAAAAAAAAAAGAAAATTAGAGATACTAAGGGAACATTTCATTCAAACATGGGCACAATAAAGGCCAGAAATGCCATGGACCTAACAGAAGCAGAAAATATTGAGAAGAGGTGGCAACAATACACAGAAGAACTACACACAAAAGATCTTCATGACCCAGATAACCATGATGGTTGATCACTCACCTGGAGCCAGACATCCTGGAGTGGGAAGTGAAGTGGGCCTTAGGAAGCATCACAATGAACAAAGCTAGTGGTGGTGATGAAATTCCAGTTGAGCTATTTCAAATCCTAAAAGATGATGTTGTGAAAATGCTGCATTCAACATGCCAGCAAATTTGGAAAACTCAGCAGTGGCTACAGGACTGGAAAAGGTCCACTTTCATTTCAGTCCCAAAGAAAGGCAATGCCAAAGAACACTCAAACTACCACACAATTTCAGTCATCTTACATGCTAGCAAATTAATGGTTAAAATTTTCCAAGCCAGGCTTTCACAGTACATGAACCATGAACTTCCAGATGTTCAAGCTGGATTTAGAAAAGGCAGAGGAACTAGAGATCAAGTTACCAACATCTATTGTATCTTTGAAAATTCAAGAGAATTCCAGAAGAATGTCTACTTATGCTTTATTGATTATGCCAAAATCTTTGGCTGTATATATCACAACAAACTGGACAATTATTCAAGAGATGGGAATACCAGACCACCTGACATGCCCGTTGAGAAATGTGTATTCAGGTCAAGAAGCAACAGTTAGAACCAGACATGGAACAACAGATTGGTTCCAAATTGGAGAAATAGTACATCAAGGCTGTATCACCCTGCTTATTTAACTTACATGCAGAGTACATCATGAGAAACGCTGGGCTGGAGGAAGCACAAGCTGGAATCAAGACTGGCAGCCAAAATATCAATAACCTCAGATATGCAGATGACACCACCCTTATGGCAGAAAATGAAGAACTAAACAGCCTCTTGATGAAAATGAAAGAAGAGGGTGAAAAAGCTGGATTAAAACTCAACATTCGAAAAACGAAGATCATGGCATCCAGTCCAATCACTTCATGGCATATAGATGACGAAACAATGGAAACAGTGAGAAACTTTATTTTTGGGGGGTCCGAAATAACTTCTGATGTTGACCACCGCCATGAAATTAAAAGAAGCTTGCTCCTTGGATGAAAAGCTTTTGGAATCTTTTACCTCAGATTGGGACTCGAACCCACATGGCTGGGACTAGAATGCACATGGCTGAGACTTGAACCCAGCCAAAATTGTGCTTGGGACTTGAACCCATGTGGCTGGGGCTCAAACCCAGAGAAAACCCTGCTTGGGACTTAAACCCATGTGGCTGGGGCTCAAACCCAGCCAAAACTCACAGTACCTGGTTTCAGGACCTAATGAAACTTAGCTACTTGATGTCTCATCGCAGAAAGAGACAAAGTGACAGGTAAGAAGTGGATTTATTCAGATTCAGAGAGAAGCACACTCCACAGACAAGTGTGGGCCATCGCAGAGGGTGAATGCAGCCTCCATGAAATCTGGCATGGTCACTAGGGAGAACAGTGTGGAGATTCCTTAAAAAACTGGAAGTAGAACTGCCATACGACACAGTAATCCCACTGCTGGGCATACACAGTGCTGGGCATACACACCAAGGAAACCAGAATTGAAAGAGACATGTGTACCCTAATGTTCTTCACAGCACTGTTTACAATAGCCAGGACATGGCAGCAACCTAGATGTCCATCAGCAGATGAATGGATAAGAAAGCTGTGGTACATATACACAATGGAATATTACTCGGCTATTAAAATGAATGCATTTGAATCAGTTCTAATGAGGTGGATAAAACTGGAGCCTATTATACAGAGTGAAGTAAGTCAGAAAGAAAAACACCAATACAGTATATTAACACATATATAAGGAATTTAGAAAGATGGTAACGATGACCCTATATGTGAGACAGCAAAAAAGAATCATATGTAAAGAATAGAATTTTGGACTCTGTGGGGACAGGCAAGGATGGGATGATTTGAAAGAATAGCATTGAATTATGTATATTATCATATGTGAAATAGATCACCAGTCCAGGTTTGATACATGAGACAGGGTGCTCAGGGCTAGTGCACTGGGATGACCCAGAGGGATGGGATGGGGAGGGAGGTGGGAGGGGGTTTCAGGATGAGGAACACATGTATACACATGGCTGATTCATGCCAATGTATGGCAAAAACCACTACAATATTATAAAGTAATTATCTTCCAATTAAAATAAATTCATTAATTAAAAAAAGAAATGTGGCATGGTTAGTTTTTATGGGCTGGGTAATTTCATACGCTAATGAGTAGGAGGACTGTTCAAACTATTTTGGGGAAGGGGCAGAGATTTCCTGGATTTGGGCCACTGCCTCACTCCTTGGTCTTTTAACAGTGCTATGGAACTGTCATGGCACCTCTGGTGTGTCATTTCACTTGTTGATTGAGGATTAAGTTCTAGTCTTATCTGCCATTTGGTCCCATTTGATTCTAATCAGTTTATCCTGTGTCTTTGGGCTATGTCATTTTTTTCAAAAGTTGTGCCTTGCCCCTTTCCCTCCTGTTACACTGTGACCAACATAGACAGCACATTAAAAAGCAGAGACATTACTTTGCCAACAAAGGTCTGCCTAGTCAAAGCTATGCTTTTTCCAGTAGTCATGTATGGATGCGAATGTTGGACTATAAAGAAAGCTGAGTGCTAAAGAATTGATCCTTTTGAACTGTGGTGTTGGAGAAGATTTTTGAGAGTCCCTTGGACTGCAAGGAGATCAAACCAGTCAATCCTAAAGGAAATCAGCCCTGAATATTCACTGGAAGAACTGATGCTGAAGCTGAAACGTCAATATTTTGGCCACCTGATGTGAAGAACTGACTCATTTGAAAAGACCCTGATGTTGTGAAAGATTGAAGGTAGGAGAAGAGGACAACAGAGGATGAGATGGTTGGATGGTATCACTGACTTGATGGACATGAGTGTGAGCAAGCTCCAGGAGTTGGTGATAGACAGGGAAGCCTGGCACGCTGCAGTCCATGTAGTTGCAAAGAGTTGGACATGACTGAGCAAGTGAACTGACTGACAGAGGCCCTTCCTCCAAAGAGTCAGAAAGCAGAAAAGGGTCCGTTCCATAGAGGAAGGGTTTGCGGCCTGAAGGGAGTGAGGCCGTGGAGCCCCTGCAGGTGATATTGAATGCTCTCAAGCAGAAAGAGAGAGAGAGTAGGGATACCAGGCCCCAACCCCCCATCCCCATGTACTCTTTGTAGCAGAGTGCCCCAAGTTGTTTGGCCCACTGAAGAATCAGCCTCCAGGCCCCTGTGATCTGATGGTGGAACCTGTACTTTTCCTAGAGGCTGACCCTGTTCCTGATTGCCCAAACCTCAAACTGTCCTTCCACTACCTTCTTCCCTCTAGACAAGAATGAAGAAGTCTTGGTGACTCATCTTAGACCACCAAATCTCCTAAACACCACATATATTATGTATATCACTACCCGGTTCATGAAAGTCTCCTTATTGCTTCTGAGATCCAGCCATAAGCTGACTACTATTCACTCATGTGCTCTCTCCCTCCCTTCACTTCTCCAGCTCCCTCCCCACTTCTTTCTCTAAGTTCTGGTCATCCTTGAAGGTCTAGTTTAACTCCCATCTATTCCAAGAAGCTCTCACAAGCAATTTCAAACATATTGGTTTGTCTTGCCTTTCTCTGAAACCTGTAACACAAAAGAGCATTTCATTTACTTCAGTTTCTCTAGTTGTTTTCTATGTCTTTCCCCAACTTAGTAGTTCCCCAAGGGCAACAGCCAGAACTATTGCCTTTTGTTGGTTGGTTGGTATCCCTGACAGCACCTAGCAAAGTGTAATTTATTTGTTCATTCAAATATATTTATTGAGTATGTACTATGTCAGGTATAGTTATGAGTGTTATGGATACAGCTGGGAACAAATCAGAGCAAATTCCCTGCCCTCCTGAAGCTTACTTTTGACTGGAGAGAGAGAAAGTGACCCATGATGGGAGATAGGGAGCATTGATGCGGTTTTCAATTTTCAAGGAGGTGGTCAGGGCAGGCCTCAATGAACAATGATGTGAATGAGGGGAAGGAGTGGGGCAAGAAGCAGAGGACATAGGCAGGGCAAAGGCCCTGAGGCAGAAGTGCAATAGGCCTGTGTGAGGAGGGGACTGGAGGTCTCTGGGGCTAGAGGAGGGCATACTGGGGGACAGTAGTGGGAAAGAGGTTAGCAAGGGAGGATGGGGTAGGGCCTTGGAGGCCATTGGAGAGTTCTGAGGAGAGGAGTGCCTCATTGATTTCAAGAGTGGAGGTTCCCTAAAAAACTAAAAATAGAACTATCATAGGATCCAGCAATCCCACTCCTGGGCAAATATCTGGAGAAAACCATAATTCAAAAAAGTACATACATCCCAGTATTTATTGCAGCACTACTCACAATAGCCAAGATACGGAAGCAAGCTAAATGTCCAGCAGCAGAGGAATGGATAAAGAAGATGTGACGCATGTACACAATGGACTATTACTCGACCATAAAATGGAACGAAATTGTGCCATTTGCAGAGACCTGGATGGACCTGAAGACTGTCATACAGAGTGAAGGATGTCATAAAGAGAAAATAAAATATCGTATGATATTGCTTATATGTGGAATCGAAAAAATAAAAGGCTACAAATGAACTTATCTACAAAACAAAAAGAGTTACAGACATGGTTACTGGGAGGTAAGGGGAGGGATAAAATTGAAAATTGAAATTAACAAATATACACTACTATATATAAAATAGACAACTAATAAAGACCTACTGTATAGTACATGGAACTCTACTCAATACTCTGTAATGGCCTATATGGGAAATGAAGCTAAAAAAGGTTAGATATATGTACGTGTATAACTGATTCACTTTGCTATACACCTGAAACTAATACAGCATTGTAAATTATAACCCAATACAAATTTTTTAGAGTCAATTTAATCACTGCTGTCAAGTGTAAAGATGTAGAGATTAATAGGTTTCAGGACATTGATGAAGACTCTGCTCAGCACCTGGCTACTCTGCCTTAGGTTAAATTCAGAGGATCCCATCACAGGCCTCTTGTGTCAACAACATTGCCTTGAGTGTACCCCCGCAACATTTCTAGACAAAAAGCACTTGCTGAAGAGCAAAGAACCTATGAGTCAATTAAACCCAGACTGATCAGGTTACATCTATCTTTATAGTCTCCATGGTGCCACACTGTGTCTTCCCTCTAGCCATCACAAATAAACTCAGAACTTGAGTAAGATTATTGTGCTTGCATGCTATATACATGGATTCCAGAGAAGCCCCTGGTTGTTATCCCTTCCAATCAGATTGCTGGCCCTAAGCTCCTTCTAGGTAGAAATCCTGGAATCATCCTGAACAGTCTCTGGCTTCCAGAAACCTGAATTCAGTGGAAAAAATGGACATGCCTACAATCCTCTGTATTATATGCTACAGTAGAGGAATTTGTCAAGTACCATGGGTACTCAGGGGCTTCCCAGGTGGTGCTAGCGGTAAAGAACCTGCCTGCCAAAGCGAGAGAAGCAGGAGAAGGTTTGATCCCTGGGTTGAGAAGACCCCCTGGAGTAGTGCGTGGCAACCCACTCCAGTATTCCTGCCTGGAGAATCCACATGGACAGAAGAGCCTGGTGGGCTGCAATCCAGTGGGTTGCAAAGAGTCAGACACGACTGAAGTGAGTTAGCACACAGCACACACACGTGACCTATAAGGGTGAGGCGATAAGGACCTGAACAGAACAGCAGAGGTGAGGATGGGAGGAGAGTAGATCTGAGAGGTGTTTTCCCATCTAAGTGTTTTTGTTGAGTCACTCAGTCGTGTCTGACTCTGCAAACCCATGGACTGGAGCATGCCAGGCTTCCCTGTCTTTCACCATCTCCTGGAGCTTGCTCAAACTCATGTCCATCGAGTCAGTGATGCCATCCAACCATCTCATCCTCTGTCATCCCCGTCTCCTCCCACCTTCAATCTTTCCCAGCATCAGGGTCTTTTCCATTGAGTCAGCTCTTCGCGCCAGGTGGCCTAAGTATTGGAGCTTCAGCTTCAGCATCAGTCCTTCAGTGAATATTCAGGATTGACTTCCTTTAGGATTGATTGCATTTAAGTGAGTGCAGGGCTAATAGGTGGAGTGGACAAACTATGTACACTAGATTCAGGGAAGGGAGGTGTCAAGGATAAGTTTTAGCATTCATGTCTCACTGATTTTTGGTGGGCAGGGGGACGGTAGCTGGCTAGGGATGAAGTTCAAAAGATAAGAGTATCCTAGCTCAGAATTTCTCAACTGTTGTCTTTTTGCACTGGGAAAGTCTACTGTGGGTCCTGTGCCCACTGGATGCTAGCAGCACACGTCCCCACACTTCAAGTCATGTCCCCCAAAAATATCTCCAGATCATGCTGCCAAACGTCCCCTGCAGAGGCAAAATTGCCTGTTTGGGAACCACTGCTCTAGTGACAGGAGGGAAATTCCCTCTTTGCTATTTCCCTTTTTGCTTTGCATTGCAGTGGTGATGACGGTCTGTTCTGGTTTTGCTTAATAAAACATAGAAGACCTTTTGTGAGATCTTTGCCCAAGGAGCCAGAATTCTTGGTTAAGCCCTTAGTCTGTGCTGGGGTCTTGTCCTTTATGAACTTTGGAGGTGGCATCTAACTGGCTGGAAGGAGATTTGACATTGGAAAGAAGGATATCATTCTCTCCTCCCAGATATTTTCTTGTGCCCTTTTCTAGGGCTTCCCTGGTCGTAGCAGTAGAGAATCCACCTGCCAATGCAGGAGATGCAGGTTCGATCCCTGGGTTGGGAAGATCCTCTGAAAAAGGAGATGGCAGCCCACTCCAGTATTCTTGCCCGGGAAATCCCATAGACAGAGGAACCTGGAGGGTTACAGTCCAAGGGGTCACAAAGAGTTGGGCATGAGTTAGTGACTGAACAACAACAAGTCCTTTTCTAACTCCACTTACAGAAAAGAAGAAAGCCCTAGGGAGAAGGGTAAAGATCAAGAAAGCCAACTGGATGCACCAGTCAGCCCAGAACTCCAGCCCCACCCAGTCAAAGCAAAAAGAGCTGTGATTGGGAGTCTCACACTCAAGTCATTAGGGCACAATAGATTAAAGGTTAAAGCTCAACCTGATGCTGACTCATCAGGACTTTGATTACACAAAAACAAAATGAGAACTCTGTGTTTATTGCAGTCCCTGGAAAGTCTTCCTTTTGTCTTCATCTTCTTGCAGACCTGGGCAGTGGCCTAATTCAATCCAAGACGGTCTTTGAATAAATGTACACAGAGATTACAAACAAGAGTTTGATGCTGAAGAAGCAGCCTTCCTAACCCTTGCCTAGCCCTACCAAAAAATTCTTTTTTCAAATGTTGCTTGATATTTAGGATCTAAAAGCAATGAAACTGACTTATATATAAGACTCTCACTCAGGACAGCAAGCCAGGACTACCTTGGCCATGCCACTGCCTGGGTTTGTTTTTTTGTTTTTTCCCTCACAGTGCTCACATTTTCAGGGCCTTTTCTGGAGGCTAATGACAAGTCATGATCCTATTTTCCAATCATTTGCTGCCATTACTGTTCATTTCATTAAGTATTCGCTCATTCTATGCGAGACAGTGCCCATGGTGGCACTCAGCCATTCGCCAGGGACTCCTGTTCCAACTGGAGACTTCTTTAAAGGCAGATAATATAATCATTTTGGAAACATTATTATAAACTTATTTATGTTATGTTATAAACGTATAATGTTTATAGGAAATGTCAACAAGTGTATGTGCGTGGTGATGGGGGAGAAGGTTCTTACATTTGAGGGTGACTGGCCTATTTGTGGGGGGATTTAGAAATAATAGTAATGTCTCAGTTCTGCTGGTTTTGATAGTTTACATAGTGTTTTCATAAGCATTATTTTGTATAGTAATGTACACATGCAAAGGCTTCCCAGATGGCTGAGTGGTATAAAATCCACCTGTCAATGCGGGAGACATGGGTTCAATCCCTGGGTTATGAAGATCCCCTGGAGAAGGGCGTGGCAACCCACTCCAGTATTCTTGCCTGGGAAATCCTATGGACAGAGAAGCCTGGCGGGCTACAGTCTAGGGGGTCACAAGAGTCAGACACAACTTAGCTACTAAACAACAGCAAAAATATACAGTCAAGAATTTATTCTGAAAATTGAACCACAAGACTCAATATTTCAAGATTCAGAGCAGGCAGGCCTGCCTACTGGAAGCCTCTCTTGCCTCTGCTCTCCCATAACTTGTCCCTTCTTTGTGTCCCAGTTTCCTGTTCTTGCCCTCATGATCTCCCCTCACAATGGCTGCAACTTTTGGTTGGCAGGGCCTGATTTTAATGACTGTCTACCTCAGTTTACTGAACTTGAGGGTCTAATACCAAGAGTGAGGTCATTGTTTTGGATACGTTAAACATTCCCGTGCCCTTTGAGTAGACTCTGCATGTGTGCTAAGTCGCTTCAGTCCTGTCTGAATCTCTGCAACCCCATAGACTGCAGCCTGCCAGGCTCCTATGTCCATGGGATTCTCCAGGTAAGAATGCTGGAGTGGGTTGCCATGCCCTCCTCCAGGGCATCTTCTCAATCCAGGGATCAAACCCGTGTCTCATGTCTCCTGCATTGGCAGGCAGGTTCTTACCACTAGTGCCACCTGGGAAGCACCTGTGTAGACTCTAGACTAGGTGTACTATCAGTATTTTTATTGCTATACTTTTTGCAACAGATTTTAGGTGTGTGAATTGGCTTAATTCAACCAAAATACATCCCAGTTAGTGGGTCTCATCATCCATCCAGACAATAATCTTTTTTTTTTTTTTTTGGCGGGGTTGGGGGAGCTTCCCAGGTGGCTCAGTGATAAACAATCTGTCTGCCAATGCAGGAGACATGGGTTCAATCCCTGGGTCAGGAAGATCCCCTGGAGAAGAAAATGGCAACCCACTCTAGTATTCTTGCCTGGAAAATTTCATAGACAGAGGAGCCTGGCTGGCTACAGTCCATGAGGTCACAGAGTTGAACACAACTAAGCACCTAGCACACAATGACAAAATAATCCCCTCCCAATGGTGTCCATGACCTTATCCCAGACAACTGTGCATATGTTTGTTACCTTATATGGCAAAAGTGACATTGCAGGTGTGATTATATCAATGATTTTCAAAAACTAATTTTTATTGACATATAGTTGATATAAAATGTTTAGTTTCTCCTGTACAGCAAAGTGAGTCAGTTATACATATACATATATCCACTCTTTTTAAGATTCTATTCCCATATAGGTCACTACAGAGTATTGAGTAGAGTTTCCTGTGCTATACAGTAGCCTTTTATTAATAGAAATCAACGATTTTGAGATAGGAAGATGATCATGGATTATCTGGTAGGTCCTATATATTTTTTGCCTTTTACACTAAAAACATTTTGTACACAAATTTTAAAAGATTACACTCCATTTCCAGTTCTTACAAAATATTGGCTATATTCCTTGTGTTGTAGAATACCTCCTTGCCACCTACCTAACACCCAGTAGTTTGTACCTGCCATTCCCCTCCCCCAACCACTAGCTTCTCTATAGCTGCTGGGTCCAATCAAATCACAAGGATTTCTATAAATGAAAAAGGCAGGCAGGAGGGTCAGAGTCAGAGAAAGAGATGTGACAAGGGAAACAGAGGTCTGAGTGGTGCAGGAACCAGTCAGGGAATGTAGCAGTCTCTAGAAGCCGGGAAAGGCAGGGAAATGGACTCACCCTCAAAACCTCCAGAAGGGAACACAGGTCTGCCTACAGCTTGATTTTAGTCCAGTGAGACTTCTGACCTACAGAATTCTAATATGAATAAAATAAAATGGGTGGTTTAAAGCCACTAAATTTGTGATAATTTGTTACAGCAGCCACAGGAAAACTAAAGCATTCTTCCTCCATTCTCATCATCCTTAATCCTCACAATCACCCACTTTCAACGTATTCAGTGCCTACATTTCCAGCTCACCTTCCATCTCCCAATATATATCTATGGAAAAGAAGTGTGTGGAAAGTTGGCTGTGAGTTTGGAAAAATCCAAGGACATAGTATGGTACTCTGTTGTGCTCAGAGGCTTGGTCCTGCCTGACTCTTTGCGACCCCATGAATTGTAGCCCACCAGGCTTCTCTGTCCATGGGAGTCTCCAGGCAAGCATACTGAGGTAGGTTGCCATGCCCTCCTCCAGAGGATCTTCCCACCCAGGGATGGAACCTGGGTCTCCTGCATTCCAGAGGGATTCTTACCGACTGAGCCACCAGGGAAGCCCAGTATGGCGTTGTCTCTCATATTTAAAATGTAGCTTTTTTCTTTCTTTCTATGTTCAACTTAGCATTATGTATCACCAGTTTTCAAATATACCTTCCATCGCGTTCACAAAGCACGCTCCCACTAACTGCCCTCTTTGGTCTTCCAAGTGCACCTTGTGAAGTCAGGCCTGGGATTTCTAACCCTGGAGTCAGAGTTTTAGGAAACAAGGGCTCAGAGGCCAGCGACTGCAAGCTCAGACTCCAGAAGGCCAGCTCAAGGCTCCTTCCCGCAGGCCGCCCTGCCCTGCCCGGGTACTTGGCTGGGCACTTCCGAATTTCCTCCAGGCTGCACACCGTTCGCACCGAGCCCGGCGGCGCCGGGGACGGGACGTGACGAGGCCGCTCTGCTTGGGCGGCGATCGAACTCCAGGGGCGCGACGGAGGCTCGGCTGCCGCGGGGCCAGGTGTCGCCCCTCGGAAGCCCCCGCTGGAGCCGCGGGCGCCCGGAACCTCCGCCGGCGCTGGCCCCGGGGTTACCTGCGGCCGGTGGGCGGGACGGCCCTTCCCGTCTGCGCCGGCCCCCCCCAGCCTCCAGGGCGGCGGAGCCGGGAAGTGGGAGAGGGAGCGAAAGAGGCGGAGACTGCGGCGGCTGCAGCCCGGCCGGGCTCCGAGCGAGGGCTACATGGAGCGGCCGGCGCGGCTCTGCGGGCTGTGGGCGCTGCTGCTCTACGCCGGCCGCGGCGGCGTGGCTGCGCCCGCGGGTGAGTACGGTCCCCCGGCCGGGGCAGCGGGAATCGCGGCCGAGAGGCCCGCCGGGGCGCCCGGGGCCGAGGGCCGCGGCGGGAGTCGGGGTCGAGGGCCCTCTTCGGGCCATCCCGCGGCCGCGGCGGGAGGCGCCTCCCGCGCCCGGCTCGAGCTTGGGGAACCCGGGGCGACCGGGCTTTCCCGGATCCCGGGCGGCGGCGGCGGCGGGGGCGGCTGGGCGGGAGGACGACGACTTGTCGCCGCACTTCCCTTGGCCGTCGGGCAGCGCCGAGGAGCCTGGCGCCACGGCCTGGGGCCCGAAAGGAGTTCGCGGGGTCGGGGGCGGGAGTGTCGCCCGTGGCCCGGAGAGGGGATGAGGGGCCGGGAGCCCGCGGGGACGGCGACCAAGGTCCGGGAGTGCGGGTGACGCGCCGAGGCTCCTTGCGCGGCGGGTCCAGCGAGGTGGCCGCAGTCGAAGGGAACCTCTGAAGCGCCTAGTCCCCCCCTGTAGCAAAGGACGGGTCTCCTCTGGCGTACAAGAAATCCATGGCAAATCCAGAGCACCATCCGTGTGGATGCCCTTTTCTCTAGTAACCTTTATATTTTGGAATAACTTTCGATTTACAGAAAAGTTGCAAAGAGGGGAGCTCTCATTTACTCCTCACCTGGTGCGGCCATTTAAATTAATCAACCAGCGTTACTGTGAAAACTTGGGGGGAGGGGCACTAATGACTTCCTGAGGGACAGATTTTGGCCTGAGCGACCTTCTGGACGTTTTTTTGGTGAGGATAGTAGCTCCAAAGTTGATAGGTTTTAGTGTCACGTTGACACAGCCACCCACAATTTGTTAATTGCTTTTTCAGCCAGCGCGTTGGGCTTTGAAAGCCAAGTTGAAAGGTTGATTAGGAAACTTGGATGCCCTCTGTTGATTCAGTCACCAAAACCTATGCCCACTCTGCGTGCCCTGTGCCAGGCAGTGTTCTAGGGGCAGAGAATACAGTGGTGAGCAAAACAGATCAAGTGCTTGCCCTTTGGAGCTGGCATGCTATTGCTAGAGTCAGAGTAAGGGGGGGGGGGGCGGGGTAGTAAAATATGAGGTATGTTAGAGGGCAGTAAGCACTATGGAGAAAAACAGAGCAGTCCAGGGGTTGCCATTGTAAATAGGGTGGACTATGTAGACTGCCACTGAAAAGGCAGCGTTTGAGTAGAGACTTGAGGGAAGTTTGTAGTTTGTCCATCATTCATTCAAGTGCCTGCCTTTTCAGTCCTCAGCCAGGTCTTGTGCATTGGCTTAGAGCCTTAGAGTATATTGTGTAATCGTTGTGCCCCCCATGCTCCTGGTTCACTTGGGGGATCTGATTTCCGTAATGATGGGGCAGCTAGAGTCCAGAGAAGGGAGGGGCGTCACCCATCCCCTTGGTTGTTGTCATTTAGTGACTCAGTCCCGTCCGACTCTTTTCTGACCCCATGGACTGTAGCCCTCCAGGCCCCTCTGACCATGGGATTTCCCAGGCAAGAATATTGGGGTGGGTTGCCATATCCTTCTCCAGGGGATCTTCCGGACCCAGGGATCGAACCTGCATCTCCTGCATTGCATTGTATTGCAGGTGGGTTCTTTACTGCTGAGCCAGCAGGGAAGCCACCCATCTCCTTAGTCCCCTGATTTTCACAGTGCCACTCCAGCCCCCTCCCTCCTCCAGACTCCCTCTCCCACACACCTCACCCCTGGAACAACAAACAGCTGACCCTAGCTAATACTGGCAATCCCCAACTCACCAGGTTTGTCACAGAAGTTAGAAATACAGAAACTTTTTCCCATTGGAAACGTTGATACAATTGCATTAAGATATGGTGGGGGCAAAAAACGCAAAAAACAGGGGACCTGACTATTAATAATGATCTGAGCTTACCCAGCTGTGGGACTTCAGGACTGGTCATTTCCCTCCCTTGTGCAACAGTGTTCTCTGTGAAAGGAGACTGAACTCCATGAGTTTTAAGGGCTCCTCCAGCTCTAGTGTTTGTGTTTAGAAAAATGACTAGCTTACCAGCTTAGGTTTAGTCTGTTTAGATTGGCAAGCCCACATTGTGGCATTCTTAATAACGACTAGCACTTCTATAGTGTTTCCTCTATGCCGGGCAGTGTTCTAAGTTTTCCACTTGACCTATTTCATCCTTCCACAGAACCTCTCCTGTTGGTGCTGTTACCATTCTTGTTTTGTACCGGAGGAAACTGAGGCACGGCAAGGCCCAGAGGCTTGCCCAGAGTCTCGTAGGTGGTAGACTGCAAGAGGGAGCTAGGCTGCTGACCCCAGCAGTCGCTTCCAGAGACCATGCCCCTAACCACTGCATTCATTGCCTCTCTCTGCAGAAAGGACGGGAGTCCTTGGCTGAGAGGAGAGCTGGGCGTCTCCCAGAGCAGCAGGGCAGGAGTGGTGGGCATTCACCCAAGTATGTACAGGCCATTGGTAAAAAGCGAATGATCATGTATTGGAGACTTGCTTTATGACTGCCAGACTGTGTAGTCCAAATAATAAGTACCATAGGCATTCAGAAGAGGGGAAACTGAGGGCTGGGAATTCTGAGGAAGAACTGAAATTTGAGCTAGACTTTTAGGGTGGGTGACATTTGAGTTGGTGAAGGAGAAGTTATTCCCTTTTTGGGAGGTGAGCAGGAGCAGAGGCCCAGAAGTAACGGTGGTGGTGCCCCTGTGGGCTCGAGGAGTCCGGCTTGGCAGGAGGGTGCATTGGCCAAAGCAGTCAAGGCAGAAGGGCTTCATTTGCCCTTGAAGCTGAGTTGGGGTGCAGAGGGAGGGAAATGACACTGGAGGAGAAGTCAACAGGGAGACTTGACTGAGTGTGGGGCTGGAGGGAGGGGGGACTCACCAGAGTGCAAAGCTCCGCAGGCATCTAGGATTGGAGGTGGCCCCTAGAATGATGGGTCATGCACGCCTTCTGTCCAGGCTCGGGCCTAACTGCCCTATTTCTGGCTGCTTCCAGAGACCCAGCAGAGCACCTGAGCATGATCAGGATAATTAAGAGAGGTGTTGCAAGGAAAGCACTGAAAGAGGTTGATGATTAAGATGTAAAGGAAGGAGATGGATGACTCAGGTATGACTCGTGATGTCCTTGACTTTTCCCGACATATGCATGCTTCTGCCAGCTCCTGTGACTGAGTGAGAGAGAGCATAAGCTTTGAGTTAAGCCTTATTATTAGAGACAGCATTAGAAGTTAGAATGGGATCTTGCGCTAGATGACCATACAGACTCACTTGAGGTTTGAAGTTTAGTCAAGGGTAGTTAACTTGAGTCCCCCTGGCCTTCCCACTCCCGTTTCCAGTCAGTGATCAACCCCTACGAACTGGTTGGAATTAGGTGCCTAAGAAAAGTTTATCAGGCCAATAAGCTTGTTCTGTCTCTAAGGCCATGGGCAGATATCAATTCCATAGAAAACCAAAGCAACCATTCAGAACTGTTGGTCTCTTCAAAAAGAAAGAAAGCACATAGCACGTATTTACATAGCCCTTGTTCTGTGCCAGGCACTGTTTGGGGCTTTTCATCTGTCGTAACTCACTTAATCCTCATAATAACCGTTTTCTTTGGTTATAATTATCATCTTCATGTTATAGATGCAGAGAGAGGCAGAGAGGTGAAGTAACTTGCCGGCTAGTAAGTAACAGAGCTGGCATCTGAGTTCAGGCCGCCTGGCTCCATAGTCCATGCTCTTAATCACTATACTACGCTGAAAGGAAATGTCTTATAGATGAAGAGCTGTTAGAGAGCTTTACAAGAAACACAGTCTCCACTTGTTTATGAGTATGTCTAGATGTATTATACCCACATACATGTATTCAGATACGTTTAAACATTTGCAGATTGTATTTAAACTTTCTGTGAGTGTGTGTGTTTTAAAGTATAGGAAATTGAAGAATCTCAAGAGAAATGGAAGGAAACTATTAGGGAAAAAAAGGATGGCAGAGAGCCACAAGTACCCTAAAATGCAAACAAGTTAGATCTGACTAAAGGATTTGTGTGTGTGTGTGCGTGTTAGTCGCTCAGTCGTGTCCTACTCTTTGCGACCCCATGGACTGTAGCCCACCAAGCTCCTCTGTCCATGGAATTCTTCAGACAAGAATATTGGAGTCAGTTGCTATTTCCTTCCCCAGGGGATCTTCCTGAGCCAGGGATCTACTTCGGAACAAATGGGCAAAAAAGTCCATTTGAGAGATGGGAAATAGGGGAGGCTAATGCTCCATTAAAATAACAAGGTTAAAAGATTTTAAAAAGTCTTAAACTACCTTGAAAATTGGGCTATGATTTAAAGCAAACCATAAATAGGTTCTGGCATCTGAGTTCAGGCAGCCTGGCTCCATAGTCCGTGCTCTTATTATTTTTATTGTGAGGGCTTTAATTTCTGTGTGGGAGTGGGAGGTGGGTGAGAAGGCAGTATGTCATGAAGGACTAAACCAGCTATCCTGGACTTTTGGTGCAGTGCGTTTCTGGAAACTGAACAGTAAGGGAGTTAATCCTAAAGTACAGTGTGGTCTCTAATAGGAACAATGTTTTCATTAAAGGCTGTATATGTGATAAACTATTTGTCTTCAAAAATATCATTGACGAGATGTCAGAAAGGCCAAAATGGAATAACTATATTAAGTCCTAACTTAAATCCTAACTTTTAATCACTTAAAATCTTAACTTAAAATCATTGTCCCCTGAGCCATTGGTGCCCCCTGGCACAAGCTGGGTTTAAATGCAGTGCAATAGGAACTCCCTACTTCTACAAGGACTTGGCTTGCTGTGGGCTGCTCCTCCCCACAGGTGGGCCTTTGGTCTACCTTTCGGAAATGCTAATGGTAGTTGAGTCAGAAATGGTGGGCTGAATATTGAGAATTCATGGCCGGTGCAGGCTGCCGTGTAGAAAACTGATTTTGGGGGGAATCGCAACTACATAGTGCCTGTCAGATTGATGTTTTGGGACAAATGGCATTTTTGTGTTCAGTTAAAAAGGAAGGTAATGCTATAAATATTGCATATCATGTAAGAGGACCAGAGCACTCCAAAGTGTTGGCATAGAGTATAAAATATAACTACCTATTGATAAGTTAATATAGCTGTAGTTCTTAAGTAATTAATAATGATTAAGTTTCCATTAAATAACTGAGTTTTGCAGTAATTTTCGACTTATAGAAAAATTGCAAAGATAGTACAGAGAAGCCCTTATCCAGTCTCTGTGGGGTGGGGGGGAGGGGCCGGTGGTGATTGTGGTAGTCTTGGCCTCAGGAGAAGTTCTCAGGAAAGTTTGAAATGATATTTCCTTTCCCTCTCTGTTTCTTTCCCTATGTTTGGCAGAAGCATGAAAACTCCTTTCCCTGGTCCTAAAGCTGAATCCAAAATAATAGAGTCAGTAAATACTTGGTGGAGACAGTGGTGGGTTTTCTCTAAATGAAACACATTTTTCAAGACATTCGTTCACTGTTTCTCCTCTTCTCTTCCCTCTTCAGATTTGCCAGAGCTACAGTTCCAGCTGTTCAGTGTCAGACCTCAAGGGAGCAACCAGGGCTGTTAAATGTCTCTCTCAGTACTTCTTTGGAATAGGCATAACAAAACCAATTACCAGGTCATGTTAGCAAGCACAGTTAAAGATGAGCCACTTCAACACATTCACAGAACTGCTGAGAGGGAAGTGTCTATAATTGAGTGCCCTTTGGTGAGCAAGTGTAGGGGACCCCAAATACCCACAGGAGGAAAAGTTGGATGTTTAAGAATATACTGTCCTCTGGGTTCACCCTATAGCAGGTGATGCGGCATGGGAGCCACACTTCCTGGGTTTGCATCTCACCTCTGTCATTTACCAGCCATGGGATATTGGGCAAGTGACTCAAAGCCCTTGTCTTGGTCGCCTCATCTTTACAAGCTGATAGTCCCTGTATTCTAAGGTTGTGAGGGCTGAGCAGATTCATTTGTGGAGAGTACTTAGGATACTACCTGGGTCAGTAAATGTTAATTCTCATTAACTCAGTTTAATGATTCCTGGCCTCTAGGACTTGGAGGAAAAATGAAATGAACCACTGAAAACACTGGCTGCTGTTGATAAATGTGTTTCCTGTGCTTGATTTGAACAGAATCTCAGCCACCTGTGACGAATTTGAGTGTTTCTGTTGAAAACCTCTGCACCATCATATGGACATGGAATCCTCCTGAGGGAGCCAGTCCGAATTGTAGTCTAAAGTATTTCAGTCATTTTGGCAACAAACAGGATAAGGTAAGTTTTCTGGAACAGATCACACTGTGAATGTGAGTTGGAGCTAAGAATGAGCTACATTCTAATCTCACTTCAAAGTGAGGTTTTTAGTTTGAGTCATGTCCAAATTTTTTAACTGGGAAAATTATGGAAACAACTATGTCCAAAACTGAACATCAGAAAATATTTGCTAATCAAATACAATTGAGGTTATTACTCTCTTAGGAAATATTAGGTATCATTGTCTATTAGGCACTCCATAAATAATTAATTATGTTAAAATTGGTTCCTATAGGCACTCCATGAATAATTAATTATGTTAAAATTGGTTTCTGTATTGTTGCCTGAAGCATTGTATTTATATAAGACTCTCAGTTTCTCAGGGAATTTTCTCATTTACCATCTCATTAATCACATGCACAGGTAGATATGCAAGATCTATGTGATGCCAAAGAAAATGGCCATATGGAAAGTGAAAAAAATAAGATGTCCGTGACAGGTGGGATTGACTAGAAGATTCCCTGATGTTTGAGGAAAAATGAGAGAAACTTTCAGCTTTTCCCAGTCGGATATACAACCAATTTCAGTGAATTTTTGTTAACAAGATTTCGGATTCTTTATGATAATCGTATTTAGCTTAAATTTCTCTTAAGAGCCTTATTGGTTTGTAGCCCCTTATAATTGACAGGTTCCTCAAAGCACCATATTGTCTGTTCAGAACTGTTTTATACCTGTATACACTCTGGTTTCTGCATCTGCAGACTCAACCAACTGCAGGTGGAAAATATTCAGGAAAAAAAAAAAATCCCAGAAAGTTCCAAAGCAAAACTTGAATTTTTCAAACTGTCAACTATTTCCATATCATTTACATTGTACTAGGTATTATAAGTCATCCAGAGATGATTTAGGTATAGGAGAGGATGGGCAGAGGTCGTATGCAAACACTGAGTGAAGTGAGTAAGGAAGTCACTCAGTCGTATCCGACTCTTTGCGACCCCATGGACTGTAGCCTACCAGGTTCCTCCATCCATGGGATTTTCCAGGCAAGAATACTGGAGTGGGTTGCCATTTCTTTCTCCAGGAGATCTTCCCAACCCAGGGATTGAACCCAGGTCTCCCGCATTGTAGGCAGACGCTTTACCGTCTGAGCCCCCAGGGAAGATCCAAACACTAGGCCATTTTAAATAAAGGACTTGAGCATCCACACATTTTGGTGTCTACAGGAGGCCCTGGAACCAATGCCCCTCCCATGTAAGGGGTGATTCTTCTTTCAGTGTGTGGGTGGGGAAGATGGAGGATGTTTGGGATTGAATTTGCCCAGGATTTTGAGGAGGCCAAGGAGAAGTTGTTATTAATGACAGTACTTCGGCTCAGTGAACTGTGGAATCATCACGTCCAGGCAGTTTGGTGGCAGGAAGAGTCCAGAGAACTAGTTAGTGCACCATGCTGCTAGCTCAGTGGCCTGGGGTAAAGTCCTTAACCTCTGTGAGCCTTCATTTCCTTGTGTGTAAACTGTGGCTTTACACTTCTCTGGCTTGCTGGGACACCAAAACTAATGTATGGGAAAGCTTAATGAAGAAAGGATGAAATGGGCTCTCCCTCCTGAGGGGAACTTGCTAATCTGCCTTCCCACAGAGGTGTTAATTGTAGTTTAGATGTTGATTGATAAGAGGCTGGTCAGTTCCAAGTATTTGCCTTTTAAGAGAGGTCCTCCAAATGCGGAAGCCAGTGAAACTCTGGTAGACCAGTTCCCCTTTTCACATTGTTGGCTTCCTCTTGTTCCTAAGGATGGGCCTTAGACAGTTGGAGTCTTAGTGAAAGCTTCTGGTAGTTCAGCCTTGAGAAATTACAGGAAAGACCCTTGTTAGTGTGTCACCTAAATAATCTAACTGAAACCCCCAGGAGAGGTCACCATCTTTCTAACAGGGCCTTGTTCATTAGCCTGTTAGCCATGCTCAAGGATCAGTCAACTAGATATGCTGACGTGCCAGCCTAGAAATGGGGCTGACTCCTCAGTATAGTTACAGAAACTTAGACATAAAAGTAACTTTAGGAGACAGTCGAATCAGAATTGGGTCGGAAATTTTGTCTCTTTCGCTTTCAAGTCTTGTGGCCTTAGGCAGGCAAATCATTTAACTTCTCTGAGCCTGAGCCTCCATTTTCTTGTTTGTAAAATGCTGGGCTGGGGTGGGGGAAGGCTAGTAAAAATACTTACTTCATATAAACGATGTACATTTATGAAAGGAGATAATGTTTGTGATATACCTGGTACAGAGTTTGTGTTCAGTAACTGTTAGCTTTTATTATGATTACTGTTAGATCGAATCATGTAAAATTGTTTCTTTTATAGGTCATATGTATGGTTCGACTAGTATTATTGTTTAATCTTGGTCCCTCCCTTTTGCTCCCAAAGAGACCTATAAAGCATGGCCTCTGCCTAAGGCCTACTCATTTATTGCAGGCATTTGCATCATTGAAGGCTGCCAATATCAGGACTGTGATAAACACAGGTTATCCCTTCCAATCAGTGATGGGGGATTTCCTGTCTGGTCCTTTTGAAGTTTACAGTCCTGAGTCTGAGAATCAGTGGCAGGAGAGATTTTCTTCCCCTCACTCTGTCCTTTGAATATAGCATTAATGTCGTGAGACCACACTGGGATGTATATATTGTTATTGTTTAGTCACTAAGTCGTGTCTGACTCTTTGCAACCCCGTGGACTGTAGCCTGCCAGGCTCCTCTCTCCATGGGATTTCTCAGGCAAGGACACTGGTGTGGATTGCCATTTTCTTCTCCAGGGGATCTTCCTGACTCAGGGATTGAACCCACATCTCCTGCTTGGCAGGTGGATTCTTTTCCACTGAGACACCAGGGAAGGCCCAGGCTTTGAAGCATATTGATGCAGTGGCATTATAATAGTTTGTATGTGTTATGGTGTTTTTGTGACCATCTAATGGTCCCAAATTGCTAAATGAGGTAAATCATTGAGGTCATTTTCAGTCTTCAGGTTGGAGAAACATTAAGATGAGACATAGAGAATTGTAGATAATTAAAAAAAAATAGAAGACTAGTTCAAGTGGCTGCCCTCCACCAGTGTTTTAGCGATATCTAATCTGGCAATTAGAAGGATCTGGCCTCAGATTTTAGATTTCTTTCATCATCAAGAGACAGGTGAGTCTCACTTGGTGAATAAATTAAAAGGCTGTTGTTCTGTCTAGGCATCCAAAGAAGCTAAAGGTCAAGCTGACCCCCCTTTCCTTCTGAGAAAGGATTAGAAATTGGGAAAGCTGCAGCCTAGCCAAATGAACATTGGTCTTGAGGGGGAGGGATCAGCTCAGGACTCTGGCCTTGATTTTTGATAAATGTTCAAAGGAGCCCAGACTCTCTGCGGGGTGGAGCATAATGTCATACAGCAGCTACCAGTTGAATGAGTCACCACAGCCAAAAGTCACGTGGAAGCCATCAGACATACTTCATCAAGATCTGCTGGGAGGGATCTGGTTCCTGGTCTGATAGAGAGAGGCACACTTGACTTGGCAGTCATTGACAACTGAGATTTCTACTCTATTCATGCCAGTTTAATATTATTTGCCTTGAGCTTCAGAAGAGAATTTAAGTATTTCATCTTTTCTCCAACCATGTCTTTTCTAAGTTATTTTATTATTCATTTGCTCAAAACAAAAGGTTCAGATTTAGGTACTAAAGTATGTTTTTAATTTATGAAATTCTATTTATTAAAAATATTTGTGTAATAAAATTCAGCCCACTTACTGGAACAATATCTAGTATAATAAGATAACTGAGATTTTTCATTGATGATTCTCACTGATGGCATTTGACCATGCATTTTCCCCTGGGTGTCCTCAAATGGCAAACGCAGCTTCCACACAAGAATTATCAAGGATTCTTGGTCAGGGCGGCTCCTTCAGGGGTATATAGGACTTTTGCTCAGTAAAATAGTGTGGTTGGTGAAATGTGCATTTAGAGCTTCCCTGCCATCATCAGCAAAAATCCTGGGACTGGTCGTCAGTTTCACAGGTTGAGAAACCTCATTTCCTCAGCACACATTCATCAATCCAGGGCCAGTTCCTTGCTTCATCATGGGAACAAGAATGTCAAAACATTCTCAAGAGTCTTTCGAGAAACCTCATTTCCTCAGCATGCATTCATCAATCCAGGACCAGTTCCTTACTTCACCATGAGAACAATAATGGTGAAACAGTCTCAAGAGGCTTCTGTTGGCACAGCTGGTATGTTCCATCCCTGTAGGCAGCAACTGTATGGAAAGCAAAATGATAAGTAGGTTCCTTGGCAAGGAGTCAGGAATTTGTTGTGAAAATGTACTTGGCTCAGAATAGCTGGAGGCACCACTGAGGGTAGGCATGGCTTTGCTGCTGGGACAAACCTACTCAATGTTCATGGACCGAATCACCTTTTCTCCCCATCACAATTTTGTTTGCAGACATTTCTTTTTCTTTTCTTCCAGGGCTGACCAACGAACTCCTCTTTTAGAGTGCTGTCTTGCCTAGTCCTTAGAGCTATTCAGTGTCTCAAAAAGTGTTGTTTTTTCCCCTGTGTCTTTGCTATGGTTTGTTGCTTGATGATTGGCTGGCTACCTCTCAGAGGACATCCTTGGGTCCTCATTTTGAGAGTCTCTCACAGTCACCTTCATGCTCAGCTGCTGGCAGGCATCTGAAATAGCAGAGTAGCCCCTTTAGAGTGGTAAATAGAGGTAACGCTGACAAAATTTCCCCTTCATGGCTCTCAGCACGTATATAAAAGGAAATGCTGTCTCCAACTTGAGTCAGAAAATATTACAAAACAGGAAGCGCCTTGAAACTCTGATTAAAAGCAGCTCCATTCTTAATAATTCCAACTCTGCCACCTTGGAAAATGTGAATTTCCTGAAGAGTCCTTTACTCTTGTTATTCTAAATCATAATAACAAGATTTGTGATTTTTATCTGTAGGCTGTCTATAAATTGGCTTTCTGTGGTTCCACAAAGCTTATCTACCTTTCAGAATAAGAGTGTGCTGCACTCAGTGCATGTCAGCCCTTATCACTCCTATGTTTATGTGAGATCATCAAAACGGTCAGTGCAGAAAGATGTTTGGTGAAAAGTTGTTCCTCAGCCCTCAGGCTCCCCTTCTTTACTTCCTCTCCTCAGAGGTGACCAGAGTTGCCAGATTCTTAGATGAGTTCATTTGACCTTAATCTTGATGTTATACTATGTCTACTTGGAAGTGAATTTTGATAATCTCACTGTGTTTCCTTTGAGATTGCTCTTAGATAGTTGACATGTTAGCATGGTAGGTTTATAGAAAATGTCATGATGTTTATACATGAAAATGTGTGGAACTGTCTCTTATTTCTATCAGGGTTTCTCAATGGTGGCACTACTGCCATTTAATGTAGGATAATTCTTTGTTGTGGGGGGAGGGAAGGCTGTCCTATGCCTTGTAGAGGGTTTAGCAGCATCCTTGGCCTCCGCCCACTAGATGCCAGTAGCAGTTCACTCTGCCCCCTGCCCTCCCCCCGCCAGTTATGACAACTAAACATGTTTCTAGACATCAACAAATGTCATCAACGGGTGGGAGAACAGAACCACCCCCAGTTGAGAATCACTGAACTGCATACCATTTGCTAACTTTTCATTTTCTTTACACACTTCAGCATGCAAATATCTTATTACATAAATGTATTTCTGTGTATTGGCTACAGCAATACCTTTTAAATTTCTTCACCTTAGAAAATTGCTCCAGAAACTCATCGTTCAAAAGAAGTGCCCCTGAATGAGAGGATCTGTCTGCAGGTGGGGTCCCAGTGCAGCACCAATGAAAGTGAAAAGCCCAGCATTTTGGTGGAAAAGTGCATCTCGCCCCCTGAAGGTAACAACCCGAAAGCACTATCTCTTGGCATTTAGAGAATACATCCAAATTATCTACCTGCTTATGTTCATTAATTCATTCCATTTTCAAACACTTGAGTCTAATAAGTGTCAGGCACTTGTACTAGATGCTGACAACACACTGATAACTGTGAGATGCTCACAGACAACTTGAATGACCATGCCTGGTAGTTATAGAGTACTGAATAATTTGGAAAATAATACACACTGGCACACCCTCACATGCACACACGCACGCGCACACATGCCTTTCCCCTGAATCGAGCTTCTTAAGCTTATTCTGTGAAATGACAAAGGTGTGTGTTATTATCCTGATTCATTTTATGAGGAAGAAGGAAACTGAGTGAGTTGCTGTAGATCTTCAGATCCTAGTTCCAGTGCCTTAAAAAAATAACAAAAATATTATTCAGTATGGGTAAGAGGCTGGGAGCATGGTTTATAACAACTTAACCTCCCCTATTCTCATTTCCCAAGGAGTTTAATAATCTGAATAAAGCCTAAACTGTATTATGACCAAAAGGTGGTTGGTGATGCAAAAAATTATATTATGACAAAAAGTAGCCTTTTAAGGATCACGAGAGATAGCAGGTTTGAATTTTAAACAAAGGCATTTAATTTAGAGATATTATAACATAACTTAAAAGGCTTTCTAAAGGTAGAGATTTCAGGTCAATAAGATTTTCTAGCTCCTAAGACCATAACACGCAATAGGCAGTGACCAAGTGTTATATTTTGTTTACCTTTCCCCAAATTGCTTCAAGAGGAATGTTTGTTTAATTTTTAAAACAAGATATGTCAGTATTGCTCAAATGACAGGAAGGTAAATTATAACTCAGTAAATGTATTTTTTTAAACAACAAGTAGATATAATGGTTTTTTTATGTTTTCACATTCATTTGGGAAACTTCATAGTCATTTCCTATGATTGAAATGTTGTTTGCCCTTTAAACTCTCTCTCCAGTTAGGAGTACAAGAGCTAAGTTCCCTCGATAGTAAAGATGTCTTCTTAATCTGAGGAGATGAGAGAGAAAGTTGTGAGCAAATTAGATCTGAGTTTTCTCCCTCCTGGGTGCCTTCTGGGTCAAATGGGACTGAGAGGTTAGGGGTCAGCTTTCTGGAGAAGCAGCCTGAAGCACCCCCATCACCCCGAGCTCTCAGAGTGATTGGCTAGCTGGCACTACAAGGAGAGGACAGTCGTAAACTCTCGGCTGGATGTTCTAGGTGATCCTGAGTCTGCTGTTACTGAGCTCCAATGCATTTGGCACAACCTGAGGTACATGAAGTGCACTTGGCTCCCTGGAAGGAATACAAGTCCTGACACTAACTACACTCTATACTACTGGTGAGTATGGACAGTACACTTACTTACTGCAGAGGGACTGACTGTGATTGCATTGGGAACCTTTGAAACTAACCTAGTTAAAACGTAAACAGAATACCCTATTCCTTTCTATAGTTTGCTCTAATGAAAAATGCATCTGCTTTTGGTGTCTCATTAAAAAAAAAAAAACCTTAAAAAATAATTATAGATCCACTGGTATGTTTCAAAAAATATCCAAAGAGATCCCATCTACCCTTTACCCAGTTGCTTTCAATGGTAACATCTCATATATAGGGTGCAGTATTAAAACCAGAAAATTGACATTGGTATAGTCCACTGACTTTATTCCAATTTAACCAGTGTTCCGTCCAGGCATTTGGATGTGTATGTAGTTCTATGCAGTTTTATCATATGCAAAGATGCAGAACAGTTCCATTACCACAAGGAGCCCTCTAGTTGCCCTTTTATTTATTTTTAAAAATCAGTTCATCTGTTTGGCTGCACCTGATGTTAGTGGCTACATGAGAGATCTTTAGTTGTGTTATGTGGGATCTAGTTCCCTGACCAGGGATCAAACCCAGGCCCCTTGCATTGAGAGTGAGGAATCTTAGCCACTGGACCACCAGGGAAGTCCCAAGTTGCCCTTTTATAGCTACACCCACCTCCTTCCTGCACCCCCTCTCCCCACACTCCTCTCCCCCAAGTCTCTAACCTCTGTCTGGCAACCACTCATCTGTTCTCCATCTATAATTTTGTCATTTTAAGAATATAACAGGAACAGAATCATACAAAATATATTAATAACTGTCAGAGGCTGACTGTATTTTTCAGTCTCTGCCTAATACTCTGGAGATCCATCCAAGCTGTTGTATATCAATAGTCCATTTCTTTTTCTTGCTGAGTGGTGTTCTATGATATGGATGTATCAGTTTGTTTAACCTTTTATTCACTAAAGGATATCTTGGTTATTTTCAATTTTTTTGCAAGTATGAAGAAAGCGGTTATAAATATTCATGTTCAGGTTTTTATGTGAATATCACTTTTCAGTTCTCTGGAACAAATGCCTTAGGGTATAATTGCTGGATCATATGGTAATTGCATATTTAGTTTTATTAAAAAACCACCAAATTATTTTCTAGAGTAACTGTATTGTTTTACATTCTCACAAGCAATATATGAATGATTGGTTTTTATCTTTCAAAAGGAAAATTATATCATTCCCAGAGTTAAAAAGTAGTTTAGTGCCCCAGAGAATGACTTATATTTCCTATGTGTGACTGTATCTACAAAATTTGTTAAATTTCTAAATTAATCTTTCATTATTTCCTTTCCTTTGGAGCCTAGAATTGCTTATTAACAACAGAACAGGTAAGAAAGAACCAGGTTAATCAACTGAATTTAGTAAAACCTGAGCATACATAGTGGGTAAAGCTCTGAATGGTGAGCAGAGATAAGAAAGCCGTCTCTTTACTCCTGAAGCTTCATTGTAGAGGTGACAGCGCTGGACACAGTAGTCCATGTAGAAAGGAGAGTACATGCTGGAGGCTTGCAGAAGCGTAGACAGGCTCTGTGAGAAGTGAGGGTGGAGCTTGGCATGGTGGTGGAGTGAGGTGAGAGGCATTGCTGAAGGGGTGGACTGCCAGATAGGGAAGTGTCTCTGAGGCTGGAGGCTGGCGCTGAGGCAGAATGGTCTCAGGACCGGGAGTATTTAGTTTATGTGATTCCAGCTAGGGAAGCAGGAAGTCTGATGTTGGCCGAGTGCCCTGCACGTGGCTTTGTCCCCCCACCTGTCATTCATTCACACTGTTTCTGAGAGAGTGGGCTATGGAGGGCCACATCCAGAACTTCCGAAGTTATAGGATGAACAGGGCCTTTATCCTGGAATGTCCATTTTGCCCAATGACTGGATGAAAAGTAGGAATACTTTTGGTACGTGACAACCCTCGTGGCTATATCATGGAATAGGACACCAAAAAATCACATGAGTTTTTTAACGGAAACCTCCCAGGTGGCCTGGAGGTTGTCATTCCCTCTCTTCCCCTGTCCCCAGAGGTGCTCCCAGGCAAGTTGAGGGGCACTGCAGGTGAAGGCAGACAGCATTGAATTCACGTGGTTCAGTCTGGAGTCCCCCTGACTCCCCAGTACAGATCATTTTCATGTGAGGTTTGCAGTTTCACATGCCTGCTGGTGGTACCTGTTGCTTCTCCTTTACTTTAAGCCCTTCAGTGGTTCCTGGCGCCTACGGGCTAAAGTCCAAACTCATCAGCAGGAGCAACAAAGCCTTTTATGCTCGCCCTCCTAACTGGCTCTGTTGCCTCAGTGTCATCCTGCACCCACCACCCAACCCACACTGAACTTCTTTCAGTTCCTCAAACTCACTCTTCAGACACTCAAACAGAAGAGTGGCATACAGACCCAACATTCAGGCAGAATAGTGGAAGCACTCTGCATGCCCTTGTGGCCCAGGCCTTGCCTGTTCACCTGGACGTTTCTAACTTGTCCTTATCTCAGCTCAGGCATCTCTTCCCTTCCGGAAAGCCTTCCTTGACCTCTCTAGCCTAGGTACGTGCCCGGTTGTCATGTACCATAGTACCTTGTACTTTCCTGTGTCATAATACTCAGCGCATTGCGTTGTCATTTCCTGTTTACTTAGTGGTCATCCTCTCCAGGCTACCGTCTCCCTTGAGAGCAGGGGCTGTGTCTTATTCCCCCACACCCCATGCCTGACACACGGGAGGTGCTCTGAATAGGTTTTTTGAACGTTTGGATGACAACATTCAGGATTGGGGTGAGGACTTAGGGGGCAAGGATAAGCAACTCAGGACCATTATCATAAGTCATATCACTTCAGTCATGTCTGACTCTGTGTGACCCCATAGAGGGCAGCCCACCAGGCTCCCCGTCCCTGGGATTCTCCAGGCAAGAACACTGGAGTGGGCTGCCATTTCCTTCTCTGGTGCATACAAGTGAAAAGTGAAAGTGAAGTCGCTCAGTTGTGTCCAACCCTCAGCGACCCCATGGACTGCAGCCTTCCAGGCTCCTCCGCCCGTGGGATTTTCCAGGCAAGAGTACTGGAGTGGAGTGCCATTGCCTTCTCCACAGGAGCATTATAATTCAGGAATAAAAAGAGAGAAGGATGGAGTAGATCTGCCTCCCCAAGAACTAAGCCTTAAAAGAAGCAGCCTGGCCCTGGTGATGTTTTGGTGAAGTCTGGAGAGAGCCGTTACTATAGGCTTAGGATCCCTGAGTTTATTATGCTATTAATTCCTCTTGATTTTCCTAGAGTTGTTATTGGTAAAATCACACGGAAAACCTTCAAAGAATCTGTCTTTAGCTGGGGCAGGGAAAGGAAGGGAAGAAGTCTTAAAACTTTATCTCAATCCATGGCAGACTGTGCAGGAAAGTAACCCAAATATAGAAATTAGGGTAGCTCTGAGAGAGAAGATAGCCTAGCCCTTGGAGTTCTTATTAGACAAATTTAGGGAAGTGCCTTGGAGCATGTGTTGTTATTTAGTCGCTCAGTTGTGTCTGACTCTTTTACAACCCCATGGACTGTAGCCCACCAGGCTTCTCTGCCCATGGGGTTATCCCAGGCAAGAATACTGGAATGGGTTGCTATTTCCTCCTCCAGGAGAACTTCCAGACCCAGAAATCAAACCCACATCTCCTGCGAGTCCTCATTAGTTATCTGTTTTATATATAGTAGTGTGTCGTGCTCACTCAGTTGTGTTTGACTCCCTGTGGCCCCACTGACTGTAGCCTGCCAGGCTCCTCTGTACATGGAATTTTCTAGGCAAGAATACTGGAGTAGGTTGCCATTTCCTCTTCCAGGGGATCTTCCCGAGCCAAGGATCAAACCTGCATTTCCTCCATTGGTAGGTGGATTCTTTACCATTGAGCCGCCTGGAAAGCCCCACCTTGGGGCATATACCAGCACAAAATGAATCTTAGTGCAGATTACAAGACCAGCATCCCCTCTGGATGAATAAATTATCAAAAACTGGCCCAACCAAATAAGAAGGCATTCTTCTTCCTCTGGACTGAAGTGTTCAACTTCAGGGCTGATGCAGCATCTTACCAAAGCTGATCGCAGACGGTGCTTGGGCTGGTTGGCTAGCTTTCAGCCCTTAGTTCATGCTGTGGTGCAGGGATAAGCTACAGCCATGGGATGGCATCCATCCCAAGGTAGTGGGGGTTCGCTGACACCCAGTGGTGGGGGGAATGCAGCAGGGACACCACTTCTTGTCATACACATTCCCAGAGTCGGTCATCAGCATGGACTCTTCCTATAACATAGACCTGTACTGTCTGATACAAGAGCCATTAGTCACACATGACTATGTTTACATTTTAATTTAAATTCATCAAAATTAAATCAAATTAAAACTTAAGTTGCTCAGTTTTACTAGCCAATTTCACATATGGCTAGTGGCTCCTGTACCAGACAGCACAAATTTCCATAATCTCAGAAAATTTTATTGGGCAGGCTGGTATAAATTCTGTATCTTTTGCCCTTACCACCTTATTCTCTTTTCTGGAGCCATACTGCTTGGGTTCAAATCCTGACTCTCTTTCTTACTAGCAGTGTGATTTGGGGCAAATCACTTTTCTTTCAGCCTCCGTTTTGTAATCTGTAAAATGGGAGTAGTAACAATAGTGCTGCCTCTTAAGGATGTTTTGAGGGCTGTTATATGAAGAGTATTTGGAGTTGGCCTAATTGCTAACATCTGTAGAGTAAGCATGCAATGAAAGTGAAAGTGAAGTCGCTCAGTCGTGTCTAACTCTTTTCGACCCCATGGACTGTAGCCCACCAGGCTCCTCAGTCCATGGAATTTTCCAGGCAAGAATACTGGAGTGGGTTACCATTTCCTTCTCCAGGGGATCTTCCCAACCCAGGGATCCAACCCCCGTCTCCCGCACTGCAGGCAGACGCTTTACCGTCTGAGCCACCAGGAAAGCCCGTATAGCATGCAATACGTGCTAGCTATATGGTTTTTTAATTATTCATCCCCACTCCCTTGAGGATGCAGCCAGTACACAGAACTGACCTCTTCCACCACCTCACAGAATTGGCACCTAGCCCACACCTCTTCCTCCCCGCTGTCCCCTAGAGAGATCCTTTCCAATCAAAACCACAGAAGAAAGATAATGGCTCATTCATTATCAAACAGTCAGAATTGGTTTAAGTACCAGTTTAAAATCACGTCAAACAAACTGCCAGAGACTGTTTCCCTAATCTCCAGTCAGAAAAACGTGGAGTCATTTTGAAGCCCCAGGGCGATGACTTCCAGTCCTTCAGGGATAGTCTGGCATTGAAGGGAGCCTGACCTTAATAGCTACAGACTAGCCAAGCCAATGAATTTTAGGGAATTTCTTAACAAACTAATCATCTTTAGAGTGCAGGAAATAGTCTTTAATTTGTCCATTTCCTCCTTCTGTCCCGCAGCGTGATTTTGTGGATTTCAGTGCGTGGTTTTTAACAGGAAGCACTCAAATGCCTCCTATCTTAGGTTATCATCTAATCTTTCACAAGATTTTAAAAATTTTCTCTTCAAAATCAGTATTTTCCCTTTTGTTATTTTTTCTAAAGTACAACAAAAGATTTTTTACAAATTTCTTATCTAGATTCCATGAGAATATGTGAAATACCCAGGGTACAATGAAAAAGGAATCTCAAAGGTTACTCATTAGAGGAGTTCCTTTCATTACTGAAAAAAATTAACTTTCTACATAGTTCTCTTTAGTTATGTAACAATAATGTTGTAAGTTTCTTCAGTTTCTATTTCTGTATGGGTGCAAAACATTTCAGGCCTGTCTGATCTAAAAACTAGTCATGGCTGTAACTTAGTTTTTAAAAAACTGTTTTCATTCATGAACCACAGGGGCCAACAACTAGGAGAAAAAATTTATATACTATCTCTTAAAGGACAAGGTCACTTTCTATATTGAAGCATTTCTTTGAACAGCCTTTGAAGAAGTAAATACATTAGATCTGAATTAAAAATTTTTTTTTGTTTTTGTTTTTTTAAAAAGGCATTATTTAAAGCAGTTCTAGGTTTACAACAAAATTGAGAGGAAGGTACAGAGATTTTCTATATACCCACTGCCCCTACAATAATAGCTTCCACCGTTATCAACCCCTCACCAATAGTACATTTGTTACAACTGATGAAGCTACATTGATATATATCATCACCACCGGAATTCTGTATAGTCTATATTAGGGCACACTCTTGGTCTTCTACATTTTATGGGTTTGGACAAATGTATGACATATATCCATTGTTAGAATTACCATACAGAGTACTTTCATTGCCCTAAAAATCCTCTGTGTTCCACTAATTCATCTCTCCCCTACCCCAACCCCTGGCAACCATTGATTTGTTTATTCTCCTAGTTTTGTCTTTTCCAGGATTTCATCTGGTTGGAATCAGACAGTATGTAGCATTTTCAGATGGACTTCTTTCACTTAATAATACACATGTAACAGTCCTCCATATCTTTTCCTGGCTTGACAGTTCATTTCTTTTTGGTGCTGAATAATATTTCACTGTCTGGATGTATCACAGCTTATGTATCCATTTAGTGACTAAAGGACATCTTGATTGCTTCCAAGCTTTGGCAATGATGAATAAAGCTGCTTTAAACTTTTGTATGCCAGTTTTTGTGTAGATATAAGGTCTCAATTTCTTTTGATAAATAACAGAGAGCACAATTACTAATCATATGGTAGGAACATGTTTGGTTTTGTAAGAAACTGTCTTCCAAAGTGGCTGTACCATTCTGTATTCCCACCAGCAATGAGCAAGAGTTCCTGTTGCTCCACATCCTCATCAGCATTTGATACTGCCGATATCTGGATTATGGGCATTCTGACCGGTGTGTAGTGGTATCTTGTTGCTTTCATTTGCATTTCTCTGATGATATGTCCTTATTTGTCATCTGTATGTCTTTGGTGGAGTGTCTGTGAAGATCTTTGGCTCATTTTTTAGTTGAGTATTTTGCTTTATTGTTCAGTTTTATGAGTTCTTTGTATTATTGACTAACAGCCCTTTATCACATGTGTCTTTTTTTTTTTTTTTTTTGTGGTTTGGTGCTCTTTGGTATTTATTTATTTATTTTTTTTTTTATTAAATTTTTTTATTTTTTAAATTTTAAAATCTTTAATTCTTACATGCATTCCCTCTCCCGCCCCTCCAGTGTTTGGCTTCTTTTCTTATTCTCTTGATATTATCTTTTGCAGAAGTATTTAATTTTAATGAAATTCAGCTTATCAGTTATTTCTTTTAAAGATCATGCCTTGGATGTTGTATCTAAAAAGTCATCACCATACCCAAGATTGTCTAGGTTTTCTTCTATGTTATCTCCTAGGAGGTTTATAGTTTTGCACTTTACATTTAGGTCTGTGATCCATTGTGAGTTTAGCTTTGTGAAGAATATAAGGTATGTGACGAGATTTTTTTTTTCACATGTGGATACCCAGTTGTTCCAGCACCATTTGTTGAAGAGACTATTTGTGCTCCAATGTATTGCCTTTGCTCCTTTGTCAGAGATCAATTGACTGTATTTATGGGAAAGATCTGCTTTTTATAAGACTGGATTTGTAGCACAGTCCCCTAGAGAATTGCTGTCAAAATGCTTATCTTAGTCCCTGGGCAAAACCTTCTAAGTAGGATTCTCTGGGAGAGGGGTTGAGTGACCTGCATTTTTCAAATGACCACAGATGATTCTAAAGTAAACAAATCAAGGGTTTGGGACTCTTTCCTCTTAGTTCATTTTCTAAATTGTCTTCCTTTTCTGCAGAACGTTTGCACATCTCCCTTGTGACTGATGATGTAAGGCTTGACTCTGTGTATTCTCCTAGTTACTATAAAAGAGAATCCTTTGATAACCTAGACAAAAAGTGTAATGAGCACATTCTGTCTGCCTGTACTGTGCTGGATGATCACTGAGGAAAGGTCTATGTAGAGGTTTTCGGAAATGAGAAAGAAGATATCAGCATTTAGAGCCACACAGTAGAGTAAGACACTTAGAAAGACCTCATGCTATGGAACATTGATCTGGCAGTGGTTCAGTTCAGTTCAGCCACTCAGTTGTGTCCGGCTCTATGCAACCCTATGGAATCTAGCACGTCAGGCTTCCCTGTCCTTCACCATCTCCCAGAGTTTGCTCAAACTCATGTCCATTAAGTGATACCATCCAACCATCTCATCCTCTATCATCTTCTTTTCCTCCTGCCTTCAATCTTTCCCAGCATCAGGGTCTTTTCCGATGAATCAGTTCTTCACTTTAGGCGGCCAAAGTATTGGAGCTTCAGCTTCAGCATCAGCATCAGTCCTTCCAATGAATATTCATGATTGATTTCCTTTAGGATAGACTGGTTTGATCTCCTTGCAGTCCAATGGACTCTCAAGAGTCTTCTCCAACACCACAGTTCAAAAGCTTCAGTTCTTTGGTGCTCAGCTTTCCTTAAGGTCCAACTCTCACATCCATACATGGCTACTGGAAAAACCATAGCTTTAACTAGATGGACCTTTGTTGGCAAAGTAATGTGTCTGCTTTTTAATATGCTGTATAGGTTGGTCATAGCTTTTCTTCCAAGGAGCAAGCATATTTTAATTGCATGGCTGCAGTCACCATCTGCAGTGATTTTGGAGCCCAAGAAGTCTCTCACTGTTTCCACTATTTCCCCATCTATTTCCCATGAAGTGATGGGACCAGATGGCATGATCTTTGTATTTTGAATGTTGAGTTTTAAGCTAGCTTTTTCAGTCTCCTCTTTCACTTTCATCAAGAGGCTCTTTAGTTCCTCTTCACTTTCTGCCATAAGGATGGTGCCATTTGCTTATCTGAGGTTATTGATATTTCTCCCGGCAATCTTGACTCCAGTTTATGCTTCATCTAGCCCACCATTTCACATGATGTACTCTGCATATAAGTTAAATAAGCAGGCTGACAATATACAGCCTTGAGGTGTTTCTTTTCCAATTTAGAACCAGTCCATTGTTCTAAGTCTGGTTCTAACATTGCTTCTTGACCTGCATACAGATTTCTTAGGAGGCAAGTCAGGTGGTCTGGTATTCCCATCTCTTTAAGAATTTTTCAGGGTTTGTTTTGATCCACACAGTCAAAGGCTTTGGCATAGTTCCAGAAGTAGATTTTTCTGGAACTCTCTTGCTTTTTAAGTGATCCAAGGGATGTTTGCAATTTGATCTCTGGTTCCTCTGCCTTTTCTAAATCCAGCTTGAACATCTGGAAGTTCTTGATTCATGTTCTGTTGAAGCCTGGCTTGAATAATTTTGAACATTACTTTGCTAGCGTGTGAAATGAGTGCGATTGTGCAGTAGTTTGAACATTCTTGGGCATTGCCTTTTTTGGAGATTGGAATGAAAATGGACCTTTTACAGTCCTGTGACCACTGCTGTGTTTTCCAAATTTGCTGGCATATTGAGTGCAGCACTTTCACAGCATTATCATTTAGGATTTGAAATAGCTCAGCTGGAATTCCGTCACCTTCACTAGCTCTGTTCATAGTGATGCTTTCTAAGGCCCACTTGACTTCACATTCTAGGATGTCTGGCTCTAGGTGAATGATCACATCATCATGATTATCTGGGTCATGAAGATAATTTTTGTACAGTTCTTCTGTGTATTCTTGCCCCCTCTTCTTAATATCTTTTGCTTCTGTTAGGTCCATATCATTTTTGTCCTTTATTGTGACCATCTTTGCATGAAATGTTCCCTTGGTATCTCTCATTTTCTTGAAGAGATCTCTAGTCTTCCCCATTCTATTGTTTTCCTCTATTTCTTTGCATTGATCACTGAAGAAGGCTTTCTTATCTCTCCTTGCTATTCTTTGGAACTCTGCATTCAAATGGGTATATCTTTCCTCTTCTCCTTTGCCTTTAGCTTCTCTTCTTTTCTCAGCTATTTGTACGGCTTCCTCAGACAACCATTTTGCCTTTTATTTTCTTCAGGATGGTCTTGATCATTACCTCCTGTACAATGTCATGAACCTCTGTCCATAGTTCTTCCAGCACTCTGTCTATCAGATCTAATCCCTTGAATCTATTTGTCACTTCTGCTGTATAATCGTAAGCGATTTGATTTAGCTCATACCTGAATGGTCTAGTGGTTTTTCCCTACTTTCTTCAATTTAAGTCTTAATTTTGCAATAAGGAGTCATGATCTGAGCCACAGTCAGCTCCCGGTCTTGTTTTTACTGACTGTATAGAGCTTCTCCATCTTTGGCTGCAAAGAATATAATGTCTGATTTTGGTAGGGACCATAAGGTGATGTCCATGTGCAGAATCGTCTCTTGTGTTGTTGGAAGACAGTGTTTGCTATGACCAGTGGATTCTGTTGGCAAAACTCTGTTAACCTTTGCCTTGCTTCATTTTGTAGTCCAAGGCCAAACTTTCCTGTTACTCCAGGTATCTCTTATCTTCCTACTTTTGTATTCCAGTCTGCTATGATGAAAAGGACATCTTTTTTGGGTGTTAGTTCTAGAAGGTCTTGTAGGTCATCATAGAACCATTCAACATCAGTTTCTTTGTCATTAGTGGTTGGGGTATAGACTTGGATTACTGTGATATTGAGTGGTTTGCCTTGGAAATGAACAGAAATCATTTTGCTTTTGGGGGATTGCATCTAAGTACTGCCTTTCAGAATCTTTTGTTGACTATGAGGGCTACTCCATTTCTTCTAAAGGATTCTTGCCCACAATAGTAGATGTAATGGTCATCTGAATTAAATTTGCCTATTTGGGTCCATTTTAGTTCACTGATTCCTAGTATGTCAATGTTTACTCTTGTTGTTTGACTACGTCCAATTTACCTTGATTCATGGATCTAACATTCCAGGTTCCTATGCAATGTTGCTCTTTACAGCACTGAACTTTACTTCCTTCACCTGTCACATCCACAACTGGGCTTTGTTTTCACTTTGGCTCCACGTCTTCATTATTTCTGAAGCTATTTCTCCACTCTTTGCCATATTGGGCATCTACCGACCTGGGAAATTCATCTTTCAGTATCATATCTTTTTGCCTTTTCATACTGTTCATGGGGTTCTCAAGGCAAGAATACTGAAGTGGTTTACCATTCCCTTCGCCAGTGGACCACATTTTGTCAGAACTCTCCACCATGATCTGTCCGTCTTGGGTGGCCCTACACGGCATGGCTCATAGTTTCATTGAGTTAGACAAGGCTGTGATCCATGTGATCAGTTTGGTTAGTTTTCTGTGATTGTGGTTTTCATTCTGTCTGCCCCCTGATAAGTAAGGATTGTGGTTAAAGGACACTAATAACGTCAGAGAGGTCAATCTGGAGAAGACATGAAGCCTCAAGTGATTAGGGCATGAAATAGGGTGAGAGGAATATCATAGAGAATCCCAGAGGGTTTGCAAAGAAAGAAGTAACCGAATTTGGTGATAGGATATAAAAATGGGGGGAGGGATGATTTCAGAGGCTCTAATCTAATCAAGGAGCCCAGAGAAAATGATCTCTGGCTGATGGCAATTGGGATGGTTAGAAGAAAAGGCAGTTTGTCCAGGAAGAGGGGGCATCTGTCTTGGCTGTTGAATTTGAGGCAAGAGTGGAACTCTAAAGTGGAGCAGTTAGAAATCTGGGACTGGCTCCAAGGCAGTAGGTCAGGATTAGGAATCCTCAGTGCAGAAATTCTAGTTGAGGAGTGGAAGTGATAAATGGGCGAGTGGATGAGGGAGTAAGAAATAGAGAGGAATTCACAGAGGGCTGAAGACTGGATGTGAATTCTGTGAGAATAGAAGAAAGGAAAGGAACAAGCCAAGAGAACAAGGAAGGAGCAGACAGAGGGACTAGGGAAATTTGGAATTGAGCAGATATGGCATTTTCAGGAAGCATAAAATTTCTCATCCTGGCCTCGTACCATTTCCCATACAGAAGAGGAAAAAGAGTCAAGACTCCTATGGTTTCCATAGCTATTGAAAATACCATATTCATGAAAAAGGAACATTCATTTCTTCCTCAAGTGTGAAATGGAGCCATGTTATAAAATAGGGCTTAAAAAAAAAAAGCTACCCTGCCAGATTGCAAATATGGCTTTTCATGGATATCGTTAATCATTTAAAAACAAACAGACATCTGTATTTGTTTCTTGCATATGTGGTTAAAAAATAATGCAGAAGGTTATCTCATTTGTAGGCACAACAGCCTGGGAAAAATTCTTCAGTGTGAAAACATCTACAGAGAAGGCCAGCACATTGCTTGTTCCTTTAATCTGACTAAGGTGAAGGATTCCAGTTTTGAACAGCACAGCGTCCAAGTAATGGTTAAGGATAATGCAGGAAAAATCAGACCATCCTTCAATATAGTGCCTTTAACTTCTCATGGTAAGTTTTAGAAGTACTCCATGACAGTGTGGATGAAAGTGTTATGTCATCAATATGAATGATAAAAAAAATGATGATTTTGGTTTGAAGATCTTCCTAGAAAAAAGGGACTATATTTATGTATATTTTTCTTTGTTCCTTGTTAAAGTAGCAAGCTTGCAAATTCTCATATTTATTGTGCCCATACGCCACATGCTTTATCCATGTTTACTTATGCATATGCTGAGCCTTAGAGCAAGCAGTTAGTTGTAGAACTGAGATTGGAACTCAGGCTCTCTGACTTTTTTTAACAGTTTTAAATGTTTAGTTATTTATTTGACTTCATTGGGTCTTTGTTGAGGCATTCGGAATCTTTGATGTTCATTGTGGCAGACAGGATCTTTAGTTACAGCATGTGGGATCTAGTTCCCTGACCAGGGATCAAACCCAGGCCCCCTGCATTGGGAGCACAGAGTCTTAACCACTGGAGCACCAGGGATGTCCCTCTCTGACTCTTAAGATCTATTCTCTTTTACTTACACTCCAGAGGATGATGCTGCAGAATGTGATTAAATGTGATTTAATATAGTTCCTGAATAATCTGTCTCTTTGTCTAACAACAACAAAAAAAGCTTAGACTGGAGATGGAGTGATCAGGAGTGATATTCAAACTGTCTAACATTTTGAGTAACCCAGGCACGGATCAATGAGAACAAACAGTGCAGCTGAGTTTCAGCCCATTACAAAGAGCCCTCAACTTGAAAACAAAATACCTGCTTAAGGTCACTTTGGATATGGCATATACACTCTACTTTCCTCTTCATCTATAAAAGGGGGTACATAGTCCCTCTTGAACTCAGAGGATTGTTGTAAGGTCCAAATGATGTGACATGTGTAAAAGCATTTTGTATATCTCTAAAGCAGAGTCATATGTGCTTAGTCACTCAGTCGTGTCTGACTCTTTTCAACCCCAAGGACCATAGCCCGCCAGGCTCCTCTGTCCATGGGGATTCTCCAGGCAAGAATACTGGAGTGGGTTGCCATGCCCTCCACCAGGGGATCTTCCCAACCCAGGAATCAAACCCAGATCTCCTGCATTGGAGGCAGATTCTTTACCTCCTGAGTCACCAGGGAAGCCACATTATATTTACTTATTTGCTATAGTATCACAACAGGGAGCTCTGATTCTAGCTAAAGTGGTACACAGAAAATTTACAAGCAAATAATCATGAATTGACACAGGTTCCCAAGTCTGTGAGCAGAACACTATTTACTGCCCTTTCAGACAGTGGCGGAAGTCAATTCTAACAGTGCACCCAAGGCAGCTTAGTTTGTAAGCCAGGGGAGGGAGGTTGAGGCAACTTGCCAAATGGGATCATTTGAAGCAAAGCTCTTCTCTCTCCTCCCCCTTGCTTGGAAGCTTGTCCTCGATGGACCTTTTAAAGCTCATTTTGCTGCTCTTCTACCTAGAGATGAGTGGTGATATAAGAGATGAGTGGGAGATTCTTGTTAGCCAGAAGAGGATGTTGTGAAGTTGTTTTCTATTAATTGTCCACTCTCTTTTGTTGCTTGGTCTTAAGCATAGTTGACTCCTGAAAAACTAAATTGACCAGACTAATTTCTTTTTTTACTTTCTTTTAAATCATGATTATGATTATATAACATTAAATATGCCATCTTAACCATTTTCAAGTGTACAGTTCAGTAGTGTTAAATATATTCACAGTATTGTGCAGTAGATCTCTAGAACTCTCTCATTTTGTAAAACTGAAACTTCATGCCCATGAAATACTAATTCTCCCTCCCCTACCCCTACCCCCTACCCCGGCCCCTGGTAACCACCTTCCTACTTTCTGTTTCTATGACTTGGACTCCTTTAGATACCTCTTATAAGTGGAATCATACAGTATTGGTCCTTCTGTAATGGACTTATTTCATTAGTATCATGTCCTCAAAGTTCATCCCTGTTGTTTAGTAGCTCAGTTGCGTCTGACTCTTTGTGACCCTATGGACTATAGCCTGCCAAGCTCCTCTGTCCATGGGATTTTCTAGGCAAGAATACTTGAGTGGGTTGCCATGCCCTCCTCCAGGGGGTCTTCCCAGCCCAGGGATCGAACCCACATCTCCTATATCTCCTGCATTGGCAGGTGGGTTCTTTACCACTGCACCACATGAGAAGCCCTTCATCCCTGTTGTAATCTATAATAAAACTATGCTGATGTTTTCATTGTGGTCTTTGATTGGCATAAATGAGTGCTGGCTGGGGGAACCCCTTGTACCTGATGCCCCTCAGTACTATCAGGAAGAGTCACATCTGGACCCAAGCACTTCTTTACCCCACCCCCTTGTTGTAGCTAGATGTCTGGATTATACCCCAGCCATGCCCTAACCAGATGCAGGTCAGAATCCACATCATCTGCCAGCCCGAAAGATGTTCCTTAGATCTATTTTACTAGTCAGTTTAAGCTTCCTACAGGGGACTTCCCTTCTGGTCCAATGATCAGGACTCTGAGCTTCCATTGCAGAGGACCCAGGTTCAATCCCTGATTGGGGAGATAAGATCCTATATACTGTGTGGTGTGGCCAAAAACAAGAAAAAAGAAAAAGAAAAAAATAAGCTTCCTACATTAATTGTGATTAATCAGAAATTCTAGAACTGTATGTCTGATCATGTAAGGCCATTAAAAGCATCAGACCTATTTTGATTTACCTTTATGACCTTCATTGTCTCTACGCATAAGTGCTGTGCTGTGTTTAGTCACTCAGTCCTGTCCAGTTCTGTATGACCCCATGGTCTGTAGCCTGCCAGGCTCCTCTGTGCATGGTATTCTTCAGGCAAGAATACTGGAGTGGGTTGCCATGCCCTCCCCCAGGGGATTTTCCTAACCCAGAGATTGAACCCAGGTCACCCACATTGCAGGTGGATTCTTTACCATCTGCGCCACAGGGAAGCCTAAGAATACTGGAGTGGGTAGCCTATCCCTTCTCCAGGGGAACTTCCTGACCCAGAAATTGAACCGGGCTGTCCTGCATTGCAGGCGGATTCTTGACTAGCTGAGCTATTCGGAAAGCCCATATGTGTATCTCATCAAAATTAACTCTGGAAATTAATTTGTATTCTTCTGTTTCTGTCTTTCAGTGAAACCTGATCCTCCACATATTAAAAATCTCTCCTTCCAAAATGGTGACTTATATGTGCAGTGGACAAATCCACAGAATTTTCAAAGCAAATGCTTGTCTTATGAAGTAGAAGTCAATAACAGCCACGCTGAGACACATGATATTTTCTATGTAAGTTTTTTTTTAGATAGTAGTTGTTATTTAGAAATTTTTCTTGCATTTCTTACAGTATAATAAGTTGAAATATCAATGAAAAGTAGCTCATAGATTTGTCACCTGATGATGGTTTCTCTGAAGCAGCGTGTGGTCAAAGGTTTGACAGTTTATGGTAGTATTGCCTCCAAGAGTTCAGGCATTCATTAATTCATTTGCTGAAGAGTTTTTTATTACAGGTCTATCATGTACTACCAGGCACTATTTTATGTGTATGTAACACCTGATTAAAAAAAAAATTTTGCCCATGAAGCTTACCTACTAGAAAATAAGTACATAAATGAGCAAACTAATTTTAGAGAATGAATGCTATCCAGAAATTTAAGTGGGGTGATGGCAAGGCCTGAGGGAATATTAGGTAGGGTAGGGATCCACAGTGATGAGATTTGAGATGAGACCAGAACAATGAGCAGGAGCTAGCCATTTGATGATCTGGAGGTGGAGGGGACAGCATGATCAAAGACTTAGGCAGGAATGAGCTTGGCAGGAGACTGGCATGACCGAAACATAGTAGGAAGAGGTGTCTGAGCCTAGAGCCGAGATCAGATTATGTAGCTACTTAGAGGCTCCGGTATGGCCGTTCAGTTTTTTTGGCGTTTGTAGCAACGAGAGTCATCAATACTGAGTAGTTAGTATTTTTTGCATCATGAACATATATGCTCTTTGGAATCTAATATAAAACACGCAGATTAGAGGTCCCTGTGGAGTAGGAAATGGCAACCCACTCCAATAATCTTGCCTGGGGAATTCCATGGACAGAGGAGCCTGGCGGGCTACAGTCCATGGGGTCGCAAGGAGCTGGACCCCACTGAGCAACTGAGCATATATGCACGCATTGGAGCACTGGGCCTAACAGGGTGTGGCATAACCTCAGGGCCCAGTTGCATTGTTATGCTTTAGAACAGAGATCTCAAACTCAGGCCTCAAACATGTTTGTTTGGACCACAAAACAAAGTGGGGTTTTGTTTGCTTGTATATTACATTTGTATTTTCTGCCCAGATTAAAAACTGTGGTACCTGAAGGTATAGTTGCCATAAGGTGGCGCCTTAGGACCACAGGAACTGTGCCACTCAACTTGTGTTACCTGCCTGGGCCCTGTGTCCATTTGAGTTTGAGAGGTTAGAAACCATGGGCTTTTACAGGAGTCCTGCATCTCACATGTGGGAAGATCCCTTGGTTAACTTGTTTTAGCTCATCATGGGAATTTCGAAAACTGAAGTATTTTATTTACTAAAATAAGCCTCTGTTGACAGGCTGTAACTCTGGAGAGAGCGACCAGGTCCACAGCTGAGCAGAGCTCTTCTGGGCATTTGCAAATGAAAGCGTTTGCTGAAGAATAATCATTCTTCATCCCAGAAACCAGGGTCCCCAAATAATGCCACAAAAGGAAAAAGCAAAGGGCTTCCAAGCGGGGAGGGGGTGAGGCTTGAATTTACAACTAAGTGAATTACTATTCCAGCCTTGACTGCTCTCTTCTGTCTGAAATCCAGAGACACATGCCGCTTGCATTACTCACTTGGCACTAAATGATGTCCTGCTAGTTACCCGTGATCTTGACTAAAAATATAAGCTCCTGTAAGGGGGAGGAGTTAGGTGGTGTTTACTTTGTACTGTTCTGGCTACTAAAACCAGCTAATATGTATTAAGCAATTGCTGTGTATTAGTTATTTTAATTGGAGAAGGAAATGGCAATCCACTCCAGTATTCTTGCCTGGAGAATCCCAGGGATGGAGGAGCCTGGTGGGCTGCCGTCTGTGGGGATGCACAGAGTCGGACACGACTGAAGCGACTTAGCAGCAGCAGCAGCAGCAACAGCAGCTATTTTAATAAGTGCTTTATCTGAGTTGTCTCATTTAGTCCTCACAATAACCCCAAGGATCTAGGCCTGTTACAGATGAGAAAACTTCAGTCTCAAAGGTTATTCCTAGTAAGGGTTAGAATCCAAGATTTCAGCAAAAGTCTAACTCCAAAGCTTTAATTCTTAACCCCCTGGGGACCACCTCAATACTTCCTCTTGCTAGTAATAGCCATCATTTACTGCTCATGATGTATTACAAATACAGTCTTCTATGTACTTCTTATAGAGTTGCTCATAGCAATCCATGAAATTGGTTCCTTTTTAACCTATGTTTTAGTGAGAAACTAAGGCTCAAAGAGGTTAAGTAACTTGCTACAGGCCACACAGCTAGTAAGTATGACTTCAGAGGTTGGTCTCCATTATTACATTTTAACCAAGAACACTGGGTATAAGATCATGTGTACAGTTGTCACTTAATAAATTCTTATTGGATTGTTACCTTTAAAAAAAAAAAAAAACTTCTGAACTGAAGAGAGCACATATACTGTGGAATTTATCCATCAAAACCAGAACTGTAGTCAATTTGGAATTAACTCTGTTTATACACTTGGGTTTAATGTTCTCTATCTTAGCAGATGTTCACCAGCTGCTCCATCCTGTCATCAGCTTTTTGTGTGCTCACTGATTTTGAGCTCAGCTGGTTAGACCCTTTCTTGGTTCTTGCAAGACTTTTTGAGGAGCTGTTTGGCCTGGTGTTCTAGTTAAGAGGGGGAAGTAGGCTGGAGCCTGAGCTGGTGCCATCCATGGCTCTGAGTCAGGGGTCGCTTATGACAGGATCATAAAGCATGGAGTGACTTGTCTTTGGGCATGCCCATTCCCGCCAGCTATCCAGTTGGTGATCTGTGTCCTTGTTTCCCTTTTCTCACGGAAGTATCTGAGCAGCTGATAAACTACACAAGGAGATTTACATTTGAACAAGAGCCCAGAGCCATCACTTTACACGGCAGGCCTCTGACTCCATATGGCCAGCAATGGGGTACAGTAACACCCTAGTAGCTTTTTCTCTGACCTCTGACAGGATGGCTCATCATCATTCAGTTGGCCTTTCACTCTTCACAAATGCTGGTAGGAACCATTCAGTGAATGACATTGAATGCCCCAAATCATAGCATGTGTTCTGGTCTTTGTCCCATGTTTAAATATCTCTGATAGAAGTTGACTATTTTTTCCATCTGTACTGAGGTATGATTGGCAAGTAAAAATTATATGTATTTAGGTTGTACAGTATTATTTTAAGGTATACAAGGTTATAATAATCATATACATTGTGAGATGATTATCACAATCAAATTAACACGTTCATCACCTCACAGACTTAGCTTTTTCTGTGGTGGGAAAACAAGATCTCTCAGCAAATTTGAGGTATACAGTACAGTATTATTAACTGTAATCATCATGTGAATGTTGCTCATTCATGTCCAACTCTTTGCGACCCCATGGACTATATAGTCCATGGAATTCTCCAGGTCAGAATACTGGAGTGGTAGCCTTTCCCTTTTCCAGGGGAACTTCCCAACCCAGGGATTGAACCCAGGTCTCCTGCATTGCAGGTGGATTCTTCACCAGCTGAGCCAGAAGGAAAGCCAAAGAATACTGGAGTGGGTAGCCTATCCCTCTTCCAGGGAATCTTCCTGACCCAGGAATCGAACCAGGATCTCCTGCACTGCAGGCAGATTCTTTACCAACTGAACTATCAGAGAAGCCCCATTAAATCCTCAGAATTCATAACTGAAAATTTGTACCCCTGACCAACATCTTTCCATTTTCCCCACTCCCCAGCCTCTGGCAATTACCATGCTGCACTGTGCCTCACTGAATTTGACTTATTTGAATTGCACATACAAGTGAGATCATATAGTATTTGTCTTTCTCTGTCTAACTTATTTCACTTAGCATAGTGCCCTGACGTTTCTTCCATGTTGTCACAAATGATAGGATTGATTTCCTTGGGATTGCTGAATCATATGATAGTTCTATTTTTAATATTTTGAGAAACCTCCATACTGTTCCAAAGTGACTGCAACGGTTTATAGTCCCACCAACAGTGCATGAGGGTTTCCTTTTCTCTACACCCTCTCCAACACTTGTTATCTCTTATCTTTTTGACAACAGCCATTCTGTCATCGACAGTGTAAGATGATTGTGGTTTTGATGTATATTTTGCTAATGATTAGTGTATATTTTATACACTAGTGTATATTAGTGATATTAGTATATAATAGTGTATATTAGTGATGTTGAATGTCTTTTCATGGACCTGTTGCCAAAAGTAGACTATTGAAATGAAGCAAGAGACTTTCGTGTGTTGATTTTGAAATATCTGCATTTTAGGTACTGGTTATTCTCTTTACATCATACAGCAAGTGACTTAAATTGTGTAGAGGAGAAATTTGCATTTTCTTTTCTTTTCTCTAACTCAGTCACTTAAAAACAATAACTTTGTTTAACTTTTTATTTTTGGCTGCGCTAGGTCTTTGTTGCTGCATGGGCTTTCCTCTAGTTGCAGCAAACAGAGGCTACTCTTTCTTGTGGTGTGCAGGCTTCTCATTACTGTGGCTTCTCTTGTTGCAGAGCATGGGCTTTAGGGCACACGGGCTTCAATAGCTGTGGCACATAGGCTCAGTAGTTGCAGTCCCCGGGCTCTAGAACACAGGCCCAATAGTTGGGGCTCACAGGCTTAGTTGCACCCCAGCATGTGGAATCTTCTTGCACCAGGGATCGAACCTGTGTCTCCTGCATGACAGGCGGATTCTTTACCACTGAACCACCAGGCAAGTCCTAACTCAGTCATTTTTTGATATATTATTGGGCTTACCAGGTAGTGGTAGTGGTAAAGAATCTGCCTCCCAATGCAGGAGACACAGTTTCAATCCCTGGGTCAGGAAGATCCCCTGGAGAAAGAAATGACAACACACTCCAGTATTCTTTTCTGGAGAATCCCATGGACAGAGGAGCCTGGTTGGCTACAGCCCATGGGGTCGCAAAGAGTCAGACACGACTGAGTGTCTGAGCACATATTCTCAACAAGGGAGCATAATATTTTTTAACTATGTATTGCTATGTAGTATACTATAGAAAAATTGCAGAAGTCATTATGGACAGCTCAGTGATTCTTCACAAATGATTTGTCACTTACAAAACCAGCTCCCCATAAGCTCAATCGTGACCTCTTTTGGTCACTACTTTCCCAAAGAGCAATTATTATCTGGACTTCTAATCCCACTAGTGCCACCTGAGAAGCCCTGTATTGGGATATAGCCGATTAACAATGTTGTGATAGTTTTAGGTGCACAGCAGAATGACTCAGCCAAACTCCCCTCCCATCCAGGCTGCCACATAACATTAAGCACAGTTCCCTGTGCTGTGCAGTAGGTCCTTGTTGGTTATCCTTCTTAAATAGAACACTGTATGCTCATACATCCCAAACTTCCTAACTATCCCTTCCCCCAACCCTTCCCCCTGCTAACCATAAGTTCATCCTCTAAGTCTGTGAGTCTGTTTCTGTTTCATAAATAAATTCATTTGTATCATTTCTTTTTTTAATTTTATTTTTGATTGAGGTATTATTACTTTACAATGTTGTGTTGGTTTCTGCCATACAAGAAGTGAATCGGCTATAAGTGTATGTATATCCCCTCATTTCTTTCTGGATTCCACACAAAAGGGGTATCCTATGATATTTCCTTCCTCTGTCTGACTTACTTCACTCAGTATGACAGTCCTAGCACCATTTATTTTTTAAAAAACCTCCCTTTTTCCCACTATACCTGGTCTTCTGTTAATGGTATAAAAGAAAACTTGTTAAAATGGTTAAATGATATAAAATGTGGTCTTTAATTTCTTTTGAATTTATGTTTTTTTTTTTTTTATATTTTTGAGGTTGAAGAGGCCAAATGTCAGAATACAGAATTTGAAAGAAACCTAGAGGTCAGTAAATTCAACTTGAGCTATTTGGACTTAAACTCATATGGTAATTGGTGATGAGGCATATCCTAAATTTGAACTGCTTTGAGGAAAACAAACTACTTTGTTCTGTGGATTATTGCCAATTTTCTTTTTCGGGAGTTAAAGTCAGTCAATTTACATTGCAATACAAAGTCTTTGTCATATACAGAACTTGGCAGATAATTATATTTAGGATTCAGAAGCAGAGAAAGGGAATAAACTAGTAATATTCCTTGTGTTTTTATCTTGTATCTAAGGGTACAATTTGTTTCATGGTTCCTGGTGTTCTTCCTGATACTTTGAACACAGTCAGAATAAGAGTCAAAACCAATAAGTTATGCTATGAGGATGACAAACTCTGGAGCAATTGGAGTCAAGCAATGAGTATAGGTAAGAGAATGGGATTTCATTAAAATTTAAACCATTGATGCATGGAAACTAAATTGAGGCAGAAAACATTATGGGAAAGGACTGTTCTTCATTCTTGACATCAGCCAGAGAACACTCACAATTGAAATGTACTTTCTGTTTAATTATTATCAAATCACTCAGAGTTAATTTACATTATGCAGCTCTTTGAAAATTTGCCATCCAAATGATGTTATTCTCTCTTCTGTCCTGTTTCCATCTTTGCAAACAACCTGAACAAAACTATAGAAGGCAGGCATGATTAAATCTACAGATTGTGCAGTGCTAGAGGACTATCCTATGTGCTTGTAACAGAATCAAGAGTATGACAATGACCTTGATGACATTTTATCGAAATAAACCTGTATCTGGGATTCCCTGATAGCTCAGTTGGTAAAGAATCCACCTACAATGCAGGAGACCCTAATTTGATTCCTGGGTTGGGAAGATCCACTGGAAAAGGGATAGGTTACCCACTCCAGTATTCTTGGGCTTCCCTTGTGGCTAAGCTGGTAAAGAATCTGCCTGCAATGTGGGACACCTGGGTTCGATCCCTGGGTTGGGAAGATCCCCTGGAAAAAGGAAAGGCTACCCACTCCAGTATTCTGGCCTACAGAATTCCATGGACTGTATAGTCCTTGGGGTTGCAAAGAATTGGACATGACTGAGTGACTTTCACAATTTCAGGTTTGAAAAAAACAACAGTTTCACTTATTAATTGCTAGAATCAAGTATAGGATTGGAAAGACATGTGCCTTATGGATACATGTATTGTGGGGTGGGGGCTAGGGTTTTATTAGATGGTAAACTCAAAGTGACTCAACATCAGACCCTTAAATGTCTCCCAAAGGCATGTATAATCATAGGCATCAGTGATAGTACAGCATCCAGAATAAGGGAATGCTGCAGCATGTGGCACAATGTCCTGGCCACATCAGAAGTGTGCAGTATCCCATCCTGGGCACCACATTGTAAGAGGTACATTAGGAGACTGGAATTTTCCCCTGAAAGTGTAATCAGGATGTTGAAGAATGTTAAAATTCGAGGAGGCACAGTTAATGAAGTAAGCCTTAGGGAGTCATGGTTGCTGAATTCTAATATTTGAGGTAGTGTCAAGTAGAAGAGAGAATAGGCTGTCTTTTTTTTTGTGTGTGTGGCTCTATGGGGCAAAACAGGACCAACTTAAGAACTTCCTAACAGCTACCTAACAATAAGAGAAACAGGCTATTGAAGTAATCAAGCCCTATTAATTGAGAGATTGAACAAGCTATATGCCAGGCTACATTATATTATTGCATAAGAAATTAGTGTCTTAAAAAACAGATATTCACTGTCTCACAATTTCCATGGCTCAGGAATCTGGGCACAACTTAGCTAGGTACCTCTGACTCAAGTTCTCTCATAAGGTTCCAGTCAAGCTATTGACTTCAGATGTGGTTCCATCTGAAGGCTTACTGGGGCTGGAGAATCCACTTTCAAGATCACTTATATGGTCATTGGAAATCTTCATTTTCACACTGGCTGGATGGAGGCTTTAGAAGGTTTCATTTTGTGGCTCCAAAAAGATATGTTCAAGTTGCAATTCCTTGTACCTATGAATATGACCTTATTTGGAAATAGAATTTTTACAGATGTAATCAAGTTAAGAGGAGGCCATAAGGGCTAAGTGAAGAGTGAAAAGTGAAAGTATTAGTTGCTCAGTTGTGTCTGACTCTTTGTGACCCCATGGACTGTAGCCCGCCAGGCTTCTCAGTCCATGGAATTCTCCAGGCAAGAATACTGGATTGAATTGCCATTCCCTTCTTCAGAGGATCTGCCTGACCCAGGGATCAAACCCAGGTCTCCTGCCTTGCAAGCAGATTCTTCACTATCTGAGCCATCAGGGAAGCCCTTAAGGGCTGAGAGCAGGTCCTAAATCCAATGACAGAAGAAGAGAGAACACACAGAAACAGAGAAGGCCATGTGCAGATGAAGGCAGAGATTGGAGTGGTGCAGCTACAAGCCAAGGAGTGTCAAAGCTTCTTGAGAGCCACCAGAAACTAGGGTTTTGGCCTTCTGGCCACCAGAGCTATGAGAGAATATATTTGTATTGTTTTGAGTCAGCAGTGTATGGTGCTTCTTTATAGCAGCTCTAGGAAACCAATACGGAGTTCTCTCTCAGTCCCTTGCCACTTGAACCTCCCCACAGGGCTACCTTATGACATGGCAGCTGGCTTCCCCAAGTGAGTGGTCCAAGCAAGAAAGAGCATATGAGAGAACACCCAATGTGAGAACCGCAGCCCTTTATAACCTCATCTCAGAAGGGACATTCCATCACTGTTGTGGTTCACACATTTAGTCTGCTGCTGCTGCTGCTGCTAAGTCGCTTCAGTCTTGTCTGACTCTGTGAGACCCCATAGATGGCAGCCCGCCAGGCTCCCCCGTCCCTGGGATTCTCCAGGCAAAAACGCTGGAGTGGGTTGCCATTTCCTTTTCTAATGCATGAAAGTGAAAAGTGAAAGTGAGTCGCTCAGTCATGTTCGACTCTTAGCGACCCCATGGACTGCAGCCTATGAGGCTCCTCTGTCCATGGGATTTTCCAGGCAAGAGTACTGGAGTGGGGTGCCATTGCCTTCTCTGACACATTTAGTCTAGCCCACCCTAAAGGGGAGAGAATTACACAAGGGTGTGAATATCAGGAGGCAAGGATCATTTAGAGTCATCTTAGAGGCTGCCTAACACAATGCTAGGCCCTGATGATGCTTTCCAGATGTTCATGCCCTCATGGAAAAGATAAGCATGTAAATAAACATATGCCATTCTAAGTGTTAGGTTTAGCAAGGCAGTTAATGAAAGGATTTGGAATTGGACAGTGCTGGGTTTTAGGCTTGACTCCATTGCTTATTAAACCCTCTGGACAAGCCATTAAACCTTTCTCAGCCTTATATTTCTCATCTGTATAAATGGGAAATAATATTGTCTATCTCTAGAACTTCCCTAGTGGCTCAGCAGTAAAGAATCCACCTGCCAGTGCAGGAGATGTGAGTTTGATCCCTGAATTGGGAAGATCCCCTGGAGGAAGAAATGGCAACCCAGTCCAGTATTCTTGCCTGGAGAATTCCTTGGGACAGAGGAGCCTGGTGGGCTGCAGTCCATGGGGTCGCAGAAGAGTTAGATATGACTTAGCAACTAAAACAAGGACAACAATAATGCTAAGTAACCAATAAAACAAGGTAGTTGGTGTTAATGAGATGACATATTTTAAAAATATAACTTCTTAAAATAAAAATTAAAAAAAATAAATAATAAAAAATAAAATAAAGGAGAAAAAAATAATGTCTAAAACCAATTAAGATATCCTGGTTTCAGATAATCCCTAAGGTGCTTATTCATCCATGGAATTTTAGGCACCAGAGCAGGACTCCCCTCCCCCTGCACTAGTAACATAACAATAGATAAGATAATTGAAGAATTTAGGGGAATATGTTGGTGTAGAGAGCAGAAATAGCTGTAATCTTGTTAGTCTAATATAACAAGATTGCTTAGTTTATTTCTCAAAGGGTTTTATTTCTCATGTCTTTCTGTTTGCTTTCCATTTTCCAGGTCAGAAGGCCAATCCGACATTTTACATAACCACATTACTCATCATTCCGGTCATCGTTGCAGCCGCAGTCATTGTCCTTCTGCTGTATCTGAAAAGGTAAGGCAGCTGATCAGGCAGGCCTGACACTTTCTGCTAGCCTGGCTGCTATTCTTTGTGGGTGTGTTTGATGTCTGCCCAGTGTGTTGGCAGCATTTTGGCTATACCTGGCTTTTGGTAGGATGGCGTGGCAAGTATTACTGTGCCCATTTTCTAGTGAGGAAAGTGTTAGTCTTCCAAGGTGCTGCTCAGGCAGTGCTCTGTTTGTACATTTTTAGAATGTTGATAAGACTTAGATTCACTCAGCTCCCTAAAACACCTAATTTGTCAACCGTTAGTTGCTAGCTCATAAGTTTTAGAAGTGGAGATCATTACCAATTAAATGAGTTATTAAACCCTCTGGACAAGCCATTAAACCTTTCTCAGCCTTATATTTCTCGTCTGTATAAATGGGAAATAATATTATCTATCTCTAGAACTTCCCTAGTGGCTCAGCAGTAAAGAATCCACCTGCCAGTGCGGGAGATGTGAGTTTGATCCCTGGATTGGGAAGAAAAATGAGTTGCTACTTAATGCTGCTATAGGATAAAGTACTTCAAGTTCTAAGACATGATACTCATTCTTGGAGAATTTTTTACTTTCTTGATTTCATCATAGGGACTAGTCTGGTGCTATTATTTGCTCTTTCAGGAAAATACCTAAAGTTGGAATAAGTTTACTAAGCTAGTTCTAGAATCAGTATTTTATCATTATTTCAGTGTTCTTTAAACATGCATGTGTTGAGTGCCTATTTATGTGCCAGCTCAGATCAGTTCAGTCACTCAGTCATGTCTGACTGTTTGCAACCCCATGGACTGCAGCATGCCAGGCTTCCCTATCCATCACCAACTCCCAGAGCTTGCTCAAACTCATGTCCATTGAGTTGGTGATGCCATCCAACCATCTCATCCTCTGTCATCCTCTTCTCCTCCTGCCTTCAATATTTCCCAGCATCAGGGTCTTTTCCAATGAGTCAGTTCTTCACATCAGGTGGCCAAATTATTAGAGTTTCAGGTTCAGCATCGGTCCTTCCAATAAATATTCAGGACTGATTTCCTTTAGGATTGACTGGTTGGATCTCCTTGCAGTTCAAGGGACTCAAGAGTCTTCTCCAGCAGCACAGTTCAAAAGCATCAATTCTTCGGTGCTCAGCTTTCTTTACAGTCCAACTCTCACACAACTACTGGAAATACCATAACTTTGACTAGATGGACCTTTGTCGACATTATGTGACAGGCACTGTTCTAATTGCTAGAGTTGTGGTGCTGAACAGGACAAAATCCCTACCTATGGGTTCACACAGTGTGTAGTAAAGCTATGGAGTTGGGCTGGGGAGAAAGGCTAGGAAGTGATATGAGGCTAATCTTACATGGAATGCCAGGGAAGGCCTCTCTGAGAAAGTGACATTTGAAGATAGACTTAAAGGAGTAAGCCAGTCAGATAATCAAAGAAAGAACATTCTAGGCCAAAAGAACAGCAAGTGCAAAGGTCCTAAGGCTGGAATGAGCTTAGTGTTTCTTGTTAGAGGAGAGCATACAAGGGGAAAGAACAAGAGGATATGAGGCAGGAGAGGCTGGCGAAACCAGATCATGTAGGCTGTGGCATGGAATTGAGATGTTATCCTAAGCATGATGGGAAAATATTAGAGAATTTTAAGCAGGAGAGGAATGTGATTGGATTGACTGTCATAAAGCATCGTTGTATTGTTGAGTGAAGACTTGACTTGGACAAGAGTAAAAGCAGGTAGACCAGTTAAGAAACATTGTAGTGTTTGGGTGGAAAGATGAGAATAGTGTAGGCCAGGAGGTTTGCAGTGAAGGTACTAAGAAATATTCTGATGTAGGATGTATTTTGAAGATGAAATTAATAATAGCACTTGCTGATGGCTGCTAGTTTTTGGAGGTTGTAGGAGTAATTGAGGATTCAAGGGATAACTCTTAGATTTTTGGCTTCAGCAACTGAGTGAATATTGCAGCCTTTTACTGAGATGGGGAAGATTGGGAGGAGATCTGGCTTTAGGGAAAAGGTGAGGACTTCAGTTTTGAACATGATAAGTTTGAGATGCCTATTAAATATTCAGGTAGAGATGCTGAATACATACCTGTATACATGAATCTGGAATTTAAAGAGGTTTGGGCCAGAATTAGAAATTTGGGAGTCCTCAGCATATAAATAGATTTAAAGCTCTAAGACTGGAAGAGAGTGCCCATAAAGTGAGGGAGATAAAGAGGACAAAACACTGAACCCTAGGACACATCAATATTTATAGACCTAGGAGATGAGGTAGGTCCACCAGAGAGTACTGTTGGATTGGCCAAAAAGGTCGTTCGGGTTTTTCCACACCATCTTACAGAGAAACCTGAATGAACTTTTGGGATGCAAAAACAGAATTCAGACAAAACGGTAATTCAAAAAGATACATGCACTGCTATGTTCATAACAGCACTATTTATAGTAGCCAAGACATGGAGACAACCTAAATGTCCACTGACAGAGAAGTGGATAAAGAAGATGTAGTATATTTATACAGTGGAATATTACTCAGCTATTAAACAATGAAATAATGCCATTTGCAACAACAGTGATGCAGTGGGAGATTATCATACTAAGTAAGTCAGAAAGAGAAAGACAAATGTCATATGATATCACTTATATGTGGACTCTAAACTGTGACACGAACGTATTTGTATAACAGAAACAGAATCACAGATATAGAGAATAGACTGATGGTTGCAAGGGGGAGGGGTGTGGGAGAGGGATGGATTGGGAATTTGGAATTAGCAGAGGCAAACAATTATGTATAGAATGGACAAATAATAAGGTCCTACTGTATAGCATAGGAACTATATTCAATATCCTGTGGTAAACCATAGTGGAAAAGAATATATGTTTATATGTATAACTAAGTCACTTTGCTATACAGAACTAATTAACACAACATTGTAAATCAACTATACTTCAATTAGAAAAATTGAAAAATTGAAAATAGAAGACAAATTAGAAAAAGAAAAGAAAAATTAAAGAGGAATGTCCCCTGTTCTCAATATTTTTTTTAAAAAATCATAAACAGCAGACTCCCATGTGATCTGTGATAAGTAAAACACCATTATTACTTAAATGGTAGGGTATAACACACACAGGCCCCCACACACAATTATAACTATGTGAGGTGATGGATATGTTAATTACCTTGATTGTGATGATCTTTTCATAATGTACACCTACATAAAACTCACTTTGTACACCTCAGATTTATACAATTTTTGTTTGTCAAGTATACCTCAATAAAGCTGGAAAAAAATTTAAAAGATAGATTATAAGTGGTCTGCTACTGATGGGTCCTTTGCTTTACCCACACTTGATACTCTTGAGATATTGATTTCTCAGCCTGCTTTAGAAATTTCTTCACAATTGCATTATCACTAAAGATGACTTGTGTACCATGTCTTTTGTCTAAGCTCTCTTTTAATATGGCTGTATTTAAGAGGAACATTTCTATGGACTGGAAGATTTGATCAGAAATGTCCCTTTTTTCTTAAAGGCTCAAGATCATTATATTCCCTCCAATTCCTGATCCTGGCAAGATTTTTAAAGAAATGTTTGGAGACCAGAATGATGATACCCTGGTAAGTACTGACTCTGTGGGGTATGAAACTGATTTTTTGAGGGGAGGCTATAGTAAAGCATCTGTCTACAATGCGGGAGATCCAGGTTCAATCCTGGGTTGGGAAGATCCCCTGGAGAAGGAAATGGCGATCCTTTCCGGGACTGTTGCCTAGAAAATCCCATGGACAGAGGAGCCTGGTAGTCTACAGCCCATGGGGTCGCAAAGAGTCGGACACGACTGAGCGACTTCAATTCACTTCATAGGATTAAAAAAATTTTGGGGGTAAAATATACATAACATAAAATTTACCATTTTAACCAGTTTTAAATATACAGGTCAATGACATTAAGTACATTTACAATGTTGTTGGACCATCCTCAACCATCCTCACTATTTCCAAAATGTTATCATCATCCTAAACAGAAACTGTACCCATGAAACAATAATTCTCCATTCCCCTCAACACCTGGTAACCTCTATTCTGCTTTCTGTCTCTATGAAGTTGCCTAGTCTAGGTACCTGGAGAAGGCGATGGCACCCCACTCCAGTACTCTTGCCTGGAAAATCCCATGGACAGAGAAGCCTGGTAGGGTGCGGTCCATGGGGTCGCAAAGAGTCAGACACGACTGAGCGACTTCCCTTTCACTTTTCACTTTCATGCATTGGAGAAGGAAATGGCAACCCACTCCAGTGTTCTTGCCTGGAGAATCCCAGGGACGGGGGAGCCTGGTGGACTGCCGTCTATGGGGTCACACAGAGTCGGACATGACTGAAGCGACTTAGCAGCAGCAGCAGTCTAGGTACCTCATATAAATGGAATCCTACAATATTTGGCCTTTTGTGTCTGACTTATTTCACTTAGCATAATGTTTTCAAGGTTCATCCATGTTGTAGCATGGGTCAGAATTTCATTTCAAAATTGGTTATTTTAAAGTACATTTTGTCTAAAAGATTAAAGAGCTGATTTAAAATGTTGTATCTCAGGCCAAACATAACATTTAAGAAATCCCCAGAATACTTCACCCAGCTTGTATCGCTGGGCTTCATTCTCTCTCTGGGAAAGAAAATGTATTTGATCTAAACATACAGGGGGAAGAGCCTCCTTAACGAAACTAAACTGATAGGTAGTTCTTCTGACTCTTGGATAATCTTTCAAATTTGATTTGGGGAAATATCAACATAAGATAAACAGTCAAAGGGCTTCCCTCATGGCTCCATGATAAAGAATCTCCCTGCAATGAAGGAGACACAGGAGATGCGAGTTTGATCCCTAGGTCAGGACAATCCCCTGGAGGAGGAAATGGCACCCCACTCCATTATTCTTGCCTGGAGAATCCCATGGACGGAGGAGCCTGGTGAGCTATAGTCCTTGGGGTTGCAAAGAGTCACACATGACTGAGCTACTGAGTACACATGCATGCAAACAGTTGAAATAGATTTTATTCATGCTATTGCCTAGAAAGCTGACCTCGGAAGACATGGAACTAGAGCAACCTCTCTACCCCCAAACTGTTAGTTAGGTGGCTGCAGATACTCCTGCTGGAATTTATGGCTGGGAGAGCTAAGACCTTGTGGGAACAAGAGTTTGTGGTTTCTCTGATGAATACATTCACCCAAATAAGATAATAAAGACACTAAATAAAATAAATATCAATATTATTGTATGTATCTTAAAGTAATCATTTCAGGCATAAGACACTTAATTCAGGGAAATAGTAGAGCACAGTAGATAATAGCCTGTGCTCTGGAGTCAGATTGTCTGGATTCGGATCTCTGCTGTGTCATGCACTATCTATTTGACCTTAGGTAATTTCCTTAACTTCCCTGTGTCTCAGTTTTCTCACTTGTAAAGTGAAGGTAATAATAGGTGGCACTAGCAGTAAAGAACCTGCCTGCCGGTGCAGGAGACATAAGAGATGTGGGTTCCATCCCTGGGTAGAAAAAAATCCCCTGGAGGAAGGCATGGCTATCCACTCCAGTATTCTTGCATGAAGAAGTCCATGGACAGAGGAGCCTGTCAGGTTACAGTCCATGGAGTTGCAAAGAATTGGACATGACTGAAGCAATTTATCATGCATAATGTTGTTATGTGGATTAAATTAATACATAGAAACTGCTTAGTGTGCCTGGCAGTTACTTTATAGGTGCTTAGTAAATATTAGTGCTTGGGGCTTCCCAGGTGGCTCAGTGGTAAAAGAATCTGCCTGCAATGCAGGAGACCTGGCTTTGATCCCTGGGTCGGGAAGATCCCCTAGAGGAGGGCATGGCAACCCTCTCCAAAATTCTTGCCAGGAAAATCCCATGGACAGAGGAGCCTGGTAGGCTACAGTTCATGGGGTCAGCAAGAGTCAGACATGACTCTTTTATTAACTTTTTAGTTAACAACTAAACAACCACAACAAATGTTAGTGCTTAGTATTACTATTGATAATACTTTCTGTTTCTCTTTAATGCCCAAACAGTTCTTGTAATAACGGGTGGTTCACAGTGGCAGTGATGCTACGTGGCTAGGGAAGGAAGGCACAGAGGCTCACATGCTGTCAGAGGAGAAGTCATCTAGATCTTTTTCACCAAATCAGGGTCATAGACAGTGGGTAACTCTGCTATATAGGGCACCACCAGGCAGGGAGATCCAGAAATCAGGTGCCTGATGAAGGGCTCATATATTGTGACCGAGGTGGCTGTGGCAACCAGTGGTTCTTCACCTTTGAATCACAGTTGACTGGAATGCTTGTAAGAATATAGAATCCTGGGCCCTGTCTCAAGAAGTTTGAACTCACTGGGTCTGGGGTGGTTCCCAGGAATCTGCATACTTAACAGGAATCCAAAAATGATGCCTCTCCTGGCAAGATCATTCACCAACCACACTTTGAAAATCACTGTTACCAATATTTTCCTTAGGATTACCCCTGTATCTTCATTTTGCCAGCTACTGTGATAGATGCTGGAGGCTAAGAATTGTGCAAGTATTCTAACAACACCTGTATCCAGTGACTGGCAGTCTCCCATGTGTACACAGTGTGTTCAGTGCTCCATCTTCACACCCACCCTGTGGTGTCAGTGCTCTTAGTAGCATTTTGCAGATGAGGAATTGGACCCTCCGTGAGGTTACATAACTTTACTGTAGTCACACAGCAAGGAAATAATAAGGTAGGATTTGACCAAGAAGTGTCTGATTCTAGAGTTCTCTCTTTCCACCATGCTGCAGGGCCTTTTGTAAGACAGGATGTTTGTCCTCAAGAGCCTCACAGTCTCCTTAGAGTTCTGCATGGTAGAAATACTGGGTTGGGATAGAGGAGTTCCCAGAAATAGATTTGGAGGCACATTTTGATTGGTCTCTATGAAAAGGTAGTAGGAATATCATTCTTTGTTTTTTTAACTTTTCATTGGCATGGCCAATGATGCTGATGCTGGGAAAGATTGAAGGCAGGAGAAGGGGATGACAGAGGATGAGATGGTTGGATGGCATCACTGACTCGATGGACATGAGTTTGAGCAAGCTCTGGGAGTTGGTGATGGACAGGGAAACCTGGCATGCTGCAGTCCATGGGGTCACAAAGAGTCAGACACGACTGAGTGACTGAACTGACTGATTGGCCTGGCCAAAAAGTTTGTTCAGGTTTTTCTGTAAGATGGGATGGAAAACCCTAATGAACTTTTTGGCCAACCTAATAGTTAAAATTGGAGTAGAGTTGATTACAATGTTGTGTTAGTTTCAGGTGTACAGCACAGTGATTCAGTTATACATATGCATGTATCTGTTCTTTTTCAAATTCTTTTCCCATTTAGGTTGTTAGGTAATATTGAGCAGAATTACCTGTGCTATATGGTAGGTCCTTGTTGGTTATCCATTTTAAATATATCAATGGCAGTGTGTACATGTCAATCCCAAACTCCCCAATCTATCCCTCTTCCCCACTCTCCCTGCCCCTGGTAGCCATAAATCTATTCTGTAAGTTTGTGGTCTATTTCTGTTCTATAAATAAGCTTATATGTATCATTTTTTTAAGATTCTGCATATAAGCAATATCATACAATATTTGTCTGACTTACTCTCAGACAATCTCTAGGTCTGTCTAAGTTGCAAATGGCATTCTTTTTAATGGCCAAGTAGTATTCCATTGCAGAGAAGGCAATGGCAACCCACTCCAGTACTCTTTGCCTGGAAAATCCCATGGACAGAGGGGCCTGGTGGGCTGCAGTTCATGGGATTGCTAGGAGTCGGACACAACTGAGCAACTTCACTTTCACTTTTCACTTTCATGCATTGGAGAAGGAAATGGCAACCCACTCCAGTGTTCTTGCCTGGAGAATCCCAGGGATGGGGGAGCCTGGTGGGCTGCTGTCTCTGGGGTTGCACAGAGTCAGACACGACTAAAGCGACTTAGCAGCAGCAGCAGTACTCTGTTGTATAAATATACCACATCTTTTTTATCCATTCCCTTGTCAATGGACATTTAGGTTGCTTCCATGTCTTGGCTCCTGTAAACAGTGCTTCAGTGAACACTGGGGTGCATATATCCTTTTGGACCATAGTTTTCTCCAGATATATGCCCAGCAGTAGAATTGCTGGATCATATGGTAGCTCTATTTTTAACTTCTTAAGTAATATCCGTACTGTTCTCCATAGTGGCAGTACCAATTTACATTCCCACCAATGGTGTAGGAGGGTTCCCTTGTCTCCACACCTATCATTCTGACAACAACCTAAAGGGAATGAATGAGAGAGAGGAAGTGCTAGCACAGTTGCACACTGATAATCTAGTCCTGAATTTGTCCCACAGATGCTTTGTTTGGCCAGTGTAGTGTATTTGAAATTTTTCAATTTGGGATCTTAAGCAGGGCATGGACTACCAATTCATCTCAGGCCCTATCATTCCCAATTCCCACTGTGGTTTCACACATTGACCTAGCATGCTAGACCCCTGAAAGGCATTTGAGTTTGCTACCACTCTTAGCAGAATGAAGATAGTCAAAGTGCCATGACACAAATGCCCAATGTCTGTGAAAACGTGTTTGGACTCACTGATATATACGAGACATACAACCAAAGATATATGAATTTCTAGCTTATTTGATAATATCCAGTGTTAACAAATGGGTGGGAGACTGGTACTCTTCACACACCACTGGTGGGCCTGTAAAATGCCCTTCTTTCCAGAGGGCAACCCAATAAAATGTAACTAGAATCATTTTTGATCTTATAATTATTTCTTTAGGAATTTATTTTAGGAAAATAATCCAACAATGACATAAGGATGGCCAATGCAGAATTCGTTTCTAACACAAAAAATTAGAAGCCAAGGAAACATCAACAGTCAAGAATAAGTTTTTTAACAAGTTAGGTTTTCAAAGCATTTAGTGTCCTAACAAAATACTTAGGACATAAGTATAAAGAATGTATCATAAATGTGTAGTGTATTACAATCCTAATTTTTATAAAAATTCATCAATATATATATAGAACAATGAGAGGAAGGAAATAGGTCAAAATAATCATCTCTGGGCAGAAAGATTGTGGATAATTGATATTATTTTGTTTCTCCCTCTGTGTTTCTGAAATTTCCAAATTGCCTATAATGAGCATGTATCACTTTTATAATAAAAAGAAACTCCATACAAGTCATTAAGGGAAAAGAGAATATATGGTCATCCAAGCCTGTGAGATAATAGGGATTTGAACTTAGGTGGTAGCAGAGGCGATTGATGCAAGAGACATTATTAAAGGAAACTCATTATGACTCAGTGACTCTGTGTGGGTGATAAAAGGTGGGAGAGTAAAAAATAATTTCAGGGTTTCAAGTCTGGGTAATAGAGTGAATGATGATAACATTGACAGCAAAATCAAATCAATTATCTTTCTCAGAGATGGGAAAATTGCTTTTTTTCAATTTGCTGTCTAGAGGATAATATGTTGTTCCGATGAGTCAGATAATTCTATAATTTAGTGAGGCGGATACACTGACAAAATGGACCACTAAAAGCATAAGATGTTTTTGTTTGTGGTGGCTGCAGACCATTAAATAAAGTCAGTGTTTAAAACTAAAAGTATAATAAAAATGCCAGACAGGGGAAAGGGTAATAGAACAAATCTCCATGTTTGCTTTTTAACCAGATGACTAATCTACTTTCTGTACATGACAACAATCCTCACAAAGTGAACTGCATATACTAGCAGAAAGACTGTCATTTTACTTCTAGAACCATTGAATTATGAAATGAATAATTACAGCATGAACATTGCCCGAGAGGTCATCTAATGAGGTATATGTGTACATGTTTAGTTGCCTTTAATTATAAATTTTCTAAACTCTGGATTCTAGTCCAGCCCCTCACTTTTAAGATGGAGACACTGGGGGCTGTGGAGAAATTTCTCAAGGACTATCACATAGACAGATAATTCCAGAACCTGCACTAAAAGTCACTCTAGCCCAAAGTGACCAGCTTCTAATCCCAAGAAATAATCCATGCCCTTTCTAAACACTTTCTTCTTCCATGCTGTACCATCAGTAGTGGTACTTAAAATGTATTTCGGTGTGGCTACCAATAAATTAAATCTTCTGTATAGTTTTCCTTACGGTTTCTAGTGTTTTGACAATGTTTTGTTTATCACTGTAGTAACATTTTGGCCAACAGCATTTTTCCGGTTGCTTTGCTGTTTTCCCTTCTTTGTGACTAATTGGGCCACTGGCCATATTTGGGGGTGGGGGCTTTGCAGAGGGAATTGCTTTTCTTCTGCATCTGCATTTCTTTTTCATCCCTAAAATATTATCTATTCTTCCCCTGCTTCTTGGAAACCAATTTTATTTTCAGTCCTGTGCCAGTTTTGAATTCCTGATTAGAAAATAGCCTTTTTAACTTGAAGTTGACTTCCAAATACTGCTGAATTTTTTTAAACTTCAGTGTGTATCTTTCAAAGCCAAGATCGCTTCTTACATAGCCAAAATAGCATGGCCTCACTTTAAAAATGATTATTTCCTTAATATCATCTAATACGGACTTACCAGGTAGCACTAGTGGTAAAGAATCCGCCTGTCAATGCAGGAGACATAAGAGATGCAGGTTTGATCCCTGGGTTGAGAAGATCCCTTGGAGAAGGAAATAGCTGCTTCCCTGGTGGCTCAGAGGTTAAAGCGTCTGCCCACAATGCGGGAGACCTGGGTTCAATCCCTGGGTAGGGAAGATCCCCTGGAGAAGGAAATGGCAACCCACTCCAGTACTCTTGCCTGGAGAATCCCATGGATGGAGGAGCCTGGTAGGCTACAGTCCACGGGGTCGCAAAGAGTCGGACACGACTGAGCAACTTCACTTTCACTTTCACTCAGTCCAGTATTCAGCATTGGAGAAGGAAATGGCAACCCACTCCAGTGTTCTTGCCTGGAGAGTCCCAGGGACGGGGGAGCCTGGTGGGCTGCCGTCTGTGGGGTTGCACAGAGTCATACACGACTGAAGCAACTTAGCCAGTATTCTTGCCTAGGGAATCCCATGGACAGAGGAGTGGGCTACAGTCCATAGTGTTGCAAAGAGTCGGACACAACTGAAGCGACTTAGCATGCATGCACATCATCTAATGCTCAACCCATATTTCAATCTTTCCAGCTGTCCCAGGTGTCAGGAGACAGATAATATCCAGTTGTCCATCCATAGTGAGGCTAAGATCGACCACTGTATTTAAGATGATAATAACATGTCCCCTCTTGCCATCTACACGTTGCCTCCCCTTGCCACTGGAAGATAATCTGTGTGGTGTTGTGTTAGTACCCTGTCAACTCTTCAGCTGATACTTTTTATTGGCCAGTTAGTATCCTTGCTTGATTCAATAATCTCATTGGTGGTTGTGAAATGATGATGATTTTTCTCATCTATCATTTAATCTACATTTCTAAGCTGACACTTTCCTATAAGCACTGCTCTCAATTATCAGCTAGGCTCCTTTTAATCGTTCTGGAATTCAGTTTCTGCTAGAAAGGCAGGAAACGTATTTAATTCTTTCCCTTTAATTATCAATTTTTGAAGTGAGGGTTTGAATTGATAACCACCTCAACTGATATCAAATTAGTCCCCTCCACACCACATTCAGCTATTTCTTTTTAAGCTACAGTGATTTGAAGGCATGGGGATTTATGATTCATATTGTACAATTTTCTATTGTGAATGTTGCTCTGAAGAAGACAGAGGCACGTAATCTGTCGACTTGCACATACAAGTCCAGTGTTTTGTGTGATGCTAAGGTACATGAAGCCCACTTCACCCCTGTGGGTAGTTCGCTGCAGGAAATAACTAAATCTTGAAAGTACTCTTCAATTGAGACTTGATGTTCCATTATTCTATGACTTTTGTTTCTTTCTTTAAAAAAAATATTGTTACATACATGTATTTTTCTAGGATGACTAACAACTAAAAACTAGTTGTGCTCACCACTCAAACACCTGTTATTTTTTCACCTAGGATGTTTTTCATCTTTGGCCATTATTCTGTTGTTGATTATCTTATTTAAAAAATCAATCGGGTAAGAATTGAGTTGTGGACTGTAATTTTATGAATTTAGGTATTTTCTACAAGTAATTTCAAAATTAGACTGACATATAATTGGGTAATAGGTCAGAGCTTTTGCTTTTGTCCCTTTAACCTTACATGAACATATTCACAGACATAGTGCTCAAAGGCCCTGATGCTGATGGTGGGTAAAAATGAGAGTAATCAAAGTTTCAGGAATAAAAAAAAGGCAATTAAAAAATTAATGTATTTTTAGAAGCCATTTCTGCTGCAGTGTGCAGATTGCCTTTTTCCTGTCCAACACAGTTTAAGCATTGAGTCTAATGAGCAGAAACCAATGAAAATATAATATTCAGGTTACTTTTTAAAAATTAAAATCATTTTTACAGTCATCCCTTGGTATCTGTAGAGATTGGCTTCAGGACCCCCTCAAATACCAAAAATTCATGGATGTTCAAGTCCCTCGTATAAAATGGTATAGTATTTGCACATAACCTATGAATATCCTCTGGAGGACTGACTGCACTTTTCCAGTAAATGGAAAAATAGTAACAAAAATAGTAATAACAGTTCATATTTATTGAACTTTTGCTATGTGTCAGACACTTGTCCAAGTCTTTCCTTCATTAATTTTTCTCCCTTCTGCAGTAGGTTTTATCTCCACTCTACAGATGAAGAAAATGAAGCACCAGAGGGATTATGTGTAACTCATTTGAGGTTACACAGCTGCTACCTAGCAGAGCTAGGATCTCAACTAACAAGTGTTAGAGCTGGGATCTGAACTCAGGCATTCTTATCCTCTGGTCCACAGTTTTCAAAAAATATATTTCTTTATTTTTTAACTGTACTGGGTCTTAGTTGCAGCATGTGGGATCTTTGATATTAGTTGCAGCATGTGAACTCTTAGTTGTGGCATGTGGGATCTAGTTCCATGATCAGGGATCACACCCAGGCCCCCGGCATTGAGACTGGGGAGTCTTAGCCAATGGACCACCAAGGAAGTCCCCTCCAGTCCACACTTTAATTTTTTTAATATAAATTTATTTATTTTAATTGGAGGCTAATTACTTATAATATTGTATTGGTTTTGCCATACATCAACATGAATCCACCACAGGTGTACACGTGTTCCCCATCCTGAACCCCCCTCCCGCCTCCCTCCCCATACCATCCCTCTGGGTCATCCCAGTGCACCAGCCCCAAGCATCCTGTATCATTCATCAAACCTGGACTGGTGATTCGTTTCACATATGATATTATACATGTTTCAATGCCATTTTCCCAAATCATCCCACCCTCGCCCTTTCTCACAGAGTCCAAAAGACTGTTCTTTACATCTGTGTCTCTTTTGCTGTCTCGTATACAGGGTTATCGTTACCATCTTTCTAAATTCCATATATATGCGTTAGTATAATGTATTGGTGTTTTTCTTTCTGACTTATTTCACTCTGTATAATAGGCTCCAGTTTCACCCACCTCATTACAACTGACTCAAATGTATTCTTTTTAATGGCTGAGTAATACTCCATTGTGTATATGTACCACAGCTTTTCTTATCCATTCATCTGCTGATGGACATCTAGGTTGCTTCCATGTCCTGGCTATTATAAACAGTGTTGTGATGAACATTGGGGTACACGTGTCTCTTTCAATTCTGGTTTCCTCAGTGTGTATGCCCAGCAGTGGGATTGCTGGGTTGTATGGCAGTTCTATTTCCAGTTTTTAAAGGAATCTCCACACTGTTCTCCATAGTGGCTGTACTAGTTTGCATTCCCACCAACTGTGTAAGAGGGTTCCCTTTTCTCGACACCCTTTCCAGCATTTTTTGCCTGTAGACTTTTGGATAGCAGCCATTCTGACTGGCGTGAAATGGTACCTCACTGTGGTTTTGATTTGCACTTCTCAGGTCTCCCACATTGTAGGCAGATGCTTTTACCGTCTGAGCCACCAGGGAAGTCCTGATAATGAGTGATGTTGAGCATCTTTTCATGTGTTTGTTAGCCATCTATCTGTCTTTGGAAAAATGTCTGTTTAGTTCTTTGGCTGATTTTTTGATTGAGTCGTTTATTTTTCTGGAATTGAGCTGCAGCAGTTGCCTGTATATTTTTGGGATTAATTCTTTGTCAGTCGCTTCATTTGCTATTATTTTCTCCCATTCTGAAGGCTGTCTTTTCACCTTGCTTATAGTTTCCTTTGTTGTGCAGAAGCTTTTAATTTTAATTAGGTCCCATTTGTTTATTTTTGCTTTTATTTCCAATATTCTGGGAGGTGGGCCATAGAGGATCCTGCTGTGATTTATTTCAGAGAGTGTCTTGCCTATGTTCGCCTCTAGGAGTTTTATAGTTTCTGGTCTTACATTTAGATCTTTAATCCATTTCATTTTTGTGTATGGTGTTAGAAAGTATTCTAGTTTCATTCTTTTACAAGTGGTTGACCAATTTCCCCAGCACCACTTGTTAAAGAGATTGTCTTTTCTCCATTGTATATTCTTGCCTCCTTTGTCAAAGAAAAGGTGTCCATAGGTACGTGGATTTATCTCTGGGCTTTCTATTTTGTTCCATTGATCTATATTTCTGTCTTTGAGCTGGTACCATACTGTCTTGATGACTGTGGCTTTGTAGTGGAGCCTGAAGTCAGGCAGGTTGATTCCTCCAGTTCCGTTCTTCTTTCTCAAGATTGCTTTGGCTATTCTAGGTTTTTGTATTTCCATACAAATTGTGAAATTATTTGTTCTAGCTCTGTGAAAAATACCGTTGGTAGCTTGATAGGGATTGCATTGAATCTATAGATTGCTTTGGGTAGTATACTCATTTTCACTATATTGATTCTTCTGATCCATGAACATGGTATATTTCTCCATCTATTTGTGTCCTCTCTGATTTCTTTCACCAGTGTTTTATAGTTTTCTATATATAGGTCTTTTGTTTCTTTAGGTAGATATATTCCTAAGTATTTTATTCTTTTCGTTGCAATGGTGAATTGAATTGTTTCCTTAATTTCTCTTTCTGTTTTCTCATTACTAGTGTATAGGAATGCAAGGGATTTCTGTGTGTTGATTTTACATCCTGCAACTTTACTATATTCATTGATTAGCTCTAGTATGTTTCTGGTAGAGTCTTTAGGGTTTTCTATGCAGAGGATCATGTCATCTGCAAACAGTGAGAGTTTTACTTCTTCTTTTCCAATTTGGATTCCTTTTATTTCTTTTTCTGCTCTTATTGCTGTGGCCAAAACTTCCAAAATTATGTTGAATAATAATGATGAAAGTGGGCACCCTAGTCTTGTTCCTGACTTTAGGGGAAATGCTTTCAGTTTTTCACCATTGAGGATAATGTTTGCTGTGGGTTTGTCATATATAGCTTTTATTATGTTGAAGTGTGTTCCTTCTGTTCCTGCTTTCTGGAGAGTTTTTATCATAAATGGATGTTGAATATTGTCAAAGGCTTTCTCTGCATCTATTGAGATAATCATGACTTTTATTTTTCAATTTGTTAATATGGTATATTACATTGATTGATTTGCAGATATTGAAGAATCCTTGCATCCCTGAGATAAAGCCACTGGTCATGATGTATAATCTCTTTAATGTGTTGTTGGATTCTGATTGCTAGAATTTTGTTGAGGATTTTTGCGTCTATGTTCATCAGTGATATTGGCCTGTAGTTTTCTTTTTTTGTGGCATCTTTTTCAGGTTTTGGTATTAGGGTGATGGTGGCCTCATGGAATGAGTTTGGAAGTTTACCTTCCTCTGCAATTTTCTGGAAGAGTTTGAGTAGGATAGGTGTTAGCTCTTCTCTAAATTTTTGGTAGAATTCAGCTGTGAAGCCGTCTGGTCCTGGGCTTTTGTCTGCTGGAAGATTTCTGATTACAGTTTCAATTTCCATGCTTGTGATGTGTCTGTTAAGATTTTCCATTTCTTCCTGGTTCAGTTTTGGAAAGTTCTACTTTTCTAAGAATTTGTCCATTTCTTCCATGTTGTCCATTTTACTGGCATATAATTGCTGATAGTAGTCTCTTATGATCCTTTGTATTTCTGTGTTGTCTCTTGTGATCACTCCATTTTCATTTCTAATTTTACTGATTTAACTTTTCTCCCTGTGTTTCTTGATGAGTCTGGCTAATGGTTTGTCAATTTTATTTTTCTTCTCAAAGAACCAGCTTTTGGCTTTGTTGATTTTTGCTATGGTCTCTTTTGTTTCTTTTGCATTTATTTCTGCCCTAATTTTTAAGATTTCTTTCCTTGTACTAACTCTGGGGTTCTTCATTTCTTCCTTTTCTAGTTGCTTTAGGTGTAGAGTTAGGTTATTTATTTGACTTTTTTCTTGTTTCTTGAGGTATGCCTGTATTGCAATGAACCTTTCCCTTAGCACTGCTTTTACAGTGTCCCACAGGTTTTGGGTTGTTGTGTTTTCATTTTCATTCATTTCTATGCATATTTTGATTTCTTTTTTGATTTCTTATGTGATTTGTTGGTTATTCAGCAGCATGTTGTTCAGCCTCCATATGTTGGAATTTTTAATAGTTCTACTGTAATTGACATCTAATCTTACTGCATTGTGGTCAGAAAAGATGCTTGGAATGATTTCAGTTTTTTTTTAATTTACCAAGCCTAGATTTATGGCCCAGGATGTGATCTATCCTGGAGAAGGTTCCGTGTGCACTTGAGAAAAGGTGAAATTCATTGTTTTGTGGTGAAATGTCCTATAGATATCAATTAGGTCTAACTGGTCTAGTGTATCATTTAAAGTTTGTGTTTCCTTGTTAATTTTCTGTTTAGTCGATCTATCCATAGGTGTGAGTGGGGTATTAAAGTCTCCCACTATTATTGTGTTATTGTTAATTTCCCCTTTCATACTTGTTAGCATTTGTCTTACATATTGTAGTGCTCCTATGTTGGGTGCATATATATTTATAATTGTTATATCTTCTTCTTGGATTGATCCTTTGATCATTATGTAGTGTCCTTCTTTGTCTCTTTTCACAGCCTTTGTTTTAAAGTCTCTTTTATCTGATATGAGTATTGCTACTCCTGCTTTCTTTTGGTCTCTATTTGCATGGAATATCTTTTTCCAGCCCTTCACTTTCAGTCTGTATGTGTCCCTTGTTTTGAGGTGAGTCTCTTGTAGACAATATATACAGGGGTCTTGTTTTTGTATCCATTCAGCCAGTCTTTGTCTTTTGGTTGGGGCATTCAACCCATTTACGTTTAAGGTAATTGCTGATAAGTATGATCCCGTTGCCATTTACTTTATTGTTTTGGGTTCGAGTTTATATACCCTTTTTGTGTTTCCTGTCTAGAGAAGATCCTTTAGCATTTATTGGAGAGCTGGTTTGTTGGTGCTGAATTCTCTCAGCTTTTGCTTGTCTGTAAAGCTTTTGATTTCTCCTTCATGTTTGACTGAGATCCTTGCTGGGTACAGTAATCTGGGCTGTAGGTTATTTTCTTTCATCACTTTAAGTATGTCCTGCCATTCCCTCCTGGCCTGAACAGTTTCTATTGAAAGACCAGCTGTTATCCTTATGAGAATCCCCTTGTGTGTTATTTGTTGTTTTTCCCTTGCTGCTTTTAATATTTGTTCTTTGTGTTTGATCTTTGTTAATTTGATTAACATGTGTCTTGGGGTGTTTTGCCTTGGGTTTATCCTGTTTGGAACTCTCTGGGTTTCTTGGACTTCGGTGATTATTTCCTTCCCCATTTTAGGGACGTTTTCAACTATTATCTTCTCAAGTATTTTCTTATGGTCTTTCTTTTTGTCTTCTTCTTCAGGGACTCCTATGATTCGAATGTTGGGGGATTTAACATTGTCCCAGAGGTCTCTGAGATTGTCCTTATTTCTTTTAATTCATTTTTCTTTTTTCCTCTGAGTCATTTATTTCTACCATTCTATCTTCTACCTCAGTAATCCTATCTTCTGCCTGTTATTCTACTATTTGTTCCCTCCAGAGTGTTTTTTATATCATTTATTGCATTATTCATTATATATTGACTCTTTTTTTATTTCTTCTAGGTCCTTGTTAAACCTTTCTTGCATCTTCTCAATCCTTGTCTCCAGGCTATTTATCTGTGATTCCATTTTGTTTTCAATATTTTGGATCATTTTCACTATCATTTTTCGGAATTCTTTATCAGGTAGATTCCCTATCTCTTCCTCTTTTGTTTGGTTTGGTGGGCATTTATCCTGTTCCTTTACCTGCTGGGTATTCCTCTGTCTCTTCATCTTGTTTATATTTCTGTGTTTAGAGCCACCTTTCTGTTTTCTGGCAGTTTGTGGAGTTTGCTTTATTGTGGAGTTTCTTCACTGTGGGTGGAGTTATACAGGTGGCTTATCAAGGTTTCCTGGTTAGGGAAGCTTGTGTCAGTGTTCTAGTGGGTGGAGCTGGATTTCTTCTCTCTGGAGTGTACTGAAGTTTCTAGTAATGAGTTTTGAGATGTCAGTGGGTTTGGAGTGACTTTGGGCAGCCTGTATATTGAAGCTCAGGGCTATGTTTCTGTCTTGCTGGAGAATTTCGTGGTATGTCTTGCTCTGGAGCTTGTTGGCCCTTGGGTGGTGCTTGGTTTCAGTGTAGGTATGGAGGTGTTTGATGAGCTCCTATCAATTAATGTTCCCTGGAGTCAGGAGTTCTCTGGTGTTCTCAGGATTTGGACTTAAGCCTCCTGCTTCTGATTTTCAGTCTTATTTTTACAGTAGTCTCAAGACTTCTCTTTCTGTACAGCACCATTGATAAAACATCTAGGTTAATGATGAAAAGTTTCTCCACAGTGAGGGATACCCAGAGAGGTTCGCATAGTTACATGGAGAAGAGAAGAGGGAGGAGGGAGATAGAGGTGACCAGGATGAGATGAGGTGGAATCAAAAGAGGAGAGAGCAAGCTAGCCAGTAATCACTTCCTTATGTGCGCTCCACAGTCTGGACCACTCAGAGATGTTCACGGAGTTACAGAGAAGAGAAGAGGGAGGAAGGAGACAGAGGTGGCCAGGAGGATAAAGGGGGGAATCAAAAGGAGAGAGACAGATCCAGCCAGTAAGCAGTTCCCTAAGTGTTCTCCACAGCCTGGAACACACAAAGAGATTCACAGAGTTGGGTAGAGAAGAGAAGGGGGAGGGAGGATATAGAGGCAATCTGGTGGAGAAAAAGAAGAGTCCAAAGCAGGGGAGAGAACAGTCAAGCCAGTAATTTCTCTCCCAAGTAAAAATGGGTACTGAAGATTGGGTTCTTAAAGGTACAAAATTGATAATAAATACCAAAAAGCAAAGATTAAAAATCTAGAGTAGAGGTTGGATTTTCAAAAATACAGTATTGAAGAAAAAGAAAAAAGTCACAAAATTATAAAATATATACATAAGAAGTTTGCTTTTAAAAAATAGGGTCTCTCTTTTGTTTTGCAAAGTAATAGTAGCCTATACAAATGAAAATTAAAGGGGTAATAGAGGACTTAAAATATAAATTTTTTTTTAAAGTAAAGAATGATAGTAAAAATAGTAAAAATATATCTAGGACTTTCTCTGGTGTTGTTGTGGGCAGTGTGGGGTCCGTTCATTTTTGGATAGTTCCTTGATCTGGCATGTATTTCTCAAGATCTATAGGCCCCTTCCTATGTAGTCGGTACTAACTACAAGGCTTTAATCTATTGCACCTGTCACTTCCAAGGAGGTTCCCTCTGTTTTAGCTTTTTCTGTTTGCTGGTCTCTTCAGTGTCTAATTTCCACCCTGGCACAAAGGGGCGGTGGTGGACACTCTTTTAGGCTCACTTTTTCAGTCATGCTGTGGGGAGGGAAGGACGCTGCAAACAAATAACACTGGCGTGTGCTTGCAGTGTCTCAGCCACACTGGGTTTGCCCCCACTCACAGCATGTGTGCTTTCCCTGTCTACACTGCTTAGGCTCTAGGTTGCTCTGCCAGGAACTGTCTGAGGCCAGCCCTGGGTTGTATGTACTTCCCAGGTCTAAGCTGCACAGGTTCAGGTACTCGGGTAGTCCTCAGAGGCGCAGACTCGGTCGGGCCTGCGTTTTGTGCCCTTCCCAGGTCTGAGCAGCTCAGGTGACCAGGTGTTTGGTGAGCGCGGTAGCTGTGACTTATTGCCTTCCCCGTCCCTGCCTCTTGGTTTTCTGGGTGTACAACCAGCACACCTTCTCAGGTGGATATTGATCATCCAGTATTCCAAGAAGTCTTGGTTAGCAATGAAGCCTGCTTGCAATTTGGTAGATAATGCCTCTCTGGGGCCACATTTGCCCCCTTCTGGCTCTGGGTACCCTCGTCTGCCTGTCACCAGAGGGGGTAGGCTGGTCTGCAGCCGGCTAACTCTGCTCAGTCCTTTGTTCTGTGAGCAGGCCTGGCAGTGTCTCAGGTTAGGGCTTTTCACGTGGTAGTTATCCCACAGTCTGGTTTGCTATCCCAAGTTAGTTCCCTCAGATTGTCCTTGGGGCATTCAGGCCCAGTCTTTACTCTAAGCAATGTAGCCCGAGCCTCCCTGCCCAGCCCCCGCTTGCTCGTGGTGAATGCAGGTGTCTGCTCTGCTTCTCCGCTGGGGCAGTTACTGTTGGGCACCTAATCTTTGGGTTTTAATTATTTATTTATTTTTCCTCCCGATTATGTTGCCCCCTGTGGTTCCAAGGCTCGCCACAGACTCGGCAGTGAGAGTGTTTCCTGGTGTTTGGAAACTTCTCTCTTTTTTATGACTTCTTTCCTGGGACAGAGCTCCATCCCTACCTCTTTTGTCTCTCTTTTTATCTTTTATATTTTTTCCTACCTCCTTTCGAAGACAATGGGCTGCTTTTCTGGGTGCCTGATGTCCTCTGCTGGCATTCAGAAGTTGTTTTGTGGAATTTTCTCAGTGTTCAAATGTTCTTTTGATGAATTTGTTGGGGAGAAAGTGGTCTCCCTGTCCTATTCCCCCACCATCTTAGGACCACCCAGTCCACGCTTTTAACCAATCATATTATATAACATGTTTTAATAAAATGCTCACATCTTTATTTAACAGGAGAAAGAAACAGGTGGAACTGAAGGAATTTCTAAACTGTTGACAAAGCTATAAAATAATTTTTAATGATTATCAAATATAGCAAATTTTCCATATGTTCTTCCCATTCTCTCCCCATTCTTGAAGTTGTCCAGTATCTACATGTCCAATGCATAAGGTCATTATGTACTATATTTTCTGCCTTGTAGCCCTTTTTAGTCTTAATTCTGTATGGTATGTATTGGATGCTAACTTCCAGTCTTTCTATTGATGTCGGTTCCATTAATTTTGGTTTTATGAAGCACCAAAAGTTTTCTCAGGATTCATGAGACCAACATTTCCTGAATTATTTACACATTGATGGAGTTTCCTTCATTAATAATTTAAAGTCATTTTAGCTAGATATAAAACCCTTGGCTTACATGTTCTTGCCTTGGGTGTCTTAAATATGTCATCCATTTTCTTCTGGCATAAATGTTGTCAAAGTCTACTGACAATTTTCTCTGTATTGAAACACTTGGTCTTTTTTGCCTGGTTGTCAAAAGACTTTTTTCCTTCAAGTCTAATAATTTTATTAGCATATGTCTTGGTGTTAGTCATTCTGGGTTGATTTTCCAAGGTATATAGTGTGCCTTTTCAGTATGTAGTTTCAAATCATTTTTTAAAATTTCAGTAAAAATTTCTTTGCTTATAGACTTTGTTATTCTGTCCCCTTATTTTATTTGCCTGTCTTCTGTTTGTCACATCCTTTGATAACTTTCTTTTTTATTATTTTAATCTCATTTCTTTTTGATTTAAAAATAATCTTCCTTTTCATCTTCTGTTTCTCTTAAGGTATTATCTCTTGTGTTTATTTGCCCATGTTTCCTCTAGCTAGTCTTCATTTCTGAAATGATTATTTTCTTTTACTTCTAACTGTTTCTTGGGTTTTACCATATACTTTCTGAGTTGCTCTTATTTTGAATTCTTATATTCTTTTATATCATGTATATTTTTCCATATCATATAACTTTTTCTTAATATCTTTTCACTAGTTTTAAAACATTAGATTATAATTTTCATCTATTTTTTGGTAAACATCTTTCTGGCCTGCTTTAATTCTGTAACAATATTAATTCTGTTGCTTATATTTACATGAAAGTAGTTTCCCTGAAGTTTTAGAAGGAGGCTTGATTTAGGATAGTTTTTTTTTTCTAATTTCACAGCTATAGAGTTCCATCTTCTATTATTTTTGCCAATTTAATTATAGTAAATTCCTTTCTGAAATATGATTCTGCCTGTTCACCTCCTCTACTTTTATCTGGACTCTCTAGTTTATGTCTCGTGGCTCTATCTTAGCCAGTGTGGAGTCTGTTTCCATCAGTTTCTCTTCAGGGTAGACTTGGCCCGGGAAGAGAGCTTTGGGTGGTTTTGAGAGCTCAAAGGGCCCAGGTGGCTCCCAGGCTGTCCCATGGTCTCCTTGCATTTGGTCACTCTTGGACAATGCAGACTCCTACCAGACTCACTCACTTCATACATCAGCTTGCTGACATTTCAGTGAGTTGTCTTAGAGTCCTCACATCTACCAGAGGCCCTGCTCATTCTGTCTCTAGACTCTCCTGTAACTAATACCATCCTGCTCTTCTAGCATCTCTAATTTGGCCACCCAGTCATATTTCAGGGTTCATTGGAGCATCACTTTGATCTGGTCTTGTTGCAGACTATGTCTGTGGATTTTAGCTTTGCCTTCCTACTTAGACTGCAGACTCACGTTTCGTGCTTGTGCTTTTTATTGTGGCATTTGGGGAAATAGAAGAACTATGCTGCCTTGAAATATATACATTACCATGTGTAAAACAGATAGCTAGTGGAAAGTTGCTAGATAACACAGGAAGCTCAGCCTGGTGCTCTGTGAGGACCTAGAGGGTAGAAGGGTGGGCAGGATGGAAGGGTGGGGTGGGAGGAGAGAGACTCAAGAGAGAGGGGATATCTGTATACTTATAGCTGATTCATGCTGTCATAATGGCAAAAACCAGCACAATATTGTAAAGCAATTATCCTTCATTAGAAAAAATATTATGCTGCCATCCATGACCTTCCTCATAGGATTTCTCTGTAAACTACAAACCATGGGCCAACTCCTGTCTGCCAGTTGTTTGCATACAGGCTGCAAGCTGCAAATGTTGTGTATACTTTTAAGTAGTTGAAAAAATCTAAAGAAGAAAATTATATGAAATTCAAATTTGAGTGTCCATAAAGGTCAGTTGGAACACAGCAATGCCTATTCATCTGTATATTGTCTATGGCTGCTTTCATGCTACAGCAGCAAAGTGTCAGTATCATGATGCACTTGATCAGTTCCCTATTATTGGCCATTTAGATTAATCTAAATTTTATTATTATAGGTATCATTTCACAGCTAATATTAGCATATATATTTCATTACTTTCTTGGGATAAATTGTTACAGTTAAGATTGCCAGATGAAAGGAGATTATATTCATTTTAAACTCTTGAATTGCCATTGACAAATTGTCATCCAGAAAGGATATACAAGTTAAATATCTATTAATATTAAGGATACTGGTTAAATAAATTATAGTGCAGTCATACAATGAAATATTATACAGAGGTTCAAGAAAATGAAGTAGGTCTATTTTACTGATATATAAAAATATATAATATATGCTGTCTCATTAAACACTCTGGTTCAATATCTAGGGTATGATTCCTCCATATTAAGGAAATGGTGGCATTAGAATACACATACTTAAATTTTTCACAAGAGGCATTGATTACAGCTAGGTTGTACTGACTTACATAGCAACCAGTAGTTTGACTCACTGGTTGGTTGGCCATGCTTTTGCCCACAGGAATGTATGTAATTAAAAATTCTTCCCAATGTGATAGATGAGGAAAGGGCATCCTGTTTTAAATTTACAAATCAAATTTTATATTTTTCACGTGTTCATTGACTTGAATTAATTCTTCTGTGAGATTCTTGTTCATTGCTTGTTTTTGCCTGGCAATATTCTTTTCCCTGATGATTTGTAAAGCTGTTAATATATCAATTAGTAATCCTTTGGTTTGTCATCACTGTTTGCCTTTGTATTGTATTTAGGGTGATTAACGATGTACAAAAGGTTTTTCTTTTTGCAGTCAAATCTTCCTTTATTATTTTTTTAATTTATTTGTTTAGTTGAAGGATAATTTACAAAACTTTGTTGTTTTCTGTCAAAGCTCAACATGAATGAGCCATAGGTATACATATATCCTCTCCCTTTTGAAACTCCCTCACATCTCCTGCCCCATCCCATCCCTCTAGATTGATACACAGCCCCTGTTTGAATTTCCTGAGCCATACAGAAAATTCCCATTGGTTATCTATTTTACATATGTAAGTTTCCATGTTACTCTTTCCATACATCTCACCCCCTCCTCTCCTCTCCCCATGTCCATAAGTCTATTCTCTGTTTCTCCATTGCTGTCCTATAAATAAATTCTTCAGTACCATTTTTCTAGATTCCGTATATATGCCTTAGAATATGATACTTATTTTTCTCTTTCTGACTCACTTCACTCCGTATAATAGGTACTAGGTTCATCCACCACATCGGAACTGACTCAAATGTGTTCCTTTTTATGGCTGACTAACTTTATGTACCACAACTTCTTTTTCCATTCATCTGTCGATGGACATCTAGGTTGCTTCCATGTTGTAAAGAGTGCTGCAATGAACAATGGGATACATGTGTCTTTTTCAATTTTGTTTTCCTCAGGGTATATGCCTAGGAGTGGGACTACTGGGTCATATGGTGGTTTTATTCCTACTTTTTAAAGGAATTGCCATACTGTCTTGCATAGTGGCTGTATCAATTTACATTCCTACCAACAGTGCAAGAGCGTTCCCTTTTCTTCACACACTCTCCAGCATTTATTATTTGTAGACTTTTTGATGGTGGCCATTCTGACTAGTGTGAGGTGATATCTCGTTGTAGTTTTGATTTGCATTTCTCTAATAATGAGCAATGTTGAGCGTCTTTTCATGTGTTTGTTAACCTCTGTATGTCTTCTTTGGAGAAATGTCTGTTTAGGTCTTTTCCCTGCTGTTTGATTGGGTTGTTTGTTTTTCTGGCATTAAGTTGTATAAGCTACTTGTATATTTTAGAAATTAATCCTTTGTCAGTTGTTTCATTTGCTATTATTTTCTCCCATTCTGAATGTTGTCTTTTTACCTTGCTTATAGTTGCTTATAGTTTCCTTTGCTGTGCAAAAGCTTTTACGTTTAATCAGGTCCCACTTGTTTACTTTCGTTTTTATTTCCGTTACTCTAGGAGGTGGGTCATAGAGGATCTTGCTTTGATTTATGTCATTGAGTGTTCTGCCTATATTTTCCTCTGAGAGTTTTATAGTTTCTGGTCTTACATTTAGCTCTTTAATCTATTTTGAGTTTATCTTTGTGTGTGGTGTTAGGAAGTGTTCTAATTTCATTCTTTTACATGTAGCTGTCCAGATTTCCCAGGACCATTTATTTAAGAGGCTCTCTTTGCCCTATTGTATATTCTTGCCTCCTTTGTCAAAAATAAGGTAGCCATAGGTGCATGGGTTTATTTTTGGGCTTTCTATCTTGTTCCATTGGTCTATATTTCTGTATTTGTGCCAGTACCATACTGTCTTGATGACTGTAGCTTTGTAGTATAATCTGAAGTTGGAATCCAGCTCCATTCCTCTTTCTCAAGACTGCTTTGGCTATTCAGGGTCTTTTGTGTTTCCATAAGAATTGTGAAATTTTTTGTTCTAGTTCTGTGAAAAATGTCATTGGTAACTTGATAGGCATCGCATTGAATTTGTAGATTGCACTTGGTAGTATAGTCATTTTCACAATATTGATTCTTCCTACCCAGGAACATGGATTATGTTTTTGTTGTCTCTATCTGTTTTTGTCATCTCCATCTGTTTTTTTCATCTTTGATATCTTTCATTATTGTCATATATATATTTTTGTATATAATTCTTTTGTCTCCTTAGGTAAGTTTATTCCTAAATATTTAATTCTTTTTGTTGCAATGGTGAATGGGATTGATTCCTTAATTTCTCTTTCGGATTATTCATTGTTAGTATATAGAAATGCAAGTGATTTCTGTGTATTGATTTTGTATCCTGAAACTGCAAAATTCACTGATTAGCTCTTGTAATTTCCTGGTACTATCTTTAGGGTTCTATGTACAGTATCATACCAACTGCAAACAATGAGAACTTTACTGCTTTCATGATCTGGATTCCTTTTATTTCTTTTTCTTCTCTAGTTGCTATAGCTAGGACTTCCAGAACTATGTTGAATAATAATGGTGAAAGTGGACACTCTTGTCTTGTTCCTGATCATAGGGGGAATGCTTTCAGTTTTCCACCATTGAGAATAATGTTTGCTGTAGGCTTATCATATATGGCCTTTACTCTGTTGAGGTAGGTTCCCTCTATGCCCATTTTTTGAAGAGTTTTAATCACAAATGGGTGCTGAATTTTGTCAAAGGCTTTTTCTGCGTCTATTGAGATGATCATATGGTTTTTATCTTTCAGTTTATTAATATGGTGTATCACATTGATTTGCAAATATTGAAGAATCCTTGAGTTCCTGGAATAAACCCAACTTGATCATGGTGTATGAGCTTTTTGATGTGTTGCTGAATTCTGTTTGCTAAAATTTTATTGAGAATTTTTGCATCTATGTTCATCAGTGTTATTGGCCTGTAGTTTTGGTTTTTGGTGTTGTCTTTGTCTGGTTTTGGTATCAGGGTCATGGTGGCCTCATAGAATGAGTTTGGAAGTGTTACTTCCTCTGCGAATTTTTGAAAGAGTTTTAAAAGGATAGGCATTAGCTCTTCTCTAAATGTTTGATAGAGTTCTCCTGTGAAGCCATCAGGTCTTGGGCTTTTGTTTTGGGGGAGACTTTTTTTTATCACACTTTCTATTTCAGTGCTCATAATTGGGTTGTTCATAATTTCTATTTCTTCCTGGTTTAGTATTGGAAGATTGAACTTTTCTAAGAATCGGTTCATTTCTTCCAGGCTATCCATTTTATTGCCATATAGTTGTTCATAATAGTCTCATAATTCTTTGTATTTCTGCATTGTTTGTTGTAACCTCTCCTTTTTCGTTTCTAATTTTGTTGATTTGATGCTTTTCTCTTTTTTTCTTTTTTTTCTTTTTTTTTCTTTTTTTCTTGATGAGTCTGGCTAAAGGCTTGTTAATTTTATCTTCTTAAAGAACCAGCTTTTCATTTTATTAATCTTTACTATTGTTTCTTTCATTTCTTTTTCATTTATTTCTGCTCATATCTTTATGATTTCTTTCCTTCTACTAATTTTGGTTGTTTTTGTTTTTCTTTTTCTAGTTGTTTTAGGTGTAAAGTTAGGTTGTCTATTCTATGTTTCTTCTGTTTCTTGAGGTAGCATTGTATTGCTATAAACTTCCCTCTTAGAACTGCTTTTGCCGCATCCCATAGGTTTTGAGTTGTGTTTTCATTGTCATTTGTTTCTAGAAATTTTTTGATTTCCCTTTTGATTTCTTCAGTAACCTGTTGGTTATTTAGAAACATGTTGTTTAATCTTCATGTGTTTGTGTTTCTTACAGTTTCTTTCTTGTAAAAAAAACTTCATCTCATCTCATCTCATCTCATAGCGTTGTGGTCAGAAAAGAAGCTTGATACAATTTCAATTTTCTTAAATTTACTGAGGTTTCATTTGTGACCCAAGACGTGGTCTATCCTGGAGAATGTTCTATGTGCACTTGAGAAGAAGCTGTACTCTTCTGTATTTGGCTGGAATGTCCTGAAGATATCAATGAGATCCATCTCATCTTATGAATCATTTAAGACTTGTGTTTCTTTATTAATTTTCTGTTTTGATGATCTGTCCATTGGTGTGAATGGGGTGTTAAAGTCTCCTACTTATTGTGTTACTGTCAATTTCTCCTTTTATGTCTGTTAGTGCTTGTCTTATGTATTGAGGTGCTCCTATGTTGGGTGCATAGATATTTACAGTTGTTATGTCTTCCTCTTGGATTGATCCCTTGATCATTATATAGTGTCCTTCTTTATTTGAAAGTCTACTTTGTCTGATATGAGGATTGCTACCCCGGCTTTCTTTTGCTTTCCATTTGCATGGAATATATTTTCCATCCTCTCACTTTCAGTCTATATGTGTCTTTAGGTCTGAAGTGGGTTTCTTGTAGACAGTATATACATGGATCTTGTTTTTGTATCCATTCAGCCAGTCTGTCTTTTGGTTGGAGCATTTAATCTGTTCCCACTTAAAGTAATTATTGATATGTATGTTCCCTAATGCCATTGCCTTAATTGTTTGGGGTTTGTTTTTGTAGATCTTTTTCTTCTCTTGTATTTCCTAACTATGTAAATCCCTTTAACATTTCTTGTAAAGCTGGTTTGGTAGTACTGAATTCTCTTAACTTTTGCTTGTTTGAAAAGTTTTTGATTTCTCCATCAGTTTTGAAAGAGATCCTTGCCAGGTACAGTAATCTTGGTTGTAGATTTTTCCGTTTCAGTACTTTAAATATATCCTGCCATTCCCTTCTGGCCTGCAGAGTTTCTGCTGAAAGATCAGCTATTAAATGTATGGGGTTTCCCTTGTGTGTTACTTGTTGCTTCTCCCTTGCTGCCTTTATTTCTTTGTGTTCAATCTTTGTTAGTTTGATTAGTATATGTCTTGGCATATTTCTCCTTGGGTTTATCTTGTATGGGTCTCTTTGTGCCTCTTGGACTTGATTGACTATTTCCTTTTTCATGTTGAGGAAATTTTCAACTATAATCTCTTCAAAACTGTTCTCATACCCTTTCTTTTTCTCTTCTTCTGGGACCCCTATAATTTGAATGTTGGTGCATTTGATATTGTCCCAGAGGACTCTGAGACTGACCTCAATTCTTGTTACTTTATTCTGCTCTTCAGCAGTTATTTCCACCACTTTATCTTCCAGATCACTGATTCATTTTTCTGCTTCAGATATTCTGCTATTGATTCCTTCTGGAGTATTTTTAGTTTCAGTAATTGTGTTGTTTGTCTCTGTACATTTATTGTTTAATTCTTCTAGGTCTTTGTTAATTGATTCTTGCATTTTCTCCATTTTGTTTTCAAGGTTTTTGATCATCTTTACTATAATTATTCTGAATTCTTTAGGTGGTTTGCCTATTTCCTCTTAATTTATTTGGACTTCTGTGTTTCTTGTTTGTTCCTTCATTTGTGTAGTATTTCTTTGCCTTTTCATTATTTTTTTTGTAAGTTATTGTGTTTAAAGTTTCCTTTTCCCAGGCTTTGACATTGAATTCTTTCTTCCTTTTGGTTTCTGCCCTCCTAAGTTTGGTCCAGTGGTTTGTGTGAGCTTCGTATAACGTAAGTTTTGTGCTGAGTTTTTGTTTGTTTTTTTCCTCTGATGGGCAAGGCTGAGTGAAGTGGTAATCCTGTCTGCTGATGATTGGGTTTGTATTTTTGTTTTGTTTGTTATTTAGATGAGGTGTCTTTCACAGGGTGCTACTGGTGGTTGGGTAATGCCAGGTCTTGAATTCAAGTGGTTTCCTTTGTGTGAGTTCTCACTATCTGATACTGCCTAGGGTTAGTTCTCTGGTAGTCTAGGGTCTTGGAGTCAGTGCTCCCAAAGGCTCAGGGCTTGATCTCTGGTCAGGAGTGAAGATTCCACAAGTGGTTTGTTATAGCATTAAGTGAGATTAAAACAAATATCCAAAAACAAGAAACCAAAAATGAACCCCAGACAAATGGCAGTTACAAAATCAGGCAAATAATACTTAAAATAATGGAATATATACATATACACCCATGAGCAAAATCAAAATAAGTCCAACAAAAATAAAATACAGTAGATTGACCCAGAGAACAATGGAAATCAAAAGTTATATTTACCAGTTAAGAAAAAAACTAACTAAAGGACAAACTGGAAAACAAAACTAATTCAAGGTGCCAAGTAGGGAATAAAGCAATGAAAACAAAGCTAACAAATATGTTGAGAGGAAAGGAAAGAAAGAAAAGAAAGAAAGAATAAATATGCAAAGTTAAAGAGGTAGATGAAGAAGATTCATATACATTAAAGATTAATTGCAAGGGGAAAAGAACAGTAGGAAAGGCAAACAAAAGAGTAAATGTAGAAAAATAATAATAGTTTTAAAAAATTAAAATTAAAAGAAGAGAAAAGGGAAAACTCCACAGAAATGCAAAAGCCCAACGTACAGGCAGAGGTTTATAACAACAATAAAAAATGTGACTGAGGAAAAAAAGAAAAAACTCAAAAGCTTAATTAGATTTCATAGTGCCAATAAAATCTGCAGCTACAACTGAGGGTGGAAAAAAGGCGAAAAAAAGAAAGAAAAAGTCCAAAAGAATCTACAGAACAAGTCGAAACCTAAGAATAATAAATGTTTTTCTTGGGTCACTGCTGTCAGAGTCCTTTCCCTCTCTGGGAGTCAAAGTCCACCTCACCTCCCTAGGATGCCGTCCAACACTGTGCTGATCTCTGGACCTGCTGTGGGGGCAGCTCATATTCCAATCTGATCCAACTCCTATGTGTTCTTGCCTTCAATGTCCTCAGCTATCAGAACTAGTGCATTTTCTTTTGTGGGAGCTCTCATGACCTTTTATATATTCTATAGACAGAGTCTGCCTAGTTGACTGTGTGGATTTAATCTGCAGCTTGTACAGCTGGTGGGAAGGTTTTGGGTCTTCTTCCTTAGCCACACTGCTCCTGGGTTTCAATTGTGGTTTTATTTCCACCTCTGCATGTGGGTCTTCCATTGGGATTTGCTCCTGAGGCTGCCCTGGAGGATTTGGGTTTGCTCCTGTGAGGGCCAGGTGTGGAGGTGGTGCACCTGCTTGGGTTGCAGGGGTTCTGGCAATACCAGGTACTCAGGGAAGTTGGCAGCTTGGGCAGCAGGAAATACAGTGCTCTAGAAGGGTATGGCAACCACTATTGGCCAATCCGCTCCAGCATTCTTGCCTGGAGAACCCCTCTCCCTGACAGAGAAGCCTGGCAGGCCACAGTCTATAGGGTTGCAAAGACTCAGACACTAATGAAGTGACCCTGCATGCATAGATGGAAGAATTTTTTTGCCTGTGGCATCTCTGCCCCAGTGAGAGTTGAGCATGAAGGTGGTACAGCTGCTTGGCCTGCGGGGACCCTGGTGGCACCAAATATGCAGGGACACGGACTGCCTCTGCCACAGAAGTTATGGCCCTATCAGAGTCTTTTTTCAAGCCCCTTTTAGCTGGTGATCAGAAGGCCTCTTTGGCCAGTCTTTCTCCATAACTCCGCCCGTTCAGGCACTTAGAGGGCTCCCTTGCCTGGGGTTCTTCTGTTGTTTGGTGTGTCAGATACATAGAGGGGCCCATGGCTGGGGTCTTATTCTGTAGATCAGCGCATCAGGCACTTAAAATCACCCTGGGTGGGGTCCTGCTCTGTAGTTCAGTACAGTCAGGGGTTTGATGGGCCAGCCTCTCTATTGTTCAGCTCCGGATGCTGGTGTGTGGGGAGAGAGAGGCTATGGTGATGACTCCACCCCCTATGTGTGACTCAGCAGTATCGCCTTGCTTCCATGGCTGCCTGGCTTTCCTCCACAGGCATTTCCCACCACAATCTCCTCCCTCAAGTCCCCTCAGTTGGTCTCGCCCCAGTCAACAGAAGCTCTCACGCTGGGATTGCTCCACAATTCCTAAACTTCAGCTCCCAGCCACTGCACCTTCTAGGAGACCTGCTTTCCTGTCTGGGGTATGTATGGCTGTGGCAAGGACTGTCTGATTCTCATTCCATTTAGGCTGCCACAGATCAGCTGTTTCACTCTCAGCCTTAAATGTTTCTCCTCTGACTCAGATGATTGCCCTGATGTGGGGACTGGACCCCTGCTTCAGTTCTAGCACCCACTGAGGGCAGGTCTAGTCCTGGTAACACTCCTGCTTTTTCCCCAAGTTCCTTCGTCCTACCGAGTTTTACATGGTTCTATATATTCTTTTCCTCTGGTCAGGTACTCCTGTCTGCTCTCAGCTGGTGTTCTGCATGCACTTCTGTGTCTGATGATGTATTCCTGATGTATCCATGGAAAGAACTGTACTCCATGTCCACCTACTCCTCCACCATCTTATTCTTCCTCTTCCTTTATTTTTTATGTGTAGAAAGCTCTTTCCTACTACAGATTTATATAATTGCTCCTTAATACATTTTTCCAGGACTTACTTGATTTTTGTTTTTCACATACAGGTCTTTAATCCATAGAGGGTTTATCCATATAGGCTGTGAGGTAGGGTTTAACTTTATTTTTCAAATGTTTAGCCAGTTGTCTTAGTGTCATTTATTGGATAAACCATTACTTTAAGGTTGTATAATGTTTTTAGATTTTTTATCAGATATCTGTGCATTTTTTTAAAATTTAGGTGTGTTAAGATTTACATACCATACATTTTACTTTTAAGTGTACAGTTAGAAGAGTTTTAGCAAATGTATGCAATTTTGTAGCCACCACTCCAATCAAGATGTAGAAAACTTCCATCATCCCTCCAAGTTCCCTCATACTCTTTTACAGTACACCCCCTTCCCTGATCCTGTACCCTTGCAACCTCTGATCTGTTTTCTATCTGTAAGATTTTGCCTTTTCCTGAATATTATATAAATGGAATCATGATTAAAGTGAATGGTGAAAGTGTTAGTCACTCAGTTGTGTCTTACTGTTTGTGGCTGCATAGAATGTAGCCTGCCAGGCTCCTCTGTCCATGGGGTTTTCCAGGCAAGAAAACTGGAGAGGGTTGCCATTTCCTTCTCCAGGGGATCTTCCCAACCCAGGAATCAAACCTAGGTCTCCTGCATTGGCAGGCAGATTCTTTACCATTTGTGCCACTAGGGAAGCCCAAAATAATCATGCAACCCACAGATTTTTGAGTCTGGTGTCTTTCACTTAGCATGATGTTGCTGTGTTGTTGTGTGCCATTGCTTTTATTTTTATATAACCATTTACCTGTTCAAGGACATCATGACTATTCCTGACTTTTGGCTTTTATGAATAAAGCTCCTATAGACATTCATGTAGAGGTCTTTGTGTGGACATATTTTCATTTCTCTTCGGTCAGTACCTGGGAGTGAGATTTCTGGATCATTCAGTAAGTGTATATTTTGTTTTATAAGAAACTGTCAGACTGTTTTCCATAGTGCTTGTGCTATTTCACATTGCCACCAGCAATATATAAGAAGTCCAGGTACTCTGCATCCTTATCAGCACTCGGAATTGTCAGTATTTTTTATTGTAGTCTTTCTACTAGGAGTATCACGGTTAAATATTTAGAATAATTTGGAAATTTTAAGCAGTGTTTCCCAACTCATCCCTCTGTATGTGCTCTAAGACTGGATGCTCCTGACTTACTGGGTCCATCTCTAGTTGCATTTGTTTTTAGTTTTTCTTCTTTCCATTTTCTTCTCTAGTCTTACAGAACCAGAAAACAGCAGAGCAGAAAGGAGCTTAGAAGTAATCTAACGCAGGGATTGACAACCTTTTTCTGTAACGAACAAGATAGTAAATATTTTTGGTTTCACAAGCCATTGGGTCTATTACAGCAACTCAGCTCTGCTGTTGTAGCGTGAAAACAGCCATAGGTGATACAGAAACAAATGGATGTGACTGTGTTCTAGTAAAACTTCATTTACAAAAACAAGCAGCCTGCTAGATTTGGCCCTTAGAACATAGTTTTCTGTCCCCTGGTTTAGTCTAACAACTGTGTTTTACAGATGAGGGGACTGAGCTCACATTTCATCCTTTCCTCTGACCTGAAAGGAAGGAAGGCAAGGACTACGATATTGGCTTTCACCATAACAGACACACTTAACTTGAGTTCAAGATGTGCTTATTTTGTATGCACAATTCCCTGTTCTTACATGAAGTTGTTAATGCAAGGTCTTTCAAAACTTTTAACTGCACTGTCTTCTAGGATATTTTGTACATTGCCATAAACCCTGATGCTTTTCTGAGCCTCTGACAGCTCTGAAGCAATGGTCAAATTTGAGCAGTAAAAAAATAAAGATGGAAACAATTGAAGTAAGAAAAACATGTCACTGTTTCATTCTTCTACAAAAGACTTTGTTTCCAGTTTTGGAGATGTATATCTGCATAAGTTTATCTTTTGAGATAGCTATTAAACATCATATAACAATCCCATGCTTTTTTTCTTGATCAATTCTTTTAATTGTCCAAACAGATGACAATTCTTGGGTCAAAACAAACAAACAAACAAAAAAAAACCAAAACAAACAGGAAAACATACACTCCATGCACACAAACCTAAAAATAAGCAGTTACTGCAGGTACTCAGGAAAAGAACACTGTTTAGAAAAGTCATCATGTGTTTTTTTCTCTCCCTTCCAGCACTGGAAGAAGTATGACATCTATGAGAAGCAAACCAAAGAAGAAACTGACTCTGTAGTGCTGATAGAAAGCCTGAAGAGAGCCTCTCAGTGATGGAGATAATTTATTTTAACCTTCAATGTGACCTTGTGAAGATTCATACTGTTCTCCATTTATTATCTGGGAACTTGTTAAAGGGAAACTGAAACTACTGGACCATTTCAAAACAGGCAGCTCATAAGAGCCACAGGTTTTTCTGTTGAGTCATGCACCGAAAAACTAAAAATAATAGGCCCTTTGGAGAAAAGAACAGAGTCATTCTTGCTGAATTATAAAAGCAGACATCTTTTGTGAAGGCTTCACACTAGGGGGCAAAAGCTAGAAAGCGATGATGGCAGTCGAGTTAATCTTATCAAGAGTTGTGACAACTTCCTGAGGGATCTATGCCTGCTTTGAATTCTTTTTCTCAGATAATACCAACACATATTATTTGTAGGAGAACTCATTTTGGGTGCAAATGCTGAAGTCAAACTTGAGTCATAGAGAACATCTAACAAAACAGAATTGATAGAATCTGCTATCTATTGTTTGGGATCCCATTGAGTTGGGGCTACGGCTATTAAAACTTTAATATTTAATAGTCTGGAATCTTCATCCCCTCCAGCAGCATTTTCCTCTGCTTTGAAAGGCCCAGGCATCCATGTCAGCCAGCTGTGACTACAGAAAAAGCAGAGGCAGCTTCTTTACTGAGAACTTTTGAGGCCATTGCAGGCTTTTAATGGCAGTGGAGGCAGAACAACTTATTGGATATTAGAGTTTGAAGGACCCAGTCTCTAATGATGAATTTCTTCTTCACCACTGCTATTCAGATCAAGTATTTAGCACACGTCCAGATTGTATTGTGCCTCCAACTGTGAAGTGCTGACTCCCTCAAAGAATTCACAGTCTAGTTGGGGCTCAATCAGTTTTTTCTCCCCACCAGTCATTTTCCAGACGCTTCAGCTCCCCACTCCCCACCCTGATTTCCCCTTTTGCATTCTCCTTCATCTCCCTCTGTGTATTCTTTCACCTCTCATTAGCAATTAGAATATAAATCTGCTCACAGCACCTAGAGGAGCAGGGAGTAATTTGCATCTCAGGAAAAGTATGAGTAGATTGAGAAACAATGACTAATTCTCTCATATTTTGTAACTTCTATGTGAGTCTGCATTTATTTGAAGGTTTTCAGCATTTACTGTATGCATTTTCTACACAGAAAAGAAGTATTCTCTTCACTTAGAACTTTGATATTTGCTTGAGAAAAAAAAAGAATAGTTATATCTTTCTCTTTTCCCTTACTCGCCCAAATGGTTATTAGCAGGCTTCGTTTCTAATACTGATAGCCAGCCATCCCAGGCTCCAACGTTAGTCCTTTGTGGGTTTTGTTTGTTTGTTTGTTTGTTTTCTGCCTATGTTAGGGCTCCATCCTCACCCATCCCCACAACATATTCATATATGTATATAATATCCCTCTATTTCTGCTTCCTCTATATTAAGAGTATGGAAATGAGAAGCTCCCCTCCTCACATAGACTCAGATTACTGGTAGGAACTTGAGAACTCCATGTCACAAGTTCTTCAAACATTCATTCATTCATATTAATAAGATAGTGCTAGTTCCAATTCCTGCTTTTAGGGGGAAGGGAGATAAGACATCCCTACTCTTTACAGGTTTGGGCAAAAGTGGCAATGTCCTTGCACCACAGTGGAGGAGAAAATTGGGGATCATGGCAATGGCAGATGTCAAGATGTTTCCTCCCTGCACTTCTATATTTGAGGTCAGGTTGAGGTTGGAAGACAGGCATGGATGTTCCATTCTGCCCTACTGTTCTCTAGAAAGAATATTTGGTTTTCCTGTGTAGGGAGGAGATTATTATTTCCTAGCCAGATCTTATACTTCCAGAAAACACAACACCTAAATGCCTCACCCAAAGCCATTTTTCCTGTCATCCTACTTAGATAGCAGTGGTGGGGGATGCTCTAATATTCTGATGATCTAAGGAACTACTGATCCCAGATAGTCCTGCAGCCTGAGAGTGGGAAAATTGTGTTTTGTTTCCATCTTGCTCTATTAGTAGCAAAATAGTTGGGGGAGAAAATGGGGTGGTGAATTATGGAAATGCCTATGGCTGTTTAATAATTCCTGAAAAGTGATCCCCAGGTCTTGAGAGCAATTGCTTAATTGAGAGCATCAGCTTAATTCCCACTACCTATAGGAAACTAGTAGGTTTATGTACTATTTGATGTCTAACCTATATGTTTTTTTTTTTTCTCCACATAGCTAAGTAAACCCACTGTAAGAATGGTCATTCTTATTCTTTCATTCAGATAAGTCTTTTCCTCATCTGGCACAGAAGGGATACATGAAACTATGTTAACATTTTTGGCAATGCCTTCAACTGGGGATCATTTTAACTTCTTGCAGAAAAGCTTAAGTAAAATAAATATTGTTTTTTTGTATGTCACCCAAATGTTTTCCTTTTGTCTTATTTCGAAGAAAGTGTTATGAGGAGTAGGTGGCAGAAAAAATTGGAGTTAAAAGAATGTAAGTTGGGAAAAAATTCCAAGAGTGCTAATTTATCTTACAACCGTTTATCATGAGCTTCTCTGCTGTTCTTGGCATGCCTGGGTTTTCTGATAAAGGTATGCATGTAGTTTAATATTAGCACAGCCTTTGCAAACAGTACCTGAAGGGACATAAGTGTTTGATAAATCATGGTTCTAACAAGGAAATGGGGAACTAGTCCTTTTTGATTTTAAGCTTCCAATAGAGTGCAGTGTGGACTTCCCTGGTAGCTCAGCTAGTAAAGAATCTGCCTGCAATGCAGGAGACCCTGGTTCGATTCCTGTGTCAGGAAGTTCCCCTGGAGAATGGATAGGCTACCCACTCAGGTATTAGGCCTCCCTGGTGGCTCAAACGTTAAAGAATCTGCCTGCAATGTGGGAGACCTGGGTTCGATTCCTGGGTTGGGAAGATACCCTGGAGGAGGACATGGCAACCCACTCTAGTATTCTTGCCTGGAGAATCCCCATGGACAAGGGAGCCTGACAGGTTATAGTCCATAGATAGGGTCACAAAGCATCAGACATGACTAACTAAGCACAGCACAGAGCGTAGTGTACCTCAGGAGACTGTCATGGTATATACATGATGAGGGACCTCTAGTTATGAATGAATCACATAAGCAAGTTATATTTGAGACTAAGAAAATCCATTTACAAAAGTTTCCCTTTTAAGAGGTAGTAATATATTTCCATGTTTTCTGTAACTACAGCAAAATGGTTTGAATGTCATGGAGAGTTTCTCATTTGTATTATGTTCTAGGAGTAGGTCATTAACCTGACATTTGTCATTTACCCTGCAACTTTCCAGGATCCAAGCCCTAGGGTATGGATAGGAGGTGCTGGTCTGGGTCAGGTTACTTCTGTAATTATTTAAAATGATGCAGGAATATTCTGGAAATCCATCTCCAGGTAAGTATAATTTTGGTTAAGAAACTGCCTTTTGATTCTCAACACATCAACACTATTAGGACAGAAAACATTTAACTGGGGACCCTTGAGATTATATATCTGTGTGAGAGCTATAGAAAACAAATCTTGTAGCTACAAATATGTTCACCTCATCTCAGGGGCAGAGGAGCCAGAACGATCTAAGCCCATTTGCTTTCCAGGATAATTTACTATTTTGTCATTTCCATGCAGTCCTGCTCTTTTACAAGCACAACTTTGTGCTCACATGAGTAGTGTTTCATGCTACAAGAATATTAATAGTTTTAGAAGAAAGTAATACTTTGGCCACCTGATGCAAAGAGCTGGGTCATTGGAAAAGACCCTAATGCTGGGAAAGATTGAAGGAAAAAGGAGAAAGGGGTGGCAGAGGGTGAGATGGTTAGACAGCAACACCAACTCGATGAACACAAATTTGAGCAAACTCCAGGAGACAGTGAAGAACAGGGGAGCCTGGTGTGCTGCAGTCCATGGGGTCACAAAGAGTTGGATATGACTTAGCAACTGAACAACAACAACAAAACACTTATTTCAGAGTCTCTATTTTCTTGTAAACCCTAATGACTAGATCAAGCAGTAACATTTTTTGTAAATACTGTAACAAAATCTTGGCATGCTTCTACTTCAAGTGAGGGAGGAGTTTTGCTGACATTTGGATGTACTTTTATATCAATCCCCAACATGATTTCTTCCTGAAGGTTCTTTGGCATTTAGCTGTCTTTTCTAGGTCACACTTGGTTTGCCATTAGCAACAGGAAAATATTTCACTGCTCGTTTTCAACATCTATTAGGTAGACCATTATATAAAAAGAAAAAAATTAATAGTTACCCAGTAGCTACTGTCTGCCAAGTTACATGTGCTATTTCACTAAATCCCCATATGAGTCCTAGGAGATAAATTGTGCTATTATCTTCATGTTACAGATGAAGAAAGCAAGGCATAATGTGATTCAGTTGGGAGTCCAAGATCACATAGCTCATGACTGGGACAGAATTGGAAAACAAGTCAGCCTGACTTTAGAGCCTGTATAATACAGCCAGTGATGTACTTATTCGTCCTAGGAGGCTAAAGAAGAAACATCTTATTTCAAATTATTACCAGATTTCTTATCAACTGGAAGACTAAGAATTTAAATCATTTCATTGCAAAGTGAGCTTTTATACACTGTCTTAAGATTCATTTGTGCATTCATTCCTCTATGAGCCAGGCAGTGTGCTAAGCACTAGGAATTTAGAAGTGGGTAAGGTGTGTCTTGGTATCGAGTGGTTAGTGGGCTTTTCTGGTGGCTCAGACGGTAAAGAATCTGCCCATAATTTGGGAGACCCAGGTTCAGTCCCTGGGTTGGGAAGATCCCCTGGAGAAGGGAATGGCTACCTACTCCAGTATTCTTGCCTGGAGAATTCCATGGACAGAGGATGGAATACAGTCCACAGGGCGGCAAACAGTCAGACCTGCCTGAGCAACTAACACTTTCACTTTCAGATGGTTAGTCAGGGAGAGGCTACTTTGTACAGGGAAAGAGACCTGGATTAGAATTTAGAAGTTTCAAATGACTTTGACAGGTATTTCTTCCTATCTGCATCTACTTCCCCATCTAGAAAATGAAAATGTTAGACAGTGAATTATCATCCCATCCAAGGCTCATAACAATGGCCATAAGCTGTAGAGCTCATTTAGAAGTGAGGATCTTTACTGTGTGCACTAGCAATGCCATGGGCAGTTTCCTTTCTCTCTCTCAGCCTCAGTATTCTCACCTGTAAAATGAGGAGGTTGGACTAGATGAGCTCTGTTCTGATATCCTGCAAAAATTAAGATGATGACGTTTGTTTTACATATCAAGAGAATATGTTTATGGTCACCTCCTATTCTCGCTACAGGAGATAGTTAGCTATCAGCAGTATCTGCCAAAAATAACCAAAGTCAGTCCTTTAATACAACAGTAAGAACAAAGGAATTGATACATTGGAAGAATCCTGTGATTCATCCAAATCAGAATTTTCCCAAGGGCCCAGCCATGGTTGTACCTAACAAGTATTTCTTAATATGCTTTGCAGGTCTAAGGTCATTTTGCCTAGAAATGCCAAAATGGACTTTGTATAATATAGATTGCTTGTACATCTGCTACTACATCTAATGCATTCTCTAAAATAGTCCCTTTGAATTCAATACTTGGAAATTGGGTCATTGCAATTAACTTTTGGGATTTCATTTGATCAATGTAAAACATGTACCTAATTTTAAAAGTCTTTGTGGACAATGATCCATATAGCCAAAGCTATGGTTTTTCCAGTAGTCATGGATGAATGTGAGAGTTGAACCATAAAGAAGGCTGAGCACCAAAGAACTGATGCTTTCAAACTGTGGTGCTGGAGAAGACTCTTGAGAGTCCCTTGAACAGCAAGGAGATCCAACCAGTCCATCCTAAAGAAAATCAGTCCTGAATATTCATTGGAAGGACTGATGCTGAAGCTGAAGCTCCAATACTTTGGCCACCTGATGCAAAGAACTGACTCACTGGAAAAGACCCTGATGCTGGGAAAGATTGAAGGCAGGAGGAGAAGGGGACAATAGAGGATGGGATGGCTAAATGGCATCACTGACTGAATGGCATCACTGACATGAGTCTGAGCAAGCTCCAGAAGATAATGAAAAACAGGGAAGCCTGGTGTGCTGCAGCCCATGGGGTTGCAGTCAGAAACGACTGAACAACAACAATTTTAAAAGTCAAAGAGTACCATGGGGCTTATTAAAAAAAAAAAAAAAAAAACAGTTCCCCTGCCCTGCTACTCTTATGCTGATTCCTCCTCCCAGGAGAGAGGCTCACACCCTAATCCTTGGAACCCATGACAATGTTACTTTACATGGCAAAGTTCAGTCACTCAGTCCTGTCCGACTCTTTGCGACCCCACGGATTGCAGCACGCCAGGCTTCCCTGTCCATCACCAACTCGCAGAGCTTGCTCAGACTCATGTCCATCGAGTCGGTGACACCACCCAACCATCTTATCCTCTGTCGTCCTCTTCTCCTTCCTTCAGTCTTTCCCAGCATCAGGGTCTTTTCCAATGAGTCAGTTCTAAGGACTCAGCAAATGTGGTTAACATAACAGAATTTTAAGTGGGGAGATTATCTTGTATTATGAGAGTGGGTCAGATGTGGTCATTTGAGCCCCTAGAAGCAGAGAAATTTCTCTGGTTGAAAACATAAGAAGAGGAGAGATTCAAAACACAGAAAGGACCCAAAATGTTGCTGGCTTAAGGATGGAAGAAGCCATGGACAAAGTGTTGGAACTGCATCCTGCCAGCAACCTGAATGAGCCTGAAAACAGACTCTTCCCCAGTTCCTCCAGAGAGGAGCCCAGGTTGGCAAGCCTGGTGTGATTTCAGCCTTGTGAGACCCCGAGCAGAGAATTCAGTCATGCTGGGCTGCCCTTCTGACCTGCAGAAATGTAAGCTAATAAATCTGTGTTGTTTAAAACTGCGTTTAACATCTGTAGCTGTTTCTTTTGGCATATAACTCTTTACTTTGGAATAATACCCTAATACTTAATGCTATTTCTTATTTTTACTTAGGCTTAGAGATTATCTATTTCTAAATTTCTACTATAGAAGCTGAGGAACTAGCTTTACATACACACCATGTGCATCCATAATTCCCTTCCACAAATGCAGCAAATTTGAGCTTAAATATTCAGTATTTGCATTATATCATATAATTATTGGTCTACAGTAGATCCATGTAAAATGCCATTAACTGTAGTGCCTTTATTTTGTGATTCCCAAATTGTCTCTTTTGCTTTGATTTGTTTTTTTTCTTCGAGTTTTATTGAGATATAATTGTCATACAGCAGTTCATAAGTGGACAGCAAGGAGATCAAACCAGTCAATCCTAAAGGAAATCAGTCCTGAATATTCATTGGAAGGACTGATGCTGAAGCTGAAGCTCCAATACTTTGGCCACCTGATACAAAATAACGGACTCATTGGAAAAGACCCTGATACTGCACAAGATTGAAGGCAGGAGGAGAAGGGGACTAGAGGAAGAGATGGTTGGATGGCATTACTGACTCAATGGACATGAGTTTGAGCAAGCTCCAGGAGATGGTGATTGATAGGGAAGCCTGGTGTGCTGCAGTCCATGAGGTCGCAAAGCGTCAGACACGACTGAGTGACTGAACTGACTGACTGACTTCATAAATTTAAGGTGCACAACATAAATGATTTGATTTACATTTATCATGAAATAACTTCCACAATAAGTTTAGCGAACATCCATCATCTCACATAGATACAAAATTAAAGAAATAGGAAAAAACAATTGTTTTCTTGGGGTAAGAACTCTTAGGCTCTATTCTCTTAACAACTTTCACATATAACATACAGCCATGTTAACTACATCAATATTTATCATATTGTACATTATATCCCCAGTACTTGTTTTATCTTATAACTGCAAGTTTGTACCTTTTGACTGTGTTCATCCAATTCCCCTGCCCCCTGCCTCTGGTAACCACAAATCTGATCTCTTTTTCTATGACTTTATTTGTTTGGTTTTGAAGTGTAATTGACCTATGTTGGTTCCTGTTACACAACATAGTGATTCGATATTTCTATACATTGCAAACTGATCACTACAGTAAGTTACAACATGTCACCATACAAAGATATCACGTGGTTAGTGACTATATTCCCCACACTGTACATTTGGTTTGATTTGTTTTTCTATAAACCTACCGTGTTGGCAATTTGATCTCTGGTTCCTCTGCCTTTTCGAGTCCAGGCTCAAACTTTCTATCAAAACCATTAAACTCTACTCAGTATGGTCAAGTATATTAGGTAATCTATGAGATTCATGAATTTTTCTTAGAGACAACCCTGGTGGAGTTTGCTGCCCTCCTGCTCCATTCTGGAATGGTTGCCCTCTTTGTCCGCTACCCAGCTGTCGTCCCAGGAATTCCCTTTGCTTCTCTTCTGTATTAGATTCCATTTCCTAGATCTCAGGTTGTCCTCTTGATTGCTTTATGATCTAGTTTTGCTGGACCATACCCTGCACTAACTTCTTTAGAAAGCTTACATGGGAGGTAATTTGAATAAAACCCTTCTGTGTCTGAATATATCTTCATGCATCATTCAAAGTTTCACCAGTTGAAGAATTCTTAATTAGAAACAATTTCCTGTAAGAATTTTGAAAACCTTATCCCAATATTCTTGGTTCTAGTGTTGCTTTTGAAAAGTCTGATCTCCTATTGATTTCTCTTTTTTTTTTTTTGAAAGATTTCTTATTTTTTTGTATACAACTTTTTTTTCTACAAACTTTAAATATTTTCTTTTGATCTTTAGTGTTTTAACATTAAACAGTAATATACCTTCTTATCCATCGTCTTCCATTTACTGGGCTGGGCTTTTGTGAGCCCTTTCAATCAAAAAACTTATCTTTCATTTTTGAGACATTGTATTATTTCTCACATAATATCTTTTTTGTTTTCTCTACTTCTAGAACTCCTACAAATTGGATATTGTATGTCTTAGACTGATTCTCTCATTTTCACATCTTTCATGCTCCAGTTAATTATCTTTTGGTTCCACTTTTGGGAGGTTTCCTCAACTTGATCTGTCTGAGCTTCAGTTCTCATCTGTAAAATGGTGATAAAAGGACCTACCTCATCAGGTTATTTTGAGATGTTGATGAAATAAACCATGTAAAGTGAACTTCAATAAATGATGGCTATAATTGCACATACTGTTTTTCTAGCATCAATTCCTTTTTTCCTTCTTATGTGAAAATGACAATCCTAGTGGCAGCAATATATCTTGCTTTTATATATCTTATTATACTATTAACCTTCATTGTACTGAATTTGTAATGGCATGACATTTTCTAATTGTACTGTTCTAGAAAAATATGGTCTAAATCTAGTTAGCAATATTAGAATCAGAATGCTAGAACTCAAAGCTTAACTCTTTTGTTTACATTTCTAGAAATGTTTAAGATTAAAAGTAGGGTTTTTTTCCCTTTTTTTTTCTACTTTTCAAACTATTGGGGGAAAAAAACACTTCACAGATTCACTTTCTCCCCTCACCCCTGGAGTAGATTAAAAACTGGAAAAATAATGCTAGATAGCGTAGTTTGGAGCCCAACTCACCATTTTCTCACTATGGGAATGCAGTGCAAACCTTGAATGTATGGAGTGATGTACATTCTGCCATGTAGCCCAAATAACCAGTGCCTGTGGCACTAAGGAGGCTAACAGACAATCAGCAAAACTCAGACCCAAGAGGAGACCTGGATTAGCTATGACCTTCACAGCCAAGAGCCGCTCTGCATGCACATAGGGATCCCATGGAGACCAGAACTAGAATTATAGAGAAAGAAGACCTATAAGTCAGGGACGATCTAACTTTGCTTTCTCTATTTATTTATTCATTTTTTTCCAACCAGGAATGGTATTAAAACTGTGTGACATGGGCACCAACTAATATCTGATGCCAGCTGTAATTTCTTGGTAGAGTTATAACGTGTATGTTAGTCGCTCAGTTATATCTGACTCCTTGCGACCCCATGGACTGTAGTCCTCCAGGCTCCTCTGTCCATGGAATTTTCCAAGCAAGAATTCTGGAGTGGATTGCCATTCCCTTCTCCAGAGGATCTTCTGGACCGAGGGATCAAACCTGAGTCTCCTGCACTGTAGGCAGATTCTTTTTTTTTTTTTAATTTAAAAAATTAAAAGATAATTGCTTTACAGAATTTTGTTGTTTTCTGTCTAATCTCAACATGAATAGCATGCAGATTCTTTACTGTTTGAGCTAGAGGGAAGACTTATACTAGAATGTACCAATCCTGGATTCAACAGACATTTATTGAGTGCCTACCATGTCCCCATACTGTACAATGCTAGGCAACTCACTTCCTTCCTCTTAGTTTCTATTTTCTCTCCTGGAAAAAGGAGTAAGTGATCTACAGGAGTCCCTTCAGGTCTGCCATCCACCATCATTAAAATGGTAACTTTTGATTGTTTTTAGACCAAAAATGGAAGCAGATATAAAAAAATAGCAGCTGACCCAAGACTGGTAGATTTGAAAATGTAGGCAAAAATAGAAGATGATTCTATAATCTTGAGAATTGGACCAGGAGTGAATTCTAAATGCCTTATCTCCATAATGTTTCCAAAGGCACTAGAGGGGAGACAAAGCCAGCTTGACCCAAAAGGTAAGTTTGTTTTACAGCTTTGACATTCCAGCTGCATCTCACTAGCCCTCACCAACATGCATACACAGGATCCCTTCCTTCTTTTGAGTCTACTACTTTTTTGCAGCATTCCCTCTCCAGCTACTACCACTCCCATATGCTCTCTCTCTGTGGCTGGCAGTCGCTTGTCCACTCTGGCAAGAGTCTATGTTCCAAGCTTTCCCAACTTCTTCTCTTTTCAGACTCATCTGCCTCATTTCATCTTCCTTTTGGCCTCCACCTCCTTTAAGAAATTTGATCAGTTCATCTTTGCTAAAGTCAAGGATGGCCAAGATATTTGTGGATAATTATTCCTGGATAAGATTCATATATATATATACATATATATATATATATATGTATATATATATATAAGATTCATATATTTTTGAAAATCATTTATTATGGAAAAGTTCCAGCATAAAAGTAGAGAGATTTTTACAATGAATGACCAACCATGTACTCATCATCTGGCTTCAACAATTATCAACATGGAAAATCTTGTTTCAGCTAAACCTCCACCCATTCTTTACCCCGCACACAATAAATTATTTTAAAGTAAGTCCCAGGGACTTCCCTGTGGGTCCAGTGGTTAAAACTTCACTTTCCAATGCAGGGAGTGCAGGTTCAAATCCCTGGTCAGGGAGCTAAGATCCCACATGTGTGTGGCAAAAAAATAATAATAATAAAGCAGAAGCAATATTGTAACGAAGGCTTTAAAAATGGTCTGTGTCAAAAAAGAAAAAAAGATAAAAAAAGTAAATCCCAAACACTATCATTTCATCAGCAAACATATCAGGGCGTATATCTGTAAAAGCTGAGGACCCTTTTATTTTAAAAGAAACAGCAATACCATTATTGCACTTAAAAATGAATAATAATTACTTAATACTACCAAATATCCAGTCAATGTTCATATTTCCTTAATTGTCTCATAAATCTTTTTTAATTTGTTCCAGTGGGGATCCAAAAAGGGTCATGGTGGATTTTTGAATACTGATGCTCTGTGATACAATTTGGAAACAATCATTGGCCCTTAAACTGTAGATGTTGACAACCAGTAAAGAATATGACCCTGTCACCACAAAGTAGCTTTTCTTTCCCTTTCCAGATTGCTATGACTAAACATTAGTTAAATGTTCAATTGGACTCCAGAAATTCTTCATAAGAACAGTAAGACATCTGTGAAATAAGTGAAAACTCAAGTTTGGCCTTGAAATTGCAAAGTTCTTACACAACATTGTTTTCCTTGGGGGGAAAAAAAAAACAACCCTGCAAGCTTGCATGCACACACACACATACACACACTCACCCAAATGCCAACTTTTAATATATTTAGGAAATGGCCTTGCAAATGGCAGTACAAAGCATACGTGTGTTGCATCATTTTTTTCCCTCAGGATAACGACCAATATAAGCATGTTGGAAATGTGATACTAAAAGAGCACTTCAGCATGGATTAAGACCAAAATAGTGCAAGCCCTTTATGATATTTTTAAATGCACTGAAAATCTGAAAGCAAGGTAGAAAAACAGGTTTATGAGTCTGAATATTAAGCTCAGAAAAGTTATGCATGGTTAAATACGTGCTCCTTAAACCTGCTGAGTGAACACTTAGTCATGCAGCTTTCAGTAAGTTTCTGCCTTGAATACCATTGCGAAATATTAATATACACCATGTCTGTTACCGGCAGGATCAGTTCAGTCGCTCAGTCGTGTCTGACTCTTTGCAACCCCATAAATCACAGCACGCCAGGCCTCCCTGTCCATCACCAACTCCTGGAGTCCACCCAAACCCATGTCCATTGAGTCGGTAATGCAATCCAGCCATCTTATCCTCTGTTGTTCCCCTTCTCCTCCTGCTCTCAATCTTTCCCAGCATCAGGGTCTTTTCCAATGAGTCAGCTCTTCTCATGAGGTGGCCAAAGTACTGGAGCTTCAGCTTCAACATCAGTCCTTCCAATGAACACCCAGGGCTGATCTCCTTTAGGATAGACTGGTTGGATCTCCTTGCAGTCCAAAGGACTCTCAAGAGTCTTCTGCAACACCACAGTTTAAAAGCATCAATTCTTCTGTGCTCAGCTTTCTTCACAGTCCAACTCTCACATCCATACATGACCACAGGAAAAACCATAGCCTTGACTAGATGGACCTTTGTTGGCAAAGTAACGTCTCTGCTTTTTAATATGCTGTCGAGATTGTTCATAACTTTATTTTCAAGGAGTAAGCGTCTTTTAATTTCATGGCTGCAGTCACCATCTACAGTGATTTTGGAGCCCCCCAAAATAAAGTCAGCCACTGTTTCCACTGTTTCCCCATCTATTTCCCATGAAGTGATGGGACCAGATGCCATGATCTTCGTTTCCTGAATGTTGAGCTGTAAGCCAACTTTTTCAGTCTCCTCTTTCACTTTCATCAAGAGGCTCTTTAGTTCCTCTTCACTTTCTGCTGTAAGGGTGGTGTCATCTGCATATCTGAGGTTATTGATAGTTCTCCCAGCAATCTTGATTCCAGCTTGTGCTTCTTCCAGTCCAGCGTTTCTCATGATGTACTCTGCATATAAGTTAAATAAGTAGGGTGACAATATACAGCCTTGACGTACTCCTTTTCCTATTTGGAACCAGTCTGTTGTTCCATGACCAGTTTTAACTGTTGCTTCCTGACCTGCATACAGATTTCTCAAGAGGCAGGTCAGGTGGTCTGTATTCCCATCTCTTTCAGAATTTTCCACAGTTTGTTGTGATCCATACAGTCAAAGGCTTTGGCATAGTCAATAAAGCAGAAATAGATGTTTTTCTGGAACTCTCCTGCTTTTTCCATGATCCAGTGGATGTTGGCAATTTGATCTCTGGTTCCTCTGCCTTTTCTAAAACCAGCTTGAACATCTGGAAGTTCACGGTTCACGTACTGCTGAAGCCTGGCTTGGAGAATTTTGAGCATTACTTTGCTAGTATGTGAGATGAGTGCAATTGTGCGGTAGTTCGAGCATTCTTTGGCATTGCCTTTCTTAGGGATTGGAATGAAAACTGACCTTTTCCAGTCCTGTGGCCACTGCTGAGTTTTCCAAATTTGCTGGCATATTGAGTGCAGCACTTTCACAGCATCATCTTTCAGGATTTGAAATAGCTCAACTGGAATTCCATCACGTCCACTAGCTTTGTTCGTAGTGATGCTTTCTAAGGCCCACTTGACTTCACATTCCAGGATATCTGGCTCTAGATGAGTGATCACACCATCGTGATTATCCAGGTCCTGAAGATCTTTTTTGTACAGTTCTTCTGTGTATTCTTGCCACCTCTTCTTAATATCTTCTGCTTCTATTAGGTCCCTACCATTTCTGTCCTTTATTGAGCCCATCTTTGCATGAAATGTTCCCTTGGTATCTCTAATTTTCTTGAAGAGATCTCTAGTCTTTCTCATTCTGTTGTTTCCTTCTATTTCTTTGCATTGATCACTGAGGAAGGCTTTCTTATCTCTCCTTGCTATTCTTTGGAATTCTGCATTCAAATGGGTATATCTTTCCTTCTCTACGTTGCTTTTCACTTCCCTTCTTTTCACAGCTATGTGTAAGGCCTCCTCAGACAGCCATTTTGCTTTTTTGCATTTCTTTTCCATGGGGATGGTCTTGATCCCTGTCTCCCGTACAATGTCATGAACCTCAGTCCATAGTTCATCAGGCACTCTGTCTATCAGATCTAGTCCCTTAAATCCATTTCTTACTTCCACTGTATAGTCATTAGGGATTTTATTTAGGTCATCCCTGAATGGTCTAGTGGTTTTCTCCACTTTCTTCAATTTCAGTCTGAATTTGGCAATAATTTAGGATATACCAGCAGGATAGAGCAGATATATTAGAGTGAAAAAAAGAAGAAGATTAAATTGAACCATGGAGTCTGGGAACAGCATTCCTGCTGCCAGGTCTGCTGCATTCCACTTTTTAAAAATTCATTCATTCAATAAGTCTTTAAATGAGTATAGATTATATTCAAGATGCTATTATTCAAAGAAGAATAGCATGTGTTTTCTGTCTTAATGTTTTTCATAGTCTGGGGCAGGAATGGAAATTTGTTTCATCTTGTGGACCAGTTCTGCCTAGGGTACTGTTTCGAGAAGGATTTTGAGATAGAATTTGGACCCAGTAGGATTACAGCTGGGATCTAATAATGATGTCTCTTATTGGGTGCTTCTGGAGGATGAGATGAAGAATTTGTGCCACACAGTTGCCCTCCTGGGCTAAGGGATGGAAGGAAATATTCATCTATATAAATAATAAATATTATGCAAGGCAGAATGCTAAAAATTAGAGCTAGAAAAAGAGGTCCAAATAAAGTGCTGTAGACAGGCAGGGTAAAGAGTGATACGGGTTATGTGGCTGGGAGGAGAGCCAGAAAAATTTCTTAAAGAAAGTACTGGTTGATCTGCAATTTGAAGTGTGAGTAGAATTTGAAGAGATCATCAAAAGGGACACTCTTATCCTTGGAGGAGTTGGAGTGAAGGCAGAGATCATGGTGCCAGGATGGAATGTGGAGACGAGATGATGGAGACAAACAGATGAGATAGGAGCTCAGGCAAGAGGTGCGAGGATCTCCTGTGGCAGAGAAATTGGAGAAGAGGGTGCAAATCTGAAATATTTTAGAGGTGGACTCACCAAGAATGGAAAGAGTCCAAGATGACAGAGAGATGGGACATCCTGGGTGGTCCAGCTGTTAAAATGCCACCCTTCAAACCAGGAATGTGAGTGCCATCCCAGGTCGGGGGAACTGAGATCCCCACATGCAGTGTGGCATGGCCAAAACAAACAAAAAAAAGATGATAGATGTGCAGGCTTGAGTGGGGGTGGGGGATGGGGCAGATGAGAAATAGGAATTCTGTTTTGGACATGTTGACATGGATTGTTGGAGGGAACCGTTGGGTCATGATTTCTATCAGGGTGGAGGGCACTCAGGGGTGACAGAGGAGAGTGACTTCAACAGTCGGGGTCTCAGAAGCATAACACCAGGAAGACCGATGGGGGTCACTCCCAGGAGAAGATACATTGCAAGCCTTCTGGGCACAGGGTGAAGAAACTCCAAACCGAAGCTTACTGTGGGGCAGTCATGGGACAGCCGGAGAGACAGAGCGCTAGGCAGGACCTTCCAGCTGAAGACTAACGCACTGCTGCCCTCTGGGGGCTGTATGAAGAAACTGTAACGGCAGCTTTGTGGAAACCACTTAGTGAGAGGGGACGTATTTTGAGCCAACAAGAAAGACCTCGCCTCTCAAAACTCTTTTACAGTTCTTCCTTGATTTATTATTATTTTTGGCTGAGCCACGTGGCTTGAGGGATTTTAGTTCCCCCAGCGGGGACTGAACCCAGGTCCTCAGCGGCGAAAGTCTCAAGTCCTAACCACTGGACCGCCGGGGAATTCCCCCACCAATTCTTTTCCGCCAGATCTATTTCTCTGTCACCAGGGAATAAACCTGGGGGCAAATGTTCCATAGTATCATTTCTTTCCTGAAGGGCTTGACCTTGACCACAGACTTTCCAGTCTGGCATCACAGCACTAAATTGAGATCTTTCATGCTGCCCTTGCTGTCTTGTAGCTACTGACCAAAATGCTAGCCTGGACTGCAGCTTCTTGTGGGACCCATTGAATTCTTGGTTTTGACTGAGCCACTGGCTGGCCCTGATTTTTGATACTGTTGTAGAATATCCCACATTTAGCATTCAGGGGCTCCACTTAATTGTTGAATGTTTTCTTTTGCCAGTCTCCTTTTCAGTAATGGAACTGGACCTTCATCTTTTCATTCATTCATTCAACAAATGGGCTATAGTGTGCTATACATCAAATTACCAACATCCGTTGGATCATCGAAAAAGCAAGAGTTCCAGAAAAAAACTCTGCTTCTGCTTTATTGACTACGCCAAAGCCTTTGACTGTGTGGATCACAACAAACTGTGGAAAATTCTGAAAGAGATGGGAATACTAGACCACCTGACCTGCCTCCTGAGAAATATGTATGCAGTCCAAGAAGCAAAAGTTAGAACTGGACATGGAACAACAGACTGGTTCCAAATTGGGAAAGGAGTATATCAAAGCTGCATATTGTCACCCTGCTTATTTAACTTATATGCAGAGTACATCATGCAATATGCTGGGCTGGATGAAGCACAAGCTGGAATCAAGAGAGAAATAGCAATAACCTCAGATATGCAGATGATGTTACTGTTATGGCAGAAAGCAAAGAACTAAATAGCTTCTTGATGAAAGTGAAAGAGAAGAGTGAAAAAGTTGGCTTAAAATTCAACATTCAGAAAACTAAGATCATGGCATCTGGTCCCATCACTTCGTGACAAATAGATGGGGAAACAATAGAAACAGTAAGAGACTCTATTTTGGGGGACTCCAAAATCACTGCTTCAGAAAACTAAGATCATGGCATCTGGTCCCATCACTTCATGGGAAATAGATGGGGAAACAGTGGAAACAGTGTCAGACTTTATTTTGGGGGGCTCCAAAATCACTGCAGATGGTGATTGCAGCCATGAACTTAAAAGACGCTTACTCCTTGGAAGGAAAGTTACGACCAACCTAGATAGCATATTAAAAAGCAGAGACATTATTTTGCAAACAAAGGTCCGTCTAGTCAAGGCTATGATTTTTCCAATAGTCATGTATGGATGTGAGAGTCGGACTGTGAAGAAAGCTGAGTGCTGAAGAATTGATGCTTTTGAACTGTGGTGTTGGGGAAGACTCTTGAGAGTTCCATGGACTGCAAGGAGATCCAACTAGTTTATTCTAAAGGAGATCAGTCCGGGTATTCTTTGGAAGGAATGATGCTAAAGCTGAAACTCCAGTACTTTGGCCACCTCATGCGAAGAGTTGACTCATTGGAAAAGACTCAGATGTTAGGAGGGATTGGGGGCAGGAGGAAAAGGGACAACAGAGAATGAGATGGCTGGATGGCATCACAGACTCGATGGATGTAAGTTTGAGTGAACTCCGGGAGTTGGTGATGGACAGGGAGGCCTGGCGTGCTGTAATTCATGGGGTCACAAAGAGTCGGACACGACTGAGCGACTGAACTGAACTGAACTGAAAATCACTGCAGATGGTGACCGCAGCCATGAAATTAAAAGACACTTGCTCCTTGGAAGAACAGCTATGACCAACTTAGCATATTAAAAAGCAGGGACATTACTCTGCCAATAAAGGTCCATCTAGTCAAAGCTATGGTTTTTCCAGTAGTCATGTATGAATGTGAGAGTTGGACCATAAAGAAAGCTGAGTGCCGAAGAATTGATGCTTTTGAACTGTGGTGTCGGAGAAGACTCTTGAGAGTCCCTTGGACTGCAAGGAGATCCAACTAGTCTATCCTAAAGGAAATCAGTCCTGAATATTCATTGGAAGGACTGATGCTAAAACTAAAACTCCAATACTTTGGCCACCTGATGTGAAGAACTGACTCACTAGAAAAGACCCTGATGCTGGGAAAGATTGAAGGTGGGAGAAGAAAGGGATGACAGAGGATGAGATGGTTGGATGGCATCACTGACTCGATGGACATGAGTTTGAGTAAGCTCTGGGAGTCGGTGATGGACAGGGAGGCCTGGTGTGCTGCAGTCCATGGGGTCGCAAAAAGTCAGAGACGACCGAGCAATTGAACTGACTGAACTGATAGTGTGCTAGGTGCTGAGGATACACTGAGAAGCAAAAACAGATGGGACCCTGGGACTTCCCTGGTGGTCCAGTGGTTAAGACTCCATGGTTCCAAGGCAGTGGGTTTGATCCCTGGTAGGGGAAGTAATCCCACATGCTGTGCAGTGCAGCTCCAAATAAGTAAATAAGTAAAATAAAAAATGAAAGGTTTGAATTTAACAGAGAGCTTGTTATTCGTAATAATACCAGTAAATACTTAAACAAATGGGACCCCTCAAAAAGTTGTATTACAGTCTTAACTACAAAGAGAGAAAAATAATCATATAAAATGTGATCATTGCTATGAAGGAAAGTTTCATAATGCAGTGAGAGCAGGTAACAAGGGAATCTGACCCAGTCTTGAAGGTTAGCAAAAACTTTTCTAAGGATGTAATATTTAAGCTGAAATTTGAAGGATTAGTGGAATTAGCCAGGAGTTAACTGTTCTGAAAAATATGGAACCCATAAGGCTGGGCAAAGAAGGAGCCATTTTCCTGGTTCCTCTGTCTTCTAGAATGATAGTGCAGTAGGGAGATTCCAAGCTTTACACAGACAATCCTTAGGAGAACCTTTAATACTGAGCTGGCATGTCAATTAAAGTGAAATGTATGTGTCTAAAATCAAAATAATAATTACAGCAACAATCAGAAAATCAGGAAACATAGTAGAGATAAAAAGTAACTACAGATTAGGCTGCCCCTTTCAGAAAAGAATAGATATAAGTAGATAAAGAAATATTAATTTTCTTGAAGTCTTGAAATACTAGATTTTGACTTCTTTCTTTCATTTTTATTTTTCTAAGATAAACCAATTTTTAAAATCTCCATATATATGGAATTTAGAAAGATGGTAATGATGACCCTGTATGCAAGACAGCAAAAGAGACACAGATGTGTAGAGTGGACTTTTGGACTCTTGAGGGAGAGGGAGAGGGTGGGATGATGTGGGAGAATGGCATTGTAACATGTATACTATCATGTAAGAAACGAATCGCCAGTCTATGTTCGATGCAGGATACAGGATGCTTGGGGCTGGTGCATGGGGATGATCCAGAGAGATGATATGGGGTGGGAGGTGGGAGGGGGGTTCATGTTTGGGAACTCATGTACACCCATGGTGGATTCATGTCAATGTATGGCAAAACCAATACAGTATTGTAAAGTAAAATAAAGCAAAAATAAAAATTAAAAAAAAAGTTAATCAGCAAAGAGGACTTTTAGAGCAGTGAAAATACTCTGTATGACATTATAATGATGGATACATGTCATTATACATTTGTCCAAATTCACAGAATGTACAACACCAAGAGCAAACTGTAATGCAAACTGTGGACCATGGATGATTATGATGTGTCAGTGCAGGTTCATCTTTATTAAAAAATGTACCATCTAGTAGTGGTGTCGATAATGTGGGAGGCTGCATGGTTTGGGGGAAGGAGCAGTCTCTGTACCTTCTCAATTTTGTTGTAAACCTAAAATTGATGTTGAGAAATATTACTTTGTTTGTTGAATAAATAATATCTCACACAACTTTCATATAACTATTACTGAGAATGTTAGAAAGCATTCTATTAAAATTTTATTAACATATCTTTCAAATTCTGATATATTAGTAATGTAGACTGTGTTAGCAGTACTTCATTATTTGATATTATCATTGTTTAATTACTGCATAATTCAGTATAAGCATGTTACATGTTAATGAAATTGAAATTTATGTTTACCATTAAAATATTCCATTAATGTTATTAATTATTGAAATTGAAATTTGTTTACCATTAAAATATTCCATCATTAATGTTATTAATTATTGTATCATCAATATTGTAATTACTATCTTTAAATTCACCTTCTACTTTAATACTAGAAGTTCTAGTATAGGTTATCCAAAATCTTATTTGTTTTTCTTTTGAATTCCAGACATGACTGTAGTTGACCTGTCATCAAATCCTGTTGTTCTAGGCTCTGAGGGGTCTCACTGCCTGGGGGCTGTGAGAAGAAATTAACTTTGCTTTCATCTCAATCATATTTGACTTGTAACACTGTAATTAGAAGTTTTTAAAATGTGAAAATCCCTAAAAAAAATTAAAATTTAAAAAAAATCTCCATATGCACTCACTTGGACTAGAACATAATGTCTTAAGTATTCTAGCACATTGAACTTGAATCAAATTAAGATATCAAAATCTGTCTGAACTTCAGATTCCTTGTTGTTAAAAAAGGCTAATAATAAGAGCTGTATCATGTATTGGGGGGGTGTGGGTTTGGAGACATAATGAATTAACATATCCAAAGCAGTTACACCAATGCCTGGCCTTAAGCACATGGAATGTGTTAGCGAGAGCATTAATAGCCACAGTAGGGCGGCCAGAAGTCCCCAAGCAGCAGAGAAAATAAAACTGCAAGTGGCAGGCATTTTTTTTCTTTTCTCTTCTAATCCTGTATTGTCATCAGTTCACTTCAATTAATTGCTCAGTTGTTTCTGACTCTTTGCGATCCCATGGACTGTAGCATGCCAGGCTTCTTCATCCATCACCAACTCCTGGAGCTTGCTCAAACTCGTGTCCATTGAGTCAGTGATGCCATCCAACCATCTCATCCTCTGTCGCCCCCTTCTCCTCCTGCCTTCAATCTTTCCCAGCCTCACGGTCTTTTCCAATAAGTCAGTTCTTTGCATCAGGTGGCCAAAGTATTGGAATTTCAGCTTCAGCATCAGTCCTTCCAATGAATATTCAGGTCTGATTTCCTTTGGAATTGACTAGTTGGATCTCCTTGCAGTCCAAGGGACCTCAAGTCTTCTCCAACACCACAGTTCAAAAGCATCAATTCTTCAGTGTTCAGCTTTCCTTATGGTCCAACTCTCACATCCATACATGACTACTGGAAAAATCATAGCTTGACTAGATGGACCTTTATTGGCAAAGTAATGCCCCTGCTTTTTACTATGCTGTCTAGGTTGGTCATAGCTGTTCTTCCAAGGAGCAAGCCTCTTTTAATTTCATGGCTACAGTCACCATCCACAGTGATTTTGGAGCCCAAGAAAATAAAGTCTGTCACTGTTACCACTGTTTCCCCATCTATTTGCCATGAAGTGATAGGACCAGATGCCATGATGTTAGTTTTCTCAATGTTGAGTTTTAAGCCAGCTTTTTCACTCTCTTCTTTCACGTCCATCAAGTGGTTCTTTAGTTCCTTTTCGCTTTCTGCCATAAGGGTAATGTCATCTGCATATCTGAGGTTATTGATATTTCTCCCAGCAATTTTGATTCCAGCTTGTGATTCATCCAGCCTGGCATTTCACATGATACACTCTGCATATAAGTTAAATAATCAGAGTGACAATATATAGCCTTAAGGTGCTCCTTTCTCAATTTGGAACCAGTCCATTGTTCCATGTCCAGTTCTAACTTTTGCTTCTTGACCTGCATACAGATTTCTCAGGAGGCAAGTCAGGAGGCAAGTCAGGAGGCAGATGGTATTCCTATCTCTTTAAGAATTTTCCACAGTTTGTTGTGATCCACACAGTCAAGGCTTTGGCGTAGTCAATGAAGCAGAAGTAGATGTTTTTTGGGAACTTTCTTCCTTTTTCAATGATCCAATGGATGTTGGCAATTTAATCTCTGGTTCCTCTGCCTTTTCTAAATCTAGTTTGAACATCACACCTGGAAGTTCTCAGTTCACGTATGTTGAAGCCTAGCTTGGAGAATTTTGAGCATTAGTTTGCTAGTGTGTGAAATGAGTGCAATTGTGCAGAAGTTTGAACATTCTTTGGCGTTGCCTTTCTTTGGGATTGGAATGAAAAATGACCTCCTCTGGTCATTTGCTGGCATACTGAGTGCAGCTTTTTCACAGCATCATCTTTTAGGATATAAAATAACTCAACTGGAATTCCATCACCTCCACTAGCTTTCTTCATAGTGATGCTTCCTAAGGCCCACTTGACTTCACACACTCTAGGATGTCGGGTTCTAGGTGAGTGATCACAACATTGTGGTTATCTGGTTCCACTTGAGCTTAACTTTATCTCAGACCTTGAGCTAATCAATGTGTTTCTCTCATGGAAATGTCTTCCTTAAGCTATGTTTTTAATAAACTATGTATTTGCTTGGAAATCTGCCTTTCTTCAAAATTCATGTCAATTGTTTTATGGCCTGGGATGACTCACCTTGTGCCAATACTATCTCAAAATGCATACTGAGAGTGAGGGGCCTGGTGCAACTCTCTCAATTTTGAGGCATTTCCTTTCTCTAATTTGCAACTTGCTAATAGGTAAATATCTGCAGTGATTAAGAAAGCTGAGCGCCAAAGAATTGATGCTTTTGAACTGTGGTGTTGGAGAAGACTCTTGAGAGTCCCTTGGACTGCAAGGAGATCCAACCAGTCCATTCTGAAGGAGATCAGCCCTGGGATTTCTTTGGAAGGAATGATGCTGAAGCTGAAACTCCAGTACTTTGGCCACGTCATGCAAAGAGTTGACTCATTGGAAAAGACTCTGATGCTGGGAGGGATTGGGGGCAGGAGGAGAAGGGGGCGACAGAGGATGAGATGGCTGGATGGCATCACTGGCTCGATGGACATGAGTCTGAGTGAACTCCAGGAGTTGGTGATGGACAGGGAGGCCTGGCGTGCTGCAATTCGTGGGGTCACAAAGTCGGACACGACTGAGCGACTGAACTAAACTGAACTGAATAAGTAAATAACTTCTTGCTAAAAACTAGCAAGGCGGTACTCTCTCTCCCCCCCTTCTGATGTCTATGTCAGAAGCCTTCACTATCTCTTTATACTTTAATAAAACTTTGCTACACAAAAAGCTCTAAGTGATCAAGCCTTGTCACTGGCCCCAGATCAAATTCCTCTCCTCTGGAGGCCAAGAATCCTGACGTCATTCACAGCTTGTAGCAGCAACCTTTCATTAGTATTATTATTTCAGGGCTGACCTGTTTATAGAACATGTCAGAGGAAATAGTTTCAGGCTAACTGAACACTGAGGTTGCTTCAACACCATGTCATGGAAGAGGCTGGCTACTCCAGCTACACATAGGGCCAACTCTGACACTAGAAATGCTAAATGAGGAAATTTCCTGGTGGTCTAGTGGTTAAGATTCCCCTCCCAATGCAGGGGGCATGGGTTGAATCCGTGGTTGGGGAACAAAGATTTTTACCTGCCTCTCGGCCAAAAAAAAAAACCAAAACATAAAACAGAAACAATATTGTAACAAATTCAATAAAGACTTAAAATATGGTCCACATCAAAAAACTTAAAAATAAAAAGAAATGGTAAGTGGAAAAAAAGAATCAAGCCCCGTATATTGCATGTAAGTCATCTAGTTTACAGAAGTACATAGAAGCTTGTTCTGTAGCTCATGATCAAAAGTCATCTCTTCCTTCATTCCTAACAGGTCATCTAGTCTCTACCTAAATACCTCCAACAACAGAGTGTTCCCTATCTTTGGAGAAAGGCCATTTTATTCATTGGTAGACCATTCTATAATCTTTATATTATATAGCCAAAAATTATATTCCTCATATGTCTTCCTCTTAATCTTCCTTCTGCCTTGGGGAACCAAACAGGAAAAAAAATCTTCCCTTACAATTGGAAAAACTAGAATAAAAGTTGCAATAGTGTATCACCTTAAACTTACTGAATTTGATAACTGGACTCCACAGTTATCTATGGAAATGTCCTTGTCCTTTGAAATTATGCACTAAAATATTAAGAAATAAAGTAACATGCTATGTTTAACAGACCTAGTTCAGAAAAAAGTAGTGAGAGTGATGAAATGCCAAAATAGTATAAATTGGTGGGATCTGTATAATATGGCATATGAAAATTCTTTGTAATATTCTTGTAACTATTCTGTAACTTTGAAATTATTTCAAAATAAACAGTTAATTTAAAAATCCTCTGTCTTCTCTATGACAGCTCTGCAAAAGTTTGAGAACAATTATATTTATTCATTTCTACTTTGCTCTCTCTTATTCATTCATTCATTCTTTGACAAATACTGATTGAGTATTTGCTTTGTGGCAGGTGCAAAGCTGGGCACTGTAGCTATAGCAGAGAAGATAGGCAATTCCATCTGCTCTCATGGAAACTTTGAATAAATCAAAATGATTCCACAAACTAGTTCTATTCTTTCTAACTGTGATAGAATTACAAGGGGCAGAGGGTGGTATAAAAGAGCCTACCCAAAGGTTCTGAATCCAGAAATGGCCTCAACATCTAAGGGCGTAGGGATGCAAAGGGTGGTGATCCAGAGAGACTGGTGTTCCTTTATGAAAAATCTGTTGCCTGAGGGGAAGGATTTGGGGGCTCAGGTGAGCAGCTTCAGACAAACAGCTGACAAGTTGTTCCATCTGCTTCTTTAAATGTCACAGAGCATTGAAAAAAATTGCCTGGATTTGAAGGATAGCCGCTCTGTCCCAGCAATGTAATTTTGAGAGAGATAGAACAGCCTCAGGGCCTCAGTACGGGCTGGAACCCACCAAAAGTAAGAGTCCTTAGCTAATTCCTCAGAACATTGCAAACATCCTCAGGAACAAAGAGCTCCAGTTTCTGCTGTGCCCTTGCTCTTGCCCCCAGTGATCACAACCATGCCTGATGCACAGCATGGCAGATGGGCCCCTTCCCACACAATTTCGAGACTGGGTTTGAGTTGACCTTAGAAGAATTCTGAGAAAGGAAATTCCAATGGTAACTATGTCCAACTATTCCTGTGGTTGGATTTACCTTATGGCCTAGATAAGAAAACTTTACAGCCATTAACATATATTTCCCCAAGAAAAAAAAAGTCACTAAACGCAGAGGTGACGTCAAAGATCAAGGTGAGAATGTGCCTGTAGAAGATAGTGCCAAGGACCATGATAACAGCTCTCTAGTCCTCTGACCGTATCTTGAATTGAGAGCTTAAACCTACAGTAACTCATTTTCTTGATGCAACTCTCCAGTGCAGTCAGAAACATCCAGCTCACTGTCACTGTAGTTAATTGAATACCTTACCTTTGATAGACCTATTGTTCTAGGTAATGCCAGGTTATAATTTAAGTAAATATGTTACTACTACTACAGAAAAAAAAAAAAAAACCTCCATGAATGACAGCTCTCATTCTTTTCGTGATTGGTACCAAGAGGGCTGTGTGAGGGAAAACAGAGTAGCATGAGGACACTGGATATTTAATACCTGTGGGGCATCACCTTGTCAATAGAAAAGGGACAGCGCTCCAAGTGGGGAAGTGCAAGAACTTATTTTTGTGTATCTTATAGACATAAAACAAGGACTCAGAATGAACTTCTTCACCTTATTAAGAACTTGGGTGTGCTCAGTTGCTCAGTTGTGTCTGACTCTTTGCAATCCCATGGACTGTAGCCTGCCAGACTCCTTTGTCCTCGGGATTCTCCAGATGAGAATACTGGAGCAGGTTGCCCTTTCTGCCTCCAGGGGATCTTCCTGACCCAGGGAAGTCTCCTGACCCAATGTGTCTCCTGCACTGACAGGGAGATTCTTGACCACTGCGCCACCTGGGAAGCCCTATTAAGAGTTTTAGGAAGAAATAGTAACAGATGATAGTTACCGAGCACACAAGACCTTACAAGGGTAGTCTCCTTTAATCCTCACAATAACATTTAAAGCAAGATGGGATTATAAACTCCCTTGACAGATGTGGAAACTGAGACAGAGGAGGAGTCAGAAACTGAGTGGCAGTTGCAGAATTTGAACCTAGTTGCTTTGGCTGCAGAGTCTGCATACTTCACCACAGTTACCCCATCTTCAGTGCATTGCTCAGGACCCCAAGGAGTAGTACTTCTTAAGAAAGTCAAATCCTCTTCTTTCTTCCTCTGCCCTACTTCCTGTCCACTTCTATGATGTCTTAGACTCTCACTGACAGTTAATACCAAAATTCTTTTCTTTAAATATCTGGAATGAATAACTTGGCTCAGTCCAACATTTTAACAGTTCGGTGTAGTCCAAATAAACTCATGTGAATGAATTTAATTTTATTGTTTTATCTAAAATAGGACATTTATATAGAAATGTGCACAGAACACATATGTACATTTTAACAAACAGAAAAAAAATGCCTATGTAACCACCAATCAAGGTCAGGAATAAAATACTGGGGAAGCCTGCTGGAGGTTTCTTTTCAGTCAAAACTCCACCCTCACCTGCAGGGTAACCACTATCCTGACTTTATTTAATATGTATATATTTAATATTTCCTTGCTTTCTTTTAGTTTTGTCATCTCTGAATACATGTCTGAACAATATAGTCTCACCTGTGTTTGAGCTTTATATAAATGGATCCATAGCACAAGTATTTTTTTTAAACAGCTTTATTGTGCTATAGTGTGCATCCATAAAATTCGTTCTTTTAAGGTGTACAATTCAATGTTTTTAAAAATAATTTAAAGTTGTGCAGTCATCATCACAATCATTTTAGAATATTTTTATATCAGCAAATATTTTTATATTCACAAAAAGAAACCATGGGGAATTCCCTGGCAGTCCAGTGGTTAAGACTCTATATTCCACTGCAAAGGGCATTGAGAAGGCAATGGCACCCCACTCCAGTACTCTTGCTTGGAAAATCCCATGAACGGAGGAGCCTGGTGGGCAGTCCATGGGATCGCAAAGTCGGATATGACTGAGCAACTTCACTTTCGCTTTTCAGTCCCATGCATTGGAGAAGGAAATGGCAACCCACTCCAGTGTTCTTGCCTGGAGAATCCCAGGGACAGAAGAGCCTGGTAGGCTGCCATCTCTGGGGTCACACAGAGTCAGACACGACTGAAGCGACTTAGCAGCAGCAGCAGCAGCAGCAGCAGCAAAGGGCATGGATTCTATCCCTGGTCTGGGAACTAAGATCTTGCATGCTGCCTAGCATGGCCAAAAAAAAAAAAAAGAAAGAAAGAAAGAAAGTCTGTACCCATTGACAGTCTCCCCCTTTTTCCTCCTCCATCAACTCCTAGCAACCATTGATCTACTTTTGGCCTCTTTACATTTGCCTGTTCTGAACATTTCCTATAAATAGAGTCATACAATATGTGACCTTTTTGTGATTGGCTTCGTTCATGGATTAAGATAATGTCCCCAAGTTTTATCCATATTGTAACATGTATCAGAACTTCCTTCCTCTTAACTATTCATCAGTTAATGGACATTTGAGTTGTTTCCATTTTGGGGGCTGTTACTAACAGTGCTGTTATGAACAATTGTGTACAAGTTTTTATATTGATATACATTTCCATTTCTCTCAGGTATTCACCTAGGAGTAGAATTTTTGTATGATCTGGTAATTTCACATTTAATGACATTTTGAGGAAATTCCAGACTGTTTTCCAAAGTGGCTCTATTATTTTATATTCCCACCAGCAATATTTGAGGATTCAAATTTCTCCATATCCTTGCCAACACTTGTCTCTTTTTTATTACAGACATCTTAGTAGGTATAAAGTGGTATCTCATTGTGGTTTTGATTTGCATTTCCCTTATGGTTAATGATGTTGAGCATCTTTTCATGTGTTTATTGGCCATTTCTATACCATCCCTGGAGAAATGTTTACATTATGATTTAAGCAACTTCTAAGAACACTTGTCTACTGAATGCAAGAGACTAAAGTTTTCTCGGAAAGAGCGTATGCTCAGTCACTCAGTCACTCTTTGCAGCCCCAAGGACTGTAGCCCACCAGGATCCTCTGTCCATGGGATTTTCCAGGCAAGAATACTGGAGTGGATTTATTTGTACTATATGAACTATATGTGAACTATATATGAACTATATGTGCCATTTATTTGTACTATATGAAATTGCCCGGTATACCAAGCACCCAGGCTTGATCTTATATCTTACAATCACACTGAACTAATTTATTCATTCTAGAAGTTTTTTTAATGGTTTCTGTAGTCTTTTCGGTTTGCAAAATCATGTCCTCTATAAATAAAGATTCTTTTACTTCTTTTTTTCCAGTCCAGCACTGTTTACTTCTTTTTCTTGTCTGATTTCCCTGGCTAGAAGTCCAGTTCAAGACAGAACATTCCTGACTTGTCTTTATTCCTTTCTATTTCATTAATTTATATTCTTATTTTTATCATTTCATGTTGCCCCAATTTTGTTGGGCTTATACTTTTTGCTTTCTTAAGTCTTGAAATAGACACTTACCTCATGAACTTTTAGCCTTTCATCATTGTCAAAAGATACTTTTCCTTCTAAGCACTGTTTTAGCTACATGCCACAAGTTTTGATATGAGTATTTTCATTATTGTTCGACTACAAATTTTTGTAATTTCACTATTATTCTTCTTTGACCAATCTGTTATTTCAGAGTCAGTATCTTAATTTCTAAACATAGAGGTTTTCCAGTTATCTTTTCTATTTATTGATTTGTAGTTTATTTGCATTGTTATCAGATTTAAATTTTTGAAGTGTATTGAGACTTGCTTTCTGTCCTAGTACATGCTCAAATTTTACAAATGTTCTGTATGTGTATTCTATAGTCATTGGTGGGCGTTGTTCTATACATTGGCTATTAGCTCAAAATTATTAATTATATTGTTCAAATATAATATATATATATTCTATATCCTCACAGACAATTTTTTTTCCCTCTCCTTGATCAACTATGAGTGGTATCTATTTCTCCTTTACATAAGTTAACTTTTCCTTTATGTATTTTGGAATTTTGTCATAAGTGCAAAATCATTCCTGGTGAATTGAACCTTTTATCATTAAAAATAACCTTCTATCTCTAATAATGCTTTTTGCTTTTAAGTGTATTTTGTCTGATACTAACACAGCTGTACAAGTTTTCTATCACTTAAATGTTATTTGTATGATTTGTCTCGTCTCTCTCCATCTTTTTTTTTGGTCAACCTATCTGTATCCTTATATTTTGGATTAATCTCTCCTGAAAAGCATATGGGTGTATTTAGTAATTCCATCTGGCAACATTTTTTAACTTGAGCATGTAGTACAGAAACACTTATAAAATTATTAATATATTTGGGTTTCTGTACTTGTATTGTTTTATTCTATCTTTTTTCCTTCCATTATTTTAACCTCTTCTTTCTTAAAAAAACTGACTCAGAATTTTTTTATTCAATTATTCTGTCACTATTATTATTATTAATTTTGGTCACACCATGTGGCTTGTGATATCTTGGTTCCCTGACCAGGAATCAAACTTGAACCCTGCCCAATGAGAACTCAGAGTCCTAATCACTGGACCCCCCCCCCCAGGGAATTCCCTGTTGTTATTGTTTTAATAGTTACATCCTATTAATTCTTACATAGATAACTACCTTATCAAAGTGTAAATTTAATAAATACCTAAATCACTTCCGATATGATACAAGTCTCTTAGAAAAGTTGAACTCCATTTATGCCCCTTCTGATGTCTTTTCTTACTGTATGGTACTTAAAGTTTATTTTTAAAAAAACAACATAGACTTTTTTATGATTCCTTCTGTCGTCAATGTTACCTTAAATTGTCTACATACTATCGCTTTTCTTGCTCTTCATTCTTTCCTGCATTTAATTTTTCCCAAATCATTTTCCTCCTGAAGTACATCCTTTAAAATTTCCATTAGCGCAGTCTGCTGGTAACAAACCCCCTTAGTTTTTGTTTGTTTAAAAATATCTTATTTCACCCTCTTGTTGAAGATTTTCATGAAATATGACACCCTCAGGGTCCTATATAGGCAGGATCTCCTGTTAGCACCCTCACCCCGGCTTTAACTTCCAGGGCTCAGTCAAAGCCCTGGTGTGAAGTGCCTGTATGCTCTCAGTCCTTTGATGAGGGAACAGTGTCTATCTCAATAAAGTTTCAGGAGAAGCTTAAACAGGTAACAGATGAAAGTAGACAGGTAACAGAGAGGAGTAAGGCCACCAAAAGTAGCTTATACTGTTTCAACTGAAAGCTTTAGCTCCTAACCTTCAGGTTTTAAAAACTTATGTTTTTGAAATTGGAAAATAAAATATGGTCCTCCAAGCCACCAGAGCCTGAAGCTTTGCAACTGAACGTGTCCCCTGACACCTGGCAACATGAGACCAGAGATAAGACCGGAGACCATGCTGCTCAATAACCAACATGCTTCTCCTAGTGCTACATGGAGCGACCCTGTCTTTGTTCTAATGACCCCACCCAGGCACCATGATACGCAATCCATTTTCTTCCAACATTTTGCCAGATCTCTGAAGTCCAGTCTGTCTTTTATGATGCCACCATGTCCAACTGCAGGTCACCTGATTTGGTGATGAAGCTGAGATGGGAATCCGAGTTCTTATCTGCAGAGCCAAAGAATGGAATCCACAAACACTCATGGTAGCGAGTGAACAGGATTTATTACAGAGAAGGAAAGTACAAAGTTCTCAGCATAGACACTCAGAGGAGGTTAAGAGTCCCCCACCCCCACCCCCCGCCAAGGTGGGACTTACAGCAGTTTTTATATCCTTCTTTAAATCACATTATTTCTAACCAATCAATTTAAAGGTCAAAATACTTAACTTCTTTATGGCCTCTCTTGATCCTTGGATTAAGTCTCAACCCTTTTTCATACCTTCTGGGCATTTTGCCATGGACCAGATGTATGGGCTTAAGACTAATGATCACCAGTTGTTTTTCCCTCAAGCATATTGAAATAAAGTGAAGTGAAGTCTCTCAGTCATGTCCGACTCTTTGCGACCCCATGGACTATAGCCTACCAGGCTCCTCTGTCCATGGGATTTTCCAGGCAATAGTCCTGGACTGGATTGCCATTTCCTTCTCCAGGGGATCTTCCCAACTCAGGGACTGAACCCGGGTCTCCCACATTGTAGACACACGCTTTACCATCTGAGCCACCAGGGAAGTCTATGGAACAAAATTTAATTATTGCCCTTCCCTGGATCTGAGTGCTGATAATTTATCAGACTAAAGACACATTCCAGAAATTCAGGACAATGGAGTGGGATGTTTACTGAACACAAGACAGAGGTCTCAGAGTTCTACACTGACTGCCTAGTAATTTCTACCTCAAAGCTATTCAAATTCAGAACAAAGGGACTTCCCTGGTGATACAGTGGATAAGAATCTGTCAGCCAATGCAGGGGACATGGGTTCGATCCCTGGTCCAGGAAGATTCCATATGCCATAGAGTAACTAAGCCCATGCCACAACTACTGAGCCTGTGTGCCACAACTACTGAAACCCACGTGCCCTAGAGCCTGTGCTCTGCAACAAGAGAAGCCATCACATTGAGAAGCCCATGCACTGCAATGAAGAGTAGACTTCTCTTGCCACAACTAGAGAGAGCCTGTGCAAAGCAAGAAAGATCCAGCACAACCAAAAATGAAAATTAATTCATCAATTAATAAGAAATTCAGAACAAGGGTGTGATGAGAGATTAGGGTCGGATTTCACAGAACTGGGGAGCTGAAGGGAGAGTCTGAAGGTAATCCACAAGCTACTGCCAGCATTACCCTCGACCCTGCCAGGTGACCAACCTACCTTCTCTCTTCCTCCATCACCCTCCACTCTCCACCACCAGCACCCTACTGTTCTGTCCACAAGATAAAGGCCACACTCCTGAGTTGGAAGATGCCTCATCTCCAAATTGGAACTGTCTATTCCAAAGCATTCTAACTATTGGGATTGGGAATAAGAAAGCAGAAAGGAGCAGATGAAGTACCTTGACAGGCTAAACAGGAACCCCACAGCAGCCAAAAGACATGGGATGGTTCACTTGCTTCCAAGCAAGAACAGTCAAGAACAAGATCAACAACAACATTGCCCTTGGGCAGTCCACTTGTGCAGCACATGCTGCCACCACCTTGACCCCCAAAGTGCCACAGGGACCTCCTAATCACAATCTACATGAAGGAAAGTAGACATGCTTTCCCAGAACCAGAAGTAAGGGAAAAGAGTGTTGTGAGCTGAATTGCATTGCCCCAAAATTCATATGTGGAAGACCTAAGACCTCGCACCTGAGAATGTGACTGTATTTGGAGATGCACATATGCATGCTCATTCATGTCCAGTTCTTTGTGACTCCATGGACTGTAGCTCTCCAGGCTCCTCTGTCCATGGATTCTCCTTCCTTTGAAGGAGGTCGCCATTACCATCATTACTCCTACCACAGTTTGGCCCAAACAACAGAGAGGGTACAAGCCCACCCATCAACAGAAAATTGGATTAAAGATTTACTGAGCATGGTCCCATCCATCAGAACAAGACCCAGTTTCCCACATAGTCAGTCCCTCCCATCAGGAAACTTCCATAAGCCTCTTATCCTTATCCATCAGTGGGCAGACAGAATGAAAACCACAACCACAGAAAATTAACCAAACTGATCACATGGACCACAGCCTTAACTAACTCAATGAAACGATCAGTCATGTCATGTAGGGCCCCCCAAGACAGAAGGGATCATGGTGGAGAGTTCTGACAAAATATGGTCCACTGGAGAAGCAAATATCAAACCACTTCAGTATTCTTGCCTTGAGAACCCCATGAACAGTATGAAAAGGCAAAAGATATGACACTGAAAGAAGAACTCCCCAGGTTGGTAGGTGGCCCAATATGCTACTGGGGAAGAGTGGAGAAGTAGCTCCAGAAAGAATAAAGAGACGGAGGCAAAGCAAAAACAACACCTGGTTGAGGATGTGACTGGTGATGGAAGTGAAGTCTGATGCTGTAAGGAACAATATTGCATAGGAACCTGGAATGTTGGGTCCATGAATCAAGGTAAATTGGAGTGGTCAAACAGGAGAATATTGACATTCTAGGAATCAGTGAACTAAAATGGATTGGAAAGGGTGAATTTAATTCAGATGACCGTTATATCTACTACTGTGGGCAAGAATCCCTTAGAAGAAATGGAGTAGCCCTCATAGTCAACAAAAGGGTCCAAAATGCATACTTGGGTATAATCTCAAAAACGACAGAATGATCTCTGTTCGTTTCCAAAGCAAGCCATTCAATATCACAGTAATCCAAGTCTGTGTCCCAACACCTAATGCCTAAGAAGCTGAATTGACTGGTTCTAGGATGACCTACAAGACCTTCTAGAACTAACACACACACAAATAAAAAAATGTCCTTTTCATCACAGCAGACTGGAATGCAAAAGTAGGAAGTAAAGAGATATCTGGAGTAACAGGCAAGTTTGTTCTTGGAGAACAAAATGAAGCAAGGCAAAGGCTAAAAGAGTTTTGCCAAAAGAACGCACAGGTCATAGCAAATGCCCTCTTCCAACAACACAAGAAACGATTCTACACATGGACATCACCAGATGGTCAATACCAAAACCAGATTGATTATATTCTTTGCAGCTGAAGATGGAGAAGCTCTTATATAGTCAGCAAAAACAAGACTGGGAATTCACTGTGGCTCAGATCATGAACTCCTTATTGCAAAATTCAGACTTAAATTGAAGAAAGTAGGGGAAAACACTAGACCATTCAGGTATGAGCTAAATCAAATCCCTTACGATTATACAGTGCAATGACAAATAGATTCAAGGGATTAGATCTGATAGAGTGCCTGAAGAACTGTGGATGGAGGTTCGTGACATTATACAGGAGGCAGTAATCAAGACCATCTCCAAGAAAAAGAAATGCAAAAAGGCAAAACGGTTGTCTGATAAGGCCTCACAAATAGTTGAGAATAGAAGAGAAGCTAAAGGCAAAGAAGGAAAGGAAAGATATACCCATCTGAATGCAGAGTTCCAAGGAATAGCAAGGAGAGATAAGAAAGCCGTCCTCAGTGATCAGTGCAAAGAAATAGAGGAAAACAACAGAATGAGAAAGACTAGAGATCTCTTCAAGAAAATTAGAAGATACCAAGGGAACATTTCATGCAAAGATGGGTACAATAGAGGACAGAAATGGTATAGACCTAACAGAAGCAGAAAATACTAAGAAGAGGTGGCAAGACTACACGGAAGAACTATACAAAACAGATAACCACGATGGTGTGATAACTCACCTAGAACCAGACCTCCTGGAGTGCAAAGTCAAGTGGGCCTTAGGAAGCATCACTGCAAACAAAGCTAGTGGAGGTGATGGAATCCCAGCTGAGCTATTTCAAATCCTAAACGATGATGCTGTGAAAGTGCTGCATTCAATATGCCAGCAAATTTGGAAGTCAGCAGTGGCCACAGGACTGGAAAAGGTCAGTGTTCATTTCAATCCCAAAGAAAAGCAATGCCAAAGACTGTTTGAACTACTGCACAATTGCATTCATCTCACACACTAGCAAAGTAATGCTCAAAATTCTCCAAGCTAGGCTTCAATAGTACATGAATTGAGAACTTCCAGATGTTCAACATGGATTTAGAAAGGCAGAGAAATCAGAGGTAAAATTGCCAACATCCACTGGATCATGGTAAAAGCAAGAGAGTTCCAGAAAAATATCTACTTCTGCTTTATTGACTATGCCAAAGCCTTTAACTGTGTGGATCACAAGAAACTGTAGAAAATTCTTACAGAGGTGGGAATACCAGGCCACCTTACCTGCCTCCTGAGAAACCTGTATGCAGGTCAAGAAGCAACAGTTAGAACCAGACATGGAACAACAGATTGGTTCCATATTGGGAAAGGAGCAAGGCTGTATATTGTCACCCTGCTTATTTAACTTATATTCAGAGTACATCATATGACATGCTGGGCTGGTTGGAGCACAAGCTGGAATGAAGATTGCTGGGAGAAATATCAATAACTTCAAATATGCAGATGATACCACTCTCGTGGCAGAAAGCAAGGAGGAACTAAAGAGCCCCTTGATGAAAGTTAAAGCAGAGAGTGAAAAAGCCGACTTAAAAGTCAACATTCAAAAATGAAGATCAAGGCACCTAGTCCCATCACTTCATGACAAATAGATGGGGAAACAATGGAAATAGTGACAGACTTTACATTCTTGGACTCCAAAATCACTGTAGATGGTGACCGCAGTCATGAAATTAAAAGACACTTGCTCCTTGGGAGAAAAGTTATCACTAACCTAGACAAGTTAATAAAAAGCAGACATTACTTTGTCAACACAGGTCTGTCTAGTTAAAGCTATGATTTTTCCAGTAGTCATGTGTGGATGTGAGAGTTGGACCATAAAGAATGCTGAGCATCAAAAAATTGATGCTTTTAAACTGTGGCGTTGGAGAAGACTCTTGAGGGTCCCTTGGACTGCAAGATCAAACCAGTTAATCCTAAAGGAAATCAGTCCTGAATATTCATTGGAAGGACTGATGCTGAAGCTGAAGCTCCAATACTTTGGCCACCTGATGTGAAGAACTGACTCATTGGAAAAGACCCTGATCCTGGGAAAGATTGAAGGCAGGAGGAGAAGGGAACGACAGAGGATGAGATGGTTGGATGGTATTACTGACTGGATGGACATGAGTTTGAGCAAGCTCTGGGAATTGGTGATGGACAGGGAAACCTGGTGTGCTGCAGTCCATGGAGTTGCAAAGAGTCGGACATGACTGAGTGACTGAACGGAACTGAACAGAACTGAACAGTAAAGACTCTTTCACTTTATAAGGTAACATTTGAAGATTCCAGCGCTTAGGCCTTGATATATTTGGGTGGACTTCCCTGGTGGCTTAGATGGTAAAGCATCTGCCTACAATGTGGGAGACCGGGGTTCAATCCCTGGGATGGGAAGATCTCCTGGAGAAGCAATGGCAACCCACTCCAGTCCTCTTGCCTGGAGAATCCCATGGATGGAGGAGCCTGGTGGGCTACAGTCCATGGGGTCGCAAGGAGTCGGACACGACTGAGCGACTTCACTTTCACTTTCATTCAGTCTCCTGCTGCTGCTGCTGCTGCTGCTGCTGCTGCTAAGTTGTTTCAGTTGTGTCCGACTCTGTGCAACCGCAGAGAGGGCAGCCCACCAGGCTCCCCCATCCCCGAGATTCTCCAGGCAAGAACATTGGAGTGGGTTGCCATTTCCTTCTGCAATGCATGAAAGTGAAAAGTGAAAGTGAAGTCGCTCAGTCATGTCCGACTCTTCGAGACCCCATGAACTGCAGCCTACCAAGCTCCTCCATCCATGGGAGTCTCCAGGCAAGAGTACTGGAGTGGGTCACCATTGCCTTCTCCAACAGAGTCCAAAATCTTTGCAAACAATTTCAGGAAGATCATGGACCCCAGAAAGAATATCTGCTCTGTTGTTGCATGTCAGCATAGGTATGCTTTGCAACCCCATGGACTGCAGCATGCCAGGCTTCCCTGTCTTTCACCATCTGCTGGAACTAGCTTAAAGGCATGTCCATTGAGTCAGTGATGCCATCCAACCATCTCATCCTCTGTTGTCCCCTTCTCCTCCTGACTTCTATCTTTCCCAGCATCAGAGTCTTTTCCAATGATCTGGCTGTTCACATCAGGTGGCCGAAGTATTGGAGCTTCAGCTTCAGCATCAGTCCTTCCAGAGATATGTTGGAAGCATCCTCTTGACACCTCCGAAACAAATGCAGTGCTTTTTTTCCCCCCTAAAAAGTAGAAATAGAGATACAGATGTACAGAACAAATGGATGGACACCAAGCCGGGATAGGAGGGGCCATGAACTGGGAGATTGGGATTGACATATATACACTACTATGGAGAAGGCAATGGCACCCCACTCCAGTACTCTTGCCTGGAAAATCCCATGGATGGAGGAGCCTGGTAGGCTGCAGTCCATGGGGTCGCTAGGAGTCGGACATGACTGAAATGACTTAGCAGTAGCAGCAGCATGTATAAAACAGACAACTGATGAGATCCTGCTGTGTAACACAGGGAACCCTACTCACTACTCTGGTGATGAAGAGGTGATATATGTATAACTGATTCACTCTGCTGTACAGCAGAAACTAACATAGCATCGTATAGAAACTAAACGCCAATTAAAAAAATACAACCCCCCCCCCCAACTCTAGCCCTAGTAAGTCAGAATCTCCCACAGGCCAGGCCCAGGAATCTGCATTTCCAACAAGCACCCCAAAATGATTGAGGCAGCCAGCCTTGCACACATCCTTTAGTGAGTATTGGTTAAAGAGTCTGAGGGCCCAAGTCCCCTCACTGTTAAATGGACGCAGTATTGTCACCTCCTTCACAGTTAAAAAAAAAAGTCTGTGCAAGGTATTTGCACAAAGAAAACGCTAACGCTTTTATTTTCCACTCCCCCAAAACAAAGGTGAAGAACTTTTATTGCTTATTTGATTTGGATTCCGCCTCATGTTTAATGCACCTGGCTCCAAGACCCAAAGTTGAGCCGAAAGAGAGAGGGAGAAGGGAAGACTCGAGAAAACTCCAGTTCCCACAACCAAGTCGCACTTGACCTCACGGGGACCTGCTGCTTATCGCCACCCTCCACCGCGGGCGCACATTTGTATCCGGCCCTAGGCTGCGCGGCAAGCCCGCCCCCGCGCCCCGTTGATTGGCCGCGCCCGTCACGCTCTTTTGTCTCCGTTAGCTGAGGATAAAAGCTGCCGCGGCTGCCGTGGGAACCGTGCTGTCTCGACTCGGCTACCAGTCTCAGGGCGGCAGTGCGAAGCAGCTTCATCGGGTGGTCCCGGCTAGCTCAGCGGCTGAGGAGGCGCCCATCCTTTTCCCCTGTAGGGCCGCGGAGACCGAAGGCGGAGACGCAGCTGTCGACTCCAGAGCGTCCGCTGCCCACCAGCCCAACACAGGTGAAGAAAGGGGGGCAAGATTGCCCCGCGCGGAGAGAGGAGGGGGAAGCCCTACCAGGACTGGCGGCTCCCAGTTTAGGGAATCGAGGGTTGCGCGGCAGGGGAAGGAGCCCTCCCGCCGCCTGGCTGCGCTGAGGGAGGAGGTGGGGTTCCACTGGATGCTGCCGAATGGGTAGGATTTGCCTGGACTGAGAAAGGGGGCGTTTTAAGGGGGAGGTGGCAAAGGGCGCGTTTGGGAGGTGGGAGAATCGCAAACTGTCTGCCTTGAATCCCCTTTGCATCTCCTCATCCCTTCCGGCGGGAGGAATATGTGGATGTGCGTCTCCAACTCCGATGTTCTTTCTCGGTGGCAGGCCATCAGGGCCAAAGCTGAACTTGAATTCTGTGCGGCTGATTACAGAGCTGGTAGGACGACGATTTCCCCGGGGGAAATGGAATGGGGGGCCTTCTTTGGCTTGTATTCAGAAGGTGGGAGAAGGAGTTTTCCACCTGGCTACTGCGGAGGCGGGTGAGGGGTGGGGGGGCGGGGAGGAGGAAGCGGGATGAGGAATGAGGCTGTTTCTGACCCTTCCCCTCCCTGCCATGCCCTCTGCGGCGGCGCAGTCTTGACGCCCTGAGGTCCCGGATCGGCGACCCTCGGTGGACAACGATCGGTTGAAGCCCAGAGGCGAGCTTTCCCACGGAGGCCACAGGTTGCAGAAGCTGGAAGTAAAATAAAGGCGCGCACTTGCTCCTGGGCTCCTGTAAGGATCTGAGAAATAGCGGGGCGGGGTGGGGGGTGGACTTTAAGAAGGGGGTGTGGTTGAGACCGGAGACCAAGAGGTTAATGAGATCTTATTTATTCCCACAAAGCTGTGACCGCAGTGCTCTATTTTGAGAGCCCACTATCCTCTCCATACACTATTACACTTAGAAGCAACAGTTGCCGTCCCTCTTGAAGGAACGGAGGGAAGGGATGGAAGTGGCTGTAAAAAGCATCCTGCTAACAGGAGACTCCGGCTGGCTCCGTGAGGTTGTAATTAATTGCCAGTCTCCTGGGGGATATTTTTAGGGTAGTGGGCAGATATAAAATGTACTGTAGGATATTCAGGAAGGGAAAAAATAACCCCTGCTCCCGTTTTTTGTTTTGTTTCGTTTGTTTCTTTTTTACAGTTCCTACTGAGATTAGGAGGACGACAGAACCCCCCAGCACTCCTGCAGATTAGGCTTTTTGTAAAAGTCTGAGCATCTTGTTAACATTTAGAGACCCAGTCATCGTCCGTCATGACTAGCATTATTGCGCGCGTGGGTAACAGCCGGCGGCAGAACGCATCCTTGCCACCTTGGGCCCATTCTATGCTAAGGTCTCTGGAGAGGAGTCTTGGTCCTCTAATGGCCATCCTGGCAGAGAGAAACCTGAAATTGTTCTCGGGGAGGGTGGTGCCAGCCCAGGGGGAAGAAACTTTTGAGAACTGGCTGATCCAAGTCAATGAGGTCTTGCCAGATTGGAATATGTCTGAAGAGGAAAAGCTCAGGCGCTTGATTAAAACCCTGAGGGGCCCCGCGCGGGAGGTGATGCTTTTGCTGCAGGCGGCCAACCCCAACCTCAGTGTGGCAGATTTCTTGCACGCCATGAAATTGGTGTTTGGGGAGTCTGAAAGCAGTGTGACTGCTCATAGTAAATTTTTTAACACCCTGCAGGCGCAAGGGGAGAAAGCCTCCCTTTATGTGATCCGTTTAGAGGTGCAGCTCCAGAATGCTATTCAGGCAGGCATCATAGCTCAGAAAGATGCCAACCAGTCTCGCCTGCACCAGTTCCTTCTAGGGGCCGAGCTGAATGGGGACCTGCGCTTCAGGCTGAAGAATCTTCTCAGGATGTATGCAAATGAGCAGGAGCGTCTCCCCAGTTTCCTGGAGTTAATCAGGATGATAAGGGAGGAAGAGGATTGGGATGACACTTTCATTAAACAGAAGCGGGCCAAGAGATCTGAGTCAGTAGTGGCAAGGGCAACTAGCCCAGTGGCATTTGGGGGCTCCCCACGCATAGTGATTGATAATAAAGACTGTAACGTGATCGAGATAGATGATACCCCTGATGACTCAGATGAGGATGTGATCCTGGTGGGGGAGTCTCAGGACCTTCCACTTTCATTCTCGGATTCTTCTCCCCCCAGACGCAGGGCCAGACCTCAGGATCAAGTGCTAATCATTGATTCCCCCAACAATTCCCAGCTTCCATCTCCTTGCACCAGTGGGGGTTCTGGGTATAAGAATGATGGTCCTGGGAATATGCGTAGAACCAGGAAGCGAAAACACACAATTCGCTGTTCATATTGTGGTGAAGAGGGCCACTCAAAGGAAACCTGTGATAATGAGAGCAACAAGGCCCAGATATTTGAAAATCTGATCATTACCCTGCAGGAGCTGGCACATACGGAGGAGAGGTCAAGAGAGGCCCCTGTTGAACCCAGCGACCCTTTTGAGCAGTGAGGTGCTAGCCCCCAGCTTTAAGTGAACCCTAACCTATATGCAGAGTCCAGCAATGGGAAAAATGAGGGGGAGGATGCTTCTAATCACATAATCCACAAAGCAGCTTTCTTTTGGGATGGAGGATGAATAGTGGTATAGTGGGGGGAGATGGCCTGACCTCCATCCTTGCTACTAATCCCCTGCTGCCTGAGGGTCTACCCTCTGCGTGCACCCCTTTCCTTGATGCCTTTATTCTCTGTGAAAATGATATAATTTATTGTTAAATATTAAAACAATAAAGATAAGTGCAAAATGTACAAATTACCCCAAAACCTCCAATCCTTAAATAATCATTGTCAACCCTTTGATGAATGTCCTTCTAGGTAGTTCCCTTTACCTATGTATCCTATGTATAGATAAGAGTGAGCAAATATAAGTGCTGTTCTAAAGTCTGTATTTTTTCAGCAAATAATATATGTTGTGAGCTTCTTTCTATATCAGTAAATAAACAGCAGCAGCTAGCTTACTGTCTGTGTATTACTTTAGGGAGAAGTAAAGGAAAAAGGAATAAGAAAAATACAGTAAAAAGCTATAAAGGGTGGGGTTATACACTGAGGTGGGGTTTTGATTAACTTCACTTTGCAGATGAGGAAAAGGGAAGAAGAAATGGGCTGAAATCTTCCCCAGAGGTAAATGGACAGAGCCCCTTACCACAGCTGACCTGTCCCTTAGGTCACAGAGCCAAACTGTGACACCCACTAGTTGACAATGTTCTAAGGCTTTCTTCTCTAAGGTATCCAGAAGATTCTGACAGTGGGGGAGGCTGGTGCTGAGGTAACAGCCCAAAAGAAGGATACCAGGGGTCCATTCCTGATTACTTTGGGGAGGGGCAGCTCTCCCTGCTCTGGATGGGTTTCTGACATCGCTGTTGCCATGGCTTCACCCCATCCAGGTTACAATGGGGAATCTCTCCTGTGAGCTGATGCGGCCCCTACCCCACCCCACTCCCCCAGTTAAGGAAGGAGAGAGAGGCTACTGGTGGGAGCCAGCACCGAGGGGCTCAGCCCCCAGAAGCCCTGAAGTTACATGTTAGAGGACACTGGCAGCCCAATGACTTCAAGGCAACCCCTCTCAATCCCGCAACTGAGAATAGGTGGGCAGGGATGAGAAGCAATATAGTTGCCCGTACACATGGCAATCAGGAAGCCTTCCACATTATTTTAGTGGAGTGGTGGACATTCATGGGCTGGGGAGAAGAAGCAGGGCAGCAGGGGGTTGGGGGGAACACCTTCCCAGGAACCTGCCCAATCTCATATTGGAGATATTGGAGGGTGGTGAAAGAGGACATATCTGACCTCAGACCCCAAGGTCCTTACATTTCCTGTAGGTGTATAAATACCTACCTCTGTGAGCAGCACAGGGCTGGGGGCACGGGAGTGGGGAGGACTGCATTTAAGACAGGGGCCAGAGTGAGGAAATGGGCACACCTGAGGACCTGAAGGAGCTGGTGTACAGGAAATCGGTGCTCCTCAGAGTTGAGAGGAGGGAGCCCAGCGGCTGAAGAGGGTGTGTCAGGGGCTAGAGAGTCACAGGAGAGCAAGTGAGGGCCCATCAGGGACACTCACAGGAGACTGACAGGGACAGGAAGGCTAGTCGGAATCACAGACCCCCGGGTTGTGTATACAGCTCCAGGCTGAGGGTACCAGCAATGCACTGGTTGAGGCGCCCAGAGAGAGGCAGTGGGGTTCCCATTGTGTTAGCAATTGAGGGAGGAAGGAGAGGGAGACACCAGGTGCTGTAAGAAGCCAGTGCAGCCTTTCCTGGGCTGTCACGCCTCTGGAACCTGCTTAGAAAGAACACCCCACCCCCCATCCCCAGGCACATTCTCCATCGGTGAGAAGGTACAGGCTCAGCCTCCCTTGTTCTGCCATCACCCCTCCCCCAGACCCCAGCATCCCAGGTTTGGCTTAAGCCTCAGCCTCCTTAACCCTCTTGACCAGAGGGAGACTGGGAGGGCCTCTCTGCCTTGAACCCTTTAGCTGAGAACCGGCCCGGAGTGCAGACTCCAGAGGCCCTCTCCTTGCATCCATCCCCGGCACCTCTGAGACCCTGGTAGCCACCACCATCTCTCCAGAGCCGAAGGGGACCCCCTCCCTCACCTCCAGGCAAGAGGCAGCTCCACTCAGGCCCCCAAAGCCACGTGGACCCCCAACATTTCCCAGATCATATAGAGTTGGGAAAATCCCTGATGCTGGGAAAGATTGAGGGCAGAAGGGGAAGAGGGTGTCAGAGGATGAGATGGCTGGATGGCATCACCGATGCAATGGACATGAACTTGGGCAAACTCTGGGAGATGGTGAGGGACAGGGAGGCCTGGCGTGCTGCAGTCCATGGGGTTGCAGAGTTGGACACGACTGGGCAACTGAACAACAACAATAACATAGAATTTAGCCCTTAATTCTTCTCTACCTCTCCATCTCTGCTCTTTTCTTAATTTTACTTTATAAACACTTGTTGACCATTTGTCCAGAGACACACACTATGTTGCCATGTCTCTCTAGTACCCAGTAGAAGACAGAGCTGAAATAAGACAAAAATAAGTCCTGGCCACTTCAGTTAGACCACTGCTTTGAAAATATGTTCTGTGATTCATCCCCTTTTTCTTCCCTCTTTCATCCTCCTCTCTGGTGTATGAATTTGAGACTACGTTTTTATTTCACCAACCTGATGTCATCTGACATTTCTTTTCTGTTTCCCTTTGTGTGACACTGGCTTTCCCTCTACTTGAGAAATACATATTCTCCCTAATTAGGAGACATGGACCCAATACCTGGGCATTCAGATCAGACTAATGGGATTAGCCGAAAAAAGCCTTCATTTCAAACTCTAGGCTTCTTTCTTCCTTTCTGCCTTCATTCTCATTGGTTGCTAAGAGATGAAAATCACTCTTTTGTCTTGTCAGAAGAAACCGGCCTTCGAGTGCCTTTCTGCATTAAGGATCCCTCCTTCCTGGGGTTCTTTTCCCTTGGTTTCCATGATGCCCCTCTCTCATGGTTCCCCCCTTCCCTGACCTGTTTGGTGCCCAGTTCTCAGTTTACTTTGCTGAATCTTCTTCCTTTTCCTGATCTTTCCATGCTGCTGCTGTTGCTAATTCGCTTCAGTCATGTCCAACTCTGTGCAACACCATGGACAGCAGGCCACCAGGCTCCTCTGTCCACGGAATTCTCTAGGTAAGAGTACTGGAGTGGGTTGTCATTTCCTTCTCCATACTAGTAATCAAAATCAAAATCATTACAATTGTTATTTAAGAGCTTATTGCATGCCTGTATCAAGTCCTTTATCAGAACCAGGGACCAGTTTCATGGAAGACAGTTTTCCTATGGTGGAGGAGAATGGCTGGTTTGGGGATGATTCAAGTATATTACATTTATTGTGCACTTTGTTTCAATTATTTTTACATCAGCTCCACCTCAGATCATCAGGCGTTAGATCCCAGAGGTTTGGGATGCCTATTTTAAATGCATAAGCTCCTTTAGCTCTCACATCAATTCCATAAAATAGGTATTACTATTAGCACATGTTTCAGATGAGGAAAGGGCTTCCCAGGTGGCTCAGCAGTAAACAATCCGTCTGCAAGGCAGGAGATCCCCTAGAGAAGGAAATGGCAACAATATTCTTGCCTGGGAAATCCCATGGACAGAGGAGCATGGCTGGCTACAGTCCATGGGGTCCCAAAGAGTTGGATACGACTTAGCGACTAAACAACAACAACAACAGATGAGGAAACACACTGCAAAGTTAAATAAACTTGCCTAGGGGTATGCAGCTAGTTAGTGGTGGAGCCAGAGGTCACACTCTAGGGTGGGAAGCCTACACTTCTTACATATTTTAGCTCTCCTGTGTCCACAGCACCCTACAGTGTAGGTGCTGCTGAAGCTGCCTATGAACAGGAAACTGAAGTTTCTAAATTCAGGATGATAAGCCCTGCCTTCCCCAGGTGCTTGGTGTATGAGTGATTAGCATCAGGCTTTCAAGAAATGCTATTACTCGGTTAGAATGCATGATTCTGCTACAGAAGGAAGGCTAGGGGAAAGCAAATGCTGTCTTTGCTAAGCAGACAGTGCTTATTCCGTGATAATCTGACACTGTGACAGTTGGGCTCCAGGAGCTGCACCGAGCCTGGCCCCTGGCAGGCACAGGAGTGAAATCAGAAATGCCTGAGTGTTTAGTGGGCCTCCCTGGTGGTTCAGTGGTAACGAATCAGCCTGCCAATGCAAGAGATGTGGATTCATTAGATCCCTGGGTTGGGAAGATCCCCTGGAGGAGGAAATGGGAACCCACTCCAGTATTCTTGCCTGGAAAAATCTCATGGGCAGAGGAGCCTGGCGGGCTACAGTCCATGGGGTTGCAAAAGAGTTGGACATGACCGAATGACTAAGCAACCACAACAGCCACAACAAATATTAATATATACATGCACAGTGGGATATTAGTCATAAAAAGAATGAAATATTGCCATTTGAAGCAACATGGATGCAGCTAGAGATTATCATACTAAGTGAAGTAGTAAGTCAGAAATAGAGAGACAAACACCATATGACAGGGGGCCCCAACCTCTGGGCTGTGGACTGGTACCTCTTGCCAGATCAGCAGCAGCATTAGATTAGAAATAAAGCACACAAGAAATGTAATGCACTTGAATCACCCTGAAACCATCCTTGCACCCTAGTCTGTGGGAAAATTGTGTTCCATGAAATCAGTCCCTGGTGTCAGAAAGGTTGGGGACTGCTGCCATATGATATTACTTATATGTGGAATCTAAAATATAGTATGGGCTTCTAGTATTCTCACCTGGAGAATCCCAAGGACAGAGGAGCCTGGCGGGGTACAGTCCATGGGGTCACAAAGAGTTGGACATGACTGAGCGACTAAGCACAGCACAGCACAGGGATCTTGATGGGTTTCCCAGGTGGCGCTAGTGATAAAGAACTTGTCTGCCAATGCGGAAGATGTAGGAGACACAGGTTCGATCCCCGAGTCCAGAAGATTCCCTGGAGGAGGGCACAATAATCCACTCCAGTATTCTTGCCTGGAGAATCCCATGGACAGAGGAGCCTGGTGGGCTACAGTCACGGGGTCACAAAGAATCGGACATGACTGAGTGACTAAGCACCCCCACACACAAAATATAACACAAATGAACCTATCTATGAATCAGAAACAGATTCATGGACACAGAGAACAGACTGGTGGTTGCCAAGGGGGAGGGAGGTGGGGGAAGGATGGAGTAGGAGGTTGAGGTTAGCAGACGTAAGCAGATTGCACATTCTATCATGTGTGGAATGAACAAACAAGGTCCTCCTTATACCACAGGGAACTATATTCGGTATCCTATGATAAAGCATAATGGAAATGAATACATAAAAAAGAAATATATAACTGAATCACTTTGCTGTACAGCAGAAATTAACACATTATGAATCAATAATAAATAAATAAAACTGCATGCCTGGACCAGCATTCTCATTCTGTTTTCCCTCCTATGTTTGCCCATCACATGCCTCTCTTCTAGTACACCACATAATTTACTGATTTATTATATTATTTGTTTATTCCTGTCTATCCCCCACTAGACTGTAAACATTTCAGTCTGCTTAGTTCACTGTGGTATCCCCAGCTCCTAAAACACTACCTGGAACATAAGCTGGATCTCAATAAATGTTTGTGAATGGAACGAATCAAGTGCTTGGCACACAGTAGGTATACAGAGAATGACAGCCTTTATTATTGTTATGCTCCCAGAACAAACGTTATTGGAGGGGAGTCAGTCAAGGAAAGAACAGTGTATAGTGCTGAACCGCCGTCCATCGAGTTGATGAGATCAGGAACCTGGGAGACATTCTAAATCAACTGCTTGCTTCTCTCTCTCCCACTCACTCTCTGTGGCTTGTTAGTTGGACCATTCACTCCTAGCAAAGCAGAAAGAGAGAGATGGGTTTCTTTGTAGCTTCATCCATATCGCATCAACAGATCTTAGGTTTAGGTGTTTTAAACTCCCAATTTCATGTGCACTTGTAAGTATTAAAAGACAACTACCCTGTAAAATATGGATGTTTTGGGTACTCTTTGCTATTTCCCTTTTACTAAAGGACAAGTAAAAAGAATAATTATGTGGTACAGTCACTATGGAGAACAGTATGGAGGTTCATTTAAAAATTAAAAATAGAGCTACCATGTGATCCAGCAATCCTACTCCTGGGCCTATATCCAGAAAAGAGGAAAACTCTTATTTAAAAAGATACTTGCACCCCAGTGTTCATAGCAGCACTGTTTATAATAGTCAAGACATGGGAACAACCCAAGAACCCATCAAAAGATGACAGGTTTAAGAAGATGTGGTATTATACATGCAATGGAGTATTACTCAGCCATTAAAAGTGAAATAATGTCATTTGCAGCAACATGGATGGACCTGGACATTATCATACTAAGTGAAGTAGGTCAGACAAAGACAAATACTATGATATCACCTGATATCACTCCTATGTGAAATCTGAGAAATTGTACAATGAGCTTATTTACAAAACAGAAACAGACTCATAGACATAGGAAATGAACTGATAGTTACCAAAAGGGAAAGAGGGGAGGAATAAATTAGGAGGATGCAATAACAGATACAAACTACTATACATAAAACAGATAAGCAACAAGGATTTACTGTGTGACACAAGGAACTATATTCAATAACTTGTAATAACCTATAATGGAAAAGAAACTGAGTCATTTTGCTGTATACTTGAAATTAACACAGTATTGTAAATCAACTATACTTCAATAAAAATATGTAAGACTTATGTGCATAATAAATAACCTAAGATGTAAAAAAAGAGTAATAATGAATATTATTTTCACTTGCTACGTGTTGAACATGTCAGTAATATAGTAAGAATTATTAACCCTATTTTAGAGGAGTTAAATGGGTCTCAGTTAAGAGAGAGCAAGAGGATTAAGGTGTTATATGCCCGTAAACACAGAGTAAGTCTGGCACCAAAGCCTGTGAACTTTCCATTATATATTTGAAGTAAAAATGTTGACATTAATGAGAAAACCTGTATCACAGTGGAATATCAGTTATTGGGGCAGGGGTAACAGACAGATATGAACATCTGATCAATTTCCTGTTCATCAAGTACAGGTTAAAGCTGTTTGAAAATCTGTAAGTGAAAGAACTTAAATTTTACTAGCGGGAACATGATGGAGGTTGATTTTAAATATCCTGAATGGACCAAGATCAATTTAGCTCAGGGAAACACAATTGAAAATAGAATCTCTTTAGTATCACTGATCTCTGAAACTCAAGAAATTGACACATAAACTTTTTCCTTCTTTGTCTGCCAGAATGTTTGGTAAAACTATTTTATTCACGAAATGATTTTAGAGTTGTTATAAAAGTAGGATATTTAGAATACCATAAGATTATATAAAATTTTTATATGTTTAATATTTTAAAAGGCATTAAAGTATACAGAAAGAATAAATAAGCCATAGGTAAGTTCTGAACATTTGGCATATTTCTTTTAAATCTTTTTTCTAACTTTGAGAGTGTGAGCGTAGATATATGTACAATTTATTGAGAAAAATTTGTTCTTTTTCTATTAATAAGTACAATAACTTCAAAAGCACAAAATAAAGATCGGCAAAAGAGAAGTAAGGGGGTGGTAACACCTGAGCAAATATAAAATCATAACAAGAAAACCTACAAGAAGTAAACTGTTACAGGCTGACAAATAATGATCATTAACTGTAGTAAGTATGATTGTTTTCACAGACAAAGCAAAAGAATTGGTGGAAACATTTCTGAAAATAATGAGAGACATTAATGTAAATGATCTTTAGAGGATACAAGTGAAAGGACAGAACTCAAGTTAAGCCAGAAGATAGTGAGTGAGCTTGGTAGCTGTAGAGAGGAAGACATGATTATAAATTCACCCAGGCCCCAGCCACATCACAGACTGACCTCACAATTAGAATGCAGGATCCTCTGCCCTGAGGGAAGTAGCTTCCATGGCAGGGGGAGCCAGGGAACAGAACACAGAGGAGGGCCCTATAATCCCGGGGGTCAGAAATGGCTTCTCACAGGGTGTCAAGTATAGGCCATAGGACTAGTATCCTCAGCAACCGGGAGAGCAAAGGGATCAGAGCTCTAACCAGTGTGAAACCTACTTACCTTACCACTGTGGTCAGAGAGCCCCAAGCAGGCAGTCCAAGAGGACAGAGGAGCACACTGTTTTCAAGCTGAAGGTCTTGAGCTGTTGTGCTGAGGTCTCAGCTGCATTGGATGTCAGTGGGGACTTCAAAACCATCAAGCACCGACTCTCCAAATATCTCCAACACACCTGTTGGTATGACAAAGTTGAATTTATCACTTACCTCTGTAAGCGAGAACCCCCACCTCACAAAGCTTTGCTAGTGTTTTAGGGAGGAAGTTCCAGTGGATTGAGAAATGAAAGCATGGTTTACGGTTGAGGGTCTTTTAACCTGGGACTTGATTAGGACTGGAGTAGGGACCTTGATCGGAGAAGGCGATGGCACCCCACTCCAGTACTCTTGCCTGGAAAATCCCATGGATGGAGGAGCCTGGTAGGCTGCAGTCCATGGGGTCGCGAAGAGTCAGATACAACTGAGCGACTTCCCTTTCACTTTTCACTTTCATGCATTGGAGAAGGAAATGGCAACCCACTCCAGTGTTCTTGCCTGGAGAATTCCAGGGACGGGGAGCCTGGTAGGCTGCCGTCTATGGGGTCACACAGAGTCAGACACGACTGAAGTGACTTAGCAGCAGCAGCAGGGACCTTGATGGACTTCCCAGGTAGAGCTAGTGGTAAAGAACCTGCCTGCCAATGCAAGAGACATAAAATAAGTGAGTCTGATCCCTGGGTTGGGAAGATCCCCTGCAGGAGGGCATGGCAACCCACTCCAGTACTCTTGCCTGAAGAATTCTATGGGCAGAGTAGCATGGCAGGCTAAAGTCCATAGGGTCTCAGAGTCAGGCATGACTGAAGCAACTTAGCACGCACAGCATAGATCACGATACCAAAAGTCTGGGATTGGTGGAAGCTGCAACGGGAGGATTTTGAGAAGGGAGACTTAAAGAATTTCAGAGTGTAAACTGTTGATGCCTTCTACAGAAAAGTTTATGGATCTTTGGGGAGGATGCTGTAGTGAAGAAACCATTTGCCTGGACAGAGGAGTCCTGGAAAAGTCAGTCAGTCAGTTCAGTCTCTCAGTCATGTCCAACTCTTTGTTATCCATAGATTGCAGCATATCAGGCTTCCTTGTCCATCACCAACTCCAGAAGCTTGCTCAAACTCATGTTTGATGCCATTCAACCATCTCATCCTCTGTTGTCCCCTTCTCCTCCTCCCGTCAATCTTTCCCAGCATCAAGGTCTTTTCCAATGAGTCAGTTCTTTGCATCACGTGGCCAAAGTACTGGAGCTTCAGCTTCAGCATCAGTCCTTCCAATGAATATTCAGGACAGATTTCCTTTAGGATTGACTGGTTTGCCCTCCGTGCAGGCCAAGGGACTCTCAAGAATCTTCTCGAACACCACAGTTCAAAAGCGTCAATTCTTTGGCGCTAAGCTTTCTTTATAGTCCAACTCTCACATCCATCCATGACTACTAGAAAAACCATAGCTTTGACTAGACAGACCTTTGTCAGCAAACTAATGTCTCTGCTTTTTAATATACTGTATAGGTTGGTCATAGCTTTCCTTCCAAGGAGCAATCATCTTTTAATTTCATGGCTGCAGTCACCATCTGCAGTGATTTTGGAGCCCCCCCCCCAAAATAAATTCTGTCACTGTTTCCATTGTTTCTATTTGCCATGAAGTGATGGGACCGGATGCCATGATCTCTGTTTTTGAATGTGAAATTTTAAGCCAGCTTTTCCATTCTCCTCTTTCACTTTTATCAAGAAGCTCTTTAGTTCCTCTTCACTGTCTGCCATAAGGGTAATGTCATCTGCATATCTGAGGTTATTGATAATTCTCCCGGCAATCGTGATTCCAGCTTGTGATTCATCCAGCCTGGCATGTCTCATGATATACTCTGCATATAAGTTAAATAAACAGGGTGATAGTATACAGCGTTAAGGTTTTCTTGTCCCAATTTGGAACCAGTCCATTGTTCCACGTTCAGTTCTAACTGTTGCTTGTTGACTTACAGATTTGTCAGGAGGCAGGTTAGGTGGTCTGGTATTCCCATTTCTTGAAGAATTCGCCACAGTTTGTTGTGATTCACACAGTCAAAGATTTTGGCATAGTCAATGAAACAGAAGTAGATGTCTTTCTGGAATTCTCTAGCTTCTTCGATGATCCAGCGGATGTTGACAATTTGATCTCTGGTTCCTCTGCCTTTTTGAAATCCAGCTTGAACATCTAGAATTTCTCAGTTCATGTACTGTTGAAGCCTGGCTTGGAAAATTTTGAGCATTACTTTGCTAGTATGTGAGATGAGTGCAATTGTGTGGTAGTTTGAGCATTCTTGGGCATTGCCTTTTTTGAGGATTGGAATGAAAATTGACCTTTTCCAGTCCTGTGACCACTGCTGTGTTTTCCAAATTTGCTGCCATATTGTGTGCAGCACTTTCACAGCATCATTGTTTAGGATTTGAAATAGCTCAGCTGGAATTCCATCACCTCCACTAGCTTTGTTCATAGTGACACTTCCTAAGACACACTTGACTTTGCACTCAGGGATGGTGGATTCTAGGTGAGTGATCACACCAGCGTGGTTATCTGGGTCATGAGGATCTTTTTGTATAGTTCTGTGTATTCCTGCCACCTCTTCTTAGTATCTTCTGCTTCTGTTAAGTCCATACTGTTTCTGTCTTTTATTGTGCCCATCTTTGCATGAAATGTTCCCTTGGTCTCTCTAATTTTCTTGAAGAGATCTCTAGTCTTTCCCCTTCTATTGTTTTCTTCTATTTCTTTGCATTGATCATTGAGGAAGGCTTTCTTATCTCTTGTTGCTATTCTTTGGAATTCTGCATTCAGATGGATATATCTTTCCTTTTCTCCTTTGTCTTTTGCTTCTCTTCTCTTCTCAGCTATTTGTAAGGCCTCCTCAGACAACCATTTTGCTTTTTGCATTTCTTTTTCTTGGTGATCGTTTTGATCACAGGCTCCAGTACAATGTTACAAACCTCTGTTCATAGTTCTTTAGGCATGTTATCATCTAATTCCTTGAATCTATTTGTCACTTCCACTGTATAATCATAAGGGATTTGATTTAGGTCATACCTGAATGATCTAGTGTTTTTCCCTACTTTCTTCAATTTAAGTCTGAGTTTTGCAATAAGGAGTTCATGATCTGAGCCACAATCAGCTCCCTGTCTTGTTTTTGCTGATTATATTCTTCAGCTGCAAAGAATATAATCAATCTGATTTTGGTATTGACTGTCTGGTGATGTCCATGTGTAGAGTCGCTTCTTGGGTTGTTGGAAGAGAGTATTTGCTATGACCAGTGTGCTCTTTTTGCAAGACTGTTAGCCTTTACCCTGCTTCATTTTGTATTCCAAGGCCAAACTTGCTTCTTACTCCAGGTGTTTCTTGACTTCCTGCTTTTGCATTCCAGTCCCCTATGATGAAAAGGACATCTTTTTTTTTTTTTTGGTGTTAGTTCTAGAAGATCTCGTAGGTCATTGCAGAACCATTCAATTCAGCTTCTTGGGCATTAGGTGTTGGGGTATAGGCTTGGATTACTGTGATATTGAATGGTTTGCTTTGGAAATGAACAGATATCATTCTGTCGTTTTTGAGATTATACCCAAGTACTGCATTTTGGACTCTTTTGTTGACTATGAGGGCTACTCCATTTCTTCTAAGGGATTCTTGCCCACAGTAGTAGATATAATGGTCATCTGAACCAAATTCGCCCATTCCAGGCCATTTTAGTTCACTAATTCCTAAAATGTCAAGGTCACTCTCGCCATCTCCTGTTTGACCACTTCCAATTTTCTTTGATTCATGAACCCAACATTCCAGGTTCCTATGCAATATTGTTCTTTACAGCATTGGGCTTTACTTCTATCACCAGTCACAACCACAGCTGGGCGTTGTTTTCCCTTTGGCTCAGCCTCTTCATTCTTTCTGGAGCTATTTCTCCACTCTTCTCCAGTGGCATATTGGGTACCTACTGACCTGGGGAGTTCATCTTTCATTGTCATATCTTTTTGCTTTTTCATACTGTTCATGGGGTTCTCAAGGCAAGAATACTGAAGTGGTTTGACATTCCCTTCTCCAGTGTCCACATTTTGTCAGAACTCTCCACCTGTGACCCATCCATCTTGGTTGACCCTACATGGCATGGCTCATAGTTTCATTGCGTTGGACAAGGCTGTGATCCATGTGATCAGTTTGGTTAGTTTTCTGTGACTGTGGTTTTCATTCTGTCTACCCTCTGGTGTATAAGGCTAGGAGGCTTGTGGAAGCTTCCTGATGGGAGGAACTTCCTGGAAAGATAATGTCAGTGAAGACAGTGGACTAACAAAGTCACATTTATGTAGCTAATACTGTGTGGTTTAGTTTCTTAGTGTCCAGGCTGAGTGTGGGGATGGACTGTTTTAATTCTCATACATAAAACATTTTACGAACAATTCATCTTAGGTATGCATTTATTTTGTAGTGTCAAGATCCTTCTGTTCCCCTGAATCCCAGAGAAAGATGACACCTACTCTTCTTATTAGGTGTTTGCTAAGCCCTGAGATACTAATTAAATAGCTAGCTTTAACAGTTTGCTAAGCCATTTAGGTGGATTATTTAATTCTCACAAACACCTTGTGAAGCTGGCACTAATTCATTTTTTCAGAACATCAAGAAAACACAACTTCAACAAAGCTGCCTTATTCTATTCTTTTTTTTTTTTTTCTGAAGGGATCCAGGTTCAGGATTATTTGGCTATTCTGTCCTCTTTGGGGGTCCTTTTCCCTTTGGGAATTACTAAGGAAGTGATGGAAGCAGCCTCCTTCTGCTCCACTTTGGATCTGGGTCACCTTCCCTTGGGATTCCTGGTGGCCCAGATGGTAAAGAATCCACCTGCAATGCGGCAGACCTGGGGTTGATCCCTGGATTGTGAAGATCCCCTGGAGGAGGGCATGGCAACCCACTCCAGTATTACTGCCATGGGAAGAATCCCCATATAACAGAGGAGCCTGGCAGGCTACAGTCCATGGAGTCACAAAGAGTTGGACACGACTGAGCAACTAAGCAACAGCAGCACCATCAGCTCCCTTCGAGATCGAGGCTTTACCCTGGGGTCGGAGAGCCCCGCCTGGGATTTGGCCGCTCTGCAGACCGGAAGCCACCCCACCCCCTCCCGCGCATGCTCCGACCATCTGGGACCTGCTGCGCCGGTTTTTCTGGTTTCCGGCTACCAGGGGGCGCTAGGACCCAATCGGACGTGCTAGGAGGGGCGGCGGCCAAGTGGTCCGGGAGCCGCGCGTTCGGGTGTGGGGGACCGTAGCTTGGACCCGGGAGGGCTGCAAGCCTACTCAAGCTGCTTTTCTTCTTCCATCACCTTCTCCTTTCGCTGTACACGGGCCACACAGTGGAACTGCAGCGGTGAAAACGACTGAAGTCGGGGCGCTGTAACCTCCTGACCACCCTGAGGAGCGGCAGCGTGAGTTTCCCGGGTACCAGGAGGCCCTGGGAGGAGACACCTCGCCCTGACTTTGTGGCAGTTTTTGCCATCCCGTAATGCAAAGGAGGGACTTGGTTCCAACCTTTCCCTTAGATCGGAGAGGTGCCCTTCCATCCTTTTGCCCTCGGAGGGGTGTGCTCTCCTCTGGAGTATCCCAGGAGGCGGGCCTGGGGGAGTGGAGTTTGTATCTTTCAGCTGTTCTCGAAGGACTTCCTGGCCCTGTAAGCATCAACCAAATTGCTAGAAAACCCCCAAACAAACAAAGAAAAATCATTAACATTTTAACAGATATGTTAGAATAGAACAATTCACCATTTATGAACAGGGCTTGAGAGTTGCAAGAAATGAACTTGTTACCTGACTACAGTTTATTGCTTGGAGTAGGGGCCTAGGCACACTCACACTTAAACTGGCAGGCCACGGATTGTCCAGAGTACGCACTGGGATCACCCAGTCAGAAATGGATTCTACACCTCATCGTGCAGTATTCAGAGATACTGACTTTGCTGTTTCTGTCAGCACAACCCAAAGCCCCAGTCGACAAAAATGCATCCGAAATTTCATTCGCCACAATTCTTACCAGGTCTTGCCATGGAGGACAAAAGTTAATTTAGATAAAAATGAAATAATGTAATAGATTAATGGTATGAGAGCCTTATATTTTGCATACCATTAAATTCACTCATTTTGAGTGTACACTTGTTTTTAGTAAACTTTAGTAATTGTCACTACAGTCCAGTTTTAGAGCATTTTTATCACCCCACCCCACCCCCTAAATTCACAAAAGACTATTTGTAGTTGATCTCTCCTCCTACCTCCAGTCCTGAGCGGCCATGTAAACTGTCTTCTGTCTCTGTAGTTGCTTTTTCTGAACTGTTCATGTGAATGGACTCATACAATATGTAGTCTTTTGTGAATGACTTGTTTCACTTAACATAATGTTTTTCAGGTTCATCCATGTTGTAACATATATCAGTACCTCATTGCTTTTTATAGCTGAATAGTATTCCATGGTATGGATATACCACATTTGTTACCCGTCTATTGGCTGGAGGACATTTATTGCCACTTTTTGGTTATCATGAATAATCCTATTGTGAACACATATGACGACATATGTTTTCAGTTCTTTTGATTTCACTGCTCTGCTCCGGTGCTGCCATATCACCCTTAGCAAACCCTTATTATAACACTTAACACACTGCGGAGTAAGCTTGGGTTCATTTTCTGTCTCTCCTCTAGAGAGGGCAAGGACCATGTTCACTTGTTCCCTGGTCTAGGAGTGGTATTTCTGGATCATAAGATAACTGCATGTTTAACTTCTTTAGAAATTTCCAGACTTTTCTAAAGTGGCTGCCATTTAATATTCCCATTGGTAAATGTATGAAGGTTCAAATTTCTCCACATCCTCACCAACACTTGTTTTGTCTTATTGTCAGTATCTCATTGTGCTGTTAATTTGACTAGACTGAGTGGTAGTTGGTTTAGCTAGTTTCACTTCACTTTAATGAATACCTGTTTTAATATTTTAATGAAGGAGCTGAAATGAATAATACATGGTCACTTTTTGCAAGGAGCTAATATATAGTTCCTTCAGGGAGACAGGTAGAGAAACAGATAATTATAGTTACAGTGTGTTAAATGCTCTGAAGGAGTTGAGCACGGGGTGCTGTGGGGAGCAGAAGAAACCTAATGTAGGCTGGGGAGAGGATGGAGGAAAGGATTAATTTTTTAAAATTGAAATATAGTTGGTTTACAATATTGTGTTAGTTTCAGGTGTACAACAAAGTGATTCAGTTATATACATATGTTTTCAGATTCTTTTCCATTGTAGGTATTGAATACATACAAGATATTGGATATAGTTCCCTGCATTGTACAATAAGTCCTTGTTGTTTATCTATTTGATATATAGTAGCGTATATCTGTTCATCCCAAGCTCAACCATAATGAAACAAAGTGTAATTCTTCAATTCCATTTTTTTCATTAGTAGACCATATTACAAAACCATGTAATCAATTATTATTATATTTTGGGTTTTATCAATAAACAATTATGGAAATTCATTTTTTTCTGTTGTTATATAAGTACCTACATAATATTCCTGATTTTGCTTCTTGGCCCATATAGCCTAAAATATTTACTATCTGACCTTCACAGAAAAAGTTTGCCAACTCCTGGTTTAGTGGAATAAACAGACATAGAAAGCAGTTGCATGTACTTGTTGGGTGACCTTGGGAAGTCACTTTACTTCTCTGGACTTGATTTTTATTCACTATAAAATAGAGATTTAAAAAAATAGAGATAAAGGGTGATGGGTGGATGAGATAAGCTCTAGGGTGAAAACCCCCATCCCCTAAATTTTTATAAATGATTTAGTTATGCAAATATTTGAGATACTACTGTGTTCTAAGAACTGTTAGAGTTATTGAGGATACAGCAGGAAGCAATGTTCTTGTCCTGAAGAAGGATACTAATCTAAATGAAAGGAGATTTAGGTTGCAATGTGTGATCTGAGATTGAATCTTTAATTTGAATAAACTAGCTTTATAGGGAATTTTGGGGGAAAGTAGGCAGATATAAGTATGGATGGGTCTTAGATGAGATGAAAACTTTTTTTTTTAAAGTGTTTTGATTATGCCTCATGGCATGTGGGATCTTAGGTTCACTGCAGTGGAAGCTTCTTAACATGGAATGGTAGAGGTTGACAATTGAGAAAAAGCAGTTATAGAGTTACAAAGCATTGTGTGCATGTGTTATGTCATTTTGGTAGAAAATACATATATATATTATATATACTTAGAAAAAGATCTGAAAGGATATATTCTTAGCTGTTAATAGTGACAATTTCTGGGTGATAGAAAGTTTGTTATTTTTAATTTAAATTTATTTGTTTTTAATTGGAAGATAATTGTTTACAATATTGTATTGGTTTCTGCCATATAGCAATATGAATCAGCCACAGGTATACATATGTCCCCTCCTTCCTGAACCTCCCGCCCACCTCCCTCCCCACCCCACCCACTCAGCACCAGTTTGAGCTTCCGGCATCATATAGCAAATACCCACTGGCTATCTGTTTTACTTATGGTAATATATATGTTTCAATGCTACTGTCTCAATTCATCCCACCTTCTCCTTCCCCCACTGTGTCCACAAGTCTGTTCTTGTTTCTAATCTTTTTATTTTCTAATTTTCCACAATGAACAAATACATACTGCTTTTGTAAAAATAAAACATTCTTTCTAATTTAAAACATAATCTCTCTTCATGGTGCTTACCTACTGCTGCTGCTGCTGCTGCTAAGTTGCTTCAGTCGTGTCCAACTGTGTGCGACCCCATAGATGGCAGCCCACCAGGCTCCGCCGTCCCTGGGATTCTCCAGGCAAGAACACTGGAGTGGGTTGCCATTTCCTTCTTCAATGCACGAAAGTGAAAAGTGAAAGTGAAGTCGCTCAGTCGTGTCTGACTCTTCGAGACCCCATGGACTGCAGCCTACCAGGCTCCTCCGTCCATGGGATTTTCCAGGCAAGAATACTGGAGTGGGGTGCCATTGCCTTCTCCGCTTACCTGCTAGTGCTCCTTTAAGTATTAGTATTGCCAAATCTGTCATTTTTTTTTTCCTAGGGAAACACAAGTAAGAATGGAGGATGCTCTTCTCCCTAGAAGCTAACAAAGGGTCAAGTCTTTCTCTGTGAAATGGCTGTAGAATATAAACAGAGGCTCCTGGCATTTCCCTCCTGGTAAGTAGAACTTTCTTATAACCTGGGCTTTAAAATGGGGTGGGATTCTGTAGAATGGCTGGCATTAAAAAAGAAGGCCCAGCAAGGCCAGTGTTGACTATGTTCAGCTAAGCACCATGCCTAATCTGATAGTGGATACAGGTTTATCTCCTCCAGTGATGGACGCATCAGGATACTGAAGCTGGATATGATCAAGCATCTGAATCATGTAACTCCTACTCCTTTTATTCTAGGCCAAGGATCCATAGGCCCTGACAGCTATTTTTGTAAATAAAGTCTTACTGCAACACTTTACATATTGTCTATCACTGCTTTTGCCTCGCCATGCTAGAATTGAGTAGTTGTGACAGAGATAAGTATATGACCCACAAAATAAAAAAAATTACCATCTGGCCCTTTGAAAAAGAACAAGTTTATGGATCCCTGTTCTAGGCTCACAAGAAAACTGTCTTAGTAGGTGAGCCTGTGGAGGAGAGAATGCTCATCTTGCAGTTAAATTAATAAATTGATGTTCTAATTTATAAACTTCATTCTCTTCTAAGCTTTATTAGCATGTGTCAGTATTCCCAGCTTCAGATGACTCTAGATTACTCATTAGATTGGATTTCTTTTTTTTTCAAATTGAAATATAGTTGACATGAAATATTATGTTAATTTCAGTTGTACTATATAGTGATTTGATATTTGCATGCCTTATGAAATCATCGCCATGGTTAAGTCTAGTAACCATCTGTTCCCATGCAGTTATTATGTATTATGAACCATATTCCTTATACTGTGTATTACATTCATATGACTTATTTATTTTATAACTGGAGGTTTGCACCTCTTTATTCCCTTCATCTATTTTACTCCCACCACCCTCCTCCCCTCTGGTAGCTACCCATTTGTTTTCTGTATCTGTGAGTCTGTTTTCATTTTGTTTGTTTTTTAAGATTCTACGTATGAATGAGAGCTTACAGAATTTGTCTTTCTCTGTCTGACTTATTTCATTTAGCATAATATTCTCCAGGCTCATCCACATTGCTGCAAATGGGAGAACTTTTATGGCTGAGTAATACTCCATCGTGTGTGTGTGTGTGTGTATACCATATCTTCTTTAGCCATTCATGTATCAAAGAACCCTTTAGCTTGCTTCCATTTCTTGGCTTTTGTTTTAATAAATAGGGCTGCAGTGAAAATTGGGGTGCGTATATCTTTTTAAATTAGTGTTTTTGTTTTCTTCATATAAATACTCAGAAGTGAATTCCTGGGCCATATGGCAGTTGTACTGTTAATTTTTTAGGTACTCCCCACAAAATGCTTATTCATTAGAAAGGGCAACCTAGTAACTTCACTGTGGAGAAACCTGGCAGACACCACCTTAACCAAATGATCACTTAAGATTAATAGTTATGGAACAAACTGATATCATGTGCCTCTTGAGAGGATGCACTGAAAAGGACACAGTGTCACATCTATAGTATTCTTGCCAAAACAAATTGTCTAAATTGAGTCATGATGAACCATCAGAGAAACCCAAAATTGAAACAGCCTGTATTTTTCAAAAATATCGTGGTAATGAAACACCAAAAAACAAACAAACAAAAAGACTAGGGAACTATGCCAGATTAAAGGAGCTGAAAGAGACAGGTATGATCCTAGACCAGAAAAAGGACATTGTTGGGGCAATTGGAGGAAACTGAATACAGTCTATTGATTTGATAATTGTGTTGTATGAATGTTAATTTCTTGATTTATATTAATAGTATTATTTTGTGATTATGGCAGATGTTAACATTTGGAGAATCTGGGTGAAAGATATGTGAGGATTCTTTGGGCTATTTTGCAACTGTTTTTTGTTTTCTGTAGTTTCAAAATGAAAAGGTGAAAGTGAAATGGGAGTCATTTACCACACCCCCAAATAGCTGTAGGTGATCTGACTACAATCTGCAGTGTGGCTTATAGGGGAGCCAGAGTATAAGTGGGGAATCAGTCAGGAGACAGTGGCACTAGGCCCTAGAGCCTAGTGCTTGGGCTCTAGGGCACGCAGGCTTCACTAGTCACGGCTCCTGGGCTCTAGAGCCCAGACTCAGTAGTTGTGGCGCACAGGCTTAGCTGGTCTATGGCGTGTAGGATCTTCCTGGACCACGGATTGATCTCGTGTCTTCTCCATTGGCAGGCGGATTCTTTACCACCAAGCCACCAGGGAAACCCTCTCTCTGCTTTTTTCATGAAAGGGTTTGAATTCTGTGTTCTCACTCAAACTGTGACCTTTACAGAGCCCCATTGGTTAGTTTGGGTTTCCTTGTGATGCGCCTTTCTCTACATTTAGGTCTTTACCTGGAATACACTCAAAATTTTGTCTATTTTTCAAGGCTCAGTTCAAGAACCACCCACTCCAAGCTGTCTTCCTGGATTTTCTCAGCCCAAAGTAATCCTTCTTTTTCTGAGGTAAGTTATAAATCTTGTTATTGTTCAGTTGCTAAGTCGTGTCCAGCTCTTTGTGACCCCATGGACTGCAGCATGCCAGGCCTCCCTGTCCATCACCATCTCCTGGAGTTTGCCCAAGTTCATGTCCTTTGAATCGGTGATGCCATCCAACCATTTCATCCTCTGTCACCCCCTTCTCCTGCCCTCAATCTTCCCCAGCATCAGGGTCTTTTCCAGTGAGTCAGCTCTTCACATCAGGTGGCCAAAATATTAGAGCTTCAGCTTGAGCATCAGTCCTTCCAGTGAATATTCAGGGTTGATTTCCTTTAGGATTGACTGAATTGATCTTGCTGTCCAAGGGATTCTCATTGCTCTTGGTTTATTTGTTTTATTTAGACTCCATTCACTGTTTTACAATCATACCCTTTGCTTTGTACTTATTTGGCTTTGTTTTGGGCCATGCCACGGCATGTGGGATCTTAGTTCCCCTGCCAGGGAAGTCCCTGTACTTGTTCATATTCATGACTTCTATCCTCTACCTGATTTTAAATTCCTTGAGGGAAGGTACTTAGGTTGTTCAACTTTAAATGAATAATTTTCTTTCTCATCATCAGGTACAAAAGAGGTTCAACAGTGAGGTAAGTTGATAAGTTCCCCAGTGTACTTAGAATCTAATCTTTAATTTCTCTTGTTTCTAGTGAGGACTTTTCCTGTGAAATACTAGTAATTTCCTTTGTCCCCAGCAATCTCCTTTGTAACTTGAAGCCTGTTTTCTATGATTTTCTTTGCCATGGTGTTGATGGAACTACTTCCACCAGGGGGAGCTCCTTACTATATCTAGGTCAATTTCTTTTTCTTTAGAGGCAAAAGAAAGGAGACTTCATCAGGCAAAATATTGAAGCAGTGGGAATACAAACAATAGGAAGTAGGAACTTGCGACTTGGGACTTGATTTGATTCCAGCACCAGTTGGCCCAAATGCCATTCACTTGTCATATTGGGTTTTGGTATGATTCTGGCCCATGTGTAAAGATTTCTCTCTCCCCAGCCATTTATTTCATCTACAGATATATATTAATCATGTACTTTCTGTCAAGTATTGCAGATGCTGAGCTTCATCTGTGAACAAAACCTACCGAGTCTCTGACCTCATGGAACTCATGATGTGGACTCAGGTGGGTAACAGATAATATGTAAGACAGATAGATACAATGTTAGATGGGGATGAGCGCTAAAGGGGAAAGACAATGCAAGGTCTAATAGGCCATTGTAAGAACTTTGATTTTTACTATAAATGAGATGGGAAGCATTGGGGAATTTTGAGTGGGAATGGTGTGATCTGGCACGTTTTAAAAGGATTACTATTGTTTTCTGTATAATACATTATATCTAAGAAGATAAGCTTGGGCCAGACTGGTATCAGTGAAATTTGGGATAAGTTGTTGAATTTGAAGGTGCATCTTGAAGTTGGATTTGCTGACAGATCACATGTGGGATGTGAAAGAGGAATCAAGGAAAACAGAGTCACCATGTTGCATAACACCAATAGCATTGCCTAAAATGTGGCTGGTGCTCTCTGGAGTGACATAACACAGTGTTTCTGTTTGAGACAATGCCAAGGTTTTCATCCTGAGTAGCCGAAATGATGGAGTTACCGCTAACTGCAGTGGTAAAGACTGTGGGAAAAACAGGGTTGGGAGTGTAAAAGAAGTTAAATTGAGGATGTGTTGAATTTGAGATGCCAGTCAGACATCTAAGTGGAGTTGATGAGTGAGCTGTGGGGTACAAGAGCATGGCACTCACAGGCGTGGTTAGGGCAAGAGATAAATGTTCTGAAGTCACAGATGTCTAGATAGTATTTCAAGCTCTGAGATGGATGAAATCTCCAGGAGTGAGGATAGTTAAGAGGAGGGGACCACGGGACCCTGCCCTGGGGCACTCTGACAGCCAGAGATTAGGAAGATGATGAGGAACTGGCAAAGGAGACTGACAATGAGGGCAGTATTTTGGAGGTTGGCAGCTGATCTCAGGTACAGGTAGCTTAATCTTTTTGTGTGCCTTAATCCACTCGGACCCCTAGAACTAGAGGTTCATAGACCTCTAGTACATATGACAAAAAAAGGCAGTGGCACCCCACTCCAGGACTCTTGCCTGGAAAATCCCATGGGCGGAGGAGCCTGGTGGGCTGCAGTCCATCGGTCGAGAAGAGTGGGACACGACTGAGCGACTTCACTTTCACTTTTCACTTTCATGCATTGGAAAAGGAAATGGCAACCCACTCCAGTGTTCTTGCCTGGAGAATCCCAGGGACGGGAGCCTGGTGGGCTTCTGTCTGTGGGGTCGCACAGAGTCGGACACAACTGAAGCGACTTAGCAACATGTATATATATATATATATATATGGCTGTACCAAGTCCTAGTTGCAGCACATGAGATCTTTAGTTACAGCATGTGGGATCTAGTTTCTTGACCAGAGATTGAACCCAGGCCCCCTCCATTGGGAGCATTGAGTCTTAGCCACTGGACCACCGGGGAAGTCCTGGCTGCATCTCCTTCTGCCTCAGTTTCTCCTCTGTCTCATCTGAATAGAACAGTAGTAAGATGAAAGCAGTTAATACATGTGAAGTACTTAGAACAGTGCCCAGCATGTAGTAAGTGCTCAATAAGCTTTAAAAAAAATATTTTTATGGGAGTAGAGTTGATTTACAATGTGGTGTTACTTTTAGGTGTACAGCAGTATAAGCTTTTGTTATTTGTCTTTCTTCTCCTTGAGGAATAAGACCACGCCCTTTTGTTAGCACTGAGCTTGGCACAGAGTACTAGGTGCTTAATACATATTTGTGTGACTCAACAGGATTCTAAATCAAATTCAAGTTCGTATTTAAGTTTCATGTGTGTATGGCCCTTTCATCACTCATTTATTGCTGTGTTCCACTCTGTGTAGTGGTTAAGAATGAAGGTTCTAGAACCTGAAGCCTTGGTCTGTGTTGTTGCTTAGTCACTTACTAGCTTGCTAGCCTCTATTGCCTCAGCTTCCTCATCTGGAAAATGAGAAAACAAATATAGGAAGTTAAACAGTTACTGAACATTCAAATGTTAACTATATCTATTTCTAATCTTATTAGTTAAGTGACTTAATATACACCTCTGATGTTCTATGGACTGTGTTGGACAATAGAGATGCAGAAATGAGTAAGGCTTGGTTCCTGCTCTAAGAAAACCCCTCTGCTAGGGAAGGCAGCAAGTCAGTAGATATAGAGCCTAGCAGAGGAAGGGAGCAACTTTTTGAGAGGGACCAGTGAAGGGAAAAGGGAGGGTCATAAGGTTTTTTTAGGGTTTTCCTTGGTGGCTCAGTGGTACAGAATCTGCCTGCAGTGCAGGAGATGCAGGAGACGTGGATTTGATCCCTGGGTCGGGAAGATCCTCTGGAGTAGGATATAGCAACAAACTCCAGTATTCTTGCCTGGAGAATCCCATGGATAGAGAAACCTAATGGGCTGCAGTCCATAGGGTAGCAAAGAGCCAGACACGACTGGGCAACTTTGGAGGCTTTTGCAAGGCTTTTGGAGCAGGTAAATCCTGAGCTTTGAAATCTGTGGGTTGTGGATCCTGGAATAAGAATGTCAAATAGGTATCAAAATCCTTCTTGTGGTTCATTGGAAATGAGTTTTAGAACAGACGTCTCCCATCGATTTCTTGAATAAGACCCCTTCATGAGAGGTCCCACCCTCTATTTTGAAACCGAGAGAAACTGTTCTGGGCCAACAACAGTGCCAACCTAAGTGCACCAAAAATAGTTTGAACAGTTTTCCTTGAGCAAAACTCCTCTTTCCTTCTGTCGTGAAGCCAGAGGGCCCACACGGGCAGAGGAGTGCATCCCACAGGCCTCTGTGCTGCCTTCACCCTACTCCCAGTGGACTTTCTGAAAAGGTTGGCACTCTCTTCCCTTTGTCACCCCCACCATCAGGTGACAGGCGAAGCAGAGAGACATACGTTTTCTAAAAAAAAGGCCAGGACCCTTTTCTCACTCCCACCTCTCATAGAGGTCTCTCGGAGATGGTGGGATGGCGCTATATTAACATTTTTGAGATCAAGGACAGGGTAGGGGTAGATGAAAATGTTGGTCTTTTCTCTCTTAGAAAACCAATAAAGCCAGTGACGCTTGTCTATATTCCCCAAGTAATTCATAAGAACAATAGAATTCAGAGTTCCTGGTGTTCCTCTGGAGCTGATTTTGGCAAGTGATAAGCAGCTTGTAAAAGGACTTATTATTGAGTGGAGCTTTGGCTGCCTGACTTTTAAGGTTGGTTATTTATTTTGCATGTTGTATAACAGGAGCATTGGGCAATGCTCAGAAGAGGCCTTATGGGTCAAGGAGTAAGGGCTGCTCTGTCTCCTCCTGCCAGAAGCAGATTCCAGTGCGGAGTACGAACCCAAGCCATGGCTTTCCTGCAATCCCTAACCACCAGACAGGCCTTCTCCTTAGGGGTTGAACATTTCCATCAAGTCCCAGCCCCAGAAAAATAGATGTGTGTGTAATTTCTCCAACTCACACTGATAACGTGACCTGGCTTTGAAAGACACGTTTTTAAAGACACACTGTGGTCATTTGCAAGAGACAGTTATATACAAGGTCCCTGGCATCTCAGTAGGTAGATACTCTGAAAGGTAGGACTTTGAAGAGTGCCCAGCCCAAATTGTCCCCAGTCCTTTTGGTTCTAACGTACTTCCTATCTCCTGCTGGTCTTACTGGCTCCCTGAGAAAGATCCAGACATTTTAGAGACAGTGAATGAGGGAAGTTCTTCTTTCTCCTGTTCTAAACTTTAGGGAACTGAGCCAAGGCTCTCAAGAAACTGCGATGGTCTTGATAGAGAAAAACTTAGTCATGGCTCTTTTTTCACTTTTCTCTTGTTTGATTTTTATGGCAGCCTGAATTTATGAGGATGTTGTGTTTACAGAGGCTATAAGCCAGCGTTTGTGTCTGGTCATATTAGTACAGTGGGAGACAGCAGGAGATTATAGGTGCCTGGGTAGAGGTTTCATGAGCTTTTGAAGGAGTTGTAGATGCTTTATGATATTTTGAAGACACGTGTCTTGGGAGAGGTGGCCTTTACACTTGAGGTTACTGTTTCAGGATGAACCCTCCTTTCTCAGAGACAAGGTTTTGTTGAAGAAAGTCTTGGAAAACATGTGAGAAACAGTCATCCTCATAGAGTTTATGAGTGTGACTAGGTTAATTTCATGCACTGAAGTCCCCAGCATCGGGGATGGCCTACTGCTTTGGCTTCTGAATTAGTCAGGATAAGCTAGATTCTGCAGGGACCCCTGCTCAGTCATTCAGTCATATCTGACTCTTTGCAACCCCATGGAGTGTAACCCACCAGGCTCCTCTATCCATGGGATTCTCCAAGCAAGAATACTGGAGTGGGTGGTCATGTCCTGCTTCAGGGGATCTTCTCAATCTTGGAATCAAACCCGAATCTCCTACATCTCCTGCATTGGCAGGTGGACTCTTTACCACTGAGCCACCTGGGAAGCTCCAGACACTGATGCGGTAACAAATAACAACACATATGTTGCTCACATAAATAAGATTTGATTCAGACTGGTTGGCTCTCTTTAATCTTATAGTAGTGCCATCTGGCACACATGACCTCCAAGGGCACTGTAGGAGAGGAAAAGACAGCTGGAAGCCCACAGGCCTTAATTGCTTCACCCCGGCATTGACACATCACTTCTGCACATATTTCAGTGGCAGGAACTCATCACTTTGCCCAGTCTAATGCCAGGGTCATGTAGACGCATACCTGGTCTATCTGATGGCTGTGAAGAGTCTCTCCTATATCCTCTGGGGACCAACTGACCCTTAACTTCCCGCCCCACTCTCAGGGAATGGATGAGTGATGTTGATTTCCTAATTCTGCAAACACCAAACCAGCTCTCCAACCTGACAGACAGCGCTAGTTTTAGGACAGGTAGTGCTCACCTCTTTGGCAGATGTAATCCTTTTCCTTGTCCTCCCTTATCACTCACCATGAAGCTCACATCCTCCTTCTGCTCCTGTCTTAAGACTCACACTCATGTGAATGTAAGAATGGCTCCCAGCTCAGACACCTTTGTCACTCTGGCCCCAGGTTCCAGGTCTGACTGGAGCTGTGGGAGTGTTAAGTGAGAAAGTGGAAACGCTGCTCTTTCCGAATTTCTCACAAGGTTGGGCAGGCAGTCCCTGTCTCTAGTGGTCCTCAGGCCCCAGAGTGGAAGCACCATAAATTAATCTACAGCAAACCCTCTGACGAGATTGAGGGAGCAGAGTTCCCCAGGGTCCATGAGTATCACTGAGAGAGGGGACTTACTCCCCTCCCAATGCCGTGTTCTCTTTAGTTATGGTAGCCCTTCTCCCAGGAGGAGGATGACCAATGGAGCCATTTCCAGATTTCTCTCTAGAAGTGAAGACCAAATTCCCAGAAGGGACCTGAGAGCTAAAAAGTGGTTGGCTGCTCCTGACCTGACTTATCGTGTGTAGCTGAACCATAACCACTGGAGTATATTAGAGTGTGTGTGTGTAAAAACCAATCCTGTCGTGCTTGGTGACTTTGGTCGCCCAGCCCTTGGAACAGTTTGCTTCTTTTCTTGTTTTCCCTTGGAATCTCAGGTGCAGGCAAACTAAGGAAATAATGGGGTCTTCTTGCTTTTAATGTCTTCCAGTGGAGAGGGGTGGCTGGGGTCAGTGTAGACCAATCTAAGGAGTGTATATTTGCCAGAGTTGCAGCCCATCTTCCTTGTTTCTGGCATTTGTATCTCTCTGCAGAATGAGCCCTGGACCTGATGGAAGTTATCCACAGGGTAGCTGGGTGGCTGATGACTTGGTTGGCTTTGAAGGATAGGAGGGTCAGCAATGTAATGAGGCAGGGGTTGGCATGGCTGTATCTGAAAGAGAGTCATGATGATGAGCTTTTCCTTTCTCTTCTTTGGCTTCATTGTGATATTCTGTGTGGGTCCTACTAGCTTGAATCTGGGCGAGACTCACCCAAATAGTTCTTAGATACAAATCACATCCCCTTACCTTCTCGAGTAACTGCCAAGCTCATTATGGTTAAAAGATTTCTAAGACCAGGTACAGCACTCACCTGGGTTAGAGTCTACCATTTAAATGTATTTCATACATATGAGCATTATGTCCTTTATGTTTTTTACTGTTTCACAGTTATTCCAGATTGAACCACTTTTTAAAATTTCTTTGTGTTTTCTTTATGGGAAAATATCATTCAATGGTTGTTGTTTATATTCCTCTCTTTATTTCCCAGTAACAAAATTTTAATTCTTCACTGTGACATTTTCATGTCTTCCTCTTCGTGTTTCATATTCCTGCTGTTGATTGCCACTCTCCTCACTAAGTTTTCTCCCCCTTTCCAACGTTGAAACCTAAGCCTTCTTCTCTTTTCCCATGTCTTCAGTTTGAGATGTTGTGTATGAATTCTAATAAAACTTTTTAACTGATCAAAGACATTTAACTTTGAGCCAGTTAGAATCTCACAGACTTATGTGATCTTTCTAAGGACTTCAAAGTAGTTCACCTTAAAAACTAAAATAGTCCATTGTAGTACTGTGTTTATCATCTCTATCTAGGAACTAGGTAGGGGCACATTTTATCCCTTCTGTCTTTCCTTTTGTTGTTGTTAGTTTTTTTTTTTTTAAATGTGTTTAATACTATGTTCAATGAACATAGCATCATTAAATGCTAAGACTATCTGTCTGTTTATCCTTGTGGGGTCTTAGTTAAGGCATGTGGGATCTTTGATCTTCACTGCAGCATGTTAGATGCGGGATCATTATTTGTGGCATGCAAACTCTTAGACGAAGCATGTGGGATCTAGTTCCCTGACCAGGGATCAAACCTGGGCCCCCTGCATTTGGAGTGCAGAGTCTTAGCTACTGGACCATCATGGAAGTCCCTTCCTTCTCTCTTAAGAATGGTCAAATCAAGGTGCAGAGGTGATAACTTTTCCGTTGTCATCATCCTGATTGTTGTTTCCAAAGTAAGGAATTGCTAGCCTATGGATTCTGCATTATTCCCTCCATTGTAAGCTAAAAATGATACTAAGACAGGCTGACAGAGACTGCTTTCCATCATGTGTGGGTTAATGGTCTGGCAGAGGCAGGACTCTGGATTTAGAGGCCCACAGAAGATAGGGACCCCAGCATCTAGGCACCCCTCCTTTCATGTTTTGTGTGTAGCTGGGTCTTTGGGGCCTGACCCAGCTCTCCCAGCAGAATCCTGTAGTCATACTTTTCTACAGAGGATGTGGACACAGTAGGGATTTAGCTGTCAATAATATTATAGACAGTAGAAAATTTCAAGTATTGCTTCTTAAAGTAACAAGTGATGGCTGAGGGTGCAAGGGAGAATGACCTTCTTGGCAGCTTATCAAATGAAGTGTCAAGTGTGAAATGGTTTCTAAATTGTAAAAAGTATGATGGCCATTGGTATTGCATTATAAATTGCATGAGTTGCTTTTCTGCCAAGATTTTAAAGAAGGACATCAAAAATCTCAAGTATTGATGTAGTTTAGTTCAGTTCAGTCGCTCAGTCGTGTCCGACTCTTTGCAACATCAGGGACCGCAGCACACCAGGCCTCCCTGTCCATCACCAACTCCTGGAGTTTACCCAAACTCATGTCCATTGAGGCAGTGATGCCACCCAACCATCTCATCCTCTGTTGTCCCCTTCTCCTCCTGCTCTTAATCTTGCCCAGCACCAGGGTCTTTTCCAATGAGTCAGCTCTTCACATCAGGTGGCCATCTGCAGTGATTTTGGAGCCCCCCAAAATAAAGTCTGACACTGTTTCCACTGTTTCTCCATCTATTTGCCATGAAGTGATGGGACCAGATGCCATGATCTTAGTTTTCTGAATGTTGAGCTTTAAGCCAACTTTTTCACTCTCCTCTTTCAGTTTCATCAAGAGGCTCTTTAGTTCTTTACTTTCTGCCATAAGGGTGGTGTCATCTGCATATCTGAGATTATTGATATTTCTCCTGGCAATCTTGATTCCAGATTGTGCTTCATCCAGCCCAGTGTTTCTCATGATGTACTCTGCATATAAGGTAAATAAGCAGGGTGACAATATACAGTCTTGACGTACTCCTTTTCCTATTTGGAACCAGTCTGTTTTTCCATGTCCAGTTCTAACTGTTGCTTCCTGACCTGCATACAGATTTCTCAAGAGGCAGGTTAAGAAACTTCAAAATTCACTTTGCTTACCTTCTGATTAGGGCATTTTTGTTTTGCTTGAACGTAGAGCCCATGGCTGAGTTATTTTTTTCTCCAGCTTCACTGAGGTATAATTGTATGCCAAAAACTGCAAATAATTAATATATATAATCTGGTGAGTTTGGACACATGAATGGACCTAGAAGACATTAGGCTAAGTGAGATAAGTCAGTCACAGAAGGACAAATACGACATGAGATTCCTCTTAGATGAGACCTCTGAAATAGTCAAAAGTAAGGATGGTGGTTGCCAGGGGTTGGGAGGATGAGGGTATGGGGGAGGGGTTGGTATTCAATGGATAGAAAGTTACAGCTATACAGTATAAGATGAGAACGTTCCAGAGACCTGAATTACAAATAGTGTTTACAGTTAACAGTAAGGTTCAGTTCAGTTGCTCAGTCATGTCAGACTCTTTGCGACCCCATGGACTGCAGCATGCCAGGCTTCCCTGTCCGTCATCAACTCCCAGAGCCTGCTCAAACTCATGTCTATCGAGTCAGTGATGCCATCCAACCATCTCATCCTCTGTCATCCCCTTCTCCTCCTGCCCCCGATCCCTCCCAGCATCAGGGTCTTTTCCAGTGAGTCAGTTCTTAACATCAGGTGGCCAAAGTATTGGAGCTTCAGCTTCAGCATCAGTGCTTCCAGTGAATATTCAAGACTGATTTCCTTTAGGATTGACTGGTTTGATCTCCTTGCAGTCCAAGGGACTCTTGGGAGTCTTCTCCAACACCACAGTTCAAAAGCATCAATTCTTTGGCACTCAGCTTTCTTTATGGCCCAACTCTCACATCCATACATGACTACTAGGAAAGCCGTAGCTTTGACTAGATGGACCTTTGATGGCAAAGTAATGTCTCTGCTTTTTAATATGCTGCCTAGGTTGGTCATAGCTTTTCTTCCAAGGAACAAACATCTTTTAGTTTCATGGCTACAGTCAACATCTGCAGTGATTTTCAGGCGCAAGAAAAGAAAGTCTCTCACTGTTTCAATTGTTTCCCATCTATTTGCCATGACATGATGGGACCAGATGCCATGATCTTCATTTTTTTAATGTTGAGTTTTAAGCCAACTTTTTCACTCTCCTCTTTCACTTTTATCAAGAGGCTCCTCAGTTCCTCTTCACTTTCTGCCATAAGGGTAATGTCATCTGCATGTCCGAGGTTATTGATATTTCTCCCAGCAATTTTGATTCCAGCTTGTGATTCATCCAGCCTGGCATTTTGCCTTATATACTCTGCATATAAGTTAAATAAGCAGGTGACAATATACAGCCTTGACATACTCTTTTCCCAATTTGGAACCAGCCTGTTGTTCCATGTGTGGTTCTAACTATTGCTTCTTGACCTTCATATAGGTTTCTCAGGAGGCAGGTCAAGTGGTCTGGTATTCCCATCTCTTGAAGAATTTTCCACAGTTTGTTGTGATCCACACAGTCAAAGGCTTTAGCATAGTCAATAAAGCAGAAGTAGATGTTTTTCTGGAACTCTCTTGCTTTTTCTATGATCAAACAGACGTTGGCAATTTGATCTCCAGTTCCTCTGCCTTTTCTACATTCTGCTTGAACATCTGGAAGTTCTCGGTTCATGTACTGTTGAAGCCTAGCTTGGAAAATTTTTAGCATTACTTTGCTAGCGTGTGAGATGAGTGCAATTGTGTGGTAGTTTGAACATTCTTTGGAATTGCCTTACTTTGGGACTGGAATGCAATAAGGTATCACAGGCTTAAAAATTGATCAGTACATTTTTTTTTATATCATCTGGTTTCTCTCTGGATCTGCCTAAGGTCAAGATATCACCTTTTTAATTTCCTCAGCATTCCACAGTTTTGAGGAAAAGGCAGAAATGTTCCTCAGTTGCAGGTTAGAGCAGATTCCCCAAGCCCATGTTACCCCCACTTTGTTGGCACTTCCCTTTCTTATTTTTTTCAATCTATTTGTTTTTAATTGAAGGATAATTGCTCTACAGTATTGTATTGGGCACTTTGCTCTCTGAAAGAAGAATCTGGCACAGCTTCATGTTTATTCTTGGTTATTCTTCCCAATTTACTGTCACTCAGAGCTGTCTGAGCCAGGGAGTTGGTGTGGGGACAGGGGATTTTGAGGCCTGGCCTGATTCCAGGCAGATATCCAGTAGCATAGCACTTAACCCCAGGTCAGGCTTCTGGCAACTTCTGTCCTCTGGAATTTCGCTCTAAACCTAGAAAGAAGGAAATAGACATAAACTCCCTCAAACACAGAGCGATAGCACTGGAGTCACCAACTTTATTTCTCAGGCTTTTTCTAGTGCCTTGCTTACAACATAGCTCTAAAGAATGTTGTCATCTGGTTCTTAGCTGTACAGATTAAAGGCAACAGGAGGAGATATTGGAGTGGGGGATGGGGGGGGAGAAGCTCAGATATACTGATGGGAAGTCATACTGACAAAATAGCACAACTTAAAGCATGTTGATTCTGATTACCCTGAGTTAGCTGGGAAAAGATTCAAGTGAATTAAGAACTCTGGGAAGTATGTAATATATACATGTATATTTCATGTCATCAGAGATAATCTTTAAACATTTTGGTGTTAAAGGATACGATTTGTTTATCTGTACAAATCCAGTTGTTTCTAACTGCTATACCTTGCCTAAGCCAGAATTATGAACTGTTTCTTGCAATGACAATTTAATGCTTTTTGATAGTAAGATTGGAAGCCTTGAGCAGAGCTGAAATTGTCTTGTTTTATGAGAGTGATTCAGGCATTGAGCAAGAATGTGATTTGAATCCTAAATTCATTCATTCTCAGATTTGGTCCTCAGTAGAGGCATCTCATTTCAGACTTCATCTGAGGCTCCTTCAGCTACCTCTAGGCTTTTGCTCACATTTTGGCAATTGGCCTAGGAGCTGCCTGTGATCCTGCATGGAGGCCCAACCAAACAGGAAGTGACCTCAGGCCTCAAAGGACTCACTGCCAGCCTGTTGCCTGGGTTCACTATGCCAATGAACCAGCCCGGCCTCGTTGTCACCACCTCTGAGTCAGAAGTCTGGGCAGGGTGCAGAGGCTAATGTGCAGACTCCACTCTGGCAGCCTATCCCGTTCTCATGGCCTTGAGCTCTCTGCCCAGCTGCTGTGAACTGGCAGGCCTTGGGTGGGAGGGACACTGGTTGGGCCAGGGCTTTCTGCTGCTGTCAGAGGCATCTGTGATCAGTTCAGTTCAGTCACTCAGTCGTGTCCAACTCTTTGTGACCCCATGGACTGCAGCACTCTAGGCTTCCCTGTCCATCATCAACTCCCAGAGCTTACTCAAACTCATGTCCATTGGGTTGGTGATGCCATCCAACCATCTCATCCTCTGTCGTCCCCTTCTCCTCCCGCCTTCAGTCTTTCCCAGCATCAGGGTCTTTCCAAATGAGTCAGCTCTTCTCATCAGGTGGCCAAACTATTGGAGCTTCAGCTTCAGCATCAGTCCTTCCAATGAATATTTAGGACCGATCTCCTTTAGGATGGACTGGATGGATCTCTTGCAGTCCAAGGGACTCTCAAGAGTCTTCTCCAACACCACAGTTCAAAAGCATCAATTCTTTGGCTCTCAGCTTTCTTCACAGTCCAACTCTCACATCCATACATGACCACTGGAAAAACCATAGCCTTGACTAGGTGGACCTTTGTTGGCAAAGTAATGTCTCTGCTTTTTAATATGCTATCTAGGTTGTTCATAACTTTTCTTCCAAGGAGCAAGCCTCTTTTAATTTCATGGCTGCAGTCACCATCTGCAGTGATTTTGGAGCCCCCCAAAATAAAAAGTCTGTCACTGTTTTCATTGTTTCATCCATTTGCCATGAAGTGATGGGACCAGATGCCATGGTCTTCGTTTTCTGAATGTTGAGTTTTAAGCCATGTGCAATCACCCACCTCCTTTTGCTGGTTGATTAATAGTCTGGGCACTCACCTCTGCTGGCAGGAAAGTCTTTTGTTCACACCTCTCACTGCCTGACTCCCCACCCTATGATACAGAGCGTGATTGCTTCAACTTAAAGCACAGGAAGAGTGAGGCTGAAGAGCCCATGCAGCAGGCAGAAATGTGGCTCCCTTAGCCCTTGCCAGCATGATGCCTTGGCTGAGCCCTTTGCCTCCTCCCTGTTCTGCCCCTTAATGCACTTCACCAAGGGGTGCTTGCTAATTGGTCAATTTACCCCATCCTCCTTGTTTGGGGATGATTCTCATGGCAGTAGGACTACTGAATGGGGCAGTCAAATGTGGTAAAGCCCTGGACTGGAAATCAGGAAAGCTAGGTTCTGGTCCTGGATCAGCTGTGGGGTCTTAGAGCTCTTACTCCTCTGAGGGTGAGGGGCAGTGGTTGCATTCAATGATCTCAAAGGTCCAAGTGCTCACTCTTCTATTCTCTGTCCTGTTCATACAGACAGAAATGGGCCAATTTTGATCATACCTTTTCTTTCCCTCCATCTCCATATCTCCCTTCACCTGAGCTTCTCTTGTGGGAAGAAATTCTGAATCTCTTTCTTTCAAAAGCTGGCCAGGGAGTATGGCAAGATTGTATTATCGATGCCTAAGTTCTGGGAGTTTTTATTTTGGAACTGATGTGGAATCCAGGATTAATACAGATATGGTAGTCCCATCTGAAAGTTTATCGCTGAACAGCAGGCAGACCAGCGCAGCTAACTGTCTATGTCACAGTGAGGTTTGGAACTCAGCATCTCAGCCTCAGTTTACTCTCTTGCACGTGACTTGAGCGGGTGCAGGAGGACTAAGCTGTGCCCTTCCCTCTCATCCTCAGCACTTCCCAGAAAGGAGAGGGAAGGCTGGAGAGGGTGTGGCAACAAGCTTCGTCATGGATACCTGACAAATGGCTGACTTTATTAAATGCCTACTGTCTGGTAACTGAGCCAGGGATTGTGGAGTGGGGAGACTAAGAAGGCAGCTTTTGACAAACAAACCCTGCCTGTCCTTGGCTTTGGGGCCTGCATCAAGTTGTTTTCTCCATTTGGCATGCCCTTCCTCTCTTCTTAGCTCATTGAAAATCCCCACCATCCAGCAAGTTCCACCTCTTGCCTGAAGTTCAGCAACCTTTTACTGAGGACCTCACCATTCCCCAGCCCTGTTTGGGGGATACAAAGATGAATACATATGTAGTCCTTTTCCTCAGGCAGACTGTGCTGTATATATTTTCCTGCTTGGGTCACGGTGGCTTCATATTTCTTCCTTTCTTCTCTCCAGCTAAAACTTAAGCCCCTTGAGGGCAGAGGCTATACTTTGGGGGCTCCACAATGGCAAATAGATGGGGAAAATATAGAAACAGTGTTAGATTTCATTTTCTTGGACTCCAAAATCAATGTGGATGGTGACTGCAGCCACAAAATTAAAAGAGGCTTGCTCCTTGGAAGAATAGCTGTGACAAACCTAGACAGTGTATTAAAAAACAGAGACGTTACTTTGCCAACAAAGGTTCATTTAGTCAAAGCTATGGCTTTTCCAATAATCAGGTATGGATGTGAGAGTTGGACTATAAAGAAAGCTGAGCACTGAAGAATTGATGCTTTTGAACTGTGGTGTTGGAGAAGACTCTTGAGAGTCCCTTGGACAGCAAGGAGATCCAACCAGTTAATCCTAAAGGAAATCAACCCTGAACATTCATTGGAAGCACTGATGCTGAAGCTGAAGCGCCAATACTTTGGCCACCTGATGCAAACAGCCAACTCATTTGAAAAGACCCTGATGCTGGGAAAGATTGAGGGCAAGAGGATAAGGGGGCAACAGAGGGTGAGATGGTTGAATGGTATCACTGACTCAATGGACATGAGTTTGTGCAAGCTCCGGGAGTTGGTGATGGACAGAGAAGCCTGGCATGCTGCAGTCCATGGGGTCGCAAAGTATCTGACATGACTTAGTGACTGAACAACAACAACCACTTCAAGTTGGGTGATTCACTAGAAGGATGACTCACAAGATGCAACAGCAGGTTTTAGTCACAGCTGAGGTCTTACAGCAAAGGATACAGAGAAAGGCAGCGGGAAAAATACACACATGGCTCGAGGATAACCTTCTGAATTTTTCCCTACCCAGGGCCACACAGGAACAACTCACAGCAAACTACAGGGACACTCATGACAGGTCTGTGCCCAGGGAAGTCCACCAAGTCTCCAGGTCTGAGGCATTTATGAAACAAAACTCAAGTCTCAAATGAAAGGTACTTAAAGCCAGGTACATCATAACTCTTCTTAAACGCTCCTGAGAGGACCTCCTGAGCTGGTACAACACACACCATTTCTCTGGACAGCATGGTCAGTCAGAGACATAAAGAACCTGCTGAGGGCCATTGTCCCAGGGGTATAGGTCAGGGGTCAGTTATGATGCCAGGGTCCCTTGGAGACATACAAGGACTGATCCATGAGACCTTCTGTATTAACTCTTTCCTCCAACTGTGTCTGATACAGTTCATGTCCCCTCTCAGAGTGCCCAGCGTGGGGCTACACAAGACCTGGCCTCTTCTTTGAGCTCCACTCAGATACACATCACTATCTACTTGTCTCCTCCAGTCCCCTGGACACTGGCATGTGAACATGTCAAAATCTGAACCTGAACACCCCCCACCCTGCCACCACTCTTTCCCATCTCAGTAACTGTCAGCGTCATTCACTGTATTGCTCAAGCCCCATACCTGGGCATCATCCTTGATTCTCCTCTTCCTTTCACCCCCTCATCCACAGTTGATCCATAATTCCTATTTTTTAAATATTTATTTATTCATTTGGGTGCGCCAGGTCTTAGCTGCAGCACTCAGGATTTTTAGTTGCGACATAACTCTAAGTTGCAGCATGTGGGATCTAGTTCCCTGACCAGGGATCAAACCCAGGCCCCCTGCATTGGGAGTGTGAAGTCTTAGCCACTGGACCACCAGGGAAGTCCCTGTAATTACTATTGATTCTCACTCTGAGGTGTATCCCAAATGTGACCACCTCTCATTCTTTCAACTAGTCTGGTCCAAACCACCAATCGTCTTTCATCTGAAATACTCGTCTGCTTGGACCTCCCTGATGGCTCAGTGGTAAAGAATCTGCCTGCCAGTGCGGGAGATGCAGGAGACACAGGTTCAATCCCTGATCTGGGAAGATCCGCTGGAGTAGGTAATGGCCTACCCACTCCAGTATTCTTGCCTGGAAAATCCCATGGAGAGAGGAGCCTGGCAGGCTACTGTCCAGGGGGTTGCAAAGAGTTGGACACGATAGCTAAATGACAACATCAAAACTCCATTTTTTTAAAAAAAAAGCATTTGTTTCTTTCAGTTATGTGCTGATATAATCCAGTGTAACTTTTATTATAAGTATGTCAGTTACTAAGAAAAAGAGACTTAATATATTTTTTAAAAGTAAAACTAAAGTTTAGTGCTTAAGGTTGCAACTTGGGTACAAATTAAAAAAGAAAACTAAAAGAATGCAAAGAGGAATTGGGATGGGATATATATCAGGTTTCTGAGGTAGCTGGCAAGGTTCTATTTCTTGACCTAGATGAGAATAAGAAGGTATTGACTTTATAATCCTCTATTAAGATATGCAGTGTTTTATATATTATACTTTATAATTTAAAGTAATTACAAATATGTATATCAACTATTCAAATGTAAATTATTTTAATGCAGTTACCCCTTGTGTGTTTTCATTTCAGGATCCCTGAAGACTTCCTTATGGATTTTGTCTCTGGGAACATGTGAGTTCCTGTCTGAGTTTAACAGAGAGTTTAAAATATGTATCATCACTTATAGTCAGAGTCTTACAAATTAAAACAAAACATTATTTCCCTTAACAAATTGGCAGAGACTTTTCAAAAATATTATTACTCAGTGTCGGCCAAAGTATGAAGACACAGGTACTTATATGCCATGCTGGTAGAAATGTAAATGAATACAACCTTTGTAGAAACCCAGTTTGTAGTCTGGAACAAGGGCCTGAAAATGTTCATATTCTTTTTCCCAGTAAGCTCAATTCTAGGAGATTTATTTGAAGGAAATGATCAGAGATTACATGCAAGAATGTACCTTGCAACAATTTTGTAATACTAAAATCTTGGAAACAACAAAGATGTTTAATACTCAGGAAATAGTATCATCACACGCTGGAATATTATGCAGCCATCAGTATGGATGGTTTTGAATATTGACACATAGAATAATGATGATGGTGGTGGTGGCCAGGATTTATTAATCACTTACTATTTGCCAGGGATGACTATACCTCTTTAAATGAATTCTTGTATCGTCGCAGCAGTGCTTTGAGGTGAGTACTATGATTATTCACATTTTGCAGATAAGAAAACTGAGGTTCAGAAAGTTATGTAACTTGCCCAAAGTCACACTGTAAGTAGCAGTACAGCCAGAGCTTGCATCCAGGCCTGAATACTCTAAATTTACATATAGGCTGTTAATAGTAATAATCTTTAAGTGATAGGATTATAGTGATTATTTTTTTCTACTTTAAATTTTCTTTTATACTCTTAATTTTCTACAGCCATCACTTATCAATTTTATAATCAGGAAAAAATAGCAGCTCCTCCCAGGTATTCCTGCCACCCAAGGATATACTGACTTCTGGCAGAAGTGTCTAGGGGCAAAGGTAGGGCCAAGGGCCTTGGGGCAGGAAATACTGAAGAGTTCCCTGTGGCTTGGCCTCCCCAGCTCCATGGCTAGTCCACACTTCTCCTGGGAACACTGCCTTCACTGGACTGGACAGGCACCCACCTTGGTCTGGGTTCTTTGCTTCTGTACAAGTAGAGTCTTGCTGAGGAAAGGAATAGTGTATGGGCAGAGACAAAGCGCAGGAATGACCTGCTTTTTTAATTTCCTACTAAAATTGCCTCCCTGAATTCCTGTGTCTCACACTGCTTGCCTCGTAGCTGTGCCCTATGTAACAGGAGTTCTAACTTGGCACCTTTGTTATGCTTCTCTACCACCTCTACCCTTAGACCAGGGCTCAGGCAGCCTCCTTCTGGCTCTGACTAACCAACAACCTTGTTTAGGGGGCTTCATGTGGCCGCCAGTGGGTCATCACCACTTTGTCCTATTTCTATGCGTGTATCCGCTACTCCACCTGCCTCCTTATCACAACTGGTATTTTTCCTAAACTGGGATCTTTTAAGGGAAGATGAGGCCAGAAAATGCAACAGACTCGGTGTGACACCCACCACCCCCCACCTTTCTCTAGACCTGGGAAGACTTACTCCGTGCTCCTGCCTTAAGAAAAACAAATCGGTCCATGAAAGAAAGACATTCTGGGAGTCTGCCCCAGGTTAGCCAAGAGACCTGGGCATGAAACTGAGCTCTCTGGCTTCCTGGGCCCCCTGTGCTGTCTATATTTAGCCAAGCTGCCCCAAGCCTTGTCCACCTTGACTGAAAGCCAAAGCAGGCAGTTTGCTTATAAACATTCTGTGCCTGCCAGCTCATGCCAGCCAACCATTTAGATATCGGTTTTAAAATGTGAGGCTCCCCTTGCACCCAACTCTGAGGGTCTGCAGAGAATACACACCAAGGGCTCCACAGCCCAAGTTTTTCCCAAGGCCAAGAGTGACCTCAGCCAAGTGCCTGAAAATGAAAGGCGTGTCTCTCACCGCTTCATCTTGGCAGGGCTCAGCCAGCAGCTCCCTCTCAGTCCCACTGTTTCTGGTCACAGTTCTTTGAGTGTGTTGACCTACTTTCTCCCCTTCAGAGGGAAGACAGAAACCAATAAATGTCTCGCGAGAACTCTTGTTCTCAGAAATGGTGACTCTGTCTTCTGGGCCCTCATCCTTTCCCTGCTCCGTTATCACTCTGCTCTGCCTACTTCAAGCATGACTGGAGAAAAACCCTGAGTGTTGCTTGCTGTCCCCATTTTACAACTGTATTTTCAGAGGCAGCGTGGCCCACATATCACAGGGATGGGGACAGAGCCTGCCCCCCTTTCCTTCCTTTCTTTTTTCTTCTTTAAAAAAAAAAAACAGTTTATTTATTGAGCTGTGTTTGGGTCTTAGCTGTGATGCATGAGATCTCCACTGTGTCATTTGAGATCTTCCCTTGCCATGCATGGACTCTCCAGTTGTATTGCGTGGGCTCAGTTGCCTCATAGCATGTTGGATATTAGTTTCTCAACCAGGGATCAAACCTGTGTCCCCTGCATTGCAAGGCAGATTTTTAACCGATGAACCACCAGGGAAGTTCCACCACCCTTTCTTTCCCTAGTATAGCCCCCACTGTTAAGTGCCATGTGCTGTAGTGAGCTTGCTTCTGCATAAGAACCTTTTGGAGATCTGCAGGGTGTCTCTGATTTTGTGACTGGTGGCATGATGAACTAAGAGATATCCAGCTTGACCATTTCCTACATCTGGCTTGGGCCTCTGAAAAGTGGCTCAGGTGTCTCAACTCTGTAGTTGCCTTAACAGGCAGAATCCTTCTTTGGACAGTGTACACAGGTGACTCTGCAATACCCTCCATTGAGATTTTTAGTGGCAAATTGATCATTTTAAGCTGTCTTTACACTTCCCAGTCTGCATGCCATTGCCCACTTCCTCTAGCCATCAGTTAAAATCAGCTTGGAAAATATATGCCCATTTTAATATCAGTCTGAGAAAAATCAATTAGGTGGATAAGTCTGCTGGGGTTCAGAGGTAGGGTGGGGCTGCGTCATATAATGAATTCCAGAGTGCCTTTGGGATTATCAAGGAGCTTTAATAAGCTGCCGTGTCTATTCTCCATGACTGTAGATAATCAAATGGATCTTATTTAGCTCCTCTATTCCTGCCTGCTTTGTCTCCTTTCTTCCCAACTTGTCCCTGTGTGCATAGCAGATTATATACAACCAGCCTGTCTTCTAGCATCCTATCAGATTTCATTGACATTGGGTAACATGTGGTTTGAGAAAGATTACAGGTCTTTTTCACCAGCTCCAAAATAATGTTAAGAGTCATGGTGGCCACAGGATCCTGCACCTCTGCAGCCAGCTGGGCCAGGGGTGGGGTGAGCCCTCCCCCCGGAGAGCTGAGCCAGCAGCAGGTGAGGAAACAGGGCATAGTTGCAGACAACAGTTGGGGATCTCTGCTTTTTGGGGACCTTTCCTAGTTGTGGCTGTGAAGTGTCTGTCCCCCCACCCGACCATCTGGGTTGATTGGAGGCAAAATGAGAATGAATAACAACAGGACCTCTGTCTCCCCATGACTGGAGAGGGGAGGGGGCAACTGGGATGAACTTTGGGCATTGGATAGAAAGGGTGATGTTACTGAAGAGGTGAATGATGGAAGGGATGATAATGAAAGTTATTACCTTAAAGGATACCTCAGAGTTTCCTCAAGACTCTGAAGTGAGAAACGCCAGATTGGCAGGGTAGAGAGAAGGACACAACACTTGGAAGAAGCTTGCAGAGCCTGTCTTGTCATAGGCAGCACACTTTGGTGCCTTACTGACCTAGGAGACCTTCTGTAATGAAGGCAGTGTTTCTTTGTGCTCTCTAATATGGTGGTCAATAGCCACATGTGGCTTTTGAGCACATAAAATGTGGCTGGTGTGACTGAGGAACTGAATTTTTAGTTGTAGTTAATTTTAATTAAATTGACCTACATGAAAAGATACTCATCATCACTAATTATTAGGGAAATGCAAATCAAAACTACAGTGAGGTGTCACCTCACACCAGTCAGAATGGCCATCATTAAAAAGTCTAATAAATGTTGGAGAGGGTATAAAGAAAAGCTAACCCTCCTACACTGTTGATGAAAGTATAGGTTAGTACAGCCACTATGGAAAACAGTATGGCAGTTCCTCAGAAGACTAAAAATAGAATTACCATCGGATCCAGCAATCTCACTCCTGGACATATATCCAGACAAAACTCTAATCTGAAAAGATAACATGCACCCTTATATTTGTAGTAGCACTATTCACAAAAGCCAAGACATGGGAATAAACCTAAATTTCCATTGACAGAGGAATGGATAAAGATGTGGTGTATATATACAGTGGAATATTACTCAACCATAAAAAGAAGGAAATAATGTCATATGCAGCAGTTGAACGAATCAGAAGATTATTACACTAAGTGAAATAAATCGCGAAGACAAATACCATGATACCACTTATCAGTTCAGTTCAGTTCAGTCGCTCAGTCGTGTCTGACTCTTTGCGACCCCATGAATCGCAGCATGCCAGGCCTCTCGTCCATCACCAACTCCTGGAATTCACTCACACTCACGTCCATCGAGTCAGTGATGCCATCCAGCCATCTCATCCTCTGTCGTCCCCTTCTCCTCCTGCCCCCAATCCCTCCCAGCATCAGAGTCTTCTCCAATGAGTCAACTCTTCCCATGAGGTGGCCAAAATACTAGAGTTCCAGCTTCAGCATCATTCCCTCCAAAGAAATCCCAGGGCTGATCTCCTTCAGAATGGACTGGTCGGATCTCCTTGCAGTCCAAGGGACTCTCAATAGTCTTCTCCAACACCACAGTTCAAAAGCATCAATTCTTCAGCACTCAGCTTTCTTCACAGTCCAACTCTCACATCCATAAATGACCACTGGAAAAACCATAGCCTTGACTAGATGGACCTTTGTTGGCAAAGTAATGTCTCTGCTTTTGAATATGCTATCGAGATTGGTCATAACTTTCCTTCCAAGGAGTAAGCATCTTTTAATTTCATGGCTGCAGTCACCATCTGCAGTGATTTTGGAGCCCCAAAATATATGTGAAGTCTAAAATATGACACAAATGAACTTATTTACAAAATAGACCCACGGACATAGAAAGCAAATTTATGCTTACCAAAGGGGCAAGGGAGTGGGGGAGAGAAGGATTGGGAGTTTGGGATTAGCAAATGCAAACTATTATATATGGGATGGATAAACAATAAGGTCCCACTGTAGAGCACAGGGAACTATATTCAATATCCTGTGATAAACCATGATAGAAAACAATATGGAAAAGAATGTGTGTATATGTATGCGTGTGTGTGTATGTATATATATATAATGTATGTATAAATGACTCCCTTTGCTGTATAGCAGAAATTAACACAATATTGTAAATAAATTATACCTCAATAAAATTTAAAAAATAAATACATTAATTGACCTAGCTGCATGTGGTTAGTGTTTGTCCAGTGGGGCATCACAGCCCTAGAGTCACAGTTGACTCAGGCAAATGGGGCAGTCCACTGCAGAGCTGTAAAGTACTGACTACAGCCAACAGCCCTGGCATAAATCCTGGTTTGCCATTTATTAACTTTGTAACTTTGCAGAAGTTACCCAACCTCTTTGAGCCTATTTTCTCATCTGTAAGATGGAGAGTCTAACAGTGCAGAAACCACAGAAGGCTGTTGGAAAGATTGAATGAGGTAATTCATGTAAAACTCTCAGCAAAGTGCCTGACATCTGTGACTTGCTCACTAAATGGTTACTGTCAGGATGTTTTGATGTTAAGATGTAATGATGTTTAGACCTATCTTATTTTTCTGTGCTTTGGCCCTAGTCATTGAACATCAGTAAATCAGCCTGACTTGCTAAGTGCCTGGAGGTGTGAGGATGATGACATTTGCCCTTATTGGCTCCCTTGAGCTCCATAGCACAGGATCTGTTATTTGATTCTGTAGCTTTATTGAGTCTGAGCTCTGAATGAAATGAGGTTTTTTAATGAAAGAAAAGATGAAACTGTCAAGGTCAGAATAATAACATAAAAAAAAATCACATGTCCCACGTTCCCAATTTTCCATTCATTGAACAGGCATTTATTTGCTGAGAGACTAGTGATTACAAGCACAGACATTGGAGCTAGACTGACTGGGCTTGTATCCATTAGTTACTAGCTGTGTGACTTGGACAAAGTTACTTAACCTCTCTGTGTCTATTTCCTACTTCTCAGTTGAGCATAGTAATAGTACCTGCCTCACAGGGTTGTCGTACATATTAAATGAATCATACAATGGAATATTGTTCCACCATAAAAAGAATGAAATAATGCCATTTGCAGCAACATGGATGGACCTAGAGATTGTCATACTGGATGAAGTAAGTCAGAGAGAGACAAATATAATATGACAATACGTATACATGGAATCTAAAAAAGTGGTATAAATAAACTTACTTGCAAAACAAATAGAGTCACAGATATAGAAAATTATGATTACCAGCAGGGAACTGGGGTGGCGTATGTGTGTGCTCATTCACTCAGTCATGTCTGACTCTTTTGCGACCCCATGAGGCTCCTTTTGAAATCTCCATGGGATTCTCCAGGCAAGAATACTGAAGTGGGTTGCCATTTCCTTCTCCAGGGGATCTTCCTGACCTAGGGATCGAACTCAAGACTCCTGCATTGGCAGACTGATTCTTTATCACTGAGCCACCTGGGAAGCTGTATATACTACTGTATACACTACTGTATATAAAATAGATAACGAATAAGAATCTACACAATACTCTGTAGTGGCCTAATGGGAAAAGAATCTAAAAAAGAGTGGATATATATCTATCTATAACTGATTGACTGGCTATACACCTGAAACTAACACATTATTGTAAATCAACTATACTCCAATAAAATTTTTTTAAAGATTAAATGAATCAGTGCATGTAAAGCACTTATCAAATTACTTAGCACTAATAATAAACTGTGAAGAAAGCTGAGTGCCGAAGAATTGATACTTTTGAACTGTGGTGTTGGAGAAGACTCTTGAGAGTCCCTTGGACTGCAAGGAGATCCAACCAGTCCATCCTAAAGGAGACCAGTCCTGGGTATTCATTGGAAGGACTGATGCTAAAGCTGAAACTCCAATACTTTGGCCACCTCATGCAAAGAGTTGACTCATTGGAAAAGACCCTGATGCTGGGAGGGATTGGGGGCAGGAGGAGAAGGGGACAACAGAGGATAAGATGGTTGGATGGCATCACCGACTCAATGGACATGAGTTTGGGTGAACTCTGGGAGTTGGTGATGGACAGGGAGGCCTGGCATGCTGCGATTCAAGGGGTCACAAAGAGTCAGACATGACTGAGTGACTGAACTGAACTGAATAATAAGCACTTGATAAATATTGGCTGATGTAATTAACTATATGCTCAGCACCATATTAAGTGCTGGTAAAACAAGTAAGTACCATCGCTGCTTAAGGTTATTGGCTAGTAGAGGGAGAAAGCTACATGGACATAGAAATATAATAAAATATAGACAATAAAGATGGAAGCATGCTTAGGATACTGAGGGGACATCAAGAAAGAAGAGATCCAAGTTGGCTTGGAGGGCAATCTGAAAACTTTTCATAGAGCTGGAGAACAGTTAGTGGTGGGGTGCACTGCAGGTAGGTACATGTTTGTAGAAATAAATAAGAATGATGTGTCCAGAGAACTAAAGGCAGTTGATCAATTGGTATGCCTAGGATGTAAGGGAGAGGGAATAAATGGAAGATAAGGTTGAAAAGGTCAGCAGGAAACAAATCTTAAAAGACCTTATACATTAGGTTTAAGAATTTGTACTTTATCTTGAACAATGGAAAATCATCAAAAGGTTTTAAGTAGGGAAATACCATGATTGGGCATTTTAGAAGGACCCTACTGGCATCAATTGGGGGAAAATACTAGAGGCAGAGATGCCAAGCTAAGAAACTACTGTAGTCATCCAGGCATAAGATGATGAGGTTGATGACCGAAAGTAACTGTCATGGGGATGGAAAGGTGGGGAATAGTACTGGAGATTGAATTGACTGATGAATACAGAAGGAGGACCAGTTTTGAAGAGGAAGTCGATGGAATCATTTGGGGCCATATCAGGTTTATGTAAGGCATTTGGAACTCATGGAAGAAGGAGGTTAGCACTAGACATACAAATATGGGAGACATTAGAACTCTGCATCAGGCCCTTTTTTTTCTCATTCTCCACTTTCTTCCTAGGTTATTTTTCCCAGGGCTTTAAATACTATATCTATATTAATAAGTGCAGTTTCTAAACTTCCATCTCTAGCCCTGACCACTTCACTGAGGTCTATCTAGACGTCTATAGCCAGCCATCTACTTAGGATCTCCAGCTGGATGACTCACACACATCTCAAATTTAATATGTCCAGAACTCGCTTGCTCCGCCCCTTGTCTTCCAGTCTCAGTGGCACCCACTGTCTGTCTGTTTGCTAAGGGTCAGACACTCTGGTTGTTCCTTCAAGTTGCCTTTGTAAAAATTCCTTCCTCTTAGTCCAACAAATGGACTTAGGAACAAACTGGACTTACAAATGTATTCTTGGAATGGAATTCATTCATAGGTAGGGGTCTTACTGTATGTTTATTGGAGAGGGGACTGGTGGAATTTGCTGGGTGAAGGATGGGAGGTGAGGGAAAGGAAGGATCAAAGGTACTCGTACAGTACCTGGTAGGTGCTCAATGAATATTTGCTGAATGAATGGGTCGGGATATGGATGGAAGTTGAAGCTGTGGGAAATGTGTGATCTTAGGATCACTTCAAGGAGAGCCTGAAGAGTAAAATGAGATTCTAAAGAGATGTGTAGAGGAAGGGATGCTTACAAAAGCAACTTGAAGGAACAACTAGGGTGGTAGGAGGAGAAGCCAGAAAGTGTGAGAGTACAGAAGGCAGTCCTGCTTCCCTCTCCAGAAGTAACCAATGCTAACAGATGGGTGGGGAGCCTTCCAAATCATCTTCTATATATTTACATACATTCACAAATGTTTATATTGCATGCATATGTAGTTTGGGGTTTTATGTAAATGAACTCATAGTACATGCATTATTCTAGCACTTGCTTTTTAAAAAAAAATAACAGCTTTATTGAATTGAGCTGTACTTCGCACACCATACAATTCACACATTAAAACTGTACAATTCAGTGGCTTTTAGAACTGTACGATTCAGTGGTTTTTAGTATATTCATGGATATATACAACCACCTTCATAGTCAGGTTTTGGAACATGTTCATCACCTCAAAACGAAACCCTGAGCCCTTTAACTGTTACTCACTTATCCCCAGTGCCCACCCACAGCCTGAAGACACCACTAATCTCCTTTCTGTCTCTATAGATTAGCCTATTTTGGACTTGCCTATAAATGGAAGCATGTAATCCATGGTCTTTTGTGACGGGCCTATTTCTCTTAGCACATGTTTTCGAGCCTTATCTATGTCATAGTATGAATGAGAGCTTCATTCTTTTTACTGCTGAATAACGGTCCATTGTACATGTACACCACATTTTTTTTTTACCAGTTCATCAGTTAGTGGACACTGGGTTTCCACATTTTCAGTTCAGTTCAGTTCAGTCACTCAGTCGTGTCCGACTCTTTGCGACCCCATTAATTGCAGCACGACAGGCCTCCCTGTCCATCACCAACTCCCGGAGTTCACCCAAACTCATGTCCATCAAGTCAGTGATGCCATCCAGCCATCTCATCCTCTGTCATCCCCTTCTCCTCCTGCCCCCAATCCCTCCCAGCATCAGAGTCTTCTCCAATGAGTCAACTCTTCGTGGCCAAAGTATTGGAGTTTCAGCTTTAGCATCAGTCCTTCCAAAGAACACCCAGGACTAATCTCCTTTAGGATGGACTGGTTGGATCTCCTTGCAGTCCAAGGGACTCTCAAGAGTCTTCTCCAACACCACAGTTCAAAACCATCAATTCTTTGGCACTCAGCTTTCTTCGCAGTCCAACTCTCACATCCATACATGGTCACTGGAAAAACCATAGCCTTGACTAGATGGACCTTTGTTGGCAAAGTAACGTCTCTGCTTTTTAATATGCTATCTAGGTTGGTCATAACTTTTCTTCCAAGGAGTAAGCGTCTTTTAATTTCATGGCTGCAGTCACCATCTGCCGTGATTTTGGAGCCCAAAAAAATAAAGTCTGACATTGTTTCCACTGTTTCCTCATCTATTTCCCGTGAAGTGATGGGACCAGATGCCATGATCTTCGTTTTCTGAATGTTGAGCTTTAAGCCAACTTTTTCACTCTCCTCTTTCACTTTCATCAAGAGGCTCTTTAGTTCCTCTTCACTTTCTGCCATAAGGGTGGTGTCATCTGCATATCTGAGGTTACTGATATTTCTCCCAACAGTCTTGATTCCAGCTTGTGCTTCGTCCAGCTCAGTGTTTCTCATGATGTACTCTGCATAGAAGTTAAATAAGCAGGGTGACAATATACAGCCTTGGCGTACTCCTTTTCCTGTTTGGAACCAGCCTGTTGTTCCATGTCCAGTTCTAACTGTTGCTTCCTGACCTGCATACGGATTTCTCAAGAGGCAGGTCAGGTGGTCTGATGTTCCCATCTCTTTCAGAATTTTCCACAGTTTATTGTGATCCACACAGTCAAAGGCTTTGGCATAGTCAATAAAGCAGAAATAGATGTTTTTCTGGAACTCTCTTGCTTTTTGATGATCCAGCGGATGTTGGCAATTTGATCTCTGGTTCCTCTGCCTTTTCTAAAACCATCTTGAACATCTGGAAGTTCACGGTTCACATATTGCTAGCTGTCATGAATAATACTGTTATGAGCATTCAATTTCAAGCTTTTGTGTGGACGTTTATTTTCATATCTCTTGAATATATACCAAGGAGTGGAATCGTTGGTGTTTTGCTGAAAGTTTTAACTTTTGTCTCAAGTTCAAAGGAGTTGTTAACAAAATAAGCCACTTATTATATACAAATAAATAATACAGATATTTATTAGAGAATTATCTAGCTTACTTTCAACATACTAGCATTAAAAGAAAAGAGAACTAGAAAGAGCGGAGAATACATCACAAAATTGGATTTTGATCAACATCCAGACTTAAAGTCCTGTGTCACAGCACATCTGGAGTCCCGATTGGGAAAAGAGTCCCAGGCAGTGTGTCCACTCCATGGGTGAGACGTCAAAGATTGTAGTTCAGGGTTCCCACTTATAATCATAGGATGGATGCAAACTGATATCATTATCAATCTGTGACCAAATTGCAAGCCTAGTTTCCTGTTAATGCTGTTTGTTTTGTCTTGTAAAACTTGGAATGTTGCTAAGCCTATAGCAACATTTCTATAAAGAAAGCTGAGCACTGAAGAATTGATGCTTTTGAACTGTGGTGTTGGAGAAGACTCGAGAGTCCCTTGGACTGCAAGGAGATCCAACCAGTCAATCCTAAAGGAAATCAGTCCTGAATATTCATTGGAAGGACTGATGTTAAAGCTGAAACTTCAATACTTTGGCCACCTGATGCGAAGAACTGACTCACTGGAAGAGACCCTGATGCTGGGAAAGATTGAAGGCAGGAGGAGAAGTGGATGACAGAAGATGAGATGGTTGGATGGCATCACCGGCTCCATGGGCATGAGTTTGAGTAAGCTGTGGGAGTTGGCGATGGACAGAGAAGCCTGGCGTTTTGCAGTCCATGGGGTCACAGAGTCGGACACGGCTGAGCAACTGAACTGAACTGAACTGCTAAGCCTGAGGCTTGGTTGGCCAGGCCCCCCCTCCAGGTTCTCAACAATCTCAAGATGCCTCCCCCATCTTATCTATGGTGCTGCAAGTCTTGCACTCATAGCAGGCAGTCACTCCCAGTCACTCCCAGTCAGGGCAGTGTCCAGGCAGGTTAAAAGCAAGGTCAGAGGCCTGCTCTGCTTTGTCTCTGAAGCCTATATAAGAATGTTCATTTAATTTCCCTGACACTGGATCATACAGTATCTCTAGGTTTGAAATTTTGAGAAACTGCCACACATTTTCAAAGTGGCTGCACCATTTTACATTCCCACCAGCAACCCAAGAGGACTGCAGGTTCTCCACATCTTCACCGACATTTGTTATCTATCTTTTTGATGATTGCCATACTCAGGGTGTGATATCACTTGCTTTTTAATTTAAGGTGCCTTGAATATTTGTCCATATCAGCACTTATAGATTTCTTGCATATATAACCACCATGTAATATTCCACAGAGACCATCCTTTTCAAGATGATCCTGTCCTGTACCACTGTGCTCTTTCCTCCCCCAGGGCTCAGCAGCATGGACACAGAAAGAGCAGTGGTGGCTGATTGCATTGATCCGGATTTGGAAGTTGTTAAAGCAGAAGGATAAGGTGAGAATGGTATTGTGGTAATGGTGAGAGAATGCTTGAAGTGAGTTACCAACCCTGGTGCATATCGTGATGGTGACAGCCACAGTGACAAAGAGCTGGAATGGGTGACATAGCACAGTGGTCAGTACCTTAAAAGTAGGGGTTCTGCCCATGTTCATTGCAGCACTGTTGACAATAGCCAAACACGGAAGCAACCTAAATGTCCATCAATGGGGGAATGGATGAAGAAGATGTGGGGGGTGTGTGTGGCAGGGGGTGGTGGAATAGTATTCAGCCATAAAAAAGAACACAACAAATGCCATTTTCAACAATATGGATGGACCTAGAAATTGCCATACAGAGTGAAGTAAGTCAGACACAGAAATTATATGATATCACTTACACACGGAATCTAAAAAGCAATGATACAAATAAACCTACAAAACAGAGACTCACAGACTTAGAGAATGAATGTATGGTTACCAGGAGAAAGAGGGGGGATAGTTAGAGAGTTTGGGATGGACATGTACACACTGCTGTACTCAAAATGGATAACCAGCAAGGACTGACTGTATAGCACATGGGACTCTGCTCAGTATTATGTGGCAGCCTGGATGGGAGAGGGGTTTGGAAGAGAATGGATACATGTATATGTATGGCTGAGTCCCTTTGACACTCACCAGAAACTATCACAATGTTGTTAATCAGCTATACTCCAGTACAATATAAAAAGTTTAAGAAAAAAAGTAGGGGTTTTGCATGACACTGGAAACATAGTTTTTTGTTTTATTTTGCATTTACCCATTTTCTTTGTTGAGGTTTTCTTTCTTTATTTAATTGCATCATTCACTGTTTACCTTCTTAAACAGATGGCTCAGAACATAATATGACCTTGCTTTGTGACACAGAGTGGCCATTATGACCATCTGCTTTTGCCCTGGACCTCTGAGGCATGTAGTAATATGTCTTTCCCTATTAAATGGGTCCCAGATTTCTGTGCTTTTGAAATTCTGTCTTGTTTAGTTTCCAGCTTTACTCTTTTTGTGTCAGAGGCTGAGACCAGTATATTCTAGGTTCTTCTAATGTACAGATGTTTCACCAAGGGCTGACCTCATATATCTCCTGTGAAGTTCATAGATTTTATGATAGCAGTTTGACAGGCTGTTTAGATGATTTTTCCTCTTCTAGGTTTGTGCTTGTATTATGGCAGAGGTTATGAGAAATCTGATCTCCAGAGAAGTGTTGGTGCTTCTTTAATTTGATAAAAGCTGTTTTTGGCAAGCTAGTTATCTTGCATTGAAGAATTAAACGAATAAGTTTGTATTTACCTTATCCACACTCTTTTTAATGGTAGAGACCTGCTTAGTCCAATACAAGTAGCCATTAGCTACATGAAACTTTTGAAATTTAAATGTAAGTTAATTAAGTAAATCAGATTAAAAATTCATTTCCTCATTAGCCCTAGCCACATTTCAGGTTCTCAGTAGTCACATGTGCCTAATAATGGCTATTGTATTGGAGAGTGCAGATACAGAACCTTCCCATCATCATAAAAAGTTCTAATTTTCAGCCGTGGTCTAGACTTTAAATCAGTCTCCTCTCAGACTGGAGTTTTAAACGTGAAACTTATGCAGCAAACATTTAAACAGCAGCCCTGTTCCTACTACTCTACAGTACTCTCTGACCTTCCACCCCCATCATGACCCTTCCTTGCCCTCTGTCAGTGTATTATTACTTCCTGTTGCTACTATAATAAATTACCACAAACTTCATGGCTAAAAACAACATAAATTTATTATCTTACACTTCTGAAAATCAGAAGTCTGAAATCATCCATTTTTCAGCTTCCAGAAGCCATGGGCATTCCTTGGCTCATGGCCCCTTCCTCCATCTTCAAAGCCAGCACATAGCTTCTTCAAACCTCTCTTTCGGTGTCTGACCCCTGCTTCACATTGCCTGCTTTAATTCTAACCCTGCTGTTTCTCCCTTATGTGGACTCTGTAAATAGATTAGGCCCACCTGGATAATCCAGGATAATGTCCCCATCTTAAATCCTTAACTTAATCACACCTGCAAAGTCCATGTAAGGTAACATCTTCACAGATCCCAATGATTAGGACGTGGACATCTCTGGGGGATCACAATTCAGTATACTGGAACAGGCAGTCTTCTCCAGTGGCCTCTTGTTTTCCTTGAAGATCAGTGCTGCACAGAGTACACTGCACACTGATATGCCAAGGTTTGCTGCAGAGAAAGGAGAATATTTTAAAATCTTATTTTCGGATTTTCTGCCTACATCCTGTCTGGAAATATTAATGCCAAATTTTGGTTGTTCTGACTCCTCAAAATATGATGTGTGAGTACAGGGCCACTGGAGTGTCATGTAGGCCAGACAGATCCACAGCTGACTCAGCCTCCAATCAAGAGTGTTTCCCTATGGTAACACAGTTGCTGCTTCAGGGCTGGTCTCTGCCAGCCTTTCTTTTAAAAAACAAACAGACCACAGATATAAACAGAAAAAACCCTCCTGAACTGAGAACTTGTTATATTACCCAAAGCAAAGCCTCCTGAACATCTCTTTACCAAGAGAAGGGTGGAAGATGAAAGCCAGAGTCATTCCTAGGAGAAGCAGCAGCAGAAACCAATGTGAAATTGGACTTCTACTTTAAGTCTGGACAAGATGGCGTAGACTCACTGCTCCCTGTTCCTGTCAGCTGAGTATAATTATGAATCCTAGAAATAATTCAAGAGGCAACCAAAGAATTCTAAAAGAGGTAAAGAGGAAGGCAGAGTGGCTGGAAATTCCAGGACTGGAGGAACACCGTGGTAGCCTTATGACTTACAGAAGGCAACACAGGCCCAGCATTTCCCAGCTCCCAACCTAGCAACAGATGGTTGCTCAGGTAGGCTCCTCTGGATTGAATGGGAGTCCTGCTGACAATACCAAGTGAGCAGGGCAACTCCAGCAAGGAGCCCCACTGACAATAAGCAATCAGGAGAAGTGCTTTCCTTTCCCACCAGGCCAGAGACTCCCCTAGCCCACGAAAAGATACTGTGCAAACAGGGCACCATCAAGGGGAAATGCTATTGCAACAAGCAGTCTGGCTCAGGAAGCCTTTTGTCCTTACGGTCTTAAGGATTCCCCTCTCCCCAAAAGATATACCAGGCATACAGCACTGGCAAGGGGTGGGGGAGTTGCCACCAGAATAAGCAAAGCCAGGTAAGATGTGCTGTTTTTAAAGACTAGAGACTCACCTCCTCCAGCTAGAGACATGGGGCAGCCCAGCCTGGTGAAGCACCTTCTGCTCCCTCAGGCAGCACCAGCAGGTACCAGTGAGGGCCCCGTCAGCACCATGTTAACCAAGCCAAACAAAATTGCACCACAGAGGCTCTGAAAAGTAAATTGTCATTGAAACTGCAGCCTACAAAAGTAGGTTAGGAATTGTGTGCTAAAACTAAACATTGTCCACTAAAATAAAAGATTTAAATTGTCTCCTAACATAGTAGCCAAATGTCCAGAATACAATGAAAAATCACCCATCATACCAAGAACCATAGAATTACAACTAGAGTGATAAAAGACAATCAACCGACATCACTATCAAGATGAATCAGATGTTAGAATTATCTGACAAGGATTTGGTTTTTTATTGAATGATAATTGCTTTACAGAATTTTGTTGTTTTCTGTCAAACCTCAACATGAATCAGCCATAGGTATACATTTGTCCCCTCCCTTTTGAAACCTCCTCCCATCTCCCTCCCCATCCCACCCCTCTAGGTTGATACAGAGCCCCTGTTTGAGTTTCCTGGGCCATACAGCAAATTCCCTTTGGCTATCTATTTTTACATATGGTAATGTAAGTTTCCATGTTTCTCTTTCCATAATCTCACCCTCCCCTCCCCTCTCCCCATGCTGCTAAGTCTGCTGCTAAGTCGCTTCAGTCGTGTCCAACTCTGTGTAACCCCATAGATGGCAGCCCACCAGGCTCCCCCGTCCCTGGGATTCTCCAGGCAAGAGTACTGGAGTGGGGTGCCATTTCCTTCTCCAGTGCATGAAAGTGAAAAGTGAAAGTGAAGTCACTCAGTCATGCCCAACTCTTAGCAACCTCATGGACTGCAGCCTACCAGGCTCCTCCGTCCATGGGATTTTCCAGGCAAGAGTACTGGAGTGGGGTGCCATTGCCTTCTCCACCTCTCCCCATGTCTGTAAGTCTATTCTCTATGTCTGTTTCTCCATGCTGCCCTGCAAACAAATTCTTCAGTACCATTTTTCTAGATTCTGTATATGTGTGTTAGAATACAATATTTATCTTTCTCTTTCTGACTCACTTCACTCTGTATAATAGGTCTAGCTTCATTCACCTCACTAGAACTGACTCGAATGCATTCCTTTCTATTTCTGAGTAATATTCCATTGTGTATATATACCATAACTTCTTTATCCATTCATCTGTTCATGGACAGTTAGGTTGCTTCCATGTTCTAGCTATTGTGAATAGTACTGCAATGAACAGTGAGATACATGTGTCTTTTTCAATTTTGGTTTCCTCAGGGTATATGCCTAGGAGTGGGATTGCTGGGTCATATGGTGGTTTTATTCCTAGGTTTTTAAGGAATCTCCATACCATCTTCCATAGTGGCTGTGTCAGTTTACATTTCCACCAACAGTGCAAGAGGGGTCCCTTTCCTCCACACCCTCTCCAGCATTTATTTTTTGTAGACTTTTGGATGATGGCCATTCTGACTAGTATGAGGTGATATCTCATTGTAGTTTTGATTTGCATTTCTCTAATGAGTGATGTAAAGCATCTTTTCATGTGTTTGTTAGACATCTGTATGTCTTCTTTGGAAAATGTCTGTTTAGGTCTTTTTCCCACTTTTTGATTGGGTTGTTTGTTTTTCTGGTATTGAGTTGTACGAGCTGCTTGTATATTTTGGAAATTAATCCTTTGTCAGTTGTTTCATTAGCTATTATTTTCTCCCATTCTGAGGGTTGTCTTTTCACCTTGCTTATACTTTTCTTTGCTGTGCAAAAGCTTTTAAGTTTAATCAGGTCCCACTTGTTTACTTTTGTTTTTATTTCTATTACTCTAGGAGGTGGGTCATAGAGGATCTTGCTTTGATTTATGTCATCGAGTGTTCTGCCTGTTTTCTTCTAAGGGTTTTATAGTTTCTGGTCTTACATTTAGGTCTTTAATCCATTTTGAGTTTATCTTTGTATATGGTGTTAGGAAGTGTTCTGATTTCATTCTTTCACATGTAGCTGTCCAGTTTTCCCAGGACCATTTATTGAAGAGGCTGTCTTTGCCCCATTGTATATTCTTGCCTCCTTTGTAAAAAATAAGGTACCCATAGGTGCATGGGTTTATTTCTGGGCTTCCTATCTTGTTCCATTGGTCTATATTTCTGTTTTTGTGCCAGTACCATACTGAGAATTATCTGACAAGGATTTTAATGCAGCACCACAAAAATGCTCCAATAAGCAATTGCCATGTCTCTTGTAAAAAATGAAGGAAAAAAAAAGAGGAAGTCAGAGCAAAGAAACAACAAGTTATAAAAAAGAAACAGCAATTATAAAACTGAAGGATACAATAGCAGAAATTAAAAACTTGCTGGTTAGGCTCAATAGTGTAGTGGAGATGACAGAGGATAGAATCAGTGAACTTGAGGATACACCAATAGAATTTACTCAATCTGAGCAACACAGGAAAAAAATAGACTGGAAAAAAAAATAGAGCCTCTAAAACCTGTGGGAAATTACAAAAGATCCATATCAGAGTCCCAGAAGCATACCAAAATCAAAGACAGTGCAGAAAAGGGAGAAAGCTATAGACAAATATGTCATGAACTTAGAAAAATGTTCAACAAAACATTAGCAAAATGAAACCAACAATGTATAAAAGAATTATACACCACAACCAAGTGAGATTTATTAAGGTATGCAAATCTGGTTCAATATTTTTAAAATCAACATATAAAAACTTGAAAAAAAATCAGTCAACATAGGCTACCATATATATCTGACTCTTTGCAACCCCATGAACTGTAGCCCACCAGGCTCCTCTGTCATGGTATTCTCCAGGCAAGAATACTGGAATGGGTTGCCCTTCCCTTCTCCAGGGCATCTTCCTGAACCAGGGATTGAACCCAGGTCTCCTGCATTGCAGGAGGATTCTTTACCTCCTGAGCCACCAGGGAAGCCCCATCCGTATGCCCATATCAATTAGCAAAGAAAAACACATTTGATAAAATTCAACACTTATTCATGATAAAAACCCTCAGTATACTAGGAGTAGAGGGGAACTTCCTTAACTTCATAAAGAACATCTAAACATAACAGCTAACATTATACTTAACGGTGAAATACTGAATGCTTTCCCTCTTAAGATTGGAATGAGGGAAGCATGTCTGTTCTTATCATTTCTAGTCAACATTGTGCTGGAAGTTCTGGAAAGTATAACAAGATAAGAAAAAGAAATTTTAAAAATACAGATTAGAAATAATCAAGGAAAATTGTCTCACAGAAAATTTGACCATCTGCACAATAAATCACAAGAAATCTTAAAAAAAACCTTCTAGAACTAATAATTGAACTCAGCAAGGCCATATGATATAAAACTAACACAAAAATCAATTGCATTTCTATATAATAACTGGAAATCTAAAATAACACCATTTACAATTGCTCCAAAGAAAATGAGATATCAATATTTAGGCATAAACTTAACAAAGCTGGTACAGGATTTGTATGCTGAAAATTACAAAACACTAGTGAAGGAACTTGAGATTGACTGTGTTCGTGGACTGGAAGATTCAACATACTAAAGATGTTGGTTCTCCCCAAATTGATTTATAGGTTAATGAAATCTCTATCAGAACCCCAGCAAGGATTTTTGTAGATAGAGATAGGCTTATTATAAAATTTATATGGAAGAAATTCCTTGATTGCCTAGTAGTTAAGATTCCGTGCTTTTACTGCCGTAATTTGGGTTCAGTACCTGACCAGGGTACTGAGATCGCACAAGCCACTTTGTGCAACGCCCCCCCCCCCCACCAATAGCAAAGAACCTAGAATAGCTAAAAATGATTTTTATAAAGAATAAATCAATGTAAAGGCTTACTATATAGCTACAGTAATTAAGCCAATATGATAAAAGTGGAAGGTAAACACACAGATAAATGGAACAGAATAGAGAACCCAGAAACACACCCACACAGATTTGTTCAATTGATTTTTGAAAGTTGTAAAATCAGTTCAGTGGAGGAAGGATAGCCTTTTAAACAAATAGCGCAGGAACAATTGACATCCATGGGCAAAATAAATGAATTTTGACCAAACATCACACTGTATATAAAGATTAATTCAACATGGATCACAGACTTAAAGTGTAAAACTATAAAACTTGTAGAACAAAAGCCACAGGAGAAAATCTTCATGGTCTAGGGCTCAACAAAGTGTTCTTAGACTCAATACCACAAGCATGATCCATAAAAGGAAAAACTATTAATTGTATTTCATCAAAATAACAAAGTTTTGTTCTATGAAAGATCCTATAAATATGAGCTATAAACTAGAGAAATTATTTGCAAAGTACTATCTGAAAATGATTTTTTAAATTTATTAATTTTTTTGGAGGCTAATTACAATATTGAATTGGTTTTGCCATACATTGACATGAATCTGCCACAGGTGCACATGTGTTCCCCATCCTGAACCCCCCTCCCACCTCCCTCCCCATCCCATCCCTCTGGGTCATCCTAGTGCACCAGCCCTGAGCACCCTGTCTCATGCATCAAACCTGGACTGGCGATCCATTTCACATATGATAATATACATGTTTCAATGCCATTCTCCCAAACCATCCCACCCTCACCCTCTCCCACAGAATCCAAAAGACTGTTCTATACATCTGTGAAAAGGATTTTTATCCAGAATATATAAAGAACTCTCAAAAATCAAACAATCCTGTTAGAAAATGAGCAGAAGATATAAACAAACTTTGCACTAAAGAGGATATACAGATGACACATAACACATGAAAATATATTCAACATCATTAGTCACTTTAACCTCTGAGCCACCAGGGAAGTCCTCATTAGTCATCAGGAAAGTGCAAATCACAACCATAGTGAGATATTACTACACACCTATCAGTTCAGTTCAGTTACTTAGTTGTGTCCGACTCTTTGCCATCCCATGGACTGCAGCACGCCAGGCTTCCCTGTCCCTCACCAATTCCCAAAGCTTGCTCAAACTCATGTCCATTGGGTCGGTGATGCCATCCAACCATCTCATCCTCTGTCATCCCCTTCTCCTCCTGCCTTCAATCTTTCCCTGCATCAGAATCTTCCAATGAGTCAGTTCTTCCCACCAGGTGGCCAAAGTATTGGAGCTTCAGCTTCAGGATCATTCCTTTCAATGATTATTCTGGACTGATTTCCTTTATGACTGACTGGTTTGATCTCCTTGCAGTCCAAAGGACTCTCAAGAGTCTTCTCCAACACCACAGTTCAAAAGCATCAATTCTTTGGCGCTCAGCCTTTTTTATGGTCCAACTCTCACATCAGTACATGACTACTGGAATAACCATAGCTTTGACTAGATGGACACACCTACAGAACAGCTAAAATAAAAAATATTGACACCAAATGCTGGAGAGGATGCAGAGAAACTGGATCATTCATACGTGTATTCAACATATTAATGTTTAAATAAACTGTAGGACATACATGCCATGAAATACTACTCAGCAATAAAAAGAAATAGGGTATCCGTTCATGTAATAACTTGGATGAATCTCCCAGGAATCCTCCTCAGTGAGAAAAATACATCTTAAAAAGTTACATACGTAAAAAGTTGTTTATATAATACTAATGAAATGACAAAATGTATGGTGATGGAGGACAGTTAGTGGGTGCCACAGGGGTTAGAAAATGGGGCAGATAGAAGGTAAGTATGAATGCATAGGGAGCAGCTGGAAGGATCCTTGTGATCATACAGTTCTGATCTTATTGGTGGATTCTTGAACCTACACATGTGATAGAATTGCAAACAACTCAGTCCACAGACATATACAAACAAATGATTACAGGTAAAGCTGGGGATATCTAGGGAAGATCAATGGTTCATGGGCAGTATTGATGCCATGGTTGTGGTATTGTACTACAGTTTTATAAAATGTTCCCACTTTGGGAAACTGGGTAAAGTATACATGGTATATCACTGCATTATTTCTTACAATTGCATGTGACTCTACAATGATCTCAAAATACAAAGTTCAATTTTTTTCAAAAAGAAAAACAATTGGGGCCTTGAATATTTTGCCAGAAGCTGAACTGTGGAATCTGGCTCATTTGTGGGCATGAAACTGGTTGGCCATCTGACTACAGAGTAGATAGTTAACAGTGACTCCTCCACCTTGGGGATACAGCCCCTTTGGGAGTCTGTAATAATCCAAAGAGGTATTGTTCACCTTCTGGAAATTCTCAATAACCAAATTTAATTGAAAATCACTTTCATGAAATAACAAACATTTGCTATGTAAATCTTCATCTCAGAGAACCACACTAGAAAATCAAAATAGGGTATCTCTAACCTCTCCACACCTTGGCCCTTCCAAAACAGGAATCACCAGCATGATCGTTCTTCATACAGTCAATGTCTGAGATCTGAATGGGCCTGTTAAGTCTGTCTGGTGAACAGCTGTCACCCCTAACCCTGGGTAACCAGAAAGCTCAGACCATTGAGAAACGCTGAGGGGGAATGAGAGGCTGTGGACGATTGGCTGCAAACCCCATTCCATTGCTCGGCCAAGGGCTCCAAACGGATGCACCACCATTAGATTCAACATCTTCCTTAAGAGGAGCTTAGAGGGTTTTTATGATCTTTTCCTAAAAGCTCTTTTCCTGCTTGTTCTTTAGACCTGGAACATCTTGAACTTATCACTTGCTTTGATGAAAGAGAAACTTGATTTCACAGAGGACTAAACAAACAATGGGGAAAGCACATTTCCCCTTAATATTAGTTTTTTTTCTTTAGTGACTCAAATTTAATCTTGTCAAGTTGGCTTAAAAAAAAAATGTCCTCACAAATTTTTTGTCTGCAAAAGAGATCATTTGGAAGTTTGCTTTGGTTTTATGATTTAATATCGAAATTACTAAATTGGCCAGGTTAAAAACCTCGACCTTCCTTAAGGTTTAAGTTCTGAGGCAAGAATACTGGAGTGGGTAACCATTCACTCCTCCGTGGGATCTTCCCGACCCAGGGGTCAAACCTGGGTCTCCTGCATTGCAGGCAGATTCTTTACTATCTGAGCCACCAGAGAAACCCTATATCAGGATTCCCCCCAAACTCCCTCATGTTGCCCCTTTGTACTTACACCCCCCCAACCCTGGTGACCACTGGTGTGTTTTCCATCACTAGTTTTCTCTCTTTGAGAAAGTCATAGAAATGGAATCATAAAGTAGAGAACTTTGAAACTGGCTTCTCTCCACATCATGTCTTCAGGATTCATCACATTGGTGTATCTATCAGTAGTTCATTTAAGATCCTTTTTTACTTAAGAATTACTCCCTAATTTCATTAATTAGTTTTCTAAGCAGGCTTTGTAATAGTGTAGCAACAATATAATCTGTGTGCAATGAAATCACCTTTGGTAAAATGACTGACAGTTACCAAGGTTTTTCTTATCCAATTCTTCGTCTGTTTCTGCTGATAAAAAAAAAAAAAAAAAAGCAGAGAGGCAAGAAGTAGATAATAACTTCTAAACAAGCATCATAGAGTTCTAAAACCAGCAAGTAGCACCCCTGACTGCCTGAACTGTTCTCAAACCACTTCTCTCACCACTTAATAAACCTACCAGGACAGTAGTGGCCACTGGACTTCTAGACATATGCCTCCTGCCCAGGAGCCTTCCTGTTGATTCTCGAGCCAGCTTCACACAAAAGAATGAGTACAATTGTCTAGAAAGTAACATCCCCCCACCCACCCACCCACAGATCACACCCATACCTCCTGATCACACCCACATCCCCTGCAATGAAATCATGGAGTCTCAACCACTGGACTGCCAGGGAAATCCCTAAGGTGACATTTTAAGAAATTCTTGAACTGCCCTCCTGAGGAACCCCAAATGTCTTTTACTAAAGATTTGTCATACCAGAAACTTCTACCATTAGAATCACTCATTTAGGGTAAGGAGTTCCAGAAGACCTCTCTTTAAAAAATGCAAACATGTCACATAGGAGGATATCCCGTTATGAAGTTGGGCCCTGAAGGGCTGAAACAAAACCTTCTGACCTGAGGCAGAGGCCAGATTTGGAGTGGAGCTCAGTGCTAAGGGCTGGGACCCCAGCTTAAATTAGAGGTGAGGTCAGATGACTCTGCAAGGCCAAGTGGCAGTGGTGTAACAAGCAGGGCTTTATGAGGCCTTCCCAGGAGAGCTCTTCCCCCATGTCCTCTGCTTTAGCTCCTCTCTGAAGTACCTAGATGATAGTATTTGACGCAAATTTCCTGAGTTGTTTTGCAGATGTGAAAATTCAGTTCAGTTCAGTCGCTCAGTCATGTCCGACTCTTTGCGACCCCATGAATCACAGCACGCCAGGCCTCCCTGTCCGTCACCAACTCCCAGAGTTTACTCAAACTCATGTCCATAGAGTCGGTAATACCATCCAGCCATCTCATCCTCTGTCGTCCCCTTCTCTTCCTGCCTTCAACCCCTCCTGGCATCAGGGTCTTTTCCAATGAGTCAACTCTTTGCATGAGGTGGCCAAAGTATTGGAGTTTCAGCTTCAGCCTCAGTCCTTCCAATGAACACCCAGGACTGATCTCCTTTAGAATGGACTGGTTGGATCTCCTTGCAGTCCAAGGGACTCTCAAGAGTCTTCTCCAGCACCACAGTTCAAAAGCATCAATTCTTCGGTGCTCAGCTTTGTTCACAGTCCAACTCTCACATCCATACATGACCACTGGAAAAACCATAGCCTTGACTAGACGGAACTATGTTGGCAAAGTAATGTCTCTGCTTTTGAATATGCTATCTAGGTTGGTCATAACTTTCCTTCCAAGGAGTAAGCGTCTTTTAATTTCATGGCTGCAATCACCATCTGCAGTGATTTTGGAGCCCCCCAAAATAAAGTCTGCCACTGTTTCCACTGTGTCCCCATCTATTTCCCATGAAGTGATGGGACCAGAAGCCATGATCTTCGTTTTCTGAATGTTGAGCTTTAAGCCAACTTTTTCACTCTCCACTTTCACTTTCATCAGGAGGCTTTTAGTTCCTCTTCACCTTCTGCCATAAGGGTGGTGTCATCTGCATATCTGAGGTTATTGATATTTCTCCCGGTAATCTTGATTCCAGATTGTGCTTCTTCCAGCCCAGCGTTTGTCTAGATGTACTCTGCATATAAGTTAAATAAGCAGGGTGACAGTATACAGTCTTGACCTACTCCTTTTCATGCAGATGTGAAAACCCCCCACCAAATTGAAAATATTAACTACTTGATGACCAGGAGCACATAGCCCCAGGCCTTCCAGAGCCTAAGGACTTAACCCCTGTGACACTACCCTCTTCCCTCGCCATCAGAGAATCCTGTGTGAGTTGATCACGTACCTGTCGATCCCCTGCCCCACCTGACTTAAAAATGCTTTGCAGAAACCCTTCAGAGAGCTCGAGGCTTTTTAGGGCAGGAGCTACCTGCCTCCTGGCATGGCCCTGCAGTAAACCTTTCCCTATTCCAAACTCCACCTTTTCAGTTTGTTTAACCTCACTGTCAGGTGCACGAACTTGCATTAACAGCAGGAGACACTGGGACCCAGGGAAGTGGGCTGAAAAGGGGTGGGGGTAATGTGTCAAAGAGGCAGTGGGACATGCTGAGAACAAACATTGCCTGTGTCCTCAGTACAGCCAGGCCATGGCCTGGTGGCCCCACTCTGGAGTCAGATTGCTAGATGCTGTGTTTGCTTCTGTCTTATCTATCTGCTAAGTCAACACGAAGTTGAAGCTCTGAAACCCAATTCAATAAGAGTGTTTATGAATCCAGGGTACTTAGCCAGCGCGAAGGAGGAAGCCACCTTCCAACTGCAGGAGGGCTTTCCTTTTTTATTCAGTTTCCCTTTCTTTTGTGTTTATAGTCTTTTCCCCTTCTCCCCAAAGGCACGTCACTCTGAAAGTCCTGCCTGTATTAATAAAAGCAACTCGATGGCCAAGAATCAGAGACTCTAGGTGGAGGGTAAACCAAGTCATTTCCTGTGAGGGAGGGGAGTCAGCCTCAAGTGGTCAGACTTACCCCGAACTGAGGGCAGTCGGACGACCCTTGCACACCTATTTAGGAAGCCAGGGCCGCCTTAGCCTGGGGTTAGCTGGGGCCTTGGTCTTCTTCACCGCTGTTATTTTACAACCTCTTGCTCCATGCAGACACGTACAACTAATGAAGTAACTGTTGGCGCGTCTGCCAGTAACACAGCTCATTTCTGTTGATTAGTCATAGACCGACAATCACTAAATTGGTAGACTGCACTTGAGCTGACACATTTTCAATCTAACGGTTCATAAAACAGAGGGCTGCTTATTTTATGTATATATAAGTGGCTCTTAGTGCATCAAAAGGATGTTTAAAACAACAAAGGAATAGTCAAAAGCGCAGTTTATCATCTTGGTAGCATTCAAGGCAGCCCTTGGTTAAATAAGCAAAGCAGCACACAGGCAGAGGGTGGAAGTGCTGGGGCAAGTGCAGGCTCCTTCCTAAGGGCTTCTGGCCATGGCACCAGGGCCTCCAGGCAGGTGTGCTGAGGGGCTGCCCAGGGAGCAGGAGAACTGAGTTGCAAGATGGTTCAAACCTTTGCAAAGAAAGAATCACAGAGACAGTGCTTTCTGAGAAAGAGCAGAAATGAAGTAGACCTAGGAAGCTAGTTGGGCGTCCCTGGTGACTCAGTGGTAAAGAATCTGCCTGCCAATGCAGGAGGTGCGGGTTTGACCCCTGGGTCAGGAAGATCTCCTGGAGACTAAAATCACAACCCACTCCAGCATTCTTGCCTGGGAAATCGCATGGACAGAGGAGCTTGGCGGGCTACAGTCCACGGGGTCAAAGAGTCAGACAAGACTTAGCGACTCAACAAAAGGAAGCTAGTTAAGTGTTTGAGACCCAAATGCCAATGGAAAAAGCTCTGTGTCTTTAGACCTGATGCAATTGGAACCTTTCATGTTGAGGCATGGACATTTACAGCTGGGCAGCAATCGCCCCTACATTTCTGTTCATCTGATTTTCAATTTCAGTTGTTCATTCTCTATTCCCAGCCCCACTGTGGGACTGCGTACTAATTATCTCATGGTGGTGATACCATCTGCTGAAAAGGCTGGCAGCTGAGCCATTACCATCTTCCTGCCTCTACCTGCCCTGGTACATGAAACAGAAGGCAGTGTACTGTCCCCTGTGCCCTACTCAGGGGACTGACTCAGCTTCACAGATTGAAGCAGAAACTGAGAACTTGACCCATGCTCCAGACTGGAGCCTTTGCCTGTGATGTTTAGTACTGAAGCTGGGGGACTCAGCCTGTGTGTACATGTGGCCTGGGTGGTGGAGCAGGTGACACGGGCCTTACTGTGAAATATTTGGCTAAACTACCTTCCTCTGTGGGTCCACGCACCTGTGATTGATTCATGGGCCTGGGTCTGATCTAAACGAACAAGTGAATTTCTTGACCACCACTTTTACCTCTCTCCCTGGCCACCTGGACACAATTAAAAGCCATCTGGTCACAAGAGGGTTGAGGTATAGACAAGACTGAATAATCCCATCCTTGACCCTGGGAAAAGAACTGAAAGGATCTGATGTATACACAAATCAGTTGTACCATCTTTTTGTGGAAATGGCAGCATGATCTTTCTTTGTAATCCCACTCAAAAGTATTTTTAAACTTCAGAATAGGAGTGAGGAACCCAGGTGTTGACTCTAGTAAATTGTCGCAAGCAGGCAGCATGGAAGAAGGTGGACAGGGCATACGGTCCCTAGTCTAATCTCCCCTGCCCATGAAGTTCTGAAAGTTTGGTGAGAATAACTGGTGAGTTAGAATAATAGTTAAGCATCTACTCTTTTATATATGTTAAAATATTCTTAATGCTTATGACAACTGTGAGGGATGTTACAGAGAGAGGAACATATGCATTGTGTCCTCAAAAGTTAGCAGGGACAGGGAATAAGTCTTGATTTCTTTTTTAGTTATTCTTTATTTTTACTTATTTTTAATTTTATTTTATATTAGAGTAGAAAGTCTTGATTTGACCAGAGAAAAAAGGTGGTTTGTTTTCCACTTTTGAGCCATTGATTTGATCTCCAGGGAACACAGCCTTACTGTTGCACAGCTGGGCACTGACATTAGTAGCAAGAAGCCAATCAAATTTTTTTTCCTTTTGACTCTCCTTTTCTTTTACTGATCGTATTTTGTGATTGTTCAGGTTCCTTGGATTTTTTTCCCTGTTATCAGTTCAGTTCAGTTCAGTCGCTCAGTCGTGTCCGACTCTTTGCGACCCCATGAATCACAGCACACAAGGCCTCCCTGTCCATAACCAACTCCCGGAGTTCACTCAGACTTACGTCCATCGAGTCAGTGATGCCATCCAGCCATCTCATCCTCTGTCGTCCCTGTTATCATTAGCTTGTAAAAGAATGTGGTCAGCTTCCCCCATTTGTATGAATGTAGGAGAATATTAATACAGCTACAAGAAAAGCAGAGATAAGCCAGAAGTCAAAGAATCAGTGTTCCAGCCCCAGAGGAACCATAGAAACAACTGAGACCAGCCCTTCACTTGTTTATGTGTGTTTTTTTGTTTGTTTGTTTTTTGCCGCTCTTCCCTCATAGCTCAGTTGATAAAGAAACTGCCTGCAATGCAAGAGACCTGGGTTCAATCCCTGGGTTGGGAAGATCCCTTGGAGAAGGGAAAGGCTACCTACTCCAGTATTCTGGCCTGGAGAATTCCATGAACTGTATAGTCCATGGGGTTGCAAATAATCAGACATGACTGAGCAACTCGCTTTCATTTTCACTCGCTTTCATTATTATGTGGGATCTCAGTTCCCCTAGCAGGAATTGACCCCCTGCAGTGGTAGCTCAGAGTCTTAACCACTGAACCACCAGGGAAGTTCCAGCCCTTCCCTTTCATGGTGGGGAAACAGAGACCCAGAGAGGGAAGGTGGGTCATAATTCCCATTTCTGTCCTCTTTCTGGAATGCGATATATGATTTTAGTGCTCCATACTTGGCTTTCTAATGATAGTTTGTAAAAGTTATTATTAGGCACTCCTGGGGCACAAGGCCAATTAGGTTAAGGAGTGGTACAGAGCTGTATGATGGTAGGGAAACCTAGACCCAAACTAAACATTCACCCTGGACCATCAGATCTGGAGTTGACCCTCGTTTGTGTTGTGTTGGCATTCCCCTAGGTACTAGGTACTGTCCTTGGCCTGCTTGTCTTCTGTTGGGTTGGCCAAAAGTTTCATTTGGGTTTTCTGTAAAATGTTACTTCAATTCTTAGGCTGTTCTACCTGTCTCAGCGAATAACTCATCCCTTCTCCAGTTCAGCACCCACCTTGTCACCTGTCCATCTCTTTACAAATCTCTGCTCTTCCCGTATACCCTGCTGTACTTGTAACTGCAACAAAACCTCTGTTTTGTTTGAATAAAAAAACAAGCAAAAATCTTTTCAACCTATGTCTCCCTGCCCTCCAAGCCTTGCCAGCCAAGCTTCTTGAAAGAATGGCTTGTATTTGATGTTCTAAGTCCTTCCTTTTCGTTAACCCCAGTGCCCAAACTCAACGGGTACCTTTTAAGTCTTTATCTTACAGGATCTTGCTCTGCAGCATTTCTCACTGTACTTGTCTGCCTGAAACTCTTTTTCCTGACTTTTCTTCTCTGGATTCTTCTACTCCTCTGTCCCTCAAGGGTCTTAATCGATAGTAGTTACAGTAGTTATATCTTGGGTTCACACCCAGCTTACATCTCCTTTACCGCAGTACTTCCCAACCCATCATCTCTCAGGAAGGGATGGTAAAGCCCCCGACACAGTCAATAGGTCTAGTGATGGCTCTCTAATGGGAGGTGGACACCGTACCTGTGGGAGTCCATTCTCTCTCCCTCAGAATGCAGTGAGATAGAGGAAGCAGACGGTAGGGAACTCGGCTGAGGGGTCACACCGGCTCAGAGGCTGACCCTACGGTTGTGACTGTGTGAGTGGATGAGTGACTAGGAGACACTTCCGGGCAGAGGAGGCAGCATGAGAAATAAAGGCAACTCTGCCTGAGAAACAGGGGAGAGATCCTGAAACAGGGAGGGGTGTAGAGGAGAAGAGAGGGGAAGCGTGGTGAGAGGAATAGGAGGGAGACGGGAGTGAGGAGAGGAAGCATGGGAGAGGGCACCCAGGGGAGTTCTGACTCTCCATGAGGGGCTGTGGTGCTGGCTGCACTACATTTCCACGTGACTCCCTGGATCCTTGTAATGACTCTCTCTTCTCACTACCTTATTTTAGTGGGGTTTTGTTTCTTGCCACTTTTATCCTAATGTACCTCTTCTTTTGTGCTGCTGGAGAAGACTCTTGAGAGTCCCTTGGACTGCAAGGAGATCAAATCAGTCAATCCTAAAGGAAATCAACGCTGAATATTCATTGGAAGGACTGATGCTTAAGCTGAAGCTCAAACTTCAATACTTTGGCCACCTGATGTGAAGAGCCGACTCACTGGAAAAGACCCTGATGCTGGGAAAGATTGAAGGCAGGAGGAGAAGGGGACCACAGAGGACGAGATGGTTGGATGGCAACACCGACTCAATGGGCATGAACTTGGACAAACTCTGGGAGATAGCAGAGGATAAAGGAGCCTGGTGTGCTGGGATCCATGCGGTCTCAAAGAATCAGACATGACTTAGCGATTGAACAACAACAACAATCTCTTCCACCACTTCCTCAACCTCACCCTGAGTGATCTTCTCCACTCTTTTCAGTTTAAAATATTTTTATTCAATGCATATAGTTTTTTTTTTAAAAAAAAGCATGCCAAAGGCTTATACAAAAGGCTTATACAAAGTGATAAGCAGAAGACCCTATGCCCATCCCTTTCATGCTTCCCAAAAGCAATATCTTTTTGAAGTATTCCTTACAGTGTTTACCTCAGTCATTGAAAATAATGATTATCCCACTGTTTCTTTATTTTTATTCCAGTAAAATATACATTGCACAGATTTACCATTTCGACTAATTTATGTGTACAGTAGCATTAAGTACAGTAGCATTAAGTACAGTTGTGTTGTGGTACAGACATCACCACGAGCCATCTACAGAAGTTTTTCATTCTCTCAAACTGAACTTCTGTATCCAGTAAACAGTAACTTCTCATTCCCTTCCTGCCCAGCCCCTGGTAATGACTCTTCTAGGTCATGTCACTATAAATTTTATTCTAGGTACATCAGATAAATGGAGTCATACAATATTTGTCCTCTGTTGTCACACTTATTTCACTTAGCAAATGTCTTCCAGGGTTGTCTATGTTGTAATATATATCAGAATTTCATTCCTTTTTAAAGGTTGAAACATATTCTATTTTGTATACATAAAACATCATATTTTATTTGTCTTTTCATTCATTGATGGACATTTGATCTATTTCTATCTTTGGCTATTATGAATGTGCTGCTATGAACTCAAGTGTATAATATCTGTTTGAGCCTCTGCTGGCATTTCTTTGGGACATATCTATATCTCCAGAAATGGAATTATTGGATCATATGGTAATTCAGTGTTTGCTTTTCTAAGGAGCACTGTGTTGTCTTCCACATTCTACTGTTTTCTTATCAAACACTTTTTAAACATCATTTACTGATTTTGTGTTATGGTACCTGATGATCTATCCACTCTTAAAGTATTCTCTAGGCCTTGTGTACTGATGACTTCCCATCTATATTTCCAGCCCTCACTTTCCCTTGAGCTTCAGGCTTATATTATCCAAATGCTTACTGGACATCTCCATGTGGATGTTAAGCTCACCGTATGCAGAGCATAAATAAAATGCTTACCCCTGCCCTTACCCAGACTTTCTCTTCCTCTGGTTATTATACTGCCCCTTCATCAGTGAATGTCACTAATGTCTACCCAATAACTCAAACAAGAAACCTGTAGAGGGGTGGGTGGGAGGGAGACTTAAGAAGTAGGGGATTAAAAAAAAGAAGAAGAAGTAGGGGATATATGTATACTAATAGCTGATTTACTTTGTTGTAAGGCATAAACCAACACAACATTGTAAAGCAATTATCCTTTAATAATAATAATAACAAAGAAACTTGGAGGTTATCGCAAATTGTTCCTGGACCTTACCATCCAATGGCTCACCAAGACTTCCAGATTTTACCTCTGAAATATTTCTAAACTCCATTCTCTTTTCTTCTTACTCACTGTCACTGCCCTAGTTGAGATCTTCATCATCTGTTGATTGAACCACTTGCAGCAGCCTCCTCCTAACTTGTCTCCCTGCCTCCATTCTTGCCCTCATTTAATTCTATTGCAAACTGATCTAGGCCAGTTTAGCCTCTAGCACCGTCAGGTATTTTTCAGTGAATATCAGTAATTTCCAATGTCTGGAATTATCTGTGGGTTGTAGTCTTCATCCCCCAGAGCCTCCATACCAGGTGGTATGTTCCACTGAAAACAGGACTTCGACCCAATTCTGCCAAGCATACATTTATTAGCAGTTGGGCATAGCCCTGCAACCTGTCCTCATAAGCTCCAGGAAGCCCCACGCAGGAAAGGTTCATTTGAAGCACATTGAGCAATTTTCCAGCAATAGCATTTTAGCTAAACTTCTGGCCAAATCAGGCAGCAGACTCATCCATCAAGTGTCAGGAGCCAGGACCGAATGGATTTCTAGACCTAGAATGCCACTTGGAAGTACCAGTGTTTTAGGCTCCCTTGATGCAAGGGCAGACAAAAGCAATAGTCCATAAATCTGGAACACTATTTATTTAACAAGTGAAAGTTTATTTCCACCATCCTGTATGTAATGAGCAAACCCTCTAGTGTAGATTTAGGTAGAGTGGTTGAAGCTTTCCAGTAGCTGCTTCTGGAGCATGAACTCATAATTAGAGTCCTTCAGATGCAAACTAAGCACTGCTAGAATGTGTTCCTCTTTGAGGTGCTTCAGACAGTAACTGTCCCTAGAGTTCATCTATATGTTGATGTATATGTATAGGTGTGTGTGTATCTTGCATTGTCTGTGCTGAGGTTTTTGTTGTTATTTTGTTGGTTTTGTTTTTTGGCTGCATGGCATGTGGGATCTTATTTCGCCAACCAGGGATCAAGCCTACAGCCCCTGCAGTGGAAGCGCAATCTTAACCTCTGGATCACCAGGGACGTCCCTGTGCTGAGTTTTTTCAAGGTAAATTTCAGGCTATATAACAAATCTGTCCTCCCGTGGACATCTGTCCATATTGTTCCCCTGCATAAAACCCTTCCCTTTCATGGTTCCCTGTTGCCTATAAAATCAAGTCCAAACTCTTTCAAGTGACATGCAAGGCCTTGTCAGACAACCCTCTACCACTTTCTTTTCTGTACTTTACACTCTAGTCTAGAATTACCAGGCCTCGTGTAGTGAAGCCCCACCCAGGATGCTCTCCCCACCTGTCTAGCCCACCTTCGCACTTTCCTTCACCTGGCTAATTCTCACTCATCCTCTATGACTCAATTCAGGCAATTAGCCCTTTTAAGAAGTCTTCCCTGGAACCTAATGGAGTTAAGCACAGAGCCGGACACAACTGAAGTGGCTTAGCATGCACACATGCATTTAACATTTGAATAGCACTTATATATGCCAGGAACTATTCTAAGCACTTTTCAACCTCAAAACAACTCTGTGAATTAGGTTCTATTATTATCCCTCTTTTTAGATAAGGAAACTGAGGCAGATGAAGGTTTAACTTGTCCAAGTTCACATAATTGATGAGTGGCAAGTCACACTTCAAACCCAGGGTGTCTGGCTCCAGAGTCTGTGTGTATAGAAATCCATAAGCAATGCTCTGTATTTTCATAGCACCATATACATACCTCTATCTCAGCATTTAGCATAGTAGTTTGACGTTCTTTCTTTGAGTATGTGCCTGCGGCTTTGCCATCAGGACCTTAAAGCTTAATAGTCTCTGAAGTATGGTGTAGGGTTAGATCATGAAGTTTGGAATTAGCCGTACCTGGGGTTGAGTCCCACCTCTGCTCTGTACTAAGCTGTCTAACCTTACTCAACCTTTCTATGCTTCCTTTTCCTTATCTGTAAATTGAGAATAAGAATACCTCACGGGGCAATGGAAAAATTGAAATGAGATGATATCTCTAAAGCACCTAGCACAGGGTCTGACATAGCTTAAAAAAAAAGAAAAACTCTGGTAATGCTTAACTATTACAAATAGTTATTATCTCTGCATCTCTAGCAACTGGCATAGTGCCTGAAAAATAAACATTTGAGAAATATTTGTTGAACTGAACTATTATGGAAATCAGTAGACTGACATAGATATCTGAAGTATATCTTGTGTGTACGACTTCAGAATTGCTCCCCTGTAGTTAAAACAGAATGTGCCATCTCTCTTTGCTAGGGAACTTATGAGTTTCACCTCCAAAGGATAGATAGCCCTGGAACTCTCCAGTCATATAATGAACAAGCATACCATTCTGGTCCTTGCAACCATCAGTTTTATTGTAACTAAAGCTCAAATAGGGTAGCTCATCACCTTGAAGTGAGTCTTGTTATCCTAAGTCATCTCATCATCTTTCAAACTGAAAAGAGAACTCCATTTCATTTCCTTTTCTTAGAAAAGGCTTTAGGAGTTCCCTGATGGGCCAGTAGATAAGAATCTGCCTGCCAGTGCAGGGGATATGGATTTGATCTCTGGTCCTGGAAGATCCCACATGCTGCAGGGCAGCTAAGCCCAAGCACTACAACTAGTGAAGCCTGCATGCTCTAGAGCCCGTGTTCAGTATCAAGAGAAGCCACCGCAATGAGAAGCCTGCACACCACAACTAGGGAGTAGCCCTTACGGCAGCTAGAGAAAGCCTGCGTGCAGCAATGAAAACCCAGAACAGCTAAAAAATTAAAATGAAAAAGACCAAGAGATTCAGAACTTCCCAGGGCTATCTATTCTTGTCAAATCTCTGACCTTTTTGGCTTCTGAAATTCCTATGTAAATTTCCTTCCCAGTATCCCGGAGATTTGAATTGTTGATGAAAAAATCCAATAGTCAATCTATGAACAGAATGGAAAATTTTAAGCCAACCTGAGGATTATAACCTGGGAGACAGTCTCTCTCAGAGAACTCTGAGAACTGTTCTGCCCATTAGAGGTCAAAGAACAGTTATATCCATTTTTGAGACAAAGGGTTATACATCAGATGTATTGATGGTTTACATAATTCGGATGTGTACCTATTAAGTACTGGGTTAGTGTGACCCCTTATGGTGTTAAGAAGGAATATTATCCCCTAAAGGAGTTATCGAGTAATATGTCATCATGACCCCTTACAAGATTAAGAAGGAATGTTGGTCTCCTAAAAAGTGATTTTGCCAGCATTAAGAAGGAATATTATCTCCTAAAGGAGTTATCAAGTAATATGTCATCATGACCCCTTACAAGATTAAGAAGGAATGCTGGTCTCCTAAGAAGTGATCTTGCCCACAGCAGGAGAACATTGTTCTTTATGGTTGAACAGGTATTTCTGCCACTGGGGAGATCTGGTTGGTGCATAATGCACACTAGATGTGAGGGAGGAGGTCAGAAGGTGGAGAAAAATTTTATGTTTATGTTTTTCTTGATTTGCCTTAAAATGTGAATTTTTATTTCATCAGTATTAATCCTGGTCATAACCTAAAATCTTACAGTTTGATTAAATCTCTGATTGTTACACTATCATTTTTCTCTTTTTTAGAAGAACCTCACCCATTAACACAAAAAATGTGCAACTAACTGAGGATTCTGGATTCTTAGGTGCTAAGGGAATAATGCCTGGAGTGTGGGTTTGGTCACGGCAGGCTGCCCAAAGAAGGTCTCCAGGCATATGGTGAAGGGTTGGTAGATTTCTGATGGCAGGGGCTTCCCAAGTTGAGGAAAAGGCGTTGGGCATGAGTCAGAGACCACAGAGCATGTAATAAACTAGAGGTGAGGCTAGCAGTTTTATGCTTAGAGCAAAACCTGGGATTCCCCTCTCTTTTTCTGTCCAAATGATCAGAAATAAATCCTGGAGGGTCCAGAAACACAGAGATCAGAAATGTTCATCTCTAGAAAAGTGCACTGGGCCAGACATGAGGAGATACGGTCCCTCATTCTGGTTCTACCACCAGTTTGTCCCGTAATGGTGGGCAGGTCATATAAACCCATTTTAGACCATTTCCTTGACAGTTAATTAGAGATAGATATGTAATCAGGCTATCACATAGAGCTGGTGGGAGGATTCAGTGGAAACTTACAAATATCCATCAGATATAAGTTACTGAGATATTACTATGAAAATGTAGATACCACAGGAAGAGAGACCACTTTCAGCCTTGCCATCTTGCATGTTATTAAATAATAAATGCCAGCTGCTCAGAGACTCCAAGAAATAGGTGTCAGGTGCACTGAAGAGAAAGGATTCTCTTTAACAAATGAAGAAGCCAAAGTTCAGAGAGGTTAAATCACTCCTCAGTTATTGAGCAGGAACTGTGCTAAAGCCGAAAGTGAACTACTTCACTGCTTTGTTTTCAGAGCCTGAAAACCTAGTTGGATTCCTTTGGCAGGCCCTTTAAGAGGGAGAATTGGTGAGAATTTCAGGAATAGTGGAGAACTAGTGAGGGCAATATTTTGGAGGTTGGCAGCTGATCTCAGATACAGGTAGCTTAATCTTTTTGTGTGCCTTAATCCACTCTGACCCCTAGAACTAGAGGTTCATAGATCTCTAGTACGTGTGATGGAGAAGGCAGTGGCACCCCACTCCAGTACTCTTGCCTGGAAAATCCCATGGGCGGAGGAGCCTGGTAGGCTGCAGTCTATCGGTCGTGAAGAGTGGGACATGACTGAGGGACTTTACTTTCACTTTTCACTTTCATGCATTGAGAAGGAAATGGCAACCCACTCCAGTGTTCTTGCCTGAAGAATCCCAGGGACAGAGGAGCCTTGTGGGCTGCCATCTATGGGGTCACACAGAGTCGGACACAACTGAAGGGGCTTAGCAGCAGCAGCAGTACGTATGAAATATGTATCACTCCTTTTCAGCCTCACTTGGAAGAAGGAACTGGGAGTTGATAACACTGAAAAAAGTGGCAATATCCCTTTAAATCAGTAAGTATTTCTGAAGTGAGGTCTCGCAGAGAGAAAGCAAGTGAAAGGAAAATGAGCTGGTGTGGAGAAGATCCGCACTCCAGGGGATCAATGAGCAGAGTGGGAATTCAGGTCTATACAAGAGAGCCTGTCCATGGCACTAGTGGTGAGAGGGAGAAAGACAGAGACATTTTCATTATCTTCCAAAACAGAGTTGTACAGTTCTGGAAGACCTTTGGGCTACTCCATGAAGACACTGGTATAGATCCTCTTTCAATTTTCTCTGGCCTCTTTAGCCAACACTCAACATGAATATCATGAGAGGTTGCTGATTGTCTTTCTAGAAACATATTTAACCAGTTTCTTCATGCTATTTCAAAATCTGAAAGTAGAAATTCTAAACTTTATAACCATCTAAAAAGGAATTTAGGGCAATCTTATGACATTGTTGTGGATGTTCCAGGCTTCCTCTTGTAATGCATGGAAGGTTTTAAAGCAACTGTTCTCTTTGACTAGCTCAAAAAGTCCTCTTTCCTCCATCTCCTGTTTTTTAAGATTTTTTTTTAATGTGGACCATTTTTATAGTCTTCCTGAGCACCACAATAAAAAGCAGCCCCTGCTCACCACAACTAGAGAAAGCCTGAGCACAGCAATGAAAACCTAGTGCAATCAAAAATAAAAATTAATTAATTATCTTTAAAAAAACAAAGATTGGGAAAGTCCAGAGGAACTGGCAGTGAAAATATAAGCCAGTCATGGGTATATCATGACAATGGCAATAGCAAATACAAAGGCCCTAAGGTGGGCTTCACTGATGGATGTTTTCCAGATGTGGCCTCAGTGAGGACTCCATCACACTGAGTAACTGGTAGCATTAGCCCAAGGTTTCTAGATCAGCATCTTGCTGAAATGAGCCCAGTTTAAGCCAATGGTCTGGTGGCTCAGTCAGTAAAGAATCTGCCTGCAATGTGGAAGACCTGGGTTCAATCCCTGGGTTGGGAAGATCCCCTGGAGGAAGGCATGGCAACCCACCCCAGTATTCTTGCCTGGAGAACCCCATGGACAGAGGAGCCTAGCAGACTACAGTCCGTAAGGTTGCAAAGAGCTGGACACAACTGAGCACAGCACACAATATTGCTTCTGTTTTCTGTTCTTTGGGTTTTTTGGATGGAATGCTTGTGGGATCTTCACTCCCCATCTAAGGATTGAACCTGCACCTGCTGCACCACCAGGGAAGTCCTTCTCCATCTCCTTGAATCTAGTCTGCATATCTGATAGAATTCTGATTATAATTTACGTGACAATGGCATCTGCTCCTATCACTTCATGACAAATAGAAGGGGAAAAGGTGGAAGCAGTGACAGATTTTGTTGGCCTTCAATCACTGCAGACGGTGACTGCAGCCCTGAAATTACAGGATGCTTGCTCCCTTGGAAGGAAAGCTATGAGATAGCTAGGCAAGGTATTAGAAAGCAGAGACATCACTTTGCTGACAAAAGTCCGTGTAGTCAAAGCTATGGTTTTTCCAGTAGTCAGGTACAGATGTGAGAGTTGGGCCATAAAGAAGGTTGAGCACCAAAGAATTGATGCTTTCAAATTGTGTTGCTGGAGAAGACTCTTGAGAGTCCTTTGGACAGCAAGATCAAACCAGTCAATCCTAAAGGAAATCAACCCTGAATATTCACTGGAAGGACTGATGCTGAAGCTGAAGCTCCAATACACTGGCCACCTGATGTGAAGAGCTGACTCATTGGAAAAGATCTTGATGCTGGCAAAGATTGAGGGTGAGAGGAGAAGGGGACCACAGAGAATGACATGGTTGGATGACATCACCAACTCAATGGACGTGAGTCTGAGTAAGCTCCGGGAGTTGGTGATGGACAGGGAGGCCTGGCGTGCTGCAGTCCATGGGGTCGCAAAAAGTAGGACACAACTTAGGGACTGAGCCACAACAGCACTGGTGCACCATAACACTGGTGCCCAAGGGCCATTCCCATAGCGAAATCCCACCTTTTACACCTGGGTTAAATGAAGGGGTTGGTGGGAGTTCAAATGCATGTTAACATATGACTTTAATCAGAGACTGAAGATGACCCCTTGTTAATAATTTGGCATATGAATCATTTGAAAAACAAAACACTTTTGTTGTGGTGAAGAGAGGTGCTAGAATTCACTCTCATCCCCTCATCCTGAATGTGCATTTTACATAAAATTACTCAGATTTTCTAACAAGTTTAATAGTATGCTGTTATAACATAATTGCAATATAATACCAGAAGCATTATCAATGCTAAGTACTCTCCAATTTAGAATACATGAATAAATTCTCTAAAACTCTTGAGAAGAGTATGCATTTTCCCAGCTAAATAATCTTTAAGTTCAAAAGGTAAAAGAAATATTTCTTCTTATATGGAAATGGATATATATGGGAATAGAGTTTTGATAAGCATTTGTGAATTCCATGCTGGTAGATTTAAAAACCTCCTTGGCAAGCTCAGCTCAGTGCTCTGTGATGACCTAGAGGGGTGGGAAGGGTGGTGGGTAGGAGGGAGGCTGAAGAGGGAGGGGATATATGTATACTTATAGCTGATTCACGGTGTTGTATAGCAGAAACAGACACAACATTGTAAAGCAATTATCCCCTAATTAAAATTTTTTTTAAATGCCTCCTTGGTGACCTCATGGCAACTAGGGATACTATGCCCATTTCTACTTAGGTGCCAAAGTAAGAGTGTCTGCAGAATTATGTATCCATTAAGGTAACAAGGCTATGGTTTTTCCAGTGGTCATGTATGGATGTGAGAGTTGGACTGTGAAGAAACCTGAGCGCCCAAGAATTAATGCTTTTGAACTGTGGTGTTGGAGAAGACTCTTGAGCGTCCCTTGGACTGCAAGGAGATCCAACCAGTCCATTCTAAAGGAGATCAGCCTGGGTGTTCATTGGAAGGACTGATGCTAAAGCTGAAACTCCAGTACTTCGGCCACCTCATGCAAAGAGTTGACTCATTGGAAAAGACCCTGATGCTGGGAGGGATTGGGGGCAGGAGGAGAAGAGGATGACAGAGGATGAGATGGCTGGATGGCATCACTGACACGATGCATGTAAGTTTGAGTGAACTCTGGGAGTTGGTGATGGACAGGGAGGCCTGGCGTGCTGCGATTCATGGGGTCGCAAAGAGTCTGACATGACTGAGCGACTGAACTGAAGGTAACATTAACTTTGTTGTTTCAACAGACAGCATCCAAGGTCACCCTGGATGCTGACAACCAGCCAATAGATGGGAAAAACAGAGAGAGTAGAGAAGGGAGGTGAGCTTTTTGGATTGGCCTAATTGTCACCCACACCCCTTCCACCGGCATTCCATTGGCAAGAACTTGTCAGGAAGGCCCCACCTAAATGCAAAGGGAACTGAGAAATGGTAGTTCTTGTCTGTGGAGTCACTTCCCAGTCACATCTCAGGAATGATGGAAGGACAATACAGATATTTGGAGGCTAGCTAAGTGACTTTGTCAAAGTTGTACTGTGGTAGTAACCAAGTTCTTATCTCAACTCCAAACTCTGCTTTGTAATGCCAGCAGTAAGGCACTACAAGCCACATTTCTGCTTTGTTGTCCAACTCTATGTTGTTGTTCAGTTGCTCAGTTGTGTCTGACTCTTTGAGACCTCATGGATGCCAGGCTTCCTTGTCCATCACTATCTCCCAGAGTTTGTTTAAATTCATGCCCATTGAGTCAGTGATGCCATCCAACCATCTCATCCTCTGTTGCCCCCTTCTCCTCCTGCCCTCAGTCTTTCCCAGCATCAGGGTCTTTTCAAATGAGTCAGCTCTTTGCATCAGGTGGCCAAAGTATTGGAGCTTCAGCTTGAGCATCAGTCCTTCCAATGACTATACAGGACTGATTCCCTTTAGGATTGACTGGATTGGATCTCCTTGCAGTCCAAGGGACTCTCAAGAGTCTTCTCCAACACCACAGTTCAAAACCATCAATTCTTCAGCGCTCAGTCTTCTTTCTGGTCCAACTCTCACATCCCTTCTTGACTACTGGAAAAACTGTAGCTTTGTTAGGTTCTGCCAATAGGGGGCAGTAGAAGGAGACCGCAAAGCTGGAGAAGGTAGAGACTTCCTGCCTATCTGCTTACCGTGGATTTTCCTGTCTGTTTGTGGTTCCTGTATCACTGTAGCCTTGTGTGTTTCACCCTGCAAACAGCAGTGCCTTCCTGTAGCATCAGCTGAATCTGGTTGCAGTTTTTCCAACACTTGGAAGAATCTGCCTCATCATGTCTTCTCAGAGACACTACCAACAATCTGTCCCCTCTCTTCAGAAGTCTTGGTTCCAGCAACACAGGCACCTTCCTCTAAACTCAGACATCTTGGCACCAGTTGGCAAGTATCTCCTTTTCAGAAGCCTGAGGTTTAGCTCCAGGGAGCCCTTCTCCCAAGTTCTAGTAATTACAAACTCTTCTCTTCCCACACCCCCAAAGCTCCAGGGTGATAGCTGCTCCCTGCAGTTTTTACCTCTGTGATGCCTTAGAGAAACACTATCCAATAGAAATATAATGTGAATACTAGTTTTTAATTTTCTAGTAGCCACGTTAAAAAAGTTTTTAAAATGGTGAAATTAATTTTAATGATGTATCGTGTATATCAATCTGATCTGCTTTCATTTCAGTATATGATCACTGTAAAATTAATGAGATATTTTTATATGAAGTCTTTGAAATCTGGTGTGTCTTTTATACTTACAGCACGTTTCAATGTGGAGGATAAATTTCACCAGGAATATTTGATCTATACTTAGAGTTCATAAAATTTACAGTTGAAAATATAGATTCACCAAATCAAGTTGTTCCAAACATATGTCAAAGTTTTCTAATAATTTAATTGAGTATCAATTTGTAATTTTTATTTGGAAATAACTGTGCCTCTACTTAATTGTATTGTGCCAATTAATTGTCTTGTTTTGACAATGACTCTAATTATGGAAAATATCACTGATGAGGGACGCTAGATGGTCAGTACATGCAACCTCTTTGTAGTATTTTCTGGCTGTTTTTTGCAATTTCTTGTGAAGGCACAGTTGAGTTTTAAGAGTTCTTGACATATTCTGTATACAAATCCTTTGTTCAAGATGTGATTTACAAATATATTTTCCCAGTCCATAGCTTGTCTTTTTATCTTCCTAACAGGGTATTTCACAGAGCAAAAGTTTTTCATTTTGAGGAAGTTCAATTTATTGATTTTTTTTCTTTTATATGTTGTGCTTTTAGTGTAATGTGTAAGAACTCTTCGCCTAACCCTAGGTCATGAATATTTTCTGCTATGTTTTCTTCTAAAATTTTATAATTTTATATTTAAATCTGTGATCCAGTTTGAGTCAATTTATATGTAAGGTATGAGGTTTAGGTCTAGTTTTATTATTATATTTAATACCTTTGCCTATGGATGTCCATAAAAGAAAGATTGAAGCAGGAAAAAAAGGGGGTGACAGAAGATGAGATGGTTGGATGGCATCATTGACTCAATGGACACGAGTTTGAGTAGACTCTGGGAAGTCCCTGTAATACACCTTAAAATCAGGTAGTGTAAACCGTCTGAATGTGTTCTTTCCTCAAAGTTGCTTTGACAGGTCTCAGTCATTTCCATTTACATATGACTTTTCAAATCAACTTGTCATTTTCTATAAAAGTTCCTACTGGGAATTTGAAAGGGATTGTATTAAATCTATAAATCAATATGGGAAAAATTGTTGTCTGAACAATATTGAGTCTTCTAACCCATAAATAAGGTATAAAGCACTTTTTAGATTTTCTGTAGTTTCTCCCAGCAAAGCTTTATCGTTTTCAGCATACAAGTTTTGCACATCTTTTCTTGCCCAAATGCTTTGACCAGAACCTCTAGTCAGTGCTAATATAAACAGTGAGACTGGACATCTTGATTTATTACTGATGTTCTTATAGGGGAAGAACTCTGTCTTTCAATATTAAGTATGATGGTAGGTATAGGTTCTTCATAGATGCTCTTTATCAGGTTGATGAAGTTCCTTTGTATTCCTAGCTTGCTGAGAGTTATTATCAGTAATAGATGAAAGAGCTGAGAAGTGGAGGCTTTAGACCTCACCCTACCTTAGTCAGAGTTGTTCTGTTTTATGTTTTAAGTGTGGATTTTCTCTGTGAAATGTGTTTACAAAATGAATTCAACTCCTAATAAGAAAAAAACGTTTGAATGACACTACCTTATACAATAGGCAAATGTATTAGTCAGGCAAATTCTATTAGTCCAGAAAAATAGAACCAATAAGATAGATAGATAGATATGTGTGTGTATATAATATAATGAGGAATTGGTTCACAATATTATGGAAGTAAGAAGTCACAAGATCTGCTGTCTGCAAACTGGAGGCTCAGGAAAGCCAGTGGTGTAATTCTTAGAGAATGGATGAATTCCAGTCCAAGTCCGAAGGCCTGAGAAGCAGGGAAGCCAGTGCTGTGAATCTCAGTACAGGGGCAGAAGATCAATGTCCCAGCTCAGTCAAGCATACAAGAAGCAAAAGGGATGAGTGCCTCCTTGTACCTGGTGTTCTATTCAGGCCCTTGATGGATTTGATGATGCCCACATTGGGGAGGTCAGTCTCCTTTCCTGAGTCCACCAATTCAAATGTTAATCTCATCCAGAAACACCCTCATAGACACACCCAGAAATGATGTTTAATCTGAGCACCCCTTAGGTCAGTCAAGTTGACACATAAATCATGTTGATGTATGGCAACACCAATACAATACTGTAAAGTAATTAGCCTCCAATTAAAATAAATAGATTTATATTTTAAAAAATAATAAATTTTCCAATGAACTAGGAACACATAGGGAAATCTTTTGAAAGACTATTCCTACATCCTTTGTAAAATCTAAAGGATTCTGAGGCCATGCTTGAAAACGCAGGTTCTGGGGATTCCCTGGTGATCCAGTGGTTAGGACTGTGTACTTTCACTGCCTAAGGCATGGGTTCAATCCTGGGCTGGGGAACTAAGATCTTGCAAGAAGTGTGGTACGGCCCAAACAAACAAAAGCCAACAACAAAAAAAAACCCCACTGATTCTCAGCCTCTTAAGTAGAGTTGTAAGACTGAGAGGGAACTTTCCAGAGAAGATTTCTGTCACCTTCCACCCCCAGGGATGGTAGTGCTAGAGAGAGGATGTGGCAAGTCTAGAGAAGACATCTCTCACTGTTCTATATCTTAGCAATAAGACAGAAGTTCTGCACAGCCTTGGAGTCCCTTGGGATCACAGACTGCTTGAGGGCAGGAACTGTATTACTTTCTTTTCTGCAGCTCCTCCAGCTGTCTCTCACATTTCTTTAAACATTTCATGTGCTCAATGGATAAATAAATGGTACATGAGCAAATATTTTTTCCATCCTACCATCTCTTGCCCCCTACTTTTTGAGCTCACTGGGCCCAGCTCTAGACAGACCTGTGAAACAGATCAAGTTTGCCTTTGGTGCTCTTTGCTGAGCAGGTGGTCCTGTCTCCTGAGTGTCCATTGTGTCCTCTGACTCATGATGGTTTCACTCTCAAATCCCAGAAAGGCCTGTTCTTCCTAGGCAGCATCGCATACCTCACTTGAGCTTCCTCATTATGTGTCCCTTATCTTGCATTCTTCAAAGGTTTCACAAAATTAGGGTTAGGCCACCTGGCCAATGAGCATTACAGAGAAGAGAGCCTTCAAACTCTTGCCTCTGCATGCAACTTGGGTATCCATAGCACTTTCTTCCATCTCTCATCTTTAAGCACTGAGCCCACCCATGGTGAGCAGTACTTACCCACCTCCTAAGCCCCTTTTTCTCTCTCTGAGGACAGTTTTGTGTGATCCTGGGGTTGTTTGGTTTTTAAGGGCAGGTAAGCCTCAAGAACAGAGCAAGCCCTGCTTGGATCAGTGTATCTTTGTTATTTGTTGGGAAAATAAGGTATTCATCATACTGAATGACAATGTCTTTAGTTAAAATGACCAGTGATCACAATGTATTGATTACTTTTCTTCTGAAATTCATAAACTGGCTTTGAAAACAATTCCAAAGAAGGGATTACAAAAGGTTTTGAGCAATAGAAGCGTCCCAGGGCAGTATCTTTGAAAGACCAGTTCATTTATATGTTTGAGTTTAAAATGTGTTTAGAGAAAACTCAAATATTTCTCTTGAAAATTATTGAACATCTACTCTAGGGAGCAGAGTGCACTATTTAGAGGTTAAGAGCATTACTCTGGAGCTGGACTGCTTGGGTTCTAATCCTGTGTCTGTACCTAAGTTACCTGTATAGTCTTGGACAAGTTACTCAACCTGTTGTTTCCTCATTTGTAAAATCAGGATAGTCCTTCCCACATAGGGTCACTGTGACAAATCAGTTGAGTTAATCAAAGCACATAAAGTGCTTAGAATGCAGGACCTGTTACATAATAAGGGCTTGTTTTTTTGTGCTCCAAAATCACTGTGGATGGTGACTGCAGCCACAAAATTAAAAGACACTTGCTCCTTCGAAGAAAAGCTATGACAAACCTAGACAGCATATTAAAAAAGCAGAGACATCACTTTGACGACAAAGGTCTGTCTTGTTAAAGCTATGGTTTTTCCAGTAGTCAGTCATGTATGGATGTGAGAGTTGGACCATAAAGAAGGCTGAACACTGAAGAACCAATGCTTTTGAATTGTAGTGTTGGAGAAGACTCTTGAGAGTTCCTTGGACAGCAAGGAGATCAAACCAGTGAATCCTAAAGGAAATCAACCCTGAATATTCATTGGAAGAACTGATGCTGAAGCTGAAGCTCCAATACTTTGGCCACTTGATGCAAAGAACTGACTCATTGGAAAAGATTCTGATGCTGGGAAAGATTGAGGGCAAGAGGAGCAGTGGGTGACAGAGGATAAGATGGTTGGATGGCATCATCAACTCAATGGACATGAGTTTGAGCAGACTCTGGGAGATAGTGATGGACAAAGGAGCCTGGCGTGCTGCAGTCCATGGGGTCGCAAAGAGTTGGACACAACTTAGAGGCTGAACAATAACACATAGTAAGGGCACAATGAGTTGTTATTATCATCATAACAATGTTTGAGGCATTGTGTTAGAAAACACTTAAGGTAATACTTAAAAGACATATCCCTACCTTCAGGAAGTTCACAGTCTAATAGGAAATACGATGTATAATTTATGTCATAATAAAATTTGATAGGTGCTCTCAGAAATGCCAATGGTCATGATGGGAGGAACAGCTGACACGAAGAGGGCTCTAGTAGGGAGAACATCTCAGTACAGTTCTATAAGTGCCGAACACCCTCCACTTCATTCAGAACATTGTGTCCTGAGAATAAGAGTGTCAGTACAACCAGATGCTTGATATTCATAGTAGTGATGAGAACAGAAGGACCTGAGAGTAGAGATCATACTTTTTACTAAAATGCTTCCCCCTTTAAAAACACACACACACACACACACAAAAGAATGGTTTGCAGTGTCAGTCCCTGTGAAAGTATTTAGTGCTCATCCCTTCACTCCGAATAGAAACCTGTCTGGACAGAGAATTCATAGACTCTATCATCAATATATCTCTCTGTTTACAGTTCCCATTTCAAAAACTAACACATAGTATTGCTCTGATCCTGAAAGAACTGAATAGTCTGGAAGAATTTGCCTTTTTACCAAGAGAGTTTAGTGATTTACTCTGGATTAGAATTGCATCAAAATTTAAGAATAGTAACATTAAATAATGAGATAATTTACACTTGAGGAGTCCATTGTTTCATTACTGTATCACTTTTTATGGTTCAGAAATTAGTTTTTTCAATTAAAATATTGATTGCCTTTTTTTTTAAACCAGAGTTTCCCCCTCTCAGAAATAGTTATGAAGATGACAGTTTGTGTTGCAATCAGTTATTTTGTATGATTCATGAAGAAACACTTTAAAAATAACTTTGTAATAAAGATGGAAAACTGTTTCTTCACGATTGTGATTCATCATAATTATTTTTGAACATTTGGTAAATCCTATTTCTGGGAATTTTAAGAAGTGCTTTAAAACTCTCTCAACGCCTGTTTAAGGCCCTCAATTATGAATTCTGCAAAAGCTTCACTTTGTGAAGATATGGGCTTGAGGTCGTAAGCATAGTATGAGACAGTGTGGTTAGATGTTTCTGCCCTCTCCTCATCTTTTCAGTTTCTCTTCTGAGAATTGGAAAGTCAAAGGATTATTTGGGGGAATTAAAGTAATTGCAAAGAAAAAGAGCACAGGCCTGCAACCTTTCCAAAATGGCATGTTCTGTGCTTCTGTGCCCAAGGGGCAAGCAATGGGTGGGGTGTGTACTGAAAGGTTTCTCTTTCACAAGAGAGAAAGGTGAGATTCCCTTACCAGTTCTTAAGAGAACTGTGATGGAGCCACAGATGTGTTTTCTTAAGAAAGGGAGAGAGAATATGGCAGTCGTCACTGGAGCCGCCACATGCTATACTTGGTGTTTGTTCCAGATTTGCTAGGTTGAACTGAATTTCCTGCTTAAAGTTTGTAATTACTATTTGGAGAATGGGCAACATACCATTCCAAGTTGTACAGAATGAGCATACAGCTGTCATCTTCATTTTCCTCCAAAGGCTATTTCCTCCAAACTGTTGGTCCTAAAGTGAAGGATTTTATTCTGCTCTGTAGCTCATAGAGTAGAGCAATCATAAAGTGTATTGATGTTGGCCAGAAAATCTGCATTCTGAGCATGTGTATGATTAACACCCTTATTGAATACAAATGATGCCAAGAGTTTCCAACCTTACCTGGAACTTCCTAAGGGTAGAGAAAATGAATTTTTCACCAACTATGGCTGCTATAATTCCTGGTGCACTACTTTTTTATTTATCTTACTTATTTTTGCCTGTGCTGGGTCTTTGTTGCTGCCCGGGCTTTCTCTAATTGCAAGGAGTGGGGGCTTCTCTTATTGTGGAGCACAGGCTCTAGGGCACTTGGGCTTCAATAGTTGCGGCACATGGGCTCAGTAGTTGCAGCCCCTGGGTCTAGAGCATGGGCTTAATAGTTGAAACAATAGACTTAGATGCTCTGTGGTATGTGGGATGTTCCCAGACCAGGGATCAAACCCTTGTCTCCTGCACACTGGCAGATGGATTCTTTACCACTGAGCCACCAGGAAAGCTATACTGCTTTTATTTTTTTAAATCTATTTATTTAACTATAGTTGATCAATAGTATTGTATTAGTTTCAGGTGTACAGCTTCAGATTATTTTTCATTATAGGTTACTACAAGATATTTAATATAGTTCCCTGTGCTATACAGCAAATCCTGTTGTTTATTTTATGTACATTGATGTGTATCTATTAGTTCCATACTCCTAATTTATCCCTCCCCTACTCTTTCCCCTTTGGTAACCATAAGTTTATTTTCTATGTCTTTGAGTCTGTTTCTGTTCTGTAAATAAGTTGATTTGTTTTTTTCACATTCCACATATAAATTATATTATGTATTTGTCTTCCTCTGCCTGACTTATTTCACTTAGTATGATATGCAAATGGAAGTATTTCATTTTTCTTGTGGTTGAGTTATATTCCATTGTACATATGTGTGTGTATACACACATATACCACATCTTCTTTATCTGTTCACCTGTCAATGAACACTAAGATGTCCATGTCTTTGCTATTGTAAATGGTGCTGCAGTGAACACTGAGGTGCATGTATCTTTTTGAATTAGAGTCTTCGTCTTTTCCAGACATATGCCCAGGAGTGGGATTGCTAGATATGGTAGTTCTATTTTTAGTTTTTTAAGGAACCTCCAGATTGTTTTCCATAGTGGCTATACCAATTTACATTCTCACCGTGTAGAAGGGTTTCCTTTTCTCTATATCCTCTCTAGCACTTATTATTTATAGGCTTTTTGATAATAGCCATTCTGACCAGTGTGAGGTGCTACTTCATAGTTTTGATATGCATTTCTCTAATAATTAGCAATGTTGAGCATCTTTTCATGTGCCTCTTGGCCATCTGTATGTTATCTTCAGAGAAATCTCTAATTAGGTTGGACTTAGTGACTTTATTCTAATGTAGAGAATATGGCAAAATGATGGGATGGCACTTCTGTGATTAGGTTACAGAAGATTGTGACTTTCATCCCACTGGCACTCTCTTTTGCCCTCTTACTTTAGTGAAGCTTGATGCCGTATTTCCACGTGCTGTATGGGGAGACCCACATGCCAGAGACTCAAGGAGGCCTGCGGCCAACAGCTTATGAGGAACTGAATCCTTTGTCCAACAGTGTATGAAAAACGGAATCCTGCAAACAACCATGTGACTGAACTTGGAAGCAGATACTTCTCAGTAGAGCCTTCAGGTGAAGCAGCATCCCTGGCCAGTGCCTTGATTGCAGGCTTGTGAGAGGCCCTGATGCAGATGACCTAGCTAAGCCATGCCTGGATTCCTGAAAGTGTGTTTTAAGCAGCTAAGTTTTGGGAGTAATTGGTTATACTACGTACTAATATACCTCCCAAGAGATAACCACTATGCTAAGTGTGCTATCATCCTCATGTGTGTTAGTCACTCAGTTGTGTCTGACTCTTTATGACCCAATGGAGTGTAGCCTGCCAGGCTCCTCTGTCCATGGGATTTTCCAAGCAAGAATACTAGAGTGGGTTGCCATTTCCTTCTCCAGGGTATCTTCCTGACCCAGGGATTGAACTTAGGTCTCCTGCATTGCATGCAGACTCTTTACCATCTGAGCCACCAGGGAAAATCTTAACATTCCCATACATGTGTTTATATATATGCTACATTTGCATGTATCATTTCTATGTATGCCTGTTCACACATTATATATATATATATATGCATATATATATACATTACTATATATATAGTATGTATATACATGTAATACAATTACTTTTACAATTAAGAACATGTAATACAATTACTATATAGATACATGTGTATATATATATTGTTGTTCAGTCACTCAGTCGTGTCTGACTCTTTGCAACCCTGTGGACTGCAACATGCCAGGCTTCACTATTCTTCATCTCTCAGAGTTTGCTCAAACTCATGTCCATTGAATTGGTAATGCCATCCAACCATCTCATCCTCTGTTGTCCACTTCTCCTCCCTTCAATCTTTCCCAGCGTCAGGGTCTTTTCCACTGAGTTGGTTCTTTGCATCAGGTGACCAAAGTATTGGTGCTTCAGCTTCAGTATTAGCCCTTTCAGTGAATATTCAGGATTACAGTATTACCCTTATGCCAAAACCAAAGACATCACAAGGAAAGAAAATTATAGATTATTGTCTTTTATGACTATAGGTACAAAAATCCTCAACAAAATACTAGCAAACTGAATCTGACAATATCTAAAAGACTTATGGAGAAGGAAATGGCAACCCACTCCAGTACTCTTGCCTGGAAAATCCCATGGACTGAGGAGCCTGGTAGCCTACAGTCCATGGGGTCGCAAAGAGTCGGACACGACTGAGTGACTTCACTTCACTTCACTTCACTTATGCACTATGAAAAGTGGGATTTATCCTAGGAATATACAGTTGGTTTAACATCTGAAAATAAGTTAATGTAGTATATTGTAATGATTGAATAAAAAACAGAATCACATGATCATCTCAATAGATTAAAAAAAAGAATTTGACAAAATCCAATAGCCTTTTATGATAGAAACACTCAACAAACTAGAGATAGAAAAGAACTTTCTCACCTTGACAAAGGACTTCTATGACCCACAGCTAATCTACTTAATGGGGAAAGTATAGGTGCTTTATACCCTTACACTTAGAAACAAAACAATGTCTGCAGCTCAACAATTTAATGGAATTCTATCCAGGGAAAGTAGGTGGGAAAAAAGAAATAAAAGGCAGCCACATTGGAAAGGGAAAAGTAACATTATCTCTATATGCAGATGACATGATCTTGTATGTAGAAAATCTCAAGGAATCTGCAAAGAAAACAAAACACCTATTATAACTAACTAAAAAGTTCAGCATGATTGCAGAATACAGGATCAATATACAATAATCAATTGTGTGTCTGTATACTTACAATGAACAATCCAAGAAGATTGCAAAGACAGTTTAATTTACAGTAGCATCAAAAAGAATGAAATATTTAGGAATAAAGCTAAGAGAAGGAATATACAACTTATACCCTGAAAATTACAAGACACTATTGAAAGAAATTATTTGGGAACACATTCTATGCTCATGGATTGGAAGACAATATTATTAAGATGGCAGTTCTTTCCAAATTGATTTATGGATTTGATGCAATCTATATAAGAATCTCAGCTGGCTTCTCTTTAGCAAATGGCAAGCTGATTTTAAAATTCACAAGGAATTGCATGTGACACAGAATAGTCAAAGGAATCTTGAAAACAAAGAACAGGGAGGGGACATATGAATACCTGTGGCTGATTCATGTTGATGTTTGGCAGAAACCAACACAATTCTGTAAAGCATTTATCCTTCAGTTAAAAAAAAATCCAATAATTCTCCTCCAAGAATTGAAGAATATCTTCCTTCCAAGAGAAAGGAAAATATATGCCCACAAAAAACCTTGTGTATAGCAGCATTATTCATAATAACCAAAAGGTAGGTATGTGTGTGTGTGCTCAATAGTTCAGTCCTCTCCGACTCTTTGTGACCCCATGGACTGTAGCCTGCCAGGCTCCTCTGTCCATGGAATTTTCCAAGCAAGAACACTGGAGTGGGTTGTCATATCCTACTCCAGGGGATCCTACTGACCCAGGGATTGAACCTGTGTCTCTTGCGTCTCCTGCATTGGCAGATGGATTCTTTACTACTGGCGCCACCTGGGAAGCCCCAAACAACCCAAATGTCCATTAACTGATGAATGCATAAATTAAAGTGCTATATCCATACGATGGAACATTGTTTGGCCATAAAAGGAACAAAGTGCTTACTGATACAGGCTACAACATGGATGCATCTTGGAAAACATTATACTGAGTCAAAGAAGCCAGTTACAAAAGACCACATATTATATGATTCCATTTATTTGAAATGTCCAGAATAAGGAAATCTATAGACAGAAAGTAGATTGGTAGTTGCTTAGGGCTGGAGGGAATAGGGAATAGAAAACTAAAGGCTATGAGATTTCTTTCTGAGGTGATGAAAATGTTCTAACATTAGTGATGATCACACATGTTGGTGAATAGACTAAAAACCATTGAATTGTATAAGTGAAATGGATGAATGTGAATTATAATTAATTATAATGTTTATGGATATGAATTATATCTCAATAAAGTTGTTTTAAAAATAAGCTGGTCATTCATAGGGCTCATCTCATTTGCTTTCCATCTCTCTATGATCACTGTTCTTTGTTGCCTAATATATAGTGTTTTGAAAATTGTTGCTTCATACTGTCTGGATTTTTTTTTCTCGGTTGTTTCATGCGGGAGGGTACATACAAATTCTGCCGTGCTGTCTTAGCTAGATTGTAGCAATCTCCCTATTTTTTAATTGAGGAAACTGAGGACAAAAGCAGCTAACTGGCTTACCAAAGTTCATACTAGTTAGTGGCAGAATCAGATCTATAACCAGGATTTCCTGATCTCTCAATCTGAAGTTGAAACAGGATTGTTTCTCACCTCTGCAGCTTCTAGAGCAACTTGAGAGCTGAAGGTTCTCAAGGTTAGTTACCCAGTCCAAGTGAATGTCTGGGCCTTGTGGATCCCTAAAACGTCCAATCAGTTTTCTGCCTTCCCTTCAATCAGCAAGTATTTACTGCACACCTGTGTGCATTTTCCAGTTGATTGTGATCCACACAGTCAAAGGCTTTGGCATAGTCAATAAAGCAGAAATAGATGTTTTTCTAGAACTCTCTTGCTTTCTCGATGATCCATTGGATGTTGGCAATTTGATCTCTGGTTCTTCTGCCTTTACTAAAACCAGATTGAACATCTGGAACTTCACGGTTCACGTATTGCTGAAGCCTGGCTTGCAGAATTTTAAGCATCACTTTACTAGCATGTGAGATGAGTGCAATTGTGCGGTAGTTTGAGCATTCTTTGGCATTGCCTTTCTTTGGGACTGAAATGAAAGCGGACTTTTTACAGTCCTGTGGCCACTGCTGAGTTTTCCAAATTTGCTGGCATATTGAGTGCAGCACTTTGACAGCATCATCTTTCAGGATTTGAAATAGCTCAACTGGAATTCCATCACCTCCACTAGCAACAGTTAGCAACAGAAGCAACAGTTAGAACTGTACATGGAACAACAGTCTGGTTCCAAATAGGAAAAGGAGTACGTCAAGGCTGTATATTGTCACCCTGCTTATTTAACTTCTATGCAGAGTACATCATGAGACACGCTGGGCTGGAGGAAGCACAAGCTGGAATCAAGATTTCTGGGAGAAATATCAGTAACCTCAGATATGCAGATGACACCACCCTTATGGCAGAAGGTGAAGAGGAACTAAAAAGCCTCTTGATGAAAGTGAAAGAGGAGAGTGAAAAAGTTGGCTTAAAGCTCAACATTCAGAAAACAAAGATCATGGCATCTGGTCCCATCACTTCATGGGAAATAGATGGGAAACAGTGGAAACAGTGGCAGACTTTATTTTGGGGGGCCCCAAAATCATTGCAGATGGTGATTGCAGCCATGAAATTAAAAGATGCTTACTCTTTGGAAGGAAAGTTATAGCCAACCTAGACAGCATATTAAAAAGCAGAAACATCACTTTGCAACAAATGTCCATTTAGTCAAAGCTATGGTTTTTCCCATAGTCATTTATGGATGTGAGTGTTGGACTATAAACAAAGCTGAGCACTGAAGAATTGATGGTTTTGAACTGTGGTGTTGGAGAAGACTCTTGAGAGTCCCTTGAACTGCAAAGAGATCCAACCAGTCCATCCTAAAGGAGATCAGTCCTGGGTGTTCATTGGAAGGACTGATGTTGAAGCTGAAACTCCAGTACTTTGGCCACCTGATGGGAAGAGCTGACTCATTTGAAAAGACCCTGATGCTGGGAAAGTTTGAGGGCAGGAGGAGAAGGGGATGACAGAGGATGAGATGGTTGGATGGCATCACCGACTTGATGGACATGGGTTTGGGTAGACTCCGGGAGTTGGTGATGAACAGGGAGGCTTGATGTGCTGCAAAGAGTTGGACACGACTGAGCGACTGAACTGACTGTGTGCATTACATTTTGGGAAACATTCCTGGGCACAGAAAAGCAGGGGCTACCATCTGACTCACCAAGAGGTTCCCCATCTCTTTGGGAGAAAAGGCCGCACATGAAACATCTCTATGATTCAAACACATTTACCGATAATATAATGAATGACTCACTCAACTGTGTAGCCAGGAGAGGTAGGAGGGGTCATTGTGTGAGGGCTTTTCTTAGGGAAGTCTTCCAAGAGGATGGAGAGCTTGAGTTTGAAAAGATGGTAGCAACCCCTGACCAGAAAGGCAGGATGTTGTTTCTGCAGGGCTTGTGTTAAAGTGCACATGATGTCTCAGAGTCTCCTTGGCTATAATAAAAGCCTGAGTCTTGGGGTGGGGGAAGGAAGAGGGTTATTATAGGAAAACAAGTGTCTTCTCAGGTCATGAAAAGCTGGGTTGTCCACTTGAAGTTACAAGACAAATGTTCCAGACCCTAGCTATTCAGCCATTCACTAAGCATCTACTGAGCACTTACTGTATATTGGGAGTTGTCCTGGGGGCTGGGGATTGACAGATATCCAGGATTTGTGACTTGCCCTAATTCGTGGTCTAGAGGGGAAGACACTTGGACATCGATGACAGATTTCCTTAAGGGAAGGTGCTTGCTTTCCCCGCCCTACTCCCCACTGGTCAACAGAAGTGGCCACATCCTTTCCTTTTGCAGATCCATCATCAGAGTCGGGAAAGGAGAAACAGGGGAAGGACCCAGGGCCACAACAGCTGGAAGAGGTCTCTGCTTCCTGGCGGGCATGGCAGGGCACACTCCCTGATCAGTCCTGAGCTCTCCTTTACAGCCCAGCCCCAGGCCCACCCCTCCAGGAAGCCTTCTCTTCTGTATCTGCTCCCCCTGCAACCCCCACAGGCTCTCCTGGTTGCACTGAGATGTGTGGACACTGTTTGGCTCCCCTGGAAAAGCACAGGCCCTTTAGGGGGATTGTCCAGACCTTCTTCAAATTTGCGACGCCCCCCCCCCCCCGCCCCCTGACGGAGTTTGCACAGGAAGGTGTCTGTTGACTGAATCACGGGGCTTTTGAATCCGTCTCTCTGTCAATGGTGCTTCTCTTCTACCTGCCAGGCCTGACTGTCTCCGGAGGGTCTTCCCGCCCTCTTCCCATCTCGCTTTGGCTCCTCTGCAAGGCCTCCCGGGAGGTTTCCGTACCTGTAGCCAGGTGTGATGCTCGTGCTGTGGTGGTGGGTACAACGAGGGCCTGCGCCCCCAGGTGAGGCCCCACCCCACGCCCACAGGGAGTGACTTGTGCTGTCATTGGCCTCCTAGGCCACGTGTCACGGCCAGACCGGGCTGTGGGTGCTCACCGAAGAGAAGCACCGACACAGGGGTGCCATCTCCCTAGGAGAGACGAAAGCCCTGGGGTAGAGAGCACAGGGTGCTGAGTCCCAGCCCCTCCTCTGTTCACAGAAACTGAAGAAGGCAGGGAGCCAGCAGGCCTGCAGGAGTCTCTGGACTCGACCTGGCCTGCACATCTCAAGGGGGTCACTGCCCAGGCCTGTGGCCTGGAGCCCACCCCTACCCCTGGGAGTGAGGTGGAGTGTCAGGGCTCCATCCTTCCTGCTGAGCAGAAGTTCGGCCCTGAGGGGCCCTGGTCCTGGCTGAGTTATCACTGCCAATGGCCCCTTTACACTCACAGGCTCCCCTAGCTTGTGGGGTTTGAAGCAAGAATAATTGTGTCATCTCACTGGGTGGAGAGGGTCCCGCCATTCATAGACACTGCTCCTCCCCCATGCCTCAGGATAGGCATAGTGCCGGGTAGGCTTTTTCCATAAACTGTAAACTCACCTTCTTCATTTTTCCTCTTCCTGCTGGCTTTATAACAAAGAATTTCACTTCCCCCAACCAAAAAAAAAAAAAAAAATCTTAGCCAGTACAAGTGTCTGAGAGAGAACCAAACATTCCCATACATCTTGGTCGGCAGTTTAAGTCTGATAACACCATGCTCAGCAAGTACAGAGCAGGGACATAGGCCCTGCTGAGCAAACAGTTGGGTTTCAGGGCAAATCCCTAATATCTATGAGCATATTATGGGGTTAGAAACCCACTTGACCCAACATTCATGACAGAGTGGTTTTTCACAATTTAAAGGAATGTTTATTTAAAGAGATTCCACAGTTATTGAATCTGAATGACTATGCATTTGCTTGTTCTCTTCCCCTGGGTTTTCAAATAGGTGTTTGTAGAAAGAAAGTGACTCATTCTATCCCATAGCTAATTCATGGCTAAGCCTAGGACTTGGGCTCACTCTTTCTGAGTCCTGGACTCTTCATCTGAGCCTCCCTGGGATTTGGTCAGGGTTTGCTTCCAGGCTGAGGTTTAAACACTAAGTGGAATGGAAGGAAAAGAATATGTCTTAAAGCTCAGAGGTGTGAAGCCTTAGGACATTGACAACCAATGAAAAACTCAGATAAAGTGCCTCTGAGAGGATTATATGCTGCAAAGCAGTCAATGGGGAAACAGGACTTGAGTTCCTGCAAGGGGATTTATACATAAAGATCTAGGGACTCATCTAACAGCATATTTGGGAGGAGTGAACAGGAGATGTCAGGGTGGAAAGTCAGAGTCCTGATAAGATTCTTTCTGGCTCTGGGACCTCGTACAAATTATTTCACCTTCTTCAGCCTCTGCTGCTCATCTCAAATGAAGGAATGATGCTAATACCAGAGTTATTTCCAGTCAATTGAGGTCATCCCATCAGTCCCTACATCTGCTCCATGTTATTCTAAATGTCTTTTGAACCCCCCACTTCTCTCTGCCCTTGTGGTTCCTTCTTCAGTTCATCTTTCTACCTGGTCTGCCCCAGGCCGCCTCCTTTACATTCTGCTCTACACACTGCGGCCAAAGAGATCTAGCTTTCTAAAACTCAAAGCCAGTTACATGGCAAATCTGCTTAGAACCCTTCAATAGCTTCTTATTACTCTCAGGATAAGACCCAAATCCTGGCCCTGGTCTACAAGGCCCTTTATTTTTTGGCACCTATCTCTCCAGGCTTATCTCACACTGCTCCTCTCTCTTAAGTTCCAGGCTCAAGCCACAATAAACTAGTAGCTATTCCCCAACGAGGCAGCCTCTCTCACCTCCAGTTTTTGCATAGCTTTTGCTTCTAGCTAGAACACTCAGCCTGCTCCAGCACCCTGTTCTCCCCCTAACCCTGTAGTCCTGTGGAACCCAGTAACCATTCCACCCACCTGGGAAGTACTCACCTGCTCCTCTGTGCTCCCCAGCATCCCATGCTTCTGACTCCTTGGCACTCATGGCCCTGATTGAAATGACCTTTTACCTTGCTTTCTCCGACTCAGCTCTGCAGGATTGTGACTTATTCATCATTATGTTTCCAGCAAAGACAAGTTGAATGAACGATGTATGTTGAAATGATTCATAAACTGCAACTTGCTACACCAGTGTTAATAAGTATTATGTAATATTACGGTGTTCAGGTTGGTTATTTAATATTGTTGGCCTACTCACCCATTTGATAATAACTAATATCAGATTTCACTTACATCATCCTGGTCCCTTATTATGCCCAATACTAACTAATAAAGGTTACCACTTATTGAGCAGCTAATCTAGGCTAGATTCTGTGGTGAGATTTTAGATGTGATCTCATTTATTCCTCATTATATTAGATTGGCCAGAAAGTTCATTCAGATTTTTACAGAAAAACTCAAATGAACTTTCTAGCCAATCCAATAGCAAGCTAGGTGCTATTATAAGCATTATTCCCATTTTTCAGATGAAAAAAGTAAGGCAAGCTCAAAGAGGTTAATTAGCTTTCCCAATATCAAATAGCCAGATTTTGAATCCAGAAACTTTGAGTTCATGATCCAAACCCTGGTTCTAATCATCTCCCAGTTCTGCCAAAGTTTCAGATAAGGACACCATCAATGGAGTGAGAAGCAGCCCATGGAATGGGAGAAAATATTTACAAATCACATATTTGAGAGGAGATTAATATCCAGAATACACAGAAAACACTTAAAACTCAACAACAAAACAACAAACAACCCAGCTTTTTTCATTCTTTTTTTAAAATTGAGATATAGTTGATATACATTATACGTTCAGTTCAGTTCAGTCACTCAGTCGTGTCCAACTCTTTGTGACCCCATGAATCACAACACGCCAAGCCTCCCTGTCCATCACCAACTCCCGGAGTTCACTCAGACTCACGTCCATTGAGTCAGTGATGCCATCCAGCCATCTCATCCTCTGTCGTCCCCTTCTCCTCCTGCCCCCAATCCCTCCCAGCATCAAAGTCTTTTCCAATGAGTCAACACTTTGCATGAGATGGCCAAAGTATTGGAGTTTCAGCTTTAGCATCAGTCCTTCCAAGGAAATCCAAGGGCTGATCTCCTTCAGAATGGACTGGTTGGATCTCCTTTATATGTTACAGATGTACAATACAGTGATTCATAATTTTTACAAATTATTTTTCATTTATTGTTATTATAAAATATTGGCTATATTCCCTATGTTGTGTTATATATGTCCTTGTAGCTTATTTTATACCTAATAGTTTGTGCCCCTTGATCCCCTACTCCTATGTTGCCCTTCCTCCTTTCCCTTTCCTCACTGGTAACCACTAGTTTATTCTCTATATCTGTGAATCTGCTTTTTTTGGTTATATTCACTAGTTGGTAGTTTTTAGATTCCACATATAAGTGAGATCATACAGTACTCGTCTTTCTGTCTGACTTATTTCACTTATCACAATACCCTCTGATTCCATCCACATTGTTGCAAATGACAAAATTTCATTCAGCCACATACAATCTTATTTTTAAATAGGAAGACTTAATAGACATGTCTTCTAAGAAGATATACAAATGGCCAATCAGCACGTGGAAAGATGCTCAAATCACTAATCACTGCTGCTGCTGCTGCTAAGTCGTTTCAGTCGTGTCCAACTCTGTGCAACCCCATAGACAGCTGCCCACCAGGCTTCCCCGTCCCTGTGATTCTCCAGGCAAGAATACTGGAGTGGGTTGCCGTTTCCTTCTCCAGTGTGTGAAAGTGAAAAGTGAAAGTGAAGTTGCTCAGTCGTGTCCGACTCTTAGCGACCCCATGGACTGCAGCCTACCAGGCTCCTCTGCCATGGGATTTTCCAGGCAAGAGTACTGGAGTGGGGTGCCATTGCCTTCTCCCACTAATCACTAGGTAAATGCAAATCAAAATTGCAATGCTATGCCACCTCATACCCCCTAGGGTGGCTATTATAAAAAGAAAACAATAGAATATAACAAATGTTGGCAAGGTATGGAGCAATTGGAACCCTTATACATTGCTGGTAGGAATATAAAATGGTGCAGCCACCGTGGAAAATAGTATAGTGGATCCTCAAAAACATTAAAAATAGAATTACTGTGCATTCAGCAATTCCACTTCTAGGTATATATCCAAAGGAAGTAAAAGCACGGTCTGGAGGAGATATTTGATACTCGTGTTCAGAGATATTTGATACTCATGTTCATAGCAGTATTATTTACAACAGTCAAAATGTGGAAATAATCCAAGTGTCCACTGATGGATAAATGAATATACATACAACAGATTATTTTTGGCCTTTAAAAGGAAGAAAATTTTGACACATGCTACAACATGAATAAACATTGAGGTCATTATACTAAGTGAAATAAGCCAGTCCCCAAAGGACAAATACCACAGGATTCCACTTACTTGAGATACTGAGAGTTGTCAAATTCACAGAGACAGAAAGTCAAATGGTGGTTGCCAGGGCTGGAGGGAGTGGGGAATGGGGTGGTTACTTAATGGGGACAGACTTCTGGCTTTGCAAAATGAAAAAAAATGTTCTGGAGATGGGTGGTGCCAATGGTTGCATAAAGATATGAATGAACTTAATACTGAACTGTATGCCTAAAAATAACTAAAATGGTCAATTTTGCATTTTGTATATTTTACCACAATTTATAAAAGAAGATCCAAGCCTTGATTTTAACCATTTCCCAGTCCTGCCCAAGGCTTCTGATATTTTCCTGCTGATGAATGCTTGCTGCTTTTCCTCCAGATAACCTGCCTTTTCTTTCTTTTTCCTCCTGACACTAGGCTGCTCTCTACCAAGATCTCCAGAGCCTCACATTGGTCAGTGCCCTCAAGGAGGCAGAGTCTGGCTTCAGGCCTCTAGCCTTCTCTCTTTTGGGGAAGAAAATACCTCTGCTCTGAAGGCAGCCAGCACATATTTTACTCACAACAGTCAGCAGATGGCTGTGGATCCCAGGAATCACATCAGGACAAAGCTCGCTGTGCATTTTCCATCACTGGTAGCTATCCCAACAGTGACGTGGGGCATCGTTATTAATAGGTGAAGGACAAAGAGAGAGGGGAAGTGGCTTGGGTTGAGTCACACAGCAAAGTTAGAACTCCCAGCTCCCAGCAACTGGCCTCACCCTGGGCTCTATCCCGCACACCTGGCAGCTCCAGAGACTTGCTCCTTTTTGTACTTTGGGCCATGAACTCTCTGGTTAACCAAGCAGGTCCAACTTGTCTTGCAGAGAAATGAAGCAAAATCTTCCTTGGGACGGTATATTGTGGTCTTCCTGTTTCTATTGATTGGCAGGAAATTGAGTGCCCCCTACTTACTGAATGACTTTGAACATGTCGTTGAAAGTCCCTGGACCCTCAGGTTTCCCTTCAGTAAAGTGTAGACAAGAGTTATTGGTGCCTACCCCCAGAGAAGCTGCAGATGAGCTAGGGAGAGGATCAGGGTACCCTTATCCAATTTATTCTGCATTATCCTTTACACGGGTGAACTTCAGTCCCGGCTAAGCATAATCACATGGGTGGGCTTTAAAAATACAAATTCCTGGGCCTTGACCAACCTGGCTTACTTGGATTTCTTCTATGTTCTTCTGGCCAAGTGGCCCCCAGTGTGAAGGGAACCCCCTTGAGTTAAGCAGTGAGGTGGTCTTTAACCTTTCTGTTTAAATCCTCTCAACTCAGCTTAAAGGAACCTTTGGTACGAGATGGGAGACATTGCGTTCTGTCTCAAGCTCCCCCTTGGACTCTCTGTTCTCCCAATTTTGGCACTTCTCACATACTGCTTGTTATTTTTACTTAACTGTTTCAAATCTTTGCCTCTTATTTCCTCAGTTAGCTATCAGAGGATAAAAACAGTGTCCTGCCTTTCTCTTCTTGCCCCCCCCCCAAAATGCCAGCTCCATTAGCACCTAGTAGCTCTTCAATAAATATTTGTTGAATGGCAGATCTTGTAATTCAGAAATCTGAAATCATTTCTTATTTATTTGGGAGGTGTTCTGTGTCCTTTGGAAGCTTTCTGGTCACATGGAAAGAACTTTAAACAAAGAGGCAAGAGCCCTAGCTTCCAATCTTGGCACTGTCACAAACTCCCATTGTGACCTGCAGCAAGTCGCCTGCCTTCTCTAGCCCTCAGTCCCGCACTTGAGAAACCAGGACCGATATATAAGTTTCTTTCAGCTCTGGATTTTTTTCACTACTCTGGTTAGCCAGGGGCAGCCTTTTTCGTGGCAATGTCTTTAATGTCCACCATGCTTTTTTTTTTTTTTCCTGTAAGAACTATGTCATTGATGGATCACTCCCAGTTTATAAAATGAGAAACTCAACTAAAGAACAAGTAAACGCTTTGGCCAAGCTTCCACCCCTAATGTGTGTGTGGGGGGGAGTGGGGGTGGTTGGGGCGAGGGTTGCTCATTCCTCACTGCAGCTCCCTGGCTAGGGCTGGATTCTTCCCTTCCAGAGCTGTTACCAGTCTTTCCCAAGTGTAGGACTGTTAACCCCAAGTGTAGGACTGCCCACCCTCTCTGTGAACAATCCAGGGCAAAGGTGTGACATAGACCAGCTGGGTTTTCCTCTTGTCCCTCTGCTCACTGCTATCTAGGGCCAGAATGTCCACTGCAATGTTCAGTACAATCTGTTTCCATGTTGTTCCCTGAGGAGGAGATGAAGGACATGAGGCCAGTCCTTGCCCCCTAGCCGGCCTGGGGAAAGCTGTGCTACCATATGTAAGGGAAGACCTGGGAGTCAAGTGCCTGGTCCAGAGAAGATGCTCAACAAATTTGTTAAAAGAGATGAAACTTGTCAACGTTTTAAAACTTTTCAACTTTAAGGACGGGAAAGCCTTTCTTCAATGAAATCATCCCCGAAGCTCACTAGGTAAAACTGGTGAATGCCCAGTTGCCCCGGTTGAGGGGAGCTGGAGTCAAGCCCTGACTGCTCTCTCCTCTGGGCCCCAGAGAGGATCCTCAGAGCTCAGGTGGGAAACTTGCTGTGAGTCAGCTGAAAAGAAGGGGCAGATCAATTCGTAGGCTTTTTCCTGGTTAACCTTAGCTAGGAGGGAATCCTGGCCAAAAAAAAAAAAAAAGGAAGTTTGAAGGACCCAGCCCTCTAAAGGGAATATTTGCATCTAAAAAGAGTCATCCATTTCTCCTCTCTCCTTAGCTTCATTAAGTTCTAGGAACTTCAATTATTAAGGGCAGAGGAGAAGAAGTTTTGAGTAGATTTGTTTAAGTTGGTTCACCAATGAATATCAATGGAATTGTTTAAACAAAGAAGGAAAGAGAAGCATTGTGGTAACATTTTCCAGTGTTTAATAGAAACCCATTTGGTGTCATCCTGAAGGCAGTCTTGATTTGAAAATACAATGTAAAACTCTCATGGAGTCTGGTGAGTGGATGGTGTTACCTTTTGCACCATTGCTCCCTGCAGTTTGAACATTCCTAACTTCATGGTTAGCCATGGGAACCCACAGCTGCCCAGAGGGGCTACCTAATGAGAGCATCTCTATTCCAAGTCTGCAGGCCTGCCTGACTTGGGCTTCTCCTTGTCTCTCCACCCATGACAGGTAAGGGAAGGAAGCCAACCCAGGGGATGCTGACTTGTCAAGGTGGTCCAGGGAACAAAGCACATCCCAAATCTGCATCTGGAAGACAATTTTGGATAACGAATATCTAGTTTTAAAACTTGTCAAAGGGATATAATTCTTGAATTAAGAGGTTTTCGTTATTATCCATCTCATGGCCCTTTCATATGAATTTCTTTACCTGCCCCACAGACTGTCCCACCTCACAGGTGCCAGAAGAGGCAGGCAGATAATTAATGCTGGGAACCCTGCTACAGACTGTGTGCTCTGCCTGAATTCATATGTTGAAACATAATCCCCAATGTGATGGTATTTGGAGATGCGGCCTTTGAGAGCGATGGTGTGATCACTCATCTAGAGCCAGACATCCTGGAATGTGAAGTCAAGTGGGCCTTAGAAAGCATCACTACAAACAAAGCTAGTGGAGGTGATGGAATTCCAGTTGAGCTATTTCAAATCCTGAAAGATGATGCTGTCAAAGTGCTGCACTCAATATGCCAGCAAATTTGGAAAACTCAGCAGTGGCCACAGGACTGTAAAAAGTCCGCTTTCATTCCAATCCCAAAGAAAGGCAATGCCAAAGGATGCTCAAACTACCGCACAGTTGCACTCATCTCACATGCTAGTAAAGTAATGCTCAAAATTCTCCAAGCCAGGCTTCAGCAATACGTGAACCGTGAACTTCCAGATGTTCAAGCTGGTTTTAGAAAAGGCAGAGGAGCTAGAGATCAAATTGCCAACATCCGCTGGATCATGGAAAAAGCAAGAGAGTTCCAGAAAAACATCTATTTCTGCTTTATTGACTATGCCAAAGCCTTTGACTGTGTGGATCACAATCAACTGTGGAAAATTCTTCAAGAGATGGGAATACCAGACCACCTGACCTGCCTCTTGAGAAATCTGTATGCAGGTCAGGAAGCAACAGTTAGAACTGGACATGGAACAACCGACTGGTTCCAAATAGGAAAAGGAGTACGTCAAGACTGTATATTGTCACCCTGCTTATTTAACTTCTATGCAGAGTACATCATGAGAAATGCTGGACTGGAAGAAACACAAGCTGGAATCAAGATTGCTGGGAGAAATATCAATAACCTCAGATATGCAGATGACACCACCCTTATGGCAGATAGTAAAGAGGAATTAAAAAGCCTCTTGATGAAAGTGAAAGAGGAGAGTGAAGAAGTTGGCTTAAAGCTATAAAGATCATGGCATCTGGTCCCATCACTCCATGGGAAATAGATGGGGAAACAGTGGAAACAGTGTCAGACTTTATTTTTGGGGGCTCCAAAATCACGGCAGATCGTGACTGCAGCCATGAAATTAAAAGACGCTTACTCCTTGGAAGGAAAGTTATGACCAACCTAGATAGCATATTCAAAAGCAGAGACATTACTTTGCTGACTATGGTCTGTCTAGTCAAGGCTATGGTTTTTCCAGTGGTCATGTATGGATGTGAGAGTTGGACTGTGAAGAAGGCTGAGCACTGAAGAATTGATGCTTTTGAAGTGTGGTGTTGGAGAAGACTCTTGAGAGTCCCTTGGACTGCAAGGAGATCCAACCAGTCCATTCTGAAGGAGATCAGCCCTGGGATTTCTTTGGAAGGACTGATGCTAAAGCTGAAACTCCAATACTTTGGCCAGCTCATGCAAAGGGTTGACTCATTGGAAAATACTTTGATGCTGAGAGGGATAGGGGGCAGGAGGAGAAGGGGATGACAGAGGATGAGATGGCTGGATGGCAGCACTGACTTGATGAACGTGAATCTGAGTGAACTCCAGGAGTTGTTGATGGACAGGGAGGCCTGGCGTGCTGCGATTCATGGGGTCGCAAAGTCGGACACGACTGAGCGACTGAACTGAACTGAACTAGGTCATGATGGTGGAGCCCTCATGAATGTGATTCGTGCACTTAGAAAAGACCTCACAGAGATCCTTGCCCTTTCCACCATGTGAAGTTACAGCAAAAAGACAACTGGCTTGAGTCAGGATAATGATTCTTACCAAACAGTGGATCTGCCAGCACTTTGATCTTGGACTTCCCAGCCTCCAGAAATGCATTTCTCTATAAGAAATATCTTTTTTTGTTTGTAAACCACCCAGTCTATGACATTGTGTAATAGCAGCCTGAACAGACTAAGATGGACCCCACTGAATAACAGGGGAAACTGAAAGATAAAAGGAGCTCCCCTTAGACAGCAAGATAGGAGGAGCCCCAGCTTCTCCCCAACTGCCTGGCACAGCCCTCTCCTCTGCCTCCTGGCCAGTCCCCTGACTTCCCTAGCTTCAAAATCTGGCTCAAGCCTGACCTTGAAAAAGAGGACAGCCATCTAATTACCTGCCCTTCCACCAGTACTGCTGACTTCACCCCCTTGTCCAAGCCACTACCTCCTATAGCATCTGGACTAGTCTTTTGTACTTAATTAGTTGAGTTGAGTATCATGACATCTAGTCTTAGGATAGAAGGCACTCAAGGTTCAAGGGGAACTTGGTCATTAGGACCAAGATCTCTTGTAGGAGGACTGGCCCAAAGTCTCACATCAGTTCAGTTTAGTTCAGTCGCTCAGTTGTGTCTGACTCTTTGCGACCCCATGAATTGCAGCACGCCAGTCCTCCCTGTCCATCACCATCTCCTGGAGTTCACTCATACTCACGTCCATCGAGTCTGTGATGCCATCCAGCCATCTCATCCTCTGTCGTCCCCTTCTCCTCCTGCCCCCAATCCCTCCCAGCATCAGAGTCTTTTCCAATGAGTCAACTCTTCGCATGAGGTGGCCAAAGTACTGGAGTTTCAGCTTTACATCAAGTTATGACAAAAAGCCAGGGCTGCTAGCCAAATTTTCCTATGTGTGCCTTCTTGGCTATATCCTGAGTTCCTCGGTTTCTTTTCTGGGTCCCCTCCCCCTATGTGCCCGTGTCCCTTCTCCCCTTTGACCCTCTCCCCCTTTCCTGTCTTAGAAGGAGACTCTAAGGATCGCTGCAAAGTACCTGTTCTCTGGGACCCTGGGGTTGACTCAAGGGGAATTAAAGAGTGGAAACAGACATAGCCTGGATGGATGCTGTGGTTCTTAGCTCCGCAACATAACCTGTCATTCTTGACATTGGTTCAGAAGCCAAAACGTTGCCTCTCAGAGTCTTAGATCACTTACCCAAGGTCATTCAGCTCAGAAATGGCCATAGCAGGAACCCATTGTAGATCCTCAGGCCTATGGGACAGCACTCTTCCCCAGGCACCGCTCCAGGCAATATCCAGGGCCCGTTGACTCCCGAGGCCCACTGCCCAGACCCCTACCTCCCTGCTCAGAGCAGCGGACCCCGAGGGAAGTGCGTTATTCCTTTAAGTCTCTGAGCCTGTCTGCTTATTTGTGCTTTTGGCTCCCTTCCGAAGTGTGGGGGCGGGAGGGAGACACAGTGTGGGCGGTTCACTCTGGCCTTCTGGAAGTAAGCGGGGCACCGTCGACACAGTAAGCCAAGCACTTAGGCTGTGCTCAACCCCCTGACCCCGCCACCCCCACCCCACTGTGACTCGCCAGTGTCAAAACTCTCCGTTCTGGAGCAGCGGACCTGGAGGCAGCTGAGCCTGCTGCTGGAGCGCGCCGGGACTCGCAGACTTTCTCCTGAGCCGCGCTCTAGGTTCCTGTCTTCCCCTCGCGGTTCTCCCACGCCCCCAGAATACCCACTGACCCGGCAGCCCTTGTGCTTGCGGCCGCGCCCATCCGGCCAGTGGCCTCCAGGGCCTGGGCGCCGGCCGCCCGCCCAGGCGCAGGTTCCATCGCTGGAGGGGAGAGAGGTGAAGAAGCAGGGCGCGCTGGGGGCCTCTTTCCCGATCCGGGCCGGCTAGTGCATCTTCTCCGCTTGTTCTTTCCGCTCTGCGAGCGCAGCCAAAGTGCTGAGCCCGCTGGGCCGGCTGCTCGGAGTCACTCGCAGCACAGGAGACCAAGCGCCCTCGGATAACCACACTTACTACCTTTGGGGGATTCCCTGGGGAAGGTGGCCAGGGACCCCGCATGAGAGGAGCCGGGGCAGGGACCCAGGTGAAGGGCTGCCCTGAACACTCCCAAGGTGCTTCCTTTCGCAGACAGCCGCTGTCGCCCCTGGGAGCGCAAACCTCCTAAGTCCCTAAAGTCCTGGAGGACTGTGCTTCTCGAGGTACCGGCCTCTGGAGCGGGGAGGCGGCAGTTAGTGAGCGGCTAGTAGAGGGGACCTGTTTGCTGACGGGTTTGGAGGTGGGATGGAATAAGGTTTGGAGACGGAGAAGCCCAAGAGTAGACATTGGTGCCTTTTTTTTTTTTTTCCTTCTTCTTCACTTTTCCAAAAAGAAACCACATCGCGAGGGGAGAAATAAGACAGAATGTAAACACAAACAACTGCAAAAAGAAGCCAAGAAAAGCGAAGCCAAAAGAAGCAAGCGCAACACTGTTACAAAACTGTCTGGTTTTGTAACAATCGCTCCGCCGCCGGCCAATGAGCGGCGAGGCGGCGCATCACGTGGTGCCGTTTTATATAACACTTTGCTGAGACAAGACAGTTATTAGGCGGCGCGGGGCGGCCGGCATGGAGCTCGCGGAGGCGCGGCAGGGACCGGCGCGCGGCAGAGCGGCGGCGGTGGCAGCCCCGATTCCCTCCAGCCGCCGCTTCCAGCTCCGCGTCCCCCGCCCCTAGACGCCTCTTCTCCACCCGTGTCCCTCTCCCCATGGATTCATTTCAGACTGGACAGATGCTGAGCTTGCCCGCCGAGCTCGGCAGCAACAACTTAGAGCTGGCGGAACCGGCGGCATCAGCGGCCCGCGGAGACACGGGCCCCCACCCGGAGGCGGCTGCAGAAGGCCCCGCACCTCTACCGACTCGGCCGCCGGAGCAGGAGCAGCCTCCGAGGGCCTCGACGCCGGAGTGCAAAGTCCTGCTCACGCAGGCCGACGCCCTGGCGTCTGGGGGGCGCCTCCGGGAAGCCCTCGAGGTGTACCGACAGCTCTCCGAGCGGCAGCAGTTGGTGGCCGAGCAGCTGGAGCAGCTGGTGCGCTGCCTGGCCGAGAACGTCCCGCAAGCCGAGGAGCCGGCGCCCGAGCCCCCAGACGGGAGCCGCGCTGGGAGCTGTGCGCTGGCGGCGGAAGAACCAGGGGCGGTGACAGCTGCCGAGGCCACCGAGGTGTGGGACGGCTTCAAGTGCCGGAAGTGCCATGGGTTTCTCTCAGACCCCGTGTCCTTGTCCTGCGGCCACACCTTTTGTAAACTGTGCCTGGAACGCGGGCGGGCAGCGGATCGGCGCTGTGCGCTCTGCGGCGTCAAACTCTCCGCGTTGATGGTGACCACCGGGCGGGCGCGCGGGACCCGGCGGGCTGGGCAGCAGGCGCCGCCGCCGCTGCGGGTCAACGTGGTGCTCAGCGGCCTCCTTGGCAAGTTGTTCCCGGGCCCGGCACGGGCGTCGCAACTCCGGCACGAGGGCAACCGGCTGTACCGCGAGCGCCAGGTGGAGGCGGCCCTGCTGAAGTACAACGAGGCAGTTAGGCTGGGTGAGCGCACCGTACCGCCGGGGCCGGGGCGGGCGGGGGCTGGAGCCCGGAGGGGAGCTGGGGGTGACTCCGGCGGAGGAGGGCGCGCAGACCGTGGGATGCACCGCGGCCAGAGTGGGGGGCAGGGAACTCTGGAGTTCCCTCTCCGACTTTTTCTCTGTGTCTGCTCTTGTTCTGGGTCTCTGTATGTCTCCCTGCTCTTTGTCTTCTGTCTCCTGTTAGCTCGTGTGTTCCTGCATGTCTCAGTCCCTGCTTCTCTTTGTGTCACTCGGTTTCCTCTGTCTTTTCCTTTCTCTCCGCATCTTTGCCACTCTGGCTCTTGCTTGTTGTCACCGTCTCTGTTTCTCGGGCTCGCCTTCTCCTTCTCCCTCTGCGTGCCCCAGCCCCTCTTACACCTGCCCACACCTTGCAAACAGGGAGGTGAACTTCGCACCCTTCCCACTCGCGCGCCGGGGCCCCTGCGCTCCAGACCGCCGGGGATGTTCGGTCGGCGCCTGTGTCTGCCGCTCCCTCCCGGTCCGGGGCCGCCCTGCCGGCCGGGAGTTGTCCCTTCCGGGGCCGCGGCTCCCGGTGGGGTGGGTCCGGCATGGAATTAGGTCAGGAGAGCACTGGTTGCATAAGGGCCGCGAGCGGCCCGGGCCGGGCAGCCCCTCCTCCGCGCGGGCGGGCGGGATTGTGTAACGGCTGAGGTAACCGAAGTGGGCCACGCTCGCCTCGGAAACCATCCCGGGAGCGTGTGCGGGCGGGGGTGGGGGCAGGCAGGAGCTCTCGCGCCCCGCTGCCCTGTGACTCATTGTCACCGCTTCCTATCACACGATCCTCGGCTGAAATAGATGCCCTCCCCGTCCCCCCTCCCGCGCCGCCTGCCCGCAGCCTGCGCCCTCGCTTCGAACCCTAGCGCTCCAGCCCAGAGGGCGACGGGCCGGGCGACGGCTCAGGGATCCCTGAGGACACTGGACTGGCTGCCAAGGGGGCCGCCTCTTCCCAGCTTTTCCGTGCCGCCTGAGGACGGATGGGTGGGCTCTGCGGCCTCAAGGGCAACATGGGCAGCCCCGCGCCTCTGGCCGCACTAGGGCGCCTGAGTTCCCTCAGGGAACGACTACCCCCAACCCCCCACGTCTGGACCCAGGAAGTGGCCGCCCAGCGACAAGCGACGGGTATTGCCCAGCTCGGGCCGGCTGCCAGGAGCTCAGCGGTGGGGCGCGGTGTCTGGCGAGGCGTGCCAGGGAGAAGGCGACAGGGCTGGGCAGACAGGATTCTGGGATCCGAGGGTGCCCTGAGCCCTGCTTGGACGGTGGAGGAGGGGGTGGGCTGCAGTCTCCACGTGTTGAATCTTCACCCGAGCTTGCAACAGGTAATGGGGGAGGGGGAAGAATGAAGGTGGACTTGGGAACACTCTCACCCCCCAACCCCCGACCCATGTGCCCAAGCAGAGCACCTTGTCTGCTGCCACCAGGCTGGCTTGTGCTGCAGGAAATGAACAGAGGAGGCTGTAAACTCTTAACTGATGTCTTAAGAGCAAGTAATGGGCACCCATGCAAACCCTCTGCACACCCCTGGGGGAAAACAACAACAAAGCCTGTTCCCACAGCAGAAGCTGGAGCCCAGTCTCTAGGGAAGAGCAGAACATTATGAAGGAGACAGGTAGAGCCTGCTGAAGCCAGAATCTCAAAGGAAGGTTCCATTCCTGATTGAACCTAGGTCTCCTGCACTTCGGGCGGATTCCTTACCAGCTGAGCCACAAGGGAAGCCCCAGCCCTCCCTTAAGAGCCAGGAAAGCCCTTTCCTTCCCTCTTCCTCCTCTGTCTTGGTTACTGTCATCACTTTCCCTGGGGGTTCATCCTTGGACCACTTAGGATCCGGGGTGAAAATGTGAAGACCTCTTCACCCTTCAAAGAGGAAAGGGGCCTCCCCAACAAAGAGTATCTTTGTGCTAGAAAGTGGCCAGTCTCTCTTTCTATTATTCTAAGTGCTATACTGTCCTTCAGAAAAAAAAGGAACCTGTCTCTTACCCCAGATTCAAAGTCTGTCAAGGTAGCAATGACTCTGACCAGCTAGCTAGGCTTTGAGCAAATGCCTTCACCTCTCAAACTTGATTTTCCTTGAAGATTGAACCAGGTGATCTCTAAAGACCTTTCCAGCCCTGGGTATACCGATTTAGAGTATTGATGAGAGCTAACCTCACTCTATTCCCAGAAGCCTTGTTCCAGCCCATTCATATCTGCCCATCTGTAATGAGATGATGGAGCCTTGCAAATGCATTTCTGTTTTCTTAAGAGAAACTTCATATGTGTTGGGGTTTGTAGACAAAGATGTTGCTGAGAAGACTAACTTGGACTTGTCTTCCTGGTGGCAAGAATGGGGATCACATCCAGCCACCACCTCTCCCTCTTCCCTGGCCTGTTTCCTTGTGGGCAATACCTCACTCAGAAGCGAGGCTGCCAGTTCCTAGCCACAGCTATGAAGCAGGGCGCCAGAATTTGCTCTGTGTTAGAATTGCTAATAATGCACTACTGACCCCACAGGCCCTCTAAGGAACTGCTTGAGAGAGGGGGGATAATGACTTCCTTATAGTTGGGAACGCTCAGACCTAGAGTGGCTGGGGGTGTGGTAGGCAGGGCAATACTAGGGCTGGAGATTAAGCTTACACTTTTGGGTCTCTACTAGAGAAGTCCTAGAAAACTTGCCATTTTGCTCAAGGTTTTTTTTTCCTCTCATTTTGGCAGCTCCAAATGACCATTTGCTTTACAGCAACCGGTCTCAAATTTATTTCACCTTGGAGTCTCATGAGGATGCATTGCATGATGCCGAAATAGCATGTAAGCTCCGCCCCATGGGGTTTAAGGTGAGTGTGGGATGGGAAGGATGGGAAGGAATTGTACTGAGGACAGGAACTGGCAGGGAGGACTGCCACTGGGGGTTTGGGGGGGAAGCGGTGGGTAGGGGCACTAGAGCTCACTCAGAGCAGGGGAAAGGCTCTTCATAGGAGCTGGTGGGGGGAGTCCCTTGACAAAGGATGACAAGAGAGCTGAGTTCTGTCCCAATTTGATCTTAACTGATGACTTGCAAAGCAGCCTGGAATTTGTGATTCTTTAGAACTTGAACTTGGGAGCCAGACTGCCCGAGTTTCTGTCCTAGCCCTGCTACGTTTACTAGCTGTGTGGCCTTGGCCAAATTACTTAACCTCCTTGTGCCTCATCTCCTCACCTATAAAATGAGGATATTCAAAGCATCTACTTAACAGGGGGAGACGACCTGTTGTGAGGACTACATGAGCTAATGCAGGCAGAGACTTAGAACAATGCCTGGCATATAGCATTGTATGTATTTGCTAACATCATCATCATCACCATTATTTTCCCAGGACGCTAGAGAGAGGAGGGGAAGAGAAACATTGCGGTTTGGTTCTGCCATCTTAAGTCCTTAATGTAGTCAGTCAGCCTGCTGCTTTCCCTAAACATGTAGGTCACATGAGGGTGTGGGGTGGGAGTGGGTGGGGGGGGGGGAGAAAGACAGGTTCAGCCTCTTTCAAGATGCCAGGATGCACAATGTCACTTCCTGCATCTCTGTCCAGCCTTCCTCAGGACTAGCCTTCAGCCACATGTCAATAGTTGGTTTAGAAGATTAGATTTGAGCCTGGATTCTATACCTGCAAGCTGAATGACCATAGGGAAGTCACTTCACTCTCAGAACCCTAGGTGTCCTTGTTTGCAAAACATAGATCTTGCTCTCTGCCCTCATCACCTTGCAGGGGGGCAGTGCTGGTTCCAGGCCAGCTTGACCAAGAGTCTGTTCTGTGAACCATAACGTTGTAGTGCTCTCTACACAGCCCCAGGATGCTGTCCTCTGAAACCCACTTCATCCAAGGCCAAGTCCATAATCCCTTATCTGAATCCCATAGAGCTGGATATGTTCAGAATCCAGAATGTTTCCAGTTTCACTAAGACCAGGTATCAGCCCTGGACAGTGCCCCATAGTCAAACACAATAATATTTCTGCAGCATATTACATGAAAATTCACACTAAGTGGGAAGAAGACTGTAACACATATCATTTTAGATCAAGATTTGCCACCTAATGACTTTTGATGTCAAGCTTATGAAAATGTTGGATTATCAGCCTTTTTTTTTTTTTTTGGATTTGGGGAACTTCAGATAAAACACTGGGGAGCTGCATACTGAGGTCATTAATGTCAGAGTGAATCTCATACTCTTTCATGAGAAAGTTTTCATGAGTGATGATAGATTAATATATCCTCTTTCCCAAGGAACACATTTACGGTTTATTCAAACTCACCAATGTCTTAACCCAAAGGAACTTCACTGGGAGTATTTCAGGCCTTGTAGCAGTGCAGGCCAGTGAGCCACCTGGGGGTAAGAGGACATCTCTTGTGACTGTTTCTGCTCCCATTCTAAACAATATTGAGGCAGGGACCTCGATAGTGCAGTGGGAAACAGGGCTAAGTAAGCAGTGGACCATTTTGGATGAAATGGGAAAAGTGACTTCCCCAGTGAAGGAAGAGTTGGTGAAAATATTAAACAGAAGTTCACTTTCCCTAAGTGCTGGGTTAAGCAGAGAGGCACTGATGATAGAACTTTATGGACTTGGGAATTGAAAGAAGACTGGAACTGATGCCTCTGATTCAAAGCCACCTCACACCCCAGTTTATGGATTTCCCACCATTTCTGTATGAAACGCTCCTATGAGAGGTGTTCACTTCGTACATCCCTATTCCAGCCACCCAGCCAGGGCTGGAACTCTCCTGAAAGTATGACAACTGAGCTGGCTGCCCTGAGCAGGTGGAGTATATGGGTTGCTACTTGGTATGATTGGTCAGATCCCCCAAACTGCCAGTCTCCCCGCACTTAACACCCTCTAGCCACCTTGAAATGTCAGGCAGGCCTTTCTCCAGAGGGCCCCTGGCAAGCACTGCTGGGAGCATCCAGCTCCGGAAGGAGAGGGAGGGCACAATTCAGGGAGAGGCCCCCAAGAGGCTTGGAGCGGGGGCCACTGCTCAAGAAGGCAGATTCTGGCTGGCTCCTGTAAGCCAGGCCGAAGCCAGGAGGCACCAGGGCCCACAGAGGCATGTCCGAAGGGGAGGTCCATGTATTAGAGTGCCCAGCCGCCACAACCTGGATTGTTGCCTTCCCTAAGTTAGACTTGGGGTCAGCGTGTAGGCAAAGGCCTGGGGAGCAGGCCACTGAGGGGCAGCCTCTAAGCCAAGCTGCCAGGCACAGAGAGAAGACAACCCTCTTCTCACTTCTCTTCTTTCTCCTCCATCTTCCCCAGGATGCTCCTCTCCTACCCCTTAAGGTTTCTCCCCCAGGGCAGTTTGATTTGGACCCTCAGAAACCCTAAAATTTCTTATACGATTTCAAGATGTGGTGAGGGAGCAGAAATGAGCTGAATCCACTGGAGCCAAAGCGTTTGTGCAGCCCCTGGTTAGCGTTCGGAAGGGCTTGGTGGGGAAGCTCCCAGTGCTAGTTCCAGATTTGCCACTAGCTGCCTTCAAGGTCTTAATGAGGTCACATGCCTTGGCTCACTTGGGCCTCTTCTAATAAGTGATCACTGAGTGTGGGTGGTCACTCAGCCAGCAACATGGACTAGGTCTCTGCTTGACAGACTGGTTAACAGGAAGGCCCATCCAGGCAGGTCCTGAAAGCTGGTTAGTGTGACCTCAGATGGGAGTTCTTACTACATCTGATGCCTCCTCCAATACAATGGTGGGGCAGGGGGTGGGGGGTGGTGGTAGTATGGCACAGCGGTTGTGAATCTGGTCTTCTATATCAGTCATTCCCAGGCTGTCAATCTGATTCCACAATTTTCCAGCCAGGTTACTTCAGGCAAGTCACTTCTCTGGGTCTCAGTTTTATTTTCCTGAAAATGGGCTTCAGAACAATTGCCCACACCAGCAGTCCCCAACCTATTTGGCACCAGGGACTGGTTTCATGGAAGACAAATTTTCTACAGATGTTGGGAGTGTGGGGGGAAATGGTTTGGGAATCATTCAAGTGCATTACATTTATTATGCTGCCAGGAGAAGGAGCTCAGGCAGAAATACGAGTGATGGGGAGCGTCTGTAAATATGGATGAAGCTCTGCTTGCTCGCCTGCTGCTCACCTCCTAATGTGTGGCCCAGGTCCTAACAGGCCACAGACTGGTACTGGTACAGTGGCCTAGGGGTTGGACAGCCCTGGCTTACACAATAAGGCTGTGGATAAGATAGTCCTTTTAAAGCCCTCACATGACGGTAAACACCCAGGAAGTAATTTAGCTGATGTTATGAATGATAGCAATGTCAAGAGGTGGAGAAGAATGGGACTGAATGCTCATGTTTTCTTCCAGGCACACTTCAGAAAAGCGCAAGCCTTAGCCACCCTTGGCAAGGTGGAGGAAGCACTAAGAGAGTTTCTATATTGTGTGTCCCTCGATGGAAGGAACAAAAGAGCAAGAGCTGAAGCCCAAAGGGTGAGTTGAGATGACGTCAGGTCCAGCTGCCCAATGGGCTTCCAGCCCTCTGTCCTCTCCAGGGCAGGGAATGAGGGAACTGCCTTCCCTAGGGTTGGGGGTCCAGAGTGGATGGTTTCCTAGGTTGAGGGGACAGGAGCAAGACACAGATGCCAGTTGATGACCCAGAAACACCATCCTTTTGGCATGTACAATCAGATTGAGCAGTTCCTACATTTCTGTAGGAGCCTGTGAGGAATGTGTTTGCCTCTTTGACTCAGAATACAAACAAACAAACAAACAAAAAAAACAAATAAGTTAACATGGAGATGGAGGCCCACAGAGGAGACTGGCTGTTGGCCAGAGATCCCGGGTATGAGGCAGTTTTAGAACTTTCCTTGGGCTGAGTCACAGCTTCACCAGCCACACAGGGTGGCCAGCTCCTCACAAAGGGTGTTGGGTCCCATCTGCCTTGCCATATGCAGAACTCCAACCTTCAGCTTCTTTGCTAGAAATGAAACACATATGTGATATAAGTTGGGGACCATGACAGTATAATCCAGTCATCCCGATTCTTGAGTCGCTGGAGGATGTGGTTGTTTTTTTTTTTTTTAACTGCATGAGATACTGGGCACATTAGTGAATGCTCAAGCATCCTCAATTCGTAGACTTTGTTGCCTATTGTTCTGCAGTGTGCTCTCTCAGTGTCTGGCTCGTTGGCCTGGAAATGGGATGCTGACAGTCAGCGGGAACCTCTGCGATGCTTGTGCCCCAGCCCCTGTTCACCACTGCTCCCCAGGTGCCTCTGTCCCAGGGTGCTTTGGCAGAGCAGTGGATGAAGAAAGGGAGCAAGAGACAGGACTGGTTTCTGAAGGCTCCAGAAAGGAATCTTCAGCAAAATCATTGAACTAGGGGCAGCTGAGCACTGGAGGTTCTGGGAAGTTACTTTGGGCTGGTTAGTAGGAGCTAACCAGCTGGTGGCTGGTGGCAGAGAATTGCTCCAAGCTGTGGATCCTTCCCCAAATCTTAACTGTAGTCCACAGTGTGAGTAATAATAGTAATAATGGCAAACATTTACTGAGCATTTCTTGTGCACTGAGCACTGTTCTGTGGACTTTATGGGGAAGCTATAATTAAATCCCCACAACGTCCCTATGAGAGTAGGTACTATCATTTATCCCTATGTTACAGATGAAACAGATGAGGAAGCTGAGGTTTGGTGCCTTTCCTGAGGTCATGAACCTAATGATCGGTGGAAGAGCAACCAAACCCAACTCCCCCTGCTTCCAGAGTCTGCCTTGTGAGCTGCTCCACTATCCTACTGGCCCGGGAGGCTGAGTCAGGAGTCTCGGCACCCACTGCTGAGACTGGGGGAGAGGAGCAGTGGGGTTATCCAGCTCTGGGACGTATGCACAAAGGTGGTTAGAAGAACAGAGTGTGCAAAGGCCAACAGAGGCAGGTGTGGAGCCGGGAGAGAGTGATTTCTTTACTCTCATTTGTCCATTTCCCAGTTGGCCTGAGAGGCTCTTGATGTCATCATTTGGGTTGATCCCATTTCCCACCCACTTTATAGACCACCTAGTATCATTTCCCAGGTGGCTGAGTGGTAAAGAATCCGCCTGCCAATGCAGGAGATGCAGGTTCGATCCCTGGGTTGGGAAGATCCCCTGGAGGAGAAAATGACAACCCACTCCAGTATTCTTGCCGGGGGAATCCTATGGACAGAGGAGCCTGACAGGTTACAGCCCATGGGATCAAGAAGAGTTGGACACGACTGAAACGACTTAGCATGTAAGCATGCATGCAGTGTCATTTCCACAGCTGCCTTAATGGGATGGGGCAAGAACTGTGCTAAGCTCTGGAGACCCAAAGAGGCATAAGCCACAGTCTCAGGCCTCCAGGACCTTATACTCTTGCACTGGTTCTATAATATAATATAAATGCCAGATAATACAATCGAACATTTGCCTGTGATGAGTGTTCCAGAGTTCTGAAGCTAGGGTGAGAATTTAGAGGCGAATTTCGATGGAGTGAGGTGAGGACATGGCACTTAGTTAAGAACGCTGAGGACCCTCTGTGCTTGTTTGCTGGATTGTTCCCCTTTCCAGGGATAAAGATGTGACAGAGATGGTCTAGGTTCACTTGGCATGACTTAGCTGTCTTTGTCACTTACAGGCCTGGGTTTCTTTTCAATGTTTGTCTTTACCTCAGATTCTTTTTGGACTTCTTGACCCACCTGGGCCTTTCCAAGGCTGATGCTGAAGTGAAATTGACTTCCATTCGTATGTGGAGTGCTCATTTTCACTGAGAGTTGACCCCAACTTTTGTTTTCCAAAGCCACTGGGAAGGCCTTCAGTGAGGTCTTAGGCTGCGGAGGAGGAAGCTCAGTGCTGCTGTTCCTTTGCCTAGTTTCCTCTAAGCTTCCCTCTCTGCCTCTCTTCCCCTCCCACCACACTCTGCGCTCGTATCCTTGTACCTGGGGGTGCCCTATGGCTTGCTACGTCTCTCTGGGGGAGAATTCCAGGGGGAGCCCTTCAGAGGTGGTTCCCAGTGGGTCACTCAGAGGCCCCTGAAAGCCAAGTTTGGCTCCAGCAAAGAAGGAGTCTCTGAAAGTTGGCATTTACAGCCCTGGTCAGTGTGAGAACCTCCCGTCTCATTCCTGTACCAACTTAGAACTGGAAGGAAACAGAGACATCTGTCATCTGGAGGCTTTGGGCCTGAACCCTAGGCCTCTCTCTGGGCCCTAGGATGGCTGGTGTCTTAACTCAGTTCCATTCAGTGTGATGAGTATTTATTGGACATCAGTCATGTGCCCACCAGAAATTGAGCATCTGTAGAGAGCAAGACTTACATTGGCGATGCAGTTTGAGGCTAACACCAGACTGGGGAGGGTAAGGCACTATCTTCTGGTGCAGTTGAGAACACGGAAGGATGGGAGAGATCAAGGAGACTGGAGGAAGAGAAGGGAGCCCTGGAGCTGAGCCTTGAAGGATGAGCAGGGCTTGGCCACGTGGAAAGTGCTGACATCAGAAGAAGCATCGTGAAGGAACTGCTGGGGCCCAGTAAGGAAAGAAATCAAACTGGAGAGAGTTTGATCCCAGTTTTGGTCAGATTCCCCTGATCAGTTAATACCCTGTTACCTAGAGGAAGGGGTGGGGCTCCCTTTAGTTGGTCTCAGCAGAAAACATGTGAATATGTTTTAGAAGCAAGTGACCTGCCTTCCTGGGTTATGTGTTACATACAAAAATACCTATGTATACAGATAATTGGCACTTTCACAGGAGAGAACTGAAGCAAGGATGCGGGCGGTTGATGGGGCAGCCTCCACCAGATCACGTATCTTTGACTCCCTTTTGGATCTCGTATCTGCTCCACCCTCATCCCCAGCTTACTCAGTTGCAGAGGAAGCCAACCATAGACTAGAACCAGCCTGCCGTCCCCCACCTCCACCCCAGTCATTGAAGTGACTTGACATTCTCTGGAAAGTGAAGGCTAGAAAGTAGGAAGAAAGGCTGGGAGAAGAGGGAGGAAGACTCGGCTCTGCTTTTACTAACATATCACTGCTGAAGGGATTCATGATCCAGGGCTGGTGGTCAGGGAGCAGAGGCAAAACAGGCAGACGGGGAGGGGCAACATACAGAGGAACCTTGGTGACATTTGTTGCCTTCTACCCAGGGGGGCGTCTCAGACACGACTCCAGGTCCCCCAGCTGATGTTGGTCTCCTGCCTTCTCCTCGGCCTCTTTCCTCCTAGACAGATTTTGAAATCCCCCTGCAGATCTTTCTGCGGAAGGGTAGCAGCGGAGTGGTGGTAACTGGGAGACAAAGGCAGATCTGTAGTGCCTTTTCCAAATTCAGATTCCTGGCCACACTTCAGACCCAGGGGAGCCAGGCATGGGAACTTGGAACCTGGAATTCTCATAAGCTTCCCAGGTGATTCTGATGAACTGAAGGAGGATCCCTGCCCCGCTGTGTTGGGGTCTTTGGTCCAAGTCTTCCTCCCTGGGGTTTGGCCCCACAAGCTGTACCCTTTGTCCCTTCCTGCCCTCCCACCCCTGCCCTTCACCCGAGCACCTGTAGAAACTTAAGTAGTGAAGTCTTCTGTTTTATGTCCCAGCTTCTCCTTAGTTTCTTTACACCATCATTCCCGGGGGCCTCTCAGGAACATTCTCCCGATATACTGAAGCTGTTGGCACCTCACCCTAGATTAAAGGAACACGTAGAGTCATTGGCTACTGAAGGCACCAGCCATAATCTACCAAAGTTGTCACAGGTAAAACTCCACTCACCCAGCTCGCTCCTGACGCTTCGTTTGGCTGTTTTGTGGGCAAACATGGAGAGTGAGCCCTCACCCTCCTACTTTGTTTGGTTCCCAAGAAAGAAGAAATGGAGTTGCTAGTGGCTGTCTTCTTTGCTGAAAGGCTATTTAAAGATAAAACTAGATTTCAGGCAGGGGCCCAGGTTGATGATTTATTATGTTCAATTTTCAATTCTTGATCAGGTCCAGTTGAGAGAGGTGACAGAGCTAGAAAGGCCCACTTCCCCAGGAGCCATTCAGTTGGGGTGAGCTTAGAGGCAGAGCCTGGGAAGAGGGCCTGACAGCCCCTCCTTTCCTGCTTTTTGTTTGTTCAAGCTGCTGGTCTTTGAGTACCAGCTGAGTTCCTTGTGCAAAGACATCTCCATTTGATCGCCAAGTGGAGGTCATTTCATATTCCTGCACCTGTCTTACACATAAGTAGACTTCCAGCACATGTGTGGAGCCAGGGAGAGGGAAGCAACTTAGGAAGTGTTAACTTTATGGGATTTGAGTTTTTGAAAACCATGGTCTCAAGACCCCAACTTTCCAAGCAGAGGGCAAGTGGGCAGAAGCTGGGGCTCCGAAGCACAGATGTGTGGACAGAGGTGAGTTCTGAAGATCTAGGCCACTCGAAGCATCTGCCTGCTTGCTATCCATGCCTGTGTCCTCCTCTATGTGTGAGCCCTAGGGTCTCCATGGCTTCTGGGATCTCTTGACAGGTGAAAATCTTATATTTCCCTGACTTCTTTCCCTGCTCTGGAGAATGAACAAAATGCAGGTGTTCCTGACTCAAAAAGGCTGGGGGGTGGTGGTGATGGGCAGAACTTAGAGTATATCCTGAAATCAAAGCAGTACTACGTGCTAAGTCACTTCAGTCGTATCCAACTCTTTGCAACCCTATGGACTCTAGCCAGCCAGTCTCCTCTGTCCATGGGATTCTCTGGGCAAGAATACTGGAGTGGGTTGCCATGCCCTCCTCCTGGGGATCTTCCAGACCCAGGGATCGAACCCGCATCTCTTATGTCTCCTGCATTGGCAGGCAAGTTCTTTACCGCTAGCACCACCTGCATTTCAGTACTTCTTTGAGATCATTATTATAGGATTGAGAACCATAATACTGGACCCAAGTGCCTGGAGTGACTTCTAATTGCAGCCCAATCAGAAATGAAGAAAAAAAAGCACCCCTGGCTTTCTTGTATGAGGAAGCTGAGGAGTAGGGACTGGGTTTCTACCCAAACTTTGCCTTGCAAAGCACTGTACTGTGTAGACTCTGCTGAGGGCTCGTGGAAAGCTGAGGATGCGACAGTGCCATAGTGCTGATAAAACCCTGAACTCCCTGGGTTAGAGACTCAGAAAAGCCTTTTCCTCCTCACCTCATCATTTTCTCCTAGCTGTGTGCTCCCCATTTTTCATCTATCAGGTGTTTTGTTTTGTTTTGTTTTTTGGTTGGAGTTGGAGGGAACACAACAACCTGAGCATTTTGACCCATGCACTTTGAATGTAGGGTAGAGAGGGGTTCTCCAGGTAAACCTGCATAAACACTTTGTCATTGGATTTCTTTTTCTAGATCTCTCTCCTGGACAAAAATTCTTGAAAAGGCTAGAGACGTTATTGATCATTTGCCAGATGATCTTGTCTCTTTTTCAGACTTTTTGCCCAAAATCTAGTGAAAGGATTCATTTGTTCCTAGTTCCTTTGACCAGTATAACATAGCTCTGGAGCGTGAGGGCACTCAGCAGGCCTGTGAGTACACCTGCACTAGAACCTTCCTGAAAGTTCTTTGGAAGCTGGGTGTGGGACTGGAGGATGGCTGGGAATGGCAGTGAGGGTGAGAGGAAGGGCCGAGTGGCAGGATCTACGCTGACTTCACTGCATGCCTTGGTGTCCCTCAGGTGGTGACTGGGGTCTGACTGGAGAGGAGCGGAGACCGGCGCTGCACTTGGCATCTTGCCTTCACTGCTGCCCAAGGACTGTCTCCCTGCATGCCTTACTCTGCCCCAGCTGGGCCTTCTGTGCCTTATGACTGCCGCCCAGTTAAGCTACCTGTCCTCTAGATGGTCAGGACTGGGCAGTGTTTTCTCCTCGTCCCTTCTGGAGACAATTATCAGAGGATGATGTTGGGCCCCAGTAGATTCTGATGTTTGGCTCTCTCTTCCTCCAGGAAACGCCCGAGCGCCCACATTGTTCCAGTCAGGAGGGGGCAGCAGCCAGGGGCCAGGGGGGCAGCCTGATGGACCTGGCCACAGTGACAGGGGATGGGCCACAGGACCATACGGAAGACTCGGCTGGAGCGGAGGAGGAGAAGGGGGTCGCTGCCTCTTCCCAAGCTGCCTCCAGTAAGACTGGCAAATGCCAGGAGAAGAAAAGGAAGCACTGCCAAATTGAACCCCAAGACCCAGAGAGGCCTAAGAAAGCATCTAAGCCAGGTGCAGACTCTACCCAGGGAGTTGGGGGCTTGGAGGGGAGCCCGGGCTCAGCAGTGTGTGGAGGCTTCTCCCCTCCACACGACGGCTCCTCTGCTCTGCCACTTCTAGGGTGGCTGTGGGTTTCTGTGAGAGCCAGCAGTTCCTAGCATCCTGCTGGTGCCCCATATGAATTCTAAGGGAAAGCCAGGGCTTATGGGCCAGCACAGTAATGACATCTCACGCCCTTGATGGTGTCACTTCCTTCCAGGCCAGCCTCTCTGCACCCCCTTCCCCATTCCGGGGAAGTCGGACCCGGGCAGCTCCATCAGGCCTCATCCTGCTCGTTCCCAGTCGTGTCCCCGTAGGTAGGCATCTGAGAAGCAGCAGCTGCAGCTTGATATCTTTCCAAGAGTGGCTGCCAGTGCCAAGATTCAGTGTCAGCTATAGGCCTGGCTCAGTCCGTGGAGTCGTTGCAGCTGTTTGTCAAGAGTGAGGTGCCTGTTCCATTTGAATTAAGCCCCCCCAGGGCTCCCAGACAATCCTTGACCTAGGCGTTTCTTTCTTTGGGGCTGCTGGAAGCCTCCACGTGTCTGTATCAGGGTACCCCATTCTCAGTGTCTCACTTGGCCACTAAATCAATTCTTGGGGAGGTGATGAGAGTGGCTGACTGAGAAAAAATGATTGGGTTCTTTGGCCTTAGAAGTGCTGTCTTGTGACACCAAGGTTGGTTCCCCTCTGACTTCTGCTCTCTACATCACAGATCCTTCCACTGACCCCCGGGCCAAGCCTGCGCTCAGTGTCCCACTGGCATCTTTTGACGCCTCTGACCTTGAATGCTCCCTCTGTATGAGGTATGTGAGGTGTCCTGTCGCTTACTGCCTGAGAGGTCTTCCCCTCTGGTGTCTGCACCTCTCTGCTAGTGACCTATGGCTTGGTTGGTTAGCACAGAAAAACATGGTTCTAACAAAATGGAAGTCACGTTGACTGTCACACGGGCGAGCTCGTGTCCCTTGTTTACGGATCACATGCCCCACACTCCTGCCTTGGGAATACCTAGAGAGCAGGAAGGAAACTGTCTACTCAGAGGTCAAACTGACGGTCCACAGGCTGGATGTCTTTTGTTCAGCCCTCATGGGATTTGGGGGGTTGTTGTTAAGGTGAATGTTTAGAGACAGGACACTCACTCTAGTTGGTCACGGCCCCCCGCCCTCGGCCACTGCCTTCCTCTCACATTTGCATCACTTTCCTGGCCTCTAAGTTTGGGACCCTGGAACTGACTTCTACTGGCTACTAGATCAAGATCTCAAAGCGTGAGTGCCAGTGTCAGCCTCACAGGCCTATTCTCTGGAAGCCAAAGAGGGGGCTGGACTCACTTTTTGTCTGTACCTGCCTGCGCAGTAGTCAGTAGTGGGCATGTACGACTTGGCTAAGAGTCTCTCCTCCACCTACTGCTACATTGTCTGTACTTTCTCAGATCTCTGGAGATACGTGCCTCCCCTACCCCCACCCCACAACATATACAAATAGGAAACTGCTGCAGTAGTGGTCTGCAAAAACAAATGACTTTCACTTGTTTCATTTCACAACCCTGGCTTTGTGGCTAAGAGGAGGTCTCCAAAAACAGATGGCCTGGGTTTCCACCCAGGCTGTGCCACTTACTGGCTGTTTGACCTGGAGCAAGTGAATTTCTCCACCACTGTTTTCTCATCAGTAAAACAGAGACCAGTGGTACCTACTCTATGGTGGTGTTATGATTAGTTGAGAAAATCTATTTGAGACACTTAGAATAGTGCCTGACATATAGTAAGTACTCAATGAATGTTAACTTTTTTCCCTAGACCAGAGGTTCTTTAGCTTTAGGTCCATTGACCCCTGAGGGGGTTCGGTGTATGGATTCTAGTAGATCTAGGGATTCCCTGATGTTATATGTTAAAGTATGTGTCTGTGTAAGAGAGAGAGAGAGAGAGTTTTCCAGGACAAGGTCCACAGCTTTCAGTAGATTCTCAAATGTGCCTTCCCCTTGGCAAACGAGCTTTAAAAGGAGGCTGAGATATTTGCACAAAAGTTGTTAAGATGACTGAACCAAGACAAGAGAGGTCAAGAAAAATCTTTTGGTCCATCACACAGATGGATGCAGCCAACGGAGGCCCCTCAGATGTCTCCTTGCCCTTTACAAGCACATATGCCTTCCATGTCAATCCCAGGCATTTGTCACTGCTCAAAGTGACTTTTCTTGTCCTCTGAATAAAAATGAGTAAGGCAGCTGTTACCTGAACATGTACTTTTTCTTTCTCTCTCTCTCTCAAAAAAAAGAGAATTGTCAGATTTGCTTGGTAGCTCAGACAGATTTGATAAGGAACGTAGCAGCACTTGAAGCAAGCCCTGCATATATTGTCAGAGTTCTAGGTGAAGTGGGTGAGGCTGGGACCAGCTGTATAACCCGGTCCCTTGTGCCCCCTCCCCATCACAACGATGTAGCAGGTGGGTCAAGCCAGAGCCAAGGTGAGACAGACAAGCTCTGCTTTCCAAGCTGAGGTGTGGGCCCCCACAGGTAATGCCATTATGGTGCTCAGCCAGCGATGAGAGCCAGGGTCTTTCAGATGTCAGACTTTGATAGACTTGATTCAGCTTATCCTCCTGGACACGCCTCCCGACATCCCGGGGATGCAAAATCAAACATGCAGACTCATCCTGTTTGTGTTTTCCCTGAGGGCTAAGAATTCTGAGGTTGAAGTTCTTTTGTTCCCTTTCGTCTGCTTTCTCCCTTTCATCTTGTTTGTCCCTGATCTCAACAGGGGGCTTCAGAGAAGGGTTAGAAATTTGGTCCAAGAAATAAACACCAAGAGGATAAGACCCCCTTCGAGTTTGCTCGCTCTGAGTTGAAAAGCCATTATTTCCCTTATCCTTCCCCTCTGTTCTAAATGAGAGTTCAAAGCAAAAACCCATCTTTGCCTGGAGCAACTATTGTATGGGCTGCTGAGTTACATGGGGGACACTCAGGAGCTGCTTGATGGCAAAAAGAAACCTGCCAAGTCTAGAGAACATTTCTAATCTCAAGGCTCTTAAAACTGGAGCCCTAGTTCAGAAACATGTGGTTCCCCTTCCAGCAGGGCTTGTCTCCAAGTCAGAAATCACATGTTGACAGAGGCCATTTCAGATACATGCTTTAGTTTGAATTATTGCAGTCTTGAAAAAGTTCCTGTTTCCTGTAGTGTTTTTATTTTTCTAATCATGATTAGAAGTATTCTTAGGTTCTGTCATGACTGTCCTGTGTCTTTGGTGGAGAGGGTTCATGGTGAGAGAGGTTTTCAAGCAATCTGCCGGGTCATGAAACTGCACATGTGTACCTCCTGTGCAGGTTTCAAGAATAAAATCCAGCGCCATGGTGCTGTTTTGGTTGAAGACGAGTTCGAGTAGGAATTGATCTGTTCTGAGTCTAGAGAGAAAATCAGGAGCTGCTTATAAATTCCTCAGGGGAAAATGGTGGAAAGAGTGAATGGAACAATCATTGGAGGGTGAGCTAAAGAGAAACTTCCCAGTGTCCGAGTCCCCCTTGCTGGACAGGACAAGGTCTGCTGGGGGAAGTTGCTCTCTGATTCCAACACCTCAGAACTCTCCCCCTCCATCTTTAATGACTGCCAATCCTCCCTTCAGATTCACCTGCTCTGGATACCCTTGCCTTGGGGTCACCTCTGGGCCTGCTGTGGAGCAGGAATGTTGGATATTTGAACCAGTTACCTAATGGCCCAGTGGCCCCTTTGTCCGCTGAAATGAAAAGCTTTATATTTAACCTAGTTTGAGCTGCTCAAGTAGCTGGGTGTTACGGAGTCGGTTCACTGCTCTCTCTCTCTCTCTCTCTCTCTCCACCCCCTCCCTCCTCCTTGTTCCCCCTTTGCTCTCATTTGATAGCCACACAAGAGCACAATACAAGGATGTAACTGGTGGGAAAAGATAGCTATTTCCAGACAAGCCAAACATTTTATCCGGGCTGACATCTAACTGAAAGCATTTATTATTACTATTGTTTACTCCATCACCCTGACAATGTAAAATGCTTTCTTGTGAGAAAATCTGGCCCTACACTGATTTATAAATCCCTCCCTGAAGTGTTTTCTGAAATCATTCCTAAAGTGATAAATAAAAGGGAGAGGAATTTGAGTATATATTTCTAACTCTATCCTCTATATACAGAGTTTCTCTCTCACTCTCTCTGGTGGTGGGGAAGGGAAGGGAGAGACAGAGAGAGAAGGAGAAAAGGGTGTGTTTGTGTGTGAGTGTGTATCTACACGTACACGGATGGTGTTTGTTCCAAGATCTAGATTCACACACAGTCGTCTCTGTGTCATCTAGTGGAGAAGGAAGATGGGCTTGAGAATCACGTGTGACTTCATATCCCGAGTGCTGCTATTTACTAGCTAGCTGTGTGGCCTTGGGCAAGTTATTTAACTTGCCTGAGCCAATTTCCTCCATAGTGAAACAGAGCTAATCCAATTAACTACTGCGTATGACTATATAAAGCTAATTTATATGAAAAACAGCAATGCACACATTCCTGATAGCAAGAGAAATGCATTCCATCTGTTCCCAGTCTCTTTACTCAGTCAGCCTGAATAGAAGTGGGTTGAGTATTGAAAGATGATATATTCGAAGCATCTGAACCTTGAATTATTTCAGAGCAATAATTATGCAGCATCTGTGGCAGCATTCTTGTTTGTGACCACTCGGATCAGGGGCATTTTAATCATAGCTCTTGCTAAGAGTTGCTGTATCCTTTTGTGTCTGCTACATTCATCTGCTCATTAAATGTCAGTAGTTATTGCAATTAATTGGCTAGCTATATCATTATTATTTGTATGTGGATTACATTCTTCAGTGAACAAAAGGCCCAATTTTGAAATTCTCAGGAAAAATAGTTTCACAGATACAGGTTCATCAATCAGTCTTCATCATTAGTGTCATCAAATAATGTATAAAAGGCATTCAGATTCACAGGTTTCAAATTACTGAGGAAATGAGATCGTCTGTCTTGGCTGCTTCTAGTAGTTAGATCACAGCAGTGGTTCACAAAGTCAGCCTGCAAGTCACAATCTTGAGAAATACCTTAAATTGTGAAATAGATACACTGGGAAAGTACATAAAAATAGGAATGGATTCTCATAAAATACTGTAAAGAGGCTACTCAAGCAATCCCTTTCAGCCCAAGAAAGAAAATGTTAATTACCAGGACCCCGGAAGCTGCCCATATGTCACTTCTAAATCACCACCCCCCACTGCCCCTAAAATCACTATCTTGACTTTTGTCTCTTCTTTTAAAAAAAAAAAAGTCTTACCACTCTTGTGTTTATCTCTAAACAGTGCAATTTCATTTTTTCCTGTTTAGAAATACTTAATATAAGTTGAATTATCCAGAATGGGTTCTTTTGTTGTAACTTCTTTTCCTCGGGATGAAGATTTATCCATGTTATTGCATGTTGGTGAAATTTGTTCATTTTAACTAGTGTATAGTGTCCCATTGTATGAATCTAACAAAATCAGTTATATTCTAGATGGATATTCGGGTTGTATCTAGTTTAGGGCTATTACGGACAATGTTACTCTGAACAGTTTTAATGTCTACTAGTGTATATATGTGTGTGTTAGTTGCTCAGTTATGTCTGACTCTTTGTGAACCCATGGACTGCAGCCTGGTGGGCTCCACTGTCCATGGAATTCTCCAGGCAAGAATACTGGAGTGGGTAGCCATTCCCTTCTCCAGGGAATCTTCCCAACCAGGGATCGAACCTGGGTCTCCCACATTGCAGCCATTGCCACATTCTTTACTGTCTGAGCCACCAAGGAAGTGTATATATAACTCTCCCCGTTTTCAGTTGGGTTCTCTCTCTTTTTCTTACTGACTTGTAGGAGCTCTACGTATGTCCTAAATGCAAATCCTTCATTAGTCACCTGTGTTGGAAATATCTTCTCCCACTCTGTGACTTGCCTTTTTGCGCTCTTAGTGGCACCTTTCTTTTTTTCCTGTTAATGGCCTTTAATTTTTAATTTGGTTTTTAAATTTTTATCAGAGTTGTACATGCACATAGTTTAAGGAAGAAAGCCATTCTTTGAGGCTTATTAAATAAAGACATTTTTCAACATGAAAGGTCTCTTAATGGCATCTTTCAATACACTAACAAGTTCTTAAATTGAATATGGTAACAATGATCAATCTTTTCATTTACAGTTAGCATTTGTGTGTGTGTATGTGTGTGTGTGTTGTTTAGGCAATCTTTTTTCCCCCTTGAGGTCATATAGATATTCTATCTTGTATTCTAAGAGCTTTACTCTTTGTCTTTCACATTCTTTTTTACAGCCCACATGGTGTTGCTTTTTGCGTATGGTATGAGAATCAGTCCAACTTCTTTGCCCCCTATGGATAGCCAACTATCCCAAATAGCACGTATTGAGAATTCTATTTATGTGTGGAAAATCTTCTGTTTTGAAGTGCCACATTTTAAAAAATCAAGAATCTGGGTCTGAATCTATTTCTGGGTTTTGTATTCTATTCTGCGGATCTGTTTGTTCCTGTGCTAGTCTTTCTGCTTTTCAATCAGTACTGTTTTATAATAAATTCTCATGTCTGGTGGAGCAAGTTCTCCCACGTTGCTGCTCTTCAAAAGTGTCTTGGCTCTTCTTGGCACTTTGCCTTGCCTTATGAAGTTTAGAAATCAACTTGCCAAGCTCCACAAAACAAACAAACAAGTGAAATAACCCAATGGGGTCTTTCATTGGGACTTAGTTAGGTCTTCTTTTACTTTCAATGAAATGTTTACAGTTTCTTATAATAGAGGTCTCATAAGCTTTTGTTAGATTTATTCCTGGGCACTTGATTTTCTTTTTCATTTTTTTGTTGTCTTTTTAAAAAGATTTTTATTGGAGCATAATTGATTTACAATGTCACGTTAATTTCAACAGCAAAGTGGATCAGTTATATGTATACATATATCCACTCTTCTAAAAATCCTTTTCCCATATAGGCCATTCTAGAGTATTAGGTAGAGTTCCCTCTGCTATACAGTGGGTCCTTGAACGCTGTGTGCTAAGTCACTTCAGTCGTGGTCCAACTCTTTGTGACCCTGTGGACTGTAGCCTGCCAGGCTCCTCTGTCCATGGGATTCTCCCGGCAAGAATACTGGAGTGGGTTGCCACTCCTCCAGGGAATCTTCCTGACCCAGGGATAGAACTTGTGTCTCCTGCATCTTCTGCATTGGCAAATGGGTTCTTTACCACTAGTGCCACCTGGGAAGCCCCCAGTAAGTCCTTATTAGTTATCAATTTTGTATATAGTAGTATGTATATGTCAACCCGAATCTCTCTCCCCACCTTACCCCCTGGTAACCATAATTTTGTTTTCTATGTCTGTGACTCTATTTCTGTTTTTTGAATAAGTTCATTTCTACTTTTTTTTTTAGATTCCACATTTAAGCGATACCATTATATTTGTCTTTGTCTGACTTCATTCATGGGCACTTGACTTTCGAAAGCAATTGTTAATGTCATCTTTAAAAAAATGTATTCTCTCACGCTTCTTGCTGGTATGTAGAACTACAGTTGTGTGTGTGTGTGTGTATTTGTCTAGCATTCTTGCTAAATATCTCAATTCCTATTAATTCTAATAATCATTCCAAGATTCTTTTAGATTTTCTAAGTTCATCATCATACCATTTATGAATAACAACAGCTTTGTTTTTTTCCTTTTCAGTCTTCAGACTTTTTTATCCCTTGCCTTAGTACACTGGTTAGGACCTCCATTAAAGAGGTTTTTTTGAAAATTAATTTTACTTTTTGGCCAATTTAGTAACTAAAATTTATTAACTCAGTTAGACACATTAACTACTTTTTAAACACATTGATACTATTTAAAAAGTAGAAAACAGTAAATATATGAAAAACTTCTTCCCAGGTCCAGACCTTACTTGGCTTGTTAAAAATAACAAATCTGAATTGCAAACTTTATCAAGTGAGACTTTTCCATGTCTGTGTTTTTAAAGTTCCACAGGGGATTCTCATAATTAGGTTTAGAGACCAATGGAGATTTGTCCATGCAGAGTTTAGTAGGATTGTGTAATTCAGTGACTCCCAACTCTGGCTGCACATTAAAACCACCCAGGAGCTTTAAAAATCCTGATGTGTGGCTCTTACCCTGGACCAACTGATCTGAATCTCTGTAGGTGAGGTCCAGCCTCTATAGTTTTTGAAAGTTCCCCAGGTGATGGGGGAGGGTGGTCTAGGGAGGAGCAAGAGGGAAGGTTTGCCCAGGGACACAAAGGAGACATTTGGGGGTGATAAGTATGTGGATTATCTTGATCTTGGAGATGGTTTCACAGGTGTGTACATGTGTCAACACTTATCAAATTGTACACTTTAAGTATGTGCAATTTATTGCATGTCAATAATATATCTAAAAAGGTACTTAAAGAAAAAACAATCCACGTGATTCTCGAATACAGCAACGGTTGAGAATCATTGTTCTAATAGAAAGGGCATACGGCTGGAAGGGGAAGTTGGAAAGACTTTCATCTGCCAACAGTTGGCTGTGTACTCTTAGATCAGCGACTTCATTCACTCTGGATCTGTTTCATTCTGGCCGGTGGGCTCGATGTTTTCTCAAGTACTTTTCAGCTCTGATGTTTTGATTCTTTTGCTTGCCTGGCTGTGTGGCCCAGGCTGCTGGTGCACCTCCTGGCCACACGAGGGGGCTGTGCAGCTTGCAGCCTCTTCCTCTCAACTGAACACTCTAGTGAGGTCAAAATAGGCTGTTCTGGCGTCTTTCCCTTCTTTCTGTCCTCTTGGAGAGTGCGAGCTCCACTTCTGAAGCATCATCTTCAGCTGCCTCCATCCAGTGGTCCTACTGCAGGTGAGACTTTCATTAAGCAAAATAAATCCATGAATCTCTGAATATACAGAACAGCTTTTTAAAAGAGGCTCAGATTGCTTTGAAAAAAAATAGCCAGTTCCTGCAAAGCAATGAAAATAGGATCTAATTAGAGAATGTGTATGTATACACATGTATCTATGTATGTGTTTGTCTGTCTATTAATAAGCACAGTAATAATCTTACTCTACTGCCCCTGGGCAAACGATCCATCCATGTAAAAGGCAGTATGTTTGTTACAGGTGCAATTTAGAGATCCTTCAGACTGTAAACATTGTTTAGATGAAAAATGGAATCAAGGTTAGCAAATAAACCTCGTCTTTTTCCATTTAATATTATATAAAGTGCTTAAATATGGGAGTGTGTGTATTTATCTCTGTGTCTCTTTATCTATGTGTTTACGTATATTCAGGTGAACAGGTTGGCTAAGTATTTTAGAATGGAATCTAATCAGACACTCTGGGCATTCATCTTCATTTTTCTGGGACCTGACAGGGAAAAAATCTGGATGCTCTGGAAGAGACTGACTAGAACTGATGTTATAAAATGATCTAGATATGTCCTAAATTTTAATGAATGCATTATTTGATGCATTTAAATCCAGCTCAGAAATAAAAAGCAAATGGTTTTCCAAAGTGTAAGGGATTGTTTTTTAAAAAGGAAAAAGAACCCTCCTCTTACTCCCACGCATAGACTTTCTCAAATAATACTGTAAAAACCTTAACATTCAATAGCTTTGTCTTTTATGTTTGGTCTGATTGCAATTTTCTTCCATTTTGATTCCTAAATTTCAGATTATTCTATGAACCAGTCACAACACCCTGTGGGCACACCTTTTGCTTAAAATGCCTTGAAAGATGTCTAGATCACAATGCGAAGTGTCCACTGTGCAAAGACGGTCTTTCCCAGGTAAAACGTTGTTTCTTTCTTGATCGGGTTAGCTTATTTGGAATTGGGTATGAAGACAGTATCCTATTGGATCCCAAGCCACTGCACTGTGCTAGAGCAAAACATCCCTTCAGACCATCAATTTCTCCTGTCTTCGAGCCACCCCTCCTCTCTCCACAAAGTCCTCCAGGGAAATGAGGCAACAGCTAGCTTTTTATGAACTGCTAGCAGTGAGATCAATCTGTGTTGGAAACAAAAGTATCAAAATGATGATAAACATGAATCAAAATGGTGATAAACATGGATCAAATTGATGATAAACACGGATCTTGGTTCTAATCCCATCATGGCCTCTGATTCACTGGTCTTGGCTCATTCATCTATGAGCTCCAGTGTTCCTTTATCATCAATGTTTATTCCATAGTTTGAAGAGATCACTCCCAGGTTCCCAGGAAAACCTCACAGCCCTTCACTGTGGTCCTTGTCCCTCTCCTCAGCTGCCTCCGTTATTATTAGCAGGTATTTGTCTGCTTGAAAATCTCTGGGGGTTCCAGGTCCTCTCAAATGAATCACACAAACACCCACCTTTGCTTTTCAAGTGGGTTTGCTGTAATTTTCTATAGCACAAGAAGATCCGGGAATCCATCTTGTCAGCCCCTCTCCCCCTGCCAGGGACTTGTCTGCCACATTTACAATTAGTATTCATGTTCCTTGACCCCTGTCATCCCTGAGGAGAGGCTGGAGATGATGCAAGACTCTCTCTTGGTGAATGTAGATCCACAGAAGTCACATGTTGAGCTTTCCCAGCACCCCACCATTTAAACTAAGGGAAGGAAGTGAGATAATCACCCAGGATAGCCCTGAGGGTGTGTGTTGGCCTGGGGGGAGGGTCAGTGTCATGTCTGGCCTGGGTAAAGAGGTGGGATTGCTGTCCTGATTGTAGGTGAGGAGCCCATTGCCGTTATACTTAAATAATGCATTCGCGTTGTGGGAACATTACAACATTCAGAACAGCAGAAAGAAGGAAAATATACTGTTGACATTTTAATATGTGCCTTTCCTGGGTTTTTGTTTTAGCATCAGCAGAGGTGTCACCTCCTTCTTGAATAGGCTACCTTCTGGGCCATTGCTTTCTCCCAAAGACTGGGCAAGCCTCTTATTTTCCTGCAGCCAGGCAATAGCAGTGGCTAAGAAGGCATCCTGGAAGCAGAGGCTGTGGGGTCCTGGACTTAGGGGCTAGAAGTTATTTCCACCTGTCTCTGGGTATTCACCTGGGGTCACACTCGCACCATTTTCCAGAGAGAGACATATCTTATTCTGATCATGTTCACTGCGGAACAGACATACGTTGGCAAAGGAAAAAATGTCTGAAGCCTGCCGTGTTATACTCAGGAGCTCCCCCTGCTGGGTCTGTGTGGGTAGTTTCCATAACCAGCAATTCTCTGCAGATGTTGTCATCCCCATTGTCTGGTTCACGCCGTTAACACCCACTCCTTACAGCTCCTTGGATATGCATAGACTAGGGCTGTTTGGGATGCGAGTAATAGTGACAGTTGAGCCTGAGTTAGGTTCTGAAATCAGGGTTTATAACGTAAATTCAGTGATATCTAGATGTTATAATTTAAAAAATAAATAGGCAAATGAAATCACCAGTATTTAGTTTATTTTAAAAATACTTAAGTTAGAGGAGAAAAATAGTTATAATATATAGACTCAAAGTATCCAGAAGCCAAGCACTGAGAGTGTGGCAGGGCAGGAAAGGATGAATGATTTTAAAATTGCTTTCTCGTTCCCTGAACCGTTTGACCGTGGACTTTCAGCATATCTCAGGTGGAGAACATTCTGGGAGCTTATAAACACAATAATCAGAAAAAAGGAAAGGAAAATATTGTCTCCCTTAATTGACAAGAAACATGATCATAATCAATTTCAGTGTTTTAGGAAAGCTATGGCATTTTTAAAACTTCAATGCAGGTGTTTTTCCTTGTTAAAATATTTTTTCTAATTATACAAGTAATTCATTGCATGTGTTTTTTTTAAGGTAAACTCTAACCTCCAGAGATTATATGCATTATGACCATATGAGCTGCCAATGTGTCGATCCACGTAACTCCAGTATGTTGGTCACTGAACTGTTCTACTGATTACATCAGAAGTGCTTTGTATTTCTCTGATGACTGCATAATATCTAACTGCCTTGTTCCCCATGTAGTGCTTGGCATCAAGAAAGTACAGCAAAAACGTCATAATGGAAGAGCTAATAGCTAAATTCCTTCCGGAAGAACTCAAGGAACGAAGGAGGCTTTATGAAGAGGAAATGGAAGAACTTTCTAAGTATGCACACTGCTGTTTTCAGTTTCATTCACACCAGCTCATAGAACTGAAAGTGCACATATCTTCCCCATTTAATACCATCAGCTTTAATACCATGCTGATAGCTTGAAATTGGCCACAGTGAGAGTGTTGACACCATGAAAATTGGCAAATGCAGTAACAAGGACTTCCCCTCCCCACCCTAGAAAGCTGATTGTTCATTTACCAGCTCACCACTGAAGAAACTTAAGTCAAACCACTGACCAGGTTATTGGCACTAGTAGCTGGGTGTCATGGGCAGGATTAGATTGGAATAAGTTATCAGGGGAACTGAATGAAGTATAGTTGACCCTTAAACAACATGGATTTGAATCATGCAGTTCTACTTATATGTGGATTATTTTCAGTAGTAAATACTGTAGTACTGCATGATCCAATGTGTGGTTGGTCAGATCCATGGATGCTGAACCATGGATAAAGATCAATGAAAGTGAAAGTCACTCAGTTGTGTCCAACTCTTTCCGACGCCATGGACTCTACAGTCCGTGGAATTCTCCAGGCCAGAATACTGGAGTGGGTAGCCGTTCCCTTCTCCAGGGCATCTTCCCAACCCAAGGACTGAACCCAGGTCTCCTGCATTGTGGGCAGATTCTTTACCAGCTGAGCCACCAGGGAAGCATGGATAAAGAGGGCTGGCTCTAAGTTACATGCTGACTTTCAGCTGTGCAGAGGGTCAGTCCCTGTAACTCCCAAGTTGTTCAAGGGTCAGCTGTATTCTGAAGACAGTCTTCAGATACATAAGGAGGTTCTATGAGGTTAAGAACTTTGATGTCAGTCAGACCTGGGCTTGTGACACAGTTTTGCCACAAAGTGAGTAGACTTCATGACCTTAGGCAAGTCACTTAATGTCTTTGGGCCTCAGTTTCCTCATCTGTAACTTGGGGATAACAGTAGTTCCTACCTCAAGGACTCATTATGAAGATCAAATGAGCTGGTGCAGAGTAAGCACAATAAAAGTAATGGTAAGAATGCTTCTGAAAAAAAAAGAATGCTTCTGGTTATTATGAGTCCTCTTCCATCACAGGTGTTGTGAGAGGTAGTGAGTAGGGGTGAGATGGAAGTAGGGCTCCAAACTCTCTGCCTCAGGTAGCAGAAAAAGCAGTGGGAAGCCACTAATTTCTGCCTCTCGTACTGCTGCCCACTCATCTCCCCATTCCCAGCAGAATTCTTACAGTGTTCTGAGGGTGAAGTTCCCGAGGAGGCTGTTCTGGTTTTATGCCCACCCCATAGAAAACATTGTTAAACTGAAACCAGTTTGTCTGCACCTCTCCCCTTGACTAACATGTTTTCCTGGGAAGCCAGAAGTGCAGTCCTTCTTTTCTCATTGACATGTTAGATCTCCTGCAGGAGTCTTTATCTTTCTTTCTGATATTACGTTCACCTTGAATCTTTCTGAACCCTCTTCTCACGTATCATTTAATGTCTTATTAATAAACACTGGAATTTACTGGGGATATTCCTTTAGGGGAATCAAATTTAATCCTTTTTGAGATTTGGGCAGACAATCTTATATTTGTTGGCAGATTTAGGTTCAGATGTCCCTGTGTTGGATTTACTAGACAAACAAGAGAACTGTGATTGGGAGGAGCTGGCCTGGTTGGTGGTTCCCCATCAGGCTGTGTGTCTGAATCTTCATGGGCACACATTGAGAGGCAGACTCGTAGGTCTTGATTTCAGAGCCACTGCACCAGTGTCTCTGGGAGGGTGAGGTGCAGTGGCCAGGCTGTCTGTGTTTAAGGGCCTCCAGTGACTCCAATGCACAGGAGCATTTGAGCATCACTGGGCTGTATTACTCTTGCCTCTCTACTGCTCCCTCCTCCCAGCTGGACCTGCCATGCACATCCTCTGGGAGCTTTGCAAATGGGAGATGCTCACAGGGATCTTGCAGAGATTTTCCCACCATCCCTCTGGAGAGCTGGGTCCACTTTTACCACCAGTGCCCTTCCCCATACTGCCAGCAAGACACCTGGAGAGATTGTTTGGAGTGGAGAGTATAAAAGAAAGAAAAATATGAGGTATAACTGTCATCGACAATGTTAAGGTACTAGAGAACTTCATTACCCAAATTAGAAATGTATAGAATATCCATTTTAATCATAGCCGTTAGGCTAACCTGTGCATCAGGTAATGGGACTCAGCCTACAGCATCAGATGCATTTTACTATTTTTTTATCAGCTGTCCACACTTTATGCCTCCTTGTCTTCCTGTGGGGGATCCACACGGTGAAATTCGACCAGCCTTTCTCTGTTCTGCTCCCATGCTGTGAGATCCATGTCATTTGCTCTTCCTGACAGCTTAAATAAGAACGTGCCTATTTTCGTGTGCACCATGGCCTATCCCACGGTTCCTTGTCCCCTGCACATCTTTGAGCCTTGCTACCGTCTGATGATCCGTAGATGCATTGAGACAGGCACACGACAGTTTGGCATGTGCCTTGGAGATCCTGTCAAAGGGTAAGCGAGGAGTCGGGTGCGTCAAGGGAGGTTGGGTAGAAAGGATTTGTGGTTTTACTTCGGGGCCCTTCCAGGTGCGTTTGTAAGGATCAGGGTCCCTCCGGCCCCTAGTTTTATCGTGTGAGAGGCTGCCTGTTTAAAGGCACCTAAGGATCAACCTTTTATTAAATAGCTGATACATATTCTAAAACTTGTTTTATAAGAGTGTGAGCCCTGGAATTAAACTGACTGGGTTCATATTCTGGCTCCAGCCTTGGAGGAAGTTTGACTTCGGGCAAATAACTCAACCTTTCTGTGACTCAGTTTCCTTATCTGTAGGATGGGTACAATAATAGTACCTACTTCTCTGGTTTGTTGGAAGGATTGGGGAGTTAATAATGCACATAAAGTACTGCTGCTGCTGCTGCTAAGTCGCGTCAGTTGTGTCCGACTCTGTGCGACCCCATAGACAGCAGCCCACCAGGCTCCCCTGTCCCAGGGATTCTCTAGGCAAGAACACTGGAGTGGGTTGCCATTTCCTTCTCCAATGCATGAAAGTGAAAAGTGAAAGTGAAGTCACTCAGTTGTGTCTGACTCTTAGCAACCCCATGGACTGCAGCCTACCAGGCTTCTCCGTCCATGGGATGTCCCAGGCAAGAGTACTGGAGTGGGTTGCCAGTGCCTTCTCCGATAAAGTACTGAGTACAGTACAATAAACGGTAACAGTTACACATTAAGATCAGTTTTCACACAAGCATTGCCTGTGGTGTTATTACAGCTATAGATCCTGGGACAGACAAGAAGGCAGAAGTCCCTCAAGATACAACATGGGGTATAGAGATGGAGCAGGGATAGCGGGAAACAGCTTATCAAGAATTTCCTTTCTTAACTCCATTCCCTCTAAACAGGTTTGCGGAATATGGCTGCATCCTAGAGATCAGAAATGTTCAGTTCTTTGCTGATGGCCGCTCAGTGGTCGACAGCATAGGCAAGAGGCGCTTCAAGGTCCTCCATCAGGGCCAGCGGGATGGTTACAACACAGCTGACATCGAATACATTGAAGACCAAAAGGTGAGGGTGGCCACTGCCAAGAATTCTGAAGCCAGGCTCGCCATGTAGCTTGGCAGATGAAGATGATTGCGGGAGGATTTCTCAGCACTGATGGGAGCCTGGGGATTTCTTCCCCATCTGCTGCAGCCACATTGAATGCCTCCGGGTTGCAGTTCGATTGTGGAACAGCAGTGCACAGCCCATTGTCCAGCCTTCCCCTGCTTAGTTGCTGAGTTGTATCTGTGCATGAGAGGTGCCGAGCCAGATCAACCCTGCAGCCCATTCAGCACTGGAATTGGGTCTCTGCCAGAGATACCAAGATCTGGAGCTGGATCTACATATATTTTATTTATTTATTTATTTATTTATTTATCTTTTACAACTTTTCTTTTGAGATAATTGTAGATTCACATGCACATTTCTATTTTTAAACGTGCAGTGTGGCCAAGAGCCCTTCCCAATAATCCATCATTCCATAAGTGAGAAAGAGGACATGTCCAGTTAATCCTGGGTTTTCTGAATTAATGGGTAAATTATCCTGTAATCATTGATATTTATATTCACTTCTTAGTACAAGAGTAATAAACATTTGCTCAATGAATAAATGTATTTGCCTTGGAAGATAGAGTTACACGCTGAGACACAGACACATTCCTGTCCCTCTTCCCAGGGAGCAATGGGAAAGCAGATGTCAAAAATGAAAAGGAGAGAGTTGTGAACTAGCACAACCTAGGTGAACAGCACACATCCACTCAGGCCAGTTTGCATCGCTAGTTTTCTATATGTCTGGCTGTTTCAGCTCATTTACCCAGTTGAACCTTTCTCCAATCCACCACTCTCAGCAGTATTTCCACACAGTCCATCATCCAGCTGAAGAGCCTTTCACACATCACACAGCCCACAACCAGAAGGGTGAGCCTTCCCAGAGGGTGGCAGGAGGGATGCTCAAAGAGCCACGTGTCATAAAGAGTTCTAGGTGTGATGGAGAAGGTACAGAACGCTTCATTCCACTTTGGTACTTTCAGGTTCAAGGAGAGGATTGTGCTGAGCTCATGGGATTACATAGCTGTGTCTATGAGCAAGCGTCATCATGGTTCCATTCCCTCAAATCATCTCTGAAGAACCGGATACTCAATCATTTTGGTCCAATGCCAGAGAAAGATGCTGATCCCCAGGTATATGAAAATGTCTTTTTGTAATCAGTCATTCCCACCAGATAAGAGAGCCTGGGTTTTGTGATTAGATGGGTGTGTGGTTTCCATCCAGCAAATTTAGTGTGGAGGGGAAGATGGATCCAAATTGGTCTCATTCTGCTAGGCAGTGGGCATCATGGTTAAGAACAAAAGGACCCCAAGTCAGACTTGGGGTAACTAAAGTGAAGAGTCTTTCATGGGAGTCCAGATGCCCACCGTGGTGATGTGTTAGGGTGACAGGATTCACAAAAGGCCAGGCCTAAAAGAAGGGGATCTAGGGGAACTGAGATCAAAGGCTGCCATGTCTCAGGGGCTTCAGAGCTCTCTTCCCCATTGCTCAGGGCCAGCCACCTTGCAGGGCTCCAGCTGCAGGACCACAGAAACTTTTCATACCCAGCTCCCTTGAAGCTTAGCCCTAGAGGTCTAGACCGTTATCATTATCCTCATTATGGGATGAGCAAGTTTCCTGAGAAAACTGACCCAGTCCTTAAATCTACCCTTTTCTCTACTAGAAAAGAGCTCACTAGATTCTACCAGATCAATCTATTTCCTGGAGGGATAGGTCCATGTGAGAGATCCAGCTGCAGATCAGAAAAAAGCTCCCCAGGAAAGTGACAGTAGCTAATTTTCATGAAGCTTTCCGTACCTAGTGTAAATCAGGGAATAGGAGTTGGTGATGAATAGGGAGGCCTGGAGTGCTGCTATTCATGGGGTCGCAAAGAGTCAGACACGACTGAGTGACTGAACTGAACTGAGGACAAGATTGGAGATGTTATTGTCAAATATTAATATTTTCACACCATCACCTTTCCACATTCTGAGCTAGCTTCTGCAATATCATCCCCATAACTTCCTTGATTCTTGACTTATACTCATTCTTGACTCTGTCACAATAGTAAAATAGAGTATGTTGGTTCTGACATCCATGCTAAAAGATTGATCCTCCTTACCTCTAGCTATGTGACCTTGGGCAAGTCCTTTCCCTTTTGTCAACTTTCCCCATCTCTGAAATGAAGGAGGTAGATGAGGAGGTCTCTAAAGTTCCTTCTTCCTCTTGCCTTCTAAGGCTGTAAAACACCAATCTCTTCCCTAATGGGCTGAAGTGTCTTGTTTTCTCCAGACCACAAATGTGGCTCCTTCCCCCTATTCAAAGGCATCATGAATGTTGGAGGGAGAAGGGCAGTTAATGCTTCCCAGTGATCAGGCTCCTGGCTCTGGGCCAGTGTGACTCATGACTATGACAGAGCTCTGAGAAAGCTCACGATCAAGTTGAATATTCCCCTTCATCTTCTGGAAAGCATTCTCCCCGAGTCAGGCAAAAGATAGAGCTCAGTAATGGTGACAGCATCTTCCATAAAAGAAAACATGGATGCCACAGAGTGATTCATAAGGGATCAGTGACACAGAAAGCTGAAATCTTGGGTTCTGTTTCATTTCGTTTGAGGACTGTTATCATGTTGCTTTGGCAGCAGCGGCAGAAAAAAACAAAAACAAAAAACATCTAGTTTGAGCCATTCAATTCTATAGCCCCAGCGGTCCCATTAATAAGAATGTTCTAAGGCTCCAGAGGGGGTTTCTTAGAAACTGCCACATGTATTAACATTAGCTTAAATATCTTTCTTAATGATCTTGGGAAATACAGTTCAGGATATGTCGATCTAACATTCAGAACTTATCAGAGGAGGGAGGAGATGTTACAGACTGCAGCGAGGGACAAAAAGAATCCAAATGAATCTAGAGGCATAGAGAAGCAAAGAGGCAGCAAGGGTTGGGGGAAAATCAGGTGACCAGTTTGGAGGCAAATAATCCCATGTGTAGATGGTTTGACCAGAATGTGGTTCTCTGCAGTCCTAAAGCCAACCTTCCGAAGGATGTGGGCAGGAAGCTCATTTGGGGCTTAGTAGGAAATAAGTTGGGTGTCCTGGTGGCTCAGTGGTAAAGAATCCGCCTGCAATGCAGGAGATGTGAGTTTGATCCCTGTGTGGGGAAGAATCACTGGTAAAGGAAATGGCAACCCACTCCAGCATTCTTGCCTGGAAAATTCCATGGACAGTGGAGCCTGGAGGGCTCAGTCCATGGGGTTGCAAAAGAGTCGGACAGGACTGAGCAACTAAACAACGAGAAAATAAGTCAGCAATGCCTACAATGTGTGCCTGGGACACTGCTGACAAACAGAATTTTGGTGCAGGATTTCTGTGGGGGTGGGAAAGCTCTTTATTTGAGGAAACCTGGGGTGGAATATATTTCCATGTGACTGTGTTTTGCAATTGGAATTTTTGCAAAGTTTTCCTTTGAGACAGTGAACCATTGGCTCTGGTTTTTGGGGAGAAGCTAACTGTGGCCCATATAGTGACCTGGCATATATATGTAGACTCTTGCCTTCAGCCAGAAACAGGGAAAGGAAGGGAGGTAAGAGACTCACAAAGCGTAAGAAGCCATAAGAACTGAAAGCTCACATGCTTTGCATACCAGGCCTAAGGGCCTAAACAGAATCTAAGAGGTGGAAGAGGCTGAATAGTCATCTCTTGGTCTCCACGGGGGATTGGTTCCAGGAGGCCCCTTCTATAAAGTGATGCAGAGCAATGAGTACAACCAGCCCTCTGCATCTACAGGTTTCATGTCTGCAGATTCAGTCAACCAATTTCAGTCCGTAGTTGGTTGAGTCTGCGGATATGGAGGGCTGACTGCAGTAGCTAGTTCAGCTCATGAAATCACACTGGCTAGAAGGTATGGTGTATTTATTAAGATATCAATGTGTCTGCTTTAACCACTACCAAAAATAACTGTAGCTTAGACTAGATAGAGAGCAAAAGTCATAGAGATGGGGAGCTAGGGCAGCCGTATTCTATGAGATCATTCAGACACCCAGGCTCATTCCTGACAAAGCTCTACCCTCCTGTAACTGCTGCCCTCATCCTCCTGAGTAAAGAAAGTGATCATCACTATGTCCACGTTCTGCCCAGGGGAAAGGGAGAGAAAGATGAAGGCAAGGGCACATGCCCCTTTTCCAGAGAATGACCCAGAACTTATACGCATCAATGCCTCTTACATCTCATTAGCCAGGACTTTGTCATATGGCTGCAAAGGAGACTGAGCAATGTAGCTTCCCCACCCTCGGCCCCAGTGGCTGTATGCCCAGCTAAGATAAAGGGAAATAGATATTGGGGAGGGGGTGTAATTAGCAGTCTCTGCCACACACAGAAGCAGTTCTACCTGGATTGTTTCCTGGCAGCTTTGGAAGCCTGCAGACTGGGATCGCTTCTGTGGGAATAGGATGAACCCATACCATTTCTCTGTTGCAGATCAACCCGAATGGCCCGGCCTGGTGCTGGTGGACGTTAGCGGTTCTTCCATTGGAAAGCCGAGCTCAGCTCCCGTTCCTAGCAATGAGGTCCCTGAAGGATCGGCTGAATGGTATTCGGCGAGTCCTGGCCTTTATATCCCGAAACCAGAACTAGTGAGTGGATTGCTGAAAAGGAGCCCCCACGCTCCCCCACCACTGCGGGGGAGTCATCTTGTAAATATATCTAATTGCAATAACATCTTAGAAGGAAGTATCAAACAGAATCACTCTCCTGCTATTGATCAGAGAGAAATTAAGTGAAAAGACCAGAAAAATGTGATCTGTTTGCAACTTTCTTTCTGAAGATGCTTCTTGACATGCTGCACAACTACATGCACAGCAGAGGTTGTTTAAGAGCCCAGAAGAAAAAAAAAATTTTTTGATTTTGACATAAAATTTTCTCAAAGTTTAAAGTGGTTTTGCTTTAATTTTCTGTCTTTCATAGAGGAATGACTGTGTGGTTGAAATGTGATACCCAGTTCCTAATCATGTTGCTACATTATCTTACTGACTTTTGAGATCTCATTCCAAATGTTTCAGATTTTATATAGCATTGTGTAAAATAATGTTCATAGTTCTTTCTGTTTTAATAATTTATTTTTTTGCACTACAATATCTTTTTTCCCCCTACATGTGTGTTTGTAACTATTTAAGTGTGCATTACTGAAAAATACTGCTTTATTTATTGCTGTGGTTTACCATGTACCTAGGGGGAAGTAACAATACTAGAAATGTGTGATTTTTGCTTTAACAGTTTGTGCTACATGTGACCCCAGTTCTTAAACCATTTCAGTATCTATCCAATTAGATGCTTAAAGGAAGTTCAGCATCATGCTAAGATCATCTGTCTTTACAGATTCTATTTTGCTTTCAATTTGAATGCAACAGTAGCAAACACTTATGGGATTCGGCATAGGTTATGGAATGAGCCAGGGTGCGATAAAAATAATCCATTTGCTATGGAGGCAGGATGAAGGAATTATTTTTCTGGACTCAAGAGATGAATTAGAGGAGTATATTTTATTACAATCTCTCATAGGCATTTATTTCAGCAATCTAATTATATCTTAATTTCTCTCCAATTCAGTTAGAATGGGAAGGCGGGAGAATATAAGTCTTCAGAAGTGATGGTTTTCAGTCTGGCACATCACAACCATGCCCAGCTAGCCTCCATACCCCACCTCTTGTCAGTCAGGGTTGTGAGGATCATGGCCTGGCTAGCATGTGTGGAAACACTTGATGAGGATGGATCATTATTAAAAGTGTAAAGAAACCAGGAAAAAAAGATGTAGAACCCTTTTTAAAAAAACCCTCAAACTACCTTTTTGGTTTTTAAAGCTTTTCAAAGGAAGCAGACAGTTAATCCATGATTTTATCTAAACATGATCTTCCCTCCTTGTGATGGGCTAAAGATTTCAACACAGGGGAGGAACAGTGAAAAGAGGGTAAGGGTGAAGTTTTGTTTAGCTTGCTTAGTGCAGTTTGATTTCTTTAGTGCCAGGACAACCTGAAAACAGGAGTGTTATAACAACCAAATGAAAAGATTAGGGCAGGGAAGAAATGAATTGTGTTATTCCTACCTTCATGTAAATAATCCCCCCGTGTGACTCTGGACAGCTGCGACGCGTGACTCATGTGCAGCCCATCCACTCTGTTCCCGTGAGAGGTTATTGCCACAAGTAATCAGGCTGACTTCTTCCATCACCACCTGTGGCCAGAAATAGAAAAGGGAGAATGGGTTGATCCCTCAGAAAAGAGATTCACGTAAGCAAAAACCAAATAACCTCTTCTGCACTTTCTTAACGAACACCGTGTTGTCAGAACATTGTGGTCCCAGGTTGGGTGTTTGGAGCCCAACTGGGCCAGTAAAAAATGGAAGTATAGGAGTGGTTGCTGCCCAAGCAAACTCTCCCAGGCTCAGGGAGGAGGAAATGAAAGGCTCCTGCTCCCACCTGGTACCCAACCAGATGGTCAGATACAGTCCTAGGACAATAGTTTCCTATTATCTGCATAAATGCAGCAGAGGGCCATAAGTGTCTCTGATTGCTAGATGTGTTACTTTTGTGATTTCAGTTTTTCTGAGAACCAGTTTGTCATCTAGCAAATGGTGATGATAAATACTGCATGTAGGGTTGTTATGAATACAGCATTAAGTGAGATAATATACATATATCACTTAGCATAGTGCCTAGCACATAGGAGTCATTCAACAAATAACTGCTATGATTAGATTATTCATAGTTACAGAATATCATCAGGGGCTACATTTCCATAAAAACCTGCCTTTACATACAATACCCATTTCCAACCCCTTTACAATTGGTTGAGGGAATCCACACCTCTGATTTTCAGACCATAACTTGATGATTTACATGTAATTCCTTTGGGAGTCAAGTCTGTTTGGGAAAATGAAAAGACTGGAAAACAAATGAGGGTTAGAAATAAGGGGAAAATCCCATGCCAGAAAATTTTCCCTCTTTCGAGAGGACTAAAAAGTAGTGTTGTTTGGAGGTCTAGAATTTCTGATATAATGGAAGCCTTAAATTCTAACTCCATAGAATAACCAACTCATCACTTCTTGCTCTCCAAAATGTATAAAATTCCACATCATAGGATATTTCACATTGATGAGGGAGGACCTAACTGTAGCAATAGATCTTGGCTAGGCAGACATGCACTTGCCTCCCAGTACCCTTGATACACATTTGGATTGTTTTATAGCAAGCTTTTGTTTCAGTAGTGGTGGGAGGCAAGGTGCAAAGCTAAGCCTTGACTTTCTTTGATATGTACTTGAATGGGGTAATCAACTGGACATGACCATTTTTCTGTTTGTGACTTGATTTTGCTGCAAAGCTTAAGAATAAAGAGTATACACAGTATAAACATAAAGTTAAATCTAGGCCAGGAGGACAAGACTTCCCCCTTGGTAGTCAGTGACATTTATTCAGCTAGTTTATTGTGATTGACATAGTCTTTTCCTAGTAGGTTATTTTCCCTGTGCGTGTGTGTGTGTGTGTGTGTATGTGTGTATAAAGATGTATATAGGTGTATATAGATGTGCATATATATATATGTGTGTGTGTGTGTGTGTGTTTGTGTGTGTGTGTACTTGTGTGTATATATATGTATATATATATTAGGTACCAAGCAGACATTATGCCTTTCTGCTTTGTACTGTACTATTATTGCTGCTAGCTAATAACCAGCAAAATGTAGAAAATGAAAAATGATAAAAACTAATTTTCTGTAGATAACTCGGAGAAGAGTGCTTGCCCCTTATGTAGTGGGGTAGAGAACTGACTATGTCAACAATTTGCCTTTTCTGAAGGATGACTGCATCTAGTCCTCTGCTGCCATAGCACTCTGGGGCTAGCCAAATCACTGCGCATGTGGCGCTTCCAATTCTGCTTGTGGAGCCGAACTGGGTTCAGATAGTCCCCTGTGACTGAGTGTTAGAGTGGTGGAGCTCTGAGGCTGGTTCACAGCACCCAGAGGTCTCTCACTGCCAATAGATCACATACTGTTGATGGCCTGGAACCCGCTGGGGACTATGTTTCCCCTCACCAATTCCTTTTCCAGGATGGGAGTGTTATTCAGGGACTCGTTCCTTGAGTTCCCAACATGTTGACTTTGCATCTATTTCTGTTTCCCAAGGCAGAATCATAGCAGAGATGTGCAATCGAGATGCAGATAGAAGGCATCCCAAATAAGAGAAAAGGACAGATTTTCAGCCCATTCTTGGGCATGAGGAATGAGGTTTTGATTTGATCAAAGACAGTTCTGAGAAGCAGCCAGCTGCATGGCCTGCGATTTGTGGCCTTTCCTGAGTGCAAGAAAGAAGGAAAAGGAGCCAAGTCAAATGTATGCATTTGGTTCCTCTTAGAATGATAGCTCCCACTGTTCAACTATTTAATAATCTGGATTATGCACAACCAGTGGTGAAATGAAGACATTTCCCCTTACAAATGGGTATTTTCAAATGCGCTAAATTAACCTTGAGAGAGAAGTGCCTGTAATCTCTGTTCCTGGTGTCATTTTAAAGCTTTTGCTTCGTGATTGTGTAGCCGTTTAAAACCTTGTCGCAGCAAATGTGATTAACAAGTTTACAAAGCAACACTGTAGCTTATGCTTCATTTTGAAAGTTGCTTGACATTTATCTATAGTCAAAGCAATGATAATAAACAACAACAAAATCAAAGGAGAGCAAATAGTTCAGTGTGGCATCATAGGCTTTACCTTAGATAAACTAGTTCCGTCATTTTATGCAGTTCTTGGTAATGCCAGGATTAAAATATCAAGCAAGCCATTTAAACAGTGGCCAATGTGTCTTTGTGTTTGTAATTCCCATTGTTTGTTAAGCAGCCATTTTACTCTTGCATTGTAATGACCCAAACGGGGAATAAATATAATGCTTCTTTTTTTTTCTTCCCATATTGCTATTCAACTACCTCTATATGCTTGTTGTCTCTTTAGGGTCTTCTTTCCTCTAAATCTATACAAATGAAGTTTCAGTTCATCTATGTTGTAATAACAATGTGATATAGACAGTCTCTGTGAAAGCTTGTTGTTCATTTAAAAATGTCTCCTATTGTCTCACTTTGTATCTAACACAACTCTACCCATACTGTAGGGCAAGAATTGCCCAAATGACTTCAGTATTTTTTTGTCAGAAGCTGAATTGAAAGCGATCAGAACATCTATTTTGTTCTTGTTCCTATTGGTTGTAATACATTTGACTGGAAGATGTTTCAAGGAAATAGATCTTATGTATGTGACAGCAAGGCAGGTGTGAACTGATTAAACTAATTGTTTAAAAATGCACCAGAAAAGCTTGTTGTTACTAATTATGTTGAAACTTTTTGCTAATAACCTGCCATTACTTTGTCAATCCGTTCATATATTGGGTTTGTTTAAAGCAGAGCACAATACCTAGTATATTTTCTTTGGCATGATAAAATGTTCATGAAAGCAAATTTCATGTTTTTATTTTGATTCAATGGTGTCTCAACAATCGGCTGAAGCTAAGGCCCACAGCATGAGCCGTTTGACAGGAAAACGGGTAAAATTGGCTAGGACAATGAGTGATATTGACTGAGCTGACACTGGCATAAGAGCTTCAGTAACATCTCACCTCCTTTAGCATACGGGTGTTAGTCTCGCACCACTGAGGACTTTACACAGGTTCCATTTTGCTGCTGAAGAAAAAAAAAGACATGGGAGTAGAACAATTTAAAAAATGATAGAAAACTCCCCTTGGGCCTGACCATGTTCTTTGTAACAGAATCTTTCCGGTAATTGAGGAAAATCCGAACTCCTACCAGCCAGGTCCCAGAGGGAATGCTTGGTTCTGTTGGACATGTCCCTTCTATGCCTTATTTGCTGCTGTCTGGTTCTCATGAGATAGAGCACACACAGGCCAAAGGCACAGTCTTCCCTTCAAGGCAGGTCTTCTGCCCAGAATGCCACCTAATTCTCTCTGGAGAACTGGATTGAATTATTTTAAAAGAAGGTCTTGTTCGATCAAAGCCAAAGCCAACACTTTCTGCTTTCTCTCTGCTGGGATCCACCCTTTGAGTTCTCCACGGCCAAAGATGCCTCCCTAGAAGGAACTTTTGGTCTCAAAACAAGACAGGAGCCAGAGAAGGGATGGACAAATGCCCCCAACCCACAGGCTCCCAGATGTTTACACTTTCCTGCCCCCTCTTATGTTCTATGATTTCTTCACTCCTAGGAGGGACTGGGGTGGGATGGGAAGGAGCTGATGTCAATACTCTCCATATTGCCTTCTTCCAGGCAATGCATAAACTTCCCAGCAAGACTTGTCCATGGTCAGCCTACTGCAGAGCCATGCCCTAGTCAAGGCAGAGGAGGGGGAGGCCCCAAGGAGCCCTGCTCTAGATCTCAGAGTTCACCTCTCCCACCCTTTCCAGTTTTCTGCTACTGATTTCCCCATTCCAATTGATCCTCACATTGACTGGTCAGCTGTGTTTACTGTCCGCACATGTATGACCCAATGTCATGGTTGCATTACAAAGTCCTAAAAACCCCTTTCCTCCACTTAGTGAAGTGCTTCCCACTAGCCCCCCTGTAGAACACCACCTGCCTCTCAATAAGTCAACATCAACAATTTCTGGATACCACAAGTACAACAAAATTAAGTCCCCAAATAGCTTACTTAACAGAAGTCAAGTTTTGCTATAAAAATCTTGCTTCTCTTGGCTATTAGAGGTGCATTATGGGAACATCCAACACAGCCACAGGAAAAGGGGAGATCACTGACCCTTTGGACCATGTGCTTCTCCTACAAGCCCCAGTGAGCACTTTCATAAGAGGACCAGGGCTGAGGGTTGGGAGAGCATGAAGTCTACAAATGGAGTTAAGCACTTTGGTTTCAGCAGTCTACAAGGATAAGTTCCAACTGGAGGAAGGGAAGGAGGAAATGGTTAATCATGACAACTCATGTGACTTCCTTTTACTGCCTTCTGTGAAAAACTTCATGCATCCTCTTCTCATAGTGACTGGATTTGATCTTCCATCCTGGTTGGGGATACCACTTATGCCCAAACCAAGACTGAAGTCATGTCTTCAGGAAGCACAAGTCATGTTCTTACACCCTTAGATGTTCTAAGGCCCAACTAACATACACTGAGTGTTCCCTGCATACCAGGCTCTTTTCTAGGTTTTCAAATATTTAGCGTCTCATGAGATCTTCACTCTAATCTGTGAAGTATATCTCTAGTCCCATGTTATAAGTAGTAAACTATAGCACAGCCTGGTTACAGTACTTGCCTAGGGTCATACAGATGAAAACCTGGGCAATCTGATTCCAGAGCCCCCGACCTTCACTGCTCTTAAGCTCCCCCCACAGGGTGCCACAGATTCACCTGGTGGCCATTTGGTTGGGGAACCTGCAGAAAGGGTTATAGTAACCTTTTCTGTGTGAGCAGCACCCCTTGACCGATAATAAACGACATGCAGGGTGTTGTGCTCCACATTGTCGTGTTTAGTCCTGAGGTGGGTCCTATTGTCATCCCTGTTCTACAGAGGAGGATGCTGTGCTTCAGAAAAAGAATGCAACTTCTTGAAGGCCACGCAGCTGACCTTGGGATCCAGGCTGTCTGACTCCACAGTCCTTAAGCTGCCTCTCATGAACTCCACCGCTCTCATTTCTCAGGCCTCACATTTCTTATATTCTGACAGCTGCCCCCCACCCCCCACCAAAAGACATCTATCTAATAGGAAGACCAGAAACGAGAGATTTCAGGTTGGTTCTTAGGTCCAATAATCCCATCAAGTGCCTGGTCTGTTTCCATCTTTCCCGAATGTTTTTATTTTGTTTTGTCTTTTGTGTTGGTTTTTGGCTGCACTGGGTGTTCATTGCTGTGCGTGGGCCACTCATTGCGGTGCACGGGCTACTCATTGCATTTGCTTCTTGTTGCAGAGCACTGGCTCCAGAGCGCAGGCTTAGTAGTTATGGCTGGCGAATAGGCTTAGTTGCTCCATGGCATGTGGAATCTTTCTGGACAAGGGATCGAACCCATGTCCCCTGCATTGGCAGGTGGATTCTTAACCACTGGACCACCAGGGAAGTCCATCCTGGATGTTTTTAAAGCCTCATCATTAATGAAACAACTTCACAAAGAAGGCTGTCTACCTCATCCTTCCCGCTGGGAGCCAGGTGCCAAAAGGGGTGGGGTTTTGTTGGCCATCTGTAATACAGGACTATAAATCCACAGATGAAAGGATTTTTTCTAAGTTGAAAAAGGTGTTTTGCATTTTCCTTAGAATAGCCTGTGACATCTTACCAGTTCCCTCATTAATTGTAAGTTAAACACAATCTTTGTGTTTGAAAAATAGATAAGCGAAAAGGGGATGGATCTTTTGATGCTCACATCTCCTTCAAAGTTCAGATGGAAGGGTATTCACCAGAGGCCTTTCCACCTATAGGAACTGGCAGCAAAACAGAGGCTCAGCTATAGTGGTAATTCTTAGTCCAGGTCCTGCAAGGGTAGGACAAGTATTTACAGGACACATTATATGCCAGGCACTGGGCTACAGAGAAGAACACAGGACATCTGTGCCCTTGAGAGGCTCACAGCCTAGGGAAGAAAACACAGGGTATTACATAGATACACAGAGCATTACTTTCTTCAAAGGAAAAGTACCTAATTTTGCTTGGGGTGGTATTCAAGGAAGGCTTCTTGGAGGAGGTGATACAGAAGCTGAATCCTGAAGAATGAGAAGTTTTCCAGATGAAAGTGTGGAGAGGGATTGAAAAACATTCCAGGCAGGAGAAACACATGAAAAAAAAAATCTATTAAGTTCATAAAGAGAGCATCAGCCAATGGTGTGTAATATTGTGAACAGTTCAGTCCAACAGGACCCAAGGCTTGGCAATTCCTGACAGAGAAGCAGGCCCCAGTGTCTCACACTTTTGTTTTATCCTGATTGAAAGCACCAACCACTGTCTGGGGAGACCTGTGCAGTGAACTTCTGGGAGGAGGTGGGCTAGCATGGGAGAGCCCAGCCCACTGGCCAAGTCAGGTTTCATGGGGTAACTGCCATGGGAGCCCCTTCAACACAGCCTGATTCCTGCTGTTGAGCCCAGAAGCCCTGTTATGATCCAGGCGAGAGAAGGAGAGCTGGGGTAGTTGTGGGAGGGACATGCTTTGGGGAGTGACTGAAACCTTCAGAAGTGGGGAGGCCATGGTAGAGTGGGCTGGAGTGAAGGGTTGTGCTTTATAAGATCTGGAGGCTTTAGCACAATGGACCCAGATGAATCTTCTCACCTTGATCAACCAGACATAAATGGGGCCCCTACAGTGGGGCACTAGAGCTGGCTTATTGTCCTCATGAAAGACAACTGTTAAGATTTCAGAAATTTTACAACCTGGTTGTTAAACATGGCCATCATTTTTAAATGAGTTGTATAAACTTACAATTAAATAAGTTATGTTAAAAACAAAGTAATGGATACTCCAAGTTTATCACTTCCTAATTGTTGGACTACTTTTCACTCTCATTCATGCTGTTGAAGTTATTGAGCCCTCCCGCATCTGTAGGTGGAAATGCTATATCATAGTACGCCACTCACTGAGCACCTCTCGTTCAGTGACATCAGGTTGGTAGCTGAAATCAGCCATGGTGGGAGATGTACAGCACGCTAGAAATTAGGGCTTCTCTTCCAGAGAACAGATTGCTATATTTTTACCAGCACAGCACCGACTCTGGGTCATTTTCCTTTGTCCATCTCTCAACTTACCCCCAGTGCCAATAGCTATTTTCAGGAAACAGCAATCCTGAAAACTAATGTGTGTGGACATGCAAAGTGTTAGGAGTGCAGATTTCTGGTGGACTCTTAGATAATTTATTCGTGCTTTAAGAGAGGTCTTGGGGGGACGCCAAGATGGTGTGATTGACAAGACATTTTCAGACCAACATTTTCAACCATTGTTGAGATGGACATAATAGACAACAATCCCTTCTATGCTTTTCTTTAAGATCATCCCTCAACATCCACCCCCTTCAAACCACAAGCCTGAAACTATTCTCCTGGCCTAGGATTTCAGTGGAATTAAACAGTTGATTCTTCATCATTCATCTCACTAAGGTCATGACAAGATGGACTGACAGGTCCTTAGCCCAGGTGTTCCCAGCTGGAGTGGTTCATAATAATAGCAATACCAGTTGCAGGTAATATATATTGAGTGCTTACTATGTACCAGGCAGTGCTCTTTAGTGCTCACAACAATCCTGGAAGGCAAATACCATTACCATCCTTATGTTATAGAAGAGGAAACTGAGGCTCAGAGAGGTTAAGGAATCTGTTTAGAGGCACAGAGCATTCAAGCCATGGAGGGAGCTAGGGATCCAAGCAGTCGGTTTCCAGATTGTTCCTTTCTCATCATGGAGGGGAGATTGCTCCCATCAAAGCTGTCCTCATGGTTCTTCCCCTGGCTTGGCCAGGACTCATCCACTCCTCTCTCTGACCAGACTGTACTCTCTCCCTGTTCATTGAGGGATGGCACACCTAGGGGCTTATATGTGTGGCTGAATTTGACCATTAAGTGAGAAAATCACAGAAGCTGAGAAAGTCCCAGACTGTTTCCATTTTATGATTCTTCCAGTGTAATACAAACAAAAATATGAGGAAATACCAAAGATAAGGTTACAAAATTTGTAGTAACACATTCACGCATTTAATACAGAGAAATGTAATGCAATATAATTTTGTGAGTCATAAGAGAAGTGGGGTGTTTGTCCAATGAGGATAGTTTAAAGATTAAAAACTTCTAAGAATCTGTTGCACAACAATATGAACATAGTTAATATAACTGAACTTTATACTTAAAGTTGATTAAGATGGTATATTTTATGTTAACTGCTTTTTACTACAATTAAAAAAAATATAGCAAGTATATGAAAAACTGAGGAAAAGTCAAAGATAAGGTTATAAAAGTTGTGGTAACACATTCATATATTTAATTACAGAGCAGTTTAATACAGTATGACTTTGCTATTCACAGGCTAAATCCAGTATTTATATAGAAATTTGTATTGCAGTGTATGTAGTGTCATCTGAAAATGGGGCACAAGCTTTAAGCTATATGGCAAATATTGTGCTTTCCAGACCTATCAATGAAACTCTGTGAATGTATGAAAAATAGCCTAGTTGTGAGATAACCCCAAACACTGAGGTCGGTCGTGAATGTAAGGCGTTGATCAAATGGCTTTCCTAGTTGCCCTGGCCATGTTTTGCCCTGATCTGACATAAGGCTTCTGGCAGTAGAGGACCTCTCACAAGTACTGTCAATTTCACACTCAGTTTCACAGCTCTGACCTATACTGTAGCTTCCAGAGGGATCCCACAAGCTTGAACGTCCTTCCAGGCCAAAACAACCTCATCTTAACTTTTTTGATCATTCAAGCACAAAGTGTAACCTTATTTCATCATTCTTTTTTTAAAAAAAAAAGTTTTAAAATTGAAGTATAGTTGATTTATTGACACAATTTGTGTTAGCTTCTGGCATACAGTAAAGTTATCCAGCTTGAATAACTGGCTGTATATTCCTTTTCAGATACTTTCCCATTATACTTTAGTATAAAATGTTGAATATAATTTCCTGTGCTATACAGAAGGACCTTGTTGTTTCATCATTTTTTATATTTCTGTATGTCACAGGTCATCACCTTTACTGTGTTACAAGTGCAGAACATTATGTGTCTGCTCCTAGAAAAAGGCACACATACTATTTTGAATACACTTTGCATATATGCAGTCTACAGACCTCCTCCAGATCAGTGAAGCCCATTCATGTGCTCTCTGTGGAAGAACTTTCTACACGCTGAAGTCCACACTAATAGTATTTGTTTGAGGTCACCAAGGTTAACATGAAAGCCCCATAATATTTCAGTGATTTGATGCTGGTTCAGCATATCAGGACAACATGCTAAATTTGAACTTGAGCTAAACTCCCAACTTTCACAGTCTGACCAGTTTAGAGACTGCCCCCAACACCTCCCTCTGACTTAGTCTCCCCAGCATGCTGATTATTTGGCTACAGCCTAGAATTGACCCAAAAAACAAGCAAACATAAATACTCATGGACTCTCTCTGGGGCCATTCTGTGTAAATAGAAAATGTATATAAGTCCTTCTGCCTTTGAGAATCTGCTGAAAGCCATATACATAGGCGCATATATTTGCAGACTCTTAGACTCCCTTGACATGCACTTATGGACCTTCCTGCTCTATATATTCTCTGGCTCCTGATCTGGGCCCTTCTTGAAATAGTTTTTCTCTGATTCTAGAGTCTAAGCTAAAGACAATTGGACATTCAGTTCCTGGTTTCCCCTCTGTTTTATTCATCTGGTAGTTTTTGTCCTTGCCCGCTTCCCTACCTCCACACACCCAAGTGCTCCCATCTTGGATCCATAGTTATGTTTCCATTTAGTTTCCCTCCTTTATACTTTTGGCCATTATTTTTTGAGGCTCGCATCACACTGTTCTGGCCTTTTGGTCTCAGTTCCTCTTTTCCCCAATACCCTCTGAACACTGCATGCCTGGCCCAGCTCAAGGTTCCCAGCATCTCCCACAAATGGACTTTGCCTTATTCTCCTGAAGAGTTTCATTATGGCTTCTCAATATATATCTGCATTTTGATTATAATTCTCATTGATTTTGGCTTTGCCAAAATAAAAACAAGACCCACACCTCAGGAAGCCATGCTGATATATTTTTTTAAGAGTCTTGTTTTGGCTCCCCTTCTTTCCTTCACTGGCTTCCACCATTCAAAAACCTGCCTTTGCCAGGAGTAGCTTTACACTTTTCCACTTGTCTTCCATCCCTTAGCTGTGGGGTTAAAGCCTGGACCATTCTGTCTATTTGGCTAAAGAAAAGAGGCCCTAAGATTGAGCCCACAGGTGTATATGTGGGGAGTTCACAAATAAAATGACCGCATTTTACTCTCTTGAAATATAATTTTAGCTAGATTACTTATATTAATAGCCATCCATTGGGGAAAATTAATGACTATCAATTTACAAAACAGGATTATGAAATTTTGCAAAATAAGCATTCGATAGACAAACTCTTGCCTTGACATGCCTCCTTGACCTCGAAGAAGCTTGCACAAAGAATATAGTGTATTTCTGATAATGAAAACATGGCCTCTTTACCTAAACTTTTTTAGGTTCACAGTGGTACATACATGGGGCTTCCCAGAATCACCTGCCAACGCAGGAGATGTGGGTTCAATCCCTGAGTCCGGAAGATCCCCTGGAGTAGGACATGGCAACCCACTCCAGTGTTCTTCCCTGGTGAATCCCATAGACAGAGGACCCTGGTGGGCTACAGTCCATGGAGTCACAGAGAGTCGGCCACGACTGAGTGACTGAGCACACGTGGTGCATATACACTGTGATCCCTTCAAGGCAGCAAGACCACACTCTAAATCATGTTCTTTAGAACTTATGTTGAGGAGCATGATAGGCAAGTCTTCCTAGATATCTCCACCCCTCTGGTCCTTGGGACACGCACTGATATTCACAGAAGAACTAGCTGCCATTAGGGAATGGAATTTAAGGTTCAATAGTTTATCTAAAAGAATACCATATCAGGAGATTTAAGAACTCCAGATCTTTTAATCTGAGTAAGTGCCCCACAAAGCTTATGGGGACCTCAATAGAAGACTAGTAGAGAAAGATACGTAGCTGGCATTAGACAAGATTGTGGGAGGGGAAGACAACCTGGTTTGCCCCTAGAAGGGTCAAGGGGATGGAGTAATGAGCCATTCCAAACTAATAGTGCCCAAGGCAGGGTGGCAAATTCAGGGAAATAAGCATTTGTTTATTTGGGATTGGGTTTCACACTAATGGCCTCATTTTTACTGTATCCGACTCTATGCGATCCCATGGACTATAGCCCACCAGGCTCCTCTGTCCTTAGAATTCTCCAGGCCAGAATACTGGAGTGGGTAGCTGTTCCCTCCTCCAGGGGATCTTTCCAACCAGGGATCGAACCCGGGTTTTTCACATTACAAGCAGATTCTTTACCATCTGAGCCACCAGGAAAGCACTTAATTACCTACTTAAAGGCAATTTCTTAAATATTAAGCATTTGTTCCAGATGATTTCCCTGGCAGTCCAGTGGTTAGGACTCCATGCTACCACTGCTGGGGTCACAGATTCGATCTCTGGTCAGGGAACTAAGATCCCATAAGTTGCATGACCCAGTCAAATTAAAAAAAAAAAAAAGATCTAAAAACAGAACAAGTATCTGTCCCTGAAGAAGCCCTAACCCACCACCCCGTACCTCAGAATGCGACTGTATTTGGGGAGAGTGCCTTTAAAGAAGTAATGAAGTAAAAATGAGGCCACTAGGGTAGACCCCAATCCCATCTGACCAGTGTTCCTATAAGAAAAGGAAGAGACACACAAGGACACAGTGAGAAGGCAGTCATCTGAAAAAGCTAGGGAGAGAAGCCTCAGGAGAGCCAGCCAAGGTGCTGACACCTTGATCTTGGACTCTGAGCCTCCAGAACAGTGAGAGAATAAATTTCTGTTGTTTAAGCCACCCATATGTGTTATTTTGTTTTGAAAGCCCTAGCGAATGAATACCACCACCACCACCCCCTTTTTTTTTTTTTTAACTTTCTAGACTCTAAAGCTCCTTCTAATATTTGGAGGAAGTCCGCATTGATGAGGGCTTCCCTGGTAGCTCAGCTGGTCTACCTGCAATGCAGGAGACCCCAGTTCGATTCCTGGGTTGGGAAGATCCCCTGGAGAAGGGATAGGCTACCCACTCCAGTATTCTGGCCTGGAGAATTCCATGGACAGAAGAGCTAGGCGGGCTACAGTCCATGGGGTCGCAAAGAGTCAGACTCGACTGAGTGACTTTCACTGTCACTCACTGATGAGTACTGGGGGAGGCAGAGCCTCTCTAGCAGCAGCAATAGTTGGAGTTCAATGTTGAGAGCATTAAGGGGCCAGGCTGCTGTGTCTAGCACGCGTGGAAGATGACTGTAGGAATGTCCTGGGCTGGCTAGCTCGCCCCCAGGGATTCTGTGAGCTACCAAGAACCTATGAATAAGTACTGAATACATTTTCTCCCTTTAATCAGGGGTGGTTTCCGTGGCTTGTAATTAAGACCACTGACCACTACGATTCAGGTCTACATCTATATCCTGAGAGTAAATCAACTGCAGGTGTTCCTAGGTGTCAGGGACATTCAAAGTTGGATGGGTGATGGCCTCAGTGTTCCCAGGATTGAGGCAATTTTTTTTTTTTTTTGGTTGCATTGCTTCACATGTAGGATCCTAGTTCCCAGACCAGAAATCAAACCCGTGTACCCTACAGTGGAAGCTCAGAGTCTGACCCACTGGACTGCCAGGGAAGTACCCCAGGACTGAGGCAGTTTTGAGCAGTGCTCCAACCATCAGAGATGCTTATAAGAGGACCACTTTCCTCTTTTCTCTTTCCTACTTCCTTTGGTCCTTGTTTGTATTACTACTCATCCTTAGCCCAATGCTTTGGCTAGGTCACTAGACTCCACAGACATTGTTCAGCCCTAGGGCCCTTGGGAGTAAGGAAGCTGTGAGCCCTGCTTAATCTGGGCTGTCTTGGGAGTGAAAGTTGCCTTAGAATGCATCCCCTTCTGCCCCATCTCAGCCCTGCTTGGACTCAGCCATGAAGACTAGTAAATAAGGATAATACAACATTATTTCTGTATAAACTTTGATTTTCTATTACTTTGAAACCAATCATGAGCCTGAGACAGCATGGCAGCTCTAGAATCTGTATAAAGGAAGAATATCTGGCTTCCCTGGTGGCTCAGACAATAAAGAGTCTGCCTGAAATGCAGGAGATGCAGGTTTGATCCCTGAGTTGGGAAGATTCCCCTAGAGAAGGGAATGTCAACCCACTCCAGTATTTTTGCCTGGGAAATCCCATGAACAGAGGAACCTGGTGGGCTACAGTCCCTGGGGTCGGATACAACTGAATGACTAACACACATTAAGGCCACAAATAGTTACTAGTGGGAGGTGGTGAGGTGGGCCAAGACAGAGGGGCACTCTGTGTGGCCCTGTTTGCTAAGTTTATACAGCAAACACATGGTTTCTATTAAGGTGGTATATGGCAGTGGAGGAAAAATACCAAAAGCCTCCAAATATGGTCTTAGTCATACTTTGTGTGTACATGCTAAGTTTCTTCAGTTGTGTCTGACTCTGTTCGACCCCATAGACTGTAGCTTGCCAGGCTCCTCTATCCATCGAATTCTCCAGTCAAGAATACTGGAATGGGTTGCCACGCCCTCCTCCAGGGGACCCTCTCGCCCCAGGGATCGAACTCCTGTCTCTTATGTCTCCTGCATTTGGCAGGCGGATTCTTTACCACTGAACCACCAGGGAAGCCCTTTTAATACTTTACCGAATATTTAAAAATACAGGTTGTCCTTATCAAAGAAGGCTTTTCATATTTTAATTTGAGAGTAACTTTGAAAGACAGATGGATTTAAGGGGGTCTATATAGCTCTCCCAAGCTACTCATTGGTGGCCCCACTGCTGGACAGGAGGCACCTATGGCCCTCAACCTTATGTCAGAGGGCCGTTATTCAGCCCCAAGTTCAATTTTTGCTCTAAGGACTTAGGCTACTCCTCAGCCACCTGCCTGGGGCGTGACTTCTGGTTGTCTGGCCCCCTACCTCTGCTCATTGGTCTCCCAGGCACAGGATTCAGGGGTTTCATGGCCTAATGCCTTGGGCCTAGAACATACTTTCAGCTGATCATTTTTCAGTGTGACCTCAGGCTTGCCAGGCTTCCATACCTCCAACTCTCTTTTCCATATCTTATCAATTCTCTGGCTTTTCCTCTTCCACTCCAGCCTGTGGAGTCTGGACATGACAGTAAAGTCAGTCCTTTGGCAAGAACATGCACAGTTAGGGGTAATTTTCAGCTTGTTATTTCTCCCTTGGGGGAACTCAATAGGATTATTTGATTGAAAATGTAAAAATACAAAACAAAACCCAAAACCCAAGAGACAAATTGAATTTGTCTGAGGTAGAAGGCTTTCGAGCATTCACCAGTGTGAAAGAACACACTATGCTTAAAATATACCCAATCCCTCATTGGATAGTTGATGTAACTTTGTTTTAACATTTTATTAGGGGGAGAAAAGGTCAGTGGAGCAAAAGTTTCTATAGCAACCTGGCAGCCGCACCTCTTGTAACCTATGAAATCATTAAATTATGAGGTGCAACTAGGTCAGAGAAGGGCCTTATGGGAATTGGCTGACCAATGGTTATATAACTGGATAAGTGAAGGTTACAGCCCACTCAACAAGGAGGAGACAAGTAGGTATTTACAAATGTCTGAGGCTGTATCATATGGCCCTATTGTCAGGAAGGCCTTCAATTCTGAGTGGGGAGTGGAGTTTAGGAGTATGTATATTGTGTACATGTCTTCAGGATGAGGTGGGGTTGGGGAGAGTGCCTTAAAGAGTGGGAAGACAAAGAGAAAAAAAAAGCAGAAAGCCTAAAGCTTAATTCTGAAAAGCCTGGTGCTACTCAGACTAGGTAATCCCTGCTGGTCTGGTTCCTTGGCAAGAACGGGCAGGCCTCCTTTTTTTTTTTTTTTTTGCAGGTGTGGGGTGGGGGTAGAGATGACTACAAGCCAGATGTATTGAGTTGGCCAAAAAATTCATTGGGGTTTGGCCAGACATACCCGAACGAACTTTTTGGCCAGCCCAATACCTGCCCGTAAAGTGATGTGTGGGCAAGAAAACACAGGAAGACCAGGATGGTAGGTACCAAAAAAACCCAAGAAACAACAACAACAACAAAAGACCTAGCCTTGGGAACCTAGGAGTTTTCCAAGGTTAAAAGGGCTAAGCTGCCCAGTAGACATGTTCCCTGCAGCCCTCATTCTCCCCATCCCACGATCTATGACAACAACTGGAAATTTCCATTTATACTTGCTCGGCGTGTCAGGTAGAAAATTGATGATTAATACAGAGACTGCTGGTAGTGAATACCCACCATTAGTGGCTTTGATCTCAGGGACACCTCTGCAAACCAGATCAACCCACTGTCATTTAATGTGGGGGAACTGCGGAGACTTATATAAGGCAGCTATTTTATTTTTGCACCTGAGGATGAGAATGGGGTTTAGCTTAGAGAAATTTGTTTCCAGTCTGGGTCAGACAATGAAGGAGAAAGAGAGATACATTCTATTTTCTCAGCATCCCGTGGGAGGAATGTCTGTCACCTGATCAACCAGAGGGGCCGGGGCCTCACCTACCACGTAAATGCTGAGAGATGAATCTGGGTGGGTGGGGGGCGCTGCTTAGTTCCTGGACCCTGGAAATTGATTCTTTGTCACCTTCTCTTGTGTCTCAGAACCCACCTCTACCCGCCCCATCCCCCAAACGGCACACCCAGGCACCTTATTTGTGTCTTTGATCACATTTGTCTGAGAGAAGGTAGGTGTGGGAAGCGGAAGAATTAAGTCCGTGGGAGTGGTGGAAAGGCAGGTCAGTTTGGGATAACAGCCAGCATCACAGCACTCATGTGTTGGCTCCAATACTAAAGTCCAGGGCCATTTCCAAGTTTCTGAGTGACCTTCAGTCTTCTATGAGTCACAGCTGCAGCTGAGTCATAGGCAGGAGAGAGACTGTGTTTTCTGATAAGCCTTCTCCTTACTCCCTCCCTATATTCTCCCTCATTATCCGAGGAAGGGGCTGTGTCTTCTATTATCATTATCACAAATGTCATGATGGCTTTGGAGTCACAGAGACCTGTCATTTACCACCTATGAAGACTTCCTCTGTCTGAGGCCTAATTTCCCGAGGATGATTGTGAAGTTTAAATGAGATCAATCATCCAAAGAAATGTTCAGAGTCCCTGTCACACGTAAGTACCGAATGAGTGTGAGTCATTATTAAGTCATTCCCCCAAATTATTTTGGAAATATTTTTGGAAATTCCTCTATTATGAACTTGCTTACTGAGAATCCTTTCCTCAGAACCTCATCACCCTGGAGGAAGAGGTAGGGATACAATCTAACTTTTCACTCCTAAAAGTGAAGGACCGACCCTAAGCATGTGTTGACCACACCAAAGGGCACATACCCCACAAAGCTGTGCATGAAACAACACGTGGGCTTGTCTTTGTGCCTTCCTTGTACGTGATAAGGAGTGAATTATGCATTGACTACCTTCCACTTGTTAGATTTCTGTGAGGGGAGTGGTGGCCCAGATTTCCCCACATTTATGCTGTGGAATGGTTTGCCCAGTTCATATGGAAACACGATGCTGTTCCTCACTGTCAGTAGAACTTGTCCTTTGGCCACCTGGGTGCCCCCTGGGTTCTCTGGACACTTGACATCCCTTACAGGTGTCCCTTGGGTACCCTGACAACACACTCAACCAATGGAACTGACCAGCACTCAGATTGAAAGTATTAATATTTTACTAGTTTCTTTCTCTGGAAACAGCACATTCATCGAGATATTTCCTTCTAAATTTCTTTATCTTTTTATTGTTTTCTTTTTATGTTTTGCCCCCAGAGAAAGGGAAGTCTACCAGTGAGCTTCTATAAAATATTGCTTAGTCTTTTCTACAACAGGTGCAGAGACACAATTTCAGGACTGGGTGTGCTTTTAATATCCCCCCACTAAAAAAATCTGTTAGGACCAATTTCCCACATAGCCTTTCAATCCCAGATGATAACCATGAGAAATCTACATGCTTCCAGACTCTGGAGAGAGCTTTTTTTCTTTCTTTTTTTTTTCAGGAACAAATTTGCTGTAATGATTCATCCACACAAAGCCAAAGGCATGTTCAGTGCAATGTTTTCATTGTTCCAGACACAGTCATCAAAGAACTACTGTATGGGTGCCTCTGAAGCACCCCCATTTGTTCCAAATGTAAAAAGTAGAGGCACATAAATGTCAGTGATCAGGCGTGGGCTCCACAGCCTCGTTTGGCAGGCTCATGACACACTCCTAGCCTGTGCCAACCTTCTCCTGTAGGTTTCTGCACGGCTTGCACTGTCATCCCCTCATCATGACAGACTACAGCCAGGGGCAGAAAAGTGCTGCAGTACAGCTGAGAAGCCTGTACAGATTCTCCTCTGATCATCTCGTGAATACTTTTTTGAATCCAGTAATTTACACCTGTTAGTTCTCCTTACTTTGGGGCTAGTAGGAGACAGAGAGAGTGGACTTTTTGTTATAGGGGAGTTATGTATGGAATTATCGTGGGCCCTTAGAAATTTACAATTGGACAGGCCCTTAGAAATTATCTAGTCCAATGTCTTTATTTTTCACAAGTGAACCAACTAAGGTCCAGAGAGATTTTTGTCATTTTCCCAAGGCCATTACAGCAATTTAGTGGCAGAATCAGAACTAGAATCCAGGACTCTTGCCATCCAGTTCAGTACTCTTTCTGGAACAGCATGTACTTTCCACTGTAATGGCATTTGTTTTACCTTAGACAATAACAGCTAATACTTTTTGACCATTTCCTACGTGCCAGGAATTATGCTAAGTACTTGAGTGCATCATTGTATTCAATCCACAAAACAACACTAAGAGGTTGGCACTTATATTTTCCCAACTTTATAAGACAAAGAGGTGGAAGCTTTGAAATGTGAAGTAACTGAGCCAAGGTTATACATCATACCATAAAACTCTTAATATTTAATTTACTAAACTAACTAATCTAATCCAAGAAGAAAAGTACTCAGACTACAGGGGATATTTTCATTGACCATACTCCACAAGGCAGAATGTCAAATGTTATTTGTACATTTCTTTGGTTGTATCCTGAGTCTGTAATTTTCTGCATTAATACTTACAAAACTATTTCTAGGAGGTTCTTCTCCCTTCTGAATGCTCTCATTGATATTCATGACTATAATGAGCCTTTGCAAATGTGCACACGTTGGAATAAAAAGGGGAAGGTAAAATTGAAGAATTAAAATATTGATTGAATGGTATCCTGAAATGTTTGTGAAGAATACATCCATTTATTCCATTTGTTTTTTTCCAATTATTCATAAATCTCACATTGAATTTTGTTGGAATAAAGCCAAGTTAATAAAAGTCACTTGAGGCAATGGATCTATCCTCTCTGTTTGTACCTATCAGGCTTTCCCCCCACAAAATATCTTCATACACACATCCTACCCTCCTCTTCTGCAACTGAGCACTAGGTACCCTCTGTATCACCCAGATAAACCCTAAAGCAATACCTTGAAGCAACTCATTTAATCTCTTATATGAGCAAAAAGTCCTCAAGGGAAACCATGCTGGAATGTACAGGCTATGAGGCCCTGTTTTACTATTTAGTGAATACCTCCTTCAGTTTCCATTCAAATCTCCATCACACTGTCCAGACATTCTACTGTTTCTTGGAAGTAGAGTTTGAGCTAGTGGATGGAGTTTGTAATCTATAGATGGACTTTAGTCTCAGTTATCCTTTCAGAGGCCTTCCCAGGTGGTGCTAGTGGTAAGAATCTGCCTGCTAATGCAGGAGGTGTAAGTGACCTGGGTTCGATTCCTGGGTTGGGAAGATCCCCTGGAGGAGGGCATGGCAACCCACTCCAGTATTCTTGCCTGAAAAGTCCCATGGACAGAGGAGCCTGGTGAGCTATAGTCTATGGAGTCACAAAGAGTCAGGCACGACTGAGTGACTGAACTGAACCGAACTTAATATTATGTTAGTTTCAGGTGTACAATATGAGGAGTCAATATTTTTTATATTTTTTAAAGTTATTATAAAATAGTGGCTATATTTACCTGTGCTGTACAATGTATCCTTATCTTTTATTTATTTTATACATAGTAGTTAATCCCCTACCCTTATCTTGCTCCTCCTCCCTTCCTTCTCCCCACTGGTAACCACTAGATTTTTCTCTGTATATCTGAGTCTATTTCTGTTATGAAGAAATAAAATTATTTTTAAGACAAGAAAAATTTTAAACATAAAATTATCTCTCTGTCCATTTGGGCCACTACTCCTTCCTCTTTGGCTTCCCAGGTGGCTCAGTGGTAAAGAATCTGCCTGCAATGCAGGTGATGTGGGTTAGATCCCTGGGTCAGGAAGATCTCCTAGAGAAGGCAATGGCAACCCACTCCAGTATTCTTGCCTGGGAAATCCCATGGACAGAGGAGCCTGGCGGTCTACAATCTATGGGGTCACAAAAGAGTTGGACAAGACTTAGCGACTAAACAACAGCAAATCTGTATTATACATTAATTAGATCCTCACTGAAGACACTGGAAGACCTGCTCACCAGGAAAGAAAAAGGCAAAGTAATTCCTTGGGAGATAACATTTCTTGTAAGGGGTCATGATGACCCACTACGCACCCACTGGACAGTTTACACTGTCAAGATGCTACTTTGAGGTAAAACCTTTTGATGCATAACCCTTTGTCTCCCAAAGTTACATAACTGTGCTTTGACCTCAGAGCTTTCTGAAAGACTGTCTCCTGGGGTATAATCCTCAGGTTGGCTTGGATAAAATTTTCCATTTCTTTATTAGATAGACTATGGATAATTTTTTTCCACTGACAGTTATATTCATCTGTTTTTTATTTTTTAGATTCCATATATAAGTGATAACATAGAGTATTGTCTTTCTCTGTCCAACTTATGTCACTTAACATAATGAGATTATTATGTGTAAAAAGATTAAGTAAAAATTTAGCTATTTCTTCCAGAGATTTTTGTAATAGTTAGATTAAAGAAAAAAAATTTGACAATGTAAGCGTATTTTTTCAATGTAGAGTAGGCACATAAAATAAAACTAAAATATTTCTATGCAGGAACACCTTGCCACTAAACAATTATTCTGTATGCACTTTTTTTGTTTGTTTTTTTGTTTTGTTTTTTGTGTTTTTTTTGTATGCACTTTTGATTTTTTGGTCTATATATTATTTTGATACTGGTGACACTGTTGAAAAGTGACTATGCTAAACACAAGGAAAAAACAAATGGGACAATATTAAAAAACTGAAAATCAACCCAAAACTTTACTAGTTTACACTGAAATAAATCACACTAAAATTAATTTAAATTACTTAAAAAGCCATAGAGTCAATATCCAGAAAAGATAAATTAACACTTATTTTATAACAAATGAAATTAAAATCTATAAAATATGCAAAATATTTTATATTTTAGACTCAATAAACTTTAGTTTTTACTGTGTGATATTCTTTTTCTATGGGTTTACCTTAATATTTTTATGATTTTAAAGGTAGCATATACTCATCATTGATCGCATTGATCTCTGAGGAAGGCTTTCTTATCTCTCCTTGATGCTGAAGCTGAAACTCCAATACTTTGGCCACCTCATGAGAAGAGTTGACTCATTGGAAAAGACCCTGATGCTGGGAGGGATTGGGGGCAGGAGGAGAAGGAGACAACAGAGGATGAGATGGCTGGATGGCATCACCGACTCAATGGACATGAGTTTGGGTAAACTCTGGGAGTTGGTGATGGACAGGGAGGCCTGGCGTGTTGCAATTCATGGGGTCACAAAGAGTCGGACACGACTGAGCGACTGAACTGAACTGATACTCATCATAGAAAATACACTACTATATATAAAATAGATAACTAATGAGAACCTACAGGGAACTCTGCTTGGTGCTCTGTGGTGACCTAAATGGGAAGAAAATCCTAAAAAGAGGGAATATATGTATATGTATAGCTGATTCACTTTGCTGTACATTAGAAACTGACACAGAAGTATAAAGCCACTATACTCCAATAAAAATAAAAAGTAAAAAAAAAAAGAATAAATAAGGAAAGTTATTAAAAATAAAGGAGTTTCTGCAATATATGATAACACTGATGAACCTTGAAGATGTTGTTCTTCAGTCACTAAGTCGTGTCCCACTCTTTGCGACCCCATGGACTGCCGCACACGAGGCTTCTGTGTCCTTCACTATCTCCCTGAGTTTGTTTAAACTCATGTCTACTGAGTCAATGATGCCATTCAACCATCTTGTCCTCTGTTGTCCCCTTCTCCTCCTGATCTCAATCTTTCCCAGCATCAGGGTCTTTTCCAATGAGCCAACTGTTTGCATGGGGTAGCCAAAGTATTGGAGCTTAAGCTTTGGCATCAGTCTTTCCAATGAATAATCAGGATTGATTTCCTTTGGGTTGACTGGTTTGATCTCTTTGCAGTCCAAGGGACTCTCAAGAGTCTTCTCCGACACCACAGTTTAAAAGCAGCAATTCTTCAGTGCTCAGCCTTCTTTAAGGTTCAACTCTCACATCCATACATGACTACTCGAAAAACCATAGCTTTGACTATACAGACCTTCAAAGGTCTGTGCTTTTTAATATGCTGTCTAGGTAGGTTATAGCTTTTCTTCCAAGGAGTAAGCATCTTTTAATTTCATGGCTGCAGTCACCATCTACAGTGATTTTGAAGCCCAAGAAAATAAAGTCTTTGTCAATGTTTCCATTGTTTCCCCATCTATTTGCCATGAAGTGATGGGACCAGATGCCATGATCTTCGTTTTTTGAATGTTCAGTTTTCAGCCAGCTTTTTCACTCTCCTCTTTCACTTTCATCAAGAGGCTCTTTAGTTCCTCTTTGCTTTCTGTCATAAGCGTGGTGTCGTCTACATGTCTGAGGTTATTGATATTTCTCCTGGCAATCTTGATTCCAGGTTGTGCTTCATCCAGCCCAACATTTCACATGATGTACACTGCATAGAAGTTAAATAAGCAGGGTGACAATATACAGCTTTGATGTACTCCTTTCCTAATTTTGAACCAGTCTGTGTTCCATGTCCGGTTCTAACTGTTGCTTCTCAACCTGCATACAGGTTTCTCAGGAGGCAGGTAAGGTGGTCTGGTATTCCCATAATGAAGGCATTTTACTAAGTGAAATAAGCTAGTCACAGAAAGACAAATACTGCATGATTCCACTTATATGAAGTATCTAAAAAAGTCAAGTTCATACAATCAAACCATGGAATGATGGCTCCCAGGGTTTTAGAGGAGGAGGACATGGGAAATTACTAATCAATTGGCATAAAGTTTCGGTTAAACAAGGCCTATAAGTTCTAGAGACCTGTTGAATAAGATTGCACCTGTAGTCAACAGTAACATATTACACATTTAAACATTTTCTAGGAAGGTAAATCTCATGTTTGGTGTTCTCACAACAATAAAATAAAATTGCTTTAAATTTTTTAAAAACTTGGAAAAAAATTATGTTAACAACCATGCTGGAAAGAAGTTTTCACTTTTATTTCATTATGGACATCTTCAGTTCAGTTCAGTTCAGTCGCTCAGTTGTGTCCGACTCTTTGCGACCCCGTGAATCGCAGCACGCCAGGCTTCCCTGTCCATTACCAACTCCCCGAGTTCACTCAGACTCATGTCCATCAAGTCCGTGATGCCATCCAGCCATCTCATCCTCTGTCGTCCCCTTCTCCTCCTGCCCCCAATCCCTCCCAGCATCAGAGTCTTTTCCAATGAGTCAACTCTTCTCATGAGGTGGCCAAAGTACTGGAGTTTCAGCTTTAGCATCATTCCTTCCAAAGAAATCCCAGGGCTGATCTTCAGAATGGACTGGTTGGATCTCCTTGCAGTCCAAGGGACTCTCAAGAGTCTTCTCCAACACCACAGTTCAAAAGCATCTATTCTTCGGTGCTCAGCCTTCTTCACAGTCCAAATCTCACATCCATACATGGGCATCTTACTATTATACTAAAGAAAATTATACTGTGATCATAAACTGGGCTTATAAAATAACTACACTATATGGAATCCTGTGTATAATATATTTAAAAAATTGAAACCACAGAGACATGCATGGGAACAAAGTATACAAATTGTTCTCTATAAAAATAAGTATATGACTGAAATACATGAACCCTACCAGAATAACTAAAACATATATAGTGACAATGAAGAATGAAGGTGAAAGTGAATTCCATCACTTGTGACAGGTATGGGTTTGTAGATGCCATTGATGTAGGAATTCTCCTTGGCAACTCTTCCAATCAGAAGTTGCAGGTCTTTGCACACTTGTGATTTTGTGGTTTTTTCTAATCTAAGAAAATTCATATTTGATGAAATGTGCAGATAGCTGCTTGGCAACATTTCTCAGGAGAACTAGGATTACAGTAAACAGTGAACATTTTTAGCATTGTTTTTGTGAGATCCTTGTTTGGTTTCAGTGATCTTAAAGGAACACTGCATAATCCCCTCAGAATTAATTAATTATCCCAATTCATTTTATACTAAAGTCAATCAAAGCATGAAATGCTCCCCTCTCCAAAAAAAAGCCCTTTGCTCTAAAGCATATTTTACCCTCTCTTCTTTCTCTACAAAGCCATCCTAGTCTCACTTGACACATGGTGAGCTTCCTATGAGAATTCTTCCTGCATTTAAGAGGCAAGTTCAGGTAGCTTTCAAAGAACCATGTAATTAGCATACTCTTCCATATTCTTATTTTATTTGTCAATGATTTTCTGTCTCATAAGTCAGATGGTACACTCCTTGAGAATAAGGTTAGCATGAGATACTTACACCACATTGTCCACCCCCTCAGTGGGTTAGGAAAGTTTGGAACCAAACGAATTTTCAAAATAACACTTGAGAATATACTTTGGAATATCATCAACATAATGTTGATGTTCCTCTAAAGCATTAAAAATAGCTACAAGATGGTTCCTGCATGAGCATTAGTTAACAAATTATTTTGGGCTTTGTATTTAACCACCCTGAAGTGTGGACCTGTCTCCCCATAGCCAGAGATTACAGAGAAAAACCAGCTGTGGCTGAAAGTCTTGTTGGGAAGTGAAAAGACACTGCCCAGGTGTTGGTGTAGGAACAACAGCAGATAGAAGCTGAGTCACCTCTGTAACTGGAGCGTGATCAGGACAAAAGGAAGTATGATGCACACTGGATTGGGGAGTTGTGATTTGTTACTAAAAGTAGTCTTTCTCTGTCTCCACAGTGCCTGCAGTTGCTTCTGTCATTTCATTTATCATGCTGTGTTGTATTGTGAATGTTTCAGACGTTTCTTGGATGTGTCCGGGGAATTCTTGAAATGAAACTGAGTAGCAGACCTTCATCCATAGACTTCAATAATTTTAGTGATAATATCAATGTCCTCTAGCCAAAGACTCCCAGGAACATACATATACTGATCAAGCTCTGCAGGAGACCCAGGTTTGATTCCTGGGTCAGGAAGATCCCCTGGAGAAGGAAATGGCAACTCACTTCAGTATTCTTGCCTGGAGAATCCCATGGACAGAGGAAACTTGCAGGCTACAGTCCATGGGGTTGCAAGAGTCGGACACGATTTAGGGACTTAACCACCATTAACCAAAGACTCCCAGGAACACACATACAGTGATCAAAGTGGGTTTGTCACTTAGTGAGAATCTACACCATGGAGAACTGTGAGGCATCTCAAGAAAAAAACGGTGCCAAACAAACTTATTCTAGGCTTTGAGCTTTGGTTGAGTGACTTGTGGGAGGGTCAAAGGAATCTGTGGTTCAGTCTGGGTTGGGTGCCATCAGAAAACAGAGCCGTCCTGTGATTGAGTATCTCAGGTCAATTTTATCAGGGGTAGGGGACAGACTAGAAAGCAGTGGTCACTCATATTAGTCAGGAAGGAGAAATATTCAGTTATTTCTGTGGTTTGGACAATGTTCGTATTTTGTCTGGGTTCAGACATTATGGAGTGGTCTTGATTTGTCTTGACCCATCATAGTTGCAGAGTTGCCTGATCTGATACTGATAATCTGTGAAATTTGGGGGGATCAACAGAACACCAAGCTTTAGTTTGGTGTTGCTACTAGTGCCAGGCCAGCACCTACCAACACCAAGGCCAACTGATAGTACTAGGCTAGCTCTTGGATGTTAGGAGATGTTTCTCTTTTTAGTTTGTTGTTTTACCAATAGGCCATGTGAAAGGGGGCTTCCTTAAATGCATTTCAAAGAGGTCTGACCTCCCCCTCCACCCTACATACATTTATGTCTCTAAGCCCATGTTCTTTTGCCCCCACTGCATTTCTCTAGCTCCATCTACTCACCCCCTGGCATATTTCTGGGGCCTATCCCAAGTCCTACATTTTCCATGAAGTCATCTCTGATCACTCCACTCCAAAGGGCTTTCTTCTGCTCTGATCTTGGTGCTTTTATTGTTTAGTCTACTTGATTGGCACTTTTAGGTCTAACACTACATGCAATCTATGTATGTAATGATAAGAGGTAACATGTACTGTTAAAAGATCTTCTACTACAAGAGACTTACCTCTCCAACTGAAACCTAAACTGTTAGAGGGTTAGGGATCAAATGCTGAAAACTCATGTCTTTTATGTTTCAGGTTCTGTTTCAAGTTTTTGCATATGTTAATTCATTTAATACAAGTCTACAAAGTAAGCGCTATTACGATCTCCTTTTTTCAGGTGAAAACAAAATACCTCTTATTAACCCTCTGTTACCCACCCCCACCCCTTCCCCATCCAGTTAACTAAGAGGCTGGTTAATGATGTATAGCAAAAGGCAGGGGAGTGGTGTGTGGAGATTTTCTCCCCAAATACTTTTCAAGTATAACTCACTTTACATAATACATGCTCTTAAAAACAACATTAATAAATGTTGCTTAAACAGAAGAGCTACCACCACTATGCAGATTATCAAAGCATTGTGAGGGCTTATGAAGATAGATCAACACAATTTGGCATGTGGTATCTCCTTAGACTTTCACAATGCTATTCTTATCCTCATTTTACAGGTAAAGAAACCATGCTGCAGAGTGGTTCCCAGAAAGAAAAAGAGGAAGAGAAGACAAAAAAGGTTAAAAAAAAAAAAAAGAGAGACAGAAAAGTGGAGGTACAGATTCAATGCAAGTTCTATTAAAATTCCAATGACATTTTTCATGGAAATAAGACAAATAGTCCAATCATATGGAATCACAAATAGCCAAAGCAATCCTGAGAAAGAAGAACAAAGTAAGAGGCATCACACTTCCTGATCTCCAACTATATTACAAAGCTATAGTAATCAAAATAACATGGCACTGGCATAAAACAGACAAATAGATCAATGGAATAGAAATAGAAGCCAGAAATAAACCAACCTGTATACAGTCAACTAATACTTGACAAGGGAGCCAACAATATTCAATGGGGAAAGGATGATCTCTTCAATGAAAGGTAATGGGAAAACTAGATATCCACATGAAGAAGAATAAAAGCAGACTCCTATCTTACACAGCTCACAAACATTAACTCAAAATGGATTAAAGGCTTAAATATAAAATCTGAAACTGTAAAACTCCAAGAATAAAACATAAGGTAAAATCACCTTCACAATCATCTTGGCAGTGAATTTTTTAAATAAAACACCAAAAGCACAAACAACAAAACCAAAAATTAATAAGTAGGATAATATCAACAAGTAAGGCTTCCCAGGTGATGTTGTGGTAAAGGACCCGCCTGTCAAATCAGGAGCCAAAAAAGACATGGGTTCAATCCCCAGATGGGGAAGATGCCCTGGAGAAGGAATGGTGACCCACTCTAGTATTCTTGCCTGGAAAATGCTATGGACAGAGGAATCTGGGAGGCTACAGTCCAAGGGATAGAAAAGAGTTGGACACGACTAAGCACACACACACACAAGATGACATCAAACTTTCAGTGCTTCTGCACAGCGAAAGAAATAATAAAAAATGAAAAGGCAACCTACAGAATGGGAGAAAAGAGTTGAAAGCCATATATCTGATAAGGAGTTAATATCCAAATATATAAGGAACTCAATAGCAAAAATCAAATAATCAAATTTAAAAAAAGGCAAAGGACCTGAATAGACATTTTTGTTTTCTAGGAAACCCATCTAAATTGCTAATGGGTATATGAAAAGATGCTAAACATCACTAATAATCAGGGAAACACAAATCAAAAACACAATGAAATATCATCTCACACATGATAGAGTGGCTAACATCAAAAAGATAACAAATATCAAGTGTTATTTAAGGATGTGGAGTGCAGTGTGCCTTTGTGCACTGTTGATAGGACTGTAAATTGATACAGCCACTATACAATACAGTATGGAGGGTCTTCAAAAAATAAAAAATATAATAAAACTATCATGTGATTCTGCAATCCTGCCTCTGGTTGGGTGTATTTGAAGAAAGTGAAGTCACTATCTGGAAGAGATTTCTGTACACCACACCTATGTTCACTGCAGCATTATTTACAATAACTAAAACATGAAAACAACCAAATTGTCCATCAATGGATGAATGGACAAAGAAAATGCGATACACGCGCACACACACACACACACACACAGGAATATTATTTAGCCATAAAAAAGGAAATTCTGTCATTTATGATGATACAGATGGATGGACATTATGCTAAGTGAAATAAGTCAAATAGTGAAAGACAAATACCATATTATCTCACTTATATGTAGTATCTAAAAAAAGTCAAACTTATAGAAGCAGAGTAGAGTGGTTGCCAGGGAATGGGGACTGGGGAAAATGGAAAGGTATTGGTCAAAGCATACACAGTTTCCATTATAAGATGAGTAAATTCTGGCTACCTAAAGTGCAAGGTGGTAGCTATTGTTAACAATGTTGTATTATATACTTGAAGGTTGCTTAGAGGATAGATCTTAAATGTTCTCAGAAACAGCGGTAGCTATGTGATGTGATGAAGGTATTAACTAACTTTATTGTAGTAGTCATTTCACAACATATACATGTATCAAATCATCATGTTGAACACCTTAAATTTATGCAGTGTTATGTGTCAATTGTAGCTCAATAAAGGTGGGCAGGGGAAAGGAAAATGGAGGGCAGAAGTGAGAGAATGGTGTTGGAGCTTTGTAAGGGAGGGTTAGGAGAGGTGAGGAAAGGTTAGGTAGGATTTGTTTTTTTCTTTTATTGTGAACCTGAAAGGACAGGAAAAGAAACCAGGATTAGAACTTTCCTGGAGGCACTGTCAAGCCAACACTCCTGGAATAAGATCTGAGGTAAGAGTTGCCAACAAACACCCAAAACAAATCTGCCTATCAGCTCAGTTCAGTTCAGTTCTGTCGCTCAGTCGTGTCCGACTCTTTGCGACCCCATGAATCGCAGCACGCCAGGCTTCCCTGTCCATCACCAACTCCTGGAGTTCACTCAGACTCAGGTCCATCGAGTCAGCGATGCCATCCAGCCATCTCCTCTTCTGTCGTCCCCTTCTCCTCCTGCCCCCAATCCCTCCCAGCATCAGAGTCTTTTCCAATGAGTCAGCTCTTTCCATGAGGTGGCCAAAGTACTGGAGTTTCAGCTTTAGCATCATTCCTTCCAAAGAAATCCCAGGGCTGATCTCCTTCAGAATGGACTGGTTGGATCTCCTTGCAGTCCAACGGACTCTCAAGAGTCTTCTCCAACACCACAGTTCAAAAGCATCAATTCTTTGGTGCTCAGCTTTCTTCACAAACTTCCAAATCTTCAAGCTGGTTTTATAAAAGGCGGAGGAACCAGAGATCAAATTGCCAACATCTGCTGGACCATCGAAAAAGCAAGAGAGTGCCAGAAAAACATCTATTTCTGCTTTATTGACTATGCCAAAGCCTTTGACTGTGTGGATCACAATAAACTGCGGAAAATTCTGAAAGAGATGGGAATACAGACCACCTGACCTGCCTCTTGAGAAACCTATATGCAGGTCAGGAAGCAACAGTTAGAACTGGACATGGAACAACAGACTGGTTCCAAATAGGAAAAGGAGTATGTCAAGGCTGTATATTGTCACCCTGCTTATTTAACTTACATGCAGAGTACATTATGAGAAATGCTGGGCTGGAAGAAGCACAATCTGGAATCAAGATTGCCGGGAGAAATATCAATAACCTCAGATATGCAGATGACACCACCCTTATGGCAGAAAGTGAAGAGGAACTAAAAGCCTCTTGATGAAAGTGAAAGAGGAGAGTGAAAAAGCTGGCTTAAAGCCCAACATTCAGAAAATGAAAATCACGGCATCTGGTCCCATCACTTCATGGGAAATAGATGGGGAAACAGTGGAAACAGTGTCAGACTTTATTTTTTGGGGCTCCAAAATCACTGCAGATGGTGACTGCAGCCATGAAATTAAAAGATGCTTATTCCTTGGAAGAAAAGTTATGACCAACCTAGAGAGCATATTGAAAAGCAGAGACATTACTCTGCCAACAAAGGTCAGTCTAGTCAAGGCTATGGTTTTTCCTGTGGTCGTGTATGGATGTGAGAGTTGGACTGTGAAGAAAGCTAATAGCAGAGCCCAATCTCTACTCCAAAACACAGTCCCACTGCTCCACCCAGTGGCAATCTTGAGATAGTGCATAAAGGATATCTACCAGAGCCACTCAGATTACATCAGAACCTTGACATTGCAGGGAGAAGTGGCCATATTCCTATTCTTTTTTAATCTCCAGGGACTCTGATGTGCTTCTGCATTTGAGAATGACTGGCCAAATTTTCACTTTCCCTATGACATAGAGACTTCTTGGTGCGAGCTGGAATGGCAGGTGGCACCTGGGCAAGGTGCTAACGTAGGCTATCACTTTGTTTTTTCCATTCTGTCATCAGGAGTTTAATTATTTCTCATCAACTGCCATTTCTCAGTGAACACTGTGTATTGGGTGCTGGGAATACAATACTGCACAAGACAAATAAGGCTTTTGTCTTACAGTGAGGAAGACAAGCAAATCTGTACAGATGGCAATAAGCTCTATGAAGGAAAACGACATGGCGTTGAGATAGAAAACAACTGAGGTAAGAGAAGACCTCTGAGGAGGTGACACTGAACTGAGACATGGAGGACAAGAAGTCAATTATACCCCAAATAGCCAAAGCAATCTTGAGAAAAAAGAATAAAGCTGGAGGAATTAGGCTTCCTGACTTCAGACCATACCACACAGTTATAGTAATCAAACCACCATAGTACTGGCACAAAAACAGACACATAGGTCAATAGAACAGGACAGAAAGCCCAAAAATAAACCCACATGCCTATAGTCAGTTAATCTATGACAAAGGAGGCAAGAATATACAACGGAGAAAAAACAGTCTCTTCAATAAGTGGTGCTGGGAAAGCTGGACAGCTACATGTGAAAGAACAAAATTAAAACATTTCTTCATACCACATACAAATACAAACTCAAAATAGGTTAAAGGCTTAAATGAAAGACCTAAAAGCATAAAACTCTGAAAAGAGAACATAGGCAAAATACTCATTGACATAAATCACACCAGATGTTTTTTTACCCACCTCCTAGAGTAATGAAAATAAAAGCAAAAATAAACAAGTGGGACCTATTTAAATTTAAAAGATTTTGCATAGCAAAGGAAACCATAAACAAGATGAAATGACAACCCTCAGAATAGGAGAATATATTTGCAAATTATATGACTGATAAAAGACTTCTCTGGTGGCTCAGACAGTAAACGCCTCTGCTTACAATGTGGGAGACCCAGGTTCGAGCCCTGGGTTGGGAAGATCCTCTGGAGAAGGAAATGGCAACCCACTCCAGTACTCTTGCCTGGAAAATCCCATGGAGGGAGGAGCCTGGTAGGGCTCCTACCAGTCCATGGGGTCGCAAAGAGTCAGACACAACTGAACGACTTCACTTCACTTTACTTCATGACTGATAAGGGGTTAACATCCAGTATACATAAACAGCTTATATAATATAACTTAATGTCAAAAAAACAAACAGCCTGATTAATAAATGGGCACAACTTTTGCAGCAACATGGATGGACCTAGATAATATCATACTAAGTGAAATAAGTCATATAGAGAGAAATATTATATGATATCACTTATGCATGGAATCTAAGATATAATACAAATGAATCTATAAACAAAACAGAAATAGATTCACAGACATAAAAAATAAACTTACAATTACCAAAGGAGAAAGGAAGGGAGGGATAAATTAGGAATATGGGAATAACAAACTACTATACATAAAATGCATAGGCAACAAGGATTTACTGTATGGCACAGGGAACTATAGTCAGTATCTTGTAATAATTTCTAATGGAAAATAATCTGAAAAATGTATACACATAACTGGTTCACTTTGTAATATACCTGAAACTAACACAATACCATAAATCAGCTATATTTCAATTTAAGGAAAACAACAAAATATGGACAGAAGACCTGAATAAACATTTTTCCAAAGAAGACAAACAGATGGCTAGCAGGCACATGAGAAGATGTTCAGTATTACTAATCATCAGAGAAATGCAAATCAAAACCACAATGAGCTACCACTTTACACCTGTCAGAATGGTTATCCCCAAAAGAACACAAATAACAAGTGTCAGCAAGGATATGGAAAAAAGGGAACCCATGTATGCTGTTGGTGGGAATGTAAATTGTATGGACAGCTGTGACTGAAGGATCAAAAAGGATAAGAATTAGAAAAGTGATCCATGACTTTGACCAGATGGTGATCATTGAGGCTCATAAGAAGAAGAGGACCAGACTGGAAAAATAAGAGTGCGGAATTTTTGAAGTTGAGATTTTTGGAACTAATATCGATTTTCATTAAGAAGGTCTGGGACCCTAGGCATGGCACCAGGAATGAGTGACTAAGGTAGAGTGGATGACGAATCATGCAAAATGAGGAAGCTAAGACACAGAGGGTGCTGGCTGTTTCGTGGTATAGTTGTCAAAGATTTGAGGTGGAGTGGAAGTGTAGTGAGGTTGCCAGGCAGTTGTGTGTTTTTTAAGATTTACTTATGTATTTTCTTTTTTGGCTGTGCTCAGTCTTTGTTGCTGCATGTGGCTTTCTCTAGTTGTGGTCAGCGAGGGCTACTCTTTGTTGCCATGTGTGGGCTTCTCATTGTGATAGTTTCTTTCGCTGTGGAGCACAGACTCTAGGTGCCCAAGTTTCAATAGTTGTAGCACATGATCTCAGCAGTTGTGGCACGTGGGATCAGTAGCTGTGGCACACGGGCTTAGTAGCTCTGTGGCATGTGGAATCTTCCCAGACCAGGGATCAAACCAGTGTCCCTTACATTGCAAGGTGGATTCTTAACCACTGGACCACCAGGGAAGCCCCAGGCAGTCTTGAGTGTGCTCGTGATCATAAATTTGTGGTCAGCCCAGCCATACAATTTTTAGTATTTTCAGCTGCTTCAATATAGACAGAGAAGCATGTGGTTCAAGTAGTGCTGTGGATTGCCTAGTGAATATGATAGGGAGCTAAGAGGAGAAAGGAAATGGACTGACTTTAACAAGGGAGAGTGTATTGATTTCCTGTTGCTGATGTAACAAATTACCACACACCTAGTGACTTGAAACAGTACAAGTTTTTTTTTTTTTTAATCTGACAGTTCTGGAATTCAGAAGTCCAAAATGTGTTTTACAAGGCTAAAATCAAGGAATCAGCAGGTTTGCATTCGTTCAGGAGACTCTGGGAGCAAATCTGTATCGTTGCCTTTTCTCTTAATAGCTTCTAGAAGCTCCCTGTGTTCCTTTGCTTATAGCCCCTCCTACATCTTAAAAGCCAGCAACATTGGGCTGAGTCTTTCTCATGCTGCCATCTCTCCAGTTCTCTCTTCCAATCCTCTCTTCCACTTTGAGGGAAACTTGTGATTGCACTGGGCTCATCTGCCTAAACCAGGATAATCTCCTTTTATTCTAAGGTCACCTGATTAGCAACCCTAATTCCATTTTAACCTGAATTTCTCTTTGCCATATAATCTAAAATATTCACAGGATTTCAGGGATTAGGATGTGGACATCTTTGTGGGAGGCACCATTCTCCCTACAAAGTGATTATGATGATGTCAATGCATGGACTCTGTACTGGGTAAGGAGGCAAATGGAGAAAACAGTGGGCAGGTGAAAAGTGAAACAGTGATGCAATCAATGAATTGGAGAAGTAACAGAATGAGCTTGAAGAACTGTAGCGCTAGAGCAGAAATTTTAAAAATGATGTAGTCTCTGATGATGACAAAGGCTAGGGTAGGATCACATCATAGAGGTGAGAATCTGATATAAAGTTGTAGAAAAGACCAGATAAAGCAGTCATGAGATCTTGGCACGGATGAGCTAGAGGGTAAACTCCAGGATGGCTCTTGCTGGTCCAGGTGTCCATATGGTGGAGGGAGCTCCCAGGAATGGCTGTCACCAGTGTCTATGTTCCCAGGTGAGCTATGGTTGCTTTTTGCCCTCTGGGACACTTTCTAAGAACAGCAGAATTGTAGAATTACAAACCAAGAGCACAGCTCAGAGAAACAAGAAGCAGCTAATGCATTTCAGAGGTGTTTTGCAGAAACCAGACCCCACTCAGATGGAGAGTGGTGAGTGGTAAGCACGCAGCCCACATTTGGACTGCAGCCTGAACATTGGTAATGATAACCCCTGTGGCCTCATCTGGTTACCTCACCACCCACCGATCAGAGAACTGTGCATAAGGTGAACACATTCCCCATGATCCTCTCCCTCAGCTTGCCTTTAAATCCCTTCCCTGAGAGCCATCAGGGAATTCAGGTCTTTCTAGCATTAGCTGCCCCTTACTCTTTGCTCAGTATCTTGCAGTAACTGCTGTGCTTGCCTTCACCACACAAACATGAAAAGGATGTAATGGAAGTGAAAGTCTAGGGTGTGCAATGGGTCATCCAAGTGGATGTTAAAGTCACCAAGAATGATGAACGAGCTTCAGCCTAGGGAGGACAACTGAGCCTTGAGGAGAAAATGTAAACCCCACAAGCTAGGGGAGCCTGTGAGTGAAAAGGGGCCATTGGCAGTGATAACTCAGCCAGGACCAGGGCCCCTCAGGGCCGAACTTCTGCTCAGCAGGAAGGATGGAACCCTGACACTCCACCCCACTCCCAGGGGTGGGGGTGGGCTCCAGGCCACAGGCCTGGGCAGTGACCCCCTTGAGATGTGCAGGCCAGGTCGAGTCCAGAGACTCCCGCAGGCCTGCTGGCTCCCTGCCTTCTTCAGTTTCCGTGAACAGAGGAGGGGCTGGGACTCAGCACCCTGTGCTCTCTACCCCAGGGCTTTCGTCTCTCCTAGGGAGATGGCACCCCTGTGTCGGTGCTTCTCTTCGGTGAGCACCCACAGCCCGGTCTGGCCGTGACACGTGGCCTAGGAGGCCAATGACAGCACAAGTCACTCCCTGTGGGCGTGGGGTGGGGCCTCACCTGGGGGCGCAGGCCCTCGTTGTACCCACCACCACAGCACGAGCATCACACCTGGCTACAGGTACGGAAACCTCCCGGGAGGCCTTGCAGAGGAGCCAAAGCGAGATGGGAAGAGGGCGGGAAGACCCTCCGGAGACAGTCAGGCCTGGCAGGTAGAAGAGAAGCACCATTGACAGAGAGACGGATTCAAAAGCCCTGCGATTCAGTCAACAGACACCTACCTGTGCAAACTCCGTCGGGCGGGGGGGGGGGGGGCGCAAATTTAAAGAAGGTCTGGACAATCCCCCTAAAGGGCCTGTGCTTTTCCAGGGGAGCCAAACAGTGTCCACATATCTCAGTGCAACCAGGAGAGCCTGTGGGGGTCGCAGGGGGAGCAGATAGAGAAGAGAAGGCTTCCTGGAGGGGTGGGCCTGGGGCTGGGCTGTAAAGGAGAGCTCAGGACTGATCAGGGAGTGTGCCCTGCCACGCCCGCCAGGAAGCAGAGACCTCTTCCAGCTGTTGTGGCCCTGGGTCCTTCCCCTGTTTCTCCTTTCCCGACTCTGATGATGGATCTGCAAAGGGAAAGGATGTGGCCGCTTCTGTTGACCAGTGGGGAGTGGGGCGAGGAAAGCAAGCACCTTCCCTTAAGGAAATCGGAAACCCCAGATTGTGCCAACTTCTTGACTTGGAGAAGATCAGAAGTCATGGCTGGAGACGGAGAGTAGGTGGCAACCGATAGGGGGTTGGATGTCCTGGATGGGTTTGTAGCCACAGGCAGGCTCAGGCAGAGGAATGAGGCCCTGGAGACTGACCCGTGGACTTCTGGGACACACACTTGCCATGAAGAGGGTCCCATGTCAGAGGTGGGAGGAGGTGGGAGGAGATCTCCATCAGTTTTGCTTTACATATTTCCTAAAGGGACACCTCGGAGAAGGCAATGGCACCCCACTCCCTCCAGTACTCTTGCCTGGAAAATACCATGGACAGAGGAGCCTGGTTGGCTGCAGTCCCTGGGGTCTGTAAGAGTCGGACATGACTGAGCAACTTCACTTTCACTCTTCACTTTCATGCATTGGAGAAGGAAATGGCAACCCACTCCAGTGTTCTTGCCTGGAGAATCCCAGGGGCGAGGGAGCCTGGTGGGGTGCCGTCTATGGGGTTGCACAGAGTTGGACACAACTGAAGTGACTTAGCAGCAGCAGCAAAGGGACACCTGCTCAGCATCTTCCTTTCTTCTTTGTTTGCTGGTGCCAATCAGTTCTCCTCCCAGGAAGCTGGACCTAATGCCAACCAAAGGAGATAGCTTGTTGCAGCTGCCAAAGCACCACCTCCTCCAGGGTCCTCTTTACTCCCATCTTTCATAGTCACAGGTTTTCATTGGCAACAGCTTGCTCCATGACAATAGCTTTCTCCATGGCAAGCCTGGTGCCCCATCCCACCTCCCTACACAGAGAAGAGGCTCTAGGTGCACAATTTGTTACCAGAGACTTCCTTATTGACAGCAGACATCCTGTTGTGTTTCTGCCCTACTGATAAGTGGAGGAATCAACAGGAGAGGATATGATTGAGTATAAATAGAATCTTGACAAATATATCAGAATAGCAACACTGAGCACAGCTGGGAGGGCCCAGCTTCCAGAGGTCTCAGCCAACCCCTCCAGCAAGGCCCCAGGAATGATGATGGGGGATGCAGTAGGATGGGGACTGTGGACAGTTCTGCTATGTTTGAGTTTTATGTGTTGAACATAAACTGATACAAATGACAGTTCTAATGGCACATTGCATTGGTACATTGGAAGTTATCCAATAAATTTGGTAGATGTGTAAATATATGATCTGATGAATAAAACTGATGAGTTTGAGTAGGAGGCAAAAAAGATAGGAGGGCACTGCGCTAAGTGAGAGGGGAAGGGATTAATGGCACAAAGAGAAATATGCCCTTATGCAGAAGACATTCTTAGTAACAATTTTAGTAAGAATAATTAATTATTAGTAGCAGTCATTATGACCTCAATCTGCTTTCCAGGCCTATCTGCCACTCTGCCCATCCTGGAGCCATTTCATTCCCTGGACAGGTACACATATATACACATGCACACACACACCTCTCTTCTACTATGCAGGCTGTTTCCCTTCCATGCAGAGACCTCATTCCCTCATTCTTCCTCTTTCCCTGCCATCCTTCATTGCTAGGTAAACTCCTAGAGATCCTTCAGGATCCAGGTGAAATGTCTCCCCTTGAGTACCTTCCCAGTTAATTATTCTACTTCTTTCCATCCCCCTTTTGTCCTCCCCTTTTTCCTTCCCCTCTTTCCTTTCCCCTCCCAATTAATCATTCTCTCTCCCATATTTCCATAGCACTTTGGGTTCATCCTTATTTTAGCACTTGTCACTTGGGTCATTGTTGTTCAAGTGTCTGTCTTCCCCTCTAGACCATGAACTAGAGCAAGTCATTAGTCTTAGGCATCTGTGAGAGAGGCCTCCCTAGCACAACCCTGAGTATATAGATGGATACTCAATACTTGCCTGGTGAGTGAATGACTAGTATCTGTAGTATATCAACAGATATTATTAATATTGCTGGGTTGTTGTTTATTTAAGGAGTCAAGCTAAATTGTTGTTGTTTTTACATTGTGTTTCTGGGACTCTCCTCATGTATGAGTTTTATGAAGGGCAGAGTGCATTGGACTGGATTTTTCTTAACAAGTCCATATAACTATTGCCAGGCTTCTTGTCTCTCATTGTAAGAAGTAGAGAAACTTTCTGATGAACTAGAAGTGGTGAAGCAGTGTGCTCATTCATGAATAAAATACTTATCTTTGCCAGCTAATTTATTGACAGTAAAATATCACAAAGAGAAATTGCAGAAACCACTATCACTATACAAAAGCCCACATACCCCTCAAGCTTTTCTACCAGTGGATATTCACAACCAAAAATTTTGACAGTGATTTATCTGAATTCCTTGAATGTCTTTTATTTAGTTGCTCTGTGTCCAGTTCATATTGAGTATCACAGAGATCTGACTCTGATGTTAAGCTATGTAGCTGTTTATTGTTAAATCAGAGTGAGCAGTAAGGGACTTGAAGGTAGCTTAGACCCCAAATGAAAGATCACCTTTCACTGTTTGGACAGAGGCACTCTTTTTGCATCATATCCTATATTGGTACTACTGTTCCTTATGTGTGAATTAGTCACTAGTGACTCAGCCCTGAAATGGTTAGTCACAGTAACCTTTGTCATTTAACAGCCATAGTTTTTTATTGGCAGCTTCTTAATGAGCTCATCTTTGGGGTGACAAGTGGTAGAGCTATGACTTTTCTTTAAGAAATTTGAGAGATATAGTCAGTCAACATTTTTATTTACTTTGAGAGAGATTTGAATTCCGAGGCATGACTGAGGTTTTCCCGATAGTATCAATACTTGCATTGTCTAACAAAACATGTCAAAAATTTCATACTTGTCATCCAATGAATATGGCAATAACAGTATTGGGCAGACTAGGACTGAGAGGTTGCTGGCTGCAGTTTATAATGACTGAAGAATTAGTATCTGTGAACATTCTGCATGTAACTACTCTGGGTTGAATGTTTTTGAAGAAGTTGAAAAAGCACTTAGTATAACCTGAAGTGGAATCTGCTAAGATGTTACAACTGATGATGTTAAAAATATGAGTGGAGAAGAAAAGAGTTAGTGAATAAATACAAAAAATTTGTGAAAATATAAGGTCTTTAACTCTTTGGGTTATTCATTATATTATTTATCAGCAGTCACGTTGCAGACAATATTTGAATCTCTCATGTGTTATTAAACTGACAGTGTTAATGGGTAACACCATTCACTCTCGTGAACTTAACCATCATGGTTCTGTGAACTTTTGTCAGAAACAGAAGTTGGATGTCCTGAATTTCTCTACCACTCTGTGTGTATGTCCATGTGTGTGTGATTTTTCAAGCTCATGGTGGAGATTGAATTATTTTTGATTGAGAACATCTCCCTCAATTTACCATTTAACACTGAATGGCTTTGGAAATTAGCTTTTGTTCCAGGTTTGATAATATTTCTTAATGAACTAAACCTAAAGTTACAAAGCAAACAGTGCTTATATTAAAAAACATATTGTGGTAAAGTCATTTCAATGACAATTAACGTTATTTGAATCAAAGTAATGTCAGACTGCTTTATACTCTTCAGATGCTTTAAAAGTTAAATTAAGGGAGCTCTCTATTCACATACAAATTTGGAGTAGATATATATTCAAGCTCATACTAAAATTCCAGCAGCTTTTTTTTCAGTCCTCTATGCAAGTACAAGGGCTCCCCTTATAGCTCTGTTGGGAAAGAATCTGCCTGCAATGCAGGAGACCTGGGTTTGATTCCTGGGTTGGGAAGATCCCCGGAGAAGGAAATGGCAACCCACTCCAGTATTCTTGCCAGGAGAATCTCATGGACAGAGGAGCCTGGCGTGCTACAGCCCATGGGGTCGCAAGAGTCAGACACGACTTAGCAACTAACCCACCACCACCACCATGCAAGTACAAAGGACGTTTCCATATTTCAGATCCACTAAACTGTGCAGTTGAGGAGCTTCCACATAAACTTCAAATGAAAGTGATTACTCTGCAATGTAATGACATGCTAAAAGGCAAATATCAAAAGAACCTAATAGAATTCTATAATTTTCTTCCAAATAACGAATATGCTAAATTAAAATCATATGCTTGTGGACTGATACCAGTATTTAGAAGTACCTGTCTCATGGACTGATACCAGTATTTGCCAATATCTGTGTGAAAAGACATTTGCAAAGGCGAACTATGTAAAACTTCATTACAGAACAGATGAACATATGCAGTTTTGACGACAGAGAACACTTTGATCTTCACCTAAGCAAAATGATATTCTGCCAAAAGAATTTCATTCTTCTCACTAATAGACCTATATTATTTAAACATTGTAAGCAATTATTAATATTTTTTAGTTTCAGCAACATTTTATTTGTTGTGGAATTCTGTTATGTAAGTACCTACATAATAACCATTTTGATTTTACCTTTGAGCACCTCCAAGCTCCAAATGTTAACTCTCTGCCTTTTACAGAAGTTTCCTCAGCCCACGTTATCAATATATTGTACCATTGTGGGTTTTTGCACAATCGTAAAACTAAAAGGACAGGAACCTTCCGTACTTAAATGTAAGCTAGAACCAAACCAGGGCGTCAAAAGAACCAGGAGACGATTGTGAACAGTTCTACAATCTAAGCACCTTGATTGTTCATTGGACACAGGACACGTCAATCCTCACTTGTCAGCAAATGAGCTCAGAGCTCGTGACGAGGGGGCACGTCCTATTGGCTACTCTTCTGGCCCCGCCCCTCCTCTGTGGCCTAGGGGAATCTATTGCGTCAGGCCTGGCTCCACCGTTGTCTGAGGCCCAGCTTTCGGTGGGACGCTCCCGTCGTTGGCTGCCTACCCTCCCTGTCTTGGGGCCTCTTCTGTCGTCCTCTCTGTGGCCGCCTCGTCCTGTCCTGCCACCCTCAGCCTCCCCTCAGGGCAGCCACTTCAGGCGCCACCACCTGGGCTGTTGCTGTCATCACCCGCCCGATTGAGGTAACTGCCCAGTGCCATGTCCACCACGAGAGGTGGAGATCAGGGCCCTGACGGGCAGCAATGCCCAGCAGGCATGGCTGGGGTGCAGGCCGAACTGTCCAGAGCCCATGAAGGTGTGGACTGCAACTCCGGGCCTCGCAGGGGTGACGCCGTGCCTGAGGCTGGGGCAGGCGGAATCACTGAGGCCTCAGGAGGCCCAAGGGAGGCGGCCCTGGAGGGTGGGAGAGCCGAGGTGGGGGAGGAGGAGCAGGCAGGGGGCCCAGACCTCATGGCGGACGCACACCACTTCCCCATGGCTGGCTTCCGCCTAACATTGCTGGACCTGGTACGCTCGGTGCTGAGCCGCATCTACTACAACGACTACATCCTTGTCTGGCCCCACAACGGCCACATGTCGGTCCAGCACCGGGCCCAGCAGCACTCGTCCGATCAAGGCTCGGCCGCAGTGGCCGAGTTCTCCGAGCTCCGGGTGTCATCGGATGGACTGGGGGAGGGGCCGGCGGGGAAGGCCCCAGCCCAGGAGGTGGAGGAGGCGGAGGAAGCCGAGGAAGCCTCTTTATGGGAGACAGCCGCCGAAGAGTCCGAGGAGTCCAGCTTGTGGGAAGTGGCGCAGGAGCCAGCTGCCCCTGAGCGTGAGCCTTCAGGAGGGGAGGGGGTGAGTTGGGGGGTCGGGGACACTGGCATCTGCAGGCCGGGTCTGGGGACCAGGGATCCCGAGGAGGGGGACAGGCCCAGAGGAGGGCCTCGGGAAGGAAGGCTGGGAGTCAGGGCCTCCTTGAATCGAAGGCCAGAGGGGCCCAGTAGAAGCCCAACTCCATAACGACCTCTCTGGTTTGGGGGGGTGGGGTGCGGAAATAAGCTTCCCTCTGCCAGCCTTGGTAAGAGGTCTGAGATGATCGGTGCCAGTTATGAGCCCACAGGTGAAGATCAGTGAAGGCAGGTGTTTGGGAGGGAGCTTGAGAGGACATGGAAGAGAACAAGCAAATGGCGTACGTCATATTTGGTTCGTAGCTTTTAAAAATGGTAAGATTCTTGGAAAGTTGATCCCAAAATATTATGAACTGATACAGGAGCACTTGGTCAAAATGAAGTTTCAGGGGGTTGAGGAACTAATGAGCTTCACCATAGAATTTGTCATTGAGGTGAAACATATTTTCATGAGAAAGTTCTGACCGAAACATAGAATGCATCAGACCCAGAGGATTCTGATCTTTGGCCAGAAGTAATCAGTAGCACAGGGTGACAGATTTACTAGAGAAGAAGAAATAATGTGATTGTGAAAATGATCAAGCAGCAACAAAGTGAGGGCCATGGAAGTGTTGTATCCACCAGAAGGAAGGCCCCCAGTTACTCTTTTCTTAGTTGCTCCTATCCTCCTGCTTCTCCTGAGGGTAGAGTTCTGGATGTCTGTTGCTATTCCTTATGAGTTGGGATTTTTTTTTTTTTCTGTAAACCTCTGGTCCCAAAGTCTGTATTATTCTTCACTAAAGAAATAGGTAAGCACCAGGATAAGAACTCCAAAAAAGAGATCCAAGGCACTGAATGTGAGGTGAAAGAAGAGAAGTATAACAAAAAACAAGAAGAACCAGAAAAGAATCTGGACCCAGCAAAGGACAGGCCCAAAAATTCCAGGTATCTGTGTATAGCTTTGAAAATAAGCCAGCTATTCCCAGGCATTTACAAATTTTGTTTTTGCTTTTTAATTCTCCCAGTAAATTAAGAAAAAGTTTGTTTAAAATTAGTTCAGCAATTCAAATTTACCTACGTAATGTTTATAGAACACTCACGCACCTAGTCACTGGACTCCAGGACTCTTGCCTGGAAAATCCCATGGACGGAGGAGCCTGATAGGCTGCAGTCCATGGGGTCGTGAAGAGTCGGACACGACTGAGTGACTTCCCTTTCACTTTTCACTTTCATGCATTGGAGAAGGAAATGGCAACCCACTCCAGTGTTCTTGCCTGGAGAATCCCAGGGGCGAGGGAGCCTGGTGGGCTGCCGTCTATGGAGTCACACAGAGTCGGACACAACTGAAGTGACGCAGCAACAGCAGCAGCAGCAGCAGCATGCACCTAGTAATATAAAGTACATTATGTACTGAAGTATACTTCATGGCTCCTCATTTGTTTTTATGAGGTCTTTTGTCCTCTACCTGTAAGACTACTAACAAGTTGTAAATGTATTAGTACCTAAGACCAGTATTTGTTTAGTAAACAGTTACTAGAAGCAGCAGTGAAAGTAACTGGGCTTTGCACTAGTAGAGTGTTTATTTCTTGACTACAGAAGTTGAGTCTCCTGCACTAAGAGATGACATCTTTTAGAATGTGACTACTTACAAATAGCAAAAAGTTCAGAATTTCAACTAGGGACCACATTTAGTGATTAATAGCTAAACATTTGTTCAGTTGTAGATTTTTTTTAAAATTTTATGTGACAGTTAAAAGAAGAGTAACTTTGTCATAGTATGACTGTTGCTTATCACTGAGCTGGTAATGAAGGTATAAGATATATCTTGTCTTTAATAATTAACATTTTTCCCTCATTTTCATAATGGTGTATTTCAAAACAGCCTCTTTCTCATATGGTAGATATGGAAACTGAGGGTCTGGGAGAGTAAAGGAGTAACATCTGTGGACTGAGCACAGACTTTTAAGGTGAAAAGAGTGATTTAAGTCCAAGAATAGCCTCTCAAAGGGGAAAAAAAAAAACATGTATAGTGTTGGGCAAGAGGGAGAGAAGGTTGGTAGGATCATATAATTGAAGCCATCAGGTTGTACATGTACCAATATCTATGATGCAGGTTACAAGAGGGAAATATGTTGTTCTTCCCTATTTGTTGAGATAACAGCCCTCAGATATAGATTAGATTAAGAAAGTCTCTGGTGCTGGTAAATACTATATAATTGTTCATTTTCTCTCATTTCATCCTGTAGTTTGGAAGACTAGAAAGATGGAGAAAGAAGAATCCTGATTTTCAGGGTTTTCATTTTGCAGAAGCCCATGGGAATGTTATTAATGCTGATTCCATTCCAAAATTCATTTCCCTAAAAGTGACATCCAATAACATGACTTCTACCATCTACAGATATGTTTGAGAGTGTTTGTTCTAGTTAAAAATAAGTTTATTTTATATAGGGCTTCCCTGGTGGCTCAGAGGTTAAAGCGTCTGCCCGCAATGCGGGAGACCTGGGTTCAATCCCTGGGTCGGGAAGATCCCCTGGAGGAGGAAATGGCAACCCACTCCAGTATTCTTGCCTGGAGAATCCCATGGACAGAGGAGCTTGGTGGGCTACAGTCCATGGGGTCGCAAAGAGTGGGACACAACTGAGCGACTTCACTTCACTTCACTTCACTTCAAACTGAAATGCAGGCAAATTTTGTTTAGGTAAATAATCCTGACTCAAATCTCTTTCACTTTTGTTTGACCTACTTTACTTTCATTGAAAGGCATCACTTTCCACCATTTGGTAAGCCTGCTTTAAATTCCTTATTGCAGCCTCAAATAAATTGAAATATCAAGTTTAAAACAATTTTTGTAAAGACAGAAATGGAGATCAAGCCTTTAGAACTGAGCTTGTTTACTGCATGATGGTAAAGAATCTGCCTGCAATGCAGAAGACCCAGGTTCTATCCCTGGGTTGGAAAGATCCCTGGAGAAGGGCATGGCACTCCAGTATTCTTGCCTGGAGAATTCCATGGATAGAGGAGCCTGGAAGGCTACAGTGCATGGGGTCGCAAAGAGTTGGACACGACTGAATGACTAACACTTCCTGAAAAATATCCAAGGGACAGAGCTGGTTTCAGAAGGGCACAGACATAATACCAGGTATATGAAGTCTAAGAGAACATTCACTCACCAGGTACGGATGGTAGATATACACACAGAGTAAAAGGCAGTGCCTGTGAGGATGTGTGCATACTCAAGCATACAGGAAGGCATGCAGTGGAAAGATAAAAACTACATTTAGGATGGTGGCTACCCCTTGGGGAAAGAAAAGGATGGTGATCCTACTGGGGAGGGATGCACAGTGGGCTTCAACTATATTTGTAATATTACATTTCTTAAGCTGGGTGGTGAGTACATAGATGTCAACAGTATTATTCTCTATACCTTTGTGTAGGTCTGAAATATTTCATAATTAAAAATGAGTAAAATAGAGGAAAGGGAGAGAATAAGCTTGATATCTAGACTGTTTAAGAGGGAAAAAAGGATAAGTCACATTTGATCAGAGAAGGCTCATTTCTGCATTTTGTTAAAGCTTCCTAAGTGCTCTCTCGGTAGCATTGATATCTTCTCTCATATTCTGTGGTAGGATATCTTATATTCCAACTTATATTAGCATTTTTAATTGAGGTGAAGTTCACTTAAACTCAACCATTTATAAGTGAACAATTCAATGACATTGACAATTTTGTGCAAGCACATCTTTAGTTCTGAGCATTTTCATCACCCGAAAACTCTGTGCCTATTAAGCAGTCATTCACCATTTCCTCACCCTCCAATTCCCTGGCAGCTGCCAATCTGCTTTCTATCTCAATGAATTCACCTATTCTGGACATTTCCTATAAACAAAACCATACAATATGTGAACGTGTGTGTCTGGCTTCTTTCACTTAGCATGTTTTTAAGGCTCATCTACATTGTAGCATGTATCAGCATTTAATTTTAGGGCTGAATAATATTTCTGTTGTATGTATATACCACAGTTTGTTTATCCATTCCTTTTGTTGGTAGACATTTGCATTGTTTCCACCTTTTGATTATTGTGAATAGTGCTGTTATGAACATTTGTGTCCAAGTATTTGTGCATGATTTATATATGTGTGTATCTCCTGCCCCCACCCCACCTCCCCCAGGACTGTGAACTTCTGAATGTTTGGGGCCTTAAGATGTTTTATCTTTCCCAAAGTCCTAGGCACTGAGTTGTCCACTTAGTAGGTGCTCCACTAATATCTGTCAAAGTAAACAACACTTACACTGTCATTTTTTTTTTTGTCACTGATGCTGATGTTTTAAAGTGTGTTATATTATTCCTTATGGCTAGAACCACATGGTGAGACAGAAGGCAAAGCACTCCCTGTCACCATTATTTCAACTAAAAGGGCAGGTCAAGTAGTATGATTTGAGGCCCTTCAAACTGGTTCTGATTTGTTAGTATTTCTGCGGTGCTAGTTGTTAAAATAGTATTGTTTCTAGACCCAGGGAAGAGGTATCTCTGTCTTGAGCTCTATGCTGTAGAGGGCCACTTTAGTCCTCTTTCAGGCACACCCCTCCTGCCAGGGCCAGGAGCCCAGCCCGTGGGAACAAGGGGTGTGTCCTGCTAGCCCATGCTCCAGGTACCTGGCAGCCCTGAACAGTCCCTAGCCTGCTTCCAGGGCCTGTGTGCTCCTCTTAGACCTGTCCTGGGGGGGGGTGCTGACTGCACTCACTGCTGGGGTGGGTGCTCCCAGGCCCAAGGAGGGGTTGTAGGCCCAGAAGGGGGTGTGGCCTGGCCTAGGAGCCAGGGCATGGGTGGGGGAAGGGAAGGAGGGCAGCTCTCCCTACATCATCAGGGCAGAACTTAGAGGAGTCTGAGAATTCTAAATCCCACCTGGCCTTTCAGGTCATTAGAAAGGTACATTTGTCATGGAAGGAGATACAACTTATTTAATGGTTTATCATTTGATTTAAACATTTCAAATATTTTTAGACATGTTATGTGGATCCCTACTAAACTTTTTTTTTTTTGAACCTTGCAAATAGGACAAATGTTATTTTCTGCTCTATTACTCTTTCCCCTTGCTCACTCTGTGTTACACTTGGTTACCTGAGCACAGCGGGGCCCCTTCCTTTTGATAATGGCTTGTTCTAGAAGCCCATCTTGCAGGAAGACTCAGACCTAGTCCCTGAGCCAGGCTGCAGTACAACCTCCATCTTGTCCCCTCTACTCACCTGTCTGCATTTTCTCTCCCACCCATCTCTTTGCTCCTCGTGTTTACACATGAAAACCCCCTCTTTAGTAGTACCACTCCCTCATATAGATGCCCACCTGGAGGCCATCCGCTTGGTCAGGCACACCTGCATAGGGGTCCTTTCTGCTCCACACAACCTCTCAAGATCATTTGCTCTTCTGACAACCCTTGGGTCTAAATTGTCAATAACCTATTTAATTTCCCTCCCCATGTGACAGAGACAGACTATAGAACAAGCTTTATTGAATTTATTTGCTTTGCATACAGCAGAAATCAAAGAAGCTGAAAACTTATCAAAATGTGCCTTTATGCATCAAAAAACACTTAACCTAAAAAAAAAGGACTTAACCTCTTTACTTAAAACATAGTTTTTTGTTGTTAAGTGTGAAAAAGAAATTGTTAATGGAGACTTCTTAGAGTGAGAATAACCTAATTATGGTCCAGCCTGAGAAAAGGGGGAAGGGAGGTGTAACAGTTAACCTACCAGGATTACCTGGGTAAAGGCATCTACCTTAATGAACTATTCACTATGGAAATACAACAGAAATCAAACCCAATCAATGAAAAACCTAGCACTATCAAAAAGGCAAAAATATAATATAAGGAAAAATACTTGTTTTATAGAGAAAATGCAAAATCCAGCAAATGATTGTACAGTATCACATTATACCATCATCAGGAAAACCAAGCACCAAGGGTTGAAATTGCTTCTCCCACCCTATTGCCTCTGAATTTTTCTTGCATAAGGCAGCACCCTACTCAGAAATTAAAGGCACAGTTATGTCTAGGGCTGCATTTCTGTTTAAACAAAGTAGCTCCACAGTGACAGGGGCAGATACCATGAAAGGTGTAATACTAAGACACTTCTGGGTTCCCTGAGAAAATGAGCCAGGTACTGTCCAGGCATCCAGAAGGAGCTCTCCCTTAGGGGGGGTGGGGTGGTGTGTGTGTGTGTGTGGCAGGTTGGGGAGGGAGTGGTGGAATGGAGGGCAAGGACTTGGAGTGAGTGGTTCACTGGGGAGGTGGGAGCTCTCCCTTAGTGTTTTGTGTGTGGGTGTGGGTGGGTGGCAGGTTGGGGAGGGAGTGGTGGAATGGAGGGCAAGGACTTGGAGTGAGTGGTTCACTGAGGAGGTGGGAGCTGTCCAGCCTAGTGACTGTTGGGTGTGTGTGCCTCTAGGAATGAGGGCGGGGAAAGGCTAATTCAATCACTCCAGGCTTCCAGTTAGCAGAAAGACCTGTTCTATGGCTTTGAGAATTCAATTTTGCTTTGAGCCCAAATCTTGTGAAACAGAGGCTGCTGAGGGAAAGCAACAAGAAACTGGGCTACTGGGAGCCTGGGCATAAGACAGCTGTCCAGGAGCCCCAGACTTCCTTCGTGGAAGGATTCCCATCTGCTTGACTAAAAGCACAGCTTTCGGTCTCTGCTGTGCTGTGCTGTGCTTAGTTGCTCAATTGTGTTCAACTCTTTGCGACCCCATGGACTGTAGCCCACCAGGCTTCTCTGTCCATGGGATTTCCCAGGCAAGAATATTGGGGTGTGTTGCCATGCCCTCCTCCAGGGGATCTTCCTGACCCAGGGATCAAACCCAGGTCTCCTGCATTGCAGGCAGATTCTTTATTGTCTGAGTCACCAGGGAAGCCCCCATGTGCAAAATTTGAATTTTAAGAGGGCCTTAAGTGCTTTTAAAATAGGATGTATATGACATGTACTATGCTTCTGAGCAACTAGAGAGGGCCACAATAGCATTGGGGTAAGAGGTCAAACACTGGAGGGCTAACCCCTCAGAGGAGTATGATAGTCCCCAAGGAATGTTATACCTCATAGGAAGGTGCTCACAGCTGCCAGACTTGTGACAGGTTGACATGCGGCATGTGCAAAGAGAGCTCTGTGTAAGTTGCAGGGGTTGGGGGCCCTCAGGGATACAAAGAAGGTGTTTCAAAGGGCATTGGACAGACTGGGGAGCTGGCTGTGCAATTTTTTTTCTTGGAAACCCAGAATTTTCACTTCTATCAATACCACCTCTTCTCAGGAGGCTTTACAAAGTTCAGAGCAGCAACGAAAGAACTAAAGTATTTAATTAGGCTCATAAAACATATAAGCCAATCCTTGGACCAGATCATCTGGATATTTCCATTAGAATGAATTTATTTGATCAAGGGAAATGCCTACCTCTTAGTTGCTCCACCAAAATGTTTTAGCTTTTTCCCTTCTACAGTCCATGGTCCAAAGTTAAAGATTTCTCAATTCAACAGCAGTACAAACATTTTACATAGTTTTTATAAAGGAAATGCTGGGTTTTCAGATGCTGGCAGTGACTGTACTGAAGGTTAGGCATTCATGGGATCTATTTCATTCAAATAATTATTAGCTTTAATGCACATTTTAAGGCTCTTATGCTTAATAAAAATGGCTACCATAAATAATTCACTACATGGCATTAATATAGCTATTGGCAATTATAATTTGAAATGCTGATACTCCACCCAGGAGCGGTTTATTGCATCATTTCTGCTATAAGGCTCCATGCCTCAGCTTTCTTCTTGGCCAGGGAGAACCAGACCGGTTCAGCCGGCTCAACCGGCTGTGGTAGCATGGCTGGAAGTGTAGCAGACCTGGTTTCTTTTTCCATCGAAGGTACTTGAAATATCTTCTCATGTTCAAATCCAACTGGAACCAAACCATAGCAAATAACACATAAGCAGTAAGAAGCCCCAGAGATACTGAAGTATGTTTATGGGATGCAATAAAAATTTCCCTCCTTTTAGGTTTCCTCTGGTTTCTAAAAGTCAGTGCTATAGGGTGGTATGTGAAAGGAGTAATGTCAGTATGGCTAGAACCACAGAGGCCTGGACATTGGAAGGCCTCAGAATAAACACCTGCCGCTGTAACTGCCAATCTTTGGGTTGTTATTATTGGACTGTCTTACACTTTTGAACTGAGACCAGAGCGGAAACATGTTATATAGTAACCGTTCAGTTTTTAAAATTTCAAATAAGGTAATATTGCTTTTGTTTTTCCAATCCCTTATGTTGTATGAAATCACTGTTGATGACTCAATAGGTCCACCCAGGAAAAGTCTATGCTAAATAACATTATATCAAGACTACCTCGCTATGCCCCAGTTCTACAAGTACCTCCTTCCCTCATCCTGCTTTACGGTTGATTGACTTAGTGGCTTAGAGTCAGCCAGTGGTTCTCAACTCTGGTCACATATTAGAACCATCTAGGGTCTCTTTAAAAATACAAATGCACATGCTATTTCATGAACTAACTGAATTAGAATCTCCAACAGTGGATCCAAAACCATCTATAATTTTTTAAAAATCACATCAGGTGATTCTAATACATAGTGAGAGTTGAAAACCACTTGATAGGAGTACCGTGCCCATGAGAAGCTATTCACTTGACCTACTGTGCTGCTATATCATGGCCAGACAGTGGATTCCTAAATTCCTAGTCTAATTTCTTCATGAGATGGACTAAGGAAGAGAACAAAGATGACTCAATATAAACCTATCCTCCCCTCTCCCTGCTCCTTTTAGAAAGAAAAAAAATCCCTCTGACACATAACTCTACTGATGAGACCCCATTCGATTTTATCACAGCACAGTGCTTTTCTCAGCTTTCAACATGCCCCACCTCTCATATCCCTGCTCAGAATATGGAGGGGTTGAAACAAGCCTTTTAAATAGTTTTTTTAAGATTCAATACTATTGGGCATCTATACTGGATTATTTTTCACAGTTTCACTGGGAATGTAGAGGGTGAGAAAGTACCACTTTGCTGTGAACTAGAAAGTGGCTTGGTATTCTTTCCTTTTGAATACCAGCCACAGGAACGTTCTAGTGCATGATCACAATTTTGTTCCTATACAGATTCCTTGATGGGGTAAAAGACTGAAAGGCCCTCTGAAAGTTACACACTGGACTGACTTATATTAGTCATAATAGTTGGATTTTCCTAAAACAAGCTAATATCTGTATCTAATGGAAGTACCATGAGAGAATCACAAGCTGATTTGGGGGAAGAGACACGTATTGCCTGAGTTTGAAATGGGAAGTTTCACATTCTGTGAGCACTCTTTTGGGAGTCGAGGGATAGGGTGTTTTTTTTTGTTTTTGTTTTTTACCTATTTTGGTAGACTTTGGAGGCTTTGTTGGTGCCATCTTCTCTTGTCTCTTGACATCAGAAGTGAGAACCATTCTTGGTTGGCTTTCACTTACAAGGCCAGTTCTCTTTAATACAAAAATGAGAACAGAATGATCTTATAAGTCCTGATATGAAAATAGCAAATTACTTACTCAGATCATAGGTGCACGTCCCATCCTGGGTATTATAAGTTCAACATTAACCAAAAAGAAAGAGAGGTAAGGAAGGAAAGAGCACAGAAAGCACCTAGGTTCAGAATTTAGGATCACAAAATCTAAGCTGGTTCAACTTTATCACCTTTCTGAGCTGGGAGAAAAGGTTATCTAATCATATAAACAGTGTAGTTAACAGGTTAACATGAGAATTACTTAGCTCGACTACAACCTTTTCTCCAGCAGTTTACCAGCACTTAACAGAAAGCTCACCGAAATGTGGTGGTTGCAAACAAATCTTATCAATTAATTGGGTTCCATAGATTTCTACACAACAAAACTTGTTTACATCTTGTGTTCATGCCTTGCATTAGAAAATGATATAACTATAGGTCTTTTCAAAATGGTACAGTTTAAGCTTTTCAAATTAACCTCACCACAACTGATCTAAATTAATTAGTTTACATATCTTAGTATATTTCCCTTTGACAAAATTTTAGCCAAGGTAGACTTTTCTACCTGTATGATCCGGCTCCCATAAAAATAATAATGATGAAATGAAAAGATCTTTAAAGCAAAAAGTGAAAACAGATTTTCACATGATCCTTCAACAAATTCTTTAAGCACTTAAAAGTATAGGAACTTAGACATCTCTTGTTATGTAAACTTCATTGAGTTTTCTTGAGGCAGTTTTATGCAGTGTTGACAAAAGGGGTCCTCATTCTAAAACTTGCAAAGACATTGCAAATGGGACATTAAAAGCAAGATGTCATCCTATCATGTTCTGATCCATTAGCCTAGTTTATCACATAATTTCACTTTTAGTCTATAGGGAGGTGCCAGACCAAACCAAATCAATATGTGGAAGCCCGAACACTAAACATTACCTTTATTTACATAAAGGTAAATCATTACGTACTGATAATGGAAAGGTGCCCAGAAATAAAATGTTAAGTGAAAAAAAAATAGTTTAATTCCACTCATAGTTTCTTAAATGCATATACATATTTAGAGGCTAAAATATTTGTAAGAATATATTCAACTCACCCCAGTGGTGACCTTTGGGGTTTTCTTATATCTACTTATGCCTCAACCAATTTGGAGGAATCCTATTCTAGAATATTTAGAACAGGATTTGATTTATAGAAGCTTCTCTATGCACTGATTTTCACAGATCCTTTAGGAACATAAAGTGGGGGCACCTTTCTATGAGTACAAACCAAGTCTTTCCCCTCAAAAGTCCCTTTGCCTTGATTAATGCACCCAAGGAGGTGGGGAACTGCATGTCTGGCAAAGTTCTTAATACAAGCTTAATCAATTGGCTCCAATGACCTTTTGGAGTGTTTTGGAGGCTGCTCGAGGTCCTACTCCATGTCTGGATTCTTTCATCTCAGCCTTGGCTGCAGCTCTACTCTTGGGTCTTGGCTCTTTGGGAGGGATGTTGGCCTGGAAGCTCCTCTGCTCCTGCTTTATCGCGGTTATCCAAGCTGGCTCTGAGGTGGCATACTCTGACCGTCGACCAGGAGCTTTTCCTGAAAAAGGAATGAAAGAAAGTAGAACTAAAGTGAGGCAGGCTGGGTCTTGAGACTGACTGGGACCTACCTGCAATAATGTCTCAAATGGGATCCTTGTTAACTGCCAAATGAAAATAAACAACAAATAGAGAAGGGCCCCATTCTTTAGTGCCTTCCCCACAACTTTGCAAGGCAGGAACACCTTGAGTAGTTAAGCTGCATTTCAGAGTTTGTCAACTGTCCTCTTACTGGTCCCTTTCCCTCCCTTGTCCATCTCTCTTTCTATCCCCAATTCAGGTAGGACAATGGTTGCCAGATGGGCCAGAGAAGTTCCTAGGAGGCCAGATGATTAGGCCACTGATATCATTTCTCTAACTCCAAGGAAAATCTTATTGCATCTGTTACTTCATAGTCTCTAATGAAAGTGTGTGGTTATGGATATGATTATAGGCATGTACAAGACTATGTGATGATAATTCTGAAGGTACAAAGGCTTTGAGAGAGAGAAATGCTCAAAAAGTCACCTAGCTCTTGATTCTTAGACATTTCAGGTGAGTTAAGAAGCTGTGGAAGTACAAACATTTATAATAAATTAAGACTTCAAGCTGAGAGTCTGAATATTGTGCTCTATTAATGAGTTGGCTTCAAAAATAAACATGGAGGACTCCCCTGGAGGTCCAGTGCTTAAGATTCTATATTTCTACTACAGCAGGTTTGATCTCTGGTCAGGAAACTAAAATCCCACATGGTGAGTAGCAAAATAAATAAATAAATAAATAAATAAAAGCTATGTGGTGTTGAAGGAAGCATAATACATGTAAAGATATTTTGAGAAAGGCATAAAATCCCATCTGCATGTATATGGGGTAAGGGGGGTGGGGAGATGGTTACATGTCCATTACAGAATGTGGACAAATGTCCAAAGGAGACCCCATTGGGAAAGAGAAGACTCCAAGTTAACCATCTCCAAATCTATTCATCTAGAATAGAGCATTATTTTGCCCCTAAATCCCCAAGCCAGCCCTATCAAAGCCACAAGGCTAGAACAGACTTCCTCCCATTAAAGATTTTGCTTTCTGGTTCTTCTCGCCTCTTGGTACCTGCTGCCCATCTGGGAAGATAAAGACTCACCTGGAATCCTGTAAGCAGGTTGCTTCTTGGCCATCCTTTCAGATTTGGGCCTCCTCTGTTGCTTCTCTGCAAAGTCAGATACTGTGGTGAGGTTTTGCATGGTGCCCAGGGCCCCCTCAGAAGCCGTTCTGATTGGCTGGGCTGTATCTACAGAGGATGAAATTGAGCCCAATGAGAGTGAAAAAAGTTTGATAAAACCTTGTTTCTCACCCTTATACTTCTGTGAGGAAGAGGTTCTTCTCAGTCGGACTCCAAAAACCTTTTCAACATCAGCCCCGTTGTTGGATGAATCTGAATGGCTGTTATTTTCATCACTCTCAGGAACTTCCTCCTGAGAGGAACTGCTTCCAGAAGTGGGCACTTGCAAGAAAGGAGCATTGGCCAGCATGAGCTTGGTAGGGCCAGTTGTGATGTTCTTAGTGAGGTATTCAGAGCTTTGGCTGGGTTTCTTGATTTTGCTTGGAGAAGCCAGGTCTCTGGGTAGAGACCAGCAGCTAGGTTCACTCTCCAAAGTGGTTCCTTCAGCAGCAGCACTCATGGGACTTGGATAAACCTGTTGCTGATGTTCAGGGTCTGCAGGAGCCTGAAAAATATTTTTGGGAGGCAGATGCTGCTCAGAACTGCTCCGCTTCACAGGTGCACTCACTGGGCCTGTTGAGAGCATCAGTGGCTGAAACTCAGCTCCATCTTTGACTGGGCTGGGGAGTTTGCCAGGCAGCCACTCTTCACAACTCTTCCATTCTTCAGGAGAGCTCTCAGAAGCTGAGGAGGTTTCTTGCTGGTACTCAGACTTCCCCAGTGTCTGGGCAAGATGTCTGGGAGGCAGCTGCTCTTTAAAACTGCTCAGCTTCAGAGGAGCACTCTCTGAATGGGAGAGGACTTCTTGCAGGCCTTTGGGCTTCCCCGAGCTTGGTAAAAGGCTTTTCATGGGCGCTTGCTTCAAAGAAATGGCTGCCTCAACATCAGTACTCTCCCAGCCTGAGGAAATTTGCTGCTCAACTTTCAGCTTCAATGATTTGGAAGGTAGATTTGAAGATGAAGGATCCATGTGAGTTCCCTCCTCTGTACCAGGCCTCTCTGAAAAGACATGCTGTGCCATATACTTCACAAATGACTGAGAAGGACGCTTGACAATCACTGATTTCTTAGGTATGACTTCTTTATCAGCCATGCTCTCTAGACGTGAGGACATCTCCAGAACCCTAGACTTTTTAAGCACTTGGCTGAAATATATGGAAGGCAGTGGCCTTCCAGAAATGCCCACTTTGGCAGCAGCAGTCTCAAAACCCAATGATATTTGCTGGACTTTCTGTCTCACAGTGGAGTAGGGATGTTTGTCAGGCAGCAGCTCGGTAGATGCATCCCCTTCAGTGTTGACACTGTCTGGACCTTCAGAGATTGCCTGTTTGACTCCTGCTCTCATCGAGGCCTGAGAAGTCCTTCTGGGAGGCAGCGGCTCCATGGTAATGCCCCACTTGAAGGCAGCGCTCTCTGGACCTTCAGAGGCTGGTTGCTCAAACATGGGGATCTCCCAGGACTGCTGGATGGTGAGTCTGGGAGGCACAGGCACCCCCGGACCGCTCCACTCTGTGGGAGCACTCACAGACTCCAGTGGAATGATCTGTGGCTGGAATTTAGACTTCACAAAGGGCTGGGGAGGTGGCACCTCCACAAAGCTGCCCTCCCCAACAGCAGTGCTCTCCAAGGTTTTCTGGGTTCGAGGATTTGTCAAGGACTGGGGAGGATATTTGGGGAGCAATTTCTCCACCAGACTGATCTTCTGAGCAACAGAACCCTCCAAACCTGCAAATATACTCTGTTCAGCTTCAGAATAAGTCACAGAGACTTGTTCCTGGGCTAGAGCTCTCATCAGGGGCTGAGAATGATGCTTGGTAAGCAGTGCCTTCATAGAAGTGCTCTTCTCAACTACAGTGCTTTCTGTACCCATGGAGTCTTGGTACTCAATTGCTGGCCTCACCACGGCCTGGGAAGGACATGGGAAAGTCAGCAAGTGTACAGGTGTGGTCTTCTCAACATCGGGGCTCTCTGGACGTGCAGAGCTTTCTTGCTGAGCTGCTGGTTTCACTGAAGGCTGAGAAGGATGTCTTGGAGGCAGCACGCCTGCAGAAGTCATCGTTTTAACTGTCATCACTCCTGGGTCCAAGGAGACTGGTGGCTCAACTTTTGGCCTCATCAGGCGCTTAGAAGTCACTCTGGGAGGCAGTGGCTCCATGGAAATGCCCCACTCCATGGCTGCGCTCTCTGGGCCTGTGGAGGTGGATTGCTTGAATTTAGGGCTCACCCAGGACTGGAAAGTGTCCCTGGGAGGCACCTGCCACTCAAAAGCACCCTGCACTTCAGGTATGGTCTTTGAAGCCAGGGAGACTTCTTTGGGGTCTTTAGGCTTTGCCACAGCCTGGGCAAAGGATCCCATGGCCTGGGCAGGGGGTCCGGGAGACCCCCCTTCCTTGGTGTCATTGGCACTGTTGTACTTCTCCACATAACTATTTGATCCCATGGAGACTTTGTCTTCAGGCTCCCCCACAGCCTGAGAAACACATGTGGGAGTCGGCGGCTCATTAGAACCACTCATCTGTCCCAAGGAACCCAATTTTGTGAAGACTTCTTGGCCATCTTTGGACTTGCTCAGGGGCTGGAGAGAGGGTGTGGGAGCCTGGTGCTGCTCGAAATCACTGCCCTCTTTGGAAGTGCTCTTGGAATCAGAGAAGATAGCTGTGGCTTTGGACTTCCCTGAGGACTGTGAAGAATACCTAGGGGCCTGCTGCTGCTCGGGACTGCTCAGCTCCACAGCTGAACCTTTTGATTCTGGGAAGACTTCTTCATTCCTGTGCATCTTGGAGGGTAGGGAAGAATGTCCAGGAGCCAGCTGTTGCTCAGAATCACCGCCCTCCTCTGACATGCTCTTGGAATCTGAGATGATGACTGTAGGTTTTGACTTCCCGAAGGACCATGAAAGGCTTCTGGGAGGTGGTCTCCTGGCACAAAAGGCTCCCTCCACCAAGGCACTCACGCTCCTGGAGATCCTCGCTGTTAAGGCCTGCAGAACACTTCTGGTAGGCTTTTCTTTGAGGGTCTCTTGAGCGGACTTCATTTTAAATTGGACATTTTTCACATCAAAGCCAGAAGCTTCTTCCTTTTCAGGCTGGCTCTGAGAAGGCTCCATAAACATCTGATCATCCACTGCCACCGAGAGAGGATCTTGGGGTGTAGATGGCCTTCCTGCCACATGTGGTAGAGCAGCCCCGGCTTCTGGCTTCTTGGCTCCAGAAGTCCCATTTTCATGGGATGTTGACAGACCACCCACCACGGGCTCTTCCATGTCTTCAGGCTTGAGTTGTGATACTGACGCTTTTCTGGTTTCAGAATCTGCATCAGCAATTCCCCTTCCTGGGTCATCTTTACCTGACAGCAGCTCCTGAGGAGTAGTGCTTTCTGTCTGTGGTGTTGTGAGCTGCTCCATGACTTGCTTCTCTAAGGACAGTTGCCAGAAATGGCAATCCCTGGCGTTCTTATCAGCAGGTGGGGACCCAGCTCCATCACTTAGGCCAAGCACTCCAGTGGATTGTTCAAAGCTTCTTCCTTTGGATCCACACTCGTTCATTCCTGAAGTACTTGAGCTTTTCTTTCCACGGCGTTTCATGTATGCTGCTGGAAATGGGTAACTCTGACTCTCAGTAGCATCTGTGTTTATAGCCAGATCCACTGTCTTCTGTTTAGCAATCTCAATCTTGTTGCTCTGTTCCTGGCTTGAGGCACCTGTACCAAACAGAAGGAAGAAAAATGTGTTCTTTTGATTTTCTAAAATAAGAATACTCTGCCTTGTCCCAATGGGTACCTGTTTGCTATTAAATTCCCTAGTGTGGAGAAGTAGCTACTCAGAAGATAGAGAACGACTAGGTCACTGTTAGCCTTCTGCATTTGGAAATTTTTAAATATAAGTGAAATTCAGTTTTATGAACTGATTCCAAGGTTGGCACATCACCATCATATCAATAGTCTGTTCCACCATTAGAAGTGAGACACATCAAAAAGCAATTTTTGAACTTGTAACAATTACCTTTTAGGAAACTGACTGGGGCAGGGTGAAAGGAAATTTTAGTATTTATATTTTCTACTTAATTCTACTTAATTTTAACATGATATACAGGTATTTTTATTTTTTTTTAAGAAAGGTGTCAACGGGGGTTATCTGCAAGGTAGGATTATGCCTTCCCCACTTCTTCTGCTTTCAACTCTATTAAAATGACCTAACATAATATACATGCAAAGAAATTCTTGAAAAGCCTTAACATTTGCACTGATCCACAGGCCTCAGGTCAAACACAAGGCAGCAGTTCTACAGGTTGATCTTCTCTTCCCTAGTAATATTACTATGTGTGTTCAGTCATGTCCTACTCTTTTGCAACCCCATGGACTGTAGCCCTCCAGGCCCCTCTGTCCATGGGATTTCCCAGGCAAGAATACTGGAGTGGGTTACTATACCCTCCTCCAGAGAATCCACGTCTCCTGCACGGGCAGGCAGGTTTTTTCAGTTCAGTTCAGTTCAGTCGCTCAGTCGTGTCTGGCTCTTTGCGACCCCATGGACTGCAGCACGGCAGGCCTCCCTGTCCATCACCAACTCCCGGAGTCCACTCAAACTCATGTCCATTGAGTCGGTGATGCCATCCAGCCATCTCATCCTCTGTCGTCCCCTTCGCCTCCCGCCTTCACTCTTTCCCAGCATCAAGGTCTTTTAAAAAGAGTCAGCTCTTTGCATCAGGTGGCCAAAGTATTGGTTTTTTACCACTCACTTTAATCCCTGGGTGAGAGGGCCTTGGCCACCACCCCTCCCTCATCATCCACTGGTCTCTAGCTCCATCTAGTGGTTACACATTTAGAATCTAGAACTGGGCATGGTTGGGGTTGCGGGGGTGGAGGGTGCAGGGAGCTGCACTCCAAACCACTCACTCCCATGACGTGGAAAATCAATGTATCTGCCCTCCTGGACACCGAGTAAGTTTTATCCTCTGTGTAAAAGGGACAGCTATGAAAAATAAATATGAAAAGAGGATAAAAAGAAAGTTAAAAGTCACTCACTTAATTTCTTTGTTGCTGTTATATACAAAAGTTTTGTGGTTTTGTTACTCTTCGTGGGAAAATGTTTTTAGAGGTATCCTGACTTTGAACCCACTTGTGAAACCCTTTATGGCAAAAATATGAAATAACTATTTGACTTAATTTGTGGAACAGGAATTTTGGTTTTCCAAGTGCTGCTGGAAATTAGATTGTCATCAGCTGGAGCCAATACACACACACAAACACACAGAGTGATTTTTCACTCCAGTGGTATTTTTTGTTTGGGGGTTTGATAGGTGTTGGCTGCCAAGGGCATCTGCGGCTGTCCAAGCCCTCTTTGTCCATGGATAAGGGAACTGGTCTCACTGTTAACACAAGACCTTTTCTCTCTATTAGAAGAGAAAAGCAACTTTTAAAAAACAGGCTTTTTTTCCACCAATTCTGTTATTGTTGTCTGGTTTTGTTGCTGTGGGGGAAAGCTGAAGGGGAAATCACTGGCTGCTCTCAGATATCTGGGCTTACTGAAGAACTTGGCATGGACATTAGATGTGGAGAGGATTAAACAAACTGACAAATATGCACAAAATGCCTCTCTGGTTGGAAACTCATTTAGGTAAAGTAGGAATCCAGGTATGGCCTTTTACCTAACACAAGTGGCAACTATATTAAATGGGCAGTTCAAACGGAGAAACTTGGACCATATTAATATGCATCTTAAATTTTACGCCCTCAGAAGATCAAGGATAGAGGCCTGGGCAATAATCCATTACATAGTTCTTGTCACATAGCACTGTGCCATTAAGCTTGAGTATGTGTTTATGGATGACGGCGAAGATATGCCAACCTGCGCTGTCTTTTTTCGGCTTCTTTTCGTCAGCTTCTTTTGGTTTGGTTGCGCTTTTCTCTTCAGAAGCCACTGGGAGGCTTGGCTCCTCCTGTTTTGGTTTCACCTAGAAGAGGGAAAGACTTTGAATCAGGCTGAAATGCTCTCCACCCACCCCTGCATGGTTGCCAAAGAAAAAATCATCAGGAAAAAAAAAAAAAAAGTCCTTGCTATCCAAAAGGCTGTGTTGGGAACATAACAATACCATTCACAATGGAAATTATTTCAGTAGTATCCATAACCTGGTGATCATTTTACCTACTGGCAATACTTCATTTAGACTTGCAGTTTCTGGTCTCTGAGTGATATCTGCAGGGAACTCTTGAAAACACCTCAGAAACCACTGACCCACACTGCAAGGCCATCAATCTGATGATGGGGCTGTGGGGCCTGATAACAATCATGACATACATCTAAAGGCAAACATACAGCTCTATGTTACCACTCGAAGTGCCTTGGTAAACAGACTCAGCTCAAAATTATTTCCTTTTGAATGGATCAAGTCAGACAGACCTGGGTTCGGATCTCTGCTCCATCATGTGTTCTCCGTATGATCTTGGGCAAGTTACTCTCTATATCTCTGTCCACATCTATAAATTAAGAATAAGGGGAACCCTCCTGTGGGACTTGCAGACCTAAGAAATTCCAAAGCAGGGAGCCAGTAGCAGCAGCCTCTCTGTCATAAAGGATCCTGAACACTTTTATCTTCATTCATCCATGTGTCAGGGAGAGAGGCAAAAGGAAGAAGTAGATGCCCTGACCTTGTTAGAGAGTGCTATCCAGGCCTTACCTCAATTAGGCTATGCAGAAAGAAGGGTCTTGCTAAATCTTCCTTCATCAACATTCCCTATATGTCCCGGTTTGTGGTGAAGTGTCCAGGTGATCATGCATATACAGGACTTTATGTATATGGCCTAGTGATTGATCACCGTCTGCTTGACATTGAACCAAGGAGATTCTCTCAGTGCTACTAGAAGTCCTCCTTCCTCCTAGGCCCACCGTTCTGCCAGCTATTCTTTGATCTTATACTTTATTTTCTTACTAAAGCAAAACTGCAATGTTTAAGCTAGGGGCAACATGATGGGGGTGAAAATAGAACTGAACCGGAAGTCAGAAGATGGGGTTCTGGTCCTACTTCTGCCATTACCAGAGTGTATGACCTTGGACATCTATTTGTGCTTTAATGTCCTTCCTGGTAAAATGCCTGCAACTATTAAATCTTTTCATCTCCTCCATCTCTGATTTATAGCCATTTACTTATAGCTGAGAGTTACTGAGGCTAAAGACTCAGCCAAGTGAATCTTCCAGCTAACTGACATTCTTTACCAAATTTTAAAAATTCTTTGTTGTTGTCATTCAGTAATTAAGTCATGTCCGACTCTTTGTGACCCCATGGACTGTAGCATGCCAGACTCCTCTCTCATTCACTATTTCCTAGAGTTTTCTCAAACTCATGTTTATTGAGTTGGTGATGCCATCCAACGATCTCATCCTCTGTCACCCCTTTCTCTCGCCCTCAATCTTTCCCAGCATCAGGGTCTTTTCCAATGAGTCGGCTCTTCGCATCAGGCGGCCAAAGTATTGGAGCTTCAGCTTCAGCATCAGCCTTTCCAATGAATAGTCAGAGTTGATTTCCTTTAGGATTGACTGGTTTGATCTCCTTGCTGTCCAAGGGACTCTCTAGAGTCTTCTCCAGCACATTTCAAAAGCATCAATTCTTTGGTGTTCAGCCTTTTTTATGGTTCAACTCTCATATCCATACGTAACTACTGGAAAAAACCTTAGCTTTGACTATATGGACTTTTGTCAGCAAAGTGATATCTCTGCTTTTTAATACATTGTCTAGGTTTGTCATAGCTTTTCTTCCAAGGAGCTTTCAATTTTAATTTCATGGCTGCAGTCACTCTCCACAGTGATTTTGGAGCCCAGGAAAATAAAATCTGCCACTGTTTCCATTTTTCCCCATTATTTACCATGAAGGGAAATGCTGATGGGACTGAATGACATGATCTTAGTTTTTTGAATGTTGGATTTTAAGCCAGCTTTTTCACTCCCCTCTTTCACCTTTGTCAAAGAGGCTGTTTAGTTCCTCTTTGCTTTCTGCCCTTAGTGGGTATCATCTACATATCTGAGGTTGTTGGTATTTCTCCCAGAAACCTTTTTTTTTTTTAAATTTTATTTATTTTTTAACTGAAGGATAATTGCTTTACAGAATTGTGTTGGTTTCTGCCAAACATCAACATGAATCAGCCATAGATATGTATATCTCCCAGCAATCTTGATTCCAGCTTGTGACTCATCTAGCCCAGCATTTCACATGCCTATAAGTTTAATAAGCAGGGTGACAATATACAGCCTTGACGTACTTCTTTCCCAATTTTGAACCAGTCCGTTGCTCCATGTCTGGTTCTAACTGTTGCTTCTTGACTTGCATACAGATTTCTCACGAGGCAGGTAAGGTGGTCTGGTATTCCCATCTCTTTAAGAATTTTCCACAGTTTGTTGTGATTTGCACAGTCAAAGGCTTTTGCAGTCAACAAAGCAGAAGTAGATGTTTTTCTGGAATTCCCTTGCTTTTTCAATGATCCAATGGATGTTAGCAATTTGATCTCTAGTTCCTCTGCCTTTTCTAAATCTAGCTTGTACATCTGGAAATTCTTGATTTAATTCTTAGTTTTTAGTAAAAAAATGTTTTTCAAAGGAATTACTTCCCTATCTTCCTAAACACAGATCAGGGAATATAGTCCAAATTTTCTTGATGATTTGGATGAGTAGTGAACATGACCTATTACACTGGATGCTGATACAGTGTGGCCCTGATAGAGGTGGGCGAGGTTCTTCATCCCTATACTGAAGGACCCCAGATAGTTTGTGTCATTTCTTTCTGCTGTCAACTGTCACTTCTCTTTGGTATCAGATCTGATTTTGGTCTGTGGCCATGTTTTAAACATAATTAGCTTGCCTAAGTGTGCTAGAAAGCATAAGAACTTGGTGACCTGTATGTGACATGGAGAGGTCTTTGGAGGGGTTAATAGCTGAGTTCTAAATGCTTGGCATTGCTGGAAGCCTGACCTCCAAAGAAGTGGAACAGTGCTGCCAATTGTAACTCATGGGTCTTATCTGATTCATAATTAAAAAGAATCCTGATCTGGGCTATGATTGAATATCTTCTACAAAGAGCACTGAGTAAATTCCCAGATACTAAGCCAGTAAGCAATTTCTTAGGAGTTAGGTCACTCTTTCTGCTTTCTTCCATCCCTTTTATGTAAGTTCCATCTATGTAGAACATCCCAGGCACTAGACACAAGTATGCTCACCTCTTTCCAGGGCTGTCAAACCTGGGACAGTGTCCTTGACTTCACCATTCCTACTTAGGGTATGGATCCCCCAAACCATACCACTTCCCTAGGAGCAGTTTGCAAAGGTTGGAACTCATCTTTTTTTGGGGTGGGGCATGAGTGCAGCTTGCAGGTTCTGCTTCCCTGACTTTAGATTGAACCCAAGCCACAGCACTGAAAGCCTAGAATCCTAACCACTAGGGAACTCCTATTTTCTTATATGAGAGTGTATTCCCAGGCCTCCTGAAGGACTTACAGTCACCTGGATGCTCTTCTTTTGTTTCCAGGGATTTAAAGCCATCTTGTATTGAGCAGCTGAGGAATCCAAACAGCTCTGGGTGGTGGCTGGGGTGTTGAAGCCAACAGGCACCTGGGTGCTGCTGGACAAGGAGGGCATGGCAAGCGTGATCAAGGACTGTGAGCGAACCAATCCAGACGAGGGCTCAAAGGCACTCTGGAGAGAGTAGGAAAAGAGAAATGAGTCAGCTCTGTATGCTGGCCTTGGTCTCAAAGTTAGAAATTCCTCTGGCTGAAGAAACATTCCTAGAGAACTCCTTCATGATCTGCTGTCCCTTGTTCCTACAGCTAGAGTCAAGCTTCCAGTCAATGGGCCCCTTGGAGGCAAGGTGCACAATTTCAACTGGTTCCCTTGCAGGTGAAAACAAGAAACAAGATGTTCAGGTTGCTCCCCTGCTTACAATGCATTCAGGATCTCCCCTTTGCCCTCAGGATAGGAACCCCACCATTATACAGAGTTTACAAGGTCAGAGGTTTTGCATGTTCTCTTGTCCTGTACCCCTCTTATATTACAGAAGGGGCTGACTGGGGTGAGAGGCACAATCTATGTCAGTAAAACCTGTCAGAACTCAGCGATTTCTCCATAGAAGTGCTTGGAGGAAGAAATCTGGTTGGAAGAGGGTTTGTCTGAAAGCTACGTTTGCACAGACTATACACTACCTTATATTTACGGTTTCTGGATGCAAGGCTGATGGCAGTGCCCAGAGGGATGGAGTGTGCCACCACCAATGGGGTGGGGATGGAGCCTGTTGCCTTGTCCTTGCATGGCTGGTCTCTATGCCTCCAAACTATCTGGCCCGGGGGCTCCTATTTGGCTTCCTCTGTAGGACTTTCAAAGTAGTCTCCTCCAGGCTTCTTTTTTTAATTAATTTTTTTTTAAATTGAAGGATAATTGCTTTACAGCTCCAGGCTTCTTGACATGGCTTTTTCTATACCTTGAAGAGACACCCCAGAGCACCTCTTCTTTCTAAGAAGTTCCAGGTATTTGTGCTAGCAGAAGCCCCTTTGAAGTCAAGGTGATGACCCCCCTCTCTCCTGGATGTCAGTGGCAAATGATGCACTTTAGCAGGTAGACAGAAGTCCATGTGTGTTTATTCACTAGTTCTTCCCAAACTAGCTTTATGCAGTGCCAGGGTATTTGCAGCTTTCACATCCCTTCACATTTCCCCCTGACCGTCATATGTTGATCCAGTGATAACCTTAGTTACTATCTTAGCTCCCAATATGGTTCTTTTATGGCCTGTGATTCCAATGCCTGGGGACTTAACATAGCTAGCGGGTCAGACTGATGATACTTTCAGCTCACCATCCTCTTGTTGATTCTAGGAAAGGGAGCGGAATGATACAGTTATATTTGTGGGATCCATCACACAAAATATAGAGTGGTCCCAAGCCTTTTCTAACTTCTTTAGGTAACTTCCATCCATGAATGTATATAACAACACCTCATCCTGACACTATTGATTTATCTTTAGCTTGTATTATCTCTTGGAATTATGAACTTAATACTCAGTATACAGACTAATGGCTCTTATTTTATTGTTCTGAATATTTTTTTTCATGCTTCAGAGTGGTCTTAGGGTTCTGGTCTTTGGGGACTGGATGGCAACATCTATGCCCCCACTAACTTCACATGATCTGTCTCTCCACTGCCTCTCTGACCGTGGCTTTTACCACTTTCTGTTCCAGACCCATCATTGGTTTGCTGTTCTTCAAACATTCCTTGCATACTCTTCCCTCAAGGCATTTTCACTTGCTGTTTCTGCGCTTCCCCCATGTCAGCGTTAGCTCACCCACTCCCTTCAGGTCTGGATACAAAAGCCCCCTTCTCAGTGACACTTTCCCCGGTCAACTTATTTGAAATGTTAGCCTTCTACACTGACACTTCACAATCTCCCTCCATGGGTTATTTTTTTCCTCCTTGGCACTTTTTATCACTGTCTAACATATTGAGAAGGCGATGGCACCCCACTCCAGTACTCTTGCCTGGAAAATTCCATGAACAGAGGAGCCTGGTAGGCTGCAGTCCATGGGGTCGCTAGGAGTCAGACACGACTGAGCGACTTCCTTTTCACTTTTCACTTTCATGCATTGGAGAAGGAAATGGCAACCCACTCCAGTGTTCTTGCCTGGAGAATCCCAGGGGCAGGGGAGCCTGGTGGGCTGCCATCTATGGGGTCACACAGAGTCGGCATGACTGAAGCAACTTAGCAGCAGCAGCAACATACTGTATGTTTTGCCTATTTTCTTGTTTATTGTTGATATCATGCCCCCCACTGCAATATAAACTCCATAAAGAAGAGTTTTCATCTGTTTTTATTTACTGCTGTATTCCTAACACCTACAACTGTGCTTAGTACACAGTAGTTGCTCAATGAATGTTTGTTGACCGGGTGAATTAATTATGTTAAAAGCTCCAAAGAGACACTGACCTTCTAAGAGGTCGTCAGAGAAAGCTGCTCTGTTCTCTGTATCATTTTAGTTATTCTTTCTGAGACCCACTAGCTCCAGCCAAAGATAGATGGAAAAAGTCTCAGCAGTCTGTGAATCTAGAAATAAATTTGCTAGAGGATATCATATGATGCCTATTCAGCAAGTAAATACACACTTAATAAAGAAACATGTTCAATTCAGTTGTCATCCCAAATTTTGTAGCATAACACTATAGATAAAAGCACTGTTTCATGAAACACATTCTACAGCATAACAAACAAATCAGGCTCAGCAAAATTCTAGCAATTACTAGATTGAATGTATGCAGGAGATAGCTTATCTGTTCCCAATCACAGCCTAAGCCAAGAGTCCATCAAACTTAATAATGGCCACTAGTCTCCTTATGCCTGATGGACTGTCATTAAGGAATATTTGAGTCTTCAGGCTATACACAGGCCCACAGCTACCCTCAAACGGACTAAAAATGAGAGTGTGAAGCCATCAAGCATCATCTCCACCTGGTTATGGCACTCAAGCTCAGGCATGTGATTCAAAATAGCCGTAAGAGCATCTCTGTGGTTGGGTTTACAGTATGTAAGTTGTATATATTTTACAACTTCCCTTAAACTCACCAGTGAATTAAACTATTCAAATAAACTCTTTGGAATGCTGGGCAATATTTCTCAAAATATGGTCTGGGAATCCCCCCTAGTATCAGAATCACCTGGAGTGAGTGCTAAAAAAGCACTTTTACATTAAGATCTGATGAATAATTCTATCAGGGGAGGGGGCCTTAGAATAGGCTTAACAGGTTCTCCAAGTGAGTCTTCTGGGGGCTAGAGCTGTGAACCACTGTCTAGTCCTCTGCCATGAAGAGAAAGGCTCCTATTTTCAAACAGAAGCACACCAAGCTCTTGAATAATCACATCAGGTGCCTTAGAACAGGAGGCAGCCATATCTGTTCCCTCTGGGAAGCGGGGTTCCTTCTTAGTCTCTGCTTTTCCTCCAGCCACATTAGTCAGGAGAAACCTAGAAAAGTTACCACAGGAATCAACCACAGGATTTTCCAGGCTACCCAGGAAAAACAAACTGAATCCTTTCCTGAAAGAAAAGCAAGTGCAGGAAATGGGACTCCTTCCTCTATTTTTCCTTTGCCATCCCTCCTGCAACCCCACTCCTCCTTCTCTGCACTCTGAGAGCCAACACACCCAAGGTGTATATTACTCAGGAAGGCCAAGACGTTTTCATTCCTTCTCCTGTGATTTAGAGGGGAGTTAGCACAGACAGCTTCTGATTAACAGCTGGAGTGAAGTGAGCTCCTTTCACCTCAACATCTGGGAGATGTGCTAGGCCTGGCAGCTAATAACCCAGAACCTTCCTGGGGAAGGAACCTGGGTCAGGACTTAGGGCAGGGGAGGGGATCCTTCAGCACTGATTGTGAGGGGTGCTGGACAGTGATATGCTGTTAGTGGGGGTAAGGAGTGCTCTTTGAACAATTAAAACACATTTTAGCTCCTTTCCCCTTTCTGTCAAGTTTCTGCACCCTGTATAAAATTGTTCAATCAAACATGCACCCTTTTGATCATCCTTCTGATGGTTTCTTTGTCTGTTGTATGGTACCAGGGTTTTCCCATTTTCATTTAACTATTGATAAGAAACACTTGGGTGGGGATAGAGAGCAGTTTGGCTGCTTCTTAGAATATCAAACAAATCAAGCTCAGCAAAATTCTAGCAATTTCTAGATTCAAAGTGTGCAGGAGATAGCTTATCTTTTCCCAATTGTTATGTCTTAAATAATGGCATTGCTGCTGCTGCTGCTGCTGCTGCTGCTGCTGCTGCTGCTGCTGCTGCTGCTGCTAAGTTGCTTCAGTCATGTCCGACTCCGTGCGACCCCATAGACGGCAGCCCACCAGGCTCTCCGTCCCTGGGATTCTCCAGGCAAGAATACTGGAGTGGGTCGCCATTTCCTTCTCCAATGCATGAAGGTGAAAAGTGAAAGTGAAGTCACTCAGTCATGTCTGACTCCTAGCGACCCCATGGACTGCAGCCTACCAGGCTCCTCTGCCCATGGGATTTTCCAGGCAAGAGTACTGGAGTGGGGTGCCATCACCTTCTCTGAAATAATGGCATTACCTGGTGGCTATTTAGGCCAGATTTTATCAAGCCTTTGGCCTGAAAAGCTGTCACTTTAGGAAAAAAGCTCACTGTGAAACTATCTGGGAGGTTTTGACACTGGGATGCTAGGGAGCTAGGTTCTGTATGAGCCATTCAGCTGAAAGCTCCCAAGGCAAGTAGTCTTTGGAACATCTCCAGAAGAAGCAGCAGCTCTTGGTGGGAAAAGTGGTTCTCAGTAGGAGACTTCTCTGCCATGGTATGCTGGCACAGGATATGACTGGCTGTTAGGACTTTAATTTCCCAAGTGTGTCAAAGTACAGTATGTGCTCATTCCTGGGAATTCCTGTGCAGCTGCAGCCTCACTCAATTTCTGTTTCATAAAAGGTGTTGTGCCATCTTGCCATCCTGAAAGTTGTAGGAGGTAGAATTTCACATATCCCCTGAAGCTCCCTGCTATCTAAAGCTCCCCAGTTCCTTAAGTAGTATAGAGAATAAGAACATGAACTTTGGAGTCAAAAAGGCCTGAATTTGAGGTCCTAGCCAAGCAATTTTTAAAACTGTTTGAGCTCAGACAAGTTACTTAACCTCTTTGAGCCTCAGTTTCTATGTCTTTAATATAGGGATAATAATAATATATACTTTAGTGTGCTGTTTTTAAAATTAGATGAAATGATACATGTGAAGTGCCTTTCACACAGGAAAGTCTGAACAAGTATTAGCTGATATTGTTATTGGTGGGCATTGGTTGTCCAAATTTGGAGAACTGCTAGAGTGCACATGGCTGGGTGAAAACTGGTATGAATTTGGGGAGGAATCCTCAGTTTGAGTCCCAGCTGTATCTCTGATTGGTGCTGTGGCCTTGGTCAAGTCATTTCACCTCTCTGAACCTCAGTTTTTTCCACCCAAAATGGGAATAATAGTATCTTCCCTATCTACATTTCAGAGTATTTGAGATAATGAAAGGCACCTATATCTATGCAAAATAACTTTGTAAGCTACAAATTTCTATGCAGCAATGGGGAAGTGGGCATTATGCTCTCTTCTGATGTATCAGAGGATTTTTAAGAATATTGTTCTGAAACTGGAGCCGATTATACAGAGTGAAGTAAGCCAGAAAGAAAAACACCAATACAGTATACTAACACATATATATGGAATTTAGGAAGATGGCAATGACGACCCTGTATGCAAGACAGGAAAAAAGACACAGATGTGTATAACGGACTTTTGGACTCAGAGGGAGAGGGAGAGGGTGGGATGATTTGGGAGAATGGCATTCTAACATGTATACTATCATGTAAGAATTGAATCGCCAGTCTATGTCTGATGCAGGATACAGCATGCTTGGGGCTGGTGCATGGGGATGACCCAGAGAGATGTTATGGGGAGGGAGGTGGGAGGGGGGTTCATGTTTGGGAATGCATGTAAGAATTAAAGATTTTAAAATTAAAAAAAAAACTAAAAAAAATAATAAAACCTAATGAAAAAAAAAAGAATATTGTTCTGGGCTTCAGAGACCTATTTGTAAATAATAATGATGAATTATGAAGTAAGCCATCATGGGCAAAGCAAGAGACATGATAAGGGGAGAGCCTTGCAGCAATCTAAATGAACTCTTCATTAGCCAATACAGTGGAATAACTGGAAGCTACTTAACCCCCACCATGTTAAATGTTAGCAACACTTATCCTGCAATGGGACTAAAGTCTAGGCATTTAATCAGCTCAAGCTTTAAGCACCAAAATAACTGATACAGCTCTTTCTCAAGAGTGAAAATGCATGACTTCTTTTCCATACAATTGTTTTTCTCCATAAAAAGCCATATTGAGGAAAAATATTCTATGGACTCATTGGGGAATATGAAGTTGACTCACTGATGAAGATGAACCGGGTTGGAAAGGTAGCAGGGGTCAGGGAAGCTCTAAGTAGGAGGATCCTCTGGTCCAAGGATGGGGAAGAAAGAGGGGACTTTGCTAAACTGGAACTGAAAGGGACAAGGCACACAACTCTTTACCCAAGGAAGTATGGAAGTAGTCTTAGACAACAAGGCCTTAAGGCAGTCCTTCCCATTCTGCCCCAGGGGTTTTGGAGGAAAAAGTAAGCTTTGGGTCCTTGAGAGATAACATGTATTTTTCCCTGTGTCACCAGTAGGAGGCAGCAGCTCAGAAAAGAAAGAAGAAAACAGCAAACTTGGAAAGACTCTGAGAGGGTAGTGTGTGTTAGTCACTCAGTCGTGTCCGACTCTTTGTGACCCCATGGACTGTAGCACACCAGGCTCCTCTGTGCATGGAATTATCCAGGCAAGAATATTGGAATGGGTTACCATTTCCTTCTCCAGGGGATCTTCCCAACCCAGGGATTGAACCCAGCTCTCCTATATTGCAGGCAGCCTCTTTGAGAGGATAGAGATTTAGTCATCTTTAGTCTGACTTCATGGTGGAGAAGTCTGACAGAATGTGGTCCACTGGAGAAGGGAATGGCAAGCCACTTCAGTATTCTTGCCTTGAGAACCCCATGAACAGTAGGAAAAGGCAAAATGATAGGACACCAAAAAAGGAACTCCCCAGGTCATTAGGTGCCCAATATGCTACTGAAGATCAGTGGAGAAATAACTCCAGAAAGAATGAAGGGATGGAGCCAAAGCAAAAACAATACTCAGCTGTGGATGTGACTGGTGATAGAAGCAAGATCCGATGCTGTAAAGAGCAATATTGCATAGGAACCTGGAATGTCAGGTCCATGAATCAAGGCAAATTGGAAGTGGTCAAACAAGAGATGGCAAGGGTGAACGTCGACATTCTAGGAATCAGCGAACTAAAATGGACTGGAATGGGTGAATTTAACTCAGATGACCATTATATCTACTACTGCAGGCAGGAATCCCTCAGAAGAAATGGAGTAGCCATCATGGTCAACAGAAGAGTCCAAAATGCAGTACTTGGATGCAATCTCAAAAATGACAAAATGATCTCTGTTGGTCTCCAAGGCAAACCATTCAATATCACAGTTATCCAAGTCTATGCCCCACCCAGTAACACTGAAGAAACTAAAGTTGAACGGTTTTATGAAGAATTACAGGAGCTTTTAGAACTAACACCCAAAAAAGATGTCCTTTTCATTATAGGGGACTGGAATGCAAAAGTAGGAAGTCAAGAAACACCTGGAGTAACAGGCAAATTTGTCCTTGGAATGTGGAATGAAGCAGGGCAGAGACTAATAGAGTTTTGCCAAGAAAATGCACTGGTCATAGCAAACACCCTCTACACAAGGACATCACCAGATGGTCCACACCGAAATCAGATTGATTATATTTTTTGCAGCCAAAGATGGAGAAGCTCTATACAGTCAACAAAAACAAGACTGGGAGCTGACTGTGGCTCAGATCATGAACTCCTTATTACCAAATTCAGACTCAAATTGAAGAAAGTAGGGAAAACCGCTAGACCATTCAGGTATGACCTAAATCAAATCCCTTATGATTATACAGTGGAAGTGAGAAATAGATTTAAGGGCCTAGATCTGATAGATAGAGTGCCTGATGAACTATGGAATGAGGTTCGTGACATTGTACAGGAGACAGGGATCAAGACCATCCCCATGGAAAAGAAATGCAAAAAAGCACAATGGCTGTCTGGGGAGGCCTTACAAATAGCTGTGAAGAGAAGAGAGGCAAAAAGCAAAGGAGAAAAGGAAAGATATAAGCATCTGAATGCAGAGTTCCAGAGAATAGCAAGAAGAGATACGAAAGCCTTCTTCAGCGATCAGTGCAAAGAAATAGAGGAAAACAACAGAATGGGAAAGACTAGAGATCTCGTCAAGAGAAATAGATGGGGAAACAGTAGAAACAGTGTCAGACTTTATTTTGGGGGGCTCCAAAATCACTGCAGATGGTGACTGCAGCCATGAAATTAAAAGACGCTTACTCCTTGGAAGAAAAGTTATAACCAACCTAGATAGTATATTCAAAAGCAGAGACATTACTTTGCCGACTAAGGTCCGTCTAGTCAAGGCTATGGTTTTTCCTGTGGTCATGTATGGATGTGAGAGTTGGACTGTGAAGAAGGCTGAGCACCGAAGAACTGATGCTTTTGAACTGTGGTGTTGGAGAAGACTCTTGAGGGTCCCTTGGACTGCAAGGAGATCCAACCAGTCCATTCTGAAGGAGATCAGCCCTGGGATTTCTTTGGAAGGAATGATGCTAAAGCTGAAACTCCAGTACTTTGGCCACCTCATGCGAAGTGTTGACTCATTGGAAAAGACTCTGATGCTAGGAGGGATTGAGGGCAGGAGGAGAAGGGGACGACAGAGGATGAGATGGCTGGATGGCATCACAGACTCGATGGACGTGAGTCTGAGTGAACTCCGGGAGATGGTGATGGACAGGGAGGCCTGGCGTGCTGTGATTCATGGGGTCACAAAGAGTCAGACACAACTGAGTGACTGAACTGAACTGAACTGAGTCTGACTTCTCTATTTGATTTGGTTTTCTGCCTAGCTCCCTACTTGATGCTTAGTGAGAAGGCAGTCAGAGCTGGGTTTGTGGGAGGCCTTTGGGGATATAAGAGATGGGGGTGTCATAATTTATGAGACGCTCAGAGAAGCATCCAGGCCATCACATCTGCTTGGGATGGTGATTAAAGCTCCTTCATGGGATGCTACTGCTGCTGCTATTGCTACTGTTGCTGCCACATGCCCCCTCCTTGTATTCACCCTCCTGAACTAATAAACCAGATCAATAACTTAGCAGAAATAGCTAAGAAACTCTCATGCTTGGGAGAGCATCAAAGATTAGAATTTCTGCCTGTAAGCCCAACATTTAACCTATAACAACTTGACTCAATTCTTGAATTTACTAATAGAGAGTTTACTACATTAAGCAAGACAAATATTTAGACTGATGTTAGGAAATGTTGACTATAAATAGTTTAGCTCTATTCATTAATCTATAAAATATATAGTTAGCCTACTCAAAAGAAAGAGAAAACTACATGTTTTAAAATGTTAATTTTCTTAAGTGTAATCCCCAAGGTAACCACTAAGAAAATAACTTAAAAATATATAAAGAAGGAAATGAGAAGGGAATGAAAATAGTACACTAAAAATTCTAATTAAATCCAAAATAAGGGAGGGCAGTCCTAAGATGGCAGAGGAATAGGACAGGGAGACCACTTTCTCCCCCACAAATTCATTGAAAGAACATTTGAACGCTGAGCAAATTCCACAAAACAACTTCTGAATGCTGGCAGAGGACATCAGGCACCCAGAAAGGCAGCCCATTGTCTTTGAAAGGAAGTAGGACAAAATAGAAAAAATAAAAAGAGAGACAAAAGAGTTAGGGATGGAGACCCATCCCAGGAAGGGAGTCTTAAAAGAGGGGAATTTTCCAAACACCAGGAAACACTCTCACCAGCAGATCTGTGGGGAATTTCGGAATCTCAGAGGGCAACATACCTGGGAAGAAAAATAAATAAATAAAATGCCTAATGGCAACTCCCAGCAGAGAAGTAGCCCAGACGCTGGCATCCACCACCAGCAAGCAGGGGAGCTGAACAGGGAGGTGTGGGCTGCATTGCTTAGGGCAATCTGAGGGAGCTAACGTGAAACAGCAACCCAAACTGTGGGATAGCCAGAGAAAGAGAGGAAAAGAGAGAGAGAGAGAGAGAGAGAGAGAGAGAGAGAGAACTATCCTGCGAAAAGCCCTAACCTAAGGTACTGCTGGGCACACTCACAGAACAAAGGACTGAGCAAATACCAGAGGAGAGCTAGCTGGCTGCAGACCGGCCCATCCCCCGCCGGAGGCAGGGAGGCAGGCAGGGGGCAGCCAGAGCCAGAAGGCGAGAGGCAAACTCGGCCCCAGAGGTGGCATCCTCTACCAAACTGTGAGCAGGCTCCCAGTTGCTAACCAAGACTTCCTGGGATTCTGGACGATTGACATCCGCCTGAAGGGTTGCGGCCAGAGACCAGCTCCCCAGAAGAGACACACGGCACACCTGAGATGGTGCACCTGGGAAACTGAGCGGCTGGGATTGGGGAGGCGATAAGACTCACTTCCCCACTTGGGGAGAGTGTGCTCACCAAGCACCTGGTCGACTGAGCTGCTTGGACCTGGGAAGGGCACAAAACGCAGGCCCAACCGAGTCTGTGCCTTTGTGGAGTGCTCAAGAACCTGAACCTGATCGGCTTAGACCTGGGCAGTGCACACAACCCAGGGCCCACTTTAGACAGTTCCCCTGCAGAGCAACCTGGAGCCTGAGCAATGTAGACTGGGAAAGCACACACGCCATGAGCAGGGGCACACCCAGTGTGGCCCAGACATTGCAAGCACTCCCCACACACACCAGTGATATTTGTTTGCAGTGTTCCTCCCTACCCACAGCACGACTGAACAAGTGAGCCTAAATAAGTGACGACCTTCGCCCCCTTGTGTCAGGGTGGAAATTAGACACTGAAGAGACCTGCAAACAGAAGAAGCCAAAATAAACAGAGGGAACTGCTTTGGAAGTGACAGGTGCAACAGATTAAAATCCCTGTAGTTAACATCGACTACATTGGAAGGGGCCTATAGATCTTGAGAAGTGTAAGCTGGAACAAGGAACTATCTGAAACTGAACTGACCCCACACTGCCACAACAGGTGCAGAGAAATTCCTAGATATATTTTTACCATTATCATTTTTTAATTAAATTTTTTTAATTTTAAGTCCTCTATTATTCCTTTATTTTTCATTTTTATAACCTACTATTACCTTGCAAAAAAAGACCCTATTTTTAAAGCAAACTTCATATATATATTTTATAATTTTTATGATTTTGTTTTTTAATATTGTATTTTTGACAGTCTAACCTCTACTCTAGATTTTTAATCTTTGCTTTTTGGTATTTGTTATCAATTTTGTACCTTTAAGAATCCAATCTTCCATACCCATTTTTACTTAGGAGTGTGATTACTGGCTCGATTACTCTCTCCCCCTTTTGACTCTCCTTTTTCCTCCCCAGGTCACCTCTATCTCCCCTCTCCCCCTTCTCTTCTCCCCCAACTCTGTGAATCTCTGTGTATGTTCCGGGCTGTGGAGAACACTTAGGGAACTGATTACTGCCTAGATCTGTCTTTCTCCTTTTGATTCCCTCTTTTGTCCTCCTGGTCACCTCTATCTCCTTCCTCCCTCTTCTCTTCTCTTCTCTATGTAACTCCATGAACCTCTCTGAGGGTTCCAGACTGTGAAGAGCACATAGGGAGTTGATTACTGGCTAGACTTCTCCCCCCACACTTTGACTCCCCCTCTTCTCCTCCTGGTCACCTCTATTTCCCTCCTCCCTCTTCTCTTCTCCATGTAACTCTGTGAACCTCTCTGGGTGTCCTTCACTGTGGAGAATCTTTTCACCATTAACCTGGATGTTTTATCATCAGTGCTGTATGGATGGAGAAGTCTTGAGGCTACTGTAAGAATAAGACTGAAAACCAGAGGCAAGAGGCTTAAGCCCAAAACCTTTGAACACCAGAGAACTCCTGACTCAAGGGAACATTAATCAATAAGAGATCATCCAAAAGCCTCCATACCTACACTGAAACCAAGCATCACCCAAGAGCCAACAAGTTCCAGAGCAAGACATACCATGCAAATTCTTCAGCAATGCAGGAACATAGCCCTGAGCTTCAATATACAGGCTGCCCAAAGTCACACCAAACCCACAGGCATCTCAAAACTCACTACTGGACACTTCATTGCACTCCAGAGAGAAGAAATCCAGCTCCACCCATTAGAACACCAACCAAGCTTCCCTAACCAGGAAACCTTAACAAGCCACTTGTCCAACCCCACCCACAGGAGGGAACCTCTACAAAAAAGAGGAATCACAAACTGCCAGAATACAGAAAGGCCACCCCAAACACAGCAATATAAACAAGATGAAAAGGCAGAGAAATACCCAGCAGGTAAAGGAACAGGATAAATGCCCACCAAACCAAACAAAAGAGGAAGAGATAGGGAGTCTACCTGAAAAAGAATTCAGAATAATGATAGTAAAATGATCTAAAATCTTGAAAACGAAATCGAGTTACAGATAAATCTGGAGACAAGGATTGAGAAGATGCAAGAAATGTTTAACAAGGACCTACAAGAAACAAAAAAGAGTCAATCAATAATGAATAATGCAATAAATGAGATCAAAACACTCTGGAGGGAACCAACAGTAGAGTAACAGAGACAGAAGATAGGATAAGTGAGGTAGAAGATTGAATGGTAGAAATAAGCAGAGAGGAAAAAAGAAAAAAGAATTAAAAGAAATGAGGACAACCTCGGGGACCTCTTGGACAATGTTAAATGTCCCAACATTCGAATCATAAGTGTTCTAGAAGAAGAAGATAAAAAGAAAGGCCATGAGAAAATACTTGAGGAGATAATAGTTGAAAATTTCCCTAAAATGGGGAAGGAAATAGTCACCCAAGTCCAAGAAACCCAGAGAGTCCCAAACAGGATAAACCCAAGGCAAAATACCCCAAGACACATATTAATCAAATTAACAAAGACCAAACACAAAGAACAAATATTAAAAGCAGCAAGGGAAAAACAACAAATAACACACAAGGGGATTCCCATAAGGATAATAGCTGATCTTTCAATAGAAATTCTTCAGGCCACAAGGGAATGGCAGAACATACTTAAAGTGATGAAAGAAAATAACCTACAACCCAGATTACTGTACCCAGCAAGGATCTCATTCAAATATAAAGGAGAAATCAAAAGCTTTACAGACAAGCAAAAGCTGAGAGAATTCAGCACCACCAAACCAGCTCTCCAAAAAATGCTAAAGGATCTTCTCTAGACAGGAAACACAGAAAAAGTGTATAAATTTGAACCCCAAACAACAAAGTAAATGGCAACGGGATCATACTTATCAATAACTACCTTAAATGTAAATGGGTTGAATGCCCCGACCAAAAGACAAAGACTGGCTGAGTGGATACAAAAACGAGACCCCTGTATATGCTGTCTACAAGAGACCCACCTCAAAACAAGGGACACATACAGACTGAAAGTGAGGGGCTGGAAAAAGGTATTTCATGCAAATGGAGACCAAAAGAAAGCAGGAGTAGCAATACTCATATCAGAAAAAATAGACTTTAAAATAAAGGCTGTGAAAAGAGACAAAGAAGGACACTACATCATGATCAAAGGATCAATCCAAGAAGAAGATATAACAATTACAAATATATATGCACCCAACATAGGACCACTGCAATACGTAAGGCAAATGCTAACAAGTATGAAAGAGGAAATTAACAATAACACAATAATAGTGGGAGACTTTAATACCCCACTCACACCAATGGATAGATCAACTAAACAGAAAATTAACAATGAAACACAAACTTTAAATGATACAATGGACCAGTTAGACCTAATTGATATCTATAGGACATTTCACCCCAAAACAATGAATTTCACCTTTTCTCAAGTGCACACGGAACCTTCTCCAGGATAGATCACATCCTGGGCCATAAATCTAGGCTTGGTAAATTCAAAAAAACTGAAATCATTCCAAGCATCTTTTCTGACCACAATGCAGTAAGATTAGATGTCAATCACAGGAAAAAAACCTATTAAAAATTCCAACATATGCAGGCTGAATAACATGCTTCTGAATAACCAAAAAATCAGAGAAGAAATTTTAAAAAATCAAAATATGTATAGAAATGAATGAAAATGAAAACTCAACAACCCAAAACCTATGAGACACTGTAAAAGCAGTGCAAAGGGGAAGGTTCATAGCAATACAGGCTTACCTCAAGAAACAAGAAAAAGCCAAATAAATAACCTAACTCTTCATCTAAAGCAACTAGAAAAGGAAGAAATGAAGAACCCACCCCAGGGTTAGTAGAAGGAAAGAAATCTTAAAAATTAAGGCAGAAATAAATGCAAAAGAAACGAAAGACCATAGCAAAAATCAACAAAGCTAAAAGCTGGTTCTTTGAGAAGATAAATAAAATTGACAAACCACTAGTCAGACTCATCAAGAAACAAAGGGAGAAGAAGCAAATCAACAAAATTAGAAATGAAAATGGAGAAATCACAACAGGCAACACAGAAATACAAAGGATCATGAGACTACTATCAGCAACTATATGCCAATAAAATGGACAACTTGGAAGAAATGGACAAATTCTTAGAAAAGTATAACTTTCCAAAACTGAACCAGGAAGAAATAGAAAATCTTAACAGACTCATCACAAACACAGAAATCAAAACTGTAATCAGAAATCTTCCAGCAAACAAAAGCCCAGGACTAGATGGCTTCACAGCTGAATTCTACCAAAAATTTAGAGAAGAGCTAACACCTGTCTTACTCAAACTCTTCCAAAAATTTGCAGAGGAAGGTAACCTTCCAAACTCATTCTGAGGCCACCATCACCCTAATACCAAAACCAGACAAAGATGCCACAAAAAAAAGAAACTACAGGCCAATATCACTGATGAACATAGATGCAAAAATCCTTAACAAAATTCTAGTAAACAGAATCCAACAACACATTAAAAAGATTATACATCATGTCCAAGTGGTCTTTATATCCCAGGGATGTAAGGATTCTTTAATATCCATAAATCAATATAATACATCATATTAACAAATTGAAAGATAAAAACCATATGATTATCTCAATAGATGCAGAGAAAGCCTTTGACAAAATTCAACACCCACTTATGATAAAAAACCCTCCAGAAAGCAGGAATAGAAGGAACATACCTCAACATAATAAAAGCTATATATGACAAACCCATAGCAAACATTATCCTCAATGGTGAAAACTTGAAAGCATTTCCCCTAAAGTCAGGAACAAGACAAGGGTGCCCACTTTCACCACTACTATTCAACATAGTTTTGGAATTTTTGGCCACAGCAATCAGAGCAGAAAAAGAAAGAAAAGGAATCCAAATTGGAAGAGAAGAAGTAAAACATTTACTGTTTGCAGATGACATGATCCTCTACATAGAAAATCCTAAAGACTCCACCAGAAAATTACTAGAGCTAATCAATGAATATAGTAAAGTTGCAGGATGTAAAATCAACACACAGAAATCCCTTGCATTCCTATACACTAGTAATGAGAAAACAGAAAGAGAAATTAAGGAAACAATTCCATTCACCATTGCAACGAAAAGAATAAAATACTTAGGAATATATCTACCTAAAGAAACTAAAGACCTATATATAGAAAACTATAAAACACTGATGAAAGAAATCAAAGAGGACACTAATAGATGGAGAAATATACCATGTTCATGGATTGGAAGAATCAATATAGTGAAAATGAGTATACTACCCAAAGCAATTTACAAATTCAATGCAATCCCTATCAAGCTACCAGCCACATTTTTCACAGAACTAGAACAAATAATTTCAAGCTTTGTATGGAAATACAAAAAACCTTGAATAGCCAAAGCAATCTTGAGAAAGAAGAATGGAACTGGAGGAATCAACTTGCCTGACTTCAGACTCTACTACAAAGCCACAGTCATCAAGACAGTATGGTACTGGCACAAAGACAGACATATAGATCAATGGAACAAAATAGAAAGCCCAGAGATAAATCCACACACATATGGACACCTTATCTTTGACAAAGGAGGCAAGAATATACAATGGAGTAAAGACAATCTCTTTAACAAGTGGTGCTGGGAAAACTGGTCAACCACATGTAAAAGAATGAAACTAGATCACTTTCTAACACCGCACACAAAAATAAACTCAAAATGGATTAAAGATCTAAATGTAAGATCAGAAACTATAAAACTCCTAGAGGAGAACATAGGCAAAACACTCTCAGACATAAATCATAGCAGGATCCTCTATGATCCACCTCCCAGAATGCTGGAAATAAAAGCAAAAATAAACAAATGGGATCTAATTAAAATTAAAAGCTTCTGCACAACAAAGGAAAATATAAGCAAGGTGAAAAGACAGCCATCTGAATGGGAGAAAATAATAGCAAATGAAGCAACTGACAAACAACTAATCTCAAAAATATACAAGCAACTTCTGCAGCTCAACTCCAGAAAAATAAACGACCCAATCAAAAAATGGGCCAAAGAACTAAATAGACATTTCTCCAAAGAAGACATACGGATGGCTAACAAACACATGAAAAGATGCTCAACATCACTCATTATTAGAGAAATGCAAATCAAAACCACAATGAGGGACCACTTCACACCAGTCAGAATGGCTGCGATCCAAAAATCTGCAAGCAATAAATGCTGGAGAGGGTGTGGAGAAAAGGGAACCCTCCTACACTGTTGGTGGGAATGCAAACTAGTACAGCCACTATGGAGAACAGTGTGGAGATTCCTTAAAAAATTGCAAATAGAACTACCTTATGACCCAGCAATCCCACTTCTGGGCATACACACCGAGGAAACCAGAATTGAAAGAGACACATGTACCCCAATGTTCATCGCAGCACTGTTTATAATAGCCAGGACATGGAAACAACCTAGATGTCCATCAGCAGATGAATGGATAAGCAAGCTGTGGTACATATACACAATGGAGTATTACTCAGCCGTTAAAAAGAATTCATTTGAATCAGTTCTGATGAGATGGATGAAACTGGAGCCGATTATACAGAGTGAAGTAAGCCAGAAAGAAAAACACCAATACAGTATACTAGCACATATATATGGAATTTAGGAAGATGGCAATGACGACCCTGTATGCAAGACAGGGAAAGAGACACAGATGTGTATAACGGACTTTTGGACACAGAGGGAGAGGGAGAGGGTGGGATGATTTGGGAGAATGACATTCTAACATGTATACTATCATGTGAATTGAATCGCCAGTCTATGTCTGACGCAGGATGCAGCATGCTTGGGGCTGGTGCATGGGGATGACCCAGAAAGATGTTATGGGGAGGGAGGTGGGAGGGGGGTTCATGTTTGGGAATGCATGTAAGAATTAAAGATTTTAAAATTTAAAAAATAAAAAAAAAACGAAAAAAAAAAATAAACAAATGGGACCTAATTAAAATTAAAAGCTCTGCACAACAAAGGAAACTATAAACAAGGTGAAAAGACAGTCTTCAGAATGGGAGAAAATAATAGCAAATGAAGCAATGGACAAATCATTAATCTCAAAAATACACAAGCCATTCCTGTAGCTCAATTTCAGAAAAATAAACGACCCAATAAAAAAATGGGCCAAAGAACTAAACAGACATTTCCCCAAAGAAGACATACAGATGGCTAATAAACACATGAAAAGATGCTCAACATCACTCATTATCAGAAAAATGCAAATCAAAACCACAGTGAGGTACCATCTCACACCGGACAGAATGGCTGCTATCCAAAAATCTACAAGCAATAAATGCTGGAGAGGGTGTGGAGAAAAGGGAACCCTCTTATACTGTTGGTGGGAATGCAAGCTGGTACAGCCACTATGGAGAACAGTGTGGAGATTCCTTAAAAAACTGGAAATAGAACTGCCATACGACCCAGCAATCCCACTGCTGGGCTACACACCGAGGAAACCAGAATTGAAAGAGAAACGTGTACCCCAATGTTCATTGCAGCACTGTTTATAATAGCCAGGACATGGAAGTAACCTAGATGTCCATCAGCTGGCAAATCATAAGAAAGCTGTGGTACATATACACAATGGAATATTACTCGGCCATTAAAAAGAATACATTTGAATCAGTTCTAATGAGGTGGATGAAACTGGAGCTTATTATACAGAGTAAAGTAAGCCAGAAAGAAAAACACCAATACAGTATGCTGCTGCTGCTGCTAAGTCGCTTCAGTCGTATATGGAGTTTAGAAAGATGGTAATGATAACCTTATATGCAAGACAGCAAAAGAGACACAGATGTATAAAACAGTCTTTTGGACTCTGTGGGAGAAGGCGAGGGTGGGATGATCTGAGAGAATAGCATTTAAACATGTATATTATCATATGTGAAACAGATCGCCAGTCCATGTTTGATGCATGAGAGAGGGTTCTAAGGGCTGGTGCACTGGGATGACCCAGAGGGATGGGATGGGGAGGGAGGTGGGAAGGGGGTTCAGGATGGGGAACACATGTAAACTCATGGCTGATTCACATCAATGTATGGCAAAAACCACTACAATATTGTAAAGTAATTAGTCTCCAATTAAAATAAATACATTTTTTTAAAAATCCAAAATAAGATAGTAATGGAAGAACCGAGGTACAAAAAAGAGCTAAACAGCAGAAGTCCTTCATTATTAGTAATCACTATGAATGCAAATTAATTAAACTCTCCAATCAAAAGGCAGAAATTAGCAAGATGAATTTTAAAAACATGATCTATTTGTATGCTGTCTACAAGAAACTCACTTTAGATCCAAAAACAAACAAGTTGAAAGTGAAAGGATGATTAAAGGGATTCCAAGAAAATGATAACAAAAAGAGAGCTGGGGTGGCTATACTAAAATCAAACAAAACAGATTTCAAGTCAAAATTGTTATAGGAGACAAAGATGGACATTATACATTGACAAACGGGTCAATCCATCAGGAAGATAGAACAGTCATAAACAAAACAACAGACCCACTCCTGAATACATGAAGCAAAAATTGACAGAATTGAAGAAGGAAACGGACAGTTATACAATAATAGAGATGTCAGTATCCCACTTTCACTAATGAATAAACAGCTAGACAGAAGATCAATAAGGAAATAGAGAACTTGAAACAATAATACAAACCTAACATATATATATATATATATATGTATGTATAATATTCCATTCAACAAGAGCATAATATGTATTCTTCTGAAATGCACATGGAGCATTCTCCTGTATAAACCATATGCTAGGCTACAAAATAAGTCTTAATAAATTTTAAAAGATTGAAACCACGCAAAGTATCTTCTCTGATCACAACTGAACAAAACTACACAATCAATAACAAAAGGAAGACTGGAAAATTCACAAATAGGTGGAAATTAAACAACATACCCTTAAGCAATGAATGGGTCAAAGAAGAAATCAAAAAGAAAGTTAGAAAATACTTTGACATGAATTAATACTAAAACACAACATAAACTTATGTGGTACAGCAAAAGCAGTCTTTAGAAATGCATAGCTGTATATGCTTGTTAAAAAGAGAAGCTCCCAAATCACTACCCTAATGTTCCACCTTAAGGAACCCAGAAAGATGAAACTAAACCCAAAGCTAGCAAGAGGAAGGAAATAATAGAGATTAAAGCAGAGATAATGAAATAGGGAATAGAAAAACAATATGAAAAATCAATGAAACCAAAAGTCGATCCTTTGAAAAGTAAAACAAAATGGACAAATGTTTAGCTAGATTGATTAGGAAAAAATAAGACACAAATTATTAAAATCAGAATTGAAAGGGAACAATTACTACCAACCTTACAGAAATAAAAAGGATTATAAAACAGTACTATGAATACTTGTATAGATAGCCTAAATGAAATGGACAAATTCCCAGACACATCCAAATTACTAAAATTGAATAAAAAAGAAATGGAAAACCTGAATACACCTATAGCAACAGATTGAATCAGTAATCAAAACCTCAAAACAATGAAAAAAGCAGGACCAGATGGCTTCACTGGTGAATTCTACCAAACCTTTAAATAATAATACCAATCCTTCACAAATATTTCAAAACACATATAAGAGGGAACACTTTCTGATTCTACGAGGCAAGCATTAGCATGACTCCAAAGCCAGATAAAGGCATCACAAGAAATGAATGCTATAACCTAAATCCCTCATGAATACACATGCAAAATACTAGCAAACCAAATCCAATAGCATTTTAAGGGCAATTATACATGATGAGCAACTGGGATTTACCCCAGAATTAGGAGGTTTAACATATGAAAATCACTATATAATATGTGAAAATTAAATGTAATATACCATATTAAAAGAATGAAGGAAAAAATAATATGATCATCATGATTGATGTGGAAAAAGCCAATCCAATTAACCACACAATAGTTTGTGAATGGAAGTGTTAATGAGGACAGTCTACTTATTTTCCAATTGTTGATGGGTATTGTTGGCTGGCCAAAGCTAGATGCATGAAATACACATACATGCCCTCTCATGTCAAATGATTTTTCATATGGATATGTGTTTGTCAAACCATACTATATGCCCTAAGCTTTGGTATTTTTGACATTTGAAATTGTAGAAGCTTTACTTCCATAAAAATCTCTATTAGTTTGCTTCATGAAAGAACTGAAAACATCCGCAAACTTTTTTTTTCCAGAAATACTGTCTCCCATATCTTACAAATTACAGTGCTGATTATTTGGTTTTTAGAATTGGACAGAAAATGTAAAACAACAGGCAAATCAAAAGCCAAAAATGGCAGCTCCTTCCTCAAACATCCCCTTAGTATTGAGCTACAGCAGGAAAAAAGAAAGGTAAGAAGAAATTATGCCTCTGACTTATGCACCCGCCACCCCTAACCTGCAACTTTGGCTGGAACCAACACTCACCTCCTTGCTTGTCAAGATGTTGTATGATGAACTCTTCCTAGGTAACTCATAATCAACAGACATTTCTTCAAGATCCTTAGAGATGGAGTCAGATAGAATGAGATGTGAGCTGATGCTGGGTTGGCATGTATGCAGTAGTGGGATCTGTCAAGGAAGAGTATAGAAAGAAAAAGTTAAAACCTTGTGTGTCTCCCCCCAAATTACCTGTCGCTCAAAGGTTGAAGGGTTAAGAACCCAAAGTGGGGAAAAAAAAAGAAAAATGAGCCAAGGAAAGAATCTCCTACTCCCTTGTCTTCACTTCTTGTACCTACACAAACCAAAGACTAATAAATAGCCTGGGTTCACACTCTGGGTTGCTGCACACTTTTGCCAATCCCAAAGACAGAAACTTCAAATTGCTTCCTTGCTCAAAACCAGAATCCTGGTGTTCTCTCTTACTGATGCCAACTAGAAATCTTATTTGAGTCCGATCTTTGTTTTGATTTTGGTCTTATCTTTGGAAGTCCAGATCTTGGGGAGGTGAGTCTTTGGGTTATGTTCTGGGCTTGGCATCCAGGCTACAATCTTTATTTCTATCATTCTCTCTGTCCAGGAATTATCTGGATGGAATCTTGACTGTGTTGGTTGCTTATCTTAAGCCTGTTGAGACTGATTTTCTGGCAATTTTAGAAAATCTACACAACTATTCCTGGTTAGAACTGGATGACTAGTTTTCTGAAGGGGATAAAAGTTGTTCATTTGGTTTTACCTTGAGCTGCAGCAGACTGATTTAGTTGATTCCAGTTAGTAGTTCATGTTATATACTTGAATTTGGGGCACTGGCCCCTGCCATGATCCTCTTGATGTGTATCAGAATCCCTGATTTTATCTTTAACAAATACTGGCTAAGCATGTACAATGTGCCACACCCATTCTAGGCACTGGGTCTATAGCAATAAACAAAACAAAATCCTTGTTGACATGAAGCTGACATGCTGGATTCTGTCATAGGCTCTGCTCCTGCTCAGGACAGATGGATGTCAAACTCTCAAAGCCAGAGAAAAGGAGCCACATTGAGTTTCTGCCTGTGGAGTACTCCTGGCCAACCTCTAAGGTGCCCTCTTATGACTACTACGCCCCACTGGGGGCTCTTAAGAACAGACCTTGGGGATTAAAAATCCCAAAGCACAATTGTAATAATAATCATTGTAGTAATGGCAGTTAACTTTTATGGAAGGCTTTACTTGGCTTTTGTTGTTCACTCACTAAGTTGTGTCTGACTCTTTGCAACCTCATGGAATGCAGCACACCAACCTTCCCTGTCCTTCACTATCACCTGGAGTTTGCTCAAACTCATGTCTATTGAGTCCATGATGCCATCCAACCATCTCATTCTCTGTCGCCCTCTTCTCCTCCTGCCCTCAATCTTTACCAGCATCAGGATCTTTTCCAATGAGTTGGCGCTTCACATCAGGTAGCCAGAGTATTGGAGCTTCAGCTTCAGCATCAGTCCTTCCAACGAATATTCAGGGTTGATTTCCTTTAGGATTCACTGGTTTGATCTCCTTGCAGTCCAAGAGACTTCAAGAGTCTTCTCTAGCATGACAGTTCAAAAGTATAAATTCTTCAGCTCTCAGCCTTCTTTATGGTCCAACTTTCACAGTCCATACATGACTACTGGAAAAACCATAGCTTTGACTAGACAGACTTTTGTCGGCAAAGTGATGTCTCTGCTTTTTAATATGCTGTCTAGGTCTGTCATAGCTTTCCTTCCAAGGAGCAAGTGTCTTTTAATTTCATGGCTGTAGTTACTGTCCACAGTGATTTTGGAGCCCAAGGAAACAAAGACTGTCACTGTTTCCATTTTTTCCCTCAGCGGTATGTGAACTGAGAACTTCCAGATGTTCAAGCTGGATTTAGCAAAGACAGAGGAACCAGAGATCAAACTGCCAACATCCATTGGATCATAGAAAAAAGCAAGAGAATTCCAGAAAGACATCTACTTCTGCTTCACTGAATACTCAAAAGCCTTTGACTGTGTGGATCACAACAAACTGTGGAAAATCCTTAAAGAAATGGAAATACCAGACCACTTTACCTGTCTCCTGAGAAACCTGTATGAAGGTCAAGAAGCAACAGGTACAACTGGACATGGAACAACAGGCTGGTTCCAAATTGGGAACAATACGTCAAGGCTGCATATTGTCACTCTGCTTATTTAACTTATATGCAGAGTACATAGTGTGAAATTCCAGGCTGTTGAAGCCTAGCTTGAAGGATTTTGAGCATGGCCTTGCTAGCATGTGAAATGAGTACAATTGTGTGGTAGTTTGAACCTTCTTTGGCATTGCCCTTCTTTGGGATTGGAATGAAAACTGATATTTTCCAGTCCTATGGCCACTGCTGAGTTTTCCAAATTTGCTGGCATAATGAGTGCAACACTTTCACAGTATCATCTTTTAGGATCTGAAATAGCTCAATTGGAATTCTGTCACCTCCACTAGCTTTGTTCACAGTAATGCTTCCTAAGGCCCACTTGAGTTCACACTCCAGGATATCTATCTATCTTTAGGCGATAGATGGTAACGTCAATGTGGTTACCATCGTGGTTACCTAAGCCCTTGTTTGTAAAGTTCTGTGTATTCTTGCCACCTCTTCTTAATATCTTCTGCTTCTGTTAGGTCCATACCATTTCTGTCCTTTATTGTGCCCATCTTTGCATGAAATGTTCCCTTGGTATCTCTAATTTTCTTGAAGAGATCTCTAGTCTTTCCCATTCTGTTGTTTTCCTCTATTTCTTTGCACTGATCACAAGGAAGGCTCTTTTATCTCTCCTTGCTATTCTCTGGAACTCTGCATTCAGATGGATATATCTTTCCCTTTCTCCCTTACCTTTCCCTTCTCTTCTTTCCTCAGCTATTTGTGAGGTTTCCTCACACAATGGAGACTAAAGATGTGCCCTCCTTCCTGTTGAGGCAGGGCCAGATAATTTCAACACCTTAGAGACTGGGCTAATGGAAAGACTATAGGTTGGAGGTTGACACATCTGAGTCAGAGTTCCAGGGCTACCACTAACTATATGGTCAGCTGGAACAATTTCTTTACTCTCTCTGAGTCTTTATTCAATCCTCACAGACAACCCCTTGAACTAGATATTTATATTATACCCATTATAGATGAAGAAAGGAAGGCTCAGAGAGATTAAGTAATCAGCCCAAAGTCACAAGGCCAATAAATAGTAGAGCAGAGATTCAAGCATAGGTCTGCCTGTTTGACTTCGAACAATTCTACTTTATTACCTCGGTGGTCTTGCAGCCTGCAACATGGAATTCACTTCTGGCTGCACCTCTTGGCACAGTTCCAAACATAGCTTCATGCATGCTACCAGTCCCAGCTCTAGGCAGAGTAGTAGAAACATGAGATCTCTGTGGAAGAAAGAAAAAACATGGGGGTTGGAATGCCTGCACATTAATGTCACCATTATAATACTCAGAGCATTTTTGGGGTGCATAAAGAGAAGTGAATATGGTGATCCTGGCCAATACTGTGTGTCAGGCACTAGGGAAGCACATCATATACTTAGATATTCTCTTATTCAGTGTTTACAACAGTGGGGGTGGAATCAGGAGTAGTCCAAGTATGCGCTGATGCTCGAGTTCACCATTACCTGCAAAGGTCTGCCTCTTGGGATCTCTGGAGAGGGGTATAGCTTCCTTTCTGATATTTCAGGGTCAGGCTCCAACACAAAGATACTGTCATGAGACAGGGCTCTGATCTCGATTCTGCTCTTGGCCCTGGCCAGGAAGGAAAAAGTCTTATGAAAGCAGCCAAGGGAACCAAAGATACATGTGTGTCTATACTATGGCCTACCACAGACACCTCAGAAGCATATGTGCTGACACACACAGTCTTCCATGAGATATTGAGTGAAAAAAATAAAGAATAGTATGGTCCCATTTAATACATATACATATATGACATGGGCTTCCCAGGTGGTGCTAGTGGTAAAGAGCTTGCCTGCCAGTTCAGGAGACATAAGAGACTCTGGTTCGATCCTTGGGTTGGCAAGATCCCCTGAAGGAGGGCATGGCAACCCACTCCAGTATTCTTGTCTGGAGAATCCTATGTACAGAGGACCCTGGCAGGCTACAGTCCATGGGGTCACAAAGAGTCAGACATGAATGAAGTGACTGAGCACACATATATTACATACATACATAGTTTGTGATCATAGAGAAAAGTCTGGAAGGATATCCACCAAATTGTTAGCGGTGTTTCCCTCTGAGGAATGGCACTAGGAACAGCAGGAGTACTTTCATTTTATACTCTACATACTTCTGCATAATTTTAATGTTTTCAAATGATCCACACATTTTTTTAATATAATAGCTTTACTGAGATATAGCTTACATACCAAATAATTCACCACTGAAAGTATACAGTTCAGCAGTGACAACACTGTGGAAGGGGAAGGAAGACTCTGAGTCTTGCTATTATTAAGGTGAAAGTTATAAAAGATCTTCCCTCTTCCACCCCACCCTCTGGATTTTAGTAGAGCTAATCTTAGTCTTCCTTATACCTATATGACTGAGTGACTGAACTGACTGAGACCTATAAGGCAATGGTCTGTAATGTATGGTTTGTGAGATATGAAGCAAGCCCCTTGGTGCAAAACCATCTCCCTCCCTAGTAAAGCTATCTGAAATTCCTCACATTCAATGCACTCATTAAGGTCCATTTTAATAAGACCTCTGTGCTGTTAGTAGGCAGTGTAACACATTTGCTAGCTGTCTTATTAGTTCGGTTCAGTTCAGTCGCTGAGTTGTGTCCTACTCTTTGCAACCCCATGGATTGCAGCATTCCAGGCTTCCTTGTCCATCACCAACTCCTGGAGCTTGCTCAAATTCACGTCCATTGAGTCTGTAATATCACCCAAACATCTCATCCTCTGTCTTCCCCTTCTCCTGCCCTCGATCTTTCCCAGCATCAGGGTCTTTTCCAATGAATCGGCTCTTTTGAAAAGACCCTGATGCTGGGAAATGTTGAAGGCGGGAGGAGAAGGGGACAACAGAGGATGAGATGGTTGGATGGCATCACCGACTCAATGGACATGAGTTTGAGTAAACTCCGGGAGTTGGTGATGGACAGGGAGGCCTGGCGTGCTGCAGTTCATGGGGTCACAAAGAGTCGGACATGACTGAGTAACTGAAATGAACTGAACTGACTCTGCATATAAGTTAAATAAGCAGAGTGACAATATACAGCCTTGACATACTCCTTTCCCAATTTGGAACCAGTCCATTGCTCCATGTCTGGTTCTAACTATTGCTTTTTGACATGCGTACAGATTTCTCAAGAGGCAGGTAAGGTGATCTGGTATTCCCATCTCTAAGAATCTTCCACGGTTTGTTATCCACACAGTCAAAGACTTTGGTGTAGCCAATAAAGCAGAAGTAGATGTTTTCCTGGTACTCTTGCTTTTTCTATGATCCAATGTATGTTGGCAATTTGATCTCTGATTCCTCTGCCTTTGCTAAATCCAGCTTGAACATCTGGAAGTTCTCAGTTCACATACTGCTGAAGCCTAGCTTGGAGAATTTTGAGAATTATTTTGCTAGCGTATGAGATGAGTGCACTTGTGTGGTAGTTTGAACATTCTTTGGCATTGCCTTTCTTTGGGATTGGAATGAAAACTGACCTTTTCCAGTCTTGTGGCCACTGCTAAGCTTTCCAAATTTGCTGGCATACTGAGTGCAGCACTTTCGCAGCAGCATCTTTTAGGATCTGAAATAGCTCAACTGGAATTCCATCACCTCTACTAGCTTTCATTACCTCCAAGCAAAGCCTTGAGGCAATGGATAGCAGGACACTTGAATTCTGTTGGGATTTCAGATAAGTCTGGGGTTTAAGGCCAGGGGAACAGGCCCAAGTGGAACTCCATAGAGGGCAATTCAATTGATCCAGAAAGAGCTGGGGGGTACTGGGCGTCCAGATTTTCCACATTTCTAAGATGTGGAATTTGGGCCTTCAAAGATGAAAATATGAATAGGAATGGCAGTGGAGGCTGAGAAACAGTCTTCCCCATACTTTATATGATCAGTTACAGCATTTCCCCCAGTCTTTTGGGATAGAGGGAAAAATAGACTTGGGTTCCTTGCTTGCCTGTTGTTGTTGTTGTTGTTGTTTTAATTAACACAGTGATTTCATCCTTATGTCCCAACCCAGCTAGATGGCTTCACCATCTAAGATTTTAATCACACATTATGAGACCTGGAGTCTGAGGGCTGGGCAAGCAAATCAGATCAAGGTTCCAAAATGATGGAGACTAACCTTCCCTTATGAAACAGAGGCCACCAGCTCCTCTCTAGTGGTAGGCTCCACATCTCAAGTGCTTGTAGCTGTGACACAGCAGGATTGCCCTGATCTACCCACACCCTCTCACCCAGTGCTCTTAGGGGAATGGGATATGCATTTGGTATGCCCCATCCAACCCAATGAGCTATGAAGCCCAGACAGCAAGCATATATCTATGAGCACAGGGGAAACCCCCTGGGATGTGGCTGCATTGGCAGTGGCTGCAGACCCACCTCCCACAGGCAGGGTGACCAAGAGCCCCTGAGGACCAAAGGCCAGTGATGATTCAGCTGTCAAAGGAGGATCTGGATGTAGCTCTCAGCCTTTTGCCTTGCCCTCAGTCCCCACCCCTCCTGAGCTTACCCTGGCATGGTTTGTTGACCTTGAACTGACTTCAGAAAAGAGATCTCAATACTGCTGCTGGACAAGCTTGGTTTGAGCCGTCTCCCTCCCTGGACACCTTTGGGCTCTTTCTTCTTCTTCTTGCCAAAGAAGCTCTTGAAGGCTTTAAATCTGGATTTCTTTTTTCCTGGAAGTTGTAAATGCAAGTGAGGCAGAGTGTGATGGTGAAAGGGAAGACAGGAGAGGAAATGGCCTTCGTGATGGGAACGAGGAGTAGGATCCCAAAGGCCCTGTGGGTCCTAGCTTTTGCACCAGTGCCCCTGGCATTGTTCATCTGCTTTGTTCTCTTCTTAGGAACTCATCAACAAAGTATCTGAGTTTCTGGTGAAAGCAGAAGGTCAGGCCCCAGGCTGTGGCCTTTGGGCAGCCTCTATTCAGGCTCAACTCACCCTGCATTCACTTGCCTCTCAATTTCAACTATTAACACACACCTCTTCCCTGGCCCTAAGAAGTTCATTCATACACAGCAACTTTTGAGCCAACATAAGCACTTGGTACCCTGATCACTGGAGTCTTCATGATCCAGCTGGGAAGCCAAGCTTCCACATGTGACAGATATTTCAGGACCTTTGGAAATCCATGTGGGAGCTGGTATTGCCCAACCTGTGTGCTGCAAGGATGCAGACCCAAGGAACGAGTGCAGGGGGTTGGTGTGGTCATGGAAGATGTCTTCTAAGAAGGGCTTTATGAGGAAGGGAGAGGGCCAGGAATTGGGCAGAAAGGGATGCTGGGCAAAGAAGCACCCTGTGCAAAAGGCGTGACAACGTCACCAAAGAATTTTGCAAGGGAGGGTGTGTGTGTGTGTGCATGTATGTGTGGGTGTATTATGCGCACTCTTCCTCAATTATTGCTGATTGGTTCAGATTACCTACAGGGCTGCTGCCCTCTGCACATGCAGATAATTGAAAGTTTGTTCTACTATCATTAAAAAAAAACAACAGGGCAGCAGTGAGGAATGTGACCTTTCAATGCTCTTCAGGCTCTCTCTGGGTTTTCTTGAGTTTCCTAATAAGAACATGCATCTTTCTCCCGGCTCAGAAGAGGGGGAGGGAAGGGGAGTTTGTGCTGCATTCATCCGTGAGAAGGAACCTGCTTTTACTGCTTCACATGCAGTAATTTACCAACTCAGGTGTCTCATTCCAATTCCCAACAGCCTGGTCTCTGGAAGCCAACAAGACTGTTATAAGATAGGCTTAGTGGTGTGATGGAAAACACCACCAGAGAGTAAGAAAACTCTGGAATACTGAGCTTGGTTTGGCTCTGCTATTGATTAGCTCTGTAACCACAGGCAAGTCACTCAACCTCTCTGGGGCTCAGCTGGAAAATGAGGGGATCATGCTAATCAATGTCTCCCAAAGCGTGTTCAGAGGGATGCTCATAGGTCTGTTGCATGAAAAGGGGGGTCTGCAGTCTAGTCAATCTGGAAAACGTTGATTAAACACAGTTTAGGGGTCTGTGTTCCAACAAAACTTTTCTGAAACTTCAACATGCCTATGTGGATGGTGAAGTACCACGAAACTGGGTAACAATGCTGTCTCCCCAGTGCATGTATGCAGAACATCTAGCAAAACACACTTAGGCAAATGCTGAAGTAGGGCTCCTTCTAGTGCTGAAATACTATGGCCTGTCTGTGTACTGATTACTCCTGGGCCTGCCTAGTCTAGAACCTTTGGAAAGGTTTCTAAACCTCAAGGCCTGCCTTAAGTCCAATTTTCCACCATCGCTACAATTCATGTTCCTCTTTGCACACTTAAAAGTTGACTGTTGGCACCACACATTTTGCATCTGAATGTTCTCTAGTCTGTGCCTTCATTCATTCATTCAACTATTCAGTGAACATTTATTAAGGTCAAGCACTTACTATGTTTTGTGCATCAATGAGAGGAATAAGATACGGTTCTATGTTTTAGCAACTGTCCCCCAACTCAGGGCTGTAGGCAGGCCCTCTTTAGCATCCTTTTTAGCAACTAGCACAGTGCAAACACATTGTGACACTCCAGAGACAACTGAATCTACTGAGGGGTGCAGAAAACCAACATAGCTTGTCACATCCCTTCCTTAAATTGAGATCACTGTGCAGAGCCATTCTTAAGCATCCACCATTTAAATACTGGCCCTTATCAGGATTGATATAAATTGTAAATAATGTAGTAGAGTTTGGCATAGGATCTGGCATGTAGTAAATGCTAATAAATGAGCTAGAATTAAGGAATCAATTATTGTCTATTAAAACCAGATTCAATTCTATCTGTAAAACTGATCTATCAATTCTAACCATCTAACCATCTATAGATAAAGAGAAGCACCATTGGGGCAATGAAGGAAGATGGTAGTATGTATGCTTGATAATCCTTGCTTAAGTAACTTCAGTTCTGAAAGGTCTGAGGAATCTCTCATTTAGTAGGATATACACAGGGAAATGGCAACCCACTCCAGTATTCTTGCATGGAGAATCCCATGGACAGAGGAGTCTGGTGGGCTACAGTCCATGGGGTCCCAAAGAGTCAGACACGACTGAGCAACTTCACACACACACACACACACACCTACATAGGGTCATGGTTAGGATAAATTTGGCAAGTTTACCTTGAGACAGACAGAATAAAGCCTAAAGATGCATTAGGAAATATATATATTTCCCAAGTTCCCTTCTTTAATTTTTTAAGGAAAAAAATTAAATGAATTTCTAGGATAATGAATTATTTAAAATGATGTTTGACCTCATAGAACTACTGTGAGGATTCAATGTGAAAGTGCTGAAAAGTATACAGGACAGAGTAGGCTGGCTGTAAAATAATCTGCATTTTGCTCCCCAGCTTTCTTAATGTTCCCACCCCACCAAGGATACACAATGGAGTATTACTCAGCCGTTAAAAAGAATTCATTTGAATCAGTTCTGATGAGATGGATGAAACTGGAACCGATTATACAGAGTGAAGTAAGCCAGAAAGAAAAACACCAATACAGTATACTAACACATATATATGGAATTTAGGAAGATGGCAATGACGACCCTGTATGCAAGACAGGGAAAGAGACACAGATGTGTATAACGGACGTTTGGACTTAGAGGGAGAGGGAGAGGGTGGGATGATTTGGGAGAATGACATTCTAACATGTATACTATCATGTAAGAATTGAATCGCCAGTCTATGTCTGACGCAGGATGCAGCATGCTTGGGGCTGGTGCATGGGGATGACCCAGAGAGATGTTATGGGGAGGGGAGGTGGGAGGGGGGTTCATGTTTGGGAACGCATGTAAGAATTAAAGATTTTAAAATTTAAAAAATAAAAAACTAAAAAAAAATCCATGAAATAGGGAGATTTTTATGTAAAATCCTGATTACTATACTCTGTTAATGACTATACTCAGTTTTTTACTGGGATATATTTACCAATTAGATCTCAGGGTAAGTGCTCTTATCTGTAGTATTTGCCTACTTCTGTGGTGAAAATACTCCCATTGTGGTCAATTTCAAGCTAGTAATATGACATTTGGGAAGAGACATGCACAGCCTCTCAAGTCATCATGTGCCAGCTCTAACAGACCACTAAATAATTCCTGCCCAGTGATAAAGAATTGGGCAGTGCCACCTCACAAACAGGAAGGAGCCTTTGTAGGCATTGCCATTTTTCAAACAGAAGGAATGGGATTTATTGATTCTTGACAGGTAGATCTCCTTCTGGCCTTCTGAAATGAGAACAACTTTCTGCTCAGTGTTGGGAACCATAATGGTTATTGTCCTTCTTGCTTAGAAATCCCAGAAGGGAAGGGAGGTGGGTAAAGCTAGAGGATTTCAAGTTGCAAACGTGCTTCTTACATACCAGCAAAGAGAGACAGGAGAGAATCAGCAGGTGGTAGCTAGATCCATGACACAATCTATAAACACTTAATAACTGAATAAAAACACTTCCAGTAAACTTTTCAGGCTGTAAAACTGAGTGTACCAAACATAATTGTACAAAACTTCATAATTTGTACAAGCCAAATTATGCTTTAACACATTTTTATGTTCCTAAATTAACCAAATGACTAATGACTTAAGAACTATGCTGCTGCTGCTGCTGCTGCTGCTGCTGCTGCTGCTGCTAAGTCGCTTCAGTCATGTCCGACTCTGTGTGACCCCGTAGACAGCAGCCCACCAGGCTCCCCCATCCCTGGGATTCTCCAGGCAAGAACACTGGAGTGAGCTGCCATTTCCTTCTTCAATGCATGAAAGTGAAAAGTGAAAGTGAAGTTGTTCAGTCATGTCTGACTCCTAGCGACCCCATGGACTGTAGCCTACCAGGCTCCTCCGTCCATGGGAGTTTCCAGGCAAGAGTACTGGAGTGGGGTGCCATTGCCTTCTCCATAAGAACTATAACAGGTGTTAAAAATTAAGTATGCACACATTTCAATTTCCCTCCAATCTTCCATTTATTCCATTTACAGCTTATTTTCCCATGAGGATGTAAAATATTGGTTGGCCAAAAAGCTCATTTGGGTTTATGAACTTTCCCAATTCCCTGGGTGGGGAAGATCCCCTGTAGAAAGAAATGGCAACCCACTCCAGTATTCTTGCCTGGGAAATCCCATAGACAGAAGAGCGTAGTGTGCTACAGTCCATGGGGTCCAAAAGAGCTGGACATGACTTAGTGACTAAACAACACTTATGTAGGTCACCTATACACTGGGTAACTTATTCCCCTACAAGGCACAGCAGTGATGGTCAGTGAGCTGACAGCTGTCTGGATTTCTCCTGTAACAAAGCCATTGACCTCCCTGTCCAAGTCCAAGGACTACATATTCCCAAACAGGCAGTAGCTTTCAACATCCCCATCCACTGAGGGCCGGCAGTATGTCATATGCCAGGAAACAGCCCATGGAAGCCATCCCCTGACCTTCCCCCAGAGGAAAAAACACAACTCCAACGAAGAAATTATTGCCTCGGATTGTGTATTTGCTTATCTACCATGCACACAGGCAGCCCTTCTGGGTTGAACTTAATGAGCTTTCAAAATGCAAGGCACATAATGGTGACCTTGCTCTCTTGCATTGCTTCTTGGGAAGAAAACTCTTCTAATTAGCCTTTCTTCCCTTCAGCTTCCCAACAGCCACTGTATTCTCTGTCTGGCAATGACTCATACTACAAATGTACCCAAATGTTTGGTCTCTTAAAAAGGATTGTGAATAGAGAAAGGGTATTTCCTTACCTCCACTCTTCATCAAGATGCACTGCATTGCCATCTTTTTTGGTAGACATCTGTCTAGCTCGTATCCAAAAAGATAGGTCAGTTCATTTGGTTGTTGGGGCTGCCTTGGTGAGGAGGCCTATCATTCATTTATTTATTCATTCATTTCTTAAAAACTTTTGAGTGTCTAATCACGCTCTCTGAGGCCCAATACTGAACAATGGTGACACAGAGATGAAGACCCAAGCCCTGCCCTGAGGGATCCGTGCACCATGTTCAGCATCCCCCTACTGACTTCATTAGTGAAGTCAGGCCTCTGGGAAGCCACAAGAAGGTTCCCTGCTCTCTGTCTTTTCAGACCAAGTCTTCTGCCCCACACACTACTAAGAAAACTCAGCAATCATTGAAGAACAACCCAGTGAACTGTTCAATTCAGTTCTGTCTTTAAATTCAATGTCTCACCTTATATCTTTGGGTTCTTCCCCTTCCCCCCACATTTTTTTTTCAGTGTCAGTAAAACTTATCATTGTTTAGTGACCTTTGCCTATTACCCCATTCATGGTCTCCCATCACTCACAGGGGATTCATAGTTTATAATTATAATTTAAATGAATACACATCTAAGTAGATTTTGCAAAAGAAATTTTTGTAAATTGTTCCCATTTAATAGAAGCCTATGGTGATGTCTTTTGTTACTATACCCCCTTTACACCTCAAAATTACAAATTTATCTGTTAGTTAAATCTGGATTACTATTTATGGCAAAACCTCAATTGAACCTCTCAGATCATGGCCTGTTCTGGTTTCTTTTTCTGATTAAGCAGAAATACTTCTTTTGCCTTAGTAAACAGAACCTGGTAACCATCTTCAAGGAAGACTGCAAGGTCTAGACAAAACTTTTTAGACTATCAGAGATTAAGATGAAAGAGAAGAGCTTAGAAGATGGAAAAGCAAATATTGACTGAGTCTATTGTCATTAGAAATTTGATATGAACTTGTCTTCTTGTGACTTGATTCTTTCTTCTAGGGGTTAGACACACTAAACAAGCCTAGTTCTAGTTATCAAGATTCTATTGGGATACTTACCCTCATCACTGGTCTCCAGAATTTCCACACTGCCAGAAACTTCAATTAGTGATTCAGACATAATTGGTTCACTAAAATAAAATATAGAGCAAGAAACCAAAAAAAAATCATTCGATATCCAGTATATTACACAATCATTTTACCCGACTCCTTATCCTCCAGTTAGATTCTTAAACTATGCCAGAAAAGATACATAAAGGGAATTGCCATTAGAGAGAACTATTCTTCCTCTAAAAAAGACAATAATTCCATTTACATGAAATGTACAAGATAGGTAAACACAGAAAGTGTTTTGCTTAGGGCTAGAGGTATTTTTTGAGTGACAGAGTACAGAATTTCTTTTTGAGGTGATAACAATATTCTAAAATTAATTGTGATAGTCACACAAATCTTTGTGTTTTTTTTTTCCTAAATTTTATTTATTTGGCTCCATAGGGTCTTAGTTGTGGCACCCAGGATCCTTGTTGTGGTGTGAGGGTTGTGGCTCGCAGGATAGTTGCTCTGTGGCATGTGGAATCTTAGTTCCCCAACCAAGGATCAAACCTGAATCCCCTGCATTGGAAGGCAGATTCTTAACCACCAGGGAAGTCTCCAAATCTTTGAATATACTAAAAAGCACTGAACTGTATGCTTTAAAAGAGTGAATTGTATCATATATGAATTATAGCTCAATAAGGCTATTACTGGGACTTCCCTGGCAGTTCAGTGGTTAAGACTCCATGCTTCCAATGCAGGGGTGCAAGTTTGATCCCTGGTGAGGAAACTAAGATCCCACATGCCATGCAGCTCAGCCAAGAATAAATAAATAAAGAAAGCTGTTACCAAAAAATAAAAGACAAATATACAAAACCTGATCTATTGTTTGTGTGGGGGCCCATTAGATTTGGAGGCCTTTTACTATTCATGGGTGTACCCAGGCAGACAGAATTGTATTGATAAGCTATAAAGAAAAAATTGAGATACCCAACTACATAAAAATTTTAAACTTTTGGCCAAAAAAAGTAGAGTCAGCAAAAGAATAACAAACTAAGAAGTAATACAGAAAATATAGACTTCAGGGTCGATTTTCTTAACTGTCAAGCATGCATATAAATCAATAAAAGACAAACAACTGGATATAAAATGGGGCAAATGATACAACAGGAAGTTTATCAAAGAAATACATAAAGAAATGCTCAGTCCTACTCATAATTAAAGAAATATAAATCAAAATATCAAGTCAACATTTTCACCTATCAGATTGTCAATAAGTTTTAATTTTGATGTTCCATGCTGACAAAGATGGGAAAAATAGACATGTTCATACATTATGGAGTGTAAATTGTTCTCTGAATAAGCAATTTCACAGTATCAAAATAAAAAAAATACACCTACCTTTTGATACAGTAACATCACAATTGGAACTTTACCCTGTAGCTATACTCACACTTGCACACAAAAATATACATGCAAGAATGTTTCTTACAGCATTGTTTTAAGTAGCCCCAAATGAGAAATGGCCAAAGTGACCATCAAAAGGATAATTCTCCCTTGACTCTGATTCTATGTCATGGGAGAATTATCTGTCCCTGGCCTCCTTTCCATTAGTGCAGATAATCAACTGAGAGTCTACTGTACATTTTCTTTTTTTTAGGCAAGTCTCAGATTTTTTATTTAAAGAAATGATGCATAATACATAGCAATAATTTCAACAAGCTTTTTGTTTAAAATTTAGCCTCTATAGACTCAAAAGCACAAGTAATTACTTACATATCTAAAAATAATACTCTGAAATTTCTTATTATTTTTCATCTTCTGTACTGTTTTTGCTATCAAGATATAGGTATTCCTATATAATGCTTTTGCCTTCCCGATTGACTCAGTGGTAAAGAAACTGTAGGAGGCCCAGTTTCAAACCCTGGTTAGGCACAATCCCCTGGTGAAGGAAATGGCAACTCACCCAGTATTCTTGCCTGGAGAATTCCACGGACAGAGCACCCTGGAGGGCTATAGTCCATGGGGTCAAAAAGAGTTAGACATGACTTAGCAACTAAAACAACAACAATATAACGCTTTAGATTTTTTTCCTGTATATTAACCTTAATCATAATACATTTTCCATTCATTCTAGCCAAAGCTAGAGATGATATGTCTAGGGAAGCATGTCAGTTGATAATCGCAATTTGTAAATTATGCTGACCTTTTTAATGGAAGTTGGTGTGTGGTGGGAAAGGGTTCTGATCAGTACCATAACCCAGAGAAAGGATGCTATATTCATATACAGCAGGAGCACTGTGGAGAGGCAGGCAGGGACTTATCATAGTTCCTTATCATAGCTCCCCTTGGGGTCTTGATTCAAGTACCATCAAGTTGAATTAAGTAGGTTCTGGATTCCCTCTCCCTACCCTGGATCTCTTCAGTTCAGTTCAGTCGCTCAGTCGTGTCGGACTCTTTGCAACCCCATGAATCACAGCACGCCAGGCCTCCCTGTCCATCATCACCTCCCGGAGTTCACTCAGACTCACATCCATTGAGTCTGTGATGCCATCCAGCCATCTCATCCTCGGTTGTCCCCTTCTCCTCCTGCCCCCAATCCCTCCCAGCATCAGAGTCTTTTCCAACGAGTCAACTCTTCTCATGAGGTGGCCAAAGTACTGGAGTTTCAGCTTTAGCATCATTCCTTCCAAAGAAATCCCAGGGTTGATCTCCTTCAGAATGGACTGGTTGGATCTCCTTGCAGTCCAAGGGGCTCTCAAGAGTCTTCTCCAACACCACAGTTCAAAAGCATCAATTCTTTGGCACTCAGCCTTCTTCACAGTCCAACTCTCACATCCATACATGACCACAGGAAAAACCATAGCCTTGACTAGACGGACCTTAGTTGGCAAAGTAATGTCTCTGCTTTTGAATATACTGTCTAGGTTGGTCATAACTTCTCTTCCAAGGAGTAAGCATCTTTTAATTTCATGGCTGCAGTCACCATCTGCAGTGATTTTGGAGCCCAAAAAAATAAAGTCTGACACTGTTTCCACTGTTTCCCCATCTATTTCCTATGAAGTGATAGGACCGGATGCCATGATCTTCGTTTTCTGAATGTTGAGCTTTAAGCCAACTTTTTCGCTTTCCTCTTTCACTTTCATCAAGAGGCTTTTTAGGTCCTCTTCACTTTCTGCCATAAGGGTGGTGTCATCTGCATATCTGAGGTTATTGATATTTCTCCTGGCAATCTTGATTCCAGCTTGTGTTTCTTCCAGTCCAGCGTTTCTCATGATGTACTCTGCATATTAGTTAAATAAGCAGGGTGACAATATACAGCCTTGACGTACTACTTTTCCTATTTGGAACCAGTCTGTTGTTCCATGTCCAGTTTTAACTGTTGCTTCCTGACCTGCATACAGGTTTCTCAAGAGGCAGGTTAGGTGGTCTGGTATTCCCATCTCTTTCAGAATTTTCCACAGTTTATTGTGATCCACAGAGTCAAATGTTTTGGCATAGTCAATAAAGCAGAAATAGATGTTTTTTCTGGAACTCTCTTGCTTTTTCCATGATCCAGCCGATGTTGGCAATTTGATCTCTGGTTCCTCTGCCTTTTCTAAATCCAGCTTGAACATCAGGGAGTTCACAGTTCACGTATTGCTGAAGCCTGGCTTGGAGAATTTTGAGCATTACTTTACTAGCAATGAGTGCAATTGTGCAGTAGTTTGAGCATTCTTTGGCATTGCCTTTCTTTGGGATTGGAATGAAAACTGACCTTTTCCAGTCCTGTGGCCACTGCTGAGTTTTCCAAATTTGCTGGCATATTGAGTGCAGCACTTTCACAGCATCATCTTTCAGGATTTGAAACAGCTCAACTGGAATTCCATCACCTCCACTAGCTTTGTTCGTAGTGATGCTTTCTAAGGCCCACTTGACTTTACTTTCCAAGATGTCTGGCTCTAGATTAGTGATCACATCATCATGATTATCTGGGTCATGAAGATCTTTTTGTACAGTTCTTCCATGTATTCTTGCCACCTCTTCTTAATATCTTCTGCTTCTGTTAGGTCCATACCATTTCTGTCCTTTATCGAGCCCATGTCCTTTGCATGAAATGTTTATGCTTCCAGATATAGTCAACCCACCATTGCTGTTTCATAGGTGGGCTCCAGGCTCAGCCTGCACTGCCCTCTAGCCGTAAGCTCTGATGTTTCTCTGGAGCTAGAGAGGGGTGACCACAGGCTCTGAGGTGAAGGTGAACTTGAGTGGTCACCCATTGAGAGTGACTGAGGCCTTGGCAAGCAAAAGTTTCCAAACCACATGGAAAGCTGACAGGATCCTGGTATCAAAATGACTTGAGACTCTCTCACTGAGAAGTCCCATGGTTCCCCATGGGTGTGTGTTCTTTCTCACTGCAATGAATAATAAAACCAGCTTGTTCAATGGCACATGTGTTCCAGGTGGGCTTTGATTGAAAGATATTGACACTTTATTCAAGTCACACAAACTCTGTGATCCAATATTCACAATTCTTCCTGAAGATGACAACCCAAGATCCACACAGTACTCACTAGTTATGACACAAACTATATATATATATATATATGTATATATATATATATATATATATATATATATATATGTACATACATACATACATACACACACACAAGTTCCATCTGGAGATCTGGAAGGAGCAAAGGGATAGAGAAATTTAGAAGCCCTTCAGAAATTCAACAGGAGAACAGAAGAATTCCTTAGGCCAGGAACAATTCACTAAACTGGTGAGTCCCTGTGACATCTTAATAAACATGGCAGTATCCTTTCCCCTGCCACTAAGAAAGGCTTCTTAGACACTTGGGAAATAAACTATCTCTGAGCTTTAAAGAAGCCCATGGAAAAGGAGTCCATTTTCCAAAATACCAGGCCACAGCAGGCTAACGTTGCTTTTGACCCACCACTGTCAGGGGTAGAAGAAGGAAGGGGAAGGACAACCAAAAAGAAAAAGATGAAAGACAAAGGGAAAACAAAGAAAGAAGGCATCCTACCAGCTTCTGTGTTCCTAGAGCTCTAAGAAAATCATTTGATCTAAATAACCTTTGAGTTTCAACTGTCTCAAATTCTTTCTGGCATACTTGCCTTATTTCCCCAACTGAGGGCCCTGAGGATAGTGCCACCATCAGCAGAGCTGTCTCCCCTTCCAAACCAACAACCACAACCAAACACATGAACCTCCTCTAGATTTGAAATCCTCTTCCTGTTACCACCCATTTCTCTGCATTTCTTTAAAGCCAAACTTTAAAGAGCTCTCTTAACTTACCACTCTTATGTCTTCACTTCTGTGCTTTCTCCAACCAGCTTTCCAAATCCAACTACTTCCAAACCACTGCAGTAAAACTGCTCATGTTCAGTCCAACCGTCTGCTACTTGACCTGCCTTCCCAGCAGCATCTAACACTCCCTCTTTGTTGAAAATTTTATCACTTGCCTTTCTGAACATCACATCATACTCCTTTCATTTTCCTCCTACCTCAGTGGCTATTCCTTCTCACCCTCCTTGGCTGTATCTTCCTCCTTTCCCTGGATGTGAAATGTTGTAGCATTTGAGGGCTCCACCCTTGGCCCTTTTCTTTATCTACAGTGATTTCCTAGACCAGCACCATCACGTGGAAATGTTAACAGGAGCCACAATTGCAAGCCACAGAGGTAATTTAAAATTTTCTAGTAGCCATATTTTAAAAAACAAGAAGAAACAGGTGAAGTTAATCTTAATAATGTATTTTATTTAACTCAGTAGAATCAAAGTCTGGTCATTTCAACACGTAATCATTATAAAAATAATATCAATGAGGTATTTTATGTTCTTTTTTATTATATATACTGTCTTTGAAATCTAGTTTGTATTTTACATGTCTAGCACTTCTCAATTTGGGCTGGCCACGTTTCAAATGTTCAGTAGTCCCATGGGGCTACCATATTCTTTGTGCTAAGCCACTTCAGTTGTGTCTGACTCTTTGTGACTCCCTGTAGCCTGCCAGGCTCCTCTGTACATGGGATTCCCCAGGAAAGAATCCTGCAGTGGGCTGCCATTTCCTTCACCATCCATATTCTAGATGATTTCATTCATACTTTATCAATACTATCTAGACAATAGAATCCAAAACTTCTGTCTCTAGACTGAGCTTCATCCCTGAACTCCACATTCCTATAGCATCTGTGTGGCCAACATCTCTGGGGGCTTCCCAGTGGTACTAGTGGTAAATAACCTGCCGGCCAATGCAGGAGACATAAGAGACATGGGTTCAATCCCTGGGTGGGGAAGATGCCCTGGAGGAGGGCAGGGCAACCCACTCCAGTGTTCTTGCCTGGAGAATCCTATGGACAAAAGAGCGTGGTGGGCTACGGTCCAGGGTGTCAGACAGAGTTGGAGATGACCGAAGTGACTAAGCGCGTGTGCATGCAGCCAACATTTCCACCTAACAGTGTGTATCAGATGATTGGGTCCCCTCACACTCACTCCTCCTGGGTTTTATGTGCTCTGGTCCCACAACCATGCCCCCCTTGACCACCAAGCCTGCTACCCTCCCACCTTCTTCCTCTGCTCTAGCCTCACTGGCCTTCATACTAATCCCCAGCATGCCCAACCTCTTTCAATCACAGGATCTTTGATTTGCTGCTCCCTCTGCCCGGAGGGCTCTTTCCCCAGATGGTTGCACGAATGCCTCCTTTATAGAAGTCAACTCAGCTCCGAGGTTACCTCTCAGACAGAACCTCTGTGATCATTCTAGTTAAAGCCTCTAGTCTCTCTCTGTCACTTTATCCTTTGCTCACATCTTATAGTGGTCATCACTATCTGAAATTATATTCTATATTAATTTAGTTTCAATGTCTTATCTGCCTCCTCTACTAGAATGTAAATTCCATTAGGGCAGGGGCCTTGTCTGTTTTGTTTATCACTGGATCTCCCAGCACCTGGAACGTACCTGGTACATATATAAAGTGAAAGTGTTAGTCACTAAGTTGTATCCATGGACTGTAGCCTGCCAGGCTCCTCTGTCCATGGAATTCTCCAGGCAAGAATACTGGAGTGGGTTGCCATGCCCTCCTCCAGGGGATCTTCCCGACCCAGGTATTGAACCTGGGTCTCCTGCATCACAGGCAGATATATAAGGCACTCGATTAATGTTTGTGGAGTGAATGCCTAGATTCAATAAAAGGAGAAGTAACAAAAGAACCATCTTTGTGGTCAGTAGTTTCTTAGAAGTCGAGGCATGCTACAGGAGGCAAAGGAAGACTTGTCCTGGGAGAGGAACCTTCTTATTCATTAGCCTAGTAGCTCCCAGCAAGGCAGGCCCTGCCAGTAGGTTATCCACCTGCACAGAAACAAGCTCTCTTGTCCTTGTCACAGAGACTCCGCTCCCAGGTGTCCCAGACATGAGACGCCTGAGCCCCACTCAGCCAGGCGAGGCCCAGGCCCTCCTAGATGAGATTTCAGGGAAACACAGTCTGCTTCATCCTCCTTTCCAGCCACCACCATAGGCAGAACTTCTTTCCATTTCCCCCAGGCTGACCTTATTAACCAGAGCTTTGTTTCCCCAATATCTCTTCAGAGAGGAAGAAAGGCTGTATTTATTTTTTTAATTTATTTCTTCTGACTGCACCACATGGCATGCAGGAGCTTAGTTCCCTGACCTGGGATCAAACCTATGTCCCCCACAGTGGAAGTGTAGAGTCTTAACCACTGGACCGCCAGGGGAGTCCCAGACTGCATTACTTTCATGTTTCTTATTGTGGCTAATAGAAGTTTAAAGTGCACCGGTTCCTTAATTATACCAGTGCTCTTTAACGGTGGCCTTGGCACTGCTTCTGGGCTGGTCTATAGTTTTATTTATGACGTTTAGCAAAAATTGCTGTCACCTCAGTGCTTTCTCAATCTGACCATGAGCTTAGATGAGTTCTCCCCCTTCCTGTTGCCTGCAGGATCACAGCCAAGATCTTAACAGTCAAAGCTCTCAGTTAGCAGGTGCTCCCCGCCCCCTCTGTTCTCCAGCAGTCCACCCCCACTCGCACCCTCATGATCTGGTCTCCCTGAATCACTCGCCATTGCCTGAACACAGCGTGTTCTTTTGCATTGTCTGTGCTCCACACAAGCTGTCCACTTGGCCCAGAACACCGCCTCCCTTGGCCCTGCATCCTTGAAATCTTACACATTCTTCAAAATCCAGCTCAAAGATACTGCCCTCACCCTACGCCCTTGCCCCTCTGCCCCCACCCCTTGCCCCTTGGACATGTCTGTCTTAGTTGATATCCCCTTGAAGACAGGGACCCCATTTCACTTATCTGGAGATCCCCAGCACCTAGCACCCTAGTGGCTCAGATGGTAAAGAGTCTGCCTGCAATACGGGAGACCTGGGTTTGATCTCTGGGTTGGGAAGATCCCCTGGAGAAGGAAACGGCAATCCACTCCAGTATTCTTGCCTGGAAAATCCCATGGATGGAGGAGCCTGGCGGGCTACAATCCATGGGGTTACAAAGAGTTGAACACGACTGACCAACTAACACAGCACCTGGCATGATACCAGACTCATGAAGGTGCCCACTGTGTTTCTTTATGGATGGATGAGCGCAGGAGTTAGGGGAGGGGGGATGTAGTGACAAATAGGAATCAGGGAAAAATGACTTTCTTGCTTAAACATATGGGAACAACTTGAGTTACACTCGCAGCAAAAGACCCCTCTACATGAAGTCCTATCAAAAAGCTGGCAAACTGAGTAAGGAAAAAGGAGATAACGTATGTTTTTATCCAGCAAAGGATGAGAGGCCTTCAGAACCGCTTCCAGAGAGCATAAAGTCCTGTAATAATGGTCATCAGGAAGCCTGACCCAGCAGAAATAGAAAGTTTCATTGTGAGTCATTATTTAAACACGGCCTTGCTCTCTCTAGACCAGCCCCAGATGCTGAAGCCCCAGAACAGCCTTCTCCTTTTCAAATCATCTGACTTAAGAGCTGAACAAGGGCTCTGGGGAGGGGAGGGGAGGAGGGAAAAAACAAGTAAAAAGGCCTGTCTTCCAAGGTTGTTGAAATGTTTTAACCACAGCCTGGTCATGTTTAAGGATTTAGTAGACTTTGCTAGACAGCTTTGCTGCCTTCCCAGAGTGGGGAATGCTAATGAGAAGCAGCTGGCCTCATTTTAAAAAATTGATAGATTAAAATGTTTTTCATCTTAGAGTCTGTGGTAGGCAGAATTCTACAATGACCCCCAAGGTTGTTGCCTCCCTGGTTTGCATGCCTTATAAATCCCTGCCCCTTGAGTGTGGGTGGACCTGGCCTAATCAGGTGATCTCTTTTAAAAGTGCATCTGTGCATAGAGAAGGGACTTGTGGACACAGTGGAGGATGGAGAAGGTAGGCAAATTGAGAAAGGAGCATTGACATACATACACTATCATGTGTGCTGGAGATGACTCTTAAGAGTCCCCTAGATAGCAAGGAGATCAAACCAGTCCATCCTAAAGGAAATCAACCCTGAATATTCATTGGAAGGACTGATGCTGAAGCTGAAACTCCAATACTTTGGCCACCTGATGAAAATAGCTGACTCATTGGAAAAGACCCTGATGCTGGGAAAGATTGAGAGAAGGAGAAGGGGGTGACAGAGGATGAGGTGGTTGGATGGCATCACCAACTCAATGGATATGAGTTAAGCAAACTCCAGGAGAAAGTGAAGGGCAAAGAATCCTGGCATGCTGCAGTCCATGGGGTCACAAAGAGCTGGACACAACTTAGTGACTGAAAAACAACAATGTGTAAAATAGATAGCTGGAGGGAAGTTACTCTGTAGCACAGGGAGCCCAGCCTCATGCTCTATGATGACCTTGAGGTGGGGGATGGGATAGGAGGGGGAAGGGAGGCTCAAGAAGGAGAGGATATATATATAATTATGATTGATTTGCATTGTTATATGGCAGAAACCAACACAACATTGTAAAGCAATTTTCCTCCAAATAAAAAACAGTGGGTCTAGGGATGTGATCATAAAATTCGACTAGTGTTTCCATATCTCATTTTCTAGATCTCAGTCCTTCACCCCAAAGGTACAACTAAAAAGGTTTTCATATTTCATACAAAACTCTTATATCGTCAATAAGACGTTGGCTTGTCCAATATTTTGATGCTTATCTTTATTTCTAGGTAGTTTGGAAGAAACAGTACCAAAGTCATTGGTCATCAATGGACCCTCTAAACTGGGATTTAGCCAGAAACAAGCCTTACAAACAATGTTTGAATGGCTATTTTATCAATTCCCCTGAGGATCATAAGAAGCTAATTTTTTTAATTTATTTATTTTAATTGGAGGCTAATTACTTTACAATATTGTGGTGGTTTTTGCCTGACATTCACATGAATCAGCCATGGGATTCTTTATATATAATGTGCCTTAGGACATTAGGGCATAATTTTCTAGCAGAACTTTTGTTAAAAAGGTTACACAATAATACTTTCAAAATGACATAGCTAATATAGTAGGGGCTTCCCAGGTGGCCCTAGTGGTAAAAAACCTGCCTGCCAATGCAGGAGGTGCCTGAGACTTGGGTTCAATCCCTGGGTCAGGAAGATGGCATGGCAACCCACTCCAGTATTCTTGCCTGGAGAATACCATGGACAGAGAAGCTTGGCAGGCTGTCCATGGGGTTGCAAAGAGTTGGACCTGACTGAGAGACTTAGCATGCACACATGCAATACAGTGGCAAGATTTACCTGTACACTGTAATATATGTAATAGTTATTTATTGTCAAACAGACATTTAACAATTATTAAATGTCTCAGATATATGACTGAAAATAATTTCATAAAAATCTGAAAGCATCTTTACCAATATAGTTATCTTAGTGAATAAATGCACTTTGCTGTCTGAAGTAAAAAAAAAAAAAAAGTGAGTGTAGAGATCACATATAGAAGTCAGAGAGATTCAAAGCTGAAGTGGACACTCTCCTGTGGGCCTGGAAGGAACAAACTGCCATACTGTGGAGAGGACCAAGTGGCAGAGAAAGGCAGTGGCCAAGGGCAACCCTTGATTGACAGCTATCAAGGAAGTATGGACCTCAGCCCCACAGCCTCAGAGAAACTGCATTCTGCCAACAAGCAGTCAGTTTGGAAGATAACTTCAGATGGGCCCTCAACCCTGTCTGATCCATTGACTGCAGTATTGTGAGGCCCTGAGCAGAGGGCTTGATAAACCATGCCTAGTCTCTTGATTCATAGAAACTGAGAGATAAGTTTGTGTGGTAAGACACTCAAATTTTTGGCATTTGTTACACAGCAATGAACATGAATATGAATAGAATACAAATACAAGTTCTATGGGCCCCAGCTCTAATTGAAAATGAAGTAAAAAGTGGGGCAGGTTTGGAGCCATGCAAGCCACAAGGCAGAATTTGGTAGGAGGTCCATGAGGGGACTGTTTATCCCCTTCCCCAACCCATTCCACCACAAGCACTTCTTTATGAAGAACATAGGTTACCACTCTCTCAAGTGGCCTGTCAGCTGAGCAAGTTAGATAGACCTTGCCAAATATTCAGTTCAGTTCAGTTCAGTTCAGTCGCTCAGTCGTGTCCGACTCTTTGCGACCCCATGAATCGCAGCACGCCAGGCCTCCCTGTCCATCACCATCTCCCGGAGTTCACTCAGACTCATGTCCATTGAGTCCGTGATGCCATCCAGCCATCTCATCCTCGGTCGTCCCCTTCTCCTTCTGCCCCCAATCCCTCCCAGCATCAGAGTCTTTTCCAACGAGTCAACTCTTCTCATGAGGTGGCCAAAGTACTGGAGTTTCAGCTTTAGCATCATTCCTTCCAAAGAAATCCCAGGGTTGATCTCCTTCAGAATGGACTGGTTGGATCTCCTTGCAGTCCAAGGGACTCTCAAGAGTCTTCTCCAACACCACAGTTCAAAAGCATCAATTCTTTGGCACTCAGCCTTCTTCACAGTCCAACTCTCACATCCATACATGACCACAGGAAAAACCATAGCCTTGACTAGACAGACCTTAGTTGGCAAAGTAATGTCTCTGCTTTTGAATATACTATCTAGGTTGGTCATAACTTTTCTTCCAAGGAGTAAGCGTCTTTTAATTTCATGGCTGCAGTCACCATCTGCAGTGATTTTGGAGCCCAAAAATATAAAGTCTGATGGTGAAAACCCTGAAGGCTCACCTTGTTAAGAGAATGTCACCAACTTCTTTCAAATATGTCTATACTCTGTCCCCTCAGCCAGGTGTGTGTGCTGTGTAACCATCAACTAGTGGATGAAGAGTCTTGGGCCGATCATTCTAAGGCATGACCTGGGAAGGAGGAGGGGAAGCACCCAGCTACTTCTAGAGGAAGTGTCTTTTGCCAGGATGCCAACTCATTGAGGAACCAGGGCTCCCCCTGAAATGAAAGTATGAGAAAGGGCCCCATTTCCCCTTACTAGTTGTAAAATAAGCTAACCTCTAATGGAGTGTGATCATTCCCCTTTCCTCTTTTCCTTGCATGAGATTGGCGGGAGGAAACCAAAGATTTGGCCAATTCTTGAAATGTGGCCCTTGGGCTCCATGATGGAGACAGCTGCCCCTTGAATCACATAACAAGCTCTAGAAGTCCCACCTAACAAGCCCACCAGTTATCAGAATGTCTCTGACATGGCCAGTCACCCCACTGACTGGCAGCATTCTCTCGGAGTGGTGCAGCTGTGGTTCCACCCAGGCTCTGACTACTTCCATGCACAAATCAGGGCTTTCTGAGGTTGTCAGCATGACTGGCATTTTCACAGCTGGGGCCAGGGTAGCAGCATGTCTCAGCAGGCTCGAGGCCAACCAGTTAGCTCTGGAACCTCTGTTTGCTCATGCTCCTGGGTCCAGAGGATCCCATCCCATCCCTCATGGGATGCTGGACTTGGGAGAAATAATTTCTTTTTAAAATTTTTATTGGAGTATAATTGCTTTACAATAGCCAAGTGAGTCAGCTGTATGTATACATATATCTCCTCTTTTTAAAATTTTCTTACCATTTAGGTCAACACAGAGCACTGAGTAGAGTTCCATGCTATACAGTTGATTCTCATTAGTTATCTAGTTTATACATAGTACAGTGTATATATGTCAATTCCAATCTCCCAATTCATCCCACCCGCCCTCTTTCCCTCCTTGGTGCCCATACACTTGAAGAGAACAATCTTGACAGTCATCTATCCTGGCTCTGAGGGCCCTGGGTGGGTCTCTGCCCAAAGCAGAAACTGATGCATGGCTTTGAAAAGGAAAGTGTCAGTCGCTCAGTCGTGTCTGACTCTTTGCAACCCCATGGACTTTAGTCTACCAGGCTCCTCTGCCCATGGGATTCTCCAGGCAAGAATACTGGAGTGGGTTGCCATTCCCTTCTCCAGGGGACCTTCCTGACCCAGGAATCAAACCTGGGTATTCCACATTGCAGGCAGATTCTTTACCATCTGAGCCACCAGGGAAGCTTTGGTGGCTCATTATTTGAAAAGACCTCTTCAGCAGCCTCTGCGAAGCCAACCCACAAATGCCCATGGATGTCAACAGGAAGCTGTCCAAGGGCTAGAGGGCTGCTCCTCCACACTCCACACCCTCACCCGTGGGCACGTGGCCACCAGAACCATCAAACCGACACCCAGACACACCCTCTAGGGGACTCCTGCCTCGATCACCTGCTCCAGAGTAACTGGCCCCCAGGCCTTTCTTCCACGCCTGGAGGCCAGAGGAAAATGACAGCCCACCACTCTCCACTGCCCCATCACATGGAAGCCTGTTTCAGAAATACCTGTCAACACCCTGATCGTCATCATCCAGAGCACATGTCTTTATCTTGGCAACCTCAAAAGAAGAGGTTGTCTTGGTTGGAAACCTGCTCGAAATGTCTGCAGAGTATCATCTCTCCAGTGGGAGAAGGGAGGAACTGAAAAGATCCACTCCTTATCTCCAAGAAGCGGCTGCCACAGCCGCGCTGGCTGCAGGTTCTCCATCCCCCACCCTCCTCTGTTTTGTTTCCTTCTCTGTGCCTTTTCCTCCTCCAGCACTTCCATTTGAAAAGGCTCTGGTTCTGCCTTCCTTTCCCCCTCATTGCACCTCACCCCTCTAGTAAACCAGGAGAAGCACAGAAAGACCCAACTCATGTGGCTCCTAACATCTTAGATCTGCTGGGGATGTGGTGGCACAGGTGGTAAAGAGCTCACCTGCCAATGCCAGGAGATGTAAGAAACGCAGGTTCAATCCCTGGGTCAGGAAGATCCCCTGAGGAGAGCATGGCAACCCACTCCAGTATTCTTGCCTGGAGAATCCCATGGACAGAGGAGCCTGGCCAGCTATGGGCCATGGGGTCGCAAAGTCAGACACGACTGAAGTGACTTAACTCACTGGGGGTGTGGGTTAAAAATGCAGATTGAGCTTCCCTGGTGAGCCAGTGGTGAAGAATCCACCTACCAACACAGGGAACACTGGTTCGTTCCCTGATCAGGAAAGATATCACATGCTGCAGAGTAACTAAGCCTGTGGGCCACAACTATTGAGCCTGTGCTCTAGAGCCTGTGAGCTGCAACTGCGGAGCCCACATGCTGCGGCTACTGAAGCTCTTGTGCCCTAGAGCCCATGCTCCGCAACAAGAGAGGCCACCACAATGAGAAGCCTACGCTCTGAAACTAGAGAAGAGCCCCCAGGGAACAATGAAGACCCAGTGCAGTCAAAAATAAATACATAAAAATGCAGAGAACTTGGCTTCAAAGGTTTATTCTGTCATCTCCCCGGTGGCCTCAGAGCCTAGCTGATGAGGAGTTGTATTCTGTCTTGTCAATCTACATAGACTATGATTAAAAGCTCTGCTCTTGCACAGTCAGGGGGCAATTTATATGACACAATTAATACAATCAAACTGCTGAGTCCTTACTCTGTGCCAGGTTGGCTCTGTGAAAATGGTTTTACATGCATTATTTCATTGAATCTCACAAGAGCCCTATGAAGTAGGCTGTGTTATTTTGTTTTCTTAAATTCAGCCCCATTTCCCAGATGAGAAAACCGAGTCTCGCTGAAATCAGGTAATCTGGGCAAGGCCATACAAGCAATAAGTAATAGAGCTAGGACTCAAACCGAGTTCTGGTGGATTTCAGAGCCCAAGATTTGACCACTACATGCTGCTCCCTCCTTAATTAGCAAAATCTGGTATTAAATGCCCCAAAGAATCTCACATCTTAGCTCATTATAGGACTTGAAAACAGGATAACTCGCTAAGTCATTATCAGTCCCTAATATCTTTGCAAAGATTTGCTGGTCATTTTAACAATAGAGTCCTGCCAAAAATGGCTCACTGAGCACATATTGTGATGCGAGATCACACGATATTAAAGGGGATAGGTCTGTAGCATGGATGGCCAGGCTGAAGTGGGTTACCAGCAAGGGAAGCAGGAAACATGGGGACACTGGGAGATTCAAGGAAGAGCCAGAATGGGGTCAAGGGGCCCTGAGGATAGATTTCACAGCTTTAAGCGTGTGTTGGGTGCCAAGAGATCTAGACCCCAACTCCCCTCCAGCTCTCAAGCGCATCCCAAGCAGAGTGTGTCTGGGGCTTTTTATTTTATCCTGTATTTGTTGCAGTTGCTATTGCTCCTAGAAATCCAATAATCCATCAGGCGGGTTGGGGGGAATCAAAAAATCTTCAAGGAGGGAAAAAAGGCAAAAGGAGAAGAAAAGAGGTTAGTGATGCTGGGGCAGGCTGTGAATTCTCTGTTGCTGGCTGGCTCCTGCGTTGGCAGTGGTTCCCTGGTGGGGGAGGCAGGGGAGATAAAAGGAAAAGAACCCAGCCACAAAAATAGGCCCTCGGCACGTGGAAGTATGGCTTCTGGCTTCCTCACTGGGAGGACAGGAGAGGAATTTCCCCAGATACACAAAGACAGTTCAAAAGACACTGGGCAGCACAAGATGAAAAGAGTTCGATGGATGGTTGGTGGCGATGGTTACACAATAGTGTGAATGTACTTGATACCACTGAACTCCATGCTTAAATGGTTAAGATGGTAAATCCTATATGTATTTTGCCACAATTTTTTAAAAAAAAGACACTAAAAAAAAAAAATAGGCCCTCGGCCCAAGCTGAACTATCTGTGACTTTCGTGAAGCCCACTTGTAACTTCTGGGTTTTATCTTAAGTTCCCTTAGCCCACAGGATGGGGCTGGAGAGGCAATCACTTCATGGCTATGACGAATAGCCTTTGGTCTCCCAATTCTGGGGTGAAATAAAGCAAGGTCCCATGTCTCCACAGGGAGGGAATGGAAAGAAGGAAGGGTGATGCTGCCATCACCAAGGGGTCCAGGACCATTGAAATAAATATGCCTCCAAGAATCTGAGAGCCCTGGCCAACCTCAGTCAAGGTCATATTTGGGGGTATCTTTAAAACCCTAGATTTCCTTACCCCTTAATCCCATGGACAGCCCTGAAACAGAGCAAAGAAGCAGCTGCCTACCTAGAGCTGCAGGAAGAGTTATCCAAGCGCTCTCTGGTCCCCAGATCTTTCCGTTCTTCTTGGCCTAAAACACCCACCATTAGAATTAGCACCGCTAGCATTAGACCCACCATTAGGATTAGACAACAAAGTCAGACTATTATTTCTTGAGGCCTCTCTGTACCACAAAGTCTTCATGTAGTCCTACTATGTACTCAGTCCTGTTTTGGGGCTATGGAGACAATAATAAAACAGTGAACATTTACTGGACATTCAGTATGTGCAGACACTGTCTGAAGCGTTTTGCAGACACCATCCCTTTTAATCCTCAGAGCAATTCTGTGAGGTAGGTGCTATTTATTCTCATGCCTCTCCCATTTGGCAGATGAGGAAACTGACAGGCTAAGTAACTGCCCGGGGGTCACACGCAGGTACATGGTGAGGGCAGGATGTGACCTGAGGTCATTTGACTCCAGAGCCCATAAGCGCTATGCTAAAATGACCCATTCCCTGATGACAAAGAAAAAGATACACATGAAAAATGGAGAGCAGGGCTTGATTGGGAATCAAAAGGCCTGGGTCCTGATTCTGCCCTTCTACAGCTCATTGTGGCCTTGCTTCAGTCATAGCTGGGCCTCTGTTCCTGCATTTGTAAAAATGAGGTGAGACAAACTGGTCTTGTCTTCTTTCATGATATTTCAGGACAAGAATTCATAAGAAGATGAGGACTCAAAGGCTAAATAAACTCCTGGGTATTGACTCCATATAGGAGGCTTCTGTAGGGCCCAACAGTCATGGCACAGGAAGCCAGAGTGTGTGTCGCCTGCATATGTGTGTGGTACAGGGGACTGGGGGGTAGAAGGAGGCCGAGAGCCAAGGTTAAGCTGGAGAAGTGTGTCCGGAACACATCACAAAGCCAAGGAGGACAGGGAGCAGCAAGGCAGTACTAGAAAGCCGAGATCTAGCTGTAAATGAGGTCAAGGAAGAGGAAGGGTGAGAGCGGTGAAGGAGAACCTCAGAGGGGAGGATTCCCAGGTGGGAGGCAGTGCAGCATAGGAGGTTCCAGAGGGCACTTCTATGGGTGGCTCCATGTTAAAGTAGTGAAAGAGACTGGAAGGGACCTCTCGGTGTAGGGTGGAGTTGTCATGAAAAGCCTGGGAGGGGAAGCCCATACTCGGAAAGCCCGTTTGCTAGGCAGAAAAGTTTGACAGCTTGAGGCCTGAGACACTGAGTGTCAGCACAGGTGAGCTGGGGTGGGGGCAGAGAGGGCAGTCACCAGCCCCAGGTGGCCAGGAAGAGCCTGAGGACTCTGGCTTGAAGTGATGTGCTTGGGGCACTGAGGCTTGGGTGTACCTGGCTCACCTACATCCATTTTGCTTAAGGTCAGGTCTGCTCTCACACCTGACTCTCAAACCTCTTTGGTCCAGTGCCTGCAAAAGAACCCAGAAGTTTCCAGAGAAATGCTGACAGGGCCACAGGAGGGAGATGCCAGGACAAGGGACATCAGATAGCAATGGATTGGAAAATGGAGTGTCCCAGAGCCTGAGGCTAAACAGAACACCAAGAGGGCGGAGAAAGAGGGACCCCCTAGAAGACAGCCTGGAGCTGGGCCAGGCTAGATGGTGGCTAGTAGAAGAGGAGAGAAAGGCCAAGATGGCCAAGGGCAGAAAGGAGATTTCTGGTTCACTGTGTTCACTGCAGGCCTCAGACACAGAGAGGATCCCCGGGCACAGTGCTCAGGGCATTCTCACGCTCATTCCCTCATTTGGCTGCTGTCACCCCCACGCAGGGAAGAGAAAATTATTGTTACTTTGAAGAAGTACAATACGTAAAATAGATAGCTAGTGGGAACCTGCTGTATAGCACACAGAGCTCATCTCAGGGCTTTGTGATAACCTAGAGGGGTGGGGGGTAGCGGGAGGTCCAAGAGGGAGGGGTTATATGTATACGTATACTGATTCACTTCATTGTACAGCAGAAAATAACAACATTGTAAAGCAATTATATGCCAATAAAATATTTTTTAAAATAGGCTATTTAGAAAAGAAGAGGTAAATGATGTGTGCAACAAAGCTCCTCCCAGCAGGGTAACCACTTCATGGGAAAAGAAAAGTAGCAGTGAGACCCAGGAGAACAGAAATCTACCAGGCTTTCTTAAACTTTAAGGTACAAGAATCTGTGGTCAGAATGGCCTGGCGGGGGAAAAGCCACCATGGGTGCAGTGTCCAGCACGGGCGCTCACATGGCCCCTCCCAGGTGGTCCACTTGAGGATGAGAGGGGAGCAGCAGCATCTGAGAAATGAGTAAAAAATAGCACAGCACCTGGTACAAAGAGAGCACTCAAGAAATAGTAGGGGGTAGAGGAGGAATAAATTGGGTGCTTGGGATTAAATAAAGTAAACAACAAGGACCTATTGTATAGCACAGGGAACTACCGTCAATATCTTGTAATAATCGAAAAGAATCTGATAAAGAATATATATATGAGTCACTTTGTTGGACACCTGAAACTAACACAACTTCATAAAGCAATTGGATTTCAAAAAAAAAAAAAGAAATAGTACACTTTTAAAAACTACTAGTACAGACATGGACCATGGTGCAAAAAATGGATCCAAGGAGGGAGCTGTAAATTACTAACCTACGTGAAAAATCACTGATTCTGGGGTCTTCGCCCCCAGGGATTCTGATTCTTCCATGGGGGTGGGGCCCAGAGATCTGCAGGTTCCATCAGTTCCTGGGTACAGAGGTACAGAGTCCAAACACCCCACTTTAAGGAAACCCCAATGTAAATCAGGGGTGACCACCAGGCCTGGCTGGAACAGAAAAGCTGAAATGGGGAGCCATAAGAAATAGACGTGGTGGTGAAGAAAAAGCACTTGAATGATACTAGAGAGAACTGAGGCCGCAAGGGAAGACATTTTGTTTTTCTAATGAATGTCTTTAAGAATTGAACTTCCAAGGAGTCCTAGAGTAACTTAGGGAAAGTTGACACCCCAGTCCTGCTATTAATTAACTGTGAGGCCTTGGGCACTCCCAGTCCTCTCTCTGGGCTGCAGTTTCCTCATCTAAGAAGTAAGAGATTAGGCTGGACTTGGATCAGGGGTCTTTTCAGCCCAGGCATTCCAGGACTCTATGATTCAACATAGAATTCAACAATGGTTGAATGGTTGTCCATGTCTGTACTAGTAGTTTTTAAAAGTGTACTATTTCTTTTTTTTTTTTTTTTAATCCAATTGCTTTATGAAGTTGTGTTAGTTTCAGGTGTCCAACAAAGTGACTCATATATATATTCTTTATCAGATTCTTTTCGATTATTGGTTATTACAAGATATTGATGGTAGTTCCCTGTGCTATACAATAGGTCCTTGTTTATTTTATTTAATCCCAATCTATGAGACAACCATTCAAGGTTCACAGTTCATATCTAGAGAGGCTAGATTTTGCAGAGGTTCCCTATAAGCCTTGCTTGAGTTTGCCAACTGGGGACCAGCCTTCAGAAGTTTCCTCAAAAAATTAAAATAAAACTACCATATGATCTGGGCTTCCCTGGTAGCTCAAATGGTAAACAATCTGCCTGCAATGCAGCTTATTGGTTCTTTTTCTTTCTTTTTTTTTTTTTTCAGAAAACTCTCCTACTTTTAACTTGTAGAGAAGCCTAAGCTACTTGCCTATTTTTAAAAATACACAGGGTTGCAGTAGACTTGATTTAAAATTCCCCATTCATTTTTTCTTTCTCTTCAAGTGAAACATTAAATTTTTTTTTCAAATCAGAAGTTAATCGCTATCAGAGAATTAACTATCCCATCTCAGAGAGTTTCCTCCAACTCTGAATAAGCAAACATAGGCCATTTCTACATGAAATAAGGTCTTTAGATCATTGACATTTGGCTAAGGAAGCCACAGGCACAGAAGAAACAAACATTCTTCACAAGTGAAAGTAATATTATGTCTTTCAAAAATAGAAGATGGAGGTTTAGTGGGATTTTTTTTTTAATCTCATTCTCTTAAAGGGCTTCTAGAAACCTCCTCCAAGTACCGCAAATGAACATTGAACTAATACAGAAACCTATTCATATGTTTTATGCAAACCCAGAAGAGTAGACTGTTCCTGCCTTATCTACTAGGCTCTGCTCAAAATGTGAACAGGCAGGTCTGCCTTGGTTCCAAGGACCCTTTCTATTCCCCAACCCCCATAGGGCTCAGAAGAGTTTCCCCTTGACATACTTTCCATTTTTCCAGAACATTCAGGCTAATGGAAAGGGGCAAGCTGGATGCAATAAGGAAGGGGAAGTAACCATGACCCACAGCTTATAGGATGGGGATAATGACCTTATTGGTGTAAAAATCTAACATAACTTTATCAATCTTTAGTAGAATCTTTTCTGAACTATAGTGCCTACTATTTGTTCCTTTTTTCCTATCCATATCTAGACTTTCCCATGTCTTATCTCTTCTGTTTCTCTTCTCTTGTTTGCATTGCTCATTTTGAACATCTACTGCATATACTATAGTAGATATCTGAATTATATTGTTACAATATGTTGTGTTTGTAACAAGAAAAATAGTTCCAAATGTTCAAATGAGAGGTGTACAGTTTTATGTTTCTACTTTTCAAAACAAATTCAAGCAAGTTGCTCTGACAATATAGGGCCCTTTGTTTATTTTTTTCCCCCATTTAGCCTTGGCCCAAACAGATGAAACTCTTCCCCTCTCCATCAGGTTCTGAGTTTTTTTGAGGGCTAGAACATCAAACTAATAAGATCCCAACAAGCTGTGTGACTTGGACAACTCATATAATTTCTTCATGCCTCCGTTTCCTTATCCACAAAATGAACCTGTATGGAGACAGAACTAGGGTGATGGAGAAAGTAGGTGGGATAAAGGAGATATGGCTGTCACAGTATCATGTCTTTGTGCAGTGGCCTTGAATCTCTGCTCCAGTAGTTTCTTTTGTTTTTGACTTTTGAGTTTTTTTTATATTCTGAAACAAATGATTTTTCAGAAATGTGTTTTGTAAACATTTTCTCATATTCTGGATTTGTTTTTTCATTCTCTGAACAATGTCTTTCATTGTTCATTGTTTCATTGAGCAGAAGTTCTTAATTTTAATGAAGTCCAATTTATCAAATGTTTTGGCAAATCATGCTTTGATTGTCATATTAAGAAATTTAGCAGATGTTCCTTTGTCACAGAGAGAGAAATCTGGCACCTTGACCTTCTGAGAAGGAAGCATGACATAGTGGCAAAAGGATTAGGCCACAAAGTAGGACAAATCTAGGTGTGAATCCTGGCTCTAATCAATGACTAGCCTGTGATCTTGGGCCAGTCATTGAACTGTTCAGAAATGAAATTTCCTTATATGTTCAGTGGGGCTAAGAGCACCTTCAGCATAGGTTAACTGAGGACTCCTTCACTCAATAACTGTTTGCTGAGCACCTACTATGTGCTAACAAGAAATCAGAATAGTGCTCAAAAAAGAGAAGGGCTTGCTCTTACAGACAGTTTGATGAACTAATTCATATAAAGCTCTTGGCATGAAGGGTAGCACATACTAAGCTCTCAATACATGGTAGCTAAGGTAGAATCAAGATTGCCCGGAGAAATATCAACAACCTCAGATATGCAGATGGCACTCTGATGGCAGAAAGTAAAGAGGAACTAAAGAGCCTCTTGATGAAGGTTAAAGAGGAGAGTCAAAAAGCTGGTTAAAACTCAACATTCAAAAAACTAAGATCATGGCATCTGGACCTATCACTTCATAGCAAATAAATGGGGAAAGAGTGGAAACAGTGAGAGACTTTTATTTTGGGGGCTCCAAAATCACTGTGGACAGTGACTGCAGCCATGAAATTAAAAGACACTTGCTCCTTGGAAGAAAAGCTATGACAAACCTAGACAGTGTATTAACAAGCAGAGACATCACTTTGGAGACAAAGGTCCGTCTAGCCAAAATGGTTTTTTCAATAGTCATGTTCAGATCGAGAGTTGGACCATTAAGAAGGCTGAGAGCCAAAGAATTGTTGCTTTCAAATTGTGGTGCTGGAGAAGACTCTTGAGAGTCCCTTGGACAGCGAGGAGATCAAACCAGTCAATCCTAAAGGAAATCAACCCTGCATATTCATTGGAAGGATTGATGCTGAAGCTAAAGTTTCAATACTTTGGCAATCTGATGCAAAGAACCAACTCTTTGGAAAAGACCTTGATTCTGGGAAAGACTGAAGGCAAAAGCAGAAGGGGGCTGCAGAGGATGAGATAGTTAGATAGTATCACTGACTCAATGAAGATGAGTTTGAGCAATCTCTGGGAGATAGTGGTGGACAGAGGAGTCTGGCATGCTGCAGTCTATGCGGTCACAAAGAGTTGTACATGACTGAGCAACTAAACAACAACAACTATCATTACTACCCTCCTTTCTCCATGGGAAGACTGCCCTTGCCATGGCGTTAATGACCTATGTCCTCCCTATGTCTTCATCAGTTTCCCAGAAGTAGCTGATGAGGCTCCCTGTATTATCTGCATACTCTCCAGCAGCCAGCCCCTTGGTGACCAGCAGTATTGTCAAATGGCTCTGTGCCCTGGGACCTGGGGCCTGGGGCTATGGCCATGGCCATGTGATGACAAAGCCAACTGCATCCAACCTGTGTCCTTTGCTCTTTAGCCGTCACTGCATCAAGTGGCCACAGATATGGTTTGAGTTGAAATTCCAAATGCCTGGGAAACCTACTGTCCCCAGAAAGCCTCTCTCTGGCACACAGAGTATGATGACTTCTCTCAGGGGACTCCCCAGGAGAGGCCGCTCAGGCTTCACATTTACACTGTTTCATGACTAACTCAGAGCCCTGTATTTTGGCCTTCATCCTCGTCTACCCCTAAACAGTTCAGACTGCTCTTCCAGACAGGGAAGTATTCAGCAAGGAGAATCCTTTCCCCTTTTCCTCTTCTTAAGAAAGATCGAGGGACTTCCCTGGCAGTCCAGTGGTTAAGATTTTGCCTTCCAATGCAGGGTGTACGAGTTCAATCCCTGGTCAGGGAGCTAAGATCTCACATGCCCCAAGGCCAAAAAACCAAAACATAAAACAGAAACAATATTATAACGAATTCAATCAAGGCTTTTAAAAATGATCCACATGAAGAAAATGTTAAAAAAAAAAAAAAAAGAAGAAGAAGATCTAAACAATTCTCCCAGGTCACGAGGAGAAAACCTTCATTTTCCCTTTACATCTCAGAAGAACAAAAATGGGAGTAACTCATTAGTTGGTTAAAGTTGTTGTCAACATTAGGTGGCAAGGGAACTCACATTTACTGAGGGCAACCGATGTGCCTGTGAGTTACCTGAGTGGATCTGTGTGACAACCCTACAAGGTAGGGTCATTATCTCCGTTTTACAGATGAGACAACTGAGGCCCAGGAAGGCTCGGGTACTCACCCATGGCCACACAGCTAGTAAGTAGCACTGTAAGGATGCAAGCCCATGTCTGACTCCAAAACCCCTTGTTCTTTCTTCTATATGGTACGGAATACTTTCAATAATTGTACATGTGTATCTCTCAGGCCACATACTATGCCAGGTGGCCGAGCCTTGGGGCAGCATGCCTTTGATAGCACAAGGTAAGCTGCTGGAGGGGCCTTCTTCTCTTCCCTTGGGCTAGATGCCTTGCTCCTTCATTAGTTGCCTGCAAGCCAGGCCAGTCTACACATTGCTCTGATGACCCAATCCCAAACGCCAAACTTCCACGTACCATTAAAGTGGTACCTGGGCCTCCTGCCACGTTACTGGCTAGGTGTTGGACAGAGGAGGCCCTGACATTGTGTGGGGCTCCTGGCTTGTGCCACTCTCCAGCACAAACTCCCTGATTCAGGCACTCCCATCCCAAACTGAAGACAGCTCTACCAAGGCAGAATTTTGCACCAAATCTAAGCAAAAGCACTACTACTACTACTATAAGCATTCGCTCAGTCGTGTCTGACTCTTTGTGACCCCGTGGACTGCAGCCCACCAGGCTCCTCCGTCCATGGGATTCTCCAGGCAAGAGTGCTGGAGTGGGTTGCCATTTCCTTCTCCAGGGGACCTTCCCAACCCAGGGATCGAACCCAGGTCTCCCGCATTGCAGGCAGATGCTTTAACCTCGTGCAAACTCATAAATCATATACTTAGAGAGGGCCTTGTGCTCTTCAAAGCACCTTTACAACCCTTTGACTGTCCAGACAATTCTGTGACATAAACAGAGAAGCAGGACTTGCCTGGTGGTCCAGTGGTTAAAAATCCACCTGCCAATGTAGAGGACACGGGTTTGATCCCTGGTCCAGGAAGATTCCACATGCCGCAGGGCAACTAAGCCCATGCGCCACAACTACTGGAGCCAGTACTCTAAAGCCTGCATTCTGCAACTATGGAAGCCCACTCACCCTAGAACCCATGCTCCACAACAAGAGAAGTGACCACAATGAGACTCGAGCACCACAACTAGAGAAAGCCCATGCAGCGGTGAAGACTGAGCACAACCAAAAATAAATAAGAAGATAAATAGAAATAATTTAAAGAGGGAAGTAGCATTGTTATTTTCACTATTCCCATTTTACAGATAAGAAAACCAAGGCCCCAAAAAGGCATGGGGACACATCTGTGGTAATGCTGTGAGGGCTGAGAGTCAGGGCTCTCAGAAGTGGCCTTTAAGTAATATCCCATGGGAGGACTCATTTGTAAGCCCCACAGAAGCCCCATTTACTTGATGCCAATTACTATATTAATCATGAATCTCTGGCAATAACTGTTAACATCTCTAAAATGCTTGCTGTGCTGGGCACTGCACTACATGCTTCGTCTCTCATGCATTATTTCAGTGGCTATCCTAATCCTCCAAGGACTAGGTCCCATTATTACCCCATTTTACAGATGAGGAAACCGGGGCTCAGCAGCTTAGATGACATACATGAGGCCACAAAGCTAGAAAGCGATAGACCAGGGACCCAACCCCAGGACCGTCTGATCCCAGAACCATGCTCCACTGGACTATAGTGCCTCTAAAGTTGAGTGCAGGGACTTCCCTGGTGGTCCGGTGGTTAAGAATCCAACTTCCAATGCAGGAGACGTGGGTTCAAACCCTGGTCAGGGAACTGGGATCCTGCATGCCACAAGGCCACTAAGCCGACACGTCACAACTAGAGAAGGGGGCCGCTAAGCCCACGGACTGCAACTGGAGAAGCCCAAAAGCTGCAATAAAAAGGCTGAGTGCTGCAACTAAGACCCAACACAGCCAAATAAATAAAGAAATATTTTAAAAAATAAAGCTGAGTCCAATATATTGAAGCTACCAGCCACATGGGGCTATTTAACTTTAAATTCATTAAAGTGAAATAAAATTAAAAACTCAGTTCCTTGGTCAAATTGGTTGCATTCCAAGTGCTCAGCCATGCGTGGCTAGTGGCTATTGAATTGAATAGTACAGACAGGGAACATTACCATCAACACAGAAACTTCTGTTGGATACTCCTCAGACTTCTATTTCAAATGTTAGTCATTGAAGGCAGGGTTTCTCAGCCTTGACACTACTGCCATTTGGGGCTGGAGAATTCGTTGTGGGGGCAGTCCTGTGCACTTCGGGATGCCGAGTAGCATCCCTGGCCTCTACCCACTAGATGTCAGTAGCACACCTTCCCCCTCGTTCTGACAACAGAGCAAGTCTTCTGATATGACCAACCATCCCCTGGGGGAGCCGAAGTGCCCCCCACACACCTCTGCTGAGAAGCAATCAAATGGCATATCTTATCACGAACTTACCTTGCTGCTGCTGCTGCTGCTAAGTCACTTCAGTCGTGTCCGACTCTATGCGACCCCATAGACGGCAGCCCACCAGGCTCCTCCATCCATGGGATTTTTCAGGCAAGAGTACTGGAGTGGGGTGCCATTGCCTTCTCTGGACCTTACCTTAGCCTCCTGAAAACAAGCCATTTCACTGACACTTATATTTTTCTAGTCAATCACGGTCTACAGTAATTTGCATTGAGTGGGTTTAAGAGCTATGGAAGATTTCCTGAAAGAGGAAGACCATTTAAAGCAGCAGGATGAGCGTGAAGATGCCAAGTGAGGATCACTGCGATTTACTACTGTATGATGAGTCCCTCCAATTTCCTCTCCATTAACCGTGACTATGAAGTTGTCAAGGCAGGATAAGGAATGAATTGTTTTAAAAAGCTAAAGGAGGGACTTCCCTGGCGGTTCACTGGTTAAGACCACTTTCCAATGCAGGGTGTGCAGGTTTGATCCCTGGGATGGGGGAGGAGCTAAGATCCCACATGCCTCGAGGCCAAAAAACAAAAACATAAAATATAAAACAGAAGTAATTTTATGACAAATTCGATAAAAACTTAAAAAAAAATGGCCCACAGCAAAAAAAAAAAAAAATCTTAAAAAAAAAGCTAAAGGACTGTCAGCGTAGAAAATCAATGAGGAAACAATAGGAGCAATCACATCACACACTGCATTTTGGCTACTAACTTCCAGAAATAACAAAATACTGTGTTATTTGAGAAACTGGTGAAAGAATCCCCAAAACTCTAAAGTTGGCCCAACAGAATATGGGCTTTCAAAGATTCAAAATAAACTAGTGTAAACATTCCAGTACAAAATGCTGAGATTTTGTTTACTGATGAAATAATATTACTCTTCCACATTTTTCATACATGCCTAAGGAAGCTAAACCTCCCTACAACAAATGCAACACTCCTTAGAAAGCTGTGCTGTGCTTAGTCACTCAGTCGTGTCTGACTCTTTGCAATCCCATGGACTGTTGCCCACCAGGCTCCAGGCAAGAATATTGGAGTGGGTTGCCTTCCCTTCTCCAGGGGATCTTCCCCACCCAGGGATTGAACCTGGGTCTCCTGCATTGCAGGTGGATTCTTTACCAGCTGAGCTACCGGGGAAGCCCTAGAAAGCTGCTAAAGACCAATGGAACCTGCCAACTGCATCCTCAGAGAAATCTCCGAAAGCTTTGAAAGCCATTCACTCCTAAATGAATTTTTGCAGAAAGTTAAATATTTTAACAATGTTCTAATCAAAGGAGACAAACTTCTTGTCAGCTGGTAAATGTGGCAAGTAGTTTATTCAAGAACTTTCCAGAGATCTGGCTCTCCCCCATCTCCCCAGTAGAGGGTGAGGCTGGGGTTCCAGGGCGTTGCCTCCTGGGTGGTCACCTGCCACCCCAAGGCTCTCTTATCATGTTTATGAATGGATAGGGCCTCAGGCAGATGCCACAGGGTGAATGCAGGTTAGCAAAATGCAACAGCCAGTCTGTACCCCTGGCCAGGGAAACTGGAGTTAATAGTTTTTCTTCTAAAACTAGAAGAAAAAAAAATGGAAGAGGTGAAGGAGAGAAGGAAGCAAAGTGCCACAGGATCTCTAATGACCACATTGTTGTTGTTGTTGGGTCGCTCAGTCGTGTCCGACTCCATGTGACCCCCATGGACTGGTAGTCCGCCAGGCTCCTCTGTCCATGGGATTCCTCAGGCAAGAATACTGGAGTGGGTTGCCATTCCCTTCTCCAGGGGATCTTCCTGACCCCGGGATGGAACCCAAGTCTCCTGCTTGGCAGGCAGATTCTTTACCACTGAGCCACCAAACTCTTACTAACAGTGAGGAGTGGAGGGTGGATCTGAGCTGGCAAGCTGAATGACTGCAGCTCCACAAACGTTTCAGGAGCTTTCTGCTCATCCATGTTTGCCTTCCCCAACTAGAAGGTCAAAGGGAGCCAGGCTTCATGTTCATCACAGCTCCCCTGGTGCCTGTGAGCTTCGGGTTCAGGAGAACAGGCTACAGGTGAGAGGGGAGATGGCCTGGAGAGCATTAGCCACTGGAGGGACCTGGGGGTGGGTTTCCTCTCGTACTTGGGTGCTCAGGGCCAAGAAAGAATACATGGGACTTCTCTGGTGGCCCAGTGGTTAAGAATCCACCTGTCAACGCAAGGGTTCCACATGCAATGGGGCAACTAAGCCCGTGAGCCACAACTATTGAGCCTGTGCTCCAGAGCCCATGAGTCACCACTACTGAAGGCCCACGTTTTAGGGCCCATGCTCGGCAACAAGAGAAGCTACTGCAATGAGAAGCCCGTGGATTGAACGAAGAATAGCTCCTGCTCACCACAACCAGAGAAAGCCCAAACACAGCAATGAGGACTTAGCATACTCAAAAATAAACAAATTTTTATAAAAAAGAATGCATGAGCCCCCTGAATACCAACAACTGGAACTCAGAAAGAGCTAACACGTGTGACCTCTAATCTCAAATATAGCAGCCTCCACTGCTTTGGGGGACATCAGGGAAGTTTTGCAGTGAAGGGGAGAAGACAGGCCCATCAATTACAATAGTTCTTCTCTGGTCGGGGGTCAGGGCTTGTGGCAGGAGTGCTCAGCTTCCTGCATCCTGTCTGAGAGTAGGAGAAGCTGCCCAGCACGATGTGAGGCACTCAGCAACCTGCAAAGTCCTCCGGTTGAGCCCCGAGCATCAAAGAAACACAAACACAGCCAGGTCGTATCGAAACGCACATCGTCAGGAGTAATCCATCCAGGCCTGCCAATGTAGCATCCACCGCCAGTCTGGCCAGGAGCTAGCCCCTGGGCCACAGGATGGCAGTGTGTTAGCCTAGAGGGGTCCACAACCTGGGACACCAGAGGCTGGGGGAGGAGGGCAAGGTGCAGGCCCAGAACACTCAGAGCGGGAAGGAGCTAAAATGGGAAATGGTTGTGACAAGGGAGCCTGAGGTTGCCAAAACCCAAGCTGCTCTAGCTCACTATTTTGCTTTGGGCTAAATCGACCTCTGTGAGAGGTCACAGGACCATGATGCAGGCTTTTCATCCTTTGCTCAGAAGATGGTTTTTCCTCTTTTCCCGACTGTACAGCTCTACACTGGAAGACAGGGTACCCAGGATTCTAATCTTACACTTGTCATTGACTGTGTGACCCAACTTTAGTGACTGGTTTTCTCACCCTTAAAATGAAAACCTTTTCGCCCATTGCACCATCACAGGATCTTGTCTGGTTAAGAAAGATCTTACGCTTTTCCTCCACCTCCTCATGTACTTGCACAAAACAATCTCACATAATTCAAGATGCCTACTACTTTCTCCCTTTTACTAACAAGCACACCTACTGATCCTTGATAATTCACTTGTCACCTGCTGTCATTCTGTGTCTATGAAAAGAACAGAACTTTTAGCTAGCTAATAGCTAGCTATCTCAAGCAAGAACTTAATAGCTAGCTATCTCAAGCAAGAGCTAGATCTAACAAGAACTGGTTTCTGAATTTAAACACAAAATTGGTACCCTAGCAACTCACCTGGTTAGAGTGAGAGGCGAACGGGGTTGGTGGCATGGAGCCATGCCTACAAGGATATGGATGGCTCTGAACATTTTTCCATCACTGGCCAAACAGCTCCCACTCATATCATAAATGTACCCCCCTGTATAAAAAATCTAGAATGCAACTGTGATCTGTAGAGGAGACTGTGAACTAACTCTGTTTCCAGCCAAATTCAACTTTCAAAGCCTACTGGGCTTCCTGGAAAGGGTGCCACCCTCCTAAGGTGGCTAAGTTGTGATTCTAGGAAACCCTCCTGTGGGGCATATGGGAGGGAGGTGTGGAGACAGACAGGAAACCCACGCTCACAGGAGGAGCAGTGAATGTTCCAGCAGCCCAATCTCCCTCCTGGTTTGTCTCTCCCCCTAGCCCTCAAAAAAGCTCAGAAAAGGGACCCTAACACCACATCAAATAAATTGAAGACTGCATATTGTATAGGTTGGAACAAATTTGGAAAATTAAGACAACTCAGAAACTGTAAGGTGACTTTCTCCACTCACCCAAATTCTGTTCTCTGTTGCCATTTATCTCATCTCCTTCTTCCAGTTCCCCCCTCACCACTACTTCTCACCCCAGGCTCTTGTCCTCCTTTACCTCGTGTCCTAGGGAGCCTATGCCTCTCACCCCACCTCTGGCAAATTGCTGCTGACTAGGCTGACCACTCCCGCAAAAGGCAAGCTCCTCAAGAGCACCTTGGTTCAGTCAACAACATTCCTTCAACGAATATCAGTGCCAGGCACTGTGCTTACTTAGCTCCAGGAGTGCAAAGCCTAAGTTTCTTCCACAGTGCTCAGCACAGAGCTTGCTACAGAGCAGGTGCACAGTCATTTTGAATGGTTCCTGAGTCTCCATAGGTCCTGTGAGGGACCCCAAGCTTCTTATTTATAGAAGCCTTAACTCCTTTATCTCCTCAAATGCTCTCTTATCATTTCCCCTCTGCCGTCAGCCCAGATTCTATAAATCATCAGATGAGCTTGGCCCTTTAACAGTGGCCACAGGAAGAGGCCATTTGGTCCACTAATCCCCCTTTTCCACCCCGAAGACCTCAGGCTGCATGGAAAGTGGACATTAGGATGAAGGGCCCCACATGTGTTTGCAAGCTGGAGGATCGAACAGAAGCCAGCACTGAGCCCCATGGAGGAAGGGCTTGCACAGCCACCTGGGAGCAATAACAACATCATTAGCATCTTCTACTGTAATGGTTGTCCTCTCCCTCTTCCTCCTAAAGCCTCCTCCATCTACCTGTCCGTGATCTGCTGCTACAGCGAGTACCACAGAGAAAGCCTTGTCATTTCCATGTCATCCATCTGAGGCCCTAGGCTGAGGGGACAACAGTGAGCCCAGGAGCTGGGGTGATAAAACAGTTGCAAGGATGCTTTTCAAGTTTCAAGAGGCCAGGTCCACTCCCCACTGAAAGAACAGGAGCATGCTCTGGTACCCATCTAGAGAAGCAGCAACACGGGCAGCCAGCCTACCCACACCTCCATGCCTAAATCTCCCCTGTTGGGTGCTTCAAATGGAGTGCCACTAAAACTCACATGGAATACCACTGTGGGCCTGCCTGCAGGCCAGAGGCTGCCAGTCGCAGTCCACACTGTGCCTTTCCATAAGGACAGAAGACTCCAGGGGCCAGGCGAAACACCCCACCACCACATCCCCACCTCCTTGGCAATTCTGGACTATTGGATACCTGCCATGAGTGAGGTGAGTTTCTGGCGTGGTTCTGGATTGTGAGAGCTGAGGGAGAAGAGTGTTAGCTTCCTGAATGAAAATGCAAAATAACTGCACACCCACTAATCAATCATATGACTAGATCCATTCTGCTTCTTCCTATTGTCACTGCATGAAAGACGCATGCATGAAATCCAAAAACACCTCCAGGAACACCTAGTGAGAATAAACTGCTTGCAGCTAACGCCACGTCCAGTAACTGGGAGGCTGCGCCTTGAACAGCTGGGAACAGATTTCACAAATCAAGACGGCTCAGAAAATTTGAGGTGATTTGCTCCACTCACCCAAATTCCCCCTCTCTCTTTCCATCCCTCTCTCCTCCTTTCCCCTTCTCTCTCTCCCGAAGGGAGCCCGAGCTCCTAGGGGATTCAGGTGAGCCAGGTGGGGACAGCGGCGGGAGGCGGGAAAGAGAAAGCCTGCAAGTGCAGCCCCACCCCGTCCCGCCCCCTCCGAAAGACCTGAGTCCTTGAAACGCTCGCTGCGCGCCCGGACTACCGCTTTCCCACGCGCGCGCACAGGCACACCTGCACGAGCCCTCCCAGGAGCTTCCTGCCCGACGCGAGTTCGAGCCCCGGAGGCGGCGCGTTCCCGGCCGCGCGCCCTCGGCTGCTTGGCAGTGGCCGCTCTTCGCGGGGGGCGGCAGGCTCACGCGGGAAGAGGCGCCCGCACCAACGGCCAGAGCTGTGCCACTCCCTACTCCGTGCAGTCCAGTTGCAGCATTTATGGCGCCCACCACTTACTCTGCAGCCTTCAGGCAGTTGGAACACATAGCCATGGCGCCTCCGAGGGAGCCGGAGGCCAGTTGCGCGCCCTTACCGCTGGGGCGCTTAGGAGCCAGCGCTGGGGGCCTGCCCTTGGGGGCAGCTCTATACGCCCGTGCTCACGCGCACGGAGCCCCAGACACGTCGGCCAGCGCTATCAGCGGACAAATAAAGTTTCTTCTCAGAGGCTTCTTGCTGTCTTCTGAACTGGGTCCAAAAAGGGCCGAGCTTGTTCCTAGTGGTTAGGAACTATTAACTCCCTTTTTCCTCTCCCTCCAACATCCCACAACCACAGCATCCTTAGTGAAAGATACCAGATGCTCTTTCTTAGACTCTCTGGATCCCTGACGAGTGTAAGGAGTAAATTGGAGGGGACCCTGAGGAGTTAGAGAAGACTTTGATCCAGGCAGGGAACGACACTCCACAGCTTTGGGGAGGAAATGCAAAGAAGTCACTTTCTGGCATTTTAGATCTGCAGACTGAGGGGAGGGAGGGACAGAGGAAGGGGGAGAGAGGTGAAGCCAAAGGGACTGTGAATAGCAAGGGTGCGAGTCTCATCTCAACCAAAACACGATTTTTGACCCATTTGTTCTTGTTTAATCCTAAGGAAAATCATTTACTCCCTAAACAAGTCTGGGGTCACAAACACAAAGAGCAAAAATGTCTTTAATGTTGTGTGATCTCAAGTGATGCCCATGAGATAAAAGTCCCCACCAAAAAGTGCATCTACCCAGTGGATCCCAGTTATATCATGGCTCAGTGGATTCAGAAATACTTGCTGATAAGATTGTGCCTGCCCCAAACCAAAAGGTCTGGAGAGAGCCGCAAAGTGTGACCTAACGCTGGCTACCTGGAAAGTGCAGGAGGGTATCTCTCTATCCCAGTTCTGTGAAGGGATGTCTCCGTCCTGGCATCAGAGACGCAAAGATCCACAAGATTTTCACTTGTGAAGTGGCTGGTGAAAGCATGAAAAGCGAAGCAAGTGCAGATGCGGGCTTTTGGCTTTTTAAAATGACTGAGCTAAATCAAGGATTTTTAAAAGGTCAAGATTTCTCCTTGGCCTGCATTCAGGGAGGTCAGTAAGCACCACAGGACTGGGGCTAATCTGACAGTCTGTCTAAATCTGGCTTCCCTGAATAGAGAGAAGAAAGCCAGGTCAGAGTCCCTCAGGGGCTTTTGGTTGATCTGTAGCACCGGGCCTGCTTTCTCCTTCAGTCTGCAGTGAGCAACACCCTGCTTCTGGAATTTCATTGGGTGAGCAGGGGAGCACATGGAACTCTATCTTCTTAACATAACTAACCAAGGACTAGATCTATTTAATATATTGTAGATACTGAATCCTGATCTGTGGCTAACATGTCTAGCTAGAATTCCTTTTCAGCTGGAATTTGTGGTCAGTTCTCTGTTATTCATATGTGGCTTACCTGCTTAGGGGATTTTCTGCTATTGTGTTTTCATCAAAGAACAACTTCTGGGGTAGCTACCCCAGTTGTAATGTCAGTGGGTGGTTGAAAAATACCAACTTTAAGATTGGCCAAAGAAGAAGCTAATTAGGAAGGCAAATCTATGTCATTCCCCTCCCACCCAAATAGAACACACTCTGAAAACCATGGACTTTGGTTTTTTGATTATGCATGCTTTGCAGCTATTTGGCCAACTGCTTTCTTCCATTACTATGGATAATTAGGATGAGAAAATCCATGGAAAATCCATCCTGTGATTCCCAGACTGCACTGATGGCTCTTTATGCTGAACTCTCACAGAACTTGCTGTTCATGCTCTGGAGTCAGAGCTGGGGTCAAGTCCTGACTCTGGCTAAGTTTGTGAGGTATAATAACTGTATCGTCATTTTGTGGGAAAATGTCTTTTGTTCTTAGGAGATTCATGCTGAAGTATTCAGAGGTGAAGTAGAATGATGTCTGCAATTTATGCTAAAAAAATAGTTCAGAAAAAAATGTGTAGGGGTGTGTGTGTGTATGTATAAGATGGAGACAGAGAAAGGGGATGATAAAGTAAAGGTGGTAAAGTATTAACAGGTGGTGAATCTAGGTGAAGCAATATGCATATTATACTATTCTTTCCACTTTCCAGTAGCTTTGAGGTGTCTACAAAGTTAAAAGTTGGGAACAAAATCTTAGCTCTGCCTGCTTTTATGAAATGTGTAGCAACAAATTATTTACTCCTTGCAAATCTGAGTTCCCTCAGCTCTGCTGCTGCTAAGTCACTTCAGTCGTGTCTGACTCTATGCGACCCCATAGACAGCAGCCTACCAGGCTCCCCCATCCCTGGGATTCTCCAGACAAGAACACTGGAGTGGGTTGCCATTTCCTTCTCCAATGCATGAAAGTGAAAAGTGAAAGTGAAGTCGCTCAGTCATGTCTGACTCTTTGCGACCCCATGGACTGCAGCCTACCAGGCTCCTCTACCCATGGGATTTTCCAGGCAAGAGTACTGGAGTGGGGTGCCATTGCCTTCTCCGCCCTCAGCTCTACAATGGAGATATTCAATAGAGCCTATCTCATAGGGTTGGCAAGAGGATTAAAATGAGATAACGAATGTAATGCCATAAGCATAGTGTACGTTCCTTAGGAAGGTCTCAGTAACTGAGTGGAATTGCTATTATCATGCTGTGGTCATTTAACATTTGGTTATATACTGGTTTTGTTTGTATTGTTCTTCAGTTCAGTTCAGTTCAGTGGCTCAGTCGTGTCTGACTCTTTGCGACCCCATGAATTGCAGCACGCCAGGCCTCCCTGTCTATCACCAACTCTTGGAGTTCACTCAAACTAAAGTCCATCGAGTCGGTGATGACATCCAGCCATCTCATTCTCTGTCATCCCCTTCTCCTCCTGCCCCCAATCCCTCCCAGCATCAGAGTCTTTTCCAACGAGTCAACTCTGCATGAGGTGGCCAAAATATTGGAGTTTCAGCTTCAGCATCAGTCCTTCCAAAGAACACCCAGGACTGATCTCCTTTAGAATGGACCGGTTGGATTTCCTTGCAGTCCAAGGGACTCTCAAGAGTCTTCTCCAACACCACAGTTCAAAAGCATCAATTCTTTGGCACTCAGCTTTCTTCACAGTCCAACTCTCACATCCATACATGATCACTGGAAAAACCACAGCCTTGACTAGACAGACCTTTGTTGGCAAAGTAATGTCTCTGCTTTTGAAAATGCTGTCTAGGTTGGTCATAATTTTCCTTCCAAGGAGTAAGCGTCTTTTACTGTTCTTAAGGTATTTCAAATGCATGTATCCTGTTTCCTTAACTTTGATTGAAGTCTTCAGCGGGTAAGATGCATTTCTTACATTTTTTGTTGTATCTACCATCGCAGCTGGCACAGCACTTTGTGAGTCATAGATAGTGAACAAAGTGATTTTTGAATTGACTTAAAGGTTACTGTTCTGTGGGATCTATGGTCAGTCATAACATTGACCTGAAAATGATCACATGCCCAAGGGCATGTTGTTTATGACAGACCAGTAGAAGAGAATGGTAGTGTTGCATGGTGCGAGCTGAGTAAGAAGATACGACTATAAAAACAACAATTTGGGAAATAGATTTTTTTTTAAGTCTTAAAATTGAAGGTAGATACCTTCATGCATATCCAGACTTTGGGGGAAAGTGTCACCTTTTGTCAATACCAGGAAGACATGCGTTCCATTACTTGGCTTTCAGGATGGGGATGATTTCTGCTAAGAAAGGTGGGCACATCCTTAGGATGCCAGGTCAATAAGACAGATTTCCAGGGGTAGCAGGGCACAGCTGCTCCCTCCCCATGAAAGAGGGGTGCAAGTAACTCCCCCAGTTCTTAGATAAATGCCTCCATCGCTTTGGGAGGGAATCTGAGCTTCCTGGTTCTAATCAGTGATATCAGTGAGTCTAAAACATGCTGGGTACATTCAGCTGAAACCTTCAGGATGGGCTTTAAAATCAGACCAAGATTTTTAAACATCTTGCTCTTGAAAAAAAAAAAATCTAATCACTAAGGCCTTAAATAGAGAATAGTGAGACTCACTCACTTCTGAGCAGATGCAAACCATTCAGAAGGTTCCTCTCAATCCCTGTGGCTTGTGGCTTCTGTCTCCTCCTTGCTCTTTCTCTCTTCCCTCTATTTTCTGAGTCTCAATGTATTCTCGCTAAGAATGGCAAAGAAATAGTTTAGGGCTTGGGAAAGAGAAAAACAAAGCAGTTTAGAGTCTGGGTCCACATGACCTTGCTGACCACAGCATCTCAGATGGAGTGATCCCTCAGAAAGCCTGGGAGGATAAGCTAAAGAGCTGACTTACAGCTTCTGTGGAGCCATCCACCCGAACATCCAAGTGCCTTCAGAAAATCTGCCCTCATAGCACCCTAGGGAATCTGGGGGCAGGTGAGATTCAGGAATTAAAGACCAACAGAGCCAGAGCTATCTCTAAGGGAGATGAACGGAGGGAAACTATACTTGGTGGAGCAGGGACCTCCCCGAGTCCCCAACATTTTTAAACAAGTTCAAGTTGGATGCAAATTCACATTCAGGACAGAGTTGGTATGGATGGGGAAGGGCAAGCCAGAAAGATACTGTGATGGGAGTTGGGGGAGGAAAGGATGCCTTCCTGGAATTGGAGGGCTGAAAGGGAGGCATGCTTACATAATGATGCTTACAAAGCCATTGGTTAATGGTAGACCACAGTCAACTTCTTCCTTCAAATCCTCGTCCACTTTCCCTCCCCTTCGCCTTCCTTCTCCTCTCCCTCCCCCATCAGGCAGTCTTCAGAGTCACTGAATATCTCCTTCTGTCTCTCCACACCTCGGATTGGGGGAGGGAACAACCGAGAAAGTCACTATCACTTTCCACACTCCAGATTTAGAGGAAGTGTGCACTGTATAGAATGTTTAGAATGTAGTGTTATTGCTTCCAGGCTCTGTATCCAGTAACACAAACCTGTCTCCAGCTGTGGTCCTAGTGGACCCGCCTGGCTGAGTAGAGATGTTTGTAAACAGACCCTTTGTGAAATGTTTCTAAACACACACCCATCCATCTGCCTGCCTGCTTGATCTGCCTGTGTTTCAGATTTTTCTTTTCCTGAGTGGAAACTGGAGCTCAAATGGGGCCAGTGGTGTTGGGAGCAAAGCTGTCAGGAAGTGGGAGACCCTTTCCAGTTTCTTACTGGATGCCTTCATTTCCTTTCTCCTGACTGTGTGAAAACTCTAGAATGACCCCTCCCCACTCTCCCCAGCTCCCTGGCCCTGGAGCCTGAGGAAGCAGCAGTGCTCAGGAAAGAGGAGGAACCCAATCTTCATAAGCCCAGAGCTGGGAGGTGTGAGGCACCTGGCTGCCACCTCCGGGGTCGGAAGCACTGCCAAATTGCACCTCCCCTACAAGCATCACGGTCCAGAGTCTGCAGCCCTCTTCCACCCTGCCGTCAGCCCAGAGATGCCACCCCCATTGGAGGAAGGAGACTTGCTTGGCACAGAAGGTGGGATTTTTCACCACCTAGTCAGGCAGGGAACTGTTTTGGCTTCCTTGCCCAAGCAGCTGAGAAGAAAGCAGCCCCCTGGTCTGGAATCAGTGATTCACACAGGCCAACCCAAACAGCCTCCTGCTCTCATTTTATTTCCTTCATTGCTTAACATCCTGGAGAAGGGAGTTCCTAACCCTTCCCTCCTAGGCCCCTGGCATCCTGAGTTGAATGACTGGTCAGTGCGACAAGTAAAGGCATGTAGCCAGGGCAGCTGGTCTCCAAAGACTCCCAAGAAAGAAAGAAAAAGTGGTTGAAAAGTTCTAATGGTACACAAAGGTATAAAATGATGAAACTTACAAGCCCCTCTGCCCTTCATTCCCAGCAAGTCCATATCCTACTTCTTGGATTCCTTCTTGCATATATGGTTTGGGTTCTTTTTATTTACAAAAACAAAAGGCAAACAAACACACAAAAATGAATCATGCTCTACCCTGCTTTTTCATCTTTTTCCCACCTGGTAGGCAATCTTGTGGGGGCTGTTCTCCATTTCTATAATTTTGTCATTTCAAGAATGTTATATAAATAAAATCATACAGAATTGTACAAGCACTATGGAAAATAGTATGAAGTTTCCTCAAAAATTAAAATAGAGCTACCATATGATCTGAGCTTCCCTGGTAGCTCAAATGGTAAAGAATCTGCCTGCAATGCCGGAGGCCCAAGTTTGATCCCTCGGTTGGGAAGATCCCCTGGACAAGGGAATGGATACCCACTCCAGTATTCTTGCCTGGAGAATTCCACGGACACAGGAGCCTGGTGCGCTACAGTCCATGGGGTCACAAAGAGTCAGACACGACTGAGCTACTAACAGTTTCACTTTCTTTCTTTACCATATGATGCAGTGATCCCACTCTGAGTATATACACAAAGAAGAGGGAATCACTATTTCAAAGTCATATCTGCACTTTCATGTATATTATCCACAATAGCCAAGACATGGAAACAACCTAAGGGTCCATCAACAGATGAACAGATAAAGAAAATATCACACACACACAAAAGAATATTATCCAGTCATGAAAAAAGAAAGAAATCCTGCCATTTATGACAACATGGATGGATCTTGAAGGTCTTATGCTTAGCAAAATAAGGCAGACACAAGTACTGTACAATCTCATATATACGGAACCTAAAAAAGTTGAATTCATAGAAATAGAATGCTGGTTGCCTGGGGCTGGGAAGTGGGAGAAATGGGGAGATGTTGGTAAAAGAGTACCAGCTTCCAGTTTTATGAATAAGTTCTGGGGATCTAATGTACTGCATTGCAATTATAGTTAACAAAACTGTATTAGATATTGGGTTGGCCAAAAAGTTCATTTGGGTTTTCAGTCCCATCATATGGAAATACTTGAAAGTTGGTGAGAGAGTAAATCATAAATGTTCTCATCAAAAAAACAACCAAAAAAGTAATTATGTGAGGTGATGGAGGTGTTAACTATCTTTATTGCGGTAATCATTTCACAATATATACATGTATCAAAGCATCACATAATACATCTTAAACTTACATGATGTTATATATCAATTATATCACAATACAACTGAAAAAAATCATACAAGACTTCTGGTTTTTGGTTCTGCACATAAGAAGCTTAGGTGTCACCACTCTGTTCTAACAAGTAGAAAGCTGAACAAACTATAAAATCAATGACTCTTCCTAGATCCATAAGAGTGGGGAGGACTCAGGACAAACTGCTGCCCCCAAAACTGGAGAGGCAGACAAGCAAATACAGGGAGTGATGGCTCCCCAAAGCCAAGATTCATAGGCATAAACTGCTCCACAAATCAGTGCTGGGGCAGGAAAACCTGAACAAATTATTGCCAGCTTCATGTGGACAACTCTGAGTCACAGCTAGGGCTTACTAAGAAAAATAGAAAGGGTACAAATTACTAGTATCAGAAATGAAAGAAGGACAAGCAATAAATACTGGAGAGGGTATGGAGAAAAGGGAACTCTCCCACGCTAATGGTAAGAATGTACATTGGTACATCTACTTTGAGGAGATACCCCATGTTCAAGGGCAAAGGAGAAGCCACAGCAAGACAATAGGAGGGGCGGAATCACATTTAGAATCAAACCCCATACCTACCAGAGACATTCAAGGGACTCAAACACACCTTGTGTGCAGCAGGGCCCAGAGACCCACAGAGACTGAGACAGAACTGTGTTTGAGTATCTTCTGAGGAGGTACGGGTCAACAGTGGCCTGCTGTCGGGGCAGGGGCTCTGGGTGCAGCAGACCTGGGTATGGCATAAGCCCTCTTGGAGGGGGTCACCATTAATCCCACCATAGAGCTGCCAGAACTTACATAGGACTGGGGAAACAGATTCTAGGAGAGCACAAACAGAACCTTGTGCACACCAGGACCCAGGAGAAAGGAGCAGTGACCCCACAAGAGACTGACCCAGACTTGCCCGTGAGTGTCCAGGAGTCTCCAGTGGAGGCTTGGGTTGGTGGTGGCCTGCTGCAGAGGTGGGGGCACTAAGTGAAGCAGCGCATGGGACCTTTTGAAGACAGTTGCCATTACCTTCATTACCTCCACCATAGTTTGGCCTCAAGTCAAATAACACAGCCCCACCCTTCAACAGAAAATTGGATTAAAGATTTACTGAGCATGGCCCCACCATCAGAACAAGACTCAGTTTCCCCCCCCCCCAGACAGTCTCTCCAATCAGGAAGCTTCCATAAGCTTTACTCTTATCCTTCTCCATCAGAGAGCAGACAGACTGAAAACCACAATTACAGAAAACTAACCAATCTGATCACATGGACCACAGCCTTGTCTACCTCAATGAAACTATGAGCCATGCCGTGTAGGGCCACCCAAGACAGACAGGTCATGGTGGAGAGTTCTGACAAAACATGGTCCACTGGAGAAGGGAATAGTAAACTGCTTCAGTATTCTTGCCTTGAGAACCTCATGAACAGTATGAAAAGGACACTGAAGATGAACTCCCCAGGTTGGTAGGTGCCCAATATGCCACTGGAGACCAATGGAGAAATAACTCCAGAAAGAATGAAGAGATGGAGCCAAAGCAAAAAAGTACCCAGTTGTGGATGGGACTGGTGATGGAAGTAAAGTCCAATGCTGTAAAGAGCAATATTGCATAAGAACCTGGAATGTTAGGTCCATGAATCAAGGCAAATTGGAAGCGGTCCAATAGGAGATGGCAAGAGTGAACGTTGACATTTTAGAAATCAGTGAACTAAAATGGACTGGAATGGGTGAATTTAACTCAGATGACCATTATATCAATTACTGTGGGCAAGAATCTCTTAGAAGAAATGGAGTAGCCACCATAGTTAACAAAAGAGTCTGAAATGCAGTACTTGGAAGCAATCTCAAAAATGACAGAATGATCTCTGTTCATTTCCAAGGAAACCATTCAGTATCACAGTAATCCAAGTCTATGCCCCAACCAGTATCGCTGAAGAAGCTGAAGTTGAATGGTTCTATGAAGACCTACAAGACCTTCTAGAACCAACATCCCAAGAAGATGTCCTTTTCATTGTAGGGGACTGGAATGCAAAAGTAGGAAGTCAAGAAACACCTGGAGTAACAGGCAAATTTGGCCTTGAAGTACAGAATGAAGCAGGACAAAGGCTAATAGTATTCTGCCAAGAGAACGCACTGGTCGTAGCAAACACCCTCTTCCAACAACACAAGAGAAGACTCTACACATGGACATCACCGGATGGTCAACACCGAAATCAGATTGATTACATTCTTTGCAGCCAAAGATGGAGAAGCTGTATATAGTCAGCAAAAACAAAGAGCTGACTGTGGCTCAGATCATGAACTCCTTATTGCCAAATTCAGACTTAAATTGAAAGAAGTAGGGAAAACCACTAGACCATTCAGGTATGACCTAAATCAAATCCCTTATGACTATACAGTGAAAGTGAGAAATAGATTTAAGGGCCTAGATCTGATAGACAGAATGCCTGATGAACTATGGATGTAAGTTTGTGACATTATGCAGGAGATAAGAATCAAGACCATCCCCAAGAAAAAGAAATGCAAAAAGGCAAAATAACTGTCTGAGGAGGCCTTACAAATAGATGTAAAAAGAAGAGAAGTGAAAAGCAAAAGAAAAAAAGGAAAGATTTCATGCAAAGATGGGCACAATAAAAGACAGAAATGGTATGGACCTAACAGAAGCAGAAGCTATGAAGAAGAGGTCGCAAGAATACACAGAGGAACTATACAAAAAAGATCTTCACGACCCAGATAATCACGATGGTGTGATCACTGACCTAAAGCCAGACATCCTGGAATGCGAAGTCAAGTAGGACTTAGGAAGCTCACTACAAACAAAGCTAGTGGAGGTAATGGAATTCCAGCTGAGCTATTTCAAATCTTAAAAGATGATGCTGTGAAAGTTCTGCACTCAATATGCCAGCAAATTTGTAAAACTCAGCAGTGGCCACAGGACTGGAAAAGGTCAGTTTTCACTCCAATCCCAAAGAAAGGCAATGCCAAAGAATGTTCAAACTACCACACAAGTGCACTCATCTCACACACTAGCAAAGTAATGCTCAAAATTCTCCAAGCCAGGCTTCAACAGTATGTGAACCATGAACTTCCAGATGTTCAAGTTGGATTTAGAAAAGGCAGAGGAACCAGAGATCAAATTGCCAACATCTGTTGGATCATCAAAAAAGCAAGAGAGTTGCAGAAAAACATCTACTTCTGCTTTATTGACTATGCCAAAGCCTTTGACTGTATGGATCACAACAAACTGTGGAAAGTATACCTACAGAAAACCTAAATCCAAGATCATACCTGATGAGGAATTCAAAGCTTTCCCACTAAGATCAGGTATGAGACAAGGATGTCCTCTCACACCTCCACTTTTCAACATCATATTGGAAGTAGTAGCTAAATGCAATGACAAAAAAGGAAGTAAAACGTATACAAATTGGAAAAGAAGACACAAAACTGCCTTTGTTTGCAGATGACATGATTGTATAGGTAGAAAATCTGAACGAATTGACAAAAAGACTATCGGAATTAACAATTAGAGTTAAAGGTAGGGGCTTCTCTGATAGTTCAATTGGCAAAGAATCCACCTGCAATGCAGGAGACCTGGGTCTGATCCCTAGGTTGGGAAGATCTGCTGGAAAAGGGATAGGCTACCCACTCTAGTATTCTTGGGCTTCCCTGGTGGCTCAGCTGGGATAGAATCCACCTGCAATGTGGGAGATCTGGGTTTAATCCCTGGATTGAGAAGATCCCCTAGAAATGGAACGGCTACCCACTGCAGTATTCTGGCCTAGAGAATTCCATGGACAGTCCATGGGGTCGCAAAGAGTTGGACATGACTGAGCGACTTTCTCTTCGCTTATTGTTATAGATTGTAGGATACAACTCAAAAGAGTTGAAAACTTTTGTCCACACAAAAACCTGCACATTTATAGCAGCATTATCCAAAATTGCAAAACTTGGAAGCAAGCAAGATATCCTTCAATAAGTGAATGGGGGGGGGGGGACTTGCTTGGTGGTCCAGTGGTTAAGAATCAGCTTTGCAATGCAAGAGCTGTGGGTTCAATCCCTGGCTGGGGAAATAAGATCCCACATGCTGTGGAGCAACTAAGGCCACATGCCACAACTACTGAGCCATGTGCCACAACTAGAGAGTCAGTGTGCTGCAATGGAAGATCCCACATGATGCAACTGAGATCCAATGCAGCCAAATAAAAAAAAAATATTTTTAAAAAATGAGTGAATGGATAAATAAATTGTGGTACATCCAGACAACGGAATACTATTCAGTGCTAAAAACAAATGAGCTACCAATACACAAAGAGAACAGAAGAAATTTAAATTCATATTGCTTAATGAAGTAAGCTGCTATGGTCTGAATGTTTGTGTCCTCTCCAAATTCATATGTAGGAAATCTAAAGCACCAGGTGATGGTATTAGGAGGTGGGGCATTTCAGAGGTGATTAGGTCATGAGGGCAGAGCCCTCATGAGTGGGATTAGTGCCCTTATAAAAGAGGCCCCAGGACTAGGTCGACCCTTCTGCCATGTTCGATGACAGACCAAGAAGTCGGCAGTCTGCAACCTGGAAGAGGGTCTTCACCAGAAACCAACTGTACTAACACCCTGGTCTTGGAATTCCAGAACTATGAGAAATGTTCATCAGCCAACCAGTTTTTGGAATTTTGTTATAGCTGCTCAAATGGACTAAGGCAGAAGCCCATCTGAAAAGGCGACATCCTGTATGATTCATGATTCCCACAATATGACATTTTGGAAATGGCAAACTTTCAAGATGGTGAAAAATCAGTGGTTGCCAGGATTTGAGTGAGGGAGTAATGAACAGTCAGAGCACAGAGAATATTTAGCGTGGTGAAAATATTCTGTATGATACTATAATGGTGGATACATGTCATTATACATTTGTCCATACCCATAAAATGTACAAGACGAGGAGTGAACCATAATGTAAATGATGGTCTTTGGGCAATAATGATGTGTCAGTGTAGGTTCATCAACTGTAACAAATGTAGCTCTCTGCAGGAGGCTGTGCACGTGAGCAGCAAGGGATATATGGGCAATGTCTGTATCTTCCTTTTTTTTTTTTTTTTTAGTTTTTTATTTTTTAAATTTTAAAATCTTTAATTCTTACATGCATTCCCAAACATGAACCCCCCTCCCACCTCCCTCCCCATAACATCTTTCTGGGTCATCCCCATGCACCAGCCCCAAGCATGCTGCATCCTGCGTCAGACATAGACTGGCGATTCAATTCACATGATAGTATACATGTTAGAATGTCATTCTCCCAAATCATCCCACCCTCTCCCTCTCCCTCTGAGTCCAAAAGTCCGTTATACACATCTGTGTCTCTTTCCCTGTCTTGCATACAGGGTCATCATTGCCATCTTCCTAAATTCCATATATATGTGTTAGTATACTGTATTGGTGTTTTTCTTTCTGGCTTACTTCACTCTGTATAATCGGCTCCAGTTTCATCCATCTCATCAGAACTGATTCAAATGAATTCTTTTTAACGGCTGAGTAATACTCCATTGTGTATATGTACCACAGCTTTCTTATCCATTCATCTGCTGATGGACATCTAGGTTGTTTCCATGTCCTGGCTATTATAAACAGTGCTGCGATGAACATTGGGGTACATGTGTCTCTTTCAATTCTGGTTTCCTCGGTGTGTATGCCCAGAAGTGGGATTGCTGGGTCATAAGGTAGTTCTATTTGCAATTTTTTAAGGAATCTCCACACTGTTCTCCATAGTGGCTGTACTAGTTTGCATTCCCACCAACAGTGTAGGAGGGTTCCCTTTTCTCCACACCCTCTCCAGCATTTATTGCTTGCAGATATTTGGATCGCAGCCATTCTGACTGGTGTGAAGTGGTACCTCATTGTGGTTTTGATTTGCATTTCTCTAATAATGAGTGATGTTGAGCATCTTTTCATGTGTTTGTTAGCCATCCGTATGTCTTCTTTGGAGAAATGTCTATTTAGTTCTTTGGCCCATTTTTTGATTGGGTCGTTTATTTTTTTGGAGTTGAGCTGCAGAAGTTGCTTGTATATTTTTGAGATTAGTTGTTTGTCAGTTGCTTCATTTGCTATTATTTTCTCCCATTCAGATGGCTGTCTTTTCACCTTGCTTATATTTTCCTTTGTTGTGCAGAAGCTTTTAATTTTAATTAGATCCCATTTGTTTATTTTTGCTTTTATTTCCAGCATTCTGGGAGGTGGATCATAGAGGATCCTGCTGTGATTTATGTCTGAGAGTGTTTTGCCTATGTTCTCCTCTAGCAGTTTTATAGTTTCTGATCTTACATTTAGATCTTTAATCCATTTTGAGTTTATTTTTGGAACATTATCCTCAATGGTGAAAAATTGAAAGCATTTCCCCTAAAGTCAGGAACAAGACAAGGGTGCCCACTTTCACCGCTACTATTCAACATAGTTCTGGAAGTTTTGGCCACAGCAATCAGAGCAGAAAAAGAAATAAAAGGAATCCAAATTGGAAAAGAAGAAGTAAAACTCTCACTGTTTGCAGATGACATGATCCTCTACATGGAAAACCCTAAAGACTCCACCAGAAAATTACTAGAGCTCATCAATGAATATAGTAAAGTTGCAGGATATAAAATCAACACACAGAAATCCCTTGCATTCCTATACACGAATAATGAGAAAGTAGAAAAAAAAATTAAGGAAACAATTCCATTCACCATTGCAACGAAAAGAATAAAATACTTAGGAATATATCTACCTAAAGAAACTAAAGACCTATATATAGAAAACTATAAAACACTGATGAAAGAAATCAAAGAGGACACTAATAGATGGAGAAATATACCATGTTCATGGATTGGAAGAATCAATATAGTGAAAATGAGTATACTACCCAAAGCAATTTACAAATTCAATGCAATCCCTATCAAGCTACCAGCCACATTTTTCACAGAACTAGAACAAATAATTTCAAGCTTTGTATGAAAATACAAAAAACCTCGAATAGCCAAAGCAATCTTGAGAAAGAAGAATGGAACTGGAGGAATCAACTTGCCTGACTTCAGACTCTACTACAAAGCCACAGTCATCAAGACAGTATGGTACTGGCACAAAGACAGACATATAGATCAATGGAACAAAATAGAAAGCCCAGAGATAAATCCACACACATATGGACACCTTATCTTTGACAAAGGAGGCAAGAATATACAATGGAGTAAAGACAATCTCTTTAACAAGTGGTGCTGGGAAAACTGGTCAACCACTTGTAAAAGAATGTATCTTCCTTTTAATTTTGCTGTGAACCTAACACTGCTCTTAAAAAAGGAAGTCTATACCAAAAATAAACAAATTAAAATAAATGGAAAAAAGTCATAGTGGAAAGTGGCATGGGTGAATTAAAACAACCCATATGCTGCAAAAGTGTTCTGAATGGAGGGCATCAACTGAAAAAATGTCTTGGAGGCTCTTTCACACCTATTCTGTTTAATCTGGAGAGTGCTCACTTTATCTCTAGCCTGGTCTTATTTGACTGAGCATAGCCTCAGGAGTCCAGACATTGCCGGCACCCTCCTCCACCAGACTTTTTATCTGAACTTTTTTCTCCTGTACACAGCAAACTAGCTTCTGATGGGTGACAGTCAATCAAAATCAATCAAATAACAAAAACCCTGTTAGGGTTGGTGTTAAAAAGCTCCGAAATCGCAGTACCTTAAAGCTATGGGAGAAGACACATTTTAGGGTCTTAAGGAAATCCTTTCTTTCCTAAAGGAAATCAACTCTGAATACTCATTAAAAGGACTGATGCTGAAGCTGAAGCTCCAATACTTTGGCCACTTGATGCGAAGACCTACTCATTCAAAAAGGCCCTGTTTCTGGGAAAGTTTGAAGGCAGGAGGAGAAGGAGATGACAGAGGATGAGATGGTTGGATGAGATCACCGATTCAATGGACATGAACTTGGGCAATTTCTGGAGATTGTGAGGGACAGGGAGGTCCAGCACGCTGCAGTTCATGGGGTGGCAAAAAGTCGGACATGACTTGGCGACTGAACAGCAACAATGGACATCTTAGCCACTGCAATAGATTTTTCAGTTAGGGCAATTTTCCACTGCCTTATATTGGAAAAGTTGGATATATAAGCAGATAATAGCGAGATCATATGGTGTATGACAATAGAACTGTGACCCATACCTCTGTAACAACCAGCTGGGACATCAAACCACGAGCTCTCAATAATCAGCCCAGATTTCCTATTTTTGCCACTATTCCACCTCCCACACCCTCAACACTTCCAACTCAGGAATAGCCAGAGGAAGCTAAATAGGCTTCACAAACCAATTGTATAGGATATCCTGCTTCTAGTTAGCCCACCTCCAGCTTCCCCATGGAAACAGCCTCTAGTCCGGTTGTACCTGAAGCCTTCCCCTCTTTTCACCGTAAAGCTTTCCCCCTCCTCTGCCGACCTCAGAGTCTCTGCCAGATGAGGATGGCTGACTCCCTGGTGTAGTGAGCACTGAATCAGTAGTGTCTTTGGTTCTCACTTGGGTGGTGTTTATTTATTTGCACAATGCCATACCACATTGCTGGCTGCCTGCTCCAAGCTTGCTATGTGCTATTGGCCAGGGCAGCCCAGAATGTGTATACTGGCACACTTGAACCAGCACAACCACATCATAATACAGAACTTTAATGGTTAAGTCTGTAACCATTAACCACCCCAGGGGCCTTTTGGCAACTTGCTGTAGTGATTTTAAAAATATACTGATATTGAAGGCAGATCCTTCAGCGTTTATTAGCAGCATGACCTCAGGCATGTTACTTACCCTCCCAGGTGTCAGTTTCCACAACTATCCATGGAGGCAGTAGTGTCCTCTGGACTTCTTTCATAGAGTTGTTACATCACAGAAGGGACACAGTGTCAACCTAGAGGGGTATATAAGTGCTTGAGTTCCTGACCTTCAGAACCATGGTCCTAGCCAGCTGCTGATCCGTGGGCTGAAAAGGAAACACTTAGTGACCTGCAGAGCTTTCATGTGTGAGACCGGGGATCAGGCTCTGGCTCACCTCTCTCTGGGAGAGGGAGAGGTTAGCACACATAGCTTTTCCTGCCTATTTGGCCCCCGAGCTAGGGAAAGAATAGGCTCCTTTGTGTGCAAAAAGATTTATTGATGAATGAATGAAAAGAAGAATGAATGAAAGAAGAAGAACTAAAGAGCCTCTAGACGAAAGTGAAAGAGGAGAGTGAAAAAGTTGGCTTAAAGCTCAACATTCAAAAAATTAAGATCATGGCATTTGGTCCCATCATTTCCTGGCAAATAGATGGGAAAACAATGGAAACAGTGAGAGACTTTATTTTGAGGGGCTCCAAAATCACTGCAAATGATGACTGAAATCATGAAATTAAAAGATATTTGTTCCTTAGAAGAAAAGCTATGACCAACCTAGACAGCATATTAAAAAACAGAGACATTGCTTTGCTGACAAAGGTCCATCCAGTCAAAGCTACGGTTTTTCCAGTAGTCAAGTATGGATGTAAGAGTTGGACCATAAAAAAAGCTGAGTGCCAAAGAATTGATGCTTTTGAACTGTGATGTTGGAGAAGACTCCTGAGAGTCCCTTGGCCAGCAAGTAGGTCAAATCAGTCCATCCTAAAGGAAATTAGTCCTGAATATTCATTGGAAGGACTGATGCTGAAGCTGAAGCTCCAATATTTTGGCCACCTGATGCGAAGAACTGACTCATTGGAAAAGACCCTGATGCTGGGAAAGATTGAAGGGAGGAGGATGACAGAGGGGATGACAGAGGACGAGATGGTTAGATGGCATCACCGACTCGATGGACATGAGTTTGAGCAAGCTCCAGGAGTTGGTGATGGACAGGGAAGCCTGGCATGCTATAGTCCATGGGGTTGCAAAGAGTCGGACACGACTGAGCGACTGAACTGACTGACTGAATGAAAAGATTCAAGGATCATTGTTTTATTTCTGATTTGGCCACCAATTGGGGCTTTTGATTAGGCATTTAAGCTTTGAGTCTCAATTTCCCCATTGGTAAAATAGTAACAATAATCCCCACCCTTTCTGTCTGACTGGTCATTACCAGGATCTGGTGGAATAATGTGCGTAAATCTCTGTTTTAATTTTTAAGCGTTATGTAGATACAAGGAACTATTCCTAGGGGACATAGGGCTTCCCTGATGGCTCAGAGAGTAAAGAATCTGCCTGCAATGCAGGAGACACAGAAGATGCAGATTCGATCCCTGGGTTGGGAAGATCCCCTGGAGAAGGAAATGGCTACCCACACCAGTATCTTTGCCTAGGAAATCCCATGGACAGAGGAGCCCAGCAGGCTACAGTCCATGGAGTTGCCAAGAGTCAGACATGGCTTAGTGACCCATATTCCTAGGGAACGCACATTAACAATTGGAGACCTGGCAGAGAGAGTCCAATGTGAAGGGCACATCTTTTTTCTTCATGTCTTGTGGCTGGACTCCAAAGCCCATGGTCTGTCTGTACCAAGAGCCCTGTGCCTGGCACAGGCCTCTCCCTGATTCCTCATGATCTTACTGTGCCCCTGAGCTGGCCTGTCCAGGTCAATGAACCCTCACCATTCTCTGAATATGCCCAGAAATGAAAACTACCTCTTGTCTCTTTACAGCACTTACCAGTTTTCTGGACTTCCTCACACCTTGGCTCCTGTGAAATGGGTAAATGTATGGGTTTTTTCGTTTGTTTGTTTGTTTTGACTTTATTTTTTAATTGAAGGATAAATGCTTTACAGAATTTTGTTGTTTTCTGTCAAACATCAACATGAATCAGCCTTATGTATAGATATGTCCCCTCCCTCCCATCTCCCTCCCCATCCCACCCCTCTAGGTTGATATAAAGCCCCTGTTTGAGTTCCCTGAGACATGAATGTATGGGTTTTAAGGCCAGGCTGCTTGGTAAAATCTCAGCTCTGGCACCTATTGGCCTCAGGCAAGTCACATACTCTCCATAACCCAGTTTTCCCATTTATAAAATAAGGATGAAAATAAAATAGTACCTACTTGACAGTTTTGTCTGAAGATTAAATGAGTTAATATGTGTAAACAGAACAGTGTCTGACACTTATCAAGTGCTTGATAAGTGTTTGTTATTATTATTATTGGGCAGGGCAGGGTGTGTTATCCTCATTTTAGTCAAAGTCAATTGTAGAACTAGGGGAACAGGACTGGAATCCTTGTTCAAAGAAAAGTCATTCTATAAAAATGAATGTACCCAAAGTATGGGAGAAAGTATTTGCAAACTGTATATCTGATAAGCAATTAATATCCAGAATATATAAAGAACCCCTACAATTCAACAACAAAAAATAAACCACCTAATTTAAAACATGGGCAAGAGAATCAAATAGACATTGCTATAAAGAAGATATACAAACAGCCAATAAGCCCATGAAAATTACAAATGACTTCTAGAATCTTGAGCAAATACCTGGTTGACTTTTGGAATATCCACACTTGACTGGAAGGAGTCAAGAAGTGATCTGGGATCTTTTAATTGCCCTCACGATTTAGGAGAATGTTTACGTAAATAATAGGAATTTTTGAGTGGATATGTGATGTGTTATGAATGGTGGATATGTAGATATTGGGAAGGAGAAAGTATAAAACCTTATATAGCACCAAAATCTGTCCTTATAAATGTATTAAGAGTAAAAAGATTGTTTTTTAAATATGTCAGTAAGTAAGTAAGTAAGTGAAGTCTCTCAGTCGTGTCCGACTGTTTGCGACCCCGTGGACTGTAGCCTAGGAAATAAACATAGGATCCAGCAATCCCTCCTCAGAAACATTTCTCAGCTGCGCCTCTCTCATTATCCAGCTGCCTACTGGATATCAGGGCTTCCTTGGTGGCTCAGTGATAAAGAATCCACCTGCCAATGCAGAAGATGTGGGTTCAATCCCTGGGTCAGGAAGATCACATGGGGAAGAAATGGCAACCCACTCCAGTCTTCTTGCCTGAGAAATCCCATGGACAGAGGAGCCTGGTGGGCTACAGTCCATGGGGTCACAAAGAGTCAGACACAGTTTGGTGACTAAACAACAAAAACAACTGGACATCTCCACCTGGATGTCCCATAGACACTTCAAACTCAGCTTGTCCAAAACTGAACTTGTTTTCTCTCCTTAATCCACAATCCAGAGACGGCAGAAGAGACACAGATGTGTAGAGCGGACTTTTGGACTCTGAGAGAGAGGGAGAGGGTGGGATGATTTGGGAGAATGGCATTGAAACATGTATACTATCATGTAAGAAATGAATTGCCAGTCTATGTTTGATGCAGGATACAGGATGCTTGGGGCTGGTGCATGGGGATGATCCAGAGAGATGATATGGGATGGGAGGTGGGAGGGGGATTCATGTTTGGGAACACATGTACACCCGTGGTGGATTCGTGTCAATGTATGGCAAAACCAATACAGTATTGTAAAGTAAAATAAAGTAAAAATAAATTTTTTTAAAAAAAAGAAAAAAATCCACAATCCCCTAAACCTTCCCCTCCCACCTAAGATCCCAGTCACAGATTAGGAAGTCATCCTCAGCTCCATCTTCTCTCTCAACACCCCACTGTCAGCTAATCAATAAACTACAGATTTAAACTACCAAATAGATCTCCAATCCACCTGTAGCTCAGTCTCCAAGATACTGCCCCAACTCATCAACTCTCAGTGGACCAGAGAAATTTATTCTCAATAGTTTTCTGGCTATTACTCAGCACATTCCATCCCCTCCATCCATAAAACCACCAGAGGGAAAATTCTAAAACTCAGATTCATCCAAGTCAATATCTGTTTTCAAATTATTCCCCTGCCTCCCTAGGGCCTTCAACGTAGAGTGGGAAAACTTGGTGAGACACAAGCAATGGCCCCTGCTATACTGTACTCAACACCCCAACATTCCCACAGGGGCCTCAAACCATTTATATCAACTAGAGGAGGAACAGGTGATAGGCCTACAAGCTGCCAAGCTGTGCTAATTCACTGGTGTGCCATATGGTTTTACACTTCTCTACCACCTCTACCCCAAAGTGCTCCCCTCTTCCTCCCTCAATCTGGTGAATATCTACCTCCTTTGTGAGGTCTTCCTTGTCCCCTCTCCCCCACCACAGCCTCTCTGCTAACTAATGTCCATGTAAGGTCTTGGATGCACCCATCTCATTGTAATTGACTGCTTAAACTGAGGCTCTCAAGGATGGGCACAACATTTTATTCATCTATGTAGCTTTAGCACTCGACACAAGACCAAGTCAGGGAGGTCAAAAAGTACAAACTTCTAGTTATAAACGAGATAAGTCCTGGGGATGTGAGGTACAGCATGGTGACTACAGTTAATGATATTGTATTGCAGAGTTGAAAGTTGCTAAGAGAGTAGATCTTAAAAGTTCTCATCACAAGAAAAAAAATTGCAGTTCTGTGTGGTAACAGATGTTAACTAGACTTACGATGGTGATCATTTAGCAATATATACAAATATCGCATCAGTATGTTGTACAACTGAAACTCATATCATGTTGTATGTCAATTATATCTCAAAAAAAAAAAAAAAGACCTAGCCAAAGTAAGCGTTCAGTAAAGATTTATGGAATGAATTAGTGACCTCATGACATCCCCACCCCCCACCCCCAGTAACAACAAGTCAGTACCTAATGAGGGTTCCCTAACTTTGTGTAGGAACAGGATCTGAGAAATTTCAAGGGACTTGAGATCTGGCCTTGAGTGGTGCTCAGTGTGACTTTCTTATCCCCAGCTCAACTCTTCTATTGCTAGTCCCCGATAAGCACAAAGAAAAACAGAGGAGCAGCACTGCATAGCCTTGAACTTTGGTCACATAGTTTCACCACACTCTCCAAATCTTCATTCCGCCCTCTGAGGCCTCATCTGGAACATCTCCATGAAGAAAGGCCATCGGTTCAGTTCAGTTGCTCAGTCATGTCTGACTCTTTTCAACCCCATGGACTGCAGCACGCCAGGCTTCCTGTCCATCACCAACTCCCGGAGCTTACTCAAACTCATGTCCACTGAGTCAGTGATGCCATCCAACCATCTCAGCCTCTATCATCCCCTTCTCTTCCCGCCCTCAATCTTTTCCAGCATCAGGGTCTTTTCCAATGAGTCAGTTCTTCGCATCAGGTGGCCAAAGTATTGGAGTTTCAGCTTCAGCATCCGTCCTTCCAATGAATATTCAGGATTGATTTCCTTTAGGGTGGGCTGGTTGGATCTCCTTGCAGTCCAAGGGACTCTCAAGAGTATTCTCCAACACCACAGTTCAAAAGCATCAATTCTTCAGCACTCAGCTTTCTTTATAGTCCAACTCTCACATCCATACATGACCACTGGAAAAACCATAGCCTTGACTAGATAGAGCTTTGTTGGCAACAAGGAAAGGCCATTCTCACCCCCAATTCAACAAGGATTCCCCCTCCTCAGAGCTCCTAGAAAGGCTATCTGTCTGGGTAAGTCTGGCACCCATTATAGGCCTCCATGTGGGGTTAGTGAATTGGCTTTTCAGGGAATCTCAGAGTATCAGAGCAGGACAAACTCTGGGAGGTCATCTGGTCTGACTGTCTCATTGTGCCAAGGACCCCAAGGTTTGGAGAGAAGTGGCTTGCCATAAATGCCAAGCCTCCTGGGCAGTGTGATTAAATAGATTCCTGGGCCCCCACCCTAGACCCATAAAATCAGAGAAAGGCTCTGAATAAGCCCCAAACTACCCTGTAACACTACTGTCATGTTTCCTCATGAGGCTGTCTGATGGCAAGGGCTCTTTCTTCCTTGATCTCTGTGTCCCCCACAGCATCCAGCACAGCAGCACCCTATCAAGTTCTCTTCAGTGATTAGCTCCTGGGCTATTCTCCATGAGAAAACTCAAATGAACACAGAAACCCAAATTGAAGTTAGTCTAGCCGATGGTACCAAGGGAGGGGTGGCTTTGGCAGCCCTCCCTAAATGCTGCTTTGTCTGATTTTCCAAGTCATCCTTGGCTGAAACAATTTCGGGTTAGAAGAGTCTGTTTCCTAGAAGGACACAGGCTCTATCCATTACTTGGGCCTCCTCAAGCATTTTCCTTAGCTCTCCTGTTTTTTATATTTTTTTAAAGCTTTTTATTTTACATTGGAGTATAGCTGATTATAAAGAAAGCTGAGCACAGAAGAATTGATGCTTTTGAACTGTGGTGTTGGAGAAGACTCTTGAGAGTCCCTTGGACTGCAAGGAGATCCAACCAGTCCATCCTAAAGGAGATCAGTCCTAGGTGTTCATTGGAAGGACTGATGTTGAAGCCGAAACTCCTATACTTTGGCCAGCTGATGCGAAGAACTGGCTCATTGGAAAAGACCCTGATGCTGGGAAAGATTGAGGGCAGGAGGAGAAAAGGATGACAGAGCATGAGATGGTTGGATGGCATCACCAACTCAATTGACATGGGTTTGGGTGGACGCTGGGAGTTGGTGATGGACAGGGAGGCCTGGCGTGCTGTGGTTCATGGGGTCGCAAAGAGTCAGACATGACTGAGCGACTGAACTGAACTGAACAGGATAACTGATTAACAATGTTGTGAAAGTTTCAGGTGAACAGCAAAGGGACTCAGCCATTCATGTACATGTATCCATTCTCCCCCAAGCTCCATTCCCATCTAGGCTGCCACGTAAAATTGAGCAGAGTTCCCTGTGCTATACAGTAGGTCTTTGTTAGTTATCCACTTTAGATATAGCAGAGTGTACATGTCCATCCCAAAGTCCCTAACTATTCCTTCTTCCCTATCTTCCTACAACCCTGAAATGGGAAGCCCATATTGGAGTATAGCTGATTGGCAATGCTGTGATAGTTTCAGGTGGACAGCAGAGGGCCTCAGCCATACATATACATGTATCCATTCTCCCCCAAACTCTCTTATCCAAGCTGCCACATAAGATTGAACAGAGTTCCCTGTGCAAACATTTTCCTTAACTCTCCTTTAGGGAAAAAAAAATCAACATTCCAAAACACAAGTGTGCGCACACACACATACACACGCATAATTACCTGGACATCTGCTGGGGTCACAGTATTAGCACTGCTGGTGTCTTTCCTCAGCCTGCCCAGGGATCCCAGCTAGCTGGGAAGCTTAAGCACCACATAAACGCTCATGACAGCCACCAGGCTGAGTTCAGGAAGACAGGAAGAAGGCCTCAGACAGTTTGAACTCTTTCAACGGGGAGGATGACAAAACAGGCTTTCTGCTTGAGCCTCATTTTCCCAGAAATTTCCACGAAGTCCCTTCCCCAAGATTCTCACCAGTCTAAGTTTCCATCTGCTGAGAAGGCCAGAGATAGCTCAAGCTAGCTCCCCACTGGCTCCAAGGACCCTGCAGCCAGAGGCCTCTGGGCAGAAAAGTGGCCTACATGCTTGTCAGCCATCAGAGAACAGACCCGGAGTCAGCCCCAACCTGACCCTAGAGTTCCTTCCATAACCAAAAGGCCACCAGCCTGTCCTTGGACCTGTAAGCACAGGCAGAAGCACTGGCTTGAGGAAGGAAGGGTCACTCCCTCCCTCACCAGCCATCCATTCACAGCAACCTGGACAGCCAGTGCTCTCTGGAGCCCATCACTACTCATTTGCATTCACAACTTATATGGCCTCTCGTTTGGGGATGGAGGTGACCAGGCCAGCTCTCCTGAGCAGGAGGCCCAGAGGCAGGACAATTACCTGAAGTCCCTAAAAAAGTATGATCTGTGTCCCAGGAGACCAGAGGGTCTGTGGGGGTCAGGGGTGAGGGGAGAATGCCATGTCTGGTTGTTCATTTCCAAGGGCTTGCACAGAGCCAGAAACAAGAGGAGAGTCAGACACCATGTAGACACCAGAATGGAGGTAAGCTTGGAAAAATAAGGGGTAACAGCAAGGTGAGAAAGTCCAATTACCTTGGAAAAGGCTGGACACGGGGGAGTTGAGGCCTCAGTGTTCATGGGCAGATTATCCTGTTTTAAAGGCCCGGGGACCTGAGTAGATGTTATAGTTTTCTGGTGAGGCCTAGACAGGGCCCTGCCCTCATAGAGTTGGAAGCCTAGCAGGGCCTTTCCCTCATATAAAAGAAATCCAGACCCAGCGCTGGTCCTGGCTCCCAGCCCTGGGTCCCCAGAGACCACCAGAGTTTGGAAATTAGAAAAGGCCATTGGCATCACAATGAGCACCGCCACCCCACCCCAGGCCCGTGCATATGAAAGTATGGCAAGCACTGCTCCCCACTCCCCCTTTAGCTGGATGTGAGCTTTGAATTCCTTTTCTCCAAGTGAGAGGGACCAGCCACACTCTCTCCTGGAGTCTTCAGTGTGGCCCAGGAAACCTATCTGCCGAATCAGGCTGGCTTTGCTATGGAGGGTTTCCTGACCAATGCACCATGCTCCAGATGAACACCAGCTCCAGGAAGGTGTCTAGGGAAAAAAGAAACACTCCAGTTCCACTCTGGCCCAGGCAGTTTGATAATACCACCTCAGCCCATCAGTTTTCTCAGCTTCATTCTTGTCAGCTGAAGTCAGCAGAGCCCATGACTCATATAAACCTTGATACTTTTAAAAATCTAGACAATACTATGAGAAGGACCATAAACCCTTATCATCCTAGGGGCAGTAAGGAGTGCCCTTCTAAAGCCTGTCACTGTGGCACATTTTTATGTTTTATAAAATAAAATATTATAAAATAAATATATGTATTTATTTCTTCATGGCTGTGCTGGGTCTTCACTGCTGCATGGGCTCTCCTCTAGCTGTGAGCCGGGGCTCCTTTCCAGTTGCCGTGTGAGGGCTTCTCACTGTGGTGGCTTCTCTTGTTGCAGAGCACTGTCACTAGGGTGCCGGGGCTTCAGTAGTCACAGCACATGGCCTCTAGGGCACAGGCTCAGCAGCCATGGCTCACAGGTTTAGTTGTTCCAAGGCATGTGGGATCTTCCCAGACCAGGGATCAAACCCTCACCTCCTGCATTGGCAGGTGGAGTCTTCATCCCTGAGCCACCAGCGAAGCCCCAGTCACTATTGGTCACATGCACATACTTTACGTGTATTATCTAACCAACTTCTTGCAACCGTGGGGCAGAGGAGCTATAAGTAGGCCCACTTTAAGGAGAGGTCTCATGACTTGCCCAAGGCCACACAGCTGAAAGGAGGTACAGCCAAGGTTCAGGCCCAAGGCTGTGGGACTCCAAAGCCGGTGCTCTTAGCCATGGAACCTGTGTAAAAGCTGGGAGCTTGGTGAACAGGAGAAGATTCCCAGGCCCCATCTCAGACTCACTGACTCAGAAGGCTGATGGGTGGGCCCGGGGAATCTGCACACTTAAAACACCACACCAAGGGGTTCTGAGGTACCAGGAAGATTTAGGGCCCCACTCAAAATGACGCTACTCACTGAGTTTGGCATAGAGCTCAGGCTGAAAGGCTAAAGCCTCCACACCAGGCCCAATGCTGTGGCATTCTTCCCAGCAACTCTGCTGCCCACTACTGGCCACTGAAAACTAAGACTCTTTTATCCATGCCAGGTCTGCTTAGCCCCTTTCTCTAGACCAGGGACTCTAAGCCATTATGGGGTCATACATCACTTTGACATTTGTTGAAAGTCTGGGTCTTGCCCCTCCTTCCCCGAGACACATCCACACAGAAGCCTATACTCTTTCGGTGGCCCCCTCACAAAATACACAGTGTTTTGCATAGCTTCAGGGAGGACATAGATCCTCCCAAGCCTTTCATGAACATCCCCTCCCACCACCACCATCACCCCCATCAGATTACAGAAACTTCCAGTATAGAAATCTGAACCCAGATTAGCTCCTGTGGTTTTATTTTATTTTCATCCTTTCTGTGTTAGAGATACACACTGGAGTATTATAGATGAATTCACATGTTTTCTGTGATTTGTTTTAAAATACTCCTGGGTATATGGGGAGGAGGGTGGGGAGTGTCAGGATGGATACCAGATTAATCGGCCAGTAGTTGTTCATTGTTGCAGCTGGGAGGTGGGTACATGGGGATTCTTTCTACTGTTTTCTATGTATATGAGTTTGTGTGTGTGTGTGTGTGTGTGTGTGCGTGTGTTAGTCGCTCAGTCGTGTCCAACTCTTTGCAATCCCATGGACTGTAGCCCGCCAGGCTCCTCTGTCCATGGAATTCTCTAGGCAAGAATACTGGAGTGAGTAGCCAGCCATTCCCTTCTTCAGGAGATCTTCCTGACCCAGGGATCAAACCTGAGTCTCCCACATTACAGGCAGATTCTTTACCACCTGTGCCACCAGGTACTTTTGTCTATGTTTAGAAATGGCCATAATAAGAAGTTATAAAAAATTAGATTGAGTTGCATGGCATATAAATTATATCTCAATAAAGCTGCTGTTTTTTTTTTTAACTAGCCTACTGTCCTGCTGCTGCTGCTAAGTCACTTCAGTTGTGTCCAACTCTGTGTGACCCCATAGACAGCAGCCCACCAGGCTTCCCCGTCCCTGTGATTCTCCAGGCAAGAACACTGGAGTGGGCTGCCATTTCCTTCTCCAATGCATGAAAGTGAAAAGTGAAAGTGAAGTCGCTCAGTCGCATCTGACTCTTAGCAACCCCATGGACTGCAGCCTACCATGCTCCTCTGTCCATGGGATTTTCCAGGCAAGAGTACTGGAGTGGGGTGCCATTGCCTACTGTCCTAGACCTGCGTAAATCTGCCAGTGGACACACTAAAGGCCAAGAGAGAACAATTTACTTTTCTGCCTGCTTTTCCTTCAGGTCATAGAACAGTTAGTCAAGAATTCAAAGTCCTATTAAGATGGCAGGATCTGCCCCTGCAGGTTGTAGTTGGTGGGGTGGGGATGAGGCGGGTATGGGGTGTCTAGCTAGTTGCTGTATATAAACGGCCAGAAGCTGGAAGCCTAATTGATTCTAGTAATAGGCATTACTCAGCTAATATGAATACAATAATGATAATTATCACTTATATTCCATGTTCAGAGCACTTTACAAAGAGAAACTCAAATATAGTAGATATCCTATGAACAGACCTGCTGCCCTGCTGTCTTAAGCTTGCAAAAAGAAAGAGATTTCCTGAATGATTTTTTAAAGGAAGATAGTTCTTAAAACTAACAATTGGCCATGAGGCTTGTTAACAAGACAGACACCAGAATAATCACCAACAGACTTTCCATACGGAAGCCTGCAGGATGGGGGAGGGGAGCTAAGGAGTGATGCACTGCCTACATGCAAACATCTGCACAGTGTCCTCACCTCCCTTCGTGCTTATGAAGCCTGAAGCAGCGCCTCCTGTGAGTCCCCAAAACACTGTAGCTTTTGCTTGGCAAGTGACTAAACCTACAATAATCGGCAGAGCTGGCCTAGCCACACCTTCAGGTTTCACAGCATGGATCCTTCTGCCTCTGTAACTTCTTTGTAAGATGACAGTGGTCCCTGCCTCAGAGGGCTGACATGAGGTTTCAATGAGATTACAGGCATAGCTCATTTTATTGTACCTCACTGTATTGCGCTCTGCAGGCACTGTGATTTTAACAAATGGAAGATGTGTGGCCACCCTGCGTTGAGCATGACTATGGGTGCCATTTTGCCAACAACATTTGGTCAGCACTTTTTAGCAATAAAGTATTTTTTAGTTAGGGCTTCTCTGGTGGCTCAGATGGTAAAAAAAAAAAAAAAAAAAGTCCGCCTGCAATGCCAGAGACCCAAGTCAGTATTCTTGCCTGGAAAACCCCATGGACAGAGGAGCCTGGCAGGCTACAGTCCATGTGGTAGCAAATAGTTGGACATGACTGAGTGACTAATAGTATGTACATTGTTTTTTAGATATAATGCTATTATTATACACTTAATAGACAACAGTATAATATAAGCATAACTTTTATATGCACTGGGAACCCAAAAAAAGATGGTGTGAGTCACTTTATTGCAATATTTACTTTATCGAGGTGATCTGGAACCAAACCAGAGAGCTCTCCAAGATGTACCTGTTCAGTTCAGTTACTCAGCCATGTCTGGCTCTTTTCAACCCCATGGACTGCAGCATGCCAGGCCTCCCTGTCTGTCACCAACTCCTGGAGCTTACTCAAACTCATGTCCATTGATAATGACATCCAACCATCTCATCCTCTGTCGTCCCCTTCTCCTCCTGCCTTCAATCTTTCCCAGCATCAGGGTCTTTTCCAATGAGTCAGCTCTTCGCATCAGGTGGCCAAAGTATTGGAGTTTCAGCTTCAGCATCAGTCCTTCCAATGAATATTCAGGACTGATTTCCTTTAGGATAGACTGGTTGGATCTCTTGCAGTCCAGGGGACCTTTCAACAGTCTTTTCCAACACCACAGTTCAAAAGCAGCAATTATTCAGCACTCAGCTTTCTTTATAGCCCAACTCTCACATCCATACTTGACTACTGGAAAAACCATAGCTTTGACTAGATGGACCTTTGTTAGCAAAGTAATGGCTCTGTTTTTTAATATGCTGTCTAGGCTGATGATAACTTTTCTTCCAAGGAGCAATCGTCTTTTGACTTCATGGCTGCAGTCACCACCTGCAGTGATTTTGGAGCCCCCCAAAATAAAATCTGTCACTGTTTCCACTGTTTCCCCATCTATTTCCCATGAAGTGATGGGAACAGATGCCATGATCTTAGTTTTCTGAATGTTGAGTTTTAAGCCAACTTTTTCACTCTCCTCTTTCACTTTCATCAAGAGGCTCTTTAGTTCTTCTTCTCTTTCTGCCATAAAAGTGGTGTCATCTGCATATCTGATGTTATTGATATTTCTCCTGGCAATCTTGGTCCCAGCTTGTGCTTCATCCAGCCCAGCGTTTCTCATGATGTACTCTGCATATAAGTTAAATAAGCATGTTAAATAAGTTAAATAAGATGTGCCTGTATCTAGGTCAAAACACTCGGAACCAGGCCTGGGCACAGAAGGAATACTCAGTAAATGTTTTTCTCATTCATACTGTTTTCTCTGGCTGGCTAGACTATAAACCAGTCCCCAGATTTCATGTGGATGTGCACTAGGCCTGAGGGGAAGCGACCAGAGGGTGACCCACCCCCCCCACCCCATCCCACCGCACTCCTACCACTGCCCCCCATCCAATCTTCACCAGGGGGAGGGGCGGGCATCCAGTGGCCAACACTTCAAGTACAATGCCTTAAACTCTGATGGATTCCACTGAATGATCACCTCATGGTCAATGGCAATTCATTCCTTCCTGGAATTCTCCAAATGGAAATCTCATACTAGCTACAAATAGAGAAGAGATGACCTCCTCCTGAAACCTACTTCTTCTCTATCCTTAAGCTTTAATTAGTTTTGATTTTAATAACTTTAATTGTTTCTCTAAACGATTTTTCTATCCAGAATGGTATTAAGGCATTTTTAACCAGTCTGACCCTCGAAGGATGCCATCTGAAGTCCAACCAGTTTGCAATTCTGTGAGTGGAGCCCTGTAATCTGCTCTTAAACATATACACTGCAACTTACTTTGATTTCCTGTGAGTGGTTCTTAATAATAATGCTAACTAAACAAACAAGATGGAAAGAAACTTCCATAACTCCTAAGAAATAAGCAACAAAGGGCATCTGATTTTCCCTACATAGAATCTTGAGTGTCTCTTGGATAAGTTTTTAAAAAGAAAAACAAACGCTTCTTTAGTGGATGTAACAAAAACACAAGGAGGGAATAACTAGCAAGCTCAGGCCAAGTCCAGCTACACAACAAAACAGATCCCACTGCCATAGTCACTGCCATTAGTCACATCCACACTCCTCTGGGAACCTGAAGACCACATCTGCAAGGAGTCACAGGCTTTGGGAGCCTGGTGAGCAGGGGTCAACAGATGACAAAGTGTATCTGGGCCCAGAGTCCAAAGAGCCTATTAATATCTCTCCAACAGTAGTCCTTCTGGGCGACACTGGCCCTGTTGTTCTCTCAATTGCATTGTTCTGCCCAGGACCCAGGGTTTCAGGAGTAGGCTCTGGTCGGCTTTGATGAACAGGCTCAGTTGTGAGAAACCACAGATGAGAAACGGAGGCATATGCACTCTGAGCTTCGCTTACAGAGGGCGCTGCAGCAGGAGTACGCGGCACCCCGGCCGTCTGGCCCTGTGAGACTCTCCCAGAGCCACTCGCCACCAACTCACTGCCTGCTGGCCACACAGTCCATTTTCTCTGGAATCCTTTTTCTATCCCTGCCTTTCTTTGGACCCTGAGCCTGATGCCAGATGCCAAAGTGGTAGCCACACTGTGGGGCACAACCAGAAATGCATGTGTTAGTGAAGCGGCAGATTCCTCAGGGGGATCTGGATCCAGCCACAAATGTGGTGGGTGTGAGGAAAGGCACAGAGCTGGGCAAGAAATGCAGCCAAGTCCATTTTTCCTTAGGCAGGTGGGATTCGTATGCTTTGTAGACCACTGTGATAATACAATAATTCTATCACAGGTATGAAATGTATAGTATGTGGAATCTAGTCAATAATTGGAACAATTATCATTATGTAATATCTTTGTATCATGACAGCAGAGAGCTAGACTTCTTGTGGTGGTCATTTTGAAATGTATGGAAATACTGAATCACTATGTTGTGTGATTCAGCAGGAGGAATTAACATACTGTTGTTCGTCAATTATCCATTGAAAACAAATAAACAAGCTCATAGAAAAAGAGGTGGGGGTGAGGGAAGGGGAACTAAATGAAGGTGGTCAAAAGATACAAACTTCTGCTTATAAGATCAATAAGTACTAAGGATGTAAGTACAACATGGTAAATGTAATTAGCACTGCTGTATGATATCATTGAAAGCTGTTTAGGAAGTAAATCTGGGGGCTTCCCTAATGGTCCAGGGGGTTAAGACTTTGCCTCTCAATGCAAGGGGTGCAGGTTCGATCTCTGGTCAGGGAACTAAGATCCCACATGCTTTGTGGCCAAAAAACCAAAATGTAAGACAGAAGCAATATTGTAACAAATCCAATGTGTGCTAAGTTGCTTCAGTCATGTCAGACTCTTTGCAACTCTATGGACTGTAGACTGCCAGGCTGCTGTGTCCATGGAATTCTCCAGGCAAGAATACTGGGGTGGGTTGCCATGTCCTCCTCCAGGAGATCTTCTCAACTCAAGGAATGAACCCAGGTCCCTTACCTCTCTTGCACTGGCAGGTGAGTTCTTTACTACTAGTGCCACCTGGGAAGACTTCTAGACTTTTTTAAAAAGAGAGTAAATCCTAAGAGTTCTCATCGCAAGGAAAAATTATTTTTTTGTATTTCCTTAATTTTGTATCTGTGTGAGATGATGGGTGCTCACTAAAGTTATTGTGATAATCATTTCATGATCCACGCAAGTCAAATCATTATCTGGGCACCGTAATCTTATACAGTGCTGTATGTCAACTCTATCTCAGTAAAACTGGGAGGGGGTTAAAAATAATAAAAATAAAGCAATTCCTTAGAAAACAAACAATTCTGGATAAGCTTCTCTCTGATCCCCAAACATCCACTGCTAACTGCGGCACACAGTACACCAGATCAAAAGAGTAGCCCCCTGCTCGCAGCAACTAGAGAAAAGCCCACACACCAACGAAGACCCAGCACAGCCAAAAACAAATACGTAAAATTGTTAAAGAATAATTCCACTGGAAAGTTCCTTGGGAAAAGGAATTTTGTCTGTTTTATATCCACGGTGTCTAGAACTGAGCCTGGTACACAACAATATCTGATGGATGAAGGAAGGGGAGCCACACCAAAAGCCTCTGGTGCTCGATGAGTTAATTTGCAATGAATCAGACATTTCCCTTTAACAAACCTTCATAAAAAGTGAAATGAGAAGCTCCCACTTTCCGAGCAGCCACATCCCGGGTAGTTGCTGCATTTGGAGGGAGGAACTCAGTCTCACTGCAGGGCCCTGTGGGCTTAAAGGAAGGAGACCTGGTTGAATTGGCTGAGGTCACACTTGGGACCAACACTGTCATGGCCACAGTCACTGGACTCCCTGGAAGGCCCACATCTGAATTCCTTGATGCCAGGTGCCACCCACAGGCTGCTGGGAGTCTGGCTAATTCACTCTGGAATCCTGGCCAAGGCTGCTCTTGGGGCCTGCCCCAGCCTTCTGAAGTCTCAGCACAGTGCAATTGGATAACTGGGATCTGGGCCATGTTAAGGGGCCTCCCAGCTGCCTTTTTATATATCCCTCTCAATACCTTGTACCTCAGGCAACCAGGACCATTGGGATGACCTGGACCCACTGATGTACCAAATTCCAGATCTCTTTCCCTCTCTCTCAGGCCTACTTTAAAACCTTCCTGTGGAGACTTCCGCTTCCAGGAGGATGGAGTAGATGAACATTATTTCTCCAGCTAAATACAAATAAGAATGCTGGACACTATGAAGAAGGAGGAGCAGGGGGAGAAAGACTCAAAGGTAGAGAGAAAACGGCAGACTGGAGGCCTTAGGACATGAGGAACAACAACGGCAGGGAGTTCCTTGGACTTTCTTTTGCCTCGGGTATCTCAGACTTTAGACTGAAGAAGACAACTGAGAAAGGACAAGAGACACAGTCCAAAAGAGCCTCTGCCCTCCCTAGCCAAAGGACCAGGAAAGGGAGAGGCCATAAGATAGAAAACAAATTTTAGATGCTCGACTCCAGTCAGACAGCACAGAAAAACCATGGCCCCATCCCCACTAAAGGCAGCAAAGGCTGAGTGAGGAGACCATACTTCCTCCCTCAGGAGGCTGTAGGAGGTGCCCCCACCTCCCACCAGGATGGCATCAGAGGAGACCTAATGGAAAATGAGGAATTTTCTGCTCCCAACAGTAAGAAGGCTCTGCCACGTGGGAAGGTACACAGCTATAAAACAAAGAAAAAAAGAATTATCCTTACTTGCAGATGGCATGATTGTCTAAATAGAAAATCCCAATCTAGCTACAAAAAAATCTAGAGCTAATTAGTGAGTTCACAAGGTCACAAGATAGAAGACTAAAATAAAAATATTGATTATATTCCTGTTTATTAGCAATGAATGCATGGACACAAAATCCTGTATATTAGTAACGAATGCAAGGACACAAAAATTTTTAAATACAATTCCATTTACAATCGCTCAAAGATTTAAATACTTAAGTATAAATCCAACAAAATATATACAGTATTTCTTTGCTGAAAACTTCAAAACACTGATGAAAGAAACTGAAGGTCTAAATAAATGGAGAGATATAGGGGTGTTCATGAATTAGAAGATTTAAAAGAATAAAAATGTCATATCTCCTTCAAATTATGTATATGTTTAATGCAAAATCCAGCAAGCTTATTCTAAAATTTATATGGAAAGGCAGAGAAAAATAACAAGTGGATGGAATCAGAGTAATATACACATAGATTAATGAACAAAATAGAGAACCTGGAACTAGTCACACAAACATGATCAACTGGTTGTTGATAAAGATGCAATGATGCTGGACCAAGCAGATATTCATAGTCCACCCCGCCCACAAAGAAGTTAATTCAAAATGGATGATGGATTTAAGTATAAAATGTAAAATTTAAAACTTTTAGGGAAACCAATAGAAGAAAATCTTCAGGATCTAAGGTGAGGCAAAAGTTCTTAGACTTGACACCAAAAGCATGATCCATTTAAAACATGGTAAGATGGACTTCATCAAAGTAACAACTTTTAGTCTGTGAAAGACCCTGTCAAAAGGATGGAAAGATGAGCTACGGACTGGGAAAAAATATTTGCAAAGCACATGTCCAACAAAGGACTAGTGTCGAGAATATATAAAGAACTCTCAAACTCAACTTCAGAAAAAAAAAAAAATCCAATTTGAAAATGGCCAAAATGACATGAACAGGTATTTCACCCAAAAGGATATACAGATAGCCAACAAGTATATTAAAATTTTCCCAATATCCCTAGCCATCATTCGGGAAATGAAAACTAAAACCAGTGACATACCCATCAGAAAGTTTAAAATGAAAGAAAATAGTGACAACACCAAATGTTGGTGAGGATTTAGAGAAATCGAGTCATTCATATGTTGCATGTTGTTGTTTAGTCATTAAGTCGTATCTGACTCATTTGCGACCTCATGGACTGCAACACGCCAGGCTTCCCTGTGCTTCAGCGTCTCCTGGAGTTTGTGCAAATTCTTGTCCATTGCGTGGGTGATGCCATCCCACCATCTCACCCTCTGTCGCCCCCTGGTGGCACAGATGGTAAAGGCTCTGCCTGCAATGCAGGAGACATGGGTTGGATCCCAGGGCCAGGATGATTCCCTGGAGAAGGTAATAGCTACCTATTACCAGTATTCTTGCCTGAAGAATTCCATGGACAGAAGAGCCTGGAGGGCTACAGTCCAGTGGGGTTGCAGAGAGTTGGACATGACTGAGCGACTTTCCCATATTGCTGGTGGGGCTATAAAATGGTTTGGCTGCTCTGGAAAGCAGTTTGGCAGTTTCTTAAAAAGATAAACATGCAGCTACTGTATGACCCAGTTCTTACACTGTTGAGCATCTATCCTGGAAAAATGAAAACTTACAGTCACACAAACACTTGTACATGAGTATTGATAGCAGCTTTTTTATTTTTATTTTTTTAGCTTTATTTTTAATAGCCCAAAACTGGAATCCTTCAGCAGGTGAATGGCAAAGCAAACTGAGAATCCATACCTTGGATTACTACCCAGGCATAAAAAGAATCAAGTCTTGATATTTGCAACAACTTGGACAAATCTCTTGAGAATCATACTGAGTGAAAAAAAAAAGTCAGTCTCTAAAGGTTACACATACTGTATAATTTTATTCAGGTAACATTCTTGAAGGACTTTCCTGGTGGCTCAGACGGTAAAGTGTCTGTCTACAATGTGGGAGACCCGGGTTCAAGCCCTGGGTTGGGAAGATCCCCTGGAGAAGGAAATGGCAATCCACTCCAGTACTATTGCCTGGAAAATCCCATGGACAGAGGAGCCTGGTAGGCTACAGTCTATGGGGTCGCAAAGAGTCAGACACGACTGAGCAACTTCACTTTCACTTTCAACATTCTTGAAATGACAGATTTATTCTTGAAATGAAGAACAGGTAAGTGGTTGCCAGGGAATGAGGAGGGAGTTGAGGTGGGATAGAAGTGGGTGTGGCTGTAAAGGGGCAATACCAGGGATCCTTGTGGCAGTGGAAATAGTCTGTATCTTTTGACAGTATTAATGCCATACCCTGGTTGTGACATTATCCTGTAGTTTTTGCAATATGTTACCATTGGGAGAAACTGGGTAAAGAGTAAATGGGATATTGGTATTATTTCTTGGAGGGGCATGTCAACCTAGCTCAAAAAACATTTTTAATGCCATTTAAAAAGAAAAGTTCCTTCTGTTGCTCTATTTGTTCCCTTCTCGTGGGCCCTGCTATAGTAATCCATGCTGAGGTGTTAGTGGATAGTCAAGGCCCTGAAATAATCTGTCTCCCATTATATCTCAACAAGGGCTTCCTGGGGATGATAGAAGAGCAACTTTTTATAGACGAACTGCCTTGAGTTTAAAATCAAGATACTTTGAAGCCTGGTCTTAGTATGCTTTGTGACCTTGGACAAATTGCTTAGCCTCTCTGAAATTCCATTTCATCATGTAAATAAAATTTGAAGATTAAATGAAAATGTGAAACACTTGGTAAGTTGTAAAGCAGTACACAAAAAGGAAGGTCTTCCTCCCTGTTTCTCTCCCTTTCCTGTCCTCATTGCTACTGACCGGAGGAGGGGGCCGTGGCTTAGCCTGAGTCACTGCTCCAGCAAGTGTTTTGTCCGTTTGTTCACGCTGACAGGGCTTCCCAGGGGACACTAGTGGTAAAGAACCTGCCTGCCAATGCAGGAGACATGAGTTCAATCCCTGGGTTGCAGGAGGATCCCCTGGAGAAGATAATGGCAATCCACTCCAGTACTGTTGCCTAGAGAATTCCATGGACAGAGGAGCCTGGTGGGCTACAGTCCATGGGGTTGCAAAGAGTCAGACACGACTGAGCTATTGAGCTTTCACAGGCACATTTATGCTGATAGTGAAAGAATGTGTAAAGCCAGGGGTTAGCTCCAGTGGGGGAGAAGGAGGGTTCAGAGCTCACAAGGACAAAGGTGAGACTTTGAAGGGCCCTCTGTAGCATCCCATATAGAGAGCCCCCTGCCCTGGGCGAAACTCCTCTCTGAGATGTCAGGGGACAGAGAGCCCAGGCCCATGGAACAGGCCAGCAGCCAGTTCGGGGAACCAGCACTGATGGGAGAGAAGAAAAGCTTCTCGCTTTGACCATGGACTTTCCTTTCTGTTATCACCTTTGCTTTCCATTGCCTTCTGGAAGCACACATGGCAAGGAGCATGCTCGCTTTATGTTTGTAAACCCTAAAGCCAGACAGGGCTGAGACCCGTGCAACGTTCACACAGAGAATGAGTCAGTGCCCCAGCTGGGGCCAGGCTTCTGGGCTGGACACTTCCCACAGCACAGAGGTGTCCAAATGTGAAACGTAAGACTAAGAAGCCTCTCCTGAGAGAATGGCACCAGGCCTCACCAGGCCTTTCCACACAACGTCTGAGCTGGGCCTCAGGAGCTGCTGCCAGCCTGGCCTGTCTCTGAGGGGTGCTGCCCAGGGAGGCGGCTTCCCTCCCTCCCAGCTCTGACCTTTCAGTGACCTATTTAAAGGCAGAGAATCCAGTTTGGGGTCTGGGTCTCTCCTAAGAGGGTGCCTCCCGCACGTGGCTCTCCAGGGCCTTCCCAGTCACCTCCTCCTGCTGGGATGAGGTGGAGAGGGTGTTTTCTTCTCACCCATCCCCACAGGTCCCGTGTTCTTTGCGGGGGTGGGGTGGGTAGCAGCACCCACTTCCCACTCTGCCAGGGGGAGGGACGGTCTGGAAACTCTCAAGTGCCCCATCTCTCCACGGTTGCCCCCACCCCCAGGTCTCCAGTGAAAAGTGAGCTATGAAAACATATGTGCTGCTTGGGAGGGCGGGAATCAGAAACTATTTGCTGGAATTAGTTCACCCATTTGCAAGCTGCCAACTTGGAAAGCCATGAGCTACTCTGAGGCCAGGAAGGGTTGAATGGGGGAGTCAGGGGTGGGGGGAACTGCAGCAAGGAGCCTTGAACCGTCCCAGGCCATCCCTTCCCGAGGAGGCCTGGGGGCCCCTGCTCCTGCCCTCTGGATGCCCTCAGCCTGGGATAAAAGAACAAGGCAGAGGTCCAAAGAAAGACAGGAGGACAAGAGCATATAATCAGGCCAGTCAGTTTTGGCTTCCAGGCAACTCGTGGTCCCTTCAGCAATTCAGCTAGCCATTCATTTGTTCATTCATTCATTCCCCATCCCTTCACTTAATAAATATTTGTGATGCACCTATCACATACTGGACCCTGGAGGCACAGTGGTGAACAGGGCAGGCTCTCTGCGCTTCTGGAGCTTCCAGCCTCATGAAGGAGCGGCGGGAGGGGGGACTTGTTTGGATTGGGTAGTAAAAGAGGCCTCTCTTACCCCGAAGCCACGCCCCACCTCCTAAAGATCCTAGGACGCTTTCCAGTTAGCGCTGCCAAACCTGAAATCTAAGTGTCCTGAAGAAACTGCCAACATTTTGCAGACATGTAAGTCTCAAAAAATGGGTCCCTAGCACCTCATAAAAACCTTCTCCCTTCTTGGGGCCTCTCACCCGTAAAGGGAGGTTGGAAGAGGGAAGAAAGAGGGGCCTGAGGTTACAGTGAGGAGGCCTCTTGAACAACCAGCTGTTCAGCCAGTGTGTCATTCAGACATCCCTGCCTCCCAATAGCTCCATCAAGTCCCTCCCTGTCTCTTAAAGTCACAGTAACTCAGAACCAGCAGCTTAGACTTTCCTGCATGCATGTACTCAAGAAGAATCTGCCGAACAGCCCCTAAGAGCTGATACTTCTCCTGGAGCTGGAGATGCGAGGGTGAACTGGATATCCATGGCTTCCTTGGGAGCTTAGAGTCTAATCAGTAGAAGTGACAGATTAATTCCTTCCATGAATAACTAATTAATTACAATTGTGCTAAATACTTTGATAGGGAGGCCCTCATTCAGTGGAGAGGTCTGGGAAGCCTTTACAGAGGTGATATTTAAAGCTGAAACGTGAAGAATGAGAAGGATTTGGCCAGGTGGAGAGGTGGGAGAGGATACAGCACGTGGGAGCTCAGGGGCCAGATGGCATGTACTTTCAAAGAACAGAAAGCTGGCCAGAGGTAGGGGCTGAGGGGAGTGGGAAGAGAGGCTCTGGGAGTTCTGGGAGATTGGCAAAGAGGGGCCAGAGAGCGGGGGCCTCACAGACCACAAGATTTAGGTTGCAGCCTAAGAACTTTGGGCTTCCCTGGTGGCTCAGATGATAAAGAATCTACCTGCAATGTAGGAGACCCAGGTTCAATCCCTGGGTAGGGAAGATCCCCTGGAGAAGGAAATGGCAACCCACTCCAGTATTCTTACCTGGAGAATTCCATGGACAGAGGAGCCTGGCAGGCTTCAGTCCACGGGGTTGCAAAGAGTTGGACACGACTGAACAACTAACACTTTCACTTTTCACTTCACTAAAAGCTTTGGGAAGCTACTTAGGACTTCTGGCAGGACACAGAATCAAGTTTGCCTTGAGTTTGGTGGGTAGCCGAGAGTAGAAATAGGGAGACAGTTGGAAAGCTGCTCCAGGCATTCATGTGGGAGGTGATGACGGAAGTCTCCTGTGATGCAAGCAGCGAACATGCAGAGCGGGGGCCAGGGACCAGGCCCGGTTAGGAGGTGGGATCATCTTGACATCATGATGGATCAGCTGTGGAACTTAGGGAAGGGAGGGTTCGTTTCTCCCATTCTCTAGAGTGGGGAGTGAGAACACACAGGAGAAAAGCTTCAGAACCGGGGGCTTGATAGAGTTCTTAAGCATGGTACCAAAAGCGCTAGCCATCAATGAAAAAAAAAAAAAAAACAAACAACAACAACAGAAACTATAGAGATACGCAATGACTTGGATGGATATCAAAGGCATTATGTCAAATGGAAAAAAAACCAGCCTCTAAAGGGTACACACAGTCTGATTCCATGTGTGTAACCTTCTTGAAGTGAGGAAAGTACAGAGTTGAATAACAAATGAGTTGTTTCCAGGGGATAGGAGTAGAGGTGGAGGGGAAGTGAAAGGCAGTGACTGTAGAGAAGTAGCTAGAGGGGGATTTTTGTGCTGATGGAATAGTTCTGGATCTTAACCAAGGCAGTGGTTACACCTGTCGTGAAATGACATTGAACTCATACACACATTGCACCAGTGTCCATTTCCCAATTTTGTTATTCTACTAGAAGAACAAAAGATTTAACCATCGAGACTAACTGGGCAAAAAATACATAAGAACTCTCTGTAGTATCTTCACAACTTTCTGTGATTATTTTTTAATTTGGAAAAAAACAGAGAGAGGCAAAGCACAGTGCCTGGCATGTAGAAGCATTTGATGAAATGTTAAAACCACACATTGGGACCTGTCTTCAGGGAACCTCTAGCTCAGCTCTGCTACAGGGAAATAAAACATCCTGTGTCTCAGGTGATCTTCTCAGTCTGGGAGATTTTGTTGCTGTTCAGTAGCTAAGTCATGTCCAACTCTTTGTGACACCATGGACTGCAGCATGCCAGGCTTCCCTGTCTTTCACTATCATCTCTCAGAGTTTGCTCAAGCTCATGCCCACTGACTTGTTGATGCCATCCTTATCCTCTGTTGTCCCCTTCTCCTCCTGCCCTTGATCTTTCCCAGCATCAGGATATGTTCCAACAAGTTGGCATCAGGTGGCAAAAGCTTCAGCACCAGTCTTTCCAATGAATTTTCAGGGTTGATCTCCTTTAGGATTGACTGGTTTGATCTCCTTGCAGGCCAAGGGACTCTCAAGAGTCTTCTTCAGCACCACAGTTCAAAAGCATCAATTCTTTAGCACTCAGCCTTCTTTATGGTCCAACTTTCACATCCATACATGACTACTGGAGAAACCATAGCTCTGACTATATGGACCTTTGTCATCAAAGTGACATCTTTGCTTTCTAATACGTTGTCTAGGTTTATCATAACTTTCCTTCCAAGGAGCAAGCATCTTTTAATTTCATGGTTGTAGTCAACATCTGCAGTGATTTTGAAGCCCAAGAAAATAAAATATATCACTGTTTCTCCACTTTTCCCCCTTATATTTGCCATGAAGTGATGGGACCAGATGCCATGATCTTACTTTTGGGAATGTTGAGTTTTAAGCCAGCTTTTTCCCTCTCTTCTTTCACCTCATCAAGAGGCTCTCTAGTTCTTCTTCACTTTCTGCCATTAGAGTAATATCATCTGCATATCTGAGGTCATTGATATTTCTCCCGGCAATCTTGATTCTAGCTGGTGGTTCATCCAGCCTGGCATTTCACATAATGTACTCTGCATGTAAGTTAAATAAACAGGATGACAATATACAGCCTTGTGATTACTCCTTTCCCAATTTGGAACTGTACAAAAAAGATCTTCATGACCCAGATAATCATGATGATGTGATCACTAATCTAGAGCCAGACATCTTGGAAAGTGAAGTCAAGTGGACCTTAGAAAGCATCACTACGAACAAAGCTGGTGGAGGGGATGGAATTCCAGTTGAGGTGTTTCAAATCCTGAAAGATGATGCTGTGAAAGTGCTGCACTCAATATGCCAGCAAATTTGGAAAACTCACCAGTGGCCACAGGACTGGAAAAGGTCAGTTTTCATTCCAATTCCAAAGAAAGGCAATGCAAAAGAATGCTCAAACTACCACACAATTGCACTCATCTCACATGCTAGTAAAGTAATGCTCAAAATTCTCCAAGCCAGGCTTCATCAATACGTGAACCGTGAACTCCCTGATATTCAAGCTGGTTTTAGAAAAGGCAGAGGAACCAGAGATCAAATTGCCAACATCGGCTGGATCATGGAAAAAGCAAAAGAGTTCCAGAAAAACACCTATTTCTGCTTTATTGACTATGCCAAAGCCTTTGACTGTGTGGATCACAATCAACTGTGGAAAATTCTGAGAGGGATGGGAATACCAGACCACCTAACCTGCCTCTTGAGAAATCTGTATGCAGGTCAGGAAGCAACAGTTCGAACTGGACATGGAACAACAGACTGGTTCCAAGCAGGAAAAGGAGTACATCAAGGCTGTATATTGTCACCCTGCTTATTTAACTTATATGCAGAGTACATCATGAGAAACGCTGGACTGGAAGAAACACAAGCTGGAATCAAGATTGCCGGGAGAAATATCAATAACCTCAGATACGCAGATGACACCACCCTTATGGCAGAAAGTGAAGAGGAACTAAAAAGCCTCTTGTTGAAAATGAAAGAGGAGAGCGAAAAGTTGGCTTAAAGCTCAACATTCAGAAAATGAAGATCATGGCATCTGGTCCCATCACTTCATGGAAAATAGATGGGGAAACAGTGGAAACAGGGTCACACTTTATTTTTGGGGGCTCCAAAATCACTGCAGATGGTGACTGCAGCCATGAAATTAAAAGATGCTTACTCCTTGGAAGAAAAGTTATAACCAACCTAGGTAACACATTCAAAAGCAGAGACATTACTTTGTCGACTAAAGTCCGTCTAGTCAAGGCTATGGCTTTTCCTGTGGTCATGTATGGATGTGAGAGTTGGACTGTAAAGAAGGCTGAGTGCCGAAGAATTGATGCTTTTGAACTGTGGTGTTGGAGAAGACTCTTGAGAGTCCCTTGGACTGCAAGGAGATCCAACCAGTCCATTCTGAAGGAGATCAGCCCTGGGATTTCTTTGGAAGGAATGATGCTAAAGCTGAAACTCCAGTACTTTGGCCACCTCATGTGAAGATTTGACTCATTGGAAAAGACCCTGATGCTGGGAGGGATTGGGGGCAGGAGGAGAAGGGGACGACAGAGGATGAGATTGCTGGATGGCATCACGGACTCGATGGACGTGAGTCTGAGTGAACTCCGGGAGATGGTGATGGACAGGGAGGCCTGGCGTGCTGCGATTCATGGGGTCGCAAAGAGTCGGACACGACTGAGCGACTGAACTGAATTTGGAACCAGTCCATTGCTCCATGTCCAGTTCTAGCTGTTGCTACTTGACCGGCATAAAGGAGTCTCAGTAGACAGGTAAGATGGTCTGGTATTCCTATCTCTTGAAGAATTTTCCACAGTTTGTTGTGATCCACACAGTCGAAGGCTTTCATGTAGTCGTTGAAGAAGAAGTAAATGTTTTTCTGGAATTCCCTTGCTTTCCCTGTGAGCTAGCAAATTTGGCAATTTGATCTCTGGTTCCCCTGCCTTTTCTAAACTCAGCTTGTACATCTGGAAGTTCTCTGCTCACATACTGTTGAAGCCTGGCTTGGAGAATTTTGAGCATAACCTTGCTAGCATGTGAAATGAGTGCAATTGTACAGTAGTCTGAATATTCTTTGGCACTGCCCTTCTTTGTGATTGGAATGAAAACTGACTTTTTCCAGTCCTGTAGCCACTGCTGAGTTTCCCAAATTTGCTGACATATTGAATACAGCACTTTAACAGCATCATCTTTTAGGATTTGAAATAGCTCACCTGGAATTCCATCACCTCCACTAGCTTTGTTTGTAGTGATGCTTCCTAAGGCCCACTTGACTTCACACTCCAGGATGTCTAGCTCTCTGTGAGTGATCACACCATCGTGGTTATCTGGGTCATTAAGATCTTTTTTGTATAGTTCTTCTGTGTATTCTTGCCACCTCTTCTTAATCTCTTCTGCTTTTGATGGGTTCTTACTGTTTCTGTTCTTTATCATGCCCATGTTTGCATGAAATGTTCCCTTGATATCTCCGTGTTTTTTTTTTTTAAAGAGATCTCTAGTCTTTACCATTCTATTGTTTTCCTCTCTTTGTATTGTTCATTGAAGAAGGCCTTCTTATCTCTCCTTGCTATTCTCTGGAATTCTGCATTCATTTGGGTGTATCTTTCCCTTTCTCCCTTGCCTTTCACTTCTTTTCTTTCCTCAGCTATTTGTAAAGCCTCCTCAGACAATCACTTTGCCTTCTTGCCTTTCTTCTTCTTTGGAATGGTTTTGGTCCCACCTCCTGTACAGTGTTACAAACCTCAGTCCATAGTTCTTCAGGCACTCTGTCTATCAGATCTAATCCCTTGAATCTACTTGTCACCTCCACTGTATAATCATAAGGGATTTGATTTTGGTCATACCTGAATGGTCTAGTGGTTTTCCCTACTTTCTTCTATTTAAGCCTGAATTTTGCAATAAAGAGTTCATGATCTGAGCCACAGTCAGCTCCAAGTCTTGTGTTTGCTGACTGTATAGAGTTTCTCCATCTTTGGCTGCAAATAATATAATCAATCTGATTTCAGTATTGACTATTTGAAGATATCCACATGTAAAGTCATCTCTTGTGTTGTTAGAAGAGGGTATTTGTTATGACCAGCGTGTTCTCTTGACAAAATTCTGCTAGCCTTTGTCCTGCTTCATTTTGTGCTCCAAGGTCAAACTTGCCTGTTACTCTAGGTATCTCTTGACTTCCTACTTTTGCACTTCAATCCCCTATGATGAAAAGGATGTCCTTTTTTGGTGTTAGTTCTAGAAGTTCTTGTAAGTCTTCACAAAACTGGTCAACTTCAGTTTATTCAGCATCAGTGGTTGGGGCATAGACTCAGATTACTGTGATGTTAAATGGTTTGCCTTGGAAACAAACCGAGATCATTCTGTCGTTTTTGAGACTGCATTCAAATACTGCATTTTGGACTCTTCTGTTGACTATGAGGGCTACTCCATTTCTTCTAAGGGATTCTCGTTCACAGTAGTAGATATAATGGTCATCTGAATAAAATTCACCCATTCCTGTCTGTTTCAGTTCACTGATTCCTAAAATGTTGATGTTCACTCTTACCATCTCCTGTCTGACCACATTCAACTTACCTTGATTCATGGACCTAACATTCCAGGTTCCTATGCAATATTGTTCTTTATAGCATCAGAATTTACTTTCACCACCAGACACATCCACACCTGAGCGTCATTTCCACTTTGTCCCAGCTGCTGCATTCTGTCTGGAGCAATTAATAATTGCCCTCTGCTCTTCTGCAGTAGCATATTGGGCACCTTCCAACCTAGGGGGCTCGTCTTTGGGTGTCATATCTTTTTGCCTTTTCATACTGTTCATGGGGTTCTCATGGCAAGAATATTGGGGTGGTTTGCCATTCCCTCCTCCAGTGGACCACGTTTTGTCAGAACTCTCCACTATGACCTGTCCATCTTGAGGGGCCCTACACGGCATGGCTCATAGCTTCACTGATTTATGCAAGCCCCTTCACCACGGTCCCATGAAGGGATCACAGCCTTAGGCTGTGTTAGGTAGAAGGGACAGGAAGGCAGAGAGGGGAAGGGAGTCCACGACGGCCTTTTTTATTATTATTAGAAGTACAAATTAGGCAAATTAGAAGTTGGGATTATGAAAGGAGTATCCTTCAAGGTTACTGAAAGACCAGCCTGCAGTTATGAGTTTGTTTACAAATCATTAGCCTTAACCGAAAGTCTGAGGAGGAACAGTCAGCCCAGTCTTAGTGTTTGGAAGCCCCTGTGGTGGGATGTCAGAGGAAATGACTGTGTCCTGCTAGGACCATGTGACTTCTTTAGTAACACCTCCTGACCAAAACTGCCTTTTTTTCTCGTGTGTAGAGTGGGCTGGATTTCAGGGGCACTGAAGCAAATCCTCTCCATCTGGTCCTCTCCCATCCACTGCCTGATGCTTAGTGTTTCCTCCTTAGAGTTTCAGTCCTCCAGCTTAAGGCCAGACTCCCTGTTACAGCCCTAATCTTACCTAAGAGTAGATTTCGATGGGGGGAGACTCTGCCAGCTCTCAGTGGAGGCAAGAAGGGAACAGAGGATAGGGGTAAGAACGGGAAGAAGTCTTCCCTTCTCAGCCTTTGTGGACATCTCAGCTTGTCAGGGCCCATTCCTCCCCCTTCTTTCTCACTGCTGAGAGATCATTGCACTGAGGCTGAGTAAGCAGGCTGGGCCACCACATTTAAAGTATCTAACTATATACCAGAACTATGTAGATGTTTTCTCTCATTTTCACAACAAATCTTACAAAGAGGAGACTATTTGGAACTTTCTGGAATTTTTTTCTGAATATTTTCTATCCACAGTTACCTGAATCTGTAGATGCAGAGTCTGCAGATGTGGCAGGGCATATATAAGCTAGTGGAGGTGATGGAATTCAAGCTGAACTATTTCAAATCCTAAAAGATGATGCTGTTAAAGTTCTGCATTCAATATGTCACCAAATTTGGAAAACTCAGCAGTGGCTACAGGACTGGGAAAGGCCAGCTTTCATTCCAATCCCAAAGAAGGGCAATGCCAAAAAATGTTCAAACTACCACGCAATTGCGCTCATTTCACAGGCTAACAAGGTTACACTTAAAATTCTTCACAGTAGCCTTCAGCAGTATGTGAACTGAGAACCTCCGGATGTACAAGCTGGGTTTAGAAAAGGCAGAGGAACCAGAGATCAAATTGCCAGCATTCACTGGATCACAGAGAAAACAAGGGAATTCCAGAAAAACATCTGCTTCAGCAACTACACGAAAGCCTTCAACTGTGTGGATCACAACAAACTGTGGAAAATTCTTCAAGAGATAGGAATACCAGACCACCTTACCTGTCTACTGAGAAACCTGTATGCAGGTCAAGAAGCAATAGTTAGAACTGGACATGGAACAACAGACAGGTTCCAAATTGAGAAAGGAGTCATCACAAGGCTGTATATTGTCATCCTGTTTATTTAACTTATATGCAGAGTATATTATGTGAAATGCCAAACTGGATGAACCACAAGCTAGAATCAAGATTGCCAGGAGAAATATCAGTAACCTCAGATATGCAGATGATATCATTCTAATGATAGAAAGTGAAGAACTAAAGAGCCTTTTGATGAGGTGAAAGAGGAGAGTGAAAAAGCTGGCTTAAAGCTCAACATTCCCAAAAGTAAGATCATGGCATCTGGTCCCATCATTTCATGGCAAATAGAAGAGGAAAAAGAGAAGAAGCAGTGATGCATTTTATTTTCTTGGGCTTCAAAGTCACTGTGGATGGTGACTACAGCCATGAAATTAAAAGATGTTTGTTTCTTGGAAGGAAAGCTATGAGAAACCTAGAACAGTCTATTAAAAAACAGAGACATCACTTTGCCAACAAAGGTCTGTATAGAGCTATGGTTTCTCCAGTAGTCATGTATGGATGTGAAAGTTGGACCATAAAGAAAGCTGAGCGCCAAAGAATTGATGCTTTTGAACTGTGGTGCTGAAGAAGACTCTTGAGAGTCCCTTGGCCTTCAAGGAGATCAAACCAGTCCATCCTAAAGGAGATCAACCCTGAAAATGCATTGCAAAGACTGATGCTGAAGCTTAAGCTCCAGTACTTTGGCCACCTGATGTGATGAGCCAGCTCATTGGTAAAGACCCTGATGCTGGGAATGATTGAGGGCAAGAGGAGAAGAGGGTGGCAGAGGATAAGATGTTTGGATCGCATCGACCCAATGGACATCAGTTTGAGCAAACTCTGGGAGATAATGAAGGACAGGGAAGCCTGGCATGCTGCAGTCCATGGGGTCGCAAATGGTCAGACATGACTGAACAACACTTCATTTCAGTATATATTTTATATATTATATATACACTACATAATGTATTTTATCTATTATATATACACATATATGTAAAATATTGTTCTTGTTGTTCAGTCGCTAAGTCGTGTCTGACTCTTTACAACCCCATAGACTATAACTAGCCAAGCTCCTCTGTCCATGGGATTCTCCAGGCCAGAATACTGGAGTGGGTTGCCATTCCCTTCTCCAGGGGATCTTCCTGACCCAGGGATCAAACCCAGGTCTCCCACATAGCAGGTAGATTCTTTACCATCTGAGCCAGCAAGGAAGCCCATATTATATAGAAATATATATTATATATATAATATTATATAGAAATATATATTATATATACTGAATAGTATTACTATATGATATGATAAGATAGGATGGGATATAATATTAATATAACAACAAGAAAGGAAGAAGCATCCCGGGGCATCCAGCACTCCCAGCTAGGCCTTGCTATTCTCCTGTTGAATATAAATAATCTCATGAACAGTACCATCAGACAAGGCCGCTCAGTGACAGTGATAGATCAAGGCAGAAATATGACCACTCATTAATCATGTCTGAACCCAGGCAAAACATGACCATTGTCCAATCCGCAGAAATGACCAAACATCTTCCTCTTCTGGCTAATATAAGTGGCTGCTGCTTGTTTATCAATTATAGCTTTAGCATCTCTCTGGTCTGCCCTTCTTCTGGGTAAAATTATTGAAATATCCAGTCATAGAAGTGGCCCTGCTTCCTGATAGCACCCGATCTAGAGCAAACCTTAAACTCTCCCCAAATCACAGACACAAGCCCGTATCCTGTAAATACTTTCTAACACCCTCTTCTTGAGGTGGCCATGGTTCCCCATTCTGTGCAATATTCCTTGCGAGTGTGTGCGTGTGTGTGTATGTGTGTGTGTGAGAGAGAGAGAGAGATGGATATAGAAAGCAATATATAAATGTAGAAATAAATGTATCTCACACACAGAGTTTTTTCCTATATGATTTGATCTTAATTTTAAACTCTTTACTTAAGATTAGCGAAACTTTGGTTGAACCTCTGAACAACAGAGTGAAACCTCATTAATTGAAGGAGCCATACTCCACAGTACATGAGTACAGGCAGCCCCAATGCTTAAAAAATGGTAAGCTGTGAAATTAATCATCTGAATAAAAATGGCTGGAGACAGTTCAACTAATCTGGTAGCAGCATCATTTGCATGCAATTATGTGCTAATTACTTTACCTTATCTATTCGTTAACAAAGGTCAAGGTTAACCTCTACTTAGTCACATCCTGTCAGGTATTAGTTGAGGTTACTGTTTTACTTGAAAATAACTTATTTTTAAATAGTCTCTGAACCAGACATATTACTATTGTACAGGACCTTCATCTACTAATTATTCAGAAACAATGAGACCAACCGCCTTCCGGGTTCTTCAGTTGATCCCAGGGGCAAAGGCTCGTGAATCACACAGTTATTCAGGTCATTTTAGCAGACAAGTAATTTGACAATGATGATGATATTTCTTCACCATTCAGGGCTGTTCTGAGCCCCACCTCTCAGTCCTGTCTGATCAAGTGTTTCTCCAACTTGCATTGTTGACATTTCAGGCTGGATAATTATCAGGGTTGGGAAGTGTGTCCTGAGCATTACAGCATATTTAGCAACATCCTTGCTTTCTACCCACTAGATGTCAGTAGTGCCTCCTCTCCCTGCCCCACCCTCATGTAACAATCAAAATAGTCTCCAGACTTTGGCAAATGTTCCTGGGGGGGGGGGGGGCAAAACTATCCATTTGAAAATCCGTTTTAAGTCCAGAGTGCTCAGTAGTTTGCACTTCTAATAGCTTTCACCTCCCCTCCCCCATCCCTTAAACTTGATAATGGACAGTCAAGTGTAGTCTTGACCCTGGGTGTATTGCTGCCTCCACATGGGTGAAAGGGCTGCACAAAACCAAGGCACAGTTGGAAGACTGAGGCTCAGAACAAACCCTCAATCAGCCTCCTGCAGTGGAGAAGGGTTTCAGGGTATCTGTCACTGGGCCCTTGGCCTTTGAGGGATTTTCAGAGGTGCCCATTGTTTCACTCCCTTTACCCTACAATTGGAGGAGGGAGCCCTTGCCTCCCAGCTGTCTAAGTACAAAGTACTTGGCACTTACTCCGGGTTGGCCTTGAGTTAAAGAACAGGGTAAGGCAACAAGTAACAGACAATCCCAATGTAATTTGACCAGGAATCTGAAAGAGGAAAGTCCAAGGAGACTGTGGGAACCCCAAGAAGGGTGCCTAGCCCAGGGAAGAGGCCCCAGAGAAGGTGATGTTTGAGCTAAAATTATGAAAAAAGAATGGGAATCAGAAAGGCAAAGATCACACTAGGCTAAGGCCAGAGAGGATAGAGCAAATGGCTGGAATAGGACAATCTGTGTGTGGAAGGTAGTGGTTACCCCAGGTTGTTGACTATTTCTTTGGCTTCAGGAGGGAAGACATAAAAGATGAGGGCAGAGTGGCAGGCAGGTGCTTGCTCACAGAGGGCCTTTTATGCCAAGCTAAGAGGGGAATTCTTTATTCTGAAGGGTTGTGGATGTTGAGACACGCCAAGAAACACCTAGGGGACTTGTTAAAATGCAGATTGCCTGTTCCTGCTCATAAAAGTGCCGATTCATTTGGTCTGAACCAAGGCATCTATACTGAGGCCTAGGCATCTATACTTTCTTCTTTAGACTGTTAATATGGTTGATCACATTGGTTGCTTTTCAAATTAGAATATGCCTTACTTTACATTATCAGGTGATTCCTCTTGGTTGTGTCATATTCTTTTTTATATGTTGCTGAATTCCATCTACAAATATGTTGTTGTAAACTGTTGGGTCTACATTCATGAGGAATATTAGCCTGTAGTTTGATTGCTTGATTTTTGGACCATATGAAACCAATACACGGTGTCATTTCCAGGACTCTGAAGAGCTCCAGTACCACAGTCCTTTATGTCTCAGTGCAGAGAAGAATTCAGCAACAGCAAAGTGGTAGATAAGAAGTGATTTATTAGAATAGGACGCTTGTGAGGTTTACAAGCAGGTGGGCAAGAAATGCCACGACCCAAGAACTTACTGGGCTACGGCTTTATAATCAAAGGAAAAGTGGAGAGAGGGAGAAAAACTTCTTTGTCTTTCTTGAGTAGATGTTATGTTTCCATCATCGGCTCCTCCTCCAGGTTGGGCAGAGGAGTTTTCTTGTCCCTACATGGTCAAGCTAGGCCCACAAATTATTGTCTTTATGTGTGCAGAGAGCATGGCCTAGGGCTCATTAACTTACTGAGCTCACTGGACAGGATGTGGGGCTCATGCCACCACTGTTTTATTGTTTTGGAGCATGTCCTGTGCTTCTGTTGCATGGTTTTGTTGCTAAGCAAGCCTGCTTGGTTCTGTAGTTAAGCAAACCTGCTTTCTTGAGTTAACTAACAGGGGTCTCCCATATTTTTCTACTTACAATCCCCTATGGTATTAACTGCTTAATCATCTATTTTATCCTTTCATTCTGTACTTATCACATCTTTGTCAGGTTTTGGTATCAGGCTGATGCTGGCCTCATAAAATGAGTTGAGATGTATTCCCTTCCTTTTCTGTTTTCTGAAAGAAATTAGGTAGAACTTGTGTTATTTCTCCAAGAATTCACCAAGGAAGCCATCTTGGACAGGGCTATTTTGTGGTGGAATGTTTTAGTAATTCAATTTCCTTAATGATTAAAGAACTATTCAGGTTAATTCTTCTTGGGTGAGTTTTGGTAGTCTGTGGTTTTCAAGGAACTGGAGCATTTCATCTGAATTGCCAAATTTACAATAGAAGTGTTGGAGTTATTCCCTTATTATTCCAATGATGCCTGCAGTGTCTGTATGGATATTCTGCTTCATTCCTGGTATTAGTAATTTGTCTTCTTTCTTTCCTTTGTCAGTATTACTAGAGGACTGTCATTTCCATCGATCTTTTCAAAGAATCTACTTTTACTGTCATTGCCTTTTGTTTTCAATGTCATTGATTTCTGTTCTTTTTTATTTCCTTATTCCTCCTTGCTTTGGGTTTATTTTGCTCTTCGTTCTGTAGTTTCTTGAGGAAGATTAGATCACTGACTGAGACCTTTCTTCTTTTCTTATGCATGCATGCATGCTAAGTCGCTTCAGTCCAACTCTTTGTGACCCCATGGACTGTAGCTCACCAGGCTCCTCTGTGTATGGGATTTCCCGGGCAAGAATACTGGAGCGGCTTGCCATGCCCTCCTCCAGGGGATTTTCCCAACCCAAGGATCAAACCTGCATCTTTTACATCTTGCATTGGCAGCCAGGTTCTTTACCACTAGCACCACCTGGAAAGACTCTTCTTTTCTTGTATAAGCATGTAATGTCATGTAAGTTTCCCTGTCAGCACTGCTTTAGCTGCATCCCACAATTTTTAGTATGTTATACTTTTATTTAATTCAGCTCAAAACATTTTCTAATTTCCTTGAATCTACTTCTCTGACCCATGGAGAATCTACTTAGAAATCTGTTGTTTAGTTTCCAAGTATTTCAAAATTTTCCTCTTATCGTTCTGTTATTGATTTCTAGCTTGATTCTACTGTCATCAGAGAAATTACTCTCCATGATTTAAATTCTTTTAAATTTATTGAGGTTTGTTTATAGCCCAAGATACAGGCCATCTTGGTGCATGTTCTATGTACACTAGAAAAAATATATATTTTGTGGGAGTGGTTGGAATGTTCTATACATGTCAACTAGATAAAGTTGGTTGATATGTTGAATTCTTCTGTACCCTTGCTGATTTTGTCTCAGGCAGCTGTATAGTTAACTAGATTTGGGGAAATGAAATGCTACCCTCATGTAAAACCCACTGCTGTGGGAACTGAGTAGAGGATGTTGACAATCTGATTTAAGGGTACCCAGGATAAAAGGTCTCCTTGACCCCAAGTCTCTCCCACACAAGTGCAGAATGTAATGGTTTCACTGACCTAAAGTTCCATGTTCCCTGGGAAAAACCACTTGGGATTAGATGCATTTAGCTGATTAAGTCTCTTCCACCCACAGAACAGGACATAGAGATTGGTTGGCCTCTAAGAGAGTATTAATTGGGGGAAGGGATACAAGCAGAGGAAGTATTACACTGGAGGTTCTATTATAATCATTTCTAACACAGCTCTTTCTAAGGCCTTCCTTATGGTTCTGTGGACCTGGAGGAGCCTGCTGGGAAGGCCTTCAGAATGCTGGTGGCTCCCATAGGGCATGTGGGAATGAAGGAAACCTGGATGCTCTTCAACTTGCCTGAGCCTCCACCCTGGGATGATCCTGCCCAGTCCAATGCCTATGCTCATCTGAGCACTATTCTCTGGGGTCCAGGTAGCCTGGAAGGTCAAAGCCAAAGGATCAAATATGGCATCTTCCTTCCTTTCTTCTCTGGGGCATCACGAGTAATGGCCACGATTTCCTCCTAGCATATACTGTTTGTTTGCTCCAGCCCCAAGGAGCATTCTGCCTTCTCCTCCTCTCCAAGCATAGGCCCCAAAAGCTCCCAGCCCCACATTCCCAGCTGCAGTTTTCCCTGGAAGCAGTGAGGTGGGGGCAAAAGTGTGAGGAATTGTGAGGGGTGCATGGAGAATCTCCCCTTTTAATCAGATCTTCCCACTCCTCTTCCTTCTCCCAAGTATGGCTGGAACAAAGATATGGGCTCCAAAAGAGCCAGGTACAGGAAAGGGAGGTGGAAATCCGCAGAGAAAGCAATCAAAGGCAGTGGTTCTTAACCATCATTGGTTCCAGATACATTTGAAAATTTGATAAAATAATTTTGTACTTTCTTCCCAGAAAAAAAAAATGCCCTTGGGATGGACCTACAGTTATCCTTCAATTTGCAACTACCCAATTATTGGGTTTCCCTGGTGGCTCAGATGGTAAAGAATCTTCCTGCAATGCAAGAGATGTGAGTTCGATCCCTGGGTTGGGAAGATTCCCTGGAGAAGGGAATGGCAGCCCACTCCAATATTCTTCCCTGCAGAATCCCGTGGATAGAGGAGCCTGGTGGGCTACAGTCCATGGGGTCTCAAAGAGTCAGACACGACCGAGTGACCAACTCTCAGTATCCCAGTCTCACCCTAAGAACTTCAGGATTAGAGAAAGTGGCAATCTGTATGTTCCTCTTCACCTTCAGGTGGCAGAAAGCTTTATTTTTCTGACCCCACCCCCCATCTTCTTGAGTGGCCAAGATGTTATATCCAATGGCAAAAGACAATAGGCAGACCCTTAAGGGACTCCAAATAGCAAAGACAGTCTTGAAAAAGAAAAAACTGGAAGACATACTTCCTGATTTCAAAACTGATTTTAGAAACTACAGTAATTAAAACATTGTGGTAGTGGCATAAAGACTAATGGAATAGAATAGAGAGCTCACAAATAAACCCTTGTATATAGGGTTTTTGACAAAGGTGTCAAAACCATTCAGTGAGGGAAAGGACAATCTTTTAAACTAATGGTACTGGGAAACTAGATATCCATATGCAAAAGAATGAAGCCAGACCCTTACCTAGCACCATGTACGAAAATGAACTCACAACAGATCAAGGACATAAATGTAAAACCTTAAACAAAACTAAACAAAAAAAAACTCTTAGAAGAAACCATAAGACAAACATTTCATTACATTGGATTTGGCAATGATTCCTTGGATATGACACCAAAGGCACAGGTAATGAAAGAAAAAAATAAACAAATTTGGTTTCACGGAGATTTTAAAAAGTGCATCAAACAACACTATCAAACCCACAGAATAGGAAAAAATATTTGCAAATCATATATCTGATAAAAGATTGAAAATGAAGGCAAAAGTGTTAGTTTCTTTCTCTATAATATAAGGATAACCATTTTCTATTATGGACTTGCTTAGAAGATTAAATGAGATGATGAAATTGCAGCACTTGGCATTGAGTCCTCAACAGGTGAGTTGCTTGCACTTTTTTTGGTAGGAGGAACTACGTGAAATTTGGACCCACAAGTACTGTGTGTGTGTCTGCGTGAGTGTGTGTCAGGAGTACTGACAGTTAAGTTCATGAGCTCTAAGGTGTATGAACAGGAAGGAGGCAGCGGAAGACACCAGATGAGGGGCCTTACCTCCAGGTGGAAGCTGATACTGAATCCATGGGGTTGAGCTTCCCACTTGACCACTAGGGTAAGAAATAGGGCAGAAGATCTTTAACAGCTTATGAGCATGATCATGACATGGTTAAATTAATGTTTCACAGAAGTCATTTAGGAGGAGTCTGGTGTGGAAAAAGGCAGGACTAGAGGCAGAGAGTCCAGGAAAGACTGTCATCAAGGTGACATATTCTTAGACCTGGTGCTTTGGTGGGTACAGAGGAAAGGGATGAGTTAAAGGTGATCATAGGGCTTCCGGCCAGAGGACTTGGAGCTGCCTTTAAGAGAAGAAGGAAGGGAGCTCAGTTTGGAGGGCAAAAATAGGATGGTACATTCCAGCTGTGTCCTTGGGACAGGAAGACATCAAACTGAAGCAAAACCTTGTACTTAAGTAGATAGCTTGAGACTGATTCCTGTAAATGAAAGGAATACAAGTGGAGAGGTTGCCGAGCCTTAGAGGATACTGAGACAGGGCAGATCAACACAGGGCCAGTGCCCCAGTTTTCTTATCTTCCAATGTATTCAACAGAAGAAACCAGTCTAAAAAGAGAGTGGGAGAAGTAGAATGAATATGTGTCATTTAATGGTGACTTGAGATTAAGGGCTGTCTGTTGCCATTGTGATGAAGATGAGTAATGTGATACTTTTACCATCAATTAGACTTTAGGTTTGTGTTCCTTTGTGCTGCCTGGTAACAAAGGTTCTGAGCAGTTCAGTTTACCTCATTGTCGGAACTGGGGCTGCCCTCTGACACTTGGTGAAGGATTTGGAAGGGCTCTGCTCTACCACACTGCCCAGGGGCCAGCCCCGGTCTCCCTGGATTGGGAGAGCAAAAGAATGCTCTTCGTGATACCAACTTTTCAAGTCCTTGTTATTCTAGGTACATTCCTAACTGCCCTGTCATGATGGCCTGAGCAGCATATTTTCTTGGGCTTGTTGGCTAGAGGATGACACAGATAAAAGTGCTCAGAGGCTAACAGAGAGAGCACATCACGAGTACGTGACATCAAGACCAGAAAGGGTACATATTGTCTGATTCCATTTGTATCAAATGTCCAGACTAGGCCAATCCATGGGGACGGAAAGTAGATTAGTGGTTGCCAGGGGCTGGGGGAGGAAGGAATGGAGAGTGACTGCTAATGGGTACAAGGTCTCCTTTCGGAGTGATGAAATGTTCTGGAATTAGATAGTGGTGATGGTGGAAGTACTCTGAATATACTTTAAAAAAAAACCCCACTGAATTATATACTTTAAAGGAATGAACTTTATGAGATGTGAATTACATCTCAATCAAGCTGTTATTTCAAAAAAATGATCAGACAGATGTCTGTATTCATGTCATATACAAAGCATACGAAGCCCATAAAAACATATACATGGTGAGGGGTACCTGCATTTTCACTGTCAAATTGCTCTTAGGAGTTGGCATTCTTACTATTTAGCAATTGCCTTTATGTTTTTTAAATGCTCCTTTGCTAAAACTAAGAAACACTAGGGAGGGGATAAAAGTGGGTAGGTAGAGGACTGTTTTCTCTGATGATGAGACTACTGGGTAAAACAAACAAACAAACCAAAAGGCTTAAACCTACCAAAACAAAACCAAAGCCCAAGGAACCTTATGAAAGTGATTAGTATGTACATTTCTGGTAACCTCAGGTTTCATTTGCCTGGGCAATATTGTAGAGGAATCTTGCCATAAGGATGAACTGTGTTCACCCCATCTCCCTGGGAATCTAGGGACCTGTTTTCCCTTAATATCTGGCTGACATTTGGTTCCCCTCCCCATTCTGAATATGCTATCGAGGCTGTTTTTAATGCACAGTCAGCGTACATCCTCATCCACACTGCAGTGAATATTTGCCCTCAGAGATGTATGAAATTCAGCTCAACAAATGTTTCCTGAATGCCTGCAGTGCAACATGGCACCAAGAAGAACAAGACTGCTGGGATTTCCCTGGTGGTCCAGTGGTTGAGATTCCCCCTTCCAATGCAGGGGATGCAGGTTCTATCCCTGGTTGGGGAACTAAGATCCCAGGTGCTATAAGAGACAGTGCAGCAATTTTTTTTTAAAAGAACAAGATGGGTCATCAGGCTGTCTTCTCCTCCTGGCTTTGCAATTGCCCTCCAGAGCAGTGTTTACTGGGTGCCAAGATACTTCTGCGAAAAGGGAGAGGCGTGGTGACAACATGGCAGGCTAGCACTGCTCCTGGGTCAGGCTGAGAGTCCTGAAACGCCTTTGTGGGACAGTTCATAGTCATGTTTCGCCACAGACTCAATGTGTGACCTGACTAAATCACACCCCTCCCCCTTCTCTGGTATATTTCCTTTGTAAAATGAAGGAGAGGAGTGTGAGTAATTGTTACCTAAGGGCCTTTCCAAAGTGGCCATCTTATGGTTTTTCAGAACCAGAGCCAATGAGGCGTATCAACTTAGAAGAGCAGCCAGGAAGGGGTCAATGCTGAGACCAAACTTGGGAGTCAGTGGGATACTTCCCAGAGGCCAAGGAAAAGGGGGCAGGAGGCAAGAAACTGAAACTGGCAGAGTCAGTTTCAAGTTTATACAGGCTGATTTCCATGGAGCAAAAAGCCCATGATCTGGATTCAGAAGTAAGCCAAGGGAAATGGTCTTGTTTTGGTGACTGGTTAGAAACGTTTCTTAAGTGCATAATAGTCAGAATAATCCCAGGGTGTTGACCTTGTATGTTGTCTGTGTTTGGGAGTGAAGGGAACAGAAAGACTCCTTGACCACATCAAATACCTCTTTTCCCAGTTTACTGTTACAAAACCAAAGCAAAGCCAGATGAAAAGCCCACACACAATCAGCAAATCTCACTATGATATTAACATTCATGGGGGGAGGGGCTTAGAGTGAGCCAGGCTCTTTGCTAAGAACTTTCTTTGCGTCCACTATCTCATTTAATCCTCCCATTGACTCTCTGAGGTAGGGGCTATTACTGTGCTCATCTTGTAAATGAGGAAACTGAGGCACATAATCTGCGTTCAGCACTCTTCCAGGGACTCTGCAGGATACCAGGTGATAGATTCCCAAAAGCCTGGGATGGTTCTGTTAACAAAACTTGTGTCGGCTGTTTAGGATAAAGTCACCAAAGGGATCTGCGAGAACTGAAGGACAGCATAGATTGCTTGTGACTGGTAAGATTTCATTCTCTGGCTTGAGGATAAATTTTCCATTTTTATACTGTCCAAGAACCAAGAGAATCTTAATTCATCTCTCCTATTATATAGAAGATTGAATGTGCCTCCAGCTCTTTTATCATGCTTCCTGCATCTTTCACTCTGTGGAAAGTAGAGGGGTGGCATGTAGCCACCTGTCTCCGTGCATCTTCAATGCCCAGCTTTGCCTCGAAATTGAAGAAAAGAACATCTTCCCTGGGAAAAGAGAATGTGTATTTCCAAACATGCAAGGAAGAAGACAAGACAGCACCCTCAGCCTCCCCCTTCCCTGCCACGACCCTGGCCCCTGAGCAGGGTCAAGAGCAGACTGCCCTGGCTTCAGACATTCCATGTTCTTTCCATTGCTGTGGCTTTGAACAGGCTGTTCTCAAGGCCTCTCCTCTTCCCCTTTTCTATGGACAAATTCCAAAGTCAGCCAAGATCCAGCTCAAATCCTGTCACTGCATGCTGTGATCCCCATCATCCATGCCCCTTACCCCCTACTTCAGCAGACTGGATTTCCTTCCCTTCCCCCTGTGCACCAAGGATAGGACCAGGCCATGGCAAGATATGATCAGTGCCTGCATGGCAGACTCCCGACTGGACCCATCTCTTCAACTGTGCGCCTTCCACAAACACACACACACACACACACACACACACACACACACACGTCTTACAGAGTACAGTATTGTGGTTATGTGGGTGAACTCAGGATTCAGACAGTCTGAGTTGGAATCCCAGCTTTGTCACTAACGAAATGAATGGCCTTAGGAAAGTAACTGACCCACTCTGTGACTCAGTCACCTCATCTGTACAATGGGAATAATAACAGTACTTCTCTCATGGAGTCATTTTAAGCATTAAATGGGAGCGTATAGCAAGTGTAGACACGCACAGTGCCTGGCATATGGTAATTGCCCAGTCAGCAGTACTTTGTATTATTATTGCCCAGAGCCTGGCACCTAAAATGATGCCAGAGACATTTTTGAGTGAGTGGTTCACTCAGTAAGGCTTTCAGGGTTTCAGTTAGGAACGGGTCAGGGTCAGCTGGGCCACTCAAGGACGCTGCTTCCCCTGACCTCATTCGTTTCTCACTGCACCCTGTTCTTTTCCTCCAGTGCACACAGGACACATGATAATTATACATATATTTATATATTTGCTTGGTATCAGTCTTCCCCAAGAAACTAAGTTCTATGAGGTCAGAGCTCATGTGTGTTTTCACCATCAGTATATCTCCTGTGCCTGGAACACTACCAGATAGTGGCAGGTGCTCAAGACAGAGTCTTTGAATTAATGAATAAATGAAAGAAGAATTCAAGAGGGGTGTGTGATGCAGGTGGCCCCAGATGGTGGGTAAGAGTTAAGTAGGTGGACAAGAAGGCATCCAAATGGAAAGGAAATCCTGAGAAACCTGAGCACATGTGAGGCACTTGGAGAGATCCAGGTAGTATATCCATTTGGCTGGAAGAGCAAGAGACTGTTCCCATTGCTCAGCTCACATATGGGGTAGTAAGAAAGAGAAGACTAGTGGAAGGAGGTAGGGAATGGCCTTGAATGCCAGCTCACTCAGGGATTCATTCTGTTGGTTAAGGTTTTGGCCTTTGTCAACATGCAAATATCCCTGGTAATTGTATGTATTATCCACCAAGTACAATTCAGTATCTTGCTCTTTGTCTTACAGAAGACTTTGCTAAAGGGGAAGGTGATGATAACAGGAGGCCACTGGAAAGAGAAAATAGTGCCCTTGAGATGAGCCAAAAGCATACAGAGAGCAAAGTGAAGATGAACTTCTTCCATCATCAGTGTTGCCTTCGTCCAGAATCTGAACCCTAATTATATATGAAAGTGAAAGTGAAGTCGCTCAGTCGTGTCCGACTCTTTGCAACCCGTGGACTGTAGCCCACCAAGCTCCTCAGTCCATGGGATTCTCCAGGCAAGAATACTGGAGTGGGTTGCCATTTCCTTCTCCAGGGGATCTTCCCGACCCAGGGATCGAACCCAGGTCTCCCACATTGCAGACAGATGCTTTAACTTCTGCACCACCAAGGAAGCCCCTAATTATATATAATTCATTTTATTGAAAAATGATTATAAAAGTTACAGATAGGGAACAGGAGTGGCCTGTGTGATAAAAGGAGGTTTTTGATCATTGATTCAATCTCTTTTGGAACAGGAAATACACACTCCAGTATTTTTGCTGAAAAATCCCATGGACAGAAGAGCCTGGCCGGCTATAGTCCAAAGGATTGTGAAGAATCGGACATGACTGAGCAACCAAGCACATGCACACGTGTATTTAATCTCTTTACTTGTTATTGATCTGTTCAACTTTTCTGTTTTTTCTTGAGTCAATTTTTGGTAATATGTGTGTTTCCATGCCATCTAGATTATCTAATTTATTATTGTAAATTTTTCTGTGTCATTAAAAGTCCTTTAAAAATACCATTTTTGATAACTGCAAAGTATTCTATTGTGTGGCTGTCCCATGATCTATTTAACCATTCTCTTAATGGTTCTCCTCAGGTTATTCAGAGCTGAAATGAATGTCTTTGTACAAAATCTCTACCTGTATTACTAGTTTCTTAAGATAAAGTTCTGGATAAGGAGTTTCGGGAACAAAAGTCTGAACTTTTCTTAAGGTTCTTAATGCACCTTGCCAAATTGCTATCCTCAAAGGCCAGACCAATTTGTTGTTCTCATTAGTGCATGAAAGTGCTTTATAATGTTAGGGGTTGTGATTCTTAAAACATCTTTGCCAATTTGATGGGAGAGAAACACCATTTTATTTTTAGTTGTCACTTTGAAATTTCAAGTCGGGTGAACACTTGTTAATATTTCACTGCCGCTGCTGCTGCTAAGTCACTTCAGTCGTGTCTGACTCTGTGCAGCCCTATGGACAGCAGCCCACTAGGCTCCTCTGTCCACAGGATTCTCCAGGCAAGAATACTGGAGTGGGCTGCCATTTCCTCCTACATAATATTTCACCACACATTTGTATTTCTTCACATGCGATTCAACTCTTCAGTTCTTTGTCTGCTTGTTCACTTGTCTTTGTTCTTTTAGTGTCTTTCCTATTGATTTGCATTGTCTCTTTATCCACTGTCTTCAATATTTACTGCAAGAATTTTCAGGGGCAGAGTTGCCTTTAAATTTGTTTATGCTGTTTCTTGGTGTCCAGAAGGCTTAATTTTTATGTAGCATACCAATCACTTTTTTACTTTAAGAGCTCTTCTATCCCATGTATGCCTAAAAGCATTTCCCCATTCAGGAATCAGATGGATAATCTCATTTCCCCCCTTTTAAAAAATGTATCTTTTATACATGCAGAATTTATGTCAGCGTATGATGTGATTATTTCTTCCCAAATCGCAAAGCATACCAGCACTCTTTATTGACTGATTCCTCTATTTCCCATTGATCTGTGTTCTTTCCTTTATCTTATAAATTCATACATTTGTATGCATCCATATATACACGCACACACCTACTTTCGTTGTGTTTTTTGGGGGCTGTCTATTCTGTTTCATTGATTTGTCTCCTCTTGCACCATGATCAGTGAAGGAAGATAAATAAACAGAAAACAAACTGAACAGTTGACTCACATGTGAAGAAATACAAATGTGTAGTGAAATATTAACAAGTTTTGACCCCACTTGAAATTTCAAAGTGACAGCTAAAAATAAGAGGGTGTTTCTCTCCCATCAAATCAGCAAAGATGTTTTAAAAATCACTACCCCAACATTATAAAGCACTTTCATGCACTGATGAGAACAACAAATTGGTCTGGCCTTTGAGGATGGCAATTTTCAGTGCTGTGGGGTTCTTTGGGGTTTTTTTTTAATATAAAAGTTATTTTATTAGAATATATTTCTTTTTTGTTCAAATTTTATGATGTTTACTTATAAAAGAATTCAACAAGCATGATGAAGCTACATTGACAAACAAAATTTTATTTTATTTAATGCTGTGGTTTTATAATATATTTTGATAGCATTATTCCTCTGACTTGCACTTTTTCTTAGCTATTTATATTAGTTTTCTTTTCAGATAAGTATTACATTTTGTGAGGAAGACTGGTTCCTTCCCAGAGCACACGTAACTTTTATGAATTGGGGGCTGCCTAATTCACCTACTTGTATCATTAGACAGCATCCTCATAATGAACAAAGCAAAAGTCTAAATAAGCCAGGCTCCAATTCGGCCTTTAGCTTTCATACCTTCTTTACCTCGTAAAGGGAGAGATCTGAAGAGGGAAGAAGATTGTGGCACAATTGCCTGAAGAACTGAAACGAATAGTTTACCGTGCCCACGACTTTCAAAGTCTATTTTTCCTGCTCTCCAAAATGAAATTACTCTCTTGAGGGATAAATTATTTTTTATTTAATTTACTTTAATTTTATTATCCACATCATGGAATTACATATATAAAAGCTCTTGGATTTGTCTCTATCTGGGGAACACGAACCCGTTACTTAGCCCCTCTGAACCTCAGTTCCCTCATCTGTAAAATGGCAGTAAGGACCTCATTATGCAAAATGCCTGGCCCAGAATCTGACTCGGAGTAGGCAATCAGTGAATGAAAACTACAGCATAGTTGTGAGGGTTAGGAGAGCAAATGGGTTAAGACCACAGGCTCCAGGGCCAGATTTCTTGGGTTCAAATCTTACCTTTTGAACACTAATTACTTTTCTGATCTTTAACAAGTTACTTAACCTGAACATGCTTTGGTTTCTTCTTCTGCAAAGTATGGGTAATGAACATACCTGCTTAGTTGGCTGCAAAGACTGTTCCCACAGTGGCTGCCGGGGCCTCTGCTAGATGCAGTTTTTATGAATGAATTCAAAACTTCCACTTCTTGCTTGTATAAATCTCTGGGTATTCAAAGTCTTTGTTGAGAACCTCAGTCCCTTGTCAGTGCCTTAGCTGCCCTGGGTATGTGAAGAGGCACCATGTGCTTTCCTTGGTTTCCATGAGAGGAGGTAAGGCCTTGTCCTTCAGATTCACAATGAAAGATTACCTCAAAAAAGAATAGGGTTTGGATAGCCACCTCAGGGAGGGATGCCAGATAGAATACAGGACACTCAGTTAAATTTTCAGCAAAAAAAAAAGAATGCAGTTTTAATATAAGTTTGCAAATATTGCATACTTAGAGCAAAAACTAGATAAGACAATCACGCCTAGTTTGGGTGAGGGGGAGACAAGTACTCTTATTTACTGCCAGTAGGCACATGCATTAATACACTCAAGTATATCAGTCATGGGTCTCCAGAGAAACCGAATCAATGTGTATATAAGCAATTTATGATAGGAATTGGTTCATGTGATTATGGAGACTGAGAAGTCCCACAGTCTACCCTCCACAAGCTGGAGACCCTGGAGAGCCAGTAGTGTAATTTCAGTCTGAGTCCAAAGTCCTAAGAACCAATGTTTCAGCTCAGGTAGGCAGGAAGGGATGAGGATGGGCTGAATCCTTCCTTCCTCTGCGTTTTATTCGATTCCTCAATGAACTGGGTAATGCTCACCCTGATTGGGGAAGGCAATTTGCTTTGGGGAGTCCACGGATTCAAATTCAGTCTCATCCAGACACATATTTACACACACACACCCAAAAATAATGTTTAATCTGGGCACCCCTTGGCCCAGTCAAGCTGACACACAAAATCAACCATCACATCAAGTACATTAAAAAAATATTCAGAACTTCTGACTCAATCATTCTATTCTCAGAACTCATCATAGCCTTTGACCCAGGAACTGAACATTAAGGAGTTTATCTTAAGGAAATGATCAGAAATAGGCAAAATAATTTATACACATAGTTATCACTAGTTATGATAGTTCAGTTCAGTTCAGTTCAGTCGCTCAGTCTTGTCCGACTCTTTGCGACCCCATGAATCGCAGCACGCCTCCCTGTCTAGCTATCTAATCTTTGGCCTCTTTGTCCAACACCAACTCCTGGAGTTCACTCAGACTCACATCCATCGAGTCCGTGATGCCATCCAGCCATTTCATCCTCTGTCGTCCCCTTTTCCTCCTGCCCCCCATCCCTCCCAGCATCAGAGTCTTTTCCAATAAGTCAGCTCTTCACATGAGGTGGCCAAAGTACTGGAGTTTCAGCTTTAGCATCATTCCTTCCAAAGAACACCCAGGGCTGTTATCGAGGAGTTATGGTTCATAAAGAAAAATTGGAAATAAGCCTAAACATACAAACAGGGGAATGGTGAAATAAATTATGGTTGATACATAAGATGGTATCTTATGCAGTCATTAAAATTACGCCTATGAAGATTTTGTTTACATGGGAAACTGACAAGCGAATATTCAGAGAGAAAAGCAGCACAGATAATTGCAGAGACAACTCACTAGCTATCTAATCTTTGGCAACTTACTTAATCCCTGTTTACTCCTCCGTGAAATGACGATAATATAATGATAGAACATAGAGTATCTTGCACACACAAAATATTAGCTTGTGTGTGTGCTTGCATGTGCATTTGAGGAGACAGAAAGAGTAATGATCAAGAGACAGTTGCGATAATGGCAGCCTTCAAGTTCAGTGTTCTCATGCCTCAGCAAGGCTCTTGGATGTTAGAAAGCAGTCTATGGTGGTGGTGGCAATGGCTCAGCTTCCCTGGATTGCAGCTATGGAGTCGTATTCTTGAGGACAATAGTCCTGGTAGAGGCTTCCTGATGTCCCCTTCCCTGACTGGTGCGGAGGTCTCAGCGCCCCTGGTGGGCGTATGTAGTTATTGAGTCCTACAAGCCATTTCTGCAGCCCTGTTCCTCTACCTCTTCTTGTGATTTTGCAAGTGCTTAATGCCTTGTGTTAAGTTTCTTCTTCAAAATAACTGAACAGTTTCTGCTTTTTACCGCTGAACTCTGACTGATACAAGGATGAAAGAGAAAGGTTTGGGACATGGAAAGATTTTGATGCCTACTGACGTCAGGTATGCCTAAGTGTATAGAAGAGTCTGGAGGCTGGGATAAGAGCAAAGTAAATAGTTTAAATATGTGAGTCATAAGTCTATGAACCACATTTTAATTCGTAAGACTGGATGATGGATGAAATCATCTAAGGAGAGAGTGAGAAAAGATGCTGGCCCCGGACATACCTGGGACATGCTTACATTTAAAAATTGGGTCAGAGACATTAACGGTGAAAGGAAACGCAACATTTCAAAGAGAAGTTGATGTAAATAAAGATTTAAAGCTCTTTTTTCACTGAAAAAAATCCGGTAAAAGAGGTAGGAATGGTAAAGAAAAACACTGAACCCCTATATGATCAGCTTCATAATTACCATTTTATAGGTGAGAAGAATCACTCCTTTAGGCAGCATGTTTTCCCAGATTTGGATGTATGTTTCAAAATTTTGTACTTAAAAAAAAATGTCACCCATTCACATGCTAACTTAATTGACAGTGTCCCCATAAATTTATATTTTATTGTTTCCCTTTTACCTGTGAATTAAACAGTTATGACAGAGCCCTAAACCAGTTTCATTAAATTGTTTGACATTTACTCTGATGGTGTAGAAAGGAGCAGTATATCCACTACCACTGCAAAGGCATCTTGGTACATCAGTATTTTGTGATAGCAATATTGGAAAAATAAAATGCCAAGTCATTTGGAGATAACCATATGCTAAAACACAGCAGTCTTAATTTATGACTGTAAAGGCAACCAAAGTTTTTGATTACTAAGTCTGTTTGATCCATGATGCTGCTCTTTTCTCCTAAATAAAGAAATCTATACTACATTGGGAAAAAAAAATGGCTGAGAAGTAATAGCCAGTGAGAAAGGAGAAAAACCATCAGTGTGTGTGTATCCCAGAAACCAAGTAAATCAAGAAAGCATCCTGAGGAGCAGGGATCAATTCTATCAAATGCTGTTGAGAGAGTAAGTCAAGATTACAAACATGTCCCTGGGATTGGGAGCATAAACAAGAATGGTTTTGAAGAAGCAGTGGGGGCCAAAGCCCAACGGAGTGGGTGGAGGAGGGAACTGGAAGCAAGGGTGTAGTGTGCATACAGACAACCCTTATAAGTTTGGAGATCCAGTGAGAGATAGATGGGCCAGTAGCTAGAAGGAACAACTAGGGTCAAGGGAAGGGGTTTTATTGGGTTGGCCAAAAGGTCGTTTGGATTTTTCTATAATATCTTACAAACTTTTTGGCCAACCCAATATAAGAGAAGAACCATCAGAACATGTTTATTTGCACACAGATATGATCCAGTTGAGATGATGGTATGAATATGCAGGATAGAGGGAATAGATAACTGTAGGAGTCAAGGTCTTGAGAACACATGTGAGGCAAGTAGAGTTCAAGGGGAAGGTACTTGATAGGAGGAAGGACACTCTTCGCTGCACCAAGAAGGAAAACAGAATGTACACAGAGATGTGGGAAGGGGGTTCTATTTTCTTAATGAAATATGATTCAAGATTATCAGTGGAGAATCAGAATACAGAGGGATATGGGAGGCTTAAGGAGTAGAGATAGTGTGAGAGAGAGAGCTTCCAGAGAATGAGAATGGGAGAAAGGACGGGCTGTGGCTGTGGAGCATAATTCTTCGACCGCGTTGTCCACTTGTGAATTACAGTCAGAAATTTTCAAGTGAGCCCCTGCCTATCCCCCAGCCCCAGGCAGCTGTTGATCTGCTTCCTGCTGTTAGAGATCAGATTGCAATTTCTGGAGACTTATATTGATGGAATCATATGTATGCCTTTTCGTTCCTAAATACTTCATGTTTTGATGCTATTGTAAATGATAACTTATTCATTTCAATTCTTGATTGTTTCTTGAAATAAAATTGAGATTTATATGCCAATCTTATATCCTTCAACCTTGTTAAACTCACTCGTTAGTTCTAGCAGCTTATTTGTAGCATCCATTGGATTTTCTATACAAGTGATTGTGTCATCTGCGAATAAAAGCAGTTTTACTCCTTATTTTCCAAAAAAATAAAAATTTCAAATGAGACCAGCCACTAGAGTATGTTGCTTTCTGCTACAATTTTCAGTTATTTATATGCAGTTACAGAATAAGGGGGGCTTCTCTGATGGCTCAGTAGTAAAGAATCTGCCTGCCAATGTAGGAGACTCAGATTTGATCCTTGGGTCAGGAAGATCCCCTAGAGAAGGAAATTGCTACCCACTCCAGTATTCTTACCTGGGAAATCCCATGGACAGAAGAGTGTGGTGGGCTACAGTCCATAGGGTGGCGAAGAGTCAGACACAACCTAGCAACCAAACAACAACAACAAAGGGAGAAAGGGGATGATTGAGTTTAATCAGGGTTGTGCTTTCGAAAATGTCTAGTGTGTGACCAAGAGAGAGAGTGGCTGATGTGGGGTAGAGGAAAAGGCAGTTGGATCTGAAGAACATCAAGGAAGGAGAAGGCGAGGTGCAGGATGGCTCATCCATGTGGATGCTGAAAGTTAAAGTCGCTCAGTCGTGTCCGACTCTTTGTGACCCCATGGACTATACAGTCCATGGAACTCTCCAGGATACTGGAGTGGGTAGCCATTCTCCTCTCCAGGGGATCTTCCCAACCCAGGAATCAAACCTGGGTCTCCCACATGGCAGGCGGATTATTCACCAGCTGAGCCACCAGGGAAGCCCAAGCCACCAAGAAAGATGAAGCTTCATCACCTTGGGGGGGGGGGGGATGGCTAAGCCTGCAGGAAAAGGCTTCTGAAGGGGAGAAGCGTCCAGGGCCTAGATCCTAGATACTCTAAGACTCTGCATCAGGGTCCTGTGTATGGCCAGGCTCCGGGAACCTAGCGCTCTCCAGGGCTGGTCCATACTCATGCCCCCCTACACCCCCACCTCAGAGCCCTCAGACAATCCACTCTCAGACAATCCAGCTCCAAGCTCTCAATAACCTAGACTTTTGAAAGCAAATGCCTCTTCACTCTCCTCCTGGGGCAAGCAAAGCCCAGACCTCCATATCACAAGCCTTGGCCACCCTTTGTGAGGCAAGGGAGAGAAAAATAAATTTTACCCAGTGATGAAGCTCCAGCAGAGAAAACAGGTGACAGACTATGCTGCCGCACAGGGAAAAAAAAAATCAAAGAAGGAATAATTTCCACATTTTAATTCTATACATTTCTGGTGGGTGGGATAGGGGGATCACACATGCAGAGGTATGGAGTGTGTGTGTGTGTGTGTGTAGGTGGACACACACAAGCACAAGAAAATAAAGGAAATTTGGCCTTGACACCTTACTGTCTGCCACTTGATGATTCTTCCCAGCTTAGTGGAATCTCTGGTCCCAGTGGAATCTCTGTCCCTCTGCCTTCCCTTAGCTATAGAGGATGCCCACTGTGTTCTCTGTGAAGCAGAATTCTCTCTGTTTCTAGCCTTACTCACCGGTTCTCTTTTAGGTAATAATGGATGTGAATGGGTTAACGAGATTTAAAACACCCTGCTGTTGCTTTAGCAAACCACTGAGTTTCCTAGGCAACATAATGCCTCTATGTCTCCTGTTTCTTCCTGTTTCTAAAAGCCCCTATGGAGGGAACGGTGAAAATATTAACCTTGGCTCACATTCACATCCCTGCTCTTCACCTCCTCCCCACTTAACTCCCCATGCAGCTGACCTTGCCTTCTGCTTCATGGAAAACACTGAGACTGTCAGGTGTGAAGTCCCTCGGCCCTGAGGTCCCCTCTTCTCTCTCTAAAGGATGACGCACAATCCCTTCCTCCCATCCCTGCCCCTGTCCCCTTGGATTTCTTCCTTTTCTGTCTCACTTCCTGCCACAGCATTGATTAACATCTTCCCTCTCCTGTATTTTTCAGCCTCTAAACACCTACCACCTCCATGACTACAGCCTGAGTCCGTCACAGCTCTCAGAAAAAAACAAATCAAACCAAGAAATCCGACTGCTCTCTGTCCTCCACCTCCCTTTAGTCAAGCTCCTCAAGCTTATGGTTGGAGAGGTGGATCTCCTCAATCCCCAAATCCCACTCACACCCTAGGTCACTGGAATGAGGTTCCAGCCCTTCCCACAACACTCACACTCACAGTACTCTGGCAGAGGTAACCTGGGACTTCCAAGTGACATAGCCCAGTTCACTCTTTAGTCTTCTGTCTCTCCATCCCTCTGCAGCACTGTGAACCTCTCCCCTCCTGGGGAATCCTCTCCCGTCGCCTAGCTTCTGTCACACCACACTGTCCCACTCGTCTGTCCATCACTGGGAGTTTTTAATCTCAATCTTCTTGGTGGGTCCTTCTTCCCCTACCTCTCCCTACAATGGCAGTCTTCCCCCTAGATTCTATCTTGGCCTTCATTTTCTTTCTTTTGGCTGCACCGGGTCTTAGTTGCTGCACGTGGGATCTAGTTCCCTGACCAGGCTCCCAGCACTGGGAGCATAGAGTCTTAGCCACTGGACCACCAAGGAAGTCCCTTGGCCTTCATCTTCTTCCTACAAATGGCCAACAACCTACGGATGCCAGGCAAGTAATTTGAATGAGTCACACGAGGATGGTGGATATGTGAAAATGTAGTACGTGCTGGAATTCACAAAGAAACATGTTCTCACTCTCTTTTTTTTTTTAGAAACAGTGACCCTCTTCCCCTCTTCTTTATCTTTCATCTTCCACTTTCAACGGAGTCATGGGAACAAAAAAACATTTGACTATCCTCTTCTGTGTAAAGAAAATCAGAGCAAATATGCTAAAAGACAGCTGATATCTGGTCTCAGCAATGGGAACACAGTCCGGAAGAGAGAGAGCCTCCTGTAGGAGTGCCCTCTGAGGGAGGTAGCTGCCAATCAACTGCCAATTGTTGTCACACATGGATCTAATGCCGGGTTGTCCAACTTTTTAAGAGAATTCAGAAATCCGGATTTTATGTAAAAAAATCTCTTGGTTAAGTGTTTACATCTAATATTTTTTAAGGCAACATAAATGTGAGGGTCAAATATGCATGCACTGGAGCCAGTTCTAGTCACCAGGGCTGATCAGTTTCAGCCTTGGCTTAGCACATTGTGCACGGAGCCCTGGCAGCACCTCTGCCCTGTTCTCCCTGGTGATCTGATTCAATACCAGTGATTTATTGCAACTGCCACTCACAACCTGATTCCTGCTACATTTATCTCTCCAGTCAAGACCTCTAGCCTTAGCCCCATGCCCCATTACTCTGCTGGACACATTACTGGATCTCTCCACCTGAATGTTCATCCCTTCTACCTGTGGTTTTCTTTTGTACTTGAATTTTTTAAAAAAATTCAAATTGGAGCATAGTTGATTAACAATGTTGTGTTAGTTTCAGATGTACAGCACAGTGATTCAGTTATACATAACATAGGTATCTATTCTTTTTCAAAGCTATGGTTTCTCCAGTAGTCATGTATGGATGTGAGAGACCGTAAAGAAGGTTGAGTGCTGAAGAACTGATGCTTTTGAATTGTGGTATTGGAGAAGACTCTTGAGAGCCCCTTGGACTTCAAGGAGATCAAACCAGTCAGTCCTAAAGGAAATCAATCCTGAACATTCATTGGAAGGACTGATGTTGAAGCTGAAGCTCCAGTACTCTGGCCACCTGATGTGGAGAGCTGATTCATTAGAAAAGACCCTGATGCTGGGAAAGATTGAAGGCAGGAGAAGGGGACAACAGAGGATGAGATGGTTGGACGGCATCCCCGACTCCATGGACATGAGTTTGAGCAAGCTCTGGGAGATGGTGAAAGACAGGGAAGCCTGGTGTGCTGCAGTCCATGGGGTCGAAAAGAATCAGACACAACTGAGTGACTGAACAACAATTCTTTTTCCAAATCTTTTCCCATTTAGGTTATTATGGAATATTGAGCAGTGTTCCCTATGCTATACAATAAGCCCTTGTTGGTTATCTATTATAAATATATCTGCCTGTGCTTTTCAGACATTAATGTGCAGGTAACTCATGTGGGGCTCTTGTTAAAATGGAGATTCTGGTTCAGTGGGTCTGGTATACTGCCCCAAATCATGTGTTTCTGACGAGCTTCCAGCTGACGCCAAGACTGCTGGTCCATGAACCACATATTAAGACACAGCCCCCATCTGAGGACAAGGCCCTTTCTTCAAATTTTCTCTCCCCTCTGCATACCTCCTCATGGTGGATGATAGAGTGTCTGTCCACGCACCCAAGCAAAGGCTTGGAATGTGATGTAGAGAGAATGGGAGAAGTCGAGGAGGAATCCTAAGCTTGGTGCCATGCACCCCCTTTACATTGATCCTCTCCATCCTCGTGTGTGTGTCCACACTATCACAAGCTTGACTTACACCCCCTCATCCTTCAGCCACTAGTCTCCTTACTGGTGTCCCTGCTCCAGCATTTGCCCCTCCAATGCATCCTCAATCATCCGACCAGTAGGATACTTCTAAAAAGCGAAATGATCTCATGAATTGAACAAGGGCACGTTTACAGTCAGGCAGAGAGGCAGGGTCCTCTGAGGCAGTTCCTTAAGTATGATTATGAATGACAAAAGCAACGAAAGCAAGTCAAAGAGACAGTTTCCAACATGGAGTCAGATCTGGCTTCCTCCCCGCAACAATACTACTCAGCCATTAAATAGAACGAAATAATGCTGTTTGCAGCAACATGGATGCAACTAGAGATTATCATACTAGGTGAAGAAAGTCAGACAAATACCATATGATAAAATATGCCGCAAAGGGACTTATCTGCAAAACAGAAACAGACTCATGGACATATAGAACAGATTTGTGGTTGTCAAGGGGGAGGGGGAAGGGAGAGGGATGGACTGAAAATCTGGGGTTAGTTGATGCAAACTATTATATTTAGAATGGATAAACAACAAGGTTCTACTGGAAAGCACAAGGAACTATATCCAATCTCCTGGGATAAACCATAATGGGAAAGAATATTAAATAATAATGTATATTTGTGTATAAGTGAGTCACTTTGCTGTACAGCAGCAGAAATTAGCACAACACTGTAAATCAACTATACTTCAATTGAAAAACTAAAGAAACAAATCACGCTCACAAATATGTATTGAGCTCCTACCATATTCCAGCCACTAGTCTAAGCACAGGGGGATACAGCAGTGAAGGAAATAAAGAAAATCTCTGTTCTCATGTAACTCAGAGTCACATTGGAGGAGATGAACAAAAAAGTGAGTCAATAATATTATGATGGAGAAAAATAAATCTGAGAAGAGGGAAAGTGAGTTGAGGGAGGCTGTTTTGAGATTTAAAGCAGTGAGGAAATGATTTCTATGTGGGAGAAGAACACTCCAGCAAAAGGGGTCATAAGTATGGAGGAACTGGAATACGCCTGATTGTTCGAGGGCCAGCAAGGTGGTCACTGTGGTTGGAGTAGAGTGACCTGGGAAGGAAGTGGCATGAGGTCCTAAAGTCCTAGAATAAAGGCAGGGTGAGGTGCAACAAAACTTGGAAGGCCTTGTAGGTGGCTGTAAGGACTTTGGGCTTTTATTGTGAGTGAGGTGGAGAGCATTTGGGATACTTACATAGTTTCCAGCATCTTTTCTACCATGTATCAGGCTTTGTGATTTTTCCATACAAATCTCTACTCATATCTCTGAGTACTTTCCTAGGAAAAATTTTTAGAAGTTAAAGTCTTTGGTCACAGGGTACAAATAACTTGAAGTGCTTATTGTATATTGCCAGGACTGCTTTCTAGAAAGTCTTGTTGCTGCTGTTCTGTTGTTTGGTTGTGTCCAACTTTTTGTGACCCCATGGACTGCAGCATGCCTGTCCATCACCATCTGCCAGAGCTTGCTCAAATTCATGTCCATTGAGTTGGTGATGCCATCCAACCATCTCATCCTCTGTCGTCCCCTTCTCCCCCACCCTCAATCTTTCCCAGCATCAGGGTCTTTTTCAATGAGTCAGCTCTTTGCATCAGATGGCCAAAGTGTTGGAGCTTCAGCTTCAGCTTCAGTATCAGTCCTCCCAATCAATATTCAGTACTGATTTCCTTTACGATTGACTGGTTTGATTGCTGTCCAAGGGACTCTCAAGAGTCTTCTCCAGCACCACAGTTCAAAAGCATCAGTTCTTTGGCACTCAACCTCACATCCATGGGCCTTCTCTGGTGATTCAGACGGTAAAGAATCTGCCTGCAATGCAGGAGACCCGGATTTGATCCCTGGGTCGGGAAGATGCCCTGGAGAAGGCAAGGGCTACCCACTCCACTATTCTTGCCTAGAGAATTTCATAGACAGAGGAGCCTGGTAGGCTACAGTTCATAGGGTAGCAAAGAGTCAGACATGACTGAGCAACTTTCACCTTCACCTTCACCACATCCGTACATGACCACTGGAAAAACCATAGCTTTGACTATATGGACCTTTGCAGGCAAAGTAATATCTCTGCTTTTTAATACGGTCTCTAGGTTTGTCATAGCTTTTCTTCCAAAGAGTAAGCATCTTTCAATTTCATGACTGCAGTCCTTGTAGACCACTAGAAAGTCTATGTCCACTTTTAATATACCTTAACTTACCGAATATTTATTGATCACCTACTATATGACAGACATGAAATACAGTGGTGAATAAGATGAATCTTTCATCCTAGCCATTTCACTCTGGCCAGCATTGTGTCTGAGAGAGCATCTTGCTACACACTTGCCAACACCAAGTATTACCATTCTTAAAAAGCTTCAAAGAGCCAAAGGCAAAAAGAACACTCTGATAATCTGAGTGATGAAAAATGATATGTTGTCACTGCATTCCTGTGTATGTATTTGATTACTAGTGAGGTTGAATTCCTTGCCACACATTTTCTAGCTAATCAGCCAATTGTCCTATTCTTCTTTAAACATTCTTTAAAACCTATGAAAATAATTTAAAGGAGACAAGAAGCTTGGAAACATTAAAAGACTTAACATATATCTTGGGAAATAAGTAGTCTCAGGTCAAATACATAGGCTTTAGACATTGATTTGAAGCCAAACATTATATATACTGCAACTCTCATGGGCTGGAGAGGGCTGTTTAGTCAATAGCACCTGGTTTCTTTCCAGAGAACTTTGAGAACTGCCACTCTGGATGAGACCTTTCCACTGAGAGTTGCAACATGAAGTAGAATGGTAGGAGGCTGGCCTTCAATCTCAACATCCCAGTGTTTACCCAACAGCCCATTTTATTGAACATCAACTCTGCTTTGAAAGCATTTACATTTTCAATCTGGATCACTTCTTGAGGTTTTCAATGGCATTTTCAAAGCTCTGTATGAAGCAAGACTACCTTTAATCCATTGCCCCTCCAAGGGTATACCCTGCTATAGAGGTATAGCAGGAAGGGCACTGGACTGTGACAAGTGAAAATTATAACCCCCTGTGTGTGTGTGTGTGTGTGTGTGTGTGTGTGTGTGTGTGTGTGTGTGTGTGTGAGTCACTCAGTCATGTCTGACTCTTTGCAGCCCCATGGACTGTAGTACACCAGGCTCCTCTGTCCATGGGATTTCCCCAGCCAGAATACTGGAGTGGGTTGCCATTCTCTTCTCCAAGGGATCTTCCCAACCCAGAGATCAAATCCTGCATCTCCTGAATTGGCAAGCAGATTCTTTACCAGCTGAGCCAACAGGGAAGCCCATAAACCCCCCTAGCTCTCCATAAAAACATCTGCCCCACTTTTTATTGAGATATAATTGATATATAACATCATGTAAGTTCTGGTGTACAACATACTGACCTCATACATTCATATTGTTGCAGATTACCACTGTCATGTTAGCTAACACCTCTGGCACCTCATATAATTTTCATTTCTTCTAGTGGTGAGAAAAATTAAGATCCAGGCTATGATTTTGTTGTCTACAATCACTGTAAGTAAGTGAAGTAAGTCAAGTTGCTCAGTCGTGTCCGACTCTTTGCGACCCTGTGGACTGTAGCCCACCAGGCTCCTCCATCCATGGGATTCTCCAGGCAAGAATACTGGAGTGGGTTACCATTTCCTTCTCCAGGGGATCTTCCTGACCCAGGGATCGAACCCAAGTCTCCCGCATTGGAGGCAGATGCTTTAACCTCTGAGCCACCAGGGAAGATGCTCCACAGTCACTGTACTGCATATTAGATGGTTACCAGGGGCTGGGAGTGGGGCAGTAGGAGAGACATTCAGGATACACATTTGCAAATAAGTCCTGGAGATCTAGCAATCACTGTACTGCATATTAGATCTCCAGGACTTATTTGCAAATGTGTATCCTTGAATGTCTCTCCTACTGCCCCACTCCCAGCCCCTGGTAACCATCTTTCCATAATCTGTGTTTTAAGTTCAGTTTTGTTTTCTTTTATAGATTCCACATATCAGCAATATCACACAGTATTTGTCTTTCTCTGACATTTTCCCCACTTTAAATAATGGTTACCTTTGAGGAGACAGAACCAGAGGTGAGGTGAGGGGACTGAATTTACCTTTTGTATCTTGCTATAGTTTGAATTTTGTAACCTTAAACAAATGTGCCCTTTAAAAATTTCAAACACAGTTTATCTGAGTGGGAGCTAGTGGCTTGTCGGTATATTTTTACTTTGTACCTCTCAGAAAAAAGCCTGAAGAATTATTTATTATTAAAATTTCCCTAGTTTTGTAAAACAAAATCTGTGTATGTGTATGCGTGTGTGTCTCATATCTCTGCAGGAATACAGACCAAACTGCTAATGTGTGGGCTGAATTTCAAGATTGTTTGGGGAGCTGGGAGAGGGAGAAATGAGTTTCATTTACTGATATGTTGTTAAAGTGTGTTGTAGTGAACATGTATTACATTCTACATTTTTTTCAGGCAAAAAATAATAAACCATTTTCCCCCCTGAGGCTAAAAGGGACATGTGTTCATTCTGGAAAATACAGAATAGTATAAAGAAGAAACAATCACAACAGTTAACATTTTAGCATGCTTCCTTTCAGGCTTCCTTTTATACATTTTTTTACATAGTTGAGTTCACGTTGTATATAGTTTCGTATCCTGTTTTTCTTTCTTAAGAATAAAACACAAGCATTTTCCTGTGTCATGATAATATCTGTATAGCTGCATCACACACAATTTTATGGTTTTGTCACAATCCGAGTGGATTAATCAGCTATTTCTTAAAGTTGAACATTAAGGTTGTTTTCAGTTTTTCCACATTACAAATGATTCTTTGATGAGCACCTTAGTAAGGAAATCTTCATTTGCATTTCTAAATGTTTCCTAGGGATAGGTCCCTACCAGTGGATTTAATGAATCAAAGAGTAGATTTTCGGAAATAGGATATCAATGGATAGCAAATATTTTTACAGATAACCAAAGGTTATACCAATTTCTACTCTCCCCAGCAGTGTACAAGTGTCTCTGATCAATATTGTATATAACCCCCGGCCCCCACTTTTTTTTTTCTTTTATCCTTTCTGTAGGAAAGTAGTAGGTGAGAGAGTTATCTTCATTTGTCATTGCTGTTGAGACTGAACATTTTTCATATGCTTAATAACCACTGGTATTCCTTCTTCTGTGAACTCTATTTTGATTTTTGCCCATTCACTAACTAGTCTCATGGTTTTCTTGTCAATCAAAATGAACTCTTAAAAGATATGAATCTTTTGTCTGTCATATTAGTCGCAAATGTAAATATTTTTCACAACTGTTTTTTTTTTTTACTGTCTTGGCCATACACAGATTTTTGTTTTGTTTTGTTTTGTTTAAAAGTCAATCTGATTCTAACTACAGCCCAGTGCCCCCAGTTTGAGCCTGCTTTCCCTGATTAAATTGAAGAGGTTTGACATAAGATCTGGAAAGGCCATTTCAGCTAATCCTAAATTTAGATCTGTGAATAAAAGTGTGTGGGCCTGACTTAAAGATTGTTCAATTCATATTCACTTTTGCATGATTTATGGAGAAGGAAATGGCAACCCACTCCAGGATTCTTGCCTGGAAAATTCCATGGACAGAAGAGCCTGGTGGGCTACAGACCATGGGGTCAGGAAGAGTCGGACAAGACTGAGCGGCTGAGCACACACACAAATGATTTAAGAAGATGGGGGGGGGCAGGGATGGAAGCAGTTTGTGCCAGAAATTTTTAGAATTCTGAGGTAAGAAGCCAAATCTCTCCAGTCTCCTTCGTGTTGGGAGGGGGAGTAAATTTTGTGCCAGCAAACAGAACTCTTGATGGAAAAGTACTGCTCTGGGTTGCAGATGTGTACATGGCTTGGCTTTAATTATTTTTTCCCCTTCTCTCTACCCTTTCTTCCGCTCCCCTCCCCCTGCCACCATAAAGGGGACAGCCACATTAAGACTCTGAAGGGTACAGACAGTGCTTCCTCCATGAGGCTGCTCCTGTGCAGCCGGTTAGCACATCAAAGGCCGGATGAAATACCAAGGAAACAACGGCCCAAATCTAGGATCCTTCCAAACTCCCACCCTCCTCATCTGGGCTCTAGCACAGGGTTATTGTGACTGCCAAGGATAGCTCAACCAACTTCAAATAGAAGAACACTGCCAAACAAAGAAACTTTGGTCATTATTCTGAGCCAAAAAACCAAAACAAGCAAACAATAACAACAACCAAAAAAAGCGCAACAGAGTATTGCCCGCTGATGCCCTGGGATTGAGCAAATCAGTGATTGCAAAAAGGATTTGGTGTTCCAAAAACGAACCCAAAGCAAATCAAACGATCTGATCTGTTTCACCAGACACTGAGGGAGTTATCAGATGAGGCCTAGGCACTGATTTGACCTATCCAGAGGGGTGTCTGCTCCACAGCATCTGGTAGGAGGATTGGAGAAAGGCCGCCAAGGGGAGCGAGGTGAAAATGGTTAGTCTGAGTCTCTAGGGTGGGAAAAGAGTTTAAGGAGTCAGTTTCCTGTTTCCTAAGAGAGCCTCGTGATCCCGAGGGTTGGCCGCGGAAAGGTGAGTCTTCTGAATGGAAGGCTGGGAGAAGCTTAAAGCAGGAGAAATGGAGTTAGTGTTTGGTTCGCATCAGGTGGCTGAGGGGACCTTACACAGAGCCTAGCAAAGCCAAGCGGGTAGGTGTGCGATGAACAACTAGGGGTAAGGAGGAGGGCTGCGTGATGCGTCGCAGTTGGCTAGAGGCTGGCGTGGGGATGGCGTGAGGCTGCAAGCAGGCTCTGCAGGTATTGCAGAGGGGTGTGTTCCGCAATCCCCGCGGCGGAGGAGGTAGGATCCGGCTGGGGGAGGGGAGCCACCACCAAACAGAGGCAAGGTGGGGGGCCTGAGCTGGGCGGGGCCTGACTGAGTCGCGCGGGAGCCTCGGCGGCCGCGGGGAGGCGGGGCTGAAAGGCCCCGCCCGTCCGCCTCCGTCTCCGCCCCGCCTGGCTCCACCTCCTCCGCTGGCTAGTCTTGGTCAGCCGGGCCCCGCGCTCCAGTAGCTCGCGGAGAGGGAGGAGAAAGCAAGTTCCGGATCCCTGCCTGTCCCGGCCCAACCTTTGCTCCAGCGATCATGGCTGCCGAGGATGTGGCGGCGACTGGCGGAGACACGAGCGAGCTCGAGAGCGGCGGGCTGCTGCATGAGATTTTCACGTCTCCGCTCAACCTGCTGCTCCTTGGCCTCTGCATCTTTCTGCTCTACAAGATCGTGCGCGGGGACCAGCCGGCGGCCAGCGACAGCGACGACGATGAGCCGCCCCCGCTGCCCCGCCTTAAGCGGCGCGACTTCACCCCTGCCGAGCTGCGGCGCTTCGACGGCGTACAGGACCCGCGAATACTCATGGCCATCAACGGCAAGGTGTTCGACGTAACGAAAGGCCGCAAGTTCTACGGGCCTGGTACGGCGGCTGGCCGGGGGGCCGCAAAGACAAAAGAAGGGGCCCCGGCACCGGGCTGGGTCCTGGAGACGCGAGGAGGGAGCGGGGCGCCCGGGGAGGGGCTGGAATGGTGTCCAGGCCTGGGAGGGCGGGGCAGGGAGGCTCCCCGGGCGGGCAGGGGGCCAGCGGCACCCTGGAAAGGCTGCGAGCCAGTGGGATCGCAGATTCCCAGTCCGCACAGCCGACCCCGGCGTGGGGTGGAGGAAGAAGACTGAAATGCTTAAGCTGGGGGTGGATGAGGGGGTGAGATCGTCAGTCAGGAAGGCGGAAGGTGGGGGGGGTGGCACAGCAGAGCGCAATGTTGGGGGAGTTTGGAAGGTATCGGGTTCGAGGGTTCCTGGAAGGAGGGGATGATGTCGGGCTGGGGAAAGGAAATGAGAATGTCCCGAGGGAAACATAATGGGAGGGAGGGCGAGAGAGGGTCGGGGAGGTCCAGCCTTGGAGGGGCCGGGAAGGCCGATGACGCCAGGAGTAGCCATGAGGAATGGGGAGATGTGGGAAAAGGAAATGGGAAACGAGATTAGCAGCAGGTTGGAGCACTGTGCGTGGCAGTGAGTGATGTGTGTCCGCTCTGTGTGATGCGTATGCGGCATGTCAGGCTTGTGTGTGTGCGTGCGCACGCGTGCGCTAGCAATGTGGCATGTGTCAGGTATGTGAATGGCATGTGTTTGGTATGTGTGTGGCAGACGGGGAAAGCTGGGAGGTGAACAGGGGAGGCTCCATAGGGGGAAGGGAGCTGAATGTAGAAGGCTGAATGTAGCGGTCGATAGGAATGTGGCAAGACCAGAAGGTAATACAGTATTACACTCCATAGCAGGAGAGAAGAAACTAGAAGCCCAAAAAAAAAAAAAAAAATGGAGGGAGGGAGAAGTGGGAGGATCCTGAGAAACAAAAGGGGTAGGGCTACGAAGGCTGCTGGGTGTGGGGATTTCGTGGAAAAGCCAACCAGAGGGGAAATGAGGGCTGGTTGACTGAGGAGCTGTTGGAGAGGGACAGGCTTGGTAGGGTCTTAGAAATGAGGCTTTTCCAGGCTTGGTTGCAGATCAGAATCACCTGATGCACTTGAGGTACAATACAGATTCCCGGCCTAATCTACCCCAAGAGTGGGGGAAAGGGGTGATCCAGAAATCTACATTTTAACACGCCCACCCCCAGGCAAATTCGAGGAGTCTCCAGGTTGGGAAAGTTCTGCTTTACAGCATGTTTGGATCAGAGGAGGAAGGGGTTTTAGCTCCTCCAGTATGGATGCGTATAAAATCAGCGGGTTCAGGGAGAGGAGGGAGAGTGAAGAAGGCAGCAATCTGCCTTCATTCCCACTCCTGGTTGGTTTTACTCTCCCCCTCCAACTCATCAACATCAGATGTATTAAAGCACTCTCCCACGCCACAGTTTTTCCTTAATTTGAAAACCATACCTATATTATTTGTCATTTACAGTGGCGCACCTAAAGGCTTTATCAGTAAACATAATCGTGTAGATACCTGTTACGACCAAGCCACCCCATAAAGCAGTTGAAACGTGCCTGGAGCTTCATCGTATGATTGTAGTTTGCAAAGTCATTGAGAGGAATGTAGGCCTGTGTACAGAGCTTGAAACTGGGAGTCAGGCAGCCTGGGTTCTCTGCCTTGTTGGATCATTCACCACCTGTGTGACCTAGGGCAAAGCCTTGTTCTCTCTAGGCCTTAGTTGTCCCTCTTTAAAGTGATAAAGATGGCCCATTGTGAGATCTCAGTCTCTACCTGCATGAGTCCATGAATCTGTAATATCCCGTGGAAATTACACTTTGTGTTATAAAGGATTCCTCAAAATGATTCATTATTTTTAGTGATGTTGTATGGATGGCACCTTTATGGATGCTAGGAATATAGTAGTGAACAAAACAGGCCTACATCTCTGCTCATGGAGCTTACATTCAAGTGACTATACATTCTGGTGGATAATGTATATATTCTCCAAAGATTTTTAATGCTCCCCTCAGAGTGTTTTCAGTATTCCGTAACCATAATTTCTAAAATGGTGAGGTCCAAACCCATCCACTTGACCTGTTTACCTTCTCTAGTGGAAATGGTAGTATGTAATGGTGATGAAAAACAACCATTTTTCTTCAGAATCTTATGTGCCTTTAAAAGTTGATCATACATTTCGTCTAATTTGTAAAAATAAAAGTGCCCTAGTGGATTGAGGTTTCAGGTGGCCAGGCCATATTGAAATGTGATCTGTTTTCATACTTGGTATGGTAGTTACCTGCAAACTTCTTCATATCTGACTTGCTGCTTGGTCTACCTTTGGGGAAACAACACATTGTTTAAAGTACACTGGATTCTTTTCATTTACTGGTGCAATATTTAAATAAGTCAAAAAATCCACTTGAAGTACATACAGAAGGATTCACTGTTCTCTTAGACAAAAATTTAGTATCATTATGTATAATGGCAGTCAGATATTTTATAGAATTTTCAGAGTCTTCAAACCCACCCAAACAGCTGACAGACCTGATTCCATGCCTTCTTTACTGACAGTGAAGATTATGTAACCTGTGGATAGATTTCTAAACCACTGATACTCATAAAATGATTTCTCCTGCAGAGACCATACATTAATGTTCAACACAGTCTAGTCTCACAACCAAAGATCTCTATGAGATACTCTTGGCTCATTAAATTATATCAGCATGAAGTGAAGTCCCTCAGTCGCGTCCAACTCTTTGTGACCCCGTGAACTGAAGCCCACCAGGCTCCTCTGTCCTTGGGATTCTCCAGGCAAGAATACTGGAGTGGGTTGCCATTTCCTTCTCCAGGGGAACTTCCCGACCCAGGGATCAAACCCAGGTCTCCTGCATTGCAGGCAGACACTTTAACCTCTGAGCCACCAGGGAACATGTGTGAAATGTTTCTATTTACACTGTAGTGTTTCTTATCTTCCCAGGTGGCGTTAGTGGTAAAGAACCCACCTGCCAATGCAGGAGGCATAAGAGATGTGGGTTCAATCCCTCGGTCAGGAAGATTTCCTGAAGGAGGGCATGACAACACACTCCAGTATACTTGCCTGGAAAATTCCATGGACAGAGGAGCCTGGCAAGCTGCAGTCCATAGGGTCACACAGAGTTGGACACGACTCAGTGGCTTAGCATGCACGCACGTTTCTTATCTTCAGAAACCATAACTTTCACTGGTGCAACCCTAGTCCCTAGAACAGAGCCAGGTTCTAGGTTCAATGTCCAGAAGTTGAATTCTGACCCATGAACTATATCTTGGATCATTCCCTACTAACACCCTTCCCCTAGGAGGTAATCATTTATGGCTTTTGTATTAGCTCTTTGCAATCACAAGAAATGAATGCTACAGTAAAGCATTTTGATTTAGTTTTATTATAATAGTTTATTTATTATTTAGTTTTATTATATTTTGATTTAGTGTTTAAAAGTTTAATGACAACAGGTCTTTGAGTATTCACTAGGTAATGAGCAAAGGATCCACGTCAATCACTTACGGTTTCCAAATGGAATTCAGTATTCAAAAATGGGCTCTCCATGCTCATTGGTAAGGAAGCCATTTCCTGTGTGTGAGCCACAGAGAAATTGACTGTCTAATAGACAATTGGTCTTTGGTTTGGTTTTGTTTTTAAAGAGGGGCCGTATGGAGTCTTTGCCGGAAGAGATGCATCCAGAGGCCTTGCCACCTTTTGCCTGGATAAGGAAGCACTGAAGGATGAGTACGATGACCTTTCTGACCTCACTCCTGCCCAGCAGGAGACCCTGAGTGACTGGGACTCTCAGTTCACTTGTAAGTGTTTTTTTGTTTTTTTTTTTTTTTTTTTTGCCAGGGTCAGATTTCTACCAATAATGGGATTCACAGCAGTACGATAGTTATTACTAAGCAGCCTGCAACTGTGGAGCATTTTGATAGGCTCCTGAATCTTGGACAGATCAAGTTCATGGCTTGAAGTAATTGTAGCAGTGCTGAGTCACTTGCCATGACTGCATCCCAATATCTAGCTAGTTCTCTGTGGAAACCTGGGTTTCTGTTTTTGAAATTTCGGAGGTTTGCATAGATTTTCCCACTAGGATTTGGTGTGCAGGGGAAATGAGAGCAGCCATCTTGGCTACAGAAGGATTTTCATAAGCCCTTACTTGTAGAACTTGCTGTTTAAAAGCAGCCCACATTGCTGTTAAAGAATGAGAGACTTGTATTGTACAAAACAACTTCTCTTTGAATCTAACTGAGCCTAACTATAGGCCTCATCTACAAATGATGCTTATAATCTGCCCAGCAACAATGGTGTCTACATTTTTTAAAAAGAAAGCAGAAAGGAGACACTTGTTTCCTGGCTTATGCTATGGACCAAGGGCTTTGGGGGGAAGTAAGGATGGAGGTCAAGTTCAGATCGAAGAATTGGGAAATTGGCTTTTGTCCAACCCAATTGTTTAATGATCACTTTAGCAATATTTCACTGCTAAGAATTTGAAGAAGAATCTTTCCAAGCTTTGAAACAGTATGTTAAGACAGTGACCATTTCCTTGAGGGTCATTTTTCATTGTAAATGTCATTTTCTATTTACTGTTCTCTATAATTTTTTTTTTTTTGCTAAATTGAACTGTTTTGAGAGTAATGCTGACCTCAGAGAGAGTTCTCTATTAATAATTAGCCAGGTATAACTCTACCTTTAGAGTTTGGATCCCAAGCTGACTAAGTGTAACTTTCAAGTCCAGAGGCAAGTCTTTGTACTCTGAAAACATAATACAGCTATCTAACCGTCCCTCATTTTTTGCATCTTCAGGATGCCTTTGTAACAATAGATTGTTCTATATGAAACCAATGAGTTGTAATTCATAATTTACAAAGCTCTATTTTATAGGACTTAACTTCATCAGTGGGGTAAAAAACTGCGGTTCTCCCAACCCCTTAAACTAAGGCTGGTCCCAAATACTGTCATGACACTTGAACTACACTCAAAACTGGCATGGTTCCTCCTTAAGGCAGGCTTCTCAGGTGCCACCCAGCTTTTATTTGTCTTACACAGTCACAAGCACCCTAGGGACCTTTATAATATGTTCAAATAGGCAAATTCTAATTGTCCCTGACTATTATTTCACAGCAAAGTAGCTCCAGTTACCTGATTAAACAGGTTGGTTACTCCTTTAATTCCTACCCATATTCAGAAGAGGAGTTCTCTTGACCTCTGACACTGTGATAATTAACCCTACCCTAACTTGGCCCAATAATACAGCTGATATGGTGGTCATCTGCTGACTCCGTCCCTCCTCGAGTCTCTCACATTCTGGTTGCCCTCTTAAACCTGCATTCTCCCAAGTCTCCAGTGTTCTCCTGTTTCCTTTTCTACTGCCTTTAACCACATCTGGCTTTTTTTCCCCCAGTTGAGGAAAAATTCTGTCTCCTGTTCTCCCCTTTATCCTGAGACTATTATCATTCCTTCCTCTCACTTTCAGACAAGCATCTAGTAATCGTGGCCGCCCCTAACCACTGTTCCATCCCTCCTTGCTCTCTACAGTATAGTTTCTGCCCTCACCATTCCACTGAACCTTCTGTCTCAAACGTTTACAGAGACCTGCATCTTGCCAACACTAATCGTCCTTTTCCAGTCCCTGTTGTCAGGCTCTGGTCACAAAGCCCCCATTTCGGTCCACGGAGTCTCCAGTGTTCACTTCCTTAACTCCTGTTTCCAGTTGCTGTTAACGCGTCTCATATCCTTCCCTTTTCAGCCCCATGGACACCGCCTTCCTCCTGGCTCTCGTTTCTCCCCATGGGGATCTGCCCGCTGGCCTCCTAGTCACCCTGTCCCTGGACTCTCCTGACTAATCTGCCCTGCCCTCTATACACAGTGAAACCGTTGTTACCACAGCACTATTTTACCTTGTCGTTCCTTTGCTGTACACTTGTGGTGCCCTTTGCCATCTGTGGGATAAGTTTAGACTCCTCAGGCTGCCTTTCCACCTTTCATAAGATTTCCCCACCCTGTTAGGCTGGCGCTGCTCCCAGCCTCCTCCTGCCAACTCAGTCCCTTTATTGCTCCCCAGATATGTTTGGTCTCACCTGCATGCCTTTGTATGTGGCGTTGGCACTTTGTGGAAACCGCTCCTTCCCCAAGTCCTACATATCTTCCAAAGCATATCTTTCTCCTACAAAGTGTCCTGCAACCCTTCCAACTAACTCATACCAAGCCCTTGCTCTGCTGAACATTCCCCCACACAAACAACCCACTTTGACATTACCGTGCACACACATTGTCAGGCATCACTCCCCATTCTATGCTTCTGTCCGCTGAACAAAACTACCTCCCTGGGACTTGGCTGGGACTGTGGTATAAACTGCCTTCAAGAAGCCCAACATGTTTTTGTGTTGCTTGTAGGCCTCTCGTAAGTGCTTTCAAATGAAATATGGTAGTGGTTTTCTCCAAAGCGTGAGAATGACCAGTTGTATCATCTTCTTTTCTTCCAGTCAAGTACCATCATGTGGGCAAACTGCTGAAGGAAGGGGAGGAGCCCACCGTGTACTCAGACGAGGAGGAGCCAAAAGATGAGAGCACTCGGAAGAATGATTAAGGCCTTCAGCGGAAGCATATCTATTTTTGTATTTTGCAGAATCATTTGTAACATTCCAGTCTGTCTTTAAAACATGGTGATTTCAATATTTAGAAAAGTTTTGAACTTGCTGTACATTTTTTAAATTAACATCACTAGTGACACTGATAAAGCTAACTCTGTCTTAGAATGCATGATATGTTTGTCACAAATCCAGAAAGTGAACTGCAGTGCTGTAAGACAAACTTTATTACGGTTTTTCTTCTATTTGTAGTCAGTGCAGGCTGAATTGGAACTTGTGTTTCCTGAGAGACGGGTAAAACATGGGTATTCCCCCCAAACAGGTTTAAACGTTAAATGTGTGAAGTCCTTCAAGCGTCAAGAAACAAAGAATGGACTTTGAGTCATGATATTCTCTAAAGATAGAAAATCCTTTATTTCTCAGTTGACCTAACTGCATGATTTCTGTTTTCTCTACCTCTAAAGCAAATCTGCGGTGTTCCAAAGGCTTTGGTATTGATTAGAGAGAGCGGTCCAGTACAAAATGAAATGTCAAAGCTAGACTCAACCACAGGTAACCTACTTTCTCTGTTTGGGGACAGCATCATTGTCCTGTGCTCTTTGGAACACTCAGACGCCCTCACTTAACAGTAATCTCCAATGAGGCTGAAAATAGGATCTCAACATTCCAAAGTAAGCTTTGGTGAAAATCAGCTGGCTTGCCTAAAAACCAAAAATACATGAATAAGATTGTAGGACTATTTTCCCCATCCCTGTGTTCTTGGTTATTTCACATGATTGGACATGCAAGGAGGCCGTGTAGGACAGGAGCAGATTGCTCTCTAAGAGCCTTCACACACACCCCTGAAGAATGAGGAAACCATACACATTCCTGGCCAAGTGGTTTTTAAAGTGTATACATAACCTAACAGTTATGCTTCTGTTGTTACAAAACTATAGCCACTGCAAGAGTTGTAGTCAAGTGTCTTGGTCTTTGATATTGGTCTTGGTTAACAATAAACTTAGCTTAAGTAGACTGTACAGTTGTATGAATTTGTAAAAGTATTATATGAATAAATAGTGAGGTTTCAAACTCTTGTAATTGTAGTTGAATAGTCATTGTATTTTCTTGTGAACTGTGTTTAATTGTTTTACCTCAAATCGGAAAACAAAAAGTGCTTTGGTCAGTTAATAAAATGGTTTTACCCAGTATAGTGTGGTGGATTGATTGCCTTATTTCTTTTAAACCTTAATCTGTGTTTTTTGTCTTCCAAAAGAGACAAGGAAAGGGGTACAACTTCATAGAGACTGCACACCAAAAACCAAGTACCAGCTTATCCTGTTAAAATGGTGAATCGAATTTACTTTTTTAAGTCAGAATTTAATAAACTCAGAGGCAGACTTCTGCCTTGAATTCTATAGCAAGTTTCCTAAGGAGTAACTCTAGTGAAGACTTACTGAGTGCCAAGGCAGGTTTTGTTTTTGCTTTAAGTATCATCAGATTAGGAACTTGTTCAGGAACCTTATGGTCACAAGTTGATTCACTTCATGCCAACAGAAGGATATGAGACTTACATATGCAGTCGGTTGTATAAACAAACAACCTATTACTCTGAAGGTTAGTGTTTCGCCATTTTCATATGAAAATTGACAGACTCTTCTTACAAGGGAGGTACTCCCTGAACCAGAGAGGGCTCAGAGCTTTCCAGCTTTTATGTTCTCAAACCATATTGCCTGTTTTTGTTGTTTTAAAATGTGTCCTTTTCCCGCATTAGTTTTCATCCAACAAATATTTGAGCTGCCTGTTTTGTGCCAAGCAACCTGTTAGGCCGTATGCTTTGGGGGAACGGGAGGGAGAGAAAAACTGGGCCACCGTCGCAGCCTGAGATTAGGCTACTCCTTTTACTCAAACAGGTTTGTCTGATGCCAGGTGGAAAACATCCAGAGCCTGGTTAAAAGCTTCAGCCCCAGATAGTCGGAATCCCCCCCTTCAGAACTAAACATTGTATTGATTACAGGTAAAGGGATATTACTATCAGGCAGGCCTTTCCTGTAGAAACTTAAATCCAGCTCACACAGTTGTAAGCTATATTATGTAAAAGGCACCATTTGAGAAGATGAGGGAGTGGTGGTTACAGCCATGGCACCAGCCATGCCAGCCAGGGAGGGGGCCAGGTGAACAGCTGTATCCTCCTCCCCTGCTTTCTCCAATCCCTGCCTAGACACCGTCTTCTCAGTCCCAACATCTGAGGGTCAGAAGCAGCATTTGCTATGTGCTTGCAGCATCTCTGTGGCTTCTCTACACAATGTCATGTTCACCTTACCTCAGAGGGCCACACTTCATGCAAACCCTCAATCCAGAATGAGCAAAAATAGCCTTTGCTGTCTCAGAAAGAGCTCGTTCAACAAAAAGAAGCTCTAAAGTGCCCAGTTGCCCTCTAAGGTACAGTCCGCCTTTGTTACAGATATTTAGAAGAAATTTGCTGTACATTTCGTGTGAAAATACAGTTAATTCTTTCAGGATCAAAGACTGATGACTGAAGCCCCTCACATCTGTAACTGGACTCCCCATCCCACACCCACACATGTTTTCAGAAATTGGGTAACTCCTACACTTTTACCAAGGCCTGAAGTGTGTGACTGTAGCCTGCCAGGCTCCTTTGTCCATGGAATTTTCCTGGCAAGAATACTGCAGTGGGTTGCCATTCCTCCAGGGGATCTTCCAAACCCAGGGATCGAACCCAAATCTCCTGCATTGGGAAATGGATTCTTTACCATTGGACCACCTGTGAAGCCCTAAAGGCTGAGGTGAAATTCTGTGAAATCTGTTTTGCTAGCTATAGAGAACTGATAAAACCTTTGCTGAAGGGAGAATAGTCTTAAGTCAAAATATCATGATTATCATTTATCCAAAATGAAAATACAACTGCATTTTCATGAGCTCTGACAGTCAATTGCCATTAACTGGCAGCATAAAGGGAGAAGTTGCCTCAAAACAGTAGTGAAACCAGACATATTTTCAAAGAAAATATTACTGCAGGTGTGTGATATTCTATCCAGCACATCTGGTCAATGAACAAAGACTCTATACTATGACAACTTTATTTTTAATATATCTGAAAATCAAACATGTATTATTTCTCTACCAATGCAAATGACAAAAAGGAGCAGCAATGTTAGTGCAAAGCAGCATACTACAGGTAGAAATCTCCCCCGACCACACACAAAGTGGAATTATCAACATTTAAAAGTGAACATTTTGAACAGTCTTGCAACAAATGAAAATATATTTATTTGGTTCTTAAGTTCAAAATTACCAGGTTACAATGGCTTTCTACCTGAGGAATTCAAACAAATGTAACGAAAACACATTAACAGACTTTTAGCTAATTCTTAAAGCACTATTAGTAACGCATACAAGGAAAAACGTGAAAACACCCATTTAAAAAGACACAGATTAAAGTTCCAGCCCTTCACTGGATATAGGAAAAACATATGAGAAAACTTTTGCACCACTTAAATAACAGCACAACAAAGAATAACAGTGTTTTAACAGAAAGTGAGTATCACATTTTCAGTTCTAAATCATTCCATCCATTTGAAAAGTTCAGGAGTAATTGTTCACATCCTTGTTTAAGGCCTACACACACCAAAAAGACAGATTTACTCAAATCTAGAATGCATTACCACAAAACATAAAAACCTAAAGTTGTATAGAAAGTAAACACAAAACCAGTATTTTTACTTTCTTCTAGGTCCCAGGATGGTATTTAGACCAAAATTTTACATAGAAGTGACTTAGCACCAATTCTATTATACAAAAAAAATTTTTAATTGCACATGCTGTATTCTGCAATGTATTTTTTATGTCTGGTTACTGAGCAGCAAATTGTTTTCATGCCTAAAATCTCTGCAAAGAAAAATTATCAAATGACAGAAGACATTGAGTTGTTTTTTTTTCTCTCTCTCTTTTCCAAAACAAGCATAGCTGCTTTCCATTACAAACCCATAATGTTCTTTGTTTCAAGGGCATGAAACATGAAAAAAAATAGGGAGGTTGGGTCTCATTGGAAAAGAATAATACCTGGTTGCCACAGGTTGTCTGACAAAATACAAGCTGTTATAATTTAAAGGCTACTCCAGACAATAGTACTCTGAACATTAATAGTCATTGCTAGTCCTTAGAGGAGAAAAGGCAATCACCCTAGGAGTGATTTTTCAGATTGGACAAGCCAAGCCTAGTTGATGGCTTGTGTGACTCTGATGGCAGAGTCACTGGCTTGCAAGTAGAACTGAATACAAGAGAGCCAACAAATAAATGAATGATTTGAAGATTTTCTAGGTGTTTCAGATATCAGGTTGCTCAAGAGTCTGGTTACAAGCACACATCGTGCCTTATCATTCTGGGCAGCCACATTGACTGGTGTCCTACTTTGGCTTGACCAGCTGGTCCTTTTCTATGGACTATCAAGTAAGGACTATTTGAAATGAATCATGTAATATGAAAATGTTGCCTTCCATTACTTTGTGGATTAAAATACCTTTTCCCGCTGCAGGCAGTCTAATGTCATTGAGGTCTTCAATTGCCATGTCAGCTATAGTTTTGTTGGAAGAAAAAAAGTCATCTACTGCCCCCCCTGAGTTCCTAAATCCAATATAAGGCAGAATGACTCAGCCGAGCTTTCAATAGAACATGCACTGCATTAAGATGTATGTCTTTACGAATCTATAAAATATATCAATTTAAAAACATATTCAAGGAGTCCAAAATCAGTATGTAAAAAGATAAATTGCTTATGTTAAGAGTTTACAAATTCTGCACACATACAATTTTCCCCCCACTAGAAAAGTATGGGCTTTACCCTTGACTCTTCCTAACTCCATGGCATTATTGAGGGTTGAGGAGGCACTTGTTACTGTTTTATAAAAGTCAGTTTGGGGATATTCAGCGGCTTTTTACAAACTGATGTCACCCAACCCTGAGTGAAAGGATTACATAAACTGAAATGAAATACTGTCACGTCCTCTCTTCCCAAGTGCCATTTTTGGTGCCCCAGGATTGTTCAATATTTCCTTTGACAAAGCCCAAGTTGTATCACTTCAATCCTGTTGCTTTTCTACGATGGAATGACATGGGGTTCTTCCAAACAAAACAACTCTGCTAATGGTCCACTTTCTGTGTCAGCCTCAAAGACAATCTGAGCCCCTTTTAGATTCTTCTTCCAAGGCTTTGTTTCTAAAAGGGCAACTCTTCGAGTCATATGAACATATTAAGAAGATTAATTTCCTTCTGATAGATGTTCAAGGAACCCTCTAATGTCATGAAGTCCAGTGTATGTTCTAGGTGTCATCTCTCTTCTTTTATCTATAGGTATTTCTAGATAAAAGTCAGGAAAGTTTGTTGCTGCACATGGTGTTCGAACCAAATCAAAGAACAAGTAGAAAGATCCTTATGCATTCACTGCCATCCCTTTGAAGATAAATGATGTTAAATAATAATGTTATGACAGCTGAAGAGCCGTAGAGGGCTATCTTAACTCCTCTCAATGTTAATTTGCTCCTTTGATGGCACCAAATTAAAGCTGCAATCGAACTGTAGAAATGTCTGTCCTTGGATAAGAAAGTTTTGCAAGCACATTGTTTTAACAAGTTTTTTAATTGGGATGTTTGGTGTTTCCAGTTTGCTAACACATCTCACACACACACACACACACACACACACACACACACACACACACACACACTTTGATCTATGCTTTATACTTTGGCAAGAGAAGCAAGGTTTTGCATTTGACCTTGCTCAAGCTCCTAAGTGCTCTCTTGCTCTGTAGTTGCTAACTACATAGCTATATTTGGTTTTAAATTTTCTTCTTGCAGATTTTTACTGTGAATAAGGGTTTCCTGATCTAAGAAACCTTCAAAACATTTGAAAATAAAAAGAACTAGTGAAGTTGTTTCTTAAATAGCTTCTATAGTCAATGCGCTCCAGACTGTTATGTCTAATGTAGTAACTATCAGAATTCAGCATGAAATCTCCAGAATACTCACGTCTTTTCATCTTTCCTGCATCCCAGTTATATTCTGACCTCCATGGTATCTCTCTTCTTTTGGGAAAACCCCACAAATAGGAAGCATTAGCACTTTTTGATGATGTTACCGGCACTTGAAAGAGCCTATAGTTGACTCTGTGGTCAAATGCACTATCACTAAACTGCCTCCTCTTTCCTATGACAGTGTCTAACTGGTCACTGGCACTGGATTTGTGGTGGTGGCTTTCATCAAATAAGTATTGGGGAGCCAGTATTTCCCTCTCTTTGCTGTTGCTGTTCTCATTTCTAATGGAATTGTTTTTACCCTCAAGCCACGAACATCTCAGTTCATAAGCAGACCTCCTGCTTGGTTTCCTAAGCTTGTATTCAGAGTATTTTTCCTCCCCATCATGTTTCCACTCTGCATACAAGGCCTGCTGACTTGACATAATTTCTGGATCACAAGTGATGATTTCATCAGCATCAAGACATCCCTTTTCTGGGCAGCTATCATACGTGGCCACAGACTTCTTTTTCTTCTCTTTGTTTACACTAAGATTATCACTGAGACATTCAGAATCACTGCTAATTTCCTCTAAGAAATCTCTCAGCTTCAAATCAAAGTCTGCTGACCTCTTAGATGAGGAAACTTGGCTTTGACTTGTGGATATGGGATCCTGGACTTGGTAAGCATGAGTCTTTTCCAACAGATGACTCTTTTTATCAGTTGGGGACAGGCAATCACCAGCTTCACTGGCTGTGTCCCTAAAATGATGTTTAAACTTCTTTGTACATTCTTCAGCATAATCCACTTTCCTTTTCTTTTGTGATATATGCTCAGGATCCCAAGAAAGATCTGTCCAGAGATCATTTTCTTGCACCTGTTCTCTCCTATCTAGATGTTGCATTTGGCTCAAACTGGTTGAGTGATGCTTATGTTTTCTCAGATTGATTTGAAAGCTATTTCCTTTCACAAGAACGGTTCTCTTCCACTGACATGTGCTTGTTATGTGACTTGGTTCTAGGCAGATGCGGGCATATTTTGGAGTTTGATAATGGTTTAAAAGATAGTCAATAAATTCATCTGTTTCATAGATCTTCTGTTTCCTGCTATGGTCTCTCTCAACGAATCTGGAAGAATAGGAGGTATTAGAACCATGCTGGTCTTCTTTCTCAAGAGATTGACCTTGAGTCATTATAATTTGCAAGGAATTCTGTTCACAGCTCAAACTTTTATTGTATTCATCAGTTAATGATTTTCCAGCTCTCTCTTTTCTTGCTGAATATCTTATTTTTCTCCCCCCAAGGTGGTGGGAAGATTTACGCAAGTGAGCTCTAGCTCTTTTCTTCATTTTTCGTTTACGTTTATAATCTGACTTGGAAACGTGGTATCTTAGCATTTCCTCCTGATTTTGAAGATACTGAGTGTTTGGTTCTTCTTTCTTCAGAGTTCTTGACATGGTCCCCAGAGCATGATGAGCTTTGGAGCCTGCAATATTCACCTTCCGTGGGTAAAATTCTTCAGACTCCTTCAAAGAAAAAGGTTAAAAATCTCACATGAAAAGCTCAACAGGTTAAAAATCTCAAAGAAAACTGTTCTGAAGAGGCTTCTAATTACACCTAGGGTAGATCCAAATTAGAAATAATAGCACACTAAAGAAACAGGAGGTACAAAATTAAATGTCTCCATCTAATAGGAGCTGCTTTGACTAGGTCTGTGCCTGTCCTTCTGTTAGAAAGCACCCCGGTTTACATACCTTCAAAAGCACATAATCCCTTTTTCCTTTGTTCACAAATTGATGGGTCTACTTACTGTTCCAGGTATTGTGCTCAAGGGTGGGAACCTGAAGAGGAATAAGAAATGCTCTACAGCACTCCCTGGGGCTACAGTCCTAGAACAAGAAAAGACTGGTGGGTGAAATATGTGTCTTAAAGGGTCAGTTGGCTTTGTAAAAGCCAAACTGCCTTTTTGGGTTTTATTCCGGCCTCTTCCTAGGGATTACAAGGGAGCATGTCTCTGACCTGCCCACCTCGGTTGGAAACAAGATAGCAAGTAGAAAATATGGCCGTGACAATGGTGCTGTCTGCTGTCCATGACTGCAGGGCAGGTGAAAGGTGTGGACTACGGCCCCCACCCTGCTGGGAGAGCTTGTACTGAGCTCCCACTGACACTCGGCACAAATCAGGGCTTAGAGTTTACCCAGGACTTGGGATTGAAATTTGGTACCACACACATTGAAAGAGAGGAATTCTTCAAAAGAAGTCACTTTTGGCAGTCATTAAGGCAAACTAACGGAGAAGGCAATGGCACCCCACTCCAGTACTCTTGCCTGGAAAATCCCATGGACGGAGGAGCCTGGTAGGCTGCAGTCCATAGGGTCGTGAAGAGTCAGACACAACTGAGCAACTTCACTTCACTTTCACTTTTCACTTTCATGCACTGGAGAAGGAAATGGCAACCCACTCCAGTGTTCTTGCCTGTAGAATCCCAGGGACAGCAGAGCCTGGTGGGCTGCTGTCTATGGGGTCGCACAGAGTTGGACATGACTGAAGCGACTTTGCAGCAGCAGTAGCAGCAAGGCAAACTAAAAAAGATTCAGCTCGCCTTATTGTCAAGATAAATGTGAGGTTTTTCTTACCCTGATTTCATGCAGTTTGATGGGCCATACCAATGAGAAAAAAAAAAAAAAAACAGGTGAGATGACACATATACCTAAAATCAACTCTACTGAAAATGAATGCCATTCACTCTTGATGTTTAAGAACACTGAATGTGGCTTTTCAAATGAACGCTTTGGTCTTTACTCTGGGGCATCTGCTGAGTCTGGTTATCTTTAGGAGGTCAGTAAGTGGGAGAACAAAAACTTCCCCAGCTGAAACTCTCCAAACAAAACAGCTGGCCTGTGATGTGAGATATTCTTAGCAAACAGTTGAAGACTAGACTAACATGTCTGTTCAAGGCTCTCCTTTCCCATCTAATCCTGCCACTGATGAATGGCCAGCGAAAGGTAATGTAGGACTACAAACTCCACATCCCTCCTATTGGCATTTTCTGTTATCTCCATTAGCAGCTTAGAAGAGTAGGTGTACAAGCTACACTGCTCTGAGTGACATCATCCCAAAGTTGAGAAACACAGTGCGTGTGTGTGTGTGTGTGTGTGCGTGCACGCCAGATGGTGGAGCTGAGACCCAACCCCTTCAGAGAATCTGAGTATCCCTTTGGTTAATGCAAAATTGTGGTTGTTAGAGACCAGCCTATTGAAAACAAACCTCAACGAATACAGTAAGTCTTCCATGGCCACTGGTTAAACAATAGGCTGCTGTTTCAAAGTAAAGGTCGTCATGACTCAGAGAGGTCACTAGCTACCCAAACCAAAGAACAATGGAGCGAGAGCCTTACTACAATTTTCCTCAGGAGTGCCCGCATCAGGTAGAGGGCCTCCAGGTGCCTCTGGGTCAGTGGGATCTTCCTCTTCTCCAGGTCTTCGGAAGAGTTGGACCCTGGTTGGGCCTCCACTTTGGCGCTGTCCTTCTGTCTCCTTTGCCGGTGCCTGTCCCTTTCCTTCTGGGTGCGTCTCTTGACTCTGGCCTTTCTCCTCTTTTCCTGGACCTTCCTCTCCTCTTTTCTTTTTCTGGATAATGATTAAGAGAGTAAACCCTTCAGAAGGTGTTTATTGGGCAAAAGGGTTACTCTCTTCCCCACTACCTCCTACCTCGCAGGAGTTCCCCAAAATCTCCAGCTACAACACCCCAGGGCTCGACATTAGACCACTGATGACAAAAGACACATCAGCCGAGGCGAGAGATGCGTGACTAAGTTGGTCAGTTAGAAACACGCACAGGAGACCTCATGCAGAGAGAGTGTATTTAAAAAACAAACCAAGAAGACTACTGAATTCAAAGGAAGGGCCTCAACCTCCTCCCGCCCCCTGCACTTTCTCAAACCAGAAGCAGGGACTATGGGATCTAGCTTTCGCAGTGATGATTCCATTTCTCTTGAGATCAAAACCTTCCCTGAGCTGGTCACACAGACAGACGCAAATGAAAGTAAGTCAAGGTACTCAGAAAATCTTAAAGGTGAGAACTGGTCTTTAGTGCATACTCCTTAACACAGTAAAGTGTTAGTCACTCAGTCATGTCTGACACTCTGTGACCTCATGGACTGTAGTCTGCTAGGCTCCTCTGTCCATGGAATTCTCCAGGCAAGAACACTGGAGCTGGCAATTCCTTTCTCCAGGGGATCCTCCCAACCCAGGGATTGCACCCGGGTCTCCCACATTGCAGCAGATTCTTTACCATCTGAGCCACTCAGTACATTATCATAAAAACAGGCTAATTTAGAAGAATATGGGCTTATTTTTCTGTTTTCTGAATATTTAAGATGTTTTGGTTAAGTTCTCATAGAAGCATGGAAACCTGGGGGGTGGGGGAAGGGCAGGGGAGGACAACTGCCTGAGGGAGGACCAAGCCCCAAACTGGAGGATGAGCTCAACTGCATGATTGATCTGGAAATTTGGGGGGAATCATTACCTTTACTGGGATCAGTTTCTGGCCAAGTTTCACAGCCAAGACCTTAAGTAACTCTTAGCACTCCGCCAGCCAAAAAACGTGAGAGGCACAGGGAAGACTACTCTTAAACTCCTATAATTTGCATAAAAGGCTGGAAGAATAAACCTGCAAGGGGAGGAGCCAGGAAGGAGGTAAAACTGGTTTTTGGAGCCCTGTAGTTCTGGTCCAATTGTCCCTTCTTGGCAAACCCTTGACAATCCAATGATCCTTTCTAGTCTCAAGCTCCTAAACTGGGATACAATGATAAGCTCAAAGAAGTAAATACATAGGCTGCTTAAGTTCACAGAAAGAACTTGAGCCAACAAGAAAAATGGTCTCAACAGATCCTTCTGGGTTAGTTTGATTATTGATCATCTTATGAAAGAAAATCTTTTCCAAAACAGAAAAGAATTTTTCCCCAAAATTTCAATGGATAGGCAAGGTAAAATTTGGTAAATTTAGGTAAACTGGTGAAACTTGTAAGTTGGCAGGCTAGAATGTTCATGCTAAAAGTACCTGGCCTTTTTTTTTTTATGATTATTAACTCCTAGACAACCTAATCTGGTTGGTCCTACTATTCATCATTACTTGCTCCTCCTGACAAGCATACTTTTAAAGTATCTTGTTTTTCACTGCTTTCTCCTTTTGGTTTTGTAACAGTGTAATGGAAAGACAGCAATTTTCTAATGGGTACCAATTCCTGCTCCCCCCACCATGCTATCTATTAAGTGAACCCATTCACCTGAAGAGATAAATCTGTAAATCAAAAGTTTAAAAACAGACAAAAAACAACAAAAGCAACAACAACAATGCTCTTCGTTGAACTTGGTCTCCTCACCTTTCAGCCTCTTCCTCTTCTCTTTTCTTTGCTTTTTTCCTCTCTTCCTCCAATTCTTGTAATTTCAGCCTTTCTTGATTTCTCTTCTTTATAGCTCCTTCGCTGAAGTGTTTGGTTGTATCAAACATAACCTGCTCTCAAACAATTCAAAGTATCATTAGAAAAGTTTGCCTGCTGGCTGGGTATGTCCCAGATCAGACAGCTAAAACGAATTTGTACCTGTCAATGCCAAACCAAGTGAATTAAAAATGCCTTCTCTGCGTCCCAGTACCCATACAGTTATACTGCCTCCCAGTCATCTCTCAAACTGTCCTTGTGGGGTTTCTAGAACTTTCTTTGGCAGAACTTTTGAGGAACTCACCTGACAGCCATATGTGACATCATAGTGCCCGTGTGGACACAAGTTCTAAGGGATGTGAGTATATTGCTTCTGGTTTGTTATACTGATTAACTGAGCTATTAATAATGTTTTTTTTTAATCAGCAGAGATAAAAACAGTCCAGAAATGGGGTGGGGGGAGCAAAGATGTAGGAAAATTGACCAAAAGAGATACAAGATCTGACTATAGTATTTATTAAACAACTTTGCAAATCTGAAAATAAAGTAAAAGTCAGATTGAGGCACTACAAATAAATCTGCCTAAAAAATATAAGGATGCAGAAGTAGCTATTTAAATATGCATGAGTGACAAACACCAAATTCACCATCACAGTTACCTTTGAAGGGAGTGAGCAGCCTTGACTGAGGATGGTACACAAAGAGGAACATGTTCTCATTCCACTGGTAATGCTTTATTTTTTAAGCTGCAGTGGTGCGTGGGTGGTCATTATAGCATTTGCTAGATCTTTTGTCAGACTGAATAGCTCCTAAGTTTCAAACATATATTTTAACCCAAGAAGCCTTACACATAACACACACACACACACACACACACACACACCCCTGAAGCTACTGAAGCTGAAAGTTCAAATTCACACTAAAGACTGATTTAGAGAAAAAGGGTTTAGCTGCACTAAGGTTTCAAGAACAAGATAACCAGGCATTCAGACAGTCATGAAGCAGTCTTCATGCTGGACAGACAGACTGACTTTGAGAGGAAAGGAACCAGGTTTGTTGGGATTCTGTTTTAGAATTTACCTGACAGTCGTCATTAATGTATAGTTAACTGTGACCCCCATAGCAAAGAGGGAATAAACTGCCTTTTCTTGTTTTCAAGCTGCATGTTGCCCTTTCCCAGCAACTTGTCAAATGGAAGAAGCATATGAGATACTTCCATAAGGACCATGAAGAATTCTTTAATGTCCCCAAGGAGCTGGGCAGAGCCCTGGACTATAATAACCATCACTTCAAACCACAGCTGGCAGCATGGCTGACAGTAGGAGAATGCCCTAATCATGATGATATTTTGTCCCCAAAAAACACCCATTTATTAATGACAACATAAATCTTTACATTAGCTCTTGATCAGAGCCTCCAGGGTGGTCTAAGGAAATCTGTTCCAAAGGCTTCCTTCTAGCTTTTACTCAAGACTACCTGAACCATGGGAAATTTTTTTTTATAAAACCCTGGCTGCTCCTTACCTTGATGTTACATGCCAGAGCTTTCCCATCATCTCCTTTAAGCATCAGCTTCATCCCGCGGAGGGACTCCATGGCCTTTAAGAAGTCAGTTGACTCTTGGTACTGTATAAATGCCTCGAACGTCTGCAAGCCAAAGTTGAACCCCCCAAAGCTCCCACTGGTTATAACCTCTCGGTAGGGGTCGAGCATTGGGATATCTACATTCTTGATCTTCCCAAAGCTTTCAAAGACCACCCGAAGGATCTCTTCACACGGCTTCTCCCCACTGGAACCTTTGGGAGCAAACCACTTGCAGGGCAGCCCTTCGAAGTATATGGAATTTGGACTCTTATCATGGTCCTGCTCTTCAGACCCATCACCCTTCGGGATGGCCCCATTTTCCTTGGGGAAGTGCTCCCACTCTCCCTGGGCGTCTGTCACCATGACTTTTAAGTCTGTTTCCAAGCCGTTTAGTTTGATGATCTTCCCGTGCAACTTGGCCTTCAGGATTTGAACCAAGCTTCGCGTTTCCGCCTCCCCCTCAAATCGGATGAAGCCCCTGGTGCTCTTGGCGAGCCGCACAGTGGTGAACTGGTCAGGACAAATCAGGCTCTTCAGCTGGTCCAGAACTTCCCAGTTAGACACGGGTCTCGAGGGTTCTGGGCTCTCAGGGAGCAACACATTGATCATCAGCTTTGCTATGGGCTTGAGGTAGAGGTGCTGAGCTGCACACAGTTCCGTGGCCTCTGAGTTATCATACACCACTGTGACCGTCATGGTATCCAAAGGAAACCTGAGAGGGTGAAAAGGAACTGTTAGGATACCAAGGGAGGGAAACACAGATTCAGCTTTTGAATGGTGCTAGCATAGAATTCTAGGGACGGGGGAGCCTGGTGGGCCGCCGTCTATGGGGTCACACAGAGTCGGACACGACTGAAGCGACTTAGCAGCAGCAGCAGCAACAGCATTTGTTGGATTTAGGTCAAACTGAAGGGAAATATACACTACCAGGAGAATTAAGGTTAGAGCTAACATTTGTTTAATGTGTTTTAGAGTTTCTATAGACTGTATCTCAGTTTCCTTAACTGTAAAATAGAAACAATAGGATTTTAGGATGGAGTAAATGGGCAGAGTCCTTAGAAGAGTACCCCGCACAGCAAGTTCTCAATCACTATAAGCTGTGACTATTATTTATGCTACTTTATCTCTTTTGGTTCCTGAAGCAACCTGTGAATAGGTATTTTCATGCCTGTTTTATAGATGGAGACATTCAGTGGATTCAGGAAAATTAAATGGCTTGCCCATGCAGGAGGTCTTACAAATAGCTGACAAAAGAAGAGAAGGAAAAGGCAAAGGAGAATGGGAAAGATACACAGAGTTCCAACTAAATCCAGAGTTCTAGAAAATAGTAAGCAGAGATAAGAAAGGCTTCTTAAGTGAATGCAAAGAAATATAGGAAAACAATAGAATGGGAAAGACTAGAGATCTCTTCAAGAAAATTAGAGATACCAAGGGAACATTTCATACAAGAGGGGCAAGATAAAGGACAGAAAGAGCAAGGATGTAACAGAAGCAGAAGAGATTAAGAAGAAGTGGTAAGAATACACAGAAGAACTGTACAAAAAAGTTACTAATGACCCAGTTAACCACAATGGTGTGGTCACTCACCTAGAGCCAGACACCCTAGAGTGTGAAATCAAGAAGGTCTTAGGAAGCATTACTATGAACAAAGCTAGGGGAGGTGATGGATTCCAACTGAGCTATTTAATATCCTAAAAGACAATACTATTAAAGTGCTGCACACAATATGCCATCAAATTTGGAAAACTCAGCAGTGACCACAGGACTGGAAAAGGTCAGTTTTCATTCCAATCACAAAGAAAGGCAATGCCAAAGAACGCTCAAACTACGTTACAATTGTGCTCATTTCACATGCTAGCAAGATTATGCCTAAAATCCTTCAAGCTAGGCTTTAACAGTATGTGAACCAAGAACTTCCAGATATACAAGCTGGATTTAGAAAGAAAGAGGAACCAGAGATCAAATTGCCAACATCTGTTGGATTACAGAAAAAGCAAGGTAATTAAAAAAAAAATCTACTCCTGCTTCATTGACTACACTAAAGCCTTTGACTATGTGGATTACAACAAACTACGGAAAACTGTTAAAGAGATGGGAATACCAGATCACCATACCTGTCTCCTGAGAAAACTGTATGCAGGACAGAAGCAACATTTACAACTGGACATGGATCAATGGAGTGGTTCAAAATTGGAAAAGGAGTGCATCAAGGCTATATATTGTCACCCTGTTTATTTAACTTATATGCAGAGTACATCATGGGAAATGCCATGCTGGCTGACTCACAAGCTGGAATCAAGATTGCTAGGGGAAATATCAACAATCTCAGATATGTAGATGATACCATTCTAATGGCAGAAAGCAAAGAATAACTAAAAAGCCTCTTGATCAGGGTGAAAGAGGAGAGTGAAAAAGTGGCTTAAAACTCAACATTCACAAAACTAAGATCATGGCATCTGGTTCTATCACTTCATGGCAAATAGATGGGGAAAAAGTGGAAAACAGTGGCAGATTTCATTTTCTTAGGCTCCAAAATCACTGCAGTCAGTGATTGCAACCATGAAATTAAAAGATGCTTACTCCTTAGAAGAAAAGCTATGACCAACCTAGACAGAATATTAAAAAGCAGAGACATCACTTTGCCAACAAAGGTCCATCTTGTCAAAGTTATGATTTTTCCAGTAGTCATGTATGGATGTGAGAGTTTGACCATAAAGAAGGCTGAGAGCCAAAGAATTGATGCTTTCGAACTGTGGTGCTGGAGAAAACTCTTTGAGAGTCCCTCGGACTGCAAGGAGATCAGACCAGTCAATTCTACTGAAATCCTAGGAAATCAACCCTGAATGTTCACTGGAAGGACTGATGTTGAAGCTCCAATACTTTGGCCACCTGATACAAAGAGACAACTCACTGGAAAAGACCCTGATGCTGGGAAAGATTGAGGGCAGGAGGAGAAGGAGGCAACAGAGGATGAGATGGTTGGGTGGCATCACTGACTCAATGGAAATGAGTTTGAACAAATTCTGGGAGATAGTGAAGGACAGGAAAGCCTGGCATGCTGCAGTTCATGCGGTCACAGAGAGTTGGATGTGACTTAGCGACTGAACAACAATACATTAACACTCCAAGATTTCAAATCTCTAGTCTGTTGTATAATTGAGCTGGAATATAAAGTCGCAGAAAAACTTGCTTGGGATGGCACAGAAACAGGGCCAGGAGAAAATACATGTAGCACATTTATGGACATGCACCCAGCTGACAGTTCTAACCCAGGCAACTGATCTAACATCCTTTGTCCAGGTTGGTTTCCAAGTCTTACGCAGACATAATCTATTCTCATTTCTCCAGGCTGTTGACTTTCACTAAATTGAACTTTTAGATCAAGGGAAGAGAAAACAACCTCTTCTAGTGAATGACAAAGAGAATCTGCCCTCTACTTTTGGAATGGAAAAATGTCCAAACATGAGTGCTTGCTGGCATTTCATGTGAACAAGCTCTCTTAGGCTGTCCTCATAAGATCATCGATACTGGCAATTAGGGATTTCTGCTCCTCTTTGCTGACTCCAAATAGCACTTCTCAATAAAGGAGTTTTCTTTTTTAAAAGTGAAGTGAAGTGAAGTGAAGTCGCTCAGTCGTGTCTGACTCTTTGCGACCCCATAGACTGGGGCCTACCAGGCTCCTCTGTCCATGGGATTTTCTAGGCAATAGTACTGGAGTGGATTGCCATTGCCTAAAGGTAGATGTATTCAAAATCTGTATCACCTGAGTTTCTCATTAATGTTAACTTCAAGGAGACTTAAACCCAAACATGTATGGCCAGATGATGGAAACTCTCAGGCAAGATTTACTGCTAAATCTTGGTTAACTTTATAGGCATAGAATTCTTTTATCACTGTTCCTGAAAGACCACTCGTCAACTCCCTTTAGGGGACAAAGTTTGTATACACTGGTTTTTTAAAAGCCACTAAATGCAGTGTCTGAACTTCGCAGGTGGCACTAGTGGTAAGAACCCACCTGCCAATGCAGGAGACATAAGAGACGCAGGTTCGATCCTTGGGTCAGGAAGATCCCCTGGAGGAGGGCATGGCAACCCACTCCAGTATTCTTGCTTGGAGAATCCCATGGACAGAGGAGCCTGGCAGGCTACAGTCCAGGGGGTCACAAAGAGTTGGACACAACTGAGCGAATAACACTTTACACTTTACTAAAAACAATATTTAAAACATTAGGTTCTACAAATCCTTATGACAGGAATACTGAACTGGGATGATATGGGAATAAACATGTACTACTTCTCCGAAAACATTATCTAAAGAGCGAAATGAAGACAAAATCCAGTCAGTTTGCTGCAATTTGCAACCCAAATAAGTCAACACTAAACTCCTTTAGAAGGAAAAGTAATTTGATATTCAATTAAGATACACTAACCCCCAAATTTATCTGTAGTCAATAGGTATTTATTTAAAGCAAGGCTTTAACAAATGTTCCAGAAAAAATATACACAAAATAGTTAATCACTTCAAGGTAACCAGTTTGTCAGGCTCTCCAGTATTCCAAGGATACTACCATTTTAAACCTTTTAGAATGCTTTGCTTGGATTGATTTCAAAGTCTGGGGTACATTCTTTTAAATAGTCTTGATGGAGGTCAAATTTGAAATTGTTTTACTGTGGATTTGATATTTCAAAATCATCAAAAATTAACTCAAGAATGCTGTACAGAATGGATGGCTAGAAAGAACAAAGTGATTTTCTTAATTGGCTTATATTCTGAGAAAGGCTCTCTGTATTTTTTTAATTACTGGGTACATTGCTGGAACAGGTATAGAGTTTTGAAAGATGGGAGCTTTGAAGGACAATATTGACCACTGCAGTCTAACAGCTGCAAAAATGATGCTGATTTTTCACCCCTCCCTGTATCCACACACTTTATAACATGACATAGAGATGGAGGTTCATGACATTGTACAGGAGGCAACGATCAAGACCATCTACAAGAAAAAGAATGCAAAAAGGAAAAATGGTTGTCTGAGGAGGTCTTACAAACAGCTATGAAAAGAAGAGAAGTGAAAGGCAAAGGAGAAAAGGAAAGATATACACATTTGAATGAGTTCCAAAGAATAGCAAGGAGAGATAAGAAAGACTTACTCAGTGATCAGTGCAAAGAAATAGAGGAAAACAATAGAATGGAAAAGACTGGAGATCTCCTCAAGAAAATGAGAGATACCAAGGGAACTTAATATGCAAAGATGGGCACAATAAAGAACAGAAATGGTATGGACCTAACAGAAGCAGAAGATATTAAGAAGAGGTGGCTACAATACACAGAAGAACTATACCAAAAAGATCTTAATGGTCCAGATAACCACGATGGTGTGATCACTCACCTAGAGCCAGACATCCTGGAGTGTGAAGTCAAGTGGGCCTTAGGAAGCAGCACTACAAACAGAACTAGTGAAGGTGATAGAATTCCAGTTTAACTATTTCAAATCCTAAAAGATGATGCTCAGCAAATTTGGAAAACTCAGCAGTAGCCACAGGACTGGAAAAGGTCAGTTTTCATTCCAATCCCAAAGAAAGGCAATGCCAAAGAATGCTCAAACTACCGCACAATTGCACTCATCTCCCATACTAGCTAAGTAATGCTCAGAATTTTCCAAGCCAGGCTTCAACAGTACATGAACTTAAATCAAATTGCCAACATCCGCTAGATCACAGAAAAATAAGAGAGTTCCAGAAAAACATCTACTTCTGCTTTTTTGACTATGCCAAAGCCTTTGACTGTGTGGATCACAATAAACTGTGGAAAATTCTTAAACAGATGGGAATACCAGACCACCTGACCTGCCTCCTGAGAAATCTGTATGCAGGTAAAGAAGCAACAGTTAAAACTGTACATGGAACAACAGACTGGTTCCAAATTGGGAAAGGAGTCAGTCAAGGCTGTATATTATCACCCTGCTTATTTAACTTAAATGCAGAGTACATCATGAGAAATGCTGGACTGGATAAAGCACAAGCTGGAATCAAGATTGCTGGAAGAAATATCAATAACCTCAGATATGCAAATGATACCACCCTTAAGGCAGAAAGAACTAAAGAGCCTCTTGATGAAAGTGAAAGAGGAGAGTGAAAAAGTTGGCTTAAAACTCAACATTCACAAAACTAAGGTCATGGCATCTGGTCCTATCACTTCATGGCAAATAGATGGAGAAAGAATGGTAACAGTGAGAAACTTTACTTTTTTGGGCTCCAAAATCACTGCAGATGGTGACTGTAGCTATGAAATTAAAAGATGCTTGTTCCTTGGAAGAAAAGTTATGACCCACCTAGACAGCATATTAAAAAGCAGAGACATTACTTTGCCAACAAAGGTCTGTCTAGTCAAAGCTATGGTTTTTCCAGTAGTCACATATGGATGTGAGATTGGTACTATAAAGAAAGCTGAGCACCAAAGAATTGATGCTTTTGTACTGTGGTGTTGGAGAAGACTCTTGAGAGTCCCTTGGACAGCAAGGAGATCCAACCAGTCCATCCTAAAGGAAATCAGTCCTGAGTGTTCACTGGAAGGACTGATGCTGAAGCTGAAGCTCCAATACTTTGGCCACCTGATGTGAAGAGCTGACTCATTTGAAAAGACCCTGATGCTGGGAAAGACTGAAGGTGGGAGGAGAAGGTGACGACAGAGGATAAGATGGTTGGATGGCATGACTGACTCAATGGACATGAGTTTGAGTGAACTCCAGGAGTTGGTGATGAACAGGGAGGCCTGGCGTACTACAGTCCATAGGGTCTCAAAGAGTTGGACACGACTGAGCAACTGAACTGAACTGAGAGTTGTTGCTATCAAGAGATAGAGTTTACTTTTCCCCAGCTCTTGAACGTGAGTTCGCCTTTTTCCCCCCTAATAGAATGTGGCAAAAGTGTTCAAGTACCAGCTCTCAGACGAGGCATCAAGTGGCCCTCACTCTCCTGGAACCCTTCCATAGCATGTGGAGAATCCTGGGCTAGCCTGCTTGAAAAAGGCTGCATGGGGAAGAGCTCATCAGCCATCCTAGTCCAGCCAGCTCCCAGCCAGCCCACCAACTGACAGCTCACATAAGAGCAATCCCCATTAAGATCAACTGCCGCCATCACAGATGAGCAGAACAGTCGTGAGAAACTACAGACTCATGAGAAATAAGAAATGGTTTTTGTTTAAACCACTAAGTTTTTGGATGGCTTATTATACAAAAATAGCTAACGATACCAAGATCTATAATTTAATTTCAAGATATACAATCACACTGAGTACTTTTAACACAAATAACTAAAAAATTACAAAAGCCCACTCATGGGAGAGTTTGGGGAAGAAGGAAAAACTAGGCACCTTCATATCTTGCTGCTGTGCTGTGCTCAGTCATTTAGTTGTGTCCAACTCTCTGCGACCCCATGGACTGTAGCCCACCAGGCTCCTGTGTCCATGGGGATTCTCCAGGCAAGAATACTGGAGTGGGTTGCCATGCCCTCCTCCAGGGGATCTTCCTGACCCAGGGATCGAACCCAGGTCTCCCACATTGCAGGTTGATTCTTTACCATCTGAGTCACCAGGGAAGCCCAAGAATACTGGAATGGGTAGCCTATTCCTTTTCCAGGGGATCTTCTGGACCCAGGAATCAAACCGGGGTCTCCTGCATTGAAGGCGGATTCTTTACCAGCGGAGCTACCAGAATGAAAAATTAATTACATCTTTTTTTTAGGATAACTTGGCAAAACAAACCAAGAACCATAAAAATGCTCATCCCCTTTGAACCAGGAACCTGCTCTAGGAACTCAACCTAAGGAAAGAATTAAAAATAAGAAGAGAACATGTTCAAAGATGCTTATTGTGGTGTCATTTTAGATACAATTTTGTCAAAACTATGTATACACAGGAATGAAGTTCAGAAACTGAGTGATGAGTTTTTTGCAAAGTGGTTTTAATAAAATGTTTTGGTGATTTACACTGTTAACAGAGGCATTTTTTAGTCACTCATTTAAAATCATGATTGATATAAACGGATTGTATGTAAATTTTCTATTTTTCCTTCTACTTAAGATTAAATTCACAAAGACTACTAAAAATCAACTTCTTGACATTAAACATATGCCTCATATCCTTCACAAGGGCAATTTCCACTCAGTTTCTATATTTTAGCCAGATCTTTCTGCTTTCCTGAAGTATAAAAAATGCTCTCCTAAAATTTGAAGGGAAATGGATCAGATGGTATTTTATAGTGCTTGATACCCATATTTTTTGACATTAAAAAAAGTGGCCATTGCTTCATTCTCACGCCGACTCTAAAATAAGCAGTAAATTCTACAGCAGAGGTCACAAGTCAGATGACCACAATGGAGAGCAAGATGGCCTCAGCAAGTAAAGAATGCTGAGCAGAGACTGAGGCTGGTGCCGCATCTGAAGGCCACGGTGAGGAAAGGAGGGCCTGGGGTGGCTGCATCCTCTTAGTCATTCAGAGAGGCCAGAAACTTCTAAACAGGACACTTTCTCAACTCTAAGCTTAAACATGCCAATCCTTGAATCTAGTTAAAACTGTACAAGGCCCTACCTTATGCCTGAAAATAGGTTTTAAAAGGTTTGTGCCCTTTTCCCCCATACAATCCCTGTTTTAACATGTTCAAAAGTAATCTGCCATGGAGTCCATGTATACCTATGGCCGATTCATGTTGATATATGGCAAAAACCATCACAATATTGTAAAGCAACTATCCTCCAATTAAAATAAACTAATTTTTAAAAATAATAAAGCAATCTGCTGCTCAACATCGCTAATTATCAGAGAAATGCGGATCAACACTACAACGAGGTATCATCTTACACCAGTCAGGAATGTAAACTGCTGCAGCCACTATGGAAAGCAGTATTGAGGTTTCCTTAAAAACTAAAAATAGAGTTACTATATGATCCTGCAATCCCACTCATGGGCATATTTCCAGAAAAAACAAAAACTTTAATTCAAAAAGATACATGCACCCCAATGTTCACAGCAGAATTATTTACAATAGCAAAGACATGGAAGCAACCGAAGTGTCCATTAACAACTGAACAGATAAAGAAGGTTACATATATATATATATATGTATACACACACACATATATATGAATGATAATCTCTAGTTCCATCCATGTTGCTGCAAATGGCATTTCATATATGTTTTTTATGGCTTAGGAACACATATATGAAATAATGCCTTTTGCAGCAACATGGATGGAACTAGAGTTTATCATACAAAATGAAGTAAATCAAAGACAAATATCATATGATATCATTTATATGTGGAATCTAAAAAAGATGATACAAGTAAACTTATTTACAAAACAGAAACAGACTCAGACAAACTTATGGTTACGAAAGCGGAAGGGTGGGGGATTGATAAATTAGGATTTGGGGATTAACAGATAGATAGTGCTCTATATAAATGAGATAAACAACTAGGACCTACTGTACAGTATGGGGAACTATATTCAATATCTTATAACAACCTATAATGGAAAAGAATATATATATACATATATAACTGAGTCATTTTGCTGCATACCTGAAACTAATACAATATTGTAAATCAAATATCCTTCAATTTAAAAAGGAAAACTACTTTAAATTACATATATTATTTAGTACAGTTACACATTTTATGCATATTTATATTTATTAATAAAAATGCATGCATGCTTATTTGCTCAGTTGTGTCTGACTTTTTTGTGACCCCCATGGACTATAGCCCACCAGGCTCCTCTGTCCATGGGATTTTCCAAGCAAGAATACTAGCGTGTGTTGCCATTTCCTCCTCCAGGGGATCTTTCTGACTCAGAGATTGAACCTGTGTCTCTTGCACTGGCAGGTGGATTCTTTACCATTGAGCCACCTGGTAAGTCCATTAATAAAAATGTATCTACTCAAATAGGCAAAATCACTGAGATCAAGTTACCAGGATATGATTTAAAATTGATTCTTTAAAACAACATAATTTGCCCTCCAAAATCACTGCAGATGGTGACTGTAGCCATGAAATTAAAAGATGCTTACTCCTTGGAAGGAAAGTTATGACCAACCTAGACAGCATATTAAAAAGCAAAGACATTATTTTGTGAACAAAGGTCTGTCTAGTCAAAGCTATGGTTTTTCCAGTAGTCACATATGGATGTGAGAATTGGACTATAAAGAAAGCTGAGCACCGAAGAATTGATGCTTTTGAACTCTGGTGTTGGAGAAGGCTCTTAAGAGTCCCTTGGACTGCAGGGAGAGCCAACCAGTCCATCCTAAAGGAAATCAGTCCTGAGTGTTCATTGGAAGGACTGATGTTGAAGCTGAAACTCCAATATTTTGGCCACCTGATGTGAAGAGCTGACTCATCTGAAAAGACCCTAATGCTGGGAAAGATTGGGGGCAGGAGGAGAAGGGGACAACAGAGGATGAGATGGGTGGATGGCATCACCTACTCAATGGACATGAATTTGGGTAAACTCCAGGAGTTGGTGATGGACAGGGAAGCCTGGTGTGCTGCAGTCCATAGGGTCACAGAGTCAGACATGACTGAATGACTGAACTGGACTGAATATGCCCTCTAAATACTTTTTTTTAAATTGAGGTAAAGGGATTTATAACATTATATAAACTGTATGCACATAAATTATATGTCCACTACTGAGTACTCTACAGTGTGCTTACCACCAGAAATTTATTTTCCATTCAACACCATACAGTTGACCCCCTTTATAATTTCACCCTCTCCCCAGCACCTTTCCCTCTGGTAACCACTACTTTGTTCTCTATATCTATGTATTTGCTTTGCTTGGTTTGCTAATTAATTTTACGTGTTTGCTTGTGCTTTACATTCCACATGTGAGTGAGATCTTTTGGTATCTGTCTTTCTCTGACTTATTTTACATAGCGTAATACTCTATACAAGAGATGAAATCATGTCATCGGTGACAACATGGAAAGACCTTGAGAGTATTATGCTAAATTCCCTTTTAATATGTCTGTGCTTCAATTGATAGTAATGGTAGAATTCATTAACAATTTCCCCATCATTTTTACTAATCCCTGTCATATGCCTAATATAAGCTAAGCCCTGATGGCAAGGAATGTCATAAGTATGGCCTTCATCAATGATTCAAAAATTGAGTTTTAATCAAGACTTTTAACTATTCCCATGCTCTAGTATGTTCTACCATGGCCTCCTAGCCCCCTCACACACACACATATCTCTCTTCTAGCCTTGTTATGAAAGGCAGCACCACTGAGATCACTCATTCTTCAACGCCTTTGCAGAGGCAAATGAGAACTCCTTTAACCTTCAAAAATTAGAGTTATTCAATAATGTTTACACAGTGCACATTCCAGCAGTATCTTGTGTACACAGCTCTACCAAAGCATTTCACTCAACCAGTTCTCAACGCCAGAACATTTCTAGCAGCTTCTCAGAGAACCGTGGCTGCTTTCTCTAGTCATGGGTCCGCCCCATCTTCCTGCCTCTATAGCTAGTAGCAAAGCTGACTAAATAGCAGTAGAATAAGAGACTAGAGAAAAGTAATCAGTTTCGAGATATTCCCTAAAACAGTTGTTTGAACCTGTAGTGAAAAATCAATACATTCTTCTTCTTTTTTTTTTAAATCAATACATTCTATAGGGTCTGCAAGCAAAGTTCTTCCAATACCTTCTCTAATTTCAGAAGATACTAGAGGGAGGCCTCTGTTACACCTCAGGTGTTTTAGATCAGAACCATGACATTAAAAGAACCTGAGTCATAAGCAAAGTATGCCTCATTCATTTTCTCTCCCTTTTTCTCACTCTCATAAATACTTGTTGTCAGGGTGCTAGGAAGGCTATTTGAATGAGGCACATTTTTTTTAAACAGTGAAAAAAAATAAGGCCATCTGCACAACTCAATATCCTCTTTCAAAGTAGTCTTTTGCTCCCTTTTTTCTTTAGGCTTCTGAAACTTACAGTTAAGTCATTTTTGAAAGCATTTAAGATGTATAAAGTTATATTGACATATTCATTGTCAACAAGGCAGCCAAAATGTATTTGGGTCAAATCAACCTAGTCAATTTCCAATTTCTCAACTAGTACAGAATTCTAGTAAGTCTTGACCAAATAGAGGAGTTCCCTGGTTTTTCAGTCAAGAGGTCATGGATGAACGTTCAGGTGTTTTGATACATCATTAACCCGAACTATAATTTTTTTTAAATCTTTGTCTATTTGGCTGTGCCAGGTCTTAGCTGCGACATGCAACCTCACTTGTGGCAGGTGAGATCTAGTTCCCTGACCAGGGATCAAGCCCAGGCCCCCTACATTGGGAATGCAGTCTGTCACTGGACCACCAGGGAAGTCCCCTGAATAACAATTTAAAAACTGGGCTGACCATATGCTCTGATCTTAAAAATCTTTAAATCACATCATTAAAATGAGCAGCACACAATGTTGCAATAAGGGGAAGACAACCAATCTAGGATCCACCAAATGACTAAATTCTCAAATTAAGATGGTCCTAAAGGGCTTATTGTGGCTCTGGGGGCTTTCAGGGCATAAAATAAGTGACTTTTTGGAGACCCACAGCAATGACCAATTTGCGACCATGATATACTGCAGTCTTACTGAGAGAGAATCTCTTCTACCAGCACAAAGAAAATCTGCTCTAAAGTACGGTTTAGTACAGGAAATTTTGATCTTGAAATGAAGAAAACTGGGTTCGTGTTAACTCACCTCTTTGGGCAACTTAATTTCTTGTTTTTGTTTCCCTCTTTTAAAAGATCATATGAATGTTCCCTTATGTGATAATGTTGGGGAAAGCAAAGTGTTTCTGAGAGTAATAAAAATAAATTAACCCAATTACTCAGCCATAAAAAGAATGAAATATTGACATCTGCAGCAATGTAGACAGACCTAGAGAATACTATGTTTAGTGAAAGAAGTCAGACAAATACTAATACTGTATAATATCACTTAAATGTGGAATCTAAATAATAATACAAATAAATATATATACAAAACAGAAACAGACTCAGACATAGAAAATAAATTTATGGTTACCAAAGTGGGGAGGGAGGAGGGGAGGGACAAATTTGAGGCATGGTCAACAAACTACATAAAATAGATATGCAACAAGGATTTACTGTATAGCACAGGGAATTATACCTGATATCTTGGAATAACCTATAATGGAAGAGAATCTGCAAAAATACTGAATCACTATGTTATACCTGAAACTAACACAATAGAGCAAATCAACAATACTTCCATTAAAAAAAAAGTGTGTGTGTGCTCAGTCACTAAATTAACCTAAAGAAAGGTTTGTGTTAGGTCTTTCAGTGCAAATACATTTATGCCACTTTGTTAGTATGAGTCAGTCCATGGTTGCAAGGGAGGGAGCACAGGGCAGTTGGAAGACCTGTCTGACCAATCTTGTGGTCTTTTGCCCCCTTTTCCAACAGCAAGAACATTTTTGTTACAAAATATCTCTCTCTAGACACTTCCAGCTAGGAATACCGCCTTACACCTTGTATTAGTTTACTATGACGCTACTGAAGTAGACGCATTGCTTTCTCTTTTTCATATTAGGGAAAAAAAGCTATCAGGGATTTAACGGAATGTGGTTGGAGTATCTTCTGTACTTCTGCCTCACTCATTGAAGAGTCAGAGAATTATTTGTGAGAAATAATCTTTGCATATCGTCAAGTCACCAGTGTTTTGCTTCTCAGGTTTTATCTTCACAACCTGAAAATTACCAGCAAGATTCCTGCCCACGAGTCGCCACCTACAGGGAAAAAGCAACCTTTACATGGGACCATGCAGTCTGTGAGAGCCACAGTATTTTATTGTAAAGTAAAATAAAGTAAAAATAAAAATTAAAAAAAAAATAGAGAAAAAATAAAATCCCAAGGGAAACTTATTTGAATACATATCCTGCAGGAGAAGATACTTTCCAATACCTTCTGGCAAAAGTGTGATAAAGGGAGGAAAGACTGGAGAAGCCACAATTCATGTGAATTCTTCATGGTGGACCTCTGTGTCATAGCACCCTGATCATCAAACACTGCCAAGTGTTTGGAGAAAGGGGGACAAAGTCAAAAGCAGATGCAGTGGTTTGAAAAAACAGGACAACTGTATATTTATTATTTTCAGCATGAATAGCATGTGAGGTTTACACAGTTGTACTTACGGGCCTTCACAATCTGGGTTTGCACCTGTTGAATCACAATTCAAGAATTGACATAGTCAACACATTTCACTTTTTGTGCCTATAGCAAATTCTATATAGAGAGAAATTCTATATAAAGAGAAAGGCTATAGAAACTCTTTAGAGTTACTAGATATTTGGTTACATGGTCCCCCTCCCTTGGGATCTGTGCTTTCTTTTTTCTTTTCCACAAGAGCGCCACTACCGCTCTGTACTACTAGTATGAGAACAAGCACCACTAATGGAAATCTTTGTACAAATCTTTAAAAAAACTGTTTCCTTGAAATATGTTCCCATGTCAAAGGCTAGGAAAACATTTGCATGGCTTATTACATATTGTCAAGTTGTTCTCCTGAAAGATAAAGTCAATTTATCATGCCAACGGCAGTGTTAACATGTCTGATCTTCTTGCAGCCCTGCTCACACTGGATCCTTATTGGGTTTCTTTTTTACTTTTTATTTTATATTGGACTTTAGTTGATTAACAATGCTGTGCTAGCTTCAGGAGCACAGCAAAGGGACCCAATCACAAATATATATGTATTGGCTTGGCCAAAAAGTTTGTTCAGGTTTTAGAAAAATCCAAATAAACTTTTTTGGCCAACCCAATATTTATTCTTTCTCAAATTCTTTTCCCACTGTAACACTGTTATGTAACATTGAGTAGACTTCCCCATGCTATACAGTAGGTCCTTGTTGGTTACCCACTCTAAATACAGCACTATGTACAAGTCAATCTCAAACCCCCCAACTATTCATTAGCAGCAACATGGATGGACTAGAGATTGTTATACTAAGTAAGTCAGACAGAGAAATATCATATAATGTCACTTATATGTTGAAGCTAGAAGGGATGGTACAAATGAACTTATTTACAAAGTGGAAACAGACTCACAGACTGAGAATAAACTTGAGGTTGCCATGGGCGAAAGGTGGAGGGGAGGGATGGTTGAATCCTCACAGTCCTGATTTCCACTACCTTTGTTAGTTGCTGCGGCTGCTGCTAAGTCACTTCAGTTGTGTCCGACTCTGTGCGACCCCAGAGACGGCAGCCCACCAGGCTCCCCCGTCCCTGGGATTCTCCAGGCAAAAACACTGGAGTGGGTTGCCATTTCCTTCTCCAATGCATGAAAGTGAAAAGTGAAAGTGAAGTCGCTCAGTCGTGTCCGACTCTTCGCGACCCCATGGACTGCAGCCTACCAGCCTCCTCTGTCCATGGGATTTTCCAGGCAAGAGTATTGGAGTGGGGTGTCATCGCCTTCTCCTTTGTTAGTTTCCATTATATAATAGCAACTTAAAGTGGCTCTAACTTGCATTTAATTTTTCTATAGGCTGGAGCTCCAGCCAACCCTAACACTGATATTCAACCACCCATTCAATGTTTCCAAGCTAAATGTCCCATTTGCAGCTCAACCTTAATTTTCCTCTCCCCAAACCTGCTCCCTACCTCAGACTACCCCCTATCCCCAAAACCCAGTAACTCTTATCTCCCTAAATAGAGCCCTTCACTCAGGTGCTCAGGCTACCAGGCATTCTTCCTCCTTTCCTTTCAGATTCAATACTGCAGCAAGATCATTTCCACTCCATTCCTTGATCAAACATTCCAAATCCATCTCCATCTTCACAGCTACTCCACAAGTTCACACCACCATGGTCTCTAACCTGGATGACTGCAACAGCCCCCTGCTGGTCTCTCTCCTTCCATCCTTGCCCCCATAGAGTTCAAGCTACACAACAGTCAAGATGATTTTTTTTTTTTAATCCTAACTCAGAAGGTGTTGCTCCTCTGTTCAAAACCCTCCAGTGGCTCCCCAACATGCTTTGTACCAAATCTAAACTGTTTCCCTTTAAATCCAACCCCTACCCACCTCTTTCACCCCATTACCCTTCTCCCCTACTGTCCTGTCCTGTTTCAGCCACACTGGCCTTGCTGACTGTTCCTTGAACACGTCAGGTTCACTCCTCACAAAGCCTTTGCCCCCATGCTGGGTTCTGGCTGCAGCACTCTCCTCCAAGCTCTTTTCATGGCTGGCTCTTTCCCATTTTTCAGATTCAACTCAGAGAACACTGTCTTAAACAGGGCTGCTCCCACCCCCATCAGGTTGTAGTGTAGCAACCCATCTTATTTTCACTGTAACACTGAAGTGATCACGTGGACTAGTTAATCTGCTTTTTATCTGCCCCACCCCCAGTTTGGAAGTTCCATCAGAGTAGAAAGGGACTGCATGTGTCTTGTTCATCATTTTCTCTTCAGAGCCTAGAACAGAGCCTGGCACGTGGTAGGGATTTAACAATACTAAGTCTTTCCTGAAGCAAAGAATTTGCTCATCAACTACATTCAAAACAGACTCACGGATGTTGTAAACAAACTTACAATTAATGAAGGGGAAAGCCAGGTGGAGGGACAAATTAGGAGCTTGGGATTAACAGATACACACCACTATCTAAATAAACAACAAGGATTTACTGTACAACACAGGGAACTACATTCAATACCTTCTAATGACCTATAATGGAAAAGAATCTGAAAAATATTACATATCACATATATATTTGTATAACTGAATCAATTTACTGTATACCAGAAACTAACGCAACATTATAGATCAACTAAACTTCAAATTTTTAAAGAAAAAATGTTACTCCCATATTGAAAATACAAATAATAGCATCTGGAGATGAATAGTGTAGTGAAATGCTAAAACAAACTTGCTTGTTCTTTCAAGGCCCCCAGAGCTACTAATATTAATCAGTGAATGTGGAGATCAGTTAAGTGCACCTATAAGCAGCTACTCCATTTAAGTGTTTAAGACACTTTGGAAGCTACAGTGATGAGTTACCCTCAAAGAACTGTGTCTAGAAAGAGAAATAAATTAAGACCACTGCAATCTGAAGAAGCAAATGGTGAGCACCGTGGGAAGCACAGGATATACTCTGGGCCACAGAGAAGTGATAATGGGTTTAACACTCTTCCTCGTGAAATGGGTTAGAATTCCTGGGAATATACCTCAGTGGTTTTCAAATGTGTTAGCACTGTGCCCTTCAAAAGTGGCGGGACTGGCATAGTTACCATTGATTGTAGTTGTCACAACAACTGGCACAGGGACAGGTACTGCTGTCACTGGGTGAACAGAGGGCCAGAATTGCTAAGCGTCTCGCAGGGCCTGTACAGTCCTGCACCAAGAAGACCTCTCACCCCAAACACCAGCACAGAGATGGCTCATACCTGTCCCCCTAGAACATACATAGTGTCTTCAGTGACTTCCAGATTCACCAGATTTGAACACGTTACTTTTTAGGTCACCATCTCCGAGTCGGTTCTTCTTCCATCTGAACTCTTTTCATCATTTTGACCCAGATTCTCAGGAACAAAACCTGAGTCCAAGCAAGGCCTGCCAGACTGTCTCTTTGGGACCCCATCAGAGCAGGCTTCAAAATCCCAGCCCAGAGGAAAGGTGCCACGTCAGGATGCCGCTCAGCTCCTGGTTAGTAACCCTTCCCCAGCCAGGGCCACAGCACTCCTGCATGTTAAGAATATTCACATTTCAGAATCAGTCCTTCTGCGGGTCTGACAATTCCCTAATTACACAGTTAGACAAGAAGCTAATCCTAAATTAGCATCTTCCTGCATGAGGGATTGCTGCCCTCCAGCACGGGTCTGGGGCCCACCAGGTCAGGTGTGTCCCAGGACATGGGGGATGTGACCCCAGCCAATCAGCACTGCATGGTTCTGTCTTCTGTGGGCGAAACCCCAGCCAAGTCTTCTGGCATTTCAAGAGAAGCGCTCTGTTCACCTGAAACTATCACAACATTTTTAATTGGCCATATCCGAATACAAAATGTTTTGGTGTTAAAAAAAATTAAATTAAAAAAACTTTAAAAGAAGAGAGAAGCTGGAAATCCTGATTTTTATTGGGCTCCTTGGTTTTTCAACGTTGGCCCCTAATTCAATTGCTTAAAAAAAAAATATTGTACGGGCTGAAGCACACCCATCTAGGGCTGAACTTGACCCCAGACTCCCAGCTTGCTCCTTCTGCTTGGTTGCATGTACCCAGTGCTCTCCAAAGTTTCAGGAAATTTTAAAACAAGAGTTAAATATACTGACAGCTGGGCGAGGTTCTCAAGGAAGAATGAGGCAAGGACAGGCCTGGGGACCCAGGTAGGACACACCAAGGAATGAGGACTGGCTTTGACCTGCTTGTCTTTGCTCAAAACTTCTCAACCTCGCCCTCATTCTTACTGCATCAAGCCCCAAGTTCCTTTCAAGGCTCTTAGAGCACAACCCCACCCCCACCAACTCTGTATTTAATCATGCCCTGTGTCCATCCCGCCTTCTAGCCAGGCCAGTCTCCCTCGAGTTCCTTCAAATCCCTCTCTCTAAATGTCCTCTCTCCCTACATAAACCCCACCCTTCAAAGCCTTGCTCACATCCCACCTGGTTTCTGAAACCTCCTCTGTGACATGAAATGGTAAAATATTTTCAAGCTCAAGGGCTAGTGTCAACCAGACCCGGGTTCAAACCCCACCTCTGCCACTGACCAGCTGGATTATTTACCTAACCTCTCTGAGCTTCAGAAGATAATAATGCCTACCTTACACAATTGTCAAGTTTACAAAAAATAATGCAAGTATTTAATGCTCATAAACACTCAATTAAGGTGAATGCATATTATTATTATGGCTGGCCTTATTCTGCTGTTAAGTGGTCCAGCCTTATGGTGTCTCTTCTGAGCAAAGCACCACTGGATTCCATGCAGTCCACATCTGCTCAGACTGTGCCTTAGGCATTGGTCTACCTCAGCCTCCGACTTGCTATTAATACATAGCATCTTACAGCTTCAGGAGCATGCTGGCTATAACACAGAACTGATAGAGGCCCAACATGGCCACTAAGAGAATTATACAAGTAACACTACCTTGGCTCTGAAAGAGCTCAGCCAAAACCCCTCTCTCTAGCAAAAGTAGGAATGCAGGTTAGGAAGACAAACCCATAGCCAGGCTCGGTGGCAGAGAGCTGCTTTAGCATTTGAAACAAGTTTCTCTCCCTCACACATGTGTGCACACACAGACACACACCACCACCACCACTACAACTGCCACCACTATGAGCTAGCTTCATATTGCCAAATCTCTGTACCTCACTTTTCCTTCTGATGCTGAAGATGACACATGAAGCCCGTCAAAGGCCATGCTCTTCGCACGAGTGTATGGCAGGGAACCCAGACAAAAGGGCCACACTGCAAGTGTGCTCTTTGGCTAGGACTACACGGAAAGCCCTGGAGGAGGGCATGGAGACCCACTCCAGTATTCTTGCCTGGAGAATCCCATGGACAGAGGAGCCTGGTGGGCTACAGTCCATGGGGTCGCAAAGAGTCAGACCCAACTGAAGCAACTTAGTGCAGGTGGCCACACATGGAAAGCCCAGGCACCATCACAGAAGCCAAGATGGTTTTCACTGGTTCCACACCTTGGCTCTGTTACTCCACCTGCAATCGTGTTCTGATCTACACCATAGCTAGGATCCCCTGACACTCGTGCCAGCAGGCCTATTCCACTTGCTACTTTTCTCTGTGCTTAGCAAAAGCCAAGGTAAAAATAACTTCACGCATGTTATTCCACACTTCAAGCTACTCAATGCTTTGAGTGACTCCTCCCACCCAAACAGAAAAACAGGGCATAGAAAAATGTGACTATTGGAATGTCACATTCTTTAAAAAGCAAACTAAAAACAAAAACAAAAACAAACCGGAACTGGAGAGACCCCAACTATACTATCCCAAAGAGTAGTTTTCTCAGCATGAAGACGGAGCCCTGTCTGTGCCTAAGTTGCTCTCTCAACAGAATGACGTTCCAAAGTTAGATCAAGGCAGGTAGGAGAGAACATAGCAAAATGGGCCTGATCTTTGAGACCTTAGTCCCAATCTAGACAAGATGCAGAGAAAATGGAAAAGTCAAAAGGGTGACCAGTCCTCATGCTGGAATCCAGTGTTCCAATAAAACTCACTCCTTGGAGTTAGCAACATTCAAAAGTTCTCCAGTGGGGACGCCAGAGGATGAGATGGCTGGATGGCATCACTGACTGGATGGACGTGAGTCTGAGTGAACTCCAGGAGTTGGTGATGGACAGGGAGGCCTGGCATGCTGCGATTCATGAGGTCGCAAAGAGTCAGACACGACTGGGCGACTGAACTGAACTGAACTGAACGGTTGGCTTTAAATAAAATAGCCAAGTGCAGGAGACCACGTGTAAAGAAGAGGTGAGTCCCATGCACCAAGACTACCTGACTTCTCCGTGTTCGGGAACAGAAGTTTCTCCTACCGCCTGGGCCTCTCCAAACTGCTCTTCCCTGGCCCAGCTGCCCCCAACCCAAATTCAGAACCCCGTGCCATGGGTGGGCCCTGTCATACCAGTTAGGTTGGGGACAGTTTTATTCCACCCGCACTGGAAAGCTCAAGCGAGACTCTTGACAAATCCCTGAAGCCCAGGACCTGGTCACAGCGGGGCGGGGTCGGCGGCGCCCGGCTGCTGGTTAATTGGAGGAGTGCACCAGAGCCGGGGGTGAAGCTGAACATCCGGCCTTTGGCCTGTCGGTGGTACCGGAGCGGCCACCTTTAGTTCCCACTAGCGAGACGCCACTGTCAGCGTATCCCAGGGGAATGCCTCGAGTGACCTCGGCGGCCGAAGCGAGCTCTGGCGTGGGTGCCACAGCCGACCCTAGTGCGGCGCCAGGGCCGGGGGAGGTGCGGCAAGGTCTAGGGTGAACGGAGAGGACCAGGGGAAGAGCCCCGGCGCATCTCTGGAAACCCTGACTCTGCAGGGGCAGGCAGAGCGACCCAGGCCTCCTGAGCATCCCCTCCCCAATCCCCGCCATGGGTCCCGCGTGGCCCTGTCTACAGGCACCCAGCTCCCGTAGGCCAGGCCAGCCGGCCCGCTGATACGCAGCGGGACGTGGCTGCCGCTCTGCAAGCAGAGGGGAGGGCATTTACCGGGATCCTGGGGTGCTGCTGCGTCTCCACCTGGGTCTCTGCTGGCGTACCCCGGTTGCCGCTACTGCCGCCGCGTCTTTCCAATCGCCGCAGTCTCGACCGGCAAAGCTCCCAGTCGCTCCCTACGATTGTAGCCCGCGAGGCCAGCTGTTGAATGGCTCGCGTCGAGCGCACGGGGAGCAGAAGCGTCCCCGCTGCATCCAAGTCGGCGACGCAAGCGCGCGTCCCAGTGCCAACGCCCCGTGCGCCCCTCGCCCCGCCGAGCTCGCGCAGCCGCCTCCGGGCTACTGGCTGCGGACTCCCGGCTTCAGGCTAGCCCGCCTGCCGGCCAGCTCCCCTTGGTGGGCTTTAGCCTAGCCAATTGCCTTCCCTCGTGGACTCCGCCCCCCTCGCTGCCATCCCTCAACTTGCCCTCAGGACCAATGGCAACAATAGACTAGTCCCGCCCCTTGGATTCCCCGGGGGCCAATCGCCTTCTCCTGAGAATCAATTCAAGTAACCCCGCCCCTCTCGTGCGGCAGAGCCCGAGCCGAAGTTTATCCCACGGTGCGGTTGCTCCTGAGGATTGCAAGGCTTTGCCCGGGCTCCCCCAACCCCCCACCCCTGAACGAAGTTACAGCGATTTAGAGCCTGCAACTCACCTGGTCTGCAGACCGCCACGCGAGCCAGTTGCTTTGAATAAAGTAGTATAAGAAAGCGATTGGGAGAGGTACCGTGCACCTCATTCATCCCTGATGTAAGACTGCTGAGAAATGTGCACCCGCTTGGCCAGAACTTACACATCACAGGGTCAGCAGGAACCTCGAAGGTCATCGACTGACTCTACCCTAGCACTGATTGGTTTCGCTTTGGGTTTTTGGTTTTCTTTTCCCACATACAGGGTCCTTGCCCTCTAGTCTGAACAACTTCCAGTGACAAGAACGCACTAGCCCCACAGACCGCTGCTTGTGTCTCTGCCTCATAGCTTGAGGTCAAGTGAAACCAGCCCCCTGGTAACTTCACACAAAACCAAATTTTCCCCTCTTCCCAATGGTGGCCCAACAATTTGAAGACAGATTGGTCCCACAATTCTACCAGACTAGAGTCTACTCCAGAGACCCAGGTTCAAGGCTCTGCTTTCAGTTTAAGCCAATTCCTTTATATCTTTCAAAAGTAGAAGGCTAGAACTGGGTCTAACCTCCCTCCCAACACCCCCCCCCCCCCCACCCCCGCAACCCCAGGGCACAGACCCTTCGGCACCGTCTAGTCCCTTGTCCAGATACTAGATTCTTCTCCTCTAGCTTCTTAAGGATGGCATTTGCTTTCTTGACTGCCATATCACATGGCCAATGCATATTAGATTTATTGTCAACTCACCCCCGGGGGCTATATCTCACTTCTGGTGCTATCACAAGACTGTTTTCTACTTCATTAACTGGTAAATGTCATCGAGTTTTGATTCGGGGAGGGGGTGCTAATTTCACTCTCTTCTATGGAAACCTCTTTGCCTGCTCATTCTGTCCTAAATATCTCTACATTCCTGCTTGCTACCTAACTGCCTTGCTCTGGTTCCCATCCTGTTTGCACAACTGCCAAAGAGCTTCCTAACCTGGCCCCTTGCCTCTAGCCTTGCACCCTCCTGGCTGGCCCCTCAAAGCTCCTCTCCTCATCCATTTTATACCAGAAGTCAGAGTTGTCCTTAAACACAAATATAATCACACCACCACACTCTAACTTCAAAGCCCATCCCAGCTTCAAATCCTTTTTTACTTCCTTTCTGCTCTCCTTTGCTTTCAGGATAAGATCCAAAACCCATGGCAAAGCATATATAAAATCCTTGGGGATCTGGCCTCAGCCTCATTTCCAGTGGTTCCACCTTCACCACAGAGCACTGTACACTTCAGGTCAAAAACTCCCTGTTGTTTTTCAAGTGATCCATGGTCTCCAACACTTCTTTGCCTTTGGTATAAAGTCTAAAATAACCTGCTTCCCACCCTCCTAATCCTGACCTGCAACACTCTGATGTCTTTTTTTTTAATTGAAGTTGATTTACAATACTGTTACTTTCTTTTCCATTATACGTTATTACAATACATTGAATATAGTTCCCTGTGCTATACAGTAAGTCCTTGTTTATTTTATATATAGGAGTATATATCTATTCATCTCAAACTCCTAATTTATCCCTCCCTCCTTTACCCTTTGGTAACTATAAGTTTGTTTTCTATATCTATCTTTTTCTGTCTTATAAATAATTTCATTTGTATTATTTCTTTAGATTTCACAAATAAGTTATATCATATAATATTTGTCTTTGTCTGACTTACTTCACTTAATATAATAATCTCTAGGTCCATCCATGTTACTGCAGTTGGCGTCATTTCATTCTTTTTTATGGCCAAGTAATAATATTCCATATGTGTGTGTGTGTGTATGTGTATATATGTGTGTATATATATACACCACATCTTTTTAATCCATTCATCTTTTGATGGACGTTTAGGTTGCTTCCATGTTTTGGCTATTGTAAACAGCACTGCAATGAGCATTGGGATTCATGTTATTTTTTTAAATTATGGTCTCTGAAGAAAAGCTATATGTTATAAAAATGAATCACTTGGAATCACACAATTATAGAACTTCAGTATTAAAGGGGCCTTTTAAGCTAATGTAATCAAACCCGACCCTAGATGCTAGAATGACTGTGTGGGCAGTTTTTCAGGTTCTTAGCTCCCTGGCCTCTGAAAACAGGTTTTGTTCTTACTCCTAAAATATATGGCTTTGCCTGACTAAATGCTTTGAGGGGCACCCAGAATGCTTCTCTGTCCATTTTTTTCCCTCTAGGCTTAGATGTGTCCTTGGGATCCTCTCTTTCAAAATGCAGATCCCTTTTGGAAGATCCAAATGCTAACATTTATTAGTTATTAACCCTTAGCATAAGGTAAGCAGCATAGCTTAATTTTAAAAATTAAGCAGACTCCAGGAGATAGTGAAGGACAGGGAAGCCTGGCATGCTGCAGTCCACGAGGTCACAGAGTCAGACAGGACTTAGCAACTGAACAAGAACAACCAACATGAACAGGAGTTTTCAAAGCATTTTCATTTATTTTGTCATATTTGATCCTCATAGTAACCTCAGTAAATATCCTGATTTCCATTTCACAGGGGAGGAAGCTAAGGTTCATTTTGGTTAAATCACTCCTCAATGTATTCGAACTGCAGCTCTGCTATTAACATTCAGCAAGTAACCATGCCACTCTAGCCTCAGTTTCCCAATCAATAAATTCAAATAATTTGCTTTCCAAGGTTTCTTTCAGCTCTGTCTCTAATCCCTCATCTCCTGCTGGCTGAGATCAAGGAACTGGGGGCCTGGGCATTTTCACAGTGGCAGGAAATAATTTTGGCACTAGAGGTACATTTTGGAAAGGGAAAGCTCTTAGAATGCCAAAGCAGGCAGCATAAGAGCAGTGAATACTAGAAGCAAGACAATCTGAGAAAGGAAAAACAAGGGGCCCTGAACTCCAAACTCACCTACTTGCTAAGCTATAATACAACCACTGGGATTCCAATTGTGAACTTAACATTCCAACTTGTTTCCTTTCATGATTAAAGAATCTTCTCTGCAAACTTTAATTAAAGTCAGCTTTGGCAAACAATTTTATCATATTCAGACAATAATTACTGCAATAAATTACATAAAGAAATCTATTGTGTCCACTGCTTATTCCACACAGCAAAAGGGCCGATAAGAAATTGCAGCCGAAGGAAGTCATTTGGAAGGAAAACCAATAGGCAAATAGATGCATTCTAATAATTTATGCAAGTCCACTGGTGACACCCTCCCCCTCCCCCACTCCAACATTCTCTGAGGACTTGAAGGGCACTGAGAAGCAGCCAATCTAAGGGCTATGCATTGCTTAATCTTACCACCAAAATACAGGCTTTACGCCTAATATAAAAGGAATTTAAGATGCCAGGTGAAAGTGGTGATCTTTAAACTGGTTGTGCAAGAAACTGAAAGCTAATTCTTAAGATGATACGCCTACTTAATAGTTTGTTCTTTTTGGAGTGATTAAAAACCTGTTTAATTACAGTAGAATCACTTTGGGCTTCCAGACACCTAATCACTTTTCCAGTAAATAGCTCTAAAGTTAGAATAAATAACACTAACCTACTTCCCTGATTTCTTACAAGGATTAATTAATTGATTTTAAAGGGTTTCAGAAGTTTCATAAAACAGTGGCCTAGGAATTAGGAGACCTAAATTTAGTGCAGACTCTGCCGTTAATAGCTGTGTGGCCTAGGTGGTTGACTTTACTTCTCTGGGGCTTGGCTTCTCCACCTGTAAAAGGGAATTGGGCTAGACAGTCTCCGTACTTTGGGTCTAATATTGTAATAATACTCTAGGACTCACCATCATTATAGCCTTTTCTCTTAGTAGCTTAAGACCACAATAATCTACTTTTGGTTTTCCAGTTTTCCTAAAATTGGATTCCTGGAAAAATTTCCAAAATGTCTGCCTGTTTCCCAGACACAGTCACTTAGGCATACAGACCCCAACCAAACTTTCCAAGTATGAATAGAGAAAAATATAATAAAGATCCAGAAAGAAGAAAAAAATAGAATCTAGACTTTCACACACATGAACAAGTAAACGGAAGCCATTTCTTAGTATTTGCAGACCCACACTTTTTTCTTCCCAACTATTTTCCATGCTTTTCTTTTCCACAGATTTTATTACTCTTTCTTTTCCCTAACGTAAACCTGGGGCCCTCATTACCAGCTTTAAAAACACTCACTATGACTATTTATAAGAGGACTTGAAATGTTTAAAGGGAAAATAACATTATATGGAGCAAAAGAAAAGCAGAATAAAAAATTTTATGTACAATATAATCTCAACTGGGCTAGAAAATGGTCCATATGCTGAAGACTGGATGGCCATACACCAAAAGGTTAATAGGCTGGTCTTTAGCTAGCAGAATCCAGGGTTAGATTTTCCCCTTCACATTAGCTTTTTTTTTTTTTTTTACCCTTAATGAGCATGTATTGTGTTTGTTAAAGATAATATATATGTATGTGTATATATAGTGCGTCTTTAACAAAAGGAGGAAGAGTGACTCCTTTTTATAGACAGCATAGAGGCATAGAGTAGTGGTTAAATGGTGGGATTCAACCCCTCTGATACTCCATTTCCCCCTCTATAAAATGGCAATAAGACTAATAAAGGACCTACTTCATAGAGTTATTTTCCAGATTAAATAAGCTACTCCATGTAAGTGCTTAGACCAATGCCTGGCACCATTATTTGCCATTATTTAAAATGTTAAACCTGGAGAAGGAAATGGCAACCCACTCCAGTACTATTGCCTGGAAAATCCCATGGACAGAGGAGCCTGGTAGGCTACAGTCTATGGGGTCACAAAGAGTCGGACACGACTGAGCAACTTCACTTTCACTTTCAAAATGTTAAATGTGACTATGCTCCAGTAAAAAATGCTAAACATTTACTGTAAATATAATGTGTGCAAGTGGTGAAAAAAAAAACAGTACAGAAGACTTTAAAAAGTAAAGTGAAAAAGGAGAAATAGTTTTCCCTCTTTAACCCTCAGCCTCACTGTCAACACCTTCTTATGTAGCCTTTCAGAATTCTTAAGGGCAAATGCAAACATATATCCTCTTTTTCAGTCATACACACACACATGGGCAGGCACACACAGAATCATAGCATTCATGTTATTTTCACCTTGTTTTTTAACTTAATTATCTTTTTTGAAGATCTTTCCATAACAGAACATCTAGATTTACTCCTTTTTTATTGCGGTTAAAAGACACATAGGGCTTCCCCAGTGGCTCAGAGGTAAAGAATCTACCTGCAATGCAGAGATGCAGGAGATCCAGGTTCAATCCCTGGGTTGGCAATATCCCCTGAAGGAGCGTATTGCAACCCACTCCAGTATTCTTGCCTGAAAAATCCCAATGGACAGGGGAGCCTTGGGGGCTACAATCCATAGGGTCACAAAGAGTCAGACACAACTGAAGCAACTGAGCACACAGCACACACAAAAGACACAACATAAAATGTATCATCTCAACCATTTTTAACTGTATAGTTCAATAGTGTTAAGTAGATCAACATTGTGAAACAGATCTCAAGAGCTTTTTCATCTTGCAAATCTGAACTTTCATATCCATTCAACAACTCTTCTTTCTCCTTCCTCCAGCCCCTGGTAACAGCCATTCTACTTTCTGTTTGTATAATTTAGATAGCTCATAGAAGTGGGATCATACAGTACTTTTTGTGACTGGCTAATTTCCCTTAGCAAAATGCCCTCAAGCTGCATCCATTGTGTAGTATGTGACAGGATTTCCTTCTTTTTTAAGGCTGAATAATATTCCACTGTATGTATATGCCGCCACATTTTGCTTATCCATTTACGTGTCAGTGGGCATTTGGGTTGCTTCCATCTCCTGGTTATTGTGAATAGTGCTGCTATTAACGTGGATGTACAAACATCTCTTTGAGAACTCACTTTCACTTCTTTTGGATACATATCTGGCAGTGGGGTTACTGGATCACATGATAATTCTATTTTTAATTTTCTTGAGGAAACTCCATATTATTTTCCCCAGCAGCTGAGCCACTGTACATTCTCAACAACACTGTACTAGGATTCCAGTTTCTCTACATGTTCACCAATAGTTGTTATTTCCTGTTTTTTTAATACTAGTTCTAATGTATGTAAGGTGATTTCCTCCTGATTTCTAACAGTTACATAGTGCTTTGTAATGTGGAAAACCCTCTATCAATGGACAGTTTGACCCTGGTCTTCAAGCATTTCAAATAATTCTGCAGTGAACACCCACATATCTTTATATACATGTGGAATACTTTTAGCAAAAGAATTGCCAGAATAAAGTGTATGTGCTATTTTAGGGGTGGGGGAGCTGCAGATTTCAGAAGTTTCAACTGGTATCTTACAGTGAATATATTAATGCTTTTGATTTAAAATAGTAAAAAAAAAAGTGTATGTGCTTTTGGGGTAACTTTTTACTATAAAATAATTTCAGACTTACCAAAAAAGTTGCAGGAACATCCATGTTCCTTTCATCCAGCTTCCTCTATTGTTAATAGTCAATTAATTTATAATTTTCTTTCAATATATACGCATATTTCTCTTTTTTCTAAACCACTTGGGAGTAAATTTTAGCCATGATGTTCCTTTAACCCTAAATATTTGAACATGTATCTCTCCAACAAAACAAATATTTCTCTTACATAAGTACAGTGCAACTATTAAAATCAGAAAATTAATATTGATAAAATAGTATTATCTAGCCTACAGAAAATATTCATAGTTCTCCTTTTGTACAAATAGTATTTCTGTATCAAAAAGAACTGGCAGGAGTTGGGGGGGACAGTTCCAGGATATAACTCAGGATCAGACATTGCATTTGTCACTTCCACCTGGCCTCCAAAAGTTCCTAAGACTGTTTTCCCCTTTCATGACCATGACAGTCTTTTCATTATTTAATATTATTATTTGGAAGCAATCACAAACTTACAGAAAAGTTAGAAATATAGTATAGAATGTCCTGGATTTTTCCTCCTGAACCATTTGAGAGTAAGTCACCAGCCTATGCCCCATCATCCCTGAATAATATCGTGTATATATTTTTTAACCAACAAGCATATTTTCCTATCTAGCTATGATACCACCACCATCATCAGGAAATTCACATTAATAGATTACTAACATCGAATCCTCAGGTCCCATTCAAGTCTCATCAGTTGTCCCCAATGGGTCTATTATGGCAAAAGGATCCAGTACAGACCCATATGGTGCTTTTAGTTGTCATGTCTCCTCCATCTCCTTCATTGTGAAAGAGTTCCTTGATCTTTCATTGACTTTTAAGACCTCGGCACTTTTTTAAATTTTATTTTTAATTGGAGGATAACTGCTTTACAATATTGTGTTGGTTTCTGCCATACAACAACATCAACCAGCCATAAGTATACATATACTCCCTCCCTCTTGATCCTCGCTTCCACTCCCCTGATCCCACCCTTCTAGGTCGTCGCAGAGCACCAGGTTGAGCTGTGTTATACAGCAACTTCCCACTAGCTATCTGTTTTACATATAAGACTTGGGAATTTTTTAAAACTCCGAGCCGGTTGTTTCGAAGAATGTCCCCCAATTTGGGTTTGCCTGATGTTTGCTCATGATTAGATTCAGGTTACACGTCTTTGTCAGGCCTATGACAGAAGTGACACTGTATACTTCATTCTGTCAGGTGGAGCGTGATTTCAGTGTGTCCTGTTACTGGTGACGTTCGTTCTGATCACTAGACTAAAGTGATATGTGCCAGGCTTCACTGTGCAATTATTCTCTGTAATTAATTTTTTGTGGAGAAGTCCTTTGAGACTGTGCAAATCTTACATTTCTCATCAAACTTTCAATTTACTCATCTGTTAATTTATAGAGTTATGTCTTCCTATTTTATTCAGTGGGTTATAATCCATTACGATCATTGCTTACTTTGATGCCCACATTATCCTTGATCTGACCACTGGGGACCCCTTCAAGATGGCTTTTGTGTCCCTTCAATGTGTCCTCATCATTCTTTGTGCACTTCCTTATTTTCTGGTACAAGATAGTCCAGGTTCATCTCATACTTTCATTTATCCAGTCCTGAAACCAGCCATTGTTCTGAGATGCCTTGGTTCTCTTTTGTGGAAAACAGTATTTGGAAACCAAATCTGGGCACTAAGTAGGTATAGATAATGCTATTGTTGTATTGCTACTCCCTGACTCTCTAGAAGCTTCTTTTACACACTTTTATTCACATGCTTACACAAACACAATACTCACAGATTTTATATCTATATCTCTATCTATCTGGCCATGAGTTCACTCTGCTATATTCCAACTAACACCATAAAATTCATTCTAACTTTCTCCCTTCCCATATTTGTAACAATTTATGATAATGAGGAAACTTTCTATTATTCTGAACACATTTTCTCATTTTATCAATCACCCTTATGCAATTGAACTGGAAGGTTTCTTTTTCATTTTTAATAATAACTACCATTTATTGGCTGCTTATCATGTGCCAAGCGCTGTCATATTGCTTGACAACCAAAATTTCATTTACTTCTCGGTATACCTTGTGAGACAAGCATGATTATCCCCATTTTAGAGAGGAAACTGAGGCATAGAAAGGGTAATTAGCTCAAGGTACAATAGCTAATTAAAATTAAGCCTGCCTGATTCAAACAAAGATCTAGATGACCTCCTAAGCACCATGCTATGCTAAGTCACTTCAGTGGTGTCTGACTTTTTGCAACCCTACAGATTGTAGCCCACCAGACCTCTGCCCATGGGGATTCTCCGGGAAATAATATTGGAGTGGGTTACCTGCCCTCCTCCAGGGGATCTTCCCGACCCAGGGATGGAACCTGAGTCTCTCATGTTTCCTGAATTGTCAGACAGGTTCTTTACCACTAGCGCCACCTGGGCAGCCCCCTAAACACTGTACTATTCTTTTTTATTTCACCTTTTTTTTTTTCTTTTTTACTGTGGTAACAACACTTAACATGAGCTCTGTCCTCTCAGCATATTTTTAAGGTTACAATACAGTAGACTATTGGTCTAATGGTCATACCATTCAGGTATGACCTAAATCAAATCCCTTACAATTATTTAGTGGAAGTAACAAATGGATTCATGGTAATAGATCTGATAGACAGAGTGGCTAAAGAACTATGGACAGAGGTTCATGACATTGTATAGGAGGCAGTGATCAAGACCATCCACAAGAAGAAGAAACGCAAAAAGGCAAAATAGTTGTCTAAGGAGACCTTACAAATAGCTGAGAAAAGAAGAGAAGTGAAAGGCAAAGGAGAAAAGGAAGAATATACCCATCTGAATGCAGAGTTCCAAAGAATAGCAAGGAGAGATAAGAAAACCTTTCTCAGTGATCAATGCAAAGAAAAAGAGGAAAACAATAGAATGGGAATGACTAGGGATCTCTTCAAGAAAATTAGAGATACCAAAGGAATATTTCATACAAAGATGAGCACAATTAAGGACAGAAACGGTATGGACCTAACAGAAGCAGAAGACATTAAGAAGAAGTGGCAAGAATACACAGGAGAACTGTACAAAAAAGATCTTAATCTCAGATAGCCATGATTATATGATCATTCATCTAGAGCCAGATATCCTGGAATGTGAAGTCAAGTGGGCCTTAGGAAGCATCACTACAAACAGCTAGTGGAGGTGATGGAATTCCAGTTGAGCTATTTCAAATCCTAACAGATGATGCTGTGAAAGTGCTGCACTCAATAAACCAGCAAATTTGGAAAACTCAGCAGTGGCCACAGGACTGGAAAAGGTCAGTTTCCATTCCAATCCCAAAGAAAGGCAATGCCAAAGAATGTTCACACCACCACACAATTACATTCATTTCACATGCTCACAAAGTAATGCTCAAAATTCTCCAAGTGAGGCTTCAAAAGAATGTGAACTGAGAATTTCCAGATGTTCAAGATGGATTTACAAAAGGAAGAGGAACCAGAGATCATATTGCCAACATCCGTTGGATCATAAAGCAAGAGAGTTTCAGAAAAACATCTAGTTTTCCTTTATTGACTATGGCAAAGCCTTTGAACGTGTGGATCAAAACAAACAGTGGCACATTCTTAAAGAGATGAGAATACCAGACTACCTTACCTGCTTCCTGAGAAATCCGTATGCAGGTCAAGAAGCAACAGTTAGAACCGGACATGAAACAATGGACTGGTTCCAAATTGGGAGAGGAGTATGTCAAGACTGTATGTTGTCACCCTGCTTATTTAACTTATATGCAGAGTACATCATGTGACATGCCAGACTGGATGAAGTACAAGCTGGAATCAAGATTGCCGGGAGAAATGCCAATAACCTCAGATATGCAGATGACACCACCATTATGGCAGAAAGCAAAGAGCAACTAAAGAGCCTCTTGAGGAAAGTAAAAGAGGAGAGTGAAAAACCTTGCTTAAAACTCAGCATTCAAAGAACTAAGATCATCGCATCCAACCTCATCACTTCATGGCAAACAGATGGAAAAAGAATGGAAACAGTGAGAAACTTTATTTTGGGGGGCTCCAAAATCACTGCAGATGGTGACTGCAGCCATGAAATTAAAAGATGCTTGCTCCTTGGAAGAAAGGTTATAACAAACCTAGACAGCATATTAAAGAAGCAGAGACATTACTTTGCCAACAAACGTCCATCTTGTCAAAGCCATGGTTTTTCCAGTAGTCATGTATGAATGTGAGAGTTAGGCTATAAAGCTGAATGCTGAATAATTGCTGCTTTTGAACTGTGGTGTTGGAAAAGACTCTTGAGAGTCCCCTGGACTGCAAGGAGGTCAAACGAGTCAATCCTAAAGGAAATCAGTCCTGAATATTGATTGGGAGGACTGATACTGAAGCTGCAGCTCCAATACTCTGGCCACCTGATGGGAAGAGCTGACTCATTAGAAAAGACCCTGATGCTGGGAAAGAGTGAAGGCAGGAGGAAAAGGGGATGACAGAGGATGAGGCGGTTGGATGGCATCACCGACTTGATGGTCATGAGTTTGAGCAAGCTCTGGGAGTTGGTGATGGACAAGGAAGCCTGACGTGCTGCAGTCCATGGGGTCTTGAACAGTCAGACACAACTGAGTTGCTGAACTGAACTGGCAGTAGCTATCTCACGTGAGTGTATGTGCCATGTGTGCTCAGTCGCTTCCGTTGCATCTGACTCTTTGTAAGCCCATGGAATGTAGCCCCAGGCTTCTCTGTCCATAGATTTTCCAGGCAAGAATATTGGAGTAGGTTGCCAGGCCCCCCTCCAGGGGATCTTCCCAACCCAGGCTTCGAACCTGTGTCTCCCACATCTCCTGCATTGCAGGATTCTTTACCCACTGAGGCTCCTGGGAAGCCCACTTATCTTACATAATGAAAACTATATATTCTTTAAAAGCCCCTCCACATTCACCACTCCCCCAAACTCCTGACTACCACCATTTTACCCTCTTTTTCCACGAAGCTGACTACTTTAGATACTCATCTAAGTAGAAATATGCAGTATTTGTCCTTCTGTGACTGGCTTATTTCACTTACCATAATGTTCTCAGGATTTATCCATGCTGTTGCATATGGCAGATTTCATTATATTTTAAGGCTGAATAATATTCCACTGTATATGTGTGTATATGCATATGTGTGCAACATTTTCTTTATCCCTTCCTCTATCAATCAATACTTATGCCGTTTCTACACCTTGAAAGTGAAAGAGTTAATCATTCAGTCATGTCCGACTCCTTGTGACCCCATGGACTTTAGCGGGCCAGGTTCCTCTGTCCATGGGATTTCCTAGGCAAGAATACTGGAGTGGGTTGCCAGTTCCTTCTCCAAGGGATCTTCCCAACTCAGGGATTGAACCCAGGTCTCCTGCATTGCAGGCAGTGTCTTTACCATTTGTTCTATATCTTGGCTATTATAAATAATGCTGCAGTGAACATGGGAAAATAGACACCTCTCTGAGATCTCAATTTCAATTCTTTTGGATACAAAGCCAGAAAGGGCACTGCAGGATCATATGGCCCTTCTATTACTTTTTTTTTTTTTTGAGGGAACTCCATATTGTACATTCCCATCAAAAGAACACAAGGATTCCAATTTCTCTACACTCTGGCCAACACTTCTTATCTGTTGTCTTTTTGATAATAGCCATCCTAACAGACGTGAGGTAATTTTGATTTGCACTTCCATCATGATTAGTTGGGCTTCCCAGGTAGCTCTGCAGGAGAGTTACAGCAATGCAGGAGACACCAGTTCGATTCCTGGGTGGGAAAGATCCCCTAGAGGAGGGCATGGCAACCCACTCCAGTATTCTTGCCTGGAGAATCCCAATGGACAGAGGAGCCTGGCAGGCTATAGTTCATGGGGTCACAAAGAGCTGGACACGACAGAGTGACTAAGCACAGCACAGCACAATACATGATTAGTTATGCTGACAGTTTCTCATATATTTGTATATATTCCTTAAAAAAATGAAAAGGCAGAAAACAGACTTTATTCCAAAACAGACTTTTAAAAGATGCTGTTAGAATTCTGGAAATAAAAGCAAAAATAAACAAATGGGATCTAATTAAAATTAAAAGCTTCTGCACAACAAAGGAAAATATAAGCAAGGTGAAAAGACAGCCTTCTGAATGGGAGAAAATAATAGCAAATGAAACAACTGACAAACAACTAATCTCAAAAATATACAAGCAACTTATGCAACTCAATTCCAGAAAAATAAACGACCCAATCAAAAAATGGGCCAAAGAACTAAATAGATATTTCTCTAAAGAAGACATACGGATGGCTAAAAAACACATGAGAAGATGCTCAACATCACTTATTATTAGAGAAATGCACGTCAAAACCACAATGAGGTACCACTTCACACCAGTCAGAATGGCTGCGATCCAAAAATCTACAAGCAATAAATGCTGGAGAGGGTGTGGAGAAAAGGGAACCCTCCTACACTGTTGGTGGGAATGCAAACTAGTATAGCCACTATGGAGAACAGTGTGGAGATTCCTTAAAAATTGCAAATAGAACTACCTTATGACCCAGCAATCCCACTTCTGGGCATACACACCGAGGAAACCAGAACTGAAAGAGACACATGTACCCCAATGTTCATTGCAGCACTGTTTATAATAGCCAGGACATGGAAACAACCTAGATGTCCATCAGCAGATGAATGGATAAGAAAGCTGTGGTACATATACACAATGGAGTATTACTCAGCCATTAAAAAGAATACATTTGAATCAGTTCTGATGAGATGGATGAAACTGGAGATGATTATACAGAGTGAAGTAAGCCAGAAAGAAAAACACCAATACAGTATACTAACACATATATATGGAATTTAGAAAGATGGCAATGATGACCCTGTATGCAAGATAGCAAAAAAGACACAGATGTGTATAACGGACTTTTGGACTCAGAGGGAGAGGGAGAGGGTGGGATGATTTGGGAGAATGGCATTGTAACATGTATACTATCATGTAAGAATCGAATCACCAGTCTATGTCCGACGCAGGATACAGCATGCTTGGGGCTGGTGCACGGTGATGACCCAGAGAGATGTTATGGGGAGGGAGGTGGGAGGGGGGTTCATGTTTGGGAACGCATGTACACCCGTGGTGGATTCATGTCAATGTATGGCAAAACCAATACAGTATTGTAAAAGTAAAATAAAGTAAAAATAAAAATAAAAAAAATAAAAGATGCTGTTAAAGAAAAGGACACGTTACGTTACTAACGCATATGTTTCTTACCATTTCTAAATTTTCCTTCTCCAAGGCGAGCACTCCAGCCAAGCTTTCACAGGTTGTGTTCAAAGCCCTTGGCCCATAAAAATCTGGCCTCACTCTTCTTCCCGAGGGGGCCTCTCAAGTCTTCTGAGCCAGGCAGTAAGAAGGGCTACAAGGCAGGTGACTGCTATGGGTCCACAGGGTCCCAGGCTGGCGCCCACTGGCATTTCCAGGAAGTACCCCCATGCAGAGCTGTCCACTGTGTGTCAGCAGTGCCCAGAGATGGCTGAGTGAATAAGATCTCTGAAGACCAGACGTGACACCAGAAGACGTGTGTCCCCTGGAAGGAGCCAAGATAAGCCAATCATCCTCGACCTGCCAGGGCCACTCAGCCTTGGGTTTGGCGGATAATGGCAGCATCTGTACAATGTGCCTCACCCTGGGCTGGGGGGGCAGGGACCAACTCCAGCACTTCTCGTCGCCCAGCTCCAGGCTGCACGGAGCGCGGCCCTGTGGATGGAGGACCCTGACACTCTCAGGCCCTATTCAGAGCCCTGTGGCCGCCCTTGCTGAGCAGGCCAAGTGGTCCTGAGGCCAGGGCCAGGCTCCAAAGGATCAAGGAGGAGGTTCAGATGAGGGACTTGACCAGAGTCACCATGTGATCCACACCACACGCCACGTCCACGGGCTCCCCAGGAATAGTCAACCTCCACGGGAAGTACTGGTCTTCCACCCAGGCACCCTTGGATGTTCTTGCCTCACACAAACAGCTCTCCTCTGTTGGTCAGAGCAGCAAAATGGCCAAATCCGCAGCAAATGCGGGAAACCTGGACTTCTGGGTTGAACTCCATCAGGCCAAACAGAGTGGGTGGAATCATTTCTGAAAGAGAGGTTTCCAAGAGGTTTGCTCCCTTCCCAAGAATTCCATAGCCCCAGACAAAAACGTGTCCTTCTCTGTTTAATACAGTGCAGCCTGCCCCCCCCCCCCCCCCTCCCCCCGGCAACACAGCCTGCTTCACCCATGCCACTCCTGAGAAGGGCAAACACCAGGAGGACGTTCACCTGTCTGGAGTCGGTGACAGAGGCAAGGTGCAGGTACTCAGAGTTCCCCTACCTGAAGAGGCCCCCACTGGCCAACACAACCAGACAGCAGTTCCCATAGGTATCCACCTGGATGACGTTCACTCCGGCGAGATCTCCGCCCAGGTTGGTAGGCATGCTGGTGATATCATAGTGACCCAGACCTGTTTGCACACCTGTGACCCGGCCACAAGAATACACTTCTCCTTTATTGGTCAGGAACAGACAATGGTCCTGACCACAGGCGATGGACCATCTGTCCATCGAAGTCCTGCATCCTATGGACTTTGTGACTTTCACTATAAATTTCGTTTTTGACCACCTTTCTTCCATACTGCCCGTAAGAATTATTCCCCATGCTGAAGACGCTTTCCCCATCTGTCAAGACAAGCAAGTGGGCTCTACCACAGGAGACCTGCAGCACCCGCATCTCCTGAGGTCTGCCCAGCGGCAGTGGCACAGGCGAGGGCTCCAAGCCATACTCTTATCCCCTCATTTTATCTTTCAGGCTCCTGTGAAATCTGAGCTGAGCATCTTTGTTGAGCCTCATACCCCCAAACTTTCATAATATCCTTGGTTTTAGAGGACAGCGAATCCATAACCACAGGCAGCAGATGAAATCTTTTGGCCCAGCTCCAGGCGGTAGGGCACGGCCTGGATCCTGCGGCACGGGGCTGGGGTCCATAGCTGGGCAGCACGGAGGTGGGCACGCCCAGCGCCCGGGAGAAGCTGAAACCCCGCACGAAGATTCGGTCAGAGTCACGCGCTCGCTCACGTACTGGAACACGGGCGTATCCGCCTCAGCTTCCGCCGCCTCGCATCGGCTCCACGAGCGCCCGGCCACTGTCCATTGTCTGCGTGCCAGCCCCAGCCTTTTCAGCCGGCACCCCAGCCGAGCCCACGCCGCCAGCGCCGCCAGCGCCGCCAGCGCCACCCTCTGTTTCACACCTTAACAGCCTGTATATATTCCTTGGAGAAATGTCTATTTAAGTCCTTTGTCTGTTTTATAATTTGATTGTTTGATTTTTTTTTTTTTTTGCTGTTGAGTTGTAGGAGTTTCTCATATATTTTGTATATTAACCCCTTACCAGATATATGGTTTGCAAATATTTTCTTCCATTCCATAGGTTGTCTTTTGACTCTTTGCTGCAGTGAAGCTTCTTAGTTTGATGTAGTCTCATTTGTCTATTTTTGCTTTTGTTCCTTATGCTTTCGATGTCATATCCATGAAATGACTGCCAAGACCCATGTTATGAAATTTTTCCCCTATGTCTTTTTTTCTTAATTGCTGTTTATGGTCTTACACTTAAATCTTTAATCCATTTTTAGTTGATTTTGTGTATGCTGTAAAAAACAAGGGTCCAATTTCATTCTTTTTGCATGTCTAGTTTTCCCAACGCCATTTGGGTTTTTATTTTGTTGTTTTCAATGTTTAAATTTTTATTTTTTACTGCTTTGTCTTATTTTTTGATTTTTATGAGAATTTTTTCTTTTTATTTTTTCCCTTAGTACAAAATATTAGCTATATTCCCTGTGTCTTAACACCATTTGTCAAAGAGACCATCCTTTCCTCATTGTGTACTCTTGTTGACTATAAGTATGTTGATATATTGTTGGACTCTCAATTATGTTCCCCTGGTGTATGCCAGTATACCACACCATACTATTTTTATGCCAGTACCATACTGTTTTAATTATTGTCACTTTGTAATGTGTTTTGAAATCAAGACATATGATGCCTCCAGCTTTTTCCTTCTTTCTCAAGATTGTTTTGGCTATTCAAGATCCCTTGTGGTTCCATATGAATTTTAGGATTGTTTTACTATTTTTGTTAAAAAAAAAAAAGTGCCATTGGAGTGTTAATAGGGATTGCATTGAATCTATAGATCACTTTGGATAGAATGGATATTTTTCCTCTAAGATGGCCCTCAAGAATCCCTGCCCAGTGGTATTAATTAACTTGTGTAATCACTTCCCCTTGAATGTGAGCTCAATCTAGTTAATCATTTCCAATGATAGAATATGGCAAAAATTATGAGATGTCACTTCTAAGATTAGGTTACAAGAAGACTCTGACTTCTCTCTAATTTTCTCTCTCCTTCTTTCTCTCTCTTTCTCTTCCTCTCAGGGAACCTAACTGCCCTATAAAGAGGTCCATATGGCAAGGAGCTGAGGGAGGCTTCTAACCAACAAGCATGGAGGAACTGAGGCTCTCAGTCAACAGCCCATGAGGAACTAAATCCTGGTAACAATAACATGAATGTACCTGGAATCAGATTCTCCCTCAGTTGAAACTTCAAATGGGAGCTTTGTGAGCCTCTGAGTCAGAAGCACCCAGCTAGGCTGTGCCCAGATTCCTGACACACAAAACTGATATGATAAATGTTGGTTTGGAGTTCCCTGACAATCCAGTAGTTAAGACTTCATGCTTCCACTGCAGGGGGCACAGGTTTGAACCCTGGTAGTGCTGTGATTCATGGGGTCGCAAAGAGTCGGACACGGCTGAGCGACTGAACTGAACTGAACTGAACTGAGGGGAACAAAGATCCCCATATCCCACACAGCCAAAACTAAATAACTTAAAAAATTAAAATTAAAAAATAAATGTTTGAAAAAAAAATAAATGTTTGTTGTTCTAAGTCACTGAGTTTGGGAGTGAATTGTTAGGCAGAAATAGGTAACCAGCACAGTAACCCATCTCCCATTTCCATTGTCACTCTCCTGACACTTTGTCTGCTTCCCTTGCTTGGGGCCTCTCATTCTCCATTACCAGCTGCTCCCCTACATAGATTTCCTCTTCATCCCTCTCAGGTTCTGACTCTTCACATCAGGCTGTCCCTCCATGACAATACCTGCATCCACTTGTTTAGACTCAGATCCACCCTCTGCAGGGACACGTCCTTACCATGTTGGATCTCCAAAACCCCAGTCTGCACCCCACAACACTCTCCACCATGGATGTCTACCTTGCTCCATCTCACCAAATGGCTTTAGGACTGGATTTTTCAGGAAGATTAGGCAAAAGGACAGTTGTTTAGTCGCTCAGTCCTATCTGACTCTGTGACTCTATGGACTGAAGTATGACAGGTTTGCCCTTCTTTGGGATTGGAATGAAAACTGACCTTTTCCAGTGTGTGCATTTTGATTTTTAACATATATATTGTCAAGTTATCCTCCAAAAATCTTACATCAGTTTATACTCTAGTCTGTCTCCTTCACCCGGTCCTTTCCTCATCTCATAGAATGCTCATTGGTTTTTTCTTTCTAGTACTGTTTCTAGGTCTCATCCCAATGGAATGTCAACTGGCTCAATTCTTAAAACCATCTGCTGGGTTTCTCTGGCATGTCTAAATAGAGAGCTTGTTATTGTTTTGTTAAGTCCCTAAGTCATTTATGACTCTTTTATGACCCCATGGACTATATATAGCCTGCCAGGCTCCTCTGTCCATGGGATTTCCCAGGCAAGAATACTGGAATGGATTGCCATTTTCTTCTCCAGGGGATTTTCCTGACCCAGGGACTGAACCTGCATCTCCTGCATTGGCAGGTGAATTCTTTAACACCAGGGAAGCACCCAAATAGAGAGTATTTTCCCCTTAAAATGCAAACCCTCTTTCATGCTTACTGACAGTGATGGGCTTCAATCTTTGGTCAGTGAGTTATGATGCAGAAAACTGTAAAGGAGGAAAGAAAAAGTATCTGTTTACAAAGAACAGCAGTATGCTATCCAACAGTTGGTGACAAGAATATACATTTAAATTGTAGATCTACAGGAACTTTTTCAAAAAGGGTACCCTTTGTTAAGTCTTGAATTGGGACATATCAAGTCAAGAAGGAGCTGTGTCTTCCTCAGCCCTTCTTTTAGCATTTAGGTTGAAATTTGTGCACATATATACATTTCCTCTACCAGGAGCTCTGGCTATTCTGGTTTTATGACTCTGTCTCTTAAAGAAATTCATTTAATTAATGTGTATTATTAATATAATTATTATCAATAAATAATATATGGTACATTGTATAATATATAGTGTTATATATTACACACATACTTTATATATAATATGTAATACATAATTATAATAATATAATACATAATTATGATATAATACATACATGTGATATGTATTATAATATAATATAATATATAATATATGTGATATATAGTATATAATCTACTATGCTACATTACATATGTAATTTAAAACATGTTATATAATGACATTAAATACATTATAATTATTAATATATTATATTACAAAATATAATAATATATAACATGTTAAAATTATATTGTATAACATAATATATATAACATAATTATGTTAATATACATAACATAAAATATAAGTTATAATCTATAATAATCTATATTATATAACATATTTTAATTACCTTATAGTGTATATTGATATTATATCGCTATTTTAATAACTATATAACATTATCTACATTAATGCATGTATATAATTTATATAATATTATATATAATATATTGTTGTTTTATTCCTAAGTCCTGTTCAACTCTTTATGACCCCATGGACAGCAGCACAACAGGTTTCCTGTCCTTCACTATCTTGGAGTTTGTTCCAACTCATGTCCTTTGAATTGGTAATGCCATCCAATCATCTTATCCTCTGTCACCCCCTTTCCCTCTTACCCTCATCAGGAGGAATCTTTCCCAGCATCAGGATCTTTTCCAATGAGTCAGTTCTTCACATCATGTGGCCGAAGTATTGGGGCTTCAGCTACAGAATCAGTCCTTCCAAACAACATTCAGGACTTACTTCCTTTAGGATGGACTGGTTAGATCTCCTTGCAGCCCAGTGGACTCTCAAGAGGCTTCTCCAATACCACAATTCAAAAGCATCAATTCTTCAGCACTTAGTTTTCATTATGGTCGTATTCTCAATCGATACATGACTACTGGAAAAACCATAGCTTTGACTAGATGGATTTTGTTGGCAAAATAATGTCTCTGCTTTTTAATACACTGTCTAGGTTGGTCATAGCTTTTCTTCCAAGGAGCAAGCGTCTTTTAATTTCATGGCTGCAGTTACCATCTGCAGTGATTCTGGAGCCCAAAAAAATAAAGTTTCTCACTGCTTCCATTCTTTCTCCATCTATTTGCCATGAAGTGATGGGACTGGATGCCATGATCTTCGTTTTTTGAGTGTTGATTTTTAAGCCAGCTTTTCACTCTCCTCTTTCACTTTCATCAAGAGGTTCTTTAGCTCTTCTTCGCTTTCTGCCATAAGGGTGGTGTCATCTACATATCTGAGGTTGTTGATATTTCTCCTGGCAATCTTGATTCCAGCTTATGCTTCATCCAGCCCAGCAATTCTCATGATGTACTCTGCATATAAGTTACATAAACAGGGTGACAGTATGCAGGCTTGACATACTCCTTTCCCAATTTGGAACCAGTCTGTTGTTTTATGTCTGATTCTAACTGTTGCTTCTTGACCTGCATAAGGATTTCTCAGGAGGCAGGTAAGGTAGTCAGCTATTCCCGCCTCTTGAAGAATTTTCCACAGTTTGTTGTGATCCACACAGCCAAAGGCTTTGCCATAGTCAGTAAAGGAGAAGTAGATGTTTTTCTGGAACTCTCTTGCTTTTGCTATGATCCAACAGCTATTGGCAATTTGATCTCTGGTTCCTCTGCCTTTTCTAAATCCAGCTTGAACATCTAGAAGTTCTCAGGTCACATACTGTTAAAGCCTCACTTGGAGAATTTTGAGCATTACTTTGTGAGTGTGTGAGATGAGTGCAATTGTGTGGTGGCTTGAACATTCTTTGACATTGCCTTTCTGTGGGATTGGAAAGAAAACTGACCTTTTCCAGTCCTGTGGCCACTGCTGAGTTTTCCAAATTTGCTGGTTCATTGAGTGCAGTACTTTCACAGCATCATCCTTTATGATTTGAAATAGCTCAGCTGGAATTCGATCACCTCTGCTAGCTTTGTTCCTAGTGATCCTTCCTAAGGCCCACTTGACTTTGCACTCCAGGATATCTGGCTCTAGGTGAATGATCACACCATTGTGGTTATCTGGGTCATTAAGATCTTTTTTGTATAGTCTTTCTGTGTATTCTTGCCTCCTCTTCATAATATCTTTCACTTCTGTTAGGTCCATCAAGTGCCCATCTTTGCAGGAATTGTTCCCTTGGTATCTCTAATTTTTTTTGAAGAGATCGCTAGTCTTTCCCATTCTATTGTTTTCCTCTATTTCTTTGCATTTATCATTGAGAAATCATTTATCACTTCTTATCTCTCCTTGCTATTCTTTGGAACTCTGCATTCAAATGGGTATATTCTTCCTTTTCTCCTTTGCCTTTAGCTTCTCTTCTTTTCTCAGCTATTTGTAAGGCCTCCTCAATCATTTCGCCTTCTTGCATTTCTTTTTCTTGGGGATAGTCTTGGTCATTGTCTCCTGTCCAATGTCACAAACCTCCATCCATAGTTCTTCAGCCACTCTATCAAATCTAATCCCTTGAATCTATTTGTCACTTCCACTGTATAATCGTAAGGGATTTCACTTAGGTCATACCTGAATGGCCTAGTGGTTTTCTGTACTTTCTTCAATTTAAATCTGAATTTCACAACAGGAATTCATGATCTGAGCCACAGTCAACTTCTGGTCTTGTTTTTTGCTGACTGTATAGAGCTTCTCCATCTTCAGCTGCAAAGAATATAATCAATCTGATTTCGGTGTTGACCATCTGGTGATGTCCATGTGTAGAGTCATCTCTTGTGTTGTTGGAAGACGGTGTTTTCTATGACCAGTGCATTCTCTTGGCAAAACTGTTAGCCTTTTCCCTGCTTCATTTTGTACTCCAAGGACAAACTTACCTGTTAAGCTCTTTGACTCTTGACTTCCTATTTTTGCATTCCAGTCCCCTGTGATGAAAAGGACATGCTTTTTTTGGTGTTAGTTCTAGGTCTTGTAGATCATCATAGAACCAGTTTCCTTGGCATTAGTGGTTGGGGCATGGACTTGGATTACTGTAATATTGAATGGTTTGCCTTGGAAACAAGCAGAGATCATTCTGTCATTTTTGAGACTGCACCCAGGTACTGCATTTCAGACTCCTTTATTGACTATGATGGCTACTACATTTCTTCTAAGGGATTCTTGCCCATAGTAGTAGATATAATGGTCATCTGGATTAAATTCAACCATTCCAGTTCATTTTAGTTCACTGATTCCTAAAATGTCAATGTTCACTCTTGCCATCTCCTCTCTGACCACTTCCAATTTACATTGATTCGTGGACCTGGCATTCCATTCCAGGTTCCTATGCAATACTGTTCTTTACAGCCTCAGATTTTGCTTCCATCACCACATCTGCAACTGGGTGTTTTCACTTTGGCTCCATCTCTTCATTCTTTCTGGAGTTGTTTCTCCACTTTTCTCCAGTGAGATACTGGGCATCTACTGACGTGGGGAGTTCATCTTTCATTGTCATATCTTTTTGCCTTTTCATACTGTTTATTGCAAATCAGCAGTGGCCACAGGACTGGAAAAGGTCAGTTTTCATTCCAGTCCCAAAGAAAGGCAGTGCCAAGGAATGTTCAAACTACCTCACAATTGCACTCATCTCACACTCTAGGAAAGTATTACTCAAAATTCTCCAAGCCAGGCTTCAACAGTATGTGAACCATGAACTTCCAGATGTTCACGCTGGATTTAAAAAGTCAGAGGAACAAGAGATCAAATTGCCAACATTCGTTGGATCATCGAGAAAGCAAGAGAGTTCCAGAAAAACATCTACTTCTCCTTTATTGACTATGCCAAAACCTTTGACTGTTTGCATCACAACAAACTGTGGAAAATTTTGAAAAAGATGGGAATACCAGACCACCTTACCTACCTCCTGAGAAATCTGTATGCAGGTCAAGAAGCAACAGTTAGAACTGGACATAGAATAACAGACAGGTTCCAAATTGGGAAAGGAGTACATTAAGGCTGTATATTGTCACCCTGCTTATTTAACTAATATGCAGAGTACGTCATGAGAAACACTGGGCTGGATGAAGCACAAGCTGGAATCAAGATTGCTGGGAAAAATATCAACAGCCTCAGATATGCACATGACACCACACTTATGACAGAAAGTGAAGAAGAACTAAAGAGCCTCTTGATGAAAGAGACTGAAAAAGTTGGCTTAAAACTCAACATTCAGAAAATGAAGATCGTGGCATGCAGTCACATCACTTCATCACAAGTAGATGGATAAAGAATGGAAACAGTGAGAAACTTTATATTTTGGGGCTCCAGAATCACTGCAGATGGTGACTACAGCCATGAAATTAAAAGACGCTTGCTCCTTGGAAGAAAGGCTATGACAAACCTAGACAACATATTAAAAAGCAGAGACATTACTTTGCCAACAAAGGTCAGTCTAGTCAAAGCTATGGCTTTTCCAGTAGTCATGTATGGATGTGAGAGTTGGACTATAAAGAAAGCTGAGTGCCGAAGAATTGATGCTTTTGAACTGTGGTTTTGGATAAGACTCTTGAGTCCCTTGGACTGCAAGAAGATCCAACCAGTCCTTCCTAAAGGAAATCAGTCCTAAATATTGTTTGGAAGGACTGATGCTGTAGCTGAAGCTCCATTACTTTGGTCACCTAATGTGAAGAACTGACTCCTTGGGAAAGACCCTGATGCTGGGAAAGATTGAAGGCAGGAGGAGAAGTGGAAGACAGGATGAGATGGTTGGATGGCATCACTGACTCAATGGACATGAGTTTGAGCATGCTCCAGATGTTGGTGATGGGTGGCATGCTACAGTTCATGGGGTGGCCAAGAGTCAGACACGACTGAGCAATGAACTGATTGAGTGTTCATGGGGTTCTCAAGGCAAGTATTCTGAAGAGCTTTTCCATTCCCTTCTCCAGTGGAGCATGTTTTGTCAGAACTCTCCACTATGACCCATCCATCTTGGATGGCCCTACATGGCATGGCTCAGTAGTTTCATTGAGTTAGACAAATATGTGGTCCCTGTCCAAGGGACACTTAAAGAGTCTTCTCCAGCACCACAGTTTGAAAGCATGAGTTCTTCCACACTTAGCCAGGTGGCACTAGTGGTAAAGAACCTGCCTGCTAAGGCAGGAGATGCCTGAGACAAAGGTTGGATCCCTGAGTCAGGAAGATTCCCTGGAGGAGGGTATGGCAATCCACTCTAGTATTCTTGCCTGGAGAATCCTATGGACAGAGGAGGCTGGTAGGCTACAGTCCATGGGGTTGCAGAGTCAGACATGACTGAAATGACTTACCATGCACTCATGCACAGCATTCTTTATGGTCCAAACTCACATCCGTACATGACTTCTGGGAAAATCATAGCTTTGATTATACGGATCTTTGTCAACAAAGTGATGTCTCTGCTTTTTAATACACTGTCTAGGTTTGTCACAGTTTTCTTCCAAGGAGCAAGTTCAGTTCAGTTCAGTCGCTCAGTTGTGTCCGACTCTTTGAGACCCCATGAATCGCAGCACGCCAGGCCTCCCTGTCCATCACCATCTCCCGGAGTTCACTCAGACTCATGTCCATCGAGTCCGTGATGCCATCCAGCCATCTCATCCTCGGTCGTCCCCTTCTCCTCCTGCCCCCAATCCTTCCCAGCATCAGAGTCTTTTCCAATGAGTCAACTCTTCACATGAGGTGGCCAAAGTACTGGAGCTTCAGCTTTAGCATCATTCCTTCCAAAGAAATCCCAGGGCTGATCTCCTTCAGAATGGACTGGTTGGATCTCCTTGCGGTCCAAGGGGCTCTCAAGAGTCTTCTCCAACACCACAGTTCAAAAGCATCAATTCTTCGGTGCTCAGCTTTCTTCACAGTCCAACTCTCACATCCATACATGACCACAGGAAAAACCATAGCCTTGACTAGACGGACCTTAGTCGGCAAAGTAATGCCTCTGCTTTTGAATATACTATCTAGGTTGGTCATAACTTTTCTTCCAAGGAGTAAGCGTCTTTTAATTTCATGGCTGCAGTCACCATCTGCAGTGGTTTTGGAGCCCAAAAAAATAAAGTCTGACACTGTTTCTACTATTTCCCCATCTATTTCCCATGAAGTGATGGGACCGGATGCCATAATCTTCATTTTCTGAATATTGAGATTTAAGCCAACTTTTTCGCTCTCCTCTTTCACTTTCATCAAGAGGCATTTTAGGTCCTCTTCACTTTCTGCCATAAGGGTGGTGTCATCTGCATATCTGAGGTTATTGATATTTCTCCCAGCAATCTTGATTCCAGCTTGTGTTTCTTCCAGTCCAGCGTTTCTCATGATGTACTCTGCATATAAGTTAAATAAGCAGGGTGACAATATACAGTCTTGACGTACTCCTTTTCCTATTTGGAACCAGTCTGTTGTTCCATGTCCTGTTCTAACTGTTGCCTCCTGACCTGCATACAGATTTCTCAAGAGGCAGGTTAGGGGTCTGGTATTCCCATCTCTTTCAGAATTTTCCACAGTTGATTGTGATCCACACAGTCAAAGGCTTTGGGATAGTCAATAAAGGAGAAGTACATGTTTTTCTGGAACTCTCTTGCTTTTTCCATGATCCAGCGGATGTTGGCAATTTGATCTCTGGTTCCTCTGCCTTTTCTAAAGCAAGCATCTTTTAATTTCATGGCTGCAGTCACCATTTGCTGTGATATTGGAATCCAAGAAAATAAAGTCTGCCACTGTTTCCATTTCTTTCCCATCTATTTGCCATGAATTGACGGGACCAGATGTCATGATCTTCACTTTTTGAATGTTGAGTTTTAGGCCAGATTTTTCACTCTCTTCTTTCACCTTCATCAAGAGGCTCTTTAATTCCTCTTCCCTTTCTGCCATAAGGGTGCTGTCATCTGCATATCTGAGGTTATTGATATTTCTCCCAGCAATATTGATTCCAGCCTGGCATTTTGCATAATGTACTCTGCATATAAGTTAAATAAGCAGGGTGAGACTATACAGCCTTGATGTATTCCTTTCCCAATTTTTAAGCATTGCTCCATGTCTGGTTCTAACTGTTGCTTATAATATAATATAAATAAGTATTCATATATATTATAATTAATTATAAACAAAATATATATTACATTACATTGTATATATTATATTGTATATTATATGTCATTGATTTCATATATTATAATATATCATATATAATATAATTAATATGCACTATATAATATATGATATATTCATATATAATTATACATTGTACATTATATATTACATTATACAAATTAAACAATATATTGTGTTTAGTTATAATATATGTTATATTTAAAGTATAACACATAATTATAAATATTATTATATAGTGTATATCATATAATAAATATAATAAAGCACTTATGAAATGCTGTTAATTTATCCCATCCTTACAACAGCATTATGGGCTTGAAATTTCTGCCCCTACTTAACTCCTGGGGAAGAATTGAACCTCCCACCATGTGACTTACCCAAGGACATACAGCTAGTTAGTGGCAAAATTGGGAGAAACTCAATTCTTCTGACTCCAGACCCTTAGATGTTTCTACACCATTGTACTAGCTCTCTGAGTTCTTCTCCTTCAAAGAAGTGTTCCTGAAGACTGAGCTCCACTTCCAAAGTGGATCCTGAATTGGTAAGAACCTCTGCCCAGCCTGGCAGACTCAATCTGGCCTGGTTTTCAGTTTTTTGAAAGTGATTTGTCCTGGCATTTACCTGCAGCTCTTTATTGCATCACTACAATACAGTTTTTTTTAATGTCTTGGGTACACTAAGATTATTACTGAAAAATACAGATTTAAAAATTGATATATTAAACAGAAAGCAAAGAGAGAAAAATCCAAAATGTTCATCACTAACACCATGTTGGGGATTGGTTTTGCTGTTCGGTGGTGAACTTTAAGAAAATAAACCAGATGTCATTGAAACAAATTAAATGTCCTTCATAGGGGACTGGTTAAATAAACTGCAGTACAAGGAAGTACTATATAGATGTTAAGAAAAGAATAAGACAAATCAATATAAGGAGTGATTTCCAAGCTATATTGTTAAATTAAAACAGATAAAGAGGGAAAAAGCAGTGTCAGTAGTACCCTATCATTTGTGATATATTTATATATGTATAGGATAATAGAATATCTCCAGAGTGATACACAAAAATTGGAAATGGTGAATGTTCCTGGGAAACACAAATGAGAGACAAGGATGGAATGGAGACTTCCTTTTCACTATCTCTTTATACCATTTGTTTATACCATCTGAATTTTTACCATATACCTGTTCAGTTCAGTTCAGTCGCTCAGTCGTGTCTGACTCTTTGAGACCCCATGAATCGCAGCACGCCAGGCCTCCCTGTCCATCACCATCTCCCAGAGTTCACTCAGACTCACGTCCATCGAGTCCGTGATGCCATCCAGCCATCTCATCCTCTGTCGTCCCCTTCTCCTCCTGCCCCCAATCCCTCCCAGCATCAGAGTCTTTTCCAATGAGTCATCTCTTCGCATGAGGTGGCCAAAGTACTGGAGCTTCAGCTTTAGCATCATTCCTTCCAAAGAAATCCCAGGGTTGATCTCCTTCAGAATGGACTGGTTGGATCTCCCTGCAGTCCAAGGGACTCTCAAGAGTCTTCTCCAACACCACAGTTCAAAAGCATCAATTCTTCGGCACTCAGCCTTCTTCACAGTCCAACTCTCACATCCATACATGACCACTGGAAAACCATAGCCTTGACTAGACGGACCTTAGTCGGCAAAGTAATGTCTCTGCTTTTGAATATACTATCTAGGTTGGTTATAACTTTTATATTTTTAGTTATACAGTGCTTTATATTTTAAAAAATATTTTTAAATATATGACTTTATTTAATATACATGCAATTCAGGTAGTAAATCTTGTGCCTTTCTCATGGAGAACTTCAAACTGGTTTCTGCTCAACCTACTTTCCAGCTTCCCCTCTCCACTCCCTGCACACTCTAGACACACCTTAGAGAAGACTGATCTACACTTTCCCTCTCTCTTGCCAGCAGGGCCTCCAACTCCACTCTTACTCTCTTCTAATTAATGTAACTAGGTACTGTGTTCCATAATTACAGGGTTTGTCAGTGAAATCAATAGTTGCCTCCCTTGTGACAATGACATTTTAGCTCCCTCAGTCTCCCCAGAGCCCAGCAGCTTCTCTGTGCCAACAAAACTCCCAAGACTATTAACATGTTCCTTGGCTCTCACTCATGTTCATGCATGCAAGTAAATGAGCAGATTCTCAAATCACATGATTTCATACACCCTATCCATGATTACTATTGTTATTTAGTCACTAAGTTGTGCCCAACTCTTTTGCAATCCCATGGACTATAGCACTCCAAGCTCCCCTGTCCATGGGATTTCCCAGGCAAGAATAGTGGAGTGGGTTGACATTTTCTTCTCCAGGGAAATGTCTTCTTCCCGACCCAGGGATCAAACCCATGTCTCCTGCTTGGCAGGCAGATTCTTTACTGCTGAGCCACCTGGGAAGACTCTATCCATGATTATTTGGAGATAAAATTACAATCAAATATGCATTTTTAAGACTTTATCAAGGTATAGTTTCAGTTCAGTTTCATTCAGTTGCTCAATCATGTCCAACTCTTTGCGACCCCATGACTGCAGCACGCCAGGCTTCCCTGTCCATCATCAACTCCAGAGCTTGCTCAAACTCATGTCCATCGAGTCGGTGATGCCATCCAACCATCTCATCCTCTGTCGTCCCCTTCTCCTCCTGCCTTCAATCTTTCCCAGCCTCAGGGTTTTTTCCAATGAGTCGTTCTTTGTATCAGGTGGCCAAAGTATTATTTACATATTACAAGGTATTGTTTACATAATACAAAATCCAGCATTGTATGCCTATGGTTAAGTGATTTTTAGTAAATGTGATTAGTTAATGTGATTTATGTGATTTTTAGTAAATACAAATATGTATTGTTTACATATTACAAGGTATAGTTTACATATTACAAAATCCAGCATTGTATGCCTATGGTTACATGATTTTTAGTAAATGTAAAGAGTTACATTTTTTAATAATGTTTTCATGTATTCTTTCGATTTTGACCTGAAGAACCTAACATAACGTATCCTACATCATATTAGGTTTCTGATATGACTCAATTTCTTCTTTTTTTAAAAATGTTTTAGTTTTTGCCCACTTCACGTGGCCTGTGGGATCCTGGTTCCCTGCTCAGGGATCGAATCCATGTCCCCTGCATTGTAAGCATGGAGTCTTAACTACTGGACTGCCAGAGAAGTCCCTCAATTTCTTTCTTCTGACTTCAACTCCCAAATTTGTTTCCTGCCCTACTCCTTAATGAAAGAGATCTAATTCTATTGTTCCTTAAAACCAGAGCATGTCAGAGTTGGTAGGACCCTTAGAAATCAACTAGAGATGGGAAAGTTTGCCTAAAGTCATATAACAGGTAAATAGCAGAGTCAGGGCTAAAATCCAGGATTCTTGCCCTTAGCCCCCAAAACTTCAAACTATGGGACAAAGCCTCTTCTCTTAAGTGTTCGTAGTGTCCTGGAAATCAATATACCAACTACCATCAATTTGTCCAGCTAAATCTAAAGATCTGATGATGGAGGAAGGGCTTGGGTTGAGGGTGGGCCTCGAGAACAGGTAGCAAATATAAGCTCTTTCCTTTACGATTCTTCTGGGTGAATTTCTTTCTTCTAATTTAGCATGATTAACCAAAATAGTTTCTTTTCTGTCCAGAGAAGGACCTTACAATCACTAGTCAAGTGTATCTATTATTATTATTATTGCATTTTCTCCATTATATGTTAACAAGATGTGAAGGTAGTATGAAGCAGTAGTAAATGAAACCAACAAAGTCACTGCTTCCTGCTTTTGTCAAAAATTACGCTAAAATTAGCCTCTATTCCCCATGGATTTGAGCCAGAGAAAGCAATTTCACTTCTCGTTTTGTTTTTCTAGCAATCAGTTTGTAACAATTAAGCTGTTGGTAATAAAGCAAGAAGTATACTTAATATATTTTTATGAACAAAACACATCGTTTTCTAATTTCAATGATAGTGGCAATTGTTGTCACCATAGTAGGAGGGACCTTGCCAACAACAGTTCTGAGGTACTGAATATGGTATTCTGAACTTCAGAGGAAAACTCCAAAGTGTTCAGATTGACATGGAATCACTGTCAACTGTTTTTTCTAATTTTTATTAGAAATCATGCTTTCCCCTCATAATTCCCATCTAAGAATGTATTCTAAGAAAAAGCAGATTTTTATGTATAAAGATATTCATCAGAATTTTTATGAGTGAAATCTTAGAAATAATTAGAAGTCATTAAATAAAATATGATCATTTCATAAAAGAGAATTTTATGCATCCATTAAAGTCACATTTTCAAATAGTTTGTTCATTTTTTAAAATGTTTTCCCAGGTGTGTCTTAGAGATGACTATGAAATTTTTAAAATATTTATTTATTTGGCTGCACCAGGTTTTAGTTGCAGCTGTAGAATCTAGTTCCCTGACCAGGGATCAAACCCAGGCCCCCTGCATTGGGACTGCAGAGTCCCAGCCACTGGACCACCAGTGAAGTTCATAAAAGAGAATTTTATGCAGCCATTAAAGTCACGTTTTCAAATATTTTGTTCATTTTTAGTTTATTCACTGAGATATAATTTATATACCATAAACTTCATCAGTTTAAAGTGTATATATTCAAAGCTTTTTAGTGTATTTACAAAACTGTGGAATGATCACTGTAACCTAATTTTAGAATTTTTTCATCCCTCCAAAGAGAAATTTGTACCTATTAGCAGTCACTTTCCATATCTCCAACCTATAAACTTATAAGAAAATACAGGACTGCCCTAGTGGCACAGTGGATAGGAATTTGCCTGCCAATGCAAGGAACACGGGTTTGATCCCTGGTCCAGGAAAAATCCACATGCTGAGGGCAACTAAAGCCCCTGTGCCACAATTACTGAGCCTGCACTCTAGAGACCCCAAGCCACAACTAATGAGCCCCGTGCCCCATGTGCACTTAGAGCCCATGCTCCGCAACAAGAGAAGCCACTGCAATGAGAAGCCCAGGCACCCCAACAAAGAGTAGCCCCTGCTCACTGCATCAAGAAAAAGCCTGCACACAGCAGTGAAGACCCAGGGCAACCCAAAGTAAATAAACAGCTGGTTTTTTTTTGGTTTGTTTTTTGGTTTTGTTTGTTTGTTTTTGTTTTTTTTTAATTTTTACTTTTTTTTTGTTTTTTGTTTTTTTTATTTTTTAAATTTTAAAATCTTTCTTACATGCGTTCCCAAACATGTAAAAGAGAAAAATATTAATAACTCTAAAGACGACTGGACAAAGGAAAGGCAACCACAGAATAGGGATACAAATGAATAATATACATATGAAAAGATGTTCAACTTGGTAGGTAATAAAGGAAATAAAGGAAATCAACATAAGAAACACTTTCCCCCTAATCAGATGGGCGGAAATGAAAAAGACTGGTAACATCTGGTACTAGTACGGGTGTGGGGAAAGAGGTATCCTAAGACACTGCTGGCAGGAGTCTGAATTGTTAACAACTGTTTTTGGAAAATACTCTGAATCCCTTTATTTACTATTCTTAAAGCACATATCACTGGAGTCACAACCCCACTTTGGAAATCTATCCTATAGTGATTAAAGGAGTATAAAGAACCAGTATGTAAGGGTATATGTACAAGACTGGTTTCTACAAGGACTGCAAATTGCAGAGCAGTGTGTACAGTACGATCCTTCCTTTGTGCTGGGCACTGTTCTTGGCATAAGCAATACATGCCTACTTTCAGGCCTCCCAGCAACCCTATGATGGCAGACAATAGTCTCACTCTCCATGGGGAAGCTGGGGCTTGGAGAAGTGAAGCAACTTGCTTTGGGTCTTATATGCAACTACCAAATGGCAGAGCCAGGACTCATACCTAGGTCCACCTGACCCCCAACCAAGATATCTGCCAAGAATGATAACTTCCTGGTTATCATTACCCTCCTTTATTGGGGTCGTGGTGGTGGTTAATCTTCAGGGACATCAGTTTTTAAGATGCAATGTGAACTCCTGTCTCAATGAAAAGGGTGGAAGTTTGTGATGCTAGAATTGGGTGAGAGAATAGTGGGGGATTAGATTGTGGGGAACATATAAAATTCATTAATTTATCCATCTAACAAATATTTAGTAGCCTTTACTATATGACAGGGACTGTTTAAAGCATGGGGAGGGGATTCATCAATGATCAAACAGAGAAAAATCTCGGCCCTTGAAAACTTACCTTTGGTGGGGATGAGGCAGACAATTAACAAATTATACTTTCTGTAACAAAATATATTCAATATATAATTATATTATACAATATAAACATAAAGCAAAATATACTCAATATATAATTATATTATACAATATAAACATAAAGATAGATAGAGATACTATGGAAATGGTGAATAGAGCTATGGAAGAAAATTAAGCAGGGAAAAGGGGTGGGGAGATGGGGGCGTTGGAAGGGATATTGTGATTATAGAAATGGTGGCCAGAAAAGGACTCATTGAGAAGGAAATATTTAAGCAGACAGCTGAAGGATATGAGACAAGAGCCATGCAGATACATGGTGGGGGGGGGGGGCGGGCGGGGGGTGAGGAGGCAGAAGAGCATTGTAGTAGAGAGAGCAAGGGACCAGGTGGTAAGAGTCTACCTAATGTGTCCAGTGAGGAGGGAGGAGGCCCAGGGGCTGGGACTGAAGGGGGGAGGGGGAGAGAAGTGGATAACGAGGTCAGAGAGGGATCTGTATGTGCAGAGGCTTGGGGGTCATGACTTTACCTTGTCCTCAGAAGGAGATGGGGAACCATTGGAGTTATAAGAAGAAGGGTGAAAAGATGTGATGACCTTTTTTTTTTTTTAACTTTTAAGAGGGTCACTGTGGCAGCTGTGTTGGAAAATAAAAAAAAAAGAGGGGAGGCAAGCATGGAAAAAGGAAGACCAAATGGAAGACTAATGCAATGATTAAGGTGATGGTGGCTTTGATCCAGGTGGCAGAGGGGAGATACAAGAAGTGGTTAGATTCTGAATATATGTTGCAGGTAGAGTCAACAGGGTTTGCTGATTATTTAGATGTCTGATGCGAGAGGAAAAGTCTGCATGACAAGCTGGAAAATTGGACTTGCTATTTACTGAGGTGGACTTCCCTGGTGGCTGAACAGTAAAGAACCCGCCTGCCAATGCAGAAGATGCAGGTTTGACACTTGGGTCAGGAAGATCCACCAAGAAGGAAATGGCAACCCACTGGAGAGGCCACCCACTCCAGTATTCTTGCCTGGAGAATCCCATGGACAGAGGAGCCCGTGGGTTACAGTCCATGGGGTCGCAAAAGAGTCAGATACAACTTAGCAAATAAACAACAACTATTTACTGAGATGGGAAGGGACTGTGGGAGGAGCAGTCTGGTGCAGGGAGTTGGGGTGGGGAGGGGGCATACAGGCCAAGGATTTGATTGACTGGTATGAACTCACAAGGACAGGCCACTTCAGAAGACTCACCAGCTTCACTCCTTAAACCCTGTTGTGAATGAAACCCAGATAGCTTAGGACTAGCTTACACTCAGGGATAACCTGACAGTGAGGACTGAGGCCATCCTTTTCATCCTGAGGTGAAACTGAAAATGTTAGTTGCTCATTCGTGTCTGACTCTTTGTGACCCCGTGGACTGTAGCCCACGAGGCTCCTCTGTCCATGGGATTCTCCAAGGGAGAATACTGGAGTGGGTTGTCATGCCTTCCTCCAGGGGATCTTCCCAACCCAGGGATTGAACCCAGGTCTCCTGCAATGCAGGTGGATTCTTTACCATCTGAGCCACCAGGGAAGCATCCTGAGGTGCATCTGACTAAAAGCAAAAGAGGAAAAACAACAAACTAAAAAACTAAAAATTTCTTATATATCTGTACAGTGAATATAAATTGAAAGCCCAGCACCAGGTATTACGGAAGATGCAGCAAGGAAAGTTGTCTGTGGATGGTGGAGAGCAATGGCCCCTCCCAAGTAGAGCGATGGGAAATCATGGTAGGCAGAATAATACCACATCTTAACACAGTGGCTTGCTTTCCAGACAAGATTTAAAGGTTGTGAGCCTTCACCAACTTTTCCAAGGGAAGGAAGGTGAAGTCGCTCAGTCGTGTCCAACTCTTGGCGACCCCGTGGACTGTAACCTACTAGGCTTCTCCGTCCATGGGATTCTCCAGGCAAGAATATTGGAGTGTATTGCCATTTCCTTCTCCAGGGGATCTTCCCTACCCAGGGATCAAACCCGGGTCTCCCACATTGGAGGCAGACGCTTTAACCTGTGAGGAAGGAGAGCTCATTTCTTTCCCTGTGGCCCTTCTCAAATTGGGAAGGATTCTCCTTCAGTCAGTGTCACTTTTACAGCCTCCTCTGGAGACTTCCTACAATTCCCGCTCTTAGATTTTCCATTTATGTTGATGCTTGGATCACATGCAAAAACCTTTTAGAAATCCCAATGTATTATAGGGCTTCCCAGGTGGCTCTAGTGGTTAAGAACCCACCTGCCAATACAAGAGACAGGAGACCCAGGTTTGATCCCTGACTCAGGAAGACCCCTGAAGAAGGAAATGGCAACCCACTCCAGTATTCTTGCCTGGAGAATCCCATGGACAGAGGAGCCTCTCGTGCTTCAGTGGGACGTGCTAGAGTGGGACAAGACTGAGTGACTGAGCACACATGCACAACATATTATACGATTTAAAGCATTAGTACCGCCTGCCTGTTAAGCAGACAAAGTCCTCCTGTGTGGTGTGCTGACTCAACTTGCCCACAAGTAGCACACATCTAGGAGGAGGATAACTAACTTTATCCAGAGAAACACAACCTAAGAGCCATAAAAAGATAGAAAATACATTGTGGCTTTTCCGGTAAGCGGCCTGAGGTGACTCCTAAAAATGGTGCGCTATTCACTTGACCCAGAAAACCCCACAAAATCATGCAAATCAAGAGGTTCAAATCTTCGTGTACACTTTAAGAACACTCGTGAAACTGCCCAGGCCATAAAGGGTATGCATATCCGAAAAGCCACCAAGTATCTGAAGGACGTCACGTTAAAGAAGCAGTGTGTGCCGTTCCGCCGCTACAACGGTGGAGTTGGCAGGTGTGCACAGGCCAAACAGTGGGGCTGGACTCAGGGTCGATGGCCCAAAAAGAGTGCTGAATTTTTACTACACATGCTCAAAAATGCAGAGAGTAATGCTGAACTTAAGGGCTTAGATGTAGATTCTCTGGTCATTGAGCACATCCAAGTGAACAAAGCCCCCAAGATGCGACGCAGGACTTACAGAGCTCACGGTCGGATCAACCCCTACATGAGCTCTCCCTGCCACATTGAGATGATCCTTACTGAAAAAGAACAGATTGTTCCTAAACCAGAAGAGGAGGTTGCACAGAAGAAAAAGATATCCCAGAAGAAACTGAAGAAACAAAAACTTATGGCCCGGGAATAAATGCCGCAAAAAATAAATGCAAATAAAAGTAAAAAAAAAAAAAAGAAAAGAAAATACATTGTGAATTCGGACCTGCATCCCTCCCATCTTCAGGGAATCAACCAGCCAGGTAGGAGGCAAGGAAGGGCTTTGCAGAGAACCTTTCAAACTTGCACCAGCAAACACCATCCTCTCTGCCTTTGTGACCCATCAGTATTCTGACAAATTACTACAAATTTTGTGGCTTAAAGCAACACAGATGTATTTTTTTCTTACAGTTCTGGAGGTCAGAAGTCCTACAGTCAGAATGCCTATAGGGCAGCACTCCTTCTCAAGGATCTAGGAGAGAATCTGTTTCCTTGTCTTTTCCAGCTTCCAGAAGTATTTACATTCCCTAGCTTGTGACACTTTACCCCATCTTCAGAGCACATCACTGCAACCTCCGCTTCCATCATCACATCTCCTTTTCTGTCTCCCTCTTATAAGGACCCTGGTGATGGGGATTTCCCTGGTGGTCCACTGGTTAAGAATCCACCTTGCAATGTAGGGGATGTGGGTTCGATCCCTGGTTAGGCAACTAGGATCCCACATGCCGCAAAGCAACTACTGAGCCAGTGCATGCCACAACTAGAGAGTCCATGCACTGCAATGAAAGAGCCTGCATTATGCAATTAGGACCCAACAGAGTCAAATAAATAAATAAAAGGGCCCCTGCAATGTATTGGATAATCCGGGATAATCTTCCCATCTCAGGATTCCTAACACAGTAACATCTACAACGGATCTTTCACCATGTGAGGCAACAATTCCAGGAGTTTTCTGTAGATGTTCTTTATCGAATTGAGGAGGTCCCTCCTCTATTCCTAGTGAACTGAGAGTTTTTATTCTGAATGAGTATTGCATTTTATACAAAAAAGCACTTTTTCTGCATCAATTGAGATGATCATGCAAATTTTCTTCTGTGGATTACATACATTAATTGTTGAATATTGAATTAGCCTTGCATCCCTGGAATAAACCCCACTTGGTCATGGCACATGATTATCTTAATACACTGTGGAAATCTATTTAATAATATTTGTTAAGGACCTTTGCATCTATATTTATGAGGGTTATTGGTGTATAGTTTTTTGTTTAGTATGTGATATTTTTGTCTGGTTTGATATCAGGTAAATACTATCTTCATAAAATGAATTGAGAAGTTTTCCCTCTTCTTTTACTTTCTGGAAGACAAAATTACTCTGAGTTTGAGAAGTAATTCTATTCTCCTATTCTAATTCTATCTACTGGAATTTCCTGTTAAAATGCAAGTTTTTCTGGAAATCATATTAAACAATTATCAATTATTAGTATGTAATAGGAAATTAACAGATCAGCTAGTAGAGAGCAAGAATGTGAGAGAACTGGAAAGAATTTTGACAGAGGGCACAACAGGTTTACAGAAGGCTGCTAGGCTTAAATAGGTAGTAACAGCTCGCTTTCCCAAGGGTTGGGCAAGACAAGGAGTGGTTCTTTGTTTGTTGTTCAGTTGCTAAGTCCTGTCTGACTTTTTGCAGCCCCATGTACTGTAGCACACCAAGCTTCCCGCTCCTTCACTATCTCCCAGAGTTTGCTCTAATTCATGTCTGTTGATTTGGTGATGCTGTCTAACCATTTCATTCTCTGCTGCACCTCCTTTTGCCCTCAGTATTTCCCAGCATCAGGATCTTTTCCAGTGAGTTAGATCGTCACATCAAGTGGCCAAAGTATTTGGAGCTTCAGCTTCAGCATCAGTCCTTCCAATGAATATTCTGGATTGATTTCCTTGAGGATTGATTGGTTTGATCTCCTTACTATCCAAGGGACTCTCAAAAGTCTTTTCCAGCACCACAATTCAAAAGCATCAATTCTTCATCACTCAGCCATCTTTATGGACCAACTCTCATGTCTGTACATGACTCCTGGAAAAACCATAATTTTGACTATGTGGACCTGTGTTGGCAGAGTGATGTCTCTGTTTTTTAATACACTAACTAGGTTTGTCATAGCTTTCCTTCCAAGGAGCAAGCGTCTTTTAATTTCATGGCTGCAGTAACCATCCACAGTGATTTTGGAGCCCAAGAAAATAAAATCTGTCACTGCTTCTCCACTTTGTCCCCTTCTGTTTGCCATCAAGTGATGGACTGGATGCCATGATCTTAGTGTTTTGAATGTTAATCCAGCTTCTTCACTCTCCCTTTTCACCTTCATCAAGAGGCCCTTCAGTTCCTCTTTGCTTTCTGCCATAAGGGTGGTATCGTATGCATATCTGAGGTTATTGATATTTCTCCTGGCAATCTTGATTCCAGCTTGTGATTCATCCAGCCTGCCATTTCACATGATGCATATAAGTCAAGTAAGCAGAGTGACAAATACAGCTTTGTTGTACTCCGTTCCCAATTTTGAACCAGTCAGTTGATCCATGTAAGGTTCTAACTGTTGCTTCTTGGTCCACATATAGGTTTCTCAGGAGACAGGTCAGGTGGTCTCATATTCCCATCTCTTTAAGAATTTCCCACAGTTTATTGTGATCCATACAATCAAAGGCTTTAGGGCAGTCAATGAAGCAGAAGTAGATGTTTTTTCTGGAACTCCCATGCTTTCCCCATGATCCAATGACTGTTGGCAATTTGATCTCCGTTTCCTCTGCCTCTTTGAAACCCAGACTGTATTATCTGGAAGTTCTCCATTCATGTACTACTGAAGCCTAGCTTGAAGGACTTTGAGCTTAACCTTGTTAGTATGTGAAATGAGTGCAACTGCCTGGTAGTTTGAACATTCTTTGGCATTGCCTTTCTTTGAGATTGGAATGAAAACTGATGTTTTCCAGTCCTGTGGTCACTGCTGAGTTTTCCAAATTTGCTGACATATTGAGTACAGCACTTGAAAAGCATCATTTTTTAGGATTTGAAATAGCTGTGTTGGAATTCCGTCACATCCACTAGCTTTGTTTGTAGTAATGCTTCTTAAGACTCACTTGACTTCACACTCCAGGATGTCTGGCTCTAGGTGAGTGACCATACCATCGTGGTTATCCATGTCATTATGACCTTTTTTGTACAGTTGTGTGTATTTTTGCCACCTCTTCTTAATATCTTGTTTTTGTTAGGTCCATACTGTTTCTGTTTTTTTTTTTTTTTATCGTGCCCATCCTTGCATGAAATATTCCCTTGATATCTCCAATTTTATTGAAGAGATCGTTTCTCTTTCCTATTTGATTTTTTCCTCTACTTCTTTGCATTGTTCATTAAACTTCTTCTTATATCTCCTTGCTATTCTCTGGAACTCTGCATTCAGTTGGGTATGTCTTTTCCTTTCTCCCTTGCTTTTTGCTTCTCTTCTTTCCTCAGCTATTTGTAAAGCCTCCTCAAACAACAACTTTGCCTTCTTGAGTGTCTTTTTCTTTGGGATGGTTTTAGTCACTGCCTCCTATAAAATGTTACAAACCTCTGTCCAGAGTTCTTCAGGCACTCTGTCTACCAGATCTAATCCCCTGAATCTATTCTTAAGATCCAATGTATAATTATAAGGGATTTGACTTACACCATACCTGACTGGCCTAGTGGTTTTCCCTACTTTCTTCAATTAAAGTACAGGCTAGGAGTCAGCCAATTAGAGCAAAGTACAAGCTTCAAGTCAGTCAATCAGTACAAAGTGCAGGCTAAGAGTAGGCCAATCAGGACAATATATAGGCTAATAGTCAGCCAATCTGGGTTAAGTACAGGTACAAGTCAGCCAATCACAGCAAAGTACAGCTTAGTGGTCAGCCAATCAGAGCAAAGTACAGGCTATGAGTTAGCCAATCTGGGAAAATTACAGGCTAGTACATAGCCAGTCAGGGCAAAGTACGTGCTAGGAGTCAGCCAATCAGGGCAAAGTCAGGCCAGGAGTAAGACAATCGGAGCAGTGTACAGGCTAGCACACAGCCAATGTGGGCTAAGTATAGGCTGGGAATCAGACAATCACAGCAAAATATAGGTTAGTGGTCAGCCAATCAGAGCAAAGTACCAGCTAGGAGTCTGCTAATCAGGGCAAAGTACAGGCTAGGAATCAGACAACCAGTGCAATGTGCAGGCTAGAAGTCAATCAGTGCAAAGTACTAGCTAGAAGTTGGCTGCTGCTGAGTCGCTTCAGTCATGTCTGACTCTGTGTGACCCCAGAGACGGCAGCCCACCAGGTTCCCCCGTCCCTGGGATTCTCCAGGCAAGAACACTGGAGTGGGTTGCCATTTCCTGCTCCAATGCATGCAAGTGAAAAATGAAAGTGAAGTCGCTCAGTCGTGTCCGACTCTTCGCAACCTGACAGGCGGCTTGGGTGCTTCATTACAACATGGTGAGGTGGAAATCTTAGCTTCCCACTTGGTCTTTGCCGATGGGGATCGGGGTGAGGCCACTTTTTTTTTTTTTTTTTTCTGTAGTGCTTAGCTGGAGTAAAGCAGTTTTTGTCTAAACATTTTCTGTCATTCTAGGCTGTCCATTTTCTGGTCTTGGGCTAAAGAAAGCAGGCTTTTCTTGGGGCTTTTATGTCTGCATTCATTACCAGTTCTGGGTTGCCATCTTCCTCAGGTCCAAGTCTAGGCTATATGAGGCAAAAAGGAAACCCGCAGAACTCACCACCAACTCATTCCTTGGGTCCTAAAATCCCTAGATGGGCTGTCTTCTTCTCTCCACCTTCATATAGAATGTCAAGAGTTTTTAGTTGTAATGCAGCAGAGAAATAGCAAAAAGAATGTGTACTCCACCTTCTAGAAAGCAGAGGTCCTGGGCTTTTTTAAAAAAAATTTCAAAGAATATAGAACAAAGGTAAAAACACTTTCTCAGTCTCACTCATAATCAAGAAAAAAGGCAGTCTCAGGACCCAGGGATATCTCTCTAAGGAAATACCACTCTTGGCTTTACTACCCTTTGGTCAACTGGGAAACTCCAAATAAACACTTTAAAAAGAGTATTTTGAACTGCTTGCGTTCGTTCCTGTTCATCAGGGTTTTTGTTTGTTCAAATTGAGCTGCACAGAGCATGTTCCTCAGAATCACCTTGTGATGCTTATTAAAAATGCATTCAGGCCGACTGAGAGAGGAAGGGGAAAATGTGGACATGAACCAGGAGGAACACCATGTGAATCCTGAGGCAGGGATTGGACTTATTCTGCCTTAAGCCAAGGGATGGCTGGCCACCAGCAGAAGCCAGGAGAAAGCATTTGGTAACCAGACTGATGGAATTTGAAGGAACTGGGAGTTCTATGAAGAAAATGGCTTCATCAAAGATCAAGCCCTGAGCCTTTGGAGTGGGAGCATTGACTCCAAGATGCTAGACTACCAGAGAACTAACACTAGGGGGTATCAAATAGTGAGAACTCACATAAAGGAAACTGCTTGAATACAAGACCCGGCATCACCCAACCACCAGTAGCACCCGGTGCAGGATCCCTTATCTAAACAAAAAATTAAAAAAAAAAAAACTACAAACCATTAGCAGACAGGATTTCCACCTTGCCCAGGATTACCAGCCTTGCCCATCAGAGGAAAAGCAAACCAAAAAAACTCAGCACAAATCTCACCCTATGCAAAGCTTACACAAACCACTGGACCAACCTTAGGAGGGCAGAAACCAAAAGGAAGAAAGAATTCAACCTTTAAGCCTGGGAAAAAGAGATCCCAAATACATTAAGTTAAAAAAAATCATAATGAAAAGACAGAGAAATACTACACAAATGAAGGAACAAACTAGAAACACAGAAGTCCAAATAAATGAAGAAGAAATAGGCAAACTACCTGAAAAAGAATTCAGAATAATGATAGTAAAGATGATCAAAACCTTGAAAACAGAATGGAGAAAATGCAAGAATCAATTAACAAAGACCTAGAAGAATTAAAGAATAAACATACAGAGACAAACAATACAATTACTGAAATTAAAAATACTCTAGAAGGAATCAATAGCACAATATCTGAAGCAGAAGAATGAATCAGTGAGCTGAAAGGTAAAATGGTGGAAATAACTTCTGAAGAGAAGAATAAAGTAAAAAGAATGAAAAGAGCTGAAGACAGTCTCAGAGACCTGTGGGACAATATCAAATGCACCAACATTCAAATTATAGGGGTTCCAGAAGAAGAAGAGAAAAAGAAAGGGTATGAGAAACTTTCTGAAGAGATTATAGTTGAAAATTTTCCCAACATGGAAAAAGAAATAGTCAGTCAAGTTCAAGAGGTGCAAAGAGTCCCATACAAGGTAAACCTAAGGAGAAACACGAGACACATACTAATCAAACTAACAAAGACTAAACACAAAGAAAGAATATTAAAAGCAGAAAGGGAAAAGCAACAAGTAACATACAAGGGAAACCCCATACACTTAACAGCTGATCTTTCAGCAGAAACTCTGCAGGCCAGAAGGGAATGGCAAGATATATTTAAAGTACTGAAAGGAAAAAATCTACAACCAAGATTACTGTACCAGCAAGGATCTCATTCAAAATTGATGGAGAAATAAAAAGCTTTTCAGACAAGCAAAAGTTAAGAGAATTCAGTACCACCAAACCAGCTTTACAATAAGTGTTAAAGGGACTTATATAGCCAAGAAATACAAGAGAAGAAAAATATCTACAAAATCAACTGCAAACAGTTAAGAAAATGGCAGTAGGAACATATATATCAATGATTACTTTAAATGAAAACAGATTAAATGCTCCAACCAAAAGACACAGACTGGCTGAATGGATACAAAAACAAGACCCATATATATGCTGTCTACAAGAAACCCACTTCAGACCTAAAGACACATATAGATTGAAAGTGAGAAGATGGAAAAATATATTCCATGAAAATGGGACACAAAAGAAAGCTGGAGTAACAATCCTCACGTCAGACAAAATAGACCTTAAAATAAGAGTACTATAAGGGACAAGGAAGGACACTACACAATGATCAAGGGATCAATCCAAGAGGAAGACATAGCAATTGCAAATATCTATGCACCCAACATAGAAGCACCTCAATACATAAGACAACACTAACAGACATAAACGGAGAAATTGACAGTAACACAATAATAGTAGGAGACTTTAACACCCCACTCACACCAATGGACAGATCATCAAAACATAAAATTAATAAGGAAACACAAGTAAATGATACATTAGATGAGATGGATCTCATTGATATCTTTAGGACATTCCATCCAAATGCAGAATATACCTTCTTCTCAAGTGCATGTGGAACATTCTCTAGGATAGACCACACCTTGGGTCACAAATCAAACCTCAGTCAATTTAAGAAAATTGAAATTATATCAAGCATCTTCTCTGACCACAATGCAATGAGACTAGATATCAATTACAAGAAAAAAACTGTAAAAAACACAAACTCATGGAGATTAAACAATATGTTTCTAAACAACCAACAGGTTACTGAAGAAATCAAAAGGGAAATAAAAAAGTCTCTAGAAACAAATGACAATGAAAAGATGACAACTCAAAACCTATGGGATGCAGCAGAAGCAGTTTTAATAGGTAAGTTCATAGCAATACAATCCTACCTCAAGAAACGAGAAAAACATTGAATAGACAACCTAACTTTACACCTAAAACAACTGGAAAAAGAAGAACAAAAACAACCAAAATTAGTAGAAGGAAAGAAATCATAAAGATATGAGCAGAAATAAATGAAAAAGAAATGAAAGAAACAATAGTAAAGATTAATAAAACTAAAAGCTGGTTCTTTGCGAAGATAAACAAAATTGACAAACCTTTAGCCAGACTCATCAAGAAAAAAAGAAGAATCAAATTAACAAAATTAGAAATGAAAAAGGAGAGGTTACAACAGACAATGCAGAAATACAAAGGATTTTAAGAGACTATTATGAACAACTATGTGGCAATAAAATGGATAACCTAGAAGAAATGGACAGATTCTTGGAAAAGTTCAATCTTCCAAGACTGAACCAGGAAGAAATAGAAATTACGAACAACCCAATTACAAGCACTGAAATTGAAGCTGTGATCAAAAATCTCCCATAAAACAAAAGCCCAGGATCATATGGCTTCACAGGAGAATTCTATCAAATGTTTAGAAAAGAGCTAATGCCTATCCTTCTAAACTCTTCCAAAAAATTGCAGAGGAAGGAATACTTCCAAACTCATTCTATGAGGCCACCATCACCCTGATATCAAAACCAAAGACAACACACAAAAAAGAAAACTACAGGCTAATATCACTGATGAACGTAGATGCAAAAATCCTCAACAAAATTTTAGCAAACAGGATTCAGCAATACAGCTTACATATCATGATCAAGTTGGGTTTATTCCAGGGATGCAAGGATTCTTTAATATATGCAAATCAATCAATGTGATACAGCATATTAACAAATTGAAGATAAAAACCATATGATCATCTCAATAGATGCAGAAAAAGCCTTTGACAAAATTCAGCACCCATTTATGATTAAAACCCTTCAAAAAATGGGCATAGAATGAACCTACCTCAACATAGTAAAGGCAATATATAATAAGCCTACAGCAAACATTATTCTCAATGGTGAAAAACTGAAAGTATTTCCCCTAAGATCAGGAACAAGATAAGGGTGTCCACTTCACCACTATTATTCAACATAGTTCTGGAAGTCTTAGCTATAGCAATCAGAGAAGAAAAAGAAATAAAAGAAATCCAGATAGGAAAAGAAGAGGTAAAGCTCTCACTCTCTGCAGATGACATGATACTGTACATAGAAAACCCTAAAGATAGTATCAAAAAATTACTAGAGCTAATCATTGAATTTAGCAAAGTTGTAGGATACAAAATCAATACACAGAAATCACTTGCATTACTATATACTAACAATGAAAAATCAGAGAGAGAAATTAAGGAATCAATCCCATTCACCATTACCACAAAAAGAATTAAATATCTAGGAATAAACTTACCTAAGGAGACAAAAGAACTGTACATAAAAGAATTATAAGACACTAGTGAAAGAAATCAAAGATAACATAAACAGATGGAGAGATATTCCATGTTACTGGGTAGGAAGAATCAATTTTGTGAAAATGCCTATACTACCAAATACAACTACAGATTCAATGTGATCCCTATCAAATTACCAATGGCATTTTTCACATAACTAGAACAGAAAATTTCACAATTCATACGGAAACACAAAAGACCCCAAATAGCCAAAGCAGTCTTGAGAAAGAAGATTGGAGCTGGAGGAATCAACCTTCCTGACTTCAGATTATACTACAAAGCTACAGTCATCAGGACAGTATGGTACTGGCACAAAAACAGAAAAATAAACCCATGGAACAAGATAGAAAGCCCAGAAATAAAACCATGCACCCATGGGTACCTTATTTTTGACAAAGGAGGCAAGAATATACAATGGGGCAAAGAGAGCCTCTTCAATAAATGATCCTGGGAAAACTGGACAGCTACATGTAAAAGAATGAAATTAGAACACTTCCTAACACTATACACAAAGATAAACTCAAAATGGGTTAAAGACCTACATGAAACTATAAAATTCTTGGAGGAAAACATAGGCAGAACACTTGATGACATAAATCAAAGCAAGATCCTCTATGATCCACCTTCTAGAGTAACAGAAATAAAAACAAAAATAAACAAGTGGGACCTGATTAAACTTAAAAGCTTTTCCACAGCAAAGGAAACTATAAGCAAGGTAAAAAGACAACCCTCAGAATAGGAGAAAATAATAGCAAATGAAACAACTGAGAAAGGATTAATTTCTAAAATATACAAGCAGATCATACAACTCAATACCAGAAAAACCAACAACCCAATCAAAAAGTGGGGAAAAGACCTAAACAGACATTTCTCCCAAGAAGACATAAATATGGCTAACAAACACGTGAAAAGATGCTCAACATTGCTCACTGTTAGAGAAATGCAAATCAAAACTACAATGAGATACCACTTCACACTGGTCAGAATGGCCATCATCAAAAAATCTACAAACAATAAATGCTGGAGAGGGTGTGGAGAAAAGGGAACACTCTTAAAACTGTTGGCAGAAATGTAAATTGATATAGTCACTATGGAAGACGGTATGGAGATTCCTTATAAAAACTGTGAATAAAACCACCATATGACCCAGCAATCCCACTCCTAGGCATATACCCCAAAGAAAACAAAATTGAAATAAACACATGTATCCCATTGTTCATTGCAGCACTATTTACAATAGCTAGAACATGGGAGCAACCTAGATGTCCATTGACAGATGAATGGATAAAGAAGTGGTGGTACATAAACACAATGGAATATTACTCAGCCATATAAAGGAATGCTTTTGAGTCAATTCTGATGAGGTGGATGAACCTAGAACCTATTATACAGAGTGAAATAAGTCAGAAAGAGAAAGATAAGTACTGTATTCTAATGCATATATATGGAATCTAGAAAAACGGTACTGAAGAATTTATTTACAGGGCAGCAATGGAGAAACAAACAGAGAGAATGGACTTATGGACATGGGGACAAGGAAGGAGAGGGGGAGAAGGAAGGAGAGGGGGAGATGTATGGAGAGAGTAACATGGAAACTTACATTACTATATGCAAAATAGATAGCCAACGGAAATTTGCTGTATGGCTCAGGAAACTCAAACAGGGGCTCTGTATCAACCTAGAGGGGTGGGATGGGGAGGAGATGGGAGGGAGGTTCAAAATGGAGGGGGTATATGCATACCTATGGCTGATTCATGTTGAGGTTTGACAAAAAACAACAAAATTCTGTAAAGCAATTATCCTTCAATTAAAAAATAGATAAATTAAAAAGAAAGAAAAACAAATTTTAAAAAATGCATTCAGACCTTCCAAATCAGAGCCCAGGGCTGGAGACTTGGAATCAAAATTTTAACAAGCATTCCCTGCCCTCAAGAGATTCTGGTGTACCTTAACATTTGAGATGGAGAAGGCAATGGCACCCCACTCCAGTACTCTTGCCTGGAAAATCCCATGGATGGAGGAGCCTGGTAGGCTGCAGTCCATGGGGTCGCTAAGAGTCAAACAAGACTGAGCGACTTCCCTTTCCCTTTTCACTTTCATGCATTGGAGCAGGAAATGGCAACCCACTCCAGTGTTCTTGCCTGGAGAATCCCAGGGACGGGGGAGCCTAGTGGGCTGCTGTCTATGGGGTCGCACAGAGTCGGACATGACTGAAGCGACTTAGCAGCAGCAGCAGCATTTGAGAACCAGTGATCTAAGTCAGTGTGTGATAAAATTACAGACCAGGTGTAGGATGAAGTTTTTATTACAGGCCTGGAGGCTATCCTTTAGGGACTATTAATCATTAATCAGGGCCCTCCAGGCAGCAGGGATCAACCAGTTACTAATCCCCCTCATTGCCTTCACAGCCGGTCATTATTATGCTGCTTTGCACAAATGTCTGTAAAGTCCTCAGCCATTGCTTTCGTACATTTCACTTGCTTCCCAGAGCTATCAATCTGCTAAAACCACCAAAGACCATGAAACTGGGTCCATTCAGTGAAAACAAATCATCCTTTTCAAATAGACCATTTTAGATTACCTCCTGGAATCAACATCAAGCTTACTGATCTGTCCATTACACTTCCTCTCTTGTTTCCTTTTTTGAAACCTATGAACACATTTGCCTGCCTTCAGGCCTCTAGCACCTATCCTAGTAAATAAAAGTATCCACAAGAGTGGTTTCAATTCAGTTCAGTAGCTCAGTTGTGTCCAACTCCTTGAGACCCCATGGACCACAGCACACCAAGCTTCCCTGTCCATCACCAATTCCCAGAGCTTGTTCAAACTCATGTCCACCGAGTCGGTGATGCCATCCAACCAGCTCGTCCTCTGTCATCTTCTTCTCCTCCTGCCTTCAATCTTTCCATCTTCAAGAGTGGTTTAGGGGTCTGATTTGCAAGCACTCCAAATACTCGGACAGATGTAATTTGCCCTGACTGGAAAATTGACCTTGCTTAAAGCAATGAGATTCTCTCTTGATAACCATTTTACCCATCCTGGACTTCTCTTCCTTTACCAATGTTTGTTCTAGATTCTTTCTATTCAAAGTGGGGTTGGGGGAAGGGATAGCTATGGAGTTTGGGATGGACATGTACACATTGCTATATTTAAAATAGATAACCAACAAGGGCCTACTCTCTAGCACATGGAATTTTGCTTAATGTTACGTGGCAACCTGGATGGGAGGGGGGTTAGGGGGAGAATGGCTACATGTATACGTATGGCTATCACAACATTGTTCATCAACTATACCCCAACACAACATAAAAAGGTTAATTTAAAAAATTTGAAAAGAAATTGGTAAATACTATTAAAAAAAAAAAAAAAACAGAGTGGGGTTGGAAGTCCAGTTACATCAGCATCACCTGGGAGCTTGTCAGAAGCACAGGATCTTGGGCCCCACTCAGACCCACTGAATCAGAATCTCCATTTTAACAAAATCCTGAAGTGATGCACATGCATGTTAAAGTTTGAAAAGCCCCGGGTTAGACTTTTCAGTATGAAAAATTCTCCTTGATAGAAAAGATAGGTGCAAAGTGAACATAGAGGAGCTCTGTTCTGTCTTTATCATCCATCACTGTGTCACTTTCAATTGTATCCTTTTCTTTTTTAAATTTTGCTTTATTGATTGATTGATTTGGCTGAGACAAGTCTTACTTGTGGCATGTGAACACTTAGTTGTTGCATGTGGGATCTCATTCCCTGACCAGGGACTGAATCCCGGCTTCCTGCATTGGGAGTGCAGAGTCTTAGCCACTGGACCACCAGGGAAGTCCCTGTATCACTTTCTTGATTGTCTTCCTGCCCTTAACCTTACTGTGAAATGCTCTTTATGATGATCTTGCCAGTCTTTAAAAGCCTCAGGTCTACATCCAGTGTTGAGTCTTCTGAACAATTTATGCAGGTCTATACTAGCCTCCTGCACTTATCAGTGACCTTGTGGGGCTCCTTCCCAAATTTAACCTTCTAAGAACTGAAGGTAAGGGACTTTTCTTCATCAAGAATCTACAAGGTGGAGTGATTCTCTGCACAGAGAAATCTGTTGCAATCCAGGGTACAGAGCACTCAGGAGTGGCTACATCCCTCTCTTTCTGCACAGACCCTCAAACAAACCTAGATTTTCAAAAAGGTCCCTAAGACTGGCCCCTGAAGGATCTTGTTACTTATTCCAGAAAAGCAGACTATTCCATGTTTGGCTCCCAGTGAGTGATACATGCTTTCTTAGGTAAGCACAGACCTGGGAGACCACACACCGCTTTCCTACCCCAGCCCACTTGTCTCTGGGAGTCCCACCTTGGTTTCTTTGCTTGTTCATATACTGTTCCAGCTTCCACTTCTCATGCCCCCTGCTTGCAAGGCTATTTAGAGCGATCTGACAGCTTGGCGTCCGTGATGAGATACCAATATGGCTTACTGTAACTCCTCCCAGAGCTTGCAAGCCTTGGGGTGCCCAAGATTAGATGGGTATCCTGGATTAGATGGGTATCCTCCCCAATTTCATGCCACTCTCTGTTACCTGGGCCTCAAAGAGGAAAGAAAGCCCTGCTTTCTTTCAGTCTCTCAAAGTCTCCCTCAGGCAAGTCCAGAAACTCATGGTTCTCATTTGCTTAAGCACTGACGTGAAAAGTCTAGAAAAGGAATTCATGCCATTTTGTCCCCTTAGAACTCCTCTTGCCTTTGTCTAGCCCTCTTCACCACCAAAAACGTTTCTTTTCTCATGTTTACAGAGCAAAAGGTCTTCCCTTGTGGCTCAGGTGGCAAAGAATCTGCCTGCAATGTGGCAGACCTGGGTTTGATCCCTGGATTGGGAAGATCCCCTGGAGAAGGGAAAGGCTACCCACTCCAGTATTCTGGCCTGGAGAATTCCATAGACTGTATAGTCCATGGGGTCACAGAGTTGGACACGACTGAGCAACTTTCACTTCACTTCACAGAGCGAAAGACTCCACAAATTCATATATATATTCATATACAGATGGATATAAAAAGACACTGTTAGGTGTTTGGGGGAGAAAGAAGGGGAAATTGTATACTTTAGCAGTGACTGGTCTCCAGTCATTTCAGCCAGAAGTGCCCAATTATCACTGAATTTTTAAAGATTTTTTTAATGTGGACCTTTTCTAAAGTCTTTATTGAATTTATTCAATATTGTTTCTGTTTGATGTTTTGGTTTTTTGGCCCCGCAGCATGTGGGATCTTAGCTCCCTGACCAGGGATCAAACCTGCACCCAATGCATTAGAAGGTGAAGTCTTAACCACTGGACTGTCAAGGAAGTCCTTGCATTTGTTTAATTTCCAAACATTCAGGGAATTTCCCAGTTTTCTTTCCAATTATTGATTTCTACTATAATTCTTTTTCTACTGTGGTCAGTAAACATGCTCTGTACTATATTCATCTTTATAAATTTATTGATACTTTCATTACGGTCTAGCATGGTTTCTCATGCTGAATGTCCCTCACCCACTTGAAAAGACTGTGTCTTCTGCTGTTGTTGGAGGGAGAGAGCTGTAAATGTTAATTAGGGCAAGTTGTTTGATGGTATCTTAATGACCATCTACTTTTTCTATTGATGACTGAGAGAGGAGTGCTAAAGTCTTCAAATACAATTGTGGATTTGTTTATTTCTCCTTTAAATTCTACCAGGTTTTGCTTCACATATTTCACAGCTCTGTTATTAGGTACACACATATTCAGAATGATGACTTCTTACGAACTGAGCCTTTCATCATTATGAAATATCCTTCCCTATCTCCAGTAATACTCTTTATCTTAAAGTCTGTTTTATCTGATGTTAATATAATCACTAGATTTCTTACGCTTCTTGTTTGTGCAGTATATATTTTTCTGTCCTTTTACTTTTTTTTTTTTTTTTTTTTTTGGCAGCACCATGCAGTTTTCAGGATCTTTCAGGCTCCCTGAAGTGGAAGTGCTGCGTTCTAATCAAGGGAAGTGCTAGACCTCAAGGGAATTCCCTGTGTTTCTACTTTACCCTAGTATTTAAACTATTAAACTGGGTTTCCCTTTCTTATAGGGAAGGCTATTTATTTATTTATTGCAAGCCTGACAACATCTAGCTTTTATTTGGAGCGTTTACTACAGTCCCTGTAATTATTGATATGGTTGTTTCTAAATCTCCCATCTTGGGATTTCTTCATATTTGTCCTATTCTTTCTCTTTTTTTCCCTCCTTTTCTCCCTTCCTTAACATTTCCTGAGTATTTTTAGTATTCTATTTTGGCTTTTTAGCCATATGTCTTATTTTATGTTTTAGTAGTTGATCTGAACACCACAGTAGGAATCCATAACTTATCACAGTGTACTTTGAATTAATACTGTACCAGTTCACATAAAATGTAAGAGCCTTTTAACAGCACACTTCCCTTTACTCCTTTCCTTCCCATTGTAATCTTGTTTTCTACTTCTAAATAGATTACAAATCCTACAAGACACTGTTATTCTTTTTGTTTAAAATAGTCAATTGTCTTTTCAGTACATTAAGAAATGAAAAACGAGTCTTTTATGTTTACCCAGACATTAACATATCCAGTGCCTTTCATTCCTTCACGTAGCTCTGAATTTCCAGCTGGTATAATTTCCCTTAAGTCTGAAGAATTTCCTTTAATAATTCTTATGGAACAAGTCTGCTGGGGATGAATTACAATTGGTTCTCATTACTGAAAGTTCTGTAGTTATGTTCTATAGAGTCACCATGCACACTGAGTTAATGAAGCCTGAACCAGTGCCTCTAGGGCAAATACAAGGTTAGGGTCCTGCTAGCGTCTGGTCAAAACATGGTCATCAATGGATCAATAAGTAACCCTGTTTTATGTGTTTCCATTTAAAGATAACTTATTTAATATACCGACACATGTACTTTCTCTGTAAGGCACGTCAAGCCTTCTTGCACTTGGGAACACTAGACAGCACTTCAGCACAGCCTTGAGGGTCATTTTAAATAGCAAAATCACCAATAAAAATGTGGCAGTAAACAGACCACAGAAACGACACTTTTTTTTTTTTTTTTTAACAACATGAGAGCTGAAACAAGAAGGCATTGCTTTGCTTGACCTCAGCTGGGAATGTGCACTCCTGGGAATTCAAAATTTTGCCACTCTGTGCATGTCCCTGAATGACTTCAAAAGTGCCATAAGAGCATTGATTTGGGGGGTTACAGATAAATTTCAGCCAGTAGGTGAATTTGTAAATATGGAATCCATGAATAATGAGAATTGACAGTATCTGATATTTCTAGAATTTTTTATCATCCTTTAAAGAGTGTTGAGCTTAGTTCTAGCAGTTCTCACTCGTCTGATGCCTGAAAATAATTGTTCCATATATTTTGTTTACTTACATATGTTCACAGCCAGAAGGTAAGTCTGATGCCCATCACTCTATCATGCCCAAGCCATCCTTGAATTTGGAAGGGAAGATGTAAACTCTGTATTCAGTCTCCCAACAAGTATTGTGTGGATGTGAATGAAGAGGTATCCAGGGGTATCTTTGCAAAATTTGGTTATTGTATAAATGACTACTTTCTAGCATCCTATTAGGTGTTGTGAAAAATGAAGAAGAGTAAAAACTCTGCTCTTCTTCCTAAGGAATTTATATTTCAGAAGACAAGACGTCATACATGAAATGTCAGCATTTCTTTCACTACAGTCCTGATTGCCGGCCTTAACTCTGTTCCCCTGCAAGCCCTGCCCACAAAACTGTTACAGCGATGTCTTCAGGCTGAGGGGTCAAGCAAAATCTCCACTGGATACAATACCCTCAGGTTGCCCTATTACACTTGGGTCCTATTAATACATTTGACATTTGGGGTGACCAACTGATTCTGCTTTAACCAGAACTTTCTCAGGAAATTCTATGTCCCAGGAAACTAGACTAGTCAGCCACTGTAGCCCATGTTCCCCACAGATTTCCATTGCTTGGACATTAATTCAAAAAAAAGGTGTAATATGTGGAGTACACAGGAATGGTCTCTAGTCCTCAAATACTTTTATTTTATTTTTTTCTACAATGTCACATGGCTCACAATTCCATCAGAAATAATGATGCTGGGTTGGTGGCATTCTATTGGAAATTCTTGTTAAAATGCAAGTATTTCTGGAAATCATGACATTAAATAATAATCAATTATTAATATGCAATGTGAATTTAACAGATCAGCCAATAGAGACCAGGACTATGAGAGAACAGGAAAGATTAGGTTTGACAGAAGGCTGCCAGTTTTAAGTAAGTGGTAACACCTCCCTTTCCCAAGTGTTGGGCAAGACAAGTAGTGGTTCTTTACTTGTTTGTTGTTGTTCAGTCACTAAGTCCTATCCAACTCTTTGCAACCCCATGGACTGCAGCAAACCAGGCTTCCCTGTCCTTCCCCATCTCCTGGAGTTTGCTCAAACTTATGTCCACTGAGTCAGTGAAGTTATCTAACTCATCCACTGTCACCCCCTCCTACTTTTGCTTACAATCTTTCCCAGAATCAGAGTATTTTCCAATGAGTCAGCTCTTCCATCTGGTAGCCAAAGTACTGAGGCTTCAGCTTCAGCATCAGTCCTTCCAATGCTTATTCAGGGTTGATTTCCTTTAGGACTCACAGGTTCGATCTCCTTGCAAGGAGTCCAAGGGACTCTCAAATGTCTTCACCAGCACCACAGTTCAAAAGCATCAATTCTTCAGTGCTGAGCCGTCTTTATGGTGCAACTCTCACATCCATACACGATCACTGGAAAAACCATAGCTTTGACTATAGGGACTTTTGACAGTAAAGTGATGTCTCTTATTTTTAATACGCTGTCTAGGTTACTCACAGCGTTTCTTCCAAGGGGCAAATGTCTTTTAATTCCATGGCTGCAGTCACCATCCACGGTGATTTTGGAGCCCAAGAAAATAAAATGTCACTGCTTCTCCACTTTTCCCCTTATATTTGCCATGAAGTGGTGGGACCAGATGACATAATTTTAGTTTTTTTGATGTTGAGTTTCAAGCCAGCTTTTTCACTCTCCTCTTCTACCCTCATCAAGAGGCTCTTTAGTACCTTTTCACTTTCTGCCATTAGAGTGGTAACATCTGCATACCTAAGGTTGTTGATATTTCTCCTGGAAATCTTGATTTCAGCTGGTGATTCATCCAGCCTGGCATTTCACATGATGTACTCTGCATAGAAGTTAAATTAACAGGATGACAGTATACAGCCTTGTCATAGTCCTTTCCCAATTTTGAACCAGTCAGTTGTTTCATGTAATGTTCTAACTATTGATTCTTGACCCACATACAGATCTCTCGGGAGACAGGTAAGGTCGTCTGGTATTCCCATCACTTGAAGAATTTTCCACAATTTACTGTGATCCACACATTCAAGGCTTTCAGTTCAGTTCAGTTCAGTTCAGTCACTCAGGCGTGTCCGACTCTTTTCGACCCCATGAATCGCAGCACGCCAGGCCTCCCTGTCCATCACCAACTCCCGGAGTTCACTCAGACTCACGTCCATCAAGTCAGTGATGCCATCCAGCCATCTCATCCTCTGTCGTCCCCTTCTCCTCCTGCCCCCAACCCCTCCCAGCATCAGAGTCTTTTCCAATGAGTCAACTCTTCGCATGAGGTGGCCAAAGTACTGGAGTTACAGCTTTAGCATCATTCCCTCCAAAGAAATCCCAGGGCTGATCTCCTTGCAGTCCAAGGGACTCTCAAGAGTCTTAGTGTAGTCAATAAAGCAGAAGCAGATGTTTTTCTGGAACTCCCTTGCTCTCTCCATGGTCCAGTGAATGTTGGCAATTTGATCTCTAGTTCCTCTGTCTCTTTGAATCCAGCTTGTACACCTGGAAGTTCTCCATTCATGTACTGCTGAAGCCTAGGTTGAAGGATTTTGAGCATAACCTTGCTAGCATGTGAAATGAGCACAATTGTCTGCTAGTTTGGGAAGATCCCCTGGAGAAGGAAATGGCAACCCACTCCAGTATCCTTGCCTGGAAAATCTCATGGACAGAGGTGCCTGGTGGGCTGCAGTCCATGGGGTCACAAAGAGTGGGGCACGACTGAGTGACTAACAGTTACTTACTTTGAACATTACTTGGCATTGGCCTTCTTTGTGATTGGAATGAAAACTGACCTTTTCCAGTCTGAGGCCACTGATTTTTTTCCAAATTTGCTGACGTAGTGAGTGCATCACTTTCACAACATTATCTTTTAGGAATTGAAATAGCTCTGCTAAAATTTCATCACCTCCACTAGCTTTGTTTGTTGTAATGCTTCCTAAGGCCCACTTGACTAGATGAGTGACAAGGCCATTGTGGTTATCCCGGTCATTAAGATGTTTTTGTATGATGCTTCTGGGTATCCTTGCCACCTTTTCTTAATCTCTTCTGCTTCTGTTAGGCCCTTACCGTTTCTATTTTTTTTATTATGCCCATCCGGCATGAAACATTCCCTTGATATTTCCAATTTTCTTAAAGAGATCTCTAGTCTTTCCCAATCTACTGTTTTCCTCTACTTTCCATTGCTCATTTAATGGCTTCTTATCTCTCCTTGCTAGTCTCTGGAACTCTGCATTCAGTTAGGTATAGCTTTCCCTTTCTCGCTTGCTTTTTGCTTATCTTCTTTCCTCAGCTATTTGTAAAGCCTCCTCAGTCAACGATTTTGCCTTCTTGTCTTTCTTTTTCTTTAGGGTGGTTTTGGTCATTGCCTCCTACACAGTGTTAGGTATCTCTGTCCATAGACCTTCAGGCACTCAGTCTACTAGATCTAATCCCCTGAATCTATCTTAACCTCCAATGTATAATCATAAGGAGCTTTGACTTGGGTCCTATCTGACTGGCCTAGTCATTTTCCCTACATTCCTCAATTAATCTACAGGCTAGGAGTCAGCCAATCAGGACAAAGTGAAGGCTAGGCATCAGCCAATCACAGTACAGAACAGGATAGTTGTCAGCCAATCAGGGTGAAGTACAACCTGTGAGTCAGCCAAACAGAGCAAAGTACAGGCTAGTAGTCAGCCAATCGAGGCAACATAGAGGCAAAGAGTGAGCCAAACAAGGCAAATTACAGGCTAGGAGTCAGCCAATCAGGACAAACCATAGGCTAGGAGCTCGCCAATCAAAGCATACTACAGCCTAGGAGTCAGCCAATCATGAGAAAGTGCAGGTTAGCTTTCAGCCAATCAGGGCAAGCTACAGGCTGGGGCATCCCTGGTGGCTCAGGGGTAAAGAGTCTGCATGCAAAGCAGGAGCCACAAGAGAAGGGGGTTTGATTCCTGGGTCTGGAAGAGCCCCTTGCAGAGGGCATTGACAACTCACTCCAGTATTCTTAGGTGGAGAAGCCCATGGACAGAGGAGCCTGGTGGGCTACAGTCCATGGGGTTCCCAAAGAATCCGACATGACTGAGCAACTGAGCATGCACGCATGCCTGGCAGTATCCACCTAGGACCAGCTACAGATCATCCCCTCTAGATAAGACCATCAAAATAAATAAGTAAATCACAGTAACAAGAACTACCCAAGTGTACTCTAGGTCAGGGAGTGTTGAAAGGGATTTATAGACATAACCCCATGAAATCCTTGCCACCACTCTGTAACGTGGGGGCCATTACTATAAATGAGGAAACAAAGCCACAGAGAGGTTAAAAATGTAGTCCAGGTCACAGAATTATAGCAGAATTCAAATTCAGGTTTTTCTGACTTTGCAGGAAATTTAGATTTTTTTACCTTCAACTTTTTATTATGAAAAACTTCAGGCATATACAAAAGTAGAGTGATAATCTCAAGAACCCTGCTGTGCCCCTAGCTTGAGTGACTATCAATTCAAGGCTAATCTCATTACATGTATACCCACATTTACTTCTCCTCCTCTGGATATTGAAGCAAATGATAGACATCATTATTCCAGCATAGTTCTCTAAAATGACTCTTTTTAAAAGCATAGTCACAACATTTTATCACACCTAAATATTAACAAATATTCATCAAAGATTCAATCAGTATTCAAATATCCTTGATAGGTTCATGAATTTTTACAGATATTTTTTGTTCCTATCAACATCCAGAGAAGACCACATAGTGCAATTGGTTGGTGTATCTTTTAAGTCTGTTTTAATCTATAGGTTCCTCCACCAATTATTTTTTTCTACTGGAACTTATTCTTGCAGATGTCGGCTGGTTTTTACTAGAGAGGTTTCCACTATCTATGGATTTTGGTGATTATATTCCAGTAGTATCTTTCAAGAAAACCGGTAGGTAGATGTAGAGATTCATTGATGATTAATTTTTTGGCAAGAGAGCTTCATAGGTGGTGCTGTGTGCTTTCATCAAAAGTATGTAATATCTGGTTATCTCTCTTCTTGTGATGGTAACAGCCATTAATGAGCATTGTCTAGATCAATTATTTCATTGTTGTTCCTGGTGTTCAGTCACCAAATTATGTCCAACACTTCGCGACCCCATGGACTGCAGCATGCCAGGCTTTCCTGTCCTCACCAGCTACTAGAGTTTGTCCAAGTTCATGTCCATTGTATCGGTGATGTCATCCAGCCATCTCATCCTCTGATGCCCTCTTCTCCTGCCCTTAGTCTTTCCTAGATCAGGGTCTTTTCCAATGAGTTGGCTGTTTGCATCAAGTGGCCAAAGTATTAGAGCTTCAGCTTCAGTCCATTCAGTGAATATTCAGGGTTTATTTCCTTCCTTATTTCATTAGGGATTGTCAAAAGGCGATGGTCTGTAATCCCTTTTTCACTCATTGGCTCGTGTACTTCTATAAACAAAAACCTCTTGTCATCAAGTTTTTGGTTACACTAAGTGTTATATGTATAGAAGAGACTGCAGTGACAACGTTGCTGGTGTAGATCTCCATGGGCACCTCAGGCTTGGGCTCCCTGTGTTTACGATCACACCTCCAGCCTTTCTTTCCTAAGCATATCTTCCATACTAGTGTGTCTGGGTTCAGCCTTGACCACAAGAAATTGGGAGAAAGATTTTAAAATCTATGTAGTATAAATCCAGAGACTTGCCTGTCAGTCTAATGGTTAAGACTTCACCTTCCAGTGCAGGGGATGCAGGTTTGATCCCTGGTCAAAGAGCTAAGATCCCACATACCTCGTGGCCAGAAAACAACAAAACATAAAACAGAAGCAATATTGTAACAATTTAATAAAGAGTTTAAAAATGGTCCACATCAAAAATATTTTAAAAATAAAAGGTAAAATATAAATCCAGGAGGGTCAACCTCCACTTAAATAGAATTTCAGAAAGAAAGAAAAACAGTTGAGGGGAGGAAGTAATGTTTTAAAAAAGAAAAAAACTTCTAACTGAAAATTTCAGTTTGAAAAGACCACTGAGTGGTAAGTAGAATGAAAGACAAAAGACTTGCGTATAAGCACAGCTTGTGAAATTTTAAGATATCAATAAAGGGAAGAGCCTTAAAACTTCTGGTGAGAAAAGAGGTCTACAAAGAAATGACAATCCTCATTAGCAGCACTTAGATGCTAAAACAACAACAACAAACACAAACATATTTGTAAAGTTCAAGAGAAAATGACTTTGAATGTAGAATTCTATATTAGTTAAATATAAGAACAAAAATAGACATTTTTAGACATGAAGTATGAAGGAAATGGCAACCCACTCCAGTATTCTTGCCTAGAGAATCCTGTGGACAGAGGAGCCTAGTGGGCTGCTGTCCACAGGGTCACACAGAGTCGGACACAACTGAAGCAACTTAGCAGCAGCAGCAGCAGACATGAAGTAAGTCAGAAGTTTTAACTCCCAGTTACCTCCTCTGAAAAAAGTTAATTACTTGAGGATATACTCCAGCAATCAAAAAAACAAATTGAAGAAAGAAGACCTGGGATCTAAGGAGAAGAAATACTAAGCCAGGAACACAATGGAAAAAATTCTAAGATGGCAGCTGTGAAGAGGGGAGGCTTGGAAAGAGTCAGTAAATGTCAGAGCATTTAACGAGTTGTCCATCCAAACAGTTGGAAGATACGAGTAATATCATGATAAAAACACAAAAATCTTTTGCCAACAACAACAAAAAAAGACAATTAGAAACTCTAAGAAAAACACACTTCCTCCAAAAGTCATGATCCACATATAAAACAATGTAAAATGTGGCGTGACAAAGCAACCTGGTGGATTGTAAGCAAAGAGAAATGATTTGAACTGGAAATTTGTGTTTTTTTTTTTTAATTTAAATTTATTTATTTTAACTGGAGGCTAATTACTTTACAATATTGTATTGGTTTTGCCATACATCAACATGAATCTGGCACGGGTATACTATTCTCCCCTTCAAGTGGTTTTTTTTTTAATAAGATCATATTACATATACTTCCCGGCATCCTATCTTTTCCATTTAACAATACTTTGAAGAATCTCTCTAAATCTGTTGCTATAGACCTAATTCTACATTGTTAATGGGCAATACTCAGTGATATAGATGCACCAGATTTCTATGCTATTAACGACTGATTGGAATTGATTCTACTTCCTTTTTTTTGCCACTGCAAACTGAGCTACTGCTAACACCCTTATACATATATCTTTGTTTATATAGTAGTGTTCCTATTTCTGTTGGTACTTTTCTTTTTTAAATTTTTTTTTCTGGCCTCGTGGCATGCAGGATCTTAGTTTTCCAACCAGGGATCGAACGTGTGCCCCTCACATTGAGAAGTGGAGTCTTAACCACTGGACCACCAGGGAAGTCCTATAGTACTTTTCACTTTAAACTTTATATACTGTTTGAATTTTTGCCATCAACAACTATTGATTTTATTTAGGACAAAGCAACCATTAATTTTATTTAGGGCTCTGAAATTACATGCATCTGAATTCAGACCCACTAAGGCTCAGATACTGCTGGTGGGAGTGTGAGGTAATGCATCCCACTTTGAAAAATTATTCAGCATAATTAACCAGACTTGAGCATGCACAGCCCTATGACCCAGCAGCTCTACCCTTTAGCACATCCAATGCAAATGCATGCACACATGATCCAAGAGACATGGGCAAAGTTGTTCTTATCACTTCTCTTTGTAATAGCTCAAAACAGAACATTACAAATGTCGAACAACAGTAAAGATAAGTAAGTTGTGGTATATTCCTACACTAAAATACTATACAATAGCTCTTCTAAAAACTGTAGTCTGTGGACCCCTGGGGAATCCCCAAAACCCTTATGGGGGTCCTCAAGGTCAAAATTCTTTTCACAATAAGACTAAAAGGATATTTTCCTTTTTCACTACATGGACATTTGCACTGATGGTGCAAAAGCAAAGGTAGATTTAAAAAAATTGCTGCTGCCTTAGCAATACCAACTGTATTGCTATTCACTGCATTCTTTGCCCCCACACACTCCCAGCAAACAAAGCCCTTGATGAAACAGTATAAAAATTAATTGTATTAAATTTCAACCATTGAGTAGAGTTAGAAAATTTTCCATGTGATGAAATAGCGAGCACGCATAAAGCACATCTGTTACATATCAATGTGCAATCGTTGCCTGAAGGAAAAGTACTTGTTTTTGTGAGCTGAATTAGACACTTTTTTCACGGAACACCATTTTTGCTTGAAAAGAAAATAGACAGACTATAATTACTCAGGCTGAGGCTTTTGGCAGATAGCTCCTTGAAAATGAATGAAGTGAGTCTGTCACTTAACTGACAGTGTTTATTACCAGTGATAACAATGGAGACAATGGAGCTTTCAAATAAAAATTCCAAATTTGGCTCTCACCTCCTCATCTCCAAGATGACCAAGGAAAGAAGGAACTGTGGTAGTGCCCAAAAGGGCCATGGCCACATACAACCTATTCGCTGTACCAACTGTGCCCAATGTGTGCCCAAGGATAAGGCCATTAAGAAGTTTGTCATTTGGAACATCATAGATGACACAGCCATCAGAGACATTTATTTCTAAAGCGAGTGTTTTTGACACCTATGTGCTTCCCAAGCTGTATGTGAAACTACATTACTGCATGAGTTGTGCCATTCAGAGTAAGGCAGTTGGGAATCCAGGAAGCCCAGAAGGACCCAACACCTCCATTCCGATTTAGACCTGTGGTTGTTGCCCCACAGCCTCCACCAAAGCCCATGTAATGAGCTAAATCCTAAAGACTGAAGAAATACTGTTCCTTGAAAAGATAATAAAATGGAAATTACATTTTAAAAAATTCAAATTTGGGGAAATCTATCCACCACTATGGGGGCTTTCCTGGTGGCTCAGACAATAAAGAATCTGGCTGCAACGCAGGAAACCCAGACTCCATCCCGGGTCGGGAAGATCCCCTGGAGAAGGGAATGGTAACCCACTCCAGTAGTCTTGCTTGGGAAATGCCATGGAGAAAGGAGCCTGGCGGGCTACAGTCCATGGGGTGGCAAAAGAGCCAAACATGACCAAGCAACCAACACTTTCACTTTCTTCATCTACCACCATGAGTTTGACAGCTTCTGAAATGGTTAAAGACTTTGCTGATGGGACCTGTGCTAATAGTAACAAATGTGATTTTTTTGATAATGTATAGTAAAATGTGTCAATATTTGGAAAGTCAGTACATCTCAGTGAAACAATATTTTCCATATGACCAATAGAGAATGTTGTAAAATCAAGCATGGGCAAAAGATTGATTCAAAGTGCAAGATAGATTAATGGGATTTTTTTCTAAAGCAATTGTATCCAAGAATAACTGACACACAATAAACTGCACATATTTAAAGTATAATTTGTCAAGTCTTGACATATGTCAACACCTATGAACCCAGCACCATAGTCAGGATAACGAGCATTTCTAAAACCCCAAAAGTTAGCTCATACCTCTGTGTAATCTCTCTCTTGTGCCTCTCTCTCTTTCCCACACCATCCAGAGGCAACCGCTGATCTGTTTTGTTGTGTGTGTTAGTCTCTCAGTCATGTCCAACTCTTTGCGACCCCACAGACTACAGCCCGCCAGGCTCCACTGTTCCTGGGATTTACAGGCAAGAATACTGGAATGGGTTGCCATTCCCTTCTCCAGGATATCTTCCCGAGCCAGGGATCAAACCCAGGTCTCTTGCATTGCAGGCAGATTCTTTATTGCCTAAGCTGCTTTGTTAGTAGAGATGAGTTTGCGTTTTCTAGAATTTTATGTGAATAGAATCATATAGTACATACTCTTTTGGTCTAGCTTCTTTTACTTAGCATATTGTTGCATGTAGTATTCTACTGTATGGATACATCACAATTTATCCATTCACCTATTGATGGACATTTGGGCTGTTCCTGCTGCTGCTGCTGCTAAGTCGCTTCAGTTGTGTCCGACTCTGTGTGACCCCATAGATGGCAGCCCACCAGGCTCTCCCATCTCTGGGATTCTCCAGGCAAGAACACTGGAGTGGGTTGCCATTTCCTTCTCCAATGCATGAAAGTGAAAAGTGAAAGTAAAGTTGCTCAGTCGTGTCTGTCTCTTAGTGACCCCATGGACTGCAGCCCACCAGGCTCCTCTGTCCATGGGATTTTCCAGGCAAGAGTACTGGAGTGGAGTGCCATTGCCTTCTCCGTGGGCTGTTCCTAGGTTTGGTCTATTATAAATAAATCTGCTGTGGACATTCTTGTACAAGTCTTTGTATGTACATAGACTTTCATTTCTCTTGGGTAAATAACCTAAGAGTGAACATGGTAGGTGTATGTTTAACATTTCTAGAAACTGTCAAAATGTTTTCCAAAGGGATCTCCTGACCTTTAATCAACCTTTAAACAAGGACTGTTTCTCATCTATCCAGTTCAGGGTCAACTTGACAATGGAAGGTTAATTAACCAGCCACTGACAAAGTAAATGAACATGACCTAAAGTTCTCTGAAATGTTCGGATCAGCCTGCTCCACACATCACAGATAAATCAGTAAATATGTACTGCACTCCTGTGTGCAATGCCTCATAAGGAGACATTGTTGTGGGCAGAGAAGCAAGTACCACTGACTGCCTGGAGCTGTACTAGAGGGTAGGGACTCATCAGTACCTAAGACCCATGGCTTATCCTAGTTCATGGTCTAGAGGGGAAGACACTTGGATGATGATAACGGAAGTTATCATTGTCAAGTTCTAAGACAGAGATGAGCACAAAGTGTTATGGGAGCATGAGAGAGTGGATATTAGCTGGAGTGGGGAGGTAAGGGAAGTAGTTTGGTGCCTAGGAAGATGCTTAAGAGGAGGCATGTCAGGTGGGTCCTGAGGGTCTCCAGTTTACCTAGTTAAGAATGGAAGAAGAATGCCACTGCAGGTAAAGGAAGTAGCATGAAGAATGAACAACATGGATGCATGTGTTTGCACCTGTCTGGGGAAAGAAATGGCTGGAGCATCAGAGTGACAGATGGGGCCTGAAAAGCCAACTGGGGCCATGAAAACCACACCAAGGGGTTTTCCCATCACCCTGACAAGTATGTCTTCTGCCTCCCAAGAAAACAGATATTATCTTCTGCCAACATTCCCATCTCCACTTGCCTGGACAGAATTTTCCCATCCTCTTCACTTCCTACCCAAACTGGATCAACTTTATTCCTTACATCATGCATTTACACATTTATCAAATGTACTGGGTGTTTTGCAACATACTAATGCCGTGTCTCCTAGGCCGGCTTATTTGTATCTATTACTAATTGATGTGCAGAACTCAAAAGATGACAAATCCTTCTGCCCCATCACCATTCCTGTGGCCTCTGGGTTTTGGCCAAGACCTCTGGAACCTAGGCCCTCCCAGCAGCACACAGTGTCAATATTCTGACATATTTGCCCAGACTCTCATTCATACTCACTGTCACATTTCTCCCTATTTTTTGTTCTAGAAAATACAATTATTTTCATTAAAATCTGTTATATACATTAACATGTAATGAATTTGATTTTTTTAATGAGTTAAATATTTTTTTTAATTTCTCAGTTTAATTTCCTATACAGTAAATATCTTAGATACAACTCACAGAAACACAAGTTCTTTAGCTTCCTTGATAGTTTTTATAAATGGAAACAGGTTCCAAGACCAAAAAGTTTGAGAATTGCTATACAGCTATGAAAATGAGCAACTAGTGCTACTCACAACACCATTTATAAATTTCATACACACAGACACAAAAGCATAGATACTGGATAGACCATTTATATAAAGTTTTGAAACAAGAAAAGCTAATTAATGGTGTTGGAAATCAGGATGGGGGTTTCCCTGGTGGTTCAGTGGTTAAGAATCCACCTGCCAATGCAGGAGACAGTCCCGGAAGATTCTAGTCCTGGAAGATTCCATATGCCTTAGGGCAACTAAGCCCAGGAGCCACAACTATTGAGGCTAGTGCTCTAGAGCCTATGCTCTGCAGCAAGAGAAGTCATTGTAATGAGAAGCCCACGCACCACAATTAGAGAGTAGCCCCTGCTCGCCACAACTAGAGAAAGCCCATACACAGCAACAAAGACATAGTGCAGCTAAAAGTAAATGAATACAATTAAAAAAAAAAAAAACAGAAATCATGATGGTGGTCACCTGGGGGAAGAAGGGGTGGTGGTGTGGTTCAGAAGAGGAGTGTGAGGGGTTCTAGGATGCTGTCCCTGTGCTGTCTACTGGGCCAAGTGCTAGTTACCCAAGTGTATTCAATTGTTGACAACTCATTGGTATATCACGCATTTTCCTATACATGTGTTTGGCTTGGCTTTTTTTTAAGTTGAAAAAGTATGCCCCCATCCATCTTAGCTCTGCTATCTTCTTGTTGTGAGTTGGAAAAGTTACTTGACCTCTCTTCATTTATTCAACCAACAATTCTTAAGACCTACTCGGCACCAGGCACTGTGGTACACAGTAGGCACAGCAGCAAGACGGAATACACAGTCTCAGCTTTGTCTAGTGCAGTGCAGGAGAGACAACCATTAAAAATGTAATCACAGGGATGGCAAAAAAGAGAGGTAAGGGGGCTACAGAATGTATAACAGTAGACTTAACCTTCACAGCCAGTCTGAGATGAGGAGGGAACTGTCGGGGGCGGGGGGCGGGGGTTGTAATTTCCTCAGTTCTGTCTTGCTGCAGCAAAAATTTGAAACGACGGATGGATCGGTGTTACAGCTCAGTTTTATTTGGCAAGTAAAGGAAAATACATCCTAGAGGCTTGAGGGTAGACCAACCCAAAAGACGTGAAGAGAAGCCAGTGACTGAATTTTGGCTCCTCTTTTTATATGTTTTTTCTCCTCCCCTGAGACTGCCCTATGTAAATTGGGATAGCCAGGAGGGCTGTTGTTTCACCTGAGGTTCTCACTCTGCTCCTTGGACTTTGCTTTGTTCTATTTTCATGGACTTTTCCTCTTCTTTGTCTTTTAGCCACTGCCATTCTGGACTCCTTTTTCCTATTCTAACTACCTAACAGAATGCTTAGCTGAACTGTGAGAGATGAGCAGGAGTAAGTCACAAAAGGAATGGTGAAAACTGCCACTTGACTTCTCTGCTTGGCTGTTTAATAGGCATCTCATTCTCTTTTTTTTGCATAATATTTTATTTTCTTACTTTTTACTATTGAAGTATAGTTGATTTACAATGTTCTATTAATTTCAAGTATACAGCAAAGTGATTCAGAAACATATATATACTCTGTTTCAGATACCTTTCCATTATAGGTTAATACAGGATATTGAGTAGTGTTCCCTGAGCTATACAGGCATGTGTGCCTGCTCAGTTGTGTCCAACTCTTTGTGACCCCATGGACTGTAGCCCACCAGGCTCCTCTGTTCATGGGATTCTCCAGGCAAGAATACTAGAGCAGGTCACCATTTCTTCCTCCAGGGGATCTTCCTGACTCAGGAATCAAACCCATGTCTCCTGCACTAGCAGGCAGATTCTTTACCAGTCAGCCACCTGGGAAGCCCCTGTGCTATACAGTAGGACCTTGTTGATTATCTATTTTATATATAGTAGTGTGTATCTGCTAAACCCAAACTCCTAATTTATCCCTCCCTACCTTTCCCTTTAGTAATCATAAGTGTGTCTTCTGTGTCTGTGGTTTTATATTTGTTCTGTATATAAGTTCATGTGTATCATTTTTTGGCATCTCAATCCTAATACAGCCCTGTCTCTCTGTCTCCACCCCCTCTCCACCCCCCACTATTTGACCATCCAGCTCCTCCCATCTTTGCCACATCAGCAAGGGCAACTTTATCCTGCTGACTTCTCAGGCCCAAAACCTTAGAATCATCCGAAATGTTTCTCTTCCTGTCACATCCCATATCCAGTGCCATCATACCCCTCATATCCAGTGCCATCTTTTCTTGAAGCTGATAAAGTTTTAGTTTCAGGGGCCCTCACATTCCAAGGTCCTGAACAGGCCCATAGGCATGTGTTCACATTGTCATAGATTTTTGTATGATTGGGAAAGATATTTTAACTGCAGTCAGTTGAGATCACTGTCTCTTTCCACTCCAACATTCCTTCCATCACATTTTCCCCTTGTGTTGCATGGTAGTTGAGTGACCATGGACATTTTGGGGATCCTGTTTACTGGAAGTTAACATGTAGACACATTTAGCTGGGCTTTGGGGAGATACATGCATGTGGTTTGCATTCACTTCCTGGGGTCATGACAGGACAGTGGAGAACCAGAAGTCATATTGTGATGGGAATCTGTCCTATGGCACTTGGCATAGGAAGTATACAGATTGTAGAAGTGACAGAAGGTTTGAAATGTACACAGCCAGAATCTAGTCTATGCAGAATTCTCCCAAATTATGGAGCTGTTTGCAGAAAGTTTGGTTCTTATTGATGTCTAAATAAAAACAAAATTTCTCTCTTGTTAAAAATATACTGGACAATGTAGCATACACAAGTTCAAGTGCAGGCTGCTCTTTTTTTTTTTTCTTCTGGTCCATTAAGCAAAATAGGCTTCCCTGGTAGCTCAGATGGTAAAAATTCTGTCTGCAATGCAGGAGACCTGGGTTTGATCCCTGGGTCAGGAATATCCCCTGGAGAAGGAAATGGCAACCCATTCCAGTATTCTTGCCCAGAAAATTCAATGGACAGAGGAGCCTGGCAGGCTACAGTCCATAGGGTCACAAAAAGTCAGACATGACTGAGCGACTAACACTTTCACTTTCAAGTAAAATCAATCAGAATACCTATGTTTGTAAGGCAAACACCTGTAGCAGGACTGTAAGCAGTGTGTGTGTGTGTGTTTGTGTGTGTGTGTGTGTGTGTGTGTGTGTGTGTGATGTTTTCTTGATGAATTCCTGCATACCAAATCACATAAGTCTCAGAGTATCTGACCCACCCACTTTGACTTGACAAAGCCTGACTGATCATTGTGATTTTATTCTCACCTTAAATACATACTCACTTTTCTACCTAATGTTGTACTCTTAAAAAAAGTCCCACAAATCTTAACAGCTTCAAGTCTTACATATAGACTACAGCCCTGCTTATATATTATACCCAACCAGCAAGTCCAGATGGCTGTACTCTCAAAATATATTCATAATCCAACCCCTTCTCACCACCTTGACTGCTGCTACTCCCCTAAGCTAAGCCGCCACCTTCTCTCACTTGCCTTACTGCAGCTGCTTGCTGACAGTCTCCCTGCTTCATCCCTATCATACTCCACCCCCTACAGTCTATTCTCCACATAGCAGACAGAAGGAGCTTTTCATGCCATTAATTAGATTATATAACTGTTCTGCTCAAAACCTTCCAACAGCTTCATATCTTAATCAGAGAAAAACCAAACTCCATAAAGCAGCCTACCTGCCCCTTCATGATCTAGCCTCCAGCAGCTAGTTTGCAGTCATCTCCAATCACACTTCCCTGCACTTGCTCCACTCCACCCATACCATGCTCCTTGCTGTTCCCCAAAGAAATCCCACCAGGTACCCCTGCCACCCCCAACAACAGTTCTTCATTCAGACATCCACGTGGCTTTTTCTGTCACTTCCTTCAAGTCTTTAAGTATGACTGTCTCAGTGAGGCTTACTTTGATCTTGCCATGAAAAATTTCACTCACTCACCCTTCTCTGCACTTTTGATCTCTCTTACTTTGCTCTCTACTTCTTTTTTCCATAGTGCTTATCCCTTTCTAAAACACTAGGTGGCTTACTTATTGATTTTACTTATTCTTTTTAATCTCTCACTTCCTTCTAGAATGCAACCTGCTAACAGGCACAGGAATATTAATTTACTCATTGCTATGGTGGCTCCCTGGTAAAGAATCCATCTGCCAATGCAAGAGATGCAGGTTCAATCCCTGGCTCAGGAATATCCCCTGGAGAAGGAAATGTCAACCCATTCCAGTATTCTTGCCTGGGAAATCCCATGGGCAGAAGAGCCTGGCAGTCTACAGGCCAAGGGGCCACAAGAGAGTCAGACAGGACTAAGCAACTTAACAACAACAAATATTCTCAATATTTAGAATAGTGTCTAGCACTTAGTAGGCACTCAATAAATATCTGTTGAATGAATAAATAAATGAATCAAGAGTAGCCCAGGCAGTGGGAATGCAAATGCAAAGGTGAGAGGTGAAAGATGTGTGGCTTATTCAAAGAATTCAAAGAAGTCCCTAAGAATATGGTTAAAAAGGAAAGTGGCTCAATCTGGAGTCACGAAAGGTAGGCAGGAGCCAAAGGGGGAAGAGATCTGTAGACCAGAGTAAGGAAGTCCCAAGCAAGGAAAATCCATTGAGGAGTTATAACCAAGGGAGTGATGTGATCATAGGTCACAAATACCATTGGCAGTTGTATATAGAAAATGGGTCCCTGTGATGGTGGTGACAGGGGTGGGGAAGCAGGGTAAGAGGGTGAAGACCAGAGGCAAGGAGAGCAGTTAAGAGGCTACTGAAGTAGTTCAGGTGAGAGACAATGGTGTCTCCGACTACTTTGGGTGGTAACAATGGATATGGAGAGAGGTGGAAAGATTTTTTATTTAGGAAGTAGAATCAAGGACTTCTCTGGTGGCCCAGTGGTTAAGACAGTACTCTCAAAATATATTCATAATCCAACCCCTTCTCACCACCTTGACTGCTGCTACTCCCCTAAGCTAAGCCGCCACCTTCTCTCACTTGCCTTACTGCAGCTGCTTGCTGACAGTCTCCCTGCTGCACTGCCTTCCAGTGCAGGAGGCATGGGTTCAATCCCTGGGGAGGGAACTAAGGTCCCACATGCGGGGTGCAGCCAAAATTCTTTTAAAAAGGAAGTAGAATCAGAAAGCTCTGGTAATGAACTAAAAGAAGGAATTCTGATAAGAAAGGTGTGGTCATCTGTGCTGACTGCTGCTAGGATTTCAAGCTAACAAGGATTGAAAAGTAAGTACATACTGGAATTTAGTGACAGGGAAGTAACAGGTGATCCTGTCGAGCCCAATTTCACAAAATGCAGATGATTCAATTCAGCCTGGCCTGAGAGCATGGACAAGTGAGTGGGGTCTAAGGAAGCACAGGTCACTGGATGTACTGACAAGACCCTTGACACCCAGTAGGCTCTCAATCCATGCCACTTTTCTCCCTCCTCTCTCTTGCATCAGTGATATTGCATAACTGGTAAAATCAGTCAGTTCAGTTCAGTCGCTCAGTTGTATCAACTCTTTGCAAATCCATGGACTGCAGCATGCCAGAGGCAAGAATACTGAAGTGATTTGCCATTCCCTTTTCCAGTGGACCACATTTTGTCAGAACTCTCCACCATGGCCCATCTGTCTTGGGTGGCCCTACACCCTGTGGGTCATAGTTTCATTGAGTTAGACAAGGCTGTGGTTCATGTGATCAGTTTGATTAGTTTTCAGTGATTGTGGTTTTCATTCTGTCTGCCCTCTGAGCGATAAGGATGAGAGGATTAAGGAAGCTTCCTGATGGGAGAGACTGACTGAGGTGGAAACTGGGTCTTGTTCTGATGGGCGGGGTCATGCTCAGTTCTGTTCAGTTCAGTTGCTCATTCATGTTCAACTCTTTGCGACCGCATGGACTGCAGCATGCCAAGCCTCTCTGTCCATCACCAACTCCTGGAGTTTACCCAAACTCATGTCCATTTAGTCGGTGATGCCATCCAACCATCTCATCCTCTGTCATCCCCTTTTCCTCCCGCCTTCAATCTTTCCCAGCATCAGGGTCTTTTCCAATGAGTCAGTTCTTCACATCAGGTGGTCAAAGTATTGGAGTTTCAGCTTCAGCATCAGTCCTTCCAATGAATATTCAGGACTGATTTCCTTTAGGATGGACTGGTTGCATCTTCTGGCAGTCTAAGGGACTCTCAAGAGTCTTCTTGAAAACCACAGTTCAAAAGCACAAAATTCTTCAGCACTCAGCTTTCTTTATAGTCCAACTCTCACATCCATACATTACTCCTGGAAAAACCATAGCTTTGATTGGATGGACCTTTGTTGGCAAAGTAATGTCTCTGCTTTTTAATAAGCTGTCTAGGTTGTTCATAGCTTTTCTTCCAAGGAACAAGTGTCTTTTAATTTCATGCCATCACCATCTACAGTGATTTTGGAGCCCCCCAAAATAAAGTCTGTCACTGCTTCCACTATTTCCCCATTTATTTGCCATGAAGTGATGGGACCAGATGCCATGATCTTAGTTTTCTGAATGCTGAAAAAGAAAAGTCTGAAATGCAGTACTTGGATGCAATCTCAAAAATGACAGAATGATCTCTGTTCATTTCCAAGGCAAACCATTCAATATCACAGTAATCCAAAGCTATGCCCTGACCAATAATGCTGAAGAAGCTGAAGTTGAACAGTTCTATGAAGACCTACAAGACCTCTACAGCTAACACCCAAAGAAGATGCCTTTTTCATTATAGGGGACTGGAATGCAAAAGGGGCCATGCTCAATAAATTTTTAATCCAATTTTCTGTTGTTGAGGAGGGGCTGTGTTCCCTCCCTGTTGTTTGACCTGAGGCCAAACTAAGGTGGAGATAATGAAGATAATGGCAACCTCCTTCAAAAGGTCCTGTGCACGCACCTCCACACTCAATGTCCCTGACCCTGCAGCCACCACCAATGCCACCATTGACCCATGCCTGTGCTGGAAGACTCCTAGACACTCACAGGTAATTCTGGGTCAATCTCTTGTGGGGTACTGCTCCTTTCTCCTGGGCCCTGGTGTGCACAACATTCTGTTTTTGCCCTCCAAGAGTCTGTTTCCCCAGTTCAGTGTATGTTCTTAAATTGAAGAAAGTAAAAAAAAAAAAAAAAAAACACTAGACCATTCAGCTATGACCTAAATCAAATCCCTTACAATTATACAGTGGAAGTGACAAATAGATTCAAAGGATTATATCTGATAGACAGAGGGCCCAAAGAACTATGAGTGGAGGTTCGTGACATTGTACAAGAGGCAGTGATCAAGACCATCCCCAAGAAAAAGAAATGTGAGAAGGCAAAATGGTTATCTGAGGAGGCCTTACAAATAGCTGAGAAAAGAAGGGATGCTAAAGGTAAAGGAGAAAAGGAAAGATATACCCATTTGAATGCAGAGTTCCAAAGAATAGCAAGGAGAGATAAGACAGCCTTCCTCAGTGATCAGTGCAAAGAAATAGAGGAAAATAATAGAATGGAAAAGACTAGAGATCTCTTCAAGAAAGTTAGAGATACCAAGGGAACATTTCATGCAAAGATGGGCTCAATAAAGGACAGAAATGGCATGGACCTAACAGAAGCAGAAGAGATTAAGAAGAGGTGGCAACAATATGCAGAAGAACTATACTAAAAAGATGTTTGCTGCTGCTGCTGCTGCTGCTAAGTCGCTTCAGTCGTGTCCAACTCTGTGCGACCCCAGAGACGGCAGCCCACCAGGGTCCCCCGTCCCTGGGATTCTCCAGGCAAGAACACTGGAGTATGACCTAGATATTCACAATGGTGTGATCACTCACTTAGAGCCAGATGTCCTGGAATGCAAAGTCAAGTGGGACTTAGGAAGCATCACTATGAACAAAGCTAGTGGAGGTGATGGAATTGCAGTTGAACTATTTCAAATTCTAAAAGATGATGCTGTGAAAGTGTTACACGCAATATGTCAGCAAATTTGGAAAACTCAGCAGTGGCCACAGGACTAGAAAAGGTCAGTTTTCATTCCAATCCCAAAGAAAGTTCAAACTATCACACAATTGCACTCATCTCACATGCCAGGAAAGTAACACCCAAAATTCTCCAAGACAGGCTTCAACAGTACATGAACCATGTACTTCCAAATGTTCAAGCTTGATTTAGAAAAGGCAGAGGAATCAGAGATCAAATTGCCAACATCTGTTGGATCATAAAAAAAGCAAGAGAGTTCCTGAAAAACATCTACTTCTGCTTTGTTGATTATGCCAAAGCCCTGACTGTGTGGATCACAACAAACTGTGGAAAATTCTTAAAGAGATGGGAATGCCAGACAACCTGACCTGCCTCCTGAGAAATCTGTATGCAGATGAAGAAGCAATAGTTAGAACTGGACATGGAACAACAGACTGGTTCCAAATAGGAAAAGGAGTATGTCAAAGCTGTAAATTGTCACCCTGCTATTTTAACTTATATGCAGAGTACATCATGAGAAATGCTGAGCTGGAGGAAGCACAAGCTGGAATCAAGATTGCCGGGAGAAATATCAATAAACTCAGATATGCAAATGACACTACCCTTATGGCAGAAAGTGGAGAAGAACTAAAGAGCCTCTTGATGAAAAGGGAAAGAGCAGAGTGAAAAAGTTGGCTTAAAGCCCAACATTCAGAGACTAAGATCATGGCATCTGGTCCCATCACTTCATGGCAAATAGATGGGGAAACAATGGAAACAGTGTCAGACTTTATTTGGGGGGGCTCCAAAATCACTGCAGATGGTGATTGCAGCCGTGAATTAAAAGACACTTACTCCTTGGAAGGAAAGTTATGACCAACCTAGACAGCATATTAAAAAGCAGAGACATCACTTTGCCAACAAAGGTCCGTCTAGTCAAGGGTATGTTTTTTCCGATGGTAGTGTATGGATGTGAGAGTTGGACTATAAAGCTGAGTGCCAAAGAATTGATGCTTTTGAACTGTCGTGTTGGAGAAGACTCTTGAGAGTCCCTTGGGCTGTGAGGAGATTCAACCAGTCCATCCTAAAGGAGATCAGTCCTGGATGTTCACTGGAAAGACTGATGGTGAAGCTGAAACTCCAATACTTTGGCCACCTCATGCGAAGAGCTGACTCATTTGAAAAGACCCTGATGCTGGGAAAGATTGATGGCAGGAGGAGAAGGGGAGAACAGAGGATGAGATGGCTGGATGGCATCACCGACTTAATGGACATGAGTTTGAGTAAGCTCCGGGAGTTGGTGATGGACAGGGAGGCCTGGTGTGCTGTGATCCATGGGGTCACAGAGTCTGACACGACTGAGCGACTGAACTGAACTGAATATTCCATTGTATATATGTACCACATCTTCTTTATCCAGTCCTCTGTCAATGGACAGAGAAGGCAATGGCACCCCACTCCAGTACTCTTGCCTGGAAAATCCCATGGACGGAGGAGCCTGGTAGGCTGCAGTCCATGGGGTTGCTAAGAGTCGGACACAACTGAGCAACTTCACTTTCATTTTCACTTTCATGTATTGGAGAAGGAAATGGCAACCCACTCCAGTGTTCTTGCCTGGAGAATCCCAGGGATGGGGGAGCCTGGTGGGCTGCCATCTATGGGATCGCACAGAGTTGGACACCACTGAAGCAACTTAGCAGCAGCAGCAGCTGTCAATGGACATTTAGTTAGCCTCCATGTCTTCACTATTATCAGTTCACTGCCATAAACACTGGGGTGCATGTATCTTTTTGAATTATGAATTTCTCTGAGTATATGCCTAGGAGTGGGATTGCAGGGTCATATCATAGTTCTAATTTTAGTTTTTTAAGGAACCTCCATACTGTTCTCCATAGTGGCTGCACCACCTTATGTTCCCACCAACAGTGTAGGAGGATTCCCTTTACTCCATACCTTCACCAGTAATTTACACACTATTTTCCTGGAAAAGGAAATGGCAACCCACCCCAGTATTCTTGCCTGGAAAATTCCATGTACAGAGGAGCCTGGTGGGGTCCATGGGGTTGCAAAGAGTCAGCCACGACTGAGTGACTGAGCACATCTCTAGCATTTATTGTTTGTAGATTTTTTAAAATAGAAATTTTGATCAACTGTGCTGGAAGAGAAAATTATCTTTCTATTATTCATATTAAATATTATGAAATTATCATATGAACAGGTGAATAAATACTATACAACTATACTACTGTATACTATCAGTTCAGTTCAGTCGCTCAGTCATGTCTGACTCTTTGTGACCCCATGGACTGCAGCACGCCAGGCCTCCCTGTCCATCACCAACTCCCAGAGTTTACTCAAACTCATGTCCATTGAGTCGGTGATGCCATCCAACCACGTCATCCTCTGTCATCTCCTTCTCCTCCTGCCTTCACTCTTTCCCAGCATCAGGGTCTTTTCCAATGAGTCAACTCTTCCCATCAGGTGGCCACAGTATTGGAGTTTCAGCTTCAGCATCAGTCCTTCCAATGAATATTCAGGACTGATTTCCTTTAGGATGGACTGGTTTCATCTCCTGGCAGTCCAAGGGACTCTCAAGAATCTTCTCCAACACCACAGTTAAAAATAGCATACAATAGATATACTAATATACTAGTATACTAGAATACTAGTATACTAATAGTATACAACTATACTAACAATTTATATATATATATATATATATATATATATATATATATAGTAAAAGACTTTGTAGGGGTGTATTAGGAAGTTAATATTAGGTTATTTTCTACATTGTCTGATGTTTGTAGTATTTGTGAGCTTTTATAAATTTGTAAGATATTGTGATTTCTCTTCTCATTATAAATAAATATTCATTTCTGTACCTAATTTTGTATCCTTATGAAGAGAGAACCATCCCCCCCACAAAGTGTATAAGCTTCAGGTCTCTCAAAGCCTAGATTGACCTCTGCCTATATCCAGCCCTTCAGCAAATACTGTTGGCTCCACCATCCATATATGTACACAATCTGAGCACCTCTCCGCATCTTCATCACCACCACTCTGGTCTCAGCCACCATCATTTCCCACCTGGATGACTACATCAGCCTCCTAATTTTTCTCCCTTCTTCTTGCCTTGCCTACTTTCAGTTCAGTCCCAACGCAGCAACCAGAGTAATGTTTTCTAAGCCAAAGCCATATCAGGTCCTTCCTCTGCTCAAAATGCTCCAATGATTTCTGTCCTCACTCAGAGTAAAATCCAAAGTCCTCTTTACGGTCTTCAGAGACCTGTGTGATTGGGATCCTCCACACCTCTCTGACCTCCTCTCCTGCTCCTCTCCCTTCACTTCCTCTCTTCCAGTTACCCTGGCTTTTCTGTTGGTCCTTGAATTTGCCAAACCTACTTCTGTCTTAAGACCTTGGCCTTGGTTATTCCCTCTACGTGGCTCACTCCTGTTTTGCTGAAAGTTTTCACTTTTGTCTCAATTTCAAAGGATTTGTTAACAAAATAAGCCACTTGTTATATACAAATAAATGATATAGATATTCATTAGAGAATTATCTAGCTTACTTTTAACATACTAATGTTAAAAGAAAAGAGAACTAGAAAAAGCAGAGAATACATCAACAAATTGGATTTTGACCAACATCCACACTTAAACAGTGCTGGGAAGTCCCATGTCACAGCACATCTGGGATCCCAGTTGGGAAAGGGTCCTAGGCAGCACGTCTGCTCCGTGGGTGACACTTCAAAGACTGCAGTTCTGGGTTCCCGCTTATAATCCCAGGACTGAAGCAAACTGATATCATCATCAATCTGTGACCAAACTGCAAGCCTGGTTTTATGTTACTGCTATTTGTTTTGTCTTATAAAGCTTGGAATGCTGCTAAGCCTGGAGCTTGGTTGGCCAGGCCCCCTCCAGGGTCTCAACAATCTCAAGATTTCTTCCCCGTCTTATCTATGGTGCTGCAAGTCTTGCACTCACAACAGGCAGTCATTCCCAATCAGGGCCTGCTCTGCTTTGTCTCTGAAGCCTCAGTTCAGTTCAGTCGCTCAGTCTTGTCTGACTCTTTGTGACCCCATGGACTGCAGTATGCCGTGCTTCCTTGTCCATCACCAACTCCCAGATGCCTGCTGCTGCTGCTAAGTCGCTTCAGTCATGTCTGACTCTGTGCGACCCCGTAGACGGCAACCCACCGGGCTCCCCCGTCCCTGGGATTCTCCAGGCAAGAACACTGGAGTGGGTTGCCATTTCCTTCTCCAATGCATGAAAGTGAAAAATGAAAGGGAAGTCGCTCAGTCATGTCCAGCTCTTAGCGACCTCATGGACTGCAGCCTTCGAGGCTCCTCCTCCCATGGGATTTTCCAGGCAAGAGTATTGGAATGGATTCCCGGATGCCTAAACAAGACAATTTATGCCTAAAACAAGATTATTTATTAAATAAAATTTAATCTGTTTAATTTCTGAAGCCTAAACGAGACTATTTATTTAATTTCCATAACAACTCCCTCATTTCTTTCAGGTCTCTGCTTAAGTGTCACTTGGTTGGCCAGGCCCCCTCCAGGGTGTCAACAATTCTCTCCAGGCAAGAATACTGGAGTGGGTTGCCATACCCTCCTCCAAGGAATCGTCCCAACCCAGGGATCGAACCCATGTCTCCTGCGTCTCCTGCATTGCAGGTGGATTCTTACCACTAAGCCACCAGGGAAGCCCAAGTACATTCACATTGCTATGCAACTATCATCACCCCCATCTACAGAACATTTTTCATCTTGCAAAACTAAAACTCTTAACCTCCTTTCCTCTTTATATATTAAGTTAATGCCTGAATTTCTTGCACAAATATTTATCATAATGATGTTAGAAGGCCATTTCCATTTTGGGAACAGACTAATAAGAAATTTACATTCATTTTATAAAAAGATGATTGAAAAATGACTGTGTTCCTATTCCCTGAGCAGATTAAGGGTGAAGCTGTCTAGCTTCAAAAATGATTCATTATTGTGTTCCTCTGGGAGCCTGAATATTCAGGACCAGTTGTTTTCCTTATTAATATTTGAATTTAATATTTTACCATAAGAAATATGATACCAAAGGAACAGTAAATATTTAACTACTTATGATATTATTTCAATATAACATTTCTTCTTTTACCTAGAGTTTAATTGAAGGAGAAGGGGACAACAGAGGATAAGATGACTGGATGGCATCACCAACTTGACGGACATGAGTTTGAGCAAGCTCTGGGAGTTGGTGATGGACAGGGAAGCCTGGTGTGCTGCAGTCCATGAGGTAACAAAGAGTTGGACACAATTGAGTGACTGAACTGAACTGAGAGTTTAATTATCAGTATTATCAAAATTACGTCTGAATTTGGCAATAAGGAGTTCATGATCTGAGCCACAGTCAGCTCCCAGTCTTGTTTTTGCTGACTGTATAGAGTTTCTCCATCTTTGGCTGCAAATAATATAATCAATTTGATTTCAGTATTGACCACTTTGTGATGTCCTTGTGTAGAGTCTTCTCTTGTGTTGTTGGAAGAGAGTGTTTGCTAAGACCAGTGCATTCTCTTGGCAAAACTCTGTTAGCCTTTGACCTGCTTTGTTTTGTACTCCAAGGCCAAATTTGCCTGTTACTCCAGGTATCTCCTGACTTCCTACTTTTGAATTCCAGTCCCCTATAATGTAGAGGACATTGTTTTGGGGTATTAGTTCTAAAAGGTCTTGTAGGTTTTCATAGAACCATTCAGTGTCAGCTTCTTCACCATTACTGGTTGGGGCATCGACTTGGATTACTGTGATATTGAATGGTTTGCCTTGGAAATGAACAGAGATCATTCTGTCGTTTTTGAGATTGCATCCAAGCACCGCATTTCAGACTCTTCTGTTTACTATGATGGTTATTCCATTTATTCTAAGGGATTCTTGCCCACAGTAGTAGATATAATGGTCATCTGAGTTAAATTCACCCATTCCAGTCCATTTTAGTTCCCTGATTCCTAAAATGTCAGTGTTCACTCTTGCCATCTCCTGTTTGACCACTTCCAATTTGCCATGATTCATGGACCTAACATGCCAGGTTCCTGTGCAATATTGTTCTTTACAGCATCAGACTTTACTTCTATCACCAGTCACAACCACAACCGGGTGTTGTTTTTGCTTTGGCTCCGTCTCTTCATTCTTTCTGGAGTTATTTCTCCACAGATCTCCCGTAGCATATTGGGAATCTACTGACCTGGGGGGTTCATCTTTCAGTGTCCTATCTTTTTGCCTTTTCATACTGTTCAAAAAATAAAGTCTGACACTGTTTCCACTGTTTCCCCATCTATTTCCCATGAAGTGAAGGGATCAGATGCCATGATCTTAGTTTTCTGAATGTTGAGCTTTAAGCCATAAAAAATGAAATAATGCCATTTGCAGCAACATGGATGGACCTAGAAATTACCATACTAAGTAAGCTAAGACAGAGAAAGACAAAAATCATATGATATCACTTATATGTGGAATCTAAACAATGATACAAATGAATTTATTTACAAAACAGAAACATACTCACAGACTTACAAAATAAATTTACAGTAAACTTATGGTTATTTATCCTTCCTACCACACAGAGGTGGCAAGAAGGATAAATTAGGAGGTTGGGATTAACATACACACACTACTATATATAAAATAGATAAACAACAAGGACCTACTGTAAAGCACAGGGAACCATACTCAATATTCTGTAATAACTTATAAGGGAAAAGAACCTGAAAAAGAATAGATATATGTGTATGTACATACAACCAAACCACTTTGCTGTACACCTGAAGCTAATACAACATAAGTCAACTATACTCCAATATAAAATTTCTTAAAATTTATATTTTATTATCAATACTTTTATTTCCTTTTATCATTGATAGACCTTTTAATTGCCATTGTGTTAATAATAAGACAAGTTTTGTGAGGCTAGTCTCCTTTCTTTCTTACATATTAACTTCCTATCATATTTAAATTCTTGTTCATCATAAATCCCCAAAAAATACAAAATTGACCTGAAAATAGGGCCTTTATATGAGCAGTTTGAATGCACTTAAACATTGACAGTGCACCACACTGAGTTATGAAATTGTTTAACCAAATCACTCAATATCCCATACATTGAGTGTATGCATGCTAAGTCACTTCAATCGTGTCCGCCTCGGTGTGACCCTATGGACTGTAGCCTGCCAGGTTCCTCTGTCCATGGGGATTCTCCAGGCAAGAATACCAGAGTGAGTTGCCATGCCCTTCTCCAGGGGATCTTCCTGATCCAGGGATCAAACCTGTGTCTCTTATGTCTCCTATATTGGCAAGTGGGTTCCAGTTATTGATTAATATATTTTGGCTTTTTGTGACAAGAAAACGTGTTTCTTCAGGCTAGCAACCGTGTCTATGATACTTTCATATGCCATTTTCATCAGAAATTGCCAGATTTCATCAGAGCAAGATAAGTCAGATACGCTAAAATATGATCCAATATGTTAAGATGCATAAAATACGCAGATTCATAAACAAAATCATAATTTGTAGTACTGCTACAGGCTGGTGCTCTGCAAAAATAAGATTTCTGATATATTCTATTTCACAAGATTCCCACAAAAACTTGCTATAGCCACTATCAAAACTCTATGGAGTTTCCTCAAAAAATTAAAAATCATGATCCAGCAATCCCACTTGTAGATATATATCCAAAAGAACTGAACTCAAGCTCCCAAAGAGATTTATGCAGCCTTATGTTTACTGCGGCATTATTCACCACAGCAAAGATATAGAAACAACCTAAATATCCATTGACATGAATGGGTAAACAAAATGTGATAGAGAGATACATGTACACACAATGGAATATTATTCAGCCTTAAAAAAGAAGGAAAACCTTTCACAGGCTACAACATGAAAAAGCCTTGAGGACATTGCTGCTGCTGCTGCTGCTAAGTCGCTTCAGTCATGTCCGACTCTGTGTGACCCCATAGACAGCAGCCCACCAGGCTCCCCAGTCCCTGGCATTCTCCAGGCAAGAACACTGAAGTGGGTTGCCATTCCCTTCTCCAATGGATGAAAGTGAAAAGTGAAAGTGAAATCGTTCAGTCATGTCTGACCCTCAGCGACCCCATGGACCGCAGCCTTCCAGGCTCCTCCATCCATGGGATTTTCCAGGCAAGAGTACTGGAGTGGGGTGCCATTGCTTGAGGACATTATGCTAAATGAAATAAGCCAATCACAAAAAGATAAGTATTGCGTGATTCAACTTATATGAGGTATCTAAAATAGTCAAACTCAGAAGCAAAGAGTAGAATGGTGGTTGCCAGGGGCTGGGGAGAGGAAGTAAGAGGGAGTTTACTTTTCAATGAGCATAAAGTTTCAGCTATACAAGATGAATCATTTTTAGAGATCTGCTGTACAACACTGTACCTATAGTCAACAAAAATGTGTTATACAATTTAAAATATATTAAGAGGGCAGGGCTCATGTTAACTACTCTGGCCACAATTAAAAGAATGGATGGTGCATTCAGAGTTGCATAACTCTGAATGCACCATCCATTCTTTTATCCATTCATCCGTCCATTACTGACAGCAGGAAACTCCCATTCTGAATCCTCCATATATAGTTTTACATGTCCAGTGAGCAGAAGAATTTTCCACAGGCTGGTTTCTGCTCTGTACATTCCCAACCTTATTTCTTCTCAACTACACATATTTCCAGTGCTGGTGCTGCAGGACACATTAGTACCGAGATATGATCTTTGGCTCTATACCATTAGTCAGCATAGTGTGAGCAAAGAGTATTCCTGGATGCCATTCTTACGACAAGATGGTTAGCAGTGATACAGAAGTGACTGCAAGTCGAGTAAAAATATTTGATCAAACCCCAAAGAAGCATAAACCCAATTGAACTTCCCCTTTCTATGACCCCAAAATGTCCACAGCCACCCAATACCAACCCCACCACGAGAGGAGCAACAGCAGAGGGGAAGCTGGAGTGTAAGAAGACAGCTATCTTAACTGACGGCAATTAAAATTTTTCACTTCTGCAAAGTTTACAAAAGCTGGCAGCCATGTCATCCCATTGTTGGGGCCTTGTAAGAAGCTCCCACAAGTGAAGGACTTTGACACTTAAGCTTAATCAGCCTCAGAGTAATTACAGAACTAGATGTGGAGTGAGAGAGAGGAGTCGAGAATGGTGCCCAGGTTTTGGTCCTGAGCAGCTAGCTAGGTGAGTGGAGTTGTCATTTACCGAGATATGGAAGTTTAAGAGAAGGGAATTTTTCAGGTGAAAATCAGAAGTTTGGTTTTGGACAGGAGAAGTGTAAGATGTCTGTTAGCTTGAGGAAAGATGGAGTAGGCAGTTGGATATACGAGTCTTGAATCCACAGGAGAGGGTCAACTTAAGAAGTAAATCAAAGTGACAACAGCACATGGGATATATTTAAAGCCATGAGATTGGATATGAAGTGAGGAGAGAGTGAGAGAGAAGAGGTGGAGCAGGGCAGAGTCCTGGGAAACTATCGCTGGGAAGTTGGGGAGAGGAAAAGGATGAATAAAGGAGACTCAGAAAGGAGTCAATGGGACCGAAAGAAACCAGGAGAGTGTGAGGTCCCAGAAGTCAAGTGAAAAAAGTGTTTCCAAATGGAAGGAATGATAACTATTTCCAGTAATGTGATGGCTGAGAATTGAAAATGAGACGTAAGGTTAAACATCAGCTACGTTGAGGTCAAAGTAACAGAGAACTTGCAAAGAGTTGGCTAGACTGAGTCAGAGTATGGAAGGAGTAGAACTAGAGACAGTGGTCATACTGGCGTGTTTTAGAAATGCCTTTCTTCAGTAAAAGTTCTTGGGATTGTTTCCTATTAACACATACAGATCTATTTCATTATTTTAAAAACTTATTTTGTGTAAGGATCACTATAATTATTCTTCCAGTTCCCTTTGGATGGACATCCAGGCTGTTAATCTTGGTGATTATAAACAATACCACCACAAATATCTTTGAATATACATTCTTGTGCACATGCAAAGTATATCTCTAAGATTCTGAATTCTGAAACCGCTAAATAAAGACTACATTTGTCCCTTGATATCCACAAGGGATGGTTCCAGGACTCCCATGTGTACCAAAATCCAGGCATGCTCAAGTCCCTTAATAAAATGGTGTAGTATTTGCATATAACCTAGGCACATCTTCCTGTATATGTTCAATCATCTGTAGATTACCTATAGTACCCCAAAAAATATAAATGCTGTATAAATAGTGGCCAGAGCATGGGAAGTTCAAGTTTTGCTTTTTAGAACTTTGTGGAATTTTTTTTCCCAAATATTTTCTATCTGCAGTTGGTTGAATCCTCAGATGCAGAAACCCCTCAGATATGGAGGGCTGATTGCATGCACACTTTCAGTTTTAACACAGACTGTCAAATTGCCCTCAAGTGACTCTCTCATCAGTAACATGAAAGAACTATTCTTTCCCCCCACCTTTCAAAGCACTGGATACTAATAATCTTTTAATCTTTGCCACCCTGATACATTTTTTTAATAGCAATGTTATTTTAATTTGCATGTCTTTGATCATCAGTAAAGCAGAACAGCCTTTCATATTTATTTTCATTTGCATTCCTTCTTTTGTATTACAACTGGGGACTTTGCCAATTTTTCATTTGTGCATTTTAATCGATTTGTTAGAAACATATCATATATGTTGCAAATATTTTCTCCCCAAAAATGTGTTTGACTTGCAAAATTATTTATGGTGTTAAACATCCATTGACAGATGAATGGATGAAGAAGGTGTGGTACATATATGCAGTTGAATATCATTCATCCTTTGAAGGGAATGAAATAATGCCATTTGCAGCAACATGGATGGACCTGGAGGTTATCATGCTAGGTGAAGTAAGTCAGACAGAGAAAGACAAATATCATACGATATCGCTTATACACAGAATCTAAGAAAAATATACAAATGAACATATTTATAAAACAAAAACATTCACAGACTTAGCGAATGACCTTACAAGGGGAAAGGCAGGTGGTGGAGGAATAGATTGGAAGTTGGATTAACATGTACACACTGCTATATTTAAAACAGATAACAGGGAACTCTGCTCAGTATTCTGTAATAACCTAAATGGGAAAATAATTTGAAAAAGAATAAGATATTTCTATATGTATGAGAACGCCTGAAACCAACACAACATTGTTAATCAACTATACTCCAATATAAAGTTAAACATTTTTGAAATTATTTATGGTATTTTTATAGAGCTTGAGTTTTGTTTGTTTTCCCTTTGTAATGTGTCCCAAGCTTTCATTGTTTTCATTTATTGGTTTTTCCCATCAATGTCACAACTGATTGTTTTTTAACAAGAGCTGAAGAAATAGATTTTAAGATTATTAACCCAACGCTTAGAGAGAACACGTTCTCTTTCATAGCTAATCAGACATCTGCAATGGGGACAAAATTGCCCCTTTCCACCCCCAACTTTAATCAAGATGTTTCTCTTTATATTGTTGGCAAAGACTCCTACTGCCTAATTGAGACTTCTGTGTACTCAGTGAATACGTCTGTGTGTTTGGCCTCACAAAACCCAGGGGCTAATGGGACCACATGTTTTCTCTAACAAACACAAGAACAAACACGAGTAAGGCAGCCTATGAGGCTTTTTCATCCCTTTTGTAAAATACACATAATATTTTCAGCATGCAGTTTGCATAAAATAGTAGCAATGCAGTTTTCAAAGTCTGAATGGATTTTGGTTCATTTCATGTATAAAGCACACTTGAAATAAAGTACTTCTGTTCCAAATTTTTTTTAATCATGCTTTTTCAAGCTCTTTAGGTAAGAGATTTTTACCTTACATGGGCTAGAAACCACAACTATTCCATTACATTAAGTGGCTTCTACAATATTTGAATACTGTAATTTGAACTTTCTTTAAACCTAAAAGCTGAAACCAAAGAGTTTCAGTATGAACTGAATTTTTACAGTAATTTTCTTAATAATTAACAAGTCAACTCAAAAAAATTGCTCTTAACCACCTATAGAAGAAAGACTCTTCAATCTTGTTTCTTTCCCAAAGTAGAGCAGGTGTTTCAGAGGTATATTTTGAATTCAGTAAGTGTCCAAAGTAGGGAAAACCAATTAAAGCATCCAGACTCAAACATTACCAAAAAAAAAAAAGTTTACAAAATCTCTTTCAGATTATAAGAAACTGTGAAGCTGTTAAAATATTAGAGTGCAGAAACAGAGACTTAAAGCCTTCTCATTAAGGAAGCAAAACTAGGAAAAAGAATGTTCTCTATTTAAATTTTTTTCCTTCATACTTATTATCCTGGATGGCTGGTTTTGAGGTTGTCATATAAAATCTACAACCAGTGAGAATTTACAATAGAAGAAATTACCCCATTCACAATAGTAGTAAAATTCATAAAATATCTAGAAATAAATAAGAAATAAGCAGAACTTATACAAAGAAAACCCTTGTGGAACATAAAATAAGACTTTAATAAATGGAGATATATTTTATTCTTAAATAGGTAGATTGAACATTAAAACAACTTTAGTTCTCCCAAACACTTCAGTTCTCTCTAGAAATCCAACATACACCCAACCAAAATTCTAGAAGTGAATTATCTGAAGGGAGAGATGGAGAGCTTGACAAAAATCATAAAATACATTAAAATCTGGAAAAGAAGGGTAATCAGTAGGATTAATCCTGCCAGATAGTGAAGTATATCATAAAAAGTGATTAAAAGAGTATGATACATGAATTGACAGGAATTGGCAGTTTAACAGATAAGAATGGAGTGTAGAAATGGACTTAAATATATGGGAGAACATAGTCCTATATGATGAAGTTGGTATCCATTCATTTAACAATTATTTACTGAGTCATATCTGATGCAGACCTGCAACACTCAAAATTTCTACCTTGAATGTAGCTTAAATTCTCATGAAAAAGAAAAACAAAAAAGCAATAAATAAAATATATAATATATCAGACAGTGATCACTGCTATTGAGAAAACTCTTGCAGGAAAGAGAGATGGGAGGTGGAGGGACTGAAGTTTTAAATAGAGCAGTCATCTCTGAGAGGGTGACATTTCAGCAAAGACCAGGAGCATGAGCCATATAGACGGTAGATCAGATAGGGTGAGGTTTCTCAACATGGACACCGTTGACACTTTGGGCCAGATAATTCTTTGCCATAGGAGAGGCTGTCGTGTGTATCATAGGGTGTTTAGCAGGATCCCTGGCCTCTACCCACTGGATGCCAGTAGCTACCCTCCTCCCGGTTGTGACAATCAGAAATGTCTGTAAAGACTTAGAGAATGAACTCATGGTTGCTGTGGGGGATGGTTGGTAGGGAGGGACAGTTAGGGAGTTTGGGAAGGTCATGTGCACACTTAATATATTTAAAATGGATAACCAACATGGCTTCACTCCAATGCCTTTGCAAAATGTCTCCTCTTCAAGATTTATAAAAAGGACTTTAGAAGTTTCTGATTTTGATAACATAATACTGAACTGAGTAATAAAAAAAAATAACTGAAAAATTCTAATGAGAAACCTGATGACTTCATAAAGCTATTAACAAAAAGGATTATTTACATAGAACTGAATAAACTGGTAAATATGGTTGCAATTTTTATGGTTGCTATTTCAAAGGATTACTGGTTTAAATCTGGGTTTTCCAAGTATAAGAAAAACTTCTTCAATTAATTATGACTTCCAGGAATTTGGTAGATTATGCCTTTTGGAACATACATCTTTTTCTCTCTACCTGGTTGATCCTGACAGTAACATATGCTGGTGTCAAAGATTAGGCCACGCATCAGTGTGTATGCCCAGTGCAATGAAACTGTAGTTAGCTGATTAAATCAGTTATGGTTCCTTTGGTCACTTGATTACTGCAACTGGATTACAAGTAGTTACACTAATCATTGTTTAAATTTGTCCTTTGTTTTCAAATTGTGCTTTGTGTCTCCCTGCTGCTCTATGACATTGTCTGCATTACTTATATCTTGTTTAATTTGTAAGATTGTTGTCTCTTGAAGTAACCAATGTGTATTCAGGCCTCCAATAAAAGTTCTATGGCTAAACATTTTGAAAAAAATCACATTTTTAACATAAAATAATTGTAATAATGTGATTCTAGGTATGGGAAGAAGCAACAAGGGAAAATGTCTCCTGGATTATTGTAGACAGAATCCAGAGGATTTTTAATTATTGATGGGATCTGGTCCAAATCTTAAGACCTGGAGTGACATAGCAAGAATTTTTGGCTTAACTGGGATGAGCCTCCCAGGACCATGGGACAAAAGTTGGTCATGAAATATTTCCCAGACAATGGTCATTCATGACCAAGAGGGTAAGACCTGATTGCAGCCCTTCAATGTGAGCCAGTGAGCCCCAAGGAAGGGAAGTACCTGCCATTATGAAGTGAAAATATGTCCTGTCATATGAATAAACAAGAAATGTCACAGTCTTCAGCAATTTCTGGCCTCCAAATATGAATGAGGGCTCCCAAAACTGCTATCCAGAGGATGCTGCCATCCACCATGGTGATTGCTGAGGAGCTGGGGGAATGCAGGAAGCAAGGTGAACAAGGAAATAGATTGGCCCCAGATAGCTGAGGTGCATATGAAAGGAGTGAATTCAGTGAGTGAGAACCTTCCATCTTCCCATACATGGAATGCTAAATTCCTTAACTTGATACCTGATCTTTAATTTTCAGAAGGCCTGCTCCCTTTGTTGCAAACTTGTATATACCTTGACTCCCCCACTTGCCTCCTTGGGGCAGGTTTCTCAGAGCTAATGAGATGTTGTCTCCTGGGCTTAGAGTCCTAAACATTCTCACCAAATAAAATAACTCTCTACTTTCAGGTTGTGATCATATTTTTTAATCAACACCACCTAACAGTCATCAAACTGCAGCCACTCCAGCCACTCCCTATGGTGAACCCTGAGGAAACTGAGAATGCAGGATTACAGGCCCCAGATGGCTGAGGTACATATGAAGGAAATAATATCAATGAGCCCTGATTCTTGCATCATTCCATACATAGAAGAGCGCTAAATTTCTTCACTTGAGATGCTGTCTCGTGAATTTGAAGTTCAGCATATCTAAGTCTACAGGTGTAAAACAGACGCTTTCCAAAAGAGGAACAAAAAGAAGACAAATCACAACATTTGAAACACTGGTAAAGATGGCGGACACTCCCAGAAAGATCCACCTGACTAAGCAGAACAGTCATCACCCCCTTTTTCCATAAGATTGAGGAATTGTTACAGAGAAGAAGCCAGTTTTGACTCCATGTTGGAAACTATTTCTTTAACTTGCTTTTCATTGTTTTTGTTAATATAATCATACATAATGCCTTGCTTAAAAGGACCCTCTCCCTCTGGTGGTTTAGGCATTATGTCATGTCCTACTCATGCAACTCCATGGACTGTAGCCCTCCAGGCTCCTCTGTCCATGGAATTCTCCAGGCAAGAATACTGAAGTGGCTTGCCATATCCTTCTCCAGGGGATCTTCCCAACCCAGGGATCAAACCTGGGTCACCTGACTGTAAACTAAAGTGCCTTTGTTCAGAACTTTCTGTCCACCTATACATGGCAGGAAGAAATTAACACATTCAGTGCCTGAGGCTTGCCATCCTAGAAGATGTTTGCAAGATGAATAGTCTTTTCACTTTTCTTCCTCACCTCCCCCTCACCATCTCTAATCTATAAAAGAACCTGGCATCCAGACCCCATAAGATGATTATTTTGAGGCACTAACCTGCCATCCTGGAGAAATTTGGCCTTGGAGTACAGAATGAAGCAGGGCAAAGGTTAATAGAGTTTTGCCAAGAGAATGCACTGGTCATCACAAACACCCTCTTCCAACAATACAAGAGACGACTTTACACATGGACATCATCAGATGGCCAACACCGAAATCAGACTGATTATATTCTTTGCAGTCAAAGATGGAGAAGCTCTATACAGCCAGCAAAAAAAAGACTGGGAGCTGACTGTGGCTCAGATCATAAACTTCTTATTGCCAAATTCAGACTTAAATTGAAGAAAGTAGGGAAAACAACTAGACTATTCAGGTATCACCTAAATCAAATCCCTAATGATTATACAGTGGAAGTGACAAATAGATTCAAGGGATTAGATCTGATAGAGTGCCTGAAGAACTATGGACAGGAGTTTGTGACATTGTACAGGAGGCAGGGATCAAGATTGTCCACAAGCAAAAGAAATGCAAAAAGGCAAAATGGTTGTCTGAGGAGGCCTTGCAAATAGCTCTGAAAAGAAGAGAAGCAAAAGGCAAAGAAGAAAAGGAAAGTATACCTATTTGAATGCAGAGTTCCAAATAATAGCAAGGAGAGATAAGAAAGCCTTCCTCAGCAATCAATGCAGAGAAATAGAGGAAAATAGAATGGAAAAGACTAGAGATCTCCTCAAGAAAATTAGAGATACCAAGGGAATATTTCATGCAAAGATGGACACAATAAAGGACAGAAATGATATGGACCTAACAGAAGCAGAAGATATTAAGAAGAGGTGGCAACAATATACAGAAGAACTATACTAAAAAGATGTTTATGACTCAGATAATCACGATAGTGTGATCACTCACCTAGAGCCAGACATCCTGGAATGCGAAGTCAAGTGGGCCTTGGAAAGCATCACACTGGTGAAAGAAATCAAAGAGGACACTAAAAGATGGAGAAATATACCATGTTCATGGATCAGAAGAATCAATATAGTGAAAATGAGTATATTACCCAAAGCAATTTATAGATTCAATGCAATCCCTATCAAGCTACCAATGGTATTTTTCACAGAACTAGAACAAATAATTTCACAATTTGTATGGAAATACAAAAAACTTCGAATAGCCAAAGCAATCTTGAGAAAGAAGAATGGAACTGGAGGAATCAACCTGCCTGACTTCAGGCTCTACTACAAAGCCACAGTCATCAAGACAGTATGGTACTGGCACAAAGACAGAAATATAGATCAATGGAACAAAATAGAAAGCCCAGAGATAAATCCATGCACCTATGGACACCTTATCTTTGACAAAGGAGGCAAGAATATACAATGGATTAAAGACAATCTCTTTAACAAGTGGTGCAGGGAAAACTGGTCAACCACTTGTAAAAGAATGAAACTAGAACACTTTCTAACACCACACACAAAAATAAACTCAAAATGGATTAAAGATCTAAACATAAGACCAGAAACTATAAAACTCCTAGAGGAGAACATAGGCAAAACACTCTCTGACATAAATCACAGCAGGATCCTCTATGACCCACCTCCCAGAATATTGGAAATAAAAGCAAAAATAAACAAATGGGACCTAATTAAAATTAAAAGCTTCTGCACAACAAAGGAAACTATAGGCAAAGTGAAAAGACAGCCTTCAGAATGGGAGAAAATAATAGCAAATGAAGCAACTGACAAACAACTAAACTCAAAAATATACAAGCAACTCCTACAGCTCAACTCCAGAAAAATAAACGACCCAATCAAAAAATGGGCCAAAGAACTAAATAGACATTTCTCCAAAGAAGACATACAGATGGCTAACAAACACATGAAAAGATGCTCAACATCACTTATTATCAGAGAAATGCAAATCAAAACCACAATGAGGTACCATTTCACACCAGTCAGGATGGCTGCTATCCAAAAGTCTACAAGCAATAAATGCTGGAGAGGGTGTGGAGAAAAGGGAACCCTCTTACACTGTTGGTGGGAATGCAAACTAGTACAACTACTATGGAGAACAGTGTGGAGATTCCTTACAAAACTGGAAATAGAACTGCCTTATGACCCAGCAATCCCACTGGTGGGCATACACACCAAGGAAACCAGAATCGAAAGAGACATGTGTACCCCAATGTTCATCACAGCACTGTTTATAATAGCCAGGACATGGAAGCAACCTAGATGTCCATCAGCAGATGAATGGATAAGAAAGCTGTGGTACATATACACAATGGAGTATTACTCAGCCATTAAAAGGAATACATTTGAATCAGTTCTAATGAGGTGGATTAAACTGGAGCCTATTATACAGAGTGAAGTAAGCCAGAAAGAAAAACACCAATACAGTATACTAACGCATATATATGGAATTTAGAAAGATGGTAACGATAACCCTGTATGCCAGACAACAAAAGAGACACAGATGTATAGAAGTCTTTTGGACTCTGTGAGAGAGGGCAAGGGTGGGATGATTTGGGAGAATGGCACTGAAACATGTATAATATCTTTATGAAATGAATAGCCAGTCCAGGTTCGATGCATGATACTGGATGCTTGGAACTGGTGCACTGAGACGATCCAGAGGGATGGCACGGCGAGGGAGGAGGGAGTGGGGTTCAAGATGGGGAACACGTGTATACCTGTGGCGGATTCATATTGAAGTGTGGCAAAACCAATACAATAGTGTAAAGTAATTAACCTCCAATTAAAATAAATAAATTTATTTTAAAAATAATTAAAAAATTTAAAAAATACAAAACAAAACAAAAAATTTTTAAAAAGGAAGCATCACTACAAACAAAGCTAGTGGAGGTGATGGAATTCCAGTTGAGCTATTTTAAATCCTGAAAGATGATGCTGTGAAAGTGCTGCACTCAATATGGCAGCAACTTTGGAAAACTCAGCAGTGGCCACAGGACTGGAAAAGGTCAGTTTTCATTCCAATCCTAAAGAAAGACAATGCCAAAGAATGTTCAAACTACCACACAATTGCACTTATCTCACACGCTAGCAAAGTAATGCTCAAAATTCTCCAGGCCAGGCTTCAACAGTACGTGAACCATGAACTTCCAGATGTTCAAGATGGATTTAGAAAAGGCAGAGGAACCAGAGATCAAATTGCCAACATCCACTGTATCATCAAAAAAAGCAAGAGAGTTCAGAAATACATCTACTTCTTTCTTGACTATGCCAAAGCCTTTGACTGTGTGGATCACAAAAAAACTGTGGAAAATTCTTAAAGAGATGGGAATACCAAACAACCTAACCTGTCTCCTGAGAAATCTGTATGCAGGTGAAGAAGCAACAGTTAGAACTGGACATGGAACAACAGACTGGTTCCAAATCAGGAAAGGAGTATGTCAAGGCTGTATATTGTCACCCTGCTTATTTAACTTATATGCAGAGTACATTATGAGAAATGCCAGGCTGGATGAAGCACAAGCTGGAATCAAGATTGCCAGGAGAAATATCAATAACCTCAGATATGCAGATGACACCATCCTTATGGCAGAAATCAAAGAACTAAAGAGCCTCTTGATGAAAGTGAAAGAGGAGAGTGAAAAAGTTGGCTTAAACCTCAACATTCAGAAAACTAAGATCATGGCATCTGGTCCTATCAATTCATGGTAAATAGATGGGGAAACAATAGAAACAGTGACAGATTTTATTTTAGGGGGGCTCCAAAATCACTGCAGATGGTGACTGCAGCCATGAAATTAAAAGGCTCTTGCTCCTGGGAAGAAAAGTTATGACCAACCTAGACAGTATATTAAAAAGCAGAGACATTACTTTGCCAACAAAGGTCCATCTAGTCAAAGCTATGGTTTTTCCAGTAGTCATGAATGGATATGAGAGTTGGACTTAAAGAAAGCTGAGTGCCGAAGAATTGGTGCTTTTGAACTGTGGTGTTGGAGAAGACTCTTGAGTCCCTTGGACTGCAAGGAGATCCAACCAGTCCATCCTAAAGGAAATCAGTCCTGAATCATTGGAAGGACTGATGCTGAAATTGAAGCTCCAATACTTTGGCCACCTAATGCGAAGAACTGACTCCTTGGAGAAGACCCTGATGCTAGGAAAGATTGAAGGTGGGAGGAGAAGGGAACAACAGAGGATAACATGGCTGGATGGCATCACTGACTCAATGGACATAACTCCAGGAGTTGGTGACGGACAGGAAGGCCTGGCAAGCTGCAGTCCTCGAGATTGCAAAGAGTCAGACACAACTGAGTGACTGAACTGAACTAACTATACCTGCCATCTTCTGCTCAACGTTATGGCAGCCTGGATGGGAGGGGCGTTTGGGGTAGAATGGATAGGTGTATATATATGGCTGAATGGATAGATGTATATGTATGGCTGGGTCCCTTCACTGTTCACCTGAAACTATCACAACACTGTTAATTGGCTATACCCCAATAAAAAATAAATAGTTGATAAAGTAAAAAAAAAAAAAAAGAAGAAGAAATGTTTGTAAACATTGAGAAAAGTCACCTGGGTAGCAAAATGGCCCCCAACTGAAAACCTCTGGTTTGGAAAGAATAGTGTGGGCAAATGTCCCAAGTGTCTGAGGAGAATGGTTGGCATGCTAAAGAGACAGCAAGAGAGCTATTGTGACTGGAGTGGAGTGAGCATAGATCAAGGGTCAGGTTGCATGGCAGGGCTGGGAGGAGAACCGTAGAATATGATGTAATATATTTTGAGGGAGGGGGTAGTCTGTGTCAGATCATACAGGACCTTGTAAGACACTGTGATGACTTTATCTTTTATGTGAAAAGTGTTGAAGGCATTATTCACTCAATCGTGTCCGACTCTTTGCAACCCCATGGACTGCAGCCTGCCAGACTTCTCTGTCCATGGAGTTCTCCAGGCCAGAATACTGGAGAGGGTTGCCATTTTCTTCTCCAGGGGATCTTCCCAACCCAGGGATCAAAGCCAGGTCTCCTGCATTGCAGGCAGATTCTTTAGCATCTGAGCCACCAGGGGAGCGAGGTGGCACTAGTGATAAAGAACCCATCTGCCAATGCAGGAGACTCAGGTTCAGTCCCTGGGTGAGGAAGATCCCCTAGAGGAAGGCATGGTAACCCACTCCAGTATTCTTGCCTGGAGAATCCTATGGACAGAGGAGCCTGGTGGGCTATAGTCCATAGGGTCACAAAGAGCTGGACACAACTGAAGGGACTTAACACACGCACATCTTTTATGTAGAATGAGATGAATAGCCATTGGAGGATTTTAAGCAGAGAAGTGATTTGATGTCTCCTATTCTCAAAGAACCATTCAGTCTGCTGTGTTGAGAACAGATTGTGGAGGAGCAAGGGACTTCCCTGGTGATCGAGTGGCTAAGACTCTGTGTTCCCAATGCAGGGCGCCCAGGCTCAATTCTTGCTCATGGAACTAGGTCCCGCATGCCGTATCTAAGAGTTCACGTCACAACTAGAATTCCCACATGCCACACCTAAGACCCGACAGAGTCAAACAAATATATATATATATATATATAAATTGGAAAGGGAAGATGCGGGGAGACCAGTTATTGTGATAAGCCAGAGAAGAGGTAGCTTCAAAAAGGCTTGGATTAGGGTATGAGCAATGGACATGGGGGAAAGTGGTGGATTTTGGATGTATTTTCATGGCAGAGTCAACAGGATTTGCTGACAGATGTGAATAAAAGGGGCATCAAAATGACTCCCAGAAGGGGAATTTGGGGGAGAATATGTACATGTGTATGCATGGCTGAGTCCCTTTGCTGTCCACCTGAAACTATCACAACATTGTTAACTGGCTATACTCCAATATAAAATAAAAGTTTGTTTTTTAAAAATGACTCCCAGGATTTTAGCCTAAGCAACTGAGAGGCTGAGTTTCCCTTTAGTGTTATGGGGAAAACTTTGGGGGTTGCCAATTTTGAGGAAAATTAGAGTTGAGTGTTGGACATGTTGACTTTGAGTGGTCTTTTTTGGGTATCCAAGTGGAGGGATATAGTCGACTGGCTATACAGGTCTGGATATCATGGGAGAGGTCAGGGATGGAAATATAAATTTGAGGTCATTAGCATATAGGTGGTATTGAAAGTCATGAAACTAGATGAGCTCACTGTGGGAGCAAATTCAGACAGAGAAAAATCTAAGAACTGGCCCAATGTTAAGAGATCAGGTGTGGAGGGATGGCATGGGAAGGAGTACTAAAGGAAAACTGGTACAGGACACTGAAAAAACAAATCAAGAGATGTGGAAGAAAACCAGGAAAATGTGTATCCTGGAAGCCAAGTGGAGAAAATGCTTCAAGGTGGAAGAATTCATCAATGATGTAAATATCACCCACAGGTTGTTGTATTTAGCAATAGGAAAGTAACTTTATAACAGCAGTTGTAGCCAAGTGGCAAGCATGAAAGAATGGCTGGAGTGGGTTCAAGAGAGAATGGGAGGAAGGGAATTAGAGACTGCAAGAACAGGCAGCTTTTTAAGGAACTTTGTTTTAGAGCAGAGCAGAGAATGTGGGACTACAGGAGGAAGTGAATCAAGATAAAGTGGGCCAAAGAACTAAACAGACATTTCTCCAAAGAAGACATACAGATGGCTAACAAACACATGAAAAGATGCTCAACATCACTCATTATCAGAGAAATGCAAATCAGAACCACAATGAGGTACCATTTCACGCCAGTCAGAATGGCTGCGATCCAAGAGTCTACAAGCAATAAATGCTGGAGAGGGTGCAGAGAAACGGGAACCCTTTCCTACACAGTTGGTGGGAATGCAAACTAGTACAGCCACTATGGAGAACAGTGTGGAGATTCCTTACAAAACTGGAAATAGAAGTGCCTTATGACCCAGTAATCCCACTGCTGGGTATACACACTGAGGAAACCAGAATCGAAAGAGACACGTGTACCCCAATGTTCACCACAGCACTGTTTATAATAGCCAGGACATGGAAGCAACCTAGATGTCCATCAGCAGATGAATGGATAAGAAAGCTGTGGTACATATACACAATGGAGTATTACTCAGCCATTAAAAAGAATACATTTGAATCAGTTCTAATGAGGTGGATGAAACTGGAGCCTATTATACAGAGTGAAGTAAGCAAGAAAGAAAAACACCAATACAGTATACTAACGCATATATATGGAATTTAGAAAGATGGTAACGATAACCCTGTATGCGAGACAGCAAAAGAGACAGATATAGTGAACAGTCTTTTGGACTCTGTGGGAGAGGGCGAGGGTGGGATGGTTTGGAAGAATGGCATTGAAACATGTATATTATCATATGTGAGACAAATCGCCAGTCCAGGTTTGATGCATGAGACAGGATGCTCGGGGCTGGTGCACTGGGATGACCCAGAGGGATGGTACGGGGAGGGAGGTGGGAGGTGGGTTCAGGATGGGGAACATGTGTACACCCGTGGCAGATTCAAGTCAATGTATGGCAAAACCAATACAATATTGTAAAGTAATTAGCCTCCAATTAAAATAAATAAATTTATATTTTAAAAAAGAAAAGAAAAAAAGATAAAGTTTGAAGATGGGGAATAGAAATAGCGTCTTTGGATGTGGATAGGAATAATGCTGTGAAGAGAAAAGCCGATGAGGCAGAGAGAGGAGAAGCTGCCAGGGGGAGGTCCTCAAGCACAAGAAAGGAGATGGAATCTAGTGCACACACATGGGATGGGCTGCACAGAAAGTCGTGGACAGTTGCTTTCTAGCAACAGGAAGCACAACAGTGAACAGAGATACAGCTGCAGGTAAGAGAGCAAGTGTGATGGTGAGGGCTTGCGGAAGTTCTTGATTGCTCCTATCTTCTCAGTGACATAGGAAGCAAGGAGAGATTATGAAAGAGGGGGTGCAGAGGCTTAAAAGAAGAAAAGATGTGTGTGCTGTGTAGGTCTAGAATTAGCCTGACCTGTTGTACTAAAGCTCCTGCATGGCACTGACCCCTCATCAAGGCATGAAACATACTGATGTTGCTGTGTAACAAGGGGTCTGAGGAAATGCAACGAGGTTTGCGCACATTGTGTATTTTGTAAAATTTATTTATTTATTTGGCCATGCCAGGTCTTAGGGCTTCCCAGGTGGCACTAGTGGTAAAAGAACCCACCTGCAAATACAGGAGACATAAGAGACACAGGTTCAATCCCTGGGTCGAGAGTATGGCAACCCACTTGAGTATTCTTGCCTGGAGAATCCCATGGGCAGAGGAGCCTAGTGGGCTGCAGTCCATAGCGTTGCACAGAGTCGGACATGACTGAAGAGACTTAGCACGGATGCACACCAGGTCTTAGTTGTGGCATGTGGGATCTAGTCCTCTGACCAAGGATTGAACCTGGGTCCCCTACATTGGGAGTGTGGAGTCAGCCACTGGAACAGCAGGGAAGTCCCCACATTGTGTATTGATAACAGTGAGATTAATGATTCACACCTGGTCTTAATATGATATCTGTCCCTTCCTCCCAGGGCTCTTGTGTTGAGGCTGGAATATGCTTGTATGACTGGCAAAAGAAAAATTTTAACCCCAAACAAGATTCCATTTTGGACTCCCTTGTTCCATGCAAATATCAGTGACTCCTGGTCCAAGCAAGAAAATGTACAGCCACCACCCTTACAGAGGAAGGCAAGAGGACCCCTTGCTGTATCCTTCTCCTGTAGTAAACTGTGAAACTGTAAGCACTGCCATTGGGTCCTTGAGTCACCTTTAGCTATTCAACCCTGCTCACCTGCCACTGTGAATGTAGCAGGAAATAGTTATCCAGGAGAATGCAAAAGAAAGGGAGAAAATGCATCGTTCAAATAAGGCACTGGGACACAAGGTGTAGTAGACATGGCTGCCCAAATCCATTCACAATGATTCCTCCTAGAGAATGCCCACCCTCTAACTTCCCCATCCCAGTCCATGGGGTTTCAGGATTGAGCTCACGACAGCCATGTTTTTATTAAGTAATCAGTGTCCCTGATCAGATCAAAGGTGAACCCCTGACCCAAGCTGAACTAATCAGAGTCTCTTCCAGTCTGAAGTGCTGGCATCTAGAAGGGAGGAGACCTAAAACCGTAGTTGTTGAACTTTGGTATGGCTAGCTCCACCATAGGACTCAGTAGTAGGAAAAAAAAAAAAAACAGTTCACAAAGAGAGATGAACTAAGCCAACACTCAGAGAGCATCAGAGATGAGAGATGGAAAGAAACTAGTACTCTTTACATTCCTGACACCTTTCCCGTCCCAGACTCTGGTCCTTTTGGATAATTAAACTCCATCCCAGAACTTGGGTTTCAGGAAAATATACCATATTCTCATAGTTAAAGTTAGCTCCTTTACTAGTAGCTAAAAATCCTTAATTCATTAGTCATTTAGAAACACATGAAGCGAGATCCTTATCTCACCTCCTACACAAAAATACATTCCAGATGGAGTTAAGATTTCAATTTAAAAATAAAATACCAGGAGTAAAATAAAATATAAGAATACTTTTACAACCTGGGAATCCGGAAATCAAAGAGGAAAAAATAGTTAAACATTTGGCTATAAACAATTTTATGTATGTAAACAGCCAAAACATCGTCAACACAGCCAAAAGGCACAAAATTGGGGGAAATCTGTGCAAAAAATGTAAAAGGCAAAGGACTAATATTAGTAATATACAAATAACTGCTATAAGTCAGTAAGAGAAGACAAAACAAAAGTAGACAAATTGGTAAAGAACAAAAATTGGTAAAGCGCAGAAAACCAATTATAAACAGCCAACAAACAAATGCAAAGATGCTCAACCTCTTACTTCAGAAATAGATGAAAATTATAGATCAGCAAATATTTAAAAGATTCATAACCCTAGTGTTGACAAGCTTTTGAAAAAACACACACTCTCTTTTACCATTGGGAATGTAGTTTGGCAACGTCAATCAAAATTCTAAACGCACAAAACCGTTTGACACCAGCAAATCTACTACTAGGAATTTACCCTACAAAACTATTTACATAATTCATGTAACACTATTTATGTTTATTATAAATGGTTTATAAAATATGCACATACCCAAATACCTATCACAGAGCATTGAATTTAAAAAACATACACACACACACACACACACATATATATATATATATATATATATATAGAGAGAGAGAGAGAGAGAGAGAGAGAGAGAGAGTATATCCACAGAGTGTAATGTGCTGCAGAAATTAAAAAAGATTGAAGCAGGGACTTCCCTGGTGGCACAGTGGGTAAGAATCCGCCTGCCAATGCAGGGGACATGAGTTCAGTCTCTAGTCTGGGAGGATTCCACACGCTGTGGAGCAACAAAGCCCAGGCACCACAACTGCTGAGCCTGTGTGTCACAACTCCTGAAGCCCAAGTGCACTAGAGTTTGTGCTCCCGAACAAGAGAAGCCACCACAATGAGAAGCCTGCACACCACAGCAAAGAGTAGCCCCTGCTCATCGCAACTAGAAAAAGTCTGCACACAGCAACAAAGACCCAGTTCAGCCAAAGATAAATAAATAAAAATTTAAAAAAGAAGTCCACATGTCTAAAAACATGATTGAGGAAGCATTGTATATGCTGACACAAAAAGTTACTTCAGAGATATTTACAGTGGAAAAGGTAAATTTCAGATCACAGGAAAAGCATGATCTTACATTTTTAAAGGGGAAAGTGAGGGGTGGGGGATAAATTAGGAGTATGGGATTAACAGATACAAACTACTATACATAAAATAGATAAGCAATAAGGATTTACTGTATAGCACATGGAACAGCATTCAGTATTTTGTAATAACCTATAAAGGAAAATAATCTGAATTATATATATAACTGAATCCATTTGTTATACACCTGAAACTATCATATTGTTAGCTAGCTATACTCCAATACAAAATAAAAAGTTTTTAAAAGAGGAGGGACTTATTTCAGTCTGTGTAATAGGCTCTAGGTTCATCCACCTCATTAGGACCTATTCAAATGCATTCTTTTTTATAGCTGAGTGATATTCCATTGCATATATGTACCACAATTTCTGTATGCATTCATCTGTTAAGAACCAATACGATATTATAAAGCAATTATCCTCCAGTTAAAAAAAAAAGCAAAATGTGGGGGGAGGGGAGGCTAAAACACCATGACCTAGTACCAGTGGTCAAGCTTTTAACTTTTACTTTATACAGTTCTAAGCAGTTTAAACTGTCTGCAACAGACATTCACTAACTTTGCAATGTTTTAATAAAATATTTTTAGAAATCTTAGACAAAACCTTAAATAGAAAGGCATACCATGTTTTCAAATAGGAAGACACAACATCAAAACATGCCCATTCTTTCTTAACTTCACTTACAGATTTAACACGATCCCAGGAAGACTGCAGGGCTTCCCTGGAGGCTCAGTGGTAAAGAACCCACGTGTCAATGTTGGAGCTGAAGGAGATGAGAGTTCAATCCCTGGGTCGGGAAGATCCCCTGGAGGACAGTGTGGCAAGCCACTCCAGTATTCTTGCCTGGAGAATCCCATGGACAGAGGAGCCTGGTGGGCTACAGTTCATAGGGTCTCAAAGAGTTGGACATGACTGAAGTGACTTAGTACACATACATGCAGTAAAACCACTTACTTTGGGGGCTAGAGAAGCTTATTTAATATTCACATGGAAAAATAAACAAGGAAGAGTAACCAGAAAACTGCTGAAAGGGAAGAATAATGGGACAGAGGGGACTTGTCTTACTAGATATTAAATCATATGCAATATATATAAATAGCAAGGATATTTATTATGGCAGCGGTTGTATTAGACACAAACTGTGAACCACTGAAATACTTACCAAATAAGACTAGCTAAAATATAGTATATCAACGTTATGGAGTACTAGTTCTGTTCAGTTCAGTCACTCAGTCATGTCCGACTCTTTGCCACTCCATGGACTGTGGCACGCCAGGCTTCCCTGTCCATCACCAACTCCCAGAGCTTGCTCAAACTCATATCCATCGAGTCGGTGATGCCATCCAACCATCTCATCCTCTGTCGTCCCCTTCTCCTCCTGCCTTCAATCTTTCCAAGCATCAGGGTCTTTTCCAATGAGTCAGTTCTTCACATTAGGTGGCCAAAGTATTGGAGCTTCAGCTTCAGCATCTGTCTTTCCAACGAATATTCAGGACTGATTTCCTTTAGGATAGACTGGTTGGATGTCCTTGCAGTCCAAGGGACTCTCAAGAGTCTTCTCCAACACCACAGTACAAAAGCATCAATTCTCTGATGCTCAGCTTTCTTTATGGTCCAACTCTCATGTCCATACATGACTACTGGAAAAATCACAGTTTTGCCTAGATGGACCTTTGTCAGCAAAGTAATATCTCTGCTTTGTAATATGCTGTCTAGGTTTGTCATGGCTTTTCTTCCAAGGAGCAGACATCTTTTGAATTTCATGGTTGTAGTCACCATCTGCAATGATTTTGGAGCCCAAGAAGACAAAGTCTCTCACTGTTTCCATTGCTTCCCCATCTATTTGCCATGAAGTGATGGGACCAGATGCCATGATCTTAGTTTTCTGAATGTTGAGTTTTAAGCTAACTTTTTCACTCTCCTCTTTCACTTTCATCAAGAGACTCCTTAGTTCTTCTTTACTTTCTGCCATAGGGGTGGTGTCATCTGCATATCTGAGGTTACTGATATTCCTCCTGGCAATCTTGATTCCAGTTTGTGCTTCATCCAGCCCAACATTTCTCATGTTTTACTCTGCATATAAGTTAAATAAGCAGTGTGACAATATACAGCCTTGATGTACTCCTTTCTCAATTTGGAATAAGTATGCTGTGTCCAGTTTGAACTGTTGCTTCTTGACCTGCATACAGATTTCTCAGGAGGCAGGTCAGGTGATCTGGTATTCCCATCTCTTTAAGAATTTTCCACAGTTTTTTGTGATCCACATAGTCAAAGGCTTTGGCATAATCAATAAAGCAGAAGTAGATGTTTTTCTGGAACTCCATTGCTTTTTCTATGGATCCAACAGATAATGGCAATTTGACCTCTGGTTCCTCTGCCTTTTCTAAATCCAACTTGAACATCTGAAAGTTTTCGGTTCACTACTGTTGAAGCCTCGCTTGGAGAATTTTGAGCATTACTTTGCTAGCGTGTGAGATGAGTGCAATTGTGTGGTAGTTTGAACATTCTTTGGTGTTGCCTTTCTTTTAGATTTGAATGAAAAGTGACCTTTTCCAGTCCTGTGGCTACTGCTGAGTTTTCCAAATTTGCTGGCATATTGAGTGCAGCACTTTCACAGCATCCTCTTTTAGGATGATCCTAAAAGATAAAAGATGGAGTACTAAGCAGTCATTAAAAATAATGAAGTAGATGTCTCAATGTGGAAACATGCTCAAAATATGTTGCTAAATCCAAAAAACAAGTTGCAAAACAGTAGACATAATGGAATCCCATTTATAAAAAGGAGGAAAGTCATATGCTTATAACAACACCCATTCTTCACAAATATGTAAATATATGAAAAGTAGGTGGGAATTATGCCCACTGAACTGGTAACAGTGGTTACCTCTAATGGGGGGACTGGGATTCAGATAGTGGCAGGGAAAGTAACAGGGACTTTTATTCTGTGTACTTCTGGAATGTCTGAGTCTATTTTTAGAAAAGATTATCTATTTGGCTGTGCTGGGTCTTCATTGCTGCACGCAGGCTTTCCTCTAGTTGCAGTGAGTGGTGGCTACTCTTGGTTGCGGTTCACAAGCTTCTCGTTGCGGTGGCCTCTCTTGCTGCAGAGCACAGGCTCTAGGCGGGTGAGCTTCAGTAGTTGTGATGCATGGGCTCAGTAGTTGTCGTCCACTGGCTTAGTTGCTCCAGGGCATGTGGGATCATCAAGGACCAGAGAATGAACCCATGCCCCTACACTGGCAGGTGGATTCTTAACCACTAGACCACCAGGGAAGCCCCTAGAATGTTTGACTCTTTTTTGATGAGAATATATTCGTGTAGTACCTGTGTCATTTTTTTTCAAAAGATGCCCAAAACTTTACTATAAGAGCAGTTACAACCTGCTTTCTTGTGATATTTAGGCATATTGGACCACAAGCAAAGTTTATAAATGAATCTTCAGGGATTCATTCAATCACGTGTTCATTTCCTCATTCATTCAACATATATTAAAGTTCCTGTTATGTGCCAGGCACCTGCTGTGATCCAAAGCAGCTCACTTACCTGGTGATGGCTGAAGGCAGCTGTCACACAAAATGACTGAGACACAGCAGCAATTAACATGGCCCGGACCAAGTGTGGATGATGAACGGCACCAATAAAATAAGAAGTTAATGCCTATCACAAGACTGTCCAACAGTGAAACTGAACATGACAAAGGTGAAAAATTTGTATCTAATGATGTCAAAAGCAAGCAACTTTGAAAAATTCTAACATGTTTCTCATAAAACTTTTGCCTAAAGACTTTCTGGCTCTTGGAACCGACTATGGAATTGACTCTGCTCTTCCTTGTGCTTTGGGGGCTGCCAAAGTGGAAACCCTCCCTTAGAACTTGCATTTTTCTTCTGCATTATCACAGATTCATGGAGGAGAGAGTGGCAGAGTCTGGCCAGGGCAGCTGTGCGGACCTCAGAAACCCCAGATTTGTGGCTAAACATCTGAATCTTCCCTTCCTGGGGAGGATTGGATTTTATGGGGCCAGAACCAGAGTGTGAGGCTTCTAGCAGACGCTGCCAGGCACCGGAAGACTGGGTCAAGTCAAAGACCATAGGAGAGAGCTGAGGTCTGATCACCAGGATGACCTCACACATGCCCAGATCCAGAGTCAGAAGCAGGAGTCACACTGAGCCAGGCATTTGACATCACATCTCCCCTCAGCTCTCCGGCCCAGTCCCTCTGAGCTACCAAACTCCCTCCTCATATTCCCCTTCCTGTCCTCCCACAGCCTTTGGACTTAACGCACGGTTTGGACTCTCCTGCCAGAACCTTGGCTCTTCTCCACGTGATGCCTGGCTCTCTGCCTCAGGCTGCAGAAAAGTCCTGAGACAACCCAGATCCTGGGACCCTAATACCCGAAGTCAAGCCTGTGCCAGCACTCCCACCCACTCCATGTGCCCTGGCCTCTTTTTGGAGGGGGACCAGGACCCACATTTCGGGCAGGAGAATCCCACCAAAGGACCCCTGGGAAGGCATTGCCTGAGCAGCTGTCCCTTTCCAACCAACTCTCTTGGCAATATTTGCAACACTTGGCAGGCATATTTCTCAGTGTAAGTTCCCAAATTGGTATTCTGGATTAGCAATCAACCCTTTGTAGATTTACACAAGGGAATTCTGACCCAGACCTGAACACTCCTGAGGATGCCAACAAGACAAAGTTTTGGAGTCCTCGAATTTGACAAATGGATCCTAGGCCTCTGGAGGCCCTGCTCATACCGTCAGCTGGTTTCTTTCTTTATCACCTCATCATGACAACAGGCAGAGTCCAAGAGATGTTTTTGAAATGCAGGGCCCATGCTGGGAAGGTGGGTTTAAGGAGGACCTCCAGGAGGGGCCTTGGGCAAAGTCTAGAAGGTATGCAAGCATATGGTGGTGGGAAAAGGTTGATGTTCAGAAGGGAGGTGCAAAGTAGCCAAGTAGTTAAGAATGTAGCCTCTGCCTATGTTTGCATCTCAGCCTGGCCACTTGCAAGCTGTGAGACTTGTTATTCGGTCACTAAGTCATGTCCTACTCTTTGTGATCCCATGAACTGCAACACACCAGGCTTCCCTGTCCTTCACCATCTCCTGGAGTTTGCTCAAATTTATATCCATTGAGTCAGTGATGCCATCCAACCATCTCATCCTCTGTCACCTCCTTCTCCTCCTGCCCTCAATCTTTCCCAGAATCAGGGTTTTTTCCAATGAGTCAGCTCTTCGTATCAGGTGTAGGTACAGTGAATCTTCAGTTCCAAGGTTGGTTTGTTTCCATTTCTTTGAGGCCAGTTCTCAGAACTGTGGCAGCTTATGTCATGGCTACAGTCTGGGCATCATGTAGTTAACTTAATCCATCTGGTAAGGGTTTCAATATCTATAAGGTATGGCTCAGAATATTACCTACAGATCTTGAGGAGGAACTAAAGGTCCTTGACTGTTTAATGACTAAACTATTATTATTCGGTCTCCTTTGACTATTATTGTTTCTACATTTTCTCACTTCTCTGATGAAACTTATTCTTTGGCTAAAGTTTTTCCACAGACAAAAGGGCAAGCAGAGAATACAGAGGTGGGGGGAAGGATTATAGACTCCAGCTCCACTTCATTTCTTGGGTTTAGGTTGCTGAGTTGAAAGCGGAGCTATTCGTTGTTAAATATAGTGTATTTAATCAGGGTGTCTGGAAGGTGGTCTTAGTCTATATGTGTTTTCTCTGAAATGGTACTAAGAGTAGCTGAAAATTATAACCTCAAGGAAACCATAAAGTTTAGAGTGCCTTCATTTTTTAACATTTCCAATAAGATGTTTTAATACATGCTTTTGTTAAAGAAAGAAAGATGGAAAGAAACACACAGGGAGAAGGCAGCCATGCAATGATGAGGCAGAGATTGGATTAATGCATCTATAAACCAAGAACACCAACCAGCTGTCAACTGCCAGCAAAAGACAGAAGCTAGAGAGAGGGGGAAGGAAGGATTCTTCCTTACAGGTTTCAAAAGGAGTATGGCACTGTTGACAACTTGACTTCAGACTTCTAGCCTCCAGAACTGTCAGAGAATAAATTCTTGTTGCTTTAAGCTGCCCAGTTTGTGGTACTTTGTTGTAGCAGCCCAAGGAAACTACTCCAGAAAGTTCTCCCAAGCATGTCTATCTTGTGCTATCAAACCACTGTTTCCAAGGGTCCTGCCCACTTTCCTATTTCTATTTCTAATTAAAGAAAGCATAAGCACAGCATTCTAAATCCTAATTTAGTAATTTCATTAAATGATAAAAATGAATGCATGATATACCAGATATTCAGAAAATGTAAATTACTAGAAGATTGTTATAGCAACATCCATATTAATTAACATGTCTCAAGAAAGGCCATGCATGTTTCTCAACTAATTAGAATCACACAATCAAAAAAATAAAGAAGACTTCCTTGGGGATATAAAATAAATAAATAACCACAATATTTTCATTAAATAGCTGGCAATGTTCCTTTGAACCTATTTGAGTGTTAGAAATTGATGTATAAGTGAAATGCTTTTCTAGTTCAGATTTTATATTTAGAAGAGGCTTAGACCATTAGAGAAAATTGTTTTAAAAGTTATCATATGTTTGAGAAAAGCTATCATGCTTATCATGCTATGTGAAGAAAATAAATGGTAACAGATTTCAAATCTTGAAGAAGAAAATGTTTTAGATATTTCCGTACTCTTATGAGATCTGAAACATTATCAAAAGTTCAGAGGATTTGATTTAAAAACACACCAATTCCTAGATCATGGATTGCCAAGTATAACCCACAAGCCAAAATTCACCCACCACTGGTTTGTATATAACCCATGAGCTAGGAATGACTTTTCTATATGTAAACGGTGGGGAAAAAAAAAACTAAAGAAAATATTTTGTGACGCATGAAAATTACATGAAATTGGAACAACCTCCCATGCTCATTCATTTGTGCATTATCTCTGGCTACTTGTATTCATTGTGAATGGTTGTATGACAAAGTCTCACAAACTTAGTGGCTTTAAACAACACCATTTGATAACCTCACAGTTCCTGTAGGTCAGAAGTCTGGGCAGGACTTAGTTGGTTCCCAATCAAGGTCTCCCAAGGCTGAACTGAAAGGATTGGCTAGGATGGCAGCCTCATCTGAGGCTCAAAGTCTTCTATCAAGTGGTTGTTGACAGAACTGTTCCTTACAGCTGTAAAACTGAGGCTGCTCTCAGTTCCTACAGGTCACCCACATTCCTTGTCACATGGCCCTCCTACCTCCAAAGCCAACAACAGGGACTCTCCCTCACAGTTGAGTCTCTTCTCTTATCTGATGGTTAAACCTATCAGGGATAGTTTTAAAGTCAACTGATTTGGGACCTGATTTACATATCCAGAATCCTTTCACAGCAGCACCTAGATCAGCGTTTAGTTGAATAACTGGGATAAAGTGCATGTACATTAGGGCCAGGAAGCTTGAGGGCCGTCTTAGAATTCTGCCCACCCCATTGCTTTCCATTGCTTTTTCCACAAAACTGAAAATATTTACGAGCTAGGCCCTAACAGAAAAAGTTGGCTGACTCCTGTCCCAAATGAAGCTGAGGTTCAAGTTCAAGAACTGTGTGATTCCTGATTCAGCAAATAATTCTGAAGCTGGATTGTATAAACAGAAAGAGGAGGCCATGAAGGTGGGAAAATAGTAGCATTAGCAAACTGGTTAAGCATTTAACTCACACGTACCCAAACACAGATGATACTGAGCTAACGGTAATTTCTTCAAATGAATCATTTCAAGCACATACTAAGGGAATAATGAAGTTATTATTCATGTTGTGTCATGATATTATCACTACCCACACATCTTTATCAAATTTTAATATATTTGTTTCTTATTAAAGTAACAAACCACAGAGAGTTGAAGCCTCCTGTTGCACCCTCTCCTAATCCCACACCACTCCCTCCCACTTCAGAGTGAACCACTACCCTTTGACCACATGTCCATCTATTCATAGACAACGTACAGCACAGTTTATCATATTTTGAAACTTTACATAAATGGAATTATATAACATGTATGCTGCCATTTGCTTCTTTTGCTCTCTGTGTTTATGAGATTCACCCACAATGATGTGTGGATACAGTTGTTCTCCTATATCTATAAGGAATTGGTTCCCGGACCTCCAATACATATCAAAATCCATGGATGCTCAAGTGTTTTATATAAAATAGAGAGGTACTTGCATATAACCTACACACAACCTCCCCTGTACTTCAAATCATTTAAGTCCAAAATACCTAATAAATTATAAATGCTATATGTGTCTCTGTGTGCTCAGCCGCTTTAGTCATGTCCAACTCTTTGTGACCTATGGACTGGAGCCCATCAGGCTCCTCGGTGCAAGGGATTCTCCAAGCAAGAATACTGGAGTGGGTTGCCATTTCCTTCTCCAGGGAATCTTCCAGACTCAGGGATTGAACCCCCAGCTCCTGAGACTCCTGCATTGTAGGCAGATTCTTTACCCATTGAGCCACCAGGGAAGCCTTCAAATGCTATATAAATAACTGTAAATACAATGTAAGTACTTTGCAAATAGTTGCTAGTGTGCAGGAAATTCAAGTTTTGCTTTTTGGAACTTTCTGAAATTTCATTTTGAATAATTTCAATCCAAGGTTGGTTGAATCTGTGAATGCAGAATCCTCAGTTATGGAGGGCCAACTATAATTTGTTTATAGCTATAGACTATAGCTATTTGTTCAGTTCAGTTCGGTTCAGTCGCTCAGTCGTGTCTGACTCTTTGAGACCCCATGAATTGCAACATGCCAGGCCTCCCTGTCCATCACCATCTCCCGGAGTTCACTCAGATTCACGTTCATCGAGTCCATGATGCCATCCAGCCATCTCATCCTTGGCCATCCCCTTCTCCTCCTACCCCCAATCCCTCCCAGCATCAGAGTCTTTTCCAATGAGTCAACTCTTCCCATGAGGTGGCCAAAATACTGGAGTTTCAGCTTTAGCATCATTACTTCCAAAAAATTTCCCAGGGCTGATCTCCTTCAGAATGGACTGGTTGGATCTCCTTGCAGTCCAAGGGACTCTCAAGAGTCCTCTCCAACACCACAGTTCAAAAGCATCAATTCTTCAGTGCTCATCCTTCTTCACAGTCCAACTCTGGCATCCACACATGACCACTGGAAAAACCATAGCCTTGACTAGATGGACCTTTGTTGGCAAAGTAATGTCTCTGCTTTTGAATATGCTATCTAGGTTGGTCATAACTTTTCTTCCAAGGAGTAAGCGTCTTTTAATTTCATGGCTGCAGTCACCATCTACAGTGATTTTGGAGCCCAAGAAAATAAAGTCTGACACTGTTTCTACTGTTTCCCCATCTATTTCCCATGAAGTGATGGGACCGGATGCCATGATCTTCGTTTTCTGAATGTTGAGCTTTAAGCCAACTTTTTCACTCTCCATTTTCACTTTCATCAAGAGGCTTTTAGCTCCTCTTCACTTTCTGCCATAAGGGTGTTGTCATCTACATATCTGAGGTGATTGTTATTCCTCCCGGCAATCTTGATTCCAGCTTGTGTTTCTTCCAGTCCAGCGTTTCTCATGATGTACTCTGCATATAAGTTAAATAAGCAGGGTGACAATATACAGCCTTGACGTACTCCTTTTCCTATTTGGAACCAGTCTGTTGTTCCATGTCCAGTTCTAACCATTCAATATCACGGTAATCCAAGTCTATGCCCCAAGTAGTAACGCTGAAGAAGCTGAAATTGAACAGTTCTATGAAGACCTACAAGACCTTTTAGAACTAACACCCAAAAAAGATGTCCTTTTCATTATACGGGACTGGAATGCAAAAGTAGGAAGTCAAGAAACACCTGGAGTAACAGGCAAATTTGGCCTTGGAATGCGGAATGAAGCAGGGCAAACACTGATAGAGTTTTGCCAAGAAAATGCACTGGTCATAGCAAACACCCTCTTCCAACAACACAAGAGGAGACTCTACACATGGACATCACCAGATGGTCAACACCGAAGTCAGACTGAATATATTCTTTGCAGCCAAAGATGGAGAAGCTTATACAGTCAATAAAAACAAGACCAGGAGCTGACTGTGGCTCAGATCATGAACTCTTTATTGCCAAATTCAGACTTAAATTGAAGAAAGTAGGGAAAACCACTAGACCATTCAGGTATGACCTAAATTAAATCCCTTATGATTATACAGTGGAAGTGAGAAATAGATTTAAGGGACTAGATCTGATAGACAGAGTGCCTGATGAACTATGGACAGAGGTTCAGGACATTATACAGGAGACAGGGATCAAGACCATCCCCATGGAAAAGAAATGCAAAACAGCAAAATGGCTGTCTGGGGAGGCCTTACAAATAGCTGTGAAAAGAAGAGAGGTGAAAAGCAAAGGAGAAAAGGAAAGATATAAGCATCTGAATGCAGAGTTCCAAAGAACAGCAAGAAGAGATAAGAAAGCCTTCTTCAGCGATCAGTGCAAAGAAATAGAGGAAACAACAGAATGGGAAAGACTAGAGATCTCTTCAAGAAAATTAGAGATACCAAGGGAACATTTCATGCAAAGATGGGCTCGATAAAGGACAGAAATGGTCTGGACCTAACAGAAGCACAAGATATTAAGAAGAGGTGGCAAGAATACACAGAAGAATTGTACAGAAAAGATCTTCACCACCCAGATAATCATGATGATGTGATCACTCATCTAGAGCCAGACATCTGCGAATGTGAGGTCAAGTGGGCCTTAGAAAGCATCACTATGAACAAAGCTAGTGGAGGTGATGGAATTCCAGTTGAGCTGTTTCAAATCCTGAAAGATGATGCTGTCAAAGTGTTGTACTCAATATGCCAGCAAGTTTGGAAAACTCAGCAGTGGCCACAGGACTGGAAAAGGTCAATTTTCATTCCAATTCCAAAGAAAGGCAATGCCAAAGAATGCTCAAACTACCGCACAATTGCACTCATCTCACACGCTAGTAAAGTAATGCTCAAAATTCTCCAAGCCAGGCTTCAGCAATACGTGAACCGTGAACTCCCTGATGTTCAAGCTGGTTTTAGAAAAGGCAGAGGAACCAGAGATCAAATTGCCAACATCCTCTGGATCAGAGAAAAAGCAAGAGAGTTCCAGAAAAACATCTATTTCTGCTTTATTGACTATGGCAAAGCCTTTAGCTGTGTGGATCACAATAAACTATGGAAAATTCTGAAAGAGATGGGAATACCAGACCACCTAACCTGCCTCTTGAGAAATAGACTATAGCTATAGCAATTTTTTATTGCTATAGACTATCCCATTTTATGACTACACCATGGTTTGTCTAGTCTACTGGTGGTATACATTTGGTTTATATCCAGTTGTTTGCTATTAAAACAATGCTACTATAAACATTCTTGTGTAGTCACTTGACTCAAATATTAAAAAGTATCTCTAACATGTTTACTTGGAAGTAGAATTTCTGGGTCTTAGGGTAAGTGCATGTGTATGATTATTAGATATTTCCAAATTCTCCTCCAGAATGGTTGTGCCAATTTATGTTCCAACTAACAGTGAACAGAGTTCCTTTTTCCTTGACTCCTTTGCAATCTATTGACAATCATTTAATTAGAATTTAATTAAATCTCTCAGCAGATTTAGGGAGACTTGACACCATTACTCACTAAGTTTCCATATGGGCAATATCAGACTTCTAATTTTTGCTAGTCTCTTGTGTGAAGTCATCGTTTAACTTTACATTTCCCTGATCACAAATGATATTAAATCTCTTTCCATATTCTTATTGTCCCTTCAGGTGTCTTCTTCTGTGACCTGCCTATTCATAGACCTAAATAATTTTTCTATTGAGCCATGTGTTCAAAGTTTTCTCATTGATCTGTAGTTCTTTACATATTCTGAATACTAATCCCTTACCACCTATATTCATTTATTATCCACTCAAAAAGTATGTATTAGTATACATCATGTGCTAGACATTGTTTGAGTGCTGAGAAATATGACAGCAAAACAAAGTCGCTGCTCTCAAGGAGTAGAGAGATGAGTAATAAATAAGTGAGCAAATAGACATAGAGTATCAGGTAGCAATAAGTGCTATGAAGAGAAAACAGAGGAAGAAGGTGAAGCGACAGAGGTGTTATTTTCAATAGGGTGGACAGCAAGGCCTCTCTGAGGAGGTGACATGGGAACAGAGGCATTACTGAATTGACAGAGAGAGTGAAACCTGTATTTGGATGACGTTTGTTCCAGGCAGAGGATGATCAGGTGCCAGGGGTCTGAGGCAGGAGCAAACATATAGCAAATATTTCCTAGTCTGTGGCTTGGTTATTTGTTGTTGTTGTTGTTGTTGTTGTTGTTTATTTTGTTCATGATTTATTTCTTTATACACAAATGTTTAAATTTCAATGTAGAAAAATTTTTCAAGTTTTTACTTATGGTTTATTTCTGCATTTTAAGAAATTCTTCCCTAGCACAAGATCATAAAGGTATTTGCCTGTATTGGAAGTTTAGAAGTACTTGTCACATTTAAGTCATTAAACCTCTTTGAATCTGTTTTTGTATACAATATACAATTGGGATCTAATTTAACTTTTTTTCATATGGTTAACCAATGGTTCCAGTAGCATCTCTTAAATAATTCTTCCTTTCCACACTGTTATGTATCAAGTTTCCATTTATGCATGGGTCTGTTTCTGGGTTCTCTGTAATATTCCACTGATCTATTTCTTCTTCTCTGCACTATGCTAATTACTATAGTTTATAAGAAGTGTTGACATCTGGTAGGGTAGTTTGTGCTGCTTAATATTGTCTTTGCTCTTCCTATTCCTATTTAGAATTTTAATTAGAATTTAATCAAACCTCTAAGTGAATTTAGGGAGACTTGACACCATTACTCACTAACTTTTCCTGTACATGAGCACGGTTATGTCCCTCCATTAACTCAGGTTTTCTTTAATGTCATTCAATAAAGATTTCTATTTTTCTCCACAGAGGTCTCACACATCTTTTATTGGATTTATTCCTGAGTGTCTTTTAGTTTTTGTTGCTACTGTAAGCTCTAACTGCTGCACTACTGATTTTTTTTATAATTGCTCTTATATCCTCAAACCTTGCTAACTATTCTTACTTGTTTCAATAGCTTCCATCAGTTCAGTTCAGTCACTCAGTCATGTCCAACTTTGTGACTGCAGCATGCCAGGCTTCCCTGTCCATCACCAACTCCCGGAGCTTACTCAAACTCACGTCCATCGAGTTGATGATGCCATCCAACCATCTCATCCTCTGTCATCCCCTTCTCCTCCTGCCTTCAATCTTTCCCAGCATCAGGGGCTTTTCCAATGAGTCAGTTCTTCACATCAGGTAGCCAAAGCACTGGAGTTTCAGCTTCAGCATCAGTCCTTACAATGAATATTCAGGACTGATTTCCTTTAGGATGGACTGGTTGGATCTCCTTGCAGTCCAAGGGACTCTTAAGAGTCTTCTCCAACACCACAGTTCAAAAGCATCAATTCTTCGGCACTCAGCTTTCTTTATAGTCCAACTCTCACATCCATACATGACTACTGGAAAAACCATAGCCTTGACTAGACAGACCTTTGTTGGCAAAGTAATGTCTCTGCTTTGTAATATGCTGTCTAGGTTAGTCCTAGCTTTTCTTCCAAGGAGCAAGTGTTTTTTAATTTCATGGCTGCAGTCACCATCAGCAGTGATTTTGAAGCCCCCCAAAATAAAGTCTCTCACTGTTTTCATTGTTTCCCCATCTATTTGCCAGGAAATGATAGGACTGGATGCCATGATCTTAGTTTTCTGAATGTTGACTTTTAAGCCAACTTTTTCATTCTCCTCTTGCATAGTCTCTTGTATTTTCTATATAGACTATCATGTCACCTGTTAATAATGTTTGTTTCACCTTTGATATTTTTTGTTTATTTTCTTTTTATTATGATACTGACTGGGACCCACAGTACAAGGTTATTTGATATTTTTTGTTTATTTTCTTTTTATTATGATACTGACTGGGACCCACAGTACAAGGTTGAATAGAAGTGCTAGTCTTGCCCCTTTATTCTACGATAGTGGTGATTTAGTAGATTTTTCTGATCCTAAAACATTCATACTCCTGAGATAAATGCAACTTGGCCATAATGCATTTTTAATACATTATTGCTTCTGATTTCTAGTAGTTTGTTTTGGATTTTTGCATGTATATTCATAAGTGAAGTTAGCCTGTAATTTTCCTTTCTCAATAGCCTTGTCTGGTTTGGTATCGAGATTATGCTAGCCTTGTAAAATGAGTTGGAGAGTATTTACTGCCACAGTCTATGTAGTATTGAGATGCTCTGCTCCTTGTATGTGCGTTGGAACTCACCCATACAGCCAGCTATTTCCTGGGACTGTGGTGATTTGTCTATGTGCTTCTTTGTTGGTTGCTTGATAGATTTTAATGACTGTTTCAATCTCATTAATAATCATAAGTCTGCTTACTTTTCCCATTTCTTCCTGCATCAGTTATGGCAAATTATATTGATAGTTTTATATGAAGTTGTCCATTTCATTTAAGTTTTCAAATTCACTGGCATAAAGCTGTTCATAAAGATCTCTTATTGTTGTGTCAATATCCTATCTACTGTGTCAGTTACCTTACACCCCGTTCATTTTTATTACTTGTGCCTTCTCTCCTTTTTTCCAGATAATTGTCTGTTTCATTCACCTAGCTAGAGAATTGTGTGTTTTATTCATTTTTTTTTCAAACAACCAGGTGTTCATTTATTTCTCACTTGTAAATGCATTTATAAGATAGACTTATGAAGGCTGAGTCATTTAATTCTCTATTTAATCAATAACATTTTTGAATAAAATTACATGAGAAGAAATACAAACTTTAACAAGAATAATTATCTGTTAATGTAACAGTTAAGCATGTGAGATCAAGCCCTATCCTGGCACATTCAGCATGTATATTTTTCATGTTTATATTCATACTAAAAAACTGGAGTTTTATTTTGTTGTTCCTCTTGATTTGGCTTACTGTTCAATTTTATTAATTGCTGCTCTTACCATTTTGAAATTCTTTCCTTCTACTTTCTCACTTTCTTTCTAACTTCTTGGGTTACTTTTTAGCCTTTCACCTTTTTTAAGAATTTGAAGCTATATGTTTTCCTCTCAGGACCACCTTAGTTGCACCCTCACAAGCTCTGATATTTTGCATTTTTATTATCATTCAGCTCTAATATTTTCTAGTTTCCAGTACAATTTCTTCTCTGACCCATATGATATGTGATTATAAATATCCAAGTATCTGTGGCTTTAAAATTATCCTCTTGTTTATTATTTCTATATAATTTCACTGTGATCAAAGACTGATTTCCACGATAAATATTCATTGGTGTTTGTTATTTAGTTTGCAAGTTAATGATCAATTTTTAAACTATTATATTTCTTGAAAAGAATATGTGTTACCTAATTGATAAATGCAAGGTTCTATATATGTCTAGGAGAGAAAGCCTTTTAATTGTACTTTAAATCATTTATACACTACTAATTTCTTGTCTGCATAATCTCTCAAATACAAACAGAAGTATGTTAAAATTTCTCCTATTTGAGTGTACTTTTCCTTTTCTCTTTGTAAATTTGTCCATTTTTGCATTTTTACAACAATATAATTAGATTACATACAGGCTTAGAATTTCTATAACTTTTTCTTTTGTAATGGGTCATAGCCAACTGAGCTTCCCAGATGCACTAGTGGTAAAGAACCTGCTTGCCAATGCAGGAGACATAAGAGACGCACGTTCACTCCCTAGGTCGGGAAGATCCCCTGGGAAGAGGGTATGCCAATCCAGCCCAGTACTCTTGCCTGGAGAATCCCATGGGTAGAGGAGCCTGTGGGCTACAGTCTGTAGGGTCACAAAGAGTCTGACACAACTGAAATGACTTAGCATAGCCAGTTAAGAACGTTGAGCTAGTTTCTGGTGAACATCAAAGGGACTCAGCCATACATATACGTGTATCCATTCTCCCCAAACTCCCCTCCCATCCAGGCTGCCACATAATATTGAGCAGAGTTCCCTGTGCTATACAGTAGGTCCTTGTTGGTTATCCATTTTAAATATAGCAGTGTGTACATGTCCATCCCACACTCCCTGACTATCCCTTCCCTGCATCCTTCCCCCTGGCAACCATAAGTTCATTCTCTAAGTCTGAGTCTCTTTCTGTTTTGCAAGTTCATTTGTACCATTTCTTTATAGATTACACATATAACAGGTATCATATGATATTTCTCCTTCTCTGACTTACTTCACTCAGTATGATAATCTCTAAGTCTATCCATGTTGCTGCAAGTGGCATTATTTTATTTTTCAATGGCTGCATAAAATTTTATTATATATATGCATCACATTTTCTTTATCCATACCTCTGTTGCTGGACATTTAGTTTAGGTTGTTTCCATGTCTTGGCTGTTATAAACAGTGCTGCAGTGAATACTGCAGTGCATGTATCCTTTCGGATCATGGTTTTCTCCAGATATATGCCCAAGAGTGGGATTGTAGGGTCATATGGCAGTCTATTTTTAGTTTTTTAAGGAACCTCCATACTGTTCTCCACAGTGGCTGTACCAATTTACATTCCCACCAACAGTGTAGCAGGGTTCCCGTCTCTCCACACCCTCTCCAGCATTTGTTGTTTCTGGATACTTTTTGATGATAGGCATTCTGACTGGTGTGAGGTGATATCTCATACTTTTGATTTGCATTTCTCTAACAGCTAGCGATGTTAAACATCTTTTCACACACCTATTGGCCATCTGTATATCTTCTTTGAAGAAATGTCTATTCAGGTCTCCCACCCATTTTTTTGAGTGGTTGTTTGTTTTGATGATATTAAGCATCATAAGCTGTTTACAAATTTTGGAGACTAATCCCTTATCAGTCTCATCATTTGCAAATATTTTCTCCCCACCTGTGGGTTGTCTTTTCATTTTGTTTATTGTTTCCTTTGCTGTGCAAAAAGCTTTTGGGTTTAAGTAGGTCCCATTTGTTTATTTTTGTTTTTATTTCCATTATTCTGGGAGACAGATCAAAAATGATATTGCTACGATTTATGTCAGGGAGTATTCTGCCTATATTTTCCTCTAGGAGTTCTATAGTGTCTGGTCTCACATTTAGGACCTTAATCCATTTCAGGTTTAGAATTTTTATATCTTCCTGATGGATTGTTCCCTTCATCATTATATAGTGACCATATTTATGCCTAATGTTTTCTACCATAAAGTTTATTTTTGTCTGATATTAACACGGTACCAGTTTTCTTTTGGTTATAATTTTCTGGGTATATTTTCTTCTGTGTTTTTCTTTCAAACTTTCTGTGTCTTTATATTTTAGGTATATCTCTTATAAACAGCATAGTTAGAGCTTTAAAAACACAGTTTTTCAGGAATTCCCTGGTGGCCCAGTGGCTAAGACTACATGCTCCTAAGGCAGGGGGCCTGTGTTTGATCCCTGGTCAGGGAACTAGAATCTGCAACTAAAGATCCTGCGTGCCGCAACTAAGACTCAGCACAGCCAAATAAAAATAAATACCAAAAAAATACAATTTTTCAGTATATGTTGTTTAACTTGTACATTTCATCTGTTTATACTTGTCATTGCTAGTTTATTGGATTTCCTTTTACCACTTTAATTTGTGCTTTCTACGTATTCTATTTTTTTTCTTTTTTGCAATTTATTTGTGCTTGAAGTATTAGTGTTATTTTTAATCTATAGCTGGGTTTGTGGGGAAGTTGAGCAGATGGGTATTTATTTTGCTTGTACAGGAATCATTTAAATCTATTTTTACATTTTGCAAGGGTTAAATTAAAATAAGATCATGTTATTCATGAATTCACTTAACTTGACATAGTGAATGGCAAAACCTTGCAATACACTAGAAGTAAAAGAACGAGTATGACACCACTGCTAAACCCTCTGGATTGTGAAACTCCCATTCTTTTTTCAAGATATCTACTTTGTATCCTATGTCTGACACCCGTTGTCAGGCATAAGACTATGTCAGCATGCTCATGATGTCAATCCACATGTTAAAAATCAATATCTTACTTCCTGGTTTAAAAATAAAAGTAGCTATTCTCATATTTTCATCCTCCTCCTCAAAAGGGTTGGAGTTAAGGGTTGAATTATAGCCCCTCAAAAGGTTTTTTGAAATCTTAACCCCCAGTACCACCGAATGTGACCTTATTTGGAAGTAGGGTCTTTACAGAGGTAATCAAGGTAAAAATGAGGTCATTAGGATGGGCCTTAGTCTAATATAACTGGCATCCTTCAAAAGGGGGTGGGAGGTGGAATTCGGACACACAGAATGAGACTGAGGAAAAACGCCATGTAAGGATTAAGGCAGAGACTGGAGCAGCGCACCCCCAAGCCAAAGAACAGCAAAGAGTGCCAACAAACTGCCAGAGCTAGGTGGAGGCGCTCAGCCGTGTCCGACTCTGCAACCCCGTGGACTGTAGCCCACCAGGCTCCTCCAGCCATGGGATTCTCCAGGCAAGAGTACTAAGAGACAGGCAATTCTGTCTCACAGCCCTCAGAAGAAATCAAACCTGCTGACACCTGATCTCAGCTTCTAGCCTCTAGGACTGTAAGACAATAAATGTCTGCACCCAGACCCTGGTACTTTGTTACTGCTGTTGTTAGTGATGTTAATACTATCAATACAGTTGAGAAGCTTTGACCATGTCCACCACATTACTGGAGCTGGATGTCCTTAAGGACATTTCTCTATTTCCCCAATCCACAGTTTTAAAAAAATGATTTTATTCAGTGACAGAAGACAACAAATTGTTGGAAATAATTTTAATCCATTTCTTCATCTGATAAATATTGCACACTTGCTATATGGCACTTACTGGGGATACAGTAGGGAACATAGCAAGTTGGCTCCTCTCATGATGGTGCTTACACGCTAGTGAGGGAGAAAGACATAAAACAAATAAATATATAAGGACAAAAAATTATACAAAGGAAATATAGGGCACTATGAGAGCGTATACTCAAATACTTTGGCAACCTGACATGAAGAGCTGACACATTGGAAAAGACCTTGATGCTGGGAAAGATTGAGGGCAGGATGAGAAGGGGGTGACAGAGGATGAGGTGGCTGGATGGCATCACCGACTCAATGGACATGAGTCTGAGCAAATTCCGGGAGAAAGTGAAGGACAGGGAAGCCTGGTGTGCTGCAGTTCATGGGGTTGCAAAGAATCGAACATGACTGAGTGACTGAACAAGGAGTATAAGAGAGTGTTTGCAATAGTCCTCTCTGGAGAGAGAATCTTTAGGCTGAGAGTGAAGTAGGATCTCCCTGACAGAGAAAGATCACTTCTGATAGAGGGAACTGCATATGGAAACACCTTGGCATATCTGAAGAACAGAAAGGATAGCAGAATTTATTAAGAAATAGATACTCATGGGAAATAAGGAAGAAGAGACAAAAATGGCATGGAAACTGGGTGAACAGTGAGAGCTATTTACTGAGATGAGGAAGACCTTAGGAAGAATAGATTGGATTAGGGTCAGAATCAAGTGTTCCATTTTCGCCCTGTTGAATTAGAAATATACCAAGTTTTCAAGTGGAGACATCAATTGAATATTCAAGTTGGGAGCTCAGGGGAAGGCCTGGGCTCGATTTTTTTTGGTGTTTTTTGAGTCATCAGTTTAGTTCAATTCAGTTCAGTCGCTCAGTCATGTCCGACTGTTTGCAACCCCATGAACCCCAGCATGCCAGGCCTCCCTGTCTATCACCAACTTCCAGAGTTCACCCAAACTCATGAGCATCGAGTCAGTGATGCCATCCAGCCATCTCACCCTCTGTCGTCCCCTTCTCCTCCTGGCCCCAATCCCTCCCAGCATCAGGGTCTTTTCCAATGAGTCAACTCTTCGCATAAGGTGGCCAAAGATTTGGAGTTTCAGCCTCAACATCAGTCCTTCCAATGAACACCCAGGACTGGTCTCCTTAAGGATGGACTGGTTGGATCTCCTTGCTGTCCAAGGGACTCTCAAGAGTCTTCTCCAACACCACAGATCAAAAGCATCAATTCTTCGGCACTCAGCTTTCTTCACAGTCCAATGCTCACATCTATACATGACCACTGGAAAACCATAGCCTTAACTAGACGGACCTTTGTTGGCAAAGTAATATCTCTGCTTTTTAATATGCTACCTAAGTCGGTCATAACTTTCTTCCAAGGAGTAAGTATCTTTTAATTTCATGGCTGCAATCACCATCTACAGTGATTTTGGAGTCCAAAAAAATTAAAGTCTGACACGGTTTCCACTGTTTCTCCATCTATTTGCCATGAAGTGATGGGACCAGATGCCATGATCTTTGTTTTCTGAATGTTGAGCTTTAAGCTAACTTTTTCACTTTCCTCTTTCACTTTCACCAAGAAGCTTTTTAGTTCCTCACTTTCTGCCATAAGGGTGGTATCATCTGCATATCTGAGGTTATTGATATTTCTTCCAGCAATCTTGATTCCAGCTTGTGCTTCTTCCAGCCCAATGTTTCTCATGATGTACTCTGCATATAAGTTAAATAAGCAGGGTGACAATATACAGCCTTGACATACTCCTTTTCCTATTTGGAACCAGTCTGTTGTTCCATGTCCAGTTCTAACTGTTGCTTCCTGACCTGCATACAGGTTTCTCAAGAGGCAGGTCAGGGGGTCTGGGATTCCCATCTCTTTCAGAATTTTCCACAGTTTATCATGATCCACACAGTCAAAGGCTTTGGCATAGTCAATAAAGCAGAAATAGATGTTTTTCTGGAACTCTCTTGCTTTTTCCATGATCCAGCGGATGTTGGCAATTTAATCTCTGGTTCCTCTGCCTTTTCTAAAACCAGTTTGAACATCTGGAAGTTCATGGTTCACGTATTCCTGAAGCCTAGCTTGGAGAATTTTGAGCATTTCTTTACTAGCGTGTGAGATGAGTGCAATTGTGGGGTAGTTTGAGCATTTTTTGGCACTGTCTTTCTTTAGGATTGGAATGAAAACTGACATTTTCCAGTCCTGTGGTCACTGCTGAGTTTTCCAAACTTGCTGGCATATTGAGTACAGCACTTTGACAGCATCATCTTTCAGGATTTGAAATAGCTCAACTGGAATTCCATCACCTCCACTAGCTTTGTTCATAGTGATGCTTCCTAAGGCCCACTTGACTTCACATTCCAGGATGTCTGGCTCTAGGTGAGTGATCACACCATCGTGACTATCTGGGTCGTGAAGATCTTTTTTGTACAGCTCTTCCATGTATTCTTGCCACCTCTTCTTAATATCTTCTGCTTCTGTTAGGTCCAGACCATTTCTGTCCTTTATCAAGCCCATCTTTGCATGAAATGTTCCCTTGGTATCTCTAATTTTCTTGAAGAGATCTCTAGTCTTTCCCATTCTGTTTTTTTCCTCTATTTCTTTGCATTGATCACTGAGGAAGGCATTCTTATCTCTCCTTGCTGTTCTTTGGAACTAGGCATTCAAATGGGTATATCTTTCCTTTTCTCCTTTGCTTTTCGCCTCTCTTCTTTTCACAGCTATTTGTAAGGCCTCCCCAGACAGCCATTTTGCTTTTTTGCATTTCTTTTCCATGGGGATGGTCTTGATCCCTGTCTCCTGTACAATGTCACAAACCGCTGTCCATAGTTCATCTGGCACTCTGTCTATCAGATCTAGTCCCGTAAATCTATTTCTCACTTCCACTGTATAATCATAAGGGATTTGATTTAGGTCATACCTGAATGGTCTAGTGGTTTTCCCCACTTTCTTCAATTTCAGTCTGAATTTGGCAGTAAGGAGTTCATGATCTGAGCCACAGTCAGCTCCCGGTCTTGTTTTTGTTGACTGTATAGAGCTTCTCCATCTTTGGCTGCAAAGAGTATAATCAATCTGATTTTGGTGTTGACCATCTGGCGATGTCCATGTGTAGAGTCTTCTCTTGTGTTGTTGGAAGAGGGTGTTTGCTACGACCAGTGTGTTGGCAAAACTCTATTAGCCTTTGCCCTGCTTCAATCTGTACTCCAAGGCCAAATTTGCCTGTTACTCCAGGTGTTTCTTGACTTCCTACTTTTGCATTCCAGTCCCCTATAATGAAAAGGACATCTTTTTTAGGTGTTAGTTCTAAAAGGTCTTGTAGGTCTTCATAGAACTGTTCAACTTCAGCTTCTTCAGTGTTACTGGTTGGGGCATAGGCTTGGATCACTGTGATATTGAATGGTTTGCCTTGGAAATGAACAGAGATCATTCTGTCTTTTGAGATTGCATCCAAGTACTGCATTTCAGACTCTTTTCTTGACCATGACAGCTACTCCATTTCTTCTAAGGGATTCCTGCCCGCAGTAGTAGATATAATGGTCATCTGAGTTAAATTCACCCATTCTAGTCTATTTTAGTTCGCTGATTCCTAGAATGTCGATGTTCACTCTTGCCATCTTCTGTTTGACCACTTCCAATTTGCCTTGATTCATGGATCTGACATTCCAGGTTCCTATGCAATATTGCTCTTTACAGCATTGGATCTTGCTTCTATCACCAGTCACATCCACAACTGGGTATTGTTTTTGCTTTGGCTCCATCCCTTCATTCTTTCTGGAGTTATTTCTCCACTGATCTCCAGTAGCATATTGGGCACCTACTGACCTGGGGAGTTCCTCTTTCAGTATCCTATCATTTTGCCTTTTCCTACTATTCATGGGGTTCTCAAGGCAAGAATACTGAAATGTTTTGCCATTCCCTTTTCCAGTGGGCCACATTCTGTCAGACCTCTCCACCATGACCTTCCCATCTTGGGTGGCCCCACACAGCATGGCTTAGTTTCATTGAGGTGGACAAGGCTGTGGTCCATGTGATCAGACTGGCTAGTTTTCTGTGATTATGGTTTTAGTGTGTCTGCCCTCTGATGCCCTCTCTCAACACCTACCGTCTTACTTGGGTTTCTCTTACCTTGGACGTGAAGTATCTCTTCATGGCTGCTCCAGCAAAGCGCAGCCGCTGCGCCTTACCTTGGACAAGATTGCCCCCGCCTGACCCTGAAAATGGAGTAGCTCCTCTCGGCCCTCTTGAGCCCATGCAGCCACCGCTCTTTGGACATGGGGTAGAGGTGGTATTTAAAGCCATGGGAATGGAAGAGATTATCAAGGGAGTAAGTTAAGCAAGAGAAAAGACTTGGACCAAGGACTGAGTCCTGGAGCATTCTAACATTTTTGAGATTAGACTGTCAGATCTGCCTTGTAATCTGAGACTCACCCTTCTCAATTCTCCTATTTAGCTTCTCTCTGTTCACAAGTGTCAGGTCTGCATTATGGCCTGCGGCATTTCCTGCCCAATCCTGTTTCTTCCCCTCTCGTATTTCACAGCTGCTACTGCTAAGTTGCTTCAGTCGTGTCCAACTCTGTGCGACCCCATAGACGGCAGCCCACCAGGCTCCCTGGTCCCTGGGATTCTCCAGACAGGAACATTGGAGTGGGTTGCCATTTCATTCTCCAATGCATGAAAGTGAAAAGTGAAAGTGAAGTCATTCAGTCGTGTCTGACTCCTATCGACCCCATGGACTGCAGCCCACCAGGCTCCTCTGTCCATGGGATTTTCCAGGCAAGAGTACTGGAGTGGGGTGCCATTGCCTTCTCTGATTTCACAGCTAGTACCCCCAATAAACCTCTTGCACTCCAAACTCTCATATCTGCTTCCCAGAGGACCTGAACTGGCAACAACTGGTACTAGGATTGATCTGAGGAAGCAGAGGTAAGGTGGGGCTTTGGGACTGGATCACTTACTACGTGAAATGAAATGAGGACCTCATCCCAGCTGGTATGTGGGCCTAGGATAGTCCCTGGCATAAGATGGCCCAATTGCTAAAATTTTCACTAGTAGTGAGTTGACAGAATGCTCTGGTGAGAGAAAATGCTCTGGCAGATGCAATGAAAAGACGTGGATAATGTTGTTTACAAGGACAGTGGAATTGCCTGGCTGTTATTATTAATAAATTGCTTTGAAACCCTATGGAGGAATAATAAAATTGCTGAGGACAATTAACAACTGAAAACTAAGTGAATAGCCAAGGGTAAACAGATTGATGCAGCTTCCCAGGTGGCTCTAGCAGTAAAGAACCCACCTGCCAATGCAGAAGACGTTAAGAGATGCAGGTTCAATCCCTGGGTTGGGAAGATCCCCTGAAGGAGGGCATGGCAACCCACTCCGATAATCTTGCCTGGAGAATCTCATGAACAGGGGAGCCCCGACGGGGTAGGAGGGGTGCTATAGTCCATAGCGTCACAAAGAGTTGGACACAACTGAAGTGACTTAGCATGCACGGATGCAAACAGACAGCCAATAAGGATGTTGTTTAACAATACGATTTTTAAAAAGCAGCATGACCCAGCAATCCCACTGCTGGGCATACACACCGAGGAAACCAGAATTGAAAGAGACACATGTACCCCAATGTTCATTGCAGCACTGTTTATAATAGCCAGGACATGGAAACAACCTAGATGTCCATCAGCAGATGAATGGATAAGAAAGCTGTGGTACATATACACAATGGAGTATTACTCAGCCATTAAAAGGAATAAGTTTGAATCAGTTCTAATGAGATGGATGAAACTGGAGCTGATTATACAGAGTGAAATAAGCCAGAAAGAAAAACACCAATACAGTATACTGACACATATATATGGAATTTAGAAAGATGGTAATGATGACCCTGTATGCAAGACAGCAAAAGAGACACAGATGTATAGAATGGACTTTTGGACTGTGAGGGAGAAGGAGAGAGTGGGATGATTTGGGAGAATGGCATTGAAACATGTATACTATCATGTAAGGAATGAAGTGCCAGTCTATGTTCGATACAGGATACAGGATGCTTGGGGCTGGTGCACGGGTATGATCCAGAGAGATGATATGGGGTGGGAGGTGGGAGGGGGAATCAGGATTGGGAGCTCGTATACACCCATAGCAGATTCATGTCAAGGTATGGCAAAACCAACACAGTATTGTAAAGTAAAATAAAGTAAAAATAAAATTTTTTAAAAAGCAGCAATAGAAAAGAGGCCAGGAGTTAACACCCCAATAAAAAGCCATGATACCCTACCCAGTTCCTGGACCTGAGTCAGTTTTCAGACCCAGAACCCCCTGGCTGAAGAAATGGCTAGGCCCCCAGGAGGAAGAACAATACATCACCATGGCAATTACTATAATAATAGTTCCAGTCCTTTCCTGAAGGGATGTGTGGCCATTGACTTGGGTGACTCTATGCTAGGGAAAGGGGAGACATTTAGAGGATCACTGGACATTAATACCCAGAGACCTAAAGTGTCTCTCTAGTAAGGGGTTCCAGGTAATAAATAGGGAGGCAGAACACAGATTTGGATAAAAGATACTTTATAAATACAGGAGTTTTCTTCTGGAATACAGGATTTAATACCCTGGCAAGGACCCTGAAAGATGATATAAACACACATAGAAGGTTGGATCCTAGAAGCATGGAAAACATGTTGGTTGATATTAACTTTGCCTGAAATTAATAAATTAAAAATGCTCCAGTTGCCACAACAGTGATGAGAAGGCTCAGGAAGGTGGGCATGCTGGCATGGATGTGTTATCTGAGGTCAGAATGCCCACTGCAGGATTATACTGTACAGAACAGCGCAGGGAACACACTGTTCATCAAGGCCATGTGGAATGTGCTGGTGAGAGCACCAGCGTCACTGAGAAGTGAAAGGGTAAGAGGCAGGAAGGCTAGGGGTCCCCAAACAGAGGAAACAGGCTGCAAGTGTCAGATTCATTTCATGTATCTCTTAAGCGGCAGGAGGAAACAAACTACAAGTGTCAGATTTTTTCCCCTTCTCTATACAAAATTAAAAAGAGGTTTCTTTTAAAATTCTGTATTGCCATGACAACACCTGGTTCCACCTGAACTTAACTTTCCTCAAACCTTGATCTAACCAATGCATTTTTCTTATGGAAATGTTCTCTTAAGCTATGTTAATGAGACTATGTATTTGCTTGGAAACCTGCCTTTCTTCAAGATTCATGTCAATCGTTTTATGGCCTGGGATGACTCACTTTATGCCAATGTTATCTCAAAATGCATGTTGTGGGTGAGCGGCTTGGTGCCACTCTCTGAGTTTTGAAACTTTTCCTTTCTCTAATTAGCAGCCTGCTAGTAGGTATCTAACTTCCTGCTAAAGACTAGCAGGGGGGCACTCTTTCTCCCCTCTTCTGATGTCTGTCAGAAGCTTTCTCTATTTCTTTTATACTTTAATAAAACTTTATTACACAAAAGCTCTGAGCAATCAAGCCTTGTCACTGGCCCCAGATTGAATTCTTCTCCTCCAGAGGCCAAGAATCCTGGCATCTTTCACGGCTCAGCAACAACCTTTCAGAAGTTCATGTGGCTCTCCTCTGTAGGCCAGGGCCAACAGTAGGCAGGGCAAACCCAGAACTGGGCTTATAAATAGCAAAAGGGATAACAGGGCCTCTTCCATTTAGGAAGGACCAGAAATTCACTCAGAGAAATGGAAATTTACTCTGGGTGTGGTTTTGCCTTAACTGCCCATAGATCCTCAGCCAGCACCACTTAATCTAGGGACTTAAGGAGTACCTGACCATTCACACCATGGAATAGCAACTAACCAAGGACTTGCTTCAAGGAAAGTGTGGGAGTGTGCCGTGACCACAGGACCCCCTGGCATGTTACCTTCCACACCATTCAGAAGATGCTGCCCTCATAGAGCAATGGAATGGCCTGCTAAAGGTGCAGCTGAAGCACCAGCTCAGAAGCAATACTCTACAAGGATGTGGTACCATCCTCCAGTATATGATGTAAATGCTAAATCCAAGACCTTTCTATGGCTCCATATTCCCCAGAGGAAAAATACATGGGTGAAGGAACCAAGGAAAGGAAGCAGAAGTGACCACGTACACAGTCATTCCCGATAACCTACTAGAAGGGAGACATTAGGCTTCCCAGGTGGCTCAGTGGGTGAAGAATCCACCTGCAATGCAAGAGATGCAGGCAGATGCGGAATCAATCCCTGGGGAAGATCCCCTGGAGAAGGGTACGGCAACCCACTCCAGTGTTCTTGCCTGGAGAATCCCATGGGCAGAGGAGCCCTGAAGGGTAGAGTCCATGGGGTTACAAAGAGTTGGACATGACTGAAGTGGCTGAGCACACATGCACACAGAGAGACATTGTGCTTTCAGTCCCCCATAGTTTTGAGCTCTGCAGTGTAACAGGTACTGGTACCCAGAGGGCACACTCTTACCAGGGGCATAGCAAGAGTCCCGTTGAACTATAAGCTGCCAGCAATGCCTTTGGACACCAGAGGGATGGGAGATGTGAATCAAAAATACTCTGTTATTCATATAACCACCTGTATTACACATAGGCTGCTGCTGCTAAGTCACTTCAGTCGTGTCCGACTCTGTGTGACTCCATAGACGGCAGCCCACCACGGTTCCCCGTCCCTGGGATTCTCCAGGCAAGAACACTGGAGTGGGTTGCCATTTTCTTCTCCAATGCATGAGAGTAAAAAGTGAAAGTGAAGTCACTCAGTCGTGTCTGACTCTTAGCGACCCCATGGACTGCATCCTACTAGGCTCCTACGTCCATGGGATTTTCCAGGCAAGAGTACTGGAGTGGGGTGCCATTGCCTTCTCCACACATAAGGCAGTATGGTATTATTTGAAGATGGACTTATATTAGTTTAAAAATGTATATTATAACTCTAGGGCAACAATTATAACCATGATACTAATAGAGGGGTAAAAAGGTGAAAAACACACAGTAGAACTGTTATACTAAGAAAGAATTGGTATACTAAGAAAGGAAATAAAATGGAATCATATAAAAAGCTCAATTAAAGTCATAGAAGACAGAAAAAGAGGTTGAGGAGGAAACAGAACAAATGCAACAAATAGATAACAGTTAGAAAGGTGATAGATATTAATCTAACTATATCAATAATCACTTTAAATATAAATGGTCTAAATGCACCAATTAGAAGACAGAAATTGTCAGAGTGGATTTTAAAAAGACCCAATTATAAAGACAGGTAGGTTAAAAAAAAAAAAAAGGGCTAGACAGAAATATACCAAAAAAACACTAACCAAAAGAAAGCTAGAGTAGCTACATTTTTATCAGACAAAGGAGGCTTCAGAACAATGAATACTATCAAGAATAAAGAGGAGCATTACATAATGATAAAGTGGTCAATTCTCAGGAAGACATAACAATCCTTAATGTATATATACCTGACAACACAGAATCAAAATAAGTGAGACAAAAACGGACAAAACCAGGGACTTCCCTGGTGGTCCAGTGGTTAGGACTTCATGTTTCCACTGCAGTGGGCATGGGTTCGATCCTTGGTCAGGAAACTAAGATTTCACCCCCCCATAAAAAAGAAAAAAAAAACTGACAAACTGAAAGGAAAAATAGATACACCCGACTATCAGAATTTGAGATTTCAACATCCTTTTGTTAGTAATTGATAGATACCAGAAAACAGAAAATCAATATGAATGGAGAAGGGAGAAGATGAGAATCAGTGGAAGCCCTGAGACAATTACAGCAAGGTCTGTCTAGACTCTTCTTCTGTTTCCCCTCAGATATAGAGGCTCACAGAAACATTGTGCAGGCTTGGAGAAATGAATCAATGCAATGCAAAGGGAAGGCTGGGCAGGCATGGACGTGCATGGCTTAGATCACCTTTCAAGAAAGAATTTGCCATATATCTGTAAGGAGTGAAGTTAGCTGACAGGCTCAAACTACACTGTCTTCCAAGATCAGCTGCAGTATTCTTGACAAAGCCATACTTTCCCTTGGAAGATTCCAGCCAACAACCTGGAATAGTGGTGATACTAGGGCCTGGCCATTTCTCTCCAACTTCGGACTCTTCTAACAGGCGATCTTTCCTCCAGAACTCTCCACTAGGTTGACCAAGACTTTGTCACATCTGTCTTGCAGCCTAAGGCATCTCTGCCCAATTTCCCTCCCTCCCTTGACCCTTTCACATGTGTTAGATCCACATTATGGTCCGTTAACCTAGTCTTGTTCCCTGCCCTTTTATCTTTCACAGGCTTTATCTCCAATTAACATCTTGCATTCCTAACTCCATATTAGCATCTGCTTCCCAGAGGACCCAAATTAACGCAATTAAGCATTCACCACCACCATCCACTTTGAGAAATTCTGCAGGAGACACTTAATCAAGCATTTCAAGAGTCTCTCTGTTATGATCAACATGTTTTCAGCAAGTTCCTCAGTTTACTTCACAGCTAGGTAATTCAGACAATGAAAATCATTTACTACCTCAAACTCACAATCTCCATCAAAGCCTATGTGCTACAGCTACAGTTTTTCCCATCACTGCATTCAATTTCTCTTGCATGGTACCATAATGATGAAGCTCATCATAAAAGCATAAATTTGGGTTGTTCAAAGTCAATCTGAGCCATGCTTATAATCATTCAAATTGAGGGTTTTTTTTTTTTCCCAGAAAGACACAGATTTTTCTTGAAACTCAAATAATCAAGTGATGACTTTTCCTTATGAAAGTCAGTGACTTTCTTGAGCAAAAGTCATAAAGCTGAGGAAAAAAACCCTTAACAGAACTGACAAGCATTAAGTGCTTCTCTTGCATCTCCACGTGTAGCTCCAGTGGAAAGAGTCTTCCTATGGACAGCGGTGTGTAGACAGACATATTTGTCAGGGTAGGTTAGACTCTGCTGTAATAATAAACAAACCCTGAAATTTCACTGGCTTAATAGAGATTTTTTTCTCACTCACACAAAGTCCTATGAGATGGTTCCTGTCTGAACAACTATTCTAGATAGGTTTCCTTTAAGTGGTGAAAGGAGATCAGTCCTGGGTGTTCATTGGAAGGACTGATGTTGAAGCTGAAACTCCAATACTTTGGCCACCTGATGTGAAGAGCTGACTCATTGGAAAAGACCCTGATGCTGGGAAAGATTGAGAGCAGGAGGAGAAGGGGACAACAGAGGATGAGATGGTTGGATGGCATCACTGACACAATGGACATGAGTTTGGGTGGACTCCAGGAGTTGGTGATGGACAGGGAGGCCTGGCGTGCTGTGGTCCATGGGCTCACAAAGAGTCGGACACAATTGAGCAACTGAACTGAAGTGGTGAACCCAAGGATCCAGGTTTTTTGCATCATGCTATGCCATCTCAATTCCTTTGCTTCCAGCTGCATCAACATCAGAGAGTTTCAGCATGAAAAATTATGAGGGCTATTGAATGGGCCAGGCCTGAAGTGGCAGTTATCAATCCCATCATCCACTTCCATTGGTCATATCAAACCACATGATCCCACTTGGCTAAACGGAAAACCATAGGAAATATAGAGGACCACATGAATACCGGTGTACAGTCTCTGCCATAGTAGACTTTGCTTTCGGTATAACAGTTTGAATACTTGAAACAAGCCCTCCAGTTGGATTTACTACAGTTTTAACATTCTTCATCTGGTGGCTCAGAGGGTAAATAATCTGCCTGCAATGCAGGAGGCCCAGGTTCAATCCCTGGATCAGGAATCCCCTGGAGAAGGGAATGGTTACCCACTCCAGTATTCTCACCTGGAGAATTCCATGGACAGAGAAGCCTGGTGGGCTGCAGTTCATGGGGTTGCAAAGAGTCAGACACAACTGAGCGACTAACACTTTCCCTTCTCACTTTAACATCCTTCATACTATATACTTATACAGTAATTCTAGCCTAAATTATTCTCATGATATCCTTCCCTATCTCTGTTAATTGCCTCACTATCTGCCCATTTCCTCCTTCCTTGCAAGTGTGCTCAGTTGTGTCCAACTCTTTGTGACCCCATGGACTGTATGCAGCCCACCAGACTCCTCTGTCCATGGAATTTTCTAGGCAGAAATACTGGAGTGGGTTGCCATTTCCTACTCCAGAGGATCTTCCCAACCCAGGGATTGAACCCAGATCTCCTGCATATCCTGCTTTGGTATGCAGTGCTTTACCACTGGGCCACCAGGGAAGCCTCTCTATCCATTTATAAGTCCAAAATTTAGAAGTTACCTTTGTTTCCTCTACATGGAAACTAGAAAAAAGAGAGCCAATGCATGGGTGATTCCAAAGCACCTTCCATGAATATTATGGTCTAATTGGAAGGCCAAAGAGTTGATGCCTTCAAACTGTGTGCTGGAGAAGACGTCTGAAAGTCCCTTGGACAACAAGGAGATCAAACCAGTCAATCTTAAGGAAGATCAACCCTGAATATTCACTGGAAGGACTGATGATGATGCTGAAGCTCCAGTATTTTGGTAAATCTGATGCAAACAGCTGACTCATTGGAAAAGTTCCTGATGCTGGGAAAGATTGAGGGCAGAAGAAGAAGAGGGTGTCAGAGGATGAGATGGCTGGATGGCATCACTGATGCCATGAACACGGACATGAACTTGGGCAAACTCCAGGAGATGGTGAGGGACAGGGAGGCCTGGTGTGCTGCAGTCCATGTGGTCACAAAGAGTCAGAGATGACTGGGTGACTGAACAACAATGACAGTGAGATATAGAAATGTTACTCCTATACAGTTCCATCTCCTCTTCCATTTTTTGTATTGTTTGCTCAGCAGCAAAACCTGCACTTCTTTACAGCATCCTTAAACTTGAACTTCCTCAGTCTCTATTCCAAATAAAGTCAGTCTCTTTAGGAGAGCTACACACCTCTGTTCATATGGCCTGACTCTCTCCCTCTGCAGAATCTCTGTGCTACTGCTCCAGAGATGGAACAGGAACTTTTATTCTATCAATGCCATTCTCATATAAGCAAGACTCTAGGCTCGGGGGCAGGAGAGGATGGGGCATTGCTGGTCTTCTTGGTTTGTCTCTCCCAGTATGGAATCTCAGCTCTACAGGGAACCTGGTTTGAAGATTATTGAAGCCTAGTATTCTCAGCTTACTATGTCTGGAGTAGAGTTTCTGTCCTATGGATGTGAGCTGGGCGGAGGAAATGTCCTTTAATAGCCGAATGGATAAACAAACTATGGTACATCAATATAACAGAATATTATTCAAGAATAAAAAGAAATGAGCTATCAGATCACAGAAAGAAATGGATGAAACCTGAATGAATGTTATTAAGTAAATAAGCTAGTCTGGAAAAGGTTATACACTGCATGATGCCAATTATACAACATTCTGGAAAAGGTAAAACTTAGAGCAAATAAAAAATTTCAGAGACTATTTTCTTTTACTTCAGAATAGCTTTATTAGTTTGGATACAGTATGTCAACGCTCAACAATTCCTCTCCTACTTTGACACACAAATCCACTCAATCAGAGTCTTCGTTGCCCCATAGCTCATATACTGTAATGTTACTGTGTGCGTCTGCAGGAACCTCAACATTGGGAGGGTCACCGGTTGCCATGGCGAGTTTCAGATTATGCACCCTGGACACAAATTTCACAAGGTCCATCTAGAGCAGGGTTAAGGTATCGAACATATAGTCTTTGTCGGGGGAAGCCTTTTTCTTTTTCTTTGCCGGAGAGCCAGAGGAATCGCCCTGATGGGAAGGAGGAGTCTGCACATTACTCTCACCACTCTCTCCTGCCAACTTCACTGACACGTACATCAGCACAATGAAGAAAAGCCAGAGCAACGTGATCTCAAGCCAATCTTGGGCATACTCCGGTAGATTCTGCCAAATTAGAAAGTGTCCTCCAAAGAGCACCTTCCCCTGGAGTTCTTCAGCTTTCTTTCTCTGAGAAGTAAACAACACTGATAACACCCATGGATAAGCACAGGAACCATTTGAAGGACCACATGATGTGCCGAGAGGAAATGGCCCCTGGTGTTCTAGTCTGCCCTGGCACCTGGAGAGTGAGGACCAAGCAAGGTTGGGCCCTTGGTAATGGCATAGAGGGCCCCGCCCCAGCCAGAACCCATGTGGCCATTGTGATGACTTCAGGGCAGAGGATAAGGAGGCTTGCAGGGGCCAACTGGGAATAGGGCTTAAAGGGAAATGGTGACATTTCCAGCAGGCAATCAAAAAAGAGGTGGGGAGTGACAGAATGCCATCTCCTTGCCAGTGTATTCTTTCTGAACCTGATGCTCTACTGAGAGGGAGGTTCAGTCTTCTATTTTTATTTTTCCATTTGTTAAATCCAGACACTGTGCTGAGCAGAGCAGACATGGGCATGTGGGCATGTGCCCCTGTGGAGCAGACAGCCAAGTGGGAAAGAAACATATTAAACCAGAGGCCACAAACAAGGAGCCACTGATGTATTTTGTGTGGCCTACACTGTTCCTAAAAATGACTGTGCTCAGTCACTAAGTCATATTTGACTCTTTAAGACCTCATGGACTGTAGCCCTCAGGCTCCTCTGTCCTTGGGATTTCCCAGACAAGAACACTTCTCCAAGCATAGAGGATGTTTTAGGGCAGTGAAACTATTCTGTATGATGTTATGGTAAATACATGATCCTACGTATTTGTCAAAACCCATAGAACCTTACATACAGCACAAAAAGTGAATCAATGTATGCATATTAAAAAAACATTTTGACATCAAGAATGGAATGCAGAATTTGACTGAACAATCTAATTATATTACAACTGTATGAAACCACCTCACTAAGATTCCCTGACTTAAATAACTTCAGAAATCTAGTTTGCAAGACTAAAAGCAAAAGATAAAAACACTGTAATCTAGTTGATAGTATTCTTTCTTGTATGGGTATAGGTTAATAATCCTAATACGTTTATACATGTATGCTTGAACTGAACAGTTAAATAAATGGCACATGTGTATACATACACATATTTCTTTGTCTTGTTAGCTGAAAGGGTCTAAGAGAAATGATACTCTCAAAATCTGAAAGAAACAAATGTAGAAATAAGCACAGATCTTGGTTCCCAATACTATTTTCCAATAAAGGAACCAGGCTTCTTGGAGAAATTACTGATTGTAGGGCTCAGAGAGGAACTATAGAAGAGGAGGCTGAAAGATCTTATTGTGTCAGAAAGGAAGTGATAAAAAATAAAAAAGCCCTGTGGTAATGGGGTTACATCAAAGAAGACAGGAATGAGCTCCCAATGGCCAAAGCTGTAACAAGATGAGCAAATAAATTGAGTAACCTTTTGGTACTATACCCCAAAGTATAAAATAAATATCTATGGGTCAAAACTGATATAAATAAACAATTGGATACATGTGAGAGAATAGACCAATTTCCCATGCAGAAGAATTTCAGATATGTGACATAGGTAATTCGGCTCTCAGAGAGGTAGGGCGTAACTCCCTATCCCTGAAGAGTGAGTTACATGCAGTGAATTCCTTCCAAAAAAAATACAACCATATGGAATGAGAGAAAAAGAGTAACTTGACAGTGGAATAACTTAACAAACACTACTTCAGCTATGTGGTTAACATCAACATTAATAGGGATAAGGCATGTTGACAGTATCACACAATGAAAGGGATACTCGACCTCTGCAGTCTTCCTCCCCCAAAATCCATAGTCCCAGGCTAATAGGAAAAACATCAGACAAATCCAAGTTGAGGAACATTTTATAAAATACTTGACTAGTACTCCTCAAAACTATCAAGGTCATAAAAAAACAAGGGAAGTCTGAGAAATTGTCACATCCAAGAAGAGCCTCAAGAGACATGGCTACTACATGCAATGTGGGATCAGGGAACAGAAAAAGAACATTGGGTACAAAGAAAATCTTAGTAGAAAAAAATCTTAGAAATACAGTAAGCACTCTAGTTAATAACAATATGTGTGATATTTGGGAACTTTCTGATATATGGAAACTACCTTTGCTTTTTTGTAAATCTGAAATTGTTCTAAGATTTTTTAAAGTTTATCTTTAAAACATAGGGCAATAGAGGCAACATTATTTGCTGATGACATAATTATATATCTGGAGACTCCAAGAGAAAAGTGCTATATACAGTCAGCCGTTCCTATCCATGGGTTTCACACCCAAGGATTCAACTAACTCTGGATTTAAAATATTTATTTTAATTAGCCTCCAATTAAATAAATTTATATTTTAAAAAAATAAAAAATAAACAAACTCCAGAAAGTTCCAAAAAGCAAAATTCAAATTTACCATGTGCTGGCAACTACTTACATAGCATTTACATTGTATTTACAACTATTTATGAATCATTCACATTATATTAGGTATTATAAGTAATCTAGAGATTATTTAAGGTATATGAGAAGATGTGTGTAGTTTATATGTAAACACTAAAATGCTACACTACTTTTTATAAGGGACTTGAACATCCATGGCTTTGGGTATCTGATGGTTGGTGGTGGTGTCCTAGAACCAATCTCCCACAGATGTCAAGGGACAGCTGTACCTTAAGGGAATTGAGCTAGATGGCTGAATAAAAATAATAATATATAAACAAGTGTTCCTATATACTAACAACCAATTACATTTATAATGGAAGACACTATTTATAATAGCTACAAATAGATAATTACTTAAGAATATATTTTAAAAGAAATATGCAATAGCTATTTAAGAAAATTCTGAAATGCTACTGAAAAACACAATGTAATGCCCGATGAAATGGAAAGATATCTATTTGGGGGGGGGTATGAAAAATTTTATACAGATATCAATTTTCCTCAAATTATTCTATAATTGTGATAAGATCTCAACAAAAATACTAATATGATTGGTGTAGGAAATAAGCTAATTCTAAAATAAACGTGGAAAAATAAACATGTAACAAGAGGCAGGACATTTCTGAAAAAGAAGACAAATGAGCATGGACGGCAGTCCTTACTAGCTTTTAAAGCATATAGTTAAGACTACATAGTTACATAGAGAAGCACTGGTATAGGATTAGTACTGGTACATGGTTAGACTTACCGTTCGCTAGGTAAGAAGAGAATACAAAAATCAACTACACACACACACATACACATAGAGCTTTTGTCTGAATGTGTTTCCCCCAAAATTCATGTCGAAAACCTAATGTCCAGTGTGATTGATATTAGAAGGTGGGCCTTTGGGAGATAATTAGATCATGAGGGTGGAGTCCCCAAGAATGAGGATTAATGCTCGTACAATGAGAACTCATAGAGCTCCCTAGCTCCTTTTGTCTTGTCAGAATATACTAAGTCCCTTACACAGGAATCTTCAAATTGCAAACTTTCAAAGCTTAGAACTTGCATTCCCATTTCCAGTCACACAATTTGGTTCACGTGTCTGGTGGACATTGTCACATGCATCCATCCTCTACAAGTGGTTGTGCTTTTGCATACTTTACTGCATAGTACAGCATAGAGCACATTAGTACAGTCTCTTTATTTCTAGCCCAGGATGTCCCAAAGCAAGTGTAAAAGCAGTAGTAAATAGCCAATTCTGTTGGTTGGGTACTAAGGCTAACTTCTTTGGACTTACGTACAAATTGGGCTTACAAGCACAATTTCAAAGTGGAACTCATTCATATGCAGAAGACTTCCTATAGGAGAGAAGTCTGCAACTCAGAAAAGGGCCTTCATCTGGCCATACTGGTACCTGATCTTGTACCTCTAGCCTTCAGAACTGTGAGAAGTAAATTTCTGTTGTTCACGAGCCCCTCTGTGCTTGGTATTTTGTTATAGCAGCCCAAATGGACACACACACACATTAAGAGTATGATAAAGGTAGAAGGTGTCATTTGACACTGGGAGAAGAAAGTTTGTTCAACAAATTGTGATGCAATCACATAGCAACCTTCTGGAAAAAATATAAACTTGAAGAATTCTTTTTCTATACCCCATAATTCACATATAAGTTCCCTACCTGAAATGTGTTTTACCTATCTTTGACTGGCAATGCCCACTTGTCCTTCAAAATTCAATTCAAGACACCCCCCGCCCCCTTCTCCTTCTGTCTCTTGCTGAGTAAGTCATCATAAAGCAATTAGGTGAGAGCAATCAAGACAAGCATCCATGACAGGGGGGCATAAAGCTGACTCATTTGAAAAGACCCTGATGTTGGGAAACATTGAAGGCAGGAGGAGAAGGGGACAACAGAGAATGAGATGGTTAGATGGCATCACTGACTCAATGGATATGAGTTTGGGTAAACTCCGGGAGTTGGTGATGGACAAGGAGGCCTGGCGTGCTACAGTCCATGGGGTCGCAAAGAGTAGAACGTGACTGAGCGACTAAAATGAACTGAACTGAACCTGTAAAGAGTATCCTAATATTTCCCTAACTTCTCACTGTAGTGTGATAGCCCATTAAGACTCCCCTAAAGGGAAGAGGGTACCCTGAATATCTAATGTGAGTATTCAGATCTGCTTAGCAGTCATACTTCTCACAGCCAATTAAGAGACAGACATTCTGCTGATACTGATACATCAGTATATATCAGATAGGTCAGTATCTTAGGAGTTGGTTCATTCATTCATATATTCAACAAACATGTAATGAGTGCTTACTAACCTACTCTGTGCCACAACACTGTTTTAAGTGCCACAAATATAAAAGTATACAAAATAAACAAAACTCCTGCCCTCATGGAGTTTACATTCTAGTGGGCTAAAGGTTTTTAAGGAAAATACATAGTATGTCAGATAGTGATAAACTCTATAGGCAAAAAGAAAGCAGGGAAGGGGACAGTGGTGGGCCTGTTAGGAGGAAATTCTGATAATGGAAGGGAGAGAGAATACATTTTAAAGAGAAAAATGAGTGTCAGATATAAGATTTTTTGGCCTGAGTTACAAAATAAAACAACAACAACAACAAAGTTTTCATTTACTGACATGGGGACAAGGGGAGGAAAGGATTTGGTGGGGAAGACCAAGGGTTTGGTTTGAAGTACATTAGGCTTGAGATGCCCATTAGATGTCCTAGTAGAGCTAGATTCTCTAACTCTAGTAGAGAATCTAGAGTTCAAGGGGGCATTGCAAGCTGGAGATACCTATTTGAGAGTCATCGGACAGAGATGATATTTAAAGCCACAAGACTAGATGAATCACCATGGAAATTAGTTTAAACAGAGAAGAGTCTCAAGGACTGAGCCTTGAGCACGCCAATATTTACAGATTGTGGGGATGAGGAAGAACCAGCAAAGGAGACTGAGGAGTGACCAGTAGTTATCAAGAGCTGGCCCCCAGGGACTTCCCTGGTGGTCCAGTGGTTAAGAAGCCACCTGCCAATGCAGGAAATGAGGGTTCGATCCCTGGTCCAGGAAAATTCCACATGCCTCGGGGCAACTAAGCCTGTGTTACAACTATTGAGCCTGAGCTTTAGAGCCCATGAGCTGCAACAAGTGAGCCTGCCTGCCCTAGAGTCCCTGCTCTGCAATGAAAGAAGCCACCACAATGAGAAGCCCTCACACCCCAACTAGAGAGTAACCCCTGCTCGCTGCAACTAGAGAAAAGCCTGCACACGGCAACAAAGGCCCAGTACAACCAAAAATAATTATTTTTTTAAAAAAGAGTCAGCCCCCAGAATGAGCTTACCACAGGGTACACTGATAACACCGAATTTTTGGATCCACAAAGCTAAGGAATAGATAGCAGGGACCCCTACCAAGGTACTACTGTCCTGTGAAATCTGGCTGATTAGTCAGTCAGTTTTTCCCTTTGACATCTTTGAAATGCAACAAACCTCATGCAAATTACATGCAAAATAGCAGTAGCACGGCAATACTGTGGGAGATGAGGCTAGACTCTGGATGGGGACACTAAACACCAGAACTGTGGCTGCCAAACTTGCAGGAGGAGCCGAGCCCTGTGACCCTCCAACCAGGCCTTCAGGCTCAATCTTGAAGAACATCCAGAGAGACACTGAAAACCACTACCAGTGCCCTAAGGGCAAAGGGCTACAATGCTCATTGTAGCCAGTTGCTGCTATTTTCATTGCTGTTGCCAACACCAGCTGATCTACACTTGATCTTAACCAAAAGGCCAAGAAGCAATCCAGCAGTTCTAGAAGTAAAGGAACACTCCATGACAACAGCTGAATCTCACCGGTAGGTTAGGGTGAAGACGAGGGTTAAGTGGGTGTTAGGATTGGATTAAGGTTAGAACTTCCAGTCTATGATGGGCCAAGTCCAAGGAGGGGCTTCCCTGGTGGCTCAGTGGCAAAGAACCTACCTGCCAACGCAGGAGATGCAAGTTTGATCCCTGGGTGGGGAAGATCCCCTGGAGGAGGAAATGGCAACCCACTCCAGTTTTCTTACCTGGAGAATCCCATGGACAGAGGAGCCTGGCAGACCACAGTCCATGGGGTCGCACAGATTGAGACATGACTTAGTGACTAAACAACAACAGGTCCCAGTAGCCTTGAACCTCTCCTCAGGACGTTCCCTCCACATCCTACTGTAATTGAATCTTTCACTGTCTGATGACACCTCTAAAGCACAGGCTGTTTATCCTCTCTTCTCCCCATAGCTAAATTCCTTAGAGAGTGCCAGGTGATAGAGCTGAAACTCTCCTTGTGCCCCAAGGCCATTTTCTGATTTTTGTTCCTCCCACTCTTGAGAAGTCTCTGGCTCCTCCTCCTTTCACACCTTCCTGTTATTTCACCCTCTCCCCACCCTGGTGGTAGTATTCTATCACCTTCCTGGTGATTGCCCTCATTCATACAGGCTTTCAGTTCAGTTCAGTTCAGCCACTCAGTCGTGTCTACTCTTTGTGACCCCATGGCCTGCAGCATGCTAGGCTTCCTTGTCCATCACCAACTGTCAGAGTTTGCTCAAACTCATGTCCATCGAGTCGGTGATGCCAGCCAACCATCTCATCCTCTGTCATTCCCTTCTCCTCCCACCTTCAATCTTTCCCAGCATCAGGGGCTTTTCCAATGAGTCAGTTCTTTTGCATCAGGTGGCCAAAGTATTAAGTTTCAGCTTCAACATCAGTCTTTCCAATGAATATTCAGGACTGATTTCCTTTAGGATGGACTGGTTGGATCTCCTTGCAGTCCAAGGGACTCTCAAGAGTCTTCTCCAACACCACAGTTCAAAAGCATCAATTCTTCAGTGCCCAGCTTTCTTTATAGTCCAACTCTCACATCCAAACATGACTACTGGAAAAACCATAGCTTTGACTAGATGGACCTTTGTTGGCATAGTAATGTCTCTGCTTTTTAATAAGCTATCTAGGTTGGTCATAACTTTTCCTCCAAGGATCAAGCATCTTTTAATTTCATGGCTGCAGTCACCATCTGCAGTGATTTTGGAGCCCCCCCAAATAAAGCCTCTCACTGTTTCCATTGTTTCCCCATCTATTTGCCATGAGTGATGGGACCAGTTGCCATGATCTTCGTTTTCTGAATGTTGAGTTTTAAGCCAACTTTTTTGCTCTCCTCTTTCACTTTCATCAAGAGGCTCTTTAGTTCTTCTTTGCTTTCTGCCATAAGGCTGGTGTCATCTGCATTTCTGAGGTTATTGATATTTCTCCTGGCAATCTTGATTCCAGCGTGTGCTTCATCCAGCCTGGCATTTCTCATGATGTACTCTGCATATAAGTTAAATAAGCAGGGTGACAATATACAGCCTTGGTATACTCCTTTCCCGATTTGAAACCAGTCTGTTGTTCCATGTCCAGTTCTAACTATTGCTTCTTGACCTGCATACAGATTTCTCAGGAGGCAGGTAAGGTGGTCTGGCATTCCCATCTCTTGAAGAATTTTCCACAGTTTGTTGTGAGCCACACAGTCAAAGGCTTTGGTGTAATCAATAAAGCATAAGTAGATGTTTTTCTGGAGCTCTCTTGCTTTTTTGATGATCCAACGGATGTTGGCAATTTGATCTCTGGTTTCTCTGCCTTTTATAAATCCAGCTTGAACATCTGGAAGTTCATGGTTCACGTACTGTTGAAGCCTGGCTTGGAAAATTTTGAGCATTACTTTGCTATGATCACATGGACCACAGCCTTGTCTAACTCAATGAAACTATGAGCCATGCCATGTAGGGCCACCCAAGACAGATGGGTCATGGTGGAGAGTTATGACAAAATGTGGTCCACTGGAGAAGGGAATGCAAACCACTTCAGTATTCTTACCTTGAGAACCCCATATAGGCTTCAGTTCTTAACTATCTGTCCTCTTTGTCCCAACTTCTCCCATCATTCTCAGTCACTTCAACATTCACATAGTCAACCACCCAGCACCCTGGTTTCTTGTTTCCTTATCTGCCCATTGCCAGGGACCACTGCCACGTCACAATCCAGAGCAGTAGTATGTGGCCCTGTATCTTGAAGGTCCATGCATTCTTTTCATTTACACATCAACACATGATTTCCAGAAGCTGACAAATCTTTAGTACAGGATGTATGTAAAAGTATATACATTTTTTTTAACTAGGAATTAGGCCTGTGCTTCATTCTTTTCAGTTTTGCTTTCCATAGAACTCACCATGGATCAGTGATTACAAATGGGATTTTAAAGTTTAACAGTAGATAAAAATAAACCCCCAATAATACAAAAATACACATGCACAAGGTTATTCATTGCAATATTTTTTATAATTGCAAAATACTGGAAACCACCTAAACACTCATTCCTAGGAGTGTGGCTAAATAAACTGTGGTACATCCATGCAACTGTAAATAAATATTTTTTATCTAAATAAAAAATAAATAAATAAATATTTTGCTGCTGTAAATAAAAGTGAGAATGATATCTATAAACTGAGTTGGAGTAATACCTAAGACATAGTATACAATGAAAAAAGCAAGTACCAATGTTATATCTATAGAAAGTCACCTTTTTATGTAACAAAAGGAGATATTTTCATACGAGCACCTATACACAAATGTTTTGTAGCAGCTCTATTCATAATAGCCAAAAACTGGAATCACCATAAATGTCTATGAATGGAAGACCAAATTATGTTACATCCACACAATGGAATATGACTTAGCAATAAAAAGGAAGAAACTACTGATGAACATGACAACATGGTTGAATTTCAAAGGCATCGTGCTAAGTAAAAGAAGATGGTCTCAAAAGGTTATACAACCATGTGCATGCACGCTAAGTCACTTTGCCATGCCCTCCTCCGGGGGATCTTTGTGATCTAGGGTTTGAACCCATGTATCTTATGTCTCCTGCATTGGCAACTGGGTTCTTCACCACTAGTGCCACCTAGAAGCCCCTATATAACCATATGTTTTCATTTATATGACATTCTCAGAGCGAAAAACTATAAGAACAGATCAGTGGTTGCCAGAGTTGAGAGTCAGGGAGGCTTTGACTGCAGACAGACAGCACAGGAGAATTCTGGGGGCTGATGGAGCAGTTCTGTATTCTGATTGGGGCTAATTACACAGATCTATACATGTGTTAGTACTCATATAACAAATTCTATACCAAAATAAAGTAATTTTACTGTACATAAATGAAAAAAGTATAGAGGTGGAGTTGGTGATTAAAATGTGATGAGTTCAGGGACTTCCCCAGTAGTCCAGTGCTGAGGGCTCTATGTTTCCCCTGCAGGAGGCATGGGTTTGAACCCTGGTCAGAGAACTAAGATCCCACATGCCACACAGCAAGGCCAAAAAGAATGTAATTAATTTAGTCTTGTAGCCACACGTTCTGAGAAACAAACTCACTCAGAAGGATAATGCAGATAGTGAAGTACAGTTTATTACACTGGCAGGCCCAAGGCAGAGTCTCCTCTTAGCCAAGGACCCTGACTAGCATTTGTGAAAACCTTATATACCCTAAGTGTACGTGCCCAAACCCACCTCCCCAAATTCCGTGAAACTAGTCTGAACAAAGGAAGAGAAAGATACAATCAGAGTTGACCTGTGATTCATATGCCTTAAGCCTAGGCAGTTAACAGTGGACAATTATCAACAGGCCTGTGGTCATACCCCAACAAGCATAATAGAATTTATGATTCTATTTGGTTACACAGATAATTAGGGAATTCTTTTAGGCAATGGAGAGTGTAGGTATGAGCCCTGGGGTTCTTCCATCCGGGGGGTCTGATTTTCCAGTTGGTATGTCGTTTCCATAGATACTGGGCATATAGTCCACAGTCCAGCCCAATTCCACAGTCCAGCCCAAGATGGAGTCCTGCTTTCAAGATGGAGCCTGTTCTGTCTGTTTACTCCTTCAGTCCTAGGTCTTCAGACATATATTAAAGATATATCATTTCATCACCTGGACCATCTCTTAGTGTTATAAAAATAACAAAGACACTAAACAAACCAGCAATAAAGAAACTAAAAGTATTATGTGACTACCATAGAAAGAAAAAACCACACACACACATTGAAATTTGGATTACCATGGCTTGGTAATGGGAGCAAACTAAATTGCACTATGTGAAATATGTATCCCCAACCTAGTTCCTGATACAGAGTAACAATTCAGCAAACATTTGTGGAATGAATAAACGAGTGAGAAAATGAAAGAAGGAAAAGGCTTACACATTTTGATATGAAACCCTGTGTCTTCAACATCATCAAAAAGTTTGAAGCAGAATGGAAGGATATTCAAACATCGCTTAAAGCTAAAATGCAGTGTGCCAAGGGAGAAAAATGAAAAAGCTGTGGAAGCCACACTTTATAGTGTTCTATTTAACCACAAAGGCCAGGGCTACTGAAGTCATTGTTGACACACTTGCCAAAACTTCTGCTCAAGACATGGTGAAAATGATGACTGGGTACAAAGAGTATCAGATATCACAGTTCACTTTAGAATTACAGATGTGGCTGGAAATTTAAAATGGCAAACATCCAATTTCTGACAAAACTGACAGTGTTTACTGGGAATTGATAAATCTACAAGCTTGTGAATCTAGCTCATCTTTTGAGTTTTTACCATGGTTTAAATCTAAATAAGTAATTTTGTAATGACATTATGTTCTGCTAATCTTTTCCAACTTGGAAAACTGAAGAAAGAAATTCCTTCATTGATCTAATGTTTACTGAGCACTAACTATGCACCAGCCAGTGTTCCAGGCACAGGGAACACAGTTGTGAACAAGAGACAAGATCCCTTCCCCTATGGAACTTACATTCTGGTAACTGGAAACAGACGATAAACCAAGAAAGAAAAATGGCAAATAGGGGAAAATGCCACACAGAGGATTGAAATGGGGCGATGTGGCAGAGTGAATGAGGGTGTGGAGACTGGGTGGGCTGGCTAGCCTTCTGACAGGAGCTAACATTTAAGCTGAGCTCAGAATGACAAGGAATCAGCTCTGCAAATATCTGAAGAAAGAACTTTCCAAGAAGAGGGAGCAGCTAGAGTAGTGGTTCTCAAAAGGAATGGCGCTGCTTCCTAGAGGGCATTTTGGAAGTTTGGGGGGAGGGAGCCCACAGAGACTGGAGGATTCCATTGGCATTTAATGGGCAGGGCAGGGATGCTGCAGAGCTTCAATGCACCAGACTGTCCTGCATCCTTCATGACTTTCAAAGATCCCACCAGGCACCCATATAAGTGGAAAAGCTGTTTCTCATTATCAGAGTTGAAAACCTAACTCTGCTTAACTCCTAAAGACAAAACATTTTTTGCACAGTGTTTATGCACATGGAACTTCCTAGGAATGCAATTACCATGTAAATAGAAAGCAGATTGTATTCTATTTCATCCAGAACTTCACCAAGAGTTGTTCAACATTTCAAAGCCAACACCACCTCCGGGAAGGCAAGGCAAATGTCACCTAATGAGAAACACTGCACCTAATGGGAAAGGCTTCGGGGAAAATTAACGATGGTGGAGAGATTTTATTTTAATGGATAAGACATACCCAAGGTGAAATGAAAAGAGGGGAAAAAAGAAAGCAGTACAAAAGGGCACATAGTCAAAAGTTGATCTCCCTTCCACCTCCGTTCCCACCATTCCATTTTCTTCCCTAGAGATAATCTGATTATCAGGGTTTTTTACAGTGGCTTTATCTCATTTGTGTTTTTTGTTTGTTTGTTTGTTTGTTTGTTTAGAAGGAAGGGAGGGAGGGGGGAAATACTCATACAAATGAATATTTGTTTGAACATTTTTAAAAAAGACAAGGAAAGATACACCCAGAAGAGAGGGTATAGCTCAGTGGTAGAACATTTGACTGCAGAAAAGATGTGTGTGTGTGTGCACGCATACACGCATCAAGCTCTTAATGCTGGCTTCTCTAATGTTACCTCAGAGGATGTTCAGGGAGACAGTTTTTTAAATACACTTCTGTACTGTTTTCCTTGGTATGACAGGTATATTCTACATTTGCAATTTACAAAATCCCATAAGGTTAAAAGAATAAAATACAAATTAGAGCAGGAATCCACCAACATTGGCATAAATATAGCAAGATCAATTATAATCTTAGAAACATCAGCAAGCTAAACTAAGGTAATGTATTGAGAGAAGATTTCACTCTGTGAGAAGAGAAACAAAAAGTGAGTGCTGAAGAATCCAAAACCATGAGCATCTCCCAACATCTGCTGAGAAGGACAGGAGGCTGCCTACTGGCCTGAATCAGCTAGCCACCCTTTTTCCTCAAGTTACAATACTACTTCTAAGTTATCATATATTTATTTTTAACACAGCACCCCAGTTTCATATTGTGTGCCTTTTCCAAAGTTGGAGATCCTTAACTTATTATATTCTTCACAGACTTTTCAACAAATATGAAGAGGCACTGAGGTTAACAAGTCTATAAGTGGCAATCCAAATACATGACACCCTCAAGGACTGATTTATGTTTAAGATTAATCTACATAATATTCCCAAGGTTTAGCAAATGAATGGGACTCTAGCTGAGTAAAATAGGAACAAACCTTGTTCTGTTTGCACATGGCCATGAAAAGACAGAAGGCAGCAAAGAAAATATTCTACGGTTACTCATTTTACTGTGCAAGGTACCTACTGTGAAAAATTACTTTTGAGGTTAAAATAGACCATCTACTCACGATCTCTCCTGGCCCACAGCTGGGAAGACTGAAATGATTCTTCTTGCCTCTGGCTCACTAGAACATCGTATTCCTGGTGAAGACAAAAAGAACAGCAGTGCTCAAGAAAAAAGGATAGCTGGTTCCCGAGGTGGGTGCAGTTGAAATGCTCACATAAGTTGCCTTAAAGCCAAACAAAACCAGTACAACCCAGTCAAGCCAAACTCCACACAATGTGGTGATTCCATCAACTGTTCCATTCCCAGGGCCAAGCTCCTTGAAGGACCTTTAGAATCTAGTCCTGTTGTCCAACAGAGTGCTTTAGGACAGGACTAGTAACTGAAGGTTTCCTTACTGTAGTCCCCCAGTTCCAATTCAAACCCTGTGAAATTCATGTCCTCTGGTCTTCAGAGTCATAAACCTACTTTCCTCAACCTCCCAGAGCCATGAAATTAGCTTACAAGACAGGAGAATTCACAAAACAAGAAAAACAGGCATCCCAAATGGTTGAGAGCAGAGCAAGGCTTCTATAACTAGAACAAGTCCACTTTTCCATTTCCTTTTTCTAAATTGAGGTATAGTTGATTCAGAATGTTGTGTTTATTTTTACTGTACAGCAAAGGGATTCAGTTACATACATATGCATTCTTTTTCACATTCTGTTCCATGATTGTTTATCATAGGATATTGAATATAGTTCTTTGTACTCTGCAGTAGGACCTTGTTTATCCATTTTCTATATGATAGTTTGCATAAGCCCATCCCAAATCCCCAAGCCATCCCTCCCCCACTCCCTATCCCCCTTGGCAACCAGTCTATTCTCGCTGTCTGTGAGTCTGTTGCTGTTTAATAAATAGGTAGAACAAGTTCCCCTAATCAAAACCCTGCAACAGCTTTTAGAAAAGGATCGTTATATCATCATGTCTGTCAGTAAATGTAGAAAATAACAATACAAGCCTAAAAGCAACTGGGATGTCTTATACTAACAGACTGCTGGACTACCTTTCCATTATTATTACTGAAATGGCTTTTTAAGAAGATAAAACAGGGAGAAATTTTGAATTATTTAAAACTTATCAAAATCCTTCTTAGACTCTGGCCAAGTCACTGACTGCCAAGCTTTCTTTGCCCCTGTGGTCCCCTTAGCTCACAAAACCACCGAAAATGTCTCTACTCGAGAGACACTCTGCTGTCCCAGTGGACGTTTTGTGTAGCTGTTGGGAATGTTGTCACAAAACAGACCTGAATCCAGATGGCATCTAGCCGCTGTGTGCCTAGAACAAGTCAATCTCTGTTTCCTCTTCCTTCTTCCTGTTGTTGTAAAAACAACATCTAATCATAGCTAACACATCTGTAGTACTTACCTGTATCATTTTTCATTTACTACTTAACCCCTAGAGGGAAAAAAAAAAAAAAACTATAGATGAAGCAAGTGAGGCATAGAGAGGTTGAATGACTTCCTCAAGGTCACACAGCTGGTAAACTGCAGGGCTCAGATGCTAACACAGGTTGGAGTTGAAGGTCTAAGCACCTCTACAACCTCTCGAATTGAGAGTAATAAATGGGGACACACCTACTAAGGACTGTTTTGAAAACTAAATAAGACAATGTACGAAAAGCCTGATACTTGTCAAGTGTTGGATATCGTGTGTGTTATAGAAGGTTTTTTCCTTCTGCCCTGAGAAATCTGTAAACCTTTCCCTAGGGACAGAAAAAAGGTCGCAGGGATGAGAACAGAGGCAAGGGAAGGAAGGGGGCAAGGTGGGACTTGGAAAGGGAGAAAAGGTATAAATAAGGCGGGGGGGGGGGGGCGGGGGCTGAATATTCAGAACACAAATAAGGCGGCCTAGGCCTTGAAAGAACGCGGTGTTTCTCAACTGCAAACAGAAACGTCTTGGCCGAAAATCAGACACTAAACCGGCGCGGCCACAGCCTCAACCCCGGACCAGCCTCCTCAACCCCGCCTCAGCCCCAGGCCCGCTCGGGCCCGGCCGCGGACCGGCTTCCCGTCCGGTCCGCGGGTCCGCCCTACGCCGGGCGGAGCCTGGCCCGCCCCCTGCGCCGGAGCCCGGGAGCCCCAGGCCCGAGCCACGCGATCGGCCGGCCGCCCGGGGCTCGGGCCGCGGACGCACGATGGCGACTTGGCGGCGGGACGGCCGGCTGACGGGCAGCCAGCGGCTGCTATGCGCCGGGCTGGCGGGGGCGCTCAGCCTCAGCCTCACCGCGCCGCTGGAGCTCGCCACCGTACTGGCCCAGGTCGGCGTCGTGCGCGGCCGCGCCCGGGGGCCGTGGGCCGCGGGGCTCCGCGTGTGGCGTGCCGAGGGGCCCCGCGCCCTGTGGAAGGGGAACGCGGTGGCCTGCCTGCGCCTCTTCCCCTGCAGCGCCGTCCAGCTAGCCGCCTACCGCAAGTAAGAGCCGGGCGTGGGCGGGCCCGGGGCCCGGGAGGCCGCCGCCGGGTATCCCGCGGCCCGACGCCGCCGGGGTGCTGGGGATCGGGCCGGCGGTGCGCCCCCGCCTCCTTCCGGCTCTCATGGGAGCCCCTTGGGCCAGAAGGCGACCTCTTCGGCCCCCAGAGTGCAGTCCCCACCTTTTCTTCTTCACCTTTTCTGGGGATTTCTGCAGTTTGAGGGGGACGCAGCTGTGGCCCAGAGAGGCTGACGGGGCTGGACGGGCGAGGAGGCGGAAGAGGGTGAAAGGAGATTTTGGGGGGAAGAAGAGAAGAAATCTCCGGATAGATGGCTCCTAACCCCCTTCCCACTGTCCACCAACTTGGAAGTTTTGCTCTGGCTGGCTTGGGAGAGAGACCTCTGAAGATACATGTATGGAAGAGGGTCTGTGTGACCAGAACCCCCAGAAGACAGTGCTTGCTAGGGAGAGAGGGCCCAATCTACTGTCACCAAAAGGCCCTGGAGTTCGGCTCCCTGCCCTCTCCCCCAAGAAGCTGGCCTTTGGGGTCCTACAGAGGCTGCCCCACCCTCACTGCTCACTGGCCTCCTTTTAACACCTCCCACAAAAAACAGCTGCTTTTTAGAAAAACTTCTAAAGATGTAAATTAGCCTGATAAGTCTTGAAGCTTCCTCAAGAACTCAGAGATATTTGCATTTTAACTGGAAACACAGGCTAAAAGAATGAAGTGGTAGAGATGGGGTTTCAGGTAAAGATGTTTCTGTAGTTGGGGGTATGGTCCCGGGTTCCCCATTCACTGGGAACAGCAGCCAACTCTGAAGCCTGGCCTTGGCTCAAAATTAGAGAAACACAACCCACAGTCTTGACCACTGTAGGTCTGCCTTGCAGACTGACAGTCGAAGGATTTTGCCTTTGGCTCAGGGAGGCTGGAGCTGGAAGTCTCATCCGACAACTGACAAGCCCAGTGGAATCTTCCTTATCACTGATTCCTCGAGGCCAGCGCTTATTTCACTTATGCCTGGGAATAGCGTTGCCTCTCTTAACTCTGGGAAAGGAGGGTAGTGAGATGATGGGGAATCTCTGTCAAGGCTCTCTTTCCTCCCCAGCCCCCTTGCTCTCAGCAACATCTGGCCTGCAGCCTGTAAACATTTCTCCTCTGAGTTTTAAGGACTCAATTTCTCCCCACTTTACTGTATTGTCCACAAAGTATGGAACTCCTCCTTTGGAATGTGTACCAAGGAGAGGGAAGCAGAACTTCAAAGGCTGGTTTAAGTACTGTGGCTTTGCTGCTAACCCTCTCCAATATATACAGACATCCCTCCATATCAGGGAGGGAATTGGTTTCAGGACAACCTCCACCTGCCCCCCACTCCCCAACCCGCCCATTGCTCAAGTCTCTTCTATGAAATGGAGTAGTATTTGCATGTAACCTGCACAATCCTCCTGGATACTTTAAATCATCTCTTGGTTGGTTATACTACTCAACACAATGTAAATACCATGGAAATAGTTGTAAATATAATGTGAATGCTATGTAAATTGTTGATACTGTGCAGCAACGTCAAGGTTTGCTTTTTTGGAACTTCCTGGAATTTTTTTCTGAATATTTTCAGTCTGCAGTTAGTCCTGGAACCCATGGATACAGAGGGATGACTGTATATCATTGGATTTTTAAGATTTTGAGATATCATTGACATGAAAAATTATCTATGTTTAAGGTGTACAAGTTGATGCTTTGATATATGTATACATTGTGAAATGATTGCCACAATCAAGCTAATTAACATCCATTACCTCTACCTAGTTACCATTTCATGTGTGTATGTATGTGTGTGTAAATCATTGGATATTTACAACACCTGTCTCCTTCCCTGTACCATCCACAGGACAGGAAGTATGCCCACTTTACAGATGCACTGTTGGGCTCAGATTGGCCACACCACTCATCAGTGATAGAGCTGAACTCCACCACCTGGCCTTCCGACTCTAATACCCATGCCCTATTACTTCATACTGCCTTTCTGTCTGCATTCATTAAGTGCCCACTGTATGCATGATGTTGGGGACAATGCAAGGATGAAAGGGGCATGGTCCCTGTGTCCCGGAGCTTCCAGAGCAATAGAATAAAACTAGTGTGCCCATAGCATGTGACTACCAAGGATAGAGTGCTATAGAAATTCACACCTCTGATGACAGAGGAGATGTGAAGATGTCGCAGCGGAGAAAAACCATCCAAGTTTGGTCTTGGGAAAATGAGTAGGAGTTTTCTGGCAAAGATGGGGAGAAAGATATTGCAGGTAATGCCATAAGCAAAGGCACAGCAGTGGGAAGGCATGCGGCATGACTGGAGCATAAGGTGTGCCTCTGGCTGTAATGGAAAATACAGCCAGAAAAGCAGGTTGGAATGAGATCTTGGAGGGGCAGATTAGGGAGTTTGGACTTCACTTGGAATGCAAGGGTAACTGTGGGGGATTTTTGATGGGGGAGTGCTGTGATTAAAGCAATTCAACAGGGATTGTCACCTGGTAGCTGCAGAGGATATCTAAAGAGGAAGAAGGCTGGGGGCAGCAGGACCAGTTAGGAACCAGTTGCACTAGTCCATGTGGTGGCTGAGAGCATCTGAAATGGGCTGATGACAGTGGGAATGGAGAAAAGGAGATGTGTGAGAGAGGAAGAACACACAGCTACTCAGGCTAGGTTTGCTAATAATGTTCTCCTGAAAGGTTAGTTTCTTTCTGAAAATTAAAAGGAAATATTTCAGTGATAGGCAGCAAAGTGGTTGATCAATCATGATGCCAGGCTTCCTACATTAAGACAATACCTTGGATCCATCATTATACTGAATTTGCAGAACAGTTAGTTGTGGGTAATGGTACAGCCTGTGATTGTGGATTTGAATAAAAAAGCATACAGAATTTTCAGAAAATACAGTGGTTCAGGGCTTCCCTGGTGGCTCAGTTGTAAAGAATCCACCAATGCAGGAGACACAGGTTTGATCCCTGGTCCAGGAACGTCCCACATGCCACAAGTATTGAACCTGTGCTCTAGAGCCTGGGAGTTCTAGAGCCTATGCTCTGCAGTGAGAAGCTACCGGAATGAGAAGCCCATGCACCCCAGCTAGAGAGTAGCCCCCACTCACTGCAACTCAGGAAAAGCCCATGCAGCAACAAAGACCCAGCACAGACAAATAAAAATTTAAAAAAAGAAAATGCAGTAGTTCAGTGACTTGCTCACAAACACAATTAATGGCAGAGCTGGAGCTTGAAACCGGGTCTTCTGCTTAGTCCAGTGCTCAGCTTAACGTGATGATGACATATCTCCTTACATGGATTTACAATGAAAAGAATCCACTCAGAGTCTGGAAGGAGCTAGGTCCTTGTACTAAACAAATAAAATCTAACACAATGGGTGGCTATCAAATGTAGACCCTCACCCAACTTTATGCTACAACTGTTTGTCTAGCTGTATAAGCATCGTTTTGGGTCCCTGAAACTCTGAAATTGTTCACCACCAACACCATTTCCTTATTGTGTAACCAATTCACGAGCTTGTGTTGGGCTGCCAACTTGTGTTAGGTTGAAGTGTTGGCAGTTCTAACTACATACATCAAGGGTGTGTGTAATCTCCGTGTGCCTGAAATGAAGGGGTTACTGCCGTGCATCAGCTTATCCAGTCTTGCTGGAAAAGCTGCTGTGCAATGTGTGGGAGTGCAAGGAAGAGCAGAAGGGGGAACACTGCTGCCCCAGCCAATCAGACAAGCACTTAAGATGTGAGCATTCAGATGACGTCATTGATGGCCTATCAGGGTTGCCCTGCTTTGACTCTGTAAGAGGAACGATCTGTAGTCTTCCCCTCTGTATAGTAAGAGTCTGAGAAAAAGGGCTTTCCTTGGTTCTTCTTTTCGATTTTGTATATTTGTCAGCAAAACCCTCTTTATAAAGCAAACTTATAGAAGACAGGGTTCTTCCTAGTTCATCAAGTCATTCAGAGACCCTAATTTATCTCGGGCCGCCCCTATCAGACGTCTCTCTGGCAGGTCCGTTGAACTCTCATGATCTTATGCTGAAAGCTCACACAGTGTATATATTCAGTGACTGGGGAACGAATGCATGCGCAAGTGCCCTGGGATGGCCAATAAGGGGGAGGCAATGAGAATGAATGGTATTTCTTCAAACTCCTCCTTCTTCTCTAGATTATTCCAGCATGCTGCAGACCACCCCTCTAGCCAAGCATTTCCACTTCCTCTGTCTCCCCTCCCTCTGCTAAGGTTCCCCTCCCACTCGACTGGCCAGGGGAGAGAGGAGGGAGGAAGGACTCAAGAAGGGTGCAGGCAGTGAAACCAAGGCAGACGGCCCACTAGGGAGAACCAGCTTGGTTTACCCATCTCTTTAGAAGGTCGCGCTATTTCACTCAAATGACTATTAAGTGAGGCTGACAAAATGAAGTCCAGACTTTCCTACAGCTTGAAGGAGATGTTTTTAATAGAAAAGTGTTTACTTGCGAGCAAAGGAGCCAATCTAGAACTCTCTCAGTGGTTTCACCTGAACACTTATTCGGCAGTCAGGGGGCCCTGGCTTGCTGCCAAACTGAAAAAGCAGGAAATACACATCTTCACTGGAGCTTTGGAAGCCAAAGTATTCAGGATGCTCTCATTTTAAAAAAGATAAAATACTTTTAGCTAGCTCTGTTCACCTTCCTTTTATTCAGATCCTTGTTATACCTCTCCTGCACCCCCTACCCACTCTCTCACAGAAAACCTTATTTTTCCTGGTTTCCAAGTCCTCTTTTATTTTCTCCACACTTCCCAAGAATGAATAAAATTCCTTTGCTTCCTGGCCCGGGAACGTGCACCATGTAAACGTCCTCTTAGAACAATTTCTGCCAACGTAGGCTCTCATGACTGGGGATGTACTGCTTCCAGAAAGAGGAATTGTAACAGAGTGGCTTTCTAGTTTGCCAATAGAAAAGTCCACCCAAAACCATTTGGGACTAAATTGTGAAACTGCAGCAAAACACAAAGAATGGTCCAGCAAACACTCATATACCCACGGTGCAGAATTGACAGCATAAAAGAGAATTAGCTTAAAAGATACAAGAAATAAAAAAGATACTTTAAGTATCTTTTAAGCTAATTGTGACCCCATGGACTGTAGCCCACCACGCTCTTCTGTCCATGGGATTCTCCAGGCAAGAATACTGGGGTGGGTTGCCATTTCCTTCTCCAGGGGATCTTCCTGACCCAGGGGTTGAACCTGGGTCTCCTGCATTAGGGGCAGACTCTTTACCAACTGAGCCACCAGGGAAGACCTAGTACAAGAAATAAAATATTACAGATAATGGTAAAGTCCCTTTCATTCTCTTTTTCAGTCCCATCTGCTCTCTACCTTCTTGGGGGTCTGTTTTATACATTTTTTTTACATGTCTATATCTATCCATCATTACTTTACGATATGGTTTTGTAGATGTATTTCTTGATTTAAATGTAGTCAGCCCTCTGTATCTTCAGGTTCTGTATCCACTGATTCAACCAACCACAGGTTGGAAATACTGTATTCAGGGGAAAAAATTCCAGAAAGTTGCAAAAAGCAAAACTAGAATTTGCCATGCCCCAGCAACTTCTTACATAGCATTTACACTGTATTAAGTATTATAAGTAATCTAGAGATGATTTAAAGTATGCGTGTGTACCTGATATGTTTCTTCAGTTGTGTCCAACTCTTTGTGACCCCGTGGACTGTAGCCTGCCAGGCTCCTCTGTCCATGGGATTCTCCAGTCAAGGATACTGGAATGGGTTGCCATTCCCCTCTCCAGGGTATCTTCCTGAACCAGGGATCAAACCCGCGTCTCCTGCATTGCAGGCAGAGTCTTTACCATTTGAGCCAGTGGGGAAGCCCCTGACTTAAAGTATACTAGAGGGCAAATAATACACTGTTTTATATGAAGGACTTGAGCATCCACAGATGTTGGCATCTGTTGGGGTTTCTGAAACAGAGAAATGACCGTAGATAGGTACCATACACTATAGGTCATTCTGCAACTTGCTTTTTTCACTTAACTTTATGCTTTTGTGATTTATCCATGTAAATACACAGTTCTAAGTGTACTCATTTATGGTATCATTATATGACTTCCACAATTTATCCATTCCTCTACCAGTGGACTTTTAGATTATTCAATTTCACTTACAAACAATGTGTTAATAATAAGTGTCCCCAGCCAGGGGTTGAACCTGCGCCCCCTGCATTGGAAGCTCAGAATCTTAACCACTGGACCACCAGGGAAGTCCCTTGAGTTTTTAAAATATATTGGTTTAATAATTGTAAGAGAAGATGCATGACCCCACCAACTGTCAGAGAAATAACAAATAAAAATAGTAACAAGATAGCATTTCTCACCCAACAGACTGGCAAAGATGAAAAAGTCTAACACCAAGTGATGGTGAGAAAGTATGGAAACAGGAATGCTCACTCACTGCTGGGAGAGGCGTACACTGGCAGGTCACTTTGGCAGTATCTAGTAAAATTGGAAGAAAGCCTACTTTCATCCCAGCAATTCCATTTCTCAGTGCATATCCTAGAGAAACTCTTGTATATATGAAGACACAAGATGTACTTGGAGACTCCTTCCTGCAGTCAGATGGGGAGTGTGTGGGACTGTCTTCCTGTCAGCTGGGTGAGAAATGATATTTTGTTACTGTTACCTGAGGCAGCCAAAAACAAAAAACCTCAATTACTGGGAATGCTTAAAGTCATTGTTTCAAGCAATTTCACTGAAGTTGCAACCGAATCAAAGGAGCACATTCCAGTTCAGTATTTATCGAGTACTTCTGTTCATTTACACCCCACAGGCAAGCCAGGGTTGATAGTTATGCAAATAAAAGGGGAAAATGCTTAAGATGAAGTAAATCGACTTAGGGTTAGACGTAAATAAGAAGGTTAGATATCTCTTCCTTAGAGCTAAGTAGAATTACATAAATATAGTAGAATTGAATGTGTTACTCATTTATCTTAATACATTAGTATAGTAATTTTTGCTTCATAAAGCATTTCCAAACTTGGGGAAATGTTGCAATCAGTAGCGTTGAACACTCCAAAACAATCCATAGCTGATTCCCTTGGGCCTTTCTCCCTGTTTTCTCCCAGGTTTGTCGTGCTGTTCACGGATGACCTGGGCCATATTTCCCAGTGGAGCTCCATCATGGCTGGGAGTCTCGCAGGGATGGTTTCCACCATTGTGACATATCCTACAGACCTCATCAAAACCCGGTTAATTGTGCAGAACATGCTGGAACCATCCTACAGGGGGATCCTCCATGCATTTTCTACTATTTATCAACAGGAAGGGTTCCTGGCCCTTTATCGAGGGGTTTCCCTTACTGTTTTAGGTAAGACGGAACTTGTCACCTTGTCCAAAAAAAGGCTGTGTTCTTGGATCTATACAAATGATTTTTATATCTTTGTTGGTAACCAGTGAAATCTACTTTACTGAGTTCAAGGGATATATATCAATGTATTGTATATCCTTGTAACCCATTAAATTCATTTAACTGAGTTCAAGGTCCATTCAGTTCAGTTCAGTCACTCAGTCGTGTTCGACTCTCTGTGACCCCACGGACTGCAGGACGCCAGGCCATCCTGTCTAACACCAACTCCCTGAGTCTATTCAAACTCATGTCCATTGAGCCAGTGATGCCATCCAGCCATCTCATCCTCTGTCGTTCCCTTCTCCTCCCACCTTCAATATTTCCCAGCATCAGGGTCTTTTCCAATGAGTCAGTTCTTCACATCAGATGGCCAAAGTATTGGAGTTTCAGCTTCAACATCAGTCCTTCCAATGAATATTCAGGACTGATTTCCTTTAGGATGGACTGGTTGGATCTCCTTGCAGTCCAAAGGACTCTCAAGAGTCTTCTCCAACACCACAGTTCATAAGCATCAATTTCTTCAGTGCTCAGCTTTCTTTATAGTACAACTCTCACATCCATCCATGACTACTGGAAAAAACCATAGCTTTGACTAGATGGACCTTTGTCGGCAAAGTAATGTCTCTGCTGTTTAATATGCTGTCTAGGTTGGTCATAATTTTCTTCCAAGGAGCAAGTATCTTTTAATTTCATGGCTACAGTCACCATCTGCAGTGATTTTGGAGTCCAAAAAAATAAAGTCTGTCACTGTTTCCCCATCTATTTGCCACGAAGTGATGGGACCAGATGCCATGATCTTAGTTTTCTGGATGTTGAGCTTTAAGCCAACTTTTTTACTCTCCTCTTTCACTTTCATCAAGAGGCTCTTTAGTTCTTCACTTTCTATCTTAAGGATGGTATCATCTGCATATCTGAGTTTATTGATATTTCTCCTGGCAATCTTGATTCCAGCTTGTGCTTCTTCCAGCTCAGAGTTTCTCATGATATACTCTGCATATAAGTTAAATAAGCAGGGTGACAATATACAGCCTTGACGTACTCCTTTTCCTATTTGGAACCAGTCTGTTGTTCCATGTCCACTTCTAACAGTTGCTTCCTGACCTGCATACAGATTTCTCAAGAGGCAGGTCAGGTGGTCTGTATTCCCATCTCTTGAAGAATTTTCCACAGTTTATTGTGATCCACACAGTCAAAGGCTTTGGCATAGTCAATAAAGCAGAAATAGATGTTTTTCTGGGACTCACTTGCTTTTTCCGTAATCCAATTGTTGGCAATTTGATCTCTGGTTCCTCTACGTTTTCTAAAACCAGCTTGAACATGTGGAAGTTCAGGGTTCATGTACTGTTGAAGCCTGGGTTGGAGAATTTTGAGCATTACTTTACTAGCGTGTGAAATGAGTGCAATTGTGTGGTAGTTTGAGCATTCTTTGGCATTGCCTTTCTTAGGGATTGGAATGAAAACTGACCTTTACCAGTCCTGTGGCCACTGCTGCATTTCCCAAATTTGCTGGCATATTGAGTGCAGCACTTTCACAGCATTATCTTTTAGGATTTGAAATAGCTCAACTGGAATTCTATCACCTCCACTAGCTTTGTTTGTAGTGATGCTTTCTAAGGCCCACTTGACCTCACATTCCACGATGTCTGGCTCTTGGTGAGTGATCACACCATTGTGATTATCTGGGTCATAAAGATCTTTTTTGTATACTTATTCTGTGTATTCTTGCCACCTCTTCTTAATAGCTTCTGCTTCAAAAATGACAGAATGATCTGAGTTCAAGGTCATATGGATTCAATATATAGTTGATTAGCTTTGTTCTATTCCATAGCCATACACCACACTCCTAACTTTGGCCTGGGAGGGAGCAGGACAGCCTGCAGGTGGCTCGGCACAAATTGACAGGCAAACAGTCCCACACACTCCCCATATGACTGCAGGAAGGAGTCTCCGAGTACATCCATACATGTATGAGCACAGCCAGGGTAGCAACTGTAGCTTCTGTGATCTTCAGAACCTTTGCCAGGGCTACACCTGCACAAGTCACCAGGACCCCCAATTGCCAATCCAATAGACTTTTGCCTTTTATCTGACCTTTGTTGCAGTATTTGATGAGATCCACCACCCTTTATTCTAGAAACCTGTCTTCCAAGATCCCACTGTCTCTAGATGTCTTTTCCCACCTCTCTTCGGCTCTTTCTTGTGTGGCTCATCTGATGCTGCCAGCTCTCTACCTGTCGCTATTCCCTGGTTCCTTTCTGAGTTTTCTTCTCACTCTTCATTCCCTCCCTGGGTGGCCTCATCTAAGTTAGTGGCTTAAACAAACATTATTATACTCTAATGACTCCCAACCTCACCTCTATAATAACAATGACTAACATCTATTGCTCTTTATTATGTGCCAGGCACTGTCCTAAACGTTTTGCACACAGCTCCTCATTTAAGCCACATATTACTGGTGAAATAGATGCTTGCCACATTTTACCGGTGAAACAGATGCTTAGGGAAGCGAAGCAACTTGCCCAAGACCACATAGATAGAAAGCGGAAGATCTAGCAATACAACCCCAGAGCCATCTCTCTTAGCCACTGACTACCAGTGGTAGTATGAATTCCTGCAGTTGGATACCCCCACCTGATGTTCCCTTGATACATCAGTCAGGACTAAACCTGATGTCCTCATTAGTTGCCTGCCTGCTCCCTTCCTGTGTCCCTGTGAACAAGACTGCCTTTCTTTCACCCAGTGGCCTAAGCCAGAAGAAACCTATAATCTCCTCAACTTTGACTCCTCTCACTCCATGCCCACTTCAGCCCCAAGTGCTGTCAATTTCACCTTTTTAAACTCTCAAGTCTGCCCCTTCTCCATCCGCATCTTCTCTGCCCCAGGTCACGCTCTCATCTTTCCTGCAGACACGAGAGGCTCCTACCTGGTCCCAGTCCTGGGTCTCTCCTGCCCTGGTCCACCCTGTACCTTGCTACCAGGGGTGTGGTGAGCTTTCTAAGTGCAAGTTAATCATTTCATCAACCTCTTCCCACTGCCCTCCTTAAAAGCCTTTGCTGACTCCTGTGAGCTACAGGGAAAAACCCAGATCCTTCTGGCATACTAGTGCCTTCAGACCTGGCCCTGCCGGCCAGTCCCTACCTCATCTCGTACCATGCTCTACCTGCACTCCTGTTTTGGCCATCCAGAAATACTGGCATTTCTTGGAAATACCACTCTCTGTATATGCTGTTGCCTCTGCTTGCTCTGTCAGTGTCTGATGAACTCCTGCTCATTCCTGAAGACCCAGTTGAAAAGATCTCCCTTCTGTGAAGTCCTTCTTGATTCCCTCAGGCAAAATGGATCCCTCTGATCCTTGTGCACTTTGTGTAGCCCTCCTAGCCCCACTACTATGACTCGTTATCTGTCTGTCTCTCCCACTAGACGGTGAGCATCTCCAGGAATTAGCCTGCTCACTCTTCTTTGTATTCCTGGCACCTGGCAAAGGGCCCATCACATAGCATTAGCTCCAAAGATGTTTTCTGAAGGAAAATATAGTGTTGGTATGTCATTTTTGTTTTTATTAAATAAATACTACATTTTTCTAAAGATGAGCAACCCAACTAGTGTTAGGCCCTCTTTTAAATCTCATCTTAAGGGAGAAATTTAGTCCCTGTGTAAACTTCAGATTGGTCCAAAATTTTCTGGAAGCTTCAAAGTGCCAACTACTGCACTATTTGCTCACCATCTTTTCCTAGAAAGGTGAGGCTGCTGGGTGGGAGGGGAGTTTGGTGGAGAATGGATACATGTATATGTATGGTTAATCCCTTCACTGATCACCTGAAATTACCACATCGTTAATCAGCTATACCCCAATACAAAATAAAAAGTTAAAAAGAAAACTAATAAGGACCTACTGGATAGCACAGGGAACCGTCCTCAGTACTCTGTAATGTCCTATATGGAAAAAGAGTCTAAAGAAGAGTGAATATATGTATATGTATAACTGATTTACTTTGCTGTATGGCAGAAGCTAATACAACATGTGTAAATCAACTCTACTCCAATATAAATTTTTCCAAAAAAAAGAAAGGTGAGACTGCCACATAGTGCAGGGTGCCCACCGGGCCCTGATATGGCCATGTCATTCCCAGAAGCAAGGTCAAGTAACCTCCCTCCCTCACCACTACGATCTCACTCTTCAGTTTTCACAGAATGTTATACCTTCTCAGCTGGAGATCAGTATCCCCTAAACTCCAAAGCTTGATTAAGTACCTCCCACTAACTTTTTATTTAGGAGTGATTTTTTTCCCCCAACACTCTATTTTTTCTTTATTTCAAACACCCCAAAATGTTAAGAGGATTGGAAATATCCTGGATAAACAAGATCCTACTGTACAGCACAGGAAACTCTATTCAATATCCTGTAATAAACGATAACAGAAATAAATATGAAAAAGACTATATAACTGAATCACTTTGCTGTACATCACTTTACTGTGCTGAAGCTAATACAACATTATAAATCAACTATACATAATTTTTTTTTAAAGAATTGGAAATACCCATATACCCAGCATATACCAGGTCCTTCAATGAATGTTTTGGTTTATCATTTATCTATCCATCCCTCTAGCCATTCATCAGTCATGTATTTTTTGATGATTTTCATGTAAATTGCAAACATCGATACACTTCACCCCTCCGCCTTTCAGCATGCATATTATTAACTAGAGTTCGATATTTGTTTATGATTCTTTTAAAAGTGAAATGGACATAGAATACACAGACCTGCAGGGAATCATTCGATGCACTGTGATCAATGACACAAACCCGATCAAAATATACCACGTTACCATTACCCAAGAAAGTGCCTGCTGCTTCTGTTGGAGTGATTTTTCGCAAGCGCAGAGCTGGTCCTGTTGCTTTCCCCAGGGTTCCCTACTGGCATTTATGTTCTCAATCCAGTGTCTCCTGAGCCATCACAGCCTCCCTGGCCTTGTTTTTCAGGTGCTCTCCCTTTCTCTGCTGGCTCCCTTCTAGTTTACATGAACCTGGAGAAAATCTGGAATGGACCCCGGGATCGGTTCTCTCTCCTCCAGAACTTTGCCAATGTCTGCCTGGCTGCCGCAGTGACCCAGACCCTCTCCTTCCCCTTTGACACAGTGAAGAGGAAGATGCAGGTGAGGAGTTGTGTTTGGGCAGACCTTGCCTTGTTTGTGGGTGGGTAACAACAGCAAAGAACACAGAACCTGAGTGAGACCAGGATCCAAAATGCTCATGACTGCTCAAACAAACCTGCAAAGCCCCACTCCGCAGCATTTCTGCTGTAACTTCAGGGCAATGGGCCTGGGCCCACGCCACCTCCCCATTCCCACCCTCTGCTCTCTTAGGTCTACAGAGAAGTGGACCTACAGGTGAGGTCCACTTTTCTTCCCTCACTTTATAGCTGCACTGCCTGTCACATCAAGGTGGCTTCCACAGTGAGGACAGGTCACTCTGGCCTTAACAGCCTGTCCTTACTTCAGAACCAAACTAAGCCAGGAACCGTCACTAACAAGGGGCCAGTAGTCCCTGACTCCCCTGCTGAGGAAGTAACTGCATTTGAAATGAGTCAGTGTGTTAGTGGGCTTGGCCCTGCATTTTCCTAATAGTGACCTAGGAAAACTCAGTTTCTCTACAGACCACAGAGGCAAAAGCCTGATAGCCAAGGTCTCATAGTGAGGAACTGAGCCTAGAATCAGCCAATTCTGATCGAAGAAAACTCAAAATGGTCCAAGTAAGGATGAGGATTACAGGCAGGTTCACACCAAATGGGGCTTTGCATCTGCCCTGAACCATGCTCCTTCTCTGCTAGCCTCCCCTCAGACTCCACATCAAAAGGCTTACCTGCCTTCCTGGACTTTTCTGGGCAAATCTGGATTTATACAGTTGATGTATCCTGAAGAGCTGCTCAGATACTCATTTGGGGCCAGTTGAATCCAATTTGAAATGATCAGCCCCAGCTGAGTTTGCTTTTCCTCATGTCTGTAACTTCTCCCTCTATTGTCTCAGTGGCCCCCGGCTTTCCCATGTGCCTTTTTTGGCTGAGCCAGGCCTCACTTTCCTCAGCACCAAAAAGCCTGCAAGTATTTATCTCAACCTGTAAAGAAAAGCTGCCTTCAGGACAACATACATCACAGTTACACCCAATTCTGCTGCTCCAGCCCATCAAACTTTTCATCTCTCTGGATTGTGTTCCTTTCCTGTCCTTTGTCCAAACAAATTTTTGAAATTGTCACATTATTGTAATTGTCATGTCGATGCAAGCTGAGAGCCTGCCTAATGTATGTTTATTGATAAAAACTGTTATCCCTCATTTTAAGAAGAATACATACACTCCAAAATGGTTAAAATGGTCAAGTTTTCTGTTATGTGTGTTTTACCACAGGAAAAAAAAAAAGGAATGCACATAGATTATAGAAAACTTGGGAAATACAGAAAATCATAACAAAGAAAAGAATTACCTATAAGCCCAATAGCTTTGCGTTATGTGAATAAGTTTTACTTCTGTGTGTTCATATGTATATGCAGATGTGTATGCATAAATATATATGTATCTGGAAAGTTATTTTTTCATAAAATTGCATTCCTACTGTATGTAAAAATTATATAATAAATGAAAAATTATCTGCTTTTATCACTTATTATTGAATGGATATTGCCTCAGGCCATCAAGTATTAAGAACATCTTTTCTAATTATCACATAATATTCTACCATTTGGATATGCCATAATTATTTTCCATTTTAATATTTTTTTAACTAGAGGATAATTGCTTTACAATGTTGTGTTAGTTTCTGCTGTACAACATCGTGAATGAATCATAAATATATATATATATATTTGTGTATATATATATCCCCTCCGTCTTGAGCCTCCCCCGCGTCCTGCACCTTTTAAGTTGTCACAGAGCGCCAGGCTGGGCTCCCTGTGTTACACAGCAGCTTCCCACTAGCTGGCTGTCTTCCACATGATAGTGTATATATGGCAGTGCCACTTTCTCAATTCGTCCCGCCCTCTCCTTCCCCTGCTGCGTCCACAAGTCTGCTCTCCACATCTGTATCTTCATTCCTTCCCTGCAGTTGGGTTCATCAGTGTCATCTTTCTAGATTCCATATATATGCTTTAATATACAAGATTTGTTTTTCCCTTTTTGACTTACTTCACTCTGCAGGACAGGCTCTTGGTTCATCCATCTCACTACCACTGACTCAAATTCATTCCTTTTCCTTTTTACGACTGAGTAATATAATATTCCATTGTATATATATGTAGCACAACTTCTTTTGGGTGTGCCATAATTTAAAAAAAAAAAACAGATTTATTCTCTCAAAGTTTTGGAGCCTAGAAGTTTACTACCAAGATGTTGGCAGGGCCATGCCCCTTTCGAAGCCTCTAGGAGAGAAATCTTCCTTGTCTCTCTCAGCTTCTGGTAGCCCTAAGTGTTCCTTGGTTTGTGGCAGTATAATTTCAATCTCTGCTTCCATTGTACCATAAATAACAATTTCTCCATGTTTAAATGTTTAGGCTGTTTCTAATTCTTCAGTACAATAATACTGCAGTGAAAGCCCTTGTATTTTTTTCACATCTATAATGACACTGTTTAGCTGTATTCCTAGAAATACAGGCCACAAAATAAAAATAAGTCTAAGGTCTTAATGAAGTTTGCACCCCAGAAAGGCTGTTAGTTGACACCTGCAACAGCAGTGAGTAGGGTGGTTTTACCTTCTGAATCCTTGTGAACCTAATAGCTGAAACATGTTGCCATGTTGCTTTAATTTGAATTTCACTGATTACAAGCAAATTGCATGTTTTTCATATATAAATTTGTCATTAGTATTTCTTTGTAAACTTTCCGTCTGTACCCATTGCCTATTTTTCTAGACTATTTAGCTTTTTTTCTTTTCACTAATTGGGAAGAAGTCTTTATATCTTAAAGATATTAACCCTTTGTCGTTTACTGCATCCATTTGACATTTGGCTTCTAATGCTATTTATGCTGTTATTGTACATATTTTACAATTTTTATGCAATTATATATACATGTTACTATTCTGGGGTTTTTAACTTTGCTCTTCTGTGTAAAAGACCTACCCCATCCCACAATCATACGACTATTCACTGATATATTTCTTTAAATATTTTATTGTAATTGTTACACTTATCACTTTAATGTATTTAGAATTTACCTGTGGTGTGATGTGAGGTAATCACCTGGCTTTCAAAAATAATAATAATTTACCAATTGTTTAAGCACCATTTTTGAAATAATCTCTTTTCCCACTACTTTGTTCTATGACTTTTGGCCCAGCAATGGCACCCCACTCCAGTACTCTTGCCTGGGAAATCCCATGGACGGAGGAGCCTCGTAAGCTACAGTCCATGGTGTCGCTAAAGTCAGACACACTGAGCGACTTCACTTTCACTTTTCACTTTGATGCATTGGAGAAGGAAATGGCAACCCACTTCAGTGTTCTTGCCTGGAGAATCCCAGGGACAGAGGAGCCTGGTGGGCTTCTGTCTCTGGGGTCGCACAGAGTCGGACACGACTGAAGTGACTTAGCAGCAGCAGCAGATGTATATATGTCATAGGGTCTGTCTCAGGGCTGTGTGTCCTGAACACAGTCGGCCTGTCCTCGTGCCGGTGCCACACTATTGCAATTCCTAAAGCTTTATAAGAGCCTGTTATGTCTGGCAAGGCATCTACCCCCTCAACACTCTTCAATCTTCCCTTGATTATTCTCAGTCATTCGTTGTTTCTGATGAATTTTAGTGCTACCTTGTGATTATGACTGGACTTATGTTAAACTTATATACTTGGAATAATTTACATAAAATATTCTGTCTTTATTGAGGAATACAGTATATCTCCCCTTTAGTTTCAGTCTTCTTTTTTTAACACTGAACCATATGACACTGCCAACAGCCTTTTCTTGACATACCCAAAGGGCAACTTCATATGGTCAATTCTTAGAAAAGTTGATTTCTTCATATGATAATTATTCAGGTCAGTCTCTCAGTTGTGTCTGACTCTTTGCAACCCCATGAACAGCAGCACACCAGGCTTCCCTGTCCATCACTAACTCCTGGAGCTTGCTCAAACTCATGTCCTTGAGTCAGTGATGTCATCCAACATTTCATCCTCTGTTCCCTTCTCCTCCTGCCTTCAATCTTTCCCAGCATTGGGGTCTTTTCCAATGAGTCCGTTCTTCACATCAGGTGGCCAAAGTATGGTCTTTCTAAAAAAGATAGCTTCTTTAAAAAATCCAGAGTGAAGTTGAGTGGGAAAGAAGTATGATATACTACAAGCTTTTTATTCATTTAATATCCTGGCCCTCAGAATTTCTTTTCCTTTAAGGAGTGAAAATGGGCTCTCGCTGGTTGGCCATCAAAAGATGGATGAGACTAAGGCTGCTTATATCACTGGCTTCCATGCTTTGAGATCACTTTTTGAAATAGTAAAGCCAGAGGCATCTACCCAGCACCTTCTGGAACCTCTTACAATTTAGTGTTCCTTATGCAGAGTTCAAGGTTTCATGACCTCACTTCCTCCCTAGAGCAAGCCTTCCCAAACCCAGGACCTAGAGGTTAGGATGTGTGTGCTCAGCCAGTTGTGTCTGATTCTTTGAGACCCCATGGACTGTAGCCCTCCAGGCTCCTCTGTCCATGGAATTATCCAGGCAAGAATACTAGAGTGGGGTGCCATTCCCTTCTCCAGGAGATCTTCCTGACCCAGGGATTGAACCCACGTCTCTCGTGTCTCCTGCATTGCCATGCAGATTCTTTACCACTAGCACCACCTGGGAAGCCCAGGGTTTGGGGCGGTCAGTGGAAAGGGGTTAGATTCTAGGACCAACTCCAGTGTGTGGGTTTTTTCCCCGCATACCAAGCAAGTCTCCAGTGGCACATGGGAGTCCTACAATTCCACTCAGTTCAGACACTCTCAGAGACAGCATTAGATTCCTTGGGTTAAGGGCTCAGTCCCACCAGACTGCCCCCTACTTCAGATGCCGATCTCAAGTCTAGGTTGTCACCCGAGCTTCTGAAGTATAAATTAGAGGTTCACACAGCCTTGAATCCGATTAACTTGCTAGAGTGGCTCACAGAACTCAGGAAACTAGTTTATTCACTGGATTACTGGCAACCGGACTCCATCCATTTCGACACTTTCCAAAAGTCACTGTATTAACATAAACTCAGGTGTGACTGAAAGGGGTTTGTTATGAATACCAAGGCACCTTTATTGCTCTCATCACTTAGGAAATGTCAAGTTAATATTATAGGAGCTCTGTGCCAGAAATGGGGACGAAGATCAAGTATATATTTATTATAAGTCACAGTATCGCAAAGGGTTTCAGATGAAATTCAATGAATAGAGGTTTCAATCTTCTCTGTAAACTTTTAGCATTCCTTTCTTTACCCAAGAGCTAGAACAGTGACCTCTTATGGGGAAATCCAGCCACCACCACCATTCTACTCTAGAATATATATTTACCACAACAATTTACTATATAGAGGAAATGGGTTGTTGTCAATTAGTCCCTAAGTCATGTCTGACTCTTTGCGACCCCATGTACTGTGGCCCGCCAGGCTCCTCTGTCCATGGGATTTTCCAGGCAAGAAGTGGTTTTGCCATTTCCTTCTCCAGGAGATCTTCCCAACCTAGGGACTGAACCGTCATGTCCTGTATTGTCAGGTGGATTCTTTACCATGAGCCACCAGGGAAGCCCAGAACTGGGTATTTGGAGGAAAATTTGATTATCTTTTCCCTTCCATAGAAACCGTCTTCATAATGCATACACAGAGCTCCAACAAGAAGCTTTAAAATAGTGCAAAGTCATGATGGTTGTAAGAAAAAAATTCAGAGTCAATTACTTGGTTTTCATAAAATATGATTAACATCCAGTTATGGATGACAACATAAATGTCATCCAAAGATTCAGGAAGTGAATTCTTAGGGTTGCAGTCAAAATGTCATTTTACAGCAGTTAATAAGCAATAATGGGGCTTCCCTGACTGCCTGCAGTGCAGGAGACATGGATTCAATTCCTGGATCTGGAAGATCCCCTGGAGAAGGAAGTGATAACCCACTCTAGTATTCTTGCCTGGGAAATCCCATGGACAGGGGGAGCCTGGTGGGCTACAGTCCATGGAATTTTAAAAGAGTCTGACACGACTTAGCGACTAACCAACAACAACAATAAACAATAGTACCCCATCCAACCTACATTATTTTTTAAATTAATCTGTTTATTTTAATTGGAAGCTAATTACAGTATTGTAGTGGTTTCTGCCATACATTGACATGAATCAGCCATGGGTGTACATGTGTCCCCCATCCTGAACCCCCCTCCCACCTCCCCCCCCAATCCCATCCCTCAGGGTCCTCCCAGTGCACCGGCCCTGAGCTCCCTGTCTCATGCATTGAACCTGGACTGGCAATCTATTTCATATATGGTAATACTCATGTTATTGTTTTCAATGCTATTCTCTCAAATCATCCCACCCTCTCATTCTCCCACACAATCCATTCTGTTCTTTATATCTGTGTCTCTTTTGCTGTCTTGTGTATAGAGTCATCATTACCATCTTTCTAAATTCCATATATGACAACCTACTTTAAAAAAAATTAACCTCCTGAGGCAGAACTGCAGGCTGCTTTTAAATGCAAATATGCATTGCTTTCTCTGGCCATTAGATGTCGCTGCAGTAACGGAGCGTATCTGAGCACTACCTGAGGGTATGGAAGCCTTGCAGCTGGTGATCATTGTCCAGTTTACAACCTCCTAATCCCAGCTCAAAATACATCTTCAGTTTGAAGGATAAGGAACCTAGAAACAACAGGCTAGCACTAAATTCTATTGTGGTTGTTTGTTCCTGCAAAGTATTCAATCCAACTTCTCCAAGAAGAGAGTGTTCCTAAGTCTCCCTCCACCTCCCCCTGGGGAGCAGGCAAGGTTTGCCAGCTGAATGTATAAGGAGAGAGCTTTGCAGGGCAGCCAGGCTTCTCTGACCTGAGCACACTTAATGGTAACATTTCCATTCCATTGGCTTTCCTCCTTAAACTTGTCCATCAGGAAGCAAATCAACATCAGGTGTGCATTAGATAACCAGCTGGATAGGAAATTTCCTCACCCCCACACTGACTGGCCACTTTGTCTGAAGGTCTCGTTCTTCTAATATATATGCTTTATCCAGACACACATACACACACAATCTGTCCATTTAATGCCACTTCGGGTTGGAACTCTTTTGAGCACTAATGACAGTAATCAGAAGTCTTGTTTAACCAGCTGAGCCCTTCCTTCACCGTGCTTACACTCACTTTATTCCTTTTTCTTCCTTTTACCCTGGCTCCTGGCTGGCATGCTAGAGACTGGAGAGGTAAATAAAATTATGCATGTGCATGTTCTGATGGGATCGCTGCTGGTGGGAAGGGGGTGAGTCAGCCCTGTGCACACATACGATGAGGTGCCCCCCACCTCATATGCCCTCGTGGCCTGCAAGACCACCGTGCCTGAAATGCCCTTGGCCACACTTCAGCACATTTCAACTCAAGCTCTTCCAGGTACACCCAGCCTTGCCACCTTTGTCTGTCCCACACCTAACCCAGAGCTTGGGACTGAAGGGGCTGGCAGCACTTAGTGTATTGAGAGAACAAGTAGAAGGGAAACAAGTAGATGGAGATTGATTTGCCTCCATGAGGACCAGGGAGTCCTGAGCAAATGGTTCTCTGAACAGTTCATGTGGAAAAAAAGAGAGAGAAGCTGCCCAGAAAATCTAGGGAGCAGCTGAGAAGGTGGAGCTTTGGAACACGGTGGGCCTTCTGAGAGGATCAGGAGGAAGGCACCAGCCACAAGCTGGGTCCCCCACAATTCTGCCTGACCTCCCCCTCTCCCTGCAGTCCATATTAGGTGTCTCCGTTTCATCAAACATAAAACCAAGTGTTAGCCTGTCACTTTTTACACAGGGGACTTTGACCTCATCAGGGCTCACAAGGCAAGCAGGATTAGGCCCGGTCAGCATTTGAACTAAAAGCACATAAGATGAAGGACAAAGGTGGTATCCAAGTGGCACAGCTGACTGAGCAGAATATGCACAGTCTCTGGGTCAAGAGAGTCCCCAGCTGTTCAAACCGAGATGCTGAACTGAGCCCAGAGCTTCATCCATTCCCTCCAGGGTGCCTCTCCCCTCTCTGGGTTCCTCATGTTCATAACCCACATCCTCTGCCCTGAGCCATATTTCCCCAGCCCTGCTCCCGCACTTCTCATCGCTTGCTGGACACTGCCGTTTGGCCGCCACCTCTCCAGGGTCACCTTGAAGTATGCATCAAACTGACTTCTCCCTCCCCTGAAACTGTCTTCCCAGGGTTGTCCATTTCAGTGCGGTCATTCCCCTCTTACCCAGGCTGCAGACCCAGAAGTTGTCTCTCTTCCCCCTCCCCCAGTCAGCCTTGAACCCAGTTGGGTCTTCATTCCTAACACTCCCATGTTGGTCTTTGTCACTGTCCCTTCCCTTCTCTAGGACCTTATCAGCTCATACGTCGACTACTGCAGTTGATCTCAGGATTCATTCTAAAAATGATCATAAGCATTGGGCACTGATGTACCAACCAGGCACTGTGCTACATGCTGTATGCTCATTATCTCATTTTAATCCTGGCAACAGAGCTGCCCGATTGGTACTGTTATCAAGCCCATTTTACAGAGGAGAAAAGTGAGACACTAAGAGGTTCCATAGCCCACCCAAGTCCACACACTCAGTAACTGAGTAACTTGCATCACCAGGGTCAATATTCATTTCTGCCTCCTCCAGCCCAGCCTATGGGCTTCTGGATTTTCTTAAGATCTGCCTGTGTCGTGTCCTTCATTGCCCTGAGAGAATAAAGGCTGGGCCCCTTGGCCCGGCAGGCTGCCCTTACCAACTTTGCCACCCTCGTTGCACCGAGGCCCCCTCTATCAGGAGTTGCACAATCAGATGCTGGCAGGAACTTGGAAGTAATGGAAAAAAGAGAAAGTAGGGAAACCCGGATAATATAAGTAACACTCACCTCCAAAAGAATAAGCTTGCAAATGCACTCTGAGCCATCCTGGCTTTCAGAAGCATTCTGGAGAGCTAACTGCACTGTGCTTACAAAATGTGATCAGCATCTAAATACGAATCGCAGCATAAAACAAAGTGGCCAGGGGAGGCTGCAGTGAGTTCCCCTTCTCCAAACGGTAGATGCCTTTTAGAAATGTGGGCCCCTTTTTCAAGGGAGCCTAAAATCCAGATTTTCCTGTGAGATCCCCCAGTCTTTCAACGTTGCCAAATACAAGTTGTCAGATTTTGCCTGAGCTAAACAAAACAGGACTTTTTTTTTTAACCTCTGCCTGTTCCAGCCTCCAGTTCAATCCAAGTTATCTCCTTAGCCCCTCTCCTCCATCCCCCTGAAGAATAAGTGTATTTCACATTCCTAATCACGTCTGCCTGGAGCATCCACCTCCATCTCACCTGAGATGTGCCTCGTGGTGGCTGGCTCTTATCAAGTTGTTGTTTAGCTAATTCATGTCCAACTCTTTTGTGACCCTATGGGCTGTAGCCCACCAGGTTCTTCTGTCCTTGGGATTTTCCAGGCAAGAATACTAGAGTGGGTTGCCATTTCCTACTCCAGGTGATATTCCCAACCCAGGGATCAAATCTGCATCTCCTGCTTTGGCAGGCGGATTCTTTACTGCTGAGTCACCTGGGAAGCTCTCTTTTGACTTACAACAGCACATATATGTTGATCTCATTTGATAAATGAGTTCACTTTTCCTACCCCTCAAACAGCGGTCCTATTGTGATGGATCAAGACATCCATCTTGTGTTTTGCCTCTGTAAAACCACAAATAAGGGTGTTCCAAACCACTTCAGAGGGCATTTGGGGGTAGGAGAATCCAAGTTAACTAAAAGTGCGCTCTGTCAATAACTATAGATGCTGTCTTCACTGTTACTACCCCCACCCCCAAGGGCATATTTTGTTCCAGAAGCTTTGTGGTTAAACAGCCCCTTTTAGGTGCTTCCCTGGTGGCTCAGATAGTAAAAAAAAAAAAATCTGCTTGTGATAGGGAAGACCCAGGTTCAATCCCTGGGCTGGCAAGATCTCCTGGAGAAGGAAATGGCTGCCCACTCCAGCATTCTTAGGGCTTCCCTGGTAGCTCAGATGGTAAAGAATCTGCCTGCCAATGCCGGAGACTGGGTTCAATTGCTGGATGGGGAAGATCCCCTGGATAAGAAAATGGCAACCCACTCCAGTGTTCTTGCCTGGAGAATTACATGGACAGAGGAACCTGATGGGCTACCATCCACAAGGTCGCAAAGAGTCAGACACAACCGAGCAACTAACCCTTTCATTTTCACTTTTCAACCCCTTTTAAATAATACACTTAGCCTGTGTGTACACTCTGGTCCAGCTTGTTTAGTTTCCATAGCATTTCTCCATGTGCCCTACCTCCTACCATCTCTCCACCATTGCTGCACGCCTCTACCCTTCCCTCCTGAAACCTTCTCTCACCTTCTCAAGAGGAAAGAGGTTCCCGGTTCTGAACACCCATAGCTCCCTCTCTATAGCTTGCAGGCCCATGTCACATGCTTCCTCGTGTCATAATCTTCTGTGTTCATGATTCCTTCCAGACAGCTCCTTGCCTGTGGGACATGTGTCTTACACATCTGTTTGTCCCCACAGCACATAACCTCATATTTCAGGCACTTGATACTTGTTTTAAAGTGAATAAAGTTCAGGGCTGGCTTCTGAATTCCCACTGCCTTGTGAGTACAGAATTGAAACTTAGCTGCCACTGGGTGAGCCCCAAGCCTGTGCGCTCATCCCTTCCCTGTGCTGAAGGTAAGAACAGCCTGCCTTTTTCTCCCTGCTGACATAGGGAAACCTCGGCTTTGTCCCCTGCCTCAAACTGCCTGCAATCCTTGCTCTGATAACACACTATCTCCTACCCCCGGCCTTACCTCTCCTGTTCTGTGTATCTCAGCTCCAACACCTGTTACCATTTCAAGATAAGTAAATATGCTAAAAGGACAGAGAAAAACAGTCTTGATGGACACCCCCTCTTCACAACAGCTTCCCACCACTTTGTACTTGATGAATCAGCATCATAGTGTTTGTACTTGCATGTTGATTTCAGTAAACGTGATACGAAGGAGCAGATCTAGATCTGGCATAAGGATGGGGACAAAATATGTCTGGAGGAGAAAACCACAGGGAAGTAAATAAGAAATGACAATAATGCGATAATAACTACATTTATTCATCATGTAATGTGGACCAGGTCGTGTATCATCCCATCCTCTTCATCCACCCTATTAAGTAAGTATAGTTAGTATCCCTAGTTTCTAGGTGAGGAAATGAGGCATGAGGCACAGAGAGGGTAAGTTACCTGCCCAGCATTCACTTAGCTACCAAGTGGCTCGGGGGCTAGGAAATCAGGTCTCTCCTTCAGGCCCATGCTTTATCCACCAGGGCTCCAGGGGCTTGTTCCTGCTGCTGCTGCTAAGTCACTTCAGTTATGTCCGACTCCATGCGACCCCATAGACGGCAGCCCACTAGGCTCTGCGTCCCTGGGATTCTCCAGGCAAGAACACTGGAGTGAGTTGCCATTGCCTTCTCTGGGGCTTGTTCCTAGATGCTAGGTAATCAGTTAGGGTTTTTTTGTTTTTGTTTTTGTTTTTCAGTTCAGGATGACAGAGAATGAAACCTAATTTTGAGATTTGGGAATGCTGGGCCTCAGTTGAAAAAAAAAACAGCACGCAAGCTCAAAAATGGGCATGAGAGTGGCTTTGGCCAAGGAATGGTTAACTCATTTGGAAAGGGGAAAAAAAATCTTTAGAAAACCAGGCTGTTGGGCGCCCTGGCTTTCTTTGGTCGCTGGCAGCCTGACAACGGAAAGCTTGAAGCCTGCAGATTGAAATGAGGAGCAGAGAACATTCAGCAGCCGTGGACCTTTGGCCGCCTCAGACTGGCTATGCCGCTCAGACAGACCGGGGAAGAAAGCCCCAACAGCTCGCCGAGCCCATGGCAGAGCAGGTGCAAAGCCCCAGCGTGAGAAAGTGTAGATTATTCTCATCACACCTGCCAGGAAGCACTACATGAGTTTCAGGTGTTCTGCCTAGTTCAGCATTTCTTGGTTGACATGGCATCTAGTCTCAGGAGGACTAGAGTTCTGTTTCCCCAGCACAGCCAACTCGCCCGCTGGTCCAGAAATACAAACACTGCTGGGTTCTCAACTCTCGGGGTCATGGGAGAGGATGGGAGCGTTACCTTGAGTTCACTGCATCTTTAACTCCTTGCCATCATTTTGCTTTGGGGGCTGGGCCCTTTGGGAACTGACAGCTTCTGCCTCGGTCAGTAGCATTGCCTTGGCATTCTGAGGGGAAAAACAGGACATTTTTCATATCCAGGTAGAGGTCTGGACATCCCTCAGGCCAGGTGGCTTTGTTTGAGTATCATCATTAAGGTGTAAGGAAAGAAGTCTCCCCTTTGTTTTTTCCAAAGGTGTAGAGTGCCCTAAATACTTTAGGGATGGCAGTTGTTGATCATGGAAACAAGACTATTCCCTAGAGGGCAGGCACGGGGCGGGGCAGAGGGGTGGGGGGTGGGCCCGGGGCCACGGGGAGGAGCCTTCCTAATTCCACTCATTGTAAAATTGCTCTGCCCTTTCCTCCTGACTTGCACTGTCTTATTCCTTCCAAGAGATAAAGTCTGGGAATCAAAATGGCCAGCCTCTGCTAAGCAGACTTCTTTGAGTTCCAGCTGGACAATAACAGCAGCTAAAACGGGAGCTCCCCTTCCCCCTGCCTCCAGGGTTGGGGTGAAGAGAGACAGGGGAAGGGAAGGGAGTCCCAGGAAAGGCCCACAGCTGTGAGCACTCATCTGTAGGCCCTGCTGTCAGGGGGAGATGCACACTGGGGTTTGTGAATCCCTCTGCTGGCATCAAGCCAGCTTTAGAAATGCAGCACCAGTTTTTACCTCGTTTCCCTCACATAGATGTTATTCATTTGTTTTGGAGATTTGTTTGTCTCTCTTTTTTTGTCATTTGTTTGTTTTTGGCCACACCATGTGGCATATGGGATCTTAGTTCCCCGACCAGGGATTGAAACCGTGCCTCCTGTATTAGGAGCTTGGAGTCTTAACCATTGGAACACCAGGGAAGTCCCTGTTCATTTGTTAGGGGAGGTGGTTATTTGTTTTTAATAATTTATTTACTTGTTTTTGGCTGTGCAGGGTCTTCATTGTTGCATAGGCTTTTTTCCTTTAGTTGCAGCTCACAGGCTCTAGAGCACAGACTCAATAGTTGGAGGCGCACAGGCTTAGTTGCCGTGTGGCATGTGGGATCCTCCTGGATCAAACCTGTGTCTCTTGCATTGGTAGACAGATTCTTTACCACTGAGCTACCAGGGAAGTTCCCCTGCTCATCTGATTTTGATAGCTGTGTTTATCTTAAAGCTTTCATTGGCAGACTAGCTCTGTGGTCCAGAGTGTGGGCTGTAGATGCCAGCCCTGCCCCTTACTCTTTGGAGAACTTGGGTAAACCACGTCACCTCTCTGAACCTCATCTTTCCTCCTCTGTAAAACACGGGGAGAAGCCTAGTGCCTGGTTCATATTCCTGTGGAGAAGACTGAATGGGGTTAATGCAGACACAGAGCCAGACACATGATAAATACTCAGTAAAGCTAAGGTACTATTTTTATTCTTGAAGCATCTCTTCAGAATCTACTCAGGCATCGAAGGCCTGATTAAAGCTACAAAAGCCAGGCCAGGTGTGTTTATGTGTTTTTTATGATCACTGTAAACACCCAAATGAGCTAACATCACAAGACCTCAAAAGATCTTCCATCTCTATAGATAATGGTGAGAAGGGGTGGTAGTGGAGTGGATCATTCGTTGGGTTAATTTAACAGGTGTTTACCCAGAGGCCACTGGGTGCAGCTCCTGCATATGCCTGTGTATTCCCAGCCTGCTGAAAACTGGCATGTGCCAAATCTTTTCCCGCAAGCTTCCTACGCAGTCTCACTCCCTGTCAAGATGACACTAGGGACACCCCTGATGGTCCAGTGGTTAGGACTTGGTGCTTTCACTGCCAAGGGCCCAGGTTCAATCCCTGGTCAGGAAATTAAGATTCTGCAAGCTGTGGGGTGTGGCCAAAAAAATAAACACAAAATTTTAGAAGGTAACTCTAAAAGTTGGCTCTGCCCTGCACACACTCCCACGGCCACCCTCGGCTGCTCCCGTGCCTGCATCTCAATTGCTTTCTCGAGTCTGGTCCAGCTGCACTTTCGATTTCCCCACCTCCACCCCCAGCTGGTACATGGAAACTATTTCTCTTCTCTTCCCAAGAAAAATGCTAGCCTGCTGTCCATTTCCTCGCTGCCCCCATGTTATTGCAGGCTTTCCGAGTAGGTCATTATGGGGGATGGCTTGTAGGCCTGCCAAGCTGGGAGCAGCTGCCTATTCCCGCTTGCATGGACATCCCCGCCGCCCCCCCCCCCAAGGAGCCAGGGTGTTTCTCAGCTGTATGAGGACAATTTGGGGGGACCTAGCACTGCCAAGAGAAACTTGAGCCATGTGGCTCACAAGACATAAAGGCCCTTTTACTTTAATACCACTGGTTTTTTTAGCTTGTTTGACTCCTCGGGATTTGCCAACAGACAGAAGCCTCTTAGCCCAACTGCCTTCCACGAATATACATTCGCAGACGGCTTGGAAACTGGATGGTGTGGTCTTCAGGTTGTGCCCTATATTACTGCAGAAGTTAGAAGTTGTTTCCAAATAACAAGTGAAAGGTTATGAGCTCCTGTTGGCTCCAACTAGCAGACTCTTTTCTTCTTTTTTGTGGATTCTTTCTTTGGTCTCTCCTTTTAAATACTCTTTTTTTAAATGAAGACTTTGGGTTTTTTAGAGCAGTTTTAGGTTTACAGCAAAATGGAGAGGAGGATACAGAGATTTTCTATAGGCCCTCTGCTTCCACACATGCACAGCCTCCCCCAGTATCAACATCCCCCACCAGAGTGGTACACTTGTTACAACTGATGAACCTACCGTGACACAACATAACCACCCAAAGTCCAAAGTTTCCCTTAGGGTTCACTCCCAGTGTTGTCCATTCTATGGATTTATGCAAATGTATAATGACGTCTTAAGTATCCTCTGTCTCTTCGTGGCTTGATAACTCATACCTTTCTCAATTTAGTAATATTTCATTGTCTGATACTGGTTCATTTATCCATTCACACACTGAAGGACATCTTGTTGCTTCTAAGCTTTGGAAATGAAGAATAAAGCTGCTTTAAACAACTATGTGCAGGTTTTTGTGAGGACATAAATTTTTAACCTCCTTTAGGTAAATACCAATATCTAATCAGCACAATTGCTGGCTCCTATGGTATGAGTATATTTAGTGTTGTAAGAAACCACCGACCTGTCTTCCAGAGTGACTGTACCATTGTGCGTGCCCACCAGTAATGAATGAGAGTTCCTGTTGTCCCCACATCCTCACCAATATCTGTTGCCCTCAGTGTTCTGGATTGTGGCTATTCTAGTTGATGTGTAGTGGTAATTTGGTTGTTTCTTATCGTTGAGTTTTAAGAGTTCTCTCTATGGTCCCTTATCAGATATGACTTTTGCCGATATTTTCTCCTAGCCTGTGGTTTGTCTTCTTATTGTCTTGATTAATGCTCTTTTACAATTAACATTCTACCTTTTGCCTAGGGAACATTTGCATTTGAAACAAAATCTAAGAGGTACAAATAATGTCTATTAAAAAGTTAGTCTTCCCCAACCTTTGTCCCTTAACCCCTCCAGTTCTCTACAGAGAAAATCCTATTGTTTCCAGTTTTTTACCTAGTCATTCCAAAGATGGTCTATCCAAAGATATACATAAATATGCATATTTATATTCTTTTTGTTTTTAGAAAATCAGCAGCATGCATATATCTCTTCTACACTGGGTTGTTTTTTTTTTCCACCTAAAATGTATCTTGGAGATGGCACCTTATCAGTCCAGGTTTAACTGCCACATACTTTTATTTTTTATTTTTATTTTTTATTTTTTTTTAAAAACTAGAGGCTTTAATTAAAGATAAGTTGTATTACTCTCATTCTAAAGGTGGAGAAACAGAGGCTCTAAAATGAACCACGCTCGGCTGCGGAAAGTGTTGATACGAAATCTATTGGTGGATGCGAATTTGGATGTGTATTCATTAGATGTCACTATTTCTTCATTTCTCTTCCATAAGATATGTTTCCATGTTCATGATACAGTTCAACAAATATTTCATTTGAGGGCCGTACTCTCAGACATACCCGTAAAGCCTTCTCGAGAGTTCCGGCCTGGTCGGATCATAATCCAAGATCTGCTTGAGACCTTAGTTTCTCTCACCCTTTGTTCACACCATGTTATCCTTCTCCAAGAAGAAAAGTAACAGTGGATGTTATCCCTTGCCGAGTTAAAAAGTCAGGAATCTTTATCCTTTTACCTTTTTCATCTTTTCTCTTTATCCTTTTCGCCTTGGGGAGGAGGAGAGCTGAGCAGGAAGGCCCCAGATCATTCAGTCCAGAAGAGCTGCTTTCATTGCCATTGTTCACGAAGTTGTACCACCATTGATTTTATTTTTTGGAATAGGCCCAGTGTTTTCCCCTGATGTTAAAGTGTCAAGAGACCAATTTAACGAGTCATGACTAACATATTGGACATGGATAAGATGCCACATACTTTTAAATGGTGACATAGTGTTCCATAGTATGACATACTGTCTCTTTGATAGACATTCAGATCATTTCCAGTTTGTTGCTCTTATCAACAATGCTGCAACAAAAATGCTTGTAACATACATCATTTCCCACATGGGCAAATGTATCTATAGGATAGATTCCTAAAATTAAGATTGCGCTAATCAAGGAAATATGAGTTAACATCTTCACAAGTATTATTTAATTATTTCAGTACTCATAGAAAGAATGAAAAACCTAAAACATTGCCTCCGGTAGAAGACCTCTGGCGAGTTTATCACAGAAACAGTCAACCACATTGCTTTGAAGTGTTTACCTATCATTTCCATTGACTGCAAATCCGATCCTTCTTTCCTTCAATATGTATTAAGCACATTCTGGGTGCTGAGCATATTGGTAGCCTTTGGGAACAAAACCATAAACAAGATAGACATAGTCACTGCCCTCATGGTATTTAGCCTGTGCGGTATGGGGGGTGGGGAGACATGAAACAATTATACACTGAAAGTGAAAATGTTAGTTGCTCAGTCACGTCTAACTCTTTGCAACTCCATGAACTGTAGCTCTCCTCTGTCGGATTCTCCAAGCAAGAATACTGGAATGGGTTGCCATTTCCTTCTCCAAGGGATCTTCCTAACTCAGGGATCGGACCCAGGTCTCCCACATTGCAGGCAGATTCTTTACCATCTGAGCCACCAGGGAAGCACTATACACTAGATCATTACAAACTGTATCACATGCCATGAAAGAGAAGTACAGGGTGCCCAAAAGTGTTTACTGGGCTCCTGACTTAGGCTGGAGATCTGGGAAGACTTCCCTGCAGAAGTAATGTTTAGTCTCATTGGTGAGAAAGACTTAGCTAGGCAAAGGGAAGCACAGATTTGAAGTCCTAGGGGCAGGAAGGAGTGTGGAGTAGGACCAGCAGCGTGGATTAGAGGAGCAAGAAAGAGCCTTCAAGGTCATTTAGTTTCAGCCTCCTGACATGTGAAGAAAGGAAGGTTCAAGGAATTCAAGGACTTGGTCAGGGTGAGGCAAATGGTGGCAGAGCCAGATGTAGGACTCAGCTTTCTCAAGTGGTGTCTGCTGTAGAACACTGCATGTCCATTCTGGCAGATCTGAACTGACACCACAGGACAGTCACCTGGGTGTGTATGGAGGGAGGATTTAAGCTCAGGGCCTTGTGGTTAGTAACCTGATATGCTTTGTGTCTCTTTACTAGTAAGATACAGTTTGGTCAAATGGCAGTCTAGCATTCTAGGCTCCTGGGTTGGTTTAGTCTTCAGTATACTTGTCTCTTCTCCAAGCTTTGGGAGGTTTTGGGGGTTTTTGTTGTTGTTGTTGCTGTTGTTGTTTGTGTATTGGGGGGAATTTTTTAGGTTTGGGGGGTGTTCTGTTTTGGCCATGCTGCACAACTTGTGGTATCTTAGTTCCCCATCCAGGGACCGAACCTGAGCTCTTGGAAGTGAAAGCACAGACTCCTAACCACTGGACTGCCAGGGAATTCCCTCTTCTCCAAGCTGAAATACTCTATAGTAATGATAATGGTGGTTACTATTTGTCAAATGCTATTCTAAGCACTTTACATGTATTTCATTTAATCTTGACAACAATCCTATAAGATAGGCATTATTATTATTATCCCATTTTACAGATGAGGAAATTGAGGCTCAGGTAGGCCAAGGCATTTGCTCAAAGTCCCAGGGTTAGTGAGTGGCAAACTGATGTCTCAATCTAAGCAGTCTGGCCTCAGTGCCCATGTGTTCTCACTGCCCAGGCACTCTCACTGTCAGCAGCTGGAGGGTGGGCTCAGGTCTTAGCCTTAGCTGCTGTGTGCTATGAAGGGCCCACGCCAGTGAAACAAACTGTCTGCCTATCAGACTCATGTGGGGAGCTTGCCAAAAATGCTGACATCCAAACCTCACCCCAAGTCAGTTAAATCACAGCCTCCAGGGGGTGATTCCAATCATTGATGGTTTTGAAAAGCTTCCATGTTTAGTCTAATATGTAGCTAAAGGTTGAGAAGCATGGTTATATAGCCATACCATTCTTTCTTTCTTTGGGGATATCTTAATCCGAGCTGCTGTAACAGAAATACTATAGATTAGGTGACTTGACAAGCACTTATGTCTCACGGTTCTAGAGACTGGAAAGTCCAAGATCAAGGTGCCAGCAGGTTTGGTATCTGGTGAGAAGCCACTCCCTGGTTTGCAAATAGCCACTTTCTTGCTGTCTTCTCCCATGGTGGAGTGAGAGACATTATTTCTCTTGTGTGTCTCCTTATAAGAGCACTAATCCCATTGATGAGGGCTCCACCCTCATAACCTAATCACCTGCCACCTCCAAATACCATCACAGTAGGGATGAGGGATCCAACATACGAACTTTGGGGGACACACAGACATTGAGTCCAGGGGGCAAGCAGCAATATGATTTTGCCTTTGCAATCTGGGTGTCTATTTGTTTTTTTTTTTAATTAAATAAAGTTTTTATTTTGTATTGGAGTACAGCTGATTAATGATATTGTGATAGTTTCAGGTGCACAGCAAAGAGACTCAGCCATACATGTACATGTATCCATTCTCTCCCAGACTCCTCTCCCATCAAGGCCGTCACATAATATTGAACAGAGTTCCATATACTATACAATAGGACCTTGTTGGTTATCCATTTTCTGGGTATCTGTTTACTGTGATCCTTGTAGAGGCATTTATTCATACCACACCATGGGCAAACTCATGACTTTGAGCAAACTCCAGGAGATAGTGAAGCCTGGCACACTGCAGTCCATGGGGTCACAAAGAGCCAGACATGACTCAACACCACTGCCATGAGCTCCAGTCCTAGCATAAAGCATTCATTCAGTGTGTGCTGTGGCACCCACATTCGAGGTTGATATGTGGTAACAGGTTTGCAGAGGGCTGAGGTAGTAATCTAACTGGAAATAGTGTAGCTTAGTGGGGTAGAGCTTCAATCTGACCCAGATTCAAGTTGATGCTTTTTTCAAGCAGTCTGTGATTTTGAAAATTTCTCTTTTCTCAGGCTCTATTTTGCCATCCATAAAACTGGGCTAGTAAGATAATACTGCCTATTTCATGAGGCTTCTGTGAGGATTAAATGAACTAGTCCATGTCAAGTGCTCAGTGTAATGCCTGACACCTATAACTCTGTAAATATTGGCCATTATTTTATTTCCTGGCCATACATGTGGCTTATTTGAGCCTGGTCACAGGTAAACAGTTGTATTGGGGAAAGCTACTAGTGACACTGATATTGAGGGGAATTTTGTTTGACATTTGACGAGTGCCTGGTATGTGCAATGAAGGTTATTAAACCCTGAAGAGCTGAGACAGTGAGGACTGCCTAGTGTCTGCTCCCATGAGCTTGCTGGCTGCCAGCCCAGAGATTGCATCCAGATAACTTATACCAGGTAGCCTGGCCCATGGCAGAGGTCTAACCAGTACCTCAGGGAGCACAAAACAGGAAAAGACAAGACTGGACATGTTTCAGTTCAAGTCCAACAGTGGACTGCAGGCAGAATTCTGTTTCTCAGGGCACCTCAGTCAGTCTTTTTCCCTCTAAAGGCCTTCAACTAATTAGATGAGGCCTACCCACAAACTATCTTCTCTGGTGGCTTAGACGGTTAAGCGTCTGTTTACAATGTGGGAGACACGGGTTCAGTCACTGGGTCGGGAAGATCCCCTGGAGAAGGAAATGGCACTCCACTCCAGTACTATTGCCTGGAAAATCCCACGGACAAAGGAGCCTGGTAGGCTACAGTCCGTGGGGTCACAAAGAGTCGGACACGACTGAGCAACTTCACTTCACTTACCCACAAACTAAGATCATGGCATCTGGTTCCATCACTTCATGGGAAATAGATGGGGAAACAGTGGAAACAGGGTCAGACTTTATTTTTGAGGCTCCAAAATCACTGCAGATGGTGACTGCAGCCATGAAATTAAAAGACGCTTACTCCTTGGAAGAAAAGTTATGACCAACCTAGATAGCATATTCAAAAGCAGAGACATTACTTTGCCAACAAAGGTCCGTCTAGTGAAGGCTATGGGTTTTCCTGTGGGCATGTATGGATGTGAGAGTTGGACTGTGAAGAAAGCTGAGTGCCGAAGAATTGATGCTTTTGAACTGTGATGTTGGAGAAGACTCTTGAGAGCCCCTTGGACTGCAAGGAGATCCAACCAGTCCATTCTAAAGGAGATCAGTGCTGGGTGTTCTTTGGAAGGAATGATGCTAAAGCTGAAACTCCAGTACTTTGGCCGCCTCATGCGAAGAGCTGACTCATTGGAAAAGACTTTGATGCTGGGAGGGATTGCGGGCAGGAGGAAAACGGGACGACAGAGGATGAGATGGCTGGATGGCATCAGTGACTCGATGGACATGAGTCTGAGTGAACTCTGGGAGTTGGTGATGGACAGGGAGGCCTGGCGTGCTGCGATTCATGGGGTCGCAAACAGTCAGACACAACTGAGTGACTGAACTGAACTGAACTGAACTGAACTACCCACATTATGAAGGGTAATTTGCTTTACTCAAAAGCCTAGTGATTTTTTTTAATTGAAGTATAATTGGTTTACAATGTTGTGTTAGTTTCAGGTATACAGCAAAGTGATTCAGTTATATATATATATGTACATATATATTTATATTCTTTTTCAGATTCCTTTTTATTATAGGTTATTACAAAATATTGAGTATAGTTCTCTGGGCTATGCAGTAGGTCTTTGTTGTTTATTTTATATACAGTAGTGTGTATATATTAATCGCAAACTCCAATTTATCAAATTAACAAAGTCTAGTGACTTAAATGTTAATCACATCTACAAAATACCTTTACAGTAATATCCCAACTGGTATTTAACCAAATACCTGGGTACTGACCATGGCCTAGCCAAGCTGACACATGAAACTAACCCATCATGGGGTGATATTGGGAAATGATGCTGGGAAGATAGGTGGGGGCCAAACTGTAGAGTTTTTGAATTCTATTAAGTTTTCTTTGGAAAACACTCCTTCTGGAAGTTTTCCTTTGGAAAATTGGTGATTGGTGAAGGTTTTGAAGCAAAGCAATGACAGTATCTGATGAGTTTTGAGTGGTATACACGAGGGGTAAGGGTAACTCCAACTTGGGGCCTGAGCAAAGAGGTCAAAACACATATACAGTTTGTGGTTTTTATTAGACTTTTAAGTGGAGAGATGTCAAGTAGACAGTTGGTTACTTGATCCTCTGGCTCAAAGGAGAGAGGGGGCCAGAGGAGAACAGGAAGAAGGCCAGTGCAGTTGAAGTGTAGTGGCGCAAGATGAAAACTGAAAATATGTACTGGGGCAGGTCACGCAGGGCCTGAGCCTTCACGTCATGGGTTCAGCCAGCTCCTACCAGCTCAAGAGAGCTGATTATTAAATTGCAGCAAATTTGGGTGCTGGTTGACCTCACAGTTGGTAGCCTGCAATCTGCCATGGTAGGAGTATTTACAACATTGAAATGAAGAAATGCTACAACCCAGGGCTTCTTCCACCCACAGAACCAGTTGTTAAATATTTACTACAATATTACCACTACAGCTTACAGACAGCAGTGAAAATTTTATATTTATTCTCAGTGGCTTTAATAAAGTCATTAAAATATTTTAAGCCAGTGAGTAAAAAGCTTTGATTTTTTTTTAATCACTCTGGCTGCTCTATAGAGACAGAAGGCAAGAAGTCTCAAACTTTTTCTGTCCCAAAGAGACTACTAAGGATGCTGCTGCAATGGTCCATGTGAACACTGAAGGTGGAGTGAAGGAAAGACATCTGAAAGATTATTAGGGTCCCAAGATTGACCATAGATGGCCCCTGATTCATCACAAATTGACTATAGCTGAACCTGTTATATAATTCATGTAACTTGGTTAGTGTTTTTTGTTTTAGTGGTGGTAGGGGACCCCAGCAGAGAAGGCAATGGCACCCCACTCCAGAACTCTTGCCTGGAAAATCCCATGGACGGAGGAGCCTGGTAGGCTGCAGTCCATGGGGTCGCAGAGTTGGACACGACTGAGCGACTTCACTTTTACTTTTCACTTTCATGCATTGGAAAAGGAAATGGCAACCCACTCCAGTGTTCTTGCCTGGAGAATTCCAGGGACGGTGGAGCCTGGTGGGCTGCCATCTATGGGGTCACACAGAGTCGGACACGACTGAAGTGACTTAGCAGCAGCAACAGCAGGGGACCTCAGGTTGCAAATTACCTTGACTCATAACTGCGGGCTTTTTGCTATTTTACTGGAAACCAGCAGAAGATAAATCAATAATATTATCTCATAACAGAATAAGACAGTTAATTTCCTGCATGAGCACAATCTCCTCTTTTTAATATTTCAATCTTTCAGTAGCAGGAGGTGCTTCAAACCTTGCAATTAGGCTGATTCTTTCTAAGGGAAAGGAGGCTTAATATCTCTTTGATGGCAGTTCTTTCTCAATGGGATAGGAGGGAAAAGAGGACATGTCGGAACAGTGCTAAGATGAACACTTTAAAGACATTCACCAAAGACCCCTGACCATTTTTGGTTCCTGTAACTAGGCTGGAGACTCAGCTTGTTCATTTCACATTCCTTTTCTCATACTCTGTCTGTGCTTGGTTGTTATTATACCTCAAGGGGAAGGCCTAACCCCAAAGTTCACTCTTTGCCTTGAAGGAGAACAGAAATCCCTTTCCTACAGAGCTGAAATTCTAGTTGGGGGTAGGAGCAACCAATAAAGAAAATAAGTAATTATACCAACTATGAAAGAGCAAGGAAAGGAGATAGGCCTGGCCATGATCAGTTCAGCAGGGTAATGGAGACAGGTGCTAAACTGAGTGGTAGAGTGGGGAGGTGGGAAGAGAGGAAGTGGAGTCAGCCAGAGTAGACAGCTATTTCAAGAAGTGCAGATGGAAAGGGAGAGACACGTCCATCCACAGCTAGATGGATAAGCAAATTATGATACGTCCGCACAATGGAATCTGACTCAGCAGTAAAAAAACAAAAAACAAAAAAAACTATTGATGAACACAACATGGATGACTCTCAAAGGCATAATGCTGAGTGAAAGAAGCCCATCTCAAAACAGTTACAAGCTCCATGTTTCCATTTTTATGACAGTCTCAGGGAGCAAAACTATAGGAACAGAACAGATCAGTGGTTGCCCTGGGTTAGGGTGGGGGTGACTGTAATTATAAAGGAGCAGGAAAATTCTGGGGGCTAGTGGAGCAGTTCTATGTCCTGATTACAGGGGTGGTCACACAGATCTATACATGGGCATGCATGTATTCCCGGTCCTCAGTCGTATCTGACTCTTGCAACCCCATGGACTGTAGCCTGCCAGGCTCCTCTCTCCATGGAATTTACCAGGCAAGCATACTGGAGTGGGTTGCCATTTCCTCCTCCAGGGGATCTGACTCAGGGATTGAACCTGTGTCTCCTGCACTGACGCGCGGATTCTTTATCACTGAGCCACCAGGGAAGCCCATCTATACATGTGTCTATACTCATGTAACTAACTACACCCAAACAAGGTAATTTTACTGTATGTTACTTGGGGAACACGAGATTGGGCAGAGTCTAAAAGACAAAGATTGGAGGAAGGAGTCGTTTTTTCATATGGGAGGGGCTTGAGTTTATTCATTTACTAAGGGAGGAAATCAGGTCTCTTGGGAAAGGTGGCCAAGAGGAATTCAAAGGTGTGAGATCCAGGGCACCAGTGGGAAGGAAAAATGATCTGTTTTCCCCACAAACTGTGCAGCACAACACAAACTCCGTCTGGGATGGAGGACACAGTGTGGTGTGCAGGGCATTGTGTTTGGTGAGGTTGGGAAGAGCCCCTGGGAGGAATGGGAAATGATGCTTCCAGAGCTTGCCCTGCAGTATGATGGTCTAGCAGAGGCTAGAGACCTTAAAGCTTCAGTGGCGCAGACCTGTCCCTTTGTGGATTCGTGTTCAGCAGCTTGGTGCAGAGAAGAGGTTGGTGGGGAAGGGGGATGGAGATCAGCTGAAGGATCAAGGGCAAGGATTTTAAGATGAGGAACGAAAAGAAGGGCTGGGAAGACAAGAAAAGGAGGACCATGAAGCCAAGAGGGAACTAATGGCATGGGAGACAAGGGAGAGGGCATGTGACTAGATCAGTTAGTGATCCGAATGATTATGGTTAACAGGCATCAGGGAGCAGGGGAGCTGGATGGATGAGGACACTGGTCCAAGCAGTTCTGAAGTGGAGACAGAGGACTCATATGTCAGGTTAGGGGTTTGACTGATATTTAGAATACTTTCTACAGAATAGTCACAGCAGGACTTCCCCAGTGGTTCAGATGGTAAATAATCTGCCTGCAGTGCATGAGACACATGTTCAATCCCTCGGTTGGGAAGATCCCCTGGAGAAGGAAATGGCAACGCACTCCAGTATTTTTGCCTGGAGAATTCCATGGACAGAAGAGCCCAGCGGGCTACAGTCCATAAGGTTGGAGAGAGTCCAACACGACTGAGCAACTAACACTTTCACTTTCAGCTCATAAATATTGATCCTTGCCATGTGCCTGACACCAGTACTTTGCATGCACATCTCATTCATTCTCACAGCACATACTATTCCTGTTTTCTAAATGAGGAAACCAAGGCTCAAAAAGATTAGATGAGTTACCCAGGGTCACATAACCAGTAAGTGGAGCAGCGATGGACTAGAACCCAACCTGTTTGACTCCAGGGTTTATGTTTCTCTGACTCATATACTCTATTGCTTCTCCCACATGGAAAAGCTTGATTCCATCATAATAAAATGCTATATTGACCTCAACTAGACATCTCAGAAATGAACCAAAGTAGGTGCATTGCTTGATGTAAATGTGTCAGCATTTCTGAAAGCCAGCTATAAGGGGCTGTCCCTCTCACACTGGATCAGTTCAGTTCAGTCGCTCAGTCATGTCTGACTCTTTGCGACCCCATGAATCACAGCACACCAGGCCTCCCTGTCCATCACCAACTCCCGGAGTTCACTCAGACTCATGTCTATCAAGACAGTGATGCCATCCAGCCATCTCATCCTCTGTCGTCTCCTTCTCCTCCTGCCCCCAATCCCTCCAAGCATCAGAGTCCTTTCCAATGAGTCAACTCTTCCCATGAGGTGGCCAAAGTATTGGAGTTTCAGCTTTAGCATCATTCCTTCCAAAGGCTGATCTCCTTCAGAATGCACTGGTTGGATCTCCTGGCAGTCCAAGGGACTCTCAAGAGTCTTCTCCAACACCACAGTCCAAAAGCATCAATTCTTTGGCACTCAGCCTTCTTCACAGTCCAACTCTCACATCCATACATGACCACTGGAAAAACCATAGCCTTGACTAGACGGACCTTTGTCGGCAAAGTAATGTCTCTGCTTTTGAATATGCTATCTAGGTTGGTCATAACTTTTCTTCCAAGGAGTAAGCGTCTTTTAATTTCATGGCTGCAATCACCATCTGCAGTGATTTTGGAGCCCAAAAAACTAAAGTCTGACCCTGTTTCCACTGTTTCCCATCTATTTCCCATGAAGTGATGGGACCAGATGCCATGATCTTCATTTTCTGAATGTTGAACTTTAAGCCAACTTGTTCACTCTCCTCTTTCACTTTCATCAAGAGGCTTTTTAGTTCCTCTTCACCTTCTGCCATAAGGGTGGTGTCATCTGCATATCTGAGGTTATTGGTATTTCTCCCGGCAATCTTAATTCCAGCTTGTGCTTCCTCCAGCCCAACGTTTCTCATGATGTACTCTGCGTATAAGTTAAATAAGCAGGGTGACAATATACAGCCTTGACACACTCCTTTTCCTATTTGGAACCAGTCTGTTGTTCCATGTCCAGTTCTAACAGTTGCTTCCTGACCTGCATATAGGTTTCTCAAAAGGCAAGTCAGGGGGTCTGGTATTCCCATCTCTCTTAGAATTTTCCACAGTTTATTGTGATCCACACAGTCAAAGGCTTTGGCATAGTCAATAAAGCAGAAATAGATGTTTTTCTGGAACTCTTGCTTTTTCCATGATCCAGCGGATGTTGGCAATTTGATGCCTTTTCTAAAACCAGCTTGAACATGTGGAAGTTCACGGTTCACATATTGCTGAAGCCTGGCTTGGAGAATTTTGAGCATTACTTTACTAGCGTGTGAGATGAGTGCAACTGTGCGGTAGTTTGAGCATTGACACACTGGATGAGTGGTGTCAATTCTGCCTGTAGATTGTATATTGAAAAGTTCTTTCATTTGATCATAAAAATTATTTTGTTAAAGGACAAAAAATTACTTTCAGAGATGGGGCATTTTGGTGGTCAGCCAGAATGGTACTGGGAGTGGTGACGAAATCCATCGGATAACCAAAGGAGTGGGTGGTCAAAGGGGTGTCAAGGTGAGGATCACTGATGCCTATGTCTAGAAATAAGGTATAAGATGGGATGACTATAGATGCTAAAGTTCCCTGTGATGGTGGTGAGTGTGGAAGAGGGGGAGCTACTAGGTGTCACAGGCCTCAGTGAGTGTAGAAGAGTGGCCAGGAGGCCAGTAACTGAAAACAGCAATGAGTGTGGTTTAGTGCCACCAGCCCCAGCTGAGAGCTTTTGACATGAGAGTGGCCAGGGTCTGAGAACAGAAAGCGGGAGCTGGAAGAATGCCCTTCCCTCTGCTGCCCATTCTGGGACATCTGTGAGGTGGGGAAATGAGCAGCCCCCACTTGAGGGCTTCACAGAGGAGGGATCATTTAAGACAAGGAAACAGAAGGCACTTAAAAAAGATTAAAGTCTCTGTTACAACCCGTTTAATGTAAAACAGTATCCTTGGCAGCTTGCAGCTGTTTATGAGTATAGTATGTGTTAAATCCTTATAGCTAATAAAGAAGACAAATGAAAATGAAAAAAAAAAAAGATTAAAGGCATGAGAGGTGTCTATCATGTCCAGAGGGTATAGATTGAGAGGCAGTGGTAAGTTGTGAAGTGGAGTCTGTCCAGAATAGCTGCTTCCTTCCAAGAACAATAGCCCCAAATATGTGAATAGGGTGTCATGGCTTTCCTGCCCACTAATACTCATTCTAAGCCTACAGGAAAGCTAGAGTCCTGTGGCAGCCATTCTTCATCATCATCTTGGCCAGGACATTGAATCTTGAGACCTTGGCTGCTTGACAAAACCATTATTTCCCAGTGACTAAATCACCTCATCCCATCTTCTCTTTCCTACCAGGCTCAGAGCCCCCACCTTCCCCATGGTGGAGGGGTGGATGTCCATTTCTCAGGAGCAGTGGACTGCTTCCGGCAGATAGTGAAAGCACAAGGGGTCCTAGGGCTCTGGAATGGATTGGCAGCCAACCTACTGAAGGTGAGAGGAATGGTCAGTCTCCCGCTTGTCCGCCTCTGCCACTGCCACCCTGTTCTACACCGTTGCCACTCCCTCTGCAGTTTGCCTGCAAACACCTCCTCTAGCACAGAGCCTATGAGTGCAGGCTGGCTGGGGACCCTGTGTGGTGTTGGGACATCTGATACCCCATCCCAGAGGAGCTAAGCATTTAGTGTCAAGGTTCCCAAAAGGGAGGTTCATAGACTCCTAAAAGGACTGTAACCCCCTATCCTAAAATTGTATGAAAAAAATGTATCCATTTGGGCGTATGTGCATCTCTCTGGGGAAAGGATCCATAACTTATATCATTTTCCAAAAGAACTTCATGACTTTAAAGAAAAAGGTTAAGAACTGTGGACTAACCTTGCACTAGTTGGCACAGAAGTGATTCCAATCAAGACAAGATTATGTTAGGAATTGCCCAGCTGTCCAGTGGTTAGGACTGAGCATTTTCACTACTGAGTTCAATCCTTGGTCAGGGAACTAAGATCCCACAAACCATGCATGGCATGGCCAAAAAAAGGCAAGTGTATGTTGACAGGCAGTGTTAGATTGTCTACATGCATATCAACCCATACCCAGGCTTCCCCAGGGCAGGCCCTTCAGTGGCTCTGCCACTCCTCTCCCCAACCAACATTGGGCCGGCTTGCATTTTTCCATCTTCCCTGATTCCAAAAAGAATGACCATGTTGTATTGTCCACAGCCTTTATCTCAGTTTACCCTGATCCAAGTTGATTGCAGATGCATTGATGTTTTAAGATTTTCACATGATTTTCATTTTCTTTCTCTACAGATAGTTCCATATTTTGCAGTTATGTTTGGCACCTTTGAGTTCTGCAAGAGAATCTGTCTTTACCAAAATGGTTACATCATGTCTCCTCTGAGCTATAAATTGACCCCAGGGGTGGATCAGAGTTTGAAGCCCCAGGAGTTACGGGAATTAAATAAGTTCTTCAAAACTGGACAACTAAAGTCTAAAAAACCAACTCTTTAAAACTGAGTGGAACTAGAGGTGCATTGATTGAAGGCGTGTTGCAGAGAGGAATGTAGCCTCAGAACTGTGCACGCATGGAGTAACAAGAGGGTGCTCCTGTCTGCTGCTCTTGGAAATGAGAAGATTCAGCCACACCTGAGCTCCAGAGTAATGGCCCTGTGAACACCTGCACCACCGTGATTTTATAACAAAACCTAGCAGTAATAAAATGTACAGTTTACACTGTGGATATAAATAGGCAATGTTAGTCAGTCAGTTCAGTGACTCAGTCATGTCCAACTCTGCGACCCCATGGACTGCAACACGCCAGGCTTCCCTGTCCATTACCAACTCCCAGAGCTTGCTCAAACTCATGTCCATCAAGTCAGTGATGCCATCCAACCATCTCATCCTCTGTCGTCCCCTTCTCCTCTTGCCTTCAATCTTTCCCAGCATCAGGGTCTTTCCCAATGACTCAGTTCTTCAAATCAGGTGGCCAAAGTATTGGAGCTTCAGCTTCAACATCAGTCCTTCCAATGAATATTCAGGATTCATTCTCTTTAGGATTGACTGGTTTGATCTCCTTGCAGTCCAAGGTACTCTCAAGAGTCTTCTCCAACACCACAGTTCAAAAGCATCAAATAGTTCAAAAGCATCAAATAGGCAGTGTACACAACACCAAAGGGCCTGGCCATGACCTCTCAGAGCAACGTGCTGTTGAAGTGACTGGGCAGACAGCATGCTGGAGCTCCACGACAGGCTCACAGCTTACACTAACCCATGGCAGCCTAGTTTCACCCAGATTCACTTGAGACTTCCCGATCCAGGCATTCTAGAACTCACAATCCTGGCTGACTTTGGAGTGCACACACCATGATGTAAATTATGCCTTACCAGAAACTAAATAAAAAACATTTAACATTTAAAAGTTACCACCATCATAGTAGATCCAGCCTTCTTTATTTAAATTTGAAGCCTTCTTGTATTTCTAGAAGGTAGTTTATAGCATGACTGCTTCGTTATGCCCCAGAAGACCTTCTTTCAGTTAGTCATGTATAGTCCAAATGGCCTGAATTCTCTGCCTTTTTAACTTGCTTTGCAAGCCTACCCAGAAAATAAATTATTTAGTCAACTTATTCTCACAGCATGTCCCAGTTGCCTAGAGAGGATCAAATAGAACATTTGACACGCACACAGACCCACAATGTAACTAAAAAAGCACTTTGGGCTAATCATGTCTACTAGATTTTTTTAAAATCAAATTTTGGGTTTATTCCACCTTGGGGATTCTATGTCAAGTTTATGTAATTGTACCTTTTGAATAGCCTATCTATGCATTAAAAAGCAATATCTAATATGAAGTTGTTAATTTATACACAAACAGAAAGAGACTTTCAATATGTTGGAAGTATTTTTCCCTATTAAATTTATTTTCCAAAGAAAAATGATGTGTTGGTCGTTTATTACTAATTTGAGTTAGAAAACTATTGCCAAAATCTTTAAGCTCTCAGAAACTTGTCCTATTGGAATATATCAAAATAACTCATTTTTTCAGCCACTGGGGCAGATTGTGTTTTATGGAAAAGAGAAGTTAATACACACAAGAAAATCTCATCTGTAGCCCAATCAGTTACTGTTTCAGTTCAGTTAAGTCACTCAGTCGTGTCTGACTCAGTCAATTGCAACCCCATGGACTGCAGCACTCCAGGCTTCCCTGTCCATCACCAACTCCCAGAGCTTGCTCAAACTCATATCCATCAAGTCAGTGATGCCATCCAACTATCTCATCCTCCATCATCCCCTTCTTCTTCTGCCTTCAATCTTTCCCAGCATCAAGGTCTTTTCCAAGAAATCAGTTCTTTGCATCAGGTGAGTTTAGAGGTGACAGGTGAGTTTAACAGATTCTTAACCCAGAGTGAATAGTTCATGTTAGTTACTCTTGATTTTCCTTGAGGTGAACAACTTTTTAAAAAATTCTGAAAGCTGTAAAAAAATATTTTTAAAACTCTAGTACTGTTCCTAAAACAAATTTCCAACTTCTTATATTTTCCCAGAGGTATGAAGGAAGTGTTCTGCTTTTCTGCTTTATGGTTTGCAATGGGCACCACCAAACTGGGCTAAGTACTTTGGGAGGATTATAAAGATATGTGATGCAATATTGAGCCAGGAGTAACTTCTAGTCATCAGGAACAAAACATACCTATACATATGAAATGACTATAATTACAAAGCAAATACAAGCAAGGGCATGATAATATAGCAGCAACCATTAACAAGATTACCAAGGGGCTCCTTAATTGATTCACTTAGTGAATCAGTGATTTAAAGTATAATTGAAAAAAAGAAGTCTTTTTTAACATGGTGGTGGTGGTTTAGTCACTAAGTTGTATCTGACTCTGCGACCCCATGGACTGTAGCCTGCCAGGCTCCTGTGTCCATGGGATTTCCCAGGCAAGATTACTGGAGTGGGTTGCCATTTCCTTCTCCAGGGGATCTTCCTGACCCAGGGATCTAACCCAAGTCTCCTGCAATAGTTATTATTTATTTGGCTGTTCCAGGTCTTAGTTGTGGTACGTGGGATCTTTGATCTTTGTTGCAGCATATGGCATCTTTAGTTGCTGCATGCAAACGCTTAGTTGCAGCATGTGGGATCTAGTTCCCTGACCAGGGATCAAACCTGAGCCCCCTGCATTGGGAGCTCAGAGTCTTAGCCACTAGACCACCAGGGAAGTCCTGGGAAGGAATGAGTCTTACATTACATTTTGAAGGAAGTAAAAGGATAATAGTTGGTGCAGAGTAAGTTGAGGGGAGAATATGTTGCAGGCTGAAGGTAGCGTATGTGGTATCACAGAGGTGGAAGGAAGCAAAAGGTATCTGCAAAAGAGTGTGAAGACTGGCTTCATGCATTCATTCACTGAGAGCTTGCACTCTGGGCATCATGGTACACCAGGCAGCTCAGGTCCTTGCCCATGTTCTAGTGAGGGGGGCAGTCAAAAAACTAATCAACAAGTGAGGTATAGATTGTAATGTTATGAGGGGGATAAATAGGGTGCTTTATTAGAGAATTACATGGGAGGTAAGGGAAGTATTTTTGATCAAGCACCCAGAGAAAGCCACTATGAGAGGTGATATTTGAAATGAGACTTGAAAAATAAAAATGAGTCAACCACATTAGGAACTAGGGAGAAGAGCATTCTTGGCAGGCAGAACGGAAGGTGCAACAGTGGTACTGGTAGTGGGAAAGGCTGGATGAATGACAAAGAAGTGAGCACAGCCAGTGTGGTGAGTGAGAACAGATGAGATGTGGTTGGACAGAGGTCCAGGTCATATGTGGCCACTTGGGCCATAGTAAAATGTTTAATTCTAAAATAAATGAGTAAAACAAGTTTAATTCTAAGTGCAGCAGGGAGTCATTGAAAGCTTTTATGCAGAGATGCTATAAAATCTGATTTTCATTTTTGAAATATCCCTCTGGTTGCTATGTGGATAATAGATGGGAAGGAAGCAAGGCTGTGAGTAGGAAAACCAGTTAAAAGGCTACTACAAAGTCCAAGTAAGAAATGATGACTTATGGGGAATTCCCTGGAACTGCCATGGGCCCAGGTTCAATCCCTGGTCTAGGAACTAAGATCCTGCAAGTGACATAGCCAAAAAATTAAAAAATTTTTTAAAAATTTAAGCGATGGCTTGGACTAGAAAGGTGGCCATAAGGATGAGAGGAGTGAATAGGTTCAAGATAGATTTTTCAGTTTGGGATCAGCAGGATGTGCTGAGCAATTGAATGTAGGGAATAAAAGAAAGAAATCAAGGATGGCACCTAGGTTTTTCACTTTTGACTTATTAAAAAGGTAGATAATGTTGCCATTTGCTAAGGTGGGGAAGACTGGTGGGGGCCCAAGTTTTCGTGGAGAAGGAATTAAAAGTTTTGTTTTGGACATGTTAAATTTGAAATGCCCATGAGACATCCGAGTAGAGAAGTCAAGTAGGCAGTTGGCTGGACCATAGGCTGTTCATGTAATTGTCCAAACCAGTTGTGGTAGACAGAATAATGAACCCCCCATCAAGGGTGTCCACACCCTAATACCTAAGAACCTGTAAATATTTACCTTACACAGCAAAAGGGACTTACATGATTAAGGATAAGGATATTCAGATGGAAAAATTATCATAGTTTATCGGGGCTTCCCAGGTGGCGCTACTGGTAAAAAAACAAAACAAACAAACAAAAAAAACCCCACATGATCCCCTGGAAAAGGAAATGGCAACCCACTCCAGTATCCTTGCCTGGAAAATCCCATGGACAGAGGAGCCTGGTGGGCTACAGTCCATGGGGTCACAAAAAGTCAAACATGACTGAAGCAACTTAGCACTTAGCATCTGGGTAGGGCCAGATAAAGTGGAAGAGGAAGGTGGAAGAGAGATTCGAGGTTGCAAAATAAGGCAGAAGAAATGGGGAACAAGAAGGACTTGGCTGACTTTGAATGCAAAGATGCCCAAGAGCCAGGAAATGGGGATTTCCGTCCTACAACCATAAGGAATTGAATTCAGCCAACAACCTGAATGAGCCAGGAAATGGACTTTCCCCCAGAGCCTTCAGAAAGCATTGCAATCTTGCCAGATACCTTGATTTAAGCCAAGTAAGACCTGTATGAGACTTCTGATCTCTATAACTGTTAAGATAATAAATTTGTGTTGCTTAAGCCACTGACTTTGCAGTAATTTGTTACAGCAGCAATAGAAAACTAATATACCAGAACATTATTGATAATTATGTCAGGATACAAAGCATACCTGGGCTGTCCTGGCCAAACAGGACAAGTCTGGAGCTCAGGAGGGAGTGGTGGCTGGAAGTAGAAATGTGGGTGTGGTCAGCAGATAGATGGCATGTAAAGCCACGAGACTGAATGAGACAACCAAAGGAGGAGATGGAAAGGAACTCCTGGGGGAGGAGGTGTGTGTGCTAAGTCACTCCAGTCGTGTCCCACTTTTTTCGACCCCATGGACGATAGCCCACCAGGCTCCTCTATCCATAGGATTTTCCAGGCAAGAATACTAGAGTGGGTTGCCATGCCCTCCTCCAGGGGATCTTCCTGACCCAGGGACCGAACCCATGGCTCTTAAGTCTCTTGCATTGGCAGGCAAGTTATTTACCACTAGCACCACCTGGGAAGCCCTGGGGGAGAGGGAAGCAACAAGAAATGACATTGAGATGTTAGCTAAGGAAAGGCCTCGAGATGTGGAGGAACTGGAACTCTTATACTCTGCTATTGGTACAATCATTTTGAAAACAGTCTGGAAATTCCTCAACTGGTTTAACATGGAGTTAACCATATGACCTAGCAATTCCACTTCTAGGTATCTACCCCAGAGAAACGAAAACATATGTCCACACAAAAACTTGTACAGGAATGTTTATAGAAGTATCATTCATAATAGGCAAAAAGTAGAAATGACCCAAATGTCTATCAACTGATGAATGGCTAAACAAAATGTTATATAGCCATACAATGGAGCTACTTAGCAATATAAAGGAATTGACTTTGTGAACACACAAAACACATGGGTGAATCTCAGGGCGTATATATATATATATATATATATATATATATATACATACATACATACATACATACATACATATATATATATATAATGAGAGAAGCCAGATGCCCCCATCCCCAAAAGAATGGTATCATACTATATGATTCCATTCATAGGAAATTCTAGGAAATGCACACTGATCTATAGTGATAGAAAGATTAGTGGTTGCTTGGGGAGGGATTACAATAGGGTTCTAGAAAAACTGGTGATGGATAGGTTCACCATCTTACCTGCAGTGATAATTTCATAGGTGTTTATGTATGTTAAAAGTTTTAAATATATAAGTTTCATTGCATATGATTATACCTCAATAAGACTGATATTTTGTTTTATCTGAAGCAGTTATCCAGGGCTGGAATATATCAAACACTTTCTGAGTCTGCTCAAAGGGGCCAAAAACAAAGCCCTTGGGTGAGGTGGAGGGGCTTCAAATGCTAGCCTGCAGAGTTCAGGATTGATCCACTAAGCAGAAGAAAGTCATTGGTTTCTTGAGCAACACAGGTGATATGATGAAAACTGGACATGAACAAGATGGTTCAAGAAGCTGAAACAGAAATGAGACATTAAAGACAGGAAGACTGGCCAGCAAATGAGAACTTGGTGGTTTGGTTTTTTGTGTTTGTTTGTTTGTTTCGGCCTCAGGCTTGCAGGATATCCCCGACCAGGGATTGAAACTGGAGCCTTGGCAGTCAGACTTCTGAGTCCTAACCACTGGGCTGCCAGGGAATTCCCAAGTAGCTCATGTTTTAGAAAGTCGTTTCTTGTTCAGTTGAAGTCTGCCTTCATGATACTTCTACCAGCTGCCATTGATTCTACACAGGATGTCTAATTCTCTTCCATCTGACAGACAGTCCTTCAATTAGGAAGAGAGTCATGATGGCCCTCCTTCACCCAAAGCCCTTTCCCAGTTAAATCTCTCTTATTCATTCAGCCATGTCTCATATGACATGATTTGAAGGCACTTTACTTTCCTGTCTTTTTAAAACATGTCCCAATTTGTTAATGTCCTCTTAAAATGGCATCCAGAAGTGAGCACAAAGTTCTATGGGCCAACAGCAGAGGCCCAAATGGGACTGAAAGTCCCCTGATCTGTTTAGGACCATCATCTTGACCCATCTCAAGACTCATTAGCATCTTTTGGCATTGCCAACTTACAGTCAACTAAGACCCTCAGTTCTTTTTCACACATGCTCTAGCTCCTTATCCTTAAATGTCCTGCACTAAACAGAACATTAGAAACCTTTATTGTGGTCCTTCCCATTTTATAAGCCTCGGTTTATTCTGGACTTTAGCCCTTCTGACTCAGTTCCTAGAGATTTGTGATACTCTTTAGTCTTTGTCCTTGGAAGTCTAGCCTTCATTCTGTCATCTATATATGTACTTTAAAAATTTGAGCTCATCAGAGAAGAATCTGGAAGGACAGCTTAATTTACTAGATATCTCTCCTTTTTAAATTTCTCATTGGAATTTTTGCAAATTGTATGGATCTGAATTTTATCTTTGGAATCTTTCACTCTCCTGAGCTATCTTTCTATTTGGAGTTTGAACAAGAGATCATATTTATCTTTTTTTTTTTTTTGATCCTTTTGACTTTTAAAACACACACACACACACACACACACACTCTCTCTCTCTCTCTCTCTCTCACACTCACACACACACACACATACACAGGTTAGTTAACCTATCTAACTATGCCCAGCATTCCTTTGTTTAACAGATCCAGATCAGTCAGTCTTGGTCTGTTTCCCTAAGATTGTCGCTTTCACTTTACAATGAGATCTTCCTTACTTATTATCAGGAGTAAGCCTAGTTTAGCAATTTACCTCATTGCTTCTTCAGTTTTCTGAGAACTATAAATTACAGCAAGAGAGTCAAGTATTTATCAGTGTGCTGCTATCAGAATAATGAAACTTGTAGCAGATACTCAGATGGTTTTTGTCTCTGATCAACATTTCTCCCCAAGATGATGACTTCATGAAGCACTATTCATAGCTTTTATCTATATGGGCAGTCTCTTGTATGCTTTCACAATGACATTCACTTTCATTTGTCCCTTTTATTTTCATGGAATGCTTTTCACCCTCCTACCAATGAATTACTGGCTATACTTTCTTGATATATTACTATTCTGCTCTCCCATATGGTATCTCTCTAAACCAGGTTTACCCTTCTTTTCACTGATGCCAGTCAGAAGTCCCATTCTACCAAGTTTGAACAATACCTATAAAATTGTCTTTTCTTGCTTGTATTAACATTTTACATTCACTTTATTACTCATACAGTGGGTGTGTGAGTACATAGATAACTGAGGCATTAAGTATCATTTCTGACCTTTTTCCTTGTTTTTTCTGAGACAGTAGGCACTGCCTTAGCTCTGTTTTCTCTTCCTTAATTGTATGTGTATTCTACACAACTTCCAGAAACATAGTAGTTACTAAGAGCTCCCACTATGTTTCAATGAAGGCATTTCTTTTTAATGAATTGAATAGTCTATATCATTATCAACATCATCATCATTATCATTGACATTAGTCCCTGTTTGCCTGGACTCTTGCTCCTGGTTTCTTTTCTTTTTCCTCTTTTTTTTTCTTTTGACTTTTTAATTTTTTTAACTTTCAGAAATAAAAATGTTGCCCACAAAAAAAAAAAAAAACAGTATAAAGAATTTCCATGTATCCTGCACTCAGCTTCTTCAAATGGTAACATCTTATATAACCACTGTAACTAAAAATAGTATTGGTAGAATATTATTAACTAATCTACAGATTATATGTCCAAATCTCACCAATAGTACCACCATGTCCTTTTTCTGGTCCAGGATCCAATCCAGGATCACACATTGTATTAACCTCTTTCTCCTTAGTCTCCTTTAATCTGTGACAGTTCCTCAGTCTCTTTTTCTTTCATGACCTTGACACTTTTGAGAACATCCAACTCCTTTAAGTATACCTGGTCATAGGCAGCCAGGAGAGCTCCAGCTCACAGTGAATTCAGCAAAATACCAAGTCATGGCATGGAGTCACTCTTAAATGTATTTCACCTTCAGTAAAACTACACTTAAGCACCCAAAGGCCGCTGCTGCTGCTGCTGCTGCTAAGTCACTTCAGTTGTGTCCGACTCTGTGCGACCCCATAAATGGCAGCTCACCAGGCTCCTCCACCCATGGGATTTTCCAGGCAAGAGTACTGGAGTAGGGTGCCATTGCCTTCTCCAACCCAAAGACTGAGAAGGGGCAAATTTTATGTAATTATTTGATCATCTTTTTGTGGAGAGCGAAATGTAACAGAACAGTAAATGTGGAGATCCTTGAAACAATAAGAGAGTTTTGGAGTTGAATATGGCAGGCATATCATGCTCAGTGGAAGCAGCAGATGTGGCCAAGGAAAAGCTAAAAAAGAAAAGGGTACATAGGTGATAGTGAGCTAGGTCAGGGTAATTAATATTTGAATAAAAATGCATTCATCAGAATGTCAAGAGTTCAGACTAGAAAGGTTTTGAATTGTATAGTGAAATGCATTCGAAAACCACCTCCCTCTAAACAAAATGCTGTTGATGTTTTGTTTTCACTGTTCACTCTCTCACCAGTAGAGGTAGAGGATTGGCTATCACTTTCAGAGAACACACTCTATCATTGAAACTGCACAGCAAGGTCATTTCTGTATCCAGCTGCATTTCTATTATAATCAACTAATGAGAAACAAGTGGCCTCTCCAGAACACTGGTCAAAGATAGCCCCCAGGATCAACAAAGCTGGAGTGAAAATTGCTCTTCTCTGAACATGTGCTGTGTGTGCTCATCACTTTGGATTGCTCGGGTTCATGGAAAGACTAATGAATTGCAAAGTATACTTAGAGGAAGAACCTGACATGCCCAGAGGAATCTTAGAGTTGGGTCCTTTAACAGGCAGATCTGGAGAAGGCGGGAGAGGGCAAGAAATTGAGTGGCATGCCATCTATGTTTTCAGTGTGCTGGGTACCTAGGGCTCAGCTACAGTGAGTATTTTCAACAGTTATTTCTGTAAACATGGCTGTGATGACTTAGACATAGGATTTGTGAGGACACCTTCAGCTTCTTTTCTGAATCTGAGGAAGGGCATTTAAGCTAACAAGTAGGTTTTTAAGGACATGTGTGGCAAACGTTTTCCCAGTGCAGAGATTAAGGGAGTCAACAAGCCCTTGTCTCTTGACGACAATGGGTGTGTCAATCTAGTTCTGTTGATTCCTCTAAACTTTTCTGGAGATTAGCAATCCACTCAATGCAAGAGTGCTTTACCTGGGCCCAGAGACCCACATACCAATCTAGTTCACACAACCTCTTAACCTTAACGATATACCCTCTATGCTTTGGCTTTTGGCTCAAATAATTTCCTAACCCTCCAGCCCAGTCCTTTTGAACGCTCCTCCAGTTTCCTCTGGCTTCACCAGCGGTCCCATCACTTCATGGCAAATAGATGGGGAAACAGTGGAAACAGTGGCTGACTTTACTTTTCTGGGCTCTAAAATCACTGCAGATGGTGATTGCAGCCATGAAATTAAAAGACACTTACTCCTTGGAAGGAAAGTTATGACCAAACTAGAAAGCATATTAAAAAGCAGAGACATCACTTTGCCAACAAAGGTCTGTCTAGTCAAGGCTATGGTTTTTCCAGTGGTCATGTTTGGATGTGAGAGTTGGACTATAAAGAAAGCTGAGCGCTGAAGAACTGATGCTTTTGAACTGTAGTGTTGGAGAAGACTCTTGAGAGTCCCTTGGATTGCAAGGAGATCCAACCAGTCCATCCTAAAGGAGATCAGTCCTGGGTGTTCACTGGAAGGACTGATGTTGAAGCTGAAAGTCCAATACTTTGGCCACCTCATGTGAAGAGCTGACTCATTGGAAAAGACCCTGATGCTGGGAAAGATCGAGGGCAGGAGGAGAAGGGGACGATAGAGGATGAGATGGTTGGATGGCATCACCGACTCGATGGACATGGGTTTGGGTGGACTCCAGGAGTTGGTGATGGACAGGGAGGCCTGGCATGCTGCGGTTCATGGGGTCGCAAAGAGTCGGACACGACTGAGTGACTGAACTGACCTGAACAGAACACCGGCGAAGTTCCAGGCCAGGGCCAGACTTAGGGTGAGGAGAGTGAGGTACTTGGCCGGGCGCCAAATGTTAGCGGACACCAAACAACTCAGGAATCAAAATGAACGATTCTTTTTAATGCACCATTTTAAAAATCCAAAGGAATGCAAAAATCCTTGATGAACATTTCAAATTTCTGAATAAAGACAGGCTCCCTTCTTGCACTGGCAGGGCCCTGCCTCACTTGCCTCACCATCACCCTAGCCCTGGGGCTCCAAGTAAACTTGATTTACAAAAACAGGCGACCGACCAGCGCGCCACAATTTATCTATATGAATTTTTAAAATATTGCATTCAATATTATTTCTCTTGACAACCAAATTTGGGTAGCGAGGGGGGGTATGTTTTTTGTTGGTTCTTTAGGGTCCCCTTAAATACTGCGCCTCACCCTGGTCCAGGCACACCGTGACCTCTCCCCCTCCGCGCCCCGGAGCCTCCCCTGGGGTCCCGCGTCCGGGTCAGGTACTCTGGGGCCGCCGCCTCCTCGGGCCGGGTCAGGTGCTGCGGACGAGCCCGGGCAGCGCGGAGGGCGGTCCCTGCCACACTCCACGGCTCCTCCCTCCGCGCGCTCAGCCACTCAGCGGCCCCGCCGCCCTGCGCGCCGGGGCTCAGGGCCCGCCCCCGACGCCGGCCGCCCAGGCGCCGGCTCCCCCTATATAAATCAGCCATTTGCTTCGCTCCGCCCCAGAGCCCCGGAGTCCAAGCCGGTTCCTCGTCGATCTTTCAGTCGTCCGCTTACTCTTTCCTTCCAAGATGACAGATGCCGCCGTGTCCTTCGCCAAGGACTTCCTGGCAGGTGGAGTGGCGGCGGCCATCTCCAAGACCGCGGTCGCGCCCATCGAGCGGGTGAAGCTGCTGCTGCAGGTATGTCTCGGAATCCGAGAGCCTGACCAGGAAGTGGGGGGAGGGGCCGCGCGGGAAGCGGTGGTCCGGGGCCTGGGGGGAACCAGCCCTCGAGATCTGCCCAGGGAAGTGGCAGCGTGGGAGCAGGGGTGGCCGCGGGGTAGGACCAAAAAAGGCAGACTTGAGAGAGGTGTTTTAGTGATGTGAACTTTAGGATCTCGGGAAGGGTCGGGGGCGGAGGGTGGGCGGAGGAAGACCAGGGCCTGGGCATCCCAGAGGCAGCGAACTCGGATGGGGCAGCCCAGGAGTGACTGGCTCCCGGGCCTTGTGTCAAGGGCGAAGACGCTGAAAAGAGGGACACCTGCCTGTACCGAGGACCTCAGGGTCGTGGCAAGGAGATAACAGCCTGGGGGAGGCCACGCGGTCGGTGGAGCGGCCTCGCAGCCGGCAGCCGCGCTCAGACCGGCCGGGCCGGAAGCCGGCGCCGGGAAGCGCGTGTCCCTTGTGCGTCTGCCCCCGCGCGGCCGCTGGCGCGTTCCCGCGGCCTGGCGGCGCGCTCTGCTACTCCGGCTCTAGAGGGCGCGCCCGCACAGGCTGACGGGTGGTGGCCCTCAGGTCACCTCCAGGAGAGGGGGACCCAAGCGGGAGGGAAGCTGCTCCCAGGGACCTTAGGCGAAGACCACGGTCACCAGGGTGACCGCGCCTGATGTGGGACGCGCCCTAATGTCTCTGATCCAGGGTCTGAGATAATGACCTTTCTCCCAGGTCTAAAGGTCACAGCTCCGCTTGAGGGTGGCACCTCCTCACCCAGAGGGGTGGAGGCTTAATGCTTCTAGCTGTGACAGCGGCAGAAGGTTAGGAGGGTCCCACCTGTGGGATCTAGAAGGCCAGACTTGGGGCAGGTGGGAGCCAGCTAACCTTTAAGGGTGTCCGTTGAGATGCTATATTCTCTTCCCTTCTTGTGATTATCACTCTTTCTGTTGGCCTCCTTGTCTGTCAGGTGCAGCATGCCAGCAAGCAAATCACTGCAGATAAGCAGTACAAGGGCATCATAGACTGCGTGGTTCGTATCCCCAAGGAGCAGGGAGTCCTGTCCTTCTGGCGTGGTAACCTGGCCAATGTGATCAGATACTTCCCCACCCAGGCTCTCAACTTTGCCTTCAAAGATAAATACAAGCAGATCTTCCTGGGTGGTGTGGATAAGAGGACCCAGTTTTGGCGCTACTTTGCAGGAAATCTGGCATCAGGTGGTGCCGCCGGGGCCACGTCCCTGTGTTTCGTGTACCCTCTCGACTTTGCCCGTACCCGTCTAGCAGCCGACGTGGGCAAAGCTGGAGCTGAAAGGGAATTCAGAGGCCTCGGTGACTGCCTGGTTAAGATCTACAAATCTGACGGGATTAGAGGCCTGTACCAAGGCTTTAACGTGTCTGTGCAGGGTATTATCATCTACCGAGCTGCCTACTTCGGTATATATGACACTGCGAAGGGTAAGTTTGCCCGTGGGCTTCAGAACTGTCCATGTGAGAACTTTTAAAGGGTTATCTGAAGGCAGCCAGTGTCACCCCGTACAGCCCTTTGTGTACAGAGATGTTGGGGGTGGGGGACATGGAAAACAAGTCAGGAAGACTCTGCTTACTGGTAAAAGTGTCTCTCTTCTATTCTCAGGAATGCTTCCAGATCCCAAGAACACTCATATCTTCATCAGCTGGATGATCGCACAGTCAGTCACGGCGGTTGCTGGGTTGACTTCCTATCCGTTCGACACTGTGCGTCGCCGCATGATGATGCAGTCAGGGCGCAAAGGAAGTAAGTTCCACTGGAGCAAAAGATACAGATGTGGGCATGGCACATGGGCACAGACCAGCCATGCCTGCCTTTGAAAATGGCAGTCTGTTGAGATCCCAGGTGGGGTTGATTGGTCTGTGTCCACTGCACAGTCTCCTTTCAGCAGGCCCTTTGGGTGCCTATGCCCAAGGGGGCTTGCCTGGTGTTAGAGGTTAAGGCCAGCAGGTTGTCTGCACCTCCCCGTTGTCCTTTAGTCACCATATTAAGATTGCAGTATTGGCCACACTAATGTGTAAATGTTGGATTTTTTAAAACTGACAATAGCTCTTAGAGGTGGGGCTCTGGGTTAGTCTGGTTAAACTTAAGGACTTTTCACCTCAGCCTCGGGTCACCAACCCTTTGTCTTTGTCCTTTGCAGCTGATATCATGTACACAGGCACGCTTGACTGCTGGAGGAAGATTGCTCGTGACGAAGGAGCCAAAGCCTTTTTCAAAGGCGCGTGGTCCAATGTTCTCAGAGGCATGGGCGGGGCTTTTGTGCTTGTCCTGTATGATGAAATCAAGAAGTTCACCTAAGTTATTTCCTAGTTTTTCTCCTGTGACTAGGCATGTTGTATTATATAACATATCTTGAGCATTCCTGACAGACTGTTAGCTGTCTATTTATCTATGGCAACTATTTACTGGTTGAAAATGGGAAGCAATAATATTCACCTGACCAGTTTTCTCTTAAAGCCATTTCCATGATGACGATGGGACCCAGTTTTTTATTTCAGTCACTCCTGGCAAATAACAAATTTGAAGAAATAAAAAATACCTGGAATAGTTTTGTTTGTGGTTTATTTTCATTTGAAAGTACATTAGATAATTTAGTAAGGGCTATGTTTGGGTAAATGCTGCAGTATATCCTGAGGTGATGAGCTTTCTTCTAAAACCAATCTTCAGCCATCCACTTAGCAAAGAACACCTTGGCTGTGTGACCCATCGACATTCCAGACCCAGAGCAACCGAAAACTGTTGGTCCATTGCCTGTGGACAGTGACAGCTAATGAGCTTTCTCTGAAAAGCACTCTGGAACCACCTTTCCTATCTTGTGCTTATTAATGAAATACTAGCTGAATTTTACACTTGAATTCCATCTCATTTCATGATGAAATTCATTCCTCCATGAGTTTCATGTCATTTAAACAAAAGTGTTGTGAAAGTGAAGTCGCTCAGTCGTGTCCAACTCTTTGCGACCCCATAGACTGTAGCCTACCAGGCTCCTCTGTCCATGGGATTTTCCAGGCAATAGTACTGGAGTGGATTGCCATTTCCTTCAGGGGATTTTCCTGACCCAGGGATCAAACCCAGGCCTATATTGCAGGTGGATTCTTTACTGTCAGCCACCAGGGAAGCCCATAAGGTGGTAACAGCAATTTTTGTCCAATTGCCTTCCCTCCTCCATCTTTACCTGTCTCAAGTCAATCTAATCCTGTTCAAAGCAGAGGATTAGAACTGGCATAGTTAGGCAGTGCTGAGATGGCAATACTGTTAAAGATTATGGAGAGAGCTGCCAAGAACCCAAATCTCACTACAAAAAGGAAACTGCATCTACATTTTGGCTGGCATTTTAATCAGCCCAGTTAATGGAGGATGCGTGTTTCTTTTGGAAGAGTCCTTCCTTGGGATCCACATGAGAGTGTGTTTGCAATTTCTGCAGCTCCTGTAGCCTCAGAAATACAGGGATTTTACCTAAAACATGAGGTTTGTAGGAAGCACCATGGCTGGCAAACCACAACATTCAAAGTAGAAAATGATAGGTAATCCACTTGCACAGGTGAAAGTTCCTGAGGAATGCGACATAACGCTAGCATGTTTATCTGCCACTCATAGATAGGGTCTGCATGGCAGGTGTTATTGCCCACAGGATCCTAGTGTTTTTTGTTATGTGCCACCTGGCCAAGCACCTGAGTCAACACAATGTACACATACCAAGTTATATACCTTAAATATACACAATGTTTTTATATAGTGGATTTATCCCTTACCTTCAGTGATACTGACAATAAAAAATATCTTAGTAAAGTTGCTAAAAAAAAAAAACCACAAGACTACTGGTATCAAGCCTGGATTCTGCCACAACTGTGCTGTTGGATAAGTTAATTTCAAGCCTCAGTTTTCCTCATCTATAAAATGAGGATACTAATAATGCCTGCCTTTGAGAGTTGTTTCAAGGATTAAAGGAGATTCCATTTCGCTCCCTGGGTCAGGAAGATTCCCTGGAGAAGGAAATGGCAACCCACTCCAATATTCTTGCCTGGAGAATTCCATGGACAGAGGAGCCGGGTGGGCTACAGTCCAAGGGGTCACAAAGAGTTGTACGTGACTGAGTGAATACCACCACATCTACCATAGAACATACATAACGTTGTAAGTGGTAACTATGATAATTATTAACAGACAGTTAAGGTTTCAGGGGCTCCAAAATCAGAAGTACCTGGATTTGAATCCCAGCTCTGCTGCTTACTTAACTGTATGGCCTTGGGCAAGTCACTTATCCTAGGTCTCAGTTTCTTCATCTGTAAAATGGGGATATAACAGTGCTAGCCATATTTCCTTGGAGTCTTGGGAGTGAGAGTTAAATAACATAAAGCATGTAAGGCAATCAATGTAGTGCCCGGCATCTAGTAAGCTCTCTGATGTGAGTTTTTCATAATTAGACATCCATTTTGTGGAATGAAGATCTGCCTAAGCAGAGAACTACTTAAGAATGAACTCAAACTCACTTCTCTTTTCTCTGCAACAGCTTAGATATACTATTTTGTGTAGGATTTATATAAAATAAACTTCAGATCGGGTCTTTTTTCAGAGAATTTGATCCTGAAAGGGGATAAGAGGCTCTTCACTTAGGGCTGCAAACCATAATACAAGAGAACCCAAGTCCCCTTTATGGTTATTACAATAGATGTGGGCTCACTGAGCTGGCAGCTATTAAAATAAACCTAGGACCAAGCGTTAATGATCAGAAAGAAAGAAGTGGTGCTTCCTACAATTGGGTGGCTGACATAGATGAGGTGTGTTTTTTTCTCCCCCTCTTTCTATTCTTGTTCAATGATTTTTGAAATTTAATTTAAAGACAAAGTGGTTTTAATCTCTCCAAGCTGTGCAGGATAGTGCTATAGAATTCATTATGTCCATTATGCTCATGCGAACATTGATAGTACACAATCTTAGCAACCCCCTAATTTATGCCATTGTTTTGTTACTATTCAAAGCCTAACAGAATCTGTGAAGCCCGATTCCAGGTGAGAGAGCCAGTATACAGGTCAGCTTGCACACAGCCTCGCTCTCCATTCCAGGGGCCACTCGGCTCAGTCACCAGAGGCAGTGTTCCGGGTGCTCCGACCGCCACCGCCGGATAAAGAAACCAGGGGTGTCTTCCCACAGGGGCAGTTGTCGTGGACGGTAAGTCATTTAAGCCATTATTTTGTATTAAAAGAGATGTGGATATGTTAGCGAGTCTATTGCACAATTTGAATGTATTTTAAAGCTGTAGAAAGAGTTCTGGCACTGCCCTCAGACCCCAGGGGGAACCCTTTCAACCTCCTCTGCCATTACAGATACTAAGGTACAAAAAAATTCTAAAGTACTGCCGTGCCAGATGCTAGATTTTCAAGGGTCTGTGTTCCTGCGGTACGTTTCCTTTTTCCTAGGAGGTTTGTAAGCATAGTATTTCTAATTTGTTTTGGCGGTTTTTAACACAGTTAGTATCTGTACATGGTCCTCAAAGTTGAACAGTAAAGATGTAAAATGAACAGTAAGCGTTTCCTCTGTCCCATCCCTAACTCTTGTCTTCAAAAGTAACCATTATGAACAGCTTCTTGTCTATTCAGACAAAAAATTTTGTAATGCATGTTGTTGTGAGAGTAGCTGATTTGTTTTTTTATCTGAATCCTATTCTGACGGCTTGGATTCAAAATGGCATGATTCTTTTAGACCAGTGTCGGACTCTGGGGACCAGGACTTACAGACGCTGTCGGAGGCAGGAGGGTGGGGAATGGGTAGTTTCTGGATTCTGAGCAAGAATTTCTAAATGTGATCCTTTATTAAAACCTTAAAAGGAAGCCAGTATTTTCCTTTGCAGTTTTAGCTTTGGTTGCTGAGTGACCTGGGGGCAAGTCACTTTTCACATCAGAACCTTAATTTCTCCTTTAAAGTTCCTTCCAGTTGAGATGTTCTCTGGCTCCATCATTTTTACATAAAGCAGCATCAGTGAAAGGACTGGGATTAGGTGATTTAATCCTCCCTGAGAACATTTTAAACTATCTAACACAGTCGTAAGTTGAATAGTCTCTGACTCAGAACAGTCATTTGCAGACTGTGTGGGTGGGTTGGTGTTGGCAAGTAAAATTGCAAATGTAAAGATTTACATTAATTTCAAGACCAAGAAGCTGAGCAACAAAATTACAGCTTGGAGTCTGGGTCAAAGGAGGTTTGATTTACCTCAAAATAGTTAATATCCGTCTTTTCAAAGCCTCATCTTATTATCTGTAATATGCACTTTGGTATGCGAGTGGCGATTTATTTGAACAACAAATACTGGATGCTACAATTTCTGGACACAAAAAAAGTACCTTGTGTTCCACTCAAAATTTTTGGAGGAGCATCCCCATCATTTCAGTCATTTATTCGGTTTAAATGCAGGTGAACAAGTTCAGATGCATGGTGTTCTTCTTAGCCAAAGGCTTAAAAGAGCCTTTGGTATCCCGGCAACAAATATAAACAACGTTCAAGTGACAGATTGGGCAGTATTTTCACTATACCCTCTTCAGAGACACAACTGAGTTACAGGCTAAAAGTGTTAATTCATAACTGTCAGTTTAAGAGAGGTGCCCATCCTGGGATTTCATTTCCTTGGGTGACTTTTGTAATGAGGGGAGGAAATTTAGCACTGTTGAGATTTAAGGGAACTTCTGGGATCTAATCACAAGACACCTTTCACCGTCTCTAATGTTTTCACTCCCACAATGGAGATGGTTGTGGCCATAAAGACATAACCAGGGCAAAGTCTTTGCTAGACCGCTATTGACAGATCAGCTTCCTAGGGCTTCGTGTTTGGGAGTGCAAAGGGAAATGCTTCTGTCTAAATGAGTTTCCAACGCCCTGCTGGGTGAGAAGCAAATGTACTCTCTCCTGATGGAGAGAGACGTGCCAAGAACCTAACGGTGCTTCAGCCTTGAAGCCACCCATTGCATGGGCCCCTTCCCAGCCCTGAGAGGTGCCACAGCGATGTATTCATTTTGTCATTGGGTTTTGTAAAATGTTCAAAAGATATGTTTGTGTTTTTTAAAAGGGGGCACCCAAATAATATAATTATATAAATTGATATCCCCACAAAACCTGCATCTACACGTGCTGGTGGAGCTGGAATAGATGAAGGAATTTGGAGGCAACCCTGTACATGAAGGCAGAGGCATTACCCAGGTCTGGGACTTCCTTGTCATCTGGTCTCCTCACTGTTCCCCATCTTCTCGCCCAGGACTTGCTCATAAGACTCTTCTGGACTGGAGGTCTCATTTTCTTTTTTTTTAAATTCAAGTATAGTTGCTTTGAGGGCTTCCTCGGTGGCTCAGATGATAAAAAATCTGCCTTCAATGCGCAAGACCCAGGTTCGATCCCTGGGTGGGGAAGATCCCCTGGAGAAGGAAATGGCAACCCACCCCAGTATTCTTGCCTGGAGAATTCCATGGACAGAGGAGCCTGGAGAGCTACATTCCATGGGGTCACAAAGGGTCAGACATGACTAAGCAACTAATACACACACAACACACATTGTTGCTTTACCGTGTTGTATTAGTTTCTGCTGAGGTCTCATTTTCAAAGACCAAACTGTCTCACTTGACAACTCTCCAGTTTGTACCTAACTGCTTTCTGCCTCAGTTTCCCCATCTATCATACACAGATAACAACACTACCTCATGAAAATTAACAGGGTTAATATGTGTAAAGTGCTTAGAACAATGTGGACACCTGCTTTACACAATTTTGCTGACTGTTACTGGGCTTCCCTGGTAGCTCAGTGGTAAAGAATCTGCCTGCCAATGCAGAAGACATGGGTTTGATCTCTGGGTAGATCCCCTGGAGAAGGAAATGGAAACTCACTCCAGTATTCTTCCCTGAGAAATCCCATGGACAGAGGAGCCTGGTGGGCTACAGTCCATGGGGACACAAACAGTCAGACATGACTTAGCAACTAAACAACAATGACTGTTACTGTTTTATTGGAATGCCTTAAATGAGTTTAGTTTCATCCATGGGATACTGATGTAATGGACTTATCCCTGACCTACAGATTTCTAAAACAGTCGCGAAAATGCCACATGTCCCATAGAAAGTGAATCTCTCTCTCTCACAAAGAAAGAAAAGGTTGCAAAGAAAGAAAAAAAAAAAACACTTGGAATGCACTAAATAGGAATGTGTGGTTATGGTGGTAATCCTGAACTCTTAAGTTAGAGCACTTATTTTACAATTCTAGTTATTCAAGGGAGCAGAGGCCAAAAAAAATCCATCCTGCCTCACATCCAGACCCCCACTGCCCTGCTGGCCCAGGAGAGCTATGTGATCATCAGGGTTCCCTTTGTTCTTACAGTGTTTCAAGGAATCCACGAGGTCCCTGCCTGATTACCCAAGTCTATGATGTGACTCCCTAGGGAAAGAAGCTGCTGGGGAGAGGCAACACTGAGACTTTTGGAAGCAAAAAATCTCCTTTCACTTTTGCAATTCAGTTCAGGAGTTAAGAGTCCCTTTATTATAAAAACTGAGCCTTGTAGTGGGCTGACCCTAGAAGTGAAGGTCGGAGGCTGGGGGCTTGGACTTCTGGGTAAAAGCATGCTGCTTGCCAGTTAGGATAGAAAGCTGGGAGTTTGGCCATGGAAATTGTAATCCCACTTCAGCTCCATGCTTCCCTGTCTCTCTTAGGTCACATCAGAGCTCATCATGGATTAGTCCCTCAGTCTGTCTACCAGGAGAATTGGAGATCAACTTTTCTTGTTTGGGTTACAATGTCATTTTCATTTATTTATTTGTTTTTGGCTGGATCTCCATTGCTGTGCATGGACTTTCTCTAGTTGCAGCATGCAGGGGCTACTCTCTGGTTGCAGTGCACAGGCTTCTCATTGCAGTGGCTTTTCTCGTTGTAGAGCACAGGTTCTAGGGTGCACTGGTTTCAGTAGTTGGGGCCCCTGGCTTTGTTGCCCCACAGCATGTAGGATCTTCCCCGACCACGGATCAAACCTGTGTTCCCTGCATTGGTAGATGGATTCTTAACCACTGGATAACCAGGAAACTCCCCATTAAAAAAATTTTTTTTGTTGAAATATAGCTGATTTACCATGTTGTATTAGTTTCAGATGTACAGTAAAGTGATTCAGTTATACACACACATATGTGTTTGTGTGTGTGTTTTAACAGTATCAGCTGCAACATCATTTATTAAATCTTCTACCAAATCTCTTTTCAGAATTTCTAGAGCTAGACAGATTGGATTGTTAAGCCTGCTTCTGCTGATTAAACAATCAATACAACCAAATACTATGATTTCTCTAAACTACAGAATCACAATCATAACTAATTATTTTGACCTCCTATATGCCAATGTTGTGCTATTCACTTTGCCTGGATTAACTCTCCTGTTCTCTCAATAGTCCTGAGAGGTAGGTATTATTATAAGCTCCATTTTACAGCTGATGAAACTGAGGCTTTAAGAGGTGAGGTAACGCACTCTGAGCTGTCCTTGACTTTCAAAGAGAACTTTAAGGTGAGCCTGTCCAACTATTTATTTTGAGTCATGATATATTAAAATATGAAAACTGACTAGTTTCAACCACAGACAACCACCTGACAAATATTAAATAGAAACTGTAATAACCAAAGCACTGTTTACAGAGTTTAATTTTAGAATATGAGTTATTTACTATTCCAGCCAATTTAAGAATTATTGTTCAAGAATAATTACTTTAACCTAAAGCTACATTTGATTTATTCAAATTTCCTTAACTTTTTCAGGACAGACCCTCCTTTTAAAAGAAGGCTCTTAGCAAGGAATGCTGAGACCCCTACTAAGGTTACTTGCCTGCAGCGGGGGCTATTATGTTATTGGACTATTGGGCAATGCTCAACCCAACTAACACAACCACATGACCAGGTGGTGTTTGACGCCCCCTCACCTCTTGCCAAGGGTTGGGGGCAGGTCTCAGAAAAATGTTGACACCAGGGCGCTGGTCTATTTTAGCTGAACGAACCATCTATGGAGAGACAGTAACTTGTGCCTTTTGTTCTGCTACATCCGTGCATGCTCCAAAGTCCCAAACCAAACCACTTGCCATTCCCTCACCAAGTGTTCATGCTCGTATTTCTAAGCTTTGTTGTACTATGACTGCAGTAAAACCACAACCTAAAAGGTGTGACGTATGTTTTATTCAGGGGCCTTTTTGAGGACCATACTCGAGGAGATGGCCTCTCAGATAGCTAGCTCCTAGGAAATGTTCCAGAAAGGCAAAGGAGGAGCCAGGATACAATGGAGTTTTTGCTGGGAAAAAAATATATAGTCAAACATCAGAAGATTACTGCTAATTACAAAAAAACCAGACATCTCAAGTTAATAATTGTAGCACTTTCGTGTGTATAGAAGATGCAAGAATCTGGGCTCATTGAAATTATTCCTCAGATATGCATCTAGGGTTGGTATCTTCTTTTTAGCCATTCTGAATTCCCCCTCAGGGCACACCAAGGTGGGAGGGTGGCGACTGCAGTGGCTGATGGCTTGATGGCAGCGACATTCTTTGTTTACTGAAATGGAGAGCAGTTTTGTCCAGTTACTCGCCACCCTCCCCCCAACAAGCTGCCATTCCTTACCTCTCTGCCAAGGCACAGTCCTTCAAGATCCAGCTGAGATCACCCCTTTTTCCACAAGTCTTCCCAGACTCCACTAGTCAGTGCTTGCTGCCCTTTCCTCTGAACTGCTAAAGTATTTATGCTCAATTCATGGTTGTATCCCCAGTGCCTGGAACAGTGCCTGGCACATAGTAGGTACTCAAGAAATAATTAAGTGAATGAACTCTAATGTTTGTGTCATTGTATAATGACTAAGTGTCTGGCCCCATTAGGGGCTGTGTCTTGTTCCTCTTTACATTCCTAACATGGAGCAGAAAACTTTGTGTGGTAAATGTCCATTGGAGGGAGAAATGAATGAACGTGTGAACTTAGCTCCTTGCCTATTGATCTGCAGGAGTAAATTCTGACTGGATCCAGCCTCTTGCACCCTGGGAACAACTCTGCAGTAATATGTTGCACTGGGCCTTCTTGACTGGCATCTATTGTTTGCCCAGCTCCTGGGCTTAGAGGGAGGCTCTGGATACAGCAGGGGGTTGGGGAATCACCGTGTTTCTGTATTGCTGCTATGTGGTCCATGCTAGAGCCAGGGCTTTAGAAACCCCCCGTCCCCAAATCTATGTGAAAAATAGATATGACTCCACAGCAAGTGCCCCTAGCTTCCTGGGAATATATGCTGCCTATTCGATCATGAACCCCAAACACAGATCCTTCCATCAAGTATTTACTTGATGGATATCTGGTTGTGATGGTGACAGTGCTGAACACTGACTGCCACACAACATGACTCAGGCCACTCCAAGGGGAGAGGAATAGGCATGTCACTGGGGCACCTGAGGACGCTGCCATCAGAGCTGTACCGACTGCACACCCACGTGATATATTAGGCCTGATTAGACCAGACATACTCCTGTGCCTGGGCCTGATGTTCCCTGCTTCCAAGACAGCCCTGGCCACAGAAAGCCGAAGAGAACCCTAGAGTGAAGGTGACCCTCTGATCTCCTCTGAAGGCAAGTGGGTTTGCTCCCTGTTTTGAAAGTGGGTGGGAAGCCCCCAGGGATTCTGTCTCTTATTGCTCACCCATTGTCATTTCTTGAACTTTTCATTGTGGGCCAGACACTCTTCCAGTGGTGTATGGGTTCTCTTATTTAATCCTTTCAGCTGCTTTTTGATGCAGGTGCAGTGATTACCATTTTCCAGATGAGGATAACTGAGGCAAGCCATATATGTTTATAAATAGCACCTTCAGCTAAAAACCCTGAAAGCAGAGCTCCGCCCCACCCCACCCCCCGCCCCCCACATAAGTGAGAGCCAGGAGATGCTGTGGTTCCTGCAAAATGACCAGGGAGACCCGAGGAAGGAGAGCGGTGTGTAGGAAACCATCCGCCTGGGTGGGGAAGGACCCGATGTCTGCAGCGTCAGGAGACACCTTGGTGTAGTGGTTAGAGGAGGGCTCTGCCTCTTTCCAGGTGTGAGGCCAGGAGGTGGACAAGGTACTAAGTTCTCAGTGCCTTAGCTTGCTCAGTGGTAAACTAGGGTCAAGAACAGCACTATTGTGCAGATTAAATGAGTTAGTACTTGCGAGGCTCCTGGAACTGAGCTGGGCACAGAATTTGTGCTTAGATGTGAAATGACCACGGGGTTCTCTGGAGACCACCAGCCTCGTCCGTTTAGGTGCCGGATTTTTCAAGGGAAACACTGTAGTGGGCGCTTTCGGCGTGTTGGCAACAATAGTCTTTGCGGCGGATGGGGAGTGGAGGGAGTAGCAGAGGGAGATGTCCCCTCCTGCCACGGAGGCGACTGCAGGCAACTAAGAGAGAGGAGGGCTGGGCACGCCCTGAGGGGAAAATGAGGCTGTCGGGGGCCTGATGGCGACTGAAAGCTGCTGAAAATGCAAGGCTGGCTGACAGATACAGGCTGGGAGACCCGCCGCGCAGCCGCCGCCGCAACCAATGGCGAACTCGCCTCTCCGGGCTCAGTAGCCTCCTCGCAGCTGCCTGCAGAGGGCGCGCTACGTCTCTGCTCTACCCGGCACTGCTGCCTGGGTGGTGGTGGTGGGGCTCCGGGGGGTTGCGGCGCCCTCCATGCCAGCTGCTCTCCACCCAGCTTGGGCCAGCCCACTTCCTCCAAGTATCCTGCTCTGACCACTGTGGCCATACTCTTCCTCCCCTGATCCCCTAAAGCATCATCCACGCTTGCATAATTTAGAACTCGGATATGTGCCGGCTGGCTCGCTAAGTGTGTCTGGTGTACTGGGAAGTCTTGGCTCCACAACAATATCATAAGGGTTGAAATATCAGCCCTCCTCACCACCACACATGGCCCCTGGCACACTGGTAGCCACAGAGCGAGTGCCCAGAGAACACTTGACTCACCTCCATGAAGTCCCACTGTAATGACTCCCCAGGGGAGTGTCGGGGTCCTCGATGTCAGAGCACGGAGGTGGCAGAAAGGGCGCCTAGCAGGATGCCTGTGTGTCCTCAATTGACACCTTAGCCTTCACTAACCGGGTGGGGCCGGTATAGCACTCCTCCAGAGGCAGTGAGTGCCTTGTGCAGAGGAAACCGGTGTGTGGGAAAGCCCAGTGATAATGGAAATATCCGCTGAGTCCCTGCTTCAGTGAAGAGCCCTGTGCACAGCACCCGGGAGACAGATATGTAACCAGGGTCCTTCATGGGATGCAGCGTGGAAAAACGGAAACAAGAGATTTAGAGTCAGAAAATTGCCACACACTCGCTCTGTGACCTTGGTCACTTCTCTGAGCCTTGGTGTCTTCATCTGTATCTCTAAGAGAACCTGGAATGGGAAGGCATAGGGGAGGTCAACGAGTATGGTAGCCAGACCTACAGTATTTCCACTTTCATGAGGAGAATATATTTATTAAGTAATCTAAATTACCATTTCTAAGTCAAAAAACAAAATGGAAGTGGTAGCATTTTGTGACAATCAAATGATAAATTATTTATGAAAACTTTTTGTTAATTCAAAGAGGCTCCACAAAGGTTTATCACTTTCTGCACTGCTAAAAATACATAGTAGGTGCTCTGATAAATGCTTCTTGAGGAGTGAAAATGTTTCCCATTATGAGACGAACAGTCAAGTTGTTATAGACTCTAAGCTCACTCAACCCGCCGCACAACAGGCCAATGAATCCAAGAGATGAGGTGTTGAGGCAAGGAAGATACTTTAATCGGGGAGCCAGCAGACTGAGAAGATGGCAGGCTAGCACCTTAAAATAACCGTCTTATTGGGGTCTGGATGCCAGGTTATTTGATAGATCAGAGATGAGGGTAGGGGAGGAAGCAAAGTAAAAAGGCCATTAATTTTGCAAACATCTCCTAGAATGGCAAGCTTCAGGCAGGGGATGTGTTAATTTCTTCCTTCCTGCCAGGTACACAGGGTTCTGAACAAAGGCACTTTAGTTTAACAGTTAGGCAGAGGGGGAGGATTCTCTGAGGCTAACCATTCTGTGTGATTAGCAATGAAAAGCAAGTCAAAGAAACAGTTCCAACATGGAGTCAGAATTGGCTTGCTCCCTGCAACAAAGTCAGGGTTACAAGATCCATGCATAAATGTGGAAGTTAAGGATACAAGAAGGTCTTGCATGTGTCAAGTGACTTGTTCAGATGGTAAGTGTTGAATGACACCAGCAATCACTATGGGTGGATGGTCAGGCAAGGCTCTCCGGCAGGCATGAGACTCAGACTCGAGATCAGCTTTGAGGATTGGATTGGATTTTGGTAAAGAAATACAAGGAAGAAAGACCATCTAGACAGAGGAATGGCCTGAGTAGAGGGGCGAGGCAGGAAGGATTGAATGGTTGCAAACTGCAAGTGCCAGGGGGTAGTTTTTTCCTCACTATTGTCTCCCCAGTGACTAGCACAATCCTTGGCACATAGTGTAGTAAGATCTTGATAAGTGTGGAGGGAAGGGAGGGAGGAAAGAAGGAGGGGTGGAAGGGAGGGGAGAAAGGGAGGGAGATGAATAAATTGGGCCAAACTGAGACCAAAGCTTCCCACACCTCACAAGTCAGATGGAGATTAGAGGAACACAGACTTGTCTAACATCTGTGAGACTCATTTTCCATTCTGATAATAATCCTGGAGATTCAAGGACAGAATGTGTATAAATTGCCTGTGACAACCCTCAGACAGAAACTGTTGGTAGCCATTGTGATCCCAGCCCTGAGGCTGGAACAGATTTCTGAGGAGCGCTTTAAGAATTGATGTGTTTGAACTGTGGTGTTGGAGAAGACTCTTGAGAGTCCCTTGGACTGCAAGGAGATCCAACCAGTCCATTCTGAAGGAGTAATCTCCTGGGATTTCTTTGAAAGGAATGATGCTAAAGCTGAAACTCCAGTACTTTGGCCACCTCATGTGAAGTGTTGACTCATTGGAAAAGACTCTGATGCTGATTGGGGGCAGGAGGAGAAGGGGATGACAGAGGATGAGATGGCTGGATGGCATCATGGACTCGATGGACGTGAGTCTGAGTGAACTCCGGGAGTTGGTGATGGACAGGGAGGCCTGGCGTGCTGCGATTCATGGGGTCGCAAAGAGTCGGACGCGACTGAGCGGAGCTTGTATACAATAAGCCATCAGTCAGTAATTTCGGCTAAGGGGAAGGTTGGGGATTTTGAACTTGAACCCTGTTGACAGCACGAACCTCCTATGCAAAGTGGGGTGAGGCGAGGGTTGCAGGGCGGGAGGGGAGGAGGTGCAGGCATGGAGGCTGCTCTAACTGGCAGGGGATTAGGACAAGCTAGGGCGGGGGCAGTGGAGGCGAAAGGAAAGGGATGATGGGAAAAGGAGCAGGAAGGGGAGTTATTATTTTTGAAAGAAGACTGCTGAGAGCTGGCTGCAGACTAAAACGGGAGACAGGTATGAGCTCAAAAAGATCCAGAGACCTGCTAAGTGGGTTTAACTGCAAAGTGTGAGGAGCCAGGTGCTGTTGGGAGCCCCAGTCAGAGTAGAAGAACCCAGAAGGCTCACAAGGGCTTCTGTTGTCCCTGGTCAATGAAAATCAGCAGTTCTCAGACCCTGCAAGATTTTCAGACAATGGTATTTTCCCAGGAATTTTAGAGACTGCATCTATTTTCCTGTCCTCTTCTCCCCAAGTGTCAGAGAAGCACAGTCCACAAGGGGGCAGATGATGTCTGGCAGAGTCTGGTTGCCGTTGAAATGTAAGTGATATTAAAAGGTGATCTTCCCGCATAGATACCCCAGCTGTCCAAACAAGCACAAGAACGAACAGGATGTTAGTGTCATTTATTTTCCCTGCTTCATTAGCTGCACTGCCAGAGGTGTGCAAGTGTGATGTGGTCACGAGGTGAGCAGCAGGAAGCCACAGAGCCATTGCCTGACTTCAGGGGGGTCATTGGTCATTGCTCACACTTGATGCTGCCTCCTGCTTCTGGCTCCTGGCTGCCTTGCTGTTTGCATCTCCCTCTCTGAGCTGAATAGAAGCAGAGGCTGATGCCCAGCAGGGTGTGATGGTGAGAGCAGAGCTCCTGCAAACTGAGATCAATCAGGCAGCCCACTCCAAGCAGAGCCCAGGACTGGGTGTTTGGAGGAAAAATCCCGAAGAAACAAAAGACTCCCTTAATGAACTGAATCTAATGGAAGAGAACAGGTAAACTCACATTACTTTAAAGAATGCCTCTGGGATCAGAGAGACCTAGGTTCAGATCCAGCTCTACCACTTATTAGCTCTACGTCCTAGGACAAGACATTTAATTTCCCTGAGTCTTAGTTTCCTCATCTGGAAAATGGGGAGAGTAATTGTTATCGCACCTGTCTTATAGTGTGGCTGTGGGATTTCAATGAGATAATGTGTAAATGAGAGAAAGTCTAACAACAGCTCTCAATGAATGTTAGCTGAAGTCCTTGGGATTTTTGTGTTGTTTTCTTTTGTTTTTGTCTGGTTGGTTTTTTTGACTGCATCATGCAGCATGTGAAATCTTAGTTCTTTGACGAGGGATCAAACCCATGTCCCCTGCAGTAGAAGTATGGATTCTTAACCACTGGACCACTAGGGAAATCCTCTGAAGACCTTGTTATTGTTAATAGTAATCATAAAGCAATGGGCTACATATTGAATACAGAAAAAACTTGGAAGACACATGGCAGGTGCATAGGAGGTAGGTTTTACCCTGAGTCATTGAAGGTGAAGAGGCAGGAGTGGTGAGAGCAGCGTGGGGAGGGCATTCCAGGAAGAGGGAAAGAGTGAACGTCCTCAGACTTGGTGGGCGAGGTCACAGATCGGCCCACTGTGTGTGTGCTAGCAAGGACAGGGCAGCTGCCCTGGGGTCAGTGCAGCAGGACCCTCGGGCCAGACAGGAGGGCAGTTGAGTCCTTCCCTCAGCAGGAAGAAGTCAGGGAAGAGATATGAAGGAAAGAGTGTCTCCAGTGACTATTGCTAGAAAAGTCCCTTGGTGTCCAGCCTCAGCATGTTAGAAGATGAATGCAAATCCATGAGAGTAAGTCTATTAGTCTGGGTTCTCCAGAGAATCAGAATGTGTGTATTATAATAGACATTGGCTCATGTGATCCCTGGTGACTCAGATGGTAAAGAATCTGCCTGCAATGCAGGAGACCCAGGTTCAATTCCCTGGGTCGGGAAGATCCCCTGGAGGAAAGAATGGCTACCCACTCCAGTATTCTTGCCTGGAGAATTCCATACAGAGAGAAGCCTGGCAGGCTACAGTCCATGAGGTCACAAAGAGTTAGACACGACTGAGCAACTAACACTTTTTCACCTTCATGTGATTATGGAGGCCAAGAAGTCCCAAGACCTTCCATCTGCATACTGGTGATGTAACTCAGTTCAAGTCTTAAGACCTGAGAGCCAGGTGGCCAATGGCATAAGTCTAGGTCCAAGTCTAAAAGCCCAAGAACCAGGAGCATCAGTGTCTGAGCCCAGTAGAAGATGGACGAATCAAAAGGAGCAAATTTGACTTTTTTTCCTGCCTTTTGTCCTTTTGGCAGGGAGAGTGGGATACCTTCAACAGATTGGGTAATGCCCGCCTACACTGGGGAGGGTTGCCTTCTTTACTTCTACAACTGATTCAAATGCTAATCTCTTCCAGAGACACTCTAACAGACACATCCAGAAACAATGTTTCACTAGCTATCCCTCAGCCTAGTCTACACAGAATTAACCACCAGGACAGCAAGCTAAGAAAGAGAAGAGTCCCAGGGACTGTCTGTCTGCAGGAGTACCCACTGTAGGACTAAATGGAGAGTACAGAATAAGGAAGTCAGAAAGTTTCTTTGTTCTGAATCCTAAATGTGCATCTACAATTCCAAGGTGATGACCCAATGGGACCTAGAAGTTGGCTTCTCTCCCACAAAAGCTTCAGCTATCAGCTACAAAATACTCATCCCCAGGCAGAACCCTCCCCACCCCAAGCAAGGGGCAATAAACTGGAAAGATGCTCTTGGCATTTTTTAGTCCCTGGGGCCTGGTCTAAAGACTTTCATGCTGATCTTATAAAGAGATCTTTTTTCAGGCCCTGATTCAGGGCCAGCTGAGCTGGGCTCATTTCCTGTCTACCCAAATGGTATGCACCCATATAACCCTTGGGTACCTAGGCCCTTGGAAGAAAGCCTTGGCCTAAATAGCCCCAAAAAAGAAATCACAGAAAAACTTTTATATTTAACTTTAGGATATCATAAGTGATTTTTTGGCAGCACACTTCCCTTCCTAAATAGGGTTGGATTAGGCTAATATTAAAATTAACTTTATGAGAGGCAGTACCACAGAGTGCTTCAAAGCCTTAATAGCGCAGTGATTACAGGCTTGTAACCACTGTCTGGTCACCACCACTTACTAGCTGTTTGTCTCTCTGAGTCTGAGTCTCTTCATCTTTAAAGCCAAGAGGGCCACAGTCCCTTCCTCACTGGGTGTTTGTGAGGACTGGGTGAAATACAATACATGTAAAGCACTTAGCCTGAGCCTGGCCCACGAAAGCGTTCCGTAAGGGTAGTGATCATAGTGAGAAAGGAAGCCGGCAGGTAGCAAGGGGCATGTGAGGGAAAGTCAGACCAGGATTGAAGACTGTCAGCATACAATCCAGAAAAGACATACTCCACACTAGAAAATTGACAGTGTCCATTTGTTATCCTGAAAACCACCAGAACCTGCTTTCTTGACCCTTGTTCTCAGGCTTCGGCCAGCTCCTCAGCCTGGTGAGGCTCGGTGAGCAGGCAGCATTGGCCGACAACCAGCCAGACACCCAGCCTGTTGAGAGACACTTCTCTGTGCCTGGGGCAGGCCTGGCTGGGGAGCCGTGTGTGTTTGCCAGGTGAATGGTTCTTACCACGCAGTCACCTTTGTCCATGAAGCAGGGAGGAGGAAGCCGAAGCTGTGGAAGGACAAAATCCCTTCTGGCTTGGGCAGGCCTCACCTGCCTCCACATTCTTGTCAGGTTAGTAGTTTCTTCATGGGACATGTTTGGGGGGCGGGGAGACTAAAAAACACACTTTTTTTTACTTTAGTGAGGACATTGTTAAAAAAAAAAAAAAAAAAAAAAACCTCTTGAAAATAACTGGCATGGCTAAAGCCTGGCCTATGTCCCAAACCAGGAAGACAAATTGGTAAATTCAGTCTTTCTGTCCTGGTTCTTCCATTACCCACAACCCACAGCTCTTTGAACATGTCCTTGTGGGCCCTTATCCTGCTGTTGACTTTCCTATTTACTCATCTTCATGTTTCTCTCTCCCTCTTATGTTATTTATTTTTTGCAGAGGTCATATACAGGTAACATGTGCCTCTGAGACAAAACTCACAAGGCAGAAAGGGTTTGCAGTGGCAACATGGTCACCCTCCTACCACGGGTCCCTAACTACCGCCAAGAGATCTCTGTCCCCAGATCCCACCGATAACCCCCCCAACCAGGGATCATCTTTGTAGACATGAGCATGCAAGAGGTCAGCACAAATGGTAGCATTCTTACTCACGTTTGTATTCCCAGTGCCCAGAAGAGGGCCAAACACACAGGCCTGCCAAAAAAGTATGTTGGTTGCAGGATTGTTTGCTCCGAAGTTTGTTGCCCTCACCCATGCCCTGGGAATCCATTCTGTCTAGTTGAGGTTCTCACAGGCGTACCGACATGCTACCCATTGGGCTCTGACTGTGCTTTCTCAGGACTGAGCTTTATGAAGAGGTCACTGGGGCCTTGCTGACTATAAACAGCAGGTCACCTTTCACATCTGAGCTCAGAAACGCCATCCTGGTGCACTCACTTTCTTCCCTGCTGTTTATTTGTCAAGCCAAAGCTTAGCTCTGGCTGCTCTTTGGTGGTGGTTGTTGCCTGAGGCTAGGGTTAAAGAGATGCCATGCTCATCTCTGGGAAGTCTCTAAGCACATTCAGCTCAGAATTTTGGCTCAGGAAATAAAATGCAGGAGTTTTGGAACCATGGCGGTATGTCTCAGCCCCTGCTAGAGCTGGCTTTTCCAGAAGCATCCAAGCATTCAGAGAGTGCCTTCATTCGCATTCTCTCTCTCACACACACTCTTGCTCTCTCACTCACTCCTCCTCAGGTGACTAGGGGACAGGCTGGACTCCACTTGATCTGTAATGAAAGTGCCCAAGGAAGAAAGAGTGCTGAGGGAGAAGGCCCACTCCTTGTCCTGCTCTGTTCTCACAAGGTTCGCAAACCCAGGGGGGCAGCAGGACAAAAGGGTAAAGAGAACAGGGTCTGGGGTCACACTATCTGGGCTGGAGTCCTGACTCTGCCACTGATCAGCTGTGTGATCTTAGGCAAGTTATGTAACCTCTCTGCACCTCGGTTTTCTTCAACTGTAAAAATGGGGATGATAACTGTACTTACTTTAAAAGATTGTCTTGAGAATGTAATGAGTTAGATTGTGAAGCATTTAAAACAGTCCCTGGCATACTGTAAATGCTATATAAGTGCTTTTGAAATAAAAAATAAAACTTTTAATGTTAGCAGTTCCCGTGTTATATCTATTTTCCTGAATTTAGCCATTACCTAGCTGTAAGTTTCAAGAGTTTCACTTAACTGATCTTGGGCCCCTGAGTGCATTTTTTTTCCTACTGGGAAAAAACTGAGTGCTGTCTTACACAGAGAGGAAAACCTAAAGAACAGCCGGTATCTAGGCTAAAATTTCAGCATAAAGGTGGAGTTGTCTCACTACACTGACGCCTGCCTGGGGATGCTTTTGAGGCTCCATTCTGCCTCTAGGGGGCTGAGCTGAGCATTCTCCAGAGCTTCGCCAGCCAGTGCCTTCTGGGAAGAGTTGCTCTAGTTGCCAAGCTAGGGGCATGGCTCAGCCTCCCCAAAGATGTAGGTGCTGCTATGGCAACAGACCTCCACTCTGAGGGCCTGCTGAGCAAGATGAAAGCCTAGAATCCAGGTCCAGATCTGGGTAGTCATCAGAGGTCATTCTGCCCGAGTGGCAGGCTAAGCTTCAGACAAAAGGGACGGGTGGTCAGCCCAGCTCCTCCTAGGCTGTCTTGCAAGGTCTCTCCTGTTTCCACATCAACCCAACCACAGAGCAGCATGCCTTCCGAATGATCTAGCACCAGAAAGGCATCCAAGATCAGCTTGCCAACTGTGTATAGTTCAGCCAGGAGCTCCTGGGAAGGGTCCCTGGGAGGAGCCAGGGACTGTCATCTGGGAAGGCTTCAGGCCTCAGGATGGGTCCCTGACAGCCGTCGGTCACTCTCAGAGTTGCACTCAGTAACAAGAACCCTGGTGATCCCCACCACAGGCCCCTGCATTCCCTGTGCCTTGTGACCAGGCAGGGCTGGGCCCAGCTGGGCCAGAAGAGTAGGGGTACAAAGGGCATAGCACATGGTTCACAGGCGTTGCCCACAGAGTTCAGTGCAGTTCTGTGGAAAGGGAATAAACATGTTTCCTTAACAACCAGTATACACATGAGGACTCATTCAGCAAAGGTTCTTTCCACGCCTGTTACAAAACGAGGCCCCGTGCCAAGTACTAAGGGGAGGGGCAGAAGATACAGAGATGAATTAAGTGTGGTCCTTGCCCTTAAAGACTTTGTCCTCTACCGGAGAAGCTGGCCATATAGGTAACTAGCTGTAATACGAGACCCAACTCTTTAACTGCTTTGACATTTGCTGGATATATCTTCTGGGCGGGGCACAGCAGAGAAGGAGAAAGAGAAAGTTCTACACTTGACAAGTTCGTATCCCAATGAGGGAAGCAGAGAAGTAAGAAGACAATGATAATATAACATGACAAGGATGCTGATGGGGTTAGCAGACAGAGCATTGGAAGCAAAGAGCAGGATTGCCTAACTGACACTTGGGGAATCTGGGAAAGCTTCCAGCAGGAACTTCTGAGAAACTAAGACCCACGGCTGCCACTGGACATGGCTACAATGTAAAGGGTCCCCCCTGGAGTAGCACACCACCATTTGTGGTAGCCCAGACTGAAAGGTGAATAGGAACTAGCCAAGAGCCCTTAGCAGATGTGAAAGTGAAAGTCGCTCAGTCGTGTCCAACCCTTTGTGCCCTCATGGACTATACAGTCCATGAAATTTTCCAGGCCAGAATACTGCAGTGGGTAGCCTATCCCTTCTCCAGGGGATCTTCCTGACCCAGGAATCGAACCTGGGTTTCCTGCATTGCAGGTGGATTTGTTACCAACTGAGCTATCAGGGAAGCCCTAGCAGGTGTGGTGAACCAAAAGTGGTTCAAAATGGTTAGAGTGGTAAATTTTATTATATTTTTTAATTAATTTACTTTTTATTTTTTTGTCAAACCATGGCATGGTGGGGGTCTTAGTTTCCTGATCAGGGATTGAACTGGTGCCCCCTGAGTGGAAGCACAGAGTCTTAACCACTGGACCGCTAGTGAAGTTCCCTAGAGAGTGGCAAATTTTTAAATTAAAATTTTGTCCTGTTTCCTTTATCATCTGGGCTCTCTCTCCACACACACGTTTTAAAATACAGTTGACCCTGGTAAATGTGGATGGAGGGAGTGTGGAAGCTGGAAATGCATCATTTTATGGCAATCATTATAGAGATTAGATTGGACAAAAACCATCCATAGCTGCTAAATTTAGTGGAGATTTTTAATGAGAAGTAGGATATTTGCATAAAGTGTCTCCCCATAGGCTGCTTATTATGGGCAAGGGAGAGACTGAAGAGTAGCTATAAAGTCAAGTGTCACTGACTCAATGGACATGAGTTTGAGCAAACTCTGGGAGTTGGTAATGGACTGGGAAGCCCGGTGTGCTGCAGTCCATGGGGTCACAAAGAGTCAGACATGACTGAGCAACTAAACAACAGAGTAGAGAAATCGGGCACCACCTTGAACTGGTGATCAAAATTAGCATCACCAATGAGAGACAGACGTACACTGAGTACCTCCACATCAGAAAGCATATTAGCTCCACAGCAGCGTGCCAGCAGGGAGGCACGACCCCAGTTGACTCGAGGAAACAACACAAGGAGCATTCATTCTGTTAAAAGTGCTAGCAGGAGAAGGAACTGTATGTAGTCTTCAGAAATCACCGGGTCATAAAAGACCCCCAAAATGCTGTGGAATGTTCCAGTTTAATGACAGCTAAAGAAGGAGCAACTCAGTTCAATACCTGACCCTAGAGTAACTCTGGTACTAGACAGGGAGGAATGTCCTGAAGGACATCAGTGTGTCACCTGACAAAAGAAAAATATGGACAGTAGAGGCAAGTATTGTGACCGTGTTCAGTTCATGAACTGAGAGCTGGGCCATGGCTATGGCAGAGGAGACACAAACTGAAGTGGAGGCGTAAAGGGTCATGGTGTGTACTCCTTACTCTCAAATGCCTCAGAAAAAGTGTGTATGTGTAAAAGATGGATATACAAATAGGTATATATGTGTATGGTGTGTGACCATATACTATATATACATAATTAAGTGTGCATATATGGATAGAGAAAGAGAGAGACAGAAACAGAGAGAGCCCTTGAAGATGTACAGCTGGCCTATGAACAACATATGTTTGACCTGCATGGATTCATTTATATGGGGATGTTTTTCAAAAGTAAAAACTACCATACTACACAGTTCTTGGGTGTAGAACTGCAGACACAGAGGAAACACATATATGTATAAGTTATACAGATACTCTAAGTTATACATGGATTTTCAGATTTTTTGACTGCTCAGATGGTCAGCGCCCCTAACCCTATGTTTTTCAAGGGTCAACTGTACATACAGAGTGTGTGTGTGGAGAGAAAAGCCAAATGATAATGGAAACAGGATAAAATTTTAACAGTAGGCGACTCTGGGTAAAGGGTATACAAGTGTTCCTAGTGCTATTTTTATTTGAAATTATTTCCAAATAATAAAACAATTATGATCAGGTGTCACAGACAGAGGACCAGGGTATAGGACATGATGGTTTGGTGTACTTTCTTACTGCAAAGTGATTACCCTCACTAGTGTTAGCTAACGCTTCCATCATGTTATATAATTACCATTTCGTTTTTGTGCTGAGAACATTTAAGATCTATTTTCTTAACAATTTTCAAGTTTATAATGCACTATTATTAGCCATAGTCAGCAGGCTGTATATTAGATCCCCAGAACTGACTCATACTTGGAAATTTGTATCCTTTGACCAAGATCTCCCCATTTGGCAGCAGCCAAATCTTGAACTGACTTAAGTGCTACAGTGGGAATCTGGGCTTTATCTGGAGGACAATGAGATACACACAACAGAAATACTTTTTTAAAAAGGCCTTGCACCACAATGTTGATTCATATTTGGATTTCTAATTTGTAGCTTTGGGTAGTTTGCAGATTTGGAATCATTGCAACATACACTGTATAACAGGGCTGGGAGGGAAGGTAAAAAGGTATATTCTTGAGACTTTCCTGGTACTCTATTGGTTAAGTCTCCATGCTTCCACTGCAGGGGGACACAGGTTAAATCCCTAGTCAGGGAACTAGGATCCCACATGCCATGCAGTGCAGCCAAAAAAAAAATTTTTCTTTTTTTTTTAAAAAAATATATAATCTCAACAGAGGTCAGGGAAGGGGCTTGGCTTCAGAGGATGCTCAAGGATGGAGAGAAAAAGGCAGCATGCTGTAGGCTGAGCAGAGGGAGGCAGAGGGCTAATTTTCTGAGTGCCTGTTATGTTTAGGTGACACTTCACCCTAGAGGTCCAAAGATGAGCATGGTGGTCCCTTCCCGAGAAGTTCAGTGGTGTCACCTTGCTGGAGGACTGGCGGGGTGGTGTCCTGGATCTGTCTGGGCAGCCAAGGAGGGCTTTGGCTTCAACCTGATCTTGCAGGACTATAGTAGGGGGCTGGAGGGGCTGTTGTTGTAGGGGGCTGTCTCTCTGGCAGACCTAGAGGATGGGGGTTGCGAAGAGAGCCTTGTGTTTTGTGAAGACTTACCAGGAAAGAAAGGCGAGATGCCTCCTTCAGACTCTGAGAATCAGGCCCCACCTACCCAGAGCAGAATCGTGGGGCTCTTACCTCCTGAGGTCAGAAGTCTCAGGGGGAGAATGGGAACTGCTTTTCCAGCCTCACCCTCAATTTCCTCTCCCCAATTCTTCCCTCTCTTCTGAAAGGAAGCCTGAAACCACATTCTGGAAGATCTGAGCACCTTCCCTCTGGGAAATCTTCAGTGACTCCACCCCAGAAAGACCTGGAGCTCCCGTCACAGCGGGAGCTGCCCACCTGAGACCTCTCCGTTGCCAGGGTAGTCTTCCTTCCCAGTGGTCCCTGCAGGACCCAGGCTACCCCTTTTCTGGAAGCCACTTCCCCAAATCCCAGAAATGCCCTCTGGCTCTGTGGACAGGTGCATCACCCTATTCTGGGCATGCTCCTGACTTCCTCACTGGTGTCAAAACTTCCTTTCCACTTCATGTTCTGTCCTTACTGTCCAGGAAAATCTGATGTCAGTAGGATAAATCATATAAACTGGGCTGTGGTCAAGCGTGAGCTAGCTGTGAAGTCAGCGTCTGTCCCCAGAATTGACTGGAACTTCAGGTACCTGAGACTCCGAGATAAAGACCTATTCAGTCAGGCAGGGCCTTCTTCCTGTTGCCTTAGGTGCGCCATTCAGGACTGGTTATGGACAGGGTGGAGAATGGAGGTGGGTGGGTAGGGATGATGGGGGGCCTGGAGGCAGGAAAACACATCAAGAGGCCGAGACTGCACGTCCAGGTGATGGTGGCCTGACCTCAAGTCTTGCTAGGGTGTGCAGGGCTAGGCTGGTGAAGTGAAAATGTGCAGAATGGAAGAGGCCTGACTTGGTGCCCAGACATGTGGACAAGTGGGATGAGAGAGTTGCCCAGGTTTCCTGCTTGGCCACATAAATGAGCATCAGTGACTTTATCGAGAAAGGGCTCATTGGGAGGGACAGACTGTGGGTTTGAGGGGGAGAGAAAGGATTCTAGTGTGGTTGGGGCTATCAGATTTGAGTTGCCTCTGGGACAGCCAAGCGGGGCTGGCCAGGAGGTGCTTGAATTGAAGCCACAGTGTGTGGTCTGGAGCACAGGGGCAAAGTTTGGCCTGGAAACAGAAAGTTTTAATATTTTAACCCAGACACGCACACCAGAACTTCCAACTTGGTACACTCCCCAGGTCATTCAGCCCAGGGCCTGCTGATAGAAGAAGGCATGGTTTTACAATGTCTCCTTAATAGTGGTGTGGAGCCATAAGCGCAACGGTTCTAGTGACCCAGAGACGTGGGAGTCCAGAGAGTCATGCCTCTCTGCAAACTACACAGCCGGCCTCTCCTTTTCTCCAAACCCCCATGAATGGTGTGCTCAGAAGGCACCGGCTGAAATATGTGTTGTGGGGGGTAGTTTGGGTGGGACATGGGTGCCCGGCAGAGAGTGGGACTTTTGTAAATCTGTTTGAACCCTCCCCTTTCAGAGCCTATTGAGCCCTCCTGTCTGCATCGGCACCGTCGCCAGTTCCCATCCCCTATACCACAGGAGGGCAGCACTGCGCTCTCAGCTGCCCAAGACGTTCTCAGGCTGATGCCAAGAGCAGATGGCTCCCAGTGAGCACTTCCGTTGGCCTCGGAGGGCACAGGATGGAGTGGGGGCTGGGGAGGGGTGCGGGGGATGGTGGCAGAGGTGACTTTTCTCCTAGGTTGGAAGAGTAACAATTGGTGTCTGAACTTCCCGCTTACAGAATACCTGCCTGCATGCTAAGTCGCTTCCGTCATGTCCGACAGCCCACCAGGCTCCTCTGTCCATGGGACTCTCCAGGCAAGAATACTGGAGTGGGTTGCTATGCCCTCCTCCAGAGCCCACTGCTCTACTTCCTGCTGCTGGCTCTCCTGATTGGCCTAGGCTAGTTTGGCACCTATACCCGACAAGTAGACAGAATGAAAAGAAATTGAGGGGTGGGGTGGAGAGAACAGAGGCAATGAGGGAGATCCAGAAAAATACAACCTAAATGGGAAACCATTTGGCTTGGGAAGAAAAGTACAGGTCAGTTTTCCGACTGGATGTCTATGGATATTTGCGGTTTTACCTACCACCTAGTAGCTGTGATACCTTAAACAAGTCACTTCATGTCTCTAATTGTCAGTCTCAGTTCAGTTCAGCTGCTCAGTCATGTCCGACTCTTTGTGACCCCATGGACTGCAGCATGCCAGGCTTTCTTGTTTATCATCAACTCCCAGAGCTTGCTCAAACTCATGTCCATCGAGTCGGTGATACCATCCAACCATCTCATCCTCTGTTGTCCTCTTCTCCTCCTGCCTTCAGTCTTTCCCAGTATCAGAGTCTTTTCCAATGAGTCAGTTCTTCATATCAGGTGGCCAAAGTATTGGAGCTTCAGCTTCAGCATCAGTCCTTCCAATGAGTATTCAGGACTAAGTTCCTTTACAATTGACTGGTGGGATCTCCTTGCAGTCCAAGGGACTCTCAAGAGTCTTCTCCAACACCACAGTTCAAAAGCACCAATTCTTCAGTGCTCAGCTTTCTTTATGGTCCAACTCTCACATCTATACATGACCACTGGAAAAACCATAGCTTTGACTAAATGGACCTTTGTTGGCAAAGTAATATATCTGCTTTTTAATATGCTGTCTAGGTTGGTCATAGCTTTTCTTCCAAGGAGCAAGCGTCTTTTAATTTCATGGCTGCAGTCACCATCTGCAGTGATTTTGGAGTCCAAGAAAATAAAGTCTGTCACTGTTTCCATTGTTTCCCCATCTATTTCCCATGAAGTGATGGGACTGGATGACATGATCTTAGTTTTCTGAATGTTGAGTTTTAAGCCAGCTTTTAGAAAATTATCTAAAGGGGCTCTTCTAGAAGATCTCCTTGGTTTCCTCCAGCCATGCTGTGTACTGCTGACACACACACCTGCAATCTGGTGGGCAGAGGGGAAGGCTGATACCCTAGGAAAAGGGCATCATGTGAAGTTTGGGAGAGGTGTGGTTTTTTTTGTTTGGCTTTGGTTTTTTGGAAGGGAGGATGGCTGTGGCACACAGCATGTGGGACCCTAATTCCCCAACTGAGGATGGAACCCCTCTGCATTGGGAGCATCAAGTCTTAACCACAGGACAACAAGGAAAGTCCTGAGAGGTGTTTTTAAGAAAAGAATTTCTTTAGAAGGAAGCAAACATGCGGAAAACATCCCAGTTGGTGAGAGAGGCTGAAAAAGACAAGTTTCTGAAAGACTTGGGTAAACTCATGGCTGACAGTTTACTGAAGGACTCAAGGACCATGGTGGGGTCTTTGCATCCCATGATGCCCTCGTCTGGGTTAGAAAGTGGAGTCTCACCCACAGGGTGGCATTTTTATACCCTTGTGTTCTCATGTCCTTCAAACACCCTGGCTCACGTCCTTGCTGCAGTATAGACATACCCACACCTTTTCCCACATCCTGAAACCACTGCCCAAAGACAGGCAAGGTGATCTGAAAATGAAGCCCAGCAGCTTCCAGGGTGCAGAGAGGAGGATTCCTCCCAGCCCCTCCTCCCTCTTGCTACTTCCGGTCCCCAATTGCAGTCTGGGCTCAAGTCCTGAAGAGCCAGCCCTTGGCCTCTTGCTCTGCCTGTGCTTTATGATGTTCATAATAACCCTGTGGAAACGATAAGGCTGGCCTTTTTCAATCCTGCCTCTGCACTGCAACCTTCCCTAATAGTGTTTTTCTCCTGCTACTCTTCTATTCAGAATGCCTCCAACTGCCTGCTCCCTTGAGTCCCAATTCATGGCCTGACATTCAAAGAGAAGATACCATTAATTTGGCACTTACAGTGTGCCAGGTATTAAATCTAAGCATCATGTGCCCCGATTCTGATAGCAAGTCTAGGACAGGACTTGCTAGGACCTCTGCTATTTGTCAAATGGGGATGAGTAAGTGGTCAGGACAACCCTGAAAAGCAGGTATTATTATTTCCCATGATACTAATTATGAGAGTGAGGCTTAGGGGAGGGAAGTAACTTGCCCAAGGTCATGATTAATAAAAGGACATGTCAGGATTCAAACCCAGGTCCTGATTCTAAATCCTGGGGATGTTTATATAGATGGCTCTTCAAGTCTCCCCCACCCGCAGCGTCCCTCACCCAGGAAGGTTCTGGCCCAGTGGACAAACCTTGTGATATATATTTTTGGTTACAGTTATTCCTGTGGAGATGACCACAGCCTTCCAGACACAGGGCACGTGGGATAGGTGCTCCACCTACAGGCAGCTGTTTAGCGGCTCAGTCGTGTCTGACTCTGAAACGCTATGGACTGTAGCCCCCCAGGCTCCTCTGTCCACGAGATTCTCCAGGCAAGAATACTGGAGTGGGTTGCCATGTCCTTCTCCAGGGATCTTCCCGACCCAGGGATAGGACCCACGTCTCCTGCACTGGCAGGTGGGTTCTTTACCTCTGAGCCACCTGGGAAGCCCGCACGTACAGCAACTACCTGCCACAACTGGCTCATCGTGTCCTGAGGATTGGCCATACAAGAAGGCGGCTGCCCCTGGAAACTTCCACAGCCTTCCCAGGAGAGGCACATCCCTGGCCTGGCACAACTCCTGATCTGTCTGGGGAGGAGGCACATCCTGGAAAGGCTGTTATCACAGAGAAGAGCTCCACCTGCCACTGCCGTGGAGCCGCCTTCAGGTACCCCCTCTGCTCCTATAGACCCTACTGACCTCTGGTGGGCAGAGTGTAAAGGTACTGCGCTGGCTGGGCAGCCTGAGAGGGCTTGGCTCTCAGTTAGGCTGTGCTCTCACATCTTCCGGTGTGGGGGAAGCCAGCTACTCCTACCAGGTTGATTCATCTATGCCAGTACTGCAGTGGGTAGGTCTCAACCTCACTAATGCCTCAGTTTCTTCATCTGTGAAACAGGGATAAACAAAGTCCCCTCCACCATACCTGAAAACCTGAGACAAAGCTTTAACTGGGGGGGGTGGGGGGAGATGGATGGGTTAATTCAAGATGCCAAGGCCCCAGGGGGGCACTTGTGAAATTCTTGGTACTTGACCAGAAGGATTAGATATTATTTATTAATAACAATGTGAAGCAACTTTTTTCATGTTGCAGCACACAGAGAACTTTTGTCTAGCACCCTGGGATGAAAAGGAAGAGCCATCTCAGACTCCACCCAGAACCACCCGCTGAGAGCACCAACATCTCAGCATTGCTGGAATCCTTTTGCCACCTGGGTGGCAAGCGCCGTCTGCTGTATACAAAAGTTGTTGCAAAAGCAGTGGTGAGCCTTGTCAGGATTCAAATTCCCTTCTTTCCACATGAAGACAGTCAGCCAAGGGTTTGGTGGGTAGCCCTGCCAGTGACCATAGGTGCAGGTGGGAATGGCCACTGAGCAGCAGGAAAGGGTCTTCTATGCCTGCCTTGGCCCCCAGGCAGAGCTCTGCAGACTCGGCTTTACCTGGGCTCCTTTTCTGAGGCAGAGAGGCAACAAGATCACAGCCACCCCACAGACCTCTGGGCCAATGCAGATTGCATCTGGGGATAATGTGCGCAGAGCAGAGACCAAAGACATGGTATCTGCTCAGAGCAGAATCATGGGCCCAGGGCATCTGCTGTCTGCCGCCCCACAAGCTGCTTCTCTTTCCTCTTTCTGCTACACTCGGGCCTTGTTGACTTGTTCATCCCCGAAGTCCTTAATGAGGGGCAGCCAACTGCCAAATACCATGTCAAGTACTGGGACCACAGGCTGGGACTGTTGGCTTCCAGCAACTCAGCCAGGTAGAAAGAAAGACATGGAAAGAGGGGCACTGAATAGGAAATGTCTATAAAGAGGAGGGAAGGCGCAGGAGGGCCTAAGCCTCAGGGAGTCGGGAAAGTTTGCAAGGACACTCAAAGAATAAATGGGGATGGGGGAGGGAAGAATAACTGGGGAGTAATGAGGCAGTTTTCCAGAGAGAAGGACATGTACAAAGGAAGCTTTGAGATGGGGAGAGTGAGGCATGTTCAAAGCACGTCAAGAAGTCCCGTTGTGCTAGGTGGGAGTAGGGGTAGGGTGATGAAACCAGGCTGGCAGCAGCCAGATCAGAGAGATGCCAGTGAAAGGAGTTTTTGAAAACTTATTTTTATTATTCTTATTTTATTTTTTAATATTTTGGCCACACCATGCAGCATGTGGTATGTCAGTTTCCTGACCAGGGATTGAACCCATGCCCCCTATGTTGGGATTGTGTAGTCTTAACCACTGGGCCACCTTGGAAGTCCCTGAAAGGAGTTTTTAATTCATTCTGAAGGCAATGAGGGGTGGGGTGGGGGGGTCGCTGGAGCATTCTGAATAGGGGAGCACTGTGATCCAAGGCACTATTAAGCAACACAGTTCTGGCAGCAGAGAGACGGGCAGGCTGTGAAGGACCTGCTGAAGAGGCCACTGCAGTTGTCTAGATTCTGTGGCTTCAAAGCCTGAATGAGGACGTTGTCAGGGAGGGTATAAAGGAGGGATTCAAGAGCCCTGAAATAAGCAGAATCAACAGAATGCGGTGGGTGTACAGAAGTAGGTGATAAGGGAGAGATCATGACAAAAGAGGGCTTCCCATATGGCGCCAATGCAGCAGACATAAGAGACGTGGATTGGATCCCTGGGTGGGGAAGATCCCCTGGAGAAGGACATGGCAACCCACTCCAGTATTCTTGCCTGGAGAATCCCATGGACAGAGGAGCCTGGCGGGCTACAGTCCATGGGGTCGCACAGAGTCAGACACAACCAAAGCAACTTAGCATGCACGCACAAGTATGTAAGGGGAGCTGAAGCCATGGTCATGAATGAGATGAGGAACAGAATTATGAATAAGAAGAGAAGAGGGCTAAGGATGGAACTCTGGAGCTAGTGCACAGGCACTTAAAGCACGAAAAGGAAATGAGAGAGAGCCAAGTGTCCTAGCAATGAAGGGAGGAGAGAATGGCTGTCAGAGCCAGATGTACCAGAAAAGAGAGCAGGGACATGAGGAGAGACATTTCAGCAGTGATGGAGGCAGGAACCACACTGCAGACGGCTGATTCCAGCAGCTGAGACTGAAGGGCAAGAAGTGACCAAAGCTGCAAGGGAGCTCTGTGTCAAAGGAGGTTTTTGTTGAAGGTATTTATTCAAATCTCCACATTGAGGGGGAGAGATGGAGAGAGAGGGAGAGCTTAAAGCTACAGGGAAGAGAGACGACATAAGTGAAGGAGCACGGCCCAAGGAGAGGCCAGGGGACTGGACCTGAGTACATGGGGGAGGTAGTTCTCAACTGTGGGCAGGACGAGGGGTTCAGGGTAGGGCTATGAGGGAGTTCTCCTGGGATCGCCACCTGAGGATGGGAAGGAATGCAAGCAGGACTGGGCTGCAAAGCAGGTTGGACAAAGGCCTCAGCCAGCCCCATTGGGAAGCTCTGAAGCTAGGAGCTGAGACCAGGGGCTGGACCTTTACACCCCCTCATCAGTCATTCACTGGGTACAGGCTGCCCCAGGAAGTTGGCTGGCCTTTGGGCAAAGCAGCTCTCTTCCGTGGAGACAGTCCCCAGAGGGGTCTGCCAGCTGAGGGCTGTGGGCTTAGGCACTGAGTCCTTCCATCATGAAGAGGGTCCAGGGAAGTACATACAATGCCCGCCACAGAGAGGAAGGGAGTGCCATTGCACTTGAGTTGAATCTTTGGGCCAGTCGGGTTGAGGCTGAAGTTTTACACTGTTGGCCTGAATTTTGCTCCATGAAAATGGAAACAGGTCGTTCTGCTGAAAGGGGGTGCTGGCGGGGGTTGTGGGCTGGAGGCAAATGGAATGAATGGTGGTGGGATGGCTGCTTCGGGACCCGGAAGAGGACCTGCCCAGGGGCAGAGGGCTGGATCGCCAGGTGGCGTTGGGGTCTATGAAACTAGAGAAAGAATCATTTTGGCAGGCTCAAATAGCATTCAGGTTTCAGGGTCCCTCATCCTCAGCTATATGGCTCTGTCCTCCCTTGGATTTAAATAGTTTGTACTAGGAAATGTCTATATATCATTTAGAGAACAATATTATGTTGCACCATGTTCCTAAATTCAGAAACTTTTTACCTCAACTATTTTCTAAACAAGGGCTTCCCTAGTAGCTCAGCTGGTAAAGAATCCATCCGCAATGCAGAAGACCCCAGTTCCATTCCTGGGGTGGGGAGATCTGCTGGAGAAGGGATAGGCTACCAACTCCAGTATTCTTGGGATTCCCTGGTGGCTCAGCTGGTAAAGAATCCGCCTAAACAAGACCTAAATTCAAGAATGCCGGTATCTAACTCATTTTTGTTATGATAATAGTTAATTATGCTAATGGCAACAATCTGGCTAACCGGAAATAGAACAATGTGGATATTAAACATGGCAACCCAATCAGAAAACTCTTTCAGAGTTGACAATAAAGAAAATAAACACGTCTATGAGCAGATGAGTGAAAATTACAGGAGTCAGGATTAAATCTAATTAGTAGGCAAATCCAAAATGTGGGAAAATTCAAAGGAAAATTAATTAGGAAGTCACAAAAGCAAAGCCATTGCTGTGATGATGAAATCAGAACAGATAGCTTGTCAGGTACTAGAGTGACAAAAAACAAGTACATGGCTCAATTAAATGGGCTTTGAAAATCCACGCAGGAACTATGTGGAGAGTTATTAAAAAATGATGCTTTGCTTTTCAGAGAAGAGAGGGTCCCCACACAATGGGGAGTGGTTAGAATGAGAACTCACTCAGCTGAGAGTGTGGGCTACACCGCCAACTGTGCCTCTCACAGGAAACCAGCTTGTCATCCACGAGTAACTGTGAGTGAGTAGCAACAACTTGTGTAACTGGCAGTAGCAATATGACTCCTAGGAAATAAATGACACAGCCAAAATATAGAACAAAGTCAACATTTAAGATGGGGCCTCCCCCTGCTTCCCCACACAGACTTGCTACTGAGCACAAGTTTTTTCTGGATAGCTCGTACAGCTCCTTCCAGCAGCCTGTCAGATCCAGGCAAGAGTTCCAATATCTCCAACCACTGTCCACCATCCCCCAGCCTCTAGTCTCAGAAACACACATGCACAGAGTATAATGATAACGCCTACTTGATCATGCTCCACACAGTCTATTAAGGGCTTTGCTTTTTTAAAAAGCTATTACTTGTTTATTTGGGGCTGTGCTGGGTTTTCATTGCTGTGTAAGCTTTTCTCTAGTTGCAGTGAGCAGGGGCTACTCTCTAGTTGCGGTGTGCAGGCTTCTCATTGCAGTGGTTTCTCTTGTTGTGGAGCACAGGCTCTAGGGCTTGCAGGCTTCAGTAGCTGGGACACGTGTCTCAGTAGCTGTGACTCCCAGGCTCTAGAGCACAGGCTCAGTAGCTGTGGTGCATGGGCTTAGTTGCCCCTCAGTATCTGGGCTCTTTCCAGATTAGGGAGCAAACCCGTGTCTCCTGCATTGGCAGGCAAATTCTTTACCACTGAGCCACCAGGGAAGCCCCAGGGGTGTGCCTTCATGATGTCATTTTTTTTTTCCTCTGAAGAACTCTATACAGCAGGTATAGGCAGACTTTGCTTTTTTTTTTATTTTTCAATTAAAAATTGGGGTATAGTTGATTTACAATGTTGTGTTAGTTTCAGATGTATACCAAGTGAATCAGTTATATATATATACCCACTCTTTTTTAGATTCTTTTCCCATATAGGCCATTACAGAGTAAAGTTCCCTGTGCTATACAGTTGGTCCTTATTAGTTATCAATTTTACATATAGTAGTGTGTATGTGTCAATCCCAATCTTCTAATTTATCCCTCCTCTCCCTTACCCCCTGGTAACCATGTTTATTTTCTACATTTGTAACTCTATGTTTTGTAGATAACTTCATTGGCAGCCTTTTTTAAGGTTCCACATATAAGTGATATCATATGGTATTTGTCTTTGTCTGACTTGCTTCACTCAGTATGGCGATCTCTAGGTCCATCCATGTTGCTGCAAATGGCACTATTTCCTTGGCCGAATGATATTCCGTTGTGTATATACACCACATCTTCTTCACCCATTCCTCTCTCAGTGGACATCTATGTTGCTTCCATAGTATTGCAGTGAACACTGGGGCATATATCTGGGGAAAACCAGACCTTGTTTTATTGTGCTTCACTTGAGTGCACTTTGAAGATACTAGGGGGAGAGGTGGTTGTTGTCATTTTTGGCGGCTCTATTGCATGTAGGATCTTAGTCCCCTAATCAGGGATCGAAACCATAGGCCCTTGCAATGGAAGTGTGGAGTCTTAACTGAACCACCAGGGAAATCCTGCAGACACTGTGTTTTTTTTGCAGATTGAAGGTTTGTGACCACCCTTCACTGAGCAAGGGCTTCCCAAGTGGCTCAGTCATAAAGAATCCACCTGCCAATGTAGGAGACAGAAGAGACTCAAGTTCAATCTCTGGGTCAGGAAGATACCCTGGAGTAAGAAAAGGCAACCCACTCTAGGATTCTTGCCTGGAAAATTCCATGGACAGAGGACACTGGTGGGTTACAGTCCATGGGATCTCAGATAGTGGGACACGACTGAGCCACTGAGCATGCATTGAGCAAGTCTACTGGCGCCATTTTTCTAAGAGCAAATTGCTTACTGCATGTCTCTGTGTCACATCTGGATATTTCTTGAAATATTTCATATTTTTCATTATTATATGTGTTACTGTGATCCATCATCAGTGATCTTGATGTTACTACTGCAAAAAGATTATGACTCAATGGAGGCTCAGATGCTGGTTAGTATTTTTAGAAATAAAGTCTTTTTAAATTAAAGTATGTACATGTTTTTATTTTAGACATAACGCTATTGTACACTTAAGGGACTATAGTATAATGTAGAAATAACTTTTATATGCACTGGTAAACCAAAAAATTCATATGACTCACTTCACTGCAATATTTGCTTTATCGCAGTGATCTGGAACCAAACCCACAGTATCTCCAAGGTGTGACTGTACTATTATCTTCACTTTCTAGATGAGGACATTGACTCATTAAGAGGTAAAGTGACTTGGTCAAGGTCACAGGCAGTACATGATAGCACCCAAACAATCTGATGGCAAGGTTGTACGTTTCCCAGGAGGGCTATGATACCTCCCACATTTTGAGGACTACACCAGTGATTTTTTAAAATTAACTAATCTACTTATTTGACTGCACTGGGTCTTAGTTCAATCCCTGGGTCAGGAAGATCCCCTGGAGTAAGAAATGGCCACCCACCACAATCACAGAAAACTAACCAAACTGATCACATGGGTCATAGCCTTGTCTAACTCAGTGAAACTATGAGCCATGCCATGCAGGGCCACCCGAAATGGATGGGTCATGGTGGAGAGTTCTGACAAAACGTGGTCCACTGGAGAAGGGAATGGCAAACCACGTCAGTAATCTTGCCTTGAGAACCCCATGAACAGTATGAAAAGGCAAAAAGATATGATACTGAAAGATGAACTCCCCAGGTCGGTAGGTGCCCAATATGCTACTGGAGAAGGGTGGAGAAATAGCTCCAGAAAGAATGAAGAGACGGAGCCAAAACAAAAACAACACCCAGTTGTGGATGTGACTGGTGATGGAAGTAAAGTCCAATGCTGTAAAGAACAATATTGCATAGGAACCTGGAATGTTAGGTCCATGAATCAAGGTAAATTGGAAGTGGTCAAGCAGGAGACGGCAAGAGTGAACACTGACATTTTAGGAATCAGTGAACTAAAATAGACTGGAATGGGCAAATTTAATTCAGATGACCATTATATCTACTACTGTGGGCAAGAATCCCTTAGGAGAAATGGAGTAGCCCTCATAGTCAACAAAAGAGTGCAAAATACAGTACTTGGGCACAATCTCAAAAATGACAAGATAATCTCTGTTCATTTCCAAGGCAAACCATTCAATATCACAGTAATCCAAGTCTATGCCCCAACCACCAATGCTGAAGAAGCTGATGACCTACAAGACTTTCTAGGACTAACACCAAAAAAAATGTCCTTTTCATCATAGGGGACTGGAATGCAAAAGTAGGAAGTCAAGAGATACTGGGCCTTGTTTGGCCTTGGAGTACAAAATGAAGCAGAGCAAATGTTAACAGAGTTTTGCCAAGAGAATGCACTGGTCATAACAGACACCCTCTTCCAATAACACAAGAGAGGACGCTACACATGGACATCACCAGATGGTCAATACCGAAATCAGATTGATTATATTCTTTGCAGCCAAAGGTAGAGAAGCTCTATACAGTCAGCAAAAACAAGACCGGGAGCTGACTGTGGCTCTGATCATGTACTCTTTATTTCAAAATTCAGACTTAAATTGAAGAAAGTAGGGAAAACCACTAGATCATTCAGGTATGACCTAAATCAAATCCCTTACAATTATACAGTGGAAGTGACAAATAGATTCAAGGGATTACATTTGATAGACAGAAGGCCTGAAGAACTATGGACTGAAGTTTGTGACATTTTACAGGAGGTGGTGATCAAAACCATCCTGAGAAAAAGAAATGCAAAAAGGCATAATGGTTGTCTGAGGAGGCTTTACAAATAGGTGAGAAAAGAAGTGAAAGACAAAGGAGGAAAGGAAGGATATATCCATCCTTTCCAGAGTTCCAAAGAATAGCAAGGGGAGATAAGTAAAGCCTTCCTAAGTGATCAATGCAAAGAAAGAGAGGAAAACAATAGAATGGGAAAGACTAGAGATCTCTTTAAGAAAATTAGAGATACCAAGGGAACATTTCATGCACAGATGGGCTCGATAAAGGACAGAAATGGTACAGACCTAAGTGAAGAAGAAGATATTAAGAAGAGATGGCAAGAATACACAGAAGAACTATAGGAAAAAGATCTTAATGACCCAGATAACCACAGTCAGGTGATCACTCAGCTAGAGCCAGACATCCTGGATTGTGAAGTCAAGTGGGCCTTAGGAAGCATCACCAAGGACAAAGCTAGTGGAGGTGATGGAGTTCCAGCTGAGCTATTTCAAATCCTAAAAGATGATGCTGTGAAAGTGCTGCATTCAATATGCCAGCAAATTTGGAAAACTCAGCAGTGGTCACAGGACTGGAAAAGGTCAGTTTTCATTCCAATCCCAAAGAAAGGCAATGCAAAAGATTCTTCAAACTACCACACAATTGTACTCATCTCACATGTTAGCAAAATAATGTTCAAAATTCTCCAAGCCAGGCTTCAATAGTATGTGAGCTGAGAACTTCCAGATGTTCAAGCTGAATTTAGAAAAGGCAGAGGAACCAGAACTCAAATTGCCAATGTCCACTGGAGCATAGAAAAAGCAAGAGAATTCCAGAAAAACTTCTGCTTCGTTGACTACATTAAAGCCTTTGACTGTGTGGATCACAACCAACTGTGGAAAATTCTTCAAGAGATGGGAATACTAGACCACCTGACCTGCTTCCTAAGAAATCTGTATACAGTTCAAGAAGCAACAGTTAGAACCGGACACGGAACAACGGACTGGTTCCAAATTGGGAAAGGAGTACGTCAAGGCTGTATATTGTCATCCTGTTTATTTAACTTCTATGCAGAGTACATCATGAGAAATGCTGGGCTGGAAGAAGCACAAGCTGGAATCAAGATTTCCGGGAGAAATATCAATAACCTCAGATATGCAGATGACACCCCACTTATGGCAGAAAGTGAAGAGGAACTAAAAAGCCTCTTGATGAAAATGAAAGAAGAGAGTGAAAAAGCTGGCTTAAAACTCAACATTCATAAAACTAAGATCATGTCATCTGGTCCCATCACTTCATGGGAAATAGATGGGGAAACAGTGGTAACAGTGTCAGACTTTATTTTGGGGGGCTCCAAAATCACTGCAGATGGTGATTGCAGCCATGAAATTAAAAGACGCTTACTCCTTGGAAGAAAAGTTATGAACAACCTAGATAGCATATTGAAAAGCAGAGACATTATTTTGCCAGCAAAGGTCCGTCTAGTCAAGGCTATGGTTTTTCCAGTGGTCATGTATGGATGTGAGAGTTGGACTGTGAAGAAGGCTGAGCACCGAAGAATTGATGCTTTTGAACTGTGGTGTTGGAGAAGACTCTTGAGAGTCCCTTGGACTGCAAGGAGATCCAACCAGTCCATTCTAAAGGAGATCAGCCCTGGGATTTCTTTTGGAAGGAATGATGCTAAAGCTGAAACTCCAGTACTTTGGCCACCTCATGCGAAGAGATGACTCATTGGAAAAGACTCTGATGCTGGGAGGGATTGGGGGCAGGAGAAGAAGGGGACGACAGAGGATGAGATGGCTGGATGGCATCACTGACTCGATGGATGTGAATCTGAGTGAACTCCGGGAGTTGGTGATGGCCAGGGAGGCCTGGTGTGCTGCGATTTATGGGGTTGCAAAGAGTCGGACATGACTGAGCGACTGAACTGAACTGAACCCAGCCCTGGCCTGCAGACAATAAGAAAGTGCTAAGCTTTTTCACAAAGGGATCAGGGCGCCATGCCCCAAATGTAAAAACAGAGATGGAGGGAAATGAAGCTCCCTGGCAGAGCAGATGAAAACTAGGGACACCAAGGGTTCCACAAGCACTGCTACAAGGCGGAAATGGAGATCAAGTCAGGAAAGGATACAAGAGGACACAGACAGAAACCTGCTCTGAGGGTGGCCAGCCTGGGTGCTGTGGTTTGGTCTCCATTTGTTTTGCCAAAAGTTTTCACTTGGGTCTCAGGTTCAAAGGATTTGTTAACAAAATAAGTGACTCGTTATATACAAATAAATAATACAGATATTTATTAGAGAATTATCTAGCTTACATTCAACATACTAACATTAAAAGAAAAGAGAAATAGAGCAGAGAATACGTCACCAAATTGGGTTTTGACCAACATCCATACTTAAAGTCCCATGTCACAGCACATCTGGAGTCCAGATTGGGAAAAGGATCCCAGGCAGCGTGTCTGCTCAATGAGTAAGATTTCAAAGATCACAGTTCAGAGTTCCTGCTTATAATTCCTGGACAGACGAAAACTGATATCGTCATCAACCTGTGACCAAACTGTAAGCCTGGTTTCCTGTTAATGATGTTTGTTTTGTTTTGTAAAACTTGGAATGCAGCTATGCCTGGGGCTTGGTTGGCCAGGCCCCCTCCAGGGACTCAACAATCTCAAGATGTCTCCCCCATCTTATCTATCGTGCTATGAGTCTTGCACTCAAAGCAGGCAGTCACTCCCAATCCGAGCAGTGTCCAGGCAGGTTAGAAGCAAGGTCAGAAGCCTGCTCTGCTTGCCTCTGAAGCCTAAACAAGACTACTTAAAAAAATTTCCCTAACACCATTACCAGAAATTCAGTTGATCTGAGCTGTCCCAGAGCTAGAGACACATGGGATTCACGTTCAAGCTTAGCACAGGTGGGGGTGCCCATCACTGCAGTCCATTCATTCAAGCAATAGCTAGTATTTAGCATGTGTCTATTTATCAGACACTTACCATGTGCCAAGTGCTATTCTAAGCACTTTGCAATATTAACCCACTTCATTCTCATAACCCCATGAGAGGGGTATTGCTATTGTCTCCATTTTCCAGATGGAAAGTCTGAAGCACAAGCAATATTAAGTGACTTGCCTCAGATTATACAGGTAGTAAGTGGCAGAGCTGGGATTCAAACTCGGGCACTCTGGCCCGCAGTGCCCGTGCTCCTTGGTGAGTGTGGTCCAGGGCCTGGGCTAGTACACAGCGAGAGAGGTTAGAGCCGTGAGCAGCACAGACTTGGCCCCTGCCCCGTGCTCACCTTCTAGCGTGGCCCCAGGGTGGTCGATGGGTGATTACAGCGCATGGTGACGAGCCCCTCGGTCAGGGTGGGCATGCTGTGACACTGCTGCAGAGGGCCCAGTGGCGGGGCTCCAGTGCAGCAGCCAACAGGTTACAGGGACTCCTTTCTCAGGCCCAGCTTCAAAGAAGCCAAACAAAAGTCAGGGACCCATTTCTGGTGGTGCAGTCTCCTGTTCGGCCCCCACTCTGAAACCTGGAAACCAAACCACTGTGAGTGGGGCTGCCATCAGGAACTGCAGGAGTGCAGGAACCAAGCGAGGATTCTTCCTCGTGTCTGGGGTCTCACAATGGGGGCTCCCAACAGACCTGCTTCCTTGTCGCTCTTTCCTTGAAGAGACAGCAAACTCCCTGAGGAGCCAAGGCCTGCATCTTTCTCAGTCATACCCTCAGCATCCAGCACAGGCGGGGACCTAGTCAGCACTCAATAAGCGCTGATTCATTCATTCAACCATTATTTATTGAGCATCTCCTACATTACCAGGAACTACTAGGCTCTGAGATACAACAGTGACCCCCTCAAAAAACATCCGTCCTCACTGTGGGAGTGCCGGACAGTAAACAAAATGAGCAACAAAAATACACAGGAGGGCTTCCCTGGTGGCTCAGTGGTGAAGAATCTGCCTGCCAGTGCAGGAGAAATGGATTCAATCCCTGGTCCAGGAAGATCCCACTTGCCAAGGAGCAACTAAGCCCATGTGCCACAATGACTGAGCCCACAGGCCCTAGAGCCTGTGCTCCGCAACGAGAGAAGCCACTGCAGTGAGAAGCCCGTGCACCCCAACTGGAGAGTAGCCCCCATAGTAACAAAGGCCCAGCACAGCCAAAAATAAATAAGCAAATAAAATACACAGGCTCTGAAGGGAAAAGGAAATCAAGGAAGGAAGATAGGAAGTATTGGGGGGCGGGTAATGAGATTTTAGATAGAATGGGCAGCAAAGAGCTCTCTGAGAAAATGGCATCTAAGTCAAGACCTGAAACAGGGCAGGGGATGGGCCATGCCTATACCTGAAGGAAAAGTGTTCGAGGCAGGGGAACAGCAAATGCAAAGGTCTCAGGGAAGAATGTGTCTGACATATCTGAGGGTCAGGGAGAAGACCACCAGGGCTGGAGGGAGTGAGCTGAGGGGGTCATAGCAGGAGCTGAGGTCAGAACAAATGAACAAGGAGTGGAGATTGTGTCTGGTGCCTAGGAGTGGGAGAGCCAAACCAGATGCCGGCCTGGCAGCCCTCCAAACCCTGCTCAGACTCACAGGGGAGGCAGGGGAGGTCCCACAGGAATGCCTATTAATAACTCCCTCTCTCCAGCTCATTCCAAAGGCCTCACTGGATTCTCAGGCCTGGATTCCCCACTCCACCCCCAACCTCGAGGCCTGGGAGGACAGATGGGGGCTTCCTTGAAACTCCTCCTCCTCAGTCTGGAATTAGGGCTGAGCCAGCAGAAGCAAGCTGAAATTAAGAATTGACCTTTGGGTTGGGGAGGGAAGAGGGAAGGGGATTTAGGACCAGGGGACACATGTACACCTGTGGCTGATTCATGTCAATGTATGGCAAATACTGTGGTAGAATTAGCCTCCAATTAAAATAAATAAATTAATTAAATAAAATCACCACCACCACCCCCCCACAAAAAAGAATTGACCTTTAGGGACTTCCCTGCTGGTCCAGTGGGTAAGACTCCATACTCCCAGTGCAGGGGGCCTGGATTCCATCCCTGGTCAGGGACCTAGATAACATCTGCCACAACTAAGAGATCGCATGAACAAGAATCTGAATAAGAATCAACTGATTCTTGTTGATGTTTGACAGAAAAGAACAAAATTCTGTACAGCAATTATCCTCCAATTAAAAAATAAAGTGGAAAAAAAAAGTCTACAAATTCTGGAGAGGATCTGGAGAAAAGGGAACCCTCCTACACTGTTGGTGGGAATATAAGTTGGTGCAGCCACTATGGAAAACAGTATGGAGGTTCCTCAAGAAAAAAGAGAGAGAGACTGCATGCTGCAACTAAGACCCAGTACAACCAAAAAAAAAAAAGCAAACAAAAAAGAAAAAAACACAGAAACAAAAATAAATATTAAAAAAAGAATTGACCTTTAGAGTTTATGCAGTCCACCCTTCTACCTTCAGAAAGTACTCCACTCACTTGTCCTTTGAGATGCTATGATGAAGGGCATGATGGGATGTGGACACCTATTCCCTCTAGTCCTTCTGAGAGAAAAAATCTTTTCAATTAGGGTCTTTAGACAGCAAATTCTCTTTCAAAGTCCTGCTTTCCCACCTGCCTTCCTGACTCTGGTTCTGCCTTCAGAGGCAAAAGGAATAAGTGGCCTTGGGACTTCCTTGGTAGTCCAGTGACTAGGACTCTGAGCTTACACCGCAGGGAGCACAGGTTCCACCTCAGGTCTGGAACTAAGAACCTGCAAGCCTCAAGGCCAAAAAAAAAAAAAAAAAAAAAAGAATAAGTGGCTTTGCCTTCCTTTGGGGATCTGGGGACTGCACTGGTGCCCAAAGAGTCAAAAGTCAAACCCTCTATTATCTAAAAGATGATTTGTAGTTCTTTAGATATTTTGGCTATCAGTTTCTATATATACTTTTCTGTATCACTTCCTGTATTACTTCTGTATATACTTTTCTGTATTACTTCCCACTGGCTCAGACGGTAAAGAATCCTCCCGCAATGCGGGAGATCTGGTTCGATCCCTGGGTCAGGAAGATCCCCTGGAGAAGGAAATGGCAATCCACTCCACTATTCTTGCCTGAAAAATCCCATGGACAGAGGAGCCTGGTGGGCTACAGTCCATGGGATCGCAAAGAGTCAGACACGACTGAGCGACTAACACTATTCTGTGGCTTGCTTTTTCACTCTGTTAATAACACAAACTCTTTTAATTTTAATGTCATCAAATATAGCCATCTTTTCTTTTATGATTAGTATTTTTGTGTTTTAGAAGGTCCTTCATTTCCCAAAGACAATGAAACTTTTTGCTGTATTATTTTCTAGAAGTTTTATATTTTTACTTCACACATTTAGATCTATGATTTACCTAGAATTGATTTCTGTGGATGATATAAGGGAGTGGTCAACTTTTATTTTTGCCATATGGATAGACAGTTGTCCCAGCAGTTTTTTTTAATCCTTTCCCAGTGGCACCTTTGTTGTATATCTGTTATATCTGTACAGGATATGTCCAGGTGTTTCTGGACATTCTATTCCATTTCATGGATCTATTTGCCTATCACTGCCTATTTGCTCTTTTAATTATTTTCACTATATAGTAAGATAATATCTAGTAGAATAAGTCTTCCCACTAGTTTTTCAAGAGTGCTCTGGCTATTCTTGGACCTTTTTATTTCCATATAATTTAAATTAGCTTGTCAGTTCTCCCGCACTTACGCACAGATATACAAATGCTGGGATTTCTGAAAGGGGTCCCATTGAATCTATAAATCAGTTTGCAGAGAATTGACACCTTAAACATATTGCATCTTCCAGTTTGTGAACACAGTACATCACTCCACTGATTTAGGTTTTCATTTTTCTCAATAATCTGTTATAGCTTTCTATGTCAAGGCCTTGCATGTGTTTTTCTAGATTTATCCCTGGGTACTTTTTATGCTATTGCAATGACTTAACATTATATTTTTGAAGTTTCCAACTGTTTGTTGATCATATACAGAAATACAATTGATATTCAATGTTGTCCACGTGTTCAGCAACCTTTCTAAATTCATTTATCAATTCAAATGCTTATCCTTCAATTCTTTTGAATATTCTATGTACACAATCCTGTTTTCCGTTAACAATTACAGTGTTGTTTCTTCCTTTCCAAGTCTTTAAAGTTTTTGTTTTTTTACTTCTCTTATTGCACTGCCTAGGATTTCCAACACAATGGTAATATGGGGAATCCCTCGCTCATTTCCTTTTAGGAGGCAAGATTTTAAGTATGATTACTTGGTGTAAGATTTTTTTTTTTACAGATACCTTTTATCATAACTAAGAAATATCTTCTATTCATGATTCCTTATTCTCATGTATATCCTTACAATAAATTCTTGTCATTTATGATAACTTGAATATCTATTATAACACCCTAAAAAGCCTAATTAAAACAATAATAATTTTGACACTTTCTTCTAAATATTTATATCTCTCAAATTTTCTGGGGGGTTTTTTGTTTGTATTTGTAAGATTTATCTATTTTGGCTGTGGTGGGTCTTCACTGATATACAAGGGCTTTCTCTAGTTGCAGCAAGCAGAGGCTTCTCTTCCTTGCAGTATGAGAGCTTCTCATTGCAGTGACTTCTCTCTTATTTCAGAGCACAGGCTCTAGGTGCCTGGGCTCAATAGTTGTGGCACATGGGTTTAGTTGCTCTGCGGCATGTGGAATCTTTCCAGGCCAGAGATGGAAGCCATGTCCCCTGATTGGCAGGCAGATTCCTATCCACTGTGCCACCAAGGAAACCCCTCTCTCAATTTTTTGATTTTATTCAGTGAGGTAGAACTTCCAGAATAATATTGAGTAATAGCAGTGATGGCAAGCATGCCAGCCTTGTTCCTGACATTAATGAAATTGCCTCTAGAATTTCATCTGGATCCTATCTGTTAATACTTTATTTAGAACTTTTAGAACTATACTCAGGATTTTTATATCTGTTTGCAGGTGAGATTGGTCCATATATTTCTTTCTTCTGTATCACTGTCAGGTTTGGTATCAGTTATCCTATTTCATATCAAAAATTGGGAAAACTTATCTTTTTCTATTCCCTAAAACAGTGTAAGATCTATTTACTTAAGCTCTACTAGAACTCAATGACATATACTCATCACCCAAGATCAGCACTGTTAATATCTTAATGCATACGTACACTTTCAGATCTCTGTTTATGTGCATATGTATGTGAGTAGACATGAACAAATAAGTTCTCTCTCCACACTGTTCTGCAAACTTTTTTTCAGCCAACAATCTCCACCATTTTAATAAATTTTCATCTCAACTAATACCATATATTTACATTTTCCCAATTGACCTCCAAATGACCCTTATAGCTGGCTTGTCCAAACCAAAACCCAATTCAGAACAAGGCATAATTGAATCTGATTGTTTTGAAAGGGGAATATTTTTCTAACAACTATATTTGTCTTAAAATGGTAATGGGTGCTTTGTGAAATTGTAAGTTTACCCTCACTGGAGACTTTCAAGCAAAGCCTGGACCAATATGTGTCTGAATCCCTGCATGTGGGACATTAGAGCATGTGATGTTTAAGGCCGGTTCTAAATTTATGAATGACTTTCTCCAAATCCTATTTTTATGCCAATTCTACACTGGATCTCATCCCCTCCTGCCTATTCAAATACATCACTCCAGTAATTCCTCTCTTTCCTACATTATCAACTTTTATTTCTGTCTTGGCTTTTTCCTCATCACCATTCAAATATGTTGTTATTTCGCCCATCTCGAAAATACCTACTGTCAACCTTATTTCCCACTTCATCTACTCCCAATTCTTTCTTTTCCTTTTATAGCAACACTAAAAACAGTTGCGTGTATTCATGGCTTCCAATTCCTCTTTTATTCTCTCTGGAACTCACTCCTCCAGGCTTTTGCTCATACCACTCCACTGAACTGCTCTTGTCAAGGTCTCCAATGACCTCCATATCACTAAATGCCACAGCCATTTCCAAATCGTCATCTTACTTACATGTGGTGGTCATTTGGCTGTTTGCTCTCAGAGCCATTCCCTCTTCTCCTGCTCTGCGGCGTAGAACAGACATTTCCCAGCCACCCTGTCCCTCTGACTTCCTGATACATTTGGCCAATGAGAATCAATGGCTTAAGATGAAAGAGCAGAGAAGTGGACAAGTGAGGGTATTCCCCTTCCTTTCCCTCGTTTGGAGTGTCATCTCCAGCGGTGACTGTACATCCTCTGTGGTTCCCCCTAGATAGGCCTCCCCCCATGGACAAAACTCCTGCAGGGCTAGCCTTCCTGCTTCTGCTGTGTGGTCCCTGATCTGGACTTAAGGGACATCACTTTTACCTCCAGTAGAGGAGAAGTCGGATGGCATCACCAACTCAATGAACATGAGTCTGAGCAAGCTCCAGGAGTTGGTGATGGACAGGGAAGCCCGGCGTGCTGCAGTCCCTGGGGCTGCAAAGAGTCAGACACGACTGAGCAACTGAACGGAACTGAACTGAGAGGAGAAGCAGCTTTCTGCTGTTGCTAAATTTCTGGGTTAATTAACCATCACCTCCTTGGCTTCTCAGCTCTTCCCAGGACGAATAGGTCTCACCTAAGTAAGCAATTCCTCATGTTAAATTTTCCTGTTTACAATTCTGAGTGTGGCTTCTGTTTTCTAACTGGCCCCTGTCTGATATAAAACACCTACTTCTCTTAGCTGTCAGGATATTTCTGTTTTCCTTTGACTTGACTAGCCATTTCTATTCAGTATTCCATGCTGATTTCTCCTCATCTCTTGACCATTTAAAGATGGAGTGCACCAGGATTCAATCTCTGGACCTATTTTCTTTGCTATTTACACTTACATCTTTGGGAGTCTCAGCCTATCTCATGGATAACATCTCTTTAAATAACACCAATGTGCTGAAAACTCCCAAATTTCTATCTCTAGCTGGACCTCCCCGCCTGACTACATACTCAATTGCCAAGCTGACATCTCCACTTCAATAGCCAATAGGCATTTCAAACATAACATGTCCAAAACAGAGCACTTGGCTATCTCCTGAATGGGGTTCCTCCTCATCTCAATAAATTGCACTTCAATTCATCCAAGTTATTTGACCACAAATCAAGAAGTTGTCCTTGATTTCCCTCTTCACCTCACTTCTCACAGTCTAGCAGCTAGTACTGATAACAAAACCTCCAGAACACCACTCCATTCACTTTTTCTCACTTTCTGTACTACCCCAGTCCAACCGCTCTCATCTCTCACCTGGGCTACTACGCTAGTCTTCTCCTTGGTCTCCCTGCTTCTCTTCTTGCCTCTCAACAACAAACCATTCTCCATGTAGCAGCCAGAATGATTTTAAAACATAAATCATGTTACTCCTCTGCTTGAGAGTCTAGTCACTTCCCCCTGTACTTTTGAGACCCCAAATTCTTATTTAGGCCTGTAAGGCCACACATGGCCTGGCTTCTGCGCACTCCTCTGACCTCGCCTCTTGTTTGTTCATTCTCTCTCACTCATTACAATCTAGTCACATTGGCCTTCTTTCTGTTCCTTCAACATGCTAAGCTTCTCTCTCCAAAGGGCCTTTATATTTTCCATTGCCATCATCTGGAATGCTTTCTCCCTGGCCCTTACCTGGCTGACTTTGTATTTTCATCTTTCAGGTCTTATATGGCTCAAACAGCCCCTCCTTAGAGTCCATCCTGACCACTGTCACTATCACATCACGCTATTTTAACTGATAATTTTCTCTTTTTAAAATATATCTGTATTGTTTATTTCATTCCAAGCAGAGTCGCTGGAGAAGGAAACAGCAACCCACTCCAGTACTCTTGCCTGGAGAATCCCATGGATGGAGGAGCCTGGTGGGCTACAGTCCATGGGGTGACAAAGAGTCAGACAGGACTGAGCGACTAACAACAACAACAACAAAGCAGTCTCAGGGCAATTTTTAAAGATATGTGTTTCACGAGTTGACCGGCTTGTGAACTCTCTCTATTTTGTATTAGTTTTGGCTGTGCTGGGTTTTCACTGTGCATGCAGGCTTTCTCTAGTTGCAGCGAGTGGGCTTCTCATCGCAGTGACTTCTCTTGTTGGGGAGCACAGGCTTCAGCAGTTCTGGGATGTGGGCTCAGTAGCTGTGGCTCCCAGGCTCTAAAGCACAGGCTCAATAGTTGTGGCACACAGGCTTAGTTGCTCCATGGCACGTGGAATCTTCCAGACTAGGGACTGAACCCGTGTCTTCCTGCATTGGCAGGCAGATTTTTTACCACTGAGCCACCAGGGAAGCCCCTGATAATTTTCTTGTTCACTTGTTGGTCACCCCTGCCCCCAGAATGTGAACTGCTTTGTTCTCCACTATATCCCCAGATTCTAGTGCAATATCTATCAAATAATAAATACTTAATATATATTTTAGTTGATTGAATAAAAGGTGGATGAGCCTTGAGCAGGAAGAGGGCCACCTCTTCCTCTGAGACTAAAGAGAGAAAAGGATGAGAGCATATGCAACCAAGTGTGCCCCTATATTCTTGGTGCTTTGGGAAGGAAAATCATCTGCAGAGAGAGCAGCTGCTTAGGCAGAGAAGTTTGGGAAAAGTGGTGGAGGCTCTAAATTGTTTCTGAGGGGAACAGGAGAGTGCCTGACCCAAAACACATAGTAGGATTAACCAGCTATGGTGAGAACCCATCTGATATGGGAAACATAAATTCACAGTGTCAAACTCCACTAATTTATAACATGTGGACATTCATCTATTTGGGCAAAAAATCAGAGAAAGCAGGTTGTAGGATTGACTCTAAATTGGGAGCTTCCAGGGTAGATGTTATAATATTCAAAGAAGGTAAGAGGTATCTATTTTTTTCAGTTAAGCATGGCTGCCATAATAGAAATCAAGTTCAAAGCTTAAGCCAAAATGTTTGAACATTAGGACTCATCGGCAGTGACTTAAAATATCTGGGCCGAAGACTGTTACCCTACAGATTTTTGTAATTTTTTTTTTGAAAAAATAAAGAACTATAGGTCTGGCCTGTGTACACCTAACTCTATTCATTGTTGCTATAATGAAATGTCACTGCCCACTTCCCAGGCCTGTTGCCATTCCAGACTGGTTGACCCAGAGACCTCTAAACCAAGAGTTGAAGCATCCCCCTTGACCTTGCCACAAGTATGTAATATGAAGTTGCTGTATGGCCTTCCCCAAAAGCAATGATCAGAGTTACTGTCAACTAGAAAAGAGCAATACTCAGGCACTGGTTCTGGGGAGTCAGAACACCACCATAAGACAAGTCATACTGAGGACTCAGGGCGTGGGGTCAAGAGATAAATGGAAATTACAGCCTGAGTTTATGTAAGAATAAGCCTAGCGAGCTTGGAAATACATCTTGAGATGATTTCCCTTGTTTGAAAGGAGGTAAGGTTTACAATTGAAAAAAGGAGAAGACAGCGGCAGAGGATGAGATGGTTGGATGGTATCACCAACTCAATGGACATGAACTTGAGCAAACTCTGGGAGATAGTGAGGGACAGGGAGGCCTGGTGTGCTGCAGTCCATGGGGTTGCAAAGAGTCAGACACGACTTAGTGACTGAACAACAACAACAAGGTTTACAATAGCATCAGAAGAAATGAAGGTATACATTTGAACCAAATATTGGCAGTATCTATATATGAAAAACTATAAAACACTGACAAAAGAAATCAAAGATCTAAATAAATGGAGAGATAGACCATGTTCATGGGTTGGAAGATGCAATATTATTAAGAAGTCAATTCTCCCCAAGTTGGATTTTTTTTTTTGGATCATATTTATTTATTTAGCTGCATAAGGTCTTAGTTAGAGACTCCCCTGGTGGCTCAGACTGTAAAGCGTCTGCTTACAATGCGGGAGACCTGGGTTCAATCCCTGGGTCGGGAAGATCCTCTGGAAAAGGAAATGGCAACCCACTCCAGTACTCTTGCCTGGAAAATCCCATGGATGGAAGAGCCTGGTAGGCTACAGTCCGTGGGGTCGCAAAGAGTCTGACATGACTGAGCGAGTTCACCTTACCTTACCTTAAAGTCTTAGTTGTAGCTCGTGGGATCTTCATCGCATCATGCACAATCTTTCATTGCAGCGCATGGGCTCTCTAGTTGTGGAGCGCAGGCTCAGTAGTTGCAGCTCGCAGGCTTACTTTCTCCGTGGCATGTGTGATCTTAGTTCCCTAACCAGGGACCAAATCTGTGTTCCCTGCATTGCAAGACAGATTCTTAACAACTGGACCACCAGGGAAGTCCTCCAACCTGATCTTTAGATTTTACACAGTTCCAATCAAAACCCCAGCAAGAATTCTGGATATACCATACCATTCCACTAAATTTATATGGAAAGCCGAAGGAACTAGAGTAAGTAAAACAATTCTAAAAAAGAACAAAGAAGCATCATACTACCCAATTTCAAGATATATATAAAGCTGTAATACTCAAATCAAAATAGTGTGGTATTGATGCAAGAATAGACAGACAATAGACAGAAGACAAAGTCCAAAAATATAGTCAACTGATTTTTTTTTTTCTGGCCGTGCCATGCCATGCGGCTTGCATGATCTTAGTTCCCCAACCAGGAATCAAACCCAGGCCCATGGCAGTGAAAGCTCTGAGTTCTAACCACTGGACCACCAAGGAATTCCCAGACTTTTGACAAAGGCACAAAGGGTACTGAAAGGTGAAAGGAACGTCTTTTCAACAAATGGTGCTGGAATAACTGGACATGTTTATGAAAGAAAAAAAGCCTTAACACATGCCTCATACATTATACAACAATTAATTCAAAATGGATCATAGATCTAAATGTAAATACAAACCTTTTAGAATACAGAAAAAAAATCTGCATGATCCTGGGTCATGCAGAAAGGCACTACGCTATTAAGAGAAAGAAAAGACAAACCATGGACTGGGAAATATTGCAAATCACATACCTGATCAAAGATTTCTATCCAGACTATATAAAGAGCTCTTAAAAATCAACAATACAAAAACAAATCCAGCTTAAGTAAAAGATCTGAGCATATGCTTCACCAAAGAAGATACACAGATGGAAAATTAGCAAGTGAAAATATGCTCACAATGAAAAAAATCAAATAATCCAATTTTAAAACTGGGCAAAGGACTCAACTAGACATTTCTCCAAGTATAATATATAAATGGCCAAAAAACACATGAAAAATTGCTCGACATCATTAATCACTGAAGAAATGCAAGTCAAAACTATGATATATCATTGCTGTTAGGATGGCTGCTATTAAAAAAAAAGGCAATTTCCTGACTGTCCAGTGGTTAGAACTTTGTGCTTTCACCTCCAAGAGCCCAGGTTCAATCCCTGGCAGGGAACTAAGATCCTACAAGCTGAGAGAAACAGACAAAAAAAAAGAAAAGAAATGGTGAGGATGTGGAGAAATTGGAGCCCTGGATATTACTGATGGGAATGAAAAATGGTACAGTCACTATGGAAAATAGTATGGATGGTTCTCAAAAAATTAAACAGGATTACCATATGATCCAAGGAGCAAGCATCTAATTTCACGGCTGCAGTCACCATCCACAGTGATTCTGGAGCCCAAGAAAATAAAGTCTATCATTGTTTCCATTGTGACTAGTCATGAAATTAAGACTCTTATTCCTTGGAAGAAAAGCTATGACCAACATAAACAGCATGTTAAAAAGCAGAGACATTACTTTGCTGACAAAGGTCTGTACAGTCAAAGCTATGGTTTTTCCAATAGTCATGTACAGATGTGAGTTGGACGATAAAAAGCCTGAGTGCCAAAGAACTGATGCTTTCAAACTACGGTACTAGAGAAGACTCTTGAGAGTCCCTTGGACTGCAAGATCAAACCAGTCCATCTTAAAGGAAATCAACCCTGAATATTCATTGGAAGGACTGATGTTGAAGCTGAAGCTCCAATACTTTGGCCACCTGATACGAAGACCTGACTCATTGGAAAAGACCCTGATACTGGAAAAGATTGAAGGTAGGAGGAGAAAGGGACAACAGAGGACGAGATGGTTAGATGGCATCACCAACTCAATGGACATGAGTTTGAGCAAGCTCCAGGAGATGGTGAAGGACAGGGAAGCCTAGCATGCTGCAGTCCATGGGGTCCCAAAGAGTCGGACATGACTGAGCAACTGAATAACAACCACCATATGTTCCAGCAATCCCGCTGCTGGATATATAATCAAGCGAGTTGAAAGCAGGGTCTTGAAAAGAGATTTGTACCCAGTGTTTTTACAGCAGCACTATTCACAACAGCCAAGAGGTAGAAGCAACGTGAATGTCCATTGATGAATGAATGTGTAAACAAAACATGGTCTATGCATAATTCTATCATATGGTACAACATGGAAGAAACTCGAGAATATTATTCAATGCAAAATATAAGCCAATCACAAAAAGACAACTACTGGGATGATTCCACTCATATGAGGTTTCTAAAGTAGTAAAATCCATAGAGATAGAAAGTAGGATGGAGGTTCGAGGAACTAGGGAGAGGGGAAAGGGAGAGTTATTGTTTAATGGGTATACACTTGCAGATTTATAAGATGAAAAAGTTCCAGAAATCTGTTGCACAACACTGTGCATTTCAAAATGGTTAAGACAGTAAATTTTGTGTTATGTTTTTTATCACAATAAAAAAAAGAAAAATATGTTCAGCATCATCTGTCATTAGGGAAATGCAAATTAAAAGTAGGAGATACCACTGAAAAACTGTCATAGATCAGAGGAGACTGAAGAGACATGAAAGCTAAATGCAGTGTGAGATCCTGGCCACACAGCCCAATCTCAGGCTTTCCCAGGCCTCCCACCCCTATTTTCTCCCAGTTCTTGCTAGCTCATATCTACCCTCACTGTAAACTACTTCTCCTTCCAAATTCAGAAATCAGGAGGGAAATAGCAAAGAAAAGTGTCCTACTATTTCCCATCGGCCTCTCACTACATGCCTTATGCTAAGTACAAGCCATGTAAGTAATATAAGGAGGTCATGAGTTTGGGTGAACTCCGGGAGTTGGTGATGGACAGGGAGGCCTGGAGTGCTGCAATTCATGGGGTCGCAAAGAGTCGGACACGACCAAGCAACTGAACTGAACTGAACTGAAAGTACTCTTCTTGCCCCAACACCTTGCAATACAGATGAACAGATAAAAACATGATGCAAATACTACATACTGGTGTCACTGAAGCAGCGTGACATTAAATATTTATGTATACAATGCTCCTTCACAAACAGCAAATGTTAAACAAAAGAGTCAACAGATAACTTTTATTTATCTCAGTTATCATGTCTTACTCTAGCACGTGTCCCTCCCACATGTCCACACAAGGAAGCAACATTCTCAGCTACTTGACAGGATGGTAGCTCCCTTGGGTTGCATGCCCAGATCCCATTTTCATTCAGATCAGAGGTATCTTGCCCTCTTACTGGAATCTGACTTTACCCTCTGTCAGCACAATGTCTGATGAGGGCTGACTTGCCTGAAGTTTTAATATTTGAGGTAAAGGGAACTTAAAGCAGATTCTGGCTTGTTATGGATTTCCTCAGACAGTGGAGAGATTCAAACCCTAGCCAATACCTGCCAGTCTAAGAACAGAGACAGAGCCACGTAAAAGGATCTGGCTTGCTGTAACTTTAAATATAACTCATGCAGCTTTTTTCTATGACACATCACAATATTCTTTTTTCAAAAATCTTTAAACATTTTATTAACTTTGAAGAAGGAATAAGAACAGCTCCTTCAGAAACTAGAGACACACAAGCATTGATCTATTCATAGAGCTTCTTCTACACAGATGAAGAAGTTTACATCAAATGAACAAAAAATAGTACAGAAGACATAAATACAGAAAGACTGAGAAAAATCTGTCTCTAGAAATCAGGTCAGATGGACTCAAAGACCTCACTGAATGTAGGATAATCACTGGAAAGCCACGTAAAGCTTTCTGCTGGAGCATAAAGGAGCATAAGTCCATGTAGTCAAGAAAACACTCTTTTTCATCCTGATCTTAAATGCTTGCCTCCAGCCTGGGTCCACAGAAAGGTCCTGATCATTTGAACTGGTTGTCAATCAAGGTTCCCTTCATTTTTGCTTTCTTGGCTTCCAGTTCAGCCTGGAAAGGAAGAAAAGTTTATATCTGGATACATGACATTAAATTCTGATTTTCCTGCCTTATTCTAACTTCCCCAACACGATCCCCTCATGCTCATTTAGTGTACAAACTAGAACCGTGTATCTAAAATCATGATGGACTTCTCTGGAGGTCTAGTGGCTAAAACTCCACACTCCCAATGCAGAGGGCCTGGGTTCAGTCCCTGATCAGGGAAAAAACTAGATCCCACATGCCACAACTAAGACTCAGTGCAGCCAAATAATTTTTTTTTTAATTAAAAAAAATTGTGATGAATAGCAACTGTTTTCCAACCTTTCTGATGTTATGATACACATAGACGATGATAACATCTGTATGGTAAAATGGGGTAAACACACAGGGCTGTGGTCAAAGGCAATCAGTATAAGGATTACACAGCTCCAGGATCCCTGAAGAGCTGGGGGAATCAATATTATGACATACCAGTATCCTGTTCTTAGCAGAACAGGAGGAATAATGCTGTTCTGCTGCTGCTAAGTCGCTTCAGTCGTATCCGACTCTGTGCGACCCCATAGACGGCAGCCCACTAGGCTCCCCTGTCCCTGGGATTCTCCAGGCAAGAACACTGGAGTGGGTTGCCATTTCCTTCTCCAATGCATGAAACTGAAAAGTGAAAGCAAAGTCGCTCAGTCGTGCCCGACTCTTAGAGACCCCATGGACTGCAGCCCACCAGGCTCCTCCGCCCATAGGATTTCCCAGGCAAGAGTACTGGAGTCGGGTGCCATTGCCTTCTCCAAACCCTGTTCTAGAACAGTGCTACTTAAAAGTTATGCAGTCCATGAACTGTTTGTTATCAGTCCACAAAGATACAAACAAAAATTGACAGTAAGCATTTAGAAGCTTTTATAGCAATTTGACTTCCCAAGTAGTGCTAGTGGTAAAGAATCTGCCTGCCAATGCCGGAGATCCCTGGGTCATGAAGATCCCCTGGAGGAGGGCATGGCAACCTACTCCAGTATTGCTGCCTGGAGAATCCCATGGACAGAGGAGCCTGGCAGGTAAAGTCCATAAGGTCACAGTCAGACATGACTGAAGTGACTTAGCATGTACACCCACATAGCAATTTGACAGAATAATAAAATAATTTCATAAAAGGAACTAAGGCAAATTCCTTTTTATGACATTTTATAAATTACCAACCTGCTCTTGACAAATTTTTAAAAAAGAAGATGCACTGGCCCTTCACTTCAGAAAATCTGATAAGCATGGCTCTCTCTAGATCACTATGGCAAGGTCAAATGGCTCTCAAGACCCACTACCTGTGTCACCAAAAATATCCTCTACAGAGGATGTCTTAAAGAAACATCATACGTAAATTATTATCAGGAAAACAGAAATGTAGGCTCCATCACACAAGGAGAGGCGTGCTCAACAAAGAGCCCAGACAGTGGTGGTGGGAGCAGTGCTTTAAGCAGCAGTGAAAAGTCCCAATCCTGGCCCCCCAGTGTAGCCTCACTGTACACCTCCCATCCTGGGGGCGTGCCCATGCAGCCTGATCTTGGACTCCTGACCTTGGACCACAAGTAGCAGATTAAATGATCATTCTGGTTGGGGCTGACTAACCAGAACTATTATTGGGGGTTGGGATCCTGCTCACTATCACAGAGCAGGGTATGTACGGATAGCCACACCCAGGGTTAGACACCTGGCAGCCAGCTATACCACATCCCCGAAAGACTTCCTAAAGGGTTCCCCCGCCCACCCGAGGGTCTTTCAGATGGAGGAACTGGAACAGTTCAGGCCAGTGCCTGCCCCCTCCGACCCCACGCCACTCACCAGCTCCTGCAGGCGCCTCTTGCTCATGCCTTTGCGCTCCAGCTGCTTTTCAATCACCTTGGCATTCTGCGCATACGAGTCAGCAACTTCTCTCTGAGGGAAGAATGAAGCATCCTCAGGCCAGCAGTCTCACCCAAGAGGAATAACAGAGACCTCTGGAGTAGTTTATACTCCTCGGGTTATGAAATCACTACTGAAGTGGCTGAATTCAGCTTCCGTTCCACTCTTCAGCTTTTCAGTAATCTGGGGGAGTCAGGTTTCAGCTGAAACCATGTTTAAATAACAGAGAACATCTCTGTGTAAACATCGTTATACTGAATTACCATAAAGGGAATTGCTTCTCCTGCTAAGGACAGATGACCACACTGTCAGAGCTGGACTGAAAGGGACCGGAAATCCTTGAGCCCGGTAGTTTTTCAACTGAAGAGGGATGCGCCTCCTAAGGCCTCTCAAAAAACAGTATGAAAAAATAAATAAATAAATTTTTTTAAAAAATGACTGATTTAGTCCAACTCCCTGTGCCTCATCCTACAGATGTCCCTGAAACAGATCTCCCTGAAATCCAGGGAAACAGGAACTAGCCGCTGTCACAGTGTTCCTTAGTAGCTAGAGTGAGGTCTACGAGGGAAGTTTCTAGCTTTTCTGCTATTCAATGGTCTAGGTTGAGAGTCCCCCTTCATCCCCTTCCATCCAACTCCCCTGAGGGCAAAAGCACTTACAGCCTCAATCTCTTCTTCTTCTTCATCAATAGTAGACACAGTCACAGAGCTGAACTTGCCCATGTCTTTAGTCCGCTTGGTCATCATCACCTGGAGGTGCAGGAAGAGGAACCAGTCTAGTTCATCTCTCTGAGCAGTGTGTGCTTGAGTGTGTATGAGTGTGAGTGTGCAAGTGTCCAAGCCTGGGTGTTGCAGGGGAGGGATTGTTGGGGGAATATCCACCTCTTTGGGACAGAATGGCCTATCTAAAAGTGCCCATCTTTTAATCTGCACTATCGTTTTCTAATATTTGACATCAAGGGTTTTCAAAATATATTTAAAGATTAACTTTCTGCATTCCATCTCTAATTGCTCACACTGGAAAAAGAAGAAATTTCAAAGGAAGTACATGTGAATAAAAGCCATACAATTTTCAACTTTACTCATAAAGCAGACTGTAGGAAAGAAAAAAGAACACACGATAGATGTTAAAGTTTTGTAACATCTGCTTATACAAAAATGGCATCCTCTTAATAAAGAGAGCATACACAAGGGGCACGCTGTCATGCACCATAATCTAAAGTTTTAGGACTACATCTGCAGCTCCATTAACCCATCTGTCTCCTTCAGTGATAATTACCTTCTTAGGAGGCTCTTGTTTCTGAGTGTATATGTTTGTTTTCCCAAAACCCTGGCCAAACTTGACCACTGCTCCATCCACAATGAAGGTCACAGGAGCATTCTTGGGCTGGGACTGGTAGAAGAGCGGCAGCCCACACCTACAAATAACAGAGTGAATCTCAGGCAGGCCTCAGGATCCAAACCCCCAAAACACTGCTTCGTAAAGTGGGCTCAGACTCTGCAACTATGTGTGCTTGTGGCATCAACTTATGATCAGCTCTTCCCGATGTTTCCCAAAAAACTACTTGATAAGAATCACAGAGGGCGCTTGTTACAACTGCCAATCAGATTCCGAGGTCCTTCCCCCAGGGGACCCTGACTGAGCTACTCTGGGGGCTGAGGCCTGCAAATCTCTTTTAGCATCCCATGCAGTTCTGATCACTAGACAAGTATGGCAAACGCTGGCTCCTGCTAGTGACTGCTTTCCAGTCAAAACTGCTGCCATTCTTCCTAGAAGTCTGGGGAACTAGTGTGGGGTTCTGTCTTCTTCTATTATAGCAGAGTCAAGAAGCAGCCAGAAGGCTCCACTGTGGCTGGTCCGCCAATTAAGTTCTGAGCAATCAGAACTAAGTTCACAGCATATTTTCTGTGGTTGGTCATTTCTACTCTACATTTTCAGCTAAATGAAGTAGACCCACACCCATAAGATATGATTAAATTCATCTAACAAATCTAATGTGGCTGTAAACTAAAACATCTTCTTAGCCAGTTCCCTGCTTTAATTCTCCTAGTCTGAGTCTTCTGAGAGCCAAGTTCAGTTCAGTTCAGTCGCTCAGTTGTGTCTGACTCTGCAACCCCATGAACCGCAGCATGCCAGGCCTCCCTGTCCATCACCAACTCCCAGAGTTCACCCAAACCCATGTCCATTGAGTCGGTGATCCAAGAGTGAATTGTAATTACATCAACAAGATTAAACTTGTTAAAGTTTCATATTCTCACTACTAACAACCTAAAGCTGGAAATCACATATATCTTTAAATAATACTCTCTACAGTTCTTGGGGCTGTGGTCCTGTAATAGACTTTATAAATACGTTTGGATTAAATTACACTATGTTAGACTGAGCAACTCCATTCCAAGAGAAAATACATGTTCCCACAAGATTTATACTGGAATGTTCACAGCAGCTTTATTTGTAATAGCCAAAGCCATTAACAACTCAAATGACCTTCAATGGGTCAATGGTTAAATGAACTGTGCGTGCTACTCAGTGATAAACAGGAACAAATTACCATTACACATAACGGGGATGAACCCCGAAAGCATCATGCTATGTGAAAGAAACCAGATCAAAGAGATACACATTGTATGTAGTAGAACACACACTGCAGAGTTTATGTCACAGTTTAGAATAGGTAAAACCACAGCAGCAGAAGGTAGGCCAGTGCTGGCCAGGGGAAGGGGGACTGACTGCAAAGGAGCCCTGGAAATGTACTATGTCACAGGAGGGGTGATGGTACATGGCTGTATGCTTTTGTCAATACTCATCAAACTGTCCATTTAAGAAGGCAAATTTTATTATATATAAGTTACATCTCAATTAAAAAATAATTCTATGTTTCAAAACCCATTTTTTGTGGCCAGTTGGTCAGCGATGTTATTTGGCCAACTGCAGCTCTTCAAGAAGCCTATCTGCATAACTGAAGTCTGAAGGCAGGTTAAGATTATAAGGATAAAGATATAACAGAGAACTGTCTCCAAATGATGCTTTTCCTAACACATCACTACCTCGACTTTCTTATGCTCAGGGAAACCCACACTGTTAATACTTACTTTGCACATTTCTTCCTGTACTGTCGTTCAATGCCTTCCGGTCTGCACAGAAAATGAAAGTTAAAAAAGATACGAACAAATCTCATAACCTACCAACCTCACTTGCTCATTTCTTCAAATGTTAAAAAGGCTTTTCAAAAGCTTTCCTTTCCTAGATCAGCTGTTGATTTACACATGTATTTATTTTATTTTTTTTATAACATTTTTTATTTTGTGTGTATTTTATAATGCATTAGTACAGAGGCACATGAGTATCATTGATGAAAGTGAAAGTGAAGTCACTCAGTCGTGTCCGACTCTTTGTGACCCCGTGGACTGTAGCCTACCAAGCTCCTCTATCCATGGGATTCTCCAGGCAAGAATACTGGAGTGGGTTGCCATTTCCTTCTCCATACATGTATTTATTTTAAAGCACTTCTTCCATCCACAGGCACCCTCCTGACAGAGGAGGCAGCGTGGTAGTAGTTATAGTCACAGAAGCAGTCAGGTTCACAGTAACAATAACACCAACAATAACAACAGTGGTAATCACTTGTATAGCTTTTATTATGTACCAGGAGCTGTTCTAAAGTGTACATATATTAAACTCTTTAATCCTTACAACCACCCCATGAGGTTGGTCATGATATCATTCCCATTCTACAGACAAGGGTGAAGAAGCACAGAGCAGTTACATAGTCTGCCAAGGTCACAGAGCTAGGAAGTAGAATAGGTTGAACTCAAGCCCTAGGTCGAACTAAGGTGGTCAAGCTCAACAGCCCACACAACACTGCCTTAGATAATCAACTGGGAGGTAGAGACTCTTCCACTCATCCTGTTGCTTCATAGAAACCTGGGACTCATCTTTGTCTTCTCTTTCCGTCATCTCCCACAATCTACTTCATCCACAAATCCTGTGGATTTTAGCTCCATAAAAGGTCTTGAACCTACTCTTCTCCACCCTCCTGCCACCATCTCAGCCCAGTCCACTAGTATCTCTTCCCCAGATTATTGTCCCAGCTACCCCCCAGTCTCCTCCCATCCCCTCCCTGTTTCAACTTTTTAAATAAGCAGTATGTGCAGATAGTATAGAAAAGAGTATAAAGTGAAAGGTAAATATCCTCTCATCTTCCAACCAGTTCCCTCCCCCAGCCCCAGAGGCAAATACTATTACTGGTTTCCTCCCTTCCTCCCAGAGTTGATGACACAGCAAAGTTTTCTCTTCCTTTTTAGACAAATGTAGCCCACCTGTTCACTTACAGTGAAACAGCCTCTCTGTTCACTTAAAATTACATCTTGGTTAAAAAAATATGTGATCCTTCCCAATCAGTTGATAAAGAATTGCTTCATTGTTTATAAGGGCTCCATTCTATTTGTATGAATGAACCAAAATGTCTTACCTGCTGGGTAAATCCTCTGAGTGTGTTCACTTCAGATTCTGATAGATAACAGCCAAATTACTCTGCACAGAAGCTGAACCACTGTATACCCCACCACCAATGTGAGACTTTCCGTTTCCCTACAGTCTTACCAACACAGTGTGTTATTAAAATATATGATGGCCAATCTGGCATGGGAAAAATGAGATCTCAAAACTTGCATTTCTATTTTTTTAAAGAGTGAAGTTAGGCATCTTTTCATATATTTAATAAACATCTGTATTTTCTTTTTTTGATTAACAGTCAGTCTATTTTTGGCCTACTGAGTTGTCATTTTATTCTATTCTTATTGTTTTGTGTTGTGCTTTGACCAAGCTGTGCAGCATGTGGGATTTTATTTCCCCACCAGGGATCAAACCTGCACCCCTACAATGGAACCATGGAGTCTTAACCACTGGACCACCAGGGAAGTCCATCTCTTTATTTTATATTAAGGAAACTTGCAAATGTTAAGGGTTCTTGCAAATATTTCTTCTCCAGCTGGACATTTGCCTTTGACTTTTTCCCCCACGTGGAAATTTTAGATTTTTGTGTGATCAAATCAATCGTGTATATGATACTTAGTTAGGACTTCACCACTCTAAGTTCATATCTAAAATAAAAATTCTGAGCACTTATTCTAGAACCTGCTTCCATTACTATCTCATTCTTAATCGTTCTCCAAAGAGAGTCAAGAGTGACTTCCCAGGACAGCTAGAATAAAACACAAACTCCTCACCATGGCCTTCTAGGCACTGGCTGGGCAGAGAATCCGGCCCAGCCTCATCTCCTACTTTCCTCCCCGCTCACTGTGACCTCTCCACACCAGCCTTCCTCTGTTCTTGGAATAAACAAGTGCTTTCCCATCTCTGATCTTTCACATACACTCTTTTCTCTGCCTGGAATGCACTTCTCACCTGTTACATTCTTATCTTTTTTGGTGTCAGTTCAAATATCACCTAGTTATAACAGCCTTCCCTGAACACCTTTTCGAAGAGGTTCTCATGTGATCCTGGATGAGCCCTTTGTTTCATTCGTATGACTTTCCATAATCATAATTACTTTATTTTTTGTCATCCCACTAGACTGTAAGGTCCATGAGATCAGAGATCAGCAGAGACCATGCCTGTCTGTCTCACACTCTATTCCCAGAGCTGAGCACAGTACTGCAATAAATACTGACTAAATGAATTCTTAGAAGAATTTAAGTTTAGCGAGGAAAATTATAACCACAGAGGTAAGTTCTTAGATGGAGGAAAGTGAACAGGGTGACGGGAACATAGAGGTGGCAGCACCAAATCTGTCTGAGGCAGTTATCAAAGGCTTCGTGAGCAGTCAGCAGTCCTGATAGAAAAATGGGATTTCAAGCAGAGGGGCAACTCTGTACAAAAGGCAAAACAGCAGAGCATATTCAGAGAATTACAAATAGTCTAGTGTTCTTGGGACCTAAAAAAATCAAGGGGGTACTACTGATAAGACATTAAAAAAAAAAGATTTTAAGATTATACTATGAATAACTATACACCAACAAACCAGATAATCTAGATGAAAAGGACATATTCCAGGAATGATACAATGACACAAACTACCAAAACTCACTGGAAAAATAAAATCTGACTAGACTATGACAAGTATAAGGAGATTGATTTAGTGATCAAAAAACTTCGCACAAAGAAAAGCCCAGGACCAGTGGCTTCACTGGGGAATTCCTCCAAAAGTTCAAAGAAGAATTAATACCAATGCTTCACAAACATTTCGGAAGAGGAAGAAACACTTCCCAATTCATCCTGTGAGGCCAGTATTACCTGAACATCAGGCAAAACTATCACAAGAACAACAAAAACAACAAACTAGAGATCAACGTTGCTTAAAATTATACAGACAAAAATCCTAAAAAAAAAAAAAGCAAAAACCGAATCAAGCAGCATATAAACGATTACACCACATGGCCAAGCAGAATTTATCCCAGGAATGCAAGATTGGTGCAACATACCAAAAAACCAATCAATGTGATACACTATAATAACAGAATAAAAGAGAAAAAACACATAGATCATCTTAGATGCAAAAAAAGCATTTGACAAAATTCAAAGCCCCTTCAATATGTTAGAAATAGAAGGCAACCTCCTCTACCTTATAAAAGGCATCTATGAAAAATTCCCATCTACTAAGCCACATACATGAACATCATATTCACTGGTAAACAACAAACCTTTCCTCTAAGATCAGTTGACAATTCCAATTACAACAGCATCAAAAAGAATACAATACTTAGGAGTAAACTGAACAAAAGAAGTGCACAACCTGTGCACTGAAAACTACAAAACATCACTGAAAGAAATTAAAGAGCTAAGTAAATGGAATGACGTTCCATGTTCATGGACTGGACACAATGTTGTCAAAATGGCAATACTTTCCAATGAACCTATAACTTCAACATAATCCCTAGCAAAATCCCAGTTGGCTTTTTTTTGGCAGAAATTGACAAGCTGATCCTAAAATTCACATGGAATTATAAAGAATCCAGAATAGCCAAAAAACAATCTTGAAGAAGAACAAAGTTGGTAGATTCACACTTAATTTCAAAACTTAATACAAAGACACCATAATCAAGACAGGCTGGTAGTGGATGTGGAAAGTGACAGGTTGCAGGGCACGTGATTAGGCAGACTGCCATATTTTCAGTAACCAGGGCTCCCACATTCAGCTGGCTAAAAAGGAAGGGTATGATCAGACTGAAATTTCGCCCTGGTTAGGAAGGGAGCATGCTCAAGTGGGCCCTTGAAAAGACTGTTCATGATTAGAGCAAGAACTACGTCAACCAAGGGGGAAGTCTACCATGCCTTGTTGGTAAACTCTGAGAACTCTGGCCCAACAGAGGCACTTGGCCAGAGACCACTGGCCGGGGCAATATCGGGCACTAAAGGCTGGCTCACTCCCAGGATCAGGCTGATTGGATTCCAGGGTTGCCACTGCAGTCTGGGGCCACCCAGTTTTCTGGCCTAGAGGTGAGGGCATCTGCCTTATAGTGCCACAGGAGCCTGTGGCTTAGTTGTGTTGTTAGATTACTGTCTGTATTAACTAATATAATACATGTAATAAATATTTTGATAATCCTAAAGATAGTCAGTTAATAATTTTCAAAATCAGAAACCCAAATAAAGGTTAACAGAGAGGAAAAGCACAAGAGAATGAATTTGCTTTAGATAGAGCATGTTATGTATAAATCTTCCCCAGTGTTACCTGGGGGGCCTTCTTTTGTGAATTTCATATGTTTTATAATCTGCACCCTCCATTTGTATTTTGTATATAACCATTTTCCTCTTCAACTGCATAATTCTACCCTGATTTGGCACTGAATGTTGCCTAGCAATAGTTTCTAACTCTTTTCATCAGTGTGGGCTGATAACAGTTCAGTTTCTTAAATACACATAGCTAGATGTCAGCTGGTAGTTTTTTCTGGTTCAACAATAGAATATAAGCTCTGTAAGGGCAGGGTTCTTTGCTTGTTTACTTGATGTAGTGTATTGCCTATAGATAAAATCCAAACTTGTCTACTTTAGCATTTTATTCTGTCCCTACTCCAGGCTCCACGAACCCGTTCTGGTAAGGTAACCTGGGCTCTAGCCACAAGGGACTACTTAAATTTCCCAAGCACACTGTATTCGATGCTTTTAATGCTTCTATAGTCCTTCCGCCTGGAATGTTCCTCATCTACTTGATGAAATCCTAGTTCAAGGCCAAACACAAATGCCACCACCTTTTGGTGTCTTTCCTGACCACCAGTCAGGCAAGATGACCTGCTCCCGTCTGTTTTCCCAGAGCCTTCTGTTCACACCAGTATTTTATCATATCACAATAGGTAGTCCATTCCCTTGTTGAGCCATGAGCTCTTTAATGGTAAGGACGGTGCCTTACTCATCTTTGCAGATCCAGTCATTAACGCAGTGTGCCCTGGTGTGCTCCAAGAGATTACAAGTTGAATAAACTCATTTTACTTGCAAAACCCCCAAATTACAGCTATCAAATGACAACAGAATCACATTTCACCATTTCAGCAAAGCACAATAAAAACATGTGCACAATAAAAACATGGCTGTATTAACAGAAGTTGAGAACCACCACAAATGTCAAAGTATTGGGCCCCAAATACATGACCTGTTTGATACTAGATGGGGTATTTATACTTCTCAGAACTAGACCCCAACACAAGCAGAAAATCCTAGACAGAACATCAAGGTCTTACCTCCGAAGATATATAGTCTCTTCGTCTTCGGTGTTACAAAACTTGTGGGCGTGTTTGGCACCATCAATCACACGGGACCGGTCCCGGGGCCTCATGGGCAACTTCTCTAACTGACAGTCTAAAGGAATGAAGAAAGATTTGGTCACAAGAGTCACTGAAAAATACCCTGAGGCAATCAAAACTTTTCGGCGGGGGGCCTTTGCACTGTAATTTTTACTAAAATTATCACATTTATTGAAGGCTATTATTAAATTTTCCAACAAAAAAATGACTTGGTGTTAGGAGACCTGGATTTAGCTCCAGCTGTGTTACTGGTGATCTTCGGCAAACCACTTCCTCTTTGGGAGTCTTTCCCCTTATTTGATTATATTACCTCAAAAGTCCTTCCCAGCACTGCCTTTCAAGTTTTCTATGACTCTTTCTGTTCCTGGTACATATGCTTAGGAAAGGAGGGGCTTGGACTAGAGTGGTAAAAATGGAGGTGGTAAGTAGTAGTCAGATTCTGGACAGCTTTTCAAGGAAGCACCTGAAGAATGTACTGATGGGCTGAACGCAGAAGTCAAGAAAGATTCTGAGATACTGGGCTAGGGTTAGGGTTTCAAGAAAGACGGACTGATCATCTCTGTAAAATGCTACTGAGAGGGGGATTTAAATGGGCATTGATAATTGAGCATTGAAACAGGTAACACGTTGGTTAGTAACTTTGACAAATAACGTTTATATGGTTAGGTGAAAAAGTGAGGGCAAGAAGGAATGGGAAATGAGGATGCAGAGACAGCCCACAGACGCAATTCTTTTTAGAAATTTTGCTGTAAAAAAAGCAAAGAAATGAGGTTATAGCTCGAGGAAAATGTAGGCTCAATGGGGAAGAGTTCTTTTCACTTGATAAAAGCTATTACAAAATCCTTGTACGCGGCAGAAAGGTCACAAAGTTTCTAGAGGCAGAGAGGGAGAACAGGGAGTATATTTTTTCTAAAGGAGGAATTTCCTTTTGAAGGCGGTCTGCATACAGAATTACAAGATGAAGCACAATACAGAAAAGCTCCCTGGAGTGAGGCGGCGATGGGAACGGAGGATTTTAATGGAGGGGAAAATCTTCAAAGAGACGCGGCTCTCAGATCACAGCCAGGGGAAATCCGCCCTCGAGAACCCGAAGTTGCACTCCTTGCAGAATACTCACCCAGCACCAGGACCATCTGGCCGCACAAACAGTAGTAGACGTGAAGTGGCTTCTCGCCGTCGTCATATTCCTCCCGGTCCCGGGTGTCAGAGCAGACGACGGACCGCGACACTACTTTAGGCATACTTCAGAGCGGCAACCAGAAAACGCTAAGCCAAAATTAAGGGTCGCGCAAAAGTGACGTCACATATGCGTCGCGGCTCTCTCCAACGGAAACTTGGTCACGTGTCAACGGTAGTCACGTGAACTTCCGGGCCGTCCCATCAGTCCAAGATGCACGGGGGGATCCCTGGTCTCTGCCAGAACCTCCTTTGCCTTGGCCTAAGTTCTGGGGGACTGCTTTACTTGGGACACTCTTCATCATTTAAATTATTCATTTATATTACTATACATATTACATATGTATATACATATATGTAACTAGAAATAAAAAAGGGCTATTTACACTTTGTATGCATAATACAGATTTTAAATGTGCCTCTAAATGTGATTTGATTGGCCATCTAAAGGAGATCAGTTCTGGGTGTTCATTGGAGGGACTGATGTTGAAGCTGAGACTCCAATACTTTGGCCACCTGATGCGGAGAGCTGACTCATTTGAAAAGACCCTGATGCTGGGAAAGATTGAGGGCAGGAGGAGAAGGGGACGACAGAGGATGAGATGGCTGGATGGCATCACCGATTCAATGGACATGGGTTTGGGTGGACTCCGGGAGTTGGTGCTGGACAGGGAGGCCTGGCGTGCTGCGGTTCATGGGGTCACAAAGAGTTGGACACGACTGAGCAAGTGAACTCAACTGACTGATTCAGGATGAGTACCTAACGAAGTCGAGGAATCTTAGAACTTGAAATCTGGTTCACATAACATATACTTCACCCTTTCAAAGTGCATAATTCAGTGGGTTTTAGTATATTCACGAAGTTTTGCAACTATCACCACTACCTAATATTTTCATCATTCCCCAAAAGAAATCCCTTAGCTGGCACTCTTTCCACCTCTTTCCCAGCCCCTGGTAACCACTAATCTAGCTTTCTGTCTCTCTGGATTTGCCTCTTCTGGAAATTTCTAATGAATGAAATCATACAATATGTGGCTGTTGGTATCAGGTTTCTTTCAGTTTTGTTTCCAAAGGTAATCCATGTTGTACCATGAATCAATTAGTTAAAATAATCACTAAAAAAGAACCTCATTCCTTTTTATGACTGGATAATATTCTGTTGTATGGATATACCACATTGTGTATCTTCATTCATTAGTTGGTGGACAATTGGGTTATTTCCACTTTTGTAATCTAATGAGTACAGCAGTGCTACTATGAACAGTGGTGAACAGGTTTTTGTAAGAACATATGTTATACTTTTATGATTTGTGAGGGCATATGTTCTCTCAGATGTTTACTAAGGAGTGGAATTGCTGGGTTATATGATAACCTTATGTTTAACTTTTTGAGGAACTCCTAAGAATGTTACCCAAAGCAGGTTTATTATTTTACATTTACCACCAGCAGTGTATGTGGGGTTATGATTTCTTCATGTCCTCACCAATAATCTTTTTTTATTATTATAGCCATCCTAGTGAGTGTGTGGTGGTATCTTATTGCCATTTTGATTTGCCTTTCTCTGATGGCTAATGATACTGAGCACCTTTGCATATACTTTTTTATTTACATTTAAATATCGTATTGGGAGAAATGCCTACTCCAATCCTTGCCCATTTTTAATTGGGCTATTTATTACTGTATTGTTGAATCATGAGACTTCATTATGTATTTTTGGATACTCTATGCTAATCAGGTGATTTGCAAATAGAGACATCTGAATGATCCCGTTTGCCACAGGTTTAGGGAACATCTTCCCACCCTTCCTTCCTCAACCCAGAAACTCTCCCAGAATGCTCTTTGTGGAGGACCAGAACCTGGGGCCACCCAGAATAAGGACATTTAGACAGCTTACATTGGATCATTTCAAATGACGACACCAAAATAGTGGATTTTTAACAGAGAACTTACTGAAGAAAGCAGGAGCTGGTGACCAGAAAATTGACAGAGTAGCTGGAAGAAGGGTAGTGTTCTAGATATACAAGATGTAAACCAATGGGAATTTAAAGCCATCTGCTAGCCTTCAAATGAACCTGAGTTAAAGCATAAAAGAAGTGTCAAGTCTTTAAGACTCACAGCATTTTCTCCTTAGGTCTTAGTGCAATGTCATCCCTATAAGTCTATGTTATTTAGTATTTCTTTATCTTCTACTGTGTGCAGGCAATGTGCTTAATAATACATACTGGTTGCATAGTGATCAGTTATAAATAGTCTCCCTCCCTCATGTGGCTTAGTCTAGTTCAGGGATGGGCAAAAGGCTAGAGAGTAAATAATTTAGGCTTTGAAAGCCAACAGGTAAAATCAAGAACATTATGTAGGTATTTATATCACTAGAGAAAACAAATTTTCACAAATGTTTTATCAATGGAATTCTAGTGAGAGGAATGACATTCTTTTATGAAGAGGATAATATTTCACTTAATTAGCATTCAAAGTGAGTGTTTCCTATTATCAAAATCAGTTACACTTTTTTTTTTTTTGGCCACATCTCGCAGCATGTGGGATCTCAGCTTCCAACCAGGCATGGAACTCATGCCCCCTGCAATGCAAGTGCAGAGTCCTAACTACTGGAGCACTGGGGAATTCCCTTTTATTTTTTTAATACATTTTTAAAGGTTTATAAATTGTTTCAATTTGTCAAGATTGCTAAGAATCTCATTTTTAATCTGTAATAAAAACTTACAACTTGATTTTTTCAAAAGAATCGACAAATTGCAAGCAACTGTTAATAAAGGTCTTAATAAAAAATCAGATACAGGTATTTATCTGTTAATGCTTATCTGTAGTAATGAGATTTTATGTATTTCATCTTTGAGAAAAATCTTAACACAGATAAGTACTGCCACATACTAATATCAATCCACAAGCATCTGAGTTTTAATTGAGTATATTCATCTCTTGGGGCTTCCCTGGTAGTTCAGCGGTAAAGAATCCGCCTGAAATGCAAGAGATGCAGAGATCTCTGGATTGAGAAGATCCCCTGGAGAAGGAAATGTCAGCCCACTCCAGTATTCTTGCCTGGGAAATCCCACGGACAGAGGAGCTTGCTGAGCTACAGTCCTTGGGGTTGCAAAAGAGTCGAATGCAACTTAGCAACTAAACAACAATTGATCTCTTAGATCGCACTTACAGAATTCTATCAGATTCTTCTCTTGACATTTGTGTTTTAGCATATTCTTACATTGCAGAATGATCACTTCCAATTGATGTTTAAGTGGGAGTTCCTCAAAAACACAGTTAAACTGCTTTTGAAATACAGAAATTTCCTTTGCACTCACATCAGGGTCCATAAAACACCATGGATTTTATGCTCAGAAAATATATCCACAGAAAATTCGTGTGGGAATGCAAATCTAGTCTGTATTAACTTTTAACAGCACAGGAAGTGATTAAGTAACTAGACATTACTTGTGGTTCAAAAAGTGTCAGTTGTCATTGAAATGATTTCACTGCAGCATAAATGTCACATGTAAGAAGCATTTTTGCTTTGTAATTTTAGGTTAAATTTATTAAGTAACATTATTAAGTGTCCAGCAAAAGCTAATTCCATTCAGTATTCAGTAATAGTGATTGAGGGTGGTTCTTCTGGCTCAGAAAAATTTCTCAATTCCAGCCATGAGCTATAAAAATACAAAAACAAACAGATGAAACAACAACAAAAAAATCCTTACAATCGCTAAGCTGTTGAACTGCTGTTGGTGGGTCAAGTTAGAATATTCAGCCTCTATATCTGACAAAAATTCATGAAATTGACAATATTTAGTCCACAAGAGTGAATGAAGTTCACTGTTGACACGAATGGTTGAGTAACACAAGATAGACTAAAATATTTTCCTGTGAAGTACCTATTGTTCAGTAAGATAACAAACGACTATAGGATTTAAACAACTTCCATTTTTGCAAGTTTTGTACATTTGCCCAACTAAGTCTTTTTCTCCTTCGTACATATTTGAAATACATCTTAGCAGATTCTACTTCAGATTGTATTGAACTAGTGCTTTCCTGACTTTTCTGAAAATATTCCCATCTGCAGTCATCTACAAGGCTATCTGTATTCTTGGGCTTCCCTTGTGGCTCAGCTGGTAAACAATCTGCCTGCAATACTGGAGTCCTGGGTTCAATCCCCAGGTTGGGAAGATCCCTTGGAGAAGGGAAAGGCTACCCACTCCAGTATTCTGGCCTAGAGAATTCCATGGACTATATAGTCCATGAGGTTGCAAAGAGTCAGACACAACGAGCGACTTTCACAGGCTATCCGTACAGGCCAATTCTTCCATCATTTTAAACTCAGCATTGACCCTCTGAGTAAATAACAACAATTGAGGAGTATTGTTAAGTTCTGTCAACTTATCAAGAACCAAGGGAAAACACTTGAAACCATTTGCCCTGTTTTTTAAAACTTACTATTGGTGTTGCTTCCAATGTCCTCAACCTCTGAGCCACTGTTCTTGCTGAAAGCCTAAAATAAACTTTAAAAAGTTTATTTTCCCTGGACACATTTCTTTGGCTTTTGCAATCAAACACAATTTAATTAACTCACCACCAGTAAGTAGATGGTTTTCTTTGCTTGGCTAACAATCGAACCACTCAGAAACCTACTTTGGCAGCAACCTCGTTTTCATTTTTCACTTTTGTGAAGAATTCTGCTATGATAAGATATTCTATTTTAAACTTTCTAATTTGCCTAACCATTGCTTTCCTGTGAACTGGGAACATGCTGGTGAGTACTTAGTTTGGTAATGTCGAGGTATATTGTATTCTTTTAGCCATGCTATAGCATCACTGTGTAATAAACACAGTGTTTTGACATCTACATTGATGACCAAGTCATCTACACTCCACCATGCCTTGAAAGCACAACATTTGAAATCCACTTTCTTATTTTCTTGTTTTGACATGCTAGGCATGCAGTTGTAATTTTTTTTTAATGCTGAAACATGGTGAAAGAAGTGGTTCCCAAAACACTGTTGGATTACAGCCATGTCACTGTGATTTGTAGTGGACTGACCAACAGTGGGAAGTGGTGAGGGCACCACACACACTTTCTGTCACAGCTCCTCAACTCTTTCATTGCAGCACAAAAGCAACCATAGTGAAACTTTATTTATGGACATTGACATTTGAACTTCATATCATCTTTATGTGTCATGAAATATGATTAAATACTATCCTCTGTCCATGGGATTTTTCAGGCATTGCTAACACATGCATGCATGCTCAGTCGCTCAGTCATGTCTGACTTTTTTGTGACCCCATGGACTTTAGCCCACCAGGCTCCTCTGTCCATGGGATTTTTCAGGCAAGAATACTGGAGTGGGCTGCCATTTCCTCCTGTAGAGGATCTTTCCAACTCAGGGATTGAACCTGCGTCTCCTGCATTGCAGGCAGATTCTTTACCCCTGAGCCATCAGGGAAGCCCACATCACTGACAAACTTGTCTTTAAATTGAAAAGGACTTCTAGTTTCTTGACTCCTGTTCTTGGGAGGGAAGAGGGGATGCTTGCCTGTGAAGAAGGTATTTCTTCAAGATATCAAGGTGGTAAGGAGGGTGGAAGGAAGGCTTGGCCGGCTCTGCTGTAGTTAGTACATTCCAGTCCTATAACCGTCTATGCTAGAGAACGATCTTCTGTGTGCTGCTTGCTATGACAACCCTGCTCCTGATGAGGAATGTGGGGGCACAGTATTCCTGCAATGCAATTCCACTGTGCAGTCAGGCAATGCTCTCCCCATACCCTGGTGCCCTGGGGCTCCCAGAGAGCTGCTCCTTAGCTATACAGCAAAGGAGTTTCAGAAAACAGACAAGCCCACAACACACTCACAGGCATCTCTAGCCTTCAATGAGTTTCAGACATTTATACCCAGTCCCTTATATCCAGAAACCTCCCAGACCTCACCTCCTCTCCAGTATACTATATACCATTTCTCAGTGGGATGTTTTCAGTACATCTCTCTCAGGCTCAAACACCTGTAAAAGCTGCCTCACAAGCCTGAATTCCTCATCCTCATATTTGAGGGCATTTAATCAACTTCTGTCATCCTCACTTTTCCAAGTCAAGGTCTTGTCAGTCTGCAGTAGCCTCTCTAATCTGCCCACTATCCCCAGATCCTGGTTAAGCTCCATGTCCACTTTTGTGCTGTTTAGGAACTACCTGTGTTCTTCCCTCCCTAGCCCTGCTTTCATCTTTTCTGAAGCAACACTGAAATAAACCCATTTCAGGAAGCTTGCTCTAACCCCACCAGATTGATGATTCCCCTGCTGTACAGATTCTTCAGCATCTGTGGAGTCACTTGTTTCTGCTCTGCAATTTGCTGCTACTCTGGAGGCAGAATTCTAAGATGCCACCCCCTTCCTCAAGATTTCTGGTCACTTCTTCGAGCTATTCAGTCAAATAGTAATCTGAGTTCTGCTATCAGGCAATTTTGCAGATGTAATTAAGGTGCCAAATGAGATGATTTTAAGATCAGGAGACTATCTGGGGTGGGCTTAACCTAATCAGATAAGGCCTTAAAGTGAGCTGGGCTCTTCCTAAAGAAAGAGATTCAAATTGTGAGAGGAAAAGAAATACATTTTTTAAAAGTGTGACAGGGATTTGATGGGAGAGGAATTCTCTGCTGCTGGATCTGAAGATGGAGTAGGCCACATGGCAAGGAGTGTAGGTAACGTCTAGGAACTGAGACTGGTCCCTGGCTGGCAGCCAATAAGGAAATGGGGCCTTCAGTCCTGCAACCACAGGAACTGAAGTTGGCTAACAGCTTGTGGCAATTTGTTAAACATCAATAGAAAACTAATGCACTTGCTTTCATAAATCTTGCTTTTGTTGATTCCATATGTGTGTATTAGTAGACAGCAAGCTCCTAGATGAGAGGAAAAGGAAGTTTTTAAATTTATTTTTGTATCCCCTTCCCACCACAGCCATAATGTGATGGTATATTAGGGAGATTTGCTTTAACTGATATATTAGAATTAATGGGAGATATAAATCCTTGGCCATGAGAGTACCTGTTATAAAGCAGCAGCTAGAATCATTACCATTGTCAAGTGCCTCCTGTCTCCCATTTTAGAAACAAATTCCTGCACATCTGATATCTTCTGGACATCTTCAGGTAGATGTCTCACTAGTCTCATGAACTCAGCAAGTCCCCCAATTTTCTCTCCCCGAACTGCCCTTCCCCTCTTTTCCCTAATTCAGGTAATGGTACTTCAAACTCCCAATTATCTTGGGGGTTAGAACTTGAGCCATTGTTTAGCTACACTGCACTTGGAGGCTTGTTGGGATCTTAATTCTGGGACCAGGGGTTGACCGGTGTCCCCTGCATTGGAAGCACAGAGCCCTAGCCCATGAACCACCAGGGAAGTCCCCAGAACTTGAGCCTCCGTAGACTCCTTCCTCTCTCTTGTCCCCACGTTCTGTTGGCAAGTCCTGTCTGTTTTTATTGTCATTGCCTGGTTCACTACCTCTCACCTGGAATACTTCAAGAGTCTTCTAATTGCTGTCCTGGGACCCGTCTCCAGTGAGTACAGCTCTGATCATGTTGCCTTTCTGCTCAACCAACTTCCAAGGAAGCCATCAGCTTGGCATTCAAAACTCTCCCTGAGTGAACCTAGACCTACTTTTCTCATATTTCCAAAAAATTCTTAAATGAGTATTTTGCCTACCTTCTATGTTATTTGGAGTTGACCTTTTTAAAAAACATTCTTTAAAACTGTTATTGCTTTTGCAGGTCCACATACTAACTGTGACTCTTCCCTGCAACCTACAGCTTTTTCACGTGCATCTTACCGTTCCTTTTACTTCAGACTCACTGCTCTTCCAATTCTCTGCAATCGGATATTCTCATACCCTTGGACTCTTCTGAACATATAGTAGCCACTTGGCTTGTTGAACTGTCAAGGGGAAATGTGGTTCCAGAGCCAAATTGTGAGTGCCCAAAGCTAAAGCCTCATTCTGCTTGCCTCCAGCTCTCATTCCCTCCCCCAGGACACACATCACCATTTCATTCTGCTTTGGGGGTGATCATCGGCCTAAATGTTGGGGCCCGCACATTCATCCCATAGAGAAGGGACCCTCGACCTCACCATCGAGGTCGATTTACTCTTTGGATGTTCAGTGATTTTGACCAGTCACACAGCTTCCTCCCCAGTTTCCCGTGTCCGTAGGAGGTGTACCCCCTAGATTTCTGGCTTTAGGAGAACTGGTTTCGCCTTCATCCACTCTGTCCTCATTGAGATTGAGACTTCATCCTTCTCCCCCTCAGCCACTGTGCGCACTTTAATAAGTGATCTGATCTCAAAAAAAAAAAAAAAAAAGAAGAAGAAGAAAAAGGAAAAGTAGAAAAAAAGCTTCCCACGGTTCGTCTTAGAATTGGCAAGTGAAGGTGGACCGATTCCACCACCCGATCCTATTGAGTTCCCGGCAATTACATGAGGCCCGCAGCTTGCTTCTCACCCTCGCTCCCCCCGTCCCTCAGGGGTTTAATGACCTAAGCAACTTTCCTCCCCCCCCCCACCCCTGTCCCGTCTTGGTACGGTCTGTCCGGCGTTTGGCGTTCCACCCCCGTCGTTTCCTTCCAGGTTGGTTCAGCCCCGGTCTACTCTGGGGTGGTGCTAAGCCGGCGCCAGATCGACCCTCGACTTAGGAGAGGCAGTGCGGTTCCTCTAGGCGGTTCTCCGTTGGTTCCTCCGGCTTCCTCAGCCTCCTCACCACCCGCGGGGACCCGAGAGCTCGGTGTATGCCCCACCCCTGACCCCGCTAGAGACATGTCCACCCCGGCTCGGCGGCGTCTCATGAGGGACTTCAAGAGGTAACCCGCCCGGGACTCTAGGGGCCGGGGGCTGCCGCCGGGGTACAGGGCGGGGCCGGCAGCGGGCCGGGCGGGCGGCGGGTTCAGGATAGCGGGAGGTTCCTGTGGTGTTTCCCTGTAGGTTACAGGAGGATCCTCCTGCCGGAGTCAGCGGGGCTCCGTCCGAGAACAACATCATGGTTTGGAACGCGGTCATTTTTGGGTGAGTCTGCGTTCCGGATGGTGGTGAGGGCCGGGGGACCCGTGTGCCCTCTGGGACCCACCCGGTGCGGAGGCGGGGACTGAGAGAGAAGGTTTGGGGCTCGTTGGGCCTAGGCGCCTCCCCGGAGCCTGTGCCTCGATTAGCTCGGTTCGCGCTGCCAGGGGAACCGTTTGGGGTTCGGAGGGGGGCGGGGCGGGGAGCGGTGGCGCTTCGGCCTGCCTGGGGTTTCTGAGCCCCAAAGCTCTATTGGTCGTGGCTTTGCAACCCGGGAAGCGGTGGTTTACCAGAGGTGGGGCGAACAGATGAACCGGGGAGAGAGGAGCCCCTGATGTGGGAACTGACTTGTTTCTCTCTGTGTTGTAGGCCTGAAGGGACCCCGTTTGAGGATGGTAAGAGAGTTTCTTTACCCACCTTTTGGGACCCTGATCTTCTGGGGAAAGTGTTTCCCAGTCAGCCTGGAAGTGCCTCCTACTTAATAACCCGCTTCTCCCTAGCCTTTGCCTGCTAAAGACTTGAGAGGAGTCCAGTCTGTGGCAGGTTGTTCTGGCTATTGTCCGCTTGACTAGAACTGCTGCTTAAAAAAATCTGAGTAAGGCAGTCACTTTTTAAAAGGAGCATAATACCACTGATGTTAAGGGTTTGTGAGGTTTGGGTTGTGATCTTGCTAAATTCAGGACCACCACCCCCTCCATCAGGATCAACCCAACCACTTGCTGATCAACTCGGAGACCCCAGGGACTGTCTGGTTCAGAATTCTGTCACAAGGGTGGGAACTGTGTTCAGCAGGTGCCTCATGTGTGGTGTTGGATGTTGAATGGATGCAGGAATCCCTTGCACACAACTGTCTGGTTTCTATAATCTGACATTGAGTGCTTTTCAGCCTCACTGCTTTAAAGTGGTCTTTAATGGCACCTTCAATAGCCAGTTCCTTGTTTCTTATTTTTAAATGAGTTTTCAGCGTGTGCTTTTATCAAGACTTTATGATCAGTAATCTCAAGGCAGTTTCACAATTGAGGGGAGCCTTAAAGTACTCTCTTACCAGTGTCCAACCTACTTCAAGATACTACACGTACTTACAGGTACATGATTTTTAGGTTTAGGTTTGACTTTTAAAAACACACTAAGTTGCTTTTTAAGGACTTTTTAAAGCTTCTTGTTTTGATATAATTATAGATTTGTGTGGAATTGTAATAAATAATAATACAGAGAGACCTTGTGTACCCTTCACCTGTTCCCCCCTCTCCCCTGGTAACATCTGGAATGACTGTGCACAACCAGGAAATTGACATAGATATAGTTTTATGTGCACTCAAATGTGTGTGTATGTGTGTGTATAGTTAATTGCTTTTGAAAGCTTAATGCATTTAAAAAGATGATTAAAAGTATTTGAACTACTGATTGACATCTTTAATATTTGAGGTATTTTTAAACAGAAAAGGGTCTTTCTGTTATTTATTTTCTTCTCAATGCCTTATATTCCTTTGGTCATATAGCCTTTGAGAGAAATCTGCACACATATGCACACACATATGCATACACCTCCATTTGAAGGTGGCAACAAAAGCATTTCTACAAACTACTCAGTACAAGCAAAGTTGCCAAGTCAGATTGCCTTTGGATGTTACCAACCACAGCATGTTGTGAGGTAAATGAATACAAACCAATTCTAGGATTCGTCTCAAACACTCAGATTTCCCTAGCAGATTGTAAACAGTAATCTAGGTGGTTTGTTTCTTCTCTGCCTTCACCTCCTGGGTAAATATCACTGTTCTTCAGTGCTTTGATAAAAAGAAATGACAGCAAGGGAGTATGATCCTGAAGGCATACTACTTTGGTGTGTGAGGTAAATCATTTGAACTGATTCTGATCCATAGCAGAAGCTAGCTAGGCTTAGTTTTCCTCCATTAGATCGGTTGCTGGTTCTTCATACTTAAGCTTTATGTGCAGATTAGCTGTGTATTTGCTTTAGCTCCAGCAAAGCAAATTATTTTCATTGGCTTCTTTTTTCCTCCTGATTTTTATTCGGACTGCTTTATGCTGGGCGCAACTTTATTAATAGTACATCGCTTTGCTAGGGGTTGGCAACTTAAATATTTCAAGGGTGCTTCTCTCGCTTTAAGTGGTATGAATTGGAGAAGTACTTATGGAATCCATTATCTACCTGGACCTTCCCCCTTGACATTACTGGTTCTATTTTTGATGATGTGTCTCTCCACCCTGACATTACTGAAAGGAATTACTCAGGCTGAATGACAGTACCCTTTTCTGATTCATTCTTTTGAGCAGTCTGCTATCCATGAATGCTTCCTCAGGTGTCTCAAACACTAACCAAGGTTACAAGAATTTTTTTGACCATTTAAAAATACTTGTTATTTATAGCTAGGAAATTTACTGGAAAGGCCCGATTAGGAACAAGTGGCATAGTTGATTTTGCTGTTGTCAATGTATGATATAAATCAACAGCTTCAGAACTACTTTTGCTAATTCCTTGTAACTATCTGGAGCAGACGTTTTCAGAACAGTTGCTGCTGCTATCACTTCAGTCGTATCCGACTCTGTGTAACCCCATAGATGGCAGCCCACCAGGCTCCCCCGTTCCTGGGATTCTCCAGGCAAGAACACTGGAGTGGGTTGCCATTTCCTTCTCCAATGCATGAAAGTGAAAAGTGAAAGTGAAGTTGCTCAGTTGTGTCCTACCCTCAGCGACCCCATGGACTGCAGCCTTCCAGGCTCCTCTGTCCATGGGATTTTCCAGGTAAGAGTACTGGAGTGGGGTGTCATTGCCTTCTCCATCCAGAACAGCTAGGTCCTAGTTAAAGAGCTGAACTTTTAAAAATAGGAACTGTTCAAGGTATTTTGATTTAACTTCACACACTTGAAGTAAGAGGGCTATGTTCCCAAGGGCTTACACTACCAAACAAAACATTGGGTGTAAATTCATCCTTATAAAATATCTTGGCATGTATGCTGAATATGAAGGTTAAGAAACAATATATTTTCCACCACGTCATCTGAAAATTGTTAATAGAAACAGTAAGATACTAGTATTTGATTTTTACAGTGGATGTATTCTTAAGAATTTGGTGTCTTTTTTTTAATGAATCACTTAAAAGTCCACAAGGGGTGTTCTTAAGGTACATAAATCCTGTAATGAAGGTTGGTTATTATCTTATAAGTCAGACTTTTTCAATCATCAAAAAAATTTAAGTATATGTGCTTTGCTTCCTCAAGGGTCACAGACTGGTGGTTAAATGGCAAAAAACACCTACAGAGGTGCTTTCTTTGGCCAGTACAATATTTTCAAAAGTTGAATTTGTGACTATTTTTAGGCAGAACATACACTAGCCAAATCACTCCCTATTGCTCTACACCAGCGGTTTAACACATTTATATAATTGTCCAGGTCCTTAGGTATAGATGGATTAATTCCTACTTTCCTTACAATGTTGTGGCCTCCTCAGGAAGATAAAAAATCAGTACAGATTGTATACAACAATGGTGAGGCTTAAGTTTTCAATTATTTTAAAGCCTAGCCTCCCAAATATTCAGAGGATAAGCTTAGGCTCAATTGCATAACATTAATTCTAGGATTTTAAATATCCTTAATGTTCATTTTGGATCTCAGAAATTGCATTGAAAGTTGTACTGAAGAGGTTCTTATTGTTTAATGCAGCTAAAAGTATGAAGAAAGAAAGAAAGAAAAAGTAGCTCAGTCGTGTCTGACACTTTGCAACCCCGTGGACTGTAGCCCACCAGGCTCCTCCGTCCATGGGATTCTCCAGGCAGGAATACTGGAGTGGGTTGCCATTTCCTTCTCCAGGGGATCTTCCTGACCCAGAGATCGAACCTGGGTCTCCCATGTTGCAGGCAGACACTTTAATCTCTGAGCCACCAGGGAAGCCCTAAAAGTATGAAACATCCCTTTAAATGTGTACTTTGAGTAAGATGTGGGTAAGTCCTACTAATTTATATTCATATTGACATAAGCAGGTGGTTTCACTTCTCAAGATATCAAGTAAGCTGTTCTAAAAGACTTGATTAACTTCTTGGGTAGCTAGGTAACCACCTTGTTGAACTTCTCAGCAAGCAGTAGGCAGAAAGCTCAAGTCAAGGGTTTTGCAAACCACCAGCGTACGTTCTCAACTTGCGTTTCACTGTGAGTGTTTGATATAGGCCAGAAAGAAAGTACTGTCTAGTATTTGAATTCATTAATTGTATTTTTCTTCCTGATAATAGTTTGGATTTTGGGGTTTTGCCTACTTCAACTGGGTCTAGAGATGTGAAACTGTAGAATTATTGTAACTAAAGTATTTATGAAGCACTTGTTTTATATCACTGTTCATCTTTCTCTCTTTTAAACCTCACAACAATGTTATGTAGTGGGTATTATTATTAACCCATTTTAATAATAATAATAATTAATATTTAATAATTTAATTTATTAATGGGTTAATAATACAGATGAGGAACTTGAGGTATAGTCAAGTTAAGCAGCTTCCCCCAAGGTTTCATAACGAGCAAGTCGCAAAGCAAGGCTTTGAACCCAGATCTGAGTGCAAAGCTTCTGCTTTGCCCCACTATTTATACTTTTGCTGGCCTTCTGTGTGGCTTTACCACCTTTAAGTACCATATTTAATGATCATTTTAATTTAAAGTACCTGGGAGCTCTGCATACTATTAAATCTGCCCAATTTTAGAGCAATTTCTTGATGATAAATCTCCAAGCTATAATTTAAGTGTATATCAACACTGAGCCAAATGTGTTTATACTTCAGATACATAAGGAAGCGCAAAGTTTCGAACTAACACTCATTCCTGCTTCTTCTTGCATATTGTAATATTAGTAGAACTGAAAAAGAAAGAACTGTGCTTTCTCCCTCAAAAATAGGAAGAGTTATGACCAGGTGGTGATAAAGGTGAGGTGTGTTCTGATGGACTATAGCATGTTTATCCATTTCCAAATACTATACTGTTTGTCCTTCGGAGAAGGCAGTGGCACCCCACTCCAGTACTCCTGCCTGGAAAATCCCATGAACGGAGGAGCCTGGAAGGCTGTAGTCCATGGGGTCGATGAGGGTCTGACACAACAGAGCAACTTCACTTTCACTTTTCACTTTCATGCATTGGAGAAGGAAATGGCAACCCACTCCATTGTTCTTGCCTGGAGAATCCCAGGGACGGGGGAGCCTGGTGGGCTGCCGTCTATGGGGTCGCACAGAGTCGGACACGACTGAAGTGACTTAGCAGCAGCATACTGTTTGTCCTTAGTTATAATTCATAGTAGCTTTAGATCTGACTTTAAATTTTAGGGAGTAAAAATAGTTTGAGGAGTATGTCTCCGTATGTTGCATTTTACATTATGCTGAAACTTTGGGACGCATGTTCATACCAAGGGCACCTTTGTTAGCAAATTGTTTACTGTCAGTTTGCTGGTAGAAAACACACATTTTGGTATTGTTATATGTAACATCTAGGAGTAAAATGACTGATCTTTTTTCTTAAGTGGAAAGGTGGAATGGAAGCAAGGAAGAAATAAATTGCCAACTCTGAAGGAACCAGTAACACATTATAATCTTACCTGAAATGTGTTCTATTGTATTAGAATCAGTGATGTATTAAATGGACCAGAGTAATATAGTGGAACATGCATCAACTTATACCAGATAGTAACTGTTTCCTTAAGATTACTTGAAGAAATTTCAGTCAGGAAAAAACAGTTGCCCAGTTGTTTTCTTGAATTTATTAAAACCAATTAAAAATAACATCTTGAAGGGAATAATCTCCCCAAATCACAACTTCCAACAATTCTTGTTTTTTTTTTAGCTGTGCCTCATGGCATGTAGGATCTTAGTTCCCCAGCCAGGGAATGAACCCACATCCCCTGCTCCCCTGCAGTGGAAGCATGGAGTCTTAACCACTGGACCGCCAGGGAAGTCCCCCAACAATTCTTGAATTAGATCCAGCTTGTGTCCATTTCTTATAAGTTTCTAACCCAGTATGTTTTAGGGCCTCCCATGACCTTAGTTGACACATATTCAAGAAAAATAATTTGTTTCAATGGTAGCGTAAACAAACATCATTAGAAAGAAATTTACTGGAGACATGAATGCAATCTAATGTGATTTTAAAATTATTTCTGCCATTAATTCCCTCCATTAGTGTGAATTATTGAGTTGGTTTTATAGTTAAGTACCTTGTGAGTCATACTTAAGGGTTTTTAAGAGAGACTGTGAAGTTTTTTCTGGCTTACATTCAATTATGTTTTCATTATAGAGTTGCTATTACATGAAAAGGAGCCAGGGAACACTTTTATACTTATTTCCTGCTGTTTTAAAAATAATTTGATTGTTGATTTGTATTTCTAGCATTGGTTTTTGAACCTTTGTGCTCATTCTTTCTAGTCCATTTAAAAATCACTGGAGAAAAAAAAATCACTGGAGAGTTTTAAGATGACAGCTGATGAAAATTGGACTTTATTAAGGTCTTTCAGTCTTCTAAAGGAGGAAGGCCAAATTTTGGCTGTAGTTGCTTGTCATTTTAAGGATGTCTTCAAAATATACAGGGGCTAAAGTTATCCCGCAGGCAGTAATTTTGAGTTTAAGATAGCTGTATTTAAGTTTGGGGGAGAATAATGGAAAAACAAAAAATGAATCACCTTTGAGCGGTGGTTCTCACACTGTTCATTTTTCGGGCCGTTCCTAGAGCTGTACCTCTTACCTGGTCTCTTTCCTACTCTATATCTTTGCATTATTTCATATAATACTTGAAAAACAAGTCATGTAGCATTAAAAACAAAGTACTACTGAACAAAATGATAAATGTTTTCTTAACCCTTGCTTTTCTAATTACAGGAACCTTTAAGCTTACAATAGAATTCACTGAGGAATACCCAAATAAGCCACCGACGGTTAGATTTGTCTCTAAGATGTTCCATCCAAATGGCAAGTATCACTTTTGAATAGAGTATTCTCAACTGCTGTACTGTTTATTTGGGGAAGTATTCCCCATTTCCTGTTTATTTGTCTGTAGTACCTGAGTATTTGTGTAGGCATCTCGCTGTTTTCTGAAAGCTGGTCTTGTTCATGGTGGCCTATTGCTGTCTTGGTTTAGGTCCTAGAAGGGACACTGCCTTTGTCTGGAATCTGAGAGCCTTCTGGTTTTGATGATTTTATAATTTACTTAATAAACAAAAATAAAGGTGTCCTTGAGGTTTCCTTTTAATGTAAGGCCAGATTTGGGTAGTTTTGTGTTGTAATTATATTCACTAGCATTTAAAACAACCGTTTTCAGCTTTGGATGCATATCAGAATTAGCATGGAACATTTAAAAGCTATGGATGCCCTGGCCTCACTCCAGACCTGCTGAATATCAGATTCTGTGGTTGAGGTTCAGGTATACAGTATATTAGAAAAGTACCCGGAGAAGGCAATGGCACCCCACTCCAGTACTCTTGCCTGGAAAATCCCATGAACAGAGGAGCCTGGTAGGCTGCAGTCCATGGTGTCGCTAAGAGTTGGACATGACTGAAGCGACTTAGCAGCAGCAGCAGCAGAAAAGTACCACAGGTGATTCGTACTTAGTACTTAGTACTTAGTACTTCACTTTTTTTCCCTTCCTAGTAGCAAGCCTAGAACAACTTGCCTTTTATTCAGGTTAATATTCCAGGGCATCAGATATTTTTATCTTCATGCCAAAACGAAACTTTGGGAACTCTGAGCTATCTTTTGTTATTTCAGAGAAGAGGTAGTGTTTAGAAATTTGATGGAATGAATTTCCCATAAGTCTGTGGATGACTAGGAACCCTGTTTAAAAAATATGTGTGGTTTCCTGGATAACAGGACAGTCTTTTCAGAATAACAAACATTAAGTATCTTCCAGTTTTACACAAATGATATTTGACATTCTCTGATCATCCCAGTTGTTTCACTAGTAGTGATTATGACACTTCTTTTAGAAATATAACTGAGAAGCAGCTTAGGAATCTTTTTAAACCTCAAAAGCAAAGTATTCTTGACTCTTATTTGTCTTGACTATGATGTTAAAACCTTAATGGTTTTGTTATGTTTAACATAACCTACTTCTATGCTCTTAGTCTATGCAGATGGTAGCATATGTCTGGACATACTTCAGAACCGTTGGAGTCCAACCTATGATGTGTCTTCCATTTTAACATCCATACAGGTGAATTTTCCTTAATGTGACTATCCTTTGATACATTTATATTAGCAATTGTTTTTTGAAAGTCATAGTTAAGTAAAAAGTAGGTCATTAAGACCTAAGCCACCAGAAAACATATTTGCCTAGCTATAGCAGACTAATGTAACTGAAGATTATTATGCTGAGAGCAAATTTAGCTGCTACCTAGGATAATTCAAGTGATTATATCTAGGCACTGAGGAACTGACTTGTTACAAATTGTCTCTATAGTCTCTACTGGATGAACCCAATCCCAATAGTCCAGCAAATAGCCAGGCTGCTCAGCTGTACCAGGAGAACAAGCGGGAGTATGAAAAACGTGTTTCTGCGATAGTAGAACAGAGCTGGCGTGACTGTTGACCTGGGTGGAAGAAAAGCAGCAGCAGTCATAAGGAAAATATGTATTGATGTGTTTGTCATCTTCTTGTTCTTCAGTGTCATTACATTTACTTTATTAAAAGCAAAATAGCTATTGTGCCGTTTCCATTGTCTCTTGCCAAGCTTTTCCTATCCCTTCTACCCTCTCCTTAAACATCAGAGAACACCCTCTATGAGATCAAATGTACTGTACCTGGGTTACGTGCAAAAATTACTAATGCTTACTTTCCCTTCTCTTGTATCTTATTTCCAGTTTTAGGGCAGTTTTGTGTTACTGTACTTTACACTAAGCTTTTAAAATTGTTTTACAAGTGGTGCTTATGCATAGCTTGATGACCAGAATGTTGTTTTTAACAAAATGATTGCTGAAGCCTTCACCCTGGCTGGTCCTTCACTTGTGTTAGATTTAGAAATGAAGTTTGGGAATATCGCATGTAGAAAACGGAAACAAATCCTTGTAAACACCCACTTTGAAAGAGCAGTGGAAGCTTAAAAGGCTACGATACTAAGATTTAATCAATCTGAACTATTTTTTACTGTAGGAAGGAGAATGTTAAAGATTTGGCCAAAGGAGTGCCACAGTCATGTAACTCACACATTCTCTCCTTGCAAGATATTCACTGGACACACCCAAGCTAAGTTTCCGAATACTGCAGTCTTCTGGATTTTCACTTTCTAAAGAGGTGTGGGAGCAGAGGAATGGAAACAATCATTAGTTTTTAATTAAGCTAGGAAGGCTGGAGAAACTTTAATCTTTTTAAAGGAGCTGTTCTGCCCTATGTAAACAAATTTATAATCCCACATTGTTTTTCTTTTAATTAACCCAAGGAAGGGAACATATCTATGGCAAACTATTTTCCACTCAAATCCTCAGTTAATGCTGCATGCTTTAGTTTCTCCTTCCCCTTTCAGTATTATAAGAACATTAAAATCAATGTTTGCAGTCTTTTCTTTGAATATTTATAGTTTTAGACAGACAGTACCTTTAAGTAGCAGTGTGGGACAAGGCTTGTAAATGTTTGGTCTGATGTTCCATTGACACCTTTTGTGCATTTATCACTCTTTTAAATCTAACTTTGCATAAGTAACCCATGTAAAAAATGTACATTTTTCAAAACTTGTAAATAAAAATAACCTTAAAATTTTGTAGTCAAAGTATAATTATGTTTTAGCTGAGTATGAATATAGATCCTGGGAGAGGGAAAAGAGAAGATATTGCTGGAGAGGACCTTTATTCTTTTCAGTCTTAAGTATTTTATGCTTCTTAAAACAGTCTAACAGAATGTGAAACTATTCAAACAAAGTTATTTCAGCATATATTGTAGGCAGTTAAGGGAATGAAACTGCTAAGTGGGGAGAATTAACCTGGAGGTTTACCATCATCCTTAGAGACAAAGGTCTAACATTGATCCTGACATTCTACCTCTTAAAAAAAAAAGCCTTAGCTTAAAAAACAAACTACTATAAAATGGTATTTTAAGTCTCGAGTAAAGTTTGGGAATACAGGTATCCTCAGTGTTAACCTTGTTTAAACAAAACTTTCTTCCAAGGAGCAACCTAGTTCATTTTATAGAGACAAGGACAATGACTCTGGAAATTCACTTAACTTGGTGGGAGGGGTGGTGATAAATGAAATTTAAGTCCTTCTGGTGTATTTAAAGGAGCTTCAACGTGAGGGAGCCCATCCTACACTGAACACAAACTGGTTAGATTCACCTGGGAACAACATCTTTAGTAAGTTCATTTCTGCTTCTAAGTAGAATGACATTAAATTAGTCTTTATTTGGCAGATTAGTTTTACATAAATTTCTTCATCCTACTGTGGCTGGGTTTTTCTTTTGGCTGTGCCACACGGCTTCTGGGAGCTTAGATCCCTAACCAGGGACTGAACACGGGCCATGGCAATGAAAGCGCCAAGTCTTAATCACTGGACCATGAGGGAATTCCTGTGGTTGAGTATCTTGAATATTGACACTGTTACTCATACTTGAAAAAATTAAGGTGAGATTGGGAATATGCACGTTTATTATTTTTTTCTTTCGTATACCTCCTGAGAAACATTATTCCCAGTATCTTTCATGGGATAATCCTTTTAAAATCTTACAACAGCGTCAACAAACTGACTTCCCCAAAGCATCATATCCATGGTCAAAGGCACCACGAATCATTCATTTCAAAGTTTAATGCAGATTTGCCTTTTTTCTTTACAGTTTTTTTTTAAACGCCACAGGCTAACAACGCCATACACTAATTTATAACAGTCAAGTTTAAAACACATATGTGAGGTCACCTTTCAAATGGCAGACTGAACTTGAATCTTCAATTCTGCACCTGCTGGTATGGCAAAGGGGGTATGATGAAGAGCTAGAGTTGTAATTAAGAGTCCTTTATTTAGGACCCATCTCCAGCTTCAAGAGTTACTCATAGCACAGTGAATAGTGTACTGTATACTATTTTTAAAAGAATCCCAACAATGCATGAAATTTCCATTTATTTTGTAATCAAAGGGGAGGGAAAAAATCTAAAAGATCTGTGAGCCTTAATGCTATATATATGTAACTGAAAGCAGAGTTAGTTCCTCAGTATAATTTATTCAAACAAAACTTAAAGCTGCTCATGTACCTGTGCAGGTTTTATAGCAAGGTTACAGTACTGAGTTAAAATAACTGCTGTCTCATGTCTCAAAGAAAGGGAAAATACAAGAACCAACAAAAAGGGGACAAAATAGAACAGCAAAGTTGTCAGCAGCTCATTCTTGCCAACTCCATTTCTCAACATATTCTCAAGCAGAGTTAGATGACTTCACCCTAGTTCCACATCAATACCAAGGCTGATCCTAAGAAGTTAGGAAATCTGGACCCTCAAACTGAGAACCAGATATATACTTGGCCCCATTGTTTCAGAGCTTAACTACATTAATATTCTATTCATTTTAACAACCAGATTTATATAACATTACCCTACTCTGGCCCCTGAATCATTTTGAGAAGAGGAAAGAAATATAAAGAGAGAAAGGAGTTTTTACACTCAATCTCCAAAGCCACCCTTACCCAAGAGAGGTGAAGGTGGGCTTTTCTAGTACACTCATTGAACCATAGCTTCTCAAAGTTGGCATGAGACTAGTAGGTAAAAAACATAATCCTAAAAAGTCTATAAACATTTTAGGTCAGTTCCCTTTGCCACTGTTAAAAGATTAAGGGCCAAAATAAAATGCACGCCTCATTCCTCATCCTACTAACATTATGAAAGGTCAGACACTGTAGGACAAAACTTAGTGGAAAGCAAACATCATACACTGTGTTAATCACTGTAGGTGACTGAAAGCCATAGAGATCCAGGCATAAAAAAAAAAATTCCCTTCTATGTTTTACATATTGATTTAAGTACAACGGACAGCTTCTTAATGCAAAATATACGTAAGAAGGGAAAGGAAGTTGTTCATTGTGGGCCAATGTCAAGTTTGGTGCTAAATGTTTTAAGACACTGTAAGCAACCTAACTGTTCTAAATATGAAGTCATTGGAGGTGTTTATCAATATTCACCTCTGAATATTAACAGTTGATTTACCTGAGATACAAAAACAAAATCATGTAAAAGGAAACAGCCTAAGATTTGGCTGCAGCCAGCATGTTGGTCCCCAGGGAAAACATGATGGGTCGCTGACTGGCTGTTCCTATCTGCTAAGTCATCATGTTCATCCATATGTGTTCTAGTGTTGAAATGTTTTGTGCAAACACCACTTCTCTTCTCCAAAGACTCAAAGTGTTGCTACCAGGCTGCTTCCCAGAAATGAGCACACCACCACGTTGATCAACTTTGGCTCCTTTTTATTCAGGAAGCATACGCTAATTCTTTTTATACATTTTTTTTTTTTACATTCCAGAAATAAGCGAAAATAGCAGTTTTAAATATGTTACAAAGTTGGCTTTGGGGGCTAAATAAGCTTTTCGAGAGAGGACCAGCCAACTGACCTTTTCATCAAAGCACCAATGTATCTTCAGTCTTTTACCAAGCTCTACCACAGCTGTGGCCACCTTGGATGTGTTGTACATCCAAGCCACATGAAAGCTGTAATGGAGAGTTGCTGCGAGTCTCTCTGCAAGGCACCAAGAACAGACAGTTCCAGCTTCCTTTCTTCAGACTGAATCAAAATTTTGAAAACTTTTCAATTCATCTCTCAAGTAGTGCTCTCTCAGTGTGAAGACTAGAATTTGTTAAAACTCCTATCACAAGATACAGTAAATCACTTCCAATATTCTGGAAACCACATGGAAGAGTTATAAATAAATGGACACTAAAATTACTTTAAGAAAGTTTTACATCATTTAGTTGGTAAGGACATTTACACATACAGCACAATTTACTGTTAAACATTCTATAACTGGCTTCACATAAAGATGAAAATAGATAATACAAAATGATCTGACATTTTCAGTTAAGTTGGAATTAAGACTCTAGGCACCCCACTCCAGTACTCTTGCCTGGAGAATCTCATGGACAGAGGAGCCTGGTGGGCTGCAGTCCATGGTGTCGCAAAGAGTCAGACACAACTGAGCGACTTCACTTTCACTTTTCACTTTCGTGCACTGGAGAAGGAAATGGCAACCCACTCCAGTGTTCTTGCCTGGAGAATCCCAGGGACGGAGGAGCCTGGTGGGCTGCCGTCCATGGGGTCTCACAGAGTCGGACACGACTGACGCGACTTAGCAGTTTTATTGTAGTCAACATCAATTTTACATATTGTTGCAGATTGCTGTGCTATGCCCTTTAAAATGGGAATTTCTTTCTTGGGGTGAAATTCCATTTGGATATGTGTTCTTGCTTTGTACAAACCACTAAAATCTGAGGGACACAGCAACATCAAAGACATAAACAGTAACTGCACAATATTATCTGCTGGATTAAGCTAATACAAGTGGACAGTATTCTTCAAGTTGTAATATCTAATAAAGCACTATATGAAATGAACAAGGTGAAACATCGTAAGAATGAATATACTCTGCAACCAGTACATATAGCATCACTTCTTTAATTCATAAATCTGCCTCAGGCATCTGCACAATAAATTAGCAAGATCTCAATTTGCTTGAGGCATCACCAGCTCATAATGCCCCACTTGGCCTTCCTGTTTGAGCTGGTCGAGTAAGTCCTCCTTCCGTCTTTTTCTTCCTACCACCAGGTATCTGTCGTGGCCCACCCCATGAGACTTACTCTTAAGACCATACTTCTGGGCGATCTGATGTATTTGCTTCCGCTCATCATTAGTCAGCTCTGTAGAGAAAGTTAAATCCGTGTGGCTCTCGGAGCGGGCATAGTTTCTGATGATCTGTTCAATATCTCTCTTGGCAATTTTATTTACTCTCTCTACATCAAGACCAAGCCCTTCCCGCTTATGCTGCTCTTTGACAGAGATTGGCTCCCGAATGCCCTCACCAGATTTACCTAAACCACCACCCGTCCAACCCATCTTTCTCAGCAGCTGATTTCCAATGTTATCTTCTTTGATTTGCTGTTTATAAGCCTCCTCTGCTGAGCGGCCCTGAATTTCATTTCTGGAAATCACATCTTCAATAGCTCCTTTCTTCAAATTGTTAATGACAGTCGGTTGGGTCTTTTTGAGGGTTTTCACAGCTTCCCCCGCAGCTTCATATTTGACAGTTTTCTTCACTCCAACTGCTTCTGCAATTACTTCACTCTCGAGAATCACCTTGCATTTCCATCGGAGGCCTGTCATTCTTTCATAGACGTATTCAACTGTCATTCGGTTAAACTGAGCTGTGTCATTCAGCGTGCACACAGGATTGGAAGAATTCTCATAAACTACAAGATCCTTTATGTCTTTCTTCTTTCCAGATCCCCTGGGTGAAGAGCCTGTTTGGCACTGTGAACTTTTGACAGATGGATAAGTGGGCTGTGTTTTTTGAAGGATTTTCAAAGCCTCATCAGCAGCTGCATGTTTACTTGTTTTTTTGGTTCCATAACCTTCAGCTAAGCAGTGATCTTGCAAAAATACTCGACAACGCCATGTACGATTTGGCATCATCTCATATTTGTATTCTACAGACATTTTGTTGTATGAGGCAGAATTGTTAAGGATACCAATTGCATCGTTTGCATTTTCTGTAAGGATAAAATTGGTCCAGTGTTTGGCGGAAGCATTAAAAATCGGCTGCCCAGAAGCATCTTTAGCCAGCACCACCAGCTCTTCTGGTGGTTTCAGAGCTGGAGGAAAGTCATATGAAGGCATGCCAATCTGACATACCACAAGGTCCTCTCCAATTGTGTGCTTGAATTTCCTTCGGATAACCCTAACTTCAATACGTTTCTGCAAGAGTTTTACAGCTAGCTCAGTAGCTCGATCCCTGGACCCATTCTTGCTGCCAGCATAGCCTGTAGTTAAGTAGATGTTCTGGCATCTAACTTCACAGGCATAACCATCTGTTAGAAGTTTTTTATTTTTGGGGATGTCAGCAGGAGGGATTTCTTTTAAAGGAGCGTATATATATTCAGGATTTGTCTTACATGCCTGAATACAACGAGTTAACATATAGGTGTAATTAATTTTATCAGATCCAGATGTCATCTCTGGATTAGAAAGGTTCTTCCAGATAGTTGCTGTTAATTTTTCAATAAAATACTGCTTCTCAGCTACCACTGACTCAGGAAATGTCTGTGATGGTGAAGGCTCAGGAGGTGACTGAGAGTCTGCCTGCTGTGATGTGCTGCTGGGGGCAGGGTTCCCACTGTCAAAATACATGTTGGCTGTGACAGGCTTGTCTTTTGTGAAAATAAATCCTGATGAATCACAATACTGAGAGTTCCCATCTTGTATACTGAAAGAGTCTTGAGTATAATCTTGGTAGATGTCTCTTGGCATGTTGGCAAAATGTGTTTGTTCATTTCTCTCTTTTGTTTGAGGGCCATAAGGATCTTCCTGTCTTTCATCTTTTGAACTACTAGCTACAAAATGTACAGGCTCAAAACGAGGTCTCACATGGAATTTGGAACCGGCTTGCTTTTTAGGAGGATTTTGACCTATAGAATGAGTGAAATTTACAATTCATTAAAAAGGGATATTTCAAAAGAACCAAGCAGGAAAACAGTACCAACCAATTTTTTTTTTTTTTTTTGCAAGCTGAACTGCTGGTAAAAGTTATGTCCCATCACAAAAACTTCAGGTCATTTAGGTGAAGGGACCCAAATATCAATGTAAGATTCCAACATAAGGAGAGATGCTCCCTGTCCTTCCACGTGTAAGGGAGGAGACTTGACAGAAAATATGCCATTGACTCAACTATGCAGGTCACCACCATGCACGACGGGTAGATGCTTCTGCATCTAATGAGTTAAAGCACAGGTGAAGTGTACTGAGTAAGAGGATGTTCCACTATGATCTCATACCACCTGTGCTGAAAAGCTCCCTTCTTAAGGACTGCAAATGGAACAGATGGCTCTAATGCAACAGAGATGATGACCAGAGGCGTTTACAAAGCCTCTCTTTTGTATCAGAAGTGACCGACTCTGTGATGATGCTTTACATAGTTGCGACTAAAAAAAAAATAAAAAATATTTGTCAAAAGATCCCAAAGATTTTCAAATTCAAAATTTTAGTTTGCTTTATTTTATTTCTACAACAAACTTCAGCTGGAAACTAATGATTTACAGAGGATATCAAATTTAAAGCTATGGAAGAACTCTGCTGAGGCTATACCAGACACTAGAGCTTTCTCCCTATAACTCTGTTTAGTAGAAAACTGGTCTACCACAGACCCATCCAGGAGGATTTAGTTACTTAGATGCTTAAGGGAGGTTCCATGGCATGGAAGCATTATCCTTCAAGGACAGCATTATAGCATGAATTCAGTATTCTTAGCTTTCAGTTCTATTTAGCATCCTCAAAAAAAATGTACAAACTGAAAGTTAAAACTTTTACAGTGTGTAAGATCTGATGTTACCAATGTTATTTAAAATCATATACCACACTCATATCTTTAAAAAAGAAGCCACACTGTTTCTTCAAATCCCACCTTCCAGAAACAGTATACTCACCATCACATGTTGAGAGGTGACGTTTTTGACCTTTGGAGGCCTTGGACAGCATCAGATCATATGAAGGCATCTCCCCAATATCAATACCTTCAGCCATTTGGAGAATTTTTTCCATCAAGCGTGGGCTGTACCTATTTAAATGAATATAATCTACAGTTAAAACAGACAAGAATGCAGTTTTTGAAAAGTTTCTAGATGACCCATCTTATAATTGCTCCCACAGGACTTTACTAACAGAATGTCTTGGCTATAAAACTGAAGAATCTGCCCTAAAATAGTTATGTATCAAATGAGCAATTATGTTACTGTCATTAGAAGACATACAAACACAAATATTAAGAAATTTAGGTGAAGACCATATCTTTAATTGGAATTAAAAGTACCCATATAAACTCGTAATTTATTTTTCTCTACATACATACATTTATGATGTATATCATGTATACATATATACATATGGTATATATCATGTATACATATATTATAATGATAATGTACTCAGAATGTTAATAAGAGATGGATTGTTAACATCCAAATTGTGGTTTCTATCATTTCCCACCAAATGGAATCAGAGTCCTGAAAGAAGTGGCTGGACCCAAGTCTGGGCCAAGAAATGTAGAATCTGGGAGATATTTTCATGCCTGGAAACAAGAACGCTGTCAAAGACCTCAGGGGTTGTTGTCAAACGGACTCAGAAGTGAGCCAACTTGAATATCAAGAATAACCACAGTGGACTGAAACACATCAAGCACGTTAAACATCCATTAGCTCACAGTAATACTTACAAACTCATTATTGGTCACCTTTGGAGGACGGTGGGGAATCAAGTCATTATTCCCCAAACAAGTAACATTAAAAGAAGAAAGCAAGCATTTATCCAGCATTTCCCTGTACAAATTGTACCTCAGAAAAAACTAAAGAGTTGATGAAGAAAATCTCCTTTACAGAAGCATTCCAGCTAATAAATGAAGGAATGATAGATTCCTACCATTTTGCAACCCATAAAGCAACAATAAATGATCATCAATGGCCGCTAAGTTTAGCAAGGAGAGATAAGAATGCCTTCCTAAATGAACAATGCAAAGAAATAGAGGAAAACAGTAAGATGGGAGAGATAGAGATCTTTTCAAGAAAATCAGAGATACCAAGGGAACATTTCATGCAAAGATAGGCTCAATAAAGGACAGAAATGGTATGGACCTAACAGAAGCAGAAGATATTAAGAACAGGCAGCAAGAATACATAGAAGAACTATACAGAAAAAAGATCTTAATGGTCCAGATAACCACAATGGTGTGATCACTCATTTAGAGCCAGACATCCTGGAGTGAAAAGTTAAGTGGGCCTCAGAAGCATCACTATGAACAAAGCTGGTGGAGGTGATGGAATTCCAGTTGAGCTACTTCAAATCCTAAAAGATGATGCTGTGAAAGTGCTGCAACTCAATATGCCAGCAAATTTGGAAAACTCAGCAGTGGCTACAGGACTGGAAAAGGTCAGTTTTCATTCCAATCCCAAAGAAAGGCAATACCAAAAAATGCTCAAACTACTGCACAATTGCACTCATCTCACACGCTAGCAAAGTAATACTCAAAATTCTCCAAGCTAGGCTTCAACAGTATGAGAACTTCCAGATGTTCGAGCTGGATTTAGAAAAGGCAGAGGAACCAGAGATTAAATTGCCAATATCTGTTGGATCACAGAAAAATAATTCCAGAAAAACATCTACTTCTGCTTCATTGACTACACTAAAGCCTTTGACTGTGTGGATCACAACAAACTGTGGAAAATTCTTAAAGTGATGGGGATACCAGACCACCTTACCTGCCTCCTGCAAAACCTGTACACAGGTCAAAAAGCAACAATGGATTGGTTCAAAATTGGTAAAGGAGTAGGTCAAAGCTGTATACTGTCAGCCTGCTTATTTAACTTATATGCCAAGTACATCATGTGAAACGCCGGGCTGGATGAAGCATGAGGTGGAATCAACATTACTGGGAGAAATATCAATAACCTCAGATATGCAGATGACACCACCCTTATGGCAGAAAGTGAAGAAGAATTAAAGAGCCTCTGATGAAGGTGAAAGAGGAGAATGAAAAAGCTGGCTTAAAACTCAACATTCAAAAAATGAAGATCATGGCATCCAATCCCATCACTTCATGGCAAACTATGGGGAAACAGTGACAGATTTTATTTTCTTGGGCTCCAAAATCACTGCAGATGGTAACTGCAGCCATGAAATTAAAAGACGCTTGCTCCTTGGAAGAAAAGCTATGACCAACATATTAAAAAGCAGAGACATTACTTTGCCGACAAAGGTCTGTCTAGTCAAAGCTATGCTTTTGCCAGTAGTCATGTATGGATGTGAGAGTTGGACCATAAAGAAGGCTGAGCACCAAAGAATTGATGCTTTTGAACTGTGGCATTGGAGAAGACTCTTGAGAGTCCCTTGGACTGCAAGGGGATCCAACCAATCCTAAAGGAGATCAGTCCTGGGTGTTTACTGGAAGGACTGATGCTGAAGCTGAAACTCCAATACTTTGGCCACCTGATGCGAAGAGCTGACTCATTGGAAAAGACCCTGATGTTGGGAAAGATTGAAGGCAGGAGGAGAAGGGGACGACAGAGGATGAGATAGTTGGATGGCATCACTGACTCAATGGACATGAGTTTGAACAAGCTCCTGGAGATGGTGAAGGACAGAGAAGCCTGACATGCTGCAGTTAATGGGGTCACAAAGAGTCAGACACAACTGAGCAACTGAACAACAATAAAAGCTTATCAGGTGAAAAGCTGATGGGGAAGAACCTAGAAACAGACCCACACAGACATGTTCAACTGTTTATAAAACTAAAAGCAATCCAATGGTGGCAGGAGAGTCTTTTTATCAAATGGTGCTGGACAAAGTAGGCATCCAACCTAAACAAACCACCTCAACCTAAGCCTCACATCATATACAATAGTTAACTCAAAATGCATCATAAACTTAAATGTGAAACTAAAAAGTTTTTACAAAAAATACAGAAGAAAATCTTCAAGATCTCCAGCTAGGCAAAGAATTCTTATACTTAACACCAAAAGTATGATCCATAAAAGAAAAAGTTAATAAAATTGACTTCATTAAAATTAAAAAATTTTGCTCTCAAAAGATCCTGTGAAGAGGATGAAAAGACAAGCTACAGAGAGCAAGAAAATATTTACAAACCATATACTTGACAAAAGATTAGTATCTAGTATAAAGACCTCAAGACCTCTCAAATTCAACAGTAAAATATATACATATATATAATGTGTATATATGAACAAAAGATATGAATAGAACATTTCGCCAGAGAGGATATACAGATTGCAAATAAGCAGATAAAAAGAAATGTTCAACATCATCAGCTACCAAGGAAATGCAACTTAAACCAAAATGAGATATTATTCTGTAGCTATCAGAGTGGCTAAAGTGAAAAATGGTGACAACACTAAATGCTGACAAGGATGCAGAAAAACTGGATCACTTGTACACTACTTGTGGGAATATAAAATGATATGGCCACTCTGGGACACAACTTGAAAGTTTTTTTATAAAATTAAACATGCAATCACCTCATGACCTTGCAACTGCACTTTGGGGCATTTATCTCAGAGAAATAAAAGCATACGTGCACACAAACAACTGTACACGGATGTTCATAACAGTTTTATTTGTAACAGCCCCAAACTACAACCAGCCCAGATGTCTTTACCACACACCATGGAACACTGCTCAGCCAAAAAAATGAATAAACTATTGATACACGCAGTATTGGGTATGAGTGGGAGGGAAATGGATGTGGTTGTAAAAGGGCAATGTGAGGGATCCTTGTGGTACTGGAACTGTTCAATATCTTGATGATGGTAGTGGACATGCAAACCTACACCTGTGATAAACTGTATAGAATCACACACACAAGTATTAGTAAAACTGGAGGAATCTGTGTAGACTGCAGATTGTAACAATGTCATTATCCTGATTATGATATATTAACTTTGTAAAATGTTGTCATTGCGGGAATTGGGTAAAGAGCACAGGGCATCATGTTATTTCCTACAATTACAGGTGAACCAATAATTATGTCAATAAAATTTTCAATTGAAAAAAGTTGTTGGAGAACTTTATCATCTTAATCTCACTAAAAATGGGACAATCAGACATGTGTCCCTGATGTGATATGACAGGGCAAAGATCTAAAAAGTGTTCTTGACCACCAGATAATTGCACCCAAACCTAATCAAGCCCCTAACTCCTAGAAACATGTTAAGCACCACCACAAGAATACAGCCAGCCAAATCCATCATGAAGGAAACATTATGTGACAGTCCATTTCTTCATCAAATAAACAGCATGAAAATAAAAGGAGAGGGAATGGTTAAAGGCAACAGATCAGTCAGATATGTGTGGACCGTGGGTCAAACAAACCATTCTGCGACAAATGGAGAAAACATTATTGGATCATTTTGAGAAATTATCATTAATTTTTCTGAGTATGAATAATGGTATTATGACTATTTTTTAAAAATTATCTGGTACAGATATATACTAAAATATTTGCAAGAGAAATGATGGCAATGTTTTCTTTAATATATTCTGGACTACCTCGCACAAAATACTAGGGGCAAGACGAAATGAGAAGGGTAGCATGACAGACTGTTGACAATTGCTGAAGTTGAATGATGCATGCATGAGTGTCCACTAACCTCTTCTACTTTTTGTGTTTGATTTTCCTTACTAAAAAGCTTTAAAACATACAATATTGTAAAGTAATTAGCCTCCAATTAAAGTAAATAAATTTATATTAAAAAAATAAAAAGGACTCCTTATGAAGTACATTTGCCCTTGATAGAATATCAATTTCCTGCAGAGAAAACTATGGGCTCAAGTGAAGTTTTGGTTATCATGGTATCTACTCACTCTTCTCACCTTCAGAGCCTTTCTAAGCCTAAGACCAAAAAAGACTTCTGGTGGTATGTGAGAAGAAAGTTCTTCTTTGGGTAGGGGCAGGGGGCATGCTGTGCAGCTTGCGGGATCTTAGTTCCCCAACCAGGGACCAGGGAACACCAGGGAATTCCCCAAGAAAGTTCTGAAAATGAGAAACTAGCACTCCTCTACATGAGTAGGCTCTGAACTTCAAAGAGGATAACATCCATTTTCAACACAATAGGTCCCGCACCCATCAGATGTCTTTCCTTGCAAAAGAGAGAAGTGACATGGTGGCCGTCTCTGACAGATGACCTGTAAGCTAGCCCAGTTGTAATCCACACTTCCCACTGATAACTGCTGCTGCTAACACCAGTATTTAAATGCTGTAATTTTATTTTTATTTAGTCTTATCAAAAAGCATAGCCTAAAATGTCATACATTATATATATCAGTTTCATTAAGATTTGGGAGTGGGGACTTCCCTGGTGGTAGATAAGATCCTCCTGCCAATGCAGGGAACACAGGTTTGATCCCTAGCTGGGAAGTTCCTACATGCCATGGAACAACTATGCCGGTGCGCCACAACTACTGAGCTCACATGCTGCAAGTATAGAAGCCCGCGTGCCCTAGAGCCTGTGCTCCGCAACAAGAAAAGCCACCACAATGAGAAGCCCACACACCACAACCAGAGAGTAGCCCCTGCTGGGCGCAGCTAGAATAAGCCAGCACACAGCAACAAAGACCCAGTGCAGCCACAAATAAAATAATTTTAAAAAAGATTTGTGAGTACAATTTCTAAGGTATGAGATGAAAGCAAAAGATTATGAAAATGAGATGAAGTCTACAAATCTTAAACTGGTGTTGCCAATTTTGCTACCAAAACTGGTACTACAACCAAACCACTCACCTTGAATTCCAGTTAAAATTCTCCAGATCTTATAGACTGATTCCAAACATGGCATCCAAGTGTAATGGCATGTATGCCATTCAGTGTGCATGAATGATGCATTTGGGACCTACTCCATTCACATTTTCTCTCTGGTTTCTTCCAGCATTAGTAATGATTATACCTACTTACTGTTCCCTATTCATTACATTTGCCACAAAATTTAACATCACCCATAGGCTATAAAAATAAACCTTTGTGTTGATTGCCAATATAGTCATCTTCTCAGCCCTTTATTAGGAAGTCATAATACTGAAGAATCCCAACCAGCTGGAACAGTAATGGAACAGACTGTGTAGTGCCTGCTGCTGCTGCTAAGTCACTTTAGTCATGTCCGACTCTGTGCGACCCCATAGACAGCAGCCCACCAGGCTCCCCCGTCCCTGGGATTCTCCAGGCAAGAACACTGGAGAGGGTTGCCATTTCCTTCTCCAATGCATGAAAGTGAAAAGTGAAAGTGAAGTTGCTCAGTCATGTCCGACCCTCTGCAACCCCATGGACTGCAGCCTACCCAGCTCCTCCGTCCATGGGATTTTCCAGGCAGGAGTACTGGAGTGGGGTGCCGTTGCCTTCTCCGGTGTAGTACCTAACACTTGGCTATTCAAAGAACAAATACTAATCTTTACATTAATCTTTAATTAACCTTTACTGTGAAGACCACTAGGATTTCAGTCCTATTTCAAAATATTCTCCAAAGAGTACCTACCCAGGGATAAAGAAGTGGTTCCACAAATCTGAAATAAGCCAAGGCAGTAAATAGAGCTTTCATCACTCAGTTTTCCATAGTGCATTTTTTTAGTGGATTTAAAAAGTAACACCTTTACTCCAGAAATTTTAGAGAATCCATCAAGAAAACGCCTACAAATCCAACCACTGATAATTTCATTAACATTTGGGGGTTTACTTTTTATTCCTTTTTCTATGCTTCCCATACCACCTTCTCCCCACCCCTGCAAAAAAAAAAATCACTATCAGATCATCTATGTTGATTTGTAATCTGCTGGGGTTTTGATGTTTTTCTTAATTTATTATGTCATAAGCTTTTTCTCCATGTCATTAGCACATGACTTTTAATGGCTATACAGTATTTTATCTCATGGAGGGATCATGATGTAAAGTACCATTAAGGCAAGTCCAACAAAGTAATTTTAAGATGTATGCATACTATGCATTTACAACCTATTTGGTTGTAAATGCTTAAAAAAGAAAACCAAAAAGCCCCAGCTGGTCTTTAAGGTTTTCCAAGGTTATCATGTATTAAGCTTTTTGGAAATCACAACTGTGCCACCATACCTAGCATACAAAAAGATGATTTCTAATGGACAAAGACATCTGACTTCATGAATCTCACCTTCTTGAAAAAAGACACGTGCTTATAGGTGTGTATTTATGATATACAATGGCACCTGGAATTTAATAAATATTCAGTAATAGATGCTTTCTTTCAAATTAAAAAAAAATTATTAAACTGCTCTACTAGGTCCAAATTTAAAAGGTGAGGTTTGAAAACTAAGCAAAGGTTAGGATTTCCAAGTATAAAATTATTTATGCAAACCTATTCAAAAGACTCCTACATAGTGAATAACATACAACTAACATTACTGATACAGCTTTTAAAAGCTCCCACTCATATTTCATCAGCTGGTGATTGATGCACTCTACCTACTATGTGCAAAGTTAGTTTCACAACATGAGCCCAGTCAGCATCTTCCTTCCAAACGTCAGTCTCACATCAACAAGAAAAGACAAATAATCAAGGTGGCAAACTGGATTCATTTTAGGATATATTTTCTCTATTGATTAATATCTCACCAAAAGTCAATAGATCAGGATTCTGTTTCTTTCTCTTTTTTTTGGATTCTGTTTCTAATACTACTGATGAAGAATGATTGGAAAGCTGAATGCTCCAGTTAACCAAACATTCTGCTTTATTAAACATACACACACTATCAACAATTTTAAGTAAAAACTGCACAGGTCCCTTGGCATTCATATGAACAATTATGTCTGTGCTGTAGATGAGGTTGATAAGACTGCACTAAATTTTCATTAGCCACAAGATATATGTTAGAAATGGCCTACAGAAAAAAAAAATCTTGACTCGTTGTTTATTTTTATGAAACAGACAAGAAAAGGTGAAGATAAATAATTTCGGCTATTTGGGCTTCCCGATTGCCTAGACTGAGGGAAAAAAATGATCAAAAAGCAGATTAGAAAACATTGTTTTATTTATCCTATAAGACAACAGTTCTCATAGTGTAGTCCCTGGATGAGCATCATCCATTACCTGGGAACTTGTTACAAACAGAAATTCTAGGGTCCCACATCCATTACCTGGGAACTTGTTAGAAACAGAAATTCTGGGGTCCCATCTCACAGAAACCCTGGCAGTAGAACCCAGCAATCTGTGTTTTAAGAAGCCTAAGATTTTGATGCTGCTTAAGTCTGAGAAACATGTTACAGATGGTCAAGAAGATATTAAAACTTGTTCCCTGAGAATAGCCACTATCACCAAAAGGGATTGAAACATGATTTGCTCCCCTGCTCATGTGAGCTCCTCCTGGCTTGGTCTTATGATCAAGGATTTTTAAAAGCTATCCCTGACCTAGGAGTTCTTTCAGTCCCAGCTAAATTAGAACACAGAAAGTCCTGCAAGTGGGAAACAAAATGCAAAGAGTTCTCTTCTGGCTACTGCTTATAATCTGTTCTAAAAGTCAGGGAATGGGCCTTCAACGACAAATTAATGATTTCAGTTTAGAGTGGGCTGTGTCACCATGCATTCTGCAGCCCCCCTGGGAGAAAAGAAGAGTCTTCTGTCACAGAAAAATAGACCAGAAAACAAGAGCTCTGCCAACACCGACGTTAACAAGTACTGGAATACAGATTTTACTCACCTGAAGATGACAGCTGACATAAAGCCTGCCTCAAGTGGAAGATTACACTTGGTCCCTAGCTTCCAAGATTCTTTATTGCCCCTTCCCTTTCTCCTATATCTAAGTTAACAGATAGAATGTAAACATTACTCTTCAGTTAAGCTATTGGGTAACATTATAGCAACTCTTGTAAGTTTGTTTCTTAAAGGATTCAGATTTCCCATGGCTTCTGTGATATTAAGGACATCTAAGATTATAGGATAAAGGTACCATTCCAATTGCCAGAACAATATTGTTAAGTGCAAGTCAGTTAGATTTATCTGACTTGATTAATTACTGAGGCTTTCCCAGTCATAACCAGTTCCTCCAGTGAAATAGTCATTATCTCTGGAGGCAGAAAGTACACTAATCTAGAGAAGACAGAAAAAATATCTTTGTGTTATGGAAGCAAAACAAGTATCACACTGGATGCTATCTATGTTCAATAATTAAGCATTAACCACAGACAATCTTATTTATCTGTATCTGTTACAATCATTCCTGGAACTGAACTGGTTGAATTTGATCTGATCATTTTTCATAATTTCTCATCCTTCCTAAAAAATTTGCCCTGAAGCAAGTGTCAAAAAAAACCAAACCTCTCAAGTCTATCAAAGGAATGATTAGTCTAGTATAGGGCCGATTTGAAGGTTCTGAAGGACAGTGGTCCAAGTAGTCTGTTTTAAAAACATGCGTTGGAACCATACTGCAGTCTCCATTGAATGCAAAGAGCTTTCAAAGAGGCCTGTTTAGAACAGGCACTAGGTTCTAAGAAAGGGGAGCGGGGCGCGGCGGGGGCGGGGGGGGGGGGGCGGCGACAAACACACACCTAAAACCTCACTCAGAGGCCAAATGTTAATCCTACTGATCACATTTAAGGTGAAATGAGGGCAATCCGCTTTTACAGTAGATATAACCATTTCTTTGTTTGCGTCCAGACACATTATGCGCAAATCTACAAGCAAGGCGGACCCTGCGGTTGAGAGACCTCATACAAACCGCCTCCCCAAGAGAAAACAGTAAAACCCAGCTAGGCGGCTGCTATTTAATCTAACGGGAATGGAAAGAGAGGACGCTCCAGAGACTAGGATTACAACCGCAGAGCCCCTCTCCTCTCCCCCCATAGACCCCGGAACCCCGACTGTCGAATATTCTCTGCGGATACCGCATCCCTGGAAGGTCCTACGCAGGTCCGAGGCTCTGCTATTTGTCATTTCCCACGCCCTCCAAAACACCATCACAATGACCACCTCTCGGCAATCCTCTCCCAGGCGCTGCTTCATCTCCATCCCTGGTCCTGGAGAGGCCTCTCCCGCGATCCCCGCACCTTTCTAGCTGTTATGTCATCTGCAGCTACCTCGTTCAGCCAACCGCCCCCCCCCCCGCCCGCCCCGGGCCAACAGTGGAGTCCTCCAGCACCTCCAAATCTCCAGTCTCTAAGCACTCATCCCTACTCGCCCCCTCCTTCCCTATCCCGACCCTCTTCACTGATCCCCACCCCACCCGGGTCCCCAGCCCGACCCTCACACCTTACTCACCTGCAGCCCAAGAAAACGTGGTTGGTCCAGGCAGCGGAGAGCGCGAGGAGCTGGTCTAGGGCAGCCCCGGGATAACTGTGCAGGTGCCGACAGATGAAGCTGCGCCGCAGAGCCCACTGCCAGTCACTTTCGTGGCTATAGCGCCACTGCTCCAGCACTGGCTCGGGCGGGGGCGGCGGGAGGGGCGGCGGCGGCGGCGGCGGGAGGGGGGGTAGCGGCGGCGGCGACAGGAAGTCGCCCCCCAACAGCAGACGTCCGCCAGCCATCTTCTCCGCCCCCAAGCAGGGACCCCAGGGATGAAGTCGACTCCCGATCAGGAGCAAGCGGGAACGGGGGGTTGGTGGGAGGAACCGGGTGAGGAGGGGCGTGCGGGGGGCGCGAAGACCAACTCTCAGGGGTACTGGAGTGTGTACGTGAGGGGCGACCGTTTAAAAGGGAAAGGCGACCACGAGCTCCTGTCCCGGCAACCCGGGTACACGCCCGCTGCACTCCTGCAACTCGTGGAGGAGCACGAGGGCACCCGGCAGAGTCACACGCGCGCCGGGGAAACCGAGCCGGGCCCAGCGCTCCGCACCTCCGGCGATCCTCAGATTCACGCACTGCGCTGGAAAAGAAAAAAAAAAAAAAAGACACCTGCACGCTCTGCTCCCCCTTCTCTGAGTTCTAGTCTACCTACCCGCGTGCCGCCCTGAGGTTGTGAGACCAGTGCGCGTGCGCCACGGCTGTTCCCTAACTTCAAAATCCCGTCGCTGAGTCTCGCGCGACGTACGTTTTCTTCCCCTCTTATGACGACTAGGGGGCTTTTGACGTACTGTGATCACAAGCGTGGGGCGGGGCTCCGGGAAGGGGATTTTTGAAAGATTTTTCTAAGGTTTGGGAACATGGTTCCGTTAACTCCCTAGAAGGCTCTCTCAGGTGACTGTTGGCACGTCGCCTGACGCTTTCCCCTGGGTTTCTGACAGTGGGAGGGACTTGGGTTTGAAATGGGTATCACACTTTTTTTTTTTTCTTAATGTAAGCTCTCCGAGGCGCCCTTTCTTCAGAGGATAGCTTGAAAAGCTATCTGTGCGTCGTGCACCATTAGCTTTGTTTTATTGTGAAGTAATAGTAAAAACAAAATACTTAAGAAAAAAATCATCCAAACCCACTTATCGTCCATACTCTATCCCAATTGCTGACAAATACAAGCATCGTGTTCACACAGTTCTGATCACGGTTTCAAATAATCCTGTATTAACTATCAATTTAAAACGTGCAGAATATTACAAAATACAAAAGGGGCCCCCAAACTAAAAGGTGCACAGCACCAAATGGCTCACTCTGTAGGCAAACGTTTTCACTAGACCTGTGGTCTCCTCCAGTCCCTCAATCACTGTCTGCCCGTCTGTGCTATGGAAGTAGTTAATGAGTGTCAGCGGAAATTTATATATCTATTTTATATAAGGGTGGGATTGGTATCTTTCATGTAAACAATTTTATGTATTTATTAATTTGGCTGCACTGGGTCTTCCTTGGGGCATCCAGGCTATGTCTAATTGTGGTATCTTAGTTCGAGGACTAGGAATCAAACCGGGCTTCGCTGCATTGGAATGCAGATTCTTAACCACTGGACCACCAGGAAAGCCCCCAGTCGGTAGGAATTTACACAGCACTCACTGTGTGCTCAGTATAGTCAATACAAAGGGAAAAGAAACTGGGTTTTCTCTGTTGTCCTGGAACTAATTATCGCGTTGGTGGGGAGAAATAGTCCTGCCTAGAACTCGGTGTTCCATAGCAGGATGACAGTTGGATGAAGTGACTTTTACCCATTGTCCCCTTTTAACTGTTTTAGGATGTATTTATCTCTTTTTCTTGCAAAATAATTAATTTATTTTTCAATAAAGATACCAGATTTAATATGAACTGATAAGATGTTTAATGACTTTTGTTCTAAGTTCACCTTATTGAGCGATACATCATGAAATCAATAGTTGTACATCTAGGAAATTTACCAATGGAGCTCTCTTCCACTGGTGTGTATATTTTAATCTGTCTCATGTGGAGATCTCTTCCATTTTGGTGATTGGCTAGAATGGCAATCTGTATCATGAATGTACGAATTGGCTTCTTATGATTATCAGTTAAGGGAACATGAATCCAGCCACTTGGTTTCACCAATTCGTTGCCGAATTTCTTGAAGGTTGTGAAAATTATTTCCTACTCTGACTGAGATCTTGCTTGGAGTGTAGCTTTCATCAGATTTGTAATCCGCACAAATACATGTCTTCACTGTTGTTTTTCTTCTGAATTGTATGTTCACTAAATGAGGCTGGGATCCATCTGATTGCCAGTAAGTTTCTAGATTGTCATCTTGTAATTGATCCACTCCAAATCCTGGTTTACAAGACGAGAGTGACCAAACAGCTTGTGACCCAATTTCCCGTACTGTTCCAGTCCTTTCCAACTGCTTAGGGTCAGCACCAGGAGGTGTCTTGTTTGGTGTGGTCATTTAAAAAATATTAGCTTGCGGACTCCACTTGCTGCCACTCAGTTTTTCTGGATCCGCCGCAGCTCTGCGCCACTCCCCAGGATGTATTTATCATTATGTGACATATTTATATGTAGGGCTGTTTTGGGCTGACAAGAGCAGAAGATCACAGCATTTTTCACTTTAATAATGATTTATTTTCATGCTTGTCTCTCCCATTACATAGGGAGTGCTGTTTTTGACTCTGTGGTAGGTACTCATGTTTATTGAAGTAATGACAGTCTTTGAACCATGAAATCAAAGAACTTGATACTAGAAAGGAAGCTTTGAGATCATAAATTCCAATCATTATTGTATGAGAAAAATAAGGTCAGAGAGGTAGAGTGATAACTGAAGTCTGTAGAGGTGGCTTCTGGCAAAGCTGCGATCAGAATCTAGGTCACCTGACTTCTCATCCAGTGCTCCCCACTTATTTGCCATTATATTACCCTGTTGTTGTTGTTGTTTTATTCTTCACAGTATGTACCACCTTTTGAACTTCAAAAAAATGTTTGACTCCTCCTCACCCCCTGTGACAGTGCCATGAGAGCAAGGAACTCATCTGTCTTGCTTTTAGCACCTACATTTGGCTCCTGTAGGAACACCATAGATATTTGTTGAATTAAATGAATGATTGAATGAATGAAGGCTCTTCCTGTTGTCTCAAATTTGTGAAACTCATTTTCTTAGGGCCTACATTTTAAGCTGATTTTAAGATAGATTAATTTCCACCTAAGCTGCCAACTTTTATCAGTATCAGCATTACAATCAATACACATCTTTCTTAGAAAAGGAATTGAGAAAAGAAAAATGCCTTCCTCTCAGATTGGATGAAAATTCTTCCATCATATAGGAACAAATAATTCCAACCTGACTTTTGAATTTGGATTACAGAGTGAAAGGCGATGAAATTGTTGTTAGAGGCCATTTGCTCTGGAACATTCTCCAGGACCTTCTTTCCTTGGTAATCCTTCTGATCAAAAAATTCTTCAGCCAACCTAGCTCAGTCCATTCCCTTCTCACACATCGCAGATGTTTTCTCACTGAGCAGGAATTGAAACCCCTAAGCAGAAGTAAATTATCTGAATAATGGTTGAAGAGAAATGGAGGAGGGAAGTCTGATAATGGCAAACACTGTCATCCTAATACAATTCAGAAACCTCATGTAATCACCTGTCCTCCTCCCCTCCATCATCTTTCTCTGCTCTACCACAGGCTCCCACCACTGTTTTTACATGAAACATAAACACACACACACTCATACACACATAGTCTGTCAGCTCTGAGCTTCCTTCCCTTCCCTTTCCTGTGGGGGAGCCAGTGAGTGAAGAAAAGAGGGAAACCTGGAACCTGGCTCAGCACCACCCTCATAAATTATCCCAGAAATCAGATCACCAAAAGTTCTTAACCAGAGTATTCTGCACTGTGATATCCTCTTGAGGAATGGCTACTAATGGACTAAAAGCAATAGCTAGGAGCTGGCCAAAGCCTGGTAATTTGAGTACCCAAATTATTAAGGACAGTAACGAGCCATTGAAAAAATAGGAAGCCATAAGTCCACAGTGAGACCAAGTAGATAAATAATGAGGGAAAGGGGAGGGCCTTTGCTTACAATAGCATACCATGTGCTGACTGGTAAATATGAAGGGAATGCTGGAGTCAGAAAATCATCATTGGTTCAGGCAAGAATTACCAGTAGATGCTAAATCTAGGGGGAATTTTTTGATGAGGATTTTGCATGGACTTACAGTTTTCTCCTCACAGATTGTTTATTAGTAGCAAAGAAGAGGATGCAAATAATTATATAATGGAGAAATTGGGCAACACCTTGACCCAAAATGACAACAATCTTTTTTTTTTTAATGGCACTTCAAAAATATCAGTATCATGAAAGACAAAGAAAGGCTGTTTCAGATGAAAGGACACTAAAGTAACAGGACACAGTGCATGATTCTAGAGCCAATCTTATATGGCAAGAAAAATTGGTGTAAAGTATACTATTCAATGGGCTTCCCAGGTGGCTCAGTGGGTAAAGAATCCATCTGCAATGCAGGAGTCACAGGATCCTCAGGTTCCATCCCTGGGTAGGGAAGATCCTCTGAAGGAGGGCACGGCAACCCACTTCGGTACTCTTGCCTGGAGAATCTCATGGACAGAGAAGCCTGGCAAGTTACATTACACAAGGTCACAGAGTTGGACATAACTGAAGTGACTTAGCATGCACACATACTATTCAATAGGTTAAAGTAGTATAATATGGTTAAATTTACTGAAGTTGGTAACTGTGGCTATGTAAGAGAATATCCTTATTGCTAGGAAATACCCATTGAAATATTTAGGAGTAAAGGCCATGATACCTGTAAATTATCTTCAAGTGGTTCAGAAAAAATATTATGTATCTTTCTCTATCTATTTGGTTCCAGGGGAAGGGGAAGAGGGCACCTCAATGTAAATGATAAAGCAAATGGGGCAAAATATTATCAGTTGGTACATCTGGGTCAAAAGCATGTGAGTGTACTTTGCACTATTATTGTTATTTAATCTCAAAATTAAATGTTTTCAAAAGTGCAATAGCTCCCTAAATTGGTGAAGAATCGTCATCTGCTAAGTCGCTTCAGTCGTATCCAACTCTGTGTGACCCCATAGATGGCAGCCCACCAGACTCCCCCATCCCTGGGATTCTCCAGGCAAGAACACTGGAGTGGGTTGCCATTTCCTTCTCCAGAAGAATCGCCATCTAGCTATCTCTTAATCGCTCTTTATTGTGTGTCTGGCACTTTCCTGGGCCCACTGGGGAGCTGTAAATGATGTTCCTACCCTAAAGGAAGCTTAACATCTCTTGAAGAATGAACTCTCTCAAATGAGAAGCAGAGAAGATTAAAGAATTTCAGCCAGGAGGTTTTTGAAAAGGAAGAAGAGATCAAAACAGGTGGATGGGGTCAAGAAAGGCTTCAAGGAGAAGATAGACATGAACCTCAATGGCAGGATTTTTTTAACTTTTAATTTTGTATTGGGGTATAGCCGATTAACAATGTTGTGATAGTTTCAGATGAACATCAAGGGGACTCAGCTGAGTGGGGGCTTTTCAAACACAAAAGGACACTGCTTAACGTCAGTTGCTTACAACTGGAGCCAAGGTTGCTTAGCCATTTTGAAGGTATTAGAAGCCTGGTTCTGTCCCTAGAAGCAGTTGGCCTTCTCACTGCTTAGCAAGTCCCTAGGAACTGGCTCTCAGCAACCCAGCAGACCCTTGCCCCCATCTATGCTCTAGGAAAATGATACACAAATTTTAGTTAACCAAGCCCATTTCCCCACCAACTTGTATTAAAATATCAGCCATTTGCCTTCATTTCTGATTTCTTTTTACCAGCCAGTCACTTCTAAGACCTTTAGGTTTTGTGATGCATTCATCTATGCATGCTCAGTCGTGTCTGTCTCTGCGACCCCAAGGACTGTAGCCCACCAGTCTTCTCTGTCCATGGAATTTTCAAGGCAAGAATACTAGAATGGCTTGCCACTTCCTACTCCAGGGGATCTTCCCAATCCAGGGATTGAACCTGTGTCTCCTGTATTGACAGGCAGATTCTTTACCACTAGCGCCACCTGTGATGTGTTAACAAGCACCAAAATGCATTACAAGTGGGATCGACAAACAGTGGCCCACAGGCCAAATCCAGTCACACTCCCTGTGTTTATATGACCCTCCCATGGACGGAGGAGCCTGGTAGCTACAGTCCATGGGGTATCGAAGAGTTGGACACGACTGAGCGACTTCCCTTTCACTTTTCACTTTCATGCATTGGAGAAGGAAATGGCAACCCACTCCAGTGTTCTTGCTTGGAGAATCCCAGGGATGGGGGAGCCTGGTGGGCTGCCGTCTATGGGGTCACACAGAGTCGGACACGACTGAAGTGACTTAGCAGCAGCAGCAGCAGAGCAGTAAAATAGTTTCTGACACCATGTGGCCTGCGAAGCCTAAAATATTTGCCTGCTGGCCCTTTACTGGAAAAGTTTGCTGACCCATGGCCCAGAGCAATGGTTCCCAATTTGGGGCAATTTTGCCCTCCAGGGGACGTTTGGCATTATCTGGAGACAGTTTTGTCAGAACTGGGGATGGGGTAGTATAGTGTGCTACTGACATCTAGTGGGTAAGGATGCTACAATGCACGCATCGGCCTCCACAACAAAGAATTATCTGGTCTCAAAAGACAATAATAATACTGAGGGTGAGAAACCATGGATTGGAAGAACCTAAGATATTTCTAGTAAAGGGGAAACTCTGTCCTTAGTAGGGATTTCCTTTAGTGAACACCCACCTCCTTAGTTTACAGTAGCTCACGAAACCATTGCAATCATCCCTGCAAGGGAGTTGCTGATATTCTTTTACAGGGAGGTTTTGATCACAACTTGCCCCCAAACACACACAGCTAGCAAGTGTCTGGCTCCAGAACCGGTATTTTTCCACACCTCCAGGACGCTGGGGGCTCAGTGACGTCACGGGCGATTGTTGTCCCGCTCGGCTGCTCTCTAGGGTGCGAGTTGCACAGATACAGGCCAGTGTCGTTTTCCCTGGTACCCCTTCCCTTCAGAGGTCTCCAAGGGCTTGGTGCGGAGAGGGTACCAACCACCTTCCGGTCTCCAGCATCTGGCTATTCAGGAAATGAAGGCGAGGGAAGGAAATTCCACCACGATTGTGGCCAGAATTATGAAAACCGACCACTGTCCCTCTTGCCCACTTGAATGCTGGGAGGGACAAGGAAGCTTCCCTCTCTAATAGACCCTATTTATAGAAGGCTTTTGGAGTCATGCCCATGAATTTTCAGGATGTTCACATCACAGTAATAATAAGAGAAGCCATGCAGCATAGTCCTTTTCCTTCTGGAATTAAAACTCAATCGACTCTTATTCTATAGGATCTGGCACTCCACTTTCTCCATCTATTATCCTAGATGAGCTCAACGGATCAGTGAAATCCATGCTAATGAAGGAAAAGTAAAGGACTTCCCCCACCCAGCAAGCCCATGGAAATTTCAAACCCATATGGGGGGTTTGGGCACAGCAGCCCACCCAGGAAGGTTACAAACAGGGTAATGGTGCCTCCCTGAGCCCCTCAAATCACCCTCTTGAAAGGAAGCCACCCACTCCTCCTAAGGCATCACCTAATAATCACACAGCCACTGAGCATTTCTTTGAATTTTATTGAAAATTCACATGGACATTATAAAGGTATCAAGCTAAACAGTGCTGGTTTTGGGATGTTTCTCCTGGCAAATGAAAGCCCCAGAGGGGCAGTGACTGGTCACATCTCTGAGCAAAAAGAACAAAGGAGAAGAAAGGAAGAATGAACACAGATTTTGGAAAACATGCAAAGAGGCTCTCTCAAGAGACACGGGACAGTGGAATGGCAATAGTTGTAGGGCTATATGGGGATGAGCACACTCACATGGCATTTCGATCCAAGTTAAACCAATGAATTTGGGGCAGATTTATCAACATCAAAGCTCTCCCTCCAGGTCCCACATTGAGCAGAAACCTCTCTCAAAAACCCCAACTGGCCTTGGAAGGATGAATGGAGTAATTTTGCTCTCACTAAGCTTAAACTCCCCCATTTCTCCTTTCCTTTCTCCACCTGAATGTTAGTAGATCCACTTGCCCCACTTGCTGAGGGGGTCTGCAGAAGGTCTGTGAATGCTGAAGATATGAATGTTGCTTGACTTTCTCATCCATATTCAGAAATGTTTAATAGTGGCTGTAGACAATCAACCCATTGAACCGGAGAAATGGTGTTTACAAGGAAAAACAGAAAACTCAAATGAAAAACTTGTGAACAGTACTCCCACACCCACAGCTGAGGTCTCCTGCCTCAGTCACTTACACTTGGGTGAGTCATCCTGCAGTTGTCTCTCTGAGGTTACATTGGGTCCATTCTCCAGCTCGGACAGATCTTTTCCTGCCTTATTAGATTAGGACAAAACACTTCCATTTAAAATACCATGTAAGTTGGGAGAGAGCTTCTTGCCTGGACACATGAACACTTGTTGAGTGTGTGTGTGTGTGTGTGTGTATGTACGCACGTGTGCACACAATTTGGAGGGAGAGGAAATTGGTTGGTTTCTGGTTTGACACAATATGGAAACCCTAACTCTTCTATAATGGGAGTCTTCTCCTTTAGACTTAGTGCAGCTGCTGAAGACAAGATTAAAAAAAGCTGGAGAGGGAAAGAGAAAGAAAACATGAAATTAGCCAAAGAAAAAGGACATTCAAAGTAAGACAGGGTCAGGGAGCTGGGCAGTGTGAGGTAGCACAGATTATACATGGAGAAGACAGGTGAGAAATGGGGTCACTGATGGGCCATCACCACTGGAAAATCTGCTGAGAAGGTTTTAAGAATACCACACACCAGTTTCAAGCTTCTTGTTTTAATTAAAAAAAAAAAAGAGCGCATATTGACAGCCACATGTGAATGCCAAATGATTAAAACAAACAAACAAAAAAACATAAACAAAACCAAAAGTGATCTATCCTGCATCTAGGAAAAGCAAACTTCTTGGCTTAAGAGAAATGAGGCGTATGTGTGTGTGTGTGTACATGTGGGGATTTTTCAGGAAAACCATTTCAGTCTAGGGTAGGGGTGGGGCGGGACACAGACCGTTTCTAATGACTGGTTTTGTTTCACCAGAAGTAAACAGAGTATTAGGGTAATTTTTTTTCTAATAGTAACAATTATACTCAGTAAAAATTTTTTTTCACTGAAGAAGGAAAAAAAAATCTGTTTACAGTGAGACAAGCTACCCGATAAAATAAGCATTTTCATTATTTTACATAGCCTTGGTTGACTTTATAAAGGTCTCATGTTCACACACAAGTTAGATTTTTGTTTACCAAACTTCCTTGATGACAAGGGTCATCTCTGGCACCTGTTAAACTTCCGCACTCACATGCCTCATTCCAGACTCCCAGGAAAGCTGAGCAGCTAACAGGTGTCCATGACTCTTATCGTCAGCAGAAGCACTCAGTTCAGGGGCAGGACTAGAGTCCTCTGCTTTGCCCATCCCTGCCCACCCCATCTGCGAATATTTTTCTATGGGAAATAAAACCTCAAAGGTGCTCTAATACTAACTATTCATTTTCTCCTGAACATCAAAAGACTTGTCTCCAGGAATGAACATGAACAGATTGAATCCATTTGTGAAAAGGATCGGGTCTCAGAAGACACTGAATTTAGCCTGACTTTTGCCACGAAACAGCCTTGGGATCTCTGGCAAAGTCCCTTCATTTCTCTGCGCCTCGATTTCCTCTTACAAAAAGTGGGTCCTACCTGTCTTCTGGGCCCAAATATCTCCTTTCATACAAAATTCCTGCCCAGTCTCTGAAGGTCTCCAAAGGCTGGGTGGCTCTAATACCTTTTGAAGTTTTCAGAACCACTCAAACCTCAAGTAGTTAATCTGTAAATAAATGTAAATGAGGGGACCTCCTATTTGTGATGCAAATAATTACTGTGGCAGGGGGTGGGGAGGTGGGGGGGCAGGGGATGGAGACCGTTAGTTGTTTAAGTTTGGGATCCTTGGGAAGCAGCTCTGAAACTGGTCAAAGCTGCAAATAAGAATCCTTTCCCATGGAAACTTGACAGCCTTAACTTAGCATCTCCCTGAGCCAAGTTGAGGATCCAAGCTTTTTTTTTTGGCTTTTAAATCTCTAAGCATAGGGTCTCCTAAAATACTCCACTGTGTGACTTGGATTTTCTCAAGAAACTAGCTTCTGCTTTGGCAGCATCACCTTCATACTTGCTTCTGGCCACTCACCAGTCAGTGACTCACCAAACAATACATCTCAAAACTGTCCTCTTGCTTTGCCAACAAGAAAAGATAAAGTGTGTGCATTCGTTTGCTTTCCGTTTCTACTTTTTGCTTCCTGTTATTATCTATTATTGAAAAGAGAACACCCCCTTCCCATTCTCAATACTTCAAAAAGGCCTGAAAATTTGGCATAGCCTTGTTCGATTGTGTGTTTTCAAAGCAAGTGACCAAAAAATAAAAATCTCAAAAATAAAAAAGGTCATGGTCAATGCTAGTGGGACTGTGAGGCAGAAATAGAAAGAAGAGGTGGGGCTTGAAGTGGAAGAACATGGCAGGGGCCGGGGACCCTGCTGCCTGGCACCCCAAAGGAAAGCTGTCAGTTACAATAGGAACCTTGGCTTAAAAGGCTAAGTGGAGTCCAGTCCAGCTGTAGCAGGGAATACTATTCAGTACACAGCCATGGATTACTGCAAAGGAAGGGCAGAGAAACGGCGTGTTAGCCATGGATCATTGCCAGTCACCGCCAGCTCTCACTTTCTCACTAGTCTAACACCAAAGTCCAATGTTCCTCATGGCCCTGACAAGGGAGGGCTCTCAACTTCCAAGGGGTTCCCAAAGCCACTATCAGAGAGGCCCCATTATACAAATCCAGGCTAGAAGTTTTCAAATATCAAATCCTTAGAGGCAAAGTTAGGGACCTTCCAAGGCACAGCATCTCTTTTCTCTTCTTCGACTGACAGTCTCACCTCCTCTTCTTAATAAGAGACACATGCAAAATACAAATTGAAATTCATCATCATCAAATTCACTAAATAAACAGACTGGAAGATTCCTCAAAGCTGAACTAAAAACACTGATTCTTGAACCACTCGGTCTGGCAGTTTATGACACAGGATGCTTACACCTGCTACTGACCCTGCCTTGTTGGGATGGTGTGGCATTCTCAGGGAAATTACAGAGGAGATGTGAGACATCTCATAACAATTCCATAAGACACTCCGCTGGTACTAATAGTCAGGTTTATTCTCCCTCCTGCATCTGTAGGGTACTCAGAATTACAGAGAGGGACATTTATGCTATTTTCTTCAGCAGTTGTGTTGTCTGGGAAGGGCTGGGTGCAAATAAACTCATTTCAGGTTCTTAACAGAGTTTGAGTGCAGTCACTTTTAAGTGAATCAAAACTGGAAAGGGCTGGGAACCCTCTGAGGAGAGGCTGTGGTTCCTGTCGGGGGCTTAGTGGTGGTTGGGGAAGCCAAGTGACTGCAGACTAAGGGGGAAAACCCTGCTGACTGGTGCTCACCCAGCCAGGCTGGATGCAAATACCTCGGGGGAACAAACAGCATTCGGAGTTGGAACAGGGAAGCTGGTGGTCCCGTGGAGCAGGCAGAACCCCTGCACATGTTACAGTCAAAGACGGGGCGGGAGTGGCCGGCTGGGGGCGCTGGGAGGGGCACTGGGATGCAGGATGCAGCTTTAAACCACGTGACTGCTGGCTTCTTGCCCAGAGGCCAGACTGGGTCCTCAGACTCTCGGGCTTCTATAAACCTTGGCAGGAAGAAAGGGGAGGGCACAGGTTGTGTGCCCCGCAGACGTGTTAAGGGGGAATTAGAGAAAGGGAGGCCCAGCTCTGTTGCGCAGGAAAAGGGCGTCTACAGGAAACCCAAACTGAAAATGAAAAGAGAAGTTGGGTTAATGAATGGATGGATTAATGTAAAAAACAAAACAAAGGTTAGAAGAAAATTGTCATGATGACTGATGGATAAATTAGAATATAGCTATGTTAGATGGTCTTAAGGTCTTATTGTATTGGCTTCTGGGAACATGCTTTCTCTCTCATTCACCCCCACACACCTCTGAGTAGCGATCGTCATGGCATCAGCTAGTAAAATAATCAAGAGCCACAAGAATTCTTTTTCTCTCTTCTTAATGATTAGGTCCTGACTAGTGCTCCCGACCCAGACACCTTGTACAGGAACACCTTCAGCAAATCTCCAAGTGGCTCAGGCCACAGTACAGAGTGCCAGGCTCTCAACCAGTGATGGCCTCACTCCACAGCAAATGCCGAGGGGGTAGAGGTTTCACCTTAGAAGAGCCCCAGTCCACTAACTGGTCCCCTGGGGCAAGATCTGTTTGAGAAGTATCTGGGGGTGGTGACTGGCCTCTGCACCAGGGTCTAACCACAGTCACCTGGAAACCTGAACAATGGAAATCCATTATTGGTTTGTGTTCACTCTGCACTTTGAACTTTCTCCCATTCAAACTTCACCCTTGTGACATAAATGGGGACAAGTTGTATTGGTCCCCATCTGACTTATGAGGAGGCTGAGAAACACTGCGAGCCCAACTGACTTGCCCAAGGTCACAAAGAATCACAACCTACAGGGGCAGAGCCTGAATCCCTGGGTTGCTTGATTATGACTCTCCTTCACACCATAGTGTCCCTGAGAACTCCTTGCCTGTGGACCCAAGCCCCTGGTTTTATTTCTTTTTTTTACCTGAACACATTTCTTTCATTAAAGATATTGGGGAGGGATAGTTAAAAGCATAAGCTGAGTCTATCTGTACAGTCGCTTCCTCAGAGTGAATACACATACACACACACACACACACACACACACACACACACGCATGAGGATGGCAATTTATACCAGAACCAGTTTTGCGTTCTCATTCCAGTTCTGCCAATAACTCCCTGTGTCAACCTTGGTAAGTCCCTTAACCCCATGCCTCCATTTTGTTCATCTTGTGAACTGAAGATCAGCACCTTCCTCCTCTGCCTCACAGGACTGTCGTAATGTGAAAATAAGAGAGCGTGCGGAAAAACACTTTGAATAGTATTAAAAGGTCCTATGAAAGCTCAGCTTTCTTGTTCTTCCTTGTCTATTTCCCAGGGGAAAAGAAACCTATAGAACACTGCAAGGGCTGGGCGGCCTGGGAAGGCTGAAATATTTCGCTAGGCGAACTGTCCATACATCATACTCTGTCCCCCTGCCAGAATACCTACAACTGTGTGTGGGCCACAGAGGAAGCGTTTTGTTCCAACTGCAGACGGCTACAGACGGCAATCTCTACTTGGTTTGGAACTGCTCTTGTGGTCTGCTGGGGAGAAGCATGCCAGAAAAAGCCAACCTGCTTAGGGTCGGGGTTGGCTGTTCCCACTGTTTGTCAATTGACTCTTGCTCGTTAATTGTGGCTTTAATTATAGTTTTGAAAGGATTCATTTTAGTAATGGCCACTACCACTGATTTGCTCGGGGAAAGCCGAACCAAACTGTGTCAAACCACGTTAATTTGGGTTTCACGAACTGAAAGCTAACTGAGTAGGATGCATCTTTCCTATTTTCCTCCTTGAAAATAGGGGAACCGAGGAAATACACGTGAACCGAGCATCAGCCACTCTGCTGGGCACCAGGACTGCGGCCATGGACATACACTCCAGAACTGTGTCTTCCTAGGTTTCATTCAAGTCAATGCACAGGGCTCCAAGTCTTGCCTTTAAGCCAGACAAGAAATCATTTCATTGTTCTTTAAGGGTTGTTTCCTTTGGCCCAATTTCATAGGCCTTATGTTTCAGAAGCCTCTATGGACTTCCTCTTCGGGATTTGCTTGAAAGTAGGATGTTCTGCCTGGAGAAGGCAATGGCATCCCACTCCAGTACTCTTGCCTGGAAAATCCCATGGATGGAGGAGCCTGGTAGGCTGCAGTCCATGGGGTCGCTAAGAGTCGGACACGGCTGAGCAACTTCACTTTCACTTTTTACTTTCATGCATTGGAGAAGGAAACGGCAACCCACTCCAGTGTTCTTGCTTGGAGAATCCCAGGGACGTGGGAGCCTGGTAGGCTGCCGTCTATGGGGTCGCACAGAGTCGGACACGACTGAAGTGACTCAGCAGCAGCAGCAGCAGGATGTTTTGCCAGCTGCCCAAAGTCCCCGGTGCAGTAGCTGCAGCAATTATTTTGGTGACTAACAGGAGGTTCTCCATTTAAATCATAAACTGCATGGTGAGTGTGGAGAAGTCTTCTCAATATTTTATATTCCCCGATCCAAACAAACCAAATCTAAAAGGCATTTATGAGACAATGAGGGTATTCTGAACCCTGGCTAGAAATTTTATGCGAATGAATTGTTAAATTTGGAGGTGTGATACTGGTGGCATTGTGGTTATTTTTTTTTAAGAGTCATTAGCTCTTAGAGATCCATGCTGAAGTAGTGACAGATGAAATGAGATGTGTTTTGCTTTACAATAATCCAGCCAAATTGGGGGCAATAAATGAGACAGGACTGGCTTATGTTGACAGTACTTTGGGGGCTGGGGGGTGGGTACATGGGGCTCCATTGTATTATCCTCTCTCTTCTTTTGTTCCTGTTTGAAAGTTTCTATGGTAAAGTTTTAAATGGTAATACTCCTAATTATGTTATATTGAAAATATTTGTGCTCCTCCCCACTCACTACCTGTCTAGTAAAATAGATCTGGAAGCTTAATCACTGCTATAATCAACCTATAAACTATGTGATGCCAGGGGCTGCTTATTTACTCCTGTTGACATGACACCTAGCCCTCAGGAATGCATCTTACTAAGGTTACCTGCTTATCTCCTCATCAGAGGTGTTCATGAAGTTGGTACTTGTGGATAGAGTATAAGGAATTCTCTATAATATCTAACTCTTCACTTTCTTCTCCTTTTATTATGGTTTTGGGAGATTACATAGCCAAATGAAATTAGAAAATTTGAACCCCTCAGATAAGAAACAGCCTCCAGAGGGAAACAGAGAAGCAAGTTTCCATTGACTTGAAACCTTCCCAAACCTGGGGCTCAAAGCTGACCGTGACATTGCAGGACAGGGCTTGTGAACCCAACAGTTCCCCTCATCACTACAGTTTAGTTAATTTTGAAAGTAATGCTGAAGTCTCCTTAAGAAAAAAAAGTGGCTAAAATGGAAACCTCAAATACCTATCACAGGTTCCACCTAGGCTAGGTAGACAGGTCTGAAAACACCCCACTTTTAATCAGGAAGGCAAATATTGCACATGTACACTTGGAATCACACTAGACTATTTCTTAATATTATAAGTCACAAGAGAAAACCAGCTAGAACAATGAGGCAGCTTCTTTGATAATAGATATGTGTGTTGGGCAGGGGGTGAGACTTGGGGATATGTGTTCTAGAAGCCACTGCCAGTTCTATTTAGAGTTAATAAAGCTTACCAGGGCCCTGGGTATCATGCAGCATGCAGCAAACAGCAGAGTTAACTGTAAAACAGTAAGAGCTGATGAAGATGGAGTGAGCTTGGGGAGAAATCAAATATTATGAATTGATGCAAATAATGAAGAGTTAGAGGTCAGAGGAGATTAGGAGGAGTGGGGAGGGGAAGGTGGGAGGGTGGGCTGGTAGGGATCCCCTGAAACACCAGTACTTTTTCTTAACTTCTTTAAGGGCAGCCAAAGGAAATTCTCAGTAGGTGACTATTAGATCCAACCACCATCTCTCCAGAAGAAATGCTTCTACCCCCACTTTTGCCCTTCACCGCCCCCCACCCCCTGCCATCATCACCATGGGACCAGAGTGACACCGAGCTAAAGATGGGTCTTCCAGAGGTTAGGCAACTGTTTGGGGAATTACATAAGAAGCCCAGACCAGCAGACACATGTATCTGAAAGTATAGAAGACAGCAGGCTGTTTTGTCAGGCTCTCTTGTTAATAGGACGTGCCTGGTGTGAGTGAGGTTTTCACTCATCTCAAAATTGGAAAAGGGTGCCATCACCAGCTCCAAATATTCCTGGAAGACTGGAGAGACATGTCTCCTTACGTGGGGTTTTCGGCTTAGGGGTGGGGTGGTGGTCAGTCAATTGGAGGCAACTAGGAGAAAGCCTGGTCTGGGAAGAACTTCTGCTGAACAGCTCAATGGGAACTATTTATATAGTTGAGTGTCAGTGGGGTCCCAACAAATGAATCTCCTAATTCCGGCCAGCAGGCTGTGAAACTGCCCCAGGGATCCTGTTAACAAACACCTCGGGACTGTGAAGGCAGCAGGTTAGAGCTGGAAGACTAATTTAGACTTTTCTGATCTTAAAAATAGGAATCCATTCCTGCTGCTACAACTAACACACCATTAGAGGTCAGTTAATATAGAGTGTGTCCAAAGAGGCTTTGTTTGGGGTAGTTGAATTTTATCATGTAATACCAAAAAAAAAAAAAAAAAATGAGATCCTCAGTGATTTTGACATACAGTGTTGTGACTCCATTACAAAAATCTCTGAACTAAATGGTGAAAATGCCCAAATGACACTTTTGAAAAAAGAATAATCAGATGGCAAAACTTAGTACCTTCAAAGTTAAGATATTTTACTGTTGCATTTTATTCTTGGTGAAATGTGGTACTGCTTTATTCCTAAGTGATGAGCCAGGGGAAACAAGAAAGGAAGATTTCCAGCCAGTAACTAGCAATGGAGTCCAGCAAAAAGTGGCTAAGAACAGAAGGCACTGACGATGGCCATGCTGTAGATCCTCAGACCACTTTAGTTTGGCTCCTCCAGTCACACTGCCCAAACAACCAGAGTGCAAGAGACCACTAGATGTTTTCCTGCTGTTGTACAGGTCCCATCGGAAATGCTTTTCTCTTATCTGGTTCTGGGATGAGGAATGGGTAACCCCAGCAAGCGAGGCCCAGGGCTCGGGTCAGCATTCTTGACCCAATGTCCTGTGTCGCCAAACCCCAGGGGAGACAGACAGACCGTAGATTCGTTCCCCAGTGGAGGGTGGGGCCTGCAGAGGATATTAGCATCTGAGGATTCCCTGCCAAGTTCCCAGCACCCCAGGCTGGGGACAACTAGGCACCCAAGAGGGAGGGACAGGAAGGGGTGAGAAACCAGGACTGGGCTGCAGCCTTCAGCAGCAATGCTTAAACTCTGTTGGCCACAGCCCTTAGAACTGAAGGGGGTGACGGGGGCTCCAGGGCTGAACCACCTCTGGCATAGGATGAGCGAGCTGGCCTGGGAGCACTTCCAGCTCCCACCTCCCGGGGGGAGAGGAGGCCCAGAGGCCTCTGCTACCCTCTCTCTGCCCTTCTTTTTGTTCATCTCCTTCTTGTAACTTTGCAGATTCTCATCGTTTCCACCTTTCTTCTTTCTACTCTCTCACTTGCCTTTTGCTTTTCCTCCCCTTTCCCTCCCTCTCCTCCTGCCTTGAGCTGGCAGGACTTCACCAAGTGGGCGGAGCAGAGGGGCTGGTCCTCTGAAGCCACACACAACCCTCGCCTTCTCTCAGCTCCTCAGATGTAGGGAATCTGTGGGGCCTGTGGGGACACCGAGACCAGGTCCAGGGGCCCAAAGGAGCCTATCAGCCCACAGCTGGCCTCTGTCACCAGCCTGAGGGGATGAGCAGGAGCAGAAAGAGGCCCTCACCCCAGAGCAGCCTGCCACTTACTTTTTCTTCTCTTTGTCTCTTTTCAGAGTCTGTGAGCCTCCAGCCTGGGAGCCCTGGGACTGGAGCAGCTCGGCCGCCGTCTTCCTCTGTTTGAAAGCGTTCACTTCATCATCCAGGGATTTCTTCTTATCCTCCAGCTTCTTCTTCTCGTCCTGGTGTAGTTTCTTCAGACGGTCAAACTTCTCATGCAGCTGGCAGGGAAGCACAGGGGGTTTGGGAAGAGCAGAGCTCAGCTGAGCAGAGCACAGTGAGGGGGAGGTGGGGGGATGGAGTGGGGGTGAGGTGGGGATGGGCGGGCTAGTGACCATGAAGGACCCTGGGATCCAAGGAGACATTTCTGCCAGGGACAGCTATAATGTCACCAAAGGGCATCATGTTCTGAATGGTTCTCTTCCGCCATTTTATCTCCACACTTCTGCTCCTGAATATGGTCAGGGAAACATGCATTCTGTCTAAGCAAGCATTTTATTTAAAGGAGTCCCCATAGTTACTACATATGAAAAATAATAACATCAGTTATAATGTAGAACATGTATTGAGTGCTTACTGTAGGCCAGGTACTGGCTTTTCTAAGCACTTTATATGTATTAACTCATTTAATCATCACAACAACCCTATGAGGCAGGTTCTGTTATTATCTGCATTTTATGAGGAAACAGAAGGTATGAGAAGTTAAGGAATTTGCCCAAAGTCAACTCATTCTTTAGATGATCATATAATAAGATCTCTCAATAGGAAAGGGGCCCCTGCCTTTTCTTAGCCTCTCCAACTAGGGAGACTCATTGGAGATTGCAGAGAAAACTTTGACAGTGCTGAAGCTGGTCAAAGAAAACACTTGTCTGTGGTTGCGGAAGGAAAGAAAAGAACTTTAGAAAATGAAATGGATGTGGAAACCTCAGCTTTGATCAAGGGGAGGTTCAACTAGTCCTGATTAGAGTCAGAAACCCAAAGGAGAAGCGCAACAATGTTCTAATATGTTACTGTTATGAATGGATCAGGGGAATTAGGGGTGTGTGCATGCATGTTCAGTCGTGTCTTTACACCCCCATGGACTGTGGCCCATCTTCTGTCCTTGGGATTTTTTTAGGCAAGAATAATGGAGTGGAGTGCAGGTTGGATCCCTGGGTCAGGAAGATCCCCTGGAGTAAGAAATGACAATCACTCCAATACGCTTGCCTGGAGGATCCCATGGACAGAGGAGCCTGGTGGGCTACAGTCCATGGGGTCACAAAAGAGTTGGACACAACTGAGTGGCTGAGCACACACACACTGGGGGTGTTTGGAATGTGATAAACTATCCTGAGTAGTAAGAACAGCTCAAGCATCATTTCAGTATCTTTTGAGGATTCAGGAAGGAATGGAGGGTTCTACAGCCCTCACAGCACACCGTGGAGGAGGCTGGGTGTCCTATAGGTATCTGGGCCTGTCACCAAGTAAGGGGTGGTGGATGACAGACTTGTTGGGTCAAGTCACTCAGGGTAGGCTGCTGGTAGAAGCTCTGCTGATCAGTGGTGTCCAGTTGGCTTTTGCTTACTGGCCTTTCATTCATTCAAAGGATCACCTTACCTCTCTTCCTAAAAGTACTGGGTGATATTTTTCTTTTGAAAAGTGAAACTGAAATGAAGTCAATACGCTTGCCATGGGCTTTGGCAATAACACTGGAGAGTCTTGGCAGATTAAAAGAAGAAGAGACTTGGGAAGCAATTAAGTGCTCCTTTCTTTATGGGTTTTAAAGCCTAGAGAGCTGAAGCAGTTGCTGACATGACCAAAACTGTGGCTGAGGCCAATTCATCTGGCAGCAGTAGGGGAATCAGTAGTGGGACCTTGGAGGCAAGGCAATGGTGCAAGGGCTAACTGCAGTCTATTAGTCATGGCTTAAGTAAAGTCCAGATAGACCATCAAGCCTTAGTTAAAAACTCACTAGAGCTGCACAGATGTTCTTTAGCACTAGTGTGAAATGGAATGGAAGTGGGTGGGAAACACACCAGCTGTCACTGGCTTAGGATTCAACACAGTACCCAGGACTCCCTGGGACCATCTTTCCTCATGGTCATCAGAGCAGGCAGGATGGGGCAGGATCGCCAAGAAAGTGATCAACTGTCCCTTCTGAGCTATGAACTCCCAGAAAGGGGGGGCAAAAAAAATCAGCCTGCCCCTGACCTTGAGGGGCAATGTCAGGTCCTGAGTGTTGAGCAGCACTGCCCAATAGAACTTTCTGCAGTGATGGAAATGTTCAGCATCTCATAGCCCCGAGGTTGCATGAAGATTGAGCATTTAAAATATGGTGAATGCAAATGATAGAGTTTTAAACTTTATTTCATTTCAGTTCATTTAAATAGCTACTATATGGGACAGTGGGGGTCTAGAGAATTAAATAACAAAGAGTGAGAAAATATCCCGGCCTTGGGGACTGAGGGATGGAAAAGACACAGATCTCACAGCCTCTCTGTGCCAGCCAAGGCAGGGCTACAGATGCTGTGTCCCATTCCTGCCTGAGGCCCCAAGGTTCCCCCAGCTGCTCTCTTGGGGCAAATCCCTTGTCTTACCTAAGTTCAGCCTCCCTTTCCTTCCCACTTAGCATGCCAACCCACATTTTACCTCTTTCTCTGCCTCTTTAAGTTCAGCTTCTTTCTCTTTGACTCTCTGCACAAACATCTGTCTCATCTCCTCTTCTTTTTTCTGGAGCTCCCCTAGGAACTCATTCCTTTTGGCCTCATATGTCTCCTGTAAACTGCAAACACGGTCAGGTTAATTCCCCTGCCTTTGGAATGGCTCTTGTTCAATGAAAAACAGCCCCCATGATCCTCCTGGGTTCCCCCACCCTCCCTTCCTCAGTTCTTAGAGATATGCAAAAGCAGAAGCACAGAGCTGTGGGCACCTGGCTTTGAACTTGGAGTGACTTGGAACTTCTATGTGCTTCTATACCCTGATTCTACAGATAAGGCCCAGAGAAGTGAGGTGACTCGCTCAAGATCACACAGCAAGTTAGAGGCAGAGCTGGGACCGGATGCTGGGTTTCCTCTCATAATCTAGGTCCTTCCATCTGCACTATGCTGCCAGGTCCTGGCTCTGAAACTGACCACATTAATGAATGAGTTCAACAAACACTTAATGAAACTCTACCACATGCTGGACACAGAATTAAGTGATACTATGCCAGTCACTCAATACCTGGAGCCAATAGCCACTGTGCCTGCCATCAAGGAACTCACAGTCAGTGGGAGATGCCTAGGTTATGTCTCCCTGCCCACCCCACCCCCCCACCCCCGTGCCTGGATTTAGTTTCCTAGAAATAGGAGTAAGCCTGGTGAAGAAGAGGGTGGGTGCTCTGAAGAGGGTACCCTGTGGAAAGGCACACATGGAGAAGGAATGGCATATACCTGGGGTGTCAGGCATGGCCTCATGTGGCTGGAGTAATGGAAGATAAGGTTCCTGAGAGTGGCAGGAGAGAGCAGGCGTTGGCTGCCATGTTAAGACTTGGGCGTTTTAAGCAGGGCTGACTTGATCCAATTTGAAAATGGGAAAGACCACTCTGGGCATTGCGTGAAGGACAGACTTTCCAACAAAGTAAGAAATGATGGGATCTTGGGACCTTCCTGGTGATCCAGTGGTTAAGAATCTGCCTTCTGATGCAGGGACATGGGTTCAGTCCCTGGTTGGGGAACTAAAATCCCACATGCCTTGGGACAACTAAGCTCATAGGCAGCAACTACTAAGGCTGCATTTTCTAGAGCCTGTGCATCACAACTGGAGAGGAGGCCTCGAGCTACAGTGAAGATCCTGCATGCTACAATGAAGACCCGATGCAGTGAAAGAAAGAAAGAAGGGATCTTAATGGGAAGGCTGGGAGGGAAAGGGAGACCAGCGAGGGAAGCAGAACTCCAAGGACTCGAGAGGAGTCAAAGGTGATTCAGGTGAATGGAGAATGAGTACATTCAAGAGGGAAAGAGATGAATTAAATTTGAGACAGCTTGAGTTTCAGGTGCATCCTCTATGGATGGCCAAGTGAAAATATCCAGGAAGCAGTGGGATCACTGAGTTTGAGCTCAAAAGTAACATTTTAACTTGGGAGTGATCTATTTCTTTAGGACTGTGAGAGCAGAAAGAACCAGCCACAAAGAGAATAGAGAGTGAGAGTAGCAGAAGCCTTGAGAAAGACACAGAAAGGAAGAAGCTGAATGAGACGAATCTGCCGAAGAGGCTGAGGAGTAAAACAGTGTGAGAGAGGACTCTAACCAGACAGACCGATGCTGGAAAAGCCAACCACAAAGAATTTCAGGAAGGAGGCAGCGGGAAGGAATATCAAGCACTGTGCTGAGATTTTTAACAAAAAGATGGGGGACTTCCCTGGTGGTCCAGTGGTTAAGACTTCGCTTTCCAATGCAGGGGGTGTGGGTTTGATCCCTGATCAGGGAGGTAAAATCCCACATGCCTCACAGCCAAAAAACCAAAACATAAAATAGAAATAATATTGTAACAAATTCAATAAAGACTTTTAAAATGGTCCACATTCAAAAAATTCTTTAAAAAAAAAAAGAAGATGGGGCTCAGAGATCACACTGGAATATGTGACTGCTGACCTAGAGGTCTCTCTACTCAGTGGCATGGTGGAACAGAAGCCAGTAAATACAGAACCATTCTCTCTTCTTCCCATCACAGCCAAATTCCTTGACAGGGCAGAGGCTGGTGACAAGGAGCAGAGTGAGGGAGAGTTTTTTAGGATAAGAATGTCTGCCCACAAGATGGAAAGGAGCCAGCAGAGAAAGTGTGCAGAAGGCAAAGATGTGAGAAACAGAGGTAGTCAGGATGGAGCCGAGGAGGAGAGGAGGGGGCTAGAGGACACCTCTTACCCCGCAGATGCAGATGAAAGCAGTCTGAAGGGTAGGAGGGAGAAAGCTAACGGAACACCCATCAGAGAGACCAACACGTTTTCCTTCAACTCCAGGGGCTCCAGCGGTCCCTGTCCATGAAGGGCAATCAACTTACCCCTCCAGAACCAGACATCCCCAAAGGAATGGCTATTCTATGCCTCCAGGCTGGCTTTCTGCTGTGAAAAGGTTTTGTGGGATCTGAGAGGCCATTTGCAGGCCTGCTTATCCCACAAGCAAGCCCTTCACTGGTTTATCAAGGCCTGACATTTCCTGAAATGTTCCAATACAGGGCACTACATGTGACATGGTAATTTACAACGTGAGGCTTACATCACATATTATGCATACAGATCAGACACTTATTCACATAGCTCCCATCAGCATAGTTATTTGAAAGCATTTGAAGCAATGCTTTCAAAAACTTTCCTCTTTTCTGAAAGCATCTTAGATTCTGATTTGAGGTGTCAAGGATTAGTCACATCTGGTGGTCAAAACAAACCTTGCACTTGAATACAAACGCTAAAGGGCAGTAATGAAGAGCTGGAAGTTCATCGACACATGTGTGGTGACTGCTGCCTGGTCCCACCTGGTTTTGATCATGGGGAGAGGGTAAAGAACAGACTGGAAACCTGACAGAGCAGCAGGAGCTCGATGAAGAATGTGGATCAGCAGGCAGGCACAAACTGCCACGTTGAGGCACAAGGCCCAGGCTCAGGGCTCACAGCTACTATGCGAACACCTGTGGCAGCAATATCACAGGCCTTGCCCATCCCCTGGCCTCCTCCCCGCCCCCATTCTTAAAAGCACAGCAGCGGGGCTTACCAAGCCCACCATGCCACAGCATCCCCTGGCAGGTGTGCCAGGGCAGAGAAGGGACAGGCAAGTGGAGCTGGCAAGTGACAGCCTTCCAGCGCTAGGTCTGGGATCCTGTGTCTCGCCTGCCCTGTGAATTCTCCAGGGCAAGCCTCCCCGCTGCCCCCGGGTGGGCTGAGTTGGGCTGGGCAGGGCTGATGGGAGAGGTACCTGAAGGGTTTGCTGTCAGGGTCGGTGTCCTTGAAGCCCATCTCTTCCAGCTTACAGCGGCGGTACAGCTCATAGTGCCGGCTGTGGGTCTGCTCTCGGAGATCCTCCATGTTGACTCGGATCAGCATCTCCCGCAGCTTCACAAAGTCACAGTGGGCTTCATTTTCAACTGCATTTCAGGGGTTGAGGTATTGCAAGTCCATTGAAAGGAAGGCCAGAAGAAGCAGAAATGGACAAAACGAGAGGTGAAATATCTAACGGTGACATCACCTTTTAACCTGTGTATAATAAGAGGTCGAGATGTTGCCTTCTAACTGGCTTTTCTACTAAAAAGGCAGATGAAAAATTATAAGAATGACAGTAATGGAAAACAGCAATACCATAAAAGTATCTAAGAACACATCTGGTAGACATTTAGACTCAACTCAAATTTACCCATCAGACACTCACAGGAATGTTTGCTTCGCACCACTTTTAGGACAATGCAAATGGACATTCAGCCATCTGTCTGATAAATACTTGCAGAATCTTTGTTCCCAGGATAGTATGAGGCACTGGGAATTCAGACACATGGGGTCTTGCCCATAGGAGCTACCAGTTTAATGGAAAGACAGATGCAAACACACAAATGTAATACAATGCAAAAATTACCAACATGGAGATACATAGCCAGGGAACCACGGAAGCCCAGAAAAGGGAGTCCTGAGAACTTCAGGGAGCATGAAGACTTTACCAAAGAGGGGACAGACCCCTAGGATGACTCGTGAAAGAAGACTAGCAATTCAGCAGGCGGATAAGGGACTCATCCTTGCAGAGTCTCACTGAGGTTAGGCAATGTTACAGCTAGAAGTCGCAGGGTTAGGATTCCAATCCAGGCCATCTAAAGGAGAGGCAAAGCCTATGACCAGGTATCAAAGTCCACAGAATAAGAGTGTAGAACTAGGACATGGCTAGATGGTTGTGACAAGGAGGGATGTGAGCCATGAGTGGCCCATCTGGATGGTGGATGCTTCAAAACAGGTGTTTTTAAAGGGTGAATAATGACCTGATGGCAGCAATGGTGACCAGGACAGAGTATCTCCGGGCACGGTTCCACCTTGCTGGAATGGGGGTGTCTGGCCTGACCACATTGGGACAGTGGCATCCGAGATGAACAGGCACAGTTATCCCAGATTCCGTTTCACAGGTCTGGGAGAAGGTCGTGGGGGCCGTGGTGGCGGTGTCTGGACACGGGATGAGTTTATGGTAAACCAACCACCTTCTCACATATAGTAACCCTGACTAGTATCAAGAGCACCTTACTTAACATGTGTCAGGCAGACTTCAAAAGGAATTTTCTCAAGCCTATAGGCAACAGACCGTTTTAAAATTGCAAAGTAATCATACAAACAAAAGAGTGCTTGAAATGTACAGTTTAAAGGATCAAAAAAAAAAAGGACACCAATGTATCTATGGCCCAGGTGAAACATTACCCTAGACATCCCCTCCTTTTTTTTTTTTTTGTAAACTTTGCCCGCACTGCAGAATCTTGGTTTGATCTTAGATGGGACCTGCATCCCCTGCTTTGGAAGGCGGGATCTTAACCACTGGACCACCAGGGAATTCCCCCTTTGTGTCCCTTTCTGATCTCATTCATGCCTCTCCTTCCCAGCAACAAGACTTAACCACCGTCCTGACATGGGGGTTTATCCTTCCTTCGTTTTTCTTTATAGTTTTATGATTTATGCATGAATACCTAAAGTTCAGTTTTGGCTTACTTTCGGATTCCATATAAATGGAATCATCCAGCTTGTATCTGTCTATGATTTACGCAGCTCACATGCTGTTTGTGAGATGCATTGCTGTAGATATATAGTCCGTCCATCTTCACTGTGGTATAATATTGCATTATTTGAACATTCTGCAATTCACCCAATCTATTTTTAATGGCTCTGGGTTGTTTCTAACTATTTGCTATCATGAACAACACTGTTGTGGACATTCTTGTACGTCTCATACACTCAAGTGGGTACACCTGTTTTCTCACATTCTCTGTCCTACCTTGCTGCAAGTACATTTATGTTTGTTTTAGGAATGCTTTCTCCATTGGAGACAGAGAGCTTGCTCAGTGCAGAGAATCCAGGTATGGAGCCAAAGTTTGCCTGCTGGTGACCCCTAGAGATGCCTGAGGCCCAAGATGAATAAGTAGAAACTGGGGACAAGTGAGGAACTGGTCACACAGTGGCTGGGGACAAGCAAAGGGACAGATAGAAGGGGACTGCTGAGCATAGCCCCTCTCCCGGAGATTCACTCACCTTGCACAGTGCCCCAGGGGTACTGCCGAGCTTTCATCATCTTGTTACCTATCTTCAGTTCTTCTGTGCTGCCAATGACAGCAAATGGCAGGTGGGCCTGAAACAGGAGGCAGACAAAAGCTGAGAATTCCGGGTAAAGGCACTGAGTGGCCCCAATACAGCTGCTGCTCATCGCAGGGGCCTCGGTACCCCTGCCGCAGTGTCTCTCACTGATGCCACCATCAGGAGGCATTTCATAAGCTCCCAGGATGTGTAGGGAGAGAGGCCTACTGCAAGCTTTGCATGTTCAGAAATTCACAATAGAAGGTAACCAGGATATGGCCGAGTGCATAGGAAACAAAGACAGAAAATAAGCAGAATAATAAGCAGATACACAGATGAGCCAGCTATTCAGTCTTCATGGTTGCTGAGGCGAAGCGCCTTCCGAAGGCAGGTGAGTGGGACACAGAGGGCTATGTGTGGAGAGAGACTAAAGGAGAATGGAGGGGGCTGGAACCACTGCTCCCTTTCCCCACAGTATGAGAGCCCTAAGAATAGACACGCACAGAAACCACACTGCTGACTGAGGTGGATGCCCCTGGTCTCATACTATCCTGGAGCAAGAGCTTGCCTCAAACTCACGAGCCTAGAAGTCAAGTCCCCAAGTATTTACCCAGGTGCCCATCACTGAGCTGAGTTCTGTTTCAGGGGCTTTAAAGGGAAACAAAGGGAATAGAAAATTCACTCCCTTACCCTCTGGGAGCTTACAATCTGGTTAGGGAAGACTGAATTCTATACCTGAAATCACAGAAGACAGAATATGCCCAAGGGCTCAAGTGTACAGTCTGGCACCCCGCATACAGTAGGTGCTTAATAAATACTCCTTGAATAGTCACAGGAATAGCAGAGGAAAGAAAAGTACAAACGGTGGGTATGGCTTGGTGCTTGAGGTGGAAAGGGAGAGTAAGGCACAAGGCCTAGCTAATGAGGCTGCTTTCATGCATCAGAGAAGAGGCAGGTGCCCCTAGTCGTACTGAGGCCCAGGACATGCTCCCAATGCTCCATTCCACAGGAAGTGCTGAGTCACCACTGGCCAAATGGAACCACTGATTAAATACTGTTTACAAGCCAGGTAGAGCTTTACTCAGAAGGGCTTTACACAGAGAAGCAAAAAGTCCACTGAAACAAGCTTTCTTAGCCTGCTTGGACAAACAGGCCTTGATCTCAGATATTCTGACCCACTTCATAGTCAACAAAAGAGTCCGAAATGCAGTACTTGGATGCAATCTCAAAAACAACAGAATGATCTCTGTTCATTTCCAAGGCAAACCATTCAATATCACAGTAATCTAAGTCTATGCCCCGACCAGTAACGCTGAAAAAGCTGAAGTTGAATGGTTCTATTCTATGAAGACCTACAAGACCTTCCAGAACTAATACCCCCAAAAGATGTCCTTTTCATTATAGGGAACTGGAATGCAAAAGTAGGAAGTCAAGAAACACCTGGAGTAACAGGCAAATTTGGCCTTGGAGTACAGAATGAAGCAGGGCAAAGGCTAATAGCGTTCTGCCAAGAGAACACATTGGTCATAGCGAACACCCTCTTCCAACAACACAAGAGAAGACCCTACACATGGACATCACCAGATGGTCAACACCGAAATCAGACTGATTATATCCTTTGCAGCCAAAGGTGGAGAAGCTCTATACAGTCAGCAAAAACAAGACTGGGGAGCTGACTGTGGCTCAGATCATGAACTCCTTACTGCCAAATTCAGACTGAAATTGAAGAAACTGGGGAAAACCACTAGACCATTCAGGTATGACCTAAATCAAATCCCTTATGACTGTACAGTGGAAGTGAGAAATAGATTTAAGGGACTAGGTCTGATAGACACAGTGCCTGATGAACTATGGATGGAGGTTCGTGACACTGTATTGGAGACAGGGAGCAAGACCATCCTTAAGAAAAAGAAATGCAAAATAGCTGTGAAAAGAAGAGAAGCGAAAAGCAAAGGAGAAAAGGAAAGACATACCCATTTAAAGGCAGAGTTCCAAAGAATAGCAAGGAGAGATAAGAAAGCCTTCCTCAGTGATCAATGCAAAGAAATAGAGGAAAACAATAGAATGGGAAAGACTAGAGATCGCCTCAAGAAATTAGATACACCAAGGGAACATTTCATGCAAAGATGGGCTCAATAAAGGACAGAAATAGTATCGACCTAACAGAAGCAGAAGATATTAAGAAGAGGTGGCTAGAATACACAGAAGAAATGTACAAAAAAGAGCTTCACAACCCAGATAATCACAATGGTGTAATCACTCACCTAGAGCCAGACATCCTGGAATGTGAAGTCAAGTGGGCCTTAGAAAGCATCACTACGAACAAAGCTAGTGGAGGTGATGGAATTCCAGTTGAGCTATTTCAAATCCTGAAAGATGATGCTGTGAAAGTGCTGCACTCAATATGCCAGGAAATTTGGAAAACTCAGCAGTGGCCACAGGACTGGAAAACGTCAGTTTTCATTCTGATCCCAAAGAAAGGCAATGCCAAAGAATGCTCAAACTACCACACAATTGCACTCATCTCATACACTAGTAAAGCAATGCTCAAAATTCTCTAAGCCAGGCTTCAGCAATACGTGAACCGTGAACTTCCAAATGTTCAAGCTCGTTTTAGAAAAGGCAGAGGAACCAGAGATCAAATTGCCAATATCCACTGGATCATTGAACAAGGAAGAGAGTTCCAGAAAAATATCTATTTCTGCTTTACTGACTATGCCAAAGCCTTTGACTGTGTGGATCACAATAAACTGTGGAAAATTCTGAAAGAGATGGCAATACCAGACCACCCGACCTGCCTCTTGAGAAACCTGTATGCAGGTCAGGAAGCAACAGTTAGAACTGGACATGGAACAACAGACTGGTTCCAAACAGGAAAAGGAGTACGTGAAGGCTGTATATTGTCACCCTGCTTATTTCACTTCTATGCAGAGTACATCATGAGAAATGCTGGGTTGAAGGAAGCACAAACTGGAATCAAGATTGCCGGGAGAAATGCCAATGATTTCAGATATGCAGATGACATCACCCTTATGGCAGAAAGTGAAGAAGAACTAAAAATCCTCTTGATGAAAGTGAAAGTGGAGAGTGAAAAAGTTGGCTTAAAGCTCAACATTCAGAAAACGAAGATCATGGCATCTGGTCCCATCACTTCATGGGAAATAGATGGGGCAACAGTGGAAACAGTGGCTGACTTTATTTTTTTGGTCTCCAAAATCATTGCAGATGGTGATTGCAGCCATGAAATTAAAAGACGCTTACTCCTTGGTAGGAAAGTTATGACCAACCTAGAGAGCATATTAAAAAGCAGAGACATTACTTTGTCCACAAAGGTCAGTGTAGTCAAGGCTATGGTTTTTCCAATGGTCATGTATGGATGTGAGAGTTGGACTGTGAAGAAGGCTGAGCACCGAAGAATTAATGCTTTTGAACTGTGGCGTTGGAGAAGACTCTTGAGAGTCCCTTGGACTGCAAGGGGATCCAACCAATCCTAAAGGAGATCAGTCCTGGGTGTTTACTGGAAGGACTGATGTTGAAGCTGAAACTCCAATACTTTGGCCACCTGATGCGAAGAGCTGACTCATTTGAAAAGACCCTGATGCTCGGAAAGATTGAGGGCAGGAGGAAAAGGGGATGACAGAGGATGAGATGGTTGGATGGCATCACCGACTTGATGGACATGGGTTTGGGTGGACTCCAGGAGTTGGTGATGGACAGGGAGGCCTGGCGTGCTGTGGTTCATGGGGTTGCAAAGAGTCGGATACGACTGAGTGACTGAACTGAACTGAACTGGACTGAACTGACGTCCTGCTATGTGCCAGGCATTAAGAAGAATACAACACTGAAAAAGCTCAGAGCCTAGCCCTGGCAATTGTACAGTTTGGGAGGGGAGAGACACACCAATGATAACACAGTAAGGTGCAGACTATGAACAGAGGCTGGAGGAACACAGAGGAAGGAGAAGCTGATTCCATGGGAAGTCAAAGCAGGGTTCCCAAAGTAGGTAGTAGCAATCATACTAAGGGATCGGGAGCTATAGACCTGATATTAGCAGCAGTTCTCTGTCCCATGTGCCAGGCGCTCTACGTGGCATTATCTCGCTGAATCTTACAAAACTAGGAAATAGGTATGCTTATTATACCCATCTTATAAAAGACAAAACTGAGGTCCAGAAGGGCCAAGAGACTTACCAGCAGTGCCACCATAGTAAGGGGCAGAGCTAGGAGTGGAATCCAGGTCTCTCTGACTTCAAAGCCCACCCCTGCTGGTCTGCCACTCCCTTTTGGGGTTTGAGCAGCAGATCAGGGGAGCACTCTAAACCCAGGGGGTGAACTGGCCAGGCAAGGCCAAATTGTAAGAGGCGGTTTAAATCTGACCTCACAGTCAATAATTCCTTTCTGTTCTCCTCTAGCCCTGCACCCAAGAATGTTCTTCAGAGTGGAAGAACACAGGTGTCAATTGGGAGCTCAGCCCCAGCACATCTGCTAAACCACTCCTCCCCCGACCCCCCGCTGAGGTGCTGGGCCTTCACCCACTCTCAGCTGCTCTCCAATGATTATCTCAGTGTTGCCACATCCCACTGCTGTGACTGTCCCCAAATAGGGGACAGAAGAAGGAGGGAAGGACAAGGCTATGGATATGGAAAGTGAGCAAGGGGTGGAGGTAGGAAATGTTTTGTCAGTCCTAATAGGGCCATGGCGGGGGTGGTATGTGTGAAATCCTGGAAACCCTGCCTAAAGGCTGAAGCATTTCTGACCTCAGCCAGCCGGCTCTCAAGGTCAGAAGGGGCGGGGGTTCAATTGGGCACAATTTATTCCCCCTCAGAGACCCAAAACATGCTGGCAGCCTCCAATTCACCCCCAAACACTTTCAGGAAAAGCCTGCCCCATCTGCAGAGACCTCAAAGCTTCAGTCACTTGAAGGGGCAGCATGACAGAGGGCTAGACCAGGGGACTGGTGGTGGAGCATTCCCACACATCCTGGGCTCTCAGCTGAAAGTGATGCGGGAGGAGGGTATGTGAAGTGGGAAGTACTTCTCTGGGCTTAAGAGCGAAAAAAGAAAAAAAAAATCCAGAAGAGAATAAAGGCATTAAAAAAAAAGTCAGTATTCCCTTGGGTGTGTTATTTTTATCTCCAAAAGACATTTTCAGTTAGCATGACAGGGTCACTTGCTTCCCCCTCCTCTTTAAACTGCTGTCACTTTATCCCTCCCCACTCTGAAACACACAGTCCCTGCCATGGCAGCTTCAGAGGGCTCTGAGACCTCCCCTGGCACACTCGTTTCTAACTGGCATCAAAGTCTGTTCTGATAAGTTTCTGCAAGGATCTCATTTCCGAGTGGTCCCAGGCAGATTTCATTTGATTCTACAACAGCCTTCCAGGGCAGTTATTACAAGCCCCACTCGTGATTTGGAAAACTGGCGTACGGACAACTGAAAGGAGTTGCCCAGGTTCCTACCTCCCATGCCCAAATCTTCCCAAGGAGCAGTGAGGACACCACACTGTAGCTGCCAGCCTTTGCCACCACCCAGGGCGGCAGGTCAGCTCAGCTTTAACCGTGAAGGGCAGGAAATCGTGGGGTTGGCTCTGGCCACCTTGCTGCTGCTCTTGAGAGCCTGGTGGCTCTGACAACTAGAATAGAGCTGAGCAGGGCAGGGAGAAGGTAAATCCTCCAGCCCCTACCCCCTACCTGCCTGGGGCTGGCACTTTGTAGGTGTGGGCCCTGAGAGGAGACTTGCAAGACAGCACTGCTGCTAAAACATGTATGGGTTCCTATGGGGATTCCATGTAATTCTCACTCACCCGAGACCTCAGATGGGCCCCTGTCTCAGAAAACTCCAACAAGGGATAGTCCCAAGCCTCCTCTTGGGAGTCTGTTCCCAGACTCTCTATCTTTTTTTTTTTAGAGTGAAAGAAGGCTTATCCAGGGAGGAAATACACTCTGTAGACAGACTGGGGGCTATCTTGGAAGGCAAGAGAAGCCCAGGGTATGGGGTTGTAGACAAAGTGATAGGTAAGAAGTAGATTTATTCAGAGAGACACACTCCACAAACAGAGTGTGGGCCATTGCAGAGGACGAGTGCCCAGACTCACTATCTTTATGGTCTCATATGTCCCTTAAATTCCTCTTGGTCCATTTAAAAGTGTTCGATGAGTCAACCAGCCTGAACTATTCTATTCTGTTTCTAAGACACCCATTCTATTAGGGAGGTTAGATGACCATCCCCCTTAGCCCAGTGAAATACATTGTCAGGACCACTGATTCTTCATCTGATAAGATCTGGAGTGGGCATAGCTTCCTCCCAGGAGGACAATATTTCCCAGTTGTGGGGCTAGTTAACTGGCCTTCATTCTAGGCTCCTACTGGCCACCGAGCAAGAGAATTGTCTTTTACCATCTGAGCCATCAGGGAAGCCCAAGAGCATTGACTGATCCTCCCAAGTTCACCCTTGGTGGTGATTCACACACAAATATTGCGAACTATGGAAATGGCACTGCTGCCTTGGGGTGGGGGGAGACAGACTTGTACCTATGGGTCTCCCTGTGACCCTCCTGGCCACCCATATGCTCTCACTGGGCCCAAATGCCTTTGCTGGGGCCAAACCCAACAGCTCACAGGCAGCCAGCTGACTGAGCCAAATTGAGTAACTGGGCCTATTCCCTGCTCCCTGGCCGTGGTTTGAACCATTCAAAGAACATTCAATTTGAACAACAGAGCAAATTTTGGGCTTCCCGGGGTGGTGCTAGTGGTAAAGAACCTGCCTGCCAATGCAAGAGACATAAGAGATACGGGTTCAATTCCTGTGTTGGAAAGATCCCCTGGTGGAGGGTATGGCAACCCATTCCAGTATTCTTGCCAGGAAAATCCTATGGACAGAGGAGCCTGATAGGCTACAGTCCAAAGGGTTGCAAAGAGTCAAACACAACTGAAGCGACTTAGCACAGCACACCAGAGCAAATTTTAGCACTCAAGTCTGCCACCTTGAGAGCTATCAGAGTATTGGTGGAAAGTAGCATACAGCAAGACCTCTCCCTCTCTCTTTTGAGCACTCTGAGCCGAAATAAGTATTTTCAGAGCCACCCAGGAGCCAAGAGGGAGGCTAGACCTCTTGACTCTCATTCCCTGCTGTGAAAATCCCAAGTGGGGAGCTAAGGGATGACTGAGAAGTCTTCTCCACTAGAGCAAGAGGCTTCTTCCATTCTTCCAACCCAGTTCCCATGACAATTGGCTAGGGTGGCTGAGACTGTGGGGCTGGAGTCAAATCCAGAATTGAGAGGCCAGCATCCATTTCTCCTACCACTCAACCCCAGCTCTCTGATGCTGCTGCTTCTCAGGCCACAACTCGTCTGGAAGGCCCAGTGTGACACAGTTGCTCCAGGGATAGTCAGGCTAAGCAATTCTCTGTATGTATTTCATAGCAGCTACTCCCCCCGCCTTCCCCCATCACAACACATGTAATACACAGTCTGCACATGCATGCCCCCTCCCATGCACACGCCCAGTTCAGGCATGCTAGCTGTAAGCCACCCCTGTCTTGAGCCGTCCGTCACATACAAAAAAGCCTGGGGGAACGCAAGAGAATGAGTGCTGAGGGATGTTGCAGGGATAACCTCAGATCCACTCAAATTAGGTTTTTCAAAGTGAAGCTTTGGCACACTGGGACTATTTATTGTAAAAAAAAAAGGACCCCAAATCCCAAATCTCTTCACAGGTGAAACAGCATAGTTGAGGATTACTGCTTCATAGCACAGGAAGTTTCCCACCTTGAGGCCAAGGCTGCACGGGCTTCAAGCAAGGGCCCAGAGGTAAGCTGAAAGCAGAGCCCAAAACGATGGTCACTCCTGACCCACCACATAGTCAGAGGTTGTTCTGTGTGACACCCTGAGATTGCTGAGGACTCTTCGACCATATCCATATCCATCCTTAGCCAAGCAAACCACCAGCCTGAAAGCTGCCTAGTGACTCAGGTATCCATGGGGCCCGATGTTCTGAGGTGAGTACAAGTTTCCAGACCTCAGTGTGGTGACACCAGATGACGCTTCTCTCTAAGCTCCAGTTTTCTGGAGATTAGGTGCCCCTTCGGGTTTTCTTATCCTAGCAGAACCTAATTTTCATCAAAATGTCCTGGCGGCTGGAGAGGATATGCTGTAACCTTATTTTTTTTTTAAATTAGTTTTTCAATATTCAGGCCTAGTCAGAGAGGCCACAACTCCACCTCCCATGATCTACACAGTTCTATCCTCCAGCCAGGTTTGTCAAAGATAACCAAGGGCCTCTCATCACAAACATATCTCTGGTGTGCTGATGGGCAAAAAGGCAGGCAAGACAGTGACTTGCTGCCCCACTAGGCTAATTTGTTGGCTGATTCATAGGAGGTGGTAGCTGATGCGTAATGATGACTTAGGGGGCGGTGGCAGCAGGAAAGTTTTCTAAAAATGGCTTTTATTACAAGGCTTTCCTGCATTTGGCTATACTCAGGCATTATGTCATTAGGAAAAAACTGATGACTCTCAATAGAGAAAAAGAAATCTGTTCCCAAAGCAGAGGCTTTCTGCAAGCTATTAGCTGTCTCCTTGAAATCACAACATTGAAGATTTCGCAGCAACAGCATCAACACATTGTAAAGAAGCATGAGGAGCCATTTGACTCCCTGCCTCCTTCATTACTCATTCCTCTAGGAGGGGAAGTGGGGGAGTGAGAGGAAACATGGCAAGTGGTTGGTTGGTTTTTTTTTTTTTTCATTTTTTCCCTTCAACTCATTCACACTTAATAAAGCAAAACATAATCATGAAGTTTAAAAATAACATTTCTCTAGTCACCAGAAAAATTGGAGACTACGTGTCATTTTTCCTCCCAGGGGCAGAGGGCTTGATTATCTGAGTACAGATTATCCTCGAGTCTCCAAAGCCAGCCAACTTTCTCACACTTGCCTTCTTTTGCTGCATCAACTGTCGAGACATTTTTCTGGTCTGAGACAAAGACTGCCTTTCTGGCAGTCCCCCAGGGGCTGCCTGGCCTAGATGAGAGAGGCGTCAAAGAGGAGGGTAGGAGACGTCGGAATCCCCTGGTCGAACCGATTCCTGGGGTCAGCCATTCCCTCCTGCAGTCTCTGGCTATTTATCTCTGCATGTCTGAGGAGGGAGGAGCTGTCTGTCTCTAAATTCTTTCTCACAAATACCTGAGACTCAGATAATCGAGTTGATTACACTAAGATGGATGGTGAGGTCTGACTACTATTTGGCAAAATAATAATCCTAAAGAGCAAATGGCCAGAAAATTGAAGCCCTGTGTGAAGCCCACTCACGTTCATGGTTCCATTGATCTCTGCCACTGACTCATCATCTGTAGGGAATTGGTAGATCTGGACTCCGTTGCTGACAAGCTCGCTGGTGATTTTGATTTTGAACTTGGTTAGTTCACTCTTAGAAATGGCATCTGATTTGGCAATGATGGGGATGATGTTCACCTAGAGAAGGGAAGAGCAAAGGGGCATCATTATTGGAAATCTGCAGCTCAGAGTAGGTGACCTAGGACTTCTACCAGCTGCCAGAAGGAGCAGCTCAACCCAATAGTCCAGGCCTGGCCACCTCCATAGCCAAACAGTAGTATAATAAATGACGATGAGTGCTTTCTGTTTGCTGGGCACTGAACAATAAGTGCTTTACATGGATTAACACAATTAACCCTGGCAGAAAACTCTCCCAGAAGGTATTAGTACCACTATTTTACCAAGGACAAATTGAGACAGAGAGCGGCTAAGTAGCTTGTCCAAGGCCACAGAGCACACACATACTGGAACTGGGATTCAGATCCAAGTTGAACCTCATTTTTCAGTCTGTAGTCTTATCCTACCAGCTCAGATCCAAATTGATGAGCTGCGTGATATCTTAATATCAAGGTCATTGCTTTGGTGATTTTGAAGCAGAAAGATGACAACTGGGAATCTGTGGTGGACAAGGGGAGAAGAGGCCACTCCTTGTCAATAGTCAACTGTCCCAACCCATCTTGTGGGGGCTAGCCCTAAACTAGGTGAAAGAGACCCATGTGGGAAGTGAGGCAGGGCAGGGCTCCATGAAGATGCATACACGGCCCTCTTTCTGGAGCCAACACTAAGGAAGCAGCCCACTGACGTGAAGACCACCCTCCATTACTGATTTGATCTGTGCTGTGCTTAGTCGATCAGTTGTGTCCGACTCTTTGTGACGCTATGGACTGTAGCCCACCAGGCTCCTCTGCCCATGTGGCTTCTCCAGGGAAGAATACTAGAGTGGGTTGCCATGCCCTCCTCCAGGGTATCTTCCCAACCCAGGGATTAAACCCAGGTTTCCCACATTGCACGATTCTTTACCATCTGAGCCACCAGGGAAGTCCAAGAATACTGGAGTGGATAACCTATTCCTTCTCCAGAGGATCTTTCTGACCTACGAATCGAACTGGGGTCTCTTGCATTGCAGGAGGATTCTTTACCAGCTGAGCTACCAGGGGAGCCCAATTTGATCTGAGACTTAGCCAAAAATAGCTTAACTGTCAGAGTCCCTGATTAATTTCTGTGTAAAGAAAGCAGAAGCAGATGCCCAATTTTGTACAGATGTAGGAGAAAGGCCTGATGCTGCCCTGAAGTCCCATCCACCTGAACCTTAATCCTTGAAATTCTTCCAAGAAGGGACAAGGCTTTTACTGCTGGAAGGTCAAGCAACCGGAAAGGCACGTGCCTGAGTGAGACAGAGCAGAGCCAAGCTCAAGTTCACACAACAAGCACAGCTGGTCCTGCCAGCACACTCCAATGGGCTGGTGTGGATGGTGCTTGGGCCCTGAAAAGAGCTCAAGACTTGAAATTTCCCCTTTCTTTGCTCTTTGCCTTTGGAGAGCCTCTCCAGGCTGACGCCGCAGCTTCAGGTGTTGGTCAAAGAAAGACTGGACCTTGGAGGCACCTCCCTTCAGGTCTTTGGGGCATGGAGGTTGAAGCCTTGGCGAGGTAATGCAGCAGGCAGTCAATTCTTGTCTCTTTTCACCACTTCCCCCATCGGCACGCTGTAAACATAGGCTGAACTTTGCCTACCTAACTCAGCCCGCCTACCAGGCTGCCCACCACATGGCTCCGTGCTGCCTTATTCATGACATGCAGGGCATGGTGATGTTTCCTGAGCAGCACGCTACTCACAGGCGGTGAACTCATTGCTGTGAAAAATGACAAATTGCTCCTCTTTTGATGACAGCTGAAACTCAGTGATTATAGTGAAGGTGCTACTAAACAACCACATTTAAAGATTTCTTTTTTTTTTTGTAAAATAAATTCCCTGGAGTTAGAGAGAGCTCGGTCTGCATCCCAGATCCATTACAAGTCATCTTGAGCAAGCTATCTGACTGTGCCTCAGTTTCCTCGTGTGTAAAATGTGAATAATAATAATACTTACCACGCAGGATTATTGGAAGAATGAAATAAAAACAATGCATATAAAGGACTCATCACAGTGCCAGGCACATATGAGATGTTAAGGGAGGAAATGTACTAGTAATGAGGCTTTTTAAAGAATCCCATGGTCAATTATCTTGCACAACCAATAATCCTTTAACATGAAGAATCATTGTCTAATTTACATCTGATGTGGGACTTGCATTTTTCAGTTTATCTTAAAGCGGGATGTGCCTGAATCCCACAGCCATTTCCCTTGGGTGTGGAAGCAATGTAACCTGGCACCACAGAGCTGAGTTCAAATCTAGGCTTTGCCAGGGCTGGCTCTATGACAATGGGTGTCTCCAAACCTCTTAGAGCCTCAGTTTTCTCTTCTATAAAATAAGAGTAATGATGGTGTTTGCTTTACTGGGTTGTTGTGAGGATTCAATGAGACACTCCACAAGGCACTTTTACAGTGGTGACATATAATAAAGGTTTAATAAATGTTAGCTGCTATGATAAAATTATTATTGATAATAAGAATAATAACTTTTGAAGTCAAGCTTGCATGTTTGATTCCAGTATAGATCAGTTAACATTGTGATAAAGGAAAAAAAAACACCTTTCCACCACCCAAAGTCTGAGGCCCTAGACTCAGACAGCCATCTGTCCTGCATCCACCTTTATTCCCAAGAGGGATCAGGGCAGAAGACAGCTCAGTGCACACTCATGCCTGGTGCTGGGAAAACATCACAAAGCATACGACTCAGGTGCTGGAGCAATTAACATCATCTTTATGGAGGGACAGGGAATGAAGGGGAGGATGCCAATGCCACAGAACCTCTGCCGGACTCTGGCATCAGTGTGGCACAGGAGACCACCAGGAGGGGTCCAGCAGGCCCCACCTCCCACCCACCCTCGCCCCTGCCTCCTTACCTTACTGTCCAGCTTCTTCATTGTCACTAGGTCCAAAGACTTCAAGGAATGACCCGTGGGGGCGATGAAGTACAAGCAGGCGTGGATGCGAGAGTCATGGTAGGTGTGCAGTACCCTGCGGATCTTCAGCTCCTCCTGCAGGTAGGCCTCAAACTGGGCATCGATGAATTCCACGATGGGCTTGTAGCTACAGGGCAGAGTGGGGAAATGGCCAGACCCTTTCAGACACCTGGATTTTGTTAGGTTTCAAAGCTCTTTTTGAAGTTCAAAATGCCCCGGGTAATCTGACTCCTCCCACCTGACTGGATTTCAGTAGGCCTCTACTCCCGTCAGACTAGCCACCTCTTTTATTCCCACATGAGCCAACTGTGTGTTCATCAGTGTGCTTTCTCTCTGGAATGAGCGCTTCTCTCTTCTCATCCCAGTCTTGCCCTCCCAGGCCTCAAGACTCGGATGAATGCCCATCTCCTCCAAAATTCCCCAGTGATGCCAGAAAGCCCTTCTGGGCCTTGGGAGTGTGACAAAGAATTATGCTATTGGATGGCTTACTGATGCTTCACAAGGATTAGTGTCCCCTCAAACAGACTGTGTCCTTGTGAAGGGCAGGGACAGTGAGGGGCCCTTCTCTGTCCCGTGGGGCCCAGATGCAGTGTGGAGCCCCCTGGCATCTGTGGATGAGCGGATGGTGCCCCAGGCTGGGCTCATGTCGTTGCTTCCTGTGTCTCCCCTGCAGCAGCTAATACTCGAGCTGGGTACCCAGGGGTGGTCAGGATGTCTCCTTGACCGACTAAAGCCACGCCCCCTGCATTAAAGTGCAGAGTCTTAACCACTGGACTGCCAGGGAAGTCCCTAAGGTAACTCTAAAAATTTGAAACTTTGAAAATTTGGTAGAGTCTTACACACACAACCTCAACACGTGTGCACACCTCCCCACCCCCAAGCTCACTGAGTCCCCAGGCACAGAGCTCCTGTGTGGCTCCAAGTCCTGCTAAAGAGTCTTAGCCAAGAGTCAGTCCTCTGTTCCTCTCTGTCCTGGGAAGCTTCTTTCTTCTCTATGGCCCCTACAGCCTCTTTCTGCTCTAACTAAGTCAGCTTAGCCTCCACCCTGCCTCTGTTCTCATCTCCCTGTCTGCTGCCTCTCCATCTGGGGTTTCCTCCCTTCAAGCAAGAAGAGGTTTGCTATCTGGCCCAGGGCAGTGATCCCTAACCATTTTGGCATCAGTGACCAGTTTTGTTGAAGACAGTTTTTCCAAGAACGGGGGTGGAGAAGCAGGAGGGTGGGGATGGTTTGGGGATGGTTTCAGGATGATTCAAGTGCATTACATTGATTGTACATTTTATTTCTATTAATATTATTACTACATCAGCTCCACCCCAGATCACCTGGCATTAGAATCTGGGAGGTTGGGGACCCCTGCCAGATGGGGAGTCTGCAGAGACCACCGCGGGAAGGGAATGTGATGGAAGGAGGAGCCGGGCTCAGCCAGTGCCTCTCAGCTGCAGTAGCCCCCTACCCGAGCCTTTTTGAAAGATTCCCCTAGTAGAGAAGAGAAAAGAGCTTTTTAAAAAGGAAATCACAAAATTCTAGATTCTGAGAGCTACAGAGAGAGCCAGGTGCACGGTACCTCTGGAGCCCCAGAGAAAAATCTAAAAATATAGTCCTTTCTTTCTTCCTTTGATCCCTGTGAGCCAAACACTGTTCTGAAGCATAATAGCATCAAAGGATCACTTGGTTGCAGGGATCCTTAGAAGGTTCCTGAAGAATTAGCAGAGTGCGGGGGGAATACATCTCTCAGGTTTGTTTAATTAATTTTTGGGTGACTGGCTCATTCGAATGATCTAAATATGGCACGCCCATATTTTTTCCTCCATTATATAACTTTTTTATTTTATTTTTTGCTCTACAGAAGGGACCCAAGGAGGACACAAAGCAATGCATTTTTAGCTTTTTACTCCCTGCATCTCTAGTGACACACTGGGTCTATCTTTCTGCTAACGCCTCTGGCCCTTAGGGTCTCTGAAGAGAGGCATCATCAGAGCAGCCAATCCACCCACAGGATTTGGTTCAGTCTAATCCTAAATGGATGACTCATCATTGTCTTATTCATTTTTACCCTTTTCCCGACATTTTGGTTTTTAAATTTAGTTTTATTGAGACGTAAGTGACATATAGCACTGTATAAGTTTAAGGTATACGGCATAATGATTTTATTTACATACATCATGAAGTGGTTATCACAATGACTCTAGTAAACATCTATCGTCTCACATATGTACAAAATTACAGAAATACAAACAAAATTTTCCTTTTGATGAGAATTCAGGATTTACTTTCTTAACTTTCATATATAACATACAGCCATGTTAATTACATTGATCATGCTATATATAAATTACATCCTTTATATTTATTTACCTTAGAACTAGAGTCGTATTCATCTTTTTATCCTCAGTGTCCCACATGGTATCTGGAATTTAGTAAGGGTCCCACTCCCACTCCCAATGGCTCATCTTCCTTCAATGGCCATCTCTCCCATCCCACTCTGTCATGCTCACTGGACTCCAGTCCATGGTAAACAAAATCCCTTACTCCCATAAGCAACTGTGTCACAAAAATGCTTCCTTCTAAAAAAAAAAAAAAAAAACTGCTTTCTTCTGAGGGACACCTGGCTCCCCTTCAAAGATTTTGCTTCCTTCATATCCTTATCAACTGGAAATGTCTACATCCCTCACACCCCAAGGCAGCTTTTTTCCAGCCCATTTTCCCTAGCTTACTATGATCTGCTAAAAAACCCAGCTCCAATATATTCTACCCCTCTTTCTCATGACTGTTTATCTTTTACTTTTCAGGGTAGGAATTCCTTTTTATCTTTTGGCCATGCCACATGGCATGTGGGATCTTATTCCCTGACCAGGGATCAAACCCATGCCCCCTGCAATGGAAGCTGGGAGTCTTAACCACTGGACCACCAGGGAAGTCCCTTCAGAGTAAGAATTCCTTAGCCTGGGGTCCACAGACCTTGAAGAGGTCTATGGATAGAATCCATAGGATCCATGAACTTCAATAGGAAGAAACATCTTTTTTCACTAAGCTGTAACTGAAGTTTAGAGTTTCTTCAGGTACAAAAGTAGGTAATGCAAAGGAAACCATAAACAAGACGAAAAGACAAACCCTCGGAATAGGAGAAAATAATTGCAAACAACCCGATCAAAAAACGGGCAGATGACTTAAGCAGACATTTCTCCAAAGAAGATATACAGATGGCCAATAAGCACATGAAAAAATGCTTAATACCGCTCATTCTTAGAGAAATGCAAATCAAAACTGTAATGAGGTATCACCTCACACCAGTCAGAATCATCAAGAAATCTACAAACAATAAATGCTGGAGAGGATGTGGAGAGAAGGGAACCTTCTTGCACAGCTGGCGGCAATGTAAATTGATACAGCCATTATGGAGAACAGTATGGAGATTTCTTAAAAAAGAAATGAAACTGTCAAATGGCCCAGCACTCCCACTACTGGGCATATACCCTGAGAAAACCATAATTCAAAAGACACATGTACCCCAGTGTTCATTGCAGGACTATTTATGGTAGCTAGGATATGGAAGCAACCTAGATGTCCAGAGACAGATGAATGGATAAAGAAGTTGTGATACATATATACAGAATAGAATATTACTCAGCCATAAAAAGGAACAAACTTGAGTCAGTTCTACTGAGGTGGATGAACCTAGAGCCTGTTATACAGAGTGAAGTAATTCAGAAAAAGAAAAACAAATATCATATATTAATGTATACATATGGAATCTAGAAAAATGGTACTGATGAACCTATTTGCAGGGCTGGAATAGAGACGCAGACATACAGAATGGACTTGTGGACACAGTGGGGGAAGGAGAGGGTGGGACAAATTGAAACAGTAGCATTAAAACATATATATCACCATGTGTAACACAGATAACTAGTGGGAAGTGGCTGTATGATGCAGGGAGTTCATCCCAGAGCTCTGTGACAACCTAGAAGGGTAGGAGTGGGTGAGCGTGGGAGGGAGGCTCAAGAGGGAGGGGACATATGTATACTTATGGCTGATTCATGCTGCTATATGGTAGAAACCAATACAACATTGTAAATCAATTATATTCCCATTAAAAATTGTTTAAAAACCACACTGAGATATCACCTCACACCTATTAGTATGGCTACTATCAAGAAGACAAGAGGAAAAAGAAAAGAAGACAATTTTTATCCATTGATCTGTTGTTCCATACTTGGATTGTTTCCATATCTTGGCTATTGTGAATGGTGTCACAATGGACACAGGAGTGCAGATATCTCTTGAATATCCTGTTTTCATTTCTTTTGCAATATGTACTCAGAGGCAGGACTGCTGGATCATATAGTAGTTCTATTTTTTATTTTTAAAATTGTTTTCCATGATGGCTGAGCCACCAGCGGTGCACAGGTATTCCTTTTTCTTTATCTTTGCTAACGCTTGATTTCAGTAATTATACTCCAATAAAAAAATAAAAGTCATTCCAGCAAAAAACAAAATAGGTAACAGTCTACAGTAACTTCAGCAGTGCCTGTGATTTCATAACCAATAGAAATTACCAATATTTTTCATTTCCTATAATTGTTGCAAATATCTCAAAATAGCATTTATAATCATGACCTCTAAATTATAATAGTTATTAGACCTGCATATAGCTATTGTTATTTCAGAGATTAGTAGAGAAGGACACAGATTCCTATATCACAATTTTAAAGTATTTTGGTAACTGTATTTTTTTGGTGGGCTTCCCTAGTAGCTCAGCTGTAAAGAATCCACCTGCAATGCAGGAGACCCTGGTTTGATTCCTGGGTCAGGAAGATGCCCTGCAGAAGGGATAGGCAATCCACTCCAGTATTCTTCAGCTTCCCTGGTGGCTCAGCTGGTAAAGAATCCGCCTGCAATGCGGGAGACCTGGGTTTGACCCCTGGGTTAGGAAGATCCCTTGGATAAGGGATAGGCTACCCACTCCAGTATTCTGGCCTGGAGAATTCCATGAACTATAGAGTTGATATATTTTAGGCAAGTTATTCTGAGCCCAGAGGCCTCACTGGTTTAAGGGGCCAATAGCAGAAACAAGCCCAGTCTAGACACTATTTCTTATTCATTTCAGATGGTGATATGCATTATGAAGACAATAAAATAGGACAATGGGATAAAAAGTGACTGAGGGCTCAGCTACTTTAAATACAGTGATCAGGGAAGGCTTCTCTGAGGATGTGGCACTTGAGCTTCAAGGATGCAAATGACAGTCATAAGAGAATGTGGAAGAAGAGCATTCCAAGCAGAAGGAAAAAAAAATGCAATGGTCTTGAGGCGCAAACAAGCTTGACAAATTTGAGCAAGAGAATTAGGGAATGAGGAAGCGCAATATACTGTTCACAATTGCCAAAGGTGGAAACAACTCAAAAGTCCATCAACTGATAAAATGTGGAATATCATACAATGGAATATTACTCAGTCATGAAAAGGAAGAAAATTCAGGTACATGCTGTCACATGGATGAACCTTGAAAACATTATCCTAAGTGAAAGAAGCTAATCACAAAAGGACAAATAGTATATGATTTCACTTCTATAAAGTACTGCTGTTGCTGTTACTCGCTCAGTAGAGTCCAACTCTCTGCGACCCCATGGACCGCAGCCTGCCAGGCTCCTTTGACTATTCTATGAGGTACTAGAATAGTCAAATTGACAGAGACAGGAAACAGAGTAACAACTGGGAGCTGAGAGGAAAGGGTAATGGGAAGTTATTGTTTAATGTGTTTCCTTTGAGGATGATGAAAATGTTTGGGAACTAAACAGAGGTAGTGATTGCACAACACTGTGAATTTATTAGATGCCACTAAATTTGTTCACTTTAAAATAGTCAATTTTATGTTATGTGACTTTCACTTCAAGAAATACAAAAATAATGAGATAAAGCAAGTGAGGTAATGGAGACAGATCACATAAGGTCTTGTGGGTAAGATTATAGTAAGAGTTTATTTTTGGTTTTTTTTTTGTTTTGTTTTGTTTTTTACTGTGAATAGGGTCTTCTGTTCCATACTGCTTTCTAATTGGTTATTGTCAGATAAGAAGTCTATGACTTTCTGCATATTTATTTTGAAATTAGCTACCTTGTCTTTAAGTTGATTATATTGGATTTTGTAAATAAAGATATTACAGAAAAGTAAGAGTTTTATCTTTCAATTGTTTTCTTTCTTGATAATGTTAACCAGTCCCTTCTTGAAATACTGTCCTTTGGCTTCACTGCCACCATTAGCTCCTACCTCTATAAGAACTCTTCTTTCTCACTCACCTTAGCTTCAATTCTTGGCCTGTCTCTGAGGTTCCATCCTGGACCATCTTTTGCGGTCATTCTGCACATCACAGGCACTTTAGCCCTGGGTGGTCCCGTTCACTGTCATGGCCTCAGTTACCACTGGCTCCTATCACACTTTGTAGACACCCAGAAGTCACCCCAGTCTCCCTCTCCCACATGCCAGCCCTCTGTGCAAACACAGCTATCAGAAGCTCCCCTGCTGGAAACCCAGAAGACCTGGTCACAGACATCATACTCAAACAGTACCATGTCAGGCATCAAAGCCAAGATATCACAAGGTCTGGTCTCCTGGAACCAGATTCTCAGAGTGACAGCACATCATTTACTCCATCCTTCCAATCACCTCTTTCCTCTATGCTCATTGCTATTCTGCTCTCTCCTCGTGGACTTACTATCCCTCCAAACTATGTCCATAGACTCACTATCCCTCCAAACTATGTCCACTGTGCCCTCTGAAACTCCTGAACCATGGTGAACAAAACTGCCACTCAGAGTGTGGTTCCCAAACTGGCAGCACTAGCATCATCGGAAGGCTTGTTAGAAATGGAGACTCTCCAGTCTCCAACCCAGACCCACAGGATCAGAATCTATATCTCATTAAGAGCCACAGTGGCTCATATGCTACTTTAAAGTCTGAGAAGTAGCATATGCCATCTTCCTCTTCATAGCACCTGCCTATCTCTTTATGCTACTGGAAATCTAATTCTCTCCTGAGGACCCCACTGCCTAGCAGCCCCCTTCTGTGTAGGCTCCTCATTCTCCCACAACCTGTGTATGCTGGGCTCAGTGCGGTGGGCATGCAGGCAGACGCTGAGCACTTCTAGACCATTACTCCTCTACCTCTGTGTAAAACAACACTCTCCATTTGAGACCTGTTCCATCCTCTTCTGGAGGTGCCTGACCCAGTCTTTCTTCCTGTTCTGGGTGACTGCAATGTGCTTGTGGACAAGCCATCAGCCTTCAGCCTCTTTATTCCTTGATGGCCTCAACTTCCCCAATCTCCGGACCCTTCTACTTCAGCCACCTCCACACCAGACCATTCGCCAGGCCAGCCTCACCCAAGATAGCCTCTAACACTCCGCTCTCTGACCACTGCCACACATCTTTCCAGCTCTCCTATGTCTCTGATGGGCCTAAACTTGATCCTTCACCTCATAGAATCCTCTGGTACTTGGTCTCTCCATTATCTTACAGGCTATCAGCCCCTCATGGCCTCATCTTCTTCTTGGCCTGCGCTGACCCCCTAATCAATGGCCCCAAACACTCTTTTATCAACTCCTCTCCCATTGCACCCTCTTTGCCTGGCTGAACTGCTGGACTGGATACATTTCAGTATCTTCCCTCTGCTCCTAGACCACTGCCGCTGAAGTTGACTAGAAGCAATCACAAAACATGGGGTCTTGGCACCCAAATTCCTGGCCTCCAACCTCACATATGCCTTTAAAACAATATGACATCCCTTTGCTTGGGCTCAATTGGCTCCTTCCCACTGCTTTCATTGACCAGGCCAAACTGTCCCCACTTTCCTCAAGCTCTGAAACTCATCTGTGACCCTTCCCTCTCACAGGACCATGTCACCTTCTACTTTATCAGCACAATCAAGGTCACCAGGCTCATACTACCCCAACCTGCCTCACTCCCTTGCCTTCTCTGTACCCTCTAGCCTCTGAGGGTATCCCTCAGCATCCCTCATCCTGTTCAACGTCCATCAGCCCCTGTGTACTTGATCTCATTCCTTTCAGGCTCTTTGGAGAACCTTCTATCTATCAGCTCCTCACCTCCTACTGATCACTCCCCCTCCCTGAAACCTATGAACAGGCTTACGTCTTCCCTCGTCTCAAAAAAACAAAAAAGATCTTTCCTTAGCCAGTCCTCCTCAACCACACATTTCTCTCCAACTACGGCCCTGTGTCTTCTCTTTCCTTACCAGTCAAGTCTCTCTTTTGCACCTACTACAGGGCCTGACATATAACAGGCGCCTTATAAACGTATTTGGTGCATGGATAAAGATGTTTTTTGAAAGCACAATCTACTCATTTATTTATTTCTACTTCATCTTCATTCCTCAACACATTGTAGACTGCTTTCCACCCTCACCAGCATCCTAGTTAACACACTCAATGGATACTTTGGGGATTTTTGTTGTTGTTTGAAGTATAGTTGATTCGTTTCAAGTGTACAGCAAAATGAATCAGTTATGTATACACATGCATGCCCGCGTGCTAAGTCACTTCAGTTGTGTCTGACTCTTTGCAACCCTATGGACTGTAGCCCGTCAGGCTCCTCTGTCCATGGGATTCTCCAGGTAAGAATCCTGGAGTGGGTTGCCATTTCCTACCCCAGAGGATCTTCTCTACCCAGGGATTGAACCCACGTCTCCTGCACTTCCTGCATTGGCAGGCAGGTTCTTTACCATTTAGTGCCACCTGGGAAGCCATATATAGATATATCTATAGATACAGATACCCTGATGCTGGGAGGGATTGGGAGCAGGAGGAGAAGGGGACGACAGAGGATGAGATGGCTGGATGCCATCACCGTCCCGATGGATGTGAGTCTGAGTGAACTCCGGGAGTTGGTGATGGACAGGGAGGCCTGGCGTGCTGCGATTTATGGGGTCGCAAAGAGTCGGACACGACTGAGTGACTGAACTGACTGACTGATAGATATAGATATATTTTCTTTTTAAGATCGTTTCCATTATAGGTTATAATAAGATATTAAATATAGTTTCCTGTGCTGTACAGTAGGTCCTTGTTTATTTTATATAGTGTATATCTGTTAATCCCAAACTCCTAATTTATACTTCTTTGATGACCATAAATTTGTTTTGTATGTCTGTGAGTTGGATATTTTTAGCTTTTTAAATTTTATCTTACTTATTTATTTTGGCTGTGCAGGGTCTTCATTGCTGTGTGGGCTCTTTTCTAGTTGTGGAGAACAGAGGGCCACTCTCTAGATGCGGTGCTCGAGCTTTCTCACTGGGGTGGCTTCTCTTGTTGCAGAGCACAGGCTCAGCAGTTGTAGTGCACGGGCTTACTTGCCCCAAGGCATGTGAGATCTTCCCTGATCAGGGATGGCATCTCCTGCATTGGCAGGCAGGTTCTTTACCACTGAGTCACCAGGGAAGCCGCTACTTTGAGTTTTAAATCATGAAAAGTTAAGAGGTGTTTATTTTCCCCATCAATGTATATATTATATTGATTCATCATTCAGTCAACAAATGTATACTGAATACCCACTATAAGACAGCTGGCTACCTTGTACTCATCTTGCAAAACTTGAAAACTTAGCCCAGTCATTCCTGATCACCTCCTCTCCCCTTTCTGCAGCCTCCAAACTATATACTCCCACCACCAGGCTGGATTGCCTGTTCCCACAGTCCTTCTCCACACATCTCTGTTACTGTACTTACCATATTATGTAGAATTTGTGCACAAATATTTGCCCCTTCTACTAAACTGTGAGTTCCTTAATTAGAGATTATCCCTTATTTTTTAGTATTCCTGGCCCTTCACACTGTACCTGGCACACAGTGGTGGTTTAGTCGCTAAGTTGTGTCCAACTCTTGCAATCCCACGGACTGTAGCCCACCAGGCTCCTCGTCCATGGGATTCCCCAAGCAAAAATACTGGAATGGGTTGCCTTCTCCTTCTCAAGGCATACAGTAGGCATTCAGAATTTTATAACCTGAACTAGATCCCCCGTGTCAACTGGTTACTATGTCTTATGGATTCTTTCCCTTACATTGGCCTCTTCCTATCTATCCTTGAAGTTTCTGCTCCTGTTCAAGCCCTTTTCATCTCTTCCATCCTCATAAAATTCACCCATGACCTCCCTGCCTCCCTCTGGATGCTGCTTTATCTTTTTCCCAGCTCAGAAAAGCTTTTTAATGGAGCAGTCTACACCCAGTATATCTGCTTCCTTTGAAATTTTTTCAATTAAAAAAAAAATTATTCATAATCATGCAAGCAATACGTGTACTTAATCTACTATTCTCAGAGGTAACTACTATTTTTAGTTTGATTATTCATACAGACTTATTTCTATGTCTCTATAAACAGAGAGAGGGGCAGGGAGGGAAGGAGAGGGGGAGAAAGGGAGAAATGTTTGTTTTATTGGGAAAGAGTACTCTTGCCTGGAAAATCCCATGGATGGAGGAGCCTGGAAGGCTGTAGTCCATGGGGTCGCTAAGGGTCCGACAGGACTGAGCGACTTCACTTTCACTTTTCACTTTCATGTATTGGAGAAGGAAATGGCAACCCACTCCAGTGTTCTTGCCTGGAGAATCCCAGGGATGGGGGAGCCTTGTGGGCTGCCGTCTATGGCATCACAGAGTCAGACACGACTGAAGCGACTTAGCAGCAGCAGCAGCAGTAGCAGCAGATTTATACAAATGGCATCATGATCTGTGTATCATTCTTCAACTTCTTGTTTTCACTTAGCAACCTGTTTATGTGAGTATGTATAGACTTAACTCGTTATTTTATATGGCTAAGTACAGGTCCATGGTATGGCAGTACTATAGCTCATTTAGTTGCCCTCTTGGTGGAAATTCAGACTGCTTAAAATTTTTTCTCATTCCATAACCAATGATACAGTTAATTTCAGAATAAACTGTGGAAAATTCTAAAAGAGATGGGAATACCAGACCACCTGACCTGCCTCTTGAGAAACCTATATGCAGGTCAGGAAGCAACAGTTAGAACTGGACATGGAACAACAGACTGGTTCCAAATAGGAAAAGGAGTATGTCAAGGCTGTATATTGTCACCCTCCTTATTTAACTTCTATGCAGAGTACATCATGAGAAACGCTGGGCTGAAAGAAGCGCAAGCTGGAATCAAGATTGCTGGGAGAAATATCAGTAACCTCAGATATGCACATGACACCACCCTTATGGCAGAAAGTGAAGAGGAACTAAAAAGCCTCTTGATGAAAGTGAAAGTGGAGAGTGAAAAAGTTGGCTTAAAGCTCAACATTCAGAAAACGAAGATCATGGCATCTGGTCCCATCACTTCATAGGAAATAGATGAGGAAACAGTGGAAACAGTGTCACACTTTATTTTGGGGGCTCCAAAATCACTGCAGATGGTGATTGCAGCCATGAAATTAAAAGACACTTACTCTTTGGAAGGAAAGTTATGACCAACTTAGATAACATATTCAAAAGCAGAGACACTACTTTGCCGACTAAGGTCCATCTAGTCAAGGCTATGGTTTTTCCTGTGGTCATATATGGATGTGAGAGTTGGACTGTGAAGAAGGCTGAGAGCCAAACAATTGTGCTTTGAACTGTGCGTTTGAACTGTGGTGTTGGAGAAGACTCTTGAGAGTCCCTTGGACTGCAAGGAGATCCAACCAGTCCATTCTGAAGGAGATCAGTCCTGGGTGTTCTTTGGAAGGAATGATGCTAAAGCTGAAACTCCAGTACTTTGGCCACCTCATGCGAAGATGACTCATTGGAAAAGACTCTGATGCTGGGAGGGATTGGGGGCAGGAGGAGAAGGGGACGACAGGATGGCTGGATGGCATCACCGACTTGATGGATGTGAGTTTGAGTGAACTCTGGGAGACGGTGATGGACAGGGAGGCCTGGCATGCTGCGATTCATGGGGTCACAAAGAGTCAGACACGACTGAGCGACTGAACTGAACCAATGATACAGTGAACATCCTTTCTGTGGGCCTTTTACAAACATGTGCAATCATTTCTCTAAGCTGTATACCTAAAGATGGACCTGCTGGATCAAAAGATACTCACATTTCTTTTTTTTTTTTTTTTTTTTGTTTGGAAACAAGAGTTCTTTTAGAGTGAAATGTTTTAATGGTTAAATAATTCATTTTGAGACTTAAAAACTTGATATCTACTGAATTTAATTTTCTTTTCTGCTCTGGGTCTTCGTTGCTGCATGTGCTTTTCTGTAGTTGTGGAGAGCGGGGGTTACCCTCTAGTTGGGCTTCTCATTGCAGTGGCTTCTCCTGTTGCGTAGCACAGGCTCTAGGGCGTGTGGGCTTCAGCAGTTGCAGCTCTCAGGCCCTAGAGCACAGGCTCAATGGTTGCGGCACAGAGGCTTAGGTGCTCTGCAGCATGTGGGATCTTTCTGACCCAGGGATCAAACCCGTGTCTCTTGCATTGGCAGGCAGATTCTTTACCACTGAGCCACAAAGGAAGCCCTGATATCTATTGATATTGATGGTTGTATTAGTTAGGGCTCTCCAGAGAAACAAAATCAACAGGATGTATATTTATATATATATAGATTTATTTTAAGGAATTAGCTTATCACATTTAAAATTTTATAGATACTGTCAAATATACCCTTTACAAAATCTGTATCAATTTACACTCCCAGCAAGATGAATGAAATTAGCTGGTATTAATGGATATTGTATTTTTATGTTTTATTTTTGCAAATCTGATAGATGAAAAAAATACTTCATTGTTTCATTTCACATTTCCCTGATCACTGAAGAAGTTGAATGACCATCATTTTATATATTGATGGTCCATTTACATTTCCCCTTCTGTCAACTACTTGTTTCTCCCTGAATTGCAGAAGTTCTTTTTACATTTTAGAAAAACACTTTGTCTGCTATATGAAAAAGTGAAAGAGAAAGTCACTCAGTCGTGCTCAACTCTTTGCAATCCCATGGACTATAGCCTGCCAGGCTCCTCTGTCCATGGAATTCTCCAGGCCAGAATACCGGAGTAGGTAGCTGTTCCCTTCTCCAGGGGCTCTTCCCAACCCAGGGATCGATGTCTGCTATATTGGTTCCAAATATTTTCTCCCCATCAGTAGTTCGGTTTTGCTTTTGCTTATAATATCTTTCAATAGACTACTGACTGAAAAAATGCACAACCTAGAAGCTGAGAATTATGTTTTATTTGGTGGACAAAACTGAAGACTTAAGCCTAGAAGACACCTTCTCAGCTCTAAGGGACTGCTCCGAAGAGGTAACAGAGGAGACAAGATATCCAGCGGGTTTTGCAACAAAATCCAGGTAGTCAGGCCATCAAAAATCTACTGCTAGTTAAAGAAAACCAGACATCTCAAGTTAATGAGCGCAGTGCTTTTCTATGTATGGAAAGAGGCAAGAGTCTGGCGGGGCTCATTGAAATCATGCCTTTGATAGGCATCTTAACTGTCCAGGGCTAGTATTCTGCTTTTCTCCATCCATCCTGAGTCCCCATGGAATGCACTGTTGTGGGTGGCCTCAGTGGACGCTGCCTGGATGTAACATCCTTTGTTTATTGATAAGGCAGGCGACATTTTTCATCCACAAGACAAAGGTTTTGTTTTGCTTAACTTTTAACGAATTTAAATCTGTCAGTCTTCTCTGACTTCTGGACTTTACATCACAACTAGAAAGGCCTTCTCTATCCTCCAAAATTACAAAAATATTCTCCTATGTTTTCTCCTCGTATTTTTAGAAATTGTTTTTAATCCAGCTGGAATCTATTTTGGGGACTGGTACTTGTGTGGGAGGGTCTCATTTTATTTTTTCCTGATGGATGACCTATTTCCCCAGCACATTTTCTTGAATAGTCCATTCTTTGCCTTGCTAATGACAAATGCTAAATTCTCACAGAAACAGGAATTTGATCTTGGACTCATTTTTCTGTTCAATTGCTCCTTTTGCTAGGCTGATGCCTGTATTTCCTTATCTCCCATTCACTCATGGCAAACTAGTTTCACCCACAATACCCCTAGAATTATTATTCTTCAGTTCAGTTCAGTCGCTCAGCCGTGTCCGACTCTTTGCGACCCCATGAATCGAAGCACGCCAGGCCTCCCTGTCCATCACCAACTCCCAGAGTTCAATCAGACTCACATCCATCGAGTCAGTGATGCCATCCAGCCATCTCATTCTCTGTCGTCCCCTTCTCCTCCTGCCCTCAATCCCTCCCAGCATCAGAGTCTTCTCCAATGAGTCAACTCTTCACATGAGGTGGCCAAAGAACTGGAGCTTCAGCTTTAGCATCATTCCTTCCAAAGAAATCCCAGGGCTGATCTCCTTCAGAATGGACTGGTTGGATCTCCTTGCAGTCCAAGGGACTCTCAAGAGTCTTCTCCAGCACCACAGTTCAAAAGCATCAGTTCTTCGGCACTCAGCCTTCTTCACAGTCCAACTCTCACATCCATACATGACCACAGGAAAAACCATAGCCTTGACTAGACGGACCTTAGTTGACAAAGTAATGTCTCTGCTTTTGAATATGTTATCTAGGTTGTTCATAACTTTTCTTCCAAGGAGTAAGCGTCTTTTAATTTCATGGCTGCAATCACCATCTGCAGTGGTTTTGGAGCCCCCAAAAATAAAGTCTGACACTGTTTCCACTGTTTCCCCATCTATTTCCCATGAAGTGATGGGACCGGATGCCATGATCTTCGTTTTCTGAATGTTGAGTTTTAAGCCAACTTTTTCACTCTCCTCGTTCACTTTCATCAAGAGGCTTTTAGTTCCTCTTCACTTTCTGCCATAAGGGTGGTGTCATGTGCATATCTGAGGTTACTGATATTTCTCCCAGCAATCTTGATCCCAGCTTGTGCTTCTTCCAGCCCAGCGTTTCTCATGATGTACTCTGCATATAAGTTAAATAAGCAGGGTGACAATATACAGCCTTGACGTACTCCTTTTCCTATTTGGAACCAGTCTGTTGTTCCATGTCCAGTTCTAACTGTTGCTTCCTGACCTGCATACAGATTTCTCAAGAGGCAGGTCAGGTGGTCTGGTATTCCCATCTCTCAGAATTTTCCAGTTTATTGTGATCCACACAGTCAAAGGCTTTGGCATAGTCAATAAAGCAGAAATAGATGTTTTTTTGGAACTCTCTTGCTTTTTCCATGATCCAGCGGATGTTGGCAATTTGATCTCTGGTTCCTCTGCCTTTTTTAAAACCAGCTTGAACATCAGGTAATTCACGGTTCACATATTGTTAAAGCCTGGCTTGGAGAATTTTGAGCATTACTTTAAGTGTATTTATTAATGACCTCCATTCATGTTGCCAAACCTAATGAATATTTTTCCTCTGTTTTTTTTTGGCCACACCAAACGGTTATGTTGGATCTTTAGTTCCCTGACCAAGGATGGAACTTGTTGCCTTTACAGTGGAAGCTCAGAGTCTTAACCAGTGGACCACCAGGGAAGTCCCAATATTTTTCAGCTTTTGTCTTCCTGGACACTATTTATCATATCCTCCCATATGCTACATGATACAACTCTCCCTTGATTCTTCTACCAATAAAAGTCATGATCATGACAATATCTTCTGTTCATTAGTTACCTTGTGCCAGGCACTGTTTAAGCATTTCCTACATGTGGAGTATGCCTCCCCCATCACCTTCTGGGTAGATACTAGTATTATCACCATCTCCCCTTTACAGAAAACTGAGGCATAAAGAATTTAAGTGCCAGACTTCCCTGGTGGTCCAGTGGTTAAGAACCTATCTGCCAATGCAGGAGACATGGGTTTGATCCCTGGTCCAGGAAGATTCCATATGCCTGTAAGCTGCCAACTACTGAGCCCGCGCTCTGCAGCCCGTGCTCTGCAACAAGAGAAGCCACTGCAACTATAGAGTAGACCCCACTCACCACAACCAGAGAAAGCCTACGCTCAGCAGAGCCAGCACTGCCAAAAACACTTACAAAAAAGAATTTAAGTGCTGAGTTGTCGGGTGAGCCCTGACAGTTGTAACTTGCATTTTTTTGTAACTCAAGTGCCTGATTTAAGCTTTGATTTCCGAGGCATCCACTTCAATAAGACATTACTTCAAGGACGGCTATCTCGAATAAACACGTTGCCAGCCACAGAAAGATAAGGAACCAGCCTTCCCCACCCCCTCACCCCTCCACCCCAGGCTTCTTTGTTTTAAGGATCTTGGTGAATTTCTATAATTGACCATTTAAGCCACTTGTTTTCTCTCTCACGTTTTAAATTCACCAATAAAGAGCAAGCCTGCAAAACTACAGGCCATCCACCCTCACCCACCCTTGATCCCAGGGAAATCAGAACCCCTGGCCCAGGTCCTCTCTCTCTTTCTCTACCCTTGACCCTTGACCTTGCTGTGTGGCCCCAGGTATGCCTTCTCCTTTCCAGGACCTGTGAGTAATAAACCCCCTTTCCCCTTCAAGTTGCCTGATGGTTATAACTCTTGCAATCATAAGAACCACAACACTGGTTATGGATAGATAGGCTGAGACCCGAAAAAAAAACATCCCATGCAACATCCCTGAATTAATAGGTAGCAGGATGGGGCCAAACCCAGCTCTGTCAGAGCCCAAAGCCTAGGTTCCTAAGCACACGCTTTTTTCCAGCCTGTGCTCTGTCTCCCCCTCCAGTTTCCTTTGCTCCAGCATCTTTCAAATGGTGGCCTTCCCATTTCCATTTCCCGTGGGTATATATTTAGGAGTGCTATTGCTGGCTTTTATGACAAGCTTGTGTTTAAGTCTCTTCTGAAGAGACTCCCACACTCTTCCAAAGTGTCTGTACCATTTTACCTTCCCGCCAGCAGTGTCATGCGGGTTCCGATTTCTCCACATCCTCACCAATACTTGTTGTTTTCTATTTTTTGGTTATAGCCATTCTAGTGGGTGTGAAGTGATAACTCGTTGTGGGTTTGATTTGCATTTCTTGAATGGCTAATGATGTTGAGCATCTTTTGATGTTTCTATGAATCATGCATGTATATTCTTTGGTGAAATGTGTATTCAGATCTTTTGCTCACTTGTTTAATTGGGTTGTTGTCTTATTTTGGAAAAGTAAGCTTTCTTAAAATACTCTGGTTACAAGTCCTTTATAAGACATATGATCTGCAAATGTTTTCTCCCTGTCTGTGGCATGTCTTTTCAATTCCTTAATAGTGTGAATCTTTTTAATATTAATGAAGTCCAGTTTATGGTTCTTTTTCTTAAAAAATAGTGGCTTTCCTCAGGCTCTAGCCTTCGTCCCTGCTTTTCTCAGTTTACCTCCGCATCCTGGGTAAAGCAGGGCTTTCTGATGCTCTATTTTAGTGCAGCTGCACTGATCTATCTATGCCTTTGTGGCCTTGTCAGAATGGAGAAAACATGGCTTTTTGTTACAAATCCTTGGAACTCACTACTCCTGTTCCCCAGCCCATTTCCTAGAGGCTTCTCATTTCTACTTATTCGAGTTTCTGTTATTTAATGTAAGCATGTATCACACTTATAATTAGGACAAACAGTAAGCATACTAAAAATATAAAAGAAGCAGATTAGCCTCTAAGGGGTTCTATCAGTTCAGCCCTCCCAAACCATCATTATCCAGACATTTTCCAATGTTCGGCGTGTCAAGCGTATGTTACTGAGAACCGTACGATATTTAATTGAGGAGATGCTGAGCAATCTGCAGCTGAGATTAATCACTCATATTGTGACCCAAATATCCCCTTTCCCCCAGGGTTTAATTTATTCTCCCCCAAACAAGATTAGCACAATAAACAAGCCTATAAAAAGCAGAGGTGTCCTTCGTCTAGAATTGCAAATGGAAAACAGAATTCAGTTCAAATCTTAAGGAGCTAAATATATCTATTCATTATAAGGAAATGAGTGTGGCTGTTGTTATTTTAAGGGAAAGATAGAAAAATTTGGGATATAAATTTGCTAAGAAGCAAGGGGATTTTCAAAGGATGAGCAGACACTTTGCTCAAAATGATGAATGACCTTTTCTGCGAAGAGCATGTGGGATTACATGTGATTTTTAGTTAAATGCAGATGGTGTCTGACCCCTCCCCACCTCAACCCAGCCCTCATCCTGTCCTCATCTGAGCCTCACTCCAGCCCTCCCTGGCACACCATTTTCAACCGCCCACAGTCTCTCCTCCCACCTCTTTGCTTATTCCAGCTCAGTCTCTTTCCAGGATGTCTTTTCCTCCATCTGCTGACTTAACATCCCCAGGCTTTTGTTTTTAGCCCAGTGTTCACCTTGCTCAACTCCACTCCCTGGATGATCTTACGTATGTCTGCGGCTGGAACACAGTCCCTCTACCTTGATAACCCAAGTCTTTTGCCAACACAGACCCTTTCCTCACCTCGAAACCCTGCACATTCACCTGCCAACCGATGAAGGATGCCTCCTCTCTCAACAGGCCACGGGCATCTCAAGCTCACCGTGTCCAAAACAGAACTGGTTCTTTTTAAACCTGGTTCTATTTGAGTTCCTCTTACTGAATGCCACCACCATCTGTCCACTCTCCAAAGCCAGAAATCTCAGCCTTATTTATTCTAGGTTCTTCTTTTGCCTTCCTGACCTCACACCAAGCCTCTCTACCAAGTCCTCTTGAGTTTACCTACCCAACAGTTACCCCATCTGTCTCCTCTTCCCTGTTTTACTCCTGGCCTCCATCAAATTGGTCCAACAGTCTCCTAGTTGGTCTTCCTGCTCTCCAGCCCATGCCCATACTATCCCAAAGCCCCCCTGCAAAGGCCAATCCAACCACATCATTCTACTTTACAGAGCTTTTCAGTGGCCCCATATCCACATATTCCATTAACCCCTCCATGATCCGGCCCCTTCTTACCTCTTCAGGCTCATCTACCCTTACTGTTCCCCAGCTCATGCCAAGCACCAGCCCAGGGACAGAGTGGCTATCATGGGGACCTAAGCTTATATGATTTGAAGGGCCCTCCAAGAAATAGCAAATAACACAATGACTAGAAATTAGTCCCAGGGCTTTGGAGGGTCGTGGGCAAGTGGCAGTCCTGAAACAACCTTCACTAGCTTCACTCCTGGTCTAGCCAAACAGAACAAGTGCCGTCCCCTAGAGCATGCCATGGTCTTCCACAGCCCTTGCCTTCATACAAGCTGTTGTCCCTCCCTGGAATGCCCTTTTCAAACTTCCCTGTCTGTCGAGCAAAATCGTTTGCCCTTCAAAGGCCAGGTCAGGCACACCTCCTCTGTGCAGGCCTCCCTGAACACCCCTCTCCCCACCCCCTTCCCCACCCCACACCCTGCCCTGAGTGGAGCTGACTGTTCTCTCCTTCCCATTCTCACTGTAACATTGTACCCTGATCTTTACAGAGGAGGTCATGCTCAAAGGAACTTGTTGATTTAAGACCAGGCTTCCCCGTGACTGCCTCAAGGTCTGAGACAAGGTCATTCTTCTTTAGATTGTTAGAGCATGGCAGTACCTGGCACAAGGTAGGAACTCAATAAATGTTTGCTGAATGAAGGAAAAAGACATCCTGCTTTTGGCAGAGCATGTGGAGTAGAGCACTGAAATAGACAGGAACCCCGGCAGAAGGCGGTGCTAGTGAGCTCTCTGCTGACAGCCTGCATCATCTGACAGGAGGTCTGGCAAAAACCCAGTGGTGAGCTCCTCCCCGTGGGCTTCCCACCCGCCTCTCCACTCCACCGCTTCCCTTACCTGTCCTCCTTGTTGATCTGGTCCCCGAAGCCCACCGTGCTAACAATTGTCAGCTTTAGCCCCACGTTGCTCTCTTGAAGGTCATAGGTATTGGACCGGAGCTGGACACCCGGCTGTGTGTGGGTGGCTGGCTCCCCCTCGAACTTGGTGTTGAACAGGGTGTCCATGAGGGTGGACTTGCCCAAACCTGTCTCTCCTGAAAAATGAAAGAATGAATTGTGATGCATTCACACATATTTTGGATGTATAGTCACTGACATGGGAGACTATACACAGTAAGACACTAAGTGAAGAGCGCCTAGAACTAGATGGACTAGGTGATCTCAGTTAAGTGAAAAGGAGCCTAAGGAACTGCAGCAATGTATTAGCAGTAGTCATCTCAGGATAGTGGAATGAGGGTAATTTTCCTTTTAGTCTTCATATTTTTGTACTATTTGAAAATTGAGCATGCATTGTTTTTACACTCAGAAAAAGAAACCGTGTTAAAAGGCAGTGATGGAGAGGCAGGGTCATGCCTAGGAAACGACTGGAAGGGCATACAGTGTACTCTTACCAAATAGTCATGTCTGGGTGGTGGGGTTGTGTGTGGTTTTCACTTCCTTGTTTATGCTTTTCTCTATTGTCCCAGTTTTCTACAAGGAACTTGTATAGCTTTCATAAGAAAAATTTAAGGGCTATCTTCAAGTTTAAAAGAAGGGACAGAAGTCCCTCCTCAAATAAATATTCTCTCCTCTCAGCACCGGCCCCCCATTCCCTGCCAGCCCCAGACAGCAGGGGATGCACATCCCAGTGGGGAGACCATTTTTAGCTAATGGGGAGGGAATTCAGCAGGCCACAAATTATCCTTCCCTTTAGATTTCAAACAAGCCAGTCATTTGTTTGTTTAACTAACAGGCTGCAGGATACTAATAAATTCAACCACTGGAATTTCAAAGTCTTGGCTTTCACACTAGGGAGTGGGGGCAGGGCTGTGGGGACTGGTGAAGGTTCTTGGAGGTTATTCCTGAGAGCCGAGAGCCGCAACAGATGTTAAGCCACTGCCAAGAGCCAAGGACTGCGCTTTGGAGACCTGGGCTGCCCCGCTATCATCACCCCTCTGCTCCCCTTCCCTGCTCCCATCCCTTGAGATGTAAGAATTGACAGGTCTTCCTGATGGGGAGCAGGGTCGGGAGGAGGTGGGGAGTGGGTTTGCCCTGGACAAATCCTGGCCTGGCAAGTCCCTCTTTGTGACCGACAGCACTATCTCCAGGGCAGTCCAGGGCTGGGGTTATAGCTGCTCAACCCATAACCCATAAATGGTCCATCTCTCCTCCACCCTCTGGGTGTGTCTAGCTTTGCATCTTGCAAACCTCTTTCATCCCGAATAATGAGCTATGAATACAGGAGGTGCTTTTAAAAACATCTGTCTCTCACAGACAGGGAACAGACTTATGGACACGGTGGGGGAGTGGGGGTGGATAGTGGCAGAAAGGAGAGGGTAGGCTGAATGCAGAGAGCAGCATGGAAACATATACACCAATACATGTGAAATAGATAGCCTGTGGGAATTTGCTGTATGACTCAGGGAACTCAAACCAGGGCTCTGTGACAACCTAGAGGGGTGGGATGGAGTGGGAGGTGGGAGAGAGGCTCAAGAGAGAGGGGACATATGTATACCTATGGCCGATCCATACTGATGTAGGGCAGAAACTAACACAACATTGTAATCATCCTTCAATTAAAAACTAATAAATTAAGAAAAAAATATTTGTCTCTGCTGAGCTCTCTCTGTGTGGAGAGATTGGTGAGACAGAGAGGGAAAACAAGGAGAACATTCAACTCAGCCTGACTACCCGGCCCCCCAGCCCGATTTCATAGCCAGGTCTGACTAATGCGGTTGAGTGCCGGGGTGCAGGGAAATGTTCCTTACACAGATCACATTTCCAGCCAGGATCTGCTACACCTATTAGCAGCAAACACTCTCTCAAAAGCGGCCCTTTCTTTCCCTCCCTAAGAGCACCAGAAGTATTTGCATCCCCAGAAAAATCTGGCGAGGTGGGGGGCCCCTGTCATGGGAGGTGGCAGACTTGGCCGAGCAATGGCACACAACATCCGCCTCCCCACCTGAAGTGGGGCGCAGCTCCACTGTAAAGGGGCCAGCACCTCTGAGCTGGGAAACCAGGGTGGCTCCTCCCCCTAACTCGCCTTCCCTCGGGCGCTGAGGCTCAAGCTACATTTTAGCCCGTCTTTGTTCATGCCTAATAAATCGTCCCTCTACATCCCCACTTTCAGCCCCTTTCTCCTGTTCCATGAGCTCTCTGCTGAGTGGCTTGAGACGTGGTAGGCCCTGACTCCCCAGCACCAAGAGCTGGCCCCTGACTCCCTGATCCTAAGACTTCTTGGAGAGCAGGGGACGGGCAGCTTCTAGGACTCCCCGGAGCGCCCAGCAGAGACTCACACAGAGCCCTCAGGAGCAGTGAGCAGAGGGAGGGGCCCACCCTGTTTGTGCAGCTGGAGAAAGGGAGGCTGGGCGGCCTGGGCAGGGCAGGGCAACAGGGAAAATGACCATCCGGATGCCTGCCAGCGCAAAAAGGCTGTGGAAATTAGACACTCAATGATGAGTGTCTGGAAGAAAAGACCCAGCGGGTGTCTAGGGAGTTGTGATGAATTGCAACACGAGAAGAGGGCAGAAAATCAAGAACTGGTCCCATTGCTCTCAGTGCTCCCGCCCAGGTTGCCATCAATGTGGAGGCTGGGGGGCGGCGGGGGCGGGGGGGCGAGGAACTCTCTCCCTCTCCATGGCTGGCACAGACCCAGCCTAAGCCTGGGATGCTGTCCTGGGCTGAGCATTGAGGGTGGGAGGGGAGCCTAACTCACATCAGGTCAGCAGATTCCACGCCCCTGCAGGAAGGTGGGGACTTGGCCATTACATTCCAGCAGGAAACCTGAGGAGTCCCCAAGGATCAATATCTCTCTCCTCCTCCCTCAAGAGTGGACAGCAGGCTTTCTTAACCCCTTTTTAAGTCATCTCCACCAGTAGAGAGGATTTCCTCTCACTTTGCTTAATGTAGATAGGAACCTGGAAAGACTAGATTTTTTTTCAAGATTTCATTTTAAAACATGAAATATGAAATCTGCTTCTTCAAACTATATTCCCTGGGATAGTCTGGTGTTGACCTCTCTACCCTGAGTTCAACACCACTGTGACGAAGAAAAGCTTAAGCCTCTTCCTCATCTACAGTTAATGTTTGCATCCTCTCGTACCTCATGCAATTCAGTTGTCACAAGTGATTAAATGCAGAGTCCCAGGCGGGTTATCACTAAATGACTATGTCACCTAAGCCAAGCCTTTCCCCCTTTTCTGGATTCCAGTCTCTTTTTCCATAAAACAAGCAGGTTCGAGTAATAATAATAAAAGTTATTGCTTCTGGAGCACCTACTTATGTGGACACCATTGTAAATAAATACCTTACATATATTTTCCTCTGTATTCCCCCAAATAAGCTTGTGCATTCAGTTTCAGTCCAGTAGCTCAGTCGTGGCCGACTCTTTGTGACCTCATGGACTGCAGCACGCCAGGCTTCTCTGTCCATCACCCACTTCCGGAGCTTACTCAAACTCATGTCCATCGAGTCGGTGATGGCATCCAACCACCTCATCCTCTGTCATCCCCTTCTCCTGCCTTCAATCTTTTCCAGCATCAGGGTCTTTTCCAATGAGTCAGTTCTTCTCATCACGTAGCCAAAGTATTAGAGCTTCAGCTTCAGCATCAGTCCTTCCAATGAATATTCAGGACTGATTTCCTTTACAATTGACTGGTTGCATCTCCTTGCCGTCCATGGGACTCTCAAGAGTCTTCTCCAACACCACAGTTCAAAAGCATCAGTTTTTTGGTGCTCAGCTTTCTTTATGGCCCAACTCTCACATCCGTACATGACTACTGGAAGAACCACAGCTTCGGTTAGACAGATCTTTATTGGCAAAGTAATGTCTCTCTGCTTATTAATAACTTTGTCTAGGTTGGTCATAGCTTTTCTTCCAAAGAGCAAGCGTCTTTTAATTTCATGGCTGCAATCACGATCTGTAGTGATTCTGGAGCCCCCAAAATAAAGTCTGTCACTGTTTCCACTGTTTCCCCATCTATTTGCCATGAAGTGATGGGACCAGATGTCATGATCTTAGTTTTCTGAATGTTGAGTTTAGAGCCAGCTTTTTCACCATCTCTTCCTTCATTTTCATCAAGAGGCTCTTTAGTTCTTCTTTGCCTTCTGCCATAAGGGTGGTGTCATCAGCATATCTGAGGTTGTTGATATTTCTCCTGGCAATCTTGATTCCAGCTTGTGCTTCATCCCGCCCGGCATTTCACATGATGTACTCTGCATATGTTAAATAAGCAGGGTGACAATATACAGTCTTGATGAACACCTTTCCCAATTTTGAACCAGCTGTTGTTCCATGTCTGGTTCTAACTGTTGCTTTTTGACTTTCATACAGATTTCTCAGGAAGCAGGTCAGGTGGTCTGGTATTCCATCTCTTTAAGAATTTTCACAGTTTGTTGTGATCCACACAGTCAATGGCTTTGGCTTAGTCAATAAAGCAGAAGTAGGTGCTTTCCTGGAACTGTGCTGCTTTTCCTATGATCCAGCGGATGTTGGCAGTTTGATCTCTGGTGCCTCTGCCTTTTCTAAATCCAGCTTGAGCATCTGGAAGTTCTCAGTTCATGTACTGTTGAAGCCTGGCTTGGAGAATTTTGAGCATTACTTCGCTAGTGTGTGAGATGAGTGCAGTTGTGCGGTAGTTTGAGCATTCTTTGGCATTGCCTTTCTTAGGGATTGGAATGAAAACTGATCTTTTCCAGTCCTGTGGCCACTGCTGAGTTTTCCAAATTTGCTGCCATATTGAGTGCAGCACTTTCACAGCATCATCTTTTAGGATGTGAAATAGCTCAACTGGAATTCCATCACCTCCACTAGCTTTATTCATAGTGATGCTTCCTAAGGCCCATACTATTTGTCCTTAATTTACCGATGAGTTAACCAAAGCACTTCCTAGCTGCGTGCATCTGCCCCTGCTCTTCAGTCTCTCTGCACCTCACTTTCTTCATCTATAAAATGTGGAGGAAGAAACTGACCCAGGGTCACAAAAGTAGGATGTGACAATGCCAGCGTTTGACTGCAGGCAGTCTGACACTGGAGCCCATATATGCTCCCATGTCTAATAGGTGCGATATGCTGGTTCAGTCAGTCAACAAATCTTTAGAACCTCTAATAGGAGCCAGGCACAGATTTAGGAGCTGGGGATACAGCAATGAACAGGACAGCCACAATCTCTGTTGGCACAGAACTCAGAGTCGCATGGAGCTTGTCTGTTTTGGCTTTGAATGTTGGAAAAAACCAAGAGAGATGTCTTTGAGTTCAACCGGGAGGTATCCAAAAGGAAACTCTCCAGGAACTCCTGTTGGCCAAGGGAGCCTATGGACGGGGAAAGGGTCCTGTCTGACTCTGTGACCTTGCCCTCTATGCCTTCCTCATCTTGCAGAGACCTGGCAAACAGTGGTGTGCTGGAGCTGGCTTGCCCGGCTTCCTGCAGCTCTTCCCAAGCCCTCATGAAGTTTAAAACCAGCTATGGTGAGACTTAGTAGCAACAGCAGCATGGTAAGAATAATGACAGCTGGGAAACCAGCAGATGCTATAAACCACGGCAAGGTTTCTCCTGAGAGTGGGTTGCTCGATGCTGACCAGCACACTATCACGGGCAGCCTTTCTTAGACAAGTGGACGGCTGCCTCTCCCAGAGACGGTGGGCTGAAACCATTGCCCCCTGACCTTGAGAGAATGCTAGTTGCCCTTCCCCTCCTTCTGCAGAGCCTCAATCCTGCTTCTCTTGTATGTTTTCTTCCCCCCAAGTTCAACAGAGCCCAGCTGAGCCTGGAATCCTGAGCAGCTTCAAAGTAAATATTATCATTATGACCCTTTGTGCTCTTCACAGGCATTCTCTGTTGCTGGCACATTCAGAGGGTTGAATCTCTTTGGGGTTCCTTCCTAGTCGAATGTTTGCACTGCTGACTCAAGTGGTTCCTCCAAGGCTTCCTGTACTATGTCTAGAATCCTGGGATCCTAGTGATTTCTAAAGCTAAGGGACTAGTAGATTTTTTAGGGGGGGAGGGGAATCTCATCCCATTCAGTAATTATTGTATTTATTGTCAGCTGTTGGAAAGGAGACATAATATGCTCACACCCACGTGCCTGGCCCTTTAAAAATAATCGTAGATGTTATTATTGGGGCCCTTGCATAAAAACTATGCTCTTGATTCATAAAAATTCTCCCTCTCAATTCCATATTGGAGTGGGTAGCCATTCCCTTCTCCAGGGGAGCTTCCTGACCCAGGGATTGAACCCAGGTCTCCTGCAGGCAGATTCTTTACCATCTGAGCCACCCACCAGGGAAGCCTGTTTCCCTCACACACACGTGCACATATGTGTGTAGGGTACTCACTCTGCTGCTGGAGCCTCTGATCAGAGCCTAGCACCAGATGAACACTGCTGTGACGAAAATATCCTAGGTCTCTGTTAATAACCAAGGCTGGGGTTAGTATAATTTTACATTTACTTAAAATTTATTTAAAATGCTTGATCAGAAAAGAAAATCCTTTTTTGGGAAACATACCCTATGCAAACAAAATGGTTTTCTAGCCATCATTAAGGGAGTAAAACTGACTGTTATGCACAGGCAGTAGGCACGAAAGTATGGTCACTGAAGGTTCTGTGAGAGAAACAATCACCTTCAGCGGCCAAGCCATGGACCCTTCGCCAAGTAAGCGACAGCACCCCGCCCCATGGCCAGGCTGAGATGGCAGCCGAAGAGCTACTGTAAACCACTCGTGACTTAGGGCCAAAATGTGGGTTCTCAGAGCAAGGACAGGCTTGGGAGCCCAGCCAGAGACGGGGATGTATGAGTTGCAGGCTTTTGTGGATCAGGGATGGGGAATGAAATTAACCCAATCTGGGCAGGTGCACGCAAGGGGTGCACCCGCAGGGCTAAAAGGGGAGTTACTAGGACAGCCATTTCCTGAAACTTCAGGTAGGGAGAGGAAGAGAAGGGGACTCCTTGGGTGTAAGGGTCTCCTTTCTCCCCTTCTCTTGGAGGGTCTGTCCCCGGCAGTTGAGCAATTCTATCCCCACAGGTGCACAGTGAAGCAGTTACAGTAGTAACTGCCTGGGTGAGTAGGGGTTTACTATTTCTCCCGCCCACTTTGCCTGGAGCTTGGCTGCCTCTTCCTCTGGGCCCTAGGAGAGCCTGTGGTCCGAATGGCCAATTACCCCACACTTAGGCTCTCCCAAAGCTGTACCAGCCACCCAACTGCGATTGGTTTGAGAGGCTGACATGGGTGGGCCTTCACTTCTCGTCCCTTCAACTTCAGCGCAGGTCATCCGGAGCTCTGGGAGGAATGCCAAGGGACTCCATCATGTTTGTGCAGAAGTTTTCAGTAATCAAATATTATGTGAAATAAGTTGGCCATCAGCCAAAGATGGGAAAGATCTGGCAGTGCTAATATTGGATGTGATGGCATTTGATCTTGATGTTGATCACCACAGCTGCTGTTTGTTTTGTATCCCTCTCCTAATAGAACTTCATCATAACCATGGTTCAACTTTTGGCAGTTGAAGAATTAACAGCTTAGACGTGGATTTTCAGGCCCCTGATAAGTAATCTGCGAAGCATGTATTTTCATCTCATAGACTTCAGAGCTGGACAGTGGGAGTGAGTCTTGTCGCTACTGAGTGAGCCTAGCTGACCACCTGTCCCCCAGTTGTAGAAGTGGCTTTGTTTTTTCTACTTGTCTTTGAGAGTGCAGTTATTCTGCTCCACGAAATGATCTGAGGAGTGCCAGGGATGGAGACAAAAAAATAAAAGAGTCCCACAGAAAGGAATGGCCTTAGTTAGAAAACATCACTTTAGACTACATTAGAGTAAAATATGCAATTCAGTTGTGGTTCAGACCCTCAACATGAATGAACTCCCCATAAGCTCTATACAAAAATAAGAAAAGGCAATTAGCAAGCGTTTGAGTGTTCTAATTGGCATGAAAACTGCCATTATTATGGTATTTATACAGCCATTATGGTTTGGAGGTACGTCACTGAAAATATGCAGGTATGCCTTACTGCACCGTATAGTGAAAATTATATGCTGTGATCATGTTTGTAAATCTGGGATTATTTAAGGTCTCAGCCAAGAGTTGGACAGTACTGAGCACAGCACAGCAGCAAGGTCTAGAGAGAGATTCTTAAAGAATTTCAGGGAACTGCTATTCCTCAGATGTGTTTGGTTGGAGTGTGACAGTTTCCAAAACGCTTCTGGGTTCTCAAGAGGTGTTGCAGGCAGCAGTTACAGAAGCAGTAGGAGGAACAAAGGGTCAGGCAGACCTGGGTCCTTGTCATGGCTCTGCCACTTGACCTGTGTGGACTCAGATAAGTCCCTTATCCTCTGGAGTTTCTTGGTCTCCATCTGTTCCTTGAGGCTATGAATACCACTTGCTCTGTTCACTTCCCAGAGTCCTAGTAAGGACGCAAATTGCTAACATGGGAAAGTGTTTGAGAAGTATAGTGAGTGGTTCCTGCGGGGATAATTCATTCATTCATTTCATGTACATCATTGAACTCTCTTTGTGCTGTGATTAGCACAGTAGAGGTGACTAAGACATGGTTCCCACACTTGAGACTAAAGATCCAGGCATAGATACACTTAAAGGGAATAAAAGAACTTGCCACACAGCTGTGTGGTCCCTGTGCTTAAGCTCAAAGTGTACCAAGCACAGCACGGCTGCAGAGGAAACAGACAGACCCAACCCACTGCCCACAGCTGGGAAGCAGGCATCTTTCCACAGCCGTTACCTCCCTCCCAGTTCTGCCCTGGCTCTTATTCTCTACAGTCAGAACAAACCTGACAAGAACTGGTCAGCTCCCTCACAGAATTTCCACTGGGTGTCACACAGCTCAGCTCCTCCCACCCTCAAGGGATGGCCCCACATTCTGGTCTGGGCAGAGAAAAAAAAGTGTAATTACAGCTAGCTGCTCACAAAACAAGCAGAGGGATAAAAGAAGAAGACGGGGAGAAATACTCTTGCAAATAGATCAGAACGACACACTATGGAACCTAATTACCTGCCAAGCCACATCCAGCCATTAAGGATCCATATTCTGTAATAGAATTTCCTGCTATGGAAATACTCACCCACGCACAGGATGTTGAAGCAGAAGCCCTGGCTGACTGACTTATTCACCAGCTGGTCGGGCAAGCTGTCAAACCCCACATGTCCAGCCAGGGGGACTGTTCGGCAACCTTCACCCTAATTTGGAAAGGGAGGGAGGAGAGAAAATGAGGACGTGCTCACAAGCAACCTGGGTTGCACTTTTCCCATCCCAGTGCCCTCTGTGCTAGGAAGGAACACACACTCGGGGAGTCGGGCTCATCTCCCCTTAGCTAGTTCCTGATCCAAAGCAAAATGACCCATTAGCTTACAAATCATGGATTCTTGGGTTCTGGCATCCTTGAGGCTCCATAATGAATGTCAATACAGTTCACACGCAGCCAACTACAGAGAGGGCTTGTACGGGGTGGGGGGGTGGGGTCAGAGGATGAGAACACTGGGGCTGGAGGTTCCCATTCTTGGGTTAACTCTGTTGGAGACGATATTATGTTACAGGTGATTGGGAGACTCAATACGCTAACACACATGTAATGAGCTTAGGACAAAGCCTGAAACACATATAAGTGTTCAGCAAACATGACAAAGAAACTTCACAAAAGCAATTACTGGGACCTCCCTGGTGGTCCACCATTAAAGAACTCACCTTCCAATGTAGTCATTGCTCCTCGGACAGGGAACTAAGATTCCACATGCCGAGGGGCAACTAAGCGCACGTACCACAACTAGAGAAAGCCCACACTGGGCAACCAAGACCCAGGGCAGCCAAAAAAAAAAAATTAAAAAAAATAAATGCAAAAAAAAATAAAAATAAAAAGCAATTACTCCTCTCTCTAGGGCACTTTTGGGGATCTAACCAAGGTGGCACAACATACAGGTTAAAAATCAGGCAGGTCTGAGTGGGAGTCCCACAGTCTCCACCTCCTGACCTCAGACACATTTATTCAATTTCTCAAAATCTCCGCATCTGTAAAACCAGGCAGTAGTAGTTACTACCTCGCAGGACTGGTGTGAGGACTGGATAGGATAATGCTCTTCATGCCCTGAGCATGGGGCACAGAGTGTGATAAGCACGCCAGCAACAGTAGCTGCAGCTCTCACTGCACTGCGACACTCTCCTTCCCCTCAGACCCTCAAACAATAGGCAATGCCATGGAACACTTTGTGACAGTCCAGCTACACAGCTGCCCTCAGCCTGCCCCGGGTTCCCTGGTCTCCATCAGGGTCAAGTAAGCCATTTGCAGCCCTGGAAAGCAGGGGGCCTTTGCTCTGCCTGCATGTCCCAAGGGTTCTCATTGTCAGCAGTTCTACAAAACAGGGAGAACCTCACACTGAGGAAGGCTTCCAAGGAGCCAGGGGGCAGGACCAAAGGGGCCTGCTTGTACTCAAGAAGCCAGCTAAGTGCCAGTGGCCCCAAGGGAGGGGTGCAGAGACGAAAGGGGAAGTGGGGGACAGCTGAGCTAGACAGGAGGGTGGGCTACACAGGGAGTTAGACTTTCTGTTTGGTGGAGTCCACTGAGATTTCCGTACCCAGAAAGGTGCCAAGAGCAATCCAAAATGGACACAGGAGGTGCCAGGAGTCCTATCCCAGCATCACCAGCTGTGCTAGCAGGCACCTCTCAGGCTGGACGGGCCCTGCTTTTTGACTCAGATCATCAGGGTAAACTTTTGCACTGAGACAGACGGACTGCTTTGGCGGGGGAGCCCCTCAGCAGCTGGCATTGTCACCACTGGTTCCGAGACAGCCCTCCCCCCAGCATGGGATCCAACTCCCATCGGTGTCACCAGGTCATTGAAGACATAGGACAAGTGCCCGTGACTGCCATCTGGCAAGATGGTTACCCTCATACATCCCACCCCACACACTTCCAGCAAAGTATTCTCAACAGACAACCATATGCCATCACTTGGTCCTGGCTGGTAGATTCTGGACCCCAGAGGGGTACCTGAAGACAGCTGAGCACTCAGGGCTTGTTCTACATCTGCCCCTCTTTGCCTTCCCTCACCCCTTTCTCCTTCTTTTTATCAAAACAATCAAGGAGAGATATAAGTTTCCCACGGTTCACTCTTGGTCCTCAAGGCTGCAGGAGAGACAGAAACCTAGGAGCCCATCTGCTTTCTTGATGGAGCCTCCTACTTAGCAGATCAGAAATTGGGACGGACTCAGAGTCGAGGTTTCCTGAGCCCTGTTTTATCGCCCCTGGCTGCCTCTTCCTGTCTCCAAATTCGGCACCATGAAACTTCGCACTGCTCCAAGGCCTCTGGTCCAAGTGCCAAAAGGTGAGGAAAGGGAATTTTCAAACTGAAGATAGTGAAGGGCAGTGGGGAGGACTCCATATCTTATTCTTAAAGATTGAGTTCATTGCCAAAACCTCACCAAACACCCCTCAAATGGCCACAGTTATCTCCCACCTAGCCCAGTGCTGTGAGTGCCTGAAATAGCTGAAGAAAACATATGGCCTTTATTCCCCAGGCAATGGGGTTTGAAAGGGGCATTTTGAGTGTTTTGAGCAGGAAGGACCGTGACACAAGTGGTGTTTTCAAAACATCATTTGAGCTGCAGGGCACTTGATCAGTGGGAGGAGAGGGAGGGCAGGGGCAGGAAGACATATTAGGGGTGACTCCAATAACGCTGAACTGGCAGAGTGACAAGCAGGCACTGTGACAATAAATGCTGGCTGAAATGAACGGATCTGACTTGGGACTCAGGAGAGAGGAACAAATTTGAGAGCTGTTCTAAAGGAAGAATGAGACTCAGTGAGTGTTGGGGCAGAGAGTAAAGGAACAATCAAAGCTGTCAGGCTGCAAGGTCCTAGGCTTGGGAGCCTGGATTGATGGCACCAAGGGCAGAAAAAGGGAAGCCAGGAGAGGGTGCTTTAGTGGAAAAGTCGAAGAGTCTCATTTTAAACAGCTATTATTTTAAAATTACATTTATCAGATTTTTATAAGAGTAATCAATGTTCACGTAGAAATTTTAAAACATATTGAAAACTATAAAGAAGAAAATAAAAATCACTCATAATATCACTCTCCAGAGATAATCACCACTAATACTTATGTGTGTTTCCCTATAGTCTATATACTTCTTTCTCTATCTCTATTTTTTTTTTACAAAATGGGATAATTCTGTATATATATTCCTTTTCATCACTTGGCTTGATAACCTGACACTTAATATAGTATGGATGTTCTCTTGAGTAATTAAGTATATTCTAAAACAATACTTTTTTGGCCATGTAGCATTCTATTGTAAGAATTTACCACATTTTCTCAACCCATCTCCCACTGCTAGACCTTTAGCCTGTTTCCAAGTTTGCAACCATTTTAAGTAATAATTCATGTTCTTACACGTTTGCATAGTCTCTGATTATTTCCTTAAGCTAAAGTCCTAGAATTAAACCCTGCTGGGTCCAAGGGCACACACATTGGAAAGACTTCGGTACACATTGAGAAATCATTCAACAGAGAATATTACAAATGTCTATTTCCAACACCAGTGTGTGAGCATGTCTGTTTACACATACTTAGACTAGCACTGAGCTTCTGAGACTTTTTAACCATCATGAATTTTGTCACTGGAAAATGGCATCATGTCACTTAATTTGCATTTTATTAGTGAGAGTGAATATTTTTTTATTGTTCAACTGTGTACGCGATTGTGTCTATGTATATGTGAGTTGCCTATCCGTGTCTTTGCCCATTTTGTTAAAATGGGTGCATGTCTTTCTTTTCTGGATTTGTAAAAGCATTTTCTATATTAAAGAAAATGAGATAGTTTTGATTTTATGGTGACATATCTATCCTGAAGAAGTCCAGTATGTACTTAGCTATATGGAATTGCATGCTCAGGGACAATTCGGGACTGAGACAAATTTAGGAGTGAGAAGTATGAAACTGGATGTGTTCTTCAAGAGACAGTACAGGGAGAAAAGAACTAAACATTGAATATAAGAAATATACAAGTAAGGAATGGGAAGACGAAGAGAATTCTTCCAAGAGGGAGGGAAATAATCAGGAAAGTAAGAGATGACCCAATTAGTTTTCTATCACCAGAGGCCAAAGTTGAAGTCAGGAATTATTACAAAGAAATAACCATTGGTCTGGATTTGGTGAAGGCCACTGATAACTTTTAGAATCATTTTTTGTTTCTGTCTTTTTATCTGGTGTCCAGTACTAGGAACTAGGGAACATGGAATCTGAGTAATGTGTCTCTCTTGCTAACCAAGATTTAAGCAGTAAATTGTATGTCTCAGTCCTTGTAGCTGAGAAAGCTTCAAAAATGAATTTGTAAATGCAGTTCCTGCTTTAGGAAATCCTGTCTGGCGAGCACCGTTCACTCCTGCTTTGATGAATCTTAGAAGATGTCAAGGTCACCGTTATGAATATCAGTCCCCATTGTTCAGAGGTAAATACATAGAGGTGAAAAGGACAGAATTTGGGCTGAGTGGACATTGACCCTATGACAGCCCCCGGAAGTTTCTCCACACCCCCCCTTCCTCTCTAAACCTCTGGTAGTTTATCTCTCTCCTATTTCTCCTTAAGGTGGCCTGATTAATTGAGGGCCTGATTGCTTTGATTGCAGTTCATTGAATGTCCCTGGATTACAAAGTGCACAAGAGGAGATGGAACTGGCAACCTGGCCCAGCACATCTGTCACTAAACTCTTACCATCTTGAGTATCAGGTGGTGCCACGTCTGAGGCTTTAAACTGAGATGCTAGAAAGGACAGAGCCACCAAAATGTTAAATGGCTCGTCTCCCATGACCCTGCAACCTTCCCTGAGAATCTACTCTACAGAAACTCCCATGCGTATACAAAGATGCATGTACATACAATACAAGGAACTTCATTACAGTATTATTTATAATGCTGAAAACTTAGGGGAAAAAACCCTAAATAGCCGACAATGGGAAAATAGTTAACTAATAGTTAACTAATGCACATTCTGGAATATTCTGCAGCCATTAAAAAGCATGCAGTAGGTCTAGAAATAGAATTACAGATCTAGAAAATAAACTTTTGGTTACCAGGGAATAAGGAGGGGCAGAGATAAATGGGAAGATTGGGATTGACATACACACTACAATATATATATTAATAAAATAGGTAACTAACGAGGACCTACTGTATAGCACAGGGAACGCCACTCAATACTCTGCCATGACCTATATGAGAAATAAATCTAAAAAGTAGATATATGTATAATGGAGTCACTTTGCTGTACACCTGAAATTAATACAACATTGTAAATCAATTATGGTGGTGGTGGTTTAGTCACTAAGTCTTGTCTGACTCTTGATATCCCCTGGACCGGAGCCTGCCAGACTCCCCTGTCTGTGGAATTCTCCAGGCAAGAATACTGGAGCGGGTTGCCATTTCCTTCTCCAGGGAATCCTCCTTATCCAGGGATTGAACCCACGTCTCCTGCTTTGGCAGGCATCGCAGGTGGATTCTTTACTGCCGAGCAATGAGGGGAGCCCAAAGATCAAGAAATCAACCATACTCCAATACATAAAAAGAATGCAGTAGGTCTATAGGTACTGATGGGAATATCTGAAACATATTATAGTAGAAAAACAGAAGCTGTGTAACAATAAGCACAGTATGAGTCAATACATGCAAAAATCCCTACATGTGTGTATTAACACATACATGAATGCGAGTGCAGAGAAAGGCAACCAAAAAGATCTCTTAAAAAGCCAGAACTCAAGCTACCTCAGGAAAGGGGACCGGAACTAGGGGCTTACTCAAAGCGGGTAGTGAGTGCGCTTCTGCATTGTTTGATTCTTTTACAGCATGAATGTATTCACACATTACCTGTGTAATTTAAAAACATCTTTAATACAAGAAAAGAGAGTTCTCACTCAGCTTTGCAGCAGGGGTAATTAGGATGCAGAGTCTGAGAGCAGCTGAAAGGAAGGCAAAAATGAAAGTGTGCTTCTGAGAACTGGAGGAGCCCCCACTCCCCTCCCCAACTGCATTTCCTGTTTTCACCTCATCTGCAGGCACCTGCGGTTTTGAAATACGTTATACCACATTTCATATCACAGGCAGAAACACCACTCTCTTTCTCTTCTGCCTCCTCCCCTGAGGACATGCCAATTTCGTGTTTTAATTGAATATTCGAAGGATCACGTTATGAAGAATGAGTGAAGGCAGTTCCAGCTGTGCATCAGTTTCCCCTTGCTGTGATTCTGAAAATAAAGAGTCCCGAAGCACCCAAATGGGCCACTCCTGTCCCCCCTCAACCTTTGTGGCATAGGAAAAGGAGGGTCCATCTGTCTCCATTTCAAACTGGGGTATAAAAAAAACCTGGAGTGGCCAAGTTAGTAGCTGTCACTCTGAAGGATAAGGCCAAAACAAAAAGTTTGGAACTCATGGCTGATAACTGGGCTTGCCCTTGACTTTCTTCCTCTGGCCTTGGCACGGAGATGCTAGGAAAGGACAGAAACACAGAAATCAGATTCTCTCTGGCAGCCTCATGTGTCACTTCGTGGTGGGCCTGATTTCTCACACTTTCCCATTCTCTACATCCATCCCCAGCTCTGAATATTGACCTGTGAGAGACCCTGCAAATCTCAGGATGTTCAAACTCAATGAATAGTTCAGTGATGCATGATGGACTATTAAGCGGATGGTAAAGAACATATTCATAGTCAAGGCTATAGTTTTTCCAGTGGTCATGTACGGATGTGAGAGTTGGACTGTGAAGAAGGCTGAGCGCTGAAGAATTGATGCTTTTGAACTGCGGTGTTGGAGAAGATTCTTGAGAGTCCCTTGGACTGCAAGGAGATCCAACCAGTCCATTCTGAAGGAGATCAGTTCTGGGTGTTCTTTGTAAGGAATGATGCTAAAGCTGAAGCTCCAGTACTTTGGCCACCTCATGTGAAGAGTTGACTCATTGGAAAAGACTCTGATGCTGGGAGGGATTGGGGGCAGGAGGAGAAGGGGACGACAGAGGATGAGATGGCTGGATGGCATCACCGACTTGATGGACGTGAGTCTGAGTGAACTCCGGGAGTTGGTGATGGACAGGGAGGCCTGGCGTGCTTCGATTCATGGGGTCATAAAGACTTGGACACGACTGAGCAACTGAACTGAACTGAACTGAACTGAAAAAACATATTCCAAGAATATTTAATAGCATAGGAACATGATCACCAAATACTGTTAGGTGAAAAAAACAAAACCTTGTATGTACAGGATCATCCCAATCATGGGGAAAATAAGTATATATGCATTTTTAAAAGCTTGTAAGAATATATACCAAAATGGTGACAATGGTCGCTTTGGGATTGGAGGGGCTATAAGAGTTGGTGCTTTCCTCTGTTTTCCAAACTTTCTACAGTAGGCACATTTTAATTTTATAATCAGAAATAAAATGTTATTTTTTAAAAGCACCTATGATGATATTTTCCTAGGCAGGAAAGTAGCCTCAGATAGTTTAACAAAATCTTTAGTTACAAAGAAAAAGTTGCTTTCTGTACAGATAATCAGACAATTCAGTTGGTGCTTTCCTCTGTTTTCCAAACTTTCTACAGTAGGCATATTTTAATTTTATAATCAGAATTAAAATGTTATTTTTTAAAAGCATCTATGATGATATTTTCCTAGGCAGGAAAGTAGCCTCAGATAGTTTAGCAAAATCTTTTTTTCGTTTGTTTAGCAAAATATTTAGTTACAATGAAAAAGTTGCTTTATATACAGATAATCAGATAATTCAGTTAAGTATTCAGCTTTCAGGCAGCTTTATTGTATATAAAATATTTATTTTACCAATAATACAATAAAACCTCATATTTTCCTTATTATAACATAGGTGCATGCATACTAAGTCATTTCAGTTGTGTCCAACTCTGTGACTCTATGGACTGTAGCCCCCAGGTTCCTCCCTCCGTGGGGATTCTCCAGGCAAGAATACGGGAGTGGGTTGCCATGGCCTCCTCCAGGGGATTTTCCCAACGGTTTCTTTACCACTAGCACCATGTGGGAAGCCCCATTATATATATGTGTGTATATATATAAAACATTATTATATAGTATATTATTGTTATTATTATATAATATATTGTTGTTGTTTAGTTGCTAAGTCGTGTGTGACTCTTTGCGACCCTATGGACTGTAGCCAGCCAAGCTCCTCTGTCCATGGGGTCTTCCAGGCAAGAGTGCTGGTGTTGGTTGCCTTTTCCTTCTCCAGGGAATCTTCCCAACCCAAGGATCAAACCCAAGTTTCCTGCATCGGCAGGCAGATTCTTCAGTGCTGAGCCATCAGGAAAGCCCCGTTATGCCTTATTATTATACAGTATAATGGGGACTTCCCTGGTGGTCCAGTGGTTCAGTATCTGCCTCCCAATGCAGGGGACATGAGTTCAATCCCTGCTCTGGGAAGATCCCACATGCTGCGGAGCAACTCAGCCAGTGTGCCACAACTACTGAGCCCACGCATCCTAGAGCCTGTGGCTTCAAGAGAAGCTACCGCAATGAGAAGTCACCACAACTAGAGAGTAACTGCTCGCCGCAACTAGAGAAAACCCACAAAGCACAAAGTTGGTGAGGCCAAAAACAACAACAGCAACAACAAATTCATGTGAAACAGGTGGCAAAGTCAAATCGCATAACCTGATGAAGCAATCAGGTGGATGCTAGCCCTATTTGCTGCCTCCAGTGTTGCAGAGTGCGTGCATGCTAAGTTGCTTCAGTCGTGTCTGACTCTGTATGACCCTATGGACTGTGGCCTGCCAGGCTCCTCTGTCCATGGCAGGTGGGTTCTTTACCACTAGCAAGTGACATAAGAGATGCAGGTTCGATCCCTGGGTCGGGAAGATTCCCTGGAGGAGGGCATGGCAACCCATTCCACTATTCTTACTTGGAGAATCCCATGGATGGAGAAGCCTGGAGGGCTACAGTCCATAGTGTCGCAAAGAGTTGGATACAACTGAAAGAGATAATCATGTTAATAACCTGCATTATTAGCCATAGAAGCACAAAAGCACAAGTAAAAAACTCCAGTATGCCTAACACATGAAAATCAGGATTTCCCTGGCTCCGATTAAGCTGGGCTGAGGAAACTGATAGTAATAATAATGCCCTAACTGGAAGAGAGAAATTTGGGGGGCTTTTGGATGAGACATAAAGCCTGCAAAAGCCAGCACCACACCTTGGGGGCCCCAGTGCCTTTCAGTGGGGAGTAAGTTAGGGGATCCTGGGGAAGCACACAGGAAACCATGCCCCCATGGAGACAGAAGGCCCAATTGTGGCAAATCTTAATACACTGGATCAATTCCAGAGTGGCTTTTCCTCCTGTAAAAGGATGCACAGCAGGATTCTATTAAATAGCTAGCTCTCCTAGTGCATTTAAAAGGGGATTCAATGGACAAAAATTCAGCTGTCATGTACCTTTATAAGAAGACAATAGCTATATAGACCTACACGGATAGACAGACAATATCTGAAGGGTCACTGCTTTCCACTCCAGTTCCAGAGACCCTGCTAAGCTAAAAACCACTGGCTTGCTTTCTCTACAACAGTCTTTCCACCCAGCTCAAGGAGTCAAAGCAAGGAAAAGGTGGACTTAAATTCTGCCATCTCATTTGGAAGCAGAAGCAGTCAAGGACCTGAAAGAAATTAGGCCAGAGGACTAGGAAACACAAGAACCGTACACCGTTAGAGCTGGAAACGCCCTTAAAGATCACTTCATCCAACCGCCTCATTCTACAAAAGGGGAAACAGAGACTCGGAGGGAGGAAGTGACGTGTCCCCAGTCACACAGTGATTTCGAGGCAGAGAACAGTGAGGAGACCCTGACAAGCAGACAGCCACTCTCAAATGGAAAGGCTGACTCAAGTGGCACAGAGATTTCTTTCTGCTGCTAGAATTCCAAGACACGGGGCTTGGGGCTGATGCTAGTTAGGAGGAGAAGGGTGGTGGAACAGGCTCATGAAGGCTGGTGCCCCTCTTCTGCCTCTTCTCTCCCACCTCCAGCTCCCAGTTCCCTCTCTTCTGACTAAGGCGTGAGCCTCAGTTTGGCCTCTAAGAGCTCCAGGGCTACTGAAGCCAACCAGCCAGATTCTAGGTAAAAGATCTCCTCCACCTCAGGCCAGGGGTGACCCCTGCCCAGGGTGGGTCAACTTTCCCACAAAAGCCAGACAGCTTCACTTCCAATCAGGCCATTTAAACAGAGTCTCCTAGGTGTTCTGGCCATTGTTATCTCCAATCTGTTAGAAAGAGAATAAAAAAAAAAAAAAAGGTTTACTCACAGGCCTCTGGATGAATGCCCAACTGTCCTCTGGGGAGCCTGAATTTGCCTCTGCCTCCATCTGGTCTCATTTAAAGGGGATCTGAAAAAACCCAGTTCCTGCCTCAGCGCCAGTGCTCAGAGCTGGGGCCTCTGCTGCAAAAGGAAACCGAACACGACCTCACACCTCATCAAGGCCGTGAAAGCAAGGCTCGGCCCCTGCTACCCCGGCGCTTTCCTCGGGGATCAGAGAAGGCCCTTGCCAGAGAAACCTGAGCCCTGGGTCCTGTCCCTGAGAAGGCCCGCGAATCTTTCCCGCAGTCTCCTTTATGTGAGTGGAAGGAATGACCCGACTCTGAGGCCAGTGGAGAGCATGCTGCGTAATTCAGCAGATGGCTGCCTCTAATGAGAAGACACTGCAGAAGCGGGAACGTTATTTCTCCCCCTCCCAAGCATGTGGCCTCCTTCCTCTGTGCAGGCAGCAGAGAAAACCCACGGTTTCAAATCCCAGCAGCAGAAGCCTCCTCCTGCCAAACCGAGGAGGAAGGGTCTGTGTTTCTAATTCATCCTGCACCCCCCCTCCAGTTGTTACTTAAAATAATCCATCATTACATGGCTGGTGGCTCCAAGATTTTTATTTAAAGCAATATGGGAAAGAAGAAAGAAAGAAAGCCCACACATAGCCATGACTGTGCTATCTGGGGTTTAAGCTGAGAATCTCTTTTTAACATCAGAGCATCTCCCAAGCACCCAAGTACAGTCTTTCTCGACCTCTATGATTAAGTGTGCTGGGGGGAGGGGGAGATGCGGTGAACACAGGGGGAAGAAGGGACATGTCAGGATTTTTATTTCTTGGAATCATGATGACAAGGCCAGGGTTTTTTAAAAACTGAATTTGTATCATCTGGTAGGTGTTTCATTGCTTCATCCACTGACCAGCAATAACACTTTGGACTAAGTCGCTTGGTCTCCCTGAACCCATGAAATGAAAAGAACAATAATACTCGTCCAGGAAGCTGTTGGGGAAAATGAAATCATACAGATGGAAGCATTTTGAGATCGTTGAAAGACACATGTTACACTCATCCTTGGTATTCTTTTTCTTTCTTTTCTTGCTGGTTCTTTCTCGAATGTGGTTTTAACGTACACGTGACTGAAAAGCACTCCTGAGTTGTTCATACTAATATGAAACCACGGCTCTGATAATCCAGAAACCCAGGAAAGTCCAGAAATCAGTCCCATTTCGTTCTGGAATACCTTTTCCCAGGGGACTTAGATTCCTAATTAGTTTTGCTCAGGCTAATGCAATGGGTTCGCTCCCTTACAGCACACAAAGGGAGGGGCTGGGCTGGGTAACAAAGCCAGCAATTAATAGAAAATTTACAGCAGAGACTCTACAAAGTAAATGCTGTGCACAAGACTGCAGATCAAAATCTCATTATACTATACAGGCAAATTGCTCGGTTGTAATGCAGTTTTGTAATAAGAATGCCGCTGACACTCACATTTCCGGGTTTTAGGATATGAAGAGGGCTTATTCTGGCCTCTCATCTGGAAGCTCTGAGAGGGCCGTTGTGTGGGCCTTGCCCACCACTATATTCCCAGCACCTGGCACAGAGCCTGGCAGTCGGTGCCCAATAAACACATGCAGAAGGAATGAATGAAAATAAAAGTGTGTGAATTAACAAAGGAAATGTTCCCAGCCTGAGAGCAGAAGTGAGTTCTCCCCCATCTTCACATCTATCCTTCTGCTGGTTAAAGTCCTCAGCAAGCCTTTCCTATCACCCACCACCACTGCCCCCCCAACCCTGGCCAGGGCTGGATCAGGTCCCCTTGTAATGAATTATCCTAGCAGGCAATAGCTCTCCTCTGCAGCACATCACAGGGATAATCATAGTTAATTGTGTCTGCCTCCACTACTAGATTGTAAACTCCCCGAGGGTAGGGGCCATGTGGCATTTGCGAGGAGGAGGACAGACATTGCCATTGCCCTACAACTTTTAACTTTGCAAAGTCTCAAGCACACAGAAAAGTTGGAAAATAGTATCATGATCATCCACAGACCCTCGACTTAGATTCGTGAAATTTTACTATTTGGGGCCATGCAAGTTTTCTTCAGTGCTGTATTTGCATATGCTGTATTTGCGGAGATAATGGGTTTATGTTACAGTTTTCCTCTCCCTGCTTGGGGCAGAATATGACTTTTAGTTGGAGGTGGTGGAGATGGCTGAGGCAGGGCACTGCAATGGGAATCAAGATTAAGTGTCATTTGATAGCAAAACCAGAGTGCAGCCACCTGTAGGTGGTACCCTGGCAGCATTAGGCCAGGCAAGCTCTTTCTTTAGGGAGAAAGACCATTATCTGGCTGCCCCTGAAGGAAAGTATCATTGTCCACACCGTGGGATTGGTTCAAATCAGAATCAGTAAGCCCTACTTTCTATGGGCCAGCACTTATAGGCTGGACCCTAAAAAGCAACACTGAAAGAAACAACTCAGTGCAAGAGCCAGCAGCTGTGGCCTCTGGTGCCCATACCATGCCTTCCTAGCTTGCTCAGACTCATATCCATTAAGTTGGTGATGCCATCCAACCATCTCATCCTCTGTCATCCCTTTCTCCTGCCTTCATCTTTCCTAGCATCACGGTCTCTTCCAATGTGTCAGTTCTTCACATCAGGTGGCTAAAATATTGGAGTTTCAGCTTCAGCATCAGTCCTTCCAATGAATATTCAGGACTGATTTCCTTTACGATTGACTGGTTGCATCTCCTTGCCATCCATGGGACTCTCAAGAGTCTTCTCCAATGCCACAGTTCAAAAGCATCAATTCTTCAGTGCTCAGCTTTCTTTATGGTCCAACTTGCACATCCATACATGACTACTGGAAAACCCATAGCTTTGAGTAGATGGACTAAAGTCAATAAAGACTTTAAGAAAATGGTCTACATAAAAACAAAAATAAACCCTTAAAATATATTTGTGTGTTTATATACACACACATATATATATAGTCTAGTGGTTTTCCCGACTTTATTCAGACTTAAATGGAAAGTACGGAAAACCACTAGACCATATATAAACATATATTTTTTAAGGGTTTCTTATGTAACCCATTTTCTTAAAGTCTTTATTGACTTTGTTACAGTATTGCTTCTGGGTTTTTCTTTTTAATGTTTTGTTTTTTTGGCCGAGAGGCAGGCGGGATCTTAGCTCCCCAACCAGGGATCAAACCCACATCCCCTGCATCAGAAGACAAAGTGTTACCCACTGGACCACCAGGGAAGTCCCATTAGAGTATATATTAATAGTAGCCCAAGCCACATCACAGGCAGGGGCTGGAGATGGGAACATCCCAAGAATCTTCTGTAGTTCTCTAATTATTTCCCCATGTACACAATTAGTCTCTCCAACTAGACTAGAATAAGTGTAAAAGCCAGGAAGTACATCTATTACTTTTTTTAGTATCCTTAACCAGGGCTAGCCATAGTGCTCGACACTTACTAGTCAATCAAATAAACCCTGTGGACACAATAAAGAAACAGTTTTGTCACAAAGAATCTTTATGGTGTTCATTCAAATAGGGTGGGATTGTGTTATGGACACAAAAGCTGAGCTTTCAAGTTGCATGTGTGCACAAATAAGGGTCCTACCCAGGAACTCTAAGGTCTGTTTTTGTCACTAATGATGTTATCTTACAAGCCAGAGTGACCCTCAACTGACTCTGGAGAGGCCAGCCCATCCCTCACACACACCGGAGCACTACTTGCATGGCACCGTATCTCAGAGCTCATTAAAAAGAACTCCTAGGCTAGGCACACTTAGGTTTAGACTCTAGTCTTCTTTTCCCAAACCCCGAATATGCCTTTGCTGAAAGAAACAATCAGCAACCAGACGTCCAAGGTCTTCCAAGTTAATTGCATCTTCCTCTGGTGAATTACAACTTCTTACAGACACAAAGGCAAGCAGAGAGACAAATGACACAGAAACAAGAGCTTCACTGACTGGGGGAGGTGGGGGGCCTGGAGAGTGACGTCAGTTTTCCCAGCAACCCATTTATCACGATAACAAGGTCTCAAGGGCTCTGACTGCTCTTTCAGCTTCAGGATCTGGCATACAATTTTGTTCTTCATTGTAGAGTAGGGTAAGGCCACCCAGAGCAAACTGGAACCAAGCAGAGCAATCCAAGTGGCCCTAAACCAACCCCCTCCATTTTTAAAACAAAGGGGATCTCTGGGTAGCCCCAGGTGAAACACAACCTTCTGGAAGGTTCCCCTTTGCTACATCTGCCCTGCAACCCTGATTGAGGCTAGAGGAACTGGTGAGAGAGTATGGGCAGGTCAGTGCAAATTCATTAGCATCCTTCTTGGTCACTAAGGATGGAGCAAGTGTAATCTAGGGGACTAAATCTTCTCCTTAAGGCATGCCATCGCTAAAATAGAGGAGCAGAAAGGCACTGAGGGAGCCCTCAAAACACTAATGCAATACATATTAGAGTGCCAATCCTGGGGAGAAAAGCATTCTCTCAAACGCCATTATCACAGAGCATGGTCTCCCAAATACTCCTGGTCCTCCCACATCCTGAATGCCTAAAGAACTCCAGGCTGGGGTCTTGCAGGGCAGTAGGGGAGGATCCAAAGAAATCACCTTGCCCTTCCAAACAGGAACAAGACGGTGGAATAAATTTAGCAGTGTCCTGTAGAAAAAATACTACCAGATTCTGAATTCAGATTTTGAAAACAAATCAATTTCAATTACACCAAATACCTAGAGGCTATATATATATATTTGCACTAGAATTGCATTGCATGGACTATTTCCCTAAATAAGCATGACACAAGATTTAAAAACCCTGTGTGTGTGTGTTTCAGAAATTTTCATCAAGTAGTACGGATATTTACTGTCATGGGATGTGACCTAGCTCTACTTCAGTCTCCTTCCTCACTTCAGGGCGCTAGTAACTGTGGGCTTCTTAGAAATCCCAGACACTCAGGGAGGAATAGAAAGGCCAGGTTGTTCCCTCAAGCGGAAACATTCCCCTCCCTTTGCAACGAAACTTCTGGTCTAAAAAAACAAACATGGAGCCTCAGGTCACTTCAGTATAATTTCTCTGCACATCCCAGGCTGGAAAACTTCAGTTCGTTAAACGAAGAATTTTTTTTTTTTTTCCAGAGTCGGCTGCCAACAAAAAGAGAGAGACGGCATCGCTTTTGCAAGCGTCACACTTATTTTCCTGAGTCCCATGACAAGAAGGCAGCGCCACAGGTTTTGGCACACAAGCCCAGTCACACCGAACTCGCACTGGAGACAGATCCCCCCACCCCCAGGGTCCCGCAAAACCCGGGTCAGGTGTCAGAAACACGCCAAAATACGCAGCTAGCCAGCCGTCTACAGGCCAGCGGACTGCAGCCCACACAGACGCACAAATGAGACCCAGAGGCACACAGCACAAGCAGACGGGGAGAGAAGCAACCGGACCCAGGGACACGCACCAGGGAGCTGAGTACACTCCCAGAAACAGGCGGACGCATCAAGGATCACAGACAAGCCGGGCACCGGCGTGGTCCGCCCGGGGAGGCACGAGTGCGCGCGCACGCACTCACACGCACAGTGATACACACACACACACACACACACACACACACAGACGCAGTCACATATGTAATGCATATGGAAAAACCCTACCCCAGCCAGTCACCTCCCCGCCCCCCTCACCACTCGCCGCCTCCTGCCCCAGGCTCACCCCAGTCCCACGCCCCTCTGGCTGAGGAAGCCCGGGTCCCGGCGCGTGGCGGGGCGCTGGGGCGCGGCCTGGCCCCCCGAGGGAGGCCAGGGTGCCGGGGACCCGAAGAGCCCGGCGGCTCGTGCGGCCATTCATTCGGCAACGCCCCAGCGGCGGGGCCGCAGCTGCAGCGAGGGCGGCGGCGGCGCCGGCTGCAGCTCTTGGGCAATGCAAGTTCAGCCGCCGGCCTGCAGCCTGGACCAGTCCCCCCGCCTCCCCCACCCGCCCGCCACCACGGTTCTCGGGGACGGAAGGCTGGGGGACTGAGTCGCTGACTCTAGGAGCATAAGTCCCGCCGCGTCCGGTCTCCTGGATGGTGCCCACTGCCCCTCTTTGCGGCGGCCGTGACGGCGGCCAGGTCTCCTCGGCTCTTCCGAGGCTCCCGGCCCCGACTCTGGCACCCAAGCCCAGCACTCACCACCTGGCGAGCTATATCGGTCGCTGCCATCGTTCCTGCGTCCGCCAGGGCTGCCACGGGCACCGCCGCAACGGGAGCTAGAGCACAGGAAACAGCGGAGCTCCTCCGACAAAGAGAAAGTGTTACACTTTGGGCGCAACCAAGTCCGGCGGGGGGAGGTGCAAGGGAGGGGCCCCTTCGCTGCTGCTCCAACCCCGACCTCTCCTCTATCGCCCACCCCCTCGGAAGTGGGGTGCGGCGTGGGGGTGGATTTAACGCGCCGCTTCCCTCTCCTGCGAGCAGGGTTCCAGCTCTCCTTGCAACCTCAGTTGTAGGCCTGTGCGAAGGGAGACGGGGGCTCCCCTCGGTGACCCAGTCCTTTGCCCGCCCCCCCGCCACTGGGCTCCGTGGTACGTCCCGACCTCTGCTGAATTGTCACACCCCCCTGCTCTCGCCTTACATCCCCGAGTCCCCAGACCCCTAAGGCTGGAAGGGAGCCCCCGCCCCTCCCCCCTGCCGCGCACCGCTCGGCTGCTGACCCCTGCAGTCCTCCTCTTCTTCCTCCCTGCATCCCGGACCCCCTTTTTCTCCCCACCGAAATCTCAGGGTGCTTGAAGAGGAGCGGCCGCTGCTGGAGTCTCGCTGCTCCACCACACCTCCCCCACCCCGGTCCGGGAGGGCTGCTGAGGCCGGTGGGGGACCAGGAGGGGGAGAGCTGTGGCAGGTGCCGCTTCCCAGCAGAGCTTAGAAAGGGGGCGGGCGGTTGGGGGAAGCCGCACTGCGGGCCCCGCAACTGAGCTGTGACATGCGGTGTCCGAGGCCACGGGTCCTGACATGAAGCGCCCCTTCTGCCCTGGGGTTTCCACGCCTCGGATGCTGTGGGCTGTCATTTCCGAGCTCACCACCGTTGAGTCCCGCGCCTCCTCTCCCCACCGAGCCCTAGACGATCGGCGTGTGAGCGGAGGCTCGGACGACTTACCCCCCTGTAGAGACTGGACCGCCGGCAACTCTCAGAGGAGGTGCCGGGGGCTGAAATCCCAGCTCGGGATTTCGCAGAGGGACGCCGAGCAGCCTCCAGGGGCTCTGTCCCGCCCCCTGATTTCCCCTTAACCTTGGGTCAACCCGAGGCTAGGCGGCCTCAGTGAGCAGAGGGAGACCCTCCGAAGGCAGAGGCTCTGCCCGCCGGCTTTCCTTTTCCTCTCGGCCCTCCGTCGCGGCGGGTCCCCTCCCTTGCCCTCAGCACCTCTCCCTCTCTTTGGCCTGACGCCCCGCAACCCTTCTCCTGGCCGTGGACCCTGCTAGCTCCCTGGCGTGTCCGAGGCCAGAGCTGGCGGGATCATGCTACTCCACTCCTTAAAAGGGCAGGCGCCCTGGTCTCTGAGAGGGACTTGGATCCTCGAGTGGAACCCGGGACCGCGGGGGGAGACAGATCCCTGGGGGGAAGCCCGGCCGGCGAGGGGGCCGGGATGCGGTATGGGAGCTGGCCCGAGGCGGGAGCGCCTGCGGTGGAGAGGAAGGAGGGAGGAAAAAAGAAAAACGGGAAGCTCTGAGAGGGAGAAGAGACCCGACCCGGAGGCCCGCGCGTGGGGAAAAGGGCAGGCAGAGAAACTAGGGTGGCCATAGGAGGCGCTCCCTTGGCCCCGATTCCACCTGCCGGGACAGTGCGTGTCACACGGTCTCCGGAAGCTCCTCACGTGCGTGTGAACCTTGAGAACAACGACTCCGCAAAATGCATTCCCAGAGCCTACTTCGGGGCCTGGCATCCACCAAGCGCCCAATTAAGCATTTTCTGAACCGGCGGACAGAGGGTTTGGACTGGGGCGGGCGGGGGGAGGGGGCGGTGCGGCTGCGGGTACAGGAGAAGGAAGAGACACATTCCGGAGGTGGCTCTGTAGGGACAGAAGAGCCAGGCTCTGGAGGTGCCCATTGTGCGGGAGACCCGGGAGGGGCCGAAAGAGAAGAGCCTGGCACAATCAGGGAACAGAACTAGGAAGCTCTGTGGACGGACAGCGCTGGCCGGAAGGGCAGATGATGGTGGCAGAGAACCGGGGTGACTATCGTCTCTGAGGCCCGCCAGGGCGCTGGGGCAGGGCCTGGGCGAAGCGCCAGGCCCTGGATTCGGGTCTCCGACACGTGCGGGACCAGGCTGGTATTTGCGGAACAGTCATAAGGCTGGGCCGGGACCGGATCGGAGCGGGGAGCAGTGGGGGCGGGCGGCTCGCAGACCCGGTGTCTGGCCGGCAGACAGGTCTGCGCTGCAAAGGCTGGGGCGTGGAGAGCGGGGAAGGGCTGGAGGTCATTAACTCTGACCTGGATCTGCGGTTTGGTGGGTGGCGGGAGCCGAGCTGTACATTTGGAAAGCAGAGCTGAGAGCTGATACCCGCAGCGTCGGCGAGCAAGCGCAGTGCCCGGCGGAGCTGGACTGGCCGACTGCGGGGCTCCCTGGGAACCCTGCCTGCCCCCTTCCAACATCACCCCGCTCCCGCCTAAGCGCTCCTCGCCCACCAAAACTCGAAGCATTTCCACCCGGTACAGGGGCTACCGAAGCGCCGAAACCTTGGTGCCCCGCCCATATGCCCCCCTCTGCCCTTCTGTCCCTAGGAACCCTCACAACCTCGCGGAGGCCTCCGCCTCCAAAACAATGGCCCTCGCAGACTGGAACCAAGTGTGTAACTCAAGTCTCCCTCAACCCTTTGGTCTCTCAAAAACCTGCCACCTGCGGCTGCAAGCGCCTCAGGCTTCCGGGTTTCCGCGGGGTGCGGTGGCTGTTGATGCGTGCCCAGGTGTGCATTTGTCTGTCAGTGTGCATCCGCTGTATCTGTGTGTCAAGGTGTGTCACTGTGTGTGTGTGTACAGGCATGTATTTACTGTTTGTTTTTTTATCTGCTACCGTGTGTGTTTCAGTGAGAGCGTCTGTGTCGATGTGTGTGTCAGTGTGTACCTCTGCTGTGTATTGGTATGTATGAAAAGCTGTGCATGCCAGTGCTGTGTGTCTGTCAGTCTGTGCATGTCAATGTGAGGGTCAGTGTGGGTGTGTGTATGTGTAGAGACGCTCTAGCTCACTGCATTCTGGGCTTTACATTCCTTGCCTGACTCCATGCAGGGGGGGGCCCATAACTGAATGCTATGGATTACCATCCTTATTTCAACGAAGAAGTGGGGGGAAGGGAAGGAGAACAAAGAAATTTGGAAATTCGCTGGGTTCTATCTCCCAGTCTTTGGTCCTGGGTCACTAGCCCAGGCACAGGGCGGACACAAAGGGGTGAGGCAGGAGGGCTCACTAGTGGTCAGTCACCTCCTTGCATGTCTGTCCCTGTTGAGGTCTCATGGATCCTCGGGACCCATGAACCTATTTTCATGTTCATTGTATCCTCACAGGGTCCCTTGGGCCCTGCACAGTTATCTGGCAGATGCTCAATCAATGTTTGTTGAGTGAATGGATAAACGGAAGCATGTAAATGTGATGTTTTCAGTGTTTCCACTGTCCTTAAGGAAGTTGGAGCAAGCAGCAACTTCCGCAGGCCAGCAGGTGACTGTCATTAACTTGCTAATGTTGTTTGTGGAACCGGACTCCCCAGGGAGGGGAAATGGCCATCCCTGCTAGATAGGAGGGGGCCCTAATTAAAGCCAAGCTTTAGAAAAGTCACCCTGATGGCTGGGGAAGGGAGTGCTCAGACTGGCTGGGGGAAGGGGTCAGCAATGTGGGGAGGGAGGGAGAAGAGGGCAGTGAAATGGAACTAAGAGCTCAGGAAAGAGCTTTGTCCTGAAACTGGCTTTACGGAAGACGAAAGGATGGTCACGTTGCTCTAAAGTGGAGACGCCGATAATCATCTGAAAAATAAGATCAGAAAGTTGGAGGAAGAGGACAAAGTGAAGCAGAGGGAAAATGACCTGAGATTAACCAAATCGGACAATGCTGATAGAATCAGAAACTCAGTGAAGGGGCTAAGTCAAGAGGAAATAAGGATTCCTTTGTGCATCATTACCTCCTGCCTCTGGTTTGACATCAGTTTATTCCAGTAGTCCTCAAAAGGTGATCTTTGTCTAACAGTCTCAGTGTCACCTGGGAAGTTAGAAATGCAAACGCTCAGGCCCCAGCCTAGACAGACCTACCAAATCACAACCTCGAGCACTGAGACCCAGTAACCTGTGTTTGAACAAGTCCTCCAAGGAACTCTCATTTATGCTAAAGTTTGAGAACCACTGGTTTACCTGAAATCTGGCCATGGATGGGACACAGGAGTGAGTAAAGTTTGGCAGGATATTGAGGGAAAATTCTGAAGCCTGGACTGTCATACTAATGGCAGATCCTGGTGGATTACTCCAATGGGCAGCATGAGAAGACAGTGCCTAGGTTGGAAAAGGGGTGCCCTAAAAGATGGAGAGGGAACCCCTGTAGGCAGCTGGAAGTTTCTAAAGATAAACTTTGCTTCCTTTGAAATTTTACTCTTCATTCCACGAATATGACCTAAGCCTCCATTGCATATCAGCCACTGTGCTCAGTGCCGGAGGACTCAAGAAAAACGGATGGCAAGAAACCCTGTTGTGACCTGAGGTAGCCCCCTGGCCAGTTGCCAGCTCCACAAACAACCAGTAATGGGATAAGTGATCTAATCAGGCAGGGGCAAGATCCTGGGGAGGTAGACACCCAGAGAGGTGAGGGAAGGCAACTCAAAGACCCATTTGGGAACTTTCCTGGTGGTCCAGTGGTTAGGGCTCCACACTTCCACTGCAAAAGGCGGGGGTTCACTCCCTGGTCTGCTGGGAGAACTAAGATCACACAAGGCACGCAGCATGGCCAAAAAGAAAAAAAAAAAAAGACCCATTTGGATTGAATCCTGAAGAAAGAGAAGTAGCTTATCTGGCCATCAAGGGGTGGGGTGAACAGTAGCAGAACACCATGTGTAAAATCACAGAAAAAAAAGGCAAGAACATTTAGGGAATTCCAACTCTTGGCCAGAGGGAATGGTAGAGGAGAGGACAGCGGTTATAAATGAGGCTGAGAGAAGCTGGCATCAGAGCTTGAAGGGGCACGTTGGTCATGCCAAAGAGCTCAGCCTTTACGCCCCAGAGTCTGGAGTCTCAAGCTGTGCTCTCTAGGGCCAACACCTGCTCCATTCTGGAGCCAAGTGAGACGGATGCTTACAGTGAAAAAAAAAATCAATTAATGGGTAGAAACTTTTCTATTTTAACTTTTTTTAACCACAAAGTTTTCTTCAGTCTTTGACAGATGCTCCTTCTTATCTGTGAGCAGGCAACAGAATGAATGAACATATAGCAAAAGAATATTAAACAGACAGTCCCAGGACTGATCATGCTTAATTCAACAGTTTATTTCTTTTTTCATGGACATCTGTGCTTGTGGCTATGATTTTGTATCGCACTCACATTATGTAGATGTATTTTCTGCTAGCAGAAGTGTTCTTTTGAAAAGTGTTTGATTTCGTATGGTGCCATGGAATATATCAATTATTTCCTGGCACTCTAGAAAGAATACCATGACTTCCAGCTGCCATGCCACCTGAACCAGCTGGAGAAACTGTCCCTTAGATGGTGAGGAGCCACCAAAGGGTTTAGAGCAGGGGAGCAGAATGAATGCATTTGCAATTTTGAAATGTCACTCTTGTTCCAGCTTGGGGAGGAGACTGGAGCAGAGAGTGATGAAAGCAGTTAGGACTCGGGAATTAACTCACGGTTGTAGCAGTTCAGGCAAGAAATGATGGTGACAGTGACATGGGATTGGATTGGAAGGGCGGGAATAGGGCATGCTTTAAAAAGGGCATCCATTATAAGGGCCTTGTGCACCATGTTAAAGATGCTAAGGTTGCACCCTCTTGAGAGTAAGTCTTTGAAGAGTTTCTTGATGAATGGCTGCAGCAGAATCACCTGTCCTTCTTCTTATAGAAACAGAGGCCAAGAGGCCACCTCGGACCTGCCAAATCAGAATCTTTGCTTGGGAGGAGTATGGTGTGTAAGAAGCTCTCCAGGCAGTTGTGGAGAACCACTGCATGATGGTTAGTGAGTGGCGGTACAGCAGTGAGATCTAGGTTTACACAGTGCACTCAAGACACCACAAGAATAACTGATTGAATGAAGGCAAGAACAGAGACAGATAGCACTTGTGTTTGTTTTTGTTTAATTTGTGGACAAAGACTTACAGACAAGTGTGAAAGTAAATCCTCTTTTGCAACCCACAACTCATTGTTCAGTATGAGTTTTGATACAGATAAGAAGGAACATGATCCATAAAATGGGTGTGTATTGATGAGCATAAAGATTGCTTCCAGGGCTGTAGAGTTAAATAAGCTTTGAAATTACCAGCTGTATTGATCCTAGTACTCAGTTTTAATGTTGACATGAAACAAAGATGGGCTTCTTTTTTTAGGCTTTTATCTTCAGAATACAGTGTCTGGATTTTCCAAAGGTATTGGCATATCCCAATTATCTCTGTCAAGTTTTAGCGTGTGATAACTTAGGAATTAATATGATTTGAACTTGATAAGTTTTTAGAGAACTAGACAGATCCCATCTCCTGAACCTAAACAGGATCCTATAGTAAACTGCTTGAGGAAATTGGATCTTGAAGATTACAGGTGGCAAACTTTGAAGTGCACTCCATTAAAGATCAAAAAGACTCAACTAAAACAACTGTGGCAAACATCACAGCTGTGGATTGAGCAGAACTTTTTGAAAGGGCTACCTTGAAGATGACAACTTTGGAGGAGCTATGGTGATTGGCAGTGGAAAATCAGGACATGTGAACATCCTTACAAATTTATTGACTTAAATAACTTTGCCTATGTTATGAATAAAAAGAAACCTTTGTGCAGAAAAAAAAAAGAAGAAGAAGAAGAACAGAGACAGGGAGAGCAGTCAGGAGGCTACTGCCATGGTTCTAGGCTGACTTTCTGCATTGGGCAAGAGCCAGAACTCAAGGGCAGGTTTGGCTCACCACCCCCATCAGGGATACTAGCTATCCTTAGAAACTTACCTGTACACACCATTTTAGACAAATGATACAATTTTGTATTTTCCCAAACAATTCTTCACCACAATTAGTCCTCAGTGGTCTTCCCAGAGTCACAGAGTTTGCCTAAGATGTATAATCATGTAAAATGCATGATGTACCTACCAGGGCACAGCACTGGGCACCGGGAGAGGTAGAAAGAAATATGAGATATGGCAATGACGACCCTGTATGCAAGACAGGAAAAAAGACACAGATGTGTATAACGGACTTTTGGACTCAGAGGGAGAGGGAGAGGGTGGGATGATTTGGGAGAATGGGAATTCTAACATGTATACTATCATGTAAGAATTGAATCGCCAGTCCATGTCTGACGTAGGGTGCAGCATGCTTGGGGCTGGTGCATGGGGATGACCCAGAGAGATGTTGTGGGGAGGGAGGTGGGAGGGGGGGTCATGTTTGGGAACGCATGTAAGAATTAAAGATTTTAAAATTAAAAAAAAATTAAAAAAATTAAAAAAAATAAAAGAAATATGAGATATGGCTTCTGTTCTGCGGGAAGTTCCCGTCTAACTGAGGAAACCAGACATGGACTGTAGTCTACCAGGCTCCTCCGTCCCTGGGATTCTCCAGGCAAGAGTACTGGAGTGGGTTGCCATTTCCTTCTCCAGGAGATCTTCCCAACCCAGGGATCGATCCCGCGTCTCCCGCATTGCAGGCAGACGCTTTACCATCTGAGCCACCAGGGAAGACTCAGATATATACCCACTAACAGTCAAATGTCCTGCACTATACTTGTGTTTAGTCGCTCAGTAGTGCCTGACTCTCTGCAATCCCACGGACTATAGCCCTCCAGGCTCCTCTGTCTATGGGATTCTCCAGGCAAGAATACTGGAGTGGGTTGCCATGCCCTCCTCCAGGGGATCTTCCCCACCTGGGGACTGAACCTAGGTCTCCCGCATTGCAGGCGGATTCTTCACTATCTGGGCCACCAGAGAATAGTGAATACCAAATATGTCATAAGGCAGTAACCAAGATGCAGCATAGACATGAATACCAATGCTCTGTTTCTTTTCTTTTTTGTTTTTTGTGTTTGTTTTTGCCATGCCTCATAGCTTGTGGGATCTCAGTTCCCCTACCAGGGATTGAACCCAGCCCTGGAAGTGAAGGCAGCGAGTCATAACCACTGGACAGCCAAGGAATTCCCCCAGTGCTCGATTTCTTAACCTAGCAATGGTCACATGGGTGTTTGCTTTATAAGTATTGATTTTTGCTTTGTCTTGCTGCTTTAGGAATGCTTCAGGATAATGTGTTACATTTCACAAGATTAAAACAAGGTTTACTGTGCACCCTAGAGCCCAGGCTCCTCAACAAGAGAAGCCACTGCAATGAGAAGCTGGTGCACTGCAACTAGAGAGGAGGCCCCACTCGCTGCAACTAGACAAAGCCAGAGCACAGCGATGAAGACCCAGCAGAGTCAAAAGTAAATAAGTAAATCAATCCCTTAATTAATTTTTAAAGAGGTTTAAAAAGACAATAAGTTCTGTGAGTTGAATGATATTCACCGACAGCCCCTAGACATCGTACAGAGTCTAGAGAAACAAGGTGTCTACCCAGTGACCTTGCAGTCTTCCATAGATGAGCCAGCAGCACTGTGAAGGGATTGAAATAAGCCACAGAAACAGAATCAAGATGGTAATGACACCTCAGTGAGATACGGGCTTCACCATCACCAACCATTAGTCATTGGTTAAGGTGAAGTTAAATATTTTTAAAATCATTCTGTCAGTGCTTTGAAAATGCTTTGGTTTAGTTTTGTATCCATACACATGTGCATACACACACAGAGTATCTTATTCCAAAGCATATTTTATGGGTCAATAAACTGGGAATAGAACATCATTATCAAAAGAGAGGATTCAGATATGCTAAATCTAGTGGGTTGATATAATCGCTGTAATTAAGTTTTAAATAGGATTCTCAGCTTCCTGGAAGCCATAACAAAGGGAGAAATACTGGTTGGCTTCATTTTGTGTGGGGTTTTTGTTTTTGTTTTTCTGGTCGTGCCAAGCAGCTTTGGGATCTTAGTTCCCTAATCAGAGATTGAACCTGCACTCTCCGTAGTGACAGCATGGAGTCCTAACCACTGGACCACTAGGAAATTGCTGTTTTATGTATTTTCTATACATAGGAATCATTAGCCTCACAAATATTAATAGAGTACCTGAAAAATGAAAGTGAACGTGTTAGTCGCTCAGTTATGTCTGACTCTTTGTGACCCCATGGACTGTAGCCTGCCAGGCTCCTCTGTCCATGGAATTTTCCAGGCGAGAATACTGGATGGAGTGAGTAGCCAATCATTTCTCCAGGGGATCTTCCCAGCCCAGGGATTGAACCTGGGTCTCCTGCAGGGCAGGCAGATTCTTTACCATCTGAGCCACCAGAGTACCTACTGTATACCAAGTCTTAGACTAGGTGCCAGAGATCAATGATGAGTAAAAACAAACTTGGTCCTTGCCTTCATGGAGCTTATGGTCTAGCAGGGAGCACAGATAATAATCAAATAGTCATATGCATAAAGGAAGAACTAAAACTGCAATAAGACCAGTTAAGTGAAAGTGAAAGTGAAGTCGCTCAGTCATGCCTGACTCTTTGCGACCCCGTGGACTGTAGCCCTCCAGGCTCCTCCGTCCATGGAATTTTCCAGGCAAGAGTACTGGAGTGCATCGCCATTTCCTTCTCCAGGGGATCTTCCTGACCCAGGGATCGAACACAGGTCTCCTGCATTGCAGGCAAACGCTTTAACCTCTGAGCCACCAGGAAGCCCCTAGAGCAATTAAGGAGATATTTATTGTGCCCTGAGAACTTATAATGGCAGGGGTAGGGGGATGTAGATTTGACTCAGTCTAGCCACCAGAGCTTCCTGGTGGCTCAGAGGTTAAAGCGTTTGCATGCAATGCGGGAGACCTGGGTTCGATCCCTGGGTGGGGAAGATCCCCTGGAGAAGGAAATGGCAACCCATTCCAGCATTCTTGCCTGGAGAATCCCATGGACGGAGGAGCCTGGAGGGCTACAGTCCACGGGGTCCCAAAGAGTTGGACACGACTGAGCGACTTCACTTTCACTTTTAGCCTGTGAGTGTAGAGGGCTTCCTGGAGGAAGTGGTGTTTGAGTTGAGATCTATAGATTAAGTAGGAGTCAGCTAGGTGAAGGGAGAACTGAAGCCAAAAGTGAAAGGGAAAGAGCAAAGGGAAGAGCATGTGCCGAGGCTCCATTCAAGGGACAGACAGGAAACTGGTGTGCCTGGAGTACAGACAGACTGGAGTGGAATGCAATGAGGCTGGAGACATGGGCATAGAGCCAAATCATTCAGGGCTTTGGTCATTGTTCCGAGCTGTTTGGAATTTTTTATGCTAAGCAATGGGAAGCCACTGAGGGATTTGAGACAGGAGTATGACATGATCAGACTCGTGTTTTGAAAAGTTCCCTGGCTTCAGTGTCGAGAGCATATTGAAGAGAAGAAAATGGAGGCAGAAAACCAGTTAAGGGAATTTCCTGGTGGTCCATGGCAGAGGCCACAGGTTCAATCCCTGGTCAAGGAACTAAGATCCTATGCCTCACAGCATGGCCCAAAATAAAGGAAGGAAGGAAGACAACCAGTTAGGGAGCTTTCCTGGTGACTCAGTGGTAAAGAACCCACCTGCCAATGCAGGAGACATGGGTTCAAGCTCTGGTCCAGGAAGATCCCACAAGCCACACAGAAATGAAGCCTGTGCGCCACTACAATTGAACCTGTGCTCTAGAGCCTGGGAGCCAGAAGCCCATGCACCCTAAAGCCCGTGCTCCACAGTGGTAGAGGCCACCACAATGAGAAACCCGAGCACCATGGCTAGAGAGTACCCCCTGCTCACTGCAACTGGAGAGGGGACCACACAGCGGCGAGGACCCAGCACAGCCAAATAAATTAATTAATTAAAAAAGGAAACCAGTTAGGAGGCTCTTTTAGTTGTCCAGCTGAAAGATCATGGAGGCTTGTACTAGGGTGGTAGAAGATGGAGAGAAGAAAGCTTACTGGCTAGCTATTTAGAAGATAAAGACAACCTAGACTTGGTAATGTGGGAGATGAAGGAGACAGGGATGCCAAAGTTGACTCTTATGTTTCTGGCTTGTATGGTGGTGCTTTTTATGGAGATGGGGAACACTGGAAAACCTCTGGTTTGAAGAAGAGAGAGACCATCTTTGGCTCCAGTTTGGAACTAGCTTGAGTTTGAGATGCTTTTGAAACACTGAAGGGGAAGATGCCAAGTAGGCAACTGGAGCTCCCATAAAAGTTCAGGCCTGGAGACAAAAATCAAGAAGTCATTGGTGTATAGGTAATGTGTAAAGCCATGGGAATAAATGAAATGACCTAGGGAGAGAGTAAAGAAGAGGACCCAAGACTAATCCCTGGAAAACACCAGCATTTCTAGATGGGAAATGAGAAGAAGAACTTGAGAAGGGAACTGAAAAGGAGAAGCTAGAGAGGAAAACCAGTATCCTGTGCCATCAAAGCCCAAAGACAAGATAATTTCAAGAAGGTAAATATCAACAGAATTGAATACTGCCATGAGGTCAAAGAAAGTAAGGGAAAACTGTTCATAGAATTTAAGGTTCGTGGAGGTCAATGAACTCAACAAGAGCTGTTTCAGGGAAGTGATGGTGGCAAAAACTGGCTTGAGTATGTTGAAGGATGATTGGAAAATGACTAAATGAAGTCAGGAAATAGAGTCAATTCTTTGGAGAAGTTTGACTGTGAAGAAAAACAGACAGAATGGTAGCTGGAGGAAGATGTGGGGGCTGAGATTTCCTTAAAGATGGCAGAAAAGACTTGAGAATGTTTGAATGTTGTTGGAAAGGATCCAGGTGAGAGAGAGTCACTGAATATACACAGTGATGAGCTGGTAAATGCTTAACAACTGGTTCTTTGAGGGGTGAGGGAAACAACCCGGATATGTAGCATTTGCTGATTTCCATCGGAGAAGGCAATGGCACCCCACTCCGGTGCTCTTGCCCGGAAAATCCCATGGATGGAGGAGCCTGGTAGGCTAAAGTCCATGGGGTTGCTAATAGTCGGACACGACTGAGTGACTTCACTTTCACTTTTCACTTTCATGTATTGGAGAAGGAAATGATAACCCACTTCAGAATTCTTGCCAGGAGAATCCAAGTGACGGGGGAGCCTGGTGGACTGCTGTCTATGGGGTCACACAGAGTCGAATACGACTGAAGCAACTTAGCAACAGCAGCAGCAGCTGATTTCCATGGTATAAATATTCTTACAACAACTGACGTCAAACTGTTAATATGAAGTCTCAAGCCCTACCTGATGCGAAGAACTGACTCATTGGAAAAGACCCTGATGCTGGGAAAGATTGAAGGCAGGAGGAAAAGGGGACGACAGAAGATGGGATGGTTGGATGGCATCACTGCCTAAATGGACATGAGTTTGAGCAACCTCCAGGAGCTGGTGATGGACAGGGAAGCCTGGCATGCTGCAGTCCATGAGGTCACAAAGCCTGCCAGTAGGCTTCAGCACACCACTAACAGCAGAAAGATTTATGTTCAGTTATCAGTTATATTTTTCCTTTTATGAAATTCTCATACATGTCCCTTGCCTACTTTTATATTGAAACACTTTTTTCTCCTTCTTTAGTCCTATAAGCTCTTTATATAGTGAGGATATTAACCCTTTGTCATTAAGTTTATTTATAGTGGATTTTTGGGTAAAGAAGTTAAATTCTTTGTATAGTCAAAAGTCTATCAATATCTCCCTTTATGATTTTCCCTTGGAGTTCTGCAGTTTTTGTCTATTAGTACATTGGCACTCTGCTTTATTTTTTGTGAAATTGGCTATGATGAATTAGCTTTTCTGAAGCTGAGGTGTTTTGTTATATTTCAGGTATTTTTTATGTAGACCATTTTCAAAGTCTCCATTGAATTTGTTACAATATTGCTTCTGCGTTACATTTTGGTTTTTGGCCACAAGATAGTTGGGATTTTAGTTCCCCAGTTCAGTTCAGTTCAGTTCAGTTCAGTCACTCAGTCGTGAGACCCCATGATTCATGAGACCCCATGAATCGCAGCACGCCAGGCCTCCCTGTCCATCACCAACTCCCGGAGTTCACTTAGATTCACATCCATCGGGTCAGTGATGCCATCCAGCCATCTCATCCTCTGTCGTCCCCTTCTCCTCCTGCCCTCAATCCCTCCCAGCATCAAAGCCTTTTCCAATGAGTCAACTCTTTGCATGAGGTGGCCAAAGAACTGGAGCTTCAGCTTTAGCATCATTCCTTCCAAAGAAATCCCAGGGCTGATCTCCTTCAGAATGGACTGGTTGGATCTCCTTGCAGTCCAAGGGGCTCTCAAGAGTCTTCTCCAACACCACAGTTCAAAAGCATCAATTCTTTGGCGCTCAGCCTTCTTCACAGTCCAACTCTCACATCCATACATGACCACAGGAAAAACCATAGCCTTGACTAGACAGACCTTAGTTGGCAAAGTAATGTCTCTGCTTTTGAATATGCTATCTAGGTTGGTCATAACTTTTCTTCCAAGGAGTAAGTGTCTTTTAATTTCATGGCTGCAGTCACCATCTGCAATGATTTTGGAGCCCCCAAAAAAACAAAGTCTGACACTTTTTCCACTGTTTCCCCATCTACTTCCCATGAAGTGATGGGACCGGATGCCATGATCTTCGTTTTCTGAATGTTGAGCTTTAAGCCAACTTTTTCACTCTCCTCTTTCACTTTCATCAAGAGGCTTTTAGTTCCTCTTCACTTTCTGCCATAAGGGTGGTGTCATTTGCATATCTGAGGTTATTGATATTTCTCCCAGCAATCTTGATTCCAGCTTGTGTTTCTTCCAGTCCAGCACTTCTCATGATGTACTCTGCATATAAGTTAAATAAGCTGGATGACAATATACACCCTTGACGTACTCCTTTTCCTATTTGGAACCAGTCTGTTGTTCCATATCCAGTTCTAACTGTTGCTTCCTGGCCTGCATACAGGTTTCTCAAGAGGCAGGTCAGGTGGTCTGGTATTCCCATCTCTCTCAGAATTTTCCACAGTTTATTGGGATCCACACAGTCAAAGGCTTTTGCATAGTCAATAAAGCAGAACTAGATGTTTTTCTGGAACTCTCTTGCTTTTTCCGTGATCCAGCGGATGTTGGCAATTTGATCTCTGATTCCTCTGCCTTTTCTAAAACCAGCTTGAACATCAGGAAGTTCACGATTCACGTATTGCTGAAGCCTGGCTTGGAGAATTTTGAGCATTACTTTACTAGCATGTGAGATGAGTGCAATTGTGCGGTAGTTTGAGTATTCTTTGGCATTGCCTTTCTTAGGAATTGGAATGAAAACTGACCTTTACCAGGGATCAAATGTGCAGCCACTGCATTGGAAGGCAAAGTCTTAACCACTGGACCACTGGGGAAGTCCCCAGCTGAGGTGTTTTAAACTGCAAAGGTGGTGAACAGACTGTGGCTCTCAGTGACTTCACCAAGGTACTACCATCTTGTGAGTTCTACTTGTGGTCAGGTAACACTCTAACCTCATCTTTTCAATTTATTATTTTAAATACCATTATAGGACATAGACTTGCCAAGAGCCCGCCCCCTCTTTTAAAATTTCTGCTCCAATAATTTGAATCTGCCTTTCAATCACCTGCACAGATAGTCCCGCCTACCATGGCAAATGAGACATTCAGGGACCTTACAAAAGTAAGCTAGTGACAAGATTCTATCATCACCTGCCAAGAAGAACCTCAAAAGATAATCAGATCTCGTATTTTGCTCCTATTTGAAGTAATTAAGGTAAAATTGTAACCTTTGACTGTAGCGTGTATTTTCCATACTCAATTGGTCAAGTGTTAAATAACTTTATAAAGTAGGCTCACTCACCTGGGGGCATATTGACTTGCAGCTAATTCAGCCAGGCCCACTCATGGGGAACTCACGTTATTTAAAATCAGACATCCCATAGTGTCAATCTGCAGCTGAGGGGTCAAGCCAAGGATACAGCCAGAGTTTCAGGGGTGGGTAAGCCAGTGGAATGGATTCATTTATTTGTTTATTCAGTAAAGGTTTACAGAGCGCTGCTGAGCAGTGTACATAATGCTGGGGACATAGCAGTGTACAAGTGCTATTATAACGGGGGAGTGGAGGGAGAAAAAGACATGCAGGCCATTATAACACAACAAGAGAAAACCACGGATGCTCTGAGACCCTCAGGGGATGGGTACCCAATTCAGATAACAAAGTAAGGCTTTCCAGAGATGGTGATAACTAAGTTGAGGCCTGAATGGAAGTAGGAGATGGTTGGGTGTAAAAGAGAAAGGCAATGGTCATCTCATCAGGCTGAGGTCTAAGAAGAAAACACTTACTGGGTGGAGAAGTGCAGATGGTAAACAGAGGTTCAGATGTGGGTTCCAGTGCTGTGAGTCTATTATCTTGAGCTAGAGTCAAAAACTGAGGGTGAGCATGGGTGTGTATATAGCAGATGGGGGAGTAGGTTCCAGAATTAAAAACCTTTTGTTTTCCCTGCAGAGATGTGGGTTATGGGGACTTTGAAGAGCAAGGACTTTTTTTTTTCTTTTAACTTTTTATTTTGTATTGGGGTATAGCCGATTAACAATGTTGTGATAGTTTCAGGTAAACAACGAAGGGACTCAGCCATTCATATACGTGGATCCATTCTCCCTCAAAGAGCAAGTAGTTTTTAAAGTAAGCACACAATGAGGTCCTTCATATAGCATAGGGAACTGTATTCAATATCTTGTGATAAACTATTGTAACAAAAATATATATATATACACATACATATACATATATATGTATAACTGAGTCACTTTGCTATACAGAAGAAATTCACACAATACTGTAAATCAACTATACTTCAATAAAAAAAAATTTAAAGTAAGCAAGGGGGACTTCCCTGGTGGTCCAGTGGTTAAGACTCTGTGCTTCCACGGCAGGCAGTGTGGGTTTGATCCCTAGTCAGGGAAGGAAGATCCCGCATGCCTCACTGGGTGGCCAAAAAATTATAAAGGATAAACGTTTTAAAAAAATAAAAGTAAACAAGGTAAAAACAAGCATGCCTTGAGCACAGGTAGGATCTCAGCAGAAAGGACAAAAACCCTTTCTGGAAGCTTGCTTTTATATGGCATGCTCGATACCCACTCCTTAGAGGGAGCCTGCGTGACCTTTGCAGAGCAGGAATAGTACTGAGGTTCTAGCAGGATTATGGCTGGTTATTGGTTAATGTCATGCACCCATTTTAGTACTCTTGGGCTTCCCTGGTGGCTCAGCTGGTAAAGAACTGCCTGCAATCTGGGAGACCTGGGTTCAATCCCTGGGTTGGGAACATCCCTTGGAGAAAGGAAAGGCTACCCACTCCACTATTTTAGCCTGGAGAATTCCATGGACTATACAGTCCATGGGGTCGCAGTGAATCGAACATGACTGAGCAACTTTCACTTTCCATACTGTGAAACTTAGGGACTGAACGGAGTGTTTTTTGACTTGTTAGCAAATAGTCCAAGCTGCTTCCTGCTTCTTGGAAGATTTGACTTCACCATAAATAGCTTCATGGTTCACCTCCAGAAGGCCTATGACCTTCCACTTTGGTGACCAGAGGTCAACTTTCCTAATACAATATATACCAACCACCTCCCTTATTGGTTTCCAAAATAAATGCATCACTCCTCCATAAACAGCAGAGAGAAAAAAGCTCTCTAAGCCCTTATCAGAGATGACAAGTTTAAATGATCTGCCATGTCATTCTGATCACAAATCTAGACAAGAAAACTGAAATTTGAGGATAGCTTGCTTGGGGTATGGCATCCACATTTTTTCCATTGTAAGTCACATGATAAAAGATACAGATATGTACAGATTGCATACACTAATGGTAATAGTGAAATATGGCTTGTTGGCTGGTCAACAATATGGACTGTAGAAACAGTAATACAAAAGCATCCCCTCCAAGTTTAATCAGCTGTATTCACTCAAAAGTGCACATTTGTAGGTCTGTTGTTTATCAGTGATAAATTTTGGTTGATTCAATAATAAGAACAGAACACTGGCACTTAACAAAATGACCTGAAACAGTGGGTGCTAGTTTAGTCTAGGGCTGTCTCATGCTGACTCCAGAGACACTCCCAATGGGGGTTTCCATTTCGGCAGTCTTAAGAAAGAGAACATACTCTCAGCTGCATTAGAAAGACCTCAACCTTGTTTAGAGCTTGGCCATTCAAACTGAGAGGTTGGGAGAATGTTCACCTCAAAATTCTTGATGAATCCAGTTCACAATGTTGAACATTGACACACACTAATAGTAGGTTTTCTGATTTAGTTGTAAGCAATGTGTAAATGAATAAATGACAACCTAATGTTGTTTGTGCTCCCAAGGCAGTCATAAAAATGTCTTTTTTGTTTGCTTTTTGTTTTTGTTTTTAATTTTTTTTTTTTACTTTACAATACTGTATTGGTTTTGCCATACATTGACATGAATCTGCCACGGGTGTACATGAGTTCCCAATCCTGAACCCCCCTCTCACCACCCTCCCCATATCATCTCTCTGGGTCATCCAGTGCACCAGCCCCAAGCATCCTGTATCCTGTATCAAACATTATCAGAGAAATGCAAATCAAGACCACAATGAGGTACCATTTCACACCAGTCAGAATGGCAGCGATCCAAAAGTCTACAAGCAATAAAAATGTCTTTTAAAGCATATTTTGCTTGTGAAAATAAAGGACTGTCTATGCTCACCAAAACTTGTGAAACAGATGGATTGTGTGGTGTGTGAATTAATACTATTATGGGCTTCCCAGGTGGCACTAGTGGTAAAGGACCCTCTTGCCAATGCAGGAAACATAAGAGAGAGGGGTTTGATCCCTGGGGTGGGAAGATCCCTTGGAGGAGGGCACAGCAACCCACTCCAGTGTTCTTGCCTGAAGAATCCCATGGACAGAGGAGCCTGGCAGGCTACAGTCCATGGGGGTCTCAAAAAGTCCGACACAACTGAAGCGATTTAGCATGCATGCACGCAAAACTACTATGCTGGCGGCTTCCCTGGTGTTCAATGGTTAAGAATCCACCTTGCAATGCAGGGGACGTGGGTTTAATTCCTGGTCGGGGAACTAAGATCCCACATGCTGCGAGGCAGCTAAGTCCACAGGCTGCAACAAAAGATCTCACATGATGCAATGAAGATCCCATGCGCCGCAACTAAGATTTGATGCAGCCAAATAAAGACACAAATAAATATTTTTTAAAGCTATTATATGGGCTTCTCTGATAGCTCAGTGGTAAAGAATCCGCCTGCAATGCAAGAGACATAAGAGACAGGGATTCAGTCCCTGGGTTGAGAAGATCCTTTGGAGAAGGGAATGACAATCCACTCCAGTATTCTTGCCTGGAGAATCTCATGTACAGAGGAGCCTGGTGGGCTACAGGCTATAGAGTGGCAAAGAGTCAGGCATGGCTGAAGCTACTTAGCAAGGACAAAGCTATTATACTAGGAAAAAAAAAAAAAAAGAAAGAAAACTATCAACCTCTTCTGGCCATCCCACTACTGTGCCTTAAACTCTCCTGGGCACTCTGCACCCTACCAGGGATGCATGAAATACAGGACAATCAACCATTCCTGGCACCTGCCAAGCATGGCCCAGTCCTGGAGGCTGGCTCTGCCCCTGCTATATTGCTCTGGTCATTCTGGCTTACAGATCCCTGACTCTGCATATCTAGCCTGAGGTAAGAGACTGCCTCCTCTAGTCCCGGGCTCTTGGGCTCCTGTGGTGTAAACTCTCCTCTGCATCCCTCCTACATCCAGGGAAGGGAACCATCACACAAGTGTGACCTCTTTCCCACCAAATCTATTACAGACTTCTTTACAATATAGGAATGTATTGAACCCAAGACAGTTCAGCAGTGGGAACAGAGGGGTTTCCAGTCCCCATCTGCCCATCCAGGTGTCCAGGTAGAGTCTGCCTTTCCTTGAACAAATCAACAGAGCTTTTGTTTGTCCCCTGAAGTTTCAAGTTCAATGTGCTCTGATGTCTTGTCATATCCATAAGGAAATATAATCTTGTGAATCACTGGAGGTCTAACAAATTGGATTTGGGGCCTCTGATTCCAAAAAGTCCTTGATTGGAGATGGCAGCTCAGTAAATCTCCATACCTGGGATCAATCTCTTCTAAATAGCTCCTAAAGTGTTCATGATTAAAGATGTGAGCACAGAGGAAATTCATAGTCTTTATTGTTTTCTCCGTCACATCACGTGGTGAACCAGACTTGGAAAATTCATGGCATGAGGCATGCGGCAATGACAGCTGGGCCCACCAAATTTCTCTTGGATTGAATACATTGTTGAAATCTTATTTGCCTTTCAAAGCAGATGCTCTACGTATAACAAGTGAACTTTTCCATGTTTTGAACTTTTTAAAGTCCTTTTAAAAAAACTGGTTGGGCAAGGACCTACTCAATGTTATGTGGCAGCTTGGATAGGAAGGGAGTTTGGGAGAGAATGGCTACATGCATGTGTATGGCTGAGTCCCTTCCCTGTTCCCCTGAAACTATCACAACACTGTTAATTGGCCACATGCTTTGTGCTAGTTGCTCAGCTGTGTCTGACTGTTTGCGACCCCATGGACTGTAGCCCTCCAGACTTCTCTGTTCATGGAAGTTTCCAGGCAAGAATGCTGGAGCGGGTTGCCATTTCCTTCTCCAGTAATAAAGTATACTCCAATATAAAAATTTTTAAAAAAATTTAATAAAAAGCTGGTTGATACCTAATTCATGTGGGTTGGCACTAAAAAAAAAAAAAAAAAAGGACTCTGGAGTCAGACCCTTTAGGTTTAAGTATCAGTGTGCCTCTTGCCAGCTATGTGCATTAGGCAAAATTTTTAACTTCTTTGTGCCTTAGTTTCTTTCCCTGTAAAATTCAGATAACGATAATAAGATGACCTGTGTTAGGGGGTTGTTATGAGGATAAAATATGTTGAAATTTGTAAAATGCTTAGAATAGTACTGGCACATAATAAGTGCTGTATTAGTTCTTAAGTAAATTAGATTAGTTGATTTTGCTAAAACTCTCAAGCAGACACAAACACTTGCCCTTTCCCAGGATGTCACACACCTTGGATGAGGACATACAGTTCATTCATTCTCCTGGGTACTCTGAATTCTCTTTTTCAGTCAAACTAGACCACTTGAAACCCATGTGTTCAGTCACCTTTGCAGGATCACCTTCCCTGAGTTTTACTTCTAATGCTATGCCTTCCACTTCTGATCACTGTAATAAAGAGACATGTAAAATTCTTTTCTGCTGGCTATTAAAAACTATTGTTGAAACTTCCTTGGTGGTCTAGTGGCTAAGGCTCCATACTTTCAATGCAGGGGGCATGGGTTTGATCCCTGGTTGGGGAAGCAAGATTCCACAGGCTGCGTGGCATCATCAAAAAATAAAAAATATTGTTGAGGACAATATCCAATACGTTACACATTTGCACCTCCAGCCCCAACTATCTTGCTCCAGCCTCATGTATCCATCTGACATCAGCATTAGATATTTCAAAAGAAATAAACTCAACAAATTCAAGAACAAATACATCATCCCCTTCCTGCTCTTGACCCTCAACCAGATTTTCATCAGTGATCCACGTCTCAGAGAACAGCACCACCATCTATCCTGTCACACAGATCAGAATCATAGGAGTCATCTTTCTTCCTCAACCCTCATCTCAGTCTTACAAAAACCAATCTATTTCACCTCCTAAATATCTCTCAATATTCAAAGCCCACGTCTGTTTTTATACAGCTATGACCAGTGTATACGAACTCTTTTCTTGCCTCTTCATTTAATAGTGTCATAAACACACTGGCTTGAGCATCAGTGGAGACTGAGCCCTTGTTTGTTTATTCAATAAAATTTAACACTCCCCTCTTTGCTCAGGCTAATCTATGAGGGCTGCTGGAAAAAATAGAGATGACCTAGATCTGTTGGTGCCCTCAAGGAGCTTCCAGTCTGTTGAGGGAGACAGACACATTTCCAATTTTTTTCTAGAGGAGATGTGCCATGCAGTAAGCAGAGGTCAATATGCACAGGGTATTGAGAGACCATGGAAGAGTAACAGGTTAATCACATGTGGGTTTGGAAAACTTTCCTAGGTCTTGAACCCTGAGTAACAGTTCCCTGGGAAAGGAACAGTTGAGATTAGAGATAGCCTAGGCAACAACTGCAGTCATAAAATTAAAAGACACTTGCTCCTTGGAAAAAAAGCTATGACAAACCTAGACAGCATATTAAAAGCAAAGACATTACTTTGCCAACAAAAGTCCATCTAGTCAAAGCTATGGTTTTTCCAGTAGTCGTGTATGGATGTAAGGGTTGGACCATAAAGAAAGCTGAGTGCTGAAGAATTGATGCTTTTGAACTGTGGTGTTGGAGAAGACTCTTAAAAGTCCCTTGGACTGCAAGAAGATCAATCCATCCTAAAGGAGATCAGTCCTGAATATGCATTGGAAGGGCTGATGCTGAAACTGAAACTTCAATACTTTGACCACTTGATGCGAAGAACTGACTAATTGGGAAAGACACTAATGCTGGGAAAGATTAAGGGCAGGAGGAGAAGGGGACAACAGAGGGTGAAATGGTTGGATGGCATCACTGACTCGATGGATATGAGTTTGAGAAAACCCCGGGAGTTGGTGATGGACCAGGAAGCCTGGCATGCTGCAGTCCATGGAGTTGCAAAGAGTTGGACATAACTGAGCAACTGAACTGAGGCAATAATAATAGTGCACGCAAAGACCAGAAAGAAGAAATCCCACTGCTGGTTCAAGGAACTCTAAAGTATTCCTTGTGTCTGGGAGTCAGAATTTGAGAGGACTGAATTACCAGTAGCCAGATCATGCTTTGGGTGGAGATGGGAATACCAGACCACCTGACCTGCCTCCTGAGAAATCTGTATGCAGGTCAAGAACAACAGTTAGAACTGGACATGGAGCAACAGACTGGTTCCAAGTTGGAAAAGGAGTACACCAAGGCTGCATATTGTCATCCTGTATATTTAACTTATACACAGAGTACATCATGAGAAATGCTGGGCTGGATGAAGCACAAGATGGAATCAAGATTGCTGGGAGAAATATCAATAACCTCAGATATGCAGATGGCACCACCCTTATATCAGAAAGCAAAGAAGAACTAAAGAGTCTCTTGATGAAAGTAAAAGAGGAGAGTGAAAAAGTTGGCTTAAAACTCAACATTCAGAAAACTAAGATCATGGCATCCAGTCCCATCATTTCATGGCAAATAGATGGGGAAACAATGGAAATAGTGAAAGACTTTATTTTGGGGGGCTCCAAAATCACTGCAGATGGTGACTGCAGCCATAAAATTAAAAGATGTTTGCTCCTTGGAAGAAAAGCTATAACCAACCTAGATAGCATACTAAAAAGCAAAGACATTACTTTGCTAACAAAGGTCCATCTAGTCAAAGCTATGGTTTTTCCAGTAGTCATGTATGGATCTGAGAGTTGGACTGTGAAGAAAGCGGAGCGCTGAGGAATTGATACTTTTGAACTTCGGTGTTGGAGAAGACTCTTGAGAGTCCCTTGGTCTGCAAGGAGATCTAACCAGTTAATCCTAAAGGAAATCAGTCCTGAATATTCATTGGAAGGATTGATGCTGAAGCTGAAACTCCAACACTTTGGCCACCTGATGCAAAGAACCGACTCATTGGAAAAGACCCTGATGCTGGGAAAGATTGAAGGCAGGAGCAGGGGACGACAGAGGATGAGATGGTTGGATGGCATCACCAACGCGATGGACATGAGTTTGAGTAGGCTCTGGCAGTTGGTGACAGATAGAGAAGCCTGGTGTGCTGCAGTCCATGGGATTGCAAAGTCAGACACTACTGAGCAACTGAACTGAACTGACTAATGCACGGTGATGGACTTATTATGGTGATTATTTCACAATATAAACAAACATCAAATTATTATGTTGTATACCCGAACTAATACAATGTTATATGTCAGTTATACCCCCCCCCCAAAAAAAAAACCACTAAACCTCAGAAAAAAAATAAAAGAATAAGCAAAGGAGGGACTTTTCTGGTGATCCAGTGGCTAAGACTCAGCAATCCCAGTGCAGGAAGCTGAGTTCGATCCCTGGTCAGGGAACTAGATTCCACATGCCACAATTGAGTTTGCATGCTGCAACTAAAGATCCTGTGTGCTGCCACATAGATCTGGTGTAGCCAAATAAGTAAGTAAATAAAAGTTTAAAAAAAAAAAAAAACAAGAAGGAAAAGCAGCAAAGGATCTGAGTAGACATTTCTCCAAAGAAGATAGACAAGTTGTGCATAATTTTGTGAAAAGATGCTCAACACCACTAGCCTTCAGTGGACTGCACTTTGAATCCTGAGATAGACCTACTTCACACCTGCTAGGATGGTGTGCTACAATCAAAATGACGTATAATAACAAGTGTTGGCAAATAAGCGGAGACATTGAAACCCTCATTGACAGCTGGCAGTGATGTATAAGCCACTTTGGAAAGCAGTCTGGCAGTTCCTCAAATGTTAAGCACAGAGTTACCATATGACCCAGCAATTCCATTCCTAGAAATAGACCCAAGAGAAATGAATACATACATTAACTCAAAAACCAGTACATGAATGTTCATAGCAGCATGAATCATAATAGCCCCAAAGTCAGAACAACCCAAATGTCCATCAATCAATGAATATTGATGACTTAAATGTGGTATATCTAGACAATGGGATATTATCCTGCAATCAAAAGGAATAAAGTACTGATACATGCTACAACTTGGATTAACTTTGAAAACATGATGCTAAGTGAGAGAAACCAGTCACCAAAGATCATATATTGTATGATTCCAACTTTACAAAGTGTTCAGAAGAGGGAAATCTACAGAGGCAGAGAGTATATTAGTGTTGCCAAGAGCTGGGAAGATTGGAAGGGAATGGGAATTGAGTGCTAATGGCTATGGGATTTCTTTTTGAGGTGGTGAAAATGTTCTAAAATTAGATAAGTGATGATGGTTACCCATATCTGTGAAACACTAAAAAGCCATTGAACTGTACCTTCTAAACAGGTAAATTGTATGGCATGTGAATTATATCTCAATAAAGCTATTATTAAGAAAAATCTCTATGATGACAGGTCCAGGAAAGAAACTGGAGGTGAGACTGAGACCATGCAAGTGATTGGTGTATGGTCTGGGCAGGAGAGGATGAGTGAGTTGGAACAGGGTTTGTGGAATAGATGCAAGAGAGAGTCCATGTGGAGACAGACGGGACTGGGTGATGATTCATTTTCAGCTTGATTCTTAGTTCTATACATAATATTTGTCCTGATACTACCAGTTTGTATCCATGAGTTGCTCTCCATCCATAAAACTACCTGCTGCTCCAAACCTCTCTCATCATCACTCATCTCAACTACTGCCCTCTTGGATGGTCTATGTGCATCCACTTGGGTTCCCTGCCAGTCTGTTCCCTACACTGGAGCCACAGTGATCTTTTCATACTGCAGATCTATTATGTCATCCTCCTGCTTTAAACTCTTCAATGATTTCCCTTTGCACTTAGGATGAAGACCAAAATACTTAACCCCTTCAACCACCCCAAATGTCCTAGTCCCTGCTTATCTCTCAGATCAGTCCTTTTGCACTCCAAGTCCACTGGACTGCTTTCAAGTGCCTCACCGTGCTCCCTTCTACCACAGGATCTTTGCACTTGCTGTTCCCTCTATGGGTGCTTCATTCCCTGCTTCACCTGGTGACTCAAACTCTCCCTTCAGCTACCAGTTATCACTTCGTCAGAGAAGCCTTTCCTGATGGCACAGTTCAGTTCAGTTAGTCGCTCAGTCATGTCTGACTCTTTGTGACCCCATGGACTGCAGCACACCAGGCTTCCCTGTCCATCACCAACTCCCAGAGCTTGCTCAAACTCATGTCCATCGAGTCGGTGATGCCATCCAACCATCTCATCTTCTGTCATCCCCTTCTCCTCCTACCTTCAATCTTTCCCAGCATCAGGATCTTTTCAAATGAGTCAGTTCTTCATACAAGGTGGCCCAAATATTGGAGCTTCAGCTTCAGTCCTTCCAATGAATATTCAGGACTGATTTCCTTTAGGATGGACTAGTTTGATCTCCTTGCTGTCCAAGGGACTCTCGAGAGTCTTCTCCAACATCACAGTTCAAAAGCCTGATGGCCCAAGTGCCCTATTTTATGCTCTCAGAGCTCTTTGTACTTCTCCTCCATAACCCTTATCGTGGTTGCAGGTTTTTTTTCTATTTATGGGATCATTTGATTAATGTCTATCTCTTCCATTAGCTTGTAAGTGCCATAAGGTCAACATCTGTGGCTATTTTTGTTCACTATTGTATCTCTGGTGTCAAATACAGTGTTTGGCACATTGTAGGCCCTGAATTATATTTGTTAAATAAATGAATAAACCTCAGGAACAATTTAAAATGCTAATCAAAGCAACAATGAACTGCCCTACTGTGCCCATAGATTGGCAGTGGTTAAAAATACCCAGTGTGGAAATGGATAATCAACAAGGATCTACTGTTTAGCACATGGAACACTGCTCAATGTTATGTGGCTGCCTGGATAGGAGGGGAGTTTGAGGGAGAATGGATACATGTATATGTATGGCTGAGTTCCTTTGCTGTTCACCTGAAACTATCACATTGTTTGTTAATCGGCTATACCCCAATACAAAATAAAAAGTTTTTTAAAAGATAAATCTTAATTCTCCCTGGAAAAAGAATACCCAATGTGGGTAAGGATTGAGGAAAATGAGCACTGTCATATTCTGGTGCTGGGTGTGTATAATGCTATGTCCTTGATGGATGGATCTGCAAATGTTCACACTGTTGCACTCCACAATTCTATCCACGAAATTTTATTCCAAGAAAATGACCACTAGTGTGCATAATGGTATAAACAGGAGGATAGCTCTTGAAGCGTTGTTTATAATAGTAGAAGGATGAAAAACAACCTAAATGTTCAACCACAGAATATTATTAGTTAAATAAATCACAGTGCATTCATACTGTGGAATACTATGCGGCTATTAAAAATGATTGTGCAAATTATGTTTATCAACATGATGAGAAATTCATGGTAGAATCTTTAGTAAAAATAAACAGCTACTAAAAAGCATGATGAAAGTGAGAGTGTTAATAGCCTCAGTAGGGAGGCCAGATGGAGAAGGCAATGGCACCCCACTCTAGTACTCTTGCCTGGAAAATTCCATGGACGGAGGAGCCTGGTAGGCTGCAGTCCATGGGGTCGCGAAGAGTCGGACACGACTGAGCGACTTCCCTTTCACTTTTCACTTTCATGCATTGGAGAAGGAAATGGCAACCCACTTCAGTGTTCTTGCCTGGAGAATCTCAGGGACGGGGGAGCCTGGCGGGGCTGCCATCTATGGGATCGCACAGAGTTGGACACGACTGAAACTACATAGCAGCAGCAGCAGCAGCAGCAGCAGACAAAGTATTGGAGCTTCACCCTCAGCATCACTCCTTCCAATGAATATTCAGGGTTGATTTCCTTAAGATTGACTGCTTTGATCTTGCAATCTAAAAAGACTTCTCCAGCAACACATTTCAAAGGCATCAATGCTTAGGTGCTCAGCCTTCTTTACGGTCCAACTCTCACATCCGGACATGGCTCCTGGAAACACCATATCTTTGACTAGACGGACCTTTGTTTGCAAATGATGTCTCTGCTTTTGAATACGATGTCTAGGTTTGTCACAGCATTCCTTCCAAGGGGCAGGCGTCTTTTAATTTCATGACTGCAGTCACCATCCCCATTGATTTTGGAGCCCAAGATAATAAAATCAGTCAGTGCTTTCACTTTTCCTCTCTTTATTTACCATGAAGTGATGGGAGTTGATGCCCTGATCTTAATTTTTTGAATGTTGAGATTTAGCCAGATTTTTCACTCTCCTCCTTCAGCCACAACAAGAGGCTCTTTAGTTCCTCTTCATGTTCTGCCATTAGAGTGGTATCGTTTGCATATGTGAGGTTGTTGATATTTCTCCCAGCAACCTTGATTCCAACTTGTGATTTCTCCAGCTGGGCATTTCACATGATGTTCTCTGCCTAAAAGTTACATAAACAGGCTGGCAGTATACAGCCTTTTTGTACTCCTTTTCCAATTTTAAACCACTCCGTTGTTCCATGTAAAGTTCTAACAGCTGCTTCTTGAACCACATGCAGGTTTCTTAGGAGACAGGTAAGGTGATCTGGTATTCCCATCTCTTTAAGACTTTTCCACAGCTTGTTGTGATCCATATAGTCAAAGGATTTGGTGTAGTCAATGAAACAAAAGTAAATGTTTTTTCTGTAATTCCCTTGCTTTCTTTATGGTCCAATGAATATCAGCAATTGAATATCTGATTCCTCTGCGTTTTCTAAATCCAGCTTGTATATGTGGAAGTTCTCAGTTCACGTACTGCTAAAGACTACCTTGAACGATCTTGAGCATAACTTTGCTAACATACAAAATGAGCGCAATTGTCCAGTAGCTTCAGCATTCTTTGGCATTGCCCTTCTTTGGGATTGGAATGAAAACTGACCTTTTCCAGGCCTGTGGCCACTGCTACATTTATCAAAATTGCTGATATGTTGAGTGCAGCACTTTAACTGCATTACCTTTTAGGATTTGAAATACCTCAGCTGGAATTCCATCAACTCCACTAGCTTTGTTCGTAGTGATGCTTCCTAAGGGCCACTTGACTTCACATTCCAGGATGTCTGGCTCTAGGTTGGTGATCACACTATCGTGGTTATCTGGATCATTAAGATATTTTTTGTATAGTTTTTCTGTGTATTCTTGCCACCTCTTCTTAATCTCTTCTGCTTCTGTTAGGTCCATACCATTTCTGTCCTTTGCTCTGCCCATCTTTGCATGAAATGTTCCTTTGCTATCTCTAATTTACTTGAAGAGATTTCTAGTCTTTCCTATTCTATTCTTTTCCTCTATTTCTTTGCATTGATCACTTAGGAAGGCTTCTTATCTCTCCTTGCTATTGTTTGGAACTCTGCATGCAGATGGATATATCTTTCCTTTCCTCCTTTACCTTCTCTTTTCTCAGCTATTTGCAAGGCCTCCTCAGACAACCATTTTGCCTTTTTGCATTTCTTTTTCTTGGGGATGGTTTTGATCACAGCCTCCTATACAATGTTATGAACCTCACTCCATAGTCCTTCAGGCACTCTATCAGATCTAATCCTTCGAATCTATTCAAAATCCTTTGAATCTATACACTTCCACTGTATACTCATAAGGGATTTGATTTAGGTCGTACCTGAATGGTCTAGTGATTTTCCCTACTTTCTTCAATGTAAGTCTGAATTTTGCAATAAGGAGTTTATGAGCTGAGCCACAGCCAGCTTCCGGTCTTGTTTTTGCTGACTGTATACAGCTTCTCCATCCTTGGCAGCAAAGAATATAATCAATGTGATTTCAGTGTTGGCCATCTGGTATGGGCTAGGTGTCAGCCATTCTGGGCAAAGTACAGGCATGGAGTCAGCCAATCAAGGGAAAGTACCAGCTAGGTTCAGTCAATTAGGGCAAAGTATAGGCTGGAGGCAGCCAATCAAGACATAATATACGTTAGGATTCAGGTATCCAGGCAAAATGACGACTAGCATTCAGCCATTCAGAGCAAAGTACAGGCAAGTAGTCAGCCAATCAGAACAAAGTACAAGGTTGGAGTCAGCCAAAGAGACCAAACTACTGGCTAAGATACAGCCAATTAGGACAATGAACAGTCTAGAAGTCAGCAAATCTGGGCCTAATACAAAGTTGGATTCTGCCGATCAAAGCAAAGCACGAGCTAGGAGTCAGCCAATAGAGCAATATACAGGCTAGGAGTCAATCAATCAGAAAAAACTTCTGGTTAAGAGCCAGCCAATTAGGGCAAGCTACAGACTAGGAGCCAACCAATCAGGGCAAAATACTGGCCTGGAGTCAGCCAATGAAGTCAGCATATTCTAGGAGTCAACCAATCAGTGTAAACTACTGGCTAAGAGTCAGACAGTCAAAGCAAGGTACAGGATCCGAGTCAGCCAACCAGACAAAGTAGAGGTTTGGACTCAGACAGTCAGAACAAAGTGTAGGCTAGGACTCAGCCAATCAAGGCAAAATGCAGGGTAGCACTCAATCAGAGCAAAGTACAGTCTTGGTGTCAGCCATTCAGAGCAAATGATTAACTAGGACTCAACCAATCATAGCAAACTACTGGCTAACAGCCAATAAGACAGGGCAAGGAACAGTCTAAAAATCAGCTGATCGGGGTCAAGTACAAGCTTGGAATCTGCCAATCAGATCAAAGTACTAGCTAAGAGTCAGACATTAGCTTAGTATAGACAAAACACCGGCTAGCACGCAGCCAATCAGAGCAAAGTACCAGCTTGGAGTCAGCGAATCAGGCCAAAGGATAGGCTAGGAGTCAGTCAATCAAGACAAAAAAACAGGCTAGCTCTCAGCCAATCAATGCAAAGTACAGCCTAGGAGTCACCCAATCAGAGCAAAGTAGAAGCTTGAAGTCACTGCTGCTGCTAAGTCACTTCAGTCGTGTCTGACTCTGTATGACCCCATAGACGGCAGCCCACCAGGCTCCACCGTCCCTGGGATTCTCCAGGCAGCAACACTGAAGTGGGTTGCCATTTCCTTCTCCAATGCAGGAAAGTGAAAAGTGAAAGGGAAGTCGCTCAGTCGTGTCCGAGTCTTAGTGACCCCATGGACTGCAGCCTACCAGGCTCCTCCATCCATGGGATCGCCCAGGCAAGAGTACTGGAGTGGGGTGTCATCACCTTCTCCGTTGAAGTCACTAAATCAGGGCAAGTATAAAATTGAAGTCAGACAATCAGGGCAAAGTACAGGCAAGGATTCAGCCAATCAGAGCAAAGTACAAGCTTGGAGTCAGCCAAGCAGTGTAAAGTGTAGGCAAGGAGTCTGCCAATCAGAGCAAAGTACCATTACAGCAAGCCAATCAGGGCAAAGTATATGCTAAGAGTCAACCAATCAGAGCAAACTACTGGCTAAGAGACAGCCAGTCAATTCAAGGTACCATCTAGAAGTCATCCAATTAGGGCCAAGTATCAAGCTTGAAGCCTGCCAATCAGAGAAAAGTACAGGCTAAGAGTCAGTCAATAGAGCAATGTATAGGCTAGGAGTCAAGCAATCAGAGCAAAGTACTGGCTAAAAGACAGCTAGTCAGGGCAAGGTACAGGCTAGGAGTTAGCCATTCAGGTCAAAGTACTGGCTTAGAGTCAATCAAACAAGACAAAGGATAGGCTAGAAGTCAATCAGTCACAGCAAACTGCGTTAAGAGCCAGCCAATCTGTGCAGAGTACCATCTTGAAGTCATCAAATTAGGGCCTCGTATCAAGCTAGAAGCCTGCCAATCAGAGAAAAGTACAGGCTAAAAGCCAGCCAGTAGAGCATTGTACAGGCTAGGAGTCAAGCAATCAGAGCAAACTACTGGCTAAGAGACAGCAAATAAGGGCAAAGTACAGGCTAGGAGTCAACCATTCAGGGTAAAGTTCTGGCTTGGAGTCAATCAATCAAGGTAAAGTATAGGTTAGGAGTCAGTCAATCAAGACAAAGTATAGGCTAGGAGTCAATCAATCATAGCAAACTACATTAAGAGCCAGCCAATGAGGGCAAGCTACAGACTAGGAGCCAGCTAATCAGGGCACAAGATCAGCCTGGAGTCAACCAATCCGGATTCTCAGAGTCAACCAATCAGAGTAAACTACTGGCTAAGAGTCAGCCAATCAAGGCAAGGTACAAACTCAGGGTCAGCCAAACAGGCAAAGTAGAGGCTTGGAGTCACACAATCAGGACAAAGTACAGGCTAGGACTCAGCCAATCTGGGCAATATGCAGGGTAGCACTCAGTCAATCAGAGCAAAGTACAACCTTGGCGTCAGCCATTCAGGTTAAAGGATAAGCTAAGACACAACCAATCAGAGCAAACTACTGGCTAAGACCCAACCAAATAAGGCAAGGTACAGTCTAAAAGTCAGCCAATCAGGGTCAAGTACAAGCTTGGATTCTGCCAATCAGAAAAAAGTAGTAGCTAGGAGCCAGCCAATACCACAATATACAGGCTAGGGTCAACCAATCAGAGCAAAGAACTGGCTAAAGACAGCCAATCAGGACAAGGCACAACCAAAGAGTCAGCCATTTAGGGCAAATTACCGGCTTGGAGTCAGACAATCACGGCAAAGAATAGGATAGGAGTAGATCAATCAGAGCAAACTACCGGCTATAAGACATCCAATCAGGGCAAGGAACAGGCTAGGAGTCATTGAATCAATGAAAAACACATGCTAGCACTCAGCCAATCAGTGCAAAGTACAGCATAGGACTCACCCAATCAGAGAAAAGTAGAATCTTGCAGTCACCCTAGCAGGGCAAAGCACAAATTTGGAGTCGGACAATCAGGGCAAAGTACAAGCTTGGAGTCAACCAATCAAAATAAAGTGGAGACTAAGAGTCAGCCAAACAGTGCAAGTATACGGTAGCACTTAGCTAATCAGAGAAAATTACAGGCTGCTGTTGCTGCTGCTAAGTCGCTTCAGTCGTGTCCGACTCTGTGCGACCCCATAGATGGCAGCCCAACAGGCCCCACCGTCCCTGGGATTCTGCAGGCAAGAACACGGCAGTGGGTTGCCATTTCCTTCTCCAATGCATGAAAGTGAAAAGTCAAAGGGAAGTCGCTCAGTCGTGTCTGACTCTTCGCCACCCCATGGACTGCAGCCTACCGGGCTCCTCCGTTCATGGGAAATTACAGGCTCAGTTCAGTTCAGTTCAGTCGCTCAATCGTGTCCGACTCTTTGCGACCCCATGAACTGCAGCATGCCAGGCCTCCCTGTCCATCACCAACTCCCGGAGTTCACTCAGACTCACGTCCATCGAGTCAGTGATGCCATCCAGCCATCTCATACTCTGTCATCCCCTTTTCCTCCTGCCCCCAATCCCTGCCAGCATCAGAGTCTTTTCCAATGAGTCAACTCTTCGCATGAGGTGGCCAAGGTATTGGAGTTTCAGCTTTAGCATCATTCCTTCCAAAGAAATCCCAGGGCTGATCTCTTTCAGAATGGACTGGTTGGATCTCCTTGCAGTCCAAGGGACTCTCAAGAGTCTTCTCCAACACCACAGTTCAAAAGCATCAATTCTTCGGCGCTCAGCCTTCACAGTCCAACTCTCACATCCATACATGACTACTGGAAAAACCATAGCCTTGACTAGACGGACCTTAGACGGCAAAGTAATGTCTCTGCTTTTGAATATGCTATCTAGGTTGGTCATAACTTTTCTTCCAAGGAGTAAGCGTCTTTTAATTTCATGGCTGCAGTCACTATCTGCAGTGATTTTGGAGCTGAAAAAAATAAAGTCTGACATTGTTTCCACTGTTTCCCCATCTATTTCCCATGAATTACAGGCTAGGGGACTGCTAATCAGGACAAAATACTGCTTGTTGTCGTTGCTCAGTGGCTAGGTCTGTCGGATATTTGCAATCCCATGGACTGCAACAGGCCAGGCTTCCTTGTCCTTCACTGTCTCCCGGATTTGCTCTAATTCCTGTCCATTGAGTAAGTGTTACCATCTAATCGGCTCATCCACTTACATCTCCTTTTGCTTTTGGTGTTTGCCACCATCAGGGCCTTTTCCACAAATTTGGCTTCCGGCATCAGGTGGTCAAATTACTGGAGTTTCAGCCTCAGCATCAGTTCTAATGAAGATTCAGGGTTGATTTCCTTTAGGATTGACTGGTTTGATCTCCTTGCAGTCCAAGGGACTCTCAAGAGTCTTCACAAACACCACAGTTCAAAAGCATCAATTCTTCAGTGCTCAGACTTCTTTATGGTCCAACTCTCACATCAGTACATGACTACTGGAAAAACCATAGCTTTGACTAGATGGACCTTTCTTTGCAAATGATGTCTCTGCTTTTGAATACACTGTCTAGGTTTGTCATAGCTTTCCTTCCAAGGGGCAGGCTTCTTTTAATGGCATGGCTGCAGTCACCATCCTTGGTGATTCAGGAACCCAAGATAATAAAATCAGTCACTGCTTCCACTTGTTCCCCTTTTATTTACCATGAAGTGATGGGACTGGATGCCCTAATCTTAGTATTTGGAATGTTGAGTTTTAAGCCAGCTTTTTCACTCTCCTCTTTCACTCTCATCAAAAAGCTCTTTAGTTCCTCTCACTTGCTGCCAGTAGAGTGGCATCATTTGCATATATGAGGTTGCTGACATTTCTCCCAGCAATTTTGATTCCAGCTTGTGATTCTCCAGCCCAGCCTGTTGTATGATGTTCTCTGCCTAAAAGCTGAATAAGTTCAGTTCAGTTCAGTCGCTCAATCGCGTCCAACTCTTTGCGACCCCATGAACTGCAGCATGCCAGGCCTCCCTGTCCATCACCAACTCCCGGAGTTCACTCAGACTCACGTCCATCGAGTCGGTGATGCCATCCAGCCATCTCATCCTGGGTCGTCCCCTTCTCCTCCTGCCCCCAATCCCTCCCAGCATCAGAGTCTTTTCCAATGAGTCAACTCTTCGCATGAGGTGTCCAAAGTACTGGAGCTTCAGCTTTAGCATCATTCCTTCCAAAGAAATCCCAGGGTTGATCTCCTTCAGAATGGACTGGTTGGATCTCCTTGCTGTCCAAGGGACTCTCAAGAGTCTTCTCCAACACCACAGTTCAAACGCATCAATTCTTCGGCGCTCAGCCTGGCAATATACAGCCTTTTCATACTCCTTTCCCAATTTTAAGCCAGTCAGTTGTTCCATGTAAGGCTCTAACAGTTGCTTTATTTTAAAAATTTTATTTATTTTTAATTGACAGATAATTGCTTTACAGCATTTTGTTGGTTTCTACAAAACATCAGTATGAATCAGTCTTAGGTTTACCTATGTCCCCTCCCAGTTTACATCCCTCCCACCTCCCTCATCCCACCTTTCTAGGTTGTTAGGGACCCTGGGTTTGAGTTCCCTGAGTCATACAGCTAATTCCCATAACAATTGCATCTTGAACCACATACAGGTTTCTCAGGAGGCAGGTAAGGTGGTCTGGTATTCCTATCTCTTTAAGAATTTTCCACATCTTGTTGTGATCCACACAGAGGCTTTAGCGTAGTCAATGAAGCAAAAGCAGATGTTTTCTGGAATTCCCTTTCTTTATGGTCCAACGAATATTGGCAATTGGATTTGGATCTCTGATTTCTCTGCCTTTTCTAAATCCAGCTTTTACATGTGGAAGTTCTCGGTTCACATACTGCTGAAGACTAGCTTGAAGGATTTTGAGCATAACCTTTTTTTTTTTTTTGAGTATATGAAATGAGTGCTATTGTCCAATATTTCAACATTCTTTGGCAGTGCCCTTCTTTGGGATTGGAATGAAAACTGACCTTTTCCAGTCCTGTGGCCACTGCAGAGTTTCCCAAATTTGCTGACTTACTGAGTGCAGCACTCTAACAGCATCATCTTTCAGGATTTTAGATAGGTCAGCTAGATTCCATCACATCCACTAGCTTTGTTTGTAGTAATGCTTCCTAGGGCCCACTTGACTTCATGCTCCAGGACGTCCGTGACCACACCACTGTGGTTATTCCAGTTGTGAAGACTCTTTTTGTATAGTTTTTCTGTGTATCCTTGCCACCTCTTCTCAATCTCTTCTGTTTCTGTTATTTCCTTACTGTTTCTGTGTTTTACTGTGCCAATCCTTGCGTGAAGCAGTCCCTTGATATCTCCAGTATTCTTGAGACCTTTCCATTGTATTGTTTTCCTCTACTTCTTTCCATTGTTCACGCAAGATCTATTTCTCCTTGTTATTCTCTTGAACTCTGCATTCCACTGTTCGTATCTCTCCTTTTTTCCCTTGCTCGTCGCTTCTCTTCATTCCTGTCTATATGTAAAGCCTTCTCAGACAATGACTTTGCATTCAGTTTAGTTCAGTTCAGTTGCTCAGTCGTGTCCAATTCTTTGAGACCCCGTGAATTGCAGCACTCCAGGCCTCCCTCTCCTTCAGTATCCTATCATTTTGCCTTTTCATACTGTTCATGGGGTTCTCAAGGCAAGAATACTGAAGTGGTTTGCCATTTCCTTCTCCAGTGGACCACATTCTGTCAGACCTCTCCACCATGACCCGCCCATCTTGGGTTGCCCTGTGGGCATGGCTTAGTTTCATTGAGTTAGACAAGGCTGTGGTCCTAGTGTGATTAGATTGACTAGATTTCTGAGTATGGTTTCAGTGTATCTGCCCTCTGATGCCCTCTTGCAAAAACTACCATTTTACTTGGGTTTCTCTTTCCTTGGGCGTGGAGTATCTCTTCATGGCTGCTCCAGCAAAGCATAGCCGCTGCTCCTTACTGCCTTTCTTTTTCTAGGGACCTTTTTGGTCACTGTCTCCTGTACAGTGTTATGAACCCCTGTCCGTAGTTCTTCAAGCACTCTGTCTACCAGATCTAAACCCCTGCATCTATTAATATCCTTCAGTGTATAACGATGGGGCTTCACAGTTGGCTCAGCAGTAATGGATCTGCCTCCAATGCAGGAGACGTATGTTCGAGCCAAGGTTGGGAAGATCCCCTGGATGATGGCATGGCAACCCCTTCCAATATTCTTGACTGCAGAATCCCATGGACAGAGGAACCTTGCATACCACAGGGTTTCCGAGTTGGACATCACTGAAGGGACCGAGTACATACCCACCCAATGTATAAACCTAAAGGATATGTTTTAGGTGAGCACAGACTCCCCTAGTGGTTTACCATACTTTCTTCAAATAAATTACAGGCTAGTAGTCAGCCAATCACAGGAAGCTAGAAGCTTAGAGTAGGCAATCAGGGCAAAGTGCAGTCTAGGATTCAGCCAATCAGGAAAATGTATATGCTCAGATTCAGCCTATCTGGTAAGAGGCAGCCAGTAACAACAAAGTAGAGGTTAGTTTTCAGTCAATCAGAACAAAGTATGTGCTAGACGTTACCCAGTCAGATCAAAGAGGATGCTAGGAGTCAGCCAATTAGGGTAAAGTAGAGGCTAGGAGTCAGCATATCAGGGCAAAGTACTGGCTAGAAGTCAGCAAATAGAGCAAAGAACTGGCCAGAAGTAAACCAGTCAGAGTAACTTACTAGCTAGGAGTCAGCCAATCAGGGCACAGAGGTGGCTAGGAGTCAGCCAATCATGGTGAGGTACTGGCATGGAATTAGCCAATCAGGAAAAAGTACCAGTTAGGTTCAGGCAACAATGACATAATATAGGCTAACATTCTGCCAATCCAAGCAAAGTACAGGTTAGGAGTCAGCCAACCAGAGCAAAGTACAAGCTTGGAGTCAGCCTATCAGGGCAAAGTACATGCTAGGGTTCAGTCAATCAGGGCAAAGTATAGGCTCGAAGTGAACCAATCAAAACAAAGTATAGGCTAAGAGTCAGAGAATCAGGGCAGGTGCACGCCAGGAGTCAGTCAAGGTAAAATGCATGCTTGGAATCATTGAATCAGGGCAAAGTAAAGGGTTGAAACCAGCCAATCAGGACGAAGTATAGTCTAGGAGGCAGCCAATCAGCCTAAACTACTGGTTAAGAGGGCCAGTACATGATAGGAGTCAGTCAGGGTAAAGTACAGGCTTGGAGTCAGCCAATCAAGTCAAAATAAATGCTAAGAGTCAGTCAATCAGAGGAAACTACTGGCTATAAGAAGGAGCTAATCAGGGCAACGTACAGGATAGGAATCAGTCAATCAGGAAAGGGTATAGGCTAGGAGTCAGCCAATCAGGCAAAATACAGACTGGAGTCAGCCAATCAAGACATAATATAGGCTAGAATTCAGCTAATCAAGGCAAAATGCAGGCTAGCATTCAGCCATTCAGAGCAAAGTACCGTCTAGTAGTCAGCCAATCAGAGCAAAGTACAAGCTTGGCATCAGCCACTCAGGGTAAAAGATAGGCTTGGAGTCAACCAAAGAGGCCAAACTACTGGCTAAGTTACAGCCAATTAGGTCAATGCACAGTCTAGAAGTCAGCGAATCAAGGGCAAATACAAAGTTGGATTCTTCCAATCAGTGCAAAGTACAGGATAGGAATCAGCCAATAGATCAGTGTACAAGCTAGGATGCAAGCAATCAAAACAAACTACTGGCTAAGAAACAGCCAATAAGGGTAGGTACAGCCTAGGACTCAGCCAATTAGGGCAAAGTACAGGCTTGGAGTCAGCCTATCAGGACAAATACAGGCTAGCCAATCAAGCAAATGTTTAGAGTCAGCCAATCAGGACAAAGTATAGGTTAGGATTCTACCAGTGAGATAAAGCTACTGGCTAAGAGATAGTCAGTCAGGGCAAGGTACAAATTAGTGTCAGCAAATCCGGGAAAAAATATGGACTTAGAGTAAGCCAATCAGGTCAAAATATATGCTAGGTGCTGGCGACGGAATGAAACACCAACACTGCAGAGTGGTTTGAATCTTTATATTTTAACACTTGCTTCTTACAGCTGCTTTATTTTATTTTATTTATTTTATTTTTTTTGCTGCTGCTTTATTTTATATCCCTTGCACAACAACCTATAGGACAAGTTGCCAAGCACTATGATTCAGAGACTATACAGTGCACAGGCGCAGGGCGAGATAACCTTTACCTTGACTTATTTACTGCAGCTAAGACTTTGTTTGGGGGAACTTCCTTATCAACTTAGAATCCGTTTTGTCTCTGGGTCTGTTCCTTTTGAGGAATCAGAGAAACATTCTTGTGTGCAAGAAATGTTCTTTTCCCACGGGAGCAAACAGAGGATTCTTAGCTGAACATCTCATTTGCAAGAATGTCCAGCCCTGGTTGAGAGTCTCATTTGCAAGCACTTCTCAACCTTCCTTATACCTTGTTCCCTACACTAGGAGTCAACCAATCAGAGAAAACTACTGGCTAAGAGCTAGCCAATCAAGGCAAGTTATAGGGTAGAAGTCAACCAATCAGGGCAAGTACAGGCTTGGAGTCAACCAATCAGGACAAAGTATAGTCTAGGAGGCAGCCAATCAAGGCAACTGCATGCTGGCACTCAGCCATTCAGAGCAAAGCACAGGCTACAAGTCTGCCAATCAGAGGCAAAGCAAAACCTTGACATCGGCTATTCCAGTCAAGAATAGGCTAGGAATCAACCAATCAGAGCAAACTACTAGCTATGAGACAGCCAATCAGGGAAAGGTACCATCTAGAAGTACTTCAATTAGGGCCAACTCTCAAGCTTGAAGCCTGCCAATCAGAGAAAAGTACAGGCTAGGTGTCAGCCAGTAGAGCAATGTACAAGCCAGGAGTCAGCAATCAGAGCCAACTACTGGCTAAGAGACAGCCAATCAGGGCAAGGTACTGGCTTGAAGTCATTCAATCAAAACAAAGTATAGGCTAGGAGTCTATCAGAGCAAACGTGTTAATTTCCAGCCAATAAGAACAAACTACAGGCTAGGAGCCAGCCAATCAGGGCAAAATAGTGGCCTGGAGTCAGCCAATCAGAACAGTGTATGTTCTAGGAGTCAACCAATCAGAGCAAACAACTGGCTAAGAGCCAGCCAATCAGGACAAGGTACAGTCTAGGAGTCAGCCATTCAAGGCAAAGTACTGGCTTCGAGTCAGTCAAGACAAAGGCTAGGCTAGGAGTCAATCAATTAGAGCAAACTACTGGCTAAGACTAAGGTCCGTCTAGTCAAGGCTATGGTTTTTCCTGGGTCATGTATGGATGTGAGAGTTGGACTGTGAAGAAGGCTGAGCGCCGAAGAACTGATGCTTTTCAACTGTGGTGTTGGAGAAGACTCTTGAGAGTCCCTTGGACTGCAAGGAGATCCAACCAGTCCATTCTGAAGGAGAGCAACCCTGGGATTTCTTTGGAAGGAATGATGCTAAAGCTGAAGCTCCAGTACTTTGGACACCTCATGCGAAGAGTTGACTCATTGGAAAAGACTCTGATGCTGGGAGGGATTGGGGGCAGGAGGAGAAGGGGACGACCCAGGATGAGATGGCTGGATGGCATCACCGACTCGATGGACGTGAGTCTGAGTGAACTCTGGGAGTTGGTGATGGACAGGGAGGCCTGGCATGCTGCAGTTCATGGGGTCGCAAAGAGTCGGACACGACTGAGCGACTGAACTGAACTGAACTGAACCGGCTAAGAGACATCGAATCAAGGCAAGATACTGGCTAGGAGTCATTCAATCAAGGCAAAACACATGTTAGCACTCAGCCAATCAGAGCAAAGTACTAGCTTTGAGTCAGCAAATCACACCAAAAGATAGGCTAGACATCAGCCAATCAAGGCAAAATACAGGCTAACACTCAGCCAATCAGTGCAAAGTACAGCATAGGAGTCACCCAATCAGAGCAAAGTAAAATCTTGAAGTCACCCCAGCAGGGCAAAGCATAAATTTGGAGTCAGACAACCAGGGCAAAGTATAGGCTAGGATTCAGCCACTCACCACAACTACAAGCTTGGAGTCAGACAATCAGGGTAAAGTGGAGACTAGGAGTTAGCCAATCAGAGCAAAGTACCAGCTTAGTGTCAGCCAATCAGTGCAAGTACAGGCTAGCACTCTGCCAATCAGAGCAAATAGCAGGCTAGGAGTCAGCTAATCAGGACAAAATACTGCCTGTTGTTGGCCAGTGACTAAGTCTGTCGGATCTTTGCAACCGCATGGACTGCAGCAGGCCAGGCTTCCTTGTCCTTCACTATCTCCTGGAATTTGCTCTAATCCCTGTCCATTGAGTTGGTGTTGCTATCTAATCCTCTCATCCTCTTCTGCTACCATCTCCTTTTGCTTTCAGTGTTTCCCAGCATCAGGGCCTATTCCACTGAATTGGCTCTTGGCATCAGGTGGTCAAATTACTGGAGTTTCAGCTTCAGCATCAGTCCTTCTAATGAAGATTCAGGATTGATTTTCTTTAGGATCGACTGGTCTGATTTTGCAGTCCAAGGGACTCTTCTCTAATAACATAGTTTGGAAGCGTCAGTTCTTCGGCACTCAGCCTTTTTATCGTCCAACTCTCACATCTGTACATGACTATTGGAAAAACCATAGCTTTGACTGTACAGACCTTTGTCAGCAAACAGATGTCTCTGCTTCTGAATACACTGTCTAGCTGTGTCATAGGTTTCCTTCGCAATGAAGTGAAAGTGAAAGTTGCTCAATCCTATCTGACTCTTTGCGACCCCATGGACTATACAGTCCATGGAATTCTCCAGTCCAGAATACTGGTTCGGTAGCCTTTCCCTTCTCCAGGGGCTCTTCCCAACCCAGGAATCGAAATAGGTTCTCTTGCGTTGCAGGTGGATTCTTTACCAACTGAGCTATCAGCAAGCATGTTTTAATTTCATGGCTTCAGTCACCGTCCTTAGTGATTTAGGAGCCCAAGATAATGAAATTTGTCACTGCTTCCACTCCCCACCCCCTTAATTTGCCATGATGTGATGTGATTGGATGCCCTGATCTTAGTATTTGGAATGTTGAGATTTAAGCCAGCTTTTTCACTCCCTTTCACCCTCTTCAAAATGCCCTTGTCCTCACTGCATGACTTGTGGGATTTCTGTTTCCAGAGATGGTACCCAGACCGTGGCATTGTAAGTCCGTAATCCCAACCAGTACACCACCAGGTACTGGTGATTGTATCAATTCTGATACAATCTGCTAGTGTCAGATCCCATAGGTTAAGGGTCAGTATTACAAAATGCCCCCTCACCCCGATCTCAGAAGCTAATTGCAAGTTCTGGTTACCTGTGCTTTTTACCAAGCTGCTGCAAATCAGAGGTTCCAGTGACACCACTCCTTAGGGGTCAATTAACCCAGGGATCAAACCCAGGTCTCCTGCATTGCAGGTGGATTCTTTACCAGCTGAGCTACAGGGAAGCCAAATTAATCTGCTAGAATAGCTCATACAACTCAGAGAAACACTTCCTCACATTTACCAGTTTAATTAAAGGCTATGACAAGGGTACAGAAGAATATCCAGGTGGAAATGATGCACAGGGCGAGTAATGTGGGAAGGGGGCAAAGCTTGCATTTGCTCTTCAGCTGCACTATTCTCCAGGCACCTCCAACTGTGCGCCAATCTGGAGGCTCTCAAAGCCCATACTTTAGGGATTTTTATGGCGACTCGATGACATAGTCGTGATTGAACATTATTATTCCATTTTCAGCCTTTCTCCCTTTTCAAGAGAATGGAGGGCAGGCGTCACTGAAATTTTCAAGCTTCTAAACATGGCTTTTCTGTCTGGTGACCAGCCCCCACCTGGAGCCATCCAGGAGCCCACCCAGAGTCGCCTCATGAGAACAAAAGACACTCCTACCACTCAGGTAATTACAAGGGTTGCAGGAGCCCTGTGTCAGAAACCAGGGTTAAAAACCAAATATTAGAACAAAAGATGCTCCTTTGCTCTCATCAGTTAGGAAATTACACGGTTTCAGGAGCTCTGTGCCAGCAACCAGGCCAGAGCCCAACACTTATATTTTCTGTTATCTCACAACTATGAATTCTACATGCCACAACTGACATCTTTAGATATTGAGCCTTCCCGTTCCTGAACATGGTGCTTCCCTCCAGTCAGGTCTTCTTTTATGTCCCTCAGTAACAGTGCAAGTCTTTACTGTGCTCAACACAATGTCTTGTAAATTGTTAATGTTCAGTTGCTAAGTCGTGTCCAACTCTCTGTGACCCCATGAACTGCAGCACTTCAGGCTTCCCTGTCCTTGTAAATCATTGACACACAATAAATATCTGCTGATGATGATCGGAAAAGGGTTTACTTGAGAACTGGAGATTAAGATGACAGAGCCAACCTTAGGGAAAAGCAGTGACTTTGGGGCAGTTTCTTGTTGTGCCTCAGTCTCCCTTTCAGACAAATGGGTATAAGCATAGTACCTGCACCAGAGGATTGCTGTAAGACGTGAGATAATTCATGCAACTTAGAACAGTGAGTGCCTGGCAAAAATTAGTGCCTGCTTTGCGTTAGCTGCTAGTATTGTTGCTAGCTGGGCTTCCTAGGTGGCACAGTGGTAAAGAATCCACCTGCCAGTGCAGGAGACGCAAGAGATGCATGTTTGATCCCTGGGTTGGGAAGATCCCCTGGAGAAGGAAATGGCAACCCACTCTAGTATTCTTGCCTGGAAAATTCCACAGACATAGGAACTGGGCATGTGATATAGTCCATGTGATTGAAAAAGAGTCTGACATGATTTAGCAACTAAACAACAACACCCATGCATTGTTGCTAGCTAATTGGCCTTGACCATGTTATTGAACCTGTCAACTGTCATTCATTAAGTCTCTCATTTAACTTCTCACTTTCCTCGCTTGATTGCTCTAAGGCTTCAAAGCGCCTGACATATGATAGCTATTCAATAGCTCAGTTGGTAAAGAATCTGCCTGCAATGCAGGAGACCCCAGTTCGATTCCTGGGTCAGGAAGATTCCCTGGAGAAGGAAAAGGCTACCCACTCCAGTATTCTGGCCTGGAGAATTCCATGGACCATATAGTCTATGGGGTCACAAAGAGCTGGACACGACTGAATGACTTTCACAAGAGTTCCCTTGGTTCTTTATGTGGTTATAGTGATATTTAACATGTGAATATTTGCTTTATGCCCAGCATTTTACCTATTACCTTAGTTATCCCACTTAATTATCAAGACAATGATATGTAAATGGTGTGGTATTGAGAAGCAGGTATCCCTAGTTTAAGATTGAGTAACTTGAGCGTGAAATAGATAGTGACCAGCCCAAGGGCATATTTCACGTGGTTCAGATGAAATTTAAACTCATTGCTTTTTCAAAGATCAACACTGGAGTGGGTCATTTGTAAATTCAGTGGCTGAGCCTTTATTGCTATATAGCCAAAGACTTATTCTCCTTACTGGCTGGATGTGCAAGGCTTTCTTGTCTTACTTTAAGAATAGGCGCGCTTTGCTGCCCCTTAGTGGCCCACCAAGTTCTTACCTCCAGGTTCCGTTTTATTTAAACACACACACACACACACACACACACACACACACACACACACACATCTTTTTCATTCCAATAATTTCCTTCTAGGAAAAGTGATGCGAAGAGCCGACTCATTGGAAAACACCCTGATGCTGGGAAATATTAAAGGCAGGAGGAGAAGGGGACAACAGAGGACGAGATGGTTGGATGGCATCACTGACTCAATAGACATGAGTTTGAGCAAGCTCTGGGAGATGAAGGACAGGGAAGCCTGGTGTGCTGCAGTCCATGGGGTTGCACAGACTTGGACACAACTGAACAACTGAACAACAAAGGAAAGGTGTTACCTTGGGAGAGGCAAGGAAAATAAGTGATTGGGGTAAACGTTGTTATTGATTTTTTGCGTTTTTTAATATAGAGGAGAAAATATGAGTGCCTCTTACACCATTCAGTGTGATGTCCCAGAAGCATCTGGAAAAAAGCAACACAGCAGCATAGCATTCAGACAGTCGGTTCAGGCGGCAAAGCCCCCCAACTGCTGGATTTCTCCAAGCAGGGTTCCCTTTTCATCCTTGTGGAATGTCCCCTCCCTCAGCTCCTGGGAAAGCTGGCACTGATCCTCATGGGAAGGATCTGGAGAATAGGTGATCCATGGTTAGGGTTGCCCCAGCTCCTGGTTCTGCCCACCATTGCTCTATTTGCCCACGGCCGGCCCTGGCCCTTTGGGCACATTGGCACATCTAGAGATCCTGCTTGCAGGTGGGAGTGGCATGGGGCACCTAGACAGAGCCACACCTCCTGGGGTGTCTGGCATGAGCACCAAACTGCTATTAATGGAATTAAGATGGTGGGGGCAGTCACCTGCTACAGTATGGAGATCCACTGGTATGAAATGGAAAGTGCAGTGAGATTCCATTCATGTATTTTACATATGCACTTACATGTGTGTACTATGTTTCATATGCACATACATTAATGCCTACATACATACCAGAGGATGTTACGTCAAAATAGTAATAATGCATCTAGGGTGTAGGATTGTGGATGGGTTCTCTCTGTACTTACCCATATTTTGTAATAATAAATATGTATTGATATCAGACCCACGGGGCTTCCCAGGTGGTGCTAGTGGTAAAGAACCCACCTACCAGTGCAGGAGATGCCAGAGACACAGGTTTAATCCCTAGGTCGGGAAGATCCCCTGGAGGGGAGGGCATGGCAACCCACTCCAATATTCTTGCCTGGAAAATTCCATGGACAGAGGAGCCTGGTGGGTTACAGTCCATAGGGTCACAAAGAGCTGGACATGACAGAAGCGACTTAGCATGCAGCACACATATCAGATCCATAAGCCCTGATTCTTCATGACATTCACCAGAATATCAACCTCAATTGACATAGGTCCTGCATGTGACAGATTTCAAAAATTCAGTCTTGCTGTCTCTAAAATTCATGCTTAAACTTGTCAGACTGTGGGTTCTAATTTGGGGATAGTGGAAACTAAGGCCCTGTGGCAGAGAGGTTAGCACCTAAGTTTGGATGAGGGGCAGAGTGTCAGGATTAGTCTGGAGAACAGGGCTCCCAGGCACCCTGAGGACACCCACTGAGAAAGAGCTCCCTCTTTCCCTCCTTTCTTTTCCCTTCTTCAGCCTCATCTGCTGGTTCATTTATTCATTCAGCCAGCAAACTTTTACCAGAGAGCCATGTGGACACCAGACTAGACTCTGAGGATACAGGTTGAGAAGACCCAGTGCCTGCCCTCAGGAAGTGCCCCATTTACTGGAGAAGACAGATCGCATGAGGGGCATTAGCTGAGGCCCTTGTAGGATGCTGCAGGGTCACAGAGGGATGAAAGACTGGCCAATTGCCTGGAGATGTGGGATCTTCACAAAGCTGGTGACAGCTGGGTTGGGTCTTCAAGGATGAACAAAAGTTTTCCAGGCAGAGTAGGAGCAGGAAGCACCTTCTGAGTAGACGGTGCAGCGTGGGCAAAGGCATGGAGGTGTGAGGGAGCATTGTTGGAGTCTAAGCTGGGAGAGCAACATGGTCAGATAGATTCACCCTTTGACTCAGTACATGTGTGCCATAGGAGATGGGGTGGCTGAGGTAGAAGAGGACCCAATCACAGGAGGGTCTTGTGAGCCATGCACAGCAAGGTGTGGTGACATCTGAGTAGGCTGGGGAGGCGCGAGAGGGAAGCGCGGAGTTACGATGGTGCACAGGTCTTCACCCAAGCAACTGGAAGGCTGGAGATGCCATTAGGTGACACGGAGGAGACAAAAGGAAGCTGAGGAGTACTCCAGTTTGGATTTGCCGAGTTTGCAAGGCCTATTGGATCTCTAAGGGGAGGATTCAGAGCAGCAGGTGTCTGTGTTTATAAACCTCAAACCAGACCAGACAGACCCTCAAGGGAGGGAGTACACAGAGGGAGGCAGTCCAAAGCCAGAGCCGTGGACACAAGAGGAGAAGGGGAGAAGGAGGCAGCTGGAGGCCCTGAGGACGGACTGACTGACTGGCCAGGGGGCTCCAAGGAAAAGCAGGAGAGTTTGCTGTTCGGGAAGCCAAGAGAAGCAAGGCTCAAAGGGAGGATGGAGTGATTAACCACGTCAAACACCCTGAGAGCCCCAGTAACATGAGGACTCAGAACTCACCATTGGACTCAACAGCAGGAAGGGAGGCCGTGGATGGCCTTGGCACACCCCCACCTCATGGGCATGCATGGGGACAGCTCTCTCGCAGCAAGGTCCCGCACTGATCTCAGGCTCTTCTGTCGCCATCTGGAAACTTAAAAAAAATTGTTTTGGCCATGCCACATGGCTTGCAGGATCTTAGTTCCTCGAACCCATGCCCCCTGCAATGGAAACACAAAGCCTTCACCACTGGAACTCCAGGGAAGTCCTTGGATATTCTGAAGCAACTTTCTGCAGCGGGATGGATGACAAGCCCTCTCCCCAAAGATCATATTAGGAGAAAGGGTTTCTGCAGATGTACTTTAGGTAAAGATCTTAAAGTAAGATCAGATTGGATTAGGGTGGGCCCTAAACCCTGTGAGTCCCAATGAGAGAAGAGTAGGGAAAGGCACACCCAGAAGGTGGTGTGAAGATGGACGCGGATGCAGACCTTGGAGAGATGCACCTACAAGCCGAGGGACACCAAGCATTGTCTGTGGCCATCAGGAGCTAGGAGATGCAGGTGGGATGGACTCTAAAAGGCTTCAGGAGGAACCCACCCTGCTGACATCTTGATTTTGGACTTCCAGCTTCTAGAACTGTGAGAGAATCCATTTGTGTTGTTTTAAGCCACACAATGTGCGGTGATTTGTTATGATAACTGTGGAAAACAAATAGACTTTTGAACAAAGGGCCCCACATTTTCACTTTGCCCTGGGCCCTGCAAATGATGTACTGGTCTTGCCTTGCCGAGGGTGGATTCTGAGGCTTGGTGAGGTACGTACTGTACCGCAATGTGTTCAAGAGATAATGGGAGGTGAGGAATTAGAGACTGCCAGGGAGGACAACTTGAATTCCCGGGAGTCTTGCTGCAAAAGAGGACCCTGAAGTGGAGTGGTGGGTAGATGGGGATATTGGGTCAAAAAGGTTGTGTTTTTCTTGAAGAGAGGGACCAGTACAGTATGCTTGAGTGTGGATGACCATGCTCCATTGAGTGGGGAGGAAAGGGGTTAATGGTGCCGACACGTGACACTTGATCGAGCAAAGTCCTTGAGTACTTCAGGGAGAATCAATGGCAATTTTTTTCCATTCTCACACACACACAAATCAGCATTTTGTGTCTGAGTTGCAGTGCTGTACGCACAAAACACATGACAGCAGCAACAGCTCTTTTCCTCACTGATAAGCTGCGAAAGTGTTCACATTCAGGGGCTAAGAGCTTGTGCTCCCAATGTAAGGGGCCGGGGTTCCATCCCTGATCAGGGAACTAGATCTGACATGTCATAGCTAGGAATTTTCAGGCCACAACTAAAAATCCTGCTTGCCTCAACGAAGATCAAAGACCTCACATGCAGCAACTAAGACCCAGTGCAGGCAAATAAATACAAATAAATAGTTTTTTAAAGTGTTCACATCCATGATTTCATGGAGCCTTCACAAAAGGCCTGGGAGGTAATGAAGTCATTCGCTTTGTGTCCATTTTTCAAACAGGAAAACAGAGGCTCAGAGAGAATAAGAATAAGATGGCTGACGGCAGACCCAGGGCTTCAATCACAGTAAGGTCTTTCCCTCTTTCCTTGGCTGCCCATTTTAGCCTTTTTTTTTTTTTTTTTTTAATTTGAGGAGCAGAGGAAGCGAATTCCTAAGGCACAGCGGCTCTTGAGTGTGGAAGCCAGTGTCTCTCTGGGGGACATGGTGGCTGCTTCTCTCACAACAGAGATCCAGGTCGGCCCTTGGCAGGACTCCCTCCCCAGAGTGAGCTTCAGAGGGGGCCGGCTGGCAGCCGACAAGGCTCGCAGAGAAGACCCACTCAGAGCTGAGGACCCACTCGGAGCCAAGAGCCCTTTGAAGGCGATAGTGCCAGAGGAGACAGAAGACAGGGCATAGCAGAAAGACAGATGAAACAGCGCCCGGGGTGGTGTCTGTCACATTGAGGCTGTGTCAGGCTGGCAGTTTGAGGCACTGGTTGAGGGAAGGAGGTGATGAGCTGAGCTGAGAGGCAGGAGAGGGTGGGAGGGCTGTCTAGGCTCCAGAGAAAACTGCACAGAACCCTCCTTCATGACCGTGAAGTAGCAGAGAAATGTCACTTGCAGGCCTGGGAATGGCTGGGGGGCATGACGGTAATTCTAGTCACAGTGTCCTCCTCAGCTGGGAGCTGGGGCTGCAGGGCAAGGTGGCCGAATGCATGCCATCTCAACATCTTGGTGACAAGTAGACATAGCACTCCCTGTCTAGTCACCAAAGTCCAGGCCAGGAGCCCTGAAGCCCCCTCCCTGGAGGAGGTGAGTGGGCCAAGGGCTGGAAAGGGCACCAGAGGACGGGAAGGGCCCCTGTCACAGCCCATCAGGCAGGAGCTGAGGGGTGGGAGGAGACTGAGTGGATCCCAACGCAGGAGGCGAGGGCCGAATACTGCTCTCTGAGTGACAGCTGAAGCAGACAAGCACCAAGAAGAGGACGGAGGAGCCTGAGGCCAGTCAGAGAACTCACGGCCGAATCAAGGTCATAAAACAGGAAAGGAGAAGCTGGGAGATTGGGATCGACATATACACACTACTATGTATAACTGAGTGAGAGGAAGTTGCTCACTCGTGTCCAACTCTTTGTGACCCCATGGACTATACAGTCCATGGAATTCTCCAGGCCAGAATACTGGAGTGGGTAGCCTTTCCCTTCTCCAGGGGATCTTCCCAACCCAGGGATTGAACCCAGGTCTCCCACATTGCAGGCGGATTCTTTTACCAGCTAAACCAACCTACTGTATAGCATAGGGAACTCTACTCAATGCTCTGGGGTGACTCTGAAGGGATATATGTATACAGATAGCTGATTCACTTTCCTGTACATCAGAAACTAGCACAACATTTTAAAGCGACTATATTCCAGTAGAAAAAAATTTGTATAAGAAGCTCATAAAACCAAACCAAACCCAGCTCCCATTAACTAAGTGTTGCCACAAGCCAGCATCATGCTATGTACTGTCTTTGGAAGAGCGACTTCAATTCTTAGGACACTGCTAGAAGGCAGAAGTAATTATTACGACCTCCACTGTCTGGTGAAGGAAGCCAAGGCACAGAACCATGCAGAGTATTGCCAAGGACACCTAGTTAAGTTCCCAAGTTGGCATTCAAACCAGGTTTGTCTGACTCCAAAGCCCATTCTGCTAGTTCTCTCTTGCTGGGCTGTTATAATCAGTATTTTTTTTCTTTTGTCTGTGCCACACAACTTGCAGGATCTTAGTTCCCTGACCAGGGATCAAACGCGTGACCCCTGCAGTGGAAGAACAGAGTTCTAACCATTGGACTGCCAGGGAATTCCTTATAACCAGTAAACTAAATAAAAGATGATATCAATAAAAGTAAAAATAACTGCCTCCTTGTATCAAGCACCTACTATGTGCCAGACATTGTTCTAAGAGCTTTAACAGGGGTGAAGAACTAATTTCATTGTCACTACAACCTCAGAAGTAGGTATTAATATTATCATTGTTACCACTTCCTTCTACAAACAGGAAACTTGTTCATGAAGAGTGAGGCAGAGGGCCCAGTTTTTGCAAATTGCCCAAGGGCTCCCTGACAGAGCTCATCATCAGAAAGACCAAGATTGGAAGCATGGCACTTTTAGCTCCACCTCCATCCTCCAGAGAGGAGAGAGGGGCTGGAACTGGAGTTAATAATGGATCATACACATGTGAGGAAACTTCCATAAAATCCCAATAGTAAGGGATTTGGGAGCTTCCAGGTTGGTGACCACATCCACATGGGAAGTTGACACGTCCCAGCTCCATGGGGACAGAAGCTCCTGCACTTGGGACCCTCCCAGACCTTGCCCTGTGTGTCTCTTCATCTGGCTATACATCGGTGTATTCTTTTTTATATCCTTTGATGAGCTGGTAAACATAGGCATTTCCTTGAGTTTTCTGAGCCTCCCTAGCAAATTAGTTGAACTAAAGGAGAGGGTCATTGGAATTTTGCAGATCTCTAGCCCTATAGCCTGTTGGCCAGCAGTATAGATGAGAACCTGGGGTCACCAGTGGCAGCTGAAGTGGTGATTGAGGGCACTCTTGTGAAACTGAGCCCTTAACCTGTGAAGTCTGAGGCTATCACTGGGTACATAATATCACAATGGAATTAAATTGTAGGACACCCAGCTGGTGTCACAGAATTTTTTGATGTAGGGGAAAAGCCATGTATTTGGTGACTGAAAGTGAAGTGTCTGGCGTCAGTAGTAGAGGAGACTCACAGGGGAGAAATACATAAAGTGGAAGAACTGGATTTTTCCCCTACAGAGTATAGGAGGAGAAAAAATGATTCTCCCTGTATCTTTCTAGGTTTTTGGCTGAGACACCTCTGTAATAAAAGATAGATTATCAGAAAAAAAAACAAACAGAAGTTTAATAACATGTATAACTCCTATACACACAGGAGAGACCCAGGAAAACTGAGTTACTTCTAGAAATGGCCCAAGTGATCATCACTTTAAATACCATCAAAAGATGATACCATACCAGGCAAAAGATGCTGGGGGGGATGAGCGGCAGTTTGGGGAGGTTACCAGGAAAAGCATGGTAAGCAGTGAAAAGGCTGTTATGCAGATTTAAGTCATTGCTTTTGGCATTGATAAGAGTTTCTAGAGATTCAGAGTCATCCTTGTCTTCCTAGTAAAAAGGGGGAGACACCTTTACACATGGAGATATTCCCTACAAATGTAACTGTCTCTTACTAAAGAGGAATGCCCACTCAGTTTTCAGAGCTTCACCCATGTCTGCTGTTTCTTAAAAATAATCAGTTAAAGATAATCAATATGCCAAAGAGACATATTCTGGGGTGGTATATTCTGCTTCCCTTCAACAGGAAGGAAAAGGCTGAGTTCCTCTTTTACAGCTTCTAAACCAGCTCTGCCAACCACAGGTCTGTTCGCAATGGGGAGAGGGGCCAGAGGAGGGCTTGTCAGAATATTCTCTGAACAAAGCTAAAGTGAAAGTTGTTCAGTTGTGTCTGACTCTTTACAACCCCATGGACTATACAATCCATGGAATTCTCCAGGCCAAAATACTGGAGTGGGTAGCCTTTCCCTTCTCCAGGGGATCTTCCCAACTCAGGGACCAAACTCAGGTCTCCCACATTGCAGGCGGATTCTTTACCAGCTGAGCCACAAGGGAAGCCCGAACAGAGCTAAAGGACAATGACAAGGCCCAGTACAGCCAGCCGGCAGCACAGGACATATGGGCAAGGCCTAGGCTAGGGACTGCCCAGGCCGGTGGCAGAAAGAAGACCAAGACATAACTCTTGCCCTCAGCTTTGTTAAAAGCATTTCAATCGACCCTATCCAGGGGCTTCAGCCCAGGTGGGCAGTTTTGACTGAAGGAGGGAAGTGAAAGAGTGGGGAGAGTTTGAGGCAGTCTTTGGAGAAAATAGCGCATGAACCCGTCCTTTGTGACTGTTGTTGGGGAGCAAAATTGGTTACTCTCAAAAGTCTCTTTGTCATGAGGATTGTTTTAAGTTGATTAATTTTCAGGAATCAAAAGAGTTAGAAAGTCTTGTTTTACCTCCTTCTTAACGGCCTAAAATAATTTAGATGGGGGCCTGGTCCAGAAAGAGAGCTACCATCAAAGATACCTGGGAAGAAAATGGTCTCATTGTGGTAATGTAATAGGAGGGAAAGGGGCAGGGCACAACTTTTGAATGAATGACATAGCCCAAGGACACAACATACGACAATTAGAATCAAATGGAACCAAGATGGCAGATAAGACTAGAACTTGATCCTCAATCAGCAAGTGAAATGACACACCCAGAGGTGCCATGACCGTTCCAGTTCAGTTCAGTTCAGTCACTCAGTCATGTCTGCTCTTTGCAATCCCATGGACTGCAGCACACCAGGCCTCCCACCATCTCATCCTCTGTTGTCCCCTTAAGGCACTGTTAAAAGACCAAGGAGATGGTGGTGGCCCAAATCCTGGAAATCTCCACCCCTTCCCAAAAATAGCTGGAATAATCCTCCCATTCATTAACATATGAAATTACCCAGGCTATAAAAACTAACCATGCCAAATGTCAGGGCCACACTCGCCCTGTGATGGCCCACACTCTGTCTGTGGAGTGTGCTTCTCTCTGAATCTGAATAAATCCAATTCTTATCTGTCACTTTGTCTCACTGAATTCTTTCTGCCATGAGACATCAGCAACCTGATCTTCATTAGGTCCTGAAACCAGGTACCATGGATTTTGGCTGGGTTTGAGTCCCAGCTTGTGGGTTCAAGTCCCAAGCAGGGTTTTGGCTGGGTTTGAGTCCCAGCCAAACTCGTACTTCATTTGAGTATGGAATGAAGCAGGGCAAAGGCTAATAGAGTTTTGCCAAGAGAACACACTGGTCATAGCAAACACCCTCTGCCAACAACACAAGAGAAGACTCTACACATGGACATCACCAGATAGTCAACACCAAAATCAGATTGATTATATTCTTTGCAGCCAAAGATGGAGAAGCTCTACAGTCAGCAAAAACAAGACCAGAGCTGACTGTGGCTCAGATCATGAACCCGTTATTGTCAAATTCAGACTTACATTGAAGAAAGTAGGGAAAAGCACTAGACCATTCAGGTATGACCTAAATCAAATCCCTTATGATTATACAGTGGAAGTGAGAAATAGATTTAAGGGACTAGATCTGATAGACAGAGTGCCTGATGAACTATGGATGGAGGTTCATGATGTTGTAGAGGAGAAAGGGATCAAGACCATTTCCATGGAAAAGAAATGCAAAAAACCAAAATGGTTGTCTGAGGAGGCCTTACAAATGGCTATGAAAAGAAGAGAAGCAGAAGGCAAAGGAGAAAAGGAAAGATATAAGCATCTGAATGCAGAGTTCCAAAGAATAGCAAGAAGAGATGAGAGACTTCCTCAGTGATCAATGCAAAGAAATAGAGGAAAAACAACAGAATGGGAAAGACTAGAGATCTCTTCAAGAAAATTAGAGATACCAAGGGAAAATTTCATGCAAAGATGGGCTCGATAAAGGACAGAAATCGTATGGACCTAACAGAAGCAGAAGAGATTAAGAAGAGGTGGCAAGAATACACAGAAGAATTGTACAAAAAAGATCTTCATGACCTAGATAATCACGATGCTGTGATCATTCACCTAGAGCCAGACATCCTGGAATGTGAAGTCAAGTGGGCCTTAGGAAGCATCACTACGAACAAAGCTAGTAGAGGTGATGGAATTCCAGTTGAGCTGTTTCAAATCCTGAAAGATGATGCTGTGAAAGTGCTGCCCTCAATATGCCAGCAAATTTGGAAAACTCAGCAGTGGCCACAGGACTGGAAAAGGTCAATTTACATTCCTATTCCAAAGAAAGGCAATGCCAAAGAATGTTGAAACTACCGCACAATTGCACACATCTCACATGCTAGTAAAGCAATGCTCAAAATTCTCCAAGCCAGGCTTCAGCAATACGTGAACTGTGAACTTCCAAATGTTCAAGCTCATTTTAGAAAAGGCAGAGGAACCAGAGATCAAATTGCCAACATCCACTGGATCATCAAAAAAGCAAGAGAGTTTCAGAAAAACATCTATTTCTGCTTTATTGACTATGCCAAAGCCTTTGACTGTGTGGATCACAATAAACTGTGGAAAATTCTGAAAGAGATGGGAATACCAGACCACCTGACCTGCCTCTTGAGAAACCTGTATGCAGGTCAGGAAGCAATAGTTAGAACTGGACATGGAACAACAGACTGGTTCCAAATAGGAAAAGGAGTACGTCAAGGGTGTATATTGTCACCCTGCTTATTTAACTAATATGCAGAGAACATCATGAGAAACTCTGGGCTGGAAGAAGCACAAGCTGGAATCAGGATTGCCAGGAGAAATATCAATAACCTCAGATATGCAGATGACACCATCCTTATGGCAGAAAGTGAAGAGGAACTAAAAAGCCTCTTGATGAAAGTGAAAGAGGAGAGTGAAAAAGTTGGCTTAAAGCTCAACATGCAGAAAATGAAGATCATGGCATCTGGTCCCATCACTTCATGGCAAATAGATGGGGAAACAGTGGAAACAGTGTCAGACTTTATTTTTGGGGGCTCCAAAATCACTGCAGATGGTGGCTGCAGCCATGAAATTAAAAGACGCTTACTCCTTGGAAGGAAAGTTATGACCAACCTAGATAGCATATTCAAAAGCAGAGATATTACTTTGCCAACAAAGATCCGTCTAGTCAAGGCTATGGTTTTTCCAGTGGTCATGTATGGATATGAGAGTTGGACTGTGAAGAAAGCTGAGCACCGAAGAATTGATGCTTTTGAATTGTGGTGTTGGAGAAGACTCTTGAGAGTCCTTTGGACTGCAAGGAGATCCAACCAGTCCATTCTAAAGGAGATCAGTCCTGGGTGTTCATTGGAAGGACTGATGCTGAAGCTGAAACTCCAATACTTCGGCCACCTCATGTGAAGAGTTGACTCATTGGAAAAGACCCTGATGCTGGGAGGGATTGGGGGCAGGAGGAGAAGGGGACGACCCAGGATGAGATGGCTGGATGGCATCACCGATTTGATGGACATGAGTTTGAGTGAACTCCAGGAGTTGGTGATGGACAGGGAGGCCTGGCGTGCTGCGATTCATGGGGTTGCAAAGAGTCGGACACGACTGAGTGACTTAACTGAACTGAATTGAGTTCCAGCTTGTGGGTTCAAGTCCCAAGCAGGATTTTGGCTGGGTTTGAGTCCCAAACTGGATTTTGGTTGGGTTCAAGTCCCAGTCTGTGGTAAACACTTTCAGTAAGGGGACTCACCAGGGCCTGGAAACTGAAGTCTTCTCTGTATCCCACTGTCTCTGCTTGGCCCAGCAAATATTCATTTACCAAACCCCTGTTTTTCTATCTCCATGAAAACTGCCTTCTTCCCCTTTGAAGTCCCCCCCACCCCCCCACTTCTCATCTTGTCCTTGGCACTGGTGTTCTTATAGAGCCCCTGCACATGCATAATTAAATTTGGATTTTCTATTAGTCTATCTCATGTCATTTTCTTAGACCAACCAGAAAACTTTAGAAAGGGTAAAGGAGATTTTTTTTTCCTTCCCCAATACTGTGAATTGAACACAGAAATGTGGCTTCCAGGCCTTACTGGTAAGAAGGTAGGGGGCCTGTCCATGGCCTGTCCATCAGCCTGGCCCTGCTGGTGAGATCAGAGGTGAAGGGCAGGCAGAAGTGAGAAACCCAATTCTCACGTGTTACCAAGTCCAAGCTCACTCTGCTCGCCAGACGACAGGCCAATGAATCTGAGAGATGAGGTGTTGAGGCAAGGAAGAGACTTTAACTGGGGAGCTGGCAGACCCAGAAGATGTCAGGCTAGTGCCTCAAATAACCATCTTACTGGGGTCTGGATGCCAGGTTCTTTTACAGATCAGAGGGAGAGAAGCTATGAGGAACTAAAGTCAAAAGTCAGCTTAGAGAGGGAGATGAAGTGAGGAAGTAAAGTGAAAGGGCCTTCTGTCTTGCAAAACATCTCCAAGGGAATGTCCAGCCTTCAGAAGGGATGTGTTTGTTAATCTCTTCTATTCACAGGTGAGCAGGGAAAAACTCTCTCTTCAGGAGCTGAACAAAGGCATTTTAGTTTACAGTCAAGCAGAGGGGCAGGGTCCTCCAGGCAAGCCATTGAGTATGATTATAATAATAGAAGCAAGTCCAAGAAAAAGTTTCCAACATGGAGTCAGAATTGGCTTCCTCTCTGAAACACAGGGATCTGCTGTCTTCTGTCTTCTGGCAGCAGAATGGAGTCAGTCCCCCATCAACTGAGTCTGGGGCGGAGGTGCAAGATTATTATATGTTAACTCTGACCAGTGTTCTATTCTTCCATCCTTCACCCCAGCCATGAGAGAAGGCTCTAGAAAGAAGAATTCCCAGGACCAATCTACATGGCCAGAGGCAACCTGGGTCTGTGGATCTAGCATCTCAGGGACTCTGTTCCTGCCACTTCGGAATTCAGACCTTCAACTTACAGAGATCTGGGTGAGAAGCTGGGGCTCTGGGTCCCCCACCAAAAAGTGAACTATGTGAGGAGACCAGCTCCAGTCCAGTCCAGTCCCAGTTACAGAAACACCATGTGTCAGGAAATCCCTGGCATCCAGTAGTTAGGACTCTGTGAGGGCCAGGTTCAATCCCGGACTGGGGAACTAAGGTCCCACAAACCACAAGGCCTAAAAAAATCATGTGTCTTATGCAGGGTGGGAGGATGGGAAAGGAGGGAGGTGCATCCTGGAAGCTCTCAGCCAGCCCCAGCCCTGAGAATGGCTTTTATCACTCCTGAGTGCCTTTGAGGGCTTCCCTTGTAGCTCAGACAGTAAAGATTTTGCGTGCCAATGCTAGAGACCTGGGTTCAATCCCTGGGTCAGGAACATTCCCTGGAAAAGAAAATGGCAACCCAATCTAGTATTCTTGCCTGGAAAATTCCACGGGCAGAGGAGCCTGGTGGGTTACAGTCCATGGGGTCACAAAGAGTCTGAGCATGCACAAATGAGTCCTTTAAACTTTTGTCTTCACTTTAAAATGTGACTTTTAATTGCTTCATTTTCATTTCTTTTAAATCCTACTAAAGTAAGACAGGGATACATTTTCCTAGGGGAGAAAAGAAAACTTTACAGATGGCAACCCTCTCCAGTATTCTTGCCTGGAGAATCCCATGGACAGAGGAGCCTGGCAGGCTACAGTCCATAGCGTCCAAAGAGTCAGACAAGGCTGAACAACTAACAGTACTACACAGATATGACTAAAATCCCCCTGGACACTCCCATGCACCCCCAGGCCCACTGAGAAGAGCCCTGCTTATAAGCAGTGTCAGTGCTTTGGTGTGATCCTTCTGTAACCAGGAAGGGTTAATTTTACGTTTACACTGGACCAGCTTCTGTGACTTTAACCCTTTTTTATTATTATAAACATACATAATGACTTGCCTCAGGGAGATAACCTCAGCCTCCCTTCTGTAAAGGACTATAAGAAAGTGAAAGTAACATATTCCCCTGCCTGAGGCTTGCCATTCTAGGGGATATTTGCAAGAATTGAATAGTCTTTTTACTTTGTTTCCTCACCTCCCCTCCATCTCTGATCCATAAAAGAACCTGGCAACCAGGCCTTGGTAAGATGGTTATTTTGAGGCACTAACCTGCCATCTTCTCGGTCAGCTGGCCCCCAAATTAAAGTCCCTTCCTTGCCTCAACACCTCATCTCTCGGATTCATTGACCTGTCATGTGGTGAGCAGAGCTAGCTTGGACTCAGTAATATTTTCGGAGCCCGTTGCATGAATTTACATCCATATGCATGAATGTATACAGGTGCAGAGTGGCGCTTTGTGGGTATTCTTTTACATAAACTAGATCACGCTAATTCTCATTGTTCTGCAACTTGTGTTTGTCACTTACCAGTCCATCTGGGAGATTAACAAACATGTATTGAGCACTCACCCTGTGCCAGACACTGTTCTAAGAGGTAGAGAGGCTTGTACAGCCTAAAAATCCTTACCCTCATAGAGCTGACATTCTAATGTTGGGGGCGGGGAAGTAACATAAGTGAGTGAAACTGATAGTATGCTAGGTGATAATGAGCCCTGGGGAGAAAAGGAAAGCAGGGAGGGGATGGCAGGAGGAGGTTCAGTTTTAAATAGAATGATCAGGGAAGGCAGGAGGTGAGTGAGCAGGCCAACCAGACACCTGGGGAAGGAGCATTCCATACCAGTAGCCTAGCCGGGGTCCTGAAGCAAAAGTCAGCTGATTCCCAGAGCAGGCAGGGTGAGGGGTGCGGAGACTAGTTGGAGAGGAAAACTTGGGCTTTGAGTAAGATGGAACCACTGGGCCTTTCTGAGCAGAGAAGTGATGCGATGTGAGCTGCGTTTTACCCAGAAGTGAGAAGTGGTTGGATTCGAATACCTGTTGCAGAGAGAACTGACTGGATTTGCTGAGGAACTGGCTGTGGGATGTGTGAAAACTATTGGGGAGGAAAAGACTTTCCCTCTATCCTTTTAGGTTCTTTTGGTTGGTCTAGTCATTAAATTGATGTAAGACCGATTATCAGGAGAAAATCAAATTTTGATTTGGTACTTACAGGAATTCATAGAAATATGAGGCTCAAAGAAATGACCAAAGCAGGCAGCTTTTATACCTTTCAGACAAAGAAACAATAAATGTGTGAAGAAATGACAAAACAAAGAAACTTAGGCTTGGGTACTAATCAGTGAAGTAACCAAGCAGAGTTTGTTAACACAGCTCCTCTAAGGGTTGAAGAGACCTCCCTACTGTTGTTAATGAGGATGTCTCCCTATCTCCTGTTTTCGGGGGGACAGAGAGGAGGGTCATAGTGTCCTTTCTGCACTGGCTGTTTCTCAGACAATTTTAATTCAAAATAATTAATATGCCAAAGTGGCATATTTGGGGGTGGCCTGCCCCAATCTGACCCAAGTTTTTTGGTCTGAGTGCTCCATTGAAAGCATGTAGCCCCCATTTCAGAAATGAAGAAGACTGAGAGGAGCAGGTTTGGGGGGGGCATCAAGGATTTGGTGTTGCACCTGCTAAATATGATGTAACAACTAGATATCCAGATGGTGATGCCAAGAAGGCCGTTGGTTATACAGGTGTGGAGTTCAAGATAGAGGTCCCTCACAAATGAACTTATCTACTAAACAGAAACAAAGGGAGGGTTGGATTGGGAGTTTGGGATTGGCAGATGCAAACTATTATATTGAGAATGGATAAACAACAAGGTCCTATGTGTAACACATGGAACTATATTCAATATCCTGTGATAAAACATCATGGAAAAGTATATATATATATATATATATATATATATATATATATATATATATATATATATATATATCTGAATCACTTTGCATTACGGCAGAAAGTAACACAACATTGTAAATCAACTATAATTCAATAAAATTTTTTTAAAAAAAGAGACCCCTGCTGGAACTATGACTGTGGGAGTTGTGCATTATATAGAGGCAAGAACCATGTCTGTATGTATATTTAAAGCCACAGGGCTGGATGAGACCACTGGGAAACATGAGGAAAGAAAAGAGATGTCAGGACACAGCCCTGGGGCACTCCATCATTTCCAAGTCAGGCAATGAGAGGAACCTGCCAAGGAGACTGAGAACCAGGAAGGTAGGAAACTGTGGAGGAGGATGAAGAAGAGATCAACTTGGTCGGTTATGCAGATGAGACAAGTCACAGGAGGATGGAGAAAACTGATCCTTGGATTTGAAGTGACTTAGCAGCAGCAGTAGCAGCAGCAGCAGGTTGCTGATGGGGCTTCCCTCGTGGCTCAGCAGTAAAGAATCTGCCTGCAATGTAGGAGACGCAGGAGGCACGGGTTCGATCTCTCGGTCGGGAAGATCCCCTGCAGAAGGGCATGGCAACCCACTCAGTATTCTTGCCTGGAGAATTCCCATGGACAGAGGAGCCTAGCAGGCTACAGTCCACAGGGTCGCAAAGAGTCAGACATGATTGAAGTGACTTAGCACACACACACAGGTTGTTAGTGATCATGTAGAGAAAACCTCAGTATTTTTCCTTCCTATGTAGGGAAAAACCTGGTTCTTCACTGTGTATTTCTTCCCTGTGTCTCTACCTACAAAGAGAACACTTCACTTCTGACACTTCTGGTCACCAAATGTAGGGGGAGTGGGATTCCCCACACTAAAAAGTAATTCTAAGACACCAGTGGTATGGGGGACCAATAATTCAACACAATTCTGACAGTATTTACTCAGAGACAGCATCAGATCTCACAGGTGAAGAGCTCAGGCCCACAAGACTGCCACATACACCCCCAACTTCAGGTGCCAGTCACAAGCCAAGGTTATCACTTATGCTTCTCACCAACCAGCTACAGATCAGAGGTTCCAACGATCCCCTTCTCTGGCTCAATTAATTTGTTAGAACCCTTCACAGAACTCAGGGAAACACATTTACCAGGCTATCAAAGGATATGATAAAGGCCGCAGAAGAGCCAGATGAAGAGCTACATGGGGTGAGGTCTGAGAGGATCCCAAGTGCAGGAGCTTCTGTTCCTGTGGAGCTGAGATGTGTCATCCTCCTGACATGGGTGTGTTTATCAACCTGAAAGCTCTCCAGACCCCCTACTATTGAGATTTTATGGAGGCTTCTATAAATGTTATGGGCATGATCCATTATTAACTCCATTTCCAGCCCCTCTTCCCTCTCTGGAGAATATGGGTGGGGGGGGTGGGGACTGAAAATCCCAAGATTTTAACTGTGGCTTGGTCTTTCTGGAGACCACTCCCATCTAGAAGCCATGCACCGAGAACCACCTCAGCAGAACAAAAGATGTTCCTCATGGCTCTGTGTGCCACACTCGGTCGCTTCAGTCATGTCCAACTCTATGTGACCCTGCGGACTGTAGCCCACCAGGCTCCTCTGTCCATGGGATTCTCCAGGCAAGAGTTCTGGAATGGGTTGCCATGACTGCCTCCAGGGGATCTTCCCAACCCAGGGATTGAACTCGGGTCTCCTGCATTGCAGGCAGATTCTTTATTATCTGAGCCACCTGGGAAACCCACCTTGCTCTGATTACTTACAAGTTTACCAGGGTTTTAGGAGCCCTGGGTCCGCAATGGGGTCAAAGACACAGAACAAAAGACGTTCAAAGTGTTCTTATCACTTAGGAAATTACAAGGGATTCAGGAGTTCTGTGCCAGCAACTGGGTCAGAGATCAGTATATACAGTCTCTATTATCTCACAGTGATCTTAACAAGAACAACTTTGGTAGCATGACAGTGACAAAAGCCAGTTTGGAGTATGTAAAGGAGAGAGCTCGAGAAGAAAGACCTGAGTGGAGTGCACAGCAAATGCAGATCATGCTTTTGAAAGGTTTAGGAAAGGGGAAGGAGAGAAATGGGGCAACAGCCGGAGGAAACCATTTTTCTTTCTTTCTTCATTTCAAGGTTAAACAGCCTATTTGTGTGGTGATAGAAAGGATCCAGTAGAGAGGGGGGAAAGTGACACAGGAGAGAGGCGGCTACTGCTGGAGCAAAGTATTGAGGTCAGTGAGAGGGAATCATGTCAAATGCCAACAAGACTTGGCAGAAGCTCAGTATAGAATCTTCAACCCTGGGAACTTCCCTGGTGATGCACTGGTTAAAAATCCGCCTTGCAGTGGTTAGGATTCCATGTCTCCACTGTAGGAGACACAAGTTCGATCCCTGGTTTGGGAGGATTCCACATGCCTCGGGGCAACTAAGCCTGAGAGCTACAACTACTGAGCCGACACATTGCAACAACTGAAGCCCGCAGGCCCTGGAGCCGGCGCTCTGCAACAAGAGAAGTCACCGCAATGAGAAGCCCAACTAGAGGGTAGCTCCCACTCAGCACAACTAGAGAAAGCCTGCATATGGCAACCAAGACTCAGCACTGTTGCTGCTGCTGCTAAGTCGCTTCAGTCGTGTCTGACTCTGTGCGACCCCATAGATGGCAGCCCACCAGGCTCCCCCGTCCCTGGGATTCTCCAGGCACGAACACTGGAGTGGGTTGCCATTTCCTTCTCCAATGCAGGAAAGTGAAAAGTGAAAGTGAAGTCGCTCAATCATGTCCGACTCTTTGCGACCCCATGGACTGCAGCCTACCCGGATCCTCCGTCCATGGGATTTTCCAGGCAAGAGCACTGGAGTGGGGTGCCACTGCCTTCTCCAACCAATGATAAATAAATAAATAAAAGATTTTTTTAAAAAAAGAATCTGCCTTGCAATGTCGGGGATGTCAGTTAGGTTCCTAGTTAGGGAACTGAGGCCCCACACGCCACAGAGCAACTCAGCCTGTGCTCCACAACTATCGACCCCTGTGCCCACATGCTCTAGAGCTGCCATGCTGCAACTAAGATCTGACGCAGCCAAATAAATACATTAATTAATATTAAAGAACAAAACCTCCACCCGAAGGGTTGGAAAAGACCTTAGAGGTGATTGCTCCAGCTTTCTTCCATATACGGGAACTCCCCCATATACGGGACTCCTAGAAAATACTGGTCCAGCCTTTGCTTGAACATCTCCAGTGATGACAAACTGATTACTTCTCAAAGCAGTTATTTGTATCCACTACCCCTAGAGTGGTTAGGTAGCTCTTTGTAACTGTACTGCATCACAGTTTGCCTCTCTGTCAGTTTCACCCACTGGACCAGGCTATGCGCTCCGGGACCACAGACTCACAGCAATATCAATGGCTAAGTGTTTGCGGATTTCATGTATTCTTTTATGGACCCTCCTCTCAGTGGATCCTCATAGCCCAGGGAGGAATTATCTTTCAAGTCACTGCACTGATGAAAAATACGAGGCTTCAGGAGATTAAGTGACCTAAGAGAGCAGGCCTAGTAAATCGCAGAGTGAAGAATTCAGCTGAGGGTTCCTGAATCCATAGCCCACACTTTCCACTCCTCCACTCTGCCTTAAGTCCCCTTCCTCTCTCCCACGGGCCAGCCCTCCGGTTTTCTAAAGGCAGCTGTCATGTTTCCCGGGAGCCTTCTCCTCCTCCTGCTAAACACTCCCAACTCTTCTCACCTTCACTCTCGGTCACCCCTGTAGCTGGGCTCCCAAAGTGAGCACAATATTCCGGGTTGAGTCTGGCCAATCCTGCGCAGGGCAAGCTTTTTGCGCCTCCACCCGCTTTGCTCTGGCTGTTGTCCTGCCATTCCTGCAGCCTGGAATCCAATTCCTCTCTTGGCGGGGAAGCTTCATCAATCTGCTGTCTTACTCATTGTTCACTCATAAATATGGATAACTTGCATATGTGTTTTTGGTCTGTTTTGTTCCTTTACAAAATCTTCGGTCCCCAGGAGCCCTGAGAAACAAGTGTTCAGTGAGCACAGAAGGAGGTACATGAGGCAGCCCCGGCATTTAATTAGACTTTGAAATGTGTGGAGAAATGGGAGCCCTACCCGACTTGCCAGATTAGGCATGAGGGCCCTATCCATCTTTGGAAGGAGTGAGTCCTCCCTCTGGATTTCCATGAATGAAACCATGTCGAGTTATTGCATCCGCCTGGATTTCCAGCAGCTCTGAGCGTCTGGCAGACAGAAAACAAACCAAGTGACTATTCTTCCCAGCCCGCTCTTGCCAAACAGGCTGCCAGGGGACCCTAGGAACAGAACTCTTGATGATGCCAGCTGGCCAACTGGAAAGGGTGACCAGTCTGGGGCCAGTTCTTCCTTGTGCCTTCAGGGAGCAGTTAAACTTGCAGAAGAATGGGAACCACCCCAGGATAGGTATTACTGAACTGGTGGCTCCAGGGTCCTAGAGCATCCAGCAGGCAGTTGACCTTGATCCCTCAACTGTTACAGCAGGGTCACGGTTGACTTTCTTCCAAGGATTGGGAACCTGTGGTATGCGTGCCAAAGATGGTGCACAAATCCATTAGCAAAGGCACCGCGACCAACCGCAGTGCTCTCTCCTTCTCTTCCCTGCTCTTTGGGGATGTCTCTAGCCACCCATGGGGAGAGCTGACTCAGGGACAATGTCTCCTCTTGAAAGCCTGTGCCCAGCTTGAGGCCCTCCTTGCCTCTCTGCCAACCTGGACCAACATCATGCTCTTAGCAGACCAGTCATGAAGGACCTCCCACACCTGCCCTAGTGAAAGTTGTTCAGTTGTGTCCAACTCTTTGCTACTCCACGGACTACACAGTCCATGGAATTCTCCAGGCCAGAATACTGGAGTGGGTAGCCTTTCTCTTCTCCAGGGGATCTTCCCAACCAAGGGATGAAACCCAGGTCTCCCATATTGCAGGTGGATCTTTTTTACCAGCTGAGCCACCAGGGAAGCTTAAGAATACTGCAGTGGGTAGCTTATCCCTTCTCCAGCAGATCTTCCTGAGCCAGGAATCGAACCAGGGTCTCCTGCATTGCAGACAGAGTCTTTACCAGCTGAGCTACCAGGGAAGCCCTATAACCATAGAAGAAAACAGACAGAGAGGGAATTGTGTTTAGTGAAACAAGTCAGAGAGAGAAAGACAAATATTGTATGATATATCTTGTACGTGGAATTTAAAAAATACAACAAAGTGGCAAATATAACAAAAAAGAAATAGATTCACAGATATAGAGAACAAAGTAGTGGTTAACAGTGTAGGGGAGAGGCAAGATAGTAGTAAGGGATTAAGAGATAGAAACTGTCATGTATGAAATGAGGGACTTCCGTGGTTGTCCAGTGGTTAGGAATCTGCCTTGCAATGCAGGGGATGCCAGTTCAATCCCTGATCTGGGAACTAAGATCCCACATGCTGCAGAGCAACTAAGCCCACATGCTTCAACTGCTGAGCTAGTGCGCCACCCACAGAGAGTCTGTGCACCACAACGAAGATCCCACACGATGCAACAAAGATCCCGTGTGCTGCAACCAAGACCCAGCATAGCCAAATAAATTTCAAAAATGATTTTGCAAAATAAATAAATCATCTACAAGAATATATTATACAGCACAGGGAACATAGTGAATATCATCAACTATACCTTCATTTAAAAAAAAGAAAAAAAATAGAGTTATTTCCCCAAAACCACAGAATACACAGATGAAGACAGTCTCAGCACCCGTAATGGCAAATCCCTATTTCTTGATCTCCAGAAATAGAATGAATGACCAAGGGGCACAATACAAAATCCTTCTAAAACTGCTTCAAGTTGAGGTCTCACCAGGTTCCACTCATTTGAGTGGAATCAATGTCCAAGTGAATTCAGCCCATACAAGGATCATTGAAACACTGAGTCCATGGCTTAGAGGCCTGGGGTCATTTAGAAGGATGCCACAAACCCAAGCAGGGGAATCTCTTCCCTCATTTATCTCATATAAGAGGTAGATGCAGCCTCACAGAGGAGCCACTGTGAAACTTAGGGTTCAGATGGCAGAGTTGAGTGTGCCTCTAAGGGAAAGCCTCTGAGATCCGAATTTTCTCCCCTATCAGGCGCCAGCATATCTGAGAGCTCCACTATTAGAGCCAGTCCTTCAAGTTAAGGCTCTGAAGGCCCTGATTACAAGACAAAGATTTCAGAGCAAAGGCTTTTGACTGAACTTCTGCCCCTAGAGCCACATTGCCTGTTTGAATCCTAGCTCCACCCCATGCTAGCTGTGCAAACTTGGGCGAGTCAGTTAACCTCTTAACTTCTCTGCCTCATTTTCTTCAGCTGTAAAATGGGAATAATAATGAAACCTGCTCACAAGGTTAGTTTGACGACTAAATGAGTTAATACATGGAAACCTGGAGCACATAGGAAGTGCTCACCAAATGTTAACTGTTACCATTATGATGGGGTCACATTGTGAAGGGCTTTGGATGGGAGGCCAAGGAACAGTGCAGGCTCAGGTCCTGCCTGGTTCCCAGATTCTCTTCCTCCCCCTCCAAGTCTAGAGCCATTTTCCGAGGATCAACCAACCCTCTAGCTACAGACTCAGCCCATCCACCAGCTCTAGCCCAGAAGGACATCAGCAGTTCCAGCCCAGCATTCTGGGACCCTGCAGGGAGTCACCCTTACTACTGGGCCATCCCTAACCTCAGACTTCAATTATGATAACTGGGAAGCCCCCTTACTCTTGAGGCCCAGGCCCCTCTTGTCATGTCTCAGTTCTGGTTGTTAAATCCTTGCCTTTTCTCCTGCAGTTGTTTTGGCAACCTTTAACCTACACAAGAAATTGAGACAAGTCACATGAGAACCATGTAGGACCCTATATGATGAAGTGTTGGGTGTGACAGGATATAAAGATGCTGTGAAGGGGGAAGTAACTAGGATCAGAGTAGTCAAGCAGAGCTGCCTGACGAAAGCAGAGCCAGGATAGGCAGCATTTGCACTGGGATAGGCAGCATTTGCACTGACAGAAAGCGGAAGGGAAAAACGAGTCTGGTCATCTGCCCAGACCTTTATCTTAGGCTCCTAAAGCTCACTTTACAATCTCGTTTCCCAACACCTCACTGTCTATGCTCCCAACAGTTAACTGGATCATGTCCTGTATCTGGGGAGATAGCAATGCCTCTGGAAACTGAGGACAGCAGTGGCATCTCTGGATTGGAGGATGTCACAGTGATGCCCTCTGCTGATGGACAGTCATTGGAGAACTACTGAGGGTGTCCTCGAAATAAAAATAAGGCTGGATCTTCTAAGGCAGCATCAACATCATGTAAAGCCAACTGCCTCATTCTTCTTGGAGGCTTCCCAAGAGGAACAGGATCAGGCCTTTATTGTCTTTGACAAACCCTCAGAATCAGGTTCAACTTGATTGAACCAAGGCTTTCCTATAATCCTTTGGGAATCATTTGCAGGCAGTTCACCCCCTCTGCTGGCTCAGAACTGATCACCCCTACTCTCAAAAGGACAGCTTGTGGGCATGGAGCATGGACTAGATTTGTCTATACCAGTGCTTTTCAAACTATCTGCTGTGAACAGATACTTCGGTAAAACTTTTTGAAAAATAATTAGGCACTTGGATGCTGCAGCAATATCGAACTTGTATAAATGTTTCCAAACTCTCTTGCAGCATGGAGGATCTAGTTCCCTGACCAGGGATCAAACCCAGGAGGGCAGAGTCTTAGCACTGGACCAGCCGGGAAGTCCCTAGATAATATTTAAGGAATTATTGTTCATTTTTTAGGTATGATGATGTTGTATTTATAAAGCACTTATCTTTCAGAGTGACATATTAGAATATTTCTGGGTAGAATTATACAATATCTGGGACTTGCTTCAAAACAATCTGCAAGGAGGTTTAGGGGTCAGTCAGGTGGGAGCATAAGAAGGCTAAATTGGCCGTGAGCTATGGTTCTTGAAGCTGGGTAATGGGCTTCCCTGGTGACTCAGATGGTAAAGAATCTTCCTGCAGTGCAGGAGACCTGGGTTCTATCCCTGGGTTGGGAAGATGCCCTGGAGGAGGGCATGGCAACCCACTCCAGTATTCTTGCCTGGAGAATCCCATGGACAGAGGAGCCTGGAGGGCTACAGACCATGGAGTCACAAAGAGTTGACACAACTGAGCGAATAAACACACACAGAAATGGGTACATGGGAGCTTATTGTATTAATGTGTTCTCTTTGCACTGTGTATGTAGTTAATGAGCACTTGAGGTACGCGCCAGCACTGACGACTCTAAGATGAAGTAGGCATCATCTGTCCTGAGAGAGTCTTATAGCCCAGTTCCCAAACTCTCATCACCAAGTACCTCTTCTGTTATTCTTTATCCTGGCAAGCCCCATGTTTGAATGATTCTGATCACTAAATAAAGGTATTTACTATGAAATTTTAAAAATACTATGTATGTGTATGGTATATATACAATGGGATAGTACTCAGCCATAGAAAAGAATGAAATAATGCTATTTGCAGCAACATGGATGGTCCTAGAGATTACCATATTAAGTGAAGTAAGTCAGACAGAAAAAAAACAAGTATCATATGATATTGCTTATATGTGGAATGTAAAATATGACACAAATGAACTTATTTACAAAACAGAAATAGACCACAGACATAGAAAACAAACTTATGGTTACCAAAGGGGAAAGGAGGGCTGTAAATTAGGAGTTTGGGATTAAAGTATACACACCACTGTATATAAAATAAACAACAAGGACAACATTGTAAACCAACTATACTTCAATAAATAAATATAAAAAGACTGAAAAAAAACTTTCCAAACTCTTAATGTCCTTTCTTATCTTGTTGAGCTGGCATCTGCCCACAGACCACATTGTTCTTGACCTCTCTGGATTCCATCCACTCAGTGAGGAGATGCTGGTAGATGGATGTGGCCTCCCCATGAAAGGCTGGCTCTGAAAGATTCTGCCCAGTCCCTGCCCAAAGCAATGATGAAAGGGAGGCCAGACTGGAAGAAGATCTGCCACTTGCTGGCAACCCTGATGACCTTGGACAAGTTACCTAATCTCTCTGAGTTTCTGGATCTGTAAAACGGGGACAGTGTCTGGCAGTACCTTTCTTATGAAGCTGTTGTGAGAGTTAAATGAGATGCAATACATGGAAAGCAGTTGGCCCAGAGCCTGGCATGTTGCTCTTCCTGTGTGCTTACTGAAACAATACTGTCTATGAGGCAGGTGGATTAGAGGCCACACTGTGTATTGGTTAAGATCCCAGGTTTGGGAGTCATTCCATTTTTGGCTTGGAGTGCCAGCATGACCATCTATTCCATTTTGTCAACTGTGAATTGGACATACCACTCGGAGCTCCCTTCCAGGGTCATGAGGATTCAGTGCTTGGCTGTGTGTGTGTGTGTGTGTTGTTGTTGTTGTTGTTGTTGTTGTTGTTGTTGTTGTCTGCTCTGGGTCTTATTTGCAGCATGCAGGATCTAGCTTCCTGACCAGGGATCAAACCCCAGGCCCCCTTCATTGGGAGTGCAGTCTTAACCACTGGACCACCAAGGAAGTCCCTGAGCTCTGTGACTTGCACATAGTAAGTGCCTGATGACTGGTGGTTAGATTCCAGATTTGCAAGTGTCCTCCTTCTAAGCCTGCCCCTTTCTCTTCTGTAGACCACCTGAAGGAAAAAGAGCCCCCAGCTGGGAGTTATTAATAAGATCATCAGTCTTCCCTCCTTCTGGTGTCACCAGAAATCATGTGTCATTGAACCAGCCAGGGTCTTTTGGTTGTAATAGAGGGAGCATGGGCACTGGACCCAAACAGGTCTGTTTGAATACTAGCTCTATCACATACTAGCTGTGTATCCTTGAGTTCATTTCTTTGCCTGTCAGGACCTCAGTTGTCTCATTTGTAAAATGGAATCAGTGTAATAAACCAGTTGTCTCTAAAGTGACATGTACAAGACGATACATTGAGGTGTACGAAGAAAATATTCCAGCTTTAATTTAAATTTATTTTGAAGCAAAAAGATAAAAGACATTAAACTATAATGTACCCAAGACATGTGGTGACACTGGCACCCTCATTTGATCTGTTTGTAAGATGGACACTGATGGGTATATCCTGAAGAAGGAATGGTAAATTCACAGCACAGAAGGGTTTGGTGGTGGCATCCACCCTCTTTCATTTTTAGCCTATTGAAAAGTTCTGTAATGTCTGTGTTGGGTTCTGAATTTACAGATTATATCATCTGGTTTTAACTAAACCAGTTCTCCTCAAATGGAAAAGTGGTTTGAAAAGATTCCGACAAATAAACCACAGCCTGAATGAAGACTATGAAGAATACAAGTGGGCAACAGGAAAATGGCAAAACTGATTCATCTCCCATTCCTAGTATAAGCTTTTCATCAGCTCCACTTAAAAGCATTATAAAAACAACAATGAACAAATTGGTTCTGATAAGAAATCAGCACCCAAAAAAAAAAAGAAAGAAAGAAAAAGAAAACATCAAGAAAGCTACTTACGGAATTCCCTGGCAGTCCACTGGTTAGGACTCCACTCTTTCACTGCCAGCATTGGGTTCAGTTCGTGCTCAGGGAAATAAGATCCCACAAGCCGTGTGACATGCCCAAAAGAAAAAAAAAAAGTTCAACCTGGAAAAAAAGAAAGCTATTTAAAATATGATTCATGTCTGCTATGTTAATAAAAAACTCATTTTAAGTGTATACTTTGCTTTGATATATTAGCTAATAATGATATGAAGCTATCATGATTAGCAAGAACTTTAAAATCTGCTTTCCTGGTGGCTTAGATGGTAAAGAATCTGCCCGCAATGCAGGAGACCAGGGTTTGATCCCTGGGTAGAGAAGATCCCCTGGAAGAGGGCATGACAATCCATTCCAGTATTCTTGCCTGGAGAATTCCATGGACAGGAGGGCCTGTTGGGTTACAGTCTATGGGGTCACAGAGTCAGCCACGACTGAGTAACTAACACATACATAGTTAATATACAATGTTTGTTAGTTTCTGCTGTACAGCAAAGTGACTCAGTTATACATCTACATATATCCACTCTTTTTTAGATTCTATTCCCATGTAGGTCATTACAGAGTATTGAAACTCTTTAATTTTTTTTAATGCCTTGCAGGAAAACTGGAAAAGCAGTTTTTTACTCTAATGATACGGGCTACCAAAGGAAAGACAGAAAGAAGATGTTGTATGAACAAAATGACTAATTTTTTTCCAAGTGCTACTTTGACAGGAAGTTTTTTCAAAAGGTGGGGGTGAACTTCAAAGTAAGTTTACTGAAAAAGTTGGCAACCTTTCACAGCAAAGATATTGAAGCCTAAAATGTACAAAGTGCTAAAAGATTTATCAGTAGGGTACAGAGAGGACTTCCCTGGTGGTGCAGTGATTGGGATCCACCTACCAATGCAAGGGATATGGGTTCAGTCCTTGGTTTGGAAAGATTTGGGAAGGCATGTGGAAACTAACATGTGGAAACTAACAAACATTGTTACCAACTAAGGTCACTAACTAAGATGGTGACCCACAACTACTAAAGCCTGACTGCTCTGGAGCCTGTACTCTGCAACAAGAGAGTAGCCCCTGCTCAGCGCAACCAGAGAAAGCCTACACACCGCAACAAAGACCCCTTGTAGTAAAAAATAGGTAAATAGATAATTTTTTGTTAAAAAGAATTGTGATTGACTTTAAAAATATAGTACAGAAACTAGACTTCTGAAATGTTCACAGTAGTCTATTTTGTAACAAGGTAGGGAGTGACACTCCCTTTGTCACTTTCTTAACTTCTGTGTTATCACATAGAGGTTAGCTGGTTATTTTGTGGCAGGGAACTTAAAAGAGTTTTCAGACTAAAAGATAAAATTTCCCTTCACAGAAAAATGCATTTTAAATTTACTGACCTTTTCTGTAGGGTCCTTTAAGAGTCAGTGGGTATTTTTTTAAACAGTTATAATAAATACACCCCCATGTCAGTCTTCAAGGTTAAGTTGAGAGTTCAACAGTGAGTGAGGAAAATAACTGCTTTGGAAGGAAACTTAGTTCATGGAGAGAACATTTGGAGAACAGATATTTGTGTTTTCATTGTTATGTAATTTTATTGCCAAAAATGATGTAAGTTGCATACCTAGAAAACCTCTCATATCTACACACTTAAAATCTGGGACTGAAAATGTCTACCCTGTTTTAAAATCTTTCAATTGTAGAGTTTTGGTGGATTTCAAACCCATTTGTTAAAAACACAAAAGTGCAACAAGTGCTGATTGGTTGGTAAAAATTAATAATTGGCATCAGGAAAGGAGATGGCTTACCAGCTAAACTTTATCAAAAAACATTGCATAATTGGGGGGTGGAATTGAAAAAGAATCGTGATGACATGGTAAATGCAGCCTCTGGAATCTGCCTTCCATTGAGAGTTATTCAAACATCTTTCTCATCTATGACAGTCACTGCAACCAAGTGCTGAAACAAACTAAACTTAGATCCACACCTTCACATAGCTGTATTATAGTCTATAATTATAGCTGTATTACTATATTACTATATGGTTTTTCCAGTAGTCATGTATGAATGTGAGAGTTGGACTGTGAAGAAGGCTGAGCGCCGAAGAATTGATGCTTTTGAACTGTGGTGTTGAAGACTCTTGAGAGTCCCTTGGACTGCAAGGAGATCCAACCAGTCCATTCTGAAGGAGATCAACCCTGGGATTTCTTTGGAAGGAATGATGCTAAAGCTGAAACTCCAGTACTTTGGCCACCTCATGAGAAGAGTTGACTCATTGGAAAAGACTCTGATGCTGGGAGGGATTGAGAGCAGGAGGAGAAGGGGACGACAGAGGATGAGATGGCTGGATGGCATCACCGAATCGATGGACGTGAGTCTGAGTGACCTCCGGGAGTTGGTGATGGACAGGGAGGCCTGGCGTGCTGTGATTCATGGGGTTGCAAAGAGTTGGACACGACTGAGCGACTGAACTGAACTGAACTGATATTCACCCAAGGTTTTTTTTTAATGAAGTGTATGCAGTCACATTCTCTGCAGGGAAAAAATGTATTCATGACATCGTAGTGAGAGCCAAAAGAGTTTTTTGTACTGCAGATATTATAAAAAGTTTAAACGATATTTCATCTTTATCTCATCCTTTTAAAATGTCCTTTTGATGTATGCTTTAGAACATACATAATGTATTAATAGAGTAACATGTACATCATTTTACAAAACACTTAAATATTGAGAATGCTTCTCAAAATATTTTCAGTAGAGAGATGTACAATCAAAAAAGTTGAGAGACCTCTGCTTGAATAGTGCCTACGTTGTTGTAGGCATCAACCAGGTCATGAATGCAATGTGCTGGGCACACAATAAGTCCTCGGTGAATACTGGCTCTTACCATATCCTCTATATGAGTAATGCATTAGAGGCACTGTGAAATGGTGAAAAGCAAGAGCCTTACAACATTGTAAAGCAACTACACCCCCATAAAAAAAGAAAGAAAAGCAAGAGCCTTGCCTTCAGGCAAAGTTGGATGTATTCCCTTGCCATTTACTAGCTGCAAGAATGTGACCAATTAATTTCTCTGAGCCTCAAGTTCTCATTATTCCCCAACTCCTAGAGCTGTTATAAAGATTAAGAGGAAAAAAAAGAACAAGAGAGATGATGCACTCTTGGTAACAGTTTTATTGAAATATAAATCACATACCATAAACACCACCATTATAAAGTGAAATGAACCATCCAGTGGGTTTTTGTACATGCACAAGGTGGGACACCATCACCAATATCTAAGTCCAGAACACTTTCATTACCCCAAGAGGAAACCCAGTGGCAGTCATTCTCCGCATTCCCTTCCCCTCCCCAACTCTCCTCACCCAGCCTAGGCAACCTACTTTCTGTGTCTGTGGACCTGCCTCTTCTGGACATTGCATACAAATAGAATCAGCCTGCATGCAGTCTCTTGTGTCTGGCTTCTTTCACTTTAGCACAATGCTTTCAGGGTTCCTCTATGTTGTATGTCGCATGTATCATTACTTCATTCCTTTTTGTCACCAAATCATATTTCACTGCATGGATATAGCACATTTTGCTTATGCATTCACCAGTGGACGGGCATTTTGGCTGTTTCTGCATTGTGGCTATTGTGAATACTCATGCATGATAAAGCAGGTTTAATGTTTAGCATGGAGCCTGCCAAGCACCTAAGTGCTCAATACCAGCATGTGGTTGCTGTCCATGTTATTAGGGAGTGCTACATTGGGCGATGGGCGCCTGGATGTCAAAAAGAGAGGTGGAAGTCACCAGGGACAGTATTCACTTTCTGCACAATGTCACAGAGAGCTATCCCTGCCCACCGCACCCAAATGAGTAAGGCAGTGTGACCCAGAGGCATGAGCACAGGTCTGGCTCCATCACTTTTGAGCTGCATGATACAGGGCAGTTCACTTAACTTCTCTCAGTCTTGTGTGAGAGAGTTGGCTATAAATACTGTTTTCTCTACATAACTCACAGCCTTGCTGCCTGGATCAAAGAGATAATTTAAAAATATGAAAGCACTTTGAAAACCATAAAGCATTATCATTGCAAGTCTTACATATTACAGAAACTCACACCTCTCGAATAAAGTAAGGAAACATTTGTTCTATTCATCACCCTCCTTCTCTCTCCAGATTGTTCACATTCTCTTCAACATGACACCCTGACCTTCTCACCACAGCCCATATGGCTAGTACCTCCTTCCTTGAATCTACTTAAGGGCCAAGGGTGAGCAGCCTGATCCTGGGTAGAAACCTGAATTCACATCAATAAAGGGCCTGCAATGTCTCTGTTCCCAGGTAGAAATCTGTTTGACCTTTCTGGTTTTCTTCAGTTCAATTCACTTCAATCTTTCCCAGCATCAGGGTCTTTTCAAATGAGTAAGTTCTTCGCATCAGGTGGCCAAAGTACTGGAGTTTCAGCTTGAACATCTGTCCTTCCAATGAACACTCAGGACTGATCTCCTTTAGGATGGTCTATTTGGATCTCCTTGCAGTCCAAGGGACTCTCAAGAGTCTTCTCCAACACCACAGTTCAAAAGCATCAATTCTTCGGCACTCAGCTTTCTTAGTAGTCCAACTCTCACATCCATACATGACTACTGGAAAAACCATAGCCTTGACTAGACGGACCTTTGTTTGCAAAGTAATGTTTCTGCTTTTTAATATGCTGTCTAGGTTGGACATAACTTTTCTCCCAAGGAGTAAGCATCTTTTAATTTCATGGCTGCAGTCATCATCTGCAGTGATTTGGAGCCCCCCCCCAAAAATGATCACAGTTTATTGTGATCCACGCAGTCAAAAGCTTTGGCATAGTCAACAAAGCAAAAATAGACGTTTTTCTGGCACTCCCTTGCTTTTTCGATGATCCAGAGGATGTTGGCAATTTGATCTCTGGTTCCTCTGCCTTTTCTAAAACGAGCTTGAACATCTGAAAGTTCACGGTTCACGTATTGCTGAAGCCTGGCTTGGAGAATTTTGAGCATTACTTTACTAGCGTGTGAGATGTGTGCAATTGTGCGGTAGTTTGAACATTCTTTGGCATTGCCTTTCTTTGGGATTGGAATGAAAACTGACCTTTTCCAGTCCTGTGGCCACTGCTGAGTTTTCCAAATTTGCTGGCATATTGAGGGCAGCACATTCACAGCGTCATCTTTCAGGATTTGAAACACCTCAACTGGGATTCCATCACCTCCACTAGCTTTGTTCGTAGTGATGCTTCCTAAGGCCCACTTGACTTCACATTCCAGTCTGGCTCCAGGTGAGTGATCACACCATCGTGATTATCTAGGTCATGAAGATCTTTTTTGTACAATTCTTCTGTGTATTCTTGCCACCTCTTCTTAATGTCTTCTGCTTCTGTTAGGTCCATACCATTTCTGTCCTTTATCGAGCCCATCTTTGCATGAAATGTTCCCTTGGTATCTCTAATTTTCTTGAAGAGATCTCTAGTCTTTCCCATTCTCTTGTTTTCCTCTATTTCTTTGCATTGATCACTGAGAAAGTCTCTTATCTCTTCTTGCTATTCTTTGGAACTCTGCATTCAGATGCTTATATCTTTCCTTTTCTCCTTTGCCTTCTGCTTCTCTTCTTTTCATAGCCATTTGTAAGGCCTCCTCAGACAGCCATTTTGCTTTTTTGCATTTCTTTTTCTTGGGGATGGTCTTGATCCCTGTCTCCTGTACAATATCATGAACCTCAGTCCATAGTTCATCAGACACTCTATCTATCAGATCTAGACCCTTAAATCTATTTCTCACTTCCACTGTATAATCATAAGGGATTTGATTTAGGTCATACTTGAATGGTCTAGTAGTTTTCCCTACTTTCTTCAATTTAAGTCTGAATTTGGCAATAAGGAGTTCACAATCTGAGCCATAGTCAGCTCCCAGTCTTGTTTTTGCTGATTGTATAGAGCTTCTCCATCTTTGGCTGCAAAGAATATAATCTGGTTTTCTTAATGTCTAATAATAGTTGGAGCGCCCTCTTGTGTCTCCACATGGTAACACCTCAGGCCTCTTCAATGAGGTGATATTTTTCTTCACCGTCAGTAAAAGATGTAACGGAAATTTTTTTTCTTCTCACACTTCATGGCCCACGCTTGACACTTGGACTCCAGTTAAGCCATTACAGCTCGAGTCTTAGGCAGGCTTCCTGCTTACACTCAGGCCTAAAGATTTCTTTCTGCTCCCTGCCCACATCTTTCTCTTCAGTTACTTTGAAAAACCGTGTTCTCATCATACACAGATTTCAGCTTGGTCTTACCACCTTCTATTATTCCAAGCTTACCCAGCTCCCAAAGTAAGATCATACTTTTTTATAAAAGGGGAAAAAAGCAAATCCAAAACACTAAAAAGAGGATGTTTTAAGTGTTTACTAAATATGATTTGTTCTATAACCTAAGGAAAAGATATTCAGAATGTTAAACCTTTCACAGGGATCCCTTCAGAGGCCCTGACACTTGGAAAGAGGCAAATGACAACCAGAGGCAGTGATGTCTGTCAGTGTGTGCACATGTGCACACACACATGAACACACATTTACACACTCACAGTCAAGCTCTTTTGCTCAGTGAGAAAGAAGCTTTCTCTCTTACTGAGAATCATGTGGTGATATCAGCACAGGTCTTTGGAGGAAAGGAGACTTATCATTGATATCTGGAACCTTAAGAATGTTCCCTGCTCCTGCCCTAGGGAACTTTACTTCTCATATTTCACACAATCTGCTCATATCTGCTCTACATTCATGGATTTCTTAATATCTATATTTATTTATTTGACTGTACTATGTCTTAGTTGTGGCATACAGGATCTAGTTCCCAGACCAGGGATCAAATCCAGGTCCCCTGCATTGAGGGTGTGGAGTCTTAGCCACTGGACCACCAGGGAAGTCCCCCCATGAATTTTTCTGAATCCATGAGCTCCATTGGCAAACTCCACTGTGAGCCAGATACACACGCTCTTGACTTCTCCTGGGGTGAATTTGTACACCTTCTCCTGTGTGCAAATTAAATTTTTGTAATTCAATTATGATTTCCCACCAGCCTCCAATAAGATTTCTGAGCTGTACTCCTCATCAAGTTTGATTTTCAATACTTCAGCTTAAAGTTTCTCTGCGTCCTTCCATCCTCTCTGACAGCTAAACCTTATCTGGAAAATGAAAACCCTGACTAAGGAAACATTAACAGTTCTTATAGTTTGAATATTCCAGGACAAATAAACAAACCCCCAGAAACACTGGAGAGGCTGCCATTTGGAAAAGATACCAAGTACCACCATTTAAGGGCTTCCCCGATGGCTCAGTGGTAAAGAAACCACCTACCAATGCAGGAGACACAAGAGACATGGGTTCGATTCCTGGGTCAGGAAGATTCCCTGGCGGAGGGGTAGGGGGTAGGGGGTGAGGGGGTTGGGGGTGGGGGGAATGGCAACTCACTTCAGTCTTCTTGCCTGGGAAATCCCATGGACAGAGGAGCCTGGTGGGGTAGTCCATGGGGTCTCAAAGAGTCAGACACAACTTAGCAACTAGAACAACAACCACTACCACCATTCGAAATCCAAACCTTCACCCTACATCCAACTTTTCAAGAGGCCATCTCCAAAGGCTTTAAGGGTTTTGCCCCATTCCCTTGGAGGGGGAGTAGCTGCCTCAGAAGATGGGCATTTTGGGCTTAGGAGGGTCTGTACTATCTCTTCTGCTTTCTGCTCTCTTCACCCCACTCCAGAGACCTGTTGATTGAAGAAAAACACACAACCTAGAAGTTGCAAGTTCCGTCTTATTCGGGGGACTTACTGAGGACTATAGCCCAGGAGATGGCCTCTCAGAGAGCGCTGAGGAACTCTTTCAAAGAGGTAAAGGAGGAGCCAGGATATATGGAGCTCTTGAAGAAAAAGTAAAAGCATGTGTTTGAATATCAAAGATTACTGCTAATCCCCCCCAAAATAGATATCTCAAACTAGTGATTTTAGCCCTTTCCTGAGTATGGCAAGATGTAAGAGCCTGGGCTTATTGAAAGTATTCCTTATATAAGCATCTAAACTCTCTGGGGCCAGTATCCTTTTTTTCTCCATCCTGAGTTTCAGTCAGAGCACACAGGGTGGAGGGATGCAGGGGGTCATCGGCTGCAGTGGCCAATGGCTTGATGGCATTTCTTTACTGGAATGACAAGCACATTCTTTGTCCACAGACCCTGTCTACTGAAACAGAGATGGGCGCTGTGGTTCTGCTGAATCGTGTATGCAATTGGTGACCTATACAAAGCACTTACTAAGTAAAGAGCTGCTAGGGCGGCACCCTGGCTTTGGTCTCTGGCAACAGTTAAGCAAGGGCACGTGCATCCTGGGTCTGTGCCTTTGCGGTCGTTGAACTGGAACCAGAGATAATGTTACTGCTGATAGGGAAGGGAACTACCTGCTTAGTGGTGAGGAAAATTAACAGTTCAAGCATTCTTCCATCCTGCATTCTCCATGCTGGCATTTTGATTAAAAAAAAACACTGTTGCAGCTGTTTGCATATTCTGGAAGTGTGTGTGGTTTGGTGTTTACAGATTTGAGGTTGTGGAGGGAAGTTTCTAGAGCAACGGAAGTAGCTGCTTGTCAGTCAGGGTTCATTTTGAAAATGAAAGCCTGAAAGCTTGGGGCCCACTCTGGGCCTGGTCTCTGAGGAATCAGCAAAGGTCACGAGGTGGCTTTGGTTAGCTTAGTGAAGCAACCACTTGTTCACCTTTTGCTTCTGTTTCACGAACTGACCAAGTCTATGAGTTGCTTTAGGTGTCCTGCAGATTCAGTCTGGGGCAGAGATGCGGGAGTGGGATCCCCCCCTCCAGGTTCTGCGGGCAGACACCTCCCCCAACACGGGTGCATACAATGGTCCCACCCCCACCCCAGCCACATATATACACAATTACATTTCCCCAGGCTGCCAAACTAAAAGGTGGTTAAAGTATTTCTCACTCACCTACTAGGTGCACAAGGGCAGCACAACAGAGTCATCAAAGAATTTAGTTTGATTGGCATGTCAGAGCTAAGGGAGAGAAATACAACCCAGGGCAGTCTCTTCTGGCTGCTGAAGGAGTAATCCAAATAGGTGGCTGGAGGACTGAAAAGGATCATTCTGGGCAGGGGTAATCAGAGGAGGCTCAGTGGAGAAGGTGGCAACTGAGACCAACCTTGAAGGGCAGGGGGAAGAACTTCACCAAATAGAAGCTATAAGGGAGGACATTTGGGTAGAGGAGGGTGAATTCAAGATATGCTCAGGTTAGGACAAATGCACTCATTTGGCTGGAATTTGGGACTTGTGTGAGTGATTTGCAGTTGATAAGCTTGGTTTCAATGCCAGGTCCTCTGTGCCAGAACAAAGGCTATGGTGTCACCCATACCTGCTCTTCTACTTCCTTCTGGGTGACCTTGGGCAAGTGGCCTAACCTCTGTGCAAAGGGAGGATAGTAACAATACTTAGCTCTTGAGATCTTTGGGAAGGTTAATAGAATAACACATATAAGCATTTGGCAGAGTGGCACATGAAAAAAATGTTCAAAAAATGGACTACAAAGGCATAGGGTGTCATGAAGGGAAGCTCCAGATATTTAGGACTGGTCTCAAATATTTGAGGGTTAAGGTGGAAAAGCCTCTGGTACCTTCCATCACTGTGAGACCCAGTAGAGGGGCCTGGCTTAGCCTCCCTTTGGCCTAGACTATTGGAACTGTCTCCTGGCTTTCTGCATCTCCCATAATCATCTTCCTTGGTGGTGGTGGTTTAGTCATTCAGTCATGTCCAACTCTTGCGACCCCATGGACTGTACCCTGCCAGGCTCTTCTGTCTATGGGATTCTCTAGGCAAGAACACTGGAGTGGGTTGTCATTTCCTTCTCCAGGGGATCTTCCCAACCCAGGAATCAAAGCCGGGTCTCCTGCATTGCAGGCAGATTCTTTATCAACTGAGCTATGAGGGAAACCCCTAATCATCTTCCTTAAACCTACCTTAATCATAGCTGTGTCTATGGCTCAAGAACCTTCTATGGCTCCCCACTGCTCACTGACTGAACTCCCTAACATGGGGGAGGGTGTGGGAGATGCAAGAACTAACGTTTATTGAGAGAAGAAAAGAACAAAGAGGAGGCTGTTAGGAGTGAAAAGGTAAAACAGCCTCCTCTTTTAAAAACCCTAAAACAATGAATTCCCAGAAATCAGCAGGTCCTTCTAGAAGAGAGCAGGATACATCTCCCAAGAGGGTAAGGCGTTCCTGGCCAATGACTGATTCACCTGCTTCTTCACGGCTAGTCAGGAAAGGTTAAAGAGGAGATGAGGACAGAGAGCTGGGTAGGGAGCCCCCGGAGGAGAAGCAGGATAATACTGTTGTTTAGTCGCTAAGTCCTGTCCAGCTCTTTTTTGACTCCATGGACTGTAGCCCACCAGGCTCCCCTGTCCATGGGACTTCGCAGGCAAGAATACTGGAGGGGGTTTTCATGCCCTCTTCCAGGGGATCTTCTCGACCCAGGGATCCAGCCCACGTCTCTTACGTCTCCTGCATAGGCAGGCGGATTCTGTACCACTGAGCCATCAGGGAAGCCCTAAGCAAGGGCTCAGTTCCCTGAAAGGGCTCCCGCCTGGACCCTTTCCCGAGTTTCTCTGCAGGAATCGGGGCAACTGCGGGAAGGGGTCAAGGCACAAAAGGGGAGTGCAAGGGAACCCTAGTCACACGGGGCAGCCAGGCCACCTCCCCGAATGCGAGGCGCGGGACAAAGGCGGCTCAAGGACAAAGTGCACGGAGACTTCTGAGGAGATAAGAGGGAAGGACGAAGGAAGGGGCGGGGAGCTAGCGCCCCGGAGCCTTAAAGATCACGCTCCCGGAGGCCTGGGCTGGAAGCCGAGCTCAGTTCGCCGGCGAGGGGGTTCCCTGGATCCTCTTCACCCCGGTAGCTCTGGGGATTCAGAGAACCCTGCGTTTGGAGCAGCCGGGCGGCTCCGGGCGGCTCTCGAACCCCGCTCGCAGCCCGCCCCCGCGCCCGCCCCAAGGTTGCCCTCGCCGGGCGGGAGGCGGGGCCGGCAGCTCACCTGGCCGTTTGGGGCGGGGACGCCCGAAACCTGGGGGGACCGAGGCGGCGGCTGCACCCCGGGCGCTGGAGAGGGGCTCGTCCTGGGGGCCGGGCCGGAGCTCCCACCCCTCCGCGTCGCCCCCACCCCCGCAACGCCCGGGCCCTCCCTCGGCTCGCTTGCGCTCTCCCTCCCTCTCCTCCCTTCCTTCGCTCCCTCCCTCCGAGCTCAATTGCTCAAGCTGCTTCCTTCCCCAAAGCCAGCGCCAGTTCCTCTCGGTGGGGCCCGGGAAGGGCAGCCGACGCTAGACATTGGGACCGCCGCGGCGGCCGGACCATGGCCGAGCCCCGAGGGGCCGCCAAGCCGGCCCCCAAGGCCTCCTTCGCACCGACCAAGCTGAGCCCGCGGAGCGCCCCGCAGCCCCGCCCCTCGAGAGTGGACGCCGGCAGCCTGAGCAGGTACCGGGGCAACGCCGCCGCCTCCAGGGAGCCCCCTTTCCTTGGCGCGCTGATGCCCTCGGGAACAGGCTCGGCGCGCCGGCGGGGAGCGCGGCTGGAGCTGCTGGGGCTGCAGGGGGCGGCTCCCGCCGGGTGGTTGTCCGAGGAGCGCCTGGAGGAGCAGTCCCCGGGCGGGCCGAACGGACTGGGCGGTAGCGGGCTGTGCCTGGAGCCCCGGGAGCACGCGTGGATACTGGCGGCCGCCGAAGGCCGCTTTGAGGCACTGCAGGAGCTGCTGGAGGCCGAGCCGGGGCTACTGCTGCGGGGAGACCCGATCACGGGCTACTCGGTGCTGCACTGGCTGGCCAAGCACGGGCGCCACGAGGAACTCATCCTAGTGCACGACTTTGCCCAGCGCCAGGGGCTGCGGCTCGACGTGAGCGCCCCGGGTAGCGGCGGCCTCACGCCCCTACACCTGGCGGCCCTGCAGGGCCACGATATGGTCATCAAGGTGCTGGTGGGCGCCTTGGGAGCTGACCCCACGCGCCGCGACCACAGCGGCCACCGGGCCTGTCACTACCTGAGGCCCGACGCGCCCTGGAGCCTGCGGGAGCTGTCGGGGGCCGAGGACTGGGAGAGGGCAGGCGGCCGAGACGGGAATCCTAACAACGCCAACAACAACAGCAGCAGCAGCGGCGCCGCCGCGTGGACGCTGAGACACGCCCCGAGTGCAGTGGGCGCGCAGGTCGTGGAGAAGACGGCCAGACCAGCGGTGGCGCCAGCCAAGGGGAAAGACTCCGTGGGCAGCCGGGTGGCGCAAATTCAAGGCTTTCTCCGCCATATGTTCCCCTTCTTCCAGGACCGTTGAAGGAGACGGAGACTGGAGAGCGTGGAGGGACCCCGACGCAGCGACGAGGCCTCTGTCCCGGGTGGTCCCGCGACCTGCCCCCCCACCCCCATGGGGAGGCGCCCGGGACTCAGCTCGAGCAGCAGCCATGGGCGCTGGGCCTGCCAGGAGCAGACCCCCTCGGTGTGGGTCTTGTACTACACCGGCCAAGAGACGCTGAAACCAGGCACCAAGCGGTCCTTGTGCCGAGTCCCCAAACTACAGGATTTAGGAGTTCGGGGCAGAAGCTTGGGACAAGGAAAGTTATGCTTCCAGTAGCCATTTCTTGGCAGGCAGAAGCTCTGGGTTTATTAGGAAACATGTGCTAGAAGAATGAGATAAGACTGTAAACCAGTGATCCAGAGGAGGTCTAACTGCAGGCCTGACTTAGCTATTAACAAGTTATTTTGGGGGATGAACCAGCCCTTGTCAACCTGCTCCGGAGACAAGCAGGGCTTACCGGTAGGGGACCCTTTCTAATATATCCCCAATGACTTCTTTAGCATATTAAAATGGAATGTTTTCCTTTCACATGATAAAGCTGTCATTTGAGTGACATTTTTTTTTTTTTTCATTAACCACCAAGGGAGAAGCTCCCTGTGTTTGCAGGGAGGAGGTCCAGAACAGACTCTGGACCTCACTCTCAAGAGAAAGTGGCCAAGCTGTACACCAAAGGAGCTACTTTCACCTTGGCTCTGAGTGGAAACACGCTGTTTACCTGTCTCCCAGACTCTTTGGCATCTAGGTCTGGCCTCCTGTGAGTCTCAGTCCAGAGGAGCTGTCTGCAGGGAGGTGTGTGTGTGTGTGTGTGTGTGTGTGTGTGTGTGTTGCTCAGTCGTGTCCAACTCTTTGCAACCCTGTGGACTATAGCCTGCCAGGCTTTCAGTCCATGGAATCCTCCAGGCCAGAATACTGGAGTGGGTTGCCATTTCCTTCTCCATGAAGGAAGCAGAGGGGAAGTAAAAGGAAAAAGCTTCCAGATATTTTTTTCTAATATTTCCTGGTGAGTCATGAATTTACCTTGACTTCTGCCCTCCAATGAGACACACCCCTTGGCACTTGTCTCCAAGAAAGGGCTTTAATCATCAGCATTGCGGATTTCTTTTAATTTTATTTAATATATAAGTTGTAGTTTGGTAAATTGCTCCCATTTAGAAATACTGTGAACTGAGTAGAATACAGGAGGGTTGCTTGATTGGAGCTGAATGGACGGAGAAGCAGTGGGTGTCTGGAAATCCATGCTGTCTTTGAGAACAGCAAATTTTTGAAATAGCACTGTATCCCTGGAGGCTTGGGTGGCCCTTGCAATGGACTGCTATGTCCTTAGCCCTCCCATCCCAGTCCTTGAAGGCCGGGAGGAACTGAGTCACCACCCCACACAGCCCAGAGACACCACCCTGAGTGCATCCGTCCAGGTTTCCATCTCTGCCTGGCAGGCCTGTTTGCCTCTTCTCAGCTCAAAACGTTCCCACCTGCCCTTAATAACCCATTAGACTCTTATCCATGAAATGATCCAAATTCTTCCTATTTATTCTCAGTCTGCCCCATGTCTCTAGTAACTATACCGTAAACATATTTACACAACGTTGCTGTTGTTCAATCACTAAGTTGTGTCCAACTCTTTGCAACCTATGGATTGCAGAACACTAGGCTTCTCTGCCCTTCACTATCTCCCAGAGATTGCTCAAACGCCTGTCTGTTGACTCGGTGATACCATCCAATCATCTCATCCCTGTCACTCCCTTCTCCTCCTGCCTTCAATCTTTCCCAGCATCAGGGTCTTTTCCAATGAGCTGACTCTTCCATCAGGTGGCCAAAGTATTGGAGCTTCAGCTTCAACATCAGTCCTTCCAATGAATTACTTCCAATGAATATTCAAGGTTGATTTCCTTTAGGATTGACTGGTTTGATCTCCTTGCTATCTAAGGGACTCTCAAGTTTTCTCCAGCACCACAATTTGCAAACATCAGTTCTTCAGTGCTCAGCCTTCTTTATGGTCCAACTCTCACATTCGTACATGACTACTGGAAAAACCATAGCTTTGACTATACGAACGTTTGTCGGCAAAGGAGCAAGTGTCTTAATTTTGTAGCTGTAGTCACCATACACAGTGATTTTGGAGCACAAGAAAATAAATTCTGTCATTTTCCACTTTTTCCCCATCTATTTGCCATGAAGTGATGGGACCAGATGCCATCATCTTGGGTTTTTGAATGTGAGTTTTAAGCCAGCTTTTTCACTCTCCTTTTTCACCCTCATCCAGAGGCTCTATAGTTCCTCTTCACTCTCTGCCATTAGAGTGGGATCATCTGCATATCTGAGGTTGCTGATATTTCTGTCAGCAATCTTGATTCCAGCTTGGAATTCATCCAGCCCGGCATTTCACATGATGTACTCTGTGTGTAAGTTAAATAAGCAGGGTGACAATATACAAGCTTGACATACTCCTTTCCCAATTTGGAACCAGTCCGTTGTTCCATGTTGGGTTCTAACTGTTGCTTCTTGTCCTGCATACAGATTTTCTAGGAGACAAGTAAGGTGGTCTGGTATTCCCACCTCTTTAAGAATTTTCCACAGTTTGTTGTGATCCACACAGTCAAAGGCTTTAGCATAATCAATGAAGCAGAAGTTTTTTTGGAGTTCGCTTGCTTTTTCTATGATCCAACAGATGTTGGCAATTTGATCTCTGCTTCCTCCGCCTTTTCTAAACCCAGCTTGTACATCTGGAAGTTCTCAGTTCATATGCTGTTGAAGCCTAACTTGGAGCATTTTGAGCATCACCTTGCTAGCATGTGAAATGAGCACAATTGTACTGTAGTTTGAACATTTTTTCACATTGCCTTTCTTTGGGATTGGAATGAAAACTGACTTTTTCCAGTCCTGTGGCCATTGCTGAGTTTTCCAATTTTGCTGGCATATTGAGTTGCAGCACTTTCACAGCATTATCTTTTAGGATTTTAAATAGCTCTGATGGAATTCTGTCACCTCCATTAGCTTTGTTCAAAATAATGCTTTCTAAGACCCGCTTGACTTCACACTACAGGATGTCTAACTCTAGGTGACTGATCACACCATTGTGGTTATCTGGGTCATTAAGACCTTTATGTATAGTTCTTCTGAATGTAGCATTTCTTTTTTAAAAGAAAATATTTATTTTTAATTGGAGGATAATATTGTGACAGTCTCTGCCATACATCAACATGAATCAGCCATAGGTATACATATGTCCCCTCCCTCTTGAACCTTCCTCTCCATCTCACCCCTCTAGGTTGTCACAGAGCACCACTTTGAGCTTCCTGAGTCACACAGCAAATCCCCACTGGCTATCTATTTCACACATGGTAGTGTCTGTTTCCATGCTACTCTCTCAGTTCTTCCCAACCCCTGCTTCCCCCTCTGTGTCCACAAGTCTGTTCTCCATGTCTGTGTCTCCACCACTGCCCTGCAAATATGCTCATTAGTATCATCTTTCTAGATTCCATATATATGTGCTAATTTTTCATCTTCTAAATGAACTTCTTTGGGACTTCCCTGGTGGTCCAGTGATTAGAACTCAGTGCTTTCACTGCAGGGTCCTAGTTTTGATCCTTGGTCGGGGTATTAAGATTTTACAAGCTGTGCGCCACAGCCAAAGAAAAAGAAAAAATGTAAAAGAACTTCTTTGATGTCCACAGTGGAAGGGCAAGCATCTCCTGCTTGTGGCATTTGGCATGGGCACCTGGTATAACCCTCCTCCACCCCCATGCCCATTTTCTAGATGCAAATTGGCTAACTGATGCAGGATGGTGGTTTCTGCTTCACAGCCTCTCCCAAGGTGGGTTGGGCTTGGTGAAGGCTGGCTGGGTGAAGGCCTTCCCTTCCTGCCACAGGGCTTAGAAAGAAGATTGGCATGTGACTTTGCCCCACATCCAAAGGACACTTCTAACAGTAGTCCGTTCTTATAGGAAAACTCTGAACCTCAGAATCTTAACTATAAGCAGATTCAGGGACCTACGACAAGCATCTGCCCTGTTCTGTCCAGAATGAAAACCAAGTCAGCTGGAAGATTTGAAAGCAGCTTTCTAGAGTTTTTTCCTGTCGTCAGCTATTCTTCCCACAAATTTTTTTCATCATGTGATGTTGCTTAGCCTACCTCCTCCATGTAAAATTGAGGTTTGGCTGCAGGGGACAAACTCCCATGCTGAAAACTCCGCATGCCGCACATCAAGCCATTGGCATTTCTGGTATGCTCACCCCAAGAGAAAGAACAAGTTCCCTGAGAAACTTCTTTCCAGGGGAGCAAAGCAGAGTTAAGCAGATGATGCAAATCTGCATTCTAGTGGGACAGATGGACAAGAAAAGGACGCTGAAGCAGGGCTGTAACCAGGTAAGCAACAGGGTTGGAGGAAGGGATCCTGCACAGAGGATGGGGCCTAACCCAGGCCAAAAGGTGCAGGAAAGGCTTTGGGGAGGAAGATCATACCTGATCTGAGGCTGGAGGGGTGAGCAGGAGTATGTCAGTGGAGACAGGGGAGCAGCCTCCTGGCAGGACCACTGGAGTATGTATCAGTGCACAGAGCGAGTACCAGGAGATGTGAGTCAGCCAGTTTGGCAGGAAGGTGGGAGCTGGGGAGTAATTAACAGCAACTCTGGAGAAGAAGTAGACGGGGGTCCAGATCACAAAGGGTCTTCAAGGCCATGCTAAAAGAGGAACAGAGAATTTTAACCTCGAGGTAGCTGGGAGCCATAGGTTTCTAAGCAGGGGAGAAACAGGATGGGATTTTAGAAAAATCACTCTTACAGTCCTGTGGAGGATAGATGTGTCAGGAGAGACAAGTGGGGGAAAACACATCATTCAAGCAGTGTCTTTCAGGAGAAATGCTTCAAGGAAAGCCAGGCTTCTGCTGGGAAGTTCAGAGACCCCTGTGGAAGGCAGTGGCCTTCAGACTTTGTTTTTTTTCTTCTCCATAGCCTTAGCTTGGGGCTTCCCAGGTGGCACTACCGGTAAAGAACCCGCCTGCCAATGCAAGAGATGCAGGAGGCGTAGGTTCAATCCTGGGGTGGGGAAGATCCCCCGGAGAAGGCAATGGCAACCCACTCCAGTATTCTTACCTGGAGAATCCCATGGACAGAGGAGCCTGGCGGGCTACAGTCCGTGCGGTCCCTAAGAGTCGGACACAATTGAAGAGACTTAGCACACACGCAGCCTTTGCTCAAATGAAGCTCACCTCAGAGCCCCAGATGTAAAACTGACAAGTGAGGAGCTAGTGAGGTGAATCTGGGTTGGACCTCGCCTCCCTACCCTGTGCATCCATCTTAGACCAGCGGAGGGCGCACAGTGGCCCTTGGAGCAAAATCGCCAAAAGAGCTGGAGTGGTCGAAAGCACTCAGTCTAACCTGGCTTCCAAACCTGCTACTGATTAGTGACGTTGAGCAAATCATTCACCTCTCTGAGCTGCAGTTTCCTCAGCAGTAACATGGGACCAATACAAGCTCCCTTGCAGGGATGTTCCGATGATTCGAGAAAACACAATGCACAACACCTAGCAATCCGCAGGACACATAGGAAATAAGAAATAACAGTAAATGTATTCATTAACAAATGTATTCAAGAATTTATTAGGAGACTTCCTTGGTGGTCCAGTGGTTAAGAATATGCCTTTCAATGCAGGGAACACAGGTTCAGTCCTTAGTTGGGGAACTAAGATCCCACATGGTGCCACTAAGACCAGATGCAGCCATATCAATCAATATTTTTTAAAAAGGAAAAAAAAAAAAGAATTTACTAACAAATTCTCATTTGGAAAAATTGAAAGGTACACAGCAGGTTCTAGTGGTTACCTGCATTGTCCCACCACCAAAATGTGTCCATGATTGCAGATTATTTTCCTTTTGTACTAGATGAGTGGCTGCTCCACAAAGGAGGTATTGGTTCCTCTGCTGATGTTGTTCACCGCCTACCCATTTTTACTTTAGACACAATCGAAACAAGCTCACTTACCTTGTTCTCAGCCCATAGAAGTCAAAGCAGCAACTAAGTAATTGCCCACCAGCTATTAAACAGGTTAGCTATTATTTCCAGAGAAAGTCATAAACTGGACTTAGAGCTGAACCTGAAATCCTCTGAAGAGAATAAAAGCATACAAGTTGCTCATCTCCTGATCCTGTTATCTACAGAAATGCCCCCTCCTATCCCAGCCAACATACCCTGCATTCCACACCCAGCCTCCGTCTTCGCTCTTTCCGTTCATTTTAATGAAGGGAAGGAGCATGCCTGTCTCCTTTCAAGAGGTAATACATGCTCTCAAGCCTGCCTCCTCCCACAGCCTAATTCCGTCATTTGTCCCTCTTCTGTATCTTGGAGAGCACCCTCAGTTTAGCTTAGTGCAATAAACACTTGTTGACCACCTACTAGGAGCCAGGCTTTTTGGGTGACAAACACTTCCCAGCCAAACTTTTTCAAAGGAAGGCAGTTCCCTTCACATCTCCGTTTCCTTACCTCTCTCTCTTTCTCTCTCTCTTTTTTTGCTGCCTTACAGCTGCAGGCTCCAGAGCACATGGGCTCAGTAGTTACTGTGCATGGGCTTAGTTGCTCCGCGGCATGTGGGATCTTAGTTCCCCGACCAGGAATCCCATGCATTGCAAGGCAGATTCTTAACCACTGGACCAGCAGGGAAGTCCCTCCATTTCCTCACCTCTTAATCACTCCTCTGCATTCTGGTTTCTGCCTCCGCCACAAAGGTCTCCCAGAATGACCTGAAGTGAAGTGAAAGTCGCTCAGTCGTGTCCTACTCTTTGCGATCCCATGAACTATACAGTCCATGGACTTCTCCGGGCTAGAATACTGGAGTGGGTAGCCTCTCCCTTCTCCAGGGGATCTTCCCGAGCCAGGGTCTCCTTCTGCACTCCGGGCAGATTCTTTACCAACTGAGCTATCAGGGCCCAGCTGCCAAAGAGAAGTCCTCACCTTTGTTCACTTCTTGGCAAGCATGCACGTGTGTGTTTGTGTTCAGTTGCTCAGCTGTGTCCAACTTCTTGTGACCCCATGGACTGTAGCCCACCAGGCTTCTCTGTCCATAGGATTTCCCAGGCAAGAATCCTGGAGTGGGTTGCCATTTCCTTCTCCAGGGGATCTTCCAGACCCAGGGATCAAACTCGCATCTCCTGCATTGGCAGGTGGATTCTTTACCACCCATCATTTCTTGACACCACTGGCCAGTGTGGACTACTTCCTCCTCCTTGAAACTCTCTTCTCTAGTCTTCCATGACTTCCTATGGCTTCAGTTGCTGGCACTTACCAGGCTAAAGTCCTGGAAAGTTCTCTTTACTTTACATTCTCTCCCTAAGACATTTCATTCTTTCCCCACTCAACCCACCCCCACTCTGCTCCAGCCACACAGTCCTCACTGTTCCTCAAAAGAGCTGTGTTCTCCTGAGCTCTGGGATTCCTATATGCTATTCCCTGTTTAGAAACACTCTCCCTCTATTCCTTGCCCCCTTTTCCCTGGTCTACTCTTACCCTTCAAATGTCAGTTTAAATGTCACCTCCTTGGGGAAGTCTTCTCTGACCCTCAGGCTATGTTTGAACTGCACCTTTGCTAATCCTTATCACACCTGAGACGTTATCCACGCAGTTATTAGACTGATATCTCCCCTGCTCCATGTATATGTGCATGCTCAGTCGTTCAGTTGTGTCCAACTCTTTGTGACCCTGAGGGCTGCAGCCTGCCAGGTACCTCTGACCGTGAAATTTTCCAGGCAAGAATACTGGAGCGGGTTGCCATGCTCTTCTCCATGGGAGTCTTCCTGACCAAGGGATCGAACCTGCGCCTCCTGTAGCTCCTGCATTGCAGGTAGATTCTTTACCCCTGAGCCACCAGGGAAGCCTAGTATCCAGAATATATACAGAACTCCTACAATTCAACAAAAATATAAACAGCCTGATATAAAAAGTGGCAAACACTTGAATAGACACTTCTCAGAGACATGCAAATTGCCAACAAGCACAGGAAAATGTGCTCAATGTCATGGCTGGTAGGAATGTAAAATGGTACAGTCACTTTGGAAAATAGTATGCCATTTCCTCAAAAGTTAAACATGGGATTATTATATGTAATACTGTGATTTATGGGGCTATCCAGGTGGTGCAAGTGGTAAAGAACCCGCCTGCCAATGCAAGTAGATGTGAGACTTGGGTTCAATCCCTGAGTCAGGAAGATCCCCTAGAGAAGGAAATGGCAGCCCACTCCAGTATTGCCTGGAGAATCCCATTGACAGAAAAGTCTGGTGGGCTACAGCCTATGGGGTTGCAAGCAGTAGGACATGACTGAAGTGACTTAGCATGCACTCATGCAATGGGTTGCCATTTCCTTCTCCAATGCATGAAAGTGAAAAGTGAAAGTGAAGTCGCTCAGTCGTGTCCGATTCCTAGGGACCCCAAGGACTGCAGCCCACCAGGCCCCTCCGTCCATGGGATTTTCCAGGCAAGAGTACTGGAGTGGGGTGCCATTGCCTTCTCTGAAAATTTATGATAAAAAACATGTATTTAGTCTTCAACCCCATTCCTGGTGCAGAGCTGCTCCTAAAACCCTTGGAATTTCCTACGATAAGAGTGATAAAGGTGGCTTTTGTATGTTAAAAGATGACTTTGGGGAAAGCCCTTAGGTAACCTAAAGTTAGGGGCTGGTTGCCAGGGGAACCAAAGGTGCGAGGAGGGGGTGGAATTTTCAGTACCACCCCTCCCACCAACCTCCAGGAGGAGAGAGGGGCTGGAGGTTGAATCAGTTATTGGCCAGTGATTTAATCAGTTGTGCTTATCTAATGAAGCTTCTGTTAGTGCGTGTGTGCTACGTCATTTCAGTCATGTCTGACTCTTTGTGACACTATGAACTGTAGCCCACCAGGCTCCTCAGTCCATGGGAATTCTCCAGGCAAGGATACCGGAGTGCCATGCTCTCCTCCAGGGGATCTTCCCCTGGATCTTACCTGCCCAGGGATTGAACCTGGGTCTCCTGCATTGCAAGCAGATTCTTTACTGCTGAGCCACCAGGGAAGCCCAATGGAGGACAGGGTTTGGAGAGTTTCCAGGTTGGTTAAACACATGGTGATTTGGGGAACATGGCACGTTCAGATTGGGCATGGAAGCGCTTAACCTGTTCTTCATACCTTGCCCTTTGCGTCTCTTCCATCTGGCTGTTTCTGGGTTACATCATTTTATAATAAACCAGTGATCTAGTACACAGGATGTTTCTCAGAGTTCTGTGAGCCTCTCTAGCAAATGAATCGATCCCAAGCAGGGGATCTCTGATTTATAGCCAGTCGATCAGTACAGGTAACAACCTGCACTTGCAACTGGCCTGTGAAACCCAAGGGGTGTGGTAGTTGGAAGCTCCCATCTGTAGCCTGTCAGTCAGAAGCACAGGTGAGAGTCTGGGGTTGTGACAAGCATCTGAAGGGGTGGGGCCAGGGACAGTCTTGTGGGATTGAACCTTGGACCTATGGAAACTGATGCTGTCTATGTGTAGTGTCAGAAATGAGTTGCATTGTAGAACACTCAGCTGGTGTTGGAAAATTGTTCGTTGTTCAGTTCAGTCAGTTCAGGTTGCTCAGCTGTGTCTGACTCTTTGCGACCCCATGGATTGCAGCATGCCAGACTTCCCTGTCCATCACCAACTCCTGGAGCTTACTCAAACTCATGTCCATCGAGTTGGTACCAGAACCTATTTACCATATGACTGAGCAACTCCACTCCTAGGTATCTACCCAAGAGACATGAAAATATAAACATATGTGAATGTTCATAGCAGTATTATTCATAATAACCAAAAGATGGAAACAATGCTGTTTTCTATCAACAGAGGAAAGGACAAACAAAATGTGATGTAGCCATACAATGGAATCTTATCCAGTCATGAAAAGTGATGAAGTACTGATTCATGCCAGCTTCCCTGGTGGCTCAGTGGTAAAGAATCCGCCTGCCAATGCAGGAGACACGGTTTTGATCCCTGGGTTGGGAAGAGTCCCTGGAGAAGGAAATGGCAACCCACTCCAGGATTCTTGCCTGGAAAATTCCATGGAGAGAAGGAGCCTGGCAGGCTACAGTCCATGGGGTCAATAAAGAGTCTGACATGACTTGGCGACTAAACCACAATTGATTCTTGCTATAATATGAATGATCCTTGAAAATATTTGCTAAGTGAAATAAGCTAGTCACAAAATTCCACATATTATATAGTTCCATTAATATGAAATGTCCAGAATAGGCAAATCCATAGGGACAGAAAGAAGACTAATGGTTGCCTAGCATTGAAGAGGATGAGGGATGGGAGGGGGGTGATAGCTAAAGGGTAGGACATTTTTTTAATCATTTTTTTTAATTGGGACTTCCCTGGGCCCAGTGGTTAAGACTCTGCACCTCCACTATGGGAGGCAAGGATTCAATCCCTGGTTGGGGAAATCAGATCCTGCATTCAGATTCTTTCCCATTATAGGTTATTACACGATTGCATATCGTTCCCTGTGCTGTACAGTAGGTCCTTGTTGTTTATCTATTTTATATATAGTAGTATGTATATGTTTATCCCAAGCTTCTAATTTCTCTCCATCTAATCCTCTTTTTTTCCCTAATTCTTTTTGGTTTGTTTTCTATGTCTGTGACTATTTTTGTTTTGTAAATAAATTCATTTGTGTCTTTTTTTAGATTCCACATATAAGCAATATATTTGTCTTTCTCTGTCTGATATACTTAATATGATAATCTCTAGGTCATGTTGCTGCAAATGGCATTATTTAGTTCTTTTTTATAGCTAATTTTCCAATATATATCTGTACTACTTCTTTATCCATTCCTCCGTTGATGGACATTTAGATTGCTTTATTATTACAAATAATGCTGCAATGAACATTGGGGTGCATGTATCTATTCGAATTAGAGTTTTCTCTGGATGTATGCTCAGGAGTGGGACTGCAGGATCATATGGTAGCTCTAGTTTTACTTTTTTAATGAACCTCCATACTGTTTTCCACAGTGGCTGCACCAGTTTGCATTCCTACCAGGGAATGCAGGGAGTGCAGGAAGATTCCCTTTTCTCCACACCCTCTCCAGCATTTAGTGTTTGTAGACTTTTTTTTTTTTTTGTAGACTTTTTAATGATGGCCATTCTGACTGGTGTGAGGTGATACCTCATTGTAGTTTTGGTTTACAAACTACAATGAAAAATTGAGTGATATTGAGCATCTTTTCATGTGCTTGTTGGTCATCTGTATGTCTTCTTTGGAGAAATGTCTATTTAGGTCTTCTGCCCATTTTTTGGTTGGGTTAGGTTTTTAAATATTTTTATTCATTTATTTGGCTGTGCCAGGTCTTAGTTATGGCACTTGGGATCTTCAATCTTTGTAGCAGCATGTGGAATCTTTAGTTGCATGTGGGATCTAGTTCCCTGACCAAGAACTGAACCAAGACGTCCTGCATTGGGACCATGAAGTCTTAACCACTGGACCAGCAGGGAAGTCTGACATTGGTTTTTTTTATATTAAACTATATGAGTTGTTAGCATTTTTGGGAAAATTAATCTCTTGTCAGTAGCATCATTTGCAAATATTTTCTCCCAGCCGATAGGTTGTCTTTTCTTTTTGTTTATGGGTTCCTTTGCTATGCAAAAGCTTTTAAGTTTAATTGGATCTCATTTGTTTATTTTTGGTTTTAATTTATTTCCATTACTCTAGGAGGCAGATCCAAAAATATTGCTGTGATTTATGTCAAAGAATGTTCTGTGTATGTTTTCCTCTAGGAGTTTTAAAGTATCCGGTCTTACATTTATGTCTTTAATCCATTTTGAATTTTTTTTTAATTTTGGGTTTATTTTTTGTATATGATGTTAGAGAATGCTCTAATTTAATTTGTTTGCATGTAGCTACCTAGTAGTCCCAGCATCACTTATTGAAGAGACTGTATTTTCCCCATTGTATTTTCTTGCTTCCTTTGTCATAGATTAATTGACCATAAGTACATGGGTTTGTTTCTGGGCTTTCTATTGGAAATTTCTTTTTAAGGTGACAAAAATGTTCTAAAATTGACTGTGGTAATGGTTACACATATCTGTAAATATACTAAAAACCACTGAACTCTACACTTTAAATGAGTGAATTGTATAGTCTGAATTGTACTTTAATAAAGCTGTTATTTAAAAAATAATTTTAAAAAAAAAGAAAGAAAGAGAAAGAACCAGAGACAAATATCCTCTTAGATTTGAGAGCAGTGAGAACACACACGGAGTTATTGAATTAATGCAAGAGAAGTGAGGAGGGGCAGCTTTCAGAAAGGGAAAGAGGAAAAAGTATATAAATAGAAAGCTGACAGAGGAACTAAAAGAGCTAGAGCAATGAATCCCCGGATGTGGAGATAAGGCTCCTTCCAGGCCTCATAGTCCCTGAAGCATCCCTGTAAGCTCAGTTCAGTGTGATAAACGGTGTTCACATAGGGGCCCTGGGTCATTACAACCAGACTAAATTGTTTAGTATCTCCACTGAAGAAGGCAGAGAAGTTTATGATGCTTCCTAAATAAGTAACAGTCTAAAAGCTGGGGTTCATCAGGGTATACTTCTCAGTCATCAAGAAAATGTACTTTATGGAACACACTCAACAGATAAGGTCCTCCTGGATTGATGGTCTTTTGATATGTCAACTTGGCAAGGCTACCAGTCATCAAACACTAATCTAGGTGTTTCAGTCAAGGTATTTTCGAGATGTAATTAAAGTCCATAGTTAGCTCACTTGAAGTAAAGGAGATTATTATTGATAATCTGAATGGGCCTGATTTAATCAGTTGCAAAGCCTCAAGAGAAATTCTTCTGTTAGACAGCAACTTCAGCCAGTGGATGGCTGGTGCCCATGAAGTCCTGTCTGCTTTCTTGAAGGCCTGCCCTGGGAATTCCCAGTTTGCCTCTTTGGTCCTCATAATTGCAGAAGCCAATTTCTTGCAATAAATCCCTTAACATATATCTCCTACTGGTCCTGCTTCTCTGGGTGAACCTTGACTCATACCAAAAGCAACTATGTTACTCCGGGATAATAAATTTGTGATCAAATTAAAGTTTATTCAGATAGAACACGTCTAATGCCTGGATAGTGGTTTCTAAATACCATTCTTCAATAAAAGGAATCAAGGTTTCTTGTTTTGCTTGAAGAAATGGCTGATTCTGGGCTGGGGGAGTATTGGATTATATCATAAGTATAAAATAAGCATCCACAAGTCCATCTTGATATAAAGAAATGATAGGATAAATAAATAGGGAATAAGAAACAAATCTCCCATGCAGAAAAATTTCAGATAATTTATGGAGATACTCAACCCTTGAAGAGTTAAAGAAGGGGAGCATAACTCCCCACTTCTTAAGAGACCTGCATGTGCTGACTTCCTTTCAAAGAGTACAGTTGGAAAGGGGGAAAATAGAGTAACTGTACAGTGGAGAAACCTGATCAACACTGCTTCAGCCAGTTGATCAAGGTTAATATCAACAGTGATAAATCATGGTGAGAGTACATACCCTTGAAATGACCTGATAAGAACAGCCCTTTACCTCTGTGATCTTCCTTCCCCAAAACTTATAACCAGTCTCATAATGAGAAACGCATCAAACAAAATCCAATAGAAGGGCATCCTACAAAATATTTGACCAGTATGCCTCAAAACTGTCAAGGTTGGGGATTTCCCTGGTGGTCCAGTGGTTAAGAATACACCTGTCAGTGCAGGGGACATGGGTTCAATCCCTGGTCTGGGAAGATTCCAAATGCCATGGAGCAACTATGCCTGTTTGCAGCTCTATAGCCCATGCTCAGCAACAAGCGAAGTCCTCGCACAGCAACAAAGACCCTATGTGCAACCAAAAATAGTCACATACTTAAACAAAACAACAACCTGTCAAGGTCGTGTTGTTGAACCCAAGTTCATGAGCCTGATACATAGGCCAAACCAAGCAAAGCATCAGTGTTTGGAACAGAGAAAGGTTTATTGCCAAGCAAGCAGTTCTGCTTTAAACTCAGATGTTTCGGCTTGTTAGGCCTCCCTGTGCATTGGGCCCACACACTTGGGTTCAACAACAGTCATCAAAAACAAGGAGAGTCTGAGACACTGTCACAGCCAAGAGGAGCCTAAGTGTGGAGCCCTATACCAAAGTTACAGGTGTGGAGCCCTATACCAAGGTCATAGGACAAAAATCTCAGGGAACTGCCCAGTTTAGATCTGGAGGATCGTGGCAACAGTTGCTATGGGACTTGGTCAGTTCCAGAGATTTTTGTCCTGTGAACTTGGAACAGGGATCCATGCTGAGACATAACTACCATATGCAAGTGGTGTCCTGGATAGGATCTTGGAGCAGAAAAGGGCAATTAGGTAAAAACTAAAAAAAATCTGAATAAACTATGAACTTTATATTATCCTCTCAGCTTTTCTGTAAATCTAAAACTATTGTAAAAATAAAGCTTATTAAAAAATATTAGATCAGGAAAAAATCAGATAAATACTTCTGAATATGTACTCTACAAGATTTTTTTTTTATGATAACTGAGTTAAATTTATTTTAGTTTTTGCTCACACTGTACTGCTTGCAGGATCTTAGTTCCCTAACCAGGGATTGAACTCAAGCCCACAGCAGTGAAAGTGCCAAGTCCTAACCACTAGCGTGTGTGTGTGCTGTCCCTTCAGTCGTGTCTGACTCTTGGTGATCCTATGGACCATAGCCCACCAGGCTCCTCTGTCCATGGGATTCTCCAGGCAAGAATACTGGAGTGGGTTGCCATTTCCCCTTCCAGGGGATCTTCCCGACCCGGGGAACCCACATCTCTTAAGTCTCCCACATTGGCAGGTAGCTTCTTTACCACTAGCACCACCTGGGAAGCCCTCTGACCACTGGACCGTCATGGAATTCCCTGTACTCTACAAGTTTTAGTACTAGGCTACAAAATGAGGAGTCATTCTGCTGTTTTCATTTTTACTTTAATTTAAAAGCAAGTCTTAATTGGTAACAGTGTGTACATGTCCACCCCAAACTCCTTAGCTATCACTTCCCCTCAACCCAACAAGGACCTACTGTCCAGCCCAGGGAATTGCTCAATGTTATGTGGCAGCTTGGCTGGGAGGGGAGTTTGAGGTAAATGGATACATGTATATGTATGGCTGAGTCCCTTTGCTGTTCATCTGAAACTATCACAATATTGTTCATTGGCTATACCCCAATACAAAATAAAAAGTTTTTTTAAAAATAAAAGCAAGTCTTGATGATTTAAGTGGCTGGTAGTCTGTTGACCCTCTGTTGATAGTGACTGTCCTGTATCCTATTCAATGCCAAAAGAGTGGCTTTTCTACCCCCCAGAAATGTTAGCAAGTAGCCCCCCAGTAGATAACCTCATTTTCTATTTCATCAAAAAGATAAAAACCACCTAAAAAGAATTTGTTCAACTTCGTGCAATCAAATCTATGAACTGACCTTCATGTGCACTCATTTTTCCCTTCCTGTGCTTTGATATAGTAATGACAGTTACCACTGATGCAGTGTTAACTGTGTGCCAGGCACTACAGTAATGTGGACCAAAAAAAATGTTGCCTGATGTTTTAGTAAATAAAATGTCGCCTGCCATCAAACCAGCAGCCACTGCAAACGCCTTGACGGCAAGGCGAATTCTCCCAAGGAGAATTCTGGAGAGAGAGAAACTGGATACTGGCCCTAGATAGTTAAGATGCATATCTAAGAAATGACTTCTATAGCCCACACCCGAATTTTCCCATACAGAGAAAAGCACTAAAATCATTAACTTGAGATGTTTTTGTGTGATTAGCAGTAATCTTTTCATGTTTGACTACATTTTCCCCCATTTTTTCTCCTATATATCCTGCTGCTGCTGCGTCACTTCCGTCATGTCCGACTCTGTGTGACCCCACAGACGGCAGCCTACCAGGCTCCCCCATCCATGGGATTTTCCAGTTAAGAGTACTGGAGTGGGGTGCCATTGCCTTCTCTGATATATCCTGGCTCCTCCTTTATTTCTCTGAAACATTTCCTCAGAGCTCTCTGAGAGGCTGTCTCCTGGGCTATAGTTCTCAGTCAGGTCCCCAAATAAAACATAATTCACATATTTTAGATTGTGGGAGGGTTTTTTTTCTGGAGGGAGGCATTTTTTAGTTGACAGCAAACATATTGCCATCACTTCATGGGAAATAGATGGGGAAACAGTGGAAACAGTGTCAGACTTTATTTTTGGGGGCTCCAAAATCACTGTAGATGGTGATTGCAGCCATGAAATTAAGACGCTTACTCCTTGGAAGAAGTTATGACCAACCTAGATAGCATATTCAAAAACAGAGACATTACTTTGCCGACTAAGGTCCATCTAGTCAAGGCTATGGTTTTTCCTGTGGTCATGTACAGATGTGAGAGTTGGACTGTGAAGAAGGCTGAGCACCAAAGAATTGATGCTTTTGAACTGTGGTGTTGGAGAAGACTCTTGAGAGTCTCTTGGACTGCAAGGAGATCCAACCAGTCCATTCTGAAGGAGATCAGCCCTGGAATTTCTTTGGAAGGAATGATGCTAAAGCTGAAACTCCAGTACTTTGGCCACCTCATGCGAAGAGTTGACTCATTGGAAAAGACTCTGATGCTGGGAGGGATTGGGGGCAGGAGAAGAAGGGGACGACAGAGGATGACATGGCTGGATGGCATCACGGACTCGATGGACGTGAGTCTGAGTGAACTCCGGGAGTTGGTGATGGACAGGGAGGCCTGGCGTGCTGCGATTCATGGGGTCGCAAAGAGTCGGAGACGACTGAGCGACTGAACTGAACTGAACTGAAACATATTGCATGCATTATCTCCTTTAATCATCATGCTCAAAATTCTGAGGTAGGTTCTCATAATTTCCCCATTTTGTAGTCAAGGAAAACTGAGGCTCAAGGAAAGCAAGTGACTTGTCCAAAAGTCTCACAGTCAGAAGGTAATAGAATGAAGTGTTCCAACCCAGACTCGGGAGTCTGACCTCTTAACTCCTGGGGTCTCTTTGTCTGTGAGACAAATCCCGAATCCTGAGTTCTGAGTCATTACTTCTCAGCCCTTGGGAGCTTTGGTTCAGTGACTGCATACAGTCCCCTCAGTCTTCCTACTTCTTCCCTTCTGGGCCCTTCAAATCATGATTCAAACAAGCTGTCACTCGGGTCAAAAAAAACCCAGCAGCTTTCTCCATTTCTCTCTTGACTCGCATTTTCACTCTCCAGCTGTCTATGGAATACCTTCACCTGAAAGGCTTACAGCCATCCCAAGCTAGATATAGACCCCAAACTGAACCAGCTTGATTACTCACTCTACTTTCCCACCAGAACAGTATTCTCATGGCCTTTCCCTCTCAGCAAATGACGCTACCATCCACCTTCTTAAGCCAGAAATTTGGGCATCATCCTTGCCACCTCCCTCTTCCTCTTCCACTTATACTCAGTCACAAGTCTTGTTGCTTCTAGGAAATCTCTCCTCTGCCCATGTAACTCTGTCTCCACTGCCTCTGCCCTAATGCTGGTCACCATCCTTTTTCACCCAGATGACAAACCACAGCCTCTCACTAGTCTCTACTAGCCAGTCCTGCCCCATCCCCAGCCAGTCTGATCTCAGCACTCCACACACTAATCTCAGTAGCTTCTTAAACCCAAACCAGATAGGCATCTGTCAAGTTTCAAGCCCTTCAATGTTTTTCTGGGTCTCAAGACGCAATCCAATCTCTCTCAAGGCGTCGGTCTCCTAGTGATCTGGCCTCTGCTTATTCTCCAGCTTCCTCATTCATCGCTACTTCCACTTGGCACCCTCTCCCACCACCCCCAAGGATGTCCCCTTTCCATACTTCTGCCACACAGAGTGACTTTCAAGTCCCTAAAATAGTTCTTTTTTTATTATTTATTATTATTATTATTTTTACTTTACAATATTGTATTGTTTTTGCCACACATCAACATGAATCTGCCACGGGTGTACACGTGTTCCCAATCCCGAACCCCCCTCCCACCTCCCCCACCACACACCATCCCTCCGGGTCATCCCAGTGCACCAGCCCCAAGCATCCTGCACCCTGCATCGAACCTAGACTGGCGATTCATTTCTTATATGATACTATACATGTTTCAATGCCATTCTCCCAAATCATCGCATCCTCTCCCTCTCCCACAGAGTTCAAAATACTGTTCTATACATCTGTGTCTCTTGACTGGGCCTTTTCACCGTCTGTCTCCTCTGTGTAGGATATGAACACACCACACTCCACCCACCAGATCTAATTCCTCTTTGGCCTTGGGGACTCAGCTTGCTCTTCCTCAGCCCCTCCTTCCCTCCCATGTTCGGGGTAGGTTCCCAAGGACCCAGTGCCCTCCTCACCACAGCACTTAGCATCAGGGTCCCTGGCGGTCGGCACACTCGCCCGCCCCCTGCAGACTGTTAGCCTGTGAAGATGGGGACCTGTTAATACGGCTCACCGCTGCAGCCCAGCACCCAGAACCCTGTGTCTGCTTCTGCATTAGGTATTTGCAGAATGAACAAGTGGAGACTGGAGGCTTGAGTTTAGATCTGCAGACTTTCCCCCCCCCCCTTTGGAGCTCATTTCTCTTCTGTTCCCATGCTCCTTTTGGTGAGCACTGTGGAAACACTTTTTCTAATGAATCAGATATACATTTTGAGTGGCACAAAACTGAAGTCCCCAAGGTGACTTGGTTTGTCAGTAACAGGCTCATTGTAGCTGTAAAACTGGGACTAGGCCTCAGATTTATTTTTTTTCCTTAAGATTTATTAATTTTTTTTAAGCTGTGGTGGGTCTTCATTGCCACACATGGGCTTTCTCTAGTTGTGGAGCTTTAGGGTTTTAAGCTTCAGCAGTTGCAGTGCATGGGCTCAGTCACTGCAGCTCTTGGGCTCTAGAGTGCTGGTTCAGTTGTTGTGATTTATGGGTTTAGCTGCTCCAAGGCATGTGGGACCTTCCCAGACCAGGAATCAAACCAGTGTCCCTTGCATTGCAAGGCAGATTCTTAACCACTGGACCACCAGGGAAAGCCCTCAGATTTCTTGATTCCAGTATTCCCATGCTCTCTCTCCTACCATGCGGTGACTGATTAAAGACAAATACGAGTTCTGTGATACTCTTCCCAATGACAGGTGGGATCTCTATCCCCCTTCCTTGAATCCAGGTAGGCTCCATGCTTAGACCAGCAAAATACAGCCAGAGAGATATACTGGTCAGAGCCCACAATGAACATGAAAGATCCCACCAAAAAATGTATTAAGAATTTCAAGATCACAAAAGCAGAGCATCAAACTAAGCACAGGGTCCCGTGTGACTGTGTGGGTCAGAAGCCGTGAAGCTGGTCCTCCTGTCAGTTTCTGGGTCCTTGGAGACTGGCAACAGCTTCCTGTTCCTGTCTCTTGGAACAGTCAGTCAAGCCAGCTGCAACCTAAGCAATCGACTACCTTGAGATCACCACACTGAGAAGCCCAAGCCACACAGAGAGGCCTGGTGGCTGAGATGCCATGTGGAGAGAAAGGCCAAGCAACACCCAGGCAGCCAACATGTGAGTGTAAAAGCCAGCTTGGGAGCATAGCTTCCAGTTCCCAACCCAGGAAGTAAAAATGATTACAGAAACAAAATGTTCCTTTTAGGTCACTGTTTGGGGAGTTTGTTACCCGAAAATTGATAATGGAAAAACATACTATCTCTAGTGTTTTTCAAAATGTGAAAAGGTGTCTTTTAAAACACAAAGCTTTTGTTTGTATAAAATGTTGTCATTCTGGGGTCCACAAATTACAGGCTAAATATATGCATATGCATATTACAAACATATGAGTGTCACTTTGGTGATTTCAAGATGCAAAAATGTATCTCACACTAGGGACATATACTGTTTTGGCATCGGCCTTAACCAAAGTTTTTAAAAATATTTGAGTTCAGAATACTTCCCTTGACCCCGAGGAATACTTCTCTATCATTGCACTTATAACACTGTCTATGTGTCTACTTCCCAGTTCACATCAGCGTTTTTAAAACTGCAGATGCAACCTATTAGTGGGTCATGACATTCATTTTTAAAATGCATTTATTATATTAAAAAAAACACACAAGCATGAGTCACACACAAGTATTAAATCAATAAACTTGCAAGGGTATATGTGTCGCCCCTGGACTAGACTATGAGATCCTTCAGGAGCGGCCACGTGTCACTTATTCACCACTGTAACCCCAGCAGCTGGCACACTCTTTGGCACATGTAAATGTTCTATAAATATTTGTTAAATGAATGAAGGTTATTCTTCCCTGTTCCTATTTGGAGATGAACATCCTCACATTCTTGGGACTGTTTACTGTTTTCTTAGCACTGGACTCCAGACTTCAACTTTCTCCCTAATTTAACAAGTCTTATAGCAGCTTATTTTTTATCCATTCACTTTCAGTTTTCAGTTTGCCCCTGAATGTCTACACCAGTGTCAGCTTTCTGTTATTTCCTGCTGCAACAGATATTGTCCATCCCCTCCCCAATCTGGTCAAAAAATAAAAAAGGAAGGAGAGGGGCAGGGAGGGAGGACAGAAACAAGGAAGGATGGATGGAAGGGAGGAAAGAACGAAAAAGAAAAAAAGAAGACAAAATATTGGTTATAGGTTTATACCAGGAGGGGCTTCTGCCTGCAATGAGGGAGACCTGGGTTCGATCCCTAGGTCAGGAAGATCCTCTGGAGAAAGGAATGGCTACCCACTCCAGTATCTTGCCTGAAGAATCCCATGGACAGAGGAACCTGGTGGGCTACAGTCCATGAGATTGCAAAGAGTAGGACGTGACTGAGCCACTAATACTAACTTACATCAGAAACTCTGAAACATGATTGCTACCATTTACTAAGTCCTGGCAATAGACTAGACACTTTAGACATGCCATCTCATGTAATTTTCACAGCAAGTCTGTGGCACTGTATTATTCACTTCTATTTTATACATGCTCAGGGAGCTTAAGGAACTCCCCAAAGTAGTGAATGAAAGGTACATGATATAAACCCAGACCTGCCCAGCTGCAATGCTCTGTGAGCTTTCCCTGTCACTCTGCAGTCTCCATGCAATTAACCAAAGCACAACCCAGAGGGTTGTGAAAAAAACAGCAAAGTGCATTTCCTCTGCCAACAAATGGGGAACTAACTTGAGTAGTCACTGCCTTAAGGTAGTTGTTTATGATGTAGACATCATTGGTGGAGCTCGACAGCCTTGGTGATTTATAAACATACCAGGGACTCACTCGCCGATCAGCATGTCTCCTTGAGCGCTTTAAAATGCATGCTTAATCAATCAATTTCACCCCTAGGTTTAGATGTATGGTTGGTCATTTTATTTTAAAATCAATAGTCTATTTTCAAATAGTTTTAGGTTTATAGAAAAGTTGCAAAAATATTATAGAAAGTTCCTATATACCTTGCATTCAGTTTCCCCTACAGTTATTTTTTTAAACATTTTTTATTCCAGCAACTTCCTTGGCAGTCCAGTGGTTAAGACTCCATGCTTCCACTGCCAGGGGCTCAGGTTTGATCTCTGGACCAGGAACTAAGATTCTGCATGCTGTATAGTGTGACCAAAAATTACACAAAAAATTTTTATTACAACCACAATAACGAATTGATAACAACAGAAAAAGTTACCTCTACCCTTTGCTGTTTGGAACCCACCCAAATAAGTGACTCAGAGAACTCTCAGAAAGAGGTGCCAGGGTGTGTGTAAGAAAGCTACAAAGGCTCCCACAGAACAAGCAGCTCCAGATAAGAACCTGGGACTCGTCCCTGAGTGTCTTGAGAGAGGAAACATTAGACTCTAGCTTGAACTCCTTGCAACCCAAACCAAAAAATTTGGTCTCAGGTCAAAAAGGTATGTCTTTTTCAGATCCCACAGCTCAGAGATTAATGTTTCAGGATTATCCCTGGTGTCCTTGACATGTCTCAGTATTCCTGAAGCCTCTGAAAACACCCACAGAAAACAGCAAACTGAAACAATGTGTGTGGTGGTGACACAGCTAGATTCACGCTGTGAAAACTCACCGAGGTGCACACTTAGGGAAAGGGCACTTTTCTGTGTATATTTCAAGAGAATTTTTTAAATGGCCTGTAATTCCAGTATTGATAGTAGTGGGAGTTTTGGTGTTTTGTTAAGAGGAGAGAGTTGTTAACTTTGAAACTTTTTCTTTGCTTCTTCTAGAAAATGCCTCTGGCCTTGCCTGTGCTGTTGGTGTTGGCTTTTTTGGTGTGTTTTTTCTATCATTTCTCTCACTCAAAGATAGGCATCTTTGTCTTTATGGGACATTTCTAAAACATCTGTAGTATCAACTCTGCTGGACTCTAAATTATTCAAATTGGTCCAGAGAACACAGTTCCATTTAGGATCAGGGTGAGACACGAGTCCTGTCCTGCTGCTTCTAGGCAGCTGCAGGTGGCCTCGTCAGTGACCAGAATTCAAGGGCAGGCGTCGGCCCCGCAGTGTGGTGACAAGGTACCCCAACAGAGGGTGAGTGCTGGGAAGTTCTCACCTTTCCCTACCAGTTATGCCTGAGCTTCCATGATGTGCCTGAGTCTCCAATTTTCCCCCTAGCACCTTAAACCCCAGTTGCCTAGCGACCATGCATGCATGTGCACACACACCACTGGCCTCGTGAACCTGGGTGAGGCCTTCCCAACTCCCCAGGCAAGTCATTCGTCCTTCACTCCTTGTAAACACACATCAAGGCACACATTTTGTACTGCTCTTGCTCCCGTATGTATCCCTTTCCTCATTTATTCAACAAATTTATTGAGTGCCTGCTTTCCTCACTCAACAAATGTATCTATTGGGCAGCTCTGTTATGCCAGATGCTGGTACATAAAAGCAATCAGCAATGAGCAAGACTGACCTATCCTTGCGGAGCTCAGTCAAGTGAGGGAGACAGACATCAATTAACTAACCACATATAGACCTTTACAGTTACAATCAGGACGGAAACTCAAGGGGTGATTTAAGAGGTGCTAAGCAGCAGGCCCTGACTAGATTGAGGGGAGAGGGGCAGTGAAGGAAGGTCACCGCCAGAAGGTGCAAAGTAGCTTGAGAACTGAAGGATGAATGGGAGTTCACCAGGTGAAGGGGGTCAAGGGAGTAACAGTGGGAAGGCTGAGGTTGGGTGGAGCTGTGCTTTGAGAGACCTGGAGCCTGGTGTGGCTGGATCCAACTTTGAGTGAAGAGAGGGTGGGAGCCACCCCTACTCCTTTGGGGCCATGTTAAGAGTGAGATTTTTCCCAAGAGTAGTGTGAAGGGTTGGAGGGGGGAGTGGTGAGCCCAGCACATCTGTCTCAAGAAGCTGACTCTGGCTGGTTTCAGTGCTATTAAACCATGATTTCGCAACTTCAGCATTACTGACATCTTCAGCCAGATAATTCTTTGTTGTGGGCTTCCCAGGTGGTGAAGTGGTAAAGAGTCCACCTGCCAATGTAGGAGACGCAGTTCGACCCCTGGGTGGGGAAGATCCCCTGGAGAAGGAAATGGCAACCCACTCCAGTCCAGTATTCTTGCCTGGAAAATTCCACGGACTAAGGAGCCTGGCAAGCTACAGTCCATGGGGTCCAAAGAGTCAGACACGACTGAGTGTGTGTGAACACATACACAAACACACACACACTTCTCTGTTTGTAGAGGACTGTCCTACGGATGTAAGGATGTTTAGCAACATGTGTGTGTGCTAAGTCACCTCAGTTGTGTCCGACTCTGCAGAATCCTTGGCTAAACATCCTCTAGCTGCCACTGACACCTCCCCTCCCCCCATTTTTTGCAACCAAATATGTCTCCAGACAGTGCCAAACGTCCCCTGGGGGGGGAAAAGTTGCTCCCAATGAACGATCGATTCATTTCCTGAGGGTTTGCCACCTTCCCTTCCTGCCTTCCTAGATGGGCATATGTGACTTGCACAGGCATAGACTCACGGCATGCTCTCGATTGCAACACCCAGCAGGTCATACTTGCCTCTGGCTCCTCAAATACTCAACATTTTACATAAGCATGGGCTTCATGTTTGCTTCTCTGGGGTAAAATACCCTCAGGGAAGTGTAAATGGTTAATATTTCACCCCGCTCTTTCCAAGAAAAATCAATTCCCTGTTCAACCTGGTTCTCATTGACATTCCTGTTGAGAGCAGTCACCTGCCATTGTAAGTTACTCAAACTGTTAGTGGCTGTTAGCAGGAATGAGGATTGTGTAACTTTTTTTCTTTATCCCTGGTCACAATGAAAACGGTGTCCTAACCACTGGACTGCCAGGGAATTTGCTTTTTTTAAAAAAAAAATTTTGTTTGAGAACTGTTTCACTTTTTTTCAATCTGTAAAATGGGAGGATTATCTGGTAGAACTGATCCTTTACAGACATTATCATTCAATCCTTAAAGCGCAAGTTGCTCAGTCATATCCGACTCTTTGCGACCCCATGGACTATACAGTCCATGGAATTCTCCAGGCCAGAATAGTGGTGTGGGTAGCCCTTCCCTTCTACAGGGGATTTTCCCAACCCACGTCTCCTGAATTGCAGGCAGATTCTTTACCAGCTGAGCCACAAAGGAAGCCCAAGAGTACTGGAGTGGGTAGCCTATCCCTTCTCCAGTGGATCTCTGGTTCAGGAACAGAGCTGGGATTCAACTAGAGGCAAGTGTAAGGCCCAGGATTTTAGCTCTTAAGTCACCCTATTCCTTTCTTTCCAAGTCCTCAAGGGATTACTCTACTCCAAATGCAAACCCTGGAAATAGGGAACGGCTATCTATCTAAAGGCTAATATTGAGCATCAATTCCACACCAGCTCTGCCTGATCCCCCCATGCGAACCTGCCCCTTCCCACCATCTTCAGTCCCTGTGTCTATTTTTGCTTTATCCAGGCTTCCCAGGTGACTCAGTGGTAAAGGTGAAGGTGAAGGTGAAGGTGAAGACGCTCAGTCGTGCCCGACTCTTTGCAATCCCATGGACTGTAGCCTATCAGTCTTCTCCATCCATGGGATTCTCCAGGGAAGAATACTGGAGTGGGTTACCATTTCCTTCTCAGGGGATCTTCCCAACCCAGGGATCGAACCCGGGTCTCTCGCATTGGAGGCAGACACTTTAACCTCTGAGCCACCAGGGAAGCTAAAGCAGGAGACACAGGTTTGATCTCTGCCACTGCAGTACTTTTGCCTGGGAAATCCCAGAGAAACCTGGGACAGAGAAACCTGGTGGGCTACAGTTCATGGGGTCCCAAGAGTTAGACTGAGTAACTGACCACGAGTACAGCCCACACCAAAACTTTTATTTCTGCTCACTCCCCTTTATTCTCCCTTTTCCTAGTCATTGAATCAACTGCTTCTGTGCATTATTTACTTCATCCTCAAAGCCCTTTGAGGGAAGTCCCATTGGCCCCATGTTGCAGATGACACTGAGGCTCACAGCTGATGCACCAACAGAACTGGAATACAGAGACTCTGTAGTCCTGTTCCTCCAGACTGCCAACTCTTGGCCAGACTCTGCTGCCTGCTTCTTAGGTCACCATGGGGTTGACTGTCTTTCAAAAGCTGATCTTACACTGTACCTCTTATGTTAAGTCCTACACGTCTCAAAGCTCCTATTCCTCCCTTCAGGAAGTAAGGGATCTAGTCCATGGAGCAAACAAATACTGGTAGCCTGGCACTGCAGTCCATGGGGTCGCAGAGTCCAGTATGACTTATCGACTAAACAAGGTGCGGTGTGGAGCCACTGGATCCAGGACCTGGCCAACCCCAGGCTCGAAAGAAACAAACCCCTTTTACATGGCCAACCAACCCACTCAAAATGTCTATCATTTTCTCTTTCAATTTTAACCCTCCTTTTTAAGGTCTGTAGAGAAAGCTCCCTCTGCCATGTGACCTTAGCTTTTTCATAAATTCCCTAGGCTCAAGAATTCCCACCTACCCTGAATAAGGCTGAGGTATCCCTAGGACTCCAAAGTGAAAGTGAAGTAGCTCAGTTGCAACCCCGTGGACTGTAGCCTACCAGACTCCTCCCTTCATGGGATTCTCCAGGCAAGAATACTGGAATGGGTTGCCATTTCCTTCTCCAGGGATCTTCTCAACCCAGGTCTCCTGCATTGCAGGGAGGTGCTTTAACCTCTGAGCCACCAGAGAAGCCCAAATGGTTAGTAATTTCCATCACATGACTGTCAATTGTTATAAAGTCCCTCTGCCTTGCTGTTCACACAGTGACAGCTGTCTTTGAATATAAAGCAAAGATTGATGCACTAAGAAGAAATATTTGAAATCTGGGATTCGTAAACTAGAAAATGTGCTTCCAAGATCTGTTGGTAGCGCCCACATTCCTAGGCTGGTTATTTGGCAGCCACTCTAAAACTTCTGGTGAGTACAGTGGTCCTTGTGGTCATGTGTCTCCTAGTGTGGTTACAAGTCAGGGACCCCTTGGCTATGTATGGCCACTACCCCCACTTGCTGCACTGACAGCTCCTGTCACTTGCTTTCTTGGCTTGCTCCAGCAGAGGTGGTGTACAAACTGGGTAGGCAGATAACACCAAACAGGATCCCCCCTGCCCTGCTGCAGTTCCAACCTAACTCCACAGGTAACTAGGGCATTTTAGCTCCCTCCAGTGATTAAAGAATCTGCCTGCCAATGCAGGAGATTTGATCCTTTGGTGGGGAAGATCCCCCGGAGTGGGAAATGGCAACCCTGTCTATTACTCTTGCCTGCAAAATCCCACAGACAGAGGCACCTGTGGTCCAAAGAGTCAGACATGACTGAGTAATTGAGCATGCATCTTTCCCAGACATTAGCTATGGCCTGTGTATTGGCCTATTACTAGCCTAACATACATTTGTCTATCCATCCATTGGTTAATCCCAAGTACCTAGGAATAATGCCTGGTAGGTAAACTTGAACTTATTAAATGTCAAAAATACTTGATTTTTTCAACCATTTAAAAATGCATAACTTTAGTACACAGACCGTACAAAAACAGGCGGGAGACCACTTTGCCAAACCCTGGTTCACACCATAGAACAGCATATAAACATGCTTTTTATGGGACTTTCCTGGCAGCCAAGTGGGTTCAACCCCTGGTAGGGTAACTAAGATCCTGCATGTCTTGTGGCAAGCATCCCTCCCCCCACAGTTTATTTTTTAAAAGTGCTGCCTTCAGGTACAAGGATGACACATACGTGTACTTCCTATTACAGTAGGTGTTAAGAGCTGCTAGTTATAGGGAACAATAAGACAACAAAATTTTTAAAAGCCAGTTCCTAATTTACTAGCTGTACTTCTAAGTACTCGGTAGCTAAAGAACATTTCTATCATTGGACAGCCCCGTATCCTAACTGACAGGAATATTTATTCAGTACGTCATCACAAACCATATAATACAACAGTTCCAACGTTTCATATTTATTACTGAGTCTCAGACTGATAATTAGGAAATAAGATACATCAGGAGCCAAGCATTACAGTAGTGATGTTCTCACTGTGATTTGGCTGCTTAAAAAAGTGGTCTTCACATGTGTGGCACACATGTGAAGACCACTTCTTATAGACCCAGCTTGCTTCTTATAGACCCAGCTTGGTTCTTCTCCAATGTCTTCTCTTGGAGTTGTACCTACACAGAAGGAAATACCAAGTTACAAAGGCAGTCTGACCTCAAATTAGTTGCTCTTACTCACCATAAACTTCGCCTTAAAAGTACCATAAAAAAAAAATCTTTGAAAGCAAAGGGTTCCATTTTCCCTTCTTTAGCAAGTTTGGAGTTCTTTTTGGAGAGTAAAAAATGATTTGCTAGATGTGTTAAAGAACTAGTCAAATCAATTTTTTACCTCTCAAAATGACTCCAGGCTAAGGAAAACACACTCGTTCTTTACTGGGAGTAAGTAGTAGAGAAGCTCACTTACTTTTGATTCAACAGAACTGGAGCAGACCCAGACGGAGATATTTAACCCCAACTACTAAACTAGATCAAACCAGTCATTCTACATAATGGCTTACATGTACATACAAGCTCTTGCATAATGTTAATACATTAATATCCTCAGTCACTTCAAAGGCCATCAACTGTTCATGTCAATCTGTCATGATTTTACCCCCATAAATGGCAAAATCAAAAAACGATCAACAGACTTTCTGTCAGCAGGATAATGTCAGTACTTCCACAAAAGAAAGCACTGTAATTGCAACCTGCTTTCTCTGCATTTTAAAAGTTAGACCACAGAGCAAAAGACCAGCATCTGATAATTGCAGGTACCCTCTACTGAGCTATGCACTGAGCTTTACATACATTTCTTTCATTTCTCACAACTACACAGGCAGGTCCTACCATCACTGATGGGATACAATAAATCAAAGGTTGCAATTGGCCTATAAAGCTACAGTGGGTTGCGATTTCCACATGTCTAACTGGCTAAATGAACTAAGGAAATGGGCCTTCATTTTAGCCCTGACAATTCACATCTCAACCTTGGTCTTCACATCAGCAAACTAATCCCACGTCTATTTGCCATACAACCAAATCAGACTTCTACACTAGCTTCACAATCTTGCACTCCTGAGCTTCAGTGTTTATTTTGGCAAGGACTCACTTGCTAGGCCCAACCTACAGTGTCAGCTTAAAAATGCTCTGAAAATACTTTGGTTGAAAGGCATGCAGGAGAGTCTTAGATCCAGCTTCGTCTAGAGTTAACCTAAATGACCTCAGAGGTCCTTTGGAGAAATTCTAGTAATGTCTTTCTCCTAAAACCATCAGCTCAATTCTGCAGGGGAAAGCAAGTCTTTCAATCTTCAGAAAAAATAAACAGTTTCTGGTCTTCCCACTGGGATGTGTAATGAGAGAGCCACCTTATGTTCTGGCTCAGAGGGAAAGCAACCAGGAAATAAAAAAAAGAATTTCAGAATGGTGGCACAAGATTAATTAATTAAACTGCATATAACTTTCAACTGTGCACCCAAAGTAATCCTAAATTTAACAAAACACATGGGTGGGGGAGTGTGTCCTTACCTGATTTTATTGCCAGTTTTCATTCGAATCCATTGAGGAATGGGACGATTCTGCTTTTGTTTCTTGGCCAGGAATCGCTTGATCCTGAAAGTCTTGTGAGAAGACTGGGAAGGAAACGCAATCAATTTAACGGCAATACCAGAACTTATTCAAAAGTTGGGAACTCTCTAAATCCAACAAATACTCAAATGCTTAATATATGCCCCAAACCTTTTCAATGCTAAACCCATCACTGCCCCTTGCTTTGTTCCTCACTTTCCCCAAGCCAGATACAAGGCTAGGGTGTGATCCAGTCTTCCCTGCTGTCACCCTAGGACTGAGAGGACCACAATCACTGAAGACTGGGACTAGAGCACATGGTTTCCACTAACAACTTGCAAGTCAACCAGCTTCAGTGCACTGTTTTGTACACCAGGGTACTGGGAATCCCCTGGCAGGCCAGTGGTTAGGGAATCTGTGTTTACACTGCAGGGGGCCACCTTCGATCCCCGGTCGGGAACTAAGATTCCTGCAAGCCATGCGGTGCATTCAAAAAAGAGAAAAAACACCTTACACAAAGTCCTTGACATTTGGCAGACCTGTTCCAGCTCACCGACCATCTTGGTATTAAATCTAACTCTACTTAAAATGTCACTTTCCCAAGTTCCCGCTGTTTTTTGGCTTTCATAAAGAACTTGGGTCATCTAGTTAGTGTTAGTCGCTCAGTCGTGTCCGACTCTTTGCGACCCCATGGACTGCAGCCCACCAGGCTCCTCTGTCCATGAGATTTTCCAGGCAAGGATACTGGAGTGGGTTGCCATTTCCTTTTCCATTGGTCATCTAATCCAAACCCAAACACCTCCCTCCCCGGTGTGCAGTAGAGTTCAGAGAAATGGCCTGAGTGCTGGTTTAAAGTCTGACCGATGTGGCTCAACACACCCTTGCATAACAGGAGTTATTACAAAGGAAAAGACTACACTCCTCTCTCCCAGCTCATAGCAGCAACTGTAAATTTCTGCTAATAAAACCGTATAACACCAGATACCGATCTTCTCCACATCTAAAAGCATATACACAGTTAAAATTTTCCAGGGTACTATCACAGGAAAAACCCAGTTTTTCCCACAGGAAAAATCCGCACGCAGCTAGCATTTTACGAAGAACGCCCGAATGACACACAGATTCACACTACATCACCCCTTGTCCCTCAAGTTTAAACGGGGTAACGTTCAAGTTCCCGAACAAAGGGCTAAAAAATCCTATAATCTCATCAAGTGGAAGGATTCTGGCCCCCAAGTTAATAAGTCTTCGAAAACCAGCAGTCCACATTCCCTTGACCGAAACATCCCGCGTCTCACTGACAACATCCCGAAGTCGGCCCAGTTTCTGGGACGCCCACTCGACGTCTTGCCCCAGAAACACAGTTCGCTCTGGGAAAAACGGGAATCCCCGCCCGCCTGAGTAACGGCCTGCAACACAGAGAGCCCTCTCGGACCTTGCGGGGCCGGCACAGCCCGCCCTTTCCTAGGCGCTAGCTCGCTCGCTTCCCGCCAGGCCCTCGGGCTGGAGCCGAGGCCAAACTCCCATCTCCTCTGGAAAAGGCCTTAAAAAGGATCCCGCACCTCGACGCAGCCCGCGGCGCTGGGGAGCTAGCAGAGATCTCAGGTCTCGGAAAGCCACCCCAGAACCGATGGTAACGGATGGACTTACCATGGTGAGGAGAGAACTCAACCGCACATACGATGGCGGAGAAGAGAAAAGAGGAGGAAGTGAGCGGAAGGACGTGTTTAGAAGGCGCCGCTGGGGGCGGGGCTTGGGGAGGTCACACTGTGCGCCAACCAACGCCCTCTGGCGGTCCCTCTCTGCCCACGCTCCCGTTAGACCGTGGGAAAGAGCGCTTGTTCGTGTGAAATGGAATTTGGTTTGCTTCAGTTACGTAACTGGGTTCCTCTGGAGCCTGTTAGTGTGCCAGGGGCACCTTGTGTCATGGGTGAGGCAGAAGGTCCATGATAAATGCCAAGGCAGAAACCCTTCCGAAGGCGGGAGGAGCAAGGGGGCGGGGCTATCTCCAAAGAGGGCGGGGGAGACGTCATGTTCCAGCGCAAGGGACTTCGGTCCTCGGCTAGGGAGGGAGCACGCGAAGGGGCGGGGGCGGGGGGGGGGGGGGGGGGGGGGGGGGGGCGGGGGCCGCCCAACCCGGGAGGGCCAGTGGGATTTGCACCCACACCTGCTTCTCTGCGGGGCTACCCTGGTGGTTAAATGGCAAAGAACACGCCTGCCAATACAGGAGATGAGGGTTGGATCCCTGCGTGGGGAAGATCCCTTGGAGAATCAAATGACAAACCACTCCAGTATTCCTGCCTGGAAAATCCCATGGACAGAGGAGCCTGGCAGACTAAGGTCCCTGGGGTCGCACGGAGTCGTGTTAGCGACTAAACAACAGTTCTTTCTTGGCAGTCGCTTCTTTTTCTTCTCCACATTTAAAAACAAAGACCTCTATCTTTTCAATCACTTCAAGCATTTTTACAGTAATAGATTTAGGTAAGGATTTTTAACAGCAGAAGTTTAGTTACTTTAATCCCACTTAGTGTTTAGGTTCAGACCCTCATCCAAACTTACATTTGATTCAAGTGAGACCTCAGGCTTCTTACCTTGGATTTTTATTATTTATTTAAGAGCCAGTATTTTATTTTTGGTGGCCAGAAGGAGCAACAGATAAATAAGCCTTTAATAGATGAATTTTAATTGTCATCATCATCATCATAGCTACCATTTCCTCAGGTTTAGAGTGTGACTGACACTGCTAAGAGCTTATATAAATCATTCTTTTAATTCTTACAGCTTCATAGGGCACTTGTTCTGCCTGGTTTTCCTTCTACCTTGCATGTCACCCTTTCTGAGTTTCTTTTGCTGATTCTTCCTTATCTCACTTCCTTATCTCTCTCTTTTTTTAAACATTGTAGAGCCCTGAGGTTCAGATTTGGACTTCTTCTCTTTCCTATATACACTCTCTCCTTTGGTGACCTCACCCAATATCATGGCTTTAAATTCTCTCTTGGACTTCTTCCTTGGAAGTCCGGTGGTAAAGACTCTGCGCTTCCAATGCAGGGCACATGGGTTCGATCCCTGGTCGGGGAACTGGGATCCCCCATGCTGCACAGTGCGGCCAAAAAATAAAAAGGAGTTGGTGGTTTCTGGTAGATCTTGGAGAGAAAGGCAGGAAGGAGAGACATTAAAGATGCAGGGAAACCCAGGTTTAATAGTGTGGGGGTCTCAGCGGACACAGTGGGCAGGCTGAAGAGCATCAGGAAAGAAATTTGCCTTGAAAAGGACAACAGTCGTTTCCCAAGTTAGGAGGGAAAAAAGATGGATGAAGAGAGAATTTGTTTTTGTAAATTTAATTTTGTTTTTTAATCATGTAAATATTTTTCATGGTTCCACTTACATTCTATATGGCCCTACATTTCCTCTCCTAGATGTTTCTCCAACAGAAAGGTGAACAAATATGCATCAAAAAGTATGTACTGGGACTTTCCTGGTGGTCCAGTGGTTAAGACTCTGTGCTCCCAATGCAGGGGGCACAGGTTCCATCCCTGGTCAAGGAACTAAGGTTCCACGTGTCATAGGGTGTGGCTTTAAAAAGTAAATATATATATATTTTTTAATTTGAAAAAAGGCATGTACTAAATTGTTTATAGCAAAATTATTTCTAACAACCCCAAACAGGAAACTGTCTGTCTTCAACTGAACATGTAAAGTGTGGTATATTTACAGGGCTATTGTACAACAGCAGTTTTCAAAGTGTGATCCAGGGAACTCTGGGAGATCCTCAAGACCCCTTTCAAAGGGCCTGCAGGATCAAAGTATTTTTATAATAATACAAAGAAGTCATCTGCTTCTTTTACTCTTGTCCTCTCACAGGTGTACCGTGGGGTTTCAGAGACTCGGTTCGGTTCAGTTCAGTTCAGTTCAGTTGATAGACATAATCCACACGAAGGCCCTTTGTGAAAGTGTTAGTTGCTCAGTCATGTCTGATTCTTTGCGACCCCATGGACTCTAGCCCACTAGGCTCCTCTGTACATGGAATTCTCCAGGCAAGAATACTGGAGTGGGTTGTCATTTCCTTCTCCAGGGGATCTTCCCCATCCAGGTATCAAACCTGGGTCTCCTGAATTGGCAGGCGGATTCTTTACCATCTGAGTCACCAGGGAAGCCCTAAAGGCCCTTTGGAGTCCTTAATAATTTTTTTTCTGGTTTTATTACTGGTAGTTTATTGCACATGTTTTTCTGCATCAAAAATGTATCTGCTAAAAGGAGAAATGGGTGTGTCTGAATTCAGATCTTCCTCAGACCTCTAAATCCACTCATCTAATTTTAAAGTAAATATACTTTTTACACAAGACAATCCAAACTGATGCAAAATATTTATTCCAAGTTAGTTATTTTATGCAGTAGTTTTCCCCCTCAACAGACTTGTGATAACTACATCTTTTAAATCTATAAATAATGTTATCAAAATAATCTTAATCTTTGAAATCTCACAAAAATTTATATTTTACAATCCACCCTGAATATCAAGGCTGCAAGAATAACACAATATTTCCTATATCCAAATATTTTACAGCTGTACCCAGAAAGGGAAGAAAACCACATATGCTTGGTTAAGGGCTAACGTGACCCGAGCAGCCAGAAATAAAATAAAATATCCAAATTGTTAGCATTAATTTAATACAATTATAACTTCAATAGGTACTTTGTCATTGACAGTGATTGCTTGAGCAATGGGCTGAGTGCCCCAAGGGCTGGTAGTAGAAGCTGTTGCTGCAAACCAGTGTTTCCTCCTCACTCAGGACTGCCAGCTCCCACCTGTGCATTGCCCCATATATGCTTTGTGTATGTGTGTGTGTGTTTTTAAAGTTCTTCCCACCACACAAAGTTCTCTCTATTAAGCAGATAACAGGGAAGAACAACAACAAAAGCTGAACAAGCCAATTGCTCACTTTCTCTTTGGGATATGATTATTTCCCTTGTGCGTGAAGTATTCAACAATAACATAGAAAAGGAAAAGAACGATTTCTTCTGTGTAATCCCTAAACACACAAGCTGAGTTTACTGGGTCAGATTTAACTGTGAGCACTTATATGCCTATTTTCAGGCATTGTCATCAGATGTCTCACTGCTACTTGTCTCCTTGGCCGAGTCCTTAAACTCTGCTCTGCAAATGCTTCTCTTAGGGGAGAATAGGCTGGAACTTCGACCCTGCAGAAGCCATTCTTTCCAAAGCCATTTCTTCTCAGCTGCTCTGTCTTCATGTGGAACTCTCTGAGCTCATCCTCTGTGAAGGGAAGGCAATTCTCATCATTTTCAGGATACTCCTGCCATCCCATTGCTTTCAGTAACCTGTGCTCTGCTTCCAAAGAGTGAGAGGGGGCCTTCCCTTCCTCTTCTACAGGGAAGTGAAGTGAAGTGAAGTGAAGTGAATTGAAGTGAAGTCACTCAGTCGTGTCCGACTCTTTGCGACCCTGTGGACTGCAGCCCACCAGGCTCCTCTGTCCATGGGATTGTCCAGGCAAGAATACTGGAGTGGGGTGCCATTTCCTTCTCCAGGGAAAACGAGACCATTCTGATGACAGCCTTCCTCTCATTTTCCTTTGGTTCAGATGTGCTGTTGTCCTCCAAATCTTCCAACTTCTTACCCTCTCTGCTCTCTGAGAAACCCCCATTCCGGTCATCCTTCAGAGTCTTCAGGAAGTCGCTCTTCCTGTCAGTAGTTCTGTGGGTCAACTTGGTCAGACGAGAGGCGCTGATCTCAATCAGAGGAGTGGTGCTGGCGGGGCTCTCTTTGGGAGAGGCTAAAACTACACCACCAGCCAGTACTACTGGTTTGGTAACAGAGATTGGACTGGTAAAAACAGACTCTCGGCTAGAGGAAAGGGATCCTGATTTGTGTTCCATTCTGTTAGCTTTCCATGCACTGGCCTTGGATGGAGGTGGTACAGCCTTAGGAACCAGGTTCTTATAGACACTTGGAACCATGGTTGACGATTTGTTTCCATTTGCATGGTGAGATCCTGGTGAGGTGAATGCAGCAGAGAAGGCAGCAGCAGGATCCTCTCTGGAAAGTTTTTTGATGACTAGCATTTTGGAGGGCTGCTTGGCACTAGGTGGGTTTTCCCACACTCCAGAAGGGGTCCCAATAGGTCTGCATGGCTGATTCTGTTTGCCAGCTTCTGGATTCAAAGAAGGAAAGTCTTCCTCTTCAAACTGCAACTTTTCCACCTTCTTTCTTCTCTTCCCTAATATCTGCAGGTGGCTTTTCCTGAAAGGCACGGCCTTTCTGGGAGTGGAAGCTGCCATTCCAGCGGCAGTGGTTTCCTGTGCCACCCCTACTATGCTGGCTCATGCCATCACGACCTCGTGAAGAGCCATGCCAACCAGATAGGTTCCCTATGATTCCAGCATATGCTCCCTTAGAGACACCAGAGTCCACAGAATCATGGCGGAACAGGGAGGGCTGGTGCCAAGAACCTCCTGTCGTTCGAAGAGATCCATTGTTGAAAAAGCCATCAGAGGAATTATGTCTACAATGGCTTACTCCAAATCTACCATTTCCTTGGGGTAGGTGCTCTCCGTGTTTTTCAAAAGTCACTGTAGGTGACTTAGCTGACTGTGGCGTTAAGAAATTTAGCCAAGCAGGAACAAAGTCATGCTGCACCATTTAGGTCCAGTGTCTCTTTTCAACAAGGTGAGGCATCCAAGCTCATGACCAGGATCCCAGAGTATAACCTCTGTGGTCCTGCTTCCTGAACTTCTTGAGTTGCCAGCTGGATTTCCATAAGGTTCTCTTGTTAAAAGGGTACTTAATTAGGCTGGCCAGCAGAATGCCTTACGATGAAGCACAAAGAAGCCAGGCTCTTTGTGGATCAATCTCTCAGTCCCTTCAATTGCTCGTCTTAAACTATCTAGTTCCTGACATGTTTCCCAAAGGGGAAGGGGAAAGGGGAAAGGAAAGGGGAACATAAAAAGTATTTGTTACATTTAAAAAATGGGGGGGAAGGGGAAAGAGCTATATCAATGTTTACCTCATTCAACTTCCTTGAGTGATGGCACTACGATGTTGCTTACATAGATAATACATGGACATTTGCACAGTGAATGCAGATACTGTTCACAAGGTCATAGCTTAAGAAGACAGAATGACTTCTGTTTGGTCAAATAATGTCATTGAAGTGATAGATCAAAAATAAAACATTGAAGAGCTATAAAAGATTTTCTGAGTAGTCAACTCTAGTAGCAAAACATCTACATTACAAAGCCTTTAATTTACAAATCTCATTATTCTTACACAGCTGTAAAAATAGTCTGCAGGTATGAATTTATATGTCCTATCCTTCAAAATCTAAGGACATAAGAAACCTTGTTAAAAAGAAAAAAGAGAGGAACTTGATATGCTTTTCCCTCCAAGAATAGCAGCTTTCTAGGCAAATTTCTTGGTATAAAGCTCCCAAATGTTTTTTCTATTTCTTTGGTCCTCACTATTTATAAATTTACAGCAAAATTAAAACAAGTAGAAAGGCAGGGTTTAAGAATAGTCATGGAGAAAGTTCCAAAGTGAGGTTTTCTTCTCTTCAGTTTTCTGTACTTCACTCATTCTGCCCGTTCCCGAAGACTAAATTGAGTTAATGGAAGATAATAAGAATCTTCTGCTTCAGTAGAGAAGTCACTTTGGATCCATTTTTATCGTTATTAAATCATTTAAAAGGCCACAGGAATCTATCATGAGTAGCGGAGGGGCTACAGTTAGGGACCAGTCGCGGCATCTGAGGGTGTGTCCCCAGCTTCCTGATCCGGCAGAGGTGGAGAGCCCACAACCATAACAAAGGTCTTCCCACTTAATAATTTTTAACTGTAAAGGGGTCCTAAAGACTAAAATGTTTGTGAACCGCTCCTATACAGCAATGAGAATAAACAAACTACAGCTACCCACAATGGCATGGGTGGATCTCACAAACATCCACTAATGTGGAACAAAGGAAGCCAGACACAGAAACATGCTTACTGTATGATTCCATTTATGTCAAAAAACAAAAACTGGGCGAGGCTAATCTATGCCTTTAGAAGTCAGCATAGTGGTTGTCCTTGTTGGGGGAGGAGACACTGGTCACATTCTATTTCGTGATCTGGGTGCTAGTTCTATGGGTGTGTTCCCTTTGTGAAAATTCATCTAGCTGAACACTTTGGGTTTGTGTGCTTTTCTGTATGGGTGTTATATTTCAACATAAAGATACTTTTACTTGGATCCAAAGGTAAAACTATAGATGAAATGTAACTCAGTCCCCTGCATTGGACTCGAGGAGTCTTTTTTTTTTTTTTTAGTATTTATTATTTGGGACTTCCCTGGTGGTTAAGAATCCACCTTCCCATGCAGGGGATGTGGGTTCAATCCCTGGTTGGGGAACTAGGATCCCATATGGTGCAGAGCAGATTAGCCCTGCATGCCCACGTGCCACAACTAAGACCCAATGCAGCCAAATGAATATTTTTAATATTTATTATTTTTATTTATTTGGATGCACTGGGTCTTAGTTGACTAAGCACGTGGATTCTTTTTGTTGCAGCATTCGAGATCTTAATTGCGGCATGTGGGATCTAGTTCCCGGATCAGGGATCGAAACCGAGTGCCCTGCATTGGGAGCATGGAGTCTTAGCCACTGTACCACCAGGGAAGTCCTTTTTTTCTTTCTTTATTGCCTAACTCCCTCCCTAGAAAGTAAATTTCATGAGGTCATAGATTATGTATTTTGTTCACTGCTGTCTTCCCCAAGCCTAGAATAGTGCCTCACACATGGTAGGTGCTCAGTAAACATTTGATGAATGAATGACCTTGGTTTGGTGGTTTAGTCGCTAAGTTGTGTCTGACTCTTGCGACTCCATGGACTGTAGCCCACCAGGCTCCTCTGTGCATGGGATTCTCCAGGCAAGAATACTGGAGTGGGTTGCCATTTCCTTCTCCAGGGGATCTTCCTGACCCTGGAATTGAACCCAGTCTCCTGCATTGCAGGCAGATTCTTTACCAACTGAGCTACAAGGGAAGCTTAATGAATGGCTAAAGACCTCAGACAGACAAAACAGAACAGGCCCCTCAGGGCAGTGGACAGCTTCAGTGTTTGGCCTGGACACTTCTTGTTTGAGGAACCCCTAAAGCACTTCTGCCTAGCCAAGAGGGTTCCTCAGAGTAGAGCTTCAAAAAGAGTGGAAACAAGGAGACCCACAGGGGCCGCTGCTGCAAGTCCCAGCACAACCATGCGCTCTTTCATTGTAGTGTCCCCCAGCCTCTCCCACCATTCCTTGCAGACTTAACTCCTGGCTCACTGCTGCTCTCTCCAGCACTGTTCCTGTCATGATTTCGGGTGAATTCAGCATCCACTTGTAGCCTCTTGTTCCTTTGCCCTGCCTTCAACCTTACGACGATCCCACTCTCGGCTCTCCTTGCAGCTAACTTCCTGTAGGACCCCAATACTGATGATGCTCCCACCTCACTAGGACCACCCAGCCTTTGAACCTATACCCTTTCCCTATTCCCTCTGCTGCCCCGCCATGTCTCCTCTTCCCTCCTTATTTCACTTAAATTGTATCAGCCACTCAGTGGTCCACACCCTGCCCTTTTTTGTACTTGCTTGGAGAAACCGTAACCCTGGTAAATCCAGTTCACCTCCTTGACAGCCTGTGCCTCTGGCAGCTGAATGAGGCTGAAGAAGACTGACGGGCCTCCCTTGAGGTTCATAACCTCTGGCTTCCAGTGGTCTCTCAGTGCTGCCCTGCAGCTCTGAACTCCCCCAGTGTAGCCACCCTCTGGTCCTCTTAGAGCAGTGCTCTTCAAAATTCACCGTGCACACGAGTCACCTGGGAAATTTGTTGGACATGGACGACAGGTTCTCTCTTTTTTTTTTCTTTTGGTTAAGCTGGGTCCTCGTTTCTGCACTTGGGCTTTGTCTAGTTTCAGTGAGCGGGGGCTACTCTCTAGTTGCAGTGTACAGGCTTTTCATCACAGTGTCTTCTCTTGTTGCGGAGCACAGGCTCTAGGCATGCAGGCTTTGGTAGTTGTGGCACACAGGCTTAGTTGCTCCATTGCATATGGAATCTTCCCAGATCAGGAATTGAACCGGTGTCCCCTGCGTTGGCGGGCGGATTCTTACACACTGTACCACCAGGGAAGTCCAAGATGAGAGGTTCTGAGTCTGCATTTCTGACAGCTTCCCAGGTGACCCCTGGTCCCAGAAAGGGCCTTAATCAGGGGGCTGGCACACTGTTTCTGATAGCAAATATTTTAGGCTTTGCAGGTGACATATGATGTTTCTTATAGCTAGTCAACTCTGCTGCTGTAGCTACTGTACATAAACTAATGGGTGCGATCAGGTTCCAACAAAATTTTAGTTACAGAGACTAAAATTTTAATTCATAGAATTATTTAATATCACAAAATATTATTCTCTTTATTTTTTCCCCATTAGTTATAAATACAAACCAGTCAATCCTAAAGGAAATCAGTCCTGAATATTCATTGGAAGGACTGAAACTGAAGCTGAAGTTCCAATACTTTGGCCACCTGATGTGAAGAGCCGACTTCATTGGGAAAGACCCTGATGCTTGGAAAGATTGAAGGCAGGAGAAGGGTAGTTGGATGGCATCACCAACTCAATGGACATGCGTCTGAGCAAGCTCTGGGAGATGGTGAATGACAGGGATGTCTGGCATGCTGCAGTCCATGGGGTCACAAAGAACTGGACACGACTGAGTGACTGAAAAATAATCACATAAATACAAAAGCCATTCTTAGCTTGCAGGCTGTATACAAATAGGCAATGACCAGGCTTGGTCCGCAGTTTGCCCACTGTTGGCCTGGATGGCTGTCTCAGCCCTGCTTCCTCCCTTCTCACTCTCAGCGACAGCCTTGCTTCCTAATCACTGAGAAAACTTCAGCAATTACAGGAGAACTCCACAACTCACCTACCATATGCCAGCTACCAACACTGTACTCCAATCCTCTCTACCTTTGTCCTGTTCCTACAATGGATCCTAACCCCTGTTACCTATTCAGAAACCTGTCTCTGGCTGTTTCTCCCTTTCTGTCCCTGCTTTTCCCTGGATTGTTCCCATCAATGCACAGATAAATACGTGGTCGTTTCTCCCATCTTAAAAATCCACTCAAAACAAAAACCTGGTCTTTATTTAATTTATTTATTTATTGTTTATTTAAATATAAATTTATTTATTTTAATTGGAGGTTAATTACTTTACAATATTGTATTGGTTTCACCATACATCAACATGAATCCGCCACAGGTATACATGTGTTCCCCATCCTGAACCCTCCTCCCTCCACCCTCCCTGTACCATCCCTCTGGGTCGTCCCAGTGCACCAGCCCCAAGCCTTCAGTATCATGCATCGGACCTGGACTGGTGATTCGTTTCATATATGATATTATACATGTTTCAATGCCATTCTCCCAAATCATCCCACCCTCTCCCTCTCCCACAGAGTCCGAAAGACTGTTCTCTACATCTGTGTCTCTTTTGCTGTCTTGCATACAGAGTTATCATTACCATCTTTCTAAATTCAATATATATGCGTTAGTATACTGTATTGGTGTTTTTCTTTCTGACTTACTATCATTCTATATGTACTTTTCAGTTACTCTCCCCATCCTTTTTTTTTGAGCTATAGTTCATATACCATAAACATCACCATTTTTAAGTGTATAATTCAGTGGGTTTTAGTATGTGCACAACCATCACCAGTATCTAAGTCCAGAACATTTTGATTACCCCAAGAAGAAACCTGTGCCCATTAGCAGTCACTCTGCAGTCCCCTTCTCCTCCCAGGCCTGGGCAACCATGTTCTGTTTTTATGGATTTGCATATTCTGGACATTTCATATAAATGGAATCATACATTATGTGACCATTTGTGTCTGGCTTCTTTTACATAATGTAATTTTTCAGGGTTCTTTCATATTGTGGTATGTGTCAGTACTTCTTTCCTTCTATGGCTAAATAATATTCCACTGTGTGGACATATCATTTTGTTTATCCATTTATCAGTTGATGGACAGTAGGGTTGCTTCTGTGTTTGGGGCTACTATGAATAGTGCTATAAACACTGGTGTGCAATTATGTTTGAGTTGTTTAGTTGCTAAGTCGTGTCCAACTGTTTTTACTACCCCATGGACTGTAATCTTCCAGGTTCCTCTGTCCATGGAATTTCCCAGGCAGAATACTGGAGTGGGTTGCCATATTCCCAACCCAGGGATCAAACCGCATCTCCTGCATTGGCCAGAGGATTCTTTACCACTGAGCCACTGGGGAAGCCAGTATGTTTGACTACGGTGTTTTCAGTTATTTTGTATATATATCTAGGAGTGGAATTGCTGGGTCATATGGTAACTGTTTAACCTTTTGAGCAACTAGTGGGGTATTTTCCACAATGGCTGTACCATTTTACATTCCCTGTAACACTGTATAATTGTTCAAATTTTTCTACAACCTCCCAAGTGCTTGTTATTTTCTATTAAAAAAATTATAGCCATCCTAGTGGGTACCCGTACTCTCAGGAGCCCACTCCAATTAGGTTTTCACCTAGCACTCAAGCTGAAATTGTCCTAAGATTATCAGTGACCCCTGTGTTGTGAAATACTCATTTCTCTGATCTGATCTGACCTGTCAACATTTGTCTTAGCTGACCTCTCCTTAGAATGCTTTATTTACTTGACTTCTAGGACAGCACATTTGGCTTGGTTTTCTTCCTATCTTACTGACTGCTCCATCAGAATCTTTTTTTCTGGTTTTTATCTCATTTCCTTCTCTTTATTCAAAAGTCATCTTCTCATGGAAGTCTTTCAGCCCCCATCCACGACCATCATACTCCTTTTCCCCTGATTTATTTTTCCCCCTAAGTGCCTGTCACTTTCTAACCATAAGTAGTTTGCTTATTTTCTCTCTCTACTTTAATGTAAGCTCCATGAAGGCAGGAAGTTTGTGTTTTGTTCACTGATGTAATTCCAGAATCTAGAACATGAATGGCATACGGTGTGTGCTCAGAAAATGGTGAATCTTGACTAAATGGCTGCATGAATGATGGCAGCCTGAACCTGGGCTATGAAGGGCTGGAGAGGAGGGAGATGAATGGGCAGAATGATTGAGTGGCCATGGGGAGTGAGGATGGAGTCAGACCTGATCCTCAGTGCTGAGTGAGTAGGTGGTTCACATCCTCTGTAAAACCGGATGGGAGGAACCTGAGTTCAGTTTGCGGCCAGAGATACTTGGGGTCTTTGGATGATGTCCAGGGGATGGATTAGTCAGGGCTGGAGATGTGGAGGAGAGTCTTAAAGTCTGGAAATGTGGATAATACATCAGGTACCACAGTAGCAATGAACTGTTATGCATTTACCCATGTCTCCAGAGTAGGAGCTGAAATCAGTATTTGGTAGATGAACAAATGAACTCTGTGAGATTTTGAAGGATGGCCGATCCTATATATTGTCAGTATACACTTTCCAAGAATTCACCAAATGGCAGCTTATCTGCTCCTTGCTTCCTTTCTAAGGATATAAATGGTCATAATACATTGTTACAGTGTAGAGGACAGTCCCAGAGATAGTAAATTCTGGACTACTCCATAAAAACATGTACACTGAGCTTCTATATACCCAGAAAAGGCCACAAAACTAATTAATCTCCTATGGAACTAAAGATAAGGTCAAGTTAGATCTTAATTTATAATCAGTTAAATGACTGCCTCAGGACTACTTTGTATATGCCTGCTGGGCAAGGGGATATGGTTTCTGATTTTGAAGGCATGAAAGCCTCATGAATGTATAGGCCACCCCCTTTCCACTGCCCTGTAGGTACCTATTCTCACTACCCTCGCTCCTTGAACTTTTCCTGCCTATTTTCCCTTAGCATCACTTCTCTCCACCAGAGCAGCAAACTCTGCAAGGCTGTCAGCCTCAGGAGGGCAGGGACCTTATTCACAACTATGGCCTTAGTGCCAACATACAGGAGGTGCTAGATGAATATTCAGATATCCAGTGTTTGAACTGTCTCCATCCTGTCTTTATTTCCAAAGAAATCAAATCTGTATCTGAAGAAGGCAAAAATGCCATCAGTTGCTTTGCAGGAGGGAGGGCCCTCCTGTAGTCTCAGCAGTTGGCCTGGTTTAGGGATTTTCTTCAGCAACACTTGGCAGCCTAGGGGCAGATCCCCACTCCTTCTCACATGGTGCACTGTGCTCTGGTTATTTCTGGTTGTCTCTTGACACCACTGGCTGATGGTTCCTCAAGGACAAGGGCTTGTTTGAGTCTTTGAATCCCAGGGCTTAGCACACAGTCAGAGACTAGTAAATGTTTGTTAAAGGGAGTACATCAATGGATGGAAATTTAACAGGGGATAGGTAAGTATGGTTTAACGAGTTGGACTGGCAAGGCCAGCAGAAGAGAAGAGGGAGGTAGTGACACAAAAACAGCCATGAGGGCTGGAAACAGGCCCCAGGCTGGGTACAAAGGCAAGTGATGCCAACTCATGACTGATAGTTTTGGCCCCAATACCCTTTATCTATCACCATTTTTTTTTTTATTTCTCTGAAGAGCTGTCTATGCTGTTTCCATTCTCAGGGCAGTCTGGCTTTCATTCCTTATCATTCCAGGTCATCAGTGATTTGTTAAGTCACTGAATTCCATGGCCTTTTTTCAGGCATCACACTGACCTTCCAGCAGCATCTAACCCTGATGGCCACTCCCCTTTCCTTCTTCATTCTTTTCTCTTGGGTTAGGTAATACTGGTCTTCTGGTTTTTCACCTACTTTCTGGCTACTCCTTTTCTGTCTTTATAGATACATTCCCTTACCTGTTTAGCATCCTTAAGAGTTCTTTAAGGCTGGGCTCTAGGTCTATTTCTGTTTTTTCCCTACTCTTTCCCTCTAAGTGATTAAATCCAGGTCCATGGCTTCAATGATCACCTAAAAATAGATGAATTCCAAACTGGTATCTACAGTGCAAATCTCTCCTCTGAGCTCCAAGACCTGTATGTCCATCTGCCCCCATCTCCACTTCCCACCTGCCACTCACCCCTCACTATAACATGGTTTCTTTCTCACCAGTTCACACATGCTTCAATAGTGCCAAATCCAGTGAACACTGCATGTTTGTCTTCCTTAATCTCCTCTCCCTGTGGCATGGGACACTGCCAGACATTCTTCTTGAAAATTCCTCTTCCTTTGTGTCAGCTGAGGAGCATTCTCTTTCAATCACCTTCAATGTCTCTTCCTCTTTACCTGCCTTTTGGGATTCTGGTTTCTAAAAGCTGAGTAAACATAAAGCAGTGACTTATTAAGTAAACGCAAACTGACGCCATCATAGGAGAAGCTGGCAAGATGGAAATGAAGCAGTAGCTCGAGGATGTCGTCCAGACGAATTCTAGTTCTCATGGAACAAGAATGGTGAACCATGATTTGGTCTTCTTTGGGGGTAAAATAAAAGCACGGTGCTCGTGAAGGCAGAAACAAATAGCATTCATCCACTTTCAAAATTCCCAAAAGATAAGTATCAAAAGTTTAATTTCTCAAAAGTAATAGCTATTTTGTAAGGTTAATAAACACACTTAGCTTCATACTTGAGTGATGTTGATATTTATTGACATCAATGCAAAACAAGCTAAGTTGCTATTTAACAGGAACAAATATTGGTGCAGTTTCCTTCCTGGAGAGGGTAGGCACTCAGCTCATGAGACCTAAAGTCAAACAAAGACTGGATTGTCAAGAATCAACTAAGGGTTAAACTTTACAAATATAAAAATTACTAAAGGCAAAAGGAGATGTTTAAAAACAATTTTTTTACACTAATCTCACGTAAGCAAACAAAGAACTAAACTGAAAGTGAAAGTTGCTGAGTTGTGTCTGACTCTTTGCAACCCCATGGACTACATAGTCCATGGAATTCTCCAGGCCAGAATACTGGAGTGGGTAGCTGTTCCCAAACTAATCCTAAAACTTTAGGACATAAGATATCGACATGACATGACTATTTAAATTTCTGCATAAGTGAAAATGTGTTATATCCTTCACTGTACTTGTATTACAATTACATGCTTCTTGCTTCTACACTACACAAAGTCAACAGTTATCACCAACAATGACTATAACTAGATCTGAACGAGACTTCACAGTGACTCTGCTCCATTGAAATTTAAGAAAATTCAATCCAGGATTAAGAAAACCTTTTGATTTTAAAGCCACTTCTATCTTCTTCTCGTGTCATACCTAAATAAGTCCTCTCGTGATACTTCTTGCCTGCAAACTGCAATGCGTGTCCTCTCCCCCTCAGCTTTGTCTGACACTTTAAATTTGTAGGAACTGCATGAAAAATGAAAATTGTACTTCCAATCTGAACCTGCAATCGGGTTCCTGCTTTAACGCAAAACATACTCCTCTGCAGTGTACCCCACCAGCACAGCGACCCCCTTTCTCTCTCTCTCTATTCCTTTGCCCTGAAGGCACTTCTGGATTGCTTAATTCGTGCTCTTTGGCTGCCTAGACAGTCAGGACACCTAAGGCCATTTGGACCTATCACTCCTCGCTTCCTTCTTTTCTATGGCTAATACCACTTTCCTGCTTTTTTTCTATGGCTGAATCTCCGGACTTGGTGCTGTCATCAGGGGGACAGAGTCGATTTCGGCTTCGAGCTCCTGGCTGGTAAAGCTGCATCGCTGGGCGATCCTAAAGTAAAATGAAATGCTCATGTTACAAAACTGCTACTAAGCATGTCCAGGGGAATATATATACCAGTGAGAGCCCACACGAGATCAAAATTTGAGGGCACAGTACATGACAGTAAGTGTTGATGGTTACTTGGCTTCAAACTGCCTGCTTCCTTTCCCCTACCTACAAAGAAAAACAACTATTTCACAACTATTTATTTTTATAAATAAAAAACAACTATTTATAAGCAATAGTTATCAAGTATTATTTTATATGCCCAGAGTAAATTTTGATAAGTTTACTGCCTAATTTTCTTTACTATCTCAAGATGTTCTGAATCAGCTTGAATAGTTTTTATTTAGAAACTGTGGTTGTTGTCTACCTCTCCTCCCCATCAGTAAATGGATTTTAAAATGCACCGCCACTTAAGAAAATTTTAGGAGTGAAAACAATAATAAAGAATGCCAATTCTTAATACTGCAAAGTCCCTGAAGTTATGAGCTCAGACACTAGTAACTTAGCACAAATATGACTCTCTCTTAATTCAGATTTGACAAGGTGACAACCCAGCTTGAGAATCTCTAGGTAACACTTTACATCTCAGGTTCCTAAATAGGCCTCAATATCATCACCAGGTACCTCTCAGTTCAAGTAATGTGTTTGGTTTATCACAATATGACCCTGGAAAACTTAAATGTATAGGCCTTTTTTCCCCTAATTCAACAAAAGACAACATGAGCCTTCCTTGTCCTTTCTCCCTGACATATGAAAGAGCCTTAAAGCATTATTCTCAAGCGAGTAATTCCAGCAAAACATTTCACTGTTTTAACAAGAAGAAACATTAAAACAGATGAGACTGCCACATAGTATTTAGAGAAGCTGATGATGGGGCTGCCAGTGTGCAAAGATAGTACAAGTTAAACGTCAACAAGGGCAATAACTGATAATAACAAGTTGGAGTTCACCAAGTATTTCTAAATCCACAAGTTATTTAAAGACTAAGCAGAACAAAACTCATTGATAACCCCTACAAGTTGCTGGGACACCAACGCATTACTCTGAATACTGTAAATAAAAGGAATGGATCAAGTGCTATTTTTGCCTTTCCTGTGTGAACTGAATTTCAAGACTAACCAAATAGTTGATAAGGGAAAACAACTCTCTGTGGAAGAATTTCAGATCATAAATGCAACAGGAAAGGCAGAATTTGTATATATATCAACATTTTCCAATCTCTCCCTATGAAATAATGAATCTAAACAACATCATTAGGAGAAAGGCTGACAAAATCTTACATGGATCAGGCTTACAATACCTGAGCTAACTGATCAGCCATTTTTCCAACTTTTTATCTCAAAAAATTTTAAATCTATAGAAATGTTGCCAAACTTGTACAATGAATACCTAATACCCTTCTCCTAGATTCATGATGATTAACATTTTGTCAAAAATGCCTTTGCTGTCTCTAGTGTGTATGCAGGCACACACATACATAGATACATTATTATTTTTGCAGAACCACTGGAGAATAAGTGCTTGTGTATCAGCTTGTATATCCTCGGAGCAAGGACATCCTATCACATAACCATAATACCATTATTATTGATCATATGATTCTTCATTGGTAATATTTCAGCTTGTGTATCCTAAGAGCAAGAACATCTTATCACATAACCATAGTACCATTACTATTGGTCAATCTTAACATCACAATAAACGGATACCAAGACATTGTATGCTTCCTGATACAATGCAGTAGGAACTGCACACCACCACCTATCAAGTATTCTTGCCAACAATTGGGTCTGAATATATTAAGGCCTCTAGATGAGGGGGCCACCCACCTCTTTCTGTGAAAAAAGTTTGGCTCTCAGCCATGCTTATTCTTTTACATGCTGTTTATGCCTACTTTCCTACAAAGCTTACTGGTTTTGACAGAGACCACGTGGCCCACAAAAGCCTAAAATATTTACCATCTGGCCCTTGAACGAAAAAAAATTTCTGACCCTGCTCTAGATATGACTACTGGTTTTCAAGGAAACATAGAAGGTAGCGGAACATGTTCAGTGTTACCACAGGGATATAATTAGCCACTCTGGACTATTAGACGCTCTAGAGGGCAAACTGGTTTCTGCAACAAAGAAATGGTAGAAAACGAAAGGAGGAGGAATTACTTAGATTAAAAGAGACTTAAAATCGGATCAGTTTCCGGAAAGACTGATAAAAAAAAAAAAATAAAAATAAAAGAGACTTAAGGGAACATTTCAAGCAAATACAATTTGTGGACCTTGTTTAGAGCCTATAAAAAAGATGTTAATGAAAAGAGATGTTAATGAGACAATTGGGAAAATCTATACATTGGGTAGATAGGATGCTAAGGAGTTATTGTCAGAAATTCTTCTGTCTGGTGTGAAAATGCTATTAGGGTTATTTTATTAAGAAAAATAATATTAGGGTTATTTTATTAAGAAAAAACCCTGGCAATCCAATGGTTAAGGCTCCACACTCCCACTGTAGAGAGCATGGGTTTCGTCCCTGGTTGGGGAACTAAGATCCCATATCCCATTTGCCTCACAGTGTGACCAAACTTTTTTAAAAAAAGTCTTTACTCTTTACATATTTACATATGTCTTTACATATTTAAAGAAGAAATTATCTGTCTAGGTTTTGCTTGAAAATAATCCCATAGGAGTAAGATGGGGTAGAGTAGAAAGAAAATTGGCCACAAGGTGATAATTGCCAAAGCTGGGTGATAAGTACATCCTACTACTCCTCTGTTCTCTCTACTTTTGTGTATGTTTGAAAAGTACTGCTACTGCTGCTGCTAAATTGCTTCAGTCGCGTCCGACTCTGTGTGACCCCATAGATGGCAGCCCACCAGGCTCCCCTGTCCCTGGGATTCTCCAGGCAAGAACACTGGAGTGGGTTGCCATTTCCTTCTCCAATGCATGAAAGTGAAACCTGAAAGTGAAGTCGCTCAGTCATATCCGACTCATAGTGACCCCATGGACTGCAGCCCACCAGCCTCCTCCGTCCATGGGATTCTCCAGGCAAGAGTACTGGAGTGGGTTGCCATTGCCTTCTCCGTTGAAAAGTATACACAAACTTTAATAAAAGGACCCCACCAAGACTGAAAAAAGATACAGATAAAGTTCCCCTAAAATTCCATAACAATGAGCTAGCCCTCTCCTTTATACTTGCAGGAAAAGACAAAGAAAATCCTCATGAAAAGAAGTTTAATGAAATGCAGCACCTTGTTTCTTATGCGATCTCTCTTAACCACTTCTTCTTTCTTTTCAGTTTTTTCTGAGCTGCCTACTGGCTCTGTACTTTCAGGCTTCTTTCCTTTATCCCGAAGTGTTTCTTTCTCCTTCTTCATTTCTTCTTCCTTTCTCTTGAAAGCCTTCTCTTTCTCATAGCGCTCCTTCTGCCTCCGGCGCTCTTCTTCCTGCCGCTTCAGCCTCTCTCTCTCCCGCAGGATGCGCTCTTGGTCTCGATCATAATCCCGCTCCCTCTCCCTGTATTCTCTGCCACTCTCATCTTCAGGTCTGCACGAAAAACAAATCTGAGAATGCACCCTTGAAGCTCTTCTAATCACAAGGAACACTCTGATCCTGCCTTGGCCACTCCAACGAGGCTGAACTTTCGGAGCAGCATTGAAAAAAACAAAAAAACTACTATTTTGAAAAGCAATTTGGAAAAAAACCCCAAGTCATTCAACCAGATTAAGATACTAAAATACTTGAAACCTGTCCTCCTCATCCCCATACCCCTCATAAAACCCAGTATCTTGATTCAGGTACAAGTCCAGAATGCAGCAGTAAAACTAGCAGCCAGAAACAGGTCGAAAACAAATGTACCCAAGAGCCCTCGACTACCGACCTCTTAGGCTTTTCATCTTTAAATTCACCCTCAGAACGCTTGGGCAATGTACAACTTTGCCCACTGGCTCTTTCATCACTCAGATTCTCTTTGTCCAATTTCTTGAGCTTTTCTCTTTTGTCCAATTCTTTTTCATCTCCTTTTTCTGGCTTCTTGAGCAGCTTTAAAGAGAACAAACTTAGGTTTATTTTGAAGGATGGGATTGTCTTCTGATTCTCGCAAAGAAAACAATATACTAAATATTTTCAATGCAGGCTACTGAAGGCCCCGTCTCTGCAGTACTCAAACTTTCAGGTGAACAAACAGTGCACAAAGAGCAGTAATTTGCTAAAAGGGTGCTATTAATGTGAAAGTGTTATGCACTCCAGTGAAGTGGTTTAATCACTTTGTGGCAATAGGATCAAGACTCCTTTGGCTTTAAATGGGTCAACCTTTGAGTAGATCAACCCTTACTTTCAAGTATGCCTTCTGTAGCAAGCCAGCATATCGGTATAACTTGATAGGAAAATATGGTACAAATTTAAAATGCTAGCCAGGTCATTATTGCTGGACTATTTTTACACAGTTATTAGAACAACAAATACCTTGTCACCAAAGGAGAGATCCATTGCAGGAATAATTTTGCCTTGAGTCTGAGAGTAGCTACATACTTATGATGGTACAATCATACTATCATTAGAGATGATAAGCAAGAATTATTTGGCATTTGATTTAAAAATCCAAATATCTCATACAACAGAACTGTGAAGTTCCATCTCTACTGAATAGGAACTGTTCAATGTCATATGTATATATGACAGAATGCAATTCTAAAAAAAGTGGTTTATAAAGTTCAGATTGTTAACAGAAGTTTATTATGCCGCTTCTACAAATCTCTCTAGAATACACCCCCAAGTGTTGGATATTCAGAGAGATTTTTAGGAATTTCAAGTCTCAGAGTGAAGGCATCATACAGAGTTTCATCTCAGTGTGAAGGCATCATACAAGCCACGAAGCTAAAGGCAAAGCATCGCGCATGAGACTTAAGCATGAAGTATTTCAGCACACAGACAGCCACTGAAAACAGTGAGTCCAGAGTGGACACTATAGAGGCACCAGTGCAAAGTGAGGATAACATGTGCAGGTTTCATTGCAAGTGTTCTTATTTCTCTAATGAACATCTTCGTCAGGAGCCAAGATGTTCATTATTCTAATAAGACTATTAACGAACGTCTCTAGCATAGCCGGCTTGACCTTCTGCCTTGCTGACAGAAATAGCGAGTCAGGTTGCTTGTAGCAGGGCAGACACAGAGATTGATAGAAGGAATTAAGACGAGAACCTCCCCACCCTGCCACCGCCAAGCCCCTTATCACCAGTGAGTCCTGGAGAGCCTCGGGGTGCCCTAGCGACTTGACCGGCTGAATTCTGAGGAGGTAAAAGGAGACTCAGCCATCATCTCTGTGAGATTTTCTCTGACTTTCTCTGCCATACTATGTACAAGTACTTCCCTGGGCAGTTTGCTGGAGCAAGGGCTGCCCAAGCCAGGCCCCTGGAAGGGAAGCAGCTAGGCTGGAGTCTTTCCACAGGTTTTCCTCTTCCTACATGCACTGTGTTAATCAGAATCTGCTGCTCACAGATTCCCAGGGAGACCCAAGAAGGTAACGTGGGGAATCATGTGAGAGGGGAGAGGATGTATATTCCAAAAACTCCCACAAGGCAGCCAGGTATGAGAGGTGTATAAAGGAAGGGGAAAGAGCTCTTAAGGCATGGCTGTCCTCTCACTGCACATTGTTGAAGCTTCTGGGTACACAGCAGAGCATCAGGAAATCATCTGGGTTTCTTTCTAAATCAGGAATTTAAAACGGTTCAGCTTTTAAGACTCAAGTCAGCCTGAGGGCATTTTCTACAGGTAACACTACCACCACCGCCACCAAAAGGACTTATTAACTAAGACCTGTGTGTGTGTGACATGATACTAGGTGCTCTGTATCATGTACTTGGTCCTTACATTTTTCTGATTCACAGCTTGTAACAGAAACCTGTGTACCTGAAGACAGTGGAAAACAAACAGATGAGGCAACTTCATGTATCAAATATGAAGGAAAAGCTGAATAAAACCCATAATTCATGCCAGCCAGCCCTACGCCCTTATATATGAACTGAGAGAATAATAATCCAAAATCGAACATTTTCAATGATTATAAATAACACTGCACTAAAGAAATCCCATGTAAACTACTTAATCTTTTAAATTATCTTAAATTAAGAGTAATACATGAATATTACAGGAAAGATTCACTCCCTCCCAAAAAAGACAAAAACAAAACTAAAATAGTTTACACCAATACAAGATGCATGCATATTTGAAGAAGTAGATATAGTACATGCAATTTTCAGCAACATGCAGTCGGTTTAACTTATGTTCATACCTTAATCTTTGGTTCATCCTTTAATTTGTCCCTTTCTGGAACTCTGTCTATCTTCTTTAGCTTTTCTATATCTTTGCGTTTTCGTTTCTCTTCTTCTTTCCACTTTCTCCTCTCTTCTTCTCTTTGTCTTTTTCTTTCTATTTCTCGCCGCCTCCTTTCTTCTCTCTTTTCTTCTCTCATCCTCTGCAAAGAAACATCAACAGTCTTCAGACAAGGTAATTACCACCAAAAACATAGTTCAGAAAGTACGGTGGGCACCCACTTAACTGTATCATCTTTCCTTCCCACTTTCCACTTCCTTAACCCCCTCCCGACTCCATTCAGAATATGAGAGAGAAAAAGACCACAGCCTGCTCATCAGTTTCCCACTGCTGCCTTGCTACAGTATCCAATTCAAGAATGCCACTGGAACAAGCTAAGGAACCCCTAGCTCTGCAGAGTGAATCTATGGTCCAACAACCAGAGTGAAGGAGCAGGTCAGAGAGCCAAATATTTAAAGAACAGTGGTAGAGAAAGCAGCTATCCCTACTGTACGATCCCAATGCTCTTAAATTTACAGAATGCGAACCAATGAAATAGAAGTATTGTGAGAACCAGAAAAACAAAAGGTTTACCTGCTTGTTTTTCAGGAAGCTCAAAAGTGGAGTTGTCTTTTTAGCTACACAAATGTAAACAGATTATTAATAATACTTAATCAAACCCTAGAAAGGAGTCCATTTTCTGACATTCCCTGCCAACCACCCGAGGTGGGAAAACTACACCCCTCAAACAGTAAGTTCACAACTATCTTATTGGAAAGAAGTTTTATAATAGTCTACTTAAATTAGGAAGGTTTAAAATATTAAAAGTTAAGAAATTTAAATTAAAACAATAAAACAATTTTTAAAAAGAGCAATTCCTGGTGTCAGTGAGAATAAGGTGTGAAGGACATTCTCTTGTTTTACAGATGGGAGTATAAATCTGTTCAACCAGGAAGAAACTGGGATAAGGGGCTAAAAATATCTAATACTTTTGACCCCGTAATTCCACTTCTGGGAATTTATTTTATGGAAACTATCAGAGGTGGGCTTATATTATGAAAGTGAAAGTCGCTCAGTCGTGTCTGACTCTTTGCAACCCCATGGACTATATGGTCCATGGAATTCTCCAGGCCAGAATACTGGGGTGGGTAGCCTTTCCCTTCTCCAGGGGATCTTCCCAACCCGGGGATGAACCCCAGGTCTCCCGCACTGCGGGTGGATTCTTTACCAGCTGAGCCACCAGGGAAGCATCCATTAATAAAAACCAAGTTTTAAAAGAATATTTAATTCATTTTTCAATATTCTGAACAATGCTATCTAATCTTACAGCTAGCTTTTTGAAAAGCATACTTCCTTTGGAGAAATTCCTAGGAGTGGAAATCCTGTGCAGGTTGGAGGCTATGCTTATGTTTAGAGCCGATGCAGTAGTGACAACTTAATACCAAAACCAACATCCAAGCTAGAATTTCTCAAGAGGTTTTCAATTCTGCAGTAACCAATGTCATTTTTTTTAATATTTTCAAGTCAAAATTTTTTTTTACGAATATGAACTTATTAGTAGAAAACATCAACTGATCTTCAAAGACTCATTAACATCTTAAGGTCCCATATAGCTCTTCAAAGTTTTATACTAACATTTGTGTGGCACTAAATAAGTCAGAGGGGGCTTCCCAGGTGGCTCTTCTGGTAAAGAACCCGCCTGCCAATGCAAGAGATATAAGAGACCCAGGTTCTATCCCTGGGTGGGGAAGATTCCCTGGAGGGCATGGCAACCCACTCCGGTATTCTTGCCTGGAGAATCCCATGGACAGAGGAGCCTGGCAGGCTATAGTCCATGTGGTCACAAAGAGTTGGACATGACTTAATTGCATATGTGCAATTAAGTCAGAGAATATTTCCCATCTTATTGATGGATTCTTATAATCCTGTGAGTCAGCTATTATCTGCACTTTATAGTAGAATGAACAGTCTCAGAGAAGTTAGTGCCTTTACTATGGTCACATAGCTAGCAAATGATGGAAGTGGGAGTCTGACAGGTCTTCTGATGAAAAAACCATAATGCTTAATTTCTTTTGCCCACTTACCTATTAGTTCTCTATTTTTTGCTTCTATTTCCTCTAGCAGTGTCTCTGGAGTAGATGTCATTTTCTCATTATCTGCAGCATAGCTCTCCAAAAATTTTCTATATTCTGGATCTAAATAATTATTTAAGTAAATAGAAAATATAGCAGACTTTAAACAAAATAAGAAATATTATCCAGGATATTTACTTATCAAAGAAGATAATTTTCTGCTTCATGGAAGATTGAAAATAAACCCAACTATACCCATAAGATAGACTATTTGGGGCTTTATTGGTCACTTACTCTGAGAACTCCTATTAGATATACCGACAGAGTCAGGCAAAGTGAGACACCATGCATTGTAACACAACCTCCAGGGATGTTAAGTAGTTTGCTTTTAAAAACCACCACTCCTATTAATCCAGAGTCATACTTATGGGAGAACTGTAAGCTATAGCTATGGGACCCTCAGAGAGTATCATGTAGAGCATGTAAGCAGTTCCTACATGGGTACACCTCACTTTAAAGAAACTCAGAATATCAAAATTGGGTGTTCTAAACACCCAATAAATGAGGGGGGATGTCCTAGATGTGGCACTAGAGGTGATGGTAATATCTGGAATTCTTTCCTACATGCCTCCGACATCAGAAGGGGTAGCACATCTGAGTCATTATATTCTATGTGGAGAATGCACTGTGGAGCATGTCACCTGATCTAGTCTTCAACATCTGAGTCTATGATACAGTCAATAAGCAGCTGTGTGTTGAGTCTTGCCTGCGTTTTCTTTATAAAATACACATTATAGTAATAAATAATAATGGAAACCAAACTAGGTGATTCTGAAATACCAATCTGATATAAAATATTATGGCTAAGTCCTTAACCAACAACCACATTACTGAGATCTCAAAACCTGGATCCAGTTTACCATAAATGGCAATTATTTGTTTTTTAGTTCCAGTATTTCAGTTCAATGTGTGCAGTTAACTGCATATTCAAAGCCTAGAAACAGGATTGGCCACTTCAGTTACTTTATGTTGTTACTCAAGCACAGAAATTTTTCCATCACAGTTCTCAATGATAACTCTTCCTCTTTATACAAATGGAAACCAAAAGTCAAATAAATAATCATAAAAATGGTAAGGGGCCTTAAGGAGTTGTATTTTGAAACATCTGACTTTTTCCATTGTCTTCTAATGAATATACCTAAGGTGATTTACTACTCAACAGTCAACAATATATTGTTTAATGGTGAAGGAATGAAAAGCCATTAGCCAAAGAGAGTGATAACTAGAGGAAACCCATCTCCATTCTAACAAGCAAAGCTTTCATCAGTGAATTACATTTCTCATGAACTTTATTTCGTATGTTTTCTTAATTTAAAAGATTGGAGTCCACTCAATTCCCACAAAGGTAATATATTCTTCTAAAAATCTATGGCCCTACTATATAGCACAGGGAACTCTATTCAGTATTTGGTAATAATCCATATGGGAAAAGAATCTGAAAAAGAATGGATATATGTATAACTGAATCACTTTAACACAACATTGTAAGTCAATTATTAATCGAAGATTAAATTTAAAAACACATGGCATTAGCGCATTAAGTAACTAGAGCTATACTATACCATCATCAATAGTTCCAACTTTAGTATCTCTTTTCTTAGTCTTCTTTTTTGCAGCTTTTTGAAAAGGTGCAAATTCTACGATGGCAGGATATTCCTGACCTGTTTAGAAAAAATAGCACACTTGCTAAAAGAAAGAAAATGTCAAAAATGGATACAAGAGACTCAACCTCCTGCTCTCTAGGCTTCCTTTGATGACAGTGATCTGAATAGGGTCTCCCAAAAGACATAAATCTTATTGGCACAACTAAAATCAACATGGTACCAAAGCAGTCCCCAATTCATACCGAAAAAACAACAAAAATATATGGGAGGGAATTAAAATATTCATTTAAATTCAACCTCTAAACTCTGATATTGTGATATGCGGGGGGAAAAAAATCTACAAACTAATTTTCATTTAAAAAATATATCAAAGGGAATCCTTGGTGGTCCAGTGCTTAATACTTGGCACTTTCACTTCAGGGTCCAGACTGGATTCCTGGTGGGGGAACTAAGATCCTGCAAACTGCATGGCACAGCCAAAAAGCAAACAAACAAAAAACAAAACAAGATCACAATACTGACTATACAGGGGTATAAATATGTCAAAAGTCACCAAATGCACATGTAAAATGGATGCATTTTAAAATGAAAATTATACCTTAATTGATTTTTCTACAAAACCAGAAATCTCTACAATAAGTAAGGCTAGAGACAGAAGGCAGGTTAGTGCTTGTCTAGAGATGGGGTGTAACAACTAATGGGTACATGGTGTGATGAATGTGTTCTAAAATTAGATTGTAGTGATAGCTGCACAACTTTGTGAATATACTAAAAAAACACTGAACTGTAATTATTTAAAAGGGTGAATTTTATGGCATGTGCATTATATCTCAGTAAAGCTGTTATTAGAAAATACAGCAGGAGACACCAAAAGCACAGGCAACAAAAGTGAAAAACAGATAAACTGTGCTGCATCAAAATTAAGAACTTCTGTGCATCTAGGGACACAATCAACAGAGTGAAAAGGAAGCCTACAGAACTGGAGAAAATATTTTCAAATCATATATCTGATAAGGGGTCAATATACAGAATATGTAAAGAACTGTAACTCAACAACAACAAAACCCCCAAATAATCTGATTTTTAAATGTTCAAAGGACTTGAATAGGCATTTCTCCAGAGATGATATATAAATGGCCAATAAGCAAATGAAAAGATGCTATGTGCTTAAGAATGTGAAGAGATTAAAATATTACCTCACTAATCATTAGGGAAATGTAAATCAAAACCACAATGCAATATCACCTTATACCTGTCAGAATGGTTACTATTAAAGGGGGGAAAAAAAAACAGAAAATAGCAAGTGTTGGCAAGGACATGGAGAAATTAGAACCCTCAGGCATTACTGGTGGGAATATAAAATGGTGCAGCCACTATGGCAAACAGTATGGTGGTTCCTCAAAGAATTAAAAATAGAATTACCACATGACCCAGCAATTCCACTTTGGGGTATATATTCAAAAGAAGTGAAAGCAGAAATTTGAACAGATGTTTGTACATTTCCAGCAGCAGCATTCACAATAGCCAAATGTCTCTCAAAGGATGAAAGGATAAAGAAAATGAAGTATATACATACAATGGAAAAGGAAATTCTGACACATGCTATAACATGGATTAACCTTGAGGACAATATGCTAATTAAAATAAGCCAGTCACTAAAAGTCAAATACTATTATTCCATTTATATGAGACACCTAGAATGGTCAACTTAATAAGAATAGTGGTTCAAAGAGGCAGAATGTATTAACAGCTAGCTGTCAGAGGCTTGGGGCAGGGAGAAATGGGGAGTTGTTTAATGGGCAGAGTTTCAGTCTTACAAGATGAAGAAGTTCTAGAGATTAGCTGCAGAACAATGTGAATGTACTCAGCACTACTGAACTGCACACTTAAAAATGGTTAAGATGATAAATTTTATTTATGTGTATTTTACCATAATTTTTAATAATGTCAAAAACCAAAAAAAAGCAATGAGATAATGATACATACTATAACATGGATGAATCTTGAAAACATGCTAAGTAAAAGAGGTAGTCACAAAAGGCCATATATTATATGATTTAGTTCATATGAAATGTTCAGAATAAGGAAATCCATAGTTAGTAGATTAGCCGTTGCCAGGGGCTGGGGGAGAGGAGAATGGTAGATGACTGCTAATGAATACAGGATTCTTTTTGAAGTGATGAAAACATTCTGGAATTACCCAGTGGTGATAGTTATAAACCTCTGTGAATATACTAAAAACCACTGAATTTTATGGTATGAGTTATATCTCAATAATAATTTTTTAAAAACCTAAGTGACTACTGGAAAAATACATCAAATCCTTGCTATAGAATAATGTAATAGAAGGTATAAAATACCATCTTTACACCTTTGGTGTGTAAACATAAGCCAGGATAAATTACTAGAACTGACCATTAGATATCACAAAGCAGTCACAGAGGAAACAAGATTTTAGAAATCCTAGTGAGTGCAGAATCATATTACCTTAATAACTGATATACCTGAAAAGGAATAGATAAACCAGACCGAAGCAAAAGGAAATTGTGGAATATAGGCAAAAAAAAAAAAAATTAGAAGTGAGGCCAAACAATGGGAGATGACTGCTAATGAATACAGGATTCTTTCTGAAGTGATGAAAACATTTTGTCTACCTAAGGAATTTGGACTTTTTTCCCACAACTGCTGTCTTAAGTCACTATCTTCAAAAAGATTATTTTCATGGCAAAGTAAGACTAAATTATACAGAAAATGGAAAATTCTATAAGTTTAGAGAGAGTGGTTGTCTAAGCATTAGGTGATGAGGACATGTGAAAGTATCAGTAAGTCTAACGTCCTCAGTCTAGATGAACAAGATATTAAAAAGCAATAAATTGACAAAATCCATCACTTGTTTAAATGTAAGGGATAAAGAGAGGAAAAAGTTAAACACAACTCAGATTTTCAGGAAACCATTTGCTATCTACTGGAATAAATTTGTGGAGCAGAAAAGTAGCTGGTTTGGGGGGATTAATAAAAACTGGACAAACATAGAGGCAATTCTTCAACTTTTACTGGCATATTCCCTGACAAAGATTTCATTTTTTACCAACTCTGAAGTAATATTGAAAAAATATAATCTAACAAAAACACACATCATTCAATATTGCATAGCCAAAAGAAAAGTAGCAAACTTAGTAGCAAAAGTAGCCAGACTTGGACATTCTCTGGCTAAATGTTGCAAGCAACAAATAATAAAATGAGGGTTAATGCAGAAGTTTTTCTTCCCTATAAACTCCTGGATAGGAAGTGGGAAATCATCAAGCTCAGTGGTTTAATTACATACAACTTAGAATGTTAAACAGTACTCCAACTGGCAACTATTGACATAAAGGATCTGAATTAAATAAGTATTGGTCCTTGAAGCAAGATGAGAAGTAAATATTTAAAACTTGTCATACAAGTTTAAAGAGTCACTTGTCAGTATCACTTAAAACTAGTAAATACTCAAGACAACGGATCACCTAAAACAGGGCAAAAGAACTGTCACAGGAGGAGAAAACAGTGGCAATTTCCTTTGGTTGACAAACTAGAGAAATAATAGGTTAATACAAATACCTGTAAAACCTCATATTATCTATTTATAAGGCTGTCATAAGCTTATCAAATGCATAAAACTCTTTAAATGTTGCTCATCTTATCACTCAGGATTTCAGAAACACTATGAAGGCATCAAGAGAACAGGGATACACTGTCTTAAACAAATGACAAACTCCCCTTCAGTTAAAAGGACTCACCTTTATTGTCAAGGAATACATAACCATCAAAACGATCCCTGAACAAAATAATGTCCTCTTGGTTTTTAAAGTTGATGTATGCTCTTGCATACATATGAGGATACAAACTGCAGGAAGGAAAGCAATTATGTGAATGTGCTTGCAGGTGTCTGGCTGAATTACAAGTATGCATATATTAAAAAGGCTCAAAAATAAAATAGAAATCATGAGTAGGATTAAAAAAAAGAATGGAAGAAACCTTTTTCATTTACCCCTCCCTCTTATTTTACCTAGTATCATTAGAAAAAAACTCAAAATAATCATGCTCAGGCATAGGCTGAAGATGTTCCTGAAGCTGCTCCTTGGTCAAAGTGGGCGGTAATCTCCGAATTACCACCTTAAGAAATGAATAAGGAAAATAAAATTAGTACAAATCAATTTTCTGTCATACCTGAATCACTGTTCCTGAAGAAAGTTGGCCTTTAAAAGATGAGATCACTTCTAAAAACCCAAGAGAATGTTCAGAACGCTCAGAACGATTAGTCAAACGTTAACAGTAACATAGTTTAAAAAAAAAAAAAAAAAAAAACTCTCAGAAACGAGAACTGCCTGGAGCAAGGAAATCTTAGGTTCTGTTAACCCGAAGCCCCACGGTTTACTAGGTTTTCGCCTCATTTTCTGTCACCCATTTTTCAGTAGTGGTAAGAAATTTGTAAACCAACCCTGGTCTTTTGTGGGTGCCAGGAATTCTTGATTGATAAAGTCCTTATTCAGTCAGCATAAAGAATTCAAAATTCTAAGAAATACCCCCAATTCCCTCACTGCTCCCCGAACAGAATGTACCCGATTTGGCCCAAGACCATTAATAGCCGCCACCCACCCATTCCCTCAACTAACCTGTTAATATTCCTATCACGTACTACTCCCGCTGGTGATAGCACCTTTCTGTTTAATAATTCCCCCTCAATTCCTCATCCTTTTCGCTATCGCCCCCCCCTCCCATCATCATCTCACGGCTCTGACCTAAACCCTTCCAGTCAGGGAATCCCCCCGCCCTCCCTCACTCCCATCCCGGAGCTCTGCCGGGAAGGGAACCCCCATTTTGGGAGAGTGGATGAGACAGGGTGATGCGATTTTCACTCAAGTGAAGAAACAGAGGAAGAGATTGGGAGAGGAAGAGGGCAGCCCCATTCCCAACCATCTTTCTCGGGTGGTGGAACCGTCCCGCCCTCTCCTGGGCCAACAGCCGGCCAGACACCTTGCTCAACGCCTCTTTCTTCTCCTTGTTCCGATCCTGCTTATCTTCCCCTTTGGTGCTGTCTCCCGAAGCCCCACCGCCGCTGCCTGTAGCACCTGGAGGAGTCAAGAGGGTTACTCGCTTCTCCTTAGGCCTGTGCTCCTTCTCCTCCTTCATGGCCACAGCTTCGCTCCTCACCGCGGTAGCTCGGCCTAAACGCCGCTACGCCGGGCACCTACGCCTCCCGGCCCGCTCAGGGCAGAGCTCCGCCCCCAACAAGCTCTCCTAGTGATAAGCCGACCCCAACGCTCCATTGGGCCCCGGCAGGATCTCGCGAGACTTCAGGGCATCCGGCTTCCTTCGCTGGAAAGGTTGTAACACCTGGTCTTAGCTTCCCTCCCGCGGAATCCCCGCATCGCCCAATCCCCTCGCGGCCCAGACTCCCTCGGGGCCGCTCATTAGCATATCCGCCATCTTGGTTAGGACGAGTATTTCACGGACTACAAATCCCGGCATTCAAAGCGGTTACCCGCTTCTGGCTGAGTTCTGAAGTCGTAGTATTTCAGGTTCCCTGTTTATAAGTAAATGGAAAGTTTAATCTTGAAAGGTTAATGTTTTTCAGATCGAAAGATACACTCTAAAAAAAAAAAAGAAAGATACACTCTGTGGGCTTCGTTTTCCAGAGATAAAATCGATGTTATCCAAAGTTTACCTCACGAACGACTTGTATTTTCTATTATTGGTTGTAAAGTGAGCTTTCAGAACCTTTAGAATTTCTTTTCCTTATATTTTTTAGGATTCACAGACACTCAATGCACAAAACACTGACATTTAAAGGAGTATTATGACCAAAATGTGTGAGATTTGTTTTCACCGCTCTTTTTAAAAGTTAATAGGAATCTATCATGGTACTGATGCCCTGTAGGTAGGAGAAAATAAAATCCAACTCACTTTAGATAGGATTGACCTCCTTCCAGCTTTTAAAAAGGCCAGTTATGCATTATTTATAATATCTCCAAACTGGAACAACCCAAATGTCTGTCAATCCACTAATGCATAAACAAAATGTGGCACATCCATAGAATGAAATACTGCTGCTGCTGCTGCTAAGTCGCTTCAGTCGTGTCCGACTCTGTGCGACCCCATGGATGGCAGCCCACCAGGCTCCCCCGTCCCTGGGATTCTCCCGGCAAGAACACTGGAGTGGGTTGCCATTTCCTTCTCCAATGCATGAAAGTGAAAAGGGAAAGTGAAGTCACTCAGTGGTGTCTGACTCTTCCTGACCCCATGGACTGCCGCCCACCAGGCTCCTCCGTCCATGGGACTTTCCAGGCAAGAGTACTGGAGTGGGGTGCCATTGCCTTCTCTGGAATGAAATACTACTTAATTACAAATGAACCCATCCATCCATCCACATGAATGAATCTCAAAATGGTCATGCTGAGTGAAAGAAACAGAACACAAAGAGTACATGCTGTATGATCTCATTGATACGAAATTCCAGACAAGGTAAAACTAGTGAGAGAAAATTCTTAAAGAGATAGGAATACCAGACCACCTGACCTGCCTCTTGAGAAATCTGCATGCGGGTCAGGAAGCAACAATTAGAACTGGAATCGAACAACAGACTGGTTCCAAATTGGGAAAGGAGTAGTCAAAGCTGTATATTGTCACCTTGCTTATTTAACTTATATGAAAACTACATCATGAGAAACACTGGGCTGGATGAACCACAAGCTGGAATCAAGATTGCCGGGAGAAATATCAATAACCTCAGATATGCAGATGACACAACCCTTATGCCAGAAAGCAAAGAAAGAGCCTCTTGACTGATGAAAGTGAAAGAAGAGAGTGAAAAAGTTGGCTTAAAACTCAACATTTAGAAAACTAAGATCATGGCATCTGGTCCCATCACTTCATGGTAAATAGATGGGGAAACAATGGAAACAGTGACAGGCTTTATTTTGGGGGGCTCCAAAATCACTGCAGATGGTGACTACAGCCATGAAATTAAAAGACACTTGCTCCTTGGAAGAAAAGCTATGACCAACCTAGACAGCATATTAAAAAGCAGAGACATTACTTTGCCCACAAAGGTCCATCTAGTCAAGGCTATGTTTTTTCCAGTAGGCATGTGTGGATATGAGAGTTGGACTATACAGAAACCTGAGCTCTGAAGAATTGATGCTTTTGAACTGTGGTGTTGGAGAAGACTCTTGAGAGTCCCTTGGACTGCAAGGAGATCCAACCAGTCCATCCTAAAGGAGATCAGTCCTGAATACTCATTGGAAGAACTGATGCTGAAGCTGAAACTCCAATACTTTGGCCACCTGATGTGAAGAACTGACTCACTGGAAAAGACCCTGATGCTGGGAAAGATTGAAGGTGGGAGGAGACAGGGACGGCAGAGGATGAGATGGTTGGATGGTATTACCGACTCAATGGACATGAGTTTGAGTAAACTCTGGGAGTTGGTGATGGACAGGGAGGCCTGGTGTGCTGCAGTTCATGAGGTCGCAAAGAGTGGGACACGACTGACCAACTGAACTGAACTGAGTGAGAGAAGGGCTTCCCAGGTGGCGCTAGTGGTAAAGAACCCATCTGCCAATGCAGGAGATTGAAGAGATGGGGTTCAGTCCCGGGAAGATCCTCTGGAGGAGGACATGGCAACCCACTCCAGTATTCTTGCCTGGAGAATTCCTTGTACAGAGGAGCCTGGCAGGCTACAGTCCATGGGGTTTCAGAGTCCTGACTCGACCGAAGCCATTTTAGCATGCACACAAGCAGATCAGTGATAGCCAGGGGCAGGGTTGGGGAGAAGGGAGGGACTGCAGAGGGGCTTCAGGAAACATTTCGGAATAATAAAAAATATATTTTTTTATCATGACTGTGGTGGTGGTTGCATTTGTGTAAACTCATTGAATTGTACACAAAATTGCCAAATGTTATTTTATGTAAATTATTTTTCGAAGATCAGCCCCTGAAATGAAAAGAAATGCAAAATTTGAAAAATGTTGCTCTGCAAAAGTCCCAGAAGGCTCCTTAGGAGAACGGAATGGAAGACCCATGTGTCTCCTCCCAACCCAAGAAAAAGAAATCTTTTTGCATGGAGGAGCTAGTTAGTAGTGATCTTGAAGAGACAGCTGATGGTGGAAGTTGTTCCAAGAGGAAGAACTCTTTCCCCAAAGAGGAAGCAGTTAGTGACCCTGAGGAGTCAGGAAAGAAGAGAGTCCCCAAGATAAAGAGGAAATTCTCTTTCAAGGAGGAGCCACTCAACCATGGACCTGCTGCTCAGCAAGAGCAGCAGCTCCAAGAAAAAGCTCCAAAAAGCTATTGCAGGAAGATTATTAATAGAATGGTGAGGAATAATTTGCAGACCCCTATATCCCAATAACGGAGAAGGCAATGGCACCCCACTCCAGTACTCCTGCCTGGAAAATCCCATGGATGAAGGAGCCTGGTAGGCTGCAGTCCATGGGGTCGAGAAGAGTCAGACATGACTGAGTGACTTCACTTTCCCTTTTCACTTTCATGCATTGGAGAAGGAAATGGCAATCCACTCCAGTGTTCTTGCCTGGAGAATCTCAGGGACGGGGGAGCCTGATGGGCTGCCGTCTATGGGGTCGCACAGAGTCAGACATGACTGAAGTGACTTAGCAGCATATCCCAATAAAAAGGAAAAAAAGAAGTATTGCTCTAAGTGATAGAGCATTTGTATTTCATCAAAGCTAAGATATCAATGAACCTAAAACCATTATTTTATATACCAAAAAAAGAAAAAAATGCTGCCGATTGAAATATGGCATACCATCAATTTTAAGATGCATCTTGGTTTCAGAGGTGTTAAAATGTGAGGAAAAAAAAAAAAGTCTTACAGAGAATGAACTTGTGGTTGGGGCAGGGGAAGAGTTAGGGAGTTTGGGACGAACATGTACCCACTGCTATATTTTAAATGGATGGCCAACAGGCACCTACTGTGTAGCACAGGGAACTTGCTCAATGTTATGTGGCAGCCTTGATAGGAGGGAAGTTTAGGGGAGAGTGAGTGCTCAGTTGCTTCAGTTGTATCCGACCCTTTGCAACCCCATGGGCTGTAGCCTACCAGTGTCCTCTGTCCATGGAGTTCTTCAGGCAAGAATACTGGAGTGGGTTGCCATTTCCTTCTTCAGGGGATCTTCCCAACTCAGGGATCGAAACTGCATCTCCTGCATTGGCAGGCGGGCTCTTTACCACCAGCACCACCTGGAAAGCCCCTGGGGGAGAGTGAATACTTGTATACGTATGGCTAAACAGCTCTGCTGTGAGCCTGAAACTATCACAATATTGTTAATCAGCTATACTCCAATATAAAATAAAAAGTTTTAGAATGTGAAAAAAAGTCTTAGTAGGAATTGAACATATTATATCTGTATTATGTGCCATTAAGGTAAAAAGAGGTAAAATGGGAGAGGAGGGCAAATGATAAGCCAGAGTGAGATACAGACAGCCACAGCAGGCAGGAACCAAATTAAGGATGTAATAGAAACACAAAGCAGAAAGCTGGCTCAGGGCCAAGGCTCCATTTTTTGTAGACATCTAGAATATATTACCCAGATTCTGTACTTAAATTTTCTTATCTCTGTTGCCAAGCTTATGTTTGAGTTCATAATTCCTGTTGCCATGACTGTTTTCCTGTATTTGAGATCTGTCACTCACTCTTGCCTCCAGTATCTGCCCACTCTTACAAGCCTAGCCAAGTATCTATCTGCTTCTGACCTCCTACTTAGCTCTGCATTTATATCTTGGTATTGGAGAAGGAAATGGCAATCCACTCCAGTACTCTTGCCTGGAAAATCCCATGGACGGAGGAGCCTGGTAGGCTACCGTCTATGGGGTCGCAAAGAGTCGGACACGACTGAGCGACTTCACTTATATCCTGGTATATGCCTGTTTTGGGGTGCTTGCTAGATTTAAACAACTCTATTTCAGTCGTCAGAGTTGGGTATTCCAGGGCTCGGTTTGTAGACCTTTTTTCTATCTGTGCTCACTCCTTTATTACTATCATCTGTTCTTTTGGCTTTTCTCTCTTCGCTGACAACTCCCAAACTTATACCACCAGCCCATAGTTCTCCTGTGAATTCAAGACTCATGTATCTAACTGCCTACTTTGACATCTCCACTTAGATATCAAACACATTGAGATTTTCTGAACATGTCTGAAACCAAACACCTGATCTCTCCTAACATGGCCTGTATTAGTTTCTTATTGCTGCTGAAACAAATTACCACAAATTCGGTGGGTTAAAATAACAGTTTTATCATCTTACAGTTCTGTATGTTAAAAGTCCAACAGGGATGTCATTAGACTAAAACTGAAATGATAGCAGGACTGAGTTCCTTCCTGGAGGCTGTAGGAAAGAATCTAGTTCCTTGTCTTTTTCAGATTCTTAAGGTTACTCTATTCCTCAGCTTGTGGCCCTTTCCTCCATCTTCAAAGCCAATAACATGGTATCTCTCTCTAACCCTGCTTCATCTATGTCTGTTTCACTCTCTCTTCCTCCCCCGTCCACTTTTTCTTGGTTGTGCTGGGTCTTCATTGCCATGCAGCCTTTTTTCTAGTTGCAGCGAGCAGGGGCTACCCTCTTGTTGTGGTGCGTGGGCTTCTCATTGTGGGGAGGCTTCTACTGTCGCAGAGTGCAGGCTCCAGGGTGTGCAGGCTTCAGCAGTTTTGGTGTATGGGCTCAGTAGTCGCAGTTTCTAGGCTCTAGAGCACAGGCTCAATAGATTTGGTGCTCAGGCTTGGTTGCCCTGTGGCATGTGGGATCTTCCTGGATCAGGAATCGAACCCATTTCTCCCCCACTGGCAGGCAGATTTTTTACCACTGAGCCACCAGGGGAGCCCCCTCCTTCCTCTTTTAAGGACCCCTGTGACTTCGTTGTGCCCACCTGGATAATATAGGATACTCTCCCTATGTTTAAGTCAGCTGGTTAGTAACTTTAATTCCCTTTGCCACATAATTTAACATAGTCACTGGAGTTCTGGGGATTAGGGTGTAGATAGTTTGAAAGGATCAATGTTTTGTCTACCACACACTGTAAAGTTTCTTTTTAATTAAAATTTGAAAGTGTAGCACATGCACAGATAAGTGCACAAAAAATAAACATATAGCTTGATGCATTTTCACAGAGTGAATACACTCTTGTAAGCAGCACTGAGATCAAGAAGCAGAACAAAGCCAACATTCCAGATGCTCTCTTTGTGTTCCTTCCCAGTTACTTCCCCCACCAAGACCATTGGTTAGTTTTGCTTAAACTAGTTTGCTTAAACTTTATGTAAACTGAATCACATAGTATGTATTCTTTTATGTTGAGCTTCTTTCTCTCAATTTTTATCATTAATTAATTAATTTTGGTTGCACCATGTGGCTTACAGGATCTCAGTTCCCTGATCAGGGACTGAACCCAGGCCACAGCAGTGAAAGCCCAGAATCCTAACCACTAGGCCACCAGGGAACTCCCTTTTGCAATTTTTATGACTATGAGATTCATTTATGTTGTCCTATGTAGCTTTGAATTGTTCATTCTCATTGCTGTGTACTATTGCATTGAATGAATCTACCACAATTTATCCATTCCAATATTTGAGATGCGACTCTGAACATTGTAGTACATGTTATTTGGTGATCATAGGTATGCATTTACATATCTATGGATACATATCTAGGAGTGGAATTGCTGGATCATAGAGTAAGCATACACTTCACTCCATTAGATACTGCCAAATAGTTTTCCAAGAGGTTGTACCAGTTTACACTCTCACAATAGTGTGTGAGAGTCCAAGTTGCTTCACATCGTTCCCAACACTTGGTAATGTCTGGTGGATGTACAGTGGTAGCTCATTGTAGTTTGGGGCTTCCCTGGGGCTCAGATGGTAAAGAATCCGCCTGCAGTGTGGGAGACCTGGGTTTGATCCCTGGGTTGGGAAGATCCCCCTGGAGAAGGGAATAGCTACCCACTCCAGTATTCTTGCCTGGAGAATTCCATGGACAGAGGAGCCTGGTGGGCTACAGTCCATGGGGTCACAAGGAGTTGGACACAACTGAGCCACTAAGCACACATTGTAGCTTTACTTTGCATTTCTCTGATGACTAATTCAGTTGAGCACCTTTTCATATATATATATATTTTTTTACTGTATGCCTTTTTAACCTTTTGGTTATCGCACCATGTCAATATATTATTTATTCCAAAGCAAAAGAAAAGAACATAACCATGGTGAAGAGGTGTTATGGCTCCTTTTCACCAGTTGAGGGAGAGCAAAAGAGAGACAGAAAGAACTCTCCCCAAAGTTCCTTACATCACTGATTCTCAGCATTTGGTTGAACATTGCAAGATCCTTCTTCCAGCTTCCCAAGCTGGCAATATCATGGTTGGGACCCTACTGTAGAAAAGCAGAAAGAATTTTGTCTATCTACACATACAAGAGAAAAATTCTTACTTGAAAATTCTTCCCTGGCCTTCACTGAGCAGGCAGCTTTTTATCAATTGTATTGTCCCTTTTATATTAACTCCTTTCCCAGATAACATGAGGAGGGGGGGGGGGGGAAGGACCATAAAACCCTGCTCCACTTCATAAGGACTTAAGGACTCATAATATTTTACTAAAGAACTTGTCTTTACCCATCTTATTTTAGGCATGTATTAGCTCCAGTAGCTTGTAAAACATGTTTTGGAGAATTTTGTGATGCCATAAATATGTCTATTGTAGAAAATAGTTCCGGCTCACAAATTGTAGGTTATAAATCACTCATATCATGGCAGAGTGATAAACCGCAAGTAAATAACAGCTTCCAACAGGATTTATTCACAATGCCACATCTTGTTCTTGCATATACTTCTCCTTACCCCATTTAGTTTTATTTTTTCATTTAATCCTAATTCAATGTTAACATTATTTGTTTTTTTTGTTGAGTCGCTCAGGCCTGTCCAACTCTTTGTGACCCCATGGACTGTAGCCTTCCAGGCTCCTCTGTCCACAGGATTTCCCAGGCAAAAATACTGGAGTGGGTTGCCATTTCCTTCTCCAGGGGATCTTCCCAACCTAGGGATTAAAACTGTGTCTCCTGCATTGCAGGCAGATTCTTTACCACTGAGCTACCAGGAAAGCCTGTTAACGTTGACTATGTGAATGTTGTTCCTAGCTGAGACATATAACATATTATTATTATTATTCCTTTAGTATATGACATTTTCCCCCTGAAGTTATTAATTACTTTGCTTATTTTATTTTTTTGGCTATGCCCTGCAGCTTGTAGGATCCTAGTTCCCTGACAAGGGATCAAACACACGCCCTCAGCAGTGAAAGCGAGGAGTCCCAACCACTAGACTGCTGGGAAATTCTTACTTTGGTTATTTACTTAGTTTGACTGATTTGTCTCCTTGTACTACCTGTTACTAAATTTTCTGCCAAACCCATCCAGAGATGTCAAGTCATACTCCATAAGGTCAAACAAATCAGGTCATTTACTAGTTTTTGTTTTCTATTTGGAGACATATTTCCTCCTGCCATCTACCATTCTACTCCTGTAAGGGTTGATTGATCTTTAGGCCTGCTACATAAATGTTTTCCTGGGACTTCACTTTGCCTTTCTTGGACTCCCCTGTCTATTGGATGTCATTCTGTGTTTGACTATTTGGGTTGTTTTCAATTTTTGGCTATTATGTACGTTTTTGTAATGCTGTGTGCAGGCTTCTCATTGTGGTGGCTTCTCTTGTTGGGGAACACGGGCTCTGTGCACTCAGGCTTCAATAGTTTCGGTTTGTGGGCTCAGTAGTTGCAGTTCACTGGCTCTAGAGCGTTGATTCAGTAGTTGGGGCTCACTGTCTCAGTTTTCACGCAGCATGTGGGATCTTCCCAGAGGAAGGATTAAACCTGTGTCCCCTGCATTGGCAGGCAGATTCTTAACCACTGGACCACTAGGGAAGCCCCTCTTCAGCACTTTGAAGATATTATTTTATCATCTTATTATTCTATCATCTCTGTCATTTATTTTTTTTGAGAAGCCTGTTATTCTGTAGTTATTCTGCTATTGTTACTGTGTGGGTAATCTATCTCTCTTATCTTTTAAGATTTTTTTTCTGTGTTTTTGATGCTCTGCAGTTTTACTACAACATGTCAGATGTGGATCAGTTATTATTTATCTTGCCAAGTGCTTGAGGCTGCTCCTTTAGCTTGAAGATTTACTTTCTTCCTAAAAATTTACTTCATTTATTAAAAATTTCTCAATTGTTATTTCTTCAAATATTGTCTGTCTCTCATTCTCTCCTTCTTGACTCCCTATTAGATGTGTGTTGGAGTGTCTCATTCCCCCTACCATGTAATCAGGTTTTCTTTTACTGTTTTACTGTGTTAGGTTCCAGGTTATTTCTTCTGATCTGTATTCCAATTCAGTGACTTTTTTTCCTTGGCTGTGTCTAGTCTATCCATTTATAAACTTTGTTCAAAGTTTAATGATTATTTTTTAGTTGTTACAAGTGCTATTGGCATGTAGTGGGTAGCAGACAGAGATGCTGCTAAAATTTCTCTTTGGATATTTTTCAAATCCATCTTTTTTAATGCTTTAACATTTTTTTGTATTATGGTTCTTATTCCTTTCTTTTTCCAAAAGCTCTTTTGGACTGCTCTATTATCCCTAATTACATAAGCAGGGTGACAGGATACAGCCTTGACATACTTCCTTTCCCGATTTGGAACCAGACTGTTGTTTCATGTCCAGTTCTAACTGTTGCTTCTTGATCTGCATACAGATTTCTCAGGAGGCAGGTCAGGTGGTCTGGTATTCTCATCTCTTGAAGAATTTTCCACAGTTTGTTGTGATCCACACAGTCAAAGGCTTTGGCATAGTCAGTAAAGCAGAAATAGATGTTTTTCTGGAACTCTCTTCCATGTTCAATGATCCAAAAGATGTTGGCTATTTGTTCCCTGGTTCCTCTGCCTTTTCTAAACCCAGCTTGAACATCTGAAAGTTCACGGTTCATGTACTGTTGAAGCCTAGCTTGGAGAATTTTGAGCATTACTTTGCTACCGTGTGAGATGTGTGCAATTGTGTGGTAGTTTGAGCATTCTTTGGCATTTCCTTTCTTTGGGATTGGAATGAAAACTGACCTTTTCCAGTCCTGTGGCCACTGCTGAGTTTTCCAAATTTGTTGGCATATTGAGGGCAGCACTTTCACAGCATCATCTTTCAGGATTTGAAACAACTCAACTGGAATTCCATCACCTCTGCTAGCTTTGTTCGTAGTGATGCTTCCTAAGGCCCACTTGACTTCACATTCCAGGATGTCTGGCTCTAGGTGAGTGATTACACCATCTTGATTATCTGGGTCGTGAAGATCTTTTTTGTAGAGTTCTTCTATGTATTCTTGCCACCTCTTCTTAATATCTTCTGCTTCTTTTAGGTCCATACCATTTCTGTCCTTTATTGCTCCCATCTTTTCATGAAAGTTTCCTTGGTATCTCTAATTTTCTTGAAGAGATCTCTAGTCTTTCCCATTCTGTTGTTTTCCTCTATTGCTTTGCATTGATCACTGAGGAAGGCTTTCTTATTTCTCCTTGGTATTCTTTGGAACTCTGCATTCAAATAGGTATATCTTTCCTTTTCTCCTTTGCATTTTGCTTCTCTTCTTTTCATAGCTATTTGTAAGGCCTCCTCAGACAACCATTCTGCCTTTTTGCATTTCTTTCTCTTGAGGATAGTCTTGATCACCGCCTCCATCCATAGTTCTTCAGGCACTCTATCAAATCTAATCCCTTGAATCTATTTGTCACTTCCACTGTATAATTGTAAGGGATTTTATTTAGGTCATACCTAAATGGTCTAGTGGTTCCAATGGGGAACTGGTACCAAATTGGGAAAGGAGTCTGCCAAGGCTGTATATTATCACCCTGCTTATTTAACTTATATGCTGAGTACATCATGAGAAATGCTGAACTGGATGAGGCACAAGCTTGGAATCAAGATTGCCGGCAGAAATATCAATGACCTCAGATATGCAAATGACACCACCCTTATGGCCTAAAGCGAAGAAGAGCTAAAAAGCCTCTTGAAAGTGAAAGAGGAGAGTGAAAAAGTTGGCTTAAAACTCAACATTCAGAAAACTAAGATCATGGCATCTGGTCCCATCACTTCATGGCAAATAGATGGGGAAGCAATGGAAACAGTGACAGGCTTTATTTTGGGGGGCTCCAAAATCACTGCAGATGGTGATTGCAGCCATGAAATTAAAAGACACTTGCTCCTTGGAAGAAAAGCTATGACCAACATAGACAGCATGTTAAAAAGCAGAGACATTACTTTGCCCACAAAGGTCCATCTAGTCAAGGCTATGGTTTTTCCAGTAGTCATGTGTGGATATGAGAGTTGGACTGTGAAGAAAGCTGAGCAACGAAGAATTGATGCTTTTGAACGGTGGTGTTGGAGAAGACTCTTGAGAGTCCCTTGGACTACAAGGAGATCCAACCAGTGCATTCTAAAGGAGATCAGTCATGGGTGTTCATTGGAAGGACTGATGCTGAAGCTGAAACTCCAATACTTTGGCCACCTGATGTGAAGAACTGACTCACTGGAAAAGACCCTGATGCTGGGAAAGATTGAGGGCAGGAGGAGCAGGGGACGACAGAGGATGAGATGGTTGGATGGCATCACCGACTCGATGGACATGAGTTTGAGTGGACTCTGAGAGTTGGTGATGGACAGGAAGGCCTGGTGTGCTGCAGTCCATGGGGTTGCAAAGAGTCGGACACGACTGACCGACTGAACTGAACTGATTATCCCTAGTTCCTCAGATGTAAATTATCCCATTTGTTGCCTCTTCTGACTCCTCCCTCAAGCAGAGGGAAGATTTCCTGATGTGGTCTATAATCTTAGCTATAAGCCCATATTCATTGGGCTTGCTCTCTGTAGAAGTCCCATGTGTCTGGGTATAAGAATGTCCTTACAGATAAATTTTGTGTTTGCCTTTACTGGATTCCTTGATTTCCACCAGTTCAGATCTGTTTTACTGTCATTTTTGTTGTTACTATTGTTTGTTTCTCAGCTTGAGGGACCTTGCATTTTGCAGGTGTGAAGAATTTAAACTGTACTCCCAAGCACCTCTGGGCCTGATGCATCCTTGATGTTGAACCCCTTTTGCAATTGTTTACCCTTGTGCAAACTACCTCAGGCCTCCTGGGATTCTGTTTTGCTCTTCTGCTTCAATCCAATCTTGTCTGCTTAAGATTAAATTTAATACTTTTTAAAACAAGACAAAAGTATTTGTTTCTCCTGTAAATGAAGTCAGAAGGCATAAAGTCCAAGGTGGGAATAGTGGCTTCATGTTCATCAGGGACACAGGCTTGTTCTCTATTGTTGCTCCACCATCCTTAGCATGAGGCTTCTGTTTCATGTCCAAAATAACTGTTTGAAAACAAACAAACAAAAAACCAAAATAGCTGCTTGAGCTCCAGCCAATTCATCTGCATTCTAGCCAAAAGGAAGGAGGAAGGTAAGAAGAACATGCCCTCCTCTTTTAAAGGACACATACCACTTTCACTTATATCACAAGACTAGGACTTAGTAAGGGAGGTTGAGAAATGTTTTTACTAGGCAGACATCAGGGCTTCTTTTATTCAAGACAAAATGATAGAAAGGATAATGGAGGATAATTAACAGTTTCTATCACACCCATTAAATTGTAAACCACCCTAGAATTAGGATCCTGCTTTATACCCTTTATGAAATTCAGTGCTTAAGGAGCTAAAATAAAATTCTCTTAATAATGATGATTAATCTTTTTAGCAAACATTTATTCAGCACCTATATTTTAATTTTACCTTTTCTTCATTCAGCACCTACTCTATGCCAGGGACTATGTTAGGCACTGGAGCTTGAAAAATGAAATTAAGGTGGTCCAGTGGTGACTCTGCACTTCTAATGCAGGGGTCACAGGTACGATCTCTGACCAGGGAATTAAGATCCCACATGCTGTGTGGCATGGCCAAAAAAAAAAAAAAAGGAAAGAAATTAACACAGGAAACAAAGACTTTACCCAAGAAAGGTATTTTAAGCAGGTATTTGAACCATTAACAAATGTCAGGCAGAGGAGGAGGCGGGAAGATATTACAGATGAAGGAAATAGTTTATGCAAATTATCTGAGGTATGAAACAGCATGTCATGTTAGGAAATGCTGGCTGTCTGGTATACCTAGACCAGTGGTTTCAACCAGGGGCTGTTTTTCTAGAAACAGGTGCTAACCTCTCTGCCACAGTGACTTAGTTTCCACTGCCCCCAAATTAGGACCCCTGATCTGACAAGTTTGATTTCATTTTATTATCATGAGATAATATTTATAAAATGCTAGCCATGCATGTCTCTATAAATAGTAGCAGTTGTATGCTGCAGAGAAATAAAATAAGGTAAATACTAAAAATTATAATTTGGAACTAGGTTATACTTTAGAAAGGTATAAACCTTTTGTTAAGGCTGGATGACCTTAGCAAAAGTCATTACAGTGGAGTGCTGAGTTTGGGGGGTTCAGATGCAAGTAATAAAGCAGGACTGAAAATACTGTGTAAAGATGCAGAGATCTATAAGAATACAAATGCAGGTTTGCTTGTCTTTGAAGTTCAAAGAGAGGAAAATAACCTAACAGCAGTTATGAAGGGAGTGGGGTGGGAATAAGGAAGAGGGGAGGACAAAGGCCTTTTCAAGTTTTGGGATATTTGACCTATGTGAATGTATTGTCTATTCAGACAAAATTAACAATCATTTAGTTCTACATCTGTTGAAATTAACCTCAATTCTTCATATACTGACCCCTCCTCAGCCCTCCTTTCCCCAGGCTCAGGACTAACCTGATTCCCCAACACTTCAGGCTCTATTGTTCACTTGACCTGCCTGCCCTTGTCCATGGGGAAATCCAAGGTTCCTGTTCTATGTCTCATCCCCCGCATTGCTCCATCTGATGTTAATTTGGTATAAGTCTCGTGTTTCTGGCTGATTGATCCTAAAACTGCAGTCCACCATTGCTCTGACTACACCACTAGGGTCCTGGGGATTCCTGGGGACCCTAAGGTACTATAGGGAGTCTGTCCCGTCTGTGTACCCAGGACCAGCTTTTATGAGCTCTGATCAGGTGCCAGGCACTATTATCTAGGTGCCTGAGATGTGGAGTCACCAACTTGTCCCCATCTGCCTAAGACCTTCCTGGTTCAAAAACTAAGTATCACATTCCAGGAACCCCCTCAGTCCTCTTCATGTCTGCTAGCCCATGTCCTCTCAGCTTCACTCCCCTCCCCAACCTCGGTACAAGTGCTACCATGATGCCCTTTATAGAGATGGGAAAACCAAGAACCAGGATGTGCATTTGACCTCAGGAAACTCAGTGCAGGAACCCAGGCTGCCACTATACCCAGCCAGGCTCACCAGTCTTTCCACCAAAGCATAACCTAGGAAGGCTTGGACCTGCTCCCAACCCTGACCTGACTGAGAGGCAGGAGCCCCCAAACCCAGGTCCCTAACTGGCGTCCAGGCTGTGAGGTTGTAGGAGGGGAACTTGGGCCAGAGTGGAGATCTGCAGAGCCAGGAGGGAGGTGCCTCCCAGCCCCCATTCCAGTAGGCATGTCTCAGCAGACCCCAGTCCCCGCTGTCAGTATGGGACTGCTACCCCTAGCCTTCAGTTATTCAGCTCCCTCTCTTCTGACCCTTGGTAACTGGCCAGAGGGTTGGCCCTAACTAGAGCTTCCTGGGGACTGGAATGGGTTCTGAGGGTGGCCAGGGACAGTGTCTGAACTCCATGTCCTCAAGGACCTTCAGACCATCCTGAGATGGGGGATTTGTGTCTCTTCTACAAAAGGTAAAACAGGCTCAGAGAGGCTAAGTAGCTGGCCTATGGTCACACAGCCAGGGAGACCTTGGGTTTCAAACCTAATTGTCCATGTTTAGTCACTAAATCATGTCTGACTCTTTGCAACCCCATGGACTATAGCTAACCAGGCTCCTCTGTCCTTGGGGTTTCCCAGGGAAGAATACTGGAGTGGGTTGCCATTTCCTTCTCCAGGTGAATTTTTTAAACCTCTTTATTTTATTTTTTGGCTGCACCACACAGATTGTGAGATCTCAGTTCCCCCAACTAGGAATCTAAGCCAGGCCAAGGCAGTGAAAGTGCCAAGTCCTAACCACTGGACAACCAGGGAATTTCCTGGAATGCTGAATTTATCAAGACAGGGTAGACGATGTTGCAATACAGACAACACCAGAAATTTCAGTGGTGTGAGACAAGACTCTCCCTTTCCCTAAGTCTTTCAGGTCCAAAAAAACTCATCAAAACAGCTGTCCCCCCTGGGGTGACTAAAATTTGATTATGCTTTGATATGTTAACTTCACCATCTCAACAGGAGGCTTCCAGGTTCACTTGGGCAGGGGAAGGAAGAAACTGGAGACTCACATAGAGGCTTTGTGCAGATATTGCTTCTGTTCACATTTCCTTGGTCAGATCTAGCCATGTGGCATTGTGTAATTCAGGGTATTTAGAAGTGTAGTCTCCTGTGCCCCAGAAGGAAGGGAAACAAGATATTGGTCATCACTAATAAGTGTCCCTGAGAAATGATAAGGCCAAAAACAGGCTTTTTGGTGAGCTAAAGAGGAAGCGGGAGGAAAGACTGAATTCTTACAGATGGCATGAGGAGCTCCATGGACCCACTCCCCAGCAAAACTGGTGAAGATTATTAAAAACAACAACAACAACAACCATTTACAGTCTCTGGAAATAATCCTAAAAGTATACACCAAATGAAGAAAATACCTATCCAAGAAAATCTACCGGGACTTCCCTGGCCATTCAGTGGTTAGGACCCTGTGGTTCCACTTCAGGGGGCTCAGGTTTGATCTCCGGTTGGGAAACTTAAGTTCCCATGTGATGCAGCAAAAAGAAAGAAGGAAAGAAAGAAAGAAAGATCTACTAAGATTCTATAAGAACAGCAAGAGCCTATGGTATTTGAACCAAGACTGCGCTCTCCCTCCCACTTCCCAGTTCAGTGAGATGGAAGCTCCATTCCAGACTGGTGTAGCCAAGAATACAGGGCTCCCTCTCTTTGTAGCTCCCATAGAGGGCTATCTTCCTTGGAAGGGCAAGACATTGCCATTTCTCATCCTGCCTCTGGCTACCTGTTGCTATGGCTAAGTAGTGGGGTAATGTGGCTGAAATGTCGGGGTCCCTTCTTTCACCCAGCTCCCTCTGGTGGGACAGAGGCTCTATCATGAGCACAGTGGAGCCAAAAATACTGGGGCCCTGATCACCACTGCCCTGGCTGATATGGTGGTTCCACACTGGTAGAGGCAAGCTGAGAAGACCTGAGTTTATTGCCACACCTCTGCCTAGCACTCAAGTCCTAAAGTGTGGAGGTTGCACAGAAAGAAACAACCTCAGCCCTCAACCCCAGAGTCTTGGCTTGGAGCTTTTTCTTTGGAGGAGGTCACAAAACAGTCAGTAATCTCATCCCAAAGGAACTGACTTTATTAGCAACACGGGATGAGGAAATTTGAGCTTTAAGGGTATTCTCAAACACAGTGGAGGTCATGGTAAAAGGAAGAGTTTGCTCTTTGGGAGCATTTAAGATTATTAGATTCAGTGGAGATATAAACTAAACTGTAGGCCAGTTCCTCTAAGAAGAGAACTGTGTAAGGAGCCCTCCTATGTGCAGAACAAAGCTCAAACACTGACCTCAGGAACTGGTCCTCCAAAGGAGCTCTCCTTTGATTGGGATGGACAATAGAGCAGTTTATGCCTCAGGGTGTTGTAGAAGACAGTAGAACAATGTTGCAAATAAAGGAGTCTAACAGCTGGGTACTGTCAGGAAAAGAGACAGAGAAACCTGTCAAAACCACTGTCATCTTGGGAGACTATGGGTTCATCAAGGCCATACTCCTTGAGGACCAACATCAGAGGTTTACACTGGGAGGGGTACAGTGGGGGATGGAGAGCAAGGAGAGACTTCATTAACGATCCAGCCTCTCAGTAAGCAAATAACAATAAGAAGCCCAGAGTGGTGGCTGGGGAGCCTACACCCAGAGTCAGTATATTATCTAAAACACCCAGATTCCAATGAAAATATTAGGAGATATACAAAGAAACAGAAAAGTATTACCCACACACTTGGGGAGGAACAGGTAACAAAAACTATCTGTGATAGTAACCAGGTGTCAGATTTTTAAAAAATATTTATATATTTGGCTGTGCCAGGTCCTAGCTGTAGCATGTGGGATCCAGTTCCCTGACCAGAGACCAAACCCAGGCCCCCTTGCATTGGGACCACAAAGTCTCAGCCACTGAATCACCAGGGAAGAACCAGGTATCAGATTTAACAAAGACTTCAAAGTATCCATTATAAATACATTCAAAGAACTAAAGAAAACCATGATTAAAGAAATAAAAGTGTGAGACAATGTTGTATGAAATAGAGAACTCAACAAGAATAAATTATATATAAAAAAAAGAATTGGAAATTCTGGAAGGAAAGGTACAGTAACTTAAATGAAAAACTTACTAGAGAGTCTTATATTAATTACCTTTGGCAGGCAAGTTCTTTACCATGAGTGCCACCTGTTGTCGTTGTTTAGTCTCTCAGTCATGTCCAGTTCTTTGTGACCCTGTGGACTGCAGCATGCCAGGCTTCCCTGTCCATCACTCTCTCCCCAAATTTGCTCTAATTCATGTCCGCTGAGTCGGTGATGTCATCCAACCATCTCATCCTCTGTCGCCCCCTTCTCCTCCTGCCCTCAGTCTTTCCCAGCATCAGGGTCTTTCCCAGTGAGTTGGCTCTTCCCATTAGGTGGCCAAAGTGAAGTCACTTAGTCGTGTCCGACTCTTTGTGACCCTATGGACTGTAGCCCACCAGGCTCCTCTGTCCATGGGATTTTCCAGGTAAGAATACTGGAGTGGGTTGCCATTTCCTTCTCCAGGGGATCTTCCCAACCCAGGGATCGAACTTGGATCTTCCACATTGCAGGCAGACTCTTTACCATCTGAGCAACCAGGGAATCCCATCAGGTGGCCAAAGTAAGCCCTATATTACCTTGCTAGGACTGCCATAACAAAATACCACACACTGGGCAGCTTAAACAGCAGATATTTACTTTCTCACAGTTCCGGAGGCTAGAATTCCAAGATCAAAGCGTCCCCATGTTTTATGTCTGAGGACTCTCTCCTTGGCTTGCAGATGGCTATCTTTCACTATGTTCTCACATGGTCATTCCTCTATGTACATGTACCCCTGATGTTTCTTTTTTTTTTTTGGCTGTGCTGGGTCTTCCTTGCTGTGCACGGGCTTTCTCTGGTTGTGGTGAGCAGGGGCCACTCTCTCTTTATGGTATGCAAGCTTCTCATCGCAGTGGCTTCTCTCGTTGTGGAGCTTTAGAGTGCAGGCTCAGTAGCTGTAGCACTCAGGCTTAGTTGCCCTGAGGCATGTGGAATCTTCCAGAAGCAGGGATCGAACCCATGTCACTTCCACTGGCAGACAGATTCTTGACCACTGGACCACCAGGGAAGGCCCCTGATTTCTTTTTGTATCCACATTTCTTCTTTTCATAAGGATACTGCTCAGTGGTAAGCAGACTCATTATGGTGATCATTTTGAAATGTATATAGATATGGAATCACTATGCTGTATACTAGCAGCTAAGCTAGTATTGTAGGTCAGTTAAACTTCAAAAACAAACAAATTCACAGAAAAAGAGATCAGATTTGTGGTTACCAGAAGTGGAGATGGGGAGAGGGGAAGTTGAACGAAAGTAATCAAAAGGTACTGGAAAAAACACAATGTAAGAACTGTGAGTTAAATCTATTCTGACTCTTGCTGAGGACTGTAGCCCAGGAGACAGCCTCTCAGAAAACTCTGAGAAATAGTTTTGAAGAGGTAGTACATATAGTGCAGTCAAGATCTTGGTGAAAGTTTACTGCTCATGCGGATCAAGTATCTCAGTTGATGATTTTAGTACTTTTCTAAGTATGGGAAGATCCAAGAATAATGGGGTCATTGAAATTCATCCTTAGATATGCATTTTAACTATCTAGGGGCCCATATATCTCCTTAGATATGCATTTTAACTATCTAGGGGACCATATATTTAAAACACACAATGTTTCATCCTAAATTCTTTCAGGGTGCCTTGTAGGTCAGTGACTGCAGTGGCCAATGACTTTATCCTTGTAGAACTGGAATGCCACTCCACATTGTCTGTTTACAGTACAAACTTCAAGTTATAAGAAAAATAAATATAATTAACACTACTGTACATTATATATGAAAGTTGTTACGAGAGTGAATTTGGTGGGTGGATGCAGGATTTACTCAGCTTGCAGCCACCCAAGACAAGCCTCCTATGTAACTTCCCTTGCTTATTAAAACTGCAACCTGCAAATCTGGAGAGGTCTGCCTCTTTTATTGGTCTCTCCTTATGCTCCATGTAAGGGGGTCAATTTCAGATTTCACTCAGGGAAGTTCTGAGGTTACAAACCAATAGTAGTTGTATAATATTTTTTTTTGGGGGGGGGGCTCCAAAATCACTGCAGATGGTGACTGCAGCCATGAAATTAAAAGACGCTTGCTCTTTGATAGAAAAGCTATGACCAACCTAGACAGCATATTGAAAAGCAGAGACATTACTTTGCCAACAAAGATCCGTCTGGTCAAGGCTATGGTTTTTCCAGTAGTCATGTATGGTTGCGAGAGTTGGACTATAAAGACAGCTGAGTGCCAAAGAATTGATGCTTTTGAACGGTTGTGTTGGAGAAGACTCTTGAGAGTCCCCTGGTCTGCAAGGAGACCCAACCAGTCCATCCTAAAGGAAATCAGTCCTGAATATTCATTGGAAGTACTGATGCTGAAGCTGAAACTCCAATACTTTGGCCACCTGATGCGAAGAACTGACTCATTTGAAAAGACCCTGATGCTAGGAAAGATTGAGGGCAGGAGGAGAAGGGGACGACAGAGGATTAGATGGCTGGATGGCATCACCGACTCGATGGACATGAATTTGAGCAACCTCTGTGAGTTGGTGATGGACAGTGAAGCCTGGCGCGCTGCAGTCCATGGGGTTGCAAAGAGTCAGACACGACTAAGAGACTGAACTGAATTATTAAAAAACAATATAAATGTGTATTTCTTCTCCCTTCTTCTCTCAAACGATTTATATATTAACTGTATAAAGTAATATATCTGTACTGTATTGTTGGGTCTACAACAGAAATGTAATATATTTTCCAATAATAGCACGAAAGAGGTGGGTGGAACAAACATGTATTGGGCTAAGAAAATGACACCAGATGGTTTTTCAGATCTACCAGAATAAATAAAGAGAATCAGAAATGATAAAAAGAAGGTTAATATAACAGAAGGTATAAATATATAATTGTTTTCATTTCTTTTCTTAGGTCCTATAAAAGTCATAAAAATATATAGAATAATATAATAACACAGTGGTGCCCAGGGACCAGTGTCATGGAAGACAATTTTTCCATGGACCGGGGTGGTGGTAGGGGTGGTTTCAGGATAACTCAGATGCATTACATTTATTGTGCTTCTCTGAGAATCTAATGCTGTTGCTGATTTGACAGGAGGGGGAACTCAGGTTCATGTTCCCAGGGAACAGCTGTAAATGCAGATGAAGCTATGCTTGTTCGCACGCCACTCACCTCCTGTTGTGTGGCCTCGTTCTTAACAAGCCACAGAGTGGTATCAGTCTGTGGCCTGGGGGTTGGGGACCCCTGTAATAATGTATTGTTAGTTTGTAACATTTATAGATGTAATATGTATCATGAAAAGGGACAAAAGAGAATAGAAGTATATAGGAATGTTTTATGTCTCACTGGAATTAAATTACTATAAATCTGAAGCTGATTCTGATGCACTAAGACATGAATGGTGGGTTTCCCTGGTGGTCCAGTGGTTGAGAATCTACCTGCCAATGCAGGGGACACAGGTTCGATCCCCGGGTCCAGGAAGATCTCACATGCCCCAGAGCAACTAAGCCTATGCGTCACAACTACTGAGCCCACGTGCTGCAACTACTGAAGCCCGTGTGCTCTAGAGCCCGTGCTCTGCACTAAGAGAAATCACTGCAGTGAGAAGGCCACACACCACAACAAAGAGTAGCCCCCGCTCACTACAACTAGAGAAAGTCTGAGTGCAGCAACAAAGACCCAGAATATCCAAAAATAAATAAATAAAATTAAAAAAATAAAATGCTGGAAAAGCGTATTTTCCATCTAAACCTAAAGCAAGCATCAGGAAGGTAATAATAAAGATTAGAAGGAAATTAATGAAAGAGAGACTAGAAAAACAGCAGAGAAAAATAAATGAAACCAGAAGTTGGTTCTTTGAAAAGATCAATAAAATTGGCAAACTTTTAGCTAGATTGACTCAAAAATAACAACAGAGAAGAGGATTCAAATGACTAGAATCAGAAACCAATAGGAAATTTCCTGACAGTCCAATGGTTAGAACTTAGCATTTCACTGCCCAGACTGGGTTTAACTTATATCCACAAGACATGCAGCATGGCCAAAAAAAAAAACAAAAACAAAAGAAATGAGGAGGGCATATTACTGCTGATCCTATGCAGATAAAAAGGATTACAAATGAACACCTTGAATAATTGTCAAAGAAAATAAAGATCAAAATGAATGGAAAACCATCCTATGTTCACTGAGTTTGATTAGAAGATTACTATTAATTAACATTGTTTATTTATTTATTTTTGGCCCTGCCACCTCTCAGCTTTCAGGGTCTTAGTTCCTGACCAGGGGTCGAGCCCAGGCCCGCTGCAGTGAAAGCATGTAGTCCTAACCACAGGACCACCAGGGAATTCCCCATATTAGTTAACATTATTTAGATGGAAATAATCCCTAAATTGATTTACAGATTCAGTGAAATCTCTATTAAAATACCAGCTGATTTATTCGTAGAAGTTGATGAGCTGACTCAAACATTCATAAGGAATTCTGGAGATCCAGAATATCCAAAACAATAGGGAGGTTCACACTTCTGATTTTAAAACTTTCTATAAAATGACAGTAATCAAGACCTTGTGGTACTGGCATAAGAATAGACATATCGGTAAATGGAGTAGAACTGACAGTCCAGAAACAAGCCCACTTGGCTACAGTCAACTGATTCATTTTAAAAGAGTGCCAAGAACATTCAATGGTCTTTTCAACAAATGGTGCTAGATCACTGGATAGCCACAGGCTGAAGAATGAAATCAAACCCTTATATCATGCCATACACAAAAATTAAAATGGATCCAAAACCTAAATGAAAGAGCTAAAACTATAAAACTCTTGAAAACATAAGGGTAAATCTCTATGACTTCAGATTTATCAATGTATTTTCAGATATAACACCAGAAGCATGAATAACAAGAAAAGTGGTTAAATTGTACTCCATCAAAATGAAAAGCTTTTGTGGTTCAAAGAATACCAACAAGAAAGTAAAAAGACAACTCAGATTGGGAGAAAACTTTTGTACATTATATATCTGATATGGGCCTGGTATGCAGAATATATAAAGAACTCTTACAACTGAACAACCAGAGTCAAAAAACCCAATTGAAAACTGGGTAAAGGACATGAATAGACAGTTCTCCAAAGATGACATAAATGGCTAACATGCACATGTAAAGATGCTCAGTCATTAGTCATTCAGTTCAGTTCAGTCGCTCAGTCATGTCCGACTCTTTGCAACCCCATGAATTGCAGCACGCCAGGCCTCCCTGTCCATCACCAACTTCTGGAGTTCACTCAAACTCATGTCCATCGATTCGGTGATGCCATCCAGCCATCTCATCCTCTGTCATACCCTTCTCCTCCTGCCCCCAATCCCTCCCAGCATCAGAGTCTTTTCCAGTAAGTCAACTCTTCACACAAGGTTGGCCAAAGTATTGGAGTTTCAGCTTTAGCATCATTCCTTCCAAAGAACACCCAGGACTGATCTCCTTTACGATGGACTGGTTGGATCTCCTTGCAGTTCAAGGGACTCTCAAGAGTCTTCTCCAATACCACAATTCAAAAGCATCAATTCTTCGGCGCTCAGCTTTCTTTATAGTCCAACTCTCACATCCATACGTGACTGCTGGAAAAACCATAGCCTTGACTAGATGGACCTTTGTTGGCAAAGTAATGTCTCTGCTTTTGAATATGCTATCTAGGTTGGTCATAACTTTCCTTTCAAGGAGTAAGCGTCATTTAATTTCATGGCTGCAATCACCATCTGCAGTACTTTTGGAGCCCCAAAAATAAAGTCTGACACTGTTTCCACTGTTTTCCCATCTATTTCCCATGAAGTGATGGGACCAGATGCCATGATCTTCGTTTTCTCAATGTTGAGCTTTTTAGTTCCTCTTCACTTTCTGCCATAAGGGTGGTGGCATCTGCATATCTGAGGTTATTGATATTTTTCCCAGCAATCTTGATTCCAGATTGTGCTTCTTCCAGCCCAGCGTTTCTCATGATGTACTCTGCATAGAAGTTAAATAAGCAGGGTGACAATATACAGCCTTGACGTACTCCTTTGCCTATTTGGAACCAGTCTGTTGTTCCATGTCCAATTCTAACTGTTGTTTCCTGACCTGCATACAGGTTTCTCAAGAGGCAGGTCAGGGGATCTGATATTCCCATCTCTTTCAGAATTTTCCACAGTTTATCATGATCCACACAGTCAAAGGCTTTGGCATAGTCAATAGAGCAGAAATAGATGTTTTTCTGGAATGCTCTTCCTTTTTTGATGATCCGGCGGATGTTGGCAATTTGATCTCTGGTTCCTCTGCCTTTTCTAAAACCAGCTTGAACATCTGGAAGTTCACAGATCACGTATTGCTGAAGCCTTGCAGAATTTTGAGCATTACTTTACTAGCATGTGAGATGAGTGCAATTGTGTGGTAGTTTGAGCATTCTTTGGCATTGGCTTTCTTTGGGATTGGAATGAAAACTGACCTTTTCCAGTCCTGTGGCCACTGCTGAGTTTTCCAAATTTGCTGGCATATTGAGTGCAGCACTTTCACAGCATCATCTTTCAGGATTTGAAATAGCTCAACTGAAATTTCATCACCGTCACTAGCTTTGTTCATAGTGATGCTTTCTAAGGTCCACTTGACTTCACATTCCAGGATGTCTGGCTCTAGGTGAGTGATCACACCATCGTGATTATCTTGGTCATGAAGATCTTTTTTGTACAGTTCTTCTGTGTATTCTTGCCACCTCTTCTTAATATCTTCTGCTTCTTTTAGGTCCATACCATTTCTGTCCTTTATCAAGCCCATCTTTGCATGAAATGTTCCCTTGGTATCTCTAATTTTCTCGAAGAGATCTCTAGTCTTTCCCATTCTGTTGTTTTCCTCTTTATTTGCATTGATCACTGAGGAAGGCTTTCTTATCTCTCCTTGCTATTCTTTGGAACTCTGCATTCAGATCTGCATTATATCTTTCCTTTTCTCCCTTGCTTTTTGCTTCTCTTCTTTTCACAGCTATTTGTAATGGCTCCCCAGACAGCCATTTGGTTTTTTGCATTTCTTTTTCTTGGGGATGATCTTGCTCCCTGTCTCCTGTACAATGTCATGAACCTCTGTCCATAGTTCATCATAGGCACTCTATCTATCAGATCTAGTCCCTTAAACCTATTTCTCATTTCCACTGTATAATCATTAGGAAAGTACAAATCCAAGCCATGATGAGATACTGCTTCACACCTACTAGGACTGCTATTAAGAAAAAGGGAAATAACAAGTGCTGGTGATGTGGAGAAATTGGAGCCCTCTTACACTGCTGGTAGGAATATATTGGGTTGGCCAAAACTTTGTTCAGACATAGAGGGGTGGGAGGGAAGTTCAAGAGGGAGGGGACATATGTATACCTATGGCTGATTCACGTTGACGTATGGAAGAAACCAACACAATACTGTAAAGCAATTATCCTTCAATTAAAAATAGGTAAAAAAAAAAAAAGTTTGTTCAGGTTTCCTAAATAAAATGCCTTAGCTGCTCAAAAAAGACAGTTTGCCAGTGCTTCAAAAAGTTAGAGAGCATTACCATATGACCTAGCAATTCTACTCCTAGGTGAATACTCAAAAGAATCGAAAAACAGGTACTCAATGATATATACACTCATTTTTCAGAGCAGCACTATTCACAATTGACAAAAGGTGGAAAATACAAAAATATCCATCAACAGAAAGACGGATAATAAATTATGGTGTATACATACAATGGAATATTATTCAGCTTCAAAAAGTAAGTGTTGATACATATACATACTACAATGTGAATGAACCTTGAAAACATTGTATTAAGTGAAAGCCAGACACAAGACAACATACTGTATGATTCCTTTTACACGAAGTATCTAGAATAGCTAAATCCATGGAAACAATGAAGATTGGTGGTTGCCAGAAGATGCTGAGAGGAGAGACTCAGGAGCATTTACTTAATGGGTATGAGGTTTTCTTCTGGGGTGATGAAAATGTTTTGGAATTATATAGAGCTAGTAGTTTCATAGGGCTTCCCAGGTGATGCTAGTGGTAAAAAACCTGCCTGCCAATGCAGGGGACATAGAGACGCCTGGGTCGGGAAGATCCCCTGGAGGAGGGCATGGCAACCCACTCCAATATTCTTGCCTGGAGAATCCCATGGACAGCAGAGCCTGGCGGGCTATAGTCCATGGAGTCACAAAGAGTTGGATGCGACTGAAGCGACTGAGCACACACGCACAGTAGTTTCACAACATTGTGAATGCCACCAAACTGTTCACTTTAAACTGGTTAATTTCATGTTATGCGAATTTCACTTCAGTTAAAAAACAGTTTTAAAAAGGTTAAGCAGTTAACCACATAACAGCATTTCCACTCCTATATATCTCCCCAAGAGAAATGAAGATACACCTAAACACAGAAGTATGTGTCCATGAATGTGTCATTACTCATAATAGCCAAAATATGGAAGCAATCTAAAGTCCATCAATTGACAGATGGATAAACAAAAGGTAGTATCTCCGTAAAATGGAGTATTACTCAGCCACATTACGGAATGTATTGATATACTCGACAACATGGATGAACCCTAAGAACACGCTAAAAGAAAGCAGGCAGACACAAAAGGCCACACATTGTATTGGGCTGGCCCAAATGTTCAGTCCAGGCTTTCCGTAAAAAAACCCAAATGAACTTTCGGGCCAACCCAGTATGATTCCATTGATACGAAATGTCCAGGAAAGGCAAATATATAGAGACAGAAAGACTGCTGGATGACGGGGGAGATGGAGAATGACTGCTAATGGGTATGCTTTTCTATTCTTAGAAAAATTTTTAAATTTTAATTTTATTGGAACATAGTTGATTTACACTATTGTGTTAGTTTCAGATATAGGGTAGGCTTTTCTTTTTGAAGTATTGAGAAAATGTTCTGAAATTATAGTGGGGATGATTGCACAACCTTGTGAATATACTTGTGAATAAAAGCAACTCAAGGGCATATTTTAAAACGGTGAATTATATGATATGCAAGTTGTATCTCAGTAAAGCTGTTATAAGAAAATGAGAGATACTAAGTATATATTATTCTTGTTGGCGAGAGGGAAGGAGAGAGAAATAGCTAAAGAGGAAGATCAATGTAAAAAGAGCAAGGGAGTCATTACCTTAAAAATCAGCAGAGTGTTTACCTGTGTGTGCCATCTGGAGAATCCGGATACTTGAGGGGCTTCTTGAGCATTGTTACTTTTGTATTTCTTGACCTGGGTGGTGGTTATGCCAAGGCTTCCTATGTAGCTACTTGTTATACTGCAAAGTTGTGTTTTATGTACTTTTCTGTATGTGCCTCTCTCCATCTCACTAAGTGGTACCACTTTCCACCCAGTTACTCAAGTCAAAAATGTTGGAGTCACCTTGACTCTTCTCTTTATCTTACACCTCATATCTAACCTGCCAAGACATCTTGTCGGTTTTACCTTCAGACTACATCTAGAGTCTGACCCCTTCTCATCACCACCTGGTTTGAGGCACTTGCTGTCTCCCACGTGGACAATAGCAGTAGCCTTCTGATCTCTCCGCTTCATCCCTTGACCTGCCTACCCTCGAGTATTTTCTACATAGCAACCAGTTTCTGTTTTCTCCTTTGACTTGAAGGTATTTCTTAATGAAATATTAATCACACACAATGAAATGCACATACATGTACATTCCAATGAGTTTGACAAATGTAGACACTAGTGTAACATACACCCCAGTTAAGACATAAAACATTCCCACTACCCCCCCCCCATAAGTTCCAGAAGGATCCTTTCTAAAGCCAGTGTCAGATCATGTGAGTCCTCTGCTTAAAACCTCCCAGTGACCCTCCTTGTCACTGAAAATAAAACCTCAAGTTCTTGCACTGGCTCGTAAAGCTGTACACAGTCTGCCCTCACCCCCCATTACTTCTCTTATCTCATCTTAGAGTTCTTTCCTCTTCCTTGAGTTCATTCTGTGTGGGCTCCCTAAAACAGACCATTAAATTTCTTCCTCTCTGTTCTCAGGACAAATTGGGCAGTTTCCTGCCTCAAGGCTTTTGTACTGAGTGTCCTCAGTCTGGAATGCTGTTCTCCCAGATTATCTGCTTCATTTAGGTCTCTGCTCAAATGTCACCTTATCAGAAAGAGATCCTCCCTGACCACCCTATATACAACAACATGCCCCTCCCCGCTGCCCACTGCTCTCTCATCCCCTTATCTTGCTCCAGTGTTCTTTATAGCACTTAGCTCCATTTATTATATATTATGCATGTGCGATTCTGCTACACTCTCTCATGTAAGTTCTAGAGTGTGGGGATTCGAGTGCCTTTGCTTTGGCTGTATCTCCAGTGCATAGCACCTGACTTGGTGGCTCAGACGGTAGAGTCTGCCCGCAATGCGAGAGACCTGGGTTGGATCCCTGGGTTGGGAAGATCCTCTGGAGAGGGAAATGGCAACCCACTCCAGTACTCTTGCTTGAAAAATTCTGTGGATGGAGTGAGCCTGGTAGGCTACAGTCCAGGAGTCGCAAAGAATCGGACACAACTGAGCGACTTTCCTTTCCAGTGCATAACTTAATGCCTGGCATATAGTGGGTGCTCAAAAACTATTTATTAGGCTAGCGGGAACCCCAGAGGGCGGCGCTGCAGCCGAGGGGCGAGCACGGACCGCGGGCAGCCCGGGCGTTGGTCCTGGGCCGCGTCTCGACCTCTCCGGAGCCGGGGGCAGGCCGCGTGAAGGTGACTTAGGGAGACCTTGCGGTGTTGCCGTGGATCGCGCCTCCTGGCTGGGCTGGAAAAAAGGCGGAAGGACAGGCCGAGCGCGTTCGTGCGAGAGCCTAGAGTGGCCCCGGGCGGCGCGAGGAGCACCAGGCGGAGCCAGGGAGAGCTCCGGCCCTGCCCCAGGGGAGGATTTTGAAATTGGAACAGGAACAAGAAAAAAACCAAAATTTTATCAGAAGCGCTGGCGACTCTAGCCACTGAACATCACGAATTAGAGCAGTCTCTGGTCAAAGGCTCCCCGCCTCTGAGCATCTTTAGTGAGGGCGAGTCCTGTCCCTGAGCAGACTGGAAGCAGTGACTGACCACGCACTCCTTGGAAGAGGAAGCAGAGCACCCGAGCAGTAGACAGCACAGAATGTCGGAAGGCAAGGACTCTGGTGGTGGAGACGTGTTCTCCAAAGGCATCAAAAAACACAGAACAAGCCTGCCCTCCCCTATGTTTTCCAGAAATGACTTCAGTATCTGGAGCAGCCTCAGGAAATGTATCGGAATGGAACTCTCCACAATCACCATGCCAGTTATATTTAATGAGCCTTTGAGCTTCCTCCAGCGACTCACTGAATTTATGGAGCATGCATACCTCACCCACAAGGCCAGTTCGTTTGCAGATCCTGTGGAAAGGATGCAGTGGGTAGCTGCCTTTGCTGTCTCTGCTGTTGCTTCTCAGTGTAAACGCACTGGAAAGCCTTTCAACCCACTTCTGGGAGAGAATTATGAATTAGTTCGAGATGACCTTGGTTTCAGACTCATCTCTGAGCAAGTCAGCCATCACCCACCCATTAGTGCATTTCATGCTGAAGGAGTAAACAATGATTTCATCTTTCATGGCTCAATCTATCCCAAACTGAAGTTCTGGGGGAAAAGCATAGAAGCAGAACCCAAAGGAACCACGACAAGCTTCTTGAACACAATGAAGCATATACGTGGATGAATCCTACCTGCTGTGTGCACAACATCATTGTGGGAAAGCTCTGGATGGAGCAGTATGGGAATGTGGAGATCACAAACCACAAGACTGGGGACAAATGTGTGTTGAATTTTAAGCCATGAGGCCTTTTTGGTAAAGAATTACACATAGTTGAAGGCTACATTCAAGATAAAAGCAGAAAGAAGCTCTGTGCTCTCTCTACGGGAAGTAGACAGAATGTTTATACAGTGTTGACCTGGCCACATTTGATGCTTACCAAAAAAATGATAAGAAAAACACTGAAGAGAAGAACAGCAAACAGGTGAGTGCTTCTGAGGAGTCGGATGAAATGCCAGTGCCAGAATTCCAGAGCGTGTTTGTCATCCCTGGGAGCGTTCTCCTGTGGCAAATAGTCCCGCGGCCTCCGAATTTGGCCCAGATGAATAATTTTACTAGCTTTTCAGTGGTTTTGAATGAAGTAGACAAGGAGATGGAGAGCATGCTTCCTAAGACAGACTGCAGGCTGCGACCTGACACCAGAGCCATGGAGAACAGGGAAATGGATCAAGCCAGTGAAGAAAAAAGTGACCTGAGAAACAAAGAGTGGCACGCAAGAACAGGTCCAAGTCAGAGGACTGGAAGACGAGGTGGTTCCATCAAGGCCCTAATCCCTACAGCGGAGCTCAGGACTGGCTTTATTCTGGCAGCTACTGGGACAGAAACTACTTCAATTTGCCTGACGTTTACTAAAATGTAGACAAGTTGGGGTGTTTTGGCTCATCCACAGATAAGTCTTAAATCTATGTTTCAAAATTTTCTTCCTTAGTTTCTCCTTATCTTTTTTCAAAGGGAAAAACCATCTTATGATAACTTGCACTTCACCCAACAATAGTGGGGCATAGGGTGATACTGGTGATGAAAGTCTTAGGAAAAATGGGTAATTCTGCTTTCCAGTCATGCTTCTTTGGAATACTATTTTATACAGAGGTATGGGAAACTGCTGGCAAATATGCTTTTGATGTTTGCTGTTGCCATATTTACTGAAAGTTTATACTGAAATGTAACTTTAGCTTTATGGAATTATATAGTAACCCAAATAAAGTTTTTTGAATATTTTTATGCTGTCATGCTTGAATGTTTTAGATTTAACTTTGTAATGGTTAGAATTCTCCTATATGAGGTTTATATGCTCAAATATAGAGAAGGTTTTATGTCATTTTTGTAAAGACTACATTGAAAAGATGGCTTTTCTTCACACTATTCCTATCAATTTTAATCCTTCCTATTCCTAAAAAGAAAAAAAAAAAGCCTGAATGTTTGGAAGAGACAGTCCTGATTTGAAAATTCTAAACTGGAAAAAGTATTTCATTTGCTTATTTTAGTACTCTCAACTTACTTGTACAGTTTTCTATAATTAATGTCATTAGAATTAAAAAGTGAATAAAACCTAGCAATTCACAAAAATACCATAGAAATAGAGGTTTTAGGCACCATCATTACATAATGACAAACCTTTTTAAATGCTTCAACTTCCATTGACAAATGCCACCAGAGAAACTCAGTTGTATTCATGTATTATAAATATCAAACTATATAAAAGGAGGTCTTGTGCATTTGAGGTTTGCAAGGCACCTGTGTACTTAAGATATGTATGGAGACCTACTGTACAGTAGCTTTGCTCCTTTAATTGGGGTACATTAATCTTTTGGTATTTATCTACCCAATCCCAGACTGAGATTTTGCTCCTATGGGCCTTAAGTAACCTCCAGCAAGTTATTTCAATGGCTGTCTTGAAGTTAAGAAGTTATAATGAAATAATCTACCTGATGCTAATAACGGCTTTAGAATGGTAAAAAAAAAAAAAAAAAATTAAATGAATGTCTGCAGTCCCCAGTCTAGTCCAGTCTGCCATGATATCACATGGACTGGTGCACCAGCCTCCAGACTGATCTGTCTTGTGTCCAGATTCTACAGTCCATTCCCCACACTGAAGAATTATCTTTTTAAAATTCAAATCTGATCAGCTCACTTTCTTTCTTAAAACTTTTTGATGGCATCCCTTTGCCTTTCTGATAAAGTCCAGAGTCCTTAACATGACAGCAAGGTGGCTGTTCTTTGGCCCTGACTACCTGGCCACCTGTCTTTTTCCTCCAGCATCCTGGACTGCTTGGAGTTCTTAGCTGAAGCCAGTCTCTCACTTCAGGTCCTTGGTATCTACTGACCCTCTGACTTGGATACTCTTCCTAATCCCCATTTACAGGTCTCCAGTTGAGGGTCGTCTCCTAGGGGAGCCTCCTATGAACTCTCAGACTAGGGTAGTGCCTTTAGGGTCCAGCTGCAACTCATCTCGGCTGGCATGCTCTTTATCCCCCCATATTTATTTTATTTATTTTTGGCTATGCCGCAAGGCTTGCAGGATCTCAGTTCCCTAACCATGAATTGAACCCGGGCCATGGCAGTGGAAGCCCAGAGTCCTAACCACTAGGCCACCAGGGAACCACCCCCATATTTAATTTTTTTCTAATTTGTAAGAAGAACTATTTAGTTTTCACCTATGAAATGAAGTTGCACAATTTAGAGTAATAAAAATAGTTCTTTTAAAAATTTTAATCAGAAACTTTGTAAACATGAAAAATACCTTGAGCATACCACGATTTTTGCTACTCATTATCCTGTTTCTTTCCATAACACTTGTTAGAACAGTTTACTTTGCCTTCCACCTCAGTGTGTGTGTTAAGTTGCTTCACCTGTGTCCGACTCTCTGTGACCCTATGGACTGTAGCCCTCGGGCTCCTCTGTCCAAGGTAATCGCCAGGCAAGAATACAGGAGTGGGTTGCCATGCCCTCCTCCAGAGGATCTTCCTGACTCAGGGATCGAACCTACGTCATTTTACATCTTCTGCATTGGCAGGCAGTTTATCTACCACTAGCGCCACCTAAGTTTCTCTTTCTCCAACTGCCTCTACAACTATTTCTTTCCTTTCTGGTTTTTTTTTTTTTTTTTTTTTTGGTCTCATCCCTTAAATGCTGTTTTCTGTGTCATACTTTCTTAAGCCCTTTTCCCGCTAGGCTTCTCATGTATCCCCACTGTACTTAATACATTCTGTTAAAGAATATATGACATTGTATGAAATGACTTTGATTCTGAATTCTCTCAAGGGCTGGAATTGGCTTAATCCTGAGAGGTCAGCCCAGTGCACTTTTGTTTTTGTACTCATCAAACCTGCACTGTTTGATGTCCAGCTCCATGAGGTCAGGGGCTATGTCTATCTTCTTTGCTAATATCCCGTATGCTAGGCACAGTGCCTGACAAGGGTGGCTCCTCAAAGAATATCTTTAAATAGATTAATGTATATGAATATAAAAATTCAAACCCACAATTTATTCTTACATCTTTTCCCTGGGATCAGCCCAAATTCTACTCAGATCAATAAAAATTTACTAGTCATTTGTCCTAACTGGCCTCCCTGCCTTCCATCTTGCTGCAGTCTGATAGCCTGTAACCATAGTTATATTTAAAAAAAAAAAGTTTGATTGTGTTCCCCTCCCGAAATCTCTTTACCTACAGAATATAGTCAAAGCTCCTCGGCTTGGGTTCAAGGCTTTGGCCCCGATCTCCTTTTTCAGACCTCTCTGAGTTTATTTATTAAGTGCTTATTATATGCCAAGCACTGGCCTGGTCACTGAGGAATTCATAGGCTAGTTGGGAAAACAGGTACATAGATTAATAGGGCATGATCAGCTCTATGAAAACAGTTTCAGACAAATGTTAGGTTTTTGCCTTCTGCAGGTTCACAAGTTCAGTCCAGAACTGCATAGGGTCACTACCAGCTACATTTCAAATGTTCAACAGCCACATGAAGCTAGTGGCTATCATATTGGACCCCGGAGCACAGACCATTTCAATCATCCAGGGAAGAAGTTACCTATGCTTCAAGGAGAGCAAGGAGCAGTCCCCATACACAGGTTGCAGGGCTAGCTACCAGTCCCCCATCCTAATTCTCCCACTCTTACTGCTCCCTCAACCCCTAACACACACACACACACACACCTTGGCTGGGGTGTATTTTGAAGTACTACAGGCTCCCAAAAGATCATGCATGAAAATACTTTTGTAAATTACTAAGTGATGCATAATTGTGATATAATAAATAGGTTCAGTTCTTGTTTTTATCACAGCTTTGGTCACTTCAAACAAATTCTAGCTCTTTTGTTGAACTTCTCCCATCCCCCAAATTTATGTAAAAGGGTTATGAAAAGTAACTGTTACACACAGGCAGCATTTATACCAGGTAAAACTCCAGATTTTACCTACCTTGATGCTTTTGCAAGCCATCCATCCAGGACCCCACTTCACCACCCACCCTTTCTTCTCACTCACTTTCCCCAGAAAGGAAGCACGAGAGTTAAAATTTCCAAAACAACAAAACGTTTATTTTGAGATTTGAGAATAATGGGAAAATTTAAGTAATGGGAACTGGATCCTCATCGGGGTCTTCTGGGAAATCTGAAGCACCACCCCCTTCTGCAGCTCGGTGTTTCTCCAGTTTAGCAATCAATTCTTTCGCTGGATTGAAGACGCCATTGGTCTGCTGGTCACAGACATAGCAGCGCGGGGTGGTGCGGAAATGCTGCAGCGCGCAGCTCTCGCAGAAATAATGCCTGCACTTGGTGACAACTGGGTTTTGGAAGGTCTGGCGACAGATGAAACACTTGAATGGTATTTCCTCCTCATCGCTTCCCACTTCATAGTTTTCATCCTCATAGACACCATAGCGACCCTCATCAAGCTCGCGTTCGATCTGCCACCCGTGCTTGTAATCTGAACGGTCATGGAGGAATTTGCAGCTGTCTCCGAAGCCACAAAAGCCAGTCTCCTTGTAGTCCTTACAAATGTCGGGCTGGTAATCCCAGCGCACGGTGGCACGCAGATGCTCGGGAGCTCGGATGGGGCCCTTCCTCACCATTCCGGAGGAAGCATTGCCCATAGACGTATCCTTGGGTTTCATGTATTTTTGATAATTATTGATTCCCCGATAGATCTTGTCATCTTCCTTGCCCCTCAGCTCTTCCTGGATCTTCTGGCTGCGCTCAAAGATGGCTTGTGCGTCACGCTCCTTCTCTGTGTCTAGCTCGTAGACAGCAGTCGCCCCCATATCTTCTGGCCCCACGGGTTTCGCCGAGCGAGTGGACTTATAGACCACGCCGAGACTCTCGGATTTGTTCTCCTCCTCCTCCTCGCTACTCAGGTCGCCGTATGCCACCTTCTGTTTACCACTGCCACGGGTCTTCTGTATCATCGGATTGTGGACCGCTCGCTTCTTTTCCGGGCGAACCACAGTGTTCCCTTCGTCACTGCTGCTGCTGCTGTCTCCGGACTCCTGGTTGCAGATTGGGCGCTTTCTGCGGCCTGCAGCCACTTTTCGCCCAGGCTTTTTGAAAAGAAAGGTGCACACCTGGTCTGTCGTCTTTCCTGGGGAAAGTTGCTCTGCCATTTTTAGAGTCTTGAGATCCGAAACGGCGATGGTCTACTGGCTGGCGCGGGGCTGCCTGGCGTTACTGCACGTCGGGCGCACGACTGCGAGTTGATGCAAAATCTGCTGCAGAAAGAGGACTGCGGGAGCAGGGAGTGTGCGAGAGCGCAGAGGACTGCGGGAGCAGGGAGTGTACGAGAGCGCGGGCGCGCGCCCCTCTTGAGCCCTGCCGCGCCCCGTCGCTTCCTCTGGAGGCTTACGTGACTTCTGCCCCGCTCGCGCGCAGCCGCGGAGTTTACCCGGAAGAGATCGAAGCCGGGTCACCTTTAAGGGACCTGGAAGGGAGTGTTTGGCCTCGGGAACGGCGTCGCGATGTGGTTCGAGGTTCTCCCCGGGATCGCCGTCATGGGCGTGTGCTTGTTCATCCCGGGAATGGCCACCGCGCGCATCCACAGGTTCAGTAACGGGGGCAAGGTAAGGCGGCTTCGCCGGCCCGGCGGCTAATTCCAACGCTGCCGTTACGTAATGGATGGTGGCGTCGGGAGGCCCTTAGGACCCGGAGGCTGTCTGCGAGTTGGTAATACTGAGATCCGTCCTCGCCAGTCTTTTTTATTGCCTAAAAGCGGAGACTTGCGGAACGAAACCCGTCCGGAACCGTATTCCACTTTAGTAAGGATTTAGTAAGGTTGCTGGGTGAAGCCAGGGCGGGAGGGTGGAGTAGAGACTGGGGGCTGGAAAGGTAGGAGATTAAAAGAGGTTAAGTCCAAACTCCTAGGCAGAGGAGAAAGAACATAGAAAGTATTAGTCGCTCAGTCGTGCCCGACTCTGCAATCCCATGGACTGTAGCCCGCCAGGCTCCACTGTCCATAGAATTCTCCAGGCAAGAATACTGGAGTGGGTTATTATATCCTTCTTCAGGGGATCTTCCCGACCTAGGGATCGAACCGGGGTTTCCTGCATTGCAGGCAGATTCTTTACCGTCTGAACCACCAGGAAAGCCCTACCTAGGCAGAGGAGAGAGGCGTCAATTAGTCTTGCCTCCACTCCAAGTCTCCTTTCTGGCTGGATTTTGATTTTAATTTCTCGCATCCATATCTCGGTAGCTTCTCGTTTTTCACTTTTTCCTAGCCTTGATTTAATTAGTTTGTCTTGTTTTGTTTTTTTGGCCTTGACGCACTGTTTGCGAAATCTCAGTTCTCGACCAGGGATTGAACCCCGGCAACTGGCTGTGAAAGCTCCAAGTCCTAATCACTGGACGGCCAGGGAATTCCCCTTAATTAGGTTTTTACCTTGACATTTTTTTTTAATCCCCCATTTTCTCTTGCAAGCCTTTAGGAATTTAGCTCAAGCTCCTGTTTTTCACTTTAGGATTGTGATTTTCCTCTCTAACTAGTTTTTTAGTCAAGTCAAGTCAAGTGGAGTTGCTCGGTGGTGTCCGACTCTTTGCGACCCCATGGACTGTAGCCTGGCAGGCTCCTTTGTCCATGGGATTTCCAGGGAAGAATACTGGAGTGGGTTGCCATTTCCTTCTCCAGGGGATCTTCCCAATCTAGGGATCAAACCCAGGTCTCCTGTAGGCAGATGCTTTTACCATGTGAGCCACCAGGGAAGTCATAAAGTATCAATGTATTTGGTTTCTGGTTTTGTGATTGTCTTTCACTTGTGACCTACCGCTGTTCTTTCATCTCAGTGTCCCCAAAAGGAACAAGTAGTCATGACTTAAAAAAAAAAAAAAAAGGAAAGAAAGAAAATGATGCTGGTTAAAACAGAAAATGTAAGAAGTCGTGGTTACCATCTTAATTCTAAAGTTTAGTGGTCTGATTTTATTTAAGAGTCTATCTTAATTTGGTTTTTATATGAGTGATGATTCCATTTTTCTGGAATGTCACTTATTAAAGTTCTAATATCTCTCTGTTGGCTCACTCACCTTTATAAACTGCAATAATGATTTCCTTTCATTGTAGGAAAAAAGGGTTGCCCATTATTCATATCAGTGGTATTTGATGGAAAGAGATAGGCGCGTCTCTGGAGTAAACCGTTACTATGTGTCAAAGGTAAGATGGCTCTGATGCTAGCTCACCTGTCAGGGTTGAGGTGCATTCTGGTTAACATTTTCCAAAGGGCTCACAGCAGACTGGGAAAATGCAAATTAAAGTAGCACAGTGCCTTTTTCATACTTAATGATCATCTTATTCTCTGCATTGTCTGCCTGTATCCTTTCTTGTTCTGTTGTCTTTTTTCTTTTTGATTTATAAAGGTTCTTATTATACATTACAGATGTTAATCTTTTGTCTCTTTTATATGTGGCAAATATTTTTCTGTCTACTGTCCTTTTTACTTTATCCTGGCTTTCATCAGATAGATTTTTAATCTGGATGTTCTGTTTGTCATAGTTTACATTGATACAAAGGACTTTCGTATCCAAGATTCTAAAAAATATTTCTACAATTTCTCCAAATACAATTAACAGTCCTTTCCCCTTTTTCACAGTTAGTACTCTGACCTGTCTACAGGTCATTTGGGGGTATAATGTGTAAGCAAGGGTTTAACTTTAGTTTTTTCCAAGAAACAGCCAGTTATAAGAATTATCGTATAGAACAGTCCATTTTTTTGTTTGTTTCAGATACCACTCTAGTAAACTAAATTTCCATACACACATGGGCCTGTTTCACTAATGTACTCTTTTGTACTCCATTGGTTTGTCAGTTCATGCACCAGTACATTAAAGAATTACTATAATTTATATTTGATTGAATCACGAAATGACTTTTTGTGGGTCGAAAATGGTCAAACAGTAGCATTTCCATATGGTTTGGCCTAATAGTATGTTCTTTATGTTGTAGAAGTTTGTCCTCATTCTTTAAAAAGATTATTCCTACAATAGAAACAGAATCCCTGGACTGTGTTATTTTAACAACCTGGAAGAAATGTCATCACTGATGACACTTTTACTCTATAGTTTCTGAACCGTTTGTTTGTGAACTGAGTGTGATAGAATGGTCTTCTGAACCGGGGGGTGTGTGGGGGGTGTGTGTGGGGGGAGGGCGGTCCCTGAACTTGAATTCTGACTCTATTACTTCCTGACTGACTTAAGCAAGGGTCTTTTAACGTGGCTGAGGCTTCGTTGTTTTGTTTTGTTTTTTAACTTTTTTCATTTGTAAAAAAGTAGAATAAGGCTAATCATCTCTTCCTGATGTTGGCTGTTGTTTTATAAAACAGTTTTAAGTGATATGTTTGCTGCTGTCGGAAAGTGAAAACTAGGACTCATTACAGGTTCTAGGAGTCATTGTACATCTTTGAGAAGAACAGAATTCTCTCATTTTCCTTTTTAAACTGTTTTCCAGGGTTTGGAGAACATTGATTAAGGAAACGTTTTCCTGGTTGATGAAGAACAACTCAGTCATGCTCTTCTATCCCTGCTAGGAGATTATGCAGCATATTGTGTAGCATGCATTGTATTTTGTAGTGTGTGATAAAAATAAAAAATAAAATCAGAGGTTTTCTTTACTTTTTAAAATAATACTACACAAGATCAAGACGTCTACCCGATGTATCGTGATCACTTAAAAAAAACTAGAAGGCAACTGAGGCTTGTAAAATTACAGCTGTACACCAAGCACCAATAACTGCCCAGCGCATGATGTGTCCAAAGGTAGTTCCTATTCTTGCAGTAGATGTTAAAATATTGGAAAACAGTGTTTCTTTGGAGATTGCTAGAAGGATACAGAAAATAGTTTTTTTTTCCTCGTTCCTTTTCTGGGTGAATCCCTATATGCTTAAAATTCCAGACTGCACCTTCATCGTTCGTGCATCTTGTATCCACATATAGTAGTCACTTAAGTGTTGATTCTTATTTTAGCTTATTATGTAGAGCAGCAACAATGATTATGTTTATTAAAATGAATGTATTTGAAATAAAGAATTGCATGTCCAGTGCTAAAGGTAACCAGATAACATTAAGATCTGAAAAGATGTAACTACTGTGAAGAAGGTGATAATCCATGTGTATAGATCAACACCCCAGGTGACCACGGAACCTCTAGGTGAGAAAATTAAGTTACCTTTCTTCTCCCATCTTTTATCTGGGCCTTCCCAGATGGTAAAGAATCCACCTGCTAATGCAGGAGATGCAGGTTCGATCCTTGGGTTGGGAAGATCCCCTGGAGAAGGGAATGGCAACCCACCCCAATATTCTTGCCTAGGAAACCCCAAGGACAGAGGGGCCTGGTGGGCCACAGTTTGTGGGGTCGCAAAGGAGTCAGACATGACTGAGCAGCTAAACAACATCAACAGATTTTTTTAAAATCCAGTTTAACATTTGATCTACTGATGAATTTAAACACACCTGCACTGTATGGCTTCCGTTGACCTCATCTTACAGGACAGGGCTTACAGAGGACTGAGGTGGCAGTCACATTCAGAGGAATACTCTATATTGTGCCACCTTAAAGGAAAGCTGTGGTCATGATTACAAATTTAACACCACCTCTGGTCTAATGATATTATACAGGGCTCATTTTATGATTGTTATGAGAACTATCTGGAAAGGAAGAGAGAGCAGGTAGTACAGAGAAGAATACAGGAGACTTAACATTACTAAATCTGTCACTAAATGTTTTGATTTTTAGGTCTGTTGTCTGTCCCTGGGCCTCTAGGTGGGGCCTATCCACTAGCAGATTCATCCTTAGATAAATGTCAGGGCTTGTCACAGCAAGGAGCTGCAAAGTGACAGAAATCAGTTGGTCAGGTTCAGCATTAGCATCCGAATTCAACTCCCTTTTTGGTAGCACTTGCTATGAAATTTAGCCTTATTTTTATACTCTACTGCCAGGGAGTGAACCAGATTAAAACAGTTTGAAGCCAGAAGACTATAGTGATGCTTTGCAGCCCATGTTTCTCTTGATTTTTTGAAAGTGCAGTTAGCCAAAAGGGTTTTCTTATAGCAGCTCTGACATGTGATCTGGCTACTGACCTCAGATTCACTACTCACCTGCTTTTAAGGCCAGTTGAAAGGACGCTTGGGAAACGATGCCATTCATTTGGTTTTATTACCTTTTTGACTGAAGTATAGTTGATGTACAATATTACATAAGTTTCATGTACACAACAAAGTGATTCACAATTTTTAAAGTTATACTCCATTTATAGTTAGAAAATACGGGCTATGTTCCTTGTCCTATACAAGGCATCCTTGTAGCTGATTTTATACATATGGTTTTATTCTTTATCTTTAATTTTTAAAATAGATACCATACATAGCTCAAAAATCTGACAATATAAGTTGTTCAGTGAAAAGACTTCAAGTTCCCTGCCCATCACCTACCCCGCTGTCACACTACCCTGATGGGTTTCTATGCATGGAGAAAAATAAACACATGTTCTTCTGTCTTCTGTGATGGTAACACTTGACATGTATTTTACCTCTGTCACTTGTTTGGAAGAATGGTTCTTCTTTGAAATTATATTTAACCAGGCTGCCATCATTATTTCTAGGGTCAAATGAAATCGTCACTAGGAAAAGACTTTGAAAAAGATTAGAGGAAGCCATACACTTTCTGAAGGGAGAGGAAGAGGATGGCCCTACCCTTTGTTTGGGAAACACTTTTAAGTGAAATATTTATGGGAAAAAAAGACATTCTAGAATCAGCAATTCCTACTTATAAGGACCCTTAGACATTTAGTCCAAATTCAGATTCTTCAGATGAGGAAACCGGTTCAGGGATGAGAAGCAGTCACCTGGCTAGCTAGTAGCAGACCTAGAGACTAGAATCCTGGTGTCTTGACTCCCAACCTCCTGTGCTTTTAGTCTTTGTGGCTCACTTCAGTAAACCCTTCCTTTTATCTGGGCTTCCCTGATAGCTCAGTTGGTAAAGAATCCACCTGCAGTGCAGAAGGAGACCCGGGATTCATTCCTGGGTCAGGAAGATCCCCTGGAGGAGGGAAAGGCTACCCACTCCAGTATTCTGGCCTGAAGAATTCCATGGACTGTCCATGGGATCGCAAAGAGTCGGACTCGACTGAGTGACTTTCACTTTCTTTTCACTAAACCCTGCTGAGTGAATGCCACATGAGGCACTATGCCCCAGATATGAACAAGACACAGCCCCGCCCTTCTGGAGCTCAGTCAGTGTGACTGCAAGGCCATTACAGGATGGGGTGCTGAGTTCTGTGACAGATCTGCAGAAGGTGCTTCGAGCACAGAGCGGGGGCCTGACCCAGTCTTCGGATGGGGGGAAGGGAAATGGCTTCAGGTAAGTTCCAGGTGATGCCCACACCAAGCCAAGTCTTGAAGGTTGGAGAACATTTAGGAGATAAGCAACTGAGGTGAGAAAAAAAGCGTGAGTGTGGGCACATCACACTAGCATGGCTGCGTGGGAAAGCGCCACAAGTCGTGCAGAACTAGAGCAAAGAGGGGCGTGGCCGGAAGGAGAGGGAAGAGAGACTGGAGAGGCTGATCGGTCTTCCGCGGTGTTAGACTTTCTCCCGGGCAGCTGGGAGCTCTGCGGGCGGCAGGCAGGAGAGTGAGGTGGGGATCCGGCTCCGTTTGCGGGGCTGCTCTGCGGAGCACCGACTGCAAGCCGTGGTTCTCAGCCAGGGCGAGTTTCGTTCCTAGGGACACATTTAAAAGTTTGGAGATGGTACCATCACCCGGGGAGTCTGGGGAGGTGCTACTGCCATCTAGTGGACAGAGGCCGGCAACGCTCCTCAACACCCTGACCGCAGGGGCTGGCCCTCCCAAGGTAGTTTTAGGAAGTCCATGACATCAACACTGCTGAGATTGAGAAACCCTGAAAACAGCCAGGTCTCCATCAAGCAACATGGCTTCTTCCTCCTGTTCCTCGTCCTTTTTTCATTCAAGTTCAGATCCCAGATTCTCCCTCGTGTGTGTGTGCTAAGTTGCTCCAGTCGTGTCCCACTCTGTGCAACCCCATGGGCTGTAACCCACCAGGCTCCTGTCCATGGGATTCTCCAGGCAAGAGTACTGGAGTGGATTGCTATGCCATTCTCCAGGGGATCTTCCCCTCCCAGGGACTGAACCTGAGTCTCTTTACGTCTCTTGCATTGGCAGGTGGGTTCTTTACCACTAGCACCACTTGAGAAGCCCCGGTTCTCCCTTCGCTCATCTGTAAACCTGAACTTTATCCCATCCTCGGAGGCTTTTGTTTTCCCACAGGTGTATCCCAACTCGCCATGAGTGATGCATCTCAGGTCGAGAAGGGCAAAGAACAAACCGTTTCTTTTCCGAAGGGCTGTGGAGACTGGGAACACTGAGGGTACCAGCACATCAGGAGGCTCTGCCCCCTATCAGCTGTGTGACCTCAGGCAAGTCACTTCACTACTCTGAGCCTCAGATCTCCCATCTTTTAAGGGAGGATAGTTGGCACTCTGCACACATCCCTGGGTATCTCTGGCTGTCAGGAGTCGTGTCTGTGGAGCAGTTTGTAAATGGATGGCATCGTGCCTATGGAAGCTGTCTAGTCTGCCCCCAGCTCCCCCAAAGACATCCAAATGTGGTGTCAGGAGGACCCTCAGACCCAGTGCGTAACCAGGTGTAGGCAGTGGCAGCAGTCTTGGCTTCTCTCTTGGAACCTGTGATTACAGCCTGGGGGTTCACAGAACACTGCAGCAAAGATGGCACTAACTTTGATAAGGACACAAATTACTCTGAAGTTGTGTTCTGAAAGAGAGAAAGATGCAGTTTCCTGCCACTGCGAACCCAGGTCCTGGTTTACCCCTCCAGGTAGACGCTCCTTACTCTGTTCCAGGGGAAGGTGGTGACTGGATAGGACTGAAGCTCATCGTTCTCAGCAGGAAACTTCAGGATTGTGGGGAGAGACTTAAACATCACTTGGTTTTCAAGATTTTACATCACCCTGATGCTTTTGTGACCCGAGAACTCAAAATTATTCTACTACACTTTTGTACTTTCACACTTTTGTGACACACAAGACATATGGAACGATTATAGAGGTTTTTCTTTTCCAAGTGTGTTGATGTAGATTTTGCGTGTCTGAAAGACATTGACTTCCCTGGTGGCTCAGCTGGTAAAGCATTTGCTCGCAGTGTGGGAGACCTGGGTTCGATCCCTGGGTTGGGAAGATCCCTTGAAGAAGGGAACAACAGCCACCCACTCCAGTATTTTGGCCTGGAGAATTCCATGGACTGTATAGACCATGGGGCCGCAAAGAGTTGGTCATGATTGAGTGACTTTCACTTTCAAAGACACTAGCATTCAACTTCTTGATTTGAGTCTCTGTGTGCTTGTATAATGCTGCCTTCCTCCCCCCACCACATCCACATGCTCTTGACCAAACAGCTCACCTCTGAGGTTCGCATACTCGGGAATGCTCTTTTTGGGATATGCTCTTCTTATGCTTCCCAGATGAAGCTGGAGTAGAGTCTGAGGTGGGGAGGAGAATGTTCTTATGACCTTCACAGTTTGATGCATGGTTGAGAAAAGACAAGATGAAGACATTTCTGGAAAGAATCAATCCAAGTATATGTTTGCATAATCTTTCATCATTAAAGGTTTCTTTGGTATATTTGCGTGTCCTCTGTGTCTGATGCTGTTGGCCACCCCCCAAAATTTATTGCTCTTTGGCAATAAAGAGCCAAATCACCAGTTTGGGGATTTCCACAAATCTTGACTGAGGACTAAAGACCTAATTGTTCTTTTCAGGGCATCATTGAGAAAATGGCCTAGCAGACCTGACTTGTGTTAACCCATGTAAATGCTGCTTTATTTGTTTGCAGACATTTTGTTTCATCTGTTGTTTTGTTTCATAGCAGGTGTCTTCCTTAATTCCAGAAAACATGGAGAAATCAATTATTATATGGGCTAGAGGGTGGTCGAGAAATAAAATTTACAAGCAAGTATGCAATTTCTTTTTTAACTTTATTTTTTATTTTTGGCTGCAATGGGTCTTCATTGTGGCAAGCAGGGGCTACTCTCTAGTTGAAGTGCACAAGGTTTCATTGCAGTGGCTTCTCTTGTTGTAGAGCATAGGCTCTGGTGCACACGGGCTTCAGTAGTTGCAGCATGCAGGCTCAGTAGTTGTGGCTTGGAGGCTTAGTTGCTCTGTAGCCTGTGGTATCTTCCTGGACCAGGAATCAAACCCATGTCCCCTGCATCAGCAGGGGGATTCTTATCCATTGCACCACCAGGTAAATCCAACGAGTATGTAATTTCAATTATGACACCAAAGAACTGTAATGCCAAAGGCAGTAGGAGAAAAAGGAAGACAATGGAAACACTGAGTGTCACTTGCCCCCAAGAAAACAAGAAGCTTTCCTGTGTGTTTAAGATTTTCTTTGGCATACCTGCCTGTCCCCCTGTGTGCCACCTACCACACGGCTGAGGAATGTCTGTTTCACTTAGCAGACCGATTGTTTTCCTTTTAGGCTTAATACTCTTTGTTTCTAGAGGCCAGAAAACAGTGCAGGCCCCCAGAAGCCCACTCCCATCTCTTAACTTTAAGATCCTAGTCTTTGGGTCAAGCTGGGTCAGGTCTCTAAGGCAACTCTGGAGTTTTCATCCAGTGTCTGTTAAGGGCGGCCCAATGTGGGAATGACCATTTAGGGATCCCCATCGAAAGGCCAGCCATCTGGGAACAGTTCTGCCATCGTACTTGTGTTCCGAGCAGGAAGCTGTTCAATGAGGCACTCCTCCAATGGCAGACCTGCATGCTCAAGGACCGCTGGAATGTTGCAAGAGGTCTTTGTAACATCACAGCTCTCAGGGATCTGCCTACCTGGGGCTGACAGGCACAGTACTCAGGGTGTGTGGCCTTTTTGGATGGAGAACAAGCCTCCATTTAGGAAAGGCCCTGGGCTCCTATCACCTCCTCTCCCTTCCCGGGACAGTCTGGTCAGGCCTTTTATGGTGAAAGTGAAGTCAGTCAGCCACACTTGCTGAGAAGCCACCCAAACCCATGGTGCCTTGCTACATTTGACTCACTGCTTCTTTTTTCAGGTAAAAAAAAGAAGTTTTTATCCTCCCAACTAGACTGTAGGTGCACTGAGGCGGGGAAACTTGTTTCAGCTTCACTTCACTTCAGGGCCTGCAGCACTCAGAAGACCCGTGCTAGCTGACTGGGATCACTTGCCAGGGGATCATCAGCATATAGCATGAGCTTCGTCTCTGAGAACAGCCTTGTGGGGCATAGGCCAGGGTTGGGGGAGTAAGAAGATAAACAAGGGAAGGGGGTGACAGGCTGAGCATGAAGGTACCAGGAGAGGTGAGGGTAGGAGCTGAGAGGGAACGAACATGACTGAAGGGCTATGTTGAGGCCGTCTGATCGCAGGTTGGAAAAGAATTTCCAGACACAGGGCATTTCAGAAGGGAGTGAGTTTTTATTAAGAACAAAGAGCAGAGATAATGTGGGCACTGTGAATACAGTGGAATGACCTCCTGACAGAGGAGGGAAAGCTGACAGTTTTCATGAGTTAATAGCCAATTTTTATAGCCTCAAGACAAAGAAAATTCCTGCTGGTAGGCTGGCGTTAGGTGATGGGTTGGGGCGCTATGGGGTATTTAGTGGAGTGGGCACCTTGGCCTAATTGGGAGTCAGGAACTTCTTAGTGATGATCAGGGGGGCTTTTAGCAACCATTACAAAGGGGCTCAGTCAGCTTGGGAGGTGTCCTTGGTTCTGGGCTTCGATTCTGTGGCCTTGGTGCAAGGCCTCGCACCTGTGGCCTGGGATAAGCCTCAACAGGTTACAGGTGGGAAGGAAGAAAAGCCAAGGCCCAGGGTGTGGCTGTCCTTTCTCCTGCGCTGATGTCAACTGTCCCTGCGGGACCCCCTGCCCGCTTCTGCCCTCCTCCCCAACTTGTTCCTCCCCTAACTGTCCTCAAGTCAGGAAGAAGCTGACAGCGGCCAAAGCAACACCCCCCACAGAGCACCGCATGCTGGGTACCAATTCACCCCACTTTCCACACGCGGGGCAACCGAGGCCCCGCCCCTTCTCTCTCCCCTGGCTGGAGCAAGGGACGAAGACTGGGAGACGGCACGTTTCGGACCCCGTGTGACCCCGTGTCCAAGGTACCCGCTAAGCAGACCGCGCACACTCACCAGGCTGCCCGCAGGGTCTAGAAGGGCCCTGAGGCGAGGCCGCGGGGCATGTCTTGGCACACAGGCTCCGTGTTCTCGAAGGCGCAGGCTGGCGCGCTGCTGGAGCAGGCGCTGCCCCCGCTCTCCCCGGGCCCGGCCCCAGCTCCAGGGCAAGAGCCTGCGGACCGGGGTGTGTGAGAGGGGAGCTGCCACAGGCTTATTTTATGCTCTTTCTCCTCCTGCCCTACCTGCTTCTCTCCCATCTGTGCCCCCACTTAAAAACCGCACCCTCCCCTGAACACTCTTGTGCGGCGCCGCCCGGGGAGGAGGCATCCGAGGAGGGCATGGTTTGGAAGACCCTGTCCTCGTTGCTGATGATGGTTCAAAAGGTCTCTCAATCTGTTAGGCCCAAGTTTGTCGCTTCAGAGAGGGGCTTGGCTGGGGGTAGAAGGTGACGTTCTGGCCACCCACTTGAAGCTTCTGCCTCAAAGAGGAAGGAGCCTTTCTAATCAGCTGGGAAATCTTTCCTGGCTTCCCCTTGAGAACATTTTTACCTTCTAAGAGCGTCTCATCGGTGGATTGCACGTCTCTCTCCTCTGGGCAGTTAAGAATCCCACTGCCCACCCTTCCATGCTCACCCTGGGCCTCGCACCAATGGCCCCAGGGCTTCTTAGGTCTTGCTGCCCCTGCCACATACAGGCGGCTGGAGCTCTGTCCTTTTGGAGTGCAGGTGCCTTCCGGCCCAGTGTTTCCAGTTACCCTCTTTCTCCCAGGGAACCCAGGAGAAGGGCAGGGCTGTGGATCAGGGCCTGCTGAGGCACTAGAAGGTTCATGGCAGTTGGTCCCATGGGCCGTATGGGAGTCAGATCAACAAACAGAACTCAGGCCAGTCCTCATCATCCAGCGTTTTCACAGCTCAGGAACCTCTGTGCTCCCCAATGTCAGTGTCCACACGAGCCCTCCTCCTGCCTTGGCTCTGATGTACCAAGCACTGTTCTCAGCCTTTTCTGTAAAACTGTGATTTGATCCTCATTAAGAATCCTATTCCACAGGCACTGTCACCCCCATTTTATAGACAAACTAAGAAATGTTAAGTAAATTGTTCCTGGGTATATGCTGATAACTATTACAATATAAGCTCATCCTGGATTCATAAAAGACATCTTTGAAAACAATCAGGCACACAAGGGAGATCCTAACCTCAGAGGTTGGGAATAAATACGTGAAAGCTCAGTCAATGAAGGTGGACAGCTCTGGGTTTGAGTTTTAGCTAACTTATGTAATACACTCTGTGCCCCTCCTCAACTGTAATGAAAACACCAACACCTACTTCTTGGGGCTATTGTGATGTATCACTTCCCAGTGACTGGCACACAATAAGGACTCCCAGTATATACCAGCTGCGAGGCTCACTACTGGAGCAGCCCTGCAATCCCACCTGCTGGGGGGAAGCTGGCTTGGACAGGACAGCCTAGTCCTGGTCCATAGGTCAGATTGCTGCTGTGACTGGACTAGCCCCTTCTCTCACTAACAGAAGTCAATCACTTGGGCTTTGGTTTCTATTGGCTGAAATTGGTGTTGTCCTGGTAGCACATGTAAACATTCCAGCCGGGAAGCCTGGGGAAAGCTGCCCAGCGACTCTTTCTGAGGCTTCCTGGGCCACTGCTGTTTCATACGAGGATCCAGGATCCGAGGATCCAGTCACTCAGGTATTGAGGGTTATGAAGGGTGGGAGGGCTCTGCAAAAGGGGCCTGCACTTGTTTTCTCCATTTGTCACTCACATCTCAAACTTGACCCCAACCCTTCATAGCCATTCTGCCTTCTGGCTGCTCATTAGGAAGGGGAGGGAGAGAAAGGCCTAGAAGAGGCCGGTGGGAGGGAGGCTTTGGGTCTGTGGTCCACAGGCATGTGAGGATAAGATGGGAACTGCCTCCTGAGCCCTGCTCCCCACTGGAGCACAGCGTTCCTGGGGTCCTTCTATAGACAAGGCCCCTGCTAATTTGGTGGGTTTGAAGGGCACAGATTTGGCTCCCAGTAAATTCATCAAGAGGCAATTTACTGAAAGTCAAGTCACCAAATGACCAAGTAGCCAAATGGGCCATTTTCTGAAGGATCACGTTGCTGGATGGGGTTTATGACAAACTGCTTTGGCCAAACTGGGATGGGCCTCGGGGTGGGAGAGCCAGTTCTCGAGGGCTAAGGGCCTCCAGACACCCTTACCCTGACCCTTCAGTCCCTCCTCACTCTAGGATAGGCTGCCTGGGAAGATTCCATTTCCCCCCAAAGGATGACCCTGTCCACCCCTCCACCGCACCCAGGGGAGCTGGGTTGCCTAGTACAGCACCCACCACAGCCTGGGACCAGTGATGACATCCAGAAAGGGAACAAAGGATGACCTTCTTGAAAGAGGCTCACAGTGATGAGGTCATCACTCATTGTGAAGCGTGGAGGGGAGGAAGGAGGCAGGGTGAAGAGGCAGGCTGTGGAGCTGGATGGCCTGGTGTGAGGTTGGCTTCCTGGTTCATGTGGTAACTAGAGTCCTTTTTATGATTTAGGGCCCCAGTGGGGAAACTGCTGGCATACAGAAAGTTGGAGAGAAGGGTTAAGTAAAGGGAATATTTACAAAGGTATGGGCAGAGGGTAGGGAAAGGAGGGTGAGGACGGCTCCTTGGGGCTGGTAACAGTGGGGCCATGACGTTGAGGGGAGAGGATGGTTACCCTCACCAGACTGAGAAGTGAGTGAGCTGCCCTGGGACTGGTGGCCACCTCCTCCATGCAGCCAGTCAGGGGTGACCCGGGAGGCGGAGAGCCCCGGGGGAATACCTGCCTGGAGCTCACTCTCCTTTCAGCCTGATCTCCCCATTGTGTGGCACCTCCTGGAAGCCAGAGGGCACAGACAGCCCATTGATACAGTCCTGGCAGTTCAGTGTTCCCTGCTGGAGAGCAGGGGAGGTGGGGAAAGTGGGCCTGGAAGGCATAAGATAGGTGTCCAGCCATGATCTCACAGCCATGCTGAGAGCTAAATGGAATGAGGCACATTCAGTTCAGTTCAGTCGCTCAGTCGTGTCCGACTCTTTGCGACCCCATGAATCATAGCACGCCAGGCCTCCCTGTCCATCACCAACTCCCGGAGTTCACTCAGACTCACGTCCATCGAGTCAGTGATGCCATCCAGCCATCTCATACTGGGTCATCCCCTTCTCCTCCTGCCCCCAATCCCTCCTAGCATCAGAGTCTTTTCCAATGAGTCAACACTTCGCATGAGGTGGCCAAAGTACTGGAGTTTCAGCTTTAGCATCATTCCTTCCAAAGAAATCCCAGGGTTGATCTTCAGAATGGACTGGTTGGATCTCCTTGCAGTCCAAGGGACTCTCAAGAGTCTTCTCCAACACCACAGTTCAAACGCATCAATTCTTCGGTGCTCAGCCTTCTTCACAGTCCAACTCTCACATCCATACATGACCACAGGGAAAACCATAGCCTGGACTAGACGGACCTTAGTCGGCAAAGTAATGTCTCTGTACATTAAACCCCCCAAATTGGGAGTTGCTATTTATAGAGAAATAAATAGCTTCCTTAGGAGCGAGAGAGCCACTTTCAGGCAGCACTGGCCAAGCAGGGATTGCCTGCATGGGGTTTATAACTACGCTAGAAATGAGTGCACCTCAGTGAGGAGACTTCAGCATAGCAGGGAAAGAAAGACTCTAAGACTCAAGGGAAAAAGATGGAAATGTTCAAAGACTTCTAGCTCTGTGATGAACCCTTTACAGTACTAATAACTAATTTCCACAATCTGGATAAGTGTTAAACACACTTGGAAAAATTTAATTATCTCTTACAAACATCTTGGGCTTCCCTGGTGGCTCAGATGGTGAAGAATCTGCCTACAATGCAGGAGATGTGGCTTTGATCCCTGGGTCGGGAAGATCCCATGGAGAAGGACATGGCAACCCACTCCAGTATTCTCGCCTGGAGAATCCCATGGACAGAGGAGCCTGGCGGGCTACAGTCCATGGGGTCGCAAAGAGTCAGACATGACCAAGTGACTAACACACACAAACATCTTACTAAAATAGGAGCTGCTGCTGCTGCTGCTAAGTTGCTTCAGTCGTGTCCGGCTCTGTGCGACTCCAGAGACAGCAGCCCACCAGTCTCCCCCTTCCCCGGGATTCTTCAGGCAAGAACACTGGAGTGGGTTGCCATTTCCTTCTCCAATACATGAAAGTGAAAAGTGAAAGTGAAGTCGCTCAGTCGTGTCTGACTCTTAGCGACCCCATGGCAGACAAATATTTTCTTAACAAATTTCAAGCTCTGAGCCAGCATCATACTTACTGGTGCCACACCAAAAAGAACACCCCTTGAAGCCTGAAGGAAAAGAAGCCACTGTCTCATTTCCCTTCCATTTTTCTGGAAGTGTTACCCAAAGCTAACACTTATATATTGCAGGGAAAGAGATGGCAAAAGAAAAGATAGTTTCTGACGGATAATTGCATATCTGGAAAATCCAAGAGGAATAAAACTGAAAAGCAAACCCCTCCTCTACTGTACTGCCTTGAATCCTTTTAATTCACTTTATCTTCAAAGAGCCACATGCCCTCAGTAGCCTAAAGCAGGGTTTGAAGTTGTTGTTATTTTATAATTTTATTTATATATTTTTGGTTGTGCTGGGTCTTCGTTGCTGCACAGGCTTTCTCTAGGTGCTGCAAGTGGGGGCTCTTCTTTGTTGCAGTGCACGGGCTTCTCATTGTGGTGGCTTCTCGTTGCAGAGCACAGGCTCCAGGGCCTTTGGTCGTTGCAGCGCCTGGGCTCAGTCATTGAGGCTCCTGCGCTCTAGAGCACAGGCTCAATAGCTGTGGCCCAGGAGCTTAGTTGCTCCGCGGCATGTTGGATCTTCCCAGATCAGGGATTGAACCTACATCTCCTGCATTAGCAGGCGGATTCTTTACCACTGAGCCACCAGGGAAACCTGGGGGTTGAAGTTCTAATAAAGACTCAATTAGAAATCAATACTGTTAGAACTATAAGGAAGTTAGGAATCAGTTACACCTTCCTTGACTTAAGTCTTCATGGTTATGAGAATCAGAAAATCCTTGGTTTTCAGGAATAGTGGATCTCAGCATTCAGGCACAGAAGGTAAACAGCGAGACCCCTCCTACCCTAACACCTAATACCCTCTCTAGAGGCAACAACCGTTTCCTGTGTCTTGTGATTCTTCAAGAGATAGTCTGTACTTAAGATGAGTTTGTACAGGCATGCACACACACACAAAGTAACTTCTTGAGTTTCTTTTTCTAGTGAAAAGAAAATGAATGTGACCAAAAATGTCAAATTTGAGAAGGAAGCAAATGAGGATAAAGCTTCTACAAGCCAGGCGATGGCTACAGAAGACCCCCAAGACATAACAAAAATAGCTCTAACTTTAGCCAAGGATGCCATCACTGCTGCTGTCAGATCTGCAGAAGGTAGTAAACCTGTCTGGGTCCCTATGGTCTCATTAGGTAATGCTCCACTAGGAAGTAACTAATACATTCATACTTCGTTTGCAGAAGCTGAAAACCCTGTCAAAAATATTGACTGGATCACCCATGGTGAATTCACAGAAGAGAAGGGCCGTCAACAAGTTGAGGAGTTTGTTTTGGTAAGTCCTTTGGCCACTCCAGCTTTGCACACAAGGGCGAAGAATGACAAAAAGGCTCCTGTTTGATGAAAAGTTGGAAGTCCTGCTAGAAAGCCTAAGTGATGATACCACAGGCGACTTGAATAAATAAAAACTGTCTCATCTGGATTTCAAAATCAAGATGGGATAGTCTTTGAAGGTGAACAGCACAATCGTATTCCCAGTGTTTGTATTGTCTTCACCGTACACTTCCCCAAGAAAATCAGATTCTCAGCTAAGCAATTTTCCCATGCCACTGCCCCTAATGGCCTAAGAAGGAATTGTTTAGTTGTTAAGTTGTGTCTGACTTGTGCGACCCTGTGGACTGTAGCCCACCGGTTCCTCTGCCCATGGGATTTCCCAGGCAAGATTATGGGAGTGGGTTGCCATTCCCTTCTCCAGGGGATCTTCCCAAACCAGGGATTGAACCTGCATCTCCTGCATTGGCAGGCAGATTCTTTACCACTGAGCCACTGGGGAAGCCCTTCTAAGGAGGGAGATGCCTCTGTCAAAACAGGGGTTCTGTAGTCCCAGCTCTAGAGTTCTCATGTTAACAGAGGGGATGTAGAGAGATCACAAGGCATTTTGCCTTAGCTCTGGGATGTATTCACTGTACAGTCAGATGCACATGCTCCTAACTCCTTTTCTTTTTCCTCCTGGTCCTGGTTCTGACCTATTTGTGGGGCTTATCCTGGCAGCTCTGGGGAGAAGGCCCTGGGTTGCTTTGTGTACTGGCGGGGTGGAGGAAGAAGACTGGTCTGAAACCCCTACTTGCTCTATTTCCTTGGAAGAGAAAGCAGTTGAAACTGGTGGAGGCAAACTCCCGGAGCCTGGAAGAAGTGTCCAGCTGTATCTGTTCCTCTGGTCAGTCCATCCAAGCCTTCTGGCCTAAGGGCACTTTCCCAGGCCCAGGAAGGTCCCAGTCAAGTGGGAAAGAGGAAAGGTCGGGGGTTTGGGACTCCACACCCTCCATTTGTGATCCAGCGGCACGACTGCTGTTGCCATTGCAAGAGGTACCAGGAACACAATGAAGACAAATGGTGCAAAGTTCTGGTTCCCCTTGGGCCTTCCCACTTGGAGAACATCTCCCATTTCGGTTTGGGCCAAAGGTTCTGCCTGCTGCACCCAGGGCTTATGCATCAGACTGAATGGGACAGAGAACAAGCAGGAAAACGTGCCTCTGGAGATCCTACTGGTCCCGAGTGAAAGGCTAAAAGTCAGTCCTGCCTGGGCTACAGGGCCCCATGTGATCTGAGTCTCCATCCCCACCTCTTCCCAACTGACTGCTCAGACCCCATCACCTACCACCTTCTCCCTGGTCACTTTTCTCACTCAAGTTGTACTTGCAGTTCAGCTGCCAGGCATGCTCCCACCTCAGGGTCTCTGCACTTGCTGTTCCCTCTCCCCTGAGATCTACTCTCATGGGTCACGTTTTCCCCCTCTTCAGGTCTTTAAGACGCCTTATGCTCAGAGGCCTTTCCCCACCACCTGATTTAAAATTGCACCCATTTCTCCTCTGACTTCTTTTCCATCAGAACTCAGCTCTATCTAGGATATTAGATTTTATTTACCCTATTGCCTTTTATCCGCCATCAGAACACATGGTCCATGAGGGCAGAGATTTTTGTTCACTGTCATGTCTCCAGGCCTTAGAAAGGTCAGGTACATAGTAGTGAAAGTGAAGGGTGCTCAGTCATGTCCGACTCTTTGTGACCCCATGAATTCTCCAGGCCAGAATACTGGAGTGGGTAGCCGTTCTCTTCTTCAGGAGATCTTCCCAACCCAGGGATCAAACCCAGGTCTCCGGCATTGCAAGCAGATGCTTTACCAGCTGAGTCACCAGGGTAGCTGCTCTATAAATATGTGTTGAATATATGAACAGACTTATTCTCTGTGCCATTATTTCTTCACAGATGAAGAGCTAAGTCAAAGTATTTGTCTTACTCATTGGTAGGACTGTTTTGAGGACAGAGACAAATTAGAAAGCAGAAGGTGATGGAAAAGCTAGAAGCTCTATGTAACTCCTGACATAAAACCACCATTTCCAGTCCTACTAATGCAGCAAGCTCTAGAAGTAAAGTCTACCATCTAAGTGCCAGGCATTTCTAATGGAGCGCTTTCTCAAGCTTACTGAAGATTTCTTAGAGTTCACCACACACCAGAGGATGGCAAATTAGGAGTTATTACCATTTACTGAGCGAGCACTGCAATGTGCCAAGCACCACTAAGCACTTCACACGCATTATCTCATTTAATCCTCACAACAAACCTCAGTGTACCCATTTTACAGATGATGAACCCTGAGGGTCAGAGAGGTTGGGCAATTTGTCCAAAGTCTTTCTGATTAATCAGCAAAATGAAGTTTTGACTGTAGGTCTATCTGATATACTTTTCTCATCATAATAGGAAGAGTCCTTTTTGATGCCAAAAATAATACAGTTTACTATCAGTGAAAAATGCAAATTCAAAAGATTTTAAGGTATTACAATGTGAATAAGAATGATTCAATCTGGTATCAGAAGGCTTGTGTGTTTGTGGGGAGGGAACGGGTACACTTATACACTACCAGTGGGCATAACTGGTTTATTCTCTTCAGCAATGCAATGTGGTAACAAGAACACAAAAAACAATTCTTTAAAAATTTTATTTTAAATTTATATTTATCTTTTGGTGCACTTCACGGCATGTGGGATCTTAGTCCTCTGACCAGGGATTGAACGCATGCCTCCAGCATTGGCAGCAAGGAGTCTTAACCACTGGACCACTGAGAAGTCCCAAGAATACACAAAGAAGTTCTTTATACAAGAAAACCTGGAAAATTCCTCATGCCTATCACACACAATATTTTCATAATAAAATTAAGATATCATTATTTTAAAAAAAACTCAGTGAGCAAAAAGACACAAAGTAGATAATGAAACCCCCCTTCTAACCCCACAATATCCAGTTCTACTCCCTCAGATGTCACTTACCAGGGATAACAGTTTTGTGCATATATTTCCAGGTGCCTGTTGATTTTGAGTGTCAATAGTATGTAATTGTCTAAGCCATCCATGGCAGAATAGCACAATGAGATACTCTTTTCCTGGAAGTGAGTATATAAAGCAATGTTATGTAGAAATGACAAAACATGGGATAACACACACTCACAGCATAGAGATAAAAATGGGAAGATTGGTTTGATGGAGACAGCTGAATTTACTGTCTAAACCCGCTTTAGAATATCCTAGAGCTGAGACATCTGATGGGGTGGAGAGAGCACTGAGCTGGCTGCCAGGGAGCCCAGGTCCCAGTCTCAGCTGGTATTGTTTGTCCTTTCCTATTTCTAGGTCCCGGGATCCTCATGTGCAAAGCGAGGGGCTCTGTTAGATGATCTTTAGGGACCACTCTAATGCTACAGAGCCTGTGACTGTGTGACAGATTTTTAAAAAAAATTTTTGGCTGCGCTGAGAGGCATGTGGGAATCTTAGTCCCTGACCAGGGATTGAACCACACTCCCTGCATTGGAAGTACAGTCTTAACCACTGGACCATCAGAAAAGTCTCTGTGACATTAAACATTAGGTCTGAAAAAGTGTATCAAGCATAACACAGAAAGGTTGAAAATAAAAGGCATGCTCCAATGGTCCTCACAGGGTTGACTGGCAACTCCTTAATTCAAAGGAATAATGATCTATGTAAGAACACACAGACCTGATCTCAAGAAATTTAGAGTCTGATGTTCCTCTCTGGCCAACTCTAACAGCCAATTGGGTATAAGTTTGAAATAAAATCAGCTGAGGCAGAAGGCCAGCCTACAGTTTTTGTTTCTTTTTATTATTATTTTGTCTGCACTGGGTCTTTGTTGTAGCATGCGGGTTCTTCGTGTGGCATGCAGTCGCACAGGCGTTAGGTTCCTTTCAGCATGTGGCATCTTAGTTCCCCAATCAAGGATCAAACCCACGTCCCTTGCATTGGGAGATGGATTCTTAACCACTGGACCACCAGGGAAGTCCCAATATTTATTTTTTTTAAAGGAAGCCCTGAAGTTTTTTACTATCTCCTCCCAAACTCTCTTCTGATAGTTATCACTGGGATTGTTAGAGAATCCTACTCCTGTCCTTCTGTGGACCTTCATCTTAATTTAGGATGTTTTCCAATTTGGAAGCTTTCTGTGCCCAACAGCCAGAGCAAGGGGATTTCGTTGAACTTGATGAATATCTCCGGCTTTCAAGGCCTGGTGCTAAGACTCAAGGGTGCAATGTGACTTGTGTGGACTTGAGGTGTTATTAAGGTGTGTGCTTTGGAGGGGGAAGCTTCTCCAAACCATCTGGGTGATCCTGACCTATTCCTTTTCTGACCTTATTTTACTTACCACCTAGGGCTGCAATGAAGTGAGTCTGGTTTTCCCAACAGGTGATGAAATCAGCCTCATCACTTTCCTTTTATTTTTTAAAAAGTCTATTGAATTTATTACAATATTGTTTCTGTCTTATGTTTTGGGCCACAAGGCACATAGGATCTTAGCTCCCCAAGCAAGGATCGAACCTGTATCCCCCTGCATTGGAAGGTGAAGTCTTAACCCACTGGACCACCAGGGAAGTCCCAGCCTCATTACTTCCTAGTCACACATTTAGGTCTCCTGGAGTGAGCAGAACACATGTTCTAAGCACTTTCTAATTATCTGCCAATTAACCAAACTCGCCTTCCAAGCAAGGGTCCGGAAGGAAGTCACTGTGGATATGCATGCAGTGTGTATGTACACACACCTGAGTGTGAGCCCCTGCACTCCAGAGTCCAATCTCAAGCAATGTCTGCACTGTTAGCTTATTTCCCATTTTAGCTCCACCTTTTCTCTCCTCTACCCTTGGAGATAAGTGAGAGTTGACTGTAGTTTGAACCCTGGTCTAAAAGGTTAGAAATAGATTCCAGAAGCGGGGCTCTAATCCCTACTGTTGTGTGCTGCCTTCATCGCAGGGGTCCCCAACATGCGGGCTACAGACCGGAAGGTACCTCCAGTCAGATCAGCGGCAGCATTAGATTAGAAACAAAAGGGCCCAATAAATGCAATGCACCTGAATCAGCCCCAAACCATCCCCCTCACCCTGGCCGTGGAAAAACTGTCTTTCACGAAACTGGTCCCTAGTGCCTAAAAGGCTGGGGTGCGCTGAGAGGACTTGAACAGAAATCTGCTTCTCTTCCTCTGTGTGCTTTTTCTTTTCTCCTGTGAAACAGAACTGGGAGTATCAGGACCGCTGGGAGCACTACACAGAGTTTTTAAGGAAGGAAGACGCGTTTCACAGCTTCTACTACATCTACTGTGTACGGTGGAGCATCCCAACTGCTCGGAGACCCATAGCCCAAATCACCGCCAGTGTGTACTTCACCATCAAGGTCAACAAAAACAAACCTCTGGTAAGCGCTTCCTTGGCTGCCCTGTTCCCTTCAGTGAGACTTCAATGAGAACAGACTTCGCATGTCAAGGCCATGGATGGCCCCTTCCTTGTGAAACTCAACAGTCATATTTCTGTCTTCAATCTGGTGGAGCCCATCTGTAGCACTTGCCATCGCTGATCATGCTCTCCTCTGTGAAATGTTCCATTTGGCTTCTAGAACAACATTCTCTCCTAGTTTTCCTCTTGCCTCACTGACCACTGTTTACTCTACTGGTCCTCTGGTCTCTTCTCTCACTGACCTCTTCATGTTTGCATGTCCTGAAACTCAGCCTTTGGGTATCTTCTCTAGCCTCTTTTCTTGCACAATCTTATCCAGTCTCCTGGCTTTAAATGCTACCACTAGCTTATTTTTAAAAAACATTTAAATTTTTTCTACATTGGGTCTTTGTTGCTATGTGTGAGCTTTCTCTAGTTGCAGTGAGCAGGGGCTACTCTTCATTGTGGTGTGCAGGCTTCTTATTGCGGAGCACAGGCCTAGGGTGCATGGGCTTGGTTGCTCTGCAGTGTGTGTATTCCTGGACCAGGGATCGAACCTGTGTCCCCTGCATTGGCAGGAGGATTCTCAACCACTACACCACCAGGGAAGCCTCATCTCTAGCTTATGATTCCCAAATTTCTGTCTCCAGACCAGACTTCTGTCACTTGGATATTTAAACATCTCCCTTACTGTATCCAAAGCTGAACTTCTGACTTTCCTTTCAAAGTCTGACCTACCTATGCCTTCCTCATTTCAGCTGATGGCCAAAATCCCTGTCATCTTCCTTGACTCTTCTTTTTCAGTCACATCCATTAGGAAATCCTGTTGGCCCTACCTTCAAAGTAGGCGCTCAATCCAAGCTTCTCTTCCTACTGCACCTCTACCACCTTGGGCCAAGACACCATCATCCCTCACCAGCTATTTCAACAGCCTTCTAGCCAGTCTTTCGGCTTCCACCTTTACCTGCATCCTGTCTCTTTTCAGCTAGCCAGAGGTAGTCTTGGAAAAATGAAGTTATGTCACACCTCAAATGTTCCAACATGCCTCTCCAACTCCAAAATGCATGTGAATTACTCAGGGATCTTGTTAAAAGGAAGATTCAGATTGAGCAGGTCTGAGCTTCTGCATTACTAAGAAGCTCCCAGGAGCTGCTGATGCTGCAGATCCGCAGATGACACCCTGAGTAGTGAGGGCCTACAGCCCTTGTGTGACCTGGTCCCTTGTTATTTCTGCTTTCCCATTACCCCTGCCCCTTCACTTACTCTGGTCCAGCCATTCTGATCTTGCTACTCCTCAAATAAGCCAGGTAGAGTCCCACCTCAGGGTTTCTGTACTTGCTGTTCTCTTTGACTGGAACCCTCCTTGCCTCCCTAATACTTTACCATCTTCTGATCGTCTATGTAATTTCTTACCTTGTTATACTCTGCAACCCCACCAGAATGTAAGCTCCATGAAGGCACGGATTTTGCTGCTGCTGTAAAACAAGACCTGGCAAATAGTTGGCACTGAGTATTTGAAGGAATGACTGCTTGTCACCACTAGGTTGACTGTGAATATGAAATATGTTGACAGCTGCTGTGAAAGGAGTCCAAATGACACCCATGAATCCAGGGTTAGGATCCTTAGGACCAGGGTGGTACTAACCATGATGCCTGGAATACAGGAGACATAAAAGTGTTACTTCCCCTTTGCCTTCATCCTTTCATAAGCTATTTGAGGCTCTCCTGACTCTAAGGCTTTATAGATGACCACACCATAGTCAGCCAACCATGTCCTATATTTATCCTATCCTAGTACAAACTTACCTATTTGGAGAGTTTGGAACCTGGAGTGATCCAAAGAGGTAGACTACAAGGAGTTCTCATTTCTCCTGGTCATACAGTCCACCATCAGCTATCTTGCTAACTGGCAAGCTCTAAGATTGGAAAGGGAGGCTGCTGGAGGTACACGAGACCACGCAGAGAGAAGACTTGGGGCTGAGCAAGAGCCTGGCTCAGAATTCCAAGTATAATTTTGGAGGGGACACTGGATGGGGGTCACTGAGACAGAACTATAACTGTAAAAGACATTTAAAAAATGTCTTTGAACCGTGTTCATCTATATTTTTTTATTCTTAGGCTGTCCCTACAAGGTAAGTTGGTTCTGTTGCCTGAGTAAACTGGACCACGTAAAGAAGGCACATGACTTCCTCATGCTCCTAGTAATGAGAGCACAGCCTCCCCTGACTTGTTTTCAATTTTGTGGAGACTCTTAAGGTATTCATTGCCTTAAAGATCTTTTGGGCGAACACAGGTTTGAAGCGACAAAGAACTACCACCCACAGATCTCCAATTCACAGGGAAGATGAATTCTAGAAATTAAGGAGTATACTTATGGATACATGTAGCAATGTAAAGAATCATGAGTTGGTATGACTGGTCTTGGCTGACAGTTGTCTTTTTCTCTTAGGACACACCCATTGATGTCTCTTATGTCTTTGAGGGTCATTCATTAGTTCACAGGTAAAGAAAATTTAGAGATTTTAAAAGGGTAGTAGGACAAGGTCATCATACTCCAAGAAGCCAGCGGGCCTGTTTTGTCGTTGCTGCTGTTTAGTTGCTACATCGTGTCTTACTCTTTTGTAACCCCATGGAGTGTAGCCCTCCAGACCCCTCTGTCCTTGGGATTTCCCAGGCAAGAATACTGGGAAATCTTTCTCCAGGGATCTTCCCAACCCAGGGATTGAACCTGAGTCTCCTGCATTTCAGGCAGATTCTTTACCACCGAGCTACCTTGGGAAGCCCTCAGCGGCAGATAATTTATGTAATGGTCACTTTTCTTCTTTGGACCACCTACTCCATTAAGATGGGCTGAAAGTAAGATTCTGCTTTTATTCTAGAAAATGGATTTTATCTGTAATGTCTTGCTTTTCAGTGACTAACAACTTGAGGTTAGTTGCTGGACTAGGGTGCGGCCAAAGCAGGTCCCGTCTATTGTTTCAATGGGAAACTTCACAATCACATGGAACTCACTCATAAATAATATTCAATGATTCCTTTTATTTGTACAGCAGGTCTCTTACAGAATCTTTACATATAAACTCACCCTTTTATTGACGGGGCCTAAGGAATGGAGACAATCTTTGCCTCCACCCCCAAAAGGCATTTTGCTCACTAGGAACTGTAACAGAGTAAACAGGGAATCAATGGATCCCTGGCTCAGAGTTTTCTTTCCCTTTAAAAGCTTTTGTTGTGTTTGTTTTTCCTCCTCTGCAGACCAGGAGTGATTCGCTTTCGAGAAAAATGGCTAAGGGACATTATTGAGGCCAAATATGTTTTAATGAATCCAAATATCTTCCAATTCAACAGTATGGGAATCTTCCAGAATATTTTAGGAGATTTCTAATCAGAGCATATTAAAAATATGATGCTGTACATCAAACCACAGAATATTTATTGAATAATAAATTTGTGGCACACAATCTAGCTGCATTGTTTTTCTTTGCATTCATTTTCCAGTTGGCAACTTCCATTACATTAGCAGAGTGACCACTAAGTTGTCTTCTATTTTCTAAAAGGTTTTTCCCGTCACTATCTATATTGCTCAGAGTCTTTCAGATACAAAAGCTGAGTTTAGGTAGTAGATAAAATTCACCTGTCAGACCAAACTGAGATTGATCCTTGGCTCTTTGTTCCCCCATTTGAGCCTGAGTCTCCAGCCTGAACATACCTCTCTCATGGGCACAACTGGGGAACAGTAAAATGGCAACAGTTCTACAGCTCATAATATAACCAGTCTGAAGGGTTTCCCTACTCACAGCTCCCTTTATTTAATGCAACTTAAGCCTCATTGTTAAACAATACATTCTGAAATTCTGCAACTGGGCACGCTGCCTACCACAACACAGCGTCACAACTGTGATGGCACCAGGGTGGCTTGAGGATTGGCTTGATGAAACAGGGAAGGTTCAATCACCACCCTTACTATTTCTGGCCTTCTTCCATCCATCCTCACACCAGATCATTTGTTCCTACCATCCTGTGAAGCTGTCTTGCCTGGCTGCAAGATTTTAAAACATCAAAGACAAAATTACGAGTGATTACTTACAGGTATATCAGAATACGTATTTACGTAGATAAGCACTGGAAAGGAACACAGAATACTAAAGACAATTGATGGGGTAAAACTGTGGGTAATTTTTCTTTCTTCTTCAACTATTACATTTGTGAAATAAATTGAAAAGGAGGGAAAAATCTCATCAGAGCAACAGGTGAGGAGGTGGGAGAACTAGGTAAGCCTCCTTGGAGAACAAAAAAATATATTTCAAATACAACAGCCCTCCCATTTGACTTATGGCTCAGGTGACTAAAACACAGTTTGAAGCAGTAGTTCTAATGGGCTGAAAATAAAATACTCTTAGTCCTTTTATTCTTCCCTCTTCTTTCCCAAATATGCTACCAAAGCTATTCTTTGGCAGATCTTTCCTGAAAAAATCTTAATGAAAGATATGATAAAATTCTGAAATAAATTAATATATTTTCTTTCATTTACTCAATAAGCATTTATTGAGTATCTACTCTGTGGAGGATACAGGAGAATCCAATGGAAATTCATAATATTCACATATCACAAAATTGTTACATTTAGGGGGAAGGATGGGGGTAAGGGTTAGGGAGTTTGCAATTGACACATATACACTGCTATATTTCATAATGGGTAACCAACAAGGACTACTGTATAGCACAGGGAACTCTGCTCAATGTTATGTGGCAGGCTGGATGGGAGGGGAATTTGGGGAAGAATGAATACATGTTTATTTATGGCTGAGCCCCTTTGCTGTCCACCAGAAACTATCATGACATTGTTAATCAGCTATAGTCTAATACAAAATAAAAAGTTTTTAACAACTGTTGCATTTAAACTACCTTGCCTACTGAATGAAAATCAGAGAACAACCCCATTCAGTCTCTAGGAACTAGTAACAAAAACTAATGTTCTTAGAGAACAAAATTTTTTAAAAATGTGGCCCCCTTTTGCAGTTTGTGGCATCTCAGTTCCCTGACAAGGGACTGCAGTTGGGGCCTCGGCAGTGAAAGCATGGAGTCCTCACCACTGGACTATTGGGGAATTCCTGAGAATAAAATTTTTAAATGGGAAATAAAAATTTATGTTTTATTACACAGGGAAATGGACAGATTATGACTCACAAATTTGGGACCTAGTTTCAACTTTTGGAAATAATAGATTAGGCTAGGCAACAATGATGATAAATCACAATCACTTCAAATTCAGGCATCATAAATGTTGCCACGTGCCAACTGGCTGTTTAGTTCATTAATTGTGGGTTAAAGGTAGACATTTTCCTAGAATATATGTTAAGTAGTAAATTTTGTATCTATACTTTAATAAAGTATATCAAGTATACTTTCACTGTTTTGTTTTAAAACTTAAAAAAAAAAACTTTCAACTATTATAATACTGGAGTGGATTGCCATTCCCTTCTCCAGAAGATCTTCCTGACCCAGGGATCGAACCCAGGTCTTCTGCATTGCAGGCAGACTCTTTACCATCTGAGTCATCTAGGAAGTTAGCTTATAAAGAGAGAGGGCATTTTATAACAGCAGAGTCTGAAATTCCCCATCATTCAGATAATTTATACTTATCTTAGGCACATAATAATGCAGTTCAAAACAACCTTAACAAAAACAGCCAAAACGTCTACTGTCCCCTTCCCACTTCCCTCCTATGTCTTAACAACTAAACTTGAACAAAAGGAGGGAAGAAAAAGATCATGATCTCATAGTCCCAGAATTTTTCATTTTTCCCAAAGTCAAAAGTCAACAGTAGCCATAAAAAAGTGATAAAGTGAGAAGTTAACCTGAATGACAGATGTAAAAGAGAAACTGAAAAGTTTAAGAATGTTTAAAATGAAATCTGCATTTACATGAAGTACAGACATAAAAAAATTTTAATATCACATTATCTTCATCCTTATGACATAATGAAGTTAAAGCAATGATTCATTACATTTTTCCTTATTAAACTCCTGATTATTATTGATTCCTATTCATTTACAGTGTTCAAATAATGATTTAAACACAGTTCAGATGAAAATAATGTACTTACATTTACACAATAGACTTCCCAATATTTTATATTTGAAAGAGCCATTCTTAAGTAACCTGTTAAGAATTTTAAACTTAATGTTCACATTTTTGATTCAGTAAGTCTGTGGGTTAGTTTGCTGTTTGGTCTGTTGGTTGGTCTGGGGGTGGAGGTAGGGACTAAAATTGAAATACATTATTTCCAGAGCAGACAACATATTGTAATAAACAAGTCAATCTTCAAATTATAAATTTGCTTTTTTTCAGCCATGCCTTCTTTCTGTTAACAAAAGTGGCCTCCTGTATGTTTCTATCAAGTCCCTTTATGACATTCAACACAGAGGAATGATAACTTCCACAAGTTCAGTTGGGGTGGGCATCATGTAGAACTCGTGGCAGCACTGTCCCATAATGTAAGAGTTCAGTTCCTCATTTCACCAGCACTTTCTCTCAATGCCTCCTCCCCCAACACAGTAGAATTTCACTCATAATTTGGATTTTTAAACCAGAAAGTTGTTTTGGTTAATCCAAAATAACCCAAAGAGCTTGCTAAAGTTATATCAATACGCAGCTTTTTTTATAGGACTGAAAGAATTAAATAGAAGGCACAGTAGCACTGTAAAGCTTTTTCAGATCATAATCTTTTTTTGTGTGTATATATGGAACCCAAACTTTCTTTTTTGTTGTTAAAAATGTCTGATGGACAATCAGAAAATCCTTATTTGTCCTCTTTCCCTTTAGTTTTTCTGTATACCATCTCTCGAAAACTGGCCAGGATCTTGTTTTCTCTCTTTCGTCTCTCTTCTTGGTTAAAGGATGCAAGGGCTCTCTTCTCATCAGCACTATAGATCTGGTTCTCTTTTCGCAGACGCACAGCTTCCATTCGGCGATGCCTGGAGATAATTGTATTTTTGGCTTAATTTCTCAGTAGTTATTCTCATAGTGCTTCCTCACTAATCCTTTCCTAATACAGAGTGGTCGATTTAAAATGCTAACAAATAGAAACTTTCTCTAATGGGTTAGATTTTCCAAGGATCATTCATTTTATCCACTGATATGTCCTTTGATTAATTTCTAGTATGTAAATAATGATCTCTGAGGTTCTGTCAATAGAGTGAAGTTATTAATTTCAAATTCTAAGGGCATAAGTCTAGTTCTGTTGTTTCCAGTAAGACAAGCAAACAGGCAAGTTATTAAACTTCTTAAGTGGTGTGCAGACTTGATAGTAGGACAGATAAGATTTAAGTTGTTATCTAGCTGGTAGAACTTCTTCAGAGTTCTAATTTATCCTATAACCAAAAGAACTAGGTTTAAATCTACAACTGAATCTTTGGATGTCTTGTGGGTGGATTTAACTTCCTTAGAATCCAGTAGCAGCTCACAGAAAAGAAAGAAGGGATTTTAGCCCAAGGGCCAAATCAGCAAAGTATAGGCTCTGTGGAAGAGGGAAACTCTTAGATCGTCTTCAAAAGGTCTGCTTATTTAGAAGGAAAACTTCACGAAAACCTGTTGCCTTTATGTGTATGTATGCAAACCTACACAATCAATTACAGATGAAGCTTGAACTACACCTAGAAAAACAGAGCAAAATGAGTAAAGCGAAGAGGGGAGACTCATTTCAGGTTAGTGTGAAGGTGGGGGAGTGGCAGGTCAAGGAGTCAAGGAGATGACAATGTATTTAGGTTGCTCAGCGTACACTGAGTAGAGGAATTTATCTGGAACAGAAAGTGCTGTATGAATAATGCTGTAGTAAACATCCATATACACATCTCCCGGTACATGGGAAAGACCCTCTTAGGTACACAGGTATGGAATTGCTGGGTCATAAACTATGTGAATGCTCAACTTTCCTAGACAACATCAGACTGTTTTCCAGAATGGTTGTTACCAATGTATACCACCACTAGCAATACTTAAGAGATCCTATAGACCCACATCCTATCAAATGCTTGCAGTTGTTAGAACTTTGAACTTCTATTGAATGGATGAAAAACCATATGTCCATAAGTTGATTTCCATTTCCAATGATTATGAACATCTTTTTCAGTTCAGTTCAGTTGCTCAGTCATGTCAGACTCTTTGTGACCCCATGGACTGCAGCATGCCAGGCCTCCTAACCATCACCAACTGTCAGAGTCTATCCAAACCTGTGTCCATTGAGTCGGTGATGCCATCCAACCATCTCATCCTCTGTCGTCCCCTTCTCCTCCTGCCCTCAATCTTCCCAGCATCAGGGTCTTCTCAAATGAGTTAGCTCTTCGCATCAGGTGGCCAAAGTATTGAAGTTTCAGCTTCAACATCAGTCCTTCCAATGAACACCCAGGACCGATCTCCTTGCAGTCCAAGGGACTCTCCTTGCAGTCCAAGGGACTCTCAAGAGTCTTCTCCAACACCACAGTCCAAAAGCATCAATTCTTCTGTGCTCAGCTTTCTTCACAGTCCAACTCTCACATCTATACATGACTACTGGAAAACCATAGCCTGGACTAGACGGACCTTTGTTGACAAAGTAATGTCTCTGCTTTTTAATATGTTGTCTAGGTTGGTCATAACTTTCCTTCCAAGGAGTAAGCGTCTTTTAATTTCATGGCTGCAGCCACCATCTGCAGTGATTTTGGAGCCCAGAAATAAAGCCAGCTACTGTTTCCATTGTTTCCCCATCTATTTCCCATGGCACTGGATGCCATGATCTTCGTTTTCTGAATGTTGAGCCTCAAGCCAACTTTTTCACTCTCCTCTTTCACTTTCATTAAGAGGCTCTTTAGTTCTTCACTTTCTGCCATAAGGGTGGTATCATCTGCATCTCTGAGGTTATTGATATTTCTCCTGGCAATCTTGATTCCAGCTTGTGCTTCTTCCAGCCCAGCGTTTCTCATGATGTACTCTGCATAGAAGTTAAATAAGCAGGGTGACAATATACAGCCTTGATGTACTCCTTTTCCTATTTGGAACCAGTCTGTTGTTCTATGTCCGTTTCTAACTATGTTGCTTCCTGACCTGCAAACAGATTTCTCAGGAGGCAGGTCAGGTGGTCTGGTATTCCCATCTCTTTCAGAATTTTCCACAGTTGATTGTGATCCACACAGTCAAAGGCTTTGGCATAGTCAATAAAGCAGAAATAGATGTCTTTCTGGAACTCTCTTGCTTTTTTGATGATCCAGAGGATGTTGGCAATTTAATCTCTGGTTCCTCTGCCTTTTCTAAAACCAGCTTGAACATCTGCAAGTCCACGAATTACTGTGTTCACGAATTGCTGAAGCCTGGCTTGCAGAATTTTGAGCATTACTTTACTAGTGTGTGAAATGACTGCAATTGTGTGGTAGGTTGAGTATTCTTTGGCACTGGCTTTCTTTATTGGAATGAAAACTGATCTTTTCCAGTCCTGTGGCCTCTGCTGAGTTTTCCAAATTTTCTGGCATATTGAGGGCAGCACTTTCACAGCATCATCTTTCAGGATTTGAAACAGCTCAACTGGAATTGCATCACCTCCACTAGCTTTGTTCATAGTGATGCTTCCTAAGGCCCACTTGACTTCACATTCCAGGATGTCTGGCTCTAGGTGAGTGTGAGTGATCAGACCATCGTGATAATCTGGGTTGAGAAGATCTTTTTGTACAGTTCTTCTGTGTATTCTTGCCACCTCTTCTTAATATCTTCTGCTTCTGCTAGGTCCATACCATTTCTGTACTTTATTGAGCCCATCTTTGCATGAAATGTTCCCTTGGTATCTCTAATTTTCTTGAAGAGATCTCTAGTTTTTGCCATTCTATTGTTTTCCTCTATTTCTTTGCATCGATCGCTAAGGAAGGCTTTCTTATCTCTCCTTGGTATTCTTTGGAACTCTGCATTCAAATGGGTATATCTTTCCTTTTCTCCTTTGCTTTTCACTTCTCTTTTTTTTCACAGCTATTTCTAAGGCCTCCTCAGACAGCCATTTTGCTTTTAGCATTTCTTTTTCTTGGGGATGGTTTGACTCCTGTCTCCTGTACAGTGTCACAAACCTCCATCCATAGTTCATCAGGCACTCTGTCTATCAGATCTAGTCCCTTAAATCTATTTCTCACTTCCACTGTATAGTATAAAGGATTTGATTTAGGTCATACCTGAATGGTCTAGTGGTTTTCCCTACTTTCTTCAATTTAAGTCTGAATTTGGCAATAAGGAATTCATGATCTGATCAAGATCACGAACATCTTTTTATGTGTAGCCATATATTTTTTTCTTCTGACAAATGCCTGTTTGTGTAATTTTCTCACTTTCCTTTTGTTTACAGAAATTCTTTAAATACTCTCAGTACTGACTCTTTATCAGTTGTGTATATTACAAGATCTTATCCCAACTTGTCTTTTCACTTATTTTAAGATGTTCTGATGAACAAAAGTTGTTGCTTTTACCTCAGGTAAAGTTATCAATATATTATTGTGTGTTTGCTGCATTTTTTGGTCTACTTTAAGAAATACTTCCCCACTCCAAGATCTAGTAGATATCTGTTCATATTCTATACTAAGAGTAATGAAGTTGTTTTTGACATTTAAGTCCATAATCTAGCTGCACTGACTTTTAAATAGTGATAAAGGGTTCTACTTTCATTTTTCTCCATACAGGTGACCATTTTCTTCCTGCTCCATTTACTGCCTAGTTCCTTCTTTCCCCACTGACTGAAGAAAGCAGCTATTTCATGTAATGAAGTTCCATACATACATAACTCTACCAGGCTCTGTATTTTATTCCACTGAACAGTTCATTTGTTTCCCCCACTCCTTCTGAAGTGAAGTGCTGTAAGCTTCATAATAAGCCCTCATGTCAGTAGGAAAAATCACCTTCCTGCTCTTCTTCAGAAATGAGATGGCTACTCTTAGCCCCTTAGTCTAACATTTTAATTTTGTGAGAACTGATAACTCTACAGTATTGCCTTCCTATTCATGAACATGGTATCTCTCTATTTATTTAGGTCTTCTTAAATCTCTCAGTGTTTTATAGTTTTGCCTGTAAAGATCTTAGACTTCTTTTGTTAAGATTTACTCCTAAGTCCTTCATATTCTCTGATGATACTGTTATAAATGTTTTCCTTTCATTTAATTATATTTTCTAGTTGTTTGTTGCTGGCACACAGAAATGCTATTGATTTCTTTGTATTAACTTTATATCTAACCATTTGTTAAACATTCCTGTTATTTATAATTCATCTGAGGATTCCTCAGGATTTTCTATTATTCACAAAAAGTGAAAGTGTTACATCCTTTGTTCCAATTCTTGTGCCTCTCATTTTTTTTCTTGTCTTATTGGTTCTTAGATATAATGTTTTCAAATGTCAGTCCTCAGAATTCCAAGATTCTGAAGATGCTTCCAGGGTCCTGCAAATATTTGCCCACTTTTAAAAGTTTATGAAGTTTTAAAATTCAGCTTGATCTTGGTATTGAGGCCCTATTAGTTCACTCTCCTTGTTCTTTCTGGTATTTTGCTTTTTCTTCCCCATTTTATATTCCTTTTCTCATGCTGAAACTGACCTCTGTCATATCCTTTTTCACTCTTCATTCTCAGTGTCCAGAGGACTAGAGAGTCCACGTTCTCCACAGAGAACTACAGGCAAACTCAGAAACTTTTACTGTCTTATGAAACTGCTTTCTTAACTACCAGAATGCCACATTGCTCATGGGACACTGATAAGTAACCAAATTTCACTATCTCCTCCAGAAGATAAACTATCTATATCAAACTATAAACGAGAAAATGACACTGGAAAGACTAATTCTTTGAAGCTGGAGATACAATTGAGTTGCATACCTACTTGGAATTTTAGACAACTATATTTATACCAATAAAACCAATAAAACCCCAACATTTATAATCTACTTTTTGTTAGAAATGGGCACTTAATGAAATCTATCACCGAAATATAATTTTGGTAGTTATAAAGGAAACTGACCTCATTGCCAAGAACATACCTGCTACCACTCATTACATAACCTGAACATTCAAATGATGCAATTTCTTCACTTGTCAAGCCAATTTCACCTCTTCGTGGGATACGTTTTCCAGCTTTTACATATTCAGCCATAGCTGCACCTTCACCGGGTAACAGAGCATGGCCATAGCTACAAAGTAATACAGAATTAAGAAAAGGTTCATTAGAAAAGAAAGCACAAAACACATTTCTCTCAGAAAACAGTAGGAATAACAGTTGCTGGGCAGCATGCTGGGAAGCCTCATGTAAATTACCTTAATTTAATTAGGGAACACTGCACTGTGACCTATATTACTAACCCAGAAATGCAGAGATACTTTGGAAGAATAAAAAGGTTGATGTTAGTGAGCATATATTCATGGTTTACAATTATGGATCAATTTTCCCTACAGCTGTTGTCTTTATTGCTTCTGCCTCCAGTGAATTCCTTTTCCCTTTAAATACAAAGTAGAGAAATAATATACCTCACATTAACATATTTTTTTAGACTTACGGGCAATAATAATGCTATACAGTAACAGTTCTCTATTAACTTTCATTCAAGGGGACTTTGAAAACTACCATCCTGGGACTTCCGTGGTGGTCCAGTAGCTAAGACTCCACGTTCCCAGTGCAGGGGGCCTGGGTTCGATCCCTGGTCAGGGAACTAAACCCCAAATGCCACAACTAAGACCTAATACACTTGAAGAAAAAAAATCTTAAAACAAGAAACAAAAACTACCACCCCTTCATTCAAGTCACTAAATTCTTTGTATCTATTAAACTCAAAGCTTGTAACACACAGTAAAAATAATCTCTGTTCTTGTGGAATTTATATATTAATAAGGATATAACACTAATACAATGTAGAATATATATTACAATACACAAAAGAAAATGCTGTGAGTACTAAAGAATTAAAGAGGGGTAGGAATCACACCTACCTGTGGAGGGAAGGTATTGGGAATCAGCACATGCCCCTCCTTTTGAAAAGGGCTTTGGGAAATGTTAAGGATTTTAACAGGAAGGAATTGGGGTTAGTGAAGAAACCAGGACTGGGGAAGAAGGGAAGGCGTGTTGGAGGAAGAAGTAAGGTGAAAGTGCACAGAAACTTTGAGTCTAAATAAGGGAGTAGTGAAAGATATACTTGGAAGAGTAAGTTAGGACCATACTTTTGGGAAGGCACTTTAGAGATTATAAACATGCTCTTACTTACTTCAGAGGTTTATCATCTTGAGAGGCAAGTGTTTTGGGAGCCTCTGGGCCAATCAAATCTGAGGGTTCTTCAGGCTCTGCAGGAAAGATATTCAGAAACATATTCACATTTCGACTAATCAGTTAATTCAGTGTTTTATCTGTTCTGAAGTCAAACTCTATCAGAAGAACCTACTTGATCGATCCTTCCAAGGATTCTCCAGAAACTCTTCTTGGGACTCTTTAGAACTTGAGTCACTGGAATCTTTTCTGCTCTTCTTAGACTTCTTTTTCTTATATTTCTTCCTGCATTGATTATAATTTGATATAAATTGATTTAATATTCCCAGGCTAAAGGGCATCTTACTTTTTCAAGGCAACGAAAGACTGATTGAAATGATTTGGATGCTCAGCTTATTCAAATGTGTTAGAAAAGAATTTGTATTAAAAAATTTAACTTATTTCACTATAAGCTGGCTCAGACAGTAAAGAATCTGCCTGCAATGCAGGAGACCCAGGTTCGATTCCTGGATTGGGATGATCCCCTGGAGAAGGGAATGGCAACTCAATCCAGTAGTCTTGCCTGGAGAATTCCATGTACAGAGGAGCCTGGTGGGCTACAGTCCATGGGGTCGAAAAGAGTCAGATAAGACTGAGCGACAAACACTTTCACTTTCAAGGGAACAATAAAATATAGTTCTCATGTTGTAGAAAGAGAGCAGAAATAAAGCAGTTTAAGAAAACAGCTCTTATCAATTTGAACATCAGTAATTTTCAGTATAATGGATTAAAATACATCAAATATGCTTGAATCCTTGGGCTCATGACGATAAAAACCTCAAAAAACCTCAACTCATTATTTTGAAAACTCCTAAAACAAGTAAGCAATTATTCCACCCTTCCTATACCAACTATACTTCAGGGTAACCAAATAGGTAATGAGGGTAGGCTTCTCATATAGAATTATTTTACCTAATAAATGAAGAATCATTTTGCAATCCCTAATGAAGTAAGGGACCTAAACAAAGACTACTGATGCAGGTTAATATGACAAAAAGAGATGACCAGACATTATCTGCCTCCTGCTGGAAGTACACAGTACTACTTATGAAGTATTCCTACCAAAAACTCAAATCTGAACCTTATCAAGACCTAACTATCAATCTACAGGAAATATAAAGGACAGAAAGCATGTTAAAAGGACACCATAAGAATAGAACCAGCAAAATTCACACTGCAGGAAACTCTCCAGGGCGAATGATATTGTTTCCTCTACAACTAAACTGCAGGAACAAAAGGGAAGGGAAAGCTATCTATTTAAAGAGTTGGAAAAGACTGATCAACCAATCACAATTCATGTACATTGTTTAGATTCTAATTTGAGGAAACTATTAAAAAAACTGCTGAGACCTGAATGAAGAATTATTATTAAATATTTTATGTAGATTAATAGTACTGTACTTTTTTTAAAAAAAGAATGCCTATCTTTTAGAGAAACTTGCAGCTTTATGGATGAAATGATATCTGGGACTGGTTTCAATATAACAGTAGGGTGGACAGCAGAGACTGTCAATAAGTTGATAATTGTTCAAGCTGAGTGATGGTTACACAGAAGTCCATTATACTATTTTATATAATTGTATATATTTTTAAAATTTTCCATAATAAAAATTAAAGAAAAAAACTGACGATCTGTGTTTCTTCTTCTTTTCCTTTTTCTTGGCTTTCTTTGCTCTCCTTTTTGTATCTTCATCTGCAAATTAAAGCATATTATAATTAAAAAAAATTTAACCCTAAAACTTTAATACTTTTGAGTAGTTAAATACCTTATAACTCTTCTATTTGTTGTTACAGAGAATTTAATTCATTCAAACATTTATTGTTAGGAAATGTGCAAGGAATGAGGGACATAGAAATTAAAGTTGCACTAAGCATTTGGTTCTATAGGGTATTATTATTAACTTGATTGCATGAGATAATAGTATTGTGATTAGACAGGAAAATTTCCTTATTGTTTAAAGATGTACACAAAGATATTTAGGGTGGCAGTGTGATATTTTAATTTACCTTGAATATCTCAACAACAAAAAATCCATATTTGAAGCAAACATGTCAAAATGCTAACAGATGGTACACCTGAGTGACAAGCAATGTATATGGCATTAATGACTCTACTCCCTTCACTTTTCTGGATGTTTGAGTATCCTCATGATGTTTGTGTTTTGGGCGATGCTTTCCAGGAGCTCAGTCTAGTGGAGGAGACAGAGGGAAAGGGGTCAGTAGAATCCGAGTGACAGGGAAGTGTGGGGGCGGTGTTCTGGGCGCACACAGGAGTCTCACCATCAGTCTGGTTTGGAGAGGGTGGGTGAAGAATGGTTGACCGTGAAAAGGTGACTCTTAAGCTAGTTCTTTCTAAAGTCAGTTTTATTACAAAAGTAATGCACGTCCATCCATGCAGTGAGTAGGCCAAGCCACATGAAAGGAGACTGGCACTGTAGGCAGCCGGATTCTGTACTACATGGCAGAGTCAGGAGAAAGGACATGCAATATGTGGAGACGAAAGTCACTCTCAAGCCACACAGGACCCTGCAGGAGAGTGACAGGGTACCTGTGATGAGAAATCCATAGAAATGTGTCCCCAGAGGAGGCACCCTCTGTCAATCACCAGCCATGGGAGGACACCAAAAGACGGCTTTGTTGTGATGCAGCCACACAGGAAGTGTCCTCCAGTAATCAACTGCTGGCCTGAAGGGTCCCCTATGTTGTACCTCTGAAAATCACACAAAGCTGACCGCTGAGTGTGAGAATCTCTCCAAAGAGCTACTCCACTGGGCTGATGCAGCCCCCTATGGCCTGGTTTGGCACCACACGTCTCAGAGACTGACCCCAACTTGGTTCGGTGCCACACGCCTTGTGCAGCTACACACAACCACTCTGGAGTCACACCGCTTAGCTCTGAATCCCAACTGTGTGACCTTGGGTATGAGCGGTACTTATAATCTGCTCAGGTCCTCTGTCTCCCCTACTCTATGATGTGTCTGACAGTGACTGTGTGGATTAAACAGCAATAATGCCTATCAGGCACTTAGCAGGGTGCCTGACACAAAGTCAGTGCATGTTCAAAACTCTTGGTTATTATTATTTTAAAGAACCTTTTTCTAGCATAAGCTTTGGACTTCCTTGGTGGTCCAGTGGTTAAGAATCCGCCTGCCAATGCAAGGGAAAAAGGTTCAATCCCTGGTCCAGGAAAATCCCATGCGCCAGGGAACAGCTAAGTCCATGCGCCACAACCACTGAGCCTGCACGCTCTAGAGCCTGAGCTCCACAACAAGAGAAGCCTGTGTACCGCAACGAACAATAGCCTCCACTTGCCACAACTAGAGAAAGCCCCCACGTAGGAACGAAGATCCAGCACAGCCAAAAATATATAAAACTAAAATAAACTTTAAGAAGTAAAACTAGTTTTGAAGTAAGGCGGGCAGAATGACATTGGCTTTCTTACCACTGGAGTCTGTGTCAGAATCAGAGTCGCTGTCACTATCATCAGAATACTTCTTGTGTTTTCTTTTAGATGATTTTTTCTTCCTCCTTTTCTTGGATCTTTCTTTTGAATGACTAGACTTCTTCTTCTTCTTCTTTTCTTCTACATAAAATACAAATAAAAATTACTTCTAAAGAAGTATTTCTTTTTAAATTTTTAAAAAAAAACTTATTTTGTACTGGGGTATAGCCGATTGACAATGCTGTGATAGTTTCAGGTGAACAGTGAAGGGACTCAGCCATACATATACAAGTATCACAAGTATTTCTGAGTATCAATTTTATTGTATTTGAAATACTGAAAAGGAAATGATGACAGGCAATTTGAATACAAGTAAAGTGTAATGTTCAACTATTTATAAATGTATTTTTAAAAATTTCTCAATAAAAAGCTCTCAATTAAAAAAATACCTTCTGAAGTAGAAGCTGAACTGGTGCTTTTCTTTGGCTCTTCATCCTCTACTGGTGTGTGTTCATCAGAGCTGAATTTAAAGAAAACAGTAATAAGAATCAGAAGAGTGTTAAAGGCAACCTACTGAATGTTGTTGTTGTTCAGTCGCTCAGTTGTGTCTGACTCTTTGCAACCCCAGGGGACTGCAGCATGGACTGAATGAGAGACACCATTTGCAAATCATATCCGAGAAGAGATTAATAGTAAAAAAAAAAAACACGCAAAACCCAAAAAATGATGTGATTTTACACATAGGCAGAGGATCTGAATAGAGATTTTTTCAAAGAAGACACACAGATGGCCAATAGGTAATGAAGAGATGTTCAACATCATTAATCACTGGGGAAATGCAAATCAAGACCACAATGAGATATCACTTCACACCTGTTTGGATGAACGTTATCAAAAAGACAAAAGATAACAACTGTTGGTGAGAATATGGAAAAGAGGGAACACTTACACTGTTATAATATAACAGAGTGAGAATATAAAATGGTACAGCTATTATAGAATCCAGAATGGAGGTTCTTCAAGAAATTAAAAATTGAACTTCCATATCACCTAACAATCTCATTTCTGGATATATATCTGATGGAACTGAAATCAATATCTCAAAGAGATATCTGGACTCTCATGCTCACTGCAGCATTACTTATAATAGCCAAAATGTTAAAACAACCAAATATCCATGAATGTATGAATGGATAAAGGAACTATGAGAAACACACAAGCATACCCCACAGCAGAATATTATTTATCTTTAAAAAAGAATGAAGCTTGCCATTTTCAACAACATGGACAGCCTGTGAGGGCATTTGCTAAATGAAATGTCAAACAGAGAAAGATAAGACATGATCTCACTTATATGTGAAATCTAAAAAAGAAAAAACCACCACACCACAGATACAGAGAACAGAGTGATGGTTGCCAGAGTGCAGAAGGTGGGGGCAGGGCGTGGGTAAAACACAAACTCCAGTTATAAAATAAGGAAGTCATGGGGATGTGATGTATAGCATGGCGACTGCAGTTAATAATGCTGTACTGCATATCTGACAGTTGATAAGAAAGTAAATCTTAGAAGTTCTCATCACAAGAAAAAACTTTTTATAACTATATATGGTGATGGATGCTAACTAGACTTACTATGGTGATTATTTTGCAATATATACAAATATTGAATCATGTTATAACATGCCTGAAACTAATATTGTATGTCAAATATATCTCAAAAAATTATAGGGGGTGGGAAAAAATAACAATTTTTTAAGAAGAAAAAAGAACTTTCAGATAATAATGCTTTATCACCCTGTCACAAATTACAAGTTTACCTGTCAAGCACCTTGTCTCAACTCTAAAGAAAACACAGAAATAGAGCAGAGGGTAGATGCAGCTTCTGAATGGCACCAAAGAGAGAAAAGCCGCAGTCCATAGGGTCGCAAAGAGTTGGACATGACTGAACAACAACACAGAGGAAAAAAAAATAAGGAAAAGGAAAAAGCATTAGGCCTTTAATAATACTGAATACAGGAAACTAAACAGACTCAGTATATTCATTTTTAAAAACTTTTTGTAATGTTAATGTCTGACATTTAATCAGTTACTGGACTGAGAAAAAATAATTCAAAATACTATAAATGTATTTGTTTCAACACTGAACCCTTCTATGAATAGGAAATTAGCATCCCATGAATTACAATTTAAAGAGAACAATTAGCATGCTAAAATCCACAAGGAGCATGTTTTAATACTAAGGTATGTTTAATGTTTTTAAAACTCAAGGCACAGAATAGCATAAATCACAAGAAAGAGGGAAAAAAAGAGCTGTAGTTAAAGTTCTTCACTTAACAAAAATTTTGACCATAGACTCTGGATTTAAACAAATGTTGCATTTAAAAAATATATATATTTAAATTTTATTTTTATTAATTGAAGGATAATTGCTTTACAATATTGTGTTGGTTTCTGCCATATAAAAGATGCATTTTTAATCACTTACTCTGGTTCTGGATTCTTTGGAGAAAGTCCCCACACTTCAGGAGCTCCCAATTCTCCAATCCTCTCTCTCTCACTTAGTCTCCTAGAAGAGATAGGCAGGTAAACTGTTTCCTAAATGTATTATAAGATTCAAAGGGGTCCAGTCAAGTCCTGTTTTCCCTCTACATTTTAAACTTTAAACTAATAAAAACTTGGTTTAAACTCAGGAACTTCCCTGGCAGTCCAGTGGTTAAGACACTGTGCTACCACTGCAGGTGATACAGGTTTGATGCCTGGTTCAGATACTAAGATTCCGCATGCCACAAGAGGTGGCCAACTTTTTTTTTTTTTAAGTAAACTCAACATTAGGATCTAACTCAATATTAGGATCTAATATTCTGATGTATCTGATGTTCTATCAAATAGTGCAAACTACAGACAGCCCGATAGGCCTGGCCAGAGATTCAGCCTGGGAGGCTGTCCAGTGTGTCATTTCTAGTACATGCATCACACAGCTCCCAATTGCTCATTTCATCTTCTGCAATATGTGACAAAAATGGTCTTACATTTGGAAATAACTTCATTTGTTTATGTATCCTTATGAAAGTAAAGAGAATTCTCTACTCCTGACAAGGTCAAACCTTCGTTTTCAAAAAGTCAGGAATTAATGAAGAAAATAAAAATGAAGCATTAGAAGTAGAAAATAAAGGGACCTTTGAAAGTAAAAGAAAAGTTTTGACAAAACTTTACTTAATGAGATATAGCGTTTGTTTTCTGTTTTTCCCCTAATTTTTTTTTCAAAAAGGAGTAAATTCTCTATCTACCCTTGGAAAACAAAATTATTTTGTTTTATGTTTGTGATTTCTTTTTTATTTTTTTAATTTTAAAATCTTTAATTCTTACATGCATTCCCAAACATGTGATTTCTTAATGTTTGATATTCCTTATAAACACACAAATACACAACAAAAACTAAGGTTTACTTCTTCAAACTTCAGCTGCTGTGACTCCACTTGTTTAAAAGAAGAACCTTATTAAAGAAATAAAATCCTTTTTGATTTTTTAAAACAAAATATTTTTTTCTTCCTTATTCAGGGGAAAAGGTATAATTGTGCAGAGTTAGACTCCGGTTTCCTACTTGAAGTAACATAAAATCTAATAGAGGACATACTTATAGCTAAACTTTGAATACATACATACAGGATGAAGAATGCTTGACAGGCTAAAAAGACCAAGCAGTAAAGTTCTTATCCCTCCTGCCACCCAACTTCGTGGATACTTTAAAATTATTTACTTCCTAAATGTACAAACGAAAATTTCATCCAAGGAATTCTGACATCTTTTGGTAAGGAATGTCTAGCATGGAAACTGGATGCTTTTTGATGGACACAGCCTGGGGGTTACCTTCTGGAAATTTTAATTTGGAGAAGTCAGTCTCCAATCTATTTTAGGACTGTTTTTACTGTTTCTGTTCCCATGCACAAAATACTAACAGCTAACACTTAAGAGCAATTTATTGTGTTCCAGGCACTAAATCATTACATCTCTAAAAAGCTTTTGTACTAATTTTTCCCTTTTACATGGTGAAGAAATGAAACTAAGAGAGGTTAAATAACTTGCCCAAGGTCACACAAGTATTAAGCAACAAAGGAGGGCTTCAGACTCAGGCAGTCTGATTCTGGAGCCTGTTCTCTTAATCACTAGACTTTAGTGGCCCCCACTTTTGGAAGAAAAAGACTCAAGCTATCTCCCAATTGTTGAAACCTTAACCTGCCCCTCAATGCCTGTTACACTTTTAAATTTTTTTTTTATTTTTAAACACATACAGTATGATCAGTACAGTGTCTGACACACAATTTAACACTCAATAAGCATTAGATATTAAGAATTACAAAGCACATAACTGCTATAAATGAAGTATAACCTTTAAAAATAGTGAATCACTATATTATTGTACACTGGTAACTTAAAAACACTATATATCTACTATACTTCAATTCTTTTAAGTAAAAAAAAATAAAGCTTACAAAACAGTAATTATAATTATTTTCCTTTCCCCTTAAACTATTCATCTTCCTCTCCAATACTCAGTCATTAAAGAAGATCTGATGTCAATCTGACCTCATTTTTCATGCTGAAGATTGAGACCGCTTAAGATCTTTCTCAATGTAGTCCAACCTTACAGTTTAACAGATAATTTTTTCCTACACATCATTTTTTCCCTACATTTAGTCATCTTGTTTCAGAGGTTCCCCTCCCCTCCAATTTAAACCTTATATCTCAACCTTTCCCAAGTCGCTGCAAAACAACTCCACTCACTTATCCTATTGTCTCAAACCTGTTTGATCATTCAGCAAGCAATGGTTGCGCACCTACAAAGTGCTCTGCACTGTAAATTTTGTGATCAATAATCTGGGCTCTTCCAAGGGCTCAGTCTACTGGGGAATGAAAACGTGATCACTAATGACAACGACACAACCAAGTAAATGCTGTAATTCCGGCAGGTCCGAGGCTCTTGACCATGCCCGCAACAAGCCAGGAGGCTGGAAGGGGTAGCGGGAGGGAGACCAAGGCATTAGATGAAGGGGCCGGAGGATGAGCGGAAAAACCTAACGATGGAAAGGGATGAATAAGGCGTCATCGTGGGTGGACTGACAGAAAGGATGAAAACGCGCGCAAGTCAGGGAGAGAGCGAAATGCAAACAGTCGGGTGCGAAATGAACGATAAATCGGACTCTAAAGGCTGGTGGGCTTGCGAAAGAAAGTGCGTTCGTCTCACTCACTTCTGCCGCAAGCTCTCCTCCCTCTCCTTGTCCAGGAGGCTAGGCCACGGCTTGTCGCTCCCGTAGGGGCGTGAGTAGCCGCCATAATAGGCAGACGAGGAGGCAGAAGCGAAAGGGGCGCCGCGCGGTGCGGAGGGCCGCTCTCGAGAGCGTGATCGCGAGCGCGAACGGTAGGACTGGTTTCGGGAGCCTTGGCTGGAGCCAGTCAGCTGATGGCTGAGGCCATTCCGGTCCCCGGACCGAGAGCAAGAGCGCGAGCGAGAGCGGCGGCCGCGCGGGGAGCGAGAGGATTTGCTAGGCTTAGGGCTCTTCGAAGAACTGCGACGCTTCCCCCCGGAGCTCGAGGCCTCCCACTCCGGGCTGCGGGAGCCAGACACCGGAGCCATCGCTATTGCTGGGTCCCTGAATCCGTGGGTGAAGGGGGCGCTCGCGCGAGCCTGGGAAAATTCTCCGTTGCCTTGGCTCCCAGGACCGGCAGCCGTACCTCCGCCAGAACCCGAGGAAACCTTGGAAACAGTTCCGGGTACGTCGGCAAATTCCTTCCCCAGACCTAGGCGGTCCTACTGACTCAGGAACGGGATGTGTGTAGCCGTGTAAGGAAGCCGGTGGGGCAACAAGGTTCCCTCATCCTTCGGGTTCCGAATGAGGCTGCTCAATTCTAAGATCTACATGTTCAGTTCAGTTCAGTTCAGTTCAGTCGCTCAGTCGTGTCCGACTCTTTGCGACCCCATGAATCGCAGCATGCCAGGCCTCTCTGTCCATCACCAACTCCCGGAGTTCACTCAGACTCACGTCCATCGAGTCAGTGATGCCATCCAGCCATCTCATCCTCCGTCGTCCCCTTCTCCTCCTGCCCCCAGTCCCTCTCAGCATCAGAGTCTTTTCCAATGAGTCAACTCTTCACATGAGGTGGCCAAAGTACTGGAGTTTCAGCTTTAGCATCATTCCTTCCAAAAGAAATCCCAGGGCTGATCTCCTTTAGGATGGACTGATTGGATCTCCTTGCAGTCCAAGGGACTCTCAAGAGTCTTCTCCAACACCACAGTTCAAACGCATCAATTCTTCGGTGCTCAGCCTTCTTCACAGTCCAACCCTCACATCCATACGTGACTACTGGAAAAACCATAGCCTTGACTAGACAGACCTTAGTCGGCAAAGTAATGTCTCTGCTTTTGAATATGCGATCTAGGTTGGTCATAACTTTTCTTCCAAGGAGTAAGAGTCTTTTAATTTCATGGCTGCAATCACCATCTGCAGTGATTTTGGAGCCCCCCAAAATAAAGTCAGCCACTGTTTCCACTGTTTCCCCGTCTATTTCCCATGAAGTGATGGGACCAGATGCCATGATCTTCGTTTTCTGAATGTTGAGCTTTAAGCCAACTTTTTCACTCTCCTCTTTCACTTTCATCAAGAGGCTTTTTAGTTCCTCTTCACTTTCTGCCATAAGGATGGTGTCATCTGCATATCTGAGGTTATTGATATTTCTCCTGGCAATCTTGATTCCAGCTTCAGCGTTTCTCATGATGTACTCTGCATATAAGTTAAATAAGCGGGGTGACAACATACAGCCTTGATGTACTCCTTTTCCTATTTGGAACCAGTCTGTTGTTCCATGTCCAGTTTTAACTGTTGCTTCCTGACCTGCATACAGATTTCTCAAGAGGCAGGTCAGGTGGTCTGGCATTCCCATCTCTCTCAGAATTTTCCACAGTTTATTGTGATCCACACAGTCAAAGGCTTTGACATAGTCAGTAAAGCAGAAATAGATGTCTTTCTGGAACTCTCTTGCTTTTTTGATGATCTAGAGGATGTTGGCAATTTGATCTCTGGTTCCTCTGCCTTTTCTAAAACCTCTACATGAGACTGTACTTTTTTCATCTTTGACTTGAAAGACCTAAAGGTAAGGACGACAGGCCACCGGACATGTGTCACTAAACAGCTGTATGAACAATAAGTACTGTGTAACTAAGTAAATAAACAATTGTATGTCTATGTATGTATGCATGTAAGTATAAGTTCCCAGGTGGCTCTAGTGGTAAAGAATCCACCTGCCAGTGCAGGAGACATAAGAGATGTGGGTTCCATCCCTGGGTCAGGAAGATCCCCTGGAGGAGGGCATGGCCACCCACACCAATATTCTTGCCTGGAGAATGCCATGGACAGAGGAACCTGGCGTGCTACAGCCTATAGTGTCACAAAGAGTCGGAAACGACTGCAGTGACTTAGAAGGCAGAAACACACACACCGTTTTTTTTAATTTCCAGTTCCAAGCAAATTAAAGGGGATTTATCTAAATTGACAAAACGTGGTCCACTGGAAAAGGGACTGGCAAACCACTTCAGTATTCTTGCCTTGAGAACCCCATGAACAGCATGAAAAGGCAAAAAGATAGGAGGACACTGAAAGATGAACTCCCCAGGTCAGTAGGTGCCCAATATGCTACTGGACATCAGTGGAGAAATAACTCCAGAAAGAATGAAGAGACAGAGCCAAAGCAAAAACAGCACCCAGTTGTGGATGTGACTGGTGATGGAAGTAAAGTCAGATGCTGTAAAGAACAATATTGCATAGGAACCTGGAATGTTAGGTCCATGAATCAAGGTGATAGAGTCCACATGGGGGTCTCACTGATAAGATGGCTTGTTGTGTTGACCTCACAAACAAATAATAAATCACAGTTATCCTTGAGACTGACCAAATTGCTCAAATGGTATCCTGTTATCACACTGGTACCTATCTTCTCAAAGCTGGGAGACCATCAGATTCCAGACCTCTGGCTACGTGACCATACTTTCAGAGAATTTTTCATTGGTGAGGTATAAGAAGGACTCCATCAGAAAGGGAGGACGCTGGTTCTCCTTAAGGGCCAGTCACCCTCTCTCTTCCCTCTAATAAAATTTCCCTTTTCTTGCCTGACTCCCCGGCTTGCTCTCTTTTTCTCTGCACTCGCCTTACATTCTGGTGCTGAAGCCCGGGAGGGAAGATCCAACGCAACTGGGTGGGCTCCTCTCATGATCCCACCTCCGGTGGTCCCCTCCTTGGACCTTGCCGAGAAACTGAGGCAAGCTCGGGAATGGGACTTTCCACTTGCCTTGCTGGACTGACATCCACACACTGGCCCACATTGTATCCGTTGGTTACAAGGGAGAGTGAAATCCCATTCTCTTGGATCCTGTGTCTCTCGCCTCACTTCCAAGTCCTAGCGCTAGGCGGGAGGATCCCCACAGCCCTCGTGACCTTGGCCTTGTGCCCTGTCTGACTTTGAAATAGGGGACACCCATTTCAAAGCAGACTATTATTACTCTCTGAGAAAGTCCTGAGTACAAGGATGCCTTTTCTCTGGGACCTTTCTGCTCACTTTCTCTCGCCCTTGTCTAACCTCCCTATTCAGCTGCAATGGGAAATTCTCAATCCCAGCCCTCAAAATCTACTCCTCTAGGATGCCTTCTCCGAAACCTAAAAGCTTTGGGCTTCCAAGAGGCGATCAGACCAAAAAGACTTATTTACTATTCTAACACTGTCTGGCCACAATACAGACTTGATAATAGGTCCCAATGGCCAGAAAATGGAACTCTTGATTATAATACTCTATGGGACCTCGATAACTTCTGCCTCCACAAAGGCAAGTGGTTAGACATCCCTTATGTTCAGGTTTTCTTAGCTCTCCACTCTTGATCCTCTCTCTGTGAATACTGTTCTACCTCTCATATACTCTTAGCCAATTCTGGGCCACATCCTCCTAATACAATGTCTCCTGATCCCTGTTCAGACTTTTCTTCTTCTTCCTTCAACCCTTCCAACCACAGTCCACCCCTAGCATTCCCAATCCCCTTGCAGCCGTTCCAGATCCAGTTCCACAACCTCCACCTTACGTCCCCTCCTCCCTCCCTCCTTCTGAAGCACAGGCCTCTGCCACAGCAGCTCCCAATCCCCCTCCCCAGCTTGTGCCTGAGATAAGCTCTGAGACCTCAGCCCCAACCTCTACCCTGAGGGTCCCAAGGCTTTACCCCAACCTCCCTAGATCCCTTCCCATAATGGCCCTGAACAACTTTAAAACAGGAAACTTCACCACAGGACCCTGCTCCTTCCCCTAATTCATTGCTCCCTTTATGGGAAGTAGCTAGAGCAGAAGGCATTGTTCGGGTTCATGTCCCATTCTTTCTCACTGATATATCTCAGATTGAAAAGTATCTTGGCTCCTTCTCCTCAGACCCTGATAATTATCTAAAAGAATTCAAGTATCTTACCCAGTCTTATGACTTAACCTGGCATGATATTTACATCATACTTTCCTCCACTCTTCTCCCAGAAGAGAAGGAATGAGTATGGGAAGCCTCTCAGGCGCATGCTGATGAGATACACAGGACAGAGGACACTAAGCCTGTAGCGGCAACGGCTGTCCCCCGAGATGATCTCAACTGGGATTATCAGGCAGGGAGCCCTGGACAAGCAGCCTGTAATCGTATGATTGCTTGCCTCATTGTGGGTCTTCAAGAGGCAAGGCATAAAGCTGTCAACTTTGATAAGCTCTGGGAAAGAACTCAAAGATTAGATGAAAACCCAGCACAACTTCTAGCCAGGTTAAAGGAAGTGCTACACAAACATACACAATTAGACCCCACTTCAGCAGAGGGCACCATTGTCCTTAGCACCCATTTAATCTCCCAGTCATCCCCAGATATCCTAAAGAAACTAAAAAAGGTAGAAGAAGGCCCTCAAATCCCTCAACAAGACCTTTTAAATTTAGCCTTTAAGATTTTCAATAACCAGGAAGAACAGGCAAAACTAGAGAAGGCCCAATGAGATCATGCCAAATACCACCTTTTAGCCACTGCCCTACATGGCTCCAAGCCTCCATCAACCAACAAAGAAAGGAAGCCTCCTGGGCCCTGCTTCAAATGTGGCAAAGAAGGCCACTGGGCCCGCCTAAGCCTAAAGCCAAGGCCCCCTCCAGGTCCATGTCCCAGCTGTGGCATAAAGGAACATTGGAAGGTCGACTGCCCAAATCCCCCTCCAGGGACCTGGACATCCCCTCCTGGTCCTGAGCAGGAGTCCTTTGACCCGGCTCTGCCTAGCCTCCTCACCGCTGAATACTGAAGGTGCCCAGGGTGCCAGGCCCCAATTCTCATTACCTCTACGGAGCCCAGGGTACTTCTTACTGTGGCAGGTAAGCCGATCTCCTTTCTCATTGACACAGGGGCCACTTACACTGCTATGCCTGCCTAATCTGGAAAAACCAAGGTCTCTCAGGTCTCTGTTATGGGGGTTGATGGTTTAATATCTACACCATGAATAACCGAGCCTCTACCTTGCACACTTCAAGATACCCCATTATCCCATTCTTTTCTCATACTCCCAAAGTGCCCCACTCCTATTCTTGGGAGAGACCTTCTCTCAAAATTCAAAGCCTCTATTACTATCCCAAGTCCACCCTCTGATCTAGCCTGGCTACTGCTTCTTAACCCCACCTCTTCTTCCCCCACCCCATTGCCCTCCTCGTCCACAAACACCATAGTTTGGGATACAGACAACTCATCTGTTGCCTCTCACCATGCTCCAATTAATATCCATCTCAAAGACCACTCTAAATTCCCCAATCAACCACAATACTGCATCTCCCAAAAACATCAACAAGGGTTAAAGCCTATCGTCACTAAACTCCTACGTCAGGGCCTCTTGCACCCAACTCATTCTCCCTATAACACCCCTATCCTACCTGTCATAAAGCCAAATGGCTCCTATTGCCTGGTCCAGGACGTGAGACTTATCATTGCGGCTGTTATCCCCATACACCCAGTAGTTCCAAATTCCTATACTCTTCTCTCTCTCATTCCCTCTTCCACTACCCACTTCACTGTTTTAGACCTCAAAGATGCCTTCTTTACTATTCCTTTACACCCAGACTCTCAAGACCTCTTCCTTTACCTGGACTGATCCAGACAATCATCGCTCCCAACAGCTGACACGGACAGTCCTCCCACAGGCTTTTGTGATAGCCCTCATTTCTTTGGCCAAGCTTGAACATCAGACCTAATCTCTCTTGACCTTACTCCAAGTACTGTCCTCCAATATGTGGATGGTCTCCTCCTTTGTAGTCCTTTGCTTACATATTCTCAACAACATACTATATAATTCCTTAATTTTCTAGCTGATCGAGGCTATCAAGTATCTCCCATCAAGGTTCAGCTCTCTCTTCCTAGAGTCACCTATCTCAGAATCCTTTTAACACCAACAAAAAGATATATTACTACCAATAGAAAGTCCCTTATATCCACCCTACCACTCCCTACATCAGAAACAGAGATCCAGTCCTTCTTGGGGTTAGCTGGATATCTACACCTCTGGATTCCTAATTTGGCCCTCTTGGCACAACCCCTATATCAAGCCAAGGAGATCTTTCAGAACCCCTAGAGTTAAAATCAAATATATGTTCAGCCTTTAACAACCTTAAGCAAGCCATTCTCTCAGCCCCAGCTCTAACGCTTCCTGACCTTTCTCGCCCCTTTATACTCTACACTACTGAGAGAAACAAAATTGCCCTAGGAGTTTTGGGACAAAATCAGGGCCCTTCTTCACCCCTGTTGCTCATCTGTCAAAGCAATTAGATACCACAATTCAAGGATGGCTAACCTGCCTACATGCTCTGGCAGCAGCTGCACTCCTCGCTCAGGAAAGTAAAAAACTTACTTTTGGAGAACCACTGTCATTCATTCACCAGATGACTTTAAGGACTTACTTTCTCACAAATCCATGAGCCTTCTATCTCCTTCAGGCATTCAACTAATTCATGTCACCCTTCTCGAATCTCCTGAGTTTTCCTTTGAACACTGTCCTACTCTAAACCCTGCCACACTTATCCCTAATTCTTCTGAGCCCCCTATTCATACTTGCAAAGCAGCATTAGAAGACCTGATGACCCATTTTCCCCACATTTCCTCAACCCCTTTAAATAACCCTGACTTTACTTGGTATATTGATGGCAGCTCCTCTATGACATCAAAAGAAAAAAAAGTAGCTGGATATGCAATCGTCTCTGACACCGAAATTATTGAATCCCAGCCTCTCCCCTGAGGAACCCCTTCCCAAAAGGCAGAACTTATTGCACTAACTAGACCTCTTACCTCTTAGCTAACAAGAGAACAAATATATACACTGACTCTAAATACACTTTCCACATCATACACTCACATGCTGCCATTTGGAGGGAATGAGGGCTCCTATCTACTACAGGCTCTCCCATAACTAATGCCCCGCTTATACTCCAACTTTTAAAAGCAGCTAACATGCCAAGTGAAGTAGGCATCATACATTGCTGAGGTCACCAGGTGGCCTCAGGCTCCATTTCACGGGGCAACAATACCACACTCAGAGAAGCAAAACAAGCCTCACTCCGATCACCAGCTCAACAACTTATAGTAATCCCCAACTTAAAGCCCCTTTACTTCCCTGAAGAAAAAACAATTATGGCTAACAAACACATGAAAAGATGCTCAACATCACTCATTATTAGAGAAATGCAAATCAAAACCACAATGAGGTACCACTTCACACCAGTCAGAATGGCTGCGATCCAAAAATCTGCAAGCAATAAATGCTGGCGAGGGTGTGGAGAAAAGGGAACCCTCCTACACTGTTGGTGGGAATGCAAACTAGTACAGCCACTATGGAAAACAGTGTGGAGATTCCTTAAAAAATTGCAAATAGAACTACCTTATGACCCAGCAATCCCACTTCTGGGCATACACACCGAGGAAACCAGAATTGAAAGAGACACATGTACCCCAATGTTCATCGCAGCACTGTTTATAATAGCCAGGACATGGAAACAACCTAGATGTCCATCAGCAGATGAATGGATAAGAAAGCTGTGGTACATATACACAATGGAGTATTACTCAGCCGTTAAAAAGAATTCATTTGAATCAGTTCTGATGAGATGGATGAAACTGGAGCCGATTATACAGAGTGAAGTCAGCCAGAAAGAAAAACACCAATACAGTATACTAACACATATATATGGAATTTAGGAAGATGGCAATGACGACCCTGTATGCAAGACAGGGAAAGAGACACAGATGTGTATAACGGACTTTTGGACTCAGAGGGAGAGGGAGAGGGTGGGATGATTTGGGAGAATGACATTCTAACATGTATACTATCATGTGAATTGAATCGCCAGTCTATGTCTGACGCAGGATGCAGCATGCTTGGGGCTGGTGTATGGGGATGACCCAGAAAGATGTTATGGGGAGGGAGGTGGGAGGGGGGTTCATGTTTGGGAATGCATGTAAGAATTAAAGATTTTAAAATTAAAAAAAAAAAATTCTATACCAAAAAAAAAAAAAGAAAAAGAAAACAAGTTACAGACATTAATGCTGATTATCTAATATAAAAGCTATATGCTAGGTAAAAAAAAAAAAAGAAAAAGAAAAAACAATTATTACAAGATGATTACAAGAGGGAGCACAACCACAAGGAGACTGGTTACAAAACAGGGCCACCATGTCCTTCCCCAATCTCAGCACAAAGATTCCCCATCAGGCCCTACACATAGGCACTAAACCTCTTTATCATCTCCTAAAACCTCTTATCACCTTCTTTCACTCCTACAACAAATCGCTCTTGCATTATCTGCCCCTCAGTCTCACCACAGAGAGCCCTAAAGCCTATTCCCTCATTCCCAACAAATGAGGCTCGAGGTCATATCCCAGGAGAGGACTGGCAAATTGACCTCATTCACATGCCTCCAACACGAAAAATAAAACTCATGCTCACTCTAGTACATACATTTTTAGGGTGGATTAAAGCTTTTCCTATGAGATCAAAAACTGCCTCAGAGGTTAACACAATTTCTCATACGAGAAATCATCCCTCGCTTTGGCCTCCCACACTCCAATCCGATAATGGGCCAGCTTTAATCTCCCAAATCACTCAACAGGTAGCCCAATCCCTTGGCATAACCTGGAAACTACATATTCCTTACAGAACCCAATCAACGGGAAAAGTAGAAAAGGCAAATTCTATTCTCAAAACGGACCTAAGCAAACACTAGAACTACAAAGGCCATGGACAGAATGCCTTCCCATGGCTTTGGCTCACATTAGGGCTATGCCACATGAACTCTCTTTTCTCTTAGGCCAGTCCCCTACTGCCAGCCCCTTGCTGGAGATTATCTTCCTATCCTTAACCTTATTAGACGCATCATGAGAGAACATGCAGATCACTCTCTCCCAAAGCCTCATCAAACGAATTCAGCTGACTTAACACTCACAAACAGGGACCTCAGTCAGGCAGTCAGTTCAGTCACTCAGTTGTGTCCGACTCTTTGTGACCCCATGAACCGCAGCATGCCAGGCCTCCCTGTCCATCACCAACTCCCGGAGTTTACCCAAACTCATGTCCATTGAGTCGGTGATGCCATCGAATCATCTCATCCTTTGTCATCCCCTTCTCCTCTGCCTTCAGTCTTTCCCAGCATCAGGGTCTTTTCAAATGAGTCAGCTCTTCGCATCAGGTGGCCCAAGTATCGGAGTTTCAGCTTCAACATCAGTCCTTCCAATGAACACCCAGGACTGATCTCCTTTAGGATGGACTGGTTGGATCTCCTTGCAGTCCAAGGGACTCTCAAGAGTCTTCTACAACACCACAGTTCAAAACCATCAATTCTTCAGCACTCAGCTTTCTTTATACTCCAACTCTCACATCCATACACGACTACTGGAAAAACCATGGCTTTGACTAGATGGACCTTTGTTGACAAAGTAATGCCTCTGCTTTTGAATATGCTGTCTAGGTTGGTCATAACTTTCCTTCCAAGGAGTAAGCGTCTTTTAATTTCATGGCTGCAATCACCATCTGCAGTGATTTTGAAGACCAAAAAAATAAAGTCTTTCACTGTTTCCACTGTTTCCCCATCTATTTGCCATGAAGTGATGGGACCGGATGTCTTGATCTTAGTTTTCTGGATATTGAGTTTTAAACCAGATTTTGCACTCTCCTCTTTCACTTCCATCAAGAGGCTCTTTAGTTCTTCCTCACTTTCTGCTATAAGAGTGGTGTCATCTGCATATCTGAGGTTACTGATATTTCTCCCGGCAATCTTGATTTCAGCTTGTGCTTCATCCAGCCCAGCATTTCTCATGATGTACTCTGCATATAAGTTAAATAAGCAGGGTGACAACATACAGCTTTGACGTACTCTTTTTCCTATTTGGAACCAGTCTGTTGTTCCATGTCCAGTTCCAATTGTTGCTTCCTGAGCTGCATTCAGGTTTCTCAAGAGGCAGGTCAGGTGGTCTGGTGTTCCTAGCTCTTTCAGAATTTTCCACAGTTGATTGTGATCCACACAGTCAAAGGCTTTGGCATAGTCAATAAAGCAGAAATAGATGTTTTTCAGGAACTCTCTTGCTTTTTCCATGATCCAGCGGATGTTGGCAATTTGATCTCTGGTTCCTCTGCCTTTTCTAAAACCAGCTTGAACGTCTGGAAGTTCACAGTTCATGAATTGCTGAAGCCTGGCTTGGAGAATTTTGAGCATTACTTTACTAGCATGTGAGATGAGTATGACTGTGTGGTAGTTTGAGCATTCTTTGGCATTTCCTTTCTTTGGGATTGGAATGAAAACTGACCTTTTCCAGTCCTGTGGCCACTGCTGAGTTTTCCAAATTTGCTGGCATATTGAGTGCAGCACTTTCACAGCATCATCTTTCAGGATTTGAAATAGCTCCACTGGAATTCCATCACCTCCACTAGCTCTGATCATAGTGATGCTTCCTAAGGCCCACTTGACGTCACATTCCAGGATGTCTGGCTCTAGATGAGTGATCACACCATCGTGATTATCTGGGTTCTGAAGATCTTTTTTGTATAGTTCTTCTGTGTATTCTTGCCACCTCTTCTTAATATCTTCTGCTTCTGCTAGGTCCATACCATTTCTGTCCTTTATTGAGCCCATCTTTTCATGAAAAGCTCCCTTGGTATCTCTAATTTTCTTGAAGATCTCTATTCTTTCCTGTTCTATTGTTTTCCTCTATTTCTTTGCATTGATCACCGAGGAAGGCTTTCTTATCTCTCCCTGGTATTCTTTCGAACTCTGTATTCAAATGGGTATATCTTTCCTTTTCTCCTTTGCTTTTCACTTCCCTTTTTTTCACAGCTACTTGTAAGGCCTCCTCAGGCAGCCATTTTGCTTTTTTGCATTTGTTTTTCTTGGGGATGGTCTTGATCCCTGTCTCCTTTACAATGTCATGACCCTCCGTCCATAGTTCATCAGACACTCTGTCTATCAGGTAAGAGAAACTCAAGTAAGACAGTAGGCGCTGAAAGAGGGCATCAGAGGGCAGACAGACTGAAACAACAATCACAGACAACTAGCTAATCTGATCACACGGACCACAGCTTATCTAATTCAGTGAAACTAAGCCATGCCATGTGGGGCCACCCAAGACGGACGGGTCATGGTGGAGAGGTCTGAGAGAATATGGTCCACTGGAGAAAGGAATGGCAAACCATTTCAGTATTCTTGCCTTGAGAACCCCATGATCAGTATGAAAAGGCAAAAAGATAGAACACTGAAAAATGAACTCCCCAGGTTGGTAGGTGCCCAGTATGCTACTAGAGATCAGTGGAGAAGTAACTCCAGAAAGAATGAAGGGATGGAGCCAAAGCAAAAACAATACCCAGTTGTGGTTGTGACTGGTCACAGAAGCAAGTTCCGATGGTGTAATGAGCAATACTGCATAGGAACCTGGAATGTTAGGTCCATGAATCAAGGCAAATTGGAAGTGGTCAAACAGGAGATGGCAAGAGTGAACGTTGATATTCTAGGAATCAACGAACTAAGACTGGAATGGGTAAATTTAACTCAGATGACCATTATATCTACTACTGTGGGCAGGAATCCCTTAGAAGAAATGGAGTAGCCATCTTAGTCAACAAGAGAGTCCAAAATGCAGCACTTGGATGCAATGTCAAAAACCACAGAATGATCTCTGTTCATTTCAAAGGGAAACCATTCAACATCACGGTAATCCAAGTCTATGCTCCGACCAGTAACGCTGAAGAAGCTGAAGTTGAATGGTTCTATGAAGACCTACAAGACCTTGTAGAACTAACACCCCCAAAAGATGTCCTTTTCATTATAGGGGACTGGAATGCAAAAGTAGGAAGTCAAGAAACACCTGGAGTAACAGGTAAATTTGGCCTTGGAGTACAAAAATGAAGCAGGGCAAAGGCTAATAAAATTTTGCCAAGAGAATACACTGGTCATAGCAAACACCCTCTTCCAACAACACAAGAGAAGACTCTACACATGGACATCACCAGATGGTCAACACTGAAATCAGATTGATTCTATTCTTTGCAGCCAAAGATGGAGAAGCTCTATACAGTCAGCAAAAACAAGACTGGGAGCTGACTATGGCTCAGATAATGAATTGCTTATTGTCAAATGCAGACTGAAATAGAAGAAAGTGGGCAAAACCACTAGACCATTCAGATAATGGTGACCTTCTTCAAAAGATCCCATGCATGTACTGCTACACTCAGCGCCCCCAACCCTGCAGCAGGCCACCACTGACCCATGCCTCCACTGGAGACTTCCGGACACAAACAGGCAAGTCTGGGTCACTCTTGTGAGGTCACTGCTCCTTTCTCCTGGGTCCTGGTGCACAAGGTTCTGTTTGTGCCCTCCAAGAGTCTATTTCCCAGTCCTGTGTAAGTTCTGGCAGCTCTATGGTGCAGTTAATGGCAACCTCCTCCAAGAAGACTTATGTTATACCCAAGTCTGCTGTACACAGAGCCCCTGTCCCCGTGGCAGAAAAACAAATATCGATAAGTAAAACAAAAATAGATGTATTGGTTACTAATTGGACTGGGATTTCCCCTACTTACCTTATTCACAATAGGACTTTATTCTGTGTCTCCCCCTGAGTGGACTATCATTCTAAAACTTTCCCTCTGTTTTACCTACTCCTCCATAGTTCTTGTTTTTTTGGGCGTGGCCCTCCTCTACTGTGATCAGCCTAGATGAATTCATTATCCACTTTCCTTCACATAGTAACACAAGCCCTTACCTTTCCTGGAAACACCACTGTTACTGATCTCCCCTTATTCCTTGACTTTATAGCTGATCTTTGGCTCCAGGGAGATTTCATAGCGTTCACACCTACCCAAATTGATTTCTACACCTGGATTCTTATTTTTATCATTTTTTCGCCTTAGACATGAGACACCACATCATGATTTTACTTTTACTCCCTCCTCTTTTACAGTTCAAACTTCACATTAATACCCTATCTATAACTCACCCTGCCCCAAACCTTGCCTGCTGCTGCTGCTAGGTTGCTTCAGTCGTGTCCGACTCCTTGACCCCATAGACGGCAGCCCACCAGGCTCCTCCATCCCTGGGATTCTCCAGGCAAGAATACTGGAGTGGGTTGCCATTTCCTTCTCCAATGCATGCATGCATGCTAAGTCGCTTCAGTCGTGTCTGACTCTATGCACCATATGGATAGCAGCCCACCAGGCTCTTCTGTCCACAGGATTCTCTAGGCAAGAATACTGGTGTGGGTTGCCATTTCCTTCTCCAAAACCTTGTCTTCCTATTCATAACTTTACATCTGACCCATCGTTTACTCAACACCTCAAACCCAACCCTGGCCAGGCCAATTACGTAACATGTTTCATATCAAAGGCATTGCATTTAATACAAAGAATTGATGCTTTGGCCTGTGGTGTTGGAGAAGACTCTTGAGAGTCTGTTGGACTGCAAGGAGATAAAACCAGTCAATCGTAAAGGAAATCAGTCCTGAATATTCATTGGAAGGGCTGATGCTGAAGCTGAAACTCCAATACTTTGGCCACCTGATGTGAAGAACTGACTCATTGGAAAAGACCCTGTTGCTAGGAAAGATTTAAGGCGGGAGAAGAAGGGGATGACAGAGATGAGATGGTTGGATGGCATCACCAACTCGATGGACATGAGTTTGAGCAAGGTCTGGGAGTTGATGATGGACAGGGACACCTGGCATGCTGCAGTCCATGGGGTTGCAAAGAGTCAGACATGACTGAGCAACTGAACTGAACTGAATTTGGAAGTGCCACACTATTTTGATTATAGTAGATTTATAGTGAGTCTTGAAGTTGGATAGTGTCAGTCTTCTGGCTTTGTTCTTCTTCAGTATTAATTTGGCCATTCTGGGTCTTCTGCCTTTACATATAAATTTTAGGATCAGTTTGTCAATTTCTCTAAGGTAACTTGCTGGAATTTTGATTTGGATTGTGTTCAATCTATAGATCAAGTTGGGAAGAACTTACTTCTTAACATTATCAAGTCTTCCTATCCATAAACGTAGACTATCTCTTCATTTATTCAGATCTACTTTTGACTTCTTACATCAGACTTTTATAGTTTTCTGCATATAGATATTGAGATATTACATATATTTTCTTAGGTTTACACACAAGTATCTCAGTTTTGAGGTGCTAATATAAATGGTGTGTAGGGTTTTGTTTTTGAGGTTAAGTTTTTAAATATATATATATATATATTTATTTATTTTTATTTATTTGTCTTTGATGGGTCTCAGACACGGCATGTAGAATCTTTAGTTGCTGCATGTGGGATCTAGTTCCCTGACCAGGGATTGAACCCAGGCCCCCTGCACTGGGAACACAGAGTCTTAGCCACTGGACTACAAGGGAAGTCTCATACCTTTTAAATTGTCTACAGTTCTTGAATATTCTTTTCTGTTATTTTAAATTCTTTTTTCTTTTTGCTTATCATTTTCAGATATTCCCATTATCATATTGGGATGTTTCTGTTGTTTTATCTTTTACCTCCCTAAGTTTTACCTGCCTCATCCAGTCTTTTGATAAACCCATCAAAGATATTTTTCATTTCTGTCACAGTGTTTTTGATTTCTAGCTTTTTCATTTGATTCTTTCTTAGAGTTTTTATCATTTCCAGCTTACATTACTCATCTGTTCTTATATCTTGTTCACTTTTTTCACTACAACCCTTAGTATATTAATCATAGTTATTTTGAGTTCTAGATTCAATAATTACAAAAATCTCTGCCATATATTAGTTTGGCTCTGATGTCTGCTTTCTCTCTTTTGAATGTTTCTTTTTATTTTTAGCATGCCTTGTAAATTTTTATTGAAAGCCAGTCATGATATATTGGATAAAAGAACTGGAGTAGATATATTTTTCTTGTGAGGTTTTTTTTTGTGTGTGTTTATCTGGCTAGGAATTAGGCTGTGTTTACTGTTAGTGGAAGGTGTCAGAGTCTAAAATTTCCACTAGCATCCTTATTCATCTCCCCTGTCATCTTTGTATTTCCTTAGAGGCTTCTTCTTTTTTTTTTTAATTTATTTATTTACTATTTGGCTATGGTAGGATCTTTGATGGATCATGGGGGATCTTTTTATTGTGGTGCTTGGGCTCAATAGTTGTGACACTCAGGCTTAGCTGCCTTGAGACATGGGGGATCTTAGTTCCCTGACCAGGGATCAAATCTGCATCCCCTGCATTGCAAGGTGGCTTCTTAACCACTGGACCACTGGGGAAGTCCCTAGAGGCTTCTTCTTAAGCAGAGTCAGAGCTTGCAGTTCTTTCAGCTGTAATCCACTTCTATTACACAGGAGTACTATTGATGTGGTGGTAAGCTTGGGGGCAGGGAAAGCAGTCTGTAGTCCTATGATTGGATCTCAGTCTTTTAGTGAGCCTGTATCCCTGAACTGTGACCTTTACAAGTGCCTCTCAACTTTCGCACCCTTCCCTTTAGCAGAGACAAGAAGGCTAGAAGGAGCTTGAATTGGGTATTTCCCTGCCTCCTGGTCAGCTCAGCTTTAGCAAAACCCAAGGATCTGACAGAAGCAGAAGAGATTAAGAAGAGGTGGCAAGAATGCGAAGAAGAACTAGGCAAAAAAGATGTTAATGACCCAGATAAACCACAATGGTGTGGTCATTCACGTAGAGCCAGACATCCTATAATGTGAAGTCAAGTATGCTTTAGGAAGCATTACTACAAACAGAGCTAGATGATGGAATTCCAGCTGAGCTATTTCAAATCCTAAAAGTCAATGCTATTAAAGTGCTGCACTCAATCTTTCAGCTCAAAATCCTACAAGCTAGGCTTTTGCAGTGTATGAACCGAGAACTTCCAGATGTACAAGCTGAAATTAGAAAAGGCATAAAAATGAGAGATCAAATTGCCAACATTCACTGGATCATAGAAACAGCAAGGAGATTCCAGAAAAACATCTACTTCTGCTTCCTTGGTGGCTCAGATGGTAAAGAGTCTGCCTGCAGTGTGGGAGACCTGGCTTCAATTCCTGGGTCAGGAAGATCCCCTGGAGAAGGAAAAGGCAAACCACTCAAGTATTCTTGCCTGGAAAATCTCATGGATGGAGGAGCCTGGCAGTCTATAGCCCATGGGGTCCCAAAGAGTTGGACATGACTGAGTGACTTCACTTTCACTGCTTCAGTGATCACACTAAAGCCTTTGACTGGGTGGGTCATAACAAACTGTGGAAAATTCTTATAGATGGGAATACCAGACCACCTTACTTGTCTTCTGTAAAACCTGTATGCAGGTCAAGAAGCAACAGTTAGAATTGGACATGGAACACCTGACTGGTTCTAAATTGCAAAAGGAGTATGTCAAGGCTGTATAATGTCACTGTGCTTATTTAACTTATATGCAGAATACATCATGTGAAATCCCGAGCTGGATGAATCACAAACTGGAATCAAGGATGCTGGGAGAAATATCAACAATCTCAGATATGCAGGGGCTTCCCTGGTAGCTCAGACAGTAAAGAATTTACCTGTAATGTGGAAGACCTGGGTTTGATCCCTGGTTTGGGAAGATTCCCTGGAGGAAGGCATGGCAACCCACTCCGGTATTCTTGCCTGGACAATCTCCATGGACAGAGGAGCCTGGTGGGCTACAGTCCTTGTGGTCGCAAAAAGTTGGACATGACTGAGGGACTACACACAGATATGCAGATGACACCACTCTAATGGCAGAAAGCGAAGAGGAACTAAAGAGCTTCTTGATTAAGGTGAAAGAGGAGAGTGAAAAAGCTGGCTTAAAACACAACATTCAAAAAACTAAGATGATGGCATCTGGTCCCATCACTTCATGGCAAATAGATGGGGAAACAATGGAAGCAGTGATACACTATTTTCTTTGGCTCCAAAATTACTGCAGATGGTCACTACAGCCATGAAAGATGCTTGCTCCTTGAAAGGAAAACTATGACAAACCTAGACAGAATATTAAAAAGCAATGACATCACTTTGCCAACAAAGTTCTGTATAGTCTCAAAACTATGGTTTTTACAGTAGTCATGTACAGATGTGAGAGTTGGACCATAAAGAAGTCTGAACACCGAAGAATTGATGCTTTCAAATTGTGGTGCTGGAGAAGACTCTTGAGAGTTCCTTGGACTGCAAGGAGATCAAACCAGTCAATCGTAAAGGAGATCAGTCCTGAATATTCATTGGAAGGACTGATACTGAAGCTGAGACTCCAATACTTTGGCCACCTGATGTGAAGAACTGACTCACTGGAAAAGACCCTGATGCTGGGAAAGATTGAAGGCAGGAGGAGAAGGGGAGGACAGAAGATGAAATGGTTGGATGGCATCACTGACTCGATGGACATGAGTTTGAGCAAGGTCTAGGAGTTGGTGATGGACAGGGAAGCCTGGCGTGCTGCAGTCCATGTGTTTGCAAAGAGTCAAACACGACTGAGTGACTGAACTGAACTGAGGCAATGGAGGAAAAAAGAAAAAAGAGCTCTGGGGACTTCCCTGGTGGTCCAGTGGCTAAGACTCCTCACTCCAATGCAGGGGGCCCCAGGTTCAACTCCTGTTTGAGGAACTAGAGTCCACATGCCACAACCAGAGATTCCCTCATGCTGCAACTAAGATCAAAGATCCTGCATGCCACAACTAAGACCTGAGGCAGCCAAATAAATAAATTAAAAAGAGCTCTGTTGCTTGACCTTGTGATGAGTGCTGTGCAAGGAGATGTAAGGAACTCACTTGCATGTGAACCTGAGTCCTGTTTTTCTTTTCTCTTATAAAGCCCAGCTGGCCAGAGCCATCTTCTTGTACCCTTCTGACTTCTATCCAGAGGCAGTGCCGAGCTGCCAGCCTGCCTCAATACCCAGCTCCCTAACCCAGATCAGTAGCTCTGGGCCCAGCTGTTGACACAGATTTCTTTTTCCTCTGGAGCTTCCTTTTCCACTTACTATGAAAACACATCCTTTGTTTCATCCTTTGTGTCTTTTGTTCAAGGGAGAGGTGGACAGAGACTTACTTTTCTTTGGATCTTACCTATCTCATTGTTCCCCCTAGATCAAGATTCTTGGGCCTGAAATAGGAGGAGGTTATGCTAAAGAAGCTGCAGTTCTCATAACAGCTCTAATTTTGTCTGGGGCCTGTGCTTCAAACAGTCTAGGCATATCAGTTATGTATCCATGTCTGAATGCCACCATGTCAGTGTCTGGTGGCCATTGATTTTGAAAGCGAGAGTATATGTAAGAGGTGTCTTTTGTATGTCTAGAGTCTGAAATATTGGTATGTTGGGGCTTCCCTGGTGGCTCAGTGGTAAAGAATCTGCCTGCCAATGCAGGGGACATGAAGATCCCACATGCCATGTGCCACAACTATTGAGCCTGTGCTCTAGAGCCCAAGAGCCTTGGGCCTTAGAGCCTGTGCTCTGCAACAAGAGAAGCCACCGCAGAGAAGCCCATGCATTGCAACTAGAGAGTAGCCCCGACTCCTTGCAACTAGAGAAAGCCCTGCATGGCAATGAAGACCCAGCACAGCCAAAAATAAATTTATAAATTAATTTTTAAATTAATAAAAGAGTGTACATGTGACACCCGTGGTGGATTCATGTCAATGTATGGCAAAACCAATACACTATTATAAAGTAAAATAAAGTAAAAATAAAAAGTTAAAAAAAATTAAAATGTAAACTTATTTTAACAATTAAAATGTTTTTAGCTAAAAAAATAAAATAAAATAAAATAATAAAAGATTGGCATGTAAATATTAGACATTTACCTGCAGACCTACCCTTTGTGTGGTGATGGTGGGGGGGTGGGTATGTGGATACAGCTCATTGCAGTTGAATATTATGTTTACACCATCACACCAAATGTCCCTGCCCCATAGCTTCATGCTGATGTCTGAGAAGGAGCAAGCGTGACACTGATCAAGACAAACCATAAATTATCAATTTCAAAATGAATATTAATTCCCTAGTGATAGTTTCGGAGCACTGGTTCAGTGGTAAAGAATCCACCTGCCAAGGCAGGAGACTCAGGTTCGATCCCTGGGTTGGGAAGATCCCCTGGAGAAGGGAAATAGCAACCCACTCCAGTATTCCTGTCTGGGAAACCATGGACAGAGGAAAGAGCCTGGGGGCTACAGTCCATCGGGTTGCAAAAGAGCCGGATACAACTTAGCAACTAAACAACAATGACAGCTTCCATGCTGTTATATTAATATTACTTTCCTAAAAAAGCTAATTCAGCATAAGCTCAGGGCTGGCTCTTGCTCATGCATCGTGCCACTGGTTGGCAGACTTGGCTTTGCAAGGAGATTGCGAGAAATGAGGGCTGTTGTAGTGGAAGCACACTTGGGCTTTTGTGAGGAGGGTACAAATTGCATCCTTCTCAGGACCTGAAACTGTGGACACCAGGAGGCCGAATGCCTCTGCAGGGGAGGTTGATTACTTTTCTTAGAGGTAAAATGACTCAGTGATCAGGCTTTGGTGGGAGCTTTGAGTGGGGCACTGGTCATACTGGATGATACAAGGCCCAGCAGACAGCATGGCCACCGAGAGGCTGGTCTTCTCTGGGATGAACTCTGTGCTTTCTTGGGCTGGCCACTCCACTGCTCTGGGCCTGTGTCCCAAATCTGTAAAATGAAGGGTGTGAACTGATGACCCTTGTAGTGTGGAGACCACCAGGGTTTCTTCCTTTAAGCTGGGTACAGAAGACAAAGGCACTTTGCTTGGAGGAGCCACAGGATCCAATGGGACTGGTTCTCTGTGATTGATTATTACTGAAGGGCTCTGGGAATATTTGTCTCATTTGTCAAATGAAGATATCTTTTTGTTTTAAATTTCTGATTTTATATTGGGGTATAGTTGATTAACAATGTTGTGATAGTTTCAGGTGTACAGCAAAATGAATCAGTTATACCTGAAATGAAGAAATCTCACGTGAGGGTTACACAAAGGAAAATGAGAATATGCTTTCTGAGAAAAACGACCTGGCTGATACAGGGCAACTAAGCCTGGGCGCCACAACTACTGAGCTCACAAGCCACAACTACTGAAGCCCATGAGCTCTAGACCCTGTGCTCCCCAACAAGAGAAGCCACCACAATGAGAAGCCTGCACACCACAATCAGAGAGTAGCCCCCACTTAACACAACCAGAGCAAAGCTCACATAGCAATGAAGACCCAGCAGAGCCAATAAATAAAATTATTAAAAAAATTTCTCTTAAAAACAACCTGGCTTTCATTCATGTTGATGTATGACAGAAATCAAACCAATACTGTAAAACAATCATCAATCAATTAAAAATAAATAAATATTAAAAAAGAAAAAGAAAACAACCTGGCTGAGGCAAGGATACTTGCCTCACTGGAACACCCTAGTGCTTTGGTTTAACAGAAGGAAGTGTCAGGAAAGTCTCCAATGAATCCCAAAGTGAAAGTAATGTCAGGCAGCATTCTTAGGATGAAGGTTATGTAATGAGGGTTATGTTGTCATAGTAACTGACTCCTGAGGTGTCCACTCAAGGTTTTCAAAACCCCAGTCCATGTCGTGGGCTACACGAAGTCAAATGAGACCAACTGGGCTTACCAGTCCGGAAATCCAGTGAAGAACTCTATTTTAGCTCCACTTCCAGGATTCCAACATTTCCTACAGGGATCACGTCAGCACCAAATGATTGCCTGGTAAAACAGTACTTCCGTGTATGTGCTCGGCTGTTGTTCAGTAGCGTCTGACTCTTTGTGACCTCATGGACTGTAGCCCGCCAGTCTCCTCTGTCCATGGGATTCTCCAGGCCAGAATACTGGAATGGGTTACTATTTCCTTCTCCAGGGGATCTTCCCCACCCAGAGATTGAACCCGCATCTCCTGCGTTGGCAGGCGGATTCTTTACCACTGAGCCACCTGGGAAGCTAGGATGCTGGGGGAGGATACAACCCTTAATCTGTTCTTTGCTGGTGTGTCACTCAGTTTGGTTTAGAACAGTTTATGTGCTCAGAGCTGCCCAATTATAAGCCTAACACCCCATGATCAGAACTCAAGTAAGTATACTTCTATTCTTAAAAAAAAAAAATAACACCTCAGAACAAACTCCATTCCCCTTCTTTGTGTACATTTAAGGTAACTCTTTATTTAAAAATTCACTTTTCACAGCTGTCTCAAAGGAGACATATTATTGGGTGTGAAACAACTTTAGAAGCTTTAGAAAGCAAGATATAAAGGTGTTTTTTTTTTTTTTTAGTAATTTTTAGATTATTGTAAGATGCTGAAACTACTCCTGTCTTTTCGAGATTGTTTATAGCTTTTCAGCCAAAAGTAACCTCAAGAAAGATCACCGATCTTGAGTAAACTATTTGATGGTAGCCAGTGTTAAAGACCGGAGAGGGCAATGGCACCCCACTCCAGTATTCTTGCCTGGCAAATCCTATGGACGGAGGAGCCTGGTGGGCTGCAGTCCATGGGGTCGCTAGGAGTCAGACACGACTGAGCGACTTCACTTTCACTTTTCACCTTCATGCATTGGAGAAGGAAATGGCAACCCACTTCAGTGTTCTTGCCTGGAGAATCCCAGGGACGAGGGAGCCTGGTGGGCTGCCATCTATGGGGTCGCACAGAGTCAGACACGACTGAAGCAACACAGCAGCAGCAGCAGTGTTAAAGACTGTTTTTACGAATCAGTGTTAATTTCCTTATATTAAAAGAATTAATTTATTTACCTTTGTGGTATTTGAAGTACACATTAAGAGAAATGCTTTTCTGTAGGACTCATTTTAAAAGACCTGTCCATTTTAGACCTTAGACTGAGGGAGAATTACTCTCTGTAGCAATGTTTTGGATATTTCCTCTGCTTCATCTCGCCATCCTGCCTTAATGCTTCTGGAACCAAGAAGAAGTATAGATGCATTAAAAATAGTATATTTGTCTTTTTAAAACCCGTCAGTTATGGAGAAGGGTATTGGCTATTCTTCCAGGTAGTCTGAGTCTTTGCAAGTGTGTCAGACTAGGTATGTGTGTTAACTGCAGGATCTGTGCTGAATACTGTCTGACTTCCGGTCTCTGTATGGCAAAGCCACCTGCTCAACTGTCAACAGAGACCAGCTGGGTTCAGAATTCGGTCTGATAGTGTCCGGTGGCTTTTGTTTATACAAGATGCTGTAGTTGTATTTTTGAAGTTTGAGGAATCTGATGTTTAAAAAGAAGGTCAGGGGTCAATACTCAGAAACGAGAAATTCTGTTTTCAAAAACATCTAGTGAGGATGGCAATGTGTGCACACTGGGGCCCAGTTGTTCCTCTCTCCCAACAGAGGCTGGGCCTCAGGGTGCACTCCCCTCCTCTCTGTGCAGAAGGCCCACATCACACACAACCACGGTGCTGATGTCTGACACACAGCCACAAGTGCAAAGGCAGAGAAGAGAGGAGTGAAAGTAGCAGAAGCACAGCCTAAAGCACATGCTTCCCCCCCCCCCCCCCGCCCAAAACAGAGCCTCTCTTTCCGCTGGGAGCATCCAAGCTGTGAAACTGGTCTGGGATGAACCCTTGTGAGAGGAAATTCCAATGTAATCAAGGCACTTTATTTCAGCAATCACTTCACAGTAGGACCTCAGTGTTCACAATTAAACACATTTAACAGAAACCACTTTAAAGAATTGATGCTTTTGAACTGTGGTGTTGGAGAAGACTCTTGAGAGTCCCTTGGACTGCAAGGAGATCAAACCAGTCCATCCTAAAGGAAATCAGTCCTGAGGATGAGATGGTTGTATGGCAACACTGACTCGATGGACATGAGTTTGAGCAAGCTCTGAGAGCTGGTGATGGACAGGGAAGCCTGGCGTGCTGCAGTCCACGGGGTCGCAAAGAGTCAGACATGACTGAGCGACTAAACTGAACTGAACTGAACATTAAAGAAGGCTTGCACTGCTCTGAGCCAAGGTTGTACCGAGAACTTAATGCTTTTTAAAAAGTGGGCCTGAGGACGCTACTCGGGAAGCTACTCTTCTTGCTTTGCACAGCACTAAACCAAAATAATTCATTTTGGTGTTGAATTAGCAGAATCAAGTTTCTCTCAAGGAAGATAATACATTTGAAGGTGTGATTGCTTTTGAGGAAGGTGCAATATGCCTCACTGTCCTCATGGGGTCTCCTCTGTGTTGCTTTTGAAGCAGCAGAACCCTTGTGGCAGGACTCCAATTCCCCCATCTTCTCCCCAGAGAGGACAGTGAACAAAATTTTGAGCATGTGGGATGAATGCTCGGCTGCCACCTTCCCATGAATCCCTGTAATGTAGCCTCTTAGGAAGCTTCCCTTGTGTCTAGCATTGGGCTGAATGTTTAAATTACCATGGGTGGGACTCTACTCTGCCTGGAAATACACTGTTCTCTCACTGGGACCTCATCCCACCCCATCTTGCATGTGCATGCAATACCAAAGGGTGAGGGTGAGGATGGGATAATGGAAAGTGGAGGAAAAAAAAAGCATAAGTCAGTATAAACATACCTTGGGTACTTGGAAAACTTTTATCATGCACACAGGCCCACTGCCAATGACTGGAGAATGGCACCTCCTGATAGAAGGCCTCCTTGCCATTCTGTGTGAATGACATTCCCTTAGAAATTCCCATCTGTTCACACTTAACCCCATTTGACACACAAAAACAAAGATGCTGAGAATTCACCTCTTTATTGAAAAATACAAAAATGTGTCCTACTTTAAAAAGAGGGGTACTGACTTTTTGCATTTATTCAACTCATTTAACAGGCATTTGGTGAAGTGGTCTTGGTACTGTGCTGTGCATAATGGGAACCTGGCAGAAAAATACTTCAGAAAAACTGTCATAGAGACCATATCTTAGTCATGAGGGACTACAGCATGGTTGCAGGTGACAGGGGATGATTCTGGGCCAACTTCAGCCTGGCCAGAGGGACGCAAGGGCAGAGGAGGCATGGATGGCAGAGGCTGCCTGCATGACAGTGGCTCCAGAAGAACTCTTCTCCAATCAGGCTCCAGAACAAGGATGGGATTACAGGGCCCATCCGAAATTATGCCCACAAGGGGCCCGGCGGGGTAGGCATATTTCTGAACATTAATGCCCTCTGGCGTCTCCTCCCCTTGACCCTCATGTTCTTCTTTTTTTTTTTTTTTTTTGACCCTCATATTCTTAAACCAAACCTTCAGTTAGAGAGGAAAATAGGGATTGGTTTACTATATTGAGCAATTTATGTCATAGTAACCACTCCCCCACACACAACATGTCACTGTTTTTTTCTTCTTTTATAATTTTTATTGGTTGTTTTGAGGATCACTACACAGACATTTCAGTTAGTACACAATTCTTCACATACATACCAGAAATTGAAAAAATCATGTAATTGTGATTCTTAACAGTTATTCCAGTGACTTTCCAGCTTAAAATTCGGAGCAAATTTTCCTTAACAGGATATCAAGTACCAATTATCTTCAAATATTGATATTCTGTTACATCATACGTCTCACTGATTCACAATTTAATATCATATACACTATATACTCAAACTGTCAATCGTTCACAGCACATTAACCAAGTTACTAGGAAACCTGAACTACCATGACCAAAGATATTATAGAGGGCACAAAATTCTGGCCAGGAGAGCCAAGATCAAGGAGTAGTTTGCTGTAGGAAATAATTCTACCAAAACAATATGGGAAGAGAAGTAATTTAAAGTTTTCAAGACATTAAATGCACAACTGACTCCAAATTGCCATTTAGTATGCTTTTGTATTATAGGATATAAAAGCTACCCCCATGTATGGAATGTTAAGCTGACACCCAAGACAATCAAAGCCTCCCATATCCAATATCCCACTATTTTCTGGTTGTACCAAAAAATAAACAATGAGCAAATGTCATGTATGGATGTGAGAGTTGGACTATAAAGAAAGCTGAGCGCCGAAGAATTGATGCTTTTGAAATGTGGTGTTGGAGAAGACTCTTGAGAGTCCCTTGGACTGCAGGGAGATCCAGCCAGTCCATCCTAAAGGAGATCAGTCCTGGGTATTCATTGAAAGGACTTCTGTTGAAGCTGAAACTCCAATACCTTGGCCCCCTGATGCAAAGAGCTGACTCACTTGAAAAGACCCTGATGCTGGGAAAGATTGGCAGGAGGAGAAGGGGATGACAGAGGATGAGATGGTTGGATGACATCACAGACTCGATGGACATGGGTTTGGGTGGACTCCGAGAGTTGGTGATGGACAGGGAGGTCTGGCATGCTGCGGTTCACGGGGTTGCAAAGAGTCGGACGTGACTGAGCGACTGAACTGAACTGAACTGACTGAAATGATTTCACCTCTTAAAAAAAAAAAAGCATTTAGACTTAAAAATGGGAGGAGGTGGGATTTCCTCCTTTTTAAAAATGTTTCAGAGCTGCTAAAAAACTTGCATTTACAAAATAGTTGATAAAAATATTCTTCTGGATTGTATAAGAAGGGACCACTGACCAGACTGGGTGTGCCATATTAATCAGACTTGGCTTCTTTTTGTTCTGTTTCATCAGAGGTTGGGCTCTCAATTTTAGTCTCTCCATTTTCTGCAGGTAAGTCTTCTTTAGTCTTTTGTAGTCTCTCCATTTTCTGCAGGTAAGTCTTCTTTAGTCTTTTGGTTGGCCACTTCCACCTGTTTTCCCTTTGCTCCTCTTTTCCCTTTTGTTTGCATTTTTTTGTCTGAAGATTTATCCTTTCCCTCAGCCTTTTTTGGCTTCCACTTTTGCAGGAGCCGGTTTAGCTGACAACCTCGATCTCCTCTGGCACTCCTCCTTCACTGACCCCTCTGCAGAGCTGACCTACCTCTTGGGCATCATGGCGGCGGGGCAGGTGAGAGCTGGGGGCCTGAGGGCTGTGGCGCGCCAAGAGCCTTCACGAGGCCGAGTAGCCTGACTGCTGCCACTCTTCCCGCTGCCCACTAGGAGAAGCTGTTTCTTTATTGATAAAATATCTTAGGAAAGTTTCCACCACAGCCCCGTTCCCTTCAGTTTACCCTTAGTGAGTGCTAAGTGCCAAGCTTCCCGATAACCAGATATCTTTTGGCTTCCATTTTTGCCTTCCACTTTTTCCTCCCACTCTGAACACTCGTTAGTGGTTTTTCCAGTTCTTAGATGCTAGTCCAGCTGATGGATTGCACCCAGTCCCTTTTGTTAATGCTATGTCTGGTACAGGGTGGAGAAATGTATCTTGACAGTGGATCCTCAGTGGTCCAACTGCCTCTACCCCCTACCTTCCAGGGATAGAGTCACCCTGGGTGTGGGGGAAGCTGAGCATACTAAAAGTTCCTTTCACTTGTAAAAGAATGAAACTAGAACACTTTCTAATACCATACATGAAAATAAACTCACAATGGATTGAAGATCTAAATGTAAGACCAGAAACTATAAAACTCCTAGAGTAGAACATAGGCAAAACACTCTCCCACATAAATCACAGCAGGATCCTCTATGACCCACCTTCCAGAGTAATGGAAATAAAAGCAAAAATAAACAAATGGGACCTAATTACACTTAAAAGCTTTTGCACAATGAGGGAAACTATAAGCAAGGTGACAAGACAGCCTTCAGAATGGGAGAAAATGATAGCAAACAAAACAACTGACAAAGAATTAATCTAAAAAATATACAAGCAGCTCCTGCAGCTCAATTCCAGAAAAATAAATGATCCAATCAAAAAATGGGCCAAAGAACTAAACAGACATTTCTCCAAAGAAGACATACAGATGGCTAACAAACACATGAGAAGATGCTCAACATCACTCATTATCAGAGAAATGCAAATCAAAACCACAATGAGGTACCATTTCACACCAGTCAGAATGGCTGCGATTCAAAAGTCTACAAACAATAAATGCTGGAGAGGGTGTGGAGAAAAAGAACACTCCTACACTGTTGGTGGGAATGCAAAGTAGTACAGCCACTATGGAGAACAGTGTGGAGATTCCTTAAAAAACTGGAAATAGAACAGCCTTATGACTCAGCAATCCCACTGCTGGGCATACACACCGAGGAAACCAGAATTGAAAGGGACACGTGTACCCCAATGTTCATCGCAGCACTGTTTACAATAGCCAGTACATGGAAGCAACCTAGATGTCCATCAGCAGATGAATGGATAAGAAAGCTGTGGTACATATACACAATGGGGTATTACTCAGCCATTAAAAAGAATATATTTGAATCAGTTCTAATGAGGTGGATGAAACTGGAGCCTATTATACAGAATGAAGTAAGTCAGAAAGAAAAAAACACCAGTACGGTATACTAACTCATATATGGAATTTAGAAAGATGGTAACGATGACCCTATATGCAAGACAGCAAAAGAGACACAGATGTAAAGAACAGTCTTTTGGACTCTGTGGGAGAAGCAGAGGGTGGGATGATTTGAGAGGGTAGCGTTGAAACGTATATTATCATATGTGAAGTGGATCACTGGTCCAGGTTTGATGCATGAAACAGGGTGCTCAGGGCTGGTGCACTGGGAGGACCCTGGGGGATGGGATGGGGAGGGAGGTGGGAGGGGGGTTCTGGATGTGAAACACATGTGTGCCCGTGACTGATTCATGTTGATGTATGGCAGAAACCACTACAATACTGTAAAGTAATTAGCCTCCAATTATAATTTTTTTAAAAAAGGAAAAAAATTTAAAAAAAGTTCCTTCTGTCTGAAGGAGATATTCAATATGAGCAAGTTGGATTTTTAAACAGGTTTCCCTCAAGACAAGGCAGGCCTGGTTATGGAGGGCCCAGGGGGGGCTTGTAGCTTGTCTTACTGGGACATAAGAATTGCTGACACCCTGGACACTGCCTTGATATTTCAGCCTACAGAGGTGAGGAAAATTTAGCTTACCTGGGTCCAAGTTCACTACAACTCACCACCACCAGTCTGGCAGCTTGTATCCATCACTGCACTCACATAGGCACCATGAAGCAAATAAACTCATCTGAGATTTTTGGATAAATACTCTCTTAATACAGCCTATGGTTTTCTACAGTCTCAAATGGTAATCTCGTGACCTACAAATCAGTCATCACTACCCGAGCAAACAAAAAAGTATTTCAAGTGAACACAGGTAAAGAATCTGGCCTGAACTGAATGCTCCCCCACCACTCCACACCAAACAGATTCCACAAAACCCACCTCTTTAAAATAATATCAAAAATATATCTTTTGATGTTAGAAAGTCCTCAAGAGGATATTCACTCATAAAGTTCAATTTGAACCCCATCTACCAGGTGTATGGTTTGACTGTATGCAGTTCTCTTAAACTGTTCACTCTTAGCTCAGTGCCACTTTATTCACAATTATTTCAATTTTTAGACAAATTTCCAGTTTGTATACCTTGCTCCTACCCTCCACCATAATGTCACTATTTTAGCAATGATTTCAGGCTGACACATCATAGCATACCAAACATTAAGTGTTAGGGCTAGGACTTCCCTGGTGGTCCAGTGGCTAAGACTCCCCACTCCCAATGCTGGGACCTGGGTTCAATCCCTGGTTAGGGAACTAGATCCCACATACCCCCAACTAAGACCTGGTGCAACCAAATAAATATTTTTTAAAAAGATGTAGGGCTATCACTTTCTACACTGCTTTACTGAAGACTAAAAACAATGGCAGGAGTCCCCTGCACTTGGACTTTTAACCTGTCTCCCCGTATCAGTCTCAGCCTAACTAAACAGACACTTCCTCATACAGTGTATGTGAATTATTCCCTAACTCTAGTGCCTGAATATTTATAAATTCACTCATTTAGCTAAGAACTTTTTGGTATTTTAAGTAATAGAGTTGAACTCTCTCATAACCTAGATCCTTAACGCATTAATGTGCACTTCCCAAATCAGACCCAGCCCCAACAATGACCCTACATAGTGCTCAATAAAGGATACCAGGAATAAAAGGATAAATAATAAAAGGATATCAGTTCAGTAAAGGAAATTGAACTTTATTATGTTTAATTTTTCACAGGAAATAGGAACAACAGTGATTTCCTTTTCTTGCTCTTTTAGGAAATCACATTACTTCTGATAATTGGCAATTTCCATAAACTGGTGTTTACTTATCCCATTTCCACTTGCCAAAGCCCCCAAAGTTCAAAACTTATTTGCTAAACATGGAAAAGGCATCAAAAAAAGAAAAACAAACTTGAGAATGTCTAGGACGAAAGTGTCCAAGACTTGAAGCAGGTTTTGTAATTGCTGCCCTCACAAATTGTTGTTTTCAGGCTTGCTGAACTGCACTTTGGTTTCGCTCCCATCGATTGGAATCGCAAGCTCCTTCCTAAGGGGAGAAAAAGGCAAATATTCAGTATTTGGAGTTGTGGACCAAATGAGATATACAATGTACATTTTATGCTTGTTTTAAAATGTGTATTCTCTCAAATGCCCAGGGAACATAGTTCCAGGGTCTCTTTAGGGAGAATTTTCCTTTGTGCGCAAAATTTATGGGAGCGCTGAAAAACTCAGTATTCAATATTAAGCGTTTTTAATGCACTATTTAAGAATCAAGATTAAATGCACAGAGACTTCCCTGATGGTCCAGTGGCTAATACTTCTCGCTCCCCAGGCAGGGGGAGCAGTTCAATCCCTGGTCAGGGAGCTAGATCCCACAGGCCAAAACTAAAGATCGTGCATGCTGCCACCAAGACCAGGTGAAACCAAATAAATATTTAAAGACTAAACGCGCAAAATTGTACGACCACCAAATTATCTAACATTTTAAATAAAGGCAAGATTCAATCCTGCGTTTGCACAACGGGGTCTCACTCACCTCCCACTGACCTAAACCCCGATCCAATGAAACGTTATTCACCGAAACCTACGTTTCCGGAGTTAATTCACTCACTCACTCACCGCACCGCCCCAAACCGGGAGCCCAAGGGCGGGCGGCCTCCAAGGGCCGGCAGCCTCCAAGGGCCTCGAGCCCCCCACCGAGTTCAGGCTCTGGGGTAAGGGACAGCGCCAAAGGCGTCGGGAGAAGAGCTCTAACGTCGCAGAAAATTTTGGGCGCCTCCAGAGCAAGCCACTTACCGAGCGAACACATTGGGGTACTGGCTGCGCTGGAAAACGCTCTCCAGCTCCTTCAGCTGCAGCCGGCGGAACGAGCAGCGGTGGAAGCGTGGCTGCCTGTCCGAGGGCTGCGGATCCTCCCCGTCCGCCTGCATCGGCTCCTGTGGAAACTCCTCCCCGTCGCCGTCGCCGCCGCCGCCGCCGCCCTTCAGCATCTCGTCGACCACCGGGTCGGGAGCTCCCGCCCCAACCTGGCCCTGTTCTGCTGTCGCCGCTCCCGGCTCGGGTTCTGATCCCGACTCCTCCTCGACGGCGGCACCTGTTGCGATGCCCGAGACCTCGGTGGGGTTCGTCTCTGGAAAGGAAAAAGACAAGAAGTCTGGGCGTCGGAGCGCCGAGTGTGCGGAGCGGCGGGAGGCGCAGGCCCGCGACCTGAGAGGCGACGGCGACCGTGCCGCAGCCGCGTCCCGTCCACTCGCCTCGCCCAGGGAAAGGGCCTTTCCCTCGAGTTCGCCAGAGCACCTATCCCGCTCCGGGCACTGACCAGGTTCTTCCTGGAGCTCGTCGACTCCCAGGCTGAGGTAACCGGAGTCTTCGTGGTGGCTTCTGGGCTCACGGTCCATGTCGCTAGCTCTGTCCAACCAGCTGTGTGGCTCGGCCAACTCCGCGCTGTTGACGGCGGCGATCCCGAGGTCCGGTTCGCGGCGGTGGGAGTTTATAGCTGATCTGCGGCCGTTGACGCCCACGCCGACGCGCTAGCTATTCGGCGTCGACTACGCGACTCCCCAGGAACGGCGCGTGCGGTGGGCGTAGCCGTTGGGGCATGCACGTGGACAGGGCATGGCCATAGAGTAGAGGGATGCGCGTGGGGAGAGTCCTGGCAGGGGGCGAGCGGGTGGGGGCGCGCGAGCTCCCACTTGTGGCTGAGCTGAATACTCCCGGCTATTGCCTTGGGGCGGTCCTGAACTAGGGGCTTCTCCGGATTGTGCGAGCTGACTTGGGACGGGAGAGGGGGTTTGGGAATGAGACCTCAATGTGGCGTCCCGGGAGCCTGGGAGAAATGTTGGGAGAACGTCTCTCCGCCTGGCCTTCGATGGGCTCAGGCTTGTTGCCATTAGTTCCTCCCCACCCCCAACCCCCTGCCCCCGGAGCGGGAGACGCAGAGATGGGACTGGAGAAACCGTGGGGCCCCAGCAACCCCAGCCGGCTGAGACGACAGTCGTCCCCCCTTGTCGCGTGAGCTCTGAGAGCGACTCCCCTCTGAGAAGTTGGTAATTAGTGGATGGGACTGTGATTCTGTTCCATTAGCTCTCACAGTCCACGAAACGGGCTAGTGATAAAGATGGAAAGATTAGGTGGGAGCCTACTTGCTGGGTTTTTGCAATAAGGCACTAAAAGCAGAGCCCGTCTCGTTCCCTGGGAGGTACTGGGGGCAGGAAATTGGGGCTGTATTTGCAGAGCACACAGTGTCCTCGGATGCCTGCTGCGAGAAATCCAGCCTGTTCCTTGCAAATGCAACAAGTAATCCAAATTTGTACTAACCTACGTCAGAGGGCAAGTGTAGAACACTGCGCGCGGGCCTTGCTTTGGCCCTGGACGCGATTATGGAGGATACAGCATCTGCTTTGCTGTGCTCCGCTACCGCGTCTGGGGCTGCCGGCCCTCTGCAAAAGTGCACGGGGTTCTTATGCTGGGCGCTGTGTGCACTGGGTTGCTGTTGTTTGGTCGCTCAGTCGTGTCCGACTCTGCAACCCCCTGGACTATAGGCCGCCAGACTCGTCTGTCCGTGGGATTCTCCAGGCAAGAAGACTGGTGTGGGTTGCCATTCCCTTCTCCGGGGGAATCTTCCCGACCCAGGGATGGAACTGCGTCTCCTGCATTGGCAGGCGGATTCCTTACCGCCGAGCCACCTGGAAAGCCCCTGGACTTGGGTTAAATGCCTCTTTTTCTTCTTTGCCTCCTCTAAGGGTCTGACACGACTGAAGCGACTTAGCAGCAGCAGCTGCAGTCCCCTCTTTAGCGCCCACCTTTCCCCTGCTCACCCTCTTCTTTCTCCTCATCTCGCTCCCTTTATTTGGGACCATCTTCCAGAAATCTTGTTCTCCACCCTACTCACCTCACCTACAAATGAACAGTTTGGGCTTGGGATTAGTTATAACCGGAGAAACCTCTAACGGTTATGGTCCTGGTGTTCCCTAGCCTAGTTAGGATATCCGTTACTACTCAGGTCGTGTGACAGCTTTTTGTAATGTGGATGCAGCCCTCTAAATAAACTCACCTAGGGAAGATTTATATAGAGATAACTACCTGTAGCTAGACTAAGTAGGTGAAGGCAGGAAGCTGGAAAACCCTTTTTTGTCGAACTCAAAATCATATTTCTAATAGAATTTATAAGTTAGGACTATAGACAATTTGTGGTACCTAGGTAACTACCTATCTAGGAATAAGTGGAGACAACTAGAAACCTACTTGAAGTCAGGATGCTGAAAATATTAAATTAATATTTCTTCTGGAAGAAATTATTTAAATGTAGGTAATTAGTGGTACCTATATAAATATGTAACGAGAGAGCTATAAACAACTAAAAACCTACTTAAGACTCCCAAACTGAAAACTTTCACGCCTAAAATCTTTGTTTTTCTTGGAGGAATGTGCTATTACTATAAGTTAATAGTGGTAATTAGGTGTATAGTTAACTATGGATAACTAGAGAGAAGTAGAATAAGTTGTTAAAGGTGAGACTGTTACAACCTCACCAGAGCCATGACAGGCTCAGAGAGGTGCACTAGGCCAAAAATAATCCCTGAGTCATGCTTCCAGGGCTTCCCGGGATGATAACTCTGGCCAATCAGAGAGATGATAACTCTGGCCAATCAGAGGGATGATAACTGGCCAATCAGTAAATACCAGGAAACCCCTGCAGCCAATCAACCCTTGCCAACTCCCTGTCTTTGTTCTAAACTTATAAATGCTGCTGTAAATCTGGGCTTGGGCCTCTTGTTCTACTCCACTGTGTTGGATGTGATAAGAGCTCTGGCTCGAGCTAGCAATAAACCCCTTTATGCTTTTGCATTGCTGTGGATGTCTTATTCTCTCAGTTTTGGGGACTCGGACACTGGGCATAACAGAGACCTAGAAAACGCCTTTGAGAATTTGAGAAAATTCCTTCTCAATTATCAATGATTATTCTAGATAATGACCTATAGATATTTCAGTAGTACTATAAGTCGTGAACTAGAGATAACTGTGGAGCTTTTGAATTGTGGTGCTATAGAAGACTCTTGGGAGACCCTTGGACAGCAAGGAGATCAAACTAGTCAATCCTAAAGGAAATCAACCCTGAATATTCATTGGAAGGACTGATGCTGAAGCTGAAGCTCCAATACTTTGGCCACCTGATGAGAAGAGCTGCTGCTGCTGCTAAGTCGATTCAGTCGTGTCCGACTCTGTGCGACCCCATAGAAGGCAGCGTACCAGGCTCCTCGGTCCCTGGGATTCTCCAGGCAAGAACACTGGAGTGGGTTGCCATTCCCTTCTCCAATGCATGAAAGTGAAAAGTGAAAGTGAAGTTACTCAGTCGTGTCCGACTCTTAGCAACCCCATGGACTGCAGCCCACCAGGCTCCTCCGTCCATGGGATTTTCCAGGCAAGAGTACTGGAGTGGGGTGCCATTGCCTTCTCCGAGAAGAGCTGACTCATTGGGAAAGACCCTGATGCTGGGAAAGATTCAGGCCAGGAGGAGAAGGGGTTGACAGAGGATGAGATGGTTGGATGGCATCATCGACTCAATGGACATGAGTTTGACCAAACTCTGGGAGATAGTGAAGGACAGGGAAGCCTAGTGTGCTGTAGTTCATGGGGTCACAAAGAGTTGGACATGACTTGTGACTGGACAGCAACAACAAAGAGATAACTAGAAATAACAAATATTTTTTCAGCTCACAGTTTTATTGTTTGACTAACAAGTCAAGTGACACAGACATCTAGTGGTACCTAGGTTATAGCTTGGGGGTTATGTATTTCCTTTTTTAAGGAGATAGTGAAAGTATTTAGAACATACATGTCATGATAACTGTAACTATTTTTTCAAAGTTCACGAGACAGAGAAAGCAAACATGGGAACATATACAAATGTTTGAAATATAGGTGAGAGTTGTGCCAGCGCACTGTTTTGGTATTTCTTCAACTTTCTCGTGTGCTTGAAACGATTTACCAAACCAAACCCTGTTATTTTGTTGTAGCCACGTATTCCGGGACACAAACTCATTCAGAAGGACAATGTAGATAGTGAAGCGCAGTTTATTACACCGGCGGGCCCAAGGCAGAGTCTCCTGTTAGCCAAGGACCCTGACCAGTTTTTGTGACAACCTTATATACCCTAAGTGCATAAGGTTCCCTGAAACTAGTCTGAACAAAGGAGAAAGAAAGATACAATCAAAGTTAACTTGTGATTCATATGCCTTAAGCCTAGGTAGTGGATAATTATTAATAGACTTGTGGTCATTCCCCAATAAGCATAATCATGATTCTATTCAGTTACACAGATAATTAGGATATTCTTTTAGGCGATGGAGAGTGGGGGCCTGGTTTTCCAGTTGGTAAGTCGTTTCCATAGATACTGGGCATATAGCTCACAGTCTGGCCCAAGATGAAGTCCTGCTTTCAAGATAGAGCCTGTTCTGTTTCTTCCTTCAATTTGTTCAGTTTCCTCCCAGGTTAAAGAACTAGTGCAGGGGCTTCCCCGGTGGTCTAGTGGTTGGAAATCCACCTGCCAATGCAGGGGACACGGGTTCGAGCTCTGGTCTGGGAAGATTTCACGTGCTACGGAGCATCCGAGCCCAGGTGCCGTAACTACTGAAGCCTGAGCACCTAGAGCCTGTGCTCTGCAACAAGAGAAGCCACTGCAATGAGAAGCTGGTGTACTGCAGCGAAGAGTAGCCCACACACAACAACGAAGACCCAGCGCTGCCAAAAATTAAATGAATATTTTTTTTAAAAGAACTAGTGCAGGAAGAATCATGTGCATCTCATGACCATGTTTTCCTCCCATTCTCCTTGGACCTTCTGAGAGATATGATGACTTGCTCCTGGCTGTGCTGCCAGCTATTGATAGGAGAGCCAGGCTCCACCACGGGAATGTGTGCCAGCTGCAATTATATGGAGATTTTCTGCATATAAGATGTTACAATGTGTGAACTTGAGGAGCCAGAAAAAAAGCCTCTTCATCTTAATGGTAACTTTTAAATAAATTAAATATTTATTTGGTGTGCTGAGTCTTAGTTGCAGCATGTGGGATCTTCCCTTTGGAACCCAAGATCTTAATAGCTGCAGCATGGGAACTCTTAGTTGTGGCATGTGGGATCTAGTTCCCCGACCAGGGATCAAACCCTGGGCAGCCTGCATTGAGAGTGCAGAGTCTTCGCCACTGAGCCACCAGGGAAGCCCCAAAGCCATCTCTCCCTTGTGTCCATGGTGCACATCTTTGATTAATCATCGAGCACTTTCCCACAGTAACCAGAGATAGTCTTGGAATCTTCTTGAACACCATGTATTCATTTGCCATTTCTGCCAAAACAAATTAACACAAAGTTAGTCACTGAAGAACTTCCCTGGTAGCTCAGATGGTAAAGAAACCACCTGTAATGCAGGAGACCTGGATTCAGTCGTTGGGTTGGGAGGATCCCCTGGAGAAGGGAATGACAACCCCCTCCAGTATTCTTGCCTGGAGAATTCCATTGACAGAGGAGCCTGCCTGGAGTCACAGTCCATGGGGTCACAAAGAGCGACTAACACTAACTAGTGACTTAAAGTAATTCAATGTATTCTTTCCCAATTGTGTAGTTTGATAGCGCAGGTAAAATGTCGTTCAGCTGAATCCTCTGTTGAGAGTGTCACAAGGCTGAAATCAAGGTGTCAGCAGAGTTGCTCTCCTTCCTGGCGGCTATGGGGATTTATTTGCTCCCAAGGTCAAATTCAAATGGTTAGTAGGAGTCATTTCCTTGTGGTTGTGGGACTGAGGACCTCGTTTTCTTGTCTGTCAGCTGGGAGTCAGTTTTTGCAACTAGACACTGCCCTCATTCCTTCTCATGCTTTTCTTTTTCTTTTTAGACTGGTGGTATGATTTTGATTTATCAAAGATTGCAATTTATTTTAAACCAAAAAGTTGACCTTTACACAATGTAAGGTTAAAAAACACCAAATACATGAACATGAAGGAAATAGAAGGAACAGATGAACAGAAATAAAACTAGAAGAAAAACTGATAAGTAGTAGTATAGAAATTATATTTCAATAAAGCTGCTTCCTGAAACAAAAGAGAAAGTTATGATAGTACCTATTAATATATTATTGAGTAGTTAAGTTTAAGAATTTTAATGTATGAAGCACCTAGAGCAGTAACATGCAAAAACATTAGCTACCATTATATTTTTACTGCTAGTATTAAAACTTAAACTATTGTCATCAAAAGGAAATTAGTGATATTGCCATTAGTAAATATATTGCTCATGCTCAATCGCTCAGTCACGTCTGACTTTTTGCGACACCGAGGTCTTTGGCCCTCTAGGCTCCTCTGTCCGTGGGATTTTCCCAGCAAGAATACTGGAGTGGGTTGCCAGTTCCTCCTCCAAGGGATCTACTGAACCCAGGGATCAAATCCTGGTCTCCTGCATTACAGGCAGATTCTTTGCTGCTGAGCTACTGGGGAAGTCTAGTAATATATTACTGACACAGAATAATCTGGGACTTGATTCAGGACCTGCCTCTTGAGAAACCTGTATGCAGGTCAGGAAGCAACAGTTAGAACTGGACATGGAACAACAGACTGGTTCCAAATAGGAAAAGGAGTATGTCAAGGCTGTATATTGTCACCCTGCTTATTTAACTTACATGCAGAGTACATCATGAGAAACGCTGGGCTGGAGGAAGCACAAGCTGGAATCAAGATTGCTGGGAGACATATCAATAACCTCAGATATGCAGATGACACCACCCTTATGGCGGAAAGTGAAGAACTAAAGAGCCTCTTGATGAAAGTGAAAGAGGAAGAAGCACGAGCTGGAATCAAGATTGCCAGGAGAAATATCAATAACCTCAGATGTAAGGTAGAGTTTGGGCCAAGGCAGAAAGAGGAAAGACGACCTTTATTCAGGCAAGGAGGGGCGACAGTCGGCCTAATGACCAGGCTGAGCGTGGAGAGGGATCAGGGAGGCTCCATATTTGTCGGGAGGCTTATGGAAGCGATAAGGGAAACGTTAATCAGGCAGGATGTTTTGGGTATTTTTTAGTTGAGATGGCATTTGTAGTTGGGCAGGGGGTGATAAGTTTTCTGGGCAGGTGTAGGGGGTGGAAGGTTTCTGGACAGGGAGTGATAAGTCCCAGATAGATGCAACCGGCCTAGAGCATCAGGGCGAGACCTAAAGTTCTGTTTTGTTTTCTCCGAAGTTAGATGATTCAGCAAGGGCCTTTGAAACTGTTGTTTTCTTTTCTAGGCCCAAAAGACTCCTTCATCAGATATGCAGATGACACCACCCTTATGGCAGAAAGTGAAGAGGAACTCAAAAGTCTCTTAATGAAAGTGAAAGAGGAGAGTGAAAAATTGCCTTAAAGCTCAACATTCAGAAAACTAAGATCATGGCATCTGGTCCCATCACTTCATGGCAAATAGATGGGGAAACAGTGGAAACAGTGTCAGACTTTATTTTTCTGGGCTCCAAAATCACTGCAGATGGTGACTGCAGCCATGAAATTAAAAGACACTTGCTCCTTGGAAGGAAAGTTAAACCAACCTAGACAGCATATTAAAAAGCAGAGATATTATTTTGTAAACAAAGGTCTGTCTAGTCAAGACTATGGTTTTTCCAGTAGTCACATATGGATGTGAGAGTTGGACTATAAAGAAACCTGAGTGCCAAAGAATTGATGCTTTTGAACTGTGGTGTTGTAGAAGACTCTTGAGAGTCCCTTGGACTGCAAGGAGATCCAACCAGTCCATCCTAAAGGAAATCAGTCCTGGGTGTTCATTGGAAGGACTGATGCTGAAGCTGAAACTCCGATACTTTGGCCACCTGATGCAAAGAGCTGACTCACTCGAAAAGACCCTGATGCTGGGAAAGACCCTGATTTGGCTACCTGATGCAAAGAGCTGACTCACTCGAAAAGACCCTGATGCTGGGAAAGACCCTGATGCAGGAGGAGAAGGGGATGACAGAGGATGAGATGGTTAAATGGCATCACCGACTCAATGGACATGAGTTTGGGTAACCTCTGGGAGATGGTGATGGACAGGGAGGCCTGGCATGCTGTGGTTCATAGGGTTGCAAAGAGTTGGACACAACTGAGCGACTGAACTGAACTGAACTGATTCAGGCATATACATAAGAATGTGTTGCTTAGTAAAGTAGGAATTTCAAATTAGGCAGTCAAAGATAGTTTTTCAATAAGTAGTACTAAATTTTTTTTCATGTTTCTGGAAGAAAATAAATTGGGTCTACCACAGTCCACACAGGAAATACAGTATATGAAAATTATATATTTAAATGTTTTTTAAAAGCAGTACATTTCAGAAGAAATTTAGGAAGTTTGTACATAATCAAGAATTTGAGGAGACTTTAAACAAGTTAGGAAATCAAGAAATTATTTTTTAAATCAGAATCCTTTAGCTACCTAAAAAAATTTTTACAGCAAAAGATGAAAAATTAATGTAGAATAACCATTTGATAGATGTAAACACATTTGATTATGTATGGGTACAGTTCAGTTCAGTTCAGTTCAGTTGCTCGGTCGTGTCCGACTCTTTGCAACCCCATGAATCGCAGCATGCCAGGCCTCCCTGTCCATCACCACCTCCTGGAGTTCACTCAGATTCACGTCCATCGAGTCAGTGATGCCATCCAGCCATCTCATTCTCTGTCATCCCCTTCTCCTCCTGCCCCCAATCCCTCCCAGCATCAGAGTCTTTTCCAATGAGTCAACACTTCGCATGAGGTGGCCAAAGTACTGGAGTTTCAGCTTTAGCATCATTCCTTCCAAAGAAATCCCAGGGCTGATCTCCTTGCAGTCCAAGGGACTCTCAAGAGTCTTCTCCAACACCACAGTTCAAACGCATCAGTTCTTCGGTGCTCAGCCTTCTTCACAGTCCAACTCTCACATCCATACATGACTACTGGAAGAACCATAGCCTTGACTAGACGGACCTTTGTTGGCAAAGTAATGTCTCTGCTTTTGAATATGCTGTCTAGGTTGGTCATAACTTTTCTTCCAAGGAGTAAGCGTCTTTTAATTTCATGGCTGCAGTCACCATCTGCAGTGATTTGGGAGCCCAACAAAATAAAGTCTGACACTGTTTCCACTGTTTCCCCATCTATTTGCCATGAAGTGATGGGACCAGATGCCATGATCTTCGTTTTCTGAATGTTGAGCTTTAAGCCAACTTTTTCACTCTCCTCTTTCACTTTCATCAAGAGGCTTTTTAGCTGCTCTTCACTTTCTGCCATAAGGGTGATGTCATCTGCATATCTGAGGTTATTGATATTTCTCGGCAATCTTGATTCCAGCTTGCATTTCTTTCAGTCCAGCGTTTCTCATGATGTATTCTGCATATAAGTTAAATAAGCAGGGTGACAATATACAGCCTTGACGTACTCCTTTTCCTATTTGGAACCAGTCTGTTGTTCCATGTCCAGTTCTAACTGTTGCTTCCTGACCTGCATGCAAATTTCTCAAGAGGCAGGTCAGGTGGTCTGGCATTCCCATCTCTTTCAGAATTTTCCACAGTTGATTGTGATCCACACAGTCAAAGGCTTTGGCATAGTCAATAAAGCAGAAATAGATGTTTTTCTGGAACTCTCTTGCTTTTTGATGATCCATTGGACGTTGGCAATTTAATCTCTGGTTCCTCTGCCTTTTCTAAAACCAGCTTGAACATCAGGAAGTTCATGGTTCACATATTACTGAAGCCTGGCTTGGAGAATTTTGAGCATTACTTTACTAGCATGTGAGATGAGTGCAATTGTGCAGTAGTTTAAGCATTCTTTGGCATTGGCTTTCTTAGGGATTGGAATGAAAACGGACCTTTTCCAGTCCTGTGGCCACTGCTGAGTTTTCCAAACTTGCTGGCATATTGAGTGCAGCACTTTCACAGCATCCTCTTTCAGGATTTGAAACAGCTCAACTGGAATTCCATCACCTCTACTAGCTTTGTTCATAGTGATGCTTTCTAAGGCCCACTTGACTTCACATTCCAGGATGTCTGGCTCTAGATGAGTGATCACACCATTGTGATTATCTGGGTCATGAAGATCTTTTTTGTACAGTTCTTCTGTGTATTCTTGCCACCTCTTCTTAATCTCTTCTGCTTCTGTTAGGTCCATACCATTTCTGTCCTTTATCGAGCCCATCTTTGCATGAAATGTTCCCTTGGTATCTCTAATTTTCTTGAAGAGATCTCTAGTCTTTCCCATTCTGTTCTTTTCCTCTATTTCTTTGCACTGATCACTGAAGAAGGCTTTCTTATCTCTTCTTACTATTCTTTGGAACTCTGCATTCAGATGCTTATATTTTTCCTTTTCTCCTTTGCTTTTCGCCTCTCTTCTTTCCACAGCTATTTGTAAGGCCTCCCCAGACAGCCATTTTGCTTTTTCTGCATTTCTTTTCCATGGGGATAGTCTTGATCCCTGTCTCCTGTACAATGTCTCGAACCTCATTCCATAGTTCATCAGGCACTCTGTCAGTCTAGGCCCTTATATCTATTTCTCACTTCCACTGTATAATCATATGGGATTTGATTTAGGACATACCTGAATGGTCTAGCGGTTTCCCCTACTTTCCTCAATTTGAGTCTGAATTTGGTAATAAGGAGTTCATGAGTGGACCACAAATGTTAGCTATTTTTAAGCCTATTTATTATCACTGAGATAAAGCAAACTTAACATTTATCTATGACCGACACACTCTGATCATTTTGGTTACAGCTCAGTTACCAGACGCTATTGTATGCCAGGGCTTTTATATGTATTTTTGCTAATGGAGTCCCTGAGGCCCAGAAAGAGGAGGAAATGGACCATTGAGAGCAAAACTAACAACACCTCTGACCTCCTTTATAGAAGCAGAGAGATGTATTCTTTGCCCAGAGTCCATGGCTTCCACTGCTCCTGTACTTGCCATCAGCACAGGGCCATCTAAACTCACCCATTAAAAACAATTGATCATTATGCTCAATCAATGGACAAACCCTGTGGATATTTTATGATGGATAAGGAAGCGAGACAGCTGCTGCAAGGGAGAAATGAAAAAGGGCAGAGACACAGAAGGGGGTAAAGGCTCCCCCTGAGAGTAAATACCTGATTGGTTAACAAACTACTTACCAGGAAACTGGTCATCTTTGACTTGGCGCCACAGGGGATGTTATCACTGACTACTAAATTACTAATGGGCTCTCAAGGATTTGGAACAGCAGTGTCCTATACTTGAAAAGAGGGTGCATCTTTTTGTTTTCCACTTTGATATTTATTTGGGGGCAACATTCTGAGTCTCTCTGACAGAAAATCCCCTCACCCCTGAAGAGGAAAAATTGAAATTTTACATAACCTCTTGCTCCTTCTGCCTCTGTAACTCAGCTTGCTCCTTGCAAAGTCTGGATCACATATGTCTCAGAAAGTGGGGACTCACAATACTAGGAACTGGAGCTTATCTCACTCGCCCTTGTCCTGCTCTTTGCAATCACCCAGCCCCTGCAAACCCACAAACCTGCTTAATCATGCCTGTCTGTGTATAAAAACTCTGTAACCCCTTTGTTTGGGGCTCAGAGCTTGGAGTGTTAACTTCTCTGGGCCCGCCAGCATAATAAACCTGAGTTCTCCAACTCTCCAAGTGTGGTGCTTGGTTTCTTGGGTACTGGTTTCTGCAACATTTCTGGAAGCCCCAGTGAGATTCCAACCATGCTAGCCCCTTGAGTCGCCAGACTGGTGGCTCGGCCGGGCTGGAGCCAAGGAACCCTGAGATGAACGAGAAGGCGCACCACCTGATGGTATTCCAGGTTCTCTTTTGGACCAGTGTTCTGACTCTCTGGATGGCTGAGTCCTGACTGGACTCATTGGAGGGATGCACCAACTCACCAGGAATGGCTACAGCATAAGGTAAGGCCTCGGGGCTGGTCCCCAGTCAGGACCTACCCCAAGGGGTAGAAGAGGAGACTGATTACCTCCTTGCGCTCCCAGGAAGGGAGCATTAGATAGGGAGAACTGAGGACTCAGGAGAAGGGAGGCATTGTGATAGCCTCTGAATGATTGTGAGTGCGTGATTGCTGATTGAACAGTGAGAGACATTTTTCTTTCTGGAAACTGAAAAACCAATTCTTTTTGCATATGCAATTAAAAACAACTAGCTTGGAAACAACTAGCAAAAAGCTTGAAGTGAACCCTTTCCATGTCCTTGAAATACACAGCCAACTTTGCCTGAGACCTCAGCCTTGGGCAAATTAGAACTTCAAGCAAAGAAAAAAAAAAAGGGGTCAAAGAGATATTTTAAATCTCAAACAGAAAACTATAAGATCTTTGTCAGTCTGTGTGTCTGGATTTATGTATGTCTCAGTGTATGCCTTTTGTTTTTTTTCTGATAATATTGTTGAAGTTGTAAATGAGTTCTAATTTAATTGGCCTAAAGAAATGTAAGCACTTACAAATCAAACAATTAAAATACAAGAAAAATTAAGCTAAATAAACTTAAGATTCACATGATCTGGGAAATATTCAATATTAAATATCTAGTATTAATGTTTGTTTGCTAATCTAATAAGGAAAGTAGGATGTATGTTTTTAATAAAGAAGGTACAAAAATAAAATTATATTTTATAAAAGAAAAAAAAAGTAGGTCTGACTTACAGGTGGCTGTTACAGAAAGTGATTAAAAAGTTTGTGGAAAGTGGAACCTGAAAAAATTTTTGTGCATGGTTAGGACTGACTAAGTTTAAAATAAATTTAATTAAGTTTACCTAAATGAGTTTAAAGTAAGCTGGTGCAAAACTTGAATTTGGCCGTTCTCTCTGTTAAGAGGACATAATTTCTTCAAATGCTGAACTGCTTTTAATAATAGATTTAAGTTTCTTTACCTTCTAATTGATCTGTTCTATATTTACCTTTGAAATCTTTTGTTAACTTTGGCTAAGTAAATAACTCATTTTACAGTAATTTATATGATCCTACCTGACTAAGTATTATAAACTCTTTTGACATTTATTGACAAAACTTCCTAAATAACTTGATTTCTAGCTAACCTTGGGGTGCTTCAGAGGGCCCCTGAGACATCCCAAAGAGCTATTAAGCTACCTAGGTTCATTGGACATGTTAAATTACATGAGAAGTACTGTTGAAGGGGTGATAAATCTTTTCAGGTTATACTGTATGGTTGATGTTACTAACATAGAAATCCTAAAATTATGTGAAATTCATATAGATCTGATATGCCCTGATAAAATATGGTCAATTATGATTCTAATTATCATATTAAAGTGTTATGACCAGGTTTCTTTGTCAATTGCAATAAAATCAGATTTTAAACATGCCTTCTATGGTTTTACTCTCATGCCTTTAGAAGAATACTGCTAGTTCTTCAAAATTTATGGAAAAGACTTTCTAAAGATTAAGCAGATAAACAAATTTTGTTATTAACCATAAGCTGGTACCAGACTGGAATTTGGTCTTTTCTCTGTTTAGAGAACAAAGTTTTCTTAGAATGCAGCTTTTGATAACAGATTATGAGTTTCTTTGCCTTTAAGTGATTCATATTTGTTTTTAAAATCTTTTTGTTACTTTGATAAAGTAAATAAACATTATTTAAGATTATGGTACATGTAGACAAAGCTCATTCTGCTTCTACAAAAAATAACCCCTCACAGTAAGACTTTTGCTATCCTGATGTCCTTAAAACATGGCAATAGTCTGCTCCTAAATCAGGAAATTAAAAATGGATAAACAACAGCTAAAAATCAAAGAGCCAGGGTTATGGGAAATGCAAGATGGCCACTTGGCTTTCACTGGCTCCCTGACAGATCTCATTTTCATTTGATGGGTTAAAGCCTTCCCTGGCTACAGTGTTAATGCCCTCACAATGAGTTCTTCACAAAAAGAAAAAAAATGTTTCACTGAATATTAAGTTCTAGTTTTGTTAATTAAGGTCTGTGCTTACTAAGACTCATTTCTAAGATAGTTCCTTGTTATGTTATACTGCTAAAAAGGTTAATTAAGTTATTAAAAATGACACTCTAAGATTGTTTCTAAAGCTTATCTCAGTAACCAATCTTTGGATAAAGGTCAGATGCTCCATGATGTACAACCAGGAGATGAACACTTGGCTGTAATCATTTAACTGAGTCAGATGACCTGGGGTATACTGGGCTATACCCAATGAAAGTTCTTGACTTAAATTCTTGCTTGTGACCTTACTAATAACTGCTAGCTATATTATTTTCTCTGTAGCTTGCTTCAGATTATTTCTTACATTACCAATGTGTGACTGAGCCTGTGATAAAATGCTGATATGCAGTTCCATATGAAGTCAATAGTTGTAACTCTAGATATGGGAAGAAGCAACAAGAGGAAATATTTCCCTGGACCAAGAGGGAAATAAGACAGGTATGGTCCAGAGACTTTTGCTACTTACAAGGCTTGGTCTAGTAACAACACATTGAGTGGCCTGTCAGTGGAATCTTTGTTAGACCTGGGAATGAGCCTTCCCAGCACTGTGGGACACAATGACCATGAAATGCCCCCAGAACATGGTCAAATATGTGGCTGTGAAGGGGCTCTGCTGACTGGAAGTTGGCCCTTGCCAGCTACCTCTACAAAGATTAAATCATGACCACTACAAGATGCTTATCTTCCACACTCCCTTGAAAGGAGTTCAGGGTGGAGACAAAAAATAAGGCACTCTGCCCTGGGAAAAACCCGGAAAACAGGCCTTCAGATCGTCAGATGTTATCAGGTGAAGATTTTTATGAGTCCAAATTCTTGCATCTTTCTCACTAGAGAAACACTAATGTCACCAACCAGTGTCTGGACCTGGTTCTCCTGGCTAACCCCACAACAGCTTTTCTACATCTATTAATCTTTAACTATTTTGTTAAGTTTGTTTCTCCAAGTAGTAGTACGACAAGAATATCCCCTGGCCAACACCCAGACAGTGCTGAAACAAGCTGCCTTATTCTGTGGACTCTCACCTCCCTCTGTAAATACACCCTGAGGTCCTCAGGCCATTCTCCCTTTGAGATCTTATACGGGAGACCACCCCCAGTGATAAAAAGAAAAGCTCAAGGGAGACCACCAACAATTCCAAACACCTCCAGGCCCTGAGAAAAGTCTTCTGCCATATCGCTCGATAAACCTTAGAAAGGACACTCATTCCTTTAGGCAACTGAGTTCATCCCTATCAGCCAGGAGATGAGGTACGGGTTAAAGATGAGGGGAAAAAAACACTTCAACCAGTTTGCACTGATCCTCACACGGTCGTCCTGACAACCCCTACTGCTGTTCAAGTTATAGGTGTCATCCCTTGGATCCACCACACCGGAGTCAAGACGGCAGCTACTTCCTGTGATGAGGACACTTAGAAAGCAGTTTGGGGCCCCCAAAACCTCCTCAAGGTCCAGTTCCAAAGATAATGGCCCTCACCCACAAAGGACGCTGAGCCCTGATGTATTCACTCTTGAAGCTGACTAGTCAAGCACAGCAGAAACTTGAGGATTCTTCAGCCTTGCTCCAGCCACACTCCGGCAGCTGACTGGTCAATGCACGGTGGAAGCTTGAGGATCTGGCTATCAAAATATTGATCATATTTTTCCTACCAAACCCTGCCCTTTTAATTTCATGGCTGCAGTCACCATTTGCAGTTATTTTGGAGCCCCCAAAAATAAAGTCTGCAAACTGAAAGTGGTCAAACAGGAGATGGCAAGAGGCCTTGCTTTTAGTGAGCGTATTTAGCTATAAAAGGGTAGGTCTGTCTAGATTGTTGGGGGAAACAGGCTAGAGGCATTAATGAAGTTATTAGTGACTGAAAGAGATGTGTTTTGGTGAGGTATTGGTGACACTTTACAAAATTCATGAGAATGGGCTTTGACAATCTAGATTGAGAGGAAATAAATCTAGATTTCAATTTTCTCTATAAAAACAAAAAATTAAGTATGTTACTTAGATTTACTAAGCTATACCCTGGGTGTTTTACATGTTCTTCTTCATTTAATGAAAATCTATGAGGAAGGTGTTATCAACATTCTCATTTTACAGATGGGGAAACTGAGGCACAGAGGGAGTAGTGAAGTTACAAGGAGTGAAACAGATGATTTCTTTGAGAGAATATTTATTTATACTCAACAAACTTTGTGGAAAAGGGCATTGTCTATCTAGATTGTTGGAGAAAAAAATCAATTTCAACTTTCTCTTATAAAAAAAAGAAATGAAGTAATTTACTTAGATCTACTAAGTAACATTCTGGATGTGTCATATGCTCTGTTTCATTTCATTAAAAAAAAAGAGCACTCCCAATTTATAGATGAGTAAAAAAAAATCAAAGAGGACGGTTACTTTGGCCACCTCATGCGAAGAGTTGACTCATTGGAAAAGACCCTGATGCTGGGAGGGATTGCGGGCAGGAGGAGAAGGGGACGACAGAGGATGAGATGGCTGGATGGCATCACCGACTCAATGGACATGAGTTTGAGTGGACTCCTGGAGTTGGTGATGGACAGGGAGGCCAGGCCTGCTGCGATTCATGGGGTCACAAAGAGTTGGACATGACTGAGCGACTGAACTGAACTGAACTGAACTGAACGGAAGTAAACTTTTTGGGAGAGGACTATCCATATTGTTGGGGGAAAATACTTGTTTTCAGTTCCATATATGAAAAAAGTAAACAAAATTAAGTTTGTTCCTTAGATCTACTAAGCAATATCCTGGGTGTTGTACATGCTCTGCTTCATTTAATTCAAAATAAAATCTACAAGGAAGGTGTTAGCAACATTCCCATTTTACAGATGGGGAAACAGGCTTAATGAAGTTATTAGTGAATTAATGAAGTTATTAGTGAGTGAAAGAGATGCATTTTGGTGAGGTATTGATTGACACTTTGCAAAATTCATGAGAATGGGCTTTGACAATCTAGATTGTGAGGAAATCAATCTAGATTTCAATTAACTCTATTTAAAAAAAAAAACAAAATTAAGTAGGTTACTTAGATCTACTAAGCAATGTCCTGGGTTTTGTACACATTCTACTTCATTGAAATAAAAACTATGAGGAATATGTTATCAACATTTCAATTTTATAGATGAGAAAATTGAGATCCAGAGGCATCGATGAAGTTACTAGTAAGTGAGAGATCCTTTTTTTTTTGAGACCATATTTACCTACACTCAGTAAATTTTGTGGAAAGTGCACTGTCTATCTAGAATGTTGCGGGGGGGGGGGGAATCAATTTCAGTTACCTCTATTAAAAAGAAAAAATAAAAATTAAGTATGTTACTTAGACTACTAAGCAATGTCCTCGGTATTTTACAGTCTGCTTCATTTCAAGGAAAACAAAATCTATGAGGAAATTGTTGTCCATCTTCCTGATTATACTTCGGGAAGCTGAGACATTAATAAAATTGCTAGAAAGTGAAAGAGATGCTTTTGCTAACCGTATATATCTATACTTGGTAAACTTTGTGGGAAAGGGCATCGCCTATCTAGAATGTTTAAGAAAAAGACTTGATTTCAATTCTATTAAAAAACAAAATTAAGTATGTTACTTAAGGCTACTAAGCATGTCCTCAGTGTTTTACATGCTCTGCTTCATTTAATTCCAAATAAAATGTACCAGGAAGGTGTCATCAACATTCCCATTTTATAGATGAGCAAACTGAGACACAGAGACATTACTGTCATTACAAGTGAGGGAAATAGATGCTTTTTGTTGAGTATATTTATCTATTTAGTAGACTGTGTGGGAAAGGGCATTGTCTGGCTAAATTGTTGGGGAAAAAACCCAATTTCAATTCTATTAAAAACAAAATTAAGTGAGTTGCTTAGATCTTCTGAGCAATGTCTTGGCTGTTTTGCATGATCTTCTTCATTTAATCAAAAAGAAAATCTACGAGTATGGTGTTATCAATATTCCTGTTTTGTAGATGAGGAAACGGAGGCCCAGAGGCTTTAAGAGAGTAATTAGTAGGTGAAAGATGATGTATTGGTGAGCCTATTTATCTATACCTAATAAACTTTTTTGATAAGGGCACTGTCTATTAGATTTTTTGGGGAAAATCTCAATTTCAGTGCTACTAAAAATTTGAGAATGTCACTTCGCTCTACTAAGCATGTCCTGGGTATTTGCCATGCTCTATTTTATTTAATTAAAAACAAAAATCAGTAAGGTCAAAGAAAATCTGCAGGATATGGGATAAAACTAAAGATTTTAACACTCTTAGTAAAAAACAATATTATGTATGTGAGATCTCCTAAGCAATGGTGGGTGTTTTACATTTTAAGCTTCATTTAATTCAAAAGAAACTCTACGAGGAAGGTGTTGTCCATATTCCCATTTTATAGATGAGGAAACTGAGTCACAGAGGCAGTAATGAAGTTACAAGAAGTAAAATGGATGACTTCTTTGATAGTGTATTTATCTACACTCAAACTTTGTGGAAAAGGGCATTGTCTATCTAGATTGTTGGAGAGAAAAACTCAAGTTCAACTCTCTTGTCAAAAAAAGAAATGAAGTATTTGACTTAGATCTACTAAGTAACATCCTGGATGGATCATATCCTCTGTTTCATTTAATTAAAACAAATCAAAGAGGAAGGTGTTATCAACACTCCCATTTTATAGATGAGTAAACTGAGGCACAGAGGCATTAATGAAGTTACTAACAAGTGAAAGAGATGCTTTATGGTCAGCGTATTGATGGACACAGTAAACTGTGCAGAAATGGCACTGTCTCTAGACTGTTGGTGGAAAAAGCTCAATGTCAACTCCATCTATTAGAAACAAAACAAAATTAAGGATGATACTTAGATCTACCAAGCAAAGTCTGTCTTGTTTTACCTGCTTGTCTGCATTTAACTCAAAAGAAAAACTACAGAGAAGGTGTAATCAACGTTCCCATTTTATAGATGAGGAAACTGAGGCACAGAGGTATTAAGCTACTAGAAAGAGAAAGAGATACTTTCTGGTGAGTGTATGGTCTATACTTAGTGAACTTTGTGGGAAAGTGCATTGTCGTTCCAGATTATGGGGGAAAAAACTCGATTTCAACTCTTTCTTCTTAAAAAAAAAAAAGATTAAGTATGTTACTTACATTTCTAAGCATGTCCTTGTTGTTTTACAGAATCTCCTTCATTTAATTAAAAAAATCTCCAAAGAAGAAGGTGTTTTCAACATTCCCATTTTATACATGAGGACACTGAAGATCAGAGGTATTAATGAAGTTCCGTAAGTGAAAGAGATGCTTTTTGGTGAGCATCTTTATCTATAGTTAGTAAACTTTGAATGGATGTGAGAGTTGGACTGTGAAGAAAGCTGAGCACTGAAGAATTGATGCTTTTGAACTGTGGTGTTGGAGAAGATGCTTGAGAGTCCCTTGGACTGCAAGGAGATCCAACCAGTCCATTCTATAGGAGATCAGTCCTGGGTGTTCATTGGAAGGACTGATGCTGAAGCTGAAACACCAATACTTTGGCCACCTCATGCGAAGAGTTGACTCATTGGAAAAGACCCTGATGCTGGGAGGGATCGGGGGCAGGAGGAGAAGGGGATGACAGAGGATGAGATGGCTGGATGGCATCACTGACTCAATGGACATGAGTCTGAGTGAACTCCGGGAGATGGTGATGGACAGGGAGGCCTGGCGTGCTGCGATTCATGGGGTCTCAAAGAGTCGGACACGACTGAGCGACTGAACTGAACTGAACTGAATGGAAGTAAACTTTCTGGGAGAAGACTATCCATATTGTCAGGGGAAAATACTCGTTTTCAATTCCATATATGAAAAAAGTAAACACAATTAAGTTTGTTCCTTAGATCTACTAAGCAATGTCCTGGGTGTTGTATATGCTCTGCTTCATTTAATTCAAAATAGAATCTACAAGGAAGATGTTAGCAGCATTCCTATTTGACAGATGGGGCAACAGGCTGGAGGCATGAATGAAGTTATTAGTGAGTGAAAGAGATGCGTTTTGCTGAGGTATTTATTGACAATTTGCAAAATTCATGAGAATGGGCTTTGGCATCTAGATTGTGAGGAAATCAATCTAGATTTCAATTCTCTCTATTAAAAAACACAAAATTAAATGTGATACTTAGATCTACTAAGTAATGTCCTGGGTTTTGTACACACTCTTCTTCATTTAATTAAAAAGAAAATCTACAAGGAATATGGTATCAACATTCCCATTTTATAGATGAGAAATATGAGGTCCAGAGGCATCAATGAAGTTACTAGTGAGTGAAAGAGATCCCCTTTTTTGAGAGCATATATATGTACACTCAGTAAATTTTGTGGAAAGTGCACTGTCTATCTAGACTGTTGTGGGGGGAGAATCAATTTCAGTTATCTCTATTAAAGAGAAAAACCAAAATTCAGGATGTTACTTAGACTACCAAGCAATGTCCTTGGTGTTTTACATGGTCTTCTTCATTTCATGGAAAACAGAATCTATGAGAAAACTGTTGTCCATATTCCTGTTTATACTGCAGGAAGCTGAGACATTAATGAAATTGCTAGAAAGTGAAAGAGATGCTTTTGCTAACCGTACTTATCTATACTTGCTAAACTTTGTGGTAAAGGACATAGTCTATCTAGAATGTTTCCGAAAAAATCTTGATTTCAATCCTATAAAAAAAAAAACAAAATTAAGTATGTTACTTAAGGCTACTAAGCATGTCCTCAGTGTTTTACATGCTTTGCTTCATTTAATTCCAAATAAAATGTACCAGGAAGGTGTTATCAACATTCCCATTTTATAGATGAGCAAACTGAGACACAGAGACATTACTGTTGTTACAAGTGAGGGAAATACAGTCTTTTTGCTGAGCGTATTTATCTATTTAGTAAACTTTGTGGGAAAGGGCAAGGTCTGGATAAATTGTTGGGGAAAACCCCAATTTCAATTCTCTCTATTAAAAAAAAAATAAGTGAGTTGCTTAGATCGTCTGAGCAATGTCCTGGCTGTTTTGCACGCTCTTCTTCATTTAATCAAAAAGAAAATCTATGAGTAAGGTGTTATCAACATTCCCGTTTTATAGATGAGGAAACGGAGGCCCAAAAGCTTTAAGAAAGTAAGTAGTAGGTGAAAGATGATGTATTGGTGAGCCTATTTATCTATACTTAATAAACTTTTGATAAGGGCACTGTCTATTCGATTTTTTGGGGAAAAAACTGAATTTCAATGCTATTAAGAATTTAAGAATGTGACTTCGCTCTAAGCATGTCCTGGGTATTTGCCATGCTCTATTTCGTTTAATTCAAAACAAAAAACAGTAAGGTCAAAGAAAATCTGCAGGATATGGGATAAAACTAAAGATTTTAACACTCTTAGTAAAAAACAATATTATGTATGTGAGATCTCCTAAGCAATGGTGGGTGTTTTACATTTTAAGCTTCATTTAATTCAAAAGAAACTCTACGAGGAAGGTGTTGTCCATATTCCTATTTTACAGATGAGGAAACTGAGTCACAGAGGCAATAATGAAGTTACAAGAGGTGAAATGGATGATTTCTTTGAGAGTGTATTTATCTACACTCAATAAACTTTGTGGAAAAGGGCATTGTCTATCTAGGTTGTTGGAGAAAAAAACTCAATTTCAATTCTCTCTTGTAAAAAGCAGAAATGAAGTATTTGACTTAGATCTACTAAGTAACATCCTCGATGTGTCATATGCTGTGTTTCATTTAGTAAAAAAAAAAAAAAAAAGACCACTCCCAATTTATAGATGAGTAAACTGAGGCACAGAGGCATTAAGGAAGTTTCTAATAAGTGAAAGAGATGCTTTATGGTGGGCATATTTATGGGCACAGTAAAATTTGCAGAAATGGCACTGTAGATTGTTGGTGAAAAAAGTTCAATGTCAACTCCATCTATTAGAAAAAAAACAAAATTAGGTATGAAACTTAAATCTACCAAGCAGAGTTTGTCTTGTTTTCCCTGCTTGCCTGCATTTGATTCAAAAGAAAACCCAATACAATATTTTAAAGTAATTAACCTCCAATTAAAAAAAAAAAAGAAAAATTACAGAGAAGGTGTAATCACTGCCCTCCTTTTATAGATGAGGAAACTGAGGCCTAGCGGCATTAATGAAGTTACTAGAAAGTGAAAGAGATGCTTTTTGGTGAGTGTACTGATCTATACTGATTAAACGTTGTGGGAAAGTGTATTATTGCTCCAGATTATTGGGGAAAAAACTCGATTTCAACTCATTCTGCTAAAAAAACCCCCACAAAATTAAATGTTACTTAGACTGTTAGGCAATGTCCTCCGTGTTTTAGACGGTATGCTTCATTTAATTGAAAACAAAATCTACGAGGAAATTGTTGTCAATATTTCCATCTCTACTTCAGGAAGCTGAGGCATTAATCAAATTGGCTATAAGTGAAAGAGATGCTTTTCCTAACCGTATTTATCTATACGTAGCAAACTTTGTGGGAAAGGGCATCGTCCATCTAGAATGTTCGGGGGAAAAACTTCATTTCAGTTCTATTAAAAAAGAAACCTCAAATTAAGTATTAAATGAAACAGAGCATATGACACATCCAGGATGTTACTTAGTAGATCTAAGTAAAATACTTCCTTTCTTCTTTATATAAGACAGAGTTGAAATTGAGTTTACTTCTCCAACAATCTAGATAGACTATGCCCTTTTCCACAAAGTTTATTGAAGGTAGATAAATACAGTGTCAAAGAAATCATCTATTTCACTGCTTGCAACTTCATTACTGCCTCTGTGCCTCAGTTTCCTCAGCTGTAAAATGGGAATATTGACAACACCTTCCTCGTAGATTTTCTATTGAATTAAATGAAGCTTAACATGTAAAAACCCACCATTGCTTAGGTGATCTAACTAACATACATAATATTATATTTTTAAAGAGTGTTAAAATCTTTATTTTTACCCCACAGCCTTGTAGATTTTCTTTTACCTTACTGGTTCTTCAGTTCTGTTCAGTTCAGTTGCTCAGTCGTGTCCGACTATTTGCAACTCCATGAATCGCAGCGCGCCAGGCCTCCCTGTCCATCACCAATTTCCGAGTTCACTCAGACTCATGTCCATAGAGTCAGTGATGCCATCCAGCCATCTCATCCTCTGTCGTCCCCTTCTTCTCCTGCCCCCAATCACTCCCAGCATCAGAGTCTTTTCCAATGAGTCAACTCTTCACATGAGGTGGCCAAAGTACTGGAGTTTCAGCTTCAGCATCATTCCCTCCAAAGAAATCCCAGGGTTGATCTCCTTGAGAATGGACTCGTTGGATGTCCTTGCAGTCCAAGGGACTCTCAAGAGTCTTCTCCAACACCACAGTTCAAAAGCAACAATTCTTCTGTACTCAGCTTTCCCCACAGTCCAACTCTCATATCCATACATGACCACTGGAAAACCGTAGCCTTGACTAGATGGAACTTTTTTGGCAAAGTAATGTCTCTGCTTTCAAATATGCTATCTAGGTTGGTCATAACTTTTCTTTCAAGGATCAAGCGTCTTTTAATTTCATGGCTGCAGTCACCATCTGCAGTGATTTTGGAGCCCCCAAAATAAAGTCTGACACTGTTTCCACTGTTTCCCCATCTATTTCCCATGAAGTGATGGGACCAGATGCCATGATCTTCGTTTTCTGAATGTTGAGCTTTAAGCCAACTTTTTCACTCTCCTCTTTCACTTTCATCAAGAGGCTTTTGAGTTCCTCTTCACTTTCTGCCATAAGGGTGGTGTCATCTGCATATCTGAGGTTATTGATATTTCTCCCAGCAATCTTGATTCCAGTTTGTTCTTATTTTTCATTGAATGAAACAGAGCATGTAAAATACCCAGGACTTGCTTAGTAGAGTTAAGTAGCATACTTAATTTTTTAAGAGAATGGAAATTGAATTTTTTCCCCCAAAAAATCCAATAGACGGTGCCCTTATAAACACATTTATTCAGTAGAGATAAATAGGTTCACGAATACATCATCTTTTACCTACTAATTTCTTTCTTAAAGCCTCTGCGCCTCAGTTTCCTCATATATAGAATGGGAATGTTCATAACCCTTTACTTGTAGATTTTCTATTTGACTAAATGAAGCGGTGCATGCAAAAGAACCAGGACATTGCTTAGAAGATCTAAGCAACTCGCTTAATTTTGTTTTCAATACAGAGAATTTGAATTCAGAATTTTCCCCAACAATCTAGCCATATAATGCCCTTTCCCACACAGTTTACTAAATAGATAAATACGCTCACTGAAAAGCATGTATTTTCCCAACTAGTAACGACAGTAATGTCTCTGTGTCTCAGTTTCCTCATCTATAAAATGGGAATGTTGAGAACACCTTCCTCAAGCTTGTTCTTTGTAATTAAATGAAGCCAAGCATATAAAACACTGAGGACATGCTCAGTAGAGTTAAGTAGCATACTTCATTTGGGGTTTATTTTTTAATAGAATTGAAATCAAGTGTTTTCCCCCAAATACTCTAGATAGACGATGCTCTTTCCCACAAAGTGTGCTGCTGTTGCTGCTGCTGCTAAGTCGCTTTAGTCGTGTTCAACTCTGTGCAACCCCATAGACGGCAGCCCACTAGGCTCCTCTGTCCCTGGGATTCTGCAGGCAAGAACACTGGAGTGGGTTGCCATTTCCTTCTCCAATGCATGAAAGTGAAAAGTGAAAGTGAAGTCACTCAGTAGTGCCAGATTCGGGGACCCTATGGACTGCAGCCTACCAGGCTCCTCCTTCCATGGGATTTTCCAGGCAAGAGCACTGGAGTGGGTTGCCAATGCCTTCTCCACAAAGTGTGCTACGTATAGATAAATACTGTTAGCAAAAGCATCTCTTTCACTTAGTATCAATTTCATTAATGCCTCAGCTTACTGAAGTATAAATGGGAATATTGACAACAAATTCCTCCTATGTTTTGTTTTCATTTAAGTGAAGCCGACTAAAACACCGAGGACATTGCTTAGCAGTCTAAGTAACATACTTAATTGGGTGTTTTTTTTAGAAAAATGAGTAAATAGAGTTTTTTCCCCAATACTCTGGACCGACAATGCACTTTCCCACAAAGTTTACTAAGTATAGATCTGTACACTCACCAAAAAGTATCTCTTTCACTTTCTAGTAACTTCATTAATACCTCTGGGCCTCAGTTTCCTCATCTATAAAATGGGAATGTTGATTACAGCTTCTGTGTAGTTTTTCTTTTGATTTAAATGCAGGCAAGCAGGTAAAACAAGAAAGAATTTGCTTGGTAGATCTAAGTATCATACCTAATTTTGATTTTTTTTTTTCTAATAGATGGAGTTGACATTGAGTTCTTTTCACCAACAATCTAGAGAAAGTGCCATTTCTGCAAACTTTACTGTGTCCATAAATATGCTCACCATAAAGCATCTCTTTCACTTGTTAGGAACTTCCTTAATGCCTCTGTGCAGTTTACTCATCTATAAAAAGGGAATGTTCTTTTTTTTAAAATTAAATGAAACAGAACATATGACACATCCAGGATGTTACTTAGTAGATCTAAGTAAAATACTTCCTTTCTTCTTTATATAAGAGAGAGTTGAAATTGTGTTTGCTTCAACAACCTAGATAGACAATGCTCTTTTCCATCAAGTTTATTGAGGGTAGATAAAGACACTGTCAAAGAAATCATCTGTTCCACTGCTTGTAACTTCATTACTGCCTCTGTGCCTCAGTTTCCTCAGCTGTAAAATGGGAATATTAACAACACATTCGTCGTAGATTTTCTTTTGAATTAAATGAAGCTTAACCTGTAAAACACCCACCATTGCTTAGGAGATCTAACTAACATATATAATATTGCTTTTTTAAGAGTGTTAAAATCTTTATTTTTACCACACAGCCTTCTAAATTTTCTTTTAACTTACTGGTTCTTATTTTCATGAAAAGAAACAGAGCATGTAAAATATCCAGGACATGCTTAGTAGAGTTAAGTACCATACTTAATTTCTTTAAGAGAATGGAAATTGAGTTTTTTCCCCCAAAAATCTAATACATATTGCCCTTATCAACAAAGTTTATTAAGTATAGATAAATAGGCTCACCAATACATCAACTTTCACCTACTAATTTCCTTCTTAAAGCCTCTGTGCCTCAGTTTCCTCATATATAAAATGGGAATTTTAAAAATCCTTTACTTGTAGATTTTCTGTTGAATTAAATGAAGAGGAGCGTGCAAGACAACAAGGATATTGCATAGAAGATCTAAGCAACTCGCTTAATTTTGTTTTTAATACAGAGAATTGAAATTGGGTATTTTCCCCAACAATCTAGCCCCACAATGCCCTTTCTCACCCAGATTACTAAATAGATAAATACGTTCAACAAAAAAGCATGTATTTCCCTAACTGGTAACGACAGTAATGTCTCTGTGCCTCAGTTTCCTCATCTGTGAAATGGGAATGTTAATAACACCTTCCTCGTACATGTTCTTTGTAATTAAATGAAGCAGAGCATGTAAAACACTGAGGACATGCTCAGTAGAGTTAAATAACATACTTCATTTGGGGTTTCTTTTTAAATAGAATTGAAATCAAGTTTTTTTCCCCAAACATTCTAGATAGACAATGCCCTTTCCCACAAAGTTTACTAAGTACAGATAGCAAAAGCATCTCTTTCACTTACTAGCAATGTCTTTAATGCCTGAGCTTTCAGAAGTATAAATGGGGAAATACTGAAAACAATTTCCGGGTAGATGTTGATTTCAATTAAGTGAAGCAGACCGTCTAAAACACCTAGGAAATTGCTAAGCAGTCTAAGTAACAAACATAATCGAGTGTTTTTTTTAGTAGAATGAGTTGAAATCAAGATTTTTTTCCCCAATAATCTGGACCGACAATGCACTTTCCCACAAAGTTTACAAGTATAGATCTGTTACCTGACTAGAAAGCATCCCTTTCACTTTCTAGTAACTTCATTAATACCTCTAGGCCTCAGTGTTCTCACTTATAAAATGGGAACATTGATTACAGCTTCTGTGTAGTTCTTCTTTTGAATTAAATGCAGGCAAGCAGTTAAAACAAGACAGACTCTGCTTGGTAGATTTAAGTATCGTACCTAACGTTACTTTTTTTCTAATAAATGGAGTTGACATTGAGCTTTTTTCACCAACAATCTAGAGACAGTGCCATTTCTGCAGATTTTACTGTGTCCATGAATACGCTCACCATAAAGCAACTCTTTCACTTATTAGCAACTTCCTTAATGTCTCTGTGCCCCAGTTTACTCATCTATAAATTTGGAGTGCTTTTTTTTTTTTTTAAGTAAGTGAAAAACAGTGTATGACACATCCAGGATATTAGTTAGTAGATCTAAGTAAAATTTTTCATTTCTTCTTTTTATAAGAGAGATTTGAAATTGCATTTTTTTCCCAAAAATCTAGATAGACTATGCCCAAAGGTAGATAAATACAGTGTCAAAGAAATCATCCATTCCACTGCATGTAACTTCATTACTACCTCTGTGCCTCAGTTTCCTCATCTGTAAAATGGGAATATTGACAACATTTACCTCGTAGAATTTCCTTTAAATAAAATAAAGCTTAACATGTAAAACACCCACCATTGCTTAGGAGGTTTTACTAACCTACATAATATTGTATTTTTTAAGAGTGTTAAAATCTTTATTTTTACCCCACAGCATTGTAGATTTTCTTTTACCTTACTGGCTCTTATTTTTCATGAAAAGAAACAGAGCAAGTAAAATACGGATCGCATGGTGAGAAGAGTTAAGTAACATACTCAGTCTTTGTAAGAATATGGAAATTGAGATCTTTTCCGAAAAAATCCAATAGACGGTGCCCTTATAAACACATTTTATTCAGTATAGAAAAATAGGCTCACGAATATGTCTTTCACCTACTAATTTATTTCTTAAAGCCTCTGCACCTCAGTTTCCTCATATAAAGAATGGGAATGTTCAAAACCCTTTACTGGTAGATTTTATTTTTGATTAAATGAAACGGTGTGTGCAAAAGAACCAGGACATTGCTTAAAAGATCTAAGCAACTCGCTTAATTTGTTTTTAATACAGAGAATTGAAATTGGCATTTTTCGACTACAATCTAGCCAGACAATGCCCTTTCCCACACAGTTTACTAAATAGATAAATACGCTCACCAAAAAGCATGTATTTCCGTAACTGGTAATGACAGTAATGTCTCTGTGTCTCAGTTTCCTCATCTATAAAACGGAAATGTTGAGAACACCTTCCTCAAACTGTTCTTTGCAATTAAATGAAGCTGAGCATGTAAAACACTGAGGACATACTCAGTAGAGTTAAGTAACATACTTCATTTGGGGTTTCACTTTTTAATAGAATTGAAATCAAGTTTTTTATCCGCCAAATTCTAGAGAGACGATGCCCTTTCCCACAAAGTTTACTAAGTACAGATGAATATGGCTAGCGACAGCATCTCTTTCACGTCCTAGCAATGTCTTTAATGCCTGAGCTTCCAGAAGTATACATGGGGAAATACTGACAACAAATTCCCCGTAGATTTTGATTTCAATTAAGTGAAGCAGACCGTCTAAAACACTGAGGACGTTGCTTAGCAGTCTAAGTAACATACTCATTCCGTGTTTTTGTTTTTGTTTTTTTTTCTGGAGAAAGAGTTGAAATCGAGTTTTTTTCCCCAGTACCCTGGACCGAAAATGCACTTTCCCACAAAGTTTCCTAAGTATAGATCCGTATGCTCACCCAAAAACCAATACTTTCACTTTGTGGTAACTTCATTACCACCTCCGGGCCTCAGTTTCCTCATCCATAAAATGGGAACGTTGATTAAAAGTTTTGCGTAGGTTTTCTTTTGGGTTAAATGCAGGCAAGCAGGGAAATCAAGACAGACTCTGCTTGGTAGATTTAAGTATCATAGCTAATGTTGTTTATGTTTTCTAATAAATGGAGTTGACATTGAGCTTTTTTCTCCCACAATCTACAACAGTGCCATTTCTGCAAATTTTACTGTGTCCATAAATATGCCCACCGTAAAGCATCTCTTTCACTTCTGAGAGACTTCCTTCATGCCTGCGTGCCTCAGTTTACTCATCGATAAATTGGGAGTGCTCTTTGTTATAAAAGTAAATGAAACAGAGCATACGACACATCCAGGATGTTCCTTGGTAGATCTAAGTAGAATACTTCATTTCTTCTTTTCGTAAGAGAGAGTTGAAACTGAGTTTGCTTCTCCACCATTCTAGATAGACTATGCCCTTTTCCACAAACTTTACTGAGGGTAGGGAAATACAGCGTCAGAGAGATCATCCGTTCCACTGCTTGTTACTTCATTACTGCCTCTGTGCCTCAGTTTCCCCAACTGTAAAATGGGAAAATTGACAACACCTTCATCGTAGAGTTTCTTTTGAATTAAATGACGGTTAACATGTAGAAGACCCACCATTGCCTAGGAGGTCTAGCTAACATACGTCATATTGTATCTTTTAACAGTGATAAAATCTTTATTTTTACCCCAGAGCCGTGTCGATTTTCTTTTACCTTACTGGTTCTGATTTTTCATGAAATGAAACCGAGCAAGTACAATACGCAGCACATGGTGAGTAGAGGTAAGCAGGACACTTAGTCTTTGTAAGACAATGGAAATTGAGATTTTTCCCCCCAAATCCAATAGATGGTGCCCTTATAAACACGTTTTCTTCAGTAGAGATAAATAGGCTCACGAATACATCATCTTTCCCGACTAATTTCTTTCTGAAAGCCTCTGTGCCTCAGTTTCCTCATATCAAGAATGGGAATGTTCATAACCCTTTACTTGAAGATTTTCTTTTGATTGAATGAAGCGGTGCATGCAAACAACCAGGACATTGCTTAGAAGATCTAAGCAACTCGCTTAATTTTGTTTTCAATACGGAGAATTTGAATTCGGATTTTTCCCCAACAATCGAGCCATGGGATGCCCTTTCCCACACAGTTTACTAAATAGATAAATACGCTCACCAAAAAGCATGTATTTCCATAACTAGTCAGGACAGTAATGTCTCTGCGTTTCAGTTTCCTCATCTGTAAAATGGGAATGTTGAGAACTCCTTCGTCATACATGTTCTTTGTAATTAAATGAAGCAGAGTATGTAAAGCCCTGAGGACATGCTCCGTAGAGTTAAGTAACATACTTCATTTGGGGTTTCTTGTTTTTCAATTTTTTTTCTTTAAGCCGAAAATATACTGTTCTTTTTTTTGTAATTTTTAGTTTTACTTTATTTTACTTTACACTACTGTATTGGTTATGCCGCAGGTTTTTTTCGATCGAATTGAAATCAAGTTTTTACCCTCCCAAATTCCAGATAGACGATGCCCTTTCCCACAAAGTTTAGTAAATACAGATCAATATGGCTAGCAACAGCATCTCTTTCACGTCCTAGCAATGTCTTTAATGCCTGAGCTTCCAGAAGTATACATGGGGAAATACTGACAACAAATTCCCCGTAGATTTTGATTTCAATTAACTGAAGCAGACCGTCTAAAACACTGAGGACGTTGCTTAGCAGTCTAAGTAACATACTCATTCCGTGTTTTTGTTTCTGTTTTCTCTGGAGAAAGAGTTGAAATCGAGTTTTTTGTCCCCGGTACCCTGGACCGAAAATGCACTTTCCCACAAAGTTTCCTAAGTATAGATCCGTAGGCTCACCCAAAAGCCAACACTTTCACTTTGTGGTAACTTCATTACCACCTCTGGGCCTCAGTTTCCTCATCCATAAAATGGGAACGTTGATTAACAGTTTCTGCGTAGCTTTTCTTTTGGGTTAAATGCAGGCAAGCAGGGAAATCAAGACAGACTCTGCTTGGTAGATTTAAGTATCATAGCTAATGTTGTTTATGTTTTCTAATAAATGGAGTTGACATTGAGCTTTTTTCTCCCACAATCTACAACAGTGCCATTTCTGCAAATTTTACTGTGTCCATAAATATGCCCACCATAAAGCATCTCTTTCACTTCTTAGAGACTTCCTTCATGCCTGCGTGCCTCAGTTTACTCATCGATAAATTCGGAGTGCTCTTTCTTATAAAAGTAAATGAAACAGAGCAGACGACACATCCAGGATGTTCCTTGGTAGATCTAAGTAGAATACTGCATTTCTTCTTTTCGTAAGAGACAGTTGAAACTGAGTTTGCTTCTCCACCATTCTAGATAGACTATGCCCTTTTCCACAAACTTTACTGAGGGTAGGGAAATACAGCGTCAGAGAGATCATCCGTTCCACTGCTTGTTACTTCATTACTGCCTCTGTGCCTCAGTTTCCCCAACTGTAAAATGGGAAAATTGACAACACCTTCATCGTAGAGTTTCTTTTGAATTAAATGACGGTTAACATGTAGAAGACCCACCATTGCCTAGGAGGTCTAGCTAACATACGTCATATTGTATCTTTTAACAGTGATAAAATCTTTATTTTTACCCCAGAGCCGTGTCAATTTTCTTTTACCTTACTGGTTCTGATTTTTCATGAAATGAAACCGAGCAAGTACAATACAGAGCACATGGTGAGTAGAGGTAAGCAGGACACTTAGTCTTTGTAAGACAATGGAAATTGAGATTTTTTTCCCCCCAAATCCAATAGATGGTGCCCTTATAAACACGTTTTCTTCAGTAGAGATAAATAGGCTCACGAATACATCATCTTTCCCGACTAATTTCTTTCTGAAAGCCTCTGTGCCTCAGTTTCCTCATATCAAGAATGGGAATGTTCATAACCCTTTACTTGAAGATTTTCTTTTTGATTGAATGAAGCGGTGCATGCAAAACAACCAGGACATTGCTTAGAAGATCTAAGCAACTCGCTTAATTTTGTTTTCAATACGGAGAATTTGAATTCGGATTTTTCCCCAACAATCGAGCCATGGGATGCCCTTTCCCACACAGCTTACTAAATAGATAAATACGCTCACCAAAAAGCATGTATTTCCATAACTAGTCAGGACAGTAATGTCTCTGCGTTTCAGTTTCCTCATCTGTAAAATGGGAATGTTGAGAACTCCTTCGTCATACATGTTCTTTGTAATTAAATGAAGCAGAGTATGTAAAACCCTGAGGACATGCTCCGTAGAGTTAAGTAACATACTTCATTTGGGGTTTCTTGTTTTCAATTTTTTTTCTTTAAGCCGAAAATATATTGTTCTTTTTTTTGTAATTTTTAGTTTTACTTTATTTTACTTTACACTACTGTATTGGTTATGCCGCAGGTTCTTTTCGATCGAATTGAAATCAAGTTTTACCCTCCCAAATTCTAGATAGACGATGCCCTTTCCCACAAAGTTTAGTAAATACAGATCAATATGGCTAGCAACAGCATCTCTTTCACGTCCTAGCAATGTCTTTAACGCCTGAGCTTCCAGAAGTATACATGGGGAAATACTGACAACAAATTCCCCGTAGATTTTGATTTCAATTAACTGAAGCAGACCGTCTAAAACACTGAGGACGTTGCTTAGCAGTCTAAGTAACATACTCATTCCGTGTTTTTGTTTCTGTTTTCTCTGGAGAAAGAGTTGAAATCGAGTTTTTTTCCCCAGTACCATGGACCGAAAATGCACTTTCCCACAAAGTTTCCTAAGTATAGATCCGTAGGCTCACCCAAAAGCCAACACTTTCACTTTGTGGTAACTTCATTACCACCTCTGGGCCTCAGTTTCCTCATCCATAAAATGGGAACGTTGATTAACAGTTTCTGCGTAGCTTTTCTTTTGGGTTAAATGCAGGCAAGCAGGGAAATCAAGACAGACTCTGCTTGGTAGATTTAAGGATCATAGCTAATGTTGTTTATGTTTTCTAATAAATGGAGTTGACATTGAGCTTTTTCTCCCACAATCTACAACAGTGCCATTTCTGCAAATTTTACTGTGTCCATAAATACGCCCACCATAAAGCATCTCTTTCACTTCTTAGAGACTTCCTTCACGCCTGCGTGCCTCAGTTTACTCATCGATAAATTCGGAGTGCTCTTTGTTATAAAAGTAAATGAAACACAGCATAGGACACATCCAGGATGTTCCTTGGTAGATCTAAGTAGAATACTTCATTTCTTCTTTTCGTAAGAGAGAGTTGAAACTGAGTTTGCTTCTCCACCATTCTAGATAGACTATGCCCTTTTCCACAAACTTTACTGAGGGTAGGGAAATACAGCGTCAGAGAGATCATCCGTTCCACTGCTTGTTACTTCATTACTGCCTCTGTGCCTCAGTTTCCCCAACTGTAAAATGGGAAAATTGACAACACCTTCATCGTAGAGTTTCTTTTGAATTAAATGACGGTTAACATGTAGAAGACCCACCATTGCCTAGGAGGTCTAGCTAACATACGTCATATTGTATCTTTTAACAGTGATAAAATCTTTATTTTTACCCCCAGAGCCGTGTCGATTTTCTTTTACCTTACTGGTTCTGATTTTTCATGAAATGAAACCGAGCAAGTACAATACAGAGCACATGGTGAGTAGAGGTAAGCAGGACACTTAGTCTTTGTAAGACAATGGAAATTGAGATTTTTTCCCCCAAATCCAATAGATGGTGCCCTTATAAACACGTTTTCTTCAGTAGAGATAAATAGGCTCACGAATACATCATCTTTCCCGACTAATTTCTTTCTGAAAGCCTCTGTGCCTCAGTTTCCTCATATCAAGAATGGGAATGTTCATAACCCTTTACTTGAAGATTTTCTTTTGATTGAATGAAGCGGTGCATGCAAACAACCAGGACATTGCTTAGAAGATCTAAGCAACTCGCATAATTTTGTTTTCAATACGGAGAATTTGAATTCGGATTTTTCCCCAACAATCGAGCCATGGGATGCCCTTTCCCACACAGTTTACTAAACAGATAAATACGCTCACCAAAAAGCATGTATTTCCATAACTAGTCAGGACAGTAATGTCTCTGCGTTTCAGTTTCCTCATCTGTAAAATGGGAATGTTGAGAACTCCTTCGTCATACATGTTCTTTGTAATTAAATGAAGCAGAGTATGTAAAACCCTGAGGACATGCTCCGTAGAGTTAAGTAACATACTTCATTTGGGGTTTCTTGTTTTTCAATTTTTTTCTTTAAGCCGAAAATATATTGTTCTTTTTTTTGTAATTTTTAGTTTTACTTTATTTTACTTTACACTACTGTATTGGTTATGCCGCAGGTTCTTTTTCGATCGAATTGAAATCAAGTTTTTACCCTCCCAAATTCTAGATAGACGATGCCCTTTCCCACAAAGTTTAGTAAATACAGATCAATATGGCTAGCAACAGCATCTCTTTCACGTCCTAGCAATGTCTTTAACGCCTGAGCTTCCAGAAGTATACATGGGGAAATACTGACAACAAATTCCCCGTAGATTTTGATTTCAATTAAGTGAAGCAGACCGTCTAAAACACTGAGGACGTTGCTTAGCAGTCTAAGTAACATACTCATTCCGTGTTTTTGTTTCTGTTTTCTCTGGAGAAAGAGTTGAAATCGAGTTTTTTCCCCAGTACCCTGGACCGAAAATGCACTTTCCCACAAAGTTTCCTAAGTATAGATCCGTAGGCTCACCCAAAAGCCAACACTTTCACTTTGTGGTAACTTCATTACCACCTCTGGGCCTCAGTTTCCTCATCCATAAAATGGGAACGTTGATTAACAGTTTCTGCGTAGCTTTTCTTTTGGGTTAAATGCAGGCAAGCAGGGAAATCAAGACAGACTCTGCTTGGTAGATTTAAGGATCATAGCTAATGTTGTTTATGTTTTCTAATAAATGGAGTTGACATTGAGCTTTTTTCTCCCACAATCTACAACAGTGCCATTTCTGCAAATTTTACTGTGTCCATAAATACGCCCACCATAAAGCATCTCTTTCACTTCTTAGAGACTTCCTTCACGCCTGCGTGCCTCAGTTTACTCATCGATAAATTCGGAGTGCTCTTTTTATAAAAGTAAATGAAACAGAGCATAGGACACATCCAGGATGTTCCTTGGTAGATCTAAGTAGAATACTTCATTTCTTCTTTCGTAAGAGAGAGTTGAAACTGAGTTTGCTTCTCCACCATTCTAGATAGACTATGCCCTTTTCCACAAACTTTACTGAGGGTAGGGAAATACAGCGTCAGAGAGATCATCCGTTCCACTGCTTGTTACTTCATTACTGCCTCTGTGCCTCAGTTTCCCCAACTGTAAAATGGGAAAATTGACAACACCTTCATCGTAGAGTTTCTTTTGAATTAAATGACGGTTAACATGTAGAAGACCCACCATTGCCTAGGAGGTCTAGCTAACATACGTCATATTGTATCTTTTAACAGTGATAAAATCTTTATTTTTACCCCAGAGCCGTGTCGATTTTCTTTTACCTTACTGGTTCTGATTTTTCATGAAATGAAACCGAGCAAGTACAATACGCAGCACATGGTGAGTAGAGGTAAGCAGGACACTTAGTCTTTGTAAGACAATGGAAATTGAGATTTTTTCCCCCAAATCCAATAGATGGTGCCCTTATAAACACGTTTTCTTCAGTAGAGATAAATAGGCTCACGAATACATCATCTTTCCCGACTAATTTCTTTCTGAAAGCCTCTGTGCCTCAGTTTCCTCATATCAAGAATGGGAATGTTCATAACCCTTTACTTGAAGATTTTCTTTTGATTGAATGAAGCGGTGCATGCAAAACAACCAGGACATTGCTTAGAAGATCTAAGCAACTCGCTTAATTTTGTTTTCAATACGGAGAATTTGAATTCGGATTTTTCCCCAACAATCGAGCCATGGGATGCCCTTTCCCACACAGTTTACTAAACAGATAAATACGCTCACCAAAAAGCATGTATTTCCATAACTAGTCAGGACAGTAATGTCTCTGCGTTTCAGTTTCCTCATCTGTAAAATGGGAATGTTGAGAACTCCTTCGTCATACATGTTCTTTGTAATTAAATGAAGCAGAGTATGTAAAACCCTGAGGACATGCTCCGTAGAGTTAAGTAACATACTTCATTTGGGGTTTCTTGTTTTTCAATTTTTTTTCTTTAAGCCGAAAATATATTGTTCTTTTTTTGTAATTTTTAGTTTTACTTTATTTTACTTTACACTACTGTATTGGTTATGCCGCAGGTTCTTTTTCGATCGAATTGAAATCAAGTTTTTACCCTCCCAAATTCTAGATAGACGATGCCCTTTCCCACAAAGTTTAGTAAATACAGATCAATATGGCTAGCAACAGCATCTCTTTCACGTCCTAGCAATGTCTTTAACGCCTGAGCTTCCAGAAGTATACATGGGGAAATACTGACAACAAATTCCCCGTAGATTTTGATTTCAATTAAGTGAAGCAGACCGTCTAAAACACTGAGGACGTTGCTTAGCAGTCTAAGTAACATACTCATTCCGTGTTTTTGTTTCTGTTTTCTCTGGAGAAAGAGTTGAAATCGAGTTTTTTTCCCCCGGTACCCTGGACCGAAAATGCACTTTCCCACAAAGTTTCCTAAGTATAGATCCGTAGGCTCACCCAAAAGCCAACACTTTCACTTTGTGGTAACTTCATTACCACCTCTGGGCCTCAGTTTCCTCATCCATAAAATGGGAACGTTGATTAACAGTTTCTGCGTAGCTTTTCTTTTGGGTTAAATGCAGGCAAGCAGGGAAATCAAGACAGACTCTGCTTGGTAGATTTAAGGATCATAGCTAATGTTGTTTATGTTTTCTAATAAATGGAGTTGACATTGAGCTTTTTTCTCCCACAATCTACAACAGTGCCATTTCTGCAAATTTTACTGTGTCCATAAATACGCCCACCATAAAGCATCTCTTTCACTTCTTAGAGACTTCCTTCACGCCTGCGTGCCTCAGTTTACTCATCGATAAATTCGGAGTGCTCTTTGTTATAAAAGTAAATGAAACACAGCATAGGACACATCCAGGATGTTCCTTGGTAGATCTAAGTAGAATACTTCATTTCTTCTTTTCGTAAGAGAGAGTTGAAACTGAGTTTGCTTCTCCACCATTCTAGATAGACTATGCCCTTTTCCACAAACTTTACTGAGGGTAGGGAAATACAGCGTCAGAGAGATCATCCGTTCCACTGCTTGTTACTTCATTACTGCCTCTGTGCCTCAGTTTCCCCAACTGTAAAATGGGAAAATTGACAACACCTTCATCGTAGAGTTTCTTTTGAATTAAATGACGGTTAACATGTAGAAGACCCACCATTGCCTAGGAGGTCTAGCTAACATACGTCATATTGTATCTTTTAACAGTGATAAAATCTTTATTTTTACCCCCAGAGCCGTGTCGATTTTCTTTTACCTTACTGGTTCTGATTTTTCATGAAATGAAACCGAGCAAGTACAATACAGAGCACATGGTGAGTAGAGGTAAGCAGGACACTTAGTCTTTGTAAGACAATGGAAATTGAGATTTTTTCCCCCAAATCCAATAGATGGTGCCCTTATAAACACGTTTTCTTCAGTAGAGATAAATAGGCTCACGAATACATCATCTTTCCCGACTAATTTCTTTCTGAAAGCCTCTGTGCCTCAGTTTCCTCATATCAAGAATGGGAATGTTCATAACCCTTTACTTGAAGATTTTCTTTTGATTGAATGAAGCGGTGCATGCAAAACAACCAGGACATTGCTTAGAAGATCTAAGCAACTCGCATAATTTTGTTTTCAATACGGAGAATTTGAATTCGGATTTTCCCCAACAATCGAGCCATGGGATGCCCTTTCCCACACAGTTTACTAAACAGATAAATACGCTCACCAAAAAGCATGTATTTCCATAACTAGTCAGGACAGTAATGTCTCTGCGTTTCAGTTTCCTCATCTGTAAAATGGGAATGTTGAGAACTCCTTCGTCATACATGTTCTTTGTAATTAAATGAAGCAGAGTATGTAAAACCCTGAGGACATGCTCCGTAGAGTTAAGTAACATACTTCATTTGGGGTTTCTTGTTTTTCAATTTTTTTCTTTAAGCCGAAAATATATTGTTCTTTTTTTTGTAATTTTTAGTTTTACTTTATTTTACTTTACACTACTGTATTGGTTATGCCGCAGGTTCTTTTTCGATCGAATTGAAATCAAGTTTTTACCCTCCCAAATTCTAGATAGACGATGCCCTTTCCCACAAAAGTTTAGTAAATACAGATCAATATGGCTAGCAACAGCATCTCTTTCACGTCCTAGCAATGTCTTTAACGCCTGAGCTTCCAGAAGTATACATGGGGAAATACTGACAACAAATTCCCCGTAGATTTTGATTTCAATTAAGTGAAGTAGACCGTCTAAAACACTGAGGACGTTGCTTAGCAGTCTAAGTAACATACTCATTCCGTGTTTTTGTTTCTGTTTTCTCTGGAGAAAGAGTTGAAATCGAGTTTTTTCCCCAGTACCCTGGACCGAAAATGCACTTTCCCACAAAGTTTCCTAAGTATAGATCCGTAGGCTCACCCAAAAGCCAACACTTTCACTTTGTGGTAACTTCATTACCACCTCTGGGCCTCAGTTTCCTCATCCATAAAATGGGAACGTTGATTAACAGTTTCTGCGTAGCTTTTCTTTTGGGTTAAATGCAGGCAAGCAGGGAAATCAAGACAGACTCTGCTTGGTAGATTTAAGGATCATAGCTAATGTTGTTTATGTTTTCTAATAAATGGAGTTGACATTGAGCTTTTTTCTCCCACAATCTACAACAGTGCCATTTCTGCAAATTTTACTGTGTCCATAAATACGCCCACCATAAAGCATCTCTTTCACTTCTTAGAGACTTCCTTCACGCCTGCGTGCCTCAGTTTACTCATCGATAAATTCGGAGTGCTCTTTTTTATAAAAGTAAATGAAACAGAGCATAGGACACATCCAGGATGTTCCTTGGTAGATCTAAGTAGAATACTTCATTTCTTCTTTTCGTAAGAGAGAGTTGAAACTGAGTTTGCTTCTCCACCATTCTAGATAGACTATGCCCTTTTCCACAAACTTTACTGAGGGTAGGGAAATACAGCGTCACAGAGATCATCCGTTCCACTGCTTGTTACTTCATTACTGCCTCTGTGCCTCAGTTTCCCCAACTGTAAAATGGGAAAATTGACAACACCTTCATCGTAGAGTTTCTTTTGAATTAAATGACGGTTAACATGTAGAAGACCCACCATTGCCTAGGAGGTCTAGCTAACATACGTCATATTGTATCTTTTAACAGTGATAAAATCTTTATTTTTACCCCAGAGCCGTGTCGATTTTCTTTTACCTTACTGGTTCTGATTTTTCATGAAATGAAACCGAGCAAGTACAATACGCAGCACATGGTGAGTAGAGGTAAGCAGGACACTTAGTCTTTGTAAGACAATGGAAATTGAGATTTTTTTCCCCCAAATCCAATAGATGGTGCCCTTATAAACACGTTTTCTTCAGTAGAGATAAATAGGCTCACAAATACATCATCTTTCCCGACTAATTTCTTTCTGAAAGCCTCTGTGCCTCAGTTTCCTCATATCAAGAATGGGAATGTTCATAACCCTTTACTTGAAGATTTTCTTTTTGATTGAATGAAGCGGTGCATGCAAAACAACCAGGACATTGCTTAGAAGATCTAAGCAACTCGCTTAATTTTGTTTTCAATACGGAGAATTTGAATTCGGATTTTTCCCCAACAATCGAGCCATGGGATGCCCTTTCCCACACAGTTTACTAAACAGATAAATACGCTCACCAAAAAGCATGTATTTCCATAACTAGTCAGGACAGTAATGTCTCTGCGTTTCAGTTTCCTCATCTGTAAAATGGGAATGTTGAGAACTCCTTCGTCATACATGTTCTTTGTAATTAAATGAAGCAGAGTATGTAAAACCCTGAGGACATGCTCCGTAGAGTTAAGTAACATACTTCATTTGGGGTTTCTTGTTTTTCAATTTTTTTCTTTAAGCCGAAAATATATTGTTCTTTTTTTTGTAATTTTTAGTTTTACTTTATTTTACTTTACACTACTGTATTGGTTATGCCGCAGGTTTTTTTCGATCGAATTGAAATCAAGTTTTTACCCTCCCAAATTCCAGATAGACGATGCCCTTTCCCACAAAGTTTAGTAAATACAGATCAATATGGCTAGCAACAGCATCTCTTTCACGTCCTAGCAATGTCTTTAATGCCTGAGCTTCCAGAAGTATACATGGGGAAATACTGACAACAAATTCCCGTAGATTTTGATTTCAATTAACTGAAGCAGACCGTCTAAAACACTGAGGACGTTGCTTAGCAGTCTAAGTAACATACTCATTCCGTGTTTTTGTTTCTGTTTTCTCTGGTGAAAGAGTTGAAATCGAGTTTTTTTCCCCAGTATCCTGGACCGAAAATGCACTTTCCCACAAAGTTTCCTAAGTATAGATCCGTAGGCTCACCCAAAAGCCAACACTTTCACTTTGTGGTAACTTCATTACCACCTCTGGGCCTCAGTTTCCTCATCCATAAAATGGGAAGGTTGATTAACAGTTTTGCGTAGCTTTTCTTTTGGGTTAAATGCAGGCAAGCAGGGAAATCAAGACAGACTCTGCTTGGTAGATTTAAGGATCATAGCTAATGTTGTTTATGTTTTCTAATAAATGGAGTTGACATTGAGCTTTTTTCTCCCACAATCTACAACAGTGCCATTTCTGCAAATTTTACTGTGTCCATAAATACGCCCACCATAAAGCATCTCTTTCACTTCTTAGAGACTTCCTTCACGCCTGCGTGCCTCAGTTTACTCATCGATAAATTCGGAGTGCTCTTTGTTATAAAAGTAAATGAAACACAGCATAGGACACATCCAGGATGTTCCTTGGTAGATCTAAGTAGAATACTTCATTTCTTCTTTTCGTAAGAGAGAGTTGAAACTGAGTTTGCTTCTCCACCATTCTAGATAGACTATGCCCTTTTCCACAAACTTTACTGAGGGTAGGGAAATACAGCGTCAGAGAGATCATCCGTTCCACTGCTTGTTACTTCATTACTGCCTCTGTGCCTCAGTTTCCCCAACTGTAAAATGGGAAAATTGACAACACCTTCATCGTAGAGTTTCTTTTGAATTAAATGACGGTTAACATGTAGAAGACCCACCATTGCCTAGGAGGTCTAGCTAACATACGTCATATTGTATCTTTTAACAGTGATAAAATCTTTATTTTTACCCCAGAGCCGTGTCGATTTTCTTTTACCTTACTGGTTCTGATTTTTCATGAAATGAAACCGAGCAAGTACAATACGCAGCACATGGTGAGTAGAGGTAAGCAGGACACTTAGTCTTTGTAAGACAATGGAAATTGAGATTTTTTTCCCCCCAAATCCAATAGATGGTGCCCTTATAAACACGTTTTCTTCAGTAGAGATAAATAGGCTCACGAATACATCATCTTTCCCGACTAATTTCTTTCTGAAAGCCTCTGTGCCTCAGTTTCCTCATATCAAGAATGGGAATGTTCATAACCCTTTACTTGAAGATTTTCTTTTGATTGAATGAAGCGGTGCATGCAAAACAACCAGGACATTGCTTAGAAGATCTAAGCAACTCGCTTAATTTTGTTTTCAATACGGAGAATTTGAATTCGGATTTTTCCCCAACAATCGAGCCATGGGATGCCCTTTCCCACACAGCTTACTAAATAGATAAATACGCTCACCAAAAAGCATGTATTTCCATAACTAGTCAGGACAGTAATGTCTCTGCGTTTCAGTTTCCTCATCTGTAAAATGGGAATGTTGAGAACTCCTTCGTCATACATGTTCTTTGTAATTAAATGAAGCAGAGTATGTAAAACCCTGAGGACATGCTCCGTAGAGTTAAGTAACATACTTCATTTGGGGTTTCTTGTTTTTCAATTTTTTTTCTTTAAGCCGAAAATATATTGTTCTTTTTTTTGTAATTTTTAGTTTTACTTTATTTTACTTTACACTACTGTATTGGTTATGCCGCAGGTTCTTTTTCGATCGAATTGAAATCAAGTTTTTACCCTCCCAAATTCTAGATAGACGATGCCCTTTCCCACAAAGTTTAGTAAATACAGATCAATATGGCTAGCAACAGCATCTCTTTCACGTCCTAGCAATGTCTTTAACGCCTGAGCTTCCAGAAGTATACATGGGGAAATACTGACAACAAATTCCCCGTAGATTTTGATTTCAATTAACTGAAGCAGACCGTCTAAAACACTGAGGACGTTGCTTAGCAGTCTAAGTAACATACTCATTCCGTGTTTTTGTTTCTGTTTTCTCTGGAGAAAGAGTTGAAATCGAGTTTTTTGTCCCCGGTACCCTGGACCGAAAATGCACTTTCCCACAAAGTTTCCTAAGTATAGATCCGTAGGCTCACCCAAAAGCCAACACTTTCACTTTGTGGTAACTTCATTACCACCTCCGGGCCTCAGTTTCCTCATCCATAAAATGGGAACGTTGATTAACAGTTTTGCGTAGCTTTTCTTTTGGGTTAAATGCAGGCAAGCAGGGAAATCAAGACAGACTCTGCTTGGTAGATTTAAGGATCATAGCTAATGTTGTTTATGTTTTCTAATAAATGGAGTTGACATTGAGCTTTTTTCTCCCACAATCTACAACAGTGCCATTTCTGCAAATTTTACTGTGTCCATAAATATGCCCACCATAAACCATCTCTTTCACTTCTTAGAGACTTCCTTCATGCCTGCGTGCCTCAGTTTACTCATCGATAAATTCGGAGTGCTCTTTTTTATAAAAGTAAATGAAACAGAGCATAGGACACATCCAGGATGTTCCTTGGTAGATCTAAGTAGAATACTTCATTTCTTCTATTCGTAAGAGAGAGTTGAAACTGAGTTTGCTTCTCCACCATTCTAGATAGACTATGCCCTTTTCCACAAACTTTACTGAGGGTAGGGAAATACAGCGTCAGAGAGATCATCCGTTCCACTGCTTGTTACTTCATTACTGCCTCTGTGCCTCAGTTTCCCCAACTGTAAAATGGGAAAATTGACAACACCTTCATCGTAGAGTTTCTTTTGAATTAAATGACGGTTAACATGTAGAAGACCCACCATTGCCTAGGAGGTCTAGCTAACATACGTCATATTGTATCTTTTAACAGTGATAAAATCTTTATTTTTACCCCAGAGCCGTGTCGATTTTCTTTTACCTTACTGGTTCTGATTTTTCATGAAATGAAACCGAGCAAGTACAATACAGAGCACATGGTGAGTAGAGGTAAGCAGGACACTTAGTCATTGTAAGACAATGGAAATTGAGATTTTTTTCCCCCCAAATCCAATAGATGGTGCCCTTATAAACACGTTTTCTTCAGTAGAGATAAATAGGCTCACGAATACATCATCTTTCCCGACTAATTTCTTTCTGAAAGCCTCTGTGCCTCAGTTTCCTCATATCAAGAATGGGAATGTTCATAACCCTTTACTTGAAGATTTTCTTTTGATTGAATGAAGCGGTGCATGCAAAACAACCAGGACATTGCTTAGAAGATCTAAGCAACTCGCTTAATTTTGTTTTCAATACGGAGAATTTGAATTCGGATTTTCCCCAACAATCGAGCCATGGGATGCCCTTTCCCACACAGTTTACTAAATAGATAAATACGCTCACCAAAAAGCATGTATTTCCATAACTAGTCAGGACAGTAATGTCTCTGCGTTTCAGTTTCCTCATCTGTAAAATGGGAATGTTGAGAACTCCTTCGTCATACATGTTCTTTGTAATTAAATGAAGCAGAGTATGTAAAACCCTGAGGACATGCTCCGTAGAGTTAAGTAACATACTTCATTTGGGGTTTCTTGTTTTCAATTTTTTTCTTTAAGCCGAAAATATATTGTTCTTTTTTTTGTAATTTTTAGTTTTACTTTATTTTACTTTACACTACTGTATTGGTTATGCCGCAGGTTCTTTTCGATCGAATTGAAATCAAGTTTTTACCCTCCCAAATTCTAGATAGACGATGCCCTTTCCCACAAAGTTTAGTAAATACAGATCAATATGGCTAGCAACAGCATCTCTTTCACGTCCTAGCAATGTCTTTAACGCCTGAGCTTCCAGAAGTATACATGGGGAAATACTGACAACAAATTCCCCGTAGATTTTGATTTCAATTAACTGAAGCAGACCGTCTAAAACACTGAGGACGTTGCTTAGCAGTCTAAGTAACATACTCATTCCGTGTTTTTGTTTCTGTTTTCTCTGGAGAAAGAGTTGAAATCGAGTTTTTTTCCCCGGTACCCTGGACCGAAAATGCACTTTCCCACAAAGTTTCCTAAGTATAGATCCGTAGGCTCACCCAAAAGCCAACACTTTCACTTTGTGGTAACTTCATTACCACCTCTGGGCCTCAGTTTCCTCATCCATAAAATGGGAACGTTGATTAACAGTTTCTGCGTAGCTTTTCTTTTGGGTTAAATGCAGGCAAGCAGGGAAATCAAGACAGACTCTGCTTGGTAGATTTAAGGATCATAGCTAATGTTGTTTATGTTTTCTAATAAATGGAGTTGACATTGAGCTTTTTTCTCCCACAATCTACAACAGTGCCATTTCTGCAAATTTTACTGTGTCCATAAATACGCCCACCATAAAGCATCTCTTTCACTTCTTAGAGACTTCCTTCACGCCTGCGTGCCTCAGTTTACTCATCGATAAATTCGGAGTGCTCTTTGTTATAAAAGTAAATGAAACACAGCATAGGACACATCCAGGATGTTCCTTGGTAGATCTAAGTAGAATACTTCATTTCTTCTTTTCGTAAGAGAGAGTTGAAACTGAGTTTGCTTCTCCACCATTCTAGATAGACTATGCCCTTTTCCACAAACTTTACTGAGGGTAGGGAAATACAGCGTCAGAGAGATCATCCGTTCCACTGCTTGTTACTTCATTACTGCCTCTGTGCCTCAGTTTCCCCAACTGTAAAATGGGAAAATTGACAACACCTTCATCGTAGAGTTTCTTTTGAATTAAATGACGGTTAACATGTAGAAGACCCACCATTGCCTAGGAGGTCTAGCTAACATACGTCATATTGTATCTTTTAACAGTGATAAAATCTTTATTTTTACCCCAGAGCCGTGTCGATTTTCTTTTACCTTACTGGTTCTGATTTTTCATGAAATGAAACCGAGCAAGTACAATACAGAGCACATGGTGAGTAGAGGTAAGCAGGACACTTAGTCTTTGTAAGACAATGGAAATTGAGATTTTTTTCCCCCCAAATCCAATAGATGGTGCCCTTATAAACACGTTTTCTTCAGTAGAGATAAATAGGCTCACGAATACATCATCTTTCCCGACTAATTTCTTTCTGAAAGCCTCTGTGCCTCAGTTTCCTCATATCAAGAATGGGAATGTTCATAACCCTTTACTTGAAGATTTTCTTTTTGATTGAATGAAGCGGTGCATGCAAAACAACCAGGACATTGCTTAGAAGATCTAAGCAACTCGCATAATTTTGTTTTCAATACGGAGAATTTGAATTCGGATTTTTCCCCAACAATCGAGCCATGGGATGCCCTTTCCCACACAGTTTACTAAACAGATAAATACGCTCACCAAAAAGCATGTATTTCCATAACTAGTCAGGACAGTAATGTCTCTGCGTTTCAGTTTCCTCATCTGTAAAATGGGAATGTTGAGAACTCCTTCGTCATACATGTTCTTTGTAATTAAATGAAGCAGAGTATGTAAAACCCTGAGGACATGCTCCGTAGAGTTAAGTAACATACTTCATTTGGGGTTTCTTGTTTTTCAATTTTTTTTCTTTAAGCCGAAAATATATTGTTCTTTTTTTTGTAATTTTTAGTTTTACTTTATTTTACTTTACACTACTGTATTGGTTATGCCGCAGGTTCTTTTTCGATCGAATTGAAATCAAGTTTTTACCCTCCCAAATTCTAGATAGACGATGCCCTTTCCCACAAAGTTTAGTAAATACAGATCAATATGGCTAGCAACAGCATCTCTTTCACGTCCTAGCAATGTCTTTAACGCCTGAGCTTCCAGAAGTATACATGGGGAAATACTGACAACAAATTCCCCGTAGATTTTGATTTCAATTAAGTGAAGCAGACCGTCTAAAACACTGAGGACGTTGCTTAGCAGTCTAAGTAACATACTCATTCCGTGTTTTTGTTTCTGTTTTCTCTGGAGAAAGAGTTGAAATCGAGTTTTTTTCCCCAGTACCCTGGACCGAAAATGCACTTTCCCACAAAGTTTCCTAAGTATAGATCCGTAGGCTCACCCAAAAGCCAACACTTTCACTTTGTGGTAACTTCATTACCACCTCTGGGCCTCAGTTTCCTCATCCATAAAATGGGAACGTTGATTAACAGTTTCTGCGTAGCTTTTCTTTTGGGTTAAATGCAGGCAAGCAGGGAAATCAAGACAGACTCTGCTTGGTAGATTTAAGGATCATAGCTAATGTTGTTTATGTTTTCTAATAAATGGAGTTGACATTGAGCTTTTTTCTCCCACAATCTACAACAGTGCCATTTCTGCAAATTTTACTGTGTCCATAAATACGCCCACCATAAAGCATCTCTTTCACTTCTTAGAGACTTCCTTCACGCCTGCGTGCCTCAGTTTACTCATCGATAAATTCGGAGTGCTCTTTTTATAAAAGTAAATGAAATAGAGCATAGGACACATCCAGGATGTTCCTTGGTAGATCTAAGTAGAATACTTCATTTCTTCTTTCGTAAGAGAGAGTTGAAACTGAGTTTGCTTCTCCACCATTCTAGATAGACTATGCCCTTTTCCACAAACTTTACTGAGGGTAGGGAAATACAGCGTCAGAGAGATCATCCGTTCCACTGCTTGTTACTTCATTACTGCCTCTGTGCCTCAGTTTCCCCAACTGTAAAATGGGAAAATTGACAACACCTTCATCGTAGAGTTTCTTTTGAATTAAATGACGGTTAACATGTAGAAGACCCACCATTGCCTAGGAGGTCTAGCTAACATACGTCATATTGTATCTTTTAACAGTGATAAAATCTTTATTTTTACCCCAGAGCCGTGTCGATTTTCTTTTACCTTACTGGTTCTGATTTTTCATGAAATGAAACCGAGCAAGTACAATATGCAGCACATGGTGAGTAGAGGTAAGCAGGACACTTAGTCTTTGTAAGACAATGGAAATTGAGATTTTTTTCCCCCCAAATCCAATAGATGGTGCCCTTATAAACACGTTTTCTTCAGTAGAGATAAATAGGCTCACGAATACATCATCTTTCCCGACTAATTTCTTTCTGAAAGCCTCTGTGCCTCAGTTTCCTCATATCAAGAATGGGAATGTTCATAACCCTTTACTTGAAGATTTTCTTTTTGATTGAATGAAGCGGTGCATGCAAAACAACCAGGACATTGCTTAGAAGATCTAAGCAACTCGCTTAATTTTGTTTTCAATACGGAGAATTTGAATTCGGATTTTTCCCCAACAATCGAGCCATGGGATGCCCTTTCCCACACAGTTTACTAAACAGATAAATACGCTCACCAAAAAGCATGTATTTCCATAACTAGTCAGGACAGTAATGTCTCTGCGTTTCAGTTTCCTCATCTGTAAAATGGGAATGTTGAGAACTCCTTCGTCATACATGTTCTTTGTAATTAAATGAAGCAGAGTATGTAAAGCCCTGAGGACATGCTCCGTAGAGTTAAGTAACATACTTCATTTGGGGTTTCTTGTTTTTCAATTTTTTTCTTTAAGCCGAAAATATACTGTTCTTTTTTTTGTAATTTTTAGTTTTACTTTATTTTACTTTACACTACTGTATTGGTTATGCCGCAGGTTCTTTTTCGATCGAATTGAAATCAAGTTTTTACCCTCCCAAATTCTAGATAGACGATGCCCTTTCCCACAAAGTTTAGTAAATACAGATCAATATGGCTAGCAACAGCATCTCTTTCACGTCCTAGCAATGTCTTTAATGCCTGAGCTTCCAGAAGTATACATGGGGAAATACTGACAACAAATTCCCCGTAGATTTTGATTTCAATTAAGTGAAGCAGACCGTCTAAAACACTGAGGACGTTGCTTAGCAGTCTAAGTAACATACTCATTCCGTGTTTTTGTTTCTGTTTTCTCTGGAGAAAGAGTTGAAATCGAGTTTTTTCCCCCAGTATCCTGGACCGAAAATGCACTTTCCCACAAAGTTTCCTAAGTATAGATCCGTAGGCTCACCCAAAAGCCAACACTTTCACTTTGTGGTAACTTCATTACCACCTCTGGGCCTCAGTTTCCTCATCCATAAAATGGGAAGGTTGATTAACAGTTTTGCGTAGCTTTTCTTTTGGGTTAAATGCAGGCAAGCAGGGAAATCAAGACAGACTCTGCTTGGTAGATTTAAGGATCATAGCTAATGTTGTTTATGTTTTCTAATAAATGGAGTTGACATTGAGCTTTTTTCTCCCACAATCTACAACAGTGCCATTTCTGCAAATTTTACTGTGTCCATAAATACGCCCACCATAAAGCATCTCTTTCACTTCTTAGAGACTTCCTTCACGCCTGCGTGCCTCAGTTTACTCATCGATAAATTGGGAGTGCTCTTTGTTATAAAAGTAAATGAAACACAGCATAGGACACATCCAGGATGTTCCTTGGTAGATCTAAGTAGAATACTTCATTTCTTCTTTTCGTAAGAGAGAGTTGAAACTGAGTTTGCTTCTCCACCATTCTAGATAAACTATGCCCTTTTCCACAAACTTTACTGAGGGTAGGGAAATACAGCGTCAGAGAGATCATCCGTTCCACTGCTTGTTACTTCATGACTGCCTCTGTGCCTCAGTTTCCCCAACTGTAAAATGGGAAAATTGACAACACCTTCATCGTAGAGTTTCTTTTGAATTAAATGACGGTTAACATGTAGAAGACCCACCATTGCCTAGGAGGTCTAGCTAACATACGTCATATTGTATCTTTTAACAGTGATAAAATCTTTATTTTTACCCCCAGAGCCGTGTCGATTTTCTTTTACCTTACTGGTTCTGATTTTTCATGAAATGAAACCGAGCAAGTACAATACAGAGCACATGGTGAGTAGAGGTAAGCAGGACACTTAGTCTTTGTAAGACAATGGAAATTGAGATTTTTTCCCCCAAATCCAATAGATGGTGCCCTTATAAACACGTTTTCTTCAGTAGAGATAAATAGGCTCACGAATACATCATCTTTCCCGACTAATTTCTTTCTGAAAGCCTCTGTGCCTCAGTTTCCTCATATCAAGAATGGGAATGTTCATAACCCTTTACTTGAAGATTTTCTTTTGATTGAATGAAGCGGTGCATGCAAAACAACCAGGACATTGCTTAGAAGATCTAAGCAACTCGCATAATTTTGTTTTCAATACGGAGAATTTGAATTCGGATTTTTCCCCAACAATCGAGCCATGGGATGCCCTTTCCCACACAGTTTACTAAACAGATAAATACGCTCACCAAAAAGCATGTATTTCCATAACTAGTCAGGACAGTAATGTCTCTGCGTTTCAGTTTCCTCATCTGTAAAATGGGAATGTTGAGAACTCCTTCGTCATACATGTTCTTTGTAATTAAATGAAGCAGAGTATGTAAAACCCTGAGGACATGCTCCGTAGAGTTAAGTAACATACTTCATTTGGGGTTTCTTGTTTTTCAATTTTTTTTCTTTAAGCCGAAAATATATTGTTCTTTTTTTGTAATTTTTAGTTTTACTTTATTTTACTTTACACTACTGTATTGGTTATGCCGCAGGTTCTTTTCGATCGAATTGAAATCAAGTTTTTACCCTCCCAAATTCTAGATAGACGATGCCCTTTCCCACAAAGTTTAGTAAATACAGATCAATATGGCTAGCAACAGCATCTCTTTCACGTCCTAGCAATGTCTTTAACGCCTGAGCTTCCAGAAGTATACATGGGGAAATACTGACAACAAATTCCCCGTAGATTTTGATTTCAATTAAGTGAAGTAGACCGTCTAAAACACTGAGGACGTTGCTTAGCAGTCTAAGTAACATACTCATTCCGTGTTTTTGTTTCTGTTTTCTCTGGAGAAAGAGTTGAAATCGAGTTTTTTCCCCAGTACCCTGGACCGAAAATGCACTTTCCCACAAAGTTTCCTAAGTATAGATCCGTAGGCTCACCCAAAAGCCAACACTTTCACTTTGTGGTAACTTCATTACCACCTCTGGGCCTCAGTTTCCTCATCCATAAAATGGGAACGTTGATTAACAGTTTCTGCGTAGCTTTTCTTTTGGGTTAAATGCAGGCAAGCAGGGAAATCAAGACAGACTCTGCTTGGTAGATTTAAGGATCATAGCTAATGTTGTTTATGTTTTCTAATAAATGGAGTTGACATTGAGCTTTTTTCTCCCACAATCTACAACAGTGCCATTTCTGCAAATTTTACTGTGTCCATAAATACGCCCACCATAAAGCATCTCTTTCACTTCTTAGAGACTTCCTTCACGCCTGCGTGCCTCAGTTTACTCATCGATAAATTCGGAGTGCTCTTTGTTATAAAAGTAAATGAAACACAGCATAGGACACATCCAGGATGTTCCTTGGTAGATCTAAGTAGAATACTTCATTTCTTCTTTTCGTAAGAGAGAGTTGAAACTGAGTTTGCTTCTCCACCATTCTAGATAGACTATGCCCTTTCCACAAACTTTACTGAGGGTAGGGAAATACAGCGTCAGAGAGATCATCCGTTCCACTGCTTGTTACTTCATTACTGCCTCTGTGCCTCAGTTTCCCCAACTGTAAAATGGGAAAATTGACAACACCTTCATCGTAGAGTTTCTTTTGAATTAAATGACGGTTAACATGTAGAAGACCCACCATTGCCTAGGAGGTCTAGCTAACATACGTCATATTGTATCTTTTAACAGTGATAAAATCTTTATTTTTACCCCAGAGCCGTGTCGATTTTCTTTTACCTTACTGGTTCTGATTTTTCATGAAATGAAACCGAGCAAGTACAATACGCAGCACATGGTGAGTAGAGGTAAGCAGGACACTTAGTCTTTGTAAGACAATGGAAATTGAGATTTTTTCCCCCAAATCCAATAGATGGTGCCCTTATAAACACGTTTTCTTCAGTAGAGATAAATAGGCTCACGAATACATCATCTTTCCCGACTAATTTCTTTCTGAAAGCCTCTGTGCCTCAGTTTCCTCATATCAAGAATGGGAATGTTCATAACCCTTTACTTGAAGATTTTCTTTTGATTGAATGAAGCGGTGCATGCAAAACAACCAGGACATTGCTTAGAAGATCTAAGCAACTCGCTTAATTTTGTTTTCAATACGGAGAATTTGAATTCGGATTTTTCCCCAACAATCGAGCCATGGGATGCCCTTTCCCACACAGTTTACTAAACAGATAAATACGCTCACCAAAAAGCATGTATTTCCATAACTAGTCAGGACAGTAATGTCTCTGCGTTTCAGTTTCCTCATCTGTAAAATGGGAATGTTGAGAACTCCTTCGTCATACATGTTCTTTGTAATTAAATGAAGCAGAGTATGTAAAACCCTGAGGACATGCTCCGTAGAGTTAAGTAACATACTTCATTTGGGGTTTCTTGTTTTTCAATTTTTTTCTTTAAGCCGAAAATATATTGTTCTTTTTTTGTAATTTTTAGTTTTACTTTATTTTACTTTACACTACTGTATTGGTTATGCCGCAGGTTCTTTTCGATCGAATTGAAATCAAGTTTTTACCCTCCCAAATTCTAGATAGACGATGCCCTTTCCCACAAAGTTTAGTAAATACAGATCAATATGGCTAGCAACAGCATCTCTTTCACGTCCTAGCAATGTCTTTAACGCCTGAGCTTCCAGAAGTATACATGGGGAAATACTGACAACAAATTCCCCGTAGATTTTGATTTCAATTAAGTGAAGCAGACCGTCTAAAACACTGAGGACGTTGCTTAGCAGTCTAAGTAACATACTCATTCCGTGTTTTTGTTTCTGTTTTCTCTGGAGAAAGAGTTGAAATCGAGTTTTTTCCCCAGTACCCTGGACCGAAAATGCACTTTCCCACAAAGTTTCCTAAGTATAGATCCGTAGGCTCACCCAAAAGCCAACACTTTCACTTTGTGGTAACTTCATTACCACCTCTGGGCCTCAGTTTCCTCATCCATAAAATGGGAACGTTGATTAACAGTTTCTGCGTAGCTTTTCTTTTGGGTTAAATGCAGGCAAGCAGGGAAATCAAGACAGACTCTGCTTGGTAGATTTAAGGATCATAGCTAATGTTGTTTATGTTTTCTAATAAATGGAGTTGACATTGAGCTTTTTTCTCCCACAATCTACAACAGTGCCATTTCTGCAAATTTTACTGTGTCCATAAATACGCCCACCATAAAGCATCTCTTTCACTTCTTAGAGACTTCCTTCACGCCTGCGTGCCTCAGTTTACTCATCGATAAATTCGGAGTGCTCTTTGTTATAAAAGTAAATGAAACACAGCATAGGACACATCCAGGATGTTCCTTGGTAGATCTAAGTAGAATACTTCATTTCTTCTTTTCGTAAGAGAGAGTTGAAACTGAGTTTGCTTCTCCACCATTCTAGATAGACTATGCCCTTTTCCACAAACTTTACTGAGGGTAGGGAAATACAGCGTCAGAGAGATCATCCGTTCCACTGCTTGTTACTTCATTACTGCCTCTGTGCCTCAGTTTCCCCAACTGTAAAATGGGAAAATTGACAACACCTTCATCGTAGAGTTTCTTTTGAATTAAATGACGGTTAACATGTAGAAGACCCACCATTGCCTAGGAGGTCTAGCTAACATACGTCATATTGTATCTTTTAACAGTGATAAAATCTTTATTTTTACCCCAGAGCCGTGTCGATTTTCTTTTACCTTACTGGTTCTGATTTTTCATGAAATGAAACCGAGCAAGTACAATACGCAGCACATGGTGAGTAGAGGTAAGCAGGACACTTAGTCTTTGTAAGACAATGGAAATTGAGATTTTTTCCCCCAAATCCAATAGATGGTGCCCTTATAAACACGTTTTCTTCAGTAGAGATAAATAGGCTCACGAATACATCATCTTTCCCGACTAATTTCTTTCTGAAAGCCTCTGTGCCTCAGTTTCCTCATATCAAGAATGGGAATGTTCATAACCCTTTACTTGAAGATTTTCTTTTGATTGAATGAAGCGGTGCATGCAAAACAACCAGGACATTGCTTAGAAGATCTAAGCAACTCGCTTAATTTTGTTTTCAATACGGAGAATTTGAATTCGGATTTTTCCCCAACAATCGAGCCATGGGATGCCCTTTCCCACACAGTTTACTAAACAGATAAATACGCTCACCAAAAAGCATGTATTTCCATAACTAGTCAGGACAGTAATGTCTCTGCGTTTCAGTTTCCTCATCTGTAAAATGGGAATGTTGAGAACTCCTTCGTCATACATGTTCTTTGTAATTAAATGAAGCAGAGTATGTAAAACCCTGAGGACATGCTCCGTAGAGTTAAGTAACATACTTCATTTGGGGTTTCTTGTTTTTCAATTTTTTTCTTTAAGCCGAAAATATATTGTTCTTTTTTTGTAATTTTTAGTTTTACTTTATTTTACTTTTACACTACTGTATTGGTTATGCCGCAGGTTCTTTTTCGATCGAATTGAAATCAAGTTTTACCCTCCCAAATTCTAGATAGACGATGCCCTTTCCCACAAAGTTTAGTAAATACAGATCAATATGGCTAGCAACAGCATCTCTTTCACGTCCTAGCAATGTCTTTAATGCCTGAGCTTCCAGAAGTATACATGGGGAAATACTGACAACAAATTCCCCGTAGATTTTGATTTCAATTAAGTGAAGCAGACCGTCTAAAACACTGAGGACGTTGCTTAGCAGTCTAAGTAACATACTCATTCCGTGTTTTTGTTTCTGTTTTCTCTGGAGAAAGAGTTGAAATCGAGTTTTTTTCCCCAGTACCATGGACCGAAAATGCACTTTCCCACAAAGTTTCCTAAGTATAGATCCGTAGGCTCACCCAAAAGCCAACACTTTCACTTTGTGGTAACTTCATTACCACCTCTGGGCCTCAGTTTCCTCATCCATAAAATGGGAACGTTGATTAACAGTTTCTGCGTAGCTTTTCTTTTGGGTTAAATGCAGGCAAGCAGGGAAATCAAGACAGACTCTGCTTGGTAGATTTAAGTATCATAGCTAATGTTGTTTATGTTTTCTAATAAATGGAGTTGACATTGAGCTTTTTTCTCCCACAATATACAACAGTGCCATTTCTGCAAATTTTACTGTGTCCATAAATACGCCCACCATAAAGCATCTCTTTCACTTCTTAGAGACTTCCTTCACGCCTGCGTGCCTCAGTTTACTCATCGATAAATTCGGAGTGCTCTTTTTTATAAAAGTAAATGAAACAGAGCATAGGACACATCCAGGATGTTCCTTGGTAGATCTAAGTAGAATACTTCATTTCTTCTTTTCGTAAGAGAGAGTTGAAACTGAGTTTGCTTCTCCACCATTCTAGATAGACTATGCCCTTTTCCACAAACTTTACTGAGGGTAGGGAAATACAGCGTCAGAGAGATCATCCGTTCCACTGCTTGTTACTTCATTACTGCCTCTGTGCCTCAGTTTCCCCAACTGTAAAATGGGAAAATTGACAACACCTTCATCGTAGAGTTTCTTTTGAATTAAATGACGGTTAACATGTAGAAGACCCACCATTGCCTAGGAGGTCTAGCTAACATACGTCATATTGTATCTTTTAACAGTGATAAAATCTTTATTTTTACCCCCAGAGCCGTGTCGATTTTCTTTTACCTTACTGGTTCTGATTTTTCATGAAATGAAACCGAGCAAGTACAATACGCAGCACATGGTGAGTAGAGGTAAGCAGGACACTTAGTCTTTGTAAGACAATGGAAATTGAGATTTTTTTCCCCCCAAATCCAATAGATGGTGCCCTTATAAACACGTTTTCTTCAGTAGAGATAAATAGGCTCACGAATACATCATCTTTCCCGACTAATTTCTTTCTGAAAGCCTCTGTGCCTCAGTTTCCTCATATCAAGAATGGGAATGTTCATAACCCTTTACTTGAAGATTTTCTTTTGATTGAATGAAGCGGTGCATGCAAAACAACCAGGACATTGCTTAGAAGATCTAAGCAACTCGCTTAATTTTGTTTTCAATACGGAGAATTTGAATTCGGATTTTCCCCAACAATCGAGCCATGGGATGCCCTTTCCCACACAGCTTACTAAATAGATAAATACGCTCACCAAAAAGCATGTATTTCCATAACTAGTCAGGACAGTAATGTCTCTGCGTTTCAGTTTCCTCATCTGTAAAATGGGAATGTTGAGAACTCCTTCGTCATACATGTTCTTTGTAATTAAATGAAGCAGAGTATGTAAAACCCTGAGGACATGCTCCGTAGAGTTAAGTAACATACTTCATTTGGGGTTTCTTGTTTTTCAATTTTTTTTCTTTAAGCCGAAAATATATTGTTCTTTTTTTTGTAATTTTTAGTTTTACTTTATTTTACTTTACACTACTGTATTGGTTATGCCGCAGGTTCTTTTTCGATCGAATTGAAATCAAGTTTTACCCTCCCAAATTCTAGATAGACGATGCCCTTTCCCACAAAGTTTAGTAAATACAGATCAATATGGCTAGCAACAGCATCTCTTTCACGTCCTAGCAATGTCTTTAATGCCTGAGCTTCCAGAAGTATACATGGGGAAATACTGACAACAAATTCCCCGTAGATTTTGATTTCAATTAACTGAAGCAGACCGTCTAAAACACTGAGGACGTTGCTTAGCAGTCTAAGTAACATACTCATTCCGTGTTTTTGTTTCTGTTTTCTCTGGAGAAAGAGTTGAAATCGAGTTTTTTTCCCCAGTATCCTGGACCGAAAATGCACTTTCCCACAAAGTTTCCTAAGTATAGATCCGTAGGCTCACCCAAAAGCCAACACTTTCACTTTGTGGTAACTTCATTACCACCTCTGGGCCTCAGTTTCCTCATCCATAAAATGGGAACGTTGATTAACAGTTTTGCGTAGCTTTTCTTTTGGGTTAAATGCAGGCAAGCAGGGAAATCAAGACAGACTCTGCTTGGTAGATTTAAGGATCATAGCTAATGTTGTTTATGTTTTCTAATAAATGGAGTTGACATTGAGCTTTTTTCTCCCACAATCTACAACAGTGCCATTTCTGCAAATTTTACTGTGTCCATAAATATGCCCACCATAAAGCATCTCTTTCACTTCTTAGAGACTTCCTTCATGCCTGCGTGCCTCAGTTTACTCATCGATAAATTGGGAGTGCTCTTTGTTATAAAAGTAAATGAAACAGAGCATACGACACATCCAGGATGTTCCTTGGTAGATCTAAGTAGAATACTTCATTTCTTCTATTCGTAAGAGAGAGTTGAAACTGAGTTTGCTTCTCCACCATTCTAGATAGACTATGCCCTTTTCCACAAACTTTACTGAGGGTAGGGAAATACAGCGTCAGAGAGATCATCCGTTCCACTGCTTGTTACTTCATTACTGCCTCTGTGCCTCAGTTTCCCCAACTGTAAAATGGGAAAATTGACAACACCTTCATCGTAGAGTTTCTTTTGAATTAAATGACGGTTAACATGTAGAAGACCCACCATTGCCTAGGAGGTCTAGCTAACATACGTCATATTGTATCTTTAACAGTGATAAAATCTTTATTTTTACCCCAGAGCCGTGTCGATTTTCTTTTACCTTACTGGTTCTGATTTTCATGAAATGAAACCGAGCAAGTACAATACGGAGCACATGGTGAGTAGAGGTAAGCAGGACACTTAGTCTTTGTAAGGCAATGGAAATTGAGATTTTTTTCCCCCCAAATCCAATAGATGGTGCCCTTATAAACACGTTTTCTTCAGTAGAGATAAATAGGCTCACGAATACATCATCTTTCCCGACTAATTTCTTTCTGAAAGCCTCTGTGCCTCAGTTTCCTCATATCAAGAATGGGAATGTTCATAACCCTTTACTTGAAGATTTTCTTTTTGATTGAATGAAGCGGTGCATGCAAAACAACCAGGACATTGCTTAGAAGATCTAAGCAACTCGCTTAATTTTGTTTTCAATACGGAGAATTTGAATTCGGATTTGTCCCCAACAATCGAGCCATGGGATGCCCTTTCCCACACAGCTTACTAAACAGATAAATACGCTCACCAAAAAGCATGTATTTCCATAACTAGTCAGGACAGTAATGTCTCTGCGTTTCAGTTTCCTCATCTGTAAAATGGGAATGTTGAGAACTCCTTCGTCATACATGTTCTTTGTAATTAAATGAAGCAGAGTATGTAAAACCCTGAGGACATGCTCCGTAGAGTTAAGTAACATACTTCATTTGGGGTTTCTTGTTTTTCAATTTTTTTCTTTAAGCCGAAAATATATTGTTCTTTTTTTGTAATTTTTAGTTTTACTTTATTTTACTTTACACTACTGTATTGGTTATGCCGCAGGTTCTTTTCGATCGAATTGAAATCAAGTTTTTACCCTCCCAAATTCTAGATAGACGATGCCCTTTCCCACAAAGTTTAGTAAATACAGATCAATATGGCTAGCAACAGCATCTCTTTCACGTCCTAGCAATGTCTTTAACGCCTGAGCTTCCAGAAGTATACATGGGGAAATACTGACAACAAATTCCCGTAGATTTTGATTTCAATTAACTGAAGCAGACCGTCTAAAACACTGAGGACGTTGCTTAGCAGTCTAAGTAACATACTCATTCCGTGTTTTTGTTTCTGTTTTCTCTGGAGAAAGAGTTGAAATCGAGTTTTTTGTCCCCGGTACCCTGGAACGAAAATGCACTTTCCCACAAAGTTTCCTAAGTATAGATCCGTAGGCTCACCCAAAAGCCAACACTTTCACTTTGTGGTAACTTCATTACCACCTCTGGGCCTCAGTTTCCTCATCCATAAAATGGGAACGTTGATTAACAGTTTCTGCGTAGCTTTTCTTTTGGGTTAAATGCAGGCAAGCAGGAAATCAAGACAGACTCTGCTTGGTAGATTTAAGGATCATAGCTAATGTTGTTTATGTTTTCTAATAAATGGAGTTGACATTGAGCTTTTTTCTCCCACAATCTACAACAGTGCCATTTCTGCAAATTTTACTGTGTCCATAAATACGCCCACCATAAAGCATCTCTTTCACTTCTTAGAGACTTCCTTCACGCCTGCGTGCCTCAGTTTACTCATCGATAAATTCGGAGTGCTCTTTTTTATAAAAGTAAATGAAACACAGCATAGGACACATCCAGGATGTTCCTTGGTAGATCTAAGTAGAATACTTCATTTCTTCTTTTCGTAAGAGAGAGTTGAAACTGAGTTTGCTTCTCCACCATTCTAGATAGACTATGCCCTTTTCCACAAACTTTACTGAGGGTAGGGAAATACAGCGTCAGAGAGATCATCCGTTCCACTGCTTGTTACTTCATTACTGCCTCTGTGCCTCAGTTTCCCCAACTGTAAAATGGGAAAATTGACAACACCTTCATCGTAGAGTTTCTTTTGAATTAAATGACGGTTAACATGTAGAAGACCCACCATTGCCTAGGAGGTCTAGCTAACATACGTCATATTGTATCTTTTAACAGTGATAAAATCTTTATTTTTACCCCAGAGCCGTGTCGATTTTCTTTTACCTTACTGGTTCTGATTTTTCATGAAATGAAACCGAGCAAGTACAATACAGAGCACATGGTGAGTAGAGGTAAGCAGGACACTTAGTCTTTGTAAGACAATGGAAATTGAGATTTTTTTCCCCCCAAATCCAATAGATGGTGCCCTTATAAACACGTTTTCTTCAGTAGAGATAAATAGGCTCACGAATACATCATCTTTCCCGACTAATTTCTTTCTGAAAGCCTCTGTGCCTCAGTTTCCTCATATCAAGAATGGGAATGTTCATAACCCTTTACTTGAAGATTTTCTTTTTGATTGAATGAAGCGGTGCATGCAAAACAACCAGGACATTGCTTAGAAGATCTAAGCAACTCGCTTAATTTTGTTTTCAATACGGAGAATTTGAATTCGGATTTGTCCCCAACAATCGAGCCATGGGATGCCCTTTCCCACACAGTTTACTAAATAGATAAATACGCTCACCAAAAAGCATGTATTTCCATAACTAGTCAGGACAGTAATGTCTCTGCGTTTCAGTTTCCTCATCTGTAAAATGGGAATGTTGAGAACTCCTTCGTCATACATGTTCTTTGTAATTAAATGAAGCAGAGTATGTAAAACCCTGAGGACATGCTCCGTAGAGTTAAGTAACATACTTCATTTGGGGTTTCTTGTTTTTCAATTTTTTTCTTTAAGCCGAAAATATATTGTTCTTTTTTTTGTAATTTTTAGTTTTACTTTATTTTACTTTACACTACTGTATTGGTTATGCCGCAGGTTCTTTTTCGATCGAATTGAAATCAAGTTTTACCCTCCCAAATTCTAGATAGACGATGCCCTTTCCCACAAAGTTTAGTAAATACAGATCAATATGGCTAGCAACAGCATCTCTTTCACGTCCTAGCAATGTCTTTTAACGCCTGAGCTTCCAGAAGTATACATGGGGAAATACTGACAACAAATTCCCGTAGATTTTGATTTCAATTAACTGAAGCAGACCGTCTAAAACACTGAGGACGTTGCTTAGCAGTCTAAGTAACATACTCATTCCGTGTTTTTGTTTCTGTTTTCTCTGGAGAAAGAGTTGAAATCGAGTTTTTTCCCCGGTACCCTGGACCGAAAATGCACTTTCCCACAAAGTTTCCTAAGTATAGATCCGTAGGCTCACCCAAAAGCCAACACTTTCACTTTGTGGTAACTTCATTACCACCTCTGGGCCTCAGTTTCCTCATCCATAAAATGGGAACGTTGATTAACAGTTTCTGCGTAGCTTTTCTTTTGGGTTAAATGCAGGCAAGCAGGAAATCAAGACAGACTCTGCTTGGTAGATTTAAGGATCATAGCTAATGTTGTTTATGTTTTCTAATAAATGGAGTTGACATTGAGCTTTTTCTCCCACAATCTACAACAGTGCCATTTCTGCAAATTTTACTGTGTCCATAAATACGCCCCACCATAAAGCATCTCTTTCACTTCTTAGAGACTTCCTTCACGCCTGCGTGCCTCAGTTTACTCATCGATAAATTCGGAGTGCTCTTTGTTATAAAAGTAAATGAAATAGAGCATAGGACACATCCAGGATGTTCCTTGGTAGATCTAAGTAGAATACTTCATTTCTTCTTTTCGTAAGAGAGAGTTGAAACTGAGTTTGCTTCTCCACCATTCTAGATAGACTATGCCCTTTTCCACAAACTTTACTGAGGGTAGGGAAATACAGCGTCAGAGAGATCATCCGTTCCACTGCTTGTTACTTCATTACTGCCTCTGTGCCTCAGTTTCCCCAACTGTAAAATGGGAAAATTGACAACACCTTCATCGTAGAGTTTCTTTTGAATTAAATGACGGTTAACATGTAGAAGACCCACCATTGCCTAGGAGGTCTAGCTAACATACGTCATATTGTATCTTTAACAGTGATAAAATCTTTATTTTTACCCCAGAGCCGTGTCGATTTTCTTTTACCTTACTGGTTCTGATTTTTCATGAAATGAAACCGAGCAAGTACAATACGCAGCACATGGTGAGTAGAGGTAAGCAGGACACTTAGTCTTTGTAAGACAATGGAAATTGAGATTTTTTCCCCCAAATCCAATAGATGGTGCCCTTATAAACACGTTTTCTTCAGTAGAGATAAATAGGCTCACGAATACATCATCTTTCCCGACTAATTTCTTTCTGAAAGCCTCTGTGCCTCAGTTTCCTCATATCAAGAATGGGAATGTTCATAACCCTTTACTTGAAGATTTTCTTTTGATTGAATGAAGCGGTGCATGCAAAACAACCAGGACATTGCTTAGAAGATCTAAGCAACTCGCTTAATTTTGTTTTCAATACGGAGAATTTGAATTCGGATTTTCCCCAACAATCGAGCCATGGGATGCCCTTTCCCACACAGTTTACTAAACAGATAAATACGCTCACCAAAAAGCATGTATTTCCATAACTAGTCAGGACAGTAATGTCTCTGCGTTTCAGTTTCCTCATCTGTAAAATGGGAATGTTGAGAACTCCTTCGTCATACATGTTCTTTGTAATTAAATGAAGCAGAGTATGTAAAACCCTGAGGACATGCTCCGTAGAGTTAAGTAACATACTTCATTTGGGGTTTCTTGTTTTTCAATTTTTTTCTTTAAGCCGAAAATATATTGTTCTTTTTTTGTAATTTTTAGTTTTACTTTATTTTACTTTACACTACTGTATTGGTTATGCCGCAGGTTCTTTTTCGATCGAATTGAAATCAAGTTTTACCCTCCCAAATTCTAGATAGACGATGCCCTTTCCCACAAAGTTTAGTAAATACAGATCAATATGGCTAGCAACAGCATCTCTTTCACGTCCTAGCAATGTCTTTAACGCCTGAGCTTCCAGAAGTATACATGGGGAAATACTGACAACAAATTCCCCGTAGATTTTGATTTCAATTAAGTGAAGTAGACCGTCTAAAACACTGAGGACGTTGCTTAGCAGTCTAAGTAACATACTCATTCCGTGTTTTTGTTTCTGTTTTCTCTGGAGAAAGAGTTGAAATCGAGTTTTTTCCCCAGTACCCTGGACCGAAAATGCACTTTCCCACAAAGTTTCCTAAGTATAGATCCGTAGGCTCACCCAAAAGCCAACACTTTCACTTTGTGGTAACTTCATTACCACCTCTGGGCCTCAGTTTCCTCATCCATAAAATGGGAACGTTGATTAACAGTTTCTGCGTAGCTTTTCTTTTGGGTTAAATGCAGGCAAGCAGGAAATCAAGACAGACTCTGCTTGGTAGATTTAAGGATCATAGCTCATGTTGTTTATGTTTTCTAATAAATGGAGTTGACATTGAGCTTTTTCTCCCACAATCTACAACAGTGCCATTTCTGCAAATTTTACTGTGTCCATAAATACGCCCACCATAAAGCATCTCTTTCACTTCTTAGAGACTTCCTTCACGCCTGCGTGCCTCAGTTTACTCATCGATAAATTCGGAGTGCTCTTTTTTATAAAAGTAAATGAAACAGAGCATAGGACACATCCAGGATGTTCCTTGGTAGATCTAAGTAGAATACTTCATTTCTTCTTTTCGTAAGAGAGAGTTGAAACTGAGTTTGCTTCTCCACCATTCTAGATAGACTATGCCCTTTCCACAAACTTTACTGAGGGTAGGGAAATACAGCGTCAGAGAGATCATCCGTTCCACTGCTTGTTACTTCATTACTGCCTCTGTGCCTCAGTTTCCCCAACTGTAAAATGGGAAAATTGACAACACCTTCATCGTAGAGTTTCTTTTGAATTAAATGACGGTTAACATGTAGAAGACCCACCATTGCCTAGGAGGTCTAGCTAACATACGTCATATTGTATCTTTTAACAGTGATAAAATCTTTATTTTTACCCCAGAGCCGTGTCGATTTTCTTTTACCTTACTGGTTCTGATTTTTCATGAAATGAAACCGAGCAAGTACAATACGCAGCACATGGTGAGTAGAGGTAAGCAGGACACTTAGTCTTTGTAAGACAATGGAAATTGAGATTTTTTCCCCCAAATCCAATAGATGGTGCCCTTATAAACACGTTTTCTTCAGTAGAGATAAATAGGCTCACGAATACATCATCTTTCCCGACTAATTTCTTTCTGAAAGCCTCTGTGCCTCAGTTTCCTCATATCAAGAATGGGAATGTTCATAACCCTTTACTTGAAGATTTTCTTTTGATTGAATGAAGCGGTGCATGCAAAACAACCAGGACATTGCTTAGAAGATCTAAGCAACTCGCTTAATTTTGTTTTCAATACGGAGAATTTGAATTCGGATTTTCCCCAACAATCGAGCCATGGGATGCCCTTTCCCACACAGTTTACTAAACAGATAAATACGCTCACCAAAAAGCATGTATTTCCATAACTAGTCAGGACAGTAATGTCTCTGCGTTTCAGTTTCCTCATCTGTAAAATGGGAATGTTGAGAACTCCTTCGTCATACATGTTCTTTGTAATTAAATGAAGCAGAGTATGTAAAACCCTGAGGACATGCTCCGTAGAGTTAAGTAACATACTTCATTTGGGGTTTCTTGTTTTTCAATTTTTTTCTTTAAGCCGAAAATATATTGTTCTTTTTTTGTAATTTTTAGTTTTACTTTATTTTACTTTACACTACTGTATTGGTTATGCCGCAGGTTCTTTTTCGATCGAATTGAAATCAAGTTTTACCCTCCCAAATTCTAGATAGACGATGCCCTTTCCCACAAAGTTTAGTAAATACAGATCAATATGGCTAGCAACAGCATCTCTTTCACGTCCTAGCAATGTCTTTAACGCCTGAGCTTCCAGAAGTATACATGGGGAAATACTGACAACAAATTCCCGTAGATTTTGATTTCAATTAAGTGAAGCAGACCGTCTAAAACACTGAGGACGTTGCTTAGCAGTCTAAGTAACATACTCATTCCGTGTTTTTGTTTCTGTTTTCTCTGGAGAAAGAGTTGAAATCGAGTTTTTTCCCCAGTACCCTGGACCGAAAATGCACTTTCCCACAAAGTTTCCTAAGTATAGATCCGTAGGCTCACCCAAAAGCCAACACTTTCACTTTGTGGTAACTTCATTACCACCTCTGGGCCTCAGTTTCCTCATCCATAAAATGGGAACGTTGATTAACAGTTTCTGCGTAGCTTTTCTTTTGGGTTAAATGCAGGCAAGCAGGAAATCAAGACAGACTCTGCTTGGTAGATTTAAGGATCATAGCTAATGTTGTTTATGTTTTCTAATAAATGGAGTTGACATTGAGCTTTTTCTCCCACAATCTACAACAGTGCCATTTCTGCAAATTTTACTGTGTCCATAAATACGCCCACCATAAAGCATCTCTTTCACTTCTTAGAGACTTCCTTCACGCCTGCGTGCCTCAGTTTACTCATCGATAAATTCGGAGTGCTCTTTTGTTATAAAAGTAAATGAAACACAGCATAGGACACATCCAGGATGTTCCTTGGTAGATCTAAGTAGAATACTTCATTTCTTCTTTCGTAAGAGAGAGTTGAAACTGAGTTTGCTTCTCCACCATTCTAGATAGACTATGCCCTTTTCCACAAACTTTACTGAGGGTAGGGAAATACAGCGTCAGAGAGATCATCCGTTCCACTGCTTGTTACTTCATTACTGCCTCTGTGCCTCAGTTTCCCCAACTGTAAAATGGGAAAATTGACAACACCTTCATCGTAGAGTTTCTTTTGAATTAAATGACGGTTAACATGTAGAAGACCCACCATTGCCTAGGAGGTCTAGCTAACATACGTCATATTGTATCTTTTAACAGTGATAAAATCTTTATTTTTACCCCAGAGCCGTGTCGATTTTCTTTTACCTTACTGGTTCTGATTTTTCATGAAATGAAACCGAGCAAGTACAATACGCAGCACATGGTGAGTAGAGGTAAGCAGGACACTTAGTCTTTGTAAGACAATGGAAATTGAGATTTTTCCCCCCAAATCCAATAGATGGTGCCCTTATAAACACGTTTTCTTCAGTAGAGATAAATAGGCTCACGAATACATCATCTTTCCCGACTAATTTCTTTCTGAAAGCCTCTGTGCCTCAGTTTCCTCATATCAAGAATGGGAATGTTCATAACCCTTTACTTGAAGATTTTCTTTTTGATTGAATGAAGCGGTGCATGCAAAACAACCAGGACATTGCTTAGAAGATCTAAGCAACTCGCATAATTTTGTTTTCAATACGGAGAATTTGAATTCGGATTTTCCCCAACAATCGAGCCATGGGATGCCCTTTCCCACACAGTTTACTAAACAGATAAATACGCTCACCAAAAAGCATGTATTTCCATAACTAGTCAGGACAGTAATGTCTCTGCGTTTCAGTTTCCTCATCTGTAAAATGGGAATGTTGAGAACTCCTTCGTCATACATGTTCTTTGTAATTAAATGAAGCAGAGTATGTAAAACCCTGAGGACATGCTCCGTAGAGTTAAGTAACATACTTCATTTGGGGTTTCTTGTTTTCAATTTTTTTCTTTAAGCCGAAAATATATTGTTCTTTTTTTTGTAATTTTTAGTTTTACTTTATTTTACTTTACACTACTGTATTGGTTATGCCGCAGGTTCTTTTTCGATCGAATTGAAATCAAGTTTTTACCCTCCCAAATTCTAGATAGACGATGCCCTTTCCCACAAAGTTTAGTAAATACAGATCAATATGGCTAGCAACAGCATCTCTTTCACGTCCTAGCAATGTCTTTAATGCCTGAGCTTCCAGAAGTATACATGGGGAAATACTGACAACAAATTCCCCGTAGATTTTGATTTCAATTAAGTGAAGCAGACCGTCTAAAACACTGAGGACGTTGCTTAGCAGTCTAAGGAACATACTCATTCCGTGTTTTTGTTTCGGTTTTTTCTGGAGAAAGAGTTGAAATCGAGTTTTTTTCCCCAGTACCCTGGACCGAAAATGCACTTTCCCACAAAGTTTCCTAAGTATAGATCCGTAGGCTCACCCAAAAGCCAACACTTTCACTTTGTGGTAACTTCATTACCACCTCTGGGCCTCAGTTTCCTCATCCATAAAATGGGAACGTTGATTAACAGTTTTGCGTAGCTTTTCTTTTGGGTTAAATGCAGGCAAGCAGGGAAATCAAGACAGACTCTGCTTGGTAGATTTAAGGATCATAGCTAATGTTGTTTATGTTTTCTAATAAATGGAGTTGACATTGAGCTTTTTTCTCCCACAATCTACAACAGTGCCATTTCTGCAAATTTTACTGTGTCCATAAATATGCCCACCATAAAGCATCTCTTTCACTTCTTAGAGACTTCCTTCATGCCTGCGTGCCTCAGTTTACTCATCGATAAATTCGGAGTGCTCTTTTTTATAAAAGTAAATGAAACAGAGCATACGACACATCCAGGATGTTCCTTGGTAGATCTAAGTAGAATACTTCATTTCTTCTTTTCGTAAGAGAGAGTTGAAACTGAGTTTGCTTCTCCACCATTCTAGATAGACTATGCCCTTTTCCACAAACTTTACTGAGGGTAGGGAAATACAGCGTCAGAGAGATCATCCGTTCCACTGCTTGTTACTTCATTACTGCCTCTGTGCCTCAGTTTCCCCAACTGTAAAATGGGAAAATTGACAACACCTTCATCGTAGAGTTTCTTTTGAATTAAATGACGGTTAACATGTAGAAGACCCACCATTGCCTAGGAGGTCTAGCTAACATACGTCATATTGTATCTTTAACAGTGATAAAATCTTTATTTTTACCCCAGAGCCGTGTCGATTTTCTTTTACCTTACTGGTTCTGATTTTTCATGAAATGAAACCGAGCAAGTACAATACGGAGCACATGGTGAGTAGAGGTAAGCAGGACACTTAGTCTTTGTAAGACAATGGAAATTGAGATTTTTTCCCCCAAATCCAATAGATGGTGCCCTTATAAACACGTTTTCTTCAGTAGAGATAAATAGGCTCACGAATACATCATCTTTCCCGACTAATTTCTTTCTGAAAGCCTCTGTGCCTCAGTTTCCTCATATCAAGAATGGGAATGTTCATAACCCTTTACTTGAAGATTTTCTTTTGATTGAATGAAGCGGTGCATGCAAAACAACCAGGACATTGCTTAGAAGATCTAAGCAACTCGCTTAATTTTGTTTTCAATACGGAGAATTTGAATTCGGATTTTCCCCAACAATCGAGCCATGGGATGCCCTTTCCCACACAGTTTACTAAACAGATAAATACGCTCACCAAAAAGCATGTATTTCCATAACTAGTCAGGACAGTAATGTCTCTGCGTTTCAGTTTCCTCATCTGTAAAATGGGAATGTTGAGAACTCCTTCGTCATACATGTTCTTTGTAATTAAATGAAGCAGAGTATGTAAAACCCTGAGGACATGCTCCGTAGAGTTAAGTAACATACTTCATTTGGGGTTTCTTGTTTTTCAATTTTTTTCTTTAAGCCGAAAATATATTGTTCTTTTTTTGTAATTTTTAGTTTTACTTTATTTTACTTTACACTACTGTATTGGTTATGCCGCAGGTTCTTTTTCGATCGAATTGAAATCAAGTTTTACCCTCCCAAATTCTAGATAGACGATGCCCTTTCCCACAAAGTTTAGTAAATACAGATCAATATGGCTAGCAACAGCATCTCTTTCACGTCCTAGCAATGTCTTTAACGCCTGAGCTTCCAGAAGTATACATGGGGAAATACTGACAACAAATTCCCGTAGATTTTGATTTCAATTAACTGAAGCAGACCGTCTAAAACACTGAGGACGTTGCTTAGCAGTCTAAGGAACATACTCATTCCGTGTTTTTGTTTCTGTTTTCTCTGGAGAAAGAGTTGAAATCGAGTTTTTTCCCCAGTACCCTGGACCGAAAATGCACTTTCCCACAAAGTTTCCTAAGTATAGATCCGTAGGCTCACCCAAAAGCCAACACTTTCACTTTGTGGTAACTTCATTACCACCTCTGGGCCTCAGTTTCCTCATCCATAAAATGGGAACGTTGATTAACAGTTTCTGCGTAGCTTTTCTTTTGGGTTAAATGCAGGCAAGCAGGAAATCAAGACAGACTCTGCTTGGTAGATTTAAGGATCATAGCTAATGTTGTTTATGTTTTCTAATAAATGGAGTTGACATTGAGCTTTTTCTCCCACAATCTACAACAGTGCCATTTCTGCAAATTTTACTGTGTCCATAAATACGCCCACCATAAAGCATCTCTTTCACTTCTTAGAGACTTCCTTCACGCCTGCGTGCCTCAGTTTACTCATCGATAAATTCGGAGTGCTCTTTTTATAAAAGTAAATGAAACAGAGCATAGGACACATCCAGGATGTTCCTTGGTAGATCTAAGTAGAATACTTCATTTCTTCTTTCGTAAGAGAGAGTTGAAACTGAGTTTGCTTCTCCACCATTCTAGATAGACTATGCCCTTTTCCACAAACTTTACTGAGGGTAGGGAAATACAGCGTCAGAGAGATCATCCGTTCCACTGCTTGTTACTTCATTACTGCCTCTGTGCCTCAGTTTCCCCAACTGTAAAATGGGAAAATTGACAACACCTTCATCGTAGAGTTTCTTTTGAATTAAATGACGGTTAACATGTAGAAGACCCACCATTGCCTAGGAGGTCTAGCTAACATACGTCATATTGTATCTTTTAACAGTGATAAAATCTTTATTTTTACCCCAGAGCCGTGTCGATTTTCTTTTACCTTACTGGTTCTGATTTTTCATGAAATGAAACCGAGCAAGTACAATACGGAGCACATGGTGAGTAGAGGTAAGCAGGACACTTAGTCTTTGTAAGACAATGGAAATTGAGATTTTTTCCCCCAAATCCAATAGATGGTGCCCTTATAAACACGTTTTCTTCAGTAGAGATAAATAGGCTCACGAATACATCATCTTTCCCGACTAATTTCTTTCTGAAAGCCTCTGTGCCTCAGTTTCCTCATATCAAGAATGGGAATGTTCATAACCCTTTACTTGAAGATTTTCTTTTGATTGAATGAAGCGGTGCATGCAAAACAACCAGGACATTGCTTAGAAGATCTAAGCAACTCGCTTAATTTTGTTTTCAATACGGAGAATTTGAATTCGGATTTTCCCCAACAATCGAGCCATGGGATGCCCTTTCCCACACAGTTTACTAAACAGATAAATACGCTCACCAAAAAGCATGTATTTCCATAACTAGTCAGGACAGTAATGTCTCTGCGTTTCAGTTTCCTCATCTGTAAAATGGGAATGTTGAGAACTCCTTCGTCATACATGTTCTTTGTAATTAAATGAAGCAGAGTATGTAAAACCCTGAGGACATGCTCCGTAGAGTTAAGTAACATACTTCATTTGGGGTTTCTTGTTTTCAATTTTTTTCTTTAAGCCGAAAATATATTGTTCTTTTTTTGTAATTTTTAGTTTTACTTTATTTTACTTTACACTACTGTATTGGTTATGCCGCAGGTTCTTTTCGATCGAATTGAAATCAAGTTTTACCCTCCCAAATTCTAGATAGACGATGCCCTTTCCCACAAAGTTTAGTAAATACAGATCAATATGGCTAGCAACAGCATCTCTTTCACGTCCTAGCAATGTCTTTAACGCCTGAGCTTCCAGAAGTATACATGGGGAAATACTGACAACAAATTCCCGTAGATTTTGATTTCAATTAACTGAAGCAGACCGTCTAAAACACTGAGGACGTTGCTTAGCAGTCTAAGTAACATACTCATTCCGTGTTTTTGTTTCTGTTTTCTCTGGAGAAAGAGTTGAAATCGAGTTTTTTCCCCAGTACCCTGGACCGAAAATGCACTTTCCCACAAAGTTTCCTAAGTATAGATCCGTAGGCTCACCCAAAAGCCAACACTTTCACTTTGTGGTAACTTCATTACCACCTCTGGGCCTCAGTTTCCTCATCCATAAAATGGGAACGTTGATTAACAGTTTCTGCGTAGCTTTTCTTTTGGGTTAAATGCAGGCAAGCAGGAAATCAAGACAGACTCTGCTTGGTAGATTTAAGGATCATAGCTAATGTTGTTTATGTTTTCTAATAAATGGAGTTGACATTGAGCTTTTTCTCCCACAATCTACAACAGTGCCATTTCTGCAAATTTTACTGTGTCCATAAATACGCCCACCATAAAGCATCTCTTTCACTTCTTAGAGACTTCCTTCACGCCTGCGTGCCTCAGTTTACTCATCGATAAATTCGGAGTGCTCTTTTTTATAAAAGTAAATGAAACAGAGCATACGACACATCCAGGATGTTCCTTGGTAGATCTAAGTAGAATACTTCATTTCTTCTTTTCGTAAGAGAGAGTTGAAACTGAGTTTGCTTCTCCACCATTCTAGATAGACTATGCCCTTTTCCACAAACTTTACTGAGGGTAGGGAAATACAGCGTCAGAGAGATCATCCGTTCCACTGCTTGTTACTTCATTACTGCCTCTGTGCCTCAGTTTCCCCAACTGTAAAATGGGAAAATTGACAACACCTTCATCGTAGAGTTTCTTTTGAATTAAATGACGGTTAACATGTAGAAGACCCACCATTGCCTAGGAGGTCTAGCTAACATACGTCATATTGTATCTTTTAACAGTGATAAAATCTTTATTTTTACCCCAGAGCCGTGTCGATTTTCTTTTACCTTACTGGTTCTGATTTTTCATGAAATGAAACCGAGCAAGTACAATACGCAGCACATGGTGAGTAGAGGTAAGCAGGACACTTAGTCTTTGTAAGACAATGGAAATTGAGATTTTTTCCCCCAAATCCAATAGATGGTGCCCTTATAAACACGTTTTCTTCAGTAGAGATAAATAGGCTCACAAATACATCATCTTTCCCGACTAATTTCTTTCTTAAAGCCTCTGTGCCTCAGTTTCCTCATATAAAGAATGGGAATGTTCATAACCCTTTACTTGAAGATTTTCTTTTTGATTGAATGAAGCGGTGCATGCAAAACAACCAGGACATTGCTTAGAAGATCTAAGCAACTCGCTTAATTTTGTTTTCAATACGGAGAATTTGAATTCGGATTTTCCCCAACAATCGAGCCATGGGATGCCCTTTCCCACACAGTTTACTAAATAGATAAATACGCTCACCAAAAGCATGTATTTCCATAACTAGTCAGGACAGTAATGTCTCTGCGTTTCAGTTTCCTCATCTGTAAAATGGGAATGTTGAGAACTCCTTCGTCATACATGTTCTTTGTAATTAAATGAAGCAGAGTATGTAAAACCCTGAGGACATGCTCCGTAGAGTTAAGTAACATACTTCATTTGGGGTTTCTTGTTTTTCAATTTTTTTCTTTAAGCCGAAAATATATTGTTCTTTTTTTGTAATTTTTAGTTTTACTTTATTTTACTTTACACTACTGTATTGGTTATGCCGCAGGTTCTTTTCGATCGAATTGAAATCAAGTTTTACCCTCCCAAATTCTAGATAGACGATGCCCTTTCCCACAAAGTTTAGTAAATACAGCTCAATATGGCTAGCAACAGCATCTCTTTCACGTCCTAGCAATGTCTTTAATGCCTGAGCTTCCAGAAGTATACATGGGGAAATACTGACAACAAATTCCCCGTAGATTTTGATTTCAATTAACTGAAGCAGACCGTCTAAAACACTGAGGACGTTGCTTAGCAGTCTAAGGAACATACTAATTCCGTGTTTTTGTTTCGGTTTTTTCTGGAGAAAGAGTTGAAATTGAGTTTTTTTCCCCAGTACCATGGACCGAAAATGCACTTTCCCACAAAGTTTCCTAAGTATAGATCCGTAGGCTCACCCAATAGCCAACACTTTCACTTTGTGGTAACCTCATTACCACCTGTGGGCCTCAGTTTCCTCATCCATAAAATGGGAACGTTGATTAACAGTTTTGCATAGCTTTTCTTTTGGGTTAAATGCAGGCAAGCAGGGAAATCAAGACAGACTCTGCTTGGTAGATTTAAGTATCATAGCTAATGTTGTTTATGTTTTCTAATAAATGGAGTTGACATTGAGCTTTTTCTCCCACAATCTACAACAGTGCCATTTCTGCAAATTTTACTGTGTCCATAAATATGCCCACCATAAAGCATCTCTTTCACTTCTTAGAGACTTCCTTCATGCCTGCGTGCCTCAGTTTACTCATCGATAAATTCGGAGTGCTCTTTGTTATAAAAGTAAATGAAACAGAGCATACGACACATCCAGGATGTTCCTTGGTAGATCTAAGTAGAATACTTCATTTCTTCTTTTCGTAAGAGACAGTTGAAACTGAGTTTGCTTCTCCACCATTCTAGATAGACTATGCCCTTTTCCACAAACTTTACTGAGGGTAGGGAAATACAGCGTCAGAGAGATCATCCGTTCCACTGCTTGTTACTTCATTACTGCCTCTGTGCCTCAGTTTCCCCAACTGTAAAATGGGAAAATTGACAACACCTTCATCGTAGAGTTTCTTTTGAATTAAATGACGGTTAACATGTAGAAGACCCACCATTGCCTAGGAGGTCTAGCTAACATACGTCATATTGTATCTTTTAACAGTGATAAAATCTTTATTTTTACCCCAGAGCCGTGTCGATTTTCTTTTACCTTACTGGTTCTGATTTTTCATGAAATGAAACCGAGCAAGTACAATACGGAGCACATGGTGAGTAGAGGTAAGCAGGACACTTAGTCTTTGTAAGACAATGGAAATTGAGATTTTTTCCCCCCAAATCCAATAGATGGTGCCCTTATAAACACGTTTTCTTCAGTAGAGATAAATAGGCTCACGAATACATCATCTTTCCCGACTAATTTCTTTCTTAAAGCCTCTGTGCCTCAGTTTCCTCATATCAAGAATGGGAATGTTCATAACCCTTTACTTGAAGATTTTCTTTTTGATTGAATGAAGCGGTGCATGCAAAACAACCAGGACATTGCTTAGAAGATCTAAGCAACTCGCTTAATTTTGTTTTCAATACGGAGAATTTGAATTCGGATTTTTCCCAACAATCGAGCCATGGGATGCCCTTTCCCACACAGTTTACTAAACAGATAAATACGCTCACCAAAAGCATGTATTTCCATAACTAGTCAGGACAGTAATGTCTCTGCGTTTCAGTTTCCTCATCTGTAAAATGGGAATGTTGAGAACTCCTTCGTCATACATGTTCTTTGTAATTAAATGAAGCAGAGTATGTAAAACCCTGAGGACATGCTCCGTAGAGTTAAGTAACATACTTCATTTGGGGTTTCTTGTTTTTCAATTTTTTTCTTTAAGCCGAAAATATATTGTTCTTTTTTTGTAATTTTTAGTTTTACTTTATTTTACTTTACACTACTGTATTGGTTATGCCGCAGGTTCTTTTCGATCGAATTGAAATCAAGTTTTACCCTCCCAAATTCTAGATAGACGATGCCCTTTCCCACAAAGTTTAGTAAATACAGATCAATATGGCTAGCAACAGCATCTCTTTCACGTCCTAGCAATGTCTTTAATGCCTGAGCTTCCAGAAGTATACATGGGAAATACTGACAACAAATTCCCCGTAGATTTTGATTTCAATTAACTGAAGCAGACCGTCTAAAACACTGAGGACGTTGCTTAGCAGTCTAAGTAACATACTCATTCCGTGTTTTTGTTTCTGTTTTCTCTGGAGAAAGAGTTGAAATCGAGTTTTTTCCCCAGTACCCTGGACCGAAAATGCACTTTCCCACAAAGTTTCCTAAGTATAGATCCGTAGGCTCACCCAAAAGCCAACACTTTCACTTTGTGGTAACTTCATTACCACCTCTGGGCCTCAGTTTCCTCATCCATAAAATGGGAACGTTGATTAACAGTTTCTGCGTAGCTTTTCTTTTGGGTTAAATGCAGGCAAGCAGGAAATCAAGACAGACTCTGCTTGGTAGATTTAAGGATCATAGCTAATGTTGTTTATGTTTTCTAATAAATGGAGTTGACATTGAGCTTTTTCTCCCACAATCTACAACAGTGCCATTTCTGCAAATTTTACTGTGTCCATAAATATGCCCACCATAAAGCATCTCTTTCACTTCTTAGAGACTTCCTTCATGCCTGCGTGCCTCAGTTTACTCATCGATAAATTCGGAGTGCTCTTTGTTATAAAAGTAAATGAAACAGAGCATAGGACACATCCAGGATGTTCCTTGGTAGATCTAAGTAGAATACTTCATTTCTTCTTTTCGTAAGAGAGAGTTGAAACTGAGTTTGCTTCTCCACCATTCTAGATAGACTATGCCCTTTTCCACAAACTTTACTGAGGGTAGGGAAATACAGCGTCAGAGAGATCATCCGTTCCACTGCTTGTTACTTCATTACTGCCTCTGTGCCTCAGTTTCCCCAACTGTAAAATGGGAAAATTGACAACACCTTCATCGTAGAGTTTCTTTTGAATTAAAATGACGGTTAACATGTAGAAGACCCACCATTGCCTAGGAGGTCTAGCTAACATACGTCATATTGTATCTTTTAACAGTGATAAAATCTTTATTTTTACCCCAGAGCCGTGTCGATTTTCTTTTACCTTACTGGTTCTGATTTTTCATGAAATGAAACCGAGCAAGTACAATACGCAGCACATGGTGAGTAGAGGTAAGCAGGACACTTAGTCTTTGTAAGACAATGGAAATTGAGATTTTTTCCCCCAAATCCAATAGATGGTGCCCTTATAAACACGTTTTCTTCAGTAGAGATAAATAGGCTCACGAATACATCATCTTTCCCGACTAATTTCTTTCTTAAAGCCTCTGTGCCTCAGTTTCCTCATATAAAGAATGGGAATGTTCATAACCCTTTACTTGAAGATTTTCTTTTTGATTGAATGAAGCGGTGCATGCAAAACAACCAGGACATTGCTTAGAAGATCTAAGCAACTCGCTTAATTTTGTTTTCAATACGGAGAATTTGAATTCGGATTTTCCCCAACAATCGAGCCATGGGATGCCCTTTCCCACACAGTTTACTAAATAGATAAATACGCTCACCAGAAGCATGTATTTCCATAACTAGTCAGGACAGTAATGTCTCTGCGTTTCAGTTTCCTCATCTGTAAAATGGGAATGTTGAGAACTCCTTCGTCATACATGTTCTTTGTAATTAAATGAAGCAGAGTATGTAAAACCCTGAGGACATGCTCCGTAGAGTTAAGTAACATACTTCATTTGGGGTTTCTTGTTTTTCAATTTTTTTCTTTAAGCCGAAAATATATTGTTCTTTTTTTGTAATTTTTAGTTTTACTTTATTTTACTTTACACTACTGTATTGGTTATGCCGCAGGTTCTTTTCGATCGAATTGAAATCAAGTTTTTACCCTCCCAAATTCTAGATAGACGATGCCCTTTCCCACAAAGTTTAGTAAATACAGATCAATATGGCTAGCAACAGCATCTCTTTCACGTCCTAGCAATGTCTTTAATGCCTGAGCTTCCAGAAGTATACATGGGGAAATACTGACAACAAATTCCCCGTAGATTTTGATTTCAATTAACTGAAGCAGACCGTCTAAAACACTGAGGACGTTGCTTAGCAGTCTAAGGAACATACTCATTCCGTGTTTTTGTTTCTGTTTTCTCCTGGAGAAAGAGTTGAAATCGAGTTTTTTCCCCAGTACCCTGGACCGAAAATGCACTTTCCCACAAAGTTTCCTAAGTATAGATCCGTAGGCTCACCCAAAAGCCAACACTTTCACTTTGTGGTAACTTCATTACCACCTCTGGGCCTCAGTTTCCTCATCCATAAAATGGGAACGTTGATTAACAGTTTCTGCGTAGCTTTTCTTTTGGGTTAAATGCAGGCAAGCAGGAAATCAAGACAGACTCTGCTTGGTAGATTTAAGGATCATAGCTAATGTTGTTTATGTTTTCTAATAAATGGAGTTGACATTGAGCTTTTTTCTCCCACAATCTACAACAGTGCCATTTCTGCAAATTTTACTGTGTCCATAAATACGCCCACCATAAAGCATCTCTTTCACTTCTTAGAGACTTCCTTCATGCCTGCGTGCCTCAGTTTACTCATCGATAAATTGGGAGTGCTCTTTTTATAAAAGTAAATGAAACAGAGCATACGACACATCCAGGATGTTCCTTGGTAGATCTAAGTAGAATACTTCATTTCTTCTTTTCGTAAGAGAGAGTTGAAACTGAGTTTGCTTCTCCACCATTCTAGATAGACTATGCCCTTTTCCACAAACTTTACTGAGGGTAGGGAAATACAGCGTCAGAGAGATCATCCGTTCCACTGCTTGTTACTTCATTACTGCCTCTGTGCCTCAGTTTCCCCAACTGTAAAATGGGAAAATTGACAACACCTTCATCGTAGAGTTTCTTTTGAATTAAATGACGGTTAACATGTAGAAGACCCACCATTGCCTAGGAGGTCTAGCTAACATACGTCATATTGTATCTTTCAACAGTGATAAAATCTTTATTTTTACCCCAGAGCCGTGTCGATTTTCTTTTACCTTACTGGTTCTGATTTTTCATGAAATGAAACCGAGCAAGTACAATACGCAGCACATGGTGAGTAGAGGTAAGCAGGACACTTAGTCTTTGTAAGACAATGGAAATTGAGATTTTTTCCCCCAAATCCAATAGATGGTGCCCTTATAAACACGTTTTCTTCAGTAGAGATAAATAGGCTCACGAATACATCATCTTTCCCGACTAATTTCTTTCTTAAAGCCTCTGTGCCTCAGTTTCCTCATATCAAGAATGGGAATGTTCATAACCCTTTACTTGAAGATTTTCTTTTGATTGAATGAAGCGGTGCATGCAAAACAACCAGGACATTGCTTAGAAGATCTAAGCAACTCGCTTAATTTTGTTTTCAATACGGAGAATTTGAATTCGGATTTTTCCCCAACAATCGAGCCATGGGATGCCCTTTCCCACACAGTTTACTAAACAGATAAATACGCTCACCAAAAGCATGTATTTCCATAACTAGTCAGGACAGTAATGTCTCTGCGTTTCAGTTTCCTCATCTGTAAAATGGGAATGTTGAGAACTCCTTCGTCATACATGTTCTTTGTAATTAAATGAAGCAGAGTATGTAAAACCCTGAGGACATGCTCCGTAGAGTTAAGTAACATACTTCATTTGGGGTTTCTTGTTTTTCAATTTTTTTCTTTAAGCCGAAAATATATTGTTCTTTTTTTCTTTAATTTTTAGTTTTACTTTATTTTACTTTACACTACTGTATTGGTTATGCCGCAGGTTCTTTTTCGATCGAATTGAAATCAAGTTTTTACCCTCCCAAATTCTAGATAGACGATGCCCTTTCCCACAAAGTTTAGTAAATACAGCTCAATATGGCTAGCAACAGCATCTCTTTCACGTCCTAGCAATGTCTTTAATGCCTGAGCTTCCAGAAGTATACATGGGGAAATACTGACAACAGATTCCCCGTAGATTTTGATTTCAATTAACTGAAGCAGACCGTCTAAAACACTGAGGACGTTGCTTAGCAGTCTAAGTAACATACTCATTCCGTGTTTTTGTTTCTGTTTTCTCTGGAGAAAGAGTTGAAATCGAGTTTTTTCCCCAGTACCCTGGACCGAAATGCACTTTCCCACAAAGTTTCCTAAGTATAGATCCGTAGGCTCACCCAAAAGCGAACACTTTCACTTTGTGGTAACTTCATTACCACCTCTGGGCCTCAGTTTCCTCATCCATAAAATGGGAACGTTGATTAACAGTTTCTGCGTAGCTTTTCTTTTGGGTTAAATGCAGGCAAGCAGGGAAATCAAGACAGACTCTGCTTGGTAGATTTAAGTATCATAGCTAATGTTGTTTCTGTTTTCTAATAAATGGAGTTGACATTGAGCTTTTTCTCCCACAATCTACAACAGTGCCATTTCTGCAAATTTTACTGTGTCCATAAATACGCCCACCATAAAGCATCTCTTTCACTTCTTAGAGACTTCCTTCATGCCTGCGTGCCTCAGTTTACTCATCGATAAATTGGGAGTGCTCTTTTTATAAAAGTAAATGAAACAGAGCAGACGACACATCCAGGATGTTCCTTGGTAGATCTAAGTAGAATACTTCATTTCTTCTTTTCGTAAGAGACAGTTGAAACTGAGTTTGCTTCTCCACCATTCTAGATAGACTATGCCCTTTTCCACAAACTTTACTGAGGGTAGGGAAATACAGCGTCAGAGAGATCATCCGTTCCACTGCTTGTTACTTCATTACTGCCTCTGTGCCTCAGTTTCCCCAACTGTAAAATGGGAAAATTGACAACACCTTCATCGTAGAGTTTCTTTTGAATTAAATGACGGTTAACATGTAGAAGACCCACCATTGCCTAGGAGGTCTAGCTAACATACGTCATATTGTATCTTTTAACAGTGATAAAATCTTTATTTTTACCCCAGAGCCGTGTCGATTTTCTTTTACCTTACTGGTTCTGATTTTTCATGAAATGAAACCGAGCAAGTACAATACGGAGCACATGGTGAGTAGAGGTAAGCAGGACACTTAGTCTTTGTAAGACAATGGAAATTGAGATTTTTTCCCCCAAATCCAATAGATGGTGCCCTTATAAACACGTTTTCTTCAGTAGAGATAAATAGGCTCACAAATACATCATCTTTCCCGACTAATTTCTTTCTTAAAGCCTCTGTGCCTCAGTTTCCTCATATAAAGAATGGGAATGTTCATAACCCTTTACTTGAAGATTTTCTTTTGATTGAATGAAGCGGTGCATGCAAAACAACCAGGACATTGCTTAGAAGATCTAAGCAACTCGCTTAATTTTGTTTTCAATACGGAGAAGTTGAATTCGGATTTTTACCCAACAATCGAGCCATGGGATGCCCTTTCCCACACAGTTTACTAAATAGATAAATACGCTCACCAGAAGCATGTATTTCCATAACTAGTCAGGACAGTAATGTCTCTGCGTTTCAGTTTCCTCATCTGTAAAATGGGAATGTTGAGAACTCCTTCGTCATACATGTTCTTTGTAATTAAATGAAGCAGAGTATGTAAAACCCTGAGGACATGCTCCGTAGAGTTAAGTAACATACTTCATTTGGGGTTTCTTGTTTTTCATTTTTTTTCTTTAAGCCGAAAATATATTGTTCTTTTTTTGTAATTTTTAGTTTTACTTTATTTTACTTTACACTACTGTATTGGTTATGCCGCAGGTTCTTTTTCGATCGAATTGAAATCAAGTTTTTACCCTCCCAAATTCCAGATAGACGATGCCCTTTCCCACAAAGTTTAGTAAATACAGATCAATATGGCTAGCAACAGCATCTCTTTCACGTCCTAGCAATGTCTTTAATGCCTGAGCTTCCAGAAGTATACATGGGGAAATACTGACAACAAATTCCCCGTAGATTTTGATTTCAATTAACTGAAGCAGACCGTCTAAAACACTGAGGACGTTGCTTAGCAGTCTAAGTAACATACTCATTCCGTGTTTTTGTTTCTGTTTTCTCTGGTGAAAGAGTTGAAATCGAGTTTTTTCCCCAGTATCCTGGACCGAAAATGCACTTTCCCACAAAGTTTCCTAAGTATAGATCCGTAGGCTCACCCAAAAGCCAACACTTTCACTTTGTGGTAACTTCATTACCACCTCTGGGCCTCAGTTTCCTCATCCATAAAATGGGAACGTTGATTAACAGTTTCTGCGTAGCTTTTCTTTTGGGTTAAATGCAGGCAAGCAGGGAAATCAAGACAGACTCTGCTTGGTAGATTTAAGTATCATAGCTAATGTTGTTTCTGTTTTCTAATAAATGGAGTTGACATTGAGCTTTTTTCTCCCACAATCTACAACAGTGCCATTTCTGCAAATTTTACTGTGTCCATAAATATGCCCACCATAAAGCATCTCTTTCACTTCTTAGAGACTTCCTTAATGCCTGCGTGCCTCAGTTTCCTCATCGATAAATTGGGAGTGCTCTTTGTTATAAAAGTAAATGAAACAGAGCATACGACACATCCAGGATGTTCCTTGGTAGATCTAAGTAGAATACTCCATTTCTTCTTTTCGTAAGAGAGAGTTGAAACTGAGTTTGCTTCTCCACCATTCTAGATAAACTATGCCCTTTTCCACAAACTTTACTGAGGGTAGGGAAATACAGAGTCAGAGAGATCATCCGTTCCACTGCTTGTTACTTCATGACTGCCTCTGTGCCTCAGTTTCCCCAACTGTAAAATGGGAAAATTGACAACACCTTCATCGTAGAGTTTCTTTTGAATTAAATGACGGTTAACATGTAGAAGACCCACCATTGCCTAGGAGGTCTAGCTAACATACGTCATATTGTATCTTTTAACAGTGATAAAATCTTTATTTTTACCCCAGAGCCGTGTCGATTTTCTTTTACCTTACTGGTTCTGATTTTTCATGAAATGAAACCGAGCAAGTACAATACAGACCACATGGTGAGTAGAGGTAAGCCGGACACTTAGTCTTTGTAAGACAATGGAAATTGAGATTTTTTTCCCCCAAAATCCAATAGATGGTGGCCTTATAAACACGTTTTCTTCAGTAGAGATAAATAGGCTCACGAATACATCATCTTTCCCGACTAATTTCTTTCTTAAAGCCTCTGTGCCTCAGTTTCCTCATATAAAGAATGGGAATGTTCATAACCCTTTACTTGAAGATTTTCTTTTTGATTGAATGAAGCGGTGCATGCAAAACAACCAGGACATTGCTTAGAAGATCTAAGCAACTCGCTTAATTTTGTTTTCAATACGGAGAAGTTGAATTCGGATTTTTACCCAACAATCGAGCCATGGGATGCCCTTTCCCACACAGTTTACTAAATAGGTAAATACGCTCACCAAAAAGCATGTATTTCCATAACTAGTCAGGACAGTAATGTCTCTGCGTTTCAGTTTCCTCATCTGTAAAATGGGAATGTTGAGAACTCCTTCGTCATACATGTTCTTTGTAATTAAATGAAGCAGAGTATGTAAAACCCTGAGGACATGCTCCGTAGAGTTAAGTAACATACTTCATTTGGGGTTTCTTGTTTTTCAATTTTTTTTCTTTAAGCCGAAAATATATTGTTCTTTTTTTTGTAATTTTTAGTTTTACTTTATTTTACTTTACACTACTGTATTGGTTATGCCGCAGGTTCTTTTTCGATCGAATTGAAATCAAGTTTTTACCCTCCCAAATTCTAGATAGACGATGCCCTTTCCCACAAAGTTTAGTAAATACAGATCAATATGGCTAGCAACAGCATCTCTTTCACGTCCTAGCAATGTCTTTAATGCCTGAGCTTCCAGAAGTATACATGGGGAAATACTGACAACAAATTCCCCGTAGATTTTGATTTCAATTAACTGAAGCAGACCGTCTACAACACTGAGGACGTTGCTTAGCAGTCTAAGGAACATACTCATTCCGTGTTTTTGTTTCTGTTTTCTCTGGAGAAAGAGTTGAAATCGAGTTTTTTTCCCCAGTACCCTGGACCGAAAATGCACTTTCCCACAAAGTTTCCTAAGTATAGATCCGTAGGCTCACCCAAAAGCGAACACTTTCACTTTGTGGTAACTTCATTACCACCTCTGGGCCTCAGTTTCCTCATCCATAAAATGGGAACGTTGATTAACAGTTTTGCGTAGCTTTTCTTTTGGGTTAAATGCAGGCAAGCAGGGAAATCAAGACAGACTCTGCTTGGTAGATTTAAGGATCATAGCTAATGTTGTTTATGTTTTCTAATAAATGGAGTTGACATTGAGCTTTTTTCTCCCACAATCTACAACAGTGCCATTTCTGCAAATTTTACTGTGTCCATAAACATGCCCACCATAAAGCATCTCTTTCACTTCTTAGAGACTTCCTTCATGCCTGCGTGCCTCAGTTTACTCATCGATAAATTGGGAGTGCTCTTTGTTATAAAAGTAAATGAAACAGAGCATACGACACATCCAGGATGTTCCTTGGTAGATCTAAGTAGAATACTTCATTTCTTCTTTTCGTAAGAGAGAGTTGAAACTGAGTTTGCTTCTCCACCATTCTAGATAGACTATGCCCTTTTCCACAAACTTTACTGAGGGTAGGGAAATACAGCGTCAGAGAGATCATCCGTTCCACTGCTTGTTACTTCATTCCTGCCTCTGTGCCTCAGTTTCCCCAACTGTAAAATGGGAAAATTGACAACACCTTCATCGTAGAGTTTCTCTTGAATAAAATGACGCTTAACATGTAGAAGACCCACCATTGCCTAGGAGGTCTAGCTAACATACGTCATATTGTATCTTTCAACAGTGATAAAATCTTTATTTTTACCCCAGAGCCGTGTCGATTTTCTTTTACCTTACTGGTTCTGATTTTTCATGAAATGAAACCGAGCAAGTACAATACGCAGCACATGGTGAGTAGAGGTAAGCAGGACACTTAGTCTTTGTAAGACAATGGAAATTGAGATTTTTTTCCCCCCAAATCCAATAGATGGTGCCCTTATAAACACGTTTTCTTCAGTAGAGATAAATAGGCTCACGAATACATCATCTTTCCCGACTAATTTCTTTCTTAAAGCCTCTGTGCTTCAGTTTCCTCATATAAAGAATGGGAATGTTCATAACCCTTTACTTGAAGATTTTCTTTTGATTGAATGAAGCGGTGCATGCAAAACAACCAGGACATTGCTTAGAAGATCTAAGCAACTCGCTTAATTTTGTTTTCAATACGGAGAATTTGAATTCGGATTTTTCCCCAACAATCGAGCCATGGGATGCCCTTTCCCACACAGTTTACTAAATAGATAAATACGCTCACCAAAAAGCATGTATTTCCATAACTAGTCAGGACAGTAATGTCTCTGCGTTTCAGTTTCCTCATCTGTAAAATGGGAATGTTGAGAACTCCTTCGACATACATGTTCTTTGTAATTTAATGAAGCAGAGTATGTAAAACCCTGAGGACATGCTCCGTAGAGTTAAGTAACATACTTCATTTGGGGTTTCTTGTTTTTCAATTTTTTTTCTTTAAGCCGAAAATGTATTGTTCTTTTTTTTGTAATTTTTAGTTTTACTTTATTTTAGTTTACACTACTGTATTGGTTATGCCGCAGGTTCTTTTTCGATCGAATTGAAATCAAGTTTTTACCCTCCCAAATTCTAGATAGACGATGCCCTTTCCCACAAAGTTTAGTAAATACAGATCAATATGGCTAGCAACAGCATCTCTTTCACGTCCTAGCAATGTCTTTAATGCCTGAGCTTCCAGAAGTATACATGGGGAAATACTGACAACAAATTCCCCGTAGATTTTAATTTCAATTAAGTGAAGCAAACCGTCTAAAACACTGAGGACGTTGCTTAGCAGTCTAAGGAACATACTCATTCCGTGTTTTGTTTCGGTTTTTTCTGGAGAAAGAGTTGAAATCGAGTTTTTTTCCCCAGTACCATGGACCGAAAATGCACTTTCCCACAAAGTTTCCTAAGTATAGATCCGTAGGCTCACCCAATAGCCAACACTTTCACTTTGTGGTAACTTCATTACCACCTCTGGGCCTCAGTTTCCTCATCCATAAAATGGGAACGTTGATTAAATGTTTCTGCGTAGCTTTTCTTTTGGGTTAAATGCAGGCAAGCAGGGAAATCAAGACAGACTCTGCTTGGTAGATTTAAGTATCATAGCTAATGTTGTTTATGTTTTCTAATAAATGGAGTTGACATTGAGCTTTTTTCTCCCACAATCTACAACAGTGCCATTTCTGCAAATTTTACTGTGTCCATAAATATGCCCACCATAAAGCATCTCTTTCACTTCTTAGAGACTTCCTTCATGCCTGCGTGCCTCAGTTTACTCATCGATAAATTGGGAGTGCTCTTTTTTATAAAAGTAAATGAAACAGAGCAGACGACACATCCAGGATGTTCCTTGGTAGATCTAAGTAGAATACTGCATTTCTTCTTTTCGTAAGAGACAGTTGAAACTGAGTTTGCTTCTCCACCATTCTAGATAGACTATGCCCTTTTCCACAAACTTTACTGAGGGTAGGGAAATACAGCGTCAGAGAGATCATCCGTTCCACTGCTTGTTACTTCATTACTGCCTCTGTGCCTCAGTTTCCCCAACTGTAAAATGGGAAAATTGACAACACCTTCATCGTAGAGTTTCTCTTGAATAAAATGACGCTTAACATGTAGAAGACCCACCATTGCCTAGGAGGTCTAGCTAACATACGTCATATTGTATCTTTTAACAGTGATAAAATCTTTATTTTTACCCCAGAGCCGTGTCGATTTTCTTTTACCTTACTGGTTCTGATTTTTCATGAAATGAAACCGAGCAAGTACAATACGGAGCACATGGTGAGTAGAGGTAAGCAGGACACTTAGTCATTGTAAGACAATGGAAATTGAGATTTTTTTCCCCCCAAATCCAATAGATGGTGCCCTTATAAACACGTTTTCTTCAGTAGAGATAAATAGGCTCACGAATACATCATCTTTCCCGACTAATTTCTTTCTTAAAGCCTCTGTGCCTCAGTTTCCTCATATAAAGAATGGGAATGTTCATAACCCTTTACTTGAAGATTTTCTTTTTGATTGAATGAAGCGGTGCATGCAAAACAACCAGGACATTGCTTAGAAGATCTAAGCAACTCGCTTAATTTTGTTTTCAATACGGAGAATTTGAATTCGGATTTTCCCCAACAATCGAGCCATGGGATGCCCTTTCCCACACAGTTTACTAAATAGATAAATACGCTCACCAAAAAGCATGTATTTCCATAACTAGTCAGGACAGTAATGTCTCTGCGTTTCAGTTTCCTCATCTGTAAAATGGGAATGTTGAGAACTCCTTCGTCATACATGTTCTTTGTAATTAAATGAAGCAGAGTATGTAAAACCCTGAGGACATGCTCCGTAGAGTTAAGTAACATACTTCATTTGGGGTTTCTTGTTTTTCAATTTTTTTTCTTTAAGCCGAAAATATATTGTTCTTTTTTTTGTAATTTTTAGTTTTACTTTTTTTTACTTTACACTACTGTATTGGTTATGCCGCAGGTTCTTTTTCGATCGAATTGAAATCAAGTTTTACCCTCCCAAATTCTAGATAGACGATGCCCTTTCCCACAAAGTTTAGTAAATACAGATCAATATGGCTAGCAACAGCATCTCTTTCACGTCCTAGCAATGTCTTTAATGCCTGAGCTTCCAGAAGTATACATGGGGAAATACTGACAACAAATTCCCCGTAGATTTTGATTTCAATTAACTGAAGCAGACCGTCTAAAACACTGAGGACGTTGCTTAGCAGTCTAACGAACATACTAATTCCGTGTTTTTGTTTCGGTTTTTTCTGGAGAAAGAGTTGAAATCGAGTTTTTTTCCCCAGTACCCTGGACCGAAAATGCACTTTCCCACAAAGTTTCCTAAGTATAGATCCGTAGGCTCACCCAAAAGCGAACACTTTCACTTTGTGGTAACTTCATTACCACCTCTGGGCCTCAGTTTCCTCATCCATAAAATGGGAACGTTGATTAACAGTTTTGCATAGCTTTTCTTTTGGGTTAAATGCAGGCAAGCAGGGAAATCAAGACAGACTCTGCTTGGTAGATTTAAGGATCATAGCTAATGTTGTTTATGTTTTCTAATAAATGGAGTTGACATTGAGCTTTTTCTCCCACAATCTACAACAGTGCCATTTCTGCAAATTTTACTGTGTCCATAAATATGCCCACCATAAAGCATCTCTTTCACTTCTTAGAGACTTCCTTCATGCCTGCGTGCCTCAGTTTACTCATCGATAAATTGGGAGTGCTCTTTTTATAAAAGTAAATGAAACAGAGCATACGACACATCCAGGATGTTCCTTGGTAGATCTAAGTAGAATACTTCATTTCTTCTTTCGTAAGAGAGAGTTGAAACTGAGTTTGCTTCTCCACCATTCTAGATAGACTATGCCCTTTTCCACAAACTTTACTGAGGGTAGGGAAATACAGCGTCAGAGAGATCATCCGTTCCACTGCTTGTTACTTCATTACTGCCTCTGTGCCTCAGTTTCCCCAACTGTAAAATGGGAAAATTGACAACACCTTCATCGTAGAGTTTCTCTTGAATAAAATGACGCTTAACATGTAGAAGACCCACCATTGCCTAGGAGGTCTAGCTAACATACGTCATATTGTATCTTTTAACAGTGATAAAATCTTTATTTTTACCCCAGAGCCGTGTCGATTTTCTTTTACCTTACTGGTTCTGATTTTTCATGAAATGAAACCGAGCAAGTACAATACGCAGCACATGGTGAGTAGAGGTAAGCAGGACACTTAGTCTTTGTAAGACAATGGAAATTGAGATTTTTTCCCCCAAATCCAATAGATGGTGCCCTTATAAACACGTTTTCTTCAGTAGAGATAAATAGGCTCACGAATACATCATCTTTCCCGACTAATTTCTTTCTTAAAGCCTCTGTGCCTCAGTTTCCTCATATAAAGAATGGGAATGTTCATAACCCTTTACTTGAAGATTTTCTTTTTGATTGAATGAAGCGGTGCATGCAAAACAACCAGGACATTGCTTAGAAGATCTAAGCAACTCGCTTAATTTTGTTTTCAATACGGAGAATTTGAATTCGGATTTTTCCCCAACAATCGAGCCATGGGATGCCCTTTCCCACACAGTTTACTAAATAGATAAATACGCTCACCAAAAAGCATGTATTTCCATAACTAGTCAGGACAGTAATGTCTCTGCGTTTCAGTTTCCTCATCTGTAAAATGGGAATGTTGAGAACTCCTTCGTCATACATGTTCTTTGTAATTAAATGAAGCAGAGTATGTAAAACCCTGAGGACATGCTCCGTAGAGTTAAGTAACATACTTCATTTGGGGTTTCTTGTTTTCAATTTTTTTTCTTTAAGCCGAAAATATATTGTTCTTTTTTTTGTAATTTTTAGTTTTACTTTATTTTACTTTACACTACTGTATTGGTTATGCCGCAGGTTCTTTTTCGATCGAATTGAAATCAAGTTTTACCCTCCCAAATTCTAGATAGACGATGCCCTTTCCCACAAAGTTTAGTAAATACAGATCAATATGGCTAGCAACAGCATCTCTTTCACGTCCTAGCAATGTCTTTAATGCCTGAGCTTCCAGAAGTATACATGGGGAATACTGACAACAAATTCCCGTAGATTTTGATTTCAATTAACTGAAGCAGACCGTCTAAAACACTGAGGACGTTGCTTAGCAGTCTAAGGAACATACTAATTCCGTGTTTTTGTTTCTGTTTCTGTTTTCTCTGGAGAAAGAGTTGAAATCGAGTTTTTTTCCCCAGTACCCTGGACCGAAAATGCACTTTCCCACAAAGTTTCCTAAGTATAGATCCGTAGGCTCACCCAAAAGCCAACACTTTCACTTTGTGGTAACTTCATTACCACCTCTGGGCCTCAGTTTCCTCATCCATAAAATGGGAACGTTGATTAACAGTTTCTGCGTAGCTTTTCTTTTGGGTTAAATGCAGGCAAGCAGGGAAATCAAGACAGACTCTGCTCGGTAGATTTAAGGATCATAGCTAATGTTGTTTATGTTTTCTAATAAATGGAGTTGACATTGAGCTTTTTTCTCCCACAATCTACAACAGTGCCATTTCTGCAAATTTTACTGTGTCCATAAATACGCCCACCATAAAGCATCTCTTTCACTTCTTAGAGACTTCCTTCATGCCTGCGTGCCTCAGTTTACTCATCGATAAATTGGGAGTGCTCTTTGTTATAAAAGTAAATGAAACAGAGCATACGACACATCCAGGATGTTCCTTGGTAGATCTAAGTAGAATACTTCATTTCTTCTTTTCGTAAGAGAGAGTTGAAACTGAGTTTGCTTCTCCACCATTCTAGATAGACTATGCCCTTTTCCACAAACTTTACTGAGGGTAGGGAAATACAGCGTCAGAGAGATCATCCGTTCCACTGCTTGTAACTTCATTCCTGCCTCTGTGCCTCAGTTTCCCCAACTGTAAAATGGGAATATTGACAACACCTTCATCGTAGAGTTTCTCTTGAATAAAATGACGCTTAACATGTAGAAGACCCACCATTGCCTAGGAGGTCTAGCTAACATACGTCATATTGTATCTTTTAACAGTGATAAAATCTTTATTTTTACCCCAGAGCCGTGTCGATTTTCTTTTACCTTACTGGTTCTGATTTTTCATGAAATGAAACCGAGCAAGTACAATACGCAGCACACGGTGAGTAGAGGTAAGCAGGACACTTAGTCTTTGTAAGACAATGGAAATTGAGATTTTTTCCCCCAAATCCAATAGATGGTGCCCTTATAAACACGTTTTCTTCAGTAGAGATAAATAGGCTCACGAATACATCATCTTTCCCGACTAATTTCTTTCTTAAAGCCTCTGTGCCTCAGTTTCCTCATATAAAGAATGGGAATGTTCATAACCCTTTACTTGAAGATTTTCTTTTGATTGAATGAAGCGGTGCATGCAAAACAACCAGGACATTGCTTAGAAGATCTAAGCAACTCGCTTAATTTTGTTTTCAATACGGAGAATTTGAATTCGGATTTTTCCCCAACAATCGAGCCATGGGATGCCCTTTCCCACACAGTTTACTAAATAGATAAATACGCTCACCAAAAAGCATGTATTTCCATAACTAGTCAGGACAGTAATGTCTCTGCGTTTCAGTTTCCTCATCTGTAAAATGGGAATGTTGAGAACTCCTTCGTCATACATGTTCTTTGTAATTAAATGAAGCAGAGTATGTAAAACCCTGAGGACATGCTCCGTAGAGTTAAGTAACATACTTCATTTGGGGTTTCTTGTTTTTCAATTTTTTTCTTTAAGCCGAAAATATATTGTTCTTTCTTTTGTAATTTTTAGTTTTACTTTATTTTACTTTACACTACTGTATTGGTTATGCCGCAGGTTCTTTTTCGATCGAATTGAAATCAAGTTTTTACCCTCCCAAATTCTAGATCGACGATGCCCTTTCCCACAAAGTTTAGTAAATACAGACCAATATGGCTAGCAACAGCATCTCTTTCACGTCCTAGCAATGTCTTTAATGCCTGAGCTTCCAGAAGTATACATGGGGAAATACTGACAACAAATTCCCCGTAGATTTTGATTTCAATTAAGTGAAGCAGACCGTCTAAAACACTGAGGACGTTGCTTAGCAGTCTAAGTAACATACTCATTCCGTGTTTTTGTTTCTGTTTTCTCTGGAGAAAGAGTTGAAATCGAGTTTTTTTCCCCAGTACCCTGGACCGAAAATGCACTTTCCCACAAAGTTTCCTAAGTATAGATCCGTAGGCTCACCCAAAAGCCAACACTTTCACTTTGTGGTAACTTCATTACCACCTCTGGGCCTCAGTTTCCTCATCCATAAAATGGGAACGTTGATTAACAGTTTCTGCGTAGCTTTTCTTTTGGGTTAAATGCAGGCAAGCAGGGAAATCAAGACAGACTCTGCTTGGTAGATTTAAGGATCATAGCTAATGTTGTTTATGTTTTCTAATAAATGGAGTTGACATTGAGCTTTTTTCTCCCACAATCTACAACAGTGCCATTTCTGCAAATTTTACTGTGTCCATAAATATGCCCACCATAAAGCATCTCTTTCACTTCTTAGAGACTTCCTTCATGCCTGCGTGCCTCAGTTTACTCATCGATAAATTGGGAGTGCTCTTTTTTATAAAAGTAAATGAAGCAGAGCATACGACACATCCAGGATGTTCCTTGGTAGATCTAAGTAGAATACTTCATTTCTTCTGTTCGTAAGAGAGAGTTGAAACTGAGTTTCCTTCTCCACCATTCTAGATAGACTATGCCCTTTTCCACAAACTTTACTGAGGGTAGGGAAATACAGCGTCAGAGAGATCATCCGTTCCACTGCTTGTAACTTCATTACTGCCTCTGTGCCTCAGTTTCCCCAACTGTAAAATGGGAATATTGACAACACCTTCATCGTAGAGTTTCTCTTGAATAAAATGACGCTTAACATGTAGAAGACCCACCATTGCCTAGGAGGTCTAGCTAACATACGTCATATTGTATCTTTCAACAGTGATAAAATCTTTATTTTTACCCCAGAGCCGTGTCGATTTTCTTTTACCTTACTGGTTCTGATTTTTCATGAAATGAAACCGAGCAAGTACAATACGCAGCACATGGTGAGTAGAGGTAAGCAGGACACTTAGTCTTTGTAAGACAATGGAAATTGAGATTTTTTCCCCCAAATCCAATAGATGGTGCCCTTATAAACACGTTTTCTTCAGTAGAGATAAATAGGCTCACGAATACATCATCTTTCCCGACTAATTTCTTTCTTAAAGCCTCTGTGCCTCAGTTTCCTCATATAAAGAATGGGAATGTTCATAACCCTTTACTTGAAGATTTTCTTTTGATTGAATGAAGCGGTGCATGCAAAACAACCAGGACATTGCTTAGAAGATCTAAGCAACTCGCTTAATTTTGTTTTCAATACGGAGAATTTGAATTCGGATTTTTCCCCAACAATCGAGCCATGGGATGCCCTTTCCCACACAGTTTACTAAATAGATAAATACGCTCACCAAAAAGCATGTATTTCCATAACTAGTCAGGACAGTAATGTCTCTGCGTTTCAGTTTCCTCATCTGTAAAATGGGAATGTTGAGAACTCCTTCGTCATACATGTTCTTTGTAATTAAATGAAGCAGAGTATGTAAAACCCTGAGGACATGCTCCGTAGAGTTAAGTAACATACTTCATTTGGGGTTTCTTGTTTTTCAATTTTTTTTCTTTAAGCCGAAAATATATTGTTCTTTTTTTTGTAATTTTTAGTTTTACTTTATTTTACTTTACACTACTGTATTGGTTATGCCGCAGGTTCTTTTTCGATCGAATTGAAATCAAGTTTTACCCTCCCAAATTCTAGATAGACGATGCCCTTTCCCACAAAGTTTAGTAAATACAGACCAATATGGCTAGCAACAGCATCTCTTTCACGTCCTAGCAATGTCTTTAATGCCTGAGCTTCCAGAAGTATACATGGGAAATACTGACAACAAATTCCCCGTAGATTTTGATTTCAATTAACTGAAGCAGACCGTCTAAAACACTGAGGACGTTGCTTAGCAGTCTAAGTAACATACTCATTCCGTGTTTTTGTTTCTGTTTTTTCTGGAGAAAGAGTTGAAATCGAGTTTTTTTCCCCAGTACCCTGGACCGAAAATGCACTTTCCCACAAAGTTTCCTAAGTATAGATCCGTAGGCTCACCCAAAGCGAACACTTTCACTTTGTGGTAACTTCATTACCACCTCTGGGCCTCAGTTTCCTCATCCATAAAATGGGAACGTTGATTAACAGTTTTGCGTAGCTTTTCTTTTGGGTTAAATGCAGGCAAGCAGGGAAATCAAGACAGACTGTGCTTGGTAGATTTAAGGATCATAGCTAATGTTGTTTATGTTTTCTAATAAATGGAGTTGACATTGAGCTTTTTTCTCCCACAATCTACAACAGTGCCATTTCTGCAAATTTTACTGTGTCCATAAATATGCCCACCATAAAGCATCTCTTTCACTTCTTAGAGACTTCCTTCATGCCTGCGTGCCTCAGTTTACTCATCGATAAATTCGGAGTGCTCTTTTTATAAAAGTAAATGAAACAGAGCATACGACACATCCAGGATGTTCCTTGGTAGATCTAAGTAGAATACTTCATTTCTTCTGTTAGTAAGAGAGAGTTGAAACTGAGTTTCCTTCTCCACCATTCTAGATAGACTATGCCCTTTTCCACAAACTTTACTGAGGGTAGGGAAATACAGCGTCAGAGAGATCATCCGTTCCACTGCTTGTAACTTCATTACTGCCTCTGTGCCTCAGTTTCCCCAACTGTAAAATGGGAATATTGACAACACCTTCATCGTAGAGTTTCTCTTGAATAAAATGACGCTTAACATGTAGAAGACCCACCATTGCCTAGGAGGTCTAGCTAACATACGTCATATTGTATCTTTTAACAGTGATAAAATCTTTATTTTTACCCCAGAGCCGTGTCGATTTTCTTTTACCTTACTGGTTCTGATTTTTCATGAAATGAAACCGAGCAAGTACAATACGCAGCACATGGTGAGTAGAGGTAAGCAGGACACTTAGTCTTTGTAAGACAATGGAAATTGAGATTTTTTTCCCCCCAAATCCAATAGATGGTGCCCTTATAAACACGTTTTCTTCAGTAGAGATAAATAGGCTCACGAATACATCATCTTTCCCGACTAATTTCTTTCTTAAAGCCTCTGTGCCTCAGTTTCCTCATATAAAGAATGGGAATGTTCATAACCCTTTACTTGAAGATTTTCTTTTTGATTGAATGAAGCGGTGCATGCAAAACAACCAGGACATTGCTTAGAAGATCTAAGCAACTCGCTTAATTTTGTTTTCAATACGGAGAATTTGAATTCGGATTTTTCCCCAACAATCGAGCCATGGGATGCCCTTTCCCACACAGTTTACTAAACAGATAAATACGCTCACCAAAAAGCATGTATTTCCATAACTAGTAAGGACAGTAATGTCTCTGCGTTTCAGTTTCCTCATCTGTAAAATGGGAATGTTGAGAACTCCTTCGTCATACATGTTCTTTGTAATTAAATGAAGCAGAGTATGTAAAACCCTGAGGACATGCTCCGTAGAGTTAAGTAACATACTTCATTTGGGGTTTCTTGTTTTTCAATTTTTTTTCTTTAAGCCGAAAATATATTGTTCTTTTTTTCTTTAATTTTTAGTGTTACTTTATTTTACTTTACACTCCTGTATTGGTTTTGCCGCAGGTTCTTTTTCGATCGAATTGAAATCAAGTTTTTACCCTCCCAAATTCTAGATAGACGATGCCCTTTCCCACAAAGTTTAGTAAATACAGATCAATATGGCTAGCAACAGCATCTCTTTCACGTCCTAGCAATGTCTTTAATGCCTGAGCTTCCAGAAGTATACATGGGGAAATACTGACAACAAATTCCCCGTAGATTTTGATTTCAATTAACTGAAGCTGACCGTCTAATACACTGAGGACGTTGCTTAGCAGTCTAAGTAACATACTCATTCCGTGTTTTTGTTTCTGTTTTCTCTGGAGAAAGAGTTGAAATCGAGTTTTTTTTCCCCAGTACCCTGGACCGAAAATGCACTTTCCCACAAAGTTTCCTAAGTATAGATCCGTAGGCTCACCCAAAAGCGAACACTTTCACTTTGTGGTAACTTCATTACCACCTCTGGGCCTCAGTTTCCTCATCCATAAAATGGGAACGTTGATTAACAGTTTCTCCGTAGCTTTTCTTTTGGGTTAAATGCAGGCAAGCAGGGAAATCAAGACAGACTCTGCTTGGTAGATTTAAGGATCATAGCTAATGTTGTTTATGTTTTCTAATAAATGGAGTTGACATTGAGCTTTTTCTCCCACAATCTACAACAGTGCCATTTCTGCAAATTTTACTGTGTCCATAAATATGCCCACCATAAAGCATCTCTTTCACTTCTTAGAGACTTCCTTCATGCCTGCGTGCCTCAGTTTACTCATCGATAAATTGGGAGTGCTCTTTTTATAAAAGTAAATGAAGCAGAGCATACGACACATCCAGGATGTTCCTTGGTAGATCTAAGTAGAATACTTCATTTCTTCTTTTCGTAAGAGAGAGTTGAAACTGAGTTTGCTTCTCCACCATTCTAGATAGACTATGCCCTTTTCCACAAACTTTACTGAGGGTAGGGAAATACAGCGTCAGAGAGATCATCCGTTCCACTGCTTGTAACTTCATTACTGCCTCTGTGCCTCAGTTTCCCCAGCTGTAAAATGGGAAAATTGACAACACCTTCATCGTAGAGTTTCTCTTGAATAAAATGACGCTTAACATGTAGAAGACCCACCATTGCCTAGGAGGTCTAGCTAACATACGTCATATTGTATCTTTCAACAGTGATAAAATCTTTATTTTTACCCCAGAGCCGTGTCGATTTTCTTTTACCTTACTGGTTCTGATTTTTCATGAAATGAAACCGAGCAAGTACAATACGCAGCACATGGTGAGTAGAGGTAAGCAGGACATTAGTCTTTGTAAGACAATGGAAATTGAGATTTTTTCCCCCCAAATCCAATAGATGGTGCCCTTATAAACACGTTTTCTTCAGTAGAGATAAATAGGCTCACGAATACATCATCTTTCCCGACTAATTTCTTTCTTAAAGCCTCTGTGCCTCAGTTTCCTCATATAAAGAATGGGAATGTTCATAACCCTTTACTTGAAGATTTTCTTTTGATTGAATGAAGCGGTGCATGCAAAACAACCAGGACATTGCTTAGAAGATCTAAGCAACTCGCTTAATTTTGTTTTCAATACGGAGAATTTGAATTCGGATTTTTCCCCAACAATCGAGCCATGGGATGCCCTTTCCCACACAGTTTACTAAATAGATAAATACGCTCACCAAAAAGCATGTATTTCCATAACTAGTCAGGACAGTAATGTCTCTGCGTTTCAGTTTCCTCATCTGTAAAATGGGAATGTTGAGAACTCCTTCGTCATACATGTTCTTTGTAATTAAATGAAGCAGAGTATGTAAAACCCTGAGGACATGCTCCGTAGAGTTAAGTAACATACTTCATTTGGGGTTTCTTGTTTTTCAATTTTTTTCTTTAAGCCGAAAATATATTGTTCTTTCTTTTGTAATTTTTAGTTTTACTTTATTTTACTTTACACTACTGTATTGGTTATGCCGCAGGTTCTTTTTCGATCGAATTGAAATCAAGTTTTACCCTCCCAAATTCTAGATAGACGATGCCCTTTCCCACAAAGTTTAGTAAATACAGACCAATATGGCTAGCAACAGCATCTCTTTCACGTCCTAGCAATGTCTTTAATGCCTGAGCTTCCAGAAGTATACATGGGGAAATACTGACAACAAATTCCCCGTACATTTTGATTTCAATTAACTGAAGCAGACCGTCTAAAACACTGAGGACGTTGCTTAGCAGTCTAAGGAACATACTAATTCCGTGTTTTTGTTTCTGTTTCTGTTTTCTCTGGAGAAAGAGTTGAAATCGAGTTTTTTCCCCAGTACCCTGGACCGAAAATGCACTTTCCCACAAAGTTTCCTAAGTATAGATCCGTAGGCTCACCCAAAAGCGAACACTTTCACTTTGTGTTAACTTCATTACCACCTCTGGGCCTCAGTTTCCTCATCCATAAAATGGGAACGTTGATTAACAGTTTCTGCGTAGCTTTTCTTTTGGGTTAAAAGCAGGCAAGCAGGGAAATCAAGACAGACTCTGCTTGGTAGATTTAAGGATCATAGCTAATGTTGTTTATGTTTTCTAATAAATGGAGTTGACATTGAGCTTTTTTCTCCCACAATCTACAACAGTGCCATTTCCGCAAATTTTACTGTGTCCATAAATATGCCCACCATAAAGCATCTCTTTCACTTCTTAGAGACTTCCTTCATGCCTGCGTGCCTCAGTTTACTCATCGATAAATTGGGAGTGCTCTTTTTATAAAAGTAAATGAAGCAGAGCATACGACACATCCAGGATGTTCCTTGGTAGATCTAAGTAGAATACTTCATTTCTTCTTTTCGTAAGAGAGAGTTGAAACTGAGTTTGCTTCTCCACCATTCTAGATAGACTATGCCCTTTTCCACAAACTTTACTGAGGGTAGGGAAATACAGCGTCAGAGAGATCATCCGTTCCACTGCTTGTAACTTCATTACTGCCTCTGTGCCTCAGTTTCCCCAGCTGTAAAATGGGAAAATTGACAACACCTTCATCGTAGAGTTTCTCTTGAATAAAATGACGCTTAACATGTAGAAGACCCACCATTGCCTAGGAGGTCTAGCTAACATACGTCATATTGTATCTTTCAACAGTGATAAAATCTTTATTTTTACCCCAGAGCCGTGTCGATTTTCTTTTACCTTACTGGTTCTGATTTTTCATGAAATGAAACCGAGCAAGTACAATACGCAGCACATGGTGAGTAGAGGTAAGCAGGACACTTAGTCTTTGTAAGACAATGGAAATTGAGATTTTTTTCCCCCCAAATCCAATAGATGGTGCCCTTATAAACACGTTTTCTTCAGTAGAGATAAATAGGCTCACGAATACATCATCTTTCCCGACTAATTTCTTTCTTAAAGCCTCTGTGCCTCAGTTTCCTCATATAAAGAATGGGAATGTTCATAACCCTTTACTTGAAGATTTTCTTTTTGATTGAATGAAGCGGTGCATGCAAAAGAACCAGGACATTGCTTAGAAGATCTAAGCAACTCACTTAATTTTGTTTTCAATACAGAGAATTTGAATTCGGATTTCTCCCCAACAATCGAGCCATGGGATGCCTGCCCTTTCCCACACAGTTTACTAAACAGATAAATACGCTCACCAAAAAGCATGTATTTCCATAACTAGTAAGGACAGTAATGTCTCTGCGTTTCAGTTTCCTCATCTGTAAAATGGGAATGTTGAAAACTCCTTCGTCATACATGTTCTTTGTAATTAAATGAAGCAGAGTATGTAAAACCCTGAGGACATGCTCCGTAGAGTTAAGTAACATACTTCATTTGGGGGTTTCTTGTTTTTCAATTTTTTTTCTTTAAGCCGAAAATATATTGTTCTTTTTTTCTTTAATTTTTAGTGTTACTTTATTTTACTTTACACTCCTGTATTGGTTTTGCCGCAGGTTCTTTTTCGATCGAATTGAAATCAAGTTTTTACCCTCCCAAATTCTAGATAGACGATGCCCTTTCCCACAAAGTTTAGTAAATACAGATCAATATGGCTAGCAACAGCATCTCTTTCACGTCCTAGCAATGTCTTTAATGCCTGAGCTTCCAGAAGTATACATGGGGAAATACTGACAACAAATTCCCCGTACATTTTGATTTCAATTAACTGAAGCTGACCGTCTAATACACTGAGGACGTTGCTTAGCAGTCTAAGTAACATACTCATTCCGTGTTTTTGTTTCTGTTTTCTCTGGAGAAAGAGTTGAAATCGAGTTTTTTTTCCCCAGTACCCTGGACCGAAAATGCACTTTCCCACAAAGTTTCCTAAGTATAGATCCGTAGGCTCACCCAAAAGCGAACACTTTCACTTTGTGGTAACTTCATTACCACCTCTGGGCCTCAGTTTCCTCATCCATAAAATGGGAACGTTGATTAACAGTTTCTCCGTAGCTTTTCTTTTGGGTTAAATGCAGGCAAGCAGGGAAATCAAGACAGACTCTGCTTGGTAGATTTAAGGATCATAGCTAATGTTGTTTATGTTTTCTAATAAATGGAGTTGACATTGAGCTTTTTTCTCCCACAATCTACAACAGTGCCATTTCTGCAAATTTTACTGTGTCCATAAATATGCCCACCATAAAGCATCTCTTTCACTTCTTAGAGACTTCCTTCATGCCTGCGTGCCTCAGTTTACTCATCGATAAATTGGGAGTGCTCTTTTTTATAAAAGTAAATGAAGCAGAGCATACGACACATCCAGGATGTTCCTTGGTAGATCTAAGTAGAATACTTCATTTCTTCTTTTCGTAAGAGAGAGTTGAAACTGAGTTTGCTTCTCCACCATTCTAGATAGACTATGCCCTTTTCCACAAACTTTACTGAGGGTAGGGAAATACAGCGTCAGAGAGATCATCCGTTCCACTGCTTGTAACTTCATTACTGCCTCTGTGCCTCAGTTTCCCCAGCTGTAAAATGGGAAAATTGACAACACCTTCATCGTAGAGTTTCTCTTGAATAAAATGACGCTTAACATGTAGAAGACCCACCATTGCCTAGGAGGTCTAGCTAACATACGTCATATTGTATCTTTCAACAGTGATAAAATCTTTATTTTTACCCCAGAGCCGTGTCGATTTTCTTTTACCTTACTGGTTCTGATTTTTCATGAAATGAAACCGAGCAAGTACAATACGCAGCACATGGTGAGTAGAGGTAAGCAGGACATTAGTCTTTGTAAGACAATGGAAATTGAGATTTTTTTCCCCCCAAATCCAATAGATGGTGCCCTTATAAACACGTTTTCTTCAGTAGAGATAAATAGGCTCACGAATACATCATCTTTCCCGACTAATTTCTTTCTTAAAGCCTCTGTGCCTCAGTTTCCTCATATAAAGAATGGGAATGTTCATAACCCTTTACTTGAAGATTTTCTTTTTGATTGAATGAAGTGGTGCATGCAAAACAACCAGGACATTGCTTAGAAGATCTAAGCAACTCGCTTAATTTTGTTTTCAATACGGAGAATTTGAATTCGGATTTTTCCCCAACAATCGAGCCATGGGATGCCCTTTCCCACACAGTTTACTAAATAGATAAATACGCTCACCAAAAAGCATGTATTTCCATAACTAGTCAGGACAGTAATGTCTCTGCGTTTCAGTTTCCTCATCTGTAAAATGGGAATGTTGAGAACTCCTTCGTCATACATGTTCTTTGTAATTAAATGAAGCAGAGTATGTAAAACCCTGAGGACATGCTCCGTAGAGTTAAGTAACATACTTCATTTGGGGTTTCTTGTTTTTCAATTTTTTTTCTTTAAGCCGAAAATGTATTGTTCTTTTTTTTGTAATTTTTAGGTTTACTTTATTTTACTTTACACTACTGTATTGGTTATGCCGCAGGTTCTTTTTCGATCGAATTGAAATCAAGTTTTTACCCTCCCAAATTCTAGATAGACGATGCCCTTTCCCACAAAGTTTAGTAAATACAGATCAATATGGCTAGCAACAGCAACTCTTTCACGTCCTAGCAATGTCTTTAATGCCTGAGCTTCCAGAAGTATACATGGGGAAATACTGACAACAAATTCCCCGTAGATTTTGATTTCAATTAACTGAAGCAGACCGTCTAAAACACTGAGGACGTTGCTTAGCAGTCTAAGGAACATACTAATTCCGTGTTTTTGTTTCGGTTTTTTCTGGAGAAAGAGTTGAAATCGAGTTTTTTTCCCCAGTACCCTGGACCGAAAATGCACTTTCCCACAAAGTTTCCTAAGTATAGATCCGTAGGCTCACCCAATAGCCAACACTTTCACTTTGTGGTAACCTCATTACCACCTGTGGGCCTCAGTTTCCTCATCCATAAAATGGGAACGTTGATTAACAGTTTCTGCGTAGCTTTTCTTTTGGGTTAAATGCAGGCAAGCAGGGAAATCAAGACAGACTCTGCTTGGTAGATTTAAGTATCATAGCTAATGTTGTTTATGTTTTCTAATAAATGGAGTTGACATTGAGCTTTTTTCTCCCACAATCTACAACAGTGCCATTTCTGCAAATTTTACTGTGTCCATAAATATGCCCACCATAAAGCATCTCTTTCACTTCTTAGAGACTTCCTTCATGCCTGCGTGCCTCAGTTTACTCATCGATAAATTGGGAGTGCTCTTTTTTATAAAAGTAAATGAAACAGAGCAGACGACACATCCAGGATGTTCCTTGGTAGATCTAAGTAGAATACTTCATTTCTTCTTTTCGTAAGAGAGAGTTGAAACTGAGTTTGCTTCTCCACCATTCTAGATAGACTATGCCCTTTTCCACAAACTTTACTGAGGGTAGGGAAATACAGCGTCAGAGAGATCATCCGTTCCACTGCTTGTAACTTCATTACTGCCTCTGTGCCTCAGTTTCCCCAGCTGTAAAATGGGAAAATTGACAACACCTTCATCGTAGAGTTTCTCTTGAATAAAATGACGCTTAACATGTAGAAGACCCACCATTGCCTAGGAGGTCTAGCTAACATACGTCATATTGTATCTTTCAACAGTGATAAAATCTTTATTTTTACCCCAGAGCCGTGTCGATTTTCTTTTACCTTACTGGTTCTGATTTTTCATGAAATGAAACCGAGCAAGTACAATACGCAGCACATGGTGAGTAGAGGTAAGCAGGACACTTAGTCTTTGTAAGACAATGGAAATTGAGATTTTTTTCCCCCCAAATCCAATAGATGGTGCCCTTATAAACACGTTTTCTTCAGTAGAGATAAATAGGCTCACGAATACATCATCTTTCCCGACTAATTTCTTTCTTAAAGCCTCTGTGCCTCAGTTTCCTCATATAAAGAATGGGAATGTTCATAACCCTTTACTTGAAGATTTTCTTTTGATTGAATGAAGCGGTGCATGCAAAACAACCAGGACATTGCTTAGAAGATCTAAGCAACTCGCTTAATTTTGTTTTCAATACGGAGAATTTGAATTCGGATTTTTCCCCAACAATCGAGCCATGGGATGCCCTTTCCCACACAGTTTACTAAATAGATAAATACGCTCACCAAAAAGCATGTATTTCCATAACTAGTCAGGACAGTAATGTCTCTGCGTTTCAGTTTCCTCATCTGTAAAATGGGAATGTTGAGAACTCCTTCGTCATACATGTTCTTTGTAATTAAATGAAGCAGAGTATGTAAAACCCTGAGGACATGCTCCGTAGAGTTAAGTAACATACTTCATTTGGGGTTTCTTGTTTTTCAATTTTTTTTCTTTAAGCCGAAAATATATTGTTCTTTCTTTTGTAATTTTTAGTTTTACTTTATTTTACTTTACACTACTGTATTGGTTATGCCGCAGGTTCTTTTTCGATCGAATTGAAATCAAGTTTTTACCCTCCCAAATTCTAGATAGACGATGCCCTTTCCCACAAAGTTTAGTAAATACAGACCAATATGGCTAGCAACAGCATCTCTTTCACGTCCTAGCAATGTCTTTAATGCCTGAGCTTCCAGAAGTATACATGGGGAAATACTGACAACAAATTCCCCGTAGATTTTGATTTCAATTAACTGAAGCAGACCGTCTAAAACACTGAGGACGTTGCTTAGCAGTCTAAGGAACATACTAATTCCGTGTTTTTGTTTCTGTTTCTGTTTTCTCTGGAGAAAGAGTTGAAATCGAGTTTTTTTCCCCAGTACCCTGGACCGAAAATGCACTTTCCCACAAAGTTTCCTAAGTATAGATCCGTAGGCTCACCCAAAAGCGAACACTTTCACTTTGTGTTAACTTCATTACCACCTCTGGGCCTCAGTTTCCTCATCCATAAAATGGGAACGTTGATTAACAGTTTCTGCGTAGCTTTTCTTTTGGGTTAAAAGCAGGCAAGCAGGGAAATCAAGACAGACTCTGCTTGGTAGATTTAAGGATCATAGCTAATGTTGTTTATGTTTTCTAATAAATGGAGTTGACATTGAGCTTTTTTCTCCCACAATCTACAACAGTGCCATTTCCGCAAATTTTACTGTGTCCATAAATATGCCCACCATAAAGCATCTCTTTCACTTCTTAGAGACTTCCTTCATGCCTGCGTGCCTCAGTTTACTCATCGATAAATTGGGAGTGCTCTTTGTTATAAAAGTAAATGAAACAGAGCATACGACACATCCAGGATGTTCCTTGGTAGATCTAAGTAGAATACTTCAGTTCTTCTTTTTGAAAGAGAGAGTTGAAACTGAGTTTGCTTCTCCACCATTCTAGATAGACTATGCCCTTTTCCACAAACTTTACTGAGGGTAGGGAAATACAGCGTCAGAGAGATCATCCGTTCCACTGCTTGTAACTTCATTCCTGCCTCTGTGCCTCAGTTTCCCCAACTGTAAAATGGGAATATTGACAACACCTTCATCGTAGAGTTTCTCTTGAATAAAATGACGCTTAACATGTAGAAGACCCACCATTGCCTAGGAGGTCTAGCTAACATACGTCATATTGTATCTTTCAACAGTGATAAAATCTTTATTTTTACCCCAGAGCCGTGTCGATTTTCTTTTACCTTACTGGTTCTGATTTTTCATGAAATGAAACCGAGCAAGTACAATACGCAGCACATGGTGAGTAGAGGTAAGCAGGACACTTAGTCTTTGTAAGACAATGGAAATTGAGATTTTTTTCCCCCCAAATCCAATAGATGGTGCCCTTATAAACACGTTTTCTTCAGTAGAGATAAATAGGCTCACGAATACATCATCTTTCCCGACTAATTTCTTTCTTAAAGCCTCTGTGCCTCAGTTTCCTCATATAAAGAATGGGAATGTTCATAACCCTTTACTTGAAGATTTTCTTTTGATTGAATGAAGCGGTGCATGCAAAACAACCAGGACATTGCTTAGAAGATCTAAGCAACTCGCTTAATTTTGTTTTCAATACGGAGAATTTGAATTCGGATTTTTCCCCAACAATCGAGCCATGGGATGCCCTTTCCCACACAGTTTACTAAATAGATAAATACGCTCACCAAAAAGCATGTATTTCCATAACTAGTCAGGACAGTAATGTCTCTGCGTTTCAGTTTCCTCATCTGTAAAATGGGAATGTTGAGAACTCCTTCGTCATACATGTTCTTTGTAATTAAATGAAGCAGAGTATGTAAAACCCTGAGGACATGCTCCGTAGAGTTAAGTAACATACTTCATTTGGGGTTTCTTGTTTTTCAATTTTTTTCTTTAAGCCGAAAATATATTGTTCTTTCTTTTGTAATTTTTAGTTTTACTTTATTTTACTTTACACTACTGTATTGGTTATGCCGCAGGTTCTTTTTCGATCGAATTGAAATCAAGTTTTTACCCTCCCAAATTCTAGATAGACGATGCCCTTTCCCACAAAGTTTAGTAAATACAGACCAATATGGCTAGCAACAGCATCTCTTTCACGTCCTAGCAATGTCTTTAATGCCTGAGCTTCCAGAAGTATACATGGGGAAATACTGACAACAAATTCCCCGTAGATTTTGATTTCAATTAAGTGAAGCAGACCGTCTAAAACACTGAGGACGTTGCTTAGCAGTCTAAGTAACATACTCATTCCGTGTTTTTGTTTCTGTTTTCTCTGGAGAAAGAGTTGAAATCGAGTTTTTTTCCCCAGTACCCTGGACCGAAAATGCACTTTCCCACAAAGTTTCCTAAGTATAGATCCGTAGGCTCACCCAAAAGCGAACACTTTCACTTTGTGGTAACTTCATTACCACCTCTGGGCCTCAGTTTCCTCATCCATAAAATGGGAACGTTGATTAACAGTTTCTGCGTAGCTTTTCTTTTGGGTTAAATGCAGGCAAGCAGGGAAATCAAGACAGACTCTGCTTGGTAGATTTAAGGATCATAGCTAATGTTGTTTATGTTTTCTAATAAATGGAGTTGACATTGAGCTTTTTTCTCCCACAATCTACAACAGTGCCATTTCTGCAAATTTTACTGTGTCCATAAATATGCCCACCATAAAGCATCTCTTTCACTTCTTAGAGACTTCCTTCATGCCTGCGTGCCTCAGTTTACTCATCGATAAATTGGGAGTGCTCTTTTTATAAAAGTAAATGAAGCAGAGCATACGACACATCCAGGATGTTCCTTGGTAGATCTAAGTAGAATACTTCATTTCTTCTGTTAGTAAGAGAGAGTTGAAACTGAGTTTCCTTCTCCACCATTCTAGATAGACTATGCCCTTTTCCACAAACTTTACTGAGGGTAGGGAAATACAGCGTCAGAGAGATCATCCGTTCCACTGCTTGTAACTTCATTCCTGCCTCTGTGCCTCAGTTTCCCCAACTGTAAAATGGGAATATTGACAACACCTTCATCGTAGAGTTTCTCTTGAATAAAATGACGCTTAACATGTAGAAGACCCACCATTGCCTAGGAGGTCTAGCTAACATACGTCATATTGTATCTTTCAACAGTGATAAAATCTTTATTTTTACCCCCAGAGCCGTGTCGATTTTCTTTTACCTTACTGGTTCTGATTTTTCATGAAATGAAACCGAGCAAGTACAATACGCAGCACATGGTGAGTAGAGGTAAGCAGGACACTTAGTCTTTGTAAGACAATGGAAATTGAGATTTTTTCCCCCAAATCCAATAGATGGTGCCCTTATAAACACGTTTTCTTCAGTAGAGATAAATAGGCTCACGAATACATCATCTTTCCCGACTAATTTCTTTCTTAAAGCCTCTGTGCCTCAGTTTCCTCATATAAAGAATGGGAATGTTCATAACCCTTTACTTGAAGATTTTCTTTTGATTGAATGAAGCGGTGCATGCAAAACAACCAGGACATTGCTTAGAAGATCTAAGCAACTCGCTTAATTTTGTTTTCAATACGGAGAATTTGAATTCGGATTTTTCCCCAACAATCGAGCCATGGGATGCCCTTTCCCACACAGTTTACTAAATAGATAAATACGCTCACCAAAAAGCATGTATTTCCATAACTAGTCAGGACAGTAATGTCTCTGCGTTTCAGTTTCCTCATCTGTAAAATGGGAATGTTGAGAACTCCTTCGTCATACATGTTCTTTGTAATTAAATGAAGCAGAGTATGTAAAACCCTGAGGACATGCTCCGTAGAGTTAAGTAACATACTTCATTTGGGGTTTCTTGTTTTTCAATTTTTTTTCTTTAAGCCGAAAATATATTGTTCTTTCTTTTGTAATTTTTAGTTTTACTTTATTTTACTTTACACTACTGTATTGGTTATGCCGCAGGTTCTTTTTCGATCGAATTGAAATCAAGTTTTTACCCTCCCAAATTCTAGATAGACGATGCCCTTTCCCACAAAGTTTAGTAAATACAGACCAATATGGCTAGCAACAGCATCTCTTTCACGTCCTAGCAATGTCTTTAATGCCTGAGCTTCCAGAAGTATACATGGGGAAATACTGACAACAAATTCCCCGTAGATTTTGATTTCAATTAAGTGAAGCAGACCGTCTAAAACACTGAGGACGTTGCTTAGCAGTCTAAGTAACATACTCATTCCGTGTTTTTGTTTCTGTTTTCTCTGGAGAAAGAGTTGAAATCGAGTTTTTTTTCCCCAGTACCCTGGACCGAAAATGCACTTTCCCACAAAGTTTCCTAAGTATAGATCCGTAGGCTCACCCAAAAGCGAACACTTTCACTTTGTGGTAACTTCATTACCACCTCTGGGCCTCAGTTTCCTCATCCATAAAATGGGAACGTTGATTAACAGTTTCTGCGTAGCTTTTCTTTTGGGTTAAATGCAGGCAAGCAGGGAAATCAAGACAGACTCTGCTTGGTAGATTTAAGGATCATAGCTAATGTTGTTTATGTTTTCTAATAAATGGAGTTGACATTGAGCTTTTTCTCCCACAATCTACAACAGTGCCATTTCTGCAAATTTTACTGTGTCCATAAATATGCCCACCATAAAGCATCTCTTTCACTTCTTAGAGACTTCCTTCATGCCTGCGTGCCTCAGTTTACTCATCGATAAATTGGGAGTGCTCTTTTTTATAAAAGTAAATGAAGCAGAGCATACGACACATCCAGGATGTTCCTTGGTAGATCTAAGTAGAATACTTCATTTCTTCTGTTAGTAAGAGAGAGTTGAAACTGAGTTTCCTTCTCCACCATTCTAGATAGACTATGCCCTTTTCCACAAACTTTACTGAGGGTAGGGAAATACAGCGTCAGAGAGATCATCCGTTCCACTGCTTGTAACTTCATTACTGCCTCTGTGCCTCAGTTTCCCCAACTGTAAAATGGGAATATTGACAACACCTTCATCGTAGAGTTTCTCTTGAATAAAATGACGCTTAACATGTAGAAGACCCACCATTGCCTAGGAGGTCTAGCTAACATACGTCATATTGTATCTTTCAACAGTGATAAAATCTTTATTTTTACCCCAGAGCCGTGTCGATTTTCTTTTACCTTACTGGTTCTGATTTTTCATGAAATGAAACCGAGCAAGTACAATACGCAGCACATGGTGAGTAGAGGTAAGCAGGACACTTAGTCTTTGTAAGACAATGGAAATTGAGATTTTTTTCCCCCCAAATCCAATAGATGGTGCCCTTATAAACACGTTTTCTTCAGTAGAGATAAATAGGCTCACGAATACATCATCTTTCCCGACTAATTTCTTTCTTAAAGCCTCTGTGCCTCAGTTTCCTCATATAAAGAATGGAAATGTTCATAACCCTTTACTTGAAGATTTTCTTTTGATTGAATGAAGCGGTGCATGCAAAACAACCAGGACATTGCTTAGAAGATCTAAGCAACTCGCTTAATTTTGTTTTCAATACGGAGAATTTGAATTCGGATTTTTCCCCAACAATCGAGCCATGGGATGCCCTTTCCCACACAGTTTACTAAATAGATAAATACGCTCACCAAAAAGCATGTATTTCCATAACTAGTCAGGACAGTAATGTCTCTGCGTTTCAGTTTCCTCATCTGTAAAATGGGAATGTTGAGAACTCCTTCGTCATACATGTTCTTTGTAATTAAATGAAGCAGAGTATGTAAAACCCTGAGGACATGCTCCGTAGAGTTAAGTAACATACTTCATTTGGGGTTTCTTGTTTTTCAATTTTTTTTCTTTAAGCCGAAAATATATTGTTCTTTTTTTTGTAATTTTTAGGTTTACTTTATTTTACTTTACACTACTGTATTGGTTATGCCGCAGGTTCTTTTTCGATCGAATTGAAATCAAGTTTTACCCTCCCAAATTCTAGATAGACGATGCCCTTTCCCACAAAGTTTAGTAAATACAGATCAATATGGCTAGCAACAGCATCTCTTTCACGTCCTAGCAATGTCTTTAATGCCTGAGCTTCCAGAAGTATACATGGGGAAATACTGACAACAGATTCCCCGTAGATTTTGATTTCAATTAACTGAAGCAGACCGTCTAAAACACTGAGGACGTTGCTTAGCAGTCTAAGTAACATACTCCTTCCGTGTTTTTGTTTCGATTTTTTCTGGAGAAAGAGTTGAAATCGAGTTTTTTTCCCCAGTACCCTGGACCGAAAATGCACTTTCCCACAAAGTTTCCTAAGTATAGATCCGTAGGCTCACCCAAAAGCCAACACTTTCACTTTGTGGTAACTTCATTACCACCTCTGGGCCTCAGTTTCCTCATCCATAAAATGGGAACGTTGATTAACAGTTTCTGCGTAGCTTTTCTTTTGGGTTAAATGCAGGCAAGCAGGGAAATCAAGACAGACTCTGCTTGGTAGATTTAAGTATCATAGCTAATGTTGTTTCTGTTTTCTAATAAATGGAGTTGACATTGAGCTTTTTTCTCCCACAATCTACAACAGTGCCATTTCTGCAAATTTTACTGTGTCCATAAATATGCCCACCATAAAGCATCTCTTTCACTTCTTAGAGACTTCCTTAATGCCTGCGTGCCTCAGTTTACTCATCGATAAATTGGGAGTGCTCTTTGTTATAAAAGTAAATGAAGCAGAGCATACGACACATCCAGGATGTTCCTTGGTAGATCTAAGTAGAATACTTCATTTCTTCTTTTCGTAAGAGAGAGTTGAAACTGAGTTTGCTTCTCCACCATTCTAGATAGACTATGCCCTTTTCCACAAACTTTACTGAGGGTAGGGAAATACAGCGTCAGAGAGATCATCCGTTCCACTGCTTGTAACTTCATTACTGCCTCTGTGCCTCAGTTTCCCCAACTGTAAAATGGGAATATTGACAACACCTTCATCGTAGAGTTTCTCTTGAATAAAATGACGCTTAACATGTAGAAGACCCACCATTGCCTAGGAGGTCTAGCTAACATACGTCATATTGTATCTTTCAACAGTGATAAAATCTTTATTTTTACCCCCAGAGCCGTGTCGATTTTCTTTTACCTTACTGGTTCTGATTTTTCATGAAATGAAACCGAGCAAGTACAATACGCAGCACATGGTGAGTAGAGGTAAGCAGGACACTTAGTCTTTGTAAGACAATGGAAATTGAGATTTTTTCCCCCAAATCCAATAGATGGTGCCCTTATAAACACGTTTTCTTCAGTAGAGATAAATAGGCTCACGAATACATCATCTTTCCCGACTAATTTCTTTCTTAAAGCCTCTGTGCCTCAGTTTCCTCATATAAAGAATGGGAATGTTCATAACCCTTTACTTGAAGATTTTCTTTTGATTGAATGAAGCGGTGCATGCAAAACAACCAGGACATTGCTTAGAAGATCTAAGCAACTCGCTTAATTTTGTTTTCAATACGGAGAATTTGAATTCGGATTTTTCCCCAACAATCGAGCCATGGGATGCCCTTTCCCACCCAGTTTACTAAATAGATAAATACGCTCACCAAAAAGCATGTATTTCCATAACTAGTCAGGACAGTAATGTCTCTGCGTTTCAGTTTCCTCATCTGTAAAATGGGAATGTTGAGAACTCCTTCGTCATACATGTTCTTTGTAATTAAATGAAGCAGAGTATGTAAAACCCTGAGGACATGCTCCGTAGAGTTAAGTAACATACTTCATTTGGGGTTTCTTGTTTTTCAATTTTTTTTCTTTAAGCCGAAAATATATTGTTCTTTTTTCTGTAATTTTTAGTTTTACTTTATTTTACTTTACACTACTGTATTGGTTATGCCGCAGGTTCTTTTTCGATCGAATTGAAATCAAGTTTTACCCTCCCAAATTCTAGATAGACGATGCCCTTTCCCACAAAGTTTAGTAAATACAGATCAATATGGCTAGCAACAGCATCTCTTTCACGTCCTAGCAATGTCTTTAATGCCTGAGCTTCCAGAAGTATACATGGGGAAATACTGACAACAAATTCCCCGTAGATTTTGATTTCAATTAAGTGAAGCAGACCGTCTAAAACACTGAGGACGTTGCTTAGCAGTCTAAGTAACATACTCATTCCGTGTTTTTGTTTCTGTTTTCTCTGGAGAAAGAGTTGAAATCGAGTTTTTTTCCCCAGTACCCTGGACCGAAAATGCACTTTCCCACAAAGTTTCCTAAGTATAGATCCGTAGGCTCACCCAAAAGCGAACACTTTCACTTTGTGGTAACTTCATTACCACCTCTGGGCCTCAGTTTCCTCATCCATAAAATGGGAACGTTGATTAACAGTTTCTGCGTAGCTTTTCTTTTGGGTTAAATGCAGGCAAGCAGGGAAATCAAGACAGACTCTGCTTGGTAGATTTAAGGATCATAGCTAATGTTGTTTATGTTTTCTAATAAATGGAGTTGACATTGAGCTTTTTTCTCCCACAATCTACAACAGTGCCATTTCTGCAAATTTTACTGTGTCCATAAATATGCCCACCATAAAGCATCTCTTTCACTTCTTAGAGACTTCCTTCATGCCTGCGTGCCTCAGTTTACTCATCGATAAATTGGGAGTGCTCTTTTTATAAAAGTAAATGAAGCAGAGCATACGACACATCCAGGATGTTCCTTGGTAGATCTAAGTAGAATACTTCATTTCTTCTTTTCGTAAGAGAGAGTTGAAACTGAGTTTGCTTCTCCACCATTCTAGATAGACTATGCCCTTTTCCACAAACTTTACTGAGGGTAGGGAAATACAGCGTCAGAGAGATCATCCGTTCCACTGCTTGTAACTTCATTACTGCCTCTGTGCCTCAGTTTCCCCAACTGTAAAATGGGAATATTGACAACACCTTCATCGTAGAGTTTCTCTTGAATAAAATGACGCTTAACATGTAGAAGACCCACCATTGCCTAGGAGGTCTAGCTAACATACGTCATATTGTATCTTTCAACAGTGATAAAATCTTTATTTTTACCCCAGAGCCGTGTCGATTTTCTTTTACCTTACTGGTTCTGATTTTTCATGAAATGAAACCGAGCAAGTACAATACGCAGCACATGGTGAGTAGAGGTAAGCAGGACACTTAGTCTTTGTAAGACAATGGAAATTGAGATTTTTTCCCCCAAATCCAATAGATGGTGCCCTTATAAACACGTTTTCTTCAGTAGAGATAAATAGGCTCACGAATACATCATCTTTCCCGACTAATTTCTTTCTTAAAGCCTCTGTGCCTCAGTTTCCTCATATAAAGAATGGGAATGTTCATAACCCTTTACTTGAAGATTTTCTTTTGATTGAATGAAGCGGTGCATGCAAAACAACCAGGACATTGCTTAGAAGATCTAAGCAACTCGCTTAATTTTGTTTTCAATACGGAGAATTTGAATTCGGATTTTTCCCCAACAATCGAGCCATGGGATGCCCTTTCCCACACAGTTTACTAAATAGATAAATACGCTCACCAAAAAGCATGTATTTCCATAACTAGTCAGGACAGTAATGTCTCTGCGTTTCAGTTTCCTCATCTGTAAAATGGGAATGTTGAGAACTCCTTCGTCATACATGTTCTTTGTAATTAAATGAAGCAGAGTATGTAAAACCCTGAGGACATGCTCCGTAGAGTTAAGTAACATACTTCATTTGGGGTTTCTTGTTTTCAATTTTTTTTCTTTAAGCCGAAAATATATTGTTCTTTCTTTTGTAATTTTTAGTTTTACTTTATTTTACTTTACACTACTGTATTGGTTATGCCGCAGGTTCTTTTTCGATCGAATTGAAATCAAGTTTTACCCTCCCAAATTCTAGATAGACGATGCCCTTTCCCACAAAGTTTAGTAAATACAGACCAATATGGCTAGCAACAGCATCTCTTTCACGTCCTAGCAATGTCTTTAATGCCTGAGCTTCCAGAAGTATACATGGGGAAATACTGACAACAAATTCCCCGTAGATTTTGATTTCAATTAAGTGAAGCAGACCGTCTAAAACACTGAGGACGTTGCTTAGCAGTCTAAGTAACATACTCATTCCGTGTTTTTGTTTCTGTTTTCTCTGGAGAAAGAGTTGAAATCGAGTTTTTTTCCCCAGTATCCTGGACCGAAAATGCAATTTCCCACAAAGTTTCCTAAGTATAGATCCGTAGGCTCACCCAAAAGCCAACACTTTCACTTTGTGGTAACTTCATTACCACCTCTGGGCCTCAGTTTCCTCATCCATAAAATGGGAACGTTGATTAACAGTTTCTGCGTAGCTTTTCTTTTGGGTTAAATGCAGGCAAGCAGGGAAATCAAGACAGACTCTGCTCGGTAGATTTAAGGATCATAGCTAATGTTGTTTATGTTTTCTAATAAATGGAGTTGACATTGAGCTTTTTTCTCCCACAATCTACAACAGTGCCATTTCTGCAAATTTTACTGTGTCCATAAATATGCCCACCATAAAGCATCTCTTTCACTTCTTAGAGACTTCCTTCATGCCTGCGTGCCTCAGTTTCCTCATCGATAAATTGGGAGTGCTCTTTTTATAAAAGTAAATGAAGCAGAGCATACGACACATCCAGGATGTTCCTTGGTAGATCTAAGTAGAATACTTCATTTCTTCTGTTAGTAAGAGAGAGTTGAAACTGAGTTTGCTTCTCCACCATTCTAGATAAACTATGCCCTTTTCCACAAACTTTACTGAGGGTAGGGAAATACAGCGTCAGAGAGATCATCTGTTCCACTGCTTGTTACTTCATGACTGCCTCTGTGCCTCAGTTTCCCCAACTGTAAAATGGGAAAATTGACAACACCTTCATCGTAGAGTTTCTCTTGAATAAAATGACGCTTAACATGTAGAAGACCCACCATTGCCTAGGAGGTCTAGCTAACATACGTCATATTGTATCTTTCAACAGTGATAAAATCTTTATTTTTACCCCCAGAGCCGTGTCGATTTTCTTTTACCTTACTGGTTCTGATTTTTCATGAAATGAAACCGAGCAAGTACAATACGGAGCACATGGTGAGTAGAGGTAAGCCGGACACTTAGTCTTTGTAAGACAATGGAAATTGAGATTTTTTTCCCCCCAAATCCAATAGATGGTGGCCTTATAAACACGTTTTCTTCAGTAGAGATAAATACGCTCACGAATACATCATCTTTCCCGACTAATTTCTTTCTTAAAGCCTCTGTGCCTCAGTTTCCTCATATAAAGAATGGGAATGTTCATAACCCTTTACTTGAAGATTTTCTTTTTGATTGAATGAAGCGGTGCATGCAAAACAACCAGGACATTGCTTAGAAGATCTAAGCAACTCGCTTAATTTTGTTTTCAATACGGAGAATTTGAATTCGGATTTTTCCCCAACAATCGAGCCATGGGATGCCCTTTCCCACACAGTTTACTAAATAGATAAATACGCTCACCAAAAAGCATGTATTTCCATAACTAGTCAGGACAGTAATGTCTCTGCGTTTCAGTTTCCTCATCTGTAAAATGGGAATGTTGAGAACTCCTTCGTCATACATGTTCTTTGTAATTAAATGAAGCAGAGTATGTAAAACCCTGAGGACATGCTCCGTAGAGTTAAGTAACATACTTCATTTGGGGTTTCTTGTTTTTCAATTTTTTTTCTTTAAGCCGAAAATATATTGTTCTTTTTTTTGTAATTTTTAGTTTTACTTTATTTTACTTTACACTACTGTATTGGTTATGCCGCAGGTTCTTTTTCGATCGAATTGAAATCAAGTTTTTACCCTCCCAAATTCCAGATAGACGATGCCCTTTCCCACAAAGTTTAGTAAATACAGATCAATATGGCTAGCAACAGCATCTCTTTCACGTCCTAGCAATGTCTTTAATGCCTGAGCTTCCAGAAGTATACATGGGGAAATACTGACAACAAATTCCCCGTAGATTTTGATTTCAATTAAGTGAAGCAGACCGTCTAAAACACTGAGGACGTTGCTTAGCAGTCTAAGTAACATACTCATTCCGTGTTTTTGTTTCTGTTTTCTCTGGAGAAAGAGTTGAAATCGAGTTTTTTTCCCCAGTACCCTGGACCGAAAATGCACTGTCCCACAAAGTTTCCTAAGTATAGATCCGTAGGCTCACCCAAAAGCCAACACTTTCACTTTGTGGTAACTTCATTACCACCTCTGGGCCTCAGTTTCCTCATCCATAAAATGGGAACGTTGATTAACAGTTTCTGCGTAGCTTTTCTTTTGGGTTAAATGCAGGCAAGCAGGGAAATCAAGACAGACTCTGCTTGGTAGATTTAAGGATCATAGCTAATGTTGTTTATGTTTTCTAATAAATGGAGTTGACATTGAGCTTTTTTCTCCCACAATCTACAACAGTGCCATTTCTGCAAATTTTACTGTGTCCATAAATATGCCCACCATAAAGCATCTCTTTCACTTCTTAGAGACTTCCTTCATGCCTGCGTGCCTCAGTTTACTCATCGATAAATTGGGAGTGCTCTTTTTATAAAAGTAAATGAAGCAGAGCATACGACACATCCAGGATGTTCCTTGGTAGATCTAAGTAGAATACTTCATTTCTTCTGTTAGTAAGAGAGAGTTGAAACTGAGTTTCCTTCTCCACCATTCTAGATAGACTATGCCCTTTTCCACAAACTTTACTGAGGGTAGGGAAATACAGCGTCAGAGAGATCATCCGTTCCACTGCTTGTAACTTCATTACTGCCTCTGTGCCTCAGTTTCCCCAACTGTAAAATGGGAATATTGACAACACCTTCATCGTAGAGTTTCTCTTGAATAAAATGACGCTTAACATGTAGAAGACCCACCATTGCCTAGGAGGTCTAGCTAACATACGTCATATTGTATCTTTCAACAGTGATAAAATCTTTATTTTTACCCCAGAGCCGTGTCGATTTTCTTTTACCTTACTGGTTCTGATTTTTCATGAAATGAAACCGAGCAAGTACAATACGCAGCACATGGTGAGTAGAGGTAAGCAGGACACTTAGTCTTTGTAAGACAATGGAAATTGAGATTTTTTCCCCCAAATCCAATAGATGGTGCCCTTATAAACACGTTTTCTTCAGTAGAGATAAATAGGCTCACGAATACATCATCTTTCCCGACTAATTTCTTTCTTAAAGCCTCTGTGCCTCAGTTTCCTCATATAAAGAATGGGAATGTTCATAACCCTTTACTTGAAGATTTTCTTTTGATTGAATGAAGCGGTGCATGCAAAACAACCAGGACATTGCTTAGAAGATCTAAGCAACTCGCTTAATTTTGTTTTCAATACGGAGAATTTGAATTCGGATTTTTCCCCAACAATCGAGCCATGGGATGCCCTTTCCCACACAGTTTACTAAATAGATAAATACGCTCACCAAAAAGCATGTATTTCCATAACTAGTCAGGACAGTAATGTCTCTGCGTTTCAGTTTCCTCATCTGTAAAATGGGAATGTTGAGAACTCCTTCGTCATACATGTTCTTTGTAATTAAATGAAGCAGAGTATGTAAAACCCTGAGGACATGCTCCGTAGAGTTAAGTAACATACTTCATTTGGGGTTTCTTGTTTTTCAATTTTTTTCTTTAAGCCGAAAATATATTGTTCTTTCTTTTGTAATTTTTAGTTTTACTTTATTTTACTTTACACTACTGTATTGGTTATGCCGCAGGTTCTTTTTCGATCGAATTGAAATCAAGTTTTTACCCTCCCAAATTCTAGATAGACGATGCCCTTTCCCACAAAGTTTAGTAAATACAGACCAATATGGCTAGCAACAGCATCTCTTTCACGTCCTAGCAATGTCTTTAATGCCTGAGCTTCCAGAAGTATACATGGGGAAATACTGACAACAAATTCCCCGTAGATTTTGATTTCAATTAAGTGAAGCAGACCGTCTAAAACACTGAGGACGTTGCTTAGCAGTCTAAGTAACATACTCATTCCGTGTTTTTGTTTCTGTTTTCTCTGGAGAAAGAGTTGAAATCGAGTTTTTTTCCCCAGTACCCTGGACCGAAAATGCACTTTCCCACAAAGTTTCCTAAGTATAGATCCGTAGGCTCACCCAAAAGCGAACACTTTCACTTTGTGGTAACTTCATTACCACCTCTGGGCCTCAGTTTCCTCATCCATAAAATGGGAACGTTGATTAACAGTTTCTGCGTAGCTTTTCTTTTGGGTTAAATGCAGGCAAGCAGGGAAATCAAGACAGACTCTGCTTGGTAGATTTAAGGATCATAGCTAATGTTGTTTATGTTTTCTAATAAATGGAGTTGACATTGAGCTTTTTTCTCCCACAATCTACAACAGTGCCATTTCTGCAAATTTTACTGTGTCCATAAATATGCCCACCATAAAGCATCTCTTTCACTTCTTAGAGACTTCCTTCATGCCTGCGTGCCTCAGTTTACTCATCGATAAATTGGGAGTGCTCTTTTTATAAAAGTAAATGAAGCAGAGCATACGACACATCCAGGATGTTCCTTGGTAGATCTAAGTAGAATACTTCATTTCTTCTCTTAGTAAGAGAGAGTTGAAACTGAGTTTCCTTCTCCACCATTCTAGATAGACTATGCCCTTTTCCACAAACTTTACTGAGGGTAGGGAAATACAGCGTCAGAGAGATCATCCGTTCCACTGCTTGTAACTTCATTACTGCCTCTGTGCCTCAGTTTCCCCAACTGTAAAATGGGAATATTGACAACACCTTCATCGTAGAGTTTCTCTTGAATAAAATGACGCTTAACATGTAGAAGACCCACCATTGCCTAGGAGGTCTAGCTAACATACGTCATATTGTATCTTTCAACAGTGATAAAATCTTTATTTTTACCCCCAGAGCCGTGTCGATTTTCTTTTACCTTACTGGTTCTGATTTTTCATGAAATGAAACCGAGCAAGTACAATACAGAGCACATGGTGAGTAGAGGTAAGCAGGACACTTAGTCTTTGTAAGACAATGGAAATTGAGATTTTTTTCCCCCAAATCCAATAGATGGTGCCCTTATAAACACGTTTTCTTCAGTAGAGATAAATAGGCTCACAAATACATCATCTTTCCCGACTAATTTCTTTCTTAAAGCCTCTGTGCCTCAGTTTCCTCATATAAAGAATGGGAATGTTCATAACCCTTTACTTGAAGATTTTCTTTTTGATTGAATGAAGCGGTGCATGCAAAACAACCAGGACATTGTTTAGAAGATCTAAGCAACTCGCTTAATTTTGTTTTCAATACGGAGAATTTGAATTCGGATTTTCCCCAACAATCGAGCCATGGGATGCCCTTTCCCACACAGCTTACTAAATAGATAAATACGCTCACCAAAAGCATGTATTTCCATAATTAGTCAGGACAGTAATGTCTCTGCGTTTCAGTTTCCTCATCTGTAAAATGGGAATGTTGAGAACTCCTTCGTCATACATGTTCTTTGTAATTAAATGAAGCAGAGTATGTAAAACCCTGAGGACATGCTCCGTAGAGTTAAGTAACATACTTCATTTGGGGTTTCTTGTTTTTCAATTTTTTTTCTTTAAGCCGAAAATATATTGTTCTTTCTTTTGTAATTTTTAGTTTTACTTTATTTTACTTTACACTACTGTATTGGTTATGCCGCAGGTTCTTTTTCGATCGAATTGAAATCAAGTTTTTACCCTCCCAAATTCTAGATAGACGATGCCCTTTCCCACAAAGTTTAGTAAATACAGACCAATATGGCTAGCAACAGCATCTCTTTCACGTCCTAGCAATGTCTTTAATGCCTGAGCTTCCAGAAGTATACATGGGGAAATACTGACAACAAATTCCCCGTAGATTTTGATTTCAATTAACTGAAGCAGACCGTCTAAAACACTGAGGACGTTGCTTAGCAGTCTAAGTAACATACTCATTCCGTGTTTTTGTTTCTGTTTTCTCTGGAGAAAGAGTTGAAATCGAGTTTTTTTCCCCAGTACCCTGGACCGAAAATGCACTTTCCCACAAAGTTTCCTAAGTATAGATCCGTAGGCTCACCCAAAAGCGAACACTTTCACTTTGTGGTAACTTCATTACCACCTCTGGGCCTCAGTTTCCTCATCCATAAAATGGGAACGTTGATTAACAGTTTCTCCGTAGCTTTTCTTTTGGGTTAAATGCAGGCAAGCAGGGAAATCAAGACAGACTCTGCTTGGTAGATTTAAGGATCATAGCTAATGTTGTTTATGTTTTCTAATAAATGGAGTTGACATTGAGCTTTTTTCTCCCACAATCTACAACAGTGCCATTTCTGCAAATTTTACTGTGTCCATAAATATGCCCACCATAAAGCATCTCTTTCACTTCTTAGAGACTTCCTTCATGCCTGCGTGCCTCAGTTTACTCATCGATAAATTGGGAGTGCTCTTTTTTATAAAAGTAAATGAAGCAGAGCATACGACACATCCAGGATGTTCCTTGGTAGATCTAAGTAGAATACTTCATTTCTTCTTTTCGTAAGAGAGAGTTGAAACTGAGTTTGCTTCTCCACCATTCTAGATAGACTATGCCCTTTTCCACAAACTTTACTGAGGGTAGGGAAATACAGCGTCAGAGAGATCATCCGTTCCACTGCTTGTAACTTCATTACTGCCTCTGTGCCTCAGTTTCCCCAACTGTAAAATGGGAATATTGACAACACCTTCATCGTAGAGTTTCTCTTGAATAAAATGACGCTTAACATGTAGAAGACCCACCATTGCCTAGGAGGTCTAGCTAACATACGTCATATTGTATCTTTTAACAGTGATAAAATCTTTATTTTTACCCCAGAGCCGTGTCGATTTTCTTTTACCTTACTGGTTCTGATTTTTCATGAAATGAAACCGAGCAAGTACAATACGGAGCACATGGTGAGTAGAGGTAAGCAGGACACTTAGTCTTTGTAAGACAATGGAAATTGAGATTTTTTCCCCCCAAATCCAATAGATGGTGCCCTTATAAACACGTTTTCTTCAGTAGAGATAAATAGGCTCACGAATACATCATCTTTCCCGACTAATTTCTTTCTTAAAGCCTCTGTGCCTCAGTTTCCTCATATAAAGAATGGGAATGTTCATAACCCTTTACTTGAAGATTTTCTTTTCGATTGAATGAAGCGGTGCATGCAAAACAACCAGGACATTGCTTAGAAGATCTAAGCAACTCGCTTAATTTTGTTTTCAATACGGAGAATTTGAATTCGGATTTTTCCCCAACAATCGAGCCATGGGATGCCCTTTCCCACACAGTTTACTAAATAGATAAATACGCTCACCAAAAAGCATGTATTTCCATAACTAGTCAGGACAGTAATGTCTCTGCGTTTCAGTTTCCTCATCTGTAAAATGGGAATGTTGAGAACTCCTTCGTCATACATGTTCTTTGTAATTAAATGAAGCAGAGTATGTAAAACCCTGAGGACATGCTCCGTAGAGTTAAGTAACATACTTCATTTGGGGTTTCTTGTTTTTCAATTTTTTTTCTTTAAGCCGAAAATATATTGTTCTTTCTTTTGTAATTTTTAGTTTTACTTTATTTTACTTTACACTACTGTATTGGTTATGCCGCAGGTTCTTTTTCGATCGAATTGAAATCAAGTTTTTACCCTCCCAAATTCTAGATAGACGATGCCCTTTCCCACAAAGTTTAGTAAATACAGACCAATATGGCTAGCAACAGCATCTCTTTCACGTCCTAGCAATGTCTTTAATGCCTGAGCTTCCAGAAGTATACATGGGGAAATACTGACAACAAATTCCCCGTAGATTTTGATTTCAATTAACTGAAGCAGACCGTCTAAAACACTGAGGACGTTGCTTAGCAGTCTAAGGAACATACTAATTCCGTGTTTTTGTTTCTGTTTCTGTTTTCTCTGGAGAAAGAGTTGAAATCGAGTTTTTTTCCCCAGTACCCTGGACCGAAAATGCACTTTCCCACAAAGTTTCCTAACTATAGATCTGTACGCTCACCCAAAAGCGAACACTTTCACTTTGTGTTAACTTCATTACCACCTCTGGGCCTCAGTTTCCTCATCCATAAAATGGGAACGTTGATTAACAGTTTCTGCGTAGCTTTTCTTTTGGGTTAAAAGCAGGCAAGCAGGGAAATCAAGACAGACTCTGCTTGGTAGATTTAAGGATCATAGCTAATGTTGTTTATGTTTTCTAATAAATGGAGTTGACATTGAGCTTTTTTCTCCCACAATCTACAACAGTGCCATTTCCGCAAATTTTACTGTGTCCATAAATATGCCCACCATAAAGCATCTCTTTCACTTCTTAGAGACTTCCTTCATGCCTGCGTGCCTCAGTTTACTCATCGATAAATTGGGAGTGCTCTTTGTTATAAAAGTAAATGAAACAGAGCATACGACACATCCAGGATGTTCCTTGGTAGATCTAAGTAGAATACTTCAGTTCTTCTTTTTGAAAGAGAGAGTTGAAACTGAGTTTGCTTCTCCACCATTCTAGATAGACTATGCCCTTTTCCACAAACTTTACTGAGGGTAGGGAAATACAGCGTCAGAGAGATCATCCGTTCCACTGCTTGTAACTTCATTCCTGCCTCTGTGCCTCAGTTTCCCCATCTGTAAAATGGGGATATTGACAACACCTTCATCGTAGAATTTCTTTTGTATTAAATGATGCTTAACGTGTAGAAGACCCACCATTGCCTAGGAGGTCTAGCTAACATACGTCATATTGTATCTTTTAACAGTGATAAAATCTTTATTTTTACCCCAGAGCCGTGTCGATTTTCTTTTACCTTACTGGTTCTGATTTTTCATGAAATGAAACCGAGCAAGTACAATACGGAGCACATGGTGAGTAGAGGTAATAGGACACTTAGTCTTTGTAAGACAATGGAAATTGAGATTTTTCCCCCCCAAATCTAATAGATGGTGCCCTTATAAACACATTTTATTCACTAGAGATAAATAGGCTCACGAATACATCATCGTTCCCCGACTAATTTCTTTCTTAAAGCCTCTGTGCCTCAGTTTCCTCATATAAAGAATGGGAATGTTCATAACCCTTTACTTGAAGATTTTCTTTTTGATTGAATGAAGCGGTGCATGCAAAACAACCAGGACATTGCTTAGAAGATCTAAGCAACTCACTTAATTTTGTTTTCAATACAGAGAATTTGAATTCGGATTTCTCCCCAACAATCGAGCCATGGGATGCCTGCCCTTTCCCACACAGTTTACTAAACAGATAAATACGCTCACCAAAAAGCATGTATTTCCATAACTAGTAAGGACAGTAATGTCTCTGCGTTTCAGTTTCCTCATCTGTAAAATGGGAATGTTGAAAACTCCTTCGTCATACATGTTCTTTGTAATTAAATGAAGCAGAGTATGTAAAACCCTGAGGACATGCTCCGTAGAGTTAAGTAACATACTTCATTTGGGGGTTTCTTGTTTTTCAATTTTTTTTCTTTAAGCCGAAAATATATTGTTCTTTTTTTCTTTAATTTTTAGTGTTACTTTATTTTACTTTACACTCCTGTATTGGTTTTGCCGCAGGTTCTTTTTCGATCGAATTGAAATCAAGTTTTTACCCTCCCAAATTCTAGATAGACGATGCCCTTTCCCACAAAGTTTAGTAAATACAGATCAATATGGCTAGCAACAGCATCTCTTTCACGTCCTAGCAATGTCTTTAATGCCTGAGCTTCCAGAAGTATACATGGGGAAATACTGACAACAAATTCCCCGTAGATTTTGATTTCAATTAACTGAAGCTGACCGTCTAATACACTGAGGACGTTGCTTAGCAGTCTAAGTAACATACTCATTCCGTGTTTTTGTTTCTGTTTTTGTTTTTCTGCAGAATGAGTTGAAATCGAGTTTTTTTCCCCAGTACCCTGGACCGAAAATGCACTTTCCCACAAAGTTTCCTAAGTATAGATCCGTAGGCTCACCCAAAAGCGAACACTTTCACTTTGTGGTAACTTCATTACCACCTCTGGGCCTCAGTTTCCTCATCCATAAAATGGGAACGTTGATTAACAGTTTCTGCGTAGCTTTTCTTTTGGGTTAAATGCAGGCAAGCAGGGAAATCAAGACAGACTCTGCTTGGTAGATTTAAGGATCATAGCTAATGTTGTTTATGTTTTCTAATAAATGGAGTTGACATTGAGCTTTTTTCTCCCACAATCTACAACAGTGCCATTTCTGCAAATTTTACTGTGTCCATAAATATGCCCACCATAAAGCATCTCTTTCACTTCTTAGAGACTTCCTTCATGCCTGCGTGCCTCAGTTTACTCATCGATAAATTGGGAGTGCTCTTTTTTATAAAAGTAAATGAAGCAGAGCATACGACACATCCAGGATGTTCCTTGGTAGATCTAAGTAGAATACTTCATTTCTTCTGTTAGTAAGAGAGAGTTGAAACTGAGTTTCCTTCTCCACCATTCTAGATAGACTATGCCCTTTTCCACAAACTTTACTGAGGGTAGGGAAATACAGCGTCAGAGAGATCATCCGTTCCACTGCTTGTAACTTCATTACTGCCTCTGTGCCTCAGTTTCCCCAACTGTAAAATGGGAATATTGACAACACCTTCATCGTAGAGTTTCTCTTGAATAAAATGACGCTTAACATGTAGAAGACCCACCATTGCCTAGGAGGTCTAGCTAACATACGTCATATTGTATCTTTCAACAGTGATAAAATCTTTATTTTTACCCCAGAGCCGTGTCGATTTTCTTTTACCTTACTGGTTCTGATTTTTCATGAAATGAAACCGAGCAAGTACAATACGCAGCACATGGTGAGTAGAGGTAAGCAGGACACTTAGTCTTTGTAAGACAATGGAAATTGAGATTTTTTCCCCCAAATCCAATAGATGGTGCCCTTATAAACACGTTTTCTTCAGTAGAGATAAATAGGCTCACGAATACATCATCTTTCCCGACTAATTTCTTTCTTAAAGCCTCTGTGCCTCAGTTTCCTCATATAAAGAATGGGAATGTTCATAACCCTTTACTTGAAGATTTTCTTTTTGATTGAATGAAGCGGTGCATGCAAAACAACCAGGACATTGCTTAGAAGATCTAAGCAACTCGCTTAATTTTGTTTTCAATACGGAGAATTTGAATTCGGATTTTTCCCCAACAATCGAGCCATGGGATGCCCTTTCCCACACAGTTTACTAAATAGATAAATACGCTCACCAAAAAGCATGTATTTCCATAACTAGTCAGGACAGTAATGTCTCTGCGTTTCAGTTTCCTCATCTGTAAAATGGGAATGTTGAGAACTCCTTCGTCATACATGTTCTTTGTAATTAAATGAAGCAGAGTATGTAAAACCCTGAGGACATGCTCCGTAGAGTTAAGTAACATACTTCATTTGGGGTTTCTTGTTTTTCAATTTTTTTTCTTTAAGCCGAAAATATATTGTTCTTTTTTTTGTAATTTTTAGGTTTACTTTATTTTACTTTACACTACTGTATTGGTTATGCCGCAGGTTCTTTTTCGATCGAATTGAAATCAAGTTTTACCCTCCCAAATTCTAGATAGACGATGCCCTTTCCCACAAAGTTTAGTAAATACAGCTCAATATGGCTAGCAACAGCATCTCTTTCACGTCCTAGCAATGTCTTTAATGCCTGAGCTTCCAGAAGTATACATGGGGAATACTGACAACAAATTCCCCGTAGATTTTGATTTCAATTAACTGAAGCAGACCGTCTAAAACACTGAGGACGTTGCTTAGCAGTCTAAGTAACATACTCCTTCCGTGTTTTTGTTTCGGTTTTTTCTGGAGAAAGAGTTGAAATCGAGTTTTTTTCCCCAGTACCCTGGACCGAAAATGCACTTTCCCACAAAGTTTCCTAAGTATAGATCCGTAGGCTCACCCAAAAGCGAACACTTTCACTTTGTGGTAACTTCATTACCACCTCTGGGCCTCAGTTTCCTCATCCATAAAATGGGAACGTTGATTAACAGTTTCTGCGTAGCTTTTCTTTTGGGTTAAATGCAGGCAAGCAGGAAATCAAGACAGACTCTGCTTGGTAGATTTAAGGATCATAGCTAATGTTGTTTATGTTTTCTAATAAATGGAGTTGACATTGAGCTTTTTTCTCCCACAATCTACAACAGTGCCATTTCTGCAAATTTTACTGTGTCCATAAATATGCCCACCATAAAGCATCTCTTTCACTTCTTAGAGACTTCCTTCATGCCTGCGTGCCTCAGTTTACTCATCGATAAATTGGGAGTGCTCTTTTTTATAAAAGTAAATGAAGCAGAGCATACGACACATCCAGGATGTTCCTTGGTAGATCTAAGTAGAATACTTCATTTCTTCTTTTCGTAAGAGAGAGTTGAAACTGAGTTTGCTTCTCCACCATTCTAGATAGACTATGCCCTTTTCCACAAACTTTACTGAGGGTAGGGAAATACAGCGTCAGAGAGATCATCCGTTCCACTGCTTGTAACTTCATTACTGCCTCTGTGCCTCAGTTTCCCCAACTGTAAAATGGGGATATTGACAACACCTTCATCGTAGAATTTCTTTTGTATTAAATGATGCTTAACGTGTAGAAGACCCACCATTGCCTAGGAGGTCTAGCTAACATACGTCATATTGTATCTTTTAACAGTGATAAAATCTTTATTTTTACCCCAGAGCCGTGTCGATTTTCTTTTACCTTACTGGTTCTGATTTTTCATGAAATGAAACCGAGCAAGTACAATACGCAGCACATGGTGAGTAGAGGTAAGCAGGACACTTAGTCTTTGTAAGACAATGGAAATTGAGATTTTTTCCCCCAAATCCAATAGATGGTGCCCTTATAAACACGTTTTCTTCAGTAGAGATAAATAGGCTCACGAATACATCATCTTTCCCGACTAATTTCTTTCTTAAAGCCTCTGTGCCTCAGTTTCCTCATATAAAGAATGGGAATGTTCATAACCCTTTACTTGAAGATTTTCTTTTTGATTGAATGAAGCGGTGCATGCAAAACAACCAGGACATTGCTTAGAAGATCTAAGCAACTCGCTTAATTTTGTTTTCAATACGGAGAATTTGAATTCGGATTTTTCCCCAACAATCGAGCCATGGGATGCCCTTTCCCACACAGTTTACTAAATAGATAAATACGCTCACCAAAAAGCATGTATTTCCATAACTAGTCAGGACAGTAATGTCTCTGCGTTTCAGTTTCCTCATCTGTAAAATGGGAATGTTGAGAACTCCTTCGTCATACATGTTCTTTGTAATTAAATGAAGCAGAGTATGTAAAACCCTGAGGACATGCTCCGTAGAGTTAAGTAACATACTTCATTTGGGGTTTCTTGTTTTTCAATTTTTTTCTTTAAGCCGAAAATATATTGTTCTTTTTTTTGTAATTTTTAGTTTTACTTTATTTTACTTTACACTACTGTATTGGTTATGCCGCAGGTTCTTTTTCGATCGAATTGAAATCAAGTTTTACCCTCCCAAATTCTAGATAGACGATGCCCTTTCCCACAAAGTTTAGTAAATACAGACCAATATGGCTAGCAACAGCATCTCTTTCACGTCCTAGCAATGTCTTTAATGCCTGAGCTTCCAGAAGTATACATGGGGAAATACTGACAACAAATTCCCCGTAGATTTTGATTTCAATTAACTGAAGCAGACCGTCTAAAACACTGAGGACGTTGCTTAGCAGTCTAAGTAACATACTCATTCCGTGTTTTTGTTTCTGTTTTCTCTGGAGAAAGAGTTGAAATCGAGTTTTTTTCCCCAGTATCCTGGACCGAAAATGCAATTTCCCACAAAGTTTCCTAAGTATAGATCCGTAGGCTCACCCAAAAGCGAACACTTTCACTTTGTGGTAACTTCATTACCACCTCTGGGCCTCAGTTTCCTCATCCATAAAATGGGAACGTTGATTAACAGTTTCTGCGTAGCTTTTCTTTTGGGTTAAATGCAGGCAAGCAGGGAAATCAAGACAGACTCTGCTCGGTAGATTTAAGGATCATAGCTAATGTTGTTTATGTTTTCTAATAAATGGAGTTGACATTGAGCTTTTTCTCCCACAATCTACAACAGTGCCATTTCTGCAAATTTTACTGTGTCCATAAATATGCCCACCATAAAGCATCTCTTTCACTTCTTAGAGACTTCCTTCATGCCTGCGTGCCTCAGTTTACTCATCGATAAATTGGGAGTGCTCTTTTTATAAAAGTAAATGAAGCAGAGCATACGACACATCCAGGATGTTCCTTGGTAGATCTAAGTAGAATACTTCATTTCTTCTTTTCGTAAGAGAGAGTTGAAACTGAGTTTGCTTCTCCACCATTCTAGATAGACTATGCCCTTTTCCACAAACTTTACTGAGGGTAGGGAAATACAGCGTCAGAGAGATCATCCGTTCCACTGCTTGTAACTTCATTACTGCCTCTGTGCCTCAGTTTCCCCAACTGTAAAATGGGAATATTGACAACACCTTCATCGTAGAGTTTCTCTTGAATAAAATGACGCTTAACATGTAGAAGACCCACCATTGCCTAGGAGGTCTAGCTAACATACGTCATATTGTATCTTTCAACAGTGATAAAATCTTTATTTTTACCCCCAGAGCCGTGTCGATTTTCTTTTACCTTACTGGTTCTGATTTTTCATGAAATGAAACCGAGCAAGTACAATACGCAGCACATGGTGAGTAGAGGTAAGCAGGACACTTAGTCTTTGTAAGACAATGGAAATTGAGATTTTTTCCCCCAAATCCAATAGATGGTGCCCTTATAAACACGTTTTCTTCAGTAGAGATAAATAGGCTCACGAATACATCATCTTTCCCGACTAATTTCTTTCTTAAAGCCTCTGTGCCTCAGTTTCCTCATATAAAGAATGGGAATGTTCATAACCCTTTACTTGAAGATTTTCTTTTGATTGAATGAAGCGGTGCATGCAAAACAACCAGGACATTGCTTAGAAGATCTAAGCAACTCGCTTAATTTTGTTTTCAATACGGAGAATTTGAATTCGGATTTTTCCCCAACAATCGAGCCATGGGATGCCCTTTCCCACACAGTTTACTAAATAGATAAATACGCTCACCAAAAAGCATGTATTTCCATAACTAGTCAGGACAGTAATGTCTCTGCGTTTCAGTTTCCTCATCTGTAAAATGGGAATGTTGAGAACTCCTTCGTCATACATGTTCTTTGTAATTAAATGAAGCAGAGTATGTAAAACCCTGAGGACATGCTCCGTAGAGTTAAGTAACATACTTCATTTGGGGTTTCTTGTTTTTCAATTTTTTTTCTTTAAGCCGAAAATATATTGTTCTTTTTTTTGTAATTTTTAGTTTTACTTTATTTTACTTTACACTACTGTATTGGTTATGCCGCAGGTTCTTTTTCGATCGAATTGAAATCAAGTTTTTACCCTCCCAAATTCTAGATAGACGATGCCCTTTCCCACAAAGTTTAGTAAATACAGATCAATATGGCTAGCAACAGCATCTCTTTCACGTCCTAGCAATGTCTTTAATGCCTGAGCTTCCAGAAGTATACATGGGGAAATACTGACAACAAATTCCCGTAGATTTTGATTTCAATTAACTGAAGCAGACCGTCTAAAACACTGAGGACGTTGCTTAGCAGTCTAAGTAACATACTCATTCCGTGTTTTTGTTTCTGTTTTCTCTGGAGAAAGAGTTGAAATCGAGTTTTTTTCCCCAGTATCCTGGACCGAAAATGCACTTTCCCACAAAGTTTCCTAAGTATAGATCCGTAGGCTCACCCAAAAGCCAACACTTTCACTTTGTGGTAACTTCATTACCACCTCTGGGCCTCAGTTTCCTCATCCATAAAATGGGAACGTTGATTAACAGTTTCTGCGTAGCTTTTCTTTTGGGTTAAATGCAGGCAAGCAGGAAATCAAGACAGACTCTGCTTGGTAGATTTAAGGATCATAGCTAATGTTGTTTATGTTTTCTAATAAATGGAGTTGACATTGAGCTTTTTTCTCCCACAATCTACAACAGTGCCATTTCTGCAAATTTTACTGTGTCCATAAATATGCCCACCATAAAGCATCTCTTTCACTTCTTAGAGACTTCCTTCATGCCTGCGTGCCTCAGTTTACTCATCGATAAATTGGGAGTGCTCTTTTTATAAAAGTAAATGAAGCAGAGCATACGACACATCCAGGATGTTCCTTGGTAGATCTAAGTAGAATACTTCATTTCTTCTTTTCGTAAGAGAGAGTTGAAACTGAGTTTGCTTCTCCACCATTCTAGATAGACTATGCCCTTTTCCACAAACTTTACTGAGGGTAGGGAAATACAGCGTCAGAGAGATCATCCGTTCCACTGCTTGTAACTTCATTACTGCCTCTGTGCCTCAGTTTCCCCAACTGTAAAATGGGAATATTGACAACACCTTCATCGTAGAGTTTCTCTTGAATAAAATGACGCTTAACATGTAGAAGACCCACCATTGCCTAGGAGGTCTAGCTAACATACGTCATATTGTATCTTTCAACAGTGATAAAATCTTTATTTTTACCCCAGAGCCGTGTCGATTTTCTTTTACCTTACTGGTTCTGATTTTTCATGAAATGAAACCGAGCAAGTACAATACGCAGCACATGGTGAGTAGAGGTAAGCAGGACACTTAGTCTTTGTAAGACAATGGAAATTGAGATTTTTTCCCCCAAATCCAATAGATGGTGCCCTTATAAACACGTTTTCTTCAGTAGAGATAAATAGGCTCACGAATACATCATCTTTCCCGACTAATTTCTTTCTTAAAGCCTCTGTGCCTCAGTTTCCTCATATAAAGAATGGGAATGTTCATAACCCTTTACTTGAAGATTTTCTTTTGATTGAATGAAGCGGTGCATGCAAAACAACCAGGACATTGCTTAGAAGATCTAAGCAACTCGCTTAATTTTGTTTTCAATACGGAGAAGTTGAATTCGGATTTTTCCCCAACAATCGAGCCATGGGATGCCCTTTCCCACACAGTTTACTAAATAGATAAATACGCTCACCAGAAGCATGTATTTCCATAACTAGTCAGGACAGTAATGTCTCTGCGTTTCAGTTTCCTCATCTGTAAAATGGGAATGTTGAGAACTCCTTCGTCATACATGTTCTTTGTAATTAAATGAAGCAGAGTATGTAAAACCCTGAGGACATGCTCCGTAGAGTTAAGTAACATACTTCATTTGGGGTTTCTTGTTTTTCAATTTTTTTCTTTAAGCCGAAAATATATTGTTCTTTCTTTTGTAATTTTTAGTTTTACTTTATTTTACTTTACACTACTGTATTGGTTATGCCGCAGGTTCTTTTTCGATCGAATTGAAATCAAGTTTTACCCTCCCAAATTCTAGATAGACGATGCCCTTTCCCACAAAGTTTAGTAAATACAGACCAATATGGCTAGCAACAGCATCTCTTTCACGTCCTAGCAATGTCTTTAATGCCTGAGCTTCCAGAAGTATACATGGGGAAATACTGACAACAAATTCCCCGTAGATTTTGATTTCAATTAAGTGAAGCAGACCGTCTAAAACACTGAGGACGTTGCTTAGCAGTCTAAGTAACATACTCATTCCGTGTTTTTGTTTCTGTTTTCTCTGGAGAAAGAGTTGAAATCGAGTTTTTTTCCCCAGTACCCTGGACCGAAAATGCACTTTCCCACAAAGTTTCCTAAGTATAGATCCGTAGGCTCACCCAAAAGCGAACACTTTCACTTTGTGGTAACTTCATTACCACCTCTGGGCCTCAGTTTCCTCATCCATAAAATGGGAACGTTGATTAACAGTTTCTGCGTAGCTTTTCTTTTGGGTTAAATGCAGGCAAGCAGGGAAATCAAGACAGACTCTGCTTGGTAGATTTAAGGATCATAGCTAATGTTGTTTATGTTTTCTAATAAATGGAGTTGACATTGAGCTTTTTTCTCCCACAATCTACAACAGTGCCATTTCTGCAAATTTTACTGTGTCCATAAATATGCCCACCATAAAGCATCTCTTTCACTTCTTAGAGACTTCCTTCATGCCTGCGTGCCTCAGTTTACTCATCGATAAATTGGGAGTGCTCTTTTTATAAAAGTAAATGAAGCAGAGCATACGACACATCCAGGATGTTCCTTGGTAGATCTAAGTAGAATACTTCATTTCTTCTTTTCGTAAGAGAGAGTTGAAACTGAGTTTGCTTCTCCACCATTCTAGATAGACTATGCCCTTTTCCACAAACTTTACTGAGGGTAGGGAAATACAGCGTCAGAGAGATCATCCGTTCCACTGCTTGTAACTTCATTACTGCCTCTGTGCCTCAGTTTCCCCAACTGTAAAATGGGAATATTGACAACACCTTCATCGTAGAGTTTCTCTTGAATAAAATGACGCTTAACATGTAGAAGACCCACCATTGCCTAGGAGGTCTAGCTAACATACGTCATATTGTATCTTTCAACAGTGATAAAATCTTTATTTTTACCCCAGAGCCGTGTCGATTTTCTTTTACCTTACTGGTTCTGATTTTTCATGAAATGAAACCGAGCAAGTACAATACGCAGCACATGGTGAGTAGAGGTAAGCAGGACACTTAGTCTTTGTAAGACAATGGAAATTGAGATTTTTTCCCCCAAATCCAATAGATGGTGCCCTTATAAACACGTTTTCTTCAGTAGAGATAAATAGGCTCACGAATACATCATCTTTCCCGACTAATTTCTTTCTTAAAGCCTCTGTGCCTCAGTTTCCTCATATAAAGAATGGGAATGTTCATAACCCTTTACTTGAAGATTTTCTTTTGATTGAATGAAGCGGTGCATGCAAAACAACCAGGACATTGCTTAGAAGATCTAAGCAACTCGCTTAATTTTGTTTTCAATACGGAGAATTTGAATTCGGATTTTTCCCCAACAATCGAGCCATGGGATGCCCTTTCCCACACAGTTTACTAAATAGATAAATACGCTCACCAAAAAGCATGTATTTCCATAACTAGTCAGGACAGTAATGTCTCTGCGTTTCAGTTTCCTCATCTGTAAAATGGGAATGTTGAGAACTCCTTCGTCATACATGTTCTTTGTAATTAAATGAAGCAGAGTATGTAAAACCCTGAGGACATGCTCCGTAGAGTTAAGTAACATACTTCATTTGGGGTTTCTTGTTTTTCAATTTTTTTCTTTAAGCCGAAAATATATTGTTCTTTCTTTTGTAATTTTTAGTTTTACTTTATTTTACTTTACACTACTGTATTGGTTATGCCGCAGGTTCTTTTTCGATCGAATTGAAATCAAGTTTTACCCTCCCAAATTCTAGATAGACGATGCCCTTTCCCACAAAGTTTAGTAAATACAGACCAATATGGCTAGCAACAGCATCTCTTTCACGTCCTAGCAATGTCTTTAATGCCTGAGCTTCCAGAAGTATACATGGGGAAATACTGACAACAAATTCCCCGTAGATTTTGATTTCAATTAACTGAAGCAGACCGTCTAAAACACTGAGGACGTTGCTTAGCAGTCTAAGTAACATACTCATTCCGTGTTTTTGTTTCTGTTTTCTCTGGAGAAAGAGTTGAAATCGAGTTTTTTTCCCCAGTACCCTGGACCGAAAATGCACTTTCCCACAAAGTTTCCTAAGTATAGATCCGTAGGCTCACCCAAAAGCGAACACTTTCACTTTGTGGTAACTTCATTACCACCTCTGGGCCTCAGTTTCCTCATCCATAAAATGGGAACGTTGATTAACAGTTTCTGCGTAGCTTTTCTTTTGGGTTAAATGCAGGCAAGCAGGAAATCAAGACAGACTCTGCTTGGTAGATTTAAGGATCATAGCTAATGTTGTTTATGTTTTCTAATAAATGGAGTTGACATTGAGCTTTTTCTCCCACAATCTACAACAGTGCCATTTCTGCAAATTTTACTGTGTCCATAAATATGCCCACCATAAAGCATCTCTTTCACTTCTTAGAGACTTCCTTCATGCCTGCGTGCCTCAGTTTACTCATCGATAAATTGGGAGTGCTCTTTTTATAAAAGTAAATGAAGCAGAGCATACGACACATCCAGGATGTTCCTTGGTAGATCTAAGTAGAATACTTCATTTCTTCTTTTCGTAAGAGAGAGTTGAAACTGAGTTTGCTTCTCCACCATTCTAGATAGACTATGCCCTTTTCCACAAACTTTACTGAGGGTAGGGAAATACAGCGTCAGAGAGATCATCCGTTCCACTGCTTGTAACTTCATTACTGCCTCTGTGCCTCAGTTTCCCCAACTGTAAAATGGGAATATTGACAACACCTTCATCGTAGAGTTTCTCTTGAATAAAATGACGCTTAACATGTAGAAGACCCACCATTGCCTAGGAGGTCTAGCTAACATACGTCATATTGTATCTTTCAACAGTGATAAAATCTTTATTTTTACCCCAGAGCCGTGTCGATTTTCTTTTACCTTACTGGTTCTGATTTTTCATGAAATGAAACCGAGCAAGTACAATACGCAGCACATGGTGAGTAGAGGTAAGCAGGACACTTAGTCTTTGTAAGACAATGGAAATTGAGATTTTTTCCCCCAAATCCAATAGATGGTGCCCTTATAAACACGTTTTCTTCAGTAGAGATAAATAGGCTCACGAATACATCATCTTTCCCGACTAATTTCTTTCTTAAAGCCTCTGTGCCTCAGTTTCCTCATATAAAGAATGGGAATGTTCATAACCCTTTACTTGAAGATTTTCTTTTTGATTGAATGAAGCGGTGCATGCAAAACAACCAGGACATTGCTTAGAAGATCTAAGCAACTCGCTTAATTTTGTTTTCAATACGGAGAATTTGAATTCGGATTTTCCCCAACAATCGAGCCATGGGATGCCCTTTCCCACACAGTTTACTAAATAGATAAATACGCTCACCAAAAAGCATGTATTTCCATAACTAGTCAGGACAGTAATGTCTCTGCGTTTCAGTTTCCTCATCTGTAAAATGGGAATGTTGAGAACTCCTTCGTCATACATGTTCTTTGTAATTAAATGAAGCAGAGTATGTAAAACCCTGAGGACATGCTCCGTAGAGTTAAGTAACATACTTCATTTGGGGTTTCTTGTTTTCAATTTTTTTCTTTAAGCCGAAAATATATTGTTCTTTCTTTTGTAATTTTTAGTTTTACTTTATTTTACTTTACACTACTGTATTGGTTATGCCGCAGGTTCTTTTTCGATCGAATTGAAATCAAGTTTTACCCTCCCAAATTCTAGATAGACGATGCCCTTTCCCACAAAGTTTAGTAAATACAGACCAATATGGCTAGCAACAGCATCTCTTTCACGTCCTAGCAATGTCTTTAATGCCTGAGCTTCCAGAAGTATACATGGGGAAATACTGACAACAAATTCCCGTAGATTTTGATTTCAATTAAGTGAAGCAGACCGTCTAAAACACTGAGGACGTTGCTTAGCAGTCTAAGTAACATACTCATTCCGTGTTTTTGTTTCTGTTTTCTCTGGAGAAAGAGTTGAAATCGAGTTTTTTTCCCCAGTACCCTGGACCGAAAATGCACTTTCCCACAAAGTTTCCTAAGTATAGATCCGTAGGCTCACCCAAAAGCGAACACTTTCACTTTGTGGTAACTTCATTACCACCTCTGGGCCTCAGTTTCCTCATCCATAAAATGGGAACGTTGATTAACAGTTTCTGCGTAGCTTTTCTTTTGGGTTAAATGCAGGCAAGCAGGGAAATCAAGACAGACTCTGCTTGGTAGATTTAAGGATCATAGCTAATGTTGTTTATGTTTTCTAATAAATGGAGTTGACATTGAGCTTTTTTCTCCCACAATCTACAACAGTGCCATTTCTGCAAATTTTACTGTGTCCATAAATATGCCCACCATAAAGCATCTCTTTCACTTCTTAGAGACTTCCTTCATGCCTGCGTGCCTCAGTTTACTCATCGATAAATTGGGAGTGCTCTTTTTTATAAAAGTAAATGAAGCAGAGCATACGACACATCCAGGATGTTCCTTGGTAGATCTAAGTAGAATACTTCATTTCTTCTTTTCGTAAGAGAGAGTTGAAACTGAGTTTGCTTCTCCACCATTCTAGATAGACTATGCCCTTTTCCACAAACTTTACTGCGGGTAGGGAAATACAGCGTCAGAGAGATCATCCGTTCCACTGCTTGTTACTTCATTACTGCCTCTGTGCCTCAGTTTCCCCAACTGTAAAATGGGAAAATTGACAACACCTTCATCGTAGAGTTTCTTTTGAATTAAATGACGGTTAACATGTAGAAGACCCACCATTGCCTAGGAGGTCTAGCTAACATACGTCATATTGTATCTTTTAACAGTGATAAAATCTTTATTTTTACCCCAGAGCCGTGTCGATTTTCTTTTACCTTACTGGTTCTGATTTTTCATGAAATGAAACCGAGCAAGTACAATACGGAGCACATGGTGAGTAGAGGTAAGCAGGACACTTAGTCTTTGTAAGACAATGGAAATTGAGATTTTTTTCCCCCCAAATCCAATAGATGGTGCCCTTATAAACACGTTTTCTTCAGTAGAGATAAATAGGCTCACGAATACATCATCTTTCCCGACTAATTTCTTTCTTAAAGCCTCTGTGCCTCAGTTTCCTCATATAAAGAATGGGAATGTTCATAACCCTTTACTTGAAGATTTTCTTTTCGATTGAATGAAGCGGTGCATGCAAAACAACCAGGACATTGCTTAGAAGATCTAAGCAACTCGCTTAATTTTGTTTTCAATACGGAGAATTTGAATTCGGATTTTTCCCCAACAATCGAGCCATGTGATGCCCTTCCCCACACAGTTTACTAAATAGATAAATACGCTCACCAAAAAGCATGTATTTCCATAACTAGTCAGGACAGTAATGTCTCTGCGTTTCAGTTTCCTCATCTGTAAAATGGGAATGTTGAGAACTCCTTCGTCATACATGTTCTTTGTAATTAAATGAAGCAGAGTATGTAAAACCCTGAGGACATGCTCCGTAGAGTTAAGTAACATACTTCATTTGGGGTTTCTTGTTTTTCAATTTTTTTTCTTTAAGCCGAAAATATATTGTTCTTTTTTTTGTAATTTTTAGTTTTACTTTATTTTACTTTACACTACTGTATTGGTTATGCCGCAGGTTCTTTTTCGATCGAATTGAAATCAAGATTTTACCCTCCCAAATTCTAGATAGACGATGCCCTTTCCCACATAGTTTAGTAAATACAGACCAATATGGCTAGCAACAGCATCTCTTTCACGTCCTAGCAATGTCTTTAATGCCTGAGCTTCCAGAAGTATACATGGGGAAATACTGACAACAAATTCCCCGTAGATTTTGATTGCAATTAAGTGAAGCAGACCGTCTAAAACACTGAGGACGTTGCTTAGCAGTCTAAGTAACATACTCATTCCGTGTTTGTTTGTTTGTTTGTTTGTTTGTTTTCTGGAGAAAGAGTTGAAATCGAGTTTTTTTCCCCAGTACCCTGGACCGAAAATGCACTTTCCCACAAAGTTTCCTAAGTATAGATCCGTAGGCTCACCCAAAAGCCAACACTTTCACTTTGTGGTAACTTCATTACCACCTCTGGGCCTCAGTTTCCTCATCCATAAAATGGGAACGTTGATTAACAGTTTTGCGTAGCTTTTCTTTTGGGTTAAATGCAGGCAAGCAGGGAAATCAAGACAGACTCTGCTTGGTAGATTTAAGTATCATAGCTAATGTTGTTTCTGTTTTCTAATAAATGGAGTTGACATTGAGCTTTTTTCTCCCACAATCTACAACAGTGCCATTTCTGCAAATTTTACTGTGTCCATAAATATGCCCACCATAAAGCATCTCTTTCACTTCTTAGAGACTTCCTTAATGCCTGCGTGCCTCAGTTTACTCATCGATAAATTCGGAGTGCTCTTTTTTATAAAAGTAAATGAAGCAGAGCATACGACACATCCAGGATGTTCCTTGGTAGATCTAAGTAGAATACTTCATTTCTTCTTTTCGTAAGAGAGAGTTGAAACTGAGTTTGCTTCTCCACCATTCTAGATAGACTATGCCCTTTTCCACAAACTTTACTGAGGGTAGGGAAATACAGCGTCAGAGAGATCATCCGTTCCACTGCTTGTAACTTCATTACTGCCTCTGTGCCTCAGTTTCCCCAACTGTAAAATGGGAATATTGACAACACCTTCATCGTAGATTTTCTCTTGAATAAAATGACGCTTAACATGTAGAAGACCCACCATTGCCTAGGAGGTCTAGCTAACATACGTCATATTGTATCTTTCAACAGTGATAAAATCTTTATTTTTACCCCAGAGCCGTGTCGATTTTCTTTTACCTTACTGGTTCTGATTTTTCATGAAATGAAACCGAGCAAGTACAATACGCAGCACATGGTGAGTAGAGGTTAGCAGGACACTTAGTCTTTGTAAGACAATGGAAATTGAGATTTTTTTCCCCCAAAATCCAATAGATGGTGCCCTTATAAACACGTTTTCTTCAGTAGAGATAAATAGGCTCACGAATACATCATCTTTCCCGACTAATTTTTTTCTTAAAGCCTCTGTGCCTCAGTTTCCTCATATAAAGAATGGGAATGTTCATAACCCTTTACTTGAAGATTTTCTTTTTGATTGAATGAAGCGGTGCATGCAAAACAACCAGGACATTGCTTAGAAGATCTAAGCAACTCGCTTAATTTTGTTTTCAATACGGAGAATTTGAATTCGGATTTTTCCCCAACAATCGAGCCATGTGATGCCCTTTCCCACACAGTTTACTAAATAGATAAATACGCTCACCAAAAAGCATGTATTTCCATAACTAGTCAGGACAGTAATGTCTCTGCGTTTCAGTTTCCTCATCTGTAAAATGGGAATGTTGAGAACTCCTTCGTCATACATGTTCTTTGTAATTTAATGAAGCAGAGTATGTAAAACCCTGAGGACATGCTCCGTAGAGTTAAGTAACATACTTCATTTGGGGTTTCTTGTTTTTCAATTTTTTTTCTTTAAGCCCAAAATATATTGTTCTTTTTTTGTAATTTTTAGTTTTACTTTATTTTACTTTACACTACTGTATTGGTTATGCCGCAGGTTCTTTTTCGATCGAATTGAAATCAAGTTTTTACCCTCCCAAATTCTAGATAGACGATGCCCTTTCCCACAACGTTTAGTAAATACAGATCAATATGGCTAGCAACAGCATCTCTTTCACGTCCTAGCAATGTCTTTAATGCCTGAGCTTCCAGAAGTATACATGGGGAAATACTGACAACAAATTCCCCGTAGATTTTGATTTCAATTAAGTGAAGCAGACTGTCTAAAACACTGAGGACTTTGCTTAGCAGTCTAAGTAACATACTAATTCCGTGTTTGTTTGTTTGTTTGTTTGTTTTCTGGAGAATTAGTTGAAATCGAGTTTTTTTCCACAGTACCCTGGACCGAAAATGCACTTTCCCACAAAGTTTCCTAAGTATAGATCCGTAGGCTCACCCAAAAGTGAACACTTTCACTTTGTGGTAACTTCATTACCACCTCTGGGCCTCAGTTTCCTCATCCATAAAATGGGAACGTTGATTAACAGTTTCTGCGTAGCTTTTCTTTTGGGTTAAATGCAGGCAAGCAGGGAAATCAAGACAGACTCTGCTTGGTAGATTTAAGGATCATAGCTAATGTTGTTTATGTTTTCTAATAAATGGAGTTGACATTGAGCTTTTTTCTCCCACAATCTACAACAGTGCCATTTCTGCAAATTTTACTGTGTCCATAAATATGCCCACCATAAAGCATCTCTTTCACTTCTTAGAGACTTCCTTCATGCCTGAGCGCCTCAGTTTACTCATCGATAAATTGGGAGTGCTCTTTTTTATAAAAGTAAATGAAACAGAGCATACGACACATCCAGGATGTTCCTTGGTAGATCTAAGTAGAATACTTCAGTTCTTCTTTTTGAAAGAGAGAGTTGAAACTGAGTTTGCTTCTCCACCATTCTAGATAGACTATGCACTTTTCCACAAACTTTACTGCGGGTAGGGAAATACAGCGTCAGAGAGATCATCCGTTCCACTGCTTGTAACTTTATTACTGCCTCTGTGCCTCAGTTTCCCCATCTGTAAAATGGGGATATTGACAACACCTTCATCGTAGAGTTTCTTTTGTATTAAATGATGCTTAACTTGTAGCAGACCCACCATTGCCTAGGAGGTCTAGCTAACATACGTCATATTGTATCTTTTAACAGTGATAAAATCTTTATTTTTACCCCAGAGCCGTGTCGATTTTCTTTTACCTTACTGGTTCTGATTTTTCATGAAATGAAACTGAGCAAGTACAATACGGAGCACATGGTCAGTAGAGGTAATAGGACACTTAGTCTTTGTAAGACAATGGAAATTGAGATTTTTTCCCCCCCAAATCTAATAGATGGTGCCCTTATAAACACATTTTATTCACTAGAGATAAATAGGCTCACGAATACATCATCGTTCCCCGACTAATTTCTTTCTTAAAGCCTCTGTGCCTCAGTTTCCTCATATAAAGAATGGGAATGTTCATAACCCTTTACTTGAAGATTTTCTTTTTGATTGAATGAAGCGGTGCATGCAAAAGAACCAGGACATTGCTTAGAAGATCTAAGCAACTCGCTTAATTTTGTTTTCAATACGGAGAATTTGAATTCGGATTTTTCCCCAACAATCGAGCCATGTGATGCCCTTTCCCACACAGTTTACTAAACAGATAAATACGCTCACCAAAAAGAATGTATTTCCATAACTAGTAAGGACAGTAATGTCTCTGCGTTTCAGTTTCCTCATCTGTAAAATGGGAATGTTGAAAACTCCTTCGTCATACATGTTCTTTGTAATTAAATGAAGCAGAGTATGTAAAACCCTGAGGACATGCTCCGTAGAGTTAAGTAACATACTTCATTTGGGGTTTCTTGTTTTTCAATTTTTTTTCTTTAAGCCGAAAATATATTGTTCTTTTTTTTTTTAATTTTTAGTTTTACTTTATTTTACTGTACACTACTGTATTGGTTTTGCCGCAGGTTCTTTTTTGATCGAATTGAAATCAAGTTTTTTCCCTCCCAAATTCTAGATAGACGATGCCCTTTCCCACAACGTTTACTAAGTAGAGATCAATATGGCTAGCAAAAGCATATCTTTCACTTACTAGTCATGTCTTTAATGCCTGAGCTTCCAGAAGTATACATGGGGAAATAGTGACAACTCTTTCCTGGTAGATTTTGATTTCAATTAAGTGAAGCAGACCGTCTAGAACGGTGAGGACGTTGTTTAGCAGTCTAAGTAACATACTTAATTCTGTCTTTTTTTTTTTTTTTGAATAGTTTGTTAAAATCGAGTTTTTCACCAGTAATCTGGACCGAAATGCACTTTCCCACAAATTTTTCTAAGTATAGATATGTACGCTCACCCAAAAGCATCTCTTTTACTTTTTGGTAACTTCATTGCCACCTCTGGGCCTCAGTTTCCTCATTTGTAAAATGGGAATGTTGATTAATAGCTTCTGCTTAGCTTTTCGTTTGAATTAAATGCAGGCAAGCCGGGAAAACAAGACAGACTCTTCTTCGTAGATTTCAGTATCATACCTAATGTTGTTGTTGTTTTTTTTTTTTTTCCCAATTGATGGGAGTTGACATTGAGCTTTTTTCACCAACAATCTGCAGAAAGTGCCATTTCTGCAAATTTTACTGTGTCCATAAATATGCTCACCATTAAGCATGTCTTTCACTTATTTGAAACTTCCTTAATGCCTCTGTGCCTCAGTTTACTCGTCTAGAAAATGGGAGTGCTCTTTGTTTTTTTTAAATTAATTGTAACAGATCATAGGAGACATCCAGGATGTTGTTTAGTACATCTAAGTAAAATACTTCATTTCTTCTTTTTATAAGAGAAATTTGAAATTAAGTTTGCTTCTTCAGCACTCTAGATAGACGATACCCTTTCCCACAAATTTCCTAAGTATAGATATGTACGGTTAGCAAAAGCATCTCTTTCACTTACTAGCAATTTCATTAATGGCTATGCTTCCTGAATTATAAATGGGAATATTGACAATAATTTCCTTGTAGATTTTGTTTTCAGTTAAATGAAGCCGACCGTCTAAAATACTGAGGACATTGGTTGGTAGTCTATGTAACATGCTTAATTTTGTTTTTCCTTTTTAATAGCAATAACTGAAATTGATTCCCCACCCCACCCCCCGCAACATTCAGGATAGACAGTGCACTTTCCAGAAAGTTTACTGAGTGTAGATAAATATGCTCTCAAAAAGAAAGATTTGTTTCACTCACTAGTAACTTCATTGATGCCTCTGGACCTCAGTTTCCTCATCTTTAAAATAGAAATGTTGAGAATATATTGCTCGTAAATTTTCTTTTTATTTTAATGAAAAAGTGTAAAAAACCCAGGACATTGCTTAGTAGTTCTAATAACATACTTAATTTTGTGTTTTTTTAATAGAGGGAATTTAAATCTAGATTTATTTCCTCACAATCTAGATAGTCAAAAGCCATTATCATGAATTTTGCCAAGTGTCACTAAATACCTCACCGAAACGCATGTCTTTCACTCACTAATAACTTCATTCTTGCCTTTAGCCTGTTTCCCCATCTGTAAAATGGGAATGTTGCTAACACCTTCCTCGTACATTTTTTCACTACCCATACTCTGGGTCTACTCTCTCAATCCCTGGGCCTCAAGGGAGATTCATGGGCTGTCCCCGCTAAGGAACTCTAATCTGGGGTCAGGAAGCAGATTATGAGGAACCTGACACAGAGTCCCACTAGAGTCTGCATGGTGATGGCCCTGGATTTCACCTTTGCTGGTGAATCTGGAGGTGAATCAGGGAGTCCCAGTGTCTTAGTCAGCTCAGGACAGTTACTGGCCTCTTATTGGCCCTTGGTGGATAGTGTGCACATGATTCATGGCTGTGAAATAATCTTTTAAAAAATATTTATTTATTTATTTGGCTATGTCAGGTCTTAGTTGCGACACGTGGGATCTCCGTTGCTTCATGTGGGATAATTCATTAAGGCACACGGGCTCTGTAGTTGTGGGCATATGTGGCTAAGTAGCTCCGAGCCATGTAGGATTTTAGTTTCCTGACCAGAGATCAAACCTGCGTCCCCTGCATTGGAAGGCAGATTCTTAACCACCCGACCACCAGAGAAGCCCCTAAAGTAATCTTAAGCCCATAAATTCCAATCGTGGCATGGGTCCAAGCAGATGTCTCAACTCACCTGATGGAGTTGGTTCAGGAATCTCATATAGAAATGGTACATACAGGAATGAACAAGTGCAGAACAGATGGGGTCTCACAACTCCCTGGAAGGTTCTCAGGGGTGTCTCTTTGGCTCCCCGGCACATTGCCCAAAGAGCCACTGCTTCCACTGGCCCTGTGAGGGTCCAGGTACAAAGACCTCCTGGATCACCAATCCCCAACCTTTTTAGCACCAGGAACCAGTTTCGTGGAAGACAGTTTTTCCACGGACGGGGCAGGGGTCATGGTGGTTTCAGGACGACTCAAGCACATTACATTTATTGTGCACTTTGTTTTTATTTTCATGACATCAGCTCTACTTAGATCATCAGGCACTAGATCCCGGGGGTTGGGGACCCCTGTCCTGGACCATAAATGGGCCTGATCAGCACACCTGATGGCTCCTCCCGCTCAACTACAAACAAGCAGGAATGGGGCACAGCTGCCATCGAATCTGAGACTGCCCTTCCCCTTACTGAGTGTGGTGAGGGATGCTCATTGCAATGGGCAGAGCCTCATGCAGTGTGGATGTCTGTCCAGGTCACTTCAACAAGAAGGCTTGCTGTATCTTCACTGAACCGTGGATGTGGCCAATGACCTTGCCATTCGGTCAGGCTTCTGGAAGATTGGCATATAGAGCAAGACTCCCTGCCGGGACCACCTATTAGGTAAGGTGTTCTTTTTTTTTTTAATTAATTAATTTATTTTTTGGAGGCTAATTACTTTACAATATTGTATTGGTTTTGCCATATATTGACATGAATCTGCCACGGGTGTACACATGTTCCCCATCCTGAACTCCCCTCCCACCTCCCTCCCCATACCATCCCTCTGGGTCATCCCAGTGCACCAGCCCAAGCACCCTGTATCATGCATCGAACCTGGACTGGCGATCCATTTCACATATGATAATATACATGTTAGGTAAGGTGTTTTTATTCTCTACTTTTTTCAAGATTTTCTCTGTGTTTGGTTTTCTGCAATTTGAATATGACATGCCTAGGTGTGTGTGTGTTTTTTTCCTTTTGACATTTATATTGCTTAGTGTTCTCTGAACTTCCTAGATGTGTCGACTTCTCATTAATTTTAGAAAAATCCCAGCTATTATTACTTCAAATACTTCCTCTGTTTCTTTTCTCTTTCTTTGCTTTGTGTAGTCCCATTATACATGTTATACCTTTTGTAATTGTCCCACAGTGATTGGAAGATATTCTGTCCATGTTTTATTAATTTTTTCTCTACATTTCAGTTTGGGGGGTTTCTACTGATATATCTTCAAACTCTCTGATTCTAATCCCAGCCCTTTCTAATCATCTGATGGGTCCATTAAATATATTCTTTATTTCTTTACAGTTTTTTATTCACTATTTCCTTTATATTCTTTCTAAGTGTTTCTATCTCTCTGTTTACATTATCCATCTGTTCTTGAAAGCTGTCCACCTTTTCCACTAGAGCCATTAGCATATCGATCATATTTATTTTAAATTCTCAGTCTGATAGTTTCATAATCTCTGTTATACCTGAATCTGCTTGTGACACTTGCTTTGTCCTTTCAGACTATTTCTTTTTTCCTTTTATCAGGCTATGTATTTTGTTGTTGTTGTTGAAAGCCAGTAATGATCAGGCATTTGGAAGTACACAGGCCTTTGTATGACATCTTATTTTTATCTGGCCAAGAGATATGCTGTGTTTACAGTTTTCTGTATCTGTAGTATCAGAGGATTCAATTTCCACAAGTGTTTTGTTTTTGTCTGCTGGCATCTTTCGTTTCCCATAGAAACCGCTTCTTAAATAGAGTCTGAGCCTTCCGTTCTTTTAGCTGTGACCCACTGCATTATAAGGAGAGCTAGTTGATGTTTGGTCAGGTCTGGGTTGAGGAGACACGTTCTATAATCTTATGGTTTGGGCTCAGTTGTTTAGTGTCCCTGAACCCCTGGACTATGACCTTCACTAGTACTCCTTAGCTTTTTTCTTCTCTTCTGTAAAGGTGAACGTCTAGGGGGTTTGAAGTTTGGTAATTTCCCCTACCCCAAGTCCAAGAAGGCTCTGGTGAAGTTTTCTCCCTTGCTGGGTAGGCCATTGTTACGAAGAATGCTCTTGGCTTGTTTCCAGATGGTTACTTCTCCGCTCTTTCTTGGTCAAACAGGAGGCAATTTTTCTCTGATCTTTACCAAGAAAACCTGTTGAGGATCCTAGGGGTAAACACCATGATTGTGGGGGTGGGGGTTGCTTCGATGTGGTTCCTAGGAATTTTTAATTCTCAAGTTAGTCTACACTCAGTCACAAGCAATTCACTGAAGCTACCTTTTAAGTTCCAGGTTTTTAGATTTCAGCATTTTCTGCCTCAGGTGTGCTGATCTGTGTTCACTATAACTTATAATCTTGAGAATCAGCTCTTTCTTCAGGGATTACAATTTGTCCCTGGTCTCAGTTTTATTTGTTTTTATTTATTTTTTAATCTAAATTTATTTATTTTAATTAGAGGCTAATTACTTTACATACTGTATTGGTTTTGCCATACATCAACATGAATCTGCCATGGGTGTACATGTGTTCCCCATCCTGAACCCCCCTCCCACCTCCTTCCCAATACCATCCCTCTGGGTCATCCCAGTGCACCAGCCCCGAGCATCCTGTATCATGCATCGAACCTGGACTGGCTATTCGTTTCACATATGATATTATACATGTTTCAATGCCATTCTCCCAAATCATCCCACCCTCGCCCTCTCCCACAGAGTCCAAAAGACTGTTCTATACCTCTGTGCCTCTTTTGCTGTCTCGCATACAGGGTCATCATTACCATCTTTCTAAATTCCATATATATGCATTAGTATACTGTATTGGTGTTTTTCTTTCTGGCTTACTTCACTCTGTATAATAGGCTCCAGTTTCATCCACCTCATTAGAACTGATTCAAATGTATTCTTTATACTGGCTGAGTAATACTCCATTGTGTATATGTACCACAGCTTTCTTATCTGTTCATCTGCTGATGGACACCTAGGTTGCTTCCATGTCCTGGCTATTATGAACACCACTGCAATGAACATTGGGGTACATGTGTCTCTTTCAATTCTGGTTTCCTTGGTGTGTATGCCCAGCAGTGGGCTTGCTGGGTCGTATGGCAGTCCTATTTCCAGTATTTTTAAGGAATCTCCACACTGTTTTCCATAGTGGCTATACTAGTTTGCATTCCCACCAACAGTGTAGGAGGGTTCCCTTTTCTCCACAACCTCTCCAGCATTTATTGCTTGTAGACTTTTGGATAGCAGCCATTCTGACTGGCGTGAAATAGTACCTCATTGTGGTTTTGATTTGCATTTCTCTGATAATGAGTGATGTTGAGCATCTTTTCATGTGTTTGTTAGCCATCTGTATGTCTTCTTTGGGAAAATGTCTCTTTAGTTCTTTGGCCCATTTTTTGATTGGGTCGTTTATTTTTCTGGAATTGAGCTGCAGGAGTTGCTTGCATATTTTTGAGATTAATTCTTTGTCCGTTGCTTTGTTTGCTATTATTTTCTCCCATTCTGAAGGCTGTCTTTTCACCTTGTTTATTGTTTCCTTTGTTGTGCAGAAGCTTTTAATCTTAATTAGGTCCCATTTGTTTATTTTTGCTTTTATTTCCAACATTCTGGGAGGTGGGTCATAGAGGATCCTGCTGTGATTTATGTCGGAATGAGGCCTATGTACTCCTCTAGGAGTTTTATAGTTTCTGGTCTTACATTTAGATCTTTAATCCATTTTGAGTTTATTTTTGTGTATGGTGTTAGAAAGTGTTCTAGTTTCATTCTTTTACAAGTGGTTGACCAGTTTTCCCAGCACGACTGGTTAAAGAGATTGTCTTTTCTCCATTGTGTATTCTTGCCTTCTTTGTCAAAGATAAAGTGTCCGTAGGTGTGTGGATTTGTCTCTGGGCTTTCTATTTTGTTCCATTGATCAATATTTCTGTCTTTGTGCCAGTACCATATGGTCTTGATGACTGTGGCTTTGTAGTATAGCCTGAAGTCAGGCAGGTTGATTCCTCCAGTTCCATTCTTCTTTCTCAAGATTGCTTTGGCTATTCGAGGTTTTTCGTATTTCAATACAAATTGTGAAATTATTTGTTCTAGTTCTGTGAAAAATACCATTGGTAGCTTGATAGGCATTGCATTGAATCTATAGATTTGGGTAGTATACCTATTTTCACTATATTGAGTCTTCTGATCCACGAACATGGTATATTTCTCCATCTATGAGTGTCTTCTTTGATTTCTTTCACCAGTGTTTTATAGTTTTCCATATATAGGTCTTTTGTTTCTTTAGGTAGATATATTCCTAAGTGTTGTATTCTTTTCTTTGCAACGGTGAATGGAATTGTTTCCTTAGTTTCTCTTTCTGTTTTCTTATTGTTAGTGTATAAGAATACAAAGGATTTCTGTGTGTTGATTTTATATCCTGCAGCTTTACTATATGCATTGATTCAGTTCAGTCGCTCAGTCGTGTCTGACTCTTTGCAACCCCATGAATCGCAGCATGCCAGGCCTCCCTGTCCATCACCAACTCCCGGAGTTCACTCAGACTCACGTCCATCGAATCCGTGGTGCTATCCAGCCATCTCATCCTCGGTCGTCCCCTTCTCCTTCTGCCCCCAATCCCTCCCAGCATCAGAGTCTTTTCCAATGAGTCAACTCTTCGCATGAGGTGGCCAAAGTACTGGAGTTTCAGCTTTAGCATCATTCCTTCCAAAGAAATCCCAGAGTTGATCTCCTTCAGAATGGACTGGTTGGATCTCCTTGCAGTCCAAGGGACTCTCAAGAGTCTTCAACACCTGGTGGAGTCTTTAGGGTTTTCCATGTAGAGGATCATGTCATTAGCAAACAGTGAGAGTTTTACTTCTTCTTTTCCAATTTGGATTCCTTTTATTTCTTTTTCTGCTCTGATTGCTGTGGCCAAAACTTCCAAATCTATGTTGAATAGTAGTGATGAGAGTGGGGACACTTGTCTTATTCCTGACTTTAGGGGAAATGCTTTCAATTTTTCACCATTGAGGATAATGCTTGCTGTGGGTTTGTCATATATAGCTTTTATTATTGAGGTATGTTCCTTCTATTCCTGCTTTCTGGAGAGTTTTTATCATAAATGGATGCTAAATTTTGTCAAAGGCTTTCTCTGCATCTATTGAGATAATAATATGGATTTTATTTTTCAATTTGTTAATGTGCTATATTACATTGATTGATTTGAGGATATTGAAGAATCCTTGCATCCCTGGGATAAAGCCCACTTGGTCATGATATACGACCTTTTTAATATGTTGTTGGATTCTGTTTGCTAGAATTTTGTTAAGTATTTTTGCATCTATGTTCATCAGTGATATCGGCCTGTAGTTTTCTTTTTTTGTGGCATCTTTGTCAGGTTTTGGTATTAGGGTGATGGTGGCCTCATAGAATGAGTTTGGAAGTTTACCTTCCTCTGCAAATTTTTGGAAGAGTTTGAGTAGGATAGGTGTTAGCTCTTCTCTAAATTTTTGGTAAAAATTCAGCTGTAAGGCCGTCTGGACCTGGACTTTTGTTTGTTGGAAGATTTCTGATTACAGTTTCAATTTCCGTGCTTGTGATGGGTCTATTAAGATTTTCTGTTTCTTCCTGGTTCAATTTTGGAAAGTTGTACTTTTCTAAGAATTTGTCCATTTCTTCCAAGTTGCCCATTTTATTTGCATATAATTGCTGATAGTAGTGTCTTATGATCCTTTGTATTTCTGTGTTGTCTGTTGTGATCTCTCCATTTTCACTTCTAATTTTATTGATTTAATTTTTCTCCCTTTGTTTCTTGATGAGTCTGGATAATGGTTTGTCAGTTTTATTTATCTTCTCAAAGAACCAGCTTTTGGCTTTGTTGATTTTTGCTATGGTCTCTTGTTTCTTTTGCATTCATTTCTGCCCTAATTTTTAAGATTCCTTTCCTTCTACTAACCCTGGGGTTCTTCATTTCTTCCTTTTCTAGTTGCTTTAGGAGTAGAGTTAGGTTAGTTACTTGACTTTTTTCTTGTTTCTTGAGGTATGCCTGTATTGCTCTGAACCTTCCCCTTAGTACTGCTTTTACAATGTCCCACAGGTTTTGGGTTGTTGTGTTTTCATTTTCATTTGTTTCTATGCATATTTTCATTTCTTTATTTCTTCCGTGATTTGTTGGTTATTCAGCAGCATTTTGTTCAGCCTCCATATGTTGGGATTTTTAATAGTTTTTCTCCTGTAATTGAGATCTAATCTTACTGCATTGTGGTCAGAAAAGATGTTTGGAATGATTTCAATTTTTTTGAATTTACCAAGGCTAGATTGATGGCCCAGAATGTGATCTATCCTGGAGAAGGTTCCGTGTGCACTTGAGAAAAAGGTGAAATTCATTGTTTTGGAGTGAAATGTCCTATAGATATCAGTTAGGTCTAACTGGTCTATTGTATCATTTAAAGTTTGTGTTTCATTGTTAATTTTCTGTTTAGTTGATCTGTCCATAGGTGTGAGTGAGGTATTAAAGTCTCCCACTATTATTGTGTTATTGTTAATTTCCCCTTTCATACTTCTTAGCATTTGTCTTACATATTGTGGTGCTCCTATGTTTGGTGCATATATATTTATAATTGTTATATCTTCTTCTTGGATTGATCCTTATGTGGTGTCCTTCTTTGTCTGTTTTCACAGCCTTTGTTTTAACGTCTATTTAAGCTGATATGACTATTGCTACTCTTGCTTTCTCTTGGGCTCTATTTGCATGGAATATCTTTTTCCAGCCCTTCCCTTTCAGTCTGTGTGTGTCCCTTGTTTTGAGGTGGGTCTCTTGTAGACAACGTATATAGGTGTCTTGTTTTTGTATCCATTCAGCCAGTCTTTGTCTTTTGGTTGGGGCATTCAACCCATTTACATTTAAGGTAATTATTGATAAGTATGATTCCTTTGCCATTTACTTTGTTGTTTTGGGTTCGAGTTTATACACCCTTGTTGTGTTTCCTGTCTAGAGAAGATCCTTTAGCATTTGTTGAAGAGCTGGTTTGGTGGTGCTGAATTCTCTCAGCTTTTGCTTGTCTGTAAAGATTTTGGTTTCTCCTTCATATTTGAATGAGATTCTTGCTGGGTACAGTAATCTGGGCTGTAAGTTTTTCTCTTTCATCACTTTAAGTATGTCCTGCCATTCCCTTCTGGCTGGAAGAGCTTCTATTGAAAGATCAGCTGATATCCTTATGGGAATCCCCTTGTGTGTTATTTGTTGCTTTTCCCTTGCTGCTTTTAATATGTGTTCTTTTTGTTTTATCTTTGTTAATTTGATTAATATGTGTCTTGGGGTGTTTCCCCGGGTTTATCCTGTTTGGGACTCTCTGTGTTTCTTGGACTTGGGTGACTATTTCCTTCCCCATTTTAGGAAAGTTTTCAACTATTATCTCAAGTATTTTCTCATGGTCTTTCTTTTTGTCTTCTTCTAGAACTCCTATTATTCGAATGTTGGGGCGTTTAACATTGTCCCAGAGGTCTCTGAGGTTGTCCTCATTTCTTTTAATTCTTTTTTATTTTTTCCTCTCTGCTTCATTTATTTCTACCATTCTATCTTCTACCTCACTTATCCTATCTTCTGCCTCCATTACACTACTGTTGGTTCCCTCCAGAGTGTTTTTTATCTCATTTATTGCATTATTCATTATATATTGACTCTTTTTTATTTCTTCTAGGCCCTTGTTAAACCTTTCTTGCATCTTCTCAATCCTTGTCTCCAGGCTATTTATCTATAACTCCATTTTGTTTTCAAGATTTTGGATTATCTTTACTATTATTATTCAGAATTCTTTATCAGGTAGATTTCCTATCTCTTCCTCTTTTGTTTGGTTTGATGGGCATTTATCCCATTCCTTTACCTGCTGAGTATTTCTCTGCCTTTTCATCTCGTTTAGATTGCTGTATTTGGGGTGGCCTTTCCGTATTCTGGCAGTTTGTGGTTCCTCTTTATTGTGGAGGTTCCTTGCTGTGGGTGAGGTTGGACGGGTGGTTTGCCAAGGTTTCCTGGTTAGGGAAGCTTGTGTCGGTGTTCTGGTGGGTGGAGCTGGATCTCTTCTTTCTGGAATGCAATGAAGTGTCCATTAGTGAGTTTTGAGATGTCAGTGGGTTTGGTGTGACTTTGAGCAGTCTGTATGTTGAAGCTCAGGTTTATGTTCCTGTGTTGCTGGAGAATTTGCATATGTCTTGCTCTGGAACTTGTTGGCCCTTGGGTGGTGCTTGGTTTCAGTGTAGGTATGGAGGCTTTTGATGAGCTCCTGTCAATTAATGTTCCCTGGAGTCAGGAGTTCTCTGGTGTTCTCAGAATTTGGACTTAAGCCTCCTGCCTCTGGTTTTCAGTCTTATTCTTACAGTAGCCTCAAGACTTCTCTATCTATACAGCACCGATGATAAAACATCTAGGTTAGTGATGAAAAGTTTCTCCACAGTGAGGGATACTCGGAGAGGTACACAGAGTTACATGGAGAAGAGAAGAGGGAGGAGGCAGATAGAGGTGATCAGGAGGAGAAGAGGGGGAATCAAAAGAGGAGAGAGCAAGCTAGCCAGTAATCACTTCCCTATGTGCTCTGCACAGTCTGGATTCCTCAGAGATGTTCACAGAGTTATAAAGAGAAGAGGGAGGAAGGAGACAGAGGTGGCTAAGAGGATAAAAGGGGAAATCAAAAGGAGAGAGACAGATCCAGCCAGTAATCCGTTCCCTAAGTGCTCTCCACAGCCCGGAACACACAAAGAGATTCACAGAGTTGGGTAGAGAAGAGAAGGGGGAAGGAGGAGATAGAGGTGACCTGGTGGAGAAAAAGGAGAGTCAAATGGGGGAGAGAGGAATCAAGCCAGTAATCTTGCTCCCAAGTAAAAATAGATAGTGACAATTGGGTTCTTAAAGGTACAAAATTGATAACAAATACTGAAAAGTAAAGATTAAAAGTCTAGAGTAGAAGTTGGATTCTCAAAAACACAATATTAAAAAAACAAAGTCACAAAAATTATAAAATATATGTATATGAAGTTTGTTTTAAAAATAGAGTCTTTTTTGCAAGGTAATAGTAGGTTATAAAAATGAAAATTAAAGGAGTAATAAAGGACTTAAAAATTAAAAAAATTTAATTAAAAAAATGATAATAGTAAAAATATATCTAGGACTTTCTCTTGAGCTGTTGTGGACAGTGTGGGGTCAATTCATTTTCAGATAGTTCCTTGATCCAGCTTATACTTGTCAAGATCTATAGGCCCCTTCCTATGTGCTGCTGCTGCTGCTAAGTCACTTCAGTCATGTCCAACTGTGTGTGACCCCATAGACGGCAGCCCACCAGGCTCCCCCATCCCTGGGATTCTCCAGGCAAGAGTACTGGAGTGGGGGGCCATTGTCTTCTCCGCCCTTCTTATGTAGTCAGTGCTAACTACAGGGTTTTAATCTGTTGCACCTGTCACTTCCAAAGCAGTTCCCTCTGTTTATTTTAGCTTCTTCTGTTTGCTGGTCTCTTCAGTGTTTAATTTCCGCCCTGACACAAGGGGGCGAAGATGGTCACTTATTTAGGCTCACTTGTTCAGTCATTCTGTGGGGAGGAAGGAACACTGCAAACAAATATCACTCACATGTGTGGGGAGTGCTCGCAGTGTCTCAGCCACATTGGGTTTGCCCCCGCTCACGGTGTGTGTGATTTCCCAGTCTACACTGTTCAGGCTCTAGGTTGCTCTGCTGGGAACTGTCTGAGGCAGACCCTGGGTTGTGTGCACTTCCCAGGTCTAAGCCACTCAGGTTGAGGTTCTCAGGTACCCCACAAAGGTGCAGACCTGGTTGGGCCTGCGTTTTGTGCCCTTCCCAGGTCCGAGCAGCTCAGGTGACCAGGTGCTTGGCGAGCGCAGTCGCCCCCAGTTGGAGGCTGCATCTTATCACCTCCCCCATCCCAGCTGCTCAGTTTTCTGGGTGTACAATGGGCGCGTCTTCTCAGGTGTGCCTTGTGTCTCTTCTGGGGAACTGATCTCTGGCTGCAACCCTCCTGGCGGATGTCAACCATCCAGAATCCCAAGAAGTCTTGGTTAGCAGTGAAGCCTGCTTGCAGTTTGGTAGAGGGTGCCTCTCTGGGACTGTGATTGCCCCCTTCTGGCTCTGGCTGCCCTCGCCTGCCTGTCTCTGGTGGGGGATGTGCCGGTCCACAGCCAGCTAGCTCTGCTCTGTCTTCTGTTCTGTGAGGGGGCCTGGTGGTATCTTAGGTTAGGGCTTTTCGCAGGATAGCTATCCCACAGTCTGGTTTGCTATCTCAAGTTAGTTCCCTCAGATTGCCCTCAGGGCATTCAGGCCTGGTCCTTACCCTAAGCAATGCAGCCTGCCCCTCCCTGTCCAGCCCCTGCTTGCTAGTGGCGGATGCGACGGTCTGGGATGCTTCTCCACTGGGAGTTGCCCTTAGGCATGTAATCTGTGGGGGTTAATTAATTAATTAATTAATTATTTTTCTTCCCGGTTATGTTGCCCTTTGAGATTCCAAGGCTCGTTACAGACCCACTGGTGAGAGTGTTTCCTGGTGTTTGGAAAATTCTTTTTCAAGACTCCCTTCCCTGGACGGATCTCCATCCCTACCTGTTTTCTCTCTTTTTATCTTTTATATTTTGTCCTACCTCCTTGCGAAGACAATGGGCTACCTTTCTGGGTACCTGATGTCCTCTGCCTGCATTCAGAAATTGTTTTGTGGAATTTGCTCAGCATTCAAATGTTCTTTCAATGAATTTGTGGGGGAGAAAGTGGTCTCCCCGCCCTATTCCTCCGCCGTCTTCAACATTATTTTTTAGATTGTGCACATGGATACAGATAGATATAATTCATTTGTTTTAACCACTGTGTGAAAAAAGGCATAGTTTATTTAGTGGTTCTCCAACTGAGAAATGGTATATTATTTCAACTTTCCCACTTTTATATAGAGTAATTCAATAAACATCCTCATATATGTTTTTTACTCACATGTACAAGAGTTTATGTACATGGGCTTCCCTGGTAGCTCAGACAGTAAAGAATCCTCCTGCAATGCAAGATACCTGGGTTCAGTCCCTGGGTGGAGATCACCTGGAGAAGGAAATGGCAACCCACTCCACTGTTCTTGCTTGGAGAATTTCATGGACAGAGAAGCCTGGTGGGCTACAGTCCACAAGATCTCAAAGAGTTGGGTGTGACTGAGTGACTAACACACACAAGAGTTTATCAGGGTAGACACATAGATGTGGACTTGCTGAAGAATGGAGAATGTTTGGTTATTTATGCTACATAACAAATCACCTTAAAAGTTAGTGGTTTAAAACAGTAACTATCATGTACTTTTGCTTGTGAATCGGCAATTTGGGTGGGAATGGCTCATCTTTACTCCACACAGTATCACCTGAATGGCTCTACTGAACCTGGAGCATCCACTTGCAAAATAGATCCTTCTCATTCTTGGCAAATTGGTGTTGGGTTGTCAGGTGGGCACTCAGACAGCACTGTTGGCTGGGGACCTCAGTTCTTCTCTACATGTTACTCTCCATGTGGCTGCTCAGATTTTCTCACAGCATGGTAGATGAATTTCAAAAAGTCTCAGGCAGAAGATCAAGGTTTCTTCTGATCTTGTTAGTAGAATCTTAGAATGTCACATTGTATTCCATTAGTCAAGCAAGTCCCTAAAGACTGCTCTGATTGAATGGGAGAAGTGACAGCCAATTTGCAGCCATTTGAAACCTACCACATTTCTCCCTCTAACCATAAATTATTTAAATTTCTCATTCATGCAAAATATACCCACTCCCTCCCAAGGCCTCCAGAAATCTCAGTCCATTTTGACAACAAGTTCAGGTTTGAAGACCAAGATCTTGTTAGCTAAATCAAGTCTGTGTGTGCTAAGTCGCTTCAGCTGTGTCCAACTCTTTGCAACCCTGTGGACTGTAGCCTGCCAGACTCCTCTGTCCATGAGGAGTGGGTTGCTGTGTCTTCCTCCAAGGGTCTTGTTTATGTTCATATTAATATAAAGTATTAACAATAATCATTGTCTGCATGGAGAGATTATAACTGATTTTTTCTATATGCTTTTCTAAATTTTCTGTAATAAATATATTGCTTCTGTAATCAAGGGTAGAAACAATAAATATTGCCTTTAAATAAAATGTCCTGTTTCAGGGATTCCTATCCTGGGGTCTGTATGAACCCCTACAAGGTTCATAGCAGATTTCTGGAAGACTTTGCACTCCCCAAAATTGTATACTAAATTTGTGTGTGTGGATGTGGAAGATTAGAGCTCATGCACATCATTTTGAGAGGAAGGCCCATGGCTTTCATCAGCCCATGGTCCAGCATATTTAGAACTCTTAGCAAAATGGTTGGCCTGGTAAATCAAGAAAAATGATTAAGCCTCTGCCTGTTTTACAAAGGCCTTGGGTTTGATTTTCTTTGATTCAAGAGGCTTTCCAAATGGCTGGATTTTATGAATAAACAGTGGTTGTAAATAGACTCAGACTGCCAAATGCTATCCAATATGGCATGCATCGATCATAGGTCCCACAGTCATCAAAAGTTATTTTGATGTCCCACAAAACATGTTGAATGTAGGCACTTGTGAGCTGGGGCCGATGCATCTCAGTTAGGCTCCTTCCTCTCCAAGCTCATCAAAATCTGCAGAGCCCTAACAGAACAAGGTAGATACTAAATTCTACAACTCAATACCCTGCCATTCAGCTAGTCATTGTGCTTCTACTTGGAACATCAAATTTCAAAAGGAGAAATGATTTTTAAAAAAACAGCAGCTAGTATTTACCAGGGATTTGCTCTATGTTAAGCACTGTACTCAGTGGGTTTTTAAATTTTATATGTCATTTAGTCCTCATGACAACACTGTGAAATTGGTATTCTTTTAGCTCCATTTTATTGATGAGAAAATCAAGGCTCAAAACTGAGGTTGCGACTACCCAAAATCACACAGCTAGTAAGAGATGAAGATATCAAAACTAATGGTATTTACCTCTCGACTGTAGTGCCCCTCCCTATCCACCAAATTACCCCCTAACACAGTTCATATACTCTCTCAAGGTATTGGTATCCACAGGAACAACAACCAAAGCTTTTTAAAAAATACTTAGAATGTGCCAAGCACTTTGCTGTTTTTCATACATTTTAAATTTAATGCTAACCACAAAATCCAATACTCTATTGTCAATATTTAGTGTAGGTTTGCTGCTAAGTCGCTTCAGTAGTGTCCGACTGTGTGTGACCCCATAGACGGCAGCCCACCAGGCTTCACCGTCCCTGGGATTCTCCAGGCAAGAATGCTGGAGTGGGTTGCCATTTCCTTCTCCAATGCATGAAAGTGAAAAGTGAAAGTGAAGTTGCTCAGTCATGTCCGAGTCTTCACGACCCCACGGACTGCAGCCCACCAGGCTCCTCCGTCCATGGGATTTTCCAGGCAAGAGTACTGAGGTGGGTTGCCATTGCCTTCTCCGAGTGTAGGTTTAGGAGTCAGACTAACATTTTACAGAAGAAACCAACGCTCAGAGAGGTTAAGTAACTTGCCCAAGGTCACACAGGTGGTAAGTGGCAGAGCTGAAACATGAATTTAAGATTATTTGACTCCAGAGGCTTATACACAAGAAAAGTCTTTTTTAAATGTTTTAATGCAAGACAATTTTTCATCAAGGTTTATACTATTTCATGAGGTGGGAAAAAGGTGTAGACACTTAGCTTCAGTTTTCCTTCCCCGGGACATATTCTCTTTCCTTTGTCCCTCTCTGTGTGACAGAACTTCACATGCAGTAATTTGTGCTAACATGAGCATGAGACAGAGCCTGGGCCCTGTGCACGCATAAGTCAAACAATGCATGAAACTTCCAGTCAACTAAACCAGTCGTGCCAGATTTATGAAGACAAACGTGTAGAGGACGTGACCAAAATACACTCTCACTGAGAAGGACTTTTTTATCTACCACCACCCCCACCCCCACTTTATTGCCTTGTTAAACAAGAATTATGGCAGAAAGCACAAGGCTTATATCACAAGCAGGTCACATGTGGTGCTGGTGATGTGCAGCTCTTATCTACCCCTAGCAGATTCACTTACAGCTCTCTTCTGTCTCTGCACATTTGCCTGAATATAAGCGTGCTTGCTAAACATTTTGTACCTTGCTTCTACTCTTTCCCTGCACTTGCCTTGGGTGGGGAACACACAGCATCCTGGGATCAAACATGAAGCTCCAGAGTGAGACAATAGTCTTCTTTTTAATAGAAAGGGGGAGATCTACTGCATTTTTGTTGCAGATGGCATTAGGGGAGGGGGAGAAGTAATCAGAATACTAAATCATCTTTCTTTGGGCACATGGTCACATTTTCTATTCGAAATTCAGCAAGCTATGAAAACATGTTGCTGAGCATGGCCTCCAGGCTTGGCAGCTCCTCCTTTTCTGTTGGGATGAGTGCCCAGCCTCAGGGAATAGTTCCTTTAGATGTCAGCTACACACCTTGCCCAGAGAAAGCTTGACTTATTCCAAAGAACCCCATGGCAGCTGAAAGGCTATTAGCATGGTTAGATGTCAGGTAGGCTGAGCTGCACTGGGGGAAAGGTAGGGAAGTGGAAATGAGAGGGATATTGTTGATAGAAGCTTCAAAAGTGGGGGAAAAGCCACCAATAACTTGTAGATAGCATATTCAAAAGCAGAGACATTACTTTGCCAACTAAGGTCCGTCTAGGCAAGGCTATGCTTTTTCCAGTGGTCATGTATGGATGTGAGAGTTGGACTGTGAAGAAGGCTGAGCGCCGAAGAATTGATGCTTTTGAACTTTGGTGTTGGAGAAGACTCTTGAGAGTCCCTTGGACTGCAAGGAGATCCAACCAGTCCATTCTGAAAGAGATCAGCCCTGGGATTTCTTTGGAAGGAATGATGCTAAAGCTGAAACTCCAGTACTTTGGCCACCTCATGCGAAGAGTTGACTCATTGGAAAAGACTCTGATGCTGGCAGGGATTGGGGGCAGGAGGAGAAGGGGACGACAGAGGATGAGATGACTGGATGGCATCACTGACTCAATGGACGTGAGTCTGAGTGAACTCGGGAGTTGGTGATGGACAGGGAGGCCTGGCGTGCTGCGATTCATGGGGTCGCAAAGAGTTGGACACTACTGAGTGAATGAACTGAACTGAACTGAACTTGTAGAAGAATCTTAGGCTCTTTTCATCAAGGTAGCATAATGGTCAACACTGAGGTTAACTTCTGTAGAACTCTTCAACTCCAGATTTTATTGTTCCAAGAAAAGTGTACTCTTTAAGAAAGATTAAAATCTTTCCATATGGTACATGGAAATAGCATTATGAGACTGTCAACTTGAGGATGTCAGCATTCCCACCTTCATGTTCACTCATTCGCACAACCCTTAAGCAAAGGTTACAAAAATATCACACACTGGGGATTTTTCAAGAATTCCCACAGGGAATGTTTTATTCAAAAAAGCAGGATTTACCCATATTTATAGGCTAATGACTCAGAAATATTTATTGTGAGCTTTAATGGTTAAAAGAACATGTTAAGGACTTAGACTTAGCTTTGAGTCCCCTCTCTGCCACTCACTGATTGTATGATCTTTAACAGATGACTCAACCTCTCTCTGACTCAATTTCCTCATCTATAGAATGGAGATCTTAACAATCCCATAGAGTTGTTGTATTGAGCAGATAATACATGTAAAATGCTTGGCACAGCACAGAGCACATATCAAGCATTTAATAAATGGTAGATCTAAGCAGTAGTGGCATTTTAACCACTAGTCATAGTGCGGGGGAAACAGTAGGTATGAGACACAGCCCCTTCCATCAGAGTTAAGAAAATAAATTATTCCCCCCTCCAGAAATTACTACTAACACTTGACAGTAAATGTTAACTGCCACATGAGTGAAGAATAAGAAATTTCTGGGTGGTCCTGTGGTTAAGACTCTGCCTGCCAATGCAAGGGACACAGGTTCAATCCCTGGTCTGGGAATATCCCACATGCTGCAGAACAACTAAGTCTGTGTGCTACTGAGCCTGTCCTCTAGATCCAGGAACTGCAACTACTGAGTCCAAGCACTGCAACTACTAAAGTCTGAGCACCGAGAGCCTGTCTCCCCAACAAGAGAAGCCACCACAATGAGAAGTCTGCACACTGCAACTAAGAGTAGCCCCTGCTCACCACAACTAGAGAAAGGCCACGTGCAGCAATGAAGACCCACCACAGCCAATAAAAAAATCTTTTCCCCCAAAAAGAAGAAATTGCTACTCAATAACAAAAAACACAAATAACTGAATTTTTAAAGGATATGAACAGAGATTTCTCCAAAGAAGATATACAAATGGCCAGTAAACCCATGAAAAATTCTCAACATCATTAGTCATCAGAAAAATGCTGATGAAACACCACTTCACATGCACTAGGATGGCTAGAATCAAAAAGACAAATAATAACAAGTATTGATGAGCCTTCATACATTACTCATGGGAATATAAAATGGTGCAGGCACTTTGGAAAACAGTCTGGTAGTTTCTCTAAAAGTGGAACAGAGCTACCATTAGTTCAGGCACTCAGTCGTGTCCCACTCTTTGCGACCCCATGAATCGCAGCACGCCAGGCTGTCCATCACCAGCTCCCAAGTTCACTCAGACTCACGTCCATCGAGTCAGTGATGCCATCCAGCCATCTCATCCTCAGTCGTCCACTTCTCCTCCTGCCCCCAATCCCTCCCAGCATCAGAGTCTTTTCCAATGAGTCAACTCTTCGCATGAGGTGGCCAAAATTTTGGAGTTTCAACCTCAGCATCAGTCCTTCCAATGAACACCCAGGACTCATCTCCTTTAGGATGGACTGGTTGGATCGCCTTGCAGTCCAAGGGACTCTCAAGAGTCTTCTCCAACACCACAGTTCAAAAGCATCAATACTTCGGCGCTCAGCTTTCTTCACAGTCCAGCTCTCACATCCATACATGACCGCAGGAGAAAGCATAGCCTTGACTAGACGGACCTTAGTCGGCAAAGTAATGTCTCTGCTCTTAAATATGCTATCTAGTTTGGTCATAACTTTCCTTCCAAGGAGTAAGCGTCTTTTAATTTCATGGCTGCAATCACCATCTGCAGTGATTTTGGAGCCCCCCAAAATAAAGTCTGACACTGTTTCCACTGTTTCCCCATCTATTTCCCATGAAGTGATGGGACCAGATGCCATGATCTTAGTTTTCTGAATGTTGAGCTTTAGGCCAACTTTTTCACTCTCCTCTTTCACTTTCATCAAGAGGCTCTTTAGTTCCTTTTCACTTTCTGTCATAAGGGTGGCATCATCTGCATATTTGAGGTTTTTTATATTTCTCCTGGCAATCTTGAATCTAGCTTGTGCTTCTTCCAGCTCAGCGTTTCTCATGATGTACTCTGCATAGAAGTTAAATAAGCAGGGTGACGATATACAGCCTTGACATACTCCTTTTCCTATTTGGAACCAGTCTGTTGTTCCATGTCCAGTTCTAACTGTTGCTTCCTGACCTGCATATAGGTTTCTCAAGAGGCAGGTCAACTTGTCTGCTATTCCCATCTCTTTCAGAATTTTCCACAGTTTATTGTGACCTACATAGTCAATAAAGCAGAAAAATATGTTTTCTGGAACTCTCTTGCTTTTTTGATGATCCAGCAGATGTTGGCAATTTGATCTCTGGTTCCTCTGCCTTTTCTAAAACCAGCTTGAACATCTGGAAGTTCATGGTTCACGTATTGCTGAAGCCTGGCTTGGAGAATTTTGAGCATTACTTTGCTAGTGTGTGAGATGAGTGCAATTATGTGGTAGTTTGAGCATTCTTTGGCATTGCCTTTCTTTGGGATTGGAATGAAAACTGACCTTTTCCAGTCCTGTGGCCACTGCTGAGTTTTCCAAATTTGCTGGCATATTGAGGGAAGCACTTTCACAGCATCATCTTTCAGGATTTGAAATAGTTCAACTGGAATTCCATCACCTCCACTAGCTTTGTTCGCAGTGATGCTTCCTAAGGCCCACTTGACTTCACATTCCAGGATGTCTGGCTCTAGGTGAGTGATCACATCATCATGATTATCTGGGTCATGAAGATCTTTTTTGTACAGTTCTATGTATTCTTGCCACATCTTTGAACTGCACAGAAGCGTGCTGGCTGCGATGGTTGCGCAGAAGCGTGACATAGAGGAGCTACCCCTCGCCCAAGGTGAGGGGTGGCGACTGAGAGCACCAGGCTGCAATGGCGCAGGGGTGGCCGAGAGGAGCTATCCCACGTCCGAGGTCGGGGATGGGCGGGGGCGGGGGGAAGGCGGCCGAGAGAAGCAACCCCACATCCAAGGAGCCGCAGCTGCGTGGGCGCAGGAGGGCCAAGAGGAGCCACTTCACATTCAAGGTCAGGAGGGGCGGCCCTGAGGAGATACCCCTCGTCCAAGGTAAGGAGCAGCGGCTGCGCTTTGCTGGAGCAGCCGTGAAGAGATACCCCACGACCAAGGTAAGAGAAACCCAAGTAAGAGGGTAGGTGTTGCAAAAGGGCATCAGAGGGCAGATACACTGAAACCATAATCACAGAAAACTAGTCAATCTGATCATACTAGGACCACAGCCTTGTCTAACTCAATGAAAGCCATGCCGTATGGGGCCACCCAAGATGGGCAGGTCATGGTGGAGAGGTCTGACGGAATGTGGTCCACTGGAGAAGGAATGGCAAACCACTTCAGTATTCTTGCCTTGAGAGCCCCATGAACAGTATGAAAAGAGCTACCATAGGACTCAGCAATTATGTTCCTAGGTGTATTCCCAAGACAGTTGAAAGCATATGTTCACACAAATGTTCATGTCAGCATTATTTGTAATAACAAAAGGTGAAAACAACCGACATGACCATAAAATGATGAATGAACAAATAAATCTGTCATATGCATACACTGGAGTATTATTTAACAATAAAAAACCAAAGTATTGATATATGTACAACATGGATAGAGCTGGTGAAAGAAGACATACAAAAGGTCACATCCCATTTATATGATTTCACTCATATGGGCTGTCCAGAGTAGAGAAATCCACAGACAGGGTTGTGGTTGCCTAGGTGGTGGTGATATAGTCAGAGCTATGGTTTTTCCAGTAGTCATGTATGGATGTGAGAGTTGGACAATAAAACAGACTGCCAAAGAATTGATGCCTTCGAATTATGGTGCTGGAGAAGACTCTTGAGAGTCCCTTGGACTGCAAGGAGATCAAACAAGTTTCCTAAAGGAAAACAGTCCTCAATATTCATTGGAAGGACTGATGCTGAAGCTGAAACTCCAATACTTCAGCCACCTGATGTGAAGAGCCAACTCATTAGAAAAATCCCTGATGCTGGGAAACATTGAAGGCAAAAGGTGAAGGGGACGATGGAAGATGCGATAGTTGGATGTCATCACTGACTCAATGGACATGAGTTTGAGCAAGCTCCGGGAGATGGTGAAGGACAGGGAAGCCTGTTGTGCTGCAATCCATGGAGTCACAAGTGTCAGACACTACTGAGCAACTGAACAACAAGTGGTGGTGATAGTGATGGCTGGGGAGTGTTAGCTAAGATGTTTCAGTTTGGGGAATAGCTAATGAAAATGTTCTGAAATCATAGTGGTAAATATTGTAAACATTTACAGAGTTGTGGCGGGCTACAGTCCATAGGGTCGCAAAGAGTCAGACATGACTGAAGCGACTGATCCCTCACGCACACATGACCTTCACTCAGAGGAGTGAGGGTCAGGAAAGAAGAAGCCTGGTGATTGTGGATTAAAGAGGAAGTGGGAAGTAAGAAAATGAATATGGTGAATGTAGGCAGTTCTCTGGAGAAGCTTGGATGAAAAGTAAAGAATATCTATGGAGGTAATAAAGAGTTAGAGACATCCAATGCTGAAAAAGCTTTGTTTCATTCTGTCTCTGTAAACTTGCCTTATCTGGACATTTCATATAAATGGACTCACTTAATATGCAGTTTTTTGTGTCAATCTCCTTTCATTTAGTATAAAATGTTGAGGTTCATTCATGGCATAACATGTATCTACAATTTGTCCCCTTTGATGGCTTAAAGGTATTTCATTGTATGGAAGAACTCTTTATCTCCATTTTCTGGTTAATGTGCATTTGGATTCTGTTTTTCACTATTGTGATTAACGTTATGGGCATTCATATATGTAAGTGCCTGTTTACATATATGAACAAATGTTTGCATTTCTCTTGGGTAAATACCTAGACATGGGACTGCTGAGTCATTTAGTATTTGAATTTAACTTTTTAAGAAATTCTCAGTAGCTGTACTATTTTATATTCCCACCAGCTCCAGTTTCTCTATGTAGCAGCATCTGCCTTTTTATTATAGCCAATCTAGTGGGTGTTGCAGTGGCATCTCACTGAAGTTTTAATTTGCATTTTCCTAATGATTAATGATGTTCAGTATATTTTTACGTGCTTATTATCCATTCATATATCTTCTTTGGAGCAATGTCTCTTAAGACAATTGACAATTTTCAAAATTTGAGTTACTTGTCTCTTATTATTGAGTTGTAAGAGTTCTTTAAATTTTTAATATAAACTCTTTATCAAATATATTATTTGCAAAAATCTCCCAGTCTACGGCTTATATTTTTCACTTATTTAATGGTATCTTTTTAAATTAAACTTTTAATTTTGAGATAAGTGTATGCTCACATGACATTGTAAGGAAGAATACAGAGATACCATGTACCCTTTAACCACTTTCTTCCACTGGTAGCACCTTGCAAAACTATACAGTATCATAACTGGGGTATTGACATTGATATGGTCAAGATACAGAACAGTTCCATCTCCACAAGGATCCCTCATGTTGCCCTTTTGTAACTACACCCAATCCCCTCCCGCATCCTTAACTCTGGCAAATGCTAATCTGTTCTCCATTTCAAGTTTTTTCCCTTTAGGAATGTTATGTAAATTGAGTCATACAGTATAGTCTCTTGGGGCAGATTGTTTTCTTTTTCTCAACTTTATTGGGAGTATATTAATAGTTAAAACTATAATATATTTAAAGGGCACAATGTGATGATTTGTTATACATACACATTGTGAAAGGATTACTATCATCAAGTTAATTCACATCACTCGAATATTTACTTTTTTTTTTTTTTTTTGGTGAGAACACTTAAGTTCTATTCTCTTGGCAAATGTCCATTATCCAATACAAATTTTCAAATGTGTGTGTGTGTGTGTTGAAAGTCGCTCAGTCATGTCCATCTCTTTTTGACCCCATGGACTATACAGTCATGGAATTCTCTATGCCAGAATGCTGGAGTGGGTAGCATTTCCCTTCTCCAGGGGATCTACTATAGTCACCATGTTATACATTAGATCCTCAGATCTTATTCATCTTATAACTGACGGTTTGTACCCTATTACTCTATTTCCCCTACACCCCAGTTCTGGCCAATACCATTCTGTACTCTATTTCTATGAGTTTAACTCTTTTTAAAGTTCCACATATAAGTGATACCATGCTGTATTTGTTTTCCTCTGTTGGTTTACTTTATTTAGTATAATACTCTCCAGGTTCATACATGTTGAAAATAGCAGTATTGCAAATAGCAGTATTTCCTTCCTTTTAGAGGCTAAATCCTTTGTGTGTATATAACACATTAGCCTTATCCATTCTTCTGTCAATGGATACTTAGGTTGTTTTCATACCTTGGCTGTTGTGAATAACGCTATAATGAATATATAGCAGTATAGCTATTTCTGCTGCTGCTGCTAAGTCACTTCAGTCGTGTACAACTCCGTGCCACCTCATAGACGGCAGCCCACCAGGCTCCCCCGTCCCTGGGATTCTCCAGGCAAAAACAAAGGAGTGGGTTGCCATTTCCTTCTCCAATGCATGAAAGTGAAAAGTGAAAGTGAAGTCACTCAGTCCTGTCTGACTCTTAGCAACCCTATGGACTGCAGCCCACAAGGCTCCTCTGTCCATGGGATTTTCCAGGCAAGAGTACTGGAGTGGGGTGCCATTGCCTTCTTCAACAGCTATCTCTTCAAGATAGTTATTTTGTATCACACTATGGTATTTCTATTTTCAAATTATTTTGGAATCTTCATACTCTTTTTCATAGTGGCTACACCAGATCACATTCTTGCCAACAGTGTACAAGGATTCTCTTTTCTCCACAACCTCACCAGCATTTATTTCTTGTTTTTTTGATAGTAGACATTTTACCAGGTGTTAGGTGACATCTCCCTGTGGTTTTGATTTGCATTTCTCTGATGATTAGCGATGTTGAACACCTTTTTATGTACCCATTGGCAATTTGTGTATCTTCTTACAAGATGTCTGTTCATGTCCTTTGTCCATCTTTGAATTGCCCATTTTTTGCTTTGGAGATGTGTTGTTCTTTGTGTATGTTAGAAATTAACCTCTTGTTAGATATGTGGTTTGTAAATATTTTCTCCCATTCCATATGTTGTCTCTTCATTTTGTTTATGGTTTCCTTTACTGTGCATAATCTTTTTAATTTGAAATAGTCTCATTTGTTTATATTTTATTTTCTTGCCTTTGGTTTTGGTGTAAATTTAAAAAAAAATTGCCAAGGCCAATGTCAAGGAGCATAATCTGTATGTTTTGTTTTGTTTTTAGAAGATCTCAATTTTAAGTCTTTAATTCATTTTGAGGTTATTCAGTGTTTGTGTAAGTTAGGGGTCTAGTTTCATTTTTTTCCATGTGGATATCTAGTTTTCCCAGCACTATTTTTTTGAGAAATTATTCTTTCCTCATTGCATATTCTTAGCTAGTTTGTCAAAAATTAATTGGCCTTTTTATGTATGGGTTTATTTCTGGGCTGTCGATTATGTTTCATTGCTATATGTGTCAGTTTGCATGTCAATACCATACAGCTTGATGACTATATATAGTTTTACAATATAGTTTGGAATGAGGAAGTGTGATGCCTCCAACTTTGTTGTTCTTTCTCAAGATTGCTTACCTATCCAGGGTCTTTCATGGTTACATATGAATTTTAGAATTGTTTTTTCTATTTCTGTGAAAATGCCTTTGAAACTTTGATAGGGATTACATTAAATCTGCAGAATTCTTTAGATAGTAAGGACATTTTAACAATTGAGTGTGGCAAGTATTTCTGTTTCCTTGTGTCATCTTCAATTTCTTTTATTGATGTCTTATAGTTTTCAGTGTGCAGGTCTTTTACCACCTTGGTTAAATTTATTCCTAAGTATTTTACTATTTTGAAGTTATTGTACATGGCTTTTTTTTTTTTTACTTTCTCTTTCTGATAGTTCATTGTTGGTGTATAGAAACACAACTGATTTTGAATCATGCAACTTTATTGAATTTACTAGTTCTAACAGTTATTTGGTGGATTTTTTAGAGTTTTCTAAATATCAATATAATACAATGTCATCTGAAAACAGACAGTTTTACTTCTTCCTTTCCAACTTGGATGCCTTTTATTTCTGTTTCTTGTCTAATTGCTCTGGCTAGACTTAGAGTAGTATCGAATAAAAGTAGTGAGAATGGGCATTCTTGTCTTCTTCCTGATTTTAGAAGAAAAGTTTTTTTTTTTCCCCATTATTAAGTATGATGTTAGCTGTGGGCTTGTCATATATGGCTTTTTTATGCTGGTGTACATTCCTTCTATACTCAATCTGTTGACAGTTTTTATAATGAGTGGATGTTGAAATTTATAAAATGCTTTTTTTTGCATCTATTGAAATGATATATGATTTTTATTTTTTATTTTGTTAATGTGGACTCCCACACTGATACTGTCCTTGACTGGCTTTGGTATCAGAGTAATACAGGCTGATTAGAACCTGGACCCTCTAGCAGCAGCTGGGAAGTAGTCAAACTCCTACTGGGGAGAAAATGGGAGATGCATGGTTTTTGCCTGCTCCTGCTGCATGAAGAGTGATCCTGTGCTTGTTTAAAGACTGTGTCATTGTTTGCTTTAGTCCTATGGAACTCATGAATGCTAGCTATGTTGGCTTCCAGAGCTAGGTGATTTGGAAGCCTGATACTCAGGTGGCAGCCATAAAAGTTAAGGCACTAGATATGTGGACAAGCTCCTTCAAGGAAGTACTGGCAAACTGGTTTAATTGTTGGAGAGAATAAAAGGGAGAAATTGAGGACAGTGCCCACCAGATTTGGGGGCTCCAGGAAGGAATGCAGTAATCAGCTGCATGCTAATTAAAACCTCGACCCTCAGGTAGCCGTTGTAAAATATGCAGTCAAACTCTTTTATGGGAAAGATTGGGAGATGAGCATGTTTGTGTGTTCCCTCTGCACTGAGCCCTGGAGGCCAGCCACAGTTGAGTGCTTGCATGCCTATTACTGAGCTGGTTCTTTGTTTGCCATAGTCCTGTGGGACTCAGGAATGCAAGCCCCATTGGCTTTCAGAGCTAGGTGTTTTGGGGGCCCATCTCTCAGGTGAGCATCTTAAAACTTGGGGCAGTAGATGTGTGGTCCAAATCTTTTCTTCCTCAGGGAGAAGCTAGGAGTTTTAAATTCATTCCTATATGTATGGTACTGTGCTAGGGGTGGGGTTTATGGCTAGTGTCTCAGTCTTTCCTCTCTGTTCCAATGATGGTATTTCCTCAGTCACTTGATGTTTAAGAGTCACTCAGCTGGTTTCTGGATTTCTCTCAGAGGAAATTGCTCCATGTGTAGCTGTACATTCAGTGTGTCCATGAGAGGAGGGAAATTCAGGATCCTCTTATGTTACCATCTTGGTCTGGAATCTTCTTGTACTGAGTTTTTTCACTCAATATAATTCTTTGCAGACTCATCCATATAGATGCATAGAATAATAGTTCATTACTTTTCATTCCCGAGTAGTATTCCATGATGTGGATGCATGTACGTTTGTTTAACCACCCACCTATTGAAGAATATCTGGGTTGTTACATTTTATGGCAATTAAAAATAAAGCTGCTATGAATATTTGTGTCTAGGTTTTTGTATGTACATAAATTTTTATTTCTTTGGGGAAAATGACCAAGAGTGCAATTTCTTAAGAATGTCCTATGAAATACAAGTGCTTTTAATTTTAAGTCCACTTATCAGCTTTTCATGGATTGTACTTTTGATGCTGTATGTTAAGAACTCAAGACCATGAGTTCCCAGGGTCATGAAGATTTTCTCCTATGTTTTCTTCTATCAGTTTTACAGTTGTAGCTCTTACATTTAGCTTGATTACCTATTTTGAGTGAATTTATATATATCCCCGAATTAATTCATTTTGCAAGTAGATATCTAATCATCCCGGCATCATTTGCTAAAAAGACTATCTTTTTATTGAATTTCTCTGATACCTTTGTGGAAAATCAGTTGACCATAAGTGTGAAGACTTATTTCCGGACCCTCAATTCTGTTCTATTGATCTATATGTCTATCCTTGTGCCATCACTATACTGGCTTGTTAACTGTGGCTTTATAGTAAATTTTGAAATTTAGTAACATATTGCCTCAAATTTTATCTTTTTTTTTCAAAAATTTTTGGTTCTTCTAAGTCTTTGCATGTCCATATACATTGAGGGTCTATTTATCAGTTTCTGCCAAGAAAAGGATACTAGGATTTTAATAGGGATTGCAGTGATTTATAGATCAATTTTGTGAAAATGGCCATCTTTACAATATTGAATACTCCAATACATGAAAATGAAATATCTTTCCATTTATTTAGATCCTCTTTAATTTCTCTCAACAATGTTTGTAGTTATTATACAAATCTTTTACTTATTTTGGTAAATGTATTCCTAAGCATTTTATTCTTTTTGATGCCATTATTAATGGAACTGTCTTATCAATATCAGTATCTGATGGTTTATTGCTAGTATGAAACAATACAATTGAATTTTGTACATTGATCTTGTATCATGCAACCTTACTCAAGTCATTTATTAGTTCTAGTAAGTGTTTTGTGGATTCTTCTACATCATGCAATCTGCGAATAATAGCAGTTTTAAATCTTTCATTCCAAACTTGATGTGCATTATATATTTATTCATCATTTATTTATATTTGTTTTTCCCTTATTACACTAGTTAGATATTTCAGTGCAGTGCTGAAAGAAGTGGTAAAAGCAGAAATCCTTGCCCCATTCCTGAACTTAGGGGAAAGTATACAGTTTTCACCAAAAGTATGATGTTAATTGTGGATTTTTTTGGTAAGCACTGTTTATTAGGTTGGGGAAATTCTCTTTTATTTCTGGTTTGTTGCATCATGACTGCTAGCTTTTGTCACATTCTGTTTGTGTTTCTCTTGAGATGATCATGTTTTCTCCCTTTATTCTATTAATATAATATTGATATATTACATTAATTTATTTTTGGATATTAAACAAATTTAGCATTACTAGACTAAATCTCATTTGTGTCATGGTGTATAATCCTTTTTATATGTTGCTGAATTCGATTTCCTAATTTTATTAGTTTTCTTTACTGTGTAACAAATGATCACAAACTCAGCAGCTTAAAAGAACACCCACTTATTAGCTCAGAGTCCTGTAGGTCAGAGGTCTAGCATGTCATGACTGAGTTATCTGCTCAGTGTCTCACAAGACTGAATTCTATCACACTAATATTTTCTTAAGGGCATTTGCATCTATGTTCATGAGGGATATTGGTTTGTACTTGTCTTTCACTGGGATATTTGGATCTAACTTTGGTATCAGGTAACACTCTGAGCATGGACTTAAAATTTTTATTATTTCATTTTCTTTACTTGTTATGGCTCAGTTCAGATTTTCTATTTCTTCCTGGATCAGTTTCATTAATTTGTCTCATCCTAGAAGTTTGTCAATTTCATATAAGTTTTTCAATTTATTGACACAAAAGTTGTTCATAATACCCCCCATGTACGATAATATTGTCTCCCCACAAAATTCATGTCCACCCAGAACCTCAGAATGTGACTTTATTTGGAAATAAGGTCTTTGCATGTGCAATTAGTTAAGATGAGATCATCCTGGATTAAGGAGAAGGCAATGGCACCCCACTCCAGTACTCTTGCCTGGAAAATCCCACGGATGGAAGAGCCTGGTAGGCTGCCGTCCATGGGGTCACGAAGAGTCAGACATGACTGAGAGACTTCACTTTCACTTTTCACTTTCGTTTATTGGAGAAGGAAATGGCACCCCACTCCAGTGTTCTTGCCTGGAGAATCCCAGGGACGGGGGAGCCTGGTGGGCTGCTGTCTATGGGGTCACACAGAGTTGGACACGACTGAAGCGACTTTGCAGCAGCAGCATCCTGGATTAAAGTGGACCCTAAATATGCATCCTCTTATGGTTACCTGAAGATGCAGAGTAGACACATACTTATGAAGCCACAACCCTTGGAATGCCAAGGATTGCCAGCAACCACCAAAGGCTGGAAGAGGCAAGGAAAGTTCTCTCCTAGAGCTTTTGGAGGGAGTGTGGCTCTACCAACACCTTAATTTCAGACTTCTAGTCTCCAGAATTGTAAGAGAATAAATTTGTGTTGTTTTAAACTACTCAGTTTGTGGTAATTTGTTACACCAATCCTAGGAAATGAACACACTTCCTTAAAGTCCTTTTAATTTTTGCAGGGTCAGTAGAGTTTTCTTTTTCATTCCTGACTTTGATAATTTGTGTCTTTCCTTTTTTTTATTTTTTGTTAGTCAGTCTAGTTAAAAGTTTGTTAATGATAATCTTTTCAAGGAATAACATTTGTCTTTAACGATTTATATATATATATATATATATATATATATATATATATATATATATATTTGTTTTCTCTTTCATGGTTTCCCTCATAATCATATTATTTCCTTCTGCTTATCCTGGGCTTAATTTCCTCTTTTTTACTCATGGTAGAAGCTTAGATTGTTGATTCAACTCTATTTTTTAGCATATTTTCTGATATAGGCACATAAAGCTATAGTTCAGTTCAGTCATTCAGTCGTGTCTGACTCTGCAACCCCATAGACTTCAGCACACCAGGCTTCCCTGTCCATCACCAACTTCCGGAGTTTACTCAGACTCATGTCCATAAAGCCGGTGATGCCATCCAGCCATCTCACCCTCTGTCGTCCCCTTCTCCTCCTGCCTTCGACCTTTCCCAGCATCAGGGTCTTTTCAAATGAGTTAGTTCTTCACATCAGGTGGCCAAAGTATTGGAGTTTCAGCTTCAGCATCAGTCCTTCCAATGAATGTTCAGGACTGAGTTCCTTTAGGATGGACTGGTTGGATCTCCTTGCAGTCCAAGGGACTCTCAAGAGTCTTCTCCAACACCACAGTTCAGAAGCATCAATTCTTTGGCACTCAGCTTTCTTTATAGTCCAACTCTCACATTCATACATGACTACTGGAAAAACCATAGCTTTGACTAGACGGACCTCTGTTGGCAAAGTAATGTCTCTGCTTTTTAATATGCTGTCTAGGTTGATCATAACTTTTCTTCCAAAGAGCAAGTGTCTTTTAATTTCATGGCTGCAGTCACCATCCGCAGTGATTTTGGAGCCGAAAAAGATAAAGTCTGTCACTGTTTCCATTGCTTCCCTATCTATATGCTATGAAGTGATGGGACCGGATGCCATGATCTTATGATATTAATATAGCCACTCTAGCTCTCCTATGGTTACTATTATAATGGAATATATTTTTTCCATTCTTTTACTTTCAACATATTTGTGTTTTTAAATATAGCATGTGGTTGAATCCTTTTTTTAAAATCCTGTCTGACTGATCTCTACCGTTTGTTTAGGGTATTTAAAGTATTCAGATTTAATTCTTATTATAGTTTAATTTCATTTGCCATTCTCAATTTGTTTTCTATATGACTCCTATCTTTGCTATTTCATTTACGTCCTTCTTTTGTGTTAAATATTTTCAGTGTACCATTTAATCTCTCTACTAATTTTTGTTACTACAGTTTTTGATGTTTTATAACTGGGTACTCTAGGGATTACAATATTTATCACAATCTACTAACTTATCATAATATATTTCAAATTAATGCTAAATTCTGATAAAATAAACTTTGCTCTGATATAATTCAATTTACTTCTCCCACCTTTGTGCAATTATTGTCATATGTATTACATCTCTGTATATTTTAAGCCCAGCAATACAGTATTATAATTATTACCTTATATAATCTCAGGTTGTTTTGAGGATTAAATGAGACATTGTATAAGGACAGAGTAAGTGCTCAATAAATAGTAGTTGCTATTAACTACATGTGTCCTTCTATTTCTTTTTACTTACTAATATTTTCTAAATTTTCTACATTGAGCATATTTTGTGTGAAAAGACTAAAAATGGTGGAATTTAGATAGATGAGAGAGTGACTTTTATTCCTTCACCCTAGAAGAACCATCTCATCCCATTTTTTTCAGATCTTCACCCAAATCATCTTTTGAAGAGATTCATGTGAATTCCCAGCAATAAAATATTTGTATCGTCTCTCCCAAACTCTTTCTGATACAGTTTTAGAGAGAGGAACACCAAGTTGGATTTGAAGCCCCCACTTCTCAAAGGAAATTTAAAGAGGGAGCCTTCATTCATCTTATTCAGAAATAAAATTTCTGAATTTCAACTCATCCCCTTGTTAAAAAAATAGGAAGGATCAGTTCAGCTCAGTTCAGTTCAGTCCCTCAGTCATGTCCGACTCTTTGCGACCCCATGAATCACAGCACGCCAGGCCTACCTGTCCATCACCAGCTCCCGGAGTTCACTCAGACTCATGTCCATTGAGTTGGTGATGCCATCCAGCCATCTCATCCTCTGTCGTCCCTTCTCCTCCTGCCCCCAATCCCTCCCAGCATCAGAGTCTTTTCCAATGAGTCAACTCTTCGCATGAGGTGGCCAAAGTATTGGAGTTTCAGCTTCAGCATCAGTCTTTCCAGTGAACACTCAGGGCTGATCTCCTTTAGGATGGACTGGTTGGATCTCCTTGCAGTCCAAGGGACTCTCAAGAGTCTTCTCCAACACCACAGTTCAAAAGCATCAATTCTTTGGCGCTCAGCTTTCTTCACAGTCCAACTCTCACATCCATAAATGACCACTGGAAAAACCATAGCCTTGACTAGACGGGCCTTTGTTGGGAACATAATATCTCTGCTATTCAATATGCTATCTAGGTTGGTCATAACTTTCCTTCCAAGGAGCAAGCGTCTTTTAATTTCATGGCTGCAATCACCATCTGCAGTGATTTTGGAGCCCCCAAAAATAAAGTCTGACACTGTTTCCACTGTTTCCCCACCTATTTCCCATGAAGTGATGGGACCAGATGCCATGATCTTCGTTTTCTGAATGTTGAGCTTTAAGCCAACTTTTTCACTCTCCTCTTTCACTTTCATCGAGAGGCTTTTTAGTTCCTCTTTACTTTCTGCCATAAGCGAGGTGTCATCTGCATATCTGAGGTTCTTTTATATTTCTCCTGGCAATCTTGATTCCAGCTTGTGCTTCTTCCAGCCCAGCGTTTCTCATAATGTACTAATCTCCTTGTTAAAAGAAATAGGAAGGGTACAAAGAGAAAATTCTCCACCTGGAGAATTAACTCCCAACCCGCTTGGAATTTCAGGAACTGTTCATGTGAACAAGCTTAATTTCACACTCTGTTCTTCTCATCTTCAATATCCAAGAAAACAAATTCAACAGGAAACAGTTCTTTTAGGCTAGTGCCACATGGCAACCCGCTCCAGTGTTCTTGCCTGGAAAATCCTGTGGACAGAGTAGCCTGGTGGGCTGCTGTCTATGGGGTCGCACTGAGTCAGACACGACTGAAGCGACTTAGCAGCAGCAGCAGCAGCACGTCAATTTACTTGGTGTTTTTCAAGTGTTGATGCAACAGGGAGAGGCCCCTTTTTTCAATCCAACACTGCAGGAACCTGAGCGGCACTGTGCTTCAATGCCCCTAGTGGCCTAACACGTTTATAAAACAAAGCTGGTTTCTTTCAGTCCCCTTTCTGTAGGCTGGATGGTTTCCAGAGTTGAGTGGCCTAGATACTTCCTATGTAGTGACTTTTGACCCAGGACCTCCTGGTGGGCCTCAGGAATTCCATGAACCCACCAAAACTGTATGCTCAGTTTTCTGTGTTTGTGTTTTCCCCAGATTTCCAAAAGACACCATGACCCAAAGGCAGACACTTCTCTCAAAGATGTGATTTTACATCTACCATTGATACAGTTTTTAAGTACAAAATACTGAAACCTTACTTGATTTTTAAAGGTCTAATGAGGAGGACCAGCAACCTGGATTAAATAAATGGTTTAAGTGGTGAGACTGAAAGGCCATTTGCCTTAAATACATCCTTTCCATTGGTTTACCAGGGTGCCCAAAATTCTTTCCATCAACATAGCCCTGTAGGGATCTCCTTTGATGGCATTCAAAAGCATTTAGAGACTTTAGTTTCCTCTTGCCAAGAACAAGAGAAATGCTGCATAATATACAAAAGCATTCCCTTAAAAATATATACATGATTAAAAGATAGTGTGAGAACTGTCAGGTCATGTTTTCAAAAGAAAGCCTGATCCCTGAGAAATAAACTGGGTATCAGAACACATCAAAAGCACTTTACCCTGAGAGAGCATTTGCTGATACAAACACTTTGAGCATCAGTTCCACTGTCTCAAGGGGCTAAGTACAGAGATGGCAAAGCCCAGGGTCAAACTAAGTAAGGTTCAGTTCAGTTCAGCTCAGTTACTCAGTCGTATCCGACTCTTTGCGACCCCATGTACTGCAGCACGCCAGACCTCCCTGTCCATCACCAACTCCCGGAGTTCACTCAAACTCATGTCCATTGAGTCTGTGATGCCATCCAACCATCTCATCCTCTGTCATCCCCTTCTTCTCCCGCCTTCAATCTTTCCCAGCATCGGAGTCTTTTCCAATGAGTCAACTCTTCTCATGAGGTGGCCAAAGTATTGGAGTTTCAGCTTAAACATCAGTCCTTCCAATGAACACCCAGGACTGATCTCCTTTAGGATGGACTGATTGGATCTCCTTGCAGTCCAAGGGACTCTCAAGAGTCTTCTCCAACACCACAGTTCAAAAGCATCAATTCTTTGGTGCTCAGCCTTCTTCACAGTCCAACTCTCACACCCATACATGACCACTTGAAAAACCATAGCCTTGACTAGACAGACCTTTGTTGACAAAGTAATGTCTCTGCTTTTTAATATGCTGTCCAGGTTGGTCATAACTTTCCTTCCATGGAGCAAGCATCTTTTAATTTCATGGCTACAGTCAACATCTGCTGTGATTTTGGAGCCCAAGAAAGTAAACTCAGCCACTGTTTCCACTGTTTCCCCTTCTACTTGCCATGAAGGGATGGGACCAGATGCCATGATCTTAGTTTTCTGAATGTTGGGCTTTAAGCCAACTTTTTAACTCTCCTCTTTTATTTTCATGAAGAGGCTCTTTAGTTCTTCTTCACATTCTGCCATAAGGGTGGTGTCATCTGCATATCTGAGGTTATTGATATTTCTCCCAGCAATCTTGATTCCAGCTTGTGCTTCTTCCAGCCCAGTGTTTCTCACGATGTACTCCGCATAGAAGTTAAAGAAGCAGGGTGACAATATACAGCCTTGACGTCCTCCTTTTCCTATTTGGAACCAGTCGGTTGTTCCATGTCCAGTTTAACTGTTGCTTCCTGACCTGCATACAGATTTCTCAAGAGGCAGGTCAAGTGGTCTGGTATTCCCATCTCTCTCAGAATTTTCCACAGTTTATTGTGATCCACACAGTCAAAGGCTTTGGCATAGTCAATAAAGCAGAAATAGATGTTTTTCTGGAACTCTCTTGCTTTTTTGATGATCCAGTGGATGTTGGCAGTTTGATCTGTGGTTCCTCTGCTTTTTCTAAAACCAGCTTGAACATCTGGAAGTTCACGGTTCATGTATTGCTGAAGCCTGGCTTGGAAAATTTTGAGCATTAGTTTACTAGCATGTGAGATGAGTGCGTTTGTGCGGTAGTTTGAGCACTCTTTGGCATTGCCTTTCTTTGGGATTGGAATGAAAACTGACCTTTTCCAGTCCTATGGCCACTGGTGAGTTTTCCAAATTTGCTGACATTTTGAGTGCAGCACTTTCATAGCATCATCTTGTAAGATTTGAAATAGCTCAACTGGAATTCCATCACCTCCACTAGCTTTGTTCGTAGTGATGCTTTCTAAGGCCCACTTGACTTCACATTCATTCCAGGATGTCTGGCTCTAGGTGAGTGATCATACCATCATGATTATCTGGGTCGTGAAGATCATTTTTGTACAGGTCTTCTGTGTATTCTTGCCACCTCTTCTTTTTAAAAATTTTTTTTTTAATTTTTACTTTATTTTACTTTACAGTACTGTATTGCCACCTCTTCTTAATATCTTCTGCTTCTGTTATGTACATACCATTTTTGTCCTTTATTGAGCCCATCTTTGCATGAAATATTCCCTTAGTAGCTCTAATTTTCTTGAAGAGATCTCTAGTCTTTCCCATTCTATTTTTTTCCGCTATTTCTTTGCGTTGATCACTGAGCAAGGCTTTCTTATCTCTGCTTGCTATTCTTTGAAACTCTGCTTTCAAATGGGTGCATCTTTCCTTTTCTCCTTTGCTTTTCACTCCTCTTCTTTTCACAGCTATTTGTAAGGCCTCCTCAGACAGCCATTTTGCTTTTTTGCATTTCTTTTTCTTGGGGATGGTCTTGATCACTGTGTCCTGTACAATGTCACAAACCTCCGTCCATAATTCATCAGGTATTCTTTCTATCAGACCTAAGTAAGGTAAGGAGTCTTGAAGGAGATCCAACACACGTGAAGCTGATACTCTAAAGGGCTCTAAGTCAGGGTATGGACAAACCATAACTAAAACAGCTCCCCTAGGAAGAATACCTAGGAAGAATGCCTTCTCCAGAAGGCAATGGCACCCCACTCCAGTACTCTTGCCTGGAAAATCCCATGGCCGGAGGAGCCTGGTAGGCTGCAGTCCATGGGGTCGCGAAGAGTCAGACATGACTGAGCAACTTCACTTTCACTTTTCACTTTCATGCATTGGAGAAGGAAATGGCAACCCTCTCCAGTGTTCTTGCCTGGAGAATCCCAGGGATGGGGGAGCCTGTTGGGCTGCCGTCTATGGGGTCACACAGAGTTGGACACGACTGAAGCGACTTAGCAGCAGCAGCAACAGGAAAAATACATGTATATATATGGCTGAGTCTCTTCGCTATTTACTCAAAACCATCACAACATTGTTAATCCACTATACTGCAATATAAAATAAAAAGTTAAAAAAATAAAAGAGGGGAAATATGCTAAGTAAAAATGAATAAATAAATAAAAGTAGCTCCCCTATATCAATCAGGACTCGGTCAGGAAAACAGAAGTCACCCTGTGTACCAAGTACGAGGAATTTTTTTTTTTTAAGATTTCTACAGTAGTATTGTTGATTTACAAAGTTGTGTAAGACTTTTAATACAAGGAAACAGAGACTTACATATCTGTTGGAAAGGCGAGGGGAACAAAAGTCAGGGAAGGTGCTGGCAGTTTTCAGCCTGCAGTACCAGCGCAGGTGATAAGAGCTCACCTAGAAATCTCTGTGAATCTCAAGAACCACTGGGTAGCTCCCATCAATATAACATATTTCTGACTCCTTCACAGTGAAAATCTCAGCTCCTAATAACATTAGCATACTTACTTGCTTTATCTTGTGATACACATTCAATTGTTTCAGAATTCAAGTAGTATTAACAATGAACCTAATGAAGAAAACTAAGATGTCTCAAGTTATTTTTTCTCAGAATATGTCTTACTGAATATTTACAAAATACTATGTTCAAAGGTTACTTGGAAGATGATTTACTCTGCATACACAATTAGGTTCTTTGACTATGTGGTAGAACCCTTATGGAGCCATCTAGTCCAGAAGTTTTTCTGTAGAAGAATTTTTCCACAGTTAAAAAGAATTCAAACCAAAAGGTTGACAGAATTAGAAAGTGTATAGCTATATACCCTCTATTTTTTTTAGTATTTTGCCTTATTTGATTTATGTAGATAAATAGTAGATGAACACCTTTTATTTATAAATAGTAGATGAACACCTTTTTATTTTTTGCCGAACCATTTGAACATTGCAGGGGTTGTGAGAGTTCACCTCTAAATTTTTTTAGCATGCATTTCCTAAGAATAAAGACATTCTGCAGAACCACAATATTATCATACCCAAGACAATTAACAATAATTCCCTAGTAACATCTAATATTTGATTCATACTAAAATTTCCCCATGTCCCCAAAATATTTATAGTTTTTATAAAAACATAGTACAATCAAAGTTTGTGAAGTGAATTTTGTTTTTTGGCCGCATGGCATGTGGGATCTTAGTTCTCAGATTAGGGATTGCTCTCATGCCGCTGCATTGGAAGCACGGAGTCTGAACCACTGGAGTGCCAGGGAGATTCCATACATTTGGTTTTGATGTCTCTTTTGTCTCTTTCTTTTTTGTTGAGTATAGTTGTACAAAATTAGGTAAGTTTCAGGTGAACAACATAGCAATCCCAACTTTAAAAGTTGTATTCCATTTATAGTTATTATAAAATATTGGCTATATTCCCTGTGTTGTGCAATATATCCTTGTAGATTATTTATTTTATACATAGTAATTTATACCTCTTTAGTTTCTTTTAACCAAGAACACGTCCTTTACCTTTTTGTCCATAACATTTGCGTTTGGTGGAATCCAGGCCCATTTTCTTACAGAATGTCCCACATTCTGGATTTAACTGATTGTTTTCTTCTGGCGGCTTTAATTTATCCCTCTATCCCCTAAATTTCTTCTAAACTCAAAGTTAGAGATAGAGCTATGCTGTCCAATATGTTAGTAACTAGCCATATGTTTGCAATGTGGTTAGACTAAAATGAAATGCACTGTAAGTATAAGATATACAATAGAATTGGAAGACATTGTTTAAAAAGACTGTAAACTATCTTATTAATAATTTTATATTGATTCCATGCTGAAATAATACTTTGGCTATATCTGATTAAGTGAAATATATTATTAATATTAGTATCACCTATTTGTACTTTTAATGTGGTTACTAGAAATTTAATATGACGCTTGTGGCTTGCATCATATCTCTTTTGGACAACATTGGTAGAAGCTTAAGTAAATTCAGGTTAAACATTTTGGGCGAGAAAACTTCACTGGTAGTACTGTGTACTTCATATTACCTCACATAAAGTGACTGCTGCTGCTGCTGCTGCTGCCAAGTCTCTTCAGTCGTGTCTGACTCTGTGCGACCCCACAGTCGGCAGCCCTACAGGTTCCCCCGTCCCTGGGATTCTCCAGGCAAGAACACTGAAGTGGGTTGCCATTTCCTTCTCCAATGCATGAAAGTGAAAAGTGAAAGTGAAGACACTCAGTCGTGTCCGACTCTTCGCGACCCCATGGACTGCAGTATACCAGGCTCCTCCGTCCATGGGATTTTCCAGGCAAGAGTACTGGAGTGGGTTGCCATTGCCTTCTCCACATAAAGTGACTATATTAGCCCAATCAGACTACTGTAAAAAAAAATACCATATCTTGGGTGACTTAGAATACAAATATTTATTTCTCACAGTCAAGAGGCTAGAAAGTCAAGTCTAAGTTCAAGGTCTCATCTAAGTACCACCTAAATCAGATATGGGTGCTAAACTCTCACCAGAATTGCCTTTAAAACTCTGTTCACAAAATTGTAGGCTTTTCCCTCACATGCATCTCAAAACCCTTTCAGCCTCTACCCATTACCCGATTCCAAAACTGCTTCCACATTTTTAGGTATTTATTATAGCAGCACCTCACTTCTCAGTATCAACTTCTGTCTTAGTCCATTCAGGCTGCTATAACAAAAATACCGTAGGCCTCAATAATGAACATCCATTTCTCACAGGTCTGGAGGCTGAGCAGTCTAAGATTAAAGTGCTGGCAGATTCTGTGTCTGGTAAAGATCCGCCTCCTGTTCAGATGACTGTCTTCTTTCCGTGGTGCCACATAGCAGAAGAAGTGAGAGAGCTCTCTGCAGTTCCTTTTATCAGGGCACTAATTCCATCCATGACCTAATCACCTCCCAAAGATCCCAACCATAGCTATATGATATTTCATTCTATCATTACACTAGGCATTACTTAAATCTCCTATGGTATGTCGTTTAGCTTCATTCCAAATTTTTTTAATTATAAAGAATACTGCACTGACATCACTGAGAACAGCATATTCCTTATTTAAAGTTGTATAGTTTATTAAGCCAATTCTAATCCTGAAGATAAGAATTTACTTTTAACATTTCATCTTTGTAATGAGGTTTTCTTTTTAATTTATTTAGCTGGGCCAAGTCTTTGTTGCTGCCTGTGGGCTCTTAGTTACTGCATGCAAGATCTAGTTCCCTGACCAGGGATTGAACCAGGCCCCGTGCATTGGGAATGTGGAGTCTTAACCACTGGACCATAGTGAGGCATTTAATAGGGTATTGTCCTTTTCCCACCACATGACTCTTGAACTTTTAGACATTGATTTATAAACAGCATGTACCAGCAACAGACATTGCAAAATTTTTACTCACCCATTCTACTTCCAAGGCTTCCCTTACCTCATCTTCTCACATACATTAAGCATGAGAGAATATTCAGGAGAACCTGAAGACAAAGTCCCATCTGTACAAGTGGGCTCTACTGATGTCCATACACTTTGCCCTCGGTTAAATGCAAAGGCCTCATGTACCTCTAGACGTCTATGTTTCTATGATATCCTGATTTGGGATTTATACCTACTTCTCGAATAATTTGAAATGGGTTTTAAGATTAAACATAATGCAAAAAAATGGGGGGACCAAAACATGAAAGCAGAACAGAGGCCATTAAGGAAGTAGTGAGACTTGTACTTACTTATCAGAAACCTAAGGAGACAAATATCAAAGTAATGTTTTTCAGAAACCTGGATGCATTTGGAAGCCATCATCAATATTCTGCTAAACCAGCACTGGTGCCATTCTCTTTGTTTCTGCAGAAGAGAATTTTGAACCACTGGCTCCAGAACCACTCTGCCTGTGCTACAGTCCTTGCTAGCACAATGGATGGCCCCCCATATCTGCCCCCTATCTGTTCTCCAGACTCATGCCTTCCAGCATCCCTTTCTTGCACTAGGCTCCAGATATACAGAAGCATTTGTACTTACCAAAATGTGCTGAGTTACTTCAAACCTTTGTGCCTTTGCTCCCATTGTCCCTCTTCCTGAAATAGCCTTGTCCCCACCCCAATGTATCCATCTAATGAAAATCTATTCATCTCTAATTTATGAAGCCTTCCCTGAATTTCTCTGGAATAACTGATCATTTCTTCATCTATGGCCCCATCATGTGTTGCAACAGTTTAGAACATATTTCCTGCTACAACACTATGAGCTCCTGAAGGGGAAAGAACATGTCTTTTCATCTTTGTCTCCCCAGTGCCCAGCACATAGTAAATGACTAAATTAATCAATTTTGAGGCTTAGTTGTAAAAGTAATTTCATAACAGTTTTTAACATCATTTAAGTTATTGTATAATCCCACAGTGACTACTTTGAAGGCAAGAACATTAATTTGGAGGACTGTAAATTTTGGCAAGTTGTTAAAAATCAGTCACATTAACTTTATCTTCACTTTTCACACCGTGTCCTCAAAGATAGTACTAGGTATTAAATTAAGGGACACTTTGATTTTACTTTCTGGGGCATATAAATCAAGGTAGGTCATGTTATGCTGCAATAGTAAACGATTTAAAGATCTCAGTAGGTTAAAACAGCATGAGTTTCTTTCTCTCCTAAACAGTCCACTGCTGGTCGGGGTGACTTTTTAGGGTAGCTGTCCTCTACTTGATGGCTCAGTATTGCATCTCTGTTATCAATGGGTGCTTCCCTGTTTGACAATGCAGAGGAAAAGAGCACTGGAGAGTGGAGAACCAACGATTAAATGCTTCTACTTAGAAGTGACATAGCTCATATGGCCACATCTAACTTCAAGAGAGGAGAATAGAAAAATTCTCCTCTGTGTGCAGAAGGAAAAACACCAGCAATATCAGTGAGCAAATTATTTACCTCCTCTGAGACTCAAGCTCCTTACATGTGGAAGGAAGATAATGATAATAAAGCCCATCTCATCACTATAACCTTAGTAGTAGAACTTACAAAGTCGTTTATGATCTGACCTGACTTAATTCTCCAGTTTCATCATTTATCTTTCCATGCTCATATTTAACTTTCAATTTAATGAGCTCTTTTCATTTCCCCAAAAGTCTTACCCTATCTCCCCTTTTTGGCCTCTGAATGTACATACAAACCACTCCTTCTGCCTAGAATGTTCTCTCCTTGTGCACCCCTGTGTGTTTTTGTTCCTACCTGTGCTCCAGCTCTCAAACCAAGTGTCACTTTTTCAAGGATACTTTCTCTGCCTCTTTCCAACTCCATGAGAAAGGGATCAAATCTATCTTGTTCCCACAAATCTTCAGCTTCTAAAAGAAAACCTGAAACATGGTAGGATATGTTTGAAGTTGGATTTAAGATATGCAGGGTATAGAATGAATATTACCCAAGTTTAGCAAGAGTCACATAACATAAGTATTTGATACAGTTTCTTTGGAGTATAGGAGCATAAAGATATAGTGAACAGGGAAACTGTGGACAGCTTGGGATGCTAAGCTGAGGCATTTTTACTTAACCTGGTAAACAGATGTAATCATAGAGAGTTTTTGCACTAAGGAGTGACATGATATGCAATACATGTACATAGGAACCAATAAATAGGATGATTAGAAAGCACCCACAATTTTACCCTTTGGGAAACAAAAGACGGGCTACCTAACCAACTGTATTACTCAGGATTCTCCAGAGAAACAGAATCAAGATTGTATGTGTGTGTGTGTGTATGTGTGTGTGTGTAGGGAGAGAAAGAGAAAGAGAGATTATAAGGAATTGGTTTAAGTGATTACAGAGGTTTGGTTTAAGTCCAAAATCTGCAGGGTAAACTAGAAAGCTGGAGATCCAGAAAGAGCTGATGTTGCAGCTCTAGTACAAGGGCAGCCTGAAGGCAGAATTTCTTCTTTCTCAGGGGAGCCAAATGTTTGTTTTCATAAGGCCTTCAACTGATCAGATGAGGCCCACCCACATTATGGAGGGTCAGTTCAGTTCAGTTCAGTTCAGTCGCTCAGTTGTGTCTGACTCTTTGCGCCAGGCCTCCCTGTCCATCACCAACTCCCGGAGTTCACTCAGGCTCACATCCATCGAGTCAGTGATGCTATCCAGCCATCTCATCCTCGGTCGTCCCCTTCTCCTCCTGCCTCCAATCCCTCCCAGCATCAGAGTCTTTTCCAATGAGTCAAGTCTTCACATGGGGTGGCCAAAGTACTGGAGTTTCAGCTTTAGCATCATTCCTTCCAAAAGAAATCCCAGGGCTGATCTCCTTCAGAATGGACTGGTTGGATCTCCTTGCAGTCCAAGGGACTCTCAAGAGTCTTCTCCAACACCACAGTTCAAACGCATCAATTCTTCAGCTCTTTGCCTTCTTCACAGTCCAACTCTCACATCCATACATGACCACAGGAAAAACCATAGCCTTGACTAGACGGACCTTAGTCATCAAAGTAATGTCTCTGCTTTTGAATATACTATCTAGGTTGGTCATAACTTTTCTTCCAAGGAGTAAGCGTCTTTTAATTTCAAGGCTGCAGTCACCATCTGCAGTGATTTTGGAGCCCCAAAAAATAAAGTCTGACACTGTTTCCACTGTTTCCCCATCTATTTCCCATGAAGTGATGGGACCAGATGCCATGATCTTTGTTTACTGAATGTTGAGCTTTAAGCCAGCTTTTTCACTCTCCTCTTCCACTTTCATCAAGAGGCTTTTTAGTTCCTCTTCACTTTCTGCCATAAGGGTGGTGTCATCAGCATACATGAGGTTATTGATATTTCTCCGGCAATCTTGATTCTAGCTTATGTTTCTTCCAGTACAGCATTTCTCATGATGTACTCTGCATATAAGTTAAACAAGCAGGGTGACAATATACAGCCTTGACGTACTCCCTTTCCTATTTGGAACCAGTCGGTTGTTCCATGTCCAGTTCTAACTGTTGCTTCCTGACCTGCATACAGATTTCTCAAGAGGTAGGTCAGGTGGTCTGGTATTCCCATCTCTCTCAGAATTTTCCACAGTTTATTGTGATACACACAGTCAAAGGCTTTGGCATAGTCAATAAAGCAGAAATAGATGGTTTTCTGGAACTCTCTTGCTTTTTCCATGATCCAGCGGATGTTGGCAATTTGATCTCTGGTTCCTCTGCCTTTTCTAAAACCAGCTTGAACATCTGGAAGTTCATGGTTCACGTATTGCTGAAGCCTGGCTTGGAAAATTTTGAACATTACTTTACTAGTGTGTGAGATGAGTGCAATTGTGCGGTAGTTTGAGCATTCTTTGGCATTGCCTTTCTTTGGAATTGGAATGAAAACTGACCTTTTCCAGTCCTGTGGCCACTGCTGAGTTTTCCAAATTTGCTGGCATATGGAGTGCAGCACTTTCACAGCATCATCTTTCAGGATTTGAAACAGCTCAACTGGAATTCTATTGCCTCCACTAGCTTTGTTCGTAGTGATGCTTTCTAAGGCCCACTTGACTTCACATTCCAGGATGTCTGGCTCTAGATGAGTGATCACACCATTGTGATTATCTGGGTCATGAAGATCTTTTTTGTACAGTTCTTCTGTGTATTCTTGCCACCTCTTCTTAATTTCTTCTGCTTCTGTTAGGTCCATACCATTTCTGTCCTTTATCGAGCCCATCTTTGCATGAAATGTTCCCTTGGTATCTCTAATTTTCTTGAAGAGATCTCTAGTCTTTCCCATTCTGTTCTTTTCCTCTATTTCTTTGCATTGATCACTGAAGAAGGCTTTCTTATCTCTTTTTGCTATTCTCTGGAACTCTGCATTCAGATCCTTATATCTTTCCTTTTCTCCTTTGCTTTTCGCCTCTCTTCTTTCCACAGCTATTTGTAAGGCCTCCCCAGACAGCCATTTTGCTTTTTTGCTTTTCTTTTCCATGGGGATGGTCTTGATCCCTGTCTCCTGTACAATTATGGAGTGTAATCTGCTTTAAAAACACCTTCACAGAAACATCCAGAATGCTTGACCAAGTATCTTGGCATTGTGACCCAATCAAGCTGATATAGAAACTTATCCATTACCCACATGTATTTGGTAACTCATATATTTGAGAACTCATTATAGGGACCAACTTATCTGCTCATGTTCAGAAAACCATGCTGCCTATCAGAAATCTAATATTTCCCTGGCAGAGTCCAATTAACATTTTTAAAGTAGAAATGTTATCCATAACCTCCCTAAGAAAACCCTTTTCCTAATCTTTTGCTTGATATGTTGATCAACTCTTCAATAAGAGAAGCTCTACCAACCTATGCCATTTCAGAAGTAATTTTCCTTTCTATATGTCGGAGTCTTTTTGAGTTTTTTCGTATTAGTTTCTTTTAGTGTGTGTGTGTGGTGGGACTCTGGAGAGTGGCAGGGTTGGAGAGCAGGGAGCAGAATGTGCTTGGGGAATGATATACATGAGTCTACAATTGCATTTGTAAATATAATTATTCTATATGTTAAAACTTGGTGATGAGTGCATTTACATTTGCTATTTTATTCTTTTCTACCTTCTAATGTTTTATGTTTTGAGTTTTTAATACTTTTTTGAAATCTGAGGCTAAGTAAATTTAGGTCATATTTTCAAAATCATGCAGAATTCAAACCCAAGACTGGGTGATGCCAAAGTCCTTGCTGTTATCATTCTGCCTCAGAGTATTCCATTATTAATGCCCTCTGTACAGTTATATGAATTCTCATCATTGATTATTTTAGTCAAGTATAGATAACCCCTCTTTCTTCTCCTTGACCTCAATACAGTCTTCACAGCACACTAGTAACCATCTAAGTCTCCACAGCACTACAAACACAGCCTTGGGAAAACACCATCAAAAGTATTAAAAGTTGGAATTATTTATAACAGCCAAGATATGGAAGCAACCTAAGAGTCCATCAAGAGATGAATGGTTAAAGAAGTGGTATATCCATACAATGGAATACTACTCAGCCATAAAAAGAATGAAATTTTGGCACTTGCAGCAACACTGATGGATTTGAAAAGGATTATGCTTAGTGAAATGTCAGAGAAAGATAAATACTGTATGTTATCACCTATATGTGGAATTTTAAAATATTTAAAAAAAACAGGTAATATAATTTAAAAATAAATGGACTCACAGATATAGAGCACAAACTGCTGCTTGCCAGTGAGAAGAGGGAAGCAGGAAGAGGCAAGATAGGAATAGGGGATTAAGAGGCACGGACTACTATGTGTGAAATAAGTAAGCTACAAGAATATATTGTTTGGCACAGGAAATAAAGCCAATATTTTATAACTTTAGAGTATAATCTATAAAAATTTTTAATCATTATGTTGTACATCTGAAAATAATGTAACATTGCAAATCAACTACACCTCAATAAATACATTTTTAAATGATTTCTAAAGATAACCTTTGTATCTGCTCACACAGACGGTGATGCAGAATACAATATAAGGGTTCCCAGAAGAAGGCCTATGCCACATGGTGAGGAAGACACAGAACATTCTAAGAAGTAAGGGGAAATGAGGTCTATTACACTGGTTAGGTCAGGTAACAGTGGAATATTTGACCATTTGACCATTTGATCACATTAGTACAACATGCCCTGACTATGAAGAATCCTTAAATCTTTGGTTTGGGATCCAATGACATTTCTTCTTCCTCTCCATTCTGGATCCTATTTCCCAAAAAAGCAACTGTCAAGGGAGCAGTTAATTGTTTTACAACTACCTAGGCTCTCTCTTCTAAGCTGTTTATACACATCATCTCATTTTTTAAAAACCCTGTGTGGTAGGTATTAAAACAGTGTCCAGCATTTATCATGAGCTCATCTGAGCCTGGTACTTTCATATGCATAATTTATTCCTGCAAACAATACTGCAAAGTACAAAATGCTGTAAGTGCAACAATTCTCTTCTTATAGATAAAGAACTTTAGGTTCAGAGAAGTGAGATAATTTGCTCAGCTTCACACAGTAAATGGCAGAACTGGACTATGTGACATCTAAGCCTAGTCTCCTTGTAACTGTGCCATGCTAATTCCCCATTTACAGATGAGAAGAGATGGGGTGAGAGGGAGAGAGAGAGAGAGAGAGAGAGAGAGAGAGAGAGAAATATCACGGACCCGATTCTGTTAATTTTTCTCCCTAGAAGAGACAGTGAGAAGGACAAAATGAAGGAAAATAGATGCTATGTACTAACGCAGGAAAACAAATCCATCTTCTATTGAAGTGATTCACAGATCATTTTTATCAATCCCATTCTAAGTGACCACGAGGATTAGAGGGATTATCGGAGGAAGGAGTGGGCCCAAGAAGAACTAGCCGTGAGAAGCTGCCGATTAACAACAGAAGCACCAAATGAGATTGTGTGTGTGTATGCGTGTGTGTGTGTGTGTGTGTGTGTGTGTGTGTGAGAGAGAGAGAGAGAGAGAGAGAGAGAATGAGATGGGAAAATCAAGACAAAATCAGCAGCAGATGCTGAAGTCATGCTCTCCCTTTGTGGGAAGGGAAGTTGAAATAGGACATGCAGCTATAAGGCAAAAGCAAAAACATCCCAAGGAGACTGTTATTGTGAGCGCTTATTATCCTATGGAAATGACCTTCGATCAGAATGCATAATCACCATATTGCATCCAATTACAAGTTGAAGATGACACATGATTGCTAGTGGTCATGTTTATATCTAATCAGAAGTTGGGAGACGATTATGGTAATGATGTGGGGTGGAGGAGGGAGCTCATATCAGGAGAAGAGGGCAAACCTCACTCAAGGACTCATGTCTACTCTACAGGAGACCCGAGCGGTGAACTGGGATTCTAAAGTCATGCAAATTAAAGAATACAAGAGGATCTCAGATGGCAGCATGGAATGGCCAGGGGTCCATGGGAGGTAGGGAAAGAAGAGAACCCACTTGCCCATGGTTTCCAAAGTCTGACTTCTGGACCCTGGCATCTCAACCACCTGTGGTGCTTCTGATTCCTGGGCCCCATTCCAATCCTTCTGAGCCTCAACCTCTAAGGATGGAGGCCCAAGAGACTGAATTTGGACAGGATGTGCAAGTGCCAGTTCTTCTCATGTGCCCACTAAAAAAATGATGGATCCGAGAGCAATGAGATGTTGCATAGCTCAGCTAACACAAAGTATGGACCCCTAGGTCCCATCACTTGATATATTTTAAAAACATATATATTGTTACCAATAGTTACAGTGATATTATAAGTTATGGGTGACAAAACACAAAAGTTTTTTGCAGACTCCTCTTGAGTTTTGGAAATCCTAGCAAGGGCAAATTCCCTGGGGGCTTCCCTGGCACCTTCCCTGGTGGCTCAGATGGTAAAGAGTCTGCCTGCAATACGGGGGACCTGGGTTCAATCCCTGGGTGGGGAAGATCCCCTGGAGGGGGGCATGGCAATCCACTCCAGTATTCTTGCCTGGAGAATCCCATGGATAGAAGAGCCTGGTGGGCTACAGTCTATGAGGTCACAAAGAGTCAGACACAACTGAGTAACTTTCACTTTCTCACTTAATTTAAAATCTTAATTATGAAACCCTCAGATACAAAGAAAACAGAAACATGAGTATATATTACTTATTCATCTGTCCTCACAATTTTTTGTCCTTTTCAAAACACCTTTAATCTGATCAAATGAAATGAATCAACCCCCAAAGCACACACACATCCAATTCATTGCATATTTGCTTTAAATGACTGTTATTGCTTTCATTAGACTATAACCTACTTAGTGCGTACTGTGTGTCAGGCACTGTGTCAACGACTCCAAATGCATGACCTCACTGAACACTCTCAACAGTTCTCAGAGGTAAGTCCCATGATCATCTCCATCTTACACAGGAGACACTAGGGTTCAGAGGAATAATTCAACTAAGGTCACACAGCCAGTCAGTGGGGGAGCCATGATAGTAGTAAGCCCCTGTATGCCTTGCCCCACAAGAAAAAAGGAAAGCAGTAGTACAGATGATACAAAACAACAAAAGGTCTCCAAGCCCTTTAGGTTTGGCTTTGGAAGGCAGTTCATGATTTTTGGCAGCAGAACAGCCTCCCTAATTAAGTTTGTTTAGGTCACCATTAAAACGACTCTGCTGGTGCTGAACTCATGTCTGCTGGGGCCACTACGAAAGAAGGCCTGACCTTGTTTTAAAAGAACAGATGAATAATCCAAAGTTAACAGGATCTCAAAGAGTAAAAAAGTGATATGAGGTCAGAGCAAAGCTGGAAGTCTGAGCAGTCCGCAGAGTGGTTTGGTGTTCACATCTTGAATAGAAGCACTTGCTTTCATACTGAAAGCTCCTACTTCTAGCCAATTTATCACTTTCATCTTCATGCTCCGCACAGATTTACTCTTTATAGTCATATCCATGTCATCTAATGACAAGATGCGATAACTAATCTGAGCTTGTGCCTGACCCCTAATAGTCCCATGCTGAAACTCTATTAGATTCTACATTGATAGCTCCTTCTGACTCCAATCTACCAGCTTATCACTGAGCCAAAGAGTACAAGTCCCTCAAGAGCAAAGCAATTTATTTAAATAACACAGTTAAGTAGATGGGAAAGCGTGTTGCATTCAGTAAGTCAACATTCTCCTGCGAAAAGCAAAAAGTCCAGTGTAGCCACTCCTGATACAGTAATATAACTGTCACACACCCCTCTGCCCCCACTTCAGTCCTTCCATTGGGTCGTTTCCCCATTCATCTCAATGGAACCAGCTAAACTGGTTTCTGAAAGATATATTTTCAAGAGGGTGGTAGTCTTTCTATGGGGAAAACCCAGACTTTGGCTTACTGAGCTCAACACCCAAGGACCTCACTTAAGAATCCCCAGGACAGTCAGAGGCTGAGAACGGACACATCTGTGTCCCCCAGATGGTGCAGCAGAGCAAAAAGCGTGAGCTTCCCAAGGTGTAAAGAACAGCCTGGACTCCTTCCTCTTCAGAAAGATGCTTGGGGCTGGTGCACTGGGACAATCCAGAGGGATGGTACAGGGAGGGAGGAGGGAGGGGGGTTCAGGATGGGGAACACGTATATACCTGTGGTGGATTCATGTTGATGTGTGGCAAAACCAATACAATATTGTAAAGTAATTAACCTCCAATGAAAATAAATAAATTTATATTTTAAAAAAATAAAGTTAAAAAAAAAAAAAAGATTAAAGGGATCCTGCTTACCAGGTAATGAGTAAGATCTTTCCCCTTAGAGAAAGTGGGAGAATCTACTGTTTCTAAGGTCATGTTTACATCTTCCCCTTGCAGTGGTTGGGGGTGCCTCGACTGTAAGACTGCAATAATCTGTGAACGTGGAAATGCAGTCTACTCAAGCAGACCTTGAACTGCCATCCATTCCTTTCAAGTGATGGCAGTTTAATTGGCTGTGTGATGAGGCTGCCTAGGCACCCAGTGTAGCCTGCTCTCAGGGGAGAGCCATTTATAGTGTCTTTGAAGCCCACCAGAAATGGTGTCAACACACCACAAGAAGGGCTGAGCCGACCGCCGCTGCCAGGTTGACTGAAGCTGAAGAGAGTCAGTCAGGCCATAAATCTTTTGAAAGAAGCCTGGGTGATGGACAGGCTTTGAGAAATGTGTTCTGAGGATTCTGCCAGGAGAGTAGGCTCTGTATGCAGGCCTGAACAAACTTGTGTTACTCTTTCCTTTTCTCATGGCTCATTCTCTTCCTCAAAATATTTCCTTTCAAGCACTCTTCCTTTCGTCCCACATCTGAAAAAGAAAATGCTCCTTTCCAAGGAAAACTCTTTCACCAATTCGCATCGCAACCCTCCTCCTCTGTGGATTCTTTGTATGAATTAGCCAGCCTCTCCCACATTTCCAGAGTTTCCCTCTCCACAGGCCCCTTCCTCTCTGGCTTCAAAGATGCTGCCTCCAGAATCCACCCTTCAGGCCCCTGGGCCCTCTAGTTGCTGAGGCTCATTCATCTCCCCTCCATCGCCACACTCACCCTTGTGTATCTTTGAGATCCGACTTTTGCTCCCACCATTTTACCAAAAGTATTATGTAGGGAGGTATTGAATGCATCGAAATCAACAATATAGTGGACATTTTCTTCATGCTTATTCACTTGACCTTTCTCCAATTGTTGTTTAAAAGAATTGGCTACCCATTGACATATATACACCGCTGTGTGTAAAATAGCTAGTTAGTGGGAAGCAGCTTTATAGCACAGGGAGCTCAGCTTGGGGCTGATGACTTAGAGGGGTGAGAAGGGGGAATGGGAGAAAGGCTCAAGAGGGAGGGAATATATGTATACATACAGCTGATTCACGTTGTCGAACAGCAGAAACTAACACAACATTGTAAAGCAGTTATCCTTCAGTTAAAAAATAAATTTTAAAAAAGAGAGGGGAGGAGACAAAAAAAAATTGACTACCAATTTGATCATCAGAGCTATCTAAGGAAATAAATCTATGTCATTATTCCGGTGCATCTCAATCTTCAGTGTCTCCATAATGCCTACTGACTAAAGAGCAAATTCCTTAGTCTGGCATTTCAGCCCATAATCTCTTTCCCATCCCTCACTCCCCACTCCTCCCTGGCATATATCTTTTACTCTAGCCTTCCTGTTTCCAGGACACACTGTGACCATATTATTTTATTTTGGTAAGAACACTTAACATGAGATCTACCCTCTTAACAACTTTTAAGTATATATACAGTGTTTTTGGAGGAGGGCATGGCAACCCACTCCAATATCCTGGAGAATCCTATGGACAGTTGAGCCTGGCAGGCTACACTCTGTAGGGTCACAAATAGTTGGACATGGCGTGCTGTGATTCATGGGGTCGCAAAGAGTAGGACACAACTGAGCGACTGAACTGAACTGAACTGAAGCTACTTAGCACGCAGAGTACACAGCGTTTTTCACTCTAGGTGCAATCTTGTACAAATCTCCAGAACTTATTTATCTTGCATAAAAATGTTTGTACCCTTTAACCATCATCTATCCATTCCCCTTCCCCCCAGCCCTGACAACCACCCTTCCATTCTTTGATTCTATGACTTTAGATACCTCATCATGCAGTATTTGTCTTCTGTGATTGGCTTATTACACTCAGTATAATGTCTTTAAGGTTCATCCATGTTGTCACATTGTGAAATGTTCTTTTCAAGGACTGAATAGTATTTCATTCATGTATGTATCACATTTTCTTTATCTGTTGATAGACATTTAAGTTGTTTCAATTTCTTGGCTATGGTGACTAATGCTGGAATGAACATGTGGGTGCAGATATCTCTTTGAGATCTTGATTACCATTCTTTTAGATCAACACACAGAGGTGAGCTTGCTGGATCATATGGCAGTTCTATTTTTAACTTTCTGAGGAACCTCCATACTGTTTTCCACAATGGCTGTACCATTTTGCATTCCCACCAACAGTGCATGAGTGGTCCCTTTTCTCCACATTCTCACCAACACTGGTTGTGCCTTTTGGTGGTTTTTTTCTGTAATAGTCATCCTGACACTGACTATTTTTGACTGCACAACATTGCTCACACAATCCCCTCCATTTATAATGCCCTCTCTCATATATTGTCTCTCTAACCACAATTTAATAAATGTTTCTTGAGCACCTGTTTTGTGCCAGAGCTGGATCAGACATCACTTCCTTTGTGAAGTTTTATCTGGTCCTACAGACAGTGAATCCCCACAGAATTTTGTTTTCCTTTTCTGTGTTTTCCTTGTGGAAATCACACTCTACAAAGACCTGAAAGATTGTTTTAACCCACAGTTAACTCATATGCTCTATAAGAACAGAGACCATGTCTTTGTAATCCTGCAGTATCTCAGCACAATACATCTTCAGAATACACTTTCAATAATTTTCTGTCAAATAAATTCAGACCATGCAATTAATAGATTCCCAATCACAATTCCAATAATTTCTCTGAGATGTTAATCCTACTGAATCCTTGCTCTCCCCAGATTCAGCAAGACAAATGTGCTCCTATTCGCTCCTCTACAGGGTAAGAATAGTGAGGCATTAGAAACGCTATATGCCAGCAACTAAACAGGACATATGTGAGTGATACCTTAAAAGGGCATGTTATTTCAAAAAAAAAAAAAAGTACCAACACCAAAGCTGCAGAGATGATAAGATGCCAGCAATGTCATATGCCAAACACTGAAGGCAAAGGTGTGAGTGCAGCATGGTTTAGGGGATGAGGAAAGCATGTGGATCTTCTGAAAATGTACCTAGAATCCCCTATGTAGAAGCCTGGCACTAGCATCATCCTCATGAAGATACTGAGGATCTAGAAAAATCCTTAGATCTGAGGCCTTTGTATTTGGGGCAGCAGTGATTTACCTGAAAAATAAAAAGCTGCCAGTAAGTGGCTGTTTAGAAGGAGATAAAAAGGCTGAAACATCAAAAACACCTTTGTTTCATGGAAATAACACTAATTTAATGAAAGGGGGAAGCAGGCTTTAGAGAAGAAAAAAAAAATTGCTCCACCAAAACGTAGATAACAAACAGCTCCTTTTCCCTAGAGTTGAAAGTGAGGAAAATGAGTAGCCAGGGTACCTCAAGGGCAAAGGAGCATGTTTGGGGTTTGTTACTGTTATTATGTTAAGGTGGTAGCTAACTGTGTGCCTCTCATTTCTGGAATGGGAACAATGTTTCTGGGAAACATCATGGAGTGGTAGAAAGATCACAGGCTTTGAGGCAGATCAATCTCAGTTCAAATTCTAGCCTTGTGCTTATTAACTGTACTTTAGACAAGCTATTTAAGTCCTGTGAGTCTCAGTCTTCTCAATTGTAAAACAGGGGTCATCATACCTAATTAGCAGGGTGGTGTGGCTCAGAGGTTAAAGTGTCTGCCTGCAATGTGGGAGACCTGGGTTCGAACCCTGGGTCGGGAAGATTCCCCTGGAGAAGGAAATGGCAACCCACTCCAGTATCCTCGCCTGGAGAATCCCATAGATGGAGAAGCCTGGTGGGCTACAGTCCACGGGGTCACAAAGAGTCAGACACGACTGAGTGACTTCACTTCACTCACTTTGAGGGCAAAGGATAATAAGAACAGCATTTAATAGGAGACAGGCACTATAAGTTTACTTCCCATGTATTATTATCTCGCCTGTGTTATAACACAATCCTCTGAACTAAGTGCTACTAGCTTCCCCATTTTGCAGATGAGGAAAGAGGGGCTCTGAATGGTTAAGTGGTTTATCCAAGATCATACCGCTAATGGATGACACAGCTAGGACTGAAACTCAAATCAGGATGTTATCTTATTCACTACAACAGTCAGCCTTGCTAGAAACCGTCTCCAAAAGTTGGCACACCCATCCCCAGGGCTGGGAACTGGGGCAGTTCTCAGGCTATCTTTTGCTTCCAGACCATTGTTCCTCTGCCATATCTCTCAAGAAAACTATTCTATTCCCAGCTGTCTTGATGAATCTAGCAAGAATTTTGGTTAGTAGCCCCTGAACTGATTTTGGTGTTGACCATCTGGTGATGTACATGTGTAGAGTCTTCTCTTGTGTTGTTGGAAGAAGGTGTTTGCTATGACCAGTGCATTTTCTTGGCAAAACTCTATTAGTCTTTGCCCTGCTTCATTCTGCATTCCAAAGCCAAATTTACCTGTTACTCCAGGTGTTTCTTGACTTCCTACTTTTGCATTCCAGTCCCCGGATGCAGCATGCTTGGGGCTGGTGCATGGGGATGACCCAGAAAGATGTTATGGGGAGGGGAGGTGGGAGGGGGGTTCATGTTTGGGAATGCATGTAAGAATTAAAGATTTTAAAATTTAAAAAAAAAAAAAAGAAAAGGACATCTTTTTTGGGTGTTAGTTCTAAAAGGTCTTGTAGGTCTTCATAGAACCATTCAACTTCAGCTTCTTCAGCGTTACTGGTTGGGCATAAACTTGGATTACCGTGATATTGAATGGTTTGCCTTGGAGACTAACAGAGATCATTCTGTCGTTTTTGAGATTGCATCCAAGTACTGCATTTCAGACTCTTTTGTTGACCATGATGGCTACTCCATTTCTTCTGAGGGATTCCTGCCCACAGTAGTAGATAAAATGGTCATCTGAGTTAAATTCACCCATTCCAGTCCATTTAAGTTTGCTGATTCCTAGAATGTCGATGTTCACTCTTGCCATCTCCTGTTTGACCACTTCCAATTTGCCTTGATTCATGGACCTGACATTCCAGGTTCCTATGCAATATTGCTCTTTACAGCATCAGATCTTGCTTCTATCACCAGTCACATCCACAGCTGGGTATTGTTTTTGCTTTGGCTCCATCCCTTCATTCTTTCTGGAGTTATCTGTTCACTGATCTCCAGTAGCATATTGGGCACCTACTGACCTGGGGAGTTCCTCTTTCAGTATCCTATCATTTTGCCTTTTCATACTGTTCATGGGGTTCTCAAGGCAAGAATAATCAAGGATAATCACAATGGTGTTATCATTCATCTAGAGCCAGACATCCTGGAATGTGAAGTAAAGTGGGCCTTAGAAAGCATCACTATGAACAAAGCTAGTGGAGGCAATGGAATTCCAGTTGAGCTGTTTCAAATCCTGAAAGATGATGCTGTGAAAGTGCTGCACTCCATATGCCAGCAAATTTGGAAAACTCACCAGTGGCCACAGGACTGGAAAAGGTCAGTTTTCATTCCAACTCCAAAGAAAGGCAATGCCAAAGAATGCTCAAACTACCACACAATTGCACTCATCTCACATGCTAGTAAAGTAATGCTCAAAATTCTCCAAGCCAGGCTTCAGGAATATGTGAACTATGAACTTCCTGATGTTCAAGCTGGTTTTAGAAAAGGCAGAGGAACCAGAGATCAAATCGCCAACATCCTCTGGATCATGGAAAAAGCAAGAGAGTTCCAGAAAAACATCTATTTCTGCTTTATTGACTATGCCAAAGCCTTTGTGTGGATCACAATAAACTGTGGAAAATTCTGAAAGAGATGGGAGTACCAGACCACCTGACCTGCCTCTTGAAAAATCTGTATGCAGGGCAGGAAGCAACAGTTAGCACTGGACATGGAACAACCGACTGGTTCCAAATAGGAAAAGGAGGACGTCAAGGCTGTATATTGTCACCCTGCTTCTTTAACTTATATGCAGAGTACATCATGAGAAACGCTGTACTGGAAGAAACACAAGCTAGAATCAAGATTGCCGGAGAAATATCAATAACCTCATATATGCTGATGACACCACCCTTATGGCAGAAAGTGAAGAGGAGCTAAAGAGCCTCTTGATGAAAGTGAAAGTGGTGAGTGAAAAAGTTGGCTTAAACCTCAACATTCAGAAAGAGGAGGGTGAAAAATTTGGCTTAAAGCTCAACATTCAGAAAAACGACGATCATGGCATCTGGTCCCATTAGTTCATGGGAAATAGATGGGGAAACAGTGAAAACAGTGTCAGATTTTATCTTTGGGGACTCCAAAATCACTGCAGATGGTGACTGCAGCCATGAAATGAAAAGACGCTTACTCTTTGGAAGAAAAGTTATGACCAACCTGGATAGCATATTCAAAAGCAGAGACGTTACTTTGCCGACTAAGGTCTGCCTAGTCAGGGCTATGGTTTTTCCAGTAGTCATGTATGGATGTGAGAGTTGGACTGTGAAGAAAGCTGAGCACCGAAGAATTGATGCTTTTGAACTGTGGTGTTGGAGAAGACTCTTGAGAGTCCTTTGGACTGCAAGGAGATCCAGCCAGTCCATTCTGAAGCCTGGGATTTCTTTGGAAGGAATGATGCTAAAGCTGAAACTCCAGTACTCTGGCCACCTCATGCAAAGGGTTGATTCATTGGAAAAGACTCTGATGCTGGGAGGGATCGGGGGCAGGAGGAGAAGGGGACAACCGAGGATGAGATGGCTGGATGGCATCACGGACTTGATGGACGTGAGTCTGAGTGAACTCCGGGAGTTGGTGATGGACAGGGAGGCCTGGCATGCTGCGATTCATGGGGTTGCAAAGAGTCCAACACGACTGAGCGACTGAACTGAACTGAACTGAGACCCTGAACTTTGCGTTTCAAAGCCGCTGGTTGTGTCTTATCCTAGTAACTCAATAGTAGTAGTAGTAGTGACAATAACAGTAATAATAGCTCACTTTTATTGATGGCTTGCTATGCACCAGGCATTGCACTAAACACTTCATATGAATGAGCTTATTTAATCTTTATAATGACTCTGTGGTGTGGGTACTATTATTCAATAAGATAATGAATGTTAAGTCCCTGGCACAGAGTAAGCTCAATAACTGCTGGTTCTTACTCTGAATATTACTTCTCAGTAGGTCTGCAGAATGCAAAGCACTCACAGAAGGGATGGGCAATCTTGTTTACATTAAGAGTAACTGTCCGTTCAGTCCCTTCAGTCGTGTCCAACTCTGTGCGACCTCATGGACTGTAGCCCACGAGGTTCCTCTGTTGATGGTGATTCTCCAGGCAAGAATATTAGAGTGGGTTGCCATTCCGTTCTCCATGGGATCTTCCTGACTCAGGGATCGAACTGGCATCTCTTATGTCTCAGCATTCCAGGTGGATTCTTTACTACTGAGCCACCAAGGAAGCCCCACTAAATAGGTGAGGTTTTATGGGAAAGAAATATAAGAAATCCAGTTGACTTGCTTTTACAATAAAAGGTAAAACTCTGTTCAATAAATAAAAGTCAATAAAGAAAACTTTGCTAGCATTCTATGTCAACACAAATGATAGAAGAACTAAGAGAAAGTAGACTCAAGGAAATAGGAACTTTCAAAGAAGAGGGTTCTACAGATGCAGAGCCCTGTAGAGCCCTATCCATCCTTCCCTTCAGCGAAATTTCATTGAGCTCATAGCCTCTCTGAAGCCCATCCTTGGCACTCTTACCTTGGGAAGAAGAGGGAGAAAGAACAAAATCAAGCCAGAGAGAGGAGAGAAATTGAGCAGAAAGAGAAACAAATGAAAACAGTCAGTGTGCTCTGCCTGACCATTTCTCAGCTGCTGTTTTCAGAAGCCTTTACCACTATACCCTCTCCAGCTTCGCCACCTTCCCATCATCTCCAGTTGGCACTCAGCAAGCCAGACACATGAAGATCAGCAACTTGCTTCACTAACTTCCTCTCAAACTTAATCTCAATCAATTCAAAAGTGGTATAGACTCCATCCCTTCTCCCATTGCTCTCATCCTCCCAACTCCTCCTCCTGGAGATTAGGTGTCTGCACAAAGCATCTCTCCCTCTCAAAGGCTATCTCAGGGCCCTGAGGCCGGCCTTTCAACTCCCCCGAGGTCTCTTTTGAATTCATGCAACATTCATGTTGAACTCGACTTGAAGAAGTTTTCTGTATGTGTGTATGGGTCAGTGCAGGAGGAGAAAGGTAAGAACTCAGAAAATTGCTTCAGGTTGTGTTAAAAAATAAAGCCCAGGGTCACACCCAAGTGATGGGTCAGAGGTTTCTTATATTTGCACTATGATATAAACAGAGTTTCTCTTTGTTCTTAATTCTTCTCTGTGACAGCAGAAATAGAATTATTTTTCCCAGACAGTCTCTATTTTCAGTTCAAGTCTTTGATGCACTAACCTACTTTACTTCTCTCTGAGAAAGTGATACTATGATACATGATAAGCCTTCCAGAGATTCTAAGCACTAGGATTCAAGCGCACTGATGGAGCATGGAAACAAGTGGATATTTCTAATCAGTATGTGAATAAAGCATATTAGTCATCAGAATACCAAGGTCATGAACTGCTACATGGAAAACCTGCCGTCATACATTGTGCCTGTGGAATATTCACGATAAATGGTGAAACTTTTCTCAAAGTGAAATTTCTTTTTCAGTCAGAAGGAACATCTGTTGGACAAGTAATTTTCTAGAAGGAATGGAATTTTACACCTGTCACAGAGACCATTCCCTGTTAGGCTTTTTAAATTAGAAAAGGTTAATTAGTTCATGTCTGGTTATAACGACTTCATTGAGGCTTCTTGTGAAATCTGATTAGAAGGCAAATACCTGAAAGAAGAGCACATGTGGTGTTTGGCAAAGAAGAGTAGTGAGTTAACAGTAAATGATTTAGAGAGCTGGCTGGTATTAAACATACATTACTGAGGCTTCTTCTTTACATCTAAGAAATTTAAAAGCTGAAAATCTTAAAGAATTTTTCAATTTTAGGCATGATACAAATCAGTCTTATTCAGACCATATTGGGGTAATTTTTGTTTGTTTTGAAAAACACTCACTCATTTAACAATTGAGGTTAAAAGACCATGAGGCTCTAAGTATTGCTTCCATTTCCAAAATTATAGGAATTATGGGACACTGACCAGATGATGTGGCTCCCATGGCCCATCAAATTGCAACCAATGTTGGCAGGTTCTTCATTTTTCTATCCCCTTGCCAGCTGCTCAGTTGGCTACTACATTCAACTTTGGCCTATGTCTACAACATACACGAATGGGCTTCCCTTCAAGGGCTTGATTAATAGCTTTCAGCATCTGTTCAGATTCCAAGCATCAAGTACTAAATCCAGAGGCGGACTGGCTGCATTGTTCTACTTGTAGAAAATGAAAACACAGGAATGCACTCTCAACTAGTGAACTTAAGAACCACTGCTGGCTTAAAATAAAGAACTTGAAGGGTCCTTCTTATCTGCATGTGTGTGTGTGTGTGCACGTGCATACACATATGTATACACACATTTGTTTCTAAGTGCATAGAAAAAGATCTGAAAATATTCACATCAAATGTACATTAATATGTTAATGGTTACCCACTAAGACTGGGATAAAAGGTGACAATTGAGGAGCTTTCACTCTTTATATCATACTAACTTCCATTTTGTTTTCCCATCATCATTGAAGGATCTGGGGATATAAATAAATCATAATTATAGGTCTCAGTTTGATTGGAGAAAATTGAGAAGGGAAGCATAAACTTTCTGTGCATTTTGTAAAATATAATCATCACAAGGTCAAAGACCTTGTCTGTTTTGTTCACCACCACATCCCCAACAGCTATCACTTTTGCCTGGCCTATAGTAGGTATTCAATGAATAATTTGTTGAATGATTAAATGAATAAATGTTTGAATCAAAAGACAAAGGGAGCCCTTCAGAGATCTATATGGTGAAAGAGCAGGGGATATGCCATGTAGAAGAAAAGACAAACATGGTTTAAAAGGGAAAAAAATTGTACTGGGGAGTCAAGGGAGCTGGATCTAATTGACAGTTAGATCTAATTGACTTTGGACAGGTCCTCTCTCTAGGACTCAAAGTCCTCATTTGTAAAGCAAGAGGATTAGGGTCAACTTATAGTATTCAAATTGTTTATAACAATGGACCCATATTACTTAAAAGAAATCCAAGAAGATGTAAAATAATTACAAATGTAAAAATTCATACAGTTGTCTGAGATGATGTACACCTAGTTAGTGCTAATGATGGTTACTTACGGAGAATTTTTTGCTTCACTTTCCTCAACTACTTGAACATTTTATAATAATCGTGTATAGTTTATATAAAAACAATCATCACTGTGCTATTTTAAAGTGATGAGCAGCCTATGAAAACAAAATAAACAAATAAATGAAGCATTGCAATTAGCCAACAGGATAAAAAGGGAGACCCTGACGGTTACAATCCCTCATGGTAAGAACAAGCCTCCTCCAGACTTGGCACCTGTCTGGAAAAGATCAAAGTGTTCTACATGCTCCTGATGAGACCACCACTCCACCTCCCCCTATGCACTACATAAGACCATTCTCAAGAAGAAGCTACATTTAAAATCTGCCCATTTGTCCCCAGCCAAGAGCTCAGAGGGACTCATCATGCTCTAAATGCCTATCCACATCAATCATCACAAAAAGTTCCAACCACCTACATCATCCAATATTACTCACATTCTTTTAAAAATATTTTAAAATTTCTTTTATTTAAGTATAGTTGATTTACAAGGTTGTGATAGTTTCTGCTGTACAGCAAAGTGTGTGTATATATAATACAATGTAATATGAAAAAGAATGTGTGTGTGTGTGTGTGTATATATGTATATATATATTCTTCTCTATTATGGCTTAGCACACAATATTGAATGTAATGTCCTGTGTTATACAATAGGACCTTGTGGTTTATCTAGCCTATATATAATACTTTGCATCTGCTAATCCCAACTCCCAATCCATCCCTCCCCCACCCCCTTCTCCCTTGGCAACCACAAGTCTGTTCACTATACCTGATCACTAACATTCTTTCTCACATCGAAATGAATCCCTACACTTCCTAATCTGGCTCCATCTACCACCCCTCCCCACACCCCCAAACCCTTTTCTCCTGCTCTTTGCAAAATTCCCAAAACCTTCAACTTCTCCAAAACCTCGCTTGAACTTTTTGCTGTATCAAAAACTTGGCTCCCCTCTGTGGATCTTGCTTCCTGTAAAGTCTTCTCAAGTGGTGGCCATTTTTTCTCATGTCCAACAGACCACTGAACACAGAGGCGGGGTATATATCCTTGCTCTACCTTGAACTTTCTGTCCGTGGGTTCCCCCCTAAACCCCCTGGCCTAGCTCCTTTCAATCAGTTTGCTATCAGACTATATCGCCTACCACACCTCTTTATTGCAGTTATCTGCCAGAAAATTTGGAAAACTCAGCAGTGGCTGCAGGACTGGAAAAGGTCAGTTTTCACTCCAATCCCTAAGAAAGGCAATGCCAAAGAATGCTCAAACTACCGCACAATTGCATTCATCTCACATGCTAGCAAAGCAATGCTCAAAATTCTCCAAGTCAGGCTTCACCCGTGAACTTCCAGATGGTTAAGCTGGTTTTAGAAAAGGCAGAGGAACCAGAGATCAAATTGCCAACATCTGCTGGATCATCGAAAAAGCAAGAGAGTTCCAGAAAAACATCTATTTCTGCTTTATTGACTATGCCAAAGCCTTTGACTGTGTGGATCACAATAAACTGTGGAAAATTCTTAAAGAGATGGGAATCCCAGACCACCTGACCTGCCTCCTGAGAAATCTGTATGCAGGTCAAGAAGCAACAATTAGAACTGGATATGGAACAACAGACTGGTTCCAAATAGGAAAAGGAGTAAGTCAAAGCTGTATATTGTCACCCTGCTTATTTAACTTATATGCAGAGTACGTCATGTGAAATGCCGGGCTGGATGAAGCACAAGCTGGAATCAAGACTGCTGGGAGAAATATCAATAACCTCAGATATGCAGATGGCACCACCCTTATGGCAGAAAATGAAAAAGAGCTAAAGAGCCTCTTGATGAAAATGAAAGAGGAGAGTGAAAAAATTGGCTTAAAACTCCATATTCAGAAAACGAAGATCATGGCATCCAGTCTCATCACTTCATGTCAAATAGATGGGGAAGCAATGGAAACAGTAACAAGCTTTATTTTGGGGGGCTCTAAAATCACTGCAGATGGTGACTGCAGCCATGAAATTAAAAGACACTTGCTCCTTGGAAGAAAAACTATGACCAACCTAGAGAGCATATTAAAAAGAAGAGACATTACTTTGTCAACAAAGGTCCATCTAGTCAAAGCTATGGTTTTTCCAGTAGTCATGTATGGATGTGAGAGTTGGACTATAAAGAAAGCTGAGTGCCGAAGAATTGATGCTTTTGGACCGTGGTGTTGGAGAAGACTCTTGAGAGTCCCTTGGACTGCAAGGCGATCCAACCAGTCCATCCTAAAGGAGATCAGTCCTGGGTGTACATTGGAAGGACTGACGCGGAAGATGAAACTCCAATACTTTGGCCACCTCATGTGAAGAGTTGACTCATTGGAAAAGACTCTGATGCTGGCAGGGATTGGGGGCAGGAGGAGAAGGGGACGACAGAGAATGAGATGGCTGGATGGCATCACTGACTCTATGGACATGAGTATGAGTAAGCTCCGGGAGTTGGTGATGGACAGGGAAGCCTGGTGTGCTGCAGTCCATGGAGTCACAAAGAGTCAGATATGACTGAGTAACTGAACTGAACTGAACTGACCCTCCTCCTGTTCAAGTCGTCTTATTCATTGTTGATTTTAGCTCATGATTCACTGTCTTTCTGACAACCACTCATGTCATCATTCTTGGAGATTTCAATATCCATGTGGAGTCTATATGCATATATTTTCTACATTATAAATAATCCATGTAATACTCTGGCCCCTTACTTGCTTGACTTCTGCTCAAAGATCTTGTCCTCTTACCAATCCCAGCCACCAATGTGTGCTAAGTTGCTTTAGTCTTATTCAACTCTTTGCAATGCTATGGACTGTAGCCTACCAGGCTCCTCTGTCCATGGGATTTCCCAGGCAAGAATATGGAACAGGTTGCCATTTCTTTCTCCAGGGGATCTTCCTGACCCAGGGATTGAACCTGCATCTCTTACGTCTCCTATATTGGCAGCTTGGCCAGCCACTCATGCCCACTCTCCTCTTTTAGTTAAGAGATCACTTAACTTAGGTCCGTCAGGCTCTAATAAGTCTTATACACTTAACCATAAATTACATGGCCTTCCCATATAGGTAGTATGCAACACTATGCTTCCCTCCCCCTCTTTTGTTTTGTATAAACAACCTGTATGCATCTATTTGTATAAAGTGGTATAAACAAGTAAGCCAAAAGGCACATATGGGGAGGGCGCTCCTAAGATGGCAGAGGAATAGGACGGGAGACCACTTTCTCCCCCACAAATTCATTGAAAGAACATTTTAATGCTGAGCAAATTCCACAAAACAACTTCTGAATGCTGGCAGAGGACACAGACACCCAGAAAGACAGCCCATTATCTTCAAAAGGAGGTAGGAAAAATATAAAAGATAAAAAGAGAGACAAAAGAGGTAGGGATGGAGATCTGTCCTGGGAAGGGAGTCTTAAAAAAGAGAGTATTTCCAAACACCAGGAAACACTCTCCCCGGCAGGTCTGTGGCAAGTCTTGGGATCTCAGTGGGCAACAGAACCGGGAGGAAAAATAAATAATTAATTAAAACTCATAGATTACGTGCCTAAGGGCAACTCCCAGCAGAGAAGCAGCCCAGACCCTTGCATCCACCACTAGCAAGCAGGGGCTGGACGGGCTGAATTGCTTAGGGTAAGGACCAGGCCTGAATGCCCTGAGGGCAATCTGAGGGAACTAACTTGAGATAGCAACCCAGACTGTGGGATAGCCAGAGAGAGAGAGAGAGAGAGAGAGAGAGAGAGAGAGAGACAGAGACAGAGAGAGAGAACTATCCCGTGAAAAGCCCTAAACTAAAACACCACCATGCCCACTCACAGAACAAAGTACTGAGCAGAGCTAGCCACTGTGGACTGGCACATCCCCTGCTGGAGACAGGCAAGCAGGGGCAGCCAGAACCAGAAGGGGGCAATCACAGCCCCAGAGAGGCATCCTCTACCAAACTGCAAGCAAGCTTCATTGCTAACCAAGACTTCTTGGGATTCTGGGTGGTTGACACCCGCCAGGAGGGTTGCAGCCAGAGATCAGTTCCCCAGAAGAGACACAAGGCCCACCTGAGAAGGCGTGCACATTGTACACCCAGAAAACTGAGCAGCTGGGACGGGGGACGCGATAAGATGCAGCCTCTAACTGGGGGTGACTGCGCTCACCAAGCACCTGGTCAGCTGAGCTGCTTGGACCTGGAAAGGGCACAAAGCACAGGCCCAACCGAGTCTGCACCTTTGTGGAGTACCTGAGAACCTGAACCTGAGTGGCTTAGACCTGGGAATTGCATGCAACCCAGGGCCCACCCTCAGACAGTTCCCTGGCAGAGCAACCTAGAGCCTGAGCAGTGTAGACAGGGAAGGCACACACACCATGAGTGGGGGCAAACCCAGTGTGGCTGAAACACTGTGAGCACTCCCCACACATGCCAGTGATATTTGTTTGTGGTGTTCCTCCATCCCCACAGCAGGAGTGGACAAGTGAGCCTAAAAAACTGACCACCATCGCCCCCTTGTGTCAGGGCGGAAATTAGATGCTGAAGAGACCAGCAAACAGAAGAAGCTAAAACAGAGGGAACCACTTTGGAAGTGACAGATGCAATAGATTAAAACCCTGTAGTTAGCACCGACCACATAGGAAGGGGCCTATAGATCTTGAGAACTATAAGCCTAATCAAGGAACTATCTGAAAATGAACTGACCTCACACTGTCTGCAACAGCTTCAGAGAAAGTCCTAGATATAGTTTTACTATTATCATTTTTTTTATTTTTTAAATTTTTTAAAATTTTAAGTCCTTTATTACTCCTTTAATTTTCATTTTTATAACCTACTATTACCTTGTCAAAAAAAGACCTTACTTTTAAAGCAAACTTCATATATTTTATAATTTTTGTGACTTTGTTTTGTTTGTTTAATATTATGTTTTTGAGAATCTAACCTCTACTCTAGATTTTTAATCTTTGCTCTTTGGTATTTGTTATCAATTACTGTACCTTTAAGAACCCAGTCTTCAGTACCAATTTTTACTTGGGAGTGAGATAACTGGCTTGATTGCTTCCCCCCGCCCCCCCACCCCGCTCCTTTTGACTCTCCTTTTTCCCCACCAGGTCACCTCTATCTCCTCCCTCCCCTTCTCTTCTCTACCCAACTCTGTTAATCTCTTTGTGTGTTCCGGGCTGTGGAGTACACTTAGGGAACTGATTGCTGGCTGGATCTGTCTCTCTCCTTTTGATTCCCCCTTTTATCCCCCTGGCCACCTCTGTCTCCTTCCTCCCTCTTCTCTTCTCTGTCTAACTCCGTGAACATCTCTGAGGGATCCAGACTGTGGAAAGCACGTAGGGAAGTGATTACTGGCTAGTTTGCCCTCTCCCCTTTTGATTCCTCCTGTTCTCCTCCTGATCACCTCTATCTCCCTCCTCCCTCTTCTCTTCTCCATGTAACTCTGCGAACCTCTCCAGGAGTCCCTCACTGTGGATAAACTTTTCATCATTAACCTAGATGTTTTATCATCAGTGCTGTATAGATAGAGAAGTCTTGAGGCTACTGTGAGAATAAAACTGAAAACCAGAGGCAGGAGGCTTAAGTCCAAATTCTCAGAACACCAGAGAACTCATGACTCCAGGGAACATTAATTGATAGGAGCTCATCAAAAGCCTCTATACCTACACTGAAACCAAGCACCACCCAAGGGCCAACAAGTTCCAGAGCAAGACATACCACGCAGATTCTTTAGCAACACAGGAACATAGACCTGAGCTTCAACATACAGGCTGCCCAAAGTCACACCAAACCCATTGACATCTCAAAACTCACTACTGGACACTTCATTGCACTCCAGAAAGAAGAAATCCAGCTCCACCCACCAGAACACTGACACAAGCTTCCCTAGCCAGGAAAGCTTCACAAACCACCCATCCAACCCCACCCACAGCAAGGAACCTCCACAATAAAGAGGAACCACAAACTGCCAGAATATGGAAAGGCCACCCCAAACACAGCAATATAAACAAGATGAAAAGGCAGAGAAATACTCAGCAGGTAAAGGAACGGGATAAATGCCCACCAAACCAAACAAAAGAGGAAGAGATAGGGAATCTACCTGATAAGGAATTCTGAATAATGATAGTGAAAATGATCCAAAATCTTGAAAACAAAATGGAGTTACAGATAAATAGCCTGGAGACAAGGATTGAGAAGATGCAAGAAAGGTTTAACAAGGGCCTAGAAGAAATAAAAAAGAGTCAATATATAATGAATAATGCAATAAATGAGATGAAAAAAAAAACACGCTGGAGGGAACAAACAGTAGAATAATGGAGGCCATAAATCTAGCCTTGGTAAATTCAAAAAATTGAAATCATTCCATGCATCTTTTCTGACCACAATGCAGTAAGATTAGATGTCAATTACAGGAGAAAACCCGTTAATAATCCCAACATATGGAGGCTGAACAACACGATGCTAAATAACCAACAGATCACAAAAGAAATTTAAAAAGAAATGAAAATATGCATAGAAACAAATGAAAATGAAAACACAACAACCCAAAACCTGTGGGACACTGTAAAAGCAGTGCTAAGAGGAAGGTTCCTACCAATACAGGCTTACCTCAAGAAACAAGAAAAAAGTCAAATAAATAACCTAACTCTACACCTAAAGCAACTAGAAAAGGAAGTAATGAAGAACCCCAGGGTTAGTAGAAGGAAAGAAATCTTAAAACTTGGGGCAGAAATAGATACAAAAGAAACAAAACAGACCATAGCAAAAATCAACAAAGTCAAAAGTTGGTTCTTTGAGAAGATAAATAAAATTGACAAACCATTAGCCAAACTCATCAAGAAACAAAGGGAGACGAATCAAATCAACAAAATTAGAAATGAAAATAGAGAGCTCACAACAGACAACACAGAAATACAAAGGATCATAAGAGACTACTATCAGCAACTATATATCAATAAAATGGACAACTTGGAAGAAATGGACAAATTCTTAGAAAAGTACAACTTTCCAAAACTGAACCAGGAAGAAATAGAAAATCTTAATAGACCCATCACAAGCACGGAAATTGAAACTGTAATCAGGTACCTTCCAGCAAATTCTACCAGCTGAATTCTACCAAAAATTTAGAGAAGAGCTAACACCTATCCTACTCAAACTCTTCCAGAAAATTGCAGAGGAAGGTAAACTTCCAAATTCTTTCTATGAGGCCACCATCACCCTAGTACCAAAACCTGACAAAGATGCCACAAAAAAAGAAAACTACAGGCCGATATCACTGATGAACATAGATGCAAAAATCCTTAACAAAATTCTAGCAAACAGAATCCAACAACATATTAAAAAGATCATACATCATGACCAAGTGGGTTTTATCCCAGGGATGCAAGGATTCTTCAATATCCACAAATCAATCAATGTAATACACCACATTAACAAATTGAAAGATTAAAAACCATATGTTTATTTCAATAGATACAGAGAAAGCCTTTGGCAAAATTCAACATCCATTTATGATAAAACCCTCCAGAAAGCAGGAATAGAAGAAACATACCTCAACATAATAAAAGCCATATATGACAATCCCACAGCAAGCATTATCCTCAATGGTGAAAAATTGAAAGCATTTCCCCTAAAGTCAGGAACAAGACAAGGGTGCCCACTCTCACCACTTACTATTCAACATAGTTTTGGAAGTTTTGGCCACAGCAATCAGAGCAGAAAAATAAATAAAAGGAATCCAGATTGGAAAAGAAGAAGTAAAACTCTCACTGTTTGCTGATGACATGATCATCTACATAGAAAACCCTAAAGACTTTACCAGAAAATTACTAGAGCTAATCAATGAATATAGTCAAGTTGCAGGATATAAAATTAACATACAGAAATCCCTTGCATTCCTATACACTAACAATGAGAAAACAGAAAGGTACTAGAGCTAATCAATGAATATAGTAAAGTTGCAGGATATAAAATTAACATATAGAAATTCCTTGCATTCCTATACACTAACAGTGAGAAAACAGAAAGAGAAATTAAGGAAATAATTCTATTCACCATAGCAACAAAAAGAATAAAATACTTAGGAATATATCTACCTAAAGAAACAAAAGACCTATATATAGAAAACTATAAAACACTGGTGAAAGAAATCAAAGAGGACACAAATAGATGGAGAAATATACCATGTTCATGGATTAAAAGAGTTAATATAGTGAAAATGAGTATACTACCCCAAGCAATCTATAGATTCAATGCAATCCCTATCAAGCTACCAACAGTATTTTTCACAGAACTAGAACAAATAACTTCACAATTTGTATGGAAATACAAAAAACCTCGAATAGCCAAAACAATCTTGAGAAAGAAAAATGGAACTGGAGCAATTAACCTGCCTGACTTCAGAATCTACTACAAAGCTACAGTCATCAAGACAGTATGGTACTGGCACGAAGACAGAAATATCGATCAATGGAACAAAATAGAAAGCTCAGAGATAAATCCACGCACCCATGAACACCTTATCTTTGACCAAGGAAGCAAGAATATACAATGGAGAAAAAACAATCCCTTTAACAAGTGGTGCTGGGAAAACTGGTCAACCACTTGTAAAAGAATGAAACTAGAACACTTTCTAACATCATACACAAAAATAAACTCAAAATAGATTAAAGATCTAAACGTAAGACCAGAAACTATAAAGCTCCTAGAGGAAAACATGGGCAAAACACTCTCTGACATACATTACATCAGGATCCTCTATGACCCACCTCCCAGAGTAATGGAAATAAAAGCAAAAATAAACAAATGGGACCAAATTGAACTTAAAAGCTTTTGCATAACGAAGGAAACTATAAGCAAGGTGAAAAAACAGCCTTCAGAATGGGAGAAAATAATAGCAAATGAAACAACTGACAAAGAATTAATCTCAAAAATATACAAGCAACTCCTGCAGCTCAATTCCAGAAAAATAAACGACCCAATCAAAAAATGGGCCAAAGAACTAAACAGACATTTCTCCAAAGAAGACATACAGATGGCTAACAAACGTATGAAAAGATGCTCAACATCACTCATTATGAGAGAAATGCAAATCAAAACCACAAATGAGGTACCATTTCACGCTGATCAGGATGGCTGCTATCAAAAAGTCTACAAGCAATAAATGCTGGAGAGTGTGCGGAGAAAAAGGAACCCTCTTACACTGTTGGTGGGAATGCAAACTAGTACAGCCACTATGGAGAACAGTGTGGAGATTCCTTAAAAAACTGGAAATAGAACTGCCATATGACCCAGCAATCGCACTGCTGGGCATACACACGGAGGAAACCAGAATTGAAAGAGACACATGTACCCCAATGTTCATCGCAACATTGTTTATAATAGCCAGGATGTGGAAACAACCTAGATGTCCATCAGCAGATGAATGGATAAGAAAGCTGTGGTACATATACACAATGGAATATTACTCAGCCATTAAAAAGAATACATTTGAATCAGTTCTAATGAGGTGGATGAAACTGGAGCCTATTATACAGAGTGAAGTAAGCCAGAAAGAAAAACACCAATACAGTATACTAACACATATATACGGAATTTAGAAAGATGGTAATGATAACCCTGTATGCGAGACAGCAAAAGGGACACAGATGTACAGAACAGACTTTTGGACTCTGTGGGAGAGGGAGAGGGTGGGATGATTTGGGAGAATGACATTGAAACATGTATACTATCATGTAAGAAACGAATCGCCAGTCTAGGTTTGATACAGGATACAGGATGCTTGGGGCTGGTGCACTGGGATGACCCAGAGAGATGATATGGGAAGGGTGGTGGGAGGGGGTTCAGGGTTGGGAACTCATGTACACCTGTGGTGAAAAATAAAAAACGAAAAAAAATAGAAAGATGGTAATGATGACCCTATATGCAAGACAGCAAAAGAGACACAGATGTATAGAACAGTCTTTTGGACTCTGTGGGAGAGGGTGAGGGTGGGATGATTTGGGAGAATGGCATTGAAACATGTATAATATCATATGTGAAATGGATCACCAGTCCAGGTTCGATGCATGAGACAAGGTGCTCAGGGCTGGTGCACTGGGATGACCCTGAGGGATGGGATGGGGAGGGAGGTGAGAGTGGGGTTCAGGATGGGGAACACATGTACACCTGTGGCAGATACATGTCAATGTATGGCAAAACCACTATAATATTGTAAAGTAATTAGCCTCCAATTAAAATAAATAAATTTATATTTAAAAAGTGGCACATATGGGCCGCACTCAGCATAAAGCTAGCAGCTGTCTAGTTTCAACCAGGCAGCTATAACAATCCTGCTAAACCTGGGAGTCAGATCATGTCTCTCACGTTTTCAGAACTCTGCAATGGCTGCACTTTTAATTCAGGGTAAAAGCTTGTAAGTAAAAGGTCTGCAAGTCCCTTTAAAATCTGTCCCCCTTCTATTAATCTGGTCCCTTCCATTACTCTCCCTTTTATACACTCACTTAAGCCACATGCGCCCTACTTTGCTGCCACTCAAACTTCCATATAGGCCTCCAGCAAGTCTTTTCACTCAGTGCTCTCTGTTGCATTGAGAGCTCACACCCAGTGCAAGTTCCCAAAAGCTTCCATGGCTTTACGCTGAGGGTGGCTCATATGTGCCTTTTGGTTTACTTGTTTATACCACTTTATACAAACAGATGCATACAAACTGTTTATATAAAAAAAAAAGAGGGGAAGGGAAACATAGTGTAACACACTACCTATATGGGAAGGCCACATAATTTATGGTTAAGAGTCTGACAGACCTAAGTTAAGTGATCGAATCGCTTAAAGGTAAAGAAAAAAAAAATGACCAATCTGATTCTAAAAAATCACTCCTCATCCCCTGCCCAGGCCTCTGTTTTCTCATCTGCAAAGTGTGAAAATAACCATATCAAACACATTACTAAATCATATAATGCATGCAAGGTGCTTGCTACATAGCAAGCATTTAGTAAATATCAGACATTATTATTATTAATCAATGAAGTGTAAAAGAAGTTTAAGTACTGAGATTCCAAGAGTAATTATTTTGAGGTATAACCCAGAAGAAGGTAGCCTGGTATTTGAGTGAACAAACTTTCCTTTAGTACAAATTTGGGCTTTAAAACTTCTTAACAGACTTCACATCACACATTTGTACAGCCCTAGGATTTCACCAAATGCAGTCAGGAAATGACGTTGTTTGTTTAGGTCTCTCTCACACTAATACTCTCTGTGTCTCAGTGTTGTATGCCTCATAGCAACAGTGAACTGACACAGTCTTGAGTTTGGCAATGGGCTTGCTTCATGAGAAAAGTTCCCCTAGCAAGTACTGCCACCTCCAAACACCTCCTCAAATAAACCCAGTTCCTGCTCCCCAAACACTCCAATATCAGGATTTATTTGGCCTTCAAACAAGGGGAAAAAATCCTTTGCTTTTCTCTCAAAGCCATCAAACTCACAAAAATTTTAATCTATAAAAACAAAACTAAGTAAGTAAGTAAGAGAAGTCGCTCAGTCGTGTCCGACTCTATGCGACCCCATGGACTATCAGACTCTTCTGTTCATGGGATTTTCCAGGCAATAGTACTGGAGTGGATTGCTATTAAAAGCTGGTCTCAAAACTCCAAACAGAGCATGACAGGACCACTGACAAGGTAACTGTGACAATCTCCCCTCGGTAGAAGTGTGAGAAAATTGTAGTGAGAAACTACAGACCCTCAGAGGGTTCATGCTACTACCTAGGGCAAAGAGGCAGAATTAGTCTTAAATAGAAAATCCGTTATTTTGACAGTCAGGACAGAGACATCTTCTAATTCTAAAAGCAAAGTAAGCAGACATAAGATAAATGAAAAGGATACCCGGATATCATGCAGGTGTTTAAAAATGGATGAAAATATATTTGATTTTTTTTTAAGACTTCAGAAAATGTGACAATATTGTTTTCAGAACTTTGTGTGGTCTTTGGTAGGAGTGCGCCCTCTAGTGACGCTAGCAATGACTTGCAAGTGAATAGGCACCTAGTTCAGCTTAGTTCAGTTTTCTCGCTCAGTCTTGTCCGACTCTTTGCGACCCCATGAATCACAGCACGCCAGGCCTCCCTGTCCATCACCACCTCCCGGAGTTCACTCAGACTCACGTCCATCGAGTCCGTGATGCCATCCAGCCATCTCATCCTCGGTCGTCCCCTTCTCCTCCTGCCCCCGATCCCTCCCAGCATCAGAGTCTTTTCCAATGAGTCAACTCTTCACATGAGGTGGCCAAAGTACTGGAGTTTCAGCTTTAGCATCATTCCTTCCAAAAGAAATCCCAGGGCTGATCTCCTTCAGAATGGACTGGTTGGATCTCCTTGCAGTCCAAGGGACTCTCAAGAGTCTTCTCCAACACCACAGTTCAAAAGCATCAATTCTTCGGTGCTCAGCTTTCTTCACAGTCCAACTCTCACATCCATACATCACCACTGGAAAAACCATAGCCTTGACTGGACGGACCTTTGTGGGCAAAGTAATGTCTCTGCTTTTCAATATGCTATCTAGGTTGGTCATAACTTTCCTTTCAAGGAGTAAACGTCTTTTAATTTCATGGCTGCAGTCACCATCTGCAGTGATTTTGGAGCCCCCCAAAATAAAGTCTGACACTGTTTCCACTGTTTCCCCATCTATTTCCCATGAAGTGATGGGACCAGATGCCATGATCTTCGTTTTCTGAATGTTGAGCTTTAAGCCAGCTTTTTCTCCCTCCTCTTTCACTTTCATCAAGAGGCTTTTTAGTTCCTCTTCACTTTCTGCCATAAGGGTGGTATCATCTGCATATCTGAGGTTATTGATATTTCTCCCAGCAATCTTGATTCCAGCTTGTGCTTCTTCCAGCCCAGTGTTTCTCATGATGTACTCTGTATAGAAGTTAAATAAGCAGGGTGACAATATACAGCTTTGACGTACTCCTTTTCCTATTTGGAACCAGTCGGTTGTTCCATGTCCAGTTCTAACTGTTGCTTCCTGACCTGCATATAGGTTTCTCAAGAGGCAGGTCAGGTGGTCTGTATTCCCATCTCTTTCAGAATTTTCCACAGTTTATTGTGATCCACACAGTCAAAGGCTTTGGCATAGTCAATAAAGCAGAAATAGATGTTTTCTGGAACTCTCTTGCTTTTTCGATGCTCCAGTGGATGTTGGCAATTTGATCTCTGGTTCCTCTGCCTTTTCTAAAACCAGCTTGAACATCTGGAAGTTCATGGTTCATGTATTACTGAAGCCTGGCTTGGAGAATTTTGAGCATTACTTTACTAGTGTGTGAGATGAGTGCCATTGTGCGGCAGTTTGAGCATTCTTTGGCATTGCCTTTCTTTGGGACTGGAATGAAAACTGACCTTTTCCAGTCCTGTGGCCACTGCTGAGTTTTCCAAACTTGCTGGCATATTGAGTGCAGCACTTTCACAGCATCATCTTTCAGGATTTGAAATAGCTCCACTGGAATTCCATCACCTCCACTAGCTTTGTTCATAGTGATGCTTTCTAAGGCCCACTTGACTTCACATTCCAGGATGTCTGGCTCTAGGTGAGTGATCATACCGTTGTGATTATCTTAGTCATGAAGATCTTTTTTGTATAGTTCTTCTGTGTATTCTTTCCATGTCTTCTTAATATCTTCTGCTTCAGGGTAAGGTCAGTGCCTTGATATTAGAGGGTGTGGTCACTCACCAGGCATGCAGTGCAGGGGTTGCTAACCAATGTCAGATGGTGAGGTCACTGCACACACTTGAGAGGGTGGGGTTACTGCCTAGAGATCAGAAGGTGGGATCTTTCCCCAGAGATCAGAGGGAGGGTCACTGTCCAGAGATTAGAGTATGAGGTCACTGTCCAGGTCTGAGAGGGTGCAGTCACTGTCCAGAGATCAGAGGATGGGATCTCTGCCCAGAGATCAGAAGGTGGGGTGAGTGTCCACCTCTGAGAGGGCAAGGTCACTGTCCAGAGATCAGAGGGTGGGTTCTCTGCACACAATCAGAAGGTGAGGTCAACTGCACAGGTCTGAAGTAGTGGGGTCACTTCCAGAACTGAGCGACTGAGGTCAGTGCCCAGAGATCACAGGGTGAAGTTATGGCCAGCCTTTAGAGGGTGAGGTTACTGCCCAGAGATCAGAGTATGAGGTCACTGTCCAGAGATCAGAGGGTGATGTCACTATCAAGAGACCAGAGGGTGATGTCACTATCCTTAGATCAGAGGGTGTGGTCAATGGTCAGAGATCAGAGGCTGAGGTCATTGCCCAGAGTTCAGAGGGTGGGGTCACTGCCCAGAGATCAGAGGTGGGATCTCCCCAGAGATCAGAGTTCAGAGTCACTGTCCAGAGATTAGAAGGTGATGTCACTGTTCACAGATCAGAGGGTAGGGTCAGAGCCCAGAGATAACAGAGTAGGGTCACTGCCCAGAGACCAGAGGGTGGGGTCACTGCTCAGAGGTCAGAGGCTGCGGTCACTGTCCAAGTCAGAGAAGGCGGGGTCACTGCACAGAGTTCAGAGGGGGGTGTCACTATCCAGGGATTAGACGGTTGGGTCACTCTCTTGTCCCTAGAGTATGGGATCACTGTTAAAACATCGGAGGGTAAGGCCACTGTCTATGTCTGAGAGGGTGAGGTCACTGGCTGAGACCAGAGTTTGGGGTCACTACCCAGAGTTCTGAGTATGAGGTCACTGTCCAGAGATGAGAGGGTGGGGTCAGAGCCAAGAGATCAGAGGATGGTGTCACTGCCCAGAGACCAGAGTGTAGGGTCACTGCCCAGATATCATAGTGTGAGGTCACTGCCCAGAGATCAGAAGGTGATCTCAGTACCTAGAAATCAGAGCATGGGTTCACTGTCCAGAGATCAGAGGCTAGGGTCACTGCCCAGAGATCAGAAGGTGGGGTCACTGTCCAGATATGAGAGTATGAGGTCACTCTCCAGGTCTGAGAGTTTGGGGTCACTGTCCAGAGATCAGAAGGTGGGGTCAGTGTCCAGATCTGTGATGGCAGGGTCACTGTGCAGAGATCAGAGGGTGGGTTCTCTGCACACAGATCAGGTGAGGTCAATGCACAGGTCTGAAGCAGTGGGGTCACTTCCAGGACTGAGAGACTGAGGTCAATGCCCAGAGATTACATGGTGAGGTCATGTCCAGCCTTGAGAGGATGAAGTAACTGCCCAGAGATCAGAGTATAAGGTCACTGTCCAGAGACCAGAGGGTGGGATTACTGCCCAGAAATCAGAGGGTGAGGTCACTGCACAGGCCTGAGAGTGTGGCATTAATTTCATGACTGAGAGACTGAGGTCAGTGCCCAGAGATCACAAGGTGAAGTCATGTCCAGCCTTGAGAGGGTGTGGTAACTGCCCAGAGATCAGAGGGTGAGGTCATTGCTCAGAGATCAGATGGTTGGGTCAATATCAAGAGATCAGAGGGTGATATACTATCCAGAGATCACAGGGTGAGGTCATTATCCTTAGATCAGAGGGTGGGGTCAATGCTCAGAGATCAGAGGCTGGGGTCACTGTCCATGTCTGAAAGGGAGTGGTCATTGCACAGAGATCAGAGTGTGATATCACTATCCAGGGATCAGAGGGTTGGGTCACTGTCTTGCCCCGAGAGTATGGGACTGTTAAAACATCGGAGGTAAAGGCCACTGTCCAGGTCTGAGAGGGCGGAGTCACTGCACAGAGATCAGAGGGTGGGGTCACTACTTAGAGTTCTGAGTATGAGGTCACCTCCAGAGATGAGAGGGTGGGGGGTCAGTGCCCAGAGATCAGAGGCTGGGGTCACTGCCCAGAGATCACAGGGTGATGTCAGTATCCAGAGATCAGAGCATGGGTTCACTCTCCAGAGTACAGAGGTGGGATCTGCCCAGAGATCAGAGGCTAGGGTCAGTGTCCAGAGATCAGAGGCTAGGGTCACTGCCCAGAGTTCAGATTGTAGGCTCACTGCCAGAGATCAGAGGGTGGCATCTATGCACACAGATCAGATGGTGAGGTCACTACACAGGCCTGAGGGGGTGGGGTCACTTCCAGGACTGAGAGACTGAGGTCAGTGCCCAGAGATCACAGGGTGAAGTCATGTCCAGCCTTGAGAGGGTGAGGTAACTGTCCAGAGATCAGAGGGTGAGTTCATTGCCCAGAGATCAGACGGTTGGGTCACTATCAAGAGATCAGAGGGTTATGTCACTATCCAGAGATCAGAGGGTGAGGTCACTATCCTTAGATCAGAGGGTGGGGTCATTGCCCAGAGACCACAGGGTAAGGTCAGTGCCTTGATATGAGATGGTGAGGTCACTTCCCAAAGATCAGAGGTGCGGTCACTCTCCAAGCAGAGGGGAGGGGTCACCAACCAGAAAAAAAGGGTGAGGTTACTGCTGGGGTCACTGTTCAGGCCTGAGAGGGTGGGGTCACTGCCCAGAGATCAGAGCATGATGTCACTCTCCAGGGATCAGAGGGTTGCGTCACTGTCTTGTCCCAAGAGTGTGGGATCACTGTTAAAACAGTGGAGGGTAAGGCCACTGTCCCTGTCTGAGAGGGTGAGGTCACTGGCCAGAGATCAGAGGGTGGGGTCACTACTCAGAGTTCTGAGTATGAGGTCACTGTCCAGAGATGAGAGGGTGGGGTCAGTGCCAAGAGATCAGAGAGAGGTGTTAGTATCCAGAAATCAGAGCATGGGTTCACTCCCCAGAGATCAGAGGTGGGATCTGCCCAGAGATCAGAGGGTACAGTCACTGTCCAGAGATCAGCTGGTGATGTCACTGTCCACAGATCAGAGGCTAGGGTCAGAGCCCAGAGATCAGCGGCTAAGGTCGCTGCCCAGAGATCAGAAAGTGGGGTCACTGCCCAGAGTTCAGAGTGCAGTATCACTGCCCAGAGACCAGAGTGTGGGATTCCTGCCCAGAAATCAGAGGGTGTTGTCACTGTACAGGTCTGAGAGGGTGTGGTTACTCCCCAGAGATCAGACATGGGGTCACTGTCGTGGCCTGAGAGGGTCGGGTCCCTGGCCAGGCCTGAGAGGGTGGGGTCACTGTCCATATATCAGAGGGTAGGATCTGTGCCCAGAGATTAGAGGCTTGGGTCACTGTTCAGAGACCAAAGTGTGGGGTCACTGTTCAGAGACCAAAGTGTGGGGTCACTGTCCAGAGATGAGAGTGTGAGGCGTCTGCCCAAAGATCGTCACGGTCTAGTCCTGAAAGTATGGGTCACTACTAAAACATCAGAGGGTGAGTACACTGTCTGAGCCTGAAAGGATGAGGTCACTGCCCAGAGATCAGATGGTGAGGTCACAGATCAGGCCCAAGAGTGTGAGGTCACTCAACAGAGAACAGAGTGTGAGGTCACTGCCCAGGCATGACAGGGTGGGGCTACTGCCCAGACATCATAGATAGATGAGAAGGTGAGGTCACTGCACAGAGATCAGAGGATGAGCTGTCTGTCCAGAGATCAAAGGGTGGGGTCACTGTCTAGTCCTGAGAGTATGGGATCACTGCTAAAACATCAGAGGGTGAGGACAATGTCCAGGCCTGAGAGGGTGGGTTCACTGCCCAGAAATCAGAGGGTGATGTCAGTACCCAGAGATCAGAGTATGGGTTCACTGCTGAGAGATCAGAGGTGGGATCTCCCCAGAGATCAGAGGGTACAGTCACTGTCCAGAGATCAGAAGGTGATGTCACTGTTCACAGATCAGAGGATAGGGTCACTGCCCAGAGATAACAGAGTAGGATCGTTGACCATAGATCAGAGTGTAGGGTCACCGCCCAGAGACCAGAGGGTGGGATTACTACCCAGAAATCAGAGGGTGTGGTCATTGCACAGGCCTGAGAGAGTGGGGTCACTCTGCAGGTCTAGAGGGAGGGGTCACTGCCCAGAGATCAGTCTCTGCCCAGAGATCAAAGGGTGGGGTGACTGTCTAGTCCTGAGATTATGGGAATCACTGCTAAAACATCAGAAGGTAAGGACACAGTGCAGGCCCGAGAGGGTGGGGTCACTGTCTAGAGATCAGAGGGTGGGATCTCTGCCCAGAGATCAGAGGGTAGGGTCACTGCCCAGAGATCAGTAGGTGGGGTCACTATCCAGTGATCAGAGGGTATGGTCACTCTCCAGTCCTGAGAGGGTGTGGTCACTAATGAGAGATCAGAGATGGGGTCAGTGCCCTGGCCTGATTAGGTGGGGTCATTGTCCAGGCCTGAGATTGTGGAGTCACTACTCGGAGATCAGATGGTGATGTCAATACCCAGAGATCAGAGGGTGGGATCAATGCCCAGAGATCAGAGTGGGGGTCAGTGCACAGAGATCAGAGGGTGAGGTCATTGCCCAGAGATCAGAGGGTGGGGCCAGTGCCTTGATATTAGAGGATGTGGTCACTCACCAGGCATGCAGTGCAGGAGTTGCTAACCAAAGTCAGAGGGTGAGGTCACTGCACAGACCTGAGAGGGTTGGATTACTGCCCAGAGATCAGAGGGTGGGATCTTTCCCCAGAGATCAGAGGGAGGGTCACTGTCCAGAGATCAGAGTATGAGGTCACTGTCCAGGTCTGAGAGGGTGGGGTCACTGTCCAGATATTAGAGGGTGATATCTCTGCCCAGAGCTCAGAAGGTGGGGTGAATGTCCAGGTCTAAGAGGGCAGTGTCACTGTCCAGAGATCACAGGGTGGGTTCTCTGCACACAGATCAGAAGGTGAGGTCAAGTGCACAGGTCTGAGGCAGTGGGGTCACTTCCAGGACTGAGAGACTGAGGTCAGTGCCCAGAGATCACAGGGTAGGTCATGTCCAGCCTTGAGAGGGTGAGGTAACCGCCTGGAGATCAGAGGGTGAGGTCACCATCCAGACATCAGAGGATGGGGTCATTGACCAGAGAATAGAGGGTTGGTCACTGTCCAGAGATCAGAACGTGAGGTCAGTGCCCAGAGATCAGAGGGTTTGTTCACTCTCCAATCCTGAGAGGGTACGGTCACTAACCAGAGATAAGAGATGGGGTCACTGCCCTGGCCTGAGAGGATGAGGTCACTCCCCAGGCCTGAGAGGGTGGGGTTACTGCCAAGAGATCAAAGATGGGGTCACTGCCCTGGCCCAAGTCGGTGGGTAATTTCCAGGGCTCAGATGGTGAGGTCACTGCCGGAGATCAGACAGTGTTGTCAATATCCAGAGTTCAGAGGGTACGATATCTGCCCAGAGATCAGTCTCTGCCCAGAAATCACTGGGTGAAGTCACTGCCCAGAGATCAGAGGATGATGACACTATCCAGAGATCAGAGGCTGGGATCTCTGCTCAGAGATCAGAGGGTGAGGTCACTGCCCAGAGACAACAGGGTAAGGTCAGTGCCTTGATATGAGGGTAAGGTCACTTCCCAAAGATCAGAGGGTGTGGTCAGTCTCCAGGCCAAAGGGGAGGCATCACTAACCAGAGAGAGAAGGTGGGGTCACTGCACACAGATCAGAGAGTGGGTTCATGGTCCAAGCCTGAGAGTTCAGATCACTCCTGAAAGATCAGATAGTGGGGCTGGTCCAGGCCTGAAAGGATGCGGTCATTGTCCAGAGATCAGAGGGTGGGGTCAGTGCCCAGAAATCAGAGGGTATGGTCACTGTCCAGGCCTGAGAGGGCAGGGTCACTATACACGGATCAGAGGGTGGGGTCATTGCCCAGAGATCAAAGGGTGAGGCCACAGTCCAGGCCTGAGAGTGTGGTCACTCCAAAGAGAACAGAGGGCTAGGTCACTGCCCAGAGATCAGAAGGTGAGGTCACTGTCCAGAGATAACAGGATAGTGTCACTCCCCAGGCCTGAAGTGTGGTGCCACCACCCAATAATCAGAGTTGGGGGTCACTGTCCAGGCCTGAGAGGGTAGAGTCCCTGCCCAAAGATCAGAGGGTAGGGTCATTGCCCAGAGATCAAAAGGTGAGGCCACAGTCCAGGCCTGAGAGTGTGGTCACTCCAAAGAGAACAGAGGGCAAGGTTACTGCCCAGAGATCAGAGGGTGAGGTCACTGCCTAATGATCAGAGGGTGGGGTCACTGTCCAGGCCTGATATTGTGGGATCTCTGTCTAAATATCAGAGGATGTGTCACTGCCCAGCGATCAGACAGTGGGGTCACTGCACAAAGATCAGAGGGCAACGTTACCACCCAGGGTGCAGAGGGCCAGGCTGCCTCCTGTTTCTCTGAAGGCAAAGCTGCTCCCTCAATTGCAGAGGGCAGGGCTCCTGCCCATGATGGAGGCAGGTGGCCACCGGGGACTGTCCATGTTCTGAGCTCCAAAGAGTGGGGCTCCCTCCTGGATCCAGCAGTTGGAGTTTCTGCCCAGGGCTAAGAGGTTCAGACTTCCTCCTTTCCTGAGGGCAGGGCCTCCTCCCAGTTACAGAGGGCACGGCTAAGTCCTCAGCAGCAGAGGGCAGCATAGCTGCTTAGGTCTGAGCGGCAGAACCTCCATGCAGGGCCTGGGGACACCACCGAGAGCCAGGGGGCCTAGCCACCTCTTCTTTCCAGATGGTCGGCTGCCACCTAGAGCTGAGGTGGGCCAGTGGATAGAGCCACAGAGAATTATTCTTTTTTTTTTTTTCAGAGAATTATTCTAAATCCGTTATTCCTAATGGAATTTGCCCTGTTGTGTTACAAACTGTTTTAAAGCAGCGACAGCATTTTTTCCTTCCAGTTTCGCCGTTTTGGAATGGAAATGTTTGTCCTATGCCTGTCCCACTGTTATATCTTGAAAGCAGGTAACTGTTTTCTAGGTTTCACAGATTCACAGCTGGAGAGAAACTTTACTCCAGGACCGACCCATACCTCATTTAGATGATATCTAGATGTGATTTTGGACTTGAGTTGATCCTAAAATGCGTTAAGACTTTGGGGGTGATTTGCCTGGAAAATCCCACGGACAGAGGAGCCTGGTAGGCTGCAGTCCATGGGGTCACAAAGAGTCAGACACGACTGACTGACTTCACTTTCACTTTTCACTTTCATGTATTGGAGAAGGAAATGGCAACCCACTCCAGAGTTCTTGCCTGGAGAATCCCAGGGATGGTGGAGCCTAGTGGGCTGCCATATATGGGGTTGCACAGAGTTGGACATGACTGAAGCGACTTAGCAGCAGCAGCAGCAACAGAATGTGATAAATGTATTTTTCATGTGGAGAAGAAGTCTGACACTGTTTCCCCATCTATTTCCCATGAAGTGATGCGAAAACTAAGACTAGATGCCATGATCTTCGTTTTCTGAATGTTGAGATTTAGGCCAACTTTTTCACACTCCACTTTCACTTTCATCAACAGGCTTTTTAGTTCCTCTTCACTTTCTACCATAAGGGTGGTATCATCTGCATATCTGAGGTTGTTGATATTTCTCCCAGAAATCTTGATTCCAGCTTGTGCTTCTTCCAGACCAGCGTTTCTTATGATGTACTCTGCATAGAAGTTAAATAAGCAGGGTGACAATATACAGCCTTGACATACTCCTTTTCCTATTTGGAACCAGTCTGTTGTTCCATGTCCAGTTCTAACTGTTGCTTCCTGACCTGAATATAGGTTTCTCAAGAGGCAGGTCAGGTGGTCTGGTATTTACATCTCTTTCAGAATTTTCCACAGTTTACTGTGATCTACACAGTCAAAGGCATAGTCAATAAAGCAGAAATAGATGGTTTTCTGGAACTCTCTTGATCTTTTGATGCTCCAGCGGATGTTGGCAATTTGACCCCTGGTTCCTCTGCCTTTTTTCAAACCAGCTTGAACATCTGGAAGTTCAGTTCACATATTACTGAAGCCTGGCTTGGAGAATTTTGAGCATTACTTTACTAGTGTGTGAGATGAGTGCAGTTGTGCGGTAGTTTGAGCATTCTTTGGCATTGCCTTTCTTTGGAATTGGAATGAAAACTGACCTTTTCCAGTCCTGTGGCCACTGCTGAGTTTTCCAAATTTGCTGGCATATTGAGTGCAGCACTTTCACAGCATCATCTTTCAGGTTTTGAAACGGCTCCACTGGAATTCCATCACCTCCACTAGCTTTGTTCATAGTGATGCTTTCTAAGGCCCACTTGACTTCACATTCCAGGATGTCTGGCTCTAGGTGAGTGATCACACCATCGTGATTATCTGGGTCGTGAAGATCTTTTTTGTACAGTTCTTCTGTGTATTCTTGCCACCTCTTCTTAATATCTTCTGCTTCTGTTAGGTCCAGACCATTTCTGTCCTTTATTGAGCCCATCTTTGCATGAAATGTTCCCTTGGTATCTCTAATTTTCTTGAAAAGATCTCTAATCTTTCCCATTCTGTTGTTTTCCTCTATTTCTTTGCATTGATCGCTGAAGAAGGCTTTCTTACCTCTTCTTGCTATTCTTTAGAACTCTGCATTCAGATGCTTATATCTTTCCTTTTCTCCTTTGCTTTTTGCTTCTCTTCTTTTCACAGCTATTTGTAAGGCCTCCCCAGACAGCCATTTGTTTTTTTGCATTTCTTTTCCATGGGGATGGTCTTGATCCCTGTCTCCTGTACAATGTCATGAGCCTCAGTCCATAGTTCATCAGGCACTCTGTCTATCAGATCTAGTCCCTTAAATCTATTTCTCACTTCCACTGTATAACCATAAGGGATTTAATTTAGGGCATACCTGAATAGTCTAGTGGTTTTCCCTACTTTCTCCAATTTAAGTCTGAATTTGGCAATAAGGAGTTCATGATCTGAGCCACAGTCAGCGCCTGGTCTTGTTTTTGCTGACTGTATAGAGTGTCTCCATCTTTGGCTGCAAAGAATAGAATCAATCTGATTTCAGTGTTGACCATGTGTAGAGTCTTCTCTTGTGTTGTTGGAAGAGGGTGTTTGCTATGATCAGTGCATTTTCTTGGCAAAACTCTATTAGTCTTTGCCCTGCTTCATTCTGTACTCCAAGGCCAAATTTGCCTGTTACTCCAGGTGTTTCTTGACTTCCTACTTTTGCATTCCAGTCCCCCATAATGAAAAGGACATCTTTTGGGGGTGTTAGTTCTAAAAGGTCTTGTAGGTCAACTTCAGCTTCTTCAGTGTTACTGGTTGGGGCATAGACTTGGATAACTGTGATACTGAATGGTTTGCCTTGGAAATGAACAGAGATCATTCTGTTGTTTTTGAGATTGCATCCAAGTACTGCATTTTGGACTCTTGTTGACCATGATGGCTACTCCATTTCTTCTGAGGGATTCCTGCCCGCAGTAGTAGATATAATGGTCATCTGAGTTAAATTCACCCATTCCAGTCCATTTTAGTTTGCTGATTCCTAGAATGTCAACATTCACCTTTGCCATCTCTTGTTTGACCACTTCCAATTAGCCTTGATTCATGGACCTGACATTCCAGGTTCCTATGCAATATTGCTCTTTACAGCATTGGACCTTGCTTCTATCACCAGTCACATCCACAGCTGGGTATTGTTTTTGCTTTGGCTCCATCCCTTCATTCTTTCTGGAGTTATCTGTTCACTGATCTCCAGTAGCATATTGGGCACCTACTGACCTGGGGAGTTCCTCTTTCAGTATCCTATCATTTTGCCTTTTCATACTGTTCATGGGGTTCTCAAGGCAAGAATACTGAAGTGGTTTGCCATTCCCTTCTCCAGTGGACCACATTCTGTCAGACGTCTCCACCATAACCCGCCCATCTTGGGTGGCCTCACGGGCATGGCTTAGTTTCATTGAGTTAGACAAGGCTGTGGTCCTAGTGTGATTCGATTGGCTAGTTTTCTGTGATTATGGTTTCAGTGTGTCTGCCCTCTGATGCCCTCTTGCAACACCTATCCTCTTACTTGGGTTTCTCTTACCTTGGGTGTGGGGTATCTCTTCACGGCTGCTCCAGCAAAGCGCAGCTGCTGCTCCTTACCTTGGACGAGGGGTATTTCCTCACAGCCGCCCCTCCTGACCTTGAATGTGGAATACCTCCTCTAGGCCCTCCTGCACCCACGCAGCCACCGCTCCTTGGACGTGGGGTTGCTCATCCTTCTAGGTCCATGCATATTTTCACAGATGGCAAGATTTCATTCTTTTTTGTGATTGAGTAATACTCCATTATGGGCTTCCCTGGTAGCTCAGACAGTAAAGAATTCACCTGCAATGCAGGAGACCTGGATTTGAGCCCTGGGTTGGGAAGATCGCCCGGGGGAGGGCATGGCAACCCACTCCAGAATTCTTGCCTGGAGAATCTCCATTGACAGACGAGCCTGGTGGGCTCCAGTCCATGGGGTCCCAAAGAGTCAGACATGACTGAAACTTAGCACACACACATGGTAGTTCCAGTTTTAATTTTCTGAGGAAATCTCCTAATTGTTTTTCATAGTGGCTGTACCAATTTTACATTTCATCCAACAGTGCATGAAGGTCTCCTTTTCTGCACACCCTCTCGAACACTTGATCTTGTTATCATGGTGACAGTCACTCTGACAGGTGTGAGATGATAACTCATTGTGGTTTTGATTTGCATTTCCTTGATGATTACCGATGTTGAGCATCTTTTTGTGTGTCTTTTGGCTCTCTGTCTTTCTCAGGAAAATGTGTATTCAGGTCTTCTGCCCATTTTTTAATATGACTGGGTTTTTAAAATATTGAGTTGTGTGAGTTCTTTACATATTTTGGATACTAACCTCTTATCAGATATTTCACTTGCAAATATCTTCCCCCATTCAAGAGGTTGCCTATTCATTTTATTGATGGTTTGCTTCACTATGCAAAAGCTTTTTAAAATGTAATCCATTTGTTTATTTTTGCTTTTATTTCCCTTGCCTGATGAGACATTTCCAAAGAAATATTGCTAAGACCAGTGTCAAAGGGCGTACTATACTGCCTGTGTTTTTCTCTAAGAATTTTATGGTTTCAGGTGTTACATTTAAATCTTTAATTCATTTTGAGTTTATTTTTGTGTAATGATGCAGAAAGTGGTCTAGTTTCATTTTTTACAGCTGTCTTATTTTCTTAACACCATCTATTGAAGAGACTGTTTTTCCCCCTAATTGCTGTGTTTAGATTACTTACATTTAAGGTAATCATTGCTAGGTTAGGGTTTAAGTGGTATTTTTATTTGTTTTCTGTTCGTTTGCTCTGTTTCTCGTTACTCTGTCTTTTATTGCCTTCTTGTGGGTTACTTGAAAATTTTCAGGAATCCATCTTGATTTATGTATCATGTTTTTAAAGTCATTTTGAATAATTTTTTTAATGATTGCTCTAGGAACTGCAATATACATAGGTAACTTACCAAAGTCTACTTTGAGTGACACATAGGAAACTTACTTCCATTTATATCCATTTACACTGCCCAGTTTTAAAAATATAATTGTCTTAAATATTTCCTTTACATATATAAACATCACATCAGATAGTGTTATAATTTTTGCTTTAACCATAAAATATGATTTAAGAAACACACACAAAAAATAAGATAGTCCATTATTCTTATCCCTATTTTTACCCATTTTGATGTTATTCTTTCCTTTCTGAAGTTCTAAGTCTTCTTCTAATTTCTTTTCTCTCTATGGTTCAGACTGGGTGAATTCTATTGATCTCTCTTTAAACTCACTGAGTTTATCCTTTGTCTTTTTCACTCTGCTATTGAGCCCATCCAATGAGTGGGGTTTTTTAAATTTCCTGTTATCATATTTTTCAGTCAGTACTATAATTTCCACTTAGTCCTTTTTTAGCTTCTATTTCTTTGCTGAGATTTTTCTGTTTTTTATTTCAAGAAAGTATGTAATTGCTTACTGAAGCAATTTTTAATGAACGCTTTAAAATCCTTGTCAGATAATTCTGACATCTGATTCATCTGACTGTTGGTGTCGTATTCAAGTTGTGATTTTCCTGGTTCTCAGAATGATGAGAAACTTGCTGTTTAAACCTGGATATTTTAAGTATTATAAGGCCTGGATCTCGTTTATAAATTTTGCTTTAGGAGGCCTCCCCTGACACTGCTCCAGCAAGGGAATGGGGGAGGGGGAACTGCCTCATTCATATCAGGGTTGGGTGGAGGGGGTGTTCTAATGTCCACTAGGCTACCTTGCCACCACTCTAGCAGAAAATGGTAAAGGTACCTCGTTGCTGCTAAGTGGTGGTGGAAGTCTACACTTTCTGTGTGGAGGCAGAGAGGTTAGGAGGTAGAGGAAAAGGAGATTGTTACTGCCCAGTGAGTCTAAAAGTCCCAGCTCCTGAGTCAGCTTCTCTGACATTACCCCAGCAGCAACAGCTGGGACACCATATTACAGTCTGTCAAGGTGGGGTTGCAAGGTGTCCTACTCAGCCTTATCTGCTGTGGGTAGGGACGGAGCCAGAGCTTTTGTTTGCAGTGTTCGCATGTCACACAGTTGTCTAAAAGTTTTCTGTCTCGCTAGGCTGTCCCCTTCCTGGTCTTTGGCTGAAGAGAGCAGGATTTTCTTGAGACTCTTTGTTTGCACTCATTGGCTTTTCTGGGTTGTTAGTTTCTCCAGTCTTCAGTCTGGGACATATGAAGAGAAACCCAGGAAATTCATCTCAGGTTTTAAGGTCTCCATCAGGTCTTTCTCTTCTATTTCAGAGAAGATCATTTAGAGTCTTCCTGTTTGTTTTGTGTTTTTTTTTTTTATATGCAATGTACATGGTTTTTAACTACACTTAGTGGGAAGAATAGGGAAAAGTATACCTGTTCCACCTTTTCAGAAGTGGAAATCTTCATCTCTGTTATTGATTCCTAGCTTATTTCTATTATGGTCTGTATTAGGTCCCCAGGGCTGCCATAACAATGTACCAAAAACTGGGTGGTTTAAAACAACAGAAATTTATCATATCACAGTTCTGGAGGCTTGAAGCCTGAAATCAAGGTGCCAGCATGGCGATGCTCCTTGTAAAACTTATAGGGGAAAATGCTTCCTTTCTTCCTCCTAGCTCCTGGTGACTGCTGGTAATCCTTGACTTTCCTTGGTTTGCAGCTGCAGGACTTCAGTCTCAGCCTCTGTTGTCACGTGGCATTCTACCTTCATGTGTCTCCTTAGAGGGACACCAGTCATATTTGATTAAGGGCACTGGACTCCAGGATGACCTCATCTTAACTAATTACATCCGCAATGATCCTATTTCCAAATTCTGTCACATTCTAAGGTATGACTACAATATATGTCTTGGGAGAATACAATTTAACCAAAAACATTATCAAAGACTATACTTTCATCATTTAAATGCTTTTGAACTTAAGACTTGTTTTATGGCCCAGAATATGTTCTGTCTGTCTTGGCACTTGAAAAGAATGTGTGTTTGGGGGTTGTTGGGTGAAGTGTGGTGTAAATGTCACTTGGGATGTGCTTGTTGACAGTTCAGTTCAGGTCTCCTATATCCTTTACTGATTTTCTGTCTATTTGATCGCCAGTTAGTGAGACAGGAGTGCTGAACTATTTCCACATTGTTGTTGTTTAGTCACTCAGTCGTGTCTGACTCTTTTGTGACTCCATGGACTGTAACCTGCCAGGATCCTCTGTCCATGGAATTGCCCAGGCAAAAATACTGGAGTGGGTTGCTATTTCCTTCTCCAGGGGATCTTCCTGGCCCAGGGATTGAACCTGCATCTCTTGCATTGGAAAGCATATTCTTTTCTCCTGTCTATCAGTTTCTGCTTCATGTATTTTAAGGCTCTGTTTCTTGTTACTTCATTTCTTTCTCTCTCTCTCTCTCTTTTTTTTTTTTTTTTTGCCTTTCTGTGGGTTACCTGCACATGATTTTAGGATTCCATCTTGATTTATTTTAAGGTTCCATCAGGTTTTTGTTTGTTAACCAGGACCCCCAACATATTTTTAGCTGTGAAGCCACAGAAAGAGTAATAATGTGGCCCCAGCTTTCCTGTCTCCACTAATTCCCCCTTCACTGTTTCACTTCACTGACTAAACATGCTTAGCTTCTCGGATGGCCCTGTAATCTCCTATTTTGTCCACTCTTGCCAGCACTTTAGCATAGATGCTTAGTGACAGTTTCTCAGATCTTCTTTCTCTCTAACTCTTTGAAAGTTGTGTAAGGTCCAATGTTATTTCATAATACATATAGTGGCCCTGCCACTCCCCTGACTGAATCCTGAGAGAGGATAAGAGGGCATGTGGAGAGAAGGGCCAAGACAGTCCAGCTATTTCAACCTTCAGAGCCAAGGCCCCAGATACATGAGTAGAACCATCTTGCTGCTACTGCTAAGTCACTTCAGTCGTATCCGACTCTGTATGACCCCAGAGACGGCAGCCCACCAGGCTCCCCTTTCCCTGGGATTCTCCAGGCAAGAACACTGGAGTGGGTTGCCATTTCCTTCTCCAATGCATGAAAGTGAAAAGTGAAAGTGAAGTGGCTCAGTCGTGTCCGACTCTGAGCAACCCCATGGACTGCAGCCTTCCAGGCTCCTCCGTCCATGGGATCTTCCAAGCAAGAGTACTGGAGTGGGGTGCCATTGCCTTCTCTGAGAGCCATCTTAGACCACTGAAATTGGTACTTAAAAATAACGTGCTTTTGCAAAAAAAAAAAAAAGAAGAAGAAGAAGAAAGGAAAAAGCTAAAATAGGTGTATTAACTTTGGGACTGAGTTGTGGGGAGAGGCTAGAAAAACAGCTAGGAAAATGTTAGTAACGGTTGGGAAATGTGTAAACAAAGTAGAATCTCTAAGAGTAGTGAGGAAACTGTAACAGAAGGTTGGAAAATGACATCTCATGTCATATAGGTAAAAAAACAATTAGCAAAACTGTCATCTGCAGTAAATGGAAGATGGAAAATATGTACCTAGTGAACTTGTGTATCTACCTAAGCAGAACGTCCAGTCAAGCAGAATGCTGATAGTGCCATTTAACATTTAGCTGCATGTGACAATGTACACAAAGAGAGAGGTGAGCCGAGCAGTATTTGCAAATGGAATTTTAGAGGAAATAGAGAAGAGCCAGGATTTTCTGGGTCAGCAAATAAAACTTTCACATTTCTGGTTTTCCAAGCCAGCAAAGATTAAGAGTGTAATGTAAGATCCTTTGTGAAGACCCCAGAAAGATATAAGTTGGTGCTTAAGAAACCTTTCAAATAGAAAAAAAGGCATTGTATATAGGCAGAACACTGACAGAAATCATACCTGTGTGTTTTTGGATCTGTCTCCTAAGAGAAAAGAAACAAAAGCAAAAATAAACAATTGGGACCTAATTAAACTTAAAAGCTTTATGCAGTAAAGGAAACCATCAACAAAATGGAAAGATAATATACTGAATGGGAGAAAATACTTACAAATGATAAGACTGTTAAGGGGTTAATGTCCAAAATATAAAAACAGCTCATACATCAACATCAAAATCAAAATCAACATCAAATCAACATAAAAATCCAATTTAAAAATGGGCAGAACTGAATAGACTTTTTCCAAAGAAGACATTCAGATGGCCAACAGGCAAATGAAAAGATGCTCAACAGAGCTAATCATCAGAGAAATGCAAGTCAAAAGCACAATGAGATATCACCTCACACCTGTCAGAATAGTTATCATCAAAAACAACTACATATGACCAATGTGGATGGTCAGAGAAGGATGTGGAGAAAAGGGAACCCTAGTACACTGTTGGTAGGAATGTAAATTGGTGTAGTTACTATGGAAAACAGTATGGAGGTTCTTAAAAAACCTGAATATAGAAATACCATGTGATCCAGCAATTCCACTCATGGATACATATTCAATGAAATAAAAACCACTGTTTCAGGGCTTCCCTGGTGGCTCAGTGATAAAGACTCTGATTGCCAATCAGGAGACAAGGGTTCAATCCCTGATCCAGGAAGATCCCACATGCTGCGGGGCAACTAAGGCCCTGCACCACAGCTATTGAGCCTGTGCTCTAGAGCCCGGGAGCCACAACTACTGAGCCCTCATAGCACAACTACTGTAGCCCACACACCCTAGGGCCTATGCTCCACAACAAGAAGAGCCACCACAATGAGAAGCCTGCACATCACAACTAGAGAGTAACCCCCAGCTCCCCTACAACTAGAGAAAAGCTTGAGCAGCAACCCAGCAGAGCCAAAAATAAATAAATAAAAATACTAATTCGGTAAGATACATGCACTTCAGTGCTCATAGCAGCACTTATATGGAAGCAGTCTAAGTGCCCATTCAACAGATGAACAGATAAAGAAGATGCAATGGAATATTAGTCATAAAAATAGAATGAGATTTTTCCATTTGCAACTGCATGGATGGACCCAGAGGGTATTATTCTTACTGAATCTTAAGTCAAATACAGAAAGACAAATACATATGTTATCACTTATATGTGGAATCTAAAAAACAAAACAAATTACTAATATAACAAAACAGAAACAGACTTACATATATAGATAGCAAACTAGTGGTTACCAGTGGGGAGAGGGAAGAGAAGAGGGGCAATACAGAGGTAGGGGGTTAAGAGGTATAAAGTATTATGCATAAAATAATCTACAAGGATATATTGTACAGCACAGGGGATATAGCCAATATTTTATAATAAGTTTAAATTGAGTATAATCTGTAAACATATTGAATCACTACGCTGTACACCTGAAACTAATGAAACACTGTAAATCAACTACACTTCAATTTAAAAAGAAAAAAGGCATTGTCCCACAGCCCGTAACATGCTATCCAAAGTAGAAAGAAGCCCATCTCAAAAAATGTTGTGGGTATAACTTCCATTCTACGGACTCAGATTCATATGAACCCCATACTTTATTCCTTTGAATCTATAAATGTTCTATATGTTCCCTTCCTCCTACTGCGTCCCCAACTGAAGTTGCTATATAACACAGGGAGCTCAGCCTGGTGCTCTATGACAACCTACAGGGGTGGGATGGGGGGGATGGTAAGAGGGAGGGAACATATGTATACTCATGGCTGATTCATGTTGTTGTATGGCAGAAACTAATACAACATTGCAAAGCAATTATCCAATTAAAAATAAATTTTAAAAGTCACTATAAGTTCTGTAAAAATATATTACAATATAATAATTTAAAAAAGTATATGTTGAAACATGTATAATATCATATAAGAAACGAATCGCCAGTCTAGGCTCGATGCAGGAAACAGGATACTTGGGGCTGGTACAGTGGGATGACCCAGAGAGATGGTATGGGGAGGGAGGTGGGAGGGGGGTTCAGGATTGGGAACAAATGTACACCCGTGGTGGATTCACGTTGATGTATGGCAAAACCAATACAATATTGTAAAATTAAAAAAAAAAAAGTATATGTGTGTGTGTGCTCACATGGTAATGTATACGTTAGGGTTTCCCTGGTAGCTCAGATACCTGGATTCCCTGGTAATTAATCTGGCTACAAAGCAGGAGATCTGGGTTCAGTCCCTGAGTTGGGAAGATCCCCTGAAGAAGGGAACTGCTACCCACTCCAGTACTCTGGCCTGGAGAAATCCATGGACAGAGGAGCCTAGCAGGGGTCCCAAAGAGTTGGACCATGGGGTCCATGGGGTCCCAAAGAATCGGACATGACTGATCAATTTCAATTTCACTTTCACTTTCAATGTATATGTTTCCTTGCCACTGTCTCAATTCATCCGACCCTCTTCTTCCCCCACTGTGCCCACAAGTCTGTTCTCTCTGTCTGTGTCTCTATTCCTGCCCTGCAAATAGGTTCATCAGTACCATTTTCCTAAATTCCATACATATGTGTTAATATACAATATTTGTTTTCCTCCTTCTGACTTACTTCACTCTGTATAACAGGCTCTAGGTTCACCACCTCACTAGAACTGACTCAAATGCTGAATCCACATTTTTAAGAGAACTGAACTAGAAAAACCCCTTCAAATAGATCTAAGAGGGGTTGAGATTGCTCCATTTGCAAATTCCAACTGGGCCCCCAACTTTCTGTGAGTAGTGAGGGAGCAGGCTGAGAAAGCCACTAAGCTGCAAACATAGGCCATTTTTTTAAAAATAAAAGTATGACCCATGGGGCCATGTCAAGAGCCCAGAGGATGAAAATAAAAACTATGAATAACAGTAAACTAGGAAGCCACTCCCAGGCAATAGAATGAGGATTGACTCAAGGATTTCTCTGCTCCAAGAAAAGGGAGACCTGGCAGCACATATCCGGGTGGTTCTATGGTTGCTATGGGTCAATACTCCTTTGTACCTCTCTTTTCAAGTGGGAGTGTTTACTGTAGTTATCTTGTCCCCATATCACCATTGTGGTTGGAGGGCGGTACAGATAACTTGTGTGGCAGAATGCATTTTTCCAATATGGGCACATTAATATATAGATTATCCTATATGCTGTTCTCACAATGTGACATTGACAGCTCTCCAAGATGGTGGCATCCATGTTCTTTGCCTTTGAGCTTGGGTTGACTTTTGTAACTGCCTCAGCCAAATAAAATGTGGTGGAAGTGACACCGTATGACTTCTGAAGCTGGGTCACGAAAGGTAACAGCTTTTGCCTGGCACCCTTTCTCACATGCTCTCGCTCTCGCTCTCTCTCTCCCCTTGCCCTGGAAAGGCTGTATTGTGAGGAAGCCCGGTCAATATGAAGAGATTAGTGTGGCTGTTCTAGCTGACAACCACAGACAGGCTCCTAGCCAACAGCTACAAGCCACACATGTGAGTAAACAGAGCCTTAAGATGACGCTAGCCTTCACTGAAAGGGTCTTCCAACAGAAGCCCCAGACATCATGGAACAGAGACAAACTATACCCTCTGATGCCCTATCTGAAAGAGAAGCCAAGAAGGTAATAAATTATTTTGCATTGTTTTAAGCCACTAAGTATGGGGGTAACTTGTTATGTGGCAGTAGATAATGAATGCAAAGTGTTTTACGAGAAGCTACCTCTGGGTGTGACTGTAGATGACAAAATTCTGGACATTGAGCTGAGGCTATAATTGGATGAAATATCTGAGGTCTTAAGAGAGGTAAGTATATTTTGCACGTAGGAAGAACACAAATCACAGGTACCAGAGAGAGGACAGTGCTATATTGTCATATTAATCATCAACAATGGTTAATCCTCTGCTATATTGACCACAGGCTTGACTGTGTAACATGCTTTGGCCGAGATGATGAAAGCAAAATCTTGAAACTAGTTGTACTTTGGGGTTTGCCCTTTCTTACTGCTGGAGAACCTAAGATCACCATGTGAAGAAGCATAGCCTTAGCTCCTAGAGGATTAAAAAACTCATGGAGTAGGAGCCCAATTTATACAGATCATTCCAGTTGAGGCCCAGAGTTAGCCAGGCAAAGACAAGGCACAGTCATGCAAGGCAGAGGCACAGAATCACAAACCATGCTGTTCTATATTTCTGTAAGGTCAGGTTTGAGAGGTAGTATAGCAATAGGGTCTTGTAGAGGTAGACAGGGACCAAGGCACAACAATGTTTTATGCTTTATTTTCATTCTTTCTTCTTTTGGATCATTAGGGGTTTTAAGTAAGGGAGAGACATGATCAGTCAGCAATTTAGAAAGATAATTTTGGTGGCAGAACAAAAGATGGATTAGAGAGGTGAAAGGTGGGAGATATACAGAATTTGTGATAACAGTGTGGTCAAGAAGTGATGAGTGGTAGAAGAAGTGGCAAGGAGAGGGAAAATATGGGAAATATTTAGGAGGTAAATACACTAGGGCTTAAGGATGGGTTGAATGTCAAGGTCGTGGAGGAAAGGGAGGCATCTAGGAGCATTGTCTGGGGTCTGGCTTCAGTAGAACTGGTACCAGTCACTGAGGCAGGAAATATAGGAAGAATGATAAGGCCTTTTTTAGTTCTGTTTTAGTGAGGGGAGGCTGAGCTGAGTTTTGAGTATGTCAGTTTCAGTTGTTTCTCAGACATCCATATAGAGATGTTTGGCTGGCAGTAGTGTATATAACCAGGCTAGAGTTTTAAATGCAGGAGTTGTAGTCACATATGTGAAAATAAAACAAGAACACATACAATGTATCAATTAAGAGTATACCTTTTGGGCTCATTTAACTTGGATTCAAATCTCAGCTCCACCACATATTAACCACAATCATTGAGAAAAAATGTCTTCATCTACAGAGACAGATTAAATATAGACAAGGTTGTTGTGAGGATTAAACAAGGCAAGGTTTAGCAAAGAATCTAAAATTATTAAATTCTCAATAAGTGGTAGATATTGTTACTAAATGATCAAGAAATAACAAAGAAGTAGACCAAAACCGTGGAGCCAAGAAGTGGCCAAAAGGCACTTGAAAAGATGCTTAACATCACTAATCATCAGAGAAATGCAAATCAAAAGTAAAATAAGCATGCTGCTTGGGGCTGGTGCATGGGGATGACCCAGAGAGATGTTATGGGGAGGGAGGTGGGAGGGGGGTTCACGTTTGGGAACGTATGTAAGAATTAAAGATTTTAAAATTTTAAAAAATAAATAAATTAATTAATTTTTTAAAAAGTACAATAAGATAGCACCCCACATCCATTAGGAGAGCTAGTATAAGAAGGAAAGAGAGAGAGAGAGAGAAAAGGAGGGAGGGAAAGAGGGAGGAAAGAAGAGAAAAAGGAAGGAAGGAAATAACAACTGTTGGCAACAATGTGGAGAAATTGAAACTCTTGTGTACTGTTGGGAGGATTGTAAAATAGAATAACCATCATGAAAAACAGTAAAAATCCTCAAGAAATTTAAAATACAATCACCATATGATCCAGCAATCCCACTTCTAGGTATATATCCAAAAATTTTTGAAATAGGGTCTCAAAGAGACATGTGCACATCCATGTTCACAGGAGTACTATTCACAATAGGTTGTCTGAGGAGGCCTTACAAATAGCTGAGAAAAGAAGAGAAGCAAAAGACAAAGGAGAAAAGGAAAGATATACCCATCTGAAGGCAGAGTTCCAACAAATAGCAAGGAGAGAAAAGAAAGCCTTTCTAAGTGATCAGTGCAAAGAAATAGAGGAAAACAATAGACTGGGAAAGACTAGAGATCTCTTCAAGAAAATTAGAGATACCAAGGGAACATTTCATGTAAAAATGGACACAATAAAGGATAGAAACGGTATGGACCTAACAGAAGCAGAAGATATTAAGAAGAGGTGGCAAGAATACACAGAACTGTACAAAAATGATCTTCAAGACCCAGATAACCACAATGGTGTGATCACTCACCTAGAGCCAGACATCCTGGAGTCCAAAGTCAAGTAGGCCTTGCAAAGCATCAGTACAAACAAAGCTAGTGGAGGTGATGGAATTCCAGCTGAGCTATTTCAAGTCCTAAAAGATGATGCTGTGAAAGTGCTGCACCCAATATGCCAGCAAATTTGGAAAACTCAGCAGTGGCCACAGGACTGGAAAAGGTCAGTTTTCATTCCAATCCCAAAGCAAGTCAATGCCAAAGAATGTTCAAAGTACCACACAATTACCCTCATCTCACACACTAGCAAAGTAATGCTCAAAATTCTCCAAGCCAGGCTTCAACAGTACATGAACCTACATTTACCCCCAATGTTCATTGCAGCACCATTTACAATAGCTAGGACATGGAAGCAACCTAGATGTTCATCTGCAGACGAATGGATAAGAAAGCTGTGGTACATATACACAATGGAATATTACTCAGCTATTAAAAAGAGTGCATTTGAATCACTTCTAATGAGGTGGATGAAACTGGAGCCTGTTATACAGAGTGAATTAAGTCAGAAAGAAAAACACCAATATAGTATATTAATGCATGTATATGGAATTTAGAAAGATGGTAACAATGACCTATGTGTGAGACAGCAAAAAAGACACAGATGTAAAGAAAAGACTTTTGGACTTTGTGGGAGAAGGCGAGGGTGGAATGATTTGAGAGAATAACATTGAAATATGTATGTTACCATATATGAAATAGATCACCAGTCCAGGTTCTATGCATGAGACAGGGTGCTGAGGGCCAGTGTACTGGGATGACCCTGAGGGATGGGATGGGGAGGGAGGTGGGAGGGGGTTCAGGATGGGGAACACATGTACACCCATGGCTGATTCATGTCAATGTATGGCAAAAACCACTACAATATTGTAAAGTAATTAGCCTCCAATTAAAATAAATAAAAAAAATTTTTTTAAGAAACATTAAAAAAAAAAATAGTATGTGAACCGAGAAATTCCAGATGTTCAAGCTGGATTAGAAAAGGCAGAGTAAACAGAGGTCAAAGTGCCAACATCCAGTGGATCATAGAAAAAGCAAGAGAGTTCCAGAAAAATATCTACTTCTGCTTTATTGACTATGTCAAAGCCTTTGACTGTGTGGATCACAATAAACTGTGGAAAATTCTGAAAGAGATGGGAATACCAGACCACCTGACCTGCCTCCTGAGAAATCTGTATGCAGGTCAAGAAGCAACAGTTAGAACTGGACATGGAACAACAGACTGGTTCCAAATCAGGGAAGGAGTACATCGAGGCTGTATACTGTCACCCTGCTTATTTAACTTATATGCAGAGTACATTATGTGAAATGCTGGGCTGGATGAAGGACAAATTGGAATCAAGATTGCCAGGTGAAATATCAATAACCTCAGATATGCAGATGACACCACCCTTATGGCAGAAAGTGAACAGGAACTGAAGAGCCTCTTGATGAAAGTGAAAGAGGAAAGCGACAAAGCTGGCTTGAAACCCAACATTCAAAAAACTAAGATCATGGCATCTGGTCCCATCACTTCATGGGAAATAGATGGGGAAACAGTGGAAACAGTTTCAGACTTTATTTTCTTGGGCTCCAAAATCACTGCAGATGGTGACTGCAGCCATGAAATTAAAAGACGCTTGCTCTTTGATAGAAAAGCTATGACCAACCTAGACAGCATATTAAAAAGAAGAAACAATACTTTGCCAACAAAGGTCCATCTAGTGAAAGCTATGGTTTTTCCAGTAGTCATGTATGGATATGAGAGTTGGACTATAAAGAAAGCTGTGTGCTGGAGAATTGATGCTTTTGAACTTTGGTGTTGGAGAAGACTCTTGAGAGTCCCTTGGACTGCAAGGAGATCCAACCAGTCCATCCAAGATGAGATCAGTCCTGAATATTCACTGGAAGACTGATGCTGAAGCTGAAACACCTGATGCGAAAAGGTGACTCATTTGAAAAGACCCTGATGCTGGGAAAGATTGGGGGCAGGAGGAGAAGGGGACAACAGAAGTTGAGATGGTTGGATGGCATCACCGACTCGATGGACATGAGTTTGAGCAAGCTCTGGGAGTTGGTGATGGACAGGGAAGCCTGGTGTGCTGCAGTCCATGGGGTCACAAAGAGTCAGACATGACAGAGGGACTGAACTGAACTGAAGAAGTGGAAGCCACCTAAATGTCCACTAATGGTTGAATGGATAAAGAAAATGTGATAGAGATAGATACCTTTAACAGACTATTCAGTTCAGTTCAGTTCAGTTGTTCAGTCGTGTCCGACTCTTTGGCCCCATGAATCGCAGCATGCCAGGCCTCCCTGTCCATCACCAACTCCCAGAGTCCACTCAAACTCATGTCCATCGAGTCCATGATGCCATCCAGCCATCTCATCCTCTGTCGTCCCCTTCTCCTCCTGCCCACAATCCTTCCCAGCATCAGAGTCTTTTCCAATGAGTCAACTCTTCGCATGAGGTGGTCAAAGTACTGGAATTTCAGCTTTAGCATCATTCCTTCCAAAGAAATCCCAGGGCTGATCTCCTTCAGAATGGACTGGTTGGATCTCCTTGCAGTCCAAGGGACTCTCAAGAGTCTTCTCCAACACCACAGTTCAAAAGCATCAATTCTTCAGTGCTCAGCTTTCTTCACAGTCCAACTTTCACATCTATACATGACCACTGGAAAAACCATAGCCTTGACTAGATGGACCTTGTGGGCAAAATAATGTCTCTGCTTTCAATATGCTATTTAGGTTGGTCATAATTTTTCTTCCAAGGAGTAAGTGTCTTTTAATTTCATGGCTGCAGTCACCACCTGCAGTGATTTTGGAGCCCCAAAAAATAAAATCTGACACTGTTTCCCCATCTATTTCCCATGAAGTGATTCACCCTTTAAAAGGGAAGAAATCATACCACATTCTTCTACACATATGAACTTTGAAGTTATTATGCTAAGTGAAATAAGCCAATCACAAAAGACAAATATTCCTTGATTTCACTTGTATCACTTATATAAGGTATCTGTAGTAGTCCAATTCCTAGAAACAGAAAGCAAAATGGTAGTTCACCAGGAACTGGGACAAGGGAAGAAAGAATTGTTTAATGGGTACAGACTCAGTTTTGCAAAATGAAAAAATTCTGGAGGTCTGTTACATAACAATTTGAATATATGTAACATTATTGAACTGTACACTTAAAAATGGTTAAGATGGTAAATTTTATGTTATGCATTTTTAGCACAATAAAAAGATTCATGAAAGAACATGGAGACAAAAGCACAGATTCCCGACAAACCAAGTGCAGTCTCAGCTATTAATATATTTACCGTCTAGTAAGTTCCTGGGCAGCAAGAACTATGCTCTATTCATTGTTGTATCCTCAGCACCCAGCACAGTGTCTGGCAGAGCAGGCACTCAATAAATGTTGGCTAATCTAATGTAAGGTGCCTACGTGCTAAGTCGCTTCAGTCCTATCTGACTCTTTGCTACCTCATGGACTGTAGCCTGCAAGGCTCCTCTGTCCATGGGATTTTCCAGGCAAGAATACTGGAATGGGTTGCCATTCTCTCCTCCAGGGCATATTCCCCACCCAGGATCGAACCCATGCCTCCTGTCTCCTATATTGGCAGGGGGGTTCTTTACCACTAGCGCCACCTGCAGTATATATCCTGTATTGGCAGGTGGGTTCTATACCACTAGCGCCACTGGCGGTAGGTATCCTGTATTGGCAGGTGGGTTCTTTACCAGTAGCACCACCTGGGAAGTGCTGATAAGGTAGAAACCATAAGATAGAAAGAAATAGAAGAGCGAGAAAGGGAGGACAAGGAGCATAGAGAGATGAAGAGCCCAAGACAGGAAAGAAAGCACTGAGTCCTGGAAAAACCAGTATGTTCTAAATGAGACTAGGGGAAGGATATGCCATCAGAAGTGATCAGTCACAGGATCTATAAAGTGGGCAGATGTATAAAGCCAGTCCTCTGGTCTTAGTGCAAACTACACAATTACTCAGAGGCATGTGTTGAACAGAATCATAGCCCTTTGGGGGTCAGGAAGAATTAGAAGAATAATAGGCAGCTATCTAGAGACAAGGGCTTTCCTAGTGGCTCAGTGGTAAAGAAGCCGCCTGCCAATGCAGGAGATGTGAGTTCGATCCCTGAGTCGGGAAGATCCCCTGGAGAAGGAAATGGCAACCCACGCCAGTATTCCTGCCTGGGAAATCCCACGGACAGAGGAGCCTGGTGGGCTACAGTCAAAAGAGTCGGACACGATTTAACGAATAAACAAGAACAATACACTGACAAAAACTGATACATTTCTGGTTTAATTTAAATTAGGGCTATTGGTTTCAGGTTGAAAGATAATCTCAACTGTGGTCCTCCTACACCAAGTCTTTTGGACCACTTCCCCATCTCGCTTGGCCCTTGAGGCTTGGGCTCTGCGCATGCGCCCGAGGTCCCAGGTGGCAGCTAGTGTGGTCACAACGCCCCATCCCCTTACTTGAGGGCGACGCTGTTTGGGGAGGCGCCCTTTTAGGACGTCAGCGCAGCAGCCTGGAACCCAGCATTGTGAAGGGCGTGGCCTAGAGGAACCGTTACCTTCGTGACCACGGTCTGGGTTGCCCAGACTAGCTGCGGGCATAGAGAGGGAAAGGTGTGCGTGAAGAGGAGAAACCGAGACAGCTTGTGGCACCCCAGCCCACGGCCTCCTGGGGGCTGATGGGTGGCCATGGACCGGTACCTCAATAACTGCTACAAGGCTGCTCAGGCTGCCACCTCTAAGGCGTCCTCCAGCAGCCTAACTGCCGACAGGGAGCCGTGTGACTCCGTGAGTGGGGGCCAGTCGGTCATCCTCCTCTTTCTGGCTCCAGGGCTGGGTCTTGGGAGGGAAGGAGGGTGGGCAGACGAAAGACTACGGGGGAGGACTCAGCAGAGAGGGGTGAGTCTTTGAAGCTGGGTTTCCGGCTCCCAGACCATCTGCAGTGACTAGAGCTCCCTCTGGCCGAGATTAGCTTTGAATGGAGCTCAGAGATTGGGTGGGTAACAAGGGGTAAACTGGGAGGCCTTCAGGTTATCAACAGAGCAGTTTCTTTCAACCCTGAGTATGTGTCTTTGGTTTATTTGGAGGTATTAGCCCATTGAGTTTAAGTAGATTGGTCTAAACTAAAATAATAGTACTAGAAACAAAAAAACAAGGTTTCTACTTATATCTGACAGAGCTCACAAAAAGACCCCATCCCAGAGGTCGGAGCCACTAATCTATTGGATCTTCCCCTTGGGGTCAAGCTTCCAGTTGTTCCAGGAAGTAATAATGTATTCTATACTACAGATTTAAGTGAAAAGGTAAACTAACTTTTCATGGTGCTTAAGTGATTTTCTTGACTGTTTTCTGCTTACTATTAAACTTGAAACACTGCCATTATTTTGCTTTGAGTCAACTTCAGTTTCACACACCAAGTGAAGTTAAAATGAGTTGAAGTATTCAGTGTCTGAACCTCACTTTAATGATAGAAGGCCTCATGATTGGCCTCCGCCACCCAATTCAGCCTTATCTCTGACCCAGACCTCAGCTCCGAAAGGTCCGGGTCTTTTCTCCCTGTCCACACATAGTATGATAATTTCTACTTCTGTGCCTTTGTCCATCTGGGTCCTGAAACCTGGCCTGCTCTCCTCTCTTTCCTGACCTTCAATTTGAGCCACCTTTCAAGAGCTACTATATGAAGCCTCTCCCCAGTGTCCCAAACCCCAACGGTTTCATCTTTCCTTAGAATTTACATTGCCCTTGATCTGCATTCTCTCACTCAGCACCAAAGTACTGTTTCTGGTTCAGAGTGCCGCACGCACTGTTTACGTCCTCTGCCTAACACTCCCCACCCTGTCCTTAGCTTTAGGCCAAGCCTGAAGGAGGTTCGGAACTCTTTGAGTGTGTGCTTTCATCACATTATTTCTACTTATTTCCCGATTTTGCTTATTTCCTTACCGTTCTCCTCTCTAGGGTGTCATCAAGGATGCATAGGGGGCTCCCTGGTATTTCTGATACTTGTCAAATATATATGATTTTTTAAAGTTTTATTGCTGGAAAGCAATATAATTTCTTTTCAAAACCAATCCATTCTACCCCTTCCCACAAATTAACATTCCTAAAACATACTCAAAGCCTATTTGACTACAGTGATAACACTCCTCTTCAGTTTGTAAATGTAGCCCTCTTCATTGGTTTCTTGCTCCACTATATTCTATTTCCCATATTTACATTGTGTTACTCTTTTATTCACTTGTTAGCTACTTATTTCCTGATTTTTTCCCCATACTTATGCTGATTCGCTCTACACTTTATTATATTGATTCCCCCCAAACACATGTATTTAATTATGATCAGGTACTATATTCAACTACCCTAAACACTAACTTAGTGGGATCCTTCTTTATCTTTAGCAATATCTCCTCAAGGAAGTAACACTATATTTTACACATTTAGTTGGGTTTTTTTAAACTCTACCCTTGACCCAGAGAAGGCAATGGCACCCCACTCCAGTACTCTTGCCTGGAAAATCCCATGGATGGAGGAGCCTAGTAGGCTGCAGTCCATGGGGTCGCTAAGAGTAGGACACGACTGAGCGACTTCACTGTCACTTTTCACTTTCATGCATTGGAGAAGGAAATGGCAACCCACTCCAGTGTTCTTGCCTGGAGAATCCCAGGGACGGGGGAGCCTGGTGGGCTGCCGTCTATGGGGTCTCACAGAGTCGGACACAACTGAAGTGACTTAGCAGCAGCAGCAGCACCCTTGACCACCTTGTAAGGTGAAGCTATGACAGGTAGATGATGGTAGCAGAGTTTAGACTAGAACCACAGTCTCCCAATTTCTTGGGCCATGCTTTTTCACCCGACCTTGCTGCTTTGTGAACTACAAATCACTTTAGCAGAGTACCATGGAAACGGAATTTAAAGGTCTTTCATATTGATTTAAATGCAAGTGGAAGGAAAATTACAGTATTCTACTGTCTTCTTTTCAGATCAGCCCATTTTCAGTATTCTCTCACTTCAGATTGTTCTTGCATGTTTTATTTTCAATGAACAGCCTAATCACCTTAACAAATTGAGGTTTAAAAGTATGATTTCATTCATTTTACATATGTAACACTTTTCAGTCTATGTTTTTGCAGCTTTATCAACCTTCTTATGACTTTAACCTGTCTGATCCTTATTGTCGGCTTTTGGAAACCAGCTATAAAAGCCTGCACGATCCACATTTAAAATCATACTATAGGCGAAAAGATATCCTGAGGAGATTAAAGAAAGACGGCTATGTCACCAGCAATAATAAGGTGGGTTGAAGTTTGCTTCCAGTTAACCAGCATAATCCCATGGTCTTGATAGAAGCTTGCTTCTGTACTTCACTGGGAACCTGTGTCAACTTTTAATTGAGCAATAAAGAATACCTGACAGAAAAATCAATGAATTACTTAATATTTGAGTAAAGAGAAATCAGGTGGCTGTTTCTAAATAAAATTGTTCCCATTTGATCATTTTTCTTTGATAAAAGCAAAAGATAAACACCAAATGATTTGAATATGTAAAGACATATGCATATACATTTATTTATGCATTTTCTCTCAGCTGTATGATTAGTGCCTTTCCTTTGGCTCTAAAAGTATTAATGGCACTGTATACCCATCAAGGGATATTTCCAATACAATTTGAGAAGACTAGAGACAAAATGGAAACCTAACAGAATATAGCTTGATAGAATAAATTCTTCTGAAAGTTAAACATCATTATTATACTGATATTTTAATAACATTCATTTTGTGTGAACCATATTATTGAAATAATATTATTTAGGTAGACATTTCCTGGTGATACACCCACTGAAGAGAGATATTGCCTTCTAAATTATTACCAAATGTGCTATCACTACCTTTGATCCCAAAATTGTTACTAAAATGAATGTTCTTATGACTCTTTTCTCTGGAAAGTTTCATGATTGTTACAACTTTCTAGTTATATATTTGTGTTTATAGGTTGTATGCAGCTTGAAGGAATTGAATAAGTACAGGCAGTATCTCACCAGATTGAAATTAGACTTTGAAAGAAACTATGTAAGAGAACAAGTAAGTTAAATACTTGAATTTGTTTTATTTGAGGCCTGTAAGAAAGTTTTTATGTAGGTTGTGGAAGACAGACTTAAATGCAGGCTAATTAACCATTTGTAAACTACAGGATGTTTACCAAGCCTGAAACATGAGAAGTCATATCAAAGGACAAGGTTATTTCTGGCCAATATAAACACTGTAATTCTTCCCCCCCCCTCCCAGAAAATGACTGAAAAACAAGTAAATAAATTGTATGAAACCAAGAGAGCCTATGACAGTCATGGCAATACACAGTTCCAAGAATGGCTCTTACAAGAAAATAAACAAACAACTCCAGACCAAGAGCTGTTGATAAAGCAAAGGTATGACCAAAGTTAATGCATATATTTGTGGACATATTGTGGACTCCAGAAAACTGTAAAAGTACTAGAAATAATTGAAAGCAGAATTTAAAAAATATTAGACACAATTTAACTTCCTATAGTCTTCAATGTGGACTGAAAAGAAAGGAGATTAAGAGATAGCAGGGATTGGAAACTTTGATACCATAGCTAGGAAAGAGTTTCTGCCTGAGAAAATGGAGTCATGAGGAACCCAAGAGGTAAGACAAACTGATATTTGAAGAACAATTCTGAGGTACAGCTCCCTGAGCTTAGGAAACCCAAGTTCATAGTAGTAGAGGGAATGGTGTCATTAGCACATTTCAAACTTAAGTATAAGGAAATTACTGCCAGATAAAACAGAAAGAGTTGCTATAACTTCATCTGATGCTAATATAAACAGGTGTTACCCCCCCCAACTAACCATGTATGTTCATTTAGCTATTACTCACATACAGTCAATCTTATCATTCAGCGGCTGAGCCCATGCCCCAAGAGGCAAAGGGATGAGTATAGTTCCTTCTCTTTTTCCTTTATCAGGGATGAGGGCCAGTTCCCCATCACCTAGCTCTTACATTCCATGGATTCATGTCATGATATGCCAGAATATATACTGGTTCACCAAAGTGGCAGACTGGTAGTCTGCAGACCTATCTATACATAAGAGGTTGTTCAAGGACTTGGCAATGACAGAGAGGCCAGTAGCCACTTATTTTTTAAAGAAAATTCAAATATACTTGTTTTTTGAAGTCAGTCCTTAAGTTGACTTCAGCTGTCTTTGGAAACTCATGTTACAGAGCTCCTGAATTATGGCTAATCTCTGTATAAAATGCTTTAAATCAGTCTGTTCTACATTTTGCCATTGCCCCAACCATAGTAACAGTCTGATGAGCACATCATGGTGAGTTGGTGGATCAGGCTAGCTTAAAGAACTCTACATTCCTGTAGTTTAAGAAATAAAAAGTAACCCAGAAGGTGGTTTGGGAATATCAGAGTAGATGATACCATCATAAGGGAAACACCCAGTTTATCTTCCCTTAAATTTTCACTTTTACTTAGCTTGGAATTAAACAAGCTTGAACACATAGCAGAAAAGCAGAATGTACTCCGGATAAAGGAAGAAGAAAGACGACATCAGGACCACATTAGAAGAAAACTTAGTCTCTGGAGACAAACTGAAGAGGTGAGAAACACCAAATTATAAATATTGATGGGGAAATTATGTGTGATTATTTTATTTATAAACATTTTTAGCAGTCCCACCATATTACCTGAAGTTATTTCAGGTCTAAGAAATAAATCACTGCTTAAAAAATCATAATTATTTTAAAATAATAAACTGCTATTAATCTTGTATCACCATTATAACAGACAAGCTTTTACTTAATGTAGTGAGACTGATACCACAAATTACATACCTATCAGAGTATAGACACACTTCATCTGCTCTTAAAGTTTTAGAATTTAACTCTAGTGAAAAATAATCATGTTTGTATTCTTACTCCTCAATGCTCAGATAAGGCTATTTGTTCAGGCTCCCTGTCAGAATACATTTAAGGGCAACATATTACATATGATAATTCCTCAAATCTATAAGAGAAAATCACCTTTCCAGCATCTTTTTAGATCTACCTTTGAAGCATAAGCCGATTCTAAAGGCAATGTAAGATTTTCATTATGGTTGTCCAAGTTCCTATAAGGGCCTTAATTTGACCTAATTTGCTTATTGATCAAAAAAAAAATGAAAACAAAACAAAAGATTATAAAAGAGAAGCCCTGCTGACTACCATGACATTGTGCTCCTTAGGAATGGAAAACAAAAGAAATGTTACTTCTGTCAAAGATTGGAGAAGAAATAAAAATAGAAGCAAGATTTGAAGAACAACGTAAAAAAGTCAAAGAAGATACTCACCATAAGGTAGAGTGACCTTTGAACAATAACTTGGGCTGTTTTGAGAAAAGGGTTTTGCTAATTTTTATATTTTAAAGTGTGGATTTTCAGAAGTGACTTAAATTCACAAGGATAGCTATTGATGGAAAGAGCCAGTCTGGTCTGAACCTGGACTTTAAGGGCTGGTCTAAAATGGGACCAGTCTCCAGAAAGTAGGCAATGAGTTCAGTTGGACCTAGTTATTAAAATACATTCTTCAAGTTGGAAAGCAAAAGGAAACTTACCCTTATTACCTTCCTAGCTCTGTACTCTGATTTTAGAAATCTCAAGAATGAGGGCTTCCTTCAAATATACCATCATATTTGAAGTATCTGTTATACATTTCCAGTGGCAAGTTGATATTAAATTTTAAACATTGAATATATATATTTTAATATTTAGAAAAAAGCACAACTCGAGAAAAAAATCACTTATTATTTACAAAAAATGCAGAGGAATGACCTTCAGAGAGAGGGATCAGAAGAAAATGTATTTGAAAACAGAAGTCAAGATGAAACAGAAGGTAAGAGAGAAATAATAAAAGACAAAGGTAAGTAGAATATGTATAAATATTTATTAATAATCAGTGGCTTTGTAAAAACCCCTCTATGTGCTAATATAGTGAGGTGACAAAGCCCTTGCAAATAGAAATTCTAGAAGCTCACACTTACAGGCACTTCCCAGTTACAGGTCAAGTTGTAGAGAATGTACAGACACCCACACACATTCACACAATATTGTTATATTACAGACATTATAACAAATTACACACTTCTATAAAGTGGCTCAGCAGACAAGACTGCCTTTACTAGGAGTTTAAAAAGGAGCCAGTAGAGGAGACAGAACAACAACAAAAAGGGAAAGAGACAGTTATATATAGATAGAGAAAATGAGCCAGTAAGACAAAACATTACCCCCAAAACAGACTGAAACAAAGAGGGAGACAATGAATGAAAAGTAGGAAAATTTTAACTGAGGTCCACTAAGAAAAGATTATACAAAACAGTAAGCTAGAGAAAGAGAAAAAAAATTTAAGTAGAAAAAAAGAAGAGACATTTAAAATATCTTAAGCAAGAAATAAAGAACAAAAAGGTTAAAAAGGAGAAAATATGATACAAAAAGAAAGAATGAAATGGAGATATAAAGAGGAGGAAAGTGAATGAATGAATAAGAAGAATATTAAGCAGAAGAAGCTAGTAAGAAAATACACATGCACGTGCACGCGCGCGCACGCGCACACACACACACACACACACACTCCATGAGGGAGTGGAAGGAGACAAAGGCAAAGAAACAAGAAAAAGACGAGGAGTATGAGGAAGAAAAGCAAACAAAGAAAACAGAGAATGAAAGAAAGGGAGCAAGAAAAAGACATACAGACACAAATAGAGAAACAAAGGAGTAGGAGGAAGAGAGAGAGAATAAAGAAGTTTAAAAAGGATATGTGAATAGAAAAAAGTAAAATAAAATAAAAACAGAATGTGAGAGTGAGAAAAAAATTTGAAAAGAAGCCAGTAGGAAAATCTAATACAATTTGGGCAGGGAGTAATAGGGGAAAGAATGAGAAGTTAGTAAAAGAAAAAGAGAGAGACTTAAAAAGGAGATACCAATATGAAAAAGCAGTACATTGAAGATAGACTGAATGGAATAAAAGGATCCAGTAGCACAGGGAGAATAGGAGAAAAGGAAAATATTAATATTAAAAAGGAGGAAGTTAAAAAGTCAGTAAAAGAAAAGAAAATTAAAAATGAAAAGATAAAAAAGGCAAAGAAGGAAATGAAAAGAGGAGAAACAGAGACACAGAGCAAAAGGGAGAGAAAAAGTATAGTACAATAAGAGAAGGATTTCAAAATTTATAGAAGACTAGCATTAAATAAGGGGGGAGGGGGAGGGGGGAGGGAGGGAAGACGGGTAGATGGAAGACAGAAAATATGAACATACTTCAAAAAGGAAGAGCCAGTAGCCAGTAAGAAAAGCAGTACAGGAACACAGAGAAACCATGGAAGAAAGAGAGAAGGGACAGAGAAAGAGAGAGGAAAGAAATATAGAAAAGAGGTAAATAGGATGAATTTATAAAATAGGAGCCAGTAAAAAAGGCAGGACAAAGAAAATAGAAGGAAGAGATAAAGGGAGAAGGAAAGAAGACAGTTTGAAAAGAGAAGCCTGTAAAAAGAATAAAATAGGAAGAAAGAAAGGGAAGAAGGCAGGGATGCAGGCAGACAAAAGAGAAAGCAAAAGAAAAGGCATGAAAAGGAACTATTAAAAATGGGAATAAAGGAGAAAAGGAAAGAAGGAAAGAAAAAAATTTTAATGAATAAGTTATAGGAAAAAATAAAATGAAGAGAGAATGTGACTGTGTGAGAGAGAGACTTCAAAAGGAGTCAGAGGAATTTAAAAAAACCTGTAAAATAAACATGATAGGTAACAGATAGGTAGAACCAACTTTTAAAATAATAACCCAGAGGGCTTTCCTGGTGGTCCAGTGGTTAAGACTCTGTGCTTCGAATACAAGGGGCCCAGTTCAATCCCTGGTCAGGGAACTAGATGCACATGCCACAACTAAGAGTTTGCATACCTCAACTAAAGATCTCACACGCCGCAACAAAGACCAAAGATGCCACATGCTACAACCAAGACCTGCTACAGCCAAATAAATAAATACTTTTTAAAAGAGTAACCCAGAAATGAACGTACAAAACAGGATAGCAGATGAGAGAAAGAAATGCTTCAGAAGAGGAGCCCTTAAAAGTGAGTTTAAAAGGAGTGAGAGGGATGGGGAAAGTGCCAGGGGAGGGTGAAAAGGGAGGAGGGAAGACAAAAAATGTAAAGCAAAAGGACGAAAGGCAGCAAGTAAAAGAGAATTAAATCAGAAAGCAAAGAAAGAAAAAGAAGGTAAGTGTTTAAAGGATGGGACAGTAGGAAAAAGTTAAATAAAAAGAGGGAGTGTGATTGCATAAGAGGCTTGAAAAGAAACAGTAAGTAAAAAATTCAAGTACAATTTGGGGAAGAGGGCTGTTTAAAAAGGAGACTTCCAAGGGGGCTTCCCTGGTGGCTTCAGTTCAATTCAGTCGCTCAGTCATGTCCAGCTCTTTGGGACCCCATGGACTGCAGCACACCAGGCCTCCCTGTCCATCACCAACTCCCGGAGTTTACTCAAACTCATGTCCATTGAGTGGGTGATGCCATCCAACCATCTTATCATTTGTTGTCCCCTTCTCCCACCTTCAATCTTTGCCAGCATCAGTTTTTCCAATGAGTCAGTTCTTCGCATCAGGTGTCCAAAGTATTGGAGTTTCAGCTTCAACATCAGTCCATCCAATGAATACAGGACTGATTTCCTTTAGGATGAACTGACTGATCTCCTTGCAGTCCAAGGGACTCTCAAGAATCTTCTCCCAACACCACAGTTCAAAAGGAACAATTCTTCAGCACTCAGCTTTCTTCAGAGTCCAGCTCTCACATCCATACATGACCACAGGAAAAACCATAGTTTTGATTAGACAGACCTTTGTTGGCAAAGTAATGTCTCTGCTTTTTAATATGCTGTCTAGGTTGGTCATAACTTTTCTTCCAAGGAGCAAGTGTCTTTTAATTTCATGGCTACACTCAACATCTGCAGTAATTTTGGAGCCCCCCAAAATAAAGTCTGACACTGTTTCCACTATTTCCCCATCTATTTCCCGTGAAGTGATGGGACCGCATGCCATGATCTTCGTTTTCTGAATGTTGAGCTTTAAGCCAACTTTTTCACTCTCTTCTTTCACTTTGATCAAGAGGCTTTTTAGTTCCTCTTCGCTTTCTGCCATAAGGGTGGTGTCATCTGCGTATCTGAGGTTATAGATATTTCTCCCGGCAATCTTGATTCCAGCTTGTCTTCTTGGTTACCTAACTGTTATTCACTTAATACCAATGTATCATGATTGGTCAACAGAAAATTATAAAGTTCTACATCACTAAAACTACCGTTTAATAGAAAAACCTGTAATCACTTTTTAAAATCCAGATACATATCAGAATTATCTTGGAATTTTTTTGAAAAATACAAATGCCCAGGTATTGCTTTTTTTCTCCAGAGCTCCAGATGTGTTTCTAATGAGCAGGTATGTTTAAAAGCAACTGGACTATATGATGATCTTTTACTTTTATCTAATTTGTTTCAGTTTTTCTATTTCATGTTTAGTGCTCCCATGTCATTTAGTTTATGTTTTCCAATTTCTCTTTTTTATTTTTTGACGTTCTTTCTCAAGCCTTTATCAAGTATAGTAGAAAAGCTTTTGTATACATATATATATGGATAATATATATATATATTAGAAAGCTTATGAATTTTTGCCTAGCTAAAAAATTTATGACATTTATGGCATTCCACTTGTTTGACTTAATATGAATAGAATGCTAGATTTCTAATTTATACATTCACTCAGAAGTTTGATATAGTTCCATGTATTTTGCATCTGGTATTCCTACTAAAAGTCTAGAAAGTTTATCACCTTAGTGATTTTTAAAAAAATTTGAATGAGGCTTGATTCTAGTCCAATTCTGAGAATATAAAGAAATACTATGTTGTAAAAGAAAAAATACCCAGAAAATTAACATGTGATAGTTATTAAATATAGACTTTGTTTAAATTTCACATGCAAAAAAGGAGTGGATATATGTGTAACTGATTCACTTTGCTGTACACGTGACACTAACACAACACTGTAAATCAACCCTACTCCAATACATACAATTTTTTTTAAAGGGATGAAGCTAGGAAAAAATATGAAATAAAAAACAAAATGTGAGTGAGAGACACTGAGGAGATTAAAAAGAGATGTTGATAAAATTAAGTATAATTGAAGGCATGGAGAGAGAGAGATCTGAAAGAAATCAGTTTAAAATGGTAAAATAATGATACATTGATTGATGACAACCAGATGACAGGTTGATAGATAGATATTCATAAAGGAGAAACCAGTAGTAGTAAGACAGGACAAAGAATACAGAAAATGAGAGAGGGGAAAACAAGAAAGTTTTTTTCAAAGGAGACAGTAGAAGAAGAAAGGAAGAATTGAATTCTATAAAGGATGAGTCAGGGAAAAGTGGCATACAGAAGGAGAAGGGATGTAAGAGTGTGATGGAGGATCAGTAGGAAAACCAAGTACAACTGTGTGATGTGCGAATAGTTAAAAGTAGAAGGCAATAAATGTAACATAAAGCTAAATGATTGATACCTATGTAGATAGCCAGCTAGATAGGTAGGAAATTTAGGTAGAAACAAGTTTTTACAGGAGAAGGCAGTTGTAAGGACAAGAATGTATAAAGAAAGAGAGAGGAAAGGAAAGAAAAAAGTTTTAGAAGTAGTAATAGAAGAAGGGGGGAGGAAGGAAAGGGGAAGGAAGGAAAACAAATGAAGGAAGACAAGAGAGGGGAAGGGTGATAGGGTGGATGATGAAAGGGGGTAGGAGGAAGGAATAAGACACGAAGAAAGGGAGGAGGGACAGGAAGGAAAGAGAGAGGAGGGGCTTCCCTAGTGGTCCAGTGGCTAAGACTCTGAGCTCCCAATGCAGGAGGCCTGGGTTCCATCCCTCTAGGTAGGTAGAACTTTAAAAGAGCAATCAGGTTAAGACAGTGTAAAGAAAGGAGAGAGGAATGGGGGGTGGGGGGCGGGGAGAAGGAGAAGTTTAAAAAGAAGTCAGTAGAAAAGCTTAAGAAGGAAGAAGAGGGATTCCCTGGTGGTCCAATGGCTAAGACTCTGCACTGCCAATGCAGGGGGCCTGGGTTTGATCCCTGGTCAGGGAACTAGATTCCACATACCATAACTAAGACCCAACCAAATACACAAATATTTTAATAATAAAATTAATTTCACTTTAAAGAGAAATAGTGATGAAAAGAAAAATATTTAAAAATAGGAGATGATGCAAAAAGAATGGAAGAAGAGTGGAGAGAGGGAAGTAGGGAAGGAATGGAAGAAGGAAAGAGGAGAGAAAAGGGATGACAGAGGGGAGAGATAAAAATAGAGGAGGAAAGACAAAGAGCAAAGGACAATGAATGAAGCAGAGCTAGAAGGGACAGAAAAAAGCTTTTAAAGGACAAAAAGAAGAAGCAAGATCGAAAGAAGGAAGTGGGAGGAAAGAGAAGTTTAAAATGATGAGCCTGTAGAAAGTGTAAAATATAAAAGAAATGAAACAGAGTGTGAGGGGCTTGAAAAGGATGCATTAATAAGAAAATTAAGTACAATTGTGGACAGTGGGGAAAGAAATCTAAAAAGAAGCCAGTTAAAATATTTCAGTGATATAAGATTCATGGATGAATTGACAGGAGGGTAGGTTGATAACTAGGAAAGTATATAAAATATAAATAGATAGAACCATAGATAGGTGATTGATAGATGATCGATGGTTGGATGGATAGATAGGTCTTACTTTTAAAAAGAGAACCAAGTTTCTAAAAGTCAGTACATAAAAGATAGAAAAAGAGAAAGGGAAAAAAGTTTAAAAATATTTTTCAAAGGGGTCAGTACATAGAGAATAAAAGAAAAACGGAAGATGGACAAGACAGGATAGGATAGGGTAAAGTAGGAAAGGGAAACAGAAGGGCAGGGAGGCTGCGTGCAGACAGGCACAGAGAAGAAAGAAATGCAGAAAGGGAACAAAAAAATGATGAACAGAAATTGAATAACAGAAGGAAAGAACAAAGGAAGACATATGAAAGCAAAAAAGAGAGAGGCTTCAAATGGAATAAATTATAAGAAAATGTAAAATAGAGAAAAATACGAGAATGAGAGACAGAAAGGAAAGAAAAAAGGAGAGTTGGATACAGAAAGAAAGGAAGAATGTCTCAGGCATTTTTTTAAAAAAGTTTTAAAAGTAGTAGCCAATTTAAGAGTGATTGACAGCTGGATGTAGAGCCAGCCAGCTAGGTAGGTAGATAGGTAGAAAGAATAGATTTTTAAAGGAGAAACCAGTAGTAAAGATAATAGAAAAATGTATAAAGAAAGGCAGAAGGAAACAAATGATTTGCAAAAGGAGTAGTATAAACAAAGCAAAAGAAGAAGGAAGGAGGAAGGGAAGAAAGAAGGAAATAGGAGAGAGAAAGAGGGGGAAGAGGAAGGAGGCAGGAATGGACAGAAGGAGAGAGAAGCAAATGAAAGAGGATGAGAGAGTGAGCGTGGGTGGATGGATGGAGAAAGGAGAAAAGGAGGGGGCAAGGAAGAAAGAAATGAGGAAAGGGCAAAGGGGCAGTGGACAGTAAGGGGGAGGAAGGGATGAAGTGAGGGAGGGGAGGGGGAAGACATGCATGCAGGTGGGGAAAGGAGAGAGAGAGACCATGAAAGAAATGGAGTGAAGAGAAGACAAAGAAAGAGGAGAAAGAGAGAGGAGGCAGGAAGGAGGGAAGAAGAAAGGGAGGGTGTAGGGAGCGAGGAGAGAAAACTCCAAAAAAGGAACTCAGCTAAAAACAAACAAAGATGAATGGAGAACAGCTAGGTAGTTTGGTAGGTTGATGGACAGATGGGTAAGTAGACAGGATTTTAAAAGTCAATATTAAAAAGATAAGAAAAACAGGTTTAAAAGAGGAAACCCAAAAAATAGATATAAGAGGAAGAGAGGGGGAAGGAAGGAAAGGAAGAAGGAGGTCAGGAAGGCAGGAAGTAGGGGAGAAAGGGAGGGAAGGAGGAAGGCAGGCAGGCAATAAGTTTACAAAGGGTGGGACTTGTGTGGTGGCTCAGTGGATAAGAATCCACCTGCCAATGCAGGGGACACAGGTTTGATCCCTGGTCCAGGAAGATCCCACATGCTGTGGAGCAACCAAGCTCATGTGCCACAACTACTGAGCCCACACTCTAGAGCCTATGAGCTGCAATTATTGAAGCTCTCCTGCCCTATAGTGTGGCTCTGCAATGAGAAGCCTGCCCAGCACAACTAGAGAGTAGGCCCTGTTTGCTGCAACTAGAGAAAGCCTGCAAGCAGAAACAAAGACCCAGAGCAACCAAAAATAAATAAAAATTTAGAAATAAAGGATGAGTCAGTAGGGAAGACAGCTAAAGAAGGGAAGAGAATATATAAGAGTGAAAATGTAGGAACCATTTTCCTACAAAAAAACCTAAAACAGTTGTGTGGCAGGAGACAGACTGTAAAAGTAGGAGTCAGGAAAGCAAAGACAAAAATAAAGACAAAGATAAATGGTTGAGAGCTGAATAGGTAAGTAGGCAGTTATACAGATGATAGGTAAGTAGGTATATAATTTTAAAAGTGGAAGCCAGTAAGGAGGGATGCATGAGAAAGAGAATGAGAGAGTTAGAGCAGGAATGAAAAAATAAAAGGGGAGCCAGCAGAAAGAGAGTAAAAGGAGGATGGGGGGAAGGAAGAAGGAGGGTGGGAAGGGTAAAGATAAAGAAGGAAGGAAGGAAGGAAGATAGGAAGAAAGGATAATGGATCAGAAGTAAGAAATAATGAAGAAAGAAAGAGGTTTATAAATAATGAGTCAGTAGGGGAAAGTGAGAAAAAGCAGAAAAAGACAATGTGAGAATGATGGGGAGAACCAATAAAGCCAAGTACACTTGTGTGTGATGGAGGGAGATGGATTTAAAAAGTAGAAGTCAGTTTTTTAAAAAAGAGAATACAATATAGATAGCTAGATGGCTAGGTAGGTAGAGAGAGAGGTAGGTACGGCAGATAGGTAGATAGATGATAGGTAGAAACAAACATAAATAGTAAAAAGAAAGAGAAAAGAGAGGACAGGAGACAAGATGTGTGAGGGGGGACAAAAGAGAAAGGAAAAGAACCAGATAAAAAGAAGTTTTAAGGGAAAGCAGAAAAGACTTCACTTTTAAAGAAATGAGCAAGAGAATGGGTTCAAGAGAACTTTTAAAAAGGACCAGTCAGTAAACACAATGTGAGAGGGAGGAAGGAAGGAAAAGTTTGTGAAGGAAGAGTCAGTAACAAAAGCTCACGGTTCAGTTCAGTGAGATGAGGGTGTAACCTTCTGCCTCTGAGACAGTATATCACTTTAGCAGCCAGCTTTCTCCCTCCATCTTCAACTGTTAACTTCCCCTTCCAGTAGGAGGAAGGTTTCAGGTAGGCATCTTAAACAGTGCCCACCTCAGATGCTTTTTGAAAAAGAAACCATAAAAGAACTTGATGTTCACAGTATTTCAGAGGTGACAGGAGAATGAAGATGTCTATTTCACATATGAAATTGACTTATCACTGTAACAAAGACATCATGTTCTACCATGTTGACACCAAGGAATACACGTAACTCTAATGAAAACCCAGTTAGCACACATATAGTTTAGAATCCTTTTGTCTATTTCTGAATGATTAGAAACAGGAACGGCAGTCACCTTTTTCACAAATCAGGTCTATATATGTATGGTTGCCTCAGCCAGATTTTTGAGGCACAACCAAGAATTGTCATGGCCATTGTGGGGTCTCCAGCACATGGCCTCCGGGGTCTCTAGCACAGGTATGATGCTGGTCTGCATCCCCACACAAAGAAAAAGCCATGGTCTTCTTGAGCAGGACAGAGGGATGGAGTTTTTTCCCTTTTGCCAGAAGACAGTTCTGCCCCCCGCCCAGTAGAGCTTTAACTATACATTGTGGGGTCTCCAGCACATGGCCTCCGGGGTCTCTACCACAGGTATGATGCTGGTCTGCATCCCCACACAAAGAAAAAGCCATGGTCTTCTTGAGCAGGACAAAGGAACAGAGTTTTTCCCCTTTTGCCAGAAGACAGTTCTGCCCCCCGCCCAGTAGAGCTTTAACTATACATTGTGGGGTCTCCAGCACATGGCCTGCAGGGTCTCTACCACAGGTATGATGCTGGTCTGCATCCCCACACAAAGAAAAAGCCATGGTCTTCTTGAGCAGGACAGAGGGATGGAGTTTTTCCCCTTTTGCCAGAAGACAGTCCTGCCCCCCGCCCAGTAGAGCTTTAACTATACAAGATAATATTATGAAAGTGATTGTCCTGCCTCCCCATCACATCTATCCTAAGGTTTCCTAACCTTGCCACTATTGGCATGTTGCACTGGATAACTGTTTATTATGGGGACCATCCCGTGCATTGTATGTGTAGCATCATATGTGGCCCCTGTCTACTAGATGCCAGGAGAAATCCCTCTCCCTGATTTGTAACAACCAAAAGTGTCTCCAGACATGTCCCAATTGCATTGTTCTCTGGGGTACAAATTTGCCTCCCACTGAGACCTACTACATACCCTCTCCAGTTTCTCCCCATATACAGATTAGGATATGGTCCTCCCCCTAGTGGGCATAAAAGGATAAATAGAATCTATCTTGAATAATTTTGTCATCACCACTATTAATTTTTTTTTAATTTTAAGCTTCTTATCCAAAGATCAAGAAAATGAGTGTCACTGCTCGTCACCAGAAGTCATACCAAGGACAAAAAAGTAATTGAAATAATTAGAAATACTAAAATAGTCACTTGTGCTTCTTTCCCAGAGGTGCTGTCTGGGGCAAGAGGTGTGGTTTATGTTCTTACTCCTCTAAGTGTCAGCAGTATGGGTATCACTGAGGCACTTATTATAAAAGCACAGTCTCAGGCACTGCCCCACTACTGAATCAGAACTTGCATTTTCACAAGACCTCAGTACATGACACACACATTGACTTTTGGGGAACACTGGCTTCCATAGCCCCATGGAGGCAGAATAAAGTAATGGTGCTTGGATGACTGTTTATCCTCTGCCTCCTCTGGTCTTCAGAGACATGCCCTTATCTCCACTGAGATAGTGCTTGGCCTGTCATCATTCACAGTTAAATTGGCCATCACTGCAATGACTCATGGTCTGGTCTCACTGAGCTTAGTAGAACCCTCTGGATTTCCCACTCCACCTGAGTCCTGACTGCCTGTTCCATAACACTCTGGGAGGAGCCCTCTTAACCCCAGCCCAGTGGCTCCCCTTTATGAGCTTCCCAGCTAGACCCTCAGCCCCTTCTGGGCCATGTATATACCACATGGGAACCAAGAGTGGCTTAAGAAAGCAAAACCTCAAGGGGAAATAGGGAGAGGTTGGTCAAATGGTACACATTTTCAGCTATAAGATGAATAAGGTCTGAGGATCTGATGTATAACATGGTGACTATAGTTGAAAACACTGTATTGTATAATTGAAATTTGCTAAGAACAACATGATAAATATGTGAGGTGATGGATGTGTTAATTAACTAAATGGGTGAGGGGGGAGAAATCCTTTCACAGTATACATATGTATCAAATCACCACAATGTACACTTTAGCTATCTTACAATTTTATGTGTCCATTATATAAGTCAGTAAAGCTGAAATGTTTTAAAACTGAAAGAAAAAGAAAGCAAAACTTCAGCGAGAGCCTTGCTCTGCCTGACCACACTGTATTACAAAGTTTGGGGTCCATGACCCCGGTGAAGAGGAAGAGTCAGAGTAGGGGTAGCCAAGGAAATCTCTTTCTAAAGTCTTAAACAGAGAGCTGAGCAATAGTTCTTCTTTTCTCTCCATTAACCTCAGTTATCTGAAGCACCAAGGCCCAAAGTAAGCAAAATGTGAAGCCCTGTCTGATTTCTTTGGTCTCCAGTCACTCTCACCACCTTCCCATTTTCCCACCATCTCTGAGCTGCTAAAGGAGTGGACATTTTCCCCCTAACTTTCCTAAAGTCATATCCTTTTTCTTCCTGAGCCCAGATAACTCTTATTTGATAAGCTAAGGGTATCTCCAGGACACTATGAAGAATTTCCTCAACTAAGTATTCTAGGATGTTTCTACACAAAAAGGAAGATAAAATTTAAGGAAATTCTTGAGACAACTGCATGGCTTGCCAGGCATAATGTCTTGGTTGTGTCGTCATTTTGGGGGATGACAGATACTGAATATTACCTGGGTGTTCATCATGGCATTTGTCCTGTTAAAAACTCTAACCTCTCCTTCCTTCCCTAGCTCTACTCCCAGGTAAGTGAAAGCCTATGAAAGATGAGGGTAGAGATCTTGTACTTAGTCAAAAATGAAAAAGTAATATAAAAATTTAAAAATAGCCCTGTTACAGAATGGCTGTTTCTCATTTCTCAAGCCCCAAAAGTGAGTACAACAAAAGGTGGTCTCCAGACCTACATCTAGAAGGCATGATCACCATAAAAAAGTGTAAAATATAAAAAATATGTAATATATGTAATGTGACAACGTAATAAACTTGGGCAAAAGGCATGAACTGCCGGGGTCCAGCCCCGGTGGATCCAGGGAATTCGAAGCGGGCACGGCGTTGGCGTGAGAAAAACTTATTTGTTTATTAATATAAGATTAGATTAAGAAACAATAGTTAGTAGGAAAATTAAGTGGAGAAAGAGGGCTGAATAGCTTGGATTACGTGGAAGACCAATAAAATTCCAGACAAGGAACATGCACCATCTACGTTGGGCCACCGGTGCTCGCTTGAATATCTAAGGGTGCCTCGCCTTAGGCTCCCTTTCGCTCGGGTCTTAACAGCCAGGGCAAGTAAGTAGACTTGGCGAGCCTCCGCGCCCCAGATGGGAATTTAGCCTGAAATTAAAGTAAAGAGACACGGGGGAAAACCAGTCCAGCGACTGGCTCTCCTTCTATTGTCCTTCAAGGCCTTTTCTACTTTTGATTATACATAGAGATCAATGGGTAATACAAAATTATGTAGCATTAGCAGCCCAGACTCTTTCTGTATATCTTTTTGTATACAAAAGGTCTCAGGTGATTTACATTATCTTCTGGCCAAGAGGCTTGTTAACACTTTTTGGCTCTCTTCCTTAATGAATGTTAATTTCGTTTCCCCTAAGTGTTTTTCTTTAATCTGCATCTCCTTAAAGCACTAAAGTTACATCTCTATAGAACAAAGGCGCAGTGGGTTATAACAAAGAAGGTACTTAACTCAAAGATCTAATGTTGCTAATACCAGGTCTACTACTTGTTTTTCTATATACCAACTATATCTAAAAATAAAGGATATGAAAAATTGGCAGCAAGTATTGGCTCAATAAATGAAACCTTTGATCAGTCCTTATTTTAATGATTTTGACTCCTCAGAAGCCCCTACATTCCTAGGATGTTTTAAGCTTCCTGTGCCTCCTGTGGTCAGGAGGCCTCAAGCAATCACATGCATAGCTGTACGAGTCCTGCAGGCAGGCTAGAAAGCCATCAGAGGGGTTTTTGGATTGAAACACTCTTTCAAATGCAGAAGACTAAAGCCCTGAATTGACTTTTTCCAGAGAATGTCAGAAGAGTGGAAAAGCAGGCAGATTCTTATTTTGGGGGGTACATGCTCAGGAAATACCAGGGGGAAAACCTGAGATCTGACTCGACCTTGCCCATCAGATCTCTGCCGCATGACCTTGTCACGGGTGGGATTCCTCACGCTGGCTCCCAGCATCGAACAAACATTTTACTGAAGATACACAGATGGCAAATAAGCACACAAAACACTGTTTAATATCATTATTCCTTAGGGAAATACAAATCAAACCACAATGAGATACCACTACACACCCAGTAGAATGTCTAGTAGAATTTAAGTAACTGACCATACTAAGTATTTGCAAGGACTTGAAGCAACTGGAACTGTCTGACATTGCAGGTGGAATGTAAAATGGTACAACCACTGTGGAAAACATTTTGGCAACTAAAGTTAAACTATATCTGCCATGTGATTCAGTCATTTCACTCCTAGGTAGGTGCCCACAAGATATGAAAATATATGTTCAGGTAAAGACTTGTACATCAATGTCCATAGCAGCATTATAGTCAAATTGGAAACAACCTAAATGCCCTTCAGCAGGCAAATGGAGAAACTAGTGTATCCATACCATGGGATACTACTCAGAAATAAAAAGGAATAAAGTATTAATACAGGCAACAATATTGATGAATATCAAATTATGCTGAATGAAGGAAGCCAGATCACCACCCTCCTCCGACAAAAAAAGGGTGGTACAACCCCTGTTTGATTCCATTTATAGCAAACTCTAGAGAATGCAAACTAATTTATAGTAAAGCAGATCAGTGATTGCCTGGGAGATAGGAGAAGAGAGAGGGATGAACTATAAGGGGGCACAAGGAAAATTTTGGGGATGATGTAAATGTTTACCTTGATTGTGGTGATGGTTTCAAGGGTTTATATATATACATATATATACATATATATATATACACATATACATATACATATACATATACATATATATATATGCCAAAGCCAAATGGTACATTTTAAATATGTTCAGTTTATTGTACTTCAGTTACAGTTCAATCAAGTTTAAAAATTAAATGATTTCTCTTTCATTTGCCTATAGGACCATCCCAGCATTTGTATAGTTCTGTAAAGACTCCTGAAAGAAGATCAACCTTGTTGCATTCTCCACATGATGTACAGAGTAACACAACAGAACAAAAGGTAGAAAGCTGTATGTCTCAGGTGTTTTGTATTGGCCTCTCATTTATCTGGTTATTTTTTCTTTCTAGGGGATATCCCCATTCACTGGGCATGGTACTGATTGGTTAGAAATAATGGAGTTCTACACAGATCTGAACCATCTTCCTGGTAGAAAAGGTTCTGAGTCAGCTTCATGCTAAATGTACCATGTAGTTGAGCAGAAACTAACAAATATTTGATAATGATAATGATGATGATGACGATAGCTAATGTTTATTGACAACGTGCTGCGGGCCAGGTCCTAGTAGAAGGTAGGGAAAGGTAGAAGGAAGGAAAAAGGGGGAAAGTAGGTGACATAGGATACAAAGATAGAAAAGACATCACTGCTCTTGGGGATGCACTGTCCAGGGATCAGACACATAAACAAAAGTCCTTACAGTCAAATGAGAGGAGACTTTTGCTTTGTATAAAATACGAAGCACAGAAAGTGTGGAGAAATAGCCCTGCCTAGAGAAATCTGAAAAAGCTTTATAAAAGGAGGGCTTCATTGAATTAGGTCTTGAAACGTGAGTGGGAAGTTTTCAGATGAGTAAGGATGTAGTGAGGCAGTATTGCAGACCGGCTTACAGTGTTAAGTGAAAGCATGAAAGTTCAAGGCAGCAAAACCAGAGCAGTGGGACAGAAGAGACTGATATGGCAGCTGAAGCCAGAACTTTGCATCCCTTGCTGAAGTAGGAGTTTATTCTCTCAGTAGTAGAAAGCCATTGCTGGTTTTTGAGTAGGATGTGAGATAAGAATGATTTGGGTTTTAAAAGTAACACATATATATGGAATTTAGGAAGATGGCAATGACAACCCTGTATGCAAGACAGGGAAAGAGACACAGATGTGTATAACGGACTTTTGGACTCAGAGGGAGAGGGAGAGGGTGGGATGATTTGGGAGAATGACATTCTAACATGTATACTATCATGTAAGAATTGAATCGCCAGTCTATGTCTGACGCAGGATGCAGCATGCTTGGGGCTGGTGCATGGGGATGACCCAGAGAGATGTTATGGGGAGGGAGGTGGGAGGGGGGTTCATGTTTGGGAACGCATGTAAGAATTAAAGATATTAAAATTTTAAAAATTAAAAAAAAAAAGATACTCTAGTTGCAGTGTGAGATAGCTACATAGAGGAGGTTAGAGCCAAGATCGTTTTGAGTCTACTGGGATAGTCCAGATAAAAATGATAAAGGCCTGAACTAAGGCTGTGACAATGAGGGTGAACCAGAGGCCACAGATTTAAGATATTTCAGAGTCAGAGTATGTCAGGATTTGGTGACTCAACAGATGTGTGGACCCAGAGAAAAGGAGATGACAACGATGGTGATGATTTAATTTTTGTGTGCAGGTTTTTGTATGCTCTCATAGTGCTGAGGCCTACTTCTATCTCAGAACTCATTATCCTCCATCATATTTGTTTGTCTTTTCTACTGGGTGATAAACTTCTTGAGGTCAGGAATTATGTATCTTAGTTCTAGGCAGTGCACTCAATAAACATTAGACTGGAATAAACTAGCCTTATCTGAAACAAACAGAACAATTCTATGCTTTCTGGAATGGAGCACTGGATTATTATTATTGGTTATAGGATTATTATACCTATACCCAAAATGTAGAAGACAGACAAGTAGCAAGTTTGAAAAGACAGGAAAAGATAGCATACTTGGGTACAATATAAGCTTCATTTTAAACTAGTTAAAGTGAGGTACCTGTGAAAGATATCCACTAAGAGGTTAATAATATGTGTTAGCATTGAGACCAGCACCTAGTAGAGAGGTAGAGATGAGGGGAAGGGGGAGATAAGATACTGTATTATTCTGATCAGGAAAAGTGTCTTTTAGAAGAATAATTACTAATTAATTTTTTTCTTGAATGTTAAACCATACAGAAAGATAGAGAAACAATTAGGACATCATATCCTTCAAATAATGGAGGTAAGAAAATGCACAATATTTATAATTGCTCTGATATCTTTTAAATAATTCATTTTGTCATATAGTCTTCCAAGTTATGCTTTTTTCTCTGATTATAAAATCCATGATTAATTTGATAAAGGAAGATAGAAGAATTATTCATGGTTGTAAATATAAGCATCACATTTTTAAGTGATTGCTGGGAGAATAGGCCTTGTGGAATCGACAAGGTGTGAGGAAGTTAGAGTCTCTGCTGTGACTGCCTCTGTAAGTTCCTGACAATGCAGCCATTAGAGAGTTCCAGTGAAGAGAATTCTCCCCAGGAAGGTCTCTTTTACCATCTTTTCTCCCCAGACATAAAAATCCATCCTGTTTCCCATCTCCCAGGGCTGGACTAGAGATTAGCTAAGTCTCTGTTCGTCTCCGTAAAAGATTCCCATGCGTAACCTCCACACTTACCAAGAGCACTGGGACATCTTCACCTGGGCAGCCCATGAGTACCTAAGATCCAGCATGTGCAAAACCAGATTCATCCCCAAACCAGCGCTCTGTTCCTCCTAACTTTATTCAGGCACAAAACCTGAGTCATTTTTGACTCTTTGCTGTTTGCTCCAGTCCAGTCTGCCTCCTTAAATTCTCTCATAACTTTCCCTTCCTTTCCATTCGTGCTTCCTGTGGCATTAAGCACTGTAATAATTAGTCTCCAATCTCTTATTCTTGTTGATCTGTTCTACATTTTGCTGTGAATGTAACCTTCCTGAAATACAGCTTTGGACATATAATTCCTCTACCCAAAAGTCCTCTGTGGTTCCCCTTTGCTTACTGAATGAAATGCAGAACAGTTTGTTCTAGGGCAGGAGAGTGGTGGGAAGTTTAGCTGGCAAAGTAACTTAGAGCCAGGGAGTGCAGGCTTGTCCCTAATGGCAGCAGTGGGCCCCTGGAAGCTGGTAAGCAGGGGACTTCACAAAAAGGCATCTTATACTCGGAGATACTGCCTTAACTTCCATAAATAAATACATTCTTGATTATGGTAATTTTAGACTTTATGGCAGCCCAGCAAGGAGAACTATATGATTTTTTCATATTTAAAGTTACCTCTTCTTTTCCCTAGAAATTACTACACTTCATAGTCCAGGTATTTCTGCAAAAACACCAAGTATCTGTAGATACTCTCTACAGGATACTTCAAAACAACAGGCAAGTAACTTTTCTTTTGTCCCAGATACACACAGAACCAATGAAGTATAAAATGAGGATCAAGATTGACATAACATAATTTCATTCATTAAATGACAATTCAGAACAGTCTTATTCCCTGAAATTAACCATCCTATAGTAAGATTTTATTTTTAAAAATTGAAATGCAAATCCACAGTAATAATCCTGTCACTTCAGACTTCCAATGCTTATGGCTATCTGTTGTATTAGCGTTGCCATACTCTAAGTGTAGGGACACATCAATAACAACTAGTAAGCTAACAAAGAAAAATGGTGAGCCTGAGATTTTAAATGTGTTAAATAGATCCAAAATTTGAATACTTGTCTCAATTCTTAATAGAAATTACCAGAAACAATGTGAGTGTTCTCACTTAGCTCTTAGGTATGTAGGCTTCTTAAAAGATGAGCTTCAAGTCCATTCACACAGGAAGCAGCATACTGGACTTTCGTGAATCATTTCTCTTCTCATGCTGATGGGTTGTACAGAAACAGCCATACGGCCTCACCCTCTCTCCTTCGTGGTCAGTGATCACTCAGTCGATGGTGGGAAATTGACAACAAACATTTAGGGCACAGCCTCTGGTCACAGCATCTGTCATCTCTATGGGTCACCAATTGGTCATTCATTTTCAGACTCAAACCCACATCCTTGGCTCCGTTAGCACTGTATTAAATGACTCACCTGTTCTAAAAAGTTAACACAGTTTCCTATATCCTATGTTAAATGCATAGTAAGTGACAGACTCAATTATACCTAACTCTTCAAATGTAACGTTAGCCACAATATGCTTTTCTATATAAACAAATATTTATGAAACACCTGCTATGTCCAGGGTGCTGTGCTACTGTATTAACATCCATAATTTGTATTCTCAGTATCTGAAGAAAGAATCTTAACTACTTAAGACAGTATAATAGTTGTACATCAGGAGTTAATAACTTTTTTCACTTGCCTCACTATGCACGTATGCTAAGTTGCTTCAGTCGTGTCCGACTCTATGTGACCCTATGGACAGCAGCCCACCAGGCTCCTCTGTATACAGGATTCTCTGGGCAAGAATACTGGAGTGGGTTGCCATTTTCTTCTCCATGCCTCCCTATAGAGTCAGAAAAAAAAGTATTTTCTGAGTGTAGTATGGATGGCAAACTTAATACTATTAGTACGTATGTTACCCCCAAAATAAGCAATAAACAAATTTAGACCATCTGTTTTTTAAGGCTTTAAAATACATAGGACAATATGAGTAAGTCAAATTGTCACAAATACCTAATTCAGTTTGAGAAATAGTATGACCACTTTTATCACAACAAAATCCAATACTATTTTCCAGCTTATTTCACCCATCCCATCAGTGTCAAGAAATGTACTTTTGGTGGCTTGTGTTCACTTCTCAGGCCTAGGAAAAAACAAAGTCTACTCTGTTGGATTTCTCTTCCTGTATGATTACCTAAGCAGGTAGAGCTCTTGGCCAACTGAGAGAGCCACATCCCACATATGCAGAAAAGCTGCTCTCTGCCTTCCAGCTCCCTCACAGCATTCCCCCTGTACTTAACTTTCTTTAAAACCCACACATATTCTTTTTAGCTGTTCAACTGATTACCTTCCATGCTGATCAGTGCACTCTTCAGTTAACTAATTTTAGCATGTTAGAAATTCTGTAAGCCTTTGAATTATGTAAGTAATGGAAACCAAATAAAACATGTATATTTATGATAGACGTCTAAAATCACTTTATTAAATTTCTTTTTTTTTAAATTTCTGTGAGACATAGGTGATGTTCAAATTCTTTGAAAACTTCTTTAAGGATTTTTTTTTGTTTTCATTTTTCTTGTGGCATGTATAGGTGACACGTGCTAATTTGAGTGGGGAAAAGGCCAAGAAATCAAGCTTAAACTATGAGCCAGGTAAACATTATCAACAGCTATTAAGGAAATCCTGCAATCCATTAATACATTCAACTAACATTTACTAAGCTTTTGCTACACGCCATGCACTATACTAATTATTGAACAAAGTAGAGAAGCCATGGTTCCTACCCTGGATTTTACAGTGTAGTATAGAACAGTCATGCCAGTAATCACAACACAATATAATAAGTGCAATAAAGGAGGTAAATACAAAGTCCACTGGAAGCATAGGGGAGACAAGGAAGCTTTTACAGAAGATGCCACAATTGAGCTCAGACATGAAGGAGGAGAAGAATTTTCTAAGCAGACAAATGGAAAGAGAACTTCCAGGAGAAAGGAATACATTTACCAAGATATATACATTACAGCCTGTGGGCTTGTGGAAATGCAGATTTTTTTTTCAGAATTGTTTTAGCTAAAAGTTCAAGTCAGAAAATTACAGAATATGAAGCTTGACTGGTGGATATCTGTTGATCATTAAGATTCTGGCAAGCTGTGCCAGGAGATCTACCTTTTATCCTATTATTGAAGTACAACTATTGAAGAATATTGACAGGAACCTAATATGGTCAGAATTTGCCTTTTCTACCCACAGAGATAGAAAATGAACTTCTGGTTACCAAAGGGGAAAGTGGTTTGGGGGGATGAATAAATTAGTAGTTTGGGATTAACAGGTATGCACTACTATATATGAAGTAGATATACAACAAGGACCTACTGCATAGCATGGGGAACTGTATTCAATATCTTGTAATAACCTATAATGGAAAAGAATCTGAAAAGGGATGTATATATATAATATACATATAATATATGTATAACTGAATTATTTTGTTGTACACCTGAGACTAACACAACATTGTAAATTAATTATACTTCAAAAAATGACCCAAAGGAGAAAAAAAGAATTTGCCTTTTCTAAAAAAGGAAAGCTGAATTAGAGGTGAGGAGAATTGAGACAATGAGACAATAAAAATAATAGCATATTGAACACTCACTATGTACCAGGTACTATGCTAAACTGTATTCTCTCATTTAACCCTCTGAATAACAAAACTATTTTACCTACCATTTTACATATGAATAAACTAAGTCTCAGAGTTGTAAATTATCATGCCCAAGATTTCACATTACATGTGGCAAAGCCAAGGATTTAAAAGCCAGGTCTATCTTACTCAACCAATCCTAACCACAATACCACACTGCCCCTTATTACAATTAAGAGGCTATTATAATAGTCAAAGCTAGAAATGAGTCCTGAACAAAGTCAGTGGCAGTAAAGATGAAGAGCTGGGCACAGATTTGACTCAGACTAAGAAAGGCAAATGGATGAGATCTGGCTACTGATTGAATATGGGAGAAGAATGAATTGAAGACAACGCCCATATTTCTAGTACAGGCAACTTAATGGATTGTGGTGCCATTCAATGGATAGGCAATACAGAAAGATGAACAAGTTTGGAAGACAAATATTTAGTTCAGCTTTGAATATATTGAGTTTGAGGTGCCTGAGGGCATCCAAGTAGGACATCTAAGTGGAACAGTCTAGGGGGCAGTTATAGATATTGGTCTGGGATGCATGGGAGAAGAAATGAAAGGAACGCCTTATGTCAAAACCTATGGGAAATAATAAAAGCTGTTCCCATAGGTTTGATATAAATGTTCCTTTTAAGGTAGGTTATATTTTCTTCTCTTTATTCTATCTTTGATCTAAGAGTTATCCTTAAGTATGTTTCTTAATTATCAAGAAATTCATATTTTCAGTCACATTTTTAAAGTTAGATTCAGAGAATGTAGCCTGTAAATATTCAACACGTTGAAGTTGTTGACATTTCCTTTGTGGCCAAATATATGATTGATATTTTGAAAGTGTTCCATAGACATACAAAAAATATATATTCTCTATTTAAAGGCTGTAAGGCTGTAAATGAATTTTAAATTCTATTTATTGATTATATTATTCAACTGTTACATATCTTTACTGATTTTTTGGTCTACTATTTGCTGAATAACAAATCACCCTAAAACCTGGCAGCTTAAAGAAACATTATCTCACAGTTTCTGTCGTTAGGAATACAGAAACAGCTTAGCTGGGTGGTTCTGATTCAGGGGCTCTCATGAGGTTACAGTCAAGATGTCATCCAGGGCTGCTTCAGTCATCTAAAGTCTTGATTGGGACTGAAGAAGTCACTTCCAAGGTGGCTTACTCACATGGCTGTTGGCAGGAGGTCTCAGTTCCTCACCATGTGGGCATCTGCATACATCTTTCAGTATCCTCATCATATGGCATCTGGCTTCTCCCAGAGTGGGTGGTCCAAGAGAGAGGGGCTGAAGCCACACTATATTTTATAGCCTAGTCCCAGCACACTCTCACTTCCACTCTATTCGTTGGAAGCAAGTCTCTAAGTACAACCCACACTCAAGGGGGAAAAGAATTAACCCCCACCACTTGGAGAGAGTATTATCAAAGAATTTGTAGACGTATTTTAAAAACACCACAACAGTATTATCTTCACACTTATTTTTTCAGGTATGTGCACTATTCATTCCAGCTCCTTCCTTTCAAAACTGTATACACTCAAACATACACTCACAAAGAAACTTAAGAAAGTACACAGAATTGAAGTTAACTTTTATGCAGATCATTGGAATTCATTGATTATTCAAAATACATGTTATATTTATTGGGAGAACAATAGCTATTCACCTTGACTTTGAACTGACTTTTAATTGGTAACATTACTTTTTATTATTCAAAGTATTCTGTTTGTCTAAGACTGTTTAGTCATGTATGTGCATGACTGATGGCCTTCCTCAATGGCTCAGAGGTAAAGAATCAGCCTGCAATGCAGGGGACACAGGTTCAATTCTTGAACTGGGAAGATCCCCTGGAGAAGGGCATGGCAACCCATTCCAGTATTCTTGCCTGGAGAATCCCCTGAACAGAGGAGCCTGGTGGGCTACAGTCCATAGGGTTGCACAGAGTTGGACATGACCGAAGCGACTTAGCACACACACACATGCATAACTGACATACACCATCCCAGTATTCCTATGGACATATTCTGCATGAAGACTTGCTTTAGTATCATTATCCAGAAATAGTAAAATCCACTTATGGAACTTTGCTAGATGGCATACAAAGCATGTTAGTATTTAAGTGGGAAGAGATTAATGACAGGAATACTAATGAACAAACATTGAGCCAACACATATGTTAAAGAATTAATTGAACAAATAAATGTTCTTGAGTGCTTACTGTATGCCAGGCACTGTAAACTAGTACAATACAGCATAGTAAGTCCTATAACAGAGGGATGTATAGGGCACTTCAGGAGCTTGACAGAGAACGCCTGTCTGTCTGGGCAGATATAAAGGAAGGCTCTCTGAAGGAGGTGACACAAGCTGAATGAGTCCTAAAGGATGAGAAGTTTTAAAAAGGGACACGAGTTACAGGGGAAATAGTGAAGGCAGAGGAACTGTGTGTTGTTCAGTACTTCTGGAGCAGAGAATATAATATAATGGTGACCATAGATGAGGCTGATGAGGTAGGCAGTCACCCCAAATCTTAAGGTATTTGATGCCTGTCTGGTAGTCCTTGGAGGATTTAAAAAGAGTGTTGACAGCAGAGATGAAAGACCTATTAAGGGACTTCCCTGGTGGTCCAGTGGGTAAGACTCCGAGCTCCTAATGCAGGAGGTCAAGGTTCAATCCCTGATCAGGGAACGAGATCCCACATGCTGTAACAAAAAGTCCCATATGCCACAACGAAGATGGAAGATCCTGAGGCTGCAACTAAGACCCAGCACAGCCAAATAAATAAATAAAAGTATTTTTTTAAAGAAGACCTATTAAGATATGTTAATTACAATTTTACAAGTAGCCTGTGAAGGATACCAACAAATAGTAATTTTCTTTTTCTCTCTGAAAATTCATCTGCAGCTCCTGGAGTCTCCTTTATTCACGACTCACCAATTAGGTAAGTATCTAAGAAAGCTAATAAAGGAATGTTATTTTAAATTAATATTTAAATAGTTACACAAGAGTGCTGCTTGAATCCTCTACTCTTGTAGTTTTACTTGTCTGTAGTAAAACTCTCACCTTTTGCAACCTCTCAGGACTAAGCTAAACTGTAAAGTAGGCAAAGTTAATCATTCATGCTCTTCCAGTTCCTTCTCTGATCTCACTTTAGCCCTGGGCTCTCCTCATAGGCAATACTTTGACTCCCCTTTCACGTAGCACTACTATTTCTAGGATCTGGATCTGTTCTTTTCTCCTGTCCCCACTCAAAAATGCATTACTTGTACCATTTGAGGTTATTGGTTTTCAAATGATGCTAAATTAGTTTACCATATAGTATTAATGACGTAATCTGTTACCCCCTAAGGATATTTGCATTTTCATCTAAAGTAAATCAATCTCTCATGATCTAAAATAAAGGCCAGTGGAGAAATTTTCTTTTGGCCTGGGGCCTTTCAGCTCTCAAACATCGGTGGCCACCCATTCTGCTGATGTCCTGTTCCCCTCAAACTTGAATAATAATTCATGCATATAAAATACCTCCTGATGGAACATACATACCTAATACTATCATCTTTTATAAACCCTCAACAAGCCAAATGAGGTTCAGGATAATTTTTATAAATCCCAAACTCGGATGAATTGGTTAGGTAAAGGGAAGTAGTGTATGGTGGTAAATGGTGTTGATGTTCATACCAGACTTCTTAGAAAAGGATTTTGAGGTAGGAGTTGCAGTCAGTTTGATTTATGGAGGGCTAATGGGGTACAAGGATGCTGAAGGAAGGAAACTGACTAGCCCAGTATCAAGGTAGTTTCAAGAAATAAAGGTGAGAGAATGTGTGCATTATAGAGTGCCTGCCTGCCTGCCTGCCTGCCTCTTCTTCCTGTCCCTACTATCATCCTAGACTACAGAACTACAGAATCACTTGAGTCTTTTCAACAGCAAATGTTCTAGATAGCCCTTTATTATAAAAATCAGCTAAGATGAAGAGCTATGCACATGACCCAGAGCTGCTCTCTCATTCCTCACAAATACACAAGTTAAGATACCTTTAGCTGAGCCTAGGACAATTCCAAGCCAGAACACAAGAAAACACAGCTAGAATACCATCTGGTATGGCTCTGCCCATTGCACCCATGCCACACCTCTTTACCTTACAGGAAAGAACACAGGTTCAAGGCCTTTGGCTTAGTCCTCTTGATCTGATGCAGCTCCTTGCTTCCTGAGACTCAAATATGGGTGTATTATGTCGATTCCATCACCTACCTCCTCTCTCTTCTCTTCCTCCACCTCCTTAGTTCTCTGTTTTTTCTCATGCTAGCATAAAAGACATACACAGTAAACTTCAGTTCAGTTCAGTCGCTCAGTCGTGTCCGACTCTTTGCAACCCCATGAATCGCAGAACACCAGGCCTCCTTGTCCACCACCAACTCCGGGACTCCACCCAAACCCACATGTCCATCGAGTTGGTCATGCCATCCAACCATCTCATCCTCTGTCGTCCCCTTCTCCTCCTGCCCTCAATCTTTCCCAGCATCAGAGTCTTTCCAAATGAATCAGCTCTTCGCATGAGGTGGCCAAAGAATCGGAGTTCCAGCTTTAGCATCATTCCTTTCAATGAACACCCAGGACTCATCTCCTTTAGGATGGACTGGTTGGACCTCCTTGCAGTCCAAGAGACTCTCAAGAGTCTTCTCCAACACCACAGTTCAAAAGCATCAATTCTTCGGCACTCAGCTTTCTTTATAATACAACTCTCACATCCATACATGACCACAGGAAAAACCATAGCCTTAACTAGATGGACCTTTGTTGACAAAGTAATGTCTCTGCTTTTTAATATGCTGTCTAGGTTGGTCATAACTTTCCTTCCAAGGAGTAAGTGTCTTTTAATTTCATGGCTGCAATCACCACCTGCAGTGATTTTGGAGCCCAGAAAAATAAAGTCTGCCACTGTTTCCACTGTTTCCCATCTATTTCCCATGAAGTGATGGGACCGGATGCCATGATCTTCATTTTCTGAATGTTGAGCTTTAAGCCAACTTTTTCACTCTCCTCTTTCACTTTCATCAAGAGGCTTTTTAGTTCCTCTTCACTTTCTGCCATAGTGGTGGTGGTGTCATCTGCATTTCTGAGGTTATTGATATTTCTCCTGGCAATCTTGATTCCAGCTTGTGCTTCATCCAGCCCTGCATTTTGCATGATGAACTCTGCATATAAGTTAAATAAGCAGGATGACAATATACAGCCTTGACGTACTCCTTTTCCTATTTGGAACCAGTCTGTTGTTCCGTGTCCAGTTCTAACTGTTGCTTCCTGACCTGCATAAAGGTTTCTCAAGAGGCAGGTCAGGTGAGCTTAATAAAATAGAAGTAGGAACGAAAAAATCAGGACAAGAGGATGCTAATGTGATAAGATAGTGATGGGGTAAACAGTAGTAATAATTAAACAGATTTGGTGATAGAATGGACCACACGTATGTATGATCAGGAGGTATCAGGCATCACCCCAAGCTAGGGGCCTGAGGTACCAATAGAGGATCACCAATTAAATTAAAACTTAGATATTCAGAAGGATTAGGCAGACGGACTAAAATGTAGTCTTGTTACATTAATCTTCAAGGGGTGGTTGGCCAGTTATTTTCTGGACTAAAGTAAGGTTGTGTGGAGGAAAAGGTTAGGAACAGAAAGGTTAGGTTTATAGTTTTATAACATGGAAAATTAAACTGTGAAAAACCGGGCCTTATCTTTGGGGCTTCTACACTAATTGTCATTAATATCACTGCCCTCTTTATTTAAGAAGTAAAGAGTTGGCAGTACAAACGAACCTAAACCTTTGACACTTTAGTAGTATCAACCTATCAGGGAAAACCACTGAAGACTAGAGAAAAGTGGATGTAATATCATGGCACTCCTAGACTTGTGGTGGAACTTTCCCATATAACAATGAGTTTATTTGCATGTTTCTGCTCAGTTGACTCCAATGAGAAACTGATAATTCGGGGCAAACTGCAGATTTGTATCCAATATTACAACTAGTGTCTAGTGGTCTTATTTAAGGTTTTTATCTATATGGTTAGTTTTTTTTCTTAGGTCTGTGCTGTTTCCTTTTATCTTAAAGTATGCCTTTGGGACAGAAAGTCTGGAGACAGGTAGAAACATACATAGGACTCCACTTGCTGCCTATGGTATGAGGTTAGGGAGAGCAGAAAAAAAAAAAAAAAAGAATCCGGGTGCGTTAGATTGCAGAGGATCTACAAAAAGGAAATTGTGCTGGAGATGGCCTGAGAAACTGGGTCTCAGAAAAATTAATGAAGCCAAAGGATAGGAACTATGTCACTGATGGTGAGCATTCGTGTTCTAGGTTCCATATTGCAAAAAGGTATTAATCCTAGGATGCGCTATTGCTGCGTAACCCTAGCTGAGACCTTTTCTTACTAGTGTTAAAGTTGTCATTTCACAGTCTGACTGTATGTCTCAAACTTGGATTGTTAGGCCTTGGTAGAAAAAAAGTAAATTTGATAACATAAGGACAGGGCAAGTAAAAATGAAAATAGAGCACCATGTTTCCTTTAAGAGGGTCAAGAGGTTATGGCAAGGGGTCCACGGAGGCAGTAAAATATGAAAGTAAATCAGACTTAGGCTTTGGGGGTTTTTTTTAACTTTTTGTTGTTATCCTATAATCTACATAATTTTGTTGTTCTCTTGCTACAATTTAATAAAATATTTTAGTTCCATGTAGTAGATTAGAATAAATAATCCTGATTAGAACATAGAAGAGAATATTGTGATACCTAGAAAGGGGCTCCATCTAATTTGGCTTTGCATGTCATCTGAAACCCATTATTTTAATGTCATTGTCAGTAATCATACATAGATCTTCTACTGTGGGGTGAGGAGAGGAGATTAGGAATTTTGAGGGGGTGAATAGAAAGTGAATTATCAGAAAGCTCTGATCAAGCAGGGCAAGTGGAAAGAACTTGCCCATCCCCTGTCTTTCCAACCCCATGCTCTTCTCAACTCACTAGGAACAAGCATGGCTAAGGTGGATCAAGAGTGGCAATATCAAGTGTTAGTTTATACAGCACCTATTATTCTACTGTTTATGCCACAATTATTCTGCATAATAATTCTTCTGGGTAATAGACCATGTCCTATGCCCAGGGGCCAATATCTAAATAAGAGGATGAATTGGGGGATTAGATTAAAAAATAAAGCTTATTCTTCTTTGTAAATTGCTGGGGAGAAAACAAAACTCCCAAGCACGAAACAGGTAATCTGATTCAGTGATTAGGAATTTGGAGGAAACTTACATAAATGATTAACCATAAAGTAATAAAATCAATCTCTTTTTACTTTTTCAGACAAGACTACCGTCCAAATCGCTGTCAAGAGAAAGTGTGTATGATGAAATTCACTATAGAGCAATTAAGGATATTTTCTGATATGTTATTAGAGAAAAATCTGTGAATCAGACTACCAGCAAAATCATCTGTTGATTTTAGTCTGTTTTCCTCTTTACCTTTTTCTCTTCCTTGACTTTCACTCTCTGTTAATCTTGAATTTTGCCAAGGTCCGAAATTATTGTTCAAAGAGTTATTGTCATGGGGGTACAAAGTTACTGTTATTGCCATTTTGCCCAGGGTCCTCAGGAGGGTAGATTGGGGGAGCTTTGGGAGGTTTAATCATCACAAAGAAAACATCCAATACCACACACTCACTCCAAAATGGGAAGGCATTACAGGAAATGCCTTTGCAGACCCTTGCAGATCTGGCTGAATGGCTGAGCACCCTGCCCCTTAGGTAAGTGAACCAAGATGCCTAGATCTATCTCGTAATTCTCCTGGGAGTAAGAAGAACCTTAGGTTGGCTACTCCATCAGAAGAAGGGGGTCTCAAGACAGCTGCAACTTGGACCAGGCGAAGAGCGTAAGGTGAGTCTGATAACCCCCAATGTGGGGGCTAGACAGAGGAAACATGAGCTAGAAAGGGGTTCAGGGGAGTAGCACATTCACATACTTTTTCACACGTACATGAGAGTTTCAGAGACTGTCCAACAAACACAAAGGCTGAGACATACTGGCACCAGGAAGATACTTCTTGGTTTAATAGTATAGTGAAAATGAGCTAAAAAACAGATTCTACTTATCACATTTCACTTCATTAAAAACTTGACAAATGTCTCAATTTTGTTGGACGTGCTTCTTCTCAGCTACCCTAAGAGTAATAATGTAGATCTACTTACTGTACGTTATCTCTGGTAATAAGAAAATAATATGTATTGAAATGCTCAGCGCATGTGTATTGGAACAGATTTCGATCAATTTAGACCAACAAGGTGACTAACTTATTTATTAATGTTTAAATGTGATCCTTAGAAGTGTCTGACTTAGGTCATGTTTATGTAAAACAAGTGTTTTTCAACTGTATGCTGTCATTTCAAATTATTAATATGTTCTTCAAACTCAGTAGCCATTTTCTGGTCTGCATGGTAGATGAAAAAAATGCATTACAAGAACTAGATAGTAGTAATGTTTGCATAACACTGTGAATGTACTTAATGCTGCTCATTTAAAATGGTCAATTGTATGTTATGTGTATTTTATCACAATAAAACATACATTCAGAGATTCAGGAAATGGATTCTAATAACACAACTTTTCCTGGAGGTGTCCTTCAAACCCTTTCTAACTGGTCAGGAGAGAATATGCTACATTCAGCAAGGTGTTAACTTTTCTCTGAATGTTGGCCTAACCTTGAACAATCTGAGGCTAATTTCAGAGATAATTGTGAATGAACAACCACATGATAGGGAATCCGGTGCCCAAATGCCAGGATATCAAACAATGCACAGCTAAAATGCCAGGCATCCAGCCTTTGCTGCCACTGGCTTGTAGCCATAGCGTTGAGAAACAGTTCCTGTGGAAGGTACACATGCTTGGTCTAGCTATCATGAGGATAATAAAAACTTTAAAAAGAATGCTATTTTATTATAGGCAAAAGGATTTTTATGACCCCCAAATATATCTGCAATAAGTAAACGTACACAAACAGTTATAGAGTCTGGCAGGTGCACTTGTCATCTGCCCCTGGTCCCCTGTCTAAGCTGTAACAATAAACACAATTAACCGTGAGGAAATGGCTGTTCAAGTCCAGACCCTGGGTTTCTACTTCAGCACTTACTGAAAGAGACCCCAACTTCCCTCAAGTGCTCCATCTTCTGGCTGTTTGAGCCAAGTTCGGGCTCAGCCTTTTTTCCTTCTGAAATTAATGTATTTGTTTCTTGAGCTGACCTCTGCCTCCCAATCTAAGACAGTTTGCACTGATAATCTTTTATTGGACCTAGGCCTGTTCATTTCCCTTAAATCATCAGTTCTAATTGTTGCCCATTGATTAAACTTAAACAAGTAGCTGTAGTGATTTGCATATGCAAATCAACACAGTCAGTTGACCGAGAAAGGCAGCAACAGGCCAGCCAGGGAGCCCACAGGCTGACCTCTCCACATTGAAGCTTTATTTTTCACCCTCAACTCCTAGCTAAACAGATGCCTAAGTAAAAGGAGACTCTGTCCACAAAGGCACATACATGTTTGAACTGCAAATTTGTTTCATGAAATAGTTTGTTAGAGGCAATCTGGTTTTTTTTAAGTATCGCTTGGATCATAAAATAGTCTTACCTCTTGCTAGAGCATTTGTTTTCTATGAGCTTGGCTATTTTTTTCTAACCAGGAAGCCATTTACCCTCAGTAATAAACTATCATACAGTTCCAAGGGATTTTTTTTTTGTTTTTTTTCTGCTTTATTTTTCAATGGGTGTACTATTTTATTAACATTTAAATTTCACCAACAGTGAGCTCAAGTATATGCTAGGCATATGTTCAGATTTTTGAAATAAAGATAAAATTGACAGTTTTAAGGGTGCTACACTGCACAATAAATGTTCAACAATTAGACAATCTAGGGGATGATATAAGTATACATTTAGGAGCACAAGTATAGCATCCAAGAGATTTTGAATCAAAGGAAATCTTATTCAAAAAATAGATCACAGCCATAGAGAATAAACCAACTTGAAATTAATCTGGTGTTCTAAATAAAGTTCCTATGTTCTCTTTATACACCATGGCTGGATTCTAACTATGCATTGTTTGATATAAGGAATTAAAAGTTAGTTGCTGTCCCTAAAACGAGTAATTTATACATGATTTCCCTTCTATCCCCACTCACCTCCTTTCCAGGTAACTTCTGAAGAACTGAACAGTATAATTCAAAATGTAATGACCTGGATCGTGGCTGTGGTGACCAGTGTATTATACCCCACCATCACAAAATATGAAGAAAGATTACAAAATATTACATGCCCAATGTCTGATAACTCCACCCTCTCTTCTGATAGTGAGAGTTGCTGCAGCACATGCTGTGAGACATTTCTATATGAAACAAGTAAGATGGTTCAGGCAGATCCCTGTACAGAGGCAGCTGACAGGTCAATAGAGCAACCAGTGGCACCATCAAAATCATCTTTTGCCCATAAAGAAAGTGTATGGCAAAACCAATACAGTATTGTAAAGTAAAAAAAATAAATAAATAAATAAATTTTAAAAAAAGTAAAAAAAGAACAGATGTAAAAACAACATATCACAGGAAGGAACACTTGGAAAACAAACCTAAAGCCCCCAAACCTAAAAATAATGAGATATCTGAATCCCCCAATCTTAAAACCTGTAAATCCGATAGTCACCTTGTTGTATAGATTGAAACAGGCACTAGGAAATGTAAAGATGCTACCACTGAAACAGATGGCCTAGAATGCCCACTGTCTTCGGATGAAAAAGCCAAAGCTATCAATGAGATGCAGGAGTTAAATAATGTTTTTGTTAACTTTAAACATCATTTAAAAGAGGAAGCTGAGTTGATTTTAAGAAACATTTTTCAGGAAATGGCGTCTGAACTAACCCAGACCATCCCCACCCTTTCCTCTGTTACGACCAAACCTTTGCCTGCCCATACTGACACTGACAAACGAGACTTGCTCTCCAATGTTGATATTTCCTCAGCAGCTGCTGAAATTATAGAAAATGTGCTTGAGAAGTTACAGTCTGCAGTTAAGAAAACATGTACTTTTTTGGACTCTGTGGGAGAGGCAGAGGGTGCCATTTGGGAGAATGGCATTGAAACATATATAATATCATATATGAAATGAATTGCCAGTCCAGGTTCGATGCATGATACTGGATGCTTGGGGCTGGTGCACTGGGACAACCCAGAGAGATGGTATCGGGGGGAGGAGAGAGGGGGTTCAGGATGGGGAACATGTGTATACCTGTGGTGGATTCATGTTGATGTATGGCAAAACCAATTCAATACTGTAAAGTAATTAACCTCCAATTAAAATAAATAAATTTATATTAAAAAATAATAAATTAATTTATATTTTAAAAAAGAAAACATGTACTGAGGAATTTTCACCAGAAAATATATCAGTTCACTTTAAATCACATTTAGTCAGTGGAGAACATTTTATTTCTCCAAAAGAAAAAACTGCAGAAGTCTCACTGCCTTATGCTTTGGAGAACATGAATGATGTTGCAGAGGACATGGTTTGTGTGATTTTAGCAAAGCTGGTGGTCCTTGCATCTTCTAAGTAAAGTGAATTGGCTCATCTTAAAATCACCACTGACCCAGCTTCTCAGCAACACAGAGAAGATCCAACGTATATGTTCCTTCAAAGAGCCACCAAACGGAAATCCAGTGCTAAGACTGATGCTGCCAGTTTGACTGGCAAAGAAGAAATACAAAATTTAGTGTCAACTACTTGTTCCCAGTCCTCTCTGGTTGGTTATATAAAGGAAGCAATCAGCACTATACTAGGTTATATACAATTTGAACTTCATAATGAAAGGCTAGTTGCAACTGAAGAAACGGTGATCATCCTACAGCTACTTGATGCTCTCTTGGCTCAGCTACATGAGAAACCAGTGAAAACAGATGTCTGAAAGAGCAGACACTCCAGAATGAGCAGTCCCTCTGGCACTGAAGAAGGGAACAGACTCACCAGGACTGAGTAGCTGGTGCTCCTAGGTGTGGGAGCCTGTTTCCACCTATTAATGTTCCTGGTCCTTTATTCTGAAGACAAAAATGAAGAAATAGAATTGTAGAAAATGTATTGATTTCATCTATCAAAGACGAAAAAGCAAAATTACAAGAACAGGTTCCTGACTACTGGTTAACCGGGGAAAATGCTGATTTTAAACACAAAAGAAATATGAACTTACCTACAAAGCCTGCTTATTGATGCAAAGTAGCATTTCATGATCAGGGATTAAATACTGACCTTCCAGCTTTTAATAAGGACCCTTTAAAGGACAGGCCAGGTTTGAATAAAGACATTTTGCTTTTCAGTAAAGATGAAACATATCAAATACAAAAAACCTCTGAAGATATAATGAGGAGTATTTTAGCAGAGATGCTCAAAGATCTATCTTCTGGGCCGTCTGATCACTCAGATTATGAAGATGGTAGAGAGCCTTCACTTCTTACCTCAAGAAAACCATAAGATCCATCATATCAAGAATGGATGGACCAGATGTTCTCTGTGTTAGAAATCCATATGGTATCTCAAGATATTGTACATGCTATATTAAAAATACTTCACATAACTTCTCATCATATTATCAGACATTCTTCATCAGTACATCAAACTTCTCTAGATAATGCTGACGTACAAAACAAAGTCATTACAAGTGGCTCAACATCAGACTCTGTAGATAACCTTAATGATAAAATCATTAACATAATTTTTAATAAGCTGAACTCATTTATTTGTCCAAAATTATAAACCTGCTTCAAACCAGAAAGCCATGCTGCCCATTCAAAGCCTGCTCCTGACAAGAAATCTTTGTTTCGATTTCACCTTAGTACTTCACAACTAAAGTGGTAAAAATTGTTTTGGATGCTATCCAGAAAGAACTATGACACAATAAGAAAAATCTAAATGTTAGGAAGAATAGCCCTCCCAAGAACTTTAGAGATACAGGATTTTTTGCTGACGCTGAAAATGAATTAGACTCTGTCGTCACAAAGCTAAATAATGACATTATGACAAGTTCATTAGCTATTTGCATTTGTGAGGTGTCAAGTGGAAACACAGATAAAAGTAATATTTTACTCCCTTCAGATAAGCTAAGGTCTAAAATCTCACATGGGACTGATGGCATTGATCAACAAAAACTTTTGCCTTCTCATCGCCCTCGCATGCAGGAGGAAGTTCACCGAGGTACTAGATTTCAAGTGTTAGATAGAATTGGAGATGCCTTGTATGATATGTTATGCAAGCTCACTGGAGACCACCCACATTCTCCCCTATCTGATGAGCAAAATACAGAGGGGATCAATAAGAATTTGAGAACAACCAGTATACTGCAATTCAGTATTAAGCTCATTTCTCATACAATTCTAGAAGGTATTGTTTTAAAACTATGTGGTGTTGAGACAGATGGCATTTTCAAAAACTCAGAATTTAAAGCTATCTCAGAGCATATTGACACTGACAGCCTGTCATTTGCTTTGCTTCTTGAGGAAATGAGCAGATGCTATGACATAATCTCCAGCATAGCATCCAATGTGACCTGGCCAGGTAGCCAAGAGGTAACTAACAAGGGGAAAACTACTGCCCCCAAAATAGGAACCACAAAAGAAAAGCATCCGAATAAACTGAAAACCTTGGCCTCGGACGTCTTTGAAATGGTTTTTGCTAAGTTGGAAGAGCTTGCCAATAGAAATTTAGAAAATCTTGGTGCTATAATCTGTGGAAATAAAAAGAACAAGACATACTGTGAAAGTGAAAATACCAACATTTGTGGTAACACACATGAAAAACGATTGCAGTCGACTTTATACAGGCATGCAAAGAAAGTGTCAAGTACTATTTTGAAAGCTCTTCAAACTGAATTAAACATGATCTTGCCAGATTTGAAAACATGTATAAGTAAGCCATTACAAGAGAAACAAATACTTAAGAGTTTAGTCAATTTCATTTTAGATGCAGTTTCTCCAGATATGTTTAATGAACCTGAACCAGAAGAGACAGGCATTGAAAATTACAGATACAGGCCAATCTATGGAAATTTTCTTCCTGTAGGAGCTGACCCAGATTCATATCTAGAAGATCCTGCAGATGCAGAGAAAGAAAGTGCTGGGGAGGAAAGACCAGCAGAAGATGAAACTAAATCAGATTCTCTTAAACAACAGGAACTAGAAAAAACACTAAAAACTTTTGAAGTAGAACTCAAAGAGCCAAAAATGTCCCCAGTTGTGCCCGTTGTAAGAAATATTTTGAATGAAATTTTTCGGAATGATTTAATTGATCAGTTAAAGGTGTTTACTCTTCCCCAGTCCCACTTATGTGACATTCCTCATGCTGATGATGAACCATTTGCTCAAACATCTGTTCAGTCCCTGGATGAAACAGTGGGCCCTTCAGTATCTGAAGCAGATGTAACCATTGTTGCAGATGATGTCGTTAGAACCATATTTCAAAAACTTTATTCTGCTGCCATGACAGATAGAAATGAAAGTGAAAATAGGTATAATACTATCACCTTTCCAGCAGACATCTCTTTTCCTAAACCTACCCGTGGAGGAAAGTCCCCTGTTTATTCTACCATACTGGACAGAAATCCATGCACACTTCAGTCCACTTTCAATATTGGTAAACGGACCAAAATAAATGTCGTTGAAGATATTATACAGTCAGTATTAACAAATTTAGAAGCATTTGCTACTTCTAAAGTAAAGGCTCTCTTTTGTCCTCACATCAGTTTCACAGTTCCTGTGGCTTTACCTTCACAGCAGGATGAGATTGCTTTACAACAACCATGGTTATCCACCAAAGATTCATATTCTGAAGACCAATTTTCTTGTTGCTCAATGGATCACAGTAAATCAGGAAAGACCGCCTCAATATGTCAACTGAGTGCCTCTAAATTAAATATGTATGCAACAGAAGTGGCTAAACAAATTTTACAAGGAATCAAACATAAATTAGATCAAGACATAAGAAGTCCATTCTTAAAGTGTTGTGGCTTTTGAAAGTATTCCAAGTCAGGTTGTTAGCACAGTGGATATTGTGTCTACTAAATGCAAATATGAAAAAAAATGTATTTGACAGAGAGACTGATCCAGTTGCGCCAGAAGATGTTATTGAAAAGCTATTCAATAAAAGTGATTATTGTAAAAAACTTCAATTTCAAATACTAGATACCATTGAAGGTATCTTAATTGATATCTGTGAGGAAACAATAGATGAGAATAATCTCCCACTTGCTGTATCCACTCTTAAATGTAATGTTAAGTGGGAGACATTTAGAAACAAACCCTGAAAGGGACCCTAGGTATGCAAATAAGGCTATTCTTACACTTTTAGTTCCTAAGGAGTGCGTTGCTATGATTTCCAACGATATGGTGGATGTTGTTCTTCAAAATCTCACTTCTGCTATCATGGTTCGCATCAGTGCAGATGATTCCATTTCTCCAAGATTGTCTACAGCATTTTCTGATGCATTTTCCAAAGCAGAGCATCAACAATCCCCTATTAAAGACTCAGTGAATGGAAGGGCAGAGCATCAACAACCTCTTGTTACAGACTCAGTGAATGAAAGGGCAAAGCGTAAGCAACCTCCTGTTATAGATTCAGTGAATGAAAGGACAAGGGAGAGATTTCCTTTTGCAAGAAAAGGAAGAGATATTCAGCTGAAATCAGCTGCTTCTGATGATAATCAGACAACTGTACTTAAGAAACAAGATGCCAAGAAATCTACTCCTGATCCATGTGAGGAAAATGCTTACTGTTACTTTATTACTAAAACTATTTTGAATAGATTAAAATCTTTTTCCACAGAAAGAATAGATTTGCTACTTATTCTTGATCCTGAGACTAGAGAAAAACCAGATGTTGGCTCAGAATTTACAAATTGTAAACAAAATGACAGTGTGTTTCTTGAATCAAACCAAATGCCCTTAGATGTGACTGTCCCGAAACTATCAACAGCTGGAACCATTCTCAATCAAGAAGTCACAAATTACACATTAGCTAATTACAGAGAAAACCGTAGACCTGCAATTCATATATCGCAAGCTAGTCTTAAGGAATATGCTGACCTAATCGCCAATACCATTTTGACGCTTATAAAAAATGACATAGACCTAGAAATCCAAAAGATGTATACATATCAAAATAATACTTCATTTCAAGAAAACATTGCAAGTGAAACTGTCAATGACATCTTAAAGAGTTTATGTAATAAAATATCTTTGAAGGCAAGTGGCTTTTACTCAAAGCAGGACCCTGATCTTGTTACCCAACTAGCTGTACAAAATGAAATAGTGCCAGGTCAAAGAAAAATGGAAGACAACACCAAACTGTCTCTCTTTTCAAAATACTCAGCTGAAAACCAAAAAACACCAGAAGTGGAAAACCAGAGAAGGACGTTGGAAGAAATATTTAGAAATGGAGAATCTGGACAGGAAAAAACAAATTCTTTGTTAAATGTAGTTAAGGAAATTTTAAAGAAGGCATATCAAAGGGTATTGGAAAACACAGAACATTGTTCTCCATTTAATGAACTCCCCCACTTTACATCTGATTCTAAAATTAAAACATCAGCACGAAAAAAAGCCTTACAGTCACATATAAGCAGTGTTGCAAATGACATAGTTGAAAGTGTTTACACAAAAATGTTCTCAGTAATTATGACCTCATTATATGAAAACAGTGAGACCAGAGGAGAAATGGAAGCCTCTGGCAGTGATGGATTACTGATGAATCCATCATGCTTTAGAGAACTGAAACAAGCAGAAAAAAGCAGTGTTCCCCCTAAACCTGTGATACCACAAGTTTATCCTTACATAGGCATTGGAAGTGCCAGTTCATTGGAAAATAGCTTATTGCAATTTTCTCCATCGCGACTGGGTGAAAACTTGGTTCAAAAGGTTCTCAAAAAGATTACAGATTTTGCTTTGCTGAATCTAGAAGAGAATTCATCCCCTAAACGTCAATCTGATGAAATTCTGAGGCCATGTAATTCTAAAGCTAGCCCCAAGGGCAGCCCTAGGGCAAGTGTTAAGACAAATTTTAAAACAAAATCAAAAGTTACCTCTTTGTCTAAATTTGGAACAAAACCACAGCTCGGACCTAGTGGAGCTAAAGCCCAAAGCAAAACCAAGTTAGGTTCTAGAGAGAAGATCCTAAAAGGTAGCTGGTCCAAGACTTCCATTGGGCTCCCACACCTACTGTCAATAGGGGAGGCCAAAAATCCCTCACTGAGAGCAAAACTCCCCACTGCGGAGCTAAAAGTGTATGCCAGGGATATACTACGTAATATTCTGCAAACAACTGTGAATGAATTTAAAGAGGTGAGGCAAAATAGAGCAGTGGCAAATGTAAACACTTTACTTTCTGATCAAATTGAGAGAGCAAGTGGAATAGTGAGTGCAGTTTTGCAAGGACTACATGCTATGAAGAATAATTTGGCCAATCCAATAAAAGGTTCACACTCAGATGATCTCAAACTTCCATGGGGGTATTTTAGTACAACCTCTGCTGCAAATCCAGAAGCCCATTTCTCTTTGGAGAATGTTTCTTTACAACTAGACAAACTCTTTCCCAAAGAAGATATTTTTAAACAAATGTTTGACAAATGGGAAACAGAATCAAGCAACACAGGTAACGAAAAATATAAGCTACTGATGATAGCCGAGGCTGTTTTGAATGAAATTTCAATAAAAGCAAAAGAATTAGAACAATCTGTTTCACTTTTAAGTTTGTCACTTCTTGAGCCATGTGAAAGCAGTCACCATCATTTTAAAAGAGCTGCTTCTAGAGTTGAGGATTCTCAAGCACAAATTAATATATTTGGCCAGGAAATCATTAAAAAGCTATTTGAAAAATTAGAGTTGTGCTTCTTGACTCAGATGTTCACAACGGATAGTAAAGAAACACTACAAAGCAAGAAAGAAACTGCTGCTAGAAGAAAATGTGGTTCCTTATGAACAAACAATCTCAACGATGTCCCAACTTACAACACAAAGTTGAAAGACAAAATACTGGGGATCACTGGCCACCAGATCACTCAAGAGATCTTGGAAGGGGTTCTGAACACCTTAGAGTCATTTGCAGACCTACAGTTTAAACACGTCTCTACATATGCTTTTTCTGAAATTGTGAGAACACCTATTGAAAACTTTTTTGCTGTGCAACAGAAACCAGCAATGAAAACAATATTTCCCAAGTTACAAACGCTGACCACATTTCCTGATGAATCTAAATCAAGTAGTATGATTTCCCAGGAAAACATACACAATGCCCTTCAACAGCTTTACTTTTTCCATTCAGAATTGCTTACTTATGCTGTTAATACTGTCACTGACATGCTTAGTATAATTAAAAACAAACTAGACAAAGAAAAATGCCACAAGCAACCATCTTCAACTAGCATATTTGAAGAAAACATTGTAGCAAGTCAGATCATCAGCACACTGATAGACCAGTGCACGTATTTCTATGAGTTGATGATCAAAAGCCATCCAAAGGAAAATCTGCTCCAAGGAGCTAAAAATGCCTGCACTGTTAATTGCTCCCAATTTACAACTAGACCAGAAATGTCCGCTTCGAAGTAAAGGGAATTAGCTGCTGGGATGATCCTCCACAAATCTCCAGCTTGTTGTCTTATTCAGAGGAAGATATGAAAATAAAGGACAAGACTTCCTTAGATGTACCTTCATATGTCAGATACTCCACAGGAGATTCAACTAAAACCGTAGAGCCAATGGAAGGGCTCGAATCAGAGTTTAAACCATCATCTTCTAGAAGTGAAGCCCAAGCCTTCAGCCATTCTGATCAAGCTGTGAAAGGAGACTACTCTCTCCCAGAAGGCACTGTCTTACCAGTTTCATCTCAGAAATCCAGTGACTCTGCACAGGCAACACTAGAGCGCCCCATGTCTTTCAAAGAAACGGAAGAGGGTGAAAATCAAAGAGTGCTTCACTATGGGCCCCTCAAACCAGTTGTTAACCCAGATTTTGTTTTGCACAAAGGATATTCCTTTAAGGCAGCATTTATCTGAAAATCTGGTTTGCAGTGTTACAGAGGGATCTAAGATTGATAACTCAGATTAACTTAAAAGTTCTGTGGCACCATCAAAAGGCTACAGAAATGGGAAAAGTTATTTGTTTAATTGTAATGGTTTCTTCCTTAATCTGTCTTTAACATTGCAAACTGGAAAGTAACATTTGACTAGGGAAGTGAGGAGAATGAAAATTTACTCTTTGAAGCTTCCTTTGGAAAATATGTTCCAAGAATTAGGGTGCTGGAGGGGTGAGGAGTGAACATTCAAAGTCCTTCACAATTTTACCATTATTCATCAGTTTTAAAGATCCAGGTCAGCCAACACTGTGTCTTTTTCATGAAAATTTCTTTATTTAGATTGGTGTATTAGTTCCCTAGTAAGAAGTTCAGAAAAACATGTTATCGTGTCTAAATCTGTTATAAATCTGTTTGCTTTCAAAGCAAATGATGAAAACAGTGTACTTAAAGTATGCATTTTGCATTTCTTGATGAGTAAAATGTAAAATTTGAAGCAAAAGGAGGAACCTTAGTTAGGGTCTCTTCTTTGAACTGGACTGTTAATCTTGAATGCAAAAAAGAATTATAGAAAAGAGGAAATATTGCTTGTGATTTTCACTTATTTTTTCTTTTAAACATATGACTAATATATAAGTAAAAGGCACTTAAAGATAAGTAATTTTACTAAATTGAAATAGAAACCATGTGAAAGTTGCCTTACTTACTATTCAATACAATAGAACCATAGCAAAAATGACTGAATTGATTGTTTTTTAACATGCATTCTCTCTTTAATTCCAGACTTCTAGTAGAAATTCATTTCAGAGTTTAATAAAGCCCGACATCACCTATGTAAAGCTTTTAAAAGGTGTCCAAAGCAAAAAAGATCTTATCATTCGGTTAATAACTCATGATATTAGTCAAGAAAATTTAGAAAATGAAGAAAGCTTAGCTTCTGATGAAGATGAAGTTGTTTTCAGTTCAGTTCAGTCGCTCAGTCGTGTCCGACACTTTGCAATCCCATGAATCACAGCACGCCAGGCCTCCCTGTCCATCACCAGCTCCTGGAGATCACTCAGACTCAAGTCCATCGAGTCTGTGATGCCATCCAGCCATCTCATCCTCTGTCGTCCCCTTCTCCTCCTGCCCCCAAACCCTCCCAGCATCAGAGTCTTTTCCAATGAGTCAACTCTTCACATGAGGTGGCCAAAGTACTGGAGTTTCAGCTTTAGCATCATTCCTTCCAAAGAAATCCCAGGGCTGATCTCCTTCAGAATGGACTGGTTGGATCTTCTTGCAGTCCAAGGGACTCTCAAGAGTCTTCTCCAACACCACAGTTCAAAAGCATCAATTCTTCGGTGCTCAGCTTTCTTCACAGTCCAACTCTCACATCCATACATCACCACTGGAAAAACCATAGCCTTGACTAGACGGACCTTTGTGGGCAAAGTAATGTCTCTGCTTTTGAATATGCTCTCTAGGTTGGTCATAACTTTTCTTCCAAGGAGTAATCATCTTTTAATTTCATGGCTGCAGTCACCATCTGCAGTGATTTTGGAGCCCCCAAAAATAAAGTCTGACACTGTTTCCACCGTTTCCCCATCTATTTCCCATGAAGTGATGGGACCAGATGCCATGATCTTCATTTTCTGAATGTTGAGCTTTAAGCCAACTTTTTCACTCTCCTCTTTCACTTTCATCAAGAGGCTCTTTAGTTCCTCTTCACTTTCTGCCATAAGGGTGGTATCATCTGCATATCTGAGGTTATTGGTATTTCTCCCAGCAATCTTGATTTCATCTTGTGCTTCTTCCAGCCCAGCGTTTCTCATGATGTACTCTGCATAGAAGTTAAATAAGCAGGGTGACAATATACAGCCTTGATGTACTCCTTTTCCTATTTGGAACCAGTCTGTTGTTTCACGTCCAGTTCTAACTGTTGTTTCCTGACCTGCATATAGGTTTCTCAAGAAGCAGGTCAGGTGGTCTGGTATTCCCATCTCTTTCGGAATTTTCCACAGTTTATTGTGATCCACACAGTCAAAGGCTTTGGCATAGTCAATAAAGCAGAAATAGATGTTTTTCTGGAACTCTCTTGCTTTTACAATGTCACAAACTCGCCTTGGGAGAAAAAGACACAACTGAGCATAAGACAGAAATGTAACTATCAGTGACCAGGTTTCTATAGAAAGGGTAGAAAGTTTCACAAACTTAGTCCAAGTAATACACATTGGGTAGGAAGATAAGGGCATCAACTGGATCCCAAGTAGTCTCTCCCAGCTCTGATGATATTTACAACAAAAGGGAAATGATTAACAGATGAAGCCAGGAGCCTCAATTGAAGAAAAACAAATCATGAAAAGAGTCCTAGGCTATTTAGAAGGACAAGAAAAACAGAAAATAGAAACTGGTTAGGAGAAATATAAGTTAATTATTTAAAATGATAGGTTGTGGGGGTTTTTGGCACACTGACCTGTAAATATTCATTGGAAGTTTTGTGTGTACCAACTACATTCCAGTGGGCAGGACCAGAAGATGGACTTGAAGGGGAGTAAAAACATTCATGCAAATTCAGCCTATCTGGGTTTGAATTCTGGCTTTGTCACTTAGTAGCTATGTGACTTTGAGGAAAGTTATTTAACCAACTATCTTCTTAAAAATTACTTATCCAGCTTGTTAGTTGAATATGTTGAATATTCCCCCTGTAAATAGCCCATAAACTCTAGCTCTTAGCCCTGGTTCTGTACCCTTCTAGTGGTGATCTGGGCCTCACTGACTTCTTGGGTTAGCCCTACCCCCAAAATTGTACCTTACTCATATGTAAGGTACATATGTAAGGGATTACACATGATTTAGAATTCCCTAGTAAAACAATCCCATGGATTATCAATTTGCAGGAAACCTGGGTTCAATCCCTGGGTTGGGAAGATCCTCTGGAGAAGGGAAAGGCTACCCACTCCAGTATTTGGCCTGGAGAATTCCATGGACTACAGTCTATGGAGTTGCAAAGAGTCATACATGACTGAGCGACTTTCACTTTCACTTCTTTCCAATTAACTCAGAAGCAGCAATGAACCAGAGAAAACAAAACACAGGGATATGACTCTGGCCAGTTCAGGAGCTCATCAGGTCAATAGCCTTACACAAACTCTATGTATTGGGATCTGTTTATTTACTGGAAAGCCATGTGAAATCTCATGACCAAACAAAGTGTGCCTGGTCAGAAATGCTGGCTATATAGATAACTAAGGAAATGTTGTGGTATATTTTATTTATTATAAACACTCTTTTGTGTCTTACTTGTATTTTTCCAGGAAACAGAAATGAGACCTAGCACCGAACCAACACATCACTTCATCCATAGAATGATGAGTGCATCTTTATATAATGAAGAAGATCTGCCTTCATTTGCTAGGTACAGTCAGTTAAAGTAATACTAGTTGGCTAAGGAAATAGAAATGGCACCCCACTCCAGTACTCTTGCCTGGAATATCCCATGGATGGAGGAGCCTCGTAGGCTGCAGTCCATGGGGTCGCTAAGAGTAGGGCACGACTGAGCGACTTCACTTTCACTTTTCACTTTCATGCATTGGAGAAGGACATGGCAACCCACTTCAGTGTTCTTGCCTGGAGAATCCCAGGGACGGGGGAGCCTGGTGGGCTGCCGTCTATGGGGTTGCACAGAGTCGGACGCGACTGAAGCGACTTAGCAGCAAGGAAATAGAAATCTGAAATGAAGATTATGTTGATGGGAAGAATGGGCCCCTCAAGTAAACCTGTGAGGAAGCCAGTTTAGCCCTTCAATCTCTCCTCACTCCTTCCCCTAACTCCCCTCTGTGTTTACTTCCTGGGCCCTCCCTTCACATCTTTTCTCCTATTACTATTTATCTGGTCTCTACTTTCTTCTCCTGGGATCTACTTTCTAGTATAGTAGTCTATAGTATAGTTACTTTGAGTCTTTAATGTGTTAGGTTCTTGAATCTGGGAGACAGGCTCTGAGTCAACAGTCCCCACACTAATGGCTCACCTAAAGGAGTTCCCACTTAGTTCATGTATGTACCTAAATGCTCAGCCGGGTGGCACTGTCAGAAGAATCCCAAGGACATAGAGGGGCAATGTAAATTAGAGCCCTCAGAAGAATTCTCCAAAGCATTAGAGTTGGAGTTGGGCTTTAAATGATGGATAAGATTTAGATAAGACCATCCAGGTTGGAGAAGACTGTAAGAGAAAGGCTGGACCATGTGGTACCTATAGGGACAGGGAGGAACAAAGTACACTGAAGTCTTAATAGTTTTTCTAGAATAGCCAAAACATGTCTAAAATTGCCCTTGTGTTTATAAGAATATTCACAAACTGGGAACAGTAGCACTGTTTTTGTGTTTTAAAACTTTTTATTTTATATTGGGGTATCACCAATGAACAATGTAGTAGTTTCAGGTAGACAACAAAGGGATTCAGCCATACATATACATGTATCCATTCTCCCCCAAACTCCCTTCCCATCCAGGCTGCCACATAACATTGAGCAGAGTTCCCTGTGCTATACAGTACATCCTTGTTGGTTATCTGTTTTAAATACAGCAGTGTGTACATGTCCATCCCAAACTCCCTAACCATCCCTTCACCCCACCCTCCCCGCTGGTAACCATAAGTTCGAAACAGTAGCACTTTGTATCATGGGAGAAATAGGGCATAAGGAAGAAAATCCACCCTGTTCCAACTATATCCTTTTCCACTTGGCACCATGAAATTAAGGTTTCTTTTTGACCCGATGCCATTTTAGGACATCCACTCCTGGCCCACCACTGGCTTTATCTCCACTCACGCTTGTCTTAACATACATAATTAGTATTGCAGGCAAATCTCAACTATTGGTATCATTGCATAAGACAAGTGGGAACATATAAACCAAAGTCAGTGTAGCTGTCATTTTTATTTTGAGAACTCACAGACATACCATGCCAGGTTTACATCTATATAAAGACTTGGACAGATGGTTCTTTAACAGTCATTATTATTCATTAATCATTATTCATTCCTTCATATAAAATACAAAGAAAATGAAATGTCTTGTATCTTTTCTTTAGCTTTGATGACGAGCATTCCACAGATCCAAGTGCCAAGGTTACAGAAGGTTGGATTGATTTCTTTTCTTCCTTTAAATTAGATTGTATTTAAAAAGAGAGTTTGTTCATCATATTGATGAATACTGAGTTTTCCAGTAAGCTGATCTAAATTGGAGGAATACTGAGTCAGTTAACCAGTTAGTGTGATGAACTAGTTTGTTTTCTGAAACACTAGTAAGATTCCATTAATAATTGTGGTGAGAAGTATGTAGTGTGATTATAAGTTTACAGTTACCATGATCCTGTGGGAATATCCAGGAAATAAAGGTTTATCACATCTATATGTAGACTACAGCCCATGCTACTAGAATTTAATCATCTCTTTAAGAATGTATGCTTGCTTTGTATAACTAGGTTAGCCCTAGTAAAATATATTTAAAAGCTTTTAAAACTAAAAATTAAACCTACATTTATTTGCTTACATTAAATCCTGCCTAGGGTGGACCCCACTTTAATTCTGTCTCTGTTAAAACTGACTCATTATTTATGAGTTTGGTCCTCTATTCTTTTAAAGCTCAAAGGATCAATGTGGCTCTAACAATGGAACAGCGCTGAGGTAGGGATATCATGTTTACTGTAAAGATGGCCTGAAAACTCCAACTACAGAGTTGGAGTTGGCCTTGGTTGTTTCAAGCCTGCACCCACTCAAGAAGTTACTCAGGAAATATATCCTCTCCATTTGAGAGTGGGAATAACATTCATTAAAAGATGAATCATAGAATGGAGTTAAGTTGCCAGAATCCCATAAATAGGTCATCGTCAGAGGACGATACATCACTGGTGTGTTTCCTGTATTATGGAATCATAGGCTGTCAGAGCCAGAAAGTAGCTGCTGGTGCTGCTGCTGCTGCTGCTGCTAAGTCACTTCAGTCATGTCCGACTCTGTGCAACCCCATAGACGGCAGCCCATCAGGCTCCCCTGTCCCTGGGATTCTCCAGGCAAGAACACTGGAGTGGGTTGCCATTTCCTTCTCCAAAGAAAGTAGCTAGTATAACCTTATTTTACAGCTGAAGAGACTGAGGTTCAGGGTAGGGAAGTGACTTGTCCAAGGTCATACTGTCAGTCAGAATATAGATCCCAAGTCTCCTAAATCTGAATTCAATGTCATTGTTTTCTTCAGCTTCACTGCAGTGAGTCATACTTAGACATAGGAATCCTGTGGTAATATTTAATATTACACCTGTCCAGTTCATGCATTCATTCACATTCAACAGAGTCACTGAGCACTTTCTTCGGGCTGGACGCTGTTCTAAGTTGTGGAGATACAGCTGCGAATGAGAGACAAAGTCTTCACCTCCTTCTAATTGGGAAGGGGATATAAACACAATAGGGCTTCCTCTGGGGTGAAGAGTTGGACAGGACTGAGCGACTGAGTACAGCACATAAACACAATAATTCTAGATAGGAGTAAGTACTTCCCATTTCACCCAGGATAAAAGCCAGGGTCTTTACAATGGCTTACAAGGCCACACATGGTCTGGATTCCACTCGCCCCTCCTGGTGACCTGTCTGACCACCTCTCTTTATGATCCCTCTTAATCACTCCACTCTAGCCACATGAACATTTATCTTCTTCAGATCTTTGCTGAAATATTATATTTGAAGTCAAAAATTCCCTGAACACTTTTCTTTAAAACTGAAACCCCAATGCCACCCCAGCACTCCCTGCTTTAATTTTATCCCTAGCATTTGTACCATCTGAAAGCTTTTTAAAAAATTTGTTTATTGACTCTCTCCATTCCCTAGAATGTTAGTTCCATGAGGGCAGGGATTTTTCTCTGTTCACTGTATCCCCACGTGTCTACAAAAGAAGCACAGAGTAGATACTCAGTACATATTTGTGAAATTCATGAATGAATATGAAAATAAAAAATAAAGAAGAACCCAATGATATAGAATGACTGGCTAGATTAGTTTGGTCCAAGAAGTCTAGAAACATCAGATCTTAATAACGGGAAGGAAGTGACCACAAGAAGATCTGGAAGCAGAGGGTCCCACACACAGAGTTCAGTAAGTGCAAGGGACCCTAGATGGGATGAGCTTGGCATGTTAGAGGCACCTTCCCCAAGACCTGTGCCCAGAATTTGAGGATCTCACCTCTTTTGGTTTCTTCTGCTTGCCTAGTTTCTGCGATTCTCTGATGAAATTATTGAGGTTATTTTTGTGCCAAAATGTGTACATGTCTCAGAAATAACTTTTTCAATATTGTGTTTTGGTCACAGAAAGTCTTGAAAGTCCATGTCTGGAGAGTTTGAGCAGTCTTAAGGTAAATATTTTTCACTGGCTCCCCTCAGTGTGAGCCAGTGGAACCCTGACAGAAATGAGGGAGTACCTTAAAGTAAGAGTGTGGTCTGCCTTGAGGGGCCTCAGGAAGCACTCCCAGCTGGGGCCAACCCCTGGTTGAAGTTATTGTCCCCGAGTAAGTGCATAGAGTAAGCCCCTTAGCACCTGAGAACAATGGCATGCAAGGAGTGAGTCCCTGGAACTGGAGGGCCTGGTGGGGGCAGCGAGGGAACAGATGCTTCAAAAAGGAAAGGGCGCTGGCTGAGGGAAATGAATGCTGGCTCCATCTGCTTTGCAGGGTACCCTTCCTAGGCAGCTTTCCAAAAATCTGGCCCACCTTAGTGTGATCCCAGGAAATTCCCTCCACCTAAAGCCCTCTTAGGAAGTCTCTGAGGAGACTGAAACTACAGATCCTCCTAGATCCTCCTCTGTTTTGTATTACTTTTGCTTCACTTTAACCATCCCCCAACATGCATGTACACACACATAAACCCAAACCATCCCCCTCATCCTGCGTTATTTTCTCCACAGCACTTAGGTCACCATTTAGTCATTTATTCAACATTTATCAAGTGCCTACTATGTGCCAAGGGCTAGAGATTCAGAAGTAAACAAAGCTGTCAAATATTCCTGCCCTCATCCTCCGGCAGAGGATTCACTTGAGTATAAGCTTCACGACAGCAAGGGCTTGTCTCTTTCACTCATAACTGCATGCCCAGCACCTAACATAGGTCTGAGATAAGGTAGATGCTCAATAAATGTTTGTCAGATGAACAGCCTTAGCACCATCAGAGTCAAATTTCAACTAAGTCAGGAGTGCCTCAGCTCCTACCCCCATGAAGCTGATGGACAGCCCTGTGTGGGAACCGTTACACAGAGCAGAGGTTCTCAACCCTGGCTGCACCCTGGAATCAACTTTAACAACTGACGCCCAGCGTCCCATCCCCAGAGATTTGGATTCAGTTCGTCTGGGTTGCAGCCTGGGCCCTGGGTGATTTTGATGAACAGGCAGTGTTGAGAACCACTGAGTTAATGGACTTGTGTCTAGCCATTTAGTAGCATCTGCCCCTTCCCCTCCTTCCTTTAGATAAGGAATTCTCAACCTGACTTCACACTAGAGTCACCTAGGCAACTTAGAAAAGAAAACAATGCTTACCCCAGCCTCAGGGATTCCTGTTCATTTGGGGTGGGGGTCCAAGCACGCCTATTTGTAATATTTCTCCAGATGGTTGTGTTGTGCAGACAACGTTGAGAACCAGTCCCTTAGATTGTTCTGTCCCAGTTTATCCTTTTATGTAGTCTATCCTCAGTATCCTAATCCACAAACTGCCTCAAATCCAAAACTTTCACCATAATACTCTGCTCTCCATACCAACGATAGGTGTTGGTGTGGAGAGCTTCTCTCATCTCTCATGCTTCTCTCATCTTGCCTTCATTGATCTGCCGCATCCTTTTTGCCCGCCCTCACCATGGCACATCTAGCCCAGCCACCTCCGCCAGCCTATTGCAGGCCCTTCCGGGACCCTGCTGCTCCTGCATTCCAGGGGGTGAGGAAGGTCCACAGTGCAAAGCCAGCACCTGAGCCACCATCTCCACCCTGCCCCGTCCAGGCTGCTGCAACCTCATACTACCACCTTCTTGCTCCAGACCTCACAATGGTTAAGAATTATTTCAAAGATTGGGGTAGTATAATGGACCTCCCCTTGCCTCCTCTTCTCTTAAGACCTCCACTATCATTATCTTTGCTCCGAGAAGGATCAAAAATGTTTTATTTGTTCCAAGCTCCAGGAGGGCTGACATTGTTTTGTGACCTGGGACACGTGAGCCCTTGAAATTATCCGCCAGCGGCAGCCCTTGTCTGAGTCTGGCGCCAATCCTGGGTGTCCTAATTAGCAAGAATTATGAGAAGTCGTGCCTAGGAATAACCAAGTCCCAGATGATAATTCTTTGAGACTGAGGGGCCCTGAGATTTCTATGTACGATGCCACAATGGTTGTGCTCCCTTCAGGGTTTCTAGTGTTTCCTGTCCATCAAAGGGCAGAGGCTTAAGCTAGTATTGCACCTTTGTCTTGGCAGTTTCTCACCCTCTATCAACGCAGAAGTGACCTGACCAGCCAATATTCCTCAAACGATGTCACTTCAGGTACAACAAATTTATCATATTAGAATGAAGCTCTCAATTATGTCATTTTCAACATAGGAGTTTTGATCATTCACCCCTCTTGCCCATCACATTGAATGGCTCTTGCCTTGCAGCACACCTACCCACCAGCAATACGAGGATGAAATAATATGACTTAGTATGTATGTGTGTGTATATGTGAGTTGCTCAGTCGTGTCTGACTCTTTGCGACCCCATGGATTGTAGCCCTCCAGGCTCCTTTGTCCATGGGATTCTCCAGGCAAGATACTGGAGTGGGTTGCCATTTCCTTCTCCCTTAGTATGTATGTAGATTGCAATTTTCAGGTTATTATGCAGTTATCTGATTTAAACCTCACAGCAAAGGGGTGACAGGTACTGAGAGTAACATTTATTAGGGACCGGCCATGTACCAGGCATTCTGCCAAGTGCTTTTCTCACATCCACCCTGTGAAGCATCATTTCCATTATATCGACAAGGTTAACAGTCACTAAAGCTTATCATACCATGCTTCCTTGCAAGTCTTGAAGTTGTCTCTCAGAGAGGAGAAAATGGAGGCAAATGACCTGCCTGAGGTGGCACAGCCAGCAGGTGGCTGAGCCAGGGCTCAAACATCACAGGTCTTGAGGCTCTATCCCATATTCTTTTTCCTGCCAAACAGGGGCCACATCTCAGAACTAAGCAATGACCAGGAACTGCCTGCAGAGTTTAGTGATAAGTAGAAAAGATCCCATTTAGGTTTCCAAGTAGCATGTCCAGTCAAAGAGTAAAATCACATTCTTCTGTGATTTCAGTTTGATGGGGACACCCCTCCCAACCCCTACATTCTACAAATTAGAGGAATTCACTGAGAAGCAGTTCAGATAACCTATTTTTGCTCTGATAAGGGCTTTTGGAGGAAGAAATGCAGAAATGGCTCACCCTGTGCTAAGGTGCTCAAAGTAGTAAAGCTCCCCACAGAGGACAGTTTACATTGAATTTGAAATTACAATGATACCTGCTTAGGAAAACTCACCCAAAAAGAAGGGGCTTCTGGACCAAGACAGGCTCATTACAGCTTATTTTTTCACGAATAGGATTTTGGGGGAATCAAAATCCCTTCATGGTACGATGTGTCATTCCCTAGCCCTTGGCATGTGTCGTGGCCATAAACACCCAGGTACATTTCTCTCTTCAGAGTGACCAGTACCAACCAAGTGAAGTCCATAGTGCTGCCCACAAAGCAGATCAAAGCAGCAGCAGGGTGTCTTGAAGGAGACCTGGAAATGGTGACCAGGCATCTACATTTTTAACAAGACCCGCAAACTGCAAAAACAAAGCTTTATTCTTCCCCTCGAGATTTCAGAATGTGGCCTTGCAGTATATGCTTGAATTCTGTAACTAAGTCTTTGTCTTACTTTTTCAGAAAAGGTCTCTCCATTCAAGCCTTTACCTTTGCAAATTTTGGCTTTTTCCTTATTAATTTCTTGGTTCTTATTTTGTTTAAACTATCATCACATTCCAGTACTGCATTATTGCTCTGAAGAGCTAAACTATCCCCCCCCCCTTTATTTGGGGTTAAATTTGCTATCTGCTACCTTAGTTTTAATCATAGATCCTTGAGGTTCCTAAGGTTATATTGCTAAAGAGAAAAAGTGAGGATTTGCAAGAGGTCTAGAACCATGTCTTTTACTAGAAATAAGGTATGTGCTTTATTGCCCTGTTTCTTTTTATGACATCTTCTCACAATGCATCAGCAACAAAGATAAATGCTCATTTCTGTCCTTACAGATACAAAAATCATTTTGTTAACATAAACTATTAGATGCTTTAAGAGCCCTTCGCACAAGACAAGTGGTATAGAACAGTGAGTCCAGATGGAGACTTTTATTGGCCACACAAGTCCTGTATAGCTCATACAACAAACAGATCACTTGGGGTCAGACAACTGAAAATGCACCCAAACTGAGTGAGAAATGATAGCCTTTTGTAGTGCACAGCTGCTTTTGCCTGGACATTTTGAAATGGACACCAGTACTGTTGAGAGTTGAAAATTACCTTCTTGTGTGGAATTAGCTCATCAGGCTACCCATGTGACCTTAGACAAGGCATCTGACCTCACTGGGTTTCTCCTGCTTTCTTCCCAAGGCTGTCAGAAGGAGCAAAATACTCTTTGTGAAAGCACTTTTAAAAACAAAAGCTATTATATAACTACTTATTTATGAATCCCAAATGATCACTCCCTGGGGCCTGACAGCAATTGGAAAGCCTGGTAACTGATCACATTTCTCTTTTGGTTGTTCACAGACTGAGAAGCCCCATACTTCCTCTAGACAGGGGTCTGAAATGATGAGGAAGATATCAACTTTCTTCAAAGTGTTTTCAAGATCTAACACCAGTGTTTGGAACCTTCCTCACCCTCACCCCCTCACCAAGACAGAAAATGAGACTGTAATACCCAATAAGCATGTTGACCTTCCTCAAAAAATAAATGGTTGTTAAAGCTGACATTGTGTCCTACACACTGATTATTGTAACTATTGAAAATAAGAGCAAAGAAGAAGGCAGTTGGAGAAAAGGAGGGTTTTGATAAATGCTTCTGACAAGCATTTTGGGATGAAAAGGCAAGCTTTGTGTCACATATAGATGCATCTAGCAGGCAGTGTGGGGTTGAAGCTCTGCTCTTGAGGGCCCTGCAGCCTTGCTGGGAAGATGAGAACTAACTTCAAAGCAAAAGTGTGATACCAGTAAAACAACGTGTCATCACATCTTTCAGGCGCCTTAGGTGTTCAAAGAAGGGAGTCGTCGCTGTGGGCTGGAGTGGTCTTGCTGGAGGAACTGGAATTCAGACAATCCTCAAAGGACTATTAGGATTAGGGAGGCCTTGACCGCACCAGGAAGGCGATCCCCTCAGGTCACACACCTGCGTACACTGCTGCCATGCCTGAACAATTTAGCTCTGGCCCATAGGACATTCTACCATAATGGAAACGGTCTGTATCTGCTCAGTTTGGTACAGGAGGCACCAGCCTCACGTGGCTATTGTCACTAGCAAGACTGAGGAACCCAGTCTTTCCATTTTATTTCAGTTTAAATAGCCACATGTAGCTAGTGGTTCCCTTATCAGACAGCACAAGTCTAATCGGTACAAGACCTCAGGGATAGCAGCCAATTCCAATTAGGTTGAAGGATTCCCTGAAAGTTCATTTCCAAAGTCTATCCTCAAACAAAGACATGTAGAGATCTAACTCCTCAGGGGGCTTTGAAGCCTCCAGGCATCCTCTTGGTCCCTTTAAGAGACATGCACCACCAGTGTGGCCAGAGAGGAGCTCATGGTTTCCAGTCATATTTGTGCCGCTGCACTTGTCAAAGAATTGATGGAGAAAGGATGAGCCCCATGGAGAACACCAAAGTCAGGGAATCACAAATAGAAAATTGGAACCTGCATCTGCCAGCTGGCCTCAAGTAGTGCTTGGCTAGAAACGGCTTCCATGAGACAGAAACACATGAAGATCACTCACCTGTCATTCTCATACCCCAGCTTTATCCAGGAATTTAGGTCAGTGGAAGGTCTCAGCCTTATACTAATTCCCAAGAGAAGTATTTCTATGAAAGTCAATTTCCTTCATGCTGTACCTATAGTCCAGAAATGTTAAGTGAAGTTTAGTAAATAGAATGGCAGGCAGTTCTGCCCAAATATCACATATACCTAAATCGCACTGCCTTCATCTCATTTTCTGCCCTTACATACTGAAGTTCATCGCACGTGGCAGCATAAGTTTTAAAGTTAGCTTTTAAAGATCCACAATAATGACAAGCACTGATCTTACATAAGCCTTTGTCTTCATGTTGATGTGTGGCAGAACCAATACAATATTGTAAAGTAATTAGCCTCCAATTAAAATATTTAAATTTAAAAAAATAAATAAAATATATCAACAACAACCAAAAAAAAAGTAATACCAAAAAATAAAAATTTTTTAAAGTAATAGCAATCCAGTTTGGAAATCAAAAGTTATAAAAGCTACAGTGAGAAATTTCCCTCTCCTCTCCCAGCTGTTGGCCTGGTTCACCTCTCCCAAAGCAATCTCTATTACCAATGGGACCAGTATCCTTCTCAGAGATAGGCTTTGGATAACAAGTGTATTTTCATATGACTTTAGCAAGAAGTCTAATATCCTCCCTCAAAAAAGGCAGAAAACAGGAAGACGGAGGCGAGAATGGAAGGAGAGAATGTATGCAGGCTATCTGACAGCTACTATGTCCTAATATCACTGCATTCGTAGTCTCAAATAAAGTCAGTCCATTTTTTAAAATGCTCTTTTGTCTAATGAACTAAATGGCAAAAGGTGAACACCAGAATGGGAGGAAAGGTGCCTACTATAGTTCAAAGTCTGCTGGCCAAAATACATTGAGAATGTATGAGCTGGTAACTACAGTCCTTAGAGATAGACCATTTAAATATTTTTTTTTAAATGAAAGCACTAAAAGTAACAATGCAGTGAAATAAAATGCAAATTAGAATAACCCAAATGTATCACAATATACCTTTCAGAAAAGAAAAAAGGAATAAAATGATAAAAATCCAATGTTGCCCAGATGTAGGGAATTACATTTGAACTCTACAGTAGTGACAATCCTACAAATTTGATCTTTCTGAAAAGCAGTCTAACAATGAGTTATGGTTCCAGCTGTACTTTTGGACCTGGTAACTACATTTAGGTAAATTTGGTCCAAGGGAATAATATAAAGTGAAAAAAATGTAAAAGACTATATAAAAATGTACATAACATTACTATTAATTATGAAGAAAAATTAAAACAATCCTAGTGGGACACTGGTGTGGTGTATTATCAGAAAAGAATGCTATACAGGCACTGAAAAATGACAAGGATAGTGAAAATATACACACAAAGAAATGCAGATATGAAATAAGTAAAACCAGCACACAAATAAAATGTGAGCACAAAATAAGGCCCTGTTCGGGCTTCCCCACACAAGGGTGCTGGGAGGGGAGGCGTCAGTGCCCCTCCACTCTCCTCTCGTGGTGTGGACGTGTTCCAAGGGGCCCAACCGGGCCTGCCAAGCAAGCAGGACGTGAACCAGAAGGGCCAGAAGGCAGCCACAGACCCAAGGAGACCCCAGGATTTCCTACAATCACCAGGGAAGGCTAGAGGAAAGAAAAAAGATGTCACACTGATAACAATTACACAGTATACTTTATGATTTGGCAATCATATACTAATAAAAATTCAAAGAACTTAAGAGATCTAAATAATCATGAAGGACTTTTTTCCTTTTTGCTGCTGTTAGCTGCTTGCTAACAAATGCCTTTCTCTTGAGGAAACATCATCACAACCATCTCCAACATCAATTCTTATGCCAATTCTAAACCTAGCCTAAGATGGATAATACCAAATGCCTCAGTTTCTTATGAGGCGTAGAAAAACAAAGCATTAGTTCAGATTGTTTCGAACAACTTCTGTAAAGATAGGAGGTCATCTTCAATCAACCCCAATGTACTCTTCTAAATTCTAAGCTGGCAAAAGGTAACCAAATTTTTGACTGATGTTCATTATAGAAAGTATATTGGTATTAGATTAAATATACAATAGCTATATAGCTAGGTGACAAGTATATATTTTAGAGTAACCTGTCATATGGTTTTGCCCCTTTTTAGGACCCAGCACATAATTTCAGTATTTTTAACAATTCATCTAGGGACCGATGTGTCTTTGATGACACGCTATTGGTCATACTTAGTTTGCATGCATGCTAAGTTGCTTCATTTGTGTCCAACTCTTTACAACCCAATGGACTGTAGCCTGCTAGGCTCCTCTGTCCATGGAATTATCTAGGCAAGAATATAGGAGTGGGTTTCCATGCCCTCATCCAGGGGATATTCCTGATACAGGGATCAAACTTGCACCTCATACATTGCAGGCGGACTCTTTACCACTGAGCCACCAGGGAAGCCCATACTTAAAGAATAACAAATGCTTATCACAGATAAAATTATTATTTCCAACTGGAAAAAATGACCTGTTCTTATCATTCATTTTATGATGGAGTTCCCAGTAACACTTGCAGAAATCAGAGGCCACCTATTTAGTAAAGGAAAGATACTAGGTTAAATCCTTTCAGTGCAAATAGTCACACCCAAACATGTCTTCTAAGCTTACCTTTTCAGATGAAAGATATCAGCAAATGTTTGACTTTATTGTTTGGTCTCAACAGCATAGTGCACAGCACTTTATACCTCACTAGACTACCATTTAGACAATGACCAGGCTATTCCTTTCAAAAAGCTTCAAAACATGTTTACAGAACATCTGTACTAGATAAGGATCACTTCCAATTTAGGGTTCACTGAGGCCATATACTGCCAAGATAGATACTTATGAGGTACACATTCCAGTAGGTTAGAGGAAGGAAAGAGACAGACTAGGGTGTTAATTAGGCCACATGAAAGAAATACTGATATGCCAAGAAGTAGAAATTGTTCTTAATGAGCACTTTATTTACTGGCTGTTCAGCTTTGAGGTCACTGCAAGTGAACCCATGAAAGGAACCAGTAAACATTCGTTGTTGCCAAAGATCAACTAAAACCAATAGCTAGCTGGTTGTTCTCAGCTGGGCATAGAGCAGGGTGTATTTGCACCTCTCAGATCTCTGACTCTAGGGAGCATAAGTGACTGACTGCCACAGCTATTGAGCTCTGAATCGCAATGCTGCTGCACTTTCCATCATCGCTGCATTTTCACCAAGGCCAAATTTCTCATGGGCTACTCTCAGCCAATGGCAGAGTGTAGCAGAGATGCTAAGATTGGTTATTCCTGCAAGACACAGGACTTCCCCGACAGGTAACTGAGTAGGGATGCTGTCAGGGAAGAAGCCCATCCTCACAAAGGATGGCAGGTCGACCTGATCCCACATTACAGATGCAAAGTAGACAGACTTCATGGGGCAGAACAAGATAATAATACTTTATCAGCAAACAGAATGGGTATCAGTGGAGTTCTGCCAGTCCCCCAAGGGGCAATTCAGTGGGCTCAGAGACATGCTACCTGTGTGGCGGGTTGCATCACTGCCGAGGAACCCAGGGTCAAGTGCCCAGGACATTCTGAGCAATGAACAAACCAACCAGTGCTCCTTCCCCTGGGAAGCGAGTGGTTAAACAGTAGTCATACTATGGTCACTTTGCCCTACAGAAATGGTTCAGCATTAAGAAGCAGGTAAATTGTGCTTTCAAGAGCCTCGCCGAGAATGTGCAGATGCTCAGGGCCCATGGTGGACTGCCTGTCCTGAAAGATGCATTTGCTTCGCAAAATGTCCTTAGAATTGCACCACCTGGTTAAGAATTTTCCTCTCCACCCTTCCTTCCTTCCCTCTCTCCACCAGGGTTAGAGACCTGCATCGAGTCCCACAGCTCTCCCCTGACTCCCTCCGCATTCTCCCTCATAGGCCTTTACCCTAATAAATCTCTTATGTGTTTAACCCCATCTTGGCCCCTGCTTCTCAGAGAACCCGAATTATCACAGATGGTGCCAGCAGTGGTCCAAGAGAACAGGCTGTGTAAGATGGGGCCTGGGACTGCTTCAGTCACTGCCTGGTGGGCAGAATGGACACTGTCCTGAGGGGATGTGGGGCACGGACAGTCCCAGGCCTTGAGGACCCAACTGCTACAGATTTCTCTGGAGATGATATGGGAAACCTGAGAAAACAGGCTGCCAGATGTGGTGATTCAGACTTTTGAAAATGGAGGAATAAGGAAGGCCTACAAAGACAGTGGAAATGGCTGGATACTGTTAAGTGTACCGATGCCCTGCAGCAAGGTAATGAGAAATGGATGACCGTTAGTAAGTAAAGAGTATGTGTGAGAGCTAGAGGGCCTCCAGGAGCTTCCAAAGAGGCCCTCAGTTCCTGCAGTGGAGGAGTGGATGCAGCAGAGCAACAAAGAAGCCATAAGAGTTGCAGAACTCCAGGGAGATTAAATACTCAATATTTAACATATGGCAGGTCGGCTTTGCTGCAGTCAGGGCCACATGACTTCATATGGTTGGAAAATCCTTGGGACCCTGAAACGTGGGGTAGGAAGATCTGGTTAGACTCGCCTGAAGGTGGTGGCTCTGGAGACACCCCCACCCAGCTCTCAGTATGCAAAGGGGGCCATTCTTTCCAAACAAGGGCTTGCACACCCTGTGCTGGAAGATGCTAGAGGCTGCTCCCCTCACCAGACATGCAGTGCCCCCAGACCCAGGAGCTGTGTCCAGCCTCTTTCCTGGTTACCAAACTGCTATCCAGGATTAAATTCCAGCATTACCTGGCTAGGGAAGTGCTAGGCCTACCAAAAAGCTGCAAGAATTAACTGGCAGGTACTGACAGGAGCCATGGGAACACTGGGTTTGGTTTTCAAGGGTGCTGTATCAAGAATCAGAAAAGCAAGAATTCAGACTTAGAGCTCAGCATATAGGATTGGGAGGGCTTCCCAAATGGCTCAGTGGTAAAAGAATCCGACTGCAATGCAGGAGACACAGGAGATGCACGTTCAATCCCTGGGTGGGGAAGATCCCCTGGAGGAGGGCACAGCAACCCACTCCAGTATTCTTGCCTGGAGAAGCCCACTGTCAGAGGAGCCTGGCGGGCCACAGTCTATAGGGCTGCAGACTCAGACACGACTGTAGCGACTGAGCACACGCACACACATACATACAGAATTTAACCCCCAGGCAAGAACTACAGGGGCTGAGCAGCTTCCACTGAGGTGGCTCACAGAGGACTGGAGAAAGTGCTGGCCACCACTAAGCAAAGCAGAAACACCTGAGCTGCCCTGGCAAAGGACCAAGGAAGGAAGAGGCCAAGGGGAGTAGGTATCCTGGAGAGGAGATTACATGAGGTAAGAAACCTCACCAGAGGGTAGTATTCCATAGCAGGGTCCAGAGGATATCCCACTCACCGAGGCACACAGTGGTGAGAGGGGCACCAATGTCATTAGGTTCAGAGGTGGCCTCCTCTGCAGGCCAGGGATGGCAGTAAGAGACCATCACAGAGCTGGGGCCCCACAGTAATAAAAACCTAGGAAGTGCCGAAGAATTGATGCTTTTGAACTGTGGTGGTGGAGAAGACTCTTGAGAGTCCCCTGGACTGCAAGGAGATCAAACCAGTCAATCCTAAAGGAAATCAATTCTGAATAGTATTGGAAGGACTGATGCTGAAGCTGAGCCTCCAATACTGTGGCCACCTGATGCAAAGAGCTGACTCATTAGAAAAGCCCCTTGATGCTGGGAAAGATTGACGGCAGGAGAAGGGGGCAACAGAGGATGAGATGGTTGGATGGCATCACTGACTCGATGGACTTGAGTCTGATCAAGCTCCAGTTGGTGATAGACAGGGAAGCCTGGTGTGCTTCAGTCCACGGGGTTGCAAAGAGTCGGACATGACTGAGTAACTGAATTGAACTGAACTGAGCAGTCCTTATCCACCAGAAGCCAGGAAGACACAAATACTAAAGTGAACCTCAAGGTCAGAAGGGCAGCCTGGTGGGCTTCACCCACATGGACTCATGGAAATGGCGCAAATGGACCATGGTGTCCCTAGAAGCAATACAGAGAGCCACCAAGGGTTATCACTCAAGATATACAAGCTGAAAAAGGCAAAAGTGGAGAAATAGGGGGCCGAGGGAGGTTCTCCCCAACAAAAAGTCCAAATTACTTGCTCAATTTCCAGACATCAGCCCATCCTCAGATCTAGAAGAGGTAGCTGGGCCCCTAGAAGGAAGGAAAATGCCATGTAATGCTTCTCCCAGCACTAACTAATGAAGGGACCTAAAGCCACTCATTTGGGTGTATGTACACTGGGGCAACAGAGAAGGTGATGGCACCCCACTCCAGTACTCTTGCCTGGAAAATCCCATGGACAGAGGAGCCTGGTGGGCTGCGGCCCATGGGGACGTGAAGAGTCAGACACGACTGAAGTGATTTAGCAGCAGCACACTGGGGCAAGAATAGCCAGACATTTGAATACTGGATGCAAGATATATATGGCGTGTGTGTATATATATACATATACACACACATACACATATGTATACCCTTTCACTTTTCACTTTCATGCATTGGAGAAGGACATGGCAACCCACTCCAGTGTTCTTGCCTGGAGAATCCCAGGGACGGGGGAGCCCGGTGGGCTGCTGTCTATGGGGTCACACAGAGTCGGATATGACTGAAGTGACTTAGCAGCAACAGCAGCAGCACACTGGGGCAAGATTAGCCAGACATTTGAATACTGGATGCAAAATATATATGGCGTGTGTGTGTGTGTATATATATACACACACATACATATATGTATACCGTTTCTCTGAAAAAACCCTAATTGATACATAAATCAAATACATATTCCATGGAGATGCAGTAGGTCAGGGCTGCTGTTAAACACCTGAATGATGCAGACAGTGGTAGGCTGATGCAGACAGTGGTAGGCTCTCTAGTAACTCTGCACCTATGGCCATAAGGGGATGCCTGTATGACCAGCTGAAGGAGGAAACGGCTTGAGCCTGGTTTACAGATGGGCCAGCACTCAATATCTAAGTACGAAATGAAGATGGGCGGTATCTACGTAACAGCAGATACGTTCACAGGGGAGAAGGAACATTTTTCCAGTGGATGGAACAACAAGCAGGGCACTTGACTTGGTGTGGAAAAATTGGCCCAAAGTGAGACCGTTTATTGAATACGTAAGACTCCTGGAAGTGGCCAATGGCTTGATCATCCAATTGGAAGCCTGAAAGGAAAAGGGCTGGAAGATCAGAGATAAGGTGATCTGATGCAAAGGCTGTGGACTGACACATGGGAGCATGCAAAGTGTGAAGATTTCTGCATCATATGTTAACCACCACCAGAAAACATCTGTTATGGAAGAAGCACTGAACCACCAGGCAGACACAACGACTCAGCCAGATGCAGGGGCCTTCGTTAGTTACTACACAACTGGCATGATGGACACAAGCAGAGTGGTCACGATGGCTGATGGAGGTCCAGCAGCAAGGATGCCTGTTTACCAAGGCTCATCTACTGGGACTCCTCTGACAGGTGACTCTTGATCAAGGGCTCACCACTGGTCTTGCTGAAATAGTCTTAGAGCTCCACTGCAGTCTTAAGACTTTTCCTATGTAACTTCCTTCTTTCCCTCCCTTTCTTCTCCAAAAGTTAGACATACATCATAGTCTGACAGCTTTCCCAATCTCCGCCAGCTCCCTCCCCACTCTCCTTCATGGACATCCCAACCACCAATCTAGGTGCACATCTCATCTAGGACCCATACAAACACACCAGTTGATTTAACTTAGCACATTCACTATTAAAGCTCTAGTCCTCTGTTTTACAGTGTCAGAAATTCCATTTTAATAATTAAGCAGAGGTATCAAGGTTTTGTGGACGGTTCTTTCAAATTCATAAAGGATTAATTAAATAAGTAGAATAAAATAAATAAATAAAAAGAATCTCAAAATGAGAAAGAACTACCCATCAGACCAGACAGATATACAATGGAGCTGACAAAGTGTTCCCACCTCACAAACAGCAGCTACTCGAAAAGCAGACTAAGCACAGAAGCAGGTTGGTATACCTGGCTAGCCAAAAGGTGGAAACAACCTACATGTCTAGCCATTCAGGAGTGGAAAACAAAACATGGAATATCCATACAATGGGACATTATCCATAAAAACGAATGAGGTGTCTGGAAAAGGGAATGGCTACCCACTCCAATCTTCTTGCCTAGAGAATTCCATGGACAGAGGAGTCTGGAAGGCTACAGTCCATGGGATCACAAAGAGTTGGACGAAACTGAGTTAACATTTTCACTGATACAATATGGATGCACCTCAAAAATATTATACTAAGTGAAAGGCACCAAACACAAAAGGCCACATGTACAATTCCACTTATGTGAAATGTCCAGAATAGGTAAATCTACAGAAACTGAAAGCAGATTGGTAGTTGCCAGGGACAAGGAGGACGAGGGGATGGGGAGGAGCTGCTTAATAGGTATACAGGGTTTCATTTTGGGGTGATGAAAATATTTTGGAACTAGATAGGGTTGGTGGTTTTATAACACTGTCAATGTACCAAACTGCACTGAATGTTCCCTTTAAAATGGTTAATTTCAAGATAAATATCGTATACTAACGCATATATACGGAATCTAAAAAGATGGTACTGATGAATTTGCAAGGCAGACATGGAAAAACATAGAAAACAGACTTATGGACACAGCGAGAGGGGAGGAGAGGGTGAGATGTACAGAGAGTAACATGGAAACTTTCAATAATATACGTAAAATAGATAGCCAATGGAAATTTACCATTATGTCTCAGGGAACTCAAACAGGGGCTCTGTATCAACCTAGAGGGGTGGGATGGGGAGGGAGATGGGAGGCTCAAGAGGGAGGGGACATATGTACACCTATGGCTGATTCATGCTGATGTTTGACAGAAAACAGAATTCTGTAAAGCAATTATCCTTAAATTTAAAAATAAATATTTTTAAATGGTTAATTTCATGTGAATTTCTTCTCAATAAAATAAACGTTATAAAGAAAAATATGTAGACATATCAACCAAAACAAAAACAGCAGAATTGAAAAAAAGATGTCTACAGTTTCAAAAAACAGGGGGCACTCAGGCAAAAATAAGGAAGGAGCAGGCTGATGTTAAGAATCCTTATCATATTCATAGCAACCTGTCTGAACCTGGTTAAGCCACACTTCTCTGCTCAATGGTTATAGCTGCCAACTGGAAAGGTTCTTAGCATGTAGCACAAAGACTGGAATTCTAGAACTGTCTGGTATTTCCCCTTCCTGGCCATTTCATCATAAATTGGGGTCATGAATTCAGTGGCCATATTTATGAACCCAGATTTAGGTACATGCTCTGGTAAGTACCAAAAGTACCAAGTATATCCCCAGGGACAATGGATTCTGCTCAAAAATCCAGGACATTTAGCTGTTAAAAACTACAGCTCCTTGATGATTATTATACTCAAGGGATCAAAAGAATTCATTCTCAGAGACTTTACATGTAAATACAGTAAAAGAATAACTGAATTTCATTGTATTTGAAAAATACAGTTCATTTTTAATTCTACCATGCTGAATAGCTGAACAGGCTGCGGCATCAGTGATGCTTGCGCTCCCTGGGATTAGAGGATTCCCGGTCTCGGGAGTGCTGGGACCTTTTGTGCCGGTGGGATCTATCTCGGCTCCTACTTCTACTCCTGTGACTATGCCGCTCAGAGCGCCTGTCATGCTGCCCCTCAGAGCGCCCGTCATGCTGCCCCTCAGAGCGCCCGTCATGCTGCCCCTCAGAGCGCCCGTCATGCCGTCTGGAGTGTATGTCTGAGCTTCGACCCCTGTCTCTCTCCCTGTGCCTGTCTTCTCTCTCTTCCCTCCTGCTTGATGACTTGTGCTCGTGCTTGGACTTCTCCTTTCTTGGCTCCCTCTCTCGGTCCTCCGTTCCACCACGGCAGGTTGTCCTGACCTCAGGGGAACTGGGGTGGGACTTCCGCACCTCCCTGGACTCCGACTTCTGACCCTTCTCTGCCTTCTCTGAGTGCTTGCCACTGTGCTTTTTAGAGCCAGGGTCATCCTTTTCCTTTATCGTCTTGCTTCTGGGCAATGAAGAGGAGGCTGGCTGCTCTGCCTGTACTTCCTGGCCAGTCTTCTCTTTGTCTTTCTTTTTTTTCTTTTTTTCCTTTTTGTCTGGAGGAAAAGGGGGGCACAATCAGTAAGAAAAAGAAGATGGAAAAGATGGAGGATATACAAAAGGAAAGCATGCTTGGCAGCAGCGTGACACACAGTCTCTCCTTCTAGAAAAGTGCCCCCAAGAATCCAAGCTGGATGTCTGTCACCCTTAATATGTCAGGTTGCTGTATAAGGCAACTCCAGATCTTAATTCTCTCTCTCAAGACCCTACCTCCATACAGTCACATTGTTAGGTATCAGAGGGTTAGGACTTCAACATATGCATTTTGGTGGCCAGAATTTAGCCCACAGCAATTAGTCTTCTGCTGATACTTCTTCTTTCCCAGTTAAAGTAAGGTTCCCCACACCTGCCCCCTTCACACTTGAGAACTGACTACCAACTCTCGGTGAAGGCTAAGAAGAGCAAACATTAAGCTTACCCAGAATCTTCTCATAGGCCTTAACCATTTACCTTTTTTGTGTTTTTTGGTGGGTTTGTCATCTTCAGAGCCCTCAGATGAACTTGGTGGAGGAGTATGAGTCCCACAGCCCCTCTCCTGCAGCTCTCTGGTCACCTCATCCATTTCTTCTGAGTCCTCAGGAAGTCGATAGTTAGATACATGGTCCACTCGGATAGTTCTTCCTTTGATCTAAGACAGACAGGCAATGCTAATTCTGTTTCTCAGAAAATCTCCAAAGCAGACCTGCTCCACTGATGTGTCACAGCACACACCCCTACACATTCGCTCAGCCCTGGGGCAGGCAGGTAGAGCCTGAGGCAGCTGGAGAGCCTGGGAGCCTCATCAGTTTATCCCAGAGTTCTATATAAATAGCTCCATGCTACGAGTGTGCCATGAAGTGAAAAGAGCCAGGAAGTACTGCCCCAAAGCATAAGCAGCATGGAAAACTGCAAAAGTTTAGATGCACAAACATGAATTACCTTCCATCTGTAACATTAATTTACAGTGAAACACACTGTGAAAAAGCCTGGAAGCTAAAGGGAATTCCTAAAATTCAGCTCAACACTACAGCTGCTTTCTCAACACAACTGGATGAGGCCAAAGCAGAACAATAGCTGGGAGAGGGTAAGGAATCTAGAAAGGACTACTTTCTTTTCTCTTAAGCCCTCACTCCTTGCTTCACCCCAACCATACTGGAACCACTGCCTCATGCTGATACTATCACTGCAAATCACAACTCTCCAGGTGAACAACAAAAAATTAAACCCTCACTTAAAAACATTCGAGCAGACACAGACTTATTCTATAGGCAATGCTATCAGAAATGTGAAATGTCTGGCTTTTACTGTTCCATTCAAGAGCAAGTTTTTACTCTTACCCCTAAGCCTGAGTGCTTTCACCTATCCCATTCCACCATAAAAGGTGCAATAAAGTCACCTTTTATGGTGACTTCCTTTCACTGCTGGTGCAATCAGTGACAAATTCTCCAAGTCAAGAGTCACCCCTCCAACCTGTGACAATGCTCATTCAATGGCAGTGCTTTTCCTAAATGAGCACAGGGAGCATGTGGGGCACAGATAGCCCTGACTTGCCCCATCCCCTTTTCATGTCTCACTCTCATGTCATCACTCACCCTGTATCACTTACAAGGGTGGAGGAGAGAGAAGAGAGGACGGAAACCTTCACAATGAGTTACTTTCATAGACTTTGTCATCAGATTTTAACTAGAGAATTTTCAGGGCCTAGTACTGCTAAGTCAATAGAAACATATGACAGACATACATGGCTAGGTCCTCAGCCACGAAATCATGATAGAACCCCAAATTCCCTGATACAGGACAGCATGAAACAGCAGTGTTTGCTAGTCTCTTTGCTCTCCAATACAGCTTCCCTGGTCACTCAAAGGTTAAAGCATCTGCCTCTAATGCGGGAGACCTGGATTCGATCCCTGGGTCGGGAAGATCCCCTGGAGAAGGAAATGGCAACCCACTCCAGTATTCTTGCCTGGAGAATCCCATGGACGGAGGAGCCTGGTAGGCTACAGTCCACGGGGTCGCAAAGAGTCAGACACGACTGAGCGAGTTCACCTTTCACAGCAGAAATGAGAGTGGAGTGTGAGGAAGAAAAGGTGAAAAACAGATGCCTGGTTGGGTGCGAGATGAAGGGGAGTGGGGGGTCATGGTACCTATGCTCCTGAGGACATAGCTTGCTAAGAGATGGGGAAAAGAGACGCATGTTGACAGGGTCATGAGCCAACAGAATTACTTCCTGGGGTCATTTCCCAGTCAGTATGTCCCCACGGCTCTGCAACCCAGCTGACCAATACTGCCCTTGAGCCTGTAGTCATCAGCTGGGAAATGAAACTGAAACCCTACACAATGGAAAAGTTCTGCTCAGTAAGCATACTCACCTTGATCCCATTAAAATTGTCAACAGCCAGAATTGTGCTCCTCTGGTCTTCATAGCAGAGGAAACAGAATCCTTTGGATTTCCCAGTCTTCTTGTCCCGTACCAGATTAATGTTAACAATCTCCCCATATCTATTTAATTTATAAAAGAGTAAGACACTATTGATTTAAAATGTAAAAACTTTCAGATTGGATGATAAAACAAAATTCAAATAATATAACCTGTACAGGAGACACACTGAAAACAAGATGACAAAGAAAGGTTAAAAATTAAAAGTTAGAAAAAGATATATCAAGAACACCTAATTTAAAAAATGGGCGGTAGTATTAAGATCAAAGATGAATTCAAGGCCAACCAAAAAAAACATTTAAATGTGACTAAGAGGGCTCTTTTACACAGAAAAAGGTCCTAATACATAAGTCATGAAATTTTATACATAAATTAACACATCCAAAATTTTAATTAAAAATACAAAGAGCAACTAAGAGTGAAAGTTTTTAGAAATTTTAACACACCACTTTGAGTTCATAACACATAAAATTGAGAAAAATAAGTCAGAAGAATTAATATAAAATTACATAACTACAAATAAATGTATATTTAATAATATAACAATTACATTGTTAAAAACATTAACATCAGACTAGTAGATATACAGATATATTCGATTGTACAAAAAGAGTTTCTTCTCAAGAATCCATGAAACACATATTAAAACTGACTATAGACTAGATCTCAAAGTAAACCTCAATCATCTCCAAAAACAGCACAGACCATGTTCTCCAATCATAATGTGAAACAGCTGGGAACAATAATTTCAAAACAAAAAATGCCCTAACTAGAACTTGAAACCTATTCTCCAGGCTAACTACTGGATGAAAGAGAAAGCGAAACAAAATAAAGAAATCATGGTAGACTATTTAGAAAACAACAAAAATGGGAATATATACCAAAACTTAGTGTCTGTGTGTGTTAGTTGCTCAGTCTTGTCTGACTCTTTGTGACCCCATGCACTACAGTCCACCAGGCTCCTCTGTCCATGGAATTCTCCAGGCAAGAATACTGGAGTGGGTTGCCATTTCCTTCTCCAGGGGATCTTCCTGAACCAGGGATCGAACCAAGGTCTCCTGCATTGCAGGCAGATGCTTTACCGTCCAAGCTACTAGGGAAGCCCACCAAAACTTACAGGATGTGGCTAAAACCACACTCAGGAAAATCTGTGACATTAAAGGATTTTATTGTTAAAAAGGAAAGGGGAATTCCCTGGCAGTCACAGTGGTCAGGATCCAGGTTCAAACCCTGGTCAGGGAACTAAGATCCCACAAGCCACGGGGGAGCGGGGGAGAGTAAATCTAAGGAAGGTAGGTGAAAGTTAATAAAGACATAATTTAATGAAAAAGAAAACAGAAAAAATTCTACCTTACTCATTATATAAAAATTAATTCCAGAAAAGTTAAAGCTTCATAAATTTAAAACTACAGTCATAAAAATACAATAGTAACTGATGGAAATGTTATAACATGATCACATACATATACCTCAGCCCAAAATCTAGCATCTTAAAAGAAAACACTAGAAATGATTCAACTATGGTATTCAGCTATTTAACACTATTTAATATTGTAGGTATTGGCCCATGCAATTAGACAGGAGAAAACAGACATAAAAAAAGAGTAAATATATGTGTATGTATAACTGATTCATTTTGCTACACAGCAGAAACTAATACAACACTGTAAATCAACTATACTCATTTTAAAAATTAATTAAAAAATGAAAAAGTAAAGCTATCTCTGTATGAAGATTATATATGATGATATATATAGAAAACCCAAGAGAAGCAATGATAAGCAATGATAAAAACAAACAATATAACAAATATGTAGGATAACAGGATATAAAGACAACAAAAATAAACCACCCTCTTACAAACAATAATCATAAGATATAAGGAAAGAGGAGCCCCATTTGTAATAGCAACAATAACAAAATAAAATACTTAGAAATAAATTTAACAACAAGCAATGCACAAGGTCTACGCAAAGAAAACTCTTAAAAAACTACTGAAAGACACAAACACAGTTTTCAATAAATATAAATACACCTCTTTTTCTTGCATAAGATGACTCAACATTATAAAGATATCAAAATCACCTCCCCAGTTAATACTTCTGTATAAGGGTGACACTCCAATTTGCTGGGGGAAAATGTGGAGTTTTAAATAAATGCTGTTGGGACAACTAGATAGCCATTTGAAAAAATATGAAATTGGGTCCATATCTCACACTACACATCAGAATAACTCTAAATGGATCAGAGATTTCAATGCATAAAATTGAAACCATACAAGTATTAGAAGAGAACGTGGATGGGTGGGGAGAAATACTTTCTAATTATGACTCAAATCCAGAAGCAATAAAAGACTGATAAATTTGACCACTGCTGCTGCTGCTGCTAAGTTGCTTCAGTCGTGTCTGACTCTGTGTGACCCCATAGACGGCAGCCCACCAGGCTCCGCCACCCCTGGGATTCTCCAGGCAAGAACACTGGAGTGGGTTGCCATTTCCTTTTCCAATGCATGAAAGTGAAAAGTGAAAGTGAAGTCGCTCAGTCATGTCTGACTCTCAGTGACCCCATGGACTGCAGCCTACCAGGCTCCTTCATCCATGGGATTTTCCAGGCAGGAGTACTGGAGTGGGGTGCCACTGCCTTCTCCAGCAATTAGAGGACAGACTATACAGGGACAGCATGAGGGAGTTTGGGGGATGATGGAATTGTCCTTCATCCTAATTGTGAGGGTGATGACACAAATTTATTCAAGTATTTAACAAAATATCTCATAGGACTGTACATCCCCTAAAAAGTCAATGTTACCATAAGATCATTTAAACATATGAATAAATGAATGCATAAAAATTTAAAAATAATAATTTTGCAAAGAAAAAAAATCACAATAAACAAAGTCAAACGACAAACTAGGAGAAAACGTCTGCAATTTACATCACAGATTAAGGCTAGAAAGCCATTTTTTTCCTTTTTGCTATAAAGGACATTATCAGGACAACTGGAAGTCAAATAAAGTTTATAGATTAGATAACAGTGTAACAGTGTTGATTTCCTGAATTTGATCACTATCCTGAAGTTAAATGTCCCAGTATTTTGGGAAATACACACTGAAGAATTTAGGGGTAAATGTGCATCATGTCTGCAACTGATCCCCAAATGGTTCAGAAAAAAAAAATAATATGCATACAGGTGGAGAGAAATAATAAAGCAAATGTGATAAAATACTAACATCTGGGGACTCTGAGTAAAGGGGATATAGGTATTCTTCATTCTATTTCATAACTTTCCTGTTTTAACCCAGAAATTATTTCAAGTATTTCAAAATAAAAAGTAAAAGAAAAAAGAATATAGAAGCTGGCTTGACAGGATAACTACAGACCACAACTGGGACAGTTTGAGCATCAAGAAATAATAATAATGGCAATGTAGTATAACACATCAAATTAAAAAAATAAGTCCACAGCAAAACAATACATGATAAAGTGTTAAAAACAATAAGTTAATATCCTTAATACATGAAGGGCTCTGGTAAAATCAGTAAGAAAATGAGGAACACACTAACAGGGAAAAAATAGGCAAATGATCTTAATAGACAATTTACAAAGAAAAAGAATAAGGACCTATAAATCTATGAAGAGATGTTCAACCTCCCTGATGATGAAATAAAGGCAAAGTAAAATAATAATGAGAAGTCATATGGTAATATTTTCTTAAAATAACCATTACTGATTAGGATTCAGGAAAATGAGCATTTCAGTCAGAGTGAAAACTGATACAACCTTTTCAGAGAGTAATTTGACAATGTTTATAAATTAATTTCATGAAAGAAATCATCAGGGAGGCATACAAAGACGTATATATCACAATGCACACTGCAGTATAATTCATAACAGCAAAATATTGGAAATAATGTCCAACATTGAAAAGAAGACAATAAATACACAAAGATGTTAACATTTTTTTCCTTAAAGTACATTCTTATTTTATTCTTCGTACTTTTTTTTTCCCAAATGTTCTACAACAACTATACATTACTCTGATAATTAGAAAACAAAGTATTTTTTTGAAAGCCACTGTTATCAGTGACACAGGCAATCTTCATGGAGAGCAATGTGTGGAGCCAAAACAGAGAACTGAAATAAACACACACACTAGCGATCATCACTCAATACAAATAAGACAAAAACAGCTCCCAGGTGGAAGACTGGACTAGGCAGAGCTACCACAAAGGGGTGGAAGTTATAGGCTGTACCTACTGTGAACTTCCCAATACCCAAGAGTTGGAAAGAGCAGCCTCAGGCCCTGCCAGGGCCCTCTGCCATGGCCTTTTTCTTGCCCAGTTTCTTTCCCACGGCCTTCTGTCCTATATATGGCCCAACCAATCAGCCAGGGACCTCTGCCCACTGGATGGTCCAACCATTCCCTGCCATGGCAATGCCTCTGCCAGGGTGTGCTAGCCACTGTCTGTTTGCCCAAGCTCTTTTATCATGGTTCTCTGCCTGAGGACTCCACAGTCCAGGGGTCATGGCTGTCTGCTGCTCTGAGCTGCCAAGGCCTTCTGCCACCTATGGACTAACTACTCTGTGTAGCTTTGGGATTGTACCCAACCCTTCTCCCACCAGCTGCCACAACTAGTGTGAGCTGCCAAGACTCTCCCCTACCTAGTGCTGCTGCTATCATCCCATAGCAGAATGAAGAATATAAGATTCTCCTATTCATGCTTATCCCTCATCCCCATAGCAGAATAAAGAATATAAGATTCTCCTATTCATGCTTATCCCTCATCAGCCTGTAATTCTCAGTCTCCAGTTAAAGAGACTGGCTCTGCTCACTAACCTTACACTCAACTAGAAACAAACAACAACAACGAAAAAAACTATTGCCTAAACCTTTTGATTTTTCCCAGTTCCTCTGTGCTTTGCCCTAATCCTACAGTGCCACACAGGTGTGGGCCCAGAATGGCCCCATGATCATAAGTTACCCTTAGTTTATAAGAGCCCAAGGAGATGGGCCAACAGAGCACCTTCCTAGGAGTTCCAGTCTGTTCCAGTGTAGGCTTCAGTGAAAAGACAATAAAAATAGACCAGAATCTCCAAGACAGGCTCCTATATCAACCAACTTCTTGGATTTGGCACATTGGAGAGTTCCAGAACCACGTCCTGGGACTGATCTAGACCAGAACAGAAGCTTCAGGCCTCCCCATGCAGGGAGGCCAGTCAGTCTAGAGTTAAAATAAATGGGCTTTTGTGATGCCATAAAATGCATTATGAAAGCAAACTACTCTGATGACCCAGAAGGTAAGAAATAAAAAAGTGACTTACTAAAAAGAAGAAAAAAAAAGGTGACTTACTGTGAGAACACACAAATGATGTCCCCTTCAGTCAGTTCATAAGGAAGTCCCCCTCAAAGAGAAAAACACATTTCAGTTCAGCAAACACTTACCAAGTGTCCACTATGTACCACGCATGCACTAGGCCAGGCACTGGTATGCAAATCAGAATAAGCAACAGGGCCTTCCCTCAAAGAACCTAGTCTAATGTAATGACAGACACACACAGAAAATGCAGCAGTAATACAGAAAAAGGAGTGATTAACTTTGAGTGGAAAAGCTGGGATCACCCCTAACCAAACTAACCCCCCCTCACACCCAAAATCTTCTGGACAAAGCAGATAGTTTCCAGCACAAAACTTGGCTTCCAAAAACATATCTTGAACTCATGTGCTCTCTATCTGCAAATTCACAGCTAAGGTCCAAAATCAGTCTAAATATGCAAATATTAACCCCACCTCACAAAGACTAAGGATTATAAAGTCAATTGTTAAGCATTTCATAGGAAATAAATTTCCTTGCAAATGTTTCCTTCCTCATCAACAGAATGGGGATATTACAGTTCTAACTTCACAGAATTGTTATAATAGTTAAATAAATGGAAATAAAATGTTTAACACAATGTCTGGTGCAATAACCTCTTTGAATAAATTGTCAAATTACCGCATATGACACAAAGTGAATATAGGGATGGTGATACAGCCACGGATAGAAGGCAGGAGATAACTAGATGAGGAAAATAAACTCTGAGGGAAGGAGAATGAGGGGAGGGAGTTGGCAGTAGTATGAGATAGGGGCTAAGACCATGAGTTCTAGAGTGCCATAGTTCTGGCTGTTCCACTTCCTAAGCTATGTGACCTGAAGTCATTAACTTCTCTGCATCTGTTTCTTTAGTTGTGTAAATGGGGAGGGACGGGGGGATGATAGTAACGGTCTCTGAGAAACCAAGTGGCACGATTCTCAGCACAGTGAATGGCCGGCAGTACCTATTATGGGCACTGACTTGGCAGAGTGAGCAAACTAGAAATGGGGAGAAGACAAGGAAAACGTATTTACAGAGACAGCGGAAGGGAATAAATGTGGGTGGTGAATGTCGGGAGGAATGAAAGGCGGGAACGCTGAAATGTTAGGAAGCAGGGCAGGAGACGAGGAGCCCTACGAGAGGAAAACGTGGGCCTCACCCAGGAAGATCCAAGCGCTGTCCTTGTACTCGTTGTGCCAAGACACCTTCTCCGCCACCCCCAGTTGGACCTCACGCTCATTCAGCTCATTAATCAGCTTCACTTTAGTTAAAGGGCTAAACCGGAAGGAAAAGCGGACATGTAAGCGCGCCCCGGCCTGAGGTAAAACAGAACAAAACCGAGAGACTAATTTTTTAGACTCCTCGCCTCTCCCGCCCGTCAGCCCCGCAGATGCTCTACCACCTCAGCCCCGGTGGGCTGCCCCGGGCACCAATTCCCCCGACCTGTCTCAGAGGACAGTTGAGGCCTTACTTCATCTCCGCGGGTGCGGGCTCAGAACCTAGGAAGCAACTTCCCGGAGGAGCCGCAAGAGGCATGCGCGGTTCCGGCGCCTCGCGCCCATTGGTTACCGCGGGGCGTGCGCCGCGCCGGAAGAGCGCTGGCGCGCCGGGGGCGTGGCGCCTGAGCACTAGAGCTGGAAGCGGCTTTCCTTATTCGGCGGAACTCGCTCTTTAATCAGAGTGTTTCTCTGGTCCATTCGTACGTTCCCTCGAAAAATTGGGCAAGGGTGCGAGCCTGGTCTGTTCCAGGACTCCTAGCTTCTGGACGACACCTGGCACCTAACTACAAATGTTTGCTGAATTAAGACTGAAAAAGTGCCTGATACGGCGACTTAAGTCGTAGCCTTCGCTCTCAAATTCAGCCTCCATCCTTCACTCCCAGTCAGTAACTCACACGCGCACCCCCAACAAAGCATCCTTGTTCAAGAGTGACGGCAGAAAAGTAAAGAAGATATCTGAGAGGGTGAATCTTTTTTTTTTTTCTCCTAAATCCCAATGCATAGGCAACTGACAGGTATACCGCCGTAGGCTGAATTGCATACCCAGATATGTGTGAAAAGCTGCTACCCCTTTTCCACAGTCTCCTACGGGAGGTAGAAATTCGTATTGTTAAATTAATAGCTAACAGTTGAGCAGACAATACTACATTGTGTGCTAATCAATTTTTATGCATTGGCTTTCTATCCTCATAACAGTCCTGTGATGTCTGTGATACAATCATTCTCTCCATTTTATAGAAGAAACTGAGGTTCAAAGGAGTTAAATATTAATGATTTGAAAGGTACTGTGTCTACCCATCAGGTCTGGTTGATTTATGAATCCATACTGAGCATCTATATATGTTCTGTACAGCAAGTCTGTAGACAGAATTGTAAGGTTGGGTTCTTTGCCTTCAAAGAGCTGATAATATCATTGAGCATACAGGATATATCTGCTTTATAGATTTCACTCCAGAAATAATCAGGAACCTATAGAAGAGGTGGTGACATATAATGTATAAATAAACCATATTGAGGATTTAAATCCATCTTGCGCATGTTCACATCAGTATCTGGTCTTAGACCATGCATGGTCTAAAAGTGAAATTCCAGAGCTGTGTAGTTCTCTGTGTAGGCCTAGCTCAGAACCCCTGAATCTAGGCACTTCGTAAAAGTACTTTGATGATGACAGTGATGATGACAACTGTACCCTCAATGGTTCACCATGTACCCAATGTCTTGCTAAGAAGCAGAATAGAATCTGCTCATAAATGACAGTTTCTCTTCATTCATTCTGTGTCTCTTCCCTTCCTCGACTCCAACCCAGCTATTCATTAACTTGGTAGAATTACATTGGCAATGAAAACTAAACAGTGACAGATTGCATAGGGGTTTTATCTGCTCCTAGAAACCTTAGGTTGCCTAGTTGTAGGGTTGAAGCAGTCACTGCAAAGTGGTAAACTAGCTTGCAGCATTATCTGGCTGAATTCTTCCAGCAACTATGAAATGAGAGAATTGGAGCAATACCTAGGCCTTGGTCATCAGAGTTCAAAAGGAAGCTGAAGCAAAAGAGAAGAGTAAGACCAACCAAATAATAGACACCTGGGATGGCAAACTCTGGTCCTCCTCTCAGACATTAAATTCAGAGGGTCCTCTGGATTCTCATCCCCTTTCCACTCAGACTTATAGAAATCTCTAGACATCATCTTACCTACCAATTCCTACCAATTGGAAGTACATCCATGGAGATGTCCCAGGCAAACTCGGAAGGTTTTCAGCTCTCCCAGCTTCTACTCCTTTCTTCACCAATAACATTCGTTTAGCACCCATTGTATGCAGAGCTCATTTCTAGGTTCAGTGGGTAATGCTAAGGAAATTGACGGCAGTCCCCACGTTCAAGGAAAGGCTCAACAATATGGCTAGTCAAATTCATCTCTCCACTTCTGACTACCACACTACATCCGCAAACACTTTCCCTCCTGACTTCTCTGTTTCAGGGAATGTTATCACCATTTTCCTGGTTGCCCATGTTCAAAAACAGGGATGTCATGCTTGTATTCCCTATTCCTATTTACCCAAAGATATCTATCCAATCACCAATTCCTAATAATTACGCCACTTCAGTGTCTGTCAAACACATCCTGTCTACTGTCAGTGATGTTCTGAGTCATCATCACATGCCTCCTAGCTCTTTCAGTACTCTTATAACTGCCCCAGCGCCTATTCTTCAGTCTTTTCTCCAACTGCTCCCCCCGCCCCATGAAGCCTCAGTTTCAGCCAGGCTCCACTTCTGTCTGTTATCTCAAGGGCCCCTTTCATTATCCAACCTAGATACCTCTTCTGAGAGATCCATATATCTCTGGGCCCTTCAACCTCTCTCTGACTGAAACCTGCCCGAGCTCCAAACTCCAATCAAGGCATTTCTCGTTCAGGAAACTTCCTGACCTTACCAGCCTGCAGTGATGGCCCCCGCTTCTGAACTCTGCAGTTCTTCACAGCTCTTTTATGTTCTCCCCCTGGAAAGACTGTGAGGTCCTAGAAGGTAAAGACTGCATCTTTAAGCTCTCAGTACCTCAAACCTCAAACACATAGCAAGTACACAATACAATTATTGGTTAATGAAACTGAAAATACAGCTATGGTTACCTTTATGGAAACAGATGAGGGTAAAGGGAAAGAGGCTTTTATTTTCCCTTTGTCCCTTTCTACACCATTATCATTTTCTTAACTTTATCCAGGTCTCTTTTCTTTATCACATTTTTATTGCCATGTTACCTTGGCAGAAAGAGCATGACCTTAATTTTCTTGCTTTTGTCTTTTATTCACCCATTCAACAGATATTTATTGAGCAACTATTATATGCTAGACACTGGTATAAGTGCTGTAGATATAACAGCAATCAAGGGAAGTGGAATTCCTGTCCTTATGGAGTTTACACTCTTATTGAGGAGAAGGAAAATTACATGAAAATACATCCAATCTTGATAAATACTATGAAGGAAAAATAAAGCAGCATTGGTGACAGAGAGCGGGAGAGTGTTGCTATTTTATAAACGGTGTCAGCCAAAGAAGCCCCTTCCCCAGTAAAGTGACATGAAGGCAGAGATCTACAAGAAGATGAGGAGCAACACTTAGAGATATCTGGGAGAAGAGTGTTGTAGGCAGCAGGAACAGTACATGCAAAGGTCCCGAGACAGGAGTGTGTTTTAGAAACAACAAGCATGCCAGACTGGCTGGAGAGAAGCAGGCAAGGGGATGACAGAGTTGTGTTTATTTAACAAAATCTGATTTAGTACCCACCACATACTAGACACTTTTCTAGGTACTTTACACATATTAATTCATTTACTTCTCACAGTAACCCTATGAAGGAGATACTATTGTCCCCATTTTACTGATGAGGAAACTGAGGCACAGAGAAGTTAAGTCACTTGCCCTAGGTCACATAACTGATAAATGGGAGAACCAGGATAGTGTGGCTCCAAAGTCTGTATCTTTAGCCTCTATGCACAGGATAAATGAGGGTCAGGGGAGCAGATCAGGCATGAAAATATTGGGTTTTACTCAACATTTGGATTTTACTCAATGTGAGGTGAGAAGCCACCAAAGGATATTAGTCTGACTTACATTTTAGCAGGATCACCTTGGCCGCAGACTGGAGGTGGCCAAGGGTGGGGAAGTCAGGGGTGGGGAGGGTGTGTGGAAATGCCTAGGACAGAAGCAGGAAGACAAGTTGTGAAGCTTCACAATAATTCAGGCAAGAGAGGATGGTGGTTTGCCTCAGGGTGATAGCAAAGGAGGTGATATTCCACGCTGGCATCTTTTTACGCTAAAAAAAAAAGAACACATCTAACACCAACATAAAGTCATATCCTGTGTTTGTTAGTGTTCAGGTGCTGGTCTAGATGCTGGGGATACTACAGTGAACAAAACTACATGATTCCAGCTCACAGTGTTGCCAGACAGTTACATATGTGAATAAATATACAAAAGGATGAGTGTTGCAGTGAAGACATGAGTGAAATGCTATTGGAACTAGATAAGGCATCAATTCATTCTGACTGCTTGGGGTCAGAGGAAGCTGGGGTTGGAAAGCAGATTGTTGTGTACTACAGAAAGGCAGGTAATAGTTGAACTGGACCTTGAAGGTAGTCACCTTGTAGATGGAAGATAGGGAATGGGCAAGAGCATCTCAAGCAGAGGAACCAGCAGAAGAACTACCAAAGGCAAAAGATCTGCATTTTTACACAGTTTTCAGGTCATACCAATGTTCCTGATCTGTTTCACCCTTTGGTGCACAAGAGACTAGAAGACAAGGCTTCCCTAGTGGCTCAAACAGTGAAGAATCTGACTGTAATGCAGGAGACCCGGGTTAGATCCTTGAGTAGGGAATATTCCCTTGAGTAGGAAATGGGAACCCACTCCAGTATTCTTGCCTGGAGAATGCCATGGACAGAGGAGGCTGGCAGGCTACAGTCCATGGAGTCAAAAAGAGTTGGACACAATTAGCTGCTTTTGGAGAAGGCAATGGCACCATGCTCCAGTTCTCTTGCCTGGAAAATCCCATTGGCAGAGGAGCCTGGTGGGCTGCAGTCCATGGGGTCGCTAGGAGTTGGACACGACTGAGCGACTTCACTTTCACTTTTCAGTTTCATGCATTGGAGAGGGAAATGGCAACCCACTCCAGTGTTCTTGCCTGGAGAATCCCAGCGACGGGGGAGCCTGGTGGGCTGCCCTCTATGGGGTCACACAGAGTCAGACACGACTGAAGTGACTTAGCAGCAGCAGCTGCTTTATTTTTCCTCCATGTGCTGTGCTTAGTTGCTCAGTCTTGTCTGACTCTTTGCAACCCCATGGACTGGAGCCCACTAGGCTCCTCTGCCCATGGGGATTCTCCAGGAAAGACTACTGGAGTGGGCTGCCATGCCCTCCTCCAGGAGATATTCCCAATCCAGGGATCGAACTCAGGTCTCCCACATTGTGATCAAACCTGGGTGTCCCACATTTCAGGCAGATTCTTTACCATCTGAGCCACCAGGGAAGCCCTTTTCCTTCATTGTATTTATCAACATTGGATGGATATTCATGTCATTTTCCTTCTCCTCAATAAGAATGTAAACTCAACGAAAGCCTTTCCATGGACTTCCCTGGTGGTCCAGCGGTTACGAATTCTCCTGCTAATGCAGGAGTCATAGGTTCAATCCTTGCTCCAGGAAGATCCCACATGCAGCAGGGCAATTAAGGCCATGTGTCACAACTACTGAAGCCCACATGCCCTAGAGCCTATGTTCCACAACAAGAGAAGCCACTGCAATGAGAAGCCTGCACACCGCAATGAAGAGTAGCCCCTTGCTCATCCCAACTAGAGAAAGCCCTCATGGAGCAACAAAGACCCATTGCAGCCATAAATAAAAGTCTTTTAAAAAGCCTTTTCATATCCATCATAATCTCGTTTTCATCATCCCCACAACACTGAGATGTAGGTATTATCTTCCCCATGTCACACATGAGGAAGCCAAAGCTAAGTCAGAGAAGTGAAGTCATTTGTCCACACAAAAGCACAGGAATTTATGTAGGGGTAGCCCCCAAGTGTCCTGAATTCAGAGCCTGTGCTTTTGCCATTGGACAGTGGTTCCCACCCCTGGCTGCATATTAGAATCACTTGTGGATCTTTTAAAATTCCAGATGCAGAAGTCACATCTCAGACTAAGGACATAAGAATCCCTTGGTGTGTGACCCAAATGTCAGTACTTTGGGAATCAACAAGTGTTTCCACTGCACAGTTAAGGTTAAGAACCATTTCCCCGGAGCATTTCACTAGAGGAGCATAAGCATAAGCACCACCTGGGAGCTTGTTAGAAATGCAGATTCTTGGGAACGCCTCAGAACTAATGAATCTGAAACTCTGGCAGTGAGCCTCAAGAATCTGGGTGTTAATCAGCCCTCTGGGGGACTCTGATGCACTCTCGAATTTTAGCATGGCGTTGAAACGGCCATCTTGACTCCACACGTAGAGTCAAGGGGCTGGGGAGACAAAAGCATGCCATAGGTCCAGGTATAAAGTTAGACCAAGTGCTAAGCGACTGAAGCCAGCCTCCTAATGGATGTACCAAAGAATAAGAACTGTTCAGGTTAGCAACCAGAATACCACCCCACAGGCTTTCTGATCCTTGTAAGAGAGACATCTGCCAAAGGCCCTCTCAGACTGTCAAAACATCCTGGAGTATATTTGCTTCCAACTCTGCACCCTGCTCTCCACGCTTTCACTTAAAACACTAACCTTTCCCATTTGTGCTCTGACCCGAATTGAGTAAATAAGCTTCTAATCACTCTTCTCCCCACCCCTCTCTTCTTGGTATCCAAGATGAGAGTAGCATGCAAAAGGTTAGTTCTAATGTACCTGAGCAAATGGATATACAATCTAAAATAAGAATGAGCTACACAGCCACTCTCCCTGGCCCCATCTCACCTGCCTCAGCAACACTGCTGTCCTTTGGTCTAACTCTATCTCTGGAAAATGGAAAATTCCACAACCAAATATTAGAGCAGACACTTTCCAGAGTACAGCTCACCTCGCCTTCTCCTGTCCCAGAGATAACTCAAGTCAATAGGATCAAGAAAAACAAGGCTAATATGATCCTGCAATCCCACTTCTGGGCATATATCTGGAGAAAACTATAATTCAAAAAGATACATGGGGTGCAGCACTTTTACAATAGCCAAGACATGGAAACAACCTAAATGCCCATCAGCAGATGAATGGATAAAGAAGATGTGGCATATATAGACAATGGAATATTATTCAGCCATAAAAAGGAATGAAACTGTGCCATTTGCAGCAACATAGATGGGCCTAAAGATTATCATACCAAGTGAAGGAAGTCAGAGAGACACACAAACATCATATGATATCCCTTATATGTGGAATCTAAAATATGACACAAATGAACCTATCTACGAAACAGAAACAGACTCACAGACACAGAAAACATACTTGTGGTTGCTAATGGCGGCGGGGGGCGGGGCGGGAGGGATTGGGAGTTTGGGATTAGTAGATGGATAAACAACAAGGTCCTACTGTGTAGCACAGGGAACTATATTCAATATCCTATGATAAACCATAATGGAAAAGAACATGAAAAAGAATGTGTGTGTGTGTATATATATATATATATATATATATATATATACATATATACATATATATATATATCTGAATCAATTTGCTGTACAGTAGAAATTAACATGACATTGTAAATCAGCTATACTTCAATAAAATAAAATTCTTAAAAAAGAAAGGCAAGGTCACAGGATCAAGAAAGTACAAGGCAGGCACCTTCCTGGCAGTCTGGTGGTTAGGACTCTACACTTCCACTGAAGAGGGCACAGGTTCAATCCCTAGTCAGGTCCCACATGCCTAGTCAGGTCCCACATGCCTAGTCAGATCCCACATGCCTAGTCAGATCCCACGTGCCTAGTCAGGTCTCACATGCCTAGTCAGGTCCCACATGCCTAGTCAGATCCCACATGCTGCTTGGCACAGCCAAAAAGAAGAAAGTAAAAGGCTGGCAGCCACAACTCTTGACCAGAGACAGGGTCCAACATAAGGCAGAAATTTTCTCAATGAGTATACCCAACAGACAGCAGCTTTCAATAGGGAGCGGGCTCTCTTCTAAACTGAATGACAGCTAGTAACAATTCTCTTTTGCTTCTCTGGCCTTTCTGAATCCTCAACTAATCAAGCTTTGAGGGATGAGAAATAGGGGACCAGCACACCCTATTTGAAAGAATTATAATCTGAGGTGTTAGGAAATGAAAGATAAGAAACTGCCAACATGTGTATAACTCTCCTGAAAGTATGCTGGACCCTAAAATAGCTTGCCTGCCCCACTTTCCACTTCAATGGATTATGGTCATCTTGTGTGATTAAAAGCAGTCATAGTAACTGAGAATTCGTTATCCAGAAAATGCTTAATTCAGCTGAGATTAGTTGTCAAGCTAGTATTTGAGGCTTAGGAAGAAAACAAGTGGACATTTAAGATCACGTTATGGAGGAAAAAATGTGTGATTAGAGTCAATTATATCTTCTGCGAGATAGGAGACCTGATGAATGCCCTGGTCTCTCCAAACAAAGCCCTTGAAACATTAGTGAAGCGAGAGAGCCTGGCGAGACAACAGGAGGCAGGTACTTGGGAGTTGTCTAGTAACTTGGTTGTTGGAGGAGGGACTAGCTCAGGGCCGAGGGATACATCTGCACTGGGGTTGCTGCCTTCAGATCACTGGAGAGGCAAGAGGCTGAGGACTGAAAAACCAAAGGAGTGATTCTCCATGACCAGCAGGATCCCAAAGACGGCCAGCCACCAGCCTGGACTGCCAGCTCTGAACACACAGCTCTGTATCACCCAGCCCGTGAGAATTTGAGCTGGAGGGCCAGTATCCCCCGGTAAGTGGAAATCCTGCCACTTCAAGACATGGAATCATCTGTCTCATTTGGAGTGATCCTTGCTGTCCTGGCCTCCCTCATTATTGCTGCTAACGCCCTCGTGGCCATGGCGGTACTGTTGTTGATCCTCAAGAATGATAGCGTCAGTCTCTGTTTCACCTTGAATCTGGCTGTGGCTGATGCCTTGCTTGGCCTGGCCATCTCTGGCCTAGTCACAGACCAGCTCTCCAGCCCGGCTCGGCCCACAGAGAAGACACTGTGCAGCCTTCGGATGGCATTTGTCACTTCTTCTGCAGCCGCCTCTGTCCTCACGGTCATGCTGATTGCCTTTGACAGGTACCTTGCCATCAAGCAGCCCCTCCGCTATTTCCAAATCATGAATGGGTTCATGGTCTGGGCCTGCCTTGCTGGGCTGTGGTTGCTGTCTAACCTCATTGGCTTCCTTCCCCTCGGGATCCACGGATTCCAGCAGACCACCTACAAGGGGTCCTGCAGCTTCTTCGCTGTGTTTCACCCACGCTTCGTGCTGACCCTCTCCTGCGTCGGCTTCTTTCCAGCCCTACTGCTCTTTGTCTTTTTCTACTGTGACATACTCAAGATTGCCTCCACGCACAGCCAGCAGATCCGCAACACAGAGCATGCGGGAGCCATAGTCAGGGCTCACCGGCCCCCACGGACCCCCAATGACTTCAAAGCTGTGCGCACGGTGGCCATTCTCATTGGCAGCTTCACTCTGTCTTGGTCCCCGTTCCTTATCACGAGCATTGTGCAGGTGGCCTGCCAGGAGTGCCACCTCTACCTGGTGCTGGAACAGTACCTGTGGCTGCTTGGTGTGGGCAACTCCCTGCTCAACCCACTCATCTATGCCTATTGGCAGAAGGAGGTGCGGCAACAGTTCTCCCAGATGGCCCTGGCTATGAAGAAGGGACTCACCACATGCCTTCTTCGTCTCTCGCCCAGGGATGGCGGTCCAGAGGGGCGCAGGGAAAGTGTGCGTTACATCACCACCATGTCCCACTCAGAGCTTGAAGGCTAAGATGGTAAAGGCAGACCAGTTTCAAAGTGCCTCTCCCTCGCTTCGCAGAGCCCCAGCTAGATCAGATGGAGCTATAGGAGAAAAAGAACACTTGCTTCTGGCAACTGACCACCCCCTGTACCCTTGCACCCTCTCACCCTTTATAATCAGCTTCCCCATTTGCAAATCTCCATTCCTCCCTGCCCTTCTTTTGCAATGAGTCTGTTTCTCCTACACAGCTATACTTACTTAAAGCAACAAGTGTACTACTGGAAAGATGCTTAAACTCAAATCTTATTTTTGAATGCACTAAAACAGCATTGTCTAATAGAAATATATTGCAAGCCACCTATGTTATTTTAAATGTTCTTGTAGTCGTGTTAAAAAGGTAAAAATAGAAACAGACAAAATTAATGTTTCATTTACTTCAATATACCTAAAACTATTATTTCAACATGTAATCAATATAAAACATTATACTTTTTTTCATGCTAAATCTTTGAATTCTGCTGTGTATCTTACCTTTACAGAACATCTCAATTCAAACTAGCCATGTTCCAAATGCTGAAGAGCTACACATGGACAGTGGCTATCAGATTAGACAGCACAGTATTAGAAAAATGAGGTTCTGTTCTTTGTAACTGTTTACTATAGTGATTGCTTTGATAAAATGAGGAGTCCTGCTCTCCCTGATATAATCAGACATTTTATGTAGTGAGGTTGTATAAATGTAGGAACCTGAAATAGATACTAAAGCTGGTCTTTTCCCATGCTTCATGATGTTCAAAGGAGTGTTTCTTTGACAAATAGCCAGTCTTGTGATTATTTCTGCTGTTAACCTCCTCCCCACCCAGCCCACCACCTTCTTAACTCTATGGTGCCCCTTCCCCTCAGTTGGCCTCTTATGTCACTTGTAGCTTCTTGCTGATGACAATGCTGAACCACAGATTCCAAGACACTTAAAGGGAAGAAAGGGGCAGGTACCAAAACACGGCACTGCCAAGCTCTCCACACTGGGCCCACTTTGTTCCTCAAAGCTTGACCTTCTGCCATTTACTCCCAAATTTGCATTTCCCTAAGAAATTCAGTTGCATAAGAGGATGTCTCCAAAATGGCCCAGGAGACTAGCCTCATCCTGCTCTTGTGGGTACAGAAAATGACAGTTGGCAACTGGGAATTATGCTCAGGCTCCCTCTGGGCAACCCTGGCAGCAGAAACTATAAGAGCATAGTAGGGAAGAAATCTAGGAGCCATGTTCAGCCATCTTGAGTTTCCTATAACCCTTTATCCAACCTCCTAGTCTCTACAACACATTCCTCAGAAATTTGCCGCCTAAGGCCCTAAACTAGATTATTTCCCTAGAAAGCTGCCAAGTGGACAACAAAAATGGGAAAGGAAGAAACCAAAACAGTACAGATTGATTTGTCTGGGACTTGGTGCCAAACAACCTTGGAAGGTTAACCCCTCAATCTCTCTAAAAATGATGGCTTGGGGATACATCTGAGCCTAACGTGTAATGCCTAACTCTAAGAGGCCTCTGACGATTTTCATTCCAATCTTGAACTATGATGCTCAGAACCTGGATGGAATTGGTCTCTCAGAAGGATGCTTCGCACTTGGGTTTTCATTCCCCTTCAGTCTTAGATTAACCCCCAGCTTGCTCTCCTCAGTTGTTTTGAAGTTAACGGTCATCCCTTTTCATGTCCATGTTCTTGAAAGTTCCCTTCTCCCTTTCTTCTCTTACCTTCAGACCAAATGGCACATTTTTCTCTGATCTCTTCTAATACACATCAAGCCTCCTCTGGTAGATCATTTTGCAAGTTGTTCTGCTTGCTACTCTGACCTAGAGGAGGGCCGTGCTTGCCTTTGCCATAGTAACCTTTATGTTCCTACAACTGAAGAACTTTCTGGCTCTCGAGTGGATGATGGAGTCCAATATGCCTTGAAAGGCTGAGCACCCAGCAAGTACCAGTTATGCCAGCTTGGACTGGGTTATGAGTTACTGGGAATGAGGTAAAACACAAAGAGTAACTGGGTTTGAGGACAAAATTGAAAACAGGCTCAAATCAATGGTCTCCTTATTAGTGGTTCAAAGCTTAATTTTCTGGCCTTGCTGCAAAGGCCTGATCTTGCCAAGGTAACACAAGCAAAGTGGAATGGAATTTAGTTACAGGAGAAAGGCAGGAGCTGAGCAGAGGCCAGCTGATTGTTGTGCTATGAGGTTCAGCCTAAAAAATTCCTGCTATTCCTGGGAGTCAGTGTGTCCAATGGGAAAACTGCAGGTTTTGAAATCCAGATGACCAGTATTCAAATTATGATTCAGTCGTTTAAGTTCTCAAAGCCACAGCTTTCTCATTTGTAACATTGGGGGTAATTATACCTACCTTCTTTGGTTATTAGTGAGGATTAACTCAGACACTGTATGTGAAAATGCCTAGTAAACCATAGCACATTGTTAGTGCTCAGAAAATATCCTCTTCCTCTTCCTTAAAAATCCTGAGGAATAAAATATCCCGCTGATCGATTCAAGGGAATCAGTCACATTTGCAGGCATTGTGACCTCTAGGACAAGGACTATCAGGCCCCAAACCATGAATTCCTCAATACCTGAATAAAGGTTTTGAAAAATGAGTGATGAGAGGTGACTCAGGCTGGAAAAGACAAACATAAATCTAATACCTTAGCAGGATCAAGACAGAGGAGATATAAACAGGGTACTATTACCATATACTTGGGTTTAAGAGTAACCGCAATCAAGAACCCTGTGTTTGATAAGCCACCAAGAGCAGAGATACAGAAAGCTCTGTACTAGTCTAATGGCTTTCTTTGATGCAGGTTCCTGTACAGATAAGGGAATGCACTGGCGTGGAAATATTTAGATTTCATTCACGCATCCAATGTTGTCTCCCGATGCACTTGCAGAGAAGCCAGATCCTGTTCAGCAATTTGATCAAAATAGCCAAAAGATATTAATACCTTGAAGGACAGAATGTAGACCAATTGGGCTCATCAATCATTTCCATGAACAGCTTACTATGAATCTGTTTAAAAAAATACTGTGACATGGCTAAGTTTTATACTAATTCCTTGGGTAGCTAATGTTATGCATAGCACCCCTCTGTTTCAGACAACAACCCTCAAGAACAGAACACACAGCCCTCTGGACACGGGCATTTTGAGTCATCTCACAAATGTTAGAGGCAGGTTTCCATGATCCATCACCACTCCCCTGCTTGTCCACATGACCAAACAGCCATCTCTGAGAGCTGGCTAGCTAGACTTGGCCTTGGGATACTGTCGCCCTGTATGATGAAGTGTTTGCAGGTTCACATGGGAAATGAACTTGTGACTTTGATTTCACCTGCACTTGCTCAGTCACCGGCCAAAGTGAACAGAGACCAGTGAAAACAACAGGCTCGAGAGATACTTCGAGGATGCACAGAACGAGAAGAAAGATGATGCTGACAGCTGGGCAACAAGAACAGCAACCGGCCCCACACCTTAGCTGCCATCAGCCACTCATTTTGTGATTCCTTCAGTACCTTCTATGTCATCCTTCAAACTGCTGACTGGTCTGAAATCCTTCTCCTTTTAATTAATAAATCTTCATTTGTTATTTCTTGTAATCATATAAACTCAATGATGGTACCTTTAAGTGTCAACTGCCATTTATTCATTCATCTGTCTACACACCCCATGAATGTTTATTGAGAGCTAGGTGCTAAAACTACCCCAGATTTCCTGGATTTCTTTTAGAGATATATTCATGCATACATGATGGTCATTACTCTTTTCTGATTATAATTTTTATTCATTTTAGAAGTTTTTAAAAATATAGAAAATTATAAAGGTACCTATAATTATACCATCCAGAGATACTCACTGTTACTTTCCTTTATCTGTTTTCTTCACTTAATATTATATTGTGCTATTTTCCTATGTCATTAAGCTTTCTTCAAAAACATGAGTTGTAAAGGTTGCATGTTTTTCAACATGAGTATATAATATTTTAACCATTTTTCTATAGTTGTACATTTGTTATTTCCGATTTCTCACTGTTATAATACCACTTCAAACACCCTTGTGTGTAAATCTTTGTCAGGCTTCCCAGGCGGCCCAGTGGTAAAGAATCCACCTGCCAATGCAGGAGACATAGGAGATGTGGGTTCAGTCACTAGATTGGGAAGATCCCCTGGAGGAGATAATGGCTACCCATTCCAGTATTCTTCCCAGGATAATCCCATGGATGGAGGAACCTGTTGGGCTACAGTCCCTGTGGTTACAAAGAGTTGGACATGACTGAATGACTGAGCATGCATACAGCCATAAATCTTTGACATGTCTGTTTAATCCCTCAGGATAAAATTCTCTGAAGTAGTATTACTAGGTCAAGGAGCATTAAACACTTATAAGAATTTTGATTCACACTTTTGCTGGCATTTCTTGGAGGGTAATGTTTCCCTGGGGGCTTACCAGGTGCCTCAGTGGTAAAGAATCCGCCTGCCAATGCAGGAGACGTGTGTTCAATCCCTGGGTCAAGATCCCCTGGAAAAGGAAACGGCAACCCACTCTAGCATTCTTGGCTGGGAAATCACATAAACAGAGGAGCCTGGTGGGCTACAGTACACGGCATCACAAAGAGTCTGACATGACTTAGCGAGTAAACAACTACAACGACAAAATGTTTCCCTAGGATATTTGCTGCTGCTGCTGCTACTAAGTCGCTTCAGTTGTGTCCGACTCTGTGCGATCCCATAGATGGCAGCCCACCAGGCTCCCCCGTCCCTGGGATTCTCCAGGCAAGAATACTGGAGTGGGTTGCCATTGCCTTATCCAAGGATATTTGCTACAAGAAGCCAAAAGTGAGCCATAAATGAACAGATCACACTGATATGAATATCTCAAAGAAATGAATGTGCATGGCTTCCTGAAAGCATAATCCATACCAAGAGGGCTCACCAGTTATTTTGTTTGTGTTTACAAAAGAAAACCTGTTGGTATACTCTGCCACGGGGTTAATCTGCAAATCCAGAAATCTGGACTAATGAGACACAGCAGTTTAACAACCCCCCTCATAGGACAAAGGCATGCTTGATACAGCGCCATGTGATATAGATACCAATTTCAGTGTGTTTTCACTCTTAAAATCTTCTGAGGGAGTTGCTTTATGCAATACCATAAAATGCTAAGTAGGCATGAGAATATGAAAATATGATCACATGGAGCCAGGAATCAGCTCTTGATGCAGCTGAAGCCTCAAAGCCATAGTCTTGCAGCCTGGTTGACAGGGAAAGATGTGTTCCACCTAACAGATCTACTGTGGCAGGCTGAAGTGCGGGAGGGCTTCACAGGCAACCAGGCAGCTATATGTTCACTGGATTTCCAAGCTGTTGGGACCATAAGCCGCCATTGAGCTCAAAGAGCCCTCTCATGAGGAGTCCTAGAGATGACTGATGCAGCTGCTAAGGGTCTCAGAGTCTGTTTTAATGCACAAAGCAGCGCCTGTTTCTTTTGAATGCCTTCCACACAATGGGGCGAGCAGGATTCATTTGCTCCAAAGCACCAGAGGGACTAAAATCACACCAAGAACCTGGGGGGTGGGGGGTTGGGTCTATATTTTTTTAGGTTTGCTTTCATTTGGTGTATGTTACCCAACAGTTTCATGATTGAATTATATTTCCCATTTACTATAATAAATCCATATTGGTTTCAGTTCTCTCTTGATTGTGTTAACATTACAACACTAAAAGGATGAGAACTTCCCTGGTTGTCCAGTGGTTAAGACTCTGCACTTCCACTGCAGAGGGTGTGGATTCAATCCCTGGTTGGGGAACTAAGATGCTGCATGCTACATGGTGCAGCCAAAAAAAAATCAGTAAAATTAATTTTTTAAAAGATGATGAACACGCTGAGACAACAGTCATTGGCCCAATAAAATGCCATGCTGTCTTACAAATGTGCTTTTATGATTCATAAAATTTGCAGATTTTCCCACTGAGCCATTCCACAAATACTAAAGCACATCCTATGTAAAAGCAAACTGATGTCATCTCAGAGGTGGTTTAAATAGTTAAGAAAATTGAACCAAGAAATTAGAGCTGAAGGCTATGAGGTTATTTCAAATATGGAAAATGGGCTCATAATCCAAAATTCCAACTACCACCTTAAAATTATCAGGTCCCCTAGAAATCTTATGCAATGATGTGCTAAATTGTTTTTCTTATTTACTAAATAAATGGGAAAGCCAAGGATGTATGAAGAGTGCTTATAATGAGTTAGGCACAACCCCAAATGCAACTGAATTCTGATGCTGAGACACTGAATAGAGAGAAGAAATATCCTTTACTGAAACCTCAGGAATTAAGATTACTGCGAGTAGCCATTTTCACTGAGAAGATATGATGGTATTTTTAAAAAGCAACTTTATCACTCTGACTTATATGCAATATTTTGATTGTGCTAGGCTAACGAAAATATCGGAGAAGGCAATGGCACCCCACTCCAGTACTCTTGCCTGGAAAATCCCATGGGCGGAGGAGCCTGGTGGGCTGCATTCCATGGGGTTGCTAAGAGTCGGACGACTGAGCGACTTCACTTTCACTTTTCACTTTCATGCATTGGAGAAGGACATGGCAACCCACTCCAGTGTTCTTGCTTGGAGAATCCCAGGGATGGAGGAGCCTGGTGGGCTGCTGTCTATGGGGTTGCACAGAGTCGGACACGACTGAAGCGACTTAGCAGCAGCAGCAGCAACGAAAATATTAGTGGATAGAGTAACAGGCAAATTTGGCCTTAGAATATGGAATGAAGCAGGGCAAAGGCTAATAGAGTTTTGCCAAGAGAACACACTGGTCATAGCAAACACCCTCTTCCAACAACACAAGAGAAGACTCTACACATGGACATCACCAGATGGTCAACACCGAAATCAGAATGATTATATTTGCAGCCAAAGATAGAGAAGCTCTATACAATCAGCAAAAACAAGATCAGGAGGTGACTGTGGCTCAGATCATGAATTTCTTATTGCCAAATTCAGATTGAAATTGAAGAAAGTGGGCAAAACCACTAGACCATTCAGGTATGACCTAAATCAAATCCCTTATAATTATACAGTGAAAAATAGAATTAAGGGACTAGATCTGATAGATAGAGTGCCTGATGAACTATGGACAGAGGTTCGTGACATTGTACAGGAGACAGGGATCAAGACCATCCCCATGGAAAAGAAATGCAAAAAAGCAAAATGGCTGTCTGGGGAGGCCTTAGAAATAGTTGTGAAAAGAGAAGCGAAAAGCAAAGGAGAAAAGGAAAGATATAAGCATCTGAATGCAGAGTGCCAAAGAATAGCAAGAAGAGATAAGAAAGCCTTCTTCAGCGATCAATGCAAAGAAATAGAGGAAAACAACAGAATGGGAAAGACTAGAGATCTCTTTAAGAAAATTAGAGATACCAAGGGAGCATTTCATGCAAAGATGGGCTCGATAAAGGACAGAAATGGTACGGACCTAACAGAAGCAGAAGATATTAAGAAGAGGTGGCAAGAATACACAGAAGAACTGTACAAAAAAGATCTTGACTAAGATAGGAATACTACACCAAAAATAAAAATAGCAAGTCAAATTCTTGAATTTGAACTATCTGCTCATGATATGGCTACTTAAAGGCAGCAATCATTGAAGCTTTGGCAATTTGGCTAAAGATCTCATTAGCTTCAAACTCTGTTTCTTCAAATTTCATGTTGAAAATAATTTACCTCCTTGCCTCCTTCACTCTTTTTCTATCACCAGAATATTGTTCTATTTTAGACAACTGTTTTATGAAGGACTGCCCCAGGTTCAGTTCTTGAACCTCTTATCTATTGACGCTTACTCCCTTAGTGATCTCATTCATTATCACAGCTTTCAGCACCATATACATACTGATGATTTCCAAATATACATCTCCAGCCCATATCCCCCCTGAACACACTTCAATGTCTCACTGCCTAAACCACATCTCTCCAAAAGTCTAACTGGCTCTTCAAACTTAACATGTACAAAATTATTGCCCCCCACCCCTGCCAAAAAAGCCTTGTACCTTCTAGTCTTCTCCACCTCTATGACAATACTGCCCTTCTCGTGGCCCAGGCCTTGGAGTTAAAACTCCAACCTCTGCTCTCTTTCTCTTTTAAAGCCCAAATCCTATCCCTTAGCAAGTCATTATTCACTCTTCTCCAACATATCGGAATTTCAACCACTTTTCACAGCCTCCACTGCTACTACTCTCATCAAAGCCACCATTAGTTCTTGCTTGAATTATCACATTAGATTCCAGGCACACTCGCACCTAAGGGGTCTTCCATTTGCTTTAACCCTAGGTTGGCTTCTTCTCTCAATCTATAGACTTCAATCCAATTTGGTTTTCTTAGTGTGCAACCACACTCCTATATTCCCCATATCTCTCCCCCAATTTATTTTTCTAGAAACCTTTTACTGCCATCTAATATACTATATATTACTCATTTATCTTTTCATGATGTCTCCCTTTGTAAACTATAAGCTCCATGAGGCGTAGATATTTGTTGAATGAACAAATGAACAGATAATCAGTTTAAAAGGTGACATGCATTCCCCAAGCACTTCTATTATCTCTTAAATAACCTATCACCCACCATTATCTAGTAATTCCAAATTTAGTTTCATTTCATTTAGATCGCACAGCATTTGTGAACCTTTGCTATGCTTTAGACATTTTATCAGGTCTTTGGCTACAGATCAATTTATTTAACCAATATTTGCTGAGTATATATAACTGTACTCAGCCCTGAGAACAAAGCAGTAAATGAAACTGACAGAATCCCTATTTTTGTGGAGTATACAGACCAATGGGAGATATAGATATTATTAATTAAATAATCACATAAATATAATGTATAGTTATAAATTCATGGTATAAGGAATTACAATATTGAAAGTGATTTAGATTCATGGAGAGGAAATCAATGGACGGTTTCTCTGAAGGAATAACATTTAAACTGAGCTGAAAGTCAATTTCCAATATATACACACCCTACAAGAAATTATCTTTCTAGTACAAGAAATTATACCACTGTGAAAAAAAGTGGCTTCCTTTTCGTTCATCTATTTGGAAAGGAGTAGAGTATCTGACTGGTGTAGTAGTCTTAAAAATAAACAATGATAGCTAGTGGGAAGTTGCTGTGTAATACTCACTCGGTGCTCTGTGATGACCTAGAGAGGCGGGATCGGGGGAGGGAGGTTCAAAAGGGAAGGGATATATGTATACTTATGGCTGATATATACTTAGGGCTTCCCTGGTGGCTCATAGGTTAAAGCGTCTGCTTGCAATGCCGAAGACCTGGGTTGATCCCTGGGTTGGGAAGATCCCCTGGAGAAAGAAATGGCAACCCATTCCAGTATTCGTGCCTGGAGAATCCCATGGACGGAGGAGCCTGGTGGGCTATAGTCCTAGGGGTCGCAAAGAGCCGGACACGACTGAGTGACTGAACTGAACTGATGGCTGATTTACTCTGTTGTATGGCAGAAACTAACACAATGTTGTAAAGCAATTATACTCAAATTAAAAATAAAAAATAAACAATGAGGTATCATTACACACCTATAAGAATGACCAAAATCCAAAACACTAACACCAAAAGCTGGCAAGGATGTGGAGAAATAGGAATTCTCATTTATTGCTGGTGGGAATGCAAAATGGTATGGCCACTTTGGAAGATGGTTTGGCAGTTTCTTACAAAACTAAACAGACTCTTCCCATACCATCCAGCAATTTCACTTGATATTTAACCAAATGAGCTGAAAACTTGTGTCCACATAAAAGCCTGCACATGAATATTTATAACAGCTTTGTTCATAATTGCCAAAACTTGGAAGAAGCAAGCAGGAGTCCTTCCACAGGTGAATGGATAGATACATTGTGGTATGTGCAGAAAGAAAAAAAGAAAATGAGCCATAAGCCCATGAAAAAACATGGAGGAACCTTAAGTATATATTACTAAGTTAAAGAAACCAATCTAAGAAGGCTACATACAGTATGATTCCAACTATATGACACTCTGGAAAAAGCAAAACCACAGATACAGTAAAAAGATCAGTGGATTCTAGGGGTTTGGGGGAGAAGGAAGAATGAATAGAGCACAAAGGATTTTTAGGACAGTGACTCTCTACCGTATGATACTATAATGGTGGATACATGTCATTATACATTTGTCAAAACCCACAGGATGTATGACACTTAGAGTGAACCCTAATATAAATGATGGATGTGAGGTAATAATGATGCACCAATATAGATTCACTGACTCTAACAAATGAATCACCCTGCTGAGGAATTTTGACGAGGGGGAAGCTGCACACTTGTGGGGGTAAGAGGTATGCAGGAAATCTCCACCCCTTCCACAGGACTTTGCCATTAACCCAAAACTTCTCTAAAAAAATAGTCTGTTAAAGTTTATTTTGAAAAGGCAGTACTTTAACAAATAAGAAGGCACTGTGGGGTGGTAGAATGAGACAGAGAAGGAATCTGACAACTATGTGCTAGCCTCAAACCTGCCACAATCAGGCTATGTGACTTAGGACACATTTTCTTAGCTTTTCTGGACCTTGTACATAAAGGGGAGTAGATCTCAGTGGATTCTAACCTGGTTTGGGTTGCTTCCTTCCAGGCTACCCTCCACACCAGGGTTATCATCCTAAAAATCACAAGCTGGTTATATTATCCCCTATTTTCAGCTTCCTTTGCCTGCCTCCTCCAAGATAAAAGCCAAACTCTTTCTTAGGGATATATAGAGAGCCTTCATAATTTGACCCTTTTGGCCACACTATAATTTCCTTTCATTCTAGCCCATATTTCTTTACAAGTGCTTCTCAAAGTGTAATCTAAGGATCCCCCACCATCGAATGCCTGTGACAAAAGCAAATACCTCTTCCCCAAATAAGGTTAGAATCTCAGGTGATAGGACACAAGAATCTACATTTTTTGCAAGATCTTCAGGTGATTCTGCCTCACATGGTATTTGAAAACCAAAACCCTGTATTTTAGCCATGCTGAACATCCCCCCGCCACCCCCCCCCACAATTCCCCTGCCTGGAATGTCCTTCCCTGCCTTAATCTACATAGTAACATCCGCTTTTTAGCACAAATGGTACCTCTACTGTGAAGCCTTTAGCCCGGCCCCTAGGCAATGGACTGTTCCCTCCTCTGTGCTTCTACAGCACTTAGTTCATTCGTCAGACAGTACTTAGTACCTATTGTACTTAGAATCTATTTACATGTCTGTTTCTCCTTGGATGTGACCTCTAAAACAGTGATTATGTCTTAATATATTTTTAAACCCCCAGCATCTAGGACATACTAAACATACAATAAATGTTTGCTGAACAAACAAATGGATGGATAAAGATGAAGAACTAAACTATTCCTTTCACAAGTATTTGAGTGCCTACAATGTGGTAGATACTATTCTAGTATAAGAAAGTAGCCAGAAATTTTTGCCTGTAAGGCAATTAGAACCTTGGACACAGGGTTCTATTTTAAGCCTCTTTCAGCATTTTATCTGTGGAAACTGTCCAAATGAGCCCCTTGTTTGCTTATTCACTCTTTAGGTTAGAACCACTTGTCTGATGTTTACAAGCGAGTGGCATTACGAGAATGAATGGCAGTGGGAAAGCACAACGCACTTAGTCTGTTCCCATAAATGTGCTTTAAGAGTCCAGACTCAATTTCATAGTCACCTTATCTTTATCAATTTCCGGAGAATATAACTTAAAGAGTGGGCAGATGAGAGAACAGTAAATGAAGACAAAGCCAAAGTGATTCTGTCAATAAATACTTTAATGAGAACTGAGGTCTGTAACATACATAGCAGTAACTGCCCTGGCCTATGCCTTTTGCTCTAGCCCAAGTCTGGGGCTAACAAACTACTTTTAACCCACATTTGAAGAGAAGGCCATTTTGAGTATCATCCATCAGTATCCATCTTCACAGAAGATACCAATCTGGGGCCAGAGTCTCAATGTTAATACTTCCTCTCAGGGAACAGTTCACATGGCAACACAAACACATGAGCAATTTTGAACCATCCTATCATTCTTCCACCAGAAGGGCCTTGGGAGACCAATGGTTCAGTAAACACTTACAACTTGATCAAAATGCATTAGAACACAGAAAAAAGGGGAAAGAGAGTAGAAAGGTTGGCAGGGTTTGGCTCACATCCTTAGATTTGAAGCCTCTTGAGCTGCTCGTATGTAATAAAAAACTGAAGAGTGAGTCATGGAAGATCACTGGAATGATACTGAAAGTCAAACCTGGTTATAAATTGTACACTGTATTCTCTTATTGGGATACTTAGGCTCTACTATTCTAAGTTGTACTTGCTTAAAAGTCTTTTTAAAAACTACATCTGGCAAATCAAGCATGTGTTGAGTGCCCATCATGCACCCATTTTGATTGTTGGCATTTAGCAATATAAGCATATTAAAAGTCTAACATACTTCTATTCTTTAGGGGCAAATAGGCCACACACACACACACACACATGCACGCGCGCGCACATCCAAGAACATCAACAACATAAAATTCAGTGTTAGAGTAACTGTTACAGATATTAGATGATCAGGAAGAGGAACGGAGACACCATCTCCCTCAACCTATAGACTCCACAAGGGCAGGGAATGACTTTTCAACCCTGCAGTGCTCATAATACAAACACCACCACACACACCATCCAACTCATGGCTCTGCACACAGGAGGCACTCAAACACAGCTAAAGGAAGGAAAGTTACCCAGGAGGAAAGAGTCCCCCTTGGCTCTGGATTCCTTTGTTGTATGAGTGTTTTCTGTCTTATTATTTCCCCAGCTACTCTGGTCCTATACTTGGGGGTAGGAAATGTGGACTGCATAGACCTTCCTGAGGATACCTCGTGGCAGGGCTTTCAAAACCTTCCTAGCCCCTTCCAGATTTGGCTGTGCTTGTTGTTGTTTGTTTAAAAGAGGAAAAAAAAAAACTTTGACATTTCTTTTCTAATCCCTTTAGTTTGTATTAGACTCCAACTGAAAGCCATTTCTGTACTTAGTTCCATCTGCAATGGTCATCACTAGAATAGATTCTCATTTGCCTAAAAGGCTTCAATAATCAAAATTTTCCTTCCCATAGCCTCGAATTACCTGGGAGCTTGAACCATGTGCTTTCATTCTCATGTTCTAAAAGGATACAATGATGTTCCAGGGTCCAAGTCGAAGCCAGTTTGGCCAAAATCCTTTATAGAGTGCAAAAAAGCCCTCGTGTTTCCACATCTGAGGGAAAGATACAAAAAAATAAGAGTGAATCCTCCTTGCACTTTACATCTGACAATTACTGTTATTATAGTACTCATCTTCCACGCCCCTCCCCAACAACTTAGGATCCATGAATGGTCCTTTTTGCTATAGACATACATTTTTAATTAGTATGGTATTCTAAATTCATCCAAAACTCATTCAACAAATATTTACTAAGCACCTACAATATGCAAGATACTCTTCTCAGTGTTGGGATAACAGTAATAATCGTAAACAAGAGAGAAAGTAGCTGTGGTAGCCAGCCTCCAAGATGGCCCCCGATGATAATCATCTCTAGTTATTCATACCCTTGTGTAGTCCCTCCCACAATATATCAGGATTGGTCTGTGTCACCAACAGTATACGGCAGTAGTTAACAATGCTATGCTATGCTATGCTATGCTATGCTATAAAAGATACTTTGCATTTAAGAAGGATTTGCCTTGTTCTCTCTTGGATCATTTGCTCTGGAGGAGGCCAGCTGCCATATCATGAAGAGAAGCCCACGTGAGGGGAAACTAAGGCCTCTGGCCAACAGCCAGAGAGGAACAGAGCCTTCCTGCTGACAATAACATGAGTGATCTTTGAAGTAGATGTCCCAGCACCAGTCAAGCCTTCAGATGATTATAGCCCTAGCTGACATCTGGACAATTACCTCATGAGAGAGCCTACAGCTGAAATCATTCAGCTAAGCTGCTTCTTAATTCCAAATCCACAGAAATTGTGGGATAATAAATGTATGATGTATTAAGGCACTGAGCTTTGGAGTCATTTATTACACAGCCATAGATAACTTATACGGAGAAGGCAATGGCAACCCACTCCAGTGCTCTTGCCTGGAAAATCCCATGGACAGAGGAACCTGGTAGGCTGCAGTCCATGGGTTCGCTAGGAGTTGGACACGACTGAGCGGCTTCACTTTCACTTTTATGCAATGGAGAAGGAAATAGCAACCCACTCCAGTATTCTTGCCTGGAAAATCCCAGGGATAGGGGAGCCTGGCGGGCTGCCGTCTATGGGGTCGCACAGAGTCACACACGACTGAAGCAACTTAGCAGCAGCAGCAGCAGATAACTTATACATTCTCTGCCCTCGTAGAATGCACACGTGCGTGTGTGTGCTCAGTAGCTTCAGTCATGTTCAACTCCTTATGACCCTATGGACTATAGCCCACCAGGCTCCTCTGTCCATGGGATTCTCCAGGCAAGAATATTGGAGTGGGTTGCCATGCCCTCCTCCAGGGAATCTTCCCGACCTAGGGATTGAACCAGCGTATCCTGTGTCTCCTTCACTGCAGGCAGATTCTTTACCACTGAGCTACCAGGGAAGTCCCATAGAATGTATACTCTAGTGGAACTGATGAACAAATATACAAATTAATAATATTATATTGCTGTTACTGCTAAGTCACTTCAGTCGTGTCCGACTCTGTGCGACCCCATAGACGGCAGCCCACCAGGCTCCCCTGTCCCTGGGATTCTCCAGGCAAGAACACTGGAGTGGACTGCCATTTCCTTTTCCAATGCATGAAAGTGAAAAGTGAAAGTGAAGTCGCTCAGTCGTCCGACTCTTAGCAACCCCATGGAATGCAGCCCACCAGGCTCCTCCGTCCATGGGATTTTCCAGGCAAGAGTAGTGGAGTGGGATAAGTACTAATACAAAAACTAAAGCAGGGTAGGGGAATAGGTAATTGGGCAAGTCACTATCCTTTCTGAGTTTGTTTCATCATTACACATTCTGCATATGTAATGGCTGACTTTATAGGAATGGCTGGAGGATTAGGTGAGGGACAACATGAAATGTTTTGAATTTAAGTTTTCTGTTTTATACGATGGAGGTCCTACATATACCAATTGAGTGGTTATTAGAATTAAATGATAAATAATGCATACCAAAGGTCATAAGTTGATGATATGTGTCAAATTCAGTCAACAGAAACAGTTCCTGTTTAATGGATAAATATTAAGTAACTCCTGTGTTTAAGATATCATTTCTACATTGAAAAATGTAATTTTGCCCTCTTACTGATAAAGTAAAACCCACCACTATACTAAAAAATGAATATATTTGGATAAAACAACAATATGAAAATCCAGACTTCTAAATATCCCTTATCCTATACTATAGATTAAGAAGACTTGATATGATTATCCTTACTAATCATTTTTGAAGCAAATAGTAACATAAGGGCACTATTTATGAAAACATAGTCGTAATATGCTTGTCCCAATTGATCATCAGCAAATGCTAAAGGTCTCAGAACGAAATTGATGTTGGAAAATTGTGAAAATCAACCAAAATAAATCCTGGATGCAGATAATCTAGAATCAGTTCAGTTCAGTTCACTCGCTCAGTCGTGTCCAACTCTTCGCGACCCCATGAATCGCAGCATGCCAGGCCTCCCTGTCCATCACCAACTCCCAGAGTCCACTCAAACTCACGTCCATCAAATCAGTGATGCCATCCAGCCATCTCATCCTCTGTTGTCCCCTTCTCTTCCTGCCCCCAATCCCTCCCAGCATCAGAGTCTTTTCCAATGAGTCAACTCTTCGCACGAGGGGGCCAAAGTACTGGAGCTTCAGCTTTAACATCATTCCCTCCTAAGAAATCCCAGGGGTGATCTCCTTCAGAATGGACTGGTTGGATCTCCTTGCAGTCCGAGGGACTCTCAAGAGTCTTCTCCAACACCACAGTTCAAACGCATCAATTCTTTGGTGCTCAGCCTTCTTCACAGTCCAACTCTCACATCCATACATGACCAGAGGAAAAACCATAGCCTTGACTAGACGGACCTTAGCCGGCAAAGTAATGTCTCTGCTTTTGCATATACTATCTAGGTTGGTCAGAACTTTTCTTCCAAGGAGTAAGTGTCTTTTAATTTCATGGCTGCAGTCACCATCTGCAGTGATTTTGGAGCTCCCCAATAATAAAGTCTGACACTGTTTCTACTGTTTCCCCATCTATTTGCCATGAAGTGATGGGACCGCATGCCATGATCTTCGTTTTCTGAATGTTGAGCTTTAAGCCAACTTTTTCACTCTCCTCTTTCACTTTCATCAAGAGGCTTTTAGCTCCTCTTCACTTTCTGCCATAAGGGTGGTGTCATCTGCATATCTGAGGTTATTGATATTTCTCCCGGCAATCTTGATTCCAGCTTGTGTTTCTTCCAGTCCAGCGTTTCTCATGATGTACTCTGCATAGAAGTTAAATAAGCAGGGTGACTATATACAGCCTTGATGTACTCCTTTTCCTATTTGGAACCAGTCTGTTGTTCCATATCCAGTTCTAACTGCTGCTTCCTGACCTACATACAGATTTCTCAAGAGGCAGGTCAGGTGGTCTGGTATTCCCATCTCTCTCAGAATTTTCCACAGTTTATTGTGATCCACACAGTCAAAGGCTTTGGCATAGTCAATAAAGCAGAAACAGATGTTTTTCTGGAACTCTCTTGCTTTTTCCATGATCCAGCGGATGTTGGCAATTTGATCTCTGGTTCCTCTGCCTTTCCTAAAACCAGCTTGAACATCAGGAAATTCACAGTTCACGTATTGCTGAAGCCTGGCTTGCAGAATTTTGAGCATTACTTTACTAGCATGTGAGATGAGTGCAATTGTGCAGTACTTTGAGCATTCTTTGGCATTGCCTTCCTTTGGAATTAGAATGAAAACTGACCTTTTCCAGTCCTGTGGCCACTGCTGAGTTTTCCAAATTTGCTGGCATATTGAGTGTAGCGCTTTCACAGCATCATCTTTCAGGATTTGAAATAGCTCCACTGGAATTCCATCACCTCCACTAGCTTTGTTCGTAGCGATGCTTTCCAAGGCCCACTTGACTTCACATTCCAGGATGTCTGGCTCTAGATGAGTGATCACACCATCGTGATTATCTGGGTCATGAATATCTTTTTTGTACAGTTCTTCCATGTATTCTTGCCACCTCTTCTTAATGTCTTCTGCTTCTGTTAGGTCCAGACCATTTCTGTCCTTTATTGAGCCCATCTTTGCATGAAATGTTCCTTTGGTATCTCTAATTTTCTTAAAGAGATCTCTAGTCTTTCCCATTCTGTTCTTTTCCTCTATTTCTTTGCACTGATCACTTAAGAAGGCTTTCTTACCTCTTCTTGCTATCCTCTGGAACTCTGCATTCAGATGCTTATATCTTTCCTCCTCTCCTTTGTTTTCACCTCTCTTCTTTCCACAGCTATTTGTAAGGCCTCCCCAGACAGCCATTTTGCTTTTTTGCATTTCTTTTCCACGGAGATGGTCTTGATCCCTGTCTCCTGTATAATGTCATGAACCTCAGTCCATAGTTCATCAGGCACTCTGTCTATCAGATCTAGGCCCTTAAATCTATTTCTCACTTCCACTATATAATCATAAGGGATTTGATTTAGGTCATACCTGAATGGTCTAGCGGTTTTCCCTACTTTCTTCAATTTAAGTCTGAATTTGGCAATAAGGAGTTCATGATCTGAGCCACAGTCAGCTCCCAGTCTTGTTTTTGTTGACTGTATAGAGCTTTTCCATCATTGGCTGCAAGGAATATAATCAATCTGATTTTGGTGTTGACCATCTGGTGATGTCCATGTGTAGAGTCTTCTCTTGTGTTGTTGGAAGAGGGTGTTTGCTATGACCAGTGCATTTTCTTGGCAAAACTCTATTAGCCTTTGCCCTGCTTCATTCCGCATTCCAAGGCCAGATTTGCCTGTTACTCCAGGTGTTTCTTGACTTCCTACTTTTGCATTCCAGCCCCCTATTATGAAAAGGACATCTTTGGGGTGTTAGTTCTAAAAGGTCTTGTAGGTCTTCATAGAACCATTCAACTTCAGCTTCTTCAGCGTTACTGGTTGGGGCATAGACTTGGATAACTGTGATACTGAATGGTTTGCCTTGGAGATGAACAGAGATCATTCTGTCATTTTTGAGATTGCATCCAAGTACTGCATTTCAGACTCTTTTGTTGACCACGATGGCTACTCCATTTCTTCTGAGGGATTCCTGTCCGCAGTAGTAGACTGCTAAGACAAGGGACCTTAGAGATTCAAGCCAGTCTCATCACCTGTCACTTGGAATACCACAACAAGCCTCCTAACTGGTCTATGATCTCCACCTAGGAAGCCAAGCCATCTTTTAAAATTATAAATCAGTAGTGTCACTTCCCTGCTTAAAGCTGTCCAATGACATCCCAGTGGATTTGATCCTAATTGTAAGTTTTCTTCAGTGACCTGCATGATCCTACATGATTTAGCCCTGCCTCTCTCCAGTTTCATTTTCTACCACTTTTCCCTTCATTCATCACACACAGTCACACCAGCCTTGTTTTTAACTCTTGAAAGTGTCCAGCTCATTCCAAACTCAGAGCCCTTGTACCCATTCCCTCTTTCTGAAATGCTCTTCTCTCAGATTTTCTCGTGACCACCCTCTTCTCATCATTCAGACCCCTGCTCAAATAAATATCACCCCTTCACACCCTTTCCCTCACCATCCTAGCTGAAGTAGTTCCCCACCACCATCACAGAGTCACTATTTCATTACTATTTCATGTGTTAGTTTTTTCACAGCATTTACTTCTTTATGAAATTACACTGTTTATTATCTGTGTGTTTATTCTGTCTCCCTCAACTAGAATGTAATCTCCAGGAAAGCCAGAGAGCAGGGACCATGTTGGTCTTCTTCACCATTCTACTCCACTACCAAACACTCTCTGGCATAGTAAAGTCTCCACTAAATATCTGAATAAATATTTGTTGAGTAAATGAACACACAAACTTTTATACACACACAGTCGCTAATAATCTCACGAGCCTAATGATTCCTTGCTGAGTTCCAAAACAGGGACCAACTTCCAAACATTAGAACTGGGATGCACCACTCTTTGGCTTGAGGCAGTTGAGTAAAAACAAACAAGAACTTCTGTAGATACACAGAGACAAAAGGCTACTTTATGAAGTTATACATTCATTCAATAAGTAATTTGCTGTGGATAGAGAGATAAATAAGATATGTCCCTGCCTTCATGGAACTTACGTCTACTGGGCAGACAGACATTAAAAGCAACTACAATTGACTCTAGAACAACACAGTTGTCAGGGACACCAACCCTCTGTGCAGTCAAAACTCCTGGTATAACTTTTTGTCAGCCCTCCGCAACCACAAATTCAACCAACCACAGGTCATGTAGTACTGTAGTAGTTACTACTGAAAAAAATCTGCATATAAGTGGACCTGTGCAGGTCAAACTTGAGTTGCTCAAGGGTCAATTGTACAATAAAATGTAACAAATGTCAATAAATGTGATACAGCCATACAACAGAATAAAGGAACAAACTACAGACATATCTCATTTTATTGCACTTTACTACACTTTGCAGATAATGGATTTTTCACAAACTGAAAGTATGTGGCAACCCTGAGTTGAGTAAATCTATGAGCACCATTTTTCCAACAGCAGTTGCCTATTTTGTATCTCTCTGTCACTTTTGGCTATTCTCATCATATTTCAAACTTTTTCATTATATTACTTTTGTTATGGTGATCTGTGATCCGTGACCTTTGATGTTACTATTGTAAAGAGATTATGACTCGCTGAAGGCTCAGATGATGGTTAACATTTTGAGGTATGTACATTGTTTTATTAGACAATACTATTGCACATTTCATAGACTATTATGTGATGTAAAAATAATTTGTACATGTGCTGGGAAACCAAAAAGTTCATGTGGCTCACTTTATTGCAGTGTGGCTTTATTGTGGTGGTCTGGAAGCACATCTCTTCCAGAGCTCTGCCTGGACTGATACATACTACAGCATGGATGAACCTTGAAACATGTTAAGTGAAAGGAGCTGGTCAAAAACCTCACATATTGTATGATTCCATTTATATAAGATACCCAACAATAGGCAAATCTACAGAAATAAAAGTACATTAGTGGTTGCTTAGGGCTGGGAGGATAGTGGGATAATAGCTAAAAGGCACAGGATTTCTCTTTGAGGTCATGAAAATGTTCTAAAATTGACGGCGGGGTTGATGGTTGCACATAGCTCGGAACATACCAAAAACCACACAAATGATGAATTTTATGAATTAGTGAGTTGATCCTCAAAAAGATGTTTTTCAAAATATAATAAATGCTATGAGAGAACAAGAACATATAACTAAACACATATATAGTTTAATGGTCAGGGAAGGCACTTATGAAAATGATGCAATCTTATGGTGGAAACCAACACAACATTGTAAAGCAATTATCCTCCAATTAAAAATTTAAAAATAATTTCTTTACAGTATTATCCTTCAATTAAAAATAAATAAATTTTTAAAAAAAACAAAGCAAAGAGAGAAAAGATCCCACATGCCATGTGGCACAGCCAAAAAAAACTGCTCAAAAATGTTTTTAAAAAAATAAAAAGAAGAGAATTCTCACACATGCTAAAAAATATTAAAAAACAATGCAATCTGAAGAATGAGTAGGAGCTAGCCATCTAACAAAGTACATGGCATGGGTGAAAACTTGGCAATGAAACAAAGTCTAGTACTAGAACCCGTTCAGTCTGTCTGGAATATAGAATAAAGGTAGCAAAGATAAGACTGTAAGAAGTAAAGAGGGATCTAATAATATGAGCTTTGTGTCAATGAGAAGCAATTCAAGTGTTTGCAGATAGAGGTTAAGAGGATGAGAGGTACAGCTGCTCATTTCTAAATCAAAGAGGAATGCATCATTCCATTCACCCAAGTGTACTCTTACAGATAAAATAATAAAGGATGATGACAATATAGAGCAAAGTTGTTTTACTAGCAAATAAATGAATGGCTGGTAAATATAAGTACATAAAGGTTACTGTCAACACAAAAATATGTTTGACGATACCATATGGCATAGTAGTTACGAATATAAACTTTGGAACCAGATGAACTCTGATTTAAATCCCAGATCTGCTACTTACTAGGTATATGCTGCTGCTGCTAAGTCGCTTCAGTTATGTCCAACTCTGTGCGACCCCACAGACGGCAGCCCAACAGGCTCCCCCATCCCTGGGATTCTCCAGGCAAGAACACTGGAGTGGGTTGCCATTTCCCTCTCCAATGCATGAAAGTGAAAAGTGAAAGTGAAGTCGCTCAGTCGTGTCCTACTCTTCGTGACCCCATGGACTGCAGCCCACCAGGCTCCTCTGTCCATGGGATTTTCCAGGCAAGAGTACTGGAGTGGGGTGTCATCGCCTTCTCCGACTAGGTATATAATCTTCAGTAAATACTTAGCTACTCTGAACCTCAGTTCTCTCATTTATAAAATGGCAAAGATATTATCTACTCTACATGGTTGCTGATAGTTAAAGGATATACTCTAGTGTGTAGTACATAATAAGCATTCAATAAATGCTAACTATTACTATATTACTGTAACCTCTATCTCCTCTTGGCCAACCTTCTTGAAAGAGTATTTTACACTTGTCTACTTATCCTCACTTCTTATGTGTTTATCTGTCTCTTCCTATTAGAATTAAAATGTCACAAAGGCTGGGACTTTTTTGTTCACCAACCTAGAACAGTACCTAGCACAAAAGACACTTGAACAACTTTGCAAAAATGAATGAAGGATTAAACACACTCTCCAGTGGACAGCAATCTGGCTTTTGCAAATACCAATCCAGCAAACCTCCTCTACAAAACATTAAATCCAACAGACTTTGCAGCCCTTATACTGGATCTCTCTATCCCAGTTATTTAGTATTAAATAACTTCTCATCCATTCTTGAAACTCATTTCTCCTTTGGCTTCTATGACAATAGTATCTCTTGTAAGTTCCTTCATATCTTTGAACTGTTATCTTTGGTGTCTTTCCTGAGTTTCTCATCTGTCAAGCCCTTAAAAATTGGGAGTTCTTTCTTTGGCCCTACTCTTCTCTCTCTATACCAGTGATTGTCAAGTGGAAGAGTGAGCATGTTAGAAATAGAAAGGAGGGCTTTCGCAAAATTCTACTCTTCAGAGTATGAGAATCATTGCTTCTGTGAATCTCTAGTAATGGCAGGAGCTTTACAATACTCCAGTGTGTGATGAAAGCAACAAACTTATGAACGCTTCTTCCTGCTCTCCATGGCCTCCCCTCCACAGTTATGTAACCCCTGTATACTACTGTTTCCTCAAGTTCTGACCTCCACCCCTGAACCTCCAAGTTAAGACTAGGATATCCAAATATACTCACTGGGTATTCCTCCCGCACTTCAAACTAAGTATCTCAGAACTGTGATGTCTCCCACAAAACCTGTTCCTTTTCCTGTAATGTCTCTGTCAATAAAAGTCACCACATGGTCACCAAAACCAAAAACTGGGAAGTTATCTCTGATACCTTCTCTCTCTCCCACCTCTCCACACCAGATCAACCAAATCCTGTTGACTTTATCAATTAAATTATTCTCAGCTTTATCCCTACTATTCATGCCATCCCTACTATTCAGCCTCTCATAACCTCTTGCTCAGGCCACTCTAAGAGCCTTCCACCAAGTTTCCCTATCCCTAGGTCAGCAGTTCTCTAAGTGTGGTCCCAAACTAGCAGCATCAGTATTGCCTGGGAACTGGTTAGAAATGCAAATTCTCAGGTCCTACTCCAAACTTACTGAATCACAGTCTGGTGATGGGGCCTAGCCATCTGCATTTTAACAAGCCCTCCAGGTGGTACAGATACACGTTAAAGTTTTCAGGCTTATTCCCTTGGTTTTATGGTTTTCAACCTTGGGTGAACATTGCAATCACCTGAGGAGTTTTGAAAATCCTGACAACCTGGCTCCTACTCCAGACATTCTGAGCAGTGGTCACCATCCTCTTTGGCACCAGAGATCAGTTTTGTAGAAGACAATTTTCCCATGGACTGGGAGAGCAAGACGGTTTTGAGGTAATTCAAGTGTATTACATTTGTTGTGCACTTTATTTCCATTACTATTACATCAGCTCCATTTAAGATTATCAGGCATTAGACCCCAGAGGGTGGAGACATCTATTCTGATTTCAGTGGTCTAAGGTGAGCACAGAAGCTGAGAACATTCCCCAGGTGATTCCAATGTGCACTTAAGATTGAGAACCACTGTCTTATATCCACTCTCCACAAAGCCAGTATGATCTATTTAAAACATAAATCTGACCTGATTAAATCTTTCAACAGCTCCTCATCAACTAAAAAAATAAGCCCAAGCATCTCAACATAGCATTTAATATCCTTTATAACTTAACTAACCCTCAGCCACCAACATAGGGAAGGCACCACAGTGTAGTTAAAAATGTTGGTTTGAAACCAATGGTCTGAGTTGAAATCCCAGCCTCCCACCTACTAGCTGTGAAACCTTGGGCAGGTTAGTTAACCTCTGAGTGCTTCATTGTGCTGTAATTGTGAAGATTAAATGAATGAATACATGTAAGACTCGTTAGAACAATCTCTGATATATAGTAAAGCATTCAACAGATGTGAGTTATTATATTCAGTATTCTTCCATCTATAGGAAACCTATCCCAAATTTCCAAACTGAACTAAAATTTCCTCCCATAGAGCCCTGAGTTTATCACTTAACAAGATGTGTTGATTATCTGTTTGTATACATGCAGTACACTGTAATTTCTCTGTTTCTACTAAAATGGTCTGAGGGGATTTCCCTGGTGGTAGTGAATAAGAATCTACCTGCCAATACAGGGGACATGGGTCTGATCCCTGATCCAGGAGGATGGAGTCCCAGCACAACCAATAACTAATTAATTAAAAAATAAAATATTAATAAAATAAAATGGTATCTGATAGATAATAGTTAACTAAACTGATAACAACAGAGAAACCATATGATAGTATCATATTTTAGCTCCAAATTTGCCTTTTTAGAAGTATTATTACTAGTGGTTATATAATGCATAATACCTGTATGGTTCTCACACTCCTACAAATATAACACAGCAAAAACTTTCAAAGCCAAACTGGGAACAATAGTACAATACTGAACTAGAATCGAGTGTCAGATTTTCTATTACAGCATCTCTGCCTTGTCTGAAGTGGGCAAATGTGGAATATGTCAGGTCCTTTTCATCAGTAATTCTACATGGTGCTATTGATAAGGTATCCTGCAGTCTTAAGCATTCAAACTGGAATAATAATATCAAGGACCACTAAGCATCAGCAGATTACCAAGGAGACAGTTTTCCTACCTGGGAATTACTCTGAGAGGCTACTAAAAATAGATATAATGATTCTTCCATCTTCAGAGCAGCAACTAAGAATAAGGACTGCAAGTCTGAGACATCAAAGAAAGTCAAAAATACAATCCAAGTTTACTATGTGCGTACCTTTAAAATGCCATCCAAAGTGCCCTTATAGAGGTCCACGTGTCCCACAATTGCCCTCTGGTTCATCATGCGAGTTCGTACCACATCAACTGGATTGGAAGCCAGAGCTCCAGCCAAGCCACATGTAAAGCTGGAACTAAAGATAAAAACTGTAAGAAGACAGACTGATCCATTTCCACCTCTGCCCACGTAAACAGAAATTAGGTCAAACATAAATGTACAATGAGTCAGACATCACATAAAACCTGGCACTTGCTCTTTTATTACAATCTAAAGAGAAAGGAAATATTTACTAAAGAGACATTAGTCAAAAGCTGTCCCCTTCACTTTTCAATCCAAAATTCAGATAGCCTTTTTTTTTTTTAAAGAGCTTGTAAGTCTAGCAAGTTTCCTAAGCAGGAAGTATTATGCATCATCTGTTAGTTATGTAAAATTTTCAAGTCACAACATCATATGCAAAAGGAATTTGAGTATTAAAATATCATAAAAGTTTCAAGATGAAGAAAATGCAAGATAAAATGAGCAACATTTCAGTCCAAAACTGTGGTCTTGCTTCACAAGCCCTATAAAATTTCACCCTTTTATTCTGCTTATCACTGAGAAAATTTGCTTTCTGACCCAAAATTAATCAAAGCAAATAATGGATGAGTTTATTAGGTATAGAGTCTATATATGAACAAATGCAAATACTGCAGACATCTGGAATTAGACACTGCTCCCAAGTACGAAAGTGCCTATTGCATCTGGAATCTCTGTACATTTATCAGAAGGCTTGAAGTTCTGGTGATGAGAGAGAAAAAGGTATTTAGGCCATATGTACTCATTATCAACTCTAAATGAGGACTTCAGTGAAAGATGCTTTTTGTGCTTGAAGTACTGACAATATGGAATGAACACAACCTATCAGACTTACACAAAGTGAGTTAAGATTGTGTCTCCCATCAGCCCTGACAATATCAAGTGCTTCTTCGTAATATCATAGACTGGTAGCTCTACTCCCACGACGATGGCAGCCCGCTGAGCAGTTGGGACAACACCCTACAAAACATAAGTGACATGAGACACTGGGGAAATACATTGGTAGTGAGTTGAGTCAAAGGGTGAACAAAATAGGTCAGGAATTTTTAAATGGCAGAAAAAAATCCAAGTCTGCAGCATAAGATCACTATTTCACATCAACTGCATATACTGAAACACTTATAAATTCCCAATTCACTTACTGTACTAAAAATAAAATCATTGATATGACATCTAAAGCACAAACAATGAAAGAAAAATAGATAAATGGACTTCATCATAATTAAACATTCTTGTGATTAGTAAAATGACAACCCACACAATGGTAGAAAATATTTGCAAGTCGTATATCTGGACTAGTACAAAGCATGAACCGTGAACTCCCTGATGTTCAAGCTGATTTTAGAAAAGGCAGAGGAACCAGAGATCAAATTGCCAACATCCGATGGATCATGGAAAAAGCAAGAGAGTTCCAGAAAAACATCTATTTCTGCTTTATTGACTATGCCAAAGCCTTTGACTGTGTGGATCACAATAAACTGGAAAATTCTGAAAGAGATGGGACTACCAGACCACCTAACCTGCCTCTTGAGAAATCTGTATGCAGGTCAGGAAGCAGCAGTTAGAACTGGACATGGAACAACAGACTGGTTCCAAATAGGAAAAGGAGTACGTCAAGGCTGTATATTGTCACCCTGCTTATTTAATTTATATGCAGAGTACATCATGAGAAATGCTGGACTGGAAGAAACACAAGCTGGAATCAAGATTGCCGGGAGAAATATCAATAACCTCAGATATGCAGATGACACTGCCCTTATGGCAGAAAGTGAAGAGGATCTAAAAGCCTCTTGATGAAAGTGAAAGAGGAGGGTGAAAAAGTTGGCTTGAAGCTCAACATTCAGAAAACGAAGATCATGGTATCTGGTCCCATCATTTCATGGGAAATAGATGGGGAAACAGTAGAAACAGTGTCAGACTTTATTTTTTTGGGCTCCAAAATCACTGCAGAAGGTGACTGCAGCCATGAAATTAAAAGACGCTTACTCCTTGGAAGAAAAGTTATGACCAACCTAGATAGTATATTCCAAAGCAGAGACATTACTTTGCCCACATAGGTCCGTCTAGTCAAGGCTATGGTTTTTCCTGTGGTCATATATGGATGTGAGAGTTGGACTGTGAAGAAGGCTGAGTGCCGAAGAATTGATGCGTTTGAACTGTGTTGTTGGAGAAGACTCTTGAGGGTCCCTTGGACTGCAAGGAGATCCAACCAGTCCATTCTGAAGGAGATCAACCCTGGGATTTTTTTGGAAGGAATAATGCTAAAGCTGAAACTCCAGTACTTTGGCCCCCTCATGCGAAGAGTTGACTCATTGGAAAAGACTCTGATGCTGGGAGGGATTGGGGGCAGGAGGAGAAGGGGACGACCCAGGATGAGATGGCTGGATGGCATCACGGACTCGATGGACGTGAGTCTGAGTGAACTCCGGGAGATGGTGATGGACAGGGAGGCCTGGCATGCTGCGATTCATGGGGTCGCAAAGAGTCGGACACAACTGAGCGACTGAACTGAACTGATATGGCCTAGTAGCCAAAATATATAAAGAACTGTTACAACTCAACAATAAAAAGACAAACAACCCAATTTTTAAAATGTGCAAAAGATCTAAATAGACATTTCCCCAAAGAAGATATACAATTATATACTGCTGGTGGGAATACCATATAGAGCAGCCACTGTGATAAACACTTTGGCAATTCCTAAAAAAGTTAAACACAGAATTACTATATGACCAATTTCGCATCCAGATATATCCAGGAGAATTAAACATGTATTTATGCAAAAACTTGTACATAAATGTTCATAACATCATTATTCATAATAGCCCAAAAGTACAAATAAATACTTATTAATTGATGAAAGGATAAACAAAATGTGGTATGTACACACAATTATTATTCAGCCATAAACAGAAATGAAGTACTGATAAATGCTAAAACACAGATGAAACTTTTAGAATAGTATGCTAAACTGAAGAACCCAGTCATAAACGCCATATGTTGTATAATTACATTTACATGAAATGCCAGAATTGGGAAATCTATAGAGACAGAAAGCAGATTAGTGGTTGCCTAGGTCTGGGAGGTTTGGAGGTTGTGAGAAGTGACTATGAATGGGTATAGGGTTTTTTCTCTGGTGATGAGATGTTCTAAACTTAGACAGTGGTGATGGCTGTACAAGTCTGTGGATATCCAAAAAACATTAAAATATATACTTTAAGATGGCAAATTTTATGCTATGTGAATTATCTCAATAAAGATGTTGGGCTTCCCTGGTGGTCCAGTGGTTGGGAAACCACCTGCCAATGCAGGGGAAACGGGTTCAATCCCTGGCCCGGGAGGATTCCACATGGCCAGCAGTAACTAAGCCTTGGAGCAACAACTATTGAGCCTGCCCTAGAGTCCATGCTCCACAACAGGAGAACCCACCACAATGAAAAGCCCACACACTGCAACGAAGAGTAGCTTCCACTTGCCACAACTAGAGAAAGTCCATGCACAGCAACAAAGACCCAGCAGAGCCAAGAATAAATAAATAAACAATTAAAAAAATAAAAGCATGAAGCAAAAGTCAGTAGGCAGAGGAGAGCTTTCAAGTTTAACTCACAGAATTTAGGATGTGCAGAAAGGATACACTAGGATCACACAAAAGGTATGCCACAGCCAGGGAGAAGGCCAAGGCAAAGTGCACTTCCTTACAAGTCCTCCTACAGTAACACTACCAGCTTTTCAGTCACAAGCACACTATTCCTATCACAGCTTACATTACAACACAGGGTTGCTAGAGCATTAAAAAGTCATGTTTTTGAAGAATAAGAATAACACAAGAAAATGCTTATAATGCTAAAGAAGGGAAGAGATAGCATTATTCTAACTGGGTTTCCCAGGTGGCTCAGTGAGTAAAGAATCCACCTGCCAATGTAGGAGACATGGGAGATGCAGGTTTGATTCCTGGGTCAGGAAGATCCCCTGGAGTAGCAAATGGCAACCCATTCCAGTATTCTTGGCTGAGAAACCTCATGGACAGAGGAGCCTGGTGGGCTATAATCCATGGGGTCGCAAAGCATCAGACATGACTGAAGTGATTGAGCATTCTAACTTTAGGAGGAGAGGTATATACACAAATAACAAATTTATGTAAACATTTTTACAAGGAATATTTTACTTTTATAACTGTGTTTAAATATCATTTAAAAAACTGAGGGACTTCCCTGGTGGTCCAGTGGTTATGACTCCATGCTTCCAATCTAGGGGGCATGAGTTTGATCCCTGGTTGGGGAGCCAAGATCCCCACATGCTGTGTGACGTGGCCAAAAAAATATAATTTAAAATAATTTGATAAAAAACTGAAAATAATATACCAGGAGGAATAACTGCTTTCTGGGATAACCTGTTAAAATTAGAGTTCAATCCTCTCTAAATTCCCAAACGCAATTCATAATGTGGATGTGATGGAGCTGTGCTATCATCGGATGCTTGATTCAGCTGGTCTGGCTGGTGTGCCCAGCAGTACCTTCCTCTCTGACCCTTCCACCTGCTCAACTCTGTTAGAAGGTAGCCCAAGAAGACTAGTTTGGTGAACAGTATGGCTCCACAGGGTGAATTTTGGTCACAGACATGTTTTGTGTGGCCTACACAGTATTTCCTAGAAGGTTGAATTAGCTGTCAACATTAAAAAAAAAAAAAAAAAACTACCACAGGAATGGATACTTCACACAGGAATGCAGATTTTCAGCCTCTCTTAAAAGCGCCATGGACTCCCACGGTGCATGGCAGCAATGAACAGGGCAAGTGCTCTCCAGGTCACCACTCTACTCTCTCTCCAACCCTGACCTAAGTGCCAGTTACTTTCTTACTGTACTCCTGCTGTTATTTCTCACAATGGAGTTAGGAAGAAAGGGAAATTCTTCCAGTGAAAATGAAATGTTTCCAGTACCCATGTTATTACAATCAAAGCAAGAAAATAAAATACAGACGAAAAGGGCCCTGTGTTTGAAGAAAAACGCAAACATACTTCCCTGTTGAAATGAAAAAAATATTCCTGTATTTTAATATGTAAATAATACGTGTCTGTGTCAAAAGAATGTGCTAAGTTGCTCAGTCATGTCTGACACTTTGCGACCCCTGGACTGTAGCCTGCTAGGCTCCTCTGTCCATTGGATTCTCCAGGCAAGAATACTGGAGAGGGTTGCCATTTCCTCCTCCAGGGGATCTTCCCGACCCAGGGATCGAACCCATGTCTCTTACACTGGCAAGTAGGTTTTTTACCATTAGCGCCACCTGGGAAGTCAAAAGAATACATAACACAATGTATTTCACTTCTTTACCTTACATGTCTGGATGATGTAAATAGCCTGGATTGTAAAAGTAGCCATTTTCAATTCCTCAAAAAATTAAACAGAATTATCATACAATCCAGCAGTCCCACTTCTGGGTATATACACAAAGAATTGAAACCAGTCTTGAAAAGGCATCTGCACATCCATGTTCACAGCCAAAATACAGAAACAAACTAAATGTTCAGCAATGGATGAATGGATTAACAAAATGCGGTGTATGTATATAACATTGTTCAGCTTTAAAAAAGAAATTCTGACCCATGTGACAACATGGTTGAACCTTGAGGACATTATGCTAAATGAAATAAACCAGTAATAAAAAGACAAATACTGTATGATTCCATTTACACAAGGTACCCAGAACCATCAAATTCATAAGGAGATAATAAAAGGTTGGTGGCCAGGGGCTGGGGGAGGAGGAAATGGCACGCTGTTCTATAATGGGTACAGAGTCCCCATTTTGAAGGATAAAAAGAATTCTGGAGACTGGTTGTACAACTATGTAAAATTGTGTTGTATATATTTTATTACAATTAAAAGATTATTTTAAATAAAAATTAAGTTGTTATATTCCCCTGACAAAATCTCCAATTCTATTTATTGCTCTGTCTTTGTCTTTCTCCTAGCATTAGTTTGTGAAAGAGTTCTAGTTAGTTCCATTTTCTGGTTTTAAATTAGACTAATCAAGATAGGGTACCTCAGAGAGCCTTTTTATCAAAAAGCAAACCTCAAGTATCATTGATGGATGCCACTGATTAAAGGTTATTAAGTAACAGAATATATACATGTTGTTGTTAGATATATTACCATAGACATTACCTGTTAATTGCAAAGGGGGAAAGACTTATCTTTTATTATGGTAAGAAGTGGTGGACAGTATCTTAACAAGTGAACAAACTTGGCATCACTAATTTGGGGGCAACCTAGCATTATGTGCCTCTTGCTGTGGTGCAATATGACATACAGGGTCACCTATGAAGCTCTCTTACCAAAAACATTTCACATGCATCTAATCAAGCCAACAGATCTAACCTCCAGCATACAGGAAATATAGGGGAAATGCAAGGAAACATTTTATAAGAAAACTGAATATGGACTGGGTGTTAGGTATTAGGGACTTATAAATTTTCTGAGTTGTGACAATTTGTTGTTGTTGTTCAGTCACTCAGTCATGTCCAACTCTTTGAAACACCATGGACCGCAGCACGTCAGGCTTCCGTGACCTTCACCATCTCCCAGAGCTGCTCAAACTCATGTCCATTGAGTCAGTGATGCTATCCAACCATCTTATCCTCTGATGTCCCCTTCTCTTCCTGCCTTCAATCTTTCCCAGCATCAGGGCCTTTCTAATGAGTCAGTTCTTCACATCAGGTGGCCAAAATATTGGAGCTTTTACTGTCATTATGAGGGAAATGTCCTTATTATTAGGATATGCATAATGAAGTACTTAGGGGAGTACTATGATGTCTGCAACTTCCTTTCAAATAATTCAGCAAAAAGTGTGTGTGTGTGGGTGGGTGGGTGGGTAGGTATGCATATGTGTATATATATATATGTAAGTAGATAAAGCAAATATGACTAAACTTTGAGTGATTTAATCCAGGTGAGTAGGTTCTATTCATTGTTGTGTTCTTTCAACTTTTCTGTATGTTTGACATTCCCTGGTGGCTCAGAAGGTAAAGAATCTGCCTGCAATGCAGATGTGGGTTTGATCCTTGGGTTGGGGAGATCCCCTGGAGGAAGGCATGGCAACCGACTCCAGTATTCTTGCCTGGAGAATACCTGTGGAAAGAGGAGCCTGGAAGGCTACAGTCCATGGGGTTGCAAAGAGTCAGACACGACTGAGCGACTAAGCACAGCACAGCACAGTTAGGGAAAATTATAAAGAAAGAATAAAAGTGAGTCTCTCCCTTTTAAGAACCTATTAAAAAATTTCCCATTATATACTGTACTACTAGTAGTCTTGGACGAGGACGTGGGAGAGGTAAGGAGCAAGGTCCTTACATCCAAGGTAAGGAACAGCAGCTGTGCTTTGCTGGAGCAGCTGTGAAGAGATACCCCACATCCAAGGTAAGAGAAACCCAAGTAAGATGGTAGGTGTTGTGAGACGGCATCAGAGGGCAGACACACTGAAACCATAATCACAGAAAACTAGCCAATCTGATCACATGGACCACAGCCTTGTCTAACTCAATAAAACTAAGCCATGCCATGTGGGGCCACCTAAGATGGGCAGGTCATGGTGGGGAGGTCTGACAGAATGTGGTCCACTGGAGAAGTGAATGGCAAACCACTTCAGTATTCTTGTCTTGAGAACCCCATGAACAGTATGAAAAGGCAAAAAGACAGGACACTGAAAAAGGAACTCCCCAGGTCAGTGGGTGCCCAATATGCTACTGGAGATCAGTGGACAGATAACTCCAGAAAGAATGAAGGGATGGAGCCAAAGCAAAAACAATACCCAGTTGTGGATGTGACTGGTGATAGAAGCAAGGTCCGATGCTGTAAATACCAATATTGCATAAGAACCTGGAATGTTAGGTCCATGAATCAAGGCAAATTGGAAGTGGTCAAACAAGAGATGGCAAGAGTGAACGTCGACATTCTAGGAATCAGCGAACTAAAATGGACTGGAATGGGTGAATTTAACTCAGATGACCATTATATCTACTACTGTGGGCAGGAATCCCTTAGAAGAAATGGAGTAGCCATCATGGTCAACAAGAGAGTCTGAAATGCAGTACTTGGATGCAATCTCAAAAACGACCGAATGATCTTTGTTCGTTTCCAAGGCAAACCATTCAATATCACAGTAATCCAAGCCTATGCCCCAACCAGTAATGCTGAAGAAGCTGAAGTGGAACGGTTCTATACAGACCTACAAGACCTTTTAGAACTAACACCCAAAAGAGATGTCCTTTTCACTATAGGGGAGTGGAATGCAAAAGTAGGAAGTCAAGAAACACCTGGAGTAACAGGCAAATTCAGCCTTGGAATATGGAATGAAGCAGGGCAAAGGCTAATAGAGTTCTGCCAAGAGAACACATTGGTCATAGCAAACACCCTTTTCCAACAACACAAGAGAAGACTCTACACATGGACATCACCAGATGGTCAACACCAAAATCAGATTGATTCCATTCTTTGTAGCCAACGATGGAAAAGCTCTATACAATCAGCAAAAACAAGACCGAGAGGTGACTGTGGCTCAGATCATGAACTCCTTATTGCCAAATTCAGACTTAAATTGAAGAAAGTGGGGAAGACCACTAGACCATTCAGGTATGACCTAAATCAAATCCCTTATGATTATACAGTGGAAGTGAGAAATAGATTTAAAGGGACTAGATCTGGTAGATAGCCTCATGAAATATGGACAGAGGTTCATGACAGTGTACAGGAGACAGGGATCAAGATTATCCCCATGGAAAAGAAATGCAAAAAAGCAAAACTGCTGTCTGGGGAGGACTTACAAATAGCTGTGAAAAGTGAGAAGCGAAAAGCAAAGGAGAAAAGGAAAGATATAAGCATCTGAATGTAGAGTTCCAAAGAATAGCAAGAAGAGATAAGAAAGCCCTCCTCAGCGATCAAGGCAAGAAAACAGGAAAACAACAGAATGGGAAAGACTAGAGATCTCTTCAAGAAAATTAGAGACACCAAGGGAACATTTCATGCAAAGATGGGCTCGATAAAAGACAGAAATGGTCTGGACCTAACAGAAGCAGAAGATATTAAGAAGAGGTGGCAAGAATACATGGAAGAACTGTACAAAAAGATCTTTATGACCAAGATAATTACGATGGTGTGATCACTCACCTAGAGCCACACATCCTGGAATGTGAAGTCAAGTGGGCCTTGGAAAGCATCACTATGAACAAAGCTAGTGGAGGTGATGGAATTCCAGTGGAGCTATTTCAAATCCTGAAAGATGATGCTGTGAAAGTGCTGCACTCAATATGCCAGCAAATTTGGAAAACTCAGCAGTGGCCACAGGACTATAAAAGGTCAGTTTTCATTCCAATTCCAAAGAAAGGCAATGCCAAAGAATGCTCAAACTACCACACAGTTGCACTCATCTCACATGCTAGTAAAGTAATGCTCAAATTTCTCATCTCACATGCTAGTAAAGTAATGCTCAAATTTTTCCAAGCCAAGCTCCAGCAGTATAGGAACCATGAACTTCCAGATATTCAAGCTGGTTTTCAAAAAGGCAGAGGAACCACAGATAAATTACCAACATCCACTGGATCATCAAAAAAGTGAGAGTTCCAAAAAAACATCTATTTCTGCTTTACTGACTATGCCAAAGCCCTTGACTATATGGATTACAATAAACTGTGGAAAATTCTGAAAGAGATGGGACTACAGACCACCTGACCTGCCTCTTGAGAAACCTATATGCAGGTCAGGAAGCAACAGTTAGAACTGGACATGGAACAACAGACTGATTCCAAATCGGGAAAGGAGTACATCAAGGCTGTATATTGTCACCCTGCTTATTTAACTTGTGTGCAGAGTACATCATGAGAAACGCTGGGCTGGAAGAAGCACAAGATGGAATCAAGATTGCCGGAAGAAATATCAATAACCTCAGATATGCAGATAACACCACCCTTATGGCAGAAAGTGAAGAGGAACTAAAAAGCCTCTTGATGAAAGTGAAAGAGGAGAGTGGAAAAGTTGGCTTAAAGCTCAACATTCAGAAAACGAAGATCATGGCATCTGGTCCCATCATTTCATGGGAAATAGACGGGAAACAGTGGAAACAGTGTCGGACTTTATTTTGGGGGGGCTCCAAAATCACTGCAGATGGCAATTGCAGCCATGAAATTAAAATATGCTTACCCCTGGAAGGAAAGTTATGACCAACCTAGATAGCATATTCAAAAGCAGAGAGATTACTTTGCCAACAAAGGTCTGTCTAGTCAAGGCTATGGTTTTTCCAGTGGTCATGTATGGATGTGAGGGTTGGACTGTGAAGAAAGCTGAGTGCCAAAGAATTGATGCTTTTGAACTGTGGTGTTGGAGAAGACTCTTGAGCGTCCCTTGGACTGCAAGGAGATCCAACCAGTCCATTCTGAAGGAGATCAGTGCTGGGTGTTCTTTGGAAGGAATGATGCTAAAGCTGAAACTCCAATACTTTGGCCACCTTATGTGAAGAGTTGACTCATTGGAAAAGACTCTGATGCTGGGAGGGATTGGGGGCAGGAGGATAAGGGGATGACAGAGGATGAGATGGCTGGATAAAATCACCGACTGGATGGACATGAGTTTGAGTAAACTCCAGGAGATGGTGATGGACAGGGAGGCCTGGCATACTGCGATTCCTGGGGTTGCTAAGAGTCGGACACGACTGAGCAACTAAACTGAACTGAACTAGTAGTCTTATTTAATATTACAAACTTAAGTGATTAACATAGGATAAAAAGTTATAGGAACAACAACAAAAAAAACACCCGAAGTTTATATAGAATACTGGAAGTTAATATAACAAAATGTTAACAGTGATATTTCTAGTTAGTGCAATTACTGGATATTCTTCTTCTTTATATATTTTCTCAATATTTTGTAGTATATCTTTTAATTTTTATAATGTTAAAGTGATCAATCCAAAGAAATGGAGAAAAACAACAAAATGGGAATGACCAGAGATCTCTTCAAGAAATTTAGAGATACCAAGGGAACATTTCATGCAAAGATGGGCTCAATAATGGACAGAAATGGTAGGGACCTAACAGAAGCAGGAGATATTAAGAGGAGGTGGCAAGAATACACTGAAGAACTATACAAAAAAGATCTTCATGACCCAGATAACCACGATGGTGTGATCACTCACCTAGAGTCAGACATCCTGGAGTCCAAAGTCAAGTGGGTCTTACGAAGCATCACTACAAACAAAGCCAGTGGAGGTAACAGAATTCCAGTTAAGCTATTTCAAATCCTAAAAGATGATGCTGTGAAAGTGCTGCACTTTATATGCCAGCAAATTTGGAAAACTCAGCAGTGGCCACAGGACTGGAAAAAGTCAGTCTTCATTCCAATCCCAAAGAAAGGCAATGCCAAAGAATGTTCAAACTACCGCACAACTGCATTCATCTCACATGCTAGCAAAGTAATGCTCAAAATTCTCCAAGCTAGGCTTCAACAGTACATGAACCAAGAACTTCCAGATGTTCAAGCTCGATTTAAAACAGCCAGAGGAACCAGAAATGAAATTGCCAACATGTACTGGATCATAGGAAAAACGTGAAAATTCCAGAAAAAAATCTGCTTCTGCTTCATTGACTACGCTAAAGCCTTTGACTGTGTGGATCACAACCAGCTGTGGAAAATTCTGAGAGAGATGGGAATACCAGTGCACCTCACCTGCCTCCGGAGAAATCTGCATGCAGGTCAGGAAGTAACAGTTAGAACTGAACATGGAGCACAAGACTGGTTCCAAATTGGGAAAGGAGTACGTCAAGGCTGTATATTGTCACCCTGATTATTTAACTTCTATGCAGAGAACATCATGCAAAATGCTGGGCTGGATGAAGCACAAGCTACAATCAAGATTGCCAGGAGAAGTATCAATAACCTCAGATATACGGATGATACCACCCTTATGGCAGAAAGTGAAGAGGAACTAAAGAGGCTTTTGATGAGAGTGAAAGAGGAGAGTGAAAAAGCTGGCTTAAAACTCAACATTCAGAAAACGAAGATCATGGCATCTGGTCCCATCACTTCATGGCAAGTAGATGGGGAAACAATGGAAACAGTGACAAATTTTATTTTCTTGGGCTCCAAAATCAATGCAGATGGTAACTGTAGCCATGAAATTAAAAGACACTTGGTCCTTGGAAGAAAAGCTATGACCAACCTAGACAGCATATTAATAAAGCACAGACATTACTTGCTAGTGGAATTATTGGATATTTTTCTTCTTCATATATTTTCTCAATATTTAATAGTATATCTTTTAACTTTTATAATGTTAAAGTGATCAATCCAAAGAAATCGAGAAAAACAATAGAATGGGAATACTAGAGATCTGTTCAAGAAAATTAGAGGTACCAAGGGAAGAGTCGTATACGACTGAACGACTTCACTTTCACTTTTCACTTTCATGCATCGGAGAAGGAAATGGCAACCCACTCCAGTATTCTTGCCTGGAGAATCCCAGGAGCTGGAGAGCCTGGTGGGCTGCCGTCTGGGGCCGCACAGAGTCGGACACAACTGAAGCGACTTAGCAGCTGTAGCAGCAAGGGAGCATTTCACGCAAAGATGGGCACAATATGCCCATCATATTGTGGTTCCTTTTGAGGTTCAAGAAGGAGAGGATATATGTATACCTATGTCTGATTCATGTTGAGGTTTAACAGAAAACAACAAAATTCTGTAAAGCAATTATCCTTCAATTTAAAAATAAATAAAATTTTTTTTTAAAAGCAGAGACATTACTTTGCCAACAAAGGTCCATATCATCAAAGCTATGGTTTTTCCAATAGTCATGTACGGATGTGAGGGTTGGACCATAAAGAAAGCTGAGTGCAGAAGAATTGATGCTTTTGAACTGCGGTGTTGGAGAAGACTTTTGAGAGTCCCTTGGACTGCAAGGAGATCAAACCAGTCTATCCTAAAGGAGATCAGTCCTGAATATTCATTGCAAGCACTAGTGCTGAAGCTGAAATTCCAATGCTTTGGCCATCTGATGTGAAGAACTGACTCATTAAAAAATACCCTGATGCTGGGAAGATTGAAGGCAGGAGGAGAAAGGGACAATGGAGGATGAGATGGCTGGATGGCATCATTGACTCAATGGACATGAGTTTGAGTAAACTCTGGGAGTTGGTGATGGACAGGGAGGCCTGGTGTGCTGCAGTCCATGGTGTCACAAAGAGTCGGACACAACTGAGCGACTAAACTGAACTGAAAGACAACTGATAAGTTTTAGTCCTTTCAAAGGTGATAAGGAGCTTCTTACCCTCTTATCTTTGGGCAGTTATCAAGAATCTTACATAGTATAAGGTGACAATTCACAATTTTATGCCTTTACATTAAAGGTCTTCTTCACAAATTCCAGGTGTAAAGAATAATACCAAGAGTACTCACCCTCCACAAACCCCGGGTACCCTCTTGTTGGTATATATCAATGAAGCTGCCAATCATGCTGCCTTGGAACAAGCTTCCTTGAGCCTGCATTCGAATCTAAAATCAGAAGAGGTGCACATTTTGTTTTGCCAGAGAACCAAAATGAAACGTTTCACTCATTTAAAATAAAGAAAACAGTATTTGGGAATTATAAAAAAAAATCAGCCTGCTATTATGATGAAATTAATGACTTAAGCTATGTATAGAAAGCATTATTTGTGTCAAAGTATATTTTATAAAGATGATTTTCATCAGCCTCACATTCTTCATACTAAGTCCATCATTTCTGGATTTGGAAGAAAATTGGGGGAAAAAAAAGAACATGTACTCAGAGAGGATTGAAAAGAATCCATTTAAACTATGATTAGTTTAGTGAAAAACTAGAAACAACCTACATGTTCAAAAATAACAAAGGATTAGTTGCATAAAGTATGAAACATCCATTTAATGGAGTAGTATGCAGCCATAAAATTTGATTGTAGAATAATATTTGTGGATATTTGAAAATGTCAACAATTAACTGCTAGATAGAAAAAGCAGGTTGCAAAGCAGTATGTATGGCATATTATTTTTATCAAAAATGTGTAAACTTAAAAATAACCATATGCACAACCAAATGTTGAGGGTAGCTTAAGTTTAAGTGATGAAGCCGCAAATGGGCATATCTCTTTTGTGTTTTTCCTGCCTTCCACTTTTTGCTATACTGAACATGCATTATTTATTGAGGTGTAAAAAGCAGGGCAGGGGAGTTTTAAAATATAATCTAATGCTCACAAGACCTCACATTGAGTTTTACTTGTAAAAAGCATGACACTGTACTCTGCAAAGTAGCCTCTGAGAAGCACAAGAAAGGGGAGATAACATTGACAGGCCATGTGAAAGATTTGGTACAATTCACCACTGAGAGCACACACAGATCATAGTAGTCAGCCACTAAATTCTACTGGACCAAATTCAGGCCTGACTTTCATGAAGCACAACTCTAGGTTTTAATAAATGTTCTTGGTAAGTCATGGTACAGCAATATGTTTTTATGTGGAAAGTCAATTGCTACTACTAAGAGTGTAGAAATAAAACCTAAACCATATTAAAATGAAATAGAAACTATCACAAAGACACACTGAAACCATAAATATCCTATGGTAAATAGAGGACTTCTTTATGGAGGTAATTCCTGAGCAGGGTTGGGATGACATTGAGGTAAGTGTGGCACTTTCCTCAGCCACAGAATGTAGCAGGGGGGTGTAAAAAAAAAAACAAAAAACCAAAACCTCAGAAATTCAGATAAATGATATTTCAATGCAATATTTTTTAAAATAAAAATGAATGCACAAAAACCTACGATGAACCAATCATCAAAACCGTAACTAAAGACAGGATCCAACAGGGCAGGATTAACATAAGCAAGTGAGATGGATTGTACAAAATATGGCTATTTTGTTTCATCATGAATTTTTTGCACTCATTTAAATTTTTAAAAAAGATTGCATAAAATGTTATTTCCTCTTGATTATTGAGGGTTTTTTTTGGCACATCTTTACATTTTGCACCCAAGCGGAGTATCTCACTTGTGTTGTCCTAGTCCTGACCCTGTTTCTGAGCTGTCTTGAAGGACAAATTCGTGAGGAAAGGGGGGGAAATCATTGCAGGCAAAAAGAGAACTACATGCACACAGGCAAGAAAGCAGCACATAGTTCAGAGAACCCTTTAAGGATAAGTGAAAGGATTAAACAGATCAACAGTGATTATAACTCCTAATAAGATTGTGACTACACTGGTCCCCCACTCCCTGGGACCACTCACCACTCAGCCCTACCTAAGTATAAGAAAGGAAAAGGCAGACTATAGCATTCGTCAGTGGTTGCAACTGTACCAGACAGGTCAGAGGGACAGAAAACTGAAGTGAATCTGAAAAGCACATTCTAACAAGTGTAATTACATGGCAAATATTTTAGAGTTTTAGGATACAGTCAGTTATCTTTCGGAGAAGGCAATGGCACCCCACTCCAGTACTCTTGCCTGGAAAATCCCATGGATGGAGGAGCCTTGTAGGCTGCAGTCCATGGGGTCGCTAAGAGTCGGATACGACTGAGCGACTTCACTTTCACTTTTCACTTTCATGCATTGAAGAAGGAAATGGCAACCCACTCCAGTGTTCTTGCCTGGAGAATCCCAGGGACGGGGGAGCCTGTTGGGCTGGTGTCTATGGGGTCGCACAGAGTCAGACACCACTGAAGTGACTTAGTGGCTTAGCAGCAGTTATCTTTAAAAATACTTGGTCTGTATACTCTAAAGTGATATAAAAATTCAGTAGGTAAAATTTTCTCAATTCAATCCAGAAATATCATCAACCACCACTGATTTCTTTCATGTGTTTTTCAAGTCACTCTCTCAGTTCTCAAAACTCTCTGAATCACAACAGATGCCCTTTCCACTTAACCTAGCCACCTGTGGTTTCAAATAAATAAAGTATATGTTCTCCTACTTTTTTTCCCCCACATTTCCCCTAAAATAATTTTTTAAAACTTGGGATCTTCTTATACATTTTAATCATATATTTAGTAATTTTAATTATCATAAGTTTAAATGAGTTAATAAGTTGGAAATGTTTACCACTCTATCTCAAATATAAGATATAGATTGATACTATTAGATCAAATTCAATTATTAGATTAAATAAAATAGAGACTGATATTACTGATATAATTAAATAAATGTTTCATTTTGTGTTCTGATAAATACTGAAAGAAATCCAGTTATATTGTAAAAAATTCAGTACCACTAACCTATAATGTTCTGGTCCTGAATTCAGAATATCTCAACATAAGCCAAAATATATAATTTTAAAGCCAAATCTCATCCTTAATAGAAATATGGATAAGACAGGAAAAGACATCAACATTATAGACTTAAGAGGTTTCTCTTAAGTCTCTTAAGAGGTTTCTCTTAAAGGAGGTTTCTCTAAAACTATATTTCAGTGTATCCCTTTGTTTGATATTCCAGGTTACACTACAGGTCGATATACCATACTAAGATTTGGGATGGGTGGGGGAATATAATATGCCTTTCTCTTTTAAAGTAGGGAAAGGGTTGTTATAAACATAAGTTCATTTTTAGATCAGTTTTTGAGAAGGGTATAAAGAAAGTAAGGGATCTGGAAATTGATTCCCTTAAAATTGCATAGCTCTTGGAAAGAAGATCTGGAAATTGATTCCCTTAAAATTGCATAGCTCTTGGAAAGAACATTTAAAGGTTTGCATACTTTATAGTCTGAAGACCAATGGATTAAAGCATATCATAATAAACTGACTACTATTTACTGAGCATCTACTACCTACCATGTTTACACATGATAGTTTACATATATTATCTTTAATTCTTAACAACTTTATGTATTATATACTGAATTATCTTCATTTTACAAATGAGAAAACTGAGGCTTAAAGCAGTTAAGTGATCTGCCCAAGGTTTTATAGCTGGCAAGTGACACAGTAGGGATTTGTGACCAAATCTGATACAAAGCTCATGTCTTTTTGCTTCACACTGAACACACCCAATGCAACCAGACTTTTCTTACCTTCAGCACATCAGTGGGATTGGCTATAGCAGAAGATATCACTCCTGACACTACTCCACATATCATATTAATTAAAAGAGTTTCATCTGTAAAAAGGAACAAGAAAAAGAAAAGTCTGCTTATAGGAGAGTTTCTGAAAAAAGAGTACTGAGCTATCAGAGGAAGGGAACCATGGTCAGAAAAATGACCGTAGGAATGAACTACAAAGCTTATGAAAATAAAGAAACTCAAATATTTCTAGGTTCCAAATGAGTACTGAAACAAAAAATTTGTAAAACATAGATTATTTTAAAATATTTCTAAAATACACTGGAATATATCCTATTATTCTATATAACTGCCAATATTCCATATAAATTCAGGAAGTGCAAATAGCACTTTAATCACTTCAAACATCTAAAGAAAAAAATTTAAGTCTCTTTCTAGAGAATAATCAACTCTATAGACTCAGAACCAAATATTAAAAAATAAAATCTTATGTCTAATAGAAAAAAATTTCCTAAATACTAGTTTTAATTGGCCTTGATAGCTACTAGCGTCTATTTATTTACAGAAGATTTCTGTAGTTAAATGTGAAAAACTAGTCATTTGGAACTAAATTCTCTCAGCTAGAAAAAAGAACAAAGAAACCAGAGCATATTATTCTAAAATTCAATCTTCACCCTGCCTCCTCACCATGAAAAGCATACGAAGAGAAAGTAGGTAAACCCAAGTGAAGAAAATGTGAGAGGAAATTATTTCAGGACTAGAAGACTTCAGGATCCTCAAAGAAGAGGCTTCAGAAAAAGCTGAGTTAGAAAATAAAGCAATTCAAAGGACATTACTAACCGAAAGGCTCTCCAGCTGTCCCCAACTATGCAACAGCCTCAGGCCTGTAGTAAAATAATCATTTTAGTACAGTATTTAGCTGAAAAAGCTATAGCAGCAAATAGACATATGGTAATGTTGAATGTGGGTTAAGATGAGCATATTTTATGTATATATAAAACCATTCTATCTAACCAAAGCTTATCAAAATCCACAGCTAGAGGATTCCTTATAGTTGAAGTTCTCTTATAGATGAGGACAGCATTAATTTTCTCAACAAGTTTGTTCCATGTCCTCCTTCTGATGACCAGAAGCCTTTTTTTGTTTGACAGGAAAAGGGACAAACTTGAAGAGCAGATCCCTCAAACCTATAGTGGGATTAATCTCAAATCAGTACAAGCTTACTTTGACCTTGCAATGACTGTTATCTATTCTCAGACACCCCATGATTAACACTTCTCACTAAGCATAATTTCAACAATCCCTCTGAGTGTTATCTCAAAAGAGGATGAGGAGTCTACACTGACCTTCTAAACGTTCTACAAATAATCTCTTCAAGCTCTGGTAAATGCCAATTTTAATGGTGCCATATGATGCCTGTCTTAGTAAAGCAGGAGCGATTCTGCCAAAGAGAAGGAAAGAAAAAAAAGTTATCCTTATCATATACTTGCAGATTATACATATCTAGACTGCCTATTCACTTCCATCACCAGCCTCATTCCATAAAAACAGCAAAATAGGCATTGTTTTCAAGTATCCATGGAACATGCACCGAGAGAGCATATTTGGGTCATAAAACAAACCTCAAAAAATTTAAAATAATTGATATTATATACAGTATGTTCTCTCACCATAATTAAACTGGAATTAAACTGGAAATCAGTAGGGTAAGGAAAACCCACAAACACTTGGAAATTATATGGTACTTCTAAACAATCCTTGGGTGACATTGGTGTATTTTTTAAACACATAAAATTGAATGAAAATGAAATTTCAACCTTTTAAAATATGTGGGATGCAGCCAAAGCAGTGCTGAGAGAGAAATTTATAGCACAAAATGCTTACATTAGAAAAGAGGGAGAGTCTCAAAATCAATAATCTAAGTTCCTACCCTCATGAAACAAGAAAAAAGAAGAGCAAAGTGAACCCAAAGCAAGCAGAAGGAAGTAAACAATAAATGGCATAAGTTAATAAAATTGAAAACAGGAAAATAGAGAAAAATCAATGAAACAAAAAGTTATTTTGAAAAAAGTCAACAAAAGTAATAAACCTCTAGTAAGAGCCATGGTAGTAACAGGAGAAAAACAGTAAGTCATCAATATCAGGAATGACATGGGGAATAGCACTACAACCCTACAGTCATTAGAAGAATGGTGGCCCAGTGGTAAAGAATCCACCTGCAATGCAGGAGACCTGGGCTTGATCCCTGGGTTGGGAAGGTCCCTTGGGAGAAGGGAGTGGCTAATATTCTTGCTTGGATAATCCCATGGACAGAGGAGCCTAGCGGGCTATAGTCCATGTGGTTTCAAAAGAGTTGGACATGATTTAGTGACTCAAAAACAACAATAAACAACCTTATGCTATAAATCCAACAACTTAGAAGAAATGCATTAATTCTTTGATAACCACAAACTACCAAAATTCAATCAATATGAAACAGATAATCCAAATAATCTCATAACATCTAAAACATTTTTATTTATAATTTAAAAGTTTCCAAAAAGGAAATCTCTAGGCCCAGATAATTTCACTAGGGAATTCAATCAAACATTTAATAAATTAACATCAATCTTATACAATCTCTTCCAGAAAACAGAAGAGGGAACACGTCTCAACTTATTTTATGTAGCTAGTATTACCCTGATAACAAAACCAGAAAAAAACAGTACAGAAAAGGAAAACTACAACCCAATATCTATCATGAACTTAGATACGAAAATCTTTAACAAAATATTAGCAAATTAAATCCAGTAATACAGAAGAAGTATACACTATTACCTGCTTCAAAGCTTTTTTTTTTTTTTAAATCCATCTTAATTCCTAGCAGTTGCAGATACAACTTTAATCTTATCCAGGAGACACCAGAGCCAAGATTTCACTCTATTTAAGTTCTGCTTATTAACTGGAAACATTCTCACTCATACCTCCTTTGAGATTCTTCCATATTGCAGAATTAAACTTTAGCAGTTATAAATAGAAAGACAGCAGCAGTTCAAACAGTTAAGATTTTAAAATGACAAAACATGCATATTTCTGACTTTATTGCTTGCTATCTGAAGAAAATATCTTGTGATTATCTGTGCCGATGAAAGAACAAGGTGAAACACATGATCCATGACTCATTTGCTTCAGGATATAATTCTTGATTTTTTCCCCAAGTAAATTATCTTTGAAATTAAGTCCAACATAAGTTAATAATAAAATTGATATCCATTCCCAGAGCAATGAACTGGGACCCTAGATGCAGAAGTGAACTAGTAAATTGGCAGCAGATTAAACAACACAGTGGACAATAAGCCACCAATTTATGAATAATCAAAAGATGATTTCCCCCCCAAAAAATGACGGGTCTCCCTCTCTCTTAGTCTTCATTTTCCGTTTAAACTGCCAGAATAGTATTTAAGTCAGGATTTGGCAACTCAGGAAGAATATCACAGAAATATATACTGTCAATTATATTCATGGTGGCTATGGACGACTCTCAGGGAAAAAAAGGAGAAAGCCAGGGCTACACTGAGATATCTATTTTTAAAATGTATCACTTATAGCCAAATAAACACAAAATCCAAAGTTCAAGATTTACAAGCAAGTGAAATATAAATTGGCACATCAATACTGAATTACATTTTGTGACAGCATGGATGGGACAGGAGTTTGGGGGCAAATGGATACATGTATATGTATGGCTGAGCCCCTTTACTGTTCACCTAAAACTATCACAACACTGTTAATCAGCTATACTCCAATATAAAACAAAAAGTTTATAAAATATTGAATTACAAGTTGAAATGGTGAATATAAAGGGCACAAACTATCGAACGCTGAACTACATGGCTTCTCAAAAAATTATTTCTATTCATGATGTAAGGCAAGAATCCATTCTCACCCTGAATATAGAGCCAAAACACCTTCTTCTTTATAGATTCGGAACAAGGCATGAAACATTCCTCGGTATTTTATCTCTTTGAAGCGGACATCTATACTTTGGCCTTGAACTTGAAGTCGCGTTTTGGTCAGGTCCACAGGGAAAGTTCCTATGAAGTAACACACTCATTTATAAGTTTTTCCAGAGAGTCATAGTTAAATTTTGGATGATTCAGGCCAATGGTAATTTTTAAAACATAAGGCAAAGTCCTTTTTATAACAGCTAGATCGTCACTAAAATATTACTATCAGAGGACAAGGGCTGTATATGATAAAGTGAAATGTACTATATCTAGGCAGCAGGATTTGATCCACAGTGTAACTGAAACTATGATATAATAAAGTGCTTTAGCACAGTCCTAACACACTATAAATGCAAAATAACTTACATGCTGTTTTAATTTCATCTTAACATACAATCTGGCAATTATCTGTCTCTTCCTTCTGCTCCACCTCCCACCTCATCTCCCCACTTCCCCCTCATAAAATCTCCACAAATTTTTGTAAAGAAGACAGGAAAGCATGGCATCGCTGCTCCACATACTTTTAAATACTGTTACAAAGTTTTGTGGGTTTTTCTTTTATCTGTTTATAAGAAACAGTTTTCTAGCATTATGAAAGATAATGGTAAAGTCCTAAACAGGACTAAATAGCCTACTCATCTGGTTCCTTAGGTAATTCAGGAGTAACCAGCACAGTGTTTAGCAGGAAAATTTCTTTAACCAAACTTCTTTCTCTTATTATATCAACACAGACAAAGTAGTCATTATATTGGCAAAATGTTTCAAGGACTATTTCAAGGTCTAAAACTAACACAGTGATTATGCAACTCTGGTCACTGATGGCCCTGATATCATAACACCAGAGTTCATGACAAGAAAGTCAAGAAAAGCTAGTGGGGTCACTTAACAATTTAGGAAAGAGAATCTGGAAAATGAAAAACAATCTAAAAGTACTTCAAAGTTAAAATCAAAAAGAGAAGAATCTGGTTTGATCTTGTTGGTCTATTTTCTTCCAAAATGGGAAAGAGGTTTGAAAACAAGGAGTTTGAACACTTACTAAGAAATTTATGAACAACTTAGCACAAAGGAAAGGCCATTAGTATAAGAATATAGCAGAAACCGCTATCTTACCAAACTCCTCTATATGTTCATGCACACTTCTTAAGCCTAGCAAATTAAATCATTAAACCACCAAAATAGAGTCCTAAGTTTGACTTTTCTTAACATCACTTACAGTAGTAGTACTTTCCCAGAAAATATTACTTGATAGCATTGAGGCAAGTTTTTTTTCTTATTTTTAATTGAAGGATAATTACAGTATTGTGTTGGTTTCTGGATGATCCATGTTGATGTACGAGACAACAGTTTTTAAAACAAATAGGGCAAGCTTCTTTTTCTCCACTTTTTACCAAAAATAACATTACCATATCTATACCCTAAAGGAGCAGATATGTCAGTTTCCACATTCTTACCAAACTCAGCAACAATAGAGGCAAGGCCGCCATATACAAAGGGTTTCCAATTCAGACCAGACATCTCATGGCTTACAGTGGCACTTTTCTGGTGCTAAAAATAAACACAAATCAGAACAAGGCACAAGAGTGAGGAGCACCTGTCAGTGTATGATCACAACTTAGAGCAAACAAAACGGACATAGAGAAAAACCCTACCATGTGGAATGACACAAAATGAAGGCTCCTGTTTTATGTGATAGATGACCGTGAATGTGTTCTTTACTGCCTTTCTGTAGGGGTAAGTGTGCGATTTACTCAAATGTCAACCTGTGCACTTCACGTTATCTAGTTTCTTTAGTGTTTTATCCCCATCCCACCCAAAGAAGAGGTTTCAGTCCACCTAGCACACCCAACTTAGACATTCAACTAGACAATTACAACTGAAGGAATCTGGAGTTTAAATTACATAGGCTGAGGCATCTCATAAAAGCAGTTCATGGTATTGTTAGCTTGATTCAGGTGCAAAGCACAGACTGGCATCACTACCCTCTCATATTCTTAGCCCTCTCATCTCTCCACTAAACTTTATTTCATCTAGCTACTTTCCAGCTACACAAAACCTCCTCACACTAGGCCCAGGCCAAGTTAAGCACCTTTTCACCTTCCTTTGTTTCTTTGAGGAATGACAGCAACATGGATGATGTCTCTCTTCTCTCTGACATTTAACATATATCCATCTAGTGAATCTCCTTGTCCCTGTCCTTTTAAAGCACATAAATACAAATGCTGTTTCTCTTTGATATTTGAGTTCTTTAACAAAGTATTCTACTCCCAGTCCTCCTTACCTCCCTCCCCCTCCTGCCCCCAATAGACCTGTCACCTTCAATCTTTTCAGCCTATTTTCTTTTCCTGCCACTCCCAGCTATTTCTCTCTGGAATTTTATTTTCCCCACAGCTCTGCTTTCTCCATGAGTGGTTCTCAAATTTTAATGGGCACCAGAATCACCCAGAAGGCAGATTAAAACACAGATTGTTGGGTCTTACTCCTGCAAGTTTTTGATTGGTGGTCTGGGTCTGGCCTGAGAACGTGAAAATTTGCAAACAATGCTGATACTTTCAAGCTTTAAGACCTACTGCTCTAGGCCTTGCCTACTAAATTCTGGTCCAGCTGGAAGCTATTTTCTTAGGATGGCTTCTCAGATTTCTCTTAAATATTCCTTTTTTCAGATCTTCAAGGTCTGCCTACTATTGAATTTCAAAAGCAACTTCAATTGGTCTTTGGCCAGGAATGAGGATTCAAAAAGTTAGACTTGCCTAGGTTTAAATCCTGGCACCACCACTTATTAATTCTGTGACCTCGGGCAAGTTATTTAACCACGTGTCCCTGAGTTTGCTGAATTGTAAAATGGGGATGATAATAATAAGTACTGTATTATAGGATTGTTGTGAAAATTAAATAAAACATATAAAACTCTTAGAAAAAGTACCTGGCACCTAATTCAAAAACTATTTGTTAACATTATTACATTTTTTGAATAGTTAAGTACTCAAATATATATCTTTTAACAGATAATACTTACTGCCCACTTCCCCTACTGCCCAATCTGGGATTAGCACTGAATTGACAGTCTCTTTTAAGAGGAGACAAGGTTTTGCTTTGTTTCCGCATAAGGAATCCTCTGTAGCTAAGGACAGAAAAACAACTTTCCAGAAAGGATAGCTAACATGCAGACAAATGTTTAAGAGGCCACAAAAATAATTATGGAAACTTCCTTTCATGCATAGTATGATCAGCCAGTCCATCTGACATACAGAGTCGGCAATACATAGCTCTTTTGGAGGAAAACTGCTTAAAAGAATTCTAAAAAGCAAAGTAGGAATAAGCACTTTAAATATCAGCTGCAGCTTGAAAGAAGAGTCTTGAGTACTAAATACTACCTAATCAACATTTTCAGTTATGCCCATATTTTAAGACTACAAATAATAGCAACACATGACACACACAATGAAAGGGTAGACATGGAAAAGCAAGGAACCGGCATATCCCTTTTCTAAGTTTAGGGGAGGGGGAATGCCCTTTCCATTCACTAATTTAGAGATTTCCCCAAACAGTCAAATATTTCAAAAGGCAGCTATGCTTCTCTCGAAAGCTCTCTCTTTATAACTTCTTTCAACTCTTCATTATAGAAGAAGCCTGACTTGACTACCTGCTACCCAGCCTTTTAATAAAGATGTACTCAGGGTTCAGAGAATACTAGCAATGGAGTTAAAGGCACGCGGCAAAGTCACAGCAGGGAGCAGAAAGACCAGTCACAATCTCTGGTCAGTTAGCCAAGTAGTTCTTTAATGAAATTTTCACATTTCTGAATTGAAATAAAGAAAATAAGGGCACCAAGTGCCTTTTTTCAGCTAAAAATGTATCTCATGTAAAGGACTATTAGATCATGTTCTTCCTACTCCTAGAGCATTTTTCAAAAATCACCTTTCTTTTATGAAATGTAATAGCTGGTAGTTGATTTTGTTTAGTGTTCTTATTTGGCCAAATAAGACTGGCTACCCTAATTTGTGCTGCCTCCCCACACTTTCATTTCAATTTTACTAGTCCATGAAGACTATAAGTCTGGGACCACTGCCATCTTCCCGCTCCCATCTGATAGTAAACTTTCTTTCCCTCCAATGCAGGGAAAGAATCTTGTTATGAAGAAATCCTGTATCATCTTTAAGTCTGATTTTAGACATTCCCTCCTCATACTGAGCCAAAAGTCTGTCTTCCTCTAGTTTTTATTCATATTTTGGAGGCAGTATGAACAATTTATTCTTTTCCCTTAGGGGAGTCCTTCAAACAGTTAAAGACAGCTACCATTTTCCTCCTACATCTTATTTTTTAGGCTAAATATCTACCAATAATGTTTGTTGTTCTCCATATTACACTTCAATTACTATAGCTGAAAATTGCAGTCACTTTTATGGGAGTCATATCACACTACTGAATCATTAAAATGTCAGCTATAATCCCCAAGTCTTTTACATAAGGCTGTATATATGCATGCATGGTATGTCATACCTATTTCACAGCTGTGTAATGCTCTTTTGAGCATTCATTTATCCCTTCTATATCTTAAATCACAGGCATACAAATAATGACTAGGATGAGGTTTATATTCTGGTTGCCCCATGTTATTTTCTCTTAACTAGGTAAGATCCCTGAAGGCTGGCACCTGGTCTCACAGTACTTTTTATAACCCCTAGTATAGCTTACACAGAATTGGGTACACATCCATTAAATTCCTGGTTGGTTCCAGCGTGATGTCCTTTATAAACATTTGTATGTAAAAGGTTACAGGGGAAATCAGAAAGATAACTTGCTGGACCCAACCAATACTACACACTCTGTACATGACACTTTGCTGATCCTCAGAGACTCTCTCCCTAGGTTTTGTTGCAGAAAATTATTTGTGCAAAATACTCGCCGAAGGATTTTGATTTGTGGGGTCTATCCCCAGATATGGGTAAAAGAAGCCACATCTGAGTTAATATAGAAATACAGTACCTTAAGTATTTTTATTGTGTAAAGAAGCCAATGAAAAATGCCTTCAAAATGCAGACATGTATTCTGAAATCTGACTAAGGAAAATTTGATAGCCTAAAGAGTGAGAAGAATGTCCTAGAACACAAGTTACATAATCCTGTCACACTACTGCAAAGCTCTGGTCAGAAAAATCCAGGCGCTTTTCTTGGTTTCCCCTTTAAGAAAGAGTAGGCATTAGATATTCTCAGATTCAGAAGATAAAATAGAGACTCAAGCAAATGCTTATTGAAGGCATACTAAATGCCCAAATGTGCTACAGGTGCAAATGCCAGTTTAAAAAAAAAACACATAACATGTTCTAACACCATGGCAATATTTATGTTTCATGGATAATTAAGGAGATGGGTGTGGGGATAAAAGTTGTATGAAATACAGTACTTGCCTTTCAAGAGCTTATAATCCGGTGGAAGAAATCAAAGTAGTTCATCAGAGAAAAAAAAAAAAGTGCTAAACTATATAGCACAAACTATAAGAGCAGGACAAGCATGGAAAAGGAACCAATCCACGTGAGCTTGAATAATTTGAAAAAGCTTATGGAGATGAGAGAACTTAAAGTGGGCCATGATAGAGGGCAGGTAGAATATTAACAGGTGTAGGTAAAGGAGAGAGTAAGGGGAGAACAGGCTGTATAGACACAATTTTGGGGAAAAACACAGGATGTGGAGGCAAGCATCAGTATGGTTTGTTCTCAGAAGGAAGAACGCAACCTAACTGGAACAGAGAATTATTTTATATTGAAACAATATGTTGTTTACATATTGTTTATATTGAAACAATATCAGACAAACAGTATGATAAGGAACAGATTCAGTTGAAAGGCATGAAATCAAAGTGAGTATGGCAGAGTGGAAGGGATACTGTAAATTTTTGAATAGACTAGTGACCTGATGAAATCTACCACATTTTAGTTAGCCTACTAGGGTTGCAGCAAGCAATGCATTACAAACAGGAGAGGCAGGGAAACTAGCTTAGGATGGTGTGAAGTAAAGCAGACAAGATGATTGTTGGCAGCAAGGTTAGAGATAAACTTCTAAAATGGAGACAGAAAGGAACTTGATGATGTAGGGAATGAAGGTGAGGGAAGAGTTGATGACTTGAAGCACCCTTGGCCTGAAAAAAGAAAAACAAAAAACAAAAAAACAAGGCAACACTGACAGAAAACTACAAATGTCCCTGCTGTTACCTTGTCTGAGAAGCTAATTCATATTCATAATGGCTGTCATCCCAATCAGTTAGCTGAACTGCATTTTAATAGATGCCTTCAATGCCTTGATCTCAAGGAGTGACAGGGGCTAGAAATTGAAAGGGAGCACCTTTCAACAGCATCCCTCACACTAATACAATGGAGGTGTTTGCTTACTCCGCTTACAATCACGGCCGCCGTTGCAAACTTCACCCTTAGAAAAATTAGGATTATTCCAGGAAAGATACCCATTCACCCTCTGGGTAGCAGGATCTTGCCAGTTCCTCAGCTGTCAGAGCGAGTTCGTGGAGAGAAGGGAGGCGCCTTAATGAGGCGGCCTCCCTGGGGGGTCGAGGAAGCAGGGTTCAATCGAAGAAGTAAAACCACCGATGCCAGAAGAGTGAAAAACAGGGAAGGGACTCAGCTGAGGGGAGAGAGAGATCAAAGGACCGTTAAGCCCCTCCCAGGTCGGGAACCAGGCCAGCCCGGCCCCGCGCGGCCTGGCGCGGCCCAGCCCCGCTCCCCAGCCTGGAAGTGCAGGAGCTCCCCCTCACCTGCTCGGGCTCATCCGACGACTGGGAAGCCGAGGCTCCCACAGTCGGAAGCGCCACTGCAACGCCAACCCGGAAGCATTGATACCAACGGAAGTAACCAAGCTGTCGCCTCGGCAACGGTGGTACAGCCATCCCAACTCCGCCCCTGTAAGCCTAAAAACGGAGGCGCGAAAGAAGAGGCGGAAATGACAAGGGTCTTAACGGGGGAGTTGGGCAGGCTACCAGCGCAAAGGCCCAAAGAGGGAAACCTGACTTTAGGGAAGTGCAGGGAGAAGAGGCTAAGGCATGAGAATGTAGCAGCTTCTGCAGCTAACGTGGGCGCAGTGATGCCTTGTTACAGTATCACCACCCACCTCGTGCGTGCAAGGTCTAGGGAAAGAAGAGGGGTGGGGCGCCTGCGCGCAGAGTACGGGAATGAAGGGAGCGTGAGGAGGCGGGGCAAAGATCTTAAAATTGGGAAAAGGCATGAGTGGTATTTAGAGGGGTGCCTGAGCTGGGCTGTAGTCCATGGGGTCCCGAAGAGTCGGACATCACTGAGCGACTTCCCTTTCACTTTTCACTTTCATGCATTGGAGAAGGAAATGGCAACCCACTCCAGTGTTCTTGCCTGGAGAATCCCAGGGACGGGGGAGCCTGGTGGGCTGCAGTCTATGGGGTCACACAGAGTCGGACACGACTGAAGTGACTTAGCAGCAGCCGCTGAGCTGGGGGGGGGGGTGCGGAGGGAGGAGATGGGGGCGGAGGAGACAGAAATAAACATCAAGTAAGCAAATAACCTCAGCATCAGGTCTGAGGTCGCCAGGCCCTCAAAGCATGGTTCAGTTCAGTTCAGTTCAGTCACTCAGTCGTGTCCGACTCTTTGCGACCCCATGAACCGCAGCATGCCAGGCCTCCCTGTCCATCACCAACTGCCAGAGTCTACCCAAACCCATGTCCATTGAGTCAGAGATGCCATCCAACCATCTCATCCTCTGTCATCCCCTTCTCCTCCTGCCCTCAATCTTTCCCAGCATCAGGGCCTTTTCAAATGAGTCAGCTCTTCACATCAGGTGGCCAAAGTACTGGAGTTTCAGCTTCAACATCAGTCCTTCCAATGAACACCCAGGACTGATCTCCTTTAGGATGGACTGGTTGGATCTCCTTGCAGTCCAAGGGACTCTCAAGAGTCTTCTCCAACACCACAGTTCAAAAGTATCAATTCTTTGGCACTCAGCTTTCTTCACAATCCAACTCTCACATCCATACATGACTACTGGAAAAACCATAGCCTTGACTAGATGGACCTTTATTGACAAAGTAATGTCTCTGCTTTTGAATATGCTGTCTAGGTTGGTCATAACTTTCCTTCCAAGGAACAAGTGTCTTTTAATTTCATGGCTGCAGTCACCATCTGCAGTGATTTTGGAGCCCAGAAAAATAAAGTCTGACACTGTTTCCACTGTTTCTATTTGCCATGAAGTGATGGGACCAGACATCATGATCTTCGTTTTCTGAATGTTGAGCTTTAAGCCAACTTTTTCACTCTCCTCTTTCACTTTCATCAAGAGACTCTTTAGTTCTTCACTTTCTGCCATAAGGGTGGTGTCATCTGCATATCTGAGGTTATTGATATTTCTCCTGGCAATCTTGATTCCAGCTTGTGCTTCCTCCAGCCCACCATTTCTTATGATGTACTCTGCATATAGATTAAATAAGCAGGGTGACAATATACAGCCTTGACGTACTCCTTTTCCTATTTGGAACCAAAAGCATGGTTAAGAGCAAATTGGAAGCAAAAAAAGGAACCATAAAAAGTTTTAGATAAAATAAAGAGTGGAAATATAACAGGGGAGTCCGAGAGTTGATCCGGACCTCACAATCAGCCAGCAAATGATATGAGGGCCTGGTGACCAGCTTTGGGCTCTAGCTACCCCCAGGAACCAGAAGGGACAACTTCAAATCACCCTAGGTGATTACATTAACCAATGGGCTACATTTTTAAGCCTCTTGTGTGAAGGATCCATAATCACACGGGAATACAAAATAGTATGGTTTAGATGTTGAGTAAAAGTCAATGCAAAGCACGTGGCTCTAAATGAGCATTTGTTAAATGAATGAATGTTCAGAATACCTTTGTTCCAAAAGGATCATTCTCATTTTAGTTCACATTTTGGTTTTTTGCCCCCACTTAAAAAATTTATTCAGGCAGCACACATAGTATCAGCTGACACTATAGAATACTTACCAAGGGTGGTGCCAAAAGCTTTCATGTGCACAAAACTACCCTATGAGACAGGGGCTATTATTTCCCCCTTTTGATATATAGGAAATGTGAGGTCTTACGTTAAGAGAGTAACATGGTGAGTGGCAAAGCTGGTATTCAAATTCATTTCTGACTTAAGAGCCCAAACTCTTAACCACTATGCCACGCTGCTTTCAACTTTAGTTATAGGACACCACCCTCATGACAGAAAGTGAAGAGGAACTAAAAAGCCTCTTGATGAAAGTGAAAGTGGAGAGTGAAAAAGTTGCTTAAAGCTCAACATTCAGAAAATGAAGATCATGACGTCTGGTCCCATTACTTCATGGCAAATAGATGGGGAAACAGTGGAAACAGTGTCAGACTTTATTTTTGGGGGCTCCAAAATCACTGCAGATGGTGACTGCAGCCATGAAATTAAAAAATGCTTACTCTTTGGAAGAAAAGTTATGACCAACCTAGATAGCATATTTAAAAGCAGAGACATTACTTTGCCGACTAAGGTCCGTCTAGTCAAGGCTATGGTTTTTCCAGTGGTCATGTATGGATGTGAGAGTTGGACTGTGAAGAAGGCTGAGCACCAAAGAATTGATGCTTTGGAACTGTGGTGTTGGAGAAGACTCTTGAGAGTCCCTTGGACTGCAAGGAGATCCAAACAGTCCATTCTGAAGGAGATCAGCCCTGGGATTTCTTTGGAAGGACTGATGCTAAAGCTGAAACTCCAGTACTTTGGCCACCTCATGTGAAGAGTTGACTCACTGGAAAAGACTCTGATGCTGGGAGGGACTGAGGGCAGGAGGAGAAGGGGACGACAGAGGATGAGATGGCTGGATGGCATCACGGACTTGATGGACATGTGTCTGAGTGAACTCCAGGAGATGGTGATGGACAGGGAGGCCTGGCGTGCTGTGATTCATGGGGTCACAAAGAGTCGGACACGACTGAACGACTGAACTGAACTGAATAGCCTTGTTACCTTCAGAAACTTCCTTACTAAAAATAATGTGAGAAACCTGTACATGCATTCCAAAATGTAAATACCCTTAAATTTACATCTCAGCAAAGTACTCTGTTCCAGCCAGACTAAGGGGGTTACAGCTTAGAGTCTTTCTAAATTGGAAGGACTATATTCTCTCCAGTGACATGAACCATATGTCTAGCTGTAGCTGTGACCTGGGCCTGTCCCTCACATCCAGACTGCCCAACCTTGTAGAATTATGGCTCTCTTTGTGACCAAATCACTCTCTTAGCTTTTCTACAAGACTGCACTGCACGTTTGTCACCTCAGCCACTGCCAGATAATCTCACCAAACACCTAGGTAAACTTCGTTAAAAGAAGCACTGTTTTCAAATGACTTATTTTAAAAGATCTACAATAGATTAATTTTAAAATAGCATTTGTAGAAACAAACTATAAACATATAGCACACTTTTATTTAACACATTTGCTGTTTGCTTAGTTTCCAAAATTTTTTTAAACTGCAAATTAAAAAAAAATCTAATTTGTCAAAGTTGGCCACTTTTTAATCACTTTCTGTTTATAGTCTCTACCACACAACCCAAATTTGATTATACTCTGTCTTGGGTTATGTAGTAGTTATAGGTGCCAGGAATGTTCAAATTCTGATCTCTCCGAGATCAGCTATTCAAGTGAATAGAATCCTTGAATCCTCAAGTCAGAAGGAGACTTAGAGTTCCCTTCTATAATACTCATTACAGACAGTTGTCCAGTCCCTGCTAGAATATTTCCAGTGTAAGCATAGATCACAAGTCAACCCATTAAGCTCTTTGATAGTTCTGTTTGAAAACTCTCACTTATGTTGAACCAAAAAGTGCTTTCATCTTTCTACTCTCCCAAGAGAAACACCTCGTCTTAAAAAAATGAAAAAAGAATTTTATTTGGAGTCAGAAGCCCTTTTTTTAAATTAATTGAGGTGAAGTTCACATCACTAATACAATATTATGTCAATTATATTGCAATAAAACTGAGGGAAAAATAAATAATATTGATAACATTTTTATTTTCATTAAAAGTCACAATTAAGAGAGTGAAAAGGTAAGCTCCAGGCTGGGAGAAGAGATTTTTAATCCATGTATCCCATCAAATCTCATAGCCAGTATAAATAAAGAACTCCTAAACTCAGCAATCAAAAGATAGGCAACTCATTTTTTTTAATAGGAAAAATACTTGAAAGACACTTCATAAAAGTCTGGAGAGAAAAGGGAGGTGGGAGTGTCTTTTCGGGCTGTTTTAAGAATCAGCTGTTTATCTTTCTCTAGCTTACTTCATTCAGTATGACAGTCTCTAGGTCCATCCATGCTGCTACAAATGGCATTATTTCATTCTTTTTATGGCTGAGTAATATTCCATTGTTTCAGTGATTCTTAAACAGCCCTAAAGGACATTCCCTCCTCCCTTTTCTCTCCAGATTATTGCGTGTTATGCAGTAATCTTGCAGTGACCCACCTGTAGTGACCGCCTGCCTCCTATCCTGTAAATAGCCAGTGTGTTTTTATCTCAAGACTTGACTGGGGAAGAATTCATGTCCAAACTCACTCAGGTTGTTGCAGAATTCACTTCTATGCAGCTGTACCACCAGGGCTTCACTTTCTTGCTGGCTGTTGGCCAGAGGCCACTCCCAGCCCCTGTAGCAGGCCAAGTTTCCTGTGATTTGGCCCTCTCCATAGGCAGTTCACAGGCAGTTCTATAGGCCACTTGTTTCTTCCAAGCTGGTAGAAGACGAGAGCCTAAGATGTGGTTTTATCAACACAGGATATAGTGGGACTATTATTTCTGTGAGGCAAGAACATGCCTATTTTTCAAAAGTACAGTAGCTTCTTTTTCTGATTATAAAAAAGTACATAATCATTTTTAAACTTTATACACAAAAAGTGAATTATACACAAAAGTCAAAAGATGATATTTAGGGCTCTCCTTATGGCTCAGCTGGTAAAGAATCCACAGTCTCCTGCAATGCAGGAGGCCTGGGTTCAATCCCTGGATTGGGAGTGAAAAGATGGAATAAATTACCTGAAATCCTAATATCCACAGACACTCCTCTTAACAGTGTGGAACACCTCTTTCCTAGTCTTCTTTCTATGCCTACACATTTGCTTATTATACTGTCATTCTTGTGATTTGTGTGCTCCTGTCACACGTTCCTCTGGGGTGTTCCTCATGTGCCAAAGTCAGTGTTCCAAGCTACCTCTAATTTCTGGTCCCTCTACATTTCCCCAATTTTAAAAGTTATGCATCTTTATGGAAGAAAAAGGAAAATACAAAAACATATACAAAGAAGTACTGGTGGCTCAGACGGTAAAGAATCTGCCTGCAAAGCAACAGACTGAGGTTTGGTCCCTGGGTCGGGAAGATCCCCTGGATAAGGAAAAGGCTACCACTCCAGTATTCTTGTCTGGAAAATTCCACAGACAGAGGAGCCTGGTGGACTATAGTCCATGGCATCGCAAAGAGTCAGACAGAATGAAGCGAGTAACACTTCTTTTCACTTTCACAAAAATATAATGCAAACGTCATCCCCACTACCTAGATACTGACGTTAACATTTCTACATGTTTCCTTCCAGTCTTACCATCTTTTATATAACTGTATACAAGCCACAGGAGTAAAGGATAGGAAAACCCGGCGTGCTGCAGTCCATGGGGTCGCAAAGAGTCAGATACCATTTAGCGACTAAACAACAATACAAGCCACACAAACCTTGTATTAACCTCCTTTCCTTCTTATAGACCTCACTCCCTCACTCACCCACTTTGCTGATCCTGGAGAGCCAAAGTCTCCCTTTCTTATTAGCTTCATATTCTTTCCAGGCTGCCAAAGCCAAGAAAATCCTCTTCTAATCCTTTGACACCCTCTAGTTATTGCCCAATCACCTTCTATTCACAGCCCTTGTAAAAAATTTAACAATATTTACTTAACCCAACATAACCAAAATAATATCATTTCAGAATGCAATCAATATAAAAAGTATTAAAGAGCTGTCTTACAGTTTCTTTTCTTTATACTGAGTTCTTGTGTATTTTACACCCACAACTCATCTCAGACAAGATACATTTCAAACAGCTACATATGGTGATGTGGCCACCATAATGGACAGCAGAGGTCTAATTCAATGCTCCACCTGATGGAGGATCACAGACCTTCTCCAGCATCCCCTCACTCGAAAGAATCATCTAGCTCCCTGCTATTCAAATTTCATCACTAGGCATCTTCATCATCACCTGGGGCTTATTAGAAATGCAGAATTTCATGCCCCACGAAGGACCTATTTAAATTAGAATCTGTATTTAAACACTATCCCCAGGTGATTCATTTGCATAGGAAATTTAAGTCTGATTCACCTCCTGTTAAACACATCCAGTAGCATGGACTCACTCACTATCCCATCCCTAAGGAAGCCCATTCCATCTTCAAATGGTTCCAAGTATTAGAAATTTATTCATAAGCCTAGCATTATGCTAAGCACAGCACAAGAATTATCTCATTTAAGCCCAGCACTCTGAGACAAACATCCATATAGTCAAAGCCATGTTTTTTTCCAATAGTCGTGGAGAGACGTGAGAGTTCAACCATAAAGAAGGCTGAGTGCCAAAGAATTGATGTTTTCAAATTGTGGTGCTGGAGAAGACTCTTGAGAGTCCCTTGGACTGCAAGCAGATCAAACCAGTCAATTTTAAAGGAAGTCAACCCTGAATATTCATTGGAAGGACTGACGCTGAAGCTGAATCTCCAATACTTTGGCCACCTGATGCAAAGAGCCGATTCACTGGAAAAGACCCTGATGCTGGGAAAGACTGAAGGCAAAAGGAGAAAGGGGTGGCAGAGGATGAGATGGTTAAATAACATCACCGACTCAATGCATACGAAATTGAGCAAACTTTATCAACTTAGCAACTACAACTCTATGAAATAGTCTAATTTTGACTCCTTTTGTCATTGTTGCTACTGTCATTGTTGTTTATGGTAAAATATATATAATTAATCATTTTAATAGTTCAGTGGCATTAAGTACATTCACAATGTTGTGCAAACAACACTGCATGCATGCGCAATGGCTAAGTCATATCTGACTCTTTGCAACCACCTGGACTGTAGCCCACCAGGCTCCTCTGTCCATGGAATTTCCCAGGCAAGAATTCTGGAGTGAGTGGCCATTGCCTTCTACAGGGGATCTTCTCCACCCAGGGGTCAAACCTGTGGCTCCTGCTGTCTCTCCTGCATTGCAGGCAGGTTCTTTACCACTGCCACCTGGAATGAGTCACTATCCATTTCCAGAACTTCCCATTATTTCAAACATAAGCCCATTAAACAATCACTTCCCCTTCTACTCTCCCCGCAGCCCTTAATATCCACTGTTCTTTCTGTCTCTCTGAGTGTGACAATTCTAGGTATCTCATATAAGTGAAATCATACAATATTTGTCCTTTTGTATCTAGTTTTTTTCACCTAGTATAGGGTTTCAGTGTTAATCCATGTTGTACTCTATTTCAGAATTTCCTTCCTTTGTACAATAATTATTCCATTGTATATATGTACCAACATTATAGAGTAAGATTAATTAAGATGGTGGACGTGCGCTCATCTTCTCCTGTGAGAACACCAAAACTACAACTCACTACTGAACAACCATCAACAGGAGAATGCCGGGTCCCACCAAAAAAAGATACTCCACTTCCAAGAGCAAAGGAGAAACCCTAGCAAGATAGTAGGAGGGGCAAAATTGCATTTAGAATCAAACCCCTTACCTGCCAGATATGCTCAGAGGGCTCAAACAAACATTGTGCACACCAGGACCCAGAGACCCCACAGAGACTGAGCCTGAACTGGGTTTAGGTATCTCCTGTGAAGGTATGGGTCAGCAATGACCTGCCGCATAGGCAAGGGATCTGGGTGCAGCAGACCAAAAGTGAAAACAACATCCAGTTGTGGATGTGACTGGTGATGGAAGTAAAGTCTGATGCTGAAAAGAGCAATACTGCATAGGAACCTCGAATGTTAGGTCCACGAATCAAGGCAAATTGGAAGTGGTCAAACAGGAGATGGCAAAAGTGAACAATGACATTTTAGGAATAAGCGAACTAAAATGGACTGGAATGGGTGAATTTAACTCAGATGACCATTATATCGAGTATTGTGGGCAGACCACCTTAGAAGAAATGGAGTAGCCAGCATAGTAAAGAAAAGTCCAAAATGCAGTACTTGGATACAATCTCAAAAGCAACAGAATGATCTCTATTCATTTCCAAGGCAATCCATTCGATATCACAGTAATCCAAGTCTATGCCCCAACCAGTAATGCTGAAGAAGCTGAAGCTGAATGGTTCTATGAAGCCTTACAAGACCTTTTAGAACTAACACCCTTTAGATGCCCTTTTCATTATAGGGGACTGGAATGCAAAAGTAGGAAGTCAAGAGATACCTGAAGTAACAAGCAAATTTGGCCTTGGAGTACAAAATGAAGCAGGGCAAAGGCTAGTAGAGTTTTGCCAACAGAACGCACTGGTCATAGCAAACACCCTCTTCCAACGAAACAAGAAGACTCTACACATGGGCATCACCACATGGTCAATACTGAAATCAGCCAAAGATGAAGAAGTTCTACAGTCAGCAAAAATAAGACTGGGGGCTGACTGTGGCTCAGATCATGAACTCCTTATCGCCAAATTCAGACTTAAATTGAAGAAAATGGGGAAAACCACTAGACCATTCAGGTATGACTTAAATCAAATCCCTTATGATTATACAGTAGATGTGACAAATAGATTCAAAGGATTAGATCTGATAGAGTGCCTGAAGAACAATGGGCAGAGGTTCATGACATTGTACAAGAATCAGTGATCAAGAACATCCCCAAGAAAAAGAAATGCAAAAAGGCGAAATAGTTGTTTGAGGAGGCCTTACAAATAGCTGAGAAAAGAAGAGAAGCTAAAGGCAAAGGAGAAAAGGAAAGATATACCAATTTGAATGCAGAGTTCCAAAGAATAGCAAGGAGAGATAAGAAAGCCTTCCTCAGTGATCAATGCAAAGAAATAGACGAAAACAATAGAATGGGAAAGACTAGAGATCTATTCTAAAAAATTAGAGATACCAAGGGAACAGTTCATGCAGAGATGGGCTCAATAAAGTACAGAAATGGTATGGACCTAACAGAAGCAAAAGATATTAAGCAGTGGCAAGAATACATAGAGGAACTATACCAAAAAGATCTTCATGTCTCAGATAACCACAATGATCACTCACCTAGAACCAGACATCCTGGAGTCCAAAGTCAAGCGGGCCTTAGGAAGCATCACTATGAAGAAAGCTAGTGGAGGTGATGAAATTCCAGCTGAGCTATTTCAAATCCTAAAAGATGATGCTGTGAAAATGCTGCACTCAATATGCCAGTAAACTTGGAAAACTCAGCGGTGGCCACAAGACTGGAAAAAGTCAGCTTCCATTCCAATCCCAAAGAAGAGCAAATGCCAAAGAATGTCCAATCTACTGCACAACTGCACTCATCTCACACATGAGCAAAGTAATGCTCAAAAATCCTTCCAGCTAGGCTTCAACAGTACATGATCTGAGAAATTCCAGATGTTCAAGCTGGATTTAGAAAAGGCAGAGGAATCAGCAATCAAATTGCCAACATCTGTTGGATCATAGAAAAAGCAATAGAATTCCAGAAAAACATCTACTTTGCTTTATTCACTAAGCCAAAGCCTTTGATTGTGTGGATCACAACAAACTGTGGAAAATTCTTAAAGAGATGGGAATACCAGACCACCTGACCTGCCTCTTGAGAAATCTGTATGCAGGTCAAGAAGGAACAGTTAGAACTGGACATGGAACAACAGACTGGTTCCAAATAGGAAAAGGAGTACGTCAAGGCTGTATATTGTCACCCTGCTTATTTAACTTATATACAGAGTACATCATGCAAAATGCCAGGCTGGATGAAGCCCAAGCTGGAATCAAGATTGCCGGGAGAAATATCAATAACCTCAGATATGCAGATGACACCACCCTTATGGCAGAAAGTGAAGAAGAACTAAAGAGCCTCTTGATGAAAGTGAAAGAGGAGAGTGAAAAAATTGGCTTAAAGCTCAACATTCAGAAAACTACAATCATGGCATCTGGTCCCATCACTTCATGGCAAATAGATGGGGAAACAATGGAAACCGTGAAGACTTTATTTTGGGGGGCTCCAAAATCACTGCAGATGGTGGTTGCAGCCATGAAATTAAAAGACGCTTACTCCTTGGAAGAAAAGCTATGATCAACCTAGACAGCATATTAAAAAGCAGAGACATTACTTTGCCAACAAAAGTCCATCTAGTCAAAGCTATGGTTTTTCCAGTAGTCATGTACGGATGTGAGAGGTGGACTATATAGAAAATTGAGTGCCGAAGTATTGATGCTTTTCATCTGTGGTGTTGGAAAAGACCCTTGAGGGTCTCTTGGACTGCAAGGAGATCCAACCAGTCCATCCTAAAGGAAATCAGTCCTGAATACTCATTGGAAGGACTGATGCTGAAGCTGAAACTCTGACACTTTGGCCACCTGATGTGAAGAACTGACTCATTGGAAAAGACCCTGATTTTGGGAAAGATTGAAGGCAGGAGGAGAAGGGAGTGACAGAGGACGAGATGGTTGGATGGCATTACCGACTCGATGGACATGAGTTTGCGTAAGCCCCGTGAGTTGATGATGGATAGGGAAGCCTGGTGTACTGCTCTCCATGGGGTCACAAAGAGTCAGACACGACTGAGCAACTGAACTGAACTGAACTGATATATGTACCACATATTGCTTATCCATTCATATGTTGATGGACATTTGGGTTGTTTTCACCTTTTGGTCACTGTAAACAATGCTGCTTTGAAAATTGGTTACAAGAATCTGTTTGACTCCTTGGTTTGAATTATATTGGTTGACTCCTTGCTTTGAATTCTTGGGCCTACACCTAGGAGTGGAATTGTTGGGCGATATGGTAATTCTATATTAAACTTTTCAAGGAACTACCAAACTGCTTTTCATAGCAGCTTCATTATTTTGTTATAGCTTTTTTTAAAAAATAAGAACAGTTATTGTGGCTTTATTTCTGATCAGAACATTTTAAAAATATCCTCTTTTAAGAAAACTGGAGTGGAAAGATAAGATTTTTATAAAAATCTATAATCCTATATCCTATAAAATTCTTCACATGTTGATAAATGTTCTTTCTGAACTTCTTTTTATGACAACTGTTTCTCTAAATAAAGGTTTTGTTACCATGGAATTCTAAACATGTTTTTGAAGGAATAATATTTTAGAGTTGTGCTTGCCTTAAATATACATGATTTTTCAAGTAATTTGCAGCTGTCAGAAATTATGTTTATGACAACCGTGTAATAATAATAAAAGTAGTAAAAAAAAAAAAAAACTCTACCTTCTATTGACTTCTGTACTTCAGAAACTTTTCACATGCCGACTCTATTCCTTAACTCTGTTTAGGCTTTCTCACTGATGGGCCAGGTTTCACCAGCTGTGTGGTCTTGGACAAGTACCCACCCTGCCTGTTCCTAAATTTCCTCCCCTGTGAAAACAACGCTCCTATTAGCACCCACCTCCTGAGTTTCTGAGCATTCAAATGTGATGATCCATGTAAGGCACTTGGAATAAAACCTGGCACACCACAAGCATTCCAGACATGCCTTTTCACCAAGTAAATTCCAGGTCCCCTGAAAGTTTAAACATGAAAAAGAAAACCAAACTATGACAGTAGTAGAAGAAAATTCAAGTGAACACTTTTATAACCGTGGGGCTGAAGAAGAGTTTCTAAGCATCCTATCAGAGGCAGAGACAACAAAAGGATTATTAGAACTGACAACACAATAAAAATCATTTCTGAATGGCAGAAAACACCAAAGAGTTAGAAGATGAACAATAATTTAGGGAAAAAATTGTAACAAATTTGACAGACTAAAAGCTCTTTAGTATACAATGAGCTTCATAACTTAAAACAATACAAACGCTGAAAGGTTATTTTCCTAGAATAGTGGACAGAAGATAATAAGCAGCAAAGCAAGACATTCTGATGTGGCCAGTTCTTCTGTGGGGACATTCTGATGAGCCCTGTTGACACAACTACTCTAGTGCAGCTGTGGTTTCCGCAGTGTTCCGCCCCAATGCACAGTGCAATTCAGTCTCCAGGCCTGCTCTCTCTCCTCACCTTCAGTCCAGAGGACTTTCACTTTCCATCTGAGTCCTTTCTGCATTGCTTACATTTTCTTTTCTGAAAGTGTTACTTCTAATCTGAAAACAGTAAAAAAAAATCATCTTTATAAAAGAGATTTTATGATACTAAATACATTTGCATACTCAAATCCTGAAAGAAAAGTTGGCTTTAGTTAAGCTTTTTTCCCCTATAGTCTGGAGCTGAGGATAAAGAATCTTGTGTTCTAAATGCCTTCCTTCTCTATATCTATGGATACATATATAAATACATCTAGATAGATAGACATATGTCTGTATATCAGATTCATTCATTAATTCACTGATAAGTACCTACAAGCACCTACTGTGTGCCAGGTACTCTGCTGGGCATGGGAAACCTAGTGATGAACTAAAAACAGCCCCTGCCACCATGGAACAGACAGTCTGGTTGAGGGAGGAGCAGGCAAAAAGGAAGGAAATATTCAGGTTAATAACATATTATTAAGTGTAAAGAAAAATGAAGCAAGGAAAGGACACAGAGAATGGCAGGAGCTGCTGTTTTAGATTAAATGGTCAGGAAGGCCTCTCTAATGAAATGATATTTGAAGAGAAGCATGAAAGAGGTGAGAGAGGGAGCCCTAAGGATCTTTGAGATCATTCTAGGCAAAGAGAACAGCAATAGCAAAGGCCCCTAAGCAGGAGTGAGCCAGGTGTGTTTGAGGAATATCCAGATCACCAGAGTGGCTGGAGCAGATGGATAAAGAGGGACAGCAGTTGGAGATGAGGTCAGAAACATAAGAGCTGGGGCAAACCATGTAGGGCTATAACACCCTGGTAACAACTTTGGATTTTATTCTAAGAGTCTGAGATAGTTGACATTGTCAGGAAAGAGCAAACCCACAAAAAACGGAGGTATCTATTCTTCACATTTTTATTTTTAAGTGAAGAAGAGAGTAATTTCCATTAAAACAAATGGCCCCAGGTTATATGTGATTATAGATTCAAATGGTGCCCAATCCCTGACCCTCTTTCACTGCCCCATCACTGATACCTGTGCCTCAAACTGCAGGAGTTAACAATAGGGAAATCTCATGTTTGCATGTTGTGGGTAGAAGAATTCACACAGCAGGCTTGGTAACGTACTCCTTGCCTGTCTCCAAGAGAACCATAACTGATCCTTAGCCAACCCAAAAGAATGTGTCTGACCAGAGTGTTCTTTATATCACCAATGGACTGATGATTTTGTTGTGTACACCTGGAGTAGCAGTCACTGTTGTATCATCTTGTTAGGGTTGCTTCACACAGAAATATCAAGATTGATGGCGTGAACCCGTTTTCATTGCTTGAGTCAACTAGAATGTTAGGGTGCTGAGTTTTCTGGTCATGGCCAGTTGTTGGCAACTGAAAATTATGAACACACAAATAAGTAGACTTATTGTGGTGAGCATTTTACAATATATACAAATACTAAATCATTATGCTGTACATCTGAAACTAGTATGTTATATGCCAATTACACCTCAATAAAAATAAATATTCTACAGCTAAAAAGAAAATGAAATCATAAAAATTTATAGGATGTAGCTAAAGCAATTGTTAGAAGAAAGTTTATAGCACTAAATGCCTATACTAGAAAACATTAAGGACCTGGAAACAATGACTTTAGCTTTCACATTAAAAAATTAAAAAGGATTTCCCTGGTGGTCTAGTGGTTAGGACTCTGTGCTTCCACTGCAGCTGGGAATGGGCTTGATCCCTGGTCAAGGAACTAAGATCTTGCATGCTTCATGGTGTGGCCAAAAAAGAAGAAAGAAATTAAAAGATAAAAAGCAGATTAAACTTAAAGTAAGAAAATAAACCCAAAATAAAGATGACAGAATTCAAACACCATGAAAACAGAAAAACAAAGAAAAGCTGGTTCTTTGAGAATGTCAATAAACTATAAAACATAGATCCTACAAATAGTGTCTAAAATGATCCCTGTTGATGCTTGCTTCCCAGTATTCATGCCCCTGTGTAGTCCTCGCCCCTTGAGTCTGAAGTGACCTAGTGACTTGCTTCTAACCAGTAAAACATAGCAAAGGTAGGAGGATGTCATTTCCATAACTAAGCTATGACTCCATCTTGCTACCCTCTATGGCTGACTTGAATGAAACAAGCTGCCATGCTGAGGGCCCCTCTTGCCAACATCCAGCAAAAAATTGAGGACCTCAGTTCAACAACCCACAAGGAACTGAATCATGTTAACACTCATGTGAGCATAGAATTGGATTCTTCCCTAGTCAGGTCTTCAGATGAGACCCTGGCCCTGGCTGACAGGGCCTTTGATTACAGCCTTATGGGAGACCTTGAACTGAGGATCCAGCTAGTGAAAGTGAAAGTGTTAAGTTGCTTAGTTGTGTCCGACTTTGTGAACCCATGGACTGTAGCCTGCCAGGCAAGAATACTGGAGTGGGCTGCCATTCTCTTCTCCAGGGGATCTTCCCAACCCAGGGATTGAACCTGGGTCTCCTACACTGCAGATTCTTTACCGTCTGAGCCACGAGGGAAGCCCAGCTAAGCTGTACCCAAATTCCTGAACTGCAGAATCTGTGAGACAATAAATATGTATTGTTTTAAGCTGTTTAGTTTTGGATAACTTATTATTTAGAAATAGCTAAGTAGTATGAATGTAAAATGATAAGGAAATACTATCAACAGCTTTATGATAATAAATTTGATAATGAAAAGGATAAACGGAAAATTTTTTAAAAATACACAAACTGTCAAAGCTCATTCAAGAAGAAATCAGGGGCTTCCCTGGTGGTCCAGTGGTTAAAATCTGCCTTGCAATGCAAGGGACACCAGTTTGGTCCCTGATCTTGGAAGATTCCACATACCTCAGAGCAACTAAGCCTGTGTGCCATAACTACTGAGCCCAGGCTCTAGAGCCTGTACTCGGCAACAAGAAGCCACTGCAGTGAAAAGTCCATGCGCTGCAATGAAGAGTAGCCCCCGCACATTACAGCTAGACAAAGCTTGAGTGTAGCAACGAAGACCCAGTGCAGCTAAAAATAAATAAGTCTTGAAAAAAAGAAATCAGCAACAGACATATGGATACTGGTGGGGAGGGTGGGATGAATTGAGGGACTGAGATTGACAAATATGCACTAGTACGATACAATAGATAAATAATGAGAACCTACTGTATAGCACAGGGAGCTCCACTTAATGCTCTGTAGTGACCTAAATGGGAAGGAAATCCAAAAAAGAAAAAAGAGATATAAGTATACATATGGCTGATTCACTTGGCTGTACAGCACAAACTAACACAACATTGTAAGGCAACTATACTCCAATAAAAATTAACTTAAAATATTTTTTAAAAAGCCTCCAAAAGAAGAAATCAACAACCCAACTAGCCCTACAACTATTACAAAAATTAATTTGTAGTTTAAAAACTTTTCCACAAAAGAAACTTTAGGCCCAGATGATGTCACTGGTGAATGTTCCTAAACATTTAGTAAGGAATTATTGCAATTCTACACAAACTCTTCCAGAAAATAGAAGCTACCAAATTACTTTCCAGCCTATTCTGTGAGACCTGCATTACTCCAGAATCAAAATCAAAGACCGGAGAAGGCAATGGCACCCCACTCCAGCACTCTTGCCTGGAAAATCCCATGGACGGAAGAGTCTGGTAGGCTGCAGTCCATGGGGTCGCTAAGTCGGACATGACTGAGCAACTTCACTTTCACTTTTCACTTTCATGCATTGGAGAAGGAAATGGCAACCCACTCCAGTGTTCTTGCCTGGAGAATCCCAGGGACGGGGGAACCTGGTGGGCTGCCGTCTATGGGGTCGCACAGAGTCAGACACGACTGAAGTGACTTAGCAGTAAATTCAAAGACATTATAAGAAAGAAAACAAAGAACAAGATTCCTCAAGAACTTATATGCAAAAATTTTTAGCAAAATTTTAGCAAGTAAAGTCTGCTGCTGCTGCTGCTAAGCCACGTCAGTCGTGTCCGACTCTGTGTGACCCCATAGATGGCAGCCCACCAGGCTCCCCCATCCCTGGGATTCTCTAGGCAAGAATACTGGAGTGGGTTGCCATTTCCTTCTCCAATGCATGAAAGTGAAAAGCGAAAGGGAAGTTGCTCAATTGTGTCCAACTCTTCGCAACCCCATGGACTGCAGCCTACCAGACTCCTCCGTCCATGGAATTTCCCAGGCAAGAGTATTGGAGTAGGGTGCCATTGCCTTCTCCGAAGTAAAGTCTAACAATATGTAAAAAGGATGCTTCATCATGACTACGTGGGATTTATCTGAGGAATGCAGATTATGTTTGACTATCAAAAATCAATCACTGTAATCAAAACAGTATAGCACTGGCACAAAAACAGACATATAAATCAATCGAAGAGGATAGAAAACCCAGAAATAAACCCATGCACTTAAGATCAATTAATGTACAACAAGGGCTTCCTGGGTAGCTCAGCTCGTAAATGCAGGAGACCCCAGTTGGACTTCCTGGGTCAGGAAGGTTCCCTGGAGAAGGGATAGGCTACCTACTCCAGTATTCTTGGACTTCCCTGGTGGCACAGATGGTAAAGAATCCATCTGCAATGTGGAAGACCTGGGTTTGATCCCTGGGTTGAGAAGATCCCCTGGAGGAGGGCATGGCAACCTAGTCCAGTGTTCTTGCCAGGAGAATCCTCATGCAAAGAGGAGCCTGGTGGGCTACAGTCCATGGGGTCACAAAAGAGTCGGACATGACTGAGTGACTAAATACACAGCACAGTGTGCAACAAAGGAGACAAGAATATACAATGGAGAAAAGACAGGCTCTTCAATAAGTGGTGCTGGGAAAACTGCACAGCTATATGTAAAAGAATGAAATTATATATATACATAAATAAACTCAAAACACATTAAAGACCTACATGTAAAACTGGATAATATAAAACCCCTAGAGGAAAACATAGGCAGAACACTCTTTGGCATAAATCACAGCAACATTTTTTGGGGGGGATTGTCTCCTAGAGTAATGGAAATAAAAACAAAAATGAACAAATGAGACCTTATTAAACTTGAAAGCTTTTGCACAGCAAAAGAACCCATAAACAAAATGAAAAGCCACCCCACAGAATGGGCAGAAATATTTGCAAATGATGTGACCAACAAGTAATTAATTTCCAAAATACACAAACAGCTGATACAGCTTAATAGCAAAAAAACAAACAACCCAATCAAAAAATGGGCAGGAGATCTAAATAGACATTTCTTCAGAGAAGACATACAGATGGCCAAATGAAAAGATGCTCAATATCACTCTTACTAGAGAAATACAAATCAAAACTATAATGAGGTATCACTTCACACCATTCAGGATGACCATCATCAAAAAGTCTACAAACAATAAATGCTGGAGGGTGTGGAGAACAAGAAACTCTCCTATACTGTTGGTGGAAATGTAAATTGGTGCAGTCACTGTTGAGAACAGTATGGAACTTCCTTAAGAAACTAAAAATAGAACTACCATAGATCCCAGAATCCCATTCCTGGGCATATATCCAGAGAAAACTGTAATTTGAAAAGATACAAGTACTTCAGTGTTCATAGTAGCACTATTTACAATAGTCAAGACATGGAAGCAACATAAATGTACATCAATAAATGGATAAAGAAGATGTGGTACATACAAAATGGAATATTAGTAATAAAAAAGAATGAAATAATGCCATTTGCAGCAACATTGATGGACCCAGACATTATCATATTAAGTGAAGTAAGTCAGAGAAAAACAAATATATGATATCACTTCATGGAATCTTAAAAAATTATATAAATGAACTTATTTATAAGACAGAAATAGACTTACAGACACAGAAAGCAAACTTTTGGTTACCAAAGGGGAAAGTAGAGGGAAGGGATAAATTTGGAGTTTGGGATTAACAAATACACACTATTATATATTAAACAAATTAATAACAAGGACCTACTGTACAACACAGGGAACTATACTCAATATTTTGTAGCAACCTATATGGGGAAAGAATCTGAAAAAGAATATATATGCACACTTGTATATATATAACTGAATGAATCTGCAGTATACCTAAAATTAACACGACATTATAAGTCAATCATACTTCAATAAAAAATCAATTAAAAACAAAAAATTTAAAGAAAATGTATAACTAAATCACTTTACTGTACACTTAAAACTAATACAACATTGCAAATTATACTTCAATTATAAAAAGAAAATTAATCACTGTAATTCACCATATTAATAAAAGAATAAAGAAAATATATAATCATCTCATTAGACACAGAAAGCATTGGAGAAAAGCATAAAATTTTTTAGCAAAAGCATAAAATCTCTTAGAATAGAAGAAAATCTGAAGAAAATCTATAGCTAACATCTTATTTAATAAGAAACTGAATGATTTTCCCTTAACATCAGGAACAAATCAAAGCAATCTACTTTTACCACTTGTATTTAATATTATACTAAAAATTCTAGTCAGAGCAGTAAGACAAGAAAAAATGCATCTAGGGTAGAAAGGAAAATGTTAAGTTCTCATTATTCAAACATGATAAATTGTTGAAACTGAAAATCTTAAAGAATGTATTAATACAAGAAAGCTACAACAACTAACAAATGAGCCTAGAAAGGCTCATTTATAGCATATAAGGCTGTAAGGCTCATTACAGCATATAAAGTCAATATACAAGAGTCAATTGTATTTTCATATATTAGTCAGACATTAGATTTTCAAAATAATTTAAAACTGCATCAAAATATGAAATATTTAGGGATAGATGTAATGAAAAATGTGCAAGACCTAGACATTGAAAACTACAAGACTATGAAAGATCACTAAGCAAAATTAAAGACTGGTTAAATAGAAAAAAATACTATCCTCATGAGCTGGAAGACTCAATATTGATATGATGTCAGTTCTCCTCGAGTTGAGGAATAGATTCAACACAATACCAACCAAAATCCTAGGAGGCTTTCCAGTAAAAATTGATAAACTAATTCTAAAATTCATAATTGATATGCAAAGGACCTAGAATAGACAAAACAATTTTGAAAAAGGATGGCAAAGTTAAACATTTACACTATCTGATTTCAAGATTTATCATAAAGGTACAGTAATCAAGACATAATAGTACTGCTGGAAGGATAGACACAGTGATCAACAGAACGGAACAGATGGTCCAGAAGTTGACCCATACATGTATGGTCAACTGATTTTCCACTGAGGTGACAAGGATAATATTTTCAATAAATGATGCTGTAAAAATTGGATAATCTTACACACCAAAAAAAAATCACTCATTTTATGTTTCATATAGCAATAAACTCGCAATGAATCATAGACCTAAAGGATAAATATTTCTTGAAATGTTATGTAGCAGTTAATTTCTGATACAAAAAGATTCTATGGTATAAAAAATGTAAAGAATTAGATTCCTCTCTTGAAGATGTATAATTTACAATATCCAATCAAAAACTGAGAAATTCAACAATAAACAAATCTGCTTAATTTGGTTTCACCCAGTAATCACAAATGTATTTGATTATGGAGCTGTTTATCTGCACACTAGTAATATTGTATAAAATACACTTTGGAAACCATGGTCTTGTTCCAAACTTTTGCTTTACACACGAGGAATGGGATATCTAGATAGAGTGATTCACTTGACCAAGACCACTTGAATAAAAGAACATGTCTCCAGGCTGAAATCTTCTGTTCCTTGTATTACACAACAGATTATCATTTTCATTCAGTTTGGTGTATGCTTTGAAGGCTTCATTAAACAAGTGTTGCTTGTATTTCTGGGTTTCCACTACTCCATGGGCTGTCTGTATTATATCACTTATTAGCATATAGTACAATCACTTGTCTTTCCCATGGAATTCAGCACTCCTGCCCAGGGAATGTGAACTGATCATTTTTCTTTTGTCCACACAGTTCCAGTGACTTGAATACAACAGAATATCAATCAATAAATGTTTCACAAATGAAAGGAGGGGGCAGATTTCTATGTAAACAGTCCAAGGACAAGAGAACAGATATCTAAGAGTACAAGACTCCAAGTTGGAAAAAAGATACTGAGCAAAAGTGATACCATGGAGGGAGACAGGATTGGTGGGAAATTAAGAACAGCACAGCAAGAAATCAGGAAAGAAGAAACAATTAGATACAGTGGTATCTTTAATTCAGAGAAGATATTTGGTTCAGGACAGCTGGTACCTTACTGCACAATTAGCTATGCTAAAGGCCAAGAAAATGCCTTGCTCCATGCAAAAAAAAAAAAAGAAAGTGCACAGTAAGACATATTAACATTAAAATAATCATTTCAGTTAGGTAACATTGGATATATATCATAAACAAGTAGATATTCAATATATTGAGGGAAATCATTTCAAGCTTGTTATTCTCAAAATAAAAGTATTAGAATATATGAAAACAAAAGCACATCACAAAAAGAAGGACTTCCCTGGTTGTACAGGGGATAAGAATCCGCCTGTCAACGTAGGGGACACAGGTTCAATCCCTGGCCGAGAAGACTCCACAAGCCTGCAGAGCAACTAAAGTCCATGGACTACAATTAGTGAGCCTGTGCTCCAGAGCCTGCAAGCCGCAACCACGGAGCCCATTTACCTAGAGCCCATGCTCCACAACAAGAGAAGCCATCCCAGTGAGAAGCCCATGCACCTCAGGACGAGTAGCCCCCACTCATCACAACTAGAGAAAGCCTGCAGGAAGCAACAAAGACGCAGCACAACCAAAAATAAATAAACGAAAGAAACTAATATTTATTGAGCATGACAAACTCTTGACAGACACACCCCATTAGGTCTCATAACTACCCTGTGAGGTAAATAGCTCCCCTTGCCTTTAAAAAGATTTGAGAAACTGAGGCGTTCTGTCTTCTAAGAATCTGCATTCTGTCATAAGAATCTGGGTTGACTCAGTTTTTTTCTCAATAACTTCCCAAACCAAGAAAAACCTCTTAATGTAGGGAACTTCTCCAATGTCTCCAATTTTACAAAGAGTTTAATTTTCCTCACTTACACAACCCTTGGTTGAGCACTTTTTAAAAAAAATGGTTAAGAGGTCCATATCTTGCTCAGAACAAACTGCAGGAATTCAAAACAGCTGCCTCTCCAAGGAGCATCCAAGACTGTTAAGAGTTCCCAGCATGGTTTGTATCAAAATCAATTTGTAACTTTTCATGGGAACAGAAGTAAAAAGAGGAATGAGTGTTTATAGAGTGCTTAATAAATTCCAGATATTCTACTAAACAATTTATAAAGCTTCTTTCATGTAATTCTCACACTCCCCTTACAGATAAGATAGACCTTGCTTCTGGAATGTTGATAAAAATTTACGTTTCAAAAGTTTGAAAAACAAAGTACAAAAATGGGCTAAATGTTTAATAATGGAGTTAGTCATAAATACACAGAAAGTAAACTTCAAGACAGCACTAATCTAGGAATAAAAATCTCATTTAATTTTAAATCTAAATTTCTATTCATTTGTATCATTTATTTCATTAACATTGTAAATAATAGTCCACAAATACACAGCAAATGCATTGAGGGATTTGACTTTCCAACAATACGGTGGTTCTGTTTTGAAAAACTAGTCACTTACATGAGAGATTTTAAGATCGTTAAATTTGCATTCTAATTTTTTGCCTCTGAGCTTCATTTTGGAAGAAAGAAAATCTCACTACATTTACTCTACATTTACGTATATGCAGTCAAAATTGTGTCCAATGACACTACCACACACAGTAAAGATTCACCATATGACAGTTTGATAGAACAAGTGTTGGTTCTGCCTCTTATGCAGCAGTTAACAACAAAATTCAACCATTTAATAACAAAAAATATCAGCCAAAACCAAAGGGGTTTTTAAGGTATTAAATTATTTCCTATGTCAAAAATAAAAAGCCAAAACAGTCTTAAAATAAAAGCGCCCAGTTAAAACTGGCTGGAAATTCTAGCCTTGTACTTTCTTATAACTGACATCTTTCAGATGTCACCTGCATGCCTGCTAAGTTGCTTCAGTAGTGTCTGACTCTTTGCGACCCTATGGACCATAGCCTGCCAGGCTCCTCTGTCCATGGAAATTCTCCAGACAAGAATACTGGAGTGGGCTATAATTTGCTTCTCCAGAGGAATCTTCCCCATCCAGGGATTGAACCGGGTCTTTTACATCTCCTACATTGGCAGGCAGGTTCTTTATCACTAGCGCCACCTGGGAAGCCCAGATAGCATTAACTGTAGTAATCTGATCTTGGAGAAGGGATTTGAAAGGGATATTGGAAAAAAAAAATTTAACCTTTTTTCATATAATACTTTAAATACCTAAATTCCTAATAAGTATCAGGGTCAGAGAGTGACTCATGATTTCACTGTTTTCAACTGGTTAAACCAAATGACCTCTCTGGCAGTCAAGTTTTAAATCTGCAAGTCTAGACATTACATCAAAATTCAGATGTCCGAGTCAGGGAAGCTGGACTCTGGCCCCGAGAACTACTGCTCAAAGCCGATGGAATTCAAGCTGCCTAACCTCCAGATCGCTTTTTTCCCCCAATTTTTTTCTTGCCTATTTTTGTTTATAAACTTCCGCAGCTTTCCAAGATGCCGCGGAAAGTTCTCATACCGAACTGAAGTGGAGCGGGTTGTTCAGCTCCTAGGTCTCTACAGTGGCCACGCGCTGCGGCTGACTTTCATCTTAGGACCCCTTCCAGCAGGTCCTAAACTGGGGGGAAAGGTTTAGTGAGAGACCACCAAAGCCAGAGTGGGGAGTGGGCAGATGGAGCAGGGCGTCAGGAAAGAGAAAGAAGGCTGGGGGCGCCGGGCTGATTCCCAAGGTCCCCTACTAGTTCCCAAAGAGGTGCGGGCGGGAGGCGGAAGAGCCCAGGCCGGGTAAGAGGTCCCCTGGGCATCCCTGCCAGCTGGGCAGCAGCGGCGGCCAGTAGAGACAAGAAGTGACCCGCTCGCCTCTCAAGGATAGAATGGCCCTGATGCTGGGAAGGCGCCTGTGGCAGGGCCAGGTCCGAGCGGCCGCCGGATATCCTCAACGGGGCCCTGGAGTCAGAAAGCGGGTCCAAGGACCGTTGTTAAAAAGAAAACAACGTCTCGCTGTCGCCCAGCATCCTCCTCCCTTGGCTTGGCTTCCTCCCACTTTTGCCGTCGTGCCCGCGGCCGACCAGCTCGGCACCTACCAAGACCACAAGGCTCGCTGGGCTCGGAAGCCGCGGTCTGCCCCACGCGCCCCCGAGCCCGGGCCCCGGCCCCAGACCCCCATGTCGCCCGCAGACTCGCGATCCCGGACTCGCGGCCCGCATCCCTCCCCCGTGCAGACCGGGCCAGAGGTTCCCCGCGGTAGCGCGGGAGTCGGGGCGCGGGCCAGGGTCACTCCTCTCCCCGTCGCCAGCCCGAAACTGCCAGCCGCCCCACAGTAGCATCCAGCCACCCGGATTCCAGTTCCTTGAGTGGGGAGAGCGCCTCTGGTTCACCCAGAGCAGGGGCTCTGAGTCCAGGCGAGGGAGGCGGCCCACCGTCCCGATCGCCCCTTCCTCCCGGGCGAGGGGGCCGTCTCCGGGAACAGAGCCGGTGGGCCGCCTCGGGCGGGCATTTTTGTCGCTGGGGTGGTCTCAGCACCGACTAGGCCCCAGCGCCCCCTCTGGCGCGCCCCCTTCGCCTGGAAGAACCCCTGGTTAACCCGTTAGTCGCCGCCTCGCTGGCGCCACCTGCGCGGGGGAAGTAGGGGCCCTCCGAAGGCTGAGGGGCGGGGGGCGCAGAAAGGCAGGCGGGAATCTGAAGCGAGGGGGAGGAGAAGGGAGATTCTGCACAGCGGGAGGACAAAGCCGCCTGTAGGGGGGGGCAGGGCGGCCGAGAGGCTTGCAGGCCCCTGGGGAGTGCGGGGCGACGGGCACCGGGGCGCCTCCAGCCTTCTGCTCTTCCAGCTACTCCCTCTGTCCCGAAGCGGAGCCAGAAGGAGATGCAGCTGCGGACGCATCTGGATCCGCTGCCCAGGCCATTGATGGCTGCCGTCTCCGAGCCAGCGGCTCTGGCTGCTGGCGACTCAGGCCTGGGCCGGCTACGCTGCGCTTGGAGGAAGAAGATGCGCGCGTGAGTGAAGGGAGGCCAGGCTACCTCGGCCTACCCTCGGAGTAGGTTTAGGTTGATCACATTCGGTGCGGAGCCCAGTGCAGAATAAAGGGCAGAAACTCCCTCAAACTCGACAAAGCAGTGTGGGCTTCAGGTTTCCAAACACGGCACTCACCGAGCCCTTCACGCCCAGAATCATTTCCTCCCACCAGAATCCAACTTTTCATCCTTTGAATAACAATTGATTCAGAGCGAGAAATAGCCAGCTCCCCATATCCTCAGTCACGGGGACTTCTGTGTGGGTACTGACTGGGAGAATTTTTCATAATTAACATGTCACAGAACTTGCAGTGGGACCAGTCCTTGGAAATGGATCAGGACGGTCCTCTTCATTTTACCACGGAGAACGATCACATAGCCACTATCTGGCACAACTGAACTTGGCTTGAGGAAGAACCCGAAAACGGAGGAGAAAGAAGAGATAACTGAACCTCCATTCAGTTCAATTCCGAATTCAGGAAGAAATACCAGTGACAGACAGTCACCTTTGGGGTCAGTGAATTCAGTAAAGAATGGTAAGGCCCAGGCAGAAGAGGCTGCTGAGAAGGAAAACACATCCAGAGTAATGAATTCAAGGAAACAGCATGCCAAGAAGGAGCCATTGGTACTCTGAGCTGGATGGAAACAAGAAGGTTAATTCAATGGAAAATATACTTTCTTAGAATGGGAGTTGTCCAGCAGGGAAGGCGATTGTAGCTTTGTGGTTGTTCAGTCGCTAAGCTGTGTCCAGCTCTGCGACCCCATGGACTGTAGCCCGCTAGGCTCCTCTATCCATGGGATTTCCCAGTCAAGAATACTGGCATAGGCTGTCATTCCCTTCTCCAGGGGATTTTCATGATGCTGTCAATGGCTAACCCAAGACCCTGTACCAGACAGACCCTGTGGTAACTTCCCCAATATCCTCTTCTTATCTTGGTGGCCACCTCCTGTTCCTTAATGTCACATCCTTGCCCTAACTCCCTCCCAGAACATATGATTCCAATCTTAGCAAATTAGCACAATTCAAATCCAAATTAATCAGCCTTGTCCCATTCCTTGCCACTGGCTGGCTATGAGCATAATCTAATTGGGGAAGGGGAGAGTAGCAATTTCCCGGGGCTTTGGAGAAACTTTTTCTTTCATTATCTGGAGGAGTGTGGAAGCAAGCAACCACCTCCTCTTCATGTGCTCAAAGAAACAAAGAGCCCCCGATAACTGCAGGCAGCCACATATCAGCAGTAAGAAAGAGCCAAGTCAAAATAAAGCACACATCAAGAAGCACAGGCAGGAAGAAATCTGACTCTGGTGTCATTTTTGAGCCTCTGAATCAAGCAGCTTTTGAGTCTAGGTCTACCCTCAGTGATTAGGGTAGTGAGATTTGAGTTTTCTGTTCATTGTCATTTCGTGTTTCTAACTAATACAGGCCCAATGATCATTTTTGATAGCAAAGACCCAAGCATCAAATGGGCAGATGGATTAAATAACTTTTGAGGCCCACAGTGATAAGAGACTACCACATTTGAGTAGTAGAGCTAAAAGGAAATCCTGGAGCAGGAAGAAGCCCGTAACCTGATCTGAGGGGTTCACGTCTGCTTTCAAGAGTAATGAACAGCCAACTTTTCACCCTTTACAGACAACTGATTCAGAGGAAGAAACAGCCATCTACCCAAATCCTCAGTCATGGCGAGTGACTCCTCTGAGGGACTAATTGGTAGAACTTTTCATAGCTATTGGGGCCACAATATTTTTACTTTATACTTTCTTTTTCTTAGTAGACTGCAAATCCCATGAAAGCTGGGGTTGCCAGGCATTTTTGTATAACATACTACAAAGCAGACACTCAAAAAATGGGAGCTGGAATGAAATCTATCAATCATTTGACATTATAACAGAAAAAAATTTATGCCACAATGTAGTCTTTGTATGTGTCATTTTAAATTATTTTTAATGACACATTTTATTATTCCCACCAGGGGATTTCCTATATTAACTCTGTACACTTGGGACTAGAGGGAACAATATGATTTTAAAAATTATTTAATAGCAATCAAACCCTTCAGTTCACAACATGTCAGTTATCACTGAACTAAAATCCAAGATTTAGGGGGCTTCCCTGGTGGCTCAGTGGTAAAGAATCTGCCTAATGCAGGGGACACAGGTTTGACTCCTGATCTGGGAAGAGCCCACATGCCAAGGAGCAATTAAGCCTTTGTGCCACAACTATACACTATGCTCTAGAGCCTGGGAGCCACAACTACTGAGCCCATGTGCCCTAGAGCCCATGCTCCACAACAAGAGAAGCTACCACAATGAGAAGCTTGTGCACCACAACTGGAGAGAAGCCCTCACAGCAACGATATATATATATATATATATATATATATATATATATATATATATATATATATATAAAAGAAGACTTAGGACATCAGTTTAAAAAAAAATCTAAGATTTAAATCTATGTTATCATAAGCCAGTTTACTCCCAACTATTCTCCTCTATCAGCCAGCAAGAAAATCCCATCTCTGGGATTCTCTGCTAGAAAATTTATTTAGATTTACTCTCTGAACATTAGTAGGTACAAAGATTCCTGTAAATCTTGCTAGTATTCTTGTTTATTTTTATTAAGGTAAAATTCACATCACATACAATGAACCATTTTAAAGTGTTCAATTTGGTGGCATCTAGTACATTTACAATGCTATGCAGCCATCACCCCCATCCAGTTTCAAATCCTCTCATTATCCCAGAAGAACATTCCATACCTGGTAAACACTCACTCCCCATTCACCTCTCCGTCCGTGCCTTGGCAACCACTAATCTGCTATCTATCTTTATGCACTTGATATTCTGGATATTTCACATTAAGAAAAATCATACAATATATGAGCTTTGTGACCTATTGCATGGCACATGGAACTCTACTCAATGTTATATGCCAGCCTGGATGGGAGAGGAGTTTGGGGGGAAGAATAGATACATGTGTATGTATGGCTGAGTCCCTTTGCTGTTCACCTGAAATTATCACAACATTGTTAATTGGCTATGCCCCAGTACAAAATAAAAAAGTTTAAAGTTTGAAAAAAATAAAAAATACATATGACCATTCTGTCTAGTTTTTTTCATTGGGCATTATGAATTCAAGAACAAAAAGATAAAGTCACGTTAAAAAATGGGTAACGGAAAAAAACGGGCAAAAAACTTATACAGGCATTTCACCAAAAATAGCTAATAAACACATGAAAAGACGTTTGCAAATGCAAATCAAAACTACACCGAGATACCACTTCACATCCACTACCATGCATATTCAAAAGAAAAGGGAAAATAACAAGTTGGAGAGTACGAAGAGCAATTGGAAGACCTTTGCATTACTAACGGGACAGTAAAATGATGCAGTCACTGTGGGAAACCAATTTGACAGTTCCTCAAAAGTTAAACACATAAATATTTTCTCAGTCTGCTTGATTGACTCAAACAATAGACATTTATTTCTCACCATTCTGGAGGCTGTGAAGTCCAAGATCAAGGTGCCAGCCAATTCCATTCCCAGTTAGAGCCCTCTTCCTGGCTCACAGACAGCTGCTTTCTTGTATCTTCACATAGGAGGAGAGAAATCAAGAGGAGAAGGTTTCTTCTTATAAGGACACTAATCTCATCATGTGGGCTATACTCTCATGACTTCATCTAAACTTACCTCTCAAAGCCCCCACCTCCAAATACCATCACATTGAGGCTTAGGGTTTCAACGTATGAATTTTAGGAAGACAAATATTTAATCCATAGCAAAGCCATACAATCCATCAATTCCACTTCTGTATATATGCTCAAAAGAATTGATAGCAGAGACTCAAACAGGTGTGTGTACACTCATGTTCATAATAGCGTTATTCACAATAGCCAAAATGTCAAAAGTCCATCGACAGATAAATGGGCAAACAAAATATGGTATACATGTACAATGGAATATTATTCAGCTTTAAAAAACAAAGGAGGGGTACTTCCCTAGTGGTTCAGTGGTAAAGAATCTGCCTGCCAATGCAGGAGACGTGGGCTGGATCCCTGATCCAGGAAGATCCCACATGCTGCGGAGCAACCAAGCCTGTGGGCCACAACTATTGAGCCTGTGCTCTAGAGCCCGGGAGCCACAACCACTGAAGCCCGCGTGCCCTAGAGCCCCGTGCTCGGCAACAAGAGATGCCCCCACAATGAGAAGCCCGCGCACCACAACTAGAGTGTAGCCCCTGCTTGCTGCAACCAGACAAAAGCCTGCACAGCAACAAAAACTCAACACAGACAAAAATAAATACTTAAAAATAATGAATGGGATTCTGATACATGCTACAACATGGACAAAACTTGAAAACACTACACTAAGTGAATAAGCTAGACACGAAAGGACACCTACTATGTGATTCCACTTATATGAGTTATCTATATTACACAAATTTATAGAAAAAGAAGGTACAATAGAGGTTACCAGGCGCTGAGAGGCAACAGAAATGTGTAGTTATTGCTTAAGGGTTACAGTTTTTCTGTTTGGGGTGATGAAAAAGTTGTGAAATAAGATAGTGGTGATGGTAACACAATAATATGAATTCATTTAATGCCACTGTATCATAAACTTAAAATGGATAAAATGCTTTATGTTATACATATTTTGCCACTATTATAAATAGTGTAATGCACCAAAAACCACTGTACTGTACTCTATGTCAGAAAATCCATTATATACAAATTATATATCAATAAAGCTCTTTTGAAAAATCCATTATCTCTCCTTCTAAAAAGGTATCATCAAAGACAAAAGTACTTAAGAATATATTTATATATTTAATCAAGAAATGCAAGATTTGTACACTGGAAAATACAAACTATTCTTGAAAGAAATTAACAAAAGTCTAAATAAACAGAAAGTCAGCCCAATTTAATAGAGAGATAATATGGTTAAAACAGTAATTCTTCCCAAATTGATCTTCAGTTTGATGAAAGAACTATCAAAATACCTTTTTTATAGAAGTGGATGAGCTTATCCTAAATTTCATGTGGAATTCCAAAAGACCTTGACTAAACAAAACAATTTTGGAAAAGAAGAATTATGGTGAAGGATTCATACTACTCAATTAAAGCTGCAATAATCAAAACAGTGTTGTTTCTCTATAAGGAAGGAAAATATATAACAGTGAAATAAAATAAGAATCCGGAGGTAAGCTATATCAGCAAGGGTGACATATTGATTCAATGGGAAAAAATAGTGTTTTCTGCATATCATTCTGTGACAATATAGATACTTATATACAAAAGAACATACTGATATTCGGCCCCTACCTCAAACCATATATAAAATTCCTCAGATGGCTCAAAACCTGAAATATAACCTAAAACTATAAAAATTTAGGAGGAAACATAAGTTAAATCTTTGTGACTTTGGATTAGGAAATGATTTCTTAATTATGATACCAAAAGTACAAGCACGAAAAGAAAAAGTAAATGCCTTGGACTTCATCAAAATAAACAATGTTTGTTTTTATGAAGTTAATGGCCCCTGAAGATTGCTTCCTAGTTGCACCATTTCATTAAGGATAATAAAATGATGACATACTATCATTTCTTCTCCATTTATCAACTAGAATATTTTATAAAGAGAAACATCCTCTTACTAACTCTGTGGTTATCCTCAAGTACAATAGGCCCTATGAAAGGCAGGATAAATACAACCTCATTCTCTTTTATTTTCTAGTTTTTAAAATGAGTTGATTCCCTAGCGTTGTTTTACAGTATCAATCTGACCTAAAGCATTGAAATAGATTTGATATGTTTCAATCCAATAGAGTTACTATTCTCATTGATATTCAGATTTTCCCCTCTTTGAACAATAGGAGGGATCTTCAAGTTGCTCCTGAATTCTTTTTAGGAAGATCCAGTGATCACTGATACTTTTCTTACATGACAAGATGTTTCAGGATCACTCTGTAATTTCCTGCTCCAATCCTAGAGACAGCTATACCTCCAAGGAGACCTGGAAAAGATTATTTTTAATGGCTACATCTTTTGAATGTACTTCTTATTCAACTAGTCCACTACTTGGAGAGAAAAAGCTTCAGATAGTTTCTGTGACTATTCTATATTATAAATTAAATACTGAGCTATTTGATAGAAATAGCATGTACAAGTGACTGATAATAACCTTTAACTGTTTTCTCTAGTATTTAACGTTGATATTTAACAAAAGCCTAGTCAATCGACCCATTTGGGGCCTAACCTATTGTTTTCCTGAAGTTAGCAGTCTCTGAAGATCTTTTCCTCCTTGTACCACTTCATTAAGGATAACAAAATGATGACATTCTATCAATTCTATAATGATAAACATTTGTTATTATAGACATTCACCTATTATAGACATTTGCTTCTACAGTGGGACTTGCAAACAATGAATCAAAAGGTGGAAGAAAAACAATAATCAGGAAAATAAAAGGTAGTAGCAAACATGAAATAAAACCTCCAGAGAGGAAATTAAGCATATTTTAGGCCCTAATACTCATCAGCCTCGAAGGATATTCTGCTTTTTCCTGGAACTATAATCCCTCTAACAGTCTCTGGACATTTCATCACCAGTCAAGAGGATAACTGTATGCGCGAGCTCAGTCATGTCCCACTCTGTGACCCCATGGACTGTAGCCCGTCAGGCTTCTCTGTCTGTGGAATTTTCCAGGTAAGAATACTGGAGGGGGTTGCCATTTCCTCCTCCAGGGGATCTTCCCCACCCACGGATCGAACCCAGATTTCTTTATGTCTTCTGCATTGGCAAGTGGATTCTTTACCACTAGTACCACCTGGGAAGCCCACTACACACTGTAAGAAGGTCTAACATTGAAAAACTGATTGCACCAAGTGTTAGTGAAGTTGTTGGGGAGCTCTAAGAGAGTGTAAAATCACTTAACCATTTTGGTAAATAGTTTGGTAGTTTCTTTAAAAGTGAAACAGGGGGACTTCCTTGGTGGTCCAGTGGCTAAGACTCTGTGCTCCCAATGCGTGGGGCCAGGTTCCATCCCTGGTCAGGGAACTAGATCCCACATGCCCAAACTAAAAATCTCACATGCCTCAACAAAGATTGAAGATTCCTCATGTCACAACTAAGACCTGGTGCAGTGAAATATTTTTTGAAGTGAAACATATTACTACCATATGAGCCAGCTATTCCACCCCTATGTATTTACCAAACACAAATGAAAGCATATATCTACACAAAGATTTGTATACAACTGTCCCGAGCAGCTCTATCTGTAATAGCTTAAAACTGGAACAACTGAAGTGTCTAGCAGAACACTGTTCAGCAGCAGGAAGGAAGAACTACTGATACATGCATAAGATTGAGTGAATTTCAAGATAACAGTGTTGAGTGAAAGAAACCATGCAAAAATGAGTACAGTAGAGGATAATATTGGGTAGGAATATGATAACTGAAAGGTGTTTGTTGTTAACCTTTATTGGAGGGAGCTCACTTCCTGTTCACCTATGGAAGAAGCTTTTACCTAGGAACCTTATCCCTTATTCTTAAGAATTATAAACAGAAAGCACTCTCTCCCAACCATGCCAAATTCCTTATTTGGTTGCTTGGCAATAGGTATATTGGCTGAAATGTTAGAGTGAATTAAGCTGTCTTATACTAGAAGTACTCTCCAGAGGAAAGCCAGCACGTATTTTCAAATTTTCTTTTTTTTTTTACCATGTATTTTCTTTATTTAAGATTTGTTTAATCCATATTTTGAAAGGAACACAAGTCCGATTCTATGGGTTAAAGGTGTTGGTCAAAGTTAATTAAGTATAAGTAGTTGCAATTCATAGGTCTATTGGGGGAAAAATGACTATTCTATTGTGCAGTTAAAAGAGAAAGCCACTCACCCCTCAAATTATAAAGACCTCAGGCTTGGAATGCTTGCACAGAACTCAGTGTGCTGGAAACTGGGTAGAGTTTACATGTTCTGCTGTTACGCTATTTATTATGTTGTACATGCATTCCTCTCAGCCATTATGTTCATTTTCCTTTTTGTTCATTTTCTTAACTGCAGAGAGAGGAGCATGTGGATGAGCAGAGTTGCCAGATAAAATACAGGACATACTCATACTAAAAAAAGGAGTCATTGTTTATCTTGAAATTCAAATTTAACTGGGAGTCTTGTGTTTTTATTGGTTAAATCTGACAACCCTAAGGATGAGTACAGAGTAACAGTGACTAATTTCGGGAAGTTAAAAAGGACTACATATGTACAAGGTAGCGTAGCACTTCTAAAACTTTAATAGAGTGTACATATGTATTATCTGGAGTTCTTGTTGAAAAATAGGTTCTGATTCTGAGGATCTGCAGCAGAATCTGTATTTCTAACAGTTAATGCCAATGATGCTGGTTTCCAGACCGCAGTTTGAGCAAGGCTCTAGTGGAAATTTGAGTGTGTGAGTGTGTGTGTGTGTGTGCGTGCGTGCATGCGTGCGTGCATGTGTGTGTGTGCATTTTGGCTGCCCAGCATATGAACTTCCTTTCTGAGCATAAGGAATTCACCAAAATAATTCTTGAAGGAACGTGGAGCCTGGCTCTCACTATGAAAACAGAAGGAAGGTGTCAAATACTCATTTCACCAGACTGCTTTGCAGCCTGGATTTAGTTCCACAATCTACACGGGGATTTAGTTCCATGAAATACACAAAGCAAAAGGCAAAGAAGAAAGGAAAATATATACCCAACTGAATGCAGTTCAGTTCAGTTGCTAAGTCGTGTCCGACTCTTTGCCACCACATGAATCACAGCACACCAGGCCTCCCTGTCCATCACCAACTCCTGGAGTCCACCAAAACCCATGTCCATTGAGTCGGTGATGCCATCCAACCATCTCATTCTCTGTCGTCCCCTTCTCCTCCTGCCCTCAGTCTTCCTCAGCATCAGGGTCTTTTCCAATGAGTCAGCTCTTTGCATCAGGTGGCCAAAGTATTGGAGTCTCAGCTTCAGCATCAGTCCTTCCAATGAATATTCAAGACTGATTTCCTTTAGGATGGACTGGTTGGATCTCCTTGCAGTCCAAGGGACTCTCAAGAGGCTTCTCCAACACCACAGATCAGAAGCATCAATTCTTCGGCGCTCAGCTTTCTTCACAGTCCAACTCTCACATCCATACATCACCACTGGAAAAACCATAGCCTTGACCAGACAGACCTTTCCTGACAAAGTAATGTCTCTGCGTTTTAATGTGCTGTCTAGGTTGGTCATAACTTTCCTTTCAAGGAGTAAGCGTCTTTTAATTTCATGGCTGCAATCACCATCTGCAGTGATTTTGGAGCCCCCCAAAATAAAGTCTGACACAGTTTCCACTGTTTCCCCATCTATTTGCCATGAAGTGATGGGTCCAGATGCCATGATCTTAGTTTTTCTGAATGTTGAGCTTTAAGCCAACTTTTCCACTCTCCTCTTTCACTTTCATCAAGAGGCTCTTTAGTTCTTCTTCACTTTCTGCCATAGGGTGGTGTCATCTTCATATCTGAGGTTATTGATATTTCTCCCGGCAATCTTCCCAGGCAATCTTCAGCCTGTGCTTCCTCCAGCCCAGCATTTCTTGTGATGTACTCTGCATATAAGTTAAATAAGCAGGTGACAATATACAGCCTTGACATACTCCATTTCCTATTTGAAACCAGTCTGTTGTTCCATGTCCAGTTCTAACTGTTGCTTCCTGACCTGCATACAGATTTCTTAAGAGGCAAGTCAGGTGGTCTGATATTCCCATCTCTTTCAGAATTTTCCACAGTTTATTGTGATCCACACAGTCAAAGGCTTTGGCATGGTCAATAAAGCAGAAGTAGATGCCTTTCTGGAACTCTCTTGCTTTTTCGATGATCCAATAGATGTTGGCAGTTTGATCTCTGGTTCCTCTGCCTTTTCTAAAACCAGCTTGAACATCTGGAAGTTCATGGTTCCCGTATTGCTGAAGCCTGGCTTGGAGAATGTTGAGCATTACTTTACTAGCATGTGAGATGAGTACGATTGTGTGGTAGTTTGAGCATTCTTTAGCATTGCCTTTCTTTGGGATTGGAATGAAAACTGACCTTTTCCAGTCCTGTGGCCACTGCTGAGTTTTCCAAATTTGCTGGCATATTGAGTGCAGCACTTTCACAGCATCATCTTTCAGGATTTGAAATAGCTCAACTGGAATTCTATCACGTCCTCTAGCTTTGTTGATAGTGATGCTTCCTAAGGCCCATTTGACTTCACTTTCCAGGATCTCTGGCTCTAGGTGAGTGACCACACCATCGTGATTATCTGGATCATGGAGATCTTTTTTTGTACAGTTCTTCCCTGTATTCTTGCCACCTCTTCTTAATCTCTTCTGCTTCTGTTAGGTCTCTACCATTTCTGTCCTTTATTGAGCCCATGTTTGCATGATATGTTCCCTTAGTGTTTTTAATTTTCTTGAGGAGATCTCTAGTCTTTCCCATTCTATTGTTTTCCTCTATTTCCTTGCATTGATCACTGAGGAAGGCTTTCTTGTCTCTCCTTGGTATTCTTTGGAACTCTGCATTTCCCTGCTTTTCACAGCTATTTGTAAGGCCTCCTCAGACAAGAAAGTGGAGAAAACCACTAGACCATTCAGGTTTGACCTAAATAAAATCCCTTATGACTATACAGTGGAAGTGAGGAATAGATTTAAGGGACTAGATCTGATAAACAGAGTGCCTGATGAACTATGACACTGTACAGGAGGCAGGAATCAAGGCCATCCCCAAGAAAAAGAAATGCAAAAAAGCAAAACGGCTGTCTGAGGAGCCCTTACAAATAGCTGTGAAAAGCAGGGAAATGAAAAGCAAAGGCAAGAAGGAAAGATATACCCATTTGAATGCAGAGTTCCAAAAGAATAGCAAGGAGAGATAAGAAAGCCAGAGTTCCAAAGAAAGCAAGGAGAGAGATAAGAGCCTTCTAAGGTGAACAATGCAAAGAAATAGAGGAAAACAATAGAATAGGAAAGACTAGAGATTTTTTTCAAGAAAATTAGAGATACCAAGGCAGTGTTCCATGCAAAGATGGGCACAATAAAGGACAGAAATGGTATGAATGAAACAGAAGCAGAAGAGATTAAGAGGTGGCAAGAATACACAGAAGAACTGTAAAAAAAAAAAAAAAAAAAGCTCTTAATGATCCAGATAAGCACAATGGTGTGGTCACTTATCTAGAGCCAGACATTCTGGAGTGTGAAGGCAACTGGGCCATAGGAATCATCACTATAAAGAAAGCTAGTGGAGGTGATGGAATTCCAGCTGACCTATTTCAAATCCTAAAAGATGATGCTGTGGAAGTGCTGCACTCAATATGCCAGCAATTTTGGAAAACTCAGCAGTGTCCACAAAGAAAGCTGTAGAAAGTCAGCTTTCATTCCAATCCCAAAGAAGAGCAAATGCCAAAGAATGTTCAAACTACCGCACAATTGTACTCATCTCACACGCTAGCAAAGTAATGCTCAAAATCCTTCAAACTAGGCTTCAACAGTACAAGAACTGAGAACTTCCAGATGTTCAAGCTGGATTTAGAAAAGGCAGAGGAATCAGTGATCAAATTGCCAACATCTGTTGGATCATAGAAAAAGCAATAGAATTCCAGAAAAACATCTACTCCTGCTTCATTGACTATACCAAAGCCTTTGACTGTGTGGATCACAACAAACTTTGGAAAATTCTTAGAGATAGGAATGCCAGACCACCTGACCTGCTTCCTGAGAAATCTGCATGCAGGTCAAGAAGCAACAGTTATAACTGGACATGTAACAATGGACTGGTTCCCAATTGGGAAAGGAGTATGTCAAGGCTGTATATTGTCATCCTGCTTTTTAACTTATATGCAGAGTACATCATGCAAAATGCCAGACTGGATGAAGCAGAAGCTAGAATCAAGATTGCTGGGAGAAATATCAATAACCTCAGATGCGCAGATGATACCACCCTAATGGCAGAATGTAAAGAGGAACTAAAATGCCTCGTGATGAAGGTGAAAGAGAAGAATAAAAAAGCTGGTTTAAAACTCAACATTCGAAAAATGAAGATCATGGTATCTGGTCCCATCACTTCATGGCAAATAGATGGGGGGATAAATGGAGACAGTGGCAGATTTTATTTTCTTGATCTCCAAAATCATTGCAGACAGTGACTGAAGCCATGAAATTAAAAGACACTTGCTCCTTGGAAGAAAAGCTATGACAAACCTAGATGTGTATTCAAAAGCAGAGACATCACTTTGAGGACAAAAGTCTGTCTAGTCAAAGCTATGGTGTTTCCAATAGTTATGTATGGATGTAATAGCTGGACTATAAAGAAAGCTGAGCACCAAAGAATTGATGCTTCGAACTGTGGTGCTGGATAAGGTTCTTGAGAGTCCCTTGGACAGTAAGGAGATCAAACCAGTCAATCATAAAGGAAATCAGTTCTGAATATTCATTGGAAGGACTGATGCTGAAGCTGAAGCTCCAGTACTTTGGCCACCTGATGTGAAGAGCCAGCTCATTTGAAAAGACCCTGATGCCAGGAAAGATTGAAGGCAGGAGGAGAAGGGGGCGACAGAGGATGAGATGATTGGATTGCATCATCAACTCAATGGATACAATCAAACTCTGGAAGATAGTAAAGGACAGGGAAGCCTGACATGCTGCAATCTATGGGGTCGCAAAGAGTCAGACACGACTGAGCAACTGAACAATGAAAACATGGGGCCAATCAGAAGCACCTACATAGGAATTTGAGTCAAGAACTAGAAACATATTAACTATGAAAGCAATAAGTTTTCTCTCTTGCAACAGCCCCAGTTGCGAACTGGCCAAATTGTAAACCCAAGGTGGCAGTGGTGGTAAAGGAAGGGGCAGAGTCCAGGATACTTGGGAACATCAGGAACAGTAGTCTTCCCATTGGGTGGAATCTGCAGTGTGATGTTGAGCATTGTTCCTAGCTGCCCAGCTCTGAGCTTACTTCTTAATCCTCATAATGATTCCGTGAGCTGCTCATTTCCTTTTCTTACCTTAATCACTCAGAATTGGTATTTGTTGCTTGAAACTAAGCACTCTGATCAAGTCAAAGGGTTTGCCAGAGGCTAGCTGGCTTGTACAGCCCCATCAATTGGCACGTGAGATGAGGTCTAGGTCACCACTCAGTGAGATCTTTGCTTCACAGAGTGAAGACATTTCTGAGAGAGGGGCAACCTCCACTTGTGATAGGGTATCTATTTCCTGACATACACGTCTCTGTCCCTTCTTTTATTAGTACCTCTGGTGGTGGCTGGACTTCCCAGGTGGCACTAGTGGTAAAGAACCCGCCTGCCAACGCAGGAGACTTGGGTTTGATCCCTGGTCAGGAAAATCCCCTAGAGGAGGGCATGGCAACCCACTCCAGTATTCTTGCGTGAAGAATCCCATGGACAGGGGAGCCTTAACACACAGCAACTTAGCACACACGCACGCTGGTGATGACTGGTCTTGGTTTAATAGAACTAGATTCATTCACATGCTAACCCTGTCACTAACTAGTTAGTTATGTGATTTGGGGCAAATCACTTAGTCTCCATTTCCTTGACTGTTAAAAGAGGACAAGATTATCTGATTATTCACTTATTCACATTACTTCATAATTATTTTTGCAACCTTATTGAGATACAAATTGCATATTCTAAAATTCACCCATTTCAAGGGGAATTTAAGGGATAATGGATACATGTATATGTATGGCCGAGTCCCTTTGCTGTCCACCTGAAACTATCACAACATTGTTAATTGGCTATACTCCAATATGAAATAAAAAGTTTTTTTAAACCTTAAAAATAAATAAAATTCACCAATTTCAAGTGTACAATTGAATGACTTTTAGTAAATTTACCAAATTGTTCAACCATCACCATAACCTAGTTTTAGAACATTTCATCTCCCCAATAAGGTCCCTCAGGCCCATTTACAGTTAGTTCATCCCCATATTCACCCTCAGGGCTGAGCAATCACTAATTTATTTTCTGTGTCTATAAATTCACTTTTTCTGGCCATTTTAAATAAATAGAACCATACAATCATAATTATTTGTTATACAAGGTTTTTCTGCTCTAGAATGAGTTTCCAAAAGGCCTGTGTCTAAGGACAGAAATCAATAAAACTGAAAACAGGAAAATAATAAAGAAAATCCATGAAACAAAGAGCTGGATCTTTTAAAAGATCAATCAAATTCACAAACCTCTAGCAAGTCTGACAAAGAAAAGACACAATTACCAATATCAGGAATGAAGCAGGTAGTATCACTACAGATCCTGCAGACATCAAAAGGAGAGAAAGCAAATATTGCAAGCAATTCTAGAGTTTAGGTGAAACAGCCCAATTGCTTGAAATTCACAAACAAAACTCATTAAAGACAAAAAAGTTACTGTGAATACTCCTATAACTACAAAAGAATGTTAATTCATAATTTAAAACATTTTTGAAAAGAAATTCCAGGCTCAGATAGTTTTACTGAGTAATTACGGGGGCTTCCCTTGTGCCTCAGACAGTAAAGAATCTACCTGCCAATGCAAGAGACCCACGTTCTATCCCAGGGTTGCGAACTGAATAATTATACCAAACACTTAAGTGAAAATACCATTTCTATGCAACCTCCTCCAGAAAAGAAAACAGGAGCTAACACTTCTCAACTTATTTTATGAGGCTGGTATTACCCTAATACCAAAACCAGACAACAAGTGCAAAACAGGAACTACAGACCAATATCTCCCATGAATTTAGACACAAAAATCTTCAACAAAATCTTCTAACAATAGACTAAAAAATTATGAAACAAATACAACCATGTGGGCTTTATTCCATGTACAAAAGGCTGGTTAAACATTTAAAGATCATTCAATGTAACCAGCCATGTGATCAGTCGCTCACTCCTGTTCTACTATTTGTAACCCCACGGGACTGTAGACCATCAGGTTTCTGTGTCCATGGAATTTTCCAGGCAAGAATATTGGAGTGGGTCGCCGTTTCCTTCGCCAGGGATTCTTTCCGACCCAGGGATCAAACCCATATCTCCTGCATGGGCAGGCGGATTCTTTACCACTGAGCCACCTGGGAAGCCCCGTAACCAACCATATCAAAAGGTTAAAGAAGAAAAATCCAAGGAGCATGTCAATTGACATCGCAAAGCATTTGGCCAAATTTAACCCCCATTCATATAAAAAGGAATAGAGAGGAACTTTCTCAGTTTGGTAAAGAACATCTACAAAAACCTACAGCTAACATTATGCTTCACAGTGACAGAGCAGCATACTTAACTGTAGAAGAATGAATGCTTTCCCCGGGGTCGCGGAATCCACCCAGGAAGACTGTGGCACTAGGAGAGAAGCTGCGGTCCAGTCCACTCACCTTCCTTTGCCCTAGCCTCTCGGAGAACGAGCCGCCCCTAAAGGGGGACTACTTGTCCTTCCGCCTGGTCCTGCGCAGCCGCAGGTACTAGGGTCTGGGGCCCCAGCGCAGTTGTCTGCGGGAATGAGTGGCAGGAGATTGAAAGTGGAAGTGTGAAAGTGAAGTCGCTCAGCCGTGTTTGACTCTTTGCAACACCATGGACTGTAGTCCCGCAGGCTCCTCGGTCCATGGGATTTTCCAGGCACGAATACTGGAGTGGGTTGCTATTTCCTTCTCCAGGGGATCTTCCCGACCCAGGGATCAAACCTGGGTCTCCCGCGTTGTAGGGAGACGCTTTACTGTCTGAGCTGCCAGGGAAGCAGGAGATTAGTTCAGTTCATTCAGTTCAGTTCAGTCACTCAGTCGTGTCCGACTCTTTGCGATCCCATGAATCGCAGCATGCCAGGCCTCCCTGTCCATCACCACCTCCCGGAGTTCACTCAGACTCACGTCCATTGAGTCAGTGATGCCATCCAGCCATCTCATTCTCTGTCGTCCCCTTCTCCTCCTGACCCCAATCCCTCCCAGTATCAGAGTCTTTTCCAACGAGTCAACTCCTTGCATAAGGTGGCCAAAGTACTGGAGTTTCAGCTTCAGCATCATTCCCTCCTAAGAAATCCCAGGGGTGATCTCCTTCAGAATGGACTGGTTGGATCTTCTTGCAGTCCATGGGACTCTCAAGAGTCTTCTCCAACACCACAGTTCAAAAGCATCAATTCTTCGGCGCTCAGCTTTCTTCACAGTCCAACTCTCACATCCATACATCACCACTGGAAAAACCATAGCCCTGACTAGACGGACCTTTGTGGGCAAAGTAATGTCTCTGCTTTTCAACATGCTATCTAGGTTGGTCATAACTTTTCTTCCAAGGAGTAAGCGTCTTTTAATTTCATGGCTGCAGTCACCATCTACAGTGATTTTGGAGCCCCCAAAAATAAAGTCTGACACTGTTTCCACTGTTTCCCCATCTATTTGCCATGAAGTGATGGGACCAGATGCCATGATCTTCGTTTTCTGAATGTTGAGCTTTAAGCCAACTTTTTCACTCTCCACTTTCACTTTCATCAAGAGGATTTTTAGTTCCTCTTCACTTTCTGCCACAAGGGTGGTGTCATCTGCATATCTGAGGTTATTGATATTTCTCCCGGCAATCCTGATTCCATCTTGTGCTTCTTCCAGCCCAGGATTTCTCATGATGTACTCTGCATATAAGTTAAATAAGCAGGGTGATAACATACAGCCTTGATGTACTTCTTTTCCTATTTGGAACCAGTCTGTTGTTCCATGTCCAGTACGGCTAATCCAGAATCATCTAATATGAGCAGCCTCAACCCCCACGGACACTCCCCTTCCCACCAGCTTGTTCACTTGTTTTTTTTTTCCTTTCTCTCTTTTTCTGTTTTTCTTTCTCTCTAACTTCCTTACCGATTCTCCTTTGAACTTTCTCCAGTTGTTGACCCCGTCTTCTAAACACCTTTATTATTCTCTCTAAAGTGAAGATGAATGAGGAAAAAGAGTGTTCGTTAGAATAGTAATTAGCATGTTTGTCAAGGTTTACACTAAGCATTCCACCACCATCCAGGCTTTCCTAACAGACCACATGTAGAGCGGTGCCATGGAGACTTCTCGTTGAGGAAAAAGACTGTACCCTTCACAATTCTTTAGAGACTCTGTGGACTCTTTCAACATTCTTGAGTATTCTCTTTTAAGAGAGTCTTAAATTGGTGAATTTCTCACTTGGTTTTCGGCTATGGTTCATTCCGAACATTGACATCTTGTTCTTTTTATATCTGGGGTGGGGGGGGGGACAGCACTACCACCTCTTGCACACATTTGCAGACCTATGAGCCAATTGATATACACGTTTGAAGAAAGCAAATACTAAATTGTGCCTTGTTTTCTCACTTGCATTACATTCTCCTGAGACTGTGGCTTGCCTGTAAGTCCATACCATTGGTATGGGTAATTAGCAACCTAATAAGAGGAAGTAAAGAAAGTGCTATCAAAACAAGTAGGTACAAAGACCTAAATGTAAGGCTAGCCTCTTAGAGGAAAACATAGGCAGAACACTCTTTGACATAAATCTCGGCAAGATATTTTTTAATCCACTTCCTAGAGTAATGGAAATAAAAATAAAAAATAAACAAATGGGACCTAATTAAACTTAAAAGCTTTTGCACAGCAAGGGAAACTATAAACAAAACTAAAAGACAACCCACAGAATGGGAGAAAATATTTGCAAACAGAGACTAACAAGGAATTAATCTCCAAAATATACAGATAGCTCAGGCAGCTCAGTGTCAAAAAAAAGAAAAAAAGAAATTAACCCAACAAAAAATGGGCAGAAGATATGAATAGACATTTCTTCCAAGATGTGCAGATGGCCAAAAAGCACATGAAAAGATGTTCAACATAACTAATTATTAGATAAATGCAAATCAAAACTGCAATGCGGTATCACCTCACACCAGTCAGAATGGCCATCATCAAAAAAGTCTACAAATAAACCAAAAAAAGTCTACAAACAATAAATGGTAGAAAGGGTGTGGAGAAAAGGGAGCCCACATTACACTGTTGGTGGGAAAGTAAACTGGCACAACCACTATGGAGACTAGTATGGAGGTTCCTTAAGAAACTAAAAATAGAACTACCATATAATCTAGCAATATCAGTCCTTTGCATATATCCAGAGAAAATAATAATTCAAAAAGATACACACACCCCAAAGTTCATTGCAGCACTATTTGCAATAACCAAGACATAGAAGCAACCTAAATGTCTATCAACAGAGGATTGGATAAAGAAGACATGGTACATATATACAATGGAATATTACTCAGCCATGAAAAAGAATAAAATTATGCCATTTGCAGGAACATGGATGGACCCAAAGAGTGTCATGCTGAGTGAAGTAAGTCAGACAGAGAAGGGGAAGTATGACATCCTTTATATGTGGAATCTTAAAAGAAATGATACAAAACCTAACTTACTTACAAAACAGAAACAGACTCACAGACTTCAAGAACAAGCTTATGTTGCTGGGGGGAAGGATGGGGGAAGAGATAGTTAGGGAGTTTGGGATGGGCATGTACACACTACTATATTTTAAATGGATAACCCACTCCAGTATTCTTGCCTGGGAAATCTTATGGAAAGAAGAGCCTGGCAGGCTACAGTCCATAGGGTCACAAAGAGTCAGACAAGACTTAGCAACTGAGCATGCATGCACATTCTAAGAACAATATCCTAGGAAGACACTGCTAATTAAATCAGGTTCCACACCTGCATGCAGTTCACATTCTGGTGGGGAAACTTTGTTTCTCCCACAAGACTTGACTTGATCTACAAACAATAAATGCTGGAGAAGGTGTGGAGAAAAGGAACCCTCTTACACTGTTGGTGGGAATGCAAACTAGTAGAGCCACTATGGAGAACAGTGTGGAAATTCCTTAAAAAACTGGAAATAGAACTGCCTTATGACCCAGCAATCCCACGGCTGGGCATACACACTGAGGAAACCAGAATTGAAAGAGATGTGTACCCCAATGTTCATCGCAGCACTGTTTATAATAGCCAGGACATGGAAGCAACCTAGATGTCCATTGGCAGACGAATGGATAAGAAAGCTGTAGTACATAAACACAAGGGAATATTACTCAGCCATGAAAAATAATGCATTTGAATCTGTTCTAATGAGGTGGATGAAACCAGACCCTATTATACAGAGTGAAGTAAGTCAGAAAGAAAAACACCAATACAGTATACCAATGCATATATATGGAATTTAGAAAGATGGTAACGATGACTCTATATGCGAGATAACAAAAGAGACATAGATGTAAAAAACAGTCTTTTGGACTCTGGGAGAAGGCAAAGGTGGGATGATTTGAGAGGGTAGCATTGAAATGTGTATATTATCATATATGAAGCTAGTCCAGGTTCGATGCATGAGACAAGGTGCTCAGGGCTGGTGCACGGGGATAACCCTGGGGGATGGGATAGGGAGGGAGGTGGGAGGGAGGGTCTGGATGGGGAACACATGTATACCCATGGCTGATTCATGTGAATGTATGGCAAAAACCACAATATTGTAAAGTAATTAGTCTCCAATTAAAATAAATAAATTAATTTTTAAAAAAGACTTGACTTAATAATCATGGCTCTCTCAGAGAGACCAGAATGGAGACAGAACCTAACAGCAATGGTGAGTCATAAACTCTATACAGTAAAAACCCATATTTTAATCCTTCATGAACAGCTACTATTATTAGTCTAAATTATTTTGATCTTGATATAATTCAGGAGGCATAACAGACTAAGGTTCGATTCCTGGGTAGGGAAGATCACCTGAAGAAGGGCATGGCATCCACTCCAGTATTCTTGCCTAGAGAATCGCATGGACAGAGGAGCCTGGTAGGCTACAGTCCACAGGGTCACACAGAGTTGGGCACAACTGAAGTGACCTAGCACGCACACATCACAAGTACATTGTCTGACACTGCATTTATCTTGTTGGAAACCATAACTGTCTGAAACAATGGCCTCAGTGAAAAATGTGATATGATATAATTCATATATAATTCACATGTATAATGCTCCAAGAATATTGGAGTGTGTTGCCATGCCCTTGTCCGGGGATCTTCCCAACCCAGGAATCAAACCTGTGTCTCTTACAGGTCCTGTATTGGTAGGTAGGTTCTTTGCCGCTAGTCCCACCTGGGAAGGTGGTACTTGTGGTACTAATGCTTTATTAACAATATGCCATGTCAACTGAGTGGGCTAGGCCATGTATGGGTGATTACAGCAAAAATGGTGCCTGTATGTGATCCAAGTTTATGTATAATCAGAGTCATTACCCTTTATCTGCTTATAGTCAGGAATCTACCAGATTATTCAGCAGAATGATTTGTGGATACATCATCAGGCAATAAAATACTTACTATTACCTACCCTCCTTTGGCTACACTTGCTGGAGGATATATAGTAAAATAAAATTTTCTTTTCTTTTTTTATGCTTCAACATTCACCCAGTTATCATTTCCGTTTTTGCTCTTAGGGAAAAAATCTCCAGGGAGAAAAAAAGGACTACACTATATAGAAATAAAACACTGCTTTGTTGTATTTTATACTTACAGTATTTCTGCTTCAGATAATATCACGGACCCTTGGTGTCTAATTTATCCTGACAGTGTCTAAAGTGGAAGTAAAGCAATTGAGAAATATGAGTCTGAGAAGGTGGATGCAGCAGAAGTGAAGTGAGAACGTTTAAATGAAAATATAAACCCCAGTCAATCTGAATGAATTCCTCTAGCACCTTGCTTCAGGAAAGAATCTGTAAGGGTCTTAATGATTGCTTCACTCAAAACAAAGTGCACAACCCCAAGTGAGTCACTTAATCTCTGTGTCTCAGTGTCTTTGATTTTACAACAGCGTTAGTAGGACCAAAATGCACCTATACTTATAGGAGAAAAGATAATCACACAATTTCTGAAATGTACCTAATAATTGTCAATCAATTATCAAGAGAAATTTATGGAGCCCTGGATACATCCTTCATTATATGCCCAAGTCCTGGTAAGCACTTTACATATAAATGCTCAAGAAATCTTTATTGCATGTATGAATGAGAAAATAAATCAATGAGCCATCTACTGTGTGCCAGGCATCTGAGATACATTTCTGCCTTCAATGAACTATTCAGTAATTATGTAGTCAAATAAGACATTCATAGATAATGTTATTTAGTAATTTAACATAGTAAATGCCAAATGAATGTTATCATGCATCACCTTCAAACTAGAATTTCCAGATTCTCAACTTCATTTTGAATTCTTCCCTAAAATTTACCAGCTTAAGAATATGCCTATGATTTTATCACAGAGAAATATTTGGGGATGTTGAAAGACTTTCAAAAATAGAAATATATTTCAAGAGGATAAAATTCTGTAGAGAATGGAATGAAAATGTAAGTTCAAAAGGAAGAAAGAAAAATATAAAACATTTCCATCATTCCCCAAAATTCCCTCATGCCTCAACCTTTTGAATCTCCCCTTCCATCCCCAGCTCAAGTACAGGTACTCATTGATCTGTGCATTCTGTCATTACAGGTTCATTTGCATTCTGGCATTTTAACCAAATGAAATTACACTCTATGTATTTTTCTAATGACTTCTTTCAGTCAGCATGGTGGTTTTAAGATCCATCTATATTGTTTCATGCATTAATAATTGTTCCTTTTTATTGATGCTTTCCATTTTGAGTATATACCCCAATTTCCATTGTATACCACAATTTGTTTATCCATTCATATGTTGATACACATTTGGGTTGTTCCCAGTTTGGGCTCTTACAAATAGAATTGCTACGAACATTTGCATACAAGTCATTTTGAACATATGTTTTCATTTCTCACAGATGCATATCTGGAAGTGGAATAGCTGGATCATATTGTAGGCTTATGTTACAATTTTTCAGAAACTGTCAAAATGCTTTCCAAATTGGTCATAACCATGGTACATTTCCACAAGCAGAGTATGAGATTTCCAGTGCTGCACATCCTTACTAACACTTGATATGGTCAGTTTTAAAATTTTTGTCTATCGCTTCTCGGCCTTTTGGCTAAGATCAAGTGTAAAATTTTTGTCTATTCTAATGGGCATGTGGTGGTATCTCAATGTGGTTTTTTATTTCCTTTCCCCAAAGACTAATGACTTCAAGTATTTTTTCATGACCTTATTGGCCATTTCTCTCTTCTTTTTGTCAAATGTATGTTGAAATATTTTTTGCATTATTATTTTATCTTATTCTTATTGACTGTGTGTGTGCATATTCTGGATATTTCCTTTGTTTGATATATGTATTGTGAATATTTTCCCCAGTATCTGGCTTGGCTTTTCTTTTTCTCAATGGTGCACTTTAAAAATTAAAAAAAAAAAACTTACTGGAGTTTTGCGTTTGTGTTATACCTATAGATTTAGGGAGAATTGTCACTTAACATTATTGAATCATGGTATATGTCTGTACTTTTTAATTTCCCTCAGTTTTGTTTTGCAATTTCCAAGTAGAGAAATTCAATCAGATTTATTTATAAATATTTTACATTTTAGTGCTATCATGAATAGATTTGTTTTTTGAGTTTCATTTCCCAATTGTTTGCTCTTGGTATTGTTGCTGTTGTTCAGTTGCTAAGTCATGTCTGACTCATGATCTCATGGAGTGCAGCATGCCAGGCCTCCCTTCTTTTACTATCTCCCGGAGTTTGCTCAAACTCATGTCCATTGAGTCGGTGATGCCATCTGAACAGCTCATCCTCTGTTGCCCCCTTCTCCTAATGCCCTCAACCTCTCCCAGCATCAGGGTCTTTTCCAATGAGGTGACTTTTCACAACTGGTGGCCAAAGTATTGGAGCTTCAACTTCAACATCAGTCCTTCCAATGAATATTCAGAACCAATTTCCTTTACAATTGACTGGTCTGATCTCCTTGCAGTCCAAGGGACTCTCAAGAGTCTTCTCCAGCACCACAATTCGAAAGCATCCATTCTTCAGCGCTCAGCTTTCTTTATGGTCCAACTCTCACATCCATACATGACTACTGGAAAAACCATAGCTTTGACTAGATGGACCTTTGTCAGCAAAGTGATGTCTCTGCTTTTGAATACACTGTCTAGGTTTGTCATAGCTTTTCTTCTAAGCAGCAGGTGTCTTTTAATTTAGTGGTTGCTGTCACTGTACACAGTAATTTTGGAGCCCAAGAAAATAAAATCTGTCACTGTTTCCACTTTTTCCCTATCTATTTGCCATGAAGTGATGGGACCAGATGCCATAATTTTAGTTGTTTGACTGTTGAGTTTTAAACCAGCTTTTTAACTTTCTTCTTTAACCCTCATCAAGAAGCTCTTTAGTTCCTCTTTGCTTTCTGCCATTAGAGTTGGTATCAGTTCAGTTTAATCACTCAGTTGTGTCTGACTGTTTACGACCCCATGGACTGCAGCACGCTAGGCTTCCCTGTCCATTACCAACTCCCGGAGCTTACTCAAACTCATGTCCATTGAGTTCGTGATGCCATCCAACCATCTCATCCGCTGTCATCCCCTTTTCCTCCCACCTTCAATCTTTCCCAGCATCAGGGTCTTTTCCAATGAGTCAGTTCTTTGCATCAGGTGGCCAAAGCATTGGAGTTTCAACTTCAGCATCAGTCCTTCCAGTGAATATTCCAGACTGATTTCCTTTAGGATGGGCTGGTTGGATCTCCTTACAGTCCAAAGGACTCCCGAGAGTCTTCTCCAATACCACAGTTCAAAGGCATTAATTCTTCGGCTCTCAGCTTTCTTTATAGTCCACCTCTCACATCCATAGATGACTATTGGAAAAACCATAGGACTATACTGACCTTTTTTTGCAGAAGTTGGTATATAAGGATGCAACTGATTTTCTACATTAACCCTGTATTCTGTGACCTTGCTAAGTTCACTTATTAGTTCTAACATTTGTTTTCTAGATTCTCTGGGATTTTCTACATTAATAATCATATCATCTACAAATAGGGATTTTAAAAATCTCAGTGCTTTCAATTTCTTTCTTTCTCTTCAATGCTTGGGACCTTCAATACCATGTTGAATACAAGAGAAGACAGTAGCATCCTTGCCTTGTTCCCATCTTAAGGAAGAACAATTCAATCTTTTGCCATCAATTATGATGCTAGCTATTGGTGTTTCATAGATGCTCTTTATTCATTTGAGAAAGTTTTTTTTTTACTATTTCTAATTTTCTGAAAATTTTAGTCATCAGTGGACATTGGATTTTGTCATATGCTCTGTCTACATCTATTGAAATGATTGCATGGATTTTCTTTTTTATCTTGTTAATATGGTGAATTACATTGATGGATTTTTAATGTTAAATTAACCTTGCATTCTGGAATAAACCCTACTTAGTCCAGAGGAGCTTGATGGGGTATAGTCCATGTGGTTACAAAGAGGGGGACACAACTGAGGGACTGAGCATGCCTGCAAGCAGAGTCTTGAAGTATGATTCTTTATTTAGTAATGTTTTGTTAAGGATTTTTGCCTCTATATTTATGAAAGATATTGATGTGTAATTTTATTTTTACAGTATCTTTCTCATATCTTGGTGTTAAGGCTATGCTAGCCTTACAAAATGAGCTAGACGGTATTCCCTCTTCCTGTTTTCTGGAATGTGTTTGTAAAATTGGTGCTATTCAGTGATGAAGCCGTGCAGTTTTCTTTTGGAAAAGTTTTTTAATAACAAATTTAACTTGTTTAATAGATAGAGGGATATTCAGACTTTCTGCTTCTTGTGTCTATTTTGGTAAACTATATTTTTCAATAAATTTGTCCTTTTCATCCATGTTGAATATGTTGACATAATGTCATTCACAAAGTTTTCTTATTATCCTTTAACCACTGTAGACTCTATGGTGACAACCTTTAGCTATAGTTGTCATTACTATATATGCACTTTGCAATGTATGATAATGTGATAGATTTATTATTGTTAAAATTAACTAGTATATAAATATTTTAAAAATTTTAATACAAAAATATTATAAGTAACTTGCATAAATAAAAACTCCTTGGTGTCTTCAATTAAATTTTTTAAGGTTGCAAAGGACTTCTGAGAACCACTAATGTATATAATATTCCAATGTCTCTATGTGCCATTATTTATCTATCTATTCTATGGCTGATGGACAATTGGTTTTTCTAGAGGTTTTGGTTATTACAAATAAAATACAATGGCTATTTTTGTATATATCTCAGGGTATATGTATATACTCATTGCTCTTAAATATCTAAAAGTGGAATGGCTAGGTCTCCTGGTATTAGTATTTTTAAATGGATAGTGTGAATATCAAACTCTGTTGAATCAGATTCCTTTGAATATGTTTCAAAGATAATATTCTGTAACATATATTTATGCAAAGGTTGTCAGTTTTAAATTCATCTTCAGCTCATTGCTCTTCTTACTTGACACATTCCCGTTGGTGAGTTCATACACATGCTAATCTGTCCCAAATCTTTTTCTCCAACTCAGAACTATCTCTTGAGCATTAGACTTCTATATATGACAAATTGCTGGACATCTCAAGGTCCCGTTCATGATCCACAGAGCAACAACACAAACATAACTTAAATGGAACTTAAAACTGGCTATTCTTCCCATATTCTCTACCCAGAAGCCCACACTAGAGAACTGGGCCTGATCTTAGGTTCCATCTTCACACTTAATCCCCACAACCAGGCAGTCAGCAAATCCTCTCAGTTTTTCTGCCTAAATGTTACTTAAATTCTTCTCTTCTGCCATCCTATTGTCACTGTCCTTTTTATTTCCTTCTGCACCACCACAAAGGCATCCTAATTAGTCTCCAAGCATCTAGCCTTTTTTCTGCTATCTTAACCAATACTTTAATTTTTTTTAAGTTACAAGTGTAAAATAATAGCAAAAGGGAAAAGAAAGATATCAGTTACTGAGTTTCTACGCTTTATCAGGTACTGTGCTAGGCACATATTACCTATATTATCATATGTTATTTAAAAATGGTCCTGTGGAGTAGATCTTTTCCCCTATTTTAAAAATGAGGAAACAAAGAGTAAATTACTTACAAATACTACCATATTACAGATGTGGATAATAAATAGGAGAGGTCTAATTTAAAATTAGGTCTCTGGTTGATGCATATAGCCTTAATTCCTTCAAGTCTCTCTTCCACTTTGAATCCAGAGAGACCAAAGTAAATCACAAATTTGCACTTCATTCTTCCATAAAAATTTTCAATGCCTCCCTATGTCTGTCCACAGGGTTAAAGACCAAGTTCCTGTGCAAGGTATTCAATGCCCTCATTCATCTACCCCTCCCTCACCCCCATCTACCTCTTCATCTAATTTCCCTCCACTGGCCCTTACTCACAAGTAATACTGTGTGGTTTCTCATTCTCCTGAATATATTTTGCTGCTTTGTGTCAGTTTAATCCCTCGGAGAAGCAAATGTCAGATGGGACTGGACATGCAAAATATTTATTGGAAGAACCATTTTTAAAGGATAAAAAGGGAGTAAGTAAGAAGAGGTGGGAAGAGCTTAGAAACTATGTTACAAGTCTGACACTTGTGAAAGAAAAGAGGAAAGGAAGATCAAGTAGGAAGAGCCTCATAATGCGATGCAGTTCTAAGAAAGTCTTGGACAAGGCAGATGCAGAGTACTGAAGCAAAAATTGCGCATTAAAAGAATCTCATAATAGGCAGGAATGGACTGGTACTAGTAACCATGCTGTGCCCAGTCATTGTCTGAGAATTCCCCCAGGAGGAAGCACGGCCTGGTGGAAAAGCTACAATGGACTCAAAGGTACTATAGCTAGAGTCTGTTGGTCATCAATGATCTCCAAAGCAGGTTCTTTCACAGCGAGATCTGAGTGGACTATTGATGTGACTGCTACATGATCTTATTCCTATAGGATTTGTCCATTCTTCTCTCTACCACTATAATTTAAGCTGAACAATCAGGTCCTTCAGGAAGCCTTCCCTGACACACCCAGGCTGTGTCAGGAGCCCTCTTGGAGCATAATTCTATTATAGCACTAAGGCTGTATATTGTCACCCTGCTTATTTAACTTGTGTGCAGAGTACATCATGAGAAACGCTGGGCTGGAAGAAACACAAGCTGGAATCAAGATTGCCGGAAGAAATATCAATAACCTCAGATATGCAGATGACACCACTCTTATGGCAGAAAGTGAAGAGAAACTAAAAAGCTTCTTGATGAAAGTGAAAGAGGAGAGTGAAAAAGTTGGCTTAAAGCTCAACATTCAGAAAACGAAGATCATGGTATCTGGTCCCATCACTTCATGACAAATAGATGGGGAAACAGTGGAAACAGTGTCAGACTTTATTTTGGGGGGGCTCCAAAATCACTGCAGGTGGTGATTGCAACCATGAAATTAAAAGACGCTTACTCCTTGGAAGAAAAGTTATGACCAACCTAGATAGCATATGCAAAAGCAGAGACATTACTTTGCCAACTAAGGTCTGTCTAGTCAAGGCTATGGTTTTTCCTGTGGTCATGTATGGATGTGAGAGTTGGGCTGTAAAGAAGGCTGAGAGCCAAAGAATTGATGCTTTTGACCTGTGGTATTGGAGAAGACTCTTGAGAGTCCCTTGGACTGCAAGGAGATCCAACGAGTCCATTCTAAAGGAGATCAGCCCTGGGATTTCTTTGGAAGGAATGATGCTAAAGCTGAAACTCCAGTACTTTGGCCACCTCATGTGAAGAGTTGACTCATTGGAAAAGACTCTGATGCTGCAAGGGATTGGGGGCAGGAGGAGAAGGGGGCGACCGAGGATGAGATGGCTGGATGGCATCACTGACTCGATGGACGTGAGTCTGAGTGAACTCCGGGAGTTGGTGATGGACAGGGAGGCCTGGCGTGCTGAGATTCATGGGGTTGCAAAGAGCTGGACACGACTGAGCGACTGAACTGAACTAATACTTATGAATCTGTTTCTACTACTTGAACACAAGCAACTTGAAGGCAAGAATTGTGTCCCATTTTTCACAATATTCCCAACACATGACCTTGTGCTCACTTAGCATTTGTTCCATGAATGAATGAGTAAATCAAGAAATAAATACCCAAACTCAGTTCTCTTACCCCTGATGCATAATATCTGCTCTAAGCAAACTGGTCCATTGATTGAGTCGTGGAAGCATTATTTTTGTTTATGTCTCCTTGTTTTCCTTCATGTCTCTCATCTTATCTAATTCTCTTCTCTGTCTTATTGAGTTATGTTCATCCTATAAGACTCTGCTTAGTCCAAACTTAGCTTAAGACCAGGCCTTTTACATCTATTTCCATCTGCTCTAGTTTACTAGTCTCTGAATTCTCACTGTACTTGACAGTCTGAACCATATACATGATCATAAGAGCTCTTGCATTGCTCACTAATTATTTCTGGGGTTTTGAGCCTAGTTTGCCAATTGGATGGTAATACCATAAGAGAAGGGTCTATGTTTTATCCCCCCTTCCCTATCCCCCCTTTAATATAGAGCATAATGCAACGTACTGATTACAAAGTTTTAAACCTTTCAACAAAGTCAGTCTCTACATACAGTTACCCGAGGAGTGTGAAACTCTCTTTTCCTAGAAACTACTGTATATAAGTGGGTTGATCATTCTTGAAACTTGTTCAAGAGCCCTCTACTGTCAAGTGGTTCGATCAGAAGTGTGAAGGGCATAGAAACACTTAACTGAGATCTAAAATTTATATGACAGGAGTGATTTGTTTCTTAATGAGAGATTCATTCTAATTACTCTATTATACTTCTTCTACATGAAGGTAGCATTGTTTGATATTCCTCTGTTATTTGATATGCCCCCAAGAATCCCCGATCCCAGCATACATGATCTATTCAGTCATTAATTCATTCAACATATATTTGGTGAACATCTGAAGAGATAGGTCAGTATAATGTCTAAGGTTCCAGATAATAGAACCAGAATGACTGGGTTCAAATCCTGGCTTTACCACTTTCTAGTTGTGTGAATGCAAACAAAGCACTTAGCATCTTTGTGCCTCTGTAAATGGGGACGATTAAAAAGAATACATACGTTGTATTGAATAGTCAATATTATAAATTGCTGAGAACAATGTTGGCACAAAACAAGTGCTATATAGTTTTTAGTTATATAAACTATTACAATTGTAATCATTACTATATACCCACTATGTCTACTGCTGTTTCTCCCTTCTTCTTGCATACAACTTCTTCCATTCACTAAAATGTTCTGAGAGGATATTTTCTCTAGAAGGCCCCTCTCTCATAGTCAGCATACGTTACTGGGAACTTTGGTTACTCAATCAGATGTACTACTTGATAACTTTGGTTTTTTTCATACAATGAGAAACAGAACAGGAAAATTTTAATGCGTGACCATTGAGTACAAATAGGAAGAGTATTAATTAGATTGGAAATAAGGAAAATGAAAGTTTTAGTCTCTTGGTTGTTTCTGACTCTTTGTGATCTCTTGGACTGTACCCTGCCAGGCTCCTCTGTCCATGAAATTCACCAGGCAAGAATACTGGAGTGAGTTGCCATTCCTTTCTCCAGGGGATCTTCCTAACCCAGGGATCGAACCAAGGTCTCCTGCATTGCAGGCAGATTTTTACCATTTGAGCCACAAGTGAGTGTATGGAAATAAGGAGACCTCGGTTCTAGTACTTGTCCTGTCATTTTTCTCTGCCCTTTGTGTGATATTGGACAACTCTTTTTAATCTTTTCAATTTTCCGTTAAAAGAAGCAACAGTTAGAACCGAACATGGAACAAACTGGTTCAAAATTGGGAAAGGAATACATCAAGGCTATGTATTGTCACCTTGCTTATTTAACTTACATGCAGAGTACGTCATACAAAATGCCAGGCTGGATGAAGCTCAAGCTGGAGTCAAGATTGCTGGGAGAAACATCAACAACCTCAGATATGCAGATGACACCACCCTTATGGCAGAAAGCGAAGAGGAACTAAAGAACTTCTTGATGAAAGTGAAAGAAGAGACTAAAAAAGCTGGTTTAAAACTCAACATTCAAAAAACTAAGATCATGGCATCTGGTCCCATCAATCATGACAAATAGATGGGGGGAAAGTGGAAATAGTAACAAACTTTATTTTCTTGGGCTTCAAAATCACTGCAAATGGTGACTGTGGCCATGAAATTAAAAGACATTTGCTCATTGGAAGAAAAGCTATGACAAACCTAGACAGTGTATTCAAAAGCAGAGACATCACTTTGCTGACAAAGATCCATCTAGTCAAAGCTATGGTTTTTCCAGTAGTCATGTATGGATGTGAGAGTTGGACCATAAAAAGGTTGAGTGCCAAAGAATTGATGCTTTTGAACTGTGCTGTTGGAGAAGACTCTTGAGAGTCCCTTGATCAGCAAGGCAATCAAACCAGTAAAGGAAATCGGTCCTGAATATTCATTGGAAGGACTGATGCTGAAGTTGAAGCCCAACACTTTGGCCACCTGATGTGAAAAGCCGACTCATTGGTAAAGATCCTAATGCTGGGAACGATTGAAGGCAGGAAGAGAAGGGGACAACAGAAGATGAGATGATTGGATGGCATCACTGATTCAATGGACATGACTTTGGGCAAACTCTGGGAGATTATGAAGGACAGGGAAGCCTGACGTGCTGCAGTCCATGGGGTTGCAAAGAGTTGGACATGACTGAGTGACTGAACAGCAGCAATTTTCCATTGAGGCATTTTTAAAATTAGTTGGTCTAGAATGACATTCTAACATGTATACTATCATGTGAATTGAATCGCCAGTCTATGTCTGACGCAGGATGCAGCATGCTTGGGGCTGGTGCATGGGGATGACCCAGAAAGATGTTATGGGGAGGGGAGGTGGGAGGGGGGTTCATGTTTGGGAATGCATGTAAGAATTAAAGATTTTAAAATTTAAAAAATAAAAAAACTAAATTATTTAAAAAAAAAGAAAAAAAAATAAAAATTTAATTAAAACAAAAAAAATAGAACAATAGTTTTCAAATGTTTATTATTTATTTGTATCAGTGGAAACTTTTTTCACATAAATATTAGGTAGAAGTTCAAAATATAAACATGGAGTTGCTGCTTTAGTTAAAGAGAAGATGAAGAGCTTCCAGAGACACCTGTTAGTTAAGCATTGGGCCATAGGCACTGAAACCACATAATTGAATCAGTGTTGTGCTAGTAAATCAGTTCTCCTAGAGCAAGTAAACTTTGATCAGTAATTTTCTTACCATAGCCAACCTTCAATGCATAAGAATTGCCATGCTTTACTGTGTGCAAACACTCTTTAGGAATAAAACCAGTCCATTAGCCCAGGTCAGCTAATTACAATACCTACCTAGTGAAGAGCAAGTCTCTGAAGGTTATGCTAGAGGTAGGTGAGGTTTCAGAGAAAAATAAGGGGAAGCTGCTAAGCTACTAAGTTGCTTCAGTTGTGTCTGACTCTGAGCGACCCCATAGACGGCCGCCCACCAGGCTCCCCTGTCCCTGGGATTCTCCAGGCAAGAACACTGGAGTGGGTTGCCATTTCCTTCTCCAGTGCATGAAAGGGAAAAGGGAAAGTGAAGGCGCTCAGTCGTGGCCGACTCTTCGCGACCCCATGGACTGCAGCCCACCAGGCTCCTCCGTCCATGGGATTTTCCAGGCAAGAGTACTGGAGTGGGGTGCCATTGAGGTAAGAATAAAAAGACAAAGAAAGAGACAGTCTCTCAAGAAGGAAAACTCAGGTAGGTGTCATAAACACACAAAAGCATCATGAATTTTCAGGATACTGGAGTGTGTTGGCAGTAGGGGAAGAGACATGGAAAGGGAAGAATAAAAAGGAGTTGCAGACAAACTTCTTTCACAATGTCACCATTTTGCTTGGAAATGGCCTTTTTTAACTAGTGGAGGGAAAATGGAATCAAGGGTATCCTACAAAAGATGCAACACTCAAATGTTTTTCTACTTGAATTTGGATTTTTAAAATTTACATTTGAGTATATGTTGTAGGAGTTCTCTTGAAAGTAAATATGACATGACTCAGGAGAAGGTGAGTAACTAGTTTTCTTCTCCTGCTTTGCTATTCAATTACTTGCTGCAGCCTGCTTCATGTTATCAACCATTATTTTTCAATGTGATATTTAATTTTTCCATAATCTCCATCAGCCTGCCTATTAGTAGCCACTCCTCCATTTGTATTGACAACTGACCATTTCTCTTTTTGTGTAGAGTGCAAAATCTGAAATCTACTTCCAACTAATAGTGTTGAGTAAGCCTCTCCTATATATAAATGGAACCTCAACTGCTCACTTGGCACTTCTTAGTATAGGAAAGAGAGTAATGTGAGTTTGAAAGGATGTCTCAGACTTCCCTGGTGGTCCACTGGATAGGAGTCCACCTGCCAATGAAGGAGACATGGGTTCCATCCCTGGTCTGGAAATGTTCTACATGCCATGGCAACTAAGCAGGTGCATCACAGCTGCTGAAGCCCAAGTGCTCTACAGCCCATACTCCATAAGAGAAGCCACTGCAATGAGAAGCTGATGCATCAAAACTAGAGAAAGCCCATGTGCAACAATGAAGATCCAGAGCAGCCAAAAATAAATAAATAAATATTTTTTAAAAGCAAGCAAACCATGAATAGTTACTTTGAATGACTCAATAAATTTATTTTAAAAAAAGAAAGAAAAAAAGTTTGTTTTTGTAGACAAATTCAATGAAAGGTATAAAGATATCCACGAAGCTGTGAATTAGGTGATTTAGGCATAAACCATCAGTAGTCTTCTTATACTGAGGCTGTAGTTGCTCAATAAAGTTATTGATATCAGGACATTGAGAGTATGTGCTAAGTCATGTCAGTCGTGTCTGACTCATTGCAACCCTTTGAACTGTAGCCCACCAAGTTCCTCTGTCCATGGGATTCTTCAGGCCTGAATACTGGAGTGCCCTTCTCCAGAGGATCTTTCTGACCCAGGAATTGAACCCGCGTCTCTTACGTCTCCTCCATTGGTAGGAGGATTCTTTATCACTAGCACCACCTGGGAAGGGAACAGAGAAATGAGGCAAGTGGGACAATGCTTAAGTGTTAATGCTTTATTTATTTATTGCAATCAGTGACTTTATTCAAATTCAAATTACCCTCTTTATAGGAGAGGGTATGTAGAGGATTTCTGGAAATTGACCACGGTGATGGTCACTGATATCTGTGATTATGATTCAAAAACTGAATTGTACACTTTAAATAAATAAATTGTATATGTGAACTGTATCTCAATAAAGTTGTTTTTTTTTAAAAAGTCTTATATACCAATGTTCATAGCTGCATTATTTATAATAGACCAAAAGTGGAAACAACCCAAATATCCATCAGCTCAAGAATGGATAAACAAAAATTGGTATATCTATACAATGAAATATTATGCAGTCATTAAAAAGGAATGGACTACTGATACAGGGTACTACATGATGAACCTACCTCAAAAACATTATGGTAAGTAAAAGAAGCTAGACACAAAGGGCTACATACTGTGATCCCATCTATGTGCAATGTCCAGAATAGGTAGATCTGTAGAGACACAGAATTGTTCCTGGGGATGTGGGTAGATGGGACTTGGGAGTCGATATTAACAAGTATGGGATTTCTTTTGGGGGATGATGGAAATTTTCTTATTAGACAGTGGAGATAATTATACAATATTGTGAGTATATTAGAGATCACTATACTGTACACTTTAAAATGGTGAATTTTTATGTTAGTTTATCTCTGTTTAAAAACTGCCCCCAAAAAGGCTATACAGGAGTAAATCCTGATTAATGGTAGTCCTGGGTGAAATAAAGGAACATGGGGACAGTTAGTCAAAAGAACCAGAAGCCTGGAGAGGAGTTTTAAGGATAGACTAGTCAAAATCATCCAAATAATTTCCCATGTGCTTATTCCATTCTCATCAGGCATCTTTTTTTTATTATAATTTGAAAGAAAATTTGCTGACCAGAGTTTCCCAATCTTCTTCGCTATTATATTTTTCAATAAAATACATTATAAATTGGATTAGAATTTTGGTTTGGTTCATCCCTCTGAGGCAGATTGACTCTCCTTCCTCTTACTTTTAGTTTAGATGTGCAGGCTCAGACACTTATACAGAATTTGAGAAAATTTCATTATTCAAGGGACCCTCACGGAAAACACAGGGGCCAAAATGGTCAGGACTTTCTTGAGAGGCAGAGTGAGTGCATTAGGCCTTTATTGTCTCTAAGGGGTGGGACTCATTAGCTGTAGATTTGCAAGTTTTAAATTTCCCTCTTGCACCAAAGGAAGAGGCAGAGGGCTGGAGAGTTGTGAGTCTGAAATTTCCCACCTGCACTGAAAGAGAAGATACCATGACTGTAAACTTCCTAGTTTTAAATTTCCTACTGACAACAAAGGAGAGGGCACTGAGCTTTCTTATCAACCCATCAAGAAGGAGGGGCCACCTGTATGAAAGTGAAAGTGTTACTCAATCATGTTTGACTCTGTGACCCCAAGGACTGTAGCCTGCCAGTCTACAGGAGCCCACCATTCTCCACGGTTCATGGGAATTCTCCAGGCAAGAATACTGCTGTGAGTTGCCATTCCCTTCTCCAGGGGATCTTCCAGGTCTCCTGCATTGCAGGCAGATTGTTTACTGTTTGAGTCACCAGGGAGTGAAGTGAAAGTTGCTCAGTCCTGTCCGACTCTTTGAGACCCCATGGACTATACAGTCCATGGAATTCTCCAGGCTGAGTGGCTAGCCTTTCCCCTCTCCAGGCGATCTTCCCAACCCAGGGATCAAATCCAGGTCTTCCACATTGAAGACGTATTCTTTACCAGCTGAGTCACCAGGGAAGCCCATGGCTAATTCATGTTGATATTTGGCAGAAACCAAAAAATTCTGTAAAGCAGTTATCCCTCAATTAAAAAATAAATTTAAAGTTTTAGAAAAAGAGGTGGGAACAACCACGAATACTTTAAGATTCTGGAACTTTAAACTTTCCATGCTGGTTATTTTGATTACTTTCTGTCTTTCCTTGTAAAGCTTATTATCAGAACCAGTAGCAAAGAGCAGTATAGGTGAGAAAGAAGACAGTTGCTCAAATAGAAGAATTGGTACAGTTCAGTGGCTGATTGAACTTACATGCATAGTAGTTCCTTAACTATTGAGGCAAGGTTTTAAGTCTTGGTAACTCTTGGGAGGATGACCACTAGTGTCATAGACCTTGTGAGGAAAATTGGGAGAGGAAACTTTCTATACTGTTATACATTGTTTAGAATATGTTCCTGCAAGCAGAATCTTGGAAAGTGTTTTTCTTAACACTTTAATTATCACAGACATCTATATGACAGTTAGGAATAACTGAGAGATGCAACCAAAATCACATTTTAAAAACAAATTTAGTTAATTACTTAAATAATTATTCCTCTTACTCAACTGGTTTATGTCTTCACTTCTTGGGTACAGTATTTTTCAGACTGGAGTATCCAGCTCCTACACACTGGGAAGACCTAGAATTCACGTTTCCACGTGCTCAGTCTGATGCACAGCCCTGATTTCCTATTTGCAATGTGGGTTGGACAGTGGGCTGACCGAAGTGATCTGCTTCAGCCCCAGGCCCTCGCCCTGACCCACGGCTTGTGACCCACGGCCCACCACCCACAAGCAGCGGATCGCTGACTTCGAGAATGTGTAAAGCCTTGCACATGTCTGCGCCCGCCCTCCCTGGTCAATTAGAAAAGAAACCCGGATGTTTGGGGGGCGGGGGGAGAAGCTGGCGTCTACCCATGAGGCAGCGCGCTTAGTTATATACTTCTGCCCTCTTCTGAGACACTCATTCCGCTCTGAGAGCCGCCGCGGGCCGTCGCTGTGGCTGCAGTCGCCGCCTAATGTTTTCGCGCTCCTCCTCTTTCTCCTCCTCCGAGCCCCAGTCAGGCTGACCTGCCCCGCTCGCGGTAAGTGTCCCCCGCCTGCGCCGCGCGGAAGCAGGCAGGGGCTCTCCCGCGAGGCTGTGGCCACTTTGCTCTGGGGGCAGTTTAGGTGGCCCAGCTATGAGGACTGGGTCGAGGGTCTGGATGCTGGCATAGATCGCCAGGATGGCCCAGGGTGCGGGGGAGGGGACGGACTTGGCGCGGTGGCGGGTGGGCCACCATCTTGCGCCAGCCCGGAGGGGGAGGCATCTCGGAAAGGTAGTTGCTTGGCGGCAGCGTTTGGCCACCCTCAGGCCGACAGCGTTTGGTCACCCTCAGGTCGGAGACGCGCGGGTTGCTGCTGCTCCCTCCTCACCTTCGGGGGCCTAAGTGTCGGTCTGTCCCAGCCTGGTTTTGGCTTTTCTTTCTGCAGGCAACTCCCTTTGGTCTTTTGTACATATGATGCCGATGTTTGGCGAGACCCGCCCACCCTCAAGGCTCTTCAGTGTTGGGAATAGAGGGGAGAGAGGGTCCCGAACTTTCTGGCTCCTGCCCCCCTTGGGCCCCTCCTTTCTGTGCTGACTCCCCCCACCCAGGTTACTGGTCATTCAGTGCTTACACCCTTGTTCTTGCCAAAGGAACCTCTCTCCTTCGTAGAAATCGTGCTCCATTCCGTTATTGTCTAGAGGAGAAGAGCCCTGAGGAGAAACGTGGAGTTAGAGACACAATTTTTTAACTGTGATCGTTGCAGGTTTTACTTAATGAGACGGAAAAATTATCTCATACTGAGGTTTTATCTTTCTCTAGACACGGAGGGAGTTCCTCTTAACTTATCTCAAGTTTTAATGCTATTTTAAAAGGAGAGATCGGAGAAGAAAGTGTCAAGTGAACTAGCTTCTTCTACATCCAAGGAGTTCTCTTTGTTTGCAAGGATTTTTTAGGTGTGTTTTTTTTTTTTAAATCTGTGAACTTAAATTTTGCTTTTATTATTTTCAGGTTTGAACAGTGATTTTTAATGTCTTTTAGTGCCATTAAACATAAAATTAAAACTGAGAAGTAGAGTTTTAACCACAAAATTCTCGTCTTAGCATTTGTGATGTGTCCTGCTTTGGGGGGGGGGGGAGGTTACAGTGAAAATTCAAATTGTCTCCTTAAGCAGAAACTTTACTAAGCCTATGAAGACACCAATTTGCTTATAAAATTAAGGCTGTGTGCCCTTGATGTGTTAACATTGGTACAAATCCCACTACAGTTGTATCTTGCATTTATACATTTCATTGCTATCACCTCCTTTGAGGTGGGCTGCAGGGTGTTGATAGAACTGTTTTGAAGTTGAGGAAACAACCTCAAGGAGATTTTACCCTTAGTCCTGTGGTTAAGAGTGATAGAACCAATTCTTGAACCTAGGTCTTCTGACTCCTTAGCCAATGCTCAGTCCACTATATTATGATCCACTTTTTGTGAGAGTGAAGTGGTTAAGGAGGAAAAGCAAGTAGACTCACCTAAAACATATAGGTAGCATTTTTCCATTTTTTTTCTTTTATATTTAAAATATTTAAGACTTCATATCAAAACAACATTGTAAATCAGCTATTCAGTAAAAGTTTGAAAAAAAATTCATATCTTTTCAACTTTTTAGTATTAAAATAATATTATTTCCAAGTATGTTGAAATTTTGAAAAAAGTCCTATGTTGAAGGGGTCCAAATTTCACCTTCTCCTCTTCAACCCATTTTCATCAGTTCAGTTTTCTAGTTCAATCTAATTTTTTCAGCCTAGGGTTTTACTCCTTGGTAACAGCTTTTTTAGTGGAAAAAGAAAGTAGGGGAATGGATATATATTTCTGTACCTCCTCTTCTCTTCAATTTGTTTTCTTTATTCAGGAGGGCATTTAGAACCATACCCAAATATTTCTGTTGTTCTTATTATACAGGGAAAATACCTAAATGATTAGCAATTTTTGTAAATAGAAAATAACCCATAGTTTTAGTGACAAATAAGATATTTATTGGATATTTATATTGAAAATGTTTTATTTCAAAGGTGCTTTTTTGAAGGTCAGAAGTATTTCACATATTCACCAAATATGTAACCCTGAATATTTTTCTTTTTGCTTCAGAGAAGGACTTAAAATATACATGATTTTCAGTCAGGTGGTTTTAAATAGTGACTCAAGAAGGACTTGGTTTTCTGTATGATTTGTATCAAAAGTTTATCTAGGCCTTTTTAATTCATTCCTTGCAAAGCAGTTTTCTTTTAAGAAGTGTTTTTAATAACCGTATATCAAGAAAAGTAGCCATCCCTACATACCATCTGGGTCCAATGGACTATTTTTCTTTCATTTTTTGTATTTTAAGTCATTTTAGAAATAATTGCATAAGAATAAAAAATAGTGAAACCAGTTTCATTAGATAAGTATTAATAAGACATGGTATACTCCTTTGTATGTTCTTAGAAAAACAAAAAATACATTTCAGAAATTGCTAAAAGTATCCAATTGTCTTTTTATTAGGACAGATCCTAAAGACATTTGCAAAAATGTAAATCAGTGTCATTCTTATTAGATTTTTTTTGTTTTTGAAAAGTTATTTTAATTTATTTATATGGGCATGTGATGGGCTTTTTATTATTTTAAGTTAATATATATTTAATTTTTTCCTCAGTTTCAAGTTCTAATATGGTAAGTATAAATAGATATAATCCACATAAACAAAAAGCTCATTGGAGTCATCAGCAAGTTTTAAGAATGAAGAGTGGGCCTGAGATTAAAAGTTTGAGAACTACTAATCTGGCGTTATTTGTGACAATATTTTAACAGTTCTATACATGGACTAGAATTTTTGTTTCTTTTTAGTGCTTATATTCATCAACTTGTATGACTTTTAGTAAAGAAGGAAATGTTGAGCAAAATAAGGCAAATTACTGTATAATAATTTTTCATGTGCTTTATTTAATCTTCCAGTAGTGTTGCAAGGAAGGTATTACTGTTTTTATTTTACAGATAGAAAAGCTAAGTTCAAAGAGATCAATTAAATATCCTATAGGTTTGGCAACCAGAAAGTAGTAGACTTCAAATTCCCACTCAGTTGTTCAGTTCCTGTGTATAGTGTTCCCATGATTGTGCTCCATATCTTTACTTGATATTTTCCCTAGTGGTTTAGTTTTACTCCTATAAAATGTGAATTAACAATATATACTTCTTGAAGTTACTTTAGAAATTAGTGATTATATAATATCTTATGAAACTTCAGTGAAGTATTTGTTATATAATTTGGCTTTGAAAGGTCCACTATGCACTAGTCTTTTCTCCAGGTTGTATCTTTTACATATGAATTGCAATAAAAACATCTCCTTATAGATAAAATCTTTACTCTGAATATGATATAAAAATTACTTTGTAGAAAGTATATTTTATTAGAATGGTGGTCCATATCAAAAGCTAATGTTAAAATGTTTTAAAATATAGACAAGCTTTGCAAAATATTATGCTAATGATTTTAAATCTTAATGTCAAGTAGCTGTTTTCTACATATAGATGAATTATTAAAGTAAACTGAGATACAAGTTGAAAACTTAAATTAGGGAAGAAATAGTAAAATTATTAAAGATCTGCTCAAAATGTACATAGACTCAAAATATACCTGTGTTTAGGCTTTCAAAAAATAACTTCCACAATATAAAAACTTGGACAAAGACAAGATGATGAGTCTATGTTTTTCTTCTAAATTATATATGATTTGTTCCTAAGATCTGGTTTGAGAGTTTGAATTGTTTTTAGGTGCCAGTGAAGTTGTCTAATAAACCAAGGTATAATACAGTGTTTCTTGGATTTCAGTACAATACCACTTAATTCCTATTATAAGGAAAACATTTTCACAGATACCCTCTTACTTCAAGTATTTAAATATTCTTAGAATTCTTGTACAGTCATAAAATAATCAGGACTGCAAAATCAATGCTATTCAAATCAACCTTACAACACTGAATAATACACTTTGGTGAAACAAAGTCACTAACTACTTCAATTGAGTTTTTCACACCCATAATTCCTATCTACCTAGGCAGTAGCAAGATTTTTCTATTTAAACTTTTTCAGTACCTTCATTTCTCTGTACAAACTGTTACTTTTCCTTTTATTTAGTACAAATACATCATTTAGATATTCTTTCTCTCTGTTCTTTTATTAGGTACCAGCAGTAAAAGTAATGGTACTTGATGACAATGCAGTAGTAAATATAGACAAAAACATGAGTACTGATATAATAAACCAATTCAACTTCTGAGTGTTTACCCAGAGGACACAAAAACACTAACTCAAAAAGATATCTGCACCCCCATGTTCACTGCGGCATTATTATAATGTTATTATTGTAATAACCAAGACATGGAAAAATCTAAGTGTCCATCTTTAGATGAACGAATAGAGAAAATATGGAATATTATTCCACATTATTCCATGGAATATTATTGAGCTATTAAAATGAAGGAAATCCTGCCATTTGCAACAACATGAATGGACCTTTAGGGCATTATGCTAAGTCATAATGTGTGGAATCTTTAAAACATACGCACACTTCATAGATACAGAACACAGATTGGGGGAGGGGAGGACAAAATTGGGTGGAGGTGGCCAAAAGGTACAAACTTCTAATTACAGAACAAGTCCTGGGGATGTAATATAGTGTGGTGTGACTACTATTAATAAGACTGTGCTGGGTATTTGAAAGTTGCTAAGAGAGCAGGGGCTTCCCAGTGGTAAAAGAATCCGCCTGCCAATGCAGGAGATGCAGGTTCAATCAGTGGGTGGAGAAGATCCCCTGGAGTAGGAAGTGGCAACCCATTCCTGTATTCTTGCCTGAAAAATTCCGTGACAGAGGAGCCTGGCAGGCTACAGTCCATGGGGTTGAAAAGAATCAGAAACAACTGAGCACACGCGCTACTGCAAGAGAGTAGCTCTTAAAAGATCTCATCACACACACACACACAACAACTGTAGTGATAAATGTTAATTAGACTTACTCTGGTGATCATTTTGCAATATATATACACGTGTCACATCAGAACTTGAATGTCTCCCTGTTCTACCTCCTGTCTCTCTACTCTGTAATTTTATGGCTTTGCTTCTTTGTTGGTGTCTGTCTTAGGTAGTCATTCTCCATGTAGTGATTTCCATCACCACCAGGCCTATATCCTATCAGCTTATTATATGCCTAACAGCTTTATTCAGCTATAATTCACATAGTGTACAATTCACCCATTTGAAGTGTACAATTCAGTGATTTTAGTACATCCACAGTGCTGTGCAGTTATCACCACAATCAATTTTAAAACATTTTCATCACCCTGTGAAGAACCTCATATCCATTAGGAGTCACTCATTTACCCCCCAATCCTCCCAGCTGTAAGCAACCACTACTCCACTTTCTGTTTTTATGAATTTTCCATTTCTGGAGATTTCATATAAATGAAATCATACAATATGTAGTCTTTCTAGCTTCCTTCAGTTAGTATAATCTCAAGATCCATCCATCCATTTTGTAGTATGTACCAGTACTTCATTCTTTCTATGACCATATTATTCCCTTGTATAGGTATATCACATTTTGTTTCTCCATTAATCAGGCATTTGTGTCATTTACTTTTTTGCTATTATCAATAGTACTGCTATGAATGTTCATCTATATGTTTTTGTGTGGACAAATGTGTTCAATTCTTTCTTGCTAGGAGTGGAATTGCTAGGTTATGTGTTAACTTTTTGCCTTTTCATACTGTTTAGGGGGAAAAGGGAGAAGAGGGCAGCAGAGAATGAGATGGTTAGATAGCATCGCTGACTCAGTGGACATGGATTTGAGCAAACTCAGGGAGATAGTGAAGGACAGGGAAGCCTGGTGTGCTGCAGTCGACGGGGTCGCAAAGATTTGGACACGACTTAGCTAAGGAAACAAGAGCAAATGTTAATTTTAAGTCTTAAGTTTGTGACTGCCAAAGTTTTTCCCACAGTGTCTGCATCATTTTATATTCTTACCAGCAATATATGAAGGTTCCAGTTTCTCCATATGCTGGCCAACACGTTATTAATCTGTTCTTTTTAGTCACAACCATCCTAGTGAGTATGAAATGGCATCTTAATATTTTCAAGTATTTCATCTTGTAAAAGCACATAACATACAATTTACTATTGTAATTCTTTTAATCCACAGATTTTTTTTTAATTTTTGTAGAATTAACTCTTAAAAAATAGCTGAATTTTAGATGTATAAGAGCTGAAACAAGATATATATATATATAATTATTTATACATGCAGTCTCCAAAAACTGAATGGATTATGCTCCAAGAGGTCTTTCATTAGTCAGTTACTTGAAATTCATTTTCCCCCACATGAGACCAGTCTATTGAATTTGGGCATAGTACTCCCACCTGATGGAGAAGGCAATGGCAACCCACTCCAATACTCTTGCCTGGAAAATCCTGTGGATGGAGGAGCCTGGTACGCTGCAGTCCATGGGGTTGCTAGGAATCAGACACGACTGAGCAACTTCACTTTCACTTTTCACTTTCATCCATTGGAGAAGGAAATGGCAACCCACTCTGGTATTCTTAACTGGAGAATCCCAGGGATGGGATTCTGGTGAGCTGGTGGGCTGCAGCCCTGGTGGGCTGCCGTCTATGGGGTCGCACAGAGTCGGATATGACTGAAGCGACTTAGCAGCAGCAGCAGCAGCATCCCTACCTGAGTCAGTAGCTGAGGTGGAGAGTTCTCTTCTTATTTTGGTGTCAACTGTGGGTTGTAGAACAGGGAGACCCTTTGGAGTTGCTATTATAGGAATGCTAAGATACTCCTTACATATTTTGCTAGGTATTCCATTTCTCTAACAAATGACTTAATTTCTCATAAAATTCTTTGCCTTGCCACCAAAGCTCTGAAGTGATGATCTGAGGGTTTTTTTGTGGTGATCGTTTTGGGGAGGCTTAACTGCTTTATTGGGTAACATAGCTTTAGACTAAAGTTATGATCCTAATGGCATCTGAGAGTGTTTATGAACATACTGATTGAGGCTCCTTGGTGGCTGCTCTTGGCCTCAAAAGCTATCTCTGTAGTCATAGGCAATAGATATGACTTGTTTATATAGACTACTTGTGCATTTAGTACTAATGTAGACCTTTTGTGCCAAACAATGTTGTTTACGATCATTTAATAAAAGGGTTCTATTTGAATTTCAAAGGCTGTACAGTGGTGACTCTTAAAAAATACTTTCTATTCTTCATAGCAGTAGGTCCTTAATGCTGAGCAAGAATTGTCATGAATCTATCTGCTTGACATATGCATTAACCTTAATTCTAGTTTAGGGACAAGCAATAACTATTCAAATAATTCAGTTCAGAGGTTTCAGTAGCCGCACCTCAGAACTAGGGACATTTAAGTACAGAATTCACTAGAGAATTTTATAATGGTAATTCAGACATTTCTACCAGTAACTTCTTCTGGAGTTAGTTTTTTTTTTTTTCCCTTGATCTAATGATTAAAGGGAATGATTTGGAATTGGAAGAAGCAAGAAAGCTTGCTGTTGCTAGTCTGAGGATAAAGAAATATGTGGAGACTCAGTTAACTGTTTATCTTAATACTTTAGATTATTGATGTTTAAGTTTAACTTTTTTAAATAGCTTAAAATTTTTTAAGCATGCTTATCTTGTATGTAAAAAATATGGTATGTGCATGAGAATTCAGAATAGAAGTTATTGTTTTAAAAAAGCAATTTAAATGTTTTTTGAAAATGTTTGAATATTTTAAAATGCCCAAAGAAACATAGACTTTAGGTTATAAACTTGTGAAAGTAAGTACTATGATTTATCTATCAATTTTTCCTCTAGAATTAAGCACATTACATTGAGTGCAGAAGGCAATGAGTAATTTTTTTAATGAATTAATTATGATAAAATGTGTCCAATTAGTTTTCTGTTCCTTTCAGTTAGCATTGGTAAGAAACCAAAAAAAGGCCTAAAAGTTTCTTTTGAATGCCTTTTTAAAATAATATTATTTCTGAAATGTGAAGAATAGCAGTTAAAAATTAATGTTACTTAGAATTTCAAACTCAGATTTACTAAAACATGTATTACAGGGTGATTACTCATTTTTATAGGATACCTTTCAAAAATTATTTGTAATTAAATAATTTGTCAGATTTCAAGTAATAAATGCTATTTACATTCAGGATTTTATTTAAAACATTTTCATTCATTCAGGAATGAACCAGTTACGAAAAGTGAGTAGTATGTATATATCAAACTCTAAAGGTAAACTGTTTATAGAGAAAAATATTTGACGTGTGAACATTTAACAAATCCACCCTAATAGTAAGTGTCTTTACTTTATAGGGCAGAAAACTAAGACCTAACTTGCTACCTTGTCTGAAGTCACATGGTGAGTTTCTGGAAACTGAAATGATACCCAGAGATTTTTGAAACCCAAATATCACGTTTCAATATATTTGGTGTTACTTAAAGTGACTCATAAAATTGATTGATGTCATGTGTTAGTGCTTAGGTGACTCTGCAACTTGATGGACGACGACACCTCTTTTCAACCAAAAAGTAAGTATTGCTGCTGCAAGTGATACTAGTGTACTTGGCTCATGTATTGATAATCTTGCTTCATGAGAAAATGTGAGAGAGACGGAGGTGGGCATATTGAAAAAAAAAACACAAAAAACCTCTTAAATTTATTGTAGTAATCTGTGTAGTTGCTAGGTTGTATCTGACTCTTTGCGACCCCATGGACTGTAGCCTGCCAGGCTCCCCTGTCCATGGTATTCTCCAGACAAGAATACTGGAGTGGGTTGCCATTTCCTCTTCCAGGACTGTAGTAATACTATAGTAAAAAAGGAACTACATACAATAAAAATGTCAGTAAAATAGGAATGAGGTGTTTCTTCCTCATCTCCAGTATACATAATTACAGACGTATTTCTATGTGTAGACACAAATATAAATTATTTCTAAATAAGATCATACTATATATACTATTACATGCCCTTAAAATTTTTTACTCATCAATCTATCTTGATTGATTTACTATCAATCTATCTTGAATATAGTGATAGTGATACCCAGTTAATAAGAATGTGGAAGACCTATGTATCTGTATATTAAGACCATCGTATTAACACAGATATAATTTTTTTATTATCAGTATACATGGGTCTCTCATTTTTTTTAAATTTGGCATTCCCTGACTTTGCCTAGTTTCTTAGCCCTTATATTTCCATATGTTAAGTGCTTACTGCATATCCAACAGACTGCTGTGTGTAGGAGGAAATATAAAGGAAGAAGAAACTATGTTCTTTACTCTCAAGGAGCTTACTTTGGAGTTAGACATGTACAGTGATGAATGGCAGAAAAGAAACCAATATTATAAAGCAATTATCCTTCTATTAAAAATAAATAAATTTAAAAAAGAAACAGCAAGGGACTTCCCTGGTGGTCCAGTAGTTAAGAATCCATTTGCCAATGCAGGGGACACAGGTTCGATCCCTGGTCCAGGAAAATGGGGACAGCAAAGCTGGCTCGCCCAAACTGTTGAAGCCTGGGCCCTCTAGAGCCCATGCTCTGCCACAAGTGAAGCCACCAAAGTGAGAAGCCCGCTCACCACAACTAGAGAAAGCCCATGTGCAACAATGAAGACCCAGTGCAGCCAAATAAATAAAATCAATTAGATTAAAAAATAAATGAAAGATAAATTTTAAATAGCATTATCTAATTTTAAATAAGGATATCATCATCTAAGTCAGAACCCTGGAGTTATTAGTTTGTTTTGTTTTTATTTTTTCAGAGTTGTCATCCCATCCACATCTCACTACATATATCTAGCTAAGAGTGAGAGAGCAAGCAATAGAGGAGGTGTACATACTAGGCCTCTGTACTCCCTGTTTTGTTTTTTTTTCTCACAACATCCACTTTCAATAGTTTAGTTGTTAGATCAGTTTTTGCCGTTATCTAATGATTTTTCCATCAAGGAATAGCAGGATTTTAATTTTCTTACACTTCACCACCTAATAAGCATCTCCCAATGTAGTTATTTCTCAATTTCTAGTGAAATCATATTTGATGTTTTTATTGTGATGCCCACATAACATTGTTTGCTGATGTAGCCTCAAATTAAATTTTTTTGGTTTTTAAAATTCACTAAATTTTACTAGAATCTATAGCCAAGTCCTCTCACACCCTTCTGGCACCTCTTAACTTGATTTTCTACATGGTAAAACTTGTCGGATAATCTAACAATTTGATTGTGTGTATGTGTGCATGTGTGTGTGTGCATGTGTTTGGTCTCCTAGAGACATTCCTCCTGGGAGTAATGTTCACTTCTACTCTGGCTGGTTGCTCTCTAGACTTAAAACAGCTATTGCCCTGGGACTTTCTTTTGTCTTTGATTGTGTTGAATGTCATGTTTTCTGCATTCCATTGTTTTCCTCCTTAAGTCTCATATTTTGATATGGTCTTCCTAAGAAAATAAGGGTGAATGGGAGGTAAATTTTGTGTGATGTTGCTGGCCTTTATTTTTTTTTTTTTACTATCTAATGCGTGTCCATTTATTTCACAATTATGAAAGAAATCACCCACCCTCTGCCCCATCCCCCCAAAACAGTCTCTTTTTACACTTAAAAGCTAAAACCAAATGAAGATAGACAAGTTAATTTCAGTACAATTATTTTTTCAATGAAGCTGTCAGAATTAGAGTTTAAATTTCTTACAAGTGACCAATGTCCAAGTGATGTGCTTAGTTGCTCAGTCCAGTCCAACTCTTTGTGACACCATGGACTGTAGCCCACCAGGCTTCTCTGTCCCTGAGGATTCTCCAGGCAAGAATACTGGAGTGGGTTGCCATGCCCTCCTCCAGGGGATCTTCCCAACCCAGGGATTGAACCCGGGCCTCCTACATTGTAGGTGGATTCTTTAGCATCCGAGCCACAGGGAAGCCCAATGTCCAAGTGACTTATAGGGAAATCCTGATTATTGACTGTATTACAAGTTAGCAAATTCTAGTACAAAAATAGCCTGTGTGCTGGAATAGGCTTTCCTTTTACATAGGGGCTTCCCTGATAGCTCAGTTCATTAAGAATCCGCCTGCAATGCAGGAGATACCAGTTCGATTCCTGGGTCAGGAAGATCCTCTGGAGAAGGAATAGGCTACCCACTCCAGTATTCTGGCCTGGAGAATCCCATGGACTGTACAGTCTGTGGGGTTGCAAAGAGTCAGACACAACTGAGCGACTTTCACTTACATAGGCCTCAGGTTAGTCTACATAATCCCTTAATGTCTTGGGGTTTTTTTCTTCACAAATGGCTCATTCATCATAGCTGAAGCAGCCTGGCACCCCTGATGATATCTGTGCTGGGTCTGCCTGGGGCTGTGCTGGAGACAGCAGGCTTGGGCATGCATCATTGGTCTGGGGGCAGCAGGGCAGAGACCCAACTCCACTCCAAGCCCTGGAAGGAGGGAAGAGTTGTGGGCAGAGCTGCCTAGGACAGGGGCACTGTGCAGGACAGCCCACTTCCTGTGGCCTCGGTGGTCAGTAGAGCCCTGCCCTCGGTGTATGCGGAGGAAGTGGGCAGGCTACTTGTCCATAAGGAGATTGAGCTTCTCCTGGAACTCGGTGAACAGGTGCTGGAAGCAGAACTTCTGTGGACTCCCACTGACTTCAGTGGAAGTGTGTTCCAGCCCCAGTAAGTCCTTGCACTATTTCCGGGAGTTGGTATTCAAACCTTTTGCTCACGAGGTAATGTGCGCAAGAGGAGGTACCGCGAGAGAGGGGGTACCACGAGAGGGAGGGAGGGGTACCACAAGATAGGAGATACCACGAGAGAGAATGTACTGTGCGAAAGCAAGAACCATGTGTAGAGGCGTTACTGTATGAGAGCACATAACCGTGCATAGCGGAGCCAGTGGAAGTACCACAAGAAGGGTGTACTATGAGAGAGGTGGGTACTGCGAGAGCAGGTACTGCATGTGGAAGCAGTACCGAGAGAGAGAACATCATGCGCATAGGCCAGTGGTGCTACTGCAAGAGAGGGGGTACTGCGAGGGGGGAAGGGGTAGTGTGAGAGGGAAAGGGATAGTGCGAGGTGGGAGAGGGGTAGCGCGCAAGAGGAGATACCACGAGAGAGAACATACCATGCGAGAGCACGAACCAATTGTAGAGGCGTTACCTCGTGAGAGGAGATATTGCGCATAGCAGAGCCAATGGCAGTACCGCAAAAGAGGGGTGTATTGCAAGAGAGGTGGGTACACCGAGAGAGGACGTAGCACGAGAAAGAGGGTAGCGCATGTAGAGGCAGTACCGTGTGAGAGGACATCCTGCACATAGGCCAGTGGTGGTATTCTGAGAGGGGGGGTACCGCAAGGTGGGGGGAGGGGTAGCACAAGAGCGGAGATACCACGAGAGAGAACGTACGGTGCGAGAGCACGAACCTATTGTAGAGGCATTACCACGTGAGAGGACATACTGCTCATAGCAGAGCCAATGGCGGTACCACAAAAGAGGGGTGTGCTGTGAGGGAGGTGGGTACCCCAAGGGAGGACGTAGCATGGGAGAGCGAGTACGGCATATAGAGGCAGTATCGTGTGAGAGGACATCGTGCACATAGGCTAGTGGTGCTATTGCGAGAGGGGAATACCACGAGGTGGGGGGAGGGGTACGCACGGGAGGAGATATCGCGAGAGAACGTACCGTGTGAGAACACGAACCAATTGTAGAGGCGTTACCACGTGAGAGGACATACTGCGCATAGCAGAGCCAATGGCGGTACCACAAAAGAGGAGTGTGCTGTGAGAGAGGTGGGTAACCCGAGAGAGGATGAAGCACGGGAGAGCGGGTACTGCATGTAGAGGCAGTATCATGTGAGAGGACATCCTGCGCATAGACCAGTGGTGCTATTGAAAGTGGGGGAGCATAGCACGAGGTGGGAGGAGGGGAAGCGCGAAAAAGGGAGGGGTAGAGCGAGGGAGGGAGGCGTAGCGCCAGAGAGGAGATACCACGCGAGAGAACATACCGTGCGAGAACACGAACCAATTGTAGAGGCATTACCACATGAGAGGACATACTGCGCATAGCAGAGCCATGGTGGTATCAAAAAAGAGGGGTGCGATGTGATAGAGGTGGGTACCCCGAGAGAGGACGTAGCATGGGAGAGGGGGTACTGCATGTAGAGGCAGTACCTAGTTAGAGGACATCCGGCACATAGGCCAGTGGTGCTATTGCGAGAGGGGGTACTGCGAGGTGGGGGGAGGGGTAGTGCACGAAAGAGATATCGCGAGAGAGAACGTACCGTGCGAGAGCACGAACCAATTGTAGAGGCATTACCACGTGAGAGGACATACTGTGCATAGCAGAGCCAATGGCGGTATTACAAAAGAGGGGTGTGCTGTGAGAGAGGTGTGTACCCCGAGGGAGGACGTAGCATGCGAGAGCGGGTACCGCATGTAGAGGCAGTATCGTGTGAGAGGACGTCGTGCGCATAGGCCTGTGGTGCTATTGCGAGAGGGGGGTACCGTAGAGTGGGAGGAGGGATAGCGCACGAGAGGAGATATCGCGAGAGAACGTACCGTGCGAGAGCACGAACCAATTGTAGAGGCGTTACCACGTGAGAGGACATACTGCGCATAGCAGAGCCAATGGCGGTACCACAAAAGAGGGGTGTGCTGTGAGAGAGGTGGGTACCGCGAGGGAGGACGTAGCATGGGAGAGCGGGTACTGCATGTAGAGGCAGTATCGTGTGAGAGGACATTGTGCGCATAGGCCAGTGGTGCTCTTGCGATGGGGGGGGGGGGGGGGGGCAGCGCGAGCGAGGGAGGTGTAGCTCACAAGAGGAGATATCGCGAGAGAGAACGTACCATGCGAGAGCGCAAATCAATTGTAGAGGCATTACCAAGTGAGAGGACATACTGCACATAGCAGAGCCAATGGCGGTATCACAAAAGAGGGGTGTGCTGTGAGAGAGGTGGGAACCCCGAGAGAGGACAGAGCACGGCGAGAGCAGGTACCGCATGTAGAGGCAGTATCATGTGAGAGGAAATCGTGCGCATAAGCCAGTGGTGGTAGTGCAAGAGGGGGTACCGCGAGGTGGGGGGAGGGGTAGTGCACAAGAGGAGATATCGCGAGAGAGAACGTACCGTGCGAGAGCACAAACCAATTGTAGTGGCGTTACGTGAGGACATACTGCGCATAGCAGAGCCAATGGCGGTACCACAAAAGAGTGGTGTCCTGTGAGAGAGGTGGGTACCCCAAGGGAGGACGTAGGATGGGAGAGCGGGTACGGCATATAGAGGCAGTATCGTGTGAGAGGACATCGTGCACATAGGCTAGTGGTGCTATTGCGAGAGGGGAATACCACGAGGTGGGGGGAGGGGTACGCACGGGAGGAGATATCGCGAGAGAACGTACCGTGTGAGAACACGAACCAATTGTAGAGGCGTTACCACGTGAGAGGACATACTGCGCATAGCAGCCAATGGCGGTACCACAAAAGAGGGGTGTGCTGTGAGAGAGGTGGGTAACCCGAGAGAGGATGAAGCACGGGAGAGCGGGTACTGCATGTAGAGGCAGTATCATGTGAGAGGACATCCTGCGCATAGACCAGTGGTGCTATTGAAAGGGGGGGAGCATAGCACGAGGTGGGAGGAGGGGAAGCGCGAAAGAGGGAGGGGTAGAGCGAGGGAGGGAGGCGTAGCGCCAGAGAGGAGATACCACGCGAGAGAACATACCGTGCGAGAGCACGAACCAATTGTAGAGGCATTACCACGTGAGAGGACATACTGCGCATAGCAGAGCCAATGGCGGTATCACAAAAGAGGGGTGTGCTGTGAGAGAGGTGGGTACCCCGAGGGAAGACGTCGCATGCGAGAGCGGGTACCGCATGTAGAGGCAGTATCGTGTGAGAGGACATTGTGCGCATAGGCCAGTGGTGCTCTTGCGGCGGGGGGGGGGGGGGGGGGGGGGGGGGAGCGCAAGCGAGGGAGATGTAGCTCACAAGAGGAGATACCGCGAGAGAGAACGTACCATGCGAGAGCGCAAACCAATTGTAGAGGCATTACCAAGTGAGAGGACATATTGCACATAGCAGAGCCAATGGCGGTATCACAAAAGAGGCATGTGCTGTGAGAGAGGTGGGAACCCCGAGAGAGGACAGAGCACGTGAGAGCAGGTACCGCATGTAGAGGCAGTATCATGTGAGAGGACATCGTGCGCATAAGCCAGTGGTGGTAGTGCAAGAGGGGTACCGCGAGGTGGGGGGAGGGGTAGTGCCCAAGAGGAGATATCGCGAGAGAGAACGTACCGTGCGAGAGCACGAACCAATTGCAGTGGCGTTACGTGAGGACATACTGCGCATAGCAGAGCCAATGGCGGTACCACAAAAGAGGGGTGTGCTGTGAGAGAGGTGGGTAACCCGAGAGAGGATGAAGCACGGGAGAGCGGGTACTGCATGTAGAGGCAGTATCATGTGAGAGGACATCCTGCGCATAGACCAGTGGTGCTATTGAAAGCGGGGGAGCATAGCACGAGGTGGGAGGAGGGGAAGCGCGAAAGAGGGAGGGGTAGAGCGAGGGAGGGAGGCGAAGCGCCAGAGAGGAGATACCACGCGAGAAAACATACCGTGCGAGAGCACGAACCAATTGTAGAGGCATTACCACGTGAGAGGACATACTGCGCATAGCAGAGCCATGGCGGTATCAAAAAGGGGTGTGCTGTGATAGAGGTGGGTACCCCGAAAGAGGACGTAGCATGGGAGAGGGGGTACCGCATGTAGAAGCAGTACCTAGTTAGAGGACATCCGGCACATAGGCCAGTGGTGCTATTGCGAGAGAGGGTACTGCGAGGTGGGGGGAGGGGTAGTGCACGAAAGAGATATCGCGAGAGAGAACGTACCGTGCGAGAGCGCGAACCAATTGTAGAGGCATTACCACGTGAGAGGACATACTGCGCATAGCAGAGCCAATGGCGGTATCACAAAAGAGGGGTGTGCTGTGAGAGAGGTGGGAACCCCGAGAGAGGACAGAGCACGTGAGAGCAGGTACCGCATGTAGAGGCAGTATCATGTGAGAGGACATCGTGCGCATAAGCCAGTGGTGGTAGTGCAAGAGGGGGTACCGGGAGGTGGGGGGAGGGGTAGTGCACAAGAGGAGATATCGCGAGAGAGAACGTACCGTGCGAGAGCACGAACCAATTGCAGTGGCGTTACGTGAGGACATACTGCGCATAGCAGAGCCAATGGCGGTACCATAAAAGAGGGGTGTGCTGTGAGAGAGGTGGGTACCCCAAGGGAGGACGTAGCATGGGAGAGCGGGTACGGCATATAGAGGCAGTATCGTGTGAGAGGACATCGTGCGCATAGGCTAGTGGTGCTATTGCGTGAGGGGAATACCACGAGGTGGGGGGAGGGGTACGCACGGGAGGAGATATCGCGAGAGAACGTACCGTGTGAGAACACGAACCAATTGTAGAGGCGTTACCACGTGAGAGGACATACTGCGCATAGCAGAGCCAATGGCGGTACCACAAAAGAGGGGTGTGCTGTGAGAGAGGTGGGTAACCTGAGAGAGGATGAAGCACGGGAGAGCGGGTACTGCATGTAGAGGCAGTATCATGTGAGAGGACATCCTGCGCATACACCAGTGGTGCTATTGAAAGCGGGGGAGCATAGCACGAGGTGGGAGGAGGGGAAGCGCGAAAGAGGGAGGGGTAGAGCGAGGGAGGGAGGCGTAGCGCCAGAGAGGAGATACCACGCGAGAGAACATACCGTGCGAGAACACGAACCAATTGTAGAGGCATTACCACATGAGAGGACATACTGCGCATAGCAGAGCCATGGTGGTATCAAAAAAGAGGGGTGCGATGTGATAGAGGTGGGTACCCCGAGAGAGGACGTAGCATGGGAGAGGGGGTACTGCATGTAGAGGCAGTACCTAGTTAGAGGACATCCGGCACATAGGCCAGTGGTGCTATTGCGAGAGGAGGTACTGCGAGGTGGGGGGAGGGGTAGTGCACGAAAGAGATATCGCGAGAGAGAACGTACCGTGCGAGAGCACGAACCAATTGTAGAGGCATTACCACGTGAGAGGACATACTGCGCATAGCAGAGCCAATGGCGGTATTACAAAAGAGGGGTGTGCTGTGAGAGAGGTGGGTACCCCGAGGGAGGACGTAGCATGCGAGAGCGGGTACCGCATGTAGAGGCAGTATCGTGTGAGAGGACATTGTGCGCATAGGCCAGTGGTGCTCTTGCGGCGGGGGGGGGGGGGGAGCGCAAGCGAGGGAGATGTAGCACACAAGAGGAGATACCGCGAGAGAGAACGTACCATGCGAGAGCGCAAACCAATTGTAGAGGCATTACCAAGTGAGAGGACATACTGCACATAGCAGAGCCAATGGCGGTATCACAAAAGAGGGGTGTGCTGTGAGAGAGGTGGGAACCCCGAGAGAGGACAGAGCCCGTGAGAGCAGGTACCGCATGTAGAGGCAGTATCATGTGAGAAGACATCGTGCGCATAAGCCAGTGGTGGTAGTGCAAGAGGGGGTACTGCGAGGTGGGGGGAGGGGTAGTGCACAAGAGGAGATACCGCGAGAGAGAACGTACCATGCGAGAGCGCAAACCAATTGTAGAGGCATTACCAAGTGAGAGGACATACTGCACATAGCAGAGCCAATGGTGGTATCACAAAAGAGGGGTGTGCTATGAGAGAGGTGGGAACCCCGAGAGAGGACAGAGCCCGTGAGAGCAGGTACCGCATGTAGAGGCAGTATCATGTGAGAGGACATCGTGCGCATAGGCCAGTGGTGGTAGTGCAAGAGGGGGTACTGCGAGGTGGGGGGAGGGGTAGTGCCCAAGAGGAGTTATCGCGAGACAGAACGTACCGTGCGAGAGCACGAACCAATTGTAGTGGCGTTACGACGGGAGGACATACTGCGCATAGCAGAGCCAATGGCGGTACCACAAAAGAGGGGTGTGCTGTGAGAGAGGTGGGTAACCCGAGAGAGGATGAAGCACGGGAGAGCGGGTACTGCATGTAGAGGCAGTATCATGTGAGAGGACATCCTGCGCATAGACCAGTGGTGCTATTGAAAGCGGGGGAGCATAGCACGAGGTGGGAGGAGGGGAAGCGCGAAAGAGGGAGGGGTAGAGCGAGGGAGGGAGGCGTAGCGCCAGAGAGGAGATACCACGCGAGAGAACATACCGTGCGAGAGCACGAACCAATTGTAGAGGCATTACCACGTGAGAGGACATACTGCGCATAGCAGAGCCATGGCGGTATCAAATAGGGGTGTGCTGTGATAGAGGTGGGTACCCCGAAAGAGGACGTAGCATGGGAGTGGGGGTACCGCATGTAGAAGCAGTACCTAGTTAGAGGACATCCGGCACATAGACCAGTGGTGCTATTGCGAGAGAGGGTACTGCGAGGTGGGGGGAGGGGTAGTGCACGAAAGAGATATCGCGAGAGAGAACGTACCGTGCGAGAGCGCGAACCAATTGTAGAGGCATTACCACGTGAGAGGACATACTGCGCATAGCAGAGCCAATGGCGGTATCACAAAAGAGGGGTGTGCTGTGAGAGAGGTGGGTACCCCGAGGGAGGACGTAGCATGCGAGAGCGGGTACCGCATGTAGAGGCAGTATCGTGTGAGAGGACGTCGTGCGCATAGGCCTGTGGTGCTATTGCGAGAGGGGGGTACCGTAGAGTGGGAGGAGGGATAGCGCACGAGAGGAGATATCGTGAGAGAACGTACCGTGCGAGAGCAGGAACCAATTGTAGAGGCGTTACCACGTGAGAGGACATACTGCGCATAGCAGAGCTAATGGCGGTACCACAAAAGAGGGGTGTGCTGTGAGAGAGGTGGGTACCGCGAGGGAGGACGTAGCATGGGAGAGCGGGTACTGCATGTAGAGGCAGTATCGTGTGAGAGGACATTGTGCGCATAGGCCAGTGGTGCTCTTGGGACGGGGAGCGGAGGGGGGGGGGGCAGCGCGAGCGAGGGAGGTGTAGCTCACAAGAGGAGATATCGCGAGAGAGAACGTACCGTGCGAGAGCACAAACCAATTGTAGTGGCGTTACGTGAGGACATACTGCGCATAGCAGAGCCAATGGCGGTACCACAAAAGAGTGGTGTGCTGTGAGAGAGGTGGGTACCCCAAGGGAGGACGTAGCATGGGAGAGCGGGTACGGCATATAGAGGCAGTATCGTGTGAGAGGACATCGTGCGCATAGGCTAGTGGTGCTATTGCGAGAGGGGAATACCACGAGGTGGGGGGAGGGGTACGCACGGGAGGAGATATCGCGAGATAACGTACCGTGTGAGAACACGAACCAATTGTAGAGGCGTTACCACGTGAGAGGACATACTGCGCATAGCAGAGCCAATGGCGGTACCACAAAAGAGGGGTGTGCTGTGAGAGAGGTGGGTAACCCGAGAGAGGATGAAGCACGGGAGAGCCGGTACTGCATGTAGAGGCAGTATCATGTGAGAGGACATCCTGCGCATAGACCAGTGGTGCTATTGAAAGCGGGGGAGCATAGCACGAGGTGGGAGGAGGGGAAGCGCGAAAGAGGGAGGGGTAGAGCGAGGGAGGGAGGCGTAGCGCCAGAGAGGAGATACCACGCGAGAGAACATACCGTGCGAGAGCACGAACCAATTGTAGAGGCATTACCACGTGAGAGGACATACTGCGCATAGCAGAGCCAATGGCGGTATCACAAAAGAGGGGTGTGCTGTGAGAGAGGTGGGTACCCCGAGGGAGGACGTAGCATGCGAGAGCGGGTACCGCATGTAGAGGCAGTATCGTGTGAGAGGACATTGTGCGCATAGGCAAGTGGTGCTCTTGCAGCGGGGGGGGGGGGGGGGGGGGGAGCGCAAGCGAGGGAGATGTAGCTCACAAGAGGAGATACCGCGAGAGAGAACGTACCATGCGAGAGCGCAAACCAATTGTAGAGGCATTACCAAGTGAGAGGACATACTGCACATAGCAGAGCCAATGGCGGTATCACAAAAGAGGCGTGTGCTGTGAGAGAGGTGGGAACCCCGAGAGAGGACAGAGCACGTGAGAGCAGGTACCGCATGTAGAGGCAGTATCATGTGAGAGGACATCGTGCGCATAAGCCAGTGGTGGTAGTGCAAGAGGGGGTACCGCGAGGTGGGGGGAGGGGTAGTGCCCAAGAGGAGATATCGCGAGAGAGAACGTACCGTGCAAGAGCACGAACCAATTGTAGTGGCGTTACCACGTGAGGACATACTGCGCATAGCAGAGCCAATGGCGGTACCACAAAAGAGGGGTGTGCTGTGAGAGAGGTGGGTACCCCGAAAGAGGACATAGCATGGGAGAGGGGGTACCGCATGTAGAAGCAGTACCTAGTTAGAGGACATCCGGCACATAGGCCAGTGGTGCTATTACGAGAGAGGGTACTGCGAGGTGGGGGGAGGGGTAGTGCACGAAAGAGATATCGCGAGAGAGAACGTACCGTGCGAGAGCGCGAACCAATTGTAGAGGCATTACCACGTGAGAGGACATACTGCGCATAGCAGAGCCAATGGCGGTATCACAAAAGAGGGGTGTGCTGTGAGAGAGGTGGGTACCGCGAGGGAAGACGTAGCATGGGAGAGCGGGTACTGCATGTAGAGGCAGTATCGTGTGAGAGGACATTGTGCGCATAGGCCAGTGGTGCTCTTTGTCGGGGAGCGGGGGGGGGGGGCAGCGCGAGCGAGGGAGGTGTAGCTCACAAGAGGAGATACCGCGAGAGAGAACGTACCATGCGAGAGCGCAAACCAATTGTAGAGGCATTACCACGTGAGAGGACATACTGCGCATAGCGGAGCCGATGGCGGTACCACAAAAGAGGCGTGTGCTGTGAGAGAGGTGGGTACCCCGAGAGAAGACGGAGCCTGGGAGAGCGGGTACTGCATGTAGAGGCAGTATCGTGTGAGAGGACATTGTGTGCATAGGCCAATGTTGCTATTGGGAGAGGGGTGAGTACCGCGAGGTGGGAGGAGGGGTAGCCCGAGTGAGTTAGGCGTAGTGCGAGAGAGGAGATATCGCGAGAGAGAACGTACCGTGCACGAGCACGAACCAATTGTAGAGGCCGTTACCACGTGAGAGGACATACTGCGCATAGCAGAGCCAATGGCCGTACCACAAAAGAGGGGTGTGCTGTCACAGAGGTGGGTACCCCGAGGGAGGATGTAGCATGGGAGAGCGGGTACTGCATGTAGCGGCAGTATCGTGTGAGAGGACATCGTGCACAATGGCCAGTGGTGCCCTTGCGACGGGGGGCGGGGGGTAGCGCGAGGGAGGGAGGTGTAGCTCACGAGAGGAGATACCGCAAGAGAGAACGTACCGTGCGAGAGCGCAAACCAATTGTAGAGGCATTACCAAATGAGAGGACATAGTGCACATTGCAGAGCCAATGGCGGTATCGCAAAAGAGGGCTGTGCTGTGAGAGAGGTGGGTACCCCGAGAGAGAACAGAGCATGCGAGAGCGGGTACCACATGTAGAGGCAGTATCGTGTGAGAGAACATCGTACGCATAAGCCCGTGGTGGTAGTTCGAGAGGTGGTACCGCGAGGTGGGGGGAGGGGTAGTGCAGGAGAGGAGATATCGCGAGAGAACGTAACGTGCGAGAGCACGAACCAATTGTAGAGGCGTTACCACGTGAGGACATACTGCGCATAGCAGAGCCAATGGCGGTACCACGAAAGAGTGGTGTGCTGTGAGAGAGGTGGGTACCCCAAGGGGGGACGTAGCATGGGAGAGCAGGTACCGCATATAGAGGCAGTATCGTGTGAGAGGACATCGTGCGCATAGGCCAGTGGTGCTATTGCGGGGGGGGGGGGTACGCATGAGAGGAGATATCGCGAGAGAACGTACCGTGTGAGAGCACGAACTAATTGTAGAGGCCTTACCACGTGAGAGGATATACTGCGCATAGCAGAGCCAATGGCAGCACCACAAAAGGGGTGTGCTGTGAGAGAGGTGGGTACCCCGAGGGAGGACATTACATGGGAGAGCGGGTACTGCATGTAGAGGCAGTATCGTGTGAGAGGACATCGTGCGCATAGGCCAGTGGTGCTATTGCAAGAGGGGGGGGTACCGCGAGGTGGGAGGAGGGGTAGCGCGAGGGTGGGACGGGTAGCGCGAGTGAGTTAGGCGTAGTGCGAGAGAGGCGATCCCGCGAGAGAGAACGTACCGTGCGAGAGCGCGAACCAATTGTAGAGGCCATTACCACGTGAGAGGACATACTGCGCATAGCAGAGCCAATGGATGTATCACCAACGAGGCGTGTGCTGTGAGAGAGGTGGGTACCCCGAGGGAGGACATAGCACGTGAGAGCGGGTACCACATGTAGAGGCAGCATTGCGTGAGGGAACATCCTGCACATTGGCCAGTGGTGCTATTGTGAGGGGGGGGGGTAGCGCACGAGAGGAGATATCGCGAGAGAGAACGTACCGTGCGAGAGCATGAACCAATTGTAGAGGCGTTACCACGTGAGAGAACATACTGCTCATAGCAGAGCCAATGGCGGTACCACAAAAGAGGGATGATCTGTGAAAGAGGTGGGTACCCTGAGGGAGAACGTAGCATGCGAGAGCAGGTCCGGCATTAGGCAGTATCGTGTGAGGGGACATTTTGCGCATAGGCCAGTGGTGCTATTGTGAGAGGGATGTACCGTGAGGTGGGGAGAGGGGTAGCGCGAGAGAGGAGATACCGCGAGAGAACGTACAGTGCGAGAGCGGGAACCAATTGTAGAGGCGTTACCGCGTGAGGACGTATTACGCATAGCAGAGCCAGTGGCATTTCCACAAAATGGGGTGTACTGTGAGAGAGGTGGGTACCGTGAGTGAGGACGTAGTGTGTGAGAGCGGGTACCGCATGTAGGGGCAGTACCGTGTAAAGGGCCATCGTGCGCATAGGCCATTGGTGCTATTGGGAGAGCAGGGGTACCACGAGATGGGGGGGTGTAGCGGGGGAGCGGAGATACCGCGAGAGAGAACGTACCGTGCGAGATCATGTAACGTGCGGGAGCAGGAATCACGTGGAGAGGCGGTTCGTCGTTAGAGGACATATTGGTCTTAACAGAGCCAGTGGCAGTACTCATGGGTGGAGCGGAGGATTAGCGTGACTGTGACCTGACTGTCCAGGTAGGCTAGGGTGGTCTCTTGCAGCCCCATGTAAGGCACGGAGAAGAGCTAGGCCGCCTGACTCCCCAGCAGGTGGCGGCGCGGCCCTGGCCTGTGGCTAACGGTCGGGAGTACAGCATGGCGTCCTGGACTGGCAGGCAGGCAGCTCCTCAAGTCTGCACACTGGCGCAGTGAGTCCTATTTGTCAGAGACTAGCTTCTACGTGGTCAGCGACGGGCTGAAGTAGTAGGCCTTGCTGTCCGACAGGTTCATCACGGGAATCTTGTGCTACATCAGCAAGACCTGAGACACCAATGTGTTGCTTCCTGCCAGGACGGAGTGGAGCAACTCCTCGCTGCTAATCTTTTTTTTTTTTTCTTGATGAAAGAATATAATTTTATGCTTGACAAAAATTGTGTCTGGGTATAGAATGCTAAATTGAAAAATTATTTTCACTAAGATTTTTGAAATCGTTTTTCTGAATTTCTCCTCTCTCAGATTTTAGGATATTCTGTTTATCTCCAGCATGTTGAAATTTCATGATTTGTCCGTCTACTGTAGGTTTTTTCTTGATTATTGTGCTAGGTGCTAGTGGGTCCTTTTATCTGGAGAATTTATGTCCTTTAGAACTGGGAATTTTTTTCTTGTATTTTTCCTTTTATTATATTCCCTGTCCTTTTTCTGTTTTTCTTTCTGGGGACTTCTATTAGGTGAGTTGTAGTTTTGAAATTGATTTATCGCAAATTTTTCTTCTTTATTTAGTATAGGTATATTTTTTGTCTTTTAGTTAAACTTATGGGATATTTGGGGCTTCCCGGGTGGCTCAGCAGTGAATCCGCCTACACTGTGGGAGCCGCTGGCCGCTGGAAAGAGACCCTGGAGGCAGGCAAGGCAACCCCCTCCAGTATTCTTGCCTGGAGCGTCCCTGGGACAGAGGAACCTGGGAGACTACTGTCCATAGGGTCACAAAGAGTTGGACATGATTGAAGCAATTTAGCATTGGACCGTATGTGCGTGCGCCGACGGCATGGGATATTTACTCAATTTTGGCACTTTGTTTTTCTTCACTGAATTTTGGCTATTTTGTTTTAAATCTTTTAGCTTTGTGAATATTAATTTTTATAGCATTCTTGTCTTACATCTTTAAAATGTTAATTATAATCTCTAATATTTTTTCTTGTCTTCAGTATTACTTGTGTTTTAATATCCTTTGATCTGTTTTATTGCTTCGGTCTTTCACATTGCAGATTTTAATCATACTTCTGGTGCTTATTGGGTGTCTGTCCAGTATTTAAAAATGAAACACTAAGGTGCTTCCTGGTAGGTCTTTGTGATTGGTCAGTACTTACAGACTGGTGGTACCCACAATATGTTCTTTACTTAGTTTCTTCAAGTGAGAAATGCTATATTAGGATGGAATAAGCCTCACTTAATTATCCTATTTTTGTTCCAGCACTTCATCTCTGTATTGCCCTGTGCCTAGTATCCCTGAATCTGATTCAGTTTTCCTAGTATCTCTCTCACCTGTTGGTGCTGCTTCTCAGTTTATCCCCCTTTTGTTATAATACAGAAGTATCTGGGTTTTTGTTCAGATAAGAGTTAGTTAGGTACACTCTTTTTGTGAATATAATTGTATTCTAGCAATAAAATTAAAACTCACTTTGATTGGATTTGATTGTTCCTAAAATTAGCCACTAAATACTGTCATCCATTATCTTCCTAGCTAGCTTAATTTTACTAGTTTTAGATCTTAGAGATTGGGTTCTGAGTTTCATAGTTTTGTTACCATTTCTGACTTTTAAAATGTCAGTTCAATAATTGCTATTAGCCTTGGTAAAGTACATCTTAAATATCATACTATGGATTACAAGAAAATATTTAGAAAAATAAAATTGGATTCTCTTTTTGAAAATTAGATAGTTCCAAAATGGCAGAACTGTTTATGGAATGTGAAGAAGAGGAGTTGGAACCATGGCAGAAGAAAGTAGAAACACCGGAGGAGGAAGAAGATGATGAGCTGATCTTTGTTGGAGCGATACCAGGTTCAAAATCACCCACTTCAAGTAAGCATTTACTTTCAGTGAAGCAAAGTTTTAACAGATGATGTTTCTAGTGGAAAATGTGGGACTGTCTTACATGTCCTTGTTATACTATAAGGTGCTGGATGTGAGAGGAGAGTATAGCAGTCAGTAAGAATTTGTGAGAATCAGAAGGAGAATATGGTTAGGAACTTGAATAAGGAGGTGTGAGGGGTAAAAATATGTGAGAGAAAAGAAAAATTTTAACTGAGTTACCTAAACATTAAGATTGCCTAACACCATTGTAGATCTTTTGATATTAGAAATCATAATTTTATTGGAGCCAAGTCATCTATTTATCCGTTTGTTAATTTTTTTCTCCCTTAAGCCCAAATGTACCTAGAAAAGGAAGTGTTGGAATGCTTTGTTTAAAACATCAGACTACTAAATAAGTTTGTGTTAGTCTCTGATGGAGTTTCTGACACCCATTCAACTGCCTCATCAGTGTTTTCTTGGTTTATGTCTACAAAATAAAAAGGGTCTGGTTTGTATATCAACATGAGCAGTAGCTTCTGGCCATACCCATATTTCAGCAAGTCCTGGTTATATTCATGAAGAATATACAGTGGCTTGATTTTCAGCCAGTATACTAGGATGATGCAGTCAGTCAGCACACTTAATCCTCGTGGCTCTGGGAGAATGTCAGATACCTTTGTGGATTTCTGTTAATTAGATTTGTTGTTATAATGTAAAAGTGAAGGTATTAATGATGCTTGTTAAATGTCCAATCAATTCCCTGGTGGCTCAGAAAGTAAAGAATCTACCTGCAATGCAGGAAACCTGGATTTGGTCCTTGGGATGGGGAAATAGATTCTCCTTGAAAAGGGAATGGCAATCCACTAGTCCAGTATTCCTGTCCAGAGAATTCCATAGAAAGACGAGCCTGGTGGGACACAGTCTATGAGTGAGTGAGTGAAGTTGCTCAGTCTTGTCTGACTCTTTGCGACCCCATGGACTGTAACCTACCAGATTCCTTCGTCCATGGGATTTTCCAGGCAAGAATACTGCAGTGGGTTGCCATTTCCTTCTGCAGGAGATCTTCCTGACCCAGGGATTGAACCTGGGTCTCCTGCATTGTAGGCAGACGCTTTACCATCTGAGCCACCAGGGAAGTCCAGACAGTCAATGAGGTCACCACAAAGAGTCGGACACAACTGGGTGGCTAATGCTAAAGCTAACAAAAAAAGTCCAGTTCAGTTCAGTTCAGTCGCTCAGTCGTGTTCGACTCTTTGAGACCCCATGAATCACAGCACGCCAGGCCTCCCTGTCCATCACCATCTCCCAGACTTCACTCAGACTCACATCCATCGAGTCAGTGATGACATCCAGCCATCTCATCCTCTGTCATCCCCTTCTCCTGCCCCCAATCCCTCCCAGCATCAGAGTCTTTTCCAATGAGTCAACTCTTCACATGAGGTGGCCAAAGTACTGGAGTTTCAGCTTTAGCATTGTTTCTTCCAAAGAAATCCCAGGGCTGATCTCCTTCAGAATGGACTGGTTGGATCTCCTTGCAGTCCAAGGGACTCTCAAGAGTCTTCTCCAACACCACAGTCCAAAAGCATCAATTTTTCGGCACCCAGCTTTCTTCACAGTCCAACTCTCACATCCATACATGACCACAGGAAAAACCATAGCCTTGACTAGATGGACCTTAGTTGGCAAAGTAATGTCTCTGCTTTTGCACATGCTATCTAGGTTGGTCATAACTTTTCTTCCAAGGAGTGAGTGTCTTTTAATTTCATGGCTGCAGTCACCATCTGCAGTGATTTTATAGCCCCCCAAAATAAAGTCTGACGCTGTTTCCACTGTTTACCCATCTATTTCCCATGAAGTGACAGGACCAGATGCCATGATCTTTGTTTTCTGAATGTTGAGCTTTAAGCCAACTTTTTCACTCTTCTCTTTCACTTTCATCAAGAGGCTTTTTAGCTCCTCTCCACTTTCTGCCATAAGGGTGGTGTCATCTGCATATCTGAGGTTATTGATATTTCTTCCGGGAATCTTGATTCCAGCTTGTGTTCCTTCCAGTCCAGCGTTTCTCATGATGTACTCTGCATAGAAGTTAAATATGCAGGGTGACAACATACAGCCTTGAGGTACTCCTTTTTCTATTTGGAATCAGTCTGTTGTTCCATGTCCTGTTCTAACTGTTGCTTCCTGACCTGCATACAGATTTCTCAAGAGGCAGGTCAGGTGGTCTGGTATTCCCGTCTCTCTCAGAATTTTCCACAGTTTATTGTGATCCACACAGTCAAAGGCTTTGGCATAGTCAATAAAGCAGAAATAGATGTTTTTCTGGAACTCTCCTGCTTTTTCCACGATCCAGCGGATGTTGGCAATTTGATCTCTGGTTTCTTTGCCTTTTCTAAAACCAGCTTGAACATCAGGGAGTTCACAGTTCATGTATTCCTGAAACCTGGCTTGGAGAATTTTGAGCATTACTTGACTAGCATGTGAGATGAGTGCAATTGTGCGATAGTTTGAGCATTCTTTGGGATTGCCTTTCTTTGGGATTGGAATGAGAACTGACCTTTTCCAGTCCTGTGGCCACTGCTGAGTTTTCCAAATTTGCTGGCATATGGAGTGCAGCACTTACACAGCATCATCTTTCAGGATTTGAAATAGCTCCACTGGAATTCCATCACCTCCACTAGCTTTGTTCGTAGTGATGCTTTTTAAGGCCCACTTGACTTCACATTCCAGGATGTCTGGCTCTAGATGAGTGACCACACCATTATGATTATCTGGGTCGTGAAGATCTTTTTTGTACAGTTCTTCCATGTATTCTTGCCACCTCTTTAATATTTTCTGCTTCTGTTAGGTCCATACCATTTCTGTCCTTTATCGAGTCCATCTCTGCATGAAAAATTCCCTTGGTATCTCTAATTTTCTTGAAGAGATCTCTAGTCTTTCCCATTCTGTTGTTTTCCTCTATTTCTTTGTATTGATTACTGAAGAAGGCTTTCTTCTCTCTTCTTGCTGTTCTTTGGAACTCTGCATTCAGATGCTTATATCTTTCCTCTTCTCCTTTGTTTTTCGCCTCTCTTCTTTTCACAGCTATTTGTAAGGCCTCCCCAGAAAGCCATTTTGCTGTTTTGCATTTCTTTTCCATGGGGATGGTCTTGATCCCTGTCTCCTGTACAATGTCACAAACCTCATTCCATAGTTCATCAGGCACTATCAGATCTAGGCCCTTAAATCTATTTCTCACTTCCACTGTATGATCATAAGGGATTTGATTTAGGTCATACCTGAATGGTCTAGCAGTTTTCCATACTTTATTCAATTTAAGTCTTAATTTGGTAATAAGGAGGTCATGATCTGAGCCACAGTCAGCTCCTGGTCTTGTTTTTGTTGACTGTATAGAGCTGCTCCATCTTTGGCTGCAAAAAATATAATCAATCTGATTTTGGTGTTGACCATCTGGTGATGTCCATGTGTAGAGTCTTGTCTTGTGTTGTTGGAAGAGGGTGTTTGCTATGACCAGTGCATTTTCTTGGCAAAACTCTTATTAGTCTTTGCTCTGCTTCATTACGCATTCCAAGGCCAAATTTGCCTGTTACTCCAGGTGTTTCTTGACTTTCTACTTCTGCATTCCAGTTCCTATAACGAAAAGGACATCTTTTTGGGGTGTTAGTTCTAAAAGGTCTTGTAGGTCTTCATAGAACCGTTCAACTTCAGCTTCTTCAGCGTTACTGGTTGGGGCATAGACTTGGATCACCGTGATACTGAATGGTTTGCCTTGGGAACGAACAGAAATCATTCTGTCATTTTTGAGATTGCATCCAAGTACTGTATTTTGGACTCTTGTTGACCATGATGGCTATTCCATCTCTTCTGAGGGATTCCTGCCCGCAGTAGTAGATATAATGGTCATCTGAGTTAAATTCACCCATTCCAGTTCATTTTAGTTTGCTGATTCCTAGAATGTTGACGTTCACTCTTGCCATCTCTTGTTTGACCACTTCCAATTTGCCTTGATTCATGGACCTGACATTCCAGGTTCCTACGCAATATTGCTCTTTACAGCATCAGACCTTCCTTCTATCACCAGTCACATCCACATCTGGGTATTGTTTTTGCTTTGGCTCCATCCCTTCATTCTTTCTGGTGTTATTTCTCCACTGATCTCCAGTAGCATGTTGGGCACCTACTGACCTGGGGAGTTCCTCTTCAGTATCCTATCGTTTTGCCTTTTCATACTGTTCATGGGGTTCTCAAGGCAAGAATACTGAAGTGGTTTGCCATTTGCTTCTCCAGTGGACCACATTCTGTCAGACCTCTCCACCGTGACCTGCTCATCTTGGGTTACCCCGCGGGCATGGCTTAGTTTCATTGAGTTAGACATGGCTGTGGTCCTAGTGTGATTAGATTGACTAGTTTTCTGTGAGTACGGGTTCAGTGTGTCTGCCTTCTGATGCCCTCTTGCAACACCTACCATCTTACTTGGGTTTCTCTTACCTTGGGTGTGGGGTATCTCTTCATGGCTGCTCCAGCAAAGCACAACCACTGCTCCTTACCTTGGACAAGGGGTATCTCCTCACCACCACCCTTCCTGACCTTCAACGTGAGATAGCTCGTCTAAGCCCTCCTGCGCCCACGCAGCACCGCTCCTTGGACATGGGGTTGCTCCTCCTGGCTGCTGCCCCTGGCCTCAGGCACAGGGTGGCTCCTCCTCGCTGCCCCTGACCTCGGACGTGGGGTAGCTCCTCTCGGCCATTCCTGTGCCATCGCAGCCTGGCACTCTCGGCCGCTGCCCCTGACCTCGGACGTGAGGTAACTCCTCTTGGCTGCTGACCTTCGGGCATGGGGTCCTCCCGGCTTCCACCCCTGACCTCACACGTTGGGTAGCTCCTCTCGACTGTACTTAGTGCACCGGTCGCAGCCACCGGTGACTGTCCAATTAAGACAGTCCAATTAGGATTGTGTAAAATGCAGAGGAACAACATATTTCGTTTTAGTGGCGAATGAAGAAACAGTCTTTCTCGTTCTATTTATTTCTGTAAAGCCAGGAGAATTTACCAAAGAATGTAACCAGCATACCAATATTTTCTTATTATGGCTGTGCATGTTAGTGTGGTTTAGAGAGAGATTAATTTTCTGAAAGCCTAGTTCTTGTTTCTCTGTCTCTAAACTTGGAATAGCACTTCTATTCAGTTATCAAAGATAGAATAATTTAGTTTAATTCTTAGTATCATTTCCTGTGGCAAACAGATGCTAAGTGGAGTGCCACTTCAATGAAGTAGGCATATTGATATATTTGCTGCTGATAGAGAAGCAGAATATGAAATTAGTTTCCTAGTCACTGTGATTTTTATATTGAAGTATTAACCATATTTAAAAGTTATTCAAATCATCTTATTGATGTTGGATATATATCAATTAGAAATAACTATTACTCAACTAGAATAATGTGTATTAGTAGTGATTCTGTCAAAAAGAAATTTGATCCTGGTCAAATTTCTTTTCTAAATAACCCAGAATTTAAATGATTCTATTAATGTCTTATGTCCTAAAATATTTTAGCATATGGAAATGAGCTAAATATTTTTTAAAAAACTAATATAAAAGGGGGAATAAAAACTTGTGTTTGACGGACTACAGTCACCAAAAACTACTATAGAAATTCTTTAATGGCTTGGATAAATACATGGATCTTGAATTTCTAAATGAAAACAATACCAACTTATTTGAATGAAAAGATTTTTCTTCTAAAAGACTTGCAGTGCTTAGTCATAGAGCACTTCATATGATAAAAGAGTGCTACTTTTGTGTGACTATAGAATTATTTTATGAGATCTAGTTGTTTTCGACTAGGAGTGGAAAAGGGAAATTTTTTATGTCTTATGGGATTTTTTTTCTGCTTTGTACCTTCTCTTGACTAGCAATTTTAGGTAAATCTCTATTCTTCCAAATTTTACTTGATTCCTCAATAACCTAGAAGTTACGGGTTCACATGCATACAACAGTGAGCATTCTTAGACTAATCCAGACTTTCGGTGTAGTGAGTAGATATGAGATACTTTTATAAACTCTAGATTCAATTTAATCTCTGATGGTATCCCTGTCAGTAGTCAAGAGCAGTGGTACAGATAATCCATCAGCTTGCCCATGATGAAACTTCCAGGCTTTTAGGGGTGTGAATGTGACATAGAGATTGGGAAAGGGCTTGATTTCAAGTCACAGTAACCCAAGTCTGTATGCAACCTTGTCACCATTAAAAGAACTCAATATGCTTCAAGTATTGCTTATATATAGATTTTTGGGGGAAAGTTTTTCTATTATCATGATATATACTTTCACTGAAATAAAAAAATTTTTAAAGATAATTTTCATAAATATTGTGAACAGGGGTAATCTCGCCTCATCTTCAAAGGAAATAAAGAATGAGACAGTCAAGGTATAGTATTGTTGTATTACTTTAAAATTAAAGTAAAATATCGTGGTAGAATTGTTGTGTAGAAAAATACAGGTGTTGCTGATGCTTTCATGCCTTTAGGTGAACTCGACGAAGACTCTTCATCAGGTCCAGAGGCTGCCTTTCCTAGATTTCATCCTGAGTCTCGATCTTCAAGTCCAGAGGCTGCCTTTCCTATATTTCATCCTGAGTCTAGATCTTCATATAACTCTGATATCGTTCAGAACGTGCCTAAACCTGTAAGTGTTTTTAAAACTACACAATTAGTGCAGGGACACATTAGATGTTATAATAACCAGTTAGAATTGTGGGCTATCATATCTAGTTATCATCCCAGTAGAAACATAATCACTGTCAGAAAATGTCACCATTTTTATGATAGTGCAACTGATACCCAAAATAATAGTGTCAGGAGCTAACTATCCAACCTGGCAATAAATCACATAGTATGCTTAAATTGGTATAATATTGAAAACTATGCTATCTAAAAGTATTAGCAGTAATGAATATTGCATAATGGCAAAATTCTTAAAATGGTAAGCTGAACTGGGTATTCTTAATTGGGAAGATTTTTCCAAGATCGTTATCACTATTTATTTTGAAAACATACTTTCATAGTTTCGTTTTTAAAACTTTTAACTGAAATAATCGATAATGGTAATATTAACATTTGTTGTAAACACTGTATATAAATTAATCTGTTTTAATTCTTATGACTTCCCTATGAGGTAAGCACAGTTATTTCCCCCATTTTATAGTTGAAACTGAGGCTCAGAGAGTCTAAAGGATTCATGATGGCGGGTAATGATGGATCTGGGATTTCAATCCAGGTTAACCCAAAGTTTTTAAATATGCACATCCACACATACAGTTAAGTATATACTGGAGGCTCAGACAGTAAAGAATCTGCCTGTAATGCAGGAGACCCGAGTTCCATCCCTTGGTTGGAAAGATCCCCTGGAGAAGAGAATGGCAATCAACTCCACTATTCTTGCCTAGAGAATTCTGTGGACAGAGGAGCCTGGTGGGATACACTCCACGGGATCACAGAGGGTCAGACCCAACTGTGCAACTAACACTTTTACTTTCATATGTACATTTAATTATATGCTTTTAAAAACAGAAGCATTATCTTAGAGCAATGATGTATTTCACAGACCACTGGGGTTCCCTGGGACTCTTTCAGGGGACCTGTGAGGTCAAAACCGTTGTCTTAGTAACACTAAGACCTTTGCACTTTTTACTCTGTAAACATTTGTGCTAGTGCTGCAAAGGCAATGGACCTGAAACTCCTGGTGGCTTAATATGAATCAAGGCAGTGATACCCAACTGTACTAGTAGTTTTTGGATTGGTGATCACCAAGCACTCACAGTAGAAAAATTTCACTTTCACTGAAGAATATCCTTGAAGAAGTAATAAATTGTTCTAATTTTACTAACTTTTGACCTTTGAATACATTACTTTTTTAAATATTCTGGGTGATGAAGGGTAGTATGCACAGTGAGTAAGTGAATTTGCTCAGTCGTGTCCAACTCTTTGCGACCCAGTGGACTGTAGCCCGCCAGGTTCTTCTATCCATGGGATTCTCCAGGCAAGAATACTGGAGTGGGTTGCCATTTCCTTCTCCAGGGGATCTTCCCAACCCAGGGATCGAACCCAAGTCGCCTGCATTGCAGGCAGATGCTTTATCCTCTGAGCCACCAGGAAAGTATGTATAAAGCATTTCTACATCTGCAGTATGAAGTTTCTCTTGAGGAAAAGCACTTGTGAGAATGAACCACAAACTGAACTGGCTGGTTTTTTTAAAAATACAATGCAATTTTTACTTGAAAGAATGACTGACAAAGCACCATGGAGTTTTTTATTGCTGCATAACAATAGTACCACAAACTTAGCAGCTTAAAGCGATATATATGTATTATTTCATGGTTTCTGAGAGTCAAGAGCTAGGGTATGGCCTAACTGGGTCCTCTGCTGGGCCAGGCTGCAATCAGTGTGTCAGGTAGAGAGAGCTGGAGTATCATTTAATACTGCTTCCAGGCTCACATGGTTGTTGGCAGTATCCAGTTCTTTGTGGGTTGTCAGACTGAAGGCATCAATTCTTGCTGCTGTGAACTGGAGCCTGTCCTTAGTTTCTCGCTGTGTAGACCTTCCTAGCATGACTTGGTTGCTTCCTCAAAGCCAGCAAGGGAAAGATGGGCTTTATAAGATAATCATGTACATCCTGTTGCTTTTGCTAAATTCTCTCGGTTAGAAGCAACCACAGGTCCCACCCACACTCAAGGGGAAATTAGACAAGTGTATAAATATCAGGAGGAAATCATGGAGGCCGCCTTTAAGATCTGTTTGGCACACACGGTGTTTCAGTACTCAGAGATACACAAAATCTGCCTCTCATGGAAGAAAACTGATAGTATTCTTGCCAATGATTAAATTCGGCCTTTCAAGCAAAAAAAAATCATTTTTTGAAAACCAGTATCTTCTGAAATTATCATCAGTAATAATATGAGCCCTGGACTAATATTCCAAGGAACCCGGATTGAGAATGAAACTCTAATGATGATTCTGTCTTTGTTCTTAAGTAGAGCATTGTCACAACTTCTATGAGCCTCACTTTCTTTATTTCTAAAATAAGAACCTTTACCCAGACCACTGGATCTCAAACTTGGATCTGCTAAGTAGCCACAGGCTGGTGTTTTTGTTTTTTTGTTTTTTTAATGTGGACCATTTAATTTGTTACAGAATTGTTTGTTTTATTTTGGGCCAAAGCCTAGGTTTTGGTGTAGAGGCCTGTGGGATCTTAGCTCCCGGACCAGGAATCAAACCCATATACCCTTCATTGGAAAGACAAACCTTAATCACTGAACGATCAGGGAAGTCCCTCCACAGAGTGTTCATAAGAATAGGTGTACCTAAAGATTGCAGACTATAAGAAATGCAAATATTATTTGATTTTAGATAGAATCAGATGAACTCGGTAATTTTCTCATGCTAGAGTAAGCAGCTTGGCATTTAGGGAAAACTAAGGAATTCTCTGGCAGTCCAGTGGTTAGGACTTGGCATTTTCATTGCCATGAGCTCAGGTTCAATCCCTGCTCAGGGAACTAAGATCCCATAAGCTGTACAACAAGGCCGAAAAAAAGAGGAAAAAACAAGGAAAAACAAACCACACACACACAAAAATAAGGAAACATTATTATTTAAATACAGATAGAGACTTCCCTGGCAGCCCAGTGGTTGAGACTTTGCCTTTCAACTCAGAAGGTGCTGATTTGATCCCTGGTTGGGGAGCTAAGATCCCATATGTCTCCAGGCCAAAAAACCAAAACACAAAACAGAAACAATCTTGTAACAAATTCAATAAAGATTTTTAAAATGATCCATGTCAAAAAAATCTGTAAAAAAACACAAATGCAGTTATATGAAAATCATTCCTTTGTTGGACCCAGGGAGGAAGAATAATAAGACATGGGTATCTTTTGTGTTAACAGAAGTTAGAAACTAGAGCTCATCCAAATTCAGAATTTTTTGTTTCTGTGGACACATTTGTTTAATCAGAGTTCCTTAATCAGGTTCACAATCCTAGGGAGCTTTTTAAAAGTAGAGATTTTTGTCAGTTGGTCTAGAGTGAGACCTTGGGCATAATAGATTTAAAAAAATAATCTCTCCAGGTGATTATTAGCCACAGTTGAGGATGACATATATTCTCAAATGAATTGAGAATCCTGTGTAAGGGAATTTTCTCTGAAATTTTTAAACCTGTCTTTAACCTCAGTAACTCTTTGGGGCAGGCAGGGAGATTATTATTCCTTTTAAAGTAAGTGTGAAAAAAGTAAGTGTGATATAAACCGTTCAATATATTACTATTTTTGCTTTCAGAAGCCAATTTAAAGAATTCTTAAATAATAAAAAGTATTTTATATTTACCTACATTAAAAAAGTAAGAAAGAAAGTAAATGTGATATTGTTGAAGGCACAGACTTTGTAATAAGGCTAACCTGCGTTCTATAATCCAGCTTCATCAATAACAAGCTGGGTTGTATTGGGAACCTTACTTAACCATATTTAACTTCAATTTGCCTATTTATTTGTATAAATAAATGTAAATATTTATATATAAACATAGGAGATCATTTTAGGTCTTCATTAGTACTGCTATGACAGCTGCTTAATAGAATACTTCTAGTGCAGATCTTCCTTGACTTAGGATGGGGTTATATCCTAATAAACCCATCACAAGTTGAAAATGCATTTCAGACACTTAACCTACCAAGCCTAGCCTATGCTAAATGTGCTCAGAACACTTACATTTGCCTACAGTTTGGCAAAATTATCTGACACAAAGCCTGTTACAGTAATGTATTAAATATCTCATGTGATTTTTTGAGTACTGTACTGAAAGTGAAAAACAAAATGGTTTTAAGTATATTGGTTGTTTGCCCTCATGATCACGTGGCTGACTGGGAGTTGTGCCTTCCTGTAACTGCCCAGTATTGAACCACATCTCACTAGCCTGAGAAAAGATCAAAATTTGAAGTATGGTTTCTGCTGAATGCTTGTCACTTTCACAGCATCATAATGTGGAAAATCCTATGTTGAACCATTGTAGGTCTGGGACGGTCTGTACTGTGAAAGAGGCAAGTATATTTTAAGTTAACAACAATTGGTGACTTTTATTTCAGTTGCAGGAGAATAATTTGAATCTCAGAAGTGACTTGCCAAAGGTTCCACAGTCAAATAAATGGACAGGTCTTCTGAATCCCAGTCCATCACCTTTTGTACTTACCGATGTATTTGGTATCTTTCTGAACTACTTTATGAGATGTTAAAAAATCACAATCTGAGAATTATTTTAACACGTTATTTGTTGGTTTAAGAATGTATCTGCTCTCTGAAATGGTGGTGCTTAATTGACCAGAACTATCACCTAGGAAAGGACTTAAAGTATGAACTTTGGAAGAAATGTTAAAGAACTGTTTGTGGAGTTGCTGGTGAATATTTTCCATATTTCTCCAAATATTTGGAGAAAATACCTTGGAGTAAGATTGTGCTTGGTTACAATTAAGTGATATGGCTATTACTGATTTTCTATAATAGGTTTTAAGGCTGAAATGCAGAAATCTGTGCGTTATGCCTGAAATTCTAGGAATGGAATGGTTTGTGTAACTTTTGATATGTCTCCATAACTTCTTAACAGTTAGTCTTTGTCAACAGAAAACGTAGTAGCAAAGTAAAATTCTTAGTACCTGATTTGTCTCTCAACTTGTAAGCACAAAACAGGCAAGCAAGATCCTTATATTCCCACGATAAAGGTAATATGTATGGGGTTTGGTGTTCGGGGGGGGTGGTTCAGAAGAAACAAGAGAATTTTGTTTTCTATGGATGGTTAGTATGATATATAGAGTCTGTTAATCAGGACTATATTTTAAATACAGGTATCTGTACCTTTTTTTTCCACCAAACTTTATATTGGAAACATTTCTTTTTGTCATTGTCTGTTTCTGAAAATCATAATATTGCATGATAGTTTATTTATGTAACCATTCCACCATTGTTGGACATACAGGTTTTCAATTTTTACAATTATAAATAATTCTCCACTAAATATTTTCATTTTCTTGGCATGTATAAATGCTTGGAAGTGAAATATTTAGAATGATTGGCTCAAAGGATATAAACTCTTACAAAGCCCTCAATAGATAACTGCCAAAATTTTCTTGCAGAAAAGTTGTACCAATATATAACCTTTACTTTGCTGGTAATATTATTTTTTCATTTTAATGGTTTACCTAAAACTAACTTCCAGGAAAATTACAAATACAATCCAGAGAGTTCTCTCGTACTCTTTACTCAGTAGATGCTAATTTTGACAGCAAGTAATAATTATTTTATAACTTATTAGTAATTAAATCATTAAGTGTATATTTACAGAATTGATGTACAATTAAATTTACCTTTATAACTTATTGCAGGATTTTGCAAAGAATTCATCACAAGTTGAGTCAGATGAGTCTTCAGACTTACCATTTTGCTTGAGCCAGAATACAGTACCACTGTCCCAAGATGGATCCACAATTTATATAGAAGGTTTGGTTTTGGCACTTTTTGTAAACATAGTAAAAAAGATACTTGATGAATATACATATACTTGATGAATATACATATACTTGATGAACATATATATACTTGATGAATATACATATACAGTGAATTTCTATTTTGAAGCCTATATCTTCATGTTACATTTTTCACATATTGTAAAATGGAATCTAAGGCTTCCCAGGTGACTCAGTGGGTAAAGAATCTTCCTGCAATGCAGGAGACACAAGAGACACGGGTTCAGTATCTCTGAACACAGGTTCAGAGACACGGGGTTCTCTTCCTGGGTCAGGAAGATCCCCTGGAGGAGGAAATGGCAACCCGCTCCAGTATTCTTCCCTGGAGAATCCCATGGACAGAGAGAGCCTGACGGGCTGCAGTCCATAGGGTCACAAAGAGTCTGATGAGCACATATGCATGCAGAAGGAACACTAATTGTCCCTGAATGCCTTTCTTGACTGATTTTCTATATTTAATGATAGAATATTTTATTTCTTTTTATTAAGTCGGCTAACATATGTTCTTTGAGCACTTTGTCACTTGGAGGCAGCCATGCACTGAAAAATCTTAATATAATTTCTGTGAGTCAGGGAAGTCCCTGATACCCTGATAGTGTAATTTTTTAAAAAATACTACTTGGAAGACCATTAGTGTGAGAAAAACCACATGGTTATAGTTGATTTCAATTAAAGGAGAATTACAGTTCTTTGATTTATACGATAACAAAGTTCTTCATTAACCTGAAATAGTATGCCATGAAGGAGTTTTATCTAGTTGAAAAATTCCCTGTTACCAAAGCAGTTATGTTAGCAAATAAGACGTGTTATCACTAAGTGGAGAAAGGTACACAGAAATTTTTGTGACTGTTTCAATTGTTTACAAACAAATTATATATTTACTAAATCAAAATAGAATTTATAGTAATATGTGTGCCAAAAATATTTTCCCTTGACAATACTTGGTTTGATATTCACTTAGGCATCACTTACCTAGTTAGTAAAATCGCCAAGAACCAAAATAAATGAGATGAAATAGATGTCTGAATTTTGATTTTATGAAGCACCATAGTCTTTAATCATAGAGAAAAAAAATCTGAATTCTTAAAGCTTCTACTCTAAGTTACCATACTGCAAGAGTGAAACTTTGCCCAGATGGTAAATGGGTTTTAGTTGATTAGAAAGATAGAGGCTTGAGCCTCTGTATTTTTGTAGCCTTTATTAAGTCACCTAACCAATCTCTTTACACCTCAATTCTCTCATAGTATTAAAATAGATATTTTTTATTTTCTCACATAATGCTTTCATTCTCCAGACCTGAAATCAACCATTTAGCTATATAATTTTGATTCTCGCTCTACTTAGCTCAGGGCTTTTTTGAGGCTCAGGTAAGTGAAAAGTGACAAATGCGTTAAAGCTATAAAAGACAATAAACATTGTTTAAATTGATCTCAGTGAGGCAGCAGTGAGTGGTGGCATGAAGTGACATTGGAATTCCCTGCCCAGTAATTGAACGTGGGTAGCCTGGGTTGAAAGCCAGGAATCCTAGCTACCAGACCAGCAAGGGCTACAGGCTAGAAGCTATTTTTCCCTGGATCTTTGTCCCCCAATGAAAAATGCAGTTATCACAGAGGCAAAAATATGCAGGTACGAAGTTTATTATTAGAGACAGCACAGCAACAAGTCAGAGAGCACATAGGTAAACAGTTTGTTTAGTTGAGATGGAAGCAAGGCAGAGATACACACCTGGAGAGAAAGAGTGTGAGGGTGTCCCCCTAGGGAGGAGGAGCACAGTAAAGAGGAGGTTAAATCATTTATATAGGTTAGTTCTTCTGGGTCTTTGTTTACCTTTAGCCAATTATCTGGTTTCTTTTTCCACACCTGACCTACCCTATGGCCCTCTTCAACATACATTAGCAACTTTTTCCCAAGATGGTTTCTGGCCCAGAAGCCCTTAGCATCACATACTCTGGGGTGGTGTCCTCTCCTTTTTGACCCCCAAGGAACCTTTGTGTACATGTGAGATGTCTCCCTTGCCCAGAGGATGGGAAATATATGACCTCCTGATCTTTTAACGGGGTTTAGTTCCACTCTGTCCCTGCCATTAAAAATGCCCAGTGTCTGGTTATTTACCCTCTTCCTGTTGCTGGTTTTTATATCATGGGTTAGATTTCAAAGTATAGATAGGAGTCCAGTTATAAATATGTGATCCCAGAGCCAGTTTGTCTCTTCTTCAGGAAATGTAAACAAGGGCTAGTAATGAATGTTCAGCCTGGAGCTCATCTTCTCACCCCAGGAAGTGTGAACAGGGGGCCAGTTATAAATAGCCTGGAGCCCATCTGTCTCCTGCCTTGGAATGATAATTATGATAATGTGTGCTGTGTGTTCAGAATCATGCTTAATGGACCCCTGTCTAGGATGACCATAGGTTCTTGGAGAGGGCTGGATTTGAACTTGATTTTGAAGGAGGAGAATAGTATTTTTATTGGTTCTGTTGAAGATAGTGAACAGCACAAGCCAAAGCCAACAGAGATAAGTAAGTTGAATCAGAATTTAAAACTTGAGCTCAGAGTGATCTTGTTTAACTTGGCGATTTATGCATGCTATAAAAATTATTATATATAAAACAGCCTCTTGGATAACTGGTTGCCTAGTCCAAATAGCAGTGCCCATTGGTTGTTCAGTTAACCTGAGCCTCTGAGAAGAATGCTAGTGTGATTACACAGAAATTAGTTCTAAGTACCTGCAATAAAACTGTCAGTAATCATGTGTTTGAAGATGGGAAAGAATCATTTCTGTGTTATGTCAAAGAATGAAATGCAGCTTTGACACAGAAACCCACTAATGCAATACTCCTTTCCTGGCATATTATCTATTCTGTTTCTCTTATTAGTATAGAGTTGGAAGCATTAAGTTAAATGCAGGTTTAGAATCTTTATCACAAAGTACGTTTGTGTATGCTCAGTCATGTTGGACTCTTTGTGACCCCATGGACTGTAGCCCGCCCAGCTCCTCTGTCCATGGAATTTCCCAAGCAAGAATACTGGAGTGAGTTGCCACTTCCTACCCCAGGAGATCTTCCCCATCCAAGGATCGGACCTGTGTCTCCTGCATTGGCAGGCGAATTCTTTACTACTGCTCCACCTGGGAAGCCCAATTATGTGGTATTTTCAAAAGGGACGTTTTCTGAATCTGGTTACAGCCTAAATAGACCCACTTTGGCAAATACCCTCAATCGCATAATTCTTTAACCTTTAAAGTTATGGTTTTCAAACTCAAAGCTATTCTTAGCAATGAAATCTCTATTCAGACAAAAATTTTATGTAAAAATCTAATTTAAAAAAATACGAGGACAATGTATCTGTGCCCACTCTATTCCCTAAAATGGAACCATTAGGCTCAAGGAAACATAGTTTGAAAGTTATATCATACTAACTACAAACCTTTTCATATGAATAAGTGAGGTGTTGACATTCAAGATATTTGAGATTAGTTGGTTCTATTTCGCCCATAGGATATAGATAGTGTAAACTATCTATATATACATTGTTAGAATTGATCTCAGTGAGGCAGCAGTGGTGGCATGAAGTGACATTGGAATTCCTGTTGTTGTTAAGTGAGAAAAGAATCAACTCAGTTTTCCATTAGATATCTTGGGACTTTTTCTAAGTATCTTAAGGAGTTTCTCTATGTTTTTAGATTAAAATATAAGTTTCTTTATTTGAAAGCATTTTAAGAATTCTTTTGCATAAAAAGTTTATCTCATGAATTGTTCAAACTGTGTAGTCCATAATGGCTGTTGTGCAATTTCTACCTATTGATCATACAAATTTTGATCATTCTTTATTTTCAGTTGTATGATATTATAGTTCAATTATATTACCTTTATTTCCAAAGTATTCTTACTTAATTTTAAGTGTAAGGCCATTTTAGTAGTAGTTGTAAGCAGTATTCTAAAGCAATTTCAAATATCTTTCCCACTATTTTAATCATTGTAGGTCTAGATGAAACTCTGCCTAAAATAAAACATTCTGATATTTCTAAAGTAAACACTGTTAATCCACAAAAGCCAAAGATCAACAAAAGTGTTTCTGAAATAGATCCTTGTGCTTCATGGTCTTTAATTCATTATTCTTCAGCAACATCATCTTATGTCATGTGGTCAAAAGGTAAATATGAATCTGGAGCATAAAAAAGAAGCTGTATTTATACATAAATTTCAGAAATTATCATGAATTTTAAAACTGCTGTTACTGGTTGGATTTAAGGTTAAAAAAGAAGAATTTGAGTCATAAAACTCCTTTATTTTAGGTACACATACCGTATCAACTGCCAATAAAACTGGAACATTTTTTGTAAGAGCTTGTCCGAAGTGCAATGTTCAGTTCAATCTTTTGGATCCTTTGAAATACCACATGAAGGTAAACCATTTTTGAAATTTTGTTTTTAAAAATATTCACAAATCTGAAAATTTTAGTATTAAAATATTAAGAGTTGATGTATAGTAAATGCTAATTTGTCCAGATATTTAGATAAGAAATCTTCTCACTGGTATTTTCATACAAGTTAAGTAAAAATTGATATTCATAATGATACCTTTATAAGAGATTTAAAAATCCTTCCAAATTAAATTTTTAAAATTAGGTTTATATATACTACATATTATAGTTTAATTTTTAATGAAATAGTATATTAATCAGAATATTCTATTGATTAGATCATGCCATTCTTCAAACTTCTTAGAAAGCAGGTCTTTTTACTGATGCTCAATCTTCCATGTAATGTAATTCTTTTTTTTTACATTATTTTCTGTCCACGGTGATATATATATGTCACATTACTCAGTGAAAATCTTAGCCTTGCATTTTAACTTTGAGCACTCAGCCATGAATTCCTTACAGGGGAGCATTTCATATGAAATGATAGCTTTAACTCAGAGATTACAGTTTGTGTAGTGTTATAAATTAATTCTAGCTTTATATTGGAGTAAGAAGCTCTTGAAATTGTTTTAGGTAATTTTCAAAGTGCTAATGAAAATATTTTAAAAATATTTTAGTAGATACTCCACCATTCTATGCATCTGTGAAAAGGTAGTCTATTGTTTTCGTATGCCCAGTATAAATGGCAGGAAGCGGGGAAGGAAGGAAGAAAAATGGCAGTGTAGAAAATAATGCAGGAAAGAAAACTGAGAAGAAAGCAAGGCAAAGGAAGCTATGTAGGAAAAGTTGTTGCTTACTATTTCAAAGATTGGCAGTTTTTTTCATTCAAATTCAACATTTCACCAAAAAAATGTAGAAAAGAAACATCCTAGAATTCCAAATACAGTCTCTCTATTCTTGGGCGGAACTGTATTTGGTTTCTATCACTATTCCTAACTCCCTGAGTATGACCTCTGTTAACTGGACTTTGGGCTTTAGTTTTTTAAGTAAGAAGTAACGTCTGCAATGTTTTCAGATTTTCTATTTATGTAATATTGTGTGGAGACACTTGGTGTTTTTATGTTTTTCATAATAAATGGAGAGAGAAAAGAGAAGGAGTTTGTTATCTTTAATTTGGGAGTAATATGGTCACATGATTCAAAGAGCATAAGAGGAAATACAGTGAAAAATGTCACCCCTGACTCCTGTTTGCCTAGTTCCCAGTACAACTCACAAAGGAAATATTAACTTGTTTTGTATCTTCTTTGATTTTCTTTCTGCATATACAGGCACTCGTGAATGTTCTTATTTTTCGTTTGTTGTTATACAGAAATCCTAGCATATTATATATACTTCTGCACCTAGGGAAAGTGGCAAATATTCTCTAACTTGTAGCTTTTATTTATTGTTTGTTTATGATTAAAACTATGGGAAACTATATTTCCCCATGAGCGAGCCTGTATCTCACTTTTAAAAGAAATATAAATGAGGCTGTTTTTTTTCTCTTTCAGGTTTGTTGCCCAGACATGGTAGATACATTTATGGAAATGATTAAAATAGAGCTTTCAAGCATTGAAAATAAAAATATGACTGGTGCAGAGAAAGGAAAACTGATTATGTTAGTTAGTGACTTTTACTATGGAAGACATGAAGGAGGTTTTGATGATGAGGAGAAGACTTATACAACCTTTAAATGCTTCAGTTGCTTGAAAGTTCTTAAAAATAATATTAGGTATGTAAAGATTTATTTCTATTTTGATTTGAAAATTGAGTGCTACAGAGTGCTACAGATGTAAATATTGTATTTCTTTTTCTGTGCCATCTTAGGAAAGCAATTTTAACTTTTTACTAAGAATAAAGGCAAATTTTCGTGTTGAAAAGCTCATCTTTTCTTACATGTTTAGGAGTTTGACACTTGGATCCATTTAGTTGTATTTCTTTCAGATACCTTAAGAAAGGATAAAATTTATTTTAAGCTAGGGGAAATTCTATTTATTTTTTAACTGCTTCTGGTCTTTTCCTATCACAGGAAGAACCACTTTATCCAATTTGACCTCTCCATGTCTGTCTTATTTAATATTCTAATTTTACAATTCATATTTATAATTCTAGAACATTTGCCTTGAGAAAAAGTGATCTTTAAATCTTCTAAGAAGTATTAGTTCTAAGCAACATGTCTGCTTTGATTTTATAATTAACACATTTTCAAAGTAGAGATTTAACTCAGTGGAATTCTGAAGAGTTATACATGTTTGCTTTAAATTTTAGAAACTTGTCCTTTACAATCTTTGAGTTATATGGCATATTACATATCTGTTATCCTAAGTGAGATAGTAACAAGGCTTACTGATTAGTATTTTTTAATTGGCTATATATCCTGACATTTTTCTAATATTTTACTATAAAAAATTTCAGATAGCAAAATGGAAGAAATTTTAGTGAACATACCTGTATGTTTACCACCTCAATTCTACCATTAACATTTTACTATATGTACATTGCTACATATCTATTTATCCATAGACCCACCTAATTTTTTATACTTTTCAGAGTGAATTGCAGACACCAATGCACTTCCCTTAGGTGAGATGCATACATGTATATGTATGTCTGTACCTCTATTGTGACTCACATGTATATAAACTTTTAAAAATATTTACCCTTGAAAACCATAATTTATAACTAGTATCCCTAAGTATTCCATAGGTAGGTAATTTCTAAGCCTAGCATTTATTTTCTGGTGAATTCTTGGGTCCAAAATGAAGTACTTATAAAAATACTGGAATACACTGTAATATAAGCCTAAAACAATTGTGAATGCTACATTTATGATACCACTTTATAGTTTTGAGAGACCTTTGACATATGTTATTCATATGAGTTTTCATACTTCTTCACCTCCTTTTATCAAGCCCTACCAGCCATCAGTTGTTAAGGGTCCCAGTAACTTAATAGAAGAGAAGTTATGGTTTGAGCTATAACATTGAAACAATGTTATGATAGAACTTTGTGACCTCCTTCCATATTATCACACTTATAGTAAAATGCATTAGAAAATAATGTTAGTAGATTTGGCAAAATGCATAGAAAAGTGGTTCACTAGTTAAGTTCCTTGGTGTGTGTGTCTGTGTGTCTGTGTCTGTGTGGGTATACTCAGTCATGTCTGGCTCTTTGCAGCCCCATGGGCTGTAGCCTACTAGTCTCTTCTGTCCCTGGGATTTCCCAGGCAAGAATACTGGAGCAGATTGCCATTTCCTTCTCCAGGGGATCTTTCCAACCCAGGGATCAAACCTGCATCTCTTGCACCTCCTGCTCTGGCAGGTGGATTCTTTATCACTAGCGCCACCTGCAAAGATGAAATATTATGTATCTGCTATTAGAAGTTCTTCCATCATTAGCTTTTTGGCTTTTCTTTAATGAGATTAGCCCATTTAATATTAACATGAAGTTTTCTTTGTTTTTTTTTTTGTTTTCATTTCAAAAGACTGACTACAGATTTCTAGATTATCAGAATATCTAGAAATTTTAAACTAAGCATATTTTGTAAAACCTAGGAATGTTGTGGCATTTTGGGCATACTTTTAGTAAATGAACCGGTAAACACTGGAAAACCAAAAATGCTATATGTATTAAGTAACATTTTACCTTAATGATAAAAACTAGGATGGCAAATCGATGGTTTTAAAGGATGGTAGATGCTAATAGCTTAAGATTTGTCCTCTCAGCCCTGTCAAAAAATTGTAGGATATTTTTTTCCTACGAGTGTCACCAAAACCAGTTACAGCTATTTTATTCTGAGAATAGATTCATGAGGGGTTTTCTTTTTTCCATATCTCCACCTGCTGGTTTAAGAAGTGTGAGCTGCTGCTAAGGGCAGGGTAATAACTAAGGGATAGCTAGTTGGTTAACAGAATTTTTTTTCTGGGTGTGCTGTGAGACATGCAAGATCTTAGTTCCCTCATCAAGTACTGAACCTGTGCCCCCTGCAGTGAAAGTCAGAGTCCTAACCACTGGACCGTCAGAGACTTCCCAACATTATTTATATGAATAAATTTTACTGAAGTTATGAGCTGAAAAGTTAATGGCTAATGATCTTTAAATGTAAATTCTTAGACAAGACTAAGGCTTTTAAAAAGGTTTAAATAGAGATGATGTTAAAATGAAAGGAGGACTGAATGATACTTCAAAGCAAACCATGAGCAACTCTAAACAGAAGTGATGTTTTGTAGATGTGAAGAGATAAATGTTAAAACCTCCATAATGATTATTGTCTAGGTTACAGACATTATTACTTCATTTCATGATTATTTCCTTTGGGGACTCGGTGACTAGCTGTTAATATTTGACCCAGACTAAAGATTGTAATTTTGATTAACTTTACTTTGAAATTCAATAAAACATTTCAGTAAGCCCTTTGAAATAGATAAGCCTGTTTATATTGTACTCTGTGCCATTGAAGGTCATAGTTATTTCTCATAAGAAACCTTTTAGGGAATCTGACTAAGCAGAATGTAGAACTGAAAAATGGACAGTAGGTGCTACAGAGGGAACAATCTGCAAGTTAGAACCATTTGTTCTAACAGTAAACATGTCATTAAATAAAAAGATTCTTATAATTATAGGTGTTAAAATCACTGTTACATGCATTTAGAAACCAAGACACAGATAAAAATACTAATAATTTGTCTTTGCTGAGGCCATCTCATGATTCTGTAGCTGCTTTTGGTGGTAAAGTTTCCTTCTTTTAAGTGTTTATTTTAAAATGTAGATAGTATTTCATGTACAGAAAAGAGGCCTGTTTTTCTTTATAAAAAAATTTAATCTGAAATAATGGTGAAGCTAAGTAGTGGTTCAGTTTAGTCGCTCAGTCGTGTCCGACTCTTTGTGACCCCATGAATCGCAGCACGCCAGGCCTCCCTGTCCATCACCAACTCCCGGAGTTCACTCAGACTCGGGTCCATCTAGTCAGTGATGCCATCCAGCCATCTCATCCTCTGTCATCCCCTTTACCTCCTGCCCCCAATCCCTCCCAGCATCAGGGTCTTTTCCAGTGAGTCAACTCCTCTCATGAGGTGGCCAAAGTATTGGAGTTTCAGGGGGTTATTTAAAAACTAAAAGATGCAAACTGTTTACTGATGCAGTTAAGAAAGTGATTATTTGAAGTGCACACTTTTTGAGAGGACTCGAAGTGAGTCCACAGAGCCCTCTGACATCTTCCAAAGGAAGGTCTTACTACGAGGCTGGAAGGATAATCAGGGTGCCACCTGAGAGCTCTGTCCCTCCCCAACTTATGGTGTGGCCCACCAGAAACAAGTGCAAGTTATTACTAGCTCATGGTGAATATGAGTGAGTCCCTGCAGTTTACCAGTAGAAACGACAGGATGGCTGTGAAAGCGCTGGTGTCAGGCTCCGAAGCAAACCCACCATGGCCAAGCTGAAGGGACTGCAGTCCAGGAGAGCCTCTCACAAATCAGTGGAATGGAACTGGGAGATCAAAAACCAAGGTCCCTTACAAATTAACAGAGATTGGAGTCAGATGTTATAAAGGGTAGAAAACTTCCAGCAGCTCTAGAGGAAACAAATTGCTTGAGTTCCAGCTTCAAGGAAGAGCTAAATCATATGTGATCTCTCTTGATAGAACTGCTAAAGCATTATATCAAAAAATAAGAAAAGGTGACATTGGAAAGCTTTTGGAATTCTGAGTTGTAAAAGAGCAAATAATTTGAATTGCAAGTGTGGAAAAAAATTGAGAGGATTGGTGGCTGTGGAGGTGTTATTTTGAGTAATGCACCTGCATTTGTAACATGTAAGTTCAGATAGTTATTTGTGAGATTTGTCTTTGGTTCTGTATTTGAATATCTGCACCTGTTGACTATCATGTGTAGGTTTATGAACCACATGAAGCATCACTTGGAACTTGAGAAGCAGAACACTGAGAGTTGGGAAAACCACACCACCTGCCAGCACTGCTACCGTCAATACCCGACGCCATTCCAGCTGCAGTGCCACATTGAGAGCACACACACTCCCCTTGAGTTTTCCAGTAAGTCACAGTCTATCAAACTCTTGAACGTGAATGATTTTGATTAGCTAACCTATCAGGCATCCTGAAGAATTCTGATGGAAAAATAAGAATAAGAAATAGATTTGGTGATTTGGGGAAAGCTTGAAAGCATATTTTAACTTGTATAAACTTCTCAATACAATTACTTACTGAAGTTGAAATCCTGCTTGTCATATCCTTGGCATAACTCATGCATTGTACATAGGTGGCAAATTAGAAAACTCAGATCTCCTAGTTTGCAAATATGAAATAGGTGGTTTTCATTTATACTCTAATAAGAAAAGTAACTGCCTGTTGTAATAGTTGAAATCACAGAGTTCGAACTTAGCTTAAATTCAAATCTCAGCTCTGCTTCTTAAAACGGCAGTGAGATGACAGGCAAGTTACTTAATCTTTCTGGGCCTCAGGTCCCTTATCTGACAAAAGGGAATAAGGTTAACAGTACTGCTCTCAGTGATGGTATGAGAATAAAGCAAACTAATAATAAGTAAAGTCCTTAGAACAGCATCACAAAGTTAACTATAAAATTGTTGGAACCACCATCAACACCACTGTTATTTGTTGTTGTTGCTGTTGCTATGGATGTACAAATTGAATCTTTGATTGATATACATCTTTAAAATGGTGTAATGTGTGTTTTTCCACTTTCAGCTATTTGTAAAATCTGTGAATTATCATTTGAAACTGAACATATTCTTCTGCAACATATGAAGGACACTCATAAACCTGGTGAAATGCCATATATTTGCCAGGTACACAGACATTTTATTGTGTATCTAGGTATTTAATTCTCATGAAATAGTACTGTTCTTTTGATTTTTTAAAACTGTTTAAATAAAAATGAGTTACCAAAATGAAGAACCTCTTTGGTATTTGGAACTCGGTTTAACCCATGTATATGTGGTGGTGGGTTGGATATGATCTTTCGGCCATAGTTTGCTAACCCCTGTACTAGGCAGACAAAAAGCCCTGCTGGAGAAAGACAAACATATAGGCTTTCTTACTCTGTAGGGAAGACTATAGACATGATAGAGAAATAGGAATTACTGTGAGTTATGAGGAACTCAAGTAAAGGCTTTTAGGCTGGTATTTTTCCAAAATTTGAAGCGGTTCCCAATAAGATAGCAAGATAAAGATAAATTGCCTCTGTTACAACCTGTATGCTATTTAAAATCCAAAGAAGAGAATGCTCCATTTCATGTAACAGGAAAAACTTTATAGATAAGGGGTATCAGAGCTTGAAAATTTGAGTCAAGCTGGGGGATAGTAGATTTGAAAAGAAGGAGGGAAGCTATGGAATTAGAAATATATCCCTAAACTTTGCAAGACAATTTTTCTGTTTCAGAAATCACCTGTATTAGTTGCAGTATCAGGATCTGTGATTGTAAATGCTGCAGAGCTGAATTTGTAGTACATAATATTACTCTAAACAAATGAGTTATTGTTCCTACTTTTATATAATTGCATATCATTTATAATTTTCCAAGTTAAATTAACTCTTCTTTATATTTCTAGGTTTGCCAGTATAGATCATCATCATTTTCTGATGTAGAAGCTCATTTTAGAGCATCCCATGAAAATACTAAGAACTTGCTGTGTCCATTTTGCCTCAAAGTTAGTAGGATGGCAACTCCCTACATGAATCATTACATGAAGCATCAGGTGAGATGCAGCAGTTCTCATTTGTTCCTTTTGCCTTAGTGAAAAGCTTACATACCTAAAACTTAGAACATTGGTTAGATTTGTTCTAGAAGGAAAGCAAGTGAAAGTGATAGTCGCTCAGGTGTCCAACTCTTTGCGACCCCGTGGACTATAGAGGCTGCCAGGCTCCTCTGTCCATGGGATTCTCCCGGCAAGAACAGTGGAGTGGGTAGCCATTCCCTTCACCAGGGAATCTTCCCAACCCAAGGATCAAACTCAGGTCTCCTGAATTGCAAGAAGATTCTTTACCGTCTGAGCCACCAGGGAAACAGAAGGAAAGCAAAGTTGTTACAAATAACACAATTAATTCGCAATTTATGCTGAAATACTTGTGAAGCTTCCACTTCTTTTCCTTGTCTGCTTCCTGCTGGTGATGAGGCTCACTAATAGTGAAATTTATAAAAGGTAAGTAGAAGTAAGCAGCCTAAAGTGGAGGGGAAGAGGAAAGATGAATGGAATATTTATGTTGGATGTTTCAAGGGTTTAAGAATGGTTAGAATAGGAATGCTTTTAAAGGTAGTTAATCAAGATCACGGGTTTCCCTGGTTGCTCAGACGGTGAAGACACTATCTGCAATGTGGGAGACCTGGGTTCGATCCCTGGGTTGGGAAGATCTGGAGGAGAGCATGGCAACCCACTCCAGTATTCTTGCCTGGAGAACCCCATGGACAGAGGAGCCTGGCGGCCTATAGTCCATGGGGTTGCAAAGAGTCAGACGTGACTGAGCGACTAAGTACAGCACAATCAAGATCAAGGAAAAGGATAAGTTTTTAACTGAGGAAGATACGATTGAGGATTCATAATCTGTTGTTTTCCTCTTTTCAAACTTTATTTCCACTTTCTAACCCATTTTTAATTATAAGAAGACGTGGTTGTCATCAGAGATCCAGAATGGTCTCTTGTAGCAGCCAGTGACAAAGGAAACAGCAGTGACACATTTGTAAATGTGAACTATGACAAAGAACTGTGTTTAGGTTGTAACTTGTTTCTTGGGTGAGTTTGAACACTTCTGTTTGGTAATTTCTGGGATATTGGTACTAGTGCTTGCTCATTTCCCTTAAATTTTCATTTTACGCTTGCTGGTGGTTTTCCTGATGCAATTAGACTATCTTTCATGTGGGCTGAAAACTTTGATAAAACAGTGAGCCTATTCTTAAGTGTTTGAAAGAGCAGTCACACATTTTTTAAAATCAGACGTCAGTGAATTTACTGAATCTGATTATATAATCAAGTTTTGTCTTCTCACTGATCAGTTCATCACATTTTCTTATTATCAACTGCATTATCCATGGCCATTTTTTTCAGCACTTGTGCTGATGTTGCTTTCAGTTCCAGTCATTAGATGATCATGAAATCAACTTATAGGTGTTAATTGGAAAAAAATCATAACAATAGAGTATCCAAATACATTCAGGATCACCTTTGTTGTGTCAACACGCTTGTTTTTTGTTTTGTTTTGTGTTTTTGGTCCTGGTATGTCATTTCACTGTTATTTGCTATTTGGATAAGGTGTCCTACACTGGCTGTGACTGGTGTTTGGGTGATTCCAGGTCTTGTATTCAAGTGGTTTACTTTGTGTGAGTGAGTTCTCACTATTTGATACTCTCTAGGGTTAGGAGTTCTCTGGTTATATAGGGTCTTGGAGTCAGTGCTCCCACTCCAAAGGCTCAGGGCTGGATCACTGGCCAGGAACAGTGTTACAGCAGGTGCTTTGTTATGGCATTGTTAGATTAAAATAAATATCCAAAAAAAGAGAAACCAAAAGTGAACCCCAGATAAATGGCAGTTACACTGTCACGCAAATAATAATTAAAATAATGGAATATACACATATATCCCAATACTGTTACAAACCTATAGCAAAATCTTTCTATTCAAGTTTCCCCAGCAGTGTTCCATCAGATACCAAGTAGATAGATCGTCTACTCTAAAATTGTTCCTGGAAAAAGAAATTCAGTAACGGCTGAACTTACAAAATAGCTTTTTACTTTTAATAGAATTTTTCAGAGCTTTTCACATGCTAAAAAATACTTAAAAGATCAAAAATTTCCAAGCAAAGAATATGGTATATATTAGTTCCAAAACCTATTGAACCATTAAATCCTTATTTGCACAATACATTTTAACATCTCCTGAGTAGAGCTTGTGAAACGCTGATCTTGGTGCTCTCTATTTTATCTTTTGACCTTTGATTTTGAAAGAAAGACTCAACGAACAGGAGTTTGAGCATATCCTGGGAGATAGTGAAGGATACAAAAGCCTGGGGTGCTGCAGTCCATGGGGTCTCAAGGAGTCAAAAACAACTTAGAGACCCAACAACAAAGAGTTAAAAAGCAGTAGCTTTATTTTATTGTGAAACTTTTAACATAACTCTTTTTCTTGTGCTTTACTAAGCTCCAGAGTGAGGTAGAAAGGTAAAGAGATGGATGGGCCTGCTATGTGGACTATGTCTCCCAAGTGGTTTAACCTGATTTGTAATCAGTCTTCGTAGTGTGAGTTGTGTGTCTTAACTTGCCACATAAATAGGAAAGTGTTAATCCAGCAAGTCTGAGTTGCTCAAATCATGCACATTTTCAGGAGGGCCTACTTGTATAACTGGCCCTTGGCTAACTCCTGGAAACTGAGCCTTTGTTATTAACTGATAAGTGTTTTACATGCCTGATACCTTGAGCCATGTTGCACCAGCTTTTCTATTTGTGCAAGAATATGATTGTGGTGAATTCCTGCTTTTCTTCTGGGATTCTGAAGATTTGATGACTGAAGCTCGTAAAAAACCTGGACTTTTAGACTCAAAATATCTTCTTTAGAAGACAAAACAAAACCCTAAAAACTTCACACTTGTTACTACAATTGGTTGCTGGGGGATTGATGAACGTGTCCTGTGCAACTCCATTGGGAGAGGGCACTTGGAAACTGGTATCAGTATCCACCAGATTTCACCTGATGCACTTTTTTCCTGTATTAATCCTGTTCTGTATCCTATCACTATAATTAATCATAGCTGTGAGTATAACAACTTTTAAGCCCTATAAGTCCTTCTACTGAGTCATCAAACCAGGGAGTACTGACACACCACGGGTGCCCATTTGTTTTGTAAGTTTGGTGTACCTACCAGGTAGGCGGTCAGCAGTCAGTAGAGGAAAGAATATTAATAAGAAGGGTCATCAGATCTCCTTCAAAGTATTCGCGGTTTGTATAATTGTTCATGAAAGACTTGAAAATTAAAGCTGAGCAAGTTTATAAGCTTGTAATTAAGATGCTATTAGGGCAATTTTAGACAATAAGAATTGCTGAATTTATATAAATGTGGGTCATTTTGTTCTTTTGGAAGACTTTGGTTGTAACCTTTTCCTTAAAATAGTGTTATGTATTCAGTGATTTTGGAGCTAGCAATAGTTTGTACAACTTTTAAGAAATAATGAAGGATTTCATTTGTGTTTAATAGCCTCATTAGATCTTTATGGTAATATCAAGCAGTTAACATATGCTTATCACTTGCTGTGTGACAGTCACTAGTGCTTTTACTTGGATTATCTTGTTTAATCCTCACAACCTCTTTATGAAGCAGGTATGTAAGCATTTTTATTTCACATATAAGGAAACAAAGCTTTATAGAGTAAGTTAATTTGCCCAATGTCACTTTCTCTAATAATTGGCAAAGCCAAAAATTGACCTATTTCCCAAACTTTTACTGCAGAGTCATTCTTTACTGGCATTAGATCTAAAGGCAAGTATTACAGATAGTCAGAATTAGCCTTGAAGACCCTCAGATCACCCAGACAATATAATATCTTTGTCAAAAAGTTCAATACAGTTTTTTTCTCTATTCCTTGGGATAGGTCACCATTTTTGGTTGAACATCATGTTATTTTAAAAATGTACTGTATTATTCTTAGCACATCACAAGCATACATGTAATAAGAGATATGAAAGACTTGAGTCCAACTAAGGGAATTGTCAATTAATGTCCTCATCTCAGGGCTCTGGGCAAATGCTCAATGAATGGAATGGCAGATATTTCGAACTAGTTTAATTGTGCCTGCTTCTCATATGTACTGTCATTCTCTTGCTGCCTGCCTCACTGTTTATTTAACAGATACTTATTTAGTGCCTAATATATGCCAGGGACACTTTTACAGAAGTGAGCTAAACAGTTTGTGCCTTCTGAAATTTGCATTATGGGGGGGAAGGAGAGACAGAATGAGAATGCGTATTATGTCTGAATGTATGTGTATTCAAACACGTGATTCGTACCATAGGAAGGAAATACAGGAGGTGAGGGAATGCCAGGGCTTAAGAGGTGAAAGAGCAGTTTCCGGGTTGTTGTTTTTTTTAAATGTATATATGGGGTGGTCAAAGAAGTCTCTCCAGAGGAAATAAGGGAGTAAGCCATGTGGCCATCTGGAAGTGAATGTTGCAGGCAGAGGAACCAGTCGGCAGTGAGGTGAGCATATATCTAGATGTTCAAGGAGCAACAAGGAGGCCAGTGTGTCTGGCACATGGTAAACAAGTGAGAGGAAGAGTAGTAGGAAATGAGGTGGTAGCAAGAGAACGTGGGGAAGATATTGTAGGTCCCTGGAAGCCACAGTCAGGATTTGGGAGTGTTGTGGAAAGCCATTAGAGTGTTTAAGTGCATGAGAGATGATTCTGGCAGCCGTGGAGAAAAGAGATTGTTGGGAGAAAAGACTAGAAACCAGGAGAAGGTAGGAGACTGCCATGAGAGTCCAGGTGAGTGACTTGGACTGATCTGGTGGCAGTGGTAGGAGGTGATGAAAAGTGGAAAGACTATGGTTTTATCAGTGGGGTGGGTGTGGGGCATGAGAGAGAGTTGAATGACCAATTTTCATCCTGAGCAGCTGCAAAAGAGTGACGTTCCCATATATTGAGATACTGGAGATACTAGGGAAGGAACAGATTTTTTGCAGGGTGGATGGGGGAAAATCTGGAGTTTAATTTTGTTCATGTGAATGAAATGCATGCTAGATACCAAATAGTGATGTTGAGTAGGCAGTTGGATGAATGCTATTTGAAATCATGAAATTAGATGAGATATAAGTACAAGCAGAGAAGAGATTTCTGACAGCTGTATCTGAGCAATTTTCTGTCATGTCCTGCCATCCTCTTCTTGACTTTTTTTTCCCCTTTCCCCTCTCTTGAGCACATACAGGTGAATTTGTTTATGTTGGCTGTACCTGTGAAATGATCCAATTAACATTACTTCTAAACAAGATGAAACCAAAAGAGTAATACAAGTACATTATAGTTATATAGTGCTTTGAACTTAGTAAAGAATTTGTATTTCTCCAATGCCTGTTATGCACCAGTAATGACTAGATATTTTCATATACATGATCTCATTGGATTTTCCTAAATGGTTACTTGTGTTTTAAGTGGAAATGATGAGCCTGTGGAAACACTTCTAGAGAAAACATTCTTTTATATTTGTATATTGTTCCAAATTTACAAATAAATATAAAATGCATCTTTTAATAGACAAGTGCATGTACATAAAAATTGCAGTTGCTAATTTGTAGTAGAAAAACCACTAAGTAGCTATGAGGAAGTGTCTTACATCTCTTGGGTCCTGTTTCCTATTGGTAAAATAATAAAAAGGACCAGTTTTGAGAAGGAACATGGTCAAGGAGTTTTCAAAATAGTAGATTCAGATCAGTTGTTCTGATTTATGCTTCTATAGCCATGCTGTCCAATATTACTAGCCACATGTGTCTATTTAAATTAGTTTAAAATTAAAATTTAATAAAATTTAAAACTCCAGTCTCTGTTGCACTTGCCACATTTCAAGTGCTCAACAACCACATGTGGCAGTGGATACCACTTTAGATAGTACAGCTATAAAACATCCTCACTGTTAAAGTTCTATTGGACAAACATTGCTTTATACAACCATTTCTATAACGTAACTCTTTGGGGAGTTATCTGGTTAAATTTGCTTAATTTTAGAAGGTTCAATTTATTTTACCAACTTGCAAAACAAATGGAAATAACATTATTGATCTTTTCAAAAATAAAATGTAATATAGCTAGCTCATTTTCACATATCATATGTTTGAATAGTTTATACTTCACATTTATATTTAAATAAACTCATACTACAAATAGCATAGGACTTGTCCCATTGTAATCTAATTGATATAATTATCATACTGATTACCTGTATGATAACAAATACTTTGAAACCCAAATACTAATGTAAGAAGTACTTTTTAAAAACGAAATGTTTTGGTATTATTTATGATACGATGTGGTAAAATTCTGGCTTTTAAATTTTTAGGCTCTTAGAATTAAGAGCAATTTCTGATCCTGGGATTTGTGACGGTAGAAATTATTCTTTCTAATATTATTTCTAATATTTTCTGTAAACAGAAGAAAGGAATTCATCGTTGTACACAGTGCAGACTACAATTTTTGACCTACAAGGAGAAACTGGTTCACAAGCTTGAACATCGGACATTTATAAAGCCTAAAGAGCTAGAGGGATTGCCTCCTGGGACAAAAGTGAGTTGTGTTTTTTTTCTCCTGGTGGTATTTTTTCCTAATGTTTATTTTTGGCTTCTTTATTTTTAATTGAAGGATAATTGCTTTACAATATTGTGTTGGTTTCTGCCATACATCAACATAAATCAGCCACAGATGCTGCTCTCTCCATTTGTCCCACCCTCTTTCTCCCGTGTCCGCAATTCTGTTCTCTATGTCTGCATCCCCAAAAAAGTGAATTTTAAATAGGTTGTATTCTACCATTATATGACAATACAAATAAACCCCTTATAATATTAAAAATTGACTTGTGGTTGTCATCAAAATTTTTTTTAGGTTTTATCATTCTTATGCTTAGAAAGAAAATTTTCTGCCCATTGTTTTTTGAATTGATTGAAATGTGCTATACTGGAGCATATTCACTTGTAGTGAGTGCAACTAGATTAACTGTAGACTGAGTCAGTGTGTTGTTTCAATATTCTATAGTCTGTTTTGAGCTTTTCCAGTTGGCAGCTTATATGTCTGCTTCAGCTGGTGAGGAATCATATTTAATTTCTTTGTGTCTCCAACATCTGTTATAATGCCTTGAATGCCATGGTTTGTTGAAGTTAGTATTACTGAAACTACTCTTAGAGAAGCAAGTTCTCTTGGTTAACATTGCTGTGTTAAGTGAGCAAACATACATCTGACTACAAATTTCATTTCCCCTATTTGCCTTATGTACATCTGTTTTCTCTCACTTCTTTTTTTTAAATTTATTTATTTTAATTGGAGGCTAATTACTTTACAATATTGTATTGGTTTTGCCATACATCTACATGAATCCGCCACAGGTATACACATGTTCCCCATCCTGAACCCTCCTCCCTCCTCCCTTCCCGTATGAAGTCAGCTTTTGACTGTTTGCTTCAGTGGAGAAATACATAATCCAAAGTGAAATAATTCCCAAACACTTACGTATTTTGAGTACTAACCTTTGAATGTGAGTATGTCTGCTATTTGAGTTCATTAAAATAATGGAAAGCAGTGCTCTGAAGCTCTAGAGGGAGAGAAGCTATCCAGTATCTTTCCCTATAGGCCATTCATTCCATGCTGGAAGAAGACATGCAGGATTCTAATATTAGTATAAGCAGTGCAATCTTCTCTCATATCTTCTCTTATTAATAATAGTAATAATTAGTATAATATTATTTAAAATGATACTAAGTGTTTTGTTCAGTTCGGTCACTCAGTAGTGTACGAGTCTTTGCGACCCCATGGACTACAGCACGCCAGGCCTCCCGTCCATCGCCAACTCCTGGAGCTTGCTCAAACTCATGTCCATCAAGTTGGTGATGCCATCCAATCATCTCATCCTCTGTTGTCCCCTTCTCCTCCAGCCTTCAGTCTTTACCAGCATTAGGGTCTTTTCCAATGAGGCAGCTCTTCACATCAGGTGGCCAAAGTATTGAAGCTTCAGCTTCAGCATCAGTCCTTCCAGTGAATGTTTAGGACTGATTTCCTTTATGATTGACAGGTTGAATCTCCTTGCTGTCCAAGGGACTCTCAAGAGTCTTCTCCAACACTACAGTTCAAAAGCATCAGTTCTTCAGTGCCCCACTTGTTAGCACTTCAGAATTATGTTTTCAGTGTGCTTTTTAATTCATTCTATTATTTAATCCCTGTAACAAACCAGTGAGGTAGAGAAGGCAGGTATTATTCCCGTATTACAGATGAGGAGGCTTAGGATAAGTTACTTACTCAAGGTCACATGGCTTGGAAGAGAGTAGTATTGAAAGTTAACCTCAGGTTTTTTGACTCCTATTTCAGTACTTTTTGTATGATACTAAGCCACAAGTATTTCATAGGCTTTCCTCATTTGCCGTCCTTAAGTACATGGCAATAGTATAATCAAGTTATTAAAGAAAATGTTAATAGGTAACTTTTTCACTATTAACCAAATGGGTATAATCAAACATTATTTTTCTGAATATTAAATGATAAATTTTTTATTAGCTTCCTCTAAGAAACCTGAGTATTAATTAAACTCTCCATGCTGTATGATGAATTGCTGTAACCACCACAGTAACCTTTGGAACCATAAATCCTGCTTGATGAACTCCCAGAGAGAGCAGGTCACATTTATTGGAGATCTGTTCATTTGTTTTTAGAGGGGTGTAGGTATTTTTTTTAATTGAAGTATAATTGATGTACAGTATTCTATATTTCGAGTGTGACATGGTGATTCTGAAGATCTGTTTTATAGTTACCAAGGAGTAATGCAGGCCTTTCCAGAGTTATCTCAGGATTTGAGATTTAAAATTTGACCTCTAGCTATTCAGTTATATCAGAATATAAAATAGCCATAGGATGAGCTCTTTTGACCTATTAAAATATCTGTTAACATATAAATGCCATCAATACAAAACCAGTATTACAATAGTAAATAAATACTGAGGTGAATTTCATTTAATTGGTATGACTATTTATAGAATAAGAGCTGACTGATTGGAAAAGACTCTGATCCTGGGAAAGATTGAGGGCAGGAGAAGGGGGCTACAGAGGAGGAGATGGTTGAATGGCATCATCGAATCACTGGACATGAGTTTGGGCAAACTCCAGGAGATAAGTGAAGGACAGGGAAGCCTGGCATGCTGCAGTCCATGGGGTTGCAAAGAGTCGAACACGATTCAGTGACTGAACAACAAAAATTTAGAATAAATGGGAGACTTCTTTGATTGTAGTTTATACTTAGATATTTAACTTTTTGTATGGCGGTGATTCTTTTCTCGGTAACAACTTTATTAACATGTAATTCATATACCATGCATACAGTTTACCCATTTAAAGTATACAATTCGTTGGTTTTTAGCATATTCACAGAGTTGTGAAAACATCACTACAATCTATTTGAGAACATTTTGTCACTGCATATCCAGTCACTCCCAATTTCCCCTCAACAACAACCGACAAACTTTAACCTGTTTTCTGTCCCTATGAATTTTCCTGTTCTGTACATTTCATATGAATGGAATCATACAATATCTACAATATGTGGTCCTTTATGGTTTATTTCTTTCAGTTAGTATAATGTTTCTGAGGTTCATCCATGAGGTTCATCCTGTACCTTGTATCAGTGCTTCATTCTCTTTTAAGGCTGTATTAGTACTTAAGTATCAGTACTTTTATGGCTGAATATTATTCAATTGTATGAATATACCATATTTTATTTATTCACTCACTAGTTGGCGAGCATTTGGTTTGTCTCTATTTTTTGACTATAATGAATAATGCTGTCAGGAAATTTCATGTGCATATTTTTGTATGGACATTTCCCTTGAGAGAAATTGCTAGGAGTGGAACACCTAAGGGTTATATAATAATTCTTATGTTTAACATTTTAAAGAACTGCCAAACTTTTTCCAAAGCTACTGTACCATTTTGTACCTTCCCACTAGCAATATATGAAGGCTGAAATTTCTCCACATCCTGTCAGCACGTGTTGCTACCTGTCTTTTTCATTATAGCCATTTAGTTGGTCTAAAGTGATGTATTACTGGAGTTTTGATTTCCATTTCCTTACTGACCAATGATGTTGAGCATCTTTTTGCATGCTTATTTCATACGTATATTACCTATTCAGATGATTTGCCCATTTGTTAATTGGGTTGTCTGTTATTGAGTTGTAAGTTATGCTGTATACATGTCCCTTATTAGAGATATGATTTGCAAATATTTCCTCTCATTCTGTGGTCATCGTTTCACTTTCTTAACAATGTCCTTTGAAGTACAAAAGTTTTCATTTTTATGAAGTCCATTTATCTGTTCTTTGTTTGGTTTCTTGTGCTTTTAGTATCATACCTAAGAAATCATTGCCTAACCCAAAGTCATGAAGATTTACTCCTATGTTTTCTTCTAAGAGTTCTGCAGTTTTAGCTGTTAAAATCTGGTCTTTGATACATTTTGGATTAATTTTTGTATTTAGTATGAGGTAGGGTCCAAATTGATTCTTTTGCAGGTAGAAATCCAGCTGTCCTAGCACTATTTGTTGGTAAGACTATTGTTTTCCCCCTTGAATTACTTCAGCATCCTTGTCAAAAACCAATTATGCTTTGCATAGAGTGTGATTTTTTAATATTAATGTGATGATTAATTTTCTAAAAGTATGTATTACCTTTTTTTTTATAGGTCACTATCCGAGCTTCAGTTGGATCTCTTCATTCAGGACCGTCAACTTCCAAGAGTATTCTGTCTTCCAGTAGTTCTGCAAGCACTTCTCTGCAGGTCTCACCTTCAAAGTCTAAAACTACGACTACTGGAAGTTCTCCAAGATCTAATGCAAGTGAATATAAGACAAGAAAGTTTCGTGCAACTACATCCACTAGAAGTAAACCTAGTACCAGTAAGCAAGGTAGAGGTGCAGCTAAATGCAGAGCAAAAACCTCTTGCAAGCCAAAGAAAAAGCGTAACAGGAAGAGTAAAATCAGCATAGCTTTGAAGAACTTACGGTAATATATTTTATTCCTGATACACATTCCTATTTCAATATTAAATATTCAAGCTTATTTTAATATAGCTTACCATATCACCAGATAATGTTCATTTACATGATAATCACTTATCTGGCATAAAGGCCAAGAAAATAATAAAAAGATACTTTTTACTAGTGCTGAACAGAACTTGGATTACTGTACTTATTTTATAATTGCCATCTTCTACACTAATCTTATAATTTGTGCTTATATCTTATGATAGTTGAATTGGTTTATGTGATCCTTTTTATTCTAAGGAAACGTTAACTGATATTAGAGTTTTTACTTACTCTAGCTTATTGTTTCAAAGCAGATTTTCAAATTCCAAGTCTCTATTTAAAGATTTAGTTAAAACATCTTGACTCCAATTAATAAAACATGAATAAGTCTTTACCTTATTTTTTGGTTTTACAATATATTTTTATCATTTTTTTCTGTCTCCATAAGGTGTCGTCGGGGAATATACACATGCATTGAATGTCATACCAAAATAAAAGATTTTGCAAGCCACTTTTCATTATTTGTGCACTGTAATTTTTGCAAATACAGCACTAACTGCAACAAAGCCTTTGTAAATCATATGCTGAGGTGAGTTAAACATGTACACGGCCAGTCAAAACTACCATTCAAGATAATTTGGTTTTTTATAACAAAGCCACTTTGTCATATCAAGGATCTAAAAAGATCTAGCAACAGGGAACTTCGAGGATATTACCCAATACTGTTTTCCAGCATAATAACTCAGGAATTAGCAGGACAAAATTTTTAGGAACAGGCTAATGAAATTAGAATAGGTTTGGTAGGGAAGTTATTTTTCTAAGTCTTTCAAAAAGTGAATAAAATTTCAAATGTTCCAAAATATCTTACCAGATAAATGCATGTAACTATGCAGTGTTCCCCACTTCAAAGCAATCTCTTTTAGAGACTTCAGCTTTGTCAGAAATGCTAGGAACATCATCGGTGCTCACATGCTCACTCTCTTGTGTTCTTTATCTCTCATTCTCCCTCTAACCCATCTGTCCATTTGTTTTTCAAGGCCTCCATCTTTGCATTCATTTGATGAAATGTGAAATGAGACTGCAGGAATAGTCCAGTCATGACATTACTGTTGGAATTCTTTTTCATATATCAATTATTTTACATTCTTTGAGCACCTACCATGTACTCTATGCTAGAGAAAGACTTCAAAGCCCACATTACTTTCGTTTGAATCTTATTAGTACTTTATTCCTTCAGTATGGATTTTTCTAAACAAAAATTGTTCAGATATAAATATGCTAAGTTGATTATTCAAATGGAGGTAGGTCCATTTATTTTCAGTCAGAAATAAGATGAAGCCAATAAAAGTGGTGTCTTGGAGCTTATAATAAAGGTCAAGTACCTTTATTCTGCCTGTGTTACTTTATGGGCATAGTTAGCTACCACTTTCAAGGATTTGCCCACATTTTTTAATGCCTTCAGCACTTAACTCTCAGTGTTTTTTTCCCCTTGGTGATTCCCCAGCCTAACTTCATCGTACCTTGACTTTAATGCCAGCACTTCACATCCACCTCTAAGGCATTAAAAAATGCCACCATCCAATGTTACCTTGTCATATGCAATATTCATTCATTTTGAAATCTCATTACTTCTAGACTTTTAGTCTTGGCTCCTCCTTTCAGTCCAGTATCACTAAATCCAATCTTATAGTTAACTTCAGCCTCAAAGTCATCTGTTGTGAATCTTGCTTTGTTTTTTGTTCTAGAATCCTTCACATCTTCAGCCACGCTTACCTTGCTATCCTTGACTCCCTTACCCTTTTTGATCTTTCTCTTTGCTCATTTCTAGACTGTGCTTGATTTAGTCAGCTTTGAATTTCTGAACTTTAATGTGGTCCTCTCTTTTAAGAATGCTTATTTGTTTTTGTCTTCAACATCTGTGTAGATGCTTTTCAGTACCTTCAGGATTTTATTCTAGGCTCTAAGTTGTTAACCTTGCCCACTAATTACTCAGAGGTCATCTTTTTTCATTTTTCCCAAGGTTAACCTTTTTCTACCTCAAATCTTTTCCCCTTCATCCAGACATTAATCTCAGAAAGAGACATGTCCACTTTTTCAAAGTTAGTTTTGCCCCTTATCTCTTCCATTTCCTCCATAATCTTATGCACCCTCATTTCATCTTTTTCTCTGTACCACATTCCTTCTGCCTACAAATATTTTCAGGTTTTTTAGTATGAGGGAAAGATGCCTTTACTTTGCACATTTTCTTATCTTCCTTTCACTGTCAACATTTGTAAAACGTGTTCTTTTCTATCTTATGTTGTCATTTCTTTGTAATTTGAGTATCACCCCCATCTTAATCAGTTCAAGCTGCCCCTTTTAAGACTATCAATCATGTCCTAATCACTAAATGTATTCATTGCTTTTTCTTTTTTTTATTATTATTTTTTAATTTTAAAATCTTTAATTCTTACATGCGTTCCCAAACATGAACCCCCCTCCCACCTCCCCTCCCCATAACATCTCTCTGGGTCATCCCCATGCACCAGCCCCAAGCATGCTGTATCCTGTGTCAGACACAGACTGGCGATTCAATTCTTACATGATAGTATACATGTTAGAATGCCATTCTGCCGAATCATCCCACCCTCTCCCTCTGAGTCCAAAAGTCCATTATACACATCTGTGTCTTTTTTCCTGTCTTGCATACAGGGTCGTCATTGCCATCTTTGTAAATTCCATATATATGTGTTAGTATACTGTATTGGTGTTTTTCTTTCTGGCTTACTTCACTCTGTGTAATCGGCTCCAGTTTCATCCATCTCATCAGAACTGATTCAAATGAATTCTTTTAACGGCTGAGTAATACTCCATTGCGTATATGTACCACAGCTTTCTTATCCATTCATCTGCTGATGGACATCTAGGTTGTTTCCATGTCCTGGCTATTATAAACAGTGCTGCGATGAACATTGGGGTACATGTGTCTCTTTCAATTCTGGTTTCCTCGGTGTGTATGCCCAGCAGTGGGATTGCTGGGTCATAAGGTAGTTCTATTTGCAATTTTTAAGGAATCTCCACACTGTTCTCCATAGTGGCTGTACTAGTTTGCATTCCCACCAACAGTGTAGGAGGGTTCCCTTTTCTCCACACCCTCTCCAGCATTTATTGCTTGCAGATTTTTGGATCGCAGCCATTCTGACTGGTGTGAAGTGGTATCTCATTGTGGTTTTGATTTGCATTTCTCTAATAATGAGTGATGTTGAGCATCTTTTCATGTGTCTGTTAGCCATCCATATGTCGTCTTTGGAGAAATGTCTATTTAGTTCTTTGGCCCATTTTTTGATTGGGTCGTTTATTTTTCTGGAATTGAGCTGCATAAGTTGCTTATATATTTTTGAGATTAGTTGTTTGTCAGTTGCTTCATTTGCTATTATTTTCTCCCATTCAGAAGGCTGACTTTTCACCTTGCTTGTATTTTCCTTTGTTGTGCAGAAGCTTTTAATTTTAATTAGATCCCATTTGTTTATTTTTGGTTTTATTTCCAGAATTCTGGGAGGTGGATCATAGAGGATCCTGCTGTGATTTATGTCAGAGAGTGTTTTGCCTATGTTCTCCTCTAGGAGTTTTATAAAAAATGGAATGCTTCACGAATTTGCATGTCATCCTTGCACAGGGGCCATGCTAATCTTCTCTGTATCATTCCAATTTTAGTATATGTGCTGCTGAAGCGAGGACTATTCATTGCTTTTCATTCTTACTCTTCTATGACTTCTTTAAGACTATTTGATACTTTTGATCGCTCACTCTTTAAACTCTTTGCAAGTTCTCCTAAACGATTACCACAATTTTTTTCTTTTTTGCTCCTCCGTTTCATTACCTTTTCTTTCTTCAGCTCTTCTTGGCTCTTTGCATTTCTATTCTTGGTACCTTAACCACTCTGAGAGTTTTATATTTTACCTTTCAACTGTAAATCCTCCAATTTCAATGCTGAGTTTTCCTGAGATCCAACTCTTCATCTCAAACTATTTGATGGATCACAGGACACAAATAAGTCAAACATTTTTGTCTGTCTAGGATCCAAGCTATTATTACCCCCTCCCCTTTAAGCTCAGTCTGTCTCAGTGCATCATTTGCATAAATGTGGAGCATCATGTGGAAATAATACAGTTTTAAGTTTCTGAAGCCTATGGTGTTCTCTTGATCTGGCACCATTCATCATGGCTTCCTGAAAATCTATCTTTCTGTAATTTACCACTCTGCCTCACAACTACTGCAGTGGTTCTGCACCTATGCCTCAGTTGTTCCAAACCAGACTCCAGCCAATCTTTCTCTCAGTATACTGCTGGGGGGAATGCTGGTCTCTTATTCTGTGCCAAACACATGGCTGCTCCAACAGGGCTTTAATTCTGCCCTGAATTTATAGGATTTTAAATTGAAAATTATCTTTAGGGTTCCTTAAGTTCATGGATCATTCTGTCCTCTCCCATTTGCCATAGGCTCCTCAACTGTCTTGTGGGACCTCTGGCCCCATTCTACCCCCAAAATATCCCCAACTGGCCCTAGGCTTCTTTCATAAACTTTCTAATTTCTAGTGAGCCCCAAGCCTGTACTGCAGCATCATCAGGCACACTTACTCATCGTTCAGATCATACAGAACTGAAATGTCCACTTCTACTCTTCTAAGGGTTTTGTAAGTCTCTCTGCGTTTCCCCTACTTCACTCATGCCTTGCTTCCTTGGTTACCTCAATCCCCCTAATTGGATACCCTCACTCTGACTCTGTGTGGAATTTTTGTCATAAGATTGAGCTCTGTACATACAGAAGCTTTGTTTTCTCAGAGGTCAAGTATTTTTATCCTCAGCCCATAGCAACTCTGTAACCATACCAGACAGAAGTCAAGCCCCTCAAAATAATTGATCTTCCCCAGTGTATAGTTTATCCCATATTCCGTAGAGTGACTTTTTCTTATTCTTTTTTATTTGGCATGCTCCTCTCCTTCCCTCTCATTTTACCTTCTGTGAAGTATCTGATCACTGTGGTCCCTCATAGGAATCAATTGTTTTTTTGAGTTCTGTACTATTCAGCTATTCTGCCTCATATTAAATATGTGTCTTACCTACTTGAGAAAGTGGTTCTTTGTATTCACCATGGCATCTATTCTGAGGACTTTTTCTTGGGGATAGGTAGTCATTCTTTTCCCATGTGTACATGGTATGTTGATGGATAGTTACCATGTGTCTAAGGATATCCATTGAATTGATGTGTTGCCAGTTTGGGTCTGTCAGTGCAAGCTAGGGCTAGCAAAGTTTCAGTAAGTTTTTCAGATGATTAGTTAGTGTAAGGATCATCTGAAAAACGTATTGAAACTGGTTTCTGGGCACCACCACCAGAGATTAATTCAGTAGGTCTGGAGTGGGAGCTGAGACTTTGTATTCAGTATTTCTAATAAGCTCCCAGGTGATGCAGATGCTGCTGGTCCTATGGATCACACTTTGAGTAATACTGTGCTATGCCCAAAGAAAGTGAAAGTGTTAGTCGCTTAGGCATGTCCCACTCTTTGCAAGCCCATGGATTGTAGCCCGCCAGGCTCCTCTGTCCATGGACTTCTCCGGGCAAAAATACTAGGGTGGGGAGCCACTCCCTTCTCCAGGGGATCTTTCCGACCCAGGGATCGAACCCAGATCTCCTGCGTTAGCAGGCAGATTCTTTGCCTTCTGAGCCACCAAGGATCCTGGCTAATTCTGCCTGTCTTTCTAATACAGGAAAGCTTTCCTTATCAACTTAGAAGGCAGTATTAAGCTGTTAGCATCGGCTGCAAAATTTGGTTAGTGGTTTTCTGTGCATAGAGGAAGTATTGTTTTAACTTGAGTTCTGCTTCCTTTAATTGATGTTCTTTAAAAGCTCTTACAGTAATTGCAGAAGATTCTTTAAGTGTTTCATTTTACTGATGGTAATGTCACTTGGCCTAAGAAACAGTTTTTTCCAGGGTCCCCAAGCTAAGTATATTAAGATTATAAAGTATTATTCCTAACAGTTTATATTACAGCAAAATACATCATTAGCAAATAACTTTTAAATTGTTCTCAACTCTTAAGTGAAAATAATTTGATGTTCTTTGCATGTTTAACTCGTTATTTTTTTTATAGCAGTGAGGTATAATCATTTAAGATTATTCTGAGGGAAATATGTTAGAAAATACGATGATAACATGAAATGTAAGATAAAAATCTTGAATTAAACATGCTAATAGAATTTTATAATTTAAATTGTGGTCTTTTATTCAAAACTAGGAAACTAAGTATAGGCTTGAAAAATTGTCGTGAAATTAATTACTGTATAATAAAATCTCATTTCTTTCTTGTCTTTCTAGCTTTCATGCCAGCCAGCCAGCTAAACGGTTTTGCATTTTTAAGAGGCTTTCTAGAACTCTCAGGTAAGTAATTAATCTTTTTTTTATTCTCTCTATAGTAACTTTTTAACCTGATGCTGGAGTGCTTAGTTTGGAAAATGAAATAATTGCTACTGGACATACGGAATTCTGTTCATTATATCCTTAGATCTAAGAGGGGATTACCTAATAGTCTCCAGCTAAACTTCTGTTTCCAGAGAAGACAATGGCACCCCATTCCAGTACTCTTGCCTGGAAAATCCCATGGACGGAGGAGCCTGATGGGCTGCAGTCCATGGGGTCGTGAACAGTCGGCCACGACTGAGCGACTTCACTTTCACTTTTCACTTTCATGCATTAGAGAAGGAAATGGCAACCCACTCCAGTGTTCTTGCCTGGAGAATCCCAGGGATGGCGGAGTCTGTGGGGTCGCAGAGAGTCGGACATGACTGAAGCGACTTAGCAGCAGCAGCAAACTTTGTTTCAGTGATATTAAGCATTAAGATGAAACTTCCATGAATTTGCATTATAAAATTAAAAAATAAGGCTCTCCAGCAATATTTGAGTATTTAAAAGACTTTTAAGATAGTTGACAAAGTGACTTGACACACTTTCATTTTTGAAATAAAAATACACAACTTGTTTACTATTCAGAGGAATTGTGAACATTTCTGAAAAGATTGATAATTAATGTTGGTGCTACCACACACACTTAGCTCAGAATTCATTAAGGACCATTTTTTCACATTATTCTAATTCCTTTGACTCCATTTTCCTTTGGTTAATTATTTTGTTATTGCTGTCATTGCTATTTGAGATACCAGTGTCAAGATCTTTATATTAATAGCATCAGGTTAGCCAACACTTGTTTTAATGCTTTGGGTTAGTGGAAGAGGAGAAGAGGGGATGCTGTGACTCAGGATCTTATATTTTGATGTCTTCTGCCTCATTTGCTCTTCTCTGTCGCCTCCTTTAGGTCTTTCCTTGACCACCCCATTTAAGATACCATTCTTTCCCAGCCCCACTCCTAACACTCCCTATCTCCCTTTTTTGCTTTGTTTTTTCTTCATGGCAACTTTTTACTGTTCAATAGATTGTGTATTTCACCCTCTTGTTTACTGTCTGTATCTTCTGACTAAAATGTGTATGATTTGGATATTTGGCTATGTCAGACATTGGCTGGGCATTCAGTAGTGGCCTGGCCTATGGTAGGCTTTTGTGAATATTTATTGAGTAAATTAATATTGAAAGTGACATGTGGAATGTGTAGATGATACACCAATAATAGCTCATAGGAAGAGGAAAGTTTTATTCCATTTTTTAAAAATACATCAGTGCAATTTTAAAACTATTGCTAAATTCAAGGAATTAGGAAATACCAATAAACTTTATCTAGATATTACCAGTTACTAAAAATTTTTTATAACAATGAAAAGGATTTATTCTAAAGATGAGAATTTAATTTGATTTTTATCTCACTATTGTCAAACTGAGTTGTGTGCTTGGTTCTTAGATTTAATTGTACGACTTTTTTTCTCACATAGAATGGGTCTCAAATTTAAATAGAAAACTGGTGATTTTCTATGTATGGGAGTTTTCATATTTAAAATTTTAAGAATAGTAAATTTATAATTGTTATTTTATTAAAATGCAGTGTTCATTTTTAAATTCATTGTATATCATGTATAACACAAGGTAGCAAATTCTGTGAAGATGACAGTGATGAAGTAGGCTTGGTACCAACCTTCAAGGAATGTACAATTTATAAGATGTGAACATAAGTAACTACAGAAATTAATACAGGGAGGTTTGTAATAAGTGCAATGAAAGTTACGATTTGAAGAGAAAGAGAGGTTTCTACTTTTAAGAAGAGGCACAGGGGCATTTCAGTTGGAAAAACAGCATGAATGAAAATTAAGAAAGGAAAAAAGCAAATGATAAACACAGTGAATGACAAGTAGTACAGTTTGGATGAAGCATGAGGTTCATATAACATTGTACTAAGTTCAGAGTCTGGGAATGGTTTTGAGCTTATATCCAGATGGTGGAATCCTTGAAAAAGCCTAGGGAATTTGGACTTAATTTGAAGATGTTGGGAAAGCCATTGGTGCTTCATGTGGAATCAGGGATACTAAAGGAAGATCAATTTGGAGGGCTATACAAGGTGAGTTGTAGCTACATGAGGCACGTGCATGCTTAGTCTCTCAGTCGTGTCCAACTCTTTACAGCCCCATGGACTGTGGCCTGCCAGGCCCTTCTGTCCATGGAATTTTCCAGGCAGGAGTACTGGAGTGGGTTGCCATTCCCTTCTCCATGGATCTTCCCCACCCAGGGATCAAACCCGAGTCTCCTGTGTCTCCTGCTTTGCCAAGCAGATTCTTTACCACTGAGCCACCTGGGAAGCCCACGTGAGGCACATAGACTGATTAAGACTGTTGCAGTAGTTAAGACTGATTTAATAAGATAATCTGGGTTGAAGTGGTGAAGTGGTACCATGCCACATTAAAGAATATGGGCTCTAGAATCAAAAGGTTCAGTTTCAGACCTGGTCCTGACCTTGGTAAGTTACTAAACCTGAACCTGTCCTCTATTTAAAAAAGTTAAAATTACAGCACCTACTTCTTTGGATTGTTTACACAGAGTAAGTGCTCAATAAATTGCTAATATTGAATATTATGAGATTTTTCAAATAGTGACTGTCTAAAGGCAAAAAGAGTCAGAAATAGCTACAGTTTTGAGCATTTATGTCGGGCATGGCATCGTTAAGGAGACCAGTCAGGAGGAATGACTTTTCCCAGGTAAGGAGGAAAGTACATGCCTTTAGTTTCATGGAGATCATTTCTGATGTGACAACTCAGTGTAAATATACAACAAGCTGTTGAGAGTAGAGCTGCAAGGGAGAAATTAGACTAAGCTATGCCTTGAATTTATTCTTATACAGGTAAAGTACTTACTGTTAAAGTATTTAAAACAAACTGCAAAAGTATATTTATGCTTTGTTAATAAGCTGATGATAATGCATGATTTATTTATGTTCACATAATTTATTTTTAAGACCTCATTTCTTCTCTGATTTTATCATTTAAATAGGACATTAGGTTGTAGGCTTCACAGAGTATCCTTTTTTGTTCACTCTTATATTTGTAACACAAATCCATACTAGTAGTACAGAGTATATAAAGAAGGTTCTCAGCAAATGTATATTGAATGGATGAATCTTGCTTTGCTGATGGGCAAAGGCAGAGAAAGATTGTGCCTCGCACAAGTTATACAAGTTGTTAGTGGAGTCCAGACTGGGTTTTAGTTCTCTCTTCACTCATAACTTTCAGGAACCACAAGAGAGGGAACTGGAGAAGGAAATGGCAAGCCACTCCAGTACTCTTGCCTGGGAAATCCCATGGACAGAGGAGCTTGGTGGGCTACAGTGCATAGGGTTGCAAAGAGTTGGACACAACTGAGCAACTAAACAACAGCGAGGAGAGGGAACAGCACGTAGAGCACTAAATGTTCTCATAATTTAGACATGGCTATGCCATTTTCTAGAGACATGCCATTTCATGTATATCAGGCTTATATAACAAAATTTGGAAATGGTCACAACACACACACAAAAAAGTTACGTGGAAAAATAATAATTGAATTTGTGTATGGTTTTTTTTTAAGACAACCTTTTCTTTCTTATTTTTTTTCCATAGGGGCATTACTCTAGTGTGCCTTAAATGTGATTTCCTGGTTGATTCTTCGGCTCTGGATCTTATGGCTAAGCACTTAAGCCAACGTAAAACTCACACTTGCCAAGTTATAATAGAGAATGGTACATATATATAATTGTGTTACTTTAGATTTCTGATATTTATTCCATATTATTTATTCTGATATTTATTCTAGGTGGTTTTGATCAACCACAGTATAGGCCTTTACATATTAAAATAATAGTTTCATTCCTCATACATTCTTTAAAAATATTTTATTTTATACTGAAATATAGTTGATTTACAATGTTATATTAGTCTTGGTGTACAACACACTGATTTAGTTATATATAGAGATTCTTTTCATTACAGTTTATTGCAAGATATTAAATACAGTTCCCAGTGCTATACAGTTGGAACCATGTTCTTTATCTATTTTGTATATGGTAGTTTATATTTGCTAATCCCAAACTCCTAATTTATCCTTTCCCTTCCTTTCCCCTTCTCATTCCTCATATATTCTATTTTAAATGTAAAATTCTTTCTAATTTCAGTTCCTGAAAGTACCTCAGCTTTTGAACCCACTTCTGCGTAAGTTTAATATTCATTCAGTGCATTTTTCTTTGATGGATTTTAGCACTATTGCATTTATTGAATGTATCACTAATAGAAATGAAAAATATTAAAGTTTTTTGTTTTTGTTTTTGTTTTTAAAGCCTCTTGTTGAAATAGATTCCTGCTCTATGGAGCTCGTGCAACCTGGTGCAAGACAAATTGGAATTTCCTAAGTTCAAAGTTCTGAAGTGTTTTCTTTCACAAAGGCAGTTTCCTAAGTTCAAAGTTCTGAAGTGTTTTCTCATACAAAAGTGATTAAACAGCCAAGTTTATGACACTAGTTCTCGTTATTCAGTTCTTTTCAGCTGTCGGATGGCACTAGAATCTTATTCCACCTTATCTTTATGTCAGGTTAACATACCTTAACATAAGCTTTTTTCCTGTTGGCTCTCTTCAGAAATAACTTTTGTTGCTATGGTCTTTTCTTGCTTTGCTTAAAATAATTCGTGTTTTCCTCCGCTATACTTGCTTTCAGAATACTGCATTCCAAATGATGTGACTGTTCATCTTTCTTGTCTGTTTTGTCTGGTTTCTTAGTTTCTTAGGAAATTACATTTTTAGGTCAGATAGTTATCTTTTTCTTCATTCCTTGTCTGTCATTGTTCTATTTTTCATATTTTTCAGATGCAGAAGCAACACAGAAATTTCAAATAAAGTCCAGGGTATTCCTGGTCCGTGTCCCCCTTCGATGGACACGTCTGATGCCTGTCCTCTCTTTCCAAGGAATGTGAATTATTTGACTGTGAGACCTCCTCTAGATTTTGGCCTTAAGAAATCAAATCTTAGGGAGAGTCCCTTCCTTCATGACTGGCCTCCTATAAGACTGATGCTAATTTGGCCAGAGATGACCTCAAGGCCCACCAAATAGAGCACAACTTTCTACTGGGGGCTTTGGTTCTTGATCTTAAGCTCATGGGTCGATTCTAACCAAGAAAAGCCCATCAGATCAATGCTTCAACATCCAAGTTGAAGTTGGATCATTCTGGCTGCTGCCCTTTTATCTTCCTCAGTGTGCATGCAGTCCAGGGAATATAAAAACTGGTTATATAGGGAACCAAGGTTACTTTTACTTTCATGTTCTTGAAGTTTCTGAAGTTAACAGTTCCAAAATCAGTTAGTTCTACTGTTGTTTAAAGTTTTTTCCAGTATTAGATGCATTCAGCAATACTACTATTCAATTTTTTTATTTTTTTACTCTAATTTAATTTTGTTAACTTTGTTTTATGTTGTCTTTGCCAAATTTATTAATGTCTGTTTTGTTATATCCTCTTTTCTTTCTTCTCTTTAAAACTTGTTTTGTGTTCATTTTCTTTCGTTAATAACTCAAAAAAAAATCCTTTGAATTCCCTACAAATTTTATGTAGCTACCTATTGGCAGCTTCTTAATTTGGTAATTATTCAGACCACTAGACGTTATTACATCCACTGTCTATCTTGGATCTATCGTTATCTTAGTGATTGTGGGTTCAAAGGCATGAAGAATTGGCAAAGAACACTTCCTACAGACCTTAAAACGAGTTTTAACGTTGCATTTCTGTACATCTAATGCATACTATCTTAGCCATTAGTGTAATTCCTTTGGATAAAGATAATATATTCAGAAAATATTGGGACCAAAAAATGCACTTGTTTCTTGCCCATATATATATATAGATGTATATTTTTTAATTTGGTGTTTGTTTATTTTGGTTACATTGAATATAGATTTGCTGAACAGTTTTGATGTTATTACTTATTTTTTTAATAAAATTTGTATTGTTAAAGTGCCTCTGAAATTATTTTCTAATAAAGCACTTTGAATAAAACCTGTAGATTTCCATACATCTAGGACCATTTCTTTGCTTCTTACATGGAAGCCTGATTACTTGGCCTACAGACTGAGCACTTTATTGAATCTATCTTGTAGTTTTTCTTTCAGCACAGTTAAAAGCTCACTATGTATACTTTAGGAATTCCCAGATGGCTCAGTGGTAAAGAAGCCACCTGCCAGTGCAGGATGTGCAGTTTCGATTCCTGGGTCAGGAAGACGCCCTGGAAAAGGAAACGGCAACCCACTCCAGTATTCTTGCCAGGAGAATCCCATGGACCAGAAGAGCGTGGTGGGGTGTAGGCAACAGTCCATGGGGTTGCAAAGAGCCACACACAAGCACCCACACACATCCGTCATCCATCCATGTATACTTCTGTAATTTTTAGAACTTTGAAGACTGGCAGGAGACCCTTTATAATTTTAATAACCATGAAGGTGGACAGGCTGAGAAGAAGTTTGACTCAATCATGAGTGAGTTTTATTTTTCCCTCTAAACATTGGAACTTCTTGAACTGTACTTTGAAACTTCATTTGAGCTGCTATAACAGAATACCATAGACTGGGTGTCTTGTAAACAATAGAAATTTATTTCTCATTATTCTGGAGGTTGGAAGTCAGTGAACAAGGTGCTGGCAGATTCAGTCTGTTGAGGACCCCTTCCTGGTTCATAGACAGTTGTCTTCTTGCCATGTCCTCACGTGGTGGAAAGGACAAGAGTTCTCTAGGGCCTCAATTACAAGGGCATTAATCTGATTGACATGGGCTCTACCCTCTAGACCTAATTACCTAATGAGGCCCCACCTCCAATACCATCACAACTGGGGATTAGGTTTCAACATACGTACTTGTCTGGGAAAGTGAAAGTGAAGTCGCTCAGTCCGACTGTGACCCGTGGACTGTAGCCCACCAAGCCTCTCTGTCCATGGGATTCTCTAGGCAAGAATACTGGAGTGGGTTGCCATTTCCTTCTCCAGGCGATCTTCTCTACCCAGGGATCGAACCCAGGTCTCCCACATTGCAGGCAGACGCTTTAACCTCTGCTCCACCAGGGAAGCCCTTAAATACAAGAATACAGTCTCAGAAAATCTCCTATAGAGACACAGAACTTCAGATCTAAGTACTAACATCAAAGATTTCAAGGGAGGAAAGGAAGCCAGGTTGAAAGAAGGGGAGGAGGCAGGAGAGGGGGGTAAAAGGGGTGGCCTTACAGATGTCTCCTGCCATCTACAGATACCCAGGCGTTATGTGACTTTTCCCTGGGCCTCCAGAGAAGGGAGGACTGGAACTCGGCCCTACCAGAAATCAGACCAGATCAGAACCAGAATTCGAGTTCTCTGCCAGGAGGTGATCAGTCTCCAATCCTCAGCTCAGGCTGAGGGCCCTTCGGCCAGATTCCTGTGTCCAGGACCGGGGGACTAGAAACAGGGAAGGATAGGAAGGGTTAAGGAGAGGAAAGAGGGAAGGGGAGAGAGGTCAATAAAGTCTTTTGTTCCTTACCGGTCGGGGCACTCTGACCAGTTGTCCATGTCAGGAGGACACCAGGGACAAAAGGGTCCCAGTTGCGGCTGCTGGGTCTGGTCCATTGGCAGGCAAGCTGGGCCCTGAGTACCCCGAGTGGTCAGCATGTCAGTCTTCGTGAAGAGGAGTCCCCGCCAGAGTCGCCATTTGTTGCAGGAAGAGGGACCCCTTGCAGGGCCCAAAACTGGGCTCTTGTTTAACACTTGGAAATGAATTGTCCGAGGAGACAACGTGTACTGACAAAGCAAGAGATTTTATTGGGAAAGGACACCTGGGTGGAGAGCAGTAGGGTAAGGAAACCCACTCAACCTATAGCAGAAACATTTTGAAAGCCAGTTTCAATGATCATTTGTTATGTAGTCTGCTACTTGTAACTCATAGTCAAAAGGCTTACTATTTTTAATTTTTCAGACTGATATCTGCTGTAAATGACTTTCCAAAATTTCCAAAAGTTGCTTTGGTGATATTCTAGTCTTTAGTTCCATATCTGTATCTTAAGATATGTTTTCATTTACCATCTTTCTACCCATTTTTTTTTTTACTTTTCAAAAATCATGGTAAAATTATATAACAAAATTTACCAGTTTATTTTCAAGTGCATAATTTATGTGTTAATTACACCAAGTTTTAAACTTTTGCCCAGGAATAACGTGGTTTTAATGTAGGTTCTCTATAAATTTTTTCTGCCTTTGTCATAGTTCACAAATATGAAAACCACATTCTTGCTATAGCAATTATTTTATTCAGGGGTGCATCTTTGTGTTTTTCCATAGGATTCTATTTCCACAACATATGTTCATTTTCTTAAAGTATAATGCCCTTAAAATTCTGTGTCCTATAGCATCATTTTTTTTACTTCATTTAAACAAAACATCTCAGTCAGTACTAAGCTTGCTTATTATAGTCAGTTGGGTTTTAACTGATGGTAATGAGTTTTAGCTTGACTGATCCCTTTACTTTCAGGCTATTCTCAATAATTCTTTCACCTGAGTCAGAAATAGCCATCTCACACATGAGTGTTTCTTGGTTACAGCTGAATAAAAGGTGTAATTGACTCAGTTTCAATTTATCACTATTATTAGAAAAATGAACTCGACTACAAAGACTGAACTTCTTATTCTGTTTCCTCAAAACTTTGCCAAAACACCTCTTTGGGCCTCATTTATTGGTTTATGCTTACTGAGCACTTACTTTGTGCCTGACATTATTCTAGGTGCTGGTAAAATAGACTGAAATCTCTGCCCCTGTGGAGTTTATTTTTCAGTGTTGGAAGACAGACAATAGAAAATAAGTATATTGTATGTTGGAGAAGGCAGTGGCACCCCACTCCAGTACTCTTGCCTGGAAAACCCCATGGACGGAGGAGCCTGGAAGGCTGAAGTCCATGGGGTCACGAGGGTTGGACACGACTGAGCGACTTCACTTTCACTTTTCACTTTCATCCATTGAGGAAGGAAATGGCAACCCACTCCAGTACTCTTGCCTGGAAAACCCCAGGGACAGGGGAGCCTGGTGGGCTGCCGTCTATGGGGTCGTACAGAGTCAGACACGACTGAAGTGACTTAGCAGCATATTGTATGTTAGATAATGACCAGTACTCTTGAGAAAACAGGAGGATAGTATGGATTAGTAGTTGCTCCTGCTGCTAAGTCGCTTCAGTCATGTCTGACTCTGTGATGCCATAGACTGCAGCCCACCAGGCTCCCCCATCTCTGGGATTCTCCAGGCAAGAATACTGGAATGGGTTGCCATTTCCTTCTCCAATGCATGAATGTGAAAAGTGAGAGTGAAGTCACTCAGTTGTTTCCAACTCTTAGCAACCCCATGGACTGCAGCCCACCAGGCTCTTCCATCCATGGGATTTTCCAGGCGAGAGTACTGGAGTGGGGTGCCATTGCCTTCTCTGGGATTAGTAGTTGGGAGGTTGCAATTTTAAATTGGTGGCCCAGATAGGGCTTCAGGACAGGGTGACAACTGAGTTAAAGATGTGGAGGTGGGGAAGTGAGCCACTTGGGTATCTCTCAGAAGAGCATTCCAGAGAGAGGACAGCAAAGGGGAAATTGGAATCCTCACTTCATTGCTGATGTAACGCAAAATGATTTGGGCAGTTTGGTGGTTTCTCAAAAAGCTAAACAGAATTACTGTACAACCTAGTAATTCTACTCCTAGGTGTATATCCAAAAGACTCAAAAGCAGTGACTCAGTCGTACATGCGTGTTCATAGCACTATGAGAAATAGATGGGGAAACAGTGGAAACAGTGTCAGACTATTTTTTGGGGCTCCAAAATCACTGCAGATGGTGATTGCAGCCATGAAATTAAGACGCTTACTCCTTGGAAGAAAAGTTATGAGCAACCTAGATAGCATATTCAAAAGCAGAGACATTACTTTGCTGACTAAGGTCCGTCTGGTCAAGGCTATGGTTTTTCTTGTGGTCATGTATGGATGTGAGAGTTGGACTGTGAAGAAGGTAGAGCGCCGAAGAATTGATGCTTTTGAACTGTGGTGTTGGAGAAGACTCTTGAGAGTCCCTTGGACTGCAAGGAGATCCAACCAGTCCATTCTGAAGATTAGCCCTGGGATTTCTTTGGAAGGAATGATGCTAAAGCTGAAACTCCAGTACTTTGGCCACCTCATGCGAAGAGTGGACTCATTGGAAAAGACTCTGATGCTGGGAGGGATTGGGGGCAGGAGGAGAAGGGGATGACAGAGGATGAGATGGCTGGATGGCATCACTGACTCGATGGACATGAGTCTGAGTGGACTCTGGGAGTTGGTGATGGACAGGGAGGCCTGGTGTGCTGTGATTCATGGGGTCGCAAAGAGTCGGACACGACTGAGCGACTGAATCGAACCGAAAGAGGGAAACCGGCAAAATGTCATCAGATGAAAGGATAAATTCTAATATATTCATGGTGGTGGTTTAGTTGCTAAGTTCTGTCCAACTCTTCAACCCCATGGACTGTAGCCTACCAGGCTCCTCTGTCCATGGGATTCTCCAGGCAAGAATACTAGAGTGGGTTGCCATTTCCTTCTCCAGGGGATCTTCCTGACCCAGGAATTGAACTCATGTCTCCTGCATTGGAGGCAGATTCTTTACTGACTGAGCTATGAGGGAAGATTAGTTCGAGATTTAAAAAAGTGATGGATATGTTTATTACCTTGATTGTGATGATGGTTTCACTGAGTATGTGCATATGTCCAAACTCATCAAATTGTATAAAGTCAATATGTTCAGTTTTTATGTATCATTATACCTCAAATTTTTCTTTTAGTTAGTAGCCTTTCTAGTTCAGGTGTCCAAGTGCCCACACTGGGACCAGGACTCACTCCTTCTGTATGGGCTTCCACACCAGGACATGGTCAGCACCCATCAGACATTAAAGAATACACCTGCAATGCGTGGGACCTGGGTTCGATCCCTGGGATGGAAAGATTCCCTGAAGGGGGGCATGGCAACCCACTCCAGTATTCTTGCCTGGAGAATCCCATGGACAGAGGAGCCCGGCGGGGTACAATACACAGGGTTGCAAAGAGTTAGACACGACTGAACGACTAAGCACAGCACAGCAAACACTTTCCAGCCTTCACTAATTTTACCAGCAGAGGGCACACAGCAGACATGCAATCTCTCTTGAATTATCAGTCTTGCTTCCAGAGTGGTCCTCATAGCATTGAGCTGTTAATGCTCCGAATTAGTTCTTCACTTTCCTCTCATGGTTAAGAGGCTCTTGTCTTCTGTTTCAGACGAACAGCCCAAGGACAGTCGCTATGTCTGGAACAGTTTCATTTATGCTAGGAAAGGATCACCAGGCTGGATTCTGTGGTTACCTAGATCACTAATTTTGAAGGCATGGCTCAGGAAAGGTAGTTGTAGACTTTAGGGTTTATCAGGATGCCTGCGGGGGTGGAGGGGGCGAGAGACACAGAGACCTGGAGGTACATGAGAATCAACTGTGCATATTTTTAAAAAATTCTTGGGCGTGGCCCCCAGATCTAATACATAAGAATGTCTAAGCTGGTGCCCCAGGAATCCATACTGTAACATGTTGCCAAGGGATTTCATGCAGTCAGCTCTGAACCAGCACTGGGGATTTACTAATCCAGGGCAATCTCTGGTGTTCCCATCTCAGTCCTGCTACTGCGGCGACAGCCCGTAGGGCCATGAGCAGTCATGGAGTCAGAAGTAGGTGTAAAGCACTGGGGCGTGGACCAGCCCTTCCTAAGGGAGCAAGGCCCCTCCCACTGAGGGGATGTGGAGGGTAGCCTCTAAGGTTAAGGTAGCAACTCTGTCCCCTCTGAGGGATTTTTTAATATTTATTTATTTGCACCGAGTCAGTTACTGCACGCGAGATCTTTAATCTTTGTTGCAGCATGCAGGATCTGTTAGTCACGGAATTCAAACCCTTAGTTGTGGCTGCTGCTGCTGCTAAGTCGTTTCAGTCGTGTCCGACTCTGTGCGACCCCATAGACGGCAGCCCACCAGGCTTCCCCGTCCCTGGGATTCTCCAAGCAAGAATACTGGAGTGGGTTGCCATTTCAAATCCCCTGACCAGGGATTGAACCTGGGCCCCCTGCATTGGGAGCGTGGAGTCTTAGCCACTGGACCAGCAGGAATGTCTCCTATACTCTCAGATGTGATCAGAGAATAGCCACTGCATTTGCCACTCAGTGACGGGAGAAGCTGAACCTTGCTTCCCAGGGAGCTCTCAGCTTATCTCCAGGCCCTCCGTCCCCACTCTGCATACAGGCAGGGTGGGCTGCAGGCAGCTACACTTGGGGACCCGGTCTCCTCCCCAGCATGGCTCCAGATGGCGGTGCTTAGAGCAGCTTCTATCTCTCTGACTGAAGGGTCTTCCTGACAGAGTTTTCAGTCACATTGAGCTCAGCCAGAGCCCATCATCAGGCTGAGTCGGGAGCTGAGCACATGCTCAGATATTGGTGGGGAGTGGTCCTAGGGGTCCCAGTGACAAGATTCTACAGACCCAAAGGCTGAGCTGCAGAGTCCAGGCCAGCTGTGTGGTTCCCAGTTACTGTCCAAGCCAAGGGCATCTTAGAGACTCCTTTGGCCCGGAGCTGATGCTTCTGTCTGGCACTAGGATTTCCGGGAGCATCTGGTCAGGGCTGTCTCACTCAGGGAGGGAAGTCCCTCTCTGGCCTCCTGGATACTGAATGGCCTCCTGTTCAGGCCTCTCTGGGAAGCTGAGAGGGAAGCTTCCATCCAGAGGGAAACTGCCAGAGGGAAGCTGCCATCCCCACAAGGGGAGAAATCCTGGAGCTTGGAAGGGACTTGAAAGATGATGTAACATCATAGAAAGAGGCTAGACATGAAGTAAGACAATACTACCTCAGACAGGTCAGCACCCATATTCTTATCTGTAAAATGGAAGGTATTATCCCTATCTCATAGGGTTGAAGGAACATTAAATGAGCTACTGAAAGAATATAAAGTGTTTCAGCACAGCGCCTGGTATCCAGTCAGTATTGAAATGTTGGCAGTGACTTTTCCAGGTCCTGTCTCTGTAGCACAGGTGAAGACTCAAGGGTACAGGTCTGGAAAATGAAGGGGAACTGTAGAGGGGAGATGCTGGCCATCTTGGATTGTTTCAGACCCTCACTGGGGCTGAACGAGAAGCCTGCATCCCTTGAAGCCCCCTGTTCCTTATCACCCTCACAGCAACAAGGGTGTCACCATTCTCTGGATTCCTGTGTCCCCTTTCCTCTGGGTGCACCCTGGTAACACCCATTCACACGTCCTCTTGCTTAATCCGTGGGAGACCTGGGGACCACCAGGCCGGCCTGCTGCTGCCAGCAGGAAGTTCTGAGGCTGGAAGACTGGGTGGAGCCTGGGGCTTCTCAGGATTCCTGGGGCCACTGTGGGGAGCCCCTGGACTTCTTGGCTGTCTCCAGGTCTCCAGGCCGGAGCGACATCATTCTGTGTGAAGGGCTGGGATGGGGCAGGTGAGCTGCAGAGGATACAGGCAGGTAGGAGTGGAGAGGGCCTGCTTTGGGCAGCAAAACTCTCAGAGCCTTGGAAGGACCAAAAAGTAAATGGGGGTAGTTTTCAGAGTCTGACTTTTAAGTTCAGGCCCAACCAGTGTGAAAGTGGCAGCCACACCCTCCTCCTTTTTGTTCCTCAAATGCACAAAGTAACTCAGACAGTAAAGAATCTGCCTGCAATGCAGGAGACCCAGGTTTGATCACTGGGTTGGGAAGATCCCCCTGGAGAAGGGAATGGCTACCCACTTCACTATTCTTGCCTGCAGAATCCCATGGACAGAGGAGCCTGGCAGGCTATACAGTTCATGGGGTTGCAAAGTCAGAAACGACTGAGTAACACTTTCACTTTCACTAACTCCTGCCTCAGGGCCTTGGCATTCATTAGCTGCTTTCTCTGCTTGAGGTTCTCTTCACTCATGGCTGGTTGCTTGCTTTCATTTAGGTTTCATCTCAGGTGCCCTCTCTTCAAAGATGCCTCTTGTAAGCACTCTAATATGTCGCTCTCCCCCAACTCCCACACTTTCTGTCCATTTACCCCGTTTTATTGCCCTTAGAGTCCTTATCACTCTGTCAAATGATCTCACTTATATATCTCATTTCTTGTTTAGTGTCTGTCTCCTTTATGAAAGTAGGATTTTATTTCGTTCACCTATTTATCCCCAGGGCTGAGAACAGAAGCACATAGTAGGTACTCAGTAAACGTTTGTTGAGTGCTGGAAAGGTGTTGGGTCTAAGAGAGGCAATCCTGACGGTGAGAGAGGTTTTGGAATATTGTCATCTTGACCTTGCTAAAGCAGAAAGGGGCGTGATCAAGGTGGGCCAGGACTCAAACTAAAATGCACCCATTAGGGTGAATGGATAAGTGTCCTCGCAGCCACTGAGAGGTGGCCTGACTCTGCAGCCAGGTCACAAGAGCCAAAAGACATCAGAGCAGTCGTCCCTTGCCGGGAGCCAGCATGGGAGATCCCACCCATGACAAGGTCACGCAGGACTCGAGGGACTTCCTGGGCCATCCCACCCATGACAAGGTCATGCGGAAGAGTCCTAGTAAGCAAGGCCTCAGGACTCGACAGACCCCCCTGGACCTGCTCGAGCATCTACCCCCAAACCAGAATCTTACTATTTTATGTCTTTCACCAACTCTTCTGACATTAACAGGGGGCTGTCCCTGACCACCTTTCTGTGGAAAGAGTTAACTTAGGGCTCTAGTTGATAAATCTCCTGGGCATGAAAGGAGTGTTTCAAACCCCCTGTTAGCATTCTAGCTTACTTGGCAGGTTTATCCAGACTCTTGCAACATTGTTGAGCCAATGCTTGCTGCCAAGTTCTCACATCCCTTATCCATTGTGTTCCTGGGAGTGCATATAGTTAAGATATAGAAATAACAAGCAGTAGCTTTAGCATTAGCAACATTAGACTTTGAGTTAATAAGTTCTTTCTTTGCTGTAACCCGCTGAATCTTTGCTCCATAAAAATGTAACTCTCTACTTTAAGGGTGATGCAGGCTAGGAATTTAAGAAGAAACACTTTAAGGGAAAATTATTGTTCTGGCTGACCATTATCAAAAAGAGGTCATAAAATATCAACAGGCCTCCAGGCCAGAAGATGATGTACAAAAAATAAGACTCTTGCAGGAAGGAACCTGATATCAATAAGTTATTACTGATGGAATGTTGAGTTGACTCTGCATTTTTCACCTTGCTGTATGTATAACTCAGGGTATAAAAGCCCTAAGGAAAATAAACGGGCCTCGCTCACCAAAGAAGCTTGGTCACCCCATGTCATTCTTTCCTTATCTCTTTCTCTATCTTCATTCGCCAACGTCGTCCACCCTGAGGATATCTCTGGACTCTGCTGAGGCTGGACCTCGGTAGTCCCTATCATGGATGAGGAATTGGCGTCTGAAGTCTGAGACAAGGTCCTGGGGTGTTCCACTGGGGAGAAGCATAGTGACGAGGGTTCAGCAGGCAGTTCACCCATAGACAACAGGACCCCAGCTCCTCAGGTGAGATTCAGGGGCAAAATGTTAGGTAGCAACAACTGGACAGAAAACACAACCTTAACCAAGGTTACTAGGGAGACTCCAAAAACCAGAATCCAGGCAGAAACCAAGTCATGAGAACCAGAGTGGGAGCTGGGCTGAGGCTGAGGTCAAGTGGGAATTGGGCTAGCTGGGGAATTAGCCAGTGAAAGAGGCAGGACCGGACAGGCGGTTTGGTTGGGAAACAGGTCTGTGGCCCTTTGCTGTCGGGGCAGGGGGCAGAGCTGCATTTGCCTACCAAAGACAGTGCTCAGCGGCTGTCTGTCTTCAACTCTCTCCCCTCCTCTCGGGCTTCCAACAAGAGAGCTGCCTTCAGCAGCACCCCTAAGCCAAAAAATCTCCCTGGGGCTATTGTGGATATGCCTTCAGAGAGACTTTTAGTTATTTTAGCCATTGAACGAGGAGCTGTCATATCCACAGGACCAGACAAGAAATACCTATAGGACTTCTGCTGGAGAGTGACCAAAAGTTCCAATTGGCTCAAAAAGCAATAAACTGCCCTGCCTGGGGCATGGGCCTCTCCAACCCTGGCTACCCATGAGGGCTGCTCAGCTGTCAGTAGGCCAGACTCCTAGTTGCCCTCCTGCTCAAGCCACAGGCTCACTCCTGCCTCCCTACTTATGCCCACTCCCCTCTTCTTTACCAATCCAAACATTACACTTTCTTCAACAACCAAAATAAGTTCAGTGATTTTTTTTTTTGGTGACCCCTCCATGATGTTGAATACATAATGCTGTCAATTTCCATAGCACAGTCTTACACTTGGTAATACTCTGGACTAATTTTTGTTCCCAAGTAGTTTCAGCATGTACCTTGTTCTCCTAACTAGATCAGAGGGTCCTTGAATGTAGAGTGTGGATCCTCCTGCTATATTTCTTCCAGAGTACCCAGCAAAGAGCTGGGGTGGGGGCATCATAGATCAATGTTAACTTGAACCCTGCCTTCTTCAAGAAAGGGCAGGGGGAAAGAAATATTTTTGGTACCTGGGGCTGCTCGGTGAAAAATGGAGAGCAGGAGCTAAGGGCATGGGAAAGAACTGGGCCTACTGGGTAACCTATATTTTGTAGTTTTAAATTTTGGAAATAAAAGGAGAGCAGCCTAGTCTCGACATCCAGGGAACCTAGGAAGTAATAATGAGTCAATGTCTCCTTTTAGAACTTCTCTATCCCTCCCCTTGCATTGGCTCTCAAGAACCACATACCTGGCCTGTATTCCACCCCCTCTGGGTGCTTCTGCCCACTGATGACACCATATGAGAGAATGAATTAGTCCTGAAGAAGTGATTCAAAGGATGAGCATTTCAGGTGGCATAGAAAGGGTGCCTATCTAGTAGGGTGAGCTGCCTCTTCTGCTCATCACAGTCAGAAATGTCTTCACGGAAGAAAGCAAGACATGAAGGCATGTGATAATCTATACAAATTTTATTTTAGTATCAATTTGTATGGAAACGAGCAGGTGTCAGTGTTACGCAGGCACGGAAAAAAGGGAAAGAAAAAACCCTCCAGTGATAATTGCTCTTGTATTTATACCATTTGGTTTCAACAGGGACAGGAAGTTTTACTGTTAGCTTCCTGTGGGAACTCCAGTTTCTGCACCTTTCCCTGCTGCCTCTCAGCATCACGATAGAGCAGGGATTTCTGAGCCTTCAATCGGCAAGCCAGGCACATGAAAATTGACTCCACATTCTGGCTCTCTTTGGGGTCCTTGGCTGACGTCTCAAATAAGAGCATGTTGTGGGCATCAGCAAATTTCAGGGCTAAGTTGGAGGGCACCTGGATCTGTTCCCTCAAGTCACACTTGTTGCCCACAAGCACTTTCGGGACTAGTGGGGGCACAGCATGCCCATTGCATTCTTGGATCCACATTTTGAGGTTGGTGAAGGAGGTCATCTTCGTGACGTCGTAGACAAAGACCACAGCATGCACGTTGCGGTAGTAGTGCTCCACCATGCTCTTGCGGAAGCGTTCCTGACCCGCTGTGTCCCACACCTGAACCTGGAAGATACAAAAGACCGATATTTGGAGTCAGAAAAGGAAACATGAAATAGAGATAGGAGAAAACATGGTTCTGTGGCATTATAAAAATGAGGTGACAAGCCCTGACACAGGAAGTGGTTCTTTGACAAATTGGCAGAATGGTCTTTTTCAAAGTAGAGAAGTTTCTTCCAGCATGTATTAAGTCTTTCTTAAGATTTTGAGTTGAAAATCTTAAGTTTTTTAGTTGAAAATCTGGAGTGTAAATTGGTCAGCTTTCCTGGGGGGCAATTTGGCAATATTATCAAAAGCTTAAAGGTGCAAAATTTTTAGAGCCTAGAATCCCATCCAGAAATCTATACAAAAGAAATAGCAGATAATGTAAATAAGTGGTTGAGATATAATATACAGCATGATGCCCATATTTACCACTGCTGTATGATATATATGAAAGTTGTTAAGAGAATAAACCTGAAAATTCTCATCACAAGGAAAAACTTTCTCTTTTCTTGCTTTTTCTTTTTATTGTATTTGTATAAGATGATGGGTGTTCACTAAAGTTACTGCGATAATCATTTCACAACATATGTAACTAAAACTATTATGCTGTATACCTTAACCTTATACAGTGATGTACATCAATTACATCTCTATAAAACTAGAGGGGGAAGCAAAAAGAGAAAGATGTGGTCAAAATTCTGTACAAAGATCTTAATCAATTTTTACAAAACAGGAAATAACCTAAATGTTCACCAGGAGATAAACAGCTAAAAGGCATGTGTGCATCTATACAGGTGGGCTCTTCACCAGCTGAGCCACAAGGGAAACCCGTCTACACAATGGGCTATTATGCAGCCATTAAAATACTCTTTGCAAAGAATAAATTGTGTGTGGGAATTCCCTGGCAGTCCAGTGGTGAGGACTGTGCTCTTTCACTGCCAAGCCCCCAGGTTTGATTCCTGGTCAGGGAACTAAGATCTCACAAGCTGGACAGCATAGCCAAAAAAAAAAAAGAATTAAATGGTGCAAAAATGCTCACAAAACACGAGCTTAAAAAGGAGGATACAAAGTATTTTGTACACTATGGTCCCAATATTGAAAAAAAAAATTAAACATAGACACATGCATAGGAAAGATCAGAAGTGTACAAAACTATAATATTAATGGTTATTTATGAACAGTGGGATTTTAGGTGGTATTTATTTCCTTTTTTGTATTTTCCAAATTTTCTACTGTAAGCATACATCACTTTGGGGTTTTAAATTTTTTTTTGTATGACTGTTTAAAGAAAATAAAGTCAGTGTTAAAATCTCACTTTGTGGCTCAATTTATTTTAAATTCACTTCTTTCTTATGTAAAAGGTAAATTAGCTCATTGGAATTTTCTTCTGCATCTTAGCTTTTGGGATAAAGGACAATTAGCAACATACATATAGTTCCCAGGGGATGCTCCAGAGTCTACACACATTCAGCCCAATCTAGTTTCCTTTATATATCCAAAGTCTTGGACAAGGAAAATCATGCTGAGAACAATTGTCCCAAGGCCATGTACAATTCTAAGTTATGAAAGACAATGTGGTTATAGTCACTAATTGACTACTACAGTTCTTAAAATGAAGTATAGCCTTTATTTGGAATTAGCAGTCAGTAAGTATAATCTGAGGGCTTCCCTGGTGGTGCAGAGGTTAAAGTGTCTGCCTGCAATGTGGGAAACCTGGGTTCGATCCCTGGGTCGGGAAGATCCTCTGGAGAAGGAAATGGCAACCCACTCCAGTATTCTTGCCTGGAGAATCCCATGGACGGAGGAGCTTCGTGGGCTATAGTCCACGGGTTGCAAACAGACACGACTGAGCGACTTCACTTCACTTTAAGTATAATCTAGTAAATACAATTAAATCTTTTTGCTGGATAAACACCTTACAGGGCACTAGAGTCATCATTCTGAGCATCAATTTTCATCATCCAGGCTTTCCTTCATCTCCTTTATGGAGATGGGTGCCATGTTCCTTTGGCACGATCTTCAAGTCATGGCCTTCTTCTATTCAGATTTCCATGTATTTTGGTCAGATTCTCCTCTCCTCACTTCTGGACTACAGCAAAGGCTTTTGGATTCTAGATGCCTTCACCCCAGTGGCTCTTGCATACTGCTTTCAAATCAGCCTTCCTAAATCCCTGCTTGTATCAGCGTGTCGTCCTCCTCTTCAGCCAATTCCAACAGCCCTCTATTGCATATGGCATCAAAATAGAAACATTTCTGTCTGCCGTAATTCAACCCCACCCAACCTAGTTTCCAGCTACTCAGCTACACCTGGTTCATTCTGTCCTTTGTACCTATGGTCCTACTAGTCCACCCTCCCCTATATAAGTGGATGCCCCCAAACTGCTCTATCCAAATCCCACCCATTCTTCCAGGCTCAGCTCATATTCCACCTTCTTCCTAAAACCTTCTCCAGTTTTTCAGTTCTCTTTCCTTAGGAATGTTTATTGTACTTTGAGTCTCTACCACACCATTTAGAATATATTTATTTGTTCTCTGGGCTTCCCAGATGGCTCAGTGGTAAAGAATGCAGGAGGCTTGATTGGGTTCAGTCCCTGGGTCGGGAAGATCCCCTGGAGAAGGAAAAGGCAACACATTCCAGTATTCTTGCCTGGAGGATTCCATGGACAGAGGAGCCTGGCAGGGTGCAATCTGTGGGATCACAGAGTCGGACATGACTGAAGTGACTGAGCACACACACATGCTTGTTCTCTAGTCGGTTCATCAGTGTTCTTGGCATCCCTCCAGATGGACTGTAAGCAGTCTTTTTCTGCGTCAGGTCCCTCATCATCAAGCTTGTCATTAATATTGTCGTCTTGATCAAAAAGCAGTATTGGCCTGAGTCACCAAAACTACGATCCATCTGACATCCTAGGTATCTGCCAAGGATTTCAGAGACAACATTAGACTTTGGTTACCCAGAAAAACGTAAGTCCTCAAAGGCTGATTTGCTTTGGCAAGCAGAGACAGAAGGGATTCTCATTTCTTCCACCTCTCTGGTGCTCTGAGCAGGAAGACAGAGGAGAGCAGGCAGGGAGAGGAATGGAGGTCAGTGGAAAGAGGGCAAGTATCGCCAGAGAATATCCTTACCACTTGGCTCCTAGGATGGCTCCTCCCATCCCTACCCTCTGGTAGTCATAACTCTTGCCTCTGAATAAGGCTGAATCCCTACCAGCTCTCAGGCGTGTGGCAGATGCTTTAACACCATGAGCTCAGGACTCTAAAAATACCTGCCACTAGCAGGAACACGGGTGGGAGTGTGTGAGGTGTTTGGGGCTGAGTAGGTTGGCTGTTTGGCTTTTCTAAGGTAGGGCTTCAGAATGATGCACGCCACCCAAGCCTGTGGAGACTTGAACCTTTGATTTGGGGGGCTTGGAATTTCAACTTCTCTCTGTGGTGAGAGGGGAGCCAGGAAGCAGACTGCTCACAGCAGAAAATCACAAGAACTGGTGCTGTGGCTTCAAAAGCCATCACAAAGGGAGAGTGCGACAGTCAGGCTCTCTGAAACAGGAATGACCTTGTTTTGTTTCAGGGTTTGGTGTCCCAGTCCTTCTCGGCACCCTCATAAACCCCCGGCCTCTGTTGGACAGTGAAAGCAGCTCCTCCCCCTTTGGCAGCTGGCATTCCCTCACTCAGTCCCCCTCTCCCACCGTGGGCACAGCATCCACACGGTAGCCAGCACTGGTGCCTGCCCCTAAGCCACACACATGCCCCCAGGACCCTTTTTTTTCTCTCCAAGGACCAGTGGGGTTTAGTGGAGTCAAACAAGGGTGCAAATCCCAGCCCAATCACATCCTACTAGTTAGGTGTCCTCAGGCAAGTTACTTTATCTTCAGTGTCCTCCTCTGGAGACTAAGGATAAACACAGCAATCCTGTAGGGATGCTATGAGGATTAGCATCCTCATAAGTATAGGACACACTGCCCAATACAGCCCCCCTTCATCCCTGGCCTGAAACCGCCACCATCAAGTCTGGCCAGACAGCTCATTGAGCGGGCACCCTTGGAAATGCAGCAGCGGATATGGAAGTGGGAGACACAGGTTCCAGTCCCTCCTTTCACTGAGTCAATGACTAGGCAAAGGAAATTACATGCGAGAAAGATCTTTGCACAATACAAAGTGTTCTGCAAATATTAGTTGTTGCCATTGTCTCAGGGGGCCCATAAGCCCTGTCCTAGTAGCATTGCTCCTTTAATCCATTGGTTCTCCTCTTGGAAAGCAAGATGAGATATCTTGGCGGCTGCTGCTGCTTCTTCTTCTTTTTTTTTTTTTTTTTTTAGCTTGGCTTCTTGATGATGAGCTAGAGCCAAGGCAGAGGCAACCAGTGAGGAGGGGGAAGAGAGACGAAGGCCAGCAACATGTCCTGGTGGCTGGGGTCGGGCCCAAGGTGACGGGGACACTGGAGGAGCATCAAGGGGCACAGGGGAACTGCCAAAGATACCTCTAGCCTTGTAAACCATTTTCCTGGGGCTACGGCTGCCTGAGCAAGTCCCTCACCCCCTGCACGTGCTCTTAGGTGACTCAGGTATTTCTTCTCCCTAGAGAAGATATCTGGCATCTTTCTACACATGAGGTATGAGGTATGAATATCCTTCTGTTGGAGGCCGGCGGGGGAGGGTAGAAACGGAGAAAGGGAAAAAGTATATATCTGTAATCTTTGGAGGATGCCCAAGGAGGTCACAGGGAAAGTTTAAGACAAGTCTTTCTTCAGTGAGCTGCTGCTGCTGCTAAGCTGGACCATCCCATCTGCCTGTAAGATACAACCAGCTTCACACGCCAGGCTGACACAGAGAATGGCAAAGGAGGACGGAGAGACAAAGAGAAACTCACAGCAAGAGAAGCAGCAGTGGAGACAGAGAAACAACCAAACTAATGGCTAATTAACCATTAAGCTAACTGGCAGAAGATGGAAGCTCAGAAGCCCTAAGGAAGACATGATGTCATTCTGACTGCAGGCAGCTTCTGAGGGAACACTTAGTTCAGCCTCCATCCATTCGGTAATGTAACACACATGAGGGTGTTTTTCCAAGTGAGTGCAGAGGAAGAGAAATCCACAGTCTTGAGCGACACCTGCCCCCAGCCACGGCTGACCGCAGGATGCCTGGTCCAGAGGCTAGGGCAGAGGGTGTGCCTGGCGTGTAGGAGGAACCCAACTGGACAGGAGAAGATGCTTCCATGAAAATCTACAAAGAGGGGCTCAAAAATTAGAACTGAGCCTCCCTTCTACTACCTCCCCACCCCCAAACACCCAGTCCTGTTCGGCATTTTCCAGTGCTTTGAGACTGAGACAGGCGCGATATGATTTAGCTAAACCTGTAAGATGACAGACACTTAATGTTCTTTCAAGGAAGTTCCACCCTTCCCTTGGGGGTTGGGGGAGGCCTCCATCCTTCCTAGGCTGATGTCAAGAAGGCCTGTCAGTTTTCCCTGTCCCAGGTAACTTTGTGGGTTGGATGGACCACAGGGCTGGCCCAGTGTGGGGATTTACAGACTCTTCTAAGCCAGGCAGCACAGTGTGTGGAAAGAGCACCAACAAGGGAATTAGGAGACCTGAGTTGTAGGCCGGGCCCTGGGTGATCTTGGGCAAGTCACTTTCCCTCTCAGTCTGAGTTTCCTCTCTGTAAAACAAGGAAGTTGGGCTAGAGATGCTCTAAGGTCTCTTCCATCTCTGAATATTCTCTGATTCTTACACTCAAGGTAAGACAGTCCAGGGACAGAAAGGAAAACCTAGGTACTCAGCACAACGTCTGCAGTGCAGCTGAAGGGGGCATTCTTGAAGGCTCATGAGTCCAGGGGCTGAAACCCTGGGCCCCCGGGATCACATAAGGCTGGCTGCCTGGCATGCCACCTCCCCCTGTGCACAATCCCTCCCAGCCAGATATTGCCCGACTGGAGGAGAGAGCAGTGACAAAACGCGTGGGCTCTGAATTGAGGCTGAATGCTGGCCCTATCTCAGGGAAGGCAGGACAGTGAGATGGCGCAGTGCTGGGGCTCCAGGGTTGAAGACCAAAGCTCAGATCCACGTGCCTTGGGGCAAATTATTTCATCTCTCTAACTTTGGTCTCCTTATCTATAAAACAAGAACAGTAATAATAGTCCTAATTTCATGGGGCTGCTGAGAAGATCAAATAAGATAGTGCATGGAAAGTGCCTAGCCTGGGCTCTTTGTTTCTTCAATAAATAGAAGTTGCTGTTGTTGTTGTTATGATTATTGCTGACTCGCTGAAGGCTTTTTTTGATGTTCTTGTGAATCAGGAAATACTGGATTATAAATGTCGTGAGGGGGTGGCAGACACATAGATTGCCGACACCAAATGGGGCTTCAAGGCCCTACAGATGGCACTGGCATTTTGTTTGGTGTTGTAGTTTGTTTGTTTTTTGGCCATGCCTTATACCATGCAGGATCTTAGTTCCCCCACCAGGGACTGAGCTTGGGCCCCCTGCATTGCGAGCAGAGTCTTAACCACTGGACCACCAGGGAAGTCCCAGCACTGCCATTTTAGAGCCTGACAGCCTTCTCCTGCTGAACCTGTGGTCTAGGGCTGCCTCAGTTTGGGGACTTTTCTCTCTCTCCCCAAAAGAGAAGCCTTTGACAGTCACCTCCTAGTATGGGTTTTGGTACTCGTTCCTTGAGACATTTCAGGCCAGCCAGAGTATGGGGCAAAACTGCCTCCCCTGGGGTGCCTGTGCTAGCTGCTGTGCTCTGCCATCTCCTCAAAGACACGCCGGTCTCACCTGCCAGCTTGGGCTCTGGGCTTGCAGCAGCCTTGCTGGAGGCAGGGCCCCCATCCCGCTGCTCCCACACCCTACCCTGAGCCCCTTCAGAATCTGTACTCAGAGGGCTCGCCCATGAGCAGTGTCACAAGATTTCGTCCTCTTGAAAATATCATCTTCCCAAAAAAGCCTGTATTAAGCACTTATGTGCACGTGGTGCTGTACTGGGCTCCATCTCTTGTGAGTCACACTGTCACAGGCTCTGCCCTCTGGGAAGAGGTCCAGAATCTTTGGTGGACACTGTAAAATCCAGTTTGACTAAGTACTGGATGTTAGAAGGGAAGGAATCTTTGCAAAATTTTCCCCAAGGCCATTGGGCAGTGACCCTCTTCCACTCGTTTTCACCTTCCACTTTCTGGCTTCCTCCTCTCCTCTCCCCCTCTTCTCCTTTCCTAGACTCCCAAACATTTCCTTTTTCTTTCATCTAAATTTCAAGTGGACTTCTTTCCCCCTCTCTTAAATGTAAACGACTCTTTGGCTCAATGTGACATGATGTTAAACAAGCGATAGCATTAAATTCGAAAGGTTTTGAGGGTTTAAGAACACATTCATAAGTATATTTCTATTTTGGATTTTAAAAGGCATGTTTTAGAAATTCCAGTCTTACAACCTTACATTAAAGAAGTCCTAGCCAAACAGACATTGAAATAAGAGCCCTAGGAAAGGATGGAGACAGATACCTACTTTGACATTTAAAAGGAAATGTAGCAATGCCCCCCCGCCCCCCGCCCCCACCACCGCCTGGCAAAATGAGAGGGGCAAAAAAGATCACTATTTCCAAACAGTACCCTATGTTCCTGATCCTGGGGTCAGTTGTTCTCAAGAGCACTCCCGTATCGGTACTGAGCTCCCCATCTTCCTGACATCAAGTGCCTTGGACCAGTCTCTGAAGCCATTTTAAAACCTGTTCATTTTAATAACGAAGGAGTCAGGAATCTTGTACAGTTTAGAGCATTTCATCACCCTCCCCAGTTACTCAGCCCTTCTCTCTACATCACTCAGAAGAGAGGTCCTGTGGTCATTTGGGCTGTTTGCCCAATGGAAAGGGAGGGTTAACTTCACCTGACAGTGTCTGACCACAGGCTTGAGAAAAGGCCAGCTGTGGCTCTAGAGGAGTTGGTCTTTAGTGCCCAGTGCCTTTTGAGGTGTCTTTGCTGCCCATAACCCTGCCCCCTCTGCTCCCCCAGCACATGAAGCTGCCCTTGCCAGGTCCTTCCTCCCCCCATCTTCTGCACATTGAAATATTCCTGTCCTCTTGAGTTTCTGCCTTTTCTGATCTGAAAGTGAGCACAAATGGTCAGACAAGAATATCTGTACTTACTGACAAACTAATGAGATGGGGGCACCAAGACACTTTCCTTAGGCCTCAAACAAGTTGCTCTGCATCTTTACAAAGGCCCGCTGAAGACAATACCAACAGAATGAGTAACAGGCATTAGGTACACCAGACAAATAAAGAAGCTATCATTTGAGGGGTGCTCTTCCAAAAGAACTAGTTTTATCTGTTATGAAGTGCCGGCAGGTAACCCTATGTCAATTTCTTTAAAGGGGCTAATGGCTTTGTGCCAGAACCACTGCACACCACTCCTATTCCAAACCAGCCCTAATCTCAACTATACATTTTAATTTAAAATACAGCACTTTTCATTCTCTATGGATTTCCATCCTCCCCCCACCACCCCGCCTGCCCACTGCCAAGGCCTGAGGGCTTAGCCAAAGCAGGTTTGTGCAACCTATTGGCACTCACGAGGTAGAAGAGACCTCAAGATATGTGAAGTGCTTTGGGATCCATTCCACAGACCAGGACGGAGATCCCTCATACCTCCCTCTGCCCACAGGTGCCGCTGCTCCCGGCTCAGGGTCGAGGATGGGTTTGAACCGGCTTTTCCTGGCAGGAGCTGTCAGGCAAGGGCAAAGGGCATGAATGCAACCACTCCCTCCAGCCCTCAAAAAAAAAAAGTGGGGGGGTTGAGGTGGGAATTGGGCCACTGAGAGAGGCGAAAGGGGATGAGGACTTGCGGAGGGTCTTGGGCTCAGCAAGCGGCGACACAGCCACACGCTGGACATTTACAACCACATGAGAGATACCTCTGGCAAGACCCCCTCCCAGATCCCTCCCTTTCTGGACCTGACCGTCTGAATCACCTTGATCTTCTCGCCCTCGATTTCCACCGTCTTCTCCCTGAAGTCAACGCCGATGGTGGCTTCAGTCTTGTCCGGGAAGGTACCCCCGCAGAAGCGGAAGGTCAGGCAGGTTTTGCCCACGTTGGAGTCCCCGATCACGATGATTTTGAAGATGCGAATCTGCACGTACTGGTCCAGCGACGAGTCCAGCTCCAGGGAGGCCAGGCCAGCGGCCGAGGCGGGCTGCAGATTCCCATGGCCCAGGATGGGCTGCGCCATCTCCCCCGGACCAGACCGGGGCCCCAACCCCCCTCGAGGGCTCCACACAAAGAAAACGGCCACGTTAGTGCGCTCGAGGCGAGCGAGCTTTGTGCGTGTGTATGTGTGTGCGTACGTGTCTGTGAGTGTGTACCCGCGCGTGTATGCGTGCGCCGGCAACGTGTGTGCGCGCGCGCGCGCGTGAAGGGGGTGCTTCTCACCCCAGCCCCCCTCCTCCAGCGCACCCTCCTAGCAGCTCAGAGGCAGCGACACAAAAGCCAGGGAGGGGAGGAGAGATGGAGGAGAGCCGGCAAGCCTTCTCCTTGGGCCTGTGCCCTCAGGCTTGGGATCCTACGGCGCTCCCCAGGCCGCCTCTGCCGCCACCGCGCCTTTGCATAAACCCTCCCCTGCCGGGACCCCAGGGACACACCGGAGGGAAGAAGCCTAAGGAGGATAGGGTGGGTGGGGAGATCCGCACACGCCAGCTCGGGATGGTCTTCCTTTTTCCTTGCACCCATTTATTTTATAGCTTTCGGGCTCCCCACTCCCACTTTCTCAGAGCGCTCGGGGTCAGCGGGCTGGGAGCACAACTGGGGAGGACAAAGAAAGCTGCACCTTCGGGCGTCTCTAGAGCACTTTGGCCCTGGAGCGACACTACTCGGCGGGAGTGGGATGTGGGGCGCAGACACCTCTTTCACCTCTTCTGCGGCGGGCAGCTGCGCCCCGCCTCCGCGGCCCCCTCCCAAGCCTTAAGATAAAGGGATGCTCTGTCTTATTGAGAAAGCAGGTGCGCTCGCGCGCCCCAGGGAGCCGGGGAGGGCGCTGCCAAGACACACCATGGGTTGTGGGGCCCGCGCAGCTGAGAGGAGGAAGGCAGGGGCACGGGTGTGCGTGTGTAGGGCGAGTTACTGTTTCTGTCACAGACTTGCCAGATGTAGGGGGGCGCGTGCCAGGCGCCAACCGCCCCTCATCACACCACGAGCACCCATCCTCTGAATGTTCAGGAGAGTGGCTCCCATTGGCTGCTGCAGTCGGTTGTGTTTGGCTGGCCAATGGGGAAGGCCCGCCGCGGCAGAGGGCCGGTGTGTGGGCTAAGAGAAGGGGAAGCTAGTGCTGGCAGCTTCAGCAAAAGGGGACTTTGTTTCCGGGGCTAACCGTGACAGGTCCAGGTGGAGGGATCCTGAGACATGGCGTAAACCTCACAGTGTCTTGCACTTCTGGGCTCTCCATACAATCACAAATCCTTGCAGAATGGTGGAGTTTCAAAAGGAAGTGGAAACCCCTAGGAGCGTTCACCCCTCTGCAACTGAATGTAGAACAAAGTGGTTGGGTCTAATTTGCCAGAAGCCTAGATTATGCTTGGAAGATGATAAATGAACAGAACTTTTCTTACGGTATTAGGGGACAGCTTCCCAAGGCTTAATAAGCACTACACATCTCGGTCAAGACCAATTCCTTCTGCCAAAAGTGATTTGCAGGTTCAGAATTTGTTTGAAATCAACTCTACTGAGGTACAACTTACATACAATAAAATGTGCCCATTTACATTTCCTTTTAAGACTTTATCCCTCCTCCTAAAGATTTCATATGCTGAGGTATTAATGACACATACCAAGAGCACCGACTTTCGAGTTATTTGCTAATGCCATCAAGGTCAGGGATTCCAGCAGCACACGTGAGTTATCATCTTATTTGGGTGTGAGGTTGAGCTGCAGAAGAGACAACAGGACTAAATCCATTCCCGTCATAAGGAAAACAATTCAGAGCATCAGTGACGGATCTGTAAGCAAATTGGAATGTGACTGCTCAGCCATTTCCACGTTACTCAAAATGGCTGGGAAAATGGAGTCTTCTAGTTAGTAAACTTTTTAAGCTGAGTTAGCAGATATATTTATAGCTAACTCTTTTAGCACATATGTAGGTCACCCATTTCTAAAACCCTAGATTATACTATTCAATGTTAAAACCATTTCGAGAAAGACTTATTCTTCATTGACTAATCCAAGGTCATCATTATGAATACCTATTATTGTATAGTGTGAATAGCAATCCTCATTATATTTTGTTTTTGATTGGTTGATGTCTAAATAGCTTGCCAGATAATTCTCCTCTGTATTCGAAGCTAATGCTCCTGGTGATCATTATCTACAGAAGAGTAGCTATTTTAAAAAAAGAGAGAGAGATAACTATTAACTAGGCTTCCCAGGTGGTACAGTGGTAAAAGAATCCACCTGCCAATGCAGGAGACCTGGCATCCATCCCTGGGTCAGGAAGATCCCCTGGAGAAAGAAATGGCAACCCATTCCAGTATTCTTGCCTGGAAAATCCCATGGACAGAAAAGCCTAATGGGGTGCAGTCCATGGGGTCGCAAAGAGTCAGACACAACTGAGGATGCACGCGGGCGTGCACACACACACAAATATATCCAGGAGGTAAGAGTGAAAGTAAGTTTTGCTAATTATAGCCATAATTAATGCTATCTTTCTGAGAGATATAAAAAGTATTACATCCACATAAGATTATTTAGACGCATGCTTCCAGCAAAAACTTGTCACTGAGTCTGAGAGCTCTCATTATATTTGTAAGGTAGAAACATTGATTTCTGGGAATGTGGTATATCAAAATGGGCCCATGCCCTGATAAAAAGTCTGTGGAGTGAGATTTTGAGGAACTTTCACTTGTATTTTTGGAGTTACTCATATGTGTACATTGTTTTTGCCCCCCACCAAAATGATAAAATATCATTTTTTATTAAGAGATCAAGAAAAGTACCTCATTGCACTTATTGCAAAAGTATGAATAACTATGCTGTACAATGCCTTTTTAAAGATAATTTTATTTATTTTTGGCTGTGCTGGGCCTTCCTTGCTTCCTGGGCTTTTCTCTAGTTGTTGTGAGTGGGGGCTACACTCTAGTTGTGGTGCACAGGCTTCTTATGGCTGTGGCTTCTCTTGTGACAGAGCACGGCTCTAGGGCACGTGGGCTTCAGCAGTGCAGCAAATGGGCTCAGTGGTTGTGGCTCGTGGGCTCTAGAGCACAGGCTCAACAGTTGTGGCACACGGCTTAGTTGCTCCCGGCATGTGGGCTCTTCCTGGATCAGGGATCAAACCCCTGTCTGCTGCATTGGCAGGCAGACTCTACCACTGAGCCACCAGGGAAGCCCTGCACAATGTCTTTTTGGTGTTAATGTTGCATCATTAAATGACTGTCTTTCAAATACACTCAATTGTTTTCATAGGTACCTGATTGTCAAGATTTTGAGTGTTTTCCAAAGTTTCTTTCACCACCAGATAGGATTAACTTTGTATTTATTTATTTTTTTCAAGTTCTAACACATTTCTTTTATTGTCTTCTTAGTTATTCATAAAAAAGGAAGTATCAGCCAAAATTCACTGCTGCTAAGTTGCTTCAGTCGTGTCCAACTCTGTGCGACCCCATAGACAGCAGCCCACCAGGCTCCTCCGTCCCTGGAATTCTCCAGGCAAGAACACTAGAGTGGGTTGCCATTTCCTTCTCCAATGCATGAAAGTGGAAAGTGAAAGTGAAGTTGCTCAGTCACGTCCTGCTCTTCTCGACCCCATGGACTGCAGCCTATAAGGTTCCTCCATCCATGGGATTTTCCAGGCAAGAGTACTGGAGTGGGGTGCCATCACCTTCTCCAAGGATTAACTTTGTATTTAATCAATCCTTGTTCATTACTGACTTTTAGAAATAGTAATAAATGTCAATGTCTGCAAGGCCTTTAAATATGAAATAGAAATTTTTTACCTTATTGTGGAATTGATATTTTCAATATTTATCCCCCTCAAACAGCCCTACTTTAAAAGAAAACTATTACCTGCACTTCTGGACATTAATCTATTCTTAATGAGTATGGGGACCCTGAATCATTTTCTCCCAATAAATATTGTTTCCTGGGTTAAATTTCCTAAAATGACATTGTAATTTCATTCTCGATCCCTAATTCCACTAAAAATAATAACTTCATCACCTACAATATTAGGGCCAAACTTTTTTGCCTGTTTGAATCTGGCCCCACCACATTCACCTATCCTTATTTACTTCCTAGTATGTACTCAAGCCATTGTCCCATGAAAATGTGGTGGGTTTTGTTTTATTCTTCCAAGCATTTTAAACAACATGGTGCTTCCTCTAAGATACTTTACAAATATTAGCTCATTTAATCTTCACAACAACCCTATGGGATTGGTAGATGAGGAAAGTGAGGCATAAGTGACTTGCCCCAAGTGGCAGAGCCAGGATTCAGCCTGGAGCAGACTGGATCCAAATTCAATGATGCTTAACCACTGAAAATATTAATTTTGGTCCAAAGTATTCACCATCTGAAACATCATTTCTTCTCCTCCACTGTCTATGTTAATTTTACTATTCATTCTTCAAGACAGAGCTCAAGTAACACTTTTTACATGAAGTCCTTCCTTAGCTATTCCATCCCGTACTATTTTCTCTTGCTCTGGCACTACATCAGATGTTATTATTTAAATGACCAATATCTCTCATCTCTCAACTAGACAGTGACCACTTCCTATACTTTTCATATCCCCCAGAGCTCCTTTCATGGCACAGTCCAAGTGGCAAGTGCTCAATAAATACTTGTTAAATGAACATGTAACTCAAGGGAGTAGGTAGGGAGGCTCAAGAGGTCAGGAAGATATATATATAGAGAGAGAGAGCTGGTTTAAGTTGTACAGCAGAAACTAACAACACTGTAAAGCAATATTTGCAGCACATTATATTCCAGTGTTATATATTTATATAATAAATTTAATTTATTGTATTTATTTATAATATTTCATTATTAAATTCATTATATTTATTTATATCATAGAGCAATTATATTTCCAATTATATGCCAATTAAAAATATGTAACTCAAAACTTTGAAAAAGGCGTATGTTTTGCATACTGCTAAAAATATTGTTTACATTTGTATTTTTACATTTGGTGGAGTCAAAAACACCTATTTACACTCAGTCCCTCATCCTGCTCCTCCCATAATTTTTAAAATCCGGCTTAGGATTTCTCTCACAGAAAGTTTGTGAAACACGAACTCTTTGCCAGCATCCTGCTCTCAAGCACGGAAGCCATAAGAGCAGGAGACTATCCGCAGCACCTGGGACAGCGTCTAAGACACAGAACTGCACGACGACAGATTTGGGAAAGAGAGCCCGTAATGATTCCTCCTCCAGGAAACAGGGGCTGGGTGGGAAAGCGCCAGCAACTTGTAAAAGAAGGAAGTCCCCTCCGAATCTGCATAGCCAGGTGCCCCGGCCGGACCTCCGGAAAAACTGGAAGTGGACTACCGTCAGAGAATCCGGAAGGCGTAGGACCTAGTAATCAGTGGCTTAAACATAAGAACAAACTGTGCTGGGGCCACGCTTTGTGAGGTGCCGTTACAGGTTCCCGCCCTCGACGCAGCGGCAGCACCGGCCACCACCTCCCAGCAAAGCGGCTTCACCGGCCCTCCTCAGACAGCTTTCTGAGCTCGCTTAGCGGAACACGGTGGCCCCAGCCCTTGGAAACTTGCAAGCAACTCCGCCTGGGGGCTTGCCAAGTGTTTGGACAGCTAGACGCCTGCGCCCAGCTTCTCCCCGTGCGGGCCAATTGCAATGCTGCGCCGAGCGCCACGCCTGCGCAGTAAGCCTCCAGTCGCGCGTCCCCTTCTCCAGCTCTGGCAGGCCGGCTTAGCTGTCCAATGCACACCCGGGGCTGGGAGGAGGAGCCTGCGTAGAGTGCGTGTGAAGGGAGCTGGGGGAGCGGGTCAGGGCCCAGGGTGTTTGACCCGTTGGTACGTGCGTAAGAAGAAAGGAGAGGAGGAGGAGGTCCAGGGTAGCGGTTGCCGAAATGTTCCGGTGTGGAGGCCTGGCAGCGGGTGCTTTGAAGCAGAAGCTGGCGCCCTTGGTGCGGACAGTGTGCGTCCGAGGCCCGAGGCAGAGGAACCGTCTCCCAGGTGACTGACCCATCCCGGGCAACCCCCACCTTGAAGAAGGGCCTGGGTTCCACAGGCTCCCTATGCCGCTCAGGGCTCCCCCCACCCTACCCTCATCCCTGGGGGAAAAAACTAAACACACTCACGATCGATCCTGTGAATTCCGAATTGGCGGGATCCAAACTGTGAGTTTCGCAAGCCGTGCCGACCTGACCTTCAAAGGATCTGAGCCCGGTAGTCGGCTTGAGGCCTCTTCCTGTGAGGGTTTGCTGTTCAGGGATAACAGAAGAGCTGGCTGTCTTGTATTGTCCAGTGCCACCTCCTGGCCACCCCCAGTTCGCCTTCTTGGAGCAATGAGGTCAAGTAGACTTTGTCATTTATTGATTGTGAGACTTGAAGCAGGACACAAGCCCTACGTCTCAATTCTTTCTGTAAATGAGCATGTAACCTGCTTACCTTCCAAACCCCAGATGAGATTCACAGATTTGAGTCCCTTGGGAAACAGAAATAGTGCAATGCAAGTAAGAAGTCTGTCCGCTGTGCGCCAGCCACCAGAAAGAGTTGGCCCAGAATTAATTTGAGTTGAGTTGGCCTGGTCAGTGTAATTCTTGATGGTCCCTAATGTTTCAAAGAAACAGTTTGCAGAACACATTGTATTTGCCCCCCGCCCATGAACTTGTTTTAGCAAATTTTAGAGCTGGAAGGGATTTCATGGTAAAATTCAACCCGCTCATTTTATAGATAATAAACCGAGGCACAGAGAGGTGAAATTACTTGCTCAAGGTCATATTCCTAATTAATAGGTAGAGCAGAGGATAGTTTGCCTGTCTCTAGGTCCCTAATCTTCTCGCCCCAACTCCACACTGTTTGCTAAAGTTTGATCTCAAAAGGTTAAGGATAAATCTGGTTTCCCTTTAAGCCCATTGGGCATCAGATATCCTTGAATTTATCTAAACATGTCTTGAACCTGCCAATTTTCAGCCTGCACAACTTCAAGGGGGTAAAGAATTATCCACCAGTACAGGGTGCTTGGTTTTGTTGGGGTTTTTTTTCATCAATAATCTTTGAATGGTCACCCAAGGATATTCATATTAGCAGTGTCAATATAGAACTGCCTTAAGGCCTTTTCAACATGGAACTGCTTGCTGGGTGCTTTTTAAAAAGTGGAAAATATTTCCCTTAGATTGTGAGAGCTTTATAAATGTACATTTGAATAGTTTTTCCAGTTGCTATCCCTCAAGAAATAGTTTCCTGATGGGTGTACCTTAGGTTTGTCCTAAGGCATGTTGCTCTTGAAACTTAACACTTCTGCCTTTGCAGAAGTTTGAAAAACTAGATTAGGTTTGGAAAACTAACATCCTGTCTATGATGTCATCTGTATGGGTTTTGTGCATTGAATTGAGGATGCTGTATGTAAGTTGGACAGAAATTTACACAGAAATTTAGGTAAGCTGACGACTTTCATCCACACTGGGCTTTCAAACTTTGTGTACTTACTTTGCCTAAAACTCACAACTTTTGCCAGCATTCTGAAGTCTAAACAAACGTTCTCATCAATTAAGTGTGGATTTGCAAAGGTGAATTGATTTAAGAGACGTTTGAGATGGTTGGTGATATTAGAACTACTGAAATATACTCACTAAAAGTGTTCTTTTCCATTGCATGACTTTGTTTTAAGGCAGTCTGCTGTAGAGTATATTCTGACTTCTTGACAGATCCATCCATCTCTTTATATACAGTTATTTGTCCTTTGGCCAAGCACCAGAGGATAACCTTATTATCTTTAGCAATGGGTGGGGGTGGGGTTACAATTTCAAAAAGAAATGATTCTGTTGTTTTAGGAACCAGCCTTGTTTTGTGGCTTGATGACTAATTGCTCTTAATCTGAATTATTTCACCCATAGTATCCATAGTTCACCATATGTTTTTACATACATCAGGGAGAGGCATGTTTGTAGATAGGCCATTTCCCCTTCCTGTTTTCCCCTCCCTCCCCACTAGTTCTTTGCCAGGGTTATAGCAAACTTTAAACCTACTTTGGAACATCTCATCCATACCTGTCACTATTGTAGAGTTCATTTGCATTATATGTTGCCTTTTGCCTTAAAACGATAATTGCTACTATCTGGTTATTTACTATATTTGGATGCTCTGCCTCTTTCCAGAAATGATTGAAGGTAATTTATAGTAACCATTTTGTGTCGGCATTCAGAATTGAGGAGCATATGGGTTAGATAGGTAATAGATGTTTTCTGTTCTGTAGTTTTTTATTTCGTTATCAAACATTGTGCCACCGATGTGATCAAACTCGTCACTGACCCCTGACCTGAGGGTCAGATGTTTGAACATTTTGCTCTGTTCAGAACCTTTTTCACTGTCTTAAAAAAGAAACTGAATTCCTTGTGGGCAACGATCCAGACTTCCTGGACACTGCCAAATGACACTTTCTTGAAGCTTAGAAGACAAGCCTTTACCCACTCCTTTTGCTGGGACAGAACTTTCCAGAAGAAAATTTTAGCAAGTCAACCTTTTCTTCTAGACGTTTGCTAATATTTTAAGGGAGTTGCTGTATATTGTAACTTTCGTGTTTCCAAAACTTGCCTGGTCGAATAAGTTAAAGTAGAGGGCCAGCCAACCCCAACTGTACCAAATGAGAATCTTTGGAAGAGAGTCGTGGGAATTTATATTTAACAAGGCTGCTGATGTAATTCGAATGATAGGGAAAGTTTGGAAGCTGCTATTCTGAATGAATAATGACTCCCTTCTGTGCCACTGACCTAAAGATTAAAAAGCCAAACTGAGCAACCTTGAATCTCTTGTGATTTGCGTCAAGCCCATTTTTCTGGTATTCAGAATAGTTACAGCCATTCTCCCCTCCTAAACTAGGCACTACCCGAGGACACAAATTGTGTCACATTTAGTTTTGTGTCCTCAGCATTTTGTACAGTCTGGTACATGGTAAGTTCTCAGTGACTGAACCCTAGTACTATGAAGGACTGAACTTTGCAGAATACAGTTAGATTTTTTGTGTGTCATCAAAATCATTTTTCTTCGCCTTTCTTCGGAGTGTTTCATACAAGAGGCATTTAGCTGCAATGGACACATCACCTAGGCTTGTCCGATCTTGTGTTTTAGACATGTCAGAAGAATAAGTTTGATGTTCAGAAAACAAGATTCAAGACAATATTAGACCTCCTAACCACTTGAAATTTCTGGGTGCCTCAATTGTATGGATGTATTTGTGGAAAAGGGCTTCTGGGTGTATGGAAAAATAGGAGATTATGAAACCTACAGCAGTGAATTTGTTGATTTAGGTACTATTCTAACGCTAGCCTGTGGTATTCAAAACTTCTTTGCAAAAATTTCTTCAAAATGTTCAGTCCTTATCAGTAGAACTGGGATGAATTTCTATTTCTTTATCTTATTCATTAATTCATGAAACATTTATTGAGCAAACTCCTACAGGAATTGAATCCTTGAATGATATAATGAATATAGACTATAATATTGTATTATAGTATCAGACTTGCTAAGAAACTAGATCTTAATTATTTCAACAACTACAAAGAAATGATAATTATATGACATGGTAGAGGGTCTAATTATCGCCAAAATGGCAATCATATTATTATGTATAAATGATCAGTTTAAAAAAATCATAAGTGTGAGGAAGAACGCTCTACTTTGGTACATGTGGTCTGACTACAGAAAATTTAAAATAAGTAGATTGGTGCAATGAGAAGGCAAGGAGTAAAGGGGCTTTCCCACATTAGTAAGACAAGTGAAAAGGCATATTTCAGTCTTTATATAAGATTTCCTAAAATTCTGAGGCTGTGGTAGGAAAGGTGTGGGAATAATTTTATAGGTAAAAGAAAATTGGAGGGAAATATGAATATCCATAACATATTATCACCTTTTACAAAATTAAAGTCACTAGATATATAAAAAGTTGGTTTGTTAATGACTGTATTGTGTTATATTTCTTTCCAAGCAGTAGTGTAATTGTAAACCCATTTCCTTTTTTTAAAAGTCAATTTGCTTTTAAATGTCTTTTTTTTTTTTTTTTGCAAATTGAGGCAAAAACTGCTGAACTTAAATTATTATATTAAAGTTGTTATGGTTTTTAGATTTAGGATCTTCTAGAGGGATAAATGGAATTGTAAAAACATTTATTTTCAGTTAAAAAAAAAACTTGGGATGGAGGTAAGAGACAACTAAATTCATTGTACTGTATCTAACCATGTGGGACTTTTTCTACCCAGTTTCATTTTCTAAGCCCTGAGATTTGTCAGTTTCTATTTCTGATGCTTCATCATTTTTATGGACTCTGAAAATCAAAAGCTTGCCCAGTTTGAGATAAGCTTCTCAACCCTTGCCCATGGTTTTATTTTCATGATTTGTTGTTGTTCCCAAATATAAGCCATTTTATTTCATTCAGTGATGAAAGATTCTAAAACAGGTAAGAAATAAAAACAGTAGAGAAAAAGACATTTCCAGTTCTAAGAATATAGATCCATAGTTTCTTATCTATAACTTAGAAATGAAAATAGGACTAAAAAACTCAAGTTTTTAGAACTCATTTGTCAAGTTTTTGTAACCTGAACTGAAGAGAAGTTAACTTAGAATCTTTTGTTTATTCTCTTAATTGTGATCAGTCATAGAAACATTAATGCATGTGACTAGGTTGCTGCCCCTTATTGTGCTGGGTGTTACTTACTATATGGTATATGCATTATATACTTACCACCTAATAATTCTAAGTTCTGGGATGCCCATGTTCCCAAGGATTTCAGGTAAGAGAATGCAGCTGCGTTTTGGACATGTTTATACCCCTCTGAGCCCTGTAATTGTGAAAGCTGGGGAAAAGCTCCCTATTTTGAATTTCTGCAAGTACATATGGACCAGCTACCGGCGCTGTTCTGTTTGTCTTTTAAAGCTTGGTCAGATCAGAACATAGCTACTTGCCTCTAGACCAGTGATTCTCGAAGTGTAGACTGGCAGCATCAGTATCACCTGGGAACTCATTAGAAATGCTGTTTCTTGAGCCCTATCCCAGATCCTCCAGCTCAGAGACTCTGGGGTGGGGGTGGTGTAGGTCTGGCCTTCCATGCTTTAATAAACCCTCTGGGGGACTCTGATGCCCACCCACTCAAGTTTTAGAACCACTGCTGTAGATCAGGATTGGCAAACTACAGCCCACAGGCCAAACCCACATGCTTTCCTATGCCCCTTGAGCTAAAATTGGTTTTTACATTTTTAAGATGGCTCAAGAAAATTTTTAATAGATGATTTTTTGAAAATTATTTAAAATTCACATTTCAGTGTCCACTAACAAAGTTTCGTTGGGACACAATCACACCCATTTATTTTTATGTTGTGGTTGCTTTGGCACAACATCAGCAGAATTAAGTAGTTATAGCAGAGACTGTGTGGCCTGCAAAGCTGAAAATAGTTTCTATCTGGTTCTTTACAGAAAAAATTTGCAAACCCCTGTTCTAGGTCAGTAGTCAACATGAAGACTGTCACAAGCAGGGAAGGTGCTGGGACCTTCTTCCTTCATTTGAAAATGCCAGCATCCTCCTGGATAAAGACTATGAAACTCTGACATTTCCATGTGTGAGCATTGTTATGATCCTCAGATTCTTAATAGCCATTCTGAGTTTCTACATCAACATAATCTTTGTATTATTTTGGAGGACTAAGAGCCAAGTAGCCAGTGGATATTTTAAATTTTGTCATTCTAAAAAATATAATCCAAAATTCTTCAGTTCTTTGGGGGAGATAAATTTACCTAATTTTTTTTTCTGGTTTTCTTCTGAGATTTAGCATTTCAGTCTTCCAGGACACATTACCTTTCCCACAAGGCTAAAGTCTATTCTGGTTAGATTGTGTTGCTGGAGTCTATTTGTGCAAGGTTTGAGCCAGCCATTTAAATTACTCCTTAAATGATTGTTAGAGTGTCCCAGGTAGCCTGTAGTTAACTTGTCATATCTGTCTATTCAGTCGTCTCTCCATGTTTGCTTCATTTACGGTGAAGATGTGAAGAGAGAAGTATTTGATGAACTGCCCGTGTTTTTCATTACCTATTCTGGAAGCGATAAATTCCTCCCTGGACAGCATTAAATTATACTTGTAAAACTCCAACAACTTTAGAGTGTACATTCTGATATCTGTTGTATTTGTGTGTACAGTTTTAAGTTTTTTTTTTTTCCCCTTGGCCATTTAACAGTGAATATGACACAGCCCAATGTGCATTTAAGTCTTTACTTGTGCAATGCATTGACGTTTAGTCATAAACATGTATTAACTATTTTATTTTTGTATGTGTGTGTGTCTTAATAAATTGTGTTCCTTAGGCAACTTGTTCCAGCGATGGCATGTTCCTCTAGAACTCCAGATGACAAGACAAATGGCTAGCTCTGGTCCATCAGGGGGCAAAATCGATAATTCTGTATTAGTCCTTATTGTGGGCTTATCAACAATAGGAGCTGGTGCATATGTAAGTAGAAAAGCAGCTTGTGTAAAGAAGCTGCCAAACAGCTCCCATTAATAGACTCAGTACTACTCTGCTTTAAGACTTTTACAACTAATTCTCCTTTCTCTTTTTGGAAGAATTTCCAAAGAGCCTTCTTTAGAGTGCCTACTGTCTAATAGTCTGTGAGAACCAATTTGGGAATGACTGAAATTTCATCTCTCGTTAATCTTTGCTCTTTGCACTTGTCTTTTTTACTCTTTACTTGAAAGCTTCTGCGTTTCCTTAGATTTGACTAATCTATGAAATTGTACGTTTTCTCTTGGATATAATGCACTAACCTATGAATAAGGTCAAAATTCATTGCAGCTCCTTAGCACAATATTTGATTTTGACCCATTTGCCAAATATTGTATTTTTCCTTGGCTTGGGATAATAACCATTTAAAAACAATAACTTTCAGTTCAGCATTCCTGAAAGGAAAACTTATCCAGGAACCTCATCCAAAGACTAAATTATAGAATTAAGTCTAGTATCTCCAGGTTTAGGATGGAGTTTGTGTGAGGTGAGAAATGTGCTTAAAACTGTTATATAGTACTACCACAATAATATCCCCTTAAATGAACTGTGATCAGCTTAGCTGGTGACAGAGGAATTATTCTGTGGGCATTTTTTTTTAACTTGGCAGAGTTTACTGTGACTAAGCAGATCAGTCTAAAGCTGGATCATGTAAGGTTGAGTGAACCAACTTAGATAACACCTAGTAACGCCCTTGATTGAAAGAAGCTGTTTATTTTACGTATTGAGAGCAAATGGTTGGACAACATTACAATTTTAGTTCTTTCTACATTGGTAAGAGGGTGAACTTATCTTTGTTACTCAATCACTGTGTTTAAAAAAGGAGGGGACATGAAAATTATTTGAAGTCACTTAGATGATCATTCTCTGACCTAACTCCAAACGCACAAGGAAAGTAGATAGCTCTTGCCAGCTGTGAGTTGAATCAGAGTAAGAACTAGGTGAGCTCTGTCTGGTGACAGACTTTGAGGAAATATACATTCTCCTCCAATCCTGGAACAGCATTTGTTTTTCTTTTTAGCACAGGGTAACCAAAAACACTTCCCTGCGTTTATATTGAATGTTTCTTCATTAATACTTAGTGCTTTTTCTATTTTCCTTTGTTTCTTTCTTGGCCTTATCTTTACCTACAGTTGTGCAGTGTCATCATCTAGGACCCCCTTCTAGATCACTAGCGTCTACAGGTGCTTCTGGGAAAGATGGCAGCAGCCTAGTATACTTCTTAATTGTAGGAGCAACAGTCACTGGGGCAGGAGTTTATTATGTAAGATACTTACACTCAAATATATTTTGGGGGTAGGGTGGGTGAAACCATGGCACTAATGAAAACTTGATCCATTAGAACATGATGAAACATTCACGGCATGTGCTTTCTAGGTATTTATTAAAGGGACATTGTCAGTCACTAAGGAGTCCTCAAATCTCATTCTTCAAACTCTTAAAGTCTTACTGGAAATATCTAAAGCCATACATTTAATGATTGCTATAAATCCTTGTCATCAACCCTGTCTTTGAAACTTTTGCCAATTTCATAATTCTCTTTTTATGATGCTAAATTATATTGTGCTTTAGTGCTGCATATCTAACAAGATAGTCTCAAAGAGTAAACATTGAGTAAGCAAGTAAAGGTGACTTGAACACCATCCATTTTGAATTATTTTAGGTAAAATATAATTTCTGTGTTTTGTGGGAAACAGCAAATTAACCCTACTTTTGTTGTGAAAGGGCATTTTATTGAATGCTTCTGAGGAGGTCCAAAAAGCCATAGAAGTTACAGTGTTCTCCACACTCACCCCCAGCCTCTATTTCAGCTAAATTCATTTGGCAGTGTCCCTTTTGTAATCTGTATGTAATTTGGTCAAACTAGTGGCTGAAGTGGTATAAGCTAATGCATTTGTGTCAACTGCTTTCTTAAATGCCTCTCCTTCATTACTTAGACACTACCCTCTAAACCTTAACTTTTCCATTTCATAGCTCTCTCAACTTTTCCCATCAGTTCCACCCCATTCATTCAGAAACAGATTTAAAGTGTTCGTATCTGATATGTTTGTAACATTTGAAACCCATTAAACCTCTGGTTCATGTTGCTGTACCAGAGTTGGATGGCCTCCACAGAGCTGGCCAGGCGAATCTCTTAATGCCAGGCCACAGAACAGGGCCACTCATACTGTTGCTTCCTCTTGTCTTAGAAATGTCTGTGAAGCACAAGTTCCTCTCAAGCAATTCAGTTAAATGCCTCATTGCCCTCTGTGTTTATCCAACACTGGTAATAATAAAGCTGCTGTATTATGGTGCTTTTAGGTTAAATGATAAGCTTTTGTCTACCTACAACTTATCAAACTATTGTGTTTTGTTTTAGATTACATTTTAAATCATTTAAAACATGATCTGAGGTGACTTAGATTTGTCAGTGAGCAGAGAAGCCTGGTGGGCTACATACAGTCCATGGGGTTGCAAAGAGGCGGACACTGCTGAGTGTGCATGCACACACACACACACACACACACAGAGCCAAAGTGGCCTTTAGAATATTTGATGAGATTTAATATTTGAGCCAGTGTTCAACTGATAGGACCACATTGCCTCACTCAGAAAATGAACTGTTAGCTTTCATATTCCTTTAAGTGGAATAGATGCCATTATATTCATCTGTTTAGAACAGTTGTCTGCTAACGAATGTCAGAATTTTGTAGGTTTTTTTAACCTGACGTGTATTCATGTCACTGACTGGAAATCTGCAAACTGGGGAGACAGAGACACTTGGGGGAAAAGTTAATTTTTATATAATAGGTCTGTAACTTATTTTTATATCAGAACATTTACTTAAAAGCTAAATATATAAATATATGACAAACCTCTTTCTTGTTCTTTCCCCAGTAAACCTCAAGGTATTTCTTGGTCTCCTCTTCCCTGATGTGTGAAGCCAATAGGAGGTGTGAGAGGGCCTAGGCTATTATTGGATATCTGTCTCAGTGTGAACATGACCCCAGTTTATTTCTCTGTTCACTCACAGTGATCAGCTTAAGCCATCTTTTTAGGTAGAAATCCCTTTCTTAAAATAAATATTTTTTCAAGGAATGAGTTAATGCTGGACTTGTATATAATATCTTCTGCCAAGATTTAAAAAAAAAAAAACCTCTTCCTGAAATTAGTGTTACTTGAATTCAGTTTATGAATTTAGTGGTAAATTCAAGGAATAACCATTATCTTTTAACATACAGCACTTAATTTTCTAATCCATTCATGTTGTATATTAGATGTTTCCAGGCTGATGAATGTCAAGTGCAAATCTGAGTTCAGGTTCCTTAATGCAGTTCATTGCCTAGTGGATTGCTCTGTAAGAGGCTCATATTATTCTTAAAACATGTTTTTATGCTACTCCCTCTGATTATCCGTACTTTTTCCTCCAATTAATTAATAATGTGGGATTTCAGCTGACATATGGTCACTTAAATTTCTGTCTTGTTGACCCTGTGGGTTACAAAAAGAGCAAAAGTGCTATAATGAAAACAAGTTGTTCTTCCCTACTGCTTTTAAAAAGATCTTCAATAAATTCTGATGCTGAATTAAAAAAAGAAAACTAGTCAATTCTAATGCTGTGTAAAAAAAAACCTAGCCCTTCAGTTTGAAAGGATAGAGAAGATAGTATATTTTAAATACAGTAGTTGTTTAAGTGAGATGTTTGCCCATTAAGTATCTGAGTGTCATTAAAGAATAGGCCTTTGAGGAAAAGATGAGTTACTCTATGAGACTAGGCTTGCTGGTGGTCATGCTTCAGGATGTCATCTAAGTTCTGTGATACTTACATAACTTGGGACAAGAGAACTTACGGCCCAGCTTCCTACCCAGGACTCTATAGGTTGGTTTCACAGCTAGTATCCAGCAGAGCCTAAAACCTCTTTATAACGTTTAGCTCTTCCTAGCACTTTATTCTTTCAGTATAAAGTACTTTTCTTTTTTCTTCAGCTGTACCTTCAGAATTAAACATAAGGACAATTCTTCACATAGAGCCTAAGGAAATCTGAAACTGGAACATTTTCATCTGCTTACCTGTATTCTTTCCACACCAAGTGTGTACACACTAAATATTTTTTTTTTTATTTCTTAAGAAAATATTTTTGCCTTAGTGATTCTAACACAGAAGAACTAACTTCATATAGACAAAAGCTTCTCATTTAATTGAAAGATAATGAATGTTACTTATGATGTGTGCTAGCTAGCTGTATGATGAAATAAATTTTCTCCGTGTTTGGGTCTACAGGCCTACAAGACATTAAAAGATGACAAAAAAAGATACAATGAAAGAATTTCAGGGTTAGGGCTGACACCAGAAGAGAAACAGAAAAGAGCCACATCATCTGGTGAGTATGATTTGAGACTCAATATATAAAGCGAAAATTATAGACAATTTGCTGTATTTTGCAGGTATCTTGTTGACATGATGATACTGTGAGATTGTAAACTTCCAGAAACTATGGTATTACAAGTGTTTGACTGTAATTTAGGTTTGAGAATAAACTTAGTGATTAGTGATTGGTTGTTTTCTTTATATTAAACTCTTAAAAGGCAAGCTTTAAATTAAAAAATGCAAGCTTGGCAAATATACTTATTGGAAAAGAGATGAAAGCCTTTTTTTCCCCCAATGAGGATATTCTTTTGGTCTGTTTTGTTCCCCTTGTGAGTCTTTGGAGTTTGGAGTTGTTCACGATGTGTTTGTTTGCCTAAAGCATGTAGCGCTAGCCATCATTTCCATCCCACACTTCTGGCTTGATTTCTCAGGAATGTTTTAATCCTTTAATAAACCCCACAATTCCAGGTAGGCCATTTCCACTGCTTTCCTCCATAACACCTCCGTATTCTTGAACATTGTTTAGTAATCCCCAATTGATCTGCTCAGTTTTCCCCCATTATTACTAACAAAAGGTGAAACTGAACTTGATATTTTCCTGTTGGCCATTAAGAAATTAAATGGGCAGGGCAGAAGCCTTCAAATCTATACTCTCTAGTATATTTGAGAAATAGCTAAGCATTGAAGCTAGGTTCTAGTTCTGAGAGGCTTAGTGAGTCAACGACCTTGGCCACATCATTCACCTCTTTTTTTGAATATTCTTCACTTATCAAAGGGATGCTTCCTGTTGCTGTCATTTCAGAAGATGTGACGTTTGTTAAGATTAATGTAGTTGCAGTGTTTTGCTAGCTTTTTATATAAAGGATTGAGTCAAGTTCAAGGTGATTTTTTTTTAATAGTGGCAAGGAGTCATCTGAGACTTACAAAATATTCTCCTTGTCTGATCTTTTGCTTATAGCTCTGGAAGGAGAGCCACAACCCCAAGTTAGGATACCAAGTCATGTTCCATTCCTGCTCATCGGTGGAGGCACTGCTGCTTTTGCTGCAGCCAGATCCATCCGGGCTCGGGATCCTGGAGCCAGGGTAAGGCACACACTGTCTTGCTTGACATGTCTTGCTTGACTGTCTTGCTTGTGTGGTCCACAAGCACTTAGCCAACGTGAGCACTTTGACATTTGCCTCTTAAACAAGTTGGCTGTGATAAGTATCATTATTTTGTGTCCAAAGGTACTGATTGTATCTGAAGATCCTGAGCTGCCTTACATGAGACCTCCTCTTTCAAAAGAACTATGGTTTTCAGATGACCCGAATGTCACAAAGACACTACGATTCAAACAATGGAATGGAAAAGAGCGAAGGTCTGTTCACTTATGTAAAATGGGCCCAACCAGCAACTTCAGCTGGTTGTACTGTCTCTTCAGCACAGAGAGTAAGACAGGATTTAGCAGGAACTGCACACAGCACATAAGACAGGTGACTTGGCAACACTCCAGAGTCCACTGTAGTACACACTTAGAGCGAGTTTATAGCTTAGAGTGAACACCAGGCTGTAGTGGCAAGAGTCCTGGATTCTGTTAACCAGTGCTACCAATAACTGAAGTTATAATGTTGGCCTCTGAAGTACTCATGCCTCTGTTCCCAGGACCTTGTGTTAGACTTCGAAGAGCAGCTTAGCCTGTGTTGTCATGTCTTCACACTTGCCTAGGCATGTCCCATAAAAGCAGAACAAAAGACACTGTTCCATGGCACTTTCTTTGACGCCCCAGGAGACATTCAGAATTGCAGGGATACAGTGGGAACGCTAAGGAAGAAACTCTTTATTAAAATCTTTGCATGAGAGACTTAGGAACAGATCAAGAAGTCCCTTCCTTTAAAAGGCTCCTTGGATCTCCTGAGTCCAGTACCATGTTCTTGGGTATCAGTTTTTTTCCTCGTTAATGGATCCCTTTGACACTGGACTAAATTTTATAGATCAACCTGCCTCCCTCACTCATATCATGTCTGTTATCAAGCAGGATGCATACTTCCCATTACGTGTGTATGCTTAATCACTTAGTTGTGTCCAACTCTTTGCAACCCCTTGGACTATAGTCTCCTCTGTCCATGGGATCCAGGCAAGAGTACTGGAGTGGGTTGCCATTTACTCCTCTAGGGGATCTTCTTGACCCAGGGATTGAACCCACGTTTCTTGCATCTCCTGCACTGGCAGGTGGATTCTTTACCACTGAGCCACCTGGGAAGCCCTCCAATTAGGTTGTTGTGCTCAGTCACATCTGACTCTGTACGATCCCATAAACTGTAGCACCCCCCTCAGCTCCTCTATCCATGGGATTCTCCAGGTTACCCATCCCTTAATTAATCCCTCATAGACGGTATCTGCTGTTTGGGGTGAGATCATCTCAGGAGCTAGACCAAGTTGTCCAGTGATCAGTGCCATCCTGGACAGCTTGTGTGGGTGGATGTGAGTACCAGCTCCTCAGCCACTCCTCTAGTCCTGACTTTGAAAGGAACCTAAATGCAAAGCACGATTTCTCAACCTCGGAACTATTGACATTAAGGGTTGGATAATTTTTTGCTTTAGGGGCCCTGGTCTGCATACTGTTTCACAGCATCCCTGGCTTCTACCCCCTAGATGCCAGAACCATCCCTCCTGCAAAGCTGTTGGAGCCAAGAATGTATCCAGATGGTTCCCATGACCCAGATTTAGTACCCTTGGGCACCGACTTGAGAAAATATTCCTGAAAGCTTTCCGTGGTGGGACCAATTTTTTCTGAACCTCTGGGGGAAGTTGATAGCCATTCCATGTACTTACAACCATTTCTGTCTTTTCTCTCTACAGCATATATTTCCAGCCACCTTCTTTTTACGTCTCTGCTCAGGACCTGCCTCATGTTGAAAATGGTGGTGTGGCCGTCCTCACTGGGAAGAAGGTAAGCTAGTAGGCTGCTTTCTTAGTCAAGCTCCACCTGTGTGCCCACAGGGGCAGCAAGGATGGTGACTTGCATTCCCATATCCCTTCCATCTGTCTGTCACTATAGTTCATCAAAGAAAGAGCAAGTCATTTTAAAGTTTAATATTGCCAGTCTGTACTAATTAGTGCGTCTCCCTGGGGAAAGCACTGTCTCTAGCCTAGAGTCGCAGGCTAGCTAAACCTTCCCAGGGAAGTCAGGTCATTGGGGATCATGACTCTGAGGCTGTTCCTTCTCCTGGTTGGCTCCTCTGCCTTTCCTCCTTCTTTCTGTTTTTCCACACTAACATTTCTTTGGGATTATTGATGACAGGAGATTGACAAATGTATATTATTCAGGATAGTAAAAATAATTCAGGCATGACATCAGCATGGAAAATATTGTTGGACTTTACAAAGGTGAGTGCCTGAATACGGGGGTGGGCAGTGACTGGAGGGCGTTTAGGGTTCAGGGATGGTTTTGTTTGCTTGCATTTTGTTTTGTGTTTGTTAACAGGAGGGAGGTCTAGAGTGTGTCTATAAACTACTGGCAATGTTCCAGTAGAGAGGGAAGGGCTATCAGGAGGAGCAAGGCCCAGAAGAGATGGGATCCAGAACTTGAGTGGAGGCACTGACCTTTGATAAGGACAGGTTCATTTCTCCTATATGGGGATGTTAGGCAGAGAAGATGGATATGGGTTGGTGGATAAGCTGGTAAGAAGACTGTATTAAGTATCCCCTATGTGTAGCACACAGGCCCTGCCTTCTAGGGGCTAACACTATTAGGCAAAAATGTGAGCAGATAATCATAACATAGATTTGGAATAAGAAAGAAATTCGGTATATTGTGGGAATTACTAGGAAGTGTGCCCAGTATAATGATGGAAAAGCTTCCTGGAGAAGGCAGTCTCCTTCCATAGAATGGGGAATATGATGGAATGAAGTAGCATTCACCAGCTTAGAGAAAAGTGTAGAGCATTCAAGTGAAAAAGAGTAACATAAGCAGGCTTAAGAAAAAGACTTAAGAAAAGGCACAAGGGGGTGAAAAAGCATGTTTGGTGCAGGGAAACACAAGCAGCTCAAGACTGATAGAGCAGAAAGTTAAGGAGTGACAGGAGATGAGAAAGCAGGAAGTTAGGCAGTGGCCTGATGGTCGAGCTCTGTCGTGTGAAAGATCTTGAGTTTTATGGCATTGACCCTGAGGAGCTGTTGAGTTTTAGACAAGAATATGAAGCAGTTGGGTTGAATTTTAAGTAATCACTCGCTGTGAAGAGAATGGATTTCAGGGAAACAAGACTAGAAAGAGACCATTTCAAAGATTTTTTTAATAATCCATGTGAGAGATGGTGGGAGTCCACATAAGGGCAGGAGTGCCGATGGTGATTAAGAAGTAAGCACAGTATGAAAATGCCTTATGTGCATTTAATTACATCGTGGTGCCCTGCACAATCATCTTAGGAGGTGGGCACTATTAACATTTCCGTTTTACAGAGAAAGAAATGGAGATTTAAAAGAGGTGAAGTATCTTGCTTGAGATTACATAGTTAATAAGTAATAGAGGCAGAATTTGAGCCCCAGATCTCTCTGATTGGAGAATTCTGATTCCGGAGCCCAAGCTCCTAATACCATCATTGTATAGCTTCCTAACAGAAAGGTGATGAAAAGTAGGGAACAGACTAAAAGCATAAAGTCAAACTTGGCGGGGTGTGGTGGTGACCAATTGGAGGAAGAACATGAGAGAAGAGAGAGGCGAAGATGACTTTCTGATTTTCAGCTTGTGTGGTAGATGGTAGTACACCCCCACGTGAGAGAGACATTGCAAGAGGAAGACCTAGTTTAAGGGGGACATGACATTTCATTTTGAACTAAGTATGAACTAGAATATCTGTGTGGATATGCCCTAAGGGCATGTTGGATACATGACTGTAATGTTCAGAGTAGAATTCTGGGCTCAGTTATGGATGGGGAATCATTTGCATACGAGTCAGAATTGAGACCATGAGAGTAGGTGTGAGGCCCTCCCCCATGGAGAACTGAGGTAGTCATGCAGAAGAGGAGTGAAGCAAAGATGGAGCCCTGCGGAACCCAAATTTCAGGAAACAGGCTTAAGAAAAAGTGTCCTAAAAGGAGACTAGGAAAGAAGTATTAAAAGGGCAGGATGAGGCGAGCCCAGGGCCGGGGCCAGGGTTGGAGAGAGTTTCAAGGAGGATGTGAGCCAGAGTATTACCATAGCAAAAGAATCTGCTAACAAAGGAATTCTAAAATGACCCATTACATTTAGCTGTTCAGATATCATTGTGAAGTTAGAAAAGTGGAGAAACTACTCGTTCAGAAAGTTTAAATGACAAAAGGGAGATGGCATTGGACAACAGCTGGAGGAGGACATACATTGAGTCAAAAGTATTCATTTAGGATGGGGCAGACTTAAACACGTCAGTGGGCTAAGGTAGAAGATGTCACAAGAGAGATGGGGGAGTGAGCGGCTGACTAACAGGAGAGAGAGGAAGGGGTAAGAGTCAGGCATAGAAACGAGACAGAAAGGCCACCTCATCCCAGTAACTGGAAGAGAGGACGTGAAGTCTGTATTCAGGGGTTAGGAGGTGGGAACCGTTATGAGAAGCTGAGGAAGCTCACATCTAATGGCTTCACTTGTGTTTGCAGTAAACTAGGATACCAGGTGGGTTACCTGACAGGTTTGAGTCGACGGGTTGGATTGAGGAGGGAGCTTACCCAGGACAAATCAAAGGTGGCTAAAGTAGCTACTCACCCATCCCATCTGTTTATATCATGGCCCCCTGGACAGCTTGACTCGGTGCGCCTGTCATATGTTTCTAGCACTACCTGCACTGTCCTTATTAGAGCATTTCTCATGCTTAATTATAGTGTTTATTAAATTTATCTGTCTTGGCTTCTACACTCTGAAGGCAGCAAGGTATCTGTTTTTCTCAACATTGTGTCCCCAGCGCTTAGCACAGTACTTGACACGTGAAAGTGCTAGTTACTCAGTCATGTCCAACTCTTCATGACACCATGACTGTATAGCCAAGCAGGCTCCTCTGTCCATGGAATTCTCCAGGCAAGAATACTGGAGTGGGTTGCCATTCTCTTTTCCAGGGGAACTTCCCAGCCCAGGGATTGAACCCACGTCTCCCATATTGCAGACAGATTCCTTAGCATCTGAGCCACACCAGGGAAGCCCAACACATACTAGGTGTTTAATAAATATGTCTTGAATGAATGGTCTCACTGCTCATAAGGAGTGGAGCAGAGCCAGAAACCCCAGTCTCCCTGACTGCAAAACTCAAGCTCTTCATCATAAGGAGCAGGGTACATGGAAATGAGGGATGCTGGCAAGAGCACAGTTTGAGAGATCTACCATTGGCCCAGATTAGATGGAATGGAACAGCCCACTGGGTAAATGGAGAAAATCAGAAACAAGGAAAGGTGCCAGTGAGACTGAGGGAAAGCTAGAAGGATGGCAGACTATGACCAAAGAGTGAGATATTTTATGTAGAAGTTTAAGAGAGAGCATTTGGATGTGGCGTAGAGGAAAAATATGAGCCAGGTGCCAAGGACTTCAGTGACTGAGGGGTGACCAAGAGCAGGCCGGATAACACTTGAGTTGTAGGGGATATAGGTCAGTGTCCTTCAGAGGGGATGAGGGCGCGAGAGTACCTTGGAACCATCAGCAGCTATAATCCTTTCCTCGTGATGGGGAGGAATGTGAGTGAGTGAGAAATCTCTACATATGAGCTGTCCTGTGCGGGCGGGGGAGCTCAGGTTTAGTGAAAGCTAGAAATTGGGAGAAAGCATCCTACAAGAATGTTAAGGATACGAGAGAGTTGTTAACAAAGAAGTAAGGGTCCCTGGACTTCGCTGGTGCTCCAGTGGCTAAGACCATGCTCCCAATGCAAGGGGCCTGGGTTCAATCCCTGGTCAGGAAACTAGATCCTACGTACCACAACTAAGAGTTTGGAGGCCACAGCTAGGACCCAGGGCTGCCACTTTTTTTTTTAAAGAAGGGTTCCAAAGAGCCAGGCAGAAAAGTCTGTCCCTATTCTCCATTCCCACAAATTTGGGCATGAGCTTTGGGACACTAGGAACTTACTGTGATGTTGGCCACTTAGGAAGTTATGACTCCTTGAAGAAATTGGTACCAGTGATTAGGTTTCTTAAGGATCACCTTAGGTCAAGAAGTAACTCTTCTCATTGGGCTGATGACTGCCAGGTACAGGTTTTTTTGGAGGGTGATGGAAGTGTTCCAGAATTATATAGTGATGATGATGGCCACACAACTTGTGTATATACTAAAACCCACTGAATTGTACACTTAAAAATGCTGAATTGTATGTTGTATGAGTGATATCTCAATAAAAAAATTTTAAAGTGAATTTATCCCTCTCTGTGTGTGTATGTTTGGCGGGACCAGGTAGTACAGCTGGATGTGAGAGGCAATGTGGCAAAACTTAATGATGGCTCTCAAATAACCTATGAAAAGTGCTTGATTGCAACAGGTGAGTACTTCTGGAGATAGCTTCATTCCCCAATAGAGCTCCCTCGAGTTTTAGTGTAAAGATGTTTCTAAGAAAACTGAAACCCAGACTCTGAAGTGGATGTCTTCCCTTAGTGCAAAGCGTGGCTAGCTAACTACAAGCATCTGAGCAATAGCCCCTCTGGACAGTCCTTACTGTTCCCTCTGCTAAAGGCAGGGATGGCTATTGAAAAGGATTGCCTTTCCCTTCTTAGCCTTGGCCCTCTGCCCTGAAAGTGATATGACCTCATGGCTTCATTGCCACTTTCAACCAGAAATCAAGAGAGGGGTTTGAAGCAGTTGCTTCAACAAACATGACTGTGCTTTCTGGTGAATCCTCATGAAAAAGTAGAAGAGAATGGGGGCAAAAAGTGAGGCCTTCTGGCCATCTACAGGGAGGGTGGGCCCTTTGAGGAGAGACTCTAAAATCAATTTCTCAAAGGAAATTGATAAAAGCCTGCTGCAGGGATGAGTGGAAGGAAAACAAAGCCTTGTAGCGAGTTGATGCTTCTGTTGGGCCAGCTTCTGCTTGTTGGGCTAAAGGGTTTTTCTCCTCTGATTTCCAGGAGGCACTCCAAGAAGTCTCTCTGCCATTGATAGGGCTGGAGCAGAGGTGAAGAGTAGAACAACACTTTTCAGAAAGGTAATTGTCAGCTCTAGTGCTTTTGTCGGTTTTGAAGAGGTAGCGTAATCTTGTGGCCCCAAGTACCCACCTGGGAATTGGGAGATCCGGATCCGGCTCTTCTACAGACTTATTATCTGGCCTTGAGCAAATCACTTCCTCTCTCTGCACCTCAAATACCTCACTCAAGAGTTTTGAGCTCCTGGGTGAAAAAGACATTTAGTGTTGTTTTTTTTTTTTTTTTTTTTGCTTGTTATAGTTCCTTCTGATTTCCCTTCCACAGTTGTTTTTTTTTTTTTTCTTTTTTTCTGATGCATTTGAGTCATTGGAACTCCTTAGAGCCTCTTGGCATTTTTCACTGCAAATGCTATTGTGGAGACTTTGGGGAAAAAAGTTAAGAGTACCTAAGTGAAAAAGAGGAAGGAGTTGCTTCTTAACACCATGTTCTACTTATGAAAACTGAACATTTTCAGCCACTTCTATAGGTATTTGAAAAGATTTTTACTATCCTTTAAATTCTTAGTACAACAAGGTTTGTCGGCCTTGGCACTCTTGGCATTTTGGACTGGATAACTGTTTGTGGTGAGGGGATGTCTTGTGCATTGTAGGGTGTTTAGCAGTGTCCATGGACTCCACTCACTAGCTTCAAGTAGTACCTCACCACCCTAACTGTGATAGCCAAAAATGCCACAGACAATGTCAGATGTTCCCTGGGGCAGAGGGGACATGCCTGTCCCCAGTTGAGAACTAGTTAATAGAGTGTTACATTGGAGAAAGAAATTTGCATCAATAAAATAGAAGCTGTAATTGAGCCACTTCATACAAGGAGAAGATTTTATGTGCAAATTACTGTTGTCAAAGATTTATCAGAAAATATTTCATAGTATTATCATTGTATACCCCTTTGGGAAATCAATGGATTAAACTGGTGTGATTCTACAGATCGAAGACTTTAGAACCTTAGAGAAGATTTCCCGAGAAGTCAAGTCGATTACGATTATTGGTGGGGGCTTTCTTGGTAGCGAACTGGCCTGTGCTCTTGGCAGAAAGGGTGAGTATTGGGGAGTGACCTCCATTTTCTTTCTCTGACCTTATAGCACATGCTTTTCAGAGATGCATTTGCCAGCATCAGTAGAAAGGGGTCGATTAAGGTTTACATGATGAAAAACTAATCACGGAGCTTAGCTCTGATGTGGGTCACCTTAGTGATTGAAAGGCTGTCATCCAAGCAGCTGAGCAGTGCCACTTTCTTTCCTTTTCCTCTCACCTCTAGGCCAGAACTCCTGAGAAATAAAATATTAAGGGAAGTGAGTTATTAAGATGGTAGGGGCAATGTAGACTAAAGAACTGCATGTATCTTTGAACTGCTGCTCCCCGTAAAAGTCAAAGACTTCTTTCCGACACATGATGGTTCGCAGCTTGACTGATCTGTGAGTTCCAGTTCGAATATTTCACAGCAATCTTTTTTTTTTCTTAGCATGATTTTTCAGCTGTGTGAAATCAGAGCATCTTCTCAGGAACGTACATACTATTCAGAGTTTGGAAGGCACTTGTGTAAGCCTAGGTGTAAGTGCACTGAGTTCACTGTATGTTCCTGAATCCAGGGACAAGTTCTGGCACCTGTTGTGTTTGCCATGTGGATGGATGCCCTTGTGCCCTAGTGGCCCAGAAATGGGTGCTCCAGCCCAGGTCGCGGCCTTGCCCTGTGTGCAGTAGATGGCTATTGCTGGCCCCTTTACTTCTCTTCCTGGGATTGGCCTTTGCCTCCCGCTTTACCTACTCTGTTTCTTCTTCCCAGCTCGAGCCTCAGGCACAGAAGTGATTCAGCTTTTCCCTGAGAAAGGAAATATGGGGAAGGTCCTCCCGGAATACCTCAGCAACTGGACCATGGAAAAAGTCCGACGAGGTAGAGACACTCTTTCCATATGCTCCCACTCTTGCCTGGAGTTAGTTAGAACCGGCAGAGTTTGCTTCTTTGGGAACCCCCTGTACATAAGCTTTACCAGCTGCCAGGTGAAAAGTTTCCACCATTCTCCTGTCAGCTGGCTTCATGTAGGTGTTATGAATCTGATGCAGGATTCCTGGAAGTGCCGGAAGTGAACTGTGGGTGTGGGTGCCTGTGGCTCTCCAAGGCCACCTGTGTGCTGACGAGTCCTGGTTTTGTGGGGGATGCCTCTCCTCTGTTGTTGTGAAGGTGGTGGGCTCACAGGCTCAGCCTCAGGTCTCATTTGCCTTCACAGAGGGGGTTAAGGTGCTGCCCAGTGCTATTGTGCAATCAGTTGGAGTCAGCAGTGGCAGGTTACTCATCAAGCTGAAAGATGGCCGGAAGGTAAGGAGGGGAAGACAGGCCGCCAGAAGACCTTCCAACCCTGCCCTGCCCTGCCCTGTTTCCTCATTCTTACTCCTTCATTTGATACCCACAGATTAGTTGTCTTGGCAGTTGCCATTGACCTGTCATAATTTTCTGAATGAACTGTCCTCTACTAAAATAAGAATGATGGGATCCAGCATAGACACCTGGGAACATTTCCCATAGCCCCTTCCTGTGTGTGTCACACACTTTTGAGACCTAGGGTGGTAGATTTCTGTTCAGATGGAAGGGGGTATGTATGTGTGCAGGGGTGACACTTTATAAAATGGAACTTAGAACCTTTTTATCAGAGTTAATCAGTGATTTTTTGGTAAAGCCCCAATTTTTAATGACGTGATATACAGTTGCTCCAACCATAGGTATACGAGGAAACTGTGATCATTGACTGAATTCTTTCTGTCCTCAGGTAGAAACTGACCACATAGTGGCAGCCGTGGGCCTGGAGCCCAATGTTGAGTTGGCCAAGACTGGTGGATTAGAGATAGACTCTGATTTTGGCGGCTTCCGGGTAAACGCAGAGCTCCAGGCCCGCTCTAACATCTGGGTGGTAAGTGTGCGGGGATGGCCTGACCAGATGCAGTGTGTTGGCTCGGGCCTGGGCGCAAGGCTGCCTGGTGTTGCTCAGAGATTCAGCAGCGGCTTGCTCAAAAAGGGTCTCTGTGTTTGGAAGCTGAGGGTAGACAGCAGAAGCTTGTGAACTGTTCGGTTTACAGGATCAGGTCTGGCCTCAGGCCATAGGCTTCTGGAAAAGGAAGTGAATGGCGCGCATGGCCACAGAAGCAGGCCTCTCCCGGTTCCGCTGTTGGCAGCAGCCATCAGCATCCCCTTGACGGGCGTGTGTGCAGCTTTCAGACTGATCTGCTGTTCCTTTTGCCTGAACACGAGTCCAGTTTTGTAACATTCTCTGGAAAGGAAAATTACTCCGTTTTCATTTTCCTTGAGTACTATTTTTAGGTGTTTTTAAAAATCTGTTACAACACAAACAAGACTATAGTATGTAGGAACCATGAGGTAATTTCCCTATTGTTAGATCATAACAAGTGTATTGTGTTTGATTATGGACTCTGCAACCAAGGACGTAGGAACTTTGAAGGGTGTTTTTCCCTTAAAGCTTTTTTTTTTTTTTTAAAGATACATTGTACTGGATTTTTTACAATTGTTATAAAAGCCATACATACTCTGTATGGAAAACGCAGCCAAAAAGGAGAAAGGGCGTCCTCGGCAGCAATCACGGATATTTGGGTGTATTTCCTTCCCTTCATTTCCTAGCACATAGATATTTTTCTTTGTTGTAGACAGTCATGGCAAGTGTACTATGTATAAACCTTTGTATTCTTTTCTCTTTCACGTAACATTCAAATGTAAGTTTTTTCCACATTGCTTCCAATTCTGTGAACAGTGTAATGACTATATAATACTCCATTTGGTGGATCTTAGAGTTTATCTCGCCACTGCTCATGTGTTGGATTTTTAGGTTGCTTTGGGGGTATCTGAATAGCCACAAAGATGAATAAAGAGTGAGAGAGCTAACATGCCACCACATCCTCCGTGAAGCTTGCCTTGTTCACCTCCAGCCAGCAGGGGGTTCTCTCTCTGCTTGAAACCCTGAGCTCACTCACTGCGTTCCTCTTGTGGGGCACACCATCAGTGCAACAGTGCCACACCTTCCTCAGCGCTTGTACACTCCACGTGGGCAGGGTCTGTGTCAGGCATGTCATGTCTCTGCAGCCCAGACAGTATGATGCTCTGTACAGAGAAAATACTTGCTGAATGAATGAATAAATATTGAATGATAAAAAAAAAATACTTGCTGAACGAATGAATAAATATTGAATGATAAAAAAAATACTTGCTGAATGAATGAATAAATATTGAATGATAAAAAAAAAATCTCACCTTGGAAAAGATTTCTAGGTAAGAGGCAGTCACATCTAAAAACTGGTTTCCACACAGGAAAAAATATTCTGCAAATCGTGGTTATTAAATACCCTGTTTCTGCTAAAGGGCAGAACGAGAAGAAATAAGTGCAAGCTGGAGCATGCAGAACTGAGGTTAGCTTTGGGGAAGCATCTGATGTTTTTTTAAAAAATGGAAGCTTACCTGTTTTTAATACCGTAGGTATGTTTCCGACCTGTGGATGGAAAATGTTAGTTAACATCACAAGCATTTTTTTGAACCCCCAAAGTTTATGTTCTGTCCTTAACTTGCTTTTTTTTAAATCATGTGCTCATGTAACATATTTGTCTCCAAAGGCAGGAGATGCCGCGTGTTTCTACGATATAAAGTTGGGTAGGAGGCGGGTAGAGCACCATGATCACGCTGTTGTGAGCGGAAGATTGGCTGGAGAGAATATGACTGGAGCTGCTAAGCCGTACTGGCATCAGTCAATGTTCTGGTAATAGTTTTGTGCCTTGAGGACTCGATCGGTTAGAACACAGAATTAATGGAGCCAGAATCATATGGTTTGGTTTCCTGGTGGGCCAGTTAGCTTCATACAGAGGGTAAAAAAAAATTGCATCTCATGTCCGTGCATTCTACCCCTGAGCCATCTTCTGGTAAAAGGGTTCCATTCGACCTAAGTTTGAACAGGTGAATGAATGGAGATGGCACTAGAACTTCTGCTAAAATAGCTCAGAGTTGGAGCTACAGTAGGTAGGGCAGAAGTGTGCTCTTAGATACAGACAGAAGTATATTTTCTTTGTTCTTTGCTGCTGACTCTCAGGAGCCCAACCTACTGACAAAGACAGACCACTCATGTAACCCTTAAAATAAGCAATTCAGAGTCAGACAAATATAGGCAGCTTTCTGGATAATGAAAAGTTAGCAATGGATATTTCTGAGTACTGGAGCTGGCCCTGTTTGGCCCACTCTCATCTTGTTGATTTGAAAGATGGGATACATTTAAAAAAAAAAAAAACCTTCAAGGTTTCAGAAACCTCTAAGCCATTTCTGTTGAGAAAATTCTCAGCTGATGGGAGTACATTTCAGGATGGTCACACACAGTTTCACTAGTGGGCAGCAAAACAAATAATAGATGGATCTCGGGGCCAACATGTATAAGATAATACACTTAGGAAAAGAATAGCTCTACAATTATCAGTTTCCGTGAACAGAATCCAAGAAGTCATTGTAGACTTCCCTGAAGACACCAGTCCAGTGAGCTTCTGTGGCCAAGAAGATAACAAAATATAGGGCCCCAGAAACAAAACAGCTCAAGTCGCTGAGATGATTACGAAACCATGGCGTGCCTCTGCCACCAATATTCCATGAACTTCCTAGCATGAGGATGATAGGAAAAGTTTCCAAGAAGAACAAAGAAAATAAAATGACCAAGTGAGCCAAGGTGCCTCTGTATAGAAAGCATTTCAGCTTTGAAAAAATGAAAGCTAAGAGGAAATAATATGATACAAAGTAAAGTAAGGAAGTTTATCAGTTAATAAAACCACAAAATATCTCACATTCTGAGTTCCATAAACATGGAGCACTCTTTAAAGTTTCAAAAAGGCAGCTTTGAAAAGAGGTAAAGGGAAGTAGTGAATAGTAAATGTGGGGATGCCATTCTGCCCCAGATGTGGTGTATGGTATAAACACATGATAAATTTGTAAAACATATAGATTGCAGTATGGATATGCGATATGCATAGTGGCTTGTTAAGGAAAAATAAAAACTGTTTGGGATAGTCGTGCTTTCTCACAGTTGTCCCCAGATGCCCCAGCAGGCGAGAGATCACTTTGAGATTTCTCTTGCCACCAGGTTCTTTGGTTGGCACAAAAGCATGGTTGTTGTCTTAGAGAAAACATTCTGCCACACCACTCTTGACAGTCCTCTGACAGAATACCTTCTCTCCTTCCTCAGGAGTGATTTGGGCCCTGATGTTGGCTATGAAGCGATTGGTCTGGTGGACAGTAGCTTGCCCACAGTCGGTGTTTTTGCAAAAGCAACTGCACAGGACAACCCCAAATCTGCCACAGAGCAGTCAGGTAAGGAAGCCCAGCCTCTTCTCGTGAAGAGTATTGAGAAGCCGTGGTCCAAATCCTCCCGAACAAGGGCTTTCTGTATTGGCCAGGGGGAACCTGTGAAAGGCGCTCTTCATGGTGTGCTTTAAAATACAGCAGACCCAAAGTCCTTACTCTTTAGTGGTCTGAGAGCTGGTGAAATCAGGTGTCCTGGTCAGAGCATAGATGGATACAGTGGGTGTTATCCTAGACTCTGGACGGTAGGTAACTCAATGACTCTGGAAGTCTAGTTTTTCTGGATGGACCAGGAAGACTGGTGTGATGAAGAAAACTTGTACTTTTTCAGTGCCCCCCCCTTTTTTTTTGCTTCCTGCTGATCCCAAGAACGAGGCCCAAGAACCTTAGTGTGGGACCTGCTCTGTACATTGTGCCTTGGACAGTGAAGAACTGGGCTGAGTAGTTCTTCCATACTCAGTCATGTCTGATTCTTCACGACCCCATGGACTGTAGCCCGCCAGGCTCCTGGGATTTCCCAGGCAAGAATATCGGAGTAGGTTGCCATGCCCTCCTCCAGGGGATCTTCTGACCCAGGGATTGAACCCATATCTCCTGTATGGGCAGACAGATTCTTTACAGGGCCACCTGGGAAGCCTAGGTAGTCCTTAAGCTGCCTCTAGTTCCAGTTGTCAGATCGAAACACCCTGTTTCCTTTAGACAGGAGGCAAAGAACATCTCTCTTGAAATGAATGTCTCTCCCACACACATCTCTTTCATTAACTCCCAGGCCTCTTCTCTCTCCCTTCGTGACCTTGGCTGAAGTTATTTAACCTCTGTGTCCTCCTATTAGAGGCATTTTAAGGACAAATTGCTCTTTAAGAAGGAGAAAGCAAGATATTATATGGATATAAGGGTCTTGTTCATGTATAATCTAAGTGGATTACGTTATTACTCCTTAAATTGGACCTCTCCTGGGAAGTGGATCCCCGGAGGAGGACCCAGGGACTTATAAACTGCAGGTCACTGCTCTGTCCACTGGGCAGTATTACCTGAAGCCTGGTTCTCAGAAGACAAAGTACCCTCTCCCCAGGCTGCTGCTACCACCCCACCCAGGAGGAAACACTTGCACTACGGTTTTTCCCTTTGGAAGTGCCTTCTGCTTTGGCCAGAGTGTCTCTAGTGGTGCTAAGAGAACTTTTCTGCCATAGTGGCAGTGTTCTGTTTCTGTCTGAAACATTAGCCACTCAGTATGACTCTTCAGCACTTGAAATGTGGTTAGTGCAAACGTGCTACGTTGCTTCAGTCACATCCTAGGAATTTCCCAGGCCAGAATACTGGAGTGGATTGCCATTTCCCTCCTCCAGGGGATCTTCGAAACCCAGGGATCAAGTCCACATCTCTTATGACCCTGGCACTGGCAGGCGGGTTCTTTACCACTAGCGCCACCTGGGAAGCTCAAGAAGAAAGGCTTCCCTGACCGGGAATCAAACCCGAGCCTCAGTGGTGAGAGCAGCGAATCCTAACCACTAGACCACCAGGGGAGTGTTGGGTTTCACAAATGAACTGGTTTGGCAAATGAGGAACTGGATTTTACATTTTTTGTTCAATTTTAATGAAAATTAAACTTCAATTGTGAATTAATTTTAATTAGGATAACTATATGTTCCTAGTGGCTATTGTACTGACCGTAGCTCTAGGATGTTTCTCAGAGGACAAGAACAAGTCTTCTGTAATTTGAAAAAGATACCAGGAAATATCCGTAGAGTCAATTTAAAATGAGATAGAAAGTTTGGGGTCAGACTGACCCAGTGCCCAGCAGCTGGCAAGGAAGAGCTTTTGTTGGCTCTGTCAGTGGAGAGGAGCTGGAGAAGACCAGTGTTTACTGAGGCAGCATAGAAAAACAAATCGTCTAGAAGCAGCCTGAAGCAGGTGTTGAAAGATACTTGCCTTCTAGAATTTCCAAGCGCATAATAAGTGACTTTGTTTTACTTTGACTTTGCTTGTTTGTTTGGGGGGTTGGCCACAGGCACTGGTATCCGATCAGAGAGCGAGACAGAATCTGAGGCCTCGGACATCCCTGTTCCTCCCAGCAACCCTGCAGTCCCCCAGGTCCCCACCCAAGGGGAGGACTACGGCAAAGGTGTCATCTTCTACCTCAGGGACAAAGTGGTGGTGGGGATCGTGCTGTGGAACATCTTCAACCGGATGCCAATAGCACGGAAGGTAGGTACTGGCATAGCTCTGAGAGGAAGATAAGGGTGTGGGCGGAAGTCCCTCCTGTGACTTCATCAGCTGTCCTGCCATGCACTGTCCTCCCAGGTCAGATTGAGCCTGAGCAGAACAAGATGTCACCTTGGCTCAGAAATGTTTCTTTCTTTCTTTCTTTCTTTTTTTTTTTTTTTTTTTAAAAAAAGGATTGTTTCTTTTTCACTCAGGACACGGTTGGGTGGCCTGGGCATTAGCATGTCCTCACTTGGGCTTTGCAGAAAGCCCTTCCCACAACTCCCTCCTGGTATGGAGTGGGGGCTGGCCTGGCCTGCACACACACAGGGTGAGTTAGACTCCTTGTTCCTCTGTCCCTCAGATTATTAAGGACGGTGAGCAACATGAAGATCTCAATGAAGTAGCCAAGCTCTTCAACATTCATGAAGACTGAAGCGCTCACCATGGGTAGCAGGCAGGCCCTTGGCTGTCCCTGAGGACAGCTTAGATGAGTAAAGGAGCATTTTTTTTTTTTATTCAGCAGACTTTCTCTGAATGTATGGGTATGAATGATCAAGTCCTTTGTGAATATTTCAACCATGTAGGCAAATTCTTAATGTTCACATCATTAAATAAAACCTGATTCTTCTAAATTAAATTCTCTTCTCTTTGAAAGGGAGTGAGTGGGTGAAAGGAGGAAAGCTGTGCGAATGAGAGAGCAGGCCAGTTGGAGCCATTCCCAAATAGACCATCTTTCTCGGCCTCCTTCTCCCTGCTTCACACTCTCAGCTTCTTTCAGTTTCCTGAACTCCCTCGCCCTCCAGACTCTGTACAGACCTGCTATGGCCTCTTCCTGCAGAACTTGACCCCTCTCCCCTCCTCTGGGGAAAATCGCCGTCTCTGAAGACTTTCCTGATCCTCCCAAGCCTGTTCCTTGCTTACATGTCTCCCTGCTGCTCTGCAGCTCCCTGGAAGCCAGAACTCAGGCTTTCCTGTCTTCTCACGGTTCTCTCTCCAGAGCTGGGCACAGGGCTCATAGTAGGTGCTCAGCGAAACATTGAATGAGCACACACATAAACATGTGGACTCAACTCTGCTCTACCTGGGACACCTCCCCTGTGTACCCCCCAGCCCAGAACTGAATTGGTCGTGGGAGGGGAGGACAGAAAAGACATTTACTGCAAACGGAAACAGAGGTTCGGAGACTGGTGCTTCAGGGCTAAGCTTGGAGTCTGACTCATGGAGGGATCTTGGTCTCTTCAGCTCCTCCACTCACTGTCCCCCAAACTAGAAATTGCCCTCCCCTATCCCCTTTTATCTCAAATAGGCTTATAGGCATGCCTCACCTTATAGATGATTTCCTGGGAAGAGCAGTCAAAGTTTCAGAAATCAACTCATCTTTTACATTTCAAATTACTTAACTTTTAAAAAGCAAATCTTAATTTATATTAAGAGGAAAGTTTTACTACTTTCAAGAGTCCTATTGGGAATCTTTCTCTAAAGAGAAAATAATTACCAGGCTGGATTTTGTTATCAATATTGGGTTTGTTTAAAGGGAGTAGCAGCTATAATGAAATCCCTTCTGGACACTAGAATGGGACACGTGCACTTTAAGAGTTAGCTGCACTAAGAACAGCTTCTTGCCATATATATACACGTTTAGTGAAATATGATCTGAGGTATGATATACCTAAATCCATAGGTAGAAAACTCATCTCGTATTCTGTGAAACGGGACTTACTATATAGTAATTGCTGCTTACAGAGATGGTACCAAAACACTGTAAGATCCTGAAGCATTTCACAAATCATTTTTTAAAAGATCAAATTGTGATTTGCCTTGTTTCACTGTTAGATGCAGTTTAGTCTAATTCTTTGACAGTTGCCATCCTTGCATGGAATGTCATAATAATCCAGTTAACTAAAATGAAAGGATCTGTTCTTCTCTTCAGTGTTCATTGAATACCTACTAGGAGCCATGTAGATGGCAGAATAGGAAGATGGAGAAAACATGGCTACTTCTCTTAAGGAGCTGCTGGTGGCAGTGAGGAAAGCAGACACATGAACCCAGAAGCATAATATAGTCAGTTGTGTCCACAGGAAGATACAAAAAGCCCTGTAGACACGCCAAGAATGGAGATCAGCCAGAGCACCCGTCCTTTGTCAATCGCTGCTGCTGGATCACTTCCTAAAGCATCACTTGGTCCACGTCCCCCCACCCTACAGCCTGTGGACCAACATACACTGACTTCCTGTCATTAGTCATATCAAGTCCTGACCTCGGCCCCCTCTGCCCTGCGAACCATCTTTGCACATGCATGCACGCACACACATAAACATCTGGTTTATCTCCACTTTTAAACTTTTGTTTGTGCTCTTCACATCTGAAACACCGCCCCTGTTCCTTTCTACATATCTAAATCCCGCTCATCTTTCAAGGCCCGGATGAAATCCCACCATGGTGACGTAGTACCAGCTGGACTAGTGCCCACACATGATTTCATCTCTGAACTTCAGTTGCACTTACTGCCTTTGAACTTGATTGTCCTTTAAGTAGTCTCCTCATTATTAGTGTTCACTCCCTAAATTGGCTGTAAGCTCTCCTAGAGCAGATTTTTTCCTCAGGATGGAGACAACGTTCCCTATCCCCCCCGAAAACCCTGGCAAAGTGCTGACCAAGTCCTTGGTTGCTGGATGATGCTAGATAACGAGGCTTATTGTAAAAGTGAGCCTCTGCCTTGGGGCCTCAGTTCTCTGTAATCCAGGTTATCAGACCTCTGTTACTTCACCCACTGCTACTTAGCCCAGGATGTGTTTCATCTGTCTGGGTCTCCAAGGATCACAAGGAACAAATCCAAGGACCAGTTTCTGACTACAGACAAGCAGTGCCAGCTGAGGTTTGGCCCTTGATAGCTGGCCTGTGATTAGCTGGGCCACGGCACAGCGCAGAACAGGGCTGGTCACACCCTGTGAAGTTGGGGCTCTGCCAAAATATCAAGCTTTTGGGGCTTACCCACTTGACCTCAGCCTCGCTTCTCTTTGCCATTTTACAAATGATACCTGGTGGCACCTCGGCCCCACTTCAGGATGGTGCTGACACTTCCCCGGCCACCTGTACAACACACATGGTGAGAGATGTCCTCATACTTGAGCTGGAAAGATGGACCTGAGGGGAGGGAGTGTGTTTGATTGGAAAGGGGTCAGAGTAAGCCTCTTAGTGGAGGATGAGGTCAACATGTGGGACTTTCTTCTTGTTCTAATCAACAGGGCCTGTTTTGGAGACAAGAGGCTTAGGGCAGAAAGGGATGGGGGTGGGGAACCCACAGTGATCTAGCCCAGGCTGCTTCCTTGAAGGAAAACCAGCAGCTCCTCTAGAGACCCATTTATACAAAGGAACTCTCCCCTCCCTTCCACTACTGCCCCTTCCCGTTCCCGCTCCTCACTCCTCACAAGTTTGGCTGCCACAATATCCCCTCTGCCCTTCCCTGACTCCACCTGAAGCCTGGCACTCTTGCTGCCCAAGAGATTGCTGGGGCTCCATCCCAGTGCCCTGTGCTCTGGGCAGAGGAAAAGTCCTGCCAGCCCCAGAGGTGAAGTAAGACCGCCTCTGGCCTCTTTCCCATCTTATCGGGGAATTTCTGGCGGGCACCGACACATGTAAACAAAACCACACACGGAGACACACAGCCCAGGCCAGTGATGACGTTCCCCTGCCTGGCTGGTTCTACAGATGGGTGTGACTGGGTCAGAGTACAGGGAGGGTCTGAATATTTAAATACTGGACTGCCAATTCCTGGTTGGAAAACAGGGATCATCTCAAAATGAGCATTTTGAGAAAGAGAAACACAGCCCCTGATACCTGGAAGCTGGCCTGGGACTGTCAGCAAGGCCTTGGTGTTGCTAAAAACTCCACACTGGGCCTGGGTGTGCTGTTGAATGTAAACAGGCTCACGAGACATTAGCAGCATACGAGGCCATCCTGACTATGGTGGATGGAGCTGAAAACAAGACTATTCCAGAATCATGTGTGAACAGGGGCAAAAAAAAAAAAAAAAAGCCAAACACTGCCCAAACCACAGAAATGAGCAAACACCAACCTCCATCCTGGCTAATCCAAGTGACGACTGCTTCCTTACCAATTATAGATTGAGCCGCACTCCAGTCTGCCCTCCTATTGGATATGATTTATTCAGTAAGACACTTCCTGACAGCATCCAATTCAGAGTAAAGCCTGGCTTCCTTAACCCCTCCCCCAAATCACCCAGCCTGGCCTGAATTCTACAAGTCCTTCCCAGCACCCTCTTCCTGAGACACCCCACGGGTCCCCAGGGCGCACACCCTCCCTCACTGCAGCCTTTGGCTGGTAGGTGTTGACAATTTCGTGGTAGCCAAAATACCTTCAGGAGGCCCACTGTGAGTTTTGCCTAGTCTCATACTTTCTTGAAGATGTTTCCTGGTCCCAGTGGAGTCTCCAAGGTCTGTGTCAGTTGGAGAAGCCCAGGAGTCACATCTGGTGTGTGGACAGAGCTGCCTGGCTCCCGGGCAGGTTCCCGCCTGTGCTCTCGTGGCATTTGCAGTGCAAAACAGAAATGCTTCTGAAGGAGCACCCAATGTGGGTGTTGAATTTATGAATACATGCATACATACATTTGTAAATGGATTTATTGGTCAGCTAGCAAACATATGGCATAACTTACTGCATGCTGTGGGACAACAGGCCCCAGAGATAAGATGATGACTAATATACAGTCCCTGCCCTCAGTGGCTTTATAACCTAGTGGCAGACAGACTGGTCATCGGGAACTATCAGTGCAACAGAGGTGCTGGGAGTGCAACGTGTGAGTTCACATCAGATCTTCATCACTCCTCGGATTACTGTTCTGCTTCCATCTACTCCAAGCTTTTCCTCTACTGACCGAATCATGGTTCTTCCTCCATTCTCTTCTTGTATCTTCTCTCATCTCTAGGAATAGAACATGAGTCTGTTTACTTAAACTCTCGGCAGCCTCATCTGTAAAGTGAAGGGAAACAGATCATCCCTCCACCCTCAGCTCTAACCTCCTGTGTATGGAAAAGCCTCTCAGATGCTCACCCAGGACTTCCTTCAGCTCTCCACAGACTCACTTGCCTTTCATCTCTAGGGTCTACAGCAGATGCTAATGGGACCCCAAACCCTTGGCAAATGTTTCCCCACATTGCTTCTGCTATCCCTTTGACTCAACAGATTGTTTTTGTGGTTGTTCTAGGTTGAGGCTTATGACTTAGCAAGTTACATGTAATCGACATAGCAAGTTACACCTAGACCTAGGCCCCTAGAAATTGCTCCTTGCCTGATTTGCTCTCCATGGAGAGTCTGACAGCCTTAAAACTGCTTCATGAAAGGTGGCATCCTTTAGCCCCTAAAAAAGGCTGGCTTCAAGCCCAAAATTGCCCCAGGAAGGCTTTATGGTGAGACTGTTCTCAGCCATGATCCTAGCACTATGTTCCTACCCAACCATTCAGTGGCTCCCCATCCCCAACAAACACACCCTGAAGAGCTGGCTCTTAAAGAGCCACCTTAACCAAGCAGCTTTCAACTTGAGGCTGAGATAATGAGCGCAGAAAACCCCCTTCATGCCACATAAACTTCAAGTCTCGAGACTAGTTTGCAGGCCCCCTTTGCTCATTAGTACATTGCCATTTCCACATCAGCCATGGCCTTGGCAGAGCCCTGCCCCCAAATGCAGTGACAAGTGGGCCAGGAAGCTTGCAAGCTTCACCACCCAACCCTTACGGTAGAGACAAAAGGAAACTGCATACAGGGTAAGAAAGAAAATCAGCACTGTGATTTTCTGGGTGGGAAAGGATGCTTAGGGCTTCCCAGTTGGTGCTAGTAGTAAAGAACCTGCCTGCCAATGCTATAGACTTAAGAGATGCAGGTTCAATTCCTGGGATGGGAAGATCCCCTGGAGGAGGGCACAGCTACCCACTCCAGTATTCTTGCCTGGAGAATCCCATGGATAGAGGAGCCTGGCGGCCTATAGTCCACTAGGGTCGCAAAGAGTCGGGCACAACTGAGGCAACTTAGCAAGTACCTAGGTACACATGCAAATAATGCTTAAGGATCTCTGTCTCTCCAGAGGGAAAGGGGAGCTTTAGGTGTTTCAGAGCAGGCTGCAGAGCCCTGCCAACTTGAAGCCTTCCCTGGCCCAGGCCTGAGGTCCTCTGCCACCTTTGTTGAAACTAATTTCTGGTCTCCCACTCCAGTGGGAGTCCTCAAACTAGTGGCACAGTGCAGGGGCAAAGACTGATGGTGAAAACAGGAATCCTTGGCCTCAAAGTCACCCCCAACTCAGCCTGGCCTGCGCCGGTACGAAGTCATAGGAGGAAGGCCACAGCGACCTCTCAGGCATTTGATCAGCTTAATGGACGAAGGAACCTGGCAGGCTATACAGTCCATGGGGTCATGAAGAGTGGGACACGACTGAGCGACTTCACTAATGCCCGGGTCGAGGGCAGCTCAAGGCTCAGAGCACTCCGCGTTTGTCCCCTTGGTGGCGCCAGCCCTTGTGCTGGTTGTTCACGGGAACAAGAGGTTCCAAAGAGATTTCAGCCTCCAAGCGAACTCCCCAGCCTGTCCTGAAGCCCCGAGGCCTCCTGCGTGAGGTGAATAATTGCCAAAGGATACCCGGATGGGAGTTTTGCCCATAGTTGCAAAAGCGCACTTCCCTCTGGGGCAGCCCCCGTGCGCCCCAGAAGAGCGGGGCGGGCCAGGAGGAGCCGAGCGCGGAGGTCTTCACGCGGACTCCCGCCCGCCCTTCCTCTCGCAGATACCCCAACAGGCCCCTCCCTGGGAGTCCGGAGCCGCCCCCGCTCGCCCGACGGGGCGCAAGGAAGGGAGGGAGTTGCGGGAAAGAAGGGATGGCGGGGAAATTTCAAGGGGTGTGCCGGGGACGGGGGAGGATTTTCATGAGTCAGCGGATCGAGCTCGGTGTGACTTCACTGCTTCGCGAGAAGAGGTGCCTGGGGCAGGAGGCCGCAGGAGTGGAAGGTCCGAGCGCCGGGCGGGGCGCGGGACGGGGCTAGGCGCTGGCCAGGCCGCTCGAGGCCGGGCGGCGCCAGGAGGCAGCGGGCGAGCGAGGAGCGCTCGGGGCCGCGGAACCGGCCTCTCCCCTCTCCCCCTCCGCCCGCTCGGCCTCCTGTTCCCGCCTCGGCCCAAGACGTGGCGCGCGTTCCGCCTGCAGGTGGCGCTGCAGAGGCTCCCTGGGCGCACTGCTGGGGTCGGGGTGGAGAGCTCGGGCCGCCGCGGGGAGCCCAGGGGTGCGGGGCGAGGGGAAGGCTGAAGGGGCCGCCCCGACCCCACTGTCCCTCGGGCCCGGCGCTCCCACCCGAGCGGCGGCAGAGTCCAGAGAGCCGACCAGCAGCGCTAGCGTCCAGGCGTGGGGCTGTCTGGTGCGCGCTTCTTCAGGGTCCCTCGGGCCACCTCCTGGGCCCTGCCGAGCTTGGGGAGACTCGCCTCCAGCCAAGAGACCGCGGTTTAGGGGCAGCGTTTGCTCTCCAGGGACGGCGCTCTTGACCCGCGGGCAGTAGAATGGAAACTCTGAGTCGCGTCTCGGGCGTTAGGAGTGGGTTTCCCTGAGCAGCCATCCTCCAGCCTGGCTCCCATGAGACCAAGGATGCGTCTTCTGCAGAAGGACAGGCTGTGGCCGGGGCTGAGGAGCAGTCTGAGACAGGGCTCGTGCTGGAGAAGGGACACGGGCTCGGCCTTGGGCTGGATGGAGGGCGACGGTTAGGGATTCCGTGCTTGTCAATCCGGAATTCAGCAGCTATGTAAGAAAACCGGCCAAGAGGCCCATCTGGAGCTCAGACTTGCAGCCTCGACCTCGGTTGATCGAGCTTTGTGCCCTACCTCTGTGCAGGCCCTGAGCTCTAGAAGTCATGATGCCGCTGACCTTCCCGTGTTGGTTCATGGTTATGTGGTGGCTGGTTAGTTAACATATTGAGAGTATCAGGGCACAAAAATAACCTGTGGCCAGACACCTTTAAGCTAAAAAAAAAAAAAAAAAAAGCTGTTGGGGGGCGCAAGCCTTACCCTTTCCAGAGGCTCCAGTGGCTGACTTTTCCCATGATACAACTTTACATTTAAATGCCTGGGTAGAGTATGTCTCCCTTATCAGTACAAAGATGTACACACTGTGCCCTGAGCTAGGGGTCTGGGTGGGTCTTGTCCTCTGTCTATCAGTACAGCTCCCCTGCTTTCAGGATGTCCAAAACCATCTGAGAAAGTTATCTAAGGATTTTCCATAAAGAAAAGGAAAGGGAGAAAAAAAAGAAAAAACCCCAAAGGATCCTAAACGTTCCCAGGTTTCAATGTGTGCCAGGAGAAATACCGTCTGTCTCCCGCCCAGACCTCAGAGCCCGGGCCTCCTTCCTACAGGGCGGTGCCCAGCTATTCCTGGAAACCCCCTCCTTTCTACCAACCCCCTCCCCAAGGTGTCTCCTCCCAGAGCACGACCTAGGAAAATGATCGTATTGTCCAAGCTTGATGTCCCCTGTCCCTCTGTCTGACCTGCTGCAGTCCTCAGCCTACCCCCTCCCTTGATGCCCGAATACTGGCTTCTCCTCCCCGAGCTAGTGGGGCCTCTCCCTCCAGCCTGGCCGTGAGCCCCACTAGGTGACTGGGAGAGGATCTGATATACTAATTTGTGTTAATGTGATAATGGGTGCTAATGGGGTCACGTGCTAACCACGGCCTCAACCCCAAGCCGGGGCTTCAGGAATGGGAATTCCAGGCTGACTAATCTCCACGGCTGGCTGGAGAAGGGGGAGCGTGGGACCCGGGACCATCCCAGCGTGCTGCCGCTTCGAGCTGCCGCCTCGGTTTCAGTTTCATCCTTGGCTGACACTTTCCTCCGACGAGAGGAATTGCTTTGGTTTCCCTCCAGCCCCTCTCCCCTCCGCGCCTCCCCCCCTTCCCTTCAACTGCTAGCTTCCCTCAGCCAGCCCTTCGCTTCGTGAGGGGAGAGATGGGAAGATAATTTGGCAGCGATGAGGAAAAAATGTACACGTGGACACCCTCAGATGCACAGGCTCACACACCACACTGCCTTGCAGACACACACATGCACACTCCCTCCACAAACACACACGCGTGCGCGAGGGGACTTGACACACCCAAGAGTTGAGCACATGTGTATGTACATGTGTGTGTGTGCGCACACACGCACATCAGCCCCAGTTCCACCCTCACTCTGAGGGACACACGGACTCACACATAGGCAGGCAAGGCCCTCCAGAGACCCATCCCACATACAGACCCACACACACACTCACACACTCTCACACAGAAACCAGCAGCAGCAGCCCAGTTGGATGGCTTCCTCAAAAGAGGGCTGGAAAGTTTGTTTGCTGCCAGCGAAGGGGCCTAGACATTCCGTGAAATGACTCATACTGCACCTTTATAGACATTAAATGTTGTATTTTTCTGAATTCAACAACAACAACAACAACAACCCTCGCTCCCTGTCCTGGGGGCAGGGTGGGTGAACTGAGGAGTGCCTGCAGGCCTCACGGGCCTCCATCTAGTGTCCAGCCTGTGGCTCAGGCTTGTCCTCGCCTCCCTGTGGGATGGGGCGACCTTGAAAGGGCAGAATCCTCTACATCCTGTTACAAGCCTCAGCCCAGAACCGCCCCTTGGCAGGATGTGCAGTGGGTGACATTGGGAGCTAAACCCCCCTCATAGCATCTCCCCACCACTCTCCAGCATGTCCAGTTCTGAGGACCTGGAGTCAGGCCCAGTGTCCCCCCTTGGTGTTCCAGAACAAGGCTTTCCTTTTCTCTCCCCCGCATTCAAGCACCCCTGCCCTGTGCTCGCCTGTGTCGGTCCTTACTGCCCTCTCCCTGCACAACTCCAGGGGGCGCCATTCGCCGTATATAATACCAACACCCCATGTAATGTGACTGGGGCTCCCTCCTCTCTCCTGAGCCTCCTTTCCATCTGAGGAGGGAATGTCCAGCTCTGTGGCTGCTTATGACCCTGTCTCCCCCCGACACCCCACACACTCAAGGGCCACAGAAATCACTTGGTGTGCTCTCCAGCAAGGCCTCCACAGGCTGGCATCCATCTGCACCTCTGTTTCACTCCCTGGTCCCTAGCAGCAGCTCCTTGGGCCAAGGCCTCCCTAGGCCCACTGGTGTTTCCTGCAGCTTTGAGGGGTGGCACCCTCAGAGTGTAACTTGGAATCTCCGCAGGGCTGTGGGCACAGCAAGGTGGCCTGCCACAAAAGATGGGTGCTGGGGCAGCAGATGCCGGGGGTTGAGGGGTTAACTCTGGTTCCACTGGATGATTGCCAAAAAAATTCTGGATACTGCGCTGCTTCTGATAGGTGCCCCAGAGCAGGCGCCTGTTCTCGGCTTTTCTCCAAGGGACTTTTCCAGGCTGAGCCTAGGCCCCAAGATAGGGGCTAGGGACCAGTGGGATTAGAGACTCCAGAGGCCTTGCCCTCAGTTACTGAACTCTGCCTGAAGCCAGTTCTTCCTTGTTTTTTTTGCAAATGAACCAACAGGATTGGGTTCCTCCCCCTCCACCCACCCTCCAGATCTCCGCCAACTCAGAGGCACAGAATCTGTTTTCCCCAATACTAGGCCTGCTCCCCTTGCTGTGCGAGCAGTGGGGACAGCGCCTCCCAACAGCCCCTGGGCCCAGAGAGGACACACAGAGCACTCGCTCAGGGCCCGTGGCACCTTCTATATGGGGCTGTCATCTTCTTCCAGGCAGGCCCCTGAGCTGCTGTCTGGCCTAAGAAGTGAAACCCAGCACTCCTCTGAACTGTTGTAGGGGCTCTCAGGATGCCAGGGCCTGTCCCAGTAAACGTCTGGAGGGGAAAGGTAAAGCTCTCCATTTTAATGAGGGCAGGGGTTGGGGAGGAGTAGGACTGAGAGAGGCTTTCCCAGAGCCCCAGCCAAGGAAGGTGGCTGGCCAGAACATGATCTGTGAAGTTGCTCCCAACTATATCCTCCCACCTGCATGCCTGTGCTTTGACCTAGGCCCCTCAGCCCGGTTGCCCCCCAGTATGAGCCAGACAGGGAGCAATTTGGTATAACCTATCCCAAGGAATTCTTCTCTTTTACAGCTACTCAACAATCTTTTGAGAACAAAAACTCCTTATGAGACCCAACCACAATCTGTCCGTCATTTGCATCTAAGGCCTCATCAGGTCAATCCAATAGAGGTGAATCTGAAGTTACTGAACAGAGGAATGACTGCTGGCTGTATAGAAAGGATTAGAGGGGACATCTCAGCTTTACAGGGGAGACGGTTCCTCTTAAACCATAACTTCTCTCCTGCCTTTTGAATATGATTTACATTCTGAAAGTCTGATGGACAGGCAACCTTCCTAGCATGTGTCTGTGATGGAAAGTAAGGGCTATGACCACAGAGGCTGCGGCACTGTAGTATTTTGTTCTGGCCACAGGTTTGAATAGAAGTTGTTGAGGCTAAGGGATTAAGGGAGGCAGAGCAGGGGGGTGGAAAGGGGGGAACTAGCCGGCCACCTTGTTCCCAGAGCACCTGGTCTGATTTGCAGGATAACATAGGCCATCACGCGTTGCTTAAAAGAGGCGACATAGAGGGGCTGAGAAAGTGGCCAAGGCGGAAAGGCAAGTGGAGCACAGAAGCGGGGAGGTGGCCCTACACAGGCTCTGGGCAGCCAGGTGGTCCCACCTCTCCCCAGGGGACCCCGGTGCTGAGGCTCCAGAGGATCAAACTGGGGCTGGAGAGTGAGGGGAAACAGGGCTGGAAGGAGAGAGGCTGAGAGGGCACGCTGGATGGCACAGCCTGGGCATACACAGGGAATTCCTGCCAAGTCGGGGAATGAGCCGTTGGCAGAGACAGGGTGGCTGTCGTCAGGAGTGGTGATCTCAGCCGCTGGCCCCACCTGGCTGGGGCTCACCCGATGTTGAGGGCTGGGGTCATCGGAAAGGCAGCCTGGCTGACCTGGAGTCAGGAAGGTCATTCAGGTGGCCTAGGGCTCCCTCGGGCGAGGTCAGCACCAGGTTTCCATCAAGGGGGTGGGGTTTGCTTTGGCTGAACCTCCCAGGTCACGGGGCTGTGGTTAGTTCCTAGTGGCTGCGGATGGTGGGAACTTCTGGGATTCGCACAAGCCATGGGCTGCGGGTCATTGGGAGGCATCAGGGCTGTGAGCAGGTCCTCACGGTGCCTGTGCCATCCTCTCTCCATGCCCTTCCCAAGAGGAAGACCTCTCCTCTAGCACTCCAAACCTTGAGGCCTCGAGCTTGGTTTAAACCACAAACACTCATTGGAGGCAGCCACCATTCTTAGCAGCTTCCAGACCTGCTCACTTTCTCCCAAGAGCTGGACTGAGAAAAATGGGATGAGACGGAGATGATGCTCAAGGCAGCTAACGTTTATTGAGGGCTTACTAAGCACCAGGCACTGCCATAGACAGACTATCTCATTCAAGCCTCCCCACAGCCTTGGGAGATAGATTCTTATTATCCTCAATTTAAAAATAAGAAAAGTCAGGCTGCGAGAGTTTAAGCGACTTGCCCAAAGACACACACAGTCAGTAAATGGTGAAGCTGGAATAGGAACCCAGGTCTGTCTGATGGTAGAGACCTCTGAACTCTTAGCAAAATGGGAAAGCCTGTGCACGCGCCCCCTCCCCCAGCACACGCGTGTGTGTATATGTGTGTGTGAAGGTCAAAGTAAAGGCCCCCTAGGGATGGCTGAGACCTACCACAATTTTGAGAGGGGAGCCTCACTGGCAGGAACATTGCATCTTCAGACCCAGAATCCCCTGGGGAAAGTGTGTTCATTTACAAGAGAAAAGGAGTGGAAATTTGCTCTGGGCACTTCTTTCAGGGACTTAGCTTTAGGTTGCCAAGAGTTCTCAAGGTGTTCAGGTGCCCCAGTCCAGCCCCATGTCTTTCCCTGGAAACCAGTAATCCGCAGCTACCTTCGGCAGCGACACTAACCACTCCTGTTCCCCAGTCCTGTGCCAGGGACTCTCCTTTCCCAAGGCTGGGGAAGCGGACATGCTGGTGGCTGAGCAGGCCCCTGGACCTCAGGTCCTTAGTCCACCCCCACCCCCGCAGAGGGCCCCCTCCCCTGGGGCCCTTTCCGCTTTGCTGCGCTCTGCGGAGGAGGGAGATGCCGGCTGAGGCCTAGCAGGGCCCCTCCTCCAGACCGGGTTGAGCTAGAAGTGACAATTCCCAGTCAACTCCCTCCTAGGGCCTCCTAGGTGGGGGAGGGGTGGGGTGGGGTGGGTGGGTGGGTGGGGTGGGGTGGGTGGGTGGGGTGGGGGGGGGTGGGGGGGGGGGGGGGGGGGGGGGGGCGGGGGCTGGGATGGATGCTGAGGCACATCAGAGGACAGGGTTAGGGGGAGGTAGAATAGGCTGGGATTCAAATAGATACCTCAAGCAGAGAAGCCTGGCTCTGGACAGAAGGAGGGATGAGTTTTTCTGTAGCACCCTAACTCTGGGTACATTTGCACCTGCTGCACCAGCCCTCTCCCCCCAGTCCTTCCCTGCATTCATATCCTCCTGGCCTCCCTCATCCGGAGCCCTAGGCTCGACCTCCCTAAGAAATCCCCAAAACTCTCTAGTCGCGCCAAGTGCACGAGGCATTTGGCCCGGGATTCCGCGGTGTCTGGCATACCGTCCCCGAACTGGATCCTCCGGGCATCTCCCGGCCTTACCTACCCGCTCGGCCCGCCCTCGAGCAGTTCCGCCGCACGGCAGGCGCTCAATAACAATCGGGAGCGCGGGGCTGGGGCCAAAGCCGGTAAGCGCGAGGAACCAAGGGGGCCGGATATAGCCATCCGGAGTCCCCCGGGAATGGAGTGGTTTTGTTTTTGTTTTTGTTTTTTCTGAGACACGGTGTGGGGCATCCCGGCCGGAGCTGCGGGCCCCGGGACGCGCCACGTGGGGGGCACCGGGCGCGCGACGTGAGCTCCGCGGGAGCCGGGTTCTCGCCGTCCCCCGGGGGCCAGCGAGCCGGGAGGGGAAGGAGAGGCCGAGCGGGCCCCTGGCACGGCTCCCCCTGCCGTGCTGGCGACCGCGGCGGGCCGGGGGTGGAGGGGCGCTGTTTCCACCAAGACGCCTCGTCCCTCCCTCTCGCCCTCCTCCACCCCGCCCGCCCGCCGTCCCTCCCGTCGGTCCCTCCCTCCGGCTCTTCCCTCCCTCCCGCCCTGCCTCCTTCGCGCCCGCCCCAGCCGCCGCCTGCGGGGACGTGTGTGTCTCTAGCGCAATTTCCCCTTTCGCTCGGTTGTCTCGGCTCAGGTCTCTGTTGGCTCGCGCCCCCTCCGCGGGCGCCCCAGCCGCCCCCTCCCTCAGCCTGGCGTCTGGGCTCCCCGGGCACTCCACCCCGCCGCCCGGAGTCATTTTATAGGGGGCACCGCTGTCTCACCTGGTATTTGCATCTCGCCCTCCAACTTGCCATTGGCGGCGCGACGTGTGGGAGAGCCCTGTGCCTCGCCCGCCCGGACCAGCCTGCCCCGGCGCCGAGGTGAGTCACGGGCGCGGGGCCGCGGGGGCCCGCGGGCAGGGAGGAGAGGAGGGAGGGGAAGAGGGAGGGGAACGGTGGCCCCGGCGGCCGCGGGGACCGACCCGGCGCTGCGCTCAACTTCCACTTCTCCTTTCACCGGCGCCGAAGTCCCGGCGCCACTCGCCCGGCCCGGCTTCCGAGGGGGAGAAGGCGGGTCGGCCGGGCTGGGGACCCCGCGTCTCGGCCTTCCGAGTAGGGAGGGGACCGCGGCGGTCGACCCCGGCCCCGCGACGGAGCCCCCGCAGTCTCAGGTACGTCGATGGCGCCGGTTCTCCGAGCCTTCGGGGCCCTCGGAAAGTTTGCCAGAGAGCGGGAACAGGGACGCCGGGGCCCCGGGGCATTAGGGGCTGAGGGGCCCAGGGAAGGGTGGGAGAGCTGCGGCGTGTTGCGTCCCGCCCTTGCCTCGCCCCATCGCGTGTGCTTTGGGGAACCCGGGCTGCCGGTCCCGGGTTGGAAGCCCAGTCGATTTCCCCTGTCGGGGTGGGGGCGGGTTTGCCCGCTCCCCGGGCAGTCCGTGATAGGGCCGGTTGTGACAGCCCGCCCCAGCAGCTCGGTGCCCGAGGGCAGGCGGTCGGCCTCCTTGTGGCGGGGCTGCTAGATTGATCTGGCGGCCCCTAGGGCTTCTGGGACCAGGCGCCTTAGGGTAACACACACACTCTCTCTTTTTCTCTCTCTCTCCACACACACACAGACAGACACACACCTATGACTTGGATAATTGGATCGCCAAAATAGAGACCTCTTGGCAGGGGCTGGAGTTTCCGTGTGAGCCGGCCGCCAGCCTTCCCGCTCCCGCGTTCCCGCTCTCCCGCCTCTGTGTTCCCTCCTCTGCCGCCAGCTCGTGGACTCGGCAGCCGCGCAGCGCCGGGTCCCCTGCCGACCGCGCCTTGCTTTGGGAGACTGCTGAGGCGGCTGCTTTTCGGATTGCCTGTCCCTCCATCGCACCCTACCTCTGTCGCCCTGCCCTCTCTGCCCGGCCCTCCTGACCAGGGTCACCTCCTAACCCCCTAATCCCCTCCGCGCCTCGGCCAGGTTCTACCTCGCCGCCCGCGTCCCCCATCCCGACTCCCCCCCCCCAACCCCCGCCCCGCCAACATCCCAGCCGTTGGATTTGATGATCCTGACCCTCATCTCTGCCCGAGATAGAGGCCTGTCTGGTCCTGCAGCTTCTTCTGGTTAATGTTTGACACTTCATTGTGGCTAATCATTTTAATTAGCTCTTAAAGTGGGGAGGAACAGTTAACCTTGGACTTCTCGATTTTGGCCTGGTGGGGCCTCATAGGGGAGGAGTGCTGGGGAGGTCGGAGCGGAAGTGAAGTCACCACCCCAGGGCCTGAGCCACCACTGCTCGGCCCCAACAGCTGGTGGGCACGCCCATGAGGGACTCACCCCCAGCGAGCTGACCCCTGGCCCTAGTGCCAGGTTGGGGGGATCGGTGAAGGGATCAGATCTGGCTGTCTGCTTTGGGGAGACAGGATACACTGGGACTGAAAATACCCAGGGTCCCGTTTGCAGGACTAGAATGCAAATTCCTCCTCACAGTGAACGGTAGGGTTTTACCGGTTAGAAGGTGCTTTCTCAACCATTAATTCAGCGGACCCTTGGCAGTAATAGCCTGAAGGCGAGCTCTCTTGAGTTAAGTGAAGGACTTAACTATCCTGGAGGACTTCCTCTCCTGGTCAGTGTAGGGAAGAGGCTGCCTTGCAAGTGGTTGTCTCTGGGTTCAAAGCCGCGGAGCGGTGGGGGGTGGGCGTTGAGCAGGCTCCACGTTGCCACCCTCGCCCAGCCTCTAGCTGTGAGCCGAAGGAGTGGCTTGTTTGCAACTATGTCTGGCATTCCTCCCACTGCTGCGCTGTTTGCTGCGCCGTTGCTCAGGAACTGGCGCCCACCCCTGGACAAACTGGAGGCCTGAAAGCAGTCCTCTCCGTGCCTGGAGCTAAGTGGTGGGCTTCTGTCTCCTCTGTCCTGTGTTGGAATCTCAAAATGAGGGTGCTGTGACCTCTCATTCATGGGCCTGATTAATGGGATGTCCAAAATGTTCCTAGCCTGCAAAATTCAGGGCCTCCCTGAGAGGCCCAGCCAGACACAGGCTGAGGGGATTGCTTTCCCAGGGAAATCCCTGCACAGAAGTTTGGCCTTGGTCCTTGCCAACCCCCTTCTCTCCCCTCAACATTTTCATTTTGCCTCCAATCCCTAGAGCCAGACTGTCTGGGTCTAAATCCCAGCTCTGTTATTTACTAACTGTGTGATCCCAGTTAATTGTATGCCTCAGTTTCCTCATCTGTCAAATCAGATCTACCTCATAAGGTTTTGCCAAGGATCAAATACGTCAATACACATAAGCTGTTTATTTAGAACCATAAGCGCAAGCTAGCCTTACGGTATTGTCTAATATGGGGCCTAAAACTCACATTTAACTCAGCAAGCATTTGCTGAGAACCAGTCCCAGCACTGAAAGTAAAAAGTGAAAGTGAAAGTCGCTCAGTCATGTCCGACTTTTTGCAACCCCATGGACTATACAGTCCATGGAATTCTCCAGGCCAAAATACTGGAGTGGTAGCCTTTCCCTTCTCCAGGGGATCTTCCCAACCCAGGGATTGAACCCAGATCTCCCGCATTGCAGGTGGATTCTTTACTAGCTGAGCCACAAGGGAAGCCCAAGAATATTGGAGTGGGTAGCCTATCCCGTCTCCAGGGCATCTTCCCAACTCAGGAATCGAACTGGGGTCTCCTGCACTGCAGGTGGATTCTTTACCAACTGAGTTATGAGCGAGGGGAATGCAGAGGTGAAGAAGACACCACTGTGAACTGTGTGTACTTTCCGGTGTGGGCCAGAGTCGGGGTGGGGGGATGTGGGAGAGGACCAGAGAGGATGGCTAGGTCATCTATATAAATAACCATAATTCAAAGCCAGTGTGGGGAGCCAGGTACCCCAGACTTGGAGGCTTCTTACAGGCTGGGCTCTGGTCAGGATTCTATCCCTGGACAGAGGCCTGCCCTGAGATTTGGGTGAACAAGAGGGATGAGGCGACCCAATTCCTGTGTGGACCACAGGTGGCAAGCATCTAGTGCTGTGATTTGCTGGGTTCCAGGATAGGATGGCATTACTTAGGGCCACCCCCAGATGCCCCTCTAACCCCCTACTTGCTATGCCCCCAGCCCCCACCCTGAGATCCCCCACCAAGCTCAGAAGGGCCTTGGGCAGCCTTCTTCCTTCAGTCTTGGGCCTGACCCCAACCCAGGCTTGGTTCTCTCTCCAGGATTTCTAAACTGCAAAGAGGTTTCTGGCTTCACTGCCAATTTATTCCCTTTGTGGTTCTCAGACTGAAAACTAGTTCTGCAGGGGAGAAAAGAAACTCATGCAAGGTACTCAGAATCCCATGGGCGCTTTCCTAAGGGTCAGGGGCTTTTCTCATCAACACCAACCTGCCTGCAAATCTCCAGCCGCTGAGTCTTGCGTGGCCTGTAATAGCAGCCTCTCTGCTCATGCCCTGTAGCTCGGACCCCAGTGCTGGTTGCCAAGGAACTGCTGGTCGGGGTGCTTATGACGGTTCTGACCTCATAGGAGCCACTGAGTTTCAATTCAACAGACATTTATTAACACCTACTGTGTGCCCAACCCTTGCTAGGCGCTGTGGGGGAGACAAAGGAAGGGGGTGGCGGGAGATGACTAAGACACTGAAAACAATCCAAGGTGAGGACAAGCTGCCAGGACTGTGGCTGGTCAGGTGCTAAATTGTGCTCCTTGGAGCAGGGGCCAGAGGCGGCCAGGCTTGGAAATCAGCAGCAGCTGGAGGAAGAGCAAGGATAGGCTTTGTGCGGCCTCGATTCTGAGCTAGACCTTGAAGGGGTGGGGCAGTGTGGGGGAGATCCAGCTAGGCCGAAAAGAGAGAAAAGCCACCTTTCTCTTCCCTGGCTACATACTGACCTTCGAAGCCTCGGTAATCATTTGGGACATGTGTGTCACATAAAAGATCAGGACAGCCAGTGTGGGTGGCTCAGTGCAAAGCCACTCTGGGAGATACACAAAGTGGAGGGCCCAGCGCAGATGGATGAGACACAAAGGGTGGCCAGGCTTTCCCAGGTGGAGGGGATTTCATTTAGAACTTCCCCCCGTCCTGTCCCCCCACCACACACAGGCCCTGGAGGGGAGAGAGGAGGAAAAGTGAGGCGGAGGGCAGCAAAGTGGCAGGATGACTGCCCTACCACAGGTGTGCACAACCAGCGGCGACTGCTTGAGTCTCACTTGCCCCAGCGTCCTGGGATTTCTCTGGCAGCCCAGAGGTTCAGGTAGAGGATGGAGATTTTCATTTTCTCAGCCAGCCAAGAGCTAAAAGGTCTAGAGAGTCCCACACGTTTCTGTCCGGACCCCCTGGGCAAGGGCAAGGACTAGCCGTGTAGTTATTCTGTGACTTTTGCATCTCTCCTGGCTGGACACGATGGGGAGACTTGATCCTTGTTGGATTTAACTGGATGAAATCACCTGGACACATGTATACCACCCCCCCTCCCCACCCCAGGCATCAGTCTTCCTCTCTCTGCCTTCTGGGCATGCGCCCTCTCCAGCACATTGCAAAATCACAGAGACACACCAGAGTACCCTGACTTCTCATCCGGGGAAACTGTGTCCTAAGGTGAGTTTCTTGGCAGAGACCCTAGAGGAGGGTTAAGCAGCAGGGAGCGGCACTTTCCCTGGCAGATGCAGGAGGGTCAGCCAGGGAAAGTGCCAGAACATTTCTCAGCCAGATCAACTTTCCCAGACTGAGGAAGCTTTGCCCTAGGTCCCAGTGCTGCCATTTCCCACTTCTCACTCCACCTGCCCTTCCCAAAGCTCCCTTCCTCTTCCAGTTGAGCCCTATATTCTTCTCAAGAATGCTATTGTGTGGTATTGTCCCGAGGAGGAAGAGCACAGGCTCTCTGCATTCATATCCCAGGCCTGTCACTTACTGGCTGTGTGACTGTGGACTGATCACACAATCACTCTCCTAGGGATGGAGTGAGTGTTAAATGAAATAATGCCCGTAAAGCACTTTGCATGATGCCTGGCACATGGAAACCACCCAGTAAGTGTGAGCTGCTATTATTCTGTGGCTATTATTATTGTTGTTGTTGTTCTTATCGTTTCCTCCTCCCACACCCTTGACTTTACCAGGCTCCAGGGATCAACTGCTTCTCTGGCAGTGCTGGCAGGGAACGTGATGCTCATTCATAAAAGCAACAGGGAGATTTTCTACATCTTTCTGCTAACTTTTTGTTAATTCTGCCATCACACAAGATAAAGAGGGATGTGGAAAAAGATGTGTGTGTGTGTGTGTGTAGTAAAATCTTTCTGATTAAAAAAAATCAGAATAAAATCTTTCTCTTTACTACAGGGAGTGCTGTAGTAAAGAGCAGAAATCAAGTCTTGAACATTTTTATTAACTTTGCCATCTTTATCTCGTCACCATGTTCATCTCGATATTCATTCGCTGCAGGAATAAGAGTGAATTTGTTCCTTTGAGAGGAGGCCTCATGTTCCACCCCTGGCAAGTATTTAGCAATCATCAGTTTGTTGTTCTTACCCTACTGAGTGTAGAATTCTGGGAGCCAACTGGCCAACCACTGCTCACTTTCTCCCTTCTTTCACTAGAACTGAGGCCTTGGGTTGGGGCTGGGACCCTGCCTTTGCCCAGAAGAGTTCCTGAGGGACTGGGAGGCCATTCCCATTCCAAAGGCCTCCCAGAAAGTAACTTAGAGGTTCCATCTGCTTGCAAATGGGTTGTGTTTGCTTGAGGTGCCTGTGGCCACCCACAGGGGCAGGAGGCCCTAGACCACCCTTGAACCACCCCTGAGCTGCTTCACTCTGTCCCTTGGTTCCCGCCCCTAGGCCTTGAGGGATGGGAGAGTGGGCAATTAGTCTTAACCTCCCCAGATTCTTGATGACCTGATAACAAGGAGGTACTTAAGACATAGATTTAGCAGATAATGCCTTTTTTCCATAATGCCCCCAGAGAGGCTAGTTTAGCTCTACTAATTCTGTGAGAATCCATGCACAGAAAACACCTGTCTCATTAAGTGATCACTTTCTTGGCGCCACCCTGATCCTAAAAAAAACACAGTAGGCCCAGGCCCCTGTGGGGACTAAAACCTAAACCTGATTCTGGAGCTCTGGTCATACACATGCACTTAGCTTCACAACAGGCAGGAGCTGAAGTGCCAACAAGCCTGTGGCACTTAGGGTTTGAAGAATAGGTAATAATGGGTTCAAGGAGGGCATACCTAGAGGAAGATCTTTCTTCTCCCTCCTTAGCTTTATTGGGGAAGGCTTCCTGGAGGTGAGAGGGCACATGGCCGTTCAAAGGAGGAAAGAGAGCACGTTGGCTGAGCTTTAGGGGCCTTCCAGGCTCGGTGGGACAATGAAGTAGGCATGGGAGTGAGCCAAAGATAAAACAACAAAACACATTCGAGTCAGTACACTCAGTAACTTCCCAGGTTCAGAATTCATCTCCACGGGTGGCACCAAGGGATGTGTTTTTCAGGAAAGATGCGTATTCTTGCTTCTTTTGTCTTCACTGCTGTCATATGGTGATATCACTGCATAGTTAAATTATGCAATAATACTATTTGCTAAAATTACATAGTAAATGCTGCTGTTGTTATTTTACCCAATCTGAGGACCTTTTTCTTTCTCTTTTACAGTTTTATTGAGGCAATGTTGACACACAATAAACTGCATATATTTAAAGTGTATGCTTTGATAATATTTGACATATGTATATACTCATGAAACTAATCACCCCCAAGAGTTTCCTTGCGCCCCTATCCTGAGCAACTACTTATCTACTTTATGTGACTGTCAATTAGTATGCATTTTTAATTGAAATGTACAGATCTTCTTAGACTTATAATAAAGTTACATCCTGATAAACCAATCGGGAGTTGAAAATACATATAATACACCTAACCTACTGAGTGCCATAGCTTAGCCTAGCTTACATTAAATGTGCTCAGAACATTTACATTAAATTACAGTTGGGCAAAATCTCTAACACAAAGCTTATTTTGTGATAGAGTGTTGACTATCTGATGTAATTTATTGAATACTGTTGTTGTTGTTGAGTCACTAGGTTGTGTCTGACTCTTCCTGACCCCGTGGGCGGCAGCGAGCCAGGCTCCTCTGTCCATCACTATCTCCCAGAGTTTGCTCAAATCCATGTCCACTGAGTTGGTGATGTGATCCAACCATCTCATCTTCTGTCACCCCCCTTCTCCTCCTGCTCACACTCTTTCCAGAATCAGGGTCTCTTCCAATGAGCTGGCTGTTCACATCAGGTGGCCAGAGTATTAGTGTTGAGTATCTCCTGTAGTGTATTGAATACTGTACTGAAAGTGAAAAACAGAATGGTTGTCTGGGTATAGAATGGTTGTAAGTGTATTGGTTGTTTATCCTTGTGATCACAGAAGATCAAAATTCAAAATTTGAAGTAGGGTTTCTACTGAGTGTGTAACGTTTTTATGCTATTGTAAAGTTGAAAAGTCTTGAGTGAACCATCATTAAGTTACGGACCGTCTGTATTTGACATATAACGTTGTGTAAAGTTAAGGTGTACAACATGGTAATTTGACATGATTATATATCATAGTGATAATTAGCAGTTCTATCGTTGCGTAATTATCCTCTCTATTTAGTGATTGGAACGATTAAATTCTAGTCTCTTACCAAGTTTGATGATTATTAATACAATATTGTTGTTTGCATTTACTACACTGTGCATTTGAGTTCTAGGGCTTATTTAGTACTCATTGTAACAGTTTGCATTTTCTAGAGTTTTATATAAGTGGAATCATATTGAATGTATCCTCTCCTTGTTTGGCTTCTTTCATCCAGCACATTTATTTTAAGGTCCATCCATGTTGTTTTCTACATCAGTATTTCATTCTTTTATTGCTAAGTAGAATTCCATTGTTTGGATAATACCATATACTGTTGATCTGTTCATCAGTTGATGGACATTTGGTGGTTGTTTTTATTTTTTTTCTGGTGTTTGGCTATTACAAGCAAAGCTTCAGTGAACTTCTTTGTACAAATCTTTCTATGGCTATATGTGTCTTTTTCTCTTGGTCAAATACCTAGGAGTGGAATGGCTGAATCATATAGTAGTTGTAGGTCCAACTTTTTAAGAAACCATCAATCTATTTTCCAAAGTCATTGTACCATTTTACATTTCATCAGCAATTTATCAAAGTTCCATTTATTCTACATCCTTGCTAACACTTGGTGTGGGCAGTCTTCAAACTTTAGTCATTCTAATAGGTGTGCAGTGGTATCTCATTGTGGTTTCAATTTGTATTTCCCTAATGACTGATGATGTAGAACATCTTTTCATGTTGTTATTTGTCATCTATATATCTACTTTGGTGATGTATCTATTCAATTTTCTGCCCATTTTTAATTGACTTTTTTTGTTTTCTTGTAGTTGAGTTCTGAGAATTTTTTATATAGTCTAGGTAGGAGACCTTTATCAGATACATGCTTTGCAAAGAGTTTGTCTGAGTATGTGCCTTATCTTTTCATTCACTTCACAGTGACGAGCAGAAGTTTTCAATTTTGATAACGTCCAATCAATCAATTTTGACTTTTAAGGATCATGCTTTTGGTGTTGTATCTTGGAATGCTTTGCTTAGCCCTAGGTCACAAATATTTTGTCTTATACAGTTTGTTTTAGAAGTTTTATAGTTTAGGTTTTACATTTTGGTCTTTGATCAATTTCAAGTTAATTTTTCTCTATGGTGAGCCGTAGAAATCCATTTGATTTCTTTTAAAATATGGGTATCCAGTTATTCCAGCATCACTTGTTGAAAAAGCTATCATTAGTCTAATACAGTTGTCCTTTCATCCAGCTTATGTAAGCTTATTTCTGGACTCTATATTCTGTTCTGTTGATCTATTTGTTTATCTTTATGCTGGTACCAATTGTTTTGATTACTGTAGCCTTTATAATTATTCTCAAAATCAGATAGTATTAGTCCCCCAACTTTGTCCTTTATCCAAGTTGTTTTGGGGACTTCCCTGGTGGTCCAGTGGTTAAGACTCCAAGCTTTCAATGGAGGAATCGTGAGTTCAATCCCTGGTTGAGGAATTAGGATTCCACATTCTGCATGGCACAGCCAAAAAAAAAAAAAAAAAAGAACGAAGAAACCAAAGTTGTTTTGCCTATTTTAAGTCACTTGCAATTCCATATGAATTTTAGAATCAGATTGTCAATATAATTTTTCATTGATATATTGTTGTTTAGTCACTAAGTTGTGTCTGAGTCTTCTGTACCCCATGGACTGCAGCCTGCCAGGCCCCTGTGTCCACGGAATTTTCCAGGCAAGAATACTGGAGTGGGTTGCATGTAAGTTTCAGATGTATAACATAGTGATTCACAATTTTTAAAGGTTAAATGCTATTTAGAGTTATTATAAAATACTGGCTATATTCCCTGTGCTGTGCAATATATCCTTATGGATTATTTATAATATCATGTTCTTTTAATACTTGAGAATTTATTTTATTTACATTAATTGTTATAACAGATATGTTTAGCTGTGCTATTGTGATCTTATTTTATAATCATGGATGAGCCTGATGCTACTGTCATTTTTAGAAGATGCTTAATCTTTTCATTGATATCCTTCAGTAAAGAGTTCCTTAACCTTACATTTGCAAAATAGAACCATTTATTATTTGCCCTTCATTTATACCTATTTTTGGTGCAGTGTTCCATGATTATCATTTTCTAGATGCCAGTCATCTATCCCATTTCAACCTTGTCTGTCTAGCAAACGAAAGGCCTCTTTTAAAAAAAGTTATCCTTGAATCCTGTTCTCTTGAATCATTTTAGCTCTTAGAACTGATCCAGTGTTTTGAAGTCTTTCCTGAGGGTTCAGTGATCAGACCAGCACCCAATATTTACGGGGTAGAAACACTGTGGTTTGTACAAAGAGAGAGTGCTTTGATGATGACCTGATTGATCAACTGCCTTCTTGATGATGTTTGGAATAAATGACTCTAGCCGGTATGTGTTTTCATTAGTAGAGGCCTGAAGCAAGAGAAGACAAGTAATATTTGAGCCTGGGGACCTTTGCTCCCTAATTCTATTCCTGTTCCCACCCCTAGACTATAGCCCTCAGATCTACCAGGACTTGGGGTCTCTATTCCAGAGATTTCACTTGGGCTGAGAATTTACATGGGCTTAGTTCATGAATGCCCAGACCTGTGTTAGAGTCAGGAGAAGATAAAATAGACCTTGATCCCATGAATTTTACAGCCTGTTGGGGAAATAAGACATACACATGAAATAATTAAAGAGCAATTCGAGATTGCCTGGGATTAAGAGATCTTGTGGTGGAATTTAAGGACTCTAGGAGTTTAGAAGGGGGCCCCATGGGTGTGGACGCTAGTTATCAGGGCAAAACCAGCTCCATGGATTTGGGGAACTTGGTTGGGACCTTGCTGGATGGGCACTGTTTGATTAACTAAAACAGAGCAGCGAGGGCCTGGCAGGCCTGAGAAACTCCGTGAATGAGCCTGGAATGTTCCCTCAGGGGACCATGAGGAGACCACTGGGCTTGAAGCCCAGGCTTGAGTTGGGAAATCATGGGAAATGAGGCTGAGTAGGTAGGGTGGGGTCAGACTGTGAAAGACCTTTGGAAACCAAGCAGATGAGCTTGGACTGTAAGGCCTTGCTGAGCATGGCTGGTGTGGCCACAGCCATAGATCTAAATGTGTGCCCTGGAGTAGGAGCTGGCGCCAGCTCAGAGGCTGGGGGAGGAGCTCGGCAGAGGCAGGGCCCTGCCTGGAACTTACTCTTCCTCATGCCCAGTCAAATGGGCTTTCTGCTGCCCCAGGGCTGGTTAGCTTTTCAAAGACTTTCACATCCCCTCTATACAGCTTCCCAACAGAAACTACAGGCATGGGGAGGAGATGGGGAAGGCCTGCTCCAGGGTTAATGGTATGACGGGAGGCAGAGTCAGCAAGAAACACTCTCTCGCTCACCTGCCCCCCTATTAACCTGCAGAGCCACTCCTTAAGTTAAAGCAGGGTAGCTCCAGATGGCCTTTTAAAATGAAAATGTGTTGAGGAGAGAGGTGACACATTAACCCAGTATCGCCCATTAACACATTAACACTAAATGGTTTATTATTTTTGAGTGGTGGGAAGCTGTTCCTGGGGAGGTGGGATGACCTGCGGAGCCCTGACTGCTACTAGGGTCAGTTAGCTTGTGAGAAGCTCTGAGTAGCATGAAATCTATGGTGGAGGGGGCGGGGGAAGCCCGGGGCTGTGAGAGCCATGTGACATGGCATGCCTGTGGTTACATAGCCCATTAATGGCAAAATTGCCTGAGCAGAGTTTTTCCAAACTTTCCCACCCAAGTGCCCCAAACTATTAAATTCTATCTCAGAGACCTAGAAAAACACAGTTTCATACAAGTTCTTTGAAGTATGGCATTTTTTTTTCTATACTGTGAATGCCCGCGATCTACCGCCTGAACATATTTTAATTGACTTCTCAGTGAAGCAACCGAAAGATGAGGGAGGATCCGGGTTTGGATTGTGGCTTTGATTCTGGCTATTGGGATTGGTCAGCTTTAGCAAGCAGGCTCTGTCCCTGTGGGAGCTGCCTAGGGACAGGTCAGAACTTGAAGTTTCAAGGTTTTAGCCCAAAGTGCTGGAAAAGAAATCCATCACTTCCTGCATGCTCATTTGCCCAATGTCCCCCACAGTCTCCTTCCTTGATTCAAACTCATTTAATGGAAAAATCTAAGCTGTTTGTACTCTGAGGGGAAGTCAGCAGACCTGCTCAGTGGTTAGCTCAGGCCTCATCCTAGCCTTTGGGTAGGCTTGAGACAACGGTGGAACCCAGGAGGCCCTCAAGTCTGTGCCCACAGTTTCCCTAGCCTTCCGTCCTACCCGGCCTCGCCCGGAGCATGGAGTACTCTTCAGTTAAAAACAAAACAGCCTCAGAGCCTTCCACCCTCGTGCTGCCCCCCGCCCGGCACCGCTTATTTCTGGGTGGCTGAGAAGAGAACTGTCGGCGGCGGAGGCTCTCCAGGCCAAACTTGGCCTCCTCTGCAGCCCGAGGGCCTCATTTCTATCCCCACAGCCTGCAGATAGAGACCGTGGCAATAGAGAGAGAATGCCTGGACCAGGTGGACGGCTCGCTATGAATATTCAGGTCTCGCTCTGGCAGGCGCAAGCCTTCATCCACACCCCGGCCTGCCTGCGGTGGGGAGGGGATAGAGGGGTGCCGGCCTGGAGTGACGAAACCACACCAGGTAGGGCCCTGGGCGGGGCGGCTGCGCCGGGCGGGGCGGGGCAGCCGACTGGGTGAGGCCCAGATTCCCCAGGCTGATAAGGCAGCCTGTAAACACCCAGCAAGAGGAAGGGGCAGAGGGCAGGCGACCAGATGGCAGGAGAAGGGGGAAACCGGAGCCCAGGCCTAGCTGCAGGAAGTGGGGCTTGATGTGGAAACATCCTGTCCAGCGGGGACTAGATTGGTGGCCGGCAGCGATCACTCCCTCCACCGCGGAGGCAAGCTCCACACCAACTGGGGGTGGCCTGGGCACTCGGCCAAGAACCTGGTTCACGACATCTCCAAAGGATGTGATCAGTGAGTCTCATGAAGGGTTATTCTACCACCTAGCACTGCGGGTGGGCAAGGGCAGCGGCTGGGGAGGAGTGAAATCAGGTCCAAGGCCCCGCCTCATCCCCCCATAGAGAAACCGAGGGGTGAAATCCTCCGAGAGCTTGTGACTTTTGCAGAAAAGTCCTGGTTGTCACCATGCCTGTGAGGAGCATCAGCTGGAACACCTAGTCACAGCCAGCTCCCTGCAGCACTCCAAGAAAAATCCGGTATCCGACATGCCAATCTCTTCCATCCTGCAGTGCTTTATAATGAGAACCTCAAAGGGTCAGAGCTGGTGGAGCGTTTTGTGAAGGATCACCAAACTCAACCACTTCACTTAACAGATGGGGATGCTGGGGTTCAGAGAGGGGCAGGGACCTGGCCATGCTCATGGAGACCTAGGTTAAAGGCCCAGCTCTAGAGCATTTTCTACTCCTACCATGTTGCTTAAGACCCTGCCACCATGCCTCATGCTGCCTTGCACAGTCGCCGAACTTCAGCAGTTATGGTTGCTCAGGGTTATGGGGAGGCTGATGGGAGGAAGGGAGCCTTGGAGTCAAAAGTAAGAAGACTTGGAGTGTGGTCTGAGCAGTTCTATCCTCATCACCCCATAATGAAACTATACCCAATAGCAGTCACTCGCCCTTTTCCCCCAGCCTCCGAGCCTCAATTTTGAAGAGACACTTGCTATAGAAGTGTTTTGAGGGGAAAAACCCCAGCAATATCGTTTAGGCAGATGTGCTAACCCAGCTTACCGGCTGGGGTGGGGGGGCTTACACGCGAATAAACCTTACCACAGAGAATAGGGTGGGCCCAACGATAGGCCCAGGCCACAGACCTGGCACCTATGAGGTGTTCAGTTCTGACTTTCCATAAATATTTGAGTAAATATGTGAACCAGCACCCTGAGATAAGAACCCAGACTTAAATTATGTGTAAGTCGAGAGCGAGTGTGTATTTATGGGGCAGGGACCATGCCTAGGCCACTCCGGATCTGGAGCCAGGAACCCTCTGGAAACAGGCTCCTAAGGTACAGGAATAGAGGCAGACTCCTTCATCACCAGAAACTTCATCACTCCTACTCCACAGTACTTATCCTCCACAAGGGCTCAACTCGTCTCCATTTGGGTGCATCTTTGCCCAGGAAATTAGGTTTCACCTATCACATGGAGCCTAAAGGGGACTAGGACATGGGAAGCCTTAGTTGAAGGATCTCATAGGGGCTCTGAGCCTTCAACCCTGGGTATAGAATTAGGACTCTGAGCAGATGGTTGCCAGCATGGGGCTGCATGGGAAGAGCACAGACATTGAGGTCACACAGACCTGGGTTTGAGTTCTGCCTCCGTTCTTGACAGGCAGTGTGACATTGGTCATGTTACCTCATCTTTGCTAGGTCTCACTTGTGCTGCTTGTAAAATGGAACTATTAAAACAGGATTACTACCAAAATACATGTAACTGAAAACAAAGTTCAAAGAGCACAGTAGTTGGAAATAAACCTGGCTTCAAACCTGGGCTCTGCCAGTGACTAGCTACTTTGGGATGTTGTAAGAATGAAAACAGATAGCCTATGGAAAGTGCCTGGTGTGACATCAAGCCCACGCTCGTACCCAGTAGACGTAAATCCATGATGTCCTGTCTCTCTGTAATGGTTACTCTTTGGTCTCCTGCCCTAGAAGCAGAGGAAGCAGCCCGGAGTGATATCCGAGGGCGCAAAAGGAAAACCTTGCCCGCTTTAAACAAGTACCCACGCTCCCCTGCCCCTCCTGCCACAGGCCCATGGCCGAGGCCACGGCGGTCACACCCGCCACCCTGGGCCCAGCCCTAGCTCAGATTGGTGCCAACCCCGCAAGCGCTGGCCCTGAGCTGGCAGTGATCTCAAGTGCTTCCACCTCCTCCGCCCAGTCAGATGTGCTTTCCAAACACGTGCCACCAGTTCTGAGTTGGGCTTGTAACCAAGCCCTGGCCCTGGGTTTGCACTGCAGATGTAGGGAGGGGCTGGCAGGGGCCCAGGTGCACATCCAGATGTTGTCTCTGACGCTTCCTTGGCACCTTCCATACCAGCTGTGAAGCAGTATTCACTCCAACTCACGGGGCGGAGCAGGCAGTCCCCTCACGGGCGATGGGTCCTATGGCAGAGGTGCTGGCTCTTTTTGGCCCTGGAGGCATAGAGGGAGAGGGCAGAGGGCAAAGCCAGATTGCTCTCTTGACAGGAGGCCTGCTTGGGCTGGACTCTTGGTCAAAAGCCCAAGAAGATGATCTCTCAGAGCTGAGAGAGGTAGCAAGGCCATCTTCCAATCCATTTTTGTTGGTCTTCTCAGAGCCACCATTTCTATGGGTCCCCTTAGCTTTGCTCACTGCTACTTGAACCTCATGGAACAATATTACCACAGAGGGCTGAGGTGGTTGCATCTACCCACTATGAGGACCTCATCCCAAGCACAGGCTTCTAGAACCATTGTCATGTACTTCTAACCTGTCTTCAGGAGAACTAACAACTGGGCAGATGTGCAGAGCCTCAGGTGGCTGCTGCTCCTCTGACCCATGGCCTTGGGTCACCTGCCCTGGTCCCTTGTGGGCATCCAGCCCCACTGCTAGGAGCACCGCCTTGCAAAGGCAGCTGGGAGGCATTTACAAGTAGAAGTCACCACACCAAATCAGCAGCAGCTATGGAATGTGATAGCTTCCTGTTCCATCACCTAGAAAATGCCACCACCCTTGACTCGCATGTAATAGAATACTTTGCTCTCCATTGTTGCCTCTGCCCTCAGTGCTAGGGACAAAATCATGCAAAGTTATGATGTGCCATTCATTTCAGTGTCACCTGCTCCTCCGAAATAACCCCTGTGGTTGGCCTGGTATCCCCAGGCATTCTTGCTTCAACACGTCTCCCCATGTGAAGCCGCCCAGGGCTGGCCCTCAGCCCAGGTGGACATTGACCTCAGCATTTACAGCCCAGTCTTTTACCCAGCAGGCGCACTCTGCTCCCTGAGGTGATCACCAGGTGAAGCGATGAGCTCACGTCTACGTATCTGCTAACAGGAGAGGGTTTATGGAGGCAACTCCACCTCCCACCCAGGTCCTGGCTCCCCTGGCCCAAGCAGGCTGGCAGAAGAGCTGCTGGGGCGCCCCCTTGTGTAGACAACTGTCTCCTCAGCCTTCCAGTGAGGGATCGTCCCCACTCACTCACAGGGCCCCTCCCCTCTCTGCACTCTCTGACCTGTGTGGGGCAGGGGCGGGGCTGGGAGGGCCAGCAGGCCCTGAAGGGGAAACTACTGAAACCCCTGGGACAGGAAGTGGCAGAGAGGGGCTGTTTCCTCTGGCAGAGCAGGGGTGCGGGGAGGGCTGGCCCTGTCTCGTGCCTGTCTGCTGTGGGCTCTGGGAGCCAAGGAGAGCTGAGAGTCCTTCTCTCCCTTCCTCTACCCACCCCCACCCCCGCAGTAAAGCTCCTGGACCACTGAGGTGGGGGTGCTTCCTCAGAGGAGGCCGTCTTCATTTTGCAGGGAGAAGAATTCAGAGAGAAGGGCAGCAGAAGGGATGGGTCAAGGGGGGGGGCCCACATGGTAGGGAAAACCACAGCTGAGGAGGGGCGCCTTCTGTGAGGTCTTGTTCTGAGAGAAAATGATCAGAATGGTGCCTGCTCAAAAGTATGTGAGTTGGAAATGCAGGACACTGCTGAGTCTCTAAATCACAGGGCCAGAAAGGGCCTGAGGCCATGCTGTCCAACCCCCACCCCACCCTCCTCCACCACCTCCCCCACGCCCCCCCCCCTCTGCCTCGCCTCGTTGTGCGGCTGAGGAAACTGAGATCCACAAAGCAATAGTGACTTACTCAAGGTCACATCGTGGGCCAGAACATTCTGATGAAAATCTAGAGTTTGTATTTGATGTTCCACGGCTCCCTCCAGGCACCTCTGAGTCTGTGACATTCTTCTCTGAAAGGAACTTGATGAATGTATTCCCTCTGAAGGGGAGTGAAGCCTTTAGTCCAGGAGTCAGCAAACTTTTCTTTTAAAGGACCACACAGTAAATCATGTAGGCTTTATGGCCCATGGGAACTCTGTCACAACAACTCATGATGCAAAACCCACCCAGACAATATATAAACGAATGCGTGTAGCCACGTGTCAATAAAACTTTCTTTGTGGACACTGAAATTTGAACTTCATATAATACTCCTGTGGCATGAAATATCATTCTTCTTTTGACTTTTCCCCCCAATCATTAAAAAAAAAAATGTAAAAACCATCCTTAGCTCACCAAGCACACAAAAATAGATGGTGGGGTGAATTTAGCACCTAAAGCATTAAGAGGAGGTGGTGAGGGAGGTGAGCCTTCGTCAGGTGAGAGGAAAGCAGGTAAAGCTTTGAATAGGACGTGACATTTGCTTCAGATCTTGAGTGCCGGATGGGAATCAGAGCTGCAGAAATTGGGGAAGGGCATATTGGGCCTCGGGGACGGTGTGAACAAAGGCACAGAGGTGGGGAAATAATTGCAAAAGTTAAATGCGTTCTGCACATGTGTGGCCTCGTTGTTGTTTGCCAGCCCTGAGTCTTGGACTGCTGTCTGTCCTCACCAGAGGAAAGGGTTGGCTTTTTTGAGGCTGCCTAGAGACAATGAGGAGGGGAGGAAGAAAGGTCACCTAGGAGTCACAGCGACTAGCTGTGTGACCTTGAGCAAGTCACTTCTTCCTCGAGAACTCTGCAGCCAGATGACAGGAAGGATGGATGCGCTGATCTTTCAGGGCCCTTTTAACTTTCACATCCTGAGACTGAATCAAGGAGAGGCTTTCAGTCGTGTGGGGAGGAGCCCCAGGAGCTCACGGTGACATCGGGGCTCAAGCTGCCCTCCCTGCCTGCCCACCCCCACCCATGGGCTCTTTTCCACCTTATCCTTTGTGCACAGGATACTGGACTGCCCCTTGCTTCTGCTCACCTGGAAAGTGGCCCGCAGTGGAAGGAGGCATTTGGAAGAAAGCAGGTCTCAACCTGGAGCCCCCCCTCCCAACTGGGGGAGCCCTCGATCTGAGTGGGGAGCCTCTGCATTTGTTTCTAGGACACGTGCTGACAGGGACCTCAACAAAGAACGCTGTCCCTCCAATAAAAGTTATCTGACTTAATATCCTGTTGGTATCTACTCACAGATTGCCCCAGCTTCTAAAAAAACCCACTAGTAACTTTAATTAGTCTCTGGTCAGTGTGTCTGTCCGTGTCCCGCCCCCACCATGGAAGCAGATAGACTTCCTAGGGGCAGGGGCGGGGTGGCAAAGCATCTTTCATTCAGCACACGTGGCTTCCTGCCACAGTGTTCGGAATGTAAGCCTCACCAGGCCAGGCCTGCTTCTCTGGCCACTGAAGGCTCATGGAAACTCCTCCTGCCAGGAGATGTGTGTAGATGTGTGTGTTTAGCAAAAATGACTCTCTGGGCCGTCTTTTGTTCCATTATTAATCCTGGTTTTTTTAAGATCATCCCGACTTCAAAATGTCCAAACTGAACTCATGTTCTTGCCATACTTCCTGCCTTAATCTCTGTCTTTTTACCACTCTCATGGGAAGAACTGGCTGCGACCTTGGGGTCTTTACAAGTCTATATGACCCCACTCTCTGTCATTTTATTCCTTCAGGGTGGACCTGGCAGTCACCTCCTTGGTTCCAGCCACCCATCTGGTCCCCTTCCATCTTCTCCACTCAGTCAGATCAAACTGATCTTCCTAGAGAACTGCTTGTTTTGTGCTCCTCCCTTGCTCAAGAATCAACAGTGACTCCCAGTTGCTTTCTGGATCGAGGCCTATGCACTTATCCCCCTGATTTCCCTGTGGTCCCCCCCACCAGCCAATCTCATGCACCCCCTCCCCATAGTCAAACTTGTTTCTGCTCTCTACCATGTTCGATAATTGTTGGTTATGTCCCCCTCAGTGTCCATTTCATCCCACTACCTCCATTTCCCTTTCTTCCTGTCCATGTAGGTAAAGATATCATGAATGCTTAATGCATGACCTCAGCCTGAAAGACACAAATCTGACCCAGAAATCTAAAAACACACTTGGAATGTAACAGAGCTTTCACCTATGTTAACTTTCTGGCTTTCCATGATGACCCTTTGTGCTAGGGAGGGTGTCCCCGTTTCACAGAGGAAGAAGGTGACCTACCTAAGCCCCAAGGCAAAGTTTCTCGCCTGTGCCCTTACGGTTTGCAAAAACCTCTGAGGTCTTCACCTAGGCTGTGGCTGGCAGTGCGCCCCCTGGGGGTTCTGGAGCTGCCTCAGACTTGGCTTTGGCCTTTTTCCTGCAGCCTGTCCTCCTCATCACTGACTTGTTCTTCTCTTCCCTTTCCCGGAAGTTCTCAGCCTCCTCCTGGTTCCTGGAGCTCTGGAGAGGAGGGTGTGGTGGCTGCAGGCACCTCCAGGGGGTGCTCTTTCAGCTTTCTCAGGTCAGGCCCCTGGGAGTCAGGGAAGCTGAGAAAATAGGTTCCCTTTGACATAACCCTCCCCCCACCTCTCCTCCCCTACTGGGGCTTCTGTAGTGCTCTTCTTGCCACATAACCACAACCCAGAGGGCTGGGGCCGGGTGGAGGTGGTGAGGACAGGGGACTGGGAGCACCCCTCCAACCACAGCCGCCTGTCCCTCCTGCAAGGCCCCCAACCTTAGCAAAGGAGCCAGCCCCCTCCAAGGCGACAGCTGGCAGCCTGCAGCCCACCCTGTCTATGTTCTAGAGCCATGGGGGCACTTCTGGGAGCTTAATGGGGTCCCCAGTCCCCTTTGGTCTCTGGGAGGTCACCTGTAACTTGTCATCTGAATGAGTGTGTTAATTTTCAAAGCACTTTTCTACCACCATCTTCATTCACCCGAGACACCCTGGTGAGCCCCTACTAGGCCTGGATTCCCCTCGGCCCTCACCCACTTTAAGGATGACAGAAAGCAGAGCCCAGAAAGATGGCTGACTTCCCTGTGGGCCCACCTCTTGTTGGGATGCAGCCGGGAGAAGGCTGATGGTCTCCTGGAGAAAGAGGAGCATGCGTCTCTGTGCTTGCAGCCTGGAGCCTTAACTGCCCCTCCATGGGGCCAGCTGTGGGGCTGGGAAGGCAGGGGCAAGCTTGCAGCTGAGAAAGGGCAGGGACAGTGGGAGAAGAGCTCCGGGCCTGCCTCACCGTGAGAGCTCTGACAAACCCTACAAGGAATCAGGCAGTGACCGAGGGCCAAGGAAGGAAACTGGGTTTCTTGTAAATGAGCACAGAGAAACCCCAATCAACAGAGCTTGCAAAACATTTATTTTTTTCCCTCCCTCTTCCTGATTTCATCTCAGATGGAGGGGGTGGTAGGAGGCAGGAACAGAGTAGAAGAAGCTGACAAAATCGCTGTGGCAAGCACCCCTTCACTGGGCATTTTGCTCAAGGAGGGGGGCTCGGCTGGCTGACTGGAGGCCAGCCCTAGTTGGACCAAGATTGTAGGGGAGTCCCACACTTGGGCTACTTCTGCTTGGTCCATGGCTGCAGACTGGACCCCTGGGTCTGACCTTCTGTCTCTGATCACGTGGTGCCGCGTGCAAATATGCTGCTTGATGACTATTAGCCGGAGGAGGGGCTGTTTTTAAGTGGAGGGTACAGCTATTCCTGGGGTAGATTCCACTTTGTTTGTGGTTGTGGGGGAGGAGTGTTGAGGGAGTGGGAAATGGCATGAAGGAAATTGTCACTTCCTTTCCAGAGAATTCCAGAAAGGTTTCAGGGAGGACGGGGTATTTCAGGAGTGAGGGCTGGCTGTGAGAGGATGAGGAACGTGAGAACGCTGCTCTGCGGGCCTGGCTGACCATCTGGCCCCCATGTTTGCTGGCGTGTGTGAAAATGCCACGGGTGTTATTAGCGATTCTGTGAGAGCCATTGGCTCGGCTGAGCGGCTGTAGATTTAAACTTGCTCCACGGAGACTGCGGACGTGGCTTTCACATTGGGGCTGTTTCCTGTGGAGGAGGCCCCAATGGGTGAGTGCTGGACACCGCTTGACGTGTTCCAGTGACAGCCCTAGAGAGGGTCTGAAGGGGGCCCAGCTGTGATGACGCAGAAACAGCCCAAACCACTTCTATTTTGCTATGTTGGTTTTGAAATGCAGTCACAACCACAGAGAGCCAGAGGTGTGCATTGCAAGCCCGGGATGTGGGCGCCTTCGCTTGCTTGCTCCCTCCTGTGGTGTGCCTGCACACACACATTCACACACGTTCAGTAGCTGGGGCCATATGCTCTCACAGAGGCTTTGCTTTCAGCCCAAGCAGGACAGGCCCTGGGAGCCAGGGATACTGCAGTGGCCTCAAAGGGAGCAGATCTCTTGCCACTCTGGGAGTGGACTTGGACTGGAGCCAGCTGTGAGGTTTGCAATGAAGGGTGGGGTGGGAGGAGCTCAGCACCGGTTACTATGGGTTACCAGGTGAGGCCAGGGTCCTTGTGGACCTCCCTAGCCCCCCACTCACCGATAAGGCAGTGTCCAGGCCTCTAGGCAGCTGAATCTGTGTCCCAGAGCGTCTCTGAGGAGGGGAGCCCCTGTGTGGGCCTCTCTGGCCTCCAGCAGGGCGGGCCTTCTGTGCTGGTGGCTTCTTTGGTTTCAGGTTCCTGGGAGAGGGAGGTTATTTTGAGGGACTTGGGGGAGAGTGAGTGAACATGCAAATGACTGCTCCCCACCTCTCACTTTCAAATCCTCAAACATCTGAAGGGGGAAGGGTGAAAGCTTCTGGACTGGAAGGTTCCATAGGGGTGAAGGGAGAGTTTTCTTAGCCTTGACCAAGAGAGTAGGACAGCCAATCCGGCCCTACACACACACACACACACACACACACACACACACAGAGTTCACCTTAGCTTCAGACTTGAAGAATCCTGAATTTGGATACTGAGATATGCTGATACTTAGAGAAGGCAACTGGATTTGCCTTTCTTTTATTTCAAATCTCTCTTTGCATTGATGGCTAAAGGCTCCATCCAATCTAGTGCAGAGCTGCCTTCCCTCTCCTACCACACCCCCCCTAGCAGAGTGGACCCTGGGGGCTCACCCCTAGGATGCATGGGCCACATACACATTCTGCTCTGGCATGCTCTCCCTGGGAAGCAAGAGGATTTTGAATTTTCCATGTGGGGGGGGGGGCTGGGCAGTGGTGGCCGCTAGGCCCCGCCCCAGCCCACTTCACCACAGCCAGCTTCTACCAGCCGGCAGCAGCTAGTATTAGCTCGAGCTTGTCATTCTCACGGAGGCAGGCCTGGAGGAGGAGGAACTGATGACCGTGCTTGTGGCTCTGCTGGCCCGACCAGGACCGAAGCCCTTTGACACACAGAGGCTCTCACGCACTTGTCCCCACACCCGGCACATACATATTATCTGCAGTGTGCTCGCACACCCACAGGGAACTCCCTCCCCAACTCCTGCTCCTGGTTGTAAATTACCATGCAAAAATACACAGACATAGCACACACACAGCGCACAAGTTTCTCTCTTTCCTGTAAGCTAGACCACTGGACACCCACCCCACACCCAGTATACACATGCATATACTTACAGGCCAGAGAACACACCCCACCTCACTGGTACCGACTGACCAGTGTCATTCATTAATGTGATCGTTCCACCAACACACATTGGGCATCTACCACATGCTAAGCTTCATCAGTGAGGAGCACCTGCGTCCCTGCCCTCAGTGAAGCCGCTTTCTAATGGGGGAGGTAAGGAAGGCGCCCAGAAGTTCCCCAGGCAGAGAGCTCACAAACATCAAACACTGATCTGCGAAAAGAAGCCAGAGCGATGAGCAAACCTGCAGAGAAAGGCCATGGCGGAATGACCTTGGAGGGAGAGGGGCAGACACAGGAGTTTCATGTTTAGACAAAGTGGGATTAGGTGAAAGTGATCACCTTTCATTTGATTAGTATGAGAACGCTTCCTGGGGGCAGACAGCCGGCCTGTGGGAGGGCGGGAACTGCGGAATGCAGGCCTTGGGGCGCTTTGGCTGGGGGAGACAGACCTTCCAAGCATAAATGGCCCTGGAAGGCTTCTCTGGGAGGCCACAGACACCCGGTCACGTGGGTCATGTGCAGGTGGGGTGGGGGTGGGCGCCGGTGGTGGAAGGCCGTCCTAGCCTCGCTGTGCTGGGCCTCTCATTCACCCGAAGGGAAACTCAGACCTGCCAGGTTGAGTCGAGTGACTTCTCAAAGTTTTTTGGTTGGGGGTGGGTGGCAAGGTGTGGGGGTGAGTGTGGGGGTGGGGAGAGGGCGGAGCCAGCCCTGTGGGCTAACGGAAAGGAAGTGGAAGAGGCCTGGGTGTCTCCTGTCGGGGAGAATGGTCATCTGGGAGGGTCATCCGTGGTCCCCCTCCCTTTCCTCCCCTTTGCCCCTCTCTGAAGTTCCTCATTTCTTCCTGGGCCAGGAGGAGGTTTTGCCACCTTGGCATTGGCAAAGGAGTGCCAAGGAGGCAGGGGTCAAGTGTGTGGCTCCTCCTCTGGTGCATGGAGCTGGTTCTTCAGGTGCTCGTGATTGAACCAAGCCAATCATAGGCCCGCCACACCAACACACCATGTGGATGCCACACAAAGCCAAACCCTCGAGGCCAGAGCCATGGTACCTGGAGATGGAGAAGCCTGAGTGTTAGGGTGGAGATGCTGAGAATGCTTTGGTGGGAGGGGAGCTGGGGCTTTGGGAGCCAGGCTGGTGCAGCGCCCGACGACTTGAGAAGGGCAGGGAGCACAGGAAACAATCAGAGGCCCAGTGCCATGTGAGGGCCGGAGGTGCAGACTGTGAGTGCCAGAGGCATTCTGGGAAAGGGGAGACATGTGGGCTGTAGCAGACAGATTTCTTGGAAAAGGGGGCCCTGAGCTGGCCCTGGAGGCTGGGGAAGGTTCCTGTGGGCCCCTCCCCCAGCTGGGGCTCTCCCAGGGTGACAGTTCACTCTTGAAACTGAAAGCAAAGCTAAACCAAGAGCCCAAGCCACATACATACAGCACAGAGGCCATTGTGCCCGGCATCCCCAGCGGGTGGTGGTGGCTGGGTGGTGACTAGAGCAGGGCATGTGGCCCCCCGGCCCTCTGACATCAGGCTCTCTGGAGGCGTGGCCGAGTCTGAGAGTGCCATCCACTGTCGCTGGCCCTGACAGCACAACCCTTATAGTGAGAGATCACTTCCTCTGTGGACTCTGCCCTTCAGAACTAAGCGGCCCCTACTCCCAAGGTGGACTAAGTCAGGCAGAGTCTACAAGACCATCCTGTGCACCCAGATATCCCCACCCCAGATCCCTCACAGGGGTCCTTTCCCCAGCAAAGGGAATTGTAGGGTTCTTCACGCCCCATCCACAAGGCCACTCAGGCTGCCCTGGCTTCCCCTGTGGCCACACCCTGGGGATTAATCTTCAGGGTGGAGAGTGCGCCAAGTCCCGCTCTGTCTCATCTTGTCCACGTGGGGTGGTAAGTGAGTTAGACTGCGTATCTTTGGGGTCCGCTCAGGCGTAGGTCCCCGTGACCCAGACGGGCACCAAGGCTCAGCCCTTCTGTTTCCACTGTCTTCCCCTTTTCCTGCCATCCCTCTTCTGGCAGTCTGTCCTGGGAACAGGACCCAAGGAAGGTGACTGGCTCACTGCCCCCATCTCTCCCTTCTCCGTAGGTCGCTCCTGCGCTTGGCCCAGCCCAGCATGCAGCCTTGAACCTGGGTTAGGCCACCGCCTACTCCAGTTCTCTACAGCCCCTATTGTACTGTGACTCAAGGAGTAGGTGCTAGGCTCAAGGTATCTGAATAGCATCTTTTCATCAAGGAAACACCGCGGCTCCAGTGGGCCCTGCAGGCCCCACAGTCAGCTCTCTGACAAGACAGCATGGCTGTTGCCCTGCAGCCCAGTGACCTGATCTTTGAGTTTGCAAGCAACGGAATGGATGACATCCACCAGGTATGGCCCCAGAGAACAGAGCCTGGTCAGCCGGCACAGATGATCAGATAGGTACAGACAGGTAGGCAGATAGCTGGCCGGCTGGCTAGCTAACAGTCAGCAAATACTGATCAAGCACCTACTAGGTTCAAGGCATGGCGGCTGTGGGCCAGGCAGACTGTGCCATCAGCTAGTCCCATGTGGCCAGGCAGTAGTCATCAGGCGGTCACTTAGTGAGCTGGTTTGGCCAACATGCAATTACAGGGCACACACAGTTTCCAAGTCAGCCAAGTAGCTGCTATGCACACTAGCTGATCTGTCAGTCAGCAACGGGGGGCTGAGTGCACACGTGTACACTGACCTTCATGTGCATTCTTTGGCCCACTTCACCCCATGTCACAGTGAGAAAGGTGCTGAGACAACCACACAGTAGGACGGAGAACTGCCAGCTGGCACCGCAGGGTACAGTCCATCCCCTGGCACCTTCAGACTCCTGTCCTAGCATGGTTGACAGGCCTTTCCATAACTGTCTTTTCAACCACCATCTAAGGATTCAGAATAAACTGGAAATTGGGTCCTCTGGTCGGAGGAAATTGGAAACTAGGACAGAATTCTGGCACTCAGGCCCCTGCTGCTGCATACCTTGCCCAGCACCCTCCTTCCACACACTGGAGAAGAGGAGGCAGCCAGGTACTGCAGAAGGAAGGGAAGATTAGTGGTCCGAAGCCCTGAGTTCTGATCCCAGTGTGGCCACAGTGTCTCCTAGGCAAGACCTGTCCCCTGCCCTATCTGGCTGCCATCTCCCCATCTTCATCAAGAGGAGGTCCAGCTGGATCATCTCCAAGGGCACCCCAGCCTAGTTCTGATGCTGTCTCTCTCAGATCCCTGTGAGGACAGGAAACTTCGTCCTGTCTCTAGTGACCAACCAAAGGCTGCCCCCTAGTGGTCTTGGAGCACACGGTGCTTTCTGTCCTGCTAGATGGTAACCTTTTAAAGAGGCTCAGTTTTATCCAACACCTCTGGCATGCCTAGCCTCCTGAAACAAGGGAAGAAAAATCTAACCTTACCTGGGTTCTCAGTGTGGCTAGTCATCTTTTACTTGTTTCTAGACCACTCAACAACTCTTTCTATTCTTCCTAGAAGCTGCTCTTCCTAGAAGCTGTTCTTACCTCCTGAACCCACAGCTGCCCCTCCACCCTCTGAGACAGCCTCTTCTCCAATCCACAGCAGAGCTCAAAGCCAAGGATGCCCTCACTTTCCCTCCTCCCTCCTTCTTAGCAACAAAAATCACCTGTTCTTATTTCCTTTCTGCTGGCCTGGGAGAAAGAAGTGGCCCTCTTCCTTCCAAGGGCAACACCTACCCCAGGGCTTAATCTCTTCTCTCCTGCTACCTTCCAGACCTCACACCATCCTTCACCTCCTGTCTCTCTTGTGTCTTTCACACCTCCCAGACTTCTCTCCTCAACCTAGAACCTAACCCTAAGAGAAACACTCCCTCCCTTCTGCCCGCCTCTTTAACATACCACCTCCTTAGCTCTGTTCTTCTCCCCAGTGTGACCTCCATCATCTGGGTGTACATTCTCACCTCCCTTCTCTCACTGTTTTTAGGAAACACTTTTTGTTGCAAAATACAGTATGAATATAAAACAGATAACCTGTAATTGAAAAGAATCTGAAAAAATATTTTAAGAATAACTATTAAATTAACACTCATTAACTCACCACCCAGGTTAAGAAATTAAATGTTAGTAGTCTCCTAAGGGGCTTCCCTGGTGTTCAGATGGTAAAGAATCCACCTGTAAAGCAGGACCTGGGTTTGATCCCTGGGTTGGGAAGATCCCTTGGAGAAGCGAATGGCAACCTAATCCAGTATTCTTGCCTGGAGAATTCCATGGACAGAGGAACCTGGTGGGCTATAGTCCATGGGGTCGCAGAGTCAGATATGACTGAGCGACTAACACTACAATAGTCTCCTCGGAGTCCCTGATGCCTAAAGCAAATAATCAGAACCTACTGTATGCCAGACTCTGTTCTAAGTGCTTTATGTACATTGATCCATTTAAACAACCCTATGTGGTCAATAATATGATAACCCCAGTTTTATAAAGGAGGAAATGGATACACAGAAAGGTATCTTGCCCAAGATCACACTGCTCATAAATGGCAGAGTTTGGTCTCAAATCCAGGCAGTCTGGCTCTAGATCAGCATGGTCCAGTAGAGTTTTCTGATATTTTAGAAGTGCTCTTAGCTTCCCTGGTGGCTCAGATGGTAAAGCGTCTGCCTGCAATGTGAGAGACCTGGGTTCAGTCCCTTGGTCGGGAAGATCCCCTGGAGAAGGAAATGGCAACTCACTTCAGTACTCTTGCCTGGAAAATTCCATGGACGGAGGAGTCTGGTAGGCTACAGTCCATGGGATCGCAAAAAGTCAGACACGACTAAACGACTTCACTAGATTTGTGCTGTCCGGTATGGGGCCATGTGGCTATGGAGCACTTGAACTATGGCTGATGCAACTGAAGGACTGAATTTTAATCTTGAAACACTTTATTTTTACATTTAAGTAGTCACCAGTGGCTAGCGGCTACAGTGTTGGACAGACAGCTCTAAAGTGAAGTGAAGTTGTGAAGTTGCTGGGTTCAGTCCCTTGGTCGGGAAGATCCCCTGGAGAAGGAAATGGCAACCGACTCCAGTACTCTTGCCTGGAAAATCCCATGGACAGAGAAGCCTGGTAGATTACAGTCCATGGGATTGCAAAGAGTCAGACACAACTTCACGACTTCACAACTTCACTTCACTTTAGAGCTGTCTGTCCAACATGGTAACCGCTAGCCACTGGTGACTACTTAAATGTAAATATAAAGTGTTTCAAGATTAAAATTCAGTCCTTCAGTTGCATCAGCCATAGTTCAAGTGCTCCATAGCCACATGGCCCCATACCGGACAGCACAAATCTAGTGAAGTCGCTCAGTTGTGTCCGACTTTTTGCAATCCCATGGACTGTAATCTACCAGGCTTCTCTGTCCATGGGATTTTCCAGGCAAGAGTACTGGAGTGGGTTGCCATTGCCTTCTCCAGGGGATCTTTCTGACCCAGGGATTGAACCCAGGTCTCCTGCATTGCAGGCAGATGCTTTACCCTCTGAGCTACCAGGGAAGCCCACAGACAGCTCTAAACTCTGGCCTTAATCACTATACCCACCTGCCTGTCTCCCTTCATCCGTCTTCTCTGAGACCCCAGCACTCCCCTGAAACTGCTCTAGCCAGGTGACTGCCCAGCAGCAAAACCCAAAGGCAGTTTCATCAATTTTTATTCTTCTGGATCCTTCAGGAACATTAGGTAAAACTGAACATTCTCATTCCTTTTTCATGAAGAAAGAATTAATAGCCCCATGAAAGAAAATTCAGAAAAGTAGAAAGGGGAAAAAAAAATCACCTGTAGTCCCACAACCAAAATATAATTATTATGAACATTCCAGTACATTTCCTTCTATAAATAATTTTTAAACAACAGTTGCAATCACACTTATTTTTAAAATTTACCTTTGTTTGATTTTAGAATAACTGTGTCCTCTGGGGGTCAAATTCTCAACCTGATGATTTTACCCACTCTCAGTGATGAGCTCATGGATACATATTTTTGACTCCTTGATAGGTATCTCCATTTTAAATATCTCAATGGTACCTCCAACTGACCATATTCAGACACTTGCTCCCTTATCTTTCTCCAAAAACCCGCTCCTCTTCCTTCTGGCTTCCCCCATGTGCCCACCAAATCAAGCCAGAAGTCGGAACCCTCTCCCCCATCCAGGCTCTTACCTTTTTTTAAAAAAAAAATATTTTATTTATTTGGCTGCATCAGGTCTTAGTTGTGGTGCATGGGCTCTAAAGCTCGAGGGCTTAGTTGCCCAACTAGGGTGGATCCTTAATCACCAGAGCACCAGGGAATTCCCAGCCTTTAACTTTTTATGTCTCTAATTCCTCTGTTCTTCCATCTTCATTCCTACTCTTATCATCACAAACTGAGCCCTAAGATGTTCATGATCTGAGCCCTTCACCCTGTTACCCAACCCTGAGCGTAGGTTGAGTCCCTCAACTGGCTATAGATTGAGCCCCTTGCCCTTGCTATTGACAAATCCTTTCCCACTGGTTTCAGAATGAGCCTAACTAACCCTGGCCACAGGTTAACCCACAACTGTAACCAGTTACAACTGCCTGCCCTTGGTTGAGTGAAGGTGGTACAGAGCTAACCCATTTCTACCAATCAAGACCCCACTAGTGAGTTTGGACCCAGAGCAATGTCATGCCCTACAAAGAACAGCCCCTGAGGGATCCAAGAGTTAGGAATTGCAAGAAGGGCCAGATTCTGGTACGGAAGGCTTCCTGGGAGAGGTGGGTAGGCCTTGAACCGGATCGCTGTCTTCTCCGTAGCTAGAAGATCCCTCCGTGTTTCCAGCTGTGATTGTGGAGCAAGTCCCCTACCCCGAATTACTGCACCTGTACTCAGGCCTGGAGCTGGATGACGTTCACAATGGCATCATAACAGATGGGACATTGTGCATGACACAGGATCAGATCTTGGAGGGCAGTTTTTTGCTGGCAGGTCTGTTTCCTTCCTGGGCAGGGAAGGTGTGGAGGAGGGAGGGGTTCTGTCTTCAGGTAACAGTAGCCCACTGAGGCTTCTAGTGACCCCATGCAGCCAGGAGCAAGATCCCCAATAGTTGGAAATTAGATGGGGTAACTAGGATAAGCAGAAGGTAGTACCACTGTAGAGAGGAGAAAGCCAGCTAAATGGATCCACAGTCTCCTGAGATGCAGTGGAACAGTGAGGGGAGACCAGCTCTGCTGGGATGGGTGTAGAGAAAGGTGGAGAATCAGGGTGGGAGGCATGCTGCTACCTTCCCGGCTGCCCCTGGGCTCCTTAGCCTTGTTCTGGCGGCACCCACTGCCCTATGTCCTGAGGGAATTTTCTTCTCTCCCAACCATGGAACCTGGCACCAGATGACAATGAAACCACCTCACAAACCGTGTCAACCACTGAAGTCTTGCTCAACGTCGAGTCTCCCAACAACATCCTGGATGACAAGCAGATCTGTGAGTTTGAACTGTGGCACCTCAACTCGCGGCAACACAAAATTCCATTTTAAAATATCACATCTGCATATTGGATTCTCAGGGGCCTGTGTGTGCGGGCTAATGTACCCACACCACCTCTATGCTTGTTAACATGCTCTTGAGCTGTGCGTGGAGTGGGATGGGGCAGAATGGCCCCTGCAGACAAGGAGGAAGATGGAGTGACTTTTTATAACTGTTTATAAAAATAACCAGGTTGACTGGTTATTTTTTCCAATTTTTAAATTACAGTAAAATACACATAGGACTTCCCTGGTGGCTTGGTGATAAAGAATCTACCTCCCAATGCAGGATACACAGGTTTTGATCCCTGGGTCAGGAAGATCCCCTGGAGGAGGAAATGGCAACCCACTCCAGTATTCTTGCCTGGAGAATTCCATGGACAGAGGAGCCTTGTGAGCTATATAGTCCATAGGGTCACAAAGAGTCAGACATGGCTGAGCAACAAACTACACATAACATAAAATTAACCACCTTAACCATCTTTCAGTGTTTGGGTCTGTGGTATTAAGTATATTTGTTATGTTGTGCAGCCACCATCATCCTCTCCAGAACTCTGCATTTTGCAAAACCTGAAGTCTATTCCCATGAAACACTGACCCCTCATTTCCCCTTCCCCTCAGCCCCTGGCCACCACCACTCTACTTTATGTCTTAATGAATTTGACTCCTCCCGGGACCTCAGATGAGCTGAAGTGCACAGTATTTGTTTTTTGTGGGGGGACTGGTTTATTTTACTTAACATAATGTCCTCAAGGTCCATCCATGGGTAGCACCTGTCAGAACTTCCTTTTTTAAGGCAGAATGCTATTGGCCAGGGTAACGTCAGGCCGCTCTGCTGTCTCGCTGAGCTCCCAGGATGACTGAGCCAGATGCAGCCTAGTTAGAAATGCACCGGGCTGGATCCTCCTCATCCCTTCCCTGTTCTAGGAGGTTGGCCCCTACCTCCTGCGATGGCCCCTGAGGCAGGCTCCTCCCCCAGCAAATACCCCCATCCAGGCATCTGCCATGACTCTACAGGAAGATTCCTGGCTCCAACTGACCTTCCAAGGAGGTGCTGGGATACAAGGTGGCAAAACAGCCATGAAGCGGCAGGTTCCAATTCCTCATCCCGCCTCTGGCACTAATTTTCACTCAGGATTCAACAGATATTTACTGAGTACCCTCACATACCAGGCATGTGTGACCCTGGGCACATGCCCTGCCATCTCTGGGTCTCAGTCTCCTCATCAGGGCTAAATGAGGTCTAAGGGCCCTTCTGGTTGTAAAATGAGTAGATGACTAAATGAAGGTTGCCCTTTTCTCTGGGTGTCACCTGGAACTTTCCACCACCAGCGGCGGGCTGCACATGTGCGTGCTGTGATTGGGGCCAGCTCGTGCCCACAGCTCTGCAGATGTTTCCTCTCCTCGTGCCATGAGACACAGGAGGCATTTTCAGACGTGTCCTGTGTCTGGGGCTGTGGGGAATGACGCTTCGCCCCCACGCCCACCCCCCAGGAACCCACTGTTCTCTTGAACATGGGGAGACCACACTCCTACCGTGCCCTGGGCCCACGCCACCTCAGGCCTTTCTTCTTGCAGTCAGCACCTCTGAAATGCTTCCAGAGCCAGACCCTGCTCCAGCCATGACACTGCCCAACTACCTGTTTCCTGTCTCTGAGCCCGACGCCCTGAACAGGGCTGGTGACACTGGTGACCAGGAGGAGAACTGTCTGGAGGAGAAGGTCCCCAGAGAAGAGAGCGCTAAGAAGACTGGAAAGTCAAAGAAGAGAAGTAAGATGCGGCGGGGGTGGGGGGCAGAGAGTGTGTGTGTTTCTTCAAGGGGCTGGGCAGTAGGAGAGGGCTCAGGGAGACCATGGCTAGAGGTGAGTGCCATGCTTTACAGACATATTCAGAGCATAGCTCTCTGGTGTGGCAGAGACAGATGGAAAGTCCTACCTTCTGGAAAGCTGGGCTTCGTCAGGTAGCTTGCCTAAAGCCTGACATTTTCCAGGCCACTCCTGTCTGCCCAGCAGATTTAGCAAGCCCATGACCTCAGTGGGTTGAATCCTGCACTGAGTGTTCAGACACCAGCCTTGGCCCCCTGGCCAGTTCCTGGCCCTCTGGGGGCCTCTGCCTCACTCTCTGCTCTTAGCTTCCTTCTTGGAGCTTACGGAGCCGAGACCGTATATGGTAGAGAACTCTGGGCTTTCCCAAGCCCCATGTTATTGATTTACTCAGATGATGGCTGGTCGATACTGCCGTGTCAGTATGGCATTCAAAGCCTGGTGCCACACTTATCTGCACAACAGGCACGCCTTCAGACTGCCATTTTGTTTCAAAAATTAGGTGAGGCAGATTCTGTGCTTGTAAAGGTGACTCACTGCAAGCACTCCATGGCCCCACATTGTTTGGCGCCTGAAATGCAGGTGGGCCCTTGGGTGGGTGGAGCTACCTGAGTGCGATGCCTGTGGAGTGTGACCCCAGGCCTCCAGCCCCGAGGCAACCTGCCTCTTCCTTTTCGCCGGGTGCCCCTCAGTTGGTAAGCACCTGGGCCCTCTGTCTCGGGAGCCCAGCCCTGTAGCCTCAGCCCACTCCCACCTTCCCCCCACCCTCAGTTCGGAAGACCAAGGGCAACCGCAGTACCTCACCTGTCACTGACCTCAGCATCCCCATTCGGAAGAAATCGAAGGATGGCAAAGGTACAGTGGGGAGGCGGGTGAGGTGGGAAGGGAGACGGCGGGGGGTGGGGGGAGTGGGGTCTGGGCACCCCATCACCACCCTGCTGCTCTGTAGGCAGCACCATCTACCTGTGGGAATTCCTCCTTGCACTTCTGCAAGACCGGAACACCTGCCCCAAGTACATCAAGTGGACCCAGCGAGAGAAAGGCATCTTCAAGCTGGTGGATTCTAAAGCAGTGTCCAAGCTGTGGGGGAAGCAGAAGAACAAGCCTGACATGAACTATGAGACGATGGGCCGGGCACTCAGGTAGGAGCCCCTGCCCAGAGGGCTCCCCAAGCTTCTACCTCTGTCCCAGGAGCCCCTTGCTAAGGGGCCTCCAACTTTCCCTGAAAAGATCATCAGGCTCCGTGTGGGTGATGAGTAAGTACCTTGGTCCTCCTGCGTGGGTCATCTAGACACTCTTCTAAGGAGCGAATTCCTGGGCCCATTCCCGCAAGTCTCCTGTGACTCTCCCATTTGCTTGCCCCCCAGCCCATTTCCCAGGTCCTATCTGGGGGGGACAGTCCCCTTCTTCTTGTGTTTCTGTCCTAGCCTTTTCTCTTTTTAGAGTGGAAAGAGAATTTCAGGGCCATCCCCAAGAAGGGCTTCCTTCACATTCTGCAAGCCAGGGACTGAGGAAGATGGGTCTGACTTACCCACAGTCGGTCTCTCAGGCTGGGGGATGGCTGAACCCCCATCCTCCACCCCCTCCCATCCTTCACTCACCCCATCCTCTGTCCCAAAGCAGCATGAGGGTCAGCATTGGAAATCCCCTTTCATGGACCCTTTGAGTCATCAGAGGGAGATCTCAGAAACTTCATAAAAGCCTTCTAAGTCCAAAGTGCCCCTTCCCTTGCCCAGGGCGCCCATCTGCATCCCCCCCACCGGCCCTGGAGGGCACTATGTTCCTGACACTCTCTGCTCTCTGCCCAGATATTACTACCAACGAGGCATCCTGGCCAAAGTGGAAGGGCAGAGGCTGGTGTACCAGTTTAAGGAAATGCCCAAGGACCTGGTGGTGATCGAAGACGAGGATGAGAGAAGCGAGGTCACAGCCACATCCCCTCAGGCCTCTGCTCCCTCCACCTCCTCTGGTGGCAGCTCCCGGAGAGCCAGTTCCCGGGTCTCGTCTAGAGCTGTCCCGCAGGGCAAGGGCGACACTTCTTGGGAAAAGCCGAAGGTGCAGCACGTTGGTCTCCAGCCATCTGCGAGTCTGGAACTGGGATTGTCCGTAGACGAAGAGATCCCCACTACCTCCGCCATGCTTGTCTCCCCACCAGAGAGCCAGGCCAAAGTCACCAAAGCTGTGAGGTAAGGGCACCCAGGTCATTCCGAGTCTTCCCCTAGGGATGGGGACATTTTCAGCTTCTTGCAAAGCTCTGCTCTGTCTCTTACTCCCGGGACCCTCACAGCATCCCTGGGAATCCAGTGGGACACTCGTGGCTTAAAAGAGGGAAAAGTGACTTGACTGAGGTCACACACCAAAATAACAAATGGCCAAGCCAGCCATTGACCTGGGGCGTCTTCTGTTGCCAGCTGGGGCTACTCCTATTACCCTAGGGCGCTCCCCAAGAACCTCCACTCCTGGGCCCATCCCCACAAGTCTCCTCTACTCCAGAAAAGAGGCAGCAGAGAAGGTGCCCTTCTGCCTTCCTCAGGCCCTCCCAAGCCCACCAGGAAAGCTCTTGTTACTACTCGTCCACGCTAAGGCTCCTCTAGTTTTCCCTGAAAAGTCTGGCCTTTGTCTGGGTTATACGTGTGTACCTATTACTATGCTGATGTGGGCCATGGGGATGCTCTTCTGAAGAGGTGTCAGTACACTACAGCGGTGATAAACACAATCTCTGGAGGCAGAAAGCCTGGGTGTGTCCCTGTTGCTGGCTGTGTGGTCTAGGGCAAGCTACATAACCTCTCTGTGCCTGTTTCCTCATGCAGGAAAATCAGATTGTTAACCTTATTCAACTCATGGGCTGATCAGAAGATGGAGTGAAATCCCACATGCGAACCATTTAGAATGATCCCTGCCCCAAGCTAAGGCCCCAACAAACAGTGGCTGAAACACCTTCCGCTCCATTCCCTCAGTGCCCTCCTTCCACGCCTCCTCCCTGAACCAAATGTGCTTTCTGCTTCTCCTCAGTACTTCCTCCGTGCCCAGCAACATCCACCTAGGAGTGGCCCCCGTCAGGTCGGGCTCGGCCTTGACCCTGCAGACCATCCCGCTGACCACAGTGCTGACCAGCGGGCCTCCTGCCAGTACTACTGCTTCAGCCCAGCTCGTTCTCCAGAGTGTTCCGCCTGCTCCCACCTTCAAGGACACCTTCACTCTGCAGACCTCCTTCCCCCTGAACACCAGTTTCCAAGAGAACCAGGTGGCAGCACCGGGGGCTCCGCTGATTCTCAGTGGCCTCCCCCAGCTTCTGGCCGGGGCCAACCGTCCGACCCATCCGGCACCACCCTCAGTCATGGGAGCTGGCCCAGCGGGGCCCAGCTCTCAGGCCCCTGGGACTGTCATTGCAGCCTTCATCAGAACTTCCGGTGCCACCGCAGCCCCTGGGGTCAAGGAAGGGCCACTGAGGTCCTCGTCCTATGTGCAGGGCATGATGACTGGGGCCCCCATGGAGGGCCTGCTGGTTTCTGAAGAGACCCTGAGGGAACTCCTGAGGGAGCAAGCTCACCTTCAGCCACTTCCAAGCCAGGTAGTTTCAAGGGCTTCCCACAACCCAAGCCTTCTGGGAAACCAGACTTTCTCTCCTCCCAGCCGCCCCACTGTTGGGCTGACCCCAGTGGCTGAACTTGAGCTCTCCTCAAGCTCAGGGTCCCTGTTTACGGCTGAGCCTAATATAAGCACACCTGGGAGCCTGCTGACTAGATCCCCAACCCCAGCCTCCATCTCCCCATTCAACCCCACTTCCCTCATTAAGATGGAGCCTCATGACATGTAAATGGAGGGGGTCGGGGAAATGTGATTGCCAGGCAAGGTTGAGCAGCATTTATACACGGACTTCCTCTAAGAGAGACTGACCGAAGCAGCACACCAGCCCTTACATTTCAGCAGGGTGTCAATACACCAGACCCCATGCCCCACCCCTGCCTGGTGTCACCATGGCCAAGACAGGCCCAGTTGGAGCATCCCTGGTGTCAGACCATGGCTTTCAAGAGTACTAGGGGATATGCTCTTGTTGGGGTAATGGGCTGACTTGCTGATGGAGGCAAACCTTCTGAGATGTTTGTAACCAGGGCTGGGGTAGGGGCTTCATGAGAAGAGTCTTTTCACCTGGCTGTATTCCACCATCTTCGTTCCTTCTGCAGAGTATTTACTATCCCATATGTGAATAGCTCTGTATGTATTTGTGTGTACTTGTGCGTCTGTATCTCTGTTTCTTTGGTGAGGACGGGGGTGTAGCTGTGAGGTCTTCAAGGGTGTGTGTCTCTTTGGGGGTCAGCCACAGAGATGGGGAATTTTCTGTTTTGAAGGAAAGCATTCTCCCATTTCCCTTTGTACAAGCCAAGATTCGGTTGTTCTGAGACTATGGGGTACAGGTTGGAGCCCCGAAATCCGGAGAGATGTCACAGAGCTGGGGCAGGTCTGGGGAGGACAGCTTTGATGGGTGTGTTTGTTGGGGAAGACGGAATTGCAGGGGACAAAGAGAAAGCCATCTGGGATAAAACCCTGAAGAGAGGGAAGGAATTCAGCCCTGTGGAGCAGCCCCGCAGGCTAGACTGAGGTCTTCTTGGGCTCAGCCTCATTGCCCACCAGTCATTTGCTAGCAGGCCAGATCCTTAATCTCCCCAGAGTGCTTTGCACCCCTCCAGGGTCAGACTCAGCCACAAGGCCCCCAGGGCAAGGGGACTAAATAATGGATGTTTGCACCCAGGGCTTTGGCTGTAATTCTAGCCTTCACGGCCACCTTGCTCTGCATCCCAAATCCTGGCTTCCCTCTTAATTTCGCCCCTGCCATTTCACTGCTGGCAGGTGGTGCAGGGGACATCGGGTAACCACATGCTCGGGGTCTGCCTCCGTCCCTGCTCGTGCCTCCTTGCTGGTCAGCCTGCTTTCTATTCCCCTCACAGGTCTGCCCACCCACCCACTCCCTCTATGGCTGCAGTCGACCTCCTCCAGTGGGCTGAGGTCCTGGATGGCCAGCCTTCTCACTTCACCCTGACTCCTCCCCCACGAAGATGGAGTGTGAACCTGTGACCTCCTGTCCTTTCTATCCCTCCACATACCTTCCTTCCACCTTTCCTCTTTCTGAGAAGGGGGTCAGCCAGTTATCTCTTAAAGTCCACCCCTCAGCTGGGGGCCTTGATCCCCTCCCCTCTCTCTTCTATGACTTTGCCTTTGTCTCTCCTGCCAGGTTTGGGAGCAAGGCTGAGAGCTCTACTATGTCAGCCTTGGAAACAGTGATAGGATCTAGTGAATGTGGTTACTGTGAATTGGTGCCTCAGGACCTTTGCTGTGTCCTTGACACGAAACCAGCCACTTGACCTCACTACCTCCCCTGGTTGCCCTTCTCTCTCTCCTTCTGGTCACTGCCAAGCCCATTATCATGCTCTGTCACCTCTTAATCTCCCCCTTCTCCACCCTGGGAGGGAACCTTGTATGGTTGTGTGGGTGTATTTCTTCCATGTCTCCAGCACTTGGCATTAATGTCCCTTTTTCTAATAAAATCAGCTTATGATGACAGTTTCCTGGTGGTGGAGAGCAAAACATCTTGAGAAAGGGTCACCTTTGAAAACAACTTTACGGAAAGGTGCCACATGGGTTAGGAGTGGCCCTGCCCCCTCACCCAAACCCCATAGAGCTCTTCGTCTGAAGTCACTGGTACCCTGGAGGTGATGTCAAATTTCTTCTTCATAGTTCTTGGCCCCTTGTGAGCCCTCGCAGCACATGACACTACTTCCCTTTCCTCCGTACCCTCTGTGCCCTTGCTAGCTCCGCATCTACATTCACTGTGGGCACCCCACGAGCCTCAGCCATCCTGGCTCCAGTGAGGCTCTTCGGGTTGGGTATGGAATCTAGGGGCCCAGCCCCTACTCTTCTCGGCTTTTGGCTCACATTTCTCCTGGATAGTTCTACCTAGATGCTTGTCAGGCCCTCAAAGATTGTCCCTCTATCAAAAATGGATTTTTGGAAGTCTTCCAACACACAAAACCATTCCAGACAAAAAGACCGTCATGACTTGCCTATTTCTGTTATTGTCCTGACCTTCTAAGCTTGACATTTCAGAGCCATCTGCTGGCCGCGTTCACTTGACCCTGCCCCGTCCTCATTGCCTCAAGTCTGGTGTGATTTGCCACGTCTCTCCAATCCAGCATTCTTCCACACTTGCAGAGAGCCTCCAGCCTTGTGCAGCCTCCCCCAGAGCTTATCCCCTTCCCTGGACATATCAGCAGCCCCCCAGTGTGATCTGAGTCACCCCCTCCAACCTGCCAAGGCACCAGCTCTATTCTTCCTCTGCCAAAAAGTCTCTTGGGGCTCCTCACTGCCTACAAATGGGGGTGATACTCAAAATCCTTAACCTCCAATCTGTTCTTAGCGGCTGGGCATTAACCCTTTATTATCTGACTCACAAGGCAATCCAGGGGTCCTGGAGGAGGGATGGGGGAGCACTTCATGGCTCAGGGCAGCTGTTCCAGGAGTATTTTGCACTTCCCCATCACGTCCTAGCCTTCTTCCCCATTCACCTCCCACTGCTCCCCTGGCCCCTTGTATTGCTCCAGTCAAACGGATGGAGTCGCCAACCTTTGCACGTGCTTCTGTCAGAGTTGCCTATCTCTGTACTTTTTTCTTCCTTCTACTCAACCACAATGCTCTTCCCACCCCGCTGCTGCTGCTGCTGTTAAGTCACTTCAGTCATGTCCAGTTACGCCTATGCGACCCCACGGACTGCAGCCTACCAGGCTCCTCCATCCACGGGATTTTCCAGGCAAGAGTACTGGAGTGGGGTGCCATTGCCTTCTCCGTCCCATCCCGCTAGTACTCATCAAATTATACCCATCCTTCAAGGCTCAGTTCATGGATGCTGCCTCCCCAGACCAGCCTACCCTTAAGTGAGTTCATCTGAGATGTGTTGCAAGTGCCATTCTTTGGTAACTGACTGTGAGCAGCCTGTGACATCGCCTCTATAATAATCACAAACTGTTACTTAAATCTTCAATGGCCTGGACTTATGTAGCCTCCCCAGTTAGTGTGTTACCTTCTGAGGGGAGTGGGACTGTGTCGCCCGTAGCAGGGCATACTACGAAGCATCTAGCAAGCATCAATGGACGGTTACTGATTGAGCTGGTGAGAGAGGGGGACCAAAGTGAGGTAGGTGACCTCTGACCTCCCCTCTGCACAGACACTCACCCCGGGTGCTCCACTGCCCAGGGCCGGCCCTCCCTGGCTCAGTGTCCTCATGGTACCCCCACCCCACCCCTGGCCTTAGCACCCAAGAGTTGTTACTACTTTGAACATCCCCTGCCTCTCAAGAAACTTCCCTGTCCAGTTTCTTTCCTACTCAAAGTGTTAAATTAGCTAAGCTGATAAACTAACCTGTGCTGATGTAGTTATGGGAGAGGGCTAGAGGAGAGCCTCAGGAGATAGGTTCATTTCAACCAGGGTCATGTAGCAACAGCACCCCTGCCTTTGCAATAGTTTGATGGAGTCAAGAGACTGGCTCCTTACCCCCAACAGCTGATGCATTACTCCCTCCTCTGAGCTCCCACAGCACTTTGTATATACCTCTTATTGTAGCACTTAGCACATGGTAGCGCCTTAGCTATGTGTTTATGTATGTTTCCCCTCCGATAGACTGTGAGCTCCTCAAGGACAGGGACTGTGTGTTAGTCACTGATGTATCCCCAGCGCCTAGCACAGTGCCTGGCACACAGTAGGTGCTCAATAAACATTTATTAAAAGAATGAATGAGTCCTGTTTCTAATCATGGAGATTTCAGTGCTATACTAAGGCAGGCCAGAGAGGCCAGGAAAGGACTCCCACACTTGGGGCCTACCACGGCTTTCGACCGCTCATAGAGCATGGCAAGCAGCAGCCTCCCTTGCCCGTGTCTGCGGCCACCCCAGGACAATAGGGTCCACGAGGAGCCCAGGGCTGCTTCCAGCAGTGCCTTGCTGTCACTAGGCGCCCGGGGTGACTCTGAACTCCTGCCCTTCGCTGCTGCCCCCTTCCTGGGACAGACTCATCGCTATTTCCTCATACCTGGGTGGAAATGTCAGGCCCGGTGGGAGGGACGGAACAAGAAGTGATCCTCACGATCGTCGTTCCTCTGACCCCATCATGTATTTTTAAAGAGGCGGTTGCCTCTGGCTCCAAAGCCACTGGATCCGAGGTGAGTGAACTCATTCCCCAGCCGCTCCCAGGCCAGGCAGGCCAACGCGGTCGCTCCTTGAGAGCCTCGGCTTCGGCACGCCAGGCGTGCGGCTGGCGTCCAGCAGGTGGCGCTATGGAGCCGGCGCAGGCGGGCGTGTGCCAGCGGAGCCCGGGAAGGGAGAGGCGGTCAGGGCGGGGCCTGCCGCTCCCGGCGGAGGCGGCCACAGCCGGCATCTTCCTGTCCCTCTGTCCTGACTCTGCGCCCCAAACTGTCCCTGGGCGGCTCTGGTTCCCAAGCAGGCCTTCCATTGCTCGGGAGCTTGGAACTTTACCCCCAGCCCCCGCCCCCTCCACTTTCCAGGGGGGATTTAACAGTCGAATAGCCTCTCCCCATTGGCCGGTCGCGCCCTGGCCCCGCCCCCGTCGCCCCCCACCCGTATCCTCCGGGACTAGCAGGTGAGCACGCGGCGGGCCGGGCCTCGGTTGCCGGCTTCCACTCTCTCCCGGGCGGCGGGAGTGAGCCCGAGCCGCAGCCGCCTGCCGCAGGGCTCCCGGCCTGGCTCACCTCCCACCGCAGACTGCCTTTAGCTACAGTTGCACGCAGCACCGCTTTCAACCTTGAAATCGGAGAGCAACTGAGGCGCCCGCGACAGCCTTCTGCCCGCGGAGGGCCCCAACCGCCCGCGGCGAGACCCCGAGCTACGGGGGTGCCGGCGCGCGGCCGAGGAGGCATCCGAGTCCGGTTGCCCAACGCTGCGGCTTTGCCAGTCCGCCTCGCCGGGGAAACCGGTGGTCTAGGGGAACACGTGGAGTCCGCCCCGCTCCGTGGCGGAGTCCAGAAGGCCCGAGCACTTGGCGCCTCCCGCTGGCTGCTAAGCAGACTGCCCTTGGGGCGGACTCCATCCTCCCTAAACACACACACGCACTTGTCTTAGCAGGGAACGTGAACGTGAAGTCGCTCAGTCGTGTCCGACTCTTTGTGACCCTATGGACTGTAGCCTACCAGGCTCCTCAGCCCATGGGGTTTTCCAGGCAAGAATACTGGAGTGGGTTGCCATTTCCTTCTCCAGATCTTCCCGACCCAGGGATTGAACCTGGGTCTCCCGCATTGTAGGCAGACGCTTTACCGTCTGAGCCACCAGAGCAGGGATGGGACACAATAAAATGCCCAGCAGTCTTCCCCGTCGTGGGTTAAAGTAAGCAAGGGGCAGGAGTTTGCCGCCCAATTCGCCGCCCTCCCCCAACCCAAATAGGGCTGCTGTGAAAACGGATCATCCTTTCTCGGAGTATGGAGACTCCGAGAGTCTCCCTCTTAACCCAGCACCTCAAAGAGGAGCACTCTGGTAAGACCATCAACTGTAGGCTCATGACCTTGGCAGTCGGAGGAACTAACTTCAGCTAAACAGCTATGGTTACTCAGTATGTTTTTCTTCCATTGGCGGTAAATTGGGCCCCATTTGGCAGATAGAATAATGAAGGCTCGAAATACTGGGTTCTCTCTCACCCGCTATCAGCCTAGGTGGGAAGTGGCAGGCTGGCTCTTTCCCTGAGACCACACTGAAAAGGATTAGATCGTTTAATAAGAGGCGATCGTCCTCTCCCCAGTCCAAACCAGGGAATGCACACTCACCTCTTGCTTTATGGGATTCACAGCCCATTCCTCCATTTTTGGTCTTCCCACTCTGGCAGAAGAGCAGTGAGAGGGCTCCAGAAAAAGTGTGGAAAAGGGAGCCCAAAAGCAAGGAAATAAGAAACTGCTGTTTGGTGTGGCTTTCAACTCTCTTCCTTTCTCCAGATAAATAAAGGGGTGTGTGCATGCCCACACACTCAAATGGCCAGGGCTGTCCAGGAGTCGCAAAGGACCATCACCTATTCCTTTGCCCACTGCGTCTCCATCCTGCCCTAAATGGAAATCTTTATACCCCCTAAGGCTCTCCCTTCATCTTTTGTTCTGAATCAGGCAATCACCTTTTTTCCCTCCCTCTGCCTGTCCTACCTCCAACATATTTTACCAATGTATTAAAAGAAAAAGGAAAAACCTCTGTCACTCCCTGGCTTAGAGTTTCCCTGGTTCCCCATCACCTCAGGCAAGAGTCAAAGCCACACTCCTTGGCATGGCTGGCAGGGCTCCTCCACTCTCCTTCCCTACCTGTACCTTCCAGCTGCAGTGACACTGAAGTGGGTTGTAGCTTTCTGCACTTACTACCCTTCTTCTTTGTCTCCAAGCCTGTGTTCAGATGTCCCCTTAGTTCAAGGGTTCCTCCCTGCCACCCCAATTCCCATTTTCCTACTTGTCAACTAGGCATCACTTCCGGCTACCCCTGTGCCCTTGCCCATCCAGCTGAGCTCCCAAAGCATCCTGGGCTTAGCTGGATCCTCACATTCACCACATGGCCTCAGGTGTTGTTGGGAAGCCTTGAGGCCTCAGGATCAGGAGGTGGGGAATGAAAGCCAATTGGGAGGATTAATGCTGCTCCTCCATCTAAGCAACTCAAGGGTCACTCCTGGGGCAGGATGGCTGGATTCCTGTTGGCCAGACAGAGAGACCCCCTGGCTAGTACATGACACGGCTCTCCAGACACGGCAGCCACAGTGAGAGATCCCAAGAGCATAGCTTACAAGGGCCTCATCCCAGACCTACAGACATCCCTTCCCTTCAAACAGTAACAGGCTCATTCTGGAGCCAGCAGTCACCATGTCACAATCATACTTTCTACTGCTGGTTTTCAGAAGTGAGAAAAGTTGTAAAGTCTAGGATGGGCATCTTGCCTCCAAAGCAGGTGGGTCTTAGGAAAGCAGACCCATGGAAGGTCTGCACTATGTAGGGGGGCAGAGGGGACACCGGCAAGACAGTGAGGGCAGTGAGTGACAAGACCATGAAGTCTGCGGCTCACACAGGGCAGGAAGCAGTGCTAGCAGGCAGGTGATTTCCTTGAGTTAAAGAGGCTCATCCCTCACAGCCACCTCAGAGGGCCTCTCCCTCTGACCATACTCCTCTGGGGATCGAGGAATGTGTGCTCACGTGCGGGGACACGCCCACGCAGCCTACCAAACGGATGCAGGTACTCAATTCTCCCCAGGATTTGTCCCTGCCTTTCCCTTTCTTTCCAGATCTTGCCAAAGTGACCCAAATCCTCACTGGTCACTCTACCTGTTCCCAATTGCTGTGCCAATAGGGACCCCAAACTGCAAAGCAGGGTGAGGGCTTTCCCCACAGACTTCATAGGGATACCCATCAGTTTTTAACTACAGAAAAGCCAATACGGGGAGCAGAGAAAAGAGACAGGAGACAGAAGCCCTGACACAGGTTTTTCAGTATGCAAGTGTTTTTGACTCCACAGCCAGTTGCTTAAATGAAACATAAAGGGCAGCCAAAATACACACCCAAATGCAAAAAAGTAAAGGCAAACATAAAATAAACCACACAATACCATGAACCCCAACAAAACCAGAAAATTAAACCCAAAAAAACCCCTCAACTTTATATATATATATATATATATATATTTTTTTTTTTTTAAAAAGGGAGAACAACTGTTCAAAACCAACTGGGCAGTATGGTGGAGGTGGGTAGCAGTCCTACAGAAGGGGGCCTAGAACTTCCCCCTGGGAACAAAGAACAAACACAATACAAAGAAAATAACCAACAATCCTCCTGCGAGGGTCAGGAGTCTCCAGAGAACAGATTGTCCCATCCTCAAACTGGCTTTTTTTTTTTTTTTTGCCTTTTTTTTGTCTTTTTTTTTTTTCCATTTTCTTCTTTTGTTGTTGTTGTTTTAGCACCTGTACAATAAAACTGTACCATCTCCAACCAGAGCCGGCCGTAGGGAGGCCCTCCTGCTTTTGGATGGTACATACTCTCTACAAGGATTGTTCGGAAAAATAGCAATTGGTAGAAAAATAAGAACAAGAGTGGGAAAGACAATGCCACAGAGGGGGCTGGGGCAAGGAAACAGCCCAAACCCCTCCTTCTCTCTCTCCACCAACAAACCCAGCGCTGAGAGGGAGACCTGGTAGGGCCGGGCCCGCAGCCCCACCCCGTCCCCAAGCAGGAGTGGGGCCTGGCGGGAGACCAGTCTCCTGCCCTCACCTACAAAACAGCTGAGGCCTGGGTTCAACATCTGGCAGGAAATCCCAGAGCCCTCTGGGAATTCCAAAGGAGAACTGGGGCCGGGGGGGCAGAGGGAGAAGGAGCTGAGGACAGAGAGAAGAGAAAGGGATGCTTCAAAGGCAAGGAGGAGAGATGGGGACAAGCGCAAGAGGGAGCTGAGAGGCTCAGTATCCAGGGAGGGCAAGGCCCGGGTGGGGTAGGGTGGCCAGGGGTGCAGGGGAAGAAACTGTGGAACAAACCTATATTGTGCACTCTGAGGGCAGTGAGGACGGTGAGGAGGCAGCGACCTTCAAGACCCATTCTCAACTCTCCATTAGAGTAACCTATTAATAATCCCTTACTCCCACAATCCTCCCCTCCCCCAGTAAACAAGCATCTCCAAACAGCAGGGCTGCTGCAAAGGGCAGGGGGGGTGAACGGGGGTCGGGGGGTGGGATTGGGGGGGGTGAGCACCAAAGCCTCAGGATTCACCCCCAACCCCCCACACCTGGGCCAGCACCAACCACCTTCATTAGTTTTACAAGTCAATGGCCCCCACCCTTCCCTGCCTCCTCCCCAGTGGTGGAAAAAAACCTGGGAGTAACTTTTTCAGAGGGAGGAAACAGCTTCAGAGCTTGATCAAGAAAGACAAAGAAAGGAGGTGAAGAAAGTCCCTCAATACAACAAGTTGTCTCAAATCGTCACAGTGATACAGACTTATCAGAAACCAATGAAACAATACAAATTAAATACTAATAAAATAAATACTATGGAAGACAAAAGAACACAGGGGAACAGAGGGGGCGCTCAGAGATTTGGGCTTTTCTCATTTCTCTTCCGGACAGGCCGTGGCCACCCAGGGCCCTGGGTTTGGTCTTGGTCACACGCAAGGAGGCCAGTCCAAGGGACCCTGGCGCCACCTCCCACCACCCCTGGGACCTCTTGTCCTCAGACGTGGAGTTCAACTTTCCACCCCCATCACCAACCACAACAACAATGACGATGACAGGGAGATGAGAACTAACTGTAACCAAAAAAAAAAAAAAAAAAAAATCCAGTCACTAATGCTGGCATCGATAAGGCGGCTTCTTGTTGGTCCGTATTATTGCCTCTTTCTGCAGTCTGGTGCTCGGTGGGGGAAAAACATGGGAGGTGGGGGAGGGGTGAACTTGGGAGGAGAAAGAAGAAAAGGGAGGGGCTATTTTCCGGGTCAACTGTTCCAAGGCTGGAACTCTACCTCCGACCCTAGGAGCCGAAGCAGCTCCACCTCGTACCGCACCAGCTCCACAGTCTCAGAGGAGCCCGGGGCAGAGGTGCCATCCATGCCTCCAGGCCTCTCGGCGGGGGTCAGCAGCTGACTGGAGGCCACTTGCCGGTAGAACTCAGCCTTGGGCAAGGTGGCGATTTCAAAGTGCGGGAACCGAGCCTGAAAGATCCTCGAGGAAAGCTTCAGCCTCTTCAGGACGTCGGTAAAGAGAAACCAGTTGCAGGGCCTGGAAAAGGCAAGAATGAGAGTTAAGGGAGGGGGCAGAAAGGACAGGGTGGGGGGCGGGCACTGGGCGCTGGCCTGGCTACCGCTCCGCTAAGCCCCTGACTGCTTGGGTGTCGCAGAGCTGACAATTTTCTCCTGTCCCCTATGCTGGCAGGCCCCGGGCTTTTAGCTCAATGGCAAGCACTCAACCCGTGCCTGATCCCTTCCAAAAAATGGGAATAGGGGGTAAGTGGGCCTTCCAGAACCATAAACCCTGAGCAGGGGCCCCAGCCCTCACAGCCCAGGTGACCTGGGATTTACCCTCTGTGGGGACCAGTTCTGCCCCCCAGCAAGCCCTGCCAGCCTGTCTGCTTTCCCTCTGCTTGTCTCACCCCTGCTTCCCCTGCCTCCTTCTTCTCCAAGATCTTCCCCAGCAGAGGGGGAGCCGTGGAGAAAGGCCTAAACTGCGGGTAATCCAAAAGGCATTTCTCTTTGGCTCTGGAATGCATTAGACAAGTTTTTTCTCCAGCAGCAGCACCAACGTTTCTGCAGGGCTGCAGCTCACGTTACAGCTACAGCTAGTCTGACTTTGCTGAGCACACCCAACTGGGCGGCAGCCTGGGGACAGCTGGGAAGGGGGGCTGCGAGGCCGCCCAGGGCCAAACGCTAGCTTTGACTAAACCAGGAAGAAATGCTGTGTCCCCATGTTAGTGGCCCCTGTTTCCAAGGCTGTCTTTCCTCGCCATCCGCCATTCCACTGTCCCACTTCCAGCCTTTGCCACTTTTAGCCTGGACTATATTGCATCAGCCTTCTAACTGGTTTCCCTCTGCCAAGAGTCACTCTTCCACACCCCCCACCCACCCTCACTGGATCCTCAGTTACTCTTCGTTTTCTAAAAAGAAAATCAGACCTTTTCACTCGGTCACTAAACCACTTTTAACAGATCCCTAGTATCTCCAGCAAAAAACTCTTCAAACTCTTTAGCATGATTATTATGCAAGACCTTCCAAACAAACCTCACTCAACCCCTTTGGCCTTATCTCCACCCAAGCTCTCTCTCTTACTCACACACAGACACACACACACAGGCTGTATACCCCCACCCCACCAAGTACCAGCCATTTAATGCAGGACTAGCCCTGTTTTCTGAACTTGAATGTCTCAGTGCCTTTGCTCATGCCATACCCTCCATCCTTGTCTCCTCGGCAGCCCAGTGCAGACACCCTGTCACCCGTGAAGCCTTTCTCTGATGGAACTGGTTACTTGTCCCATCTTCCACAGTCTCCTGGCACTTGGTTTGTACCCCTATTATAATCCGGTAACAGAGCCCATTTCAGAAAGAATATAAAAGAAATGCAAACTGTGGTTCTCTCTGTGGTCCAGGAAGGGGAATTTGGGGGTGGACTGGAACTTATATTTTTCCCTTGACACCTTTATTAACAATAATAAATCTGCTTAGGAATGTGGTCTTTTATTAGAGTTCATGGTATGCTTGTCTGTGCCCTATACCAGACTGGAGAGTCTTTGAAGGCCAGAGCTATATTCCAGCACTCTGGGTTTGACCTGGTGCAACTGCTTAAGACATAATTCTGGATTGACTATTCTGTACACACCTAAAAATTATCCTCAGACCCACAGTCCTAATCTTAAAAGGCAGCATTTCTTCCAAATGACAGTGACCTCTATCATCTCACACAAGCAGGGAATGGGGTGTTCTGGGTTAAGAGAAAGGGGGTTCAGATGCCAGATCCTTGGACATCGCTTTCAAAGAATGGAGGAAAACCCCCTCAGAACACTGACAGTGGTGATCAGAATTCAGTCTTGCTTTGATGAGTCAGCAGGCACTTCTGAAGCCCACAGGGCCTCAGAGTCATCAGTATATAACACCCCCTGCTTTGAAGACCATTAATTCTTACACGGTGCCACATTTGCGTGGAAGGGCAGATTCAGAAGCAGTGCTCGAGAATGTAGCATCAAGAAAACCAGCTCTACTGGGACCAAGCTCTCAACCAAATACCCACCTGCCACCCAGTTTGCTTACTGATGCTCAGCCCCTGGTTGCCCCTGTTCTGTCTGCACCTAAAGCACACTACCCTGGTCCTTTTACCGCCTGCGGCACAAGATCCTATTTCAGAGAAGGAGGTGCTGAATATGTTGGAGGAATTAATTAACTGTGCAATACTATATCCCAGAGGCCCAGCCCCGCCCTCAGGGATCAGCTTATACCCAGAAGAATAAGGACCAAAAGCCCCTGAAACTTGAGCCCTACTAGTGTCATCATAGAGGCTATTTTTATTCTTATCAGGCCAGGGGGGAAGGGATGCAAAGAAACTGTGGTCTAGTGGTTAGAGTCACCAAGTGAGGGGCTCCCTCAAAGGGTTCCTATTTCATTGCCCACCGCCCCCCATTGTGTGCACTTCATGTGCTTTCACTTAAAAAAACACAGGGTCTGATATTTCAAAAATAGATATCAAAGAAAAAGCATACTTAAAAGTGTTTGCAAAGGTTTTGAAATATGTGAAGACACCAAGAAGAGGACACTTAATGATGGAGGCCAAGATCCCTGGAGGAGGGCATGGCAACCCACTCCAGTATTCTTGCCTGGAGAATTCCATGGACAGAGGAGCCTGGTGGGTTACAGTCCATAGGGTTCCACAGAGTCAGACACAACCGAAGCGACTTAGCACTAGCACAAGAACAAAAGGACAGTGTATTCTGTATCCTCCTAACCAGCACGGCCATGGCCCTGCAGGCTGCTGAGCTTTCTTCTGAATCATCAAATAAAGGTGACACTGGGTCCACTCTAATGCTAAGTACCACATATATTCCAGTCTCTGAAAATGGGTGATCCTCATTATAATATGTGTGGTAATCTGAGAGGACAGCAGCAATGCCATCACCTCACCACCATTAAGGCAATGAGCAACCAGCCTGTGGATTACTTAAGGACCCCAGTGGCCCCACAGCTATGGCAAGCATATGTCCTGGCTTTTCCAAGAATCTCAATTTCAAATATTCTGTCTGGCTGTCCCCAGAAACCACAAAAATGTTTCAGAGATTCTAATAGTTCACCAGCCCAAATATCTCCCAGATCATCTGTTATACCCAGAAACAGCACAAAAATTCTTCAGAGTGAATCTAGATTTTGGTCTTGGAAAACACACATAGTCAATGCACCTAGAGCTATTCTGAACGTATCTAATCTGGGCTGGAGAGTCAGGCTGGACTGGTCATATTTTCTCCTTCTAGCATTTGTTCTCCAGGTCCCAGCTTCCTGCAGGAGAACTCCATCCTTCCCAGGATCCTAGCACTCGGTCCCCATAGACCACTCAAACACTCACCCGCGGGACACTGACACTTGGAGGTTGTAGCAAGGGAGAAGAGGCTTATCTGAGAGCTCAAACATAAAATTATCCTCTTCCACATCATCTCCTTCTTGATCAGAGCTCCCAGGAGGATTATGGAGGAGGTCACAGGCAAACCCGTCTTTTTCCTCTGTAAAGACATCATATAGGGAATTAGTACTTAGCTACATGCATGATACCACAGAAAAGAAAAGCTCAACAAGATACAGATCCCTGGGTGGGGCCAAATGTCTCTGATCCTTGGGAGGGCATGTGAACGTTCTAGACCCGGGAGGTAGTGCTTAGTGGCCACAGATTCATTACACTCCTCCACTTTTCCCACTTGCTTGGGAAAAAAGCAAGGAGGTGTGAAGGATTTGCTGCCCAACTGCTGTAGACAGAAGCCTGAAACTACCATCAGCAGTCAGAGGCAAAGGAAAATACTTGCCCTTCAAACTGCAGCTTTGAAAGCTGCCCACCTGCCTGCATGGGTCCCCAGAAACCCAGTGGCAGGGACTAGGCCTCTGACCTTTCCTAGCTGCACGTTCGGGTGTGCCCTGTTCTCCTGCTCCAGCTTCCCCCAAACTTAGGAGTGGGCACCTTCCTCAATCTGGGTGAGCGCTGGATGACAGCCACGGGGAAAGGCTCACTACTCTTTTGACAGAGGAGGGCTCAGGCCAGAGCTAAGGACTTGGGAGCTGGCAGCTCTCTCAGAAACTCTGTGTGCATCCTGGGGAGAGGGTAGGGAGGGATGGTAGCTGCCAGATTGGGGGCTGGGTCCCTTTTGAGTGTGAGCAATACCAGAAGAGGCGACAGTGCACATGGGGGCTTCCAGCAGGGTTAAGACAAGCAATGGAGGAGAAAGGGAGCTTGGGAGAGAGAGAATTTACAAAGTACCCAGGGTGGGGAGTGGTAGAGGGCTAATGACGGATGGCTTTGTCCAAATCAATGGCATCTCTTGATTTTGGCCACCAAGTTCTGAGTCTGAGAGAAGCATGGGCTGGAGTTGGGGGTGAAAGGGTCTGTAAGCTACTAGCAGGTGAAGAAGGGCTACCTCCCTTGGGTCACTCCTGTCTTTGAGAAGAATCAGTGATACCCAAAGCAGATCCCATACATCTGAGACATAGACCAGGGTGGGAAGCATCCACTTAAAGCTTACCCAACACAGAACTGCTGTAGAAGTCCCAGGAAACGCCAGGATCACCCTCTGCCCGGCCCTGGAGATCTGAGAGGTGATCTGATGAAAGAAGAAACGGCAGTGAGAACAGGGGGTAGACTAAAAGAGGAATCTAGAAGCAAAGTATATTCATCTGGCATTAGGAGAATGGGTGATGGGAAGGAAGAACCACAAGAGGGCCAGGAGCGACCCCAGAGAGATCTGCTATCCATCAGAGGCTACAAACTGGTGCCAAGAGCCAAATCTAGCCCAGTGACCACCTGGGTTTTGGCCCAGTGTTTTAAACCTCCACAATTTAATTTAACTTCTAACATTTTAAAGTTGGGAGATTTCACTTAAAAATTCGGATTTCCAAGTTTCCTTGAAAAAAAATCAAGAGCTCTGGCAACATTGTATCTACATTACTGCATGTCATCAGCTGGCTGGAGGGAGAGGGGACATGTGTGTTCTCCAGTTCAGCAGGCCCCACCCAGCCTGCCTGCTCTCTAACATGATCAGTCTGAAGGCATTTAGGCCTGGGACCCCTTCTTCAAATGATGTAGGGCATTACTCTGCAAGCCGAATCCTAGATCCATCCCAAGATTTAAGTCCCCTGCTGGTCACAATGTTCATATATCCAATCGTGATCTTGCCAATTCAAAGGAAAATAAAGGAAGCATAATTCCTTCTGTCTCGTCCTTGAAAACATGGAATGGTGGGGGGGATGACCAAGTTTATCCTCATGAAAACCTATTGCTTCCACAGCAATACCCAAAGAATTAACAACAGGTATTGAAACAAAAACTTGTACATGAATGTTCCAGAGTAGCTCTATTCACAATCTCCAAAAAGTGGAAACAACTCAAATGTCATTCAACTGATGAAGTGAGAAACAAAATGAAGATTAACACAATGGGATAGTAATTAGCCATTAGGAGAAATGAAGTACTGAGACATGTTACCTACAACATGGATGAAACTAGGAAACAAGGAGACCAAGGGGTTAGGACTTAGCGCTTTTTCTTTTTGGGGGGTTCGTGGCTTACAGGATCTTAGCTCCCCAATCAGGGACTGAACCCAGACCCTGGCCTAAGTTGGGTTAAGCTCCAAGTTCTAACCACTGGACTGCTGAATTCCCTCTCCCTAAAAAACCATTTCAAACAACCTTTTGCTTACACAATCTGAGAACTGACATGAGGCTACCTCTTAGCCTCCCTGTTTCCTAGCTAAGCATCTAGATGAATTGTTTCACCTCTTGGCTCCATGTGGACAAAAAGCAGGTTTCCATGACAAATTCAACTGTATCATCTGTGGGCACATGGCCCAGTGGTTGCCAATGTGCCACACAGTACAGTTGGCAAGTTGATTTAGCTGTGTATGGTTGCCACCTGCCCTCAAGTGACACCTGAGCAATAGGACAGGAGAGAGTCCAAAGGGCACAGGTTGGGTGAGGTGTCCCCTGAAAAGCAAAGCCCAGGAGGAAGTTGGTAGCTACTCTTAAAGGAGCAGAGCTAAGTCCCTGGATAGAAGGCACCACCACATTCCAGGATACCTTCCCTTTGGGTCACACATTCTATCAGCAAAAGTGCCCATCAGCTGTTGTGAGCTACTGAAAGAAGTTTGTTTTTTGGCAACCCCCTAGGAGATGAGGAGTTTCTTCTGAGAGGAAAAGACAGTCAGAGAGAAGCTTCAAAGTAATCGCTGAGGAGCCAGAGTAGAAAATCTTTCATCACATATATGAGATCTTTTGAGTATTCCATGAAAAACTCTTGAGGTCCCAGATGCCAGCTTATCTCCTCTTCTGTACCCTGTGCCATTTGGGAGTTGGAAGTAATTTCTTCCAAAGGCATCTGTCAAGTAGGTGACTATATTTGGTGCCTCGCCCTGCAGTAGGTGTTCTGGAGACAAAGGACTGAGATTGTAAGTTCCCCAAAGTCAGGGACTACGTCTGTCCTGCTCATCACTGTCTCCCCAGTTCCAAAGCACAGGTGCCTGGCACAGTAAGAGCATAATAAACACCATGGGGGAAGTAAGAGCGGGGAGAAACTACTACAAGGCGAGACTAGAAAGTCAAGGGCTTGTTTAGCCTGCGGGCTGGCACATAAGCATTCAAGTGACTGCAGTCACCAGAGGACTCCAGCAGAGCAGCCCTCGCTCACCATACTCCCAGGGCTCCTCTCTCGGACCTGCCTTTGGAGGCCCCCAGAAACTCATCTAATTCTCCTCACATTTGCAGGTGAATGTGCCTTTTGAGATAGCCCGAAGTCAACTGGCACAGACAAAGATGCCAGAGTCAGAACTGGCCCACAAGTGGTGCACAAAAGGAGCCGTCGCAGTCTGCTTGACAGGGCAGCTTCGAGGCGCGTTTCCACATGTCTCCATGTACAGTCAGGATGAAGAGGGAGTCCTTTTCCTTGATTTTCCCTTGTCCTTCCTGTAACTCTGAGTTCTTTTCTCTTATCCTTGCCTTCAAACAGTACCCTCAGCCCAGCAATCCTGCTTCTAGGTATATACCCCAAAGAATTGAAAACTTGTATTCAAATATTTGTTCACATGTGCTCACAGCAGCACTAGGCACAGTTGCCAAAAGGTGGACACAACCCAAATGTCCCTCAACTGATGAACGGATAAAAGAAAATGTGATCTATCCAGAGAGGGGATAGTATTCATCATTAAAAAGATGCCACTATGTGGACAGACCTTGAAAATATGATGCTACATGGAGAAAGTGAGCCTCAAAAGGCCTCATATTGTGTGACTCACTTTTATACAAAATGTGCAGAATGGGCAAATCCAAAGAGACAAAGTAGACATGTAGTTGCCAGGGGCTGGGGTTGGGGGTGGAAAACAACTGCTCAATGGGTATGGGGTTTCATTTGCTAACTGCTAAGCCCCTTCAGTCATGTCCGACTCTGTGCGACCCCATAGACGGCAGCAAACCAGGCTCCCCCGTCCCTGGGATTCTCCAGGCAAGAACACTGGAGTGGGTTGCCATTTCCTTCTCCAATGCATGAATGTGAAAAGTGAAAGTGAAGTCACTCAGTCGTGTCCGACTCTTAGCAACCCCATGGGCTGCAGCCCACCAGGCTCCTCCGCCCATGGGATTTTCCAGGCAAGAGTACTGGAGTGGGGTGCCATCGCCTTCTCTGGGGGTTTCATTTCAGGGGGATGAAAATGTTTTGGAGCTAGACAGAGGTAGTAGTTGTCCAACATGGTGAACACACTAAATGCCACTGAACTGTTCACTTTTAAATGGTTAATTTTATCTTACATGAATTTTGCCTTGATTAAAAAAATATTTTTAAGTATTCAATGTGAGTGGTGGCCCTGGCAATAGAAGTTTCTGTATTTCCTAGGGTCCCATTGTACCCCTGCCCATCTCCTACAACCAAGTCACCAGCTGAGGGACATGAAAGGGGAGAAAACAAAAAACAAACACTTATCGACAGGGGGTCATATGGCCAAGGTCTCTGGCAGGAAAAACAAAAACCTGTGATTCAGTGACCTCAAGTGGTAAACTACTAACCCTTTCATTGGTGGAAGGAAAAGCAGTCCTGAGAGTTCCTCCAATGCCCCAACCCAAACTGCAACAACTCCCCCCAGCTCCCACATTCTTTCCGACAGAGGACGAAAAACCAGTCTGTTTTCCCTCGGTTAGGCTGCATATTATTCTTTTCTTCAAAGGGTCAAAGGGAAATCAGCCACATGCCTGCCTGTAATCTGGCCCAAGAAGGAGCTCTTCCAAAGGCCTCTTGGAAGGTTTGGATGGCTTGGTTCTCCAAGGACAAGGATGAGAGACAAAGGGTTCACTGTCTGACCTCTAGTACCCAGAACTGTACCTGAAACTTAACAGGTGCTCTATAGACACATGGGTGAATGAACACATGAAGAAGCTGCACTATACCCTTCAGGGTCTCAGGAGACGTGGGCCTCATGCTAAGCAAAGGCAATGGAGGAATATCCACATTGTCAACCCACACGAATCACCAGCATCTTCTGCTTTACGAAAGAATTCACTACAGGATGCCACTCCTCTGTGTATTTAAATGAGGATTTGATTCCTCGAGTTTTCCAGGAGAGGAAACTTGCACAAAACGAGGGATGCTCTACATGAGGCACAACCCTGATGCTGGCACCATTTCCGCCCTTGACACCCTACAGGGATTTGCCTTCATCTGCTGCCCCGTGGGATCCCCACTAGGGAAGGAAGAAGACAATGAATCTGTGGGGAATTTGGTCAGGCAAATGCTTGGGGATGAACAGCAAAGAGCTTTTTAACTACCTCAGCCAGACAGGCAAGGTAAAAAGAAATCCAGAAGTCCACACTGGTGTGTCGAGGTGTAGCAGTTAGGGAGGTAGGCCAGAGGAGGGAACCGCCTCCCCAACCTTCAACCTCATGGCGCTTCCAGCAGCCACTCTACCCAGTCATTTCCTGAGATTCGGGGCAGGGGAGAGGTAGGGAGCTGATACGAAACAAGAGAGACACTCCATTGGAGGAATTGAAAAAGCTCCTGGTGATGGTTACTCAACATTGTGAATGTAGGAAAAGCCACTGAATTGTTCACTTCAAAATGGTTCTGTTAGGTGAGTTTTCCTCAACCTTAAAAACCCTAAGTGTTAACCTCTTATCCCCTCAAAACAGCCTTTTAGCTCAAGTCCCTCCTCCCGGAGCCTACTGACTGCTGCCAGTGCCTGCTTCCCTGGCTGCCAAGGTCCTAACCAGCTTGAGCACTTTCCCTAATGGCCAGTCAGAGCTCTGCCTTTAACTGGCACTCAGTATTTGCATGGAAAAGAGGTGGCCCCCAGTTTTAACACTCCTTTCAGCTCCTGGCCCCCATTATGAAGTTATAGCTCCATGCCCATAAAGTTGAGAAACAATGTCAAGAATTGAATGAAGGTGTTCAGCCTGGAGAGGCGAGGAAATGCCAGAATTCAGGAAAGTCTTCTCTTGTGTCCACAGCACAGACTAGAACTCGAGTTAGTTTAAGGAGGCATCAAAGGCTTTCCAGTAGTTGGGATTAGCTAACAGACATGAGAAAAGAGAAAACTGTGTTTACTTCTCATTTTTTAACTACTTCAAATGGTTTCAACATTCAAACTCTTTGGGGATTTTGGAGAAGGAGTCCACGAAGAAAAGACTTTGTGACCACGGAGGTTAGAGACAGCCCTCAGGAGAGTGGTCTCCAGCCCAAAGAAGCCTCTGGATGAGACCTGCTGGTCAGAGGACTGCTTCATGAGGCGCTTTTGTCATGTTGAGATGCTCTGGGTGTTCCTGCGTGCCAGCTTTCCCTGGGAAGTGAGTGGAGTGCAGACAACACACGTTCGTGTGGAGGAGAGTGCAGAGCGGTGTGTGGGAAGAAGCCACAGAGGGTGGCCTGCTCCGAGCTGCACGCAGCCCAGTGATGGTCCAGCTAATCTGAACAAGAGTCCTCGCTAGCCCAGAGCAAATGCCTGAAGGAGTGTCCCACGTGGCTCTGCCCTCACAGACAGGCCTGGGCCCCAGAGCCGGTGGAGGAAGGAGGCAGTCCTCCTGCCTCAGCCGAGAGGCTGAGTCCGGCTGTGGGGCGGAAGCCTGGCTGTGGACTGGATGGGGGCAGCCAGGCAGAGGTCAGGGCCTCCCTCACAGCGTCCCATCACTCCCCTTCCTTCAATACCTAGAAGGCCCTTCCCACCTAGTCCTCCTTCCACGGGGACCTTCGGCTCAGGCTACTACTTTGTTTCCTCCTCCATCATCAGCTGCCTGGTTAACCTGTATTCCATAAACAAATGAGCTTATGCTTGGGAGCCTAGGACTGTACCTGATGGGGGGGGGCGGGCGGGGTACGAACTGAGGCCACAGTCTTGGAGAGAGGAAACAGCCTTGGGCAAACCCTTGGTCCTGCCAGCTTCCAGCATAAGAGGGGCTCTATCATCAACATCGAAGCCTCTGAAGAGGATCAGTGACACAACCTCCAGCTGCTCCATCCACCCAACTGCACTTAGGCAGGCTGAAGAAGTCACTGCTGGAGCAACAGCCAAGCTGTAATATCACACAGGAGGTGGGGTTCCTTTATTCAGAGGTCAAGTCTGAGGAGATTTCCACTGAGCATGCCCAAGCCAGACTTCCCTCCTCCCACTGCCCAACTCCGTAGAGCTATCTAACTGCAGACAAACACCTGTCATCCACTAATGAGAAAACAAATGCAAGTTCGTTTGTGGTGCTTGCCATGGGCCTTAACACTACTTTTCCAGAGGGGGCAAGTGAGGGAGGAAGAGCAAAGAATAGGAGGATGCACAGGGAACATCACAGTTACCACAGGGTGTAAGGAATAAAGCTTGTGGAGGGGTCCCAAGGGTTGAACTTTGATCACCAACAGAGATAAAGTGCAAGTGCAAAAACAAAAGCAAACTGTTAAGTGTCACCTCTTTGCAACCAGCAGACCATTCAAAGCACAAGTCCACACATTTTGCCCCAAACTCAAACTTCTAGTGGGGCCACTGTCCCACAGAGGGGCCTACCTCACACACGGAGTGGGAAAAGGGGTCCCCAAGGGCAACCAGGGCCCTGAAGAAGATGCATGCAATGACACTCGCAGTATGGGGACAAGAGGAAGCTGCCTGCTGACTTTTCAAAGTTCATAGAGATTTCTGAGTTGCCAAAAAGGAACATGTGAGGAGAGCCAATGCCCCTTGTAGGAGCTGCTTGAAATGAGTGAGATGAAGGGTATCTCGGGAACTCAGGGTCAGAGCCCCGGTAATGAGTTTTTGAGTCTGGGTCATACTCACCACTGAGAAAGCGCTTCATGGTGTCACTGCTGGCCAGCTTCATGGCTGTCTGTCCTGAGTAGGTAGCCAGCGTGGGGTCAGCCCCATAGGACAGCAAAAGCCAGATGGTCTCCAGGTTGTCATTGACCACTGCATCGTGAACTGGCCTGCAAGGTGACACAGGTGAGAGCAGCAGGGCCCAAGTGGGAACTGGGGTGTCTAGGCCTCAGGCCACCTTGGCAGGGAAAGCAAGTGAGAGGAGCCCAGCGTAACATGGGGAAGAGGGCAGGGAGCCACTGCTGGCCTGCACTGCCCTCCATATTTCCCTGCCTCTTTCTCCTCCCTCCCAGTTCTCTCTCTTACGTTCCCCAATGGCGCTCTGCTGGTTGTTCTGGAGCTCAGGGGAGAATAGGCCCCTAACTGAGGATAAACTTAGAGAAGATTCAGGGGGATATGACTGGAAAACCCAGATGACTGCCCCAGAGCTGCTTTGCACACCCAGCAGGTAGCCCAGCAGAGCCCACAGCCTCTGATCCAAGCACCCCACCACCACTTGGTATGCAGCTCAGGGGTCAGTTTCGCCCAGGAAGCAGGCCCTCGCATACAGCACAGGAGAATGGGTGCGGTTTCTTTAAGACATGGCAGGTGTCCCTTTTTTAAGTATATAGAGATCAACTCAAGAATCAAATCTGGGATGTTACCTCAAGATCAGCCTTCCGATTCCTAAAGCCTGAGATTCTGCCTGAAGACAGTGCCAGGGATGATCCCCAGAGAACCCCAGCCTCCCATCAGTGGGCAACGTGGACTGGCCAACCAAGGACTCATCCAGCCTGGCCTGAAGTGGGGTGGATTCTCTTGAGGGAGGGGCTGAGCAGGGGAGAGGGGTGGGGGAGACGGGAGGGCAGCCTTCTTGCCTGGTGCCATCCTGTGCACTACAGTTCACATTGGCCCCGTGCTCCAGCAGGATGTTCAGGATGTCAGTCCAGCCCCGGGAGCAAGCCTCATGCAGGGCCGTGTAGCCTGCATTGTCGCGGTGATTCACATCTTCACTGTCTTTCTGGAGGCAGTAGAGGACAACGTCCTGTGGGGATAGGGAGGGCGCCGTGAGCAAAGAGAGGCCAAACTCTTTCAGTCACCTGGGTTAGGTTTGAAGCTCTCCACGTGTCCGAAGAGTCTCAGAACATGCTCTTTAGTCCAGGGACTGATGGGCAGATCTCAGAATCTACTGTCAACTAAATCAGTCCTGAGATGCCAGCTTTGGGCAGTGTCCTCAGCAGAGCGGAGACATTTCTAATGGCTGACAACACTGATCACGGTGTGGGCTGTGGGTGTAAGCCCCTCAGAGAGGCTCACCTGCTCACCCAGAGCTCACACCCTCAGGCCTCCACGGTCTGACTGCCGGTTCCCTCATCCGGGGCTTTGTGAGACGGCCCCAGACCAGAGAAATGAGACTTGTGCTGGCAAACACCACCTCTGGCAGTTATTTGAGAACAAGGAAGAAAGAACTGGTGTAAGTAGCATCCCTGGATGTGTATCCCAGGGCAGTCAGTTCCAGCCCTCCCCTGAAATGAAGACTGTTCTGAGCATCATCCAGGGTGGTCAGTCATCCATAGTAATGATCAGTGTCCCTGGGCTGAGATGACAGGACGATAAGTGGGACTCCAGGCTGAGAAGCAGCCTAGCTAGCTGTGGTAGATAAGCTGAGGCAGAAGGGAGAGGCAGTCCCTCTTCTGAGGGAAAGAGGCTGACAGCAGCTACCAGCAGCCTCTCGTCAGCTCCTCCAGGTCCCGGTGAGATGGGACTCAGCCGTCCTGACTGACAGCTAGCACACCGGCTGGCTGGCTAGAGCCTGTGTGCCTGCGTGGGGGTGCTGCCTTCTGGACATGGAACTTCACACTGTCTCTACCCAGGGGGTCACGAAGCCCCGACCCTTCCCACCACTGCAGATATCACCTCTTTGTCCTGGCCTCAGACACCTCCTCCTTCCCTTCCTCCTGTCACAGGCTGTCCAACCTGCCCTTGCCCTGTCCTGATTGGTTTACCTATGGTCTCCTGCTACCTGCTTTGGCCCCAGGTAAAAGAAACTCACTTAAAGGGCAAGGGTTGGTCATCATTTTTTCTTTAGATCTCCCTTGGCAGCTATCCAGGCCCCCACACTAGGTGCTCAAGACAGATAGGTGGCTTGCCAGTGAGACAGTGTCAAGGTGGCTCTCTTATGCCAACCCACCTGGCTGGGAGTACAGCTGTCTTTAAATGAGTCAGTTATGGGTACTGGAAGCCTTAAAAGAAAAGAAAAAAAAAAAAAAAAGGAAGACCTACTCTATAGCCCAGCATTTCCACACTTCAGAGCAAATCCTGGGGAAATAACTGGTGTGGCTGGCAAAGGCACATGGTCAAGGAGCTCATATCCACAAAATACGCTCATATCAACAAAAATGTCCAGCAATGTCATTGAATGAATCTGGCTTCTGCCCCTACCCTTTAGGAATCAGAAAGACGCTGGTGTGAATTCAGACTCACATATACATAGCGCTTGAGTGACTGTGGACACATCACTTAACATGGCTAACCCCTGATTTTCTCACCTGTAAAACAGGGTTAATCAAACCTACCTCCATAGGCTTACAGTGAAGATGAAAGGATATGAGGCAACGAGAGCTCTTAACATGACCAAAGAGGTGCTCAACAAACACCAGCTTCCTTTCCAGTCCATAGGGAAGCAGCATAAGGTGGGGGTGAGCGCAACTCTGCCCCTCCAATGTACTCGACCCCTCCACTACTGGAGGCCAAAAGGAGGGGAAGCTGGAGGGAGATATAAAGAGTGAGCGATGATCACCCCCATTCCTCTCTGAGTGGGGAGCCATGGCACAGGGAAATTCAAGATGACATAAAAACCCCCAAATCCCATCTCTGGCCTATGAAGGTACCGGATGATATTGTCTTACCATTTCAATGTTATTCATCCTCAGTTGACATCCAATCGGGTTTGCAAGCCCACACAGCACGTCGTGATGAGGCAGCCCCATAGGCCATATACACAGTAGGAGGGGGCCATCCTGCACTTAGGCCCCAAACAAAGGCCTGGCCAGGCCACAGAAGAGCCAAGGGGGAGAAGGTTATACACAGATGCTGGGGCAACAATATCCTGTGGAAATGAGGGGGTGTTCCTTACCTTATACCCAAGGCGGGCCGCCCGCTGTAGGAGGGTCTCGCCGGCATTTTTGTTCACTATGAGACGACGAGCCTCTGGGGGAATCTGCCGGGCTGTGGGTGACTCGGAGGCCTCCTCTGGGCCAGCACTTCGGGACTTAGAGGGTGTGCATGGTTCTGTGGGCTTTGCTGGGGTGGGAGATTTGGGAGGGCGTGTCTTCTGCTGGCTCCAACGCCCTTTGCTCTGGAAAGCAGAGACACAGATCAGCACAACTCACCTCCGCATTTCTACCCAGAGAGCAGATGCAGAATGGCTCAAGTCCTCAACCCCGAAAACCAAGCAACAATGAAGGGATTGCTCACAGAGCTCGAGGGGATATGCCAGCTTCTCTCACACACTCTGCATGCCTTCTTTACCTGCCTTGATCCCCATGTGTTGAAGTTTTTAACTAGTCACCTCGATAAATAAGCAGAAGCAAATTCTCAGGGTGAAGAGAGGTGGAGACAGCTCGCTGTGATGGAAGAGGCACAGCTGTGGAAGCCGTCACTCTGTTGCAAAAACCTTCCCGCAACATCCAACCCTCACCAGGCTTTCCCTACCTCCTAGCACACTGTCCCCCTGGATCACACTCATGCTCACCTGGGCTGGTAGAAAGTGCTCAGGCTCTCGAATCGAACAGACCAGCTTTTGAATCCTGCCTCTGCCAGCTACTAGCTGCAAGACCTGGGGCAAGACCCAACTTCTCAGAGCCTCACTTTCTCCCCAACAGGGCCTTTGAGATAATGAGCTAGAGCAGCAACAGAACAATGCACACAGTGGGTGCTCACGAAACATTACAGTCCTTTCCTCATGAATGACCCGTGCTTGTCTCCTTTCTTCTCCCATTTTGAACTGGAATGTCCAGAACAGGTTCTCGTGTCTGGCACACCATGGTTTACTGAGTCCATAGGGGCAGGTTATTTGTCTCTTTCAGATGAGAGGAAGGAACTTCAGACAGAGAGGAACTATGTTTGAGGAGCTGTACTCAAGGAACCAGACCCAAGGTGCTTCATGTTCACCTGGACCTAAGTTTGATGATGAGATTCTAAACTTGGAGTTAATGCCGTAAGTGGACAAGACTTTGGGGGAGCCATGGCAGAGGAGGGTGTGACTTGCACGTGGAAGAACATGAATCACCGGGGGGTCAGAGGACAAGAATGCCTCCATCAGACTCTAAGATGACTGTATTGATCCCCACCTCCTGATATTCATGCTCTTGTGTAGTCTGTTCTGCACAGGAGAAGGCAGAGATGATGGTGTGTGACCTCCAAGGCCACGGCCTAAAAGATAATGTGGCTTCTGCTTTGCTCTCTTTTGAATCACTCATTCAGGAGGAAGCCAGCTGCCAGGTCATGAGGATAGTCAAGCATCCCTTAAGAGGCCCAAGGGACAAGCAAAGGAGGTCCCCCACCAACAGCAAGCCTCGACTTGCCACCTATGTGAGGGAGCCACTCAAGAAGCTCCTCTAGCCCCAGTCGAGTCTTTGCATGAATGGAGCCCTGGCTGACACCATGACGGCAACCTCATGCATGGGAGACCCCAAGTCAGACACAGCAAAGCTGCTCTTGAATTCCTGACCCCGGAAACTATGAAATAATACATGCTTATTGTTGGGTTAAACTGCTAAATCTTAGGGTAGTTTGTTGTGAAGTGCAATAGATAACTAGGGAGGGCTTCCCAGGTGGGTCACTGGTAAAGAATCTGCCTTCCAATGCACGAGACCCACGTTTGATCCCTGGGTCGGAAAGATCCTCTGGAGATCTCCCCTGGCTACCCACTCCAGTATTCTTGCCTGGAAAAATCCCATGTATAGAGGAGCCTGGTGGGCTACAGTCCATAGGGTGGCAAAGAGTCGGACACGACTGAGCAACTGAGCACAACAGATAATGAATACATCCTACTTACCCAAATCCCCGAGAGCATCAAGGGCTCCCTTAAATCCTGTTGTCTACAACACTGTAGTCCCCACTGCCCTTTTTCTACACACCCAGAACACCTAGTCTGAATCACATAATCCAACGCCTTATGTCTGACTGTCAACTTCCTTCTGTTGTTTCATGGGCAAGTCTGGCCTCCCCTGCTACATTTTAAGCTCCCTGGGGTTAGGGTTCATATTGTCGTCATCTCTTTTGTTCCTTACAGCAATTAATTTGGGGTTGGGCATGTCACTGCAACAAACATTTGTTGACTTGATTCAAGCCAGCTATACATAGAGCCCTGGGCAGCCAAAAGAGTTGCCTAGAAAGACACGAAGCTGGGAAAGAAATGGCACCAGGGAAAAGACATTGACCCAGGGCATTTGTTTCCTCTGGTAAATTGCAAGAAAAGAGCTGCTCTCTATCCACATCCAAAAGGGCAGAGAGGTATACCAGCTAGCAGGAAGGCCCTGGCTATGAGGGTAGAATGTGGCTTTTTTGCCAGGAGGACAGAGGTGTACAATGGCAATACTGGAGGATGCTGGGTAAAATGCCCAGGTTGTTGCTAAGCCAAGTGAGGAGCCAAAGGGTGATTCCCATCAAGGGGCCAGAGCTGGCAGAGAAAACGGAGGCTGCCAGAGAGAGGGAGGAGCAAGACCCCCCCTGCCCTGCCCCCCTGGCTTGGAGCCCCTGTGGGAAGAAGCCTTTGGCTGATGCGCCAGCTTCAGTGTTGCAGGCACGTCCCCGCCCTCCCCCGCCTTGCTTCTCACTACAAAGCACTGTGCCATGGGGGCAATTGGAGCAGGTGGCAGTGACTGGGAAAGAAAGAAAGGCGGGAGGGAGAAAGGGAGGCCCTGGGAAGGCACAAAACCTCTCTGGGAGAACATTTCAGTGGACACACTGCCTGGCAGAACTACCAGACAGAAGCATCAGCATGTGCTGCTGAGTGTCAGGTGGCTTGTCACCTTTGTGTGGGATGGAGTCACGTGAGTGGGAAAGAGCGGGGGATGAGGACGTCCACCTTTCACCAGAGCTGCTCTGGGTGGCAGCATCTCCCTGCCCAGCCTCACCCTACCCCAGTGTCACCTGAATGCAGACAGAAGCCACCCATTCACAGGGTGGAGGCATATGGAAAGGGTAGGGGGTGGAGGTGCCCCAGGGGCAGCCAGGCCTGCCTCATGCCCCAGGTCTGTCACTCAGACCACTGAGTAACCTCGAGCAAGTCCCTGAACCTCCCCAAACCTTGGTTTCCTCACCATAAAATGAGGACAAGAGGGCCCACCTCTGACAGCTGCTGTGGGAACTGAGTGATCGTGTGAGCAGAGCACCTGGCCCAGAGCAGATGCCCCGATTCCTGCCTTGGCCCCTCCGGAGTCTCCAGGAGCTGGCCCTGCTACCTGGCCTTCCTGTGTCTCTGTCCCCTCATTCTTGCCTTGGTCTGAAGCTCAAGGGTTTACACCAAACTCAGAGACAGCACTTGACCATTATCAAAGCCTTTCGCATCCATTGCCTCCTTTGTTCCCCTAAGCACCCTTGTGGGATGGAAAGGTCTGGAAGTATCATCTCCTTTTTTTTAAAGATGAAGAAATAGGCTTGAGCACTTTGTTTGCGCTGAAATCAGATTCCAGAACAAGGACGGGGGACTTGAGCACTTGGGTCTCCTACCTTTTGCCAGTGCCACTCATAGACCCTGCTCTAGAGCTAGAAAGAGCCATTAGAGTCACAACCACCTAAACCAGCCCAATACGACCTTTTGATTTTTGGTTGTCAAGACAAACACATATTACAGGCATACATTTGAACATGCGCCTCGCATCTCTCAAACATCCTTGCACCTCCAGGATGACGATTGTGTGATTTTCTTTTTTTCAATTGTATAGTATGGAACTGAACACCAATGCCATGAACATGAGAACCCAAAGAGACATCAGTTTTAAACAGGGGTTCTAGTGCCCTTGCTTGGCTATGGATTGGTAGGCACTCATGAGAAGCACAGAAACTGAGGAGTGGGGTTGGGAAAGTACAGCATGACCAGTCCAAGTGGAATTCCTTCAGCCCCACCCTCAGGCAACCTTTGTCTGGAAATCAACATCCTTGCTTCTACAAATTGTTTTCTACCTTGATTGACTCAGAAAACTTCCTGATTGGTTTCCAGTGAGTTAAGCCCAGACAAAAGCTTCTTGATTGGATGTTAACAAGCTATTCAGGCTAACATTCTGCCATATTCTCTAACTCTTCCCTAACTCTAAGGAGATCCAAGGATTGTTGAGGCAAATTCATCCTGGGCCAAACTCTACAGTTTGTAGATGCTTATTATTAGCTCTGACTTCAGTTCCATTCTTCAAATCTACAGCCCAACCCTTCTAGAATCAGTTTAAAACACTATAATAAATATGAGTTAATTCAATCGCCCTATGCACTCACTCGGGCTTCCCTGGTGGCGCAGACATTAAAGGATCCGCCTGCAATGTGGGAGACCTGGGTTCAATCTCTGGGTCAGGAAGATCCTCTGGAGGAGGGCATGGCAACCCACTCCAGTACTCTTGTCTGGAGAATCCCATGGACAGAGGAGCCTGGTGGGCTATAGTCCATGGGGTCGCAAAGAGTTGGACATGACTGAGAGACTCACACTTTTACTTTTTCTGTTCATGCACTTACTCACTCACTCAGAAGACTGTTCCTCAAGGAGCTTATGGGAAACATGCCACCCTAGCCCAGTCTCCAGCCCCAACTTCCCTGGCTGATAACATACCTTTGCATCTTCTGAGACCGTCACCATGTGCTTGGTCTTGCACTTTCGTTTTCCTGATGGCTTTTCTGAATTTTCAAGGCAGGCTGGCTCCTCAAGGTTATTTGGGAGGAAACCATTTGGTGAATCTGAGATCCCCTGGGCTTTGTTGGGCAAGAGAAGGTTCCTGTTCCGGAGGCGGTGCTCTGGGCTCTGGGAGGAAGTCTTCTGCTTACGGGCCTTTAAATCTGCAGGAAAGAATGGATGTCAGGGAAATGGCACACAGAAAAGCAACGCCTTCCTCTAAACTGAATCAGAGGACTTTGGGGATTAGAATCTCAGGACAAAGTTGTGTAACTATTCCCTACCAGTATCTCGTGCGGGGATGCCTATTCCACTAGATGCTTCTCGAACAGACACTGTGCTTCTACATCAATGTCCCTCCCCTCCAAGCAGAAGACAACTCCCAGCCTTGCTAGCAGGGGGCAGCCCATCTGGCTGTCCCAAAGATGAGGGTCTATTTAAAAGGAAATCAGAACTTTCCCAGCATTTCGCCCCTTTGTCTCTTTCTCCACTCCAATATGAAGCAAAGCTAGCAGCTCTCCTGCAGTGAAGCATGTAGTATACTAGGGGCGAGTAAACGGGAGAAGGCATCCCTCACAGCCTTAGCCCTACCCGCCTGTCTGCCCTGCTGGTCTCTCTCCAGGCACTCAAAGATCAAAGTGGCACAGAAACTCCCTGAAACCAGAAGCTGCCACGGGCCAACTTAACAGAGGGGCAGTCACAGAAACCTGCTGCCCTTCATAGCTGGAAATCAAGTCACTGGGACACACTGAGCAACATCTCTAATTCTAGTCATAGCTCGCTGAACAGAGCACATTCCAATTTCCAAAAGGCCTGCTGGGAACTCCATTACCATGAGCTTCATCCAGCAGGGTCAGTCCTAAGCCCTATGGGGTTGGGCGGGACAGATTGAGTTGATCCTTATCTCTTAACATGACTGTTACATGGCATGGCCACTAGCTGTGTGGTTGCTGAGGGCAGGTCATAATCTCCCGGAGCCTAGTTTCCACGTCTGTAAAATGAGGAGGATAGAATCCACACCACCCTTTTATAAAGTGTAAGGCATCATTACTGTGTTATTTAACTGTAAGCTTTTAGGCAGGACCATGCCCATGTAGTCTTTATCTCCCTGCCAGGACTGGCCACCATGCCTAGTGAACAGTGAAAGATGACTACGTCTCTGAAGTAACTGCAGCCTCAGTTTCTCCAAGTTGTGAAATGAGGGGGTTGTACAAGATCTAAGAGTTCTCAACCCGCCTCCCTTGACCTTGGCTTCTCTTACGTGTGACATTGCCAAGGGCAGATCTAGATGGAGGAGCCACCATCACAGCATGAGGAATTCTCCACAGGTTACGCACAGCTCTCAAAAGGCCAGCTGTCACAGCCCCCCATTCTCCTAACTCTCCGTAGTCCACCAGTGGGTCCCCACCTCTGCCTAAGAACTGCTGTGCTGCTGTTTACAATAGCCAGGACATGGAAACAACCTAGATGTCCATCAGCAGACGAATGAATAAGAAAGCTGTGGTATATATACACAGTGAAATATTACTCAGCTATTAAAAAGAATGCATTTGAATCAGTTCTAATGAGGTGGATGAAACTGGAGCCTACTATACAGAGCGAAGTAAGTCAGAAAGAAAAATACCAATACAGTATATTAACCCATATATATGGAATTTAGAAAGATGGTAATGATGATCCTATATGCAAGACAGCAAAAGAGACACAGATGTAAAGAACAGACTTTTTGACTCTGAGAGAAGGCAAGGGTGGGATGACTTGAGAGAATAGCATTGAAACATGTATATTATCATATGTGAAACAGATCACCAGTCCAGGTTTGATGCATGAGACAGGGTGCTCAGGGCTGGTGCACTGAGATGACCCTGAGGGATGGGATAGGGAGGGAGGTGGGAGTGGGGTTCAGGATGGGGGACACATGTACACCCATGGCTGATTCATGACAATGTATGGCAAAACCACTACAATATTGTAAAGTAATTACCCTCCAATTAAAATAAATTAAGAAAAAAGAACTGCTGTGCTGGATGGCTTCTAATGGCACTTCAAGCCAGCACATTATCAACCAGGCCTTTTAATGTAACCAGTTTGGGCTGAGGCAAAAGAGGAAGGAATAGAAGCAAGTCTTGTGAAGACCTCAGGAAACATGGGGAAGCCATATTACAGCATTCAATGCCGCAGGAAAAGCAGCAGCCCCTTCCCCATGTACTCAGGGCAGGGTAGGCTCTGGAGTTTATGTGACACTGGTGGAGCACCCTCATGGTAGCACCGAAGGGAACTGAGAGCGAAGGTAGCAGGTATGTGAGTGGCAATGGTTCTTCTCATCCCCTCTGCAAATCAAGGAGAGACCCAAGCCCAGGATGAAAAGAAAGATCATGAGGCTCACACAGGAGTTGTCTTGTCTAGTTTGGTCTCTGCCTGACTCTCTGATGTCAACCTGAAAGAGGGTAGTAATAGGAGGAATTGGAGCTTCTGGAGAAGAGAGATGTTTGCCAGGCAATTCCTTCAAGAAGAGTTCGCATCAGATCTGGAGAAGATCATAGGCCAAAGCCAACAGACTCAACTCAAAACCTGTAGACACACACACAGAGGGAGAATGATCTGGTTTCCAAACACTGGAGGTGACCCCACAATCAGCAGGATGCCTTGCCAAGTGGCACTCCCATGCTCCTGGAGGTAGTTATGTTGAAGCTGTCAAGAGTGCTGTGGTGATACAAAAGTAAAGTGAAGTTGCTGAGTCATGTCCAACTCTTTGCGACCCCATGGATTGTAGCCTACCAGGCTTCTCTGTCCATGGGATTTTCCAGGCAAGAGTACTGGAGTAGGTTGCCATTTCCTTCTCCAGGGGATCTTCCCAACAGAGGGATCGAACCTGGGTCTCCCACATTGTAGGCAGATGCTTTTACCGTCTGAGCCCCAGGGAAGTGGTGATATAAAAGCTCCTCTTTATCCTAACACAAGTGGCTGAGGCCAACTGCTTGACAACTCACTCCTGACCAATCCATCCTGGCTCTGGCAGAAAAATGGGAAAGTCATCCCCACTCTCACACGGATGACAAAAACTGGCTCAATTACTCTCTTAAGTGTGGGGATAGATATAATATACACCTCTACTTAAACAGGGCCAGAGATGAGGGTTAGCCTTCTTGGCATTATAGCAAACCCAGAATATACTACCCACGCCAACATGGTTGTTCAGTTTTCACTAATAATGAGATTGCAGATATTTACTAGCAGCTCAGGATGAATACATTATAGGAGACAATCAATTGTTGCTTCAAGGGCAGAGGTCAGAGAAACAGAGTGAAAGACAGAAGTGTTTTAACTGAACCCAGAGATGTGCTTTTTGCTCATCTAGAAATCCACTACAGGAATGGGCCTGAAGAGCACTTAACAGAACAAACTGGTATCAGCCTTGGTGACAGTCTGTGCCTCCGTGATTGCGTATCATAGCATCTGATGTGGCCAAAGAGAGCCTGGTGTTCTCCTCGGGCTCCCCACTTTTCCAGCTCAGGTGCAACAAAAATGATGCCACCTTGGGTCATGTCAAAGCTTCACTCTGCCTCAATAACCTTTGTGGCTTTAATCAAGAAAGCCAAGTTGTGCCTGCCTCTATTTGAACTTCTTACATTGGGTTGAGGAAACCACTGTACTTCTTTTTAACTTTAGGGGCTGGAGGCATCCCAGGAAAGGCAGCCAATGCCCTCTTTCTTCTCGAACTTAGGATTTTAGGAGAGAAAACCCAACCTCCCACGAGACCCGACTCCCTCAAGCCAACCAGAGAACTGCCTGGTAACCAAGGACATCACTGTGGCCATGCCCACATGTTCAGATTTATACACACACACACACACACACACACACACAACTGGAGGGCTTGGGCATACATGTCCTCAGCTCATCTGCAGGTCAGTGGGAACTCATTCAATCTCAACCCCAAGCCAAGACCTTGGGACTGCAGTTGAGTGACCCCCTCTGGCAGCTGGGGATCATAGCACCAGGTTTCTCTGGGTGCAGAGGCCTTTGGCAGGTGGAGAGAAGGCAGGGGTGGGAGTACCCACGATGCCTGAGGGTCCCCAGAAGCTGGAGTCACCGTGGCTTGGGGACGGGTGACAGCAGCTGCCTGGGGCAGCAGCCCCCAGCCAGCCTTACCTGCTCTCCCTTTCCGCCGCTGCTCTTCCTCCTGCTCCGTCAGGTACTCCCCAGTCTGGTATTTTCGGCTCTTCTGCCGTCTCCGTTTCTTCCTCTTCACCAGGCCCTCCTCCTCGTCTTCCTCCTCCTCCTCATTGGTGTCCCACATTTGCCGGGCAGCCTCTGTTCTCCAGGGCATCTCCCGGGCTCGCCATAGGTGCCTGCGGCCCTGGCTCAGCAGGGTCTTATCTTGGGCATGGTGGCTGCGATACTGGGTGTCCCGCTGGGTCTTTCTCACCTTTCGACGCTTGGCCGGGGTGGGAGTCACTTCCTCTTCCTCCTCTGTGGGGAAGACTTCCTGGCATCCCATGTCACTGTCTGCCATACCAGCAAAGGAGCTACAGATGCTTCCTGCGGGTGGGATGTACAGAGGACGGTCACGCATCCCTTCAAAGGACTAAGAGTATGGTGTCGAAGCAAGTGCCCTGGATCAGGAGCTAGCAGGTCTGGGTTCGAGTTCAGGCTCTGCCAGTTATTGGCTGTATGCTCTGGGAAAGTTCCTTCACTTCTGTCTCCTTGTCTATAAATTGAGAATACTGTTCTGAGCCTTACTGACTGACCTCACAGGACTGTTCTAAGGCTCAATTGAGATAATTCACTCCAAAGCGCTTTACACAGTCCAATAATTACACAACTGTTGAGTATCCAAACCACACACCCTTCCTCATCTGTGCTGCCCTGCCACTTTCATTCATTCCACAAACTCTTAGTGCTTACGAGGTGCCAAGAGTTGTGTGAGGGGCAGGAGAGGGCCACGGGGTTTAGTAGAGGGTAAGGGAGGGCAGACTGACATGGCACCCCACCCCAGCTCACTATGTGACCCCCAAACTTGCTGACAGATCCACCCTGCGCAAGTCGAGTTGTCTCCGAAGGCTCTCAGGAAAAGTGAAGCAAGGAGCCCCTTTCCTGTCACAGCCTGGCTTAGGCCCGCCCAAATGCTCCAGAGCCAGGCCCTCTTCCCTTACATTGACCCCACCTTCTATTGAGCGGCCACGAGTCCAGGGGTGGAGCTTTCTCCCCAGCTCAGCTCCACTCCCCACCCCGCTGCAGCTGCGCTCACCGCTGGGCAGGCACTTCCTCTCCTCTCACCACCGCCCCAGGATGATGGGACCTTTCCTGCCCTCTTCTGCCACTGGCCAAGAGGCCATTTTCCTCCCCACTCCTACCCTCAACTCTGCTGACAACAAGCACAGTCCTAAGCTGGCCCAGCTCAGCGGACCAGGAGATCTGACATCGTCCTTGGAAGTGGCTCTGAGACACCATCAGTTTTCTCTTAAGACCCAGCTATTAACTCGGCAATCCCCAAACCCAACTGAGGTCAGCAGAAGAGAAATAGTTCGAAGGAATTCCCGGGTGGTCCAGTGGTTAGGACTCCAAGCTCTCACTGCTGAGGGCCTTGGTTCAACCCCTGGTTGGGGAACCACATGGAGCAGCCAAAAGAGAAGAAATGGTTCAAGGCAAACAGAGTGGCACTGGACCAAAGCTTCAAGTCCCTCAGTCAGACCACTTAAAGACAGCAAATGTCCAGCAAACTTTCCATTATACAGACCAGCCAGGGAACGCAGTGTTCTAGTCAATCTAATATTCTGGTTAATACGAATCACCATAGAGATCACCCAGGGATCACCAATTTCTAAAGAATCAAATACACTATGCTGTGTTTAACACTAAAATGGCAATGGCTGTAACGTAATGGCTCTTTGATGATTCAGAGGACACTTCAGGATTTGTCAAGGCCTCCAGGCTGTCATTATGAACCCCAATTACCACAGTGCTCTCCATGTGCTGAGGTGCTCGTTAACAGAATGTCAGATAACTGAGTATACACTGTGCCCTGCTTCTCCATTCCACTCACTTTGCCTGGATATCTGGGTGAGCCGGGGCAACCATTTCTAGCGCTGAGTACCAACTTGGAGGCTAGCAGACAAGAAGAGTGCCTGGCAAGAGCCATCCTTTCTTAGACACTGGGGGTTGACTAGTACAAATTCAGGGGACCAAGTGTGATTCTGCTGGCCCTGATGACTCAATAACTGTTTCCGATTTTGATGATGCTTGTCAAATGGGGCAAGAGGAGAGAGGCCCAAAGATTAAAATGTCTGTGCCAGTAACTGGCCCCAATAATCAAGAGATGCCAAAGCCTGGAGTAGAACCAGTTTTCCTGAGTGGCACAGGCTTTTCCTCTTTCCACCACTGGCTGCCAATAAGAGGTGTCAAATCCCTGTTCTGAAAAGCTAAGCAAATCATCCTAAAATCATGGGCAATGACCCAGCTCCTACCCTAGGCTCTCTTGTCTCTGCAGGGAGCTGGGCATCTTGGCACAATGAATGAAATTCCCACCTCTCCACTTAGGCCAATGGCAAAATGGCTCCACCAGATTTCTACCTCTCTGCGGAGAAGTACCAAGATGGGCCTCAGCCTCAGACTCACTCACCAGACTGACTGCGCGTCCGGGTGCTGAGGACCACGGGGATGAAGTCACGGAAACTGCTCTTTGCTTTCTTCTCTAAGGAACCTGGAGTGGTGTGCGGTTTCAGGGCAGAAGGCAGAAATATCACAATCAGAGGCTCAGCACAGGAAAGCCCCCCACCCTTGCCCTGAAAGGCTCAGATGGGAAGCTCAAGGGAGGGTTTGTGTTTTGCCTGCATTACATTTATTAGCTCCCCTATGCTGCTATCAGGGCTTCCCTGGTGGCTCAGTGGTAAAGAATCCACCTGCCAATAGAGGAGATGTGGGTTCGATCCCTGGGTCGGGAAGATCCCCTGGAGAAGGACACGGCAACCCACTCAGTATTCTTGCCTGAAGAATCCCATGGACAGAGAAGCCTGGTGGGCTATAGTCCATGGGGTTGCAAAGAGCTGGACACGACTGAGCACACACACATGCTGCCACCATTTAAGTATCTCTTTTAGAAAAGAAGCTTTTCCTGGTGGTTTTTGAAAACTGAGGGTTGGGTCATTTTGGCTGACACCAAAAAAGGCAGTGTATGGCATCAATGGGCTGGCACACCACAGAGTGGAAGGCCTGGCTGCCTGGACAGCTGTGAGGCTGCTGCACCACCACGAAATTCTAACTGAGCTAGAATAGGTCCCAGAGAACGGATCTTAGGGGACTGAGCAAGGCAGGAAGATGGGAGCAGGACGCGGCGGATGGCAGAAAGCTGCTATATAAGAAGAGACTATAAAGGGGCAGGCCATCTCAGACAGGAAGGCTGTGAACACAGGCTACTATGGGCGGGACTACGCGGGCTTCTCTCTGCAGAGGGTGCCAAGGCACTATCACTGGCATAGCGCATGCATTACGTACACACCTCCCTGCCCCAAACATCCTGTATGTCCCTAAATAATAAGGGTTTAGGATTTCTCTAGCCATGCTATCTGGTTAATTTTTTAACCTTTATAATGGGAGTTTCCAAATATACCAAAGGTAGAGAAACAGTGTAAATAATCCCCCTTCGGCCTCAATCCTCATTAAAGCCGTTTCTTCTCTGAGCCTAGACCCACCACAGGCTAATAGGCTGGCTACTCAGGGGTTGGACTGACTCTTGTGTGTCTGAAAAGCACCACTTCAGAGTGTGCCTTACTCCAGCAACCAGGGTGAGCAGCCCTGCTCCTGTCTCTCTTCTCCTTCCACTTTCAGAGGTGTTAATGATCTCTCTCTCCTCGAGTGAGCAAGCCCCACTTTCCTGGTCAGTGTCAGAGGCCCTCCTCCCCGCCCCAATCTGCCATAGGGATCACCCTGCAGCCCAGAGAGAGGGCCAGGACACGCGCAGGGCCTACCTTCCTCATGGCCGTCGGCTCGTTTTCCTGGAGACTGGGACTCCGGCTTTGTTGGCTTCCGGTGCTTGTGCTTTACCCTGACTCCATTGTGCTCTTTTCCTGAATCTGGAGCCCCCCTGGGGCTTTTCTTGGTGGGTTCCTGGGGGTCACTAGGTGGCTTCCGGCACTGCGGAGAGGTAGATAGTATCAGGTCCAAGGTCAGCTTCCCATCTTAAGAATGTTCTCTTAATGTTGAGCCCTGTGCCCTGATTCTGAAACATGGACATGAGCTGCCCAGGCATGGGCTGGGGGAAGGGGCAGTCCTCTGCCTTCCACAGTGGGCTACAGAGGCTTTTTGGACCCAATCCAGTGCCCTAGCTAATCCCCATAGACATCCATATCCCACCATTTTAAACAGGTCCACAGAGTCCGCATTCACAAGCCAAATAAACACCCAAAGTTATTTGAAAAGGTGCAAAGTCAGGCCCCATACTCTATCTGAACAGCAACAGAGAGACCGACAGAAAACAAAAATGCCTCTTCTGCAAGTTGGGTGACTACATTGTTCAAATAACTTCACTGTGAATAGTATCGACATCAACAACTGAAAATAATTCTCCCATGGGCCAATTCAAGAAAAATTATCTATTTTCATGTATAAATTAATACTAGAAAAAAGATTCCACTAAGGCAAGAAAAGTCTGCCACAGGAGCCATTCTAATCTCCCCGTACTTAGGAAAGACACTGAAAAGGCTCAGGCATTTTCAACAATGCCCCCTTACACTTTGTGGCCCTCTCACCTTTTCCAAACACTCTCTCTACCATTCGATCTGTTATTCTTAACAACCCTGCAAGGAAAAGCTAATAATCACCCTTAGTGAAGAGATGAGGAAACTGAGCCTCCAGGGTAAGAGGTTAAATCATTTGTCCAGGGCAACACAGCCCAAGGTGTCCACTTGCCTCAGGGGCCACCAGGAACCAGGCCAGCCTGCAAGTTAGCTGGTGTGTGCCTGTGGTGAGAAAATGGCCAAGCTGGGACCAAGACCCAGGGGTCCTAGCACCCAGGGCAGGTCTCTTCACCTCCGTTCTCATTCCTCTCCTCTTCTTCCTTCTGGGCTTGTGTCTCCACTGACTATGCTTGGCTCCACTCATACCTACTGCCTGGTGCCTGGGACAGTCACAATGGTCGTGCTTATGCACTGTCAGGATACTCTGAGCCTAGCAGTCACATATTCTCACAAGCTCTGAGATCTCTCCACGCCATCCAGCAAGAAATAGGGCAAGAGAGGGACTTTCAGTATTGCAGTGTCCAGGGAGTGTGGAATAAGCAAACCATTTTAACAATGATGCGAGGAAGAAAGGCAGAGTGGTTTTCCCCTTAAGCAGAACTGCACACCACCTTCTAGAAGGTTATCATGACCCAGCTCCAGCTAAGGGGATGGCAGATATCTTACTGACGGAGCATCTTCAAGCAGGGGTTGGCAGGGGGACTCCACAAAGTCACCAATCCCCGTCAAAGTCCAGGGAATCCTGCTATCCCATCAACTCCTCCTGCTTCTTACCCAGTGGAGGGCTGAGCTGGGAATTCAAGTTCAGTTTCTCCCTTCACTTGCTGCAAGTTCCTACAAACCAAAGTGTTAGGAGAAAGAAAGACATGGGGAGGAAAGAAGACGGGCACCAGCTGCTTCAAGTGTGCCCTTCAGGTATAGTCAGAAAACAACTCCTTCAGGTCATGGGGAATAAAGTTCAATGCACATCAATTTGAACATGTCCTATTTATTTCTGTATATCATTTTTAGCTGGCTCTTTCAAGTACAGATCATTAACCTTTACTTCCTAAGATAAGGCAAAAACAAGCAGAACAGAACATCTAGACGGGATTCCTGTCTGCATGTTCTGCATGGGCACACTTCGACTTAGGCAAGAAGTTGGGATGGTGAGGAGACCATGTAAAATGAATGTTCTGGTCAACAGAGTGTTGAAGGGTTTTCTAAAGAACTTTCCAAATGATGAGGAGACCACCAGCACCAGACTGAAGGAGAATTTTCTGATGATTCAGAGGTCCTTCAGGAGTCTCAAGGCCTTGGGGTAGGTGGTGTAGGAAACAGGAGACTATGTTGTTTCTTTTTAAAAAATAACTTTCTTTTCTTTTAGGTCACATTGGTTTATAACATTGTATAAGTTTCACACACTTAACATCATATTCCTACTTCTGTATATACTCCAGAGACTATTCTGATTCTTGGCCATACCCTGAAAGGGGCTGTTTTGAACTGACCCCTGATTTTAGTTTTGCTAATCAATGGTTTCTTCCACAGGAAGATGGAACGTAAGAAAAGAAAGAGCCAAGATATTTGCTTTCCAGACAAATGGACATTTACTAAATCATTACAGGCAGTTGCCAAGGGCTGCTTCGAGGCTCCTGACCCTGTAACTTTATTCTCTGCTCTCTGCATCTGTCAGTGGGCCCTGTAAACTCTTCATTTTATATAGGAAAGGGTGGTGCCTGTCTGCCAGTGAGACTTAAGCTCAGGAGGGTGGGGACCACATCTTTCCTATTTGTGATACTAACAATATCAATAGCAGCCACCAGCACTTCCTGAGCACTTAACTATCTGCCAGGCACTGTTCTAAACATCTACACATATCACTTCATTTAATAATTTTTTAACAACAGCTTTGTTGACATAATTTATTGAGATATATCATATATTTGTAATGTTTGTAATTCAACTGTTTTTAGTACAGTCACAAACATGTGTAAGGATCATCACTATCTAGTTCCAAAAGTTCTTTCCTCACCCCAAATGGAAACCCTGGACTCATTAAGCCATCCCCAGTTCCTCGTTCTCTCCAGCCTTAGGCAACCACTCATCTATATCCTGTATCAATTTGCCCATTCTGGCCAGTATACATCACCATTGGGTGAGAAAAACCCACCCAAACTCTATCCCCAGGGTTCTCAACCTGGAGTCCATGGGTGGGCTTTGGGGCACGGGTTGGGTCTGTGAGCCCCTGGAAACTATCGGCAAAATTATGAGGTCATGTTTCTGAGGGCAGGGTCTGCAGCTCTCATTAGCTTCTCAAAGTGCTCTATGGTCCAACAACAACAAAAATACTAAGTACTTCTGCACAGACAAATTCACGGTGCTCTAGCTAGAAATCTATTCAACATCCAATTTGAAGACTTGTTGACATAACCTCAAATTGCTCCATATCTTGAATAAGCCCTATCCTCAACTGCTTCTAGAATCTCCTTGATCACTAGTGGCTTGCAGATACTTTTTGGAGGAACACTGGATTCAGGTCAAGTCCTCTTAGCCCCGCTTTCTGCCTAGAACACTGCCATCCTCCTTAACCTATTAAGAACCCAGATCCAGATGCTTTGGACATCAAATCTCCAATGGGCTGAAACCCAAAGCTGCCACCCCAAGCATTAGGGGGATAGGAAACTGGTGGATGAGCCCAGAAGCTGAATTGGCTCTGGCCCCACAAAACTCCAAGCTAATCCTAAGCAGGTTTACCCAGTGGTGCAGGGAGCAACCCTGTCAAGGGCCCCTTCCCTCCCTGGGTCCCAAATTCTCAAGGCTAGCAGTTATCTTAGAAAAGGAAGAGGAAGAATGACTATGTAGCAAAGGGCCTGTTATTAATTTCCCTCCCTGTATCGTATCATACTCTTCTGCTTTTCATCCTCATCTGGGACAATGGCTTCCTCAGCTGCAAGGATCATTTCCCACAGCCTACAAAATGCAAACTCTGCCCCCACCACACTAAAACATTCTGTATGGAGAATGTGCCTTGGTTAAGGGTCATGATTCACTTTGCACAAGCTTTGCAATCACTTTGCTTCACAGACCTACTCAAGAACACTGCATGAGGTTGATGTCTGCAGGACAAAGCAGACCACTGGTGTCTTGGCCCTGCCCTCAAACTCAGCCCAGCACTCACCTTGGGTCCATGGGAACTTCGGACCAGGACCTTGGCTTGTGGCTGCTGTTCCTCACCATCCTTCTCTTTGCTACATTTCATTTTCTTGGGTGGTGGAGATTCGGACGCACCATCGCTCACCACAGAGTCTGGTTGCCACTTGTTCTTACAAGCAAAGACACCTATACTCTCCTGTTTCACTCGAGCCTGCCCGGCCTTACTCCGCACTTCTGCTTGGCCCCTCGGGGTAGCTGCTGGGAGGCCATCGGTCCGGAAGCAGGTGGCTAAGTTGAAGACCACATCACCATCCACCTTCTCCATCTTCACCCGGCCCAGGTCCACCTGGCTTCCGAGCTGTGGGAGCTCTGTGCTAGAGGCCCTGGCACTGCTGGGAACCACGTCCAAGATGAGCTCCTTGGGGCGGCTGTCATGAGGTAGCAAAGGCAGCTCGGGCATCTTGTGCAGGTTCTGGGGGGTGGCCAGGACCAGCTCGTGGGACATGTAGGTGGCCAGCACTTGGTTCTTAGGCTTTGTCTCTCCGGCCAGCTTCAGGCCACAAGCCCCCTGGGGGCCTTCCAGCTTAGGAGTGCTGTCGGGGCAGAGGTGGCTCTCCGGTTCCCCAGGCCCCTGAGTCACTCGCAGGTCCCCACTACTAGGCTGCACAGACAGCGCCAGGGTCCCTGTCTGAGGGCTGAGAGTCAGGAGGACAGGGTTCACTTGTTCCTCGTAAGGCTTGGCAGCAATGCGGCAGGTTTTGTTCTTTGTGCCCGTATCCTGCTCGGGAGCAAAGGGGCCCCCGGGCCGTGGTGGCTGCCCCTCAGGAAGCCCATGCATGGCCTCACTGGGGCCGAGGGATGGCACACCAGAAAACTCAGAAACGACGCTGGTGGGCCTGATGGGCACCCCCTGGCTGGGGGTCAGCTGCCCAGCACTGGAGATGCCGATGGAAAGCAGAGACGCCTGGTGGTACGGTGACCAGCCAACAGGCAGGACCTGGGTGCTGGTGGGTTTCCCGTTGACTGAACACCGTGGGTAAATGTTTGCTGGCCCTGTGGGCTTCCAGAGTGAGAGCTCCTTGCTTTGGCACCCTGGCAGCCCAGGGGCGATGCGGGCAGGGGTGTAACGTTTGACTGTGCTTGGCGGTCCCTCAGTCCCAGCCTGGCTGCTCTTCTTGCCACAGGGGGCACCAGTGCTCTTGGGCTCGCCCTGATCAATGATGGAGATGGGTTCCTGCTTGGGGAGATGGCGGGGGTCTCGGGTGAGGCCCAGGTTGGGGTCTTTGTTCAGCAGGAGGGAGGCGGGCACCGGATTGGCCACGCCCACATAGGTGCCTGGAATGGTGCTGATGAGTGCAGTGGAGTTCTTCACCCAGGTACTCGGGTCCCCGTTCCTCACGATCTCAGGGAAGATGACAAAGGGTGAGGAAGTGGAGCCCAGGCATGAGGTGACACTGCTGCCAGCAGCTTGGGTCGTGCGCTGGGACCTAGACAGGACGGTGGAGAGCAGGGCCTTGCTGCTGGTGTGCACAGGGGTCAACACAGGCATGGGCGGCGTCTTGCGCTGGTTCGGCAATGGGAGCTTCTGTCGGTTGGACTTGGAGGAGAGGTCGAGGGGCATCTCGCTGCACTCAGGTGGAGAGGCCATTTCTCGCTCCAGCTGTGGAGGTGACTTGAGGGGAGAGAAGGTGACGGAAGTCCCTTCTGTTTGCTGCTCCACACTGCCTGGCATCTTGGTGGGATGCGGTGGGGCTGAGCTCCCGCTGGGGGCTGGCAGCAGAGGCTGTGGCGGTGGAAGCACCTTGGCAGAAGCAGTAGACAGGGATGTGTCTGCCAAAGGCCCAGGGACCCCATCGGGTGCAGGCTGGGTGCTGGTGCTGCCTGATGGGGAGGCGCAGGGGAGCCTGTTCACCTCCAGAGACACCAGCTTGGACTCTGATGTTAGGGGCCGGGCCACAGAGAATGCATACGGGTAAGACCGCAGCTCTGGGGAGGCCAGCACCCCGGGAAGACACCTGTCCTGCAAGTAGGATGGCAGGACAGGGAGCGTAAGCGTGGAGGAGACTCCCAGGGTGGTTGGCAGTGTAGCCACGCTGAGTGGCTGCCCACAGCTTGGAGGCGGGATGTATACCAGCGGCTGGCTTGGGGTCAGCACTGTCCCCGGCTGAAAGGACAGGGGGACTTTTTGCATAGCTGGTGCCTGAGCTGCAGGGAAACACACTCGACTCAAACTGAAGGAGGCTGGGATGGGGGCCGAGGTGGGAATGGCAGCAGGTGTGGCAGGCGGCATGGGCGTGGGGGCTGGAGTGAAGATTGGGGCGGGGGTGGGTGCGGGCACTGGCGTGGGAGCAAAGGCAGGGATGAGGGTGGGGGTAGAAGGCGGGCCAGAGGACGGGGTCGGGGTGGGCATCGGCACCGCTGGAGGGGCAGGAGCTGCCGGAGGGGTGGACGCTGGCATGGGGGCCAGAACTGGAGTGGGGACAGGCGCAAGGACCAGGGTTGGAGCCGAAGGGGGCACAGGAGCTTGGATCAGAGCCAAGGGAGGAGCCGAAACTGGGACTGAGAGGGGGGTTGGGGCTGGAGCCGACATGGGGACAGGGCCCGATGGGGGGGCAGAAGCGGGCACAGGCACCAGGACTGAGGCTGAGACCGAAAGGGGGTTCGAGTCAGAAATAAGCGTGGGCACTGAGGGTGGTGCTGGGGCCAGAGCCGGGACTGGCGCTAAGGGAGGGGAAGGAGCTGGGACCGAAGCGGCAACCTGGACGGGAACAAGCCCGGAGTGGGGGACCGGGGCGGGGACCGAGAGGGGCACCTGGAATGGGTCTGGAACAGACGGGGGTACGGAGGCCGAGCTGGGCGCTGGCGGGCAGATGGGGGCTGGCAACGGACTGAAGTTAGTGGTCACCAGAGGCAGGGTGCCCTCCACAGGGACGCCAGTTCCCAGAGTTGCCAGAATGAAAGTATTCTTCTCCCCGACGCCATGCCTCGAGTCCAGCGCCTTGGCCCCAGCTGGCGAGCAGTCCACCTGTTTGCTCATTTGGCTGCTAAGGGGAGTCCAGGAGCAGTCAGCAGTGTCATTGCCAGCCTCGGGGCCGTCAGGAGCAGAAAGCTTGAGCCCGTCTCCTGGGCTGCTCAGGGACACCAAGGGGCCCCCTGCCTCAGCCACACTCCCAGTATAGTCCATCTGGGGCTGGGCGTCGTCAGGCCTATCTTCTGACTTGGGCCCAAGTTTTTCTGTTGCACTGCCATCTGGGTCTGCCCCCCGGGCATTACTGCCACTTCCAACTGTCGTGAGCTCCACCTGCAATGACAAAGTAGAAAGCCTGTCTTAACTAGCTCTCTGTAAGTCGTGCAAGGCTCCTGAGGCCTGGAAGGGGCGAATGCTGGTCCTCTTTGCAACTTGGCAGAAGCAAAGCGCAGGGGGCTGATTTCTGTCTCACATGCAGCAACTCCTGGGAAGCACCCTGGTCCTGCCTGGCCCCCTTCGGGGAGGGCAGGCTGGCCACCATGCTTGGGCGGTTCAGCTCCACCCTTCAGCAGGTGGCATGTGGCTCCGCATGGCCCCTTACCTTGGAAAAACTGCTGACACAAAACTCCTGAGATCCAAAGCGCTGGCAGTCACCTGTCGTGGACTCCTCATCAGAAAGAGGTGCTCTTCTAGCATGGGAGACACAACCAGAAAAAGGACATGAGGCCAAGCCTTCAGGCCACCACCACCTGCCCCAGAACACCCCCTGCCTGCCCGGGTTCACAGAAATCCTTCTTGTCTCGCTTCCCTTGTTGGCTTGGGGGAGATCACGATAAACCTGGGGGGGCGGGGCGGTGGTCCAGGCTGCAAACCAGAGCCTCCATGCCCAACTTTTCAAGTTCCTACGAAGGAAAAGTCCTGATCTGACCAGACTCCCCTCTCTGGGCTGTGTGTCCGGTTTTCTAGGGCTCTCACCAGCAGTGTGACCCCAGCACCTCTGCCTTGTTCCTAGAGCTTATCCATCAAGGTGACCGTGCAGAAAGTACTGAGCAGTGCCAAGAGGGGAGAGATGTAACTCACAGGAAATCTCAAAAGGCACGCAAAGCGCTTTTCTCATAAATGCAGTCTTATTTTAAGTCTGTAAGGAAAGCTGGCTGCAGGCATCATAAGGGTAACCCTTTCCTAAAACAGATAACCACCTGCATTGTGTTTCATGTTCTAAATCCAACTCTCACCTGTCCACCCGATAGGCTTGCCTACAGCAGATGCACGTTTATTAGCACACATAATGACACTGATTCGAGGCAGGTCACTGGCGTGTCAAGGGGCATCTCAAGGGCATGACTTCTTTCCCTCTAAGATACCGGTGAACTCAGGCCAGCACACTCCTTCCTACCTTTCTGCTCTTGCTTGCGTCCCATTCCCCAACAGCTTCCCCCTCTCCCCTTGGCCTCCTAGCATCACTGTATTTTCTCTCATCCCAAAGGGAAGAAAGCCTTCAAGACAACAGACCCCCAAATTCAAGCTGGTATACTGCAGAGGGAAATGCTCAAGGCCAGAGCACTGGTTCCCAAAGGAGGAAAACCCCACTGTACTCCCACCTTCTAAAAAGTCTTCTCTAAAATTTGGGTAAGAATCTTAGAAAATGGGCTTTGTTGTTGTTCGGTTGCTCAGACATGTCTGACTCTGCAAACCCATGGACTGCAGCATGCCAGGCTTCCCTGTCCTTCACCATCTCCTGGAGTTTGCTCAAACTCATGCCCGTTGAGTGAGTGATGCCATCCAACCATTTCATAGAAAATGGTATATCCTGACCTCCTCCCTGAAAAAAGGTCAGCCCGGGAGGGTGACGTTGGAGAGAGGATAAAGCCCACAGGAAACTTGGTGTCTGAAGTACAGAATGTGCCTCTGTTGCCCCAGGGAAGACACTGGTGGGGCAGGGGTGGGTGGAGTGGGTGGAAGGCTGAGGTGCAACAACAGAGCTCTAGCACAAGGACTATGATACGGTTCCTAGGGTGCAAACACAGGAATGCTCTGTGCATCTCTGGGGAGCCAGACTGCCTTGGGGTTTGCCATCCTCCTATTTCAGAGCCTCTTCCTGAGCTCTGCCACAGCCAAGGAAGAAGCCAGCGCCTGCCTCACCAGCCACCCTAACCAAAGGGCAGTCAGGGTGTCCCCAACCCAAGCCCCACAAGAACTAACTCCTTCCCTTGTACTGGAACAGGGAACCACTGACACACCCCCAAACTGTACTGGGGCAAGAGGAGCAAAAAAGACAAGGGGGTCACCACAGGCTTCTCCCCATCTTTTCAGGGCTGCAGAAGGGACTAACTGAGGGGAAAGGCTTGTTCCCTTTAAAAGGCAGCTAGGCTGGCAGAAGTGGGAGGGTTTCACTGCTGGCAATGGACTGCTGGTGACAAATAGCAAGGATCAAAAGGAGAGACAGGGCTGGAGACACAGCCGGGGGTCTCGAGGAAGGCGAGGAAGGGGGAGCCTGAGGGAAAGGGAAAACATGCTTGGACATCAACCCCTGAGAGCCCAGAAAAGCAAACCCAATCCCCAGCTTCAGGCCAGGGGTGAAGCAGGGTTCCAGGGCTGGTTCTGCGGGGCCAATGGTGGTAAGGGAAAAGGAGCGGCAGGGACCCCCACTTGGACAACCCCTCATAAGGTATCACAGAGAGGACACAAAATTTCCATATCCCCCCTGCTGATGATACAGAGGGGAGCTAAGCTGCATACTCAGTCCTGCTCGCTTAGCTTTCACCCTATATAAAATCACCCTGAAAGTAGAAACCCTGCCTTCAAAGATAGCCACCAGAGAAGTGTGGAGCCACTGGCCCAGAGACTCTCAAGGTGGCCACAGCAACAGCGATCCTGGCTACTCCAGCCATACCTACACCTGAGCCGGCTGCCAAGGCTCTGGGAAAATGTCCTGCAGCCACGTTTCAAGCCTTCTGAGGAGAGGAGTGTGTAAAGCCAAGCAAATGTTAAACTGCTCCATTGACAGAAGAATGTGGGACGGGGGAGGGGGTGCAGGGGAAGAGTCAGGTCAACCGAGCAAGATTAGGAGGGTGCAGGTGGCCGGGAGAAGAGAACAGGAGTCAAAGCAGGCTTCAATCAGGACTGAAAACTGATCCCACCGTTTCTTCCCAACAGAGATGACCCTAGGCTGTTATGCTCAAGGCTTTGTTGAACTTAAACCAGAACCAGTCATAACCTTTTAGGGCTGTCTGCCTAATTATTAAGGGCTAGCACCAGTGTCAAACCAGACCTTTTTCAGTTCCTGTTGGGCCTTAACTACATGGTACATATCTCGCTCCTTGGATCCCAGCTCCTGCAGACTTTCCCTGACTCAAATCCCATCACACCCCAAGACTGCCTTTATTCCAGCCAAAGTTCCCCACAAACACATGGTGTGACAAACACCAGCCCTCACCTGAAACTCCTACTCATCCCTCAAGCCTTGGCTCAAATGTCACTGCCTCTGGGAAGCCTTCCCTTCTTCCCCCAGGAAGCTTTTGATTCTTGCCTTTAGACTCCCACTATACACGCCACTCGACGGCACTCACCACCAATGTCCCATGACAAATGGTTTGCTCTGACTGAGTTTAACAAATGTTTGGTGAATGAAGTCATGAATGGGTACAAGAAAGGAAGCAAGCAAGAAACAGAGGGATTTAGCTGGAGGCTGGTCTAGAGTTAGTCATCTAAGGCCAGCAGAAAGGCCCTGTCCCCCGTTTCTACAGTCCCCAACTATATCTGATGGAGCTGGGTGGGCTTCTCAAACCTAACTTTAAGAATTAACCCCCAGATGCAGCTTTACATTCCAAATAGCTAAGTTCTACAGGTGGTAAAGGCCTGATGAGGAAGATGGTTTTAAATAAGGTGAGATCACCTTTTGGAAATAAGCTGTAGCATGCCCTAGGCTGGAGCAGGAAGGCAACAATAATGGGTAGACGAGGTCAAAAGTGACAACACTTAAAAGGTCATCTTAACCATGTGGCATATTTCGTAACTGAACATCCCAAGAAAGGTCCATAAGAAGTGAAAATCAAGTTTGGTTCCAACTCATGGTCCTTTTTCAGTGGGGATTTAGAATGGACAGTAAACCCAAGTAACTTGTCCATTGATTTTTTGAAGGCTCTAGTTGAGATCTCTACATCAAAGTCTCATCTGCTTATAACTAGTTGCCAATGAATACTCATACAAATCAATACCACCACTCTGCCTTCCCCACATCATCTCTTAATTATTATCTAAGGACACACCTCATATGCAAAGGAAAATATCTTTCTTGCACAGATCCTAGAAGAATTTTGTCTTATTTTCCTTGAACTTGACTTTTATATTCTAAAATTAAATTCCTTTTAAGTCCATCTCTAACTCATCCCTCTGTGTAGAGAGCATTAAACCATCAAACACTAATGGCTTCAAAAAAAATAAAAAGGTCTATTCTTCTAACCTGAACCTCAGACAAATACACACTTCTCAAGTTAAGAGCAGAAGGAAGATAGCTATCCCTTTTCCTTTCAAAATTACCCACACCCCCTCCATGCACACACCCATGCACACACCTCCAAGATTTCCCCAAGGAAATGCCAGATCTTGAATCCAATGAAAAGTCATATTGTTCTGTGTTCTAGGTGATTGATTTGACATATTTGGATTTCAACAGTCAATATATTGAAACCAGCTAGCATGGGGGAGCCATACCTTCTCTAAAAATGGGAGAGGCATTGCAACCAACACACACAGCTCTTTGGCCAAGAGTTAGGAAAAGTCAAATGTAGAATCTGAAGGCCATTTTGAGTGCTCATCGTATGGGGCATGATCAGAAATGGCACAGCTTGGTCAACTCAGTATTTTGGTGAACAGAAAACTGAAAATGCACACAGATCCAGCAGGCATCACCAACTTTCAGTTTCCTACGAAAACTACGTTAAGCAGTCTGATTGTCCTTTGATACTTTATAAGTATCTCACTGCAAATCATCACTAGCCTCGTGAGGCCAGAACGTGCTGATCGCCAGAATACCCACTAACCATTCCCAGTATAAAGCTGAATGATAAAACCACCTTTCTTCCAGGCTTAGATCAAGGACCAAAAATATCTTATATGTATCCTTGAGCACAGAACATGGATGCAGCAAATAAAAACTGCAATTGCCTGAGCATCCCTATATTCCACAATCTGACAGTTCTTAATGAGTGGACAAATACTAGTTGGCAAAAGGTCATCTGTTGGCTTCCTCACTTTCATCTGAACAGGGACGGCATGGCAGAGCAGGCCACTCTTGCCGCCCAGCCCCAGCCCACCTCAGGAAAATCAGAAACAACCAACAGTCTCCTTCCCAGGGTTCTTCCTCTGGCCCTCTCATAGCTACCCTGCCAGGGAGCAGGGACAACTCACTGGAAGCTGGCCACAGCCTCCTTCCCAGCCTCCTCACCTCTCCTCGTTGATGCCACACATGCGAATCCGGTCAGAACTGGTCCAGTTGTGCACGCCGCTGTAGAGCGGTGCTGTAGAGATCATGACAGCCACTCACCACCAGCTAGGACCTGCTGTGGCCACTCCCCCTGGGGAAAAAGAACTCCCAAAAATCAAAACTTGTAACACAGACGGTGCTTTAACCACCTTTTACGCAGAAACACTGAAACAAATAAAGGTAATTAGAGTGCCAAAACATTAAAGCCATCTCTCTCACAAGCCTGACTGCTGTGGAAAATTAAGGTCCAAATGGGGACGAGGGAGCACCAGCTTTCCAGGAATCCATAGGTTTCAGGATGGAGATGAGGATGCTGTTAATCACCTAGAGTGATTTTTAAATTATCTGAAAGACAGATATGCATGAGTATTCGAGGAAATTCAATCTATTTCAGACAAGTGAGATGACAGTATATTTTTCTACACACATTTAGCCTAACCAACTACAATTAGAGGGTCATTCCCATATACGAATAGTGCATTGAAAGACTACTGGGGAATCTTTTTCTCGTCAACTCTCTAATCCATGAGTACTGAAGTATTTGAGTGACATTGCCAATTTAAGCTCTCCAGAGGAAGCACAAGCTTGCTTTATAAGCCCTTCCAAACTATTCTAATTTCAAGTTAGGAGTCATATAGATATAATGCATATACCTAAGCTGGTTTAAAGCACCCTTCAAATCAGATAACATACTCCTTGTGCTCTGACCACAAACAAGCAGACGGAAAACAATGCTCCATTAAGAACTGCACATGTCTGTCCTTGTCTCTCCTATCAGTCTGTCATCCCTATGACCTACCACCCCCTTCCCCAGCCAGTGTTGGGCTCTCACTACTGACGACCAATGCAAAGCCAATTCACCTTGCAGAGAAATTGAGGCATCAAGAGAAAGATGTTTATCCAATGAGCTTGTCTTGAGACCCTCAAATTCGAGTTAACTTATTAGCTAAAAGCCTTATTCATCAAAGTTCAACTGAACAAAACCCTATGGTGATCAGAATTTTATGCTGTTCTCCACTGTTTAAAGAAGTAAATCATAGTAAAATATAGCTAACTCAGGGATTTGTTTCATTTATCCTTTATAGGGGCTTCCCTAGTGGCTCAAATGGTAAAGAACCTGCCTGCAATGCAGGAGATCCAGGTTTGAACCCTGGGTCGGGAAGATAGTCCGGAGAAAGGAATGGCTCTCCACTCCAGTATTCTTGCCTGGAGAATTCCATGGACAGAGGAGCCTGGTAGGCTACAGTCCATGGGATCGCAGAGTCAGACATGACTGAGCAACTAACACAGAAATAACACATCCTTTATACAACTTTTGGAGATTGTCCATATTCAACACAATATCATTTATTCAAAAAAATATTTTTCAAGCACCTACTATGTGCCACCACTGTCCAAGGTACCAAGGATTCAACAATTAACAAAAAAGACAAGAAATCCCCGTGTTCATGGAGTTTATATTCTAGTGGGATGAGATAGCCAATAAACATGTTAAATGACTATGTTACAGAATGTTAGAAGGTGATATAACAGGCTAAGGAGCAAGGCAATAGTGGGGTGGGGCAAGGAGCAGAATGGGCTACAATTTATAAGTGGGTGATCAGAGTAGGCCTTGCTGAGGAGACATTTAAACATCCTGAAGGAAGCAAAGATGCGAGCCATGTGAACATCTGGGGAAGTGCATTCCACAGAGGGAACCAGCTCACACAGGTCCTTAAGGCAGGGGGTGCCTGCTAAGATCAGCAAAGAGCCCAGAGGCTGCAGGGCTGACGCAGAGGGAGTAGACAAGGGAAAGAGTCAGTGAGAGGAGAGCAGGGCCGCATCCTCTCCTTGGACTTCCCCCTCCTCCTGTCCCTGTCGCATAGGATAGCATAGGACACTGCTGCTTCGCCCCTTCCTTTATACTTGCCCCTTGCCTGGCTTTACAGACCCTGCACCTGTGGGCTTCTCTCCTGCCACCCCAGAAACCTGGCCCTCATCTTACTAAGTCTCTCCTCACCTCTGCCATGTTCTCCCATCCCTTCCCCTTCCCTCCCTCTCTGTTCCTACCGCCTCCTCTCTCCCTTCTCCCTCCTCTCAATCCCACTCTCCCATTTCTCTCTATTCTTCCTCATCATTCCCCTTCCCCCATTATTCTCCCGGCTGTCTCTCTCTCTTCCCCTCTCTTCTGCTTCTCCTCTTCTCTCTCCTTCAGTGCTCTCCCCTTCCCTCACATCTCCTGCCCCAGTCCTTCCCCTCCTTTATCTCACCTTCCTATTTCCCCTTTCCCCTTCTCCACTGCCTCTCCTCCCCTCTACTCTTAGTCCTCCAGCCTCAGCCTTCAGTCTCCCTCTCTGTCCTCCTGTCTTTCCTGCCTCTCCAGCTCAAGTCTGCCTCTCACTGGCTCTCCCCAATCCCCCCTCGCCCTGTCTCCTTGTGTGTGTGTGTGTGTGCACACGTGTGCACACACATGCGTGCCCCATCCCTCCTTCTCTCTTAGCTCAAGACCTCCCAGTTTCCACTCACCCCTTGGTCACTGATGACTCCCAAATCTGTATCTCTAGCCTGACCTCCCTCCTTAGACCCAGACCAGAATTTCCAGCTGCCAGCCACTTGCTGTTAATTAGATGTCCACCAAGCCCCTCAAACTCAGTGTGTCTCAAACCGGACTCATTATCTGTTACCAAGAACCTGCTCCCTACCCCCCATGCCCAGCATGTTTCCTATCTTAGTTAAGAGCACCACTATCCCCCAGCCTGGAAATCTCAGTGTTCAACTCCTCTCCCACACTACCCACATCCAATCAGGAGTCAAGCCTTAATAACACCATCTCTGTCCTCTCCTTCTAGCCCTCTCGCCCCTGGCCTGATGTGGTCCCTCATCATCCCTCACCCAGAATATTACAATAGCCTCTTAACTGGTCCCTCTGCCTCTAATCTCTTGATTCTACAATCAATTCATCTTCTAAAGCACCAGTTCGATCACATCGCCCCCTCTGTCTGCCAGAGCTTTCAACAGTTTTCCTCTGTCTTCAGAATCGAGCCTACATTTCTTAGCACAGCTTTCAGGGCCTTCCAGGACCTGGCCTTTAGCCTGTCTGGCCACATCCTGCGCCCTCACCACTCGATTCCTGACCCTTCCCTGAACAGACCATCCAGTTCCAGGCAGGTTCCTCACCCTGAAATGGCCTCTCCTGTGTCCCCCCCCCCTTCCCCTCTGTCCCCCATCAAAGCCTAGCTTGAATGTCACCATGTCATCTCCCCAGCCCCCGTCCTTGGTCAGTTAACTACTCCCTGTCTGGTCCTCCCTAAACATTTCATTCCCATACCTACCACAGCACAGATTCTTGGTCCCTTTGCTGTGTGATTAATTGGGCATATGGCTCTGGTGTCCTTCCCCCACTCCCAGACAATCAGCTACTTAAGGTAAGAAATACCTTCTTTTCTGTCTCTGGTTCTTCTGCAATGTCTTATACACAGTAAGTACTTAGTAAATTTGTGTTATGTGGAAGTGAATCTTGGGTGAGAATTGAGGTGGTGACCCTGAGAAATTATAAAAGGCAAAAGAAACCCCCCAAAAAAGTACTCACCATGCTTACTATTTTTTAGAAACTGTACTTTAACCAAAAAACTCTGCCTTATCTACAGCACACCCTTCCAAGCTGCCTGATTCTAGCCTGGTTCATTGTCTCTGAGCTCTTTTGCACCTCTGTAAATTGCAGGTAACTGATGGATATGCAAACTCTGTCTTGTCCCCACGCAGTTTGGATTGACTTCCCTCCCCACTGTGGAAAAACCAGTTTTGCCTCCATCTGCAATTCAATTCCTTTACTCCATATAAATTTGTGCTTTTGGGACCTTTTTCTTTGAACCGACTATAAACATCTGTCTGGTTCCCTTGTTGATTAATGAGTAAAATAAAATCTTTAACATGTGCTCATTCTTAAATCTGTAAGAGACTCATGATTTTACCTTTCCATGAAAATTATCTTTAACATTTCTAAAACAGTTACACGGATTCACACATAACTTTAGAGAGATTTCAGCAAGGGGGTAAGACATCTCAGTTCACTAGGATCCCACTCCCTAAACATCCTGGTTAATCAAGTTTTGACTGTTTCTTAGAGTATCTTGGAATATCCTACTTTAAGGAATAACAGCTCAGTCTGTTGGCTGATCATCTTTTTTCATCTGTTCTCTCTGTGAGGCATTAGAAGACTCAGGCAATGGAACGGGCCATTCTTGTCATAGGACAAATTTTTAACACGAATTTTAATGCACGTTTTAGTGGCTACCTGAATTTTGTAGGCAGTGGATATGTCAGTCACCACGGCTTTTTCACCCTTAGGTTAATTTTTCTTCTGTTTAGAGGGGATTAGTAGTCTGTAGGACTTGGGACAGAAATCAAAGGAGAGAATCCTAGCATTTGGAAACAGAACAAGGTATAGAATATCATTCCCTAGATAAGGGAGTTTGTAGACGGCCCCAAGTTCCCAAATAACAATAAGAAAACAAGTAAAAACCAAAATAATTAGCATAAAATATATATTTTATGACTACTTAGAGGGCAAACCTGATCCTAGAGACCTCCACTTGCACAAGATCCTGAAGATAGAGCATCAGCTTAAATCTCAGCCTCCCACTCCTCTATTATGATTTTGTCAGAGCAGCGCCCCTTCCTGTGTGAAGTCCTGTGCTGCTAATTAATAGTAGCCTTTGCAGGGGTGGGGAGGGAAGGGGAAGGGTGGAAAGCGCAGTCAAGAGAGCATCAAGCTAAATGGTCTACACAAGAAGGCAGGAGAGTAAGCAAAGGTAACTTCTAAAGAGGTACTGATGGTGTCAATGCCCACACAGGACAGGAAGAGTCAAGACAGACCATGCACACCAATATTTTTCACGTCAGAATCACCAAGGTGCTGGTTCAAAAGACAGATTCATAGGTTCCAGCCCTCGAGATTCTGAACCAGGAGACCGAGGGTTCTGTTCTAAGTCCCATCAAGTTAATAACCACTCACCGGTACACAACTTCTCAGGAGAGGTGAGCACAGAGGGAAAGTCTTACAGACATGCCACTCTTGGCAGGCTCCAATGGTGTCCACACTTGGGGCCCAGCTTGCTTTCACTCGTAGTGCCTGCACTCACGTGTGGTGTGCAACTCTCCATCGGTCTCTCACTCCCTCTCTGATGGCAACCATCACATCAAAGGTGAAAGGCGAAGTTCCTGAAAGGAACTTGGAAGAAACCTGGTAATCTCAAGTGACCCAGGAAGCACAGGCACAAGGATACAAAATACCTCAAAGGATTTTCCCAGATGTCACAACCATGTAATTGTTAAGAAATGAACAGCTGCAGGGCCACAGAATCAAATGCAGCAGGACCACGGCAAGCCATCCCCACTTTGGGAGGGGGAGACTCAAAAGGCACATCCAACTTGTGGTGAGAACAAAGAACACATGCTCCACCAACCTGAAGTGCTAAGCAGTGCTGAAAAAATAAAGAAAAACGTCTAGATTTAGCAGGCACACGTACACATAAGTAGAAGGACTGACCAAAATCCGAGGGACTGAATCCAACAAGCGGGCAGCAGAAAGCAGGTAGCCAGTCAGGATCACCACGCTATGAAACAGGGGAAATCAAAGAGAAAATGGATAATGGGAGAGCAATGGCCTTAACATGGTGAGAACAGCAGCTAAGCTTAGGGTGAACAGGGAGTAGAAGAAAAACTGAAATGAGGTAGAATGCTTTCCTCAAAAAACTCCAAAAGCAAGAAAGAAAAACAAAACCCTCGAAGACAAGTGCAGGTATAAATGTCATAAAAGAGAAGCCCATAGCAAGTAACAACCAAAAAGGAAAAAATGAAATAGGGGAACCTGAAATATTTCACCATCGTGGGCCAAACTGAAACACTGTGGGGAAGCCCTGAAGACAGACATATCAGAAAAGTTTAGAGAGAATATCTTCTCAAAAGGGGAACATCAAATTGTAGCCCAAATTAGGGCTGGGGGAGTTGGCAATAGGGGACAGGCAGCGCTAAAATCTCCAAGATCCTACAGATTGGGTAGACTTTTTTGGTTCGGTTTTGAAAGGGAGATGCCAAAACAAGGAGATTTCACAACAACTACAAGCAAAAGCATGGTCACCCTGCATAGGAGGAAGAGGAGGACGTGACAGGAGGTAACAGAGCATCTGTCTGACATTTTTTTAAATGAAGTAGGCATTGTTAAAAACTTTTCGTTTCCACCGTTGAAAATGACCAGACAGGTTGTTTGTGAGGCTAGTGGACAAGTTCCCCAGAATCAGGTGGCTCCTTCTGTGGTCAAAGACCCCTTCCATGAAGAACAACGGCTGCTGGCAACGCATGTGACACAGCCAGGGACCTTACACACAGCAGGAAACCTGCCCACTTACTCCTGCTTGGACTCTACCACCAAGACAGCAAATTAGAAACTCGAGATTAAGAAGGCCTCAGTTAAACTAAATCTGGTAGTACTCCCCCAGGACTCTTGGTTCACACTGCCTTGTGACCTGGAAGCAATTACAACCTTAAAAAAAATGAAAGAGCTGGAAAATATTCATCTTGAAGCCTGGCCCTGAATCTGTCCTCAAGAGGATAGGCGTGGCCAGTAGACAGTTAAAGAAGGAGGGTTGGGTCAGTGATGACTAATAAGTAAAGAAAACCAACTTTGGGACCTACTGCTCCAATAGAAATTCAGAACTTTGGGGAAAGTTCCCGTAAGACAGAGAGAGAGGTATTCACATTGTGATTTCACTGAAGCAAAGGCAAGGCCACCCCACTCCGCACTTTGGGAAAAGCGACATCTAAGATACCTGCCCCCTACCCCCACCCCAAGGAGACCCAAGAGCTCACTGGCATTGAGATCCCAGGGAACATGAAAAGGCCATGACTTCACCCAGTCACTGAAGTGCCTTTAGAGAGATGTCAAAATGTCTCAAAATCATTGTTTTCAATAGGAAAGTTTACACACATCCAACAAGGATAACTTCACCAGGCTTTAGATATGGAACCCCTACCATGGGTCTTACCCTCCTTGGCCCTCTGCCTTCTTTCATGTGTAGGACTAACATTCCTATTTCCCCCACTTAATATCTGAAACCTCAACCCCAATGAGGAAGTTCTTCCAACTTACATTCTTCGAATTTAATGATTCTCCATATAAGGATATTCTAATATTCTCCTCTAGCTTTTCCCTCAAAATCTATATCCCCTCATCTTTCCCTACCATTAACCAAATGCCACTCCTTGGAACTCAAAGGGTCCAGTAAACATGCCCCAATCACTTTGCTTTCCTTCATGCAAAACAGGTTCCTCTACCACCATATACTACCACACACAAACATACACACAGATGAAATCAACTGAAAATAATCTGCTGGGCAATTGGAATGAGAAAGGGGTCCTTTCCCCTATTCATCCCCTTCTTGTATTCTCGCATTTCCTAGTTACCCTGAGGTTTTTGTTTTTTTCTATCCGAAAAGTTCCACCAGTTCTACTCCAAGGCATCAGTCCTATAAGGGACATGGCATCCTGTTCTCAGATACATTCATTCCTGTATTTACCGAGAAAGCTGAGGCATTGCCTGCAGACAGCTCTAGCAGAGACACCTTCATAGACTCCTTAGGTACCTCTATATTTGAAAATTTCACCTTATAAACATTTATGAGACTTGGATACAAAGGAATGTTAACTATCTTCTAAATGCATAAGAGCTTACTCACTCAAATGTCATTACTTCCAAAATAGTCACCTTGGGAAGCTAGACATTGATCTCGAAGGATTGACCAGGGCTTGAGGTCTGGATCTTGATCTCCTTTGACATTCACAGCTGGTTGAATCCAGGGATGTGAAACTTGTGTGGCTGTGGAAATTCCTTTCTACTCTGCCATTTCACATCAGCGACTTGAGAATTGCGGGATCTGATATCCATTTTGACATCCGAGGAGGTTCCTGGAACCACTCACCTATAGATACCAAGGGACTACATACTCTACTACCCAAAGCCTCAACTGTGGGGGAACAAACTTGGAGGGCATTTTCAGCGCCTACTTCTCAATTATCTGAGACATCTTACTCTTGTCCAGTTACAATGTCATCTGCAAAAGTTGAGAATCACACAAAAGCACTTGAATGGACCAAAGGTAATCAATTCCAGCAGTGAAGTAGGCAAAAGTAAAATGTTTTAATCTCTCACATACATTTTCATACCACCAGATCATTTTAGTTTTCCACTCACTGCCAAGATATTTTTTTTCCTATTATTCAAATAGTACTCACTTTTATTTCCTACTGTAAGGACATTATTTTACTCCATTTAAACAAAATTCCTCAACTCATCATAGCTTTAAACTGGACCTAGGCTCTAGGAACAAGATTTTATACAACTTCTAGATGTCACAGATATCCAAAAAACCTAAATATCAGGAAATTAATCAATCCTTTTCCAAATGCAAACCACCTTAAAATGTCACCCTAAGTAACTAGGGTCATCCTTTGAGCACCTCTTGTTTCACTAGATCAAAAAATAAATAAATAAATAAATAAAATAAGAGCTGGCTTTCCTCAATTTGGTCTTCAGCAGGACCATGTGAATATTGCAGGTGTTTTTCACACTCCAAAGTTGAATCAATGTAACCTGAGACTTCAATCCCTTTTGTGATGCTTTTGGGTCCTCCCTGCAATAAACTGTGACAGTGGCTCTCAGGTTCTTCATTTCAGTATACAGCATTCAAGATATGGAATTTTTCACTTAAAGGTTTCCTCCTCACCAAGCTTTGGCCTTTCTTAAAAAAAAAAAAAAAAGTCTCCTGGACCTCTTACACAAATATTTGGAGAGGCCATGTCAGCCTACTTTTTTTTCCCCTATTCTCTCACCCCAGACTATGGGCTTAACTCATTTTATAGACATTACTCATCCAAAAGTATACACATACATACACACATTTAGCTCACAGAATTTCAAACTCTCAATATTGGCTCAATCTGCTATCTATCTGTAGAGTTTTCAAGGCTAGGAAGATTTTCTACCTCTTTTAATAGCTCCTCCCAATAGTGCCTAGCACGATACAAGGCATGCAAAATGCACTTGATAATTAAATACTTGCTAAACTATGGGTAAAAATGGAAATCCCCACTACCCACTACCCCATACAGAAACCAAGAACAACCCCATGTAAAAAGCATTGGGCCTATGAATTCCTTTTACTTCCTGTGCTTCTCTCATAAAACTTTCTCTTCTTTCTTCTCCTTACTTTCATGATAAAGAAATCACAGAAATAAAATAAAATTGGACTGGAGCAAAATAATAAAGTCAACTTCCAATTATCTGAGGGTGGCTTAGCCACAGCTAATTTTTAAACCCAGCCAACTTATGGACTGCCTTCTGCCACTTATACTACATGTGTGCTCAGGGAACAACTCATTATAATATTTGCCTAAGCAGAATATAAACAGGAAGGTAAATCTGCTGGGGAGGGGGACAGGCAGAGAACAATAATGCATTTCCAAAGTCAAACAGAAATCATTCATTTGTTCACTGATCTACTATTTTAAATTGTCCTGATATCACACTCTCCCTATATCGGCATAGTTGATTGTTGGCATCAAAGTCCACTTTGGCTGCAGAGAGGGACTATAGTTTATAGCCCATCATTTTCCCTGCCCAGAACTTTGGTTTGGGGATACCTGAGCTATTTGAGACGCTAATCTCTCCCATTCAATCGCTGATGAACATCCTTGTCATAGAGCCATCCCAGACCCAGGCTCTATCTATCAGCTCTTGTAGAAATTCCAGATGTCAGAGACAGCTGGAAAGCCCAACGAGTCATAATTAAACACGGCAGCCCTTTTCAGAAAGCAATGGATTTTTAAAATGTCATCCTGGTAAACTACTTTTGGGTCATTTTTAAACCATGGCCCAAAATGTGCCCTGAAGTTTCAACTGGATATACACCCTTCAGTTCCTGCCCTGAAACACTGAGCCATGTTACAGCACAGCTGTTAAAGAAGCTGCCACTTCCACCTCAAAGGTGGATGCAACAATGCAGTAATGAGCCAAGCTATTTCTTCCTACCACGTCGTAAATGCTAAATATGTCCTAATACAACAGGAATATGGAGAAAGAGCACAGAGCATCAAGATATAAGAGGAGCACTCAGGAGCTAATGACAGTTTTCTTTCTGCCACCACATTTACCATAGCATAATAAAAAAGGTAATGTTATAGGACACAATTGAATAAGAAAAACTAGTTACACTATAATATGAGATTATACTACTAGATTATACTGTAATACCAAATGCCATTATTGGGCACTTGCTATGGACCAGGCACTAGAGACACATCATCTTGTGTAATCCTCACAGCCCTGTGAGACTGGGATCATCATCTCCATTTTATAGATGAGAAAACTGAGGCTCAAGAAAGTTCCACACAACTAGGAAAGAGAAGAATGAGGACTCTAATGTAAGGCTGTATGTCTCCAAAGGCCTTCAGGTGAAGGCTAACGTCTGAGAACCACCGAACCACACTAACTTGTGTGTCGTGCCACCAAGCCCTGCTGAGTAAACCTCCGTCATGGTAAGATACCTAGTCACCTCTCAGGTCAGGTGTAGGGTGCATCCACTCATGCTGGGTTCAGGGTCGTGTGTAGAACACTTCTCGAGAGAACTTGGAAAAATGAAAACCTGCTTGTTTTCCTTGTCCCTGGACACCAGCATTATAACAAAACTTAACTGTACCCTTAAATGGCACTAACACTAAGATTTCTAGGCATACGTTAGCAATGAGGTAACCAATTTTTGTTTCTTAGCAGACAGTCAAAGAAGCCTGAAACACAAAGCTTTGCCTGCCCCTCAGTACTCTCGATTTTTTACGGATACTTAGCCTAAAGTCTTCTTAAAATCCAAATGAAGATGTATCCTGATGCATACTCTTACGAATAAGCTGAAAATTACCCTATTTTACAAACAATAAACCATCTCTCTTCAAATTCATCACAATTCATTGACCAGGGAGAATATGACCTTGACACGCAGCCTGCAGCCACTTTTTAAACAATGATCCACTTTTTAAAGTTTTATGGGGAAAGGGTGGCTTCTGCTTTAAAAAAAAAAAAAAAAAAGAGGGAACCAGAACAGCATATTTGAATTATGGGGATAGAAACAAAGTTAAATTTTACTCTTGACCAGAATTCAACTTCAGTTCACCAAAGAAAGTTTTCATCATAAAAGAGTGCTTTTAAGTTTTGAACAGTAGGAAAGCGTATGATTTAGAAAGAGAACAGGTTCTACGTTATTTTAAGGATGACCATTCAAAAACTGGCATTAATAAAGCCTAGTTTGTATGTGAGATTACATAAAATAGTGTATAGCATCCTACTGCAATGGCGCCCCACTCCAGTACTCTTGCCTGGAAAATCCCATGGACGGAGGAGCCTAGTAGGCTGCAGTCCATGGGGTCGACAAGAGTCAGACACGACTGAGCGACTTCACTTTCATTTTCCCTTTCATGCACTGGAGAAGGAAATGGCAACCCATTCCAGTGTTCTTGCCTGGAGAATCCCAGGGACAGGGGAGCCTGGTGGGCTGCCGTCTACGGGGTCGCACAGAGTCGGACATGACTGAAGCGACTTAGCAGCAGCAGCATCCTACTGGCCCAAAGGTAGATTACTTCTTATTACCTCCCTCTTTGGCCAGTCAGACGCTAAACCTTCTGGCAAGCAGAGACTCACATCCAACTAGAACATTAGCATTAAGAAATTTCCTCTCTTGGACTTCCCTGGTAGTCCAGTGGCTAAGACTCTGCCCTCCGAATGCAGGGGGCCCAGGTTCAATGCCTGGTAAGGTAACAAGATGCTGCAACTAAGAGTTCATATTCTGCAACTAAAAATCCCACATGGCACAGTTAAAACCCCAGCTAAAATCTGGCACAGCCAAATAAACAAATAAATAAACAAATATTTTAAAAAGAAATTTCTTTTCCTTTTGAAAACTCGAAGGTGTAGGGTCTTCCTTCTGCCCTTAATGTAGTCATCAGTGGCTTCTCCCTTTCACTGTCTATTTTACCCCAATTTCCACTTTCCTCAGCACTCTTTCCATTCCACTCTAGTGTTCACTTTCCCACCAAACTCAACCATGAACTCTTCTCTCAATCCCGGAATGCTGGTTGATATTGGAAAACAGCTCTCTACCATCTGAGGCCGTTCTAGCCCATCTCAAACTTAGCTCAGCCTAGAAGCAATGAACCACTCCAGCTGTCCAACCCCAAATTAACGCCTCTTCTCCCTGCTCCCACTCCGCCCTCCCATTCTGGCCCAAGGCTCTCAGGCCACTGTGCTTCATCCTGTTTCATTCTGGAATTTCCATCATTCACCTCCCTATATCTAGGATTCCGCCCACTTGCAGACTGGAAAAACTGGTGTATTCCCTCTTTCTCCTTCTTTCAAGGCCATTCTACTAACAATGGTGAATTCCTACCCCCATTCTGTATACTTACCTTAGTTGAGATTTTATAATTAATGTCCAGACTTGTAAGCCCTGGATCCCAGCTAACCTCTGCTTCCTGGGCCCTCCCAGGGCAGCGGCCATCAAAGCAAATTTTTATGTTCCTCACATCAACTCCAGACGATATCTGAATAAACACCTTCCTCCTCTGGCTCATTATCCCACCCTCTTTCTCTATTCTGCATTTTTCAGTCTGTATAGTATCTCTAAACTCCCTATTTCCTTATGTGTAAATATATTTCTGTTTCTTCCCATATATCAGTTTTTCTCCCTAGCCCTACTTTTACTCAAGATCATCCTTCTCTCATGGGGTCTCAAAGAGTCAGACATGACTTAGCAACTGAATGACAACAATATCCTTCTCTCTTGCCCAAATCTTACTTATTCTAGCATGAAAGTTAAGAGTCTTAAAGGGTCTTCAAACTTTACTTTGGAAACATTATCCTGGAGATTTTAAGGTTCCACTTTTTCCTAGTTGGCCTTAAAATGGGACCAGTGATAACCACATCTCTTCCCTCTTCACTGCCTATCCAACCCACTTCTGACTTCTCTTTTTGCCTTCCTTCTTTCTAATATTCAAATCCTTTCCTCCTATAATTCTGTTCCTCTAAAAGAATACGCTCTCTAAAACCCATAATCCAGATTCATCATGTTGAGAATCTTCCCCCCAACTCCCATGTAGTGAACTATAGCACGAATAAGGCAAAGAGATGTCTGGAGGAACCCCTTTTGCTTCCCAAGAAAGTTTACACTCCTGAGAAAGAAAGGCATCCTCCTTCCCTCCCTATCCTCTCCTGGTAAATCAATACAGCCAAATCTACAAGTGCCCTTGGTACAGCCACCATTTCCTGTGGAACTGCCTTCCACTCTGCCCAATCCAGATTCCAACTGCGGGGCTTGACAGGGACTCAGCTTTCCTCTGCCCTGGCCTGACAATCTGCCATCTCCTCCTTGTGACCTAAAGAATGAGCCCTCCTTAACCCAGACATCAGAGTCCACCCCACTTCCTCCATCAGCGACTTCTCAGGGCCAGAACATAAAAAAACCTACCTACCTTTGCTGCAAATCTAGCGATAGGGTCAGCCCTCTTATTAATGATGCCAATGTGAGTAAGGCTCTGTGCCCCATGGCCTGTGCCTCTTGTTCCTTACATCCACCCCCAGGGCAGCTGTCTCACTTGCCGTGTCAAAAGATGAGTCTGCCTAGCAATGTCCACACAGCTCAGTCAAGAGGGCCATGTCCCTCCTCAACTCTATCAGCCTTCAGATTCTCTTAACTTCCATAACCAAGCCTCCGGCTTCTCCTAGCTCCCCCAGTCTTTCCTACTAACTTTGCTGCTCCATCAATATTTAACAGGTTCCTCACTCTACATTTTGCTTCTATTTGGAGTCCCTGGATGATTTTTAGGATTAGGTTACCCCCATTTAATCCCCAATGGAATCCTCCAAATTTCTTTCCTACATAACTGTCCTCTTCAGTACTACATGGTGACATCACCATCCAATTTAAGTACCCCTAAACTCTGCTCCATTGTGCTGCCTACCGTGTCTCCCAAAATAAAGCTTCCCCTCTCCCAACATTCAAGGACAGGACAGGTAAACAGAAAATTAAGTGGCCTTTAAAGTCCCTTCCAATGCTGTAATTTTATCATCAACCTAATCCACTCCCAACCCCAAACGCATCCTGCATTCATTTCCCCTGAAATACGTTTCAGCGGAGTGACTTTGAGAAATAGCCTTCTAAGCTGAAAGACCCACGGGCTAACCAGGGTAGCACAAACCTACCAATACACCCAAGAAGTGTCACCAAACATTTTTGCAATTGTACTCCACCTCTGTGCCCAACCGCCTGGAGAGAATTCATTCGGCTGTCGCAGAAGTTACCAGGCTCCCTTCCCACGCTAGCATAAAGAGCCCCTAAACTGGGTTAGACTCCTGGACTAGCCTCGTCCTCACCAAGATACGCTTGTCCTTACTGTCTACTCCAGGAGACACCAAGAATGAGTAAGTATCACCGCATCAACAGCTTCATTCAGACAACGTCTAAAATTTTCAAAACAATAAAACAAAAACAGTGCTTCCACCGCGGGTGGGGTGGGAGGGTGGAACAGAAGCCCCCACCCCCTACACCGGCCTCCGGGGTTTGCAGTCTGCTTGCCTCGTGCCTTTCCCTTGACCACGTCTTTCCCTACAACGATCTCCCCCACCTCCATAACTCGAAATCCCCAGCTGAGGTGCGGCCGGCTCCTCCCAGCCTTGCCCCGGACGTCCCTCCGGCCCAGCCTTCCTCTCGGCGGGACCCCGGCGAGCAGGGCCCCCTCCATCGTCCAGTTCACCTCCCGGTCCCTTTCCGGGCCCCTGGGCACCCCCGTAGGGCTCTGTCCCGAAGCAGAACCTCGACGAGCCAAGCCCACGAGGCCCGTCGCGGGACCCACCCCCCGCTTCCTTCTCCCAGCACCTCGTCCTCCATGCACCCGGCCCCCGGGGCTCTCCGTCGTCTTCGTCCGGGCTCGTACCGCCCCCCGTCGGGGACTCCACCCCCCGCCTGCCCCCGCCCCCAGGCCGGCCCCCTCCCCACCGCGCGCCGCCGGCGCCCTCTGCCCCGGCACGGGACTCCCTTTGGCCTCCGTTCCCCGCCCAGAAGCGGTGGCGGCGGCGGCAACGGCGGCGGCGGCCCCAGCAGGAGCAGCAGCGGCGGCGGCAGCGGCGGCGGCGGCAGCAGCGCCGCCCCGGCCCCGCCCCGCCGCCCGCCGGAGCCCCACGCCCCGCCCGCCCGCCCCGCCGCGGGACTGCTCCCCCCGAAGCCCACCACTAAGCCCCCCCGCACTCCCCAGCCGCGATCCGTTCGAATCCAGCTCAGCCGGGCCTGCTGTCCGTTCCTCACGCCCCTCAGGACCCGGGGTGGGGGAGCCCTGGGGTTCGTGGCCATCCCTCTCCCTCCTTCCCCAAGGGCTGAGGGATTGCCCCTGATCCCGAAACCCGGCCCCGTAACCGGAGCCTCCCTCCTTGCAGCCCTCGGCTTTGCTCTCAGACCCCTCGCCTTCAGGCCTGGCGCGAAGCGGGTGGAGAGCTTGCACGCCGGGATCTCCCCCCTGGCTTGCCGGGGCTAGTATGAATTACCCCCATCTCATCCTCCTTCAATTTAAGCCCCCTCCCCGCCGCGCCTGGCCCGGCGGCCCCCGCCCCTAGAGCGAGGGCAGCGGAGCCAGGGCGCTCCGAAGTCATCCCCCGCCTTTTTTCCAGGGACTCAGATAATTGCCCCTGCCCCCATCACAGCACTCCCACTCCCGAACCCAGGCCCCGCCGCCACCTAGGGGTACCCCTTACCCTACGGTTCCTGCACCCCGACACCAGGGAGAAAGCAGCCCTTCAGAGCACCCGTCGCACCTCCCCTCTGAGGTTGGAGGGTATTTTCTCCTGGTCTCTTCAGGACTTCATCACGGACAGCCCCCCCCTCAAAAAAAAAAAAAAAAAAAGGCCCTTTCTCGCCCTGCCCTGCTGGTCAGCCTCCCTTCGGATCGTCGGATCCTCGGAGCAGGGGGTTGGGGCCAGGTAGTTAACAAGACCGATGCCTCCACCTCCCTTTCAGAGGAGTGGGGTAATTCCAACGGTTTCCCCCCCAGGATCAACCCGACCCCCGTTTCCATGGAGACCCCCGCCCAGCCGGGAAGAAGACTCTCGGATCGTGGTGAACAAGTCTCACCTGGCTAAGGGAAGAAGGGGTGAGGAGGGGGTAGGGTAGGGCACGGATGGGGTACGAAGGTGGGAAGTGGAGGGGAGCTGTCCCAAAGGGAGGGGCGAGGGCAGATTGAGCTCCAGGGAGCGCTACGTCCGGGGACACGAAGAGGACGGCGCCCCCGGGGGGCAAGCAGAGCGGCCGCGGGGCGAAGAAGGGACAGGGTTGGGGAAAAGCGTGAGGTAGAAAAGAGCGGGTGGGGGATATGAGAAAGCTGGGGAGTCAAAAGGGGTGGAAGGGTTGGGGGAGAGAAAAAAAAGACGCACCTGTTCCCGACTCGGCTCCGCGGGAAGGCTCAGGCCGCCACCCGGACTCCCTCTAACCCCTTCAGAGCCACCACCCGCCTAATACTGCCCCGATCTGATGCCCCCTCCGCCCCTTATTGCCACCGACCTCCTTCTCCTCTCTCTCGGCGGCGGCGGCGGCGGTCGGACTCTAGGAACTGAGAGGAAGAAGGGAGGGCTCAGCAAAGCGGAGGAGAGACAGAGCCACACACTGGCAGCAGCCGCGGCGAGCGAAAGAGTGAGGGGGAGAGCGGTGTGTGTGTGTGTCTGTGTGTGCGAGCGAAGCCTGGTGGAGTGGGTGCCGGTCGCAGGGCTCGACGGGAAGTGGAGTCCGGTCGGGTTCGCGGGTGGCGCCGGCCCTCACTCTGCGGGACTACAACTCCCAGAATGCCGCCTGCCCGGGGGGAGGAATAGGGAGGAGGAGGCGAAGGGAGGGAGCAAGCAAGAGAGGGAGGGACGAAAGCAGGGAGCAAGCGGCGGCGAAGGGGGCAGAGCCAAGCAGCCCCGGTGACACTGGGAGGGGAGGGGAGGAGGAGGGGATCGCTGCGAGGACCGAGCGGATTCCGGAGAGGGAGGCAGCGGTAGCTGCAGCAAGCCGGGCAAAAAGCTAGACTCCCAGGAGAGGCGAAGGTGCTCAATTCGAGGGGCTGCAGGAGCCCCACGCCCCCCCACCGTACGCTCCACCAAGGGGGAGGTTGAGGAAGGGAAAAGATCAGTGCACCACGGTCAGGGGTTTCTCTCTTTCTTCCAACGCTCTCCACCTTATGCCCCGACCTGACTTTCTCAGGCCACCGGTGCTGGATCCAATGTGCAAATCCGGAGACCCCCATCTCCCCTGCCCAGCAGCACGGAGCAGACGCATTCAGTCCCCTTCTCCCAGGGGCCTGAGGGAGGCTCCCCTTGCTGGCAGGGCGTGACTCCCCCCTTCTTCCCGCCCCCCCTCGTCGCCACCCCTCATCTCCCTCCCCGGAACCCCTCCCTTGAAGCCGGGGCTCGCGTCTCCCTCCCCGCCAAGAAAGGGAGTCCCTCGGGGGCGACTACCCAGCCCCCTCCCTTATACTGGGCCCTTACCCATCAGTATCCCCTTCTTTAGCGTTGCCCCCCCTCACCTAAGTAATAGTGGGGGCGACCCGAGTTGGACTGGTGGCTACTTTTCCTCCGAGACCAGCCGTCCTTGGCCACGCCGACCCTGTGTAGAGACAGAGAAGCACATTAATACTGCCGTTCCTCCCCTCGAGTTCGGATGCCCGTGGAAATGGCTCACAAGGAAAGAGGGATTGGTAGTGGAAGTGAGCTAGGGGTGAATCCCAATCCTCAAACCTCATCCCACGCGTGGAAATCCAGAGATTCGTCCTCTTCCTTAAAAGCCATCAAATCGCTTGGGGAGGGGGGGCGTTAGTTGGGGTAAATTAGCTAAACCCCAATGTCCATGCGACTCGAAGTGACGCTACATGTAGGAATAAAGATAGGAACTAGGCTGCCGCCGCGAGAGGAAAAGTATACCCACCCCCCGCCGTCGTCCACCCCCAAACACACACCCCTAGAAGAGTCAGATGGCCGAGTAAGGCGGGGGAGGCGGTGGGAGTGCTGGAGAGTAAAAAGGTTGTGGCGGGGAGGGTCCGCGGCCCCCTGAGAGCAGAATCCAGATGCTAAAGAGGTTGGGGGGGGGGTGGTGCGGCATAATTGCAGACAGTGTCTCTCCGCGCTTTTCCCGGAATCGCCGCCGAACACCGTCTAACACTCGTAGTTGCTTACCAGTCAATCCCCTAGCCCCATTTGTGCGCGTGAGGCGGCCGGAGCCCGGGAAGCCCGGGCACAAACTCCGCGGAAGCTGGCCTTCGCCGCCGCCGCGCTACCACGGGCCTCCCTCCCTTTGCTGGCGGCCCCGCCGATCTACCTTCGCCCCCGGCCGAGGCCAGACCCCGCTTCCAACTCCACGCCCCTACTCCACCCCCAGGCCCCCTCCCCTCGCCCTCTCCCCGCGAGTCGGGCCCAGCCCCTAGCACCGCCCCGCCCTACCGCTCGGTCCCGAGCCCAGCAAGTGCCCCGAACTCGCCCCCCGCCCCCACGCCCAGGCCAGTCCGGCCGGGCCTGGTTTCCCCCTCCCGCCGCGCCCCGCCCCCGAATCCACGTCCTACTTCGCCACCCAACTCGGCCCGGTCCGGGTTCGGCCCGCGCCCAGGCCACTGGAGTCCCCGGTTCGGTCCGGTGTACGGCCACCCACCCCGCCCTTGCCTGGGTGCCGGCCTGGCCCGCTGCCTGCGCCCGCCGAGCCGACTCGGGCGCGCGGTCCGGGTCCCGGTCCCGGTGCCGGCCTCGGTCCCGGCGGCGTTGCCGCGTCTCGCCACGAGGGCTGGGTCCACGCAAGATCCGAACCCGCGCGGGGTGGGGGCGGCGGAAAGCAAGTTTCTTTATCTCCCCTCCGCCCCCGCCGCAGGGCCGCGCCGTCCCCCCCCTCCCACGGCGCCCCCTTCACCTGGGCAGAGCCCCTCGCCGGCTGTCGCAACTTTGCTCTTCTCCACGCTGCCGGGGAAGCGGGCGAAGCGCGAGGAGGAGGGAGGTGGCGGGGGGTGCTGGGATCAGGCCGCTGGGCTCTGGGAGGACACGTGGGGGAGGAGGGGAAGGAGGAGGAGGAAGGGGGGGCGGGCCTGCAGTTCTCGGGGCTCCCCCTGCCAGCCCCGGGGAAGCCGGAACCTCGCCAGGCAGCCGCAGACCCCGCACTGGCCACGGGGGAAGAACGGAGCCACCTTCCCCGGCCAGCCCTTGGCTCCAGGAAGGAGGGGGGGCGAGCAACGCCGCTCGGGGTCGGAGAGCAAGCGTTTTCGCTCGAGCTTTCTGTGTGACTCTCTCTCTCTCGGTTTAGCCTCTGTGTAAGCGGGTGGTGGTTAGGGTCTTGCGTGCGCGGGGTGGGGGGCGCCCCGACCGGACGCCCCGCCCCTCCCCCGGTCCCCCACTTCCCTAACCCGGGCGACCTCGGTGCGTGGCTCCGACGCTTGGGCACCGAGGCCGCCCGCGGGTGCAGCCCCAGCCCCGGTGCCGAAGTGGGACAGGTGCTGGGGAAGGGAAAATGCCGGGGCTCGCTGCCTCGCTTCGCGTCTCAGGGGCGTCCCACCCTTCGTGGCAACCGCCCCGGCTGCAAACCTCCCTAGGCAGACCTCAAAGGGCAGCCCCCGGCCTGGGCGTGGAGACATGTTGGGGGGGGGCGGCGAGAGCGAGAGTGAGAGGCCCGAGGGAGGAAGGAGGAGGGGGCGAAAGGTCTGTAAAGGGGGAAGCCTGCACGACTCGGGCCAAAAACCTGGGTCGAAGAGGATTCAGCTTCTGCCGGCTTTCTCTGGGCTCCTCAGACACCAAACTGAACCCCTTGACCCTTACCCTTTACCCTAACGACTCCTTTCCTAGCTAAAGGAATAAATCCTCCTACGTGTTTACATCCCAGGCCATCCCTGGGACTGAAGGACTGAGAAGCCTGCGGTCCACACTGGAACTCTGATGACTTTACATTAACTCTGAGGAGGAGAGCAGCTTGCGATGGATCTCAAGCTGCCGGCCTTCTTGCTTTCAGTCTTTGGGTGTTTCTTAGCAGTTCCAGCCCTGAGTCCCTGGTGGGGACTTCAAAGGCATGGCCTCAACCTAGAGGGTATTAGGGGAGGTGCCCAGCAGTTCCTGGAGGGTTCAGGGCATTATTGTCAACGGAATGTGAAATGAATGGCAGGAATTTGAAAAAAATCTTTATGTGCAGATATATTGATATTATTTATTATATATTTATCTATACTAAGGAAGCCAGAGGGTGATTTGGACTAAAAGGAAGCCCAGCAGGATTAATGTCTTCCTCCTCCTTCTCCCCGCCCGCCCCCACCCCCGCCTTTGTCCTAGGCCCAGAGGTTCCATCCCTAAGCTATGGGGTGTCTTCTCTCCTTTGGAAGGACTTTAGAGATGGCAGTTGTGACTTGCCTGGTGTGTCTGCCTCACCTGGTTTGAAGGATGCGCGTGAGTACTATGGAGTAAGGCAAGCCATGAAGGCTGCAGTGGTTTTGCTTTTGAGGCCTGGCGTTCTGCGACCCCGCTTGCTTGTCCTCACCAACCTTAAAATCTATTGCCAGCAGTGAGGACAGACTGCTTGCCATTTTACTTTGCTTGGGGAGCCTCTTCACTAGCTGTTTTACTTGACCGCTCCCATCCTGCCATGCACCCCATGCACATACATTAAAAAGTGCTTGGCCTTAGTTGCACCAAGGGAAAGTGAAGATTTGGAAATGATTTGTTTAAGCTAATCAATATATGAACTCAGAATGCATTCTTAAAGGGGGGAAATTGCCTCTATCAGGCCTGATAACGCAGACCCCACCAATTCTGCTTTGATTCACATTGGCCGTCTTCAGTGATTTTAATTAACCTGGTAATTACTGCATCTCCACGTCTCTTAAGGCCCGTAGGGCTACTTTGCTCCTTGGTTTGAGGCTGAGATGGATTTTGGACATCTCCATTCCTGCTCGTTTGTGTCTCACCATTTGGCTGCATCATTTATCTGGTGAAATGAAGGTTGGGGCAAGATGGTTATTTCCTGGCTGAAGCTCTAGCTTTTCTGAGCCCTTTCCTGTTGAGGGCCACACTTCCTGCCCTACAGGAGATGATGGGAAACCAAGGAGCAGGGTAGGGAGAGCTGTGGGAAACCTTGTAAAGAATGTAGATTTAAATGATTGTTTTATTTGAGGCCGGAACCACAATATCATCATCATAATACCTTAGCTTTGTACAACATCGGAGTGTTTACAAAGCCCTTTAAGTTGTGTTATTTCATTTGTTTCTCACTACAGCTCTTAATTTTGTAATTGAGGAAACTGAGGCCAGGAGCAGCTATGAATGGCTAGCTGAAGGTCACATGGCTAGTGAGTTCCCGAACCAGGATTCAACCTCAGTAATCCTGTTTCCACATATGGAGCTCCTTTTAATATGGTATGGGGCCTCCATTTCATGTCAAAAATATTCCCTTTCAGGCAGATTTGTTTTTCTAGTTGTTTCTCCCATCAATAACAGCTGGACTCAGAGAGGCAGCTTGTTGTAATGGAAAGAGGATTGTTTGGAGAGTTCTAAGAATCCCATCCCAGTTCTGTCTTGTTGATAGCTAGCAGTGGGACCTCAGGCAAGCCCTAGCATTTAAGCAGTCCCAGCCTTGTGCCAGGTAATGTGTTTTGGGTCTTCCCCATGCTCTAAAATATAGAAATCAATGCACCTGTCATACCTCCCTCACAGGGACACACCTGAGCATCAAATGAAATAATGATGGGAAAGAATTTTGTACACTGTCAACTACTAGGCTCATACAAGAGTTATTATTATTATCGTTGGCACCACCAGCCCCCTTAGATGTGGCACAGAGATTTAGGTGTGACACTGGCCTGAGCCCTGTCTTCGTGAACTGACCAGACAAAACAAGGCATTGGGGGGTGGTGTCTCAGGGTAATTTAGGCCCCAAACCAAACCTCTGGCTAAATTCATAGGATAATTGCTTCAATTCTCTGCTTTGTTCTGCAATCACAGGCCTTGTCTCTCTGGTAAAACAGCCCAGTCCTCTGACAACAACAACAATAAAATCCCAGTGGTTTAGATCTTAGAGTGTCAGAATGAAGCAGATTTGCAGCTTCTGGTCATCTCTTCAGTCCCTGCAGTTGAAGGTGAAGTCAGTTGAAGGTGAAGTCAGGTTTGGAATCCAGGGTCTCAAGCCTGTCACAGGACTTATGCTAAGTCACCCTACTTGAAGGTAGACCAGAGGAGATCAGGGTTCAGAAAGAGACTTGCAAATATGGGGAAAGAATGGGGCTGGTACTAGACTGACTGTGAGTTACACACACTATGTGCTCTCCAGTGTTTCACTGCATCTCCTAGGTAGGGCCACAGAGGGCAATTCATGGCCAGTATTCGTATAAATTTCAAACGCACCTTATTGCCGCAGGATGCTGCTGGAGATGCGTTCCAGCAGCTCACTGCAGCTGAGGAAGGCCTGGTCTCTGCCCTCTCAGAGCCCCGGGTCTAGATGGGGAGACAATGTGTCTGGTTAAACTTAACTCTGTAAACAACTAACAACCTTTCTGGATTTTATAGCTGCAGGGGGGGAAATGAGGAAGGGGGCTAAAATCACCCCAGAGCCCTCTCCAGGTCAAGCCTCCTCCCTTCCTGAAGACTCCTAGGCACTTAACAAGGTTCTTAATCAAACGGACAGTGTTAGAGGTAGAAGGAACTCTAAGAAATCAACTGACCTCCTGAAAAACTGGCTGTGACTGCAGGCTGCCAACAAAATCAAGTCCATGAGTCTTCACCTAACTTTCAGGGCCCACCCCGATTTGATTCCAGCCTTCTTTCCTTCCATGTCCCTCACAGGGCTTCTGTTCTCACCAAACTGGCCCTCTTGGCATTCCTTGGACAAGATGAGCACTTCCTTGACTGTTCCCTCAGCTTTATCTATGCCCTTCTCAGCTTGTTGAAATGGCACTCAACCATTACTCAAGCCTGCTCTTTCCTGCCACCTCTTATCCCCCACTCCCTGACCCCACAGTACTGAATTGGTCCCTTTACTTAGCACTTCTATGCTCTGCCTATCTATCTTTCCAACCAGATTTTCCCTTCCTTGGATGAAGGAACCCAGTATTTCTCATCTGTGTATCACAGCCTCCGTCCTCCCTTACCAACGTTGTCCACCCTTGCATGGAGTTGGCCCTCAACAAGTGTTTGTTAAGTGAATGGATGAATGGATGATCTAATCCAACCTCTTTATTTTATAGTGGAGAAACTGAGGCCCAGAGTTAGTTTTCTTTCTAGCCAGTTATTAAAGACTCAGTTTTAGCAGAGTTCTCTGGTGGTCCACTGGTAGAGTTACAAGCTTCCACTATGGGGGGCATGGGTCCGATCCCTGGTCTAGGAACTAAGATCCTGCATGCCGTTCAGCCAAAGAAAGGAAAAAAAAAATTAAAGACTCAGTTTTAAATCTTGGTCCTTTTTAGTCTTTCTCTTCCCATTTAGTGGTTTCATACAGTCTCTGAAGTTAGACAGATGTGGTTTGAATCCTGGCTCTGCCACTTCCTAGTGATATTACTTTGGACACTCCACTTCTTTCTGAGCCTCAGTTTCCTCATGTATAAAATGGGACCTAATTAATATCTCCTGAAAATGTTCCGAGGGTCAAATGAGTTCTTGTATGTTAAGTACTTCGTAAAGTGCCTGACATCCAGTAGACATCCCGTAATAGTTTTCTGGCTTTTGTGTTTAACGTGAGGAGTTTTTAAAGAGTTCAGAACTTGGGAGCACCTGCTGAATTCAAGCCTGGAAAGAAAAGCCACAACCTGAACACAGAGAAAAAGAGAGGTGTATTTTTGAAGAGGAGAATGGAATACAATTTAGCTAGACTTTTCAGTCAGTCAAACTATTACCTCTTCCTCCAAAGAGGTGCAGGAACAGTTCTCAGCCCAGTGGCTCACATTCGGTGGGAACTCCCCAGATTCCAGTTCCTGGAGCAGTGCATTCCTCTGGTTGTAGTGGCGATTCTGTGTTGGCTTGGGGATGCTGACCCAAGATTGACGTGCCCTACTGAAGCTACACATGCTATTCTCACCCCTGTCTGTGTGCCTACAGGACACCCTTCACCTGGCCAAATCCTTCAAGCCCCGTTTCCATGAAGCTTTCTCTGAATGCTTTTGCCTTTGAACTCTTGACCCCATAGGTAAGCCCTGCTTTGCAGTTAGTTCTTTCCTGTGTTCTGTGCCTTAGTTCTACCTCTCCATCTGAGGGCAGGCACCTTGTCATAGGCATAGAAGGTGCATCCCTCACAATGCCCCGCAGCACTCAAGGAGGCAGCACTCCAGGAATACTTTGGGATTGTTTGACTGTAGGTGTTCAGTGGGGGCATGGGACCCTTCAAGTCTCACCCACACTCATTTCCCACCCCCTCCAACCTACCCCCCTGAACACCACACTTCTCAAATCATCCACCCCCAGGATACCCCAACCTTTTCAGTAACCATCTTCTCTCTTAGAATTTGCAAATATCTGGAGGGCAAGGGCCATGTGTTACTATGTCCTCTGCACAGCCCAGCATAGCACTTCCGACATTAACAAACTAGGGTAAGCACATGGTTTTGTTACTATAGATAACTTGGTAAAGATACCATGCTTATTTCGGGACTGTGTGTTTATATGTATTCTTGTGTGTCTGTTCTTGCTCATTAAACTTCAAGGGGCTCCAGAGGAAGAATTGTCCATTTTGGGAAGGCAGTCACAAGATAAAAAAGACAAGTTGAGACCTGGGATTTAGATTTTTTTTTTTAAAGCTAGGAAGCCAGTGTTCTCTCTTCAGTACATACTCAGTTTAAATGCTCATACAGGGACTCCTCCGGTGGTCCTGGTGGTCCAGTGGCTAAGACTCTATGCTCCCAATGCAGCAGGCTTGGGTTCGATCTCTGGTTAGGGAACTGGATCCCATGTGCCACAACTATGACTTCACATGCTGCATCTAAAAGGCTGACATAAAGAACAGCCTTTTGGACACAGGACGAGAAGGAAAGGGTGGGATGATTTGAGAGAATAGCATTGAAACATGTACATGATACCATGTATGTGTAAAATAAATAGCCAGTGGGAGTTTGCTGTATAACTAGAGGAACCCAAAGTGGGTGCTCCATGACAAACCTAGAGTGGGGAGGGAGGTAGGAGGGGTTTCAGGAGGGAGGGGTCACATGTATGCCTATGGACCATTCATGTTGATGTATGGCAGAAGCCATCACAATATTGTAATTATCCTCCAATTAAAATAAATAAATTTTAAAAAGAAATGCCAAATACAGTTCCTAAATATGTCTCTAAAAATAAATAAATAAAAGATCACAGGTGCCACAACTAAAAAAAAAAAAATCCTGCATGTCACAACTAAGACCCAGTACCACCAAATAAATAAATAAATATATATGTATATTTAAAAATACCAACACCAAAATTTCTCAAATTTAATATACACAAGTCTTGTGGGCAGTGCTGTCAAAATTCAGATTCCAAGGCACCCACCCACCTGGGCTCTAATTGGATAGCTCTGAGGTGGAGCCTCATACTCTGAATTTCCAATAGTTGCTACCGGGAAGTTGGAACCAGAGGATTCCTGGATGACCCCTTGAAAGACATTGAGCACTCTTTCCATTTTCATTTTCACCCAGTCAGTCAGTTCAGTTGCTCAGTCGTGTCCGACTGTTTGCGTTTTCACCCAGGGGCCCCCCAGATTTTCACTGCCAAAGGTTTTATGAATTTTCCCCTCACAGGCCCCATTTTAAACACATGTAAATTAGTGTGTGCTATACATTGTTGCAAGGATTTTACAAATAGTAACTCAGTATAACTTATTTTTTAATTTTTTTTAGTTTGCTTTTTAATTTTTTTAATATAAATTTATTTAATTGGAAGCTAATTACTTTACAATATTGTATTGGTTTTGCCATACATCAACATGAATCCTCCACGGGTGTACACGTGTTCCCCTCAGTATAACTTCTTAAGGTAAATATTATCATTTTCTCCTTTTACAGATGAAAAAATTGAAGTGCATTAAGGTTCAGTGACTTGCTCAAAGTTGCCCAGTTAGTAACTTTTTTTTTGACCACCCCCCATGCCATGTGATACCTTAGTTCCTTGACCAGGGATCAAACCCATGACCTCTGCATTGGAAGGCAGAATCTTAACCACTGGACCACTGGTGAAGTCCTAGTAAGTTTTTTAAATGGAGGTCAAATTTACATAACATAAACTAACAACTTTATTTTATTTTACTTTTTGGCCACACCACATGGCATGCGGGATCTCTGCAGCGGATGCCCAGAGTCTTAACCACTGGACCACCTGGGAAGTCCCTAAATTAACTAATGTGTGCAATGCAGTGCGGAGGGGGGAATAAATTAGTAATTAGGGATTAACATATACACACTACTATATGTAAAATAGGTAAACAGCAAGGACCTACTGTACAGCACAGGAAACTACTTAATATCTTGTAAAAATCGATAATGGAAAAGAATCTTTAAAAGAATATGTATATATGTGTGTGCATAACCAATATACTTGGTGTACACCTGAAACTATCAAAATACTGTAAATTACCTATACTTCAGTAAAAAAAAGAATAAATGAATGTTCTATAAAAACATTCCATATTAAAAATTAAAAATCTAGAAAATATTTGTCAATGTTGGCATTAACAATAAATTCAACACTGAAAAATAATAAAGTATGCAATTGCCTGGCATTTAGTACAGTCACAGTACTGTGCAACTACCTCCTCTGCCTAGTTCCAAAACATTTTCATCACCCCAAAATGAAACTCCATGCCTGTTAAACAATTGCTCCTCTTTTAACCTGCCCCTAGACTCTGGCTACTTCCCATCTGCTTTCTGTTTCAACAGATTTCCTTATTCAGAATATTTCGTTTATGTGAAACCATGTAATATGTGGCTTTTTGTTTCTGTCTTCTTTCATTCCAGTATCATGTTATTGAGGTTCCTCTGCACTGAAACATGTATCCTCATTCCTTTTCATGACTGAATAATATTCCGTCGTATGGATGCACCACAATTTGTTTATCTACTCCCAGCTACTAAGTTTTGAAGTTGGGATCTGAATCCAGGCAGTCTGGTTTCAGAGTCTGTATTCTTAACCCTCTGTATTCAAAATATTTATCTCCTGGTGGTCCAGTGGCTAAGACTGCATGCTCCCAATGCAGGGAGCCTGAGTTTGAGTTCTGGTCAGGGAACTAGATCCTACGTGCCACAACTAAGAGTCCTCATGCTGCAACTAAATATCCTGCATGCCGCAACTAAGACCCACCCAGCTCAGTCAAATAAATAAATAAAATAAAAAATATTATGAAATTATTGACTTAAATGGGATATATTTTAAGTAATAATTTTTCATTGAATAATGTATCAGATACATATAAAATTGGCCAGAACTTCAGATCAGCCCAAGCTAGTCACACCAAGGTCATTTAACTCTGGCCAAAGCCAAAAACACTCTCCTTTGTAGTTAACCTCTGCAACCACCTGCTGGTATGTTTCACTAGACCTTATGAAATACCAGCGTAATTCATTGATTCTCTCTCAGGCTATTATGGGTTCAGGGACCCCAGTTTGGGATTCACTGATTGCAAATCCCTGTAAGACACCCAGTCAATGGAGAGATTCTATTGAGTTGCCTATTAAACTCTACTGACAATCTAGGAAGTGGGCTCATACATGTCAGAAAGGTTTTCCACACCAAGAAGCTAAATAAGAAAGGAGTTGAAAATTAACTTTTACTAAATTGGCAAATTCTGGGTTTCCCTAGTGGCTCAGTGGTAAAGAATTCGCCTGCCAATGCCAGTGACATGGGTTCGATCCTGGTCTGGGAAGATCCCACATGCCATGGAGTAGCTAAGCCCATGCACCACAACTACTGAGCCTGTGCTCTAGTAGAGCCTGGGAGCTGCCACTACTGAGCCCACGTGCTGCAACTACTGAAGCCTAGAGCCTGTGCTCCACAACAAGAGAAGCCACTACAACGAGAAGCCCGCACACCACAGGTTGAGAGTGACCCCCGCTTGCTGCAACGAAAGAAACGCCCTTGCAGCAATGAAGACCCAGCACAGCCAAAAATAAATAAATAAATAAAATGTTTAAATTGGCAAATTCCAAAATCCAGAAAATCATTCTGCTTCTATGTTCTAGTTAACTAACTAGAGTTTCCCCACCAAGGGTGCACATGGCTATGTACTGGGGACCAATAAGACAGCCCTTTAACTGCCCCCACCGAATGCAAACTAGTACAGCCACTACGGAAAACAGTGCGGAGTTTCCCTAAAAAACTGGAAATAGAACTGCCATATGACCCAGCAATCCCACTGCTGGGCATACACACAAAGAAACCAGAATTGAAGGAGACACGTGTACCCCAGGGTTCATCACAGCACTGTTTACAATAGCCAGGACATGGAAACAACCTAGATGTCCATCGGCAGATGAATGGATAAGAAAGCTGTGGTACATATACACAATGGAGTATTACTCAGCTATTAAAAAGAATACATTTGAATCAGTTCTAATGAGGTGGATGAAACTGGAGCCTGTTATATAGAGCGAAGTAAGTCAGAAAGAAAAATACCAATACAGTATATTAACCCATATATATGGAATTTAGAAAGATGGTAATGATGACCCTATATGCGAGACAGCAAAAGAGACACAGATGTAAAGAACAAACTTTTGGGCTCTGTGGGAGAAGGCGAGGGTGGGTTGATTTGAGAGAATAGCATTGATACATGTATATTATCATATGTGAAACAGATCACCAGTCCAGGTTTGATGCATGAGACAGGGTGCTCAGGGCTGATGCACTGGGATGACCCTGAGGGATGGGATGGGAAGGGAGGTGGGAGGGGGGTTCAGGATGGGGAACACATGTACACCCATGGCTGATTCATGACAGTGTATGGCAAAACCACTACAATATTGTAAAGTAATTAGCTTCCAATTAAAATAAATAAATTAATTTAAAAAACCTGCCCCCACCAAAAGGTGACAGCCTAAGCTGGACTTCGCAGAGAGACCTTCCAGACCCAGAGTGTCTGCTCTGACAAAACCTGAGGTGAGAATGCTGTTCCAACACAATGCTAATCGCATGATTTTTCTCCTGACTCTTCAAGGCTGTGGACAAAAAAAAAAAAAAAAAAAAGAATCAGGCTTGCATCTCCTCTGAAGGTTTGTGATACCTGGGCCACGTGTCTGAGAGTCCATTTGATGTTCTGAGCACTGTCCTCTCCAGAGGAGCCCCTTGTTGCCCAATCAGAGACCCAACAACCAGGGCTGGATTCAAAGCCATTAGCCCTGGCTTCTCTCTGCAGAATAAAATGAACAGCAAGGAGAGCCTGAAGGGGTAAAGATGCTACAAAACCTGTTGCTTGCAAGGCAAGAAGTGAATGGTGAGCAATGAAGGCTTCTTCATTTTTGTTGCCCCAGGGTCTAGCAGAAGGCCTGGCACTGATGGGAAAGCACTCAAAAACTGTTTGTTGATTGAATGACTGACTGAAAGAGAGCCTTCTTCTTGGTCTGGAGGTCATTATGGAAGCATTGTAGAGCCGCTCTTTGGGGTCAGAGAACGGAGGGAAGTTGGCATGGGTCTCACACACCCTGCCAGGACGTACACAGACTATGTTTTTCTCTGCCTGAAAATTTCTCCCAGGCAAAGTTCTCAGAGCCTGCAAGTCTCAAAAGTAGATTCCTTGGAGCTCACTGTGTGCTTTCTTCTGCTGAACTCAAGTCGGAGGGATTTAACAGTGCCATAGTGTTATGCGGAGAATCTGATGAGAGCATCTATATAGAAGTATATTGAGAAAGACAGAAGGCCAGGGAATTCTTGTGAACTTACCAATATGGCTCTACACAGTCTAAATGACTCTTCGTATTACTTGGCCAAGTAGGTTTCTATCTGTGGGTCTTATCACTGAACATGCACTTGTGCAGACACCCCCCCCCAACACACACACACACATACACACACACACATTTTATAATGTGGTAAACACCTGTTTGCCAAAATCCAAATAACTACAACCCTCGAAGTGTCAGAATGCTCTTTATGAGATGTAATGCAATAATCCCTTACATTTGTAGAGGGCTTCGCAGGTCACAAAGTGCTTCCCCATCCATGACCCCATTTGTTTTTTGATTGATGTTCAGAATGGTCCTGACGCTTTACAAGAGCCTGAGAGAGGGTCTTGTGGAGTATCAAAGAGTGATGATGCGTAGTGCCAGTGGCCTTGGCTGGGTGCAGGGCCTCTGAAGACCACGCCCCTAGTTGAGGCAGCAACATCAGGGGTACAGTGACTGTCACAGACTTGCAGGAACATATCAGCACTTGGGGGATGGGCTGGTGGACATGACGGCTAGAGCTGAAAGCTGAGACTCTTCTGCCCACAATCAGCACTAGGACACCAGAGGAGGCAGAAGGATGAGTGAGTGCACCCATCACTCTTTCCTTCCAGCAGCCTTTCCATCACTCAGAAGGAGTTTGTTCTGGTGTTGAGAGTACAGAGATGAACAAGACTTGTCTCCTATGGCACTTCCCTGGCTGTCCAGTGGCTAAGACTCCCCACTCCCATTGCAGGGGGCCTGGGAACTAGATCCCACATGCCAAAACTAAGAGTTTGCAGGCTGCAACTAAAGATCCCACATGCCACAACTAAGACCCGCTGCAGCCAAATAAACAAGTAAATAAAATATTGCTTTAAAAAAGTAGGTGCATTCATAACACAAAATAAGATGTGTCTCTTGGTTCTCCCTGGCCATGTGATTTGTGAGGTCTTCTCCCCTTCAAATTGCTCCTCATTCAGTAGAACTCTAGCTTTCTAAGAGAAAATGTTGAGGGAAGAAGTTCCACCCAATCACTCCCTCCCATTTCCCTCCCTCTCTGTCTCTGAATCTCTTTCTCTCTCTCTCTCTCTCTCTCTCTCTCTCTCTCTCTCTCACACACACACACACACACACACACACACACCTTCACTCAGGGCTACAAAAGCCTCAAGGCTAACCTGGCTGTGTCATGCTCCTCTATTAAGGAGAGAGCACTGAATAAATCAGATCCATGGGAGCAAAATGAAAATTCATAATGCATAGTAACAAAAATAGTAATCCCTCATATCTATATAGAACTTACTAGTTTACAAAACACCTCCATCTTTATTCCTTTATTTGATCCTGTGTCCAGTCATCATCTTTCATATTCACCTTCTGATTTTGATCTCCATCTACGATTGAAGCAAGACTAAGGCAGGACTGAGTCCCTCTGCCCCTCACCTCCCTAGGTAATGAACCTGCCCCCTCGGTTTGTCTTTTTGCACGTTTTTCATTTTCTCTTCCCCCTTTCTCTTGCTGTGTTGTCTGTAGAGCATGAAGTTGCCTATGACTCAGCTTCCCAGTCTCTTGGGAGCCTGGAACCCCATTAGAAAAGGCTGCTGATCAGTAGCCCCTCAAATTGGTCCACAAAGACTTTGGATCCTGCCAGGATGGGTGCGATGGGGAGGGGAGACCCTCTTCTTTGGGTAATTCCCGGATGAGCCCTAAACTACCTCAACGGACTGGGCAGCCTGGCCTGGGAGAGAAGGAGCAGTTTCCAAAGAACAAGGAAAGGAGGATGCTGTGAGGTTTTCAGTAGGATGTAAAGGGAGGCTCTGAAGCTGAGAAGGCAGCCACTGAGTGCCGACATACAGAAGGAACCTGCTTCGTGCAGGAGAAGATGCTAGTGAAGGGGGAAGAGGAGCCCCCATTGCATCCACTGGGTTTTTAGGCCTTTTCTTTTTTAACCCTAACTAGTTCACTCACCCTCGTTCCCTCCCATGCTGCCATACTCCCTTCATTTCTCCAGTCTCTTCACTGACCCGGTTCTCCCTCCATTCTTCTCAGGCAGCCCCAATTCGCTGAGCTAAAAATGCCCTCAGTGAAAGCCCACTCCAGGTTGTTCTGAAGCCGTCCCAGCCACACATTCTGGCACTCTCCCATCCCTCTCTCTACGTGGTACTTAGCACATGGCTCTGGCCACACCAGTTACACCCTCCACCTGGCCAAGAGCCAGCCCCCGATGGGAATGCCCGAGAAACTAGGGAGGAATAGGGGGTATAAAGCCACTATGCTCTGGTGATTTGCAGCAGTGGAGGATCAAAGCCTGTCCTCCCCTGGTAGGAGGGGTCAGGGCCGTCAGTCCTGGCGGTTGCAAGCAGGGGGCCCAAACAGCAGGGGAAAGCTGCTTTTAGCAAGTGGCCAGGTTTAAAAGGGACGTTTGTGCCTAGTGGTTGCCATGCTGGGATGGGTACAGAGACCCACGATCTCCTCCCTTCAACCCTGGATGTGACTAGCAGTCAGTTGAGGCTTCCAGCCTTGTCCAGCCTTGGAAACTCCCTTCCTTCAGGAAAGGAGATTCATTCCAGCCCAGGAGCCCCTGGCCGAGCCCTCTTCCAGCTCCTACCCTGACGTTTGGGGCCGGCCGAGTTAGCATTGTCGCTCCGGCAGTGGCAGCCAGTGCGGGGCGGGAGTGTGTAATTGCAACCACTTCCTGCCCCAGCTTGCCCTAGGGCTGGCCCCGCCCCTGAGGACAGTCGGGGCGGGGCCCAGGTACAGTGAAGGAGTCCGATTGGTGGGGGGCTGGGGGGAGCTGCCGAGGGGGGCGGCCCTCAAGGGAAATCAGCTGAGACTCAGAAAGGCCCAAGGGGGGTGCGAGGGTAGGGGGACGCCCTCGATTTGAGCCTGCCGCACGAAAAGGGCTGGGGCCTGGGGCATTCTATTGGCACAGTCCGTCCCTGCAGAGAAGAATCCAGACAACAGTCCCTCTTGAACTACTATACGACTAGCTCCAATATTAGCTTTATTCATGAGCACTGCTCTCTCTGAGCAAGTTAGGAGTGAGAAGAGGCAAGGGATGGGGGCTGCTGAAAAGATTTGGGTGGTACACAACACCTTGGTCTACAAGAGCCTCTCCCTTCCTGGAGCCTCCAGGATTCTCTGGCTGCTGGCATCATCAGTCTGTCGTCTACGATGACACCCACTGTGTGCAAAGAACACCCATTGTGTGCAAAGTCTGTGCTATATCTGGTACCCTAGAGGTCCAAAAGAAGCAGAAAGGCATCTCCTTCTCAGGGAGCTGGACATTAGGGTGGCAAAGTGGGCAAAACGTGCCTTTGATAGTCAAAGATGCGCCATCCTCATGTATTAGCTATGTGATCTTGGGCAGGTGCTTATCTTCTCTGAGCTTCAGTCTCCTGATGTGTCAGATGAAGCTAGGGGTGGTGGTAAAGGTCAAATAAAACACACTTTGAAAGCTCTAAAGCACCCTACAAAGGCAAGGAAGGGATGCTCACGTTAAGTGGGGTGGAAGTGGGAGAGATGACCCTGATGGGGGGAAATGAATGGGCACCAATGATGAGGGCACAAGCTATCCACCGGAATGTTAAAGGAGCTTGCTGCAAAGGGGCTAGCAGAGGCAGGCGAGGGTGCGGGGTGGGTTAAGTCCTACCCGGGTTCCACTTGGAGGTGGGTCTGAGAGGAGAGCCCCCTAAGAAAAGGTAGTCAGGCAAGGTGGAGAAAAAGCCATAATTTCTCTCCTTTTGAAAAGGGCTTGCGATGGTCCTTGTTGCCTTAATCATGCCCATGTGAAGAGAGGCCAGCAGTGGGTGAGGAGTTTTGTCTGGGGGGAGGGGGTTGCCTGTCAGCCCTCGAAGGCAGCAGCTGGAAGCGCGCCGCTTGCTCGCATACCACGCCTGCAGCGTGCACACGGCTCGCTGGAATGAGCCCGGAATGTCTCCTCTCCTCGCCCTCTGCAGACAGAGGAGAGCCGAGGGGAGCCAGGCACGCTAATGGCAGCTGCAGACCTGTAGGCTTTTCGGTCCCCTTGGAACTCTGGTGAGGGCTGCCTAGGCCCAGATGACCCCTGCCCTGCCTTTTTTGCTCAGCAGCCACTCAGAGGTGGGGTCATCCTTGTTTGCTAGGTGGGTGTTGGGGGGAGAGTGTACCCGGGTATAGCTAGTGATGGCACGTGTTTCAGGGATGCACCCATCCTGTGCATGTCGTGTCTGCATACAAACATGTGTCATACATGTGCACGCTCCAAGTGGCATGAATGTGGGATTGCCATTTCTGCTCCTGTCTGACTTTGGACCTTCTCAGCTGTAAAATGAAGAGACTTGTAGCAGAGCCTCTCAGAGGGCCCTTTCAGCTCAAATGTTCACTGTTTCTGCATGTAGGGCTGTGGCTGCTTAAAAAGTCAGGAAGGGCAGTGAAAAAAAATTAGCCAAACCAGTTGTGATGTTGGTTGCTGACACTTCAGATGTTTAGGTTTGAAGATTCAACTTTCAAAAGGCTAGTTACTTGGCATGTAACGCCTGTTCACTTTCCAAGGAGTGGTCTTACACTCATACCCGGACTGTGGCATGATAGTGTTTGTCGATTTGGTCTGTATTTACATGTATGTGAGTGTAACTATGGGTGCGGGTTTAAATTGCATCACAGAATATTAGATCCTGGAGGTCATCTAGTTGAATCTCTTCCATTTCTGGTTCATTTATTCAACAGCCTTTTTGAGCCAGGATCTGTGTGGGGAGCTGCAGAGATAAATAAGACATAGTTTCTGCCCTCCAGGAGCTCACAGTCTAGCAGGGGGGAGAAACATGTAAACAAATAGTTACAATACAATGTGATAATAGAGGTATAAATCCTACTCTATGGGAGCCCAGAGGAAAGACCAATTAATTCTGCCTGGAGGTGTCTGGGGCAGAAACTGCAGTGACAGTCTCACAATCATTCTACATCCAATGAGTTTTTACCTTCACTTCCAAAATATTCATCCTTGTTCTCCTAACCAGCCAGCTTTCTTCTCGGGAAATCTAGGAACTCCTAGTGAGCTGGGAGAGAGAAGTTCCCAGCTGGGAGCATAAGGCTATGAGGGGAGAAAGAGCACTGTGGGCCATTCTAATGGCCCATCTGCACAACCAGAAAAGGATTGGCCAAGTGGCATGCTAGGGTCAGTACCGCCCACTGGGAGCCACTGTGACACACCCCTCTCAGCTCTAGGCCAGGGAGAGGCTCAGGTGGGGATAGCTGAGTGAGGAGATGGGTCAAGGATGGGGACTGAGAGGGAGACCAAGGGCTCTGAGACTCCACCCTTTCTTGCCTGGCCAAAGCGGTATGTGGATGGAGAGCGCCTTCAACAGGGCGTGCCCTTCGCCTTTTCTGCCTGAGGAATGGGGCTGCGCTAGGCATCCTCTCCCTGGCCCCAGGCGGCCCTGATGAACGGCAGTGCACGTTACTGAGATGGTTGCTAAGGATAACGGGGCAGCCTTAGTAGGTGCGGAGGGCAGATTAGAGAGAAGCTAACTGGCGGAGGGGAGGGGAAGACCGTAACCCTGGTTCCAACCTCTGCCCTACCTGCCCAAGAGATAGCTGCGGGAGGCTAATCTCCAGCCCTCAACCTCCACCCCACCTAGCGTCCTTCTTCATCTCTGCGGGCAGAAGACAAACCACCCTCCGGGCCTACCACCACCCACCCACCCGCGGGGCGGGAGCACTCCCTCCCGCTCCCACCCTTGGATCCCTAAAGCCTGGAGATGCTATGGCGAAGGAACCCTGGGAGTGCGCCTTGAATGACCCCCAAACACATCTGGATTTTTGGAGTTCAGGCCAGCCCCCGAAACGGACCCCAGGGAAGTCGGCCAGAGGGAGGGGGCGGGGTAAGGGAGCGGCAGAGCTGAGCAAAGGGCCTGGCGTTTAGGACTCCCGGCCCCACGACTAGGACCGTCCCAAACTTCCTGTTTCTTCCGGCCGCTCTGACCCCGGGGCTGCAGCTCCGAGATAGCTCGGGGCCTGGAAGTGCATGCTGGGTAAGCGCAGACGGACGGAGTAGGCGAGCTGCTCACTGTCGCTGTCGCTGTCGCCGCGGCGCAGGGCCGGTGTGGGCGCTCGCTCGCTTGCCTTCCCCGGCGGTCACGCTTTGCATGTGGGCTGGGCAGCGGGCAGGTGGCAGGGAGGCCCCCGCGTCCAGGGCTCTGGGAGGAGCCTGAGCCGGGGCGGGGGTGGAGGGGGAAGGGGAGGAGGCGGCCGGTGGGGCGGGGGTGTGGGCCGAGAGTTTCTGCATTTTAAAGGGAAGCCGAGTCGGCCGCTTCGGAGGCCGAAGTTCCAGCCGGCCTCGCCGCGCCGAGTACACGGACTCCTGGAGGGGCCGCGTAACCGGCTCGGCCCCGGCCGGGCCCGAGGCTCTCGCTTCCCCTGAAGCCCTGGCGGGGGGGGTCGCTTAGGACGAATAAAAGGAAGTCCTTTACTCTGCAAGAAGGAAATTTAACGGAACGGGTGACCACCACCACCCCCCGCCCCCGCAAGATGAGCCAGATTTATGAACAAATACCTGACTTCAGAGAGAAACCTAGGCGATCCCAATCGTGGCAGGGTGACGGCAGGAAAGGACAAGATTTTCCTCAGTCGCTGCATCCTCAGGCTAGACGGCATGAAGTGGGGGGTGGGGGGGGGGAGCTGAAACAGACGACTGCTATCCTGAGGCGCCTTCTCCCCAGCAGCCCCACTCCTCCCCAATGCTGCTACCTAGCTCCCACTTCGAGATGCCAGGGCAGAGGAGGCACCAGGGAAGGATCGTTAACTAGGTAAAGATGAGATTAACACCCCCCCGCACCTGAACCATCGTTTGTGGCCAGACCCTCTGGATGCCATCGCATCTCCCACTCCCGTCACCTCTCAATAGTCCCCACTCTCTGGATCCGCCACAGATCTGCGTGGCACGTCGATGAAATTGGTAGTTATGCTCTTGGTCTGGAGTCGAGGTTGGATATAGGACGGGTCAAGGTGGGAGGTAGGACACACAGGGGCCCACTTCACAGATTATTGCTCCCATTATGAAGATAAAGAAACTGAGGCAGCCCAGAGAGCTTAGACCTTTGCTGAACTCACACAAGGAATTAGTAATAGAGGTTAAAACACACGTTGGAGATGGGAGGCAGGGGTGATGTTTAAGACTCAGATTAGGCAACCAACAAGTCTCTCCAGACTCCATGTCTCCCATAGCTGAGTGCTGCCTTAGCAATCCTCTCTTAACCTCTCTGATGGCACAACGCACTTAGGGTTTTTTTGTTTAGTTTGTTTGTTTGTTTGTTTTAATCACGTTTCTGTCACCCATGCTATGCTGGACTATGAGTATCTCAGTGACAGGATCTTGATATGTATTATGTTATCTCAGTGCCTAATAAAGTGCCTGGCACATGGACATCATTCAATAAATGTTTCTTTCTTGAACAGTAGAAATCAGGAGTCCAGACTCCCAACTCTTTTCGAGTGAGAATGCTCTCTTATCTACCCATATACCTACACACCTGGCTTAGAAGTACTCCTTAAGGGGTAAGATCTTTCTATTGTCACATACCCCTGATGCTGGAGTCTGCACTTAGAGGGGCTTTCAAAAGTAGACACAGAGGGTGGCTGGTTAGCTCACCTTGCCAGGGGCAGGCTCAAGCTGCCCAGTTACAAATCTGTTATGTATGTTCTGTACTCCGGTGCCCTTCTCCCGAATCAAAATATACCAGGCAGTGCAAACATTTATGCAAATGAGCCAAGAGTCCTGCTGCTTTCAAAAATAAATGATGGAGCCGGTATCAGTAGTTGCAGTGTGTCTTGGCAGGGCTTGGAAGGGGCCCTGCCCGCCCCTCGCTAGTTCTCTCGGGAAGCCAGCACAGTGAGAAGCAGTGTCCCCTACCCCTGTAGTTTCCCCCTCCTTTCCAAAACTACAAACAGCCACAAACCACATGGCCCACAAGCAACAGAGATTTGTGGCCTTTGGAACCTCCCAGGGCAGGGGTCAGTCAGGAGGTCAAAGGGGGTGTAGGCATCACACAGTCCAGAGTCATTACTCTAATGCCCTCTGGGAGAGTTTCAAATCAATGGACCTATTTGTCCTCCCTCCAGGGAGGACTGGGGGTAGGGCAGTGGGGGTCCATTATCATGCCCACCCCCACCCCCATAACACTGCCTCCATGAAGCTCACTCCAGGCCTGGTATCCTGCAAATCTCCCCACTACCAGAAAAAGCAGAAACCGGAAGTGGGACAATTTCTGTGGGGATGGGCAGGCAGGATGCGTTCTTTGGATTCTAGGTTTAGGAATCTAGGAGTCTGGACTTTTATTTGGGAGTCTGTCGCATTTGAAATGGCAGTGCAGTGACCTATGGGCCACTGTTGACCTGCCACATTTTTGTAGCCAGCCAATTTCCAGCAAGATTGTGCCCTGGCCCATGATTATCCCTGTTCCTTCTGGGAGAGTTTTAGAATCACTCCCTGTGGGAAAGAGGTGAGATAGTACAGTGAATGGTTGAGGGCCTGAACTTGGGCGTTGGCCAGACCTGGATTCCAAACCCAGTGCTGCCACTAACCAGCTGTGTGGCCTCTTCAAGTTACCTTCTCTGAGCCATAGTTTCCTTATGTGTTAAACCAGGATAATAATAGTACCCACTATAGGAGACTGTTATTGGGTTAAATATGATATGTACTGGGCTTCCCCGGTAACTCAGAGGGTAAAGAATCCACCTGTAGTGTGGGAGACCTGGGTTCAGTCCCTGGGTTGGGAAGATCTCCTGGGGCAGGGCCTGGCAACCCCCTCCAGTATTCTTGCTTGGAGAATCCTATGGACAGAGGAGCCTGATGGGCTACAATCCATGGGGCCAAAATGAGTCGGACACAACTGAGCAACTAAACACAGCACAGCACATGATGTGTACTATGCACTTGGCAAATTCTTTTTTTAAACAAAAGTTATTTATTTTACTTTTGGCTGTGCTGGGTCTTGGTTGCTGTGCAGGCTTTTCTCTAGTTGTGGCCCGTGGGCTCAGCAGTTATGGCTCGCAGGCTCTAGAGCACAGGCTCAGTAGTTGTGGCACACGTGCTTAGTTACTATTCAACATGGGATCTTTCCCAGACCAGGGATCGAACCCCTGTATCCTGCATTGGCACCCGGATTCTACCACTGAGCCACCAGGGGAGCCTTTGGCGCTTTCTTAAACACTCAATAAGTTGTAGCTGTGGTGACCATTCTTATTTAGTGTTGTTGTAAGTAAGCAATGTTCTGCCTGTTACGTATCAGACCTAGGGCATTTCTCAAGTCACTCCCTAAGATCCTGGAGAGATGAAATTGCTCCAGGCACCCCTCCCTTTCCAGTATTTGCGTAATCATTATCAGGATTGACTTGGGATGTACCTAAGATGCTGCCAGGATGGCATTGGCCACAGGTAATATCATCTGAGGGAATTTAGCTTTGTTGACTAAAATGGTTTTAAGTGGTCAGCTGGGGGCTCAGGGGAACTCTCCCTCCCTGGGCTCTAAAATACAGACCCGTGGTATCTAGGGCCAGGCTAGTACCTCGGCTCTAGGCACCAGCTAAGTGTGTATTTACAGTGAGGCAGCTTTGAAAATGTTTTGCCTGATTTACTTGATAACTTCGATCTTTAAATGGTCTTTGTTTAAAAATTTACCCTGGTGTGGAGTGAGAGAGAGAGAGAGAGAGTTCACTTTTAATTTCAAATTTTGGAGGCGGGCACTAGTAGGCCGGGGAGCAGCGGCTCCCTCCGTGCTGGCCAAGATGGGCAGGGACACACAATCTGGTTCTGCCAGAAGTTCAGGAATATGTAGCTCCAGCGCTGCTTTTGCAGGGCACTTTCATGACACTTTTGGATTCATCCTTTTTTTTTTTTTTTTTTTTGGTGAGTTTGTACTGCAAAGGGGAGGGAGACTGAGTCCCACCAGCCTCTAGCTCCCTGAGGTTGGAGACCTTGTCATCAACCCCCATAGGACCAGGAGCCTTCCGACGGCGGGGTCCTAGTCTCCCCAGTTAGGCTGGCGGTTCCCCAGAGTGGGAACCGAGAGCCGCAGCCTCGGTCCTCGGAGCATCTTCCCCTACCGGCGTCCGGTGCCCTTGTTGGTATTCGAGGCGCCCCAAGGCTCAGCACCCGCGGCAGAGCAATTGGCGCGAACGAAGCCGGGAAAGGATGATGCCTCGGGGGCCCTAACTCCCCAGACCTCTGCTGGGGAGGGGAGAGGGGAGGTGCACGCCGCCAGCGGAGGGAGGGGCCACGTGGTGGGGAGCTGCAGAGGGGGCGCCCCCGGAGTCCGTCTAAGACCTTTTGTCTGTCCCCTGCGCAGAAGCCCCCTCCCCAAAGAGGGATGGCATCGGGGAAAGAGGGAGGCAAGGCGGTGGCGGGGTGAGGGGGAGGCGGGGGCGAGAGGGGAGGGGAGAGGAGCGGGAGGGAGCACCATGGGGGCTGGGAGAGGCTGGAGGGGTGGAGGGCCGGAGGCCGAGCCGAGAGGAGCGGCCGGAGCTGCCCCAGAAGGCAAGGAGGAAAAAGCGGAGGAAGGAAACCCATCCTGCCCCCAACCCCCGAGTGTCTCCTGTTACCAACCGAAAGGTGCTGCCTCAGGAAGAGGTGATCGGAGCCGTTGAGAGCAGTCGGTCACGTGAACCGAGCCGAGAGAGAGCGAGAGGGCTGGAGAGCCAGTGCGAGAGCGAGCCGACAGACAGACCGACCGACAGACAAAGAGCCCGAGAGAGAGGCCGGCGGGGACCGCGAGAGGAGGAGGAGCCGGAGGAAGGGCAGCGCGGCCCCGGGCCTCCCCCTCCCCTTCTCTCTTCCTCCGCAGCCTCAACTCTCCGGTCTCCCACTTGGGGAGCCCAGCGAGCGAGGGAGGCAGCCCTTATTCCCCTCGCTGTCTCACTCTGCCCGTGCAGCTGGGCTTGACGCTTCCCATTCCCGGAGCGACAAAATCAGCTGTAACTGGGCCTGGTAAATACTCCTTTCTAGATTGCAAAATAAGGGCAACTCCCTGTTATCCGCAGGGGGGCTTCCCAGGGGATCTGGGAATCCGGAATCTGCTTCCCTGCTCTCGGGAAAGTCCGTTGGGACCCCGCGGGGTGGGCACTGTTGTCCATCGGCAACGAGAATGGAGGCTTGGGTGAGGAATCCACTGCGCCGGGCATTGTGCTGGGTCCAGGGGGCCGCTGAGATGGAGACGGCTGTGCCCTCCCTCCTGGGGAGTGCCTCCACTCTAGAAGGAGAGGGGCTCACAGTGAGACAGTCAGAGCTGACCCTGAAAGGGGCTTTACGAAGCGCTAGCAAAGAGCTAGAGGGAGTATGGAGGAAGAAGTGACCGAGGAACTGCAAAGCTTCTTGGAGGAAGGATTTGAACATGGCCTTGAAGGCCAAGGAGGGGTTTGGGGGATGCAGGTACAGGTGGAGGAATTATTCTGAACAGAAGGGCTGGAGCCAGGCTGGGTCCTTCTGGCAGGAATATGCACTGGTTCATAATTATAAAGGTAAATCTGCTGTTTTAAAACAAATTGGATTGTAAACATTGCTATTTTTTTTTTAAATCTAATTGCAGGCCCTACTGCTGGCCCCTTGTTCATGCTGATTACGGGGAATTGGCTGTAATTTTACAAAGTGCTACCAGTTCAATGAAAACTTTCCTTAGCCCGCTTTTTCCATCGGGGAAGCACGGGATAGGAGGAAATGAAGTCAGTATCCTGTTCCCTGTCCCCCTGCCCCACAGGGCTCCTAGGTGGCCACCCACTGACAAGTCTGGACCAAGGGCACAGAGAGATTTGCCTTGGCCTGCCCTCACCTCTCACTGCCCACTGGGCCTCACCACTGGGCTCACTGGGCAGGGATTCCAGGTCCTCTGAGCAGCTCTGGTGTTCCTTGGCTATCCTAGGCCTTTCTTATTGGTATATTAATCATGTAAATTCCTTTATCTTTTTTTTTAGCTAGCAAAATGCAGTCAACTCCCTGTTATTCTCAGGGTCTTCCAGGATGCTCTGAGATTCCAGTATCTCCCTGACCTTAGACCCCCTCCCAGGTCCAGCCCGCTAGGAGCTGGGGCCTGAAAAATACAGGGGTGTTTTAGTGGAAGGAAAGACGTGGTAGCTACAAGCCTTGGGTGGCAGGCCCTGTACATGAAGTTCTCAGGATTAAGTATATCACTTGAGATATGGCTGACTGGGTTGCTCAAGGCAAGGGGACCCAAGTCTCATAGGAAGGCTATGGTCCAAATGGCATCCTCAACATTCCGGTGAAAAGGCTGTCCCTTCCCCAAGCGCTTTGCAGACACAGGGCATTTACATCATCAGCATGATGAACTTTTTCATGACTGTTACTCATTTGTTCCTTCATTCAGTCCTTTATTCCACAAACATCTCTTCAGCATCTGTGTGCTCCTCTGTGTTCCGGGCTGGGGACCGAGTCCCTCCCCAATGGGAATTTCTGCTCTACTGACAGAGAGATCACAAATTCTGAGAACAGGAGAGAATGTGTCCCTTTGTTCCTGATTCAAGAAGGATTAATTAGTCAAAGAAAAGGACAGTTGGGGAAAGGTAGAAAGCACATGTTCTTTGTAAAAAAAAAAAAATTGGAAAATAGAGAAAAGAAGAAACATAACTTTTATTTTTAAAATACATTTATTATTTATTTATTTTTGGCTGTGCTAGGTCTTCCTTGCTACATGGGCTTTTCTGTGATTGCAACAAACGGGCCTACTCTCTGTGGTGTGAGCCTCTCATCGTGGTGGCTTCTCTTGCTACAGAGCACAGGCTCTAGGGCACATGGGCTTCAGCAAGCTGCAGCACGTGGGCTCAGTAGTTATGGCTCCTGGGCTCTGGAGTGCAGTAGTTGTGGCACATGGGCTTAGTTGCTCTGTGGCATGTGGGCTCTTCCCCGACCAGGGATCCAACTGGTGTCTCCTGCATTGGCAGGCAGATTCTTTACCAATGAGCCACCAGGGAAGCCCAGAAACATAATTCTTAGCCAGTAACTTTATTATACTACTTCTGAGCTGTATGGCATTGAGTCTCTGGGAGATGTTGTGTAAAGACATGTGATAATTTATCTAAGTAGAATGCCAAGCCCAGGCCTGATATTTAATAGGTCCTTGATAGTTTGCCTGTACCTAGTATTGTTTTTTAATATTCATTTTAATTTATGTATTTATTTGGCTGTGCTGGGTCTTAGTTGGGGCATGTGGGATCTAATTTCCTGTGTGCTGGTGCTAAGTTGCTTCCGTTGTGTCTAACTCATTGCACCCCTATGAACCATAGCCTGCCAGGGTCCTCGGTCCATGGGATTCTCCAGGCAAGAGTACTGGAGTGGGTTGCATTTCCTTCTCCAGGGGATCTTCCCAACCCAGGGATAGAACCTGGGTCTCCTGCACTGCAAGTGGATTCTTTACCACTGAGTCACCAGGGAAGTCCCATTGTTAAGTAACTACCATGCGAAGACAGTTAACTGTGGTTAACATTTTGGTGCATTTTCTTCTAGTCTTTTTAAAAATTCATAGTTTTCCCACACAGTGATTCAACTCAATATACCATTTTATAGCTGGCCTATTTTTAATTTTACTTAAAATTATAAGAATTTCCTCATGTTATTAGAAAGCTCCTTGTAAACATCATTTTAGTGGCCATGTAATAGCCCATTGTGTCGAGTCCTGTTGCTTTTTAAAAGCTATCAGGTTATGTGTCAATTATTTTCAATAAAGCTGAGAAAGAGAAAATAAAGAAAATAAATGAAAGCTCCCAGGCCTACTGACTCCTTTATCCTTTACCCATGACCAGCCCAGCAACACTGTGTCTTTGCTGAAGACAATTAGGAACCACCTGTTTCCCACCCCTCACATTCAGATCTAGTTACTTCCTGTGACATGTATTGGTCCTTCCACAAGTGTTTGTCCTTCCATTCACTCATTGGCAACCAGACTTTCTCAGGCCTTGTGGTACCATGTTGTCAGTCAGCATAGTCTCTACCTCAGAGGACCCTATCTTCTTCCCCCTCACCACCTTTGCCTCCCCACTCTCGACTCTCTGGATGTCAGTTCCATGTTCACCCTTCCAGCCAAAGATGACAACTTCACTGCATTACAACCTCAGTTTCAGGTTTGTTTGTTTGTTTGTTTTTTAATATTATTTATGTATTTATTTTTTGTGGCCACATGTCGCAGCTTGCAGGATCTCAGTTTCCTGAGCAGGGATTGAAACCCAGTCACAGAAAGCCCAGAATCCTAACCACTGTGATACCAGGGAACTCCCTACAACCTCAGTGTTGATGTCACCAAGAAAGTAGGCCAGGAGGCAAGCACTGTAGCTACTGGTCCCCTTCTCTCCTGGGCTGTGCTGGAATACAATTATATAGAATAAGGAGCCAGTGGTTGGGGGGGAGTGTGGAATGGGGAGTTGGTGCTTTTTTGGGGCCATTTATTTTTTCATTAGGTAAGGCCCTCTAACCCCTCTGAGTTTCTCCAAATTGGGGCTGGAATCATCAAATTGATGGCTTGCTGTGGGGAGACCTAAAGTCAGCAGATGTGTTTCTTAATGCAGTCCTCCAGCTTAAAAACATGGACATTCTTAGATATCCAGAGTATTTAGTATAAAGCAGGCAGTCTGGGGTTCTAAAACAGGAGACTTCCCCTGGGGAGAAGAGAATGAAAAACTCTCTAGGGTTCTAGGAGAGACAAGGAGTTGTAGCCAATGAGAGAGTTTCAAGGGCAGGGGCTCACTCAGTGAAAAATCTCAGGCATTTCAAGTTGGTGGGAAGAGAATGGATTATTTAACAAATGATTTGTGGATATCTGATTATTTGGAGGGGGAAGTTACCACCTCATGCCATCTACCAATGTAAATTTCATAGTTAAATTGTAGTAGCCTGATGAGTCAGGTTCTTAGTTGCAAACCACATAATCTGATTCAGGAAAGGGGTTTGTTGGAAGGCTGTTGGGAATCTCACTGTGACTATGTTAAACAACCAGCCTCAGGAAAAGGGTAGGAAGCAGGTGAGGCAGGCTCGATCGGGATCATGCCACAGGACAGGCTTGCTCAGGATGCTGTGATTGCATGGTCACAGGCTTGCTACTCTTCTGGATGTCTGGGTGCTGAGACCTCCAGGAATAATTGCTGTTCTCCCCTGCAGTGCTGTATGCTCAAGTTCCAAAGTACAGGGGGAGAGAAGGCATCTGACTGGCAGATCCTGGGCTGCATCCCTGCTACCTAGCTGCCGGTGGGTAGAGAGATGGAATATCTCCCTTCATGTGTCTTAGAATTTGTTTCAAACCATCAATGCTTGTATACTGAGCAACTAAAAAAAATGTCCAAATACAGCTACTGATGTTGCTTGAGCGTTATCAATTTGCTATACATATTCCCCTCACCATCTTTGCCTCTCCCCACTCCCTAACCCGCCCTCTAAGCCTGGGATGGGGGTTCTTTAAGGACTGTTTGGATGCCAGTCTCATTTCCATTCTTCCAGCCAGAGATGGCACTCTCGTTGCTCTACGAATTCTTTACATATTCTTTTTCATTTAATCCTGAAAACCACCCTGTAAGTTGAAAACTATTATTATCCTCATTTTATAGTGGAGGAAGCTGAATATGTCCTTGGTCACAGGGCTAGTAAGTTGATTTTGGTTCCAGCTCCATCTGACTTCTGAGTCAATGCTTGCACTACCCAGTCTGCTCCAGAGTGGAAACGAATGGCGAACAATAAGACCATAAGAAATCTAGAAGAAAATAGGGGAATATTCTTCTGGTCTTGAGAATAAGGAAAGTCTTTCTAGGCATAAAGGTAAACGAAGATACAACAAAGATGTGAAAATATAGATTTTGTTATATGTGAGATGTATGTAAAAATGTAAAGCTTCTGTATTAAAAAACTAATAACACCACAAGGGCTTCCCTCATAGCTCAGTCAGTAAAGAATCTGCCTGCAATGCAGGAGACCTGGGTTCGATTCCTGGGTCGGGAAGATCCCCTGGATAAGGAAATGGCAACCTACTCAAGTATTCTTGCCTGGAGAATACCATGGACTGAGGAGCCTGGCAGGCTATAGTCCATGGGGTCACAAGAGTCGGATACATCTTACCAACACCACAAGCAAAATTAGAAGGCAAAGAATATTTACAATATATGACAAAGTTTAAGAATCTTTGGTGGAGAAGGAAATGGCAACCCACTCCAGTGTTTTTGCCTGGGAAATCCCACGGACAGAGGAGCCTGGCAGGCTACAGTCCATGAGGTCACAAGAGTCAGACGCGACTGAGCAATGAGCACAAGAATCTTTGGTGTATAAAGAATTCTTACAAATCCACATGAAAAACACAAATACTTAGTTAGAAAACCAGGCAAAGGACATGAAGTGGCAATTTGCAAAACAAGAAATACCAGTGACCTATAAACTAGGAAAAATATTTAATATTGCTGAAGAAATGCAAATTCAAATTCAAATCCTGGTATATCAACACAATATTTTACCCATATAAATGTTTACATTTTATTTTAATAATGTTTATTTCAATAATACACTGCTGGTAAGAGTTAAGGGAAGCATGTTTTAAAAATCTGCCTGATTGAAGGATAATTAGCTACAATTAATGTCCATTTAAATTGTGTAATTTATTGAGTTTCAGTATGTTTCCTGACCCTGAAAGTGGCTCAGTCATGTCCGACTCTTTGCAACCCCATGGACTGTACAGTCTGTGGAATTCTCTAGGCCAAAATCCTGGAGTGGGTAGCCCTTCTCTTCTCCAGGGGATCTTTCCAACCCAGGGATCAAATCCAGGTCTCCCGCATTGCAGGTGGTCTCTTTGCCAGCTCAGCCACTAGGGAATCCCAAGAATACTGGAGTGGGTAGCCTATTTCTTCTCCAGCGAATCTTCCTGACTCAGGAATTGAACTGGACTCTCCTGCATTGCAGGTGGATTCTTTACCAAATGAGCTATCAGGGAAGCCCTCTCAGTATACATACCTTCCCATAAAACCAGTGCCACAATCAAGATACAAAACATATCCATTGCCCCCCAAATTTTTCTTTTTATAGTCCATCTCTTCCCATACCTCTCTCCCCTGCTTTATGTCACTATAGTTTTGTTTGTATTTTCTGGAATTTCATATAATTATACAGTATATAGTATTTTAGTCTGATTTCTCTCAGTCAGAATAAATGTTTTTGAAGTTCATCAACATTGTTACCTGTATTGGAATTTATTCCTTTGCATTGCTGAGTGGTATTCCATTGTAATAAATATACCATTAAAAAATTATTCACCTGGTGATAGTTATTTGGGTTGTTTCCAGTTTGCAGTTGACTGTGTTATTGTGAATAAAGCTTATCTGAACATTCTGGTGGGAGCCTAAACTAGTAAAATCTTTTAATAGGTCAATATTGTTCTGTATGTCAAAATATTAAAAATATACCTACCAAAATTACATGATGTACAAGATTTGCTTCTAAATAATCTCCATTGGCAGGAAGAAATAAGAAAAAATATTAGTCATCACTTGATAATTATTGAAAAGGGGAGATGGGTACATGGGGTTTGTTAAACTATTTAACTTTTACACATGTCCCAGTCATAAAATTTTAACATGCATACCTCTTGTCGTAAAGTCACATATGCACAAAGAATGTTCATAAGAGATTATATTTATTTAATTGAAAAAGCTGAACAATCTATACACCTAACAAAAGAGTGGGTAAATAAATTATGGCACATTCACTGAACAGAATACTATGAAGTCTTTAAAAATAATGTTTTAAAAAATATTTAATGACATTGAAAAATATAATATACATTTTATATAAAAATATAGGTTACAGACCAATTGTATATAGCATGATTCCATTTTGTTTAAAATAAAATATATTGTAAAATACAAAGGCTGAAATGTTAGCAGTGGTAGGCTATGTGGTAGGATTATGAATTTTTTTATGATCTTTACAGTTTCCTGTATTTAAAAAATTTCTACAATGAGATGTGATACTTTCATAAAGTTTTTAATGGAAGAAAAATAGTATTTCATTTTTCTCTGGTATTTTGCATTCCTTCCAGTTCTTTTTTTTTTTTCCTTCCAGTTCTTTCTCCCTTCATTGTCTTATTTTTAACCCTACAAGATCAATGGTGGTGGTTTAGTTGCTAAGTTGTGTCCGACTCTTGCAATCCCATGGTCTGTATCCTGCCAGGCTCCTCTGTCCATGGGATTCTCCAGGCAAGAATACTGGAGTGGGTTGCTATTTCCTTCTCCAGGGGATCTTCCCAACCCAGGAATCGAACCTGGGGCTCCTGCATTGCAGGTGGATTCTTTACCCACTGAGCTATGAGGGAAGCCCAGAAGATTGATAGAACAGCTTTTTTTAATACTCCCACAGGCTTGAAGTAGTACATTCTCAGAACTAGATGGAACCTTAGAGACTAAGACTGATCCCGTTTTTTTTTTTTTTTTTTTTTAATGAAGAAACTGAAGGTTAAAGAAGGGAAGTGGCTTGTTTAAGGCCAGCCATACAGAAAGTGGGTATCAGAACCAGGACTAGAAATCAAGCCTCCTGAGGCCAACTCTAGGGACTTTTCTCTGCCTCCTCGAGGAAAGGATCCCAGTTAAACCCAGCTACTGGCAGAGAAGGACTAGGCATTCTTTAACAGGAGGCTCTAAACAGGAGACACCTGCTCTGACTTCTAACCCTGGCCCTAATGCTGGCCGCAGACTGAACCCTCCCCCATTATTCCAGTCCTCAATGGACCTCCCAACTCCACACACTGACCAATCCCCATAGCCCTTGCCAGAGGCTAAATTAGGATCTGTTCTGCAGGTGGAGATTTCTGTCCACTCCCACTTCCCAGTATACAGATCCGTCTGATGGAAAGGTGGACAGGGGCAGAATAGGGGTGAATCCATAGAACATCCTCCCTTCAAGGGTCAAGGGCAGCACTTTCCAAACAGGCAGTCAGGCAGGCACCTTTTCACTAGAAAGACAAGGGCAAGTCCAGGTCTCCAACGGAGGATACTCAGAGCCAGCGTTCTAACCGGGGGCAAGTCTGGCTTCTCTTGAGACATCTCTCCTATCAGCCCGCGTGGTTCTTTGGGGTCCTCAGCCTGCTGGATCAGTAGGGCCAGGCCCGGAGGCCCTCCTGGGGTCCCCGAGTTAGCTGAGGGAAGGGAATGGCCTAGTGTAGGGTGGTTCTTGAAAGGCCTTTGCGAAACAGGGGCGGGGCGCCAGGCGCGGGGAGTGTTGAGAGCTGCTGGAGGAGAGCCAGAAAAGATCGAGGGAAAAGATGCCACCCGTGACGCCCAGTTAAAGGAGTTGGAGCGACAGGAAGGAATGGACCATCCTCTCTTCACCTTCATTCCTGGAAGCCCTGTCAGAACTCCATGCTGGGAACCCCAGCGGAGAGGACGGGGACTCCCTCAGGATTAAGGGGGTCCCCAAAGCTGAAAAGGAATTTCTCTTCCTGTGAGATAATTGGACTTGTCCTGTCTCCCTCGGCGCCTCAGTTCCCCCTTTCTGTAAGATGGAGCAGCAGTAGCCTTCCTGGCCGCATCTCCTTGGGGAGAGAAGTGAGAATGCATGAGAATCAGGTACAACATTGTTGAAACATCTCTGGTTTCAGGCTCAGCACGGAGGGAGAGAGGCGTCACACTAAGAGAGTTACAGCCCACTTTGGTGCTTTTACTGACAGGTACTGCAAGGCTGGGCATTTAGCTCTGGCCTTTTCCAAGACTAGGACATTCCTCACCACCTTCACTCTTAAATTTCCAGGGTTGTTTTGGGAGAAAAGGAGGGGCTCAAAACTTGCCTCTCCACCCTCCCTTGCCCAGTAAGGGGAACTTGCTCAAAGATGAAAGTGATCCCTCAGTGCTCAGCATCTTTCCAAGTGGAAAGAATTCCTTTGGTGGCATGAGGTGACCCTGTCTCTAAGTCTGTGGAACATTGTCCCAACCTTCCTTGCTTGGAGTTCCTGAGATCTGGAAAATGAGCTGTCTCTTTCTAGCTGTAATATTGTGTGTGTGTTGGGACAGTTTGGGGGGGAGGAGGGGGAGAGGGGCAGGCAAAGTAGATAAAGGGGAGGGAAATGGGAAGTGATGTTGCAGGTATTAACCTGCCCAATAGATTTTGTTTCCCCTCCCACAAATGTTTAGGGAAAAAAAGACCCTCAAAGCCAGAGAGTAGCTTCAGCGTGAATTTTCTGTGTTTAAGGCTTTTCAGACCCAGGTAGCCCTCTGTCCACCTGAGTAAATGAAAGATAAGAGTGAAAAAATAAAAAGAGGTCAAGGTAAACATGTGACTCTCCTTTTTACCTCATGATCTTTGTAGAAAGGATGCCAGTGGCAGCAAAGCTAGAAGCCTAAATGACAACGTGGAGGAAGCAAAGACCAAGGAAGAAAAAGGAAGCTGACCACGTGTCTTTCTTGAAAGACTTTCCTTTATTTCTCTGTAGCCAAAACTGTGAGCTCAAGGGACTTACAGTGTGGGCAAGGAAACAGATGATAAGAAACAACTAGAGAACTAGGCATGACAGCAGAGCATCAAGATTTAGCAAAAGTTAAAAAAAAAATCAGACTGGATGAAAAAGCTGAAAGATGGTCACAATCAGGGGAGACTTCTGGGAAGAAGTGAATATTGAACCTTGACTTGGAGAATTCAGGTATGGAAAGAGGTAGAGACTACAGGAACAGGAGGAATCTGAATCCGTGTATAGTGGGAGATTGAGGAAAGAAAGTATTTCCCTTTTGAGAACACCGAAGCTCCAGGAGATGGTGGGGGAGGCTCTCCCAATTTCCTCAATACCTGGAACACAAACACTGCTCAGGCTTCTGCCCCCTCTTCCTTCCATGCTTGCAGGGCTAAGGGGTAATTCATAAGGTAAGGATATTGATCCCATAGACAAAAATCAGTGCAATTATTTTACAATCCTACTGTGAATGTGCAGGTCACTGTGTGGGTGTGCATGCTTGTGTGCATACATGCACATGTGTGTGTGCTACTCTACGAGGACACACACATGTCTTGTATTCTGTAAAGCTGAAGCAGAGCAGGTGGCAGTCTGTCTGGCACTCTGAGGCAGGCTGCACAGCATAGCGAGCAGGGCACAGGACTTGGATTAGAATCTCAGCTCTGCCGTTGTCCATCTGGGGGAACTGGTTAAGTCTCTTCACCTCTCTGAGTCTCATGGCCTCACCTGTAAAATCAGGATAACAGTACCTGCCCCATAACGGGAGGGTGAATTGAGATCAACCATAAAGCACATGGCTCATGTGCAAGTTGCTCAGTCGTGTCCAACTCTTTGCCACCCCATAGACTATACAATCCATGGAATTCTCCAGGCCAGAATACTGGAATGGGTAGCCTTTCCCTTCTCCCAGGGATCTTCCCGACCCAGGGATCAAACCCAGGTCTCCCTCATTGCCGGCGGATTCTTTACCAGCTGAGCCATAAGGGAAGCCCGATTCATAACCTGGCTCATAACAAGTGCTCAAGCATGGACAACTTTCTATATTAGTTACCTGCTCCCCCAGCCTGCATCACCCCCGGGAACCTGCTCTGCAAGCCTAAATCCCCACTACTTCCCACCCACCAAGCCCCAGCTCCTTTGTTGAAAGAGCTGTTCAAGGCAGCGCTAGGCACTGTTTGAGTGGGATGGGGGATACAAACATGAAGCAGGCAAAATCTTGATAGCTGTGGAAACTAGGTGATGGGGGTTCACTGTACAGTTCAGTCCTTTGAAACCCAAACAAAGTATAAAATGAAGCAGAAGCAGTCCTTGTCCACATGAAGGTTACATCCATCCCATATTTACAGCAAGCCAGCAACTCACTTGTACACCTGCCCGGCAGAATGTGCAAGGAGGCCCTCGAAGAGAGACTGAGTGCTGGGCTTCACCTGAGACACCTTTCAGAGGTGAGCAGCTTTCTGGAGCTGGGGTGCAGGGGGATGGGGGTTGGAGGGACAGTTGGGCTCATCCTTGGAACAAGAAAATTTGATTTGCAGAGAACAGGGTGGAAGGGTGGCGCTGGTTACAGGGGTCCAGACTCAGAGAACAGTTGCCAACAGCATGGACTCTGGCACAGATCTGACTAGTGTGCTCTGAGAACTGCAGTCCGGTTGGGTGTGGCTAGAGGGACAACACATTAACCCCTTAGCGCTCAATAAACAGTTGTGGAGAAGGCTTAATTGATCAGGTTAATCTGCTTTTGGCTAGTGAAGTGCCCAGCCTGGAGGGGGCCTATTTCAGGGCTTCGGCTGGGAGGTGTGGATGAAGGAGCATGGAGCTTGAGGGATAATGTGGTTGCTTGGGTGTGGGAGGTACTCCAGGTGTAGAACTGGAGAGGATAGGGCCTGTTGGAGTTGGGTGGGTCTGCTCGAGGCCCAGAGTTCAAGGTAGAATTTACAAGAAGGCTAAACAGAGCATCATGGACAATGAAGGGTAAAATATGTCTCCTGCCCAGGCCCCCTCAGCCTGTTGCAGGCCCAGAAATCCCCTGTGCCATCTGTCTGCATTCTTTTCTAGGCACCTTGAGGCTTTGTTTTCCAAATTAAAGAGGTTCCTACAGAAACTCCAAGACCTGGGGAGGGAGTGGCATGTTAAACCACTACTAGCGTAACTCCTTACCTGTGCAGAGAGACAGCATGTTCTAAAGCAGTACTTCCCAACCTTTCAAATTGAGAGCAAGACTCTCCTGGAACAGGAAGGGACAAAGGGAGATGGGGTATCAGTGGAGCTGGCAGGTGAAGAGGGAGACTATTTGGCTGAGGATAGACTTCCTTGGCAGGTGACAAGGAAGACAGCAGGCTTCAAAAGGAGAGGCTGGGACAAGAAGCAAAGGCCACCAACTTTGACTGGGTCATAGTTATTTCTCCTAAAGATCTTGTGGTCCCCCTCCACCCCTTTTCTCCTCACCCTGGCCCCTGTCAGTACTGTGGTCCCCACCTGTCTTGACACACAACAGGAAGAAGGCAACCAAGAACAGCCTAGAATACTCTCTACAGGATGGGTCTGGTTGGCTGGGGAAGGATGCCCAGGACACTACGAGGCTGGTCTCCACCTGGAAAGGCCAGCATAACTCAAGTCTCTTAGTCAGGTGCCAGGACAGAAGGCCCTAGAATCCAGCAACCATGGAACAGGGCAGTGATCATTAAGGAGTGACGCTAATCCCAAGTTAAAGAGATAGCCTTAAGAAGTTATAATTACTTAACCAACAGCATGCCTTTGCCAGCTGTATCTGGGAGGTTCTGGGGACACCAGGGGTCCAAGCTCACCTTTCATGGCTATTATCTAGCAACCATAAGTCATTTCTTTTTCATCTTCACTGCTACCACTTTTGGAGTGTATACCATGTGCTAGGTACTTTATTGTTAACGGTAATAGCTAACAGGCTTTGAGCACTTCATGGTGTGGCAGGCTCAGAACTTGTATTATCTCAGTTCATCCCCACAAGAGTCCTGTGATACAGATACTGTACTGGTCCCCATTTTACAGAATGGAACACGGAAGTTCAGAGAGGTTTAGCAACTTGACTCATTGAAGGCCACACGGTTAACAACTGGGAGAGGCAGGATTCAAACTCAGGTCTCATGGGCTCCAAAACCACATAGTGTGTGCTTTAGCAGCCCGCTCCACAGTCCCCAGCATGCTTTGCTTCTGACTGGTGATGCCTTCTCCCAATTAGTAGATTAGTCATGTGTTGACACTTGTAGTCTCGGTCTAATGGCTTGTTTATTTAACTGATGGATGCTGCTCCCCATTTGAGGCCATTAGCATTTAAACAAAACAAAACTCTTGAGCCTGGCAAAGTGACACTGTGTTTACTGTTTTTCTCCCAGTGTTAATTGTGGGTATTTTCCAAATATGTATTTTGGTGTGCTAACGGTCCCTAAAGAGAACTTTGGAACAGTGTAGCAGTCTCCTCATGTATAGCTCCAGCCCCACTTTCCTTAATCTCCTTGGAGAGGGGGACAAATGGTCCAGGGGGCCAGTCTTGACTAGGATAGGGAAGAGAGATGGTGACTGTTCCATTATCAAGAGTTAGGGGGCAGAGAGACTGGGTTGGGCTAGCAACTCTGTCCTTGGGGGCTAAGCCTTGGAGCAGCCCCCCTCCACAGCTGGGTAGGGAATTTCGTATTTCTTTCCAGGACAATAAGAACATTTGTGCCAAGGCAGAGGAGGAGGCCGGGCGCTCCGAGGCATCTCTGTCCGACTCTCTTGACACTGTCCAATTGTTACTGTTTGAGTTTCTGCTTGGATCCCTGACCATGTCCATTTAGAGCGGGCTGGCTTGGGTAAAGACAGTGTAGGGCTGAGGAAGGACAGAGAGGACCTGTTGGACTGTGGGCGGGGGTGTGAGGTGGGCAAGGAACTGGACTAACGCTAAAGTGACCACACTACAAATAAGCTACAGCCAAGTACATGGTGAATCTTGCATCCTTAAATGAGAGGAAGGAGCACTTCCACTGTCCCTCCTTCCCTGGGGTTGACTGCTGTTGATTGGGTCCGGTTTGTTTGTAGCTTCCTTCCTCTGACACAGTGGGGTTCTGTTTGACCTTGGGGTAAATGGATGAAGAGCTATAGGTTTGATCCTTATATAGGACAGTTAGCTTCACACTGAGAAAAAAAAAACTGGCTACCTCCCTCCTCCCAATTCCATCTGCAAACAGATGGGAGTTAAACTGGGAATTTTATGGTTCTCAGCAAACCCATTCTCAGTCTTGGAAAGGCGCATCACCCAATGTGTTCTGATAACAAGTGTAGCGGTGTCTGGTCCTAGGAAGTCAGCCTGGGACTGGGAATGAACTAAGGCCGCTCCTTATTTTCTTCCTTACTTAGGCATCCAGCTCTGGAACTGGGAGTTCTCAGGACTAGGAGGAGGTAGGCATCTGCCTCCTGCATAATTAACTACACCAGTCTCAAAAAACGTTGATGGCCCATCTCTCTGGGCATCATGCTGTGCCTGGCACGAGCTAGTAATCCGTACCCGGTCCTGTCCCTCCCGAGTTTACAACCTTAAGTCACACGATAATGACAGATCCCAAATGCGGGCAGTTAACAAATACATCCACTTGTCTGTTGATCACAAGAGATCCATTGAGGGAGCCACAGAGATAAACAGGGCCCCCTTCAAAGAGCTTTCAGTCTAGTGGGTAAATAGGTAAGACTGAGTGGGGAGTGGGGTGGGGGGAGAGGTTCAGGCGAGGAAACGCCTTCAACGTGGGCATCGCAGGATAGAATTTTTTTTTAAGTGCCCATTGGCCTGTGGTTGGGTTTTCTCTTGAGCCGCGTCTCCCGTCCCGACTGAGGTTTAATTCCAGTGCTCCAGCGAGTGGGGTGGATACAAAAGGCTAGAGGCAACATCGCTCTACGCCGCGAGGTGGGCAGCCCGGGACTGGGAGGCGGGGGCCGAGGCGATCGTCGTGGGCTCGCCCTTTCTCCTTGGGTGGCCGGGGTGTGTCACTGGCCCTTGCCTCTCTGAGCCTCACAGTCCCCTGCTAAGGTCCCTCAGCGTATTTTCGGGACAGTTCCCCTCCACTTTATCCCGCTCGCCGCCGAGTCCCCGCTGTGCGCGTTGAAGGGACAGGTTTGAGGCGGGAGCCGGGAGGAAGCTCTGGGTAAAATCATCCCGGTCGGTCAGGTCGCAGCGTGTCCCTGCGACGCACTGGCCAGGCCCCGGTTGCGGGAGACACCGCGGCCCACCGGGTCCTTCAAACACTTCCGACGGGCGCCTGCGTCCCGGGCGGCGGCCGGGGGCCGGGCTGGGTGGGTGGGGGAGCGACCTGGCCTGGGTTCGCGCTCCGGAGAGGTGTGCCCGCCCGCGAGGTGCCCGTGGCTGCGGGGCGCCGAGGCTCCCCCGAGGGCAGGCTGCGCGCCTCTCGGGTCTGGCCACCGCAGGGCCGCCCGGGCGAAGTGGGGCGGAGGGAGTGCGTGTGTGTGCGGGGGGGAACTGCGCTGGAGCGCAAGCCTCCGGGCCGGGAAGGGTGGGTCAGGGAGCCGCGGCGGCGGCGGCGGCGGGAGGAGCGAGCCGGGAACCCGGGAGGTCGGCCGGGCTGGCGGGCCCGGAGCCGCGGGGGGGAGGGCGGAGCGCCGAGGGCGGAGATGGGGCCGCGGGAGGGAGGGGGCCGGCGGGGCGCGGCCAGGGGGCGGGACGCCGGGACCCGGGGAAGATAAGAGCGTGCTCGCGGGGAGCGAGGGCGGGAGTGAGGGAGGGGCGGGGGACTTAGAGACCAAAGAGGAGACAAAAGGACGGGGTGGGTGGGAGGGGCGTGGACAAGCGGGGGTAGGGGAGGGGCGCCGGGGGACGCCTCGGAGGGAGGGGTATGTGTGTACGGGTGCGGGGGGGGGGGTCTGGGGAGGGAGGGACTTAGCGAGGGACGTGAAGGGACAACATAAGAAGGGAGCGCGGGGTACGGAGAAAGGCGGGGTGGGCCTGGAGTGCTCCACCACGCTGGCCACGAAGGGGAGGGGAAGCCGCGAAGGGGAGGCCGCTGGGAGGAAGGGCCACACACAGGGAGGGGGATCCTGAGGAAGGACAGTCCGCGAGGAAGGCGGGCCGGGGCTTCGGCGGGCTTGGGAGGGGAAGGGTGAGCAGACGCGGGGAGAGAGTGCTGCAAGAACCCGAGGGTGGAGGCGGATGGGCGTGTGTGGAGCGCTGAGGGCAGCGATTTAACGCTGCCGATCGGGATGACCTAAAGACCACGGTGGGGGCCGCACAGACGGGACGGGACTACTGAGGCTGGACGAAAACTGCCCAGGGGAAAGTGGGACCTACGAGGGCTGCAGAAGGGTGGCGGGGGCGGTCTCGGGCTCGGCAGGAAGGCGCCACCACCGCCCTCTGCCCGTCCCCAGCGTGCCCCGCCCCGTCCGGGGGCCCTAAGGGCAGGGGCCTGGGCCGTGGGGGAGCCGAGCCAGGGCGGTACCATTCGGAACAGAGAGGGGGGCTGGGAGGGAAGGGAGGAGCCAGGGGTCAGAACCCTGTTGGGGGCGGGGGGGGCCACACCCTGGGAAAAAGGCTTGGGCACATCCAGAATGGACCAATCAGCGAGCAAGGCCAGGGTGGCGTCAAGGGGCAGCTCTGGCCAATGGGAAGGGAGAACACTTCGGAGGTTCGGAGGAAGAAAAGAAAAAAAAAGCCCCACGGAACAACAATCGAATCCGTTTGGGGGCTTGGAAGGCAGGGAGTGGGAGTCGTTTATAGCACGTTCCAGCGCCTGCCCTCCCCTTGGAAGGATAGGGTCGTTTGCATCACTCGTGGGCCGCGGGGAACACACGGCGCTGAGGAGGGTCCCGAGAAAGTAGAAAGGGATTGGCCGTTTACTGGGGGCACTTGATTGGGTGCTTCGATTTTGGGGGGGTGGGTGGGACAGAAGTGGGAGCTTTGTGCTCAAAAGAGTGCAAGAGAAGCTTAAGGTCTCTTAAAGAGAGGCAGGAATTGGCAGGGGTCCCCCATTCCTCCATACGGGCAGTGTCAGCCAGCAAGTGGATCGCAGATAATTTCAAACCAGTGGATAATTTAAAAATACCCCTTGAGCTCTGAACACGATCAACATACTCAGTTCCCTTCCTAGCACCGGGCAGGTTCTTGAGAGGATGAGCAGTGTTAGCCCGGGTCCACAGCTGCCACTGGGAATTTGAGACGTGGCGTGGCTTTTGGCTTCAGAGTTAAGTCTAGGGTCCCAGTGCTTACTCGGTCACTAACTGAAATCTTAAACCTAAAAAATAAAGGCATTGTGACTAGTTACCATTGAGGTAGAAACTGATTTGGGGAGTGATGGGCTCAGAAAAAAAGAGCCATACTGGTGGGGAGAATTGCAAAAGGAAATTCGTGGAGGGGCAGAACTTTTAACCCAGGATTTCAAATGTCTGCAAAGCTCCTGAAGCTGTATGTAAAATGGTGTAGGTGTTTTTTTCTGGTGAGGGTTCATAATTTAAGATTCTCATAAGGTTGTGACATAAAAATTGAAAAGGTCTAAAAAGGCTGTGGGGAAGTAGGTGAAGTGCGCTAGTGGCTATGTCCTTTCCCTATCAGAGGGGGTTTCTCCAATTTCTTGTTAGGAATCTCTGGCTGCAGGGGCCCTTTTGATACATAAGGTCATCCAGAGAAAGGCAGGTTCCTCAGAGCTGAGAAGCTGATCATGAACTGCCTATAGCAAAGTAACACCTGAATAAATCATAAACAATGGTGAGGAGTTGGCCCTTCATTAGGAAGTAAAGGGAATAGAGCTTTATTTCTGAAAGCTCATTTACCTCATCTATAAAGTAAGACTAAAAGTGCTAACTACTCTAGACTGCAACCTGTGAGCTGGGAGGCTCACACATAAATTCTCCATACTGGAGTGGTTTCAGTGCCTTCCTCCAGGGAATCTTCCCAACCCAGGGATCGAACCTGTGTCTCTTACATCTCCTGCATTGGCAGGCAGGTTCTTTACCACTAGCGCCACGTGGGAAGCCCAGGACCAGCCCCGAGCAGAATCCAATTGCCTGATTTGTGCATACTGCTGCTAGGTTCAGAGGTTGAGAATATACAATATTTAGTTACTATTTCTGACTTATTAAACTGATTATTTATGGTTATATCTGACATGGACTTAAGGTCATAGGCTAGGGTAACTTCCCTCCAGTCCAATTTAGGACAACTTAGTCCTTGGTAAGAAAATAACAACATAGTAAACATTCCAGTTAGATAAAAATGCCTTTATTTCTAAAATGTGGCTTAACTACACCCATGGTGTGCTAAGCTTGTTTTGGAATCATCTTGCAGCTCCAAGTAAAACCAGGCCAGTGGAGGAACAGTCAGGGCTATTGGTTCCCGGCACCATGGTGTCACTACTTCAGCAATTCAATCCACACAGTTATTCTCCAGATGTTTTTTGTGACGTATGGAGAGTCGTTTTGGATTCCTCTGTACGACAGAGAGGTCCGACCTTGAGGAAGATCGGTAGCCCACATCCTCTGCTTTGATAGGCTTAATGATATGGCCTGGCTTGGTGACAACCTTGGGCATGGTCAGCTTTTGGAAGGCCCTCTGGGTGTTCCATGTAGATCCTACGGGGGTCTGGATGGTCCTTTCAAATTGTCGATGGTGTGTGAATGGATGCGGAAGCACCTGCACCTGGAAAGGAAGGCAGAGTGACTTGGCCTGAGCCAAGGCTGTAAACTCTAATGTCAGCTGGCCAGGGAGTTTTAGCACATAAGCCTCAGTCCTACACGATGGCTGTGGTGAGTGGAGCTACCGAGTGGCCAAGGTATGGCCACGCACCCATCCAACCTTAGGAGTGCCAAGCTGCTTGATGACACTTGGGAGGGAACTAATTGGGATCAGAAACTCCCTTCCCCAAGGCTTGCCCAACCATGGAGGGATGAAAAACCATCCCAACAAGGCCCCTGTGGCAAGAGGAATACTAAGTAGCTGCAGGGTTGCTGGCCCCTAATGGGTCTTCCTATATAGCATTGTGACTACCAGACATCTGAGTACTGGTTTATCTGTGCCTCTCCTGCCTCTTTGTCCCCTTCTTTTTCCTTCCCTTGATTCATAGCATTGATGTTTTAAGGAACCCAAAGATTTACTCCCAAATCCTGAACTCCACCAGGCTACTACACTCAGCTTCATGCTCTTCCCAAGTCTCATTTCTTTGCCCAGGACTCTTTTGCATTCCACCACAGTGCTGGTTTCAGACTTAAATAATCTTTAAATGCTTCCCCAAAGGCCAAAGAGGAGGAAAAAGACATAAGCAGAAAAATGGGGAAGTTACAATCAGTAGTCTCTGGAGATACTCAATGGAACACTCAAAGAGAAGCTTGAGTACTGCCAGGCAGTCCTGGTGGTGGTGAAGGACACAGATTCTTTCGGTTAAGGGAGGGTCTTAGTGGGATTGACAGAGTATTATTGAAATCATATTTTTCTCCTCTCTTCTGTACCTATTAAATAGCTCCCCCCTCTTTAGAATGAAAAATACAACTCATTTCAATATTAAACTGACTAGGATAGATCTTGGGGTCATAGATTTTCAGAACTGAAGGGAACGTAAAGGTCACTGAGTCCCATCTCATTCCCAAGTCCCCTCTATGCATGCTCACACCCCCAGAGCAACCCCTTCTCTTTGGACCAGCAGAAAGTTTTTCCTTGAATGGGAATCCTGCCTTTCCTCTAACTTCTATGATATGTGGCTGCACCCCACACAAAAGCCTGCAATAAAGTTGAAAGCCATGATTGCGCTCAAGTTTGCTCTTCTCCTGGGTAAACATCCCTAGCTTATTATCATATGATACAGTTTTACATCCTTTCACTGTCCTGAACAAGCTGGTCATTTTTCTTAGGACGTAGGTTAAACCTATAGCCTCCAAACATTACCTGGACTATAAGCACAAGCCTGAAGCATAGCAACTCTGAGTTTTGTCAGGCCCATTTGCATCAGCATTTTCTGGGGTACTGGCTGAAAATGCAAATTTGGGGGCCTCACCAATGCTACAAAGATTCAGTTTTAACCTACCCACCCAGTAATTAAAACAGCAGAGTCAATCTGGGGAATTATTCATCTCAGAGCCAGTGAAAACAAGAATAGATCTGATCTGTGGTCAAGATCACACCCTGCTCTTGACCACAGAGCCCTAGAACGCTCCTCCTGAGGAGGAGAGCCAGGCAGCAGAAGGAGGAGGCTGCTAAATTGCTCTCTATCCCTCACCTGATGAGCTGCTGCATGGGGGTTCCGCTTCTCATTGATAATCACGTTTGGCAAATTCCTGTCTTTCCTTGGAGGACCCTCAGGGGCTTTAATGAGAAACCTGGAAAGCAGAACAGCAGGGTGTCTGACTAAGAGCATTAAGGACTTAGTCAAAAGGGCAGAGAGGACACACGAGGGTGAAGTGGGAGAACCTGGTGCCCTTCAAACGGGCTTTCTTTCCTGTACTTACCTGCGTCTCTTCTTGGCACTGGGCTTGAGGCCCATACCACCCCACTCGCCCCAGCCAGGCAGAGTCAGGTCCAGGTCCTTTGGCTTACTCGCCTCCATAGCTTCCCTCTTCTCTTTCAAGAAGTCTCTGATGACATCATCCCCAGCAAAAGCTTCCTTTATTATCTGCCTTTGATCTCTCTCTTCTTCATCTTCCTAGGAAGAAACAAGAATAGTTACGGCTTGCCTCCTGAGCTGAGGTTTGTGGCAAGATGGTTGGGTTGTGACATTCTAGCGCCCTCTAGGGGGAAGTGCGGAACAATGATGGTCTTGCACTACAAACCAACCGGCAGCCAACCAAGCTCTGATCTTCTCTCTAGGGTAAGTATCCCTAGCTTGTTATCAGAGGACACGATTTAAAACTTTCAAGAAGGAAACTATAGGGTGGAGGAAGGAACCAGTCAGTGTCAGGAGGGGGAGCTCCAAGTGGGCCTGGCCAGAATGTGGGAGTCCTTCAGTTTATATCCCTGAAAAGACAGGTGCTGGGGCTCCTCACTTGAGCAGTTTCAATGACTTAATCAGGGGGCCCCAGACCATTTGGGATCCCACTGAGTAGAGCAAAACTCACTCACCTTTGAGTTGTCCTGCCTGGCATCTGGCCAGATCTTTGAATGAGTCCCTCTGTCCTGTGAGGGCTTTAGAGTCACAGGACAGGGAGGATGTGGTGGCTCAGAATTTAAGATGAGGGAGTCTCAGCGGCACTCACATAATTGCATCTATTAAGCTGTCGCTGGGACCAGCCTGGGCAATACTATTCCGGACCTCTCAACTACCGCCATGTGCCCCCAGCACAAAACTTTCGATTCTATTGCCCGTGCAGGAAGGAAACTTTCCACGCCAGCTCTGATCCCCCCCCCCCGCCCCCCGCAACCCTGGCTCTGCTCACCAACTCCTGTACAGTCGTGGGAACTGCCAAGGACTTCACGGAAGGCGATTTTGTGGTTAGGAGGTTCTGGAGATCAATCATTTGCTCCTTCCTCTTCTTCTCCTTGGGGGCGCCAATATGATTACTTAGATTCTTCTCCAACTGCAGCCCTTCCACTGCAGTTCTGGGAAGCTCCTTGTTTTCAACACACTCTTCTCTGCCCAGCTCCTCCAGCTCGTCCAGAGTCCGAGCTCTCTTTGGCCTCTGCAGCAACATGGGCTCCTCTTCCTCCCTGGCAGGTTCCTCTCTCTGAGCTGTCCTCGCTGAACTCAGTTCTTGCTTCCCTGACTGATGGTTCTCCGTGATGAGTTTCTGACACAGTGCCCTCAATTCGGACAGCACCTCCTGGCTGCCGGGATCTGGGGGAAGCAATGAAAGGTGTCAGAAAAGTAGGGTGGGTGGTGTCTCACAAGCATTTAGTGAACTCTTGCTGGGCATGGGGCACCAGGGGAGACAGGCTAATGACGACAAATGGGTAAGAGAATATGCCATTCATTAGATCTCCTGGTGAGTTCACTACCTGTCAAGTCACAGGCAATGGAGTTTAGGATTTAAAAGCAGCACGTTAGGAAGCGGATGTTCTGGGTCCTGTTCCCAGCTTTGCCAGTGACTCTGTATAGAGCCGTGGCTTAATTTGCCCAGAGAGTAGGCTCTACTTGGGAGGATCTCTCCAAATTCCACATTTTTATTAAAAAAATGTTTTAGCAACTGGCTTCTAAAAGCAACTTTGTTGTCATTTATAGAGTTGGCCAAAACGCTCAGATTTTTCTGTTGCAGCTTACGGGAAAACCCTGAAGGAACTATTTGGCCAACACAATATTATTTGTAATTTCTTTTTTTTTTATTTTTATTTTTTTTTTTTAATTTGTAATTTCTAAAAACTGTGACGTCCTATTTGTAATTTACACTGTAATTTTCTACTTGTAAAAACTGTATCCAGCATTGTTTTACCTTAAAACAGCATCTCACAACCTGCTGTGGCAGTCAAGTAGCTCGCACTTGCCAGGCACCAGGGCCATCTGAGCAGAGCAAACACCATTAGCCTCTGAAAGCCCCGAGGGAGACATGGCCTTGACATGCTTCAAGACTGTACCCTGCATTGACTCAAGTTGCTCCTGTTCCCAAGTTCATCCTTTTCTCTAGCTCTGGCTTGAAGACAATGGCACAAGCTACTTAGATCTGGCCTGAGGATATGTGTGTTTACTGTCAAGGATCAACTTTCCTTACTCATTTTGTTTGGGGTCCATGCCTTCCCACTATTTTAGGATACTATTTCCCCAAAGGTTTGAGATCTTTCATATTTATCATCTGTATATGCTAAGTTGCTTCAGTCATATCAGACTCTTTGCAACCCCATGGACTGTAGCCCGCCAGGCTCCTCTGTCCGTGGGATCCTCTAGGCAAGAATACTGGAGTGGGTTGCCATGTTCTCCTCCAGATCTCCCTGACCCAGGGGTCGAACCCACGTCTCTTATCTACCTTTCATTCCACAACCGTTTGATATATTTCACTAGATAGGCAATTTTTGAGGGGTCTGGGAGGAACCATCCTGGCCTGTGGCTAGTGCTTTCTACAATCCTCTCGGAAGTGACTACTTATAATTACTAACCCTGGAACTCTTAAGCTGAAAACCCCAAAGGTCCCCCAATACATTCTAAACAACAGCTCTAAAAAAATTTTTTTTTAAACCATGGAAAAACAGAATCCTGTTATCATGTAAATTAATTCATTATTCTTATAGGAAATATAATTGGACCCAAGAATCTGACCAGACCAGGTGGTTTCTGAGTGCAGTTAGTTTCCTGAGCAGGCTTTATAACACCCTGCTTTGTCCCCAGAACACGAGTTCCAACCTGCCTCAAGGGTGCCAAGGTTGCTAATATATATAATATGCAAATCGAGTTTTTGCATGGGCTAACAATTCTAATTTACCCTGTACCTATAGTCAGTCATTCATTCCTATCAAAAAAGTCACACCCCCATCAACATATCAACCAACATTAACAGAGTGCTAAAAATGCTACTCCTCCCCCCCAAACAAAGCAGACAACTGCAGCGATGATCTGAAGACATTTCATAATATCTCAAAATATACCTTTGCATCTATGGGTGTGAACAATTTTCAGATTTACCAGCCCACTACACTGCTCTCTGGCTTGCAGGTCCCAGTGATGTTTACTCCCACCCCTCATTCAAGGATGGTGTACTTCTGTCTTTCTGAAGACTGAGCACATACTCTAGAGCCATGCAGATGCCCGCTTATGAAATGCCTTTGAAGAAAAACGGTCATTACGGATGTATTTTCTCTTCAGGGACCCATGGCACTCTCTTGAAAGGCCCTAGAGCCTAATCTCTGGGAGGGCACAGTTTTCCTCTCAGTTGGCCAAGAGCACAAGCACCAGCACCAGCACCAGGCAGCACCCCCCTGTGGTGTACCACTGCTCACCCTTTGTTACATGGCTGTGCACTGGCTCCGCCATGTGGTTGAGCTCAGACTTCTGTCTAAGTGATCGCCTTTCCTCAAATTGTTTCAAGAGAGTTTCTTCCTCCACCACTGCTCTTTCTTCCTCACTTTCAGAAGTCTCCTGGGCTTCAGGCTCAGCAGGATCTTCCAGGTCTTTCTGGATCTCAGCCTCTTTGGCATCAGTGAAGTGATTCTGGACCATCCAGGGGTTCAGTCCATTTGCCTTTATCTGCACCCCATTCACCATGTCAGGGACAAGAGGTTCTTCCTCTTCCTCCTGGCCTTCCTCCTCTTCCTCACTCTCAGAGGCCGCCCGGACCTTCTGCGTCAGCTCTTTGTTCCTGGCCAGCTGTTCCTGCATAGCCTGGCGAGCCTGGGGAAAGTCATAGCACGAGTGCCTATCATTAGTGACCGCAGTCACACCTCTCCCAGTCCACTCCTCAGAGCTGCCTCCTCTCAAGCTTCCTGGTACCTACCGTTTAAACTGCTTATACACCATTGTGTTAACAGCTATGGAACAAAATGGAAGACAAATTCTTTGTCCTCAAGGAATCGACATGTGAAACAAGTTTTGTTGTTTTTTTTTTAACATACAACTCCTCTCTTCTTGCCTTTGGTGCTGTTTCCCTTTTATCTCTCCTTTTCCACATAATTTTCCTCTCTGCCTTAGAAATTTTCTGATGTCTTTTTAGATTCCTGGTTTTCCATTCATCCACATGGCTTTTTTTTTTTCCCAACTCTGCTTCTGCTAGCATCATTATGGACTGCTTTGCCTTTCTTTCCTCCAATTCCATATCTCCTTTCACCCTGATGGTATCTTACCTCCATGTCATATTTGGCCATAATTGCCTTTGATTTTGCCCATTTCCCACTGTTCTGGTGCTTAAGGCTCATTCGCTCCTGGAAAGAAAGGGCACAGTGAGCTCCTTATTGCTTTCTAGGGAAAGCAGGTTCAAGGGTTGGGGGCCAGAGGCAGCCTCACCATCATTCTGGCCTTATCGAGTTTTTCTAGTTCTTCTAGGGCCGCAGCAGGATTGACCTTCTGCAGCTTCTCAAAATCTTTTAAGGCTTGCTTGGCCTTTCCTTTCTTCAGAATTCTGTGATACCTATAGAGTGAGAGAGGTATGAGGGAAGAGAGATAGCTGAACCACTGGTGCCACAAATGTAAGTGCCCTCACCACACGAGGGGTCTCCTAATGCCAGGGATGGACTGGACGTCACAGAGCTAGCTGACTGCAGGGAGCCAGCTGGAGACCTGCGAGGCTTGGTGGGACCCTCAGTCCCTGCAGCCCCCAAGGGCAGACCTCCACAAATGAGTCCCCTCCACTTCTAGAGCATAAGCACAAGGGAAGAGCAGAACATGATCCCAAAAGGCAAAAAAGGCAGGAAGGAAGCCCTATTGGCTTCATAGCTGTTGAAGTCAGAGCTCATTCAGCAGAACCACTCCATGATGCCCTGGAAGGGAGTGAAAATGACTGAACAGTCCTCTTTTTTTAGCAAATCCAAGATGAAAGCCAAAGCCAGAGGAGCAGGCACCACTGAAGCAGGCAAAACTCTCTGAGGTTGGTGTGAGGGAAAAAGAGGCCAGTCACTCCTCTTTGGGACTTTTCCTACAGGACCCCACAGCTGCCAGTCCTTCTCCTAAGAACTTGTGATGAGCCATGCCGCTTTCCCATGGAACCCAAGGCTGGTTCACAGGGGCTTCCTTACTTTTTGCTTTTGATTCTCTTCTCTCTTCGAGCCCTGGCCTCATAGTAGGACTGCAGGGCCCGGGCCCTTTGAAGCTCTGCTCTGCGCATCTTTACCTACAATGAATGACATTTACAGTGACCCCTAGGATTGATGGTAAATGCCGGGAGAAACAGAGCATGCCTGGGTGGATCAAAGGGCTTATCACACTTACCTCTTCCAGGCTCATAGCTTTGAGAGAGGCCTTTTCCATGGGAGTCAGTAAAGGGTCTGTCACAGGCTGCTTGTTCTTATGGAGAAGATTAAAAATCTCCTGCTCCAGGGGAGTTCTTGCCTTAAGGAGGTAACAGAACACTCTAAGTCTTAAGTCATGCTCTTAGAGTCTCCCTCTTTACAATCCTTTGGCCATCTACACAGTGACTGGAATCACAAACTGGACAGGATGGGCTGTTACAGCAAAAGAAGGGGGTTCTAGGCTTGCTGTTCAAGGGTGCAGATAAAGCCTTACATTTTATTCTGATTTAAGGTAACTTCAGCAAGGGGCCTCTGAGGTTACTCTCTAATATTACCGAGGGAATCACTCTGTGTTCAGATGACCAATATATATAAAACAATACCATTCTCTTAAGAATCAAAGCAGGATGCTCTTAAGGTAAATGCCTGCAGGACAGAGGAACAGCAGTACCAAATTGTCAGTCTAGAGAGATGCAAAACAAAATGGTCCCTGAATTCTTATGTATATTTGAAGCAGATTACTTTTAACACAAAGTTAGGGACCTCAGATCTGTATCAGCCTGCCTTTAAGAATATTTCTAGAGGAAAGGGGAGGTTAGGTCTTAAGATGAACACAAAAAGACACCGCCTTTAACAAAATGACCTCCAGGTAATTAGCCCGCTTCCTGACAGTTCAAATTTAACTCTAAGTCAATTTTTAACTTGGCTCTGATGCTTCACTTTCCAGATAACTTTGCATGCTAGGTGGTATCTACGCTAATGAAACGAAATGGACTGAACCAGTGACTTCACATGTCAACAAAAGACCCCATTTGCTGCTTGACTGATATTGTAAGGATGGCTAAAATAATCAGGCTGATCATGTCATGGTCCACTTTGGCAAGGCATAAAGATAGCCCTGGGCAAGAGCCAGTTTCAAACCTCGTGCACATATTTTATGTGGTTTTCTTGAAAAGCCATATATATCACAGTCAGTGTTGAACTTACAAATATCTGGACAAATGCATAAACACATCATCCCACGTTACACTACCCTACTGATCGAACCATAAACCTATTCTACTGAACAGTAAAGGTGCATGTTCTTCCACTTTTAGTATTTGCAGTAGTGATCAATCACAGGCTATAAAATGATTTATATTACAATGTTGTAATCTCCCTCTGACTCAATTCAATTTACAAACACTTATTGATTGTAGCTACATTCCAGGCACTTGTGTGGGGTGCTAGGAATACACAATTAATTAAGATAGTTCCTGTCCTCATAGAGCTCATAGCCTTTCAGAGGAAAGACATTGCACCATCACCAACATGATAGGTTAAAAGTCCATAGGAGTAATCACAGAGGAAGGAACAATTCCGATTAGGAGATGGGGTAGGCTTGGGGAAGAAAGAGACTTTTTGAATTAGGCTTTGAGGCATCAGCACAATTCTACAAGGAGGGGAAAAAAAAAAACCTAAAGGGAGAGACGTGTATAAGCAAAACACAGATCTAGGGAAGGGAAAGATATGTTAGGGAACAATGCATTGTCCAGTGTAGCTAAGATGCCAGGTACTTCTGTCTTATTCTGTAAGTGGAGAGCCTTTTGAAGGATTTTAAGCAGAAAAGTGACAACTGGTGCTGTGTTTTGGAGAGAAAAGCCTGGTGACTGCGTAAGGGGTTCTATGGAAAGTGTCAAATGAAAATAACACATGGAACCAGGGCTGTGAGACAGAATTACAGGACTCACCCCCTGCATGGGCTGGCAGTTGAGGGGAGGAGTTATGTCACTGACTGAGGTACAGCATGAAGGTCATAGTACAGCTTAAGTGTCTGGGGAAGGAAAATACTAGGCGTACTTTGTCTTGTGTCAAGTTCAGGTGCACAGGGGAGACCCAGGTGAGGCCTGTGAGTCACGTGCAACACGGGTCCAGAAATCAGGAGTTGACAGTGATCTGTACCATGTTTACAGCCCAAGAATAAAAAAGGACTAAGAAAGTCAGATAAGAACCAAAACGGACACGAAAACAACAGCAAGCCTATGTTCCAAGGCAGCAGTTTTAATCACAATATGTTAATGGTGTCAAATAAGCTGAAGACACAGACCTGGGATGTGGCCATTGGGAGGCCCCTCACTAATGCATTTTGAAAGAAGTTTCAGGAAGGTAGTAGGGAATAGGGTGACAGAACAGGGACCAGCTCTTTCCAAAGCATGTTCCTCATCAACTGATGAGCTTTACTTCATTTTTGTAAAGTTTAAAATTCAGTGGGTTTGATTAATAAAATCAGTTTGTCCTCTAAGTCAAAGGGATTTCTTTACCATCTTTTCATACCATTTAAAAGGGTGTCTGGCATACACCGTGGTCTGCCCAACTCTCAAGAGTGGCATGTGCTATTTTCTAGCAACCAGACTCTGCCAATACCCCCTAGCCCACCCCCAGGCACACTGAGAAAGGAAGGTTTTGAGGAGCACACTTCTGGAAATGGTGGTGCCAGCTGCTAGGGGAGGGAAGAAGGGAGTGGGTGGTAAGTTAGCTTACCCCATTTCTAGCACTTTGCCGTTTACAAATGCTTTCTCACGCATTATCCCCTTTAATGCTTCTCAGCTAGAGTCAAATGGAATTTTAGGTAACTGGACCAAAACTGTAAGTGCTGACTTTTTAGATTCTTTATTTCCAGGAACACTAGTATACTGCTAGCCTCTGGGCTCTGCCTTCTAAGGTGCTACTAGTCACCAAGGACCCCCTGACTTCTCTGTGCCATGTTGGTAATTTCGCAAAAATGAACCTCAGACTGGCTGCACCATTCTCAGTGCAACCCCTCCCCCACTCTCATCTTTATTGACCAATTTGGCATTTGCCTGCCACCTCCAAGATCACACCAGCATTTGGAAAAAGCAAGGTGCAGAACAGTGTGGAGTAGATTACTACTACTTTTTTGATTTTAAAAAATGAGATAAACATAAATATATCCATAAAACTTTTAATTTAATAAGAACAAATAACTTGTAGGAGTAGTGACCTCTGGGTGAGAGTATGGGGGTAAAAATGAGCAGATGGGGGACAGGGGTGGGGTCAAATGCTACATTTCTTCTATACTTATTTTCAAATCCTGCAAATTGTATTACCTCTTAAAATTTTTTTCCTAAAGTCTCCCTTCCATCCTGCAGCCACACTTTAAACCTGATCTCATTTTCATGTGGAAAAGGAAGCATCCTAGAAAGAGAATGGTGGTGACTTTCAATAACAACATCAGAAACAGAGTTTATCCCCATAATAAGCAACACCTTGCTCAATGTCTAGCTATGGCGGCAAGCCATGTTTACTTTGATGAGCTTTAGTTATCTCAACTTCCTGACACATACGACACCATTTTAGGATTTACAGAAAGCAGAGAAACCATCTATCCAGGGTTTGGGCGCTGCTATTTTGGACTATCTTTCTGCTGAAGACAGAACACCCCCGTATAGACTCCATAACCAATGGTGTATTGGAAAAGAAAGGCTAGCTGTTCTGAAGTTGTTCAGACTAAACACTGACACTTCAGGTACAACATGGGATTACTAACTTTTTAACTTTGCCATTGGCATAACTACTGTTCCACCTCTGGCCCCATCATTTACCACCACCACCATTTCATAACAGATAAGCTATTTCAACACCATTAAAGTGGAAAGAATAACTTCATAATAAAAAATAGCTGACAACCCCACACCGCCATATTCACAATTATCCTTACAGTTCAGATGATTGAAAAATTTGCTTCAGATTAGTGTTTGGGAAACCCAGCTCTAAAATATAATTTTTATTTTCTGCAGCTCAGTCATAATGAGTTACTTGCTAAGATTCTAGTCATTATCACCAATCTGCTATATTTTAATGTGGTGTTCCTTTTCAAGTAAACTTCGGTCCTGCTGCTCATATATCCCGCCTAAGGCATCATTAATGCTGCCAGGTTCCTGACTCTCCCCAGATCAGAATGCTGGCTGTAAAAGCTTCTAAAAAACCAGGGTGTGAAAAAGAAAACATCATGATGTTCCTTCTCTATTGGCAAATCAGACGTCGTCACACAAAAACATGGAGATAATCATGTGTATGTGGGGGAGGAGGGCTCCCTGGTGGTAAAGAATCTGCCTGCTACTGCAGGAGATGTGGGTTCGATCCCTGGGTTGGGAAGATCCCCTGGAGAAGAAAATGGCAACCTGCTCCAGTATTCTTGTTTGGGAAACCCCATGGACAGAGGAGCCTGGCAGGCTACAGTCCAAGGGGCGGCAGAGTCAGACACAACTCAGGGACTAAACAACAACTGCCATGTAGGGGACACTCCAAGCTGAGGAAGGGTGAGCTACTGCCTATGAATCTTGCTTTCCCACCCTCTCCCTTTCTAATCACTCAACTAAAATGACCACAGCTGCCATTTCCGCTTAACACGTCTAATGAGACCAACTGCAGGCTCTGCAATGTCCATGCTGTGTGACCTCACCTTTCAAGGGGCACTAACCTTCCAGCCATTGACCACATGTTCGATGGGAGCAAAGGCTGATTGGGGCTTGCTCAGGGGAAAAACCAGCTGCTCTGCTTGCCGGTTCTTCAGAACGACAGGATCCCATTTGGAGAGGATTTGGGAGCTTTTATTGAATGCCACTTCTCTGTGGATCTGAAACAGGCAAAAGCACACAGAAAGAAAGAGCCATGAAATGAAGCATTAAACTCAAAAGAACCAGCAGGAAATTAGCAGGCCACGTTACTCAGTCCAAGAAAGAATCAGGATGCTAGAGATTAGCCCTTGCTTACTTACTTCTCAGGATTGCACTTGCCCTGAGATTAGTTTTAATCTTTTCCAAGGTGAGGCAACCACAACTTGCCCCCCTCCCACTTCTCAGGCCTTCCCCGCTTCTCATCTTGCCCTTTTTTCTTGGTCAGTTTCTTGCCCTTAGTGGACCACATTTTCTTTGACTTACCCGCTCAATCTCTTCTCTGTGAAGTGGTAACTCCACAGTCTTCTTCGATTTCACTCGATTCAGCTGCTTTTTCACAGCAGCCAATGAAGATGAAGTTTTAACAGGCTCAAGCAGATCTGAAAGGACCAGCTTTTCTCCTGATCCTGTAGAAAGGCCAAACTTTCTGGTCAGACTGAGAAGTGAGGCAAAACCTCAGCATCACCTCAGCAGAAAGTGCTGGTAGCCAGGCAGGTGTGCAGGGAAGCAGGAATAGCCCTCTTACTTCCATCACTAGCCAGAGTGATGGTACTGCTTTCCTACATCCCCAAACGTGTTGAAGTGTAGAAGAGAGAAAACTATTTAAAACAGTCATTTGCTTTTCTCCTGGTCTTTCTGGTTCCACGCTTGCCCACTGCAATTCATTCTTCACACAGCAACCAGTGTTTTGAAATTGTAAATCACAGGATGTCATGATCCTGTAGAAAGTCCTCCAATGACTCCCCATTATCCTCACAGCTCAGTGGGTCAAGAATCTGCCTGCAATGCAGGGGACCCAGGTTTCATTCCTGGGTTGGGAAGATCCCCTGGAGAAGGAAATGGCAAACCACTCCAGTATTCTTGCCTGGAGAATCCCATGGACAGAGGAGCCTGGCAGGCTACAATCCATGGGATCACAGGAGTTGGACACGATTCTTAGTGACTAAACCACCACCCTGTCTGCCTCTTCAATCTCAAGTTATCCGTAAGTGGAGGATGGTCCAGCCACACTGACTTTGCTCCTCTTCTTCAAACATGCTGACCATATTATCTCCCTCAGTGCCTTTGCACCAGCTGCTCCCTCACCTGGAACACTACTCCCTGTCTCTGCATGCTTGACTTTTCTTGTTATTCAGATCTCAGTTTAAGTTTTGCCTCTTCAGAGGCATTTCATTCACGCCTACCCACTCCAGTACTCTTGCTTGGAAAATCCCATGGACGGAGGAGCCTGGTAGGCTGCAGTCCATGGGATCGCGAAGTCAGACACGACTGAGCAACTTCACTTTCACTCTCATGAACTGGAGAAGGAAATGGCAACCCACTCCAGTGTTCCTGCCTGGAGAATCCCAGGGACAGAAGAGCCTGGTAGGCTGCCATCTCTGGGTTGCACAGAGTCGGACATGACTGAAGCGACTTAGCAGCAGCAGCAGCCAAAGGAAAGGAGCTGCTTAGTCTCCTGACTGTATCATTTTGTTATAATTCGCTTACTGTTTCACTGCCTTAGAATGTAAACCCCAGGAGGTCCATCACTTATTCTTTACTCTGTATCTAAACCAATCCTGAAACTCATACATAGTAGAGGTACAGTATTTGCTGAATGGGTAAGCTTGGGAGAATACACTGTTACCAGTGCTGAAAGGTTACATTAAAGATCACTAAAAGTGCCTAACTCATTCACCTTACCTAAGTTGTGAATACAGTGGGAAAGATTTGGCACCTAGACTCAGTGTCAAGTGAAAATCTCAACTCTGCTATTTACTAGATCATATATTCTCAAATGGGGTGATACCATTTCCCCACCTAGGGGTAAAAATTGCTTCTTGGGTGAGCACGTGTAAGGAAAAAAAATAACCTTAGATACAGTTAGCTCATTAAGCTCTATGGCAGATCTTGACTGTGGCCTTTTCATTTTCTTTTAGAAATGGAAGAAATTCAAGAGCATCTGATTACCCTTCTTCATTCACTCATGGGTAAGTATGTATGGTATGATTCACTAACCGCATCAAAAATAGCTGGAAAGAGGGTGCCAAGGGGAAGTAGACCATTATGCTTTTGGAATTCCACAAGGTCCATGCAGACAGTTTCCTTTGTTAACTTACCTTCAGAACTTACACTGAACTCTGACACCTTCAGACTAGCCTCAGACCTATCAGCCAATTTCTGCCTGAAATTAAGCAAAACAGAATACATAGAGAATGGATACAGTCTGCTGGGGAACAAACACCTCTCTTCAAACAATGCTTTCATTTCATGTTTATTCTAGAATTAGGTTTTGTCACAAAATAACCAGGAAATCTGTTCCTAAGCTGGACACAGTAGTTTAACCATCTCTTAATGAAAACAGCCTCTCAAAAACACAAGGCAGTACAAGGTAGGCATAGTGAAAAAGGTATTGGACTTGGATTCAAACATGTCTGGATCTGAATACCCGATCTGCCACTTATTTGAGTGACTTTGGGACATGTCAATCTTATTTTCTATTTGAAGAAGCTGATGTGCAGAGGATTTACCTACAGTCTCCAAAGTACATGCTCTTAAGAATGATGCTGAAAAATGTTGTCTTCGGCACTGAATGTTAGCTGCAGATAAGTCCCATGGAATCAGCTAGTTAGAAATGTCCATATTGAAGGGAATGTTACCTATCCTTTCCATTAAGTGAACTGATTGATTCCAGAAGCTTCTGATGCTTTCTTTCTCCATCATTGTCCTCCTGGAAACAGAAAAAGGAAGAACCATCAGAATGATGAGGGGAAGGAAAAGACAGTATGGAAACTGAGGCACATGTAAAATCTCCCATTCTTTTGGTCAGTGGAGAAGTGGGAAATCAGATGAGGTCTGGCATGCAGGCATTCCAGCTCAAACAGGAAGAACTGCTTCAAAAACCGAAATTTCCTCACTGTAAGGAATATAGAGCCTTAGTAACCAGGAGCTAATGCCATGCTTCTGTCTTAACTGGTTTTAAGAAAAGTGCCATGAGAATAATATTTCTGTATAGAATATATAGTGTGAGCTGACATGGGAACCTTGACATAAAAAAGCCGATCTAAGTAGTTTTCTCAAGAGAATAAAGAGCTGGAATTCCTATAGCAGCTGCCCAGCTTAATTATGTATGTGTATATTTCAGTCAGAAAATCAAGTAACTCTCTATGGAAATTCAAACTTGGAAATAGGGAAATCATAAGGCACACACACTCCAAGTGGCACCACTGAGCCCCCTCCCCAGAAACTACACTTAGCACCTCAGCATCAAGCTGCCATAGCTTTAACTGTGTCTGTGAGCATCTATGCTTTATCTTGATTTATTTTGTGTTTCTATTAGCAGGGTAGGTCCTAAGGTAATCACTTCTTTGCTTTATGCCATTTTGGCTTAGGTTTAGAAGGAATGCTCTAATTTGGAAAATTGTCACTATAATTTATTTGTGAGACCTGAACAAGTATAAACAATGTTGCCACCCCTTTTCCTTCCATGAAGTGTGTCCTCTACCCTAATTTTGAAACAGCAGGGAAATTGGAGAAGGCAGTTTAGCAGGTGTCACTCACTTCATCTTCACTGGTGCTCAAGGGGTAGTCTTTTGGCAAATCCTCTAGTTCTTTCTGTTGGTTTGGAGCCAGGAGGTTGCTAAAGGAGATAAAAGAGAAATACTATCACTTGAAGGAATTTTTCTTATATTGAAATGATCTCTAAAACATAACATCAGTTCTCAGTACAGAACAGTCTTTATCTCCTGGAAGAGGTGCAAACCAAGTAGTATTGAGCATCTTTGGAAATTTTCCAAGACATACAATCTGGACTGCAGAAGGCAGGCATCACCCGTTAAAAGGTGAGCAGTGTTAGTATCCATACAGAACTGCATGAAAATGGAAAGATCTAACACTCTTCAGTGATTGATTAGCACTGCATTTTCCACGGACCTCTGGGAGGCTATAAAAATGTCAGACCCTAGGTAAGGTGGCAGAAGATGCTGTTGCCGGCCCTTGAGGCAAGGCAACTTCACCATTAATATTTCTAAGCATCCGCCACATGGAAGACACCTGTATAGGTGCTGCTTACTCAAAAGTGACATCTTGATCACTTGTTCTCAGAAATCGAGAAACAGGGAATTGGAAGAAAGCAGCTGAAGCTTGTTCAGCAAAGCAGGTACTTAATTAAAATGTCGTGGATGACACCAATTAACAAAGGTTTCCAAGATAAGGCGAGTTTATAACAAAGTCACTGCCTGCGCAGTAGGCGGAAACGCTCCGCACCAGCGGCATCAAAAGGAGTCACGTGATGAGGAAAGTGCTACATATTAACTTCTCTGGAGCGGGAGAAACCGCAACAGGACCAACAGGGATGAGACTAAGATGGAGAGCGGAGGGGGCGAATTAAATTAATAGGGCTTTAAAGGATGGATCATGGAAACAGTAACGAATGGTGAGATCCTGGGAGGGGAACAGCTGTCGCCAGCTAAAAGATGGCCTCTGTTTCTCAAAAGCCGGGAAAACCGACCCCCAGCGAGGCTCAGACCCTCCCCCTCCCCCGAACTGCTACCCCTCACCTCTCCGCAGCCTGGTTCGCGTTCATCTCAGCAGCCTGTCTCACATGGACCAGGAGCGGAAGTCGAAAGGAAAGAGATTTCCGTACCGGCCGCAAAGCAATTTAGGCTTCCGCCAATCACGCGCGACTAGCGGCGTCACTTCCGGCCCGCCCCGAGGTGTGCAAGGAACCAAGCAGTTTGGGAGGCGCCAGCGGGGAGTCAGGAGTCTGGAGGAAAAAGCCTGTCAGCGGGTGGAGCTCTGCTCTCCCCACCCACCTCTCAGCTCTTCGGCGCGTCCGCCTCTGTCTTCTCGGGCCCGGGTTTCCAGGAGGCCCGGGCGGGTGAGGTTAGCATGAGGGTGCCGCGCTGTCGGGGACCGGGCTGAGCCTTCGTGGCCCTGCCTGATCCAAAAGGAGAGGCTCCAGCGTCTGTCGGTGATCGACAGCGTCCTGCGAGCCTGCAGCCAGCCAGCTCGAGGCATTATTGACCGCCGGGGAAGTGGCCAGCATTGTGCTAAGGCCCTGGCGATCCGCCGGTGAACAACAAAGCAAGTTGCCTGCCCTCTTAAGGAAAAAATCCTTTGTCACCCCGCGTCCCCTTGTAATTGCAGCTCTGGGTTCCTACTTCCTACATAACAAAGTTTCATTCAAGAAGGGGCTGCGTCTGTGGCTGCAACTTCCTTCTCTCCCATCAACCTTTAAGAATTTTTCTTTAGTTAAAAATAGAAAAGTAATACACTTATTTTTCGAAGTCACTCCCGTTTTGTTTTCACCCCACCATTCCGCTGAAACTATTCTGGACAAGATCATCTTGTTACTAGATAAAAGGGACACTTCTCGGTGTTTGTCTTCCCAGAAGTCTATGGTATTAGATACTGTTGGTTTGTGTTCTTAGGTATATTCAGAGAATGTTTTTGAGTAACTACTGTATGCCAGGCCCCTTGGCACTGGCGATACACTGGTGAATAAAACAAACATGTTCTATGGCCTTATACAACCTACTTTCTACTGGGGTTAAAGACAGTTTTGTCATGGTTGCAACTCCATCCTGGGCTCCCATGACTCCACTCTCCTGGTATCTTAGCTTTATGACCATTTCCCAACGTCTTCTCTGCTGGATACCTTTTATGTACGAACTCCCTAAACGATGATGTTCCTTAGGTTCTGTACTCAGTGCTCTTTGTTTATACCATGTGCTCTTCTTAAGCCTTTAACGCTTGTATCAGTTCAGTCCCTCTGTCATGTCTGACTCTTTGTGACCCCATGGACTGCAGCAGGACAGGCTTCCTTGTCCATCACCAACTCCCGGAGCTTGCTCAAAGCCATGTCCATCAGGTCGGTGATGCCATCCAACCATCTCATCCTCTGTTGTCCCCTTCTCTTCCTGCCTTCAGTCTTTCCCAGCATCAGGGTCTTTTCCGGTGAGTTCCTTCTTGACATCAGGTGGTCAAAGTATTGGAGTTTCGGCTTCAGCATCAGTGCTTCAGTGAATGCTCAGGACTGATTTCCTTCGGGATTGACTGGTTTGATCTCCTTGCTGTCCAAGGGACTCTCAAGAGTCTTCTCCAACACCACAATTCAAAAGCATCAATTCTTTGGCACGCAGCTTTCTTTATGGTCCAACTCTCACATCCATACATGACTACTGGGAAAAACAATAGCTTTGACTAGACAGACCTTTGTCAGTAAAGTAATGTTTCTGCTTTTTAATATGCTGTCTAGGTTTGTCATAGCACTTTCTTCCATGGACCTGGAAAAGGGAAAGAGTACCTACTCCAGTATTCTGGCCTGGAGAATTCCATGGACTACAGTCCATGGGGTCACAGAGATGGACACGACTGTGACTTTCACTTCTTCCAAGGAACAAGCATCTTTTAATTTTATGGCTGTAGTCACCATCTGCGGTGATTTTGGAGCCCAAGAAAATAAAGTCTGTCACCGTTTCCATTATTTCCTATCTATTTGCCATGAAGTGATGGGACCAGATGCCATGATCTTAATTTTTTGAATGTTGAGTTTTAAACTGGCTATTTCACTCTCCCCTTTCACTTTCGTCAAGAGGCTCTTTAGTTCTTCTTTGTTTTCTGCCATAATGGTAGTTATCATCTACATGTATGAGATTATTGATATTTCTCCCTGCAATCTTGATTTCAGCTTGTGCTTCATCCAGTCTGGCATTTCGCATGATGTACTCTGCATTTAGGTTAAATAAGCAAGATGACAATATACAGCCTTGACGTACTCCTTTCCCAATTTGGAACTAGTCCATTGTTCCATGTCCAGTTCTAACTGTTGCTTCTTGATCTCCTGCATCTCAGGTAAGGTGGTCTGGTATTCCCATCTCTTTAAGTATTTTCCACAGTTTGTTGTGATCCACACAAAGGCTTTAGTGTAGTCAATGAAGCAGAAGATGTTTTTCTGGAATTCTCTTGCTTTTTCCTATGATCCAGCAGATGTTGGGAATTTGATCTCTGATTCCTCTGCCTTTTCTAAATCCAGCTTGAACATCTGTAAGTTCTCAGTTTGCGTATTGTTGAAGCCTAGCTTGGAGAATTTTGAGCATTACTTTGCTAATGTGTGAGATGAGTGCAGTTGTGTTGTGTAGTAGTTTGAACTTTCTTTGGCATTGTTTTTCTTTTGGATTGGCAGTCCTGTGGCCACTGCTGAGTTTTCCAAATTTGCTGGCATATTGAGTATAGCACTTTCACAACATCATCTTTTAGAATTTGAAATAGCTCAACTGGAATTCCATCACCTCCACTAGCTTTGTTCGTAGTGATGCTTCATATCAGGACTTGTATCAGCACTTGTATCAGGACTCCAAAAATCTACATTTCTAGCCCAGATGTCTTTCTTGAACTCCAGACTAGTATCTTAGATTGCAATCTGGCAATTATTTTTGTTCCTCAGGCACATCAACTGTGAAGTATTTGGTGATTTCTCTCTTTTCTATCAGAATTTTGTATTTCCCATCTCTATGACTGGCACCATCAACTATCCAGTTAGGCAAGTCAGAAATATGAGTCACCTTACACTCCTCTCTCCCTGATGATTTACAGTGATTCCCTCACATTGCCAGTTCTACCTCCTGAATCTCTCTCATGCAGCTTACCACCTTTCTGCCATTGGAAATCTAGACATTGCCATTGTGTCAAACCCTTGCAATTTCAAGCCTGTGGTATTGCTGTAATCTATTGTAGAAAAGGGGAGCTTAAATCATGCTGATGAAGAGCGTGGGTTTTGAACTAGATTCTGTGTTTGAATCTTGTCTCTGCTGCTTGCTAGTTTTGTAATTCTTGAGTAAGTCGTCTCTCTAAGCCTTTGTTTCCTCATCTTTAAAGTGAGAATTCTAATAATTGGATAGTTGTGAGGACTAAGTGAATTAATACACATAAAGCACTGGAATAAATGGCAAGCCCTTAGAATAGTACCTGTCACATTAAAATGCTTGATAAATATTAACTCTAATAATTATTCTTTTTGGTGGCTCAGATGGTAATGAAACCTCCTGCAATGCCAGAGACCTGGGTTCAATCCCTGGGTTGGGAAGATGCCCTGGAGGAGGGCATGGCAACCCACTCCAGTATTCTTGCCTGGAGAATCTCCATGGACAGAGGAGCCTGGCGGGCTACAGTCCATAGGGTCACAAAGAGCTGGACACAACTGAGAGACTAAGCACAGCACAGCACAATTATGTTTTACTGGCTTTTCGGTTGTTAGTCTCTCCTCATCTAGTCACATAAGTTGGACCGTGTCATGCCCCTACTTAAACAATGCAAACAGACCCTCATCCCTTTCAAGATAAAATGAAAAAAACTCTTTAGTCCTGTCTACTTCTTCAACTAGTTGGAACTGCTTGGTCATTCCCCCAAAGCAATTCAAAATATATTTTTATGGGCAGATGATGCTCTCTTAATCTTACATAAAGTATGAATAAAAGCATTTTAAGAAAACATTGACATTTTTTATTGATTTATACTTAATCTGAGTAAAGACAGTGTGTTTGCTATGCAAATGCAGCCTTGAGACAAGTCCCCTAGGTACTCCTCTTTCATAGCTCTAACCAGATTGCTGCCCCATTTCCCGTTTATGTGAAATTATGGCACAGCTGAGACCTAAAGGAGGAGAGGGGGCCAGCCCTGGCGGAACCTGAGGATGAGTGTTTGGGCAAAGGAAACAGTGTATACCCAGCACCTCTGGATTGGGGAGAGCTTGTTATATATTCTAGCAACTGAAAGGCCAGGGTGTGACTGAATGGTGGTGAAAAAAAAGGGAAATATGACAGCAGATGGCGAGGCAGGCAGGGTCTCCAGGTACTGTAGGCTATGGTGCAATTTGGATGCTACTCTACATAAAAGGGGTCACAAATAGACGGGTTATGTAGGAGAGTGACATAATTTAAATTTTGATAACATCACTTTAGCTGGGGTGTGGAGAATGGATGAGTGGGGCACCAGTAGAAGCAGAGAGACCTGTCAGGAAGCTGTGGTGTAGTATAGGGAGAGAGGATAATGGCTTGGAATATCATGGTAACTGTGGAGATGGAGTCATTGGTGGGTTCACCAGAGACATGTGGGAGGTGAAGGTAAGAGGAAGATTATGCCTACCTTATTGGATTGAACAAGCACAGTAGATTATTAAGATGTAGAAGACTAGTGATGGAGAGACAGATTTGGCGAGTGAGACCAAAAGTTCAGTTTAGTACTTTTGAGGTTTGGGAGCAAGATATCTAAGTGGAGAAATCAAGTGTGTAGTTAGGTAGAAGAGTTGTGAAAGATAATAAGTCAAGAACTCTTGATCTTTTTTGGGGGGTGGTGGGCTGCACCACATGGCTCACAGCATAGGATCTCAGTTCCCTGAACAGAGATTGAATCCAGGCCACAGCAGTGAAAGTGCCGAATTCCAACCTCTAGAAAGCCAGAGAACTCTCAAGAACACTTTGTCTTGATTAGAGCTATTAGTGATTATCAGTAAAATAAAAGTATACCACCCCCCCCCACACAAGTATGTTTATATTTCAACTGGTTGACATTTCATAAAAAAAGACCCAGGCTCACTCAAAATTTGCAACATGGCAACAGTTGTGATTTTACCATAAATTCATGGTATTGTGTGTCCTACAGCATCTAACCTATTCCTTGACTTTAGTGGGCTCAATAAGTGTTTTTGAATTAGTGAATGAAAAAAGTCATGCTAGTCCATGTTAGTCATTCTTGTAAAAGAGGTATAATGAGAATAATGATAATATTTTTTTAACTTTAGAATTTACAGAGTGCTTGTTATGGTCTGAATGCTTGTGTCCCCTCAAATTCATATGTTGAAATCCTAATCCCCAATATGATGGTATTTGGAGGTGGGGCCTTTGGGAGGCGATTAGGTCATAAGGGTGGAGCCCTTATGAATGGGATTAGTACCCTTATAAAAGACACCCCAGGGAGCTCCCTTGCCCTACTCCACAATGTGAGGACATAGTGATAAGGTGCTGACCCTGAACCAGGAAGAGGGCTCTCACCTAACCGTGAGGGCACCTTGATCTTGGACTACCAGCTTCCAGCATAGCCAGAAATAGGTTTCAGTTCTTAATAAGCCACCTTGTCTGTGATCTTTTGTTTTGCAGGCTGAATGAACTAAGACAGTGCCTTTATACCCCTTATGCCATTTTACATTTTTTGTATTAAACTTTGAATTTTAAGATAACTATAGATTCACATACAGTTGCAAGAAATAATACAAAGATTCAGTGTATCCTTTACCCAGTTTACCCTAATGGTTATATCTTGCAAAACTCTAATACAGTGTTACAACCAGGATAATGATATTGATATAGTCAAGGTACTGAAAACTTCCATCACCACAAGTATCAGTTATGTTGCTTTTTTACAGTATACCGGCTTTCCTCCCACCCCTGACTCCTCCTTAACTCCTATCAATCACTAGTCTGCTCCCCATTGCTATAATTTTGTAATTTCAAGGATGTTCAGTTCAGTTCAGTTCAGTCACTCAGTCGTATCCGACTCTTTGCGAACCCATGTTATATAAATAGAATTATATAGGATGCGACTTCTTGGATTTATATTCTTTCACTGGAGATTTATTCAGATTATTCTGTATATCAGTAATTCATTTCTTTTTGTTGTTTTTTAAATGTATAATTCAATGATTTTTAGTATAATTACACAGCTGTGCAGTCACCATCACAATACATTTTAGAACATTTTCATCACCTCCCAAAACAGACCTTGTACCCTTTAGCCATCATCCCCTTGTATAATCGGAAATATATTTGATCTTTGTCCCTGGATCCTGGCACAAAGCTCCCAACCGCCTTGGAATTTTCTGAGCAATAGGAATGCCTTTTGCCATTCATAAGGAGCCCCTTTCAACCATACCTGAGTTTATGTTAGTGAGGTGACTTTTGGAAGCGTGTTAGTTGCTTAGTCGTGTCCAATGCTTTTGCAACCCCTTGGACTGTAGCCTGCCAGGCTCCTCTGTCCATGGAATTCTCCAGAGAAGAATACTGGAGTGGGTAGCAATTCCCTTCTCCAGGTGATTGTCCTCACCCAGGAATCAAACCCAGGTCTCTTGTGTTGCAGGCAGATTCTTTACCATCTGAGCCACCACTTTTGGAAAACCCCTAAGTAACCTAAAGGTGGGGGCTGGTTGCCAAGAAACCAACCATGGTTAAGGAGTTGGGACTTTCAGCCCCACTCCCTGACCTCTGGGGAAGGGATGGGAGCTGGAAGATGGAGTTCAATCACTAAGAATCAATGATTTAATTAGTTATATCTATGTAATGAAGTCTCCATAAAACCCTGAAAGGTCAGGTTTTAGAGAACTTCTGTGTTGATGTGGGGAGATGGGTGTGTCTGAGAGCATGGAAGCTCCATGCATCTTTCCACATACCTGGCACTTAGCATCTCTTCCAATCTGTCCATTCCAGAGTTACATCCTTTTTACAATAAACCAGTAATCTAGTAAGTGAACTGATTTTCTTAGTTCTGTGAGTCCCTCAAGCAAATGAATTGAACCTGAGGAGGGGGTTGTGGGAACCTTCAACTTATAGTCAGTGGTTAGAAGCACAAGTAGCAATCTGGATTTGTGATGGGTATCTGAAGTGGGGTGGGAACAGTCTTGTGGGACTGAGCCCTTAACCCTGTGGGATCTGACACTCTCTCAAGGTAGATAGTGTCAGAATTGAGTTAAATTTGTAGGATACCCTGTCAGTATCCAGATCTTCCCTGTAGCTCAAATGGTAAAGAATCTGCTTGCAACACAGAAGACCCAGGTTCAATTGCAGGGTTGGGAAGATCCTCTGGAGAAGAGAATGGCAACCCACTCCAGTATTCTTGCCTGGAGGATCCCATGGACAGAGGAGCCTGGTGGGCTACAGTCCATGGGGTCACAAAGGGTTGGACACAACTGAGCTACTAACACTACTACTACTATCAGTATCTACTGAAAATTGGAAAATTGCGTGATGGTGTGAGAAAAAACACACATTCTGGACTCCTACCCCAGACCCTCCCAGCTGCAGGCATTCATTTAACCTATTTTTTGTCTCTATAGATTTATCTATTTGACATTTCATATGAATGGAGCCATATAATATGTGGTATTTTTGTGACTGGGTTCTTTCACTTAGAATCATTTTCAGGGCTCATCCATGTTACAGCATGTCTCAGTACCTCATTCCTTTTTACTTTCAGAATAATGTTCCATTGTATAGATGTACCTATGCTATTTTGCTTATCTAGTATTCATAAGTTGATGGATACTTAGATTACTTCCACTTTTGACTATTATGATGTATCAAGATGGTATTATTTTTTACATTATATACATGGTGAACATTTGTGTACAGGTTTTTGTGTAGACTTCTATTTTCACTTCTCTTGGGTATATACCTAGGAATAAGATTCCTAGGTCATACAGTAATGAACTGCCAACCAGTTTTACAATGTGACTGCACAATTCTACAATGTATGAGGCTTCCAGATTTCCCACAACTTTGTCAAAACTTTCTTGTTTGTTTTTTGATTATAGTTGTTCTGGCAAGTGTGAAGTAGCAGTAGCAGTATCTCAATGTAGTTTCGATTTGCATTTCCCTAATGACTAATGATTGGAGAAGGCAATGGCACTCCACTCCAGTACTCTTGCCTGGAAAATCCCATGGATGGAGGAGCCTGGTGGGCTGCAGTCCATGGGGTCGTGAAGAGTCGGACACGACTGAGCAACTTCACTTTCACTCTTCACTTTCATGCATTGGAGAAGGAAATGGCAACCCACTCCAGTGTTCTTGCCTGGAGAATCCCAGGGACAGGGGAGCCTGGTAGGACAGAGTTGGACACGACTGAAGTGATTTAGCAATGACTAATGATGGCCATCCCTGTGGCTCAGTCGGTAAATAATCTGTTTGGCCCCAAATATGGTATATATTGGCAGGTGTTTAACGTGCATTTGAAATATATATGTATTCTGCTGTGTTGGTTGGAATGATAAACATCAGTTTGGTTAAATTGGTCAATAGGTCAAATTGATATGACCCTCAGTCATACAGCCACAAGAAATAAACCCCAAGGTCACAAAGAATTTTTCCTGTTTATTTCTAAAAGTTTTATAGTTTTACAGCTCATATAACTCAACAGCAAAAACCCAGAAATCAAGAAAGAAATAAAAATATGCATAGAAACTAGTGAAAATGAAAACAACCCAAAACCTGTGGGACACTGTAAAAGCAGTACTAAGGGAAAGGTTCATAGCAATACAGGCTTACCTCAAGAAACAAGAAAAAAGTCAACTAAATAACCTAACTCTACACTTAAAGCAACTAGAAAAGGAAGAAATGAAGAACCCCAGGGCTAGTAGAAGGAAAGAAATCTTAAAAATTAGGGCAGAAATAAATGCAAAAGAAACAAAAGAGACCATAGCAAAAATCAACAAAGCCAAAAGCTGGTTCTTTGAGAAGATAAATAAAATCGACAAACCATTATCCAGACTTATCAAGAAACAAAGGGAGAAGAATCAAATCAACAAAATTAGAAATGAAAATGGAGAAATCACAACAACAATGAAGGAAACTATAAGCAAGGTGAAAAGACAGCCTTCAGAATGGGAGAAAATAATAGCGAACAAAGCAACTGACAAAGAATTAATCTCAAAATATACAAGCAACTCCTGCAGCTCAATTCCAGAAAAATAAAAGACCCAATCAAAAAATGGGCCAAAGAACTAAACAGATATTTCTCCAAAGAAGACATACAGATGGCTAACAAACATGTGAAAAAATGCTCAATATCACTCATTATCAGAGAAATGCAAATCAAAACCACAATGAGGTACCATTTCATGCCAGTCAGAATGGCTGCTATCCAAAAGCCTACAAACAATAAATGCTGGAGAGGGTGTGGAGAAAAGGGAACCCTCTTACACTGTTGGTGGGAATGCAAACTATTACAGCCACTATGGAGAACAGTGTGGAAATTCCTTGAAAAACTGGAGCTAGAACTACCATATGACCCAGCAATCCCACTGCTGGGGATACACACTGAGGAAAGCAGAATTGAAAGAGACATGTGTACCTCAATGTTCATCGCAGCACTGTTTATAATAGCCAGGACATGGAAGCAACCTAGATGCCCATCAGCAGATGAATGGATAAGAAAGCTGTGGTACATATACACAATGGAGTATTACTCAGCCATTAAAAAGAATACGTTTGAATCAGTTCTAATGAGGTGGATGAAACTGGAGCCTGTTATACAGAGTGAAGTAAGTCAGAGAAACACCAATACAGTATACTAACGCATATATATGGAATTTAGAAAGATGGTAACGATGACCCTATATGTGAGACAACGAAAGAGACACAGATGTATAGAACAGACTTTTGGACTCTGTAGGAGAAGGTGAGGGTGGAATGATTTGAGAGAATATCATTGAAACATGTATAATATCATATGTGAAACAGATTGCTAGTCCAGGTTCGATGCATGAGACAAGGTGCTCAGGGCTGGTGCACTGGGATGACCCTGAGGGATGGGATGGGGAGGGAGATGGGAGCGGGGTTCAGGATGGGGAACATGTACACCCGTGGCAGATTCATGTCAATGTATGGCAAAACCACTACAATATTGTAAAGTAATTAGCCTCAAATTAAATAAATTTTAAAAAAGAAAAAACCCAGACAACCTGATTTAAAAATAGGGAAAAGAACTGAATAGGCATTTTTCCAAAGAAGACATATAGATGGCCAACAGGCACATGAAAAGATATTGAATATCACTAATCATCAGAGAAATGCAAATCAGAACCACAAAGAGATATCACCTCACATCTGTCAGAATGGTGATTATCAAAAAGACCACAAGTAATAAATGTTGGCGAGGATGTAGAGAAAAAGGGACCCTCATATACTGTTGGTATGAATGTAAATTGGTGCACCAGCTGTGGAAAGCAGTATGAAGATTTCTCAAAAAACTAAAACTAGAACTGCCATGTGATCCAGCAATTCCACTCTTGGGTATATATCTGAAAAAACCAAAAACACTAATTTGAAATGATACATGAACCCCAATATTCACAGCAGCATTATTTAAAATTGCCAAATATGGAAGCAACCTCAGTGTCCATCAAAACACGAATAGATAAAGAAGATGTGATACACACACACACACACGCACACGCACGCACGTGCATGCACACACACACTGGAATACTACTCAGCCATAAAAAAGAATGAAATTCTACTATATGCAACAACATGAATGGATTTGGAAGGTATTATGCTAAATGAAATAAATCAGACAGAGAAAGACAGATACTCAATAACATTACTTATATGTGAAATCTAAAAATATATAAAACAAACTAGTGAATATAACAAAAAAGAAACAGACTCATAGATATAGAAATCAAACTAATGGTTACCAGTGGAGGAGGAAGTGGGGGGCAAGATAGGGGTAGGGGAGTAAGAGGTAGAAGCTACCATATATAAAATAAATAAGCTACAAGAATATATTGTACAACATAGAGAATATAGTCAATATTTCATAACTATAAATGGAATATAACCTTTAAAATTATAAATCAGTGTGTTGTACACCTGAAACATATGATATTATTTATCAACTATACCTCAATAAAAAATAAAAGTTTCATGACTATAGCTTTTATTTTAGCTCACCCATTTTGACTTCATTTTTTAAATGTATGGTGTAGATAAGGGCCTAAAATTATCTTCTTGCTTATGAATCTCTAATTGTCCTAGCACTATTTGTTGAAAAAAACTGTCATTTCCACATTGAATTGCTTTGACACCTTGGTCAGAAATATATAGACCATTATATAAGGGTTCATTTATGGACTCTTCATTCTGTTCCATTGATCTATATTTCTATCTTTATGATATTATCATACTGTCAATAACTGTGACTTTATAGCAAGTTTTGAAATATGGAAATTGTTTTGGCTATACTGGATCCTTTACATTTTCATATACATTTCAGGGTAAGCATATTAATTTCCAAAAAAATAAAAAAGCCTGGTGGACTTTTTTAGGGGTTTTGTTTTGGCCACACCTAGCGGACATGACTGAAGTGACTTAGCAGCAGCAGCAGCAGCAGTGGCATACAGGATCTTAGTTCCCCAACCAGGGATTGAACCCACTACCACGCCCCCTGCAGTAGAAGCATTGAGTCTTAACCACTGGACCACCAGGGAAGTCCTGGACTTTTTATAGGGATTTCATTTTATTGATTTCAATTTATAGATCAATTTGGTAGGAATTGCCATCTTTCATGACATGGAATGTCTCTTAATTTATGTAGATCTTCAACTTCTCTCAACAATATTTTTTATAGTTTTTTGTGTAAATTTATTTCTAAATATTTTATTCTTTTTGATGCTTTTGTGAATAGAATTATCTTTCTTTTTTATTTTCACATTTTCATTGCTTGTGTATAGAATTGCAATTCATTTTTTTTTTTTAGTTTTTATCTCAATCCTTACTGAACTCATTAGTCTCATAGGTTTTTTCTTTCATTCAACTTTTTATAGTAATGATTGTTATCTGCCAAAAAAGCCACTTTTACTTCTTCCTTTCCAATCTGGATTCTTTTTATTTCTTTTTCCTTGATTGATTACCCTGGCTTAGAATCTCCAATACGGTATTTAATGTAAGTGACAGGAATGGGCGTCCTCGACTTGTTTCTAATCTTAGAGAGCATTCGCTCTTTCATTGTTGATGCTAAGATGATGTTATGATGTGAGCTATAGACTTTTCTCATCTCCTTTATCAGTTTGACAGATTTACTTCCTATTCTTTGTCGATTTTTTAAAAGAATTGTGGTAAACTATACATAAGATAGAATTTACCATTTTAACCATTTTTAAGTGCATGTATGGATGTGAGAGTAAAGAAAGCTGAGCACTGAAGAATTGATGCTTTTGAACTGTGGTGTTGGAGAAGATTCTTGATAGTCCCTTGGACTGCAAGGAGATCAAACCAGTCTATCCTAAAGGAAATCAGTCCTGAATATTCATTGGAAGGACTGATGCTGAAGCTGAAACTTCAATACTTTGGCCACCTGATAAGAAGAACTGACTCACTGGAAAAACCCTGATGCTGGGAAAGATTGAAGGCAGGTGGAGAAGGGGACGATAGAGGATGAGATGGTTGGATGGCATCACTGACTCGGTGGACATGAGTTTGAGCCAACTCTGGGAGATGGTGAAGGACAGGGAAGCCTGGCGTGCTGCAGTCCATGGGGTCATAAAGAGTTGGACATGACTGACTGACTGAACTGAACTGAGAGTGTATACTTCACTGGCATTAAGTACATTCACACTGTCATACAGTCATCATCACCATCTGTCTCCAGAACTTTTTTCTCTTCCCAAACTGAAACTCTGTAACTCCCCACTTACCCTCCCCAAGCCCCTGACAACCACTATTCTATTGATAGTTTCTGTCTCTGGACGTTGATTACTCTAGGTCCCTCATATAAGTGGAATAATTTATGTGCCCTTTTGTGACTGGCTATTTCACTTAGCATAGTATCTTCAAAATTAATTCATATTGTAGCATGTGTCAGGATTTCCTTCCTTTATAAGACCGAATCATATTCCATTGTGTGTATATAGCACGTTTTATTTATCCATTCATCTGTTGATGTATATACTTGGTTTGCTTGCCCCCTGTCAGTTCATTCAGGATGCTGTAACAAAATACCACAGACTAGGTAGCTTATAAACAACAGACATTTCTTTCTCACGTTTCTGGAGGCTAGAGGTCCAACATCAAGGTGCCAGTATGTCCAGGTAAAGGCCCTCTTCCTGGTGATAACTGGCACCTTTTCTCTGGGTCCTCATATAGTGGAAGGAACTAAGGATCACTGTGGGATCTCTTTTATAAAAGCACTTTTATAAAGCACTCATGAGGGCTCCACCTTCATGAACTAATCATCTCCCAAAGATTCATCTACTAATAAATTAATATGAATGGGGGAGGCGATGGACACAGCCATTTAGACCACAGCACCACCTTTTGGCTATTGTGAATAATGCTTGAATATGGATGTACAAGTATCTGTTGGAATCCTTGCTTTCAATTCTTCTGGATATATACACAGAGGTGGAATTGCTGGATTGTATGGGAAACCTACGTTTTTTTGAGGAACTGCCATATCATTTTTTTTGAGGAACTGCCATATCATTTTGTTTAGGAACTGCCATATCATTTTTCATAGCAGCTGCACCAGTTTACATTCCCACCAGCAATGACATAGGTTCTAATTTCTCTAAATCCTTGCCAACACTCTATTTTCTTTTCCTTCCTTCCCTCCTCTTCCTCCTTCCCTCCCTCCCTCTCTTCTTTTCTTCTTCTCCTGCTTCCTCTGACCTTCTTCTTCTTCTCTCTCTCTCTCTTTCCCCTTTTCTTTTTCTCCTAAGTGCCATCCCAGTCAGTATCACATTGTTCTGTGCGTGGGTCTTCATTTATAAAGGTGACTGAATGGTGGCACGGAGAGAACAATGCCATTGAAGGAAAAGTTTGATATTACTCACAGTTCCCCTAGAAACAAGAAACAATAGTCCTCTGCCTTAATCATCCAAGGGCTGGATACTAAGCAACTAGAAATCACCCCTACAGTTTAGGACCCACCAAAATTATTCATACTAGCCAATCGGAAACTGTTTTCCCTGCCCTGTCTTGCCTTTCCCTCAGAAATCGCAATAAAGGCTGTGACCGAAGTCTATCCCTTCCTCAATACTCAGTCACCTTTATAAATTAAGACTTGGGCAGAGAACCATTGGTGCAGTGTGCAAGATGACTCAGCGTTCATTGGAGGGGGATTGCCTCTAGACTGCTCTTGGTTTACTAAGTGGATTTACCAAACAAAGAGTATTTCCCAGATGGCGCTAGTGGTAAAGAATCTGCCTGCAGTGCAGGAGATGCAAGAGACAAGGGTTTGATCCCTGGGTCGGGAAGATCCCCTGGCGAAGGGAATGGCAACTCACCCTGGTATTCTTGACTGGAGAACCCCATGTACAGAGGAGCCTGGCAGGCTACCATCCATGGGGTCACAAAGAGTCAGACACAGCTGAGCATATACACACTGAGTACTGTCTGGGAGGGCATGGCTGACTGTTGGCACACTGGCACTCTGGCTGCCACTGCTTCATGCCATATGGGCTGTATGCTGCCATGACCCACCAACTAAATCTAAGAGGACCTCAAAGGCCTCTACGGTACTCCTCACTTAGTTTCAGGTGCTGAAGTTTCCACTGGTTGTTGGAAAAATTCCATATTTGTCATCTCACCTTGGACAGCTGGGTCCACTGAGTCAAACCTGGTTTCCCTGGTTTGACATACCTAAGTCCTGGGCAGTGGCATTGGGGGTGATTAGGATGACTGGCTAATTTAGAAGATCCAGCTCCCTGCCCAAGGGAGTGAAGAAAGGCTTCCTCTGATAAGACCATGTTGGGTGTCACTCTGATCCATTGACCCAACAGGGCTGAAGTCAGCAGTGGGCTGATGTCTTCCCTCCCAATAAGTGAGTAGACACTAGGCGTTGGTCCCTGGTACACTTTACAGATGTACTGGCAGTACAGCTCAGGGTTCCTTTTCACAGCAAACCATGGTATATGTGTATAGTCGCTTCAGTTGTGTTCGACTCTTTGCAACCCTAGGGACCCTAGCCCACCAATCTCCTCTGTCCATGGTGATTCTCCAGGTAAGAGTACTGCAGTTGGTTGCCATGCCCTCCTCTAGAGGATCTTCCCAACCCAGGGATTGAACCCACGTCTCTTACGTCTCCTGCATTGGCCGGCAGGTTCTTTACCACTAGCATGCCTGGGAAGCCCCAAACCTTAAAGTTCATTTCAAAGGCAAATCCTTTTGTTATTGTTTGCTTTGCTGCTGTCATATTTGTGCTTCAACTAAGAGGGATGTGAGAAATCCATCCTTGGAGATGTTTGATTTAAAAAAGGGGATATGAAGGAAAAGGGGCACTTTAATTCCACTCCCTATAAAACACGTGAGGAGGAGATGGTAAATGTCCAGGTCCATGTGATATGCTGAATCTCCTCTTTAAAACAAAACCACCACAAAACAAAACACTGAAAAGATAAAGCCGAGGTCACCATTGCTGTCCTAGATGTCACCCCTTTGAGGTGGGGTAGCCTAGAAAGGCCACTACTCACAGCAGAGGCTACTGGGGATCACCAAGAGCTTATCAGGTAAATGTCCAGAAGAGAAAAAAGAAGGGGAGAAGTTTAGCTGCCTATAAATTCTACAGACCATTCTAAAAAAAAAAAAAAAAGTCCAGTGGGGATAGGGGTGGTCCCAGGGAGTGGTTGCTTAAATACAAGGGGTCCCCTTTTTCTCCCCTCTTTCTTTCTTCTCAGTTGGAAACAAAAACTAGACTGTAGCTTTGTTTAGGTGGCAACAAGCCTAAAACAGAAGAGAGAAAAAAGATAAAGATAAAAGACTGCTGCTTTAGGTGGCTACAATCCTGAGGGAAAATAAAGGGGAACTTTAAACCTTATGTACTGAGCAAATGCCAGTTCTAACAAGGATAATGTTAGTCCTAGATTACTTATTGATTTTGAAACAAATCCCTAGCTAGACACAGGAGGAGAAAATAGAAGGTAATTAAATTAGGTAAACATAATATTTTAATATCAATATATAATATATGAATTGTAGATATATAAAATATATAGCTAAATTAAAACCAAATCCCACAATTTGATCCAATTGGAAATTTGAAATTTATATGTTAAAGAATTTATGTAGCAAAATGATAGAAACAATGCTGATCGGCTTTTGTGCCTCTATAGCCTTGGTTCTAAATTAAGTTTAACATTTGCTAAAATACATCAACTGGCAAGAACTTTTATGAACTTAATTCAGATGGGGCTTAAATTACAGTTGTGCCTGGGGATTCCAGTAAATTTACATATTGTGTCCCCTAAAAATCTAAAGAAGGTAACTAAATATAAAATGAAGAAAAAATGGGTATACCTCACTCTAATTGTAGCGTTGGCTAAATTTCCAGTCACATACCTATTGCCCTAAAATATTCTATATTGGGCATAGATGCTCGATGCAACATAATAAATTTAAACTTAAGTTGTCTTTGTGAACTTACAATTTGGCTTAATAAAATGGGACCCATGGACCCCCAGATAAAATAACTTGGTTCAATATAAGTTAAAACAAGAACTCAAAGATTAAAACCTATTATTTAAACTTATTAATGAGAAAAGCTGATTAATAAAGGAGTGGTTATCCCCATTTCTTCTCCCTTTGATAGCCCAATTTTGCCCATTCTTAAATCTAAAAAAAAAAAAAAACAAGAGGGGATGTATCTCAAGGTGGATTATCACTACCTTTATGCTGTGGGCCCCTCCACCAAGGACCCCATACAAGTTATCCAATATTATCAAAATCACTGATTCTATTCATTTGACAACTGGGAAATACTTTTAAAAAATATTTGCTTTAGCTCTGGCTACCATTTTCTGTCCAGTGCCCATTCAACAGCCTCTGAGTGGTCATTTGCCTTTACCCTAAAGGGACATTATACATCTTCTCCAGCCTACCCATGGGGCACCTCAGAAGCTTTGCCATGACACGCAGTCTTTACAGACAAGATCTTAACTACATCCACCTTTCTCCAGGAGCACAGGTATGGCATCCCATTGATAACATGCTCCCCCAGAGTAATTCGGGCTTCCCTGGTGGCTCAGAGGTTAAAGCGTCTGCCTTCAACGTGGGAGACCTGGGTTCGATCCCTGGGTCAGGAAGATCCCCTGGAGAAGGAAATGGCAACCCACTCCAGTATTCTTGCCTGGAGAATCCCATGGACATAGGAGCCTGATAGGCTACAGTCCACAGGGTCGCAAAGAGTCGGACACGACTGAGCAACTTCACCTTCACCTTCCAGAGTAATTCATTAGACACACTCATTAAGGACATACAAATCCAAATATAAATTTAGCCCTTCTTGGGTTCTAATGACAACATATATCTCATTTATAAATTTTACTCCCAAATGAAAATCAACAGATACTCCTGTTAATGCCCCCCTGCAAGTGCCTTCACTAAAGGGACTTTGGCAACCTCTTCTAATACCTCCCATCATCTCTGCACAACTTGTTTTTTGAGGGGATATGATGTCTTAGTTCCCTTACCACGGATGGAACCCAAGCCCCCCTGCAGTGGAAGTGCAGAGTCTTAACCACTGGACCACCAAGGAAGTCCTGTCTGTACCATTTCTGATGGTCATAGGTGGCCCAAGGGTTTCTGGTGCAATATATGTGCGTGAAACTTTTTCAGTTGTGTCCGACTCTTTCCAACCCTATGGACGGTAGCATGCCAGCCTCTTCTGGCCATGGGATTCTCCAGGCAAGAATACTGGAGTGGGTTGCCATGCCCACCTCCAGGGGATCTTCCCAACCCAGGGATTGGACTCACATCTCATGTCTCCTACATTGGCAGGCATTACCACTAGCGCCACCTGGGAAGCCCTCTACTGCAATATACTGCCCCTGAAAAAAAGTGCCTGGCTGCTGCTGGCTTCAGTCGTGTCCGACTCTGTGCGACCCCATAGACAGCAGCCCACCAGGCTCCCCCTGTCCCTGGGATTTTCCAGGCAAGAACACTGGAGTGGGTTGCCATTTCCTTCTCCAATGCATGAAAGTGAAAAGGGAAAGTGAAGTCACTCAGTTGTGTCCAACTCTTAGCGACTCCATGGACTGCAGCCTACCAGGCTCCTCTGTCCATGGGATTTTGCAGGCAAGAGTACTGCCCCTGAAAAAAAGTGCCTGGCTACCTACTGGGATTTTCTAAAAACAGGTTCTCACAGATCTGGAGCCTGTGACCCTCCATACTCAGTAGCTCATTATGCTTTGAGTTGTGGAAACAGCACCCCACCAACTCAGCACAGCTATGGGGGCCTTCTTAATCAAGACGCCACCGCACCTGGGCCCTGTGACGTGTTCTACTTGCAGGAGGGGATGGCTTCCTCTGTGCTCAGTCCCTTGCCAGATTCCAGGGTGCTAGAGGAAGTCACCCCTCCCCCAGGCCCTTGGCTACCTGGGAAACCCCTTGGGATTAACTGTATAAGCAACAATAGACTATGAAAATAGCCTTGCTAACCATCCTACAAGATGGAGCTCAATGGAATGTTGCTGTTTTCCATCCCTTAACCAGGGTGGCCCTAAAAAAGGACAGGACTCCCTAAACCACACACTTGGCCAAACTTCAGGCAGCCATTTTAGCACTGCATGCCCTGGCTAGCAAATAGTTCCATCTTTAAATTTATTATAAACTGGTGGGCATTGTCTAAAGATCATCTCTGTCACGTTAAAGAACTCTGGAAAATCTTGCCTCACAGATACCCTAAATATAAAATCACATGTTTCTCTATATATTCAGTTCAATTCAGTTCAATTGCTCAGTGGTGTCTGACTCTTTGTGACCCCTTGGAGAAGGCAATGGCACCCCACTCCAGTACTCTTGCCTGGAAATCCCATGGATGGAAGAGCCTTGTAGGCTGCTGTCTATGGGGTCGCAAAGAGTTGGATACGACTGAGCGACTTCACTTTCACTTTTCACTTTCATGCACTGGAGAAGGAAATGGCAACTCACTCCAGTGTTCTTGCCTGGAGAATCCTAGGGACGGGGGAGCCTGGTGGGCTGCCGTCTATGGGGTCACACAGAGTCGGACACGACTGAAGTGACTTAGCAGCAGTAGCAGCAGGACTGCAGCACACCAGGCCTCCCTGTCCATCACCAACTCCTGGAGTTTATTCAAACTCATGTCCATTGAGTCTGTGATGCCATCTAACCATCTCATCTTCTGTTGTCCCTTCTCCTCCTGCCTTCAATCTTTCCCAACATCAGGGTCTTTTCAAATGAGTCAGCTTTTCTCATCAGGTGGCCAAAGTATTGGAGTTTCAGCTTCAGCATCAGTCTTTCCAATGAACACTCAGGACTGATCTCCTTTAGGATAGACTGGTTGGATCTCCTTGCAGTCCAAGGGACTCTCAAGAATCTTCTCTAACACCACAGTTCAAAAGCATCAATTCTTCAGTGCTCAGCCTTCTTTATAGTCCAACTCTCACATCCATGCATGACTACTGGAAAAACCACAGCTTTGACTAGATGGACCTTTGTTGACAAAGTAATGTTTCTGCTTTTTAATATGCTGTATAGTTTGGTCATAACTTTCCTTCCAAGGTCACAATATAAGGCTTTGCCAAGAGCTCAGTACTCATTATCAACACTATTAATAGTAACCAAGGCACACATTTCACTACTCAAAATGCACAATGTTGGGCTCTTGGGAAAAACAATAGAAATTTCACGTCCCTCCTGCAAAGAGTCAGACATGACTGAGTGACTAAGCACACACACACACATATATCATGTACTCTATTTAAATTACACTGTTCACTCTTCTCTAAATATGATATACATTTCCATTCTTCTGTGTTATTGATCGTGTCTCACAAATATGTAAAAATATCAAATATGCACAGCTTTCTTAAGTGAAAGTATTAGTTGCTCATGCATGTCCAACTCTTTGTGACCCCATGGACTGCACCCTGCCAGGCTCCTCTGTCCATGGGATTCTCCAGGCAAGAATACTGGAGTGGGTTGCCATGCCCTTCTCCAGGGAATCTTCTCAATCTAGGGATTGAACCCAGGTCTTCTGCATCTTCCTGCATTGGCAGGAGGATTCTTTACTACTGCACCACCTGGGAAGCCCACCCTTTAAGATATTTGAATGTTAAACTAACTGGACATTCCTGGGGAAAAAAATCTCATTTAGTCATGATGTAAAATACTCCTGATATATTGCTGTGCTTAGTTGATCAGTCATGTCCAACTCTTTGTGACCTATTGTACTGTAGCCTGCCAGGCTCCTCTGCCCATGGAATTCTTCAGGCAAGAAAACTGGAGTGGGTTGGCGTGCCCTCCTCCAGGGGAATCTTCCCAACCCAGGGATCGAACCCAGGTCTCCCATATCACAGGTGGATTCTTTACCCTGAGCCACCAGGGAATTTGGTTTAATTTTCAAAGGCATTTTCGTCTCTATTCCTGAGGGATATTGATGTATAGTTTTCCTTTCTTATGCTATCTTTGTCTGACTTTAGTGTGACTTAATATTGGGCTTGTAGAGGGAGTTGGGAAGTGTTCTTTCCTTTTATACTTTCTAGAATATGGTTATTATTTATCCTTTAAATGTTTGATAGAATTCACTAGTGGACTCATCTGGCTCTTGGGTTTTTCGTGTGGAAAGAATTTAAATTACAAATTTAATTCCTTTACTTATTACAATCTTTCAGATTTTCTATTTTTTCTTGAGTCAGTTTTGGTAGATTAGGTCTTTCCAGGAATTTGTCCATTTTATCTAAGGTATCTAATTTGCCAGTATAAAGTAGTTAAACAATATTCTCTTATAAACTTAAAAAATTTTATTTACTTATTTATCTATTTTTGGTTGCACTGGGTCTTTGTTGCTGCGTGTGAGCTTTCTTTAATGGTGGTGAGTAGGAGGCTACTCTTCATTGAGGGGCACGGGCTTCAGCACTTACAGCATGTGAACTCAATAGTTGTAGTGCAGAGGCCCAGATGCTCTGCGGCATGTGGAATCTTCCTAGACCAGGGATTGAACCTGTGTCCCCTGCATTGGCAGGCAGACGCCTATCCACTGTACCACCAGGAATGTCCATCTTATAAACTGTTTATTGCTGTAGAGTCAGTTGTGATGTCTGCTTCTTCCTTCTTGATTTTAGGAAGTTAAGTCTTTTTGTCTTCGTTGTCTATCTAGCTAAATGTGTATCAACTCTGTTGGTCTCAAAGAACTAACTTTTGTTTTCATTAATTTCTCTCTACTGTTTTTCCAATTTCTATTTTATTGATTTCTGCTGGAATTTTATTATTCCTATCTTTTAAGAAGCATATTCATATATTCTTATTATTTTTTGGCTGTGCTGAGTCTTTGTTACAGTGTGCGAATCCTCTCCAGTTGCAGTGCATGGGCTTCTCACTGCAGTGGTCTCTCTTGCTGTGGAGCACAGGCTCCAGGGTGCCTGACGTCAGTTCTTGCCACACATGAGCTCAGCAGTTGCAGTCTGTGGACTCTAGAGCATGGGCTCAGCCCCATTGCCCTGTGGCATGTGGGATCTCCCCGGATCAGAAATTGAACCGGTATCCCCTGCATTACAAGGCAGACTCAACCATTTGACCACCAGGGAAGCCCCTATCATTCCTATCTATGCTGTGGAAAATTCTTCACAACAAACTGTGGAAAATTCTTCAAGAAATGGGAATATCAGACCACCTGACCTGCCTCTTGAGAAACCTATATGCAGGTCAGGAAGCAACAGTTAGAACTGGACATGGAACAACAGACTGGTTCCAAATGGGAAAAGGAGAACGTCAAGGCTGTATATTATCACCCTGCTTATTTAACTTCTATGCAGAGTACATCATGAGAAACACTGGGCTGGAAGAAGCACAAGGTGGAATCAAGATTGCTGGGAGAAATATCAATAACCTCAGATATGCAGATGACACCACCTTTATGGCAGAAGGTGAAGAGGAACTAAAAAGCTTCTTGATGAAAGTGAAAGAGGAGAGTGAAAAAGTTGGCTTAAAGCTCAACATTCAGAAAACGAAGATCATGGCATCCGGTCCCATCACTTCATGGGAAATAGATGGGGAAACAGTGGAAACAGTGTCAGACTTTATTTTTTGGGGCTCCAAAATCACTGCAGATGGTGATTGCAGCCATGAAATTAAAAGACACTTACTTCTTGGAAGGAAAGTTATGACCAACCTAGATAGCATATTAAAAAGCAGAGGCATTACTTTGCCAACAAAGGTCCGTCTAGTCAAGGCTATGGTTTTTCCAGTGGTCATGTGTGGATGTGAGGGTTGGACTGTGAAGAAAGCTGAGTGCCGAAGAATTGATACTTTTGAACTGTGGTGTTGGAGAAGACTCTTGAGAGTCCCTTGGACTGCAAGGAGATCCAACCAGTCCATTCTAAAGGAAGTCGGTCCTGGGTGTTCGTTGGAAGGACTGATGCTAAAGCTGAAACTCTAATACTTTGGCCACCTCATGCGAAGAGTTGACTCATTGGAAAAGACCCTGATGCTGGGAGGAATTGGGGGCAGGGGGAGAAGGGGATGACAGAAGATGAGATGGCTGGATGGCATCACCGACTCAATGGACATGAGTTTGAGTAAACTCTGGGAGTTGGTGATGGACAGGAAAGTCTGGCGTGCTGTGATTCATGGGGTCGCAAAGAGTTGGAAACGACTGAGCGACCGAACTAAACTGAACTGATGCTTGCCTTATGTTTAGTTTGCTCTACTTTTTCTATATTCTTAAGGTGAAAACTTAGCCATTTTAGTTTCCATTGTTTACTCTACTTGTTGAATTATTTTTTAGTGGTTGCTCTGGGCTTCCCTGTGGCTCAGCTGGTAAAGAATCTGCCTGCAATGTGGGAGACCTCGGTTCAATCCCTGGGTTGAGAAGATCCCCTGGAGAAGGGAAAGGCTACCTGCTCCAGTATTCTGGCCTGGAGAATTCCATGGACTGTATAGTCCATGGGATCTCAAAGAGAGTAGGACACGACTGAATGACTTTCACTGAGGATTGCAGTGAAGTGAAGTGAAGTCGCTCAGTCGTGTCCAACTCTTTGTGACCCCATGGACTGTAGCCTGCCAGGCTCCTCTGTCCATGGGATTTTCCAGGCAATAGTCCTGGAGTGGATTGCCATTTCCTTCTCCAGGGGATCTTCCCAACCCAGGGATCGAATCTGGGTCTCCCGCATTGTAGACAGACACTTTACCATCTGAGCCACCAGGGAAAAGGATTGCAGTAGATATCTTAAAACAATATACTTCACATTGATGGTAATTTATTTCTCGTAGTGTATTGAAACTTTGCTCTAACATTGCTCCCTTTCCTCTGCCCTCCTTTGTGCTATTATTGTCATATACACTACATCTTATATATTCTCAACACTATTTTTTTAGACCCTAACCTGGCCACCTTCACCCCCCACAGCTAAACTCAGGCCCCTGGCTCTCCCTGCCACTAATTCCTGAACAATGTTTTAATAATATTGTTTCATGCAGATATCTTTTAAATCAGTTTTGAGAAGGAAATAAAAATATATTTGTATTTTGTTTTGTAATTAACATTGAAGTGAAAGTCCATGGCGTTCTCCAGGCCAGAATACTGGAGTGCATAGCCTTTCCCTTCTCCAGGGGATCTTCCCAACCCAGGGATCGAACCCAGGTCTCCTGCTTTGCAGGTTGATTCTTTACTGGCTGAGCCACAAGGGAAACCCTAATTAACATTGCTTATGCTTAGTCACTTCAGTTGTGTCCGACTCTCTGCGACCCCATGGACCATGGCCTGCCAGGCTCCTCTGTCCATGGGATTCTCCAGGCAAGAATCCTGGAGTGGGTTGCCATTTGTTGCTCTATTTCTTTGTGGGGACTCCAGTTATAATTCCTCTTCAGCCTGATCAAGCAAGTCTGACAGCAATTTGTTTTCTTAGGCTTTTTTTTTTCCCCCCCTGAGACTGTCTTTGTTTGTGGGGCTTTTTGATATTTAAGGGTTATTTTTCTGCATATAGAATTATTTTTTAAATAGCAGAATTATTGAGACATCAATCATATTACATATGATTAACCCATTTAAATTGTACAGTTCAATGGTTTTTAGCAGTATATTCACAGAGTTGTGCAGTCATCACCATCATCAATTTTAGAAATTTTCATCATTCAAGAGAGAAACCCTGTACCCTTTGCAGTCACTCTTCATCCTCTCAATGATTCTACCAGCCCCAGGCAACAGCTCATCTCCTTTCTGTCTTTATGGATTTGCCTCTTCTGGACATTTTATATAAATGGAATTATGCAATGTGTGGTGTTTTTTGTGACTGGCTTCTTTCACTTAAGATATTGCTTTCAAGGTTTGTCCATGTCATAGCAGATACCAGTACTTCATTTCTTTCTACTGTTGAATGATATTCCATTGTTTGACTATACTACATTTTGTTTATCCAATCATTAATTAGTAGACATTTGAGATGTTTCCACTTTTTGGCTATTATAAATAATACTGCTATAAACATTTGTGGACAAGTTTTTATATGGTCATAATTTTTTCTCTTGGCTGTATACATAGGAGTGGAATTGCCTGGTCATGTGTTAACTCTATGTTTAACCTTGTGAAGAATTGCCAGACTGTTTTCTAAAGTGGCCGTAACATTTTCCATCCCCACCAGCAATGTATAAGGGCTCCCATTTCTCCATATCATCACCAAGACAATTATTACCTATCTTTTTGATTATAGCAATATTTGTTTTATAAATGGTATTTCTTTTTTTAATATAAATTTATTTATTTTAATTAGAGGTTAATTACTTACAGCAAAAGAGACACAGATGTATAAATGGTATTTCTTGATATTCTGTGATACATTTAGATATTTTAGATTTTGAAATATATTAAATATTGTTTTACTGATTTTTTGCTTAATGAATTCTGAGCTTAAATACTGATATTAATACACATTTCAGTGTTAAGCCAAAAGGGAGCCCAAATTTTCATTTTTGCTCTGATTATTATTGCTATTTTTAATTTAAATATAGTTGACTTACCACATTATATTAGTTTCAGGTGTAGAACACCATGATTCAATATTTTCATAGATTATACTCCCTTTTGTATTTATTACACAATAATGGCTTTAATTCCCAGTACTGTACAGTATATCCTTGTTGCCTATCTATTTTATGCATAGTAGTTTGTATCTCTTAATCCCATTCCCCTATATTGGCCCCTGCTCTAAGTATTGCAGTAAATAACTGCATTTTCTCAAAAAACCTCACGTGGAAAATTATCTTCAGAAATTAGAACTAGATCAAACTTTTCCTTTGCTTGTATATTCCTTCTACAGAAAAGAGAGAGAGAGCTGTTTAACTTGTTCCTTCTTTGTACTGGCTACTAGAAACCTTAAAACGAGAGTTTTTCTCAATCTTGAATTCTTGCAAAACTTTAATTTTCATCTTTTGTCTTATGGGTGTCATTTTTAATTAATTAATTAATTTATTTATTTTCCCGCATATATTTTATTTTATTTTTTTTAATTAATTTTTTTATAATTTTAAAATCTTTAATTCTTACATGCGTTCCCAAACATGAACCCCCCTCCCACCTCCCTCCCCATAACATCTCTCTGGGTCATCCCCATGCACCAGCCCCAAGCATGCTGTATCCTGCGTCAGACATAGACTGGTGATTCAATTCTTACATGATAATATACATGTTAGAATGCCATTCTCCCAAATCATCCCACCCTCTCCCTCTCCCTCTGAGTCCAAAAGTCCGTTATACACATCTGTGTCTCCTTTGCTGTCCTGCATACAGGGTCGTCATTGCCATCTTTCTAAATTCCATATATATGTGTTAGTATACTGTATTGGTGTTTTTCTTTCTGGCTTACTTCACTCTGTATAATCGGCTCCAGTTTCATCCATCTCATCAAAACTGATTCAAATGAATTCTTTTTAACGGCTGAGTAATACTCCATTGTGTATATGTACCACAGCTTTCTTATCCATTCATCTGCTGATGGACATCTAGGTTGTTTCCATGTCCTGGCTATTATAAACAGTGCTGCGATGAACATTGGGGTACATGTGTCTCTTTCAATTCTGGTTTCCTCGGTGTGATACCTCTAAATTTAGCAAAAGCTAACTCATTTTTTTTAAAGTGGTAAAGAAGTTACAAATAAGTAAATAAATAATTGTTTACTAAATTTCCTTGACCTGCACAGCAATTACAAGGCAGTAGTTGGAGTAAATATTCCCTCCCAATTCTATAAATGATGAAAACGAGTCAATGAAAAGTGATCTACTCAACGTAAAAGCTTAGAAGTGGCAAAACTTCTAACTTCTGATACCAGAACACAGATCTGAGAGAGTCTTCCATTTCAGTTCTTTATATTATCCCACGAACATCTCATCACTCTGGTTAAGACACAGACACTCTGGTTAAGACAGAGACTTAAAAAAAAAAGATAATTTGTCACATTTGAAAGTATTTCAACATAGCTCTTGCAGAGCTAACACTTAAATGTGATAGAGTCCCCATGATAATATGGTCTACTAATACAACCATCACAATGATGAGATAATTTTAAATGTTCCTCAATCTAATCCCTACAATGGCCTACCTCCTTCTGTATATTACTAGAAACAAGCTTGATTTTTTTAGAGACAAGTTTGTTAATTCTTCAGTGATGATCTGTAATATTCAGAGTATTAATTTGCTGTTAATGATATGAAAGATAATATAAAACATAAAAATCTAGTATTTGTTTAATAATATAGATCATAGTGGGCTTCCCAGGTAGCTCAGATGGTAAAGAATCTGTCTGCAATGCAGGAGACCCCGGTTCAACCCCTGAGTTGGGAAGATCCCCTGGAGAAGGAAATGGCAACCCACTCCAGTATTCTTGCCTGGGAAATCCTATGGACAGAGTAGCCTGGCAGGCTACAGTCCATGGAGTCACAAAGAGTTGGGCACGACTCAGTGACTAACCCATCAGTTCAGTTTCAGTTCAGTTGCTCAGTCGTGACCCCATGAACTGCAGCATGCCAGGCCTCTCTGTCCATCACCAACTCCCAGAGTTTACTCAAACTCATGTCCATTGAGTTGGTGATGCCATCCAACCATCTCATCCTCTGTTGTCCCCTTCTCTTCCAGCCTTCAATCTTTCCCAGAATCGGGGTCTTTTCCAATGAGTCAGTTCTTGGCATCAGGTGACCAAAGTATAGGAGTTTCAGCTTCAGCATCAGTCCTTCCAATGAATATTCAGGACCGATTTCCTCTAGGATGAACTGGTTGAATCTCCTTGCTGTCAATATATAATATTTGTGGTTAGCTTAAGAATGGGGAAATATTTCCAAAAACTCCAATGTGGAATAATTTATAGGAAATTGCTTTATATTTCACTGCATTGCATTTTAAAGTCATATAAAAGAATTATTTAGCTGTATGAAATTTATGCATTCTTCCTTGAAAAAAGAAAGTGAACGTCTATAGAGATAGTTATAGAAATGTATTTGGTATTCAATACTGGCAATTCTGAATAGAAAGAATTTAGATTTTAGGATATCAGGTGAGAACAACATAAGCTAGAAACTACAATTGCCATTGGATGATTTCTGGAAATTTAAAGGCTAACAGTTTCATTTATTATTAAGTTGAGAGAATAAATTATATTTATGTTGCAGACCTATGTGACAGTTGCAAAAATAGTCTAAACATGAATAAGAGAATTAAATATATTTTCTAAATGCCTTAAAAGAACCTTTTTTCCTATCTTTATTCAATCTCTACTTCTTGAATATTGTGGACAATTGCAAAGTTTGCTCCAAAAAACTAGGCCATCACTATGAATTAATAAGTACCCCAAAATGACACATATCACCCACCATATACTAAGTGGCAAGTCCTTGCAGTAGTTGAATAAGTATTGGTTTTCTAGAATGGTAAGAAGCCTTTGAAGTTGCATAGTTTGCCTCATTTATTTTACAGGTGTGGAAAATAAAGACGAGGTGAAGAGACTTTCTCAAGTTCTCCTAATTTTACAGCAGAAGGGGACTATGGCTTCCCTGGTGGCTCAGTTGGTAGAGTCTGCCTGCAATGCAGGAGACCTGGGTTAGATCCCTGGGTCGGGACGATCCCCTGGAGAAGGAAATGGCAACCCACTGTATTCTTGCCTGGAGAATTCTGTGGACAGAAGAGGCTGGTGGGCTACAGTCCGTGGGGTCACAAAGAAAATAAAGATGAGGTGAAGAGACTTTCCCAAGTTCTCATAAATTTACAGCAGAAGAGGACTATAGCCAAGCTGGCTCCTGATTGGAGACTATTTCCACAACACCATGATGCTTCAAGTCAAAAGTTTAAAATGCGTTTGGTTTGTAGCTTTACTTAAACCTTAGGTTTTAAAAAATGAGCATGATATAGCCTAAAATAGCACACAGTTTTGATGAATTCACATTTTTAAGCTAACAGCCAACTAGAAACCAAATATAATAACAATATTAGTATCAGAGTAGATAAAGGATATATTATTAAAATCAAGTGTAAGATAACAGCATTCAGGTTTCCTAGGATATTTTATGAATCATAAACACTGCTACTACATATTTTAGGGTCACTAAAATTACTTTCTAAAATTATTTTTGTAACTAGACTAAATTACTAAGAAAATTTATTTTAGGTAGACAAAAGAACACACTACTGGAAGAGGAGCTTAAAGAGGTTTAATAGCTCTTTCTCATCTACCTCATTTCCTGAAAAATGTGTTGAACAGTAACTTCACAGTTTGAATATTACAAATGAAAAAAGGGAAAAAATAGAGAAATCCGTCCAGTTCTGGAATCATGGATTGAGTTTTGGAAGATGATTGGATCTTGTCATCTTTTTTGCTGGGCCTCTCTTGGCATTTATCATCTTCTGATTAGCAGGATTAGATCTTCCTATTTTCACTGGATCCTCTTTCATTCTATGCAGACTCACTGGTTGTCTTTTAGAAGAGTGGTGTAGGCCAGAGAGCTGAGACATTTTAGCTAGGTACATACGACGTTCATCCTTCACCTTGTGGTAAGCCTTTGATTCTCGTTCCAGTCTAAGTGCACACTCTCTCACTTGACTTTCAAGCCTCTTTTTTTCTTTTTCTAGCTGTTTAAGTAACGTACTTAATGATTCCACTGACATCCGCTCATAGACACGAATAGAAGATAGTCTGTCTGAAGGACTTCCACGGATTTGTTCCACTTTCTCTCTGAGACTAGCAATTTGCTTTTCTAGTTGATCATTCAGTGCAAGTTGTGCCTCATAGCGGGCTTTCCATTCACTGCCTTCATGGTTAGAACTGAGTTTGTCTTCCAGTTTCACTATCTTTTGTTTTATTTCAAGTATTGAGAATTGCACTAAGTCTTTCATATGGATTTCTTCCAATAACTCCAGTTTCAGGCAGTCAGTGCTTATATCTTCAAAGTTGTCACCTCCTCCGTCCCCCATAGTATCAGCTCAAGAGCTCTCCCACACTGTTCCCTTCAGCACAGCTTACAGCAGAAGACTTGAAGGGACACTTGGAAGTTGGGAAAGACAAAGTGTTGTCATGAGCTGTTGCTATGGTGAACTGATTCTTAGAATCCTAGGTTGAATTTCTTTCCCTCAGCACTTTGAATATGTCATAAGACTGCCTTCTTGTCTCCACTGTTTCTGATTAGAAATCAGCTGTTAATTTTATTGTGGTTTCTTTATATAAGGAATATAATTTTCTTCTCGCTGTTTTCGGGCTTCTCTCTTTGGCTTTGGCTCTCAGTAGTTTTTCTATGACCTCTCTATCTGTAAATATCTTTGAGTTTGTGCTACTCGGAATTCATTGAGCTTCTTGCATGTGTAATCTTTGAAATCTGAGAAGTTTTCATCCAATGTTTCTTCAAATACTTTTTATGTTCCCATTTTCTCCACTCCTCTTCTGGAACATCCATTATTCGTGAGTGGTGTTTTCAATGGTGTCTCAGTGGCCTTTGAGGTTCTTCATTCTTGGACCAACCTCTTCATTCTTTTTACTTTCTGTTCGTTAGATTGCTGTTGTTGTTGTTTAGTCACTAAGTTGTGTCCGACTCTTTTGCGACTCTTCTGTGACTCCGTGGAGACACAGGTTTGATCCTTGGGTCAGGAAGATCCCCTGGAGGAGGACATGGCAACCCACTCCACTATTCTTGCCTGGGAAATCCCATGGACGGAGGAGCATGGCAGGGTACAGTCCATGGGGTCCCAAAGAGTCGGACACGACTGAGCGACTAAACAACAACAGTGACAACAATTTGAAGTCTTTATGCACTAAATCTACCACCTAGGCCCTCTTAGAGACAATTTATATAAGCTTCCTTTTTTTTTTCTTCTGTGTAAGGGCTGCTTCTTGTTTCATTGTTTTTTAATTTTGATTTTTTGTTTTTGTTTAGTGATGTGTTTGGACTAATTATGTAGTGTCTATTTCCCCTGTACTGTGTGAGAATTGCAATCTATGCTTAGTTGTTTTTTTAAAATTCTTGTTCTTATTTTTATTTTTTTTTAGTTTTACCAGTTTATTGCTACCAACCCATCACCCTCCACCCTCAGGCACGCATGCTCAGTCATGTCACCCCACGGACTGCAGCCCGCCAGGCTCCTCTGTCCATGGACTTTGTTCTTATTTTTAATTTCTTCTTTTCCTTGTCCTCATTTTTAAGCCTAGATACCTAGACTTAACCCTTGGGTTACCATAGTTTAGTGGTCAGCCAACTACTGGTCCAAGATCTTGTTTAAACACTTTGAGCTAGTAAGATTGTATATTTGTCAGGTCAAGTTGATTGATCACGTTGTTCAATCTTCTATATGCTTAACTGTTTTTTATTTGCCTTTCATGCCAATTACTGGGGGAGATGTGTATGAATCTCCCAATCTGATTGTGAATTTTTAAAATTTCTTCTTTTAGTTCTGTCACTTTTTATATATTTTCTGACTCTGTTATTTAGGGTACGTATAAATTTAAGATTGCTATCATTTCCTATTGAGTCAAATCTTCTGTCATTATGGAAAGTCCCTGTTTATAATGCCAGTTCCCTTAAACTCTATTCTGTTTGATATTCACATAGTTATCCTGATTTGTTGTTTGGATGATATTGTTTTGTTATTTGTTTATTTTTGACCATTTTGAATCATGTCATTTAAAATGTGTTTCTTACCAAAAAAATGAAATGTGTTTCTTGCAAGCAGTGTGTGGCTGACTTTTTCATAAATTGAACTATATTTTAAATTTGAATATTAATCCAATTGCTATAATTATTGACACATTAAAGTTGATATCTGCCATCCTTCTGTTTGTTTCCTGTCTGTCATATCTGTTGTTTCCTTTTTTTCCTTTTCTTGTCTACTTTTGGATTTATTAAGTTTCTTTTAAATAAACTTTTAATTTTGGAATAATTTTAGATTCACAGAAAAGTGGCAAAGTAATACAGAAAGTTTCCATACACCCTTAACTCAGTTTCAAATTCCTGTAATGCTATCATTTGTTGAAATTTTTAAAATACCATTGTTAACTAAACTTCAATGTTGTTCTTATTTCACTAGTTTTTCCATTCATGTTCTTTATCTGCTTCAGGATCTTAGCATCACTACCACATTGCATTTAGTTATCCTGTCTTCTTAATCTCCTCTAACTGGTGAAAGTTTCTCAGTGTTTGTTTTTCATGACCTTAACAATCTTGAGCAGAATTTGTCATAATTAAGTAAAATATCCTTCAGTTTGGGTTTCTTTGATGTTTTTCTCATGATTAGATTGGGATATTGGGCTTTGGGAAAGAATACGTCAGAGATGAAATGCCTTTCTAATTACATCATATCAAAGGGTACATGTTATCAACATGACTTATCATTGGTCACATTAACCTTGACCAAGGTGGTGCCTGTCAGGTTACTCCACAGTAAAGTTACTATTTTTTCCCCTTCCCATGCTCTATTATTTTAAAGTGAGTCACTAAGTATGATGGGTTTTTTATTATTCTAGTTTCCATCTTTTCAGAGAAGGCAATGGCAACCCACTCCAGTGTTCTTGCCTGGAGAATCCCAGGGACGGGGGAGCCTGGTGGGCTGCAGTCCATGGGGTCACACAGAGTCGGACACGACTGATGCGACTTAGCAGCAGCAGCAGCAGTAATACATTCTTTTTCTTAACCATTAAATATTTTTCTTCCAGTTTTATTGAGATAGAATGGATACATAGCACTGTATAAGTTTAAGGTGTACAGCATAATGATTTGACTTACATACATCATGAAATGATTATCACAGTAAATTTATTGAACATCAATTATCTCATATAGATACAAAATTACAGAATTAGAAAAACACTTTTTTGTGTGTGTGATAAGAACTCTGAGGATTCACTGTTAACTAACTTTTGTACATACAGCAATGCTAATTGTATTTACCATGTTGACATTACATCCGTAGTGTTTATTTGTCTTACAGCTGACAGCTTGTGCTTTTTGACTGCCTTTATCCAATTCCTTCTTTCCCCACCCCTTGCCTCTGGTAACCACAAATTTGACTTCTTTTTTCTATGAGTTTGTTTTTGAAGCATAATCGGCCTACTACACTATGTTACTGCCTGTTACACAGCATAGTGATTCGCTATTTTGGTACATTTCAAAACGATCACCAAGATAAGTCTAGTTATTGATATGATATGTCACCATACAAAGATATTAGAGTTATTGACTATATTCCTCACACTGTACATGTCATACCATGATGTTTATTTTGCAGATGGAAGTTTGTATCTCTTAATTTCCATCACCTGTTTCTTTTCCCCTCCCATCCCTCTCCCCTCTGGTAACAACTTGTTTGTTCTCTGTATCTATTACTGTTTCTGTTTTGGTATGTTTGTTTATGTATTTTGTTTTTTAATATTTGATAGATAAGTGAAATTATACAATATTTGTCTGTCTTTGTCTGACATTTCCCTTAGCATAATACTCTCTTGTTGTTGTTTAGTTGCTATATCGTGTACGACTCTTTTGCAACCCCATGGATTGTAGCCCACCAGGATCCTCTGTCCATGGGATTTCCCAGACAAGAATACTGAAATGTGTTGCCATTTCCACCTCCAGGGGATCTTGCTGACATAGGGATTGAACCTGCGACTCTTGCATTGGCAGGCAGATTCTTTACCACTGAGCCAGCAAGGAAGCCCATAATATCCTCTAGGTCCATCCATATTGTTGTAAATGGCAAGGCTTAATTCTTTTCTTGGCTGAGTAACACTCCATTGTGTGTATATATACACCCCACATCTTCTGTATCCATTCATCTGTCAATGCACAATCAGGCTGCTTCTGTGTCTTGGCTATTTTAAATAATGCCACAATAAACAGAAGGTGCATAGATCTTTCCTAATTAATGTTTTGTTTTCATCAGATAAATACCTAGAAGTGGAATTACTGGATTGTATGATAGTTCTACTTTTAATTTTTTGAGGAATCTCCATACTATTTTCTATAGTGGCTTCACCAATTTACATTCCCATCAACAGTGCAAAAGGGTTCCCTTTTCTCCATGACCTTGGCAACACTTGTTACTTGTTGTCTTTTTTGATAAAAGCCATTCTGACAGGTGTAAGTTGTAATTTCTTTGTGATTTTGATTAGCATTTCCTGAATGATTAGTGACGACTTCCCAGGTGGCTCAGTGGTAAAGAATCCGCCTGCCAATGCAGGAGACACAGGTTCGATCCCTGGGTCAGGAAACTTCCCTGGAGAAGGAAATGGCAACCCATTCCAGTATTCTTGCCTTGGAAATCCCATGGACAGAGGAGCCAGGTGGGCTATAGTCCACAGGGTCACAAAGAGTTGGACATGACTGAAGTGACTGAGCGCCCACGCACACATGGTGACTGGTGATATTGAGTGTCTTTCCATGTGCTTGCTGGCCATCTGTATGTCTTCTTTGGAAAAATGTTTACTCAGATCCTCTACCTATTTTTCAATCAGGTTGTTTGTTTTTTTTTTTGATGTTGAGTTACATTAATTCTTTGTATGTTTTGGATATTAACCCCTTATCTGATATATTGCTTGAAAATATCTTCTCCCATTCAGTAGGTGGCCTTTGCTGCTTGATAGTTTCCTTCACTATGCAAAAACCTTTTAGTTTGATGTAGTCCCATTTGTTTAATTTTGCTTTCATTTCCCTTGCCTGAGGAAATATCCGCAAAAAAAAAAAAAAAATTACTAAGACTGATGTCAAAGAGCTTACTGCTTTTTTTGTTTTTAAGAAGTTTTATGGTTTCAGGTCTTACATTTAAGTTTTAAACTGTTTTGAATTTATTTTTTCATATGGTGTGAGAAAGTAGTCCAGTTTGATTCCTTAGCACGTAGCTGTCCAGTTTTCCCAATACCAGTTACTGAAGAGGTTGTTTTTTTTCCCTATTGTATATTCTTGCCTCCAATATTGTAGATTAATTGCCCGTATAAGCGTGGGTTCATTTCTGGGCACTGTATTCTATCCCATTGATATTTGTGTCTGTTTTGTACTAGTATCATACTGTTTTGATGACTGTAACTGTTGTATAGTTCGAAATCAGGGACCGTCATACCTTCAGTTTTGTTATTCTTTCTTAAAGTTGTTTTGTCTATCCAGGGTAATTTTTGTTTCCATAAACATTTTAGAATTATTTATTCTGCTTCTGTGAAAAATGTCATTGGTATTTGATAGGGATTACATTGAATCTGTAGGTTGCCTTGGGTAATATGATCATTTTGACAATATTAATTCTTCCAATCTATGAGCACAGTACATCTTTCCATTCATTTGAGTCCTCTTCAATTTCTTTCATCAGTACCTTATACTTTTCCAAGTACAGTTCTTTTACCTCTTTAGGTAGGTAAAAGATATCGCAGATATCTTATTCTTTTTGATGCAACTGTAAATGGAATTGTTTTCTTAATTTCTCTCTCTGATTATTTGTTGTTAGTGTATAGAAATGTCTCAGATTTCCGTGCATTAATTTTGTATCTTGCAACTTTGCTAAGTTCATCATGAATTCTAGTGTTTATTGGTGGCATCTTTAGGATTTCTATGTATAGTATAATGTCATCTGAAGATAGTGACAGTTTTAATTCTTCTTTCCCAATTTAGACTCCTTTTATTTCTTTTTCTTGTTTGCTATGGCTAGGCCTTCCAATATTATGTTGAATAAAAGTGATGAGAATGGACATCCTTGTCTTGTTCCTGATCTTACAGGAAATGCTTTCAGCTTTTCACTGTTGAGTATAATGTTAGCTGTGGGTTGGCCATATATAGCCTTTATTATGCTGAGGTATGTTCTCTCTATACCTTCTTTGTTGAGAGGTGGTTTTTTTTTTTTTTTAACTGATTATATTTTATTTTTTTCTGTGCTGGGTCTTCGTTGCTGCACAAGCTTTTCTCTAGTTCTGGACAGCAGGGCCTACTCTCTAGCTGAAATGTGCAAATTTCTCAGTGCAGTAGTTTCTTTTATTGTGGAGCAGGGCCTGTAGGGCACTCAGGCTTTGGTGGTTGTAGCATGTGGGCTCAGTAGTTGTGGCCCCCAAGCTGTAGAGCACAGCCTCAATAGTTGTGAGACACAGCCTTAGTTGCTCACGGCATGTGGGATCATCCCAGATCAGGGATCGAACCTGTGTCTCCTGCATTGGCAGGTGGATTCTTTACCACTGAGCCACCAGGGAACCCAAGAGAGCTGTTTATTTTTGCTTTTTATTTTTTTTAATCATAAATTGATGTTTAATTTTGTTGAAAGCTTTTTCTATATCAAGATGATCACACGATTTTTTCCTTCAATTTGTTAATATGGTGTATCACATTAATTGATTTATGGATATTAAACCATCCTTGCAGTCCTGGAATAAATTTCAGAATATTTGCATCTATGTTCATCAGTTATATTGGCTTGCAATTTTCTGTGTTTGTGATACCTTTGGTTTTGGTGTCACATATATATATGAAAATTTTAAATTACTGATTTCTTAAGTTCAAATGCATTTTAATTCCTGCATTTTTACTCCCTCTTCCTGCACCATTTAACATTTTTAATGTCATATTTTACATGTTTGTTGTTTTGTGTATTCCTTAATTATTTGCTGTGGATATAGATGATTTTATTACCTTTGTTTAATACCTTCCTAATACTTTTATACATGGTTGATTTTCTACCTTTAACTATATATTTGCCTTTACTGATGAAATTTTTCCATTCATAATTTTCATGTCTCTTTTTCCTGTAGAGAAGTCCCTTTAACTTTTCTTATAAAGCTGGTTTGATGATGCTGAACTCTTAGTATTTGCTTCTCTGACAAATTTTTGATCTCTCCAGCAAGTCTGAATAAAAGCCTTGCCAGGTAGGGTATTCTTGATTGTAGACTTTTCCCCTCCATCACTTTAAATATATCATGCCACTCCCTTCTTGCCTGCAGAGTTTCTACTGAAAAATCAGTCGATAGCCTTGTGAGAGTTCCCTTGTATATAATTTGTGCTTTTTCCTTGCTGTTTTTAATATTCCCTATCTTTAATTTTTTGTCATTTTAATTATACTGTAATTATAGTATAGTCCTCTTTGGTTTGATCCTGTTTGGAACTCTCCATGCTTCCTGTATTGGGATGTCTCTTTTCTTTCCCAAGTTAAGGAAATTTTTAGTTTATTATGCCTTCAAATATGTTTTCTGGCCCTTTCTCTCTTCTCTTTTTGGGACCTTATAATGCAAATATTAGTATGCTTGGTGTTGTCCCAGAAGTCTCTTAAACTGCCCTCATTTCTTTTTATTCTTTATTCTTTTTTCTGTTCAGCATCCATGATTTCCACTACTCTGTCTTCCAGTTTAGTGATCCGTACCTCTGTATCATCTAATCTACCATGGATTCCTCCTCCCAATGTATAATTTATTTCAGTTATTGTATCTCTGTTTGGCTCTTTTTTATATTTTATAACACTTTGTCAAAATTTCTAACTTCTCATTCTGTTCATCTAATCTTTTCCTGAATTTTTTAACATCTTTACAATAATTGCCTTGAACTCTTTATTGGGTAGATTGCTTATTCCACCACTTAGTTCTTCTTCTGGGGTTTTATCTTGTTCTTTCATTTGGAAAATATTCTCCTGTTGCCTCATTTTGCCTAAGTTGTTTTTATTTCTGTGTATTTGGTAGGTTGGTTATGCTTCCAGACCTTAGATAAGTGACCTTTTGTAGAAGGCATCCTATGTGTTCTAACAGCACAATCCTCTCTGTTCACCAGAGCTATATGCTCTAGGAATGCCTCTTATATGGGCTGCATGGATCCTTCTGTTGTGCTGAGCTATACTGTTATGCATGGTCTGGTGGATGTGTCTGCCCCCACTCTGGTTAGTTACTGCTGTGCCTGGTGCAAAGGCTTGCTAGCCTTGGGTGGGTGGCATCAGGTCATGAGGTGGTTTTCTGCAGGGCCCCGAGTGTCCTGGATCTAGTGTCAGCCCACTTGTGTGTTCGACCAGATTCCAGAGCAACTGTCTGAGGGGCCCAAGCTGTCCCAGAGCTGGTGTTCAGGCCTTCTGTGGTGGGGCTAGTTCCTGACATGGCAGGCTGCATGGCTGTGGTAGTCTTGAGGCTGATGCCTGACCATTGGTGGGTGAGATCAGGTCTTAGGTCGAGTGTAGGCCTACTGGTGGGCAAAGCTGGTCCTGGTGTCTCTGGATGCAAGGCCCAGGTGCCCTGGAGCTGGAGCTGGCATAAGTACACTGGTGGGCGAGACTGAAGCTGGTGTCCTAGGACTAGTGTTAGCTCACTGGAGGGTGGAGTTGGTCCCAGGGTTTCTGGCTGCAGGGTCCTAATGGTCCCAAAGTGGTTTGACCTGCTGGTTGGTGGGGCTAGGCCCAGGAGGTCCTGGAGCTGGTGCCTGCCCACTAGTGGGTGAGGCTGGTCCCAAGGCTAGTGCTGGCCCAGTGGTAGGCTGAACTGGATCACAAGTTCTCTGGTTGCAGGGCCCTGGATGTCTCAGGGCTTAGGCCGGTGCACTGGTGTGCAGGGCTGTGTCTGGGTCCTCTAGTGAATGGGACCCTGTCCTGTGGCAGCTGTGGGTTCAGGAGGTCTTAAGCCAGCAGGCCCACTGGTGGGTGTGGCTATGTTCCTGCCAGGCTAGTTGCTTGGCCTGAGTTGTCCTAGTACTGGGTGCTGACAGGCTGGTAACAAGCTGGAGGGAGGATCCCCAAATGGGTCTTGCCTGCACTAGAGTCCTTATGATAGCATGAGCTCCCCTAAATTGCTGCCATCAGTGTCTGTGTCCCCAGGGTGAGCTGCAGCTGCCCCCTGCCTTTTCAGAAGGTGCTCCAAGATCAGCAGGTAGGTCCCATTCAGGCTTCTTTCAAATTACTTCTGCCCTGGGTCCCGGAATCGATGAAATTTTGTCTGTGCCCTTTATGAATGAATAGAATCTCTACTTCCCACAGCCCTCTGGCTCTACTGAAATTAAACTCTGCTTTTCTTCAAAGCAAGATGTTCTGGGGATTGCCTTCTCTGTGCAGGACCCTTGGACTTGGGAGCCCGATGTGGGGCTCAGATCCTTCACTCCTTTAGGAGAACCTCTGCAATTCTTATTATCCTCTCTGCTGCATCTCTGCCCCTCCTACCCATCTCATTGTGGTTTCTTCTTTACAGCTTTAGTTTTAGAAGATCTTTTCTGTGAGTCTCCAGGTCTTTCTCATCAATAGTTGCTCTGTGAATAGTTGTCATTTTTGTGTGGGAGGAGGTGAACTTGGGGTTTTCCTACTCTGTCAGCTTGGCCACTCTCCTAGCAACACTTTCTTTTATTACTCTTTTAGTTGTTAACCTAGAAAATTACAACATGCATTCTTGACTAAAGCCTACCTGCAATTAGTACTTTTAGCACTGCTTAGTGTAAGCACCTTTCAACATTTTAAGTTACTTCATTCCCTTTTAAGTTGAGTTATTGTCATGTGCAGTTAATGTCATAAATTTTAATTCACTGGGTTTTAAAACCCAGACATTAAAAAAAAAAATTGAAACAATCTCAAACCTACAGAACAGTTTCAAGTACACTACAAAAACTTTTTTCCCTGAACCTTTTATGTGTAAGTCACTGACATGATTTCAAAATATTTCCATGTGTATTTCAAAGAAAGCAAAGACCATTCTAATATAACAATCAAATCAGAAAATTAACATTGATACATCATTAATATCCAGTATTCAAATCTCGTTCAAGTTGCTGGTTTTGCCAATAATATCCTTTATAGCCAAAGAATACAATTCAGAACAAAGCACTGCATTTTTAGTCATGTCCATTTAGTGTTCTTCAACCTGAAACGGTTCCTCTCTTTCCTTGACTTTCATGACCTTGACATTTGAGGATTATTATTTTGTAAATGTCCCGGTTATTTCATAAAACGTCCCACAACCTGGGTTTATCTCGTATATCCTCATGATCATATTAGTTTACAATTTTTTGGCAGGAATATCACTGAAGTGATGCTTTGATCTTTCATTACATTAAGGTGGTATCTTCTGGGCTATACACATCTATTTAGCCCCAGTTCCTAATCAAACTACTTATTCATTCATTCAGATCAATATGGACTCACAATTTCTTACTTTATTCAGTGGGTTTTAATCTAATACTATCATTATTTACTGTAATTTTCAAATTTAGCCAGTGGGAACCCTTTTAGGGAACTTCTGTGTCCTGCTGATGTTTCCCCATCTTTCTTTGGGCAATTCTTTACTTCTAGGGACAAAAACACGTTTCGAGCTGCTTATTCTCAGTCCATAGTTTACACCGGGCTTCACTCTTGATGTTGTAAACAAGGGATTTATTTTTTGCTCTGGCAAGCGCTCAGGGTAGGGATGGATCATCTTAATTAGATTAGAGACTGAGACTGACCTTCAGTCTTATGAGGGTTGATCAATTTCCCATTCCCTTTTACCTCTGCTAAGTCACGTCAGTCGTGTCCGACTCTGTGTGACCCCATAGATGGCAGCCCACTAGGCTCCTCCGTCCCCTAGGTAATGGCTATTTGGGGGAATCAGCTGAAATTCTGTGGTGTTTATCAGGGCTCCTCCTCCTTCGTGGGCACTCCAGTCTTAGCCCTCCCCTCTCCACTCCCCTCTTTTACCCCTCTCTGGTCCATGATGTCTCTGAAGTCTCTCCTTGGCTTCTCAGACTCCCAACCACTGTTTTCTGCTTGGGTTATTAGCTTCTCAGTTAACAGCTTTCAGACTGGCAAATGCCCTAAAAGCAAAAATGCAGCCAGATGTCTGGCTCATTTCTCTCTATCTAGATTCTCCAGAATCTTGCACTCTCAATTCCTTGCTGCCTTGCTGGCCCTTCGAAATGACCAAAAAAATGTTTTTCATATGTTGATCAGCTTTTGTAGTTGTTCTCAGTGAGATGGTTAGTCTGAAACAAGTTGTTTCACCACTGACAAAAGCAGAAATTGCATTAAACTCATAAGAGATCACTCTGGCTATTGTTAAGGTGGGACAAGAATGGAAATAAGGACACTAGGTAGGAGGCTTGATAAGATGATGGTTTGGACACATGTGAAAATAGAGGTGTAAGAGAATGGATGTAGATTGAGAGATGAGTGAAAAGAAGTAGAGGGAACTATGGGAAACTAATCTCTTTATCTTGCAAAGTGCAGGGAGGGAGGGAAATACCTCTGGTTTGGTCAAATAAGAATACAGTATACTAACACATATATATGGAATTTAGGAAGATGGCAATGACGACCCTGTATGCAAGACAGGAAAAAAGACACAGATGTGTATAACGGACTTTTGGACTCAGAGGGAGAGGGAGAGGGTGGGATGATTTGGGAGAATGGCATTCTAACATGTATACTATCATGTAAGAATTGAATCGCCAGTCTATGTCTGACGCAGGATACAGCATGCTTGGGGCTGGTGCATGGGGATGACCCAGAGAGATGTTATGGGGAGGGAGGTGGGAGGGGGGTTCATGTTTGGGAACGCATGTAAGAATTAAAGATTTTAAAATTTAAAAAATAAAAAACTAAAAAAAAAATAAATGAAGTGTAACCTATAATGAATCACTATATTATACACCTGAAATTAATATTGTAAATCAACTATACTTCAAAAAAAAGAAATATATGTTTAAGCATATTATTTAAAGTAAAAAGGATAATCATTAGAGGAAATAATAATAATGTGAAAATTATATTGCAAAGATGGATGGGAAGTGGGAGAGGTGGAAGTGAACTTAATCTTCATCCTTTCATTGCACTATGTAATAGGTAATGTCAAAGAAGAAATATAGAGAAGGGGACAAATGTGAAGAATTTTTAGGAGATAAGATTTGCAGGGCTTGGTGATTGATTTAATTTAGTGAATAAGGAAGGAGGGGAGGCAAAGCTGATCTGTAGATTTCTTGCCTTGAGTGATTGGATGCATGTGGCATTACAACTGAGGTAAGGAAAATGGAGGAGTATCTAGTTCCAGAGAAAATTATAAACTCAGTTTTAGTTGTATGTGGTGCATTGTGGTTGAGAATGTATAGTTAAGTACACACACACACTCACACACACACACAAACACACACACATGTGGTCGAAGTTCCTTACCACAATAAAGTTAAAAAGAAAATTAACTGTAAAACTATAGCAAAAAAAATATCTGACCACTTGGAAATTTATAATGACTTGTCTAAGAACACTTGGATTAAAGTGGAAGTGAAACAAATTGCAAAATGTTTATAGATACATGATACTTAGAGCAAAAAAAGAAAAGAACCCATGCTACTGTTAAAGATAAATATCTTTGCTTTGTAGACCTCTGCTATAGACTGAATGTTTGTGTCCCCCACAAATGCATATGTTGGAATCTAACCCCCAAGGTGATGATATTAGGAGACGGGACCTTTGGGAGGTGCTTAAGTCATTGGGTGGGTGCCATCATGAATAGGATTAGTGCCCTAGAGAATTCCTTGGCAGTCCACTGGTGATTGATTTAGGACTGCTTTCACTGCTGTGACTGGAGTTCAATCCCTGTTCCATACCTGGTTGGGGAACTAAGATTCTGAAAGCCATGTGGCACAAACAAACAAAAGTATTAGTACCCTTATGAAAGACACTCCAGAGAGCTCCCTTGCCCCTTCCACCATGTGAGAATGCAGTGAAAAGATGTTAACTGTCTAAGAAGCAGGTTCCCACCAGACACTGGATATACTACCTCCCTGTCTTGGATTTCCCAACCTCCAGAACTGTCAGAAATAAGTGTTGGTTGTTTAAAAGTCCCTCAGTTTATGATATTTTGCTATAGCAGCACTGATGGCCCTAGACAACCTCACTGATAACTACAGCTGGATTTCTGTACACAGAATGGACCAAGGAGATGAGCCTTACCCCTTCTGTGATGCTAAGTGAGGACCGTGTTTATCTGATAGTGCCACACATTTCATTCTGTCTGGCATTCATTTATAACCCTCAGCAATAACTCCCTCTCCCAGTAACCTTGATGTAAATTGGCTTCATACTCTAACAGAACTTGGGGATGTTGATATGCTCAACTATAGCATCCCAATGTTTCCATAGTAACTAATGCACAACCAGGGGGAAAAGATGGAAAATAAATGAGAAGAGCATTTTAACAAAATAAGTGAGGGGCGAAGAGCCTTTAGACATGTGATTACCTCTTATTTAGGAATATGAAGATATTCATCTCCTTAATAATGGGGTTATAAAAGTTGTTACAATGAAACATGTCAGTAGCCATTTATATTCCATTTTTCTCTATAATCATCACCATTGAAAGCATTTAAATGCCTTTTTTGCCCAATAATGCTGTAGAAAGTGAGTTAGAAGGACATAGTTGCTGTTCGGTGAGTGTGCAATCAGGATGAGACAGGTTAGGCCAATGTTCATAGTCCAGCCTGCCAGACAGAGCTTTGCCCCTGTGAATATTGGGAGGAGTGTGTACTCAAAGCAGTTTATTCAATCCTGTGGAATTTGTTTGCTTTAATGCAAGGCTTTGCTAGCAACTCAACACTCTCCTGGTTAAAGATTCCCAGTATAGTTGCTGCCCCTCCTCCTTTCTTATTCTACCAGTTGACTTTTCCCATTCTTCCCTAACATCCTTATTCTTCCTTTTCCAAATGCATTCTATGCACCATCTTGACCAACTCCAAAACAATCGGTTCACTTTGCCTTTTGGCCAGTTGTAGTGTTCTCAATGTGTGTATATATGTAGGTAAATACTTTGAATATTTAATCCTGAATATTCATTGGAAGAACTGATGCTGAAGCTGAAACTCTAATACTTTGGCCACTTGATGTGAAGAGCCAACTTATTGGAAAAGACCCTGGTGCTGGGAACGATTGAAGGCAGGAGGAAAAGGGGACTACAGAGGATGAGATGGTTGGATGGTATAATTGACTCAATGGACATGAGTTTGAGCAAGCTCCAGGAGATAGTGAAGGACAGGGAAGCCTGGTGTGCTGCAGTTCATAGGATCACAAAGAGTCGGACATGACTGAGCGACTAAACAACAAGGTAGATACATGTTCCCTATATCTCCAATAAACTGATAATTTCCTAAAATATGAAGCAGTCTGTTTTAGTGTTAAACCAGTTGTTAAGATCTGAATTGTGTCCCTCCAACTCAATTCACATATTTTTAAAAATTAATTGTTTATTTATTTTTGGCTGCGCTGGGTCTTCATTCCTGCACAGACTTTCTCTAGTTGTGGTGAGTGGGAGCTACTGTGGTGAATTGCAGTGTTTGGGCTTCTCATTGCTAAGGCCTCTCTTTTCAGCTCCTAGGCTTTACAGCACAGGCTCAGCAGTTGTAGCATGTGGGTTTAGTAGCCCCATGGCATGTGGAATCTTACCAGACCAGGGGTTGAACACATATGCGCTGCACTGGCAGACAAATTTTAAACCACCGAACCACCAGAGAAGTCCCTCAGTTCACATATTGAAGCCCTAACCTTCACTGTGACTATATTTGGAGACAGGGCCTCTAAGGAGGTAATAAAGGTTAAGTGAGGTCATAAGGGTGGGACTCTAGTCTAATAGGACTAGCATCCTTATAAAAAGAGGAAGAAAGACCAGATCTCTCCCTGCCCCTGAACCTCCCTTTCTTTCTCTTTCTGCATGCCAGAGAGGAAAAGACCACGTAAGCACACAGCAAGAAGACAGCTGTCTGCAAGTCAGGAAGAGAGCTCTCACCAGGAACCTAATCAAGCTGGCACCTTGATCTGGGACTTCTAGCCTCTAGAATCCTAAGAAAATAAATTTCTGTGTTTACACAACCCAGTCTATGTATTTTGTTACGGCAGACCGAGCAGACGAACATACCAGAGTGACATATACAACCAATTAAACTGTGATCATGTAAGAACAGACTTTGTAAGATTGAAGAGATACCTTTTTAAATTTTAGAATAGCAGAGATCACATTTCTAGAGATAAATATAATAACTAATGGGATATTATTCAACCCAGAACAGAAACACGGAGTGTAGAAGGGCAGAGGTAGGCTGAATCGCTCTAGGTAGTTAGATAGCCTGGTTTAGCTGATTCGGCTTGGCCTGATTCTGCTGATTCGGCTTGGCCTGATTCCTTCCCCATTTAGAAGATAAGTTAAGAAGCACACTCCAGTATTCTTTTTTTTTAAAACACATTGATATCACCTTTAGAAAATTAGTCTTCAGGTTACCTTCTATGCAAAAGATTTCAAGGGTTAAAAGCAAGACGTGACAGGAGCAGCCAGTGGGGAAGAGGTTCCTCAGTGGGAATGAAAGTCAATTTCCTGGAGTTTCCAGGGGAAGATACATCAGAAGAGTAAAGACTATTTATCTTGGATGGCCAGAGATCTGGTAGACATTCTTAAGTCCAGAAGGATCTTAGAAGTCAGATAAAAAAAGGAGTATATCTTCATTCTAGAGGCTGTTTGGACAAGAGACGTTTCTATTTTGTTTCGTTTTTAACTTGTGACATTTGGTTTTGCAGTCCCCGGGTAATGTGGAAATTTTCAGGAAATGAAGTTCTCAATAAAGCATTCTCTCATCCCAAGGGATTTGGTCTCTATCATTATTATATCCTAATTAAAACAAGGCAGAGACTATTTATTCCTGGATAGAATGGCCTTCTCTTGTCATCTACAACCAACACAGAGTGCTAAAAGCTCCTGGCCAATCAGTTACATATCATTAAAATGTAATTAAAATTTTGTCACTGCATTTTTTCAGACCTCTAAATATCCTTAAAATTAATGCTTTAGTGAGGTAGATGAACATTATAGTTTACTATAGCCAATTTTCTTCTGCCTATTTCAGGGCAATTTAAAGAAAAATCATATCAACAGGGAACATATCTTTGCAGACATTAGTTTCTTTTTAGTTTTTTTCTCGGTGTGGGATTCAGTCTAACAGGTTGTCTGAATATATACATAATACTTCAGTTCTGAATATAAGAGATGGGATAATTTTATATCCATTTGTGGCTGGGTAGAGGTTTGGCTTGAAATCCAAGTACTGTAATTTTGTACAGTATATTGATGTAAAAATTAATTAAAATTTCTGTATAGGTAATATATGCACATGGAGCAAAATTTCAAAGCAGTAAGAGAGTGTATACTGAAAATTCTCTCCCACCTTTATACAAGTTCTCCGGTTTCTACCCCTGAAGGCGAGCACTGTTACCAGTCTCTTGTGTTTGCTTTTATAGATCTTCCACAGTGCATTGATGGTGGAACAGATCTTTCCCCTTCTCTAGCTGGCACTCAGTACCGGCAGCATGAAAATGCTGTGCTTTGAGGTGGAAAGTGATGCTCTAAGTAGTAGCATGGAACAGTGACTGCCCGTGTTCCTTCTCACATTTCTCCTGGAAACCATATACTCAAAGCAGATCACATTTGTCCAAACCACTTCTAACTGGACATAACACTAACACAGATGCATTTATCAGAAATACACAGCAACAGGAACAGCTAACAGATCATACATTAAATATTTACTTAGTTATGTATGTGAACAAGTAGATGCTTTTGCTAGCTGTCAAGCGGCTTCTGTTTTTATGCAGTGTGGACTCAGTCAGAGATTGTTCACTCTTTTCCAAGGAGATGGAGAAGGTGTCATCAGAGAGGTCCTGTGTAAATGACAGAAGGGAGAAACTTGCCTTAAAGGTGCAGAAAAGGCATTCCAGCACGAGTTGTGGTCTGGGGGAAATCTTGAGATGGGAGTCTGGGATAAAAGAAAGAAGGAAATGTTGAATGGTGATTTATGAAGAGCTGAGAAGATGGATTGAACTGGCTGGATGAGACAGTGCAGTGAGAGTGAGGAAATATGGGATGAATGGCCATTTGCCTTTGTTTGTAGTGAAGTTTTATATAAGGATCTATGGGCAGAGGTCAGTCAGTCCCTCTATACTTACTATGCCCTCCATGTTCCTAGCACTGCCATCATTCAGTCCAGAATTTTTCTCTCACAGAGGCATCAAAGAATAGATTGTAGAATAGTATGGTAATTTCTCCCCAGTACGTTCTTCTATTGGTTATTTCTATTAACATCGTAGAGATTAATTCTATTTCCTCAGCAGCCATAACTTTCCTTAATAATTTGTTATGGCTCAATCACCCACACATTTATGTAAAACAGTTTCTCATTGTCAGCACTCTTGGCACTCTGGGTGGAATAATCCTGTTAGGAGGCACTGTCCCTTGTATCGTAAGAAGTTTGGCAGTGTCCCAGGCCTCGGCCCACTTGATGTCAGTAGCACCCCACCCCCACTTGTGACAACCAAAAATGTCTTGACATTGACAAATGTCCCCTGGGGCAAAATCATCACCAGTGGGGACCCAATAATATAAAGCCTCATGGACTTAACATCATTTTTTGTTGTTCTGTAAAAAACCCCTTTTAAAAATTACCATTTATAAATGTTTATCAAAGTGATACATTCATGTGGACAAAAATGAAGTAGTGCCAAAGGACTTCCTTATAATAAAATGCAACTATCTCCTGCCACACTCTTCCCCACCTGTGGTCCCATCCCCTGAGTGTTACCACTTTAAGTCTTTCTGGTTTGAGTTTTTCTAATGCTCCTGTTGTATCCATCGACCTGTTTATTCATTCACTCAAACCACATATTTATTGAACACTGCAATAGTGCTGGTATAACAACACACCACAGACTGGGAGGCTTAATCAGCAGAACTTTGTTCTCTCACAGTTCTGGAGCCTGGAGGTCCAAGATCAAGGTTGCGGAAAGTTTGGTTTCCTCTGAGGGCCATTTGGGAAAGATACGTTCCAGGCCTCTCTGCTTGGCTTAAAAATGGCCACCCTCTTGCTGCTTCTTCATGAGACTGCTCCTCTGTGCATGTGCACCCCTGGTGACTCTTCCTCTTCTTATAGGGATACCAGTCATCTTGGATTAGGACTCTTCCAACAGCCTTGTTTTAATGTGATCACATCTTTAAAGACCTTATTTCCAAATACTGTTGTTGTTCAGTCACTAAGTCATGTCTGACTCTTTGTAAAGACTCCATGGAACTGCCAGGCTTCCCTGTCCATCACCAACTCCTGGAGTTTGCTCAAACTCATGTCCATCGAGTCGGTGATTCCATCCAACCATCTTATCCTCTGTTTCCCCCTCCTCCTGCCTTCAATCTTTCCCAGCACCAGGGTCTTTTCCAATGAGTCAGCTCTTCACATCAGGTGGCCAAAGTATTGGAGCTTCAGAATTTGTCCTTAAATATGGTTATATTCTGAAATAGTGGAGTTTGGCAGTCCAACATGTAAATTTTGGGAGCATACAATTGAGTCCATACCAAGCACCTTCTGTGTGCCAGTCACTATTCTCAGCACCTGGGATAAAGAACTGAACAAAACACAAAAATCCCTGCTCTTATTGACTTTACATTTTGGTGGTAGAGAGCAACAATAAACAAGATAATTAAGATATACAGCATGTTAAACGATAGTAATTGTGGTGGAGAAAAATAAAGCAGGAAAAGGAGCTAGGGAGCTCTTAGAGGCAGAGTCTGCAATTTCAAATAGTGTAGGCAGGGAAAATCTCTCTGAGAAGGGGACATTTGAGTAAGGACCTGAAGGAAGTAATAGATTAGGCCATGCAAGTATCTGAAGAATACCCACTCTAGTATTCTTGCCTGGGAAATCCCATGGACAAGAGGAGCCTGGCAGGCTACAGTCCATGGGGTCACAAAGAGTCAGACACAACTGAGCGACTGAACAAACAACAAATGCAAATATCTAGGGAAAGAGCAGACAGAGGAGCTGGTACAAAAGGGTCCTGCAGGAGGACATGTCCTGTTTGCTCAAGGAATGGCAAAGAGGGCTGACACAGCACCAGCAAGGGAGTGTAGCAGGAGATGCAGGGCTTGGGGAGTGCTGAGACAGATGGCTGGGTGAGGTCTAGCAAGCCTGTGTAATGACTGGCTTTTGTTCCAAGTGAGATGGTGAGTTAGAAAAACCTTTTCCCTCCCTGTGTTTCTCCTTTATTTGTCACATGACTGCCACACTCACAGCATTTCTGACACCAGTTGTGTGCGTGTGGGTTTCCTTGCAACGAGCCGTTGGCTGGGAGTCCTACCCTTGAACTCAAGACCACACTTTCTGCCTGGAGAGAGCATCAGATCCCACAGGTTAGGGGCTCAGTCCCACAAAACTGCTGCCCTCCCCCGCCAAATTCAGATGGCGAGTCCAGGTTGTCACCTCTCCTTCTGTCTGATGGGCTGTAAATCTGAGGTTCCTATGACCCTCTCCTTGGGTTCAATTAATTTGCTAGAGCAGCTCACAGAACTGTTCTAGCAGTTACAACTCATGTTCCTTATGTTTACCAGTTTATTATATAAGTATGTGATAAAGGATACAGATCACATAGGCGTGATTGATTACTAACTCCATTTTCAGCCCTTCTCCTTTCTCAAGAGAATGGGAGGTGATGCTGAAAATCCCAAGTTTCTAATCACGGTGTGGTCTTTCTGGTGACCAGTCTCCCTCCAGGAGGCCCCCAGAGTTGCCTCATTAGAGCAAAAGACATTCCTATCACCCAGGAAATGACAAGGGTTTCAAGAGCTCTGTGTCAGGAACTGGGATCAAAAGCCAAATATTAAAACAAAAGATGTTCCTAGTGCTTTTACCACTTAGGAATTTACAGGCGTTTTAGGAAGTCTTTGCCAGGAACTGGGAGACAAAGACCAATAAAAAATTTTCTGTTATTTCACAGATGGGAAGCCATTGGACAAGCTGCAGCTGGCAAGGTCTGAGTTAACTTTTAAAAGAACCTCTTTAGCTGCTGTGTTAATAATAGACTAAAAGGGGACAAGGGTGGAAGCAGAGAGATAAGTAAGGGGGGGGGTGTAATCCATTTTCTCTAAATGATATGCCTTTCTTTGATTTACCAGCTCTAGATATCATCTATCTAGTGACATCCTGGTCTAATAAATGGGAATTCAGCTCACTTATGGGCTTCCCTGGTGACTCAGATGGTAAAGAATCCGCCTGTAATGCAGGAGACCTGGGTTCAATCCCTGGGTTGGGGAAATCCCCTGGAGGAGGGCATGGCAACCCACTCCAATATTCTTGCCTGGAGAATCCCCATGGACAGAGGAGCCTGGCGGGCTACAGTCCGTGGGGTTGCAAAGAGTCTGACACAACTGAGTGACTAAGCACACACATAACTCATTTAAACTGCAGCAACCACTTTTCTCTTTTCTCCTAATACATCACTCCTTTTAGTTCCTTTATTTAGTTCCCCTCTCAACTGACAACCATTTTAGTGGGTATCTTTTCTGTTCACATATCTTTTTTGGTTATCTTTGTGCCTTCATATAAGACACATAAATATTTCTTGTTCCATCATCTATAGATAGTATCTCTTGATTCTATACTTTCTAAAATTAGAATATTAGTGCCTCTATGCAACCTTCCACCTCCCCTAAATTTGTCTACTTTCCAGTTTCTGTATGCTATGCTTTAAAGTTATTTGTTAACATTTATCTTACACTTTGTGATTATAATTGTTTCCTGTGATTGTCTCTAGATTGGATTCCAAAGGTTGAAAAGCAATAAAGATAGTGTTTGTATTATTATGATTGGATATTTTTCAGTGTAAAGCTAAGAAATGGGCCTTGATTATATTTTCATGTTACAACTTCCATCAATTATTCTATATCACTCCATGTTCTAGTTGGTCATCATTATTGGAAAATGACATTTTTAAACAGTTTTGTATTTGAATTTTTGATTGCCCCCCATTTTTTTTCTTTTTGGCTGTGAGTTGACTAAACATGTGCTGTCTGTACCATATCTCTATTCTCCAGCTTTCTCATTTTGTCTAGTGCTCAGAATAAATTCTATTCATCTATAAGCCCACTTTCTGTGTTAATTCTATCTGATTTTTCACATTTGATCCATGATTTCTTGTACAGATTTTGTTTTTCTTGGATTTCTTCATTGCTTCTTTTTGGATTATTTCTTGCCTTCTATGCTTTTATTGTATCCTAAATTTCCCTAGCTCTTAACTATATTATCTCTTTTTCCAACTCCCCTTTTCCCTGGGTGCCTCTTTTTCTGTTATCTACGGTGTTTTTCTGGACTCGTTGGTTCCAAATCAGCGTGTGTTCAGTCAATATCCTTTCCTCCAATTTCTGTCTTCTAAACATTTGTAAAATACAGTGTTATCTGAGTCCTTCTCTTTGTTATGAGCTTATGCCTTTTCAATCCCTTTATTATAATTCTAATAGTGTCTTAGGAGAGAGTGGATATAAATGCATGTGGTCTTTCTGCCATATTGAATGAGAGATATATAGCCTTGTAATATAAATCTTTCTTTTAAAGTTCTAAAATTAATAACACTTTTTGTAACTAATTCAGACATGAAAGACCTGTATAAAGTAAAACTTAAAAGTCTGTTCACCACTCTCACTTGCCAGAGATAACCACTGTTCAGTATATATCCTTCCAGACTTTAAAAACTATACATATGATATATAAAGTCATACACATACAAAATGAGTTTTTTATTTTACAAAGTTTGTATTTTAGAAAAGTTTAGATACTTGATTTTTAAACTTAGTACATATTGGGCACACTTGCTTGTCAGCTGATGCTTAATTTTTTAATGTAAAAATCTTTATTGAAATATATACACCTACAGAAAGGTGATAGTCTTCTCTTTCCTGTGTATACAGTTAATGAACTTTTGGCTGCTGCTAACTATTTCATTGACAAGCAGTGTTACAGTGAATGTCTTTGTACATTTATCTTTGAACACATGTGCTAGGATTTCTTAGTAGAAGTAGGATCATTGGGTCAATGGTTATACAATATGAAAATATTAAGAGATACTACCGAACAGCCCTACTGAAAGATTTTTCCAATTTACTCTTCTATCAACAGTATTTGAGAGGGTACACCCTTCTGAGGCAAGCTCTCCTTAAAAGGTTGGAAACTGTGGTGCATGCTTGAGAACTGGACTCTGCCCTGTTTCATGTTTATCTTTAATGACTTCACATGAGCTATTCTGTTCTCCCTTAGAATACTTGAAGTTCTTTAGAGCCTGGGATCATGTCGTTTAGTTCTTGGATATTTCTCACCATGCCTGGTATAGGCTGAGCAAACTGTGGGTGCTTGCCACAGTTTAATGATTGACCATAAACCAGTTTATAGTTTGGGGCTAACACAATCCCTTGAAGTCAGCTCGTGGAATGAGAGGGCTGGGCAGAGCGGGAGGCTAGGGCTGTGCTGGGTTTGTATCATATGCTCTCACTTAGACATCAAGTTTAGACCATAATCTAGGGACCTAAACTGTGAATACCTAGCACAATCCTTGGCTCAGAGGAGGTCCTTAATAAATGGTCTCCATTGATGTGATTATGATTCCTGTTTAGTGAAAGGGGGCTCAGCAGTAAAGAATCAGCCTGCCAATGCAGGAGAAGTGGATTTGATCCCTGGGTTGGGAAGATCCCCTAGAGAAGGGAATGGCTACCCACTCGAGTATTTTTGCCTGGGAAATCTGCCAGGCAGAGGAGCCTGGTGGGCTACAGTCCGCAGGGTCACAAAGAGTGGGACACGAGTGAGCAACTAAACAACAACAAGAAGTCTTAGGATTAGTGTTGAGGGCTCCGGCACAGCATCTAAAATCATTCTGGGTAGAGTCAAAGATCCACAGTCTAGAGATGAAATAAAATTTAAAACTGGCAAGAGCAGACTGGCATCAGAGGCAGGGGCAGAGACTGGGTTGGAGCACTTTAGTTGCACTGTCATAGGATCTTCTTGGCACCCAGGCAGTTTTCCCTGGACTTTTTGTATTGTATTTGTTATACAAATATTACTTATTTGTAAAATGTTTGGTTTTCACATGGTGGCATCCTAAAGGTGCTTCTCAGTCTCTGACAGGAGCCAACAGTCCCAACACAGTGATGTGAACACAGAAGGTGTACAATGACAGAGATGCCAGTGGTCTCTTACTTATTGAAACACATAATATTCAGGCAATATTGAGGATTCCCTGGAGATGATGGTGCTACAAAACAGCCACTCTACTAGACCACGATTATAGCCCAAGCTTTTCCCAAGCATAAGTAAGGTTCCCCGGGGACTGGGAAGCCAAGGGGCCAGTCAGATAAGGATTAATTCCAAGTGACAGATTTAGACGCTCTGTAAACACACAGCACACGGATGACCAGGGTTCGACAAAGTGAAGAATGGGTCTGTTTCTTCTTACAGTTCTACCCCCAGTCATCAGTGCAGATAAAGGAGGGAGGTGGGAAACGGCAGTTACCTACAGATATCATTAGAACATACATCATTGATTGTATTTCTCCTATATGCCAGACATTTAGCACACATCATCTCCCATTCCTTTTATAGCTCTATGAAGTAGGCATTAGCTCTGTTTTACAGCTGAGGAAATTGACTCAGAAATGAGAAATTACTTGACATAATTTACACGAGCTCCTGAGTAGCAGAGTCAGGATTTGAACCTAAGTCCATCTGGCTATAAAGCTTCGGTGCTTTCTGCTATGCATACCATCTTGCCTCTTCTGCATCAGGGAAAGCAGCCCAGCCCCCAGGGAAATAGCTATTGCTTAAGAACACTAAGTTGGTCCCTGTGGACAGGATGCCCGTGGTTCTTTCCTTTGTTCATCAGTTCATTCTACAAATATATGTTTATTTATAGCCAGAAAGTAAGAAGAGAGCAGGCCAGGTGGGTGAGCTAGAAAGGGACACTTGTGTGGGTAGGAGGACAAGGCGGCCTGAAAAGGTTGAGGCTAATGTAAACAGACAAAAAAAAAAAAAATGAGGCCAACAAGAGCTTAAATGCAGGATGGGGACTAAGTTTGGGGATCTGTTTTGGATACAGTACTGAAGGGGTCTCTGGGTGTTTACAGGAGAGATGTCTGGAGCAACACAAAGAGGCAAGTTGCAACTCCACAGCAGCACTCAGAATCTGAGGCCGTTGACACCTCCACACCACGAACACACGCAGGAACTGTCAATATGGAGACAAGTATTTTTAAAAAAGCACACCAGAATGTGTGTGACCACACAATGGAGGCCTACGCCTTTATTCCATGCCGTTTGGAGCACTCACCACGTGACTGCAACTCCCCTTCAAAGGAGCCAACACCCCTTTGGATGCATAAAGTCTAGAGGTTTGTGGAAAAGAGTAAAAGAGAAAACAATGTTCATTTATAGTCACAGTGTAGTTAGGGATGTGTATTAAGACCTTGGGGATAATATGAAACGATGCAATGGCATAGAAGGTATCGGTATGGAGGGTTTGTCCATATCCATTTTCCTTATTTTTCTTTCAGAGGTGAGCACAAATGATAACAGATTGTAGTAAAGCAAGCCTGACCTACACAGTCACTTAATAATCCCGGAGGGAATGTGACCCAGAGCAGGGAGGGGCAGAGCTCAGGAATGTGTTGCTGTGACTCATTCCAGGACTCCCAGGGCTTCACCTACACCTGAGACGTTTGGGTGCTGTGGAGGTTTATTTTTGTCCACTCCCCAATTGGGAGGATGACAGCCGGGGAGACTCCTAAGGGCCTCTGGTATACACAGGCTTGGGAACCCAGAGGCCTGCTGGGCTGTCCTTCTCCTTTCCATACCAAATGAATGCAATACCAGCAGCCTCGAGGATTTAAAGGGGAGAATGGAGGTGATGATACTGATCATACAGTTCATAAAAACTACACCGATGATTATAATCAGCATGAGTGCTGGGGAACAATAAAAGCTTTATAAAGATGTACTTTCTCCTACAAATGAATTATAACACATCTCTCATAAGAGAATTACCTAGTAATTTTTTTATCCTTTAAAATTTTTGATTGAAGGGTACCATGAATGTGTCAAATGTAACTATCATTAGATAGAATTTTGCTTCATATCTTGTGGGACCCAAATCCCATAAAAGGAGAAATAGTTCTTGACCAGGCAGTGGTCCTTCAACTAACACACACAAAAAAACTGCCTTGGGAAGAGCTTTGGCAGTCTCTTTTGTATTCATTGCAAATACCTTCACCCCAGAGAAACTTTGTTCAAGCTTAGGAAAATAGCTGACAATCTGGGCACTTTCCCTGATAGTGTGACAGGTAAGGAAAGACCACCTTACACCCTCTCTCATATTTCCCCTTATATTTGGAAGCCAAGAGCCACAGTAGCGGAAACAGACCCAGTATCTTTTAAAGTCTGTTGTAGAATATTGATTTCGCGGTTCTCAACTGTTTTCCCCACTCCAATCTTATGCTAAAGGATGAGACTCACTCAGATCAGTAGCAGTGGCTCATTGTGGTAATAACTGCCCTGTCAGAGAGGTGGCAGAAAGATAGAATCAATGTGGTTGGTGGGTAGAGTTTCTGCTGCTCCCCTCTGAGCCCCACTCAGCGCCTCATTATCACAAGCTCTTCAAATCTAATAGTCATTTATAAGCTTTTGAAGCAATCTTTACTTCATCACCTACCTGAAAGAATTTATGTCCTGTCAGTAGAGTTTCAGCGTCAATTTTTTGTTTACGATACCGCAAAGTGATTCTATCCTCTTGGGGACAGTTATCTCTTTCAAGTTCCTTTTTATATGTTTGTTTTGTCCCTAAAGCCACAGATGCAGGCCAGGGTGACTGGGACAAAGGTGGGATCCCTACCTCGTGAATATGACTTGGGAGGCAGAACTTATTTTTACGCGGGTACAGAGTAAAATCCCAAGTCGCGATTGATTTCATGTAAGTACGGCTGGAGAGGCCCAAGGAGGATCCAGTTTGGGGTGAGCACCGGGATCTGTGAGCCAGGGTTCCTTCAGCGTCTCATGGTACGTGTGTGCGGGGGGAGGCAGGTCCCCCGTTCCTCCTAGTCCCATTGACACTACGCTTCATCCCGGTCCCTGCGGAACTATATTAATAGAAAGCGACACTTCACACATCGGTGCTCAGACCCCAAAGGGAGGCTGGCAAAGGCTTGGCAGGTGGGCACGAAGTCGGGAGATGGGTGGGGGAATGGGGCGGAGGCGTCGTCGAGTGGCGTTCTGCGCAGCCAATGGTAGTTCGGGGCAGGGGTGGCAGGGGCGGAGGCGCCGAGGCGGATCAGCCAATAGAGGGCTAGCAACTACTGGAACGACCTGGTGACGTGAGGAGCGTTCCATTTGGCCAGCGGTGGGCGGTTGCCACAGCTGGTTTAGGGCCCCGACGACTGGGGCCCCTTGTCAGGAGGAGGCAGCCTCCGGGCTGGGGAGAAGCCGCTGCCATCTCTGGCGGCCAACGCGGTCCCCTGGGACAGTGTACTTCCTGGCTTCGGTTCCCGGCCGAGTTCGGTCTCCGGGGTTCAGGTAACAAGGGGGTGGGTGGGGGTGGGGGTCTCCGGGGCTCGGCCGCGTGGTGGGTTGCAGCCCCCTCGGCTGCCCTGGGATGCGCGGAGCCTGCTCTGCCCTTCTCGGCTCGGCGATTGCCGAGCCCCTGGCCGGGGGTGACTACACGTGGCGGGGCGTGTGTGTGTACGAGCGTGCGGAGGTGGCGCGCGTCCCATCCTGCCCGGGGCGGTGGTCGGCGGCGTGGCTGAGGTTGGGCGGGCCTCTCGAGGCCGCGCCCGCCGCCCGTCCGGGACTCGGGCCTCGGGCCCCGAACCGCTGGGCTGGTCGCTGGTTCTCGACGGATTTTGATCTTTGTTCTCCCAGGCCCGGCTCCCCTTCCTGGTCTCTCCTCCCGCTGGGGCGGTTTATCAGGAGAAGATTGTTATCCAGGTTAGTTTTACACAAAGGAAGTGTTCTCTACACCTCCGATGCCCCCTCCCCTTTCCCAAGCCTTCCAGCTTCTCCTTTCCCTGCTCAGCTCCTAGTCTCTCTTTGGACCGTTGCCCTCTTCAGCCCAGTTGGTTATTTCTCATCAGTCAGTCGAGCTGCAGGTTTCCGCCTCCTTCTTGCCAGCGTGAGGCATGTGGTATCGGTAAATAGAGGCCACAGCACCACACCTGAAAGGAGAAGGGTGACAGCGGTGAGAAAGGCTGGGCCTGGGGATTCAGGATGCTAAGTGGAGATGGTACTTCTGAAATGTCCCAGAAAGCACCTTTGTGACTTTTCTTAACTGCTGCCACCCCTCCCCCTCCGTTGGGCCCCTCCTCCTCCCAGCCATATAAGAATCTCTCTGGCTTAAGTCAGCCCTTCACCTACAGGTCTGTGATGTGGTTTCATTAAGATTCCCACAAATGTTAGGCTAGACCGGCAAAGTTGGTTCATTTCCCAGACTCAGGAAGTTAGGAGGGTTTGATTAGGGGAAATCTGTTTGGAGTAAATACAACCTGGGTTTGTGTACAGTGTCCAAAACCTCCTAGCTCTCCCAAAGGATGACTTGTTCCCTGGTGTGATTCAGATTCCAGTGGCTAATTGAAGAAAGAAGGTGAAGAAATGGAGGAGGGAAGGGAATGGCCCTTAAGGATAGAAATTCCATCATTTGTAGAGTCTTTTTCATGATAATTATACAATAATATGGTATAGTGGAGAGCACCCTGGACTGAAAGTCAACAGACCTGTTTTCTTGGCTTAGCTTCGTGGCCTTGTGACCCAGAGAAGTGATTTCCCCACTTCAGTCTTCAGTTTACTTATTTCCAAAACAAAGTAATTGGGGCTGTCACCTATAAAACCTCTTCTAGTTCCTAGTTCTGTGATAGTCAAATCATCAGTATTATACTGAAAGTAAAGGGATGTATGTAAGATATACTAGCCTCTTTCTCTTTTTGAGAACCTTTAACCTTTTCTTCTTTTAGGGGACAAAAACAGATTGGAAATAAACTCTTCCATTTCTTCACTCTCAACCCTTGAGGCAGTACTCATCTTTCTGCCTCTGGGAAAGGAAGATTGAACTGCATTTTCTTGTTCTTGCCTCATTTTTTTTTCTTTTTGTGTTTTTCCTTAGGGCTAGAAATTGGACTTCTGATGATGTTTGACCCAGTGGCAGCAATAGCACACATCGTGATTTCAAAGCTGGGCTCAGCTTCTGTATCTTCCCTCTTATAATCACAAACCCATTTTGGACCAGGAATTCCAATCATGTCTGTGATGGTGGTGAGAAAGAAGGTGACACGGAAATGGGAGAAACTCCCAGGCAGGAACACCTTCTGCTGTGATGGCCGCGTCATGATGGCCCGGCAAAAGGGCATCTTCTATTTGACCCTCTTCCTCATCCTGGGGACATGTACGCTCTTCTTCGCCTTCGAGTGAGTTTCCATTGAGTACTGTTGCCTGATTATGGTTACTTTGGGTCCAGGGAAAGAACCTTCTTTCTGGGGAGTTTATGGCTAGTCCTTGGAAGGTTGTCACTGTCCTCTTGAGCAGTGTCTGTAGATCATGTCAACTGAATTCATTGCTTTGTATGTGCCTCCTTAAAAGACCAAGACGTTTGATAACCAATTTTATAGCACTGATTTGGGGCCGCCCCTGGAACACTTAGGAAATAAAAGAATTCATCTTCATTACTCACCTCCCCTTTACAGTGGTCTCCTTAGGTGGTTAGTGACAGATTGCCTCTTCTCCACCCCTCCTGAGCCTAGGAGCACTCCCTGTGGTCATAACTCCACCCCATGATACTCACCTATTCTGTTATTCTGGGTCCTATTTTCTTAGGGCTCAGCTCTCAGCTAGCTCTTAAATTGAAAAGCCAACTGAATTGGGAACCTGCCGATTGATTCCAGCCTCAGCTGTGCCACAGTCTAGCTGCCTGTGTGGCACATATGTGCTTATTAAATGTGAGTTGCTCTTTCTCTCAGTCAAAATCACTCAACATAAACAACTCTCTATTCTGTGTGTGCCTGATACCAGCCTTGGAGTTATTTTTCCTGTGATGTAACAGCTAGTTTTAGAGGCAGTTTGAAATCTGTGTTGGTCACTACTCTAGGGAGTTGACCAGTTGACTACTGTGGCATGACTCCTGGGTATGCTGAGAATGTACATTCCAGGGATGAGAGCAATGCTAATTGGTTTAGGATTATTATGAGGAAGGCCTTGAAGGAGCCAAGAGATGTGTTTGTAGACCATGAGCTACACCTAATATGAACTGCTACAGTTCATGCCCTCCAGTGACCTGGAAATGGAACTCCCCTCAGGGGGTGTGGCCATGGGATGGAGGAGGGGGCTTCTTGGCTTGCCTTGGTGGATAATTAAAATGAACTCTGATCTTTGGGGGCTCATTTTTGTCTTTCTTCTGTAAGGGCTTCAGGCTTTCCCAGTGCATCAAGAGTGATTTTTTGGGGGCTGGTTTGCCAGACTTTGGGATAAGTGCAAATGGCGTGAATAACAGCAGGGGAAGGAGAGGGATGTAGTTTATAACAAGGCCAGGAAAGTAAGGTCAGAGGACCTTTTTGTCAAAGGCACGTTTTTTGCTGCTGTTGCTACCAAGTTGTAAAATATTTGGCAAAATCAGACAGGTTGATCATGGCTTCTTAGCTGCTTTCCAGTCAGAGTTTCATGGCTGAATGTGTGTGTGTATACTTTGTGTGGTACAAGTGAGCGTGTGCAGGCGGGCAGGCATAAGCATAACATTTAAAAAAATATTTCCCCACTTCTCAGTCTTGTCTCCAAGTTAGCTTTGTTTCTTCCTTGCTTGTTTATGGAAGTGCAGAGCTGAACTCTGCTTTCTGTCATTCTCACTCCTTCCTCTGCTAAATCACTAGCTCTTTTTGCCTCTCTCCCCTCCCCAACTCAGGGTTAAATTTTTGTGGTTGAAACCATTCAAAACAGAGATGAGATTTGTTTCCAGGCCCTGAGCGAGCTGGTAATTCTGGGCCCAGGAACCCTCTGGTTTGACTGGCCAAGGGAACTTGAAATTTGGAGCTACTGGCGTTTGGCCCTTTTTGTATCTGGAAGCCAGACAGAGTATGATTTGGATGTGTTCTGTTCGGCCCTGAAGGCCTCTGAAGAAAACTGCCTGTGAGATGAAGCTTATAACCAACCAAGTTACTGTTTGACAGAGGCAGGTTGGGTTTTCTGGTGAGATGACTTTTTTCCCCCCAAGTTATTTCTTGCGCTTTGCCCTCAGATGTGAAGGGTGAGGTTGTTTGTAAACTGCCCTGGGTTCCAGCTGTGTGTGTGGTAGAGTAAATAGTTTCGAAGGTGGGGCTGGGCGAGGGAGTAGAAAAGGGGAAGGGAGAAGGAAGTAAAAGTGTTAGCTGAGAAGTGGAATGGGGAAGTTTACATCTGACCAAAGGGGAGAGGGCCCCGTCAATGAATCCTTCTTACTGAGAATGGTGGGATCTGTGTTTGTGAGCACGTATGTGTATGCGTATATGTGTGCACATGCACGCATCTGTCTGTCACATGCAGACACGTGGGCACTCTAGGTGGCGGCTGCCTTGAGCCTAGCCACTGACAGGCTGTACAGAGGACACCAGCCTGCCTCTGAGGAATGAAGTCTCTTTCTAGTCAACCTTTTTCTTTGGGGGTCTATAACTCACTATCCACCACATGGTGGAGGATAGGGTTTGGGGGCAGAATATGGGCTCCTTTGCTAGTATGAGAACTTACAGAGACCTCAGGAAATCACCTGGTTTAGTCCCCTGCCTTCAGGCAGTTGAGGGTGTCTGAACCGACCGTCTCTTTTCATGTTTAAATTGTATAGGAGCATAGACTGTACATTCTCTGGCTGCTGCATTTTGGCCTTGAGGAAAAAAGTTCAGATCTTGAGGCACATCTGGACCTGCATTTTCGTAACAGGGTCCTGCTTGCAGCAGGTGTGCAGGAATGAGTGAGAGGTGATTTATAACCCCCTGTGGCACAGCCCTGGGTCGGCCAGATGGCTTGAGAAATCTGGTCAGGCGTGTGGGCGCCCCTTGATGAAAAACATGCAGTGTTAGTAGTGTCAGTGGACATCTTTTTTATTTTTGGATTTCGCTTTTACATGTTTAGATTTCTCAAAGGAGGGTCCTGTGATTTTTCAGTGAACAGACAGTAGGTTAACTACATAAAATGAGAAAAAGTGGTCCATACAGGTGCTCATCATTAGCTTTGTGTTGTTAGAAGCGTTTCCAAAGAAGCTGGGTAGCCATCTCTCAGAGCTGCTGTCACAGAGTGAATTCCTGCCCAGGATGGGAAATAGGGCTAGATTATCACTAAGCCTCTTGCAGCTCTGAGATTCTGAAATTCTATAACTCTTGTGTCTGTCTGGAAGATTCTAATACACACATAGAAAAGGAGAGGATAGAAGATTACCAGTAGATAGCTGTATTTTAAATGTAATTGTATCTATTGTTTCTATAGTAAATGTATTTGAATTTAGAAGCAGAGTGTACAGTGCTTGTACAGTGCTTAAAAAAAAGAATTTCTTTGCAAGTAGAGATTATCATACTAAGCGAAGTAAGTTAGAAAGAGAAAGACAAATACCATATGATATCACTTATGTATGTGGACTCTAAAATGTGACACAAACGAACCTATCCACAAAACAGAAACAGACTCAGAGACACAGAGAAAAGACTGCGGTCGCCATGGGGGATGGGTTAAGGAAGGAATGGAGTGGGAGGCCGGGGTTAGCAGATGTAAGCTATTATATATAGAATGGATAAACAACAAGGTCCTACTGTATAGCACGGGGAACTGTATCCAATGCCCTGGAATTAATCATAATGGAAAAGAATGTATATATAACTGAATCACTTTGCTGTACAGCAGAAATTAACACAACATTGTAAATCAGCTATACTTTAATCAAGAGTATTCTAATTAAAAAAAAAAAGAGGAATTTCCTAATGTATTCTTAGGATGAGGTATTTAGGAAATGTGAGCTTTAAGCACATGAACCATTCTCCATCCTTTCTGCCCAAACTCTGTCCAGCTTGTGTGATGAACACATAGCCAACAGCTTGGCTAGGAATGTCAGGACACTGTAGCAGACTGACACTGACAACCTGTGAACTGTCCAACTACTGAAAGGCTATTGTGGTATTTAGTCAAATTCAACTTTCTGATAAAGCTTGGGGAAAAGACCAAGTGCACTGTGTTCTGAAAGTGGCTTCCTAGCTTTCTCTTTTAACTGTGTGACCAGATCACTACTGGGGTCAAGGTCTCTTGTGGCATGAATGATTGTGTGACTCTTGACCCCTGAAGTAGGAAGGCGTTTACTGCTGTGATCAGTGCTTATGCCTCACTGTGCTGTTTCTAGCGGATATCGTATCAAGGCATTATCAAACCCTGTTGGACTGACCCTCCTGGGTGCTTCTGATGTACAGAGGAGTCATTGAATTGTATGAACTGAAAAAAGCTTTGTAGCACTGCTTAATAATTGTCCCACTTCTAGCCTATTCAGACTCTACCTCTTTTTCAAGTCCCTTCTTGACTCTTCCTTCATGAAATTTTTCTAGTAATTTCTGCATTCATAGGACTAATTGTACATATCAGTCATTTAACACATAATTACATGACATTTTTAATATTTTGTAATTCTGTGGATATTACAGTTTGAGTTCTTTCAGGGTCAGGGACTATCCTCTGCATGTGTGTGGCCCCCACAGTGCCTTCTACTAGGCCTTACTTAGAGTATGTAATCAATAAATGTAGCTGAATTGATACATTCTGGATGCACTTAAGATGTAGCAGTCTTGACTCACAGAATCATAGAATGATAGATCTGAAAGGGGCCTTGGAGACCATCCCCATCCTTTTGCGAGTGACAAAACCAGGTCTACAGAAATAGATTTCATCAAGGTCAATCGGCCAGCCACTGCCTTTATACGACACTACCTTTCATCTCATTGTTGCCTTTTGAATACGGAATCCTGAAGACATGCAGATTACTAAAGCTGTGCATAGTGCCAAATGCTGGACTGGCATATTCTGGAGTCTTGCTAGCTAATGTTTGTGTTGCTTTAGTGGATTCTAGGTTACTTTGGCCTCCTTAACTCATGCTCTTAGTGGCTCAGATGGTAAAGCGTCTGCCTGCAATGCTGGAGACCCAGGTTCGATCCCTGGGTTGGGAAGATCCCCTGGAGAAGGAAATGGCAACCCACTCCAGTATTCTTGCCTGGAGAATCCCACGGGCAGAGGACCCTGGTAGCATACAGTCCATGGGGTTGCAAAGAGTTGGACACAACTGAGCGATTTCACTCACTAGAAAATGAAGGCATGTTTGTGGAAAACTGACTGTATTCTAGCATGGCATTCTGGTAGCCTTGCAGGAACAAGGAACCTCTTCCTTTAAGTGTGAACTTAGAGAGTAAGCTTTTGAGTTACAAGGGATCATCACCCCTGTTGCTGCTCCTAGTCTCTGCTTCCAAGATGAGGACAGCTCTGAGAAAAATTAGGTAATGTGTGCTCATTACAATATTACTCTGTGGGTGATGGCAATGAAAGGGGCACTGTGTCCCCATGGTCAGACAGAAGGGAAGAGGCAGTCTGATAACAAAGTTACCGGGTTTGAGGAGACACAGGGCTAGGTAGACCAAGGCCAAACTCTGACATGGAGGGATATCCCTGTCTATAGTGACAAAGTCCAGGTCTCTGAATTCCTTAGGTGAGATTAAGAAGAAGAAAAAGTGACTTTATCATGATCTCTAATCAAGAGAGTATTCTCTGAAGAATTGCCCTGTGGAGGTTCAGTCTTGTGCTTATCTAGCCCTATTCTGTGACTCTGCCAACTAAAGACAGTTTTAGAAAGGCATAGTTGCCTCTTTGATATCAATCTGTTACAGTACTTAGCTAAACTCAACTTCCTGATAAAGCATGTCCCCTGGAGAAGGATTGGGCTATGTCTCCTGAACAATGTATTTCTCTTTACCAATTTTTTACGCTTCTGTCATTCAGAATTCATCTGTGTATTTTCAGCCTTTACTACCTTTTGTGGTGATGAGGTTCACACTGTCAGTCTCCACTGAACGTATCTCCCATCTTTTGAGAATGTCTTAGTTGAGTATAGTGATCATCTGCTTTGGGAAAAGTGAACACAAAGGACAGGGGTGTCCCTAGCATGCCGACAACAGTTGAGATGCTTATTGAGGGAAAGAAGTCTTAAATCTTCCTCCTCAGAGATGCCAGAGCTGGTATTGTGTTTAACAACAAAAAAAGACACTTTATGCCTCCTCTTGCGGTAGCAAGAGGCTAATGAATTCACGGTAATGAGGAAGATGTGTCTGGAATGGAGCAAGGAAGAGGCAAGAAAGAACCTATGATGATGATTAGATAAGGCCAGTTAAAGGAGGGTCTCAGAATACTGGCCTGAGGAGGTGGGGGCTTAATATAATAGGTAGCAGGGAACTGTTCTAAGTTCTTGATCAGGAAGATATAGTTGAAATTTGTTACTTGTTATTTTTGAAATTGGTTATATTTGTTACAATTGAAATGTGAAATGTATTGTTACAATTGAAATTTGGGAACTACTTAACAGGTTTGCCTCTATAGAGATTTTGGCCTTCGTCAGTGAGAGGATGGCTCATTGCCTCAAAATTGAAAAATGTCCTTGTTTGTTTAATTTTCCCTTTGCTGCTGGAGCAAAACAGGGTTATGCATTTTCAAAACTCTGACCTTCACATAGCAGTAAATCTTGAAGCTGATATTAAATTATGTTTTAGTGTCCAAGGAAACTTTGTCCCTCATGCAAACTCTGAATGTCATCAGCAAGAATGCTGAACTGGTCTTGTGGGTGGTTCTACATGTTTACGTGCTCTAGAGATAGGATGTATGTATAAGGACAGATGGCAGCCCCTGTCAGGGAGGACTTACAGCAAAGGCTTATTTCTGTTATGTGGGCTCAGGGGCCATTGTGGAGCTCTAATCCTTAGCCCTTTCTGCTGTGCCAAGCTTCCTTAAAGACACCCTTAATGACTGCTGTGGGAGCAGTTTCAAGCAGCCCCCAGATTCCCAAGAGAGCTCTTCTCTGACCACTTACAGTCCTTAGAGTCTGACTCACCATCCGTACACTTGATTATTGGTCTTATCTTATTTAGCTGTTTCATATGTTAGTTATGTTTCTCCAACAAAATTAAGTTCCATTTCTCTTGTTCTTCATTTGTTAGACCCATAAATACTTGGCTGATTGTGCTGATAGAAGAACAACAGCAAAAAGCATAGCAAGAAAGCTATTAGGGAGACAGAACCAGAGTACAGAACATCAGTGCACACTGCCAGGCTGTGAGGCAGCCCTGTCGTGGGATCTGTCTGGTTTCTTACCACTTCCACTCATGAATCTCTTTTGAAGTTTTTTGTGTGAGTTGAAGTCTGGGTCATTATGATTGTCCTGCCAATGAACTCTGGTGTGCTAGAGATGGGGGATGGGATATGGCACACCAGCCCAGCCTGGCACTGCTGGTTACTGCTGGTCAGTACCATCATGTGGCCCATGAGACATGTGGGAGTCCTGTCATGTAGTCCAGCTGTGGAAGCCTGAAGCTGATCAAAAGGTTGAAAGAAGATGGCTTAAAGTGATGATGTCTCTGCAGGTGGCAGAAATGGAGATTTGGTGGGGACATGGTTGCATTTATAAAATTCACAAGGGAGAAAAGTCACTTCTAACTGCCTGGTATTCTGAAGACAAAGGAGAGTTCTGTTTCAAGTAGTGTATGGATATCATTATTCATATCAATATAGATAGAAAGTACACAGGGTTTCAAAGAGTTTCTATTTGTGGATGATAGATCCAGTCTTTCTCTAGGACAAATTAGTGATGTTTGAGGATACTCCTGACTTTTGAGGTTGATACTGGGAATTACCACCAAATCTTTGCATAGCTTATTCTTATTTAAGAGAGATCACTAGCTTACTGCAATTATGAGGCTAACCCAGGTGGGTATTAAAGGCAGACAGATGGGTTGTAGTTTGCAGCGGTCTTAGCCTCTGGCTTTCTTATTTCCTCTTATTCTGAGTAGAAAGGCCTGCTGGTCCCACATCTGCCTTCCCAGCCACACCCACTCACTAGTGACAACTGGCTGCCAGTAGCCTTGTCTCCGAAGAACAATACAATGGGCCTGTTGTGTACTTGTTGACACACAGAGTGGATTGTTTTAGCAGGTGCAGAAGATATTCTGTGTGGAGATTACAGAGACCTTTATCCTTGATGGTGAAGCGTAATTCAAATCTAAGTTGTCCTTTGTCCAGTCAACAAGCAGGTGTTGAAATGAGACTTTAGTTAAGCTCGGTCCTTCAGGGTATGGGGGCATCATTAATGTGTGTGTTTGTGTTCTACTGTCTTTGTATCTTTTCCCTCAAATAAAGCAGTTTTAAACTCCCTTTGGTGGCCAATCAGATGGCTCTGATTTTTCTAAGGCTTTTCATTGGCAATGATACACCCAGGGCAGTCTGAATTCTGGAGATATCACTTCTTTGTTTTCAAGAGTGACTTTAGGGATGGGCAGTGATGAGGAAGATGGCTATTTTCTGTCAGTGTGGTAATGTCATTTGGCTTGTCTCAAAGATCAGAACCTTGTGTTTCTCCTGTGTCCTTTTGGGTCCCTGATGAGTGCAGGTGACTTTTCTGAATTCACTTCTTGATTATCTGTACCAGTGAAGGGGAGCAGTAGAAAAGAGGGTAATCCACAAGCTCGTGCTATGCAAGGACCTTCATTACCCTGAACTCAGTTAGCCAGACCCTACCCTGGGATTTTAGGAGAAGGAAGAAAATCGTACAAAAGCAAGCTGAGAGCAAGGATTTTGTTAAAAAAAACAAATGCACAGGCAAGCAAACAAAAAGCCACAGAAATCATTTGCAAATTCACTCCGTATGTTCACCTTCATGGCAAATTGCTCAGCCGAGCAGTACGGTTGGTTCCCACCCGCCATGCAGTTGAGTGTGTGGCAGGGAGGCAGGAGAAGGATCTCATGGGGATTGTTCCAAATGTGCAGCGTAGGTACAGCCTGGGGTTAAAGGTCTACTCCAAGTGGACAGCGGTGTGCTTAATCCCCATGCTGATGAGGTAAGCCTTTTTCCTTAGCTTACTCTCTTCACTCTCCCTCTGGTCCTTATTCATCTACTTATAGTCAGCTTCCGAGACAAGATTTCTGTGTTGAAGGAAGAAATATGCATCAGGAGAAGGAGAATAAAAATAGGTCAGTGATAACTCTCATCACATATTCCAATTTATTTGGTTTGATATTCAGTTCAACTGGACAAGTATTTGTTGATAGCTTCTTTGTTCCCATACTTGTATTGGGCTCAGGGAGATAGAGATCCATGATGATAATGCTAATAGCTGACATTTACTTAGCATTTACTATGTGTCAAGGGCAGTTCTAAGCATTTTATTTGTATTCATGCATTTGAGCCATACAACCACCCTATGAAATACTACTATTATCACCTTCATTTCATAGGTAAGGAGACAGAAGTTAACTCAGTTACCCCAACATGAGCTGGTAGAACCAGAATTCAAACCCAGGCGTTCCCACTCCTAAAAGGCAAAGTTCTTGCTCTTCGGAAGTTTAATTGGGGGAGATGAAGTCAACGTAGTGAAAAACAGTGCAGTTTAGGATAGGCCTTTGGAAGAAGCAAGACCTCACTAAATCCCAGATTCTTCAGCTATCACAGATGTAGTGTGAGAAGTGGATGCTACAATGTGTCTGAAGAGCCAAGTGCATATGGTGTGTGCTCAATAAATTGTGGTTGTAATGGTGACAATGATGGCATTGATGGCTTTAGGTCTGAAAGGCCAGTAGAGCTGGGATATCCAGAGAGGGAGAGGAATGGCCTTCCAGGTGAGTTAAGGGGAAGGAGGGGAAGAAATATGATATTGAGAAGGGGTGCTAAAGAGATACAGTTTTCTTATTCACTTGCTTATGGTCACTGGTCACCTACTGGCTGAGCTAGTTGAGGAAGGAAGAGGAGTGAGTGGATGTTGCAGAGTCGGGCAGCATCTCTGAAGCTTTTCAGTGGCCTTTGAACACACTGGACATACCATCTGTTTGACACTGGGACTCTGCTTCATGGCTGGTCCTTATCTTTTCTTCCCCCTCCTTGGGCTCAGGCCCAATGTCAGATGAGTGAGTACGAAGAACTCTAGACATTCCCAGAGTGAGAGCAACCTGTGGTGCTTACAATCCAGGCTCAGTTACGTCCCGGACCTTAACAGGTATGAGCCTTTGCTGAAGTGCATAGGAAATGTGGCTGCCAGCAAGCTGATGGAAGGGACTGGGCTTGGGGGTATCGGAGGTCCCTTAGACTATCTCCTGTATATTATAGGTAGCATCAATCAGTGATGTATTTGTTGAGCTCCTAGTATGTGCAGAACCATATGTTAGGAGGTTTTGGTAATTTGAGAAAAGTAAAAAATATGTCCCTGCCCTTGAAGTACTGTGATTTTGTTGTGGAGACCAGAGTGACACACTGGTAATAATTCGAGGTCAGTATTGGGTCGGAATAACTAAGTGTTCAATTGTCTGCTTTCTTCAAGATGCCGCTACCTGGCTGTTCAGCTGTCTCCTGCCATCCCTGTGTTCGCTGCCATGCTATTCCTTTTCTCCATGGCTACCCTGCTGAGGACCAGCTTCAGTGATCCTGGAGTGATCCCTCGGGCCCTACCAGATGAAGCAGCTTTCATAGAAATGGAGATAGGTGGGTTTTCTGACCAGCTGGCAAGATGCTGTACAGTGAGTGGCTTTGATTGGTAAGGGAGTGGAATCATAATTATAGTTGCAGATTAATACTCACTTCCAGCTTTTTCCCCTAGAGATCCTGAATCTGAGATTGTTATCACTCAGTAAAGAATGTGAACTTCATTCTTCCCTCTTTGGGGTTGCATTTCAGGAAGGATCTCTTACCAAGGTCCTGCTGCACTGTTTCCAAGAGGATTTTTTTTTAATTAAGAAAATAAAAACTTTTGGGGGGGTCATCAATTCATTTGATTTTTTTGAATGAAAACTATAAACCTTCTCTTCATAAAAATATTCTTAAATGCATCACACACATACAATTATTTATTTATTTATTTATTTGGCTGCACTGGATCTTAGTTGGGGCACATGGGATTTTTGTTGGGGCATGCAAGATCTTTTTAGTTTTCGGCATGTGGGATCTAGTTCCCTGACCAGGAATTGAACCTGGGCCCCCTGAATTGGGAGCTCAGAGTCTTAACCGCTGGACCACCAGGGAAGTCCCTGGATATAATTTCAGGACTTCATAGATCTTTTGAAGCACTCGCATGAGTTTCTAACTAAGAATTCCTGCTTTAGGGAAACACAGAGTGAAAGGGGACACTTATGGTGCCAGGAACCATTGAGAATTCTAGGAATGGTAAAGGAAGTAGTTACAAGCTCATCACAGTGCAGTCTGCAGCTCAGGGTAGGGCTCTTTGGGACAGAGATGAAGTGCTGTACTAACCAGGAGCCAGCCAGAGTGCCTTCATGAATTGAAGCAGAACATTCCAGAACTCGAGGAGGGGATATCCTAGGAGCTCACACTGCAAAAGAAGGCTCTGATGCCAGTACTCAGAGAGACTGGGAGCCCACCAGATCCAATAGCAGTCGGTGCCTGCCTAAGTTGTTCTCAAGTCTGATACTCAGTAGCTAGAGTCAGTATCCAAGTCACGTAGAGTAGAAGAAAGGGACCCAGGACTTGTAAGACTAAAAGCCATGCCAATGGAGCACTGATCCGTGGTTAGCCTTTAGTTCCTTCAGGTGGTTTGTTATTGTTGCTTGTTTGTTGGGATTTTATTAATAATAATATTATTTTATTTAATTAGAAAGATATAAACATGTTAGAGTTCTAATAGGTATTATATTGCATTTATATCTTATTTTTGAGAGAATTTATATTTGTATAAATATTATGTGCCTCTCCAAGAGGATAGTATATTTTTCTGTGTTTTCAGACTGAATTTTGTACCTTTTGATACAATTTTTATCATCTTTAATATAATTTCTGTACTTCTCATCCTGAGTTTTTTCCTAATGTTTATATGCGTGCTATTGTCAAGGAAGTGTTTTCTCCCAGTTCTAGTTGGTTTCTTTTTCCCCCCAGTTTTATTGAGATATAATTGACATGTGACATTGTGTAAGTTTAAGATGTACAATGTTTTGATTTGATATTCTTGCTTTTAAAGCTTCCAGCTTTTGTATTTCTTTTGTTTATTTAACTGTGTTTATCTTGCTTCTTAGTGGATTTCTTTTTGAAAAATTTCAGTCTGTTTTAGTTGTGCTAAGGGGACACGGGTTTGTGCACATCTGAGCTCAGACTACTTAGGGACGCAGTGAGGGTGGGAGTTGTGGGAAGGAAACAGAGGTGGGGCTTGTTGGCACAGCTGGAGTTGGGGAAGACCTGGGCTAGTTAGCAGCAAGATAGGAAGGGACAGTTATGAGTGTAGTCTTTGCTCTCTCGGGGTTATTATTCTGTTATCATCCTCTTTCCATTCACATATGGAGAAGCTGAAGGTCAAGGCAGTGCTTTGCCGTGATCTTGCCTCTCACAGCAGACGGTTAGCAAGGTTAGCTCTGTTTTGTCAGATTGCTGGGCCCAGGACCCAGTCTTGAGCTGTCAGGTTGTTACCTCTGCATTTAGCATGTTTCTGTCAATAGCAGGGTGTATTCTTGAGTTCATACATATGTTTATGTTAACAAGTTTTTGTCAACTTACATTTGGCCCTGTATCAGGTATGCTGTGGGTGGGGGCTGGGTAGGAGAGAGAAGACATGTGGTTCCCTTGCATAGTAGCCTGCCTCATGGGGAGGGTGAGCCATGAACTCTGTCGCCCAGGTGCCTTCATGCAAAGCACATGCAGAAGAATGTTAAGGTGACATGCTGGTACTTAGATCATCCTCTAATGAATAGCTCTCCCCATTCTTTTAAGACTTATGTCACACTGTTATTGTTTGATTTCACAGCATCCGCCCCACTCTGCAAAAAAAGGAAAAAAGTTCCATATGGCAGATATTTTAAAAATCAAAGTGAATTGAAAAAAATCTGTTTTTAGAATTATCCTGCACAGCAAGGGTGCAATGAGACAGGCACTCTCACATGCTACAGATGGGCAGGCATTAAATTGATACAATCTGTCTAGGAGGCAGTTTGGCAATAAGTGACATGGGCTTTAGGGTTCTTACCCTTTGACTCAGTCATTTCACTTCTCTCAGGATTAGCTAAAGGAAATAATCTGGGATGTACACAAATAATCATAGAAGGATTTTTAATGCATCACTTTTTTCTTTTTCCTAGCTATTTTAATGACAGCAACTTAATATATTACTGCTCAGACTTCAACATGTTTTCCTTTTTTTCTTTATGATTTAGCAATAAATTTTAACACATAAACATATTCTTGAGGAAAAGGAGGAGATTGTGATTAGGGTGGAGATCAAAGGGAACAAGCTTTGTCTTTAACGTTTTAAGTTTTTGCATACAACATCATTTAAATAGCAAAATTCCAGAGACAGCTTAAATGCCCAGTAACATGGATTGGTTCAAATAATTGCAGTACATGCATATGATACAATATAGATAATGATGTTTTCAGAAAAAAACAATTAACAACTGTGGGAAAATGCCCATTGTATAATGTTGAGTGAAAAATACAAGGTATACAATTGTATCTATAATATAATCTCAAATTAAAAAAATTATGAATGTTTGTTTATCTGTTGAATAGACGGAAATATGCCAAAATGCATAAATATCCCTGAGTTGAGAGATTGTCAGTGACTTTTCTTATCTCCTATTCGTATTTTCTGTCTTTTCGAATTTTTTTGCAATAAACATGTATCACTTATTTTTAAATAGTTGTTTTTCTGATTCTAAATATTGCCAATTTTTTCATGCATGTATTTACTTTTGCAAGATAAAATCCTTTATACCTGTTTCTTTTCAGCATACATTTTCATTTTTCAGTATGTTGTGAACATTTTCCTGTGTCATTTAAAATGCATACATCATTCAAAATGGCTACATAATATTTATGTGTGTATCATAATTTACTTAACCAATCTCCTGCTCTGATATTGAGGTTATTTTCAGTCTTTCACTATTAAAAGGGACTTCTGTGACAAATATCCTGCGTTAACATCTTTTATACATCTCTTTGTAATTTGGTAAGTTCCTAGAAGTTGAATTGCTGGGTCAAAAGTATACACATTTAAAATTTTGGTAGTCACTGCCATATTGCTTACTAGTACCTCCTCCCCATCCTTGCCAACAATAAGTATTTTTCTTTCTAATATTTGTTAATATAGAAAGTGGAAATGGTAACTTTGTGTTAATTTTTTATTTCTTTGGTTATAGGTAAAATTGGATGTTTTTATTTCATATATTTTTAGCCATTTTTATTTCTTCTTATATGAATGTTTTTCTGTGTTATCAGCCAAAAAGCTTGAAGAAACACTTTTTTACATGTAAACAAAATAATTGCATGGCACTCAGTGGAGTTTTGGGAAGATACTCTTGTGATGTTGAGAGTCTAGTCTGGAGATGACAGTGGGCCTAGGGAACCTTTGATTATTCTCATTGCTCTTGGAGAGGTGGTATTAACTGTCTTTACTGTTCTACAGAAGCTACCAATGGTGCGGTGCCCCAAGGCCAGCGACCACCCCCTCGTATCAAGAATTTCCAGATAAACAACCAGATTGTGAAACTGAAATACTGTTATACATGCAAGATCTTCCGGCCTCCCCGGGCCTCTCATTGCAGCATCTGTGACAACTGTGTGGGTGAGTAAAACCAAAGGGGCTTTGCCTGGGGGAAAGGCTGAGTTGAAGAGGATCAGAGTGATTTTTCAGGGACGGGAAGATAGATTTAGATAGAAAATGAGCTAGATTTAGTTAAGAAACTTTAGATAGGAAACAAGCTTCTGAACAGTTGTAAATCAACTATACTTTTGTAGATCAGATCATAATTTAAATATCCTCTAGTCTAAAAAAAAAAAACCTCTTGTAAATGAAGAGATAAACTTTACCTGTTTTTCAAATCTGAATTTTCCTCTGCTGAATCTGTTTCAAGTGGAACCCACCTTATAAAGGGGGAGGAGAATCCTAGTCCACTGGAGGGCAGCATCGAGGAAGGAAGGGCTAAATAAGAAGTGGTGTTCCCAAGAAGAAAAAAGTTGCTAGCACTTATTGAATTTCTCGTATATATTAGGCACTGTGCTAAGTGCTTTCCCTTTCTCTCATTTAAGACTTATAAAAACACCGTAAGATAGATATTATCCCCATTTTGCAGATGAGGAAATAGGTGAAGCACCTTTGTGTAGGTTTGTATGAAGCTGGAAAGGGTCTAATTCCAAAATCCTCATTTGTTCTTTCTCTGCTTCTGCTTCAAGTGTGGCAGGTGTATGTGTGCATAATACAGGGGTCTGTGCTTCTATTTGCATATATATGTGACTTAGTTGTAATCACTGCCTAGTGTATGCTGAGCCCTGGAAACGATCAAAAACAGACAGTAAATATGTCCGTTGAAAGGCAAATGTGTGCAGTTCCTTATATTATCAATAAGGATTCTTCCAGCATTCTTCGTATATGCCATGGAGTATGCCTGAGTACCTTGCTTTCCTCTTATTAGCCAATTCTTTTTAGTTTAAGGGTGGGAAGATGTATCTTACTTTAAATGGTAAAAGATATTTGTAGATAGGATTTTTATAAATTGAAACATTTTAAGTGAATCAGGAAACTTGATATTTTAAGAAAGTCTGATGTGACGGTTTTCAGAAAGAATTTCCTCTCCTTATTAATATTCTTAAACATAAAGAACTCATGCAAGTTGATTTTTTTAAGAAGAAGCCCTAATATTTTAGTAGAAATATGGACAGCAGATAAAACAGGAAATGCATTTACTTAGTTAACATGAAAAAAAAAATGTTCATCTCTACTCAACATCAAAGAGAAAAATTAAAACAAGATCTTTTTAAATCTAGAAATTCAGCAAGGAAAACTTGATAATGCTTCGTCCTACACTAGCGAGAGTATAAATTGGAAAAAACTTTTTGGAAGGCAACCTAGTAAGATTCATGCCTTTAGAACATGTATACTTTGATGCCACTAACTTGCTTTCTAGGGATCTATCCCAAGAAAGTAATTAGGGATATGGTAAAAGATTTAGGTATGGACATATTTACCTCCAGATTATTATAATAATGAAAAATTGGAAAGAACCGTATTGTTCACCAGTAGATAGACGGTCAAATAAATTGTGGGACATTCATGCAGTAGACTTCTGTCTATGGGAAAAGTGGAATGAAATAAAATAGAAGATAGGCTACATTTATAGTGTGATCTCAGTTACCCATTGAAAAAAATTTAAGTATGTATAAAGAATTATGCATGGAAGTTCTCCAGAATGCTTATTGTCTATTATCTATAGGTTGTGGGGTTATAAGGGATTTTGTTTCCTTCATTAGAAAAAAATTATTTTCAAGTTTTCTACAATGAGCATGTACTAGTTGTATTATTAGAAAAAAGTGTGATTTTAATATAATAAAAATATATCTGTATGAATATATATTTTCCAATGTTTTTTATATGGCAGGTTTGTTTAAAGTAAGGCTATCTTCATTCCTTTTTCTGAAAAGATATTGCAGCCCTTTAACTAGGAGGTGCACCATTCTTAACACTTATTTTTTTGACTGGTACACAGCTCATTGTGCTTTAAAAATGATGTATTTTATTTTTTGTGGGTTTTTTTGATTCATTAAAATAATACACATTCATTGTAGAAAAGATAGAAAGTACAGGTATAAATAAAACTTAATCCCAAACTCATTCTCCATTTTGTTGTATTTCCTTCTAGTCTTTCTCTTGTTTGTAAAACTCTATCTACATGATAGAGTTTTTAGTCCTGCCTTTGTCATTTACTGTTATCTCCTGAGCATTTTTCTACATCTTTAATAAATGTTTTTTGAATATATCATTGTTATTATTTTGGCCTCACTGCATGGCCTGTGGGATCTTAGTTCCCCGACTAGGGACTGAACCCACATCCCTGCATTGGAAGGCAAAGTCTTTACCACTGGACCGCCAGGGAAGTCCCAGAATATGCTATTTTAATGACTGCATAATCCATCATATGGCCATATTCTAGTTTATTTAGGCAATCTGCTATCAGTCTATATTATTCACAATCCTATTTCATTCATTATTATAACACATTAATCAAAATTAATAAGTTTAGGAATGTGGTGGAATTGGAACCTTCATACTTTCCTGGTGGGAATTGTAAAATGGTGCTGCCACTGTGAAGAATACTTTGGCAGTTCTTCAAAAAGTTAAAATTATATGGCTCAGCAATTCCACTCCTGGATATATACCTGTATTAGTGTGCTTGGGCTGCCGTAACAGAATACCACAGACTCAGTAACTTAAATAACAGAAATTAATTCTCTCATAGTGCTGGGTGTTAGTGGTCCAAAATCACAGAGCAGACTGGGTGGATTTCTGGTGAGGATTGCAGGTGGCCACCTTCTGGCTGTGTCCTCACCTGGCCTTTTCTCTGTGCTTGCATACTTCCTTTTCTTATAAGGCTACCAGTTGTATTGGATTAGGGCCCCACCCTTATGATCTCATTTAACTTTAGTTATCTCCTTAGAGGCCATATCTCCAAATACAGTCACATTGGGGCTTAGGGCTTCAACATATGAATTTTAGGGAGGCGGGGGAATGACACAATTCTGTCCATAGCAATACCAAAAGGAACTGAAAAACAGAAACTCAAACATATTTGTACATCAGTGTTCACAATAGCCAAAAGATGGAGGCAATCCAAGTGTCCCTCAACAAACAGATACGCAAAAATGTGGTACAGCCATACAATGGAATATTTTTCAGTCATAAGGAGGAATGAAGTGCTGATACGTGCTACAATATGGTTGAGTCTTGAAAACATGCTGGGTAAGAGAAGTCAGATGCAAAAGGCCATATATTGTATGATTCCACTTAAGTGAAATATCTAGAATAAGCAAATTCATAGAGATAGAAAGAAGATTAGAGGTTACCAGGGACTGGGAGAAGGGGAAAATGGAAAGTTACTACTTAATGAGTACAGAGTTTCTGTTTAGGGGTGATGAAAATTTTTGGAAATAAGTATTTGTGATGGTTGCACAACACTGTGAATGTAATTAATGCCAGTGAATTTTACACTTAAAATTGGTTAAAATGGCAAATTGTATGTTTTATAAATTTTACCACAATAAAAAATTTAATGAAAACGTATTGACCCTAAATTTCTGTGCTCTTCTCTATTTCCTTATGAGAAATTACTGAAAATGGATTTATTCTGCCAAAGGGACGTAAACATTATTAAGGCTCTTGATACATATGTCCAAATTGCTTTCCAGAAAGGTTCTCTCAATTTGTAGTTCCACAAACAGTATATTATACATTTTACCCTGTTCTCACTAGCATTGAATATCATTTTATATATCCTTATTTTGATAGGCAAAAACTTTCTTATTGTTGTCCATGCATTGGAGAATGAAATGGCAACCCACTCCAGTGTTCTTGCCTGGAGAATCCCAGGGACGGGGGAGCCTAGTGGGCTGCCGTTTATGGGGTCGCACAGAGTCAGACACAACTGATGCGGCTTAGCAGCAGCAGCATTGCACTGGCTTATTAATGAATCAGAGGACTAAATATATGTTTATGTGGTATTATTAACTGTTTTGATTTTTGACTATTTTCTTGAAGGAGTATTTGTATTTAATTATTGATTTATAAGGACTTTTAATACACTTAAGTTATAAAATTCAAATATATTCCTGTTGGGTTTTCTTCCTCTTTCATTTTCCTGATAGTATTTTTAACATATTGGAAATATTTTTTGAAGTGTATGAAGTCAAATCATTTCTTTGTCATCTGTGTTTTTTTCCATTACTTTTATGCTTAGAAAGCCCTTCTCCATTCAGGAGACAAATGTTCACCTAGTGTTTTTGGTTATTTTAAGGTTTTACTTTGCTTTTACATTTAACTCTTTAATCCATCTGGAATTACTTTTGATAAATAATGTGAGGAAAAAAGATTGAAGCTTATTTTCAGTCAAGTAACCAATTGTTTATGGAATGATACTGCCTTTCACCACTGGTTTTGTAGCACTGCTTTTCCCAGACAGAAGATTTTTATATATTCTATTTCTGGGTGATTTCCATTCCATTAAGCTATGCCACACCATTTAAGGTGTGTAATTTTTTACTAACTGGAGTTTAAGAAAAACCACACTACTCATTTTTCAAAATTTCCTTGGCTGTTTATACTGATTTATTCTTCCTGCACTTAGTAGACTCACGTACTAAGACTTTTCTTGGGAAAAACAAGCTCTGTGCTGTTAACTGATGGTGAGACAGATCACTTAACCCCTCAGTATGCCAGTTTCCTTATGTATAAAATGGAGAAAAGAATATCTTCTTTTGCCTAACTCCCAGGGTGATTGTGGGGATCGAAGGAGATGGCTGTGAAAACATTGCAAAAAGTGAAAACCAGTGTTTTTTACAGTTGCAGTACACAAGGACCCTAAGGGTCTGGGAATTCCGTATGAAGTGGATGGTGGGGTTGTGCTTCGTCTTGGAGGCTTTGGTGCTGGACTCTCTCTTTCTCCCACAGAGCGCTTCGACCATCACTGCCCCTGGGTGGGGAATTGTGTTGGAAAGAGGAACTACCGCTACTTCTACCTCTTCATCCTGTCTCTCTCCCTCCTCACGATCTATGTCTTCGCCTTCAACATCGTCTATGTGGCTCTCAGTGAGTATACAGGGCAGTGTCTGTTGGTGGAAGGGTGGGTGGAGGGAGGAGGCTTGAGGACAGCTTAGGGGAGTGGTTTCCTATCCTGGGGAGACTTTCCCATTGCAAAGGCACCTTAGGAACAATTAGAAGTGAGCACTACTGTCTGCTCCTGAGCAGAGCTCCAAACCTCAGGATTTACTGAGCATGTTGGCCTTCTCAGTGGCCCTCTGCTAGGGATCGGGGCCATAATTACCAGTTTGTCCCTAGAGTACCTGGCATGTCCCAGGTGATCCCAAAGGTTGAGGATGTATTTTTGGTGTATGTGTCCTCTCTTCTGCCTCATAAGACCTGCTTAGTGTCAGGTGGTAGAAGGGGTTATACCAGAGAAATGTCTTTTAGTGGCTCATGGTCTGCTTCGGAAGATAGAAAACACACACTTGTGCACATCTGCACATGCACACACCCCCACACATCCAACAGCCCAAGAACAGACAGGATGTGGAGTTAAAGGAGTGGTCTTCCTCAGGGTAGCTCCCTGGGAAGAGATGAGTTCTGAGCTGGGTTTTGAACAGTGGAGAGATATAGATTGGTGAAGAGAGAGGATTTTTCTTGGATATTTCTGGTTTCTTTCACCTATGAATGCATTTCCCTGCTGCATGCCCATAGCTGGAGGTTAGGGAGAAGGGAGGGGAGCCAGATGCTGGGCTTGTAGCTGACTCTCTAGTTGTGTTGGGTCCTGCGTTGGAAAGGTGAACCCTTTAGTCAAGAGAGCACCAGTTTGCAGGAGAGTCCCTTACCTGAATGAGGGCTTATCTCTTGCCAGCTTGTAACAAGGATAGGGAGGGAAGAAAGTAGGCACTAGAGTATGTGGATATTTTTTACTGAAGTTACTAATCTTTCTACTCCTCCTCCCAATTTCACAGAATCCTTGAAAATTGGCTTCCTGGAGACATTGAAAGAAACTCCTGGAACATATCCTCCCCTGGCAGTAGGTCCCTGTGCAGCCCTCTTAAACTACTTTTCAGCGTGCTTTCTGTCTGCAGTTCTCCACCATCTCATTTTTCAGACGTCAGAGAGTGCCAATGTCTAAAATTGAAAAATGTAGTCTTAGTGGTAACAACCAAAATGGAAAATGGCTGGGGCTTAAAGGGAGGTTGTTTTTTCACCCTTGTCTCCACTGCTTCCCTCCCAAGTCCTTCTGATCCTAGGCTCAGCTCTGCCTTCTCTAGTGGGCTGTACTTTACTCTCAATAGACCTCTTGTGTCACTAGAAGTCCCACCTTCCTGTTACAGCTAAGGCTTATTTTGTACAGCAGTTACATTTCTGAGAAGGAGATTCAACTGGGATTTCTAGAAATCACATTCTGGTTTCTTTCCCACCAATTTTTTTGTTTATAGAGTTTGTTTTCCGGTGGCAGAGATGACCATCGTTGTTTTGCTTTGGACCCCTCCTAAATGTCCCTTTCAAAGAGCCAATGATGAATAAACAGAAAACGTCTAAATACACTAAATCTGTTAGAGAGCTCCTTGTAGTGTATAAACAGGAGTCTGTTACTTTTCATGAGGGATACAGCCAGTGAGTTTAGAATTCATCCATTGTTATAAATGGATATATATTTGTGATGTATGTTCCAAGGGGTAAAGATGGTGTGATTGGTGCCATGAACATGGGCTGAGGCATTAAGTCCCCTGGTGTGGCCTCTTCAACATTCCTTAACAACACCTCACTGTTCTAGAAGTACTCATTTGCTTCTTCACGCTCTGGTCCGTCGTGGGACTGACTGGATTCCACACTTTCCTTGTGGCTCTCAACCAGACAACCAATGAAGATGTGAGTCAGCTTTTCCTTTCCTTATCACATATTCTTCTACCAAAAGCCTATTCTCTAATTACCTGCTAGAGAACTGTCTCCAGGGTCTGGGAGATTGAGGCAGGTGTGGGAATTGGTTAAACCAGGTGTGTAGAAGAACAAGCAGACTGCTTTGTTTGGAGCTGAATGCCTATAGGGAATGAGGAAAAAGAGATTGAATGGTTGGGTGGGCACAAGGTCTTCAAATGTTCATACGTCCTTAAAAGTTAACTAACTGGGTTTGGAATGGAGAGAGACAGTTGCATTGAATTACATCCTTGCTTTTAAAAAGTTACTGATTAATCCATATTTATTGTAGAAAATCAGAAACTACAGATAAACAAAAAATAGCAAATAAGTCCCTGTAATTTTACCTCCTAGGCCTCACCATTGTTGTGGTGTGATCTATAGTCTTCTAGACTTGTCTAGACTTGTTCCCATGCTTGTTTATTTGAGTATATTATGGGGGTTTTTTGCAGTCTGGATTTCTTTTTTTCTTTTTTTAAAAATAAATTTATTTATTTTAATTGGAGGCTAATTACTTTACAATATTGTGGTGGTTTTGCCATACATTGACATGAATATTACGTATTTTTAAATGGAAATAATATATAACTCTCAGGTATCTACATTTTCAACTCTATTGTGAATATTTTTCCATGGCTGTGCATATATTTCTTTTTTTTTCTATTGTGGTAAAAGACATATAGCATAAAACACACCATCTTAAACCATTTTTAAGTGTACAATTCATTGGCATTAGTACATTGACATTGTTGTGCAACCATTGCCACCATCCATCTCTAGAACTTTTCCATCTTCCCATGCTCTATGTATTTCTTCAACATAATGTTTAATGTAAGCCTTGGCTTTTATCTTGCAGATCAAAGGCTCATGGACAGGGAAGAATCGTGTCCAGAATCCCTATAGCCATGGCAACATTGTGAAAAACTGCTGTGAAGTGCTGTGTGGCCCGTTGCCCCCCAGGTACTCAAAGGACTGGAAGGTTCTGGGACTCTTGGGACAAGCAGTTAGACCCAATCCTGTCACCTGGTCTGATGCGTTCTTCTGAACATGGCCTCTTGGTGTCAAAAGAGGGCTTCCCAGGGATTGTCCCTGGGTGCCATATCTACATGGACCGTAGACCACAAGCTGGTTGTTTTGAAGGGATGACCTTTCATTCTTATTTCATCTGTTTATTCCTTTGTTAATGTGGTATTCCATGATTTGTGGAAGAAAAAAGTGAATGGAAGGCAGGAGGTGCGTGCTTGGATCAGGCTAGACTGCCAAAGGGCAGGCTTGTGTTTTCCAGCACACACAGCAAGCAGATGTGGGTGGATGGACAGGTGGATGCGAGGTGTTGTGTTAACTCTGCTATCTCCTTCAGTGTGCTGGATCGAAGGGGTATTTTGCCACTGGAGGAAAGCGGAAGTCGACCCCCCAGTACTCAAGAGGCGAGTACCAGCCTTTTGCCTCAGGGCCCAGTAAGTGTTCCTGACTTTTTTTTAAAGCTTTTAGACTTTAAGACTGATTCGGTGATAGAGGGTATAGGGTAAATTTATACCTTGGCAATATAATTAGGCAATTTTGTGTCCAATCACTCCAGCTTCCCTGTGTCTGCTTCTGTGCTGACATTTTCTTAAGATCTTTGTGCCCTTGACATAGATTAAGATCTAGTCATTTCTCCAACATTTTGTGTCAGCCAATGTGTTAAGGATACACCAATGAACAAGGCACACAATGTCCCTGATCTTACGAACCTCATTGTGTAGTGGGGATGAGAGACAATAAAACAGGCTGTTCGTTGGTACAGTGACAGTTGTCTTGATGAGGGAAGAATAAAATGCTATAGGAGCAGTGGTAGTGGTCAGGGGAGTGGGTCGGAGTTAGTGGTGTGGTTACCTTGATAGAAGGGGGCTGCTTCTCTGGAATATGCAGGTGTTACGGAAACTCTCCCAGCTATACTACTCAGATATGCTTTAATAAAGTATGTTCCTCAGAAGTTATTAGTTGAACTTTCTTCTTAAATAATAGCTCTATTGAGATATGATTCAGATACCATAAAATCTCAATTAAAAATGTAGGATTCACTGGTTTGTAATATATTCACAGAATTGCACTATCATCACAACAATCAATTTTTAAACATTTTCATTGCCCTTCCCCCCCCCCAAAAAAAAACCCTGTACCCATTAGCAGTCACTGTCCCTTTCCCCCCAGTTCCCTCAGCCCCATCCCTGCTGCTGCTGCTAAGTCACTTCAGTCGTGTCCGACTCTGTGCAACCCCACAGACAGCAGCCCACCAGGCTCCCCAGTCCCTGGGATTCTCCAGGCAAGAACACTGGAGTGGGTTGCCATTTCCTTCTCCAATGCATGAAAGTGAAAAGTGAAAGTGAAGTCGCTCAGTCGTATCCGACTCTTAGCGACCCAATGGACTGCAGCCTACCAGGCTCCTCCATCCATGGGATTTTCTAGGCAAGAGTACTGGAGTGGGGTGCCATTGCCTTCTCCACAGTCCCATCCCTAGGCAACTGTTAAGTTTCTTCAGTACATTTCATATAAATGCAGTCGTATTATATGTGTTCTTTTGTGACTGGCTTCTTTCATTTAGGATTGTATTTTCAAGGTTCATCCATGTTGTAGCTTGTGGTGGTACTTTTTTCCTTTATATCGTTGGATAATATTCCATTATATGGATAGACCATATTTTATTTATACGTTCATCAACTGATAGACATTTAGATTGTTTCCACCTTTTGGTTATTATGAATAATGCTGAAATGAACATGTGTATGCAAGTTTTTACATGGACATATGTTTTCATTTCTCTTGACTATATACATGAAATTACTGGGTCATATAATAATTTTATGTTTAACCTTTTTAAGAACAGCTGTACTGTTTTCCAAAGTGGCTGTACCATGTTTTCACCCCCACCAGTTGCATATGAGGGTTCCAGTTTCTCCATATCTTGGGCAACACTTGTTATTATCATCCACCATTTTGATTCTAGCCATCCTTGAATATGTGCAGCCATATATCATGGTAGCTTTGATTTGCATTTCCCTGATGCATAATGATACTGAACATCTTTTCATTAGTTTATTGGCCAGTTGTGTATCTTCTTCTTTGGAGAAGTGTCTATTCAGATCCTTTGTCCATTTTTAAATTGGATTGTTTGGGATTTTTTTTTAAATTGTTGAGTTGTAAGAGTTTTTTATTCTGTATGTAAGTCCCTTATCAGAGATTTGATTTGCAAAGATTCTCCAGTTTTGTATATTGTCTTTTCACATTCTTGATGGTGTCCTTTCAAGCACAAAAGATTTCAGTTTTGTGTAGTCTAGTTTATCTATTTTGGTTGTTGTTTTTGCTTGCGCTTTCATTGTCAGGGCTTCCCTTGTAGCTCAGCTGGTAAAGAATCTGCCCACAATGCCAGAGACCTGGGTTCGATCCCTATGTTGGGAAGATCCCATGGAGAAGGGAAAGGCTACCCACTCCAGTATTCTGGCCTGGAGAATTCCATGGACTATATAGTCCATGGGGTCGCAGAGAGTCGGACACGACTGAGTGACTTTCACTTCACTTCACTTCATTGTCAGATCTAAGAAACCATTGCCTAATCGAAGATCATGGAGATTTATACTCTGTTTTCTTCTTAGAGTTTTATAGTTTTAGCTCTTATATTTAGGTCTTTAATCCATTTTGAGTTAAATTTTGTATATTGTATGAGGTAGAGGGTTCAAATTCTTTATTTTGCATGTGGATATCCAGTTGTCTTGGCACAGTTTATTGAAGGTTATCCTTACTCTGTTGAATTGTTGTGGTACCCCTGTCAAAAATCAGTTGATCATAAATGTGAGAATCTGTTTCTGGACTTTCAGTCCTATTCCACTGATCAATAAGTTTATTCCTATGCCAGTATCATACTATCTGGGTTACTGTAGCATTGTAGTAAGTTTTGAGATTATGAAGTGTGAGTCCTCCAAAATTTATTCTTTATTTAATTGTTTTGGTTCTGTTCCTTCTAATTTCCATATGACTCCTAGAATCAACTTAATCAATTTCTGCAGATGTACCAGCTGAAATTTTGATGGGGATTGTATTAAATCTGTAGATTAATTTGGAGAATATTATGATTAACATAATTACATGTTAAGACTAACATGATTAAGCCTTCTGAGCCAATAATATGGGCTGTAATCTCATTTATGTAGGTCTTTTAAAATTTCTTTCAACAATGTTTTGTAGTTTTCAGAGTATAAGTTTTATATTTCTTTTGTGACCCTTATTCATAAGTCTTTTATTCTTTTTGATGTTATTATAATATAAATGGGCTTCCCTGGTGGCTCAGGTCATAAAGAATCCACCTGCAGTGTGGGAGACCTGGGTTTGATCCCTGAGTTTGGAAGATCCCCTGGAGAAGGGAATGGCTACCCACTCCAGTATTCTTTCCTGGAGAATTCCATGAGCCTGGCAGGCTACAGTCCATGGAGTCACGAAGAGTTGGACACGACTGAGAGACTTTCACTTTCACATAATATAAATGAAATTATTTTGGAGACTTCCCTGACTATCATTCAGGAGATATTTTCAAAGCAGATGTACCATCTGAAAATTTAGCCACCCTACCCCCTTTGGTTTAGAATCACTGTTCTAGTGAGCCACGTATTAGGGCCCAAAGAAGATTGAGAGCCACTGTGTCAGACCTGGTGAGACATGTATGTTATAATATTCTGTTGTGAAAGAGGGAAGGTGATCTGTGTAATTATTTGTGGTCCCGTTTATTATTAACATGAATAATAATGGAAACATCTGTCCACAACAGGCAGTTAAGAGTAGAACTCAAATTTCAATTGCTTTCTGTTGAGAAGACAATAGTCTAGTTTTGGTTCTGAGTTTCGGGCTGGTGGGAGCATATCTCTAGCCATGAGTGTGGTTAATGGGTTCAGAGGATGAGTTCAGTGTCTATGGATTATCTCCATTTGGATTCTGTATTGACTTTGATATCTTTTCCTTCTCAGGCCCCAATAGACCATCTAAGCAATGAGATGCCGGAGGACACCAGCACTCCTGAAGAGATGCCACCCCCAGAGCCCCCAGAGCCCCCACAGGAGGTGATGGAAGCTGAGAAGTAGCCTATGTATGGAAGAGACTTTCATTGTGTTTGATTAGGGCTGTGAGAGATTTAAGGGGAGAAGGTAAACCTGAGACAGAGAGAGAGTAAGCTGTTCCTCTCACTGTTTTTCTTTGGTCTTTATTCACCCTGTTGTAAACTGACATTTTCTTGCTGCAAGCTTTTTTAATTTCTGGACTCTAAGCAGTCGCAGAAGATGTCAGTCACCTCTGGTAACTGGACAAATGGGTCCCTTGGGCCCTGGCGCTGGTTTTCCATGGCCTCAGCCACGGAGTCTCTTTGGACTCCCCTCTCTTCCCTCCAGATCCCAGCTCTCTTGCTTGGGGTCACTGGCCCAATCCTGGGGTAAAGGTCCTTGAGACTGGCTCAATTCCCCTCAAGTTGCTGCATGTCACGAGTCCAGAGGCAGTCACAGAGACTGCTGGCCAGGGCATTCTACCTGGATTCTCGAGGCCTTCAGAATGGAGGAGGATGGAGAGTAGGTTTGGAGGATTCTCACGGCTCCAAAGTGCCAACATTGCCAGCAAATCCTTTCAGGAATGGGGCAGGTAGCTTCCAGTTGTTGTATTTATTCGTGTAGCTTCTCCTTTGTCCCCTGTCCACTCTCTTAACACCTAAGCCCCACTCTTTTCCTGTGAGATATATGTAAGTAGTTGTAGTATAGATAACGATTTACATTTCTTGTAGACTACCCAGAAACTTTTTACTACCTGTGCCATTCTCAATAAGAACTTATGAGATGCCAATGGCACGGCCCCTCACACTCTCTGTCTCATCTCTCCTCCTCTCTCACTAGCCCCTTTTAATTTGTTTTCCTTTTGACTCTTGTTCCCGTTGGGAGCAGGAACGGCAGTAATAAAAGTCTGCACTTTGGTGGCTCCTTTTCCTCAGAGGAAGCCCGAGTGCTCACTTAAACACTACCCCCTCAGACTCCCTGTGTGAGGCCTGTAGAGGCCCTGTATGCACAAATGGGGAAACCAAGGCACAGAGAGGCTCTCCTCTCCTCTCCTCTCCCCCTGTATCCCCTCAAAACAGAAAAAAAATAATAGAAAAAAGAGGATAACAAGTACTTCCATTAGGCCTCGGCTGAGTGAGGAGGGAAAGCCCCGCACTGCTGCCCTCCCGGGTAACCCACTCCAAGGCCTTGGCCCATCTCGGGCTTGGTAACCACACCAGGGGCTTCCTCCAGGCCCCAATCTTCCAGCACTTCCACCGGCAGAGTCCCAGAGTCACTTCACCCTGGGGGTGGGTTGTGGCCCCCAGTCAGCTCTGCTCAGGACCTGCTCTATTTCAGGGAAGAAAATTTATGTATTATATGTGGCTATATTTCCTAGAGCACCTGTGTTTTTCTCTTTCTAAGCCAGGGTCCTGTCTGGATGACTTCTGGGGAGGGGGGGGAGTGTAAACCAGAACTTTTAATCTATTTGAAGGTGATTAAACTGTGTCTAATGCAAACTGCCTGCCTCCTCCTTCCCCTTCCACTTCAGGAACCGCTGTGGGGTGTAAGTATCTTTGTGTGGCGGGGTGGGGGGTGAGGGTGGGGTTGAAGGGGTTGCTTGTTACTACTACCCATACTTCCCTTTTCCAGGGGACCCTTGGGTTGGAGAGATTGCTCCCAAACTCTCCACTGATCTATTTTACACTCTGGGTTGAAGTTTACCTTATTCTGAACTATGAAAAAAAAAAAAAAAGCCTTTCAAGGCCATGGACAGTGTTGGAAAGCTTGGGAGGGTCGAGGGTTATATTAAAGTAAGAGAACAAGTTCTTTATTAGGATATTGTTTTTATACAGATGGATGGTTTTAATTGCAGATGAGTCTTGGTTATTAAAGCAGACTTATCAGCCCCCTGCCCCCGGAAATATTTTGTTAGTGATCTTTTACGAGTGATGGTAATATTTCTTTTTAAATAGTCTCTAATCAAAATTCCTTACCAATTCCTGTTTCACTCTCCCCAGTTAATCAAAAGTAATGAAACTTGGCTGCTCACAGATTTTTCTCTGTCTTCCTATTTTCCTTGTAGCAGGATTTGAAGTTAGCAGTCCTTGGAGAGACAGAGAGACTAGGACTGGGACTAACTCTGATTCCTGTCCTATCTGCCTCTGCTTTCCCATTCTTTTTCTGGCTCTCTCGGTTTTGTCCTTGTAGTTAGATTTTAGTCAGTTCAAAATAAGGCCAAGCCTGGAAAGTTGGGAAGATACTAGATTTTTTTCAGTTAACTCGCCACTCAGATGAAACTGCTTTTAGTCAGTTCTCTGCCCATCTTGTCTCAGCCCATGTCCTCTCTCCTCCAGTTTACCTCAGCCACTCTTCTGTTGACCCTTGGGTCCATTAGATAAGCTGTCTTTTCCTGAGGTGAAGGGTCAAAATGGAAACCCCTTATCACTAGTGTGAAATGATTTTTTTAAAGCTTCTGGTTTTCCCTACTCCCTGCCCTTGTTCTTTTCCTTTATAAATCTTCTATTTTTAAGACCTTGGCCTGAAGATCTGTCCATTCATACCATGCACCAGCTGGGACTGTTCCTAGTCTGAGTTCTGATCAGAGTGGAGATTGATGAATTGGTCCTTCCCAGGGGAATAGGCTTTAAATTGTTTACTCTTTTCAATGGCTGACATTCTTTCCACCTCTCCCCTTCCTCCCCATTCCTTAAGTTTCCTATGTTCCCCACTTCCCCAGGCCAGGATGGTTGGCATGAATCCAAAACCTCTGGGGGCTGGTGGAATTTGACTCTTTGGGGCCTTTTTATTTTTCATGTCCCTTTGGCCCCGGGGCCCCCTTTGCCCTAGAAGAGAACACCATCTCCCCCTTTGCTTTTTTCACCAGTGGCAGCAGTGGGTTCTCAATCTATAGCAGCTAAACTCCATTCTTCCTGTCCTGACCTTCCTGCCTTTACCCATAAGTCCCTTTTTCCTGCTGAATGAATCTCGTTACCTTGTTGAGGGAAAAATAATTATTTTGTTTTAAAATCTGTTTTCTAACTTAAATGCAATTTAATATGTAAATCTCAGCACTTTTGTGTGAGCCTACAAATGTGTGTGTGTGTGTGTTGTATGTGTATGGTGGGATTTTCACTCTCTGGTGTTTCTTAATAAAGAAATCCTTCTTTCTGGGGGGAAGCCAATTAATGAAGGAGACTTGAATAGTTATAGAAATAGAAGGATGTTTGTTTCTTTGTGCTTCTGCCTCATTTCTTTACTTGTGCCTAGTGTGAATGACCAGACCCCTCCACCACCTTTTGACCCCCTCCCTTTTAGAGGGCCCTCAGCCTAGTGGGGCAGAGAGAGGGACCAGTACTGTGTCTGGTGCCCCTCTGGGACCACTTGGATTGGCTCAAGCAGTAACCTAGCAACCTAGCTCCCCTCCCTCTCCCCAAGGCCTGGCCCTGTTAGTCCTTTTCTTCCAGCTCAGTTCACTTTATACCTCTGAAGCTTGGGGCTGGGCTAGGGAAAATCACCAAGGGATCACAGTAAATTTTTTTTTTTTAATAATTTTCTCTCGTGCCTTGGTGCTACTAAAGAAGACCAGTGCTTCCAATGATTCAAAAAGCATTTGTGTCACTTTTGAGAACACATTCTAGGAATTGCTTGCGGTTCTTTGGAAATATGCTTTAGAAATAGTTTCAAAGGCTACAACTGCAAATATCATTACTTTTAAAGGATGCAAGGCATACTCCCTAAAAAGGGAGTCATTGTGGATTTCATGTTGTGGATAAATATGAAAGGGAAATGGGAACTAGAAATCTTCTGTAAACCATCAGATGCCCTATAGGACATCAGTATAGGTAGAAAAACCTAGTACCACTATCTGGGCCTAATCGTTATACAAGTAAACACAAAACATATTTTTATAGTTTTAATATTATACACTGAATTTCCAGTAATGCAGCAATTATGTAAATTGAGTAAAGATGGTCCTTTATTTTATTCAGAAATTTACCAAGAGTTGTGACTTTTGAAAATCAGGTCACCAACAGGAGTGCCATTCATGGTGTTTTAAGTCTCCAATATTTATTCTTCCTTTGTAGCACTTGCGTTTGCAGTGAATCTGCATGTATAGTGGAAGCATTGGACTAGTAGAGCTTTTAGTATAGTCTTACAAAGGCATTTGCATCTGAAGTTTAGTTATCTGATTCTAAATGACTTCCCTTTTGTTTCTTCTTTATACTATAGTTAGTGTATTAAATTGCTATTCTGGAGATTATGAGTATAAGCAGTTTATATTAACTGTGAAATGCATTTCAGGCCAAGGGTATATTACAAAATATTATATATATGAAGGGAGGGTTGAGAACCCCTGGACTAGATTATCTCAAAGGTCCCTTTCTACCTCTAAATATTTGGAAGACTTAGAAAATCAACAATGCCCCTCATCTCCTTATACCTTTAATGTGCTTTTTAAATTTTAAAAGTAATACATGTTGAAATTTTGAAAATATAGGAATGTAAGAAGATTGAAAAAAATCACTCATAAACTTATCACCAAATATATTAATCACTGTTAATGTTTTGGTTTATTTCTTTCTGGCCTTTTTTCTTGTGCATACATATATACATATATATATATATATATATATATATATACATATTTTTGAACATAACTGGAATTCAACTATCAATATAGTTTTGTAATCCAGCTTTTTTTACTTAGTATTTTTCATACCATTTTAAATTATTTGAAAATGTTTTTTAATGACTCCATGATATATATATAATATTTCCCCTATTGTCAGACATTTTTTAGGCATCTCCAATTTTTCCTTATTATAAATATTGCTATGATGAACTTCCTTATATATGGGCATATCTGTTATTATTTCTTTAGGATAAATTCCTAAAGGTGGAATTACTGAGTTTAATGGCTCTTGATGTGTGCTATGCTAAGTCACTTTAGTCGTGTGACCCCACAGACTATAGCCCGCCAGGCTTCTCTGTCCATGGGATTTTCCAAGCAAGAATACTGGAGTGAGTTGCCACTTCCTCCTCCAATGGCTCTTGATAAATATGGCCAAATTACTTTACAGAAAGGTTGACCCAGTTTGTCCTACCACCTCTGTATCAGAGAGCCTCCTTCAACACACCTTATTTAAACATTTGATCATCTGATAGCTAGTTATTAACTGGTATCTCCATGCCTTCATTTCCTAATTCCGTTAATTATGAGGTAAAACATTTTCTGCACCTCCCTTGTGTTTCTTGCCATTTTTATTCTGTGGATTGGCTAAGTCCTTTGTTTATCTTTCTTCTGGCATTAGGGGTTTTTCTTGTTGTTTAGTCACTAAGTTGTGTCTGACTCTTTTGTGACTCTTTGAACTGTAGCCCACCAGGTTCCTCTGCCCATGGGATTCTCCAGGCAAGAGTACTGGACTGGGTTGTCATTAATAAATGGAAGCTTGGAGCTCATCCTCCACCGTAGGCCAGGAAGTAAGGGAGCCTTGAGTTAGAAGTGTCCTTACAACTCTGGAGCACAGCGTAGATTTACCACCCTAACATTCCATGTCTCTTCACTTTCTTCAAGCTCCCCTCCCACTACCTTTTCTGCAAGCCACTGCCGGTCTTCAGCTATCTGACCATTCCAACTTGCCTGCGTGGGTGGTAGTTTTGTGCCCCAACTAGAGACATGGTTGTCATAAAACCTGGCCTCTGTCCATGACACTCCTGAAAGGAAAACACCAGTCAATCATGTAGTTCATATTGCTTGTGCTCACTTTTGTGCACCCTCTCTGTCTCTCAGCAGAAAGTACCACGACTTATCTAAGGTCACATGGACAGTTACTGGTAAAGCCAAGACCAGAATCCAGATGTCCTCAGTCCGAGTCCAGAGAGTTTTCCAGCATAACCCCCTATCCCTCAGTCGAGCAGGTGTAGACAGAGAAAGTGGTTTGAATAATTCCAAGTGCCACTGAAATGAAATGAACCTTTCCTTTATTTAACATTCAATAAATACTTGTTGAAAACTGACCACATTCTAGGGCTAACTTTAGGCAAAATTGCGTTGTTGACCCCATTCTCTTGAGAGTTGAGAAGCAGCGATGATTTTAGGATTTTTTTTTTTTTTTGGCCATTTTGGGTGAATTTTACCAATGATGTCTCCATTTTAGGCAGGCAGAGGGCTGACTATATATAGTCGAGCTGGTCTGGGGGCAGTTGTTGGGTTTTTGTTTTAAACTTAAATCTCTTAAATCTCTCTTCAGACACCTGCACTTAGGTTGAACTGATGGTGGGGTTTCTTTAGCACAGAAAGTCAGGAAGTTGCCTAGCCGGGTTCCCACAGTCAAATTGCCTGTCCCTTTGTGAGGGCCATTGCCCTGGGCCCTTTCTGACGCTATCCCTGGCAGGTCCCAGAGGCAGTGGTATACAAATGCTATATTAGTAACTGTGAAGTTATAGGAAAAGGTGAAGTCTACATATCAAGTGCTATAGAATTGCGTTTATTTAGGGCCTTCCTGGAGGAGGAGTGTCGGCTGGGTCTACAGGGGAGGCAGTTCCTTCCCACTTGATTGTGTTGTTTGTTGGCCAAGCAACATAGAATGTGGCTGACGTTGTGTGAGAAGTGAAGGTAGCCTTATTGTGAAGGAGGGGTGGGAGAGCCACTTCTTTTCCCCAGCTGGGAAACTTCATACTTCATCCTGAATTTCCTGCCTGGGAGGCTGGGGGGGGAAGGCGGTGAACCTCACTGAGACTACCGTGATTAGGGCCCATTTTTCCCTTTACAGACCTCTGTTAGCTTGGTTTTAATGCCCGTTGTCTCCCATGGCTCCACTGGGAAAGAGAGGTGGCGAGTGACAGGGGAGATGGTTTAGGAGGAAGGTGCTGATACCGCTGACTGCTTCCCCTAACTGCTTCAGCCTCTAATCCTGACTTGATGCTCTTTCTTTTTGAATCTGGCTTTTATCCACTTCTTTCTGGCAGCACATGGACGTCCAAGGGAGTTGCCTAAAATAAGGCTGGTACCCTGGGCTGATCATCCTCCTATGGGCTGGGCACAGCAAGGGCTGTCCCAGGCTTCCCAGATGGACTTTCTCCCATCACCAGCCTCTCCACAAACCAGAGCTGGAACCCCCTACCCTGAATGCTAGCACCCTCTGGAAGCTTCGAGATAGCTTGTCTCTGAGCTACAGCAGTTAGCCTGCAGACAAGCACATGTCAGCATGGCCTTTGTGCCCATTCTTGAGCTTAGTACCTTGAAGGTTACAAAAAATGTAAAACTCCACGATTTATTGTCACTATGTGCCAGGAACTTTATACACTATCTCATTTCTTTCTCTGCTGACCCCAAGAGGTAGGTATTATTAGCTGATTATTCTTTTTTGTTAAATTTAATTTTTATTTATTTTAAATTATTTTAAAATTGAGATTTAATTAACATAGCATTGTGTGAGTTTAAGGTGTATAAAGTGTTCACTTGATATATTTATCACAATATAGATCATTATTCTTATTTTATAGAAAAGAAATGTATGTGTCTGTAATTACCTCAAATTGTGTAACTAACTAGTAAGTGGTGGAGCCAGGATTTGAAGACACTTTAGTTAAACTCCAAAGCCTTTGCTCTGGGTCACTGCACTAACTAAGGGTCCAAGGAGAGATGGGCCTTAAAGGGAGTGAAATGGAGGTCACAGGATGGTGACATGATATCATTCATTGTGCATAAATTTTGTGCTCAACGCTATGCCAAGTATTTTGCATACACTACTTCATTCAGTCTAGGTAACAGCTCCATCATGGGGACTAGTACTATTATCCCCACTGTACTGATGTGGAAAGTTTGGTTCAAGGAGGTTTAACGATTTGTCCAGGATGATCCAGCTAATGAGTAAGAGACCTAATACTTGAAGTCAGGTTGGCCAGAGCTGCTAACTGCTAGTACTCTCCTTTCTGCCCTAGAGGAGCTTCCACTGGCTGGAAGAACCCCATTGCCCTCTTGGCCTAGGCCTCCCCTACCTTCCAAGGGGAGTTAGAGGCTACAGTTCCCTTGGCCTTTGACATCCTGGGCTGGGGGTGTTTGCTCTCCAGCTGTGAAGACTTTGCCTCCTAGACACCAGCCCTCGGTTTGCTGGGCCCGGGGCTCCACTTGACATCTTCTAGATGACCCTGGGGCTGGACAGGAGCTTCCAGCAGCAGACCTGCAGAGGCACACTGCCTTTCTCCCCCTGGCCTGTAGTCTACATTTCCTCATTGCCCTTCTTCACGGCCCACTCCCTAAATCTGATGATCATTGGAGCCCTTGCACAACTACTTACTTTCAGCCTATATTTGGTTTACAGACCAAACTGAAGCCCAGTAGCTGTGAGACACCTTCCCATCCCCCACTCCAGGGCAGGGCAAGATTTCAAAACATGTTCTCAGTCATTCCTCTTTTTCTGAAGTTTTCCTTTCCCCAGCTTGGAGTTAATAGGGGGTTTGAAAATTGTAGGACTCTCCTCTGATAGGCTCCCCTTCGTGTATGTGGATTTTAAGTACTTTGGGTCTTATTCACCCCCACTCCCCATCTTTCCAAAAGCCTGCATAGAAAGGCAGCAGGACGACTTTGCTGCTACCTAAACTGGAGGCTTAGGCCCGTTAGTTCCATTGTTTTCAAAAATTAAAACACGATGTATGGCAAAACCAATACAATAAAGTAGTTAACCTCCAATTAAAATAAATAAATTCATATTAAAAAATTAAAACATTGGTCCTTTTTTATAGATATAAAAATCATTGTTTTGAAATTCAAATGAGACAAGAATATATTATGTGAGTACTCCTCTTGCTCACTCCCCTAATCCCAACCACCCTCCTCACAAGATCACCACTGGTTAACCATTTGATGCAGATTTTTCTGGTCTTTATTCTTGTGTATATTTCCTTTTCATAAATAAAAATGGAATCACTGTATAAATAAGGTTTATTACTCACTTTCCCCCCATGATATTGCTCAGACTTCTTTTACAAGAACGTTTGTACGTTATTTGTATAATTTTAACATTTCAAGTTAAACAATAAAAAATCACAAAGATTTTTCCTGTGTCATTACATATTTTTCTACAACATTGTGTTTAATGATGTATGAATGAACCATAATGTATCTAACTAATTCCCCATTTGCATTGTTTCCAATTTTTTACGTGAAGCTAGCCTGAATATCTTTGTTCATATATCTGTGTGCACTCACGTGGCTCTTTGTACAGATGGAATCCTAGGAAGGGAATGGCTGGGTCAAAGGATGTCAGAGGCACATCACAGAGGGATAGACTGCCCTCTGGAGGGCTGGCGAGGCTTTGAAAGCTTGTTGGGTTTCCCACTCAACCTGTTTCCTCTGTAAATTGGGAAGATGATGGAAGATATCCCCTCAGAGTGGGGGGATAGCATGAGGATGCATGCAAAGCCCGTGTTAGTGCTTTTGAAGTGATTGGAACTATTCAGTACCCCTTGGGCGGTGAGGCCATTTGGGCTGCCCAGCCACTCACAGTAGTGGATGATTGTGGCTGGGAACAAAGCATGGAAGCAGAGTGGCCTCATCCTCACGCTGGTGGGAGCTCACATTCCAGTTTGCCGTCCCTAAAGCAGTTCATGTTGGAGAAACAAAGCCAAGGGTCCTAGTCTCCAGTTCACCTCCCAGGAGACAGTGGAGCTTCAGTGGGTACATGGTGGGACCCGAGAAGAGGTGACCTTGGAGAAAAGGCCATGCTGACTTCAAGTCTCCCCCTCTTGGACCCTGGACAGCCCCCAGGACAGGCTCCTCAGTCACTGGGGGTGGGGAATGAATAGTTCTAAGAAGGAGAGAGCTATTGCTTCCCACCCTCAGACCCGAGCAAGGCTGGTGGCCACAGGAGCCTGGGCTCTGAGGAGGGTTGGTCAGCCATCAGCGGGATCAAGGGCATGAGCATCTTTTGGGTAAGGGACAGATGGCCCTGACAGTGAAGGAAATTCTGCTGAGTCCAGCTTTGAAGGAGACTGATCTGTTCCATCCCCCCACACCCTGCCCCTTACCTCCCCACCTCCTCCATAGGAAAGACAGCAGGAGACAGTAATTTAGTTCTACCAGTTTATTACTACCAACCTGTCACCCTCCACCCTCATGCACACATGCTTAGTCATGTGACCCCATGGACTGCAGCGCGCCAAGCTCCTTTGTCCAAAGGATTCTGCATGCAAGAATACTGGAGTGGGTTGCCATTTCCTTCTCCAGGGGATCTTCCCAACCCGGGGACCAAACCCGTGTCTCCTTCATTGGTAGGCAGATTCTTTACCACTGAGCCACCTTGGAAGCACCCCCCCCACCTCCCTCATATTTACACTGAAACTATCCCCCCCCCAAGATGGCTTCTACCAGAGTTTCTGGTTCTGAGTCCAAGTGTGTCTGCGAAGCAAGCAGTCCAAGACATGGTGGGCACTGTTTGCCCTCAGGCCAGTTGGGCCCTGGGAAAGAGTTACTCTGGGAATTCTGGGCACAAACTTGGTACTGGGGTCAAGGGAGGCCCCCTACCAACACTCTCTCCCTTCTGGAGCTCAAGGTCCATCAAAACCTTAGCAGAGTAAAGATGGAGTAGCAGACTCCACAATGTTAAGCTTTGCACTTTCTTTGCTTTTAAGGACCCACGTGAGAGGCCAGGTCTGGGCCTGGACCTCTGAGGGGCCAGTCTGTCCTTGGAAGCCAGGTCTGGCTCAGCCTTGGGGAAGTGTCATTTGAGGGGCTCAGAAGGTGCTTATTGAGGTGTGGGCATTGACTTAAGCTGGGGCAGTTGCAACTTGGCTTGAGTTATATGAGAAGGTATGGAATGGAGGAGCAGGAGCCATTTCATTTGGGAGCCCAAAGCCCCTCTAGCACCCTCAGTAAACCCCACTGGTGTCCAGGGCCATAGTAACAGGACAACAGACATTTAACCATCACAGAATGTCAGAGTTAGCAAGGCCCTCAGAAACTATACATTCTTATCCTGACCCGTCCTAGACTGAGACTGAAGAAAGCACTCGGTTGAAGGGGCACAATGATTTAGTGGCTAAACCTGTAAGAAAATTACGGTGAAGGAAAGTAGGAAAGATACATGTGGCTTTCTTCAAACCTTTGAGAATCTGGATTCATCTGTGATCAGTTAGAGTCCTTTGCAATGGTCACCTTTCCCAGGGTGTTGAGATTGGACCTGAACCACTGACTTGGCCCCCTTTTCAGGATCATCACGACAAAGGAAGATGGTGTCGAGGCAAGGAGGGTTTGGAGGCCTTGGTGGCCTCTTGGTACCCCCCTTGCCTTGGCCGCAGCTGGAAGAGCTGTGCTGTCAGTAGCTGGTGGAGGGAGGCGACCGGGCTTGTGTGGCCTGTCATGCACTCCAGTTGCATCTGTAAGGCCTGGCCGGCCTCTGCTGCCCTAGGGGCCCTTGGGGTATCAGGGCCAGGATCAGTGCCAGTCCTCCAGCCTAGGGCCACCACCGGAGGCCGGGTCCATCCCCTCTCTGGCCTCAAGGGGCCCCAGACAGGGAGAGGCCATGCAGTTGCTCCTCGGTGCCCGCCAGCTCTGCCTCATCACGCCCGCTCTCAGAGCCCTCGAAGCAGCCAGAGTCGCGTGGGATGTCCACCTTGGGCTCTGCCACTGTGCTCACCGCTGGCTCCTGGCCACTCTCTGTGCCCTCTTCCGCCTCCTCACTGCCAGCTGCCAGAGGCCAGGGAGGAAGAGGAATTGGGGGGGCTCAGGCTTTAGCGGTGAGGGGGCTTCAGAAATCTCAGGGGCTCCTTTTGGGTGGAGGGACCCTGGGAAGCCCACTGGAGGCTGTCTCTCCCTCTGGGGGCCCACCACCACCCTCCCCCTGCCCCAAGTGCTGTCCAGGCCAGCTCTCCTGTCCAGGAGTGCAAACGTCTTCAGCACTGAGCTAGTAGCCAGGAATCCTGCTCTTGCATCCTGGCCTCATCATTACCCAACACTGAGGCCTGGAGTCTGTGCCTCACCTCCTCTGGCCCCCTTTGATCTCACAGGATGTTGTAGAGGTCGAGAAAACTCTCCTAAAACCCCTTCTGCTCACAAGCTCTGCCCAGAGATGGGAATTCAAGCGTAGAAAGCACCTGCCCACTGCGGAGGGGCACCAGGGCAGGACTGGGGCAGGCCTCCCCACCCCACCCTTCCCACCCTCCACTCCTAAGCCCACTCACTGTCATAGTCCAGCAGCAGCTCGGCGGCCGTGAGCAGCTTGGCCCGATGCTGCGGGTCCATGATGTTTAGCTCATTGAGGTGTGTTTCCCGTAGCTCTTTGAAGTCCTCCAGTGTCTGGTAGCCGTTGAGCAGCAGAGTGGATGTGTGCTCCTGTGGGCAGAAGCAGGCCACTTACCAGCCACCCCCACTGAAGATCCATCTCTCCGCCTGGAACTGACTTGCTCTGGCCCCCATCCCTTGCTCCTAGACATACGGGCAGGGCCCCCACTCAAACCTCAAGGCCGATGCGCTCCAGCAGCTCATGCAGAGTCTTGGTCTTGGGCCTCTTGCCCTTGCTCTGTCGGCGGCTGGGGCGCGCAGGCCCCACAGCCTCCTCGGGCAGCACATCCACGTAGATGAACTTGAAAGAGCCCAGCCTGCCGTTGAGCAGGCCCAGCCATGTGCCCACGGGTGGCTTTTCAACGATCTGGATCACGTCTCCTTTCTGTGGGAGGAGAGGAGAGTAGAACGGACGGAGGATGAGAGGGCCCCTTGGCCTCTTGCTGACACCACCTTACCCTGGCTCAGTGCAGCCTCCTGTATGGGTACAACCTGCCAGGCTCAACAGAGGCCTGAATGCTAACCTTACCTGCAGCTTCAGTGAGTCACGGTCATAGGGGCTGGGAGTGAAGTCGGTGTGGACTCGTGCCCGGCCACAGAAGGGGCCCGTGTACTGTGGTGCAGTCGATTCCTCCCCAAGGTTTCCAGAACCTGGGCTGGGGCTGCAGAGTTCACTGCCTGCAGGAAATGGGGTGGGGAGGAAGGTCATCTTTGTCCCCAGGACAGCTGGGGCAGTGCCCAGCTGGTACCTTCCAGGGGGTCTGGCTAGAAATCCCAAGGGAAGAAAACTGAGCTCCAAGAAGTCTCACACTGCAGAAGTGATTCTGAACCAACCTCTCCGCCACCCTGATGAGCACAGCTTCAGGGGCCCCAGGCATGAAAATAGTTGACCATAAGAGGATCAAAGACTAGGCAAATTGGGAGGGTCTCTAGAAAACAACTGGGCCAACACCCCCAATGAGCAGATGAGGAAACTGAGACCAGTCAGGCTAAGTGAACTGCCCAAAGCGTCTCACCTTATAATTGGCAGCCCTGGGTCTGTTAGACTCCAGGCTTCCTGACTCCCACTCCAGGGCTCCTGGAAGTCACCTTCCACCAAGAAGCCACACCGTGAATCAATATTACTTAATGAGACTCGGTGTCTAGCTACATCACATGGAAACTCAGATTCTTTCTGAGAAGGGCAGGATGAAGGGCGGAAGTGACTTTTAGTGGGGGTAAGGAAGTGTCTTTGGAGCAAGAGAAACATCAGAGAACTTGGAACTAATCATAAGGGTGAGAAAGGCAGTGCCTCTGTAGGTCTGCAGCCCACAGCCTGCAGAACCTCATTCAGGCAGGGCTGCTGAAAGCTCCTGTCCAGCCCCAGGGACATCTAGAAGATGCCAAGTGGAGCCCCGGGCCCAGCAAACCAAGGGCTTGTGTCCAGGAGGTGGAGTCTTCACAGCAGGAGAGCCAATACCCTGACCCCCAGCCTTGGATGTCAGAGGCCCAGGGAGCCCATAGCCTCTAGCTCCCCTTGGAAGATGGAGGAGGCCTAGACCAAGAGGGCAATGAGGTTCTTCCAGCCAGTGGAGGCTCCTGGAGGGCAGAATTAAATTCAAGACGGGGTCACCTTGGGCAAGTCACTTAACTTGCCTGAGCCTCAGTTTTCACATCAAAGAAGTGGGGATAATAATATTACCACCCCATGAGATTGTTAGGAAGATTTAATTTCAAGAGACTGGGAAAGGTCCCAGCAGATTAACAGGAAAGATTCATTTCTTTTACCAACCCTCTCAGACAGTCACCTGTATGGTGTTCACCCTGTCCTTTCCTCCAGGGTCAGCAAGTGTGCCCCCACCTCCCACACTCACCTGTGGATGTCTGGCGGCTGAGAGCTGGGAGCTCCTGCTCCTCCTGCTCAGAAAAAGCCAGCGCCATCTTCTCAGGGCCGGGGCTGTCCAGGCTGCAGTCTGGAGACGTTGGGGACGCTGAGCCCTCCTCCAGAGTATCTCCCTGGAGGGGAGGAGAAGCAGGAAGCCCTGAGTAGCCTCGGTTGAGGTGCCCATAGGGCCGCCTCGGGTGCAGAGGAAGTGAGCCGGGGCTCCCGGGAGAGCTGGGGCCTGGCTGCCACCCCAGCCGTGCCTCTTGCAAGGCTGCAGGGCACCCTCTGGGCCCTAGTTTCCTCTTCTGTGAAGTGGGACTGAGAGTGCTTGCCCTGCCCATGGAATGAGGCTCCCTTGGTACCATGTGAACGTGCTGTGTCAGCCTGAAGTGCCCTTGTACACACACAAAAAGTCTTGCTGCTGGAGTCTGAACCCAGAGGTGTTAGTAGCTCATAGCCAGGCAGGTCACAGTGCTGAAGAGACTCACTACTTTTAACTATGTTCCTATGTGCGACACAGAGGATTTTAGTTCATCCTTATTCAAGGACGGGTGCTTGATCCCCCCAAGCTGACAGGTGAGAAGTCACGGAGGAATGTTCCCAAGGCCATGCAGGAACTCACAGCCCCGTCAGCCTGACTCCACAGCTGCTGGGCCTCCCCAGCCCTCAGTGCAGTTGTAACTCTTTCACTAGTTGACTGAATGGGAATAAAAGCCCTGAGTTGTAGGGGCTGCCAGTTTCTGTGTTGTAAATACTTCCCGTAGTGACCAACAGATCTACCACCTAAATGAGCAGTGTGCACGCGTTCACAGTCGTGTGAAACTCTTTGTGACCCCATGGACTGTAGCCCACCAGGCTCCTGTGTCCATGGGATAGCCAAGGCAGGAATACTGGAGTGGGTTGCCATGCCCTTCTCCAGGGGTTCTTCCTGACCCAGGGATCGAACCCGCATCTCCTATGGCTCCTGCATTGGCAGGCAGAATCTTTACCACTGCGCCACCAGGGAAGCCAGCATGAGTGGCAGCATTGGCTATTTGCACCCCCCAGCCACTGGGACAAGGGCACAGAGCACAGTGAAAGGCGGGACAAGAGTTAGGAAGTGAATTTTGAAGACTGACTTTACTCTTTTTCTTCTTAAAATAATTGATTTAATTCTAAGTTGGTATAAATTAATTTTCAATAATGCTTGTATCTCACACCTGGCTCATGAAATTACTGAAGATTTGAGCAACTGCTGTCTTGAGCTGGCAGGAGTCTGCTAGCGGGAGCTAACTCCAGCACACTGCTGCCAGGGTGCCTCCCCTGAGAGCCAGGAGCAAACCAGACGCCCGGTGTGACTTCAGCTACTTGGATGTGCCTGCCCCACAGCTGTCTGTCTTGCCCTCCCTCCCTGGGCCAAGGCCAGCCTTTAAAAAAAAAAAAAAAAAACTTTTTATTTTGTATTGGAATATAGCCAGTTAACAATGTTGTGATCGTTTCAGGTGGACAGCGAAGGGACTCAGCTATACATGTATGTATTCTACCCCAAACCCCGTCCCCACAGCCAGCCTTCTTGATTTTCTTTCTTCGGGCATCTTTGAATCAAGCCTTTCCAATCTCAGTGGCTCTTTTCAAGTAAAACTTCATGGTGAATGAACATGCCCCAGGCTATCTCATCTCCTCGGGTCAGTCTCCCAAGGAAGCTTGTTTCCCAGACCTTCATCCCTCCTCAGACCCCACTCCTGCTCCCTCAGGACCGTGCCTGCCTGCCACGTGCTTGGCTGGGGGAACTCCCTTCCCATGGTGACCTTCGTGCTTGTATGGAGCCAGGCAGTGTGCCCAGGCAGTGGCTCTCCTGATGGCCATGCTCACCCCCCACTAGACCGCTGCTTTTCCTTGTGGCACCCGCCCCAACCCGCGGACTCCCTGGGTCCCAGGCCTCACCATCTCCTCTGACAGGGCCTTCACCATCTTCTTGCCCGTCTTCCTGTTCATGGTTCGGGAAATCACCGCTCTCCACTTCTTCCCCAGCTTCTTGCCGCTCTTCTCGGCATCCTCTGGGGTCGGCACACCTGACTCATCTTCTGGAATCTGTGACAAGAAATTTGGAGATTCGGGAACCTAGGTGGCCATGTCTGGGTCCAGGACTTGGGAGCAGAAGGAGGCCTTGGGGTCCAGGTAAACCCCGGAGGGGTGGAAGGAGAGGTCCCTATCGTCATTTTAGCCCCAGACCTATTCTTGGCCCTATTCATTCATATTTAAATTAGCAATTTGCAAACGAAAAGAATGCAGGTGAAGCTTTAGGGCCTAGAATTTTGGTGGGTGCAGAGGTAGGCCCAAAGTATTTAAAAAGGCTTTGCCTCCACAATCCTAAAATCCTCTTTCCCCTCCCTCCCTCCCTCCCTCCCCTCCACTCCCCAATCCAGGGCCCGCAGCCAGATCCCCCAAGGAGGCTCTGGAACTCACATTATCATCCAGATTAAATTCCTTCTCGCTCACCACAGGGGAGCTGGGTTTGGATTTGGCAAAATCTTTGAAGCTGCTGGAGCGCTGAAGGGAGAGCTGGGAGAAGCAGAAGTGTTACCAGGAGTTAAATTGTGTTGCATTACAATTGTGGTCAGTAAGGAGCACAGAGCTGTTCTTGCTCCCAACACAGCGCGTTTAACCCAGGGCTGGGCCCAGAGCTCAGAGGTGACGCTGCAAGTCCTCATCCTGCTCTTCAGCAGCAAGCGGTCCCCTTAAGCAGGCTCCTCACCTCAGGAGCCTCAACCCAGTCAGGCCACAGGCTGAGCCCACTGTTCCACCAGCACCTTAATTCTGGTCCCCAGAACCCTGTAGTAAAAGATTAAATGTGTCTGAGGAAACGCGTGTCTACTACTGGAGACCTACCTCATGTGCAACAGCGTCACCTCTTCATACAGTAAAGCAAACCCTCCAAAACCCCACAGCCCGGCCTCCAGGCTCTCTCTTCCCCAGGACTGGTTTCCTGTGACTGATCGTGGGAAACACACTGGGGCCCTCAGCCTGACACATCGATATCCCAAGAAGAGAGAGGGCCGTGACACATTGGTGTCCCATCCAAGGGCCAGTAAGACTGGCATTATGCGTTCTGGAAAGCCATGGTACAGACTGAATGAGAAAAGGTTTGGGACATCACTGATTGGTTCTAACATAATAAAAGAACGCTGCCAGTTTCTGGCTTCATCTCTGCTTTTAATCTCAGCTGCTAATGAGCTGGCTACTCTACGCACTTGCCAGTGTTCAGATTTGTTGTTGTTTAGTCACTAAGTCCTGTCCGATTCACTGTGACCCCCATGGGACTCCTATGGACTGTAGCCCACCAGGCTCCTCTGTCCATGGCTCAACCTATTGTTTGTGCTGTGGATGAAAACTGTTGCCCATCTCCGCTGTATCAGCAAACAAAGGATGCCGTGGCCATCCAACCATCAGTCACCCCACGGTGAGCCTGGAGGCACCAGGATGCAGACTGGCTGCCAGCTGCCCGGCTCTTAGCCACTTCAGCCACCACTGATGATGCTCCCTGAGGGGACACAGGATGGGAAAGAACACAATACTGGCCCTTATCTTTGCAAAGCAAAGGAATAACTTCAATAAGCGCAGACTCTTGCATCTTCTCATAACACAGAGAAGGGCTAAATTTATTTACTTGGGTTGTCTAGTTTTCTTTAACTAACAGTAATCTTTTGATATTCTGACTACCTGGTCTTTGTTACAAAACTCCTTTGTATTCTGGCTCCTCCCTTACCTCTCGGGAGCAGTCCCTCGGAGCTATCTGAGAGGCTTCCCCCATCCCCCATCCCCCACCCCCCCAAGTCCTCAGAAAGTCCACTCAATAAACCATAATTCTCAGCTTTTAGGTTATGCATTTTTTTCAGTCGACAGCACTGATAAGCCTGTTTTCAGGAAATGAGCTTTCTTAACTGCACATGCATGCACATGGCGAGATAGTAGGAGAAAGTGGGGCCAGGTAAGGAGAGCTGACTTGAGACACAAGAAGGGGAGGCTGAACCCAAATCAAGTCAAGACCAGAGGTGCACACAGGAACCAGGGTTCACAGATGGCCAGACAGATAGAGTGGGGTCGGCTGCAGACACCAGAGATAAGGCCTTGAGGAACCGAAGCCCCAAACCTGCACAAAGTTGAAAGTTTCACATCCTCTTTCCTACGAAAGGGGGGTCCAATGACAATCCCCCAGGGCAGGGGCAGTATCACACACACCCCCATACACATAATTGGTCCCCCGCTCCCAGGGACTACAGTGGAACACTTCAGTTCCCTTGGTCTTGACCAAGAGCAAGTCAGTAATCAGGGGCAGCGACCACACCTTCCGAGAGGTCACAGCAAGCTAGAGGACCAGAAACCAGGTCAGCGGCCAGGTCAAGCAGATACCACCACCATGAAGGCCTCCTGGGTGAGGCGCCTGCATCCTTAGGAAGAAAGCCCCTTACATGTGATGCAGGGGAGCTGGGAAAGGGACCTGAGTGGTACAGGGCATGGTGGTGGGGTGACTGCTCCTATTCCTATGCATCTCCTCCATCCTCCTTCCCTGGTTTTCCCTACCCACTATTTTTTCCTCTTTTTCTCCCTTGTTCTCCCCTTCTCTCTTCCACCTTCCATTCATTTCCCCCCTCTTGTATAGCTAGGATGCAGCTGCCTGGATAACTTCCTCCTCTTATTGCCTGGAAACGAGGGAACAGAGAGAGGGTGGGCACCAGGCTGGCCCGGGCCCAAGGAGGGTAGGCTGGGCGCCTATATTTAGGCTGATCAGGCCTATTGTGGCTTTCCCTTCATCAGGCCCGAGTCTGGTCTGCAGACCAGGAGGCTGAGAGTCGCCCCTGAAGCCCCAGGGACCAGTGAGCCTGGAAAGCCCGCAGCAGGGAAGGCGTGGGGCCGGAAGTGGGCTTTGTTGAGGAAGAGTAAACTGACCGCTAGGCTGCCCTCTAATTGCAGTTCTTTCCTTTTCCTGTCATTAATCTGCTGTCGTCGGGGTTTGGGGGTGGCTGGGGGGGCGGGGGTTTGGGGGTGGCTGGGGGGGCAGCTTTTTGGCTCCTGGGACCTCTGTCCCAGCTTTAGCTCAAAATGGGAGAAAACAATCTAAAAGGCCCATGGGGACAGCGCTGGAACGTGGGCCTGGCCGGCTGCTCCTCAACCCTGGCCTGGGTACACAGAAAGGACTAGAAAAATTCTTTGGGGGACTAAGGATAAGGGTCTTTTGCCTGGCCCACCTCTAAACTCAGGAGCACCCCAAATATCCTGAATGCCTTTCAGTGAGTTTGAAGTGACTCATATGTCCAGGTATGAGTGGAAATCCTTGAGCCCTTTTGGATTTTCTGCCTGGCCTCCCTTTAGGGTGAGGCCTTCCTGGGGGTCCTGGGCTGGAGGTGGTACCATACACTGTAAGCCCCATTTTCATGTCTAAGGGGAGTATGCGGGCCTCTCGGAAAGAACTACTGTTTGGGCGTCACACGTTGCTGAGTGTGACCTTCGGTAAGTTTCTTTATCTTCCCCAAACCTCAGTCTCTTTATTTGGTGTCAGCTGGCAAGAGTTCACATCTTGCTTCTGCCATGGAGCAGCTGTGTAAAGCTGGGTGAATTTCTCAATTTCTCTGGGCTTCTGTTTCCTCATGGGTGAAATGAAGAGCATAGCACCCATCTCACTGGGTTGTTGTGAGGCAGAGAAGGGTGAGCATGGGACATGGCAACCCCTCACGGCTCCTATCCCTCGCCTTCCCTACAATCAACCATAGCTTCTCCCATCCTTCAGAACCCAGTTTAACTGGAAACAACTCAAACACTCATCAGCTGTAGAGAGGACCTGTGAACTGTGGCAGAGTCACACGAGGGGATAGCACACGGCAATGAACTTCGTGCAACTCTCCCCAGCAATATGGTGCTCACAGCTACACTGTTGGGCAGAAGAGACCTGCCACCAGGGTATACTATATGGTTCCCTGTACAGAAAGTTCAAAACTAATCCATGCAAAAAAAAAAAAAAAAAACTAATCCATGCAGTTGGAAGTCAGGAGAGTGGTTGGTTACCTTTGGGGGAAAGGGGGCATGCAGTGACTGGCAGGGGCATGAGGGAAACTTCTGGAGTGTTGGAAGTGTTCTGTGTGATCCAGGGGCTGCCTACATGGGGATGCTCACTTTACAGAAATCCGTCGAGTGTTACATTTATGATGTACATGCTTCTTTGTATGGATATTATACTTCAATAAAAAGGATTTTCAAATCTAGTTTTAAAGGCACTGCCCCCCTGCAAGAAGCTTCCCCCATCGCCCTCTCAGAGGCTCACCCTGCTGGGCCTGGCATCTTCCCTGCTTTCTAAGCAAGTGTGGCTTTCCAGCGTCTCTCCAGCCCCATCCCAGGTGTCTCTGTTGCTATGCTGTCTGCTCCTTCAGCGTACCGGTCGCATACTGAGCACCCTCTGGGCTCTGGACGCTGGCCTGTGCATGTGTGGGAATCCAGTAATGAGAGGTCGAGTACCTCCCCTGTGCCCCGTGCCTTGCCAAGCACTGTGTGTGTGTCCACTCACTTCAGCCTCCCTGCAGCCCTGTCTTACACCCACTCTTTCCAGCTAGGGACACTGAAACTGGGAGAAATGAAGCATCCTAGATGGAGTGACACAGTAGGTGGAGGCCAGCGTCAAGCCCATGTCTGAGATTCTGGAAGCTTCTGCTTGTTACTGTGCTCAGAGCTCACGAAGTCACCTCCTCATACAGAAGTGGATTAAGGGTAATGGTGACTGCAGGTGGGATTTGGAAGAAGCTACCAGGAGAGCAGGTGGGAGCATGGAGGGAGAAGGGCTCTAGAGGGCTTCGTGGAGGAGGAGGCACCTTTGAGCTAGGCTGTCCTGGGGATCCAGGATTGCTCCAGGTGAAGCTGGGAAGGGTTTGATCAAGAATGATGATGGAATGGTGAGTATACCAGTGTTTGGGGTGAATGGTGGAGCAGAAAAGGCCACGGAAGGCCCTTGCCAGCCATGGTGTTAGCCTGTGAGCAATGAGGAGCCATGGAAAATATGAAGCGCTTGCTAGTGGCAGGGGTAGGGAGTGGCATACCAAGGTGTGCTGTAGGAAGGGAGCCAGCAAAAGTAATGTGCCAAGATTGCAGAAGAGAGGAGCAGGGAGAGACTGGAAGGAGTGGACAAGTGACCCCTCAGATAGGAGCCTTGAGTCCTCTCCATTTTCCCTGGTGGCAGGTCTGGGATGTAGTGAAGAGTAGGTGTGCGATGGGGTAGGACTATCCTTAGGGGAGGCAGGTCCTAGGACAAACTCCTGTCCACTGCCTATATTCCAGCAGATCAGAGAGAGTGCAAAGAGATGCTTTGATGGAGGCAAGAGTCTCCAAAAGGCAGCCCAGGGGTATTGCCTCCCCCAACCTCCCTCCCCCTTCAACCTGGGCATCTCCTCAGTCCTTCATGACACACACATCCTGACCCCACCACCCTGGAAGGCTTGTTCCTGACTCTTCTTGGGGCTCCTTGGAAGGTCACTCAGTCCATAGCCATCTGGGCCTGCCATGCAGAGCCCTTCTGCTGATAGGCTGAGTCTTTTATGCTCATCAGACTTCTCCAGTGTTTTTGAGGTCAGTAGAGAGATGAGAGTAGAGGGAGAAGGGGTTAAGACTCTGGACACTGACAGATCTTGGCTTCACTCCCTGCTTGGCAGCTTCCTAGCTGTGTGTCCTTGAGTAAATCACTTCACCTCTCTGCGCCTTGGCCGTAAAGTAAAAACAACACTGGCCCCCACCTCACAAGGCTGTTGTGAAGAGCCAATGAGCTAAGAGATGAGTGCAGAGCATAGCACCCGACATCTGGTGAGCTACGAGGTCTTATCTTCTCCACTTCAGGGCTGGGGCCGTGGCTTGTTTTTGGCAGTGGGCTCTCTGCCCCCACCCACGGCTTCAGCGTGCACCCCTTCATGTGCACAGGCACACATGTGATAGTGCACTGGCATGTACTGTTGCAAGTGATCCATACAACCTCCTGAGGTGGGCAGGTCAGGACCTATCCCTCTTTGTCAAGGTCCCCAGCACATCCTCCACTCACTCCACACTAGCCTTTGTACTATTCCCTCCACCATGTTGCCTTGGCCTCTGAGGGGCAGGGACGTGCCCAAGTCACAGAGCTGGAGCTGTGCCGCTGCCTCCTGGCCTGGGGAAGCTGCTGTGTCCGCCTTCTGGAAAGCTGGTTTGTCTAAGAGTGCTTCCAGGGGATGCGGCTGGGAGAGTGGCTCTGGGGGCTGGCCCAGGCTCTGATGGGCTGAGACAGGGTTTGCCAGGCCGATGTTGCCCTAGAGGACATGGCCCTCAGAGGGCTGCAACAGCCTGGACTCTCCTGGGAGAGGCCTGTGGGGAATCCCAGGAATCCACCAAACCCAGAATCTGGATGATGGAAGTGGGGAGAGAAAATGGGACTTCTGGCTCCTGTGAGCCTTCAGGCCCCTCCACCTGAGGCGGCACAGGCTGCTTGTGTGAAGTGTCAGCTCTTTCTCAGACTCTTTTCTCCGCTCAGCTCCCCTGTGGCTTGAGGCCCAGCAGTGTCTTGGGCGGTCTCCGTTTCCCACCCCCATCAGCCGAAGAGCAAGGGGAAGTGGACCCACTCGCTGAGGAGGGCCAGCCAATGGCAAGTCTGCCAGGTTAGTCTGCCGGGGCTGGCGCTGTGTGGTGCTTGGACAGGGGTGACAGAGCCTGTGTGAAGAGTGGTGAATCTCTTTCCCACCCGCCCACCTCCACTGCAACCTCAGCGAAGCGGCTGGGGTGGGGGAGAATACAGCCGGAAGTGGCAGCCACCCCAGGACTTGAGGGGGAGCAGGATATACACCCCAGTGCCCTGAGGCTCGGCTTCTCAGCTGGTTTGGTCTCTGCCTGGGAGCCGCTCCTCTGACAAAGGGGCTCCCCCACGGAGCACCTGGGCTAGGCTCCAGGGGAAAGCAGCAGGGCACCATGGAGGCCTGGAGGCCCCGGACCTTGGCCTGTGGCTATGCCTGGCCTCTCTGATCTGCTTCAGGCCTAGTTGGGATGGTCCTAGGATCCTGCTGGGTGTGTGGATGTACCTGCTGATGGTTGGGGAGAATCTGACAATTGAGTCCAAGACTGAAGTGTAGAAATCCTCAAATTCAACTAGAGAAACCTAAATGTGGCAGAGCCTTCAAGGAATCTTCTAGGCTGGTCTCAAAACTCCAGGAAGATGAGCAGATGCTCTTCTTCCTGGCCTTTAAAATATGCCTGCCCCCCACCCACAGAATTTTTCCCCCTCAGCCCTCACTCCCACGCCTCATCTCAGCAGCTTCATTTCTCATTCTTCACAAATAATTTCTCCCCAGCTGGGAAGAACCTGCATGCCCCCTGCAACCCACTGCGGGTTTGGAGGCCCTTTCCCTGAATCTGGAAATCTGGGCTGCATCTTCAGGTGGCCCCCTCTCCTGTGGGCCCCTGGGAGCTACAACAAAGCTGAATGAAGATGGCCAAGCTCAGGCTAGGGCCAAAGGGCAGGGGCTCTGTGAGCATCATGGCTCCTGGCCGGGCAGCCCAGTGGAGCCCTGTGAGTGAGATGGCTCCTGAGAGGCAGGCTCGCGAGGGACCGTTGTAGGGGAGAGACTAAATACAGTCTTAGGTTCAACTTGAGAATTGTATTCTGTAATTCTTAAATTCTAGTCTAGGATTCTAGTCCCCAATTTTAAGTCTCTTACCCTGGTAGTGTTGAATCCTGCAACTCAAGGCTTCCAAGAGTGTATTCTATAACTCTGTTTCTCTACAATTTGGGACGTCTCTCCTGGATTTCTGTTACTAGTCCCATGCCCTTGGGAGAATGGCCCTCACCTACAGACTCAACAGAAGGTCTTTGGCTCTTCCCACTTCTGTGAGTTCTGGAGAGGATGGGCTGAGAGAGCAGAGGGAAGGAAGCAACAAGTTCCCAAAGATGCTCCTCACCTTTTTCTTCTGAGTAGGCTCTTTCTCGCTGGCGTTGGAGGGCTTACGGCGCAACATGGTCCTCTATCCTGGTGATACTCCGTGCCTGCTCTCCTAGGTGTCGAGATGCGGAGGCCTCTTGCTCAGCCTCGCCAGTACCGTCCAGGGGCCACGGCATGGACCGAGCCTGTGGCTGCCACTCTGACTGCTGCACTGGCAGCTTGGGGGTGCGGGCCATGGACACCCGGCGGCAGCGGCATACAGGAAGCCCCGTCACGTGACCTACTCTTACAGCAATCGCAGCCCCTGCTGGCCCCTGGGGAGGAAGGAAGTCCCAGCTTCAGTCTCCAGAGATTCTGATGCAGACAGCTTTTGGGTTGAACAAGCAGAGAAAAGTCCCTACCCTGCCATCTCATGGCAATCCTTGCCAGTCCTTTGGCCAATCAACCTGATGTTATACAGCCTACTCAAGCCTTTTATCTCACTGACCAGAATCCAGATACTGCAGGTGGGACCATCTCTCTGCTGGTGTTGGGCCAATGCTCCCAGTCACCTTGTATCACCAAGATCATCACTGCGATCACTAGCTCTGCCATCACCCTAGAGTCATCATTCCTATCTACAGCCATCACCTTACAGATCAGCCCTGAAGTCATCCCCGCTGCCGTCAGCACATCTACAGCCATTATTGCTAGAACAACCCCAGCCATCACCTCTACAGTCATCATCACTGCCTCTGTGACTGTCACAACTGTATCCTTTCAGCTGTTACCCTTACAGACATTACAACCAGTCATCCCCATGATACTCTTCCCCATACGACCATCACCTCTACCACCATGACCACTTTCCTGTAGCCAGCACCTTTGGGCTCTCATCCCTGCCGTCAACACACCTGGGTCATCTGTTTGTATCTGCCTCCCGACTGCCACTATCACCCATGCAGCTATCATCCTCTTAGCTACCACCCTTCCAGACACTATCACTAGAGCCAGTCATGCCCAGTGATGCCCTCACCCCTACAACTGTAACTCCTAGAGCCACGTACCCTCCGTCATCATCACCCTGCAGCTGTCATCCCCCTCACCACCGGCACACCTCCAGCCATCCTCACCAGAGCAGTCACACCCAGAGTCAACATCCCTTGGCCATCACCACTTATATTTATCACCACCACAGTCATCATCACAAAAAAAAAAAAAAGCAATTGCAAGTCAGTCCACACCACCAGCAAACGTCCCTTTCGGCAGGCATTTCTCGACCGTCTGTGTGCTAAGTTTAGAATGTTCACTTTGTGGGTCTTTGGTGGCAGACATTTTAATGACGTTAATGACAATCTTATCACAAAAGCAACTCATTTGTATCATATACAATTTAGAAAAGAAGGATAAACAAAAAGAAGAAAGTTTAAATATCCCTTTCTGGTCTCTCCCTCTCTGCAGTACAATTTGCACAGAAAGCAGATTAGTGGTTTGGGGGGTTGGGGAAGGAAGGGAGAGATCAGGAGGGACCCAAGGATGCTTTGAGGGGTGATGGATAGTTCACACTTTTGGTCGTGGAGATGGTTCATCATTGTATACAAGTGTAAAAACTCAACAAACCATATACTTTTCAAAAGTGCAACTTATTGTAGTTCAATTACACCTGAATAAAGTTGTTTTTAAATTTTCAAAATTTCAAGTCCCACTTCACACAGTGCATTGGTATCTGCTTGTCAAGCTGACCACAGTACCAAGATTTTCTGGCGCTATGCACCTTCTGCTAGAGGTGATTTGTAATGGCCGCCGAGAAGCCCAGGCATAATGCACCACGATTATTTCACCAGGCCTCTACAGATGAATTTACCTTGGCTTGATATTTTGATGCTTCATCGTACATCCTTAAAGGAAATATTCACAGCTACAATTTATTTATTTATTTTTTCCTCCTTAGGATACATTTCCAGAAGGGGAATCCCTGGGGGAAAAGATGTGCACCTTTTAAGGCTTTCCATTACGGGCCACTTGTGAAATTCGAGGTTGTTCCCAAGATGTTCTCTTGACTTCTTCCCCCTACTCTCCAGCCTGCCCTATGTCCTCCCACCATCCATCGGTGGGGGGGTGAGCTCAGGAAAGCCTAGGTCCTTTCCCCCCAAGCTGAAAGCATACTTCTTTGGCTCCGTCCTACTCAGCCTGCCCGGTAGACTCGCAAAAAGACCAGCGCCGCCAGCTCGCACCCCTTCCTCTACCCTCCCCGGGGCCTGCGCTTTCCAGCCCCAAAGTCCTTCCCAGGCCGACCCCGGGCCGCGGGAACTGCCGAGCCGCGCTGCGCGGTGTGGGGGACCCGGCGGGCCTTGGGGGACAGGAGACGGCGATCGGGGGCGCCAGGCGCGGGACACGCAGCTGCGGGGCTTGGGGCACATGGGACTCGGGCGGCCGGAGCGGAGCAGCCGGGGAGGAGCCGCTGGCCCAACCTTCCCGGCCCGCGCCGCGAGCGCGCGTCCCGGGCCTGCGCAGGATGTGCCGGCTTCCTGTTTGCTCAGCCCCGGCCGCGAGCCGAGCTCACACACTAACCGCAGTCTTCAAAGGCAGCCACCTCAGCCCGGCGCGCTACCGCCTCGTCGAGGACGGGAGAAGGCAGAGGAGTGGGGGAGGGGTGAAGGGACCTCGAGAGAAGTACAGCGGGGCGACCCGCCCCCGGGCTTCTGGCAGCCCTCCCCCTCTGGCTTCTTTTCAGATCTCTCTCTTCTGGTCCGCTGTGTCCACTCAGGGGGTCCTGGGCTCCCTCCTCCTCACTTGCCTTCTCGGAACGTTAGTCCCAGCAGACTGCCCTGGCCCCGGTCCCATTAGGTCAGGCCCCAGCTAGCTAATGGGCCCTAAAAACGTTTTTAATAGGTGTTGCCTTCCGGGCAACACATTTGTATTTTATAGTTTCTGTTCCAGGTACACAAAGCCCTCAGTTGAAAAAGCGATCCAGGTCAGTAGTTCAGGGAACAAGGCCACCTCCAACTTGATAATGGGCAGGCAAACAGGACCCAGGATAGAGCTCTCTGCCCAGAGCCTTGTGCCAGGCATTCTGAGGAGATGTGGGATAATAGCTGTCAGGGTCCCTTGCACCTGGGAGCTTCCATCTTAGGTAGGGGCGGCAAGCTTACATCTGCCCAGCACTGTTCTTTGCCAAGCACGACAGGAGGCACTTCAGAAACATTTAATGCCACTACAGGCCCCGCCATCCCCAACCAGGGGAAGCAGTTTAAATTGGGGTTATTATGGCAAAGATATGTATAGTATAATAGGTGGGGCAGGAGTACTGTGGTGTGTGTGTGTGTGTGTGTGTGTGTGTGTGTGTGTGTGTGTGTGTGTTGTGGGGTAGGGGGAGTATTCCACAAATAGTGAAAACTGTCTGAACCTTCAGAGGGCAGATCCTGGGCTTCCATAGACACAAAGGTCTTTGTAGACTGCATTCACATAGAGCAGCCCCTGACTTGCACCTCATCTCAAGAGATTCTAATTTGCTAGATGATCATGGGTGGAATATTTGTGGCTGATGCGACCCAGACATGTATGAATGCATCCGTCACTCTGCAAATGGGTACAATCCTGCTGTGAGAGAGTAAGTTTAGATAAGCGATATCTAAATTTGGAAAACTTCCCAAATGATTCTGATTCTCATCTCTCCCTGACACCCACACACATGCAGTTGAAAATAAGAACACTATGTGGCAGGCAGTGGGCACTACAACAATCCTATAAAGCAGCCACTGCTGTTATCCTCATTTCCAGGGAGGAAGCCAAGACTCAGAGGGGTTCAGCAAACTGTGTAAGCCAACACAGCTAGGAAGTAATGGGGCTAACTTAAACACAGGCTTGGTCTGGGTTCAAGGCCCGTGTTATTAACCACTAGGTTCAAGTGCCTCTGATATAGAGTTTCTGAACAAGAAGGTGAGAGAATTGCCACCCTATCCTGGTTGGGGTACCACAGGGCCACCTTGAAACAAAGCAGGGTGAAGAGGATGCGGAGGGCATCTGAGAGGGGCATCGCATACACAATAGCTGGAGAGTTAGGGTTGATTAAATGCAGGCGATCTACAGGGGCATCCTTGTCAACCTAGGGAGTATTCACATCTGTAATACCTGGCTTAGAAGGTTGGAATGGGGAAGCAAGCCACTTCAAACAGCTGTTGTATAGACAGAAGGGCAGTATTCTAGGTGGCCAGGAATGATGGGGAAGAGATAAATGGAAGATTTGGGTTCATTTCATGGAAGACATTTTTTGATATTCAGATGGTACTAGCTCAGCCCTGGTAAATAGTGATCTTCCTGTCTCTAGAAACATTTCAAGTGGAGACCCCACAGTTCCTTGGAAATACCTGGGCATTTCCAAGGTAAAGTCCATCTTGGTAGCCAGAGCCATTGTCACACTTCATGATGGTCATTTTAGGCGGGGTCAAGGGCAAGGAGAGCAGAAGTGCAAGTGAGAGGAGGGTAGAAGAGAGCCAGGAGCCTGGGCAGGAAGCCACCATCTCCGTACATACAGACAGCACATGGGGAGCTCGCAGCTCTGGGAAGGCCAGGGAGCCCCTGGCAGCAAGGGCTGATGGGAAGGAAAGACAGTCATCTCTGTATCTCTGAACTCATGATAAGGTCTGGGTTTAAAAACAAAACAAAACAAAAAAAACACCTGCAGGCAGCAGTGGCATTTACCATCAGAGGAAGAGGCTGGGCTCTATGACCTTGGGCAAGTGACTTTGGGCCATGAGCTCTAATGAAGAGAATGACAATGATAATGTGGGCCTTGCGTGGGGGTTGGAGGGGAGGAGTGTGGTGTGTGTGTAAGTATAACCAGAGTTACTCAGATGACATGTATAGAGAAAGTGCTCTTGGCCCAGTGTCCAGTGCTTGGAAAGCTTGGTTCCTGCTGGGTGATGCCACCTCAGTTCCCTCCAGGCTCCACTCAGAGTTTCTCCTCCAGCCTTGGCACCTGCTCCTACATCTTATCTGGACCCCAGCTAAAATCTCTGCTTCATGACCTGGTGGCCATTATCCTGCATGTCTCCACCTTGTCAAGGGCAGGGTCATTCAGCCCAAGCAATTCTAGAACACAGGAGGTGCGACAAGCAAGAAGTCCTAGGACTACTCAGGACCACTGGGAGGGAAATCAGCTTTTTAGCTTCAGGGTCTTGCCATGGACCACTGGGACTTTCTCAACCACCAGCCTACCTCACTTGAACTGCTTGCTCAGTTCCTGTTTCACAAAGAAACTAGGAAGTGAAGAGATGGGCCGGCGTCGGGGCAAGGGTTGGCTGGGCGGAGCGGGGCTGGGGAGTGCCTCCCACTCCCTGCTGAGAGAACTTTGAGGGACAAGATGGACTGAGAGGAAACGGTTGTTATTGAATCTTTCATATTTCTATTTTTTGGCTCCAACAGGGTCCAATCACCGATTGAGGAAGTACCCAGGGAGTTGGTAACGTTCACTGCTGACGTGGTTAAGCTGGGTGAAGGGTGGCTAGCCCCGCCCCTTCTGTGGTTCTAGCCCATGAACAGCTGGAGCAGCTGGCGGGCAAGTGAGAGAGGACTATGTCATAATTTTGAAAATGAACCGTTTAGAGTCTTTGTTCACATATAGAGGTATGTCATCTTACCCACGTTCTTTTGTATTCCAGAAAGGATATAAAGGGTCAAAAATGGAGGTCAATCCCATCCTCACCACAGCCGTCACAGCTCTGTGACCTCAAAGAGGTCTCCGTGCGCCTCAGTTTGCTCATTAGCACCAGTAGGGGAGTAACTGAGGCCCATTCTGGGAGTCAGAGGGGAGCTAGCTCAGAGCTGAGTCAGGAGTACTGGGGGCTTCATCTGAGCTCCTACCCCAAAGAACAGCGTCACCTTGGGCAAGTCCCTTCTTTTTTCTTGTCTGCTGTTGCAGTTTTCCCATCTGGATACTGAAAGGGTCAAACCTGCTTTTTGTTTATTTGGTCCTGGAGCTATTAGTCAGGACTGGCTATGGCATTTGTGGGGCCTTGTGCAAAGTGAAAAGCTGGGTTATTCAGTTACTAATTTGAGTCTGACTCTTTGCGACCTCATGGACTGCAGCATGCCAGGCTTCCCTGTCCTTCATTCTCTTCCCAGAGTTTGCTGGAAGTCATGTCCACTGAGTCGGTGATGCCATCCAACCATCCCCTTGTTAAAAAAAACTCAAAGATTTCAAGATGATGACATCAGAACATCACATCAAATTTGGGGCCTTTCTAAGCACAAGGCCTCAGGCAACTGCACAGGTCAATCAGTCAGAATGTGGCCCTGCAATTGCTTCCAGTACACCTGTATGGGAAGCCCCTTCGGATGCTTTTTTTCTTTTTAATTGAAGTATAGTTGATTGACAACATAGCATCAGTTTCAGGTGAATTGGCACCCTGCTTTGCCCTGTGGCATTTCTGAGGAGCCCTGGGCTCCAGGGAGCATAGCTGGGAAAACACAGAGACTTGTTCAAAAGCCTGTCTGGTTTTGACAATTTATATGTAAAAGTTGAGCCCAAACCTTTTCCTTACCTCCCTCCAAAAGTGGGCAGATGATGGCATTTTCATCTGTGAGGCTTCCTGGCTTACAGGGCGCTGTCACATCTGAATCTCATGGGCCTCTCATCATAACCTCATGAGTAAGGTGGGCCAGGGAGTTTACAGCAGGGATAACTGAAGACCAGAGAGGTGTGGTGACTTGAGCAAGGCCACACAGCTGGCACAAGAACTCTAGAATCCTAACTCCTAGGAAAAGGGAGTTTTCCACATGGCCTGCTCCACAGTGGCGATTGGCAGGTGAGGAGGGGTTTGGCAAGCTTTATTCTCCAGTATAAAAACCAAGGACCAGAGCCCAAGGGGACATTTATTTATCTTTGATTTCTAATATCTCAAGTGCCCTGTTAGCCCTGCTGTGTGCCCTGAACGTCTCCCTGCTTGATCCAGAGGGAAGCCCTTGAAGCAAGATGCTCTGCAGGCCAGGCATCTGAGGCCCAGGGAGGGAGGTGGTGAGGGGCTGTGGCCCCCTCTGCAGCCAGGAGCCCTGGGTCTTGCGCAAAAGGGAGGAAAGGGGTGTGAGCTACCCTAGGGTGAAAGCCTTGTGAGGGGGTCTTGGCCAGGCACTCGGGCCCCCCTGCTGCCCAGGAACCCCAGGAGCAAGTATCAGGGGTCAAAAGTAAAGACCAGGGCAGGCAGGCCCTGGGGAAATAGGATGGTGTGAAGAACGTGAGCTAAGTCCCAACTCACCAGCTGTGTGATCCTGGTTGAACCTGTTTTCTCATCTGTCAAACAGTGAGAAACAGAACTTTTTCCCCTTTTTAAGGGAATGGGTCCTGGAGTCCTTTGCTTGGTTTAAATTCTGCTCTTTTCATTTCCTTGACAAGTGACCTTGACAACTTGGTTAATCTCTATGAACCTAGCTTCCATTCTCTCATTTGTAAAATGGGAACAATGTAAGTACCTTCTCAGAGGTTGTGGGGATAAAATGGGAAAATGTGATAATGTATGGTACACTTAAAAATTTAAGAGAGTAGATCTCACATTTAATGTTCTTAGCACAATAAAATTGAAAAAATGTAAAACACAGTGCCTGGTACATGGTGAACACTCAGTGGATGATAGGTGTGATGACCGTGATGGTGGTGACGACTCATTTTATTATGACTACGTCTTTTTGGGTGAGCTTGTGAGGGAGCAAATGACTCAGCAAACAGGGGCCCACCATGGGGTGCTACAGGCTCTCAGTGAGGATGGCTCAGAGCTGGGGACTCTGGGTGCAACATTGGTGGTAATAACTGTCACAGGTCACCCTCACACTTGGTGCTCCCACCTGGGGGACTCCTCAGCCGGGTGCCCTTGCTCAACACTCTGCCCCAGAGTTCTCCTTTTCTCCTCCCCTTGGTGCTGGCCCCAACTTTCTGGGACCACCTTTGCAAGTCCCCCAGCATGGGGCTCCCCTGGTCCTGTCCACAAAGCTACAACTTTTACCACAGGAGGTGGTTGGCTGGGCGTGGCATGCATGCGAATCCACATACACGCACGCATGCTCACTTGCACCTTCTCAAGCACATGTGCTCCCTAACTGAGCTTCTGGGAGCCTCACATCCCCACCCCCACCTCACCTCCTCCCCTTCCGCCCCCACCACAAAAGCCACAGGTAACAGTAGTCCCCGGCTGCACAGCAGACAATGCAAAACCCACAAGCAGGCTTCATTGCCAGGCTGTTTCAAGCTTTTAGCAGGATGTGAGCCCAGGTGGCTAATGGTTCAGCTGGCCAGGGACAGCCCTTCCCTATCCTCCCTCATGCTCCAGCCGCTGGTTCGGCGAACCTGGAAAGGGCTAGCAAGTAGGCTAGGGCATTCTGCACGGTACCAAGGGGCAAAAGATCTGGACTGCTGATCCATTCTGGCCCCACCATTTTCCCACCAAACAGTGTGTCCTCAGGCAGGTCTTACCCCACTGGGAACTCAGTTCTCCTATCTGTAAAATGGGGAGACCAGATTTCATGCACACAGGTTAATGATCACTCAAGGATGCTGGAGGATTTTTCAGCATGGTCCCAGGGCCTGTGCTTTGGAAAGCTCACTGGGTGGCCAACGTGCTGGGAAGTCTGGGGTAGTGATTGGGTAGAGTTGCTCAGGTTGTTCCCAACTTCGACTAGGGCCATATTCCAGAGTCCTCTCCTACCCCTTGGGCAGATTCCTATGGCTTAACTCCCCATGCTGTCGGTAGGAATGAAACCCATCCAGGGTTTAGGAGTGATGGGCTTACACATGGGTGGGTAGAGGGGCTGGTCTGTCTGACCCTGGAGTGGCAGTAACACAGCCAAAGGCCTCAGCCACCATCTCTTCCTCTCCCTCCAGGGGCGCAGCAGCCTGGAGGCAGCAATTGTTCCTTCAGCCTGTGGACTGCAGCCAGGAGGCCACTGCAGGGTCAGGGCCAGGGCAGGAGGCCAGAGGCAGCCTCAAGGGTGCGGGAATACCCACAAGTCAGGAGCCAGTGTATGTCAGGCTGTATCCAGCAGGTGTGACAGAGTGGGACTCTCACAGGGTCTTGGAGCTCCTGGGAGGTAGGGTGCTATCTTGTATTGGTCTTTTGAAGTGGGGGAGGAGGTGGGTCTGCCAAGTCAGTGGCTGGTCTGCTGGATTCATAGGAGGAAAGGGGACCACCTGGCTCTTGTATCCAGGGGCTAGGGGTTGGGAGCTGAGGGTGAATGTCCCAGCCTGAAGGTCGGAGTGTAGGGCGGAGAAGGGGTTTGGGGAGGTGCTGACAGTGACCAAGAAGCCCCACACCCCTAGGGCTTGGTTCCGGAGGAGGAGGCTGAGGGCAGCGGTGGTTTCTAGGCAATGGGTTGGCGGGGGCTCTTGGGGCATGGGTGTTGTGGGGCGAGGGGAGTTGAGCGAGAGGGTCAGGAGGGGAGTCTCAGACACTAGACACTCCAGCCTAGGATAGCGAGAGCAGAGACTGTCACCAGAGGGGCCAAGGAGGTGGTGGGCCCCGCCCTGGCAGTCAGGGGCTCTGTGTGCCGCTGTAGCCAGGAGAACTCCTCCTGAAGCTGGCGGCGCTGCAGCTCCGGGCCCACCTTCTCACGGATTATTTGGTAGTAGCGGTTCAGGTACTGGAGCTGCAAGACATAGGAGGGGTGAGGGCTTCACAGGCCAAGGTGTGGGAGCTTGGTGCCAGCTTGGCCCAGGTCCCCAGCCATCCTCAGGTGATCAGGGGAGGGATGCCCAGTGTGAGCCTATAGATGCCACCCGTGTGGACCCTCCCAAAGTGAGGGAAGGGGCAGAGGGTCTTAGGGTAGGGGGAACAGAGGCAAGAGAGGGCCAGGGCCAGGGAGAAGGCAGTCACTGGCTTGAGGGCTGGAGATAGACAGCGCCGAGGGGTGCCCGCTCACCTGCTCAGAGGACAGCAGGCTAACATCAATGAGGTTCCGATCGTAGGGCACCAAGGACACCACTTCAAAGGTCAGGTAGGTCCCTGGGTACTGGGGGACCCACAGGTAAAGGAGGAAAGCAGGAAGTGAGCAAGGCTAGACGGAGAGAGAGAACACTCCACCCAGAAGCCCGGGGCACAGGGAACTGGCCTTGTCAAGCCTGAGCCCCCACAGTGCCCTTGGCCACCCCTGTGTCCACCACTTAGCCACCTGCCTTTGGTGCTTCCCTCATGATTCCTGAAGTTTAGACTTAGGCCTATATTTCTCAGATGTAGAGATCTAATTTCCATCTCTACATCTCTCTATCTGTCTATCCGTATCTCTGTTTCTATCAATTGATGTATCTATGGAGACAAGCATAAAGAAGAAATAGCCCATAATTCCCATCTCCCAGAGAGCTCTTGCATGTATGTGCTTAGAAAATTCAAACTACAAAAAGAGACTCAATAAAAATGGAAAGATTCCTCCTTGCCCGGTTTCTTTCCTGAAAACATTTTTGGCATATATAATATATATACAAGTATATGCTAAAAAAATTCAAGCATAATGGATCCTACTAGACACTTTCCTGCACCTTCCCCAACACTGTCCCCGCCCCCCATAGTAAACTTAGGAGAGTGCTCCATATTAGCACAGGAAGGTCGACCTCCTTCTTTTTAAGGGCCCATAGTATGTGGATGATAATTTATGTAACCAATGATGGATATTTGGGCTGTTTCCATTTTTTTAAACTATTACTGTGAATGCTACAATCAACATCATCATATAAACATCTTTATACAAAAGTGGCATTTGGGGACTATAGCCAGAAGGTACACATCTGGCAGTGGGAAGGCAGAGACAAAAAACACAGGCACTTTTAGTATAAATTTTGATAGATATTATCAAACTGCCTTCCTGAAAGTTTGTAGGTATTTGTACCTACCCAAGCAACGTATGAGAGTGTCATTGTCCCCACAAACTCACAAGCACTGGGTATCATCAAAGTCTTTCGCTTTTGTCTATCAGGTGGTACTCCATTGTCACTTTGATTTATATCTTTTTAACAATAAAGTTGAGCATCTTTTCGAATTTATGGGCCATCTGTGTTGATTTTAGTTAATTGCCTCTTTATGTCTTTTAATCATTTTTTCTTTCTTCCTTAGTTTGGTCTTACTAAATTTTTTTTAAGTCGCTCAGTTGTGTCTGACTCTTTGCGACCCATGGACTGTAGCCCACCAGGCTCCTCCATCCAAGGGATTCTCCAGGCAAGAGTACTGGAGTGGGGTGCCATTTCCTTCTCCAGGGGATCTTCCCGACCCAGGGATTGAACCCAGGTCTCCCACGTTGCAGGCAGATGCTTTAACCTCTGCGCCACCAGGGAAGCCTTTCCCTTTTCCAGAGGATTTTCCCAACCCAGGGATCAAACCCAGGTCTCCCGCATTGTAGGTGGATTCTTTACCAGCTGAGCCACAAGGGAAGCCTGGTCTTACTGATTTTTTAAAAGCTTGTGGTAAAAGGACATCCCCCCTTTTTCAGATATACGTGCTATACTTATCACACATCTTTTGACCTCATTTTGGCATTGTTCCCATATAGACGTTCTTTGTTTAACTGAGTCAGAGTTATAAAGGCCCCTTTCTGCCCTGGGATTATAAATGAATTCATATAGGTTTTCTTCTAGATCTTTTATGGTTTCACCTTTAAACCTTGATCCATTTGCAATTTTTTTTAGAGTAACAACGAGGTTCTTCAGTTTAATTCCCCCAACCAAATGATTAGCCATTTGTCTCCCCTGCCCAGTGATCAAACAATCTCTCTTCTTGACTGTTTTGAGGCAACAGCTTTATAGTAAACTAAATTCCCATCTCGTTTTATAGAAATTAGAGGGTCTATTTCTGGACTAACTATTCTGTCTCACTGTTCCATCCGTCTTTCCCATCTCTGCTGTCTTACTGTTTTAGTGATGGCAGCTTTGTAGTGTGGGCTAGTATCTGCAAGAGCTAGTTTCCCTTATTGTTCTTTTCCAGAATTATCCTAGCTACTGAGCTATCTTTGCATGTTTATCTTTACAAATAAACTTTACCATCATTTTGTGAAGTTACAAAAGCATCCAGTTAACATTGAAATTGTGGTTGTCTTGAATTTGTAGATTAATTTAGGGAGAAATGACATCTTCATAATATTGAGGCTTATTTCCAGAGAGCACCGTTTACTTAAATCTTTTTTTAATGTCCCTCAGTAGAGATTTTCTGCACATAAGTCTTTTAAAGTTTATATCTAGGTATTTTATCTTCTTGGTTGTTATTATACAGAATCTTTATAACTAACAAGCTCCCCTGGTGCTTATTATGTGCATGGAGAACCAATGATTTAGGGCAGGGCTACTGATTCATTTGGTTCAGAGTGAGACCTGGGCATTGGCTTGAAAAAAAAACACAAAACTCTAGATGATTCAAATATTCTAATGTGCAAACAGGTTTGAGAAACTGTTTTATGGAATTATTCTGGTGCTAAGGAAGACTCTAAAGAAATTCATGCCCATACACTGAGTTCTCCTTTGACCTTCCTCACCCCTGATGCAGCCCAAAGTCCCTGCCACGCTGTCTACCCCTCCAGCCTGTCTTTACCTTGGTCTTTGCTTCTACCACAAGGGCCACATCTTCCAGACGGATCCCAAATTCTCCATCCAGATAGTAGCCAGGTTCTGGGAGACAGAAGAGATGCTGGTGACATTAGGTAGGGGGAAGACCCAAGCCCAGGTTTCCTGTACTGAATGAGGAGTGGCAGTCCCACCACTTGCTAGATGTTAGAAGGGGCTTGGTGTTATGGTGGGACAGCCTATTTGGGACTGGGGAGGTGGGTGAGGGAGTACAGCAGTGGAGTCTGGGCGGGCCTGTGTGGGATTGTGCTCCCTGAAGGCTGGCATTTGCTAGAATGAAGTCGTGGAGGAGTCCGAGAACCGTACCAATGGAAGTGAACATGCCCTTGGCCATGGCAATGTTGCTGGACTGGAATCCCACTGGCCCTGCAAAGGGAGAGAGGGAGAGGCAAGGCCAGCGTCAGCTCTCCTGCACTCGCCAGCATGGCATCTAGCAGGCTCCATGGCATCTGGCAGGTTCTGGGAAAGTGCAGGTAACTGGATACCCCCAGCAGCATGCATCCACTGTCCTCGTCTACCAGTGACTGGTCGGCTCTGGCTATTATTTCTCTGGGGTCTAGGCCAGTCAGCCACTGTGTCTTGACCTGCCTCTCTTCTTTCTGGACCCATCCTGGATGCCAGTTGGAGTGGCCAACTGCCAGCATTTCTCACTTACCCTGTGGAGCACCAACTTCCCACCAGCTGGGTCCCCTGGCCTGGGTCACTGCCCCTCCACGGGTCCCAGTCCTTTCCATACCTGTGAAATACTCTGCCTCTCTCATAAGAGGGGAGACTGCAGGGGAGTGCCAAAGAGATACCTACACTCGTGCACACATAGGAAGTTGCCAATGCCATGGCCTGTCCCGTGACCATAATTGAGCCCAACATCCCACAAGGCTTTGCGGGCAAAGGCCTCCACCATTCGTCCTGGAAGAGAGACGACCTCCAGTCAATTGGCTGGATGCCACAGTATTGGCTTTGCCCCTTCTGGCTAACTTTTCCCAGACTAACCACCAGGATGGTGCATGAGGAGAGGGGACCGAGAGGCAGGTAGGCATGCCCTGTCTCCAGTCTATTCTATGTTGTACCCATTACCTGGACCTCCCCATGTGTCAAGACACCTGCTTCCTCCCAGAATCCTCCCATGACTGCTGCAGCACACTGAACACCCCTGCCTCTGAGCTCAAGGCCTGGCTCTCCCACTAACCCTCTGTGTGATCTTGGGCAAGTGGCTTTCTCTCTCTGGGCTGGACTGGATCTATACAGTGGAGGGGGTGATGACCTAACCCCTGCCCCACTGGCCTCCCAGGGTCTGGCTGCAGTGGAATCAGGGCCTGAGGCTCTGGGTCCAGCCTGGTTTCCAAAACCCACCTGAAGTAGCAGCTGGGAAGACAAGTCTGGACAGGTCAATATTTCCTATCAACACGCGGGTGTATGCCTCCTGATGGAGAGAAGGTGACAAAATGTGCATGAGGCCTGAGTGGCTAAAAACTCATATGTGGGCCCAGGGGGATACGGGGGGACCCATGCATGCTTGTGTGTGGGCACACGGGTTCCGGAAGACGGCCAAAGGAGGCGGAGGGGCACCTGCCCAAAGCTGGGGCTTGGTCCACGTGGTTCCCTTTGGCTTGTCTAGGTGGGGGGTGAGCTGAGGCTGCGACAGTAAGGGTTTAGAAGGCAAACTCCGTGGGCTAGAATCCTAACATGGCCACTCACAAACTTGACCTTGATCAAGTGTTTTGAGCTTCTTTGTGCCTCAGTTTCGTGGTCTGTAATGGGATGATCATAGTACCAGCTCAGGTCGTTGGGAGGAGTGGGTAGACTTGTGCGTGTAGGGTGCTCTCAACAAAGTAAACGGGTCAAATAGAGGTCAGCGCCCCTCTGCCCTTATCATGATCACCCTTGAGTTTTCTTACGGCCTTATGATTAAGCTGAGGCCTAATAATGGGCAGGCCAGCCTTGCTCTGTTGGGGCTGTTACCTCGTGGAAAGAGAGAGGGAGGCATCTTCTCCCAGTCACTCCCTGTGGTGATGTGGTGAGTCCCCTTCACCCCCTCCCCACCGCCCCCACACACACAGGGCTTGTCATCTTGAGCATGACAGCCCGGGGTACTGGATCTATCTGCTAAACTGAGCTCCTGGAGGCCTGACCAGTGTTTGTTTTCTCTGTCTCTGTTTCAAGTACAATGTCTGAGCCACAGTTCACCTGCTGAATGCACGAATGTGGTCCCAGAGGTGCATAGACCGTGTCCCCACACCCACCCCTCATCGTTTCCTGAACAGTGAAGTCCCTTTCCACCTCTGAGACTATGCTGGTGCCAGTTTTTTTTCTCCTGGAATGGAATGCCTGTCTTCTTCCTTTCTGCTCAGCACAAGGCTAGGCTCAGACTGCACTAAATAAATATTTGTTCATTGAGTTTCTGAAATGGGATGATGTTAAGCTTGGGCTGAGGCCCTACCAGGGGCCTGAAGTATCTCTGGGGAAGTAGTCCGGGGCACTGGGTTTCCTGGTACTAATTTGCTGTGTGACCTATGGTAAACTACTTAACCTCCCTGGGCTTTAGTTTCAGACTCTATATAATCAAATGGCTCTTGCAGGAGTGGTTGCTTGGGTGTTCCTTGGGTGAGCATAGGCAGGGAAATCTGGTCTGATGCCTACCTTTTGGAAAGCTGAGGGGGTGCCCCAGTGGACTGTCCTGGTGACGTCTGTTGTCCCATCCCTGTGGAGAAGGACAATCATCAGGTCCAGCTCAGGTGAATACTTTGGGGTAGGGATCGTGGCCCTGTTCTTCTGGAGTGTTCACCACTGGGGTTTGAGTGGCAGGACTGGGATGGCGGTGGGGAAGGAGGCCAAGGGAAGAAGATGGCAGCCATGATGCAGTTCCCATCCTCAGCATGTGCGTCTGAAGGAGCTCTGCAAAGTCGTCAGGAATCCTGAGTCCCCACATACATCCTCCACCCCAACCCCACCCATTTTGACCAAAAGTTTCCTTGGGCCAGTTTGGCTCTAAAAGAAATGCTCCCTCCAGGCTTCCTGTGAGGCAGGAAGGGATTGTCCCACTCTTACAGATGGGGAAACTGAGAGATCATAACACTCTCACACATTCATACACTTATTTACTATTTACAGAATGAGGGATGCAGAACAAACCTCATTATCCCCATTTCATAGACGAGACAACTCTCCCTCGCTGGCCTCACGGAGGCTGGGCCTGGCTCAAGCAGTGGCTTTATACAGTTCTCTCCATTGTAAACATGAATCTGCCCCAGGGATTTGCTCAGTGAACCGAAGCTGCCAGAAGGCAAACAGTCTGACTGCCAACCACCACCTGCAGTCGTTACCCCAGAATGGCCCCTGCGGCCACCCCCGCCCCCAGGGAAGTGGGGAATGGTCCCAGGGCCTTTGGGACTCCAGCTTGGGAGCAGGTCACAGGATGTGGCTGACTTCTTCAGAAGGAGAGAAGAGGAAGTGAGGTGACCGTTTCCCTGGCCTCACCCTGCTTGAGCACGCCCCAATCCAGCAACACACCGAGAATTCACTTCCCCTTTGCACATCAGCCATCTCAAGTCTGCACTGCGCCATACTGGTGACTGCAAAGGCTGCTAGGCTGAACGCCCGCCAGGCTGGCTCCCAGTGAAGGGCCTTTGTCATTAGCACATTCACCACAGGATAGAGGATGGGAAATGATTCCTGGCTCTTGCATCAGTTCAGCACATCCCTTCCTTTCCCCCAAGTTTCCCAGAGTCCAACTGCTTCCCAGATGAGAAGGGAAAATCCTCCAGCCCATTTCAACTCAGCTCCTGTGTGAATGATTGGTCATACATTTGGAAGGAATGGGCTTAGCCTATTCTCATGGTTATCGTGGGCTTCCCTGGTAGCTCAGCTGGAAAAGAATCCGCCTGCCATGCAGGAGACCTGGGTTCGATTCGTGAGCTGGGAAGATCCCCTGGAGGAGGGCATGGCAACCTACTCCAGTATTCCATAACAGGGCTTCCCAGGTAGTGCTAGTGTTAAAGAACCCATCTGTCAATGCAGGAGACATAAGAGATGTGAGTTCGATCCCTGGGTCAGGAAGATCCTCTGGAGGAGGATATGGCAGCCCATGCCAGTATTCTTGCCTGCAGAATCCCATGGACAGAGGAGCCTGGTGGGCTACAGTCCATGTGGTCGCAAAGAGTCAGACATGACTGAATCGACTTAGCCCGTATGGCTATCATGTCTAGGTGTTCAGGTTGTGCACTGTACAAAAGTAACATATCTTAAAAAATGCCACTCACCAAATGGGTATATACTAATTTCAATGAGAGCACACAAGCAGACACGCAGATTGTGGAGTCCTGGAGCAGGGGACAGTGCCCTCCCACATAACCCTATCTGTGGCCATGCACATACTCAGAACACACACACGTCTACTCACAAACATATCCCATGCTGATGGTAGTGCCTTGTCCCAGCTCTGCTGCTGGCTGTCCTCTGACGCTGCGTCACTCACCTGCCCGCTTCTCTTGAAGGTCCGATCCTGCCCCCGCTCCACGTGATGCGGTCACCTCACCAAGCACGCAGTGAGGGGCGGGGTGGGGGCGTGCACTGTGCTGTCGCGGCATGCAGGTTGTGTCCAGGGTATTTGGGTGAGAATATGGGGATACTTTTTGCACAGTCAAGCAGGGCAGTTGGGACTGTGTAATAATGTTTGGGCTTAAAAAAAAAAAACCTTTTACTTGCACAAGGGGAGTCTTTTCCTGATTTTTAGGCATTTGTGGGCAGCCGCACTTTTGGCCTCTGTCGGTTGCCCACCGGGCAGGGATTCCCACGTGTGAAAATGGACAGGCTACTTAAGCAATTCAATCCAGGCCTCTCCTTTCTCAGATGCAGAATCCATGCCCAGGAAGGGAAACCTTTGGCTGGCTCTTGTCTGAGCTGACACAGCCGGGCCAGGGCGGGGGTGAGGTGGAGTACATACCAATACTGTCCCCCAGAATCCAGCAGGTATATCTCGTCTGAGGACAGCTTGCGGTGCAGCTCTCTGGTGGGGCTGGGAAGGGCAGAGATGCTGAGAAAGGAGCAGCCTAACACTGAGCCAGGTAGGGAGGGGTCCTGAGTGAAAGCAGAGGAACCCCTTCCTCCCTGTGGGTTGGCTTTTCAGCTAACTCCCTTGGGGACGTCATCATCTCCCAAAGGGCCCTGGAAGATTAATGAACTTCTGCTGCTAATGTCCTCGGCACACATCTGTGTATCCTACATCTCCCCAGGCCAGGCCCTGGTCTCCAGGGAGGGAGAAAGGAAAGAGCCCTGAATGTGGGAGATGAGGAGGCCTTAGCGAGCACCCAGTCCAGCCATCTTTTACATCAGGAGGCCCCTCGGGAAAGCCATGAGGGAACTGGGCCTGGACCCAGATGCTCAGTCTAGGGCTTTCTCTAACTTCCTGCTGCCTCTAGGAGCAGACGGCCCCAAGAAACCAGGGCACAGGAAGGGAGGGAACTCAAGGGTGCGGCTGGAGAGCAGCAGTTGGTAGAGCTGAGGAATTCCTACCATGCTCCTCTCTAGTAGGGAGAGGGGGCTGGGCCAAGGCAGCTGAAGGCTTGGGGCCACCAGGAGAAGGAAGTCTGGGATAGGCTAAGCCAACCACTGGAGGGTCTCTGCCCTCTCCCAGTTTTGCCCTTGCCAGCCAGAGGCATCTGGTGAGCTTGATCACTCCCCTTCCCCAGTTTCATCAGGCTGGCTGCAGGTGTTTGTTTGCTATGGAGCCAAACATCTGCCCAGCCTATATCTGGGGGCCACCTTGGTTGGTTCAGGGAGAGTGAATGAGCCCTTCTTCCCCACGTGCTTGTGAGCTTTAAGAATTAAATAACTGACAGGAAGCAAAGGAAAAACATCCAGCAGCAGCCCCACCATCTGCCTTCCAGATCCTTCTGTCCTAAGTGCTCATAAAGTCCCAGCCTCCTGGGCAGTGAAATTACTCAAGTCTTTTAATTCAAAGGAGACTCCCAACACCTGACTAGGCTCTATTCCCCAGCCCCAGGTCCCACAGTGCTAAAGACCTCAAAGCTTAAATGTGGACTCAAATCCTCCACAGGGCCCCAGAAAATTCTTCCTCCTGAAGTACCTGTAGTGGGCCAGGGCAGCATTCAGGCCACTTGCAGAGATGGTTTCAAAACTGGATCCAGAGAAGAACTCCTCCTCTCTGGAAAGGACAAGGCAGGAATGGTCAATGAATGGGCTCAGGGACTAGGCTGGGCCCAGGAGAGCTAGCAAAGGCAAGTGAAAAGTCATGTTTGCCCCTCCCTTGGCCAGGCTCCATTTGGCTTTCCCAGTGCCACCTCCTGTCCTTTCCCAAGCCCTGACCTGTCACTTATAGACCACTCAAGGTCAGAGAAGGAAAGACTGCAGACACCAATTATTCCTCCTCCACCTCCATTTTACAGATGGGGAAACCAAAGTTTTGTGTCCCAAAGTGAGTTCCTAGTAAAGCAAGTGTGAAGAAACCTAGCTCCCTGTATCTGAAAACTCCCCCACCCCAGGAGCAGCTCAGCCTGATATTCTCAAGTGGTCCAAGGTCCTACTGGCCTGAGCCGGCCTCTCCTCAGAGGCCCGTGCCTGAAGAAGACACTAGGGGGCGCTGTTGGGTTGTGGCCCTTCTAGGTGCCCAGCTCTTGGCAGCGCTGGGGAATGTCATCCAATACCCCTGCCCAGCTTCCTGACCACTCAAGAACCTGTCCCTCCTTATTCCAGAGAGCCCTCAAATACAAGGAGGGTCTTCCTTCCCCAGTAAGTAAGAAGACCAGGCTCCCCTCCCTGCCCCCATTCCCACACTTAGCTGAAAAGGATGGCTGTGGTCATTCACCCTCGGAACTTCTCCAGTTGTTCTGCCCCAGAGAACTCATCCACGGTGCCTTGAGGCACATTCTTCTCCAGCCAGACCAAGTAGCGGATCACAGCCACAGCATCCCGCACCTGGAGCAGGACAAGCAGAAAGGCAGACTGAGGAACGGTCTCAGCTGGGGCTCCAGGATGCAGGAGATGTGGTGATTGCTCTGGGAGCTGAGCTGTAAAAACGTGAGGGTTTAACTGGCCATGTGACACTATTAAGGGATTCTTATTCATGTCTATATACATGATCAGAGTATGGTCATGTTTTAAAAAGAGTTCTTGTCTTGTCAGAGATACTGAAATGTTGCTAGAAGAAACAATGTGATAGATGGCATTTGCTTTAAAATCATCCAGCAGCAGAGGATGGGGAGTGGAGGTAATGACTGTGGGGTTGTAGAGGAAATGAGATTGGCCTTGAGTTGATGATTATCAAAGCTGGATGATAGTGATGGGGATCACTAAGCTATTTCCTCTACTTTTGTACATGCTTAACATTTTCCATATGTTTTTAAAAATGAGGCAACATATCCCAATTTTAACAGGAATATCCTGGTGGGCTGCAGTCCATGGGGTCGCTAGGAGTAGGACATGACTGAGCGACTTCACTTTCACTTTTCACTTTCACTCATTGGAAAAGGAAATGGCAACCCACTCCAGTATTCTTGCCTGGAGAATCCCAGGGATGGGGGAGCCTGGTGGGCTTCTGTCTATGGTGTCGCACAGAGTCGGACATGACTGAAGTGACTTAGCAGCAGCAGCAACATCCAAAGGGGCAAACCATCTTCTCCCCAGGGTGAAGAAATTATAAAAGCTAACATATTTAAGACTTGGAGTGTGCCAGGTGGTGGTATTAAAAGCTATATATATATTTAATATATATAAATATATAACTGTATTTATACACATAGAACTCTATAATTATTATATAAGTATCATATATTTACATAATTATTATATATTTATAGGTATATTTTGCACATATACATAGATGTATATAAATGCAAATATGTACAAAGTGAAAAAGTGAAGTCGCTCAGTTGTGTCCAACTCTTTGCGACCCCATGGACTATAGCCTACCAGGGTCCTCCCTCCATGGGATTCTCCAGGCAAGAGTACTGGAGTGTATACTGTATATATTTAGGGCTTCTGAGGTGGTGCAGTGGTAAAGAACCTGCCTGCCAATGCAGGAGATGCAAGAGATGCAGGTTCAATCCTTGGGTCAGGAAGATCCCCTGGAAGAGGAAATGACAACCTACTCCAGTATTCTTGCCTGGTGGGCTACAGTTCAAGGAGTTACGAAGAGTCAAACCCAACTGAGTGATTAAGCATGTACATGTTGTATATATTTATATTATGTATTACAATTAATATATTTAAACATATTATTTATTATTTATACTATATAATGTAGAGAGAGATTTATCTTTAATTATCATAACAATCCTCTGCTGCTATGATAGTTACATAGTTACAGCTATGATCCTCATTTTACAGAGAAGGTAACTGAGGCCCAGAGAGGTGAAGTGACTTACCTAAGGTCACACAGCTAGGAGGTGGCTAGAGGAACTAGGATTTGAACTCAGACACTGTAGCTCTGGGGCTTAGGTTATAAACCGCTGAACCAAGCTGTGAGTGAGGGGGTGGAGCATAAGTGGGTGTCCAGGAATTTGGTGTCCACGTCTATGTTTCACTAAGGGCCTTCTTGAGGCGCCTCGTGCATGGTCTCCTTTCTAACCCATCAGACTGGGAGCGCCCCAGAGGCCTGTGTGTCTGCCTGCCCATGGACTTACATGACTGGCCCTGAGGAGGGTTTGCTCCTTGCTGTTTTTCACCGCCTTGGTTACCATCACTGGGGAGTAGGTGTCTTCTATGAGCTTCTCCTGTGAGGAGCAGAGAGGAGATGGTCTGGGAGCCCTGTCTAGGGCATGGTGGGGTTTGAAAAGGATTAGCAGGAAATCCTGGCTGAGATGAGAGCTGCCGTTTCCTGGAGTGGCAGTGCCCTTCCTGTGTGTGCTTTCTGACTATGCAGGGCTTTCCTTGTCTTCTCTGTCCAGCCTAACCTTCCCTCTCTCCCTCCCTCCCTTGCTTCCTCCTCCCTCCCTGGATCCCCACAGTGCTCTGGGATGGATGCAAGCCTGGCCCTTGCCAGTTGTGGGCTGTTCGGACAAGTCTATTTCCTGCACATCTCGTATCATAACAACTGCCACTTACTGAGAGCCTGCCCTGCTGCAGGCACTGGGCTTTATATGCACTGTCTCCTTTTAAGCTCCTCAGAGCAATTCTTTTGAGGTTGTGACTCTTAGTGCCACTTTACAGGTGAGGAAGCAGAGGCCTGGACTGATGAAGTCACTCATCCAAGGTCCTGGCACAGTCGGTTCTCCGCCTCTCATCTGGTGACCTCAGAGCCTCTGCTCCCCCAGCCTCTGTGACAATGTCTGGGATCTCTGTGGACAATGTCCTGCTACTGCTTCTCCTGTCTCTTTCCAGGGAGGCCTAGAAGGAGACTCACTGTACCACTGCTGACTGACCAACTGCCAGAATGGACAAGGGGCTCTCCCCCTTTCCTTGTTAGATTGAGACTTATTGGGGCTCTTGGTGGGGGTAGGGGGATGGTGCCTGGCATGAGCCGGGGCCTGGCAAACCCACCTTGGGTATCAATTCATAGAGCCCATATGAAGTATAGCTGGTCCCGATCCAGATCTTCACGTCTCCTGAGGCGTAAGCCTGGACACTGCCAGAGACTTGGCTGTAGTCTTCGACTTGCACACACAGGGGACCGGTGCAGCCAGAGTTCAGGTACTGCAAGGTCTCTGAGCTAAAGCGACTCTTGTTTGCAAATAACCTGGGTGGACAGGGAAGACCGAGAGGGCCCAGAAGTCTCTAAGGGCAATGCAAAAGACCAGAGGCCCTGTGTTCCTGGAGGTCAGAGGTGGCCCACACCAGGCAACTGTGCAGGCCAGATTTGGAGTATGTAGGAACAAAGGTCAAAGGGGGTCAGGAAAAGGTGATCAGAGGCTTCCTAGAGGGTCCGGCAGGGGCAGGCACCTCACTTCTGGGAAGGCTGCAGGTCAGGGCTGTGAGGGGTTGGAGGAAGTCAATGACCTCAAGCCAAGGACAAGTCCTACCTGATGGAGGAGTCAGTGAGCAACGTGTAGGAATAGAAGAAGGGATTATAAGGGATGTCACTGCCACGCAGGTTGAAGAGCCCTGGGGAAGAGAATTGATGGGGCCTAGCTGAAGCTGACCTGCCTGAGGCAATTGCAAATGGCACCTTTTACCCTCTTGGCTGCTTTGGCCCCCAAAGATCCTCAGCAGCATGCCTACCCGTATCCTCTACCCCTGAATGTTTCTCAGTCTTTCTGGAGAGGGGCGGGTCTTTGAAGCACTAATGAGCTCTAGGGACTCTTTCTCCCAGGAAAAGCATATACCCAGCCAGTAGTCTGCGCAGGGTGTCAGTGGGCTTCCAGCCCAGAGCTGGGGTCGGGTGAGAAGCGCTGAGTCATGCTGGGACAGAGTGGGGCTGCATGGGGTGCTAAAGCTGGGCGTGTGAGCGCCCTGGACTCATGGCCAGGCGGTAAGAGGTGTTTGCTGGGCCTCCTCCCCTTCATGAGACAACAACCTCTACTGCTTTGGTCGCCTGGTCCTCCAGTGGCCCGTGGGCTGGCTCCAGATCACATGGGGCTTCCTGGTTTCCTTACTGGGTAGGCATAAGCTACTGCCCTCACCTCAGTTCCTACAGGTCAAGGCCAAGGAGCTCTCAGAACCCACAGGTACATGGTCATTGCTGCAGGGCCCAGGAAGCTTAGGGGTTCCTGGGCAAGCCAGGCCCTCCCTGTACCCACAGATCTATACTCACAGGCTGTCTCATCCAGTGCAGATAGAAGGACAGCAGTTGGGGCCTCAAGATGCTTCTGCATCTGGCTGCGGATGCCAGCTACTTTCTCCTGCCAGGTGCTCCCTGGAAATGAAAGAGCCCAAAGAAAGCATGAGTGACCTACCTTCTCTTTGCCACTCTGTTCCTGAGAGGGCTCCCTTTAGGGCAATCGTTCTCCATTCCTTTAAAAAGCAATAGAACCCTTTCTTTAATCAGACTCTTACTTGTGTAGTCAGTAAGGACATGGGGCTCTTGATCCAGACTGTTTGGGTTCAAATTCCAGCTCTGTGATTACTTGCTGGGTGACCTTGGGAAAATTACTTAATTGCTCTGTGCCCTATTTTGCACATCTGTAAAATGGAGATGGATTATAATAATAGTGTCTACCTCAATAGAGTTGTGAGGGTCGAATTAACTAAGATTTGTAATGTATATAGAATGGTGTCTTGCCGTATAGAAAGTCCAGTATAACTTTCTGAGTAATAAATAGGCATGCAGAAAAGAGATCAGCAGAGCAGCCTGAGGTGAAGAGCAAACAGATAGGGCTTGCCCATGTTTAATCCTCTTCTCTGTGGTAACCCCAGCACTTACTAAAGCCACTTGGGTCTGAGCTAAACACTCTGCGTACATTGTTTTAATCCTTACTTGGCCCATCTTACAGATAAGGAAATTGAGGCTTTAGAGAGGTAAAGTGATTTATCTATGGTTTTTCATAGCTGGCAAGGGGTGGAACTGAGACTTGACCCCAGGTCTGTTTGACTACATGGCTTGCACTCTTACTGGTACAGACAATGGATGACCTTGCTAACTTTGTTAGTCTCCACCTTGTCCTTAAACTCTGTGTCACAGACCTGTCCTTTTGGAGATGCTTGTATACTGGTTCTAGGACTTTGGTTTTCATCTTTTTTTCTTGCTCCCTGCAATCCCTCTAAAGAGTCTGCCCCTCTGCAGGGCCAGGAATTTGCTGGCAGAAGATCATAAGCATGAAGAGTTCTAGCTGGGCTTGGAGATTAGCATAAATAACATAATTCAATTTAAAAAATCTTTATGCAAACAGGTAAAACTATTCAACAAGAACCAAAGCTTTGGGTGTAATACTGTTTTTTAAGGTTGATTCTATTTTACTGTGGTAAAATGCACATACCATGAAATGTATCATTTTAACCATTTTAAAGTGCACAACTCAGTGCCTTTAAGAACATTCACGAGATTGTGCAACCACCAGCACTAATTCCAGAACATTCTCATCATCCCAAAAGGAAACCCTGCCCTCCAGCTGTCCCTCTCATTCGTTTCTCCCCCCAGCTCCAGCAACCACTGATCTGCTTTCTGTCTCCACGGACTTGCCTATGCTGGATATTTTACACAGATGGAATCATACAACATGGGGCTTTCGCTGGCTTCTTTCACTTAGAATGATGTTTTCAAGGTTCATGGATGTGATACATTTTCGAGACAACAAATGAAAGGCAACTTCAATGGCTGGATACACAGAGGTATCTTTGAGTAACTACTTTTCATGCTCTTTACTTCATCCCCTTTAAAACCTGTGAGTGACTGGAGAGAAAGTCTCTCTTATAAGCTTAGAAAGACTCTGTTCTTGGGCTACCAGGCCAAATTCTTGCTCTGCGTGGCCTTTCCTTGAAGACTAACAGCCTGCAATGGCTTGGTTTCCTTTCACTTGTGGGAAGTGATAAAACCCATGTGAATTCTTTCCCAGCCCCTGGAAGGTTTTCCCTCTTTATCCCCTCCTCTTCCTGATGGAACTGCAGCCTTCCTTATCTGAATGGGATGAGTTTTATTTATGATGGAACTGTCTTGGATAGCAAGTTTCTTTAAAAACTGTGTCAAGCAGCAGAAAGATTCTGCAAGTTACATCAGAATGGATAAAGAAAATTGGACCCAATTGCGACTTGTTTCATCAGACCCAAAATTTTGAAATTTCTCTCCTGTTTTCCAGATTCCTTTCCAAACAAGAAGTGTACGTAGACCTGTGTATGGAAATGGGCCTCTCAGATTGCCCAGTGTTCCCAGGAATTCAAGTCAAGGGCTTGTATCAGAATTCCTAGGAAGGTAGGGAGTGGTGGTGGTCAAGACACTGATTCATAATCAGCAGCCTGGGTCCTGTCAGGAGCTTAGTTACTACTTACAAGAATCATAGAGCATACTGTTCTCTTATGACATATTTAGATGGTGTCAGTGGGGTCAAGATTTTTGATGTTAGAACTTTAGGGGGTCAGTTAACTTTCCTTTGTGGTTTGGCCAAAACTTGAATCTTAATCTGTGCCACAGATTGACCTTGAGTTTAGTTTATGCTTGCTTTGTCCACACCAGCCCATCTGACCCCAGCCATCTTACATCTGAATTCCTCATCACAGGAGGGCCAGAAGTCAAGGTCTGAATGATTCAATACAAAGCAGTCTTCAGTACCAGAGAAGCAACTCATGTTTTTTTCTCTCTGCAAAGGGGTAGGGATTTTTTCATCATTCTCTGACTCCCTTGTTTCCTCCCTTCCTGTTCCCTCCTGCTTTAAATCGTAACACTCTTTATTCCAGCATTTTCTAAGTATGGTCTGAGGACCCTCTGATTCAGATTCTCTGAGGAGAGGGGGCCTAGAAACCTGCATGAAAGGTGCACATGAAACCATTGCTTTGGAACGTCTTAGGATGAATTTTTCAGCCAAAGGAGCAGCACTGCGGTCGGTGCTGCTTCAAGCTGGGAAAGAGGACGAGCGTAGGAAATTACCTGTGAATGCCTCCTGCAGGGCATAAATGGGCTCACTTGGCACTGGAGGCCTCTCTGACCCCCACACCAGGTCCACAAGGTTGACGGGGATGGACAGCAGCTCTCTGTCAGAGACTTGTAGGGCCTTGGCATAACTCTCCCAGGAGTCTACAGAGACAGGAAGGAGTTTAGACTTCAGGAAAAATTGTGACTAAGGCAAAGTTAGCTCTTGTCCCCTCTGTCTCTCATTCCACTCCTACAGCCTGGCTGCCAGAGCCTGTCCAAGCAGTCTGAACCTTCTGAGCTCTGCCCTTTCACCTTCTTCCTTCACTTTTCAAAGCTCAGTTGTCCTGAGCCCACCCTAATGCTGTCCACAGTCAGCTGGCTAAGCTCATCTTTTTAAGTGTCAATGGCTGTGGGGCCCTCTTTTCGGTCCTGTCTGCATGCCACAGCCCAAAGGAATGCTGAGGTTCAGGCCACTGGAAAGGCTGGCAGAGAAACCAGGTCTGAAGTAGGAGCCTCCCACTACATATTCTTGAGGACGCCACCTTTGGGGGCAGGCTGGCCAGTGGTGGGGGCACCAGGGCTCGAGGAGCCATGTTCCTAGAGGGGAGAAGAGGGGACTGTGCTGCTTCTTCTTTTTATTTATTTTCTGGCCATGCCACACACCATGCAGGATCTTAGTTCCCAGACCAGGGATTGAACCCATGCCCCTTGCAGTGGAAGTGCAGAGTCTTAACCACTGAATTACCAGAGAAGTCCCAGGGACTGTGCTTCTTTACTCAGAAACCCTTCCAACTCCTCTAACCCTTCCAAGCTGCCTTCCAGAAGAGGGCTCTCAAGTGATTCTAGTGCCCCGATCAGTAGAGTCCCAGGGTATAGAGGATGGTTGTAGGTTGAAGACCATCTTAGCCTACTCATTGATTAGGTCTTAACAACTCCCTGAATCTTCTAGTTTGGGTCTCTGCACTCCTGACTTTTAAAAAACTCTATTCTTTTAAATGTCTTTTCATTACACAATCCCGGAATACAGCCTTGTTGCAAAATACTCTGCAACCACAAGTTCAAACATTCTATTTTTAGAGTCCCCCTGCACCTCCTTCTGCCAGGATGGGTTTCTTTACATCCCGAGGGCCTGAGTCTCCCTCGCTGGTGTGTACACACACACTGGAACTGAGGGAAGAACGTACTGATGGAGAAGAGGAAGGGGTCGACGCCCACACGTGCTCCAACAGGAATCTCAGTGAGGAGCCAGGTGACGATGGGAGTGGTGCCAACTGAGAGAAAGACAAGAAGGTACACTGAGGTTACCACAGCCCTCCAGCCAGGCTTCTGTCTGTGACAGTCCTGTCAGGTCTGTCCTCCATGATATCCGTCTCAAAGGTTAGGGATGGCTCCAAATTTCCCAAGCTCCTCACAGCAGCCCAGAATGGCCTTGCAGGTACCCCCTCACCTGTACCTTCCCCAGGAATCTCCTACCTTCCTTATGAAGCTCCCAGTTGCAGTCCATCTGCCGCTCAGCCTGGGTCCAGTAGCGGCTGTCGGTCCAGAGAGAGGCTTTCCCCATGGTCACCACCGCGACTCCTGGGGCAGAACAGAGACTCTTGGAGGGGAGGGCGACAGTGCAGAGCATGGCTTTAGTTAGCACATGCGTGATGCGGTAGTCTCTGACAGTGTCACAAGGGGCCTCTAGAAAGAGTTTCTCTCCTCCCTTGGAAGGAAGTGAGCCAGGAGATGTTAAAGAGAGTGTTGGGGGGAAGGCTGATGTGGACACTAATCCAGGGGCTTTGCTGAGGACAGGCAAAGAAGCCAAACCTGGTGACTTTAGCAAAGAGAAGGACCAGTGATAGGCAAGTCCAGGCAGCTAGAAGCCCAGGGAAGGGATGTTTAAGCATCAGTAAGAGAAGCTTAGGTTTCACTCAAGGAGCCAGGGTCAGGGTGAGAGGCCAATTCCGAAACCAGTACCCTAGAAAGGGTCTCTATGTTTGTGTCTCATTGGATCACGTGAGGTGATGCTGTCCATAAAGGGACCAGCAAAGTAAAACTTTGCCCCCATATGAGCCATCGGGTGAAAGAAATCAGTGGCTAGATATAGAGGTAGCAACTGACCCAGAAATGGAGCCCAGGGAGTGTGAGGCTGGGCCTGGCTGTGGCTGAGGCCGTGAGCACAGGAAAGAAGTCAGGAGGGCCATTTGCCTCGTGCAGAAGTGTGGCTGGTCGGCTTTAAGATGTGCCCTGGTGACCCCTTTAGGAGTGATGGAGGGGAGACAGAGAGAGTAGCAGGGGCCTCTGGACACTAAATCCTGGGGTCCTGGTTGCTAAGAATTAGTCACACTAGGGCCTCTCTGACCACTCTTGGTCTCCCAACAGAAGCAATGAGGGGCAGGTAATAGCTGTTACCTGCAGACCCTGTAAAGCCTGTAATCCATGCACGCCTCTGGTCATATTCACCAATGTACTCGCTCTAGGAAATCAACAACACTGTCATTAGTCTCCTTCATGGAGTCACACCCCACCTGGAAGGCCCCCAACCACATCCCAGTTGTTTCTGTCTAGTCAGAATCAATCAGTCCTACAAGCCTGAGCTCACTGGACACCTCTTCCAGGAAGCCCTCTGGAACTCCCCCAGCTCTCAGGATCTTCCCGTCCTTTGAACAACTGTATTTCTTGGCATCAAAACCCCACAGTCCTGCACTGGATTGTTTTGCCAAGAAGTTTTGTCTCCCCAGCCAGGATGCAAATTCTCTACAGTTGGGATCATGCCTTTTTGTTCTACTGGTTCTCCCCTGCAATAGTCCTCCTCCCCAGTCTAGCACAGTAGAATGGGTCTATCATAAATAACTTCTGCAGAGAGCTTTACACATTATTGCATTTTGGTCCCCATAATTCTTGGAGACAGATCTCATTATTCCCATTTTGCAGTAGAGAAAACTGAGGCTCTGAGAAGTTCAGATCCTTACCTAAGCTTCTTAGCCCTTTTCAGCAGGTGGGGAAACTAATTCAAGTAATGATATTGACTCTAAAAATGCCTTCTCTTCCAACTGGGTTGGTGCTGGCAGGGTGAATGGGGTGGAGGCTGAGCCAGGGTGGGCAAGAGTGGGATGGCTGGGCAGCTCTGGTTCAGACAAGCATCTTCCCTGACTACTCCCCCTCTTCCAGCCTGTACCTCATACTCTTGGACGTGTGATCATTTCAGCACTCCATCCATCAGCTGATGGGAAGGGCTGAGCCAGAAGGCATCTCAGGGTTCCTCTAATTCAATTTCCAGCCTATATTCTAACCTTCTAGGGCAGGGGTATCCTAAACATTCATTCTGGATCCACCATCTAGGAACTGATCAAAATTGTTCTGAAGTTGTTTATAGTTTCATGGCCTGAGGTCAAGAAAACTGGGCAATGTCTTCTGTCCTATGTAAAGGAATACATTGTTTCAGTTGCCCTAAAACACCCGTGTCCAGGTTACCCACTTCCCTTTCCTTTGCCTGTCAAACCTTTTCTCTGTCTTCCATCTTCTGAGTCTCAACAGTCCTGTTTGTGGCCTGGGTAGCAGAGAGGGTGGGGGTTGGGGAGAGGAGTCATCCCTCACCATGTGGGCATCCGTGTCGGGGACGATGTAGGCAGAGAGATTATGGATGTACATCTGCTGGCGGAGGGCTGTGAGCTGCGCTGTGGTATTGACCGCAGTAACTGGAAGGTACTGACAGGTGACAGGAAGACAACAAGACATACACACACACACACACACTGCTTTGAGAAAACGATGGATGCAGGGGCCTCCAGCCTCCCTTTAGGTAGGGGTTGGGGGTGCATAGGCTGAGCCAGCCTGGCCAGAGATGGGGCAGCAGCGGATGTTATGGATTATTCTAGATTAAGGTGCTTGGATAGAGGTGTTTGCAAGTTTGGAAAGGGACTTTCTGTGACAGTGATGAGACCTGAGGTGGGGAGGGGTGGGTAAGTACTGTAGGGGTCTGAGCCCAGGCACTGGGCCAGGCCAGGGGATGGTCCCTCTTTGGATACCAGTTTAGCAAATAAACATACAGGATGTTCACCCAGTCACATTTGAATTTCAGGTCAACAGTGAATCATGTTTTAGTATAAGGAAGTCCCATGTACTATTTGGGCATATTTATATTAAAAACATGATTCACTATCTGCAAATCAGATGTAATTGGGCTGTCCTGTATTTCACCTGGCAGCCCTACCTTGTTAACGGTTATTTGATCTTAAAAAGTGTGGGTTTTCTGTTTGGTTTTGCTTTCTACTCAAGGACACATCCGTGTTGGTTGTAATATTAAAGTGCCCACCGACCTGCCTGCCCCACGGGTCACATACAGTGGGCACGGCACGCACACGTGTCCCATGTCTTGAGACTGTAGTGACCTGCAGGCAGGCCCATGAGCCCTCACGTCTGGGCTGCTCCTGCCCAGGCAGCTCTTTCGCACTCTCATTTAGCTGTGGAAAGAACTGCTCTGGTCTCCAAGTAGGAGCTGACGACCGTTCGGCTCCAATGTGCTGGGCCTTCTCACCAGTCTTCACACCCGAGGCCTCCCTTTCTTGACCTTCCGCTGGCTCTTCTAGCCCTCGGTCTTCCGCCCTCCTCCCAGTTCCTCCAGAACTGTTGTTTTCTTTCCTCCCTTCCTGCTGGCCTCTGCCTAGCCTTTAGGCTAGCTAGGGGCCTCTCGCCTCCTTACCGCCCCTCCTCCCAGCCCCTCCCTCTCCCAGGGGCTGCCCAGGCCCAGGCCTGGAGGGAAGGCTAGATAGCCTGCCTCGGGAATGGCTGAGAGGGCGGAATGGGGCGGATGTCAGACACCTGAGAATGAGCCGCCCGCCCCGGGGGAGGTTAATCAGAAACTGTGGCCCCTGAGTCCGGAAATCGGGAGGAAGGCTGGCAGAGGGCGAGGCTAGCAGCTGGGCCCGTGGGGGATGGGCAGGAAGGTGGGAGCGGTGGGGCGGGGCGAAGGGAGGGCCTCACCGGAGGGCTGATGGCACAGTTTCTCACATCTTCTCTCTGGTCCAGTGACTTTGGGTGGCCCCAGGCATAAACTAGAAACCGGAGAAAAATCCAGGGTCACTCGGAGACCATATAAGTCCTAGACAGCACGGGGACATGTTCCCTCAACCCCCCTCTGAACCCCAGCAGAGCCGCCATCCTTTGTAGCACTGAGATGCTGTCCAACTCTACTTGAGGATAAAAATAATCACATTTCATAGGAAATCAGGCTGAATTGCATGGCACTCTGGGTCACAATCAAAGAAACCTGTTTCATTGACAAGTGATTGCCACCTTTGGATGGGTTTTAGTGCTCATTAAATCAATTTTTCCCTTCTAATCTAATTGGGTCTTTTCAGGGTCTACCAAACTGGAAAAGTTGTGTGTAAATTAAATTTTTGTAATCAGATTTTCCCTTAAATGCTCTAGAGGATCTCACTAAATAATCACCCCACCTTCGCTTTACCCTTCTATAAATCTAATTATATATATATTGGGTTTACTTAAATTCAAGGCCCACTTATACCATTTCTTACACTCCAAATCACTGCGGCTCATTCCAGGCCACAGAAGACAAGCAATCCCAGGCTGACATCGTCCCCTGGTGGGGTAAGGTGGGTTAGCATTTAAAGAGCTCCTACTGTGTGCTAGACACTGAACTGTGCTACTTATCTATATAGTATTAGATTACAGCCCCATCTGCTGTAACAAAGAAACCTGAATGAACTTTTTGGCCAACTCTATATATCATCTGATAACTTGCAACAACCCTGTGCGTTGGGTCTTATTGTCTGCTTTCTACAGAGGAGGAAGTCGAAGCCCAGATATGTTTAGTTACTCACCCAAGTTTTGCCACAGTGAGTCTGTGGCAGAGCAGGAATTTGAAACTGGGCCATCTGAGTACAAAAGAGCCAACCATGGAAGGCTGGTGTCCCAGAAGGGACAGAATGTATGGAGCCTTAGTTTCCATTTGAGGCTCTGCCACCAGCTTCCCTTGTAGCTCAGTCAGTAAACAATCTGCCGCAGTGCAGGAGACCCGGGTTCAATCACTGGGTTGGGAACATCCCCTGGAGAAGGAAATAGCAACCCACTCCAATATCCTTGCCTGGAAAATTTCATGGATAGAGGAGCCTGGTGGGCTGTAGTCCGCGGGGTTGCAAAGAGTTGGGCACAACTGAGCGACTAACACTTCCTTATTTACTTACTTGAGGCTCTGCCACAAATTTGGTGTGTTCCAAGAAGAGTCGCCCAGTATTCATGGAGCAAACATTTCCTAAGTGCCTGCTGTGTGCCAGGTCCTGGGCTAGCTCCTGCAGCCTCTGGGCCTTCACACTCTGAAAGTCCAGTGGTCTCTGATAGGCCTTCCCTCCAGTCCCCCATGTTTTGGGGGAATCCTTTCTGAGTACAGAATTAGTACACCTGGGTTCTAACACTGTCAGTGCCACACCTGGCTGTCTCTCTCCGTCACATAAACTCAAGGAGGAGATAAGACCCACCCGTTGATTTCAGAAAGTGAATACTTGTTTCCATAGGAGCAGATCTGGCAAAATAGTGAGGCTAAAACACCTACATAAGAAGCAAGACACAGCCAACCTGTGTCCCTCTGGACACCCCAATTACTGTTGTCTGAGGCCTGGGCTGTGGCTCACAACGGCCAGCTCTGCAACCTGTGGTCCCTGGTACTGGGGAGGTGTCAGGAGCTGGGTACTGAATGAATGAGCAGGGACCTGCTGCCACAGAGCAAAGAGAAGGAGGCCTTCGTAAGGTCAGCGTGGAGTGGATGTGGAGGATGTTGAGCTGGGCACTTGACTGTGAACAAAGAGAACGAACAGGGCACCATAATGGTGACAAAGACCAAACTGTAGTTAGGCTCCTCCAAGCCGTCTCCTCCATTAGGTCTGGAGTTCCACCTCCATCCTGTCCTTACTGAGCCTGCATGCAGCAGCCTTAGCAAGAATGGTAAGTCACTTTAGAGAGAATCACTCACCTTTTGTATCTTATCAGCCTTGAAATCTGATCAAATTCCTCATCTCCCACCCTTGATATCTCATCACCCTGCCTTTAGCAAGAATCCTATGAAGTCAATTTAGTAAAAATTGCTTCACCCTTGATGTCTCCTCTTGGTAGTTTTACATGCACTGACCCTCTCACTCTGCTCAAGAAGTTCTCATCCATCTTTACTGTTTTCAGAGTTGAGCCCTTTGTCCCCTATTGCAGTGCCCCTATTGCAGTAGAGGGTTTCCTTGCTAGCTCAGTGGGTAAAGAATCTGCCTGCAATTCAGGAGACTTGGGTTTGATCCCTGGGTCAGGGAGATCCCCTGGAGAAGAAAATGGCAACCCACTGCAGTATTCTTGCTGGGAGAAATCCACGTACAGAGGAGCCTGGCGGGCTACAGTCCATGGGGTTGTAAAGAGTCAGACAGGACTGAGCAATTAACAATTTAGGGCCTCTCTGGTAACTCAGACAGTAAAGAATCCACCTGCAATGCAGGACACCCAGGTTTGACCCCTGGGTTGGGAAGACCCCCTGGAGAAGGAATTCCAGTATTCTTGCTACGGTCGCAAAGAGCTGGACACGACTGAGTGACTAACTTTTAGCTTATCGCAATAAAGTAAAAGTGAAGTTGCTCAGCCGTGTCCTACTCTTTGCAACCCCATGGACTATAGCCTACCAGGCTCCTCCATCCATGGGATTTTCTAGGCAAGAATACTGGAGGGGGGTGCTATTTCTTTCTCCAGGAGATCTTCCCGGCCCAGGGATTGAACCCAGGTCTCCCGCATCATAGGCAGACGCTTTACTGTCTGAGCCACCAAGGAAGTCTGGTAGTTGGACTATAAGTCCAATAGTCTTATTGCAATAGTTTTGAATAAAATCTTCCTTACTCTTTTAACAAGTGCCAGAATCATTTTTTCTTTAACAGGTGGGAATGGAAAGGTGCCAAACCAGACTTGAGATGGGTCTTGAGGGTCCCCAGGACTGTCCTGGGGTTCCTCTTGCTCAAGATAGAGAGGAATCAAGAAAAGAGAGACAACCTGGGCCCAGCCTTCATGCCAACCCTTTCTGAGCCCAGAGCGGGGAGGCCAGGGTGCACATACCACAGAGGAGGACAAGCCAGGGGTGGCTACCCCAGCGAGCCCAGGCCATGGGGTCTTCAGATGCTGGTGCTGGGTGGATGTAGGGTCAAGGGAAAGTGGACAAGGCTGTTTCCTTGGCCTCTTCCTCCAGGCCTTTCCGGGGCAGCAGCAGCCAGAGGGTGGGGGCTGGCAATGGGGAGGAGGTGTCCAGCTGGTGGATGGAGAGTCTTCCTCTGGCCTTTCGTTTCTGAGGATTCCAGGAGTCGGGCTGGGTGGAGAAGACTCAACTGCCCCAGGCAGCCTCTGTTGGCTTCCAATCATCCAGAATAGGGTAAGAGCCCGCCCCGGGGCAGAGTCCAAAGATCTGAGACAGAGGAGCGGCAGCTGGTCTCAATCAGCCTGCTTCTCCCAGCCCCCTCTTCAGCAGCCAGCCTCGGCCATTCCCGAATTCTGTCCCCCTCCCTCCTGCAAGCTGTTTCCCATTAGCTCCCCCACCCAGGCTCTGGCTACGGCCCCACTTTTGCTTCGAGATGGAGATGGATGTTTATCCTTCCGCCTCTTCTGAGCTGGCCTGACTCAGGAAAAGCCAGTGTCCTCTCTCCCCATTGCCTGCGAAGAGCCACAGCACCCTCAGGGGAGTTAGTTACGGCCGGAGACTGACTTTCCTGAACTGAGGGCTGAATCACCTCAGGAAAGCCCCTTCTGCAAAAGTGGCAGTAGCCACTGGCCGAGAGGGAGATTCCCTTCTCTTGGGATGACCGGGATGGTGGAGTTCATTCAGCTGCTGGTGCCATTTGCACCTGACGGAATGAAGTCCTGTTCGAAGGGATCAGGGGATGACATCGAAGAGGGAACACCCAGAAAGAGGAGTTTGGGACTTGTTGAAGGAAGGGAATCTAAATGAGTGAGGGGGTTCAGGAAACTCCACCTCCAGGAATAAAAGTAGAGGCAGAGCCCAGGGCCTTAGAGGACAGACCAGGACTGGAGCTGAGGTTATGCCCAAGACCGGAGGACTGGGGAAAGGCCCCCTCAAAGGCCTTTCCCTCTCCTGTGCACTGTATTTGCCATCCTCAACTGCAAGCGGGTGGACTTCATGGGTCACACAGGGGAGGGGCCCTGAAGACAGTCTTCTAGGACAAGCAGCCCTGCCTGGACCAATCACCTAGGAGCCAGACTGCCAGGGCTTCCATCCCAGCTCTGTCACCCATTAGCCTCCTAGTGGTTTAGTCACTAAGTCATGTCTGACTCTTATGACTCTGAGGACTGTGGCCCACCAGGCTCGTCTGTCCTTGAGATTTCCCAGGCAAGAATACTGGAGTGGGTGGCCATTTCCTTCTGTAGGTGATCTTCTCAACCCAGGGATCAAACCCCTGTCTCTTGCATCGCAAGTGGATTCTTTACCATTGAGCCACCAGGGAAGGCTTGACCATTAGCCTCATGGTCTTGGGCAAATGATGCTACTTCTCTGAGCCCACAGTTTCATCACCTGTGAAATGGGTAATAATTTTAGTATCTTCCTAGGGATATGATGAGGACAAAATGCATTCATGATTGTGAAGCTCTCAGAATGTGCATTGCCGCAAGGAGTAAATGCTGTCTAAGAGTTTGTTAAATCAAATGCATAACTAGAACTCAAACCATTCTCATCTGTACCTGGTGCTTTCTGCCCCTGGCACCTAGTACTGCTGAAATGGCAGTTAATGTTTTAGCCAAGATTAGCTGGAAAAAATAACCTGAGCAGACATCCCTCCCCCATTTTCTGGACTCTGCCCTGGGATGGTCCCAAGGCTGCACACAGGACTCAGCCCTCTGATTTTGTCCCTACGGTCCCTGTCTTGGCCCTGGTGGTAAAGATGACCTCATCTCCCTTCACGCTCAGCTCCTCCCTTATCTCAAAAGCAATGTTTTTACTCATCAATTTTGGGACTTGAACCCGCATTGGCAGTAGGCCTGATGTGGAAAAGAGTGACTCAGGGTGGAGAGGGTGAATGGCCAAGAGTCTTTGTATCAGTGTTGTTCAGATGATCCGTTGCTCACTGGAGTCTGGCTGTGACAGTGCAGGCAGCCAAGTCCTCCGAGTCCAGCTGAATTCAAGGCCAAATTCTGAAATGGGAGAAGGTGTTCTTCAGGGTCCTTCCTGTCCATGTCTCTTTTTTTGGCACCCTGATCCCACCTTAGGCTTGCCACTCTGCCTTTTGACCTGGATCTGCCTGATCTGGGCACCCAGGATGGCCTGACTGTTAGGTAAAAGACCAGGACCCCAAAAAAGCGTCTAACAGGCTTTTCAATGGCGAAGCGCTCCTGGGCGGGGTTCCCGGACCCAAACGAGGCTTGTCGAGGAAGTCCGCGCCAGTGGATGGGGGTTCGGATAGGTCGCCAGGTTGAGGCGTCGTGGGCTGACAGGTCCTTCTACGTGGCTGGGGTGGGGCGGCTTTAGCTGGCGAAATGTGCTGTCATTGGTCCCCGGGATCTGGGAGGTGCCTTCCATTAGGGACTTCCCCGCCAGCGGGAGAGAGAGAAGAGGGGCGGCCCATCAAGGCCCTGGGGCCTTACACTGACTTCATCAGAACCTATCTTCCTAAATTTCGTCTTCTCCCACTGGGTGAAAATAGATGTCCTGAGTCATGTGTGTGACTGAGAAAAATGCATGTAAAGTGACTAGCACGCCAGGAGGTCTAGCACCAGGGTGGCAAGCAGTCCTGCTGTGGGACTCTCTGGAAGAGTGGAATCCAAGGATGGCCCAAGAGCAAAGGGAAAGCCAGCAGGCCAGAGCTGCAGAGAGCATCCTGGCAGCCTTGTGCAGTACCAGTGAGGTGAGCATTGGAAGGAGAGGCATGGAAACAGCACCGCAGGCAGTGGTCATGGGGGTCAGGGCCAGATTGGTGGTGCTGACATAAACAACAGCCCGAGAGAGCGCAGGCAGGTGGCACCATGGCCTGGAGCAGCCTGTGGCAGCCGGAAAGTCAGAGACGCAAAGGGTGTGCGCTTGGAGCATGCTGGGGATGTCGCAAGGTATTGAGGATGAAGCCTGAAAGGGGACCTGTGGTCCTGCGGTTCTGCAGGTGGGAGGGGACTTTGGATCTAATTGCTGATGTGACCTCTGAGGCGAGAGACCAGCCCCCCTTGCCATGTGGGTGAAGCCCATGTCTGCTGCTTCCCAAGCCCCTTTCCACTCTTCCATCATGTTAGTCCACCATCTTGCGAGACAGGGTGGTCCTCACCTGCAGAAAAGGAGGCAGGCTGGAGAAAAATAGTGGTGTGGCCCAGGTCCGAGCTGATCAGTGGCAGAACTGGGACTCAAATCTGGATTTGGGGGCTTCAAAGCCCCTGCTCCTTCCATTAGACCTTACTGTCACCGCCATCTGAAATTCCTCTATGGTTCCCACTGTCCTCAGGATAGAAGTCAATCTCTCCAGCTGAGCAGTCAAGTCCTTCCTCCCTGATATGTCCCATCACCCATCTCTTTTTTCCCACATTCTCTCCAACCATCAGAGTCTAGTTCAAAGGTCACCTTGTCCAGCAGTCCTGACCCCTATCTCAAATTCATCCCTCCACTGTGGAGGCTCCCAAAACATTTCATTTGAGCTTCTATATTAAAAGCTTGCATTGACCCTTTGCTTTCTTGACTATCTCTTCCTAGGTCACCATCCCTGAGGGCAAGAACCTGCTTTTATAAACCACTGTATGCACCAAGTCATCCAAGACAGAGCCCAGCAAAGAGTGGCCTCAAAACGAGCCTGGTGAGTTGAACTCACCCCGGCTCACCAAGGTTCTTGCCAATTCCACTTCAGGATCCTTTTCGTGGTCCTTGGGCACTCTCCCAACCCGAGCCCTTTACTTGTCTGTCTTCCCCTGCCTCTGTCCTCTCCAGTCACACTGCCCTTCCAGTAGTGCCTCTTACTCGCAGTGCTCTCTCTGCCACAGGACCTTTGCTCTGCCTTCAGTGCCCTTCCTGTCTCTCTTGCCCTGTGAATTTCTTCTCCTTCAGGTCTTGTCTCATGTCCCTTCATCTGGGGAGCTTTCCTTGACCCCCTGGCTAGGTTGAACCTCCCATTGGTTCTCTTGCTGCCATTGTCATGGTTCCTGCCGCCTGCTTCCCAGCACCTCCCCAGCCGTGGAGATGACCATATCAGCCAGCTCTTGGCTGCCTTTCCCCCACATGTCTGCCTTTACTATGGGTGACGTCAAGGTTCCTGTCCATCATCAACTTCATGTCCTAGTTTTTCAAGTTCAGAGCCCTTTCTCCTCCACTCCTCTTCAACGCTCCGCCCCCGCCCCCCCCCCCCCCCACCCCCACCCCGCCATGGCAGTATTCTCTGGCCTCATCATTTCTTGGGATCACCATCTTCTGATATGAACTCTGGCCTCCCATTTTCTGACCACATCCTCTTACCCTTCTGGCAATAGTTCTCCTTCTCTCATTTCTATTACACCTGCTTTTCAACGTCACCAAAACTTCTTGTCACCAAACTTCCCTGTGCTCTCCCTCTCCATTTATCAGCATCCCCTGGTCTCTCTTCCCTCCTTAGGTTCAAATGATGGAACCCATCACTGCAGCCTTTTTACCAGCACATTTAACTCTCCTGTCCCTTCCTCCTTCCACCACATCCATCCTGCCAGTCTCCATGCTCAAGCAAAGTGTGCTTCTATTGCAAGGCCTTTACATACACTGTTCCACTAATAGGCATGCTCTTTTTTCAAATATCAACATGGCTCACTCTACTTCATTCAGACTTCCATTCACATGTCACCTCTGCAGAGAGGCCTTCCCTAATCTCATTATCTAAACAGTGCCTCTGTCATTCCATATCCCCTTATTCTGCTTTATCTTCAGAGCGTCCACCTGACATTATATTTTGTATCTGTTTATTTTTGTCCATCTCTCTTACTAGTATGCAAACTCCACCAGAGCAGGGACCCTGCTTATCTTGTTCACTGCTGTATCCCAGAGCCCAGAACACTGTCTAGCACTTAGTAGCCACTCAGATATTTGTTTAATGACTGAGTGAACCCCAGGGCTTTTGAACCACGTGTCTTCTCCACAGGAGAAAATATCACAACTCTATTGGTTGGAGCCACTCCGAATGCATGGTGTCCAACCTCAGCAGGTCTCTCGATGCTTCCTGGCAATCCTTTTACTTATCCTGCCTTAGCTCCCTTTCTTGTTCCCATATCTAGAAGTAGAAAAGTGTACATTTTTCACTTTAATAGATTCTGCTGAATTGCCTTCCAAGAACAGCTGTACCAGTTCACACTCCTACCAACAGGGTATGAAAATAACTGTTTCTACAATCTCATCAACACTAGATCTCACCAATGTTTTATTTTTTATTTTGATGTGAACCATTTTTAAAGACTTTTTTGAATTTGTTACAATATTGCTTCTGTTTTATATTTTGTTTATATTTCTGTTTATATTTTATATTTTGGCACCAAGTCATGCAAGACCTTAGCTTCCCAACCAGGGATCAAACCCATACCCCCTGCATTGGAAAGTGAAGTCTTAACCTTTGGGCTGCTGTTACCAGAGTCCAAGCTCTCTGCTCACTGCAGGATAGGCCAATAAATCTGAGAGACCAGGGGTTGAGGCAAGGAATACTTTATTTGGAAAGCCAGCGTCTCAAAAGAACCATCTTGTTGGGGCCTGGATGCCAAGTTCTTTTATGAATCAGAGATGAGGGAAGTGAGGAAACAAAGTAAAAAGACCATTCAATCCTCTAGGAGATATCCTTCAAATAAAATCTCCTTGAATGGCAAGCCTCAGGCAGGAGGATGTGTTACTTTCACTTCCTTACAGCCATTTCATGGGTGGTGTGAAACGGAGTATCTCCTATCATATTAACAAAGATGCCACATCTATCTGTGATTCAGGCCTCCCCAAATGGGAATTTCTGAGCCATGCCAGTAAACAGCAGACGAGGGGCGCAGTGCCATTTGCCACATAAAGAATTCAAGAATGTCACAGCCCTTCACAGGTGGGTGGGCTTAGGTTATCTCCCTGAGGCAGGTCATTATGTATGCCTATAATAACAAAAGCGACAAAATAAGGGTTACTTACAGTCACAGAAGCAGATCCAGTGTGAATTCAAAATTAACCCTTACAGTTACACCACCAGGGAAGTCCCTCTTCAATGTTTTAGAATTTTGTCAGTTTGATGGGTGAAAAGTAGCCTCACATTCTTTTATTTACACTTACCTGATTGCTAGTAAATGTTAATTATATTTTTATATGTTTTATATGCTTTTATTTGCCCTTTACTTTTTTCATTCTAAGTACCAAGGAAAGTCTTGGCTCATTTTCCTATTGGGTGGTTTGTCTTTTTCTTATTGATTAAAAAAAAAAAATCTTTGGGACTTATCTGGTGGTTCAGTGGTTAAGACTCCAAGCTTCCACTGCAGGGGGCATGGATTCAGTGTCTGGTGAGGGAACTAAGATTTCACATGCTGCATGGCATGGCTAAAAAAGAGATCTTTATATACTTTACATATTTTTCCATTATCTGACATATGACAAATATTTATAAACCACAAATATTTTCTTCCTTTTAGCTTTGTCTGTTTTTGATTTAAAAGACTTAAATTTTTTATGTAGTCAAAAAAATCTATCAAGGGATGATTTTAGAATTTCTAGAATTTGTGACTTACTTGAAAAGGAAATGTTATCTCATATTTTCTTCAGAGTTTTAGATTATTTTTTATGAGTGCATGTGTGCTTATAGCTCATTATTTCATCTGGAATTTATGTTTGGATATGGTAAGAGGTACAAATCCAATAGTACTGTGGCTTTCCCCTCCCCCCATTTTGAGAACTAATTGTCGCAACACCATTTATTGACTAGTGTACGTGTGTGCATGCTCAGTTACTTCAGTCACGTCTGACTCTTTGTGACCCCACGGACTGTAGCCTGACATGTTCCTCCGTCCATGGGATTCTCCAGGCAAGAATACTGGAGTGGGTTGCCATGCCCTCCTCCAGGATCTTCCTGACCCAGGGATTGAACCTGGGTCTCCTGAATGGCAGGCAGATTCTTTATCATCTGAGCCGCCAGGAAAGCCCATTGACTAGTATACCTTTCCTCACTGATGTGCAATGCCTTTTTAGTGTGTATTGTATTCTCATACATACCTGGGACTGTACTAGACTGTTTTCTTCCATTGATCTGTTTGTGACTGTGCCATCACACTCTTTAAAAATTTTTTTTAAAATTTATTTTTGGCTGCCTTGGGGCTTTGTTGCTGCATGTGAGATTTCTCTAGTTGTGCCTAGCAGGGGCTACTCATCACTGTGGTGCACGAGCTTCCCATTGGGGTGGCTTCTCTTGTGGCGGAGCACAGGCTCGCGTTCAAGGACTCAGTAGTGGCACATGGGCTTAGTTGCCCGGTGACACGTGGCATTTTCCCAGACCAGAGATGGAACCCATGTCTCCTGCCTTGGCAGGCGGATTCTTAACCACTGGACCACCAGGGAAGTCCCACACTCTTTTAATTAGTAGAATCTGTGTTGCGTTTTGAGAGCCGGTAGTGCAAGCCTTCCCCCTCCCAACCCTTTTCAAATTCTTTTGTCATAATTACATATTTTCTGCTCTACATGATCTCAAGATCAGCTCAAGTCCCTTAAAAATCTATGTCATGATTCAAGTTGAGATTGCCTTAAATGTATGGGTTAATCTGGGGTAAGTGTTTGTCTTTCTAAGATGACTTCTTTTTATTCTGGAACATTTCATGTCTTTTTATTGATTCAGATATTTTATGCCCTTTGGTTATGTTTTCCATCCTGATCCTCCTCCACTGTGGCCCGATTTTAGCCCCTACCACTCCACTCCAGCTGCTCTTGTTAGAGTCAGCCATGAGCTTTGGAGATTTGGGTGTTCCCCCACGGAGACTGGGGGACTGTGTCTACTCCCTTTGAAGCTGAACAGGTTTTTGTGACAATTTTGGCCAATAGCATGTGATGAAAGTGACACCGTGTGGCTTCTGAGGAGAGGTCAGAAAAGACTATACGGCTCCTGCCCTGTTTGCTGGAACATTTTTTTAATGGAGGTGAAATTCACATAATATATAATTAATCATTTTAAAGTGAGCAATTCAGTGACATTTAGTACATTTACAGCGTTGTGCAACCATTACCTTTATCTAGTTCAAAACATTTCCACCATTCCAAGATGAAACCCCACACCCTTTAAACAGTTACACCCCATTCCTCCCTCTCATCTTCCCATGCTTGGCAACCACTAATCTCCTTTCTCTCTCTGTAGATTTACCTATTCTGGAAATTTCAAATAATTGGAATCATACATTATGTGATCTTTTTGTGCCTGGCTTCGTTCACTTAGCATAATGTCTTCCAGGTTCATGCAAGTTGGATCAATAGCTTGTATCAGTGCTTCATTCTTTTTATGGTTGAGTAATATTTCATTGTATAGATATATCACAATTTGCTCATCCATTCATCCATAGATCCAATCCAAATTTGGGTTATTTCCACCTTTTAGCCATTGTGAAGAGTTCTGCCAGGAACATTCATGTACAAGTTTTTGTTTAACACCAGTTTTTAATTCTTTTGCGCTTATGCCTAGGAGTGATTCGAATTGCTATGTCATATGGTAATTATGTTTAACTTTTCAAGGAATCACCAAAGTGTTTTTCACACCTTTTTACCCTCCTACTAGCAATGTATGAGGGTTTCAGTTTCTCCACAGCCTTGTCAGCACTTGTTATTTTCCATTTTTAAAATTAGAGACATGCTTATGGGAGTGTGAAGTGGTAGCTCATGGTTCTGATTCACATTTTCCTAATGACTGATAATGCTGAGCATCTCTTCAAGTGCCTTTTGGCTATTTGTATATCTTCTTGTAGAAATGCCTATTCAAGTATCTTACTCATTTCAAGATTGGTTTTGTTGACTTGTAAGAGTTTTTATATATTCTGGACACTAAACCCTTATCAGATTCATGGTTTGTAAATATCTTCTCCCATTCTGTAGGTTACCTTTTCACTCTCTTGATATGCCCTTTGATAAACAAAAGTTTTACATTGTGATGAAATTCAATTAATCTATTTTTTCTTTTGTTGCTTGTGCTTTTGGTGTCACAGCTAAAAATCCATTGTCAAATCTGGGAGGTCATGCAGATTTACCTCTATGTTTTGTTCTCAGGGTTTTATAATTATTTCTTTTATATTTACACCATTGATTCATTTTGAGTCAATTTTTATATAACAGCCTTGGTATCCTTATTGAAAATGTATTGGTCATAGATATGTGTTTATTTCTGGACTCTCAATTTTATTTTATTGGCTTATATGTGTGTGTTTATGCCAGTATCACACTGCTTTAGTTACTCTAGCTTTCTAGTAAGTTTAGAAAATGGGAAATGTGAGTACTTCAGCTTTATTCTTTCTCAAGTTTGTTTTAGCTCTCAAGGCCCCTTATGATTCTACAGGAATTCGATGCTCAGCTTTCCCAGTTCTGCAAAATAGGCCATTAGAACTTTTTAAAATGAATTTTTATTGGAGTATAGTTGCTTTACAATGTTGTGTTAGTTTCTTCTGTACAGCAAAGTGAATCAGCTGTACATATACCTATAGTCCCTTTTTGTGGGATTTCCTTCCTGTTTAGGTCACCACAGAGCTTTGAGTAGAGTTCCTGTGCTGTACAGTAGGCTTTATACGTAGTAGGTCACAAAGGGTCAGACACAACTGGGCGACTGAGCAACAACAACTAGTGTATATATGTCAATCCCAACCTCCCAGTTCATCCCACCCCCTCTTTCCCTCTTGGTGTTCATATGTTTGTTCTCTATGTGTCTCTATTTATGAAAAGGCCACTGGAATTTTGACAGGAATCGTGTTGATCACTTTGAGCAGTATTGCCATCTTAACAGTATTAAGTCTTTTAATCCGGGAACACAGAATATCTTTCCATTTATTTAGGTGTTCTTTAATTCTTGTAAGCAATGTTTTGTACTTTTCCGTATACATGTCTTTCACTTCATTGGCTATATTTACTGATATATATTTTATCTTTTTGCATGCTATTAGAATTGGAATTATTTGAAGTTCTTCTTGGATTGTTTGTTTCTGGCATATACAAATACAGAAGCCTCACTTTGGAAGCCTTCAGCTGCCATGTCAGCAGCCCACCTATATATAGGCTGAGACCTCCACACTGTGAGAAAGCTTAAGGTAGCCCATGCAGATACGTGGTTTGGATGGGCCCTGAGACCACATGGAGAAAGAGAGCTGCCTGGCTAGGCCTCAGCTGCTCCACCGCCTCTGTTGCCCAGCGTTCTAGCTCCAGTCACTTTAACTGCGATTGTGCGAGAGACCCTGAGCCTGACTGCTCAGTGCCCCAAATTCCCAACGCGTGCAAACTACAAAAGCAAGTAGGATAGGTAATACAATGATTTTTGTTGTTTTAAGCCGTTAAGTTTTAGAGTGACTTTCTTAAAAAACAAACAAACAAACAAACAAACAAAAACCATAGCAATAGATAACCAAAATAGCCTACTAGTGACAAAATTTAAAAGACCGTTTTAAGGGCGCTGACCTCTCTGTGGTAGTTGATCTAGTAGAAATGTCCCCTCCTTTAAACGTTCCCTTTCTTTGATGTCCTTGACAATTTTTCCTGGTTTTCCATGGTTGCTTCTTAGTCCTCTCCCTACACTGCTTTATATTCTCCACCTTCAATTTTGATGCCTTGCCCTCAGCCATCTTCTTTTCTCTTGTATCTCACTCTCCCTGGACAATCTCACTGATCTACCAAGGGGATGCCAGTCCACACCTCTTTTCTGAGCTCAAGACTCATAAAACCCCTGGACCATTTCCCCTTGGATCTCTCACGCTCACCATTTCCAAAATGGATCTCTTCATTTCTCCTGTACCCCAATAGGTTTTTCATCCAGCATCTCCAAGTTCCCAACTCTGTGACTGGCATCCCTAGCCACCCAGTTGCCACAGCCAGAACATAGACAACCACTTCAGACCCTTCCTTCTCCCCTGCCATCGCAGTCAGTCAGGTACCATATTTTGTCAATTCCACCTCTTAATTCTTTTGAAGATCTTTGTGGTTGTCTTCCGAAGCATCTGCAGTCTCCGCTGATCAGCACGGACACACATACAATCTTCCATAATCAGAACTGATGTACCCAAGCCCCAGCCGCTGTGGTCCAAGAGCTTGGAACTGTTTCCTTCAGCCAAGAAGGTGAGCTGCTAGAGCAGCTCCAGAGTCTGTGTTCTCACCCACAGACTATGGTGTGGAGGGCAGTTTGAGGGGAAGAGAGTAGAGGCAGGCAAACCAGTTAGGATTGGTGGCAATTGCTCCATCTCTGCCATTCCCTGGCTCTGTGACCTTAGGCAAGACATTCACTTCTCTGAGTCTCACTTTCTTCTGTAAAATGGAGATAACAATAACTTTAAAAAGTCATTTGGTTACGCTGGGTCTTAGTTGCGGCATGTAGGAGCTTTGATCTTGGTTGCAGCATGTGGGATCTTTAGTTACGGCATGTGAGGAGATCATAATTTTACCTGTTTACAAGCTTGTGGCCAGGATTCATTAAGATAATGCATATGCAACATTTAGCACAGTGCCCTGCACACAGCAAAGGCTCAGGATCAACAAATGACTGTGGAGCCTTTAAGAATGAGGCGTAGATGGGAACATGGCTGGCTCGAGCAGCTGTTTCTTTGCTGAAGGCAGCAGCTCCAAACTCATGGACCATGGCAGCTGTGGCTTGGGAACGTTGTTGGCTCTGAATAGGAAAGACTAAGTGCGCGTTTGTATTGATTAGGGTTGAGGGCAAATATTGCAGATGACATTAGCATTGTGCTCCTGAGCTCAGGGTGGCAGCTAGGGGCTGGGGAGACTGAACCTGCCCAAGTGGAGCCTGCATGCCTGGGGCTAGACAGCAGAGGGCAGCAGAGGTTGATTCTATCACAGTTCCCTGGGTTAGAGTTGGGGTGGGGAAGAGAAACCTAAAAGAGTACTCGGGATCCTAATTTCAAACTGGGCTGGGGAAGCTGTTCAGAGAAGGGACATGCTCTCGGGATCACGCTCCCTTAGGCTCTGGAATGAAGATGATTCACAAAGTAGGGAAGCTTTCAAGGGGCCGAAAAAGCTTGAAATTAGGGATGGAACTTGAGTAAGTTGGGATGTTCTCAAAGTATATTAAAGAAATGCATCTATCCTAGTCTTGTGTCCATTTGGGCCTTCTCACTTTTCTTGGAGTCCCACTGGTCCTTCTAAGGGCAGAACTATCAACTGGGGACCCTAGAGGGTGGAGACACCCTTATATGTGTTTGCTGATGAATTTGTAGTATAGGTAGGGACCATATTCCTAAAGCAGGGATGAAAGAAACCTCAGGCTCATAAGAAGAGAAACCAAAACCTAGAAAGAGGAAATGACTTGCCAATGTCACATAGCTAAGATTCAATGTTAAAGGCAATCCTCACCGAGACCCTACAGGTACTGCTGCACACGTTATACACATGACCTCACTTAACCCTCACAGTAACCTTATGAGGCTGAATCAGATGTTTTCTTATCACTGGAAACTGAAGCTCAGAAAGGCTAAGCCATTTGCCCGAGGTGCAGCCAGGACGTAAACCCAGGCTGTTTCCTAGGGCTGTTTTATTAACTACCTTGTTCTGCTACTCACCTAGACCAAAGGTTAGGTCTCTAGACTCCCAAATCAGGGCTTTTCATCACTATTCTACATTGTCTTGAATGGAAATCCAATTTTAGTAAGTCAAATCCTGGTCTTAAGTATAATAACAAGGCAGTTTGCTTCTTTAAGTGGATTTTCAGTTAATTCTTTTGTAAGGTAAATACCCCCATTGAAAAAATCTCCTCTCATCCATAATTTACCTTCTCTGTGATGTTCCTGTATTATGTGAACTGTCTGGGGAATGTGCATTTGGTATGCTTCCTACAGAACATTAATGTCAATACGTGTTCTGCTTTAAGTGGCATCTTTCTCAGCCTGCTCTGGCTTTCCTGGGACGCCTTCCTATATCAGACTGTCAACGTAGGTCCAGGAACAGTGAAAGAAAGTTAGTGAAAGCAATGAGATTTTGGGAGGATGATCATCTATTTTGTTTTCCTTGTACTATTGCTTGTTGGCCGCCAAGCAGTCATTCTTATGCTTATTCAGTATCTGTCTGCATGGAGGCATGCAGAAACACATTCATTCATTCATTCAGTACTTGCTGATCCCCTACTCTGTGCCAAGCACTATGCTAGATCCTGGGGACCCCATGATGAGCAAAGTGAACACTGTTCCTGCCTTCATGGAATGTTAAGTCTAGATGCACAATATGTGCCCCTCTCACTGGGACTGGGCATCGCCCGCCTTCTCCATCCCCACCGCCTCAGCTTGAGCTCTTGCCATCTGTCTCTTCCTTGGGTCCCTGGAGCTGGCCTGCCATCTCTGCCTCCTCCCAACCCCCACCCCAGCCTGCACAGAGCAGACAGCAGCAGACGGACTCCACCTTTGAAAACATCCCTTTCAACATGTCACATCCTTCCCTGCTCAACCTGCTCAAAATCTTTCAATGACTCCCCGTTTCCTGTTAAATGAGATCCAAATTCCTTCACCATCTGGCCAGAGTCAAGCAATTCCGCAAGCTCATCCTGCTCTATCCCCCCTCCCCTCTCTTATTTCCTACCTGTTCCTCTGCTCTAAGGAGGGTCTTCTTACTGTCCCTATACAGTGCTGCCTCATTCCACGGCCATACTGCACTTCCATCTCTGACAATCCCATCCATCCTTCAGAGGTACCATGGCCTGCAGGATGCTTGCCCTAAAACACCCCACCCTTTTCTGCTTCCCTTCTCTGTGATCCTGGGTCTAGGTCCTGGATGGTGTGAGAATCAGACAAGAGCCATCATGGGCAAATGCTTTGTGTTGCCTAATGTGAGGCTGTCTTCATGTGAGTCCTCACAGCTACCATTTATTTAGCATGTGTTCTCTGCCAGACAGTGGGGCTCAGTGGTTTTCAGCCATCATCTCACTGAATTCTCTAAAGAAACTGAGGCTCAGAGAGGTCAGTGATCTAGCCCAAGATTGCACTTAAAGATTGGTCCATCTGGGGAGCCTGTGCTCTTTCAGGAGATGGTCCATTGTACTGAGCCAGATTGAATCTCAGCTCTGTTCTTTTTAGCTCCCTGGGGTTCAACATGAGATGGCCTTGAGGGTATTTTACACTTGGCTTTTAAAAAGTTCTATTGATATTTCCACTGCTCCTGACTCTCTGTTTCTATTTTAATGTTATTTTATTGCTGTAAGCCACCTGAAATCTTTGGGAAACAAGGTGTAAGTAATTCAATTTGATGCAAATAAGATGCATTTCTTCTGTCTCCACTCCCAGCATCCAGGAGAGAGGTGAGTACCAGTACTGTGGGCGAGCATCATCTCATTCTGGGCTCTCTGGGGCCTTGAGGAAAAGGCAATACAAGTCAAAAGCCAAAGGTCAGTTCCTTCTGTGAGATAAAGGGTGCAGAGTCGGTGCCAGGTCCTCTAGCAAAATGCTAAGCTGTGGCACGGACTCTACTTCCTTCCCTGGTTTTATTTTTAAGGAACCATCAGGTGGTGGTGGATGATTCATGCTTTACTTACTCTTCTTGTTTATTTCCCTTCTTCGACCTTCAGATTTTTTTCCTTTTAATGTTTGTTCCGGGTTTTGACAAAGCGCTGAGGTACTTGACTTGCGTTGGTAACTTTTTTCCCCCTTAATGTCTTCTCAGGAATAAAAATGAAAGGAAGTGACAGTATTCCAAAACTATCTTTTATTCCATCAGTGGATAGATTGCACCTGCTACTCCTAAGGTCACTCTATGATTGTTTCCTTTTACAGTAAAACCTCATTAGAAGACACTCCACGAGTACCAAGTGTGGATGGCTTGGGCCTTACCTGGCCTTACTTTGCTCACTTTCAGCAGCAAGAGTTATCTGAATAAATGGGCGCCATGCACTGAATTTCCATACTTCAAGGCAACAAACTTTGTTATTCCTTTGGCAGCATCATTTGTGTACAAATGATTGATGCTGGGGAATCTTTTCATTCAGGCAAGTCTCCTAAGAGCTCGATTAGGTTACTATTTGTTAGCCTACTTGGGGTGATCGTGAATTATTCAAAGCAATAAAGCTTTGTTTCTTTACAAGTAACCTACAATACAAATGAATCACTAATTTGAAGGGCTACCTCCAATTAGTTTGAGTAAGTGAAGTTGGACTGCATTCAATAGCAATTTATTGATTTCTTTCATCATAGAAATCGCTCTCACTAGGCAAGAACACTTTTTAACAGCCCCAGCACTGTGGGAAGACAGGGTCCCCCTCAGAGACAAAGATGTGCTGGCCACTCACCTGTCCTTCAGTTGCAATGTTAGTAACAGGGATCCCTTTCAACTGATACATCCATATACTTTTTTTTTTAATGATTTTATTTATTTATGGTTGTGCAGGGTCTTCATGCTGCGTGGACTTTTCTCTAGTGGTGGTGCGTTGGCTTCTCACCACAGTGACTCCTCTTGTTCCAGAGCACGGGCTGCGGTGCCCACAGACCTCAGTAGTTGTGGCTCCCGGGCTCTAGAGCACCGGCCCAGTGGCTGTAATGCATGGGCTTAGCTGCTGTGCCACATGGGGTCTTCCCAGAGCGGGGACGGAACTCGCATCCCCTGCTTTGGCAGGGGGCGAGTGTTTACCACTGAGCCTCCAGGAAAGCCCTTGGGCATATTTTAGATTCTAGTTTTCCATGCTCCTATCTGGTGAGAGAGGCCTGGGAGCTGGGAGTCCTCAGCCGCAGTCCTGGTTCCACCATCAAAAGCTCTGGGGCCTCCGGTGAGCATCTGTTCCTCCCTCTGCTGCTGCTGCTAAGTCGCTTCAGTCGTGTCCAACTCTGTGTGACCCCATAGATGGCAGCCCACCAGGCTCCCCCTTCCCTGGGATTCTCCAGGCTAGAACACTGGAGTGGGTTGCCATTTCCTTCTCCAATGCGTGAAAGTGAAAAGTGAAAGGGAAGTCACTCAATCACGTCCGACTCTTAGCGACCCCATGGACTGCAGCCTACCAGGCTCCTCTGTCCATGGATTTTCCAGGCAAGAGTACTGGAGTGGGGTGCCATTTCCTTCTCCCATATACTCGTTTTTAAAACAATATTTATGTATTTGACTGTGCCAGGTCTTAGTTGTAGCACACTGGGTCTTATTTTGATTATTTTGATCTTTTAATTGATTTTTTTACAGTTGTGCTGGGTATTTGCTGCTGTGCAGGCTTTTCTCTAGTTGTGGAGAGCGGGGGCTGCTCTCTAGTTGCGGTGCAGATTTCTCACTGTGGTGGTTTCTCTTGTTGTGGAGCACAGGCTTTAGGGCTCTCAGGTTTAGCTGCCCCACAGCCTGTGGGGTCTTCCCAGACCAGGGCTTGAACCTGTGTCCCCTGCAGTGGAAACATGGAATCTTAACCACTGAACCACCAGGAAACTTCCATGATGGATCTTTAGTTGTGGCACGCAAGCTCATAGTTGTGGCATGCAAGCTCATAGTTGTGGCATGTGTGGGATCTAGTTCCTGGACCAGGGACTGAACCCAGGCCCCCTGCATTGGGAGCTCAGAGTCTTAGCCCCTGGACCACCAGGGAAGTCCCCACATCCATATAAAATGTGTCTGAAATTCATGGTCAGTATGCGGCTGGGATGGAGGATTGGTTCTCTGTGATACTGACCAAGTTGCTTTACCTCTCTAGGTTTGAGTTCCCTCATTCTGTGACAGTATACTTAGCCTGTGAATGTGACTAGGGGCAGTCAGTGGCCAGGGTTAGGGCTCAACCGGGTGGATGAAGAACTAAGCAAAGGGGTCTGACTGCTTGCTCATACGCAGCCTGATGCTCTACCCCACTAAGCTTAAGATAAGAGACACTACACTAGAGGAGACTAAAATTACAGGACAAAGACATTCAGGAAGGTGGGCAAAGATGCTGGATAACTCTTATTCCCTGCCCAGTACTTAAGCACTTTTTGTGAAAAAGGCAAGAAGGAGAGGGTCACTTCCACAATCATTGGTGTTGGCAAGGCCTTCTCAGATTCCAAATAAATATTTGAAATGGGTGCCTTTGCTGTGAATTCCTCCCTGGGAGGCTCTGGCCATGGGGAGCTGCTGGAGCTTGTATCAGCGAAGCTGTCTTTTCTCTGCCTATAGTCAGGGTGGGGAGGAAGGGAGATGGGCTGGGCCACCTTGGCCATGTTTGACTTACTGAATGACAATAGAATTCCTGCTCAGAATGCTAGGGAAATGGGTTTCTCTGATCTCCTGGGAGGAATTGTAATCACCAAGTTTTGAAAAGCCTAGGGAATCTGTAACTGAAGGCTGCCTTTCTTTGGGGACAGGAAGAGACAGACACGGAGGGTGAGACTGATAAGTTCAAGGGCGTGAAGCACTGTTTCCCTGGCAGGATGCTGGGGCTGGCCTGGAGAAGAGGAGGTGGTGGTAGTGGGGGAATCTACCCTCCTTGATCTAAATGCTCAGAGCCACCCTAGGAGGTCATTACCTTTATTATCCCCACTTTACAGATCAGGAAACTGAGGCACAGAGAGAAACAGAGATCACACAGCTGGTAAGTTACAGAGCTGACATTTGAACCGAGGACTGACTCCAGAGCCTCCAGCTGTGGTTACTGGAAAGATCAAGTCCACCTGGAATAGCAGGGAAACATGGAGAAGAAAGAATGGGCCGGATTTATGGTAGCATGGCACCTCAAGGGCCCTGAGATGGCCCCCACACCAAGAGGCAGTACAGTGTCGTGGGGAAGAGCATACATCGGTGAGCCGACAGTCCCAGTCACTCATCTGGGTTCAAATCCCAGATCTGCTGCTTCCTGGCTTGTGACCTTGAGCAAGTTTCTTGACCTCTCCATACCTCAGCTGCTTCATCTGTGAGATAGGGATGTAGGGATAATCATAGAACCCACTTCCTGGGGTTGTTGTGAGGGTTGAACGAATCAATACAGGATTGAATGAATCAATGCCTGACATCCCGGTGAGGACCACCTAGCTAGTTAGCATCTTGTGTGGCAATGAAGTGCGCAAAGGTTAGGGCTGTGGTTGACTGGGGGCTCTTTGAGCCCTAGTTCCTCCCTGCAACCCACTTTGGGGTTCCTGTGAGATGTAAACCAGGCGGTGCAGAAAGAGAAGGGCGCACAGTGAGTCCTCGATTCCCCACAGCTGTTTTTGCGTAATTACATCAGCCTATGCAACTCACCCTAGAATCCACATTCTCCTGTTGATGTCAGTCTGGGAGTTCAAACATTAAATGAGTGGATCATTGGCAAGGGATGGGGAACACTCTTTGCTATGCAAAGAATTTTTTAAAGTTAATTTTTGTTGGAGTAGAGTTGATTTACAATGTTATGTTCATTTCAGGTGTACAGCAAAGTGAATCTGTTACACAAATACATATATCCACTTGTTTTAGATTCTTTTCCCATATAGGCCATTACACAGTATTTAGTCTCGAGTTTCCTGTAGCTCAGTGGTAAAGAATCCATCTGCAATGCAGGAGACCCAGGTTCTATCCATGGAAAAGGGCATGGCAACCCACTCCAGTATTCTTGCCTGGGAAATCCCCATGGACAGAGGAGCCTGGCGGGCTATAGTCCATGGAGTCACAAAGAATTGGATATGACCTAGCAACTAAACAACAATAACAACAACCCTGTGCTATACAGTAGATCCTTATTAGTTATCTATTTTACATATTGTTGTTGTTTAGTCACTAGGTCGTTTCCGACTCCTGTAGCCCACCAGGCTCCTCTGTCCGTGGGATTTCCCAGGCAAGAATACTGGAGTGGGTTGCCATTTCCTTCTCCAGGGGATCTCCCTGACCCAGGGATTGACCTCAAGTCTTCTGCATTGGCAGGTGGATTTTTTACCACTAAGCCACCAGGAAATCACTATTTAACATGGCAAATAGATGGGGAAACAGTGCAAACAGTGGCACACTTTATTTTTGGGGGCTCCAAAATCACTGCAGATGGTGATTGTAGCCATGAAATTAAAAGACACTTGCTCCTTGGAAGGAAAGTTATGACCAACCTAGACAGCACATTAAAAAGCAGAGACAGTACTTTGCCAACAAAGGTCTGTCTAGTCAAGGCTATGGTTTTTCCAGTGGTCATGCATGGATGTGAGAGTTGGACTATAAAGAACACTGAGCACAGAAGAACCGATGCTTTTGAGCTGTGGTGTTGGAGAAGACTCTTGAGAGTCCCTTGGACTGCAAGGAGATCCAACCAGTCCATTCTAAAGGAGATTAGTCCTGGGTGTTCATTGAAAGGACTGATGTTGAAGCTGGAACTCCAATACTTTGGCCACCTGATGCGAAGAGCTGACTCATTGGAAAAGACCCTGATGCTGTGAAAGATTGAGGGCAGGAGGAGAAGAGGATGACAGAGGATGAGATGGTTGGATGGCATCACCGGCTCAATGGACATGGGTTTGGGTGGACTCCAGCAGTTGGGGGTGGACTCCAGCAGTTTGTGATGGACAGGGAAGCCTGCCATGCTGCAGTCCATGGGGTCACAAAGAGTCGGACATGACTGAGCAACTGAACTGAACTGAACTGAGTGTGAATATGTCAGTCCCAATCTTCCAATTTATCTCTTCCACCCCTCTTACCTCCGGGTAACCATAAGTTTGTTGAGAATTTCATTTTTAATGCAATTGACCTTAGGCTTTGCTGATAGTAACGATGGAGAGAGGACATGGCCTCAGGTACCACTGGGCCCAGATCCAAAGCCTCAAGAATTCAAGGCCTGCAAGGCGGTAGAGCCCACAGGGACGAATAACTCAGCTTCCAGAGCCAGACCCGCCTGGGGCCCATCTTCCATCTTGCGCAGACTGTGTGGCCTGGAGCAAGTGACTTCACCTCTCTGGGCATCAGTTTTCCCATCTGGGCTGCTGTAGGATTAACTACCTAAACATGTGTAGAGAGCTTAGAGTGGTGCCTGGCACATAGTATGAGCATTGTTGATTTATTTCCCAAGAAACCAGGGAGACAAGTAAGAGAAGAAGGAAAGCAGGCACTCCTCCCCACCCTTTCCCCTTCCCCACTGGCTGGAAGATGCTCTGGTCCAAATGGGACATTGAAGCCAAAATAGCACAATAAAGGAGAGGAAGCGCTGGGGGGGGAGGGGAGCAGATGGGCTCCCCACTGCCTCCCATGGAATGTGCTGAGTCTTCAGGAACGGTCTTTGGCAGTCACTTCACACAATCACGGAGCAAAGGGAAATGATCAAGTCTGTCACCAGGGTCAGTGCCAATTTATTTAAGAAAGTGGTGAGGCTGAAAAGGAGGATGTAGGGAATGGGAGGCCCCCGACATTCTTGGAAGCAGTTTGCAAAACGGCAGCGATCCCAGGTGAATGGGGAAACCACCCCTCCACACACGCCCTTCCACAGTCCCCAAGGGAGCAACCTTGACCAGAGGCTGGGGTTGGAGGCTGTGAGCCAGGCCTGGGAGGGGGGCTGGTGGCCTGCAAGGGCTGAGTCCAGTTGGGGCTCTCATGCTTTCTTTATTCTATTCAGCAAACTTGTAACAAATGTCCACTGTGTGCCAGGCACTGGGCCAGGAGCCATGGGAGATGCTGGGAAGAATGATACAGGTGAGGTCCTTGCCCTGGGAAAGCTCACAGAGGACAAAGGTGATGCTCATTATACCCGAAGAAAATATCTGAGAAATACTGAGGGGTCAGAGACCAAATGGCCACCCCTTCTCCAGGGTGTTTACCTGGAAAAAAGGGGATGTCTGGAAAGGATAATGCTTAACATGGAATAACCTCCTTTGCTGGAATTAGCGGGGGAGTTATTTCCTGGGGAGTGGAGGGGCCATATCAGACTGTAAACTCATTAAAGAGGCTTATGATTTTGTCAATTCCTGGACCAGTCATTAGCCTGGCTTTAAACTTAAAGAGACCCATAGGCAGAGCATTTAGAGATGCCATGCTCACAAGGCCGGGTGCTCCCCCATTCTTGAATATCTTAAAACATCTGAGTTGGATTAGTGTAAACACTGATTGAGCATGAATCATAGAAAGGCACATGTATGTCATATAACCCAGTGGTTCTCAAAGTGTGGTCCTTGGACCAGTAACATCAGCATCATCTGAAAACTTGTTAGAAAGGCAAATTCTTGGCCCCATTCCATATGTACTGCATCAGAAACTCAGGCGGGGGTCCCAAAAAGCTGTATTTTGCAAACCCCCTAGGGGATGCTGATGCATATTCAAGTCTAGAGACCAGTACTCTAACCCAGGGGTCTTTAAAAGGGAATCTCCGCTGCTGTGGAGGTTCTGGGGGCAACTCTGGGGAGGAGAGGAGTAGCCCAATTTTCATCTGAGTTATATGTTGAGCTCTTCTGTCAGGCTTTGTTTAAAGAAAGTACTTCAGACTGAAAAAGTTTGAAAGCCATGACTCCACTTTACCTATCCTGCTTCATCACTTGTACAGATGGGAACACAGAGGCCCAGAAAGGGAGGGTTCCAGGAAGCAGAACAGACTAGCAGCCAGGCCTCCTGACCCTTAGCCCAGGGTGCTTTGCGGCATCTCAGGCAACCCCCTCATGAGAGAGGAAAGAGGAAGACTAGCCTTTGAGCCGTCTGTTAGTGAGATCCTGGGGTCTTTTTCTCTTTCTAGTTATGCCAGGATAGGCCAGGGGCTTCAGGAGTTCTTGCAGGAAGCCCTTCCGGTTCATCTTTCATCCTGTGGCCCAGGCTCTGTAGCCCCAGACTCCCTCATGGCCAGGCTGACTCTCCCACCCACACGCCAACACTCATCTCAAGATGGAACGTCACAGGAGGTCTGCCTGAGCTTCCAACCTCTCCCTCCATCCCTCAGCCCACCCCCTCAGGTCCACCTGATGCCTGAGACACTGTCCAAGTCTGCATTCCTGTCCCTGCCTCCATTCCTTGCCCATCCCAGTCCCAGCCCTGCTCCATCGTTGCCATCATGTTATGAACTGGGGCCACTGGGAGCTCTTCCTGGGAGGTCACTGGATTCTGCACCATGGCTCTCCCTTCCTAGCCCCCAACATCGCCAGGCCTGTGGTTCCAAGAGGCAGCTGGGGCAGGGGAGATGTTGCTGAGGTTGGGGTCTGTGCTACTTGCTGCTGGCTCCTCTCCAGACCCAAAGATCCAGCTGGCACGACTCATCCACTTCTGCCTGTGCCCTGTCAGATGCCAGGCATCACCTCTGACTTAGGATTTGAGCTTCTGCCAACTTCTATGGCTTTCTCCAGGGCCATCAGTGCAGCCATCTTCACAGTGCAAGGGAGAATGCAGTGGCTCCTCAAGGTGCCAACTGAGGACAACACCGAGGTGGGGCAGGAGTCTCAAGCCGCTGAGCGTACGTGAACAAAGTCAAGGCCGTGGCAGTGTGGTGTGTGAGTCAGCTGCTTGGCTCTTCCCTTCTGGATGTGTGTGTATGTGTGGGGGGTGGATTCTGGAGGAGGGAGAGAATGAAGAGAAATTGGAAACATGACCACTAAAAGGCTAACATTCACAGACCCAGCCAACTCATCCCTCCTGCAAAAGAGTGCTTGAAACACTAGCCAGGCCCGCCCCTGGCTGACCTCTTGGCCTCTGTGGACTGGCTTATAGCAGGAATTTCACAGCTGATGAAGCCGGGCAGGGTGAGGGCAATAGCTCAGGCTCTGGAGTCAGAGGCACAGACATTCACATCTGAGCTCAGTCTCTCACTAGGTGATCAACTTCCGTGAGGGACTCCACCTCTTTGAACTCTGGTTTCCTTAGCTCCCTCAAAAGGATGGTAATATTAGGTCTAACCATATGAAAATGCTATTTTGTAGGTTAAGAAAGGTTGAAAAGTGCCAATGTCATATTGGTTCAACCCAATAGCCCCTTTCTTCCAGTGTTGTTGTGCAGATGAAATAAAGGCAAGATACAAAATTGTTTATCCCAGTGCCCACTGGGATAAGTGGGTACTAAAGTATCCACTGACTAATAAGTGCCCGCTAAAGGGTAGTGGTGATGACGATGAAGACAGTGGGTATCTGACACCTAATATTGGCCACAGACTGAGGCCAGGTCTGGCCATCTCACAAATACAGGTCTTGGATAAACCAAAATATATCAGTGACATAATCTGAGGGGTTAAAATGGAACCTTGGCCAAATACTCCTCCTCTTTGGTCTGGGTCAGCTCTTAAAATTTCTTGATTATTATAGGTCACTCTTGTGGTAAAGCCACTCTCCAATGATGGCTCCCAATTAAGAGTCACAAAAGAGGAATAGAGTCAATCAGTGACTCATTCATTCATTCAACAACAGGATCAAGAGCCTATTATGTGTCAGACACTGTGCTGGGTGGAAGAAGCTCTGGTCCCTGCCCTGGAAGAATTTGCAATTTGGTATAAGAGAAAACCCCAGCACAGGTACTGAGAGTCCACTGCTGACAAGTGTCATCGTCATGAAAAGTGTGTCCCACGACTTGTGGGAGTACTGAGAAGGGATCAACCAACTCTAGGGATCCAAGAAGGCCGCACAAAAACACATGTCATGCCAGATGGACCTTAAAAGATAGGAATTCCTTGGATGGAGAAGGTGAGGCACTAGAAGGACATTTCAAGCAGAGGAAACCTGACCTGTAGAGAAACAGGTTTACGAGCGGGGAGTGATTGAAGTTCAGTGTGTCTGGAGTATGGGGTGGGGAAGGGAGTCTCAGGAGCTGAGGCTGAACGGGTAGGTTAGGGCTGAGTTAGGAAGTGTGTGGTAGGCCCACCTAAAGGGCTTGGATGTGATCCTGTGGGCAACTGAGAATCAACATAAGGGTTTCCCAGAGTGTGCAAACAGATAACAATCTGATTCTATCTAGAGTAGGTCCTGGGAATCTGACATAGAAGGGGTTTTTTAATTGTTAGTAATAATTCTCAACTTTATTGAGACATGATTTATATATAATGGAAGGCACCTATTGTAAGTGTACAGTTCAATGAGTTTTGACAAATAGATATTATACCCACGTAACCAGTACCATCTTAGACTTGGGCAAATGGGGCCCCTGCTCCACACCCTGCATCTCAAGGGTGGGGGACTATGCTTTGCAACACCTTCATTACAATTTTCCAAGGTCCCCTTTCGTGCCTGGTCAGGGGTCAGCAATATCATCCGGGAGGGGCTGGCCAGAGTACAGAATGGGTTGCAGGTTGGCGGGAGACCAGTTTCTCCCCTTCAAGGCACACTTTGAACCTCTCGACCCTTACCCCTCCTGCTTGGGCCCCCCAGATACCCCAGGGAACTTCAGGATTCTCATCTATGGCACTTACATTCTTGGGACCTGGTTTCTGGAGGGCAGCATGGCAAGGAGATTGAGCCTCCAGCCACTGCAGTGTTTCTTTGACACAATGCATGAGACAGGGCAACCAACTGACACAGGTTTTGGATGATTCAGATAGTCCCTATAGACAGGGGCCATGAAAAGTGTATTTTCCCATGTTCTGAGCACCCAGGGAGCAGCCACGATAAAACCACCACTGCAATCAGGATTGACAACATTTTCCTCATGGTAAAAAGTTTTCTTGAAGACCTTTGCAATCAATCTCACTCCCGCTCTGTATCCCTGACTCCCACTGTCTTACTCTCTGTCACTTTAGGTTAGTTTTCCTATCTTAGAATTTCAAATAAATGGAATCATACAACATCTAGCCTTTTGTGTCAGGTTTCTTTCAGTTAGCATAGTACTTATGAGGTTTTCCATGGTGTAGCATATATCAGTAGTTTGTTCCTTTTTATTTCTGACTATCCATTGTATTAATATACAATTATATAGGTTGCATATCAATACAATTTGTAATGTATATTGATATACCATTGCATTGATATACCATTGGTCCATTGTATAGATATACCACAATTCATTTATCTATTCACCCATTACTGGTCATCTAGCCTGTTTCCATTTTGATTTTATTTTTTTTTAATAAAGCTACTTTGAATGAGGCTTTCTGTAGGCATATGTTTTAATTTATCTTGGACAAATACCTAAGAATGGAATTACTAGGCCAAAGCATTGGCTTATCTTTAATTTTATGAGAAACTATTGAACTGACTTCCACAATGGTTGTACCATTTTATACTTCAGTCAGCTATGTAAGAGAGTTCCCATTGCTTCCACTTGGTATTGTAATTATTATTTTTTAAAATTTTCAGCCATTCTAATGGATGTGTACTGGTATCTTATGGTGGCTTTAATTTGCATTTCACTAACTAATGATGTTGAGCATCTTTTCATGTGTTTATTGGTTATTTGTATGTCATCTGTTCTTTAGGTATAATTTGCAGACAATAAAATTTGCCCATTAAAAGTGTGCAATTCAATGAATTTTGACAAATGAATGTGTGTGTATGTGTGCGTGTGCATGTGTGTGTTAGTTGCTCAGTCATGTCCAACTCTGCGATCCCATGGACTGTAGCCCACCAGGCTCCTCTGTCCATGGAATTCTCCAGGCAAGAATGCTGGAGTGGGTAGCCGTTTCCTTCTCCAGGGGATCTTCCTAACCCAGAGATCGAATCTGAGTCTCCTGCATTGCAGGTGGATTCTTCACTGTCTGAGCCACCAGGGAAACCCTGACATACAACCACATAACTAGTACTACCAATCTAGAAATTTATCAGTGGTGCTGATCTTTTCAAAGCACCAGCTTTTGGTTTCATTGAATTTTTTTTTTTTTGAGGGGATGTGCTATTTCATTGATTTTTTAAAATAATTTAAATTTATTTATTTTAATTGGAGGCTAATTACAATATTGTATTGGTTTTGCACTTACTTTTATTATTTCCTTCCTTCTACTTACTTTGGGCTTAATTTTCTCTTCTTTTTTATAGCTTCTTAAATTTGAAGCTGAAGTCATTGAAACATCATCCTAACTACTGTTTTAGGGGTGTTTCACAAATTTTATATGTTGTTTTCATTTTCTTTCATTTAAAGTTACTTTCCAGTTCCCTTTTGATTTACACTTTGACCCATGGATTATTTAAAAGTGCGTCATCTAATTTCCAAACAGCTAAGGATTTTCTGACATCTGTTTGTTATTGATTTCTAATTTAATTATGTTGAGGTCAGAGAACATATTCTTTTTTATTTCAATCCTTTAAAATTTATTGAGACTCATTTCATGGCCCAGCATGTGGTCTATCCTAGAGAATGTTCCACTGTGTTCAGAGAAGAATGTGTATTCTGCAGATGTTGGGTGCAGAGTTTCATTCATGTCAGTTAGGTCAAGTTGATTGATAGTGTTGTTCAAATCTTTTACATCATCATGGATTTCCTGTTTACTTTTATCTGTTACTGAGAGAGAACTGTTGAATTCTCCAACTATAATTATGACTTTAAATACTTATTGTTTCAGATCTGCAGTTTTAGCTTCATGTATTTTGAAGTTTGTTACTAGGTACTTAAATGTTTAAGAATGTTATATTATTCTGATGAGGCAGCCCTTTTATCATTATCATTTTACCCTTATATCATCATTATCATTTACTCTTGGTAATATTCTGTGTCCTGAAGCTTACTTTGAAGTTAATATAGCCACCGTTGGTATATCTTTATCCATCATTTTAGTTTTAACCTGCATCTTCATACTTGAAATATATTTCATATAGACAGCAAAAAAATTGAGGTTAATTTTATTTTTAATACATTAGGATGATGTCCAATACTTTGGCTACCTGATGCAAAGAACTGACTCATTGGAAAAGAGCCCGAGGTTGAGAAAGATTAAAGGCAAGAGGAGAAGGTGACGACAGAGGACGAGATGGTTGGATGGTATCAAGGACTCAATGGACAGGAGTCTGAGCAAGCTCCAGGAGTTGGTGAAGGACAGGGAAGCATGGCATGCTGCAGGCCATGGGATCACAAAGAGTCAGACATGACTGAGTGACTGAACAACAGGATGATCTCCTTTAATAGTCCTGCTTAGAGTATATTTACATTTAAGGTAGCTGTTGTTATGGCTGGCTTTAGGTCACCCATTTCTCTATTTGTTTCCTATTCTTCTCATCTATACTTATCAGCTTTTATCTTTCTCTCTGCCTTGTTTTAGTGGGGATGACCCAGAAAGATGTTATGGGGAGGGAGGTGGGAGGGGGGTTCATGTTTGGGAATGCATGTAAGAATTAAAGATTTTAAAATTTAAAAAATAAAAAACTAAAAAAAAAAAAATTAAAAAAAAATTAAAAAAAAAAAAAAGAAAAAAATGTATTTTGAAATAATTACAGATTTATGAAAGAGTTGCAAAGATAGTACAAAGTGTTCTCAAATGCTTTTTATCTAATCTTCTTTAATGTTCACATCTTACATAAACATGTTAGTGTATTTATCAAAAACTAAGAAATTTACATTGGTACAGTATGATTAACTAAACTACAGATTTCGTTTGGATTTTCCCTTTTCTATTCCAGGACCCCATCCAGGATCCCACATTTCAGCTATTCATCATGTCTCCTTAGGTTCCCCCTGGCTGTGGCAGTTTCTCAGATTTTTCTGGTTTTTGATGACCTGAACAGTTTTTAAGAGTACTGGTCAAGAAGTGTTGAGTTGCTTCAGTCGAGTCTGAGTCTTTGAGACCCTCTGGATTGTAACCTGCCAGACTTCTCTGTCCATAAGATTCTCCAGGAAAGAATACTGGAGTGGGTTGCCATGCCCTTATCCAGGGTACCTTCCGAACCTGGGAATCGAACCTGGGTCTCTTCTGTCTCCTGCATTGGCAGGTAGTTTCTTTACCACTAGTGCCACCTGGGAAGCCTGTTCCTCAGTTTGGGTTTGTCTGGTATTTTCTCTTCATTAGTCTGTGGTTATGGATTTGGGGCAAGAATACCACTGAGGGGATGTGTCCCGACATCCTGTTATATTGGGGGATACATGACATTAATGTGACTTACTGGTGATGTTAACCTTCATTACTTGGTTAAGGTGGCTATTTGTCAGATTTCTAAACTAAAAAGCTACTATTTTTCCCTTTTCAAAAAATTTAAATTATATGCAAGACACTAAATTCAGCCTACACCCAAAGGGAGGGGAATTCAGCTTCACCTCCTGGAGGGACAAAGCATCTAGGAATAATCTAAATCTTTTATCTTTTATTTTTACTCCACCATTGGCTGCTTAGCTGTAATCAGTGTTTTTTGGAGTTTCTCCAGGGCTTAAAGCAAACATTTTTATCCGAAAAAAAACAAAAACATTAATTCAAAAACAAAAAGGTGAAAAAAATAATAATAAATAAAAATTAAAAAATAAGTAAGTAAAAAGACACCTGAACCCCAATATTCATAGCAGCATTATTTATGATTGCCAAGATATGGAAGTAAACTAAGTGTCCATTAGATGAGTGGATAAGATGTAGTGTGTGTATACACAGTGGTATATTACTCAGCCATTAAGAAACCAAAATTTTGCCATTTGCAGCTATATGAATGGACTTGAAGGGCATTATGGTAAGTAAAATACATCAGAGAAAGACAAATACCATATAAGTACGCTGTCACTTATATGTGGTATCTAAAAAATACAAAAAAACTAGTGAATTTAATAAAAAAGAAGCAAACTCACAGATAGAGAGAACAAACTAGTAGTTACCAGTGGGGAGAGGGAAGGGGGAGGGGCAATATAGAGATGGGGAGTAAGAGGTATGAACTATTAGGGATAGAATAAGCTACAAGGATATGTTGTACAACACAGAGAATATAGCCAATATTTTATAATAACTATAAATGGAGTATAACCTTTAAAATTTGTGACTCACTAAATTGTATACCTGTAACTTATATAATATCATACAACTGTATTTCAACTAAAAAACCAAATCAAATCAAATAAGCATTTTTAACTTATTATAATCTATCTTCAAATTCTGTTATATGACTTCATGTACAAGTAAGAACCTTAACACAGCATGCTTTGATTTCTCCTATCCTTTGTGGTATTGTTGTAATACATTTTGCTTCTACATATATTATAAACCTGATAATATTTATTAGGTAATAATATTATTATTTAAACAGTCATAATAATTAATATAATAATATTTAAATAGTCATTTAGATCTTTGGAATAAGTCATCCAGGTGAAATTCACAGAACATAAAATTAACTATTTTAAAGTAAACAATTCAGTGGCAATTAGTAGTCAATTATCTTTTAAAGAAAAAAAAATTAAAGGTTGAAAACAAGTCTTTTCATATTTATCCATGTTTACCATATATGGTGCTCATCATTGCTTTTCATAAGTCTGACTTTCTATCCAGTATCATTATCCTTTAATCCAAATAATTTCCTTTAACATTTCTTGTAGTATATAGACCTTTGAATATTTTAAAGATGTCACCCATTGTCTTCTGGCTTGGAACATTTTGGTTGTGAAGACATGGTAATCTTCAGCTTGGTGTCCTTGTATGTAAATGTGTCTTTTTTCTAAGGCTGTTAGCATTTTCTCTTTAGCTGTGGTTTTCAGCAATTTTCTATGACGTGCCTTGGTATGATTTTCTTCATTTTTACCTTTCCTGAGGTTTGTTGAGCTTCTTGAATTTGTAGTTTATTGTTTTCATAAGATTTGCCAAAATTTCAGCCATTATGTATTCCAATATTTCTTTTTGCCTGCAGCTCCTCCTGGAACAATAATTACACATATGTTAGTATCTGTGATATTGAAACATAGGTCACTGAGGCTCTGTTAACATAAAAAAAAGTTTTATTGAGATATAATTCATATACTATACAATTCACACATTTTAAGTATGGAATGCAATAGCTTTTAGTTATAAATAGATATGTGCAGCCATTACCATGGTCAATTTTAGAATATTTTCATCATCTCCAATGAAATTCCGTATGCTGGCTATCCCCCATCCCTAAGCAATCACTAATCTACTTTCTATCTGTACAGTGTTGCCTATTCTGGAAATTTCAAATAAATGCAATAATATAAATTGTGGTCTTTGTGGCTGGTTTCTTTCACTCTGCATAATGTTTTCAATGTTTTTCCATATGGTAGTATATATCAATGCTTCGTGACTTTTTATAGACAGACAGGGAGGCCTGGAGTGCTGTGGTTCATGGGGTTGCAAAGAGTCAGACATGACTGAGCAACTGAACTGAACTGAATATACCTTTGTATGCATATACCACACTTTGTTACCCATTCATTCTGTTAACTTTTAATCAGCCTTTTTTTTTCCCTCTCTGTGGTTCATTTTGGATAGTTTCTATTGCTATTTCTTTCACTTCACTAATATTTTCTCCTGCACTATCTAATCTGCTATTATGCCCATCTAGTGAATTTTTTATTTCAAATATTGTTATTTTCACCTATTCACTTAAAAAATATTTTTAAATATATAATTTAAAAGTTTAAATATATAATTTAAAAGTTAAAAAATAGAACTACCATATGATCTAGTAATCCTACTTCTGAGTATATATCCAAAAGAAATGAAATCAGAATCTCAAGAAAATATCTGCAGCCCCATGTTCATTGTGACATCATTCACAACAGCCAAGATATGGAAATGACCTAATTATCTGTTGATGGATGAGTGACAGATAAATGGATAAAGAAAATGTGATAGATATAGGTATATCACATTGCTACCTCTTTTTTCTTTATTTCTATAGTATTTATTTATTTTAATTGGATGCTGATTACTTTGCAATATTGTGGTGGTTTTTGCCATACATTCACATGAATCAGCCATGAGTGTACATGTGTTCCCCATCCTGACCCTCCCTCCCACCTCCCTCCCCATCCCATCCCTCAGGGTCATCCCAGTGCACCAGCCCTGAGCACCCTGTCTCATGCATTGAACCTGGACTGGCGATCTATTTCACATATGCTAATATACATGTTTTAATAGTGTTTTTAAACGAATCTCAAGTATGTCTTTTCGTGCTTACCTACTTCAGTACGTGTCTCTATACCAAGTGATGAGGCTGTATATTTAAATATATACTATTCATCAATTAAAAAAATAAATAAGTAATAAGCACATTAAATACATAATTTAAAATTTCTTTCCTCACCATTTTCATGTTTTCCTATAAATCCTCAAATATATTTATATTAGGCATTTTATTAATAAAAGTCCTCTGTCAATTCTGGCTCTGTTTCTACTGACTGATTTTTGCCCTGGCTTTGAAAGCAGCACATTTTCCTGCTTCCTTACATGTCTAGTAATTTTTTTATTGGATCTTAAATACTGTGAATGTTTGAACATCTGGATTTCATGTCTTCCTTTAACTCTGTTCTACAAGTCAGTTGAGTTACTTGCACGTCAGCCTGAGCTTTTGCAGGCTTTTTTTTGGTTTCATCAGAGCAGATCTAGAGTAGCATTTATTCCTGGGCTGTGTGTGCTGTGCTTAGTCATTCAGCTGTTTCTGACTCTTGCAACCCCATGGTCTGTAGCCCACCAGATTCCTATGTCCATGGAGATCCCCTAGGCAAGAATACTGGAGTGGGTTGCCATGCCCTCCTCCAGAGGATCTTCCCAACCCAGGGATCAAACGCAGGTCTCCTGCATTGCAGGTGGATTCTTTATTGTCTGAGCCACCAGGGAAGCCCAAGAACACTGGAGTGGGTAGCCTATCCTTTCTCCAGGGGATCTTCCTGGCCCAGGAACCAAACCTGGGCTAGCTTATCCTTATTGCTAAGGTATGATGTTTCTTGGGGTTTCTACTGAATGCCCTGGATTTTCAAAAGGTTTCTTTATGCTGGCTGGTGGGAACTGTGAGAGCCCTGGGAATGTCAGCTTACAGCTTCGTGGTAGTTCTTTGCCTGACTTTGTGGCATTCCATCCTATGTGTGAATAGCTTAGTGTCAAGCAATCCAATCAAGTCCCCATGCAGATATCTAAAACTCTTTCTCTGTGTTGCTCCCTCTTTTCCAGTACTCTGCCCTGCAAATTCCAGATTCCGCAGTCTCCCAAACTCTAATGTCTTTGTCTTTAACTCACAGAGACCACTGTGCTCTTCAAGGGTTTTTCCTTTTCACTTCGAGGTCCAGAAAGTGACTCCAGACAGAAGCCAAGGGCTATCACAGACTTCACCTCATTTATTTTCCTTCTCTCAGGGATCACTGTCTGTTGTCCAATATCTAAAAACAGCTGTTTCATATAGTTCAGTTTTTTAGGTGTTTTTTTTTTTTTTTTTGTGATGGCAGGAGAAAAAGTTTGATACAATTTGCTCCAACATGGTTGGCATCAGAAGTCACAGTAGAGATTTTTAAGCAGGTATATGATCATATTTGTTTTGAAGGAAAACCTGGTGGCCATCTGAGAATCTCTTGAATGGACAAGAGGTAAATACCTAGACAGAAAGACAGAATAGGAGCTTATTTAAGCTGTCTGTGAAGGAGCTGATGGTGGTCTGAATGGGAAGAGCAACAGGGGAACTGGAGAGGTGTGAAGACATGTGAGAGCTCTTTAGGAGGTGGGACTGGCAAGACTTGCTGATAGATTGGATGTACATGACAGGTGAAATAAGGGGTTCAAGATGACCCCCACTTATGGTAGTGCCATTTACTGAGACTGAGGAAAAAGCTTTATTTTTCTCTTTTTAAAGGAGTATACTGTCTGCAGTGAGTTCAGTTGTAGACATGTGGAATTTGAGTTGCTGGTGAGCTGCCCTACCAGAGGAGGCAGTTAGATATGTAAACCTTAGATTCACAGGAGAGCTGGTGGCTGAAAACATCAATGTGGGGTTTATGGCATATACATGACACGGTAAGTGAGGCCACGGGAATGGGTGAAATTGTCCAGGGAGAGGGTGTCCCGTGACCAGAGAAGGCAGCCCTTCTCTGGTGAATGTCTTCATTTCTACTGGAGAGCTGGATGCTGAGAGACTGGGCACAGCTCAGGGAAGTTGTGATGGGGAGGAAATGGGATTAAGTGGGAGCCCTGTTGGTCCTGTCCCTGGAGAAGAAGCCCTGGGGGTACTGCCTGGAGGCTCAGAGCCCAGGGATAGGAGTAGGGATGCTAGGAGAGAAGTCACCAGGTCCCAAGGCCCATTCTGCTCACTTCAGTGTTCCTTTGGTTTCTGTCTGGCCCTGCGTGTCTCACCTCCAGGCACTACCATTAACAGTAGGACAAAGAAATGGAAAACTAGGGCAAAGAAACGCATAATAGAAATAGAAATAGTTTCTAAACCCCAAAGTAGGAGAAAACCTCAACTGGTATTTTGGAGGTGACAGGCAGCAGTTGCCACTCCGTCTCCACAGGCCAGCATTGTCAACTTGGCCCTGTGCCCTGCAGCTGGGCCCTGCGGGCTGGCCACACTCCAACCCGCCCACATATCTTCTCCCCCACTTCTGGCACTGGGAACCATGCCAGCGCCTCCCCAGGCAGCCCGCCATGTGGCCAAGCCGAGGGAGCAGAGTAGGAGGACTCCAGAGCCACTGGGACAGGGAGCAGCAGAAAGGCCACCGCTCTGTGTGGTGCTGGCAGGGATGGTGAGCCCAATCCTGTGTGCCCACCCTCAGTGGTCTCCCTGACTCTTCTCTCCTGACCTCACTCACGCCTCCTGGAACTAAGGAACTAGCCATGGTGTCACCACCCAACTCTGACTTGAATTCATTCTCTGTTGGCCTATTGTTCTTCCATTGGCTCTTATCTGTCTCTTCAATGGGCTGGGGGGCCCTCCCAAGCCCTGGACCTGCCAGCAGTTGCTGTTTGCTTGATTTCTCCACAGTCCACCTAGCTTGGAAACATGCCAGGGCCACGCTGAAGGGACCCTTCTTCATCAGCTTTGCTGTCAACTTTGCAGTCAACTCAGATGCGTGGCCTGCTGACTGACTTGTCATGAACTGCAGTGTTCCTTTGAACTGGGGAGCCTCTTGGGGCACATACAATAGGACTTGGTTCCCCCTGGTTTAATTTGCCCTCCACTTCTAGAGGGCATGGCTTTTGGGTACAGCAAGGTACAGCTGGATTTCTTTTATTTTTTTTTTTTTAGGTCCTGCTGTGGGTCATGTGGGATCTTAGTTCTCCAACCAGGGATTGAACCTGTGCCCCCTGCATTGGGAGCACAGAGTCTTAACCACTGGACTGCCAGGGAAGTCCCTGGATTTCTTTTTTTGAATTAAAATAAATAGTTGGCATTGAAACACGTATATTACTATATGTGAAATAGATTGCCAGTCCAGGTTCAATGCATGAGACAGGGTGCTCAGGGCCAGTGTACTGGGATGACCCTGAGGGATGGGGAGGGAGGTGGGAGGGGGGTTCAGGATGGGGAACACATATACACCCATGGCTGATTCACATCAATGTATGGCAAAAACCACTACAATATTGTAAAGTAATTAGCCTCCAATTAAAATAAACAAGTCGCTTTAGTCGTGTCTGACCCTGTGCGACCTCATAGACGACAGCCTACCAGGCTCCCCTGTCCCTGGGATTCTCCAGGCAAGAATACTGAAGTGGGTTGCCATTTCCTTCTCCAATGCATGAAAGCGAAAAGTGAAAGTGAAGGCGCTCAGTCGTGTCCGACTCTGTGCAACCCCATAGACGGCAGCCCACCAGGCTCTCCCATCCATGGGATTTTCCAGGCAAGAGTACTGGAGTGGGGTGCCATTGCCTTCTCCAAAATAAATAAATTAATTTAAATAAATGAATAAATAGTTGGAGGCCCTTCCAGACCATCAGTAGTGAGCTCATACTCATCCCCTCTCCCAGACCTGGGAAAACAATGCTCTCTCTCCAGTGGGTACTGGACCTTCTGGGCTGCAGGGGCATGTGTATCTATGAGGCAACTCATCTTGACCCACTACATCTTTGACTTCTGTCAGTGGAGGGCCTCAGAGAAGCAGACATCAAGATAAGATTAAATGTGCAAGCGCTGTCTTGGGGGAGACCCTTGTGAAGGATGCAGGGGAAGAAGTAGAAGCAGGCAGGGAGCATCTTCCCATCCCAGTGCAGGACTGATCCCTGAGAAGGGAGAGGAGGAAGGAAGGAGGCACAATGTGAGGCTGCTCACATGGCAGCCTGGTTCTGAGAAAGTTTAAATCACTGGGAATTACCTGAGCAAGGCTTGCTTATTGGAGGAGTCTTGTCCCAGGGATGGGCTGGGATTGGCATCCTCACTGGACTTAGTCATTGGCGGGGAGCAGCCTGGGGGGAATTTGGCCTTGATATAAACACCACTGTGGATCCCAAAGTGGAGCCCCTGGGGCTGTTGGTGACCTCTGCTTCCCACAGCAGCAGATTTTCTTGAGGGGAACTCTGAGCAGCACATCTCCATGCCCACCTCACCCTCCCTGCAGCCTCCTGGGCTTCTCTGCTCTGCCACCTTGCCTGGGACCCGTCTTCATTGGTTTGTTCCCAAGGCAATCGTTTCTTCCCTTCCAGCCAGACTCGGGGCCAGACAATCTGCCTGGGTCTCCTCAAGCTCCACAGCAGGGCCCAGGCCCCCAATCCCTGCCTGGGTGGAGAGCTGCTTGAAGCAGGGTGGGAGCAGGGGCCAGTGGGAAGGGGCTGGGTGCTTTGGTTCACCCACCGGCCAGGTGGTCAGTGCAGAGACATTAACAACAGCTCCCAAAGGAAGGCTGCTGCTACTTCTGTCCTTGGTCTGTGCCCTCTGCTCTCAGGTGGATCTGGAAACCCAATCCTTCTTCGCTAGGCCTTCAAGGAAGCCATGACCGGTTCCTCAGAGAAGTACAGATGAACAGCTCTCTGAGTACTCTTGGCCCACCTGTGTTGCTTGTGGTAGGAAAAGGGTAAAGGGATGGGCCAGTGGGCAGTGGGCAGCTGACCAGAGCCAATGGAAGATCCAACCAGGATCCTGAGAGAAAATATTTCCTCTGGAAGGATGGCCATGATGCCGGCCCAGCTGGTGGTTTCTCCTGGCCCAAGCACCAGTCTGCTTTGGTGGTAGGCCCCCAGGATCTGGTCTAATGCCTGGGACATAGTGGGTGCCAAGAACCTGTGGGTGGAACAAGTGTCTTCTGATTTTCCCTCTAGTGATCCCCTTTACCCTCCACTAGAACGTCAAGTTCATGAGAGCAGGAGCTTTGTGTTTTCCCTGCAGTATCCTAGCTCAGAGCTGGCACTCAACAAAGAGTGTCCGTTGGGTGCCAGAGCCCTTCTCCCAGGGGCACAAGAAGGAGGAAAGTGTAGGCCCAACCCACGAGAACTCGCAGTCTTCTGGGGAAACACAGCCTTGCAGGCAGCAGATGGTGAGCCTGAATTTACTCTGAAGCAGCTAGACATAAGGACCAATTTAAAAGAAAGCTCTGAGCAAGAACATAGCTGACCACAGCTGGTTGGCGGAGACTTTGGTGTGGAAGGGGACATTGGAATGACTGAGGTGATAAGAGTTGGCTGAAGCCAGCTGCTGCACATTTCCTTTCTAGGCTTCTTATTTAAGGGGAACGCACGTTCTGACCCAGAACTCTGGACACATAGCTTGGATACGGGAAAGTGGGACTGGCCTGTAAAATCTGATAGGATGCTTCCTAGTCTCGTGCTGGAACTGCTTATGGTAAAGAAGAGCCCAGATGGAGGCCTGTCTCTCTGCTGGTGGCTGCGCCAAATTCCCAGGCAATGGATCTCCCCCGTAGGCCTGTCTTTGGCTCTTTTGCTGGAGGTTGGCAGAAGTCCAATGTATCAACGAAAGAGAAAGGCTTCTTGGACCCATGAGAGGGCAGCAATACAGCCTCTGCCCCTGCCACCCCCCAGAGGTGCATCCTCAACAGGACAGCACATCCCTTCAGGCCCGTCAGCCTTGATCTGTCAAGAGAGAACACCTTATTCATTCGCACGTTGCCTTTGGACTCCAAGATGTCACTGCCAGCCTGAGACTGTAAGTGCCCAGAGGGCAGGTTCCAATGCCTTGTCATTTGCTGGGAGATTATTCTGTGCAACTTCAGATTCACTAAGGACTCATAACTGAATGAGAAGGAATTAATGAACAAATGCCACTCCCCTGAGATATCATAAGGCTCTTCTTCCTATGTTGGGAATGGTATGGACCTGAACCTTTCACACTCCATCTCAGCAGGCAGCCTAGGGTTGGGGTTAGAGTTATGGTTGGAATAGGGCTTAGTCCATGGCTAGGGCTAGAGTAAAAGAAGTAGTCCCCACTGGGATAGAATCCAGTCTTTCCCCTTCCTCCCTGCCCCACTGGGCCATATCACCCAAGGTTGCTTTATAAATTTTTGAGGAAAAGCTCAAAGTTCAAATTTTTAGCTGGAATTAAAGGTATGGCAGTCTCCATTAATACAAGAGTTACAGGTGGAGCAAGATTCAACCAAGTCATGGGTCACAAAGAGTCAGACATGACTGAGCAACTGAGCAACAACAACAGCAACAAAGATTCAGGCAGTTCTTTCAGGAGCTGAGGCTTGGCAGAGAGCAATGTTTGGAGGAGGGAATGGGTTCGCCTGGAGCAGGCAGGTTCTGAGGGGGAGACCTACGGAGGGACACCTTGATGAGGGCTCCAGTCTTTGGTTTCCTCCTCCTCTTCCTCTTGGCTGACACCATGTGATAAGAATGGTGCTTTCAGTTCAGTTCAGTTCAGTCGCTCAGTCGTGTCTGACTCTTTGAGACCCCATGAATCACAGCACGCCAGGCCTCCCTGTCCATCACTAACTCCTGGAGTTCACTCAGACTCACGTCCATCAAGTCAGTGATGCCATCCAGCCATCTCATCCTCTGTCGTCCCCTTCTCCTCCCGCCCTCAATCCCTCCCAGCATCAGAGTCTTTTCCAATGAGTCAACTCTTCGCATGAGGTGGCCAAAGTACTGGAGTTTCAGCTTAAGCATCATTCCTTCCAAAGAAATCCCAGGGCTGATCTCCTTCAGAATGGACTGGTTGGATCTCCTTGCAGTCCAAGGGACTCTCAAGAGTCTTCTCCAACACCACAATTCAAAAGCATCAATTCTTCGGCGCTCAGCCTTCTTCACAGTCCAACTCTCACATCCATACATGACCACAGGAAAAACCATAGCCTTGACTAGACGGACCTTAGTAGGCAAAGTGATGTCTCTGCTTTTGAATATACTATCTAGGTTGATCATAACTTTTCTTCCAAGGAGTTAAGCGTCTTTTAATTTCATGGCTGCAATCACCATCTGCAGTGATTTTGGAGCCCCCCAAAATAAAGTCTGACACTGTTTCCACTGTTTCCCCATCTATTTGCCATGAAGTGATGGGACCAGATGCCATGATCTTCGTTTTCTGAATGTTGAGCTTTAAGCCAACTTCTTCACTCTCCTCTTTCACTTTCATCAAGAGGCTTTTTAGATCCTCTTCACTTTCTGCCATAAAGGTGGTGTCATCTGCATATCTGAGGTTATTGATATTTCTCCCAGCAATCTTGATTCCAGCTTGTGCTTCTTCCAGCCCAGCGTTTCTCATGATGTACTCTGCATAGAAGTTAAATAAGCAGGGTGACAATATACAGCCTTGACGTACTCCTTTTCCTCTTTGGAACCAGTCTGTTGGTCCACGCCTAGTTCTAACTGTTGCTTCCTGACCTGCATACAGGTTTCTCAAGAGGCAGGTTAGGTGGTCTGGTATTCCCATCTCTTTCAGAATTTTATTCCTTCGCAAACATTATCTTATTTTGCCCTCAAGACACTCTACAAGGAAAGTCTGATATCATCCCATTTTACAGATGAGGAAACTGAGGCTGAAGAATGTTAAATAACTAGTCTACGAGTTCAGAACGGGGCTAGGAGTGGGACCCGGCTCTGACTGACTCCAGAGACTTTATTACTCCATCTGCTCACTCAAGTTTCTCTTGGGGTCTAGGCTTGCTGTGGGTGTCCATAGGATAGATGATACTTCTGATGCAGAACTGTCCCAAGCCTGACTCATTCATAACACCCTTCTGTCCAGTGGCCCTACAGCTCTACTCCCCTGGAGCCCTTTGGTCCTCCTGGGCCTCCTGGGAATTACAGCAGGTCCACGTGAGCAGAAGCTTGCTCCCCAGGGTATGTGATATCTCTACAGACTCACCCCAAAACGACGGGGGTGGGACCATCCTCCAAGCCCCTGCCCCATCCTGCTCTTCTGCCTCTCTTAGCCCTGCTGTTCTTTGCAGTCTTTCTGCCTCCTGATAACTGTGGGAGGATCTGGCAGCTTGTGTATGAGGTTAGCTGGCCCCTGTCCAGGCTGAATTTCACTTGGTTATTTCCTAACCATATTTCTAACCTCCTCTAGAGACTCAGTCTCAGTCTTGGCTGATTCTGAGCAGTCCAGTTGTTAGCTTCTCTGTGGATTTCATTAGTATCTTGTTTATTGGCATCTTACAAAGTTTTTAATGAAGGTGTTCCTGAAGGGTGAGCCTGGAGTAGGTCACTCCGGTTGGTCAGAGTTTGGTGTTAATAAAGCCAAGCATGTGGGTTCGGGCACACCAGGCCTGCTGAGCTGAGTGGCACTGGGCTGCCAACCATAGGCTGAGGCTGAGCCCACAGGCGGACTTTGGGGACCTAAACCCCGGGTGACAGTGGGTGTGGAAAGTCATACTGATAAACAAACCAGAGTAACTATAGAGATGCTGCCTTAGAAGTTTGGCCCCGGGTGTCTGCCCCCTCCCTCACCTCCCTGCCATCACTACACAGGCTTTAATGCAGGCCCGCACCCTCCTGCATTGGGAAGATGGTGTAGTGATGGTGTGCAGGGGGGACTGGTCTGGACCCTGGTCCCTACCCCGGCACTGGCAAGGCCCTGTGGTTGCAGTGTCATGGTATCTCACTGGGGGAGGGGTTTGCTGCCAGACCTGCATGGGAACTTTCTACTCTGCCCCTCCTTCTCCTTCTCCCCCCTGAACTGACCCAAACTGGACCCTCAAGGAGTACAGATGGCTCACCTGTGGTGTTGATGGCTCCTCTGGTTGGAAAGGGCCACATCTGCCTCATTCCAAGATGGTACAGGAAAGTGAGATGGGACCCTGGTGAACTTGTTGCCCTGTGTGCCCAGCCCTCTCTGCTCCAGGGGTGGAATTGGCTGGGTGGGCACTGAGGGGCCATGATCCCTCCCCAGGACCCTCTGGGCCCATTTACAAGGCCCCGCAGGGTAAAGCTGGTAGCTGGAAAACAGTGGCGAGCACCCTGGCTGCTGGAAGGCTGGGTCCACACTGTTACCCTCGTTAGCCTGGATTCTCCCCTAATAAAAGGGCCCCTGCATTCTGGGACAGTAAATTTATTTTGCAGCCTCTGTAAGTTTGTAGACTATGGCTTCTATTCTGTTTATGATTTTTCTATTACTATTTCTCTCTGCCTCCTACTTCTGCCTGCAGCAGGGGCTGAGTATAAGGGAGACAGATAGCAGAGTCCAAGGGCCACTCTACCAAAGGCTGATCAGCATCACTTTTGGTTCATCTGTGGTGCCAGGCTGCTGTGTCACCCAAATCCAGGGGTCGGGGGGCATGATATGTACAACATGATGGGTACTATGGACTGTATGTTTGTGTCCCCCTGAAATTCATATGTTGAAACTCTAATCCCCAATGTGATGTTATGAGGAGGCGGGACTTTTGCATGATTAGGTCATGAGGGTGGAGTCCACGTGACTGATTAGTGTCCTCATAGGAGACAGAAGAAGGGAGCTTGTTTCTCTCTGTTCTGTGTTGTGTGAGGATATAATGAGAAGACAGCCAACTGAAAATCAGGGACAAGACCTTCACAAAGAACTAGACCATGATGGCACTGTGACCTCGAACTTCTGGCCTCCAGGACTGTGAGGGAAAAAATTGTTGAAGTCATCTAGCCTCTGGTATGCTGTTATAGCAGCCTGGACTGATAAAATAGGAATCTTCAGGAAGGAGGTGATTCCTGGCCAGGAGACTGAAGGGTTCATCCTTTTTCCAGATGGCCAAAATGCAGAGGGCGATGCTGGGGGATGCATGAATAGCACGAGCAAAGGTGCACAAGCAAGAGCAGCTGGGTGGGCTTGGGGACCTGCAGTTATTCTGGCACGGCTCTTGACTTTGGCCTCCTGGTGCCTGGCACTTGACTGGTGCTCAGGAGACACTGGGTGAATGAATCCATCTCCATGACCGGGGATACCACATGCATGTGTAGAACTCCTGAGCCTGTACCCCCTGCTAGACTGAAGGCTGGTCAAGGATGGGTCTGTGAGGGAGTAGATGCATGCAGTGGCACAGAGGGTTGAACTGGGACTCTAGAACCCAGCTCTCCTGACTCTCACCTCGGTGCCCTTTTCATTCTGTCTAGTTTCCTCTCAGTCCACATCCATCTCTTCCTTCTGCATCCCCTTCTGTGCTCTCAGGAAGAGCCCCTTACGCTCACATGACTCCTCAGCTCCTGTCTTGCACATGAGCTATTTCTAGTGTGTTCCACCTGTCTCTTCAACTAGACTGTCAGCAACTTCAAGGTAGAGATTGGGCCTCTTCTGTGTTCTCTTCTGTGAGCTGCACACTTCCTACGCCACACTCTCTTGCCTCCTTCCCCAAGAGCTTTGTGGGCTCATCTTTCAAGGGCTGGCTAACCCAAACTGAAGAGTTCCAGACCTTTCCATGTACACACCTGTGGCCCTGTCCATGCCATGTACAGGGAAACCACCCTAGTAAAGAACCTCCACTGTCCCCTCCTTTCAGGAGTTTGCAGTCAGGACAAGGAGGGAAAATGACCTCCAACATAGCAGAAAGGTGGACCTCTCTTATTTTGTGAGTGTGTTCTTGAAATGTATGTGGGAGCTGAGGCCGTCATTGGATGCACTGGGAAAAATCACTAGTTGAGGAAATCTGATGGTGAATTTTTTTAAGCTAATGACATTGAATTTATTTGACTTTTCCATGGCATCGTTGGCTTATTAGGGTTTGAGTCTATTAATTTACCAGTTATCTAATAAAAATCCATCTATCCTAACGAATCTGCCCATCCCAGTGTATTCCAATATACAGGAATTAATTTTATCAAAAGGAATACTTGTATTTTACTTGCAGTAACTTCTTTTTCAAAGTGACAAACACCTTAACGGACCCACTGTGTGATATTATGACTAGAAGCTGAATACAAATGAAAGTGGGCCTTACTGTTCTTGTCCAATAGATGGTTATCGAAGTGTGTTTAGATTTGTACGTAAATGTCACTGGGGCCTACAACCTAATTTCTCCAATGGACTCTACCCATAGAGTACAGGGAATCAGATAGGCTGTCTTTGGAACCACTTCTGCCTCTTACTTAGTGATGTCAGGCACGTGAGCTAGCTTTTCTGGTCCTCAGTTTCCTTGGCTATAAAATGGGGACAATCAAAGCAACTGCCTTGTAGGGTTGTGATCTGGATGAACATGATGGGCGTGGAACACCTGAACTGGGCAAAGTGGGGACTGTGAGAGAGGTAAGTAGCTCCCTCCTAAGGTGATCCTGAAGCATAAACGCATTACCCTAAGGGCAGTTCTCCCCGCCATGCACCCACAGGGGAAATGATTTTACCCATTCTGGGGCAAGGTAGGGGTGGGGGAGCAGTAAGGGCCAGATTCTTCTGTGACACCTCTATGGGCAGGGTGTCCACTGGCACTGGATGTAACCGTATAAACATAAGTATTAGCGAGAGCTTGCTTTCGGAGCTCATGCACCTAAAATAGAATGGTAGAGACACAGATGACATTCAAACCTGGAAAGCTTCTGGAGTCCATGAGGCCCTCCCCCATCCCGGGCTTGCTGAGGTCGCCTGCAGTGGTACCAGAAGGCTCCTTCCAGTGGGCCTGCCTTCCCACTTGTAGTGCCTGCAGCTTCTCTGATGGAGGGAGGGCTTTCTCCAGCACCCTGGTGCTTGCCCAGACCCTCCCTGACCGGGTCAGCATCAGCTGATGGGGGATGGGAATCGGTGGGAAAATGCTCTGCCTCCTCCCATCCCAGCTATCCAGCGGAGCACTTCTCAGGAGGGTCCCCACCCTCTCTCAGTCAGTCCCCAGCTAGTTGTGCCTGGGGCCACTGGCTATTTAATGCCCCCTTTCGTGGCTTCTCTCCCTTTCTTACTTTCTCTGTTTCCCAATATGTACTTCTTGCGACCACCTCCCCAATCAACTCCCTCAGCCCTACTCCTTGTCTCTGGGTCTGCTTTGAGGGGGAATCCAAACTAAAACCCTTTTTCTGTCTTCTGAAATTCTTGAGTGAGCCAGGTGGGCGGGGAGACAGGAGCGTGAGGAAAGCTCATTACAAAAGAAATAGAATCAGATTACTGGATATTTGTTTTCCAAGCACTTTCTTTCACCTCCATCCTTGTTATCCAAAGAGCAGAGGAGCAGCCAGGGCATCACCTGGGAGCTCGAGAGAAATGCAGACCCACCCCAGGCTGGCTGAATCCGAACCTGCATTTTGAACAAGATCCCTGGGTGGCTCGCGTGCCCCTTACAGTTGGAGAAGCCATGTACTGCATCTTTCTCCATTCGCATGAAGATCCTGTGACAAAGCCTTACCATTTGTAGTATGTAGCGTCTCCCAGAACTTTAGAATGTGATCTTATTTGGGGCCTCCCTGGTGGCTCAGTGGTAAAGAATCTGCCTGCCAATGTAGGAGACACAGGTTTGTTCCCTGGTCCAGGAAAATTCCACATGCCCCGGAGCAACTAAGCCCGTGGACCACAGCTACTGAGCCTGTGCCCCAGAGCCCACCCTCTGCAACAAGAGAAACCACCGCAGTGAGAAGCCTGCGCACCACAACTAGAAAGTAGCCCCCACTTACTGAAACTAGAGAAAAACTTGCAAAGCAAAAAAGGCCTGGCACACAAAAATTAAAATAAAAATAAATAAATAAAAATGAAGAACATGATCCTTTTTGAACTTGGGGTATTTGCAGATGTAATTAGTTAAGATGAGCTCATACTAGAGTGGGGTGGACCCTAAATTTGATGAGTAGTGTCCATATGAGAAGAAGAAAGGATGCACAGAGACACACACAGAAGAAGGGCACATTGCAGAGACTGTAGTTACGGTTACGCTGCCATAAGCCAAGGAACACCAGGGGCCACCGGGAGCTGGAAGAGGCAAGGAAGGATATGCACTAGAATCTTCGGCCCAGAGGACAAGTTGATTTTGGACTTCTAGCCTTGAGAGCTGTAAGAGAAGCAGTTTCTGTTGCGTGAAGCCACCACATTTGTGGTACTACATTATAGCAGCCCCAGGAAACTAATAGACTATTCTTTCCAATTTCACAGCCACAGAGGTGATAAAGTCAGGACTTGACCGAGGCCCAGTTTGTGTTGTTGAGTCAATGTGCTGTGGTGGGTGCCAGGCCCAGGGGGACCCCAGGAACATTTCCAGGGCCAGGTTCTTAGATCTGGCCTGCTCCATGTGGTCACCCAGAACTTGGAGGCAGCCACAAGGACGTATGACTCAGGGGTGTAAATGACATGAGGTTGGGAGTGATGGCTGGACCAGGACTCAGAAAGATTTAGGCGGGTTGGAACAAGGGTCCCAACACTAGATGATGAAACCCCACCAAGATGAGAGGAAAGCTCAACGCTTAGGTGACCAAGAACAACCTTACAGAAATAGGATAGGGAGAGCTAGCTTGACAGATGTTCTGATGGAAACAAAAACTAGAGCAGGAGTGTGGGTGGTTTATGTGACCACAAGCTCAGCTGGAGCTGAGAGGGTGATGTAGTTAGTGGAGTGGGACCATAGCCCTCAGCTGCATCAATGGAAGTGGCATGCCTGCCCCCAACTCTGTGTTCCGCTCTGTGTTGCTCTTGCCACCCCTGGAGTACCAGGTCAAGGCAAGGGCACCACTTTTAAAAAGGACTGCAAGCTACAGTGTTTGTGGGTCAACCAAAATGGTGAAGATTCAAAAACAAAACAGTGATAAGAGCTGCCATTTATTGAATACTCCCTATGCTGAGAAGGCAGTGGCAACCCACTCCAGTACTCTTGCCTGGAAAATCCCATGGACGGAAGAACCTGGTGGGCTGCAGTCCATGGGGTCGCTGGGAGTTGGACACAACTGAGCAACTTCACTTTCACTTTTCACTTTCATGCATTGGAGAAAGAAATGGCAACCCACTCCAGTGTTCCTGCCTGGAGAATCCCAGGGATGGGAGAGCCTGGTGGGCTGCCGTCTATTGGGTCGCACAGAGTCGGACACGACTGAAGAGACTTAGCAGCAGCAGTGCCAGAAACTGGGCTCGGTGAGTGAGATGGGCACTGTCTTGGCCCCAAGGGACGCTTACAGCCTGCTGGCCAAGAAACCTGGAAGCTGATAAATACATGTATTTATTTAGAAATGTATACATGCTACAGAGGAGTGCAGGGTGCTCTGAGAGCACTAACCCAGAGAACCTGACACAGACTGGGGATTCAGGTTTTCATCTTTGAGCCCGTTTATGAAGGCTGACTAAGTGTTACTCAGGGGAGCATGGTACCTTTGAAACAAAACACAGCAGGTTCAAAGGTCCTGGGGCACATTTGGAAAACAGAGAGGAGTTGTATTGCGGGATGTGGCTTGGTTAGATGAGGGTCTTGGAAACACTGTTTTGGCCATGTTGTGAGGAATGGATTGGAGAGAGGCAAGAGTGGAGACCAGTCGGGGAAGGGTTGGAGTCAGCCTGGGTTAGTCTCCTATCGCTGCTGTAACAAATCATCACAAACTTAGTGGCTTAAAATAAACACAAATGTCTCCTCTTACAGTTCTGGAGGTCAGAAGCCTGAAACGAGTCTCACTGGGCTAAAATCAAGGTGTCAGCAGGGCTGTGTTCTTCTGGAGGTTCCAAGGAGAATGCATTTCCTCCACCTCTTCAAGCTTCGACAGGCTGGCCACATTCCCTGGCTCGTGACGCCTTTCTGTCTTCCCAGCCAGCAATGGCCAATCAAGACTTTTTCATGTCCCTTCAGTTGGGAATCTGCCTCCCTCTTTCATGTCTAAGGACCCTCATTATAATGGACCCATCCACATAACCTGAGATAATTCCCTAATCTCCCTGTTTTAAAGGCAGCTGATTAGCAACTGTAATTCCTTCTTGCCATATAACATAGCACATTCATTGGTTCTGCAGATGAAGATGTAGATGTCTTCAGGAGGCCATTATTCAGCTGACCGTACATTCTGATTTACATACATCACCTCATCTATTCCCCATGACTCCTCCCGTGAAGATGGTACTATTATTACACCCCTCCCCCATTAAAAAATTTTTTTGAGGGAACCGCACAGCATATGGGACCTTTGTTCCCCAGTCAGGCATTGGAAACAAGGAGTCTTAACCACTGGACCAACAGGAAAGTCCCCTATTAGTCCCTTTTTATGGACAGGATACAGAAGCTCACAGAGGTGACCTACATAAGGTCACACAGTTGGGAAGTGGCAGAGTCCAGAGTCAGACTCCAGGCTGATGTTGCAGATCCTGTGATCTTAGTCCCTGCCGCATACTGCCTCTCTACGAAGAGGGCACAGGGGAGCCGACTTCTGATGTGCAATGGGCTAGCTCTTACCCAGAGTCAAGTTCTGGGTGACTCCAGAAGGCAGAGTCAGGTCAATACTTATAAGTTGTGTGTGAATTACTCAGTCATGTCTGACTCTTTGGAACCCCACGGACTGTAGCCCACCAGGTTTCTCTGTCCATGGAATTCTCCAGGCAAGAATATCGGAGTGGATTGCCATTCCTTTCTCCAGAGGATCTGGAGAAAGACAAAATTTTTTCTAGTGCTAAAAATTTCTTTGTACTGATAAGCCTCAAAGAAGTTGGAAGTTGATCCTTTAGCAATGGAGAGTCACTGAAGACATGCTGAGAGAGGGTTCTAGAGACAAGAACATGTGGATGAAGACTTTCTTCTTTCTCAGGTGAGAGGAAGGTGAGCATTGAGGTGACGAAAAACTCCCAGGCAGATAACTAACCAGAGGAGGAGGTAAATAAAAGGCTGCCTCATAACCAGATTCAGAGTCAGAATCTGCAAGAGTACCAAAGAGGCTCCCTCTCATTTGGGGAAAGGAGCACCCCACACCTTTTCCCCTCAGACCCATCCATCTCCATCTGCCTGAAGGACCATCTGTTCATGAAATCTCTCTGTCTCTTCCAGGTGGGATATTTTATGCTTTCCCACCTCTGGGAGAAACCCACAAGGCTCACTTTGCTCAAATGGAGCTGAGATTAGACACTAGCCTTGTGCCTATTGCTCGGATGTCAGGGCCCTTCTCCAGATTCCCTGGAGAAGGAAACGGCAACCCACTCCAGTACTCTTACCTTGAAAGTCCCATGGATGGAGGAACTTGGGGCAGGCTACTATCCATGGGATCGCAAAGAGTTGGGCACGACTGAGTGACTTCACTTTCACAGGGCCCTGAGCAGTCGTCACCACAGGTAGCCTAGTGCAGGGGAAAAACCAGGCCAAATGTTTTCAGTGACTTTGCGGGGGGGAGGGGGCGCGTTTGGGGTCTGCCCAACAACACTTGCCCTTGGGCCTGTTCTAGAGTCTTGAGCTGCGGGGAGTCGGGTTATATGACACCCCTCTCCAGGCTGCCACTTCTGTAAGGCGGAGGTAGCCCTGGCTCTTGGCTTGGGATGGTCTCTTAGGAGAACAATGGGCAGGCTGGTGCCAGTGGGGATGGGGAAGTTTTGCTTCTTAGCAACAAAGGGAGCATTGGAATGGTAAAGAAGCCCGGGGGCTGCTGGGACTCTCTCAGTTGGTTATTTCTCTCTGCTCCTAGACAACTCCAGGCAGCATGGGGACCTGGACTCCCTCTGCCTAGCCTGTGGCTAAAGCGTCTCCTGGAGTGAAGGGGGAGGTGGCCCGTGTGTCCGCCACCCTGTGGCAAGGAGCCAGCCCTTTCCAGACCAGCGCGCTGCCGAAGGCTTGCAGGCTATTCGGGGAGCTGCACAAACTGGAAGAGGGCTGCTGGGGAGGGGTCGGAGGAAGCGTGTTGGGAGAACTGAGCTGTACTGCCGGCAGCTGCAGGGTGGGTGGCTGAGCACTGTCTTCTCTGGAGGGAGGTCAAGGACACAGCTGGAGCCTATTCGCAGCTCCCTCCCTCCTTCCTACAGTGCCGTGATAATAGCTCCTAACACTTACTGAGCCCTTAGAACAGGGTCTTAGCCAGACTCTGTTCTCAGCCTTGTCCATGGATCATCTCATTTAATCCTTCACAACAGTCGTATGAGATAGGGCTATTATTATATCTATTTTAGAGATTAAATAATAATACTTTTAAAATACCCTGAGGCACACAGAGGTTAAGTAAGCTAGTAAGTGCCTCAGCCAGGATTATGAACTCAAGAGTTTGGCTCCAGAGGGTGAAACTAACCAGGCCTTGCTGCCTGTCATGTCACAGGCTGGCTACAAGGTCCCACCTTTTGGGGCTGCCCTGTGAAGTGTCCCTTCGAGCCTGGCCCTCTTGGGGCCTTCCTCATGCTTTGAACATTATAACAGCCACCAATGTACTGAGCACTTACTATGCACCAAGGATTGTGCACTTTACAGGACTGATTTTTATAATCTTCACAACAACCCTGTGGAACAGATTTTGTTGTTGTCTCCATTCTACAAGGTGTGGAAACTGAGGATCTGGAAGGTTTGATAACTTGTTCAAGGTCAAGTTAGGATGTAGCAGAACCAGGATTTAAATTTGAACCAAAGTCTGACTCTGCAGCCTTTTATTCATTCATTTATTCAACCAATCAGCCTTTCATAGACTGTCTGACATATGCCAGTCCCTGTGCTTGGCATCAGTGGGTATACACAGGGGCAATAGTTCTATATGTCTGACTCTATCTCTCTAGCTTAGACTGCTCTCTAGAACTGTGGGCTTATGAATCCAACTGACCACGTGACATCACTCTGAGACTAATGCGCTCAAAACAGGACTCTTGACCCTTCCTCCAAAGTCGCTTGTGCAAAGCCTTTCTTAGTTCTGCAAATAGCATCATCATCCAGGCAGTCGCTCAATCCAGGGCTTGACAATTGAGACGCTATCATTTTTTTCCTCCTTTTTTGGCTATGCTGCACGGCACGTAGGATCTTAGTTCCCTGACCAGGGATCAAACCCATGACCCCTGCACTGGAAGCTCAGAGTCTTAACCAGTGTATACCGCCAGGGAAGTCCCAGAAGCCAACTTTGAATGCTTTCTTTCCTTGACCCCTGACATTTAATCTAGTGTCTGGTTGACTTGATCTCAAACATATCCTAAATCTTTTCATGTTTCTCCCTCCCTTCTCCCCTCACCAATCCATATCCAGAAGGAAGTCAGCATGAACCTAAATACATCAATCACATCATTTCATCCCCCTGCAGATTGCCACGTGCTCTGACCTACATGGCACTGCCTGAACTGAGCCCTCTGTTGCCACCCTGGTTCCCTGCCCTCTCCCTCCTCTAACAAGCTGAGCTCTTTCCTACCTTTGCCTTTGCTCACATACCCCTCTCTGCCTAGACTGTTCTCCCATCAGATCTCAAATTATTATTATTTTTTGGCTGCACCATGAGTCATGTGGGATGTTGGTTCACTGACCAGGGATCAAACCCGTAGCCCCTGCATTGAGAGTCTTAGCCACTGGACCACCAGGGAAGTCCCTAGGTCTCAATTTAAACGTCACCTCTTCAGAGAGGCCTTCACTACCCAGTTTCTAAAGAGTAGTCACTCTCTTCTCTCTGCATGGTTCTTATTACTAAAGAATATTTTCTTTTTTAAAAAATTTTTTCTCCTTGCCTATCTCCCTCCCCCACTAGAATAAAAGCTCCATGAGAGCAAGGTTGGCCCTGAGCATCTGAAAGAGTATGCGGGAAATAGCAGGTACTCATTAAGTATGGTGGCAGAGTTGGGGGGTAGAGCAAGGTGAGGGGCACACAGACCAGAGGAAAATCCCTGGGAAATGAGAGGAACAGCAGCCAGGAAGCAGCAGAAGGGACTAAAGAACCTTCTGCGAGCCTGGGCTAGGGGACAGGGAGGCCTGAGGCTTCTAAGTTTCCACTCTGCCAGTCACTTGCCAAAGGCACTGAGCTTCTCTGAGCCAAAGCTCCCCCAATTGACAACGGGAACAATGGTATTGTCACCTAATAGTGTTGTTGGGGGTTGTGGGGGACTCTGCTCGAACCCTCCAATGGCGTCCCAGCTCGCTCTGGGTAAAAGCCAAGGTCACTGTAATGACCTCCACGTGCCTGGGCCACTGGATACCCCCCCACCCCTCACCCCACTTCCCCTTTGCCCTCATCTCCTACTACTTCCTCTCACGCCTTTCTTCCAGCCCCGCTGGCCTCCTCCACTTCTCAGCTGCAGGGGCTTCAGCTTGATGTTCTCTGCCCAGAAAGCTCTTCCTCCAAATACCTGCGGAGACTCAGCCCTCACTTTCTCCAGGTCTAGTCTCAAAGGTTCACCTCCTTGGTGAGACCACCCAGGGTAACTCTGTTTGACACTGTGCCCTGTCTGCCTTCTCTCACTTCCCACAGGCTGGCATGATGTGAAAATGAAAGTTAAAGTCACTCAGTTGTGTCCGACTCTTTGCGACCCCATTGATTATACAGTCCATAGAATTCTCCCAGCAAAAATACTGGAGTGGGTAGCCTTTGCCTTCTCCAGGGGATCTTCCCGACCCAGGGATCGAACAGGTCTCCTGCACTGCGGGCGAATTCTTTACCAGCTCAGCCACAAGGGAAGCCCATGAATACTGGAGTGGGTAGTCTATCCCTTCTGCAGGGGATCTTCTCGACCCAGCAACCCAGGAATCAAACCAGGGTCTCCTGCACTGCAGAAGGATTCTTTATCAACTGAGCTATCACTTCTTTTGTTCGTGCAACCATTTGTCCTCCCTGTTAAGAATGTAAGCTTCATGAGAGCTGTCTTTGGCTGTCTTATTCACTGCATCCCCACAGCCCTCAGCATACAGTAGGCATCCAGTAAGTCTGGATTGAATGAATCAATGAAGGGCTGGCATAGTGCCCAGCATATAAAAAGTGTGGTAAGTGGCAGTTATTATTACAAATGACTATTTGTGGTCCCCCTTCCTATGTCCGTGGCTTAGCACAGAGCCATGCACTCAGTTGGCATGAGTTGAAAGAAGAACTCTACTTGGGGTAGAAAGTCCTCTCTACCTGCCACAAGAGAAAATACAAAGACACGTGCTCTAAGAGTGCAGAGGAGGGAGGGCAGGACCTCAGGCAGTTTCTAAAAACCTGATCTCCAGCCTCATTCCGGCCCCCAAAAAGGAAACAGGGGACTTCAAGTGAAGGGCAAGTCCCACAAAGGAGCACCAGGGAGGCTGCATGGCTCCTCTACCTGGGCCCCTGGTCTTGGAAGGGATCTGTCACTAGAATTCAGAGGGCTCATGAACTTGGGTGGGGAAAGCTGCATCTTTATTTCTGCCCTCTCTCAACTCCATTTTATCAGTTCCTTCAATCATGAATGCAGGCAAAAACCCACCATGTTCTCAGAGGGCCTGTGACTCGGCCACCAACAGGAACCTCATATATTTTCATATCATAGTGAGTGAATCTTAAAATACCAATATGCTCATCACTACTGTGAAATTATGATAATTGTAAGGCTCACTGCTGGATCTTGTTGTTTAATCTGCTGAAAATGAGGCACATATATCACAAATTTTAAAAATATGTTGGCTGTATTTCACTCTCATGGGTTTCCATTATAATCCTCTGTATTTTATTTGATGTATTAAAAAACATTATTCTGAGAAGGGGGGAGGGTTCAGGCTTCACCAGACTGCTAAGGGGTCTGTGGCACAAAAAAACTCCAAGAGCTCTGGGTTAGAGCATGAGCTGTGTGGTTGCAATCGGCCCCAGCTCTCTGGTGACTTCTTCCAATGGGAACCTCCACACCAGCATGTGCTAAGTGGATTGGGGCAGACTCTTTCCATTCCTGGATGGGGGAACCCCCCTTCCCCACTGTCTCAGCTTCTGTCATTATGTCTGTGAACTGATTTGTCAAATGACTGGTAGGCCTAGGGTCTCAAACTCCTTCCTGGGAGTTTGATCAGGGCAGGCATTGGGTCTCTAACTCCTTCCTGGACACACTGTACCATCCAAACTAAATTGCTCACTGTTCCCTGGGAGAGCTTCACACATCCTACCTTCTTACCTTCGCCTCTGCCATTCTCTCCGGCTAGAATGCTGGCCCAAGGCCATGCTACTCAAACAGCAGATCTTTCAACCATATGGGCTAATAACATGTTTTCATGCCCTCAAGGGGCTTGCCAGGTGGCTCAGTGGTAAAGAATCCGCCTGTCAATGCAGGAGATGCAGGTACGATCCCTGGGTCAGGAAGAGCCCCTGGAGAAGGAAATGGCAACCCACTCACTCCAGTATTCTTGCCTGGAGAATCTCATGGAAAGAGGAGCCTGGTGCCAATCTTTGGGGGTGAACTGCAGTCCATGGAGTGGCAAAGAGTTGGACATGACTGAGCACGCACTCATGCCCTCAAGACGCAATGTTCTGGAACCCCACTGAATACTTGCTCAAACACTTGAGCTGATCCTCAGCTGCTTCTCTGAGGAACATATTGGTTTTGCCCTCAAGCATTTTAGCAGCTTGAGATAGGCAGTGGCCTTCTGTCCAGGCAAGAATGAAAGGAGAGCATGTTCATTTTCAAAACAAGATGGCAACTCCTCTACCTGGTTCACCATTCCTGGTATGCAGAGCACCCAGGTCTGAGTTTTAATCTGCAGCACAGAAACCTGCCCTCTGAATACTCACCGAAGAGTTCAGCCTAGACCCCATGTACCCAGCATCTGGTTCCCAACACTAATCTTTGGAGAAAGCTCAGTCACCATGGTAATAAAGTGACAGACCATAGACTCCAGGCTGGATAATAAAGAAGTGAGGAAAGCAGAGGACTGATAAAGTAGGGGAAATAGAAGCATCAATGGATCAGACCCCCAAAGAGGTGGAAGAACAGTCCTGGTAATAAACAAGCAAACTGGAAGATGTGGAGGTAGCAGAGAGCTGAGACTTGAAAGTGAATTTTATTTATTTAAAAAAAAAAATTATTGGAGTATAGTTGATTTACAATGTTGTGTTAGTTTCTGCTGTACAGCAAGGTGACTCAGTTATACATATACATATATCCCCTCTTTTTTAGATCCTTTTCCCATATAGGTCATTACACAGTATTGAGTAGAGTTCCCTGTGCTACACAGTAGGTCCTTATTAGTTACCTATTTTTAATATGAAAGTCTTAGTCGCTCAGTCATGTCCAACTGTTTGCAACCCCATGGACCGTAGCCCTCCCGGTTCCTCTGTCCATGGGATTTCCCAGGCAAGAATACTGGAATGGGTTGCCATTCCTTTCTCCAGGGGATCTTCCCGACCCAGGGATTGAACCCAGGTCTCCTGCATTGCAGGCAGATTCTTTACCATCTGAGCCACCAGGTAAATGTGTATCTGCTAATCCTAAACTCCTAATTTATCCTTCCCCCACCTCTTTCCCCTTTGGTAACCATAAGTTTGTTTCCTGTGTCTATGTTTCTACATCTATGTTTTTTTTTCCTGTGAGTCTGTTTATGTTTTGTAAATAGATTCATTTGTACCATTGCTTTTACATTCCACATATAAGCAATATCATATATTTGTTATTCTCTGTACGACTTCACACAGTATGATAATATCTAGGTCCATTCACATCGCTGCAAATGGCATTATTTCATTCCTTTTATGGCAGGGTAATATTACATCGTATATACGTATCACATCTTGGAAGAGTGACTTTTATTAAAGTGGCACAGTTGAGAGCGGGCTTCCCTGGTGGCTCAGAGGTTAAAGCGTCTGCCTGCAAGGTGGGAGACCCAGGTTCAATCCCTGGGTCGGGAAGATCCCCTAGAGAAGGAAATAGCAACCCACTCCAGTATTCTTGCCTGGAGAATCCCAAGGGTGGAGGAGCCTGGTAGGTTACAGTCCACGGGGTCGCAAAGAGTTGGACACGACTGAGCGACTTCACTTCACTTCACTTCACAGTTGAGAGCAATATCAGGGCTTAAGTGTGACTCTGTAAGTGTAGCTTGAGGAGGAGTGCAGAAGAGATAAAGGTGAGGAAGTTAAGGAACGCAGAGACTGAGGCATTGAAAGGCATGTTCGTATGGACATGTCATCCGTGATAGCAGGGGCGCTTCTGGAGGAGAAGAAAATCATGAACTGTTTTCCCAAAAGTCTTTAATGAATGAAAGGGAGTGGGGAGAGATGACAGGGATTGGGAAGGGGAAAGGTTAATACAACCTTATAATATGGATTTTGGGAGACCAAGCCATTAAACATCCTTCAAGGTCTCTCCTAATTCTTGCCATTCTCTGATCTTTCCCCAATTGACCAGTTCACTCCCCAGCTTCAAATACCTCTCCTGATGGCTCCCAAATGAATATCTCTAGCTCTGATCTCTCTCCTGAGCTTCAGACAGCCTATCCCACTGCCTACTTGATAGCTGCTCTGCTTGGACCAAATCTATGACCTTCCTTCCAAGTGCGGTCCACTTCCCATCTTCTGCATGCTGCGTGTGTGTGCTCAGTCATGCCTGACTCTTTGCGATGCTATAGACTGTAGCTCGCCAGGCTCCTCTGTCCATGGGATTCTCCAGGCAGGAATAGCGGAGTGGGCTGTCATTTCCTTCTCCAGGGGATCCCCTATCTCCATGCTACCAATATCAATTGTCTAAATCAGAAACTTGGAAATTATCCTTGACAGTTACTGCCCCCCCTCCATTCCCCATGTCCAATAGATTATTGAGTCCTGCTGATTTCACCTCCTAAGTAACTCTTGAGTTCATCCAGTCCTTTCCAGTACCATCCTGGCCCCAGTTATCATCTCTTACCTGGTCTAATGAATTAGTTTTCCATACATCTGCCCCCTCTGGTCTGTTCACATGGCAGCCAGAGTGTTTTAAATGCAAATCCGATCATGTTACCTGCCTGCTTAAACATATCAATGCTTTTCCATGCTTCTTAAGATAAAGGTCAAAAGACTTATGGCTCTATGTTCATCATAAGATACTCATCCTTAACTCAACATTAGAGCCACCTGTGGAGACTTTAAGACGTTGATACCTAGTGGAATTCCTGGTGGTCCGGTGGTTTGGGCTCTGTGCCATGGGTTTAATCCCTGGTAGGGGAACTAAGGGAACTAAGGTCCCACATGCTGCCCATACGATAAAAACAAAACCAAAAACAAAACAGGATATTGATGCCTAGGTCCAAACCCAGACCACTAAATCTGAATTTTTAGGAAGCCAAACTTGGGTATATTTTTGAAATTCTCTGAGGATTTAAATTTTCAACCAGAACTGGGAACCTCTGCTCTACATAGGTACCGACCTACCACTCCAGTTTCTTGATGGCACACATGGCCATCTTGACTCTGTTCCAGCCACACTGCCCTGCTATTAGTCTCTCAGACTGGAACATTCTTCTCCAGCCCACCCCTTTCACCTGCTGCTGCTGCTGCTAAGTCGCTTCAGTCGTGTTCGACTCTGTGTGACCCCATAGATGGCAGCCCACCAGGCTCCCCCATCCCTGGGATTCTCTAGGCAAGAACACTGGAGTGGGTTGCCATTTCCTTCTCCAATGCATGAAAGTGAAAAGTGAAAGTGAAGTCGCTCAGTCGTGTCCGACTCTTAGCGACCCCATGGACTGCAGCCTACCAGGCTCCTCCGTCCATGGGATTTTCCAGGCAAGAGTATTGGAGTGGGGTGCCATCGCCTTCTCCGACCCCTTTCACCTAGAGAGTGACAATTCATCTTTCAGATTACAGGTAATTAACTGTCATTTTCTAGCCCTCTTCCCATGTACACATTAAATCAGATTCTTCCTAGCAGTCATCCAATCATATATTTGCATTTTATTTCAGTGGTTAATTGATTACTAAACTGTCAGCTCCATATCTGTCACTCACTGCTGAATTCTTATTAGCTAGCACAGTGGCCACCACAATATAATGGCTCAATAAATATTTAATGGTTGAATGAATGAGAGGTAAGATGAGGTATATGAAACCATATGAGCCAATTATATTCTTTGATCACAACTGAATTCCTAATCTAGGTCATATACTGAACCCCTGTGGTTGGGCCCAGTATGGAATCAATATCCTTGATTACAGCCTAAGTCCCTTTTCACAGCTGCTTCCACCACTGGCTCTTAATCCTGGCTGCCCATTACCATCACCAGAGAAGCATAATGAAAAAAAACAAAAAAAAGCTGGCCCCACCCCAGACTATTTAAATCAGAACATCTGGGGGTGGGGCCTGATTAGTTTTTTTCTCCTAGCTTTACTGAGGTATGATCAAAACATTAAAAGTGTATATTAATATGTTTTGGTTGTACAATATAATGTTTTCTTAAAGGTGTGCCTCATGATGATTTGATCTATGTATACACTGTGAAATGATTACACAGTGGAATTGACAAATCCATCACTTCACATAGTATCTTTTTATTTTTCTTATGGCAAGAACACTTAGGATGACTCTCAACCAAATTCAAGTGTACTGGGCTCCCCAGGTTATTTAAACTGGCACAGCTGCAGGCAAGAGCGATGCTCTGCCCCTTGCCCTTCCAGGTGTGGTCTACGGCAGCAGCTGGGAGCTTTCTAGGAATGCAGAGTCTCAGGCCCCATCCACCTAAATCAGAATCTTCACTTTAACAAGGACCCCAAGCCATCTGTCCAAGCGATAACATTTGAAAAGCAAGGCCAAGGAGCCGGGCAGCAAAGTGTGGACTTTCAGGTGCCCCCAGTTTCCAGGGGAGTGTGTGGCTGCTTGGTTGGGAGCCAGTCTCCACTCCTCCACAAGTCCCAACTTCACGGCTGCCTCGGCGTTTGGCCAGGCTGCTGGGTCGACATCCTAGTGTAGCAGCGTAAATAAGGTCTTCACATGGACCAAAAATCCCGTCCTGGATAGCGGCAGCAAAGCCGAGCTCTGGATTTCATCGGGAGAGCTGGGAAGAGCAGAGTATGTTTGCCAGGAGCCCTCTCTGACGAGTGGGAACAATAGAAGAAAGCATCAACCCTCGCGGTCCCGTCACGTCCCTGCACCCAACTACCCGCGGGGTTGGGCCTCGCAACCCCTGCCCGCATTGCTGAGCAGAGATGCTTGTCAGGGAATGGCTCTCAGAGCTGCAGCTCCCTGCAACTCTCCCCCACCCCCCCCCACCCCACCCCTCTCCCCTCCCCTCCCCAAAGCGATCAGACAGGTTCCGAATGTCTGCCTGGTTTTGGCCCAATTCTTGGGCTGGGCCGAGTAGGTGGAGCCGGGACCCCCTCGTTGCCTGGCTCCCAGCTTTGGGCGTCACGCTGCCCCCGTTCGCCTAGACCCAGCCGGTTAGGGGAGACGTGAGCCCGGGGCTGGCTGCAGGCCCCAGGGCGCCGGCGGGCTGCTCTGTCCCCGGGGGGCGGACTGAGCGCGTGGCTTCCCGGGCGGTCTGGCACTGCCTGCGCCACCGCCCGCCCGCCGGTCCGGTTGCCTGGCCAGGAAATGTCTTCTTACTGGAAAGACGGCTGTTGTCTGCTGTGGCAGCGGGTGACAGAGTCTGAAACCAATTTGCACAAGCCCTGGGTGACCAAAAAACTTTGTGTTCCTTTCGGGGAGTGTTCTGCTAGAAGCAGCGTTGTTGTTTTTTTTTTTTTTAAGCCACCTGTCGGGTCCCATTTCGTAAATGAGCCCACCCCAACCCCACCGGAGGAGGGTGAGAGTGTAGGAAGCATTCCCAAGGTGGAGGAGGCTTTCACATCACTGGAGGCACCGAGTCGCAGCGCCCAGGACACAGCCCCTCCAGAGCCAGCTGTTTGCCATGTAACTGAGAGCTGAGTCCTCTGAGGACACTGGGATGGTTGGGTAAACACTCTCCTTGTCTCTCCAGCAGCTGAGGGAAGCCAGGGCACCCAGTAGTTTCTCAGCCAAAGAACCAAGGTGCCTCCTTCTAAAAGCCACAGGCACTGAGTCTTTCCCTGGAGGACACATAGCTTCTGAGAAAAGCAGACTGTGGCCCCTTTCTTGGGAAAACATATCTATAAAATCCTGTGCCTGGATGCTCAGCACTGGCCCTGAGGCTTGTACCCACCTGCCTCCATCTTGGCAGTGGTTCCCTGGGCATGGGCCTGGTTGCCACTAAGAAATTGGCTCCCTTGTCAGCTCACTCCCTGCCTTCTTTCTCCTGTTTCCTTAAGTTTTTCTTACTCTTCTCTTGTTCTCTCCAGCTTTCTTCATCATCTCTCCCCATTCATTCCATCTCTCCTTCTCTTCCTTCCTTATTCATTTTTTTAAAAAATAAATGCACTCATCAGGTATTAGGGCTTCCCTGGTGGCTCAGTGGTAAAGAATCTGCCTGCTAATACAGGAGCTGCAGGAGACACAGGTTCGATCCTTGGGTGGGGAAGATCCCCTGAAGAAGGAAATGGCAGCCCCCTCTAGTAGTCTTGCCTGGGAAATTCCCATGGACAGAGGAGCCTGACAGGACAGTCCATAGGGTTACAAAAGAGTCAGACACGACTTAGTGACTAAACAACAACATTAGGTATTAAGCACTGTAGTAGTCGGCTCAGGTTGCCATAATTAACACACCGTGGATTGGGTGGCTTAAACAACAGAAATTTATTTGTCACAGTCCTGGAGACTGGAAGTTTGAGATCAAAGTGCCCACATGGTAAGGTCTTGGTGAGACTCTCCCTGGCTTGCAGCCTTTATCCACTGTGTCCTCATGTGGCCTAGGGGAGGGGGATATTTCTCTCTCTTTCTCTCTTCCATTTCTTATCAGGCCACAGTACCATGGGATTAGGGCCCACCCTTATGACCTCAATTAGCCAGATGCGAGCAGTATTGTTAACAAAGTGTGAACAGAAGGCAAAAGGAGAATGGACGGGCAGGAGTGAATAGAAATCAAGGAGGGTTTGACAGAAGAGGTGACTTTTGAGCTGGCTCTTGAAGCTTGAGAAGGAGTTTGCCAGACAAAGAAGGGAGGCAAAAAGAGTGGCATGTGCAAAAGCGTAAAGTTGTGAAAGGGTGTGGCCTGCTTGATGAGCAGTGAAAATTTTTGTAGTAGTAGAGATGAGAGTATATAAGGAGGTGTGGCAGGGGATGCTACATGGAACTCTCTTGTGAAGGGTTCAAGCAAGAAATGATGATGACCCAAGCTAAGGTAGGGACAGTGGGGATGGAAAGTAAGAACAGAATGCTGGAGACATTAGCGAGACCAAATTGGCTGGCTGAATGGTGGAGTGAAGAGGCAGCAGGGGAGAACTCCGGATTTTGAGCTTAGGGGACTGGCATCATGGGCTGAGATATGGAAGGAAGAGTAGGTCTGAGGTGGGGGGTGAGAGTAGACATAGCCACTGTGGGGTATCTCCAGGACATCCTGTGGAGGTAGGCTAGATGCGGTGAGTGAAGTAGGAACAGAACAAACTCTACGTAGGTTCATGAACACGTGTGAGGAAAGTATCTGATGCTGGGGAGAGAACTATGCCAAATGATTAGAGGGACTGGAGCTTAGCATTCACACAGGGCTGGGAATAATGCTGGTTCCCATCCAGCTAAAACTGAGGCATTGGCGAAAGTACACAGAAGGGTCTTGCCTTGGTATTAGAGAGTAATTAGTTCTATACTGAGCACTGCTCTGGTCTCATCTAACAAAGCTTAACAGCAAGACCCAAGAGGGACCAAGAATTTCCAAGAAACGTAGCTAAGTCCCAGAACAAAGTTCAAGAGTATATATAGCAAGGTTTCTCAACTTCAGAACAACTGACATTTTGAGCTAGATAATTCTTTGTTGTGGGGGCTCTCCTGTACATTGGAGGGTGTTTACCATGATACCTGGCCCTACTTATTGGATACCAAGACCAGAGAAACAAAGCCATCCCTGGTTGGGAACCACTGCTTGTAGGAATACAGTCATAGTAAAGAATCCAACAAAGTAGAACTCACAATGTGTGGCTCCAATTAAAAAAAAAAATTACCTGGCATTGACAGAGCAGGAAACTATGGCCAATAAGAAGGCGGTAAATCACTAACTGAAGTCAAATCAGAACTGACTTATAGTTAAAACTGGTAAACAAAGATACTAAAACAGTTATTGTAACTGCATTCCAGATGTTCAGAAAGTTAAGTAGAGCCATGGGAGGTATTTTTAAATACCCAAATCAAACTTATAGAGGTGAAAACTACAACATGTGAGGTGAAAAATACATTAGATGGAATTAATGGCAGATTAGACACTGCAGAAAAAAAGGCTAGTGAACTTGAACACAAAGCAGTAGAAAGGAATCAAAATGAAATACACACAGAAAAGAGAATTAAAAAATGAACAGAACATCAGTGAGTTGTAGGAAAAATTCAAGTGGCATAATCTAAAAAAGTTGGAGTCACTGAGGGAGAAAAAGAGACAAAAGGGAACAGAAATATTTGAAGAAATAATGGATAAAATTTTTCCAAATTTGATGAAGATTATAAACTCAGAGATCCAAGGTAACTCCAAGTGCAAGAAAGATGAAGAAAATGACACCAAGACACATCATAATCAAATTTCTCAACATCAGTGATAAATAGAACATCTTAGTAGCAGCCGGAGAAAAAGGGCATTTTATGTACAGAGAAACAAAGATAAGACTTCTCATTGTAAACAATGCAAATGAGAAGACTATAGAGCAAAATCTTTTTAAAAACAAAGACAAAAACCCCTGTTAAGCAGGGATTCTATATCAGGCAAAAATATCTTTCAAAAAGGAAGGCCAGGGAATTCCCTGGTGGTTCAGTGGTTAGGGCTTGACCCATTCACTACCAAGTTTGATCTCTGGTCAGGGAACTAAGATCCTGCAAGCTGCCTGGTAGGGTCAAAAAAAAAAGAAAGAAAGAAATACCAAACAGACACATACTACCAGAAATGGAAGGAAGATGATAGCAGATGAAAATATGGATCTACGCAAAAGAAAGAAATATTAATAGTAACCATATGGGTAATTATATAAGATTTTGAAAAATTATTTAAATACCTTTGGTAGTGGACTATTTAAGAAAAAAATTAATAATGCAGTGTGGGATTTATAATGTACATAAACAAAATGTATGACAACAGTGAGAAAAGGGCATATATTTACTATTGTAAATATGTTTTCATGGTATAGGTTATGTGGCATATACCATTTGAAGATCAACTGAGGTAAGTTAAAGATGTTTACTATAAACCTAAAAGTAACCACTAAAATAATAAAAGTCATAGCTGATAAATACATAAATGAGATAAAATAGAATCACAAAAGATATTTAATTAGTCCCAGAAAAGACAGAAATAAGAAAAAGAAAAAAGGAAACAAAGAACAGATTGGACAAATAGAAAACAGGTAACAATATGATAGACTTAAACCTAACTATATCAATAATCAATTGAAATGTAAATGATTTAAATACCCAAATAAAATGCAGAGATTGTAATTGGATATAAAAGCAAGAACCAATTATATACTGCCTACAAGTATAGAACATTCCGAAAACTAAGATCATGGCATCCGGTCCCATCACTTCATGGCAAACAGATGGAGAAACAGTGGAAATAGTGGCTGACTTTATATTTTGGGGCTCCAAAATCATTGCAGATGGTGATTGCAGCCATGAAATTAAAAGACGCTTACTCCTTGGAAGAAAAGTGATGACCAACCCAGACAGCATATTAAAAAGCAGAGACATTACTTTGCCAACAAAGGTCCGTCTAGTCAAGGCTATGGTTTTTCCAGTAGTCATGTATGGATGTGAGAGTTGGACTATAAAGAAGGCTGAGCACAGAAGAATTGATGCTTTTGAACTGTGATGTTGGAGAAGACTCTTAAGAGTCCCTTGGATTGCAAGGAGATCCAACCAGTCCATCCTAAAGGAGATCTGTCCTGGGTGTTCATTGGAAGGACTGATGTTGAAGCTGAAACTCCAATATTTTGGCCACCTGATATGAAGAGCTGACTCACTGGAAAAGACCCTGATATTGGGAAAGATTGAAGGCAGGAGGAGAAGAGGACGACAGAGGATGAGATGATTAGACGGCATCACCGACTCAATGGATATGAGTTTGGGTAAACTCTGGAAATTGGTGATGAACAGGGAGGCCTGTCGTGCTGTGGTTCATGGGGTTGCAAAGAGTCGGACACGACTGAGCGACTGAACTGAACTGAACTGAACAAGTATAGATCTTCCTCTACATACTTTGGGCTTATGTCCCAACAAACCAATCATAAGTTGAAAATTCATTTAATATACCTAACTTATTGATGCCGGGAAAGATTGAGGGTAAAAGAAGAGGGTGGCAGAGGATGAGATGGTTAGATAGCATCACCGACTCAATGGATGTGAGTTTGAGCAAACTCCAGGAGATAGTGAAGGATAGGGGAGCCTGGTGTGCCACAGACCATGGTGTGGCAAAGAGTTGGACGTGACTTAGTGACTGAACAACAACAACAACACTGAACATCATGGTTTAGGCAAACCTACCTTAAACATGGTCAGAACACTTACATTAACCTACAGTTGGGCAAAAATGATCTAACACAAAGTCTGTTTTATATCAATATATCTCATGTAGTTCATTGAATACTGAAAGTTACAAACAGAACAGTTGTCTGGATACAGAATAATTCTAAGTGTATTGATTATTTACCCTCATGGTCACATGGCTGACTGGGAGCTGTGACTTGGTGCCACCATCCAGCATCACAAGAGTATGGTACCATATGTTCCTAGCCTAGGAAAAAAATCAAAATTCAAAACTTGAATTATGGTTTCTATTGAATATGTATTGCTTTACACCATCATAAGGTCGAAAATCACAAGTTAAATCACTGTAAGTCAGGGACTGTCTGTAAAGCATTTTAGCTATAAAGTTTAAAATAGGTTAAAAAAGTTAAAGTATGGGAAAATGATATACCATGGTAACACTAATCAAAAGAAATTTGGAACAGCAATATTAAATGATATTAAGCAAAAGTTAATATCGGAGGTAAAGGTCATTTCATAGTGATAAGTGGATCAGTTCATTAAGAGGACATGACAATGCTAAGCATTTATGCACCACATAACAGAACTTCAAAATACATGATGCAAAAGCCGACAGAACTACAGCTAGAAACAGAAAAGTTCAAAGTTACAGTAGAAAATTTCAACTCTCATGTTTCATTGATAGATAGAATAAGTAGGCAGAAAATCAGCAGCAAATATCTAGAAGATAAGTATAACAGCATTATCCAACTTGATCTAATTGTCACTTATAGAACATTCCATCCAACAACAGCAGAATACATACTCTTTTCAAGAGCATACAGTACATTTACCAAGCTAGATAATATTCTGGGCCACAAGTCTCAAAAATTCAAAATAATTAAGTCATACAAAGTATATTCTCTGACTAAAATGAATTTAAATTAGAAACCAATAACAGAAAAATCTCTGGAAATTTCCCAAATATCTGGAAACTAAATCACACACTTCTAAATAATCCACAAGGCAAAGAAGAAATAAAAATGTAGAGACTATTATGAAATGGATAAAAATGAAAACACAACATAAGATAATTTGTGAGATGCCACTAAATGTCTATAGTAGAAAAGAAGAAAGGTCTCAAATCAATGATTTTCAGCTTCCATAATAAAAATCTAGAGAAAGATGAACAAATGAAACCCAAAGTAAGGCAAAACCAATACAGTATTGTAAAGTAAGATTTAAAAAAAAAACTGAAAAAAACCCAAAGTAAGTAGACAAAAGCAGATAATAAAGATCAGAATAGAAATTGAGGAAATAGAAAAGAAATAAACAATAGAGAAGATAAATGAAACCAAAAGCTGATTCTTTGAGAAGATCCATAAAATGGTTCATCTCTAGCCAGACTGATCAGAAAAAGAAGAAAAAAGACACAAATTGCCCATATGAGGAATGACAGAGGTGATATAACTACTGATTCTACAGATATTAAAAGGATACTAAGGGAATATTATAAACAATAAATTTGACAACTTAGGTGAAATGGACAGGTCTCTTGGAAAACACAAAAGCTCACTCAAGAAGAAATGCGTACTGTGAATAGCCCTCCATTAGGGAAAGTGAATTTATAGTTAAACACATGCTACAAAGACATCTTCTTGGCCAAATGGCTTCACTAATGAATTCTATGGGGAGGGAAGTAGGAGGAGGATTCAGGATTGGGAACATGTGTACGCCCATGGGGGATTCATGTTGATGTATGGCAAAACCAATACAATATTATAAAGTAAGTAGCCTCCAATAAAAATAAATAAATAAATAAAAATTAAAAAAGCAAAACAGAAAAAAAAATTTAAAGAAGTAATACCAATTCTATACAAAGTCTTCCAGAAAGTTGAAAAGGAAAACATAGTTCCCCATTAATTCGATTTGTGTTTATTATCAGCATTACCATGATAACAAAATCAGAAAAAGACATAACAAGAAAACTACAGACCAATATCTCTCATAAATACAGATGTAAAACTTTAACAAATCAATGTAGCCAAATATATAAAAAGAATATAACCACATCAAGTGTGGTTTTTTTCCAGCAAGGCAAATTTGGTTTACCATTTGAAAATCAAGCAGTTGTAATTCACCATATTGATGAACAAAAAAACTCTAAGCATATGATTATTTCAATAGATGCAGAAAAAGAACTTGACAAAATCCAACATCTATTCCTAAGGAAAACTCTCAGCAAGCTAGAAATAGAAGGAAACTTCCTCAACTTGATGAAGGGTATTATGAAAAACCTACAGTTAACATAACATTTAATGGTCAACTACTGAATTCTTTCCCTCTAAGATCAGGAGCAAGACAAGGATGTCTGCCCTTATTCAACATTTTACTGGAAGTTCTAGCCAATGCAAATAGTTAAGAAAATGAAACAAAAAGCATCTAGATAAGAAAGGAAGATGTAAAACTTTATTTGCAGATAAATGATCATCTGTGTAGAAAATCTACTGAGATCTACAAGAAAGCTACTAGAACTATGAAGTGACATTAGTAAGGTTTCAGAATACTAGATCACTTTTTATTTCTATATACTAGCAACAAAAATAATTGGAAATTGAAGTTGTTGTTGTTTTTTTAAATTCTTGGCTGCAGGCCCACAGCATGTGGGACCAGGGATTGAACCCATTGGAAGGTGGAGTCTGAACCATTGGACTGCCAAGGAAGTTCCAGAAACTGAAGTTTTCAAACAATGCTGTTTACAATTCAATGGGGAAAAAATAGCCTTTTCAACAAATGTTGCTAGAACAAATGGATATCCACATGCAAAAGAATGAAGCTGGTCTCCTTCCTAACACCATACATAAAAGTTAACTCAAAATAATCCTAGGCCTAAATGTAAGAGAGGTGAAACTGTAAAATTCTTAGAAGAAAACAGCTGTAAATCTGTATGCCCTTGGATTAGGCAATTGTTTTTTAGATATGACACAAGCAAAAGCAACCAAACAAAATATAGACACATTGGGTTTAATCAACATTAAAAACTTTTGTGCATCAAAGGACACTATGAAGAAAGTGAAAAAGTACACAGAATGGGAGAAAATATTTGCAAATCATACATTTGATAAGGGTCTAGTATCCCACAATATAAAAGAATTCTTACAACTCAACGATAAAAAGATAAAACTCAAGTAAAAGGGACTTCGCTGATGGTACAGTGGTTGAGAATCTGCCATGCAATGCAGGTGGCCTGGGTTTGATCCCTGGTGGGAGAACAAAGATCCCACATGCCAAGGATCAACTAAACCCACATGTCACAGCTACTGAAGCCAGCAACCTCTGGAGCCTGAGAGACACAACTAGAGAGTCCGTGCGTGGCCACGAAAGGATCTCACATGATGCAACGAAGATCCTGTATGCTACAACTGAGACCCGATGCAGCCAAATAGAATAATAAATAAATACATGAAAAAACAGTGGCAAAAGATCTGAACAGACACTTCTCCGAAGAAATCTCTAAATGGTTACACATGAAACATCATTCAGTTCAGTTCAGTTCAGTCACTCAGTTGTGTCCGACTCTTTGCAACCCCATGAATCACAGCATGCCAGGCCTCCCTGTCCATCACCAACTCCCAGAGTTCACCCAAACTCATGTGCATCGAGTCAGTGATGCCATCCAGCCATCTCATCCTCTGTCATCCCCTTCTCCTCCTGCCCCCAATCCTTTCCAGCATCAGTGTCTTTCCCAATGAGTCAAATCTTTGCATGAGGTGGCCAAAGTATTGGAGTTTCAGCCTCAGCATCAGTCCTTCCAATGAATACCCAGGACTGATCTCCTTTAGGATGGACTGGTTGGATCGCCTTGCAGTCCAAGGAATTCGAAAGAGTCTTTTCCAACACCACAGTTCAAAAGCATCAATTCTTTGGTGCTCAGCTTTCTTCACAGTCCAACTCTCACATCCACACATGACCACTGGAAAACCATAGCCTTGACCAGATGGACCTTGGTTGGCAAAGGTCTCTGCTTTTGAATATGCTACCTAGTCATTGAAGTGAAGTGAAGTCGCTCAGTCGTGTCCGACTCTTTGCGACCCCATGGACTATAGCCTACCAGGCTCCTCCCTCCATGGGATTCTCCAGGCAAGAGTACTGGAGTGGATTGCCATTTCCTTCTCCAGGGGATCTTCCCAACCCAGGGATCGAACTCTGGTCTCCTGCATTCCAGGCAAACACTTTAACCTCTGAGCCACCAGGGAAGTCCTGTGTCATTAGGGACATGCAAATCAAGATCACAGTGAGATACCATCTCACATGCATTAGGATAGTTATAATAAAAGCAAGAGTGGAAAATATGTGTTGGGGGAGAATGTGGAGAAATTGGAACCCTTATACATTGCTGGTGGGAATGTAAAATTGTGCAACTGCTATGGAAAATGCTTTGGCAGTTTCTCACAAAGTTAATCATAGAGTTCCTATAGTAGAAGTAATGTTAGTTGCTCAGTCATGTCTGACTCTTTGCAACCCTATGGACTATAGCCTGCCAGGCTCCTCTGTCCATGGAATTCTCCAGGCAAGAATACTGGAGTGGGTTGTCATTTCCTCCTCCAGGGGAACTTTCCAACTCAGGGATCGAACCTGGGTTTCCTGCATTGCAGGCAGATTCTTTACTATCTGAGTCGCCAGGGAAGCCCTATATAGAGTTCTTACATGACCCAACAATTCCACTCCAACGTATATACAGCCACGGGAGACCTGAAAGCATGTCCACACGGAAACTTGTACACAAACATTTATACCATCATTATTCATAGTAGTCCAAAAATGATAACAACTACAAATGTTCATTAACTGATGAAAGGATAAATAATAGTGGTATGTCCATACAGTGGAATATTGTTCAGTCATAAAAAGGAATGATGTACTGAAACAAGCTACCACATGGATGAAACTTGAAAATATGATGCTTAATGAAAGAAGCCATTCATAAAAGGCCACATGGTATATGATTCCATTTATATGAAATATATGGAAGAGGTACCTTACCTGTCTCCTGAGAAACCTTATGCAGATTAAGAAGCAATAATTAGAACCAGACACAGAACAACAGACTGGCTCAAACTTAGGAAAGAAGTATGTAAAGGCTGTATATTGTCACCCTGCTTATTTAACTTCTATGCAGAGTAGATCATGCAAAATGCCAGGTTGGATGAATCCCAAGCTGGAATTGAGATTGATGGCAGAAATATCAATACCACTCTAATGGCAGAAGGTGAAGAGAAATTAAAGAGCTTCCTGATGAGGGTGAAAGAGGAGAGTGAAAAACCTGGCTTAAGACTCAACATTCAAAAGACTAAGATCAGGGCATCCAGTCTCATCACTTCATGGCAAACAGAAGGGGAAAAAGTGAAAGCAGTGACAGATTTTATTTTCTTGGGCTCCAAAGTCACTGTGACTGCAGCTGTGAAATTAAAAGACAATTGCTCCTTGGAAGGAAAGCTATGAAAAACCTAGCCAGTGTATTAAAAAAGCAGAGACATCACTTTGCCAACAAAGGTCCATCTAGTCAAAGCTATGGGTTTTCTAGTAGTCTTGTATGGATATGAGAGTTGTACCATAAGGATGGCTGAATGCCAAAGAATCGATGCTTTTGAACTGTGGTGCTGGAGAAGAGTTTTGAGAGTCCTTTGGACTGAGAAGTGACGCTGCTCAGTTGTGCATCTCTTTGCGATCCCATGGACTTGTAGCTTACTAGGCTCCTCTGTCGGTGGAATTTTCCAGGTAAGAGTGCTGGAGTGGGTTACCATTTCCTTCTCCAGGGGATCTTCCTGGCCTGGGGATCGAACCCAGGTCTCCCGCATTGCAGGCAGATGCTTTACCCTCTGAGCTACCAGGGAAGCCCCAGTGAAAGCTGCTCAGTTCTGGCTGACTCTTTGCAATCCCATGGACCGTATAGTTCTCCAGGCCAGAATACTGGAGTGGGTAATTTTTTCTCTTCTCTAGAAGATCCTCCCAACCCAGGAAGACTTTTGAGAGTCCTTTGTACTGCAAGGAGATCAAAGAAGGCAATCCTTTAGGAAGTCAACCCTGAATTGAAAGGCCTGATGCTGAAGCTCCAAGACTTTGACCACCTGATGTGAAGGACCGACTCATTGGAAAAGACCCTGATGCTGGGAAAGATTGAAGGCAGGAAAAGAAGGGAGTGACAGAGGATGAGATGGTTGGATGGCATCACCAATTCAATGGACATGAGTTTGAGCAAATTCTGGAAGATAGTGAAGGACAGGGAAGCCTGTGTGGCTGCAGTCCATGGGGTCACAAAGAGTTGGACATGACTTAGCAAGTGAACGACAACAACATGGAAGAAGCAAATCCATAGAGATATAAGTACAATAGATTAGTGGTTACTAGGGGATGGAGGCAGGGGTGAACTGAATGCTTATAGATACAGAATTTCTTTTTAGGGTGATGGAAATATTCTGGAATTAGATAGTGGTGATGGTTACACAACTTAGTGAATATACTAACAACCACTGAGTTGCACACTATAAAATGGTGAATTTTATGTGAATTATATGCCAGTTTAAATTTTTTAATTTAAAAAATTTATTATTTTTTGATTGTGCAGTTGGGGATCTTAGTTCCCTGACCATGTATTGAACCTGCGCCTGGGCAGTGAAAGTCCCTCTGGACCTCCAGGGAATTCCTTATCCCAATATTTTAAATGGGATAGATTTCAATCGATATTTTTCAAAGGAAGATGTATAAAAGGCCAATAAGCACATTAAAAGATGCTCAATATCAGTGGTCATTCAGTTCAGTTCAGTTCAGTCACTCAGTTGTGTCCGACTCTTTGCGACCCCATGAATTGCAGCATGCCAGGCCTCCCTGTCCATCACCAACTCCTGGAGTTCACTCAGACTCACGTCCATCGAGTCGGTGATGCCATCCAGCCATCTCATCCTCTGTCGTCCCCTTCTCCCCCTGCCCCCAATCCCTCCCAGCATCAGGGTCTTTTCCAATGAGTCAACTCTTCCCATGAGGTGGCCAAAGTATTAGAGTTTCAGCTTTAGCATCAGTCCTTCCAACGAACACCCAGGACCGACTTCCTTTAGAATGGACTTGTTGGATCTCCTTGCAGTCCAAGGGACTCTCAAGAGTCTTCTCCAACACCACAGTTCAAAAGCATCAATTCTTCGGCACTCAGCTTTCTTCACAGTCTAACTCTCACATCCATACATGACTACTGGAAAAACCATAGCCTTAACTAGACAGACCTTTGTTGGCAAAGTAATGCCTCTGCTTTTTAATATGCTATCTAGGTTGGTCATAACTTTCCTTCCAAGGAGTAAGCCTCTTTTAATTTCATGGCTGCAATTACCATCTGCAGTGATTTTGGAGCCCCCCCAAAATAAAGTCTGACCCTGTTTCCACTGTTTCCGAATCTATTTCCCGTGAAGTGATGGGACCAGATGCCATGATCTTCGTTTTCTGAATGTTGAGCTTTAAGCCAACTTTTTCACTATCCTCTTTCACTTTCATCAGTGGTCATTAGGAAAATCAAATCAAAACCACAGTGAGATATCAGTTTACATTGCAGGATGGCTCGAATAAAAAAAAAAAAGTAGAACAATAAGATAGTAAGATGAGTAAAAATAGGAACCTCATGCCTTGTTGGTGGGATTGTAAAATGGGACAGCTGCATTGGAAAATAGTTTGGTAGTTCCTCAAAAGGTTAAATATAGTTACCATATGAAGGTAAAAGCTCATAGGCACATACCTAAGAGAGCTGAAGATACACATATATACAAAAATTGGTACATGAATGTTCATAGAAGCATTTATCACAACAGTCAAAAATCAGAAACAACTTACTGATGCATATGACACTATTAATACAGACAACATAAAGGAATCTCAAAATAATTCTGCCGAGGGAAAGAAACCAGCTCAAAAAATGCATAGTGTGCTATTCCATTTATATAAAATTCTGGAAAATGCTAACTATATAGTAACAGAAAGAAGATCAGTGGTTGCCTGGGGACGGGGGACTGCAGAGGGGATGAAGTGAAGGATTACAACGGGGCAGAAGGCAACTTTAGGGAGTGATGGAAATGTGATGGTGGTGATGGCTTCATGGAGATATGCATATGTCAAAACTTAGCAAATTGTACACATTTTGTACAGCAGGCAAATGTGAAGGTTACTGTATGTTGATTATTTCTCAAGTAAAACTATAATACAAAATTTTAAAAGGAGCAGGTTTGTTTATTTTTTTTTTATTTGACCACGCTGGGTCTTAGTTGCGGCAGGCGAGATCTTTGATCTTCCTTGTGGGATTTTTAGTTGCGGCCTGTGGGATCTAGTCCCCTGACCAGAGATTGAACCCAGGCCCCCTGCATTGGGAGCTTGGAGTCTTAGCCACGGGACCACCAGGGAAGTCCCAGAAGCAGGTTTTTGAGCAGATGAGCTGCCAGGTCCTTTCCAGCTCTGATTCTGTGATAGCTATTAGAGGGGATTATCCCAAAGCCTTGCACGGAAATGGTGCTTTGTAATAGGATGCCCAAATAATTGAGATTAAACAAGATTTTGTTTGAATTATTCAGAAACAGGCCTTGTTCTTTACTTTCTGGACTGTGTAGACAGAGCTCCAAAGCCCAGTTGAATGACGGAGTAGGGAAGCACACCCTCCAGGCAGTGGGAAAACGTTCAGGTCAGAGGAGGAAACTGGGGAAACGACAGCCTAATGAGCTCTGCTCTTTCCAACTTCTTTAAGTCTATGATTCAGAGGATCGGCTCGTCATGGACATTCCAGACGAGTGAGGCATCTCAGAACCATGAATGCATAGACATCCCAGGGGAAAAAACAATGGAAGACAAGGTGGAAATGAGAAATGGCCTTTTTAGGTCTCTTGACCCAAATGCAGGGAGCTGAGAGGATATGGAGGAAGAGGTGGAAGTGTCCCTTCCCTGCAGGAAAGGAGATTATGACTTGACAGGGTCTGGGGAAATCAAATGCAAGACACTGAAGAACTGGAATGTCAGGCCTCCAGGGATGCCTTCTAGATGGACGTGCCAGAGGAGCAGGAGGAAGGAGGTGATCCCCTCCCCGCCTGTTGGCAGTGAAAGCCAAGAAGGCAAGGAAGGGAAAGAATGAAAAGCCCAGAGGCACGCTTCAAAGTCATTTGTCAGCTGGGCAGCGCCTGAAGCCAGTGCCAAGGTTGATGGATCACCTCGTGGAAAGCACAAGCGGAGATGGACCCAGCCTGGGAGGCTGTCACCCTCCCCTCAGCCCGCACCTGGAGCAGATGCTTTAAAGAAGACGATTAAAACCCTTGATGCCCAGAGTGACTCAGGGCAATCTTTACACCTGAGGAGAGTGGCATTTTCTTTTGATCCCAGAGGATGATAAGTTAGGAGCTGCAAGTCTGAAGCAGGGGAATGGAGTGTCCATGTAATCTTATCCTACCCAGCAGAGCTCCTACAGAAACTCTTATTCTAAAGGGTCCTTTCTTGCTTCCACCCTCGAATCTCCTGCTGCCCCAGACCCTGGGCAGGGTGCCTCCCTGGCTCCCAAAGGGCTGATTAAATGAGTAAGGCATCTCATGGTTTATAAAGCCCCTTTCCCTCCATGATCTCATTTTTCTCATTATTCAACCCTGTAAGATAGGCATTGTTTCTCTCAAATCTAGCAGAGGAACACGAGCAATGAGAACACAGATGTTTGGATGAATTAATTAATTCATATATTCATTCAAATAATGACTGAACACCTACTATGTGTTGGACACCAGTTAGGTTCTGAGGACAGTGATGAAACCAGACAGCCACAGGCCCTCATGGAGCTCAATCAGTTGGGGTTGGTGGGGAAGGTAGGTGAGGAGAGTTATTGATACAATGCAAATCTAATTGCAAACTATGAGAGATATGATGATTTCTCAGCTGGTCTGGGGGCCAAGGCAAGCATCACTTAAGGAAGTGGTATTTGACCTTAGAGCTGAGCTGATGCATGATGGGTGTTAGCCAGGAGAAGATGGGGTGGAGTAGAGAGTTCTCCAAGAGGAAAGGACATGACACTGCAGATAGAAAGAGGGAGAGAGGCAAGACAGGTGGCTGGCAACTTGCAGGCCATGGCCAAGAGTTGGGTCTCAACCCTCAGAGCCACTGGGAACCATGGAAGACTGGCAAACTGAGCAGGCCAGCCTAACTATTCTGGTTGCTTTGGAGAATGGTGTGCAAGGACTGATGGGGCTTAAATGAGGATGGGGCACAGAAACGTAGAGAAGTATACAGATTTGAGAGAGATTTGGAAGCAACATGGACAGAAAGTTCATGCTTTTACGATTCCAGCATGCTGGGGATGCGAGCAGAGGTAGTGGGTGCAGTAGGTTGAATGGGAGTGCACAAAAGATATGTCCATGTCTAAACCCCTAGAAACTGTGAATGTAACCTTATTTGGAAAAAGGTCTTTGCAGATGTAACTAAGTTATGGATTCCAAGAGGAGGTCAGCCTGCATCATGCGGGTGGGCATTAAATCCAATGGTAAATGAGAGAAGCAGGGACTTCCCTGCTGGTCCAGTGGCTAAGACTCTGAGCTCCCAATGCAGGGGACCTGGGTTCCATCCCTGGTCAGGGAACTAGATCCCACATGCCACAGCTAAAAATCCCATGTGCCAAAACGAAGACTGAGGATCCTGCATGCTGCAGCTAAGACCTGGAGCAGTCAAATACATAAATATTTTAGAAAAGAGAGAGGCAGACGGAGGTCACACAGACAGAGAGAAGGCCATGTGAAGATGTTGCAGCCCCAAACCAAGGGATGCCTGGAGTCATCACAAGTTCAAAGAAGCAAGGAAGGATTCTCACCTAGAACCTTCTTGATTTCAGACTTCTAGCCTCCAGAGCTGGAATAGAATAAGTTTCTGCTGTTTTAAGCCACCTAGTTTGTGGTAATTTGTTACAGCCACCTTCAGAAAGTAATATGTGAGATTTTGCTGTAAAATGGCTACGTTTCTTTTTCTTTTTTCCCCCTCAAATGTTACCTTTTTAAAGTTAATACATTACTGGGCTCTCTCTTTCTGTGTTCCAGAAATGTATGGAAGACGAAGAAGTGAGACATCAAGAAGCTCTCAGTCTGTGACCTGGGTTAAGACCAAAGCTGTGACAATGCCATCTCTGATCACCGTAGGGGTAGAAACTCACATCTGGGATGGAGCAAAGCTGACCGAGATGATCTCGCTAGCTTAACCTCATTATCTCAGAGCTCTAAGCACACAGCCAAACTGGTCACAGACTTAACACCTAGTCCCCATCCATCTTTGCTCTCTCAGCACACAAAGGTACCAGATTTGAGGTGGTATAATACCCCACCTTATGTAAGTCTGGTTAAGATTAGCCAGCAAAGCAAGAAGAAGAAAGGTTCACTGGCCCACTGGACCTTGGAGATAAACCTGCTCATTTGGGCGTGGCCATCCTAGTTCACAGGGCCTTGCTGCTTGAGGAAGGAATTCATAGCCCCCCTCACCACCACACCGGGGGACCAGTGTATTTATAGACCTTGGAGGAGAGGAAGGATGGAGGCTCCTGGGAGACGTCATAGAGGATGTGCAGAGGAAATGAAACTGCTCTGAAAGACCAACGGGAGGAACGGGGACCTGTGTGGGTCTGGGCGAGGCTGAAGGATCAGAAGGAATGGGCAGGATGCAGGAAAAAGGGGCAACTCTGGGGGCTAGGGTGGCAGTGGGGGTGGAAGAACAGTTCCTTACCTTTTTGGAGGCTCCCTCTTAGGACTGGATCCCGCTAGTGAGAAGTCAGTCTGTTGAAAATATTTGATATATTGCCAGTGATCTGAATTCCATTGCCATAATACCTTTCAGGAATGTAGCTGTGTAATGTGAGGCGTATCTGTGAGGGAACCCCTGATCTCTTAAATATATAAGAGAAACTGGGAATGTATGTTGTTTGCAAAGAAGTTGGAAGAAATGTAAACGTTGAATAAACATTTCTGGGACATTTGGAACCTATTTGCAAGTGGCAGAAACATACCCTGTGAAAGGATTTAGCATGCAAGGGGACTGAGTTATGGAATTAAAGCCAGGGATGTGAATAGAGGTAGTGTGGTTATGCTGCAAAATGGCTACTTCTCTAATTTTTGCAAAAGTGATAACTTATAATGTTTAGTATTTGACGCTGCATGCTTGGGGCAAGGGCAAGTGTGAGAGGCAAGACCTTAATCTGTTGCCAGGGTTAGGATCCAGTTGATGATAAAGACTGGGAGGGTCCAAAGCAAGGGGAGAATCATACAGCTAGCTGAAGAAGAAATCCTGGCAATGTCCCAAAATCCCAACAACCGACTTTCCCCCCCCCAATTGGTCATTAGGATCTTTTGATTTATAGAGTAAGTTTCAGCCTAGTTTCCATGTAATTAACATCATGGTTTCACACTCAAAGTGGGAAAGTTAATCCCTGAAGATATATTAAGTTTCTACTGTATGGCAAACATTGTGTTGGTTGCTCTGGGGCATATAGATGAGTTAGAAAGCTCAATTCTAGCCAACAGAATCAGAAAGACAAATACTTAGTAATGAGACAGTGAAAATTCATGTTCTCTGCTGGTGCTGAGCCAAGCAAAGATCATTTGTCAAGGAGCTAGTTAGTGAGGCATCAACCAGCAACCTTTTCTGCTGTTTTTCAAGTTCCTGTTAAGTAGCTACAGAGACAGCGGAAGCTTTGAGGCTCTTCTTAAAGACTTTTCACCAAGGTTGCTGCTACTGAACTTCTCTGATCATTAATTTAGCTTATGTCTTAGGAAACAAATTGGATGAGTGATATTGGGAAGGTTCATTATTATGATGTGCTCCAGAAGGCCTGACTGTGAATGAGAGTCGGTGACTAACCACAGCCGTTCTGAGTGGCTTCACAGTCAGCCGGGGCACTGCTCAGCCAGTGAGTGAGTGACAGCTGTATGCAGGGAAGGCACCGAGGGAAAAGCAAGAGACACGAGTTAATCACATCTAGGTCTCTGTCCCGACTTTGCCGCTGGCTTTCTGTGTAACCTTGGGCAAGTCACTATTCCTTTCTGGACCTCAGTTTCTCTATCTGCATAATGAGGGGGTTGGGATTCTTTCGGTTAGGGAGTGTTCTCTGAGTACTGGCTAGGCTTATCACTCTCCAGATGTGCACTTCTCACTCCACTTTTTATATTACTCCTATTAAAATAGCCACCACCTATTAGGGGTGGGGGGAGTTCACATCTTTGTGTTATTTCTGCTAACTCTTGCTGTTGACCCATCTCAGAACCTGTTGGACAGGCTGTAATGATTTTGCCCAAATAAGGATACCTGATATTTATCATAAACCCAGATTGATTATTAACATGACTGTACTTCCTGGAGAATCCCATGGACAGAGGAGCCTACAGATGGGCTACAGTCCATGGGGTTGCAAACAGTCAGACACAACTGAGTGACTAACACACGTTCAATGAATATTTATTATTTGCTTTGGGCATTAGCACTGCTGGTAAGAACACAAAAATGAGTAAGGCATAGCCTTACTATCTCTTACTGTTGTTAAGATATACACAAATACCTCTGAGAATATATAAAATTTATATAATGCTTCCCTTACTAGAAGAGTCAAGCAGTGTACCAAGTACTTCCTAGGTATTGTTGGGTTTAATCCTTTCAATTTTCCAGGGAGCTAAGCCCCCCCTTTTTTTCAGATGAGGAACCTAAAATTCAGAAATAATTTGCTCTAAGTTACCTATTTAGGGACAGTGGTGTTATTTCAGAACCCAGAAGCTTAACCACTATGCTTCACTGCTTCCTAATTTGATTCAAGACAGTACAAGTGCAGTGTTAGAAGTGCGAATAGGGCTTCTCGGTGGTTCAGGAGTTAAGAATCCACCTGCCAATGCAGGGGACACGGGTTTGACCTCTGGTCTGGGAAGATCCTATATGCCATGGAACAACCAAGCCCATGTGCCACAACTACTGAGCCTGCGTGCCTAGAGCCCATGCTCTCTGTAACGAGAAGAGCCTGCACACTGCAATGAAGAGCAGCCCCTGCTCACCACAGCTATAGAAAGCCCATACGCAGCAACCAACAGCCAATGTGGCCATAAATAAGTTAATCTTAAAAAAAGAAGTGCAAATAAAGTGATATACTAGGCTCAGAGAAGTGAGAATTTGCTTCTCAAAGTTCAGTGAGGGAAGTGTGTGGTCTTCCAGGTTAAGCAGACCTGGGAAAATTTCTTAACTTCTGTTAGCCTCCGTTGCCTCATCTGTAAAACGGGAATGGTGAGAAGTAGGACAACTTCATGGGCATGAGGATTAAATGAGTTAACATATGTGAAGTGCTTCACATGCAGCAGATGCTCAATAAATTTTAGCTACATCCTCCTCCTCCTCTGTGGGGACAGTAAGAGAGGAATGGGCTACAACAGGAATGCACTCTGAGGTTTCAGCATATGAACCTATGAGTTGAAACTTGGGTTGTTACAAAAACACTACTTTGAAGAATTACATGCACCCCCCTACTGTTCACAGCAGTGTTATTTACAAATGCCAAGATGGAAGTAACCTGTGTCCATCAACAGATGAATGGATAAAGCTGTGGTATATATTCAATGGAATATTATTTAGCCATAAAAGGAGTGAAATCTTGCCATTTGCAACAACATGGATGAAGCTGGAGGGTTTTACACTTAGTGAAATAAGTCAGACAAAGAAAGACAAACGGTGTATGATATCACTTATATGTGGAATCTAAAAATAAAACAAACTAGTGAATATAACAAAACAGAAACAGACTCACAGATACAGAGAACAAACTAGTGGCTACAATTGGGGAGATTAGGGGGGAGTGGCAAGGTGAGAGTAGGGGATGAAGAGGCACCAACTACTGAGTACATAATAAATCGAATACAAGGATATATTATATTGTACAGCACAGGGGATATGGCCAATATTTTATAACTTTAAATGGAGTATAGGCTTCCCTGGTGGCTCAGATGGTAAAGCGTCTGCCTGCAATGCAGGAGACCCGGGTTTGATCCCCAGGGTGGGAAGATCTTCTGGAGAAGGAAATGGCAACCCACTCCAGTACTATTGCCTGGAAAACTCCATGGACGGAGGAGCCTGGTAGGCTGCAGTCCATGGGTTGCAGAGTCGGACACGACTGAGCAAATTCACTTTCACTTTCATAGTCTATAAGAATGTTGAATCACTATGTTGTACACCTGAAACTAATATAATATTGTAAATTAACTCTACCCCAACAAAAAAAATTTTTTTTTAAAAGAAGGTTGGGTTGTAAGTTGTCAGAGGGGAATCCCTTTTTGAGTTGACTCTGAAGCAAGGTGAGCTCTATATGGTGGTGGTTTAGTTGCCAAGTCGTGTCCAACTCTTGCATCCCCATGGACTGTAGCCTGCCAGGTTCTTCTGTCCATGGGATTCTCCAGGAAAGAATACTGGGGTGGGTTGCCATTTCTTTCTCCAGGGGATCTTCCTGACCCAGGAATTGAACCCGGTCTCCTGCATTGCAGGCAGACTCTTTACCAACTGAGCTACGAGGGAAGCTGGAGCTCTATATAAAGCAGTCAAATGAAACAACTAAGCCTATATGCCACTATTGAGCCTGCGTGCCTAGAGCCCACACTCTGCAACGAGAGAAGCCCTGCACACCGCAATGAAGTACAGTGTCTTTTTTGAGCCAAAGTCACGAGAATACCTCTTTGCTTGAAAGGGTGGAGCTTGATACTACTCTGGGGAATAGGACATACTTCATCGGACTACTATCATAATACCATACCTGGGAGGCAAACCTCAAATTCTTGTCATGCATTAACTTCCTGGATCAAGTGTATTCATCAGATTAACTCCAGTAGAGATGGGTGCTTTGGGGGAATAAGATAGTGAACAGTTCTGATGTCTACTAAGAAGAGAGGTATGGATGGAACAGGGCAAAGATAGAGCTGTTCTTTCCTGATCAGTTCCAAGAGATCAGAGGCCAGAGCCCAAAGGTAGGTGGGTGGGTGGGTGGGATCTTATCAGTAAAAGGAGAAAACTAACATTGACTGAGCAACTACTGTGGCTGGGGCCTGTGCTAAGTACTTTACAGGCATTATTTTGTTTAATCTCCCAACATAACTAGGTAGGTACTATTATTACCCCCATTTACTAACTGAAGACATTTAGGCTCAGAGAGGTTAAAAAACTTGCCCAAAGTCACACAACTAAGGGTTGAGGCTGAGCATCAGGATTTGAACTCAGGTATTTGAAATTCCAGAAACTGAGTTCTTTCTGATACACCACACTGCTCACTGCAACCTAGAGGACAGGGAGTCAACCAAGCAGCAGAGGCTGGCAGTGAAGGAATACAGAGGTCACCAAGCAGAATGGAATAGCTTGTGCACAGCGCCCATGAGGGCAACAAGTCACAGGCTGGCTTCACAGGGGTCCGATATCTCATCTCAGTCTCCAACAGTACAGTGGATCTACCCTGGTCCTCAGAATTGCCTCTGAACTTGATTGGAAACCGACTCTTGCCCCTCCTTACAGGCTCCAATTGCAAGAATGCTGCTGCCTCAGGGCAGGAAGGTGGGGACAGCAGCTTGCACCTCCTCCCCATCCTTGGAGAAAAGAAAGAAAGAAAGTGAAGTAGCTCAGTGACTCTTTGCGACCCCATGGACTGTAGCCTACCAGGCTCCTCCATCCATGGGATTTTCCAGGCAAGAGTACTGGAGTGGGTTGCCATTTCCTTCTCCAGGAGATCTTTCCGACCCAGGGATTGAACCCAGATCTCCTGCATTGTAGGCAGACGCTTTACTGTCTGAGCCACCAGGGAAGATAGCAAAGACCTTTAAACATTTATTCTGCTAATATGAACTCAGCAATGTCCTCTTCCGAACAAAAGACAGCACATAGTTCTACCAACAGTCAGTTATTTCTTCAGCAAGTTGCCTCCAATGCCAACTTTTTGCCACACACTGCGTGAGTTGCTATCATTCTGATGACCTTCAATGGGTGGAGACAAGTATGCAAACTAGTTATTTGAATAAGCTACTGAGATATACAGGAACCCACAAGGGTTTCAGGATGACTAAGCTGAGTTATATCCCTTACCTCACAGGCCTTGGTTCTGAAAGGGGTATCCTGGTGGTGGACCCTCTCCACAGGCCCACAGAACATGGCATGCAGATACAAAAGTGCAGGCCGAAATAACTGCCAATGAAAGTTATAACCATAGCTGTTAAGAAGAAGATAAAGTTACCATTGGCAAGAGTGGACTGAGAAAGGGAAAAGATGAGATCTAGAAGACTAAGAAAGGAAAAAGATGTGATCTTGGATCCAGGATTGGAAAAATGGATGCAGTTCAGTGAAGTGGAGAGAAGAATTAGATTAAAACATAACTCTCCCACATGGTCAGCTCTTTAAATCTTGCTTTCAATGCATGTCTTGGGAATTCCCTGGTGCTCCAGTGGTTAGGACTCCAAGCTTTCACTGCTGATGGTCTGAGATCAATCCCTAGTCAGGAAACTGAAATCCCACAAGCTGCACAGTGCAGCTTCTATTTACTGAGAGTTGTTTGTCTTAAATTTGTATTTGGCTTTGCTTTTGTATGTTGTTCCCTTGAGCATTTTGAAGACAAAGTAAGGTGGGGAAAAGGATTATAGAAGAAAGAATGAGGGACTTCCCTGGTGGTCCAGTGGCTGGGACTCCATGCTCCCAACACTGGGGGCCCAGGTCCGATCCCCAGGCAGGGAAGTAGATCCCACATACCTCAGTTAACACTCAGCACAGCCAAATGAAGAAAGAAAGAAGAAAGAATGACTGAGCTACTCTAGCCCAACATTGTCAAATAGAACTTTCTGCAATGGTTGAAAGGTTCTATTCTGTGCCGTTCAATTCAGTAGCCTCTAGTCATAGATGGATACTGAGCAATTGACATGTGGCCAGTGCAACCGGGGAAATGAATTTTTCATTTTAATTTAAATGTCACTGGGGCCAATTGCATTAGACAGAGCAGCTCTTAGTTCAGTTCAGTCGCTCAGTCATGTCCTTAGAGAGAGCAGCTCTTAGTTCAGTTCAGTCGCTCAGTCATGTCCAACTCTTTGAGACCCCATGAATCACAGCACGCCAGGCCTCCCTGTCCATCACCAACTCCCGGAGTTCACTCAGACTCATGTCCATTGAGTCAGTGATGCCATCCAGCCATCTCATCCTCTGTCGTCCCCTTCTCCTCCTGCCCCCAATCCCTCCCAGCATCAGAGTCTTTTCCAATGAGTCCACTCTTCGCATGAGGTGGCCAAAGTATTTAAGTTTCAGCTTTAGCATCATTCCTTCCAAAGAATACCCAGGGCTGATCTCCTTTAGAATGGACTAGTTGGATCTCCTTGCAGTCCAAGGGACTCTTAAGAGTCTTTTCCAACAGTTCAAAAGCATCAATCCTTCGGCGCTCAGCCTTCTTCACAGTCCAACTCTCACATCCATACATGACCACAGGAAAACTATAGCCTTGACTAGACGGACCTTAGTCAGCAAAGTAATGTCTCTGCTTTTTAATATGCTATCTAGGTTGGTCATAACTTTTCTTCTGAGGAGTAAGCGTCTTTTAATTTCATGGCTGCAGTCACCATCTGCTGTGATTTTGGAGCCCAAGAAAATAAAGTCTGACACTGTTTCCACTGTTTCCCCATCTATTTCCCATGAAGTGATGGGACTGGATGCGATGATCTTCGTTTTCTGAATGCTGAGCTTTAAGCCAACTTTTTCACTCTCCTCTTTCACTTTCATCAAGAGGCTCTTTAGTTCCTCTTCACTTTCTGCCATAAAGGTGGTGTCATCTGCATATCTGAAGTTATTGATAGTTCTCCCAGCAATCTTGATTCCAGCTTGTGCTTCTTCCAGTCCAGCGTTTCTCATGATGTACTCTGCATGTAAGTTAAATAAGCAGGGTGACAATATACAGCCTTGATGTACTCCTTTTCCTATTTGGAACCAGTCTGTTGTTCCATGTCCAGTTCTAACTGTTGCTTCCTGACCTGCATACAGATTTCTCAAGAGGCAGATCAGGTGGTCTGGTATTCCCATCTCTCTCAGAATTTTCCACAGTTTATTGTGATCCACACAGTCAAAGGCTTTGGCATAGTCAATAAAGCAGAAATAGATGTTTTTCTGTAACTCTCTTGCTTTTTCGATGATCCAGCAGATGTTGGCAATTTGATCTCTGGTTCCTCTGCCTTTTCTAAAACCAGCTAGAACATCTGGAAGTTCACAGTTCACGTATTGCTGAAGCCTGGTTGGGAGAATTTTGAGCATTACTTTACTAGCATGTGAGATGAGTGCAATTGTGTGGTAGTTTGAGCATTCTTTGGCATTGCCTTTCTTTAGGATTGGAATGAAAACTGACCTTTTCCAGTGCTGTGGCCACTGCTGAGTTTTCCAAATGTGCTGGCATATTGAGTGCAGCACTTTCACAAAATCATCTTTCAGGATTTGAAATAGCTCACCTGGAATTCCATCACCTCCACTAGCTTTGTTCATAGTGATGCTTTCTAAGGCCCACTTGACTTCACATTCCAGGATGTCTGGCTCTAGATGAGTGATCACACCATCGTGATTATCTGGGTCATGAAGATTTTTTTTGTACAGTTCTTCTGTGTATTCTTGCCACCTCTTCTTAATATCTTCTGCTTCTGTTAGGTCCGTACCATTTCTGTCCTTTATTGAGCCCATCTTTGCATGAAATGTTCCCTTGGTATCTCTAATTTTCTTGAAGAGATCTCTAGTCTTTCCCATTCTGTTCTTTTCCTCTATTTCTTTGCATTGATCGCTGAAGAAGGCTTTCTTATCTCTTCTTGCTATTCTTTGGAACTCTGCATTCAGATGCTTATATCTTTCCTTTTCTCCTTTGCTTTTTGCCTCTCTCCTTTTCACAGCTATTTATAAGGCCTCCCCAGACAGCCATTTTGCTTTTTTGCATTTCTTTTCCATGGGGATGGCCTTGATCCCTGTCTCTTGTACAATGTAACGAACCTCATTCCATAGTTCATCAGGCACTCTATCTATCAGATCTCGGCCCTTAAATCTATTTCTCACTTCCACTGTATAATCATAAGGGATTTGATTTAGGTCATACCTGAATGGTCTAGCCGTTTTCCCTACTTTCTTCAATTTGAGTCTGCATTTGGTAATAAGGAGTTCATGATCTGAGCCACAGTCACCTCCTGGTCTTGTTTTTGTTGACTGCATAGAGCTTCTCCATCTTTGGCTGCAAAGAATAGAATCAATCTGATTTTGGTGTTGACCATCTGGTGATGTCCATGTGTAGAGTCTTCTCTTGTGCTGTTGGAAGAGGTTGTTTGCTACGACCAGTGCGTTTTCTTGGCAAAACTCTATTAGTCTTTGCCCTGCTTCATTTCGCATTCCAAGGCCAAATTTGCCTGTTACTCCAGGTGTTTCTTGACTTCCTACTTTTGCATTCCAGTCCCCTATAATGAAAAGGACATCTTTTTTGGGTGTTAGTTCTAAAAGGTCTTGTAGGCCTTCATAGAATCGTTCAACTTCAGCTTCTTCAGCGTTACTGGTTGGGGCATAGACTTGGATTACTGTGATATTGAATGGTTTGCCTTGGAAACGAACAGAGATCATTCTGTCGTTTTGAGACTGCATCCAAGTACTGCAGCTCTTAACCACTTAGCAAATAGCCCATCCACACCCTGGTTAAGGAGCAATTAAATATGAACACTTCCATGAACGGACTTATGGGGGCGCTCATTCGCAAATGCCTGGGCTAGTTCCATCAGCGGTTAGAGGATCACGGTTCCTAAGAAGCATCCCGCAAGGGTTGATTTCCGACTTGCATGGTACCTTCAGGTACATTATCTCATTCAATCCCTTAACAACCCTGAAGGGGGTAGCACGGAGATGATCATCCCCGCGAGATGCAGTAAATTTAGGTGACAACAGCAAGGCCCTGCAGCCGTTGAGGGTGAAAACTAGAGGTCCCCTGTTTCTCCTTTTGGAGGGGGAAGACTCTTTCCAGGGGGCAGCACAAGGGGAACGATCTCATGTTGCTAATGCCCACTGCTCACCACCTGGGCCTCACGGATGAAGAAGTGAAGACACCTCTACCTCTCCTATCTCTGCCTTTTTCCTACTGGACTGGGGCCAATCTGGCCGTAGGCTATGGACAAGAACCCTATATTATCCCCTTCCCACTACCTTGATTTAGGCAATAGAAAGCGTTTTGAATAGTTCGTTTATCTATTCAAAATTATGTAAGGAGCACCAACTATGCCCCAGCCATTGTTTTAGGTCTGGGGATTCAGCTGTGAACAAAGCAGAGACCCACACTCTGGAGTTGACAATTACCGTGGACAGAGACTCCTAAAAAGTTGGGCATACACTGGATTGTCTTAACATTTCAAAAATATGTTAAATCTACAGTGGTCTCTTACATCTTCAATGTCACACACACACACCGTTCAAGGTGTTTTTTGTGTAAATCTGGACTTGCCCTTCAAGCAAACTACTTGGCCTGCTGAAATGTGGAAACACCTTTCAATTTAGTCTTTTAACATGTGTTGAGTGCCACCTATGTGCAGAGCCCGATACTGGGGACTTTGGAGAGAGGCAGAAGGATGAGAAGACAAGGTCCTATCTTAGGGGGTTCCCAGGACGCTGAAACGCAGTTCCTTGTCTTTGGGAGCTCCCAGGCTGTAGGAAGAGACAGTCTAGACTGGCAAGGCAAACAACTTCGGGACCCACTTTCAGAGGGGAGTCCCAAGTACATGCAAAATGAATTCAGCCTAGGCTGCCTGGAATCGGTAGATGGTTCCTTGTGATGATGGGGAACAAGAGAGCAGATGCCCTCTCTTAGGAGCTGCCGCATGTCCCAAGGACGAGGAGGAACCCGGGCAGCCTCTTCTGGATTATCCTTTATCCTGGCAAGTCTTCTGAATAAGTGGAAGGATGGGGTGGGGACATTCCAGTTAGAGGGTGCCTCCTGGAGGGATAGGAGAAATGGGGGCACCGGGCACAGTTCAAACCCAGTCAAGACACAGAGGAGAGAGGCGGGCCAGTGCCTGAGGGTCTCGGCTAAGTCCTTACAGCTGCGGGGTGGCCGTGCGGATGGACCGAGTCAGGGGTAGAGGGAGTGAGCGGGGGCAGTGCCTCGGTTCCTTGACAGCTGTTAAGGAAGCGTGGCGACAAAGGGTTAAGTGTGCCCGCCACCGCCCCAAACGCTTCCTGTGTTTGAAATCCTTCAGGTCTCCAGAACCCTCTGGCCCCCGGCCAGGCGGGCATTGTCCGGGGAGCCGCTTGTGGGCTGTCAGAGCGGCCGCGCCGCCTTTGTTGTGGGGCCACCTCGAGGTTCCCTCTCGCGCCCTGGCTGGGGCTGCCGAGTGCGTGCCGGGAGGGGGGCGGTGCGGGAGGCTCGCTCCCTCTCCCTCTTCCTGGCCCCCCCTCCAGCCCTCCCGATGACCACATGACCAAGTGGGCTCGCGGCCAAGCCACAGGCTACAAAATGCAGCCCCTGGAGTGAGCGGGGCGCATTCCCGCTGGCAGCTTGAGCCCCGGGCCGTTGGAGCCACAGCCGAGCCGCCAGCCATTTGGAACGGGCTCGCCCCCGGAGCCGCCGAGACCAGCTGGGCGGCGCTGCCCCGCGGCGGGAGAGGGAGGCTGCAGGAGACAGGAGGCGGCGGCCGGCTAGCCCGTGGCGCGGCTCGGGGCGCACGGTCTCGCGGCCTGGAGCCACGCGAGCTCCGCGCCCTGCAGCCCGCCCGAGCCGCAGCTCGCGCCTCCCTCGGCCCCCGGCCTCTCCGCCCCCCACCCCCGCCCCCTGGCCCGGGCCGCGCGGCGGCGGCCGGCGGAGCAGCATGAATCTGCGGCTCTGCGTGCAGGCGCTCCTGCTGCTCTGGCTTTGCCTGAACGCGGTGTGCGGAGGTGAGTGCGCGCCCTCCCGCTAGTCCGCGCTGCAGACCCCGCGCTCCCCGCCCTCCGCCCCGACGCTCACTCCCTCTCCGCCTCCCGGGAGCCGCGCGCGAGCCGTACCGGAGCCGCCACGCGCCGGGCCTCCCACTGACAGGGCGCCCGGGGTCAGGGGCCCGCCGGCCGCGGACACCGCTCCCTCTGGGGCAGTGGGGGGCTCGGCTCGGCCTGGGGCCTCACCGGTCCGGAGCCTGGCCCCTCCCGGTCGCCCCTCGCAGTCTGAGGAGCTCAGGGCCGCAGGAGTGCGCCCCGGGTCCCGCGCCCCACGCCCCACGTGCTGCAGGGAATCGGGGGGAGGCGCGTCCCGCTCCCCTCGTGGATCATTGGAGGGAGCTGACCTGAGCTGGGTGGGCAGGGCTCCCGCGTGGAAAGTTAGGGGCCGCCGGCCGGTCCAGGGGCGCGGGCCACTGGGGATGATGTGCCAAGAAGCAGACGTGACACTTGTTGCATAGGCAGGAGCGCGCGGCGGGGGCGGCGGCCTGGAGCCCAGCTGTTGCTTCTTGCAGCCTGCATGTGAGCTGAGGCAGCCTACCCTGGGCCGGGCCGGGCAGGGCCGGGCCGGGCTGGTCTCCTCCCTTACCCCCAAGTCCTGTTTGGTCTGCTCTCCTGCTCCCATACGGGAAGACTCTCCCCAAGGCCTCAGTCCCATCGCAGGGACTCAATTCTTCGAGATCCTGGCTCCCTCCCACCTCCCCTTCACCCCAGGCATGGTCATGCTGCGCTTCAGTCCCCCTGTCTCCAGGCACCAAACAAGGCAAGAGCGCCTGACCCCGGTGGATACCTCCAGGTAGCTGGCCCCCACCTGCACCACAGCCCCACCTGGCATACTTGGCAATCATCCCCAAGCCTGGTCCCCACCCACAGCCCAGCCTCCCGGTCCAGGCTGCCTGTCTGTGCGTCAGTGTCTCCTGGGGCTGCCAGCTCCCACCTCCAGCTGCCACAGTCCTGTGATCTGGCTGTCACTGCTGCCTGACTGGCACCACAGAATAGAAAGGCCAAGACCAGGTGGACTAATGCCAGTGCCAGGGTTGGAGTTTCCGGGAGGTAGGAGCTGAGGGAGGCAGAGAGCAGGGCAGCACGTTCCCTAGAGGCAGGCTCCGGGTCCTCCTTGGTTCCGGGTCCTCCTTGGTTCCAGGCCCTCAGAACACAATGCAATCTTGGAGGCTCTGAGGGGCCTGGCGGGGCTCCACCTCTCTCTTTGTAGGTCAGCTGCTTTCTCAGCTCTTTCTTGCCTTTGGCATTGCTCTGGCCCCAGGGAGTCCTGCCTGGCTTCTCAGGAAGGTGACTTGGTTGGCTCTGGCACCACCTGCCTTCAGCTAGCTATCCAGTGGTCTCTCTTTTCAGGGCCCGAGCCCTGGCTCAACCACCTCTTTGAGAAGAAGGGGAGCAGGCTTTTTCCTGACAAACTCCTGTCAGGCAGACAGTGGCAGAAAGTGAGCAAAAGATACAAATGAAGGACCCCGCAGGGACCTGCCCTCCGGGAGCCTGCCGCCCAGAGAACTTGGCAAGACAAGACACCCAGAGGACACCACCACTGGCAAATGGCCCCAGGTGGTGCCTTCAGGGAGAGTGGGTGCAGAGAGGGCATCCCAGAGGAAGCTGGGCCTACCTGATTGGCACACTTGGGGCTCCCCCAGAGCCTCCAGGGAGACCCTTCACTGACCGACCAGCACTCGGACCCTTTAGGTGTCCAGCTGTTGGGGTAGCACTAAGGTAAAGGCAGAGCTGGTTTCAACAGGAGGGAAGGCGCTGTCTGTTTCAGACCCTGCCATGTCCTGCTTCAGTTCGCCTTTTTTCATTAGGTTGCCTTATCTCCACAGCCTGCTTTGGGTAAATTCGTTGGCCTCACGTTTTGCTTAAGCCAAGCACTGGAAACTTCCCAGCCTCCCTCTCCCTCTCTAAACCCTCCCCCAGCCTCTCTTGGAGCCAAGGAGGCCACCACTCAGGGTCCAAGGACACAGATCCTGCTGTTTGTGCCTCCTGTCCTAGGTCAGAAAAAGAGCTTTTCTGAAGCACCTCACCCCTGGCGCAGACTCACATGCTGTCCGCAGCCCGAGTCCCCAGAGTTCCAGGCCTGAAATCCATGCTTCCTCCACAACACTGCCCTGACTTGGGAATGCACCCCCACTAACACACACAGACTCCTCCGCTGCCTCCTGACCTGGGATACACTTTGCTCTTCTGAGTCTGCAAACTGCTGAGCCAGGGCCAAGCAGCCCTTGGTCTTTGTCTGAGCACCTCTCTCTCTCTCCGGCCCCCTCCTGCCTCTCCCCAGCCCCAGCTGAGGCCTGGCCACCGTGACAGCATGAGGACAGCCTCTGACCTCTCTGACTCAGGGAAGGGGTGTCTCCACTCCATCCCCTATGCCTCAGAGCTAAGCCCCCAGGTAACCTGAGTCAGTAAGGGACTAACGCAGGTGAAGCAGACAAGCAGGGTTGCCAGGGCAGGTGTCCTCAGTGGCTTGGCTGGTGTGGGAAGATGGCTCAGGGCATGGGGCTGGGCAGACAGAGGAGGAGCACCTCATTCCGGAGACAGATGCAGGACCCCAGAGCAGTGGAGGGGACACAGCCACTGCCAGTTGTGTGGGCTTTTAAAGCCATCACAAGACAGGCTGGATGGCAAGAAGAAAAAAAAATGATACTTCATTCCAAGTGAGGATGGCATGTTCCTGAAAAGCGCCACACACCTCATTGTGTGCTGGCAGGGTTGGAGTTCATGTGGTGTGAAAAGCAAGCCCTGTTTACCCCTGACTGTGGTTCACAGTGGAGATGCTGATGGCACTTCGGTCCCTGAAGGCTTGCAACTCTTGGCTGGATTGCCCTAGCCTTCCTTTAAGTAGCAGATGAGTTAGAGGAAAATATTTAAGTTCACTGGGGATGGCCCCAATTTCTACAGGGGAATTCTCTTGTGTAGCCAGGTCCTCTGCAGTGATGAGAATCATAAGCCTCTGATTGGCCCCTTTAGACAAAGGGGCCTGGGTTTCAGGTGTCAGCTTATCTTAGGGTGAACCAGACTCAGAATCAAAAGTACGAAATAGGTGGGTGATGGGATCACGGTGGGAGAGGAACTGCAAACTTCTGGCTATGAGGACAGTGAGCCCCCTGCCTAGTGGGGGGCAAGATGCCTGGGGCTTCTGGGTGACTGCTTTCCAGGGTCTGGCTGAGAACTCAGTCAGCCTAGGTAGTTCTTCTCTTCAGCCCTAGTGTCTAGACATCTCCCTGGCTAGAGTCTGAGCCCAGCAGCCATGCTCCTCATCCTGGCTCTGGGCCTCCCTCCCTCTTAGGGGCCTCCCCCACCAGGCCTCTCTCCCTGATTGCCACCACCACTTACAGCCCTGGGTCTGAGCATTTGCAGATGATACCCTTCCCAGCTGGGCAGCTGGGCACTGTGCCTCTCTTCTCATGCCTGCTGTTCCTGGGACCATAGCCTGTGCCATTGGTCACCCTTCAGACGCAAGAATCAAAACCTCATTGAGACCTTTATGGTCCTTAGGGTGCTTCTGTGTGCCTGGCCACAACCTCAGCACAGTCCTTTTTGCCCCGAGAGTTTCTGTGGTACTAACTGTTCGTTAGCATCATTCCTATCATCTTGCAGAGGGCAGGGCAGCCTTGAGGGGGCTCCAAAACACAGGGCAGAAGCTGAAGCAGCTGGGGTAGGGGGCTGAGTGAAGGGGCTTCCCTCCTGTCTCTACACACGGTCCAGCTCCTTTGCAGAAGGTAGCGCCACGATGGGAGGAAGCAGCCTCCTGGCCCCTACTGCCCCAAAGCACGAAGACAATTTGTGTTTGAATTTACATTAGGTGCTGGGTTTAGGGGGCCACATTAACCCACCCCCAACCAGAAGCATGAAGAGTGGCTGGTAAACAGAGAGGTCCTAATGGGCTTGTGACTCTTCTGTGGGAGGGAGGGCGAAGGGCTAGAGAGTGTGCGCATGCGTGTCTGGGCCAGCGCTGGAGAGCGGCAGGCCCCAGGGGCCTGGGCAGGGAGGGCCCTAAGGACAGACCTCGCCTGCTTCTGGCCTAAGAGGAGGAGAAATGCCTGGAAATTGTGTGCAAGTGGAGGAGGAATCACAAAAGCCAACTAGCCAAGGAAGGAACTGGAGCATGGGGATGCTGGAGGCAGGGAGGAAGGACAGGAAGAGCCGCCAGGGGTATAATGGGGGAACTGGCAGCCAAGGGGCGGTTATATGGAAACTGTGAGCTAGCGGTGGAGACTCCTGGATGGATAGAAACAGGTCTCGAGAGAGAGGGATATAGCTGGAGGCGAACCTGCTGGTGTGGGAAGAGGGAGACTGGGATTCATGATCGCTGGCCTCAGAAGCTGTATTTGCCCAGAGCAGCCGCATCCTGGGCATTGCCCAACACTCTGCTGGGCTGCCTCTCGCCCAGGACTGTCACCACTCCCCGCTCTGCTGGCCTCTGGTAGCTGGCCTGTCTGTGGCGTGCCAGCTCGCCTGCCCTGGCTGGACGTCAGCCTCCATGAGAGGTGGCCCATGGGTCTTGTCCCTCATCGCACCCAGGAACACCCAGCACCACTTGGATTCTATTGGCCAGGCTTGCTCTGGCACCAGGAGGTTTCTACTTTGTGCACAGATGTAGAGGGGAGCCCCTAGAGCAGAAAAAAAGCCAACTGGGATCAGAATAGAAGGAATGTGCATCAGATACAGGATGGGGGTATGATCTGGGGATGAAAAGAGGTGTGGTAAGGGGGGCAACTCTAGCAGCCCCGCCCCCTCCTGATGCACTTGCTGCTTCAGGTGGCATTCACTCATTTGTTTACTCATTCATTTGTACAATATTTATTGGCCTCTGAATCTGGTCACAACCTGAATAGAATCCAGCATAAGGCAGAGTCAGAGACTTCCCTGCCCCCTTGACACAGAGAATCAGAGACTGGCCCCCCCCCCCCCCAGCAGTCCTCCAGTCACCCACCAGGAGGCCATGGGAGCAAGTGAGCCCCAAGATGGCTAGACACTGATGAGATGCCCAGGGGGGAGGTCTGATAGCTCTAGGACTCAAAAGTGGGTCACCTGCATATCAAAGGGTGTACAATGACATCATGTTCCAGATTTGCTTTAGAATACCTCCGCAAAGAAAGAAACAGGAGAACCAAAGCATATGTAACTCCATCTGGATCACTGTTGAATCTAGGTGATGGCCACGTGATGGGGGGAGTTCATTTCATTGAAATATTGTGCGTCTGAAATGTTTTCAGTGTATCAGTTGCTAGGAGGCAGTGGGAGGTATACTGTCTGCCATGCCCCAGCCTCAGTACAGGCCTGATACCCCAAACTGCACCTCTTGATGACGTTCTGAACACAGAACATGTATTTGTGCCCATCAGAAACATGATAAGACTATCAAAAGGACATCAATCAGGTGTATAATTCGCAAGATGTGAGTCATGGGTTCCATTTGCCCCAGAACAGTGTAACTCTTGCAAAAAGTTCATCAGTTCATGGATTGAAAAAGAAAGACAAACTATGAGAGCACCACCTCATGGGGAATCCTCCCCTCCCCTGGGGCGCCTGCCCTCTGCATCAGCTTTTGGGGATGACTGGCTTGATTGGCTTTCTTCTTCCTACAGGACCCCTGCTGCAGACATCTGACGGGAAGGAGATGGAAGAAGGCACCATCCGCTACCTGGTGCAGCCCAGGGGGGCGAGGAGCGGCCCAGGGCCCTGGCAGGGAGGTCGGAGGAAGTTCCGGCGCCAGCGGCCACGCCTCTCCCACAAGGGCCCCATGCCTTTCTGAAGCAGGTACTTGAGCCTCTGGTGAGTGGGTGGCACAGAGGGGGCAGGGGAGGAAGAGTCTGGAAGCTGGGTGGCCCTGCTGCTGACTGCTGGCCAGAGACCTGCGCCAGGCAGTCTCAGCCCCACACAGAACCCTGGGGCTCACAGACAGCGGGCCGAGGCTGGAGAGGGGCTTGGCGCTCCCCCAGGACTCAGGTGCTGGCTCCCATCTGCCCGGCTGCCTAGAGTTGGGCTGGCTGGCCCAGGTGGAGTGTTCTGGAAGACTCGAGGTGGGGGGGGGGGCTGCCCCAGGGTATGTGTGTGAGTGTGGATCCTCACCAGAGGCAGAGAAGGAGGCAGGGAACTTTGGGGTAGCCGCAGGCAGAAGACAGGAAGAGAGCTGCCCGGAGCTATGGGGGGAGAGGTTAGAGGTGACCTGCTGTCCTTCCCCCTGTCTCCAGGACAGGGGCACCAGCTCAGGGGCCTGAGGCTTTAGGTTCAGGCTTGCGCAGAGGAGGGTGAAGGTGGTCTTCTGGCCCGCCCCAGGCGGTTCCTTTGACCTAGGACACATCAATGACTCCTCTCTGGTCATTTTTGTCTCTTTAGGACCGAAGGGGCCACCACACGCCCACCCCCTGCGATTTCTCTCTACTCCTCCATAGATCGGCCTGCTTCTCTGGAGCCCTCACAGCCATTCGCCTCACCTGGCCCCTCTTCTAGCTGCTCACCGGCTGGCTCTCCTCCCCCACCTGCCTTCCCATCAAGGATCCATTCAGCCCCTGATTCCTGACTTGGGAGACCTCGCACTGGAATGCCAGCCTTCCCCCTGCTCTAAGCCCTACCTCTTCTGTCTGATACCCTAATGCCTAACCCTTCTCTGGCCCTTCCTGCCTCAGGTATGCCATGCGGGCTGGGTGGAACCCTCCTTTTTTCAACTAGGGCATCAGCCTTCCCCTGGCTGCCACAGGGGCAGAGGGAGCCAAGCAATGAGAGACTCTATTGAGAGGGCAGAGGGATGGGGTGTTGGCATGCAGACAGGGTGCCTTGGGAGGCATGGGAATGGGGGCTTGGCGCTCTGGTGAAGGAGGAGGTGAAGCACCAGAGAAGAGAGGAATAGCTACTGTGGTGTCTTCCTCCTCCTTGAATTTGGCCCAGTTATGGAAAGAGGTGAAGGAGAGGGGCCATGCTGTACTGGGTTGGCCAAGAAGTTCGTTTGGGCTTTCCATAAAGCTGTTATGGATACTTTGTCACTTCTCTCACCACCTTGCTGCGCTGCCTGACCGTCCCTCTGCCCCTACCCCAGCTAGTTTCAGCTCCAGCTTTGGAGGAGAGGAGATGGGCCTGAGGCGGCTCTGTACCCTCCCAGGAACGAAAGCCAAGCAGGACACTTGGTTTTGCCAAGAATCACAGACTATCAGAGCCAAAAGGCACCTTGGAGATCACTTAGCTCCACCTCCTTATGCAAACTCCTGCAAAAAGCAGAGGCCTGGAGGGGGATGGTGACCTGCTCAGTGTCACCAGAGCCAGAATGAGGGCTCAGGTCTCCTGCTCCCACGTGGGGACGTCCTCTTCCTTCTTGATGAGGCTTTCCGAAGCCATGAAGTGCCTTTCTCCCGGGGTTAGGGCTCAGGGTGCCTAGGAAGGGAGAGGGAACTAGCTGTGAGTTGCCCCGTGGTGGGATGGAGCTGTCCCAGCCTCCCTGGCCTCGGGTCCATTCCCCAACCTGGCCTGGAAAGTTCTATGACTGGCCAGCCACTCCCATTCCTGTGACACTCGCAGACCCCAGGTATTTTCATAGTGGCAGCTCAGGCACCGAGACTCCCAGGAGCCAGGAGGTGGCCTTAACCAACTGGACTCAATAGCCTTCCCTTCATGTTGACAGGACTTTCTCTTCCAGTGGCCTTTCCTTGGGGAGGGGGGAGACAGAAAGGGAGGGGAAGAAAGGGGAAAGAAAGGGAGGGAGGGAGGAAGGAAAGATGGGAGGAAGTGTGGATCTCAGCAGGCTTTCTTCTGAGAGGCCTGGGAAGGAGAAAAGGGAAGACAGGAGCCTGATGGCCACCCATGTATGTGTGGGAGCAGGGGGAGTCAGGGCCCCCCGAGTCCCACAACAAATCCCTTTCGCCTATACCTGACCCCTTCCCCTTCCCTCCACTGCTGCTAACGCTACTGCTGTTGCTGCTTCAAGGCCCACCCTGGGGAACCAGGCTGGGCACCCGCTGACCCCCCAATGCCTCTCAGCCTGGAGTGGGGGCTGACCAGTGTCCAGAAAGCCTCTTCTGTCATGGACACCCCCACCAGGGACTGGGCCGTTTCCCCCTCTTCCTCTCTGCTTCTCCTGTCGCATCAGTTGCCCAGCCCTGTGGGGAACAAGATGGAAAGGGATGGCTGGGAAAGCCTGGGGACACGAGCAGTGGGGGTGCTGAGGGGCTGTCTTATTTAAAGTGGTTGTGTGTGATTCTTAGACTAATTTATACAAAGTTATTAAGGCCCTTTTCATTAAGAAAGCATCCCCTTTCCCTAGTTGTGTTCACTGTGTTTGTAAAGATTGTTCAGTGTAAATATGTCTTTATAATAAAGAATGAAAAGCTGACAATTTGCCCTTACTCTTGGAGGTCACGTTCAGGAGGGGCACACCTCTCCCCTGAGGTCCCCAGTCCCCCCCACCCCCTGCCCCGCAATGCCCATGAACTTCACGCACAGGGAAGGAAGTGCCTGCCTCCTATATCAGTTCCAGGTCTGATGGCTTCTAACTAAATTGCCCAAAACTCACAAAAAGAATCGCGATGCTTAATGACCAGTTCATATAACATGCAGTCCAGTTTTAAGTGTGTTGGCATCTGTTTGAGTGTCCTAATTGTTATGTGCAGTGTCCTTTAAGGGACTTTAAAAAATTTATTTAAGAACATTCTGATTAAAGGTGGGATTTCTACTAAAAATTGTTTTATATCCTTGGTGCGTGCCTTCTTCTATTTTTATCTACTTTTGAACACTCCTGGGACTTTTTAGCCAGTTTGCCTTTCTTGAGAAATGTTCTGTTTCCTGCAATAAATACATTTGATAATGACTTTGTATGTATCATTTTATGTCTCACAAAGTAGAGTTGCTTGATGCACAAGATAGCCTGAGAAATAAATGCAAGGAGTTCGATGCAATTCTGCCCCATCTGTCACACTTCTTCACATTTGTTGTCAAAATGCCAATATCTTGGAGAACAGAAAGGAACGTTGGGTACATGCTAATTTGGTTAATCAACTCATTAGGTGCACACAGGCATACACAACCCAGAGTAAAACCCAGCGAAGAGGAGACAGGAGTGATCCAAAAGTGCCTTCAAGTTTTGTGGGAAATTCTACAGATTTGACAGGTATTTAGTTCTAGAAATATACAATTTGAAGAAAGGGTCTTGAGACACTTGCTAAAAAGTCGTAAAGCTGGTCAATGAAAGGTAAAATAGAAAATACCACCCACCAGCACACACAGCAATCTTATCATTGACAAAATGTTGCAGATTGTGGCAGTGATTTTAGAAAACATCATGTTGGAAGTGCCTCTTAGGAAAATTGGTACAAAATGCCTTCTTTCAAAATTACTACTTTGACTTTTAGGCAAACTGGTCGTCAAAGGAACTGGTTTTAGGCAAGGAGGTTTGGGGTGGGCTGGCTTCATGCTGATTGGTCTGTTATCTCCCCTAATCACCCCCAAAGCTCTAATTTCACATGAAACCAAGGAGGGGGTGGGCGGTGGCAGGACAGAACAACTTAATACTGACCCATAAGTGTGTAGACTTTTAGCAGTCTACAGAGCTCTTTGAAAAAATATCAAATCTTTTTATTATCCTAACAACTGTACAACACAGATCCCCCATTTTACAAATGAGAAAACAGGCTAAGAGAACTTGCCCAAAGGCTCAGAGCCAGTAAGTGAATCTAGAATCTGGACTTTGAATTCTAGAATGTAAACTGTTCCTATAGTACTATGAAAGATCCCCTAATTAGAGAGAAGACTTAAGTACAAAATGTACTTAAACACCAGTAAGTGCACTTGAAATAGGTGGTGTGGTGTGGACTGGTGGAATCAAAGAAAGGCTAACGGAGGCTGACCAGCTAACACTGGCCCCAGAAGACCCAGTTGCGTTTGGTAAAGTTGGCAGGAGGATGGTGGACAGTGGAGGTGGGGGCAAGGAAGGGGAGTAGCTACCAGGGTCCTCCAGGCATGTGTTGTCACTGGATGCTAGTGGGTGATGGTAAGTCTGATCTCCTTAGACCGGACCATGAGGAGAAGTAAAGCTGGTGGCTTTTTGTAAAGATAGGCGTGCATGTGTGCTAAGTCACTTCAGTCATGTCCGACTCTGTGCAACCCTACGGACTGTAGCCTGCCGGGCTCCTCTGTCCATGGGACTCTCCAGGCAAGAATACTAGAGTGAGTTGCCTTGCCCTCCTCCAGGGGATCTTCCCAACCCAGGGATCGAACCTGTGTCTCTTGCATCTCCTGCATTGGCAGACGGGTTCTTTTTATTTACCTGGGAAGCCATCTGTAAGTATAATTAGACATCAAACCCAAAGAAGGTGAGACATAAGGGTTGCCACCTTTTGGAGATATCTTGACCAAGTAAATACAATAGAATCAGAATAGGGGGGTTGTTTTTGAAAAAGAGAAAAAAAAGAAAAAGGAAATCACTTTTTGTTCACTGGTTACTACTGGACCAAGACGTGGAAGGGCGTGGGGGGTGCAGATAAACCTGAAAAACAACAGGTCTTCAAATCCACCTGGAAATCAGTCCCCAAAAGGCAGAGATTAGGGAGGCAAACAGACTCAGGCTATACAAGGCTTCTCAGGACCCCAGGTGTGGTATAAAATGAGCCATAGCCACTTAGATGTGTAACATTTCAGATTCTCCCACAAGCCCTGGCTGACTCGGTACCGCTAACTGGGGCCGGTCATTCCGAGGTGCTTATAGAATTCTATTTTTCAGGCCTGAAGTTTATTCAACTGAAATTTCTCAACTCCAAATTTCTAAATAGAGTGAATCTCTCTCAGCTGACTGCCAAAGGGCGTGGTGGAGAAGACTTACTATCTTCTTTTCTGATCCTAGAAGGGGCTGCCGACTGAGCCAGCATTTTTCTGGAACCCCTGAAATGTAAGGTCTCTCCAGGGTTCTTTGAAAAACCAATTTTCCCTACATACTGGCCAGTGTTCAGAAAAGGACACTCCTGACTGCTGCTTTGGACTTCAATCAAAGGCCAGGGGGGCATCTACGACATCCCCCCCTAGAATGTTTCAAATCAGGGATTAGTGAACTCTTGCTGCAAATTGACTTTGCAAGCCATGAGGTCTCTGTCCCAAGTCTTCAAGTCAGCTATTGCCCTTCAAAAGTGGCCATATACAAAATGTGAATGAACCACAGTGGCTGTGCTACAAAACTGTATTTATAAAAACGATGGTGGGCCATAGAAGCCTTTCTCATGTGGAGCATCAGCAAGCCCTCCAGCAGAGCCCTTGAACCCTTGTCTGGGGCCCAAAGGGAGGACTCCCATTCTGCAGCCAGGTCTAGAATTAAAAGCAGTTAATCAACTTGTTAGGAGCTGGCTCCTGTGCCATGCTATCTGACCATAGATATACTAGCAGAGGGCTGTCTGTGGAAGGGGAAGTCTGAAGTCAGATCAGGGCTCAACTCCCAGCACCACCACTCACTTATCTGTGAGACCTGAAAGCCGGTGTCTCAGCGAGTCCCATTTCCTCTGCGGACAGGATCCTCTGGCTTCTTCTGAGCACTATGGCCAGGATGGAATGCCACAATGCAGGTCAAGTGTTGGGCACCATGCCTGGCTCATGTATGAGCTCCCTAGTGGGAAGTAATATTATTCTCACTAAGCCTCAGTCTAACCTTGAGAAGTGGACAGGGCAGCCATCATTGTCCCCAATTTATAGATGGAATAACAGGCTCAGGGAGGTCAAGTAACTTGTTCAGACTTGGAGAGCCATAACTGGCCAGGGCAGTCTCAAAGTTGGCTCCGTTCTCAGCTCAGGTTAGCTGTCTACACAACCCATGGGATTCCCAAGTGGTGCTAGTGGTAAAGAACCCACCTACCAGTGCAGGAGACAGAAGAGACACTGGTCAATCCCTGGGTGGGGAAGATCCCCTGGAGAAGGAAATGGCAACCCACTCTAGTATTCTTGCCTGGAGAATCCCATGGACAGAGGAGACTGGCAGGCTACAGTCCATAGGATCGCAAAGAGTCAGACACAACTGAAGAGACTTACCACACATGAGCACACGCAGACAATCCACAGGGCCTACCCGAGCACTGGTGGCCCTCAGCACTCTCCCCTGTGGCAGCATTACCTTGGGCAACACCTTATCCGGAATTTTGGAGTTGGGCACTTGCTCCAGAAGAACTGCCTGGCCCCTAGGTTCCTTTCTACCAGAGGCCAGGGACCCGGAAACCTGACTTCCAGTCCCAAATCTGTTTTTGCCCAGGGCTAGCTGGGCAGCTTGGCAAAGTCTCCCCTCAGTCCCTTCTGGGTCTCAGCCTCCTCACCTGCCTTGGCTGCCTGGAAAGAGGGGGTGGGTAGGAAGCACCTGCTTGTGAACAGGGCTTTGTTGGGGTCCCAGAAAACAGTGAAGATGCTTCAGGCCGCTCTCCAGAGGGACTCAGTGCTCTGGGAGAAGAAATTGAAGAAATGGTGGGAAACAGGACCCCTGGACAGTGAGGAAGTCCATGACTGGGTTCTGTGGGTCTGTCTAAGCTTCCCTTGGCCCCAGAGGCTGCTGGAACCTTCATTTAAATTTATTTTTTAAAAGTTTTTATTGAATTTGTTACAATATTGTTTCTGTTTTATGTTTTGGTTTTTTGACCCTGAGGCATGTGGGATCCTAGTTCCCTGACCAGGGATCGAACCAGCACACCTTGTACTGGAAGGCAAAGTCTTAACCACTGGTCCACCAGGGAAGTCCCTGGAACCTCCGTGTTATACTTCTCCCATCTTGCAAGCCAAATGCTTTCTGACCTTCACTGAGTGTGAGAGAATTGGCAGGCTGCAGCCCAGTGGCCTGAAGCTAGTGGCTCAGCACTTGGGATCCTAATCCCAGCTTGGCCTGTAACTGGCTGTGTGACCCTAGGCAAGTCATCTGGGGGTCCCAGTTCCCCCTCATCTATTTTCACAGGACAAGAATTAAAGCTTCCCTTCCCTCAGATTTACAGAATCCTAGCAGGGCAGAGCTGGCAGGCTCCTGAGAGGCCATTCAGTCTCCTGAGCCTCTTCTTTTTTACAGAAAGTTGGGCTCAGAAAAAGAAAGGGACTCACTTAAAGGGACACGCCAAGCCGGTCCTGACAGACACTTAGGGAGCCAGCGCTTCCTGCCCTGGCTGACTTAGTCCCCATTAACTCCAGTTTACAGCTAAGGAAACTGAGGCACGAAGAGACTAAGTTCTTCTGAGGATCTTCTTTGGTATGCAATGGAATGGGGACCCAGGTGACACTGTTTTAAAGGAAGCCAAAGGCACTAGTGAAATGCCAAGCAGTCACTCCCCGGGGATGGGGAAGCCTTCACTCTGACTCCCTCAGTCCAACAATACTTGTGTCTGTGGGATCTGGGAGACTGGCCTGGCCTGGATGAAGAAGCCATCTTTCCATCAAGGTAGGGATGTCTCGGACTCCTTCCCCAGCAAGTGTGGGGACAAGAGTCAGTGACCCTGGCACTGTCATAAGCTTTCCTACCCTTATCTCTAGACTCCCAAACTTTCTCATAGCCTAGAGTCCTCTTGGGGCTTCCCAGGTGGTACTAGTGGTAAAGAACCTGCCTGCCAATGCAGGAAACATAGGAAACACAGGTTCGATCCCTGGATTGGGAAGATCCCCCAGAGGAGGGCATAGTAATACACTCCAGTATTCTTGCCTGACAACCCCATGGGCAGAGGAGCCTGGTGGGCTGCAGTCCATACACGACTGAAGTGACTTAGCACACACACTTTTTTGGGAACTCCTAAGCTGAATGATGAGCTTTTGCCACCTCATGCGAAGAGTTGACTCATTGGAAAAGGCTGATGCTGGGAGGGATTGGGGGCAGGAGGACAAGGGGACGACAGAGGATGAGATGGCTGGATGGCATCACCGACCTGATGGACGTGAGTCTGAGTGAACTCCGGGAGTTGATGATGGACAGGGAGGCCTGGTGTGCTGCAGTTCATGGGGTCGCAAAGAGTCGGACACGGACATGACTGAGCGACTGAACTGAACTGAACTGAAGCTGAATGATAAGAGAAGAAAAACAAAGCAGGGAGGGGAGAGAGCACACAGGGATGGGGGAGGTGGGAAGGAGGCATCTCAGGAGGGAGGGCTCACCTCTGGGTCCCTTCTACCTCCATCACCTCAGATACTCCTTTCCCCAGGAGTTTCAAACTGATTCCCCTCCTATCCCACTCCAAGGCGACTCTGGGCTACCCCACAGCCTAGCCCCATAGCCCTCTCTACCCCCATCCCAGCTTCCGAATGGCCTGGCAAGTTTCAGGTCCCATGCAAGTTGTAGCTCCAACTCGCCTCAGCCGAGGCTAATACTTTCAGAACCAAAGCGCAAGAAAAACCTGTTCTGCCTGCCCCCACCCAAGACTGATTCAAAAGAATCAATCTCCTGGACAATGAGCTCAACAGAAAAAGCACCTACTTTGTGCAGGATGGTAGGTGAGTGACCACAGAGAAGACTGTTCCTCGCCTTGCCTCTGGCAAGGGTGGGACCTGGCTGCTGCCTTGGGCCCAGCAGTAGTGTGATGCAGTGAGCGTCTCATGTATCTTTCGGGAAGCAGAGGCTGGGAAGGACTTGGCCTGTCACCCAAACCCCATTTCTCGGGAGACCTCTAGTCTCCCCAGCCTTCCCTTCCCTGGCTTTCTGCCTTCTCTAATGCTCCCAGTCCTTCAAGTGCCAGCTAAGGCCGCCTCCCCTATGAAGCCTGACCAGATGCTCCTCCCGTCCTGAAGGTCACGGGCAGGCTTGTTCCTTCACCAAAGCCTGTGTCCTTGCCAAATATATACTTTCTGGCCAGACTGAGCATGACCTTTACCACAATGGAGGGGATGATGCCCGAAGTGATGACTGACAGGGGAATCTAATGATAGCTCCTTTCCACACGGAGTGCTGTGCTGTGCTAAGTCACTTCAGTCATGTCCGAGTCTGTGCAACCTTATGGACTGTAGCCTGCCAGGCTCCTCTGTCCATGGGATTTCCCAGGCAAGAATACTGGAGTGGGTTGCCATTCCCTTCTCCAGGGGCTCTTCCTGACCCAGGGATCAAACCCACGTCTCTTACATCTACCTGCATCAGCACGGGATCTGGAGGCTTAAAAATCCTGGCTCCTCCAAGCACTAAGCCTGGGTCACATGTCACCTTTCTGGGCCTCAGTTTTACTGTTTGTACAATGGAAATGATAATCCCTAGCTTCCTCACAGGCTTGTCGAGAGGCTGAAGTTCCTTAAGTGAAAAAGTTTGCTACACTACAGAGGTGATTCAGGTGTGAACAATGCCTACCTCAGAGGGTGCCCAGTTTGTCTCCTGCCAGGGGCCGTAGAAATTCATTTCTCAACATTCAAGAAATGCCTTTGAGTGCCTGCTCTGTGCCACATTCCTTAGAACCTGGCGAGGGAGACCTGTGTTATTCAAAAGTCACAAGGGCAGGTCTGATCACGATGGTGTCAGGCCCCTGTGGGCAAGCACAGGACTCGAGGAAGTTTATCTCGGAGAAGTGGTGGGATCCAGTTGGGGAGGAGAGTCCGAGAAGTTTCCTTGAGGAGAAGTATGTGGCAGGAGACATCAGGGTGAATAGAGAATAAAGCAAGAAAAAGGAAGTCCTGGCAGAGAGAGCCCACAGCTTGGAGGGAGTGAGCGTGTGTGATTTATTTTTAAACCCATTTCACAGACAGAAAGTGGGCGCTGAGAGGCGCTATGATTCACAAAATGAGAGATTCCATTCAAGTCGTGTGTGTTAGCTGATTCCCTTCTGAGCTCTCGGCTGGGCAGATCGACAGAAGGGCCCTGCTATGGTAACTAAAATATCATCTCCTCATTAGCTTGCCCAAGGCTCTATCGATTTCATCAGCTGGGCAGGAGGGGCGAGGCCCACACCCACAGGACTGGGTGGCTGGCTGTGCCTGGGCCAGCTCTCAGACTGGCTGGACACTTGGCACGCTTCTTAGATGTTCGACTTTTCTTGCACTCCGCCTCTCTTTCTCCTCCTAGCCCCTCCGTCCTCCGGAGAAATTCAGTGTGGCGTGAGAGGCTGCTCCCTGCTGGCTGAGCCTGGGAATGGCAGGGACTTCTCACTGGCCGTTGAAGGAAAGTTCCTGAGGTCACCTCAACTCTGTGGTTCACCGGGAGGTGTGAGGAAGGGCAAAGACCAAGGTGTATGTGGAGGGCAACCAACTGGAGTTAGTGAAAACTGACTGTTTTGCTTGCTTCTGCTGCAGGACTCTGAGTCTGTGAATGATTTCGTGGGTGTGAGTGTGGAGGCCCCATGACTTGAGAAGGTATCTACAGGTCATGCGCACAGGCGGGCTCTGCGTGTGAACACTGGGCAGGTATGTGTGTTTGCTCCACGGCATGCACTGTATGCATGCATGCTTCCTGCTTGTGCCTGGAAGAGGGACAGAAATTGACACCTAAGGGCGCCGGGCTAAAATTCTCCAGCTGGTGGCTTCAAAAGGTGGCATTCGGCTTTCTGAGTCCAGGCTGGGCCCTATTTGCCTCCATACCAGACTTTTCCTAGGCTGTCTGGGTCTTGGGCTTTGCCAAAGAGCATTTCCACCAGTTCTCCCCCAGCAGGCACACCCCTGTACACCTGCAGCTACTGTGGGAATCTCACAGCCTCTGGAGGCAACAACAAATCTGATTTCTGCACATGCTCCCAGGAGAGGCCCAAAGGAGCATCCCACTGCCTGGCAAGGCCCAATTCAGGGCTGCTCTTTCCCTGTGTGCTCTAATGCCGCCTTCCTGGGTGTTTCTGAACATTCTGATCAGTTAGTGGCCATGCCATGCTGGTTATTAAAGATTATCGGTCATCCCTGTCCATTTCCTATACTCCCAGGTAATATATATACATATTAACCTGGAGCTTCAGGAGACCATGAGTATTACTCTTGTTCTCCAGCCTAACAGCAGGTTTTTCTATTTAAACAGCCCCCTTCTTCATCACGTCTCCAAATGGCATGAAAACACTAGTCCACCTCACTAGTCTCAGCAGGCAAAATCACTTGCTCAGGCCACCAGCCATCAGTTAAATACTTGCGCCATTAGGTTGAGAGCAGAAATGTCAGATCAGAGTCTAATGACTCCCTTGGACTTTGCCCAAAGGCCCAGCTTTCTCAGTGAGATCAAAGGGATGGGCGCTCGGGAGGATTCAAGTTTAGGTTCAAGTAAGAACACATGAACAGGCCTGGCCTTGTCCTTTGCCCGTGGGTAGTGCACACCAGCCACACCCACAGCATTTCTAGGAAACACCCTCTTCTGCTCCCTGGGCCTCAGCTCCTCCTAGGAAAAATGCGAACTGTGCTGAGCTGCTCTCCACAAGTTACTGCCTGGGCAGGGCTCCTCCTCTGCCTGCCCCATGACATGCATGTCCCTTCCAACTGCCATCTTCCCCATATGGCAGCCCTGAGGATTGCCAGGCAGTGTGATGGAAGGGAAGCTCCCATCCCTGTTCTGCCCCTTGGTAGCGGGGTCACCCTCCCCCTCCGAGTTTGGCCTCTCCTGTCTGTAACATGCCAATGATCACTGTACCTCTTGAGCTGTCTTGAGGCTCAATGGAGTCACTGATTCCCAAAGCACTTGGAGACGGAAATCGTTGCTAGAAACAGGTAAGGAATGAGAGCTTCCCTCAGGCAGCTTCCCAACAGGGGAGCTTGCAATCTTAGCTTTGCCAGAATCTCTTTTTTATCCCCAAGGTGTAACCAAGAGTCCTGGGGTTGGCAGGGACCTTAGTTGAGCCATCAGTAGATAATTGAAGCTACTATTTATTGAACACTTATTATATACTGTTCTAAGTGCTTGGCATATATTATACTCATGTAATCCCCACAACAGCCCGTTGAGGTAGAAACTCTTTTCATTCTCATTTTATAGACAAGGAGACCAAAGCTTGATAAGCTTAGGAAAATTACCCCAAGTCACCTAGCGAGTCAGTTGGGCCAAGAGTTGAAGCCTGGCGGTCGGCCCCCAGAACCTGTGCTCTTAATCATTGTGCTCGATGGCCTATAGACAGTCTTCACTGAGCATCTGTTTTGCTTCTGCTTGCATACCTCCAGTGACAGAGAGCTCACTACTCACCAGCTTAGCCTATTCTGACTTCATGCAACTGTGGTTGCTAGAATCTTCTCACATGTCTGGCCAGGCCTTTGGTGATCCAGACTACACAAAGATCCCAATTTCCTGAAGACTCAAGTAGGGTGTAAGTCAAAACAGGAGACTACAGAAGGCAAATATTTTCCGTGTATCCCTAGACACACAGAGGCCCTGTGATTCCGTTCCCTTTGGCATACCAGTACCTTCTCCTCAAATGGAGACTGAAGCAGGAAGTAGGATAGTTACCCCCATCTCATTAGTCCTCTTTCAACTGGGGTTAGTGAGTGAGAAGATGGTTCTATAGTTAGAAGCCAACACATACATTTGCATGCTAAGTTGCTTTAGTCGTGTCTGACTCTTTGTGACCCTATGGACTGTAGCCATCTAGGCTCCTCTGTCTATGGGATTCTCTAGGAAAGAATGTTGGAGTGGGCTGCCATGCCCTCCTCCAGAGGATCTCCCTGACCCAGGGATCAAACCTGCATCTCTTATGTCTCCTGCATTGGCAAGCAGGCTCCTTACCACTAGCGCCACCTGGGAGTGGGTTGCCATTCCCTTCTCCAGAGGATATTCTCTACCCAGGGATCAAACCTGGGTCTCCTGCATTGCAGGTGGCTTCTTTACTGTCTGAGCCACCAGGGAAGCACCTAAGACATACGCAGCTTTCACTGTATTAATAGGTAGTCAATGAATGCTGAATGAATGAATGAGTGACTGCACAAATGAATGAGGCTCACAGTCTCCTTTCCTGCCAGCCTCAGTCCCCTGGAAGAGTTAGTTTTGCATTGTGCTTTGAGATCCTTAAAAAGCACCATTTCCATGGTAACGAAGCATATAGATCTGCCACTCTGCAGGGCCAAATTCTTTCCTGTCACACTGACTCTGAGCTCTTCCAAAAAAGATCCTAAACTACCTTTGGTGCCCATGGAGTGGGGCACTGTCAATTGGGAGGCTTGAGGAGTGAGCACTGCCATGGGCGGGTCCCCCAGCGCACATCTCCTCCAGGGAATTCCTGGGCTGATCGACCTTGCTGGGGTTTCCATGGTAACAACACTAGGCTAATGGGTTGCCAGGGTGATGGTGTGCTACTGCTAAGATTGCACGGGACTGGACCACACAGGGCCACTGAGTTGAAAAGATGCTAATAACACCTTTCTGAGTCTCCATGGCAACAACACTCAAGCACCGGGTAGGCTTTGTCCCAAATGCAGATTAGGCCCCTACCCACCACACTCAGCAAGAACACCCTGGGAGGCAGGCTACTACTGGTCCAGTGTCCTGGGGCTTGGCTCCTGCTGTTCCCCCAAGGGAAGAGTCAGCCAGCCCGGCCTTGTCCCGCCTCAGAGGCCCCCTCTCTGCCCCAGGCCCCTCACCATACTGGTCTGGAGTGTCTGGCTGAAGCAACCAGGGCTTGGGCCATTGGGGCTGTCAGGGAGAAGTGCCAGGGCAGGAAGAGGGCTCGGGCTGGTTTTTCAGGGGGGGGGGCGGAAATGAAGTCTGGGATACCTTTGGGGTTGGGGACATATCCTGGTATGGCTGCTGCCAGGCCACTGGACTCACTACCCTCTGGGCTAAGGCGCCATGTCTGCCTAGCAAATCCAGGAGCATGAGGCCAGAGTTTTCAAACTACTGTGAAAGCTGTGGCACATATGAATTCCATCAAAGTTGGATGGGCAGGGGCATTCCCCATTCAGTCTTGTCCTTCTCCCTACCACAGTGTCCTTGAGGAACCTTAGCTGCTGTGGAACATAGTCTGAAAAACCTCTACTTAAGCCAGTCTAAATGGAAAGACTAACTGGGGACCAAAGATGACTGATGACTTGCCTAATGCCCCACAGTCAATCATTGTGAAAGTAGCTTAGTCTTTGCGACCCCTTGGACTGTACAGTCCATGGAATTCTCCAGGTCAGAATACTGGAGTGGGTTGCCATTTCCTTTTCCAGGCGAATCTTCCCAACCCAGGGATCAAACACAGGTCTCCTGCATTGCCAGCAGATTATTTACCAGCTGAGTTACAAGGGAAGCCAGGACTAAAACCCAGAACTCTCATGCTAGTAGGCCCACTGTCAATAAACCAGTGTGTTATGCATATCTGATTGGCCTCTAACTTGGGCTCTTTGAATTCTCGAAGACCCCAGGGGCTTCTGTCTTTCTACTTATTTGTGGAGGTTTTAATAAGGATCTGTAGGGACAGGCAAAAATGTTTAGAATGGACCTTCCAAATTTGACATTTTTGAGCACCTGCTGTGTGCTACACATTTTACTAAGACATACGTTCTGTGCTAGATATCATCTTATTTCTTTATAATAACCTATTTAGACAGGTATAATTTTCTTCCAGGGCTTCCCTGGTGGTCCAGTGGTTAAGACTCCACAGTTTCAATGCAGGCAACGTGGGTTCAATCACTGGTCAGGGAGCTAGGATCTGACATTCCATGTGGCACAGCCAAAAAGAAAAAGAAATTATCTTCGTTTAGCAGGTGAGAAAATGGAATCTTCGAGGGTAACTTAAGGTTGGGTCTATTGAATCTTGAGCATGTCTTCAGCAGAGACATCGCCTTACTAGCTCCAGCAGGGGATTGTGGGATGAATGCTCATCATGGTCTATCTCTAGTGACATTGAGCTGAGGCAGGTGGATACGTTCGAGGTATTAGAAACCCCTTACTACCTTAACTAAAACCACAGCTACCTCTGCCCCATCGGAGATGACTGGAGAACAAATCGAGTCTCAAAGGGCAGGCATCTGTTATTCTTCACAACCTGACACAGCTGCTGGCCACAACAGGCAGAACATCTTGTGAGTTGTGATTGGGGAGCGAGATGATTCCTAGTTGCCATGGAAACTCAGGGGAAGGTGTCATGAACACCGTGTCCATTACACAGAAGGTCTGGGGCAGAAGCACGTGGAGTTACCTCCCAGCTGGTGGTCTGGTGGGTGTGGTCCGGCTTTGTCTGCCCCCAGGAACTGCCAAAGTGTGCAGGCTCCAGCCAGAGACTTTCCAAGGGTCGCTGCCTCACACCCTCCTTCATGGCACAGCTTCCCTCCTTCACTGGAGCTTGTCTGCATTTGCTCCTACTGCAGGGCAGTTGGGGGGGCCTGGGAGTCTCAGCTTCGACTCTGGGTCCCAGCTCTGTGACTCACTGACTCTGTGTTCCCAGGCAAGTCATCTGACCTCTCTGGGCCTCAGTTGTCCTTTCTGTAAACTGGGCTGTGGCAAGAATCAAACTAGATCTCAGCTGAAAGCTCAAAAGAGACCTTCCCTGGCATGCTAGACCAGGCTTGGACTAGATCTAGATTTGGCCCCTCTTCGGGGTGCCCATGGCCCTCTCACTGCTCCTGTGTGGGCCCTGGTCCCACGGCGGTGGCACTCCTGGTAGATGCTCTCTTTCTCTAGACTGGGAGCTGTGACTGCAGGCCTCCCTGGGACAGTCTCCTTAGGGCCCTTGCTGTCCCTACAGCCAGAAGGGCATGTGGTGTAGGGGTTAAGAGCGCAGGCACTGAAACCAAATGGCCACTATTGGCTGTGAGACTATGGGCGAGGTCCTGAACTTCTCACGCCCAGTTTCCTGATCTATAATACCGAGGTGTTGATCGTGTGTGTCACTGCTGTGTGTGTGTGTGTGTGTGTGTGTGTGTGTGTGCGTGTGCCCATGCGTTTGCTTGGCACTAATTAAATGCTCCATAAAAATTGTAGGAGAAAGCAAGGAGGGAGCTCTCTGCCCCAGTTAAGGGTGGGGCTTCCCTCCCTTTAACCCCGCCCCTCATTGTCCCCACCCCCATTTCCTGTCAGAGCTGTGTCCCATGAAAAGAAAAGCCCAGCCAGGCTATTCCAGTTTCACAGATCTGAAACCAGCAGGACTGAGTTTTATACCCCTGTGGCCTGGTCCTTCCCCGACTCCTGCAGCAAGAATCTCTTTCATTTATTTATGATGCATTTGTTAAGCACCTACTGTATGCCACTCCCAGGCCTTCTCAAGCATTGCTTACATCAGCTCCTTCACATCTCCTTAGCAGTACTCCTGCCTTAGCATCGCGTCTCCCTCAGACTATTCAGCCTCCCTCTCAGCCACTCAGTCGCTCCTTCTCCTTTGACTCATTTTGCTTATCTAAAAATGAGGCTCTGAAAAGACTCTGAGGACCCTTGTAGCTGAGGTGGTTCCAGATGGCCGGGTGTTCTTGGCTCCTTGTCCTGGGGTCAGGATGAGTTGTGTGTGTTGTGTGTGTTGCTGTGTGTGTGTTGTATGTATGTCCTGGAGCTCACCAAGGGCAGGGCATGGCTTCCCTGCCTGCTGGGCAAGACACAGCCCCCAGTCCCAAGGTGCTCCAGGTCTTCTGGGGCAAGGTTAAGGCCACGGTGGGGGGAGAGGGGTGGAGCTGGTGACAGACATTCCCAGAGGGAGGCCAACATCTCCCCAGTGAGTTTCCAAATGTTGCCAAAGTCAGGAGAGTCAGCCATGCTGAGTGGCTGAAAGAGGAGCTCACAGGGACCACCCCTCCACTGGGAGAGTCAGCCTTGGGGGCCTTGCTGGTCCACGTTGACCAGGCAACTGTCCCCATACACTGCCTCACGGTGTCTAATCAGAATCCCGTGGACTCTGGCATATATGTCACCAGGCCACTCTGCAGGGTCTTCCCCACCCCCCTCTCCCATCCCAAAGCTGTCCAATTTGAGTTACAGCCCCCTTGGCAATTGAGGAATTCTTACTCCTTCCCATCTGCAACCCTGCCTTAAGTGAAACTGTTGTCCTTCACCATCCCCTCGGGGTGAGAAAAGCTCCTCAACTTCACAGGCACGAGGGAGCCAAGGCTGGTTGTTGAGCAGTGGAATAGCACACTGAGAGCATTGGGGCCCAGTGAGGAAGCCACACGGACTTGAAACACTCGGAGGTAGAATACTTGAATTCTAGCCCTGGTTCAGACAGCCCCTCTTTACACCTGTTTCCTCAGGGGTAAAATGGGGATGATGCTATAACTTGCCCTGCTAATGTTTCTGGGTTGGTATGAGGATCAAATAAGTACATACATGTAAAAGCACCTGTAGCCTACAGCACACTATGTAAATGCTCCCAGCAATTGACAGGTTTCCCTTTGTCCTGTCCTAGGGGGGTCTGGCTCCACAATTTCTCCTTCCCCCTCCACCATCTGCAATGTTCACCTCTCCACTGGCTCCTTGCCTTGACCTTCAAATGTGCTAGGAGCTTCTCGTCCCTTCACTGATAGGCACTTTGCTCTCACTGCCAAATCTGAGAAAAAGAATTTCTGCCAGATACCTTCATCGGCTCAACTCAGAGTTGTCCCCCAGCTCTGCTCTCTGGCTCTGCCCCCTTCCTCACCTCACCGTTCGTCCTTCTTAGTGTGTGTCTCTGCAGGCACTTGGTCTCATTGACCCCTCTCCACTTAAGCCCTCTGGTTTCTGTGGTAAGCAGCTTCTATGATGGTCCCCATGATCCCCACCTCCGAAGATTCCCACCCCTGTCTATTTCTTGCCTGGGGTATGGGCTGAACCTAGTGACTCACTTCTCACAAATAGAATATGGTCAAGGGCAGGTCCAGAGAAGGCAATGGCAACCCACTCAAGTACTCTTGCCTGGAAAATCCCATGGATGGAGGAGCCTGGTAGGCTGCAGTCCATGGGGTCGCTAAGAGTCTGATATGACTGAGCAACTTCACTTTCACTTTTCACTTTCATGCATTGGAGAAGGAAATGGCAACCCACTCCTCTGTTCTTGCCTGGAGAATCCCAGGGATGGGGGAACCTGGTGGACTGCCGTCTATGCGGTTGCATAGAGTCGGACACGACTGAAGTGATTTAGCAGCAGCAAGGGTAGGACAGGAAGCAACAGTTAAAACTGGACCTGGAACAACAGACTGGTTCCAAATAGAAGGAGTATGTCAAGGCTGTATATTGTCACCCTGCTTATTTAACTTCTATGCAGAGTACATCATGAGAAATCCTGGACTGGAAGAAGCACAGACTGGAATCAAGATTGCCCTGAGAAATATCAATAACCTCAAATACACAGATGATACCACCCTTATGGCAGAAAGTGAAGAGGAACTAAAGAGCCTCTTGATGAAAGTGAACGAGGAGAGTGAAAAAGTTGGCTTAAAGCTCAACATTCAGAAAACGAAGATCATGGCATCATGGTCCCATCACTTCATGGGAAATAGATGGGAAAACAGTGGAAACAGCGGCTGACTTTATTTTTTGGGCTCCAAAATCACTGCATATGTGACTGCAGCAGTGAAATTAAAAGATGCTTACTCCTCAAAAGAAAAGTTATGACCAACCTAGACAGCATATTAAAAATCAGAGACATTACTTTGCCAACAAAGGTCCATCTAGTCAAGGCTATGGTTTTCCAGTAGTCGTGTGTGGATGTGAGAGTTGGACTATAAAGAGGGCTGAGCACAAAATAATTGATGCTTTTGAATTGTGGTGTTGGAGAAGACTCTTAAGAGTCCCTTGGACTGCAAGGAGATCCAACAGTCCATCCTAAGGGAGATCAGTCCTGAGTATTCATTGGAAGGATTGATGTTGAAGCTGAAACTCCCATACTTTGGCCACCTGATGCAAAGAGCTGACTCATTTAAAAAGACCCTGATGCTGGGAAAGATTGAAGGCAGGAGGAGAAGGGGATGACAGAACAAGAGATGGTTGGATGGCATTGCCAACCCAATGGACATGGGTTTGGGTGGACTCTGGGAGTTGGTGATGGACAGGGAGGCCTGGCGTGCTGCAGTTCACGGGGTTGCAAAGAGTCGGACATGACTGAGCGACTGAACTGAACTGAAGGGTGATGGGCTGTTGTGTCCAAGGTTAGATTGTAAGACTGTGACCCCTGTCTTTCTTGCACTCTCCCATCATCTCTCATTTGCCGGTGCTTTGGAAGCCAGCTACCATGTTGTGAGCTGCCCTATAGTAAGGGCAGCTGACAGCTGGCAAGAAACAGAGGCTCACCAGTTTCCTGATCTTTAAAATGGGGATACTGGTAGTATGATACCTACCTTATAAGGTCAAGTGAGACTATGCACAGGGACTGCTTAGCATAGCAAAGCAAGTATTTTATGATCCATAGCAAATTAATTTTCTCAGTTCCAAATATGTGTTAGAAATAATGTTTGCTGTCAATTTATTTTCAACTCATACTCCTGTGATAAAAAGACTATAAGTTAGTAGATCCAGTCTATAGTGGTGAATAGGCCAACTACTTAACCTCTCTGGTTTTATTCTTTTGGTTATGTGAAGTAGCTAGCTAGGGGATCTCTGAGTAGTTTTCAGTTTTAAAGTTCCATGTTAGGATTTTTTTCCAGTTCATTTTTAAACAAAGTTTTAATAAAATTTAGCATAGGAGGTATTATATGTTTTAGCAATTTATATTTTAATTAAATGTACTTCAGATTAAAATTGCATTAGGCAATGTTTAAAATACAGAAGGATATAGAAAGCGATACATGTACCTATCATTCACTTTAAGAAATAAAACTTAAAAAAAAAGAAACAGAGGCTCTCAATTTAATAGCCAGTGAGTGCCTGAAGGCCCCTCCAACAGCCTCATAAGAGTGACCATCCTCCAGGTGAACCTTGAGGTGCTTGTACCTGGCCATCACCTCGACTGCCTGTGAGAGAACCTGAGATGGAGTCCAGCTAAGTGTACCCCATTCCTGACCCACACAAACCATGAGATAAAAATGCCTATCATGAGAAGGAGAAATATCGTATGACATCCTGTATATGTGGAATCTAAAAAGAAATGATACAAATGAACTTACTTACAAAACAGAAAGACACTCACAGACTTAGAGAATGAACTTATGGTTGCCAGGGGAAAGGATAGTTAGGGAGATTGAGATGGACATGTACATACTGCTATGTTCAAAATGGATAACCAACAAGGGCCTACTGTCTAGCACATGGAACTCTGTTCAATGTTACGTGGCATCCTGGATGCGAGGGGCACTTGGGGGAGTATGGATACATGTATATGTATGGCTGAGTCCCTTCACTGTTCACCTGAAACTACCACAATATTGTTAATCAGCTATAACCCAATACAAAATAAGAAGTTTAAAGTTTGAAAAAAAATGCCTGTCATCTGAAGCTGTGAAGTTTGGGGGCAACTTATGAAGTTCAAGTTATTGCTGTTACTTTCCAGCAGTTTGGACAACATGGCTAACCAAATGTCATCAGGGAGAAATCTGGCTGGGCCCAGCTTAAAGAACAGGGCGCAGTGAAATCAACAGATATGGTTTATTTCCTAATACCTTGGACTTAATGATCCCAGACACACAGATGGAGGTAAACAGAAGCACTTAATCACTTTGTATCTGTGTGCCCAGCAGCAGAAAGCATTGCATCACACTCCATAGAATCAGAAAAAAAAAAAAGCTAGAAATTCAAACAACCTAAGTCCATTAATAGGGGACTGGGTCCATAAACTGGGGCATAATGATACAATAACCTTATAAAGTTAACTGGAAAGAACTGTATGTTTCAACATGATCAATCTCGAACAGGAACATGGTATCATTTATATAAAATTTAAATATTCATAAAGCAATCATAGAAATTGTTTATACACACTGCATTAAAAAAACATTAAAAATGTTCACAGAGAAAATATAGGTTCCTTTCCTGAGTTTCAGACTCATGCACCCTACTGCCTATTTAGACATCTTATAGGCTTCTCAAATATGGCCACAACCACCTGCCTGATTCTGCCCCACCTCCCAAACCTGCTCCCCCTGCAGGAAATGGCAGTAGATGACAACTCCCAAGTGGATCAGGTGGAAATCTTTTGAGTCATCCTTGATTATTTTCTTTCTTTCACATCCCACCCCTCCTGTCTAATCCTGTCAACTCTACCTTCGGAATATATCTAGATTCTGCCATGTCTCACCCACCGTTACCTCTGGGGCACACCATCACCTTTCACCTGGATTATTTGGAAGATGCTCTTAACTGGTCTCTCTGTCTCTGCCCTTGTCCCCCTACATTCTATTCTCTATACCACAGTTGTAATAATCCTTTACAATCTAAATCAGATTAGGTTGGGCCTCCGTTCTGAACCCTCCAGTGGCCCTAATCTCCCTCATTACAATGGCAAATAAGGCCCTTAGGATCTGGCCTCCATTATATCTTTAGCTTCACCTCCTACTGCTCTTCCTTCCAGTTCTCCACTCCTAATACACTGGCTTCTTTGTTAGTCTTTGCTCGTTCCAGGCATATTCCTACCACAGGGACTTTGCATGTCCCACTTCCATGTCCATCATGTTCTTCTGGATATAAGCACCGTCTACTCCTTCACATCCTTCGGTATCTGCTTAAATGTCATCTTCTTGGTCAACCTTCCCTACTCACTGTATTTAAAGCTGCAAACCCTCTCCTAGTCACTACTCCTCTTTCTTCCTTTATTTTTTATCCAATTACCCTTAGCACCATGTGTCATATTATCCGTTTTGTTTTTGTTCAGACGCTAAGTTGCGTCTGACTCTGCGACCTCATGGACTGCAGCACACCAGGCTCCCCTGTCTTTCACTGTCTCCTGAAGTTTGCTCAGATTCATGTCCACTGAGTCAGTGATGCCATCCAACCATCTCATCCTCTGTCCCCGCCTTCTTGTCCATTTTACTGCTTTGTTTATTGTTCTCCACCTCCTCTCACTAGAGCATAACTGCGGAGGGGTCAGGGTTTGGTCTGGGGTGCTCTGCACTGCATTCTCAGTGTCTATGAAACTGGCACACAGTAGGTGGGGTTGGGGGCAGCCTCCACCCAGGAAGCTGTGCCTATCGTCAGGGAAGGCTTCTAAAAGAGCCTCGAGTCACATCTGCAGCAGCAGTAGCTTCTGGCCCTGCCACCTCTGACGGCTTTCCAGGGAGAATGGGTTGGGTGGGGTGTGTGGACAACAGTGTGTGCAGAACTGTGTGGAAATGGGTAGGATGGGAACAAGGGGTGCAGGTGTGTGTGTGGTAACTGTGGGGTGACTGCACTCAGGAGGGAGAGAAGGGCCTTTAGGGTCAGCTGAAGAAGCAGAGAGCAAGTCAATGCCTCAGATTCGTCCTTGGCCTCCAGCAGGTGGACTTGTGGCGTGGCCAGACCCTCCCTGCAGTGTCCTCTGAGGGATCCGCATTGGTAGTGACTATTTGGCCAAGCATCTCTGAGGAGGTGGAGGGGAAGCTTCAGGCATTTCCCCTCCTGAGTCAAAGGAATGCCAGAGAAGCCTCGAGAACAATGGGGAGCCAACAGCCCCTCAGTGGCCCCGTGACGTGGGCCTTGAGGGGGGTTCACAGCTGCCGGCCAGAACCCAGGGCAGGGGACAGGGGCTGGCGGGGATACAGAGGAGCCATGGAATCCTTGAAGGAGGAAGCCGGAAGCAGCTGGGGATGACACTGATAGGCATTTCCCGCCTCAGGATGCCCTCCCGCTTTCTTCACTGCCGCTGCAGCTGCAAAAGCAAAGATGTCGCTTCCCTCTGGCCCCAAATGCCAGTCGTAGAGGTTGGGAGCTGTCGAGTCCCCCTCCCAGCCTCCCTCCCTGTCCCTGAGGAAAGCAAGCAGCTCCCTCAACCCTCAGCAGGGCGCCCCATAGGCCTAAGGGAAAGCTGGGCCTGTCTGACCCTGGGTTTGCTCTGCTTTGCCAAAAGAAGGGCTGCTTTTGAGGGCTTCAGGGTCTGGAAGGTTGCTTGCCCTCTTGTGCTTTCCCTGGGCCCCTCCTAGTGTGCTCTGGCTGGGCACTGCTGGCCTTCATGTCTTCACCTCATGTCAGTGTCTCAGTGTACAACACTAGGCCTCAGGCCAATGGAGGCCTCTCACTCTGGACAGTCTAACCCACCTGACTTCCCTGTTCTAGGACTCCTTGATCTTTTTAAGCATTGCAACTCACTCTAAGCTTCCCAGGTGGCTCAGTGGTAAAGAATCCACCTTTAATGCAGGAGATGTGAGTTCGATCCCTGGATTGGGAAGATCCCCTGGAGGAAAAAATGGCAACCCACTCTAGTATTCTTGCCTGGAGAATCTCATGGACAGAGAAGCCTGGTAGGCTACAGTCCATAGGGTCACAGAGTTGGACATGACTAAGCAACTGAACACAATCACTCTGAGTATGCTTCTGTTGACATACTTGGGTTGTGATAACAACCAACCCCTCACCCCAACCTACACACAGACATAAGTAGTAATCATGGCTGCACCTATTCATGATCCTCAATGGTTGCTCAAGGGTGGGAAGACAGGCTGGGGGTCATGCATGATTCCCAGCCCAGAAGCTATAACCCACTTTCTCTCCCATTTAACAAGGCCTGCTGGGATGAAAGTGACCTGCTCTGTGGGGGAACTCTGACTCAACTTTTATTTAAATAAGAATGATGCTGAATCCAATCTCATTTATCACAAAAAGTCTGCACACTTAGCTGTTCTATGATTAGTCACACACGTCACAGCTGATTTGCCTTAACTCTGTTATTGATGGAAATGGCCTCGTCCAGAACCTTCTCTTGAATTGAACTGCATAAGAGGTTTCAGTGAGTGGCCCTTTCCTGGATGTCTCCACTGGGGTGGGGGTGACCATGAGTCCAGATGGCGGGCTGCACCAGGGGACAAGCACCCAGACCATACACACTACAGCTACAGTTTGGTTCAAGCCATACTGAACCCCGGGAAGCAGCCTGCTCACCACCCCCAAGGCATAAGCCACCAAGCTGGACCCCATTCAGAGAGGGTCAAGTAAAGGATCCAGGGACAGAATGCTGTAGTGTCTGAAGACCAAAGACGAGGGCATGCATCAGGCGATGCCTAGGAGAGAGACAGACACAGAGAGCCCCTCAATGAGAGAAAGAGAAGGGTGCTGAGAAATCCCATGGATCTCTGTTGTCCAAAACAGTCACCAGCAGCCACATGATATGTGACTGGTGTGAAAGAAGACACCTTGTTAGTGTAAAACACACTGGAATTTGGTGGGGAGGGGTAAATTAGGAATTTGGGATTAGCACTATTATACATAAAATAGATAAGCAACAAGGACTCACTGCATAGCACAGGGAACTCTACTCATCTTGTAATAACCTATAATGGGAAAGAATCTGAGAAAGAATGCGTATATATATATACATATATATATACACAACTGAATCATTGTGCTGTACACAGGAAACTAACACAACATTGGGAATCAACCATACTTCAATTTTTAAAAAGGGTGAAAAGATACACTGGAATTTGAAAATCTGGCATTCAAAAAATGTTAAATACCTCATTAATAATTTTCATATTGAATACATGTAAAAAGGACTATTTTGATAAATTGACTTAAAGTATACTATTAAACATATATAATTACAAAGAGGCACAAGGACCCTTTATCCTGAGGATGGTTTCACAGGTATACACATATGTAAGATCTTAAACTGTACACTTTGAATATGTGCAGTTTATTATATATCAATTTTACCTCTCTGATGTTGTTAAACAATACTTTAGTAGCTTCCTCACTGCTACCTGAGAGGATAAACAAGAACTAATTTCACCTGTTTACTTTTTTTGATGCCACTACTAGAAAATCTTAAATTACATATATGACTTTCATTGTATTTCTATTGAACAGGGCTGATCTAGTGATTGTAGACCATTTTACATATCATGAGACTGAGGCGCAGAGAGGGAAAGGAGCTTGCTCATATAATGAGGTGGAAAAAATTTTATTCCTTAACGACAAGAATCCACAGGGCAAGAACTACCTATGTTGGTAAAAAGACTTAGACAAAAGGATCCCAAAGGCTTCAGGGAGTGGAGGAAGAACTTGGGGCAACCTTAGGAACGCTGGAGGGAAAGAGTAAGGAGCAGAGAGGAAGAGGGATAGAGGAGACAGGGAGCTGGAGGAAGCCTGTGAATTGTGTGTGATGTGACTCCTTCCGTGGGGGTCCATCAACCAAAGGCCTTCAGTCAATTCTACTCTTATTCTCTTGATGGGAAGGGTCTAGGTTTCTTGCCTTGGTCGATAGGGTGGAAATCAATAGGGAGAACACGCCCAAAGCTCCAGGAACCTGTGTGAGAATATAAATCTTACTTATTCCTCCACCCTAAGAAGTTGACCAATACCTTGGACACGGTTCTTGACTTGCCTGGGTCATGGCCTGGGGGTGGGGATGGGAGAAGTCAAAGTAATATCATTTAGATCTCAAGGGGCATGCGTGACCTGGTAACTCTGGGGTCCCTAGTATGGTCAGAATTTCAAATTTAAGAAGAATATGATCAGAGTGACTGCAGCTGTATTTCCCTCCTCCCACGCCTTAATTCAGCAATTGGACTAGAAAGGATTAAGGAAGCTTCTACTGCGTGCAAGGCCAAAACTTTCACTCCATCATGCCATGTGCTATGAAGTGGACGGAAAAGCCACAGTTGCTTGAAGGCCACAGAGTCATTTCAGCAAGTGGTGGCCTAGGCAATGAACAAAAATATGAGTAGAGTAGTTAAAGGTATATGGGGGTGCTTGGAGCCACCAAGAAAATAGCCCAGCACCCTCATAGGGCCCAAAGCCCCAATGAATGATGGGTCTGATTCAAGGAGATGCTAAATGTGTCCATAATCGCTGGCCAGGAGGGAGAGGAGGAGGGAGAGAGAGCATCTGGAGCCCAAGGTCAGCAGAACTGGGTCAACCACGCAGGAAGGGGAGCAGGCTACACTGGGTGGGGGGCAGGAAATCTCTGGGGTTTGGCTTTGAGATCCTGGTCAATCTGGCTATACTGTAGGCTGAGAATCCCAGGATGAGAGAAGGCATCAAGCAGCCTGAATGTGGTCCAGAGTGTACTTCACCACTACTGTCAGAGGCCAACATGGGGCCTGCTGTCGACTGTTCCCCAGCCTGGGGGGCCTGATCAAGGAGTGCTGGTGGATCCATGTGAGCCGGCCCCAGCGGCCGCACTCATACCTCCCTGGTCATGGGTCCCCCACCTTCCTGTGGGGGAGGCCAGCCAGGACTGAGGAGCAACTGTGTCTCCCCCTGGATCCCGTTATCACCCCTTCTCAACTCCATGCAATCATTTTCCAAGGACCTAATAAGCACCTCCCTGATATAAGGCCCTGTGGGAGTTACAGGAGGGATTGCAGCCCTTAGGTGACTGGCACTTGTACGTGTCTTGTTATGACATCAAGTGGGTCCCCAGGACACATCCAATTAAAAGCCTGTGGAAAGTTAGAGGAGGGAGAGAGTATTTTCATATGAGTGGATCAGGAGGACTTCATGGAGGAGGTAGCATTGGAGCTGACTTTTGAAAAGAAGTTGGATTTGGATATGAATTACTAGTCCCTCATATAGTGCTTCTGATTTACCAGATACTCTCCTGCATGCACTACACATGGTAACTCATTTAGGGTTAGCCACAATCCTACAAAAGAAGAACCATTATTATCTCCAGTTAACGGGTATGGAAATGGAGGCATAGAGGCTATACAGATGGCAAGCAAGGGAGTCCAGGATCAAATCTAGACAGAGTCCGTGCTTGTCACCACTAGACTACACTGTCTCTTGGATGGGCAGAAATGGGATGGGAGCAGAGTGGTCCAAAGAACAGAATAAGCAGACAGTCAGGGATGCAGGAAAAGATGGCCCCCTCCTGGAAAGAAGAGATGAGTCTATTAGGACTGGAGTGTTTGGCTCATGAAGGGAGAAGTCCAAGATGGGACAGAAAAGGAAGTTGGTTTCCAGTTAAATTGTCAGGCATCTGACAGCAATGAGTCTCCGGCACTCACCTTAGCCCCGACTCCAGAGGGGGAGGCACACCCCTCTGAAGCTGGGCCCAGCTGAGACAGTGCTGTTCAGTTCTTGGGGGGCTTTGCCAAGGGCAAAGGCGCTGAGGCGGGTATTCATCCGGGGACAAGAATGGAAAATCCATCATGCTCAAGGCAGGAAATTCCACAGTGAAGGCTCCTTGAGCTGCATCATTGAAGTAAGACCCATCGCCCGTGCAAGGCAGGTCCCGTTCCTGTTTTGTTTGTCTGAGGACCAAAGGTTGTTTTTACCCTGCTCTGCCTGTGTTTATGTCAGGGGATATTTACCATCAAAACGAAAACAAAAACAAAGTCCAGGCAGCGGGCCTGCCAATGCAGTGACCACGGAACCCTTCTCTCTGGCATTTCTGGCTCTCTCCCACCTGATGGATTTCCCAATTGAACAACATCAAAGATCTCCTTTTCTGATTTCCCTCTCATCTTAAAGGGACTGGTGCTGAGAGGAAGCCATTTGACTGTGGAAGAAAAGTTGTTTCTAGATTTGGCACCTTCTCCCATGTCCAACCTGGGTGAGAAGTGAAACAGGCTTGTTTCACAACCGCTGCTACACAAGCAGGGGCAGGGAAGCCAAGGTCTGGACCCTAGTGCTCCACTGCCAGCCTGGGGAACATCCACAGCCTGGAGGCAGCAGCTCTTATTGAATCAGATTTCAGAGGCTGAAGGGAAAGCAGGAGAAGTGACACTGGGGGCCTGCAGTCTCCAGCACGAATACCTTTATTCGGCAGATGAAATAACTGAGACTTAGAAGAAAAAAGGGATGACGATGAGACCCAAAGGAGGGAGAGAGAGTAGGGATGCATGCAGAAAATTAAGGATACAAAGAGAAGAGAATATGGGGTGGGGAGAAAGGGCAACCCTCACGGCCTCTGCAGCCATCTGGCCCAAGGCCCCTCTCTGCCTTTCTGCTGCCCCTACCTCTGCCCCTACCTGGCTGCTCGCCCTCTTGCCTGCACTTGACCCACATCTCCTTCCGTCCTCACTGAAGGCCTGCTGGTCCCCTCCACCAGCCCTCACACAGATGAGTGCGTCCCAACCCGGCCAGAACTCAATCTGCCCACCCCATGCCAATCCCTCCTCTCCTGCAGCGTCCAGCCCTATTCTTACTCCCTACGTGCAGAATCCTCCTTCTGCTGTGTAAAGTACAGGCTGCAGAGTCCAGCACTGGGCTATGGACAGAATCCTCCTAAACTTTCCTCCCACCCTCTTGCGTGAGGTGGCATCCTCCACCATCAGCCAGGGCCAAGACCAAGTCCCCTCTTTTTTTCTCCCTTCCTCTCCATCCTCCTCTCTCACCAACAGCACCCAACAATGGGCCATGCTCTCATGCCCAGTGAGACATATGATGAGATCCAATGAGCCTCCCCATGACAAGAGGGATCCACTAGCTGCCAAGACTAGGGATGACTAAAGATGGGGATAGGGGAGTGGGAGACTGGGGGACAGGCAGGTGGCAAAAGAAAAGGGCCTAAAAGCGAATAGGAAAAGTCTCAGACAAGGAGAGGAAGCCGTTTCCCAAAAAATGGTAGAGAGTGATGACACGTTGCCTGTGGCCCAGAAGCTGGGGAGAGGAACGGAGCCACAATGACCTTGTTACGTTGGCCCCACGCCGGCACCACCTCCATGGGGGAGTAGCTCCCAGCACCCCTAGCTGCCGCTCTAGCACTGGAGGGAGAGTGGACCATGCGGGTGTGGGTGGTGCACTGATCTGGGGATTCTCTCTGGCCTGGCCTCTGTGGGGGCCACACCACATGCTTGAGTGCCCGACTGCAAGGTCTCATGGGTGCGGCAGCTGGATCTGGGCAGGTGAGGAGCAGAACCAAGTTGGCCCCTGCTGGCCACTGCTGGCTACTGCTGGCTCATCTCATTTAATTTGGACAATTCGGTGAGGAAGGTGCTGCTTTTCTCTCCATTTTACAGATGAGAAAATGCATCCCCAGAGAGGTTACAAGTGACCTGTCTGAGGCCATAGAGCATGTGGGTGGTGGTGGGTCTGGTATTTAGGGTCAAGTCAGTCTGATGCCAGAGTCAGGCTCATCGCCCCGCGTTACACTGTGCGATGAAGGCAAGAAGCCTCAATCAGCAGCCGTGTGCTCGAAGCACAAGACAGGAATTGATAGGTGTGAAGGTCTGAAATACAGCCCCCCCTCCAAAGTACACACATGTACACACACACACACACACGGGGCACACACACGGGCACACACATGCACACACATGCACACACACGGAACACACGTACACACACGGAGTGCACACACACAGGACACACACACATTCCACGCTTTGGGAACATCTTTTTGATGCAAAGGTTACAACTTCCAGCAGGGAAGAGATTGCAGAGTGCACCCCTGGGGGTCGGAGGGAGACAGAGGGCCTATGGCAGGGCTGCCTCCACAGTAAAGATACGAAGTCAGAAGGACAGACACAGCTGAAGCTCTCAGCAGGAAACTAATAAAGCACTGCGGAGTGAGGGTTGCCCCTTTAAAACTTTGGGAGCTTCTTGTGGTTGTCCACCCATCCCTTCAGTTGCAGGAGAAGCACAGGGGTGGGGTCACTTCAACACAGCAGCTTCCCAAGCCCCTGGCAGGGTGGGTGGGTGCCCTTGGTCTGAGCTAGTGGTGCCAAGCCCCACCCACTAGCTGCTGAGCACGCGGAACAATCAGAAAGAGGACATCCACCTCCCAGGCCCTGGCAAGCCAGCCAGTGCCCTAGGTCTGCGTATACAAAGGTCTCCAGCTAGGCCACAGGAAACACCCTCACTCCTTCAGAGGTTTGCCTGTGAGTCACTTTGTCAGTGAGGCCTGCCCAGGCCACCCTATTTAAAAGGGCACCTATCCCCAGCTCTCCTTTTCTTTTCTTGACTTTTCTACAACAACATTTATCATCAAATTTTATGTTATACTTATTCATTTTCTTTATTGTCTGTTTATCTCTCTGGCACACTGTATGGGTCATGAAGGCAGGGAGGTTTAGGCTGTTTTGCTCACTGCTGTAGCCCCAGTACCAAGAACAGTGCCTTGCATAGAGTTGGCGCTCAAGAAGAATGTTGATTGAATGAACTCACTGATTGCTACTATTTTTGAGCATGATGCAAAATATGATAGTGTTTACAGTCTCATGCATTCTCAGCCATTCCTGAGGGGCAGGCTTGGTATTTGGGAATACAGCCAGTAAAATGGTCAGGGTGAGATCCTAATTTAAAACAAAAAAAAAAATCTTATAAACATGATTTCCCTGCCAAGATCAGTTACTGCAATCGTCACTCTGAAGGAAGGGCCTCACTGAGGTTTCAATTCTTCAATCACATACAAAAGCCATGAGAAAATTCAGGAGTGCTCCGTTCACACACAGGTCACCTCCAGCAATGTTGTTTATCACGACTACCAGCAGACAGGATCTAAACTGCAGTAGGAGCTGATAGAGAACTTCCTAAGCAACTTAGGTCAACAACGACCACAACAGAAACAGGGGAACTCCCTGGCTAGTGACTAATAATAACTCATTTCATTTTCACTGGCTGGGCCACCTCAGGCAACTTACTTGACCTCTCTGAGCCTTAGTATCGTTGTAAAAATGGAAATGATAATAGTGCCTCCCTCATAGGGCCGCTGTAGGGCTTAAAATGAATGAATAGATGTAAGGTGCTTGGAACATGGTAGGTAATAAGCATTATACAAGTGTCACTTATTATTTGTATAGTTCTTTCTAGACAATGAATGTATGAGGTGAGAATCTTTGTCCTCTGCCCCACCACGTCAAGAATGACACATATGAGCAGAATATGTTTGCTATTGATACTGTTATCAATATAACAGTCATGAGGAGGAGAACACGGAGCAGGAGGGGTACATGTAATGTCACTACTGAACTGATGGGCCTTCAATAGGAACTGCAAGCTCCATGAAGGCAGGCAGGGGCCAGGATTGCCTAGATCCCTAGAACACAGTGGGCATAAAGCTTATACACAGCATATGCTCAACTGAATCTCACATGTGACTTTTACCCAGGGGTTTGGGAACGCTCCTGCCATGTTAGACCTCAAATATTCTTATACGTGAGTCAGCCTTGGCCCTCCCTCCCACAAGGGACACAAAGGATAGAGACATCATAGTCTCCTCTACTTTCCCTGGGGAAATTCAGTTCAATAGGTCCAGACCTGAGAAATCACTTGCAAGCCATTCAGAAGGAAGTAATCAAACAGGTAGGCACAGTGGACCTCCCTGGTGGTCCAGTGGTTAAGAATCCACCTGCCAGTGCAGGGGACGTGGGTTCGATCCCTGGTCTAGGAAGATCCCACATGCCATGGGGCAACTAAGCCTGTGGCACCACAACTACTGAGCTTGATGCTCTGGAGCCTGTGCAGCTCAACTAGAGAGAAATCCACATGCCCCAAGTAGAGAAGCCCAAGCACCACAACAAAGAGCCTGCGCATCCAAATAAGATTTGACACAGCCAAAGAAATAAATGGACTAAAAATATTTTTAAAACCCAAGTAGGTGCAGATGGTGATCATTGATATAATACCAAAGAAATAAACCTACTGATGATAAAGAGTATCTGTCTATGCTGTGGCTGGAGGGGGGCGTGGTGGGAGACTTTATGGCTTTTTTGTGGGTAGTCAGACCTCTATGTGGTGGTCTGAACTTAGACTTGAAAGATGAAAAGGAAGCAGACTGCAAAGATCTGGGAGAAGAACATTCCAGGCAGAGGGAACAGTAGACCCAGAGGCCCCAGAGCAGCCAAGGGTTTGAAGTTTCTGGAAATAGAATGGAGGCCAGCGAGCCTGGGTCGTTAGGCAGAGGGGTGAGGTTGGAGAGGCAGGCGTGGGCCTTGTGAGCCTCCAGGAGGGAAGCCGTGACCCATACTCTGTCCTCAAACAACCTGTCGGAACACATTGCTCAAGTATCTAGTCGTTAAGGTAGCTTCCTGAAGACTTGTCCTTGGCAGCGATTGTTAGCTCCCTTGTCTGTATATGTGTAGTGGAACATAAGCGCTTCCCAGGTGGTGCTAGTGGTAAAGAACCACCTGCCTACCAATGCAGGAGACACAGGAGACTCGGCTTTAATCCCTGGGTCAGGAAGATCCCCTGGAGGAGGGCAACGCAACCCACTCCAGTATTCTTGCTTGGAGAATCCCCATGGATAGAGGAGCCTGGCAGTCTACAGTCCATGGGGTCACAAAGAGTCAGACACGACTGAAATGACTTAGCAGACACGCATACAGTAGAACATGAATTTATAAAAAATAAAAAATGGAGCTTTGGGAAGGGAAATATGCAATATGTCAGTTTAAAAAAAATGGAATCCAAAGCCTGGTCACTGCCCAATTCATCTGAATTTCCTGAGTCCCTATTGATATAACTGTGAGGAAACGTTTGTGTCCACATCCTGAGCAGGAGACACGGTAAAACCTCAAAATATCCCAACCACAGGGACAAATTTCCTACCCTCCCACCCCCACCCCCAAGAATCCTATTTAGAATTGGGTTCCATGTCTTGGCTCCTCAAACCTGCCTGGAAGGTCATGTCAGGAATTTGTTTCCTCCCTTATATCTCAGTGCTGCTGCTCTCTCAAAATGTTTCTTCTTCACTTGACCCTGTCCAACAGACCATGCGTGGCAAGCGTCGTGCTCAGCAGATATCCACTTGCTCCCCAATGCTTCCCAGCCTCCCTTGGAGTTAAGTTTGGTCCACGTGAGGAATTCTGACTGAGGGTGAGTCGTTGGAAGCCATGTACATCACTTTGGGGGCTGAGGGGCTTAAGACTTGTTATCAGCTCTGACTGAGCTGTGTCTCCACTTCATATGTTGAGGGCCTAACTCTCAGGGTGGCCGTATTTGGGTTCAGGAAGGAATTATGGTTAAATGAGGTCATGAGCATGAGACCCTAGTCTGATGGGACAGTTGCTCTGATAAGAGGAGACAGCAGGAAGCTCGCAGTGAGAAGCTGGCCATCTGCAAGCCAGGAAGAGAGCTTGTTGTTGTTGTTCAGTTGCCAAGTCATGTCCAACTGTGCACGACCCCATGAACTGCAGCACACCAGGCATCCATGTCCTTCACTGGCTCCTGAAGTTTGCTGAAACTCATGTCCATTGAGAGCTTTTACCAGGAATCAGATCAGCCAGCACCTTGATCTTGGCCTTCCCAGCCTCCAGAGCTGCGGGGAGTAGATTTCTGTTGTGTCAGCCACCCAGTCTGTGGTAGTCTGTCATGGCTGCCCCAGATGACTAAGATTCGCGCTTCCCTGTCTCTCTCCTCCCTGCTGTGGAGCTCTCGGAGGACACATGTTCCAGACAGCCCAGCTACCTATCACTCAACCTACATCACACTCTGCGTGAACAAGAAACAAGCCTTTCCTGTGGTAAACCACTGAGATTGCAGGGCTTCTGCGTCACTGCTGCAAACCTGGCCTACCTAAAGCAACGCACAGCGGCCGAGAAAAGGACTCAGAGTAGACCGTGTTTATCCAAACAAGAGCAGAAGCAGAGGAGCGCCACCATTGCTTGTCCCTCTGGCCCAGCTTGCCCCTCACGACTGTGTGTGGATCCAGTGAGCCCAGGGTATTCAAACAGACGCAAATAAAATCATGCTTTCTGGGTCCCAGGATTCAGCCAACAGTGAAGACGTAAACTGCTCCGGGAATTCATGGAGCTCTCAAGTGAGAAAACAAGACTTCTCCCTGCTAAAAAGTTGGGAAACCCTGGGAGATAAGGCATTGTCTCCAGACAGCCCCCATTGAAACACAGACCAGTTCCCTGGAAGGCGTTACTCATTTATCCACTAACGACCAGGAGGCACTTTCTTAGGGATCCATTTCTCAGGGGAGGGCTGGAGGGGACAGGCAGACCACACAGCTTGGCCCAGGATTACCCCTCCTCTACCCATGGGGAGGTTTGAATTTCATCAGGAGTAAGAGGGTCATTTCAAAACTTCAGTTTCCCTGTGACTTCTCAGTGGTATGCCCCTCTTGGGTCAGGCCACCTGTGTGACCATGTCTTCAGACCATCCATGAGAGAGGATGGAAGTGAAATTTGAGGCCTTGCTTTTACTCATTCATTCATTCATTCAAATGCTTGGCAAGACTTACAAGAATCTTCTTCTATCTGACTTTCCAAATTCGTCTCCCCATTTAAAGCCAAGCTTAACCCTAACCTTCCCTAACAAGCCTTCCCTTACTCCCCCTTCCCTTCTAATTCCTGCTGATCTAATACCAATAGCTCTAACCAACATTTACTTCATACCACTACACACTAAGCCCTTCACTAGCTCGTACGACATGAATGCCATCTCATTTGATCCTCTGGAACCTGAGGGGAGAGGGTGTTATCATCCCTACTTTAAATCTGAGGTAATAAGTTCAGAGAGGGCAAGTGACTTATCCAGAGTCACCCAGTAGGGAATTCCCTGGCAGTCCAGTGGTTAAGACTGTGAGCTTTCTCTGCCGAGGGCTCAGGTTTGATCTCTCTTTGAGGAACTAAGATCCTGCAAGAGTGGCATGGCCATAAAAACAAAACACAGCAAAAAACTCAAACAAAGTCACACAGCAGAACCTGCAAGATTCCAGGTGTATCCAGTTCTAAGATCCCCCCTACTATAACCACCACACTCTCTTGCCCTCCACAGTTCAACTTCTGCTATCATCTGTTCTGAATTGCGCTCCCCCCACCCAATCCCTGTAAGCTCTTCGAGGGTATGAACAGTTTCCTCTGGGCTTCCGTGGTGGCTCAGTTGGTAAAGAATCCACCTACAATGCAGGAGACCCAGGTTCGATCCCTGGGTGAGGAAGACCCCCTAGAGAAGGGCATGGCAACCCACTCCAGTATTCTTGCTGGAGAATCCTGTGGACAGAGGAGCCCGGTGAGCTGTAGTCCACGGGGTCTCAAATGAATAGACATGACTGAGTGACTAACACACACATACACACAGCTTCTTCTAATTGGTTAATAATTAGCATTTCTCCTTGGACCAGCACTTCACAGTTTCTATAGGGCTTCTACATACTTGATGTCATCTGTATGGCTGAAGAGCTTCTTCCACTTCAGGGCATTCTGACATGGGGAGGCCCCCAGACAGTTCCCAGGTTGGGGGTAGTGACTGAAGCAAAAGAAAAGCTTTGTATGTCCGTACCCCACTGAGTCAAGACTCCACAACAAACCAGTTACACGGTGTGAGACTCCATCCCCGAAAGCCTTCCATCCCTCTGAGCTTTTTTCACAGGGCTTTCGTGGGTGTGGTTTCCTTGTGGCCCTTCTGGGGTGAGGCTGACCCAGCAGCTGGAGGAATGGAGGACAGGCCCAGACATAGACTTTCCTTCAGGGGGAGCCCGGATGAGGCCTGCAAGGAAGTTGCCCGGAAAATAGCACCCCTCACCTCCAACCCTTGCACCCCCCCAAAAAAGTCAAGCAAAGTTTTGTGACTATGAGGGAGGTGAGAGCAGTGGAAAGGAAGGTTGGAGACCTGTGTCTGAGGCCCAGCTCTCCCACCGACTGACTTGGCTAAAGAACAACCTCTCTATGAGTGTCCTCAAGTGGAAGGTGATGGTGGTGCCGCCCTCAGAGGGCTGCAGGAGAAGCCAATGGGATGCCATTGGCTGAACTGTGGGCCACAGGCCTCCTTGTTCCATCTCTTGCTGTATAATTTGGAGTAGGTCTCCTAAGCTCCCTGTGATTATCTGTAAGAAACCAAAGAATATTTTAAACTATCTGAAGTGAAAGTCACTCAGTCATGTCTGACTCTTTGCCACCCCATGGACTATAGAGTCCGTGGAATTCTCCAGGGCAGAATACTGGAGGGGGGAGCTGCTCCCTTCTCCAGGGGATCTTCCCAACCCAGGGATTGAACCCAGGTCTCCCTCATTGCAGGCGGATTCTTTACCAGCTGAGCCACCATGGAAGCCCAACTGTCTGAAAGCAGATATTAAATGGAAATACAATTTTTTAAAACTGAAAGCAGAGGGCTGGTCTGTATAGTCTCACAAGGTCCCTTCCTGTTCTGTGTTTCCATGATTTAAAAACAAAACAAAATATAAACAAAAACTTGGAACTGGCAAAGGGAGTCGAATGCCAGGGAGGCAGCTTTCTGTACCACTCCCTCAACAAGCCAAACAAAACTGAGGTTATTCTGTCCCCTGGTGGACTGCGTTGCTACTGCAGCCACTGCCGGGGCCTGCTAGGTTTCAGATCTAGAATCGCTTATGGTCATTCACCCATTCATTCAGGCCTCACACGAATCGAGGGCTCCGCTCTGGGTCAAGCTCTGCGCTGTACACTGTGGGAACAAAGATGAATCACGTTAGGACTCCTCTCTGAAGGGGCCTTGTTATGATGTGATTTCTTTTGTGTTGTGATTCCTACTCATATTCTGTGAAACACAGGATTTAAGATACGTTTGTTCTGCCATCTTAAGCAGTTTAAATGGAGTCACAGTGGCCAATGAGAACTTCCATATTAGTGGTTTTAAAGCATGTGGTATAGGACTGCGAGTGTCTTAGAATGTCTTAAATTGAAGAGTGTTACTTACATAAGAAATTTGGCAACGTCCACAAAAAGACTTCACTGGAACAAGAGCAACTGATAGAGACAAGACACCCTGGGGCATAACTGTTACACCCTACTGATGGACTTCTTAAAAAGGGACCACTGAGCTGAGCGACTTGAAGCTTCCTCATTGGAAGACCAGGCTCTGTGTTGCTGAGAGCTGTTCACAGGGTCGCTGCTGGAGGTACTACGTGAGCAGAGGGTGATCCCCGCTCACACATGTGAGACCCTTGGCCAGAACTGTGGCTGAACCTGAGACGGTGGCTCCTGTGGTAATGCCTCATCCCCGGGTTCCTCCTTGGAGTGGTTGCTTACTCCTCTATTTTCCCCACTCTGACCAACCTGTGCAATAAACCAGGTGAGTCATGAACTGAATATTGGCTACATCTCCTTTTTATCTACAGTCCCATACTTCTTCCCTGACTTCATTGCTGGACCTTGATTAGGGGGCTGCAGTCTCGAGGGATAGACAGACACACAGAGAGATCATTTTGATACAGTGAAATAAAGGCTGTTAAAGGTCATTATGTTTGGCTTGAGGGAGGGACAGGGGACATGTCAGGAAGAGCTTGGCAAGAAGAGGTGGTGGTTGAGTTTGATGACTGGCTTTACGTTCTTTAAGGGCCTTCTGGATAGAGATCGGTGTGGATGTGAAGGCACGGCACATATGTAAGTGATGATAGAATGTTTCATATGCTGGTGCCATGGTGAGGGTTGGGGGGGGACAGTGGGAGATGACGTTGAGAGCTGGCTGGTGTTCAAGGGGTGGAGGGTTTCGTGTGCCATTCGAATGGCTTAGACCCTATCCCAGGGCAACTGGGAAGTCCCTGAAGAGCTCCGAGCAGGGTACTGACAGGTGAATTTCCATGAGTTCGTTCTGGCTGCTTTGCAGAGAACGGGCTGTAGGAGTGTAAGGCTGGCGAAGCTCTTGGGAGGGTGGCCAGATTTAAAAAAAAAAACAAAACAGGATGTCACTAAAATTGACATTTCAGACAGAGAACAATTTTTAGTGTAAGTCTATCTCAAATGTTGTATGTGACATACAAAGAATCATTGTGTATCTGAAATTCAAATTTAACTGAGCAGCTCATATTTTATTTGGAAATCCTATCCTAGAGTCATCAAGGAGAAATGATGGAGGCTTGGACTAGCATGGAGGCAGTAGAGTTGGAATTGAAGTGGAAAAATTCAAGAAGTATTCTGCAGACAGAAATGGAAGAACTTGGAGATGCTGTGGGTGAGGGAAAGTGAGAAGGAAGCGTCAGACATTGTATCCACTCTCAGTCTGAGCTGCTTGCTCCGTGTCTGGTCCTCTAACTGCATCCCATCCTAAACACCACACACACCAAGGTCAAGGGTTCTTCCTAAAATCTCCTAGAGATCCCTGAACCCAGGAGCCAATATGTCCTGCAGTTCCCCATTCGCCTCTGCCCAGCTCCTTGGCTTCCATATCTGCTTGGTTCTGAATTTTGGTCTCACCCTTTGTATGGTCCAGTTTATCAGCAATGGACTGCAGCCTCAAGTGTCATCTGGGCCACCTTCAGGCTTCTGTTCTTTGTCTCTCTGTTTCACACTCCACAAGGACTGGCATGGGGTGCCCAGCCCAGGCCTCTGAGGTTGATTAGGACACATCTTTCCTACAAGGGAGGAAAATCCCAAACAATTCCCAAAAGCCACAGGTTTCCTTAGAGCCTTTCTCGCCACCAGAAGGCTAGGACTGGAATGGTGGCAGGGCTTCTCAGAGCTTCTTGTGAGCCAACAGCACCTCTCAGTGGTCACACAGCACACTGCAGGCTGAGGGGAGGACGTGCGTCGCTCAATCCCGTCCAACTTTTTGCGACCCCCTGGATTGCAGCCCGCCAGGCACCTCTGTCTATGGGGATTCTCCAGGCAAGAATACTGGAGTGGGTTGCCATGTTCTCCTTCAGGGGATCTTCCCAACCCAGGGATCGAACCCAGGTTTCCCGGAGTGCAGGAGAATTCTTTACCGTCTGAGCTACCAGGGAAGCCTGAAGTGACATGGGAGACTGGTCTTTGGACTGGTTTACAGGGAGAGGTTAACCATCCTGATCTCTCCCCTGGCAGGGCACAGTGGTCCTGCCCCTTCTGTGGCCATCCTTCAGGAGTTCTGTTAGCACACCTTGGCTCTTATGGATCTGAACACCACATCTGTTCCGTCAACCTGCTGGTAGAGAGGTGGCCCAAGGTTACACCTGAAGAATTGAACAGCCAGGCCCTGAGGTCTCTGTCCTTGTCAGGGCTCAGGGTTGAACTGGTCAGAGTCCCTTAAATTCTCAGTCTTCCATATTTGATAAAAACCCATAAAGGTAGCTGTGTTTGGGGATCCCCTCCCCATACGTGCCTGCGGAGGGGTGGCGGCTCTGACAGATGGGTTCCCCACCGTGGCCATGTTGCCAGCCACACAGTGGGCCTTGCCATCATCAAGGGTGACCGTCCAGCTCTCCAGCATGCCGCCATCCTCTCTGGGGTCTCGGCCAGAGAAAGAAAGAAACAAGCAAATGTCCCACCCACTCTCTCTTCCACACCAGAGGCTTTGAGTGTGCAGCCAGAGCCAAGGTTCTGGGCCCCAAGCTGGGGAGCTGAGAGACCTGGGGCCTCAGATGGCCTTGCGGGCAGGAGCGGAAGACTAGTCTGGAGGAATTTAAAAAGGAAGTCGGATCCAGAAGCTCAGCTTCTAACCTTTGCTGTCTGACTCAAGGCACTTGCTGTGGGGGCCTGGGAATACCCCAGGCTGTGGGGGGTGGAGGAGGCTGAGGTGACCACTGACCAAGTGCTATCTGGCTGGAGATGGTGAACTACCCTCCAGGAATAGCACACCCTTTGCTTTCTAGCAGGATTTTGGACATCAGCGTTCGCCATGGCCCCTGGGGGCCCTGGACTCTATTTTCCAGGGCCTAGGACTTTGGACAAACATGCAACTTGCCATGTGCCTCATCTGTAAAATGGGAATAACAATAACATTCACCTCATCACTACATGAGTTAATACCTATTTTGTTATTGTTGTTAAGGTGAGCACTTCTCAGACTGTGAGATTGAGTCTCTGCAAGGATTTAAACACCAGCTAGGGTCTAAAGCGCCTCAAGCTCTCTTCCTTTTACTTCGTCACTGGGTCTCCAGTTGTCTGCTTGAAAAATGAAACAGCCCATCTTTTCCATGGGCTGTGAACCTCTCAGAATGAGGACTTCTAGACGTTGTGTGCATCTGGCCGGGCTTTGGGTAGAGACCATGGTCATGGTCATTGAGCAGTGCAGCGCCCCACTTATCTTCCAGTAACTAATGAACAACAGTTTGCCTGACCTCCTGGGCTGAGGGGCTGAGATCTGCTTGTGACGTCAACACATGCTCTGGAGTCTTTCACCTTGCATGAGCCACTGGCCTGCTCCATCCTAGATGGTGTTTTAGCTCCACTTCCTGGCCAGTGCTGAGAGATACGCAGGTGAAAGGCCCAAGGGGCCACGTTCTATTCAGCAAGGGGACCACCTGCTGCAGACCAACTCCATCAATGCAATTTCTTGCCTTCACTGGGTTCCACAAGGCATCAGTCATCATTCATGTCTCCAACCTGACCTCCTCAGGTGGGGAAAGAATTTCTCAGTCTCTGATGAAGGGCATTTGTCTTGGTTTATGTGCGAGGTCTGGATCCAGCTCTATGGTGCCCCAATACAGCTTGAAAATGAGAGTGTCATTCGCTCAGTCGTGTCTGACTCTTTGCGACCTGTCCATGAGGTTCTCAGGGAAGAATACTGGAGTGGGTTGCCATGCCCTCCTCCAGGGGATCTTCCCGATCCAGGGATTGAACCCAGATCTCCTGCACTGCAGGTGGATTCTTTACTGTTTGAGCCACCAGGGGGTAGCTTAGCAAAGAGTCAACACTTAGAATTGTGCACAGCAGTGGGGGAGATGCTCATGCAAGGGACACACATGGGCACTGAGATGGAGGGAACAGCAGAGTCATGATTCCCATGAATCTCATGCTCAGCCGAGCTATCTGCTCGTTGAGTGGTAGAGGGTGAAATTGCTGCACAAAATAGTGATTTTTATCTCTCTGTTACACGTGAATTCCTGCAGTTTAAATGCCATGCGATGTGTAACTACCACCAGGACCAACCTCTGGGTTTGTGGGTGCTTTGTTAAGGGGCCACAGCCTCTAGTGGTGGGTGGCTCAGACCACCCCAGTCTAGAGGAGGGGTCAGCAAATTTTTTTTCTGTGAAGGGCCACAGATACTACATATCTTAGACTTTGTGGGCCATATGGTCTCTCTCCCTACCACTCAGCACTGATTTTGCTGCACAACAGAAGCCATAGACAACATGCAAATAAATGAGCATGGCTGTGTTCCATTAAAACTTTATTTACAAAACAGATGATGGGGCTTCTCTGGCAGTCAGTGGTTAACAGTCCACCTTGCAATGCAGGGGACACTGGTTCCATTCCTGTTTGGGGAAGATCCCACAAGCCTTGGAGCACCTAAGATACTTGGGGTTAGAACTTTAACTCACAAATTTATTGGAAGCGGGGAGACATAATTCAACCAATAGCCAGCCGTTTGTTCTCCTTTGTTTTCTCTTCCTCTCCAATTGGCTGGCCAGAGATCATTCTGTCTCTCCCCATTCACATCTGCATCTCCCCTGCCTCCGACTGCGTCATCACCTCCAGCCCTCTTTCCCAGGTTACCCATCTCCAAAGAAGATCTAACTCCTCAGCTTGCAGTGACAAATTCACCTCCCCACTGACTGTCCGTGAAAATTTCTAAATAACTTGGAAGGGGCCGGGGGAGGAGTCAGGGAGGAAAATGCTATTTAATTCCACCTGGTTTTCAGCAAAAGAGAAGGCTGCCACCTCCATGGACTTTAGATGATTACAATGCACTCTTGAAAAGGTGTTTTTGTGGATTTTTCAGGCCATTAGTAAGAGATTATAATAGTCATACTCCAAATAGAAAGAAATTATCAGAAAATGAGAAGTCTCTGTAGCTTTAAATACCAGTTTTACAACTGGGGACAGTCATTCTCTGCCATCTATTGGCCACAGCTGCAATCGATAAATGATCTTTGGTCTTTGGAGCCAGGGCCACCATAATTAAAGGTAGAGCAGTGGCACAAGATCACTGAACGGCCCTTGTAAATGTCTTTGTGCATGGACATGACTTACGGTGACATGTCCCATGGAGCCCCATGGCCCACAGTCAGGATGAGACCCTGGCCAGCCAGGGAGCCCCGAGGCTGCCTGGTGGTGTTCTGGTCTGAAGTGCTAGAAGCCAGAGGAGAGAAGGCTGCAGATGAGGACAGAGCAGGCCTGGGATGCGAGGAAGCCGTGAGCAGTGGGCCCGCCTTTGTGCCCAGGAGGCCCTCTGAAGCCGCCTACATGCCTGAGCAGGACACTGTGTCCGTTCATTCAACACACAGACATCTCTTTCTTTTAAGGAGTAATGTTTTCTTTAATCTTTTCCTGATATAAAAAGTAAAGCATGCTCATTGTAAAACATTTAGGAAACCAAACAAATATAAAAGTAGAAAAACATCATTTAGGTTGGCACCAGAGGGTGGCTTGGGGGGCTTTACCGCAACCTCCATTAGCACCCCCAAAGTCACTCCAAATACGCATGCAACTTGAGGGAAACCTCTGCTTGCCTAGCAGAGCAGCTTGCAGTTTGAGGAGAAAGTCCCCAGCCCCTCTTTGAATGGCTTCTAAAGCATCCATTATAGACTTCCTGCAGGGCCCACTGGCCACAGTGCCACCAAACCTGGAGGTGACTACTGTCTGCCATTTTTGTGCCTGTGTGTTATCTTTTCTTAAATTTATTTTTTATTGAGATACAATTAACAGATAACTATATTGGTTTCAGGTGTACAACATAATGATTCAAGGTTTGTATATATTATGAAATGATCACAATAAGCCTCCTTAGCATCCATTGCTGCACACGGGACTTCCCTGGTGGTCCAGTGGTTAAGACTCCACGTCTAAGATCGTACCTGCCGAGTGCCTCCCCCACCCCCCGCAAAAAAAATCCACTGGTGCACAGAGTTCCGTTTTTTTTTCCTGTGATGACTGACAACTTTTAAGACCTAGTCTTTTAGCTACTTTCAAATATACAATGCAGTATTGTTCACTATGGTCATCATGCTGTACATTATATATCTTATCTTTATGTACTATCTTTATATCTGATTTTTTAAAATTTAGGACACTTAGGACATACCTGCTTATATTTTATTTTCCACTCAATGGCACATCTTAACATGTTTCCATGTCACCATTCCTCTGAAACATTATTTATAAAGGCTGCATAGTATTTTATCCATATAAATCTGCAATGTGTAGATCCACCTTCCAGTTTGGAAGTTTATGTAACTTGCTTCCAGGTTTTGCCCTGATGGAAAATGCTGGAATGAACTTCCATGGATCTATGTCTGTGTGCTCCTCTAGGATCTTTTTTTTTAAAAAAAAATATTTAATTAACCTATGAATTAATTTTTTAAAATTTACTTGTCTTCACTGGGTCTTAGCTGAGGCAGAGGGGGATCTTCACTGCAGTGCACAGACTCTAGTTGTGTCTTGCAGGCTTCAGAGCATGTGGGCTTAGTCGTTGTAGCACACAGGCTTAGTTGCACCTTGGCATGTGGGATCTTCCTGGACCAGGGATCGAACCCATGTCCCCTGCATTGGAAAGTGAATTCTTAACCACTGAACCACCAGGATCATCTCTTAAAACAGGAATTACCATCAATAGTACAGATGCTTCCAGGCTATTTGATATACATGGCCATATTTCTTCTAGCAAGTTGAGGCTCCTTTACCCTTTGGCAAACAATAGATGTGTGGATTTTCCCTCGCCTGTGCCTATGCTAGACGTAAGCAACTGGGTGCCAAACAGTAGGCTGCATGCTGGAGACACCTTAGCAAGAAAATTAAAAAAAAAAAAAAAAAAGAACTTGGTGTCTGCCTCCCCAGATTTCCTGACTTAGAGGGAGAAAGCAACCCTGATCAAATAATGAATGTAGAATTACAAACTGGGAGGAGTTATCTGGGAGAGAGGAGAGGGTGTGAGGAGAGTGCAGTGTGTGGCGGCGGGGTGGGGGGGGGGGTGCGGGGCGGCGGGGGGAGCTGGCTTTGGAGTGAGGGAGGCAGAGAGCAGTCAAAGACAAGTTCCGTGTGGCTGAAGCCAAGAGGATGGTGGCCGGTGGCTGAATGTGGGTGGAGGCTGCAGGAGAGCTGCTCAGACCAGCTGGGCCATGTATTGACAGATCCCAGGAAAAATTCCAGAGTACTACTAAATAGTTTTAAACACCAGGGTGGTGTGGTCAAAATTGCCTTTTGAGAGTCACTATTTTTAAAATAAAAATTTAAATAGTGGTTAAAAGAAAAACAACTAACATAAAATTTATCACTACTGGTTAATTTTATTTTTTTCCCTTTTGAGTGGTTACGGTTCAGTAGTGTGCAACAGATTCCCCAAATTTTTCATCTTGCAAGACTGAAACTCTGTCTCCGTTAAATATCAACTTCCCATTTCTCCCGCCCTTCAGCCCCTGGCCATCACCTTTCTACTTTCCATGTCTATAAAGCTGACTAGGCATCTCAGGTAAGTGTGATTATGTAGTGTTTGTCTCTTTGTGGCTGGCTTCCTTCATTTGGCACAATGACCTCAAGGGTCATTTATATTGTACCATGTGTCAGAATTTCTTTCCTTTTAAAGGCTGAATAATATTCCATTGCATGTGTATATCACATTTTGTTTCTCTGTTCATCTGTCAGTGCACACTTGGGTTGCTTCTGTGTTCTGGCCATTGTGAATAATGGGTGTGCAAATATGTGTTTAAGCTCTGTTTTCAATTCTTTTGGATCTATTCCCAGAAGTGGGATTGCTAGATCATATGACTGCCAGGGAAATCCCTCCTATGTTAGCTCTATTTTTAAATTTTTGAGGAACTTTGAGAACTCTCAGGAAGCAAATTCAGCAAGGCTAATTCTCTTGTCTACGAAACAATAGAAAATAGTACTGGATATTGCTGAAAGCTATCAACTTCTTGTATTACATTACTATACTTTACTAACTATACACACACGAGTGTCTCCAAAGTTAAAAGAGCTCAATATGAATAACTAAATGTTTACACATTTCAGGAACACCTATTGTATAGACTTGTGTCTTTAAGTGCTTTGAGGGACAATATTTGTTAACCAAATGTTGTTGAGCTCTCGGTCTCTGTGAGGCATCATGGGGAAACCCGAAATATGCCTAGCTTGGGTTTCTGGGAAACCCCACTCTCACAAAGGTGGTAACACCACCCTTTGTTACGTGGTGTGATAGAAATAGAGGTACAAAGGGAAGGTTCTAAGAGTTCAAGGGAGGCAGGAGTCATGGGGAAAGGCTTCCAGGGCGAGGTGACAGTGGCTGTGGTGGGGTTTGAGCAGGTGGAGGGGTAGGGGCTGGAGGGTTCTAGGTGGCTGACACAGGCATGAGAAGATCAATAGGGGGGGATTCTGTGGGTGAGATGGGTGGGAGAGACCCAGAGCTTTAATGCCAGGCTGAAGAATTGGCACTTCTGTGGTAAGCAGGGGTGAGGGACCCAGAGGGGTTTAGGGGAATGACATCAAGCTGTGCAGTGATGTGTGTAGAGCAGACTGAAAGGGAGAGCTACAGGCAGCTGAGAAATTAGTTAGAAAGGGATTAGGTAATGAGGGTTTGAGTTCGGTGGTATGGCACAGGAGGCGGGGAGTGACAAGGAGGGGCCGGATGGATACTGTGAATGACTTGACCTTAGCTTCTTTTCTGTGGATGTCCCATCCCACCTTTTCTTCCTTCCTCTCTGCTCTCCTCTCCTCCTTCCCTCTTTCCTTTCTCCCTCTCTCCTTCCTTTAGAAAAGTATCACATATATCTTACCTTATGATAATTAGTCTTCCTTATTTAGGTTTCCTTCTGAACCTTGCATAGTGGCCTACGCTTACCAGAAACTTAATACTTGTTGGATTGCCATTGTTTACTGATTAGAAGTGGGACAGGTGCCAAGGCATGGAGTCAAGTCTGAGTGGTGGGAGAGAGCAGGATGCCAGGGGAAACTGCTCAGGGTCAATGTCAGGTTGAATCTGAGCTACTGGCAGGTTATGCAGCTGACTTGAAATCTTGCGCTGTGCTGGGAAAGATTGAATGCAAAAGGAAAAAAGGGGTGGCCGAGGATGAGATGGTTGGATGGCATCACTGACTCAATGGACATGAGTTTGAGCAAACCCCAGGAGATAGTGACAGACAGGGAAGCCTGGTGTGCAGAGTCAGACTGAACAACAACAACAAGCTAGAAAAGAGAGAGATTTTAAGGAACATCCTTGCCTTCACCCCCACTCCAGCTGGGGTGATAGTATCTGTGTTTTAGAGCACAAATTTTGGTCTGGGGTCATATTTTGGTCTGCCACTATCCGAGTACCAAATTAGGTAGTCTTTCTGAGCCTCCGGTGGCTCAGATGGTAAAGCATCTGCCTACAATGTGGGAGACCTGGGTTCAACCCCTGGGTGGGGAAGATCTCCTGGAGAAGGAAATGGCAACCCACTCCAGTACTCTTGCCTGGAAAATCCCATGGACGGAAGAACCTGGTAGGCTACAGTCCATGAGGTCGCAGAGTCGGACATGACTGAGCGACTTCACTTTCACTTTTCACTTTCTGAGCCTCAGGTTTTTTTTCACCTGTGAAAGTGGGATAAAGTGGTATCCTATAAGGTGGTTGTCAAGGCTAAGGTGAGGTTAAATGTATTCATATAGCACTTGGGGCAAAGAATAGCTATAGTTATGATTATTAAGGTTTGGAGAGGGAACATAAATCACATGACCCCTGAGTAACACCATCACGGCTTCCCACTGCACGGCGAATAAGACAGCCTCCTTCCTGGGCTCCGCACTTGGTCAGGTCCCTGCCTGCCTCTTGTCCAACCCCTCAGCTGTGTTCTGCCTGCCTGACCCCTGAACTCAGCAAGCTCTCTGCTGCCTTAGGACCTTTGCATTTGTTCCTTCCTTGCTTGGAAGGTTCTTTGCCAGATCTTGTGCAGCTAGCTTTTTTCTGGGACAAGGGAGTATGTATGCTCTGTAATCCTCATTCAAATCGAGATACGGGATCTTCTGGCTTCCTGAGATTTAGATCTCAGCTCAGACATCATGACTTCAAAGCAAATGTCCCTGAGCAAGTCCCCTTGCCATGCCCTCTGGCACACCATCCTGCTTTATTCTCTCTAGAGCTCTCACTGTGATCTCCAGTTACCTTGCACACAGTTTATTTCTATGTCCATCGACTCTGCTCTGCCTCACCCTCCTGGAGAAAGTACCACAAGAGCAGCCACTTTACCGTGTTTACTTCTATGTCCTCAGCACCTTGAACAGCACCTGGTGCAAGGGAGAGACTCAGCAAATACTTGAATGAATGGCTGGTGTAGACGATGAGAAAGGAGGGGTGATGGTGACAGGAACAAGGTCAGTGAGGGTGGAGGAGGTGGGGAGGAGGAGTGGCCTGGGCAGGGGAGATCACTTACTTCCAAGACAGGAGGGAAGGGGGAGGGATGAGGGGACCCTGGAGACATTTTGATATGCAGTACAGGGCTTCAAGTGCACTGCTTCGGCTGACCGCGTTGACATTTTCACAAAGGAAAGGGTGCAGTCACCTGCTGAGAGCTGAAGGGCAGCAAAAGAGGGGTCTGGGCTCTGAGGCTAGTGGAGGGTTTTGGAATAATTGTACTAGTTGCATTTATTTAGCACTTATGCACCAGGCACTGTTCCAAGCCCCTCAGACTAGTTGATTTCATCTCATGACAATCCTATGAGGAAAGGCATTATCATTACTTCTATTTTAAGATGTGGAAAGTGAGGTCCAGAGAGGTCAATTCACTTTTTCCCAAGGTCAGACATTTAGGACATGGCAGTCTGGCTGTTGGAGCCTGTGTGAAGAACCTCTGCAGTTCCCTGCCTCCCTGGTCCCCAAGGCATGGGTATATGAAGGATCAGGAGGATATGAGGAGGACTGTGGCCTAAGTGGCACATGGCAGGCCCAGAGGCAGCCAGCCAGCCAGTATGCTGTGCCAGGAACCTAGGAATGGGAGCACAGAGTGAAGGGGACCACGGGTTGGGGCAGGTGGTGACTCAGGGTTAAGCATGGCAAAGATGGAGGCTGAGGCTTTCTCAAGTGCATGAGGGAGGGGGTTTCTGGGCAGAGAAAACAGCATCTGCACAGGCCCTGGGGTGGCAAAGAGCTTAGCTCATTGGGAGGAGTGAAAGGACAGAGTCACAGTAGAGTGGCAGGGATGGGGGATGGTGACTGGTTGGCATGCAAATAGTCCAAAATGGAGCCCAGGCACTGGTATTTTTTAAAGTACCCCAGGTTATGCAGTCAGTGTTGAGAACCACTGATTTAGACCTGTTTCTAGGTGTTAGTGGTTGGGGGCCTGATTGTAGACAGCAGGGATTATATTTATTGAATTCATTTCAGTGCTCAGCATAGAGGTTTGGGGCCCACACTTTGAGAAACATGGTCTAGATGATTCTAGTAGCCAAGATGGGGTCATTGACCAGCACAGAGCCATGGCTTCAAAGTGTGACCTCATCTCCTCCCAGGGAACCAGGACCGAGGTGAGGAAGAAGGCAGCATTGGTTGGGAAAGGATCAACTTAGGTGAGCAGCAAAGGTGGTAACTGGGCAAGGGGGGCACTTTGTCCCAGGCACAGGCAGAGGAAGTGGGGCTAGAAGCCAGGCACTGGGGGTGGGCAGCGCAGGAAGGAGCAAAAGGAAACTGGCGGTGGGCACGGGCAGAGCCATGGGTGGGGTTCCAAGGTTCAGGGCTCACCGCAATCAGGTGTGACATGCTGGTGATGGCACCTCATTATTCATCCTTTAACTGACACTTCAGTCCCACTCCCAAAAAGATGTGTGGTGAAACTGAAATATGGAAGTATGGAAGCGGACTGGATGGTGTGTCTGTGGTGGGGGGAGGAGGGCAGCAGAGCAGGTGTCAGATTTTACTGAGCCAAGGTTGTTAACATCACATGACAGCGAGAGTGAGAAAGCCCTGGGTAGGGCAGCAGAGCCAGCATCATGCTGTCTGGCGCAGAGCTTGGGGAAGGGGGATGGGTAGCATCTACACAGCACCCACTATGTGCCAGGCACCACATTTGCCACTTTCTTTCTTTCTCACTTAATAACGCAAGGCCTGGTGGGCCATAGGAAAGTTTGGCCTTTTTTCTTAAATGCACTGGGAAGTAACTGAAGGGTTTTCAAGAGGGAAGTGATGAGAGTGATGTAGTTAAGTCATACAACACTGGTACTCTGCCCATTCTATTTGATAGGCCAGGAAACTAGAGGTTAGTTAGTCCAGGACCATGCACAAGGAGGTGGTGGCCAAACCCAGACTGAAACCAGGCCCCTCTGAGATAAAGCAGTTAGGGCAGAATGTTAACAGTTGGTGAGCACAGGTTAGGGGTCTAGGGTGTTCATGTTCTCTTCTTTCAGCTTTTCTATATGTTTGAAAAGTTTTGTAAAAAAAAAAAAAAATTAGAAAAAAGAACTAGGTCTAACTCCAAAGCTGGAGCTCTTTTTTCCCCCAGTATGCCATGTCCTGTCACTAACCTAAGTGACATTAAGTCACTCACTGTCCCCTCTGAGCCTGACTTAGACCATGAGAAAAAACAGGATTGGATTAGACCACCACCAAGGTTCTCTACCACTTAGCAGGAATCTTGCCAGGGCAACATGTAGCTTTACGTTGCTGCTGCTGCTGCTGCTAAGTCGCTTCAGTTGTGTCCGATTCTGTGTGACCCCATAGATGGCAGCCCACCAGGCTCCCCCATCCCTGGGATTCTCCAGGCAAGAACAGTGGAGTGGGTTGCCATTTCCTTCTCCAATGCATGAAAGGGAAAAGGGAAAGTGAAGTCGCTCAGTTGTGTCTGACCCTCAGCGACCCCATGCACTGCAGCCTTCCAGGCTCCTCCGTCCATGGGATTTTCCAGGCAAGAGTACCGGAGTGGGGTGCCATTGCCTTCTCCTTTAGGTTGCTAGGCTACACTAAGAGACAGGGCTTCCACCTGCCCTGCACTCAGGAAGGCCGCCATGGGTCTCCTGTAGCAGCAGCTGGCAGGCAGTTTCTAACCTCCAGGAGGGTAGTCACTGAGGCTGCCCTGTCACACTGCCTGCTGCTCCATCCACTGTGGGGAATCACTTGCAAAAGGAAACACCTTCTTTTGCCAAGGCTTTGGGTGGGGCTACAAAAACCGTTCATGACAACACTGAATCAGCACACACATTTGGGTCAAGTTCACAGAGCAGACTGGAAGAGAGCCCTGATTGAAAAGCAGCCTCCAGCTGAGGCCTCTTGAGTCCTGAAGGGAAAGGAATCAGAATGCCCAAATCCATACCAGAGATTGGACGCAGGGGAATAAAGGCACTATGTTCAAATGAGAGGCTTTCTCTTCCAAGTGATAGAGCTCAGATTCAAGTTCAAAAAAGCACAACTAACTTTATGGGCTTTGTCACCCCAAGAGGTACTACAAGTTCAAAACAGATTTTTTTTAAAAGTTGCAAATGAACGATGTGAAAACAGGCTCTTTGGGAGGCAAGTGTAAACTACTGAGGCTATGGTGCCAACGCCAAAGCGGTTCTCCAAAAATGTGTATGACAGAGCCTGTCAGATTCCTGGGCCTGGCGCAATCATGGGTCTGACTCAGTGTGACATTTGTGGCCATCAAGAATCAGCATCTTTTCTTCTAACAGTGTTATTTTGTTGCCTGAATCCCCAGGGTCAAAATAAGGATCCTTGGCTGACTTCTGAAAGCACTGTGACTGCTTTATTTTTGATAATATGTGGTTTCTTCTCCTCTCCAACAGCAAGTACACTGAGAATTCTGATGCTATTTCCTTTCAAGATAGGAAATGCCACTCCAAGCATAGCTGGGGGGATGGCAGCAGTCATGTGGGACCTGGCGACATAAGCCTCCTCCTCAGTTCTTCCTAAGATCACACTTTGGTTTTTCACACAACATATATTTATTCAGAAAAAATTTGCAATAAATTATAATAAAAAAGATGACACGAAATACAGAATCCCACTAGCAGCTTTGCTTAGTGACCAAGACATTTTTGGGAAATGTAACAAACCATTCATTACAGGGTAAAAATTAGGAAACAGTGAAAGGGAGACTAATGCGACATCATCACGAGGGGTTAAACCATTTCTTCCCTAAAACGATAGCTGCAGAGTCCTTCCTACCAGCTGGATCTAAACTCCTTACTTCAGAGGTGCTAGGAAGCAGTGCGTTAGAGGCACCTAGGGGTTAGAGAGTGGGGTGCTGGAGTACACAGGGAAACAGATTTCTTATGTCTGCTCTGTTTCTGATCTCCCATCCCGAGAGATTGTCTAAAACCCTTGACTCTGTGTACATCCCAGGACCAGAGCTGGACAGAAGGTGGAGGCAGTGAAGCAACCGAGTGCACCTGCCTTTCGGAGAGTGAGCTAGATGCTGCCCACGGCCCCCACCAACCACAGCCCTGACCACATGAAGGCCCCAGGTGGTAGCTGACCGGGAAATGTGTCTAGGACAGGCACTTCCCTGTCTCTGTGTGACCACCTTGCCCCAGCGTCTATCTATCACCTGCCTCTCCTCAGATCCTTTTCTGACCTACTGGACATGACAAAAGGGTTGTGCTCAGTCAGCCAGTAACTAAGTTCAGCACCCAGCCCCTGACTTATTAGGTCTGCGGCTATTTGGTACCAATAACTTGATTCCTACTTCCATAATTCTCAATCAGGAAAGGCTTTAGGCAGAATATCACAGGATACATACCTTTTCTTCCTCCCAAGAACTCAATGCATGGGAGACAGGGGAGTTGAAGAACCACTCAGTGGCAGTGCTTTCCTGGCTCTCTGCTTCGATGCTCTAGAAGAGTCAGGAGTCAATGCCTAAAACCTTGCACACAGCCTATACACACGGCCCTGGGGTTTCCATGTGAACATGTGACAATGAGTCAACTCAGGGTGGTTTTAATGAAAGAAAACCAGGAGGAAGTCAATTACATCAGGCAGTTTTGCAGTCAGTGGCTGGTTTGCCAACCAACATAGATTAATTTTTTTAAAAAGGGCTGCCCCACGGGAGCTTGAGTAAATGACAAGCTCAGAGGGTTGTCTTGGGAGGGAGAGAAGGTGCTTGCTTTGTCCCACTGCACAGTCTCTTTTACGCAGCACTGGACAGATGACTGGGAGCTGAGGGCAGCTGGCTGCAGAGCCCCAGTCAGTCCTGATGTGGGAGGGGGTGACGGTACGTCAGGAGAGCAGAGAGGGGATTCTTGGGGTTATCCTCAATTCCCCTGCTGGGGGAAGGAACAGTTTCTGTAGAGAGGCCCACTTGGAGTACAGCCTCCATTTTTGACTGTGGTACAAGCGTTGCTCTGGAGCTGGATTTCTAAGTGGGGTATGGCCCCCACAGACACCCAGGGTTGGTTCTCGTGTACAATTTGCATAAGAACCAAAAGGGATAGTAGGAAGCAGGACCTGTCGAACATGAATATTCTCACTCCTGAAACACTCAAGAGTGCTTCCATTCTGTGAGTCTCTCACATCAATGAGATGTCATCTCTAATAGTCCCTAATGTTCTGCTACTAAGTGTGGTCTGAGACAAGAGAATGTGCTTCCACTCATCATAGATCCATAAAAGGCCAATGTCAGGGATGGGGACAGATACCATTGTGGTAGGAATGCACAAATGCATGTAAAAACCACATGGAGATGGTTAACTCACTGTTGGAGACACCCAAGGAGTCACTAGCCTCACCGACTTTCTTCGTCATGGTAGTATTAGTGGAGTAGAGCACAAAGGGGTGACATGGGGAGGCGGTAGGGCCAAAGTGCTTTAGACCAAGGACTACAGACAAGTCTGAGCTATGGCAAGTAGTGCTTGTGGGCCTAGAATAGGTACACCTCAGAATCTAGGTCTCAGGTGCTAAGGACAATCATGATGGCTGGGCTGGAGGGCAACACACACATCCCCAGGTAAAGGAGTGTAAATACAGGTCTCTTTGCCTTATGAAGAGAGAACACAAAAACACCAAAATATGGTTAACTTTGGCTTGGCAATATAAGTCTAAAAGTATCTTGCTGCGTAGAATATGGCAAGGGAGGGGTTAGGAGACTCTTTTCCTTTCACACTAGAAACAGAACTTTTTCATGCCAACAGCCTCGAAATTCTGCAACGGACCCTTCCTGTGGCATGACTTTTGAAATCATTCTGAAATACTCGAGGCCCAAGATCTTCTGCCTCTAGAACCTCGGAGAGTAGTAAGAGGAAAAGGCTTATCATTAGTCTTCATCACTCCCAAGTAGAAAAGTCAGAAGGAACTGGGTAGCACGCTGGCGGTCACTTGGAGTCTGTCTTGCCATAAGGTTGGGTGGAGGCCTTAGAAGGAGACTAGTGAAGAGGGTAGCTAGAGGGAGAGAGAAAGAAAAGGGGAAAACACTCAGTCAGACACAACCTAAGCAAAACCTCAGGGATGGGGGCCAGGGGATGAGGGCAGTGGGAGGAAGTGACTGTTACACGCCTGGACACGAAGAAGGGAATACATGTGTCCACCATCCACGGACAGTCCTGACCAATGCTCCCATGTGGCCATTCCTAGGAAGTGTTCTTACCGATCATGTTGGCGTTGACATTGTTGTACTCGGAGAATTTTAAGAGTTCTCGAAGAAATGCCATCAAATAACGAAAAACATTTCTATGGCATCCTGGAAGCTGGGAAATCACCTGTTTTTTTTTTAAAAAAAGGGGGTGGGCAGTGAGGATAACATGGAGGAAGGGAGTAAGAAGAGCTCACAGCTGCCATGAAAGTAGTTTATAATTCAGCCCTTACAGGACCCCTCCCTTATTGATTCATGACCAATACTACCTGTTGAATGGTAACTCACACGGCAGAATGGTCATCCTGTTTGGCCCCTGTCCACTCAATGAGCAGGCCACGTTAACACATAGTCATACGCACGCCCTGCCTCAGGAGCAGATGGGTGTCAGCCTGGTCTCTCCCAACCTCCCCAGGCAGGTGGTGGTGGCATCTGCCAAGCTGAATGGCTTTCTGTGCAATGCCTTTTGGCATGGGTGGGAGCACCTCCTGATACTCACTAGTCTGATTCAGAGGTATTCTCAGTTATTGTGCCTCAAAAGCATTTCAAGATTAAAAACAAACACTGAGAAGATAAAAAGAAAGGCTCACGAGTGTCACCCACCCTTCCTGGTCATGTTGGCTAGAATGCCGCATGTGATCAGTTTTACCAATCTTACCCTGGAGAAGAGGTGTGCACCCTACTCAGTGGGCTAACTGGAAAAGGGTGGCAAATATAATAGGAATAACACAGCCTACAGTTGAAGGGTCCCAACTCTCAGTGCTGGTTTCCTGCTCTGAACAGATCAAGACCTGTCCTAGCATACAGCTGGTTGTCCAGCTGGCTTTGTAAAAATGAGTGATTTCTCTGTTGGGGAACTTGCCTCAAACACATTCTCAGAGCAACAAGACTCACCTGTCGGCAGATCCGGGGATCCTGAGCAGAGTCGAGGCATCGCTGATAGAGCTCATAACAGATGACAGGTTCCGGCAGGGCTTCTAGGAAAATGAGCAGTGCCTCAGCCACTGAGTGGTTACTGCCAGCTGGATGGCGTTCTGTCAAGGGAAAGAGGCTCCAGGAAAAAGGCCACACTTAGACGCAATGTGCTCCCTCCCTCAAGCTCTCTCAGGGGAGGTTTTCTTCCTCTTATTCAGGGCACCCTGATCCTAATTGGGGTTTGATATTTTAGTGGTCCAGGTGTGCTGCAGCTGAGTTGTTAGAGAATTGATCGAACACTCTTGGGGGGTTTGGCCTGACTCGAGAGTCAAGGGAACGTGGCCTGCAGAATGACAGTTCACACTGGAAACTCATCATCAAGATTTCCCATCCTCCTCCCTGTCGTGTTGTGGCAGGAGTGATCACTTGGCCTAAAGCAGAGCAGCACCACGGCTGTTGGTCATACGTCCCATGCAAATTACAATTCATGGTTATCTACCCTTTGATTCCTTTTAGTAAGCATCTCATACAGAGAAAGCGTGAAAGTTCCTAAAGGGAATTGAGAACTGTATAGTCAAAAGACAGTTATGAATAAAATAAATACGGAAAACACAAAAATCACACGCAGGTGGGAAGAAGAGTTTGGGTGAGTGCACATCCAGCTTCCTAAGCCTTTGTCGAAAAGGATACGGATTGTCTTGGGAATGCTGGTGTCCAGACAATCAATGATCTGCTGTAACTCCTCCTGCATTCCAGGGGTTTGGAACAGATCCTCCTACCAAAGAGGTTACAATGAATGGAACAACGCAAAATGACCAGCCCTAAGGTTCTGATGATTACCCAGCGATCAGGAGAGTACCAGGAAGCGAGGGGAAGGAAGAGGCATCATTCATGATGAGGAACAGAGGTGTGACAATGGCACCTTTTCCCTTTATCATCTCTGTAATTCATGTGAAATTTTCTTTCAAACTAGGAGATTATCATCAAAGGTTTCAGCCTGCACCTGACAGGGCAGGGGACTGGATGACTTGACGGGGACATCAAGCATTCCCACTTCCAGGCTCCTGACAGGTACAGAAGGTGGAGTCCAAACAGGGGATCATATCCAAATATTGACACACGGACTGCTAGGGCAGGAGTCAAGGGTATGTCCACACCAAACCTTGTTTTCAAGTTCTGTTACTTTTCAGTAGGTAAGACAACATTATCTTTCAATGTAGTCCCAAGAAAATTTTCTTTTTTGGGAGAATGGGTTGGGGATGGTAGGTATTTTAGATGGGACTGAAAAGTAAGGACAAATTTTTTTAAAAATGGGATGGAAGTTTGCTTTGGACTTTGAAATCTGTGATGCCAAGGTGACAGCTGAAGCAGGTGCTCCGGACTCAGGTGCTGAGTGGTCCAGGGGAAAGCGTGTGTGGCCAGGGGACAGGGGAGCTCAGTTGGGCTCTACTCTGCCACTACACTTATGCCATAGTCTTAGGTAAATCCCCTAGCCTGCCTGCTTCAGCTCTCACAGCTATACATGGGAATACTTCCATTTGCCCAGGCGCTCTCATGTGACAGTGCTGTTCTGCAGAAGTGGCTTGGGAAAGTTAAAAGCACTATCTATACTGACACGAGGTACTATCATTTCCCAGTAGACTCGGGTGCCTTCCAAAGGTGCCCAGAGGCCTGCCCTCACTCACCTGGTGACAGGCATATCTGAATAAATGGTCTACCAGGAGCCAGATCTCCTTGGGCACTTTAAGAGGTTTCTCACTGGCACCTTCATCCAAGGGAACCATCTGCAGAAGGGATTTCTCCTAATAGATGAAAAACAGTGAGAGTCAAAGGGTCTCAATAAAAATTCCTGTGTGAAACCATCTTCCCCCCACCCAAGTTCTGCTTATATGGGTATTATCTGATCTTCAGCTCTTAAGACTGTTTTTTTTTTTTTTTTCCCCTCACTGGGACGCTCCTGGTCAGAAGGCACTCAATATGGATTTCCACAGTTAAATGATCTCCTTTTCTAACAAGACGCTTCATTTGACTGTTAAGCATTCCATCTGGGTTTATTATGTTTCTCATGTCGATGCACTGTGCGCTGTAAATCCTTTCAAGGGTGACACTGAGAACCGGCAATATAGTCACGGTAGAGTCCACACACTACCGGAGACTCACGGACCATTAAGTTACAATTGTCAACAGAGCACTTGGAGAGAGCAGCAGCTACTGAGTTGTTGACTTTTAATTTATTCTTCTTTCAGGTCTTACCACAAATATCAGAGCTTGCATTGTTGATTTAAATGGCGTTCTCTGGTCCTCAAGAATGAAAGACAATTCACATTAGACCTACATGCATGAATATTTCAGGCTTGATAGAAGATCGAATCTTAAGGCACTAAAACTCAAAGTCCTAAGATCCAAAAATAGTAAACTGAACACAGCATACCAAGAGCCGGAAATACCACGAAAAGTCTAGGCTCTGAGTCCAGAAGTTATTCTTTATAGTAACAGCTCAGTAAAGAGTTCTCAGGCCTTTGACTCCATTCACCTAACTTTCTACTCTCTCTTAGATTCTCCTGAAGGAATCTCAGAGGAAAACCCAGAAGTGATATAAGTTAGACCAGTAACTAAACCTGGAAATGGGGAATAAACTCAATTATTTCATGTTTATATAGTCAAATATAAAATATATCACAAGGATTTCTGAAATAGGTTAAAAGGCATCTGAAGGTAGCCTTCATACAAAATCTAGTGCAGAAAATGGTGACCAGTTTTTGGCATCTTCCATCTCCTACACCTCTGGTTTAAGGTCACATATTATGTATAGTCAAACTTAGGAAGTGCTGTAAATTTGATCCACAACCCTTAGCTGTGTCACTTGAAGGGAAAGAAGAGAAGTATTTCACTACTTCCAGAGAGCGCATACACTAGAACAGACAGAGGGCTAAGAAGAGTATTCTGTTCTTCAACATGCACGGGTGACCTTTTAAAGCTGCTGTGCCTTTCTATGGGCATCAGGAAGAGAAGGAAGCATGACAGTTGGTTAGCATTTAAAATCTATCTTCTTCACATTCATTTTGTTTCCTTTCTTTCCCTGGGAATCCATCACTTTATATTCACGTCTCCTAGAGCTGCCAGACCTTCAATCATGGCTCATCCATTAACTTCTTTCTACTTACAAGTATTAAATCCAGGCATCCACATGACACCTGAGCCAAAACACTGTCCATAATGCACTCTGCTCACTTTCTGGACCAAATGTAACACATGTACAGATTCTTCAGCAGAATAAATTATTCAGCACCAATTCATGTACTTTTTAAAAAATTTGACATCCAATTAGCACTTTTCCTGTACTAAGGCATTAAGGCAACACAAGGCACTATTCAAGATGAAAAGACACATGGCCTGCTATTAACAGGAAAGGGTTGGGAAGCAGAGCCGTCTCAATCCTTAGTGGTTTAAAAAGGTTAATAAAATGCCACCAGGTTACATACACCATCCACTATCCATTTTCAAATTCACGTGTGCTAATATGAAATGTCATGCTTGCTGTCTCTGAAGTCTAGAGAAAGATTACACCCAAGAAACAAACTTTAAAAAAAGTCCACAAATGATCCTGAACTCTAATTTTTCAAAGAGAAACCAGGCACGCTGTGTCTTCTTTCAATGGGACACATTCAGTACTTGATAAGTTCACACTCTGTAACCTTCGTGCTGTTAACTGAAGCACGAAAACAGTATGCCATGCCTACCATCAAAACACATTAAACTCCACCAAATGGGGAGGTCACATTAGATACTGTGTGAAAGTGTTTTAAGAATGGTTTTCAAGCCCATATTTCTCTATTAGATGACCCTGTGTAGAGCTGGGCCACAAGCAACACAGAAGGAGTGCTCACTTGGTTCCTGTACTGGGTATGCAGGAGACCCGGGTTCTAGTCCCCTGTGCTCCACACCCTTGATGTCAGGAGCAGGATGACTTCAATGAGGTTCTCAACCTTCCTGGGTTGTCTATTAGAATGGAGACGACATCTTACCCTGTCTGAAGGCAGGGAACTCTACCACATGATCCCTATGATCTCATTCAGGTCTAGGATTCTATTCTATGCTCTATTCTTGACCATATCTGTGTATTCTTTCGGTAATTACTCTTATCACTTCCCCCAAATCACTCTTAAAGAACAGAAATTCACTTCTGCTTTTACTATCTCCATTGAAAATGGAGAATGGCTAAGTGGTACCCTCCTCCATCTTATGAGCTTTCATATACATCGAGACAGCTCTTCAGTTACTTCTCATTTCAAAAAACAGTAATCTGGAACTTTGGGTCCTATTGCTTTTATGTTCTGGGTCTCAATGACTTGGCAGGTGTAGTAAGTATCTTTCCTGTACTTTAGACACACTTAAACACAGCTGGCAGAATTGGGGGGGGATTCTCATGGAGTCAGAGGTCTCTGATATGGGAAAGCCAAGGGATAAATTCCAAGGACCATGGTTAAATGTTAACCAAGCACAGGGAAATGCATAATCACCAACGGATTGCATTACCTTTTCTAGGAAGCTGTCTTCTTCCTGAGAGCAGAGCAGGAAAAGAAAGTCATTGACAGATAGAAAATGATTAGAATTAACTTACAGAATTAGAAACAGATCAGTATTATTAGAATGCACTAGCTTACTAGATACACATATTTTAAACAGCTTTAAATTCTGCAAATAAATTCTGTTGAAAATGGAACACATTCTCACATACAAATTTCTCGATTATGCATATTCAATTTTGGGCAGTTTGTTGAGACTATCGCTCAAGAAACATACGTGTGCAGTCCTAGACTTTGGTGTCCATTTGCAGATGTCAGCTGATCAGCCAAACGCCCACTGGGGTTTCCTCTTCCTGCGCTGCTAGGCGGCATCTCGCTCACCCTAGTGCCACTTCAATGGAAGAATGTGGTTGTGAGCCCGAGAGCAGCCACGCAGAAGGAGATGGTGAGCATCTCTCCTCTCCACTGCCATGCCTCTCAGCCTAGCTAGCAGTCTCTCTCACTCCTTTCCCCCGCCTGGTACCCTCTCCCTTCCTCAAGGGCCATTAGAGTCCCCAAATATACAGTCTCTCTGAAATACGAATTCATTTCATTCCAGACCTTTGTGGACCATAAGATTCATCATTATCCCCTAGTGTGTTTTCTTACAGGGCATAACAGAAAAAAAGAGAAGCAAGGAAGAGGGAAGAAGGTTATCTTTTTAATCATCTTTGTGTTTCACCATTATTACCATCTAACAAAGACAACAGCAACTACTGCCACCACTTAAGGGGTATCTGCCATGTAGCGGTAATTGCAATGGGCTCATATAGTGTCATTTAGTCTGCAGACAAAAGCAAAGTAGATACTATTCCCATTTTATAGATGAGGAAATTGAGGCTCTGGGAGATTAAATTATTTGCCCACGGCCACACTATTAGGTATTAAGTGGCAGAATCTGGATTACAACCCAAGTCTGACTGACTCCACAGTCATGACCACTATGCTCCCTTAGGTAATTCAGAAAAGGATAAACTGATTGCTTCCTAGACAGAGAGGCAGAGGAACTCTTCGAGAATGTATTCTATTCTCTGGCAGGCTGCTGCTGCTGTTAAGTTGCTCCAGTCGTGTCTGACTCTGTGCGACCCCATAGACGGCAGCCCACCAGGCTCCCTCGCCCCTGGGATTCTCCAGGCAAGAACACTGGAGTGGGTTGCCATTTCCTTCTCCAATGCATGAAAGTGAAAAGTGAAAAGTGAAAGTGAAGTCACTCGGCAGGCTAAAGACAGTTAAAAGGCAGCAGGGTTAGTGGAAAGAGTACAGGCATGGGTGTCAGGCAGTCCTGGGTATGAATCTTCATTCTACCTCTTATTCATTTTGTACGGACTGCAGGCAAGCTACTGAACTTCACAGAGCCTCGGTTTCTTCATCTCTAACCAGAGACAACAACATTTACCTCACAGGCACGTGGAAGTGGCCTAAAACTCGGAGTAGGGGAGTGGGGCGGAGGGTGTGCAGTGGTTTTGCAAAAGGCCGGCAGCAGGCCAGGTCTCTCAAAGCTCCCTGCACCTCCCCAGCAATTCCCAACCCTGTCAGGGGCCTCCAAGAACCTGAATAGAAATCCCATGTCTCGGTCTGAGAGTGAAAGGAGAAATCCTGCTCTCACCATCAGAAATGTGCAGGAGGTTGGAGGTGGGGAAGTATGTGTTCCCTGACACTCCAGCTAGTGGTGCTGAGCGCATTTGTCCCACATGACTGTTCCATATGATGGGTAGAGTTTTTAGCACTATTAGCTACATTATGAGTTAAACATGCTTTTGTAGCATATATACAATGAAATATCATATATAGAATGAAATAAAAGTAATCAGAACAATAGTGCTTTATAAAGGATACAAAATTTATAGTATTGTAATTATAATATTTGGACGTTAATTCGGAGGGCCAAACATCTAGGTTAACTCAATTTTGGAGTACAATCTTTTTTAAAATTTGGAACTACTTGTTAACAAACAGAGAATCTTCCTGTCTGACAGACTTCTCTATCTTCCCTCCCGTGAATATGTGCCATATGATATGATGAGTAAAACCGGGCAGAGTTTTTATACACTAACCTGCCAAACCATCCAAAAGGTCTTCTTTGAGCACTATCTACCAGTGCAAGACACTGAGTTAAATGTCTTTGAAGGGTGGTGGTGGGGGGCAGGTGTGAAAAGTGAGGCTACACAGAGGGGAAAGACATGGTCTTTGACTTGGGTTTGCAACTGAGTTGGGGTCAAGAGGCCCAGAATTTATGGCCTGGCATTATTTTGATTCACCAATCTGAGTTCTCAATAAATGGTAAAAATACATAAACAAAAAATCAGCGTTTGTACAAAGGAAGAAGTCCAACTAGGCCTTAAAAGAGTCACAGGATTTTAAAGGGTAGAGACGAGGTGGGGACATTACAAGTGGCGGGGGAGCAGAAAGGAGCATTCTCCTAACGCAGGCCTACCATTGCTGCTAATCACTTAGTCCAACTGACTTGATTACTGGCTGTAAAAGATTACATGTTGATCATATTATGATCAATGTTATGTGGCAGCCAAGCCTGGATGGGAGGGGAGTTTGAGGGAGAATGGATACATGTATATGTACAGTTAAGCCCCTTCCCTGTTCAGCTGAAACTATCACAACATTGTCAATGGGCTATACCCCATACAAAATAAAAAGTTCAACAAAACAAAAAAGGGGAAAAGAGCCCAGGAGTCCCCAGCAGGAACACTGGCTTATAACAAATACACTGCGAATCGTTCTTCACCCCAGCATTCAGCCTTAGAGGAAATTTCCCAGTAATAAATGCAATGAAAATCATGTAAAAAAGTCATTTAGAGGCAGATTCAAATTTAAAAATAAAAAGCAGAAAACTGAACAGATACTGAAGTTCTAGAAAGGATTCATTCATGTGAAATCTAAAAAGAAACACAAACCTTAAACTTCATAAGATAAGAAATGGGTCATTAGGTCAGAAAGACAAAATAAATGTCTGCTAAAGAGATCACTGGGAACAAATTAATCACCAAGTTGTTATTCATGCTATTTCAGATTTTTGATATTGTTCTGTTAATAGACATGTGATGTGCTTAGTCGCTCAGTCGTGTCCGACTCTTTGCGACCTCATGGACTGTAGCCTGTCAGGTTCCTCTGTTCACTGGGATTCCCCAGGCAAGAATACTGGAGTGGGTTGCCATGCCCTCCTCCAGGGGATCTTCCCAACCCAGGGATCAAACTCAGGTCTTCTGCATTGCAGGTGGATTTTTTACCATCTGAGTGGCCAGAAAAGCCCTTAATAGACAGGTCCCCAAGCAAATACAGCTGGTTCCCTCATCCCTCAACTTTTTCCATCTCTGTATTTACAAGCCGAACCTTTAGCTAAATCTGATGGGTTCAAGCCTAGTCTCCTTTCCCACTAGTCCAATCTACATGTAAACTAGAATGTCCCTCCAAATGTGTCTATTTATAACCACCTACTAATGTGACCATTTACAACCACATACTACTCATCAAAGACTTCCGATGGGTCTAGATGCCCTCTGGCTCCAGTATAAACTCATCTGTTGACTTCAAGACTCTCCATCCCCCATTCCCACCCTACTTAGTCAGCTTCACACACCAAAATAGGCTGATTCTGAGACTGATTTGCACAGAAATTAGCTCATCAATCAATAAGCTTCTATAGCATATAAGGGCTTGAGTAAGGAGCACAGGAAAGGAATCTATTTGTTAATATAAATTACAAGTTCCACATTCTAAATGACTCATTTTAAATAACTTTCCAAAATATTGACTTACCAAACACATTGAACATGGGCCCCAGTAAAGGAAGTTAATGTTTAGATGATCTCTAACCAAACTTCCTATTAACCTCGGTTTAGAATTTAGCCATACTGTAAATACAAGTAAAATTTCATCACCACTGAATTATAGGAACCCAATAAACTCTCTAATACTTTGTATTAAATATACAATGAATACATATTGATGAGTATACACTACTTAATAAACCAGAAAAATCTACCTTAATTCTGGAAAAGAATAAAGATAATTACAAAGAGATTATCCTGTTTGTCGCCTGTGCTAATCCTAACAGTTCTAGTAGCGGCAAAGTCACTATCAGGGAGAATGAAAAGGATTTATACCAGTTAGTTTATTCTGCACTTGCAGGGAAGAGCATGTAGCAGAAGAATCTTGGTGAAAACAGCACAGGAGAGTCAACACAGGCACTGAACTCATGTCTAGTTTCACTCAAATTTTAGAGTAAATAATACAAAAAAGGACAATAGGTACCATCTCATGGGATTTGAACTATCATCTTGGGTCTTGCAATAAGCAAGAACAAACTGAAGCATTTCAGATGGTCAAAATCAAGCCAAACCAGCATGGGAAGGTATTACAAATGGGGTACAGACAATCTTAGATTTCTTGTTTGTTGCCCCACACTAATATGGATAATTTCCTCATCAATGAGATCCAGGAATTTAATAATAATTAAATGCAACAGGCTGTGAAAAGAATCAGGACTCTAAATCCTACAAAATTAAAGCTTTAAACAGAATAAATTGTGACCACACACATACAATTTAAGAACTCAATAGTTTCGTAAGAAAAAATGATCAGGGTTCTATTTAAAAAACAAACAAACTCTGAACCATGCGTGCACAAAAAGAAGGAAAAAGGCTTCCTACAGAGCCATTAACTCCACTAAAGATTTTGGCTACTTCCTATTCATGGTCAAATGTGGCTGAATTACCTGATAATATCTTAAAGAAACCTTCCTAAATGCTGGTTAAGTCTCCTTCCCATCCCTTTAATTAAGATGGGACAATTTCAGTAAAGGGTAGTATATAGTGCCTAAGCCAACTTTGAGCAAAAGGTTCCAGTTAGAGGGAGTACAAAAGTATAAGTTTAAAAAATCATTAAGAGGAAACAATCAGACAAATTTTTAAAATGGCAGGCCCTTGACTGGACAATTGTCCTGGATTCTTAAAAAGCCAACGTCATCAAAAGAAAAAAAGGGAAGAACTGTTCTCTAGAAGAGACTGCAGAGGCCTCACCAAATGTACTGCATGAATCTGAATTGGATCTTGGCTTTACAAAGCTATGAGAGGAATTATTGGGACAAGTGGAGAAATCTGAATATTGACTGGCTAGTTTTCTTAGGTGTCATAATGGCATTGTGCTGATATAGAAAGTGTCCTTTTTCTTGAGAAGCAGGTCAAAGTGTACACTGGGAAGTGACACATGACCACTTAGTTTTTAACAACATAGCAAAAAAAAGGTATATGTCGGTATATGTGTGGAAAGCATGTGGGTGCACTGTACCATTCTTTCAACTCTTCTGCACATGTGCCAGTTTCATAATAAAAGTTGGGAACAAGAAAGCTGGGAAATGGCGTTTGGGATTGAGGCAAGGTGGTAGGAAAAAGAAAGGGAAACAACTTCATTTAGATTATATTCTAAAAGGTGAAATAGTAAATCTAAAACACTGAAATATGATGGTAGAAGAAAAAAATAAGTATCATGAAAAATAATACACGCAGTCATGAGGGCTCTAGGGAAACAAGCATAATTCCAAGAAAGAACGCTGTGAATGAGCTCAAGGGTTTTAATCTGCCATCTGAGTCATTGCTACAACAATTCCACGGCAACAGAACAGATCACACTCTGACAAGCCAGCAGCCTGCCCGCCGGTCTAGTCTTCCCTGCCAGATGATACAATCACTGCTCCAGCTAAGCCAAAAGGATCAATGTGAACACTGGTGGTAATGATGACATATGGCTGTCACATCATTTAATTTTCTTTGGTAAAAGACCGAGTGTACTTCCCAGACAGGTCTGCACACAAATATAATATTTTCATTTAGAAGAAAGGTTCTTTTTTTTTTTTTTTTTTTAGTTCTACCAGTTTATTGCTACCAACCCATCTCCCTCCACCTTCCTCTTACATGCATGCTCAGTCATGTAACGTCATGGACTACAGCCTGCCAGGCTCCTCTGGCCATAGACTTTTCCAGGCAAGAATACTGGAGTGGGTTGCCATTTCCTTCTCCTAACAGTTGTTACTAAATAATTTATGTTCCTGAAGGTAATAAGCATTTCCTCCATAAGGACATAGCTTGGTGTTGGGAAATGAAAATCCTCTTCTTCTTTTTTCTCCAGTTGAGTCATATTAAACTTGCATCAAACTTCAGTGCACATTATAACCATCTGGGATGCAGACAAAAACACAAATCCTCAGACCCTGCACCCTGAGATTCTGATTCCACTGCTGCAGGTGAGGAGGGGGATGGGCCTGCACCTAGGTAAGGACCCCGAGGGGCTCTGAGGCAGGTACCCTGTGCTTCATTATGGTCTTGGCTCCAACAAACAGCCAAGTTTGACTTGGATCAGATATGATGATACAGTGAGAAGCTCTGGACTGCGACTGAGAAAATCTGGGTGACAGACTCATCACTAACTTATTCCACTTTGGGCAGGTTATTGTTTCTGTGCCTCAGTTTTCTTATAAGTTTGATGAGGATAATATCGCCCTACCCCTCACTGGACCTCACATACATGTTAATTTATATAAAAATGACTTGAAAATATGAAGAGTGTAACAATTAAGCATTGTATCTCTGAAAAGGGAGGCTTTAATCTCACTCAGTGAACTTCGTATTATCTATTATAGCCACGACAAGAGTCAATTACAGATTACTCTCTTTTCTTTCCTTTTAGGCTTAATCCAATGAAAGGCGTGCTAGAGTAAAGTGACATTCTTATTCACCGCTTGTGGTCCACTGCCCACCTCCTCCCATCAGCCCTGACCAAAGAGAAAGCACAGAGACAAGGAGGACATCACTGAAGCACTGTTAAATTTCCATCTTAGGGAGATTCATGCTTTACGATGCCTCTTACCAAGTCTATGAGTTTGGTAACAGGAACTTCTCGGATTGGTCTTTTCATTCGGCACAAAGCCTCTAAGGATGTACCAAAACAACTTGGGAGGTAATTTCCACTGATGGTCAAGAAGTAATCTTTGCCTCGATCCAGGTGGAGGACAAGAATATCTTCAATTTTATCTTCCCCTGAGTTCAGGATGGTCACAGAGTCCTTGCTGACATACACATCAAGGGAGATATCCACGGTCTCATCTGAAATATAAGAGATGATAAACAGTAACAGAAACTTCCAGTGGAAAAGCAGAAAGGGGATGAGAACCAACAGAAGAACTGTCCTCTAAAAAAATCATCAAGTGATGAAGGAGAGATGGGACACACAAAAAAGGGAGGAACCCCAATATAATGACAGTGAAGGTGAGAGACGTGTGGTTAGAAAACAAGAAGTTAAACAAAGGGAGGGGATGGGAGTCACGAGGGGACAGTGCATCTCGAGCAGAGACAATGGTAAAGGGGAAACTCACTTGGCTCCAAGTAGCCCTCACAAGGTTCAGCCCGAAGCCATGGCTTGCAGTACTGGCTGTCATTAAGCTTAGGGATGAAAGAAAAATGGCAGGGAACCTGTCCATTGTTGCTGATCTGGAACTTCTCCTTTTGTAGTTGCCGAAACTTCACATTCTCAAACACAAACTGGGGAATAACAGACAGACACAAACATGCATCACTAGTAGGGGAAGAAAGTCAGTTGGATTATTCCATAGAGAATATGAATAAAGAACAAGGTCATTATTAACCATTATTAACTGCTGATGTACTCGCCAAGCGAGCCAGCTGTCCACCGTCCCCTCTCACAATGGCAGCGGAGTGAGGCACGTCTCACTACTTCTCTAGGTTACTGATTGTTCCTGGGATCCTGAGAGGATAACCTGACCTCAGATCAGGGCACGTATCCCATGATCAACTTCTGGTTCCTAAGATATGAATTAACCAGTAAATCTGAAATATTAAATAAGAGCAGCTAACATCTGAGGGCTTACTTTGTGCCCAGTGCTGTTTTAAGGGCTTCGCATGTATTAACTCAAGTAATCCTCACAACTGTCCCTTTATCCAGAAAAGGAAACTGTGGCTCAGAGAGGGTAGGACAGGTGCCTACGGTCATATGTCTACTAGGTTGCAGCGCAGGGACAGGAACAGAGGCAGTCTGCCTTCAGCTCACACAGTCTTCACAACTCTGCTAGTTACACGATTTCCCCTGTGCTGACCACTATGGGCAGGAGACGGGTGGCTGGGTATGCTCACCTCCCTCCGGCTGAGTTCTAAGGAAGGAAGGAAATCATTTTCCATTCTGTCCATGATGCGTACAATATCTTCAAACACTTTCCGGTACCTCCGTTCATCCACAACCTTCACCTGAAAGAAAACAAACCCTCTTTTCAGTCTTGCATGCTCACAGCTCATCTTCCTTCGAGATTACCTAACGGCTTAAAACCAGTCATTACAGCAATCATTTCAAATAAACTGTGGTGCAAACAACTTCCTCAAACACTTTCTGAAATCTCATTTCATTCACACCTTTTATCTGAAAAAAAAAAAAAAAAAAAACCAGATAGATCCTTATTTAGTTTTCTGTGCTCTCAACTGATATATCTTGAAGAATCTAACTATTTTTCAAAGGTCAGTAAAACAAACAGAAATTAAATAAGCGTTACAGAATCATACACTGCAAGGTAGAGGTAAGGTTAATTGGTTAACTTCTTGGAAAAGTTACACCTCTGTGCTAAGAAACTTGGCAATAAATATTTAGGAAGAATATTCTTTGCTCCACTGTTAAGTAATTTAGTGGTGGAGAAAATGTGATGACTGTGCTTAAATATTATTTCCAGCATTATACAAATTGACAGTGTCAAAACATACCTGTTTCCAACAATGATCATGAAGCACTGAAATAGCAGAAAATAATTACTAAAGCATTTAACTCTATTAGCTGTTATGCACAACGCACAATCATAATATCGATACTCAGATTATATGATAAAGGTATGTTAGTAAATAGACCCTACAGCCATTTTAGAAAACAGCTGATACAAAATGTCCCAGAGTAAAAGTGTGACAACAGACAAACAAATCATTTTGACTAACAGATCAAAAAACTCCCATCTGACACAGCACTTTCAGCTTCCTGACACAGCTGTGCCTTTTTTTTTTACTGTTAAAACTTTATACAAGTCGATGCTCCAAATGAACAAAATTAACATAGCCTTTTCACTTATTAAGATCCTGATTTCTTTTTCAGAATAGAAAACTTTACAAATTCAATTAAAAAAAAACAGATTGATGCATACAGTAGAGGCTGTAAGGAAAGCATGAAAAATAATCAAAGCTGAGCCAAGTATCTCAAATATCTCAAAGATTTTTACATATCTGAACCATACTTAGAGAACTGAGGGGTAACCCATCATTAGGGTAAGGGGAATTTAATACTTCTTAAATTCTTCTTCAACATTTTCCAAGTTTCATTTCAAAAAGTATTCTACATGTGTCATCTTATTTTCACAACAACCTGTGAGGTGACCAAAGCAAGGATTACTGTTCTCGCTGTTGAAAATCTCGAGGTACAAAAAAATCAACTAATTTGCTCACTGCCAGTTAACAGCAGAGGTGTTATCTGAACCTCTAGCATAAGACCCTTTCCAACATACCAGGTATGTGACTTGGGTAGGTTTTAAAAACACAGATGCCTCAGCCCACAGATCAAAATCTCTAGAGGACAAGGTCCATGCATTTTGAAGCTCTCAGGCAATTCTGAAATCCACCAAAGTCTGAATGCAACAGATCCCATTACCAATTGCAGGGGTCGGAACTCCATCTCAGCTTAATCTCAGCCAGCCCACAGCAAGGCTTAAGTTAATTGGCCCCTGAGCACTTGGTCCCTTTGTTAACAGTCACTGATGCGAATGGTGGTAAGAAACATAATGTGGTTCTTAAAGCCTCTAATCATAGCATGCCTAAGAATCCAAAATATGGGGTGGTTACCCAATAAAATCAAAGCTCTTCTCAGAGGATTATCACGATCAAAACCCTTAATGCACATGAAGGGTAATGAAGGGAAAAATGTCATCACAGAATGTCACCACTTAACACACCCATTTTAGAAAAATAAATTACCAACAAAATTAGAATTAAGAAATAAGTACAATGAGCTAGATCTTTATAGAAAGACATGGATAGCATCCTAGAATATACCACTGAATTAAAAAATAGTAAGTTGTATACCGACACATATAGGATAAGACCATTTATGATATATACACAGCAACACACAAATAATACCATATTGGGTATGGGTAAACAGAAAAGCAAATGCAAACACTGAGAACTGTGCCAACCAATATATCAGCCAGTAGCCACATGAGGAAATTCACATTTAAATAATTCCAAATTACATAAAATAGAAAATTCAGTTATTTCAGTCACACTTCAAGTGGTCAGTAGCCACCTGCAACTAGTAGCTACTGGACTGGACAGGATAGATTTAGAACATTTCCATCATCACAGAAAATCTATTGGAGAGCGCTAGTCTAGGAAGAAAAGAAATTCATAAGGATAGTTGGCCTTGCAAAAGTGGGAGTGGAGGCTAGAACAGGTGAAGATCTCAGCTTTATCTGTGAATTTTGCTTATTTTTAGTTTAAAGAGAAAACATGTTTGCATCTCTGTGTAATTGAAAAAGTATTAAAAACTAGAAAGGCAGACCTTTATTACAGATATAATATATTTTACACAAATATACACAGAAAGCATGGAAAAACTGTAAATATCCTGCTAGGAGCTCTGCATTAATATGTATGTGTTAGTCGCTTAGTTGTGTCTGACTCTTTGTGACCACAATGACCATAGCCCGTCAGGCTCTTGTGTCCATGGGATTCTTCAGGCCAGAATACTGGAGTGAGTAGCTATTCTCCAGGGGAGATTCCCAACCCACGGATCGAACCCAGGTCCCCTACCTTGCAGGCGGATTCTTTACCATCTGAGCCACATTAAAGATACACAAAAACACACAGAAAGCATGGAAAAATTGTAAATATCCTTCTGGGAGCTTTGAATTAATATGTATGGAGTATTAGAAATATTCTGAGGTTCTGAAAAAAATATACACAGAAAAGCTAAGCATAGCTAATGAAACTAAAAAAGTTAGTGTTTGGGAGGAAGATATCCTTTTAAAAATGGATTAAGAGAACTCAAATGAAGAAAACATGGCAGTCTACAAGTCTAAGCTAGAAATTAAGTGGGCAAAAAGTAGTATCTGAAGCTATATGTACTCAGTAAGTTCTTTGGACTTCTGGAGGCCTTGCAGGGGTAGTGGAAAGATCATCTGTAAGTTTGGGAATTAAACAGGCTTAAGATTTGAATCTCAGCTCTTCTTCTAGCTAAATGCTTTTTAAGGAAGTTTATTTAAACTCACTGGTTTTTCACTTGCACATCTGTTAAACAAGAAATATTTAACTCAAAGCATTGTTGTGAGGAGCAAATGAGATGTGTATAGATTGCCTAGCATGGTGTCTGCTACATACTAGCTACTATTTGACTAACACATACTATTATTATTCATTATTATTTTAAAATATCAAAATGGACGAAAGTCAAGTCATGATTGACTCAATAAAATTTAGAATCTATTCTAAGACCAAGAATTAAATTTCTACATAAAGGAAATGCTCTAAAGTCATTCCCCTCTAAGACAGGAGCTAGATAAGACATATTGCTGAGAACCAATCTCAGAAGTCAAAAAAAATTTACATATGCACAGAGGAAAGAAATCCACCCCACTGTGCTCTTGGCATGTCTGAACTCATTAATCCTCTTGAGGAGATACCATTATCCCCATTTTATAGAGGAAGAAGCTGGAGTAAAGGGATGTTGCATAGATTTTCCATGGTTACATTTAGAAAGAGTTTGAGCTGGGATGAGAGTTTAAGCAGCCTAGCTATAAGGTCCATTCTATCAAGCATTGCCCTATACAGATTCTGTCAGATCATATGACATCAGGTCTGGAAAATCTACATGGAATAATCTAAATGTACTAGTTGTACTAAATTAAGTCAACAAGATCCCAGAATATAACCTGTGTACTAATAATACACACCTAGGAATACAACAGGAAAACAAAAACTTTACTCACAACGGAGACAAGACAATTCAAATATTGGCCATTATTCCAGCCCAGGATGCAACAGAGTTAAAGAGAAATTTAAAATCTGTGCTCCTGAGAGGGGAGGAGTGGGTGAGATGTACGGAGAGAGTAACATGGAAACTTACGTTACCATATGTAAAATAGATAGCCAACGGGAATTTACTGTATGGCTCAGGGAACTCAAATGGGCTCTGTATCAACCTAGAGGGATGGGATGGGGAGGGAGATGGAAGGGAGGTTCAAAAGAGAGGGGATATATGTATACCTATGGCTGATTCATGTTGAGGTTTGACAAAAACAACAAAATTCTATAAAGCAATTATCCTTCAATAAAAAAAATAAAATTTAAAACAACAATAAAAAAAAAAAAAACCCACGCTTCTGGATGGGAAGACTTTAGTATCTTAGTTAGCAGGACTGACAGTATGCCTCTTAGAGTTAGATACAGATGATGTATTCTGACCAGTCTGTGCCTCTTTGCTTCTGCTGTCCCCAGCCCTCCACCAGGAACCTCTCTCCCAGTGCTTCTACTTTTCACTATCTTTCTGATGCAAAGCTATTCATAATCCTTTAAAACCTGGCTTCAAGCTCTTCTTTATGTATAATAACTTTAGGAGGTGAAGGGTGCTACCAGACATTATGCAGCATGAGAAACATCTGTGTCATTAAAAGGCCATATGGACAGCATTTAGGAGGGTCAAGGGCTCTAACTTCTCAATGTTGCAAACAATTATTCGGTTATGAATTGAAAACGTTTATAGTTCACTGAATTACTGATCCATTCTGAGTCTGAATAATGCCCTAAGAATAGATACTTAACACACAAACAAACAACTGTGTGAACAAACAAGTGTTTACCCCAATATGGAAGAGGGCGCTAACAGGCTTGTGGTCACTGGTTTTCAGTTCCATGTGACTCCGGTAATGAAGCTGATTAACATTAATACCTCTCCAGAGAATTCGGTCACACCAGGCTGGCACTCGACATTTCCCACTGCAAAAAAAAAAAAAAAAAAAAAACAACAAAAAAACAACAACAACAAACCAGCAAGGGATTAGAAGGAGAACATACCACGCAAGAGTAGAATATCTACCACACTGGTTCAGACCTGAGTTCGGCCCCCTTGTTATCTGCTTCTCCTTTCCTAACGACTTCAACTATTCCCTACTCTATTGCAAGCTCTGTGAAGGGACTGTCTTGTTTGCCACTGAATTCTCAGCCCCTAGCACAAGATCTGATGAAAGTAGGTGCTCAGTGAAGTGAAGTAAAGTGAAGTGAAAGTCATTCAGTTGTGTCCAACTCTTTGCAACCCCATGGACTATACAGTCCATGGTATTCTCCAGGCCAGAATACTGGAGTGGGTAGCCTTTCCCTTCTCCAGGGGATCTTCCCAACCCAGGGATCAAACCCAGGTCTCCTGCATTGAAGGCAGATTCTTTACCAGCTGAGCCACAAGGGAAGCCCAAGAATACTGGAGTGGGTAGCCTATCCCTTCTCCAGGGGATCTTCCCGACCCAGGAATTGAACCAGGGTCTCTTGCATTGCAGGTGGATTCTTTATCAACTGAGCTATCAGGGAATGAGTAAACAGTGCTCCTAAGGTCAGGATTTACATTTTCAATAATGTTGCCCCAGGGAAAGTAGAATAGCACCTTCTTAAAATAACCTCAGAAGGGTAGGATTATATTCAGAATACTTCCCCTTTGTTTGCTCTATCAACTGCAATGACACTTCACAACAGATAGACAACAAATGAACTCTAAAAATCCAGTCCTATACTTCTAGAGTGGGTTGAATCAATGGAGATGGGTAATAGCAGAGGTTTCCTCTTTTTTTTTTTTTCAGAGGTTTCTTTAAACCTAGACTTTTGTGGACAAGTCGAGCTTCTAATAATGATGAACTAAAAAACCTAAACATGCAAGTTTGAACACATAACAGCCTATAAGAATACCAAAGGAAGGGAAGAAGCCTATTCATCATTCTATTAAAATAAGCAACAGTGTACACCTGATCCAGATGGGGACACAAATAAAGTTCATATCAGTAGCTCTTCAGTTGACTCTCAGGCAAGTGGAAGAAACAAAGCGCCATGCACAAGATCTGTCAGGGTCACTTTTCACTTGCTGAGCAGCTCCCTCCCTCAGAGGACAGGGAGACAGGCTCCTCCCTCCCCACACTCCAAGTCTAAAGAAGCTGATGATGCCTGGGAATTCTCTTTTTCTTTCAAACTTCTGGGTTCAAACAACTAGGAAACCATAGTGAATGAAGAAACAGTAAGAAGACACACAGCCACCAGGCACACACCAACAGGGGCACTTTACTAGGGGTGATCAGGAAATCAATAGCCCCTCACTAGACAGGATTCTCAGCCTCCTCTGGCGGTCATGCAGGCCAGGCTCAGCACTGGTATTTTTAAAAGTCCCCCAAGAGATTCTAGGGTTTCCCTGGTGGCTCAGTGGTAAAGAATCCACCTGTAATGGAGGGGATGCAGGAGACACAGGTTTGATCCCTGGGTCAGGAAGATCCCCTGGAGAAGGGAATGGCAACCCACTCCAGTATTCTTACCTGGAAAATCCCATGGACAGAAGAGCCTGGCAGGCTACAGTCCATGGGGTTGCAAAGAGTCACACAGCCGTGCGCACACGCGTGTGCACACACACACACACACGAGAATCTAATGTCCACTCAGGATCAAGAATCACTGTGCTGGAAAAATCTTTCATGCTGCTTTGTTTTCACATCTGGTATCGTGAGTTAAAGAGATGAAAAAGTGTTTGGGCAAAGAAGCAGAATAGGGCACTAGGTAAGGAAATAGGGGCAAGATCAGGAAGGCAAAAATCAAATAAGCAGTCTGCTGAGGTGAGAGAATAAGGCACTGCAGGCAGCTCATAAAACTTCAGAGCAGTTCACACCCTCTTAAGGTGAGCTCCCTAGAGGAGGAAATGGCAACCTACCCCAGTATTCTTTCCCGAGAAACCCCATGGACAGAGGAGCCTGGTGGAGTCGCAAAGAATCGGCCACAACTGAGCAAAAGCAGAAGCAAGCAAGATGAGCTCACCTGTGAGTACACAGGAATTAAAAACTCTTCTTTAAGAGCACTGAGCCATTACGTTTTTATCTCTGCTTCTGGCAAGACCCCCAAACTTCCCAGTCCCTCAGCAATTCAGAGGGACAGAAGTAAGATCAGGTTTTAACCTATTCCATAATGAGGTTCTTGTTATTTTACCTGGAATCCCATCGGTCTGTTTTAGAATCATACTTATATGTGGGGATAAACTTGATTTCCCCTTCCATGAAGTCAGCAAAAGCTTTTTTCTGTGTGCGTTGAATATTTAGCTAGAGATAGAAAAATGTATCATATAAGCCAAGGTAACACCATCTTAATAGAAGTGATAATCAGGTTGATCAGTTATTTTTCTATGCATCTAGTTTCTGTATCTTTTGCAATTGTCAGAGAACATAGATAATATTTCTGTGCCTTATGAATTAAATTTTGACATTCCCACAGCATCTAAACTCACCCACAGACAGGATGCTCATATAAGCATGTCACTAATTTTTTATTGCTAATGGTGGTCAGGGTACAATGGAAAAATGAAACCTGAATAATCATAAGTTCCCTGAAGTTAGCATGTTTTTTTTTTAAGTTATTGAAGCATAGCTGATTTACAATGTTTTCTTAGTTTTTGCTGTATAGCAAAATGACTCAATTATACATATATTCTCTTTCATATTCCTTTCCATTATGGTTAATAACAGGATATTGAACATAGTTTCCTGTGTTATACACTAAGATCTTATTTATCCTATATATAATAGTTTGAGTACAGCTTTTTTTAAAAAAGCACACAAATGTTGACTGGATAATTCCCAAAGCCAAATTCAGTAAGAGTTAGAGATCATTTTGAAAATTATCCTCACTCAAGTATTTCACCAGAATTACATAAGATGCCAATTGTACCCCCTTTGGAGGCAGGACAGAGGAAAAAATGCAAAGAAGTTAGGTAGCCAACTTCAATGTGAAGGTAGACAGGGTGAAGATAGGCTTACTATAAACACCATTCTACAGCAAAACATCAGAATTCTGACCATATCTGAAGGTTAAAAGCCTCATGTTAGGATTAAAGACATTAAAAAAATAGACATTCAAGTCAACTTGAAACATTTTCTCCCCTCAATAAGAAGCATTCACTTTCAGCAGCAGTATCCATATGCTGAACTAAAAAATCCAAGTCCTGTGCCAGGTTCTGAGGCAAATTGCCAGAAAACTAGGTTCCTCAATATTGTTTTATATAAATGCTACCATATCAATGCTTCCCTGACAAGTTTTAACATCTATAAAGCAGCTAGTCTCAACTTCTCGATCAGTTCCCATTAGACCACAGTTTGTGCTATTTGTCCCAGACAAACTTCTCTTCTATGCTCCCCAATCCCCTCATAGGGCCTCCCTCTTTTACCTCCAAGCTGTTGCTGAGCCTGCCAAGTAATCATAGAGCAGCTTTCCCTGTTCCATCTGCCAAACCACATCAACATAGCTGAAGGCCTGTTTCCTCCAGGAAGTGTTTTCCAATTAACCCCACCCATTCTCCAACTCATTTATACAAATCTCTGAAATCTCTTCTTGATAAAGACTTAATGAATAAATGTTACATTGACTATTTATCACTAATATTATCTCCCCTCCTCCCATCCAAGTACTTTGTAAAAACCTTGTGTGTATTCACTGCTTCACTAGTCACAATGTTTTCCCAAGACAATGAGACCTTTCCATCTACTTCTAGATTAAGACACACTTCCCATGGGGCTTAACAATTTTATCTGCTATGTAAGAAAGAACCTATAAGATAAAATTTTACTTACCTGGTCAAATTTCAAGAGTCTCTGAAGGTCATTCTTGTTAATAAGACTCTTCACTTCACTGGCATCAGGCATGCAAAGCCTGTAGTTCAAATCTCCCAACCAGATGACGACACTGAGGATCAAGCAATATATGAGTAAGAGTAGCAGTAATTAGCATAAAAGTCAATGAGAGGAGAATGCAGAGAAGGAAAATGGGTAGATTACTGATAAGCATTCATTTATCACTATCTGACAAGGGGTTTGAGTGCTAACTATCCTTTGGGGATGAGTACTATCAACGCCTGAGAGGGTCAAGGGGATGAGAAAAGAGGTGGGAGGACGGACACTGCACGCATGAGGAACAAAGATGGAGAAATATGGGGTGTGTGTGGGACTCGGTAGCCAAGGAGTTAACTGCCTCAGAAAAGCATGTAGTTTATTTGCTGGACTAGCTTCAAAATTTCACCTGGCTGCTTGCCAGGTCTCTAGGGGAAGAGAATCTGAACATTTTCTGCCTCTCCAAGCTCTGATGTTCTACAGGCTCTCCACAAGGGTCTGCACAGTCTGAATGACACCTCTCTCAGGCGGGGCCCACTAGCGAACAGAGGTCCAGGGCTTTCTGCTGTTGTCAGTCTATCTACCCCTGCCCGGGAACCACAGTCCAAGTCCCAGGAAGGAAGAAGACTGGCAAGCCCACAGGGGCCCACAGGCTCCCAATCACAGCAACAGACCCCCAGGTGTGCTTAGAGCGCCACAGGGGAGACCCTGAAATGACTGCACCAAAACAGGCTATTTCAAATTCTAAATGGGTCTCCTTGCCAATCTTTGATGCAACATGAAATTTAAGGAATCCCAGGTAAATAAATTTATGGAATCTCAGGTCAATTTTATGACCACTGATGTCAAGGCCTTGCTTTACCACTGTGAAGCAGAATTCCATATGATCCTAAATGTTGAGACAATATGAACAGGCCAACATCACTATCTTGCCCTACTCTTTCCTCAATTACCCCACTCTCTATTGATTCTAATAGCCCTCAATTTATCTTTTGTTTTCCTGCTAATTCCTATCTCAAACCACTTATTCCAAGTCTCATCACCCTCTCAGAGTTTCAATTACTAGTGTTAATTTCCTCACAGCTATTTTCTCAACTGATTCCTTGAGAATCCATTCCTCAACTGATTTTTGTTTCTGTTCTTATTAAATTCCATTATTCACTAACCTTTCATATTAACCACTGGTGTTTTTAAATCACCATGGCCCCTTTTCTGAATGATTCACAGTCAGTGAAAAGAATAATGTAGACCTATGTTTACTGGCTTGGAAAATAATTCACAAAAAATAGGATAATACAGTCCTATATACTGAGTATGTGTGTGCATGTGCACAGTTAAAAGTCTAGAACAGCACTATTCAGAAGAAATAGGATGCACATTACAAATGTAATTTAAAATTTTTTAGTAGCTGAATATAAGAAATAAAAGAAACAAGTGAAAATAACTTTAACAACAAATTCCATTCAACTCAATATATCCAAACTTTTGTCATTTCAACATGTCATCAATATCTTAAAAATTGAGATAGTTTACATTTTCCCCCATAATTTCAGTGCATAGTCTATGCTCACCACACATCTCAGTTTGGACTAGTTACTTTCAAGTGCCCAGTAGTCACCTATGGCTACTGGACTGCCATACTGGACAGCAGAGATCTAGAAGGATACACACTGAATTGTCCACAGTGGTTTTCTCTGGAGGGAGGGACTGGCTGGGGAAAGCAGAGATAAGAAATGATGGATTTTTTTCCTTTCACCTTTTATTATATTTATAATAAATATTTCTATTTTATAATAAAAAATAATGAAAACTGATTACAACTGACAGACCCCCTCCACCAATACTCAGATGTCCGCTGATAGAACTAAGCTTTCCTCTGATAGCAAATCTAATTTCTCTGACTCATTGCATCTGCTAGTTGTACCTTCCTCTTCTTTGTGAACCCAATCCCAAAACAGTAATCTCTCACTCTGCACATTTCTATAGTTTCTCATCATGGTTAGTCTCTTCTCAGCTCCGCTACTCAAAGGCTAAAGAAGACTTAACCACTCACTCATGTTTCATGATGTTCAGCTGTGGGAGGGTCTGATTTGGGACCACAAAACTCATTCGTGCGCAGATGTCCTTATAATCTTGATTCCTTCTTTCAAACTCTTCCACGTGGGCAGCCAGGTGGGAATTGACAATGCAAAAGGTAGTGTTGTGAAATACAAACCTCACAGCTACCCCACCTTTGTTTCCCTGTTAGCAAGAGTAATTATTCACAGTTAGTACAAAAGACACAATGAGCACCTGAACTTCATATGGACATGAAATCATAATCAAGCTCAACTCCAGATTAACTCACCATCTTTCCCATGATTCCAGTTCCAACAGTTTCTGTAGCAATATCACGGATATATCGCAACTGATCCTTTCTGGCAAATATCAGGAGCATCATCCCAACAAGGCGGACTAGCTGAACCTTTAAGTTCCAGGAAATTAGAAGAGGTTTGTGTTAATACCACTCTTTGCACATCTCTAACTTCCCACAAGTAATTTTCCACCAAGAAGATATAATCATGCCTCAATTTGAATCTAAATCCTCTAATTTCCCAATGGACCTCATAAACAGGCAACAAAATTTTTCCAGGAAAGCGCTAATCTGGCTCTGACCAGTAAAAGTCTTCAGGGACAACAAGTACCCTCAGCTCTAGATTCATTATTTTAATCACGTTTTAGCCTACCATGAGTAAGCAGTATTTAAAAGCTGAATAATAAAGACAAAGCCTCTATCCCAGCTTGTTCCTTTTGCCTCTCCTTCCTAGTAAATTTCCTAATAAAATGTATAACAATCCTATTGACTTTGTGAACTAGAAATATGTCTGAAATATGTATTAGTCTATATGAGAGGAATAACATCTTCAGCAGTCTTATCACCTACATCAGGTGTAAGAAGGGGCAGATGAAAATTACTCAGACAGATGACTCCTTTTGAAGGGCTTGATATGGTAGCTGAATAATTAAAATAACTCTTTTGGTAGCCTCTACTATGTGCCTTCTAAAGACCAACAAATTGGGTCACCTTGCTAAAGTCAACTCTACTCTTGACTTACAACCAAGTTTTAAACTCATTTAAATTCCACAACACTCCTGTTCTTGCTCCAATTCTAAAGCTTACCCAATGCACCCACATGCTTCAAACTGCTTTTCTGTAAAGCATCCAGTTCTGACCGTGTAAGCAAACAATTTCAATCTTAAATTCTTGTTGCAAAAAATCACTTATATGTCATTTGAGTTAATTATTGCTATCAGCACAGTAAAATTCTTCCTTTCTCTTAAAACTTAGCCAAGCAATGAAACTATAGAATTGAGAAGCTTAGGGAATTTTTTTTCTAGGAAATAGGAATGAAAAGCATTAGTCTGCCCTATCCGGTATTACACATGGGGGAGAATTCAATTAATCCATTCTTTTGGAACAAGCTATAAACAGAGTAACTTCCAGTGAGTGCTATTTAGTCATATACTAAAAAAGATAATTAAATGCAGCTTACTTTCTTATACTTGGCTTTGGAATGCAAACTCCTCTCTACCGCCAAGGACCACTCTTGTTCTTTCACAGATTCAAAGTAGAAAAAGGCTTCTGTGCTCAAGTCCAGCTCTTGGAATCTGAGAAAACAAGAGGATGTGAGATCTACATCCCATAATTATCTCTGACTACCTCCTGTCCCATTTTCTGAGACATTAGGTGAAAAAAGGAATGTGGGAGAGAGGAATTTTAGAGAACTGCTCTACTGCTCAAGTGATCAGTAAGGACAAGTAGTTTTCTTTTCAAAAGACTCCCCCACAAGTATATGCATAGGTCAAGCAAAACACACAAAAAACTTCCATAAGGGATAACAGAGCTTTGCTTATATATCCTAGGAATAGTCACTATTAGAATTAACCTCAGATCTCAGTTTCTATGAAGAATATAGTTTTCTATGGGTTTTGAGAGGACTAGATGCTTCCTCACACCATTTTAGATATCTGTTCCTCTATGATCTCACAAATTTGACCCACAAGTTAGCTCTCATATATAGTCTACAGTAGGTTTTTACAAACAGTGGGGAAAAAAGGGCAAAATGTCACATAAAGTAACACCAAACACATAGCCAAAATGAAATTCCAGATATGTATTTTACCCAATGCAGTAGATATCAGGAGGATTCAGATCACAGTTCAGCCAAGGTTCTAACCCACTATCTGGAGACTGGCCATTCACGTTCCACGTTCCAACAAAAAATCTAATACATAATACCAAAAAATAATTTAGAAACAAAGGTAAAGTATGAACTAAAGAAAGTTCTCTCATTACTTCTATACAAGTGTATATTCACAATAAGCCAGTGCAATTTCTCAAGCTGCTTTGCCACACATACCAAAACCCCTTCTTGCCTGTAGAATGCAAAGGCAGTGGGCTTATTCCCTCTAACTTTCACAGCAGGTAAACCTACAGAAAGGAATCAAGTTTCTATTTAAAAAACACAAATTTAACGGCTCTACCACATTTCCTTCCTCTTACATTCCATCCAAACATATTTGAAGGGAGAGCTTCTGGATGGGAAAGAGGTATCTTCACTCTGTAAGGATGTCTAATATGGATAACTGTTCCATAAGGAACCATAGTTAAATCCAAAAACTCACTTCTTGAAGGATTAGAAGGACATCTGTGGAGGAAATTCTGTTGAGACAGATATAGTATTAAGGGGGAAAGCAGAAGGGAAAACTCATGACTGTCTTAACTGTTTACATACAAATATAAGCATCCTGGGGAATCTGAAGAACTGGAGGCTTCAGCACAGGGATATAGTCATGACTGAATTAGAATAAATGAGGCATAATGGGATAGCAGATGGGACTGGAATCTTGGACTAAAAGAGTACATGCTGTTCGCAAATAACAAAGAAAAACGTTGCTGCTCTGCACATCGAGATACACGGCACAATACACCATTCCACACGCCACACACAGTGAATCCAAGAAAGAGGATATCAACAAGTAAAAATGAAATGAAAAATATAATAGAGGAAAGAATTCAAGATAGGCCTCCCAATCAAGAGGATTGGGTGAAACTTCGTTTAGTTAACTTACCAAAGTAGGAAAATGAAAATTAAGGTCTAGCGGTAACAGTGGACTTAATTTGCCAGTACTGGCAAAAAGAAATTCAGCAGGTCAGATAGATAAACACACCTGCTTATGGAATGTGCTAGGAGACAATTCTCTAGTACATGTGAGCTTGATTTCGTTCTCTAAGAGTGGATAGTATTAGTAGATGTGGTATTATTAGTAATTAGAAAATCCAAGGGAAATTGTAGCATTTGCATTATCGCGGATATGTAGGTTACTGACCGCAAAAAGACAAGCGCTTGAATCAACTCACCATTCTTTTTTATTATGCTTTAATTCTGAAATAAGCTAATTACACTAATATCTTAAATACCAAAAGAATATTTTTTCTATACCAACTAAGGTAACTAATGTTTCACCTCCTTAAGTAGAAGAGAGACTAACCTGAAAGTCTGAATGTTGACATATTCTTTTTCTCGCTTTGCCAGGATGTGTTTGATGAGACCCTCCCGCTGTCCAGACTGGGTGTTTGGTACAAAGAGCTTCCGCATGGTGTTGGTCACTTTGGGGGGTTCCTTGTTAGAAGCTTCTTTTTCACGTGGAAGCCTAGCAAATAAATGAGCAATTCAGAAGTGAAACTGCCTTCACCAGGGAAGTCTCACACATGGGAAATCTGTTTCAACACAGGACTTACATTCTATTCACTGAAGGGGGTGGGGGTGGAGGTTCCCGGTGAACCCCTATAGGCTGATTCTGCAAATTGATTTTCTTGTCCAAATTCATAGATGAAAAATTATCCTCAAATCCAAGAAGCCCTGAAGGATGCAGAACCCAGAGTCAAAGCCGGGGAAGATAACATCCAACTTGTTCAGGATAGATAGGACTTTGCTTTGGTCAGCGGTTTTGGTCTGACCCCTATTTGCTCAGCAGCGTTACCAAACAGAAAGGTATACGAACAGTGATAACGTAGCTAGGGGAAGAAGCACATTTGTCCCTGAACCACTGACATATTAACTAGAATGATAAACATAACTAGTAAGTTACATTAACTTGGAATGTGACTAAAAGAGCGAGTATTTATATACTTTTAGCACAATGCCTGGTTGATAATTAGGGATTATATCACTATCTCATTTAATCGTCACAAAGACCCCCCATGAGATAGGTGCTATTAAAAAATCTTCCTAAGTTACAGAAAAAGAAACAGAAGCTCAGAGATGTCAAAGTAACTTGACCAAGGTCATATAACTAGGAAGTCAGACAGCTGTGATTCAAACCCAGGCAGTCTGCCCCTGGAGTCTGCATTTTTTACCCATCTGCTAAGCTGGCTCCAAAAGAGCTAATGTGCCACAGAAAGTAACAGGACTGAACATGAGGTGGTGAGTACAGATTCCAAAACCACTCCACAGGAGAAGGTATCTGACATTGACATTACCCCACACTATCTTATCTGCCCAGGTAAAATCTACTGACTCTGCAATCATCATAGCAACCAGGGGAAAAAAAAGAATCTTTTCAGTACCTGAAAAAACAGAAGAGTTGTCCTTAGTGTCTAATTTCTGGTACCAGCTGGATGACTCCTTTTGGTCTGGAACAAGAAGCTGTGACTGAGCTGGAGAGATAGGGGTCATAGAGTGAAACAACCATTCCACTGAATGGAACTTACCATAACCAAAAGAGGAGCCTGGCAGGCTACAGTCCATGGGGTTGCAACAGTCAGGCACGACTTAGCAACTAAACCACCACCACCACCAAAGGCCATTCACTTAGCACCATTCCTGAACACAAAGGAAGAGACTAAGAAAAGGAGGGCAGCTCTGGGACCATCTGGGGCTGGAGGAGGATTACTGTCTGCAGTAAGCTGGCCATGGCAAGAAACAGAAGATTCTGGAAACTGACTCAGGGTCCTTAAAGCTGAATAGACTTACCCTAACCTATCCCTGGGGTCATTCCTGAACAACAAAAAAAATCACCTATCAAGGCTCCATGGGCAAGGTACTCTGCTAACAGTCATCTGTCTCTGTATGCATGTCCCATACAAATAGAAAGAAAACTGCTGAGGTTTGAGTCACCTTCCTGAGCAGCAAGGACTTCTGAGACGAACTTCACACAGTGATCCTCATCAGGGATTTCAAAGCGTCGCTCTCTGGTCCAGTCCCCTTGAATCCGAATTTTGCAGCCACCTAAAAAGAATAGAAATCCATATACATATAATGTTTTCTTGGGATCATATTTTTAACTTACCAATTTAATAGAAGAAGATCCAGATAGCAAACATTCCAGACCTCTAATGTATGAAGCATACCTATAAGATCAAGGGATTCGTTGTGGTGGTGGTATTGGGGGTGATGCAGAGAAAAATTTAATGTAGGCTAATGAACTGTGTAAATGAGCAGCCCAATATAGTGACATGATGCATAATAAAATCATAGTTTCCTACATTCTGATATGTTGCTCATATGTCACTGTAGGAACCTTCAAATTCTAGCAAAAGATCAATTCCCCAACCACCTCCCTCACAGCTCCTAGCTGGAAATTCCTACCACTTCAAATCCAAATCACATAATATGAATCTCTGAAGTGTGAAGGGAAAAACGGAAATAGGATGGTTTGTTCCTTAGGTACAGACTGTACTCAGGCAACTGAATTTATAAGCTAAGTAAAAAAGAAAAGCATAATGGGAGCTGCTTGAATTATTCTGAAAAGAAGCATCCATACCTCATTTACCTCCAGTAAAAAATCTACATCTTGAAAAAACTCACAAAAATAATATAATGACCCATGTCCATGAGTGTTCTGGTTCAAGTATAGCCAATTGGAAAACAGTGTAATTAGAAGCAAAGTTACCTAGGACTTCAGTTTCTTATGTATATAACATACTGTCTCCCCTTTTCTAAAGCCTTACATATACCATCTGTATCAACTGTCTGGCTATGGTGATCCAGGAAACCCAGGTCCTTGTTTATATTCTTATTTTAACTGGTTTATTACACATACTGCTTTCTCATGGCCCTAGAAACTATAAGCTCTTTGAGGGCAAGAGAGGTTTCACATAAGGTTTACCCAACACAACACTCTCAATGTTCTCCCGGGGTTGTCTGGGACAGAAGGGCTTCTTAGGACTCAAGACTTCTAAAGCTAAGACCAGGAAAGCCCCAGGCAAACTGGGCTCATCAGTTACTTTATTGATAATAATGACATCAGACTTCACAGACAGAAGGCATTTAATGACTATAGAACTGGACTCTTTCACACTTGTAAATAACAGAGATGAGAAAATGAAATGAAAATCGTAGTATCTTATGGTAGAAATCCACTTCTGAATCTTTGACTCTTTCTTTGCATTTCTTTACGTTTCTATATACACAGATTTAGTGATCAGAAGAAAGAGATAAACATAGAGGATTAAAATGGGGGAAAAAAGCATGCAAGAGGACCAGCAATAAGAAAATTAATGAGGCTGCCACTGTAAGGAGAAAAAAAGGGCATGAATAAGGACTGTCAATTAGAACTGCCTTCAAGATACAGGGAAAACCTCCTTCAGGACACAAATAGTCCTCTCTTTCTCTGATAATTTATATTAAAAGTAGAAAAAAAAAGAGCAGTTTGTATCGGACAGAAACTTAGAACAGGAACATGTGTTCTCTCTGTTCCAGGATCTTGAAAGATACATTTTAGCAAGTTTAAAAAAATAAACTGACCCATTTAACAGAAGATTCCAGAAACTGCTTACAAAACAAAAAACACTAGATGCTCTCTCACCATGTTGCATGGGAAAGAGAACAAATTACCCCCTCCACCCAACTGTCTACTCTCTTCCCTGCCAGCCCTTCTGGCCTCTGAAATCAGCTAACACTCCTCTTTCCTCAACTTCTCTGAATACTCCCTGAATCTCTCAGTAGTTCTCAACTCAGGGAGCATCAGAATTACCAGAGGCACTTTCAGGAAATACTGACACTTGGGCCCCACCCCAGGCCAAGCAAACAGAATTTCTGGGGGTGAAGCCCAGACCCTGGCAGTTTCTAAAAACACTCCCCCAGGTGATCTAGTGCATCCAGAAAACCAGTCACCTGCAAACTGGCTGGCCCCTGAGAGTAGCTCCCCCTGTGGCCCTCCGAAGTAGAGGCTATTTATAGTCTCTCACACGCTACGTAATTTAAGACTGGTGTCCTTATTTGTCCTAATGCCATCTCCAGACCATTCCCTCTCCTCCTCCCTCAGGAAAAATCCCTTCTCCTTTGAGGCTCACCCACTGGACTATGCCAGCGCTTTCCCTTCCCTCCTCCATGAGACCATGTACCAACCTCCCAGAAATTTCTGAATCCAGGTCTGATTCATAAGACTTCCTCTCAACTCACACTTTTGCTTTAATTTTGCATCCCTTCAAAATTAGCACCAAAAACTCAGTCAACACCTTCAACTTCCTCATCCAACGACCTTGCCCCTCCACCTCAGCCACCTACTCCCTCAGTCTTACTGGGACTACTCAGTTATACCCTGGATCTTTTGTCACAGAAACACCATCACCTCATAAATCTTTAATTCAAATACCCACTCTGAACTCCTTGCCACTTACCTGCTCTTAGGGGAACCTCTGACACACTGATCCCTTCACTTTCTCAGTATTCATTCACTCTCTCTTGCTTTCACTACCCTCCCCCCCCCTTTCTTTGTGAGGGCATTAACCCTGCAACTGTGCTTAAGAAATTTTCTCAGCAAGAATACTAGAGTAGGTTGCCATTTCCTCTTCCAGGGAATTTTCCCGACCCCAGGATTGAACTCATGTCTCCTGAAGCTCCTGTAATGGCAGGCAGATTCTTTACTACTGAGCCACCAGGAAGCCCTTTGCTTTCCTTTTTGTCAAACAGAAGCCATCATTTCACTCAGTTGCAAAAACCCAGAACTGCCTTACCACTCACTGTGTTCTGGCTAATGCCTACCTGGCTAACTTTCAACACTCAGAAATCCAACTAACTGCGTTCTCTGTACTTATATCTGAGGGAGTAAAACCAGATACACAAGCACACACACACCCCATTATAAATTGACTGCTAACCTCAACAGAGCCCTGTATGATAGGAATCAGTCTAAGTTTCCATAGTCAACTTGTCTCCCACTACTATCTGGAAAAACAATTCACAACTTCACATTTATCGTCAGTCTTTGAATCCCACTCTTCTCAAGCTCTTTTCTTCCAAGCAGACTGCTTTACCTCATACTTCAAAGGAAATGGAAGCCATCATATAAAACCTACCTGTATCTCTATTCATCTTCTTTCCCTTCTGGTACAAGGAAGAAGATCAGAGGAATTACAACCCCTTGGGTTCTCAGGAATCTTACCCTCTCTATCATTCTCTAGACACCTCCCCTCAGTATCTTCAACCTCTCCCTCATAGTCTCCTTCTTATCAGCATTTAAATAAATCTTGCTCTAACTTCTCATTTAAAACAAAAGACCTTCCTGGACCCCATATCCTCCTCCAACTCCAGTTCATCTCTATATTCCCCTCTGCAGTCAAGCTTTGAAAGACACATAGTTAAGTTACTACTTGCTCACCTTCCATTTTGCTCTTTAATCCACTCCAATGTGACTTTGGCTCCCACTACCCCTCTGAAATTGCTTTGTTAAGGTCACCAATAATCTCCATATTGCTAAATTCAATGGATATTCTTCAGTCATATTATCAGATCTATCAGCAGAAATCAACAGTTGATCCCTCCTTGAAATAGTCTCTTTAAAAGGCTTCTATGACACCATACTCATCTAATTTCTCTCTCTTTGGTCACTAATTTTTAGTGCCCTTTGAAGTATCTTCTCCTCTACCCAAACTTTAAAAAGTAGAGTGAGTTCAATCCTAAACCTTTTTCTTCACTCTGTATCAGCACTGTCCAATAGGACTTCCTGTGATGATGGACATGCTGTATAACTACACTGTGCAATATGGTAAACAATGACCCCATGTGGCTAATGAGTACTTGAAATGTGACTAGTGCAACTGAGGAATTGATTTTCTAATTTTGTTCTAATTAATTTAAATAGGCACAAATGACTAGTGGCTACTATAACTGATAGCACAGCTATCTCCTATGGTTTCAAATACCCTCTTTGTGCTAGTGACCCAGACCTTACTTCTGAGCTTCAGATGTATACATTCAACTGCCAATTTATCATCTACACTGAAATGTCTCAAAGAAATTTCAAAGTAAACATAGCTAAAACCCCAGGAAAACTCATTCCTCTTGCAATGTTCTTATTTCTGCAAATGGTACCACCAACCACATTCATGCCAGAAACCTAGGATTCATCCTTGACAACTTCTCTTCAGCTTACCCCCTACCCCCACACCAACCTCTGTTGATTTACTCTTCAAAATCATTTATCATATCTGTCTACTTCTCTCCATTCTTACTGCCACCAGACTCTCTAGCACTCTAGCTTAAACCACTGAAAGAGCCTCCTGGCAACCCAACACAGGCATAAAATCCTTCATATTCTTTCAGTTTTTAAACTCTAAAAATCCAGATTCCTCATCAGGGCTTACAGTTCTACTGGATCTGGTCCTAGCCTGGCCTACCTTAGTGCCTGAGACTTATTTCAGGCATCCTGGCCTTCTTTCATTTCAAAGAAAGTATCAAGCTACTTCCCAATTTGGGACCTATGCCCATGACGTTCCTGGAATCTTCTCTTCCCCATTTTCACCTTTTACTTATCCCCTCTGGTCTCAATTTAAAAGTCACTTCTTCAAAGAGGCCTTCCCTGAGGACCTTGACTAATTTAGTCTTATCAACTCTCTGTATTTCTCCCTGATAGTATTTATCAAAACTGCAACTATCAGGACTTCCCTGGCAGTCCAGTGGTTAGGACTCCAGGGTTCTGCTGTAGAGGGCCTAGATTCAATCCCGAGTTAGGGAACTAAGATCCCACAAGCTGTGGGTGATGAAGCCAAGGGGAAAAAAAAAAACAACAACAACAACCCTGTAACTATGTAACCATACATTACCAGTTTAAAAGCTATTTCTTGAACTACGTTTCATGAGGTACCATGCCTATGCTGCTTTCCCCTGTATCCCTAGAGCATAGTGCCTGGCACATAAGAGGTATTCATAAGCTTATGGAAAGGATTAATGGATTATAGCCATCAATGTGACACTAGTACCAAATAGCACAGAAGCAAGAACCAAAGCAGGAGCAGCAACCTTATCTATGTTGTTTTCTACCGATTGTGCAACACTTAGAATAGTGCCTGGCAAATAGAAGGCACTCTACAAATATTTGTTGAAGAATGAATAAAAGAGGGCTCAGTATTAGGGAATTAGTATCATACTGTCCATCAATAGGTCAAAAAAGGAAGAACAACAGAATCATCTCTATACATACTAAAAAGACATTTGATAAAATTTAATATATATTCATCATTTTAAAAACACAAAGGACTTCCCTGGTGGTCCAGTTGTTGAGACTCCATGCTTCCACTGCAGGGGGCGTGGGTTCAATCCCTGGCTGGGGATTTAGGATCCCACATGCCCATATGCCATGGCCAAAAAAATTTAATAAACTCATACAAATTTGAAATATATGCAGTTTCTTAACATTTTTAAAAAATAAAACTATCAAATCAATAAGCAATAATGTCCTCAACAGTGAAGCACCACTTGAGGCATTCTCACTGGAATCAGGAGCTAAACATAAAATGTCATCATCATCATCATTTAACGTTGACCTCCAAATTCTTGTTGGTATAATGAGATAGGAATCAAAACTAATAGCTACTGCTGCTGCTAAGTTGCTTCAGTCGTGTCCAACTCTGTGCGACCCATACATGGTAGCCCATCAGGCTCCCCCGTCCCTGGGATTCTCCAGGCAAGAATACTGGAGTGGGTTGCCATTGCCTTCTCCAGGTATAGCTACTACAAAGACACAAAACTATTATTTGCAGATGACTAGGGCTATCAAAACCAAAAAAGAAAATAAAAGGCTCCCCCAAAATAAAATTCTGTAAAGTGGCTGGATAAAAGATAAATATCTAAAAGCCAACAGCTGCTCTGTATACTAGTAGTAAGCAATAGAAGAGAAAAAAGCTTCCAAAGAAAAAAAGTTCCACTGACAATAGCAGCAAAAAAAAAATCCATCAAAAAATACTTAACCTACAAATATTTGCTATCTATGAAGAAACCACAATGTGTTACTGAGAGATAGAACCTCGGTAAGCAGAGATATACCATGTTCCTTGACAGTGACTGAATTTTACAAAGGAGTTAAATTAACAAAATTTGGTGCATATCTATGGTGAAATGTTAGCCATTAAAAATCATTTAAACTATTTTAAATGATATGGGAAAGGTCACAATATCTGTTAAATGAAAATGCAGGATAAAAACTATATATTAGGATTCCAATTATGTAAAAATATAAGTAAAGGACTGGAAAGAGATACATAAAAATGTTAATTACAGTGGTGATCTCTAGGTCACAGGAGTGTAATTTTAATTTGATACTTTAAACTTTCCTGAACTTTACAAATTGTACCTAATGAAGGATGTATTGTCTCTATAATCAGAAAAAACATTTTAAAATGTTTAATACCAACATCCAGACAGTGGGAAAACAAAGTTTCAGTAAAATCAGCCTTGCTTAACAAACCCAAGGTCTTCTCCAGCAACATATTGTGTGCTCTAAAGGTTTATCTGTGAAGCCTAAGGATCAAGAAAAAACCTAGTTTCAGTACAAATATTAATAAATAGGCAGAAATGAAGGATTTTTTTCAAGTGGTTACTTAACTCCTTCCCATATAATCTAGTAACTTGAACTCTGGACACAGCAACACATGGTTAATTTCCACGAAGGAGAGGCCAACTAAACCAACGTCATAAATTAGGTGTTTGTAAGAAAAAAGGCACAGCTCAGTTTAACTTTTCAGCTATGGAAATACCTATTTCCATACTAAGAACAGGACATTTAGGTATCTAATTTCAGAAGATTTCAGCACCAATGTGAGTCACTGCTGAACAAACTTTGCTCACATTTTGCTTTATTAGTATTGCTCTTACCTTCTCCTTTTTAAGTACAGTAAGACATAGATATTAGGTTACTTGCTCTCCTGGATATCTGCAGTAGAAGCTAGAAGTTGGATGTGCTTAGCCTTTTAGGATCAGCCCTTAAGACTTCCAAAATTTATGACCAAAGGAAAGAATAATAAAATCCAAATCAGAAGAAGTACCTAAACTGTGTAATACAAAATAATAGTGCCAAGGACAGGGACTATATCTAAGCAAAATTATGTATGAACTGATAGCCCCAAGCTAAGGGCCAAGTCCCAGGCATCCAAGGACTCAACCAAGAGATAAAGCACCCCATTTGATTTGGATTCATGTCGTCATATACTCTTTCCCACGGCAACCACAGAGTAGATACAGTAGCATTAGAGTGCCCAATTTTTCCTCCCCATGTTAACAAAGCACAATTTTAAATGATAAATGGAGAACAGCTTGCACAGAAAGTCTAAGATGATTTGTTTCAAACAGATAAAAAATGCGAGAACGGAAACAGTGAGAAGGAAGACCATGTTCTCTCTGATAAAGAAATGCCTTGAGAAGACGGTCTTAAATAAAAGACCAAAATTATTTTAAGAAAAAAAAAAAAAGACTTCCCTGGTACACAAGGGACTCTGTAGCCTCCCAAATAATATAATAAATTAAGGGAAACATTATGATTTAACATGTAAAAATCAAAAGTAGGTAGGGGAAAAAAGCTTAAAACATAATAGCAGTTAAAAAAACCTCATAAACCTTTTGTGCCTTAAACACTCTACGGCCCTTCCTACAATTTCCTACTCCACAGGAATGACTTAACTGATAGCAACAAAAAACTGGTATCTCAAAGAAGTTCAGCATCAGAAAAGCAGATCACGTTTTCAACTTTTTAAAGACTCTTGCCAGCCACCTGCTTTTTCTTAAGCGTAGGCTAAGTGTTTTGGGGAGGCAATACTAATTTGTATGGCTGCCTTATGAAAATAGAGAATATAAGATAAAAAGGTAAGATAAAAGTTGTGCAAAAAAGGTGTCTTACATACAGTGGGTCTTCAAGTACATATTTGTTGAATGAAAATCAACTCCATTCAGAAAGATACTTACTGTTTGAAGCTATGTCAATTAAAAGAGTTTCTTCTGCTTCTAAAGGAAAAGAAGAATAGGATCAGGGAAGAGAAAACCATTCATTATAATCCAAAGAAGTACAAACCTAACTACTTCTTTCAATCACCACTACTAGGTTTTAGAACACATTAAAAACAATCCTTTGCTTTTTTGTTTAGCACTTTTAAAGGGGGATTTTAATAGCACTGTGTCCTAAAGATTATAAGCAATTCAACTAAAACAAAAATGCATTGAACAAGTAATCACATGGAATTCCTCAAAGCAAATCAAGCAATGACAATAGTAGGGAATATAACATGTTAATTCAAGTGAAGGTGAGTTTAATTCCCCTCAACTATAACACACTAACTTAATATAATCTAACTGTATCATTTAGATAATTCTTATAAAAAGCCAAGAAAGTGACCCCAAAAGCCTAGAGGTAAATTACTTTCTTAAATCTAGTCTCTGAAAATTTTCCAATGACCTCATTACCTCCACCCCTGCCCCATACAGGAACACAGAATACTTGAAGTTATCTTCAGGCTACCATTAACACTTGTGGGTCTAAGGCTTACCACACCCAACAAGTATAAAACGGGTCAAGTTCAAAGTTCTATTTTCTCTCCATGGCTCACCTAGACTTCCTCCCTTACCTCTAGTGTCTAGATCCAACTCATCACTTCCTCTTGGACTTTCCTGGATTTGGCCATTGGCACCTGTCAGACCCTCCTGGCTGGTTAATCTCTGGGTACTCCCTCTGGGTACTGACTCCTTCCTGGAGGAGGAAATGGCAACCCACTCCAGTATCCTTGCCTGGAAAATTCCATGGACAGAGCCTGGCAGGTTGCAGTCTGGGGTCGTAAAGAGCAACTGAGCACGCAGGCACTGACTCCTTGGGATGAGTCTGGATCCACCTTGGCCAGGAGTAGTCTCAGCCTTTTCTAGCTCCCTCACTTGCCTGGATTGTAATTTGGCTCCATTATTCAGGTGCAACAGAAGAACTGATAATGCCCCAAGTTGTCTAATATTAGAGAATAGTCTCAATACTTTTACTAGCATGATGAATGAAGCAAGGGACAACAGTGCTTCAAGACAGAGGTATTAATTCACAACTGCTCTTTGGTAACTTTAATTCTTTAAAACCCAAGTACTCATAGATTTTTCAAGATAGATGTACAGGTTGGGAAACAGAAAGGATGTGAAAACTCAAGGAGGTATCTGTTCCTTTTGTCATGAGGATTACTGTGTGCATGCACACAAATTTTCCTAGATTCCAACCTAGCAATCTGCCATCTATTTCTTATTAAAGACAATACCAAGAGAAACAGGGTAAAAGAGATTCTAGAAGTAGCACAAAGAAGGTATAGAGTTAATAGGATACTAACATCATTGTCTTTGGCTTTTCTCCTCCTTAAAGGGCTGAGTATGTAACAAAAAGCACTATGCTATCAGAAGTGAGGTGACCACAGTAACTTATTTTGGCATGCAGGTGCCTCCTTCAATGTCTCTCTTACACAGGGCAGGCTAAATAAAAGACTTCATTCTACTACACAATATGGATTCTATTCACAGTGGGTATTTTTAATTCTTAATACATGCTCTCTTAAAAAGTCATGCCCACTTAGTATTTCTACTTATAGGAATAAATTCTAAGGAAGTAAGAGACATGCAGGAAGATTCATTATTTATACTAACAAAAAATAACTCAAATGTCAAACACAGGGAATAACTACAGTAGAGGTCACTCATAAAACTGAATAGTATACAACTATTAATAGCATGTCAAAGCACTCAAAACATGATAGCAAATGGAATGGACAAAAAACACATACATATGAGCTCCACCGACCCTAAAAGTTACATGTGTAGAAAAAAGGAAACTGTTAGGTATTTATCTCTGAAGGACGTTGACTTTACTTATTTCCTTTATAATTTTCTGCTCTTTCCCAACTTTTTACAGTACATATATTACTTTTGTGATCAAAAAAGTTGCATGTAGTTTAAGAAAGAATTTATGCAAGGCAAGATTCAAGTTTTCCAAGAAGCTGTAGCCGACACAGAATGCCTGTCTGATAAGCCAATGGAGCCACCGGAAACATAATGCATTTGTTCTCTAATAATCAATTTCCTTTCTAGGGCAATGTGAAATGACAGAAGCAACACCTCCTACACAAACCTCCCAATTTTTTGAGTCTCATTGTAGCAGATGAAACAACAGATTTTCTGTTCCCTTTCCCCAAATTTGAAGGCAGGAAGCCAAGTATTTCCTCCCAAGAGTTGATTTTCTTATGATTCACCAATGTCAAGGTTTGAGAATCAGCACAATTGAGTGTAAGGTACTACAATCTGGCAAGGCGTGTTGCCAAATGTTTTAATTTAAAATAGTGTGGGGAGAAAGTGCTGAATGCATGTGAATTGAAGTGACCTTGACAGTTTACAATGAGCAGTTTATCAGTTAAGCCCAAGAATGTGATTAAAATCTACATATAGGTTCATCAGCATAAAAGACTACCTACATAGGTAACAGACCACATCTATCTCTAACCCCAGCCAGGGTGGCAGGTGAGAATATATATATTTCAATATAATCCTTCAGTACTCTTAGACAAAGAATTTATCATCTTCTCAATGGTAGATTATTTACAGAGGGTAATGCATTTCATTTTATGTGCAGTGACAAATTTAAAGATGTATGATATTATACAATGAGATAATGACCGAAGGAAAAAACATTATAAAACTAACTAAGCAATTAAAGCTAGTACCTTGAACACATCTGAAGTGGCTATTTATAGGAATGATATCTTGAACACGCTGTTCCTTCTTGTGCAACCGGATTATTAGCCTGGGAAACAGAAGAATGAATCAACGAATAGATACTGAAAAACTAAAAAAAAAAATTTAACAACAAAATACATTGCTATATTGTTATACAAATCTAGTCTGTATTTATTGGACTTGTTGGATCTTGTTCCCTGGATCTGAGAATCATGGTAGATATTGCTTGAGGTCTAAAAGGATATTAGTGATGATCAGTACCTGAATACCCACAGTTCAGTGCCATGGAGAACACAGTCTATGTCCTAAAAACAGTTTACAATTTTAAGAGCATGAGTTATAGTGCACACACCTTCAGATTACGCATACCAGAGTGAAGAACTAACAGTTAGGTGTGAAGACCATGAGAGAAGGGACTATGGCTGTCTTTTCACCACAGTATTTCTAGCACCTAGTACAACACCTGGCATGTAGCAGTCCCTCACATTTGTTGAATAAATGGATTATAAATTTCATCAATTAGCTTTCTGATTTTATTCCCATGGCTTTTATCAAAGAATGATTCTATCTTTTCAAATAAGTATACAGGTTCGTGGAGAAGTAAGAGGAGGTGCCCAGCCAGCTGCATCAGTCAAAATAATCCAGTGACCAATGAGGTAGCAGATATCACATCCAGATTGCTTTTATATCCCTGTGTTTTTATCATGGTTTACAATTTAATGCTAATATTTCTGGTAAGTATGACTGAACTTGGCCCCTCAGTATGAAACACAAGATTTCCAAATTCCTATGTATTCCTGAAATATTAATTTTCACTTACTACTTAATCTTAGTGGTCCAGAATCTAGGTGTAACTGACTGGTAAAAGGTCATCCTGAACATCTCCTAACTTCCCCCAAATCACTCTTCAGGTGGTTCTTTGAGCCAGGAGCACTATTCTTTTCTTCTGAGACCTAGCTCAAACTATCAACTCCCCTGTGAAACTCCTCCGAAGTAACCTCAGGCAGAACTAGTGGCCTCATGCCTTTGCCTGTCCCTTAAATATAGCACTTAACAGACTCCATTACAGGTACATATATAACTATATACATACATACAAAAAACTACATGCGAATCTCTCAGATTTGAACTCCATGAAAGCAAAGACCCTATTATATTCAGTTTTGTCTCTTACCTAATAGATGATCAATAACTTTGGTTGAATAAACATTTAATTAAGCTACAAAGAGAGGTGAATTTCTAAACATACTTGGTCAGCTTTTGACTTTAGAAGTCATTCTTTAGAAGGGCCTAATTTCTATTTTGTTGTCTTTTGGGGGCTTGTCATTTTAGCTTTTTGATTTTTTTTTTCAAATTGGTTAACTTTGAAGGGGTAACTTGGGGGAAAGAAATGCTTAGATAGAAGTAAGAGAAATAAAAGTACTAATGCCGTTTTTCTGCTCTGATTCTACTTGCCTAACTTTCAGGGATTTATAGTTTAAGGTGATTAGAAAGAAGAATATGGGGGCAGGTCCTTCTCAAACTGCAAAGTTCATGAGTTGAGTAGAGTCCTATAAACCCAGATGTAGACCAGAAACTAGATAAGACTGACAAAATAATGGTCAACGAGAAAGAGCTTACTTTAAGGAAAATGAACACAAACCAATGTAATCCCCAAGTAAAGTAATACAGAAATGATGTTGAACATTAACAGTAAAGTTTCAACTGGATTGTCTTGTTAAAAACCAACACAAAACAGACAACACGGATGGACCTTGAGAGCATTATGCTAAATGAAAGAAGGCAGACAGAGAAAGACAAATACCATATGATCTCATGTGTGAAACAGAAAAACAAAACCCCCAAATACTGAACTCAAAGACCCAGAGAACAGATTGGCAGCTGTTAGAGGCAGAGCATGGGGGTGGGTGGGTGAAATGGGTGAAGGGGGTCAACAGGTACAAATGTCCAGCTAGAAAATAGTTAAGTCCTGAGGCTGTAATGTATAGCATGATGACTATAGTTTATAATAATGTACTGTATATTTGAAAGTTGTTAAGAGAATATGTCTTAAAAGTTCTCATCAAAAGAAAAAAAATGTTGAAGGAACTTCTCTGGCAATTCAGTGGTTAAGACTCTGTGCCTCCAATACAGGGGGTACAGGTTCAATCCCTAGCCCCGGAAACAAGATCCCACATACCACGTGGCACAAAGACAGAAAAAGACTTATGGTAGTGATCATTTTAAAGTGTATACAAATATCAAGTCATTATATTGTACACCTGAAACTAACATAATGTTATAAATATCAATTTAAAAAAGAAATGAGACCCACCCCCCCCAAAATCAAAAAACATAAGCTGGGAATTCAAGTCAAGTCCACAAATATTTCCCTAGGAAATACTCTGATTTGTTTAAGGAAGGTTAAAGATGAAACAACAGGTTGCATCATAATCTATTTACCTTGAAAAAAAAGAATGTCAGTGTTTGATTCCTTGTGTGCAATAAAGTCATTTTCAATTGTAATTTTAGTCTCTCAAGTAAATTTCTCCTATGGTTAACAGCAGGAACTACAAAACTAAAGAAGGCACCCAAAAGACACGGATTATACAGATGATTTGACAGTATGAGGTGTCTCCAATAATGTAATGTCTCCAATAAATGATTTCAAAAGAAACTTCTCAGATATGATGTAATTCTGAGATGTTATATGGCTTTAAATCTCAGCTATGTTACTTCCTGACTGTGAACAAATGACTTAACCTCTCTAAACCTCCATTTCTACACCAAGGAAAAGGGGATGACGATGATAATATTACAATTTCACAGCAATCCTCACATGAGAGTTAAATGAACTAATTCATGCAAGTGCTTAGAAGAGTACCTGACACACATCAAGCCATTGAGTGTGACTTGTGTTATACTCATAACTTATACAGAACTGTAACATAGAATTTGATTTCTCTAGGGGGGAAGATAAAAATAATCAGGAGAGCTACCACTGCAAGTTTAAAAGTGCTTCCAGTATATGAGACCAGATAGAAAGAGGTGTTTCTCTCAAGGCCAGCCGCTTGTTCCCTTATCAGCCGAACAGTTCCAAACCTACAGAACCAAGGGACCAGATCCTGGGATGTGGTCATCTCAACACTGTAGCTATTTTTATTTAATCCTCATAATTTAAAGAAGAGGAAACCGAGGCACAAAAAATTTAATGGTTTGCCCAAGGTTCACATCTTCCCATTCTATTCTTGCCTTTGGAAGTGGTACTGGTGTTCCACTTTTCAATTCACTTTTCTGTTGAATTTACTTTCATTAAACTGGTCTTCCAGTTTGATGAAATCTGGGAAAAATAAAATGAACTTATCACATCAACAGAACTGACCAACCAGAATCTAGGGAAGAGCTACTTCCATAGAACCAGCTGACATCCAGTTTGAATGGCACCAAGAGTTTCAGAATAGGGCAGGCTAGGCTAATGGAAATTTCTTCTCTGTAAACTAGACAGCATAGACAAAGATTGAATCTGGACAATCTAAAGGCAGGGGCTGAAAAAAGTTGTTTTTAAGCAGAATTCATTGTTGGGGGATGGCAGGATTTAAGTGATTGACAATTCTTCACTGATGTCAAGAAACCAGCCAACAACTAGGGGCGGTGGCTGGGGCATAAAGGGATAGGGACCTACCTATATAGGATAGTCATCAGAGATACTTTAGATGAAACATTAGTGGCAAGGAAATGAGATCAGCAGCTATAGTGATGGCTTATCAAAATCTTTTGATCAACCAGTCAACAGTCTTTACTGAGCTCTTATGTCCAAGGCAGAGTGGGAGGTAACACACCCTGATGAAAGGCCAAAAGTCGTTTACATTTCTATACATGTCATTACTTTTTCTAGCAGTCAAGTCAGTAAGTGAAACAGTTACTGGCCTACACAAAATCATGACTGAATTAATGAATATGCCTTCAAGCAAATGGAATAAAGGGGTGGGAGACTGGAGGAACCAGTTGAATGAGATTAAGAGAAGGTTAACAATGAAGCGTTTTTACAACACTTTTACTTCTTTGTAAACCACTTTCATATTTATTATTCTCTCAGTTAACTCCAAAGGCTATAAGGTAAGGCAGTTCATGTTTTTATTAAACTGATGAGGACACTAAGACCCAGAAAGCTTTATTGACCAGCCCAGGATTACACAACCCATGTCAGTTGCAGGGGCAGGAACTAAGAACCCAGGCTTCCTGCTTGCCTGCCCATTGAGCCCTTTCCTGAGCCACAGGCCAGAGCAAACTTGGGGAGAAAGCCAGGTGGTTAGAGCACTGGCACTTCACACCCGGGCCGAACCTGTTGCCCACGTGGCCTCAGTGGGAGGACGGTGCGTGGCTTGTCGCGGTTTGGGGTTGGGAGGTAATGGCAGGCTCCCCTCCTTTGTGGGTATCAGGTGGTTACTTACTCATACTGCCCGTTCCTCTGGACTAGGGTCAGCGCGCAGGGCTCCCGGAGAGGACCCTTCATCTCCATACCCTCGATAGTATGCGGGCGCTAGTCAAGGGTCTTCTCTACAAGCGCGGCCCAGGAGGGGACCCGAGGTGCAGGGTGGCGAGAGGCTCCTGCCCCTCTGCCCACCCTTCCTCCCCAGCGTCCGAGGCAGCGCCTCCCGCGCTGGCCCCCCTCTCCCGCTCGGCTCGGCTTTGGGGCCCGATTGCCCCCTAGCAGCCCCTCCGCCGCGATCCGCAGTCCCGCGGACCCCCACCCCCGCCCTGCGCGGCCTCCCCTCCCCCTTCTCTCAGGCGGATACAGTAAGGGGCTGGGCTCCAATCGGGAGCGGCGGCTCCATCCCGGCGGCTTCCAGGCTCGGCGGGGCTGCGGACTGCGGGCTGATCCGACGATACTGCCTCCCGCGTCCTCACACCCCTCAGCCTCGGCTGCGCGTCCTTAGAGAAACAGCTCCGTGCTGGGCGCGGGCAGCCCGCAGCCTGGAGCCCAGAGCCGGGAGCCGGGAGCCTGACCCGAGAGAGAGCGGCGCCTCCCACCCCCGCCAGTTTTCCAGGCCGCCGCAGATTCCGCCCCCTGCGGCCAAGCTGCGGAACTGCAGGCCAACCCGACGGACTGGGGGCGTCTCCCCCACGTCCAGCAAGGGATAAGTTTTCAAGGCTGTCTGTGACGCCAGACTTGTTTGGGGGACTTTGAAGGTTGCCATAGAAACAAAGTACAGTCATACCCATCAAATAACTCAAAGGTGTTGGGGCCACTAGGACCCACATCCTCCATTCAAAATATCCTTATTATGGTTAACAGAATGGACCGTGCTGGACCTACCGCTCAGATGTCCTCCCACCTCACTCCATCCTTCCACCCCCTAAATCGGAAAAATCCCCAGAGATCATACCTTTGCTTTCTCTGTCCCCCTTTAAGCTCACTTGTAAGCAGGCAAACACCAAATGTATTATCCCTGGCCCACATCCCTTGCCTAATATAACTCATTGTTGGCAAAACATTGGATGACAAAAACCCACGGTTATTTCACACAGCGATGCAGGTTTGACATTTCAAAGCCATGTGCTTGCTTGTGTCTCCTGCATTGCCAGGCGGCGCTAGTGGTAACGAACCCACCTGCCAAAGCAGAAGATGGAAGAGACGCAGGTTTGATCCCTGGGTCGAGAAAATCCCCTGGAGAAGCGCATGGCAACCCACTCCAGCATTCTTGCCTGGAGAATCCCGATGGACAGAGAAGCCTGGCAAGCTAGAGTCCATAGGGTTGCAGAGAGTCAGACACGACTGAAGCGACTTAGCATGCATGCACCTGGGAAGCCCCATATGCTTGCTCTCCTGATTGCTCCGTATCCAATCAGCCAACAAATCTTATTAATATGTTCTTTGGAATTACTTTTAGATTCTTTGTTTTCTTGCCATTCACACTGCCATCACTGGAGTGTAAGCCCTTGTGATATCTCATTTGACCATTTTACTCTGTTGACAGTCATAAGAATATTCTTCCTAGAGTAATGTTTCAGTTGTGTTATTCTTTTGTTCAGTGGTCTTGTATGGATGTGAGAGTTGGACTGTGAAGAAAGGTGAGCACCAAAGAATTGATGCTTCTGAACTGTGGTGTTGGAGAAGACTCTTGAGAGTCCCTTGGACTGCAAGGAGATCCAACCAGTCCATTCTAAAGGAGATCAGTCCTGGGTGTTCATTGGAAGGACTGATGCTAAAGCTCAAACTCCAATACTTTGGCCACCTCATGCGAAGAGTTGACTCATTGGAAAAGACCCTGATGCTGGGAGGGATTAGTGGCAGGAGGAGAAGGGGACGACAGAGGATGAGATGGCTGGATGGCATCACTGACTCTATGGACATGAGTTTGAGTAAACTCTGGGAGTTGGTGATGGACAGGGAGGCCTGGCGTGCTGTGATTCATGGGGTCACAAAGAGTCGGACACGACTGAGCAACTGAACTGAACTGAACTGATTCTTTTGTTCAAGACTCTATGCTGCTGCTGCTTCTGCTGCAAAGTTGCTTCAGTCGTGTCTGACTGTGTGACCCCATAGACGGAAGCCCACCAGGCTCCCCTGTCCCTGGGATTCTCGAGGTAAGAACACTGGAGTAGGTTGCCATTTCCTTCAATGCATGAAAGTGAAAAGTGAAAGTGATGTTGCTCAGTCGTGTCTGACTCTTAGCGACCCCATGGACTGCAGCCTACCAGGCTCCTCCATCCATGAAATTTCCAGGCAAGAGTACTGGAGTGGTGTGCTCATTGCCTTCTTCACAAGACTCTATGATGAACTATATATCAAGACTGACTTTAAACCTGTATTAATTAACACAGTGTGGTATGGAGGTAGAAAGACCAATGGAATCAAATACTGAGCCCCAAAACAGGTCTACACACATATGGAAAGTTGATACGTGGCATATTTGACTTTTCAAATTAATGTAGGGAAAATGGATTATCTACTAAATGGTGCAGGGAATATTGATAATCCACATGGAGAATTATAAAATTAGATCCCTATCTCACACCATAGAGGGGAAAAAAGTCAATTCCCTGTGGGTTAAAGATCTAACTGTGAAAAGCAAATCTTTACAACTTTCAGAAGAAAATAGGAGAATATTGTTATGACCTAGGGAATGGGAATGATTACTTATGACCCTAAAAAGGAGGAAGTAGGGGAATTGATTGACACATTTAGCTACATTAGATATCAAAATGTATGCACTTCAAGATAACATGAAAGTATGAAACGTGGCAATATCAGAATATAAAGGACACATATACTTAGTTACAAACAAATTGCACTGCTAGACATTTACTATATGGTTAACATGTAGCTGTTTCCAAAGAAGAATGTACAAGAATGTTCATCTGAGCATTTCTTTTTTAAGAATATAAAGAAATACAAATGAACCTATGGTCCATTCATACTGTGTGAAATGCTATGCAGCTGCAAAAATTAAAGTGGTAGGTCTCTAAATACTAGCTGATTCAGAAGGCTGGCCAGTATATATTGTTGGGTGAATAGAATAAATCACAGAACAGGCAAAAAAAAGATAACATCAACAAGTTAAAAGACAAGCCACAGGCTGGCAAAACATATTTTCAGTAACTATAACTGACAAAGGATAACCTATGAGGTTCTACACTCTAGGTGTCATACCTAACTCACTCTCCTACCACTCACTCCAACTCATTCTGCTTAATTACACTGTTCCATGTTATTCCTAGGATTTGCCAGGCACAGTCTTGCCTCAGGGCCTTTGTACTGGCGGTTCACTTTGCCTGCACTCTTGGGCTTCTTTGGTGTCTCAGATGGTAAAGCACTTGCCTGCAATGTAGGAGACCCAGGTTTGATCCCTGGGTTGGGAAGATCCCCTGGAGAAGGGAATGGCAACCCCCTCCAGTACTTTTAACTGGGAAATCCCATGGACAGAGGAGCCTGGTGGGCAACAGTTAATGGCATGGAGTTGCAAAGGGTCGGACACGACTGAACAGCTAACACTTTCAGAGAGATTTGCCTGCACTCTTAACTTCTTCAGGTCTTTGCTCAAAAGTCACTTTCTAAGAGACGTCTTCCTAGACAACTTTACTTGAAACTGCAGTTCAGGGGCTTTCCTGGTGGCTCAATGATGAAGAGTCTGCCTGCCAATGCAGGAGACACGGGTTCCATCCCTGGTCTGGGAAGATTCCACATGCCAAGAAGCAACTGAGCTCCTGTGCCACAACTTTCGAGCCTGTGTTCTAGAACCTGGAAGCCGCAACTACTGAGACTTTGTACTACAACTACTGAAGCCTGCATGCCCTAGAGCCCATGCTCTACAACAGGAGAGTAGCCCCCACTCATTGTAACTAGAGAAAAACCCATGCAGCAACGAAGGCCCAGCACAGCCAAAAATACATAAATAAATACATTAAAAAAAAATAAAAGTCATTGTGTGAAATTTTATAAAGGTTTTTTAAAAATTGCCATTCAACAATTTCCTTTCCCAGTTCCACACACACATACCCCCTATCTCTCTTCCCTGTTAATTTTTTTCTCCTGAAGATTTTTCACTATTCATTAATTTATTTTACTTATCAATTGCATTTATTGTTTACATTCCCCTATCAGAATGTGAGTTCTGGAAGGGCAGGAGTTCTTATATTCTTGCATTCCCAGCACCTAGAACCATTTCTAGAACAAAGTAGATGCTAGAAAAATATTGATTAAATGAATAAATGAATTTGTATCTTGAATGTATAAGAACCTCTACAAATCAGTGAGGAAAAAAGAAAGAAACCTTGTAGAAAAACTGACAGGGACTTCCCTGGAGAGCCAATAGTTGAGACTCCATGCTTTCAGTGCAGAGGGCATGGGTTTGATCCCTGGCTGGGGAACTAAGATCACACATGCCTTGCATGGTGCATGCCTTTCCCCAGAAAAATAAGAAAAAGAAAAACTGAAAAAAATATATGAATAAAGGGGCTTCCCTGGTGGTTCAGTGGTAAAGAATCCACTTGCCAAGCTAGAGACTCGGGTTCGATCCTCGGTCAAAGAAGATTCCACATGCTGTGGAACAACTAAGTCTGTGTGCCACACTTACTGAGCCTGTGATCTAGAGCCCAGGGGCTGCAACTACTGAAACTACTAAAACCCATGCTCTGAGACAAGAGAAGCCACCTCAATGAGAAGCCTGTACACTGCCACTGGAGTGTAGCCCTAACTTGCCACAGCTAGAGAAAAGCTCATGCAGCAACGAAGACCCGACACAGCCCAAAATAAACAGATGAATAAATGACTAAGCAATTCATAGTCAAGGATATCCAAAGGACATGAAAGGACAAAAGGATGTGAAAGGATGATTTACCTCATTACTACTCAGGGAAATTAAAAATTCAAGCCATTAGCGCAACATGGATGGACCTAGAGATTCTCATAGCAAGTGAGTGAGTCAGACAGAGAAAGGCAAGTATCGCATGATATCGCTTATATGTGGAATCCAGAAGAAAGCTACAAATGAAGTTACCTACGAAACCAAAATAGAGTTACAGATATAGAAAGTAAACTTATTGTTACAGAGGGGCCAGTAAGGATAAATTGGAAGATTGGGATTGATACATACACACTACTATACAAAACACAGATAACTAATAAGAACCTACTGTATAGCACAGGGAACTCTACTCAATACTCTGTAATGGCTTATATTGGAAAAGAATCTAAAAAAGAGTGGATATATGTATTTGTATAACAGATTCACTTCACTGTACACCTGAAAGTAACACAATATTGTAAATCAATTATACCCCAATAAGTTTTTTTTTAAAATTTCAAGCTATGAGATACTATTACACAATCATTGGTTTGACAATAATGTAAAAATTCAGACAACACCAAGTGTTGTTGAGAATGTAGAACAGATAGAACTCTGATCACTGCTATAAGGAGTGTAGGTTGATAGAACTGCTATGAAGAGCCATTTGACATTGTATAACACCCTTCAACCCAGAAATTCTATTTCTAGCTATAGACCTGGGCAAAATTCTAACCTTTGTGCATAAGGATACATGTAAAAGAATGCTCATTGCAGCATGATTGGTAATCTCAAAAAAAAAAAAAAAGGAAACAAATTAAATGTCTATCAGGAGTTGAATGAAAAAATGAATGAACCTTGGTATTCATGAAACTGAATATTATTTTGGAATTAAAATGAATAACTCAAGCAACATGTATACACAGAGTTAAATTTCAAAAATATGATGTTGAGCATAAAGAAAAAATAAAAAAAATGTACAGTATACCATTTATATAAAGCTTGAAAAGATTATATATTGCTTATGGCTACATACATGTAATAGTAATAAGATATAAACATGAAAGAGCATGATCATTGTTAAATTCAAGAAAGGGAGAGGGTTGAGACTGGGGAAGGGCATAAAAGAAATATCAACTATAATCTGAAATATTTATTTTTTCAAACACAGTCTGAAAGTTGATCTGGCCAGATTTGATAGAACTAAATGGAGGTGAGGTGAGGTGAAGTCGTTCAGTCGTGTCTGACTCTTTGCGACCTGTGGACTGTAGCCCACCAGGCTCCTCCGTCCATGTGATTCTCCAGGCAAGAATACTGGAGTGGGTTGCCATTTCCTTCTCCAGGGGATCTTCCCGACTCAGGGATCAAACCCAGGTCTCCCTCATTGCAGGCAGACGCTTTAACCTCTGAGCCACCAGGGAAGCCCATAGAACTAAATGGAGGATACATATATTGGTTATGTTATTCCATGTACTTTTCTACATTTGAAAATGTATGCAATCAATGAAGATGAAAAATAAAGAAATAAAATGGAGTTTAGAGTTTTCATTGTCAAACACTGAAAACAGGACAAAGAAAATGAGAATTGAGAGAGTCTCTTTGGATATGTCAAGGAGTTCACTGGAGACCATGAAATAAGTAGTTTCAATAAGTGGTCAATAAGAGGGTAGCAGGCTTCCCTGGTGGCTAAGTGATAAAGAAGCTGCCTTCAATGCAGGAGCCACAGGACGCTCGGGTTTGATCCCTGGGTCGGGAAGATCCCCTGGAGAAGGAAATGGCAAACCACTCCAGTATTCTTGCCTGAAGTATCCCATGGACACAGGAGCCCGGCAGGCTACAGTCTATGGTGTTGCCAAGAGTCAGACATGACTGAAGCAACTGATCATGCAGCATGCACGAGAGGGTAGCAACAAGTTTACAGGAAATTGAGGAGAGACTGTATTCAGAGAAAATGAAGGCAAGAGACTATGTAATGAGGGAGTTTGGAAATAAAAAGGAATGAAATATAATTTTAGTATAATTAGCTTGAAGGGTTGAACAAAAATTCTTGCCAAAATGTGAAGCCTCCTTAAAGCAAAGGAGGAGTCATCGAAGAAGGGGACACAAGTTCAGTCACTGGTAAGGTAACTAGGATCCCACAAGCCTAGCAGTGGCAAAAAAAAAAAAAAAAAAAAAAAAGAGGTTGTGAAGAAATGGAAATATACTGAGGTGATGACACTAAAAACTGTGGTCTCTTACAAGGGAGATGATGATTTTTTTTAAAAGTAATAAGTGGATGTTTTAATAGAAATAACAAAATAATAATCCTGGTGGCTTAACACTGAATTCCTATGACAGGCATTCTTTACATGGCTTCACATACATACTTTCATTTAATTCTCAGGAAATCCCTTTAAAGTAGTAATATTATGCTACTTTGTATAATATTATATTATATATTATGCAATTTTGTATAGTATTTTATACTATAGTATAATATTATATTACTTTGTATAATATTTTATATTATAGTATAATACTACATTATGCTACTTTTGGATAATACTTTGGACACCTCATGCGAAGAGTTGACTCATTGGAAAAGACTCTGATGCTGGGAGGGATTGGGGGCAGGAGGAGAAGGGGACGACAGAGGATGAGATGGCTGGATGGCATCACGGACTTGATGGACGTGAATCTGAGTGAACTCCGGGAGATGGTGATGGACAGGGAGGCCTGGTGTGCTGTGATTCATGGGGTCGCAAAGAGTCGGACACAACTGAGCGACTGAACTGAACTGAATACTAAATATTGTTTCCATCTTCAAGATGAGAAAACTGAAAGTCAGAGAGGTTTAGCAACTTGCTCATTAGCTAGCTGATGGGAGAATCAGGATTCAAACTTAAGCGTTTTATTTAGAAACTTCTATGTGTCAGGCACTATGGTAACTGCTCTACCTGAATGATCACGTTTCATCTGATGGAATTTCTGAAAAACTGAAGTTGAGAGTAGAGGGTTTAGGAACATGACGAAGGTAGAGGAGGGAACAGTTAGTGGTAGAGAGTGATAGTGAATCCAGAAAAGTTAATGAAGGTTTTAGAGCGACAGAAAGAGCCCAGTTGGAGGCAGATGGCATGGACTACCATAGTGGTCCAAAGCAGCATGAGTCTTTAACTGTCTCTTACAATGCTTGGCAGATGGAAAGCAGGAGTAGGGAAAATATCCCAAGATGGTGCGTTAGGCTTGGGGATTAGTATAGTAGGCAGAGGTCATGGGGTGAGGGAGTCGGAAGTGGTGTTTAGGATGTATTCAAAGTTGGGTAAAAATTTGTATCTACTCAGCCTAGGGCCAGCAGAGGGGGATGAAGGCAAGCTGGACTCATTCTTTTTATCATTTCCCTAGGCCTACTACTTCAGCAAAGTATTGTACATCTTTTTTTTAGGATAACTTCAAGTACCCCACTTAGTTATAGGATTCTGTATGTGTTAAGCGTTTCTGTAAGATGGCCAAAGTCATTATATTATCAGTAACTGCCCTCTGACTTACTTATGGTTGTTAATGATACTACTATTTATCTAGTCACCAGGTTTGAAACCAGATTTATCCTGAACCCTGCATCTCCTTCATCTCTGATAGATAATAATTCAAGTTTTGTCAATTCTGTAGTACATTCCTTAATATGTATAGGTCTGATCATTCTCATCTATCATCAGATGGCATTTTGCCTAACTGAATAAAGGTCTTATATCCTATACTTGTATTTACATACAAGAGGCATCCAATGCAAAGAATCAAATGGTCATTGAACAAAATTCAAAGAAATGAAACTCTGGCTTCAAGTCTCACATTCACTGTCACCATAACCATCCCCTCAACACACATACACATGAATAAATGTGTGTTCAGTGCCTGCCTTTATCCATCAAACAACTATAACTAAGTGCTTAGGACTTCTGGGCTTTCTCAAAATATAAAAGTGAGATCTTTAAAATAGATTGTAAAATACTTTTAAAAAACTCAAAAATAATTTCAATTAAAAGGACGCAAAATATAACATTCTATCAAGTTCATTAATTATTTAATTTTACATTTATTAAAAAAAAATTATTGTCTTTGAAAACAATTTTTAGGTTAGATCTTCTGACTTCCCAAGAATTTCCAAGTATGCACAATGATTATGGAGAAATCACAGCCATTATAAATTAAATTAGTTATGCACAGACACATAATTTCAAGAGCAAAATTACAAAAGCCCTTTCAAAAATTTATAGCAAAAATATAAATTTTTAATGCAGGATGGGGACGCATTTTAATATGTTTAATATGATGCTGGCTGAAGCCTTCACTAGAAAGAGTGTGTAGGGCCTGCAAAGGCAAAAACAAGCCTGCCTAACATAGATGAGGCTGGGGAAGAAGATTCTTGTAGGTGAGTCAGCAGCCAGAGGCTGGAAGACAGACTGAGCAGAGGCATAAATGATTCATTGATTTTTAAATCATCACTACTTGAAAAGCCTTGATTTTCTAATACACAAATCCAACATAGATATTGTGCTCCATGCAGAGCAGCATAACAAAGAGCTCATTTTTATTTATGTATCTCCATTTACACTTTCCATTCCTTATAGAATTTGGGGTGAGAAAGACTCATGTGAAGGGACTAGGCACAGCTAGTCTCTGACGCACGAGGCCCTGAAAAGCCTCCTCCAACTCTCTACAGCTCACCTTCCCTTTGCTACTCTATTCCTGCCCTGTTTGGGCTTCCCTTGTGGCTAAGCTGGTAAAGAATACGCCTGCAATGTGGGAGACCTGGGTTCAATCCCTGGGTTGGGAAGATCCCCTGGAGAAGGGAAAGGCTCAGTTCAGTTCAGTCGCTCAGTCATGTCTGAATCTTTGCGACCTCAAGGACTGCAGCACGCCAGGCCTCTCTGTCCATCACCAACTCCCAGAGTTTACCCAAACTCATCTCCATTGAGTCAGTGATGCCATCCAACCATCTCATCCTCAGTCATCCCCTTCTCCTCCCACCTTCAATCTTTCCCTGCATCAGGGTCTTTTCCAATCAGTCAGTTCTTCGTGACACGTAGCCAAAGTATTGGAGTTTCAGCTTCAGCATCCAATGAACACTCAGGACTGATCTCCTTTAGGATGGTCTGGTTGGATCTTCTTGCAGTCTGAGGGACTCTTAAAAGTCTTGTCCAACACCACAGTTCAAAAGCATCAATTCTTTGGTGCTCAGCTTGATAATCCAACTCTCACATCCATACATGACCACTGGAAAAACCATAGCCTTGGCTAGACAGACCTTTGTTGGCAAAGTAATGTCTCTGCTTTTTAATATGCTGTCTAGGTTGGTCATAACTTTCCTTCCAAGGAGTAAGCGTCTTTTAATTTCATGGCTGCAATCACCATCCGTAGTGATTTTGGAAAGGCTACCCACTCTAATATTCTGGTCTGGAGAATTCCATGGACTATATAGTCCATGGGGTCGCAAAGAGTTGGACACGACTGAGCCACTTTCACTTCGCTTCACTTCACTTCACTTCCTGCCCTGTTTAGTTTCTTTTATCTTTCTTTCTTTTTTTTTTTTTTTAATCATGCATCTCAGTTCCCGGACTGTGCATGCAGTTCTCAGTGCATTGGATTTAACCCAGGCCATGGCAGTGAAAGCCTGGAATCCTAACCACTAGGCAACCAGGGATTTCCCATGCCTTAGTTAGTTTCTTAATTCCCTTCACCCTCCTCCCCTATTTTGCTTTGCTTGACTAGGATCTCCTTTCTGCTTCACAAATCCCGTAGCCAGGTCTGACATCGCCCAGCCTCCTTTCTCTCAGAAATTGGAGTTAAAAATTATCAGAAAGGATTCTATCCTGAACACATCTTTCCAGAGTTACCTCCCAAATCCACTTTTCACAAATGTTGTGCTCTACCCAATATTTCCCTTAGGAACTGAACAAGTGCAGTGGTTAGTGGCAGTCAGATGGGTGTGTTCATGATTCAGGTGCTCCTTTGATCATCCAGCTGAATACTTCTAACTTGCCATCTTGGTCTTGACCTTTTTAAAGTATTAATTTTTTTTTTTTTTTACTGGCTATAACCTGTTTAACACATATCTGCAACAAATCAAAAGGATGCTGATGTTGAAATACAGACTGTGAAAATGATTAAAATTCTACAAATTCTTAAGGTAATACTCATCAGACTCTTAGGCTCCATTTATCTGATCAAAATTCTTACATGGCACCTAAAGATTTCTCTAGTAATTTGAAAACCCTAAAAGAAAAAAATAGAGTTATGGCTGAATTTAACTCAGTTTTTTGTTTATCAGAAATAAAAATATCTACATCTGCCAAGTAGAACCATCTTTCCAATGTCATCATTCAAAGATTAAACACAAAAATTACTAAAAGCAATAAGTAAGCTGATATTTTTTTAAAGCACAAAATTCAAGGATTCCAATCATTTTGAAACTGTTTTTTTCTATTTGTGGCATTTAATCTATACTATGATGGATCCAATAGGATGATCTCTGAAGATTACCCAAGCCCTCTTCTAACCTCAACCCTGTGATCTTTTTAAAATTAAAACCCACTATTTATTTATTAGGGTGCACTGGGTCTCAGTTGCAGCACACAGGATCTTCAAACTTCATTGTGACACATGAGATCTAGTTTCCTGATCAGGGATCGAACCTGGGCCTGTTGCATTGGGAGCATAGAGTCTTAGCTACTGGGCCACCAGGGAAGTCCCAACCCTGTGACCTTTTTAGGCAGGAAGTGACGCATGAGGATGGTTTCCATTCCAAGGCAGATGTCACAAAAGAAGGACAGAACATACTCCTGGTTTTTAGATTGTTCTATGTCTCAGTCCACGATATAAGACATAAAGATTTGGAAAGAATCCTTGCTGGGAAAGACGTGTTATGTTACTCACTCCATCCATCCTTCCATCCTAAGATGAGAGCCCCAGAACTGAGAAGAAGGCGAGTAGGAAAAGAAAACAGAAGCTGGAGTCTTGCAGTTATGACCAGGGGAAGCAGTGTTGGGTGGTTGTAGAGATTGGGGTCATTAGAAGCCTGATGGGGAGTTGGCCACCTTCAGAGATGGCAGAAGGAATGGATGACAGGGTGACTGTACATCTCAGGGAAGGCCAGTGCAGAATAGATCAAGAGCCCAAGAAGTGGACGTGCCTCCTCACCACTGCCATTTTAGTCTTACATAAACTCTAGAGTTCAAAATCAACTTGAAGGTCCTGAAGGAGGGAGGGACTGAGTTCAAACATGGAGTGACACACACACACACAGAAACACACACACACACAAAACATTGAATTTACATGGATAAGTCTAGATAGTTTTCTGCTCTCAGGAAGAATAGTGCCTGTAGAAAGAAATTAAGTCCTGATATAGCCAGTGTAAACTCCATGACTGTGTCTGTCTTGCTTTGGCTGTATATCTAGCACCTAGCACAGTAGTTATTCAGTATAGGTATCTCTTGCAAAAAATAATGTGTGACTTAGAATTTTTTACATTTTGTAACATCTAAGAATATTAAACATCAAAACAAGTTGGGAAATGCTGCTCTCATCAGTCTAATTTCTTAATCACATCTTCCATCTCATGAAAGCTGCCTTTCCCCCCAACCTCCCTTGCAGCTGTACCTGCTGGAATCGTCACTGCTCTTCAATGCTCACCTCAAATAGTCCTTCTTTGAGCTTTCCTCCTGTTACCTCTCAGCTGGAAAAGAATATTGCTTCTTCTGAACAACAATGTTTCTCTCTGTGTACCTCTTATAGACCATATTGGAATTTCTCAAGGTCTGCTTTGTATCATATTGTTACAGAACAAATAAGCACACAATGAAGTAACAAAGCAGGAGCTCTCATCATTCTTATCTTAACTCCCCACACCCTCTCCTCAGTGCTTTACAGGGGGTTTGTTTTAATTTTTTATTAAAAAATTGTTTAAATAATATTGTGTTGGTTTCTTCCATATATCAATGCAAATCATCCATATTATACTTTTAAAAGTAAACATTTATAAAGCATTCATGCTTTCCTATAAAAGTATGTCTATTTTTTCTGCTTTTAATGTGTGTATACAATTTAATAAATTACTACCAAGTGAATGCCCAGGTAACCTCTAGCCAGGTCAAGAAACCAAGCACTGCTAGCATTTTGGAAGGCACCTCCAAACCAAGTGCCTCTCTCTCTGACCACCCCTTCTTTCTCCACCTAGAATTAAACCAATGTTAGCACTGAGCCTGCATACTCTCATGAGATATAAAAGCATCTATCCAATAGGGTTTGAATCATAACAATCATTAAAAATTTTGAAGATCATTCCTGGATATTACTACTATCTTTATTTTCATGCTAATCATTTTATTTGCTTTTCTTTATAGTTGTCAATTATGAATGTAACCATAAATACTCTCACTTATTTTTGAACTTTGAGTGCTTTGTTACTTCATTGTGTGCTTATATGCATGGCATCATACAGTATGCATGCTTTTATAACTTGCTTACTTCACTCAATATTGTGTCATGCATGTAGATGTATATAGCTGCCATTTTCATTAGTATAATATTCCATCAATGAATACATCACATACATTCCCCTGTTGATGGGCATTTGCATGGTCTCCAATATTTGGCTCTCATAAACAAAAGTTGCTATGAATATTCCTGTACACAGATTTTGATGATTACATAAGAACGGTATATTCTAGGATATATCATCATAGTGAAATTTCTAGGTCCAAGGTGTCATAGGTTGGGCTATCCAGAAGCAAAAGCTGAGATGGGGTGTTGAATGCAAGATGTTTATTAGGACCAGCACCTGTGAAAGGAAGGCAGAGGAAGGAGGATTGGGCCGAGGGGGAACGTGACCTGTGACACAAGTCCGACAAAGCTTGAGCCAACCTGGTGTGGAGCTGTGGAACAAGTAGTGCCCATCAACGTGCTCTGCATCTGGCCTGGCTCATTGACACTCTGACCTTGTTCATTCATCTTAGGAAGAGCATGACCCTGGGGCAAAGCAACTCTCTGCAGCTAAAGTAGACCTTCAAGGAGCTGGCAGCTGGAGGCTATCTGTTGATGGCATTCCTAATATCTGCACAGAATGTCCTTCCTTGGAGGAGGATCTGGATGGCACATCTCTTTCTCTATCATGCAAGGGTACATGTGCATTCAGAGCTGGTAAATAATGCCAAACTGGTTTCCAAAGTGGTTGCACAAAGTACACACTCAACCCATACTACATGAGGGTTCCCATTGCTTCTCATCCTCACCAACTCTTGGTATTGTTAATCTTTAAAAATTGTTAGCCATTCTATTGGATGTATAGTAGTATCTCATTGCTGTTTTAATCTGCATTTCCCTGGTTACTATCAAGGTTAAACACCTACTTACATGTTTATTGCTTTGTTATGCCTCTTTCCCCCACTTGTCCGCTTGTGTTTGTTTTATCTGCCTTAGACAATGAGTCTTTTTCAGGTAGGGGTCAGCAAACACAGCCAGATGCCCATTTTTATATGATCCTCGATCTAAGGACCGGTAGCTCAGCTGGTAAAGAATCCGTTTGCAATGCAGGAGACCCCAGTTTGATTCCTGGGTTGGGAAGATCCTCTGGAGAAGATAGGCTACCCACTCCAGTATTCTTGGGCTTCCCTGGTGGCTGGTTGGTAAAGAATCCACCTGCAATGTGGGAGACTTGGGTTCAATCCCTGGGTTGGGAAGATCCCCTGGAGAAGGGAAAGGGGGTATGTAACATATCATATTGTAACAATATGATACAATATGTAACCTCTAGTGTGTAACTCCAGTATTCTGGCCTGGAGAATTCCATGGGCTGTATAGTCCATGGGGTCACAAATGAACGACTTTAACTTACTTGACCTAAGAATGGTTTTTATGTTTTTTAATTGTTGAGAAATTATAAAAAGGAATAATATGTCATCACATGAAATTCAAATTTCAGTGTCCATAAGTAAAGATTTTTTGGACCCTCACGATTATCCTGTTGTCTATATCTGCTTTCATGCTATACCCCAGAGTTTAGTGTTTACAACAAAGACCTTTTGGCCCAGAAAGCCTGAAATATTCATAATCTAGTCCTTCACAGAAAGAGTTTGCTGAGTTCTGTTCTAGGTCGCTGGCTCTAAAGTGTGGTCCCTGGACCAGCAGCATCAGCATCACCTGGGAACTTGCCAGAAAGGCAAATTCCTAGCCACACCCCAAGCTTATCAATTCTGAAAGTCTGGGAGTGGGTCCAGCCATCTGTGTTCAACAAGCCCTCCAAGTAATGCTGGCATGTGAAATTTTGAGACCACTGGTCTAGGCTCTTTGGAAAGGACATAATCCATTTTCTATGCCAGTCATCATAATCCTTGATATACTGTTCCACACAGAGTGGGTAAGCTGTAAAAAGAGCCTTGAGAAGTGTTCTATAAATACATTATTATGCATATAAAATCTGTCCAAAATGGACACTAAGGACAAAATTAAAAGAGGAAAAGTGGGAGAAATCACAGAGGGCAACATAACACCTGAAGGGTATGTGTGGAGCGGGGAAACCACTGGGGAGCCAGCCCCTGGGCCCCCTTCCCTCCACTTCATTTCAAGTAGACTTTTATTATATCCATTTTACAGCTGCAAATTGGAGGCTTAGAGAGGTTATTATTATTTGGTAGAATTCGAACTACAAGTCTTTTCGACTATAGAGACCAAGCTGGTAATAACTGTGCTATTCTGCCTCTAACATTCACCATTTGTTTTTTAGCAAACCCAGTTCAGATTACTTAGCCTGTGTTTCATGTTTTAGGGCATACATGGGTGTGTAGAATTTCAGGTTGGGAAGTATTTAAAAAACCTGGCTATATTTTTTCCTGAGCTAGGTTTTGTGTGATAACTTTTAGAAGTAAAAAAATTCTTTCACTATTTAAAAAATCTGGCTATATTTTTTCCTGAGCTAGGTTTTGTGTGATAACTTTTAGAAGTAAAATACTTCTTTTATATGCAACTTAAAATATTGTCAACAAAACCCAGTTCTTTAACCAGGTAGCATTACTGTAAACAGCATAGTAATTTATATTTCTTTTGTTATATTACACATGAAATAACTGCATTGTCTCTTCAGTGTGAAATTGTTCTGTTTTTTTACTTACCCTGTCTACTACTTCCTACTCCTTCTATTAGGGATAATTTCAACCTGCCCAGGTTTCAGCAATGCTTTGTGATTCACCTGAGAAAAATGATTTTTTATTTTCAGTATTTTTTTTCCTGAAGTATAGTTGATTTACAATATTGTGTTAGTTTCAGGTGTACAGTAAAGCGATTTATACATATGATGTTATTTATTATATAAGTATGAATACCTTCATGGAGGAAAATTAGATTAGAAAAGCAAAAAATAAGAAAAAGTCACACTTAATCCCACCATCTTGCTGTAACTACTATTAACATTTAGCGTGGTACCTTTTAGACCTTTCTTTTGTGCAAATCTATTTATGTAAATAATTTCTTTCTCTCTTTTTGCAAAAATGGGTCACTTTGTTTTCCTGCTCGCCTTTTTTCACTCAGCAATACATTAGAAGCATAGTCCCATGTCGTCAGATATATATTTACATAATCATTAAAAATAACCACTATGTATTCCATTTATGAATATACTATATGATATTTTGCCAAACGCTTCTTCTCGGACATCTAAGTTGTTCGATTTCCCCCGTCCCTGAATTCCAACTGTCCTGAGTCCATTACTGTTCCCAGAATTTAATTTGGATACAAGAAGAATCTGAAATTAGTCTTTAACTTCCACCTTAAAACAACTTCTATGTGTAGCTAAAGAAATTATCTGGGTTGATATAATACCAAAGTCTTAAAAGTGACAGTTTCTTCTAATAAACAGAGAGTGAACACCATGAAGACAATTGCCAGAAATATTTTTCAGTTGTTTCTCAACATAATTTCTACTGTCAACGAGGAAGCCTTGTGAAAAACAGAGAACTTCGTAAAGGTGAAGTGGAAAAATGAGGTTTGGAGCCAGACAGTCTGGCTTTGAATCTGGTTTCTGTCACTCACTATCTGGGGGACCTGAGAGGAGCTGTTTAGCCTCTTTGTTTTCTGATATGTAAAACAGGGATAAAATACTTATTTCATAAATTACCAGGAGGATTAGCAATATCACACATAAAGAGCCTAACACAGTGCCTGATACAAGAGTGTACAATAGACATACTAGCCATTTTACTATGTTACCTTTTCCTTAATGTACCAAAGAAACTGCATATTTTAAAAAATGTCACTGGCTTAACTGTCTTTGATAAGAATCGTGAAGTAGCTTGCTGATAAGAACAGAATGATCACTAGAGTGGTAAGCAAGATACTGTTACCAGAAGTGTTTGTTCCAGCTTCTGAAGAACACTGAGCAATGTGATCACAATGTGGTTCTTGGCATACTGGGGTTTCAGTGATGAATTTCAGATATAGGATAGAGAAGGAACACCAAGCCCTCGACCTTGCCTTTATGAACTTTATGAAAGTATTTAAAAGCACCACTGGACACGCTTTGGTTAGGTGAAAATGACTACTGGATAACTTCTACAATGTTCACAGTTGGCCAAAAAGGACATATTGTCCTGTCCTATGGACTAGGATTCATTTTGAGGTTCTCAAAGATGACTCCACGGTTCTCTATAAAAACTTTCCTTGCTCTACAGCCTCCACAGGGAAGAACAATTCAAGACCATTTCAAACGAAAAGACATAATAGGAGAAAGTAGAAACAGGGCAAGGTGCTGAGTAGGATCAGAAACAAGGTGACTCGAGAACAAAGTCTACAGATAATGAATTTTAGACAGATTTGCAAATAAGGATAGTACATGCTCTGTAAATAGCAGTTGTTGCCACAAGCCAAAGGGCAATATTTACATGAATCCGGTGGCAAGGTCTGTGGACCAAGCCTTGACCTTTCCAGCCAAACTTATACTTGGTAGCACTTTCAGCCACGTCATCTTGCAAAGGAAGGATCACATAATACATACATGGAAAATTGCCAAATACAAATATGCTTTGTTCCCCCAAATTAATTTCTAAATTCTTTTTTTCTCGGAACTGGGAATACATGTTCCTACAGAAAAGGTGTTATGAAAGTATGTGAGTTTCCCACATCTCCTCACAAAAGTGCATTTAGACCACTAGTTTAACTGAAATACCATACACTGGAAATGAGAAAATCAATCGAATAAAGTACCCTTGCAAGCAGGAACACATCAATACACAAGGAATATTTCTTGAGACTTTTTTTTGTGGATGCCCCAGGCAATGAAAAGAGGAATTCTATCCTCCCATAGCTGCAATTTGGTGATAAGGAACTCTTCCATTGCCCTTGTCTGGAAGGGTCCTTCTCAAGTCAGGTGGATGCACGTACCATAGCATTATTCTTTCAGTGCTTCTTGAACTTTCCCACCAGACAACTCTTAGTGACTGAAGAGACTGAACAGCTAGTGGGGAAGCGGTAGGATATTCAATTAGAAGTTTCAAGCTATCATTTGGAGACACTTCAAACTCTGCAGTTCATTCTTTAATACATTTGCACATTTTAATTTTAAAAAGTCGTGTTTAGAACGACCTGTCAAGTAAATTAATTCCATCCCACTTTTAGATTGCAGTTGATGCTTCAAAAATAAGGACGATTTTTTAATATTGAGACTCCATATACCTGTTGGATAGTACACATGTGTACTTCAGGGTGAGATGTGTAGGCGCTGGGGGCAAAATCTAAAGTAAATGAGAAGAACATAATGAAAGTAAAATCAGAGAAAAGCTAGCACCACCAGCCTCTCCTTTCTTCTCAGTGGCTCACTCCTTCCATCTTCTGTGTTTCGTTCTTTGCTCTTTCCTTTTCTCTGTTCAAAACCAGTCCCAGGACAGGATCTCATATTCATTCACACTAAGGTGTAATAGCCGAAATGTCACATGATCTTTGGACATTAACGAGTCACAGCTTTAAAACAAAAAATGAATGCAGGGTACTATCCCAAGGAAAAAGGGATGTATTTAAGGGGCAATTGTGTGCTTTCCCTCTTTTTGCGGAAATCACACTTGACTTCAGGTTCATAATTTAGGAAGGTGTGTTGAGGGAAATTAATCATGACTTCTTTCCACTTTGGAAAATACTTGCTTCTTTTTGGAAATTTTAGGTTTGTGATTGTTGCTTGGTATACTGTGTTCTATATGTTTTGCTATCTTTTTTTCCCCTAATGACTGAATTTTAAGACTAAGATGTAAATCTTCCCATTATTGATCAAAATAAATGCGTGGGGAGAAACAGAAACAATAATATTTAATAACGATATTTGCATACCCTTTACAAGATTCCTTTGTATCCACAATCATGCATATGATTGGTGTTGACTTACTACTAAATAACAACAGGGGTATGAATAAAACAAAAAAACCCACAATAACTCAATCTAATTATTAATATTAGGCACCTAACATGAATTGCCCAAGGTTCTGTGTGGACCTTGACCTTGCCCCCCAGGACTTTTAAAATTCAGGGGTGAACGCAAAAGAAGGGCTTCTGTACACTGGCCATCTGAGAGATAGCAGAGTTGAAAACAGACCGAGTCATGCTTTGCCTTGAAAGTGAACGTCTGCAGCTGCAATCAAGAGATTCAAGGAATGCTTCTTTTGCAGAATTTACGAAGGTGGGAAAGGGACCACCAGTCCCTCTTTGGGGACCTCGGAAAGGGCAGTCCCCTGAGGGGTTCTGGGCTTGCAAGTGGTGAGACAGACCTTCTACAGTACAGTTATAAGCAGAGGAAAAGTTCTTTGTGCAAGAAGGGGAGAGCGCCCCGAGGTACAAAGAGCAGATTTAAGGGGAAGAGGATTCCTTCTGCTCACATCTGCGAGGGGAGCTCGGGCTGACTGTTGGGGGCGTGTGGGGAACGAGATTTTCAGGGGGCCGCGGGCTGTGGGTTCCCGCCTCCACCCCTGTCCGCGCCCCACGCTCAGGCAACAGTTGGTTGTGCGGGGCCGCCCGGGCTCCGAGTGGGGAGGGGGAGTCTCGCGATCGTTGGGGGGGGGTGTGGAGGAAGGGGGGAGGGTGACGGGGGGAGGCCATGACGTAGGGTGGGTGGACGGAAGTGGGGCAGGGTTGAGGGTTATTTAAAGAAGGGGGGCCCGAGCGAAGGGGTTGGAAGCGAGTGATTCCCCACCCCTGCTCCATCCAGCTCGTTCCAGTGCAGACACTGCCGCCGCCCCGGAGCCCTCGTCCCCTTGCTCGTCCCCCTCCTCGTTCCCGCTCCAACGCCATGGAGCCGGACACCGCCGCAGTGGCAGGCACCGTGGCAGCCTCTGATGCTACCGCCGCGATCGTGCTCGTAGAGGACGATCAGCCGGGGCCGTCCACCTCTAAGGAGGAGGGAGCGGCCGCCGCGGCCACCGCGGCCACCGAAGCCACCGTGGCCACGGAGAAGGGCGAGAAGAAGAAGGAGGTAAATAGGAAGGGGGTGTGTATGCGGTGGACAAATCCTGCCCCGGCCCCTCCGAGGGGCCCAAACCTTGACCTTTGGGCGCCGACAGGTACCGCAGAGCTCGGCGGGGCTGGGGGGCGGGCGCGCGGGGTGGGGGCGGCGGAACAGTCTCGGCTTCGCTCCCCTCCCCCTTCCCTTCTCTCCGCCGGGAGGGCGGGGGCGGGGCGCGGGTGCGGCGCGGGGTGACTGGTTCCCGTTATCCCGGGGCTGGGGGGCTGGGGAGCCCCCCGACAGCCCCCGGCCCCCTTCGCGTTCCCGGAACTGGGGTAACGGGGTGGGGGATGGGGCCGTGCAGGAAAAAGCCTCCGCCTCTCCCTCTCCTCTCGCTCTCTCTCCCCCCCTTCCCGTCGGCCTCTGCCTGGGAAATCTGGGCCCTTCAATCCCACACTCGCGCAAAAGGGGGTTTGCTGGAGGCTTATTTTTTTAAAATTTGAATTTCCAGGTGCCGGTGGTGGGGAGGCGGAGGAAGAGAGGAGAGACTTTTACATCTTTGATTGGCAGTGTCGGCCCCTTGGGTGGCAGGGGAAAAAAAGAAAAAAAATCATCTCTTGTTCGTTTGGTCCCCGCCTGCTGAGTGAGGCGGGGGTGTCACCCCGAGAAAATGAGCTCTCTGCGTTGTACCCCCGCCCCCTTCCAATCCAAACCCCAAACTGAGGCACCGTGGACGCTGACTTAGGAAAATTTCCAACGTGTGCACCCTCACCCTCTCCTGCCCCGCCCCCGACGGTATAGTGTTTCACTCCAGGGCCACCCAAATGGTCCCCCAATCCGGCCCCAAGCCTTCCAGGCTTCCGCCTCTCTTTCCTAGTGGGCGCTGCTGGCTCCTGGACACACGCAGGTTTTTAAAAAAAAAAAAAATTTTTTTTAAACCCAGCGTCGCCAGGATGAACTGCTGCTACTGTGCATAAGGGGACCGCTCTGACACCCATTGAAGCCAGATCCAGAAAAATATGTATTATCTCCATAAGGCATATGTCGTATGGACCTAGACATGCAAATAAAAACTAGGAAACTCGCTGAAAAATTAAGATAAAGAACAGGATGGGGCATAAGGATTTTTCATGTATAATAAAATTGTTTATGGCTGGATTTTTTTCCATTTACGAGTAGACATATCGCAATTTTTTAAAAAAAGGTAGGTAATTATAATTATGCTTTAGCGATCTCCAGTGGCTTTGTCTGAATCATTATATGATACTATACGACCAAATGAAAAGCTTTTGAGGGAAACTGACACCTTTCGCCCTGAATTAGAGTAATTTTAAATTCAGCAGTTGCTTAAGTGACATATTTTACTATTACAAGGTTGACTAAACAGAAAGACAGTTGTAGTGCTAAGTGAAAACCATAGAAAACACGCATTTTAAGATCTATGTGGTACTTGGATCGGTAAGACAATATCAGTGATTAAAGCTGGGCCAAATACCAAGCATCAATATAAATCAATGTTGGGAAATTCAGCAGTGTGTCTAGGTGTCTTTTATTCCCTAGACTGGACGAATGTAAGTACTCACCCGTCTTTTGTATGGCAGTCAAGGTTGTCGAATTTCCAGGGTGTATTAAATTTTTTGGATTGTGAAGAGATTGGGAATCAATAGAAAACCTGTACAATCACTGAGTTGAGGCATAGATATTGCTATAACTCATCAGAAATTGCCCTAATAGTACCTCCTCTCTCCGTTCAGCACAGGGAAATGAGATGCTGCCTGGAACTTACTTCCTGGATATCTGAAGTTTACTACTTTAGTCACTACTTCTTTTTTAATTTCCTTGAAAATCTGAAAAGCTAAAACATCTGCTTAAGTGCTTTCATTTGTACCATTCCTTCAAATAAAGTAATCTGGTACCTCCCCCCATTCTAAATATTTACACGGTGCCTTGACGCTTTAACTGGTGTCCTAAAAGTGCAGATTAAATGCCTTTTTCTTAGGCGTGTCAGTTATTGTATTCTGACAGTGATACAAAGGCATTTAAGACCTAGGAGGTTGTTTCCCCTCAATTAAATAACCATCTCCCAGACACTTCAATATTGTGTTGATTTTTTTTTCATAATTTTTCAATCTCCTCCCTCAGTTGTCAGACTGGCGTCTAGTCGCTCAGTGGTGTCCAACTCTTTGCGACCCCATGGACTGCAGCATGCCAGACTTCCCTGTCTTTCACCATCTCCTGGAGTTTGCTCAAACTCATCTCCATTGAGATGGTGATGCCATCCAACCATCTCATCCTCTGTTATGATAAAGGACATAGATGTAACAAAATATTTCAAATAAAACAAATGTAACATACAAAATTACAAGTGATCCAAAAGGGAGAGGGAAATCACCTGAACACCCAGCAGAAGGGCTATTCCTGTAGTGGAACTGAAGTTTCAGTCCTGGGCTTTGGCCATTCCTCTTGCTGTTGCCAGGGTGTCTTCTTCAAATGGTGGTTCCCAGGTCATTTGCGGCTGCTTTTACTCTCTGTAGAATGGGAAGCCAGATTATCAATCATGCTGGAATTGTGTATATATTAAATAAAAGAAAATAGGCTCTGAATGAGAGGATTTTCACGATGCATAAAGTATATGAGAGTGGATTGTCTTCTGACGTTTAGCTAAGAAGGGTATTTTTGCTTACCTTCTGGTTCTTCTTCTTTTTTTTTTTTACCTTCTGGTTCTTGAACTTCTTTTTTCTAAGTGACAGTTGGATAACCCAATACCATGACAATTGGAGTTGGTATTTTTGGTAATGAAAATGTCAAGAAAAAGGTCATGGTCTTTAAACAGGACATCTTGGTGACCTTGTGCTGCATTCTTATAGCATCTAGACTACCAGATGAGAAAACCCATAAGGAATTCATTAGAATATCTTAGTTACCTTTTATATTTTCTGGGATGAGAGGTATATTTGTAAAAACATACACATACAAAAATGGGAAGGTTTTGAAGGTAGGTATTTTAAAATTTGTTGTGAAAGATAGTGCCAATTAAGTAATTGCCTACTGCTTTAAATGGCAATGCTCACAATTAGGAATTTTAATTATCATAGAATTAAAATTTTATGATATTCTACTACAAGGTAAGGAAAAACGTAACAAGTGTTTTTCTAATATTAAAGCTTTAGTTTTCTGTAAGTGAAATTTGCATTCCGCATTATTAGATATATACTTGTGTATTTGAGGAGAGGTTAATTTTTGAAACTTGTAGATTTCATTTAGCTTTTCAAGGAATGATAAAGGATTTTCTTTTTTTACTTTTTGCTTTGAAAATAAAAGAGAGTTTCTAGCATATGTGACAGTTTGAAAGTGTGGTATTGAGGGCATTTTAGTAGTTTCTATTCTCATCCATCCAGAATTACATTCAAAACATCCCACATATATACATATGAGATGCTGTAAATCAAGACGGCTGTTATTTGGGCTAAGAATAACTGGACAGTATCTAATCAGTGCTCCAAAGGAGAACCCTGATCAGGGTCAAATTCCATAATCTTAGTTTGGAGTTCCTCAAAATAGAAATTTTAATAAATGTTGGAAAACATTTATTAACTATCGGAGCCAGATTTTTCTTGTTTAAGATCACATCCTTCTATTGATTTATGACCCAAGCTTTCAGGAACATGCTGTTCCTGAAAAAAAAAAAAAAAAGCAATGCTCAAATGGACATAATTTCTTCAGTTTTCACGGATTTGTATTTTGACTTTGCAGACTGTGTTAAAACTTGAATGGCCTCCACTTTGGTACTAATGGGTAGATTTATATTTGTATTATTTTATTTCTTGATTTCTTACAGGGATGGAGGTATATTCTACATATCTGTTTATAAGTACAAGCTTGTCTTTAAAAAGGATAGAGTGACATGACATAACCCCCTAGATAATTTCAGTATTTTAAAGTAGCTGATTTATGTTGCTATTCACTAAGTTACAGTGTTTTAAATATCAAAGGTTAATAGCCATGAGAAACTGCTTTACAAGATATTCATATATATACTTTTAAAAGGTTTTCTGTCCAGTTGGAGAAAATTAACATAAACCAGAAGTTTGAAACTACTATTTCATTGTTTCAAATATAAATGATCACACTGCAGTACATAAAAGTTTTAATGTTCTATTTAAGATATAAAAACAATATTTAAAAATTACATCTTTTCAGGAGCAGAAACCACAGTCTTTTCTCATGAAAGTTTGGCTTGTTTCCATTACATAAAGAAGTACCTCTGGAATTAATATTTACTTTCCTTGAATTCTTTGGTTTATGGTTGAAAATATCCTAGATTTTGAATGTCCTCTTGAGTGGTTATGCACTTCTTTCACTTTACACAATAGGTGCAAAGGCTCATTTCCCACCTTTTGGTTTTTAATTAGTATTATTTCTCTGGCTTTACGATTCTTTGGATTTTTTTTTAATTGGACCTCAGGTGCACAGAACTGGATTAATCATAAGCCCTGTTCATGACATGCTCTCATCATTGGTCCATGCATGGCCCATGTGGATTTATTTATTTAGTATTTAATTACTTTTTATTTTCTTCAAATGAGAATGCTGACCTTGCTTTGCAATTTGATGATTTATTTTCTTTGAAATTCTAGAAAAACGTTTCTCCATTTCAACTCAAACTTGCTGTTAAAGCTTCTAAATCTGAAAAGGAAATGGATCCAGAATATGAAGAGAAAATGGTAAATATGTTCTTGGGTAGAAGAGTGAATACAGTAGTTGATTTTTATAGAGGAGATGTGAAAAATTAAAAAATACATGTCTGTATATGATGAATACAGAATCATAGGCTTTAGAATTGAAAAGTAATATAGAATCCATCATAATAGATTTTTGTTGGATAAATGAATCTCCTAATTTTCAGATGAGGAAATAGAGTATTGGAGAAATGATACGGAATAGTTGAGACCAGAAGCCACATCTCTTCATTTTTGTTTAGCCCTCTTTACCCCATAATAGGATATTTTACGCTAGAAATATTTTATCCACAAAGTGAAAATATAAGTGGCAATATCAGTATGGCTGAGAGAAAGCAGGTCACAAAACCAGCCTGGTATTTCTTTTCCTCTCTCTCTCTTTGCTCTGGATATGTGAATGAATGCTTCATATTATGAAACATGTAATATATGTTTTTGAGGGAAGGCTATTTGCCCAGTGTATGAAAATATTACACATTTAAGCAATATAACCTTAGATACACCTACCTAGTGCTTTGCTGTACATTTCATTATTTAAGTTTTACTCACCAAAACCCATATTTTAGCTTTAATTTTAACTGGACTTTCATGCCTTGGGATCTTTCAAAACCAGTGAACTTGGTTAACTGAAAAGAGAAATAAATGGGCAGTTGGAACTGAATATTTTTTTTTTTTTTGTCAAGGGGTTGTTTTTGAAAGTAAGTAGAGATAAAGTACATTTTTTGGTCATTTGTAGTGATTTTACAGAACTCAGTGCCTTAACGCTTAAGGCCACATCTAACATGGACAAGTTAATGTTTTAACAACTCTAGAAACAACATTCCAGTGAGGATAACATAAAATGGAAAGATTTTGGCCTCCTTCCAGCTACTGGTCTGAATGTATTTGTCTAATTCTTGTATTTATGGTAATGAATTCTTGGAAGATTTTTATGTTATTAATTATGCATCCTTCATTGGTAATCAAATATTGTCTACCCTGTGGTTAGAAAGTGACTGGGAATTAAAAAATCACCTTTTTTTTTTCTTTATCTAGAATGATAGTCTTTTGATCTTTTAAGATGTTTTTAGTGAAAAAATTTTACTGCATTTATTTTTATAAGCTATATGACCTTTTAAAATTTGTTTAGAATTTATAACATACACTTCTGAATTGCTAATGTTATTAACTGTTTCACTTATATGTGTGTGTTTGTGTGTATTTTTTCTCTAAATCCTCACTTTCGGGAGAAACTTTATATACTCTTAACATAAACCACAATTCCGCAGATCACTATACTTGAACAGAGAAATGTATTGTACCAAAGCATTGAAAATATTTTGAGAGAAGATGACACTGTATTCTGAGTTTAAATTATTTCTAGATGACAATTCTTGGCTTTCCAAACCATTCAGAATTTGCTTTTTGACCCCAATACTTTAAGCAGAATACTTATTGAGGCATTTATTAAGCCTGTCAGATCACTTGGCTTCTATTCAAACAATCTGAAAATACCATTTCCAAATTCTCCTTATTAGCTGTGGGAGCTTGGGCAAGTTACTTATCCTCTGTGTGCCTCAGTTTTATTTTTATCATCAGTAAAATGGGGATAATACTAGTAACTACCTCATAGATTTATTAAAAGAATTAAATGAGTTAGTATGTTTAAAGTACTTAGAGTGTAGTACAAATTACGTGCAATGTGTGTATTGTTAAATTTTGAAAGAACATAAAAGGAAATCATTACTTTTTCTTTTGTCTTGTAAATTAGAAAGCAGATCGAGCAAAGAGATTTGAATTTTTACTGAAGCAGACAGAGCTTTTTGCACATTTCATTCAACCTTCAGCGCAGAAATCTCCAACATCTCCTCTGAACATGAAATTGGGACGCCCTCGAATAAAGAAAGATGACAAGCAGAGCTTAATTTCTGTTGGAGAGTATGTTGGCATCTCTCTAACTTTCTTCCCTCCTTTCCTCCTGCCCTTCATACTTGCCTTCCTTCATGTATTTAGTGTGATTTTATATCTAAAAAACAAGGTTATCGCCTGTATAAATATGTTTTAGAGACAATATTTTTTTTTCTCAGTAGAAGTCAACCAATAAAAATGTCAGCTGGTTTTATCAACTTTTATGCAAGACTCTAGATAACTTTTTTTCATAAAAGATATTAACATAATATACTGACTTAATTGACAACTTAGCATTTGAATTGAATATGAAGATATTTCTTTTTCTGTTTCAGCTACCGTCACAGGCGCACAGAACAAGAAGAAGATGAAGAGCTCCTCTCAGAGAGTCGGAAAACATCTAATGTATGTGTTAGATTTGAAGTGTCACCTTCTTGTAAGTACCTCACCATGTTGGTGTTTTTTGTTTTCAGTTTAGTTTTAGAAAAATTTTACTTGGTTGTACTAATGAAAGTATGTGAGCCTTGATTTTTTTTTTTCCAGATGTGAAAGGAGGACCACTGAGAGATTATCAGATTCGAGGACTGAACTGGTTGATCTCTTTGTATGAAAATGGAGTCAATGGTATTTTGGCTGATGAAATGGTAAGGAGTTGGTAGCTAAAAACACATTCTCACTTATCAATAATTTTATGTAAATTTGAAATACCTGAGCTGAAATTCCCACCCGCCCCAGAGTTTGGAGGCTAGATGTTTTATTTAGCTGTAACATACAAGGTATTTGTAAAGTCTAGAATTGTTTAACCTCTGGAACATATGCTTTTACAGGCCCCTAAATTTGTTATTGAAATTTCCTCAAATGGTATTAAAAAAAAAAAAAAACCTCCTTGTACTTTTGTTGATATTTGCACTTTGGCTTCCAAGGAGCTCAGAGCTATAGTGAATGCCAAAATGGAACATCTGTGTAACTTTAAATGGTCTGCCCATTGTGTCCTTTGTGCCTTTTCCTATTCTTTACCTTTTACTTTCCTTGGCCCTCTTTATTTCTCTTTAACCATTAATTTATGTTCCATGTTTTCATTGTAGGCTACCTGAAATCCTTTTGGGACTGAGGTGGGGCTAAAAGCCAAATGCTAAATGAATGAATGCATGCATGAGTGAATGTAAATGCCTCTGTGTGTGATCAAACAAACTGTGAATAGATGGAATAAAGAACAAGAAAGTGAAGAGCAGTATTGAGTCTTGATAGTAGAGTGCCAGCTGGGTCAGGAAATGAGCTGAGGATTGATGGGAGGTATAGTTATCCCTCCGTATACGGGGGAGATTGGTTCAGGGACTCCCCGTGGATACCAAAATCTGTGGAAGCTCAAGTCCTCATGTAGAATGGCATAGCACAGTTGGGCCCTCTGCGGATTTTGATCTGCGGTTGGTTGAATACCTGGATGTGAAACCTGTGGATTCTGAGGGCGCACTGTGTAAAAAAAAAAAAAAATGACCAAAGAGAAAAAGTAAGGCCATGTAAGATGCTAATTCAGCAGGTCAGAGGAGTATATGAAGACTTGGCTTGACATTTTAAGACCAAATGTATATGGTAGGGGTTAAGAAAGGGCAGTGATACTCCAAAAATGACTCCGGAGCCATATTTGCAATCACTTGTCCATATGGGCCACATGACTAATTATGCTCCATAGCTTGTAGTGTAGTGGTTGGTTCCATAAGTACTCATCCCTGGCTAAGCAACTGGTAGGTGTGTAGCAGGTCCTTGAAAACTGCAGTCAGCTCAGGCAGGAAGGAGTTTAGTTAATTGTTTGCAACCCCATGGATTGTAGCCCCCCAGGCTCCTCTGTCTATGGGATTTCCCAAGCAAGTATACCTGAGGGGGGTGCCATTTCCTTCTCCAGGACAACGGAAAGACTAGGATTATTTGCCCCAAGCTCCTCTTGGCTGCAGCCTGTCTAAACAGGAATTAACTAAAGATATTTCATGTTGAATTTATGCTGATATCAGTTATGTTTTAATTATTAAAAAGGAGAAAGTTTAATGATGCTAGAAAATTTGGGAAAAAATCAGGAAAAAATTTAAAGTAAGTGTTTTTTTTTTATTACCTAGAAACAACAATACGTAACAGTTTGCATATTTCTTTTTAGTCTTTTTCCTCTGGTTTTATTTATTTTTCATTTTTGAGGTCATATTGTATATTTGATTTGGTATTCTGATTTCTTCACATTCATACATATTTTCCACATAATTAAAACATTTTGGTAAAAATAATTGTTAATTACTGCATAATAATTAATTATAGGGAGATAACATAACTTTATTCATTTCGTATGGATTGGTTGATGTATAATATATATATAGTATATATAATATATGTATATAGTATATATTGGTTGATATATATGTATCTACTTGATGTCTGATAATACTATTATGAGAACCCTTGTAATTCAGTTTTCTGCACCCCTCAGATTATTTCCATAGTATTTCTAGAAGTGGAATTACTTGGTTAAGGAGTATAAACATTTTAAGTTTTTTTTTCATTTTAAGATTTTAATGCATAGCATCCATAAAATCTATCTAAGTGAAATGTCAGGCGGGATAAAGCCTATAAAAATAGCTTTTAGCTTAGGTTTATAAAAGAAATATATACCTTGACTAGAGACAAAGTCAGAAAGTGTTTTAAAAGGTCATGTGACACAGGACATAGTTCCTTTTCCCGTAGGTTACGTAGTGGGTTCATGGGTGTTCAGTATATTATTATTATTTTTTTAAAGTCACCTGGACTAGGTTCCTTTCTGGCTGCAAAGTTCTTTTGTTTTGTTCTTTTATGATTCCTTAGGTCTTCAAGGGTATGAGATGTGAGTATAGAGCTATAGACCTCTTGAGATGCAGAGTCTGAATATTTCAAACCTGGGCTGTAATAATGTTGAAGGCAATGGGAAAGAAAGAGTGGTATCTAAGCAGGCTGACTGGGCTTCCCTGGTGGCTTAGTCTGTAAAGAATTAGCCTGCAGTGCAGGAGACCTAGGAGATGCGGGTTTGATCCCTGGGTCGGGAAGATCCCCTGGAGAAGGAAATGGCAACCCACCCCAGTATTCTTGCCTGGGAAATCCCATGGACAGAGGAGCCTGGAGGGCTACGCGTGTCCAACATTTTGTGACTAAACCACCACCACTAACACCAAGCAGGCTGATAAAGGAAATGTGTCTTTGTGAAATACACATAGTTCCTAATTTTGCAAACTAGTAGAAAAAATGATAGGGGTTGCTCACTCCTTTAGGAGTAAAAGTCTAAATAGAAAAATGCTTTGTTGAGCAACTTTCTAACTGCAAGTTCTTGGCTTCTTTTTGTGCTCAGCCTAAGTATTGAATTGGAATGGTTATTCACTTAAAAAAATTCTTTTAACTTTTCCCAATGTGAGATACTTGGCAGATATCTTTTGTAATGTTGCTACTAACAAATGTTTCATTAAATAAAACATGATTATGGATTTTTTTCTCTGTGATGATAATGCAGGGTCTTGGTAAGACTTTACAAACGATTGCTTTGCTTGGTTACCTGAAACATTACCGAAACATTCCTGGACCTCACATGGTTTTAGTTCCAAAGTCGACTTTACACAACTGGATGAACGAGTTTAAGCGATGGGTCCCATCTCTTCGTGTTATTTGTTTCGTTGGAGACAAGGATGCGAGAGTAAGTGAGAAACAGGTTTTAAAAGGCAATCAAGAATAACAACATTTCTGGGGTTAAATTTTGTTGCTATAAAAGACATTTGAGTTGACTACTGCTACTGAATAACACTTAAGTTGTGCTTACTCTGTGTTAGATTCTTTTGTAAGTGCTTTTTTAAAATACCACATTTACTTCTTGTTATCGACTTTTGTGTTTATCTCTGTCAATGTATTTATACATTTTTTAAAAATTGGAATATAGTTGCTTCACAGTGTTGTGTTTCTGCTGTACAGCAGAGTGAATCGGTTATATGTATACATATATCCCCTCTCTTTGTTTAAAATTTCCTTCCCATTTAGGTCACCACACAGCACTGAGTAGAGTTCCCTGTGCTATATAGTAGGTTCTCATCAGTTAGCTATTTTGTACATAGAGGTGTATATATGTCAATCCCAATATCCCAACTCACTCCACCCCCACTTCCCTCCTTGGTATCCATATGTTTGTTCTCTACATTTCTCTCTCAATTTCTGCTTTCAGATAAGTTCATCTGTACCAGGTAAGTGCTTTTCATATATTAATTGAGCTAATTCTCACAACACTCTTCTGAGGTAGATGTATTACCTATTCATAACAGAAAATCCATTATTATGCTTATTTGCATTTACTTTTAACTAGCTCATTAATCTAAGCACTTTTGAGTTGCACTGAGTGACTTTTTGTTTTAAAAAATCGTATTTTATTGACCATCTATCTTAGTGATTCTATCATTTGTGCTCTTTTGATGCCAAAAGTGTATAAATTTGCATTTCAGTTTGTTTAATTTTTTTACTTTTGACTTTGACTTGTTTACATGCACACATGCACATGCAGACACACATGAATGGAACCTTTTTCCTTGTACAGAGAACCTTGTGTTTTGTGTTTATGCATAGACACAGCTTTCAGTTTTGATCTTTGAATAGAAGAATAGGTGTCTGCATACATTCTTAGATAATATTAGAAATTAAGGGTTCTTGTTTAAATTAACCATTTGTCAATCTAGTAGGCTACAGTTATTTTAGGACTGTTGAATTAATCTAAAAATAATGAATTATGCAAAAATACCAAAATGAATAATCAGCTTAGAAAGCATATTATTAAACTTGGTCTTTATTTGCCTCCAGAGAACATAGTTTGGAGTAAAGATTTATTCTATTTTACATATTTAGATAGGTTATCAAAAGATATTCTCAAAAGAGTGGTAACATAATGAATTATGTAATTTTATTCTTATCATTTTGCTTGAAGAAAAATTACTTAAATTTATTTAAATTTAACTTATAAATAATTTAAATATTGAAATACTGAGCTCATAAATTTAGAATTACAGGCTTGATTCTTCCCTATGCCTCATATTTCCCAGTAGCAAATTAGTCACTTAGAACTCTTTCTGATTGCTGCTATTATTTAAATGTAATACCATTCCTTATAAAAATTTTGTATTTCTAAATTACTGATTTGTTTTGCTGTAATCTTCTTGAAGATCATAGATATTGAGAAATATCTGGGCTGTGTTTTCATTATGTCTTCAGTCAGTTCGGTTGCTCAGTTGTATCTGACTATTTGTGACCCCATGGACTGCAGCACACCAGGCTTTCCTGTCCATCACCAACATGTATGCCAGTGGTTTTCGATTTTACTATATGAACTCCATGGGCTCCATGAAGTGTCTGTGGGAGTTTTCAAGAAAGAGTGGATTTAATTGGTTACTGCCCTCTTTTTTTTTTTCTTTTTTTAAAATATGAATTTATTTATTTTAATTGGAAGCTAATTACTTTACAGTATTGTAGTGGTTTTGCCGTACATTGACACGAATCCGTCATGGGTGTACATGTGTTGTTCCCCATCCTGAACCCCCCTCCCACCTCCCTCCCCATCCCATCCCTCTGGGTCATTCCAGTGTACCAGCCCTAAGCACCCTCTCTCATGCATCGAAACTGGACTGGTAATTCGTTTCATATATGATAATATACATGTTTCAATGCCATTCTCCCAAATCATCCCACCCTCGCCCTCTCTCACAGAGTCCAAAAGGCTGTTCTATACATCTGTGTCTCTTTTGCTGTCTCGCATACAGGATTATCATTACCATCTTTCTAAATTCCATATATATGTGTTAGTATACTGTATTGGTGTTTTTCTTTCTGGCTTACTTCACTCTGTATAATAGGCTCCAGTTTCATCCACCTCATTAGAACTGATTCAAATGTATTCTTTTTCATGGCTGAGTAATATTCCATTGTATATATGTACCACAGCTTTCTTATCTGTTCATCTGCTGATGGACATCTAGGTTGCTTCCATGTCCTGGCTATTATAAACAGTGCTGCGATGAACATTGGGGCACACGTGTCTCTTTCAGTTCTGGTTTCCTCGGTGTGTATGCCCAGCAGTGGGATTGCTGGGTCGTACGGCAATTCTATTTCCAGTTTTTTAAGGAATCTCCACACCGTTCCCCATAGTGGCTATACTAGTTTGCATTCCCACCAACAGTGTAAGAGGGTTCCCTTTTCTCCACACCCTCTCCAGCATTTATTGCTTGTAGACTTTTGGATCGCAGCCATTCTGACTGGCGTGTAATGGTACCTCATTGTGGTTTTGATTTGCATTTCTCTGATAATGAGTGATGTTGAGCATCTTTTCACGTGTTTGTTAGCCATCTGTATGTCTTCTTCAGAGAAATGTCTGTTTAGTTCTTTGGCCCATGTTTTGATTGGGTCATTTATTTTTCTGGAATTGAGCTGTAGGAGTTGCTTGTATATTTTTGAGATTAATTCTTTGTCAGTTGCTTCATTTGCTATTATTTTCTCCGATTCTGAAGGCTGTCTTTTCACCTTGCTTATAGTTTCCTGTGTTGTGCAAAAGCTTTTAATTTTAATTAGGTCCCATTTGTTTATTTTTGCTTTTATTTCCAATACTCTGGGAGCTGGGTCATAGAGGATCCTGCTGTGATTTATGTCGGAGAGTGTGCCCTATCTCTTTATCACTCCTGGACTTCCCAGGTGGTGCTAGTGGTAAAGAATGCAGCATGATGCAAGAGATTAAGAGATAGAAATTTGATCCCTGGGTTGGGAAGACCCCCTGGAGTAGGGCATGAGAGTCTACTCCAGTATTCTTGCCTGGAGAATCCCACAGACAGAGGAGCCTAGCAGGCTACAGCCCATAGCGTTGCATAGAGTTGGAAATGACCGAAGAGACTTAGCACGCCCTACCTCTAACCCATGGGAGGTTGAAATTCTTCTAGAGACTTCAAAAACTTCTTAATCATGAAAACTAACCTTCAGAGTTGGTGTTTTGCAAGTTACCACTCGTTAATGGGTTGGGATTCAGCTTTGTGAGTGGTGACAACAATTTTTTGAAACACTGAGATAGGATAGAATAGAAAATAGGAGTGAGAATATGTAATATGTATTGTTTCTTTCTAAAAACATGTCCTCAAACACATATGTATACTGAATTACAACCTAAAAAACAATTTTACTGTGGGCCATGGTCAAAGAGTTTGAGAACCAGTAATTGTTAATTACATAAATAATTAATGTGCCATATGCAACACTTAAAGTTTGATGTTATGTATAGAGAAAATCTGGAACATTGCTTATAGACAGATTTGAACGTTTGTACTGCATGGGGTAGATATATTGGATCTTTTTACTTTTCTGGCCTCCTGTAAACATTTTATGAGGTCAATTTGGTAACAAAATATTTGATGTAGCCTACAGTAAGTATTTAATTGAGGTAGGAAATTATTTGAGAAAACCATGATCCTATTTGAAGCTAATGTAGTTCTGAAGTGGTATGATTCCTAAATGTGATTCTTTTCTTTAAAAACATTTTATTTATTTGGTTGCACTGGATCTTAGCTGTGGCAAGCAGGATCTTAGGCGCAGGCATGTGGGATCTTTAGTAGCAGGCATGTGGAATCTAGTTCCTTGACCAGGGATTGAACCTGGACCCTCTGTGGTGGGAGCTTAGAGTCTTAGCCACTGGACCACCAGGAAAGTCCTCCAAACATAGTTTTTGATGCCTTCCTGTTCTACTCTAGAGGCATCAAAGGTCATGGACATGGAAACAGATCTGGTTTTAGTTCTAGTTTTGCTACTGACTGTGATGTTGAATGAATCTCAAAGGGCCTTAATTTTTGTCACCTATGAGAACTTTTGGATTATGTGATATTGAATGTTCTGTCGATATTTAACTCTGAAACTATCAAATAGTTACACAAGTTACAAAGCAGAGCTAATTTAAATTAAAATATGTGTATGTTCTGTGAAACTGTAGGAGGAACCATTAAACTGAGTATTTCACAGACTCTAATAAGGATAAAGTATTTGCAGGACCAGATGGGGTCTGGTGCTCTGGTTCTTTTTATTTTGCCTCTAACTCCCTAATGTCTTAATTAACTTTTTGACTATGACCACTTCCCAGGGTGAGGCTGAGATCTACAGAAGACTTTTTTTCCTGTCCTCTCCTTCAGTCCAGGCAGTCCTTTTATACATAGTGGGCACTCGTTGAATATTTGTTAACAGTGTCCCTGGTGTGTTTGGTGCACGACTGAATTTATGAAATAACGACTTTGAGATGAACAGTTAGTTATGTTTGAGCACTGTCATTTCAGATTTACAGTACTAATCAGCCCCTTCTCAGTGTAGATTTTGCTGCTCCTTGTTAGCCTTTTTGGTTTTGTTTTAACCCATGATAGAGATGATCTGGAATTCAGTTAATACACATTAGAAGTGCTTTCAGTCACATTGCACATTGACCACATGAAGATTTAAAAATACTTTTAAGCAGTCTCACTTAAAAAAAGTAGATTCTTGTAGTAGATAGAGCAAGCCTCCTTTATAAAATCACATTTGTAGCCTCATAACATTAGGATTTTCACAAAAACACTAATGGGCTTTCATGACCCTTTAACAGAGTTTATGACTCATCCCTGCTAGAAAGTGAAAGAAACCTAGGAGAGATCTCAGAAGGTTGGAATCACTCATGTATATTGAGCTTTTTTCATTTATCAAATGGAGAAGGCGATGGCACCCCACTCCAGTACTGTTGCCTGGAAAATCCCATGGACGGAGGAGCCTAGTAGGCTGCAGTCCATGAGGTCGGAAGAGTCCGAAATGACTGAGCGACTTCACTTTCACTTTTCACTTTCATGCATTGGAGAAGGAAATGGCAACCCACTCCAGTGTTCTTGCCTGGAGAATCCCAGGGACGGGGGAGCCTGGTGGGCTGCCGTCTATGGGGTCGCACAGAGTCGGACACGACTGAAGTGACAGCAGCAGCAGCAGCAGAAGCAGCAGCATTTATCAAAATGATATCACGTTGGTTAGTGCTTGGATCTTGGTAAGAGTATGGTATTCAGAAAGTAGTTCCTTTTGCCCATGTCCTTTTGTTCCCTTGTGGTATGAAGAATAATTGTCATCTTTTGGTGATATGACCTTCTCCAGTTCACTGAATATACTGTACTTGTTTAATGGAAACCTTTGCTTCTCTTTCGTTAATGGAAGTATTAGCATGTCATCCAGATAATTGACCATAAAGTACCTTTGGGCTTTAGCATTCCTATCTCTAAAATGAATGAGACCGAATGATTCTAGAATAGTCTCTTGATGCTTTAATTCTGTGACATCTTGTCAGCATATTCTAATATAAGGAACTTTGTTTTGCATCAGGCTGCTTTTATTCGTGATGAAATGATGCCAGGAGAGTGGGATGTTTGTGTTACTTCTTATGAGATGGTAATTAAAGAAAAATCTGTATTCAAAAAGTTTCACTGGCGATACCTTGTCATTGATGAGGCTCACAGAATAAAGAATGAAAAATCTAAGGTAAGCTAGTTCTGAATATCTGTATTAAAGTTTCTTTTAACTACCACATCTATTGGTTTACTTTTCTCTATTCAGAATTTAAAAAGTGATAGATTGTGATTTTATTCACAGAATGTGAATGAAAATCAGTTTTAAAAATGATTTTGGAGTTTTAATAATCGATTACAAGATAAATGAAAATTGAACCCAGTTTTTAATGTAAAGAAAATTCATTTACTATACCTGTTGCCGTCTAAATAACTCTGTTATGCTGCAGTGTTTAATATTTTTGCAATATTTGGTGTACAAATGTCATTTGCTTTGGTTTATTTTTTATTGAGGAGCTACCTTATGGATTAGGAAAAAAACTCATTTTCTAGAATTACTTGACTTGTGTGAATTAGAGTGTGGTGTTAACACCGAAAAATACCAATATTTCTTGCCATTACACTCCATCAGCAGTAGAAAAAGCATCAGTTATGATGATGAACCTCTCTTTGGGTCATTGGTCTGCTTTGGGAGAACCAGAGACAGAACTGAAGCAAAATCACCAGGTGGTGCTTTTTGTAGTTAATACTCGATAAGAGGATACATGTTAGAGAATAATTGTTAATTTAAGAGCAATATAAAATGAGCCTTTTATTGATAAGATTACTGTGATTTCTTGGAGAAGGAAGTGGCAACCCACTCCAGTACTCTTGCCTAGAAAATTCCATGGATGGAGGAGCCTGATGGGCTACAGTCCATGGGGTCACAAAGATTCGGACACGACTGAGCAACTTCACGACTGAGCGACTATGATTTCTACTTATTGTGCTTTAATTTTTGTGGTTTTATATTTAGAAAGTTAACATAAGATATTCGGGGAAGACGGGCTCAGGTGTGGTGCTTAAAAATTGTGACCAGGCCAAGTTAGAAGTTGGTGAGATGTGGTGGATGGACATGATTGGCATGGAGAAGGTGATTCTATGCTGTAAAGTGACCAGCCTGGATTCCATAGAGTTCTGACTGTTTCTGTGGACCGAAAATAGAAGAAAATAAAATTTTTAAAGTGGGGGAAGGGTCTCAGATGCGACTGTGATCTGCATTCTTGTAAGTGTAGAAATCCCTATAATATTTTGTTTAGCTGTGCTTCACTGTGGCAATGTCACATGAACTAGGATTAATAGTTATTTCAACTTTTATTCAAAAGATGTTTTGCGTCGGATGAAGAACTGAATGTTGAACATTCTAATAAATAAAACAATGTTAACATAACTTATTTTTCTAGCTCTCAGAGATTGTTCGTGACTTCAAGTCAACTAACCGCTTGCTCCTGACTGGAACACCTTTGCAGAATAACCTGCATGAACTCTGGGCACTACTCAACTTTTTATTGCCTGATGTCTTTAATTCTGCAGAAGTAAGTTTAAGTCGTGCATTTGAAGTATACTTTTCTTATGTTCACAGACATCTGTTTTCAAAACACAAAATGTATGCCTGCGTGCTAAGTTGCTTCAGTTGTGTCCGATTCTTTGTGACCTTGTGGACCATAGCCCACCAGGCTCCTCGGTCCATGGGATTCTCTAGGCAAGAATAATGGAGTGGGTTGCCATAGATGGAAATTGATAATTCTTTTTTATTTGTGATTCTTTGTGGTTTAGCTCTTGAATAGAAATTTTTTCAAATGGGGATATTTAGAAATAAGTTTCTTTGCTTTGAGATTATCCTGTTAAAGTTTTCCTGTATCACATTGCTACCACAACTTATGACATGAGGTAGGCTGAGTTCAGAATAATGCTTTCTACATTTTCTTTTAATTAAATTGGAAGGGTTTCTGCATACTAGTTTAGCAAGTAGAGTCATTGAAATAATCTTGAATTATTGCAGGTATTAACATTTGGTGAGTACTAAAGAGCTTATAATATGTGATTTGAAAAGCAACATATTTTATAAATATGATTTATACTGTTTTTATCATTGACACAAGGTTATGCCAGTGCAGCCAACAGAATTGAATGATTTAAGGACTTTGGAGCTTGATTTTCCTCGTTACTGATATTAATTGATAATAAAAAGTATCAAGTTCAGCTACTTATTTGTATACCTTACCTTGCTTTTGTTCATTTTTATTGTTTGATTAACATTTGCATTAGCATGTCTTCCATTTTATATTCTTATTCCTACTCCTCTTAACTGGTTATAATTCTGCTGTGGTATGCTGCTGCTGCTACTGCTAAGTCGCTTCAGTCGTGTCCGACTCTGTGCGACCCCATAGACGGCAGCTCACCAGGCTCCCCCGTCCCTGGGATTCTCCAGGCAAGAACACTGGAGTGGGTTGCCATTTCCTTCTCCAATGCATGAAAGTGAAAAGTGAAAGTGAAGTCGCTCAGTCGTGTCTGACTCCTAGGGACCCCATGGACTGCAGCCCACCAGGCTTCTCCATCCATGGGATTTTCCAGGCAAGAGTACTGGAGTGGGCCGCCATTGCCTTCTCCGCTATGGTATGGGGAAGCCTAATAAAAGCCTTTTTTTTTTTTTTTTAAAGAAAAACTGCTGATGGAGTACCTGTATAATGGTGTTCAAATTTTGTTAACTGCTCCAGTATTTATTTTCAGAAGTAAATAATATTGGCCATAACAGTTAACATAATTTTGACAGTGCTTTTAAAATGAATTATTGCTATATGAGTTATATAAGAATTTATAGAATGTTACATTTATTAAAAAAAAAAAAAAACTATGCACTTACTGCAGAATTTTCACCCCTCCACAGGACTTTGATTCTTGGTTTGACACTAAAAATTGTCTTGGTGATCAAAAACTTGTGGAAAGACTTCACGCAGTAAGTAATAGCAGACAGGAAAATTTAGTAATTACGTGTGTGTAACCGAGCTGGAAAACATACTGAATCTGTTGGAACATGTGGATGTGCCTCTGAGCTCAGTCTCAGTGTTTTTCTCTCTCAACCTTTCTGACAGCCTCTTTGGGAGGCGTGCTCCCACTCTATCCTCAGCCTCTCTGTGGAACAGCTCTTTTGCTTTGGCACTGTCCCATGGACAGTGTTGACCTCTCCCGTAGAGGCTGTTCACTCTCCCCTACTCCATGGATCCTTGAGATCGCATTCTTTGAATACCAGTTTTCCCTTCTTGTATCCTTTCACTCATGTTACTCCTTTTGTACTTGTCCTGTTATCTCGCAAGGACATCCAGTGCCTGGACCTCTGCTTTACCCTCATCCCTCAGCCCATTTCTATTGTTACATTTTCTGTATCCAGCAAGGAGCAGGTTCTCTATCACTTGAACCACTTTTTTGGGGGCCAATATCTCAAACTCTCTTGCTCTCTTGATCTGCCATTTCTGCCCTAAAAGCCCTAAACCAATTATGTAACTGTGTCTCTATCCTCTGGGTTTGAATTCAGCTTCTACCACTAGCAGTTGACCTGCTCTGTACTCAGGCTGCTCAATACTGACTGATAAAGAAGATGACACCCACTGTACAGGTTGGAACCACTACATTTTCATGTTTGCTGACATGATTTGATTTCCTTTAATACCTTTCCCTTAATACCTTCCCCTTCTGGGATTTGACGATGTTGGTGATCCTTCTTCGTAGCTTTCTTTAGTATTCTCTCTCACTTCCTGTAAGAGCTATTTCAGACTTTCCCCAGTCTTCCCGAGACCTCTAACGCATGTGTTCCCTGTCCTCCTTTCTCAGCAAGTAACGTCATTCCTTTCTCAAAGAGGAAATAAAAGTCATTAGGCAGGAACTCTTGAAGGATATCCATCTTCCAAGAATATCTGCATCTATATTACCTTCTGTTTGAGTGGAAGAGGTTTTCTTTCTCTTGGTGGTGGTGGTTCAGTCACAAGTCGTGTCTAACTCTTTACAACCCCATGGACTGCTGCATGCCAGACTCTTCTGTCCTCCACCATCTCCCAGAATTTGCTCAGATTCATGAGCAGTGGCTAATTCTTCCAACATGAACCCTGGATCTCATCTTTTCCTGTTTCCTTAGGGACTTTTCTCCTTAATTTTTCCTTTTTATTGGCTGAATTTTCTACCTCTCTCTCCATGTTGGCTCTTCTCCCTCAACATGTAAACATGCTCAAGTATCTCCCTCATTAAACCCTAACCCACACTTAGACTCTCCTCCCTACATCCACAGAACAGTACTCCCTCAACACTCTGTCCCTCTCAAGCTATGATTCTGGTTTATTCCCTTGATGGCTAAGCTATTTGAAAGTTTAGTTTCTCCCCTCTTCATCCACCACCAAATCGTCTATTCACTCTTCTTTTTTATTGGCCGTGACGCCTGTGGCATGTGGGAATCTTAGTTCCCCGGCTGACCGGGCATCGAAACTGCACCCCCTAAATTGGAAATGTCGAGTCTTAACAACTGGACTATCAGAGAAGTCAGTATTCACTCTTTTTAAAAATGTACAACTAAATTTTGATTGACTCAGTGGAGTTTTGTGAGATGGTATAGATGTGTTTTGCCTTTTTTTTTTTTTTTTGGTCTGCTGTTTTTACTGAGAATCTCAGTCTTTGTTTATAAATTAAAAAAAGAACAACAACAACAACATGTATTGCTCATCTCTCCTTCTCTCCCCCTCCCCCAGAAAAATGTAAACTTAATGTGGCAGGGATCCTGTCTGTTTTCCACCACATTGTGCCCCGTGTGCCTGGTCCAGAGTAACTGCTCATTAAATTTATTTATTGACTCGAAGCCCCACCAGTTATCATGTGTTATGTAAATATTTATTTAGAGTTAAACAGAACAAGTCAGAAACCAGTGAGCTTATGTAATAGGGAACTTATTGAAAGAATGCAGAGGCGTAGAAGACAAATCTTGGAAGAATCCTGTCATACAAGTTGCAGCACAGCTGGGCCTCTCATAGCAGGAACCTGGTCAGCTCTGAGGAATGGCTACTCTGTCTCTGATGGGTCCTATTCATTTCTGAATCCACTGACCATTAAATACAACTGAAACTTAACCTCACAAGTATTTGTGATTTTTCGTTATACCTTTTGGTCAGTGCCCTGACTTCTCTGTAATACTTAGTACCTCTAACCATGCCTGCTTGAAGTGCTTTCCTGCTTTAGTGTCTGGGGATGGGATACATTTTGTCTTATCTCTGGCGGCTCTTTTCTGTCTCCATCATGGGCTTTTCTTTCTTTGTCCCTGAAAGTTTAGTGTTGCAGGGCTTTGTCTTTGATTTCCTTTTTCAAATGTGCTCTCCTGGAGGATCACTCCCATAGTTTCAGCTATACCTCTATACTTATAACTCCCAAATTTCTCTCTCCTATCTCTCTCCTAAGCTCAAGACTTACATATCCCACTGCCATGTGCGTGTTCTGCCTAAATGTCTCACAGACAGTTTAAACTCTTAAAAATGCAACTTAGACAAATTTAAGAGGCCCAAACAGGAAACCAGAAGTCTTCTTTGACACTTCCCTTTTCCTTACCTCCCATGGATCTCTAGTAATAATAGCTACAGTTTACTGATGTCTGTTGTGGTTAAACTCTACTTATGTGCTACCACAGATTGTCACAGCAGCCTTGGAAATAGGTATCTTTTCCCCCATCTAAAATGCTTAGCATAGGTATAGACCATAAATCTATATGTTTTGGATAAATGAATGAGGAAACAGGCTTGGAAAAGTTAAAGAACTTGCCCAGTTTACAACTGCTAATCAGGGACTGAGCTAAATGTAAATCAGCCTGATGTGGGTTTGATTACTGTTTCTACCATTTACTAGCAGAGTGACTTTGGTGATGTTACTAAAATTGAAATAAATGTCTTTCCATCAGAGACTTATTGTAAGGATTTAATACTCTATCTAAAGTTCATGGTACATTGTCTGGCACATTCAGGTGCCCTACAGATGTTTTTTTCTTGTAGTAGAATCTGCCTTGTAGGTATACATGGATAATTTCATGTTTTTTTCTTTTTGTTCTGATCTTCTTTTTCATTGAACCATTTTCTTCTCATTCACATATTTAAAGCCATTTTTAAATGGCTTGAATTTTTATTTCATTTTTAGAGACACTCTGATTCATACTCTGATTTCAGATTTCCTCTCAGGTTTACAAATATTATATGACAGCAGATTATTTTAAAAAGGTTTTTTTTGGTACTTTTTCAATAGTCAGTAATCTTGTTGTCTTAATTTTTATTGTCTTTTGTGCTATCAAATCATGGATGTCTAATTTAGGCCCCCTATTCTGATTTGCTAATGGGCCATTACTTGGTTCTTTTTTTTACCAAGAAAAGTAGCAACTGGTGTTGGTAGTGTTTTTCAGATTATACAGTGAGAAGTAAATTTCACCTCAGAGTGTTATCAATGAAATAAATGGTTTATAATAGTGAATGTTGTATAAACATTTATAAAAACTCTCACTTTTTAGGTTTTAAAACCATTTTTGTTACGTCGAATAAAAACTGATGTGGAGAAGAGTCTGCCTCCTAAAAAGGAAATCAAGATTTACTTGGGACTGAGTAAAATGCAGCGGGAATGGTGCGTTATTTTATTTCTGCTAGAATTTATGTATAAAGATTTATTAAAAATTAGCTTTGTAGTGTTTCAATTGTGACTTTAGTTCAGAAAGTACATTTTAGGTTTAAGTGCCAAGTTAAGTAGTTCAAATATTTTAATATAAAGTTGATGAGTATTTTATTTAACCTTTAGGATAGAGTATGGGGAGTCTGTAGACCTGTGTTTGAGTCCATGCTTTGCCTCTTAATGACTGTTTAGCTTGGACAAATTATGTAACCTCAATTTCCCTTCTGTAAAATGGTGATAATAATACTTATAAGAAGGATGTCAGAGTTAAAGGGGATAATATCATTGGCACATTTGTTAGTTATTCTTGCTTTTTCCATCAATGAAAATAGTAATAACCATAATAATGAGTGAAAATATCAGTGATTGTAGATATTATAAAAATAGAAGCTGGATTGGTTTGATAAATACAAGCAAAACAGGAAATTGACAAGAGGAGTCACACAGAATCATAAATTTGATATGAATTGAACATGTTAATAATGTAATAATGCTATAAGAGAAGCAAAATGTTGCTTATATAAATGAAATTAGGTAACTTATACTATATAGACAGTTCTTTATTATTGAAGCCAGTATAGGGTAGTGATAAAGAGCATATTTCTCTAGACTCAGAAGTAAGATCAAACCCTTGCTTTGTCCCTTTCTGTGGCTCTGAATAAATTGTTTCACTTCTTTTAGCTGCCTGAATTTCCATCAGTAAAGTGGTGGTGACCCTAGTACATATCTCAGAGTTGTGAAGATTTAACAAGATGATTCATATGCCTGGCACTTGCACTCAGTACAAGTTGGCTATTGTTAGAATTAAATATTACTACTCCCCAGGTGCATACATACATCTGTTTTATTCCTGGGGGAAGGTCTGGAAAAGGCAGTAAAAATGTTTATAGTGTCAGAAAAAAATGACCTATGAAGACAGGTATAAGAAATTGCAACTGTTTTTAGCTCAAACAAGTAAAAGCTGGATGCCAACTTTGAGCAAATATTGTAGTTATTAAATAATTATTGTACACAGTTGTCTGAATTGTTATCAACAGATGGCAATTTTTAGCAATGGATAAAGCAGGAGGAAATCGGTTTATAGGCAGCACACAAGTTAAAATACTCAAATCCTCGCTAGTTTTTTGTTTTTTTTCTCATCAGATTTAGTCTCCAATCAGATTTTTTTTGTTTTTCTTTAAATAGGAATCTAAGCAGATTATCAAAAGGACATTTTTCTTTCCAAAGGGACATTTCTTGATGGTGTTAAGCCTGTATAATAGTTGATGATTAATTATAGTTTAATTTTTTAGGTATACAAAAATCCTGATGAAAGATATTGATGTTTTAAACTCTGCTGGCAAAATGGACAAGATGCGACTCTTAAACATTCTGATGCAGCTTCGAAAGTGTTGTAATCATCCTTACCTGTTTGATGGTGCTGAACCTGGTCCCCCCTACACCACTGATGAGCACATTGTTAGCAACAGTGGTAAAATGGTAGTCCTTGATAAACTATTGGCCAAACTCAAAGAACAGGGTAAGTTACAGATCTTCAAAGTAATGTGAAATAACTTAATATTGTATATGAATAACATTTTGCTTAGTCATTCATCATTCATTCATTCACTTATTCAGCACACATTGTGAGTACTTACTCTTTGGTTAGGAATTGTCCTGTGGGCTGTATATGTTGTTGTTTAGTCGATAAGTTGTGACTGACTCTTTTGTGCCCCTGTGGACTGTAGCCCATCAGGCTTCTCTGTCCATGGGATTTCCCAGGCAGGAAGACTGGAATGGGTTGCCATTTCCTCTTTCAGGGAATCTTCCCAACCCAGGAATAGAACCCCTGTCTCCTGTGGCTCCTGCATTGGCAGGTGAATTCTTTACCACTGTGCCACCTGGGAAGCCCCTATGGGCTGGGTATACAAAGATGCATAAGACAACAGTCCTTGCCTTGTAGATGCTCACAGTGCAGTGAGGAGGCATAATTGCAAGTCATTTTGATAAGTGCTCTGATATGCCAAGATATTAGGGGTTGAGGGAGTCTTCACAAAGATGACATTTGGGGTGAGCACTGCAGAATGTGTAGGAGTAAACAGTGGAAAAAAAGGAAGGCAAGGGTTTTCCATCTCTGCAATGAAGCAGAGGTGTGAAAGAAGGGAATGTGGAGCTTATGGTATCTGGATAGAGTGGCAGTGGATGAGTCTAGGAAGATGAATTGGGGCTATTACAAAAGGCCATTTAAACTATGCTTTATGGGTTTTGGGTTATTTTGAAGCTGGTGTGGGTGATTGCACAAGATTTGGCTGTGGAGAATGACACAATCAGACTTGTATGTTAGGAAGAGAAGCTTGAAAGCAATGTGGGGTGTACCTCCTGAGCCTGAGAGACTAGAAACATCCTTAGGACAAAGTAAAGGCAGACTTTAAATCATCTCAATATGTATGTGGGATTTTGAAGACCTTAAAAATGTATAACTCAACAAATATATACTTCTGTATAGTATCCATTGAAGAGATGTGTGTAGGGGGCTTAGTATTCGTTAGTGGTATGAGTGTTCATGTGTTAAATATTTATATTGCATATGATGCTTGCCTTTATTTTCGTAACTTTCAAGTTAGTTTTACATAAGTTGAATAACTTGCCTTTTTTTGGTGAAATGTTTTAGGTTCAAGGGTTCTCATTTTTAGCCAGATGACACGCTTGCTGGACATTTTGGAGGATTATTGTATGTGGCGTGGTTACGAGTATTGTCGACTGGATGGACAAACCCCCCATGAAGAAAGAGAGGTGAGGAAGAGAAAATAAAACAAGACTTGAAAAATCAGAGTTCAGTTACGCCATATTTTTCATCATTAGGTAGTTTTGAATTTTGGCCTTTTCTTTAGCTAGTTGCATTGAATTGCTCACTACCATCTTTTGGTCCTTGAGATCTTCAGCTGGACTTTCATTACACTGGCTCTTTACAAATCATTCTTTCCAAGGTTTTCAAAGACATCCTCGCTTATCAAAAGGACACTGCACCATCACATCCTTACCTCCTCTAACCACTGCTATCCCTGGCTTTTTGACTTGCTGTTTCTCAGCTTCCTCTTTGACCCTTGATTCTACGTCATTTTCTTTGTCTGATTTGCCTCCTACATTAGACCCTCGCTATTCATGGAGTTGAACAGTTGAGACTTTTTCAGTTTATGAGCAACTGTAAGGACTCATGAGACAATAATTTGTAAAGGAAATGATCTCAATAGACACTTTGTAAAACTGAAATTGAATGACATAGGTACAGGTGCTTATCATTCAGTTGGATCTTGGAAGACTAAAAGGTTGGTGTGCAGGAATGAGTCACTTAGCTAATGAGGAAGCCTGTCTAGCACCCAGTATCTGTTAACGTGGAAATTCTTACAGATTTTAAGATTATTTCTCATGAATATCAGGGGTCTAATGTATATAAAACCCTTTAAAGCACTTTTTCTGAGGGAGGGCTTTGCTAATTTATCTTCTTTTTTCTGTGATCCTTCAGGGCTCTGTCTTTGGCCTCTGTTTTAAGTCTATACTCATGCTGTGGGCAGAGACCGTGATTTCATGGTATAGTGGAAAATGCATTGAGCTTGGTTTCTGAAGACTTGAATTTAACATCAACTCCACCATTATGTGTGCAAGCTATTTAATCCTCTGAGCCTCAGTATCTTTAACTGTATATATTATAAGGGTACTATTAATGCCTAGGCTTTTGTTTTCCTGACAGTGTTGTGAGGATCACTGGATAGAATAGGTATGAACATAGTTTTTGTACCATGCACTGTAGTATAGATCACAGGTCATGAAAGTGCACACAGGCCTTTTCACTTCTCAGCTCTCGGACCCCTTCTCAGGCCACAGAGACTCTCAGCCTATGTCCTTGTCCTTCCATCGCTGCAGTGGGCACTCTGTCCCTTGTGTGCCTCCTATAGCAGAAGCATAGGCCCTTTTCACATTAAGGGTTTCCCTGCTACCCACTGTGGGGAAACAGTTGTGGTAATATTTATAAATAAGGATATTTCAAAGCTTACACTGTTCCCTGCTCTATAGTCTGACTCTCTTGGAAATGGTAACTCAAAACTTTATTGGGCTTTTGCTGATTTATTCCTGAGAATGGATTTCTGCCAGTCCACATGAAGCATAGGCCATATAGTAGCATTCAAGATGGCCCTTCTTCCTGGAATGAAGATGATATTAAAGCAGAAGAGTAGGTGCTTTCTGATCTCAAATAGCCAATTTGCATTTCTGACTAATCTCTCTGCTCATGAATAATATGGACTTTACCTAATTATGCCCCAATTATCTGGTCTCTTAAAATGCTAAATAATGTTCTCCCTTCAGAGAGTTGGAATCACATGTTTTGACTTTAGATGCAGCACAGTGAGAGCTGTTCATTTTATTTTGGAAACATCCTGCCTTCCCATCATGTCATCGTTCAGATAAGCATTTCATCTATTTTCCCAATAAGAAGTGGAAATCCACCTTGGATTCCTTACTCAAATTGTTCACGAGCTGTTCATAAGCAGTTCTTTCTCAATAGCACTCAGATTTGCCATAGGTATAGCTAAATTCAGCTAGCTTCTGTAACCTTGACTTATCTTAACTTTAACCTCACTTTTATAGGGAGAGGAGCTAACATTTATCAAGCAACAGCTATAAGCTAGGCAACTTTATAGTTCCAGTTGAATTCTCCTAGCAGCTCAGTGAAGTAATTTGCTCCACTTGAAACTGTGTCCCAGAGAGGTTAAATGCTTGCTGAGAACCACATGTGTAATAAATGGTAGAGTTATGACTCACACCCAGGTTTTTGCTATTTCCTCTACACCAAATTGCCTCTCACTACACCATGCTGCTTTCTGTACTGCCCCTCTACATGCTGTATGGACTGCAGCAGAGTCGCCTTCTCTGCCTGCAGCTTTTGACCATGCCATTCCATTCCTTAAAAATAGAACTTCCTGTATTTCATGATTATAAAAGTGATCTATGATTGCCAAGGAAATTTTGGGAAAATAAAAGTAGTTCTGGCTGATCTTTCTATGCATATATAATATATAAGTAATTAATTTTATACTGTATATGCTACATATAAAGTTCAGTATCCTGATACATTTTACTCAACACTGTGTTGTATTTCCCCATATTAGTAAAAAAAAAATCACCGTAAAAGTAATTTCAGTGTACTGTTTCATCCTGTGGACATACCGTAAATAATTTATCCCCCTGTTGTTGATCATTTAGGTTGTTTCCAATTTTTCACTATTATAAATAATGCTTAAGTAAAAGTCCTTCTACATAAATCTTTGTGCCCATCTCTGATTATTTCCTTAGGATAAATTCCTAGAAGTGGAATTACTGGGTCAAAGGGTATGAACACATTTAAGACTCTTGATGCATGTTGCCAAATTGCTTTCCAGAAAGGTTGTACCAATTTACACTCCCAGCAGCAATGTATGAGAGTGCCCGTCTCATCGCCCCCTCGTCAACATTGAGTATTATCATTCTTTTAATCTTCAAAAAATGGTATTGTTTTTTTATTTGCATTTACTTGATGACTAGTGAGACTGAACATTATTCTTGTGTTTATTAGCCATTTGTATTTGTTCTTCTGTGTACTGTCCTTTTTTTTTTTCCTCATTTTTCTATTGGGGTCTTAGTGTTTTTTTTTTTCTAATTAATTGAGATCTTTATATAGTAAGGATATTAATGTCCTATTAATTTTTAAGACTCTTTACTAAATATCCATGGATTACCTTCCTGATTTTCCTCATTACTTCCCTGTTTGCTCCTTTTCACCGTATGGTAGTAAATCTACCTACCTCCCCTTTATCTGTTGCTCTCATTCCCATCTCTAAACTTTTTTTTCCTCTCTTGGTTGGTCTTCTAAACTATATCTTCTTTATTAATCCTTCATAAATTAATGGGAATGAAGTTGAGATATCTGACATTTTACCCCCTAAATAAATTTTAGCTCTCAATTAAAACATTTTCACTATTTTTATTTTAAAACAATTTATCACTTGCTTAGTTAAATTTGTCTTTGTGATTGTTTGTCTTTACTGGTATAAGTGTCTAAAGATTAGTTACGTTATTTAATATACTTTTTTACTGTATACACAGTGCAGTTTATGGATAGATGCTTAAGTATTTTTGAAGGTGGAAGAATATTACAAAGTGGGGGTTTGAGCATGCATGTTAAAATGTTTATTTCTTAAGAACTCTGGTAATATAATTTTATTTTTCTCTCTTTTTCTTCCATCTCCTATCAATTAAAAAAAAGGAAGCAATAGAGGCCTTTAATATTCCTAATAGTAGCAAATTCATCTTCATGCTGAGTACCAGGGCTGGAGGTCTCGGAATTAACTTGGCAAGTGCTGATGTGGTTATACTGTATGACTCAGACTGGAATCCACAGGTGGATCTGCAAGCTATGGTTAGTTATCTTTAATGATAACAGAAATTTATCTTAGTTAAGAAAACTATTGCTATTTATACAGCATGAAGGTAATTTATGATGAAAGGGTAGTAGCAATCTTTGGGAGGTTTGGTAGATGTTAAAATAGATTTTTTTTGGAAAAAAAAAGTTGCTATGCTAATTGCAAAAACGAAATGAAAACAGATAGATGCCAAATCCAACTGTAGCATTTCTGTGTTGATTTTGGCTTTTATCATGAAACACAAATGTAATTTTTCCCCATTCCTAAATATTGAAGAGGGTACATTCATGTTTGAATGATAAGGGATTAAAAATTAGTCTCTAAGTATTATTCTGCTCAACAACTAAATATATTAAAATCCTTAGCACTAAAATTGGGAGAGATAGGATTTTAACTTCTGTAATAAAACAACTGGAGCAAGAAGGTGAAAATGTAACAAAGGAATATATTCCAGGAAAACATTTGCTACCTAGAGACACTATCAGAAACTATTCCACCCTAAAAAATTCAAAGAGCTTTTCTTACTTTTAATCATGGTATCATTTATTGAACTAGAGCTACAACTTCAGTCACTGTGACTCAAGTTGTAAGGTGAATTTAATTTCAGAAGTAAAAAGATACAGAATAGCTATGCATTCAAAATCCCCAGAATTATGGGGACAATTGACTGTCTTTGGAAACAAAATCATATGCCAATGAGGCAGAGCTTAGAAGTCCTCCCTTTTCTTTTGTAATAGAGAATTGAAAATACTTACATTAGGACATTTTAAAATCCACATGCTTTGGCATGCTGCTGCTGGTGCTAAGTTGCTTCAGTTGGACTCCGACTCTGTGACCCTGGACTGTAGCCCACCAGGCTCCTCTGTCCATGGGATACTCCAGGCAAGAATAGTGGAATGGCTTGCTATGCTCTCCTCTAGGGGATCTTCCCAACCTAGGGATCTAATCTGCCTCTCTTATGTCTGCTGCATTGGCAGGCAGGTTCTTTACCACTAGCACCAATTACTACTACTTTAGCGTGTTTGATCTGACTCGGTAGGAGTAAGTCCCGGTAAATTAGTGTTAGTGAACTGGAAAACCTGTTGACAACACTTCATTTCCTTAAAAGTGTTAGAGTATAGCTGATCTTTCACAATTTACTGATTTGAGTTTGAAATGTAAATGTGTGTAGGGGTATTGCATTCTCTTTCAGCGTGCTGTGTTGAAACTGTTACTGGTGCTGGTGTTTTTATATTTAGTACAGGGCTGTTTGAAACTTGTTTCTTTGCTTTTTTTTTTTTTTCTTTTGCTCAGCTACCCTTCTCCCTTCACATATTTGCTGAGAGCTTCTGGGGTTTTTAAAAATACTCCCCCTAGCTGTTTATCTGTTATCTGAACTTGCCACCTGTCACCTTTACCAACTGTAAACCACAGGACTAAATTCTAGACCATACAGTAAGGGTATTAATCTCCCATTAATGTTTATGACCCTTTACTGCAGATCGCTGAATTGCCTCAGTAAGCAGAAAGAACTGCTTGCTGATGAGAGAAAGCTGACTTTTGCCACCATAGCAACCCTTGTTAACTACTTTGCCCCTCACTTAAAAAACTCCTTGCTAGGGTGGAAGATATTTTTATTTAATGGCTTAAAGTTACTCAGTAACTCAGTCCAGAAGCTTTCAGCTCTTTTTAGACCTTATCAAGGGCTTTTGTCTTTTGTCCTTCTGGAAATTTCCATTAATAATACAGTAGAATATTTGTGGATTTATTTGTTCCCAGGGTTCTCTAGATAGTCTTAATATTTATTATCCTTCTTTCAAAAGTGGCCAGTCTAGAGAGATCAGGAACTAATTTTATTTTCAGAATTTTATAGCATAAGCTAGCTATACCATACATTTTATCCAGAATACCCAGTGTCTTATATTAGGATTTTTTCTACTAGGATCGGGCACATCGTATTGGTCAGAAGAAGCCAGTACGTGTGTTTCGTCTCATCACTGACAACACTGTTGAAGAAAGGATTGTTGAAAGAGCAGAGATAAAACTGAGACTGGATTCAATTGTCATACAACAAGGTATTTATATGTATAAACTTACTTAGATATTTCTTTGGAAAAACACATGCAGTTTTCTTCAAAAGAGATTACTTTTAATGATAGTTGACCAAAATCTGCAATCTTAGAGAAGAAAGTCAAATTTAAAAAAAATCCCCATTTTGAAACCTAGTGTTCAGTATATGGGGTAGGTAGTTTAACCTCACTAGCTTATAGTTGAATGTCAGTGGCATGTCTTTTGAAGAACTTGATATTATGTAGCAGATAAAGTTTGGCTTAAAAATTTTAAATATGTATTAGAGGGTGCCTTTTCATTCAGAGAAATTTGATCTGAGAAATGAAGTTTGAAGATGAAAAAATGTTTTTGTCCTCCTGTGTTTTAAGTGAATTTTATAAAAGGAAATTCATATTGAAAGAGAAGGTATGGTAGAAGAAAAACTTGCAGGGTTATTCATTTAAAAAACTACTTCAAAGTTCACTAATTTTCTGCTGTAAAGCTTTACTTATGGTTAAATGTGTGCTTAGTCACTCAGTCGTGTCCGACTCTTGTGACCCCATAGACTGTAGCCTGCCGGCTTCCTCTGTCCTTGGGATTCTCCAGGCAAGAATACTAGAGTGGGTTGCCATTTCCTTCTCCAGGAGATCTTTCCGACCCAGGAATTGAACCCAGGTCTCCTGCATTGCAGGCAGACTCATGGTTAAATGTAGTAGTGTCTGATTAGAACTATTATGCTATGCTTTCTCTGAAATATAATTGAATATATACAATTTTTATTTTTATTATTAGGAAGACTCATTGACCAACAGTCTAACAAGATGGCAAAAGAGGAAATGTTGCAAATGATACGTCATGGAGCCACCCATGTTTTTGCTTCTAAAGAAAGTGAGCTGACAGATGAAGACATTACAACTCTTCTGGAAAGAGGGGAAAAGAAGGTAGGTTAAAATGGCTTTTTTTCCTGATCAATTGCTTTAAAATCAACATACTTCAGCATAATTATTGTATTGCATTGTTTCAAATAACACATGTTCTCTGTAAGAATTTGTAGATTTATATCTAGGGATAATTTAGTATTTTTTATTTTTTCAGTTTAATTTTTGGTGAGAAAGACTAAGGGCCAGAGTTTACAATCAAGTGACCTTATACCTCATACTTATAATATTGGTATTTACTGTACTTAAAAGCCAAGTAAATTTTTTGTTTAATCACTTGTATCAGGACTGCTTTTTACGACCTTTCTTTTTGCATGGGATTAGAAATAATCTTGGAGAAGGAAATGGCAACCCACTCCAGTATTGTTGCCTAGAGAATTCCATGGACAGAGGAGCCTGGTGGGCTGCTGTCCATAGGGTCGCAGAGTCGGATACGACTGAAACAGCCCACCAGGCTCCTCTGTCCACGGAATTCTCTAGGCAAGAATACTGGAGTGGGTCGCCATGTCCTTCTCCATTCTTTTCCTGACTTATTTCATTTAGCATGATAGCCTCAAGGTCCATCCATCCTGTCTCAAATGGCAGGATTTCCTTCTCTTTAATGGCTGAATAATATTCCGTTGTATCCATATACACCACATTTTCTTTATCCATTCATCCATTGATGGACACTTAGGTTGTATTCCTGTCTTGGCTATTGTAAATAGTGCTGCAACAAACATGGGGGTGAAGGTATCTTTTTGAATTAATGAGTTCATTTCCTTCAAATAAATACCCTGAAGTGGAATTTAGAATTGCTGGATCATATGGTAGCTCTATTTTTAATTTTTAGAGCAACCTTCATACTGTTTTCCATGGTGGCTGTACCTTACCAGTAGTGCACAAGGGTTCCTCTTTTTTCACATCCTCACCAACACTTGCTATTTCTTGTCTTTTTGATAATAGCCATTCTAACAGGTGTGAGATGCTATCTCACTGTGGCTTTGACTTGCATTTCCCTGACAATTAGTGATATTGAGCATCTTTTCAGGTATTTGAGGTTATATGTTGGATTTTGAGCAATCTTGTATTACTGTGTTTCCTATTAGTGTACAGATGTGTTATTTAGTCCAAGATTGCCTTTGTTTTAGCATTACCATGTGTCCCATTAAAATTATGCAGCAGAAATTATAATAGGGCTACATTTTTAATGATGAAAGATTTTAGAGAAAGCCTTAGTGAGAGCACTTAAGAAGAACCGTTGAAATATTTAAAATACTTGGGCTAAATTAAATTTATATTCAAGTTTGATGTTAGCATTGCATTATTACCTTATAAATGAACAGATTGTATATTTCATATCAATAATTGCTTTTAAAAGACAGAGAATTCACAGATTTTTATAAGTAATTCAGTGATAATTTTCTAATTTCAATGCATTCAATTTTAGACCGCAGAGATGAATGAACGCTTGCAGAAAATGGGAGAGTCTTCTCTGAGAAATTTTAGAATGGACATTGAACAAAGTTTGTACAAGTTTGAAGGAGAAGATTATAGAGAAAAACAGAAGGTAACATTTTACTGTCAACCATTAGATTCTCAGATTAGCATTTCTTCCTATAGCAATTAAATATTTAACAAAACATGGGCATTTACCTGTTACAGTACTCTACTATAGAGTGGAAGTGATGTAGGTCAAAATCATCTTATCCACAGGATATCTTTAATATATTTTGCTGGTTGTTTATTGTTATTATTATTACCACTATCATCATCATCATTTTTGTTGTTGCTGCTATTACTCTACCACTACTTTGGTTTTTGAGAAGTAGTATAGGATTCTGGTTGAGTTGCTGGATTCTGAAGCTAAAATCATAACTCTGTTACTAATTATGTGACTTTAAAATCTTTTTTAGTTAAAGTATAGTTGATTTCCAATGTTGTGTTAGTTTTAGGTATACAGCAAAGCAATTCAGTTACATGTACACATATATTTTTTTTCAGATTCCTTTCCCTTATAGGTCATTACAAAATATTGAGTATAGTTCCCTGTGCCGTACAGTAGGCCCTTGTTGGTTATCTATTTTATATATAGAAGTGTGTATATGTGAATCCCAAACTCCTGATTTATCCCTCCTCCCGTTTCCCCTTGGTAACCATAATCAAGTGACTTTAGATAATCAGTGTTTTCACCAATCAAATGGAAGTTGTCATAATTACATTTTAGAGCAATTAGAACAAAATGTGCAGTATTTAGTAATAATTACATTTTAGTAATAATATTACTGTTGACATATACGTTAAATGCTGGAAGGACTTTGTTACAGGTGGTCTCATAAAATAATGCCTTGTAATATACTTCATGGGCCACAAAGTTCCCTTGAAAAAAATGGAAATTTTGTTTATTTTCTCTGTTTAAATTGAAATTATGGCTGTAATTTTTGAAACTTTTAATTTTGAAATGGCTTTAGACTTTATTGCAAAAAAATAGTACGGAGTTCACATATATCCTTTACTCAGCTTTCACTGTAATGTTAACAATTTACCTAATCATATTACAGTGATCAAGTGTAGAAAGTTAACCTTTTTCCCCAGTACCCTAGTATCCTTTCCCTGTTCCAGGGTTTACAATCCAGGATCCCACTTTTCAGTTTCTAAAAGCAGTTTTATTTTTAAGAGCAGTTTTAGGTTCATAGCAAAAAGCAGTAGTAAATACAAAGAGTTCCCATATTCTATCTGCGCCACCCCCCAACAGCTTCCCACACTATCAACATCTCATATCTGTTGAACCTACATTGACATATCATTATCATACAAAGGCCATCATTTACATTAGGGTTCACTTTTGGAATTGTACAGTCTGTGGGTTTCAATAAATTTATAAATGATTGATATCCACCATTATAATATCATCCAGGATAGTTTCATTGCCCTAAAACTCCTCCGTGTGCTGCCTAGTAATCCCACCCTCCTCTCAGCCCCTGACAACAATTGATCTTTGTACTATTGCCATAGTTTTTCCCTTTCCAGAATATTATATTGTTGGAATCATACAGTATGTAGCCTTTCCTGCTTGGCTTCTTTTACTTAGTAATATGCATTTAAAGTTGCTTTGTATCTTTTCATGACTTGATGGCTCATTTCTTTGTAGTGCTAAGATCCATTTCTGATGTACTACAGTTTATGCATTTATCTACTGAAGGACATCTTGATTGCTTCCAAGTTTTGGTATTATGAATAAAAGCTGCCATAAACATTCATGTGCAGGTTTTTGTGGGGATATAGATTTTCAACTCTTTTGGGTAAATCCCAAGGAGCACGATTATTGGATTGCATTGTGGTGGTGGTCTAGTTGCTAAGTCAAATCTGACTCTTGCGACCCCATGGACTGTAGCCCACCAGGCTTTTCTGCGCATGGGATTTCCCAGGCAAGAATACTGGAGCGGGTTGCCATTTCCTTTTCCAGGGGATCTTCTTGACCCAGGGATAGAACTCAGGTCTCCTGCATTGCAGGTAGTTTCTTTACCAACTGAGCCACCAGGGAAGCCCCGATTGTATGGTAAGAATGTTTAATTTTGTAAGAAACTGACAACCTGTCTTCCAAAATGGCCATACTGTTTACATTCTCATGGGCCGTGAATGGGGCTTCCCCGGTGGCACAGTGGTAAAGAATCTGCCTGCCAGTGCAGGAGATGTGGGTTCGATACCTGGGACACGACTGAGCAAGCATGCAGTGTAGTAGTATGTCTTTGTTTTAATTTGTATTTCACTGATGGATGATGTGGAGCATATTTTCACTTGCTTATTTGCCATCTGTATATTTCATTAGGGAGGTGTCTATTCAGATCTTTTGCCCATTTAAAAATCCGATCAATTGTTTTCTTATTATTGAGTGAGTTTTAAGAGTTCTTTGTATATTTTGGATAACAGTCTTTTATCAGCTGTCTTTTTTTTTTTTTTAAATAAGACGATTTATTTCTTCTCAGAGTTTACATGAAACATTGGTTTCTCTCAGTCTGTGGTTTGTCTTCTCATTGTCTTCACATTGCATTTCATTGCTGCGTCTCCTTGGTCTCTTCTAATCTGTGATAGTTCTCAGTCTTTCTTTGTTTTTCATGAGATTGACACTTTTGAACAGTATTTTTCTGCTGTCTTGTAGTTTGTCTTTCACTTTGGGTTTTTTTTTTTTCATGATTTGATTGAGATTATGCATTTTTGGCAAGAATGCCTTGGAAGGGATGTTACGTCTTTCTCAGTACTTCATACCAGGGAACATGATGTCACTATGTTGTGTTACTGGGAACTTTAATCTTAGTCACTTTGTTGAGGTGGCGCCTGCTGGATTTTTCCACTGTAGAGTTACCGAATTTCTCTTTGTAATTGATAGATATCTTGGTGGGGGGAGCTACTCCTCAAACTTTTACACACTGATTTTGGCATCTCTTGGTGGAGTTTGCTTACAATAGTTATTGTGGTGTTCACCTAACGGTAATTTTGTATTTCCTTTATTCCATCTATATTTATTAATTGGGATTTTTCTGTAAGGAAAAGTCCCTTCTCCCCGTTTATTTATATACTCATTTATTTATATCAGCATGGACTTAAGAATATTTATTTTTTTAGTTATAATACAATTCTGTCATTTTTATTTTGTTGCTGAAATTGCTCTATAAAGCTGCTATATTTTTAAACTGACAGAATGAATTTTTTATAATAAAAACTTATTCTTAGATATTGATTTTATTGAAAAATGAGAGGTGAGTCATTTTAATTTGCATTGCAACTAATATGGTAATAGCGCTTTGTTGCTACCATTATTCCTGGTTAGTTTTTAGTATCTTGACCAAAATCTATCTAGTTATTCCATCTCTAACCTTAATTGAGACCATTTATGGTTTACTCTGATGAGATGGAGGTGATAGCCTGCATGCACAGTGTAGCAACTGCCTTCCTAATATGCTTTTTAGATCTCATTATGTGACTTTTTAAAAATTAATTTTGCAGTTATTCCTGTGGGCTTATTGGTTTTAAGAGTGTTTTTTGAAGTAGAAAATATTAAACAGTGAAGAGTCTAACCATCACTGGTGCATCTTATCTACATTCTTAGGGGAAAATTAGGCTTAATAAAATATTTGTCATTTCTAATATAACATATTTTCCTGTGCTTCTGAGAAAATAATGATGTGCAGATACAAAAAATTTTAATAACAATTATGATGACATACTTTTATAATTGAATGATTAAATCAGAATTTTTCTGAATATTCTGAGTTGAGATTATAATGTGTTTTGTTATTTTTTAGATAGGTTCTTAAAATAGGTTCATACCATCCTTTGAAAAGAATTGAAAACCTGCAAAAATGTTGTTCATACATATCATGGAAATTGCACAGTAAGGGAGATTTTCATATAAGATTTGTTGAACTAGTTGCATTAGTTCATAACCATACTTGATGAATTAAGTCACAGTGGCTGACATTGATTCTGAATAAATTGACCTAAATAAGTTTGTATTAATGTACTCTTATCTAAAACTAATTTAGCATATTTGTTTTGTTTTTGAAAGTACAGGCATTGCCCTTTAATACTTGTTTCAAATTTGAATACCTAAACCTTCACACAAGTATAGGTTAAATGGCCAGATACATTACTTTTAGAAAGTCATTATTATTGATTTATTTTAACCCCAATTGAGACAAATAAAATATTGGTTATTGAAAAATGTCTTTTCCATTACTGTCATCTCACATTAGCCCATCTGAGGGGAAAAACAAAACACAGCTCATTTCACTGTTGTGAGTATTTCTCATTTTACATAAACTCACATTATACTATCCATCTCTTACGAACTTACAGAGTTAAAAGAGACAGTTAGTCTAACAAAGAAGTGTTTTTTTCTGTCTCACAGACGTTTCCATATGTGGATACTGCCATTTTATTTGACTTTAGCCTTTACTTCTTTAGACACTGAGAATTTGTAGATTTCTAACCATTCTAGTCATCTTAGTTTATTATCCACTCTTAAAATGTACCTTAAAATGTATTATCTTTTATTTTAAAATTATTATTTTTAAGCTAATTTTTAAGCTAACTAAAAAAATTATTTTTAAGGTAATAAATATATTAGCTTAAAAAATACTTAAAATGTATTATCCACTCTTAAAGCTCAGCCTGTAGATGTGGTCAAATAGAGTGGGACCATTAATTGTAGATTAGTGGCCAGTTTTATGTAAAGGCACTAGGCTAGTTACTGTGAAATCAAGAAAAATATCTGAGCTAGAAAACCATACCTCAGACTCCAGAACTTCATTTTGTCACATTTGTATATTAACTTTTAAATAACTTTTTCTAGCTGATATCAGGATTAAGTTTTGTAATGCTACCAAATCATTGTCTACCAAATCACCCCACTTTGGATGTTTAATAATAGCTTACATTTAGCTCTTGACAGTCTACCTAATGCTTTCAGATATATGGTCACATGTAATCCTCAGGTAGGTATTATTATTATTCCCATTTTACAGATGGAAAAAATAATTTCTTCAAAGTTATGCAGTTGATAAAGTGGCAGAACCTGTTTCAAATTCAAGTCTTTCTGATTCCACTGGCTTGTCCCACAACTACCTTACCAAGAGGTCTCATTTTAAAATTTCTCTTGATTTGAAGGGATATATGGCTGTCATGTTGATATTCAGTATGTTATGCTTTTCAACTGTTTTCTAATTCATACACTTAACAGAGTTACCAGAACCAATGTTAGTCTTCCTCCAGTATTAAGTCACTATTTATTTTGACATAAAATATTAACCAGATTGTACAAATTCTTCTCAATTACTAATAAGGAAGAGCTAAGCTTAAAACATACTTTAAAAAAAAACAAAAACCAAAACCATCTTTGCACCTAAACTTGCTATATAGAATGAGGTTTTGGAATTTGTGATGTATAGCTGTGACTTAAAAACACTTTTTGTTTTGAATATAGTTGATTTACAATATCGTGTTAGTTTCAAGTGTACAGCATAATTTAGTTATTTTTTCAGATTCTTTTGGGGTGCATGTGTCTCTTCCAGTGAGAGTTTTACAAAGCAAGTTTTGATTCTTCCTAATGCTTTGGTTTTCTCACACTTCTATAGCCTTGATGTACTGGATATTTATAAAACAATTTGGAGTAATTAAACTCTGCATTCTTGTTTTTGTGTACAGCTTGGAATGGTGGAATGGATTGAACCTCCCAAACGAGAACGCAAAGCAAACTATGCTGTGGATGCCTACTTCAGAGAGGCTTTACGTGTTAGTGAGCCGAAGGTTCCAAAGGTAAAGCAGTATGAGGCCAGGTTTCATGTCCTATAGCAGAATTCTCTTGTAGCATGGTCTCTGATTCAGATTTACTTATATTAGTGCTAAATCTTAGTCTCTAAAATATAACAATACAGAAAAGTACTTGATATGCCCTAGCCTTATGAATGGATTCCATTGCATTTATTTTTCTATATATATAAGAAATAATAAAAGATAAGTTCACTTCATGAACTGAAAACAAATAATGTGTGTAATGCATTTTTTCCCCCACAGGCTCCACGACCTCCAAAACAGCCAAATGTTCAGGATTTTCAATTTTTCCCACCACGTTTATTTGAGCTCCTTGAAAAGGAAATTCTTTATTATAGGAAGACAATAGGCTATAAGGTAATTTTTCAGTTTTTTAGATTAGCATAATATAATCTTTTAAGCTAATGTAATGTATTAAGCTAGACTAGAAAGTGTTCCATTTTAATGTGAGAGAACCTAAGAGTAAATAAAAATAGTGGTGTTTTTAAAACCAAAGAGAAGGTTTTTACTAGAAGTAAAGTATCAAACTACCCAGTCACCAGTGATATCATCACTAAATGAGATTAATGGAGAATTATCTAATATTTTAAAAATATTAAAAAATATTAAAAATTCATTTTATTTTAATAATGCTAGTGTTCAAGTGCTCAAAGAATATGTAGAATAAGTAATAGGTATATATTTAGATATAAGTGAATGTATGGTAGATGATAAGAAATCTTTGATTATTTTCCTCAAAATGACCAAGAAATAGTATTTTCGTGTTGATTGCTCATAGACTGATAGAAGCCCGGTTCGTGGTTAGTAGATTATGTTCACTTAGGTGTTAAAATAATGATAAATATGATAATGAATTGTGGAATTTTAAAATGATCTTTTAGAATTCAAATTTCATATTTATATAGGTAGATAGGAACCTATTTACAGTGAGTGAAATTTAAAGTTTGTGATACTAAAGCTATCACACTGAGAGATTAAGCATTCCAGGCTATTTCTTTATGTTGAAATTGGCTTCCTAGTAAATGGAAAGAGATGACCAAAGGTATAATAACCAATAGAATGAACAAAATGATGCAGATATTAACACTAATATAATTTTATGAAGATTTTTGTTTTATGAATTGGAAGCTGTGTTTTAAAATGTATTGTGAATCTTTATCATAAATGGAGCTATGGAACTACTAATCATTTTGATTAGTAGCTGTCATGTGCCTAGAAGACCTCCATATATATATATAAGATATTTATAAGTTAGTTCATTTTTTGGAACTGAATGACTCTCTGGAATGTTTCTACTATTTGTTCAGAGTTAGAGCACTATCTTTTGAAATAGAACAAAAAAGTTTTGCTTGCTGTTTGTGTATCAAAGTTTAGATATATTTAAATAGGGATAAGAAACTTAAGGTGAATCTAAGTGGAAATGGAAAAATCTAAATAGGAACAAGAAAGTTAGGGTGAATATAAATGAAAACGTTTATAAATAAAGTGGTTAGTTATAATCTGGTTAGGGAAATGTGATTAAATTTGAATGTATTTAACCAACAGGACTGGATAAAATCCTTTTTAGGAAGTTGTAGAAGAGTAAAGTACTCGCGGTTGAACATCAGATCAGGTATAAAACCAGCTTCAAAGAAAGGAAAACAGTGATACGTTTGAAGAAGCAGACAAATTATAGGTTCAAAATGTAAAATAAAAATAGTAAAATTAATAAAGTAGTGAATAATATTTCATGAGGTAAGCATAATATACATGACCCCACTAGGGATTATTAAACATTTTAGATGATTATTTTCTGTTACTTTTATTGACTGTTATTAGTAAGACTTGAGAGGAGAATCAAATTGAAATGTTAGACCTCAGTTAGTAATCAGCCAAATATCTGTGTAGAACATCTTATAATTGAATAATACTTTACCACTTCATTTGATTTCTAAGAAATGCTATGAGATAGGTATTGTTATCACCTCTATATAATAGGTGAGGAAACAAGTTCGGAGAGGTTTAATGACTTCTTCAAGGTCAGGTGGCTGACAGAGTTGCCAAACGTGCTGGTCTCAAACACAGGTTCTAAGCATTCAAATGCTATGCTCTTACCACTCAGACATTCGGGGCTATTTCTGCATGTGACATAACTCTGCTTCTTTCTGCAGCCCTAAATAAGGACTGTGTTTGCAGTGGTTTGACATGTTGTTTGGGAGGTGAGCCAAGTGGTAGTCAAGTAGCAGCAATAAAAAAATCACCTCTGTTAATATAGTTGTTTATACTCCTTCTTTGGAGATACTGAAATTCTGTTCCCTGTGATAATATAGTGCCCACCACATTCTCACCACAGCTCTGGTTTTAATGTAAACAGTGCCTGTCATTACAGGCAATTCTGGTTAGGGGTTGGGGGTCTTACATGAACAGTTGGGCAGTGGCCAGCTGGAAGGAGATGGAGGAGAGAGGAAACTTTAGAAGAGAGAGGAATGAAAGTACAACTTTTAAAGGGTGACAGGGAGGAAGATGCGAGAAGAGAGGAAAAGGATGAGTGATGAGAGGGAAGATGGCATGGAATCCATGCTATGGCACCTTCCTGTGATCTGTTCTTCATCTCCTGGAGAGAAGTGACAAGACAGGGAGTGTGAGTGAAAGGAGGGCTGTTTTTCATTTAAGACATATTCATTGAGTGCTCCCCTGTGCCAGATTCTATGCCAGGCTCTGAGGATAAACTGGTGAATAAGACAAGGGGGTTCCTCACACATGGTACTTATATTTTAATGGGAGACACAGACATTACGCTGAAAGCACAGAGTAGTGACTTTATTTGGTTTCAGTGCTTATAAAGGGTGCTACGAAGGAGCATAACGTGGGTATCTAATGTGGACTGGGAGGTCAGAGAGGTGGTCTCTAAGGATCAGCACTTAAGCTGAGATCAGAGAGAGGCATAGGAATTAGCCAAGTGAAGTGTGGAAGAGAAGCACTAGGTTGGGGAGCCACAGGTACAGAGGTGTTGTAGGAAGGAAGAGTGCCCCTTTAGAAACTGAAAGAAGGCCAGTGTTGCTGGGGAGTGGTGAGGAGGAGAATGACTGATGAGTGGATTGAGTTGGATCATGTGGAGCATTGAACATTAATTATAGGTCATTTAATTCGGTGGAACTTTAGAGCAAAAGAAAGCCTTTTAAGGCAGAGGGGTAGGTGGGTGATGGAATAATCACAGCAGATGCTTATTTAGTCTTTATTTGTGTTGCTTACTCTCCTCAGTTGTTTAAAATGATTAGCTCATCCTTCTCAGAAGAGCCCTGGAAGTACATACCTATTTCACAGATGGGGAAACTGAGGCATAGAGAGGTTGAGTAATTTGCCCTGAGTAATTTGCTCAAGGTCAAACCACTTATAAGAGGTAGAGTATGATCAGCTTTACATTTTTAAAAACCACTCTGGCTGCAACACAGAGAATGGTGAGTTTCTCCAGGGAAACCAGCCAGGAAGCTGCCACAATGTGAAGATGAAAAGATGGAGGTGGCTGGGAGTGTGGTGGTGGGTGGAGGTGGAAGGAGAATGATCCCTTGGCATTCCACTCCTAGTCCCAAACTCTTCTCAGCCCCATCCCGGATTACCTTTGTGTTGTCTTAAGACTTCCCTTGGTCCTCCATATGCATACTTAGCTGAGGATTTACAAGACAAAGAAGAAAATATTCTGGATGTTGGTTCTTTCTGAACCTTGTCTCTTCCATTCTTTACCAGGGGCTACAGACCTGAGCTAAGGTGGGTGCTTTAATTGGGTGGATCTTGTGTTTGAGTACAGTTGTCCCTCAGTATCTGCGGGGCATCGGTTCCAGAAGCCCCCACAGGTACCACAATCCGTGGATGCTCAAGTCTCTTATATAAAATGGTGTAGGATTTGCATGTAAGCTATGCAAATGTGACCATATATTTTACATCATGTCTGTATTACTTACAATACCTAATCCAATGTAATTGCTATGTAAATAGGTATAAATACAATGTGAATGCTATGTAAATAGTTACCTGCATGCAGCCAAAGCCAATTCACATTTTGCTCTTTGGAACTTTCTGGAATCTTTTTTCCCGAATATTTTTTGATCTGAGGTTGCTTGAATCCACGGATGCAGAACCCACAGATACAGAGGGCCGACTGTATGGACAGATGAGCATGGCATGTTAATCATCTGCAAAAGCTTCCTGTTAAGGACGATGTGGTATTGATAAGTGTTGGGCATATCTTCTCAAGGACATATAGCATTGATGTTTTTTTCCCCTACTAAACCTCCAGAAAACTCAACCCGAGCCACAAAAGTGAATGGAACAATAGTTTGTTCTCAGATAAACGGGACCATTGTAGTGGAGTTTCCTGATATTCTGTACATAGTTAAGCTCTCAAAAAGGGACTCCTCTCTCCTAAATGATTGTTAGCCCAGGGATTAGAGGTTCTGTGTGAAGCTGGGGGCACTGTGGTGCATGGTTCCATTTTGCCCATTTTGAGTCCCCACAGTCATGTTCTGTAGTGACTTGGGGTGGAGCTAGTGAGGGACTCAGTAGATTTGAAGCAGTTGATAAATTGCATTTTTCTCCAGGGCCTGCTTATTTGCATTTTTATTTCCTATTGTGTTTTATCCGCTCCATACTCAGCATGACAAAGTCACAGTAGTATTGTTGATAATAAGATCTGGAATTGAAGAGTTTTGTTTTATTTGAAGCTGAGAGAAGTAGTTGTTTTACTCTCACCGCTTGGCTGAGAGCTGTGTATTATGTGCCCGTTTTCCGTGCTGTCTAAGTTTTGACCTTGTTGCAAGTTAGACATACTCCGAAGCTTCATTGCTCTTGTGACTTAAAGGAGTTACCCTAATACTTTTAATTACTTCTTCACTGAAATTTTTCTGTCGGAAGAAGGTGACTGAATTGAAATTTCAATTGCAGAATTTTAAAAATCCAGAGTATCCAGAAGTCCCATGGAGTCTAAAGACCTGCAGAAAGAGTTTTGCCGTAGTAGAAGCTGAAGAAGGCTGTAGAACATTCTAACATATATCTTCAGTAAAAAATTCTTTAGAAGTGGATATAAACATTTGACAAATGCAGGAAGTTCTGTGATCTTTGTGAGTTTTGGTAATGTGTCATTGTGGGCCACCTGTTTTGCTGTGGTAGAACTAAAATACGTGAGTTGATTTCAGGTTACTACTTTCCTTTTGTGTGTTGCCACATTTAATTCTGTACTCCATATTTCTATGAAGTGCTTGCTGAAACTCCTAAGAAACATGACCCTCCAAAAAGTTCTTCACTTTTCCGTGGAACATAGCTCTTAATCACAAATTCCTTACATTCTGACTAGAAATCTAAATAATAATTGAGCTGTTTTCTTGAAAGATAACTTCTTGTATGTTAAGAACTTCTTGTATGCTGGAGACCATCAGTGAGATATATACAATGTGAGTACTTGAGATACTGTCTAGGTATCTGTTTAGTCTTTTGGCCTATAATTTGTCTATTTAATTCTTTCATAGCACTTTGAGATCGAGGGAAGCTTAATGCTCATAAAACCTCATGAGGTGAAAAATGAATACCTTTTAAAAATAATAAATACTAAGAAGTAGATTATTTGTAGGAGATACAGGAACCTAGGAATTTTGAGTCATTTCTAATTAAAAAATTCTAGCAGCTATTTTTGAGTAATTTTTAGAATTAAAATAGTAAATGTAAAATTAAATGTCATTCTCAAGTTTTGCTATATTAAAAATATGAGCAGTGGATTCTAAAATCTAATGGGTATAATGTAATATTCTGATTTTGCCTTTATTAAAATTCAAGGGATGAATTTTTAGTATTGGGGAATATCTACATAGGAATAAGCAGGTTATTTTGTATGCATATATTATCCATTTTCTATCATAAAAATGAGGTATTTGTGAAATTTTTTGTTTAAGTAAGGGTTTTTGGGTATGCCAAGTTTGAAGCTATTTGGTAGAGCAATATCTTAAGATTAAATAGGTTTTCCGCAATTAAAATTAAAATTTGAGGCCAAAGTAACTTCACCAGCAATTTAAGGGGTCTGTTAAACTTTTAAAGCTGTGTCTGTAATTTTTTCAACATTTTATTATGAAAAAATTTCAAATATAGAAAAATGTTGAAATGATAATACAGTGAACACCACATATATTCTCCAATTTATGTCTTACTGTATTTGCTTTATCACCTATTTAACCATTTCTCCAGCTTTCTATCAAATGAATATCCTTATTTTTTATGCATTTCTAAGTTGCAGATATAAAGTACTTCAATATGCATATCATTAGTCAGAATTCAATATTTATTTGATTTTTAAGGTAAAATTTATATGCATTGAAATATATAAATCTTCTGTATCATTTGATGAATTTTGACAAATGTTATGCCCAGGTAACTGAAGTCCCTACAAAAATATAGAACATTACTGTCCCCTAGAAAGTGCATCTTTCCAGTCAACTCCCAAACCCACTCCCCAGACAAACTCGCTGTTCTGATATTATTTCCCTCTGCAGATCAGGTTTTTTGTTCTAGAGTTTCACAGAAATGGAATCGTATAATATTTGTAAGGCTTCTTTCACTTGGCATAATGTTTTTGAGATTCATACATGTTGTCTCATTATCAATGGTTCATTCCTTTTTATTGCCGAGTACTATTCCATTGTAAGGAAATAGCAGTTTGCTTATCTAGTCTTTTGTTGTCAGACATCTGGACTGTTTTCTGGATTTTGGCTTTTGTAAGTAAAGCTGTTGTAAGCATGCTCCTAAAAGTCTTTGTAATAGTTCAGAGTGAAATTGCTGGTGTGCCGGTAATCTAACAGTGGAATTTAGCTATTGAAAAAAGTTATGTTAAACCATGCATATCACTGAACTACACTTCATTTTTAATTTACAGCTTCCTTTTCATTTCCACTTGCTATCATCCTAGGCCAGGTGATCATACCTCATTTCTAGATTAGTTTAGCTGGTTCTCTTGCCTCTAGTTGCTTCCCTACTTAAGTCCATCCAGCACAAGGTTTACAGGTGATATAACACTACTCCCTTGTAATCTCCAGTGGCTTGCTGTTGCCTACTGTGTGGTTTGAGAAGGCCTTCTAATTCTGTCTCCACCTGGCCTTGTTTCTTATCGCTTCTCAACATAAACTCCATATATGCTCCTTCTGGTTTTTACCTTCACTGTTTTTGCTTTACTGCTCCAGCCTAGAATATCCTTTCTCTCTTTTCCATCCCCCCAGATCTTTAGAATTCTTAGAGTACAGCTCAGAGTTCCACAACTAGGTTGTGAGCTCCTTGTAGGCAAGAACCATGTTGGCTACTTTTTATATTCCAGTGAACACCTGTCATAGTGCTATGGATAAAATAGATATTTAGTCAGTACTTACTAATTTGATTGTCTCATACTGATGATTACAAATGAATCTGTTTTTTCAGTATTTCTTTAAAAAATTTTCTTTTGACCACACCATGCATGTGGGATCTTGGTTCCCTGACCAGGGATCAAACTTGTGCCCTCTGCATTGGACGTACAGAGTCTTAACCACTGGACCATCAGGGAAGTCCTTCAGTATTTCTTTTTAATGCCCAGTTAGTAGGTTTCATATTTAAACAACTACTGGATGCAATAGTTTTTTAAAACATTTAAGTTACAACCCTGTGGTTGAAATGCTATGAAATATGTATAATGATTAGAGAGATATACCCTAATATGCATTTAAAATTATATCACAGTAAAACCGTGAGTATCTGATACCCCTGAAGGATGAGTCATGTATGTTAGGTGTGCATTCCAAACAGTGGAAGGCTTCCCATCAATCCTGTTCTTGCCATATTTAATGAAATGCTATAAAGAATGTACTATCTATGTTATATACCTGCCCTCCTAAATCAATGTGCTGCATTGTCACTGCAGATGCACTTAAAAATGATGTGAGGCTTTGCGCTGAGTAACTTAGTTTATCACTCCATACAGTGAATGCTGCTCCATACTGCTGAACTATACGGGTTGTCTGTGTTCATGGGGCCACACTGAGGCCCCTGGGGCTACAGTTTTGACATACAGATGACTGGCTGACTGCTTGCTTCCTTGTAGAGCTGAGCTTCTGTCCTCAGTCTTTTGAACTTGAGCTCTCTTCTTCTCAGTTGTCAGTGTATTGCAGTTCTCTATACTATGCAGAGATGTATAGTATACACTACACTTTCTGTTGGTCACGGCTGCTCTAGTCTTTTTCCCTTGACTGCAGGTCCCATCGCAGCTGTTTGTGTGCTTTGCTTATCCCTTCCCTCTTATATATATATAGTCTCTTTCTTTCTCTCTCTCTCTCTCTTTTTTTTTTGCTTCTTCTTTATTCTGTCAGTTCTTTCAGTCTTTGCATTTTATGTGAAGATGGTCTCTCTTTCCATACCCTGGCAGGCAGTAAAAGCACTCTTTTCTTTTTGCACGCTGAACTGATCAGAGCATTGGATGCAATCTTCAGGTGCCTTGCCACTTCTATACCCTGGTCTATATTGCCAGGTGAATATGGACTCTTTCCGTACTACCAAACTTTTTGTTTCTGGGCTTGAGGTTTTATTGTATAATGTTGGTGCCGGGGATAATGATATTATTACCATGTATTAACGATATCATAGGGATTTTTTTCGTTCCACAGTATGATTAAATCTAGAATATAATGTGGCATTTAGCAATGGGTTTTTAACTATACAATACCACATGGCACATTTAAGAACAATTTTTACTTTGGTAATATCATGGTAGTAGAAATGTGGAGAGAATCATGTGTCATGGTATGATAATTTACTGTTGAAATAACTCTACATATTGATACAAGTATGTATACCCTTAATTAATTTCTCTCAACAGTTTACTCATAACACATCTCTCGATCTTTAGGTCCCAAGGAATCCTGATATCCCAAATCCAGCTGTTGCTCAAAGAGAGGAACAAAAAAAGATTGATGGAGCTGAACCTCTTACACCAGAAGAGACTGAAGAAAAAGAAAAACTTCTCACACAAGTAAAATATTTTAAGTGATTGAAATACTTCTAGTCAACCAGTAGAAGAAAAGAAAATATAGATCACACTTATTTTTTATTGTATGGGCCTGGTACCCTGATCAGACACACCAGCAAAGCACAGGGCCATAGTGTAGACATACATTTAGATGAACGATCCCTAGTTTTTAATCCCTTATATAAAACAGTACTGGAAATACTAAAAGACACATAAATGAAAGATATGTGTCAATTATTAGAAATAAGACATGCATTTTATCAATTATGCTAAAGTCACTTAACCCGCATATGAATCCTGATAGACAATAATTACTAGCATATCTTAAAAGATTTATTTTATTGATTATGAGCTCTCCTCTGAAATTATACTCTACCAATCTTTTATTTATGGAATGACTTCATAATTCTCAAAATGCCTCATATCTTTTCTTGAAAAGAATTTTAATACAGTGGTGAGAAATTTCTGAAACTTTTAAAGATACTCATTGTATAGTTAAAAGTTAATAGTTATTAAATATTTAAATAATATTTATATTTACTAATAATTAAATATAAACATTTTCATTTGAACAATATATTAATGCTTTCTGGTCATTGTTGCTTTAATGAGTTTTATGAGTGACATACTTCTAAAATAATCTGTAGAAGATAAAAAGAATTACAGTGCAAAAGGTACTTGCAAAATAATAAATAAAAATGTGTTCTACCTTAGTATAGAAAATAGCCAGCAAGATTTATTATTCAACAAATTTTTTTGAGCAATATGCAAAGCACAGTGCTAAGAATTTTCCATATTAATTATTGAAAGTTCATTTTTATATTTATATCTTATTAATTATATAGGTCTTTTCTTTGTTATAACATGTGATTTTATTGAATGAATTTTTACAAATTACATTCATAAGTTTCTGAGCCAAATGCCTGGAAGTCATAAAGTTCAGTTGGAAAATGTAATTGCAACTGGCTAAATATTAGGACTTTAGTACCGTTCAGTTCAGTTGCTCAGTCATGTCCGACTCTTTGTGACCCCATGAACCGCAGCACGCCAGGCTTCCTTTTCCATCACCAACTCCTGGAGTTTACTCAAACTCATGTCCATCAAGTCAGTGGTGCCATCCAGCCATCTCATCCTCTGTCGTCCCCCTCTCCTGCCCCCAATCCCTCCCAGCATCAGAGTCTTTTCCAATGAGTCAACTCTTTGCATGAGATGGCCAAAGTATTGAAGTTTCAGCTTTAGCATCAGTCCTTCCAATGAACACCCAGGACTGATCTCCTTTAGAATGGATTGGTTGGATCTCCTTGCAGTCCAAGGGACTCTCAAGAGTCTTCTCCAACACCACAGTTCAAAAACATCAATTCTTCAGTGCTCAGCTTTCTTCACAGTCCAACTCTCACATCCATACATGACTTCTGGAAAAACCATAGGCTTGACTAGATGGACCTTTGTTGGCAAAGTAATCTCTGCTTTTTAATATGCTATCTAGAGTGGTCATAACTTTCCTTTCAAGGAGTAAGCATCTTTTAATTTCATGGCTGCAGTCACAATCTGCAGTGATTTTGGAGCCCAAAAGAATAAAGTCTGACACTGTTTCCACTGTTTCCCCATCATATTAGGACTTACCATAGAATAAAATAAAATATTTAAATATTCATGTTTTATTTTCAAAATTTATTTCCTGAACACAAAAATAAAGTTATGATCTTAGAATGTTCCTTTGCTTGCAGTATATTGTAAATATACAACATATTGTGAATATACAGTCTCAGTTGAGGAATTGCTTTTGTTTGTAATTAGAAACAAAATCAAGTTTTTGCCTCTCTTAGTACTTGAAGTCATCTTTAGTCATTTTTCTGTACTGCTCTAAATAATTAATCTTTCAAAAAATCACAGGAGTACAAAGGAACAAAATGTGGCAGAAAACTTTATCAACTAGAGGTTAGGGATAGAGTTTTGCTATGCTGAGGGTATCACATTTATGTGGGTTGGGACATGAGGAATGGAAGACAGAAATTTAGTCTTGTGACTTCAGAGACATGCTAATAAATACCAAAGAGATTGAAAACACTGATTGGTCAAACTGTTCCCTTTTAGGAAAGAAATTGAGTGGGCCCAATAACACTGTTTATAAAAATCTTATTTATGAACATAATTTTGAACAGAAATTATTTATTCACAGTAGTTTGGAATGATGTAAAGAGTTATAAAAAATTTTCTTCAGTCTTTTTTTCTTTATGTATTTTTTTTTATTTAAAGCATCCACATTTTTTTTTTCTTAATTTACATGGGAACACGTCTGTGAAAAAAATGAAGTACTGGAATATCCAGGACTTCAGCATTTATATTAGCATTTTTATTTCATGCATTTGTATTTTAATGTAGTAGGCATCTATAAAATATGGAGTTAAAAACTATATAATATCTTAGAACTATAAATCAGTTTTTAGTACTTAGAGGGAAATATATTCTCTTTATGATAGAAAAGCAGTTATTTTTGCAATAACATTAACTCAACTTTTGATTCGAACATAAAAATACCTAGGATTTTATAAGAAGAAAAATTTTGTCTTTTGAACTGTTTTTAATGTATTGTTGTATAGAACTAAATAGAACAATATTTGGATTTGTTAATTTAACCTCTATTGATGATGCTTGCTTTTTTGTTCACAGGGATTCACAAACTGGACTAAGCGAGATTTCAATCAGTTCATTAAAGCTAATGAGAAATATGGAAGAGATGACATTGATAATATAGCTCGAGAAGTGGAGGGCAAATCCCCTGAGGAGGTCATGGAATATTCAGGTTTGTATATATAACTTCAAAAATGGTGTTTTACTTGTAACCTTATGCATTTCTTTGTGTCAGTTTAATTATACCTTTGTTCAGAGACCTTTAGACTTTTATGAATAAACTGTAGGTGAAAGTATAAAATATAATTGCATTTCTATGAAAAGATTATAAGACTTACAAAAACAAATTGCTGTTGTCCCTGCTAGTTAGCTAATAGAGCCAAGTATAGCACTGATAAAACAAGGGTAGCTAGTGGATGATCATCTTCTGGGCAAGTCAAGCCTAAGACTTCAGTTTCAGTGGATGGAATTAGTGTTTTTCTAGGTTGTCCTTGAAGTAGAGAATTCCTATCAGGTTCTTTTAGATCCTTAGACACTCTCAGGGTTTCCATTTGCTCCAGGGAGGTTGTATGAATTCCATTAACTCCAGGCAAGCTGGAGTAGATCTGAAAAGACTGCTTAAATAAATCTGTTGACAGGTCCTGGAATCAACTCCCTCTCTTACTCAGCTGTGTCTTTGGTCTTGACCAGAACTAAATTATGTGCCAAAGCATATGGAGTAAATACTGATTTCCATGTCACAGTGCAGCCAACCTAAGGCTTCTGAAAAGAAATCTTATTAAAATAGACAAGTATGTGTAGTAAGTTTTCTTTATGTAGAACATAGGAAGTTTCTAAAGTCCAAATAGGTTGAGCTCTCAAATTTAGCCACTTCACTTTCACTTTTCACTTTCATGCATTGGAGAAGGAAATGGCAACCCACTCTAGTGTTCTTGCCTGGAGAATCCCAGGGACAGGGGAGCCTGGTAGGCTGCCGTCTATGGGGTCACACAGAGTTGAACACGACTGAAGTGACTTAGCAGCAGCAGCAGTAGCTGTATAGAACCTAGAACATTTCTCCCCATAGAAATGTTACAAAGTAGGTTTAGGTTTCTGTGCTAGCCCCTCAAAGCCTACTTAGCCTAACAAGTGAAATTCTATATTTTTGCTGTGAAAAATAGTAGGGAGGAAACATTGAAATACAAATAAATATGCCAAGGATTAATACAGACTAGGAACAACTTTTAATTTATTTATAGTGCTAGTGCTTGAATAAGTATGTTTAATTAGGGAGCAGATACTTTATTTTTCTTTTGGAGATGTGAAAGAGCCTTCTGGTGGATTGCCAGGGACTTTAGAGATGGATTATATTGAGTTGTTATTTCATGTAGTATAACATCAAGTCTATGAATGTTCTTTACTTTGATACCAGCATAACATTACTACTGCTGTTACCATTTGCTGCATAAGTTTAAGGCATTTGGAGACTTAAAAAGGGGTAAAATAGAGGAGAGAGTTAAATTTTAGCAGCAAGAGTTGAATGAAAATAGTGTAAAAAGATATGTGCTGAGAAAGTTTCTGAAGTAGAATTTTCTTCAAAAGATAAGGGGAATAAGCATCAATGCGTATGAAGTTGCAAGAAAAAAAGAGTTGATTAAAGAAGATACTATGTCAGATATTCCTTCAAATTGACACCAGGCCAGGTAGGATGATTAACTCAGGACAGCTTAATTGGGGCTGTGCTAGAGAATATAATGTTCAAATGAAAGCATAGCTTAAATCAATATCTGTAGTGTCTTTTGAAATTCTAGTCATCTGAGATGGATAATTAAAAACTTTATAATAGGGACTTCCCTGGTGGTCCAGTGGCTAGGACTCCATTCTCCCAGTGCAGGGGGCCTGGGTTCAATCCCTGGTCAGGGAACTGGATCCCACAATGCTGTAACTAAGATAGAGTGTCCCACTTACTGCAACTAAGACCTAGTGCAGCCAAATAAATAAAAATAAATAAATAAATAGAAAAAAAGCTTCATAATATTTCATGAAAGGAAAATTGCTAACCTAAAACCTTCTTATTGAGGGCTTACTTTTAAATGAAAAGAGGTATTTAATACCCCTCATTTATTATACCTTAAGTATATTTAATAATTGAACATATGTATATATGTACATGTGAAAGTGAAGTCACTCATTCATGTCCAACTCTTTGCGACCCCATGGACTGTAGCCTATCAGGTTCCTCTGTCCATGGGGTTTTCCAGGCAAGAGTACTGGAGTAGGGTGCCATTGCCTTCTCCAGGGGTTCTTCCCAACCCAGGGATCGAATCTGCATCTCCTGCATTGCAGACAGACACTTTACCATCTGAGCCACCAGGGAAGCCCTATATATATGCATATATATGTATATATCGGAGAAGGTGATGGCATCCCACTCCAGTACTCTTGCCTGGAAAATCCCACGGACGGAAAAGCCTGGTAGGCTACAGTCTGTAGGGTTGTGAAGAGTCGGACACGACTGAGTGACCTCACTTTCACTTTTCATTTTCATGCATTGGAGAAGGAAATGGCAACCCACTCCAGTGTTCTTGCCTGGAGAATCCCAGGGACGGCGGAGCCTGGTGGGCTGTCATCTATGGGGTCGCACAGAGTCGGACACGACTGAAGCGACTTAGCAGAAGCATATGTGTGTGTGTGTATATATATATATATATATATATGTCTAGATCTACTGATGACTCTGAATCTTAAGTATAAACAGTATAAGTTCACTGTATCCTTTCCTGCTAACTCTTCATTCTGTAGTTCCTTGGATTCATTTATGTAAGATGACAGAAGTGTGAAATAGTAACTCTTGTTTTTTCAGCTGTATTTTGGGAGCGTTGCAATGAATTACAGGACATTGAGAAAATTATGGCTCAAATTGAACGTGGAGAAGCAAGAATTCAACGAAGGATCAGTATCAAGAAAGCCCTGGATGCTAAAGTACTATATTTCCTAATTGTCAAATTACCAATAGATTGTTTCAATTGATGATTAAATGGTGATTAGCTTTGACTTATTATTACCGCACATTTAGTTAGAAGCACTATTTTGTTTAAATCTATAGATTGCAAGATACAAGGCTCCATTTCATCAGTTACGTATTCAGTATGGAACTAGCAAAGGAAAGAACTATACTGAAGAAGAAGATAGATTCCTGATATGTATGTTACACAAAATGGGCTTTGATAGAGAAAACGTGTATGAAGAATTGAGACAGTGTGTTCGGAATGCTCCTCAGTTTAGATTTGACTGGTTTATCAAGTCTAGAACTGCCATGGTATGTATTCTTTTCTTGCTTATTTCCTCCTACTTTTTACTTTGAAAAATTTCAAACGTCCCATATCCTTCACTTAGATTCTGTAATTGTTAACACTTGCCACATTGGCTTTCTCCTCTTACTAGTATATGCATATGTACATATATATGTGTGTGTACTTACATACATAGAATCTATCTATACATATAGAATCTATATATTATACTCAGAAATTCAGAAACACAGCTATATTCAGAAATCTAGATCTGTATTTTCTATTTATTAATGTACAGATCTATGTTTCTAAACCATTTGAAAGTAGGTCACAGACATCATGTGAGATTTTATTTTAGCTTGATGTAATTTCCTGTTACTTTCTGACGTGAATTGTGTTCCTGTTAAATCCTAATGCTGCTTAGCAGTGTTCTTGCCCGTATGGAAATAAATGCTGGTATGGAAAGAGTCGTGTTCGACTCTTTGCGACCCGACCCCATGGACTATACAGTCCATGGAATTCTCTAGGCCAGAATACTGGAGTGGGTAGCCTATCCCTTCTCCAGTAGATCTTCCCGACCCAGGAATCGAACCAGGGTCTCCTGCATTGCAGATGGATTCTTTACCAACTGAGCTATCAGGGAAGCCAGAAATAAATGCAACATGTTTTTAATGTTGGCACTGTCAGTCTTTTGTTAGTTGAGTTAATTAATACAAAAATAGATTCATATAGCCTAAAAGAGTTGGACACGACTGAGCGACTGAACAACAACAATAAAACATTAAAAGTAGCCAGAAACCAACAATCCAAACATTGGACGTTTTTCTTTAGTTTCTATCATAAATGTTTTTTGGCCAAAAGTTCATAGAGATGTGAAGCTATGCTTGATATTTTGTCTGACCCATTTTATATTCTCAGTTCAAATGGAATAAAAAGAAAACAAAAGTTTGACTTGCTATATTGAAGGTGCTAATTTTGTTAGATGCTTTATAAATTAGATGTTTTGTGTTAAAACTTAACACAAATTTAGAGTGTTCCTGGATTGTTATTAGACTGTGTCTATCAAGTTTATGGAATATGTAATACTGAGAGAGGTAGCAAAAAGTTTGGATCAAACTTGGATCAAGCCAGAATACAAAAGGAACTAGAGAAATTGTAATGATGAATCAATTGAATCTCCCTTGCTACATGACAGTAATAGGGATGAATGTAAAGTGGTGTACTTCTATAAAAGAATAGGAAGAGGGAGAAATGTTAATAATACACAGTAGAAAGAACTGAGGAAAGAATAAAAAAGATGAGGATTAATCTGTAGCATGAAGGACTGATGTTGGAGGGAAGAGTTGTTTGACAGGTTCTTTGGATCATTGAAATAGACTATTGAAGAACAGCGTAGAATAGCTTTTCTATTAGCTTTGAAAATTAGATTCTATTTTGACAGTCTGAAGACTTTGTCAGTGAGCTTGTTGGCCTTTTAAGGTGCCTTCTAGCTTGATGCATCTATGACCATGTTTAGAAGAGAACTCCTTTCAGAAGCCAGGCATTTAAAATTTTTAGCCATTTGAGGTTTTATGCATATAGTTATCTAATTTACAGCAGCATTAACAGCTTGTAAAAGACAAATACCCACCTGCATTTGTTGATGAATTGTGTTTTAAATCATACATGCCCTTTTATGTGATGGAACATTTGCAGAGTTTTGTATATTATTTCAGTGATATTTTACTACTTTTTAAAGGTTGAGTTTAATGCTGTTTTCAGTTTCTAGAAACATTAAGCTAAAGCAGTAGGGTGAAGCAGATTCAGAAGTGCAGGGGAAATCTTATATTACTTGTAATATGAACATGACTGTAGAACTATGTAACCTTATTTCATTTTCTAGGAAAAAACCAAGTGCATTGTTAATGACCACTAGATGTCTCTGAACTCCCTTGTAAAGAATCTTTTCTTCCATCTTTCTACAAAACATTTACGTCTTTCTTTACCAAGAGCTTTAAATCTTTAATGTATGTTTTTCAAAGAGTAGATATTAACTACTTATGTGACTGAAAGATGAAACTCTTATTTTGCCAGTTAAAAACGAAGACAATTCTGTCCTTAATTATGTTCTGGAAGGTGGAATTTATGATTTCTAGAGAATCTTTAAAAACGTATAGTAGCTTATTTCATAGTAAATATTTTAATCCAGAGTTTTTGTTAAATTTTCCATTATATCATTTCCTTCCTAGTTAATGGGTAATTTTTATGTTTCTGGATTTAGACTATTTAGACCATCTTTTTAGAATATTTCATGATAATATAAATCATTAGGGAATTAAAAAATGGATTACTGTTATTTCTAGATGATCTCTTTTCCCCTCATTTTAAATGATTGGTCTTGTATAGTGGATCATTCACAATCTAGGAAGTGAAACTTCCTCCTTGAAGGAGGCAGTTGTGATTTCCATAGTTAAAATAATTTGCTTCATTGAAAAACCCCAAAATACAGAGGATATAACTTGATTCATTGTGTGAGTATGTCACTGTGTTCAAATTAACATTTTGTTAATGATTAAACCTTAAACTTGGCTTACTAAAGAAGCTGTCTTTAAAAACAATCTTGCTTAAAGATGACTTTCCCAGAGACACCAATAAATAGTGTGAAATACTTAGAAAAAAAATAGAAACTTTGGTAGTTATATTTTATTCAGAGATCTCAAACTACTGAATTCACGGCTTCTGACTTAACTAACAGTCTTAAAATGCTTAAAGGCATGAACCTTCACTTCTGAATATGCCACATTTTGAAAGCCTACAGCTAAAGGTTGAAAATTTCTGTGAGGCTCTTTTCCATTAAAAAATGCTGGCTATACAAAAGAGAAAATGAGTTTTAGTTCCATTTCTGTGTGCTAAAAAGATTGTGATTTCTTTCTCTGAAAAATTGTGTGGTCTTTAAGTAAGTAATCAGTCTCTATTGAACTACATAAACAAGTAGGAAGGATATGATCAATTTAGAGTTTTAAGCTCAGAGCATATGAATTGCCCTACCATTTTCCTTCTAAGAAAAAAATGTATTATAGTGAGGTTTTAGTTTTAGGACATTTAAAACTATCGGAATTAGAAGTATCTTTGCCGGATGACTATAAGAAGAAAAGATAATACTTTGTATAGTACCTTTTATACTATAAGGTTGCCAATCCCTTTATCAACAGTAGCTCATTAATTCCTTTTACTGAATGAATTTCAGGGCACTATCTTCATTCATTTAGTGACAGACTGACATGACTGGGATATTTGAAAAGAATCTGAGAAGTCTAAAAGATCTAGCACATTAGTCAGTTTACTGGAAAGGACATATTGAAAGTATCCAGAGTTTAATCAGTAAGTCCTTGCTCCTGCTTAAGTTCTTTGAGGTACTCAAAGAATAAAAAGCAGAATTTGGCTCTCTGAAGTAAAGAACATTTCTTGATATAGCAACTATACTTTCTTGGCAAGGTTGCTCTGACTCTTCATTTTAGCCAAAAAATATTCTTAATTTTTAGACTCTACGGAGTTTTTTTCTTTCCTCTCTTAGACTCTCAAGAAGCTCTGTGTGCATATCCTGTGGCCATGGACCTTAGAGTTGAATGAAAGTATTAATAATTCGTGATTACAATTGCCTTGCCTTTTGTGGTAGTTCAAATGAATTTTTTAGGTAGTATTTCAGAGAATTACACACTGTTGTACAATGTAATAAAAATTTCATGTTATTGCTGTTTGTTTTTAGATCACAGCTTTATTATTAATGAAAGTGTTCCTTATTTAAAATTAAGAACATGACATTTCTCATTAGAGTTGTAGGAGAAAAAAGACTTTTTAGAAAATATTGCTATAGCTTTTTATGAGCTTCCTTCCCTTTTTGTAGGTTTATCTGTGATAGTAAACATTAACTAAGTTATTAGTTAAGCACAGGATATTTGATAAATTATCTGTCCAGTCAGAGAAGAATTTTCTTTATAGATACTTTAGAAAAACAGAAGTCAAGTTAAAAAATTTCCAAGCTATTCTGTAGTCACAATGACACTTTTGCTTGTTGCTTATGCAGTGTAGCCTAGGAAATTTTATAAGGAAGGCCACTCATGATTTTTCATTTTATGTACTAGTACTTAATTGTGTGATAACAGCTAATATTGGTATCTTAGAGCATTACTTTCTTAATGAAATGTGAAGATATGAATTAATACATTATTCAAAAAATTGGTAAAATATAAAATTATTGATGAGTTCTTGACTATAGAATTGTTAAAATATATTTATGCTTATGAGTTCAGTTCAGTCGCTCAGTTGTGTCTAACTCTTTGCGACCCCATGAATCGCAGCACGCCAGGCCTCCCTGTCCATCACCAACTCCCAGAGTTCACTCAGACTTATGTCCATCGAGTCGGTGATGCCATCCAGCCATTTCATCCTCTGTCGTCCCCTTTTCCTCCTGCCCCTAATCCCTCCTAGCATCAGAGTCCTTTGTAATGAGTCAACTCTTCGCATGAGGTGGCCAAAGTACTGGAGTTTCAGCTTAGCATCATTCCTTCCAAAGAACACCCAGGGCTGATCTCCTTTGGAATGGACTGGTTGGATCTCCTTGCAGTCCAAGGGACTCTCAAGAGTCTTCTCCAACACCACAGTTCGAAAGCATCAATTCTTAAGCACTCAGCTTTCTTCACAGTCCAACTCTTTTATACTTATAGCTATATATTATTTCCCCATGTGCTTGAAAGACTAAAATGTCCTCTTCAGCCTTAATTTTCCAATAGATCCTATATAGAGGTGTGTACAGAAGGAGTTGTGCTTAACTTTGCCTTAAGGGTTAGATCAGAGGAATGGCTTCACAGAGGAGGTCCTTCTTGGAAATGAACCTTGAAAGACCGGGAAGGAATTGGCCCTGGGACTATGGAAATGGCATGTGCAAAGGTAGAAACAAGCTCAGCATATTCACAAACAGCAAGTAGGTTGGTGTGCTGGGGTGTGAGTAGGAGAGTCCTGAAAGATGAGGAAAGAGCTGGCAGCCAAATGACCAGGGGCCCTGTTGAACTTTGATCACTATTCCATAGGAAATGGGGAGTCATTGAAAGATTTTAAGAGGGCGGTGACATGGTCAGATTCACTGTATAGAAATACTGCTCTGTGGAAATGGGCAAACGTCTACCTCAACTCCCATATAGGCTAATTCCCAAATTTCTATCTCTGTCTCTTCTCTGTTCCTCCTGTTTTCACCCCCACCTTGGCTAATATATTACCATCTGCCCCAGAGTCATTTTTTATTACTGCTGTCTTAACCTTCAAGAGCAAATGGTTACATCTAAAGGTACCAGCATAACACCTCGCACAAAGTGGGCATTCAGTGAATAAATGAGTGTGGAACTTTGGTTCTTCAGTGGGCTTCTGTCTCATAGACCCTATCATTGGATCACATTTGGATGGAATGTGAAGAAATGTAGCAATGGGTTTGAGTTCTTTTTTCCTCTTCCTTTCTTTTCTTTTCGTCTACCTTTCTCTAATGATGGACTTTAGTTGGTTATAACCCCTGAAGCTTTGGTTTGAATAGACAGTTGTAAACATCATGTGTTTTATTAGTAACTGTAGTGTTTGATTTAAGACTGAATTGTTCTAACAATCTGAAATATGATACATGCACTAATAGGAGTTTGTTTTCAATATTTATGCTTATGTGCTATCCTGGCAACCCACTTCAGTATTCTTGCCTGGGAAATCCCATGGGCAGAGGAGTCTGCTGGGCTACAGTCCATAGGGTTGCAAAGAGTCAGGCATGACTTAGCGACTAAATAGCAGCATCAGCTATCCTGCGAGGAAGTGACGTGACATTGTACAAATAACGATGTTTAAGTAGGAACAATTAGGTAAAACTGTCATAACATTTGATACTTGCTTAAGAAATATAAGATATTTTTATATTATAATGGCCAGTGTGCTTGGGCCCTGAGATTTTAGCGTAGAATGCCATTGCTTTTTGTTAGTAAGAGAGGGGTTCCAAGGTGACAAAGAACCTGGGAAATATACCACAGAATATATAGTTGAAGGTGTTGATTCTGAAGGTAAAGTATAGGGACTTTACAAAACAGCAAAGGAAACAAAACCTCCCAGTTTTGTTTTACTAAGACCTATAGAGGAAAATTCTGACTTTGTAGAACTACCTACAAATTTTGAGGCGCCAATGTGGAGTGCAATTTCTTTACTTTTTTTGCTCCTGCTCATTCACCTGCTTTTGACTTTGAACCAGTAGTGGGCACCGACCTTCTGTCATTTAGACTTAGGCAGCCTTAGTGTCTAGGATTTTAGTACATAGGAAATGTAATGTGGAGTCTCTTTAATCTCTTTCAATAAGTCACTTCAAGTCTACTGATGCTTTCTGTGCCTTTTGAATTGATGCTTTCAAGCTGAGTATTGGGGCAAAGGATGTTTGAACTTGGTGCCTGGCGTGATTGATATTCACCACACAGTACAGGGCAGCGCCACTTACTGTAAACATCCCATCATTTATTAAATAAAGGTAGAGATCCATGTCCTAGTACTCAAAAGTTGGGACTTGGGTGATTTTGCATTGAACAGAATCATAAACCATTAAAAAGACATGGAAAACCAAGGCAGACAGTTTGCTTAAAGTCAATCTAAAGTCTAGTTTAAACCAGGGGCAAACTACAGCCCTTTACCTGTTTTGGTACAGCCTGCAAGCCAGGAATGATTTTTACATTTTCAAATGGTTGAAAGAAAATCAAAAGAAGGCTATTTTGTGACATGTGAAAATTATGCAAAGTTCATATTTTAGTGTTTGTACAGTTTTGTTGGAACCCAGCCACACGCCTTCATGCTGCAGTGGCAAAGCCGAGTAGTTGTGACAGAGACCGTGTGGTCTGCGGAGCCGACAGTATTTACTGTTTGGCTCTTCACAGAAAAGATGTGCTGACCCCTGATTTAAAGAATGTGTAAGAAAACTGGAAGGACGTTATACACATCTGTGTCTCTTTCCCTGTCTTGTATACAGGGTCGTCATTGCCATCTTCCTAAATTCCATATATATATGTTAGTATACTGTATTGGTGTTTTTCTTTCTGGCTTACTTCACTCTGTATAATCAGCTCCAGTTTCATCCATCTCATCAGACCTGATTCAAATGTATTCTTTTTAACGGCTGAGTAATACTCCATTGTGTATATGTACCACAGCTTTCTTATCCATTCATCTGCTGATGGACATCTAGGTTGTTTCCATGTCCTGGCTATTATAAACAGTGCTGCGATGAACATTGGGGTACATGTGTCTCTTTCAGTTCTGGACTTTTGGACTCAGAGGGAGAGGGAGAGGGTGGGATGATTTGGGAGAATGACATTCTAACATGTATACTATCATGTAAGAATTGAATCGCCAGTCTATGTCTGACGCAGGATCCAGCATGCTTGGGGCTGGTGCATGGGGATGACCCAGAGAGATGTTATGGGGAGGGAGGTGGGAGGGGGTTCATGTTTGGGAACGCATGTAAGAATTAAAGATTTTAAAATTTAAAAAGAATTAAAAAATAAAATAAAATAAAAAAAAAGAAAACTGGAAGAAAATAAATAATATAACCAAGGTAGACATAAGCATTATACAGTCCTTTAGGAAACATGTTAAATGAATGATGGGTAAAGGGGGAGCCTATTGAGCCTAAAGGAGAGATGTTTGGCAGGTCTGGTGGTGATTGAGATGGAGGCATGAGAGCTGCCTTGTAATATTTGAAAGATTGTACAGAAGAGGGAATCAGCTTGTTCAATCTGACTGCAAAGGTTAGACCTAGAACCAATTGTTGGAAACGATAAGGTAGCACATTGTAGCTTTGCACAAGGGGATATTTTAAACTTATTCAGAGGTGGGCTAGGCAATCTTGTGAGGTAATGAGTACCCCATCATTGGAAGAATTCAGACAGGCTGGACAGCTAATTAGCAAGGACCTAGTAGAAGAGATTCAGCATCAACTTGAGTGATTTTTAAAGGTCTTGTTCAATCTTGAGAGTCTGTAATTTTATGAGCTCCCCCTATTGAGACTCTGTATCAGGGGAAGATTTTGGAGTACACAGTATATCTTTGATTACATGACTCCTCCTGCTTAAAAATAATCAGTGAGATCCTTTTGTCAACTGAATTAAGTAAAATTGCTTAGTTCTTTGTTTCTAGCTTCTAGGTTCTTTGTATTTTGATTCAAACTTAGTCTTCTCCATCACTCTTACCCTGCACAGCATTTTCCAAGTTGGTTTCTACCAAACATTGTTCCAGGATTTGCATGTACACAATATGCAAAACAAGGTTTTGAACCCTGCCCTTGACCCTTGCAACCTACATTAGACTGCTAAGAGCTCTGTGAAGTCCTGCCATGACAAAATTCGTTTAACCTTTTAAAAACCTAGCATTTCCTGAGCATGTGTGAACACAAAGTACTTTTTTTTTTTTCCTTTGGCCACAACTATTAACACTGCACAACAGTTTTCCATTTGTCATTTTCCTACTTTCTTCTGTTGTCTTTCTTGTTTTTTGTGTCTCCTGTCTTCCTCTTGTGTGCTGTTTTTCTCCCTTCAATTTCATTCCTAAATCCAGCATAGGGAAATCGTGAAAGAAGGAGATAATTAGACCACAGAACTGTGGAAACAGTTTGAGACCATGTGAACCACTCCCTGTGAACCACTTTCCTTCCCAAGGAAAATAGGAAGATAAAAAAGTACAAGAATCTAGGGGGAACATGTTTGTGAAAGACGAAATTATATAAGATCAAATTGCTTTAGACATCATAAAATTTCTCAGAATCATTTCATTGTCATTTAGTTATTCAAAAAATGAATCACTGTTTTATTGGTAATCTGGCCTCTTTATAGAAATTTCTGGTGTTAGCTAGTGTTCTGTTTATGATACCATCTGCTTAGTTAGGCAGTCTTTAAGTGTGTGAATAAAAGATGGGGTTGGTATCTTTAAAGTGGCATTACCTACGCTAGGAAGGTAACATCCAGACTTACTCATTTCTTGATGCCTTTCTCCAGAGAGTTAGATTATTTTTCTGTCTGTAGTTAGTGACAGGTTAAAAGGAATGAAGGTAAGAACTTATTATAGAGTCTATTTATAATCATCTTGCGATATTCTACTTCCCTGCATATGAAACTGTCTCAAAAGTATTAGTTTTTTCCTGAATCACCCATATGAACCATGAATATGTATCTAAAGATATCTGCAGTCACAGGCAACTATTACTTATTGAGAATAATAATAGCCAGAGGGTATTATAGCTTAATGATTCAAGAATCAGCTTCACATAAAGACTCTATCTAGTCTCCCTAGAAACCAACAATCAAATCTCATCAGGGTCAACTTAGCCCTTTCTATAATAGATAAATTGAATAACATGCTGTTTAATTTGTATGTGTGGTATTGAATGAAGCTATGAAGAGTGTTTGGTCTGCATATTAAAGATACTGCTATTGTTTTGGTAAGTAAGGAAAATTCCAATGTTATTTTTCCTAAATTATTTAACCTTGAGTAATTGAGGATGGTTATTTTTAATAGTTAAACAATAATTTGTTAATGAAGAATTTTTTTTCCTGGCTAGACTGTCTTTGGTTTTCTGCCTTCTTTTGGGCTTTAATTTTATAGAGTAGAAGATGCTTGGATAGTTGATAATATTTCTATATGCCATTTTTCTAGCTTTTCTTTGGAAGGAGACAACTGTATTTAAAAAATTTGCCACTTCTTAAAAATGTTACAGATTGCAATATTCATTACAAAAAAATTTAGAAAATACATGCTAGTATAAAGAAGAAAATAAAAGTTCCCATTGATTCTATATTCAGAAATAGATGCTGTTAACCACCAGTAACTCTGCACATAGGTCTCTCCCAGCTATTTCTATTGTGTATGTGTGTATATACTAAGATGTATTTATACGTATATCATAATTTCCAAATGAGCAAAAATTTAGTTCCCAGTATTTCTCTGCTAAAAAGCACATTGCTGTAAATATTGTTTTGTAAATCTTCGTGTATATCTATTTCCTTACGTTAAGCATCTAGAAGTGGAATTGTTCATTCAAAGAATATGAAATTTTTAGGATACATCATTGATGTTCCCAATTTTCTTTCTAGAAAGATAGTATTTTAGTCTGCTTGGGCTGCCATAACACAGTACCCACATGAGGTGACAATTTCTCATGGCTTAGGCTCCAGGTGGGTTGGTTTCTGGTGAGGCCTTTCTTGCTGGCTTGTAGATGGTATCTTCTTCCTGTGTCCTTACACTGAAGGACTCAATCGTTATGACTTTGGTTAACCTTAATTACCTCCTTTTAAAGGCCCTCTCTCCAAACACAGTCACGTTGTGGGGGTGTTAAAGCTTCAACTTACAGATTTGGGGAGGACACAGTTTTTTCACAGTGACATCCCATCATCAGTGAATGAGAGCTTCCATTTCACCATCTTATTGCCAACACTGGATGCACATATCACACACATGTGAACATGTCTTTGCTAATTTGATAAATATATCATTGTTTTACTTTGCATGTCTTTGATTGAGTGAAAAAAAGTTCTTAATATTTGGACACTTAAAGTTATTTTGTTTCCTATTCTTGTACTTTGACCACTTTTTGGTTGGAGTTCTCAATTGTTAATAAATCCACATTTTTATTTGAGCATTTAGCTATTTTATATCTTATCAAATATTTTTGCTTATGCAAAAAGAAACCACTTTAAATGTTATTTATCCTTTGATATTAAGCCATTATTTACCTTTCAAATACAGCAAAATATACCAGGTTAATATATGAGCGTCCATATTAATGAATCATATATTTAACGTTCACCATACGTTCATAAAAGCTGTTTATAGTTTGGATGCATTGATTTGCTGGCAGTGAAATATAGGTAGTGGCAAGGTTAATGTGGAATCTTTCCAGCTATTGTTTGCTTTGAATTAACAACTGCAGCAGTGTTTCCTCAGAACTCTGATCCCACGAGGTATGCTTTGAGAAGAGACTTCTGCTGATTGAATGGCTGATTGAATTGCTTGCTTTCTCCATCTCCTACCCTAGTGGTTGACAGTGCTTATTAGAACTTTAAAGGCTCTGAGCATCCCTATAGAAAAGAAATCTGACTTTTGTAAGCTGAGTACTTCCAAATCGTACTTTGACAAGAGGACATCCCCTCATTTTTTTAATGTGACTTTTGTTAACTTTTTGTTTTGAAATATTTATAGATTCACAGGAAGCTGTGAAGAGATGTCCAGGGAGGGCCCATGCACCCTTCACCAAGTTTTCCCAGATGACAACATCTTCCATAAACACAGGACAGTGTCAACATCAGAAAATGGACATTAATACAATCCAAAGAGCTTATTCAGATTTCGTTGGTTATAGATGAACTCTTGTGTGTGGGTGTGTGTGCACATGGTTGTGTGTGTGGATGAGTGTGTATGTGTGTGCTAAGTTGCTTCAGTCGTGTCTGACTCTTTGTGACCCCATGGACTGTAGCCTGCCAGGCTCCTCTATTCATGGGATTCTCCAGGCCAGAATACTGAAGTGGGTTGCTGTGCCCTCATGAGTGTGTAGTTCAGTACAATTTGATCACACATAGGTACATGTAACTAGCACCACCAGAAGATTTACTCGTGCTGGCTCTATAAAGTCACACCCCCTGACCCCCTTTTTCTAGTCCCTGGCAATTTCTAAACTTCTGTCATTTAATAATTTGTTATATAAATGGAACACTGTGCTATGTAACCTTTTGAGATTGGCTTTTTTTCACTCAGATAGGGTTCATTTAGGTTTCTGCATATACCAATAGCTCTTTCCTTTTTACTGCTGAGCAGTATTTCATGATATGGATGTACCACAGTTTACCCACTCTCCCACTGAATGATATTTATCCACTTATCATATATTTAGTGGAATATAGCCTGTTTGAATATTGTTCTGAAGAATACCAATTTAGAAAATTCTCTGTCACAGAAGTGATAGAATCGAACAATTACCACTTTTTGAAGGTTGTACCTGGGTTGCAGAAATTAAAAGTCTTCTTTATTTGGTTCAGGAATTCCAGAGACGCTGTAATACTCTGATTTCATTGATTGAGAAAGAAAATATGGAAATTGAGGAAAGAGAGAGAGCAGAAAAGAAGAAACGGGCAACTAAAACTCCAATGGTAAAATTTTCAGCATTTTCCTAACTTTTAGGTAGATCCCATTTTTTTTTACATAATTAAAATGCCTATATTATGTTTAATGCTATAGTGATACCTATTATAAAGACTGGTTTTTATGAAATGCTGATTTGTTTTTGACAGAAAAAGAATTACACTACAACCACGTGTTTCCTATCTGTTTGTAGCGTATACGGTTAGGAACTCCCTAGTAACAGGGCTCAGTATTTTTAAAAATTTCTCATTACTTTTAAGCAGAAGTGTAATGCAAGTAAAATCCTCTGAACTGAGACTGGAGTTGTCATGGGGAGTAGAAGAGGGGTGGGGTGGGGTGGGGCTGAGGTTGAAACTGAGAGTTCTGATTTGATCAAATAAGTTTTCTGATCTTTGTGGAACTATGAATACAAATAAGAACTTTGAGGAGACAGCAAAGCTTTACTTGATTTACTTGGTAATAAGTTAACTGTTAATAGTAAGATGATTTTAACTCAGTCAGGTTGCCTTGTATAGTTAGAATTTCAAGTACTCTTTAACATATTATTTGAGTGTGGTTAAGTAAACTACCATATTTCATCAAGTCTAAGATGCCTTCCATTGTAAGACAAAGCATTATTTTATGTGCTACTAAGAAAAACTGCTGCCAAGTAACTGATTTGTCATCAATTCCAGAATGCATCCTGATTTCAGAGATGCTAAAGTGGGAAACAAGTGTGCATCATAGAATATATGAAATATGGTATTTTAGCATCTATCATAACATTTCAAAAGTAATACACTCATAATTAACATTTTTCCCAGAAAATTTTAAGTATTAAGTAGTTCTTTAAGCATACATTTTTAGTATCATGTGTAAGTAGAAACTTGATGACTATTTTTGATGGGTATTTTATGTCTTTTCTTAACAAGAAAACATGTTTGGAGGTTATTTTACATTGGGTTATATAGTTTGTTGGGTTATATAGAACATTAACTGTGAGTATAACATTTAAGTGAATATTCATGTTAAAATTTTTTTTTGATGCATTTACATCCTAGATTTAACATTGTTGGGCCATTTAAAAATGTGCATATTGGAGCAGAACATTAAATCTGTTTCCATTTTAGTCACAGAAAAGAAAAGCAGAGTCAGCTACTGAGAGCTCTGGAAAGAAGGATGTCAAGAAGGTGAAATCCTAAAGCCTAGAAATAAAGTTTTAAATGGGAAACTGCTATTTTCTTGTTCCCATCTTCAAATGCTAATTGCCAGTTCCAGTGTATTCATGGTACTCTAAGAAAAATCAATTTGGTTTTGATTTCTTGCATATTTTATATATTTTACAATGCTTTCTACCTGAAATGTGTAGCTTTAGATTTTATGCATTCTAGTATTTTTGTGTACTGTATTTTGTGTATTTCATGTCTTCATCTAAATCCTCTCAGTCCTTGTTCTTTTGAAGCTTGTGCTGAGGTTTTAGCTTTTCTATGTTTTATATGCCGCTGCTTTGAAAGAGAACCTAGATTCTATAGCTGTATTATTGTTGTTTCATACTTTAAATTTATATGGCTGTGGAAAAATGAATTAAAATGATTTGAGGAGAAAGACTTTTTCACTTCTTTGTTGCTTTCTTTTCTATTGAGTATGGGCTTGTACGTGTTACTGCATACTGTGATTAGCATAATAATTGTTTCTTTGAGGTCATCTAAATATTTTTTTCCTAAAGGAATAAAGGGTGAGAACAGAAAATTATTAAAAAAACTAATATTTGATACTGTGCTTGCTGTCAGTATGCATTACATTTAAATTATTCTCTAAATATTCAAGTGGGAAAGTATAATAAAGAAATGTCTATAAGAAATTTAATTATTTCCTGTGTTTTGTGCAGTAGAAAATAGTTGTGTTTACTGAATTGTATTGTTCACAACTATGTATTTGGTTGAAAGTTAAAGCTTTGCTTGCTGACTTGTGCCTGATCTTTTATCACATAGAGCCAGTTCAGGGGAGTCTGGGTATAACACGTAGATTTATTAACAACTCAGTTGCGAGTATGAAATAAGCAGCATGCATGCAGAAGAAAGGGGGAGGTCTTCCATAGGAATGCAAGTATGCTCAGTTCACAAGACAGAGTATCCGAGGTTTTATATACCAAGAGCTTCTATCTTTCCCACACTACAGACCCCCACACAGGCCAGTGGGATGTGAGATGGGAGGAGATCTGCTCCACACAGTCACTCCAGGCTCCAGTCCGACTGAGGCTCCCATGTTTCGTATCTGTACCATCTAGAACATGTGGGTTATTCAGCTGCCACCATAGGAGAACAGGAGTCTGGAGAATCACATAGAGGCTCTTTATTGCCTCAGTCCAGAAGAGACAGATGTCACACCCATTTATATTTCATTGTCCAAAACTAGTCACATGGTCTTGTGTATGTGCCAGAGGACTGGCAAATGTAGGAGAATAAATGGAATGCCTTACATTACTGCCTCTGCCACAGGGGCTGTCACACAAAACTGTTAGTGTGTGCTTAATCAGAGTCAAGATCAAGTTATGAGGAAACAGGGAAAATGGATCAGAGCCTAGTGTGAAATGCATAGCAGTTAAGTAAAGCTGGGCATGTGGGATGGTGGTGTTTGTTATTAAAACAAAATCTGGACAACTGAAGAGTTGCTCTCTCCCTGACCCAAGATCTTTTTGCATTTCCTCTCCGACTCTGTTTAGTGTACCACTGGCAAAGCTTGGTGCAAGTCAGCATCTTTCACATCCTCATTGTCGTTGGGGTTCTGCAACATAGGAATAGGTCTTCTAGAATGACAACCCATCGTCTGCTGGACTCTTCCAAGTCTTGAAGACTCTTGACTCTTCCATTGTCCAGATTTCATATTTCTTACTGCCGTGCTCCTGATTGGATTCTTTTTACTGTTTCCACTATTAGGAGACTTGTACTCTGTTGAAGGTTTGGATGAAACTGGGTTGCTATTAAGAGATGAGTTTACAATGATGTTAGGTCAAGGAACCCAGAGATATCCAAATCTATCCTTGGCTTAACCACCCTTGCTATAAGGTTCACAAAAGAGGCAAAGGTAAGCAAAGTCATACTTCACTAGCTGGTGCTTTGCTCCAAACTACAATCCAGAGCTCTTAAATCCAAAATAAAATCTCAGAATTTTCCACTCCAGTGAAATTAAAAGTTCCAGTCATCTGAGATGGAGAAAATTATACATTAGAGAGTCTTATTAATACCCACAAGTTCTGTGCACTGAACAATATCCCAATTAGGGTCTTGGACTCTGATCAATCAGTTCAGCATTTCTTGGGGAGAAATGAAGGTTCAGGATGGGAGCAGGTACAATTAGGATCTTTGAACTTCTTTCACGGACATGTAACAATCTTTACTTCTTGTTCTTTTTCTGTTAACCCAAAGGGGGTAATGACTAAGCTGTAATGACTTAGCCATTAACCCTAAGGGGGTAATGGCTATCTACTTTAGGAGAGAAAATCTGCAGGTAAGTTCTTCCACGCTTTTTCATGGGACCATTTTCCTGGCCATATGGCTCTTTCTTGGACCCAAGAGATGGGAAATTCAGCTCTCCTAGATTATGTGCAGCATCTCTGGTGAATGTAGCCTGCCAAGGAGGTCCACACAGTGAACAAGCAGATGATAGCACAGTCCAAACCATACGGTGTTGGGAATGCAGAATGCCCCAAGTCTCCATAGGAAACCCCTCTGATTGTCAATTTTCCACAGAGAAATTAAACCATCATAGAAAAGTTAAAAGTCCCAACAAATAAATCCTGTTTCACACCAGAGGCCTGGGCTGTTGGGGTAGTAACCCTGGACCTGACTGCCGTGTTGGATTGGAAGAACAGGATAGTCAGTTACCGTGTCAGCTGCTCAGAGACCAGAAGCAGTGGAAGAGTGCTGTATCCATGAATGCAATTTGACAGAGGCACAGTGCTCCAGGCCACCAGTAAAAGTGGTCTAATAGATGGTACTGGAATCGGACCTAACCTGATTGCTTGTTTAGAGAATGTGCAAGGAGGGAACCAGGGACTCTGGGTTTCCAGTAACCCCCAGGCTCCCGCAGAGGCCTTTGTAAAGCATCTATCTTGATCTGTTGGATACTCTAAAATCACAAGAAGATAGAGAGCTCACCAGTCTCTCATTTGCATCATAGTTGCTTGTCTCTCAGTCGTTATCACACAATTCCTTCTGGCTCCCCAGCGTACACGTGCTTATGCTGTCTGGAAAACCCGGGTTCTTGTCAAATTACACATTCTCCTATGAAGTATGCCCCCAAATTAGGTCCATTATATGAGACCTAGTTAAGAGAAGTTACTGAACTAGAATCTTTGCAGCTTAGTTGCTGGGTGTTTGGCTTGAAAACCTAACTGGTGAAACTATAATATCTACTGTCACCCAAATAAAGTGCTATTATTTCCCAATTATTGGCAAAGCTCTCCACTGTGGTCCATTATGGTGCCGTAGCCAGCGCACCTTGTTCAGATTCCTGGGCCGGTGTCAGTGATGAGACTAGGGTCCTCATGCTTTTTCTCCAGGTGTTTTTTTGAAATCCTCCAGTTGCCATCAAATCTCAAACAAAGTTGTTCCCCAGAGTTTACCCATGGCACGAAGCTCCAGTCGGCCACAGTTGTGGCTGTGTTGATAACAAGCTCTGTACTGACTGCTTTCATTTCCCTCTCTCACTTCCTCACTCCTGTCTGACTGTTTCCTGGGGCCAACTCATGAAGAAACTGCTTGCGTTAGAATCTTTGTCTCAGGGTCTGCTTCCGAGGAAATCCAAATTAAAACCCCTTGTATGCATAGCTCTTCTTCGGTTCAGTCACTCAGTTGTCTCTGACTCTTTGCGACCCCATGGACTTCAGCACACCAGGCTTCCCTGTCCATCACCAACTCCCAAAGCCTACTCAAACTCATGTCCATCAAGTCGGTGATGCCATCCAACCATCTCATCCTCTGTTGTCCCCTTCTCCTCCCACCTTCGATCTTTCCCAGCATCAGGATCTTTTCAAATGAGTCAATTCTTCGCATCAGGTGGCTAAAGTATTGGAGTTTCAGCTTCAGCATCAGTCCTTCCAATTCAGGACTGATTTCCTTTAGGATGGACAGGTTTGATCTCCTTGCAGGCCAGGGACTCTAAAGAGTCTTCTCCAACACCACAGTTCAAAAGCATCAATTCTTCATTGCTCAGATTTCTTTATGGTTCAACTCTAACATCCATATATGACTACTGGAAAAACCATAGCTTTGACTAGATGGACCTTCGTTGGTAAAGTAATGTTTCTGCTTTTTAATATGCTGTCTAGGTTGGTCATAGCTTTTCTTCCAAGGAGCAAGCGTCTTTTAATTTCATGGCTGCAGTCACCATCTGCAGTGATTTTTGGAGCTCCCCAAAATAAAGTTTCCATTGTTTTCCCATCTATTTGCCATGAAATGAATGGGACCAGATGCCATGATCTTAGTTTTCTGAATGTTGAGGTTTAAGCCAACTTTTTTACTCTCCTCTTTCACTTTTATCAAGAGGCTCTTTAGTTCTTCACTTTCTGCCGTGAGGGTGGCGTCATCTGTGTATCTGAGGTTATTGATATTTCTCCCTGTTCTTCTTAGCCCTTAGTTATTTCACAATAAGGTGTTGGGTGTTTAAGAAGAGTAATGATCGATATTATATCATTGATTCCTAGAAGATCTAACCCTCTGTGGACAGTTAGTGTGTGACCTGACTGGCCCAGGATATTTTGCACTGGTACAAAGTATTGGATTCTCATTTCTCTCTGTTAATGAATGAGACTTTTTCATCTCACCAATAGCTATGGTCCTGGGAATTACCAGGAAGAGGTTAAAAGCTTCCCAAATTTTTGGTAAGGCCAGAGCTGGTATCCAGGCTGTTGTCTCTCTCAAGCATTTTCCATGCTGGTTGGTGCCCCTTCCCTGTAGCAGTGGTTCATTGAGGTAACTGGACTAAGTGTTGGCCTGTCTCACTGTACTGTTCCATATAGCCATTACAGAAACTTGGTCATAACAGGCTTTTTTTCCCCCATCTGTTGGTCTGTCTAGTGACCTGATTGTTTTGTCCCTTCCCCAATACATTGCTTTCCCACTGGGAGAACTTTGATTTAGGCCACTCTAAGTCAGACTCAAGCTATATCTTTCTTTTGACTTTCAACCTTGCTTTCCATATTGCCCCTAAGACATGCTTAGTTAATTTCTGATCTTTCTGTGATCTGATACTAGATGTGTCCATGTGTTGGACTATCAAATTATGTGGCCTATTTTTAGGGTCTCCATATACCTATGGGAGGGTGATGGTGAGTACTGTTCCTGTCAACTGTCTACCTTCCATCATTAATACAGTTTTGAACTAATATCCCCTTCAGTGGTAGACACTAAAGCCTATTTGCTATATCTGAGACAGAAAATATCTTTGAATAACGTCTCATCTTGGCTAAAGTATTTGGTGTGTGACAGTCATCATCAGTTAGGATTGATACCTTATTTGTCTCTGTTGTAGAATCAACTGTAAGTCTCTAAACGCCATTTAGTTTTTGTACTGGCCATATAAGAGCATTACCAAAATATAATTTACCCATTTTTCTTTTAATATTGGCATGGTATTCCATCTACTATTTCCCAGTATATATTGGATAGGTGGCTTTTTACATTCATGATAGCTGATTACAATTAAGTCTGGGTGTATCCTTGTAGGTGTGTCCTTTTTTCCTTTCATATATATCCATCCTGGTTTCTGAGATCTCAAGGTTTCTTCTTTCTCTTAATTTCCTCTTTCCTAGTTTGCCTCCCATCACTCCTACAGCTCAAATTATCTCCTGGACAAGAGATTTTAGTTCATTTAAAATATCCTATAATCATGCTACCTGGTAAAGGGCCTTCCACTATGTCCAGGCCACCTCAATTCTCAAAGTCAGGGCAAGAGGCTACCTTCCCCAGGCAATAAAGACCTGGATTCTTTTGTACTAGTGATCTCTACCTCCCTGCAATGATTGCATCCCACAGTGGAAATCTCTGAAATCCACAGCCATGACTGGAGCTTGGCCAATGCTCACTGAAGATACCTGATTGGAAAAACCATTGCAGGGCATATACTGTCTTCTGATTAAACCTTGCAGACCACTAATGGTTATTTTTTGTTACTCTATCCTTTTATCTTTCTATAAATTCGTAGATTATAATTTAGAGGATGCCCAAATCAGAGTCAACATGAGAACACAGCGTGGAGAAGGGACTCAGAAAACTTCAGAGAAGGCACATGATACCACCAGAATTTCATTTCTTCATCATTTTCTCTTTACCCCCGGACCTGCCATCTAGTTGGCCATATGATTATTTGTATCTAACCATCTAATAGGCCCAAAATGTCACACACTTCTTGTAGGGAGACCTAGGTTGTGTTAGAGACATTCCTGCTCCCGAACTTTGTAGTCAGGGACAAGGCTAGCTCCTAAAATGATTATTTGCACCAATACCAACACCTGCCTATTACACATGGGAGATTATAGCTTGGGTTTACAGAAGCAGTACTGCTTCTGTAGTTTGAGGACAACTTCAGTCTCTTTTGTGGGACCTTGCCCTATGAATGTCAGTTTCTAGGACATATTTCTGCTGTCTGCTGAGACCATGTTAGCATTAGGGATGGAGGTAAGGTCCAGGTGTTATTAACAGGTGGAATTACGGTAGTAGTAGGCTAGGGAACTCAGGAATACTTATCTTGCCTTGGCCCTACCACTCTTGCTGTTCTACAAAGGATACATATGCTTAAAAGAGTGTCAAAAGACTGCAAAGCAACATTTTGTTAACTGCGACATTGGCTCCAAACCCTAGTTCAGCACTCTATTGAGCTGGTCTTGATCACAAGGCAGCTTAGGGTAGAGGCAGCCTGCAACTCAGAAGTAAAGCAGGGTGAATGGCTTAGCATTTCCTGTAAGCCAAAATCAAACTTCAGAATTTGCCACTCCAATGAGCAAAAAGCTCACAGCTACCAGCTCCAGATGGAATGAATCCAGAAACAGTCTTTCCATCCATATGGGATTGTTTATATTCCTAATGCTCCACCCACTAGAAACTGGTTCAACAGGTGTTCAGGAATCTTACCCATCAGTTGTACATGAACCGTGAACTTCAGATGTTCAAGCTGGTTTGAGAAAAGGAAGAGGAACCAGAGATCAAATTGCCAACATTCGCTGGATCATCAAAAAAGCAAGAGAGTTCCAGAAAAACATCTATTTCTGCTTTATCGACTATGCCAAAGCCTTTGACTGTGTGGATCACAACAAACTGTGGAAAATTCTTCAAGAGATGGGAATATCAGACCACCTGACCTGCCTCTTGAGAAACCTATATGCAGGTCAGGAAGCAACAGTTAGAACTGGACATGGAACAACAGACTGGTTCCAAATAGGAAAAGGAGTACGTCAAGGCTGTATATTGTCACCCTGCTTATTTAACTTCTATGCAGAGTACATCACGAGAAATGCTGGGCTGGATGAAGTGCAAGCTGGAATCAAGATTGCTGGGAGAAATATCAATAACCTCAGATATGCAGATAACACCACCCTTGTGGCAGAAAGTGAAGAAAAACTAAAGAGCCTCTTGATGAAAGTGAAAGAGGAGAGTGAAAAAGTTGGCTCAAAGCTCAACATTCAGAAAACTAAGATCATGGCATCTGGTCCCATTACTTCATGGGAAATAGATGGGGAAACAGTGGCTTACTTTATTTTTTGGGGGCTCCAAAATCACTGCAGATGATGACTGCAGCCATGAAATTAAAAGACGCTTACTCCTTGGAAGAAAAGTGATGACCAACCTAGACAGCATGTTAAAAAGGAGAGACATTACTTTGTCAACAAAGATCCATCTAGTTAAGGCTATGGTTTTTCCAGTAGTCATGTATGGATGTGAGAGTTGAACTATAAAGAAAGCCGAGCACCAAAGAATCAATGCTTTTGAACTGTGGTGTTGGAGAAGACTCTTGAGAGTCCCTTGGCCTACAAGAAGATCCAACCAGTCCATCCTAAAGGAAATTGGTCCTGGGTGTTCATTGGAAGGATTGATGTTGAAGCTGAAACTCCAATATTTTGGCCGCCTAATACAGAGAGCTGACTCCTTTGAAAAGACCCTAATGTTGGAAAAGATTGAGGGCAGGAGGAGAAGGGGACGACAGAGGATGAGATGGTTAGATGGCATCGCCGACTCAATGGACATGAGTTTGGGTAAACTCTGGAAGTTGGTGATGGACAGGGAGGCCTGGTGTGCTGTGGTTCATGGGGTCACAAAGAGTCGGACATGACTGAGTGACTGAACTGAATTGAACTGAACCCATAAGTTGAGCACTCTGCCATGACTTGTGTAAGAGGATAGGAAGAGGATCAGAGAGGAGCCTTGAACCCCTTCCCCTGGAGGCCAATATGGACACTGCTTGCACTGCTTAGGTATCCAGTTTCTGTAGCCAGCTCTGTTTCTATAGCCTGTGATTGATTTAATGTTGATATATGGCTGGAACACTGACGACCACAAAATGTCACGAGAAGTACCATTACAGAATGCCAACCTGACAACTTCTCGTGAGAATCATATCACCTAAATGGGATTTCTTATTTACCATATTTTGTGATTATTGGTAAGACAGTTTGTCAGTGAACTTGAGTCCTTGAGAACAATGGCCCATTATGTGAGAGTGTCACAGTATTTTGAGTCTTCTCTTCTGGGAGATGGCAACTGTTGCCAGTCATGATAGTAGGAGAAAAAGTGTTGCTTTCATATGCTATTATAAATGCACATTTACTGGTAAAATTTAAATATGGACACACTGTGTTTTTAAAAGATTCACTTTTATGGTTAAAAAGGCAAGATAAACTGTGTGTGAATAACTTGGGTGCTGTAATTTTCTTCATGTGGAGATCTTCCACAATGCTAGGTACTGGAGCATGGGAAGATACATGGCAAGATACCTGAGCCTCTTGGACCTGTTAACTAGTGGCTGTACCTCCCAGGGTGCAGGGGTTTAATACATTAAGGAGAATATTCACAATTAGCTTTAGGCTTTGAGGGTAACTGAGCTTGGTTTAGCTTTACTTTACTTAGGCTCTGCATCAGTTAGCTTTTCCTACCAGCCACTCTTAAAATGTAGTGGCTTAAAATAACCATTCCTTGAACTCACAATTCTGTCGGTTGGCAGTTTGGGTTGGGCTCAGATGGGTGGTTCTTTTGGTCTTGGCTCTGTTCACGCACATATCTATGGTCAGCTACTGGCTAAATAGCTCGAGTTGTGGGAATTGACTGATTGTAAGCTTGGGCAATGGGGCTAGCTTCATCATCCAGTAGGTTATCTGGGGCTTGTTCACATGGCAGCTTGGCAGGGATCCTAAAGAAGAGCAGGAGTTTAGAAGGCTTTCTTGAGGCCCAGTCTTGGATTCCACACTAGATTCTATTGGTCAAAGCATATCACAAGGCCAGACCAAACTTAGAGGATAGTGAAATTGACTCCACTTCTTGATGAGAGGTGCTGCAAAGTTACATGGCCAAAGGTCTAAATACAAGATGTGGGTGGACAAGAATCTACCACGAGCTTCTGTTGAGGTGTCCTGATTTATAGTTAGTGTGCGAATAACAGTCCTCTAGGAGTATCCCAAATTATAACATGGAATCCCCTTGTACACAGCTCAATGAAAAGTCCAGAGTCTATCACTTAGAACCTTCTTTCCTGATGTGTCCGTGAAGGGCATCAAGATATTTTGCACCTGCCTTTTTACTCTGCCGCTTGAACTAGTAGTCTTCTTGAGCCCCTAGTTTGGATCCCTTATCTATTTGCCTACAAGGACATTTGGACTCCCCATTTCTGAGTACAAGGATGTATATATGTCACCATTATGCTAAAAGAGAAAGAGACTGATAATTGCTTCCCTATATATGTCTTAAGGGGCTTCCACCATGGCTCAGTGGGTAAAGAATCTGCCTGCAATGCAGGAGACACAGGAGATGTTGGTTCAGTCCTTGGGTTGGGTAGATCCCCTGGAGGAGGAAATGGCAAGCCACTCTTGCCTGAAGTATCCCCTGAACAGAGAAGACTGGTGGGCTACAGTCCGAAGGGTCACAAAGAGTCAGACACGACTTAGCGATGGAGCACACACAGCACATACATCTCTTACTTCTTGCTTAGTAATAAGACTATATTTTCAGCTGTTCACATCACCAGTTGTCTAAAAGGCTTCATTAGCCCGTTTCCTTTGTGGCTGGGTATAGCTGCATACTAAAGTTTGGCCAGTGAAATGTAAACAGAAGTGACATCGCAACTCCTGGAAAGTGTCCTTAAAAGAAGAGGTTTTCTTCCTCTTTTCCTCTTTCCTGCTGGTTAGAATGTGCTTATTATGGCTGAAGTTTGAGTAACCACCTTGAGTAATGTGGAGGCATGTTAAGGATAGTGTAGCATCTGGATACAAGGAGCCTGGGTCCCCGATGACCATGGAACTAACTGACTAGCCATTGGGTGCTCCCACTTCCAAACTGTATCTTGAGAGAGAAATAGTTTTCCATCTGTTTAAGCCACTCTTTTTGATTTTTGTTGTCATTGGTATCTGGACTGTCATAGGTATCTATATCCTAACTAATACCCCAACATAGATTTTTTTTTTAATTGGGCCAATTCTTATTGAAACAAATTCCCTTAAGCCAACTAAAGTCCTTGATTGATTTTCTAAACTGTACCAATTTTTTTTTTCCATTTGTATTTTTATTCTACTGAAAGTATCAATATTTTCTTTGGGATTCATTAGTTTCATTTTAAGTTCACAGTAAGGATTTGCTTTATCAATAAACTTTTTCATAGTAAAATTTGCTTTGTAAATTATAGTCTGTGGATGTTATTTTTTTTTTAATCAAAGTCTGTTTCCTCGGGTCAAAGTTTATGTGTCTAAAATTTTTGAGAACCTGTGATTTTTATTTGTAAAATTATAGTAAATAACAAATTTTATCTTGTGCAGTTTTACAAGTTGCTATGTTTTTCTATTGTGGTTATTTCCACCAAGTCTAAACTTTCTCAGGTCAGTTTTCAGTTTCCAGTGTTACAAATGACATGTTTTTTTTTTTTTTTCTTCAGTTTTTTGTTTCTAATACATCTTAGCATGTGCTGTCTTAGACACTGACCATTTTATTTTATTTTTTTTTTAGTTTTTTATTTTTTTTAATCTTAAAATCTTTAATTCTTACATGCATTCCCAAACATGAACCCCCTCCCACCTCCCTCCCCATAACATCTTTCTGGGTCATCCCCATGCACCAGCCCCAAGCATGCTGCATCCTGCGTCAGACATAGACTGGCGATTCAATTCACATGATAGTATACATGTTAGAATGTCATTCTCCCAAATCATCCCACCCTCTCCCTCTCCCTCTGAGTCCAAAAGTCCGTTATACACATCTGTGTCTCTTTCCCTGTCTCGCATACAGGGTCGTCATTGCCATCTTCCTAAATTCCATATATATGTGTTAGTATACTGTATTGGTGTTTTTCTTTCTGGCTTACTTCACTCTGTATAATCGGCTCCAGTTTCATCCATCTCATCAGAACTGATTCAAATGAATTCTTTTTAACGGCTGAGTAATACTCCATTGTGTATATGTACCACAGCTTTCTTATCCATTCATCTGCTGATGGACATCTAGGTTGTTTCCATGTCCTGGCTATTATAAACAGTGCTGCGATGAACATTGGGGTACATGTGTCTCTTTCAATTCTGGTTTCCTCGATGTGTATGCCCAGAAGTGGGATTGCTGGGTCATATGGTAGTTCTATTTGCAATTTTTTAAGGAATCTCCACACTGTTCTCCATAGTGGCTGTACTAGTTTGCATTCCCACCAACAGTGTAGGAGGGTTCCCTTTTCTCCACACCCTCTCCAGCATTTATTGCTTGCAGATTTTTGGATCGCAGCCATTCTGACTGGTGTGAAGTGGTATCTCATTGTGGTTTTGATTTGCATTTCTCTAATAATGAGTGATGTTGAGCATCTTTTCATGTGTTTGTTAGCCATCCGTATGTCTTCTTTGGAGAAATGTCTATTTAGTTCTTTGGCCCATTTTTTGATTGGGTCGTTTGTTTTTCTGGAGTTGAGCTGCAGAAGTTGCTTGTATATTTTTGAGATTAGTTGTTTGTCAGTTGCTTCATTTGCTATTATTTTCTCCCATTCAGAAGGCTGTCTTTTCACCTTGCTTATATTTTCCTTTGTTGTGCAGAAGCTTTTAATTTTAATTAGATCCCATTTGTTTATTTTTGCTTTTATTTCCAGCATTCTGGGAGGTGGATCATAGAGGATCCTGCTGTGATTTATGTCTGAGAGTGTTTTGCCTATGTTCTCCTCTAGGAGTTTTATAGTTTCTGATCTTACATTTAGATCTTTAATCCATTTTGAGTTTATTTTTGTGTGCGGTGTTAGAAAGTGATCTAGTTTCATTCTTTTACAAGTGGTTGACCAGTTTTCCCAGCACCACTTGTTAAAGAGATTGTCTTTACTCCATTGTATATTCTTGCCTCCTTTGTCAAAGATAAGGTGTCCATATGTGTGTGGATTTATCTCTGGGCTTTCTATTTTGTTCCATTGATCTATATGTCTGTCTTTGTGCCAGTACCATACTGTCTTGATGACTGTGGCTTTGTAGTAGAGCCTGAAGTCAGGCAAGTTGATTCCTCCAGTTCCATTCTTCTTTCTCAAGATTGCTTTGGCTATTCGAGGTTTTTGTATTTCCATACAAATCTTGAAATTATTTGTTCTAGTTCTGTGAAAAATGTGCCTGGTAGCTTGATAGGGATTGCATTGAATTTGTAAATTGCTTTGGGTAGTATACTCATGTTCACTATATTGATTCTTCCAATCCATGAACATGGTATATTTCTCCATCTATTAGTGTCCTCTTTGATTTCTTTCATCAGTGTTTTATAGTTTTCTATATATAGGTCTTTAGTTTCTTTAGGTAGATATATTCCTAAGTATTTTATTCTTTTCGTTGCAATGGTGAGTGGAATTGTTTCCTTAATTTCTTTTCTACTTTCTCATTATTCGTGTATAGGAATGCAAGGGATTTCTGTGTGTTGATTTTATATCCTGCAACTTTACTATATTCATTGATTAGCTCTAGTAATTTTCTGGTGGAGTCTTTAGGGTTTTCCATGTAGAGGATCATGTCATCTGCAAACAGTGAGAGTTTTACTTCTTCTTTTCCAATTTGGATTCCTTTTATTTCTTTTTCTGCTCTGATTGCTGTGGCCAAAACTTCCAGAACTATGTTGAATAGTAGCGGTGAAAGTGGACACCCTTGTCTTGTTCCTGACTTTAGGGGAAATGCTTTCAATTTTTCACCATTGAGGATAATGTTTGCTGTGGGTTTGTCATAGATAGCTTTTATTATGTTGAGATATGTTCCTTCTATTCCTGCTTTCTGGAGAGTTTTTATCATAAATGGATGTTGAATTTTGTCAAAGGCCTTCTCTGCATCTATTGAGATAATCATATGGTTTTTATTTTTCAATTTGTTAATGTGGTGAATTACATTGATTGATTTGCGGATATTGAAGAATCCTTGCATCCCTGGGATAAAGCCCACTTGGTCATGGTGTATGATCTTTTTAATGTGTTGTTGGATTCTGATTGCTAGAATTTTGTTGAGGATTTTTGCATCTATGTTCATCAGAGATATTGGCCTGTAGTTTTCTTTTTTTGTGACATCTTTGTCAGGTTTTGGTATTAGGGTGATGACCATTTTATTTTGTGTTGATTAGTTCTACCAGTTATATTTATTATTAAGACTTTGAAATTGATAATTTCTTGGTGATCCCACAAGGAAATTGTGTGCAACTCCCCTCAGATGTCCTAGAATTTCCCCATTCTTAAGGATGGATCTCTGCTATTGCACATCCAAGGCTTGTGAATACAATCTTCCCACCCGTGATTTGTTCCTGGCATTCTCCTTTGGGGCAAATCCTCCTAAATCAAAGTTGCAATTACCGTTACTTAAAGTGGGAAAAAATGTTATGCATCCCTGAGCTCCCACATTGACAGCCATTTTGTTAAAATACCACCAAAATTTCATTAAAACGGACTCACATGGTTTATAAGTAACATTCCTTATCATAGTACAACATGTAAACAGGCAGTTTCTCCTAATATAATTATGACTAGTTATTTGTTCTTCTTAAACCTTTTGTAGATAGTTTACACTCAATATGAAACTCTGTTACCTCTACAAAATCATAAATACAATACTGAAACTTTCTGTCTTTCCACCTTCCATGCAAAACGCACACACACACACACACACACACATAAACAAGCAATAAAGACAAATCAATTAAAAGAATGCATGTTAGGGGCAAGGCAATGCCCTTCAGCTAAAGCCCACCAGAAACACATCTGTAGTTGATCAGGTTGGGTTTACTGCTTGCTACAGAGAGGCTGAATGCACACCCTGGGAAGCCATGGGGGTCTTTCAGCGAGAGGATAGCAGAAAGAACCTACTTATTAAAGGATTTGGGCTTTGGTTAAGTAGGGGGAGGGTCTGAGGAAGCAGAGGTTCTTTCTAGATTGATGCTGTCAGGAATCAGAGATGATTCTGTGACTGGGTATCTCATTGAAATCTTTCTTATAGGGAGGGCAGGCTAGAGAAAGGATACAGCTCTAATCAGGGGTCCCCAACTGCCGGGATCTAATGCCTGATAATCTGAGGTGGAATTGATGTAATAATAGTAGAAATAAAGTGCACAGTAAATATAATGTGCTTGAATCATCCCGAAACCACCCTACAACCCTGGTCCATGGAAAAATCATCTTGCATGAAACAAGTCCCTGGTGCCAAAAAGATTGGGGACCACTACATCTAAATGGTAAAGAAATAGCAGTTCCTCATTTAGCCAAGAGGGAGTGATGTTTGGTAGTTTGTTTGGAGCACAGTGACTTTGACCTTGTGCTTAAGACAAAATTATGAAGTGTCCTTTCTTTGTCTCACATTCAAACAATACTTGTTTGAAGTTTTATGTGAACTTATTAAAATGTCCAGTGGAAGAAGAACATGGCCTAACTGTGAGCACCAGGCCATCAGCTTTCAGATTTCAGAGGCTGCCTTTTTTTTTTTTTTTCCCCTCTTTTCTCAGTCACTGCGCTTGAGGTTATCATGGCTATAAACTGGTAAAGCAGGAGTACTCTGAGAAGAAACCCTAATGCAACATGTGCCACCTCTATCTGTGGGAAGGTTAGCACACCTCTCCCGGGCTCAGCTGATTTCAAGGCATCAAATCCCTATTTATACATTCTAAGAAGAAAAACAGTTGAAATAGAGGGATTAAACTCCTAGTAAAATTGAATTCCTCTTACCTGAATGGTCCATTTTCTGGGTGGATGAAAGAACAAAATTCAGAACAAAAGTGCTCTAGGGGTCAAAAATGGCAGGGTCAGAATAGAGGCCTTCGGAGCAAATGTCCTGCACTATCTGGGAATGCCCCAAGGCCCCACAGGGTTTCCCAAGGTCTCTGTCTGGGCCTGTGCCTGTCCCTTGGCACTAGACCAAGATTTGCATAAGCCCTTTTGAGGTTGGAAACCTCCGCCTTTGTTACGCTAAGTTGTTTGTTTCAGAACAGGCTTTCCATGCTACTTTTGCTGCCACTGAATTTGGCAAGGTTTGTGATTCCTTCATTGCCCCAGAAGCCATGGCTGGTGCTGGACTGTGCGTTGCCACGTGTGATAACTGAACTGATATGTCCGGGGCAGAATGTCCCCACTCCATCACTTCCAGGGGCCCCGAGTGAGATCCCCACCCAGGCCACTCCTGAGGAAAGGTAAAAAATGGTGTGAAATCCGAACATGAGCTCTTTAAAATGTTAACTAACTCTTCTTCAGGATGCCAGAAGAGCCGGGCTGAAATTGGTTCCTGGATTTTCCACCCCACAGACTCAGTCTTTCAGTTCCTCTTTGATTCTATTGGACAAGGTCTGGCCCACAGTGCTCTTTGTACTCTCATTGTGATTTGATCTTGGAAGCTTTGTTGCTGTCACTGGACCTTGGCCAGAGTCCCCTCTCTCTATCCTGACAAATGTCATTACCTACACATTCATTTAAAATGTGTTTATTTATTATGTATTCATTGGTACACTCATTTATTCATTCTTCATTTAATTGGGCTTTGGGTTAACCTCCTGGGAGAAGGGGTTGTGGCCATGACCCTATCTCAACAGAAAGCCTTTCAAGGTTTGCAGCTGTAGGCACTTTGTCTCTGATGGTCTGCATGTATTTCTTTCTTTCTTTTATTTTCTTTGTCTTTCTAATAGACTCTGGGTCTCAAGCATCCTGTTAATTGCCTTCACCTGCTCTTACACTCAAATTCATTTAAACAGCCCTCCCCCTCCTCAGGCATTCCAGTAACTCTGACCACCTCACCACAAAAAGCCATCAGGAATCCAGGTAGTTTTGCTTTCCATCTTTCTCCAGGACTCCATGATGTCTGACAGTGATGTCCCTATCACTGTCATTCTCCGTATCTGCTTCTTTCTGTGATTATGGCCTTAATGGATGGCCAACTGATTTTAGGTCTTAGAAGCCCGTGCTGTGCGGAGAGTTCTGTGTTTGTTATCGGTTTGCCTTGCTGTGACTCTTCATAGATTCTTCTCTTCAGGGCCTTTTTGGGAAGCTTCAGCTGTCATTTCTAACTGTTTCAGCCTTCACATTTCTGAGTGGGAGACTAGTAGGTATACAGATCCTCTTCTACATCAGCTCACATTGTAGGTAAGTGTTTTGATTGACCTGATTGCACCCAGGTCGGGGGCACACCCTGTGGCTAGAGGACAAGGTCATGTGATATTAAAAACTTGGCAGCTTGAGCAGCAGATAGTAAAGGCAGGCTGTGGGTAACAGGCATGTCCCTCTGGTTGGTTGCTGCCTGGCTGGTCCACTAACCTTTTGTAAGGCTCGGAGAACCGCACTCTGAAAAGGACACTCAGGGACACCCTCTAGTGGACTGACAAAGTTTATTATCCAGTTGTGTAGTTTTATAATTTTCAGGGAATAGAGCATAAGGCTGACTTGCACGTAGCCATTCCAGATAAACATTAAAACATTCAAGCATAAAATACAGTTCCTACCGCCCAAGCCATAACATAGCTTTGGCGAAACTCTAAAGGGAGTCTTATCATGAAACAACAGTCCTTGCTCTCAGAAACAGGTGATCAGAAGGAAGCCTTCGAACGCCTCAAGGCCGGGCGTATTGACCCTTCGTCATCCGTTCCCAGCCTTGGGCACTCAGTGAACACTCATAACCCTTTGTTATGCTCGTCCCAGCTTCCAACCTTTGTCATGAATGGAGCAAATATATTTTCAGTATTTGCTTAAAGCCTTCCAGCTCCTCCACACCTTTCTCCTACATGCGGGACCCAAGTTTCTCTGTGTAGAAGGGTCTCCCTATCACACCTCAGCCACAAACACCTGCTCCCCCAACTTCCAGGAGAAGGACAACCCAATTTCATCTAGAAGTAAAGGCTTCCCCAGTGGCTCAGTGGTAAAGACTCTGCCTGCAATGCAAGAGACAATGCAAGAGATGCGAGTTCGATTCCTGGGCCAGGAAGATCCCCTAGAGGAGGGCATGGCAACCCACTCCAGTATTCTTGCCTGGAAAATCCATGGACAGAGGAGCCTGGCAGGCTACAGTCCATGGGGTCACAAAGAGTCAGACACGACTGAAGTGACTCAGCACACACACACACACAATATGAAAAGAACACATTAAAAGCTGCTCGTCAGACTCAGTGTTTAGAACTCCTAGGTGACATCTTCAGATCTTCAATTCCTGGGCCTGTCTGGCTCCTGGTTCAGAGTATATACTGCATCCAGCAGCTGCTTGGGAGTGGTGGGTTTTACACTGGAACTGGTAGGCATACATGTACTGCAAAGAAGTGACTTCCTTGATGAGCAAATCTGACCCACTGGAGGTCTGCCTCTGGGAGGCTTACCCCTGAGATGCCCTGAGGGCAGCAGCAGTGCATTTGCAGGTAACCCTGGCACTCTTGGCCAAGCCAGTTTGAGGGCTGGGCTCTCAAACTGGAGCTTGGATTGGAATCACCTGCAGGGCTTATAAACCATAGACAGCTGAGCTTCACCCTCAGAGTTCCTGCTTTCATGGGAATGTGCATTCTAATAAGTTCCCAGGTGATGTTGATGCTGCTGGTCTGGGAATCACACTTTGAAACCCGTTCTTTTAGGGTACTTGAATCAGGCCTCTGGTGGTCAAGTAGAAGTGGGTTTTGTTTTTCCAAATAGTAAAAATTAAAAAAAAAAAAAAGAGTGGGGTTTTGGTGGTAGTCTCAATCCAGGAGAATTTCTCTAGGTCTTCTGTTACTTGTGTGCCTGGGAACCTCTATATTTGTCATTCCCAAACAGAGGTCTCCCTGTGTCCCATCCCTCCTGGCACCTGGTTGTTGTGATGTCCACATGTAGTTCTGTGATGAATTGCTGACACTTGTGTATTTCATGATCCTTTTCTTATCACCTTTCCCATTCTCCATTCCTTCCAGGAAAGGACCAACAGCTACTTGTGTTTCCTAACTCCAATTGCTAATACTAGGAATTGGATTGGCTGGCCAGGTTATCTTTTTGTGTCAAGCCAAAAAGGGTTGCTGGCTGGCCTAGGGATTTTCAGCCTTTGGATTGTGAGTCTGTTCTGAGTCCTGTTGACTGTGGCCAGTTCAGAGCAGAGTAATATCGTGTAGAACATGGCTGGTGGGCAGCAGGGGCTAAGGATAGGGCAGTTGCACAACAGGTCTGGGGCCTGGCAGGCACTGGTGAACATTTTGAATATAGAGTATTGACTGGCAAAGTTGATTTTCAGATGGTACACACCATCCTGGTTATTTTGATCAATATGGTAATATTTAATATAATCAGTTCAGTCAGTCAGTTCAGTCGCTCAGTCGTGTTTGACTCTGAGACCCCATGGACTGCAGCACGCCAGGCCTCCCTGTTGTCAATCACCAATTCCCAGAGTATACTCAAACTCATGTCCATCGACTCAGTGATGCCATCCAAAAATCTCATCCTCTATCGTCCCCTGCCTTCGATCTTTTCTAGCAACAGGGTCATTTCCAATGAGTCATTTCTTCACATCAGGTGGCCAAAGTATTGAAGCTTCCGCTTCAACATCGGTACTTCCAATGAATATTCAGGACTGATTTCCTTTAGGATGGACTGGTTTGATCTTCTTACAGTCCAAGGGTCTTTCAAGAGTCTTCTCCAATACCACAGTTCAAAAGCATCAATTCTTCGACACTCAGCTTTCTTTATAGTCCAACTCTCATATCCATACATAACTACTGAAAAAACCATAGCCTTGACTAGACGGACCTTTGTTGACAAAGTAATATCTCTGCTTTTTAATATTCTGTCTAGGTTAGTCATAACTTTTCTTCCGAGGAGCAAGAATCTTTTAATTTCATGGCTGTAGTCACCATCTGCAGTGATTTTGGAGCCCCCAAAAATAAAGTAAGCCACTGTTTCCACTGTTCCCCCATCTATTTCCCATGAAGTGATGGGACCAGATGCCATGATCTTTGTTTTCTGAATGTTGAGCTTTGAGCCAACTCTTTCACTCTCCTCTTTAACTTTCATCAAGAGGCTCTTTAGTTTTTCTTCACTTTCTGCCATAAGGGTGGTGTCATCTGCATATCGGAGGTTATTGATATTTCTCCCAGCAATCTTGATTCCAGCTTGCACTTCATCCAGCCCAGCGTTTCTCGTGATGTACTCTGCATAGAAGTTAAGTAAGCAGACGGTGACAATATACAGCCTTGACGTACTCCTTTTCCTATTTGGAACCAGTCTGTTGTTCCATGTCCAGTTCTAACTGTTGCTTCCTGACCTGCATATAGGTTTCTCAAGAGGTAGGTCAAGTGGTCTGGTATTCCCAACTCTTTCAGAATTTACCACAGTTTGTTGTGATCTACACAGTCAAAGGCTTTGGCATAGTCAATAAAGCAGAAATAGATGTTTTTCTGGAACTCTCTTGCTTTTTCGATGATCCAGCGGATGTTGGCAATTTGACCTCTGGTTCCTCTGCCTTTTCTAAAACCAGCTTGAACATCTGGAAGTTCACGGTTCATGTACTGCAGAAGCCTGGCTTGGAGAATTTTGAGCATTACTTTACTAGGATGTGAGATGAGTGCAATTGTGCAGTAGTTTGAGCATTCTTTGGGATTGCCTTTCTTTGGGATTGGAATGAAAACTGATCTTTTCCAGTCCTATGGCCACTGCTGAGTCCAAATTTGCTGGCATATTGAGTGCAGCACTTTCACAGCATCATCTTTCAGGATTTGAAATAGCTCAACCGGAATTCCGTCACCTCCACTAGCTTTGTTTGTAGTGATGCCTTCTAAAGCCCACTTGACCTCACATTTACCAAATTATTATTTACAGAAGGATCCACTCTGGATTTCTTCTAAATAGCCATTCATGTATTGTATTGAAATGAGTTTTAATTTGTAAAAGGTCAGTCTGTGTGACGCTTCACATCATAACCAACAAATACTTACTGAATGATTGAATGACTGAATGAATGAATGCAAAACTACTGTAGCCTGAAATTGAAAATGCCATTTTGTAAATACCTACAGGATAAAAGATTTTTATACAAATTTAACAACAGTAAGTTGTAATCATAAGTGCAACAGGCAAAATATTAAATAGAAACCATCATGACTTGTCAAAATACCAATGATTGGCACTTAGAGTTCATTATTTTGAAGCTAAATATAAAACTGCTTCCTGAATATTCAGTCTGAAAAAACATTCTGCTAGTTTGTGGTGATCTTGGAAGTTAGTTTAAACTTCATATGCAGCTATGTATTAAAGAAAATACCTTTTTATGGCATGTGTACAATTCAGCAACTGATGCATTCTCCATTTCTTGAGCTACAGTGGAATTTGCCAGTGTCGAGTATCCAGAGACTTTTTTTTTGCAAACAGAAAGGACCACAGGAGAGATAACAGGAAGTTATAAGGAAACATAAAGGAAAGAGTATTATGTTCCAAGCCTTTAAAATATAGAAAGGGGAGGGAGAAGTCATTTTGAACACCTGCTATGCTGTGCAACAGTACTCTGTACATTTTTAATAATGAAAGGAAGATCAGCGCAAGATTTATTTAATGTATATCAAAACCAATGGTTTAGAAAATACATAAAGCACCTTTGAATACAAGGCGAACAAGAACTAGGACAATGCTGCTTTTCTTTCTTTGGTTAAATGAGGCTTAGTTATGGGTATCACATAAGTTTTATATAAACACAATGCTGGAAGGGAAATTCTAACTTTCCAAGGACAAATGGAGTTTAATTCACAACTAAATTGTGTCTCAGAAACTATTAATATATTATGTCTCACAAGGGTTGGGGAATGATTTCATTGTCCAGTAGGAGCTATGAAAAAATGTGGGTGATTTTAGTTCTGGTGAGATCTCAAGATGAGCAAAAGAGCTTCAAGATGGAAGGAGTTAATTTGATTATAAAATATTTCACTACTTTTTATTGGTTTCAAATGAATTTGGAGCCTCATGCTAACATTTTTGGAATTGTAAAATGAATGAGCTCTATTAATAGTGGGGAATGTCATCCTTAAGGGGACCTTAATGATTATGCAGCCCAATCCCTGAACTTTATAAATGGGAAAACTTATGCTCAGAGAGTTAGTGATTTGCTTAATGTCACAGAGTGAGTCAGGAGAGAACTGGGACAAAAATTGAGGTCAACTCTTAGTCCAGTGTTATTTCTCCCTTCCTCCCTCCCTGCCTCCTTCCTTTTCTTCCTTCCTTCGCTTCTTTCTTTCACACCTCACCAACCAGGGTTTGAACCCAGGTCACAGCAGTTAAAGCACTGAATCCTAACCACTGGACCGCCAGGGAACTCTTCCAGTATTATTTCTGATCCCATACTAGTTGAAACTCTGTGTTTTTTTTTTTTTTTATGCTCTAAATAGCTGTATTATTTTGCTAGGACTATTATAACAAAGTACCACAAACTAGATAGCTTAAAATGACAGAAATTGATTGTCTCACATTTATGGAGGCTAGAAACCTGAAGTCAAGGTGTTAGCAAGGCCATGCTTCCTTTGAGATTGTAGGTAGAATCACCCCTTGTCTCTTCCTAGCTTCTGGTAGTGGCCATCAGCCCTTGGTGTTCCTTGGCTGGCTGCTATGTCACTCCAATCTGTGCCTTTGGCATAGATGGCATTTTCCCCGTGTATCTATCTTTGTCCAGGTTTCCTTCTTCTTATAAGGATACCAGTCATGTTGAATTAGGGACCAACCTAATGACATCATCTTAAAAAAAATGACTTAATGATTTACTTTATTTTTGTCTGTGCTGGGTCTTTGTTGCTGCATGGGTTTTTCTCTAGTTGTGGCAAGCTGGGGCTACTCTTCATTGTGGTGCACGGGCTTCTCATTGCAGTGGTTTCTCTTGTTGCAAAGCATGCACTCTAGGACACCTGGGCTTCAGTAGTTGCAGCTCCCAGCCTCTAGAGCACAGACTCAGTAGTTGTGGCAAATGGGCTTTGTTGCTCTGCATCATATGGGATCTTCCTAGATTAGGCATTGAACCCATGTCTCCTGCACTGGCAGGCAGATTCCTTACCACTAAGCCACCAGAGAAGCCCCATGACTTCTCTTAACTTGATTAAATCTGCGAAGACCCTATGTATAAATAAGGTCATATTCACAAGTGCCAGTGCTTAGGATTTTATCATGTCTTTTTCAAGACACAATTCAACTCATAATATCAGTTTTATTGAGATATCACATGTCTTATAATTCACCAATTGAAGTGTACAATCTATGGTTGTTAGTATATTTGGAGTTGTGTAATTATCACCACAATCTAATTTTAGAATTTCCATTCCCCCTAAAAGAAACTCCATACCCATTAGTAACCATTCCCTACTTTCCCTCTCCCTGCCCTATCCCTAAGCATTCACTAATCTGCTTTTGTCTCTCTAAATATGCCTCCTCTGAACATTTAATAATGGAATCATAAAATATGTAGTCTGATGTTACTGTTATTTCACTTAGAAAAATGTTTTCAAGGTTGATCCATGTCAGTACTCCATTATTTTTATAGCTGCATGATATTCCTTTGTATGATGATTTATATATATATATATATATATATATATATATATATATTCTATCCATTCATCAGTTGATGGACGCTTGAATTTTCACTTCACTTCGGGGCTATATGGATAATGCTCCTGTGAACATTTGTCTTCAAACTTTTGTGTGGAGATATGTTTTGGTTCCTCTTAGGTATATATAATTAGGAGTGGAATTGCTGGGTCATATGACAACTATATTTAGCTATTTGAGGAATTGGCAGATGGTTTTTCATAGTGGCTGTACCATTTTACATTTCCACCAGAAAGTATGAGGGTTCTAATTTCTCCATATTTTCCCCAGCATTTGTTAGTGTTTATATCTTTTTTATTATATCCTAGGGGGTATGAAATGGTATCATATTGTGGTTTTAATTTACATTTCCCTAATGGCTAATGATGTTGAGTGTTTTTTCATGTGCTAATTGGCCATTTTATACCTTCTTTGGAGAAAAGTCTATTCAGGTCATTTAACCATATTTTAAACTGAGTTATTTTGACTTTTTATTGTTGAGGTATAAGGGTTTTTAAATAGTCTGGATACAAATTCCTTATCAGATATTGGAAAAAGTGGAATTGCTCAGTCGTGTCTGACTCTTTGCTACCCCATGGACTGTAGCCTACCAGGCTCCTCTGACAATGGGATTTTCCAGGCAATAGTACTGGAGTGGGCTGCCATTTCCTTCTCCAGGGGATCTTCCCGACCCAGGGATTGAACCCAGGTCTCCCACATTGTAGACAGATACTTTACCGTCTGAGCCACCAGGGAAGTATCAGATATATGACTTGCAAATATTTTCTCCCATTCTGTTGATTCTCTGTTCACTTTTTTCATGACATCTTTAGAAGCACAAATGTTTTAAATTTTGATGAAGTCCAAATTATCTATTTTATTGTGGTTGTTGCCCAATATGTCTATCTTGTACCAGACTGTCCTGATTTCCTGATTACCATTTTTTTAGTAAGTTTTGAAATCAGAAAGTTTGACTCCTCCTCCTTTGTCCTTGCTTTTCAAGGTTGTTTTGGCTGTTCTGGGAAGTTTGCAATTCCCTATTATAATTCTAATACATTAATATTATAATCATTTTTTACATTTTTGTAAAGAAATCATCTGGGATTCTGATAGGAATTTTGTTGAATATGTAGATTACTTTGGGGAATATTGACATCTTAACAGTCTGAAATCTTCCAATCCATGAACATGGAATATTTTTCCATTTATTTAGATCTCTAATATCCTTCAATAACAATGCTTTGTAGTTTTTGGAGTATACTTCTTTCAAAATTTATTCCCAAATATTTTATTGTTTTTTTATGCTATTGTAAATATAACTATTTTCTTAATTTCATTCTTTGTTCATCAAGATACAGTTGAGTTTTGTATATTCATCTTGTATCCTGCAGCCTTGCTGAACTTGTTTATTAGTTATAATAGATTTTTTAGTGGATTCCTTAGTGTTTCTATGTACAAGATCATGTCATCTTAAATTAGAGATAGTTTTACTTCTTTCCAATCTGGATGCCCTTTATTTCTTGCTTGATCAACTGGGTTAGAGCCACCAGGACAATGTTGAATAGAATTGGTGCTGGTTAGCATCACTGTCTCATTCCTGACCTGAGAGGAAAAGCTTTCAGTCTTTCACTATTATAATGTTAACCATGAGTTTTAAAGCTCTCCTTCCATTAGTCTCAACTGATCAATCCAACATTTTCCCCCACTATCAACCTTTGCATGCCTGTTTGCCCAACTCCCCAATTCCAGCCTTGCTCACAAAGACCCACTGGTCTAAATAGCCTGATTTTAAAAATCCTTTTCTTTACATGCCCTATTTTATTTTTGCCTTTGTGCCCACTGCTCATATAGTTACAGCGAATGCTCCATTTCCTCCACATTCTAGTTCACACACTTCCTCAAGATGAAGCTCCATTTCCCAGACTATGGCACAAGAGGAAACACACTGGACACACACACATCATGTAATTCCTCAAGACCCCATTTCCTAGGTTCCTGAAGCTAATTTATATTTTGATTCCATTAGTAACACTTTGTAAATTTTCTTTTGTTATTTGAGTTATCTTTATCTTGGCTCCACCAACTATACTATAGCATTCTACAGAGGAAGGAACAAGAATGCTGTATTTTAATATTATCCCCAAAAGGACTAGACACAAAGACCTCTAGGGCCCAAAGATGCTTAGTAAAAGCTGACTTCAGTCCACTTTTGTTCTCTCAGAAGGACCCTCTCTTTTTTGTGAGCCATTCGAAAAATCAGAGCTGCCTGATGCCACTCATCGCTCTATCTGCGTCCCATTTCCATTTTCAAGGCATTTCTCTTCTCCTCCTTACATTGGCTGAGTTTTAGAGGGAGATAATTGGCTCCATCAATTTTTATAGCTTAATGAAAGTCTCAACCATATTTACCTGCTTCTCTTCCAGAGTAAATGCATCATAAACCAAGGCAAAGTTATTCCTACAGCCCTTGTTTAAAAAATGTATGATTTTTATATTGGCCCCATTAAAGCAATATGAGGCCAAAGTCCAGTAGCTATGACCTCAAAGATGACCTCCTTTAAAAATCAGTGTCTCTCAGTGAGAAATGTTCACTCTCAAGGCCAGGCCCATGCTGGGGTTTGAGTGTGTCTGATAAGGGTCCCAGATTCCTGAGCACAGTAACTGCTGTTGTTTTTTCCCTATGGCATTTGTCTGTTTTGTGTGCTTTACTACAACTAAAGTATTGACATCTTCCTGTCTCACCCCATTAACTATGGGAAATGCCATGGAATGAAGATCCTTTGCAATAAGCATACCACCAGTAACAGAGAGTGGGGCTTAGTCTTATGGCCTTAAGAGCTAAAAAGGAAGGCTGAATACCAGTTTCAGGAGAAAATAGTTTTTATTAGGTACTTGGTGAGCACATAGCCTGTGTCTGGCATGTGGGACTGGATAGGCAAGTAAATACATAGTTGCTGCTCTAAAAGAATTTATAGTCTCACTAGGGTGATAAGACTGACATATCTCAAACAGAATCGTTAAGGTAGAAGTAGTATGCGATAATTGCTAAAGTGAGGGCAGAGGAACATACCATCAGTGTCACTTGAAGTCAAGAAAGGCATTTCAGAGAAGGTGAACTTTTTCACCTTTGAAAGAGTTTGACTTGGAAGAATTTTGGTTGTCAGAGAAGAGAAAAAAGACGTTGACAATAAAAGGAGACTGACTAATAGGGTCGAAGGCCCAGGAACTCTTTGAAGATAATGTTAGTGAAATAGGATAAGTCTAGACTGAAATGTATCTTAAGAGGATAGAATCACAGAATATTAGAGCTGGAAAGGCATTACTAATATTTCTGCTGAACCTGGAACTCCTAGTTCAGTGTCTATTTCCTGTTGTTTCCATTAGATTATTTTTAATCCATGAAATTTTTTCTTCAAATGGAATCTTATATAAAGAAGCCCAATATGTAAAGCAAACAAGAGGGAAAATACTTTGGTTGAATTTAGGCAAGATCAAGATGAACCCACCTGAGATATGGGGACAGGTAATTATCTCCTTGTCATTAAATCTAATGAGCACTTCTTAGTCCCCATCTTGCTTGGCTTCTCAGCAGCTTACTACATTGTTCACTACTCCCTTTTGCCAAACACTCCTTTCCTATGTCTTCTATGATACAGCTCTTCTAATTTTCCTCTTCCTGGCCTCTCCCTCTCAGTCTCATGTGGGTGCTCATTCTCCTACATGTAGATTTTTAAATGTTGGATATCTCAGGACTTGAGCCTCAACCCTTTTTACTTGGTGCTCTACATTCCCTGCCCAGGCAATGATGGTGACTCTCAAGTTTTATTTCCAGCCCAAGCCTCTCCTCTATTACTGATTAGGCATCTCCATCTGGATATGCCACTGGTGCTGCAAAACTCAGAATTCCCAGTACTAAACACATCTCCTTCACCTCCCCAGAGCCCTTCAAGTTCACACCTTGTCCTGTGTTCTGTATCTCAGTGAATGACATCATCAACCACCCAGAGTTCTGTGCCTAAATCAAGGACTCATCCTTGACACCTTTTTTCCCCCCTCCCATATTCATTCAATCACCAAGTCCTATTCATCTTGTCTTCCAAATATCTCTTGAATCTCTCCACTATTCTCCATTTCCATCACTGCACCATGGACTACCATTCCCCTCTGTCTTTTCTCTGTTGGACTACTGCAATTCACTCATTGGTCTCCTGCCTCTACTCTCCCCCCCCCCTCCAGTCAGTTCTCTCCACTGAAGCTGGAGTGTGCTTTTTAAAGCATAAATCTGATCATGTCACTTCCCTGCTCAAAAGCCTTCAGTAGCTCTCCCATTGCCTAAAGAAAATGTCTAAATTTCTTAACACATTTTAGAAAATCTTTCATGACCAGGTCTCTGTCCTCTTACTTAACATCATTTGCTTAAACCAGACCACTCTCTCTTTTACACTAATAACCCAACCATAACAAATTTAATTCAGTTCCCGGTCCATACCCTACTCAAAGCCTCACAGCTTTAGCTTGTTGTATGGGTTTTTACAGACTGGAACTCCCATCTGTCCATATACTGCCAGACTAACTCATCCTTCTAGCTCAGCTGAAATTTCCCCACTACCAGAAAGTCTTTCTAACTCCATTCCTACTCCCAAGTCCAGGAGAAATGTCCCTCTATCATAGTCTCACAGCTCCTTGAGGGGTTAACATTTTACAGAATGCATCACATATTATTGCAGTTGCTGCTTTAGTTGTATTAATATATCTTCATAATTAATCCATAAGCTCAGTGCAGACAGAGCCCATTTTGCCTACCACAGTGTGTAACCTGCTGCCTGAAATTTAGTAAGTTCTTTAAAAATATCTGCTGAATGAATACATAAGTGAATGAATCATACATATATCAGAGCTTATAATGTTTCAAAAGGCTTAACAAAATATAGTGACAATACAAAACTTTGCCATAATTCCTTCATTTTATATTTTTATTTAAATGTATATCTTTATTTAAATGTATACCTTTTATGTAAAGGTATATCTCTTTAGATCTTGGAAAATCTTTACAAATGCCAAGGGTATGATTATGTATGATGATTAGATGTTTGGTCAAGATGATTATGGTTGAAAAGCTTGCCAATTATTCTTTAGGGAAGACCTTCCCTTTGATTTATAATTATGGTTACCTAAATTCTGTAAAATCCACTAGGGAAATTAAAAGAGAAAAGATAATTAAAAATAAAAGATGACACATTTTAAACTTACATAGTCAACTAAGATAAGGTTCTCTCCCATTTCAGCTATTTGTCATTCATGAACCTCAAGATATTTTGCTGAGAAGGGGCTATTATTTTTGCATTACGGGCATTCTGGCAGGAGGCTGGAACACAGGATGACACAGATGAGAAGTGAGAGAACATTAAGAGCCAGTTTCAGCAAGTGAACATTCCAACCTCATGAACTTTGAAATTCTGTGAATTTCATTTTTAATGAGAAGGGGGAGCCAGTTTCAAGGTCTGGAGAAAGAGTCCTGCCTTTTTAACCAGTAGGCAGGTTAGCAGGGTTACAAGGTAGCTTTCTAGTCAGGCCTCTGTGGCCTTAGTTCCAGCTCTTTGACAACAGCTGCTGGCTGAAAGAAGATCTTCCTGGATTCCTGAGCCGGAGGTCTATAGTAAGGAAATCACACCACAGTTGACAGAGAGGTGGGCCCCACTGCCAGCCTTCTGAGAAAGGCAGAGTGAATATCCCAACTCATTCCAAATGCCATGTTTTCAAAGCTTCTACCTAATATCCAGGGTAGCCTACTGTCCTTTAAAAGACAAAAGTCAGCCTCCTATTAAACAACATGTGAGCTGAACACTAGGTAGTGCTTCATGATGCCAAACTGGACTGCTTACAAATGAGAGCACCTGCCTTCCTTTTCCTTAGGCACCTATCCACTCCCAAGAGATCTCTTTAGATGAGCAAAAAAATAGCACAAAAAGGAAGTTATATATCATGTGGCACCAAGGAGTCATCATATAGACCCAGAAAAAATATTGTTGGAAGCACAAGGAAAATGGCAGTAAGCAGGCCTGCTTTTTCACTGGAAAAGTCCCTGATGCTGGGAAAAATTGAGGGCAGAAGAGGGCATCAGAGGATGAGATGGCTGGATGGCATCACGGATGTAATGGACATGAACTTGGGCAAACTTTGGGAAATGGTGAGGGACATACAGGCCTGGTGTGCTGCACTCTATGGAGTCGTAAAGAGTCAGACATGACTGGGCGACTGAACAACAATAATGAGGCCTGCTTTTTAGTAGACATTCTGAGTCTTCCAGGAACCCAAGAGCCTTATCATGCCCTCTACTGTCCATAGCCCCATTTACATTTGGTAACTCACTCCAGTATTCTTGCATGGATAATGCCATGGATAGAGAAGCCTGGTGGGCTACAGTCCATGGGGCTGCAAAGAGTCAGACACGATTGAGCGACTGAGTACAAATACATTACAGTTTACTCGATTCTATTATTCATGATATTTGGATTTTTTCCATCCAGTTTTTAGCAATAACAAATAAAGCTGGTCTGAACCATCTCATATATATGTTTAGGTAAACATATGGATGCATTTCGGAGAAGGCGATGGCACCCCCCTCCAGTACTCTTGCCTGGAAAATCCCATGGATGCAGGAGCCTGGTGGGCTGCAGTCCATGGGGTCGCAAATAGTCAGACACGACTGAGCGACTTCACTTTCACTTTTCACTTTCATGCACTGGAGAAGGAAATGGCAACCCACTCCAGTGTTCTTGCCTGGAGAATCCCAGGGACGGGGGAGCCTGGTGGGCTGCTGTCTATGGGGTCGCACAGAGTCAGACACGACTGAAGCGACTTAGCAGCAGCAACAGCAGCATGCATGCATTTCCACTGGGTATATACAATAGGAGTGGAATTGCTGGATCCTAGGGTATGTATGTATTCAGGTGTTTATTTCCAATTTTACTAAATATTTACACTCCTTTTAGCAGTATGTGAGATTTTCATTTGCTCTGCATAACTCACTTAGTATTTTTCTTTTTTTCACTTTAACCATTCTGATAAATATTTATATGGTTATATAACGGTTATTGTTATGATTTGTGTTTCTATGATAAGTAATGTAGTTGAGCACCCATTCCTAATGTTTTTTTTTATCTTTTAGTTTTTTATTTTTTAAATTTTAAAATCTTTAATTCTTACATGCATTCCCAAACATGTACCCCCCTCCCACCTCCCTCCCCATAACATCTTTCTGGGTCATCCCCATGCACCAGCCCCAAGCATGCTGCACCCTGCGTCAGACATAGACTGGCGATTCAATTCACATGATAGTATACATGTTAGAATGTCATTCTCCCAAATCATCCCACCCTCTCCCTCTCCCTCTGAGTCCAAAAGTCCGTTATACACATCTGTGTCTCTTTCCCTGTCTTGCATACAGGGTCGTCATTGCCATCTTCCTAAATTCCATATATATGTGTTAGTATACTGTATTGGTGTTTTTCTTTCTGGCTTACTTCACTCTGTATAATCGGCTCCAGTTTCATCCATCTCATCAGAACTGATTCAAATGAATTCTTTTTAATGGCTGAGTAATACTCCATTGTGTATATGTTTTGAGATTAGTTCTACTCTAAATATAATTGCCATTTTACTTATATTTTAGTCTAAGAGTTATTTTGAATTGTGCTCTTTAAAAATTTCCAGGTAGAAAGATTTTAAGGAACTATCCTTTTGTAGTTGATGTCCAATTTTATTGCATTGAGAGCAATCAACATGGCCTACAGGGCATTATGTTTTTGTACAGGCTTCAGTGGTAAAGAATCCACCTGCCAATGCAGGAAACATGAAAGATGTGGGTTTGATCCCTGGGTCAGGAAGATTTACTGGAGGAAAGCATGGAAACCCATTCCTGTATTCTTGTCTGGGAAATCCCATGGACAGAGGAGACTGGCAGGCTACAGTCCATGGGGTCTCAAAAAGTTAGACATGACTGAGCAACTGAGCTTGCATGCATGCATATATTGCATGCTAAAATCTTATAATGTTAGAATTTTTAATTTTAAATCTGAATTTCAGACAAACACTGAATCTTTTTTAGTATAAGTATGTCCCATGCAATTTATGGGGCATAGTTATGAGGGGGAAAGTTCATTGCGTATCTGAAATTCAAATTGAACTGGGTGTCCTGTAATTCATCTGACAATCTTGTACCTAAAGCATTGATGTCTCTTGGATTCTAGCTCCCATACTCATGGATCCCACCTGGATACAGACACTACTGTTCCTACTACCTGGCCTGTGGAAGGAGAAGGTGGGAGGGCCCTTCCTGACTCCACCACCTGAGTGCATGGAGCATTCTTTATACTGCTCTTATCTGCCAGGGCAGAGTTTTACTGCCTGTGTCATGAGCTGTGGTTTTGCTAATACCATCCCACCTGCTTCATGTCTTTCAAGGATTCCTCTATATTTCAATGGTATTGGTGCTGGATTGAGAGATTGCTGCCAATATTAGGTCTTAAATCTTGAAATCACGGATCCTGTACCTTTATTACCAGATGATTCAATTTTAATTTCCTACCATGATCATTTGTTTCTGGTTGTTTGGGGTCTTCTGGATGGAAGAAACTAGGTATTTGTGTCAACCTAATGGCCAGGCTTGAGGAGTTAGCAGAACTCCATGAAAGAGAATGGAAGGTGACATTTGGGGAGGATAGGAGCATGGCATCTAAGATATGTGGCAGAGAAAATAAAGAGATCTTGCTTCTATAGGCACTGGAATCAGTGATCTGGGTTCGAACCCTGGTCACCACTTTGTAGCTTTGTGACCTTGGACTGGTTACGTATCACCTCTGGACTTCAGTTTCCTCATCTGTAAATGGAGATAGTTCATGGGGTTGCAAAGAGTCTTGAGAGCATGGGAAACTGACCTGGGACTTAGAATGGATCCTGGGGCTTAAGAAGGAAAAGACCTCTGTGTGCTCTGACAATGACAAACAATAAGCTCATAGGCTAATCTTTTTGATTGGGGGTAGGGGCTGCAGTTGTCATTTTTGTTCAGTCGTGGTCCTCCAAGAATAATAAAATCAGGCTAGCTTTGCCTGAGGACTCTACATCAATATATTCTGCTTAATATATACTTCCTGGCAGCCATATCATTACTAAGCATGAGGAACTATATTAGTCACTTTCGGGACAAGTGACCAGTCAGGAACAACTGCCTCACTCTGGTATATGGATTCTTTTTAATTAAAAATCCAGAGGAGTTTGCATAGGAAGGGAGGCCAAGAGTGAACATGTTTGCATTCTTTTTAAGAGTTGACTTGTAATGTTGCACGGCAGTTGGGGGGGGGGGCGGCACTTAGCTTCAAGCTCAAAGTCGATGTGTTTGGGATTTATCTGCATGGTATAAAGCCTATAGTGTCAGCAATGATTGGTTTTCTTTCGGCTCTGTGTGATTCCAATCGATAATTACACCTATTGATCAAAGGCATACATTCAAAACATTAATTTACATTGAGCACCTTAGCTTCATAAAATGGCAACAACTGAATTGGCTGAAATTGATTTCCCTTTTGTTTTCAAAAGAAAAATTCTCAGTGCTGTGGATATCCTCAGTGTGGATTCAGAGCTCAAAGGTGGTTAATTATCCACCAATATCACAGGGAAGAAATTTTTGCAAACATTTTTAGGGTGCAAATTGGAATCCCAGTGGAGGTTGTTCACATGTCCTTTCGAAAGTTCATCTGCTGAGGTGGGGACCTCTTTCTGGACTTGGAGGGAGTTGGACATGAGGAATGGCTGTCATTTGGAGCCACTGACTTTTCCATTCTCTACATTCTATTGGAACCATATTTCACTGACTTCAAGATACCATTGGTGAAAAAACACGCCATTATCTACTGAATCACTAAGAAAAATAAAACCCCACTAAATATATGACAGCATGCCATCCATTGGAAGACACATCCTAATAATTTCAGAACATTAAAAATGTGTTTCTTAGAATCAATGAGATACAGTAATGAATTCTTCAGAGTTTTATGTATTAGTTCTCCAACAAGATTGTCCTTCAATATAAATATTGGGTTTTCATCTTCTTTGGGGAACAGTTTTGGAGTGAGGTATGTGGCTTCCCAGGTGGCACTAGTGATAAAGAATCTGCTTGCCAATGCAGGAAACTCAAGAGACATGGGTTTAATCCCTGGGTTGGGGAGATTCCCTAGAGTAGGAAATGGCAACCCACTCAAGTATTCTTGCCTGGAAAATTCCATGGGCAGAGGAGCCTAGCAGGTTACAGTCCATGGGACCACAAAAAGTCAGACACGACTGATCAACTGAGCATACATAAAAACTTTGTTCAGGAAACTGACCCTGAATATTCATTGGAAGGACTGATGTTGAAGCTGAAGCTCCAATACTTTGGCCACCTGATGAGAAGAGCTGACTCATTGAAAAATACCCTGATCCTGGGAAAGACTGAAGGCAAAAAGGGAAGCAGGTGGCAGAGGATAAGATGGTTAGCATTACTGACTCAATGGACATGAATCTGAGCATACTCTGAGAGGTAGTGAAGGATGGGAGAGCCTGGCATGCTGCAGTCCATGGGGTTGCAAAGAGCCAGACACAATTTAGTAACTGAATAACAGCAACAAAAACCTTGTTCAGATTCTGGTTCTCTTACTTAACTAGTGTGAGCTGAGGCAAGTGACCTAAATTCTCAGAGCTCTAGTTTTCTCTCTCTAAAAATAGAGATAACAATCCTTATCTCAAAGGGTCATTATGGGAATTTATTAGATCATGTAAAGAACATGATGAACATTTAAAACAATGTTTAATTTCTTCAATTAGGTAATATAGGTACATGATCAAAATTTCAAAACATACACAACGGGCTATAGTGCAAAATAAGCCTCCTTGTTATTACTGTCCCCCCATGACTCAGTTTCCCTCCCAAGAGAATCATAGTTACCAGTTTCTTGATAGTTTTTCCAGGGATGCTCACAGAGGTCGTTGAATAAATGTCAATTTCTCCCGGCCTCTTTCGAACCCCACAGCACCTAGAGAGCTAGGCTTTTCGTAAGGGCCAAGGTGCTGATCACCCATTACTTCCTGGAACTCAAGATGGAAATAGATAGTACAGGAAATTGGGTTGAATAGACTAGTGCCAGACATTTCTGGGGGGAAAATGTTTGTCAGTCCATCCTCACATAATTGCTTCTTTTTTTTTTTTCATAAGAGCTAAGTTCAGAAAATTTTCAGTTAACAGAGGGCTTGTTATTTGGGTGCAAGTTAATATAAGTTTTACTGTAACTGCCACTTCTTCAAAAGTGCTGAGATAGGGAATGCAGACTTCACTTACCACAACTGCAAAGCTAGCTAAGCAGAGGAAACCAAACTAATAATGTGGCTGATATTGTCAACTGCTATACATACACAGATAGAGGAAAACTGTATTGACATAATAATAATAAATATGTAAAGAAACTCATGGTTTACCAATAAAATCATTTACCATGTTGCTGACTTTACTGGAAAATAATGTTTTATAACCAGTCTCTCTATTTGATTGATACCTAATTAAAAATTCACTAGGCTCAACTGCAAGCATCTCAAACTGTATTAAAGTCACTGCTATACCCATCGAGGCATAATATCATTTAAAACCAAAGCAAGTATAATCATTTATTTAAAGCTTAGAGATAGTTCTGAAAACTTCAGTGTTGCATAAAACCTGTAGCCACATAGAGAAAAACAGATTTTATTACTCCAAGGGATAGTATAGGCTGAAAAGATAAATAAAAGAGGTTAAATAAGTGCTGATATATGGACAGAGGTCTAAGGGTATAGGGCAAGCAATAAATATTCAGTTAACTCATCTATGTCGGGAAGTCTGGAGGGGTGGATGACTTAGTATTGGTTCACAGAAGAAAACAAGGAATTTTCTGGGCAGGTCAAATGACTGAATGATTGGACTATGATCTTTGGCCAAGGGTGTATGCTGGAGCCGGCTCATTCTGGCTCACAAGAACCAATGTTAACTTTTCAGGAAATTTTGCAAGCCAATTTTTAAACATAGCCATTGTTGAAAATTGGGCTCCCCAGGTGGCACAGTGGTAAAGAATCTGGCTGCCAATGCAGGAAACACAAGAGACTCAGGTTTGATCTCTGGGTCAGGAAGATCTCCTGGAGTAGGAAATGGCAACCCACTCCAGTATTCTTGCCTGGAAAATTCCATGGACAGTGGAGCCTGGTGGGCTACAGTTTATGGGGTCATAAAGACTCAGACACTACTGAGAGACTGAGCACACACACACATTGCTAAAAATTAAATTATATAAACTTATTAAAAACTGTATTGAAAACAAATGTGCAAAACTCATCATTTCCTAATTGTTTTACTACATTTTATTTCTATATGCTCTTGAGATTAATTCCATATTTGTATATGGAAATAGCTATATAATTTTGTGTTATTGCATATATTTTCCTGACTGTTTTCAGTGATGTCAAGTTGGAGGTTTGAGATTGACTGAGGTGGGAGTATATTTTATTCATGGAAATCAGCAGATATTACAAATAAGGGCTTTTGCCCCCAGAGAGCTGATTGCTAAAACATTTAGCCATTAGCCATAGGGATATAAGGACTCCTTCCCCATTAGGCAGAACAGTGGTATGGTTATATTATTAGGTTGAACTATATGAAATTGCTGATACTGCATTGTTTTTGATCTATGAGAATGATAATTTCGTATGGCTTAAACTAATATGAAAGGCACTCCTTCTAGATTCACTGAACCTTGACCTATGGCTCTCTGGTTTCATTAGTGGGCACTGGCTAAATTTCATCTCCCATCTTTCTGCTTTTCTAAATCCACAAAGTGTACAATCATATGTGGGAACCTTGTACCTACCTATGGCAGATATTTTTAATTGTTCCCCCAATATATTGCCTTTTCTTCATCAGCAATAGAACCCCACTTCTTTAGCTGGTCACATAGTCATCAGGATTGAGGACAATATTTTCCAGCCACTCTTGCAGTTTGGTGTGACCATGTGAGTAGGTTCTAGCCAATGCATTGTAAGCAGTGTGTGCAACTTGTGGGAAATGTCCTTAAATGGAAGGGGCAAACACTTCCCATTACTTTTCCACTTTCTGTTGGATGGAATGGAGACATCACAGTTAAAGCCCCAGTAGCCAGCTAGGACTGTGAAATGACAGTGGAATTGGAAGCAAGACTCAAGATGGAGCAATGGAATAGAAATCTAGGCCTCTGACACAGCGGGTATCATACCAGTCTTACCTGGATGTGAGAGGAAATGAAGCACCATGCTATTTAAACCGTTATTACTTCCCTTTTATTTGTTTTTTTTTTTCCAGGCAAAACTAATCTCAACCAGGAATTGCTTAATAGAGTGGTTTTGAGGATTGAGTGTGATAATACAGTTATCACAGCATTTGACCACAGAGCACTTGCTAAATACAGACGTAATATTATTAGGAGCTCACCTCAGTAACAGAGAGAATAAAACCCAATGTGGGGAAAATGCTGTGGTGTGGAGAGGGATTAGCAAGGGCATCATGGTAGGCTGACACTCATATGAACTGCTGGCACATTCCTCTGGGACAAATGTCAGAGTCTGAGGGAGAGCAGGCTCCCACATCATATCTGGAATGTAGCAGCACCTTCTGGGGTAGTGTTTCTGTGTGAGATTAAGAGTGCCGATACAGAAGAGCCCTGCCACAGCGCTGACAAGGACGCTAGCGGTGCCATGGAGGTGGAGTGCTGAAGCAGCGAATAGCAGTAGGCTCTTTGGGCAGTGACCACGTGGTTGGTTCCAGAAAGAGTGTTCAGGACCTGGTCTCCAGGAATATATGGAAATACAGTCTAAGGTGGAAGTTGCAAAACACTCCAAGGATGCTTCCTCTTCTGTTCTTCACCATAGCTAACTTGAGCCAGAAGGAAGTATGTGGATGGGGCTAGAGTTCCTCCAATTCTGCACGTGGGGACTGAGTCAGAGACAGATGAATTGGTTCCTGTTGCTTTCTGGGTGATTGTATTCTCCACTAGGTTGATGGTCTGGACAACACCAATTGCTCATAAATCCAGGAACAGCAGACTGAAAATGAACCCCAGGGGGTCAGAATGTTTACATAGACCTGTAATCTTTGAGGTGAAGGGCTGGAAGAGTAATTTCCACACTCCTACAGTAGCCTGTGGAAGGGGCACCCGTTCCTCTCTCCACCTCCACCATGCAATTCTGGTGTAACTGGTTCACTCAGAAATATTAAGTTAGTAGAATATTAACATGTAAAGTTTTCAAGTTTTCTGAACATTGACTCCAACCTTGCTTTGTTGAGTTCCTTTTTTAAAGTTTATTTTAATTGAGGGGGGGGGTTGCTTTAAATGTTATGTTGATTTTCTGCTGTACAATAATGCAAATCAGCCATAATTAAACATATATCCCTTCCCTGTTAAGTCTCCCTCCCCTCCCCACCCCCTCTAGATTATCACAGAGTGCCAGGCTGGGCTCCCTGTGTTATATAGCAACTTCTCATTCCTTTAAAAAAAAAAACATTATTTATAATATTTATTTGGTCATGCAGCATGTGGGATCGTAGTTCCCCAAGCAGGGATTGAACCCATGCCCTGTGTGTTGGAAGTGTGGAGTCTTAACCACTGGACCATCATGGAAGACCCTGTTGATTTCCTTTTTTATTTCATAATCTTCTGGTCCTTGTCAGTGAGTAAAATTTAGTCTATTAAAAATTCCTATCCCATATCTAAATCAGAGATACCCTGTTTCTACTACATTTCAGTCTAGATGGGTGGGTAGGAGAACTAGGAGCAGATGCAGGGGGTGCTATTCGTCTCCTCCTCTGTCTTCTTCCCCTTCCTGTTTGTCCTTTGGCTCCTTCGCTATTGCTTTCTACTTTAGCTGTCTGTTGGCATGAGGTGATGCTCCTGGCCTCACCCTGCTTAGATTTGCTTCTAGCTCTTGTGGGTAGCTGCTGCTGCTGGGCTACCATCTGGGAACAGAGGCAGCATATGTGACTTCCATGGGAGGGGTGGCTAGCTCTATTGAAATGTCCTCTGTGACTAAGAACTCGCTTAGAGAGGGGCAGTTGGTCTCTCACAGTCATTCCCAGAAGCCCATGTGCCTAACCCCTTCACTAGATAGGTTGCCATGACTGACGGCCCTGAAGCTTTCTGGGTAGCACTCAGGTTCCTTCTCTTCTACTCCAGGCTCCTTCGGGTGGAGTCACATAACTATTGTGGTCCTTTTCTGTGACTTTCATGCACAGTGGAGATCTGTGGGTCAGAGCATCATCTTGTTCTCCTCCAAGTTACATTACACTGCAATCCTTTCATGTCCTACTGGGATGGAGTATTCCAGCAAGTCACCTGCCTTCAGAAATCTCCAGGTGAGTAATAGGGCTAGCCTCAATATTCACCCACAACTTCTTTCTTTAGAGAATCTATATCACGCTCTCTTAAGGATTCTCACCCTGTTGCACCCAAAGGTATGAGAGTAAGTATGCAGGGTCTACCATCACTCTTCAAGCATCCTGTCGGGTGATACCAGTCTGAAGATCCCAGTCTCCTGTTCTTACAGTTTCTCCTCAAATCTATGAAAGCTGCTTTTGGGGTCCATGCCCTACTTCATAGGGTCCGTGCCCTACTTCCCAGGGTCCATGCCCTGTTTTGGTGGTGGGAAGAGAAAAACCTTTTCTCCTTTTCCACCAAGCTGAAAATTCTAATAAATTGCTCTCTCCCTTTCTCCAGGCCTCAGGGGAGTAGACTGGAGGTGGAGAGTAGTAGAGGATAGAAGATGGCAGTGTGTCCAGAAAGCTCTGGGGAAAATATCTGGCCTCATTTATTGGTGGCTCTCTTTAGATTATGAGACAATCTAGGCAATAAGGCACCTCAAGTCTGGAGCTAGAGCACCTGAGTTCAAATTCTGAATTTTCTACTTACAAACTGTGTATCCCTGGGCAGATCATTTAAATTTTCTGTGCCTCAGTTTCCTCTTCTCTAAAATGGGGACACTGGGATGACCCAGAGAGATGATATGGGAAGGGTGGTGGGAGGGGGGTTCAGGGTTGGGAACTCAGGTACACCTGTGGTGGATTCATGTCAATTATAAAGTAAAAAAAAAAAAAAGATTAAAAAAAATGAAAATAAAATGGGGATAATGATGAGATAATAATATAGATATCTTAGGGTCATTGTGAGGACTAATTGGATTAAGCTTTATAAACTGCTTAGTACAGTGCCTGGTACATAATAAATGTCAGGCAAACTTGCTATTATTATTGTTTATTACTTATCTTCAGTTTTGGACCATAGTCAGCAGTTTGGGGCACTAGGAGAATTCCTCTTCAACATTCTGTTATGGTTGATGGATGGATTATGAAATCAACCTGGGAACAGGGAAGGACATTTGGAATCACATATGGAAACAATTCTAGCTGAACTGAAGCTGAACAAAGAAACAAATTCACTATATCTACTTGAATGTCCCATTATAAAGATCAGGAAAACAATCTTGGGTGGATCACTGGTCCCTAGTTAGTAAATCATCCCTAGTTAGTAAATCAATCAGGCTTCCCTCTAGCAGAGGAGGTACTATGTCACAGGAATATATTCATTCAAATTGGGAGCCAACATATTCTTAATAAATACTCTACATGTGCTCAAGTGAATTAGCATGCTGCATAAACTCTGGAAAGATTTTTCTAACTTTCCACTGGATAGGAAAGCTTGTTTTATTAATATATTGAACAATAGCATTCTGTAAACAACTCATACTTTTTAGATTTACTCCCTTTAAAGAATGCCATACTTAAGTGCTTGGAATTGATGCTTGAAAATGAAATACTGCTGCAAATAATGGGGAAATTGTAGATGTATTTTATACCCCTCTTTCCCAAATCAAAAGGTCTCATAAATAGTCTCTAAAAGTGTTGGTGAGGGAGTTAACATAACTGTACAAGCAATAAGCTTGACCTTTCAATGTAATTTATTTTCGATTTGCTCAATCCCTTTTTATTAAAACTAGCACATCTGAAGTAGAATTAAATCCTATTATAACAGGTGTGTGATCATATCAGGTTCTCCCTGCCAGCAACCCACTTTATTAAAAGTTACTTTGTTTCAAGGAGGATAACCTGATCAGAGCAGTGGGATGCCTTTGGAAGATTGGGGACAGCAGGGGAAGGAGGGTTTTATTTTCCTGTGAGCAACTGCTGTTACCAGTGAAATCCAAGAATATTTATGAGCATTTCTTTTGTGTTTGAAAAGCTATGGTGGGATGTAATCTTTCTTCTATGTTTATAAAGGTTATTTCTCTCTGGGGTTACTTAGACCCAGGAAGACAGATGGGTCATCAAGCTGTTCTATATCATGATCCACACATTACTTAGCCTGTGATCATTTTCATGTGCAGCATTTTCGCTTTACCAGCTGAGCTACCAGGGTACTCTAGTGACCATTGGAGGGGAAAAAAACCTTTGAGATACTACTTAGACCCAGATCTACTTGGTAGAAACTAGCTTTCAGTATTTGGTCCATGTCAGGGAATCTAGGTCTACTAGGCCTTTCAAGATTTAGAATTTTAAAACATTGCCTCTTTGATGAGTGGTTTGACCTGTTTTCTCTTGGTTTCTAGAAACGTTTTCTCTACTTAGTCATGCTGCTGCTAAGTTGCTTCAGTCGTGTCCGACTCTGCAACCCCATAGACGGCAGCCCATCAGGCTCCTCCATCCCTGGGATTCTCCGGGCAAGAACACTGGAGTGGGTTGCCATTTCCTTCTCCAATGCATGAAAGTTTAAAGTGAAAAGGAAGTCGCTCAGTCGTGTCCGACTCTTAGCGACCCCATGGACTGCAGCCCAGCAGGCTCCTCTGTCCATGGGAGTTTCCAGGCAAGAGTGCTGTAGTGGGTTGCCAGTGCCTTCTCTGCTACTTAGTCATTGCACTGTCCAATTCCTTTTCCACCTCTTCCAGAAAGCCAGTCCTGACACATTCCTGCCCTAGGTGACCTCTTTCTCCATCCCAAATCTGATCACCAATGGTTTATATCCATCAATTGGCCACAGTGTTTGGAAGAGGGCCTGGCACCTAGTATCTACCATCTATGTTTGTTAGACTCATAAATTGCCAGCTGGGAAACTTAGTAGCTGTGTTTGACCTTTTTTGTTGTTCAGTTGCTAAGTTGTATCTGACTCTTTGTTACTCCATGGAATGCAGCACACCAGGCTTCCTTGTCCTTTATTACCTCCCGGAGTTTGCTAAAACTCATGTGTATTGCGTCTATGATACCACCCATCCATCTCATCCTCTGTCACCCCCTTCTCCTCCTGCCTTCAATCTTTCCCACCATCAGGGTGTTTTCTAATGACTCAGCTCTTTGCAGCTGGTGGCCAAAGTATTGGAGCTTCAGCATCAGTCCTTCCAATGGACATTCAGGGCTGATTTCCCTTAGGATTGATTGGTTTGATCTCCTTGTAGAGTCCAAGGGACTCTCAAGAGTGTTCTCCAGCACCACAGTTTGAAAGTATCAATTCTTTGGTGCTCAGCCTTCTTTATGGTTCAACTCTCACATCCGTACATGACTACTGGAAAAACCATAGCTTTGACTAGATGGACCTTTGTCACAAAGTGATGCCTCTACATTTTAATATGCTGTCTAGGTTTGTTATAGCTTTCTGAATGGATTTGTCACAACTCCGCCATCAACGTGAGAACTCCTGGAGGGCAGAAAGCCAAGCCAGCCTGATGTTTCCTTGTAGTGAGCTTGAGGGCCTGTCTGGGCTGATTAAGGAAAAGCGGATGGCCATAAGGCGGCAGTAACACACAATGAGATTGATTTGGGTGCTAATTTGACAGCTTTAAATGGTAGAGGTCCCTGATGGCTCAGAGGGTAAACAATCCACCTATAATCCAAGAGATTCAGGTTTGATCCCTGGGTCAGAGATCCCTTGGAGAAGGAAATGGCAATCCACTCCAGTATTCTTCCCTGGGAAATCCCATAAACAGAGGAGCCTGAAGGGATCTAGGTGATGTTGCTGGGAAGCCTCTGAGTCAGAGAGCTCTTAACAGCTCAGTAGCTTGTGGTCTTTTATAGTGATAAGGTTTATCTGACCTGTGGCTAGCAGATGTTAGGTGTGGTTTTGCAGGGTATGCAAAGCAAGTAGGCTCTAAATAGCTAAGTATCTCCCTGTTTGGGCTATATTTGAAACAGTTGAATGTGTAAAAATTTGAGTTTTCTACCTATTGGCTTTTTTTGAAGTATACTTGATTTACAATACTGTGTTAATTTCAGGTGTATAGCAAAGTGGTTCAGTTATATGTACATATTATTTTCCTTTATAGGCTATTACAAACTATTGAGCAGAGTTTCCTGTGTTATACAGTAGGTTCTTGTTGGTTGTGTATCTTATATATAGTAATGTTTATGTTTATCCCAAACTTCTAATTTATCCCTCCACCCCCACCATGCCTATTGGCTTTTGAACCGAAAGATCCCAGCCTGCTTATGAAGAAGTCAACATCATAGGGCTAATATATAGAGACCACCTTTGGATCATTTATACATCTTTTAGTACTTTTGGTAATGTTGAAGGCTAATACTCAATGACTGAAACCAAAAGCTGAGTCTATTGCTTGCTTAACTAAGGGAGAGCTTCACTTGTAAGGTGTAGATGCTCTAAGAGAAGCAGCGAGTTTACCTCATATAGAATTTTGGAAAGCACAGAATTCAGGGATTGGTGGAATTCAGAAGCGAGAATACTTAGGAACTTGGCATCTTTAGCTATAGTAATGTAGTAACCGGAGTGTGTCTGCTGTGGGCTGGCTGACTTTCTCAGGCATGGGTTTATCACTGATCAGTTGGCTTTCAGAAGCCTGACTATTGGTACCCCATGTCACTGACCAAAGAAATGGGTTTAAAATTGGCTCTAAGGGTTCCTTGTTGCTGTGGCCAAAGAACAAATCAGTGTTTTCTTAGGAGAATGGGAAATTTTGATTCTCAATACCTAGTGCAGTGTTTTGCGAACAGGGAGCACTTGTAGAATAAATGAGCAATGTATGTGTCTCATTTAAAAACGCACTGGCTTCCCTAATGTTGAAGCCCTCCCTGGGGTTTAAATGTGAAAGAATAATAGCACCCACCACATGTCCTCTCTCTCTCTCTTTTTTAAAAAATTATTATTATTTATTTAGGCTGCACTGGGGCTTAGTTATGGTATGCAGGATCTTCAGTCTTTGTGTGGTGTGTGGGATCTTTAGTTGTGGCATGCAAACTCTTAGCTGCAGCATCTAGTACCCTGACCAGGGATCTACTTCCCTGACCAGGGATCAAACCTGGGCCCCCTGCATTGGGAGCACGGAATCTTAGTCACTGGACTGCGAGGGAAGTCCCTGTCCTTTTTATTTCCAAACAAAGCACATTGACATCCACCACCCCCCTCGATACTCACTTTAGCCTCTGAGACTGGGAAGGAAAGGAACATTGATATCTCTATTTGTAAAGGAGAGGTAAAGTGAAAGGTCCAAGAGCGCAAAGTGTTGGATCTTTGGACTCTAGCCTCTCTTAAAGAAAGTGTAAGGCCAATAGAGCAGAGATTTCCATTTGGTGTTGGTCCTCTCACCCTCAGGTCGGATTAGGGTTGGCCAGAAGCCTGACCACTTGCTCTGGTGGCAAGCAACCTGGTTCATTCTCCTCAGTATGCCAACAAACATGTTCATGTTCTGTGTGTGTCCTGATGTTGAAATGTGCAAAGCCCTACCCGGAAATGCCATTTAGTGCAGATGTGTGTCTGTTCAGATTGCACATAACTCTTTATGAAATAATAACACCTTACATAAGATTGTTATGTGAGAGTTTACAAAGCACTTTCATACCTATCAGTGTCTCATTCAATCCTCACATGAAGTCTGTCATGAAGACAAGGCAGAAGTTAGTATGATTTAAACCTACATTGAAAAAAATAAAAGACAGCTTGGAAATTAGAGAAGAAGAAAAATTTAGTTTGGTTGTCTCAAGTAATCACTCTTATAATTTTGGTAAGTTTTTAAAAAATAGGAATATCATTTTCTAACATAATTAGAATATTACTATATGTATAGCTTATTATCTGGTTATAGCTGTATAACAGACTTCCCTGGTGGCTTAGACGGTAAAGCGTCTGTCTACAATGCGGGAGACCTGGGTTCCATCCCTGGGTCAGGAAGATCCGCTGGAGAAGGAAATGGCAATCCACTCCAGTACTATTGCCTGGAAAATCCCATGGACAGAGGAGCCTGGTAGGCGGTCCATGGGGCCGCAAAGAGTCGGACACGACTGAGTGACGTTCCTATAGCTATATAAGCATTTTTCCATGTTATAATAACACTTTATTACTGTCATTTAAATGGTTGTAAAATATTCTTCTGAATGAATGTACAATAATTTATGTAACAGTTCCTCTATTGCTGCTTCCATCTTTTTGTTATTATAAATTCTTTCACAATGACTCCACTCATGGGAAAAATACCCCACTACCACCATATTTCAGATTACTTCTAGTGCTATAGAAATTTATTTGCTTAGTTGTTCAATTTTAAAAATTAAAGATTTTTATACATAGAGACAAATTGTTTTCCAAAAGCCTAGCTACAATTTGTACTCCTATCATGAATGTATAAGTTTAACCACATTGTGTAGGTACTATCGTCCTTATATTCAAGATGAAGACATTGGTGCCTAAGATCACACAGCTAGTAACTTTCCCAGCCGGCAATTTATTTTTTATTTTTTATTTTTTTATTTTTTTTAATTTTAAAATCTTTAATTCTTACATGCGTTCCCAAACATGAACCCCCCTCCCACCTCCCTCCCCATAACATCTCTCTGGGTCATCCCCATGCACCAGCCCCAAGCATGCTGCATCCTGCGTCAGACATAGACTGGCGATTCAATTCTTACATGATAGTATACATGTTAGAATGTCATTCTCCCAAATCATCCCACCCTCTCCCTCTCCCTCTGAGTCCAAAAGTCCGTTATACACATCTGTGTCTCTTTCCCTGTCTTGCATACAGGGTCGTCATTGCCATCTTCCTAAATTCCATATATATGTGTTAGTATACTGTATTGGTGTTTTTCCTTCTGGCTTACTTCACTCTGTATAATCGGCTCCAGTTTCATCCATCTCATCAGAACTGATTCAAATGAATTCTTTTTTACGGCTGAGTAATACTCCATTGTGTATATGTACCACAGCTTTCTTATCCATTCCTCTGCTGATGGACATCTAGGTTGTTTCCATGTCCTGGCTATTATAAACAGTGCTGCGATGAACATTGGGGTACATGTGTCTCTTTCAATTCTGGTTTCCTCGGTGTGTATGCCCAGGAGTGGGATTGCTGGGTCATAAGGTAGTTCTATTTGCAATTTTTTAAGGAATCTCCACACTGTTCTCCATAGTGGCTGTACTAGTTTCCAGCCGGCAATTTATGTGTCTAACAAACATATATAGTAGATACCCCTTTCCAAACACTTAAAAAATTAACTCATTTCATACCAGCAGAGAAACCTTATAGAGTAGGTACTACTATTATATCTTTTTTTTTTTCAGGTAAAAGAACTGAGGCACAGAGAAACTATGTAACTTGCCCAAGGTCACACAGCTAATAAGTGGCTGTTGTTTGCTTGTGCTCATTAGTGTCCGACTCTGCAGTCGCATGGACTGTAGCCCACCAGGCTCCTCTGTCCATGGAATTTTCCAGGCAAGAATACTGGCGTGGGTTGCCATTTCCTACTCTGGGGACTCTTCCCATCCCTAGGATCAAACCTGCATCTCCTGCGTTTCCTGTATTGGCAGGTAGATTCTTTACCCCTGTGCCACCTGGAAAGCCCCAGTAAGTGGCAGAAGAGAGATTTAAACCCAGGAAGTCTGGCTTCCTAAATATGGGATTGGCCAACATATATTCTCTTTTTTTCTCTTAACTGATTTAAAAAAAAACCATTGCATAAAATACCAATTAAAAAGAATATTGTTTGAATTATATATAGATGCAACATTTATAACAACAATAGCACAAAGCAAGGGACAAGGAATAGCTCTATTCTGAGGCGGGGGAATGATACCAGATTAACTCAATTCTGTAGGAAGAAATGAAGAGTGCCAGAAATGGTAAATAGGAAGGTGAATATAAAAGATTCTGTATTTTTCTCCTGTATTCTCTTAAATTATTTAAAATATTTATATAGCAATAATTATTACTCAATATATTTTGTGTTCATAACATGTATAGATGTATAATATATAACAGTAATGGTATAAAGGTGGGAAAGAAGGGAGCTTATTGGAGCAAAGTTTCTATATTTTACTAGATTTAAGTTATTAAAAATCTGTAAGTAGATTTTACTATGTTAAGATATATGTTGTAGGGCTTCCCAGGTGGTCTAGTGGTTAAGAATCTGCCTTACAATGCAAGGGACACTGATTTGATCCCTGGTCCGGGAAGATCCCACATGCTGCAGAGCAACTAAGTTTGTGTGCCACAACTACTGAGCCCAGTGCTCCACAACAAGAGAAGTTATCACCACGAGAAGCTGGAACACTGCAGCTAGAGAGAAGCCCCCACTCTCTGCAACTAGAGAAAGCCCATGCAGCAACAAAGACCCAGAACAGTAAAAAAATAATAAATTAATAATTAGTAATCACTTCATGGCAAATAGATGGGGAAACAGTGGGAACCGTGACAGACTTTATTTTGGGTGGGGGGCACAAAAATCACTGCAGATGGTGACTGCAGCCATGAGATTAAAAGATTCTTGCTCCTTGGAAGAAAAGCTATGACAAAGTAAGCCAGAACAGCTTACTAAAAAGCAGAGACAATACTTTGCCAACAAAGGTCCATCTAGTCAAAGCTATGGTTTTTCCAATATTCATGTATGGATGTGAGAGGTGGACTGTAAAGAAATCTGAGCACTGAAGAACTGATGCTTTTAAACTGTGGTGTTGGGTAAGACTCTTGAGAGTCCCTTGGACTGCAAGGAGATCCAACCAGTCCATCCTAAAGGAGATCAGTCCTGAATATTCATTGGTGGGACTGATGTTGAAGCTGAAACTCCAATACTTTGGCCACCTTATGTGAAGAACTAACTCATTTGAAAAGACCCTGATGCTGGGAAAGATTGAAGGCAGGAGGAAAAGGGGATGACAGAGGATGAGATGGCTGGATGGCATCACCAACTCAATGGACATGAGTTTGAGTAAACTCCGGGAGTTGGTGATGGACAGGGAGGCCTGGTGTGCTGCAGTCCATGGGGTTGCAAAGAGTTGGACATGGCTGAGCGACTGAACTGAATAATTAAAAAAAAATGTTTTAAATCCTAGAAAAACCACTAATAAATAGCTCACAAATATAGTTAAAAATAAAATCATTAAATCAAAATGGTATATTGGAAAATATTCACTTAAGACAGAAGGCTTTAAAGGAATAACAAAAGAACAAAAGAGGTACAATATATAGAAAATAAATAGCAAAATGACAGACATCAATCCTACACGATAAGTAATCACCATTAATGTAAACACTTCATCCAAAATGCAGAGATTGTTAACTTGGATTAAGAGTGAACAAGTTCCAACTATATATTGTCTGCAAAAGATACACTTTAGATTCAATGATACAAATAAGTTCAAAGTAAAATCATGGGAAAATTAATACCATTCAAACAGCAATTATAAAAGAGCTGGGATGGCTTTACTAATATTAGACAAATAAAGTTTAAAACAAAAAAAATTACTAGAGATGGTGGGCTATGTTACAATGAAAATACGGTCAGTCCATCAGGAAGGCAGACAATTGTAAATATATTAACAATACAGTTCCAAAATACATCTAGCAAAAACTAACAGAATTAAAGTAAGAAATAGACAATTCAACAGTAATTTTTGGAGACTTCAATACTCTACTTTTAATAATGAATAGAAGAAGTAGGCAGAAAATCAGCAAGGTTATATACGACTTGAATAATGTTATCAGCTAACTTGGCCTAAGTGACATCTGTAAAATAATTCATCCAACAACAGCAGAATAATCTTTCCGTGGTTAATATGTGCACCCCAGTCTAGTGCTTTGCAACTCACTAAGATCAGTTCAGTTCAGTCGCTCAGTTGTGTCCGACTCTTTGCGACCCCATGAATCGCAGCACGCCAGGGTTCCCTGTTCATCACCATCTCCCGGATTCCACTCAGACTTATGTCTACCGAGCTCGTGATGCCATCCAGCCATCTCATCCTCGGTCGTCCCCTTCTCCTCCTGCCCCCATTCCCTCCCAGCATCAGAGTCTTTTCCAATGAGTCAACTCTTCTCATGAGGTGGCCAAAGTACTGGAGCTTCAGCTTTAGCATCATTCCTTCCAAAGAAATCCCAGGGTTGATCTCCTTCAGAATGGACTGGTTGGATCTCCTTGCAGTCCAAGGGACTCTCAAGAGTCCTCTCCAACACCACAGTTCAAAAGCATCAATTCTTCGGCACTCAGCCTTCTTCACAGTCCAACTCTCACATCCATACATGACCACAGGGAAACCATAGCCTTGACTAGATGGACCTTAGTTGGCATAGTAATGTCTCTGCTTTTGAATATAATATCTAGGTTGGTCATAACTTTTCTTCCAAGGAGTAAGCATCTTTTAATTTCATGGTTGCAATCACCATCTGCAGTGATTTTGGAGCCCAAAAAATAAAGTCTGACACTGTTTCCACTGTTTCCCATCTATTTCCCATGAAGTGATGGGACCGGATGCCATGATCTTCGTTTTCTGAATGTTGAGCTTTAGGCCAACTTTTTCACTCTCCTCTTTCACTTTCATCAAGAGGCTTTTTAGCTCCTCTTCACTTTCTGCCATAAGGGTGGCATCATCTGCATATCTGAGGTTATTGATATTTCTCCCAGCAATCTTGATTCCAGCTTGTGTTTCTTCCAGTCCAGCATTTCTCATGATGTACTCTGCATATAAGTTAAATAAGCAGGGTGACAATATACAGCCTTAAAATACTCCTTTTCCTATTTGGAACCAGTCTGTTGTTCCATGACCAGTTCTAACTGTTGCTTCCTGACCTGCATACAGATTTCTCAAGAGGCAGGTCAGGTGGTCTGGTATTCCCATCTCTTTCAGAATTTTCCACAGTTTATTGTGATGCACACAGTCAAAGTCTTTGGCAGTCAATAAAGCAGAAATAGATGTTTTCTGGAACTCTCTTGCTTTTTCGATGATCCAGCAGATGTTGGCAATTTGATCTCTGGTTCCTCTGCCTTTTCTAAAACCAGCTTGAGCATCAGGGAGTTCACGGTTCACGTATTGCTGCAGCTTGGCTTGGAGAATTTTGAGCATTACTTTACTAGGATGTGAGATGAGTGCAGTTGTGTGGTAGTTTGAGCATTCTTTGGCATTGCGTTTCTTTGGAATTGGAATGAAAACTGACCTTTTCCAGTCCTGCGGCCACTGCTGAGTTTTCCAAATTTGCTGGCATATTGAGTGCAGCACTTTCACAGCATCATCTTTCAGGATTTGAAACAGCTCAACTGGAATTCCATCACCTCCACTAGCTTTGTTGGTAGTGATGCTTCCTAAGGCCCACTTGACTTCACATTCCAAGATGTCTGGCTCTAGATGAGTGATCACATCATCATGATTATCTGGGTCGTGAAGATCTTTTTTGTACAGTTCTTCCATGTATTCTTGCCACCTCTTATTAATATCTTCTGCTTCTGAGCTTGTTTTATACAGGCACCTTCTTCCCATTTGTTAGTAACATGAGATAAATTTTTATTTATTTATTATTTTAAAGACAGGTTATATTCAGGAATGAATACTCATTACAGTTACAAGGAAATGATGATTACTGACAGACCATTCTCCTATGCTTCCAGTTTTAGAGTTGAAAAGTTGGGAGGCTTCTTTAAATCCAGTGGAAGTCAGTTAATTACAGCTGATGCCTTGGTGTGGAGATAGACAATGGTATGGGATTCCCTTTTTTGTTTTTGATCTTAAAAGTATTGCTAACAATTTCAGAGTAATAAAACAGTAAAGGGAATAATATAAGACCCTCATGTATACATTACCTGCCTTCAGTGATAATCACTTCATGGCCACTCTTGTTTTACCTATACCGCCCTGCCTATTCTGTCCAATCTTAATACCAAATTATTTTCAAGCAAAATTCAAGGTATAATGTTATGGAAAATCTTTTTGTAAATTCACCTAGTCAGGAGCTGAAGGTGACAGAGCTAGTGTTGGGAACATACCGGGTTATTAGGAATCCCAGACCTGTCCCCTGATTATTAAGTGATGCTGGGAAAATTTTTTTTCTTTTTTCATCTTGGCCTTCATCATCTTCATCTGTGAAATGAGGAGACTTGGTCTCTAAATTAGTGGTTGTCCATCCTGACTGCACTAATCATTGGAACTGCATGACAAGCTATTAAAAATTATGGAATCTTTTGGGAGTAAGGTCTGGCTTTGGTATTTATTGATAAAAGAAAAAAAAAACTTTCAGGTGATCTTAATGTGAAACCAGGGCTGAGAAACAATGACCTAGAATAGTCTTTGTGATAGTTAACTTAAGTGCCAACTTGGCTAGACTCTATTACCCAATTATTTAATCAAACACTATTATAAATGTTGCTGTGAAGTATTTGGTAGGTGTGGTTAACATCTATAGTCAGTTGGCTTTAAGTAAAAGAGATTATGCTTCATAATGTGTGTGCTGCTGCTGCTAAGTCACTTCAGTCATGTCCGACTCTGTGCGACCCCATAGACGGCAGCCCATCAGGCTCCTGCAACCCTGGGATTCTCCAGGCAAGAACGCTGGAGTGGGTTGCCATTTCCTTCTCCAATGCATGAAAGTGAAAAGTGAAAGTGAAGTTGCTCAGTTGTGTCCAACTCTTCACGATCACGTGGACTGCAGTCCATCAGGCTCCTCCACCCATGGGATTTTCCAGGCAAGAGTGCTGGAGTGGGGTGCCATTGCCTTCTCCTAATGTGTGTGGGAGCCATCTAATTAATTGAAAGCCTTAAGAGCAAAAACAAAATTTTCCTGGAGAAGAAGAAACTCTGCTTTGAGACTAGCATCACTTCCTGCCTGAGCTTCTAGCCTGCTAAACTGGCCTACAGATATAAGACTTGACAGTCCTTACAATAAATATCTTTTACATATAATATAGTATATAATATATTGGTTCTGTTTCTCTGAAGAACCCTGGCTGACACAGTCTTCCTCTACATTTCTAAAGTTTTCTGGTTCCCATTATATATCCTTGCTCCTGTCAAAGCCAGTCTTGCCTTTCTGAAATCTGTCTTTGTTAGTTTGAAGATTTACCGAGAGGTTACTACTTGCTGAAGAGTTATGATGTGCTTGGCAGCATGCTTAGCGTCTTTCCCTGACCACCCTTGCTTGTTGTGTTAACTGAACCGTCTCTGTCAATATCTGAAAGAGAGTACTTACAAAATAGTAGATAACATACATTTTATTCCTTTGATCTCATAATACATTTTTTAGGTTTGTATTAGTGTCTCGGATCACAGAGCCTTAGTAACTAGGAGATAATTTTTTGCCCAAATTGTTATTGTTTCTATTGCCTGTGTTCTTTTGCTCCAGATGTATTTTTCTTAGCCCTGGGAGACAGGATTATTTACAGTACATAATGCTCAATAAAAAGCACCTAAGTGTAAAGATAGCATGGAGTAAAAGTTGATTGCTATAAATTCAAATTGCACCTTTTCTCTGAAATCTCAAGGGCTCACATAGGGACTATCAACATTGAAAGAATGAACCTAGGAGGTGAGCATCAGTGAGAAGAGGTCTACATCTAGACCCTTGCAACTCAGTCAGTATGTAGTCTTTGGATTTGCAGGCATGATGCTTGTAAAAATGCTGAGCTATCCCAGATCTACTGAATCTGAATCTGCATTTTAACAAGATTCTCAGGTGACTGATATACACATTAAAGTTGAGAAGTGCTGGTCTCTTCTGCATCTTTCACCTTATTTTAGCTATCCTATTTGTGGCCAACTCCTCACTTCGTGACATGACTTTTGGGGTTAGGTTTCTGACTATAGTCTGTGTTGGGAACTTGGGAAGGACTGTGATCAGGGCTTAATCTAGGGCCAGAAAATAGAACAACAAAACTGGCCTTGGAATCATAGGTCCTGAAAACTGTTGTATTTTTCTTTAGTTTATCCTAACTGGTATTTCTGTTTGTTTTTTCTCTGTAGAACAACAATTTTAAGTAGTACCCCCATGGCCCTTTCTTTTTAGGTTGTTTTTGCTCTTTTCTCATTTGCCATGTCCCTTCACCCTTCAGCTAAGTATGGTTCTGTGACACACTCAGGTCCACTGCTGTCAGAGCAGATACTTTCAGATGGGGCCAGCGACTAAACCACTGGAGTTCTCCAACTGGTGCAAAGCAAAATGCCCCCAGGTAGACCAGTTCCTTTCTACACCATCCCTACTCCCTGCTTCTCCTCCCTTAAGGAAAGCTATGTTCCCCTGCTTCTGGAGTGTAGCATAGTTTGCCAACTGAAGCTTGACATTTGAGGACCTTCTGGGAAATCATTTTTAGGCAAAAGTCTAAGCACAATTCAACCTCACTCCTAATTGTGCCAGTTAGCCTCAGGAAAGACCAGGTCCTTCATGAAAACTTCCCTCAAGCCCTCCACTGAGCCTGATAAGTTGAACCTAGAGCATCTAACCTGCTTGTATGGATGTTTGAGTTAGCATTGTAGGAGCATCTTTCTGGAGCATATTTTTTACTTGGCAATAAGTAATTTTAAGCATTTTTTAAAAGTATAAATCACTGTTGTGGAGTATAGTATAATATTTATATGAATTTTAAGAGTAGAACACAAGACTTCCAAGGAAATTCTACTTGTGAAAGGCACTTCAAAGTAGGTCCCTATATTCCTTCAGGAATAGGTATCTACTCTACCATTAGGGGTAGTTAAGTGGGCAAGTTTAAGAAGCACTGGGTGTGCCAAGAATTACGCTAGGTGATGGGGATACAGAGATGACTAAAACCCAGCCACTGATCTCCAGGATCTTAGAATGAGGGGCTATGAAACATTCCCAAGTAGACATTGAGCTCCTAGAGGGCAGGGACCATCCTCTAATTATTGTTGAATGAATAAAACAGTTTTCTCCTTGTATAATGATCACTTTACTTAACAAGTATTGGCTTAGTTCCTCACCATGTGGGCCAGGCCATGTGCTGGGAGCTGGAGGTTTCAGCATTAAATCAGACACAGGCCTGATCCTTAGGTAGACCTTCTGGTGGGCAAGACAATCAGTGAAGCAGAGACACCCAAGAGGGTACCATATCCCTGATGAGACACACCAGAAGCAAAGGTTTGTGGAAGGAATGTATTCCTCATGGAGTGACATTTACAACTGAAAAATTTACTTTGCAAAATATATCACTTAAAACAACAATAAAAATTATGTTATCAATACCAAAGGAGATAACCTTTTGTTACTTTTACAGAAGTAAGTTTCATATAAAAAGGACGTTTTTTAAAAAATATCCTTGACAAATCCCTGAAAACTGCCCAAACTGAGCAGCCTAGTGGTGGGGAAAGGAGGAGGAGAAAAAATTCCATGTGGTTAATTATAGAGGAGACTGGTTTCTATCCCAGCATGACTACCAAGAGATATGATCTTATCCATCAGAAGATAATTCTAGATTAAAAGGCAAAACACCTCAGTTTTGGCAAAGTGACTCAACTTTCCCAGACCTGCATTCCTATCCAGTGAAATAGCACTTAACAAGGTTTGCACTGCCTCCCTTGTGGGTTGTTAAAATGATTGAAAGAGCTAAGGTATGTGAAAAATTCTAAGAGCCTAAGGCTATGTATATATATGGCATTTCTATGCTATGTGAAAAATTATGAAATGCTAAGGCTACATATATAAGGAATTTCTATGTTATGTGAAAAATTATAAGATGCTAAGGCTGTTTACATATAAGGTGTTTCTATGACACAATTTCAGAGGAACGGGAAGGGCCTCTGGACTTCCCCAAACTCCTCTCACCTATGGGTTAAAAAATAAAACTTGAATTATACCTTTGCAATAGGGGAAATAAATATTTAACATGCACTGTGTGACAGATTTGGGGCTGGGAATTTTAACAGAACAAACTCAGTTAATCCTTATAACATCGGTGCTTGGTATGTGCTATTATTCCCCTATTTTGCAGATGAGTTTGCCTGAAGCTCAAAGTGATAAGTTTCCCCAGATTACATCCCTAGCAAGTGCTGGGAGACAAGACCTGAGTCTTAAATTCAACCCCCTAATTATAAAGCCATTCCGGTTTCTAAAGTTGATATATACTGAGTTGTAATTTTCCCCAGGAGAAATGCCTCAATCTTAGTCACTCGGTGGCAAAGACCTGAGTGTGAATGAGTGTGTCAACTCCTTTTCTCAGAGCAAGTTTGTGTTCAGTCACTAAGTCATGTCTGACTCTTGGCAACCCCATGGACTGTAGCCCACCAGGTTCCTCTCTCCATAGAATTCTCCAGGCAAGAATACTGGAGTGGGTCGCCATTCCCTTCTCCAGGGGATCTTCCCATCCCAGGGGTTGAACCTGGGTCTCCTGCATTGCAGGCAGATTCTTTACTGTCTGGGCCACCAGGGAAGCCCCAAGGGAAAAAAGATTGAGAATAAAATATGTAAGAAAACATTATCCTTCAGCTTTTGACATTCAAAATAGAATTCTGTACTAGGGGATAAGTCTTGAAAGCGTCACATTGTTGAGAGAGGATTTTTCTAAATTCCTTAAATCTCCTGCTTTAGCTTATCAACAACCAGGCTTGATAAGACACAAAGGAAGAATGTTCTCCTCCTCTAGGTCAGTGTTGTGAGAAAGTCTGAGAAGCCACATGCATGTCCTAATTTCGCTCTCTTCACTGTGCAAATAAGTCCTGAATCAATAAGGCTGGGAAAGATTGAGGGCAAGAGGAGAAAGGAACTGCAGAGGATGAGATGGTTGGATAGCATCACCGACTCAATGGACATGAGTTTGAGCAAATTCTAGGAGATAGTGTGAGACGGGGAAGCCTGGTGTGCTGCAGTCCATGGGGTTGCAAAGAGTTGGACATGACTTAGCGACTGAACAGCAACAGCATACTTACGTGGGTGGAAAATGTAGCGAGACAGAGAAGATCTACTTCCTTGGTTCTTTGTGGGCTAGACCCTGAGTTTAGAGTTGCTATACCTTCAATGGGGCTCTTTGTAGTGGAGGGGAAGCGCCCAGTATACTGCCTGGGCCAGAGAGCTGGATGAAGGGTATGGAAGATATTCAGAAGTGTCTATAGTCCGATAGGAGCTACTACTAAGTTGCTTCAGTCGTGTCTGACTCTGTGCGACCCCATAGACGGCAGCCCACCAGGCTCCTCCATCCATGGGATTTTCCAGGCAAGAGTGCTGGAGTGGGGTGCCATTGCCTTCTCTGAATAGGAGCTACAGGGAGCATTATTCATACAGGTATCAGGGGCTCTTGCTTATAGAGCAGAGTAGATGCTGTGACTTGATCTACAAGTCACCTTGGCTTGCCAGTGAACTGATAGAAGATGTTAAAAGAAGCAAAGGGTGAAACCATTGGCACTGTCAGCATGGCGCAAAGAAAAAAAGTAAAAAATTTATTGTTAAAGGGACTTAAGAGTATATATAATTGTTGTTGTTCAGTCACTAAGTTGTGTCCAACTCTTTGCAACCCGATGGACTGCAGCATTCCAGGCTTCCCTGTCCTTCACTATCTCCCAGAGTTTGCTCAAACTCATGTCCATTGAGTCAGTGATACCATCCAACCATCTCATCCTCTATTGCCCCCTTATCCTCCTGCCTTTAATCTTTCCCAGCGTCAGCGTCTTTTCCAATGAGTTGGTTCTTTGCATCAAGTGGCCAAGGAATTGGAGCTTCAGCTTTAGCATCAGTCCTTTCAGTGAATATTTAGGATTTATTTCCTTTATGATTGACTGTTTTTATCTCCTTGCAGTCCAAAGTATTCTTAAGAGTCTTCTTCAGCACCACAATTTGAATTAAGGGCAAGAATTATGTACATTTAAAAAATATTTAAACTTTATTGGAGTATAGTTGATTTATAATGTTTTAGTTTCAGTACAGCAAAATGATTGTTATACATATACATATATTCATTCTTTTTAGTTTCTTTTCTCATATAGGTTATCACAGAATATTGGGTAGTGTTCTCTTGCTATACAGTAGGTCCTTGTTGGTTCAATTCAGTTCAGTTGCTCAGTCGTGTCTGACTCTTTGTGACCCCATGAATCACAGCACGCCAGGCCTCCCTGTCCATCACCAACTCCTGGAGTTCACTCAGACTCACATCCGTCGAGTCGGTGATGCTATCCAGCCATCTCATCCTCTGTCGTCCCCTTCTCCTCCTGCCCCTAATCCCTCCCAGCATCAGACTCTTTTCCAATGAGTCAACTCTTCGCATGAGGTGGCCAAAGTACTGGAGTTTCAGCTTTAGCATCATTCCTTCCAAAAGAACACCCAGGGCTGATCTCCTTATCTAGTTTATATACAGTAGTGTGTATTCATCCAAAGCTCTTGATTTATCCCTCCCCCTCCAAATTTCCCCTTTTATACCCATAAGTTTGTTTTCGGTATCTATTAGCTTCAGTTTTATAAATAAGTTTATTTGTATCTTTAAAAAGAATAAGATTCCACATACGAGTGATACCATGATATTTGTCTTTCTCTGTCTGACTTCATTTAGTATGATAATCTCTACTGATTATCATCATGTTGCTGCAAGTGACATTATTTCATTGTTTTTATGGCTGAGTAATATTCCATTGTATATATTTGTCACAACTTCTTTATCCAAGCCTCTGTTGATGGACATTTAGAGGGTTTCCATGTCTTGGCTATTGTAAATAGTGCTACAGTGAAAGTTGGGGTGCACATGTCCTTTTGAATTATGGTTTTCTCTGGATATATGCCCAGGAGTAGGATTGCTGGATCATGTGGTAGTTCTGTTTTTAGTTTTTTAAGGACCCTCCATACTGTTCTCCATAGCAGCTGTATCATTTTACTTTCCCACCAACAGTGTAGGAAGGTTCCCTTTTCTCCATACCCTTTCCAGAATTTATTGTTTGTAGACTTTTTGGTGGTGGCCATTCTGACTAGTGTATGTTGATACCTCATTGTAGTTTTGATTTGCATTCTCTGATAATTAGTGGTGTTGAGCATCTTTTCATGTGCCTTTTGGCCATCTGTACATCTTCTTTGAAGAAATGTCTATTTAGATCTTCTGCCCATTTTTTGATTGAAGAATAATATAAGTTGATGTAACATCTCAAGTTGTCCTCAGGTATTTCTTTTGCAACTTTCTTGGGCACCCTTGATTCAAAGGGTGTGCAATATGGACTTAATCAGAAGCTTAGGTGATTTTAGAAGTCTCTTTTCTCCAACATCCTATGGCCCTGTGATATTAAGTCTCTAGGGAAAAAAAAAAAAAAACTAAGCGTTTTATTTGTCAGATATGGGCTTTTTGTTCAGAGATGAACTGTTCTTACACCAGAGGCTGGAGTGTCCCGGTGTTTAGTGGAAGCATGCCGCTTTAAGGTCCTAACTCCCAGATCCTGTAAGTGTAATGAGCCCTATTCAGAAGATTCATCCTGTCCTGTTTGGTTCCCATTCCATTTTTAGATAGTTTCAATTATTTCGAAATTCTTTCTTTTACAGAGTTAACTTCTATTTTCTTTTTCAACCTGTCAGTAGCCCAATTTTTGTTCTCTGGAGCCACCCAGACTAAGTGTCTATTAAAAATAATAACCCTAAAAAAAAAAATAACCCTGCCAAGGTTTGAGGACACTACTAATAGTTTCCCACTAAGTTGTCTCCTGGCTAAACATCTCTAGTTCCCTCAACTAGTCCTCAAAGGCTCAGAATCTCAGGCCCCCTAATCATATTTTTTACTCCTTTCTGGACAAACTCTAATTTTCAAAGTTGCTTGTTACATCTGGTGCCCGCAGCTGAATGCTTCAGGTGTGGACTGCCAGGTGCGATGATGATGCAATTATCATCTCCCTTGATCTCAACACTAGTTTCCTGTTCAAGTAAAAGCCAAAACAAGTCAATTCATCTATAGCCAGTAACATAACGCAATGAGGGCTTCCTGGGTGGCGCAGTAGTCACAAATCTGCCCACAATGCAGGAGATATAGGTTCAGTCCTTGGTTGGGAAGATCTCCTGGAGAAGGAAATGGCAACCCACTCCAGTATTCTTGCCTGGAGAATCCCGTGGACAGAGGAACCTGGTGGGCTACAGTCCATAGGGTTGCACAGAGCCAGACACAACTGAGTCTGCACACACTCACACATATGGCAACGACTTTTTAGTCAGCCTTAGAGCATTGGTAGCCTAGAGGTGGGAAATGATGGTGGGGGCCAAGGGACAAACATAACTTCATTCCGTGTTTGGCTTTTATATGCCAGTATACTCCTGATTTTGGAAAGAGCTATATTTTCTCAAACCATGACATGATTTGCATACAAAATCAGAAACTCACAGGTAGATTTTTCATTTGTTCAATACATGCTCCTGACTTTCTGGGCCAGGCCTAATGAGACCCAAGTAGAAACTATGTTTAAGTTTGATTAACTTTCTTGCTCTGGGATTATTATTCTTATCCAGATTCCCCACAAATAAAAGAAGGTCTATCTATACTTCGGGCTCCTTTTTATTTCTTGTATTTTTTGGTTGTGCTTGGTCTTCGTTGCTGTGAAGGCTTTTCTCTAGTTGCAGAGAGTCGGGGCTACACTCTAGTGCAGTGTGATGGCTTTTGCTCATTGCAGTGGCTTTTCTTGTCGCAGAGCATGGGCTCTAGGGGCATGGGCTTCAGTAGTTGTGGCAGACAGGCTCAGGAGTTGCAGCTCATGGGCTCCGTAGTTGCGGCTCATGGAGTCTAGAGCACAGGCTCAGTAGTTGTGGTGCATGGGCTGAGTTGCTTCATTGCATGTGGGATCCTCTTGGACCAGGGATCAAACCAGTGTATTACAGGGCAGATTCTTGTCCACTGTGCCATGAGGGAAGCCCCGGGTTCTGTTTTAGTAGTGGATCGTTTTTATATTCCCTCCTCAGCTCTGTTGCTATGCAAACTGAAAAGGGCCAGAGGTATTCTTGGACACAGCAAGTAGTATTTATGACAGTTCCGATCTGGAGTCAGTGATAAAGTACAAAGAGATGAGTAAACAAAGAACTGAGAACCCTTAGATGGCTTCCCTAAGCTGTCCGTGTGAGTCAATGATTATCCTTAAAGCCCTAGCTCTGGCATAGGATGCTTGCAGTGTGACCTATGTTCTCAGCACTATTTTATGATTGCACCTTTTTTTCTCTTTGTCTAAAATGATCTAGTCAGAGACCCCCTGCAAATGGCAGGCATTAAGTGTATCACAATGCTAATTCTGACGGAAGCCTGACTTGATTTAGTAGAAAGTGACTTCCATGTATTGGATTTACGGTTCATTTAACGAGTGCTCTGGATGTCAATGCATTAGTGTAAAGCTGATAGAGGTGGTGATTTTATTTCTAACGAGATGTTCAACCAGTAGCCTACTATGGAAAGCAGGACAGTGGGCACAGAATATACCTGTTTAATCAGCCCTAGGACACGAGATATTCATACAACACAATGATGTTAGGAACACTTGACCTCTCTGGGACTCAGTCTCCGTGTCTGCAAAATGAGCCTGTTGGACAAAGATCTTTGCAGCACTGGACCCCTTAGGATCTGATTAGCCATTTTAGGAAATCCCTCATCTTGAAGACCTGTAGCTCTGCAATGGACGTGGGTTTATGTAAGTTGTTTGTGCTGTGATCTGCAACCTTGCCTAACTACTGAATTTTTTGTGTATCTGAATATCTTACAATTGAGTGGCTGACTGTTCATTGTTTGGGACTTTTTTTTTTTTTTTCCAAGGATGTTTATAAAGGGAAAAAAGAGGAAGTTCAATAAAGAGGTAGTATCTCCCTCTGGAGCAAAGGCCAGACATGCTTATTACCCATTATAAAAAGATTCTATATCTGCATCTCCATTGCATGGGGTGGGGGAGGAAGGAGAGGGTGAGATGAATGGAAAGAATAGCATGGAAGTGTATACACTACCGTATGTGAAACAGATAGCCAAAGGGAATTTGCTGTGTGAGTCAGGGAACTCAAATTGGAGCATGGTAACAACCTAGAGGTGTGGGAAAGGGTGGGAGGTGGGAGGGAGGTTCAAGGGGGATGGGACGTATGTATACCTATGGCTAATTCATGTTGATGTGTGGCAGAAATCAAACCAATATTGTAAAGCAATTCTCCTTCAATTAAAATAAATAAATTTTGAAAAAAGATTCTATAGCTTGAGTTCCCTAAACTCAAGGTTCTCCTGTGATGCAAATTACTTCACAAGCAGGTGTCCTTTGGCCCTCTTCACGTCGTCCTGTGGGAACTGGGACTCTGGAACCGAAGCAGAAATGCCGCTATGCATGCTACTGCTATGGCTGTGAGCAATAAATTCTCCTTCATCTCTAATCCCAGAGTGTCATACTTTTCTACCCATATTCATGAAACTGTGACAGGCTAACTTACTAGCTTGTAATTAGGGTAAAATCTCAGACCTTTCACACTTCTTGACAACAACCTAGCCCACATTCATGTTCCTCTTTTCTTAATGCCATAGCACCTAGTCTCTGAGCCATCCAACTGAAAACACAGTCTGTCTTTTAGTTAATTGTTTTATATGTTAATCTGATCTCCTCACTAGATTGTCAACACTTGAGTCCAGGCACTAGGCCAGAACTTTTTCTGTCTCCCTTATAGCAGCTGGCGTGGGAATGGGTTCGTAGTAGGAGCTCAATATGTTTTTGTGATTGACTTTGGCCTTATGCATGCTAGCTGAGCATGCTTTTTACCATTGAACTTCTTGGCTTGGTGTCTTAATATAGATGAAAACTATAGACTGACTCCTCTAAAAATAGAAAAGTTCGAATGAGAAAGGGAGAAGCCGTTTGTTTTTCAGACATTTAGGATGCAAAGCATAGGCACTTCTTAATCAATTGGAGATAATTCGCCTAAGGGGCCAATTGCAAAGCTATTCTGAGCCCCATATTTCTAAAGACAGCAGGGAAAGTTTGTTGTGCCGGACTGCTAATAACGATCTTGTTCTGGCTACTTAAGGAATAGAATATAGTCTCTGGGTTTTTGTAGAATTCAAGAGCATCAGGAGGGCAACTTTGCATCAGTGGGAGCTCATTTGACATTTGGTGCAAATCCCAGAGGAGGGTTTGACTCCCTTTGAGTGCAGTTTCCAAAGCCATACATTTGCTGCTTGTATTATTTTAGGCATCCTATTATTAATGACCCATTATACCAGAAAGAAAAATGTCTATATATGCATTTTCATTGGGCTTATCATTGTTTCCAATAGTCTGGATTATTAGTCTAACTGCGGTTTGCTCTAAGGGAATATGGAGGCATAACAGCCTTTGTGCATTTCGAACTGAAACATGAGGACTCAGGGCTCTTTTTGTGGTTATAGCCTGGAGGGTGTACTCCCTACTCCCATAATAAATTTTGCATTCTCTGTGTCTCTCTTCTGTAGTTATCAGGACTGCAACACTCTCACTTCAGTCTTCCTGGGTACAACTGATACTACTTTATAGATGTGACATGGTTATCTTTTTCTAACTTTAACTTTGCATAGCTAGCATTATCTAACTTTAGTTGTGTAAGTTCAGACTGTTCTTTCTCACTTAGAAATAGTCCCTGCTATTTGAATTTGGGTATGCTGCCACCAAGTGGTTGCTAGTTCTTCGATTTGCCTGGTCTCAAAATTCAGAATACAGGCTGCATTGTTTTGTTGTTGTTGTTGGTGGTGTATGTGTTGAGATTGGGTTACTGTGATACCTGTGAATAGATGAAGGTACCAGGTATCAGGTAATTGGGGATAAATCTTCATTAAGTGATGGAAAGATATTGAAGGACAAAAAATGGGTCATTATTTGAGGAGGGGAGAAGAAACGTGATCTGTGGTTCAAGGAATTAGATATGGGACAGGAAATTTGTGGAGTGAAGGGGACAGGGAAAAAAACAAGACAGAAAGGAAAATAACCCAGAGTTCAGTACAGAAGTTTCATCAGCTTCTGTATTTTTCTATGGCTCCTGTACTTGTTGGGGAGTCTGATTAGCAAGATTCATGTAATATCTTGAGCAGGATTGTGTCTTCTACATCTTTGTGAATACTCGGTCCTTAATAGAGGACAAATTGAATGAAAGACCCAAACCTGATGGAGTTGAGATGGTATGTAATGGAGAAGGTGGCTACTGGCTTCAGGTGTAGGGGTAGCTCCCAACAAACAAGTCTTGACAATGTTCTGCCTCTGTCATTAAGCTGAGGGCCCCATACAACGTTCAATGGCTCCTATGATCAATCTTCCAAATTGTAACTGCTCCATATGGAGTGGTATAATAGCATAGTGGGTAATAGCATGGGTTTTGAAGTCAAACATGTTATTGTTTTTTAGTTGCTAAGTCGTGTCAGACTCTTTGCACCCCATGGACTGCAGCATGACAGTCTCCTCTGTCTTCCACTGTCTCCTGGAGCTTCTCAAACTCATGTCCATCTCATCCTCTGTCACCCCCCTTCTCCTCCTCCCTTCAGTCTTTCCCAGCATCAGGGTCTTTTCTAATGAGTTGGTTCTTCACATCAAGTGGCCAAAGTACTGGGGCTTCAGCTTCAGCATCAGTTCTTCCAATAAATATTCAGGACTGATTTCCTTTAGGATGAATTGGTTTGACCTCCTTGCTGTCCAAGGGACTCTCAAGAGTCTTCTCCAATACCACAGTTTGAAAGCATCAATTCTCCAGTGCTCAGGCTTCTTTATGGTCCAACTCTCACATCTGTACATGACTACTGGAAAAAACCATATCTTTGACTATATGGACCTTTGTCAGCAAAGCGATGTCTCTGCTTTTTAATATGTGCTCTAGGTTTGTCATAGCTTTTCTTCCAAAAATCTTTTAATTTCCTGGCTGTAGTCACCATCTGCAGTAATTTTGGAGCCCCCAAAAGAAAATCTGTCACTGCTTCCATTTTTTCCCCTTCTATTTGCCATGAAGTTAGATTACGTGGGTTCAAATTTTACCTCTGCCTTGTAGGAGGTTTTAGACATTAGGCAAATCACTTTACATCTTTGTACCTTGGGTTCCTAACATGTAAAAGAGGGTAATATTAACTACTTTACATGGTTGTCATGAAGGTTAAATTACAAGACACATGTAGTGTCCTTAACACAGTGCTTAGTATATAGGAAGCACATGCTCACTGGTAGCTATAATAAATACATTTCTTCCTGGAATGAAAACTTTTGGAAATGATGGCCCAGGATAGCATCTATCTTGCTCACCACTATGTCCCTGCCTCCAGCTCCTAGGGCCTGTGCAGACTCTCTGGGTAGGCTAGCTCCTGCCCCACTGCATCCTGAACAATTGGGAGCTTGTAAACTAAGTAGGATGTCATTTTGAGTCAACGTTGCTCTAATTTCTTTAGACATTTGTGAAGAACAATTGGATTTCCTTCAGTTTTAATTTCCCTCCCTTCCTAGATGAATTTTCCAAATGTCTACTTCCTATTTCCTCCATCAAGGCCAGAGTTGAAGGAAGCTGGCCTTCAATTTCCAACTAGGCTGAGAGAGCCATATGGGCTCAAGAGTAAAACTGTATTGGAAAAGCAGCAGAACCACTGAAAAGAACTGCTGTGTGATGGGGCTTCAGATGATAGTACAAGGCAAAGCCTGGTCCTAATTGGCAGTGGAGTTACTCAGGTAAAAGACCAATTCCATGTGTCTCATTGCAGGATTTCCTGAACATGCACCTCCCCCACCCCACAATCACCTCATTCCACTCACATACAGCCTTTGGAAGATGATCATTGGGTGAAGGTAACATTAATTTATTTCACATTTCTTTAAAACCTCTAATCCATAAACTATGTGCAGATAGAAAAAGTTAGAACCATGGTACAATTTAAAAGGTTCTCTGTGCTAGGGTGAGTAATGGTTCCTTAAGTGTTTCCACATCCTAATCCCTAGAAGCTATTACCTTATATGCAAATGACCCTTTGCATGTGCGACTGAGTTAAGGACCTTGATATGGGAAGATTATCCTGGAATACCTGGGTGGGTCCAATGTAATCACGTGGGTCCTAATCAGAGGGACTCAGGAGGAGACTGGAGGCAGAAGAAAAGTTGATGTGATGACAGAAATTGAGAGTGGAATGATACACTTTGAAGATAGAGGAGTGGGCCAAAAGGAATACACGCAGCTAGGTACTAGAAGCTGAGTAAGGCAAATGAACAGGTTTCCCCCTCAGGGCCTCCAGAAGGAACCTGGAAGTCCTGTCTACACTGTGACTTTAGTCTCATAAACAAGGATGGACTTGCAGAATTATTAAGACTTATCTCTGAAGCTGAAGCTCTGACACTTTGGCCACCTGCTGTGAAAAGCCGACTCATCGGGAAGATCCTGATGAGTCTCACTTCAGGCTTATGACCTCTAAAACCATAAGAGAATAAATTTGTGTTGTTTTAAACCAACCCTAAAAATTGTTCTAGAGACACTAGACGGCCAGAAGTTCCCAATATTAGAATTACTCTTTGGGGAACTATCACTGAAAGTCACAATTGCTAAAAGTTTCCACTAAAATACAAAGGAAAAATGTGATAGACAACAGTCAGTAGTCTGTCATGCCTTCATCTGGCTGGCAGGCAGACAGCATGGAAGGGGATCCAAGGTGCAGAGATTTCTGGGCCTTGGGGCATCATGAGGACAGACTTGACAAGAGGGATCTGTGTGGCTGATACAGCAATTGATGTCTGGGATGTTGTTGTTGTTCAGTCGCTCATTTGTGTCCAACTCTGCAACCCCATGGTCATGGGTTTGGGTGGACTCTGGGAGTTGGTGATGGACAGGGAGGCCTGGCATGCTGTGGTTCATGGGGTTGCAAAGAGTTGGACATGACTGAGCAACTGAACTGAACTGAACTGACCTGCAATCCCATGAACTGTAGCACGCCAGGCTTCCTTGTCCTTCACTATGTCCCAGAGTTTGCTCAGACTCATGTCCATTTAGTCGGTGATGCCATCCAACCATTTCGTCATCATGTATATGCTGAGTACATTATGAGAAATGCCAGGCTGGATGAAGCCCAGGATGGGAGGGTGCCAAAAGAGAAGAAAGAGAACCTAAAAACTAAACCCCATTTATTATAGAATTTATTATGTCCTGGAACCAACCAATGAAAAACTCAACACCTTGAATGTGAGTATCATCTTTGTGACTAACCCAGCTTTAAGCCTGTTTCATGGAGCTCTCTGTAAATGTAAAGAAACAAGGACTTCCTGAGTCCTACAAACTCCCTGATTTTGGGCTGACGGCTGTTTGGTCTGCCCCTGTTGGGCTGGGTCTCTTTCTGATATGCTGATAACATGCCACCTCTATTACGTATTATAGAGAAGAAAAGTTATGACAAACCTAGACAGCAGAGACATCACTATTAAAAAGCAGAGACATCACTTTGCTGACAAAAGTCCATCTAGTCAAAGCTATCATTTTTCCAGTAGTCATGTGTGGATGTGAGAGTTGGACCATAAAAAAGGCTGAGCACTGAAAAATTGATGCTTTTGAACTGTGATACTGGAGAAGACTCTTGAGAGTCCCTTGGACTGCAAGAGATCAAACCAGTCCATCCTAAAGGAAATCAGTACTGAATATTCATTGGAAGGACTGATGCTGAAGTTGAAATTCCAATACTTTGGCCACCTGATGTGAAGAACTGACTCAGTGGAAAAGACCCTGATGCTGGGAAAGATTGAAGGGAGGAGGAGAAGGGGATGACAGAGGATGAGATGGCTGGATGGCATCACCGACTCAATGGACATAAGTTTGAGCAAATTCCAGGAGATGGTGATAGACAGGGAGGCCTGGCGTGCTTCAGTCCATGGGGTCACAAAGAGTTGAATACGACTTAGTGACTGAACAACAAGTGTACTTTGACTTCACCTCTTTGGCCTTGGTCTGTCAGATACTATTCTTATAGCCTTGAGTTTCCTTTTCCCAGGAATTCTTTTCTCTAAACTATAAACCCTTACCACCAGCCCCTGGTACCAGACCCATCATCAAGCCCTGATCAGGAGATCTCTCCCAGATTCCTTGTGAGATGACTCATTCTCAGGGAGAATTCTCCTCCCCAAAGCATCCCACCCTCAAAATATTTTGGTCTTTACAATAAGAAGTAGTAGGTTTACAAATGAAGGATCTTGAATTAAAAAACCTGCCCTCTGTGTGGAATGGCACCCCACTCCAGTACTCTTGCCTGGAAAATCCCATGGACGAAGGAGCCTGGTAGGCTGCAGTCCATGGGGTCGCTAAGAGTCAGACATGACTGAGCGACTTTACTTTCACTTTTCACTTTCATGCATTGGAGAAGGAAATGGCAACCCACTCCAGTGTTCTTGCCTGGAGAATCCCAGGGATGGGGGAGCCTGGTGGGCTGCTGTCTGTGGGGTCACACAGAGTTGGACACGACTGAAGCGACTTAGCAGCAGCAGCAGCAGCAGCAGCAGCAGCCCTCTGTGTCAGCAGCTACTACACATGGTCCCTTGCCTTCCCCTCCTCTGATTTCATGCCCAGAGAACTCTAACACAAGTTCAGAAAACTGAGGGACTTTGAATGCATTAGTAGCTTCACCTCCCACTCCCCCACCTCCCTGCCATCTTTGCATGCAGTCTGAGTTGAATGTAAGAAGCATGGATTTAATCAGTTGGGCCTTAACACACATATTCAGAGAGGCATATCTGACCTATAGAGTTAATACCATCTTCCAACAAACCAGGAAGGAGAGCTTTCTTGTTTCCCAGGGAATGGACAAGGGAGCTCAGTTCAGTTCAGTCATGTCTGACTCTTTGCGACCCCATGGACTGTAGCATGCCAGGCCTCCCTGTCCATCACCAACTCCTAGAGCTTGCTCAAACTCATGTCCATTGAGTCAATGATGCCATCCAACCATCTCATCCTCTGTTGCCCTCTTATCTTCCTGCCTTCAATCTTTCCCAGCATCAGGGTCTTTTCTAATGAGTTGGCTCTTTGCATCAGGTGGCCAAAGTATTGGAGCTTCAACTTCAGCATCAGTCCTTCCAATGAATATTCAGGATTGATTTCCTTTAGGATTGATTTGTTTGATCTCCTTGCAGTCCAAGGGACTCTCAAGAGTCTTCTCCAACACCACAGTTCAAAAGCATCAATTCTTTGGCACTCAGTTTTCTTTATGGTTCAACTCTCACACCCGCACATGAATACTGGAAAAACCATAGCTTTGACTCTACAGACCTTTGTTGGCAAAGTAATGTCCACTTTTTAATATGGTGTCTACGTTGGTCATAACTTTTCTTTGAGGGAGCAAGCGTCTTTTAATTTTATGGCTGCAGTCACCATCTGCAGTGATTTTGGAGCTCTCCCCCCAAAATTCTCTCACTGTTTGCATTGTTTCCCCATCTATTTTCCATGAAGTGATGGGACCAGATGCCATGATCTTCGTTTTTTGCATGTTGAGTTTTAAGCCAGTTTTTTTTACTCTCCTCTTTCACTTTCATCAAGAAGCTCTTTAGTTCTTCACTTTCTGCCATGAGGGTGTTGTCATCTGCATGTCTGAGATTATTGATATTTCTCCCAACAATCTTGATTCCAGCTTGTGCTTCATCCAGCCCAGTGTTTCTCATGATGTACTCTGCATATAAGTTAAATAAGCATGTTGACAATATATAGCCTTGATGTACTCCTTTCCAAATTTGGAATCAGTCCCTTGTTCCTTGTCTCATTCTAACTGTTGCTTCTTGACCTGCATACAGATTTCTCAGGAGGCAGGTTAGGTGGTCTGGTATTCCTATCTCTTTAAGAATTTTTCCCAGTTTGTTGTGATCCACACAGTCAAAAGCTTTGTCATAGTCAATAAAGCAGAAGGGAGCTCAGGTGTTTTAAAGAAGCAGCTCTGATTTGTTTACCAGGCTTAAGTTATATAATGGCAAGAGTCAAAGAATCTCAAACAGCCCACACCCACTTCGCAGCCAGCAAGATCTGATGTGGTAACACTGCATCCCAGGCTACGTTAATTACTGAATGGCATTCTAGAGCTTCATCAATACCTGCTAGTAGAACCAGGGCTTTGACTGGTGGTGGAACAGGCCAGATTGGAAAAGGTAAGACTTGGGAATTCAGGAGGGCTTAGTGGGTCAGGGGAAGGTTGGGTCTGGGACAAAGATGTAATTTTGGTTTTTCATGATTCAGTTATTATAGGCTTGAGTATGGGTTTCTCTGGTGGCTCAGTGGTAAAGAATCTTCTTGCAAGGCTGAAGATGTGGGTTTGGGAAGATCCCCTGGATATGGAAATGGCAACCTGCTCCAGCATTCTTGCCTGGGAAATCCCATCGACAGAGGAGCCTGGCAAGCTGCAGTCCATGGGGTTACAAAAGAGTCAGATATGACTCAGCAACTAAACAACAACAAGCCTTGAGTGCATGATGGTTGGAATTCCATCAGGGCAGGTTCAGAATCAAATTATATCAGAGGACTGAGAGCAGAAAAGATGTGAATGTAAGTATCCATAATGACAAAGTAAGCCAATAATCAAGTGTTAGCCAAACAGAAGTGAGCAGTTAACAATAGTCATCCAAATAGTTAGCAATCCGCAGAGCCCAGATTAACTGGTGGTTAATTATCAAGGGATTATTGTAGTTGGAGGGGGGACCTCCCAGTTGGTGGTAGTGGTAAAGAACCTGCCTGCCAATGCAGGACACGGATTCAGTCCCTGGGTCAGGAAGATCCCCTGGAGAAGGGCATGGCAACCCACTCCAGTATTCTTGCCTGGAGAATCCCATGGACAGAGGAGCCTGGTGGGCTACAGTCCATGAGGTTGCAAAGAATCGGACACAACTGAGGCAACTTTGCACGCACATACATGGTAGTGGGTATTAGGAATTCAGATCCAGATTCAGATTTGGAAACAGGTTTTTGTGTAGGAGTAGGACTACATAGTACCACAACTGGGATACCAGGCAAGAAATCACGAGGAGGAAGATATGGGAGAACTCTGCTTATGGAAGTACCTGTATTCTGTCAGTAGAAAAATGTGACTCAGTGCTGACTTGCTGGCTTATTTCAGTCTGCTCCAAACTCCTGACTTATGTCCTCCGCACCCAGTCTGTTCTCCACAATATAGCCAGAGTGAGCTTTTGAACATGCCAAACCGATCTTATTGTTTGTAATCACCCTTAGTAAAAAGATTAGATTCTTCGTCAACTTTTACAAGGCTCTGCATGGTTTGTTTCTGTCCAGTAGCCAATAACCCCCTCTTCTAGCATTTTCTCTTTTACTCATGCCCTTCCAGCTGCACTGAGTCTCTATAGGCTCCCTGCTGTCTCAGAGCTGTTGCATGTGCAATTGCTTCTGCGTGGAGTATACCTCACCTCTCTCTTCATCCTTCCAGTTTTAACTTAATGTCACTACCTTCTTTGAGTCATTTGGCTAAAGGAATGCCCCCTTAGTCTTCATAATGATTCTACTCACCACTGTCACTTACAAGCCATAGCCAGTAACCTTACCTAGAGAGCAAGTCCTCCCAGGCATCACTCCCACCAGGCTTTACACCCTGATATCCTCATCACCCCACCACAATTCCCCACTGTCATGCTTACCACCATAACCTCCTCCATTGGCCATACACTCTAGCCACACCCGCTACCACCAGTCTCATCGACCCCTTTTGTAACCCATGCTCCTCTTTCCTCCATCTCCCTAGAGTTATACCTTGTCCACCCAGCAGCTACAAATAGTAGCAGCCCAACCCTACTGATCCTACTAGTGAACAAGGGCTGTTTTACTTACAGTTCAATAACATTTTCTGTGACCATTCAGTCTGGATTAGTTTTCCCTGTTTTTCATAGCACACCACCCTCCTGCTTTATAGTGCAAATCACGATGGTAATTATGTAGAACTTTTTGTGAGTGTGCTGAATTGTTGTCACCACATAGAGTTTTTGTCTGTCTTGCTCATTGCTATTTCCCCTGTACTTTAACAAACAGATCTCAAATCTGTTTGCCAAATCTTGTCGTATCAAGTGTTGCATATAAAAAATCTGAGGCTCAGAACAATTACGTAATGTAGTCAGAGTTGCACAGCTCATAAGAGCCAGAACTGGAATTCAGATCCAGGTTTGGTTGACTCTAAATCCTGCAGGTTCTAAACTGCAATGCCAGTTGTTTCTGCCAGACCGTCTATATCAGGATCACTTGGGACCTTGTTAGAAATGGGGATTTTCAGGCATCACCAAAGACTTATTGAATCACAAAATCTGGAAGTGAGGCCCAACAATGTGTATTTTATGAAACCCTCCAGGTGGCATTGATACACAGTCAAGCATGAGACTGCTGCTCTGCATACACTTCACACTTTATGGTTCCCTCTTGGCTTCCCAGGTGGCACAGTGGTAAAGAACCCACCTGCCAGTGCAGAAGATGCAAGAGACATGGGTCTGACCCCTGGGTCAGGAGGATCCTCTGGAGGAGGGCATCACAACCCACTCCAGTATTCTTGCTTGAGAAATCCCATGGACAGAGGAACCTGGCAGGCTACAGACCATGGGGTAGCAAAGAGTAGGATAGGACTGAGCATACACAAACACAATTGATCAGAGGTTCTGGTGATTAAATTTTAGGCAAATAGCCCTAATAGTACCTAGCATGGGGCTCAGCATACCGTTCAGTTCAGTTCAGTTCAGTCCCTCAGTCATGTCCAATACTTTGCAACCCCATGAACCTCAGCACACCAGGCCTCCCTGTCCATCACCAACTGCCATAGTCTACCCAAACCCATGTCCATTGAGTTGGTGATGCCATCCAACCATCTCATCCTCTGTTGTCCTCTTCTCCTCCTGCCCTCAATCTTTCCCAGCATCAGGGTCTTTTCCGATGAGTCAGCTCTTCGCATCAAGTGGCCAAAGTATTGGAGTTTCAGCTTCAACATCAGTCCTTCCAAACACCCAGGACTGATCTCCTTTAGGATGGACTGGTTTGATCTCTTTGCAGTCCAAGGGACTCTCAAGAGTCTTCTCCAACCACACTGTTCAAAAGCATCAATTCTTCTGTGCTCAGCTTTCTTTATAGTCCAACTCTCACATCCATACGTGACCACTGGAAAAACCATAGCCTTGACTAGATGGAACTTTGTGGACAAAGTAATGTCTCTGCTATTTAATATGCTATCTAGGTTGGTCATAACTTTCCTTCCAAGGAGTAAGCATCTTTTAATTTCATGGCTGCAGTCACCACCTGCAGTGATTTTAGAGACCCCCAAAATAAAATCAGCCACTGCTTCCACTGTTTCTCCATCTATTTGCCATGAAGTGATGGGACCGGATGCCATGATCTTCATTTTCTGAATGTTGAGCTTTAAGCCAACTTTTTCACTCTCCTCTTTCACTTTCATCAAGAGGCTTTTAGTTCTTCTTCACTTTCTGCCATAAGGGTGGTGTCATCAGCATATCTGAGGTTATTGATATTTCTCCCAGCAATCTTGATTCCAGCTTGTGTTTCTTCCAGTCCAGCGTTTCTCATGATGTACTCTGCATATAAGTTAAATGAGCAGGGTGACAATATACAGCCTTGACGTACTCCTTTTCCTGTTTGGAACCAGTCTGTTGTTCCGTGTCCAGTTCTAACTGTTGCTTCCTGACCTGCATACAGGTTTCTCAAGAGGCAGGTCAGGTGGTCTGGTATTCCCATCTCTTTCAGAATTTTCCAGTTTATTGTGATGCACACAGTCAAAGGCTTTGGCATAGTCAATAAAGCAGAAATAGATGTTTTCTGGAACTCTCTTGCTTTTTTGATGATCCAGCAGATGTTGGCAATTTGATCTCTTGTTCCTCTGCCTTTTCTAAAACCAGTTTGAACATCTGGAAGTTCATGGTTCACGTATTGCTGAAGCCTGGCTTGGAGAATTTTGAGCATAACTTTACTGGCGTGTGAGATGAGTGCAATTGTGCAGTAGTTTGAGCATTCTTTGCCATTTATTTTATTTGGGACTGGAATGAAAACTGACCTTTTCAAGTCCTATGGCCACTGCTGCATTTTCCAAATTTGTTAACATATTGAGTGTAGCACTTTCATAGCATCATCTTTTAGGATTTGAAATAGCTCAACTGGAATTCCATCACCTCCACTAGCTTTGTTTTTAGTGATGCTTCCTAAGGCCCACTTGACTTCACATTCCAGGATGTCTCAGCATACTGTAGGTATTTAATAAGAACATATTGAATAGTAAGCTAATCAAGCATCATAGATCCATGACCTCTAACCCCAGACCCCTGCCCTATGATATCCGAGACTTGACCTCTGGCCCAGACCAAACTGACCTATGACCTTTGTCATTTGAATCATGACCCTCTGACCTCTAACCCTTGACCTATGACAGTGGTCCCACCCCTGCCCTATGACCTCTGACCTTAGACTTCTAAGGACACAGCTTTAAATGAATACTGATTTGGGACTGTGCCACAGGGACATCATTGCTTCATTGTCATTGTGTTTTTAAGCTTTAAAAAATTAAAACAGTTCGTTTGGAGAGAAGGTCATAGTTCAAGAGTCAGGGATTGGAGGCAAAGGCTCAAAGGTCATGGAGTCAAAGGTCATAGGGCAGGGCATGGGGTCAAAGGTAAAGGCTCAGATATAGAAGGTCAGACAGTCCAAGGTCAAGAGGATTGAGGATCAGAGGTCACATGGCAGGGTTCCTAGTTAGAGTTCAATGGTCAGTGGTCAACAGTCCATGGCTAAGGATCTTGGGGGTCATAGGTCACAATTAACCTTCAGATCGGCAGTGAAGCCAGCTGGAGAAGGCAAATTCCTGAAGGGTCAGATGGTGACAAATAGATAAATTTTTCATCTTTGGTGTTGACTTCATTCTGTGTTCATCTGGTGCGTGATTCGTCTAGAGTGTGAAGCTTTATTATTTTTTTTTTGCTGTTTGTATGTTATTTGATTAGATGAAGAGGGGTATAGATTAGGACTGGGGTCAGAGGTCTTGGGCTCCCAAATCACTGCAGATGGTGACTGCAGCCATGAAATTAAAGATTCTTGCTCCTTGGAAGAAAAGCTATGACCAACCTAGACAACATATTAAAAAGCAGAGACATTACTTTGCCAATAGTCAAAGCTATGGTTTTTCCAGTGGTCATGTATGGATGTGAGACTTGGACCATATAGAAAGTTGAGAGCCAAAGAACCGATGCTTTTGAACTGTGGTGTTGGAGAAGACTCTTGAGAGTCCCTTGGACTTCAAGGAGATCCAACCAGTCCATCCTAAAGGAGATCAGTCCTGGGTGTTCATTGGAAGGACTGATGCTGAAGTTGAAGCTCCAAATACTTTGGCCACCTGATGCAAAGAGCCAACTCATTTAGAAAAGACCCTAATGCTGAGAAATATTGAAGGCAGGAGGAGAAGTGGATGACAGAGAATGAGATGGTTGGATGGCATCACCAACTAGATGGACATGAGTTTGGGCAAGCTCCAGGAGATGCTACAGGACGGGGGAGCCTGGTGTGCTGCAGTCCATGGGGTCACAAAGAGACGGACATGACTGAGTGACCAAACAACAACAAAGGTCAAGGGCCAGAAGTCAGATGTCAGAGGTTAGAGTCAGTTGTCATAAGCTCAAGGGTCAGAGGACAAAGGTCTGAGGTTGGGAGTCAGGGGTCAGAAGGGAGGTGGTCATGGTCAAGGGTCAAATGAGCAGGGTCTGGGGATTGTGTGGGTTTCAAGCCATCTGCTCCCCAGGTGGCACTAGTGGTAAAGAACTCACTACCAATGCAGGAGGCACAAGAGACATGGGTTCAATCCCTGGATTGGGAAGATTCTTGCCTGGAGAACTCCATGGACACAGAAGCCTGGTGAGCTACAGTCCATGGGGTCTCAAAGAATCAGACATGACTGATTGAAATGTACACACACAAGCCATTGCCATGGGCCAGGATCATGTGTACCCAGAAACTCCATATCTGCTCTTTTCCTGCAACGTTTCTTGTCCCCTCTGACATTACCCACATCTGAATTGAGGGTGTTGCCCTATGGTCCTTTTTCTTCTCTTAATCTTGTTGCATTCATATGAGGTTGGGTACCTTCGAGTGGGTTGCTATTGTGTGTTCTGCTGAGTGAAAATCTTTGGTGGTATCATATTAATATCATAGCCTATTACATCTAATTCATAGGGTCATCACTGTCTGATTTCCCCTAGACTGAGCTCAGATCATCTTTCTTGCAATTTAATTGTTATTTTATATTGGAGTAGAGTTGATGTCCAAAGTTTTGTTTGTTTTAGGTGTACAGGAACTTGAAGCAGTTATGTATAGATGTGTATCTATTTCTGCTTTTCCTCACATAGGTAATATAGTTTGGTAGAGTTCCATGTTCTATTCAGTACTTCCTTTTCCATTATCAACTTGATATATATTAGTGTGTATATTTTCATTCCAAACTCTTAATTTATGCTTCCCTTCTAACTTTCTTTAGATAATCATAATTTGGTTTTCTCAGTATGTAAGTCTGTTTCTCTTTTGTTAATTAGCTCATTGGTATGAGTTTATAGATTCCACCTGTAGGTGATATTTTATGATATCTGTCTTTTTCTTTCTGACTTACCTCACTTAGTATGATAATTTCTTGGTCCATCCATGCTGCTGCTGATATCTTTATTTTTTTCTGTTTTATGGCTGAATAGTATTCCAGTGTATAGATGCACCAGTTAGTTTTCATATTGCTGTCAATGGACATTTTGGTGGATTCTATGTCTTGGCTATTTTAAATAGTGCTACCCTGAAAATCAGGGTGCACATGTCATTCTGAATGATAAATTTTTGGATCTGAGCCCAGGAATGGGGCTGCAGGATCATATGCTACCTCTGTGTTTAGTGTTTCAAGAAACTTCCATATTGTTTTTCCATAGTGGCTTCACCTTTTACATTCCCACCAAGATGGTAGGAGGATTCCTTTTTCCGTGCATTCTCTGCAGTATTTGTTCTTTGTAAATGTGTTCGATGATGGCCATTATGACCAGTGTGAGGTGGTACCTCATTGTTGTTTTGATTGGTATTGATTTAATAATTAGTGGAGTATCTTTCCATGTGCTTTTATTATTGTACACCTTGTGAGTAAATTTATCTCTTGAGACTGGCTTCTTGAAAGTTGGCCCTGTTTTGGATCCTTTTCTGATGATTTACTCCAGGCCATTTCTTGAGGGCAGGTGACATTTACAGCCCTGTAAGATTTGTGACTATTAAGAGCCCTTCAGCACCTGTTTTAAGGTGTGTATATTGATCTGAACCAGCTAATTACTCCCTGTCCCCCCCTTTCCTTTTTGGTAAACTTAAGTTTCTTTTCTAAGTCTATGAGGCTGTTTCTCTTCTGTAAAGTTCATTCGTATCCATTTTTAGATTTTACCGAAAGTGATAGGCTGTGATGGTCGTCTTTCCCTGTTTTATTTCAGTTAGTATGATCATCTCTAGTTTCTTCCCTGTAACTGGAAATGGCGTTGTTTCATCCTTCTTTATGTCTGAGTAATATTGCAATGTGTATATGTACCCCATCTTCTGTATCTATTCATTTGTCCTTCTGCACTTAGGTTGCCTCCATATCTTGGCTATTGTACCTAATGCTGCCATGATCTTTGGAGTGCTGCTGTCTTTTAAAATTTTTGTTTTCTCTGGATCTGTGTCTAAGTGTGGGATTGCTGGGTCACTTGGTACTTCTATCTTTAGTAATCTCCATACTGTTCTCTTTAGTGGATGTACTGATTTACAGTTCTGCTAATGGTGTAGGGAGGTTCCCTTCTCTCCTCACCCTCTGCAGAATTTATTGTTGTAGGTTTTTTTTTACATTTGATTTGCCTTGGGGGTTTCCCAGGTGGCACTAGTGGTAAAGAACCTGCCTGCCAATGCAGTAGACATAAGAGACGTGAGTTTAATCCCTGGTTCAGGAAGATCCCCTGGAGGAGGGCATGGCAACCCACTCTAGTATTCTTGTCTGGAGAATCCTATGGACAGAGGAGCTTGGGAGGCTATAGTCCATAGGGGTGCAAAGAGTCGGTCACGACTGAAACAACTTAGCACAGCACAGCACAGCATGACGTCTTTGGAGAAATCTGCATTTAGATCTTTGGCTAATGTTTTATTGGGTTGTTTATTTTTTTTGATATTGAGCTGTGCAAGTTGTTTGTATGTGTTCTTCATTTGCAAGGATTTTTTCCATTCTGAGGGTTGTCTTTTTCTTTCACTGATGGTTTCCTTTGCTGTGAAAATGCTTTTAGGTTTATTAGGTCCCACTTGTTTATTTTTGTTTTATTTTTCATGATTCTAAGAGGTGGATCAAAAAAGAACTTGCTGCATTTTATGTCAAAGCTTGTTCTGCTTTTTCCCTCAAGAGTTTCATAGTATCTGTCCTTTTATTTAGATCTTTAATCTGTTTGGAGTTTATTTTGTGTATGGTGTTAGGGAGTAGTCTAATTTCATTCTCATTTTCATTGCTAAGCAAGCTGCATGCTGTCCTCCAGAGTGGCTATTCCCAGTTTCCATTCCCAGAACCAGTGTAAGAGGGTTCCCTTTTGTCCACAACCTCTCCAGCATTTACTGTTTGTAGAGTTTCTGCTTATGGCCATTCTGACTTGTGTGAGGTGACTACCTCCTTGAAGTGTTGATTATTTGCATTTCTTTCATATTCAGTGATGTTGACATCTTTTCAGGTGATTTTTTTGAAAACATACTTATTCTAGTTGGCTTCTTGAATGGTTTCCCTGTTTTAATATTTTCCCAATGACCTCCCCTAGGACATTTCTTGAGGGCAGGTGTTTTTTAACTTATAGCCCCTCTGGCCTTGTGAATGCTAAGTGCCCATGAGCATTGGTTGTTGTTATGGAAATGGCCAAAGGCCGCAGCATGCCTTTATGCCCCACGCTGGTTACTGGGAGAACCAGTGCCTTAGGGAAAGTACTGTTCCTGGATTGTCAATTAGGGTGGAATATGCCAGAAGAAACACCCAGGGCTTGTATTGCATTCCTTCTTCCTTCCTTACCCCTATCCCCTGGAAACATCATAGATCCTGTAACAGACTATTGGAGGGTGCTTTCATCCATAGGTGGGGCGCCCTAAAGAAGGAGGCTGGACGTGGGGACCCAACCACCAGGAGACATGGGGCCTACATGGCTTTTCGAAGCTCTTCGAGCACAGAGGCTCCACATCCTTTGGGTGCAGTAGGCACAGTTTTGCTTCAGGAGGACCTGCTTGGATCTGGAGGTCATGAGCCCATGCAGAGGGGAATAGGCACATCAGATCCATGGGGCAGGGCTCATTAGCTGGCACATCCTCCCCAGCTCCATCAGCCCCATGACAGTCCATCCCTGGGATCCAAGCCTGCTCAGGCTTCAGGGATGTGACAGCAGCCCAGGTCACCAAGGCCTAAGGGGAATAGAGTTGCATTCTCTTTTTGTAATTTGTATTTTGTATTGGTGATTAGGTGACTTACCATATTGCGAAGTGAAAGCTGCTCAGTCGTGTCCGACTCTGCGACCCCATGGACTATACAGTCCATGGTATTCTCCAGGCCAGAATACTTGAGTGGGTAGCCTTTCCCCTCTCCAGGGGATCTTCCCAACCCAGGGATCAAACCCAGGTCTCCCGCACTGTAGGCGGATTCTTTACCAACTGGGCCACTAGGGAAGCCCAAGAATACTGGAGTGGGTAGCCTATCCCTTCTCCAGTGGATCTTCTCGACCCAGGAATCAAACCAGGGTCTCCTGCATTGCAGGAGGATTCTTTTTTTTTTTTTTTTTTCTTTTTCTGCCTTTTTATTCTTTTTTTTTTTTTTTTTTTAGTTTTTTATTTTTTAAATTTTAAAATCTTTAAATCTTACATGCATTCCCAAACATGAACCTCCCTCCCACCTCCCTCCCCATAACATCTTTCTGGGTCATCCCCATGCACCAGCCCCAAGCATGCTGCATCCTGCGTCAGACATAGACTGGTGATTCAATTCACATGATAGTATACATGTTAGAATGTCATTCTCCCAAATCATCCCACCCTCTCCCTCTCCCTCTGAGTCCAAAAGTCCGTTATACACATCTGTGCAGGAGGATTCTTTACCAACTGAGCTATCAGGGAAACCCTATAATATTTTATTTTATTTTATTTTTTTCCTACAATATTTTAGTCTGTAGTTTTTTTTTTTTTAAGGTATAGAGCAACATGATTCACTTACCCATAGATGTGTACATGTCCTTTTTCTGGTTCTCTTCCCGTATAGTTTATTATACAGTACTGAGTAGGGGTCCTCATCCTATAGTGGATTCTTGTTGATTAATTTTTAAAGAGTAGTGTGTATATGTTCATCTCTACCTGTTCATTTCAAAAATTTGATTTTCTCCTCAATTACTCTTTGGAGGGTGGTTCTGCAAGCTTTTATGGTAGGTTTATCTTCATCTCTTAAATGCAGTTTCTTATTCCTCTCTGTATTGACTCTTATCATTTACATGACACTAGAAGGCAATGGCACCCCACTCCAGTACTTTTGCCTGGAGAATCCCGTGGACGGGGGAGCCTGGTGGGCTGCAGTCCTGGGGTCGCTGGGAGTCGGACACCACTGAGCGACTTCACTTTCACTTTTCTGTTTCATGCATTGGAGAAGGAAACGGCAACACACTCCAGTATTCTTGCCTGGAGAACCCCAGGGATGGGGGAGCCTGGTGGGCTGCCGTCTATGGAGTCACACAGAGTTGGACACGACTGAAGCGACTTAGCAGCAGCAGCAGCAGCAGCAACACCATAACAGCGTTCCATTTTCTCCTTGCCTTTCCCACTATTTATTCTTCATAGATATTTCATGATAGCCTTTCACACTGGTGCCGAGTGATCCCTCATTGTGGTTTTGATTTCATGTCTATCATAGTTTATGACATTCAGCAAGTTTTTATGGGCTATTTTTAAAACACGGTGAGTAGAATTTACTATAAAAGTTTCTTTTTCATAGTGTGCTCAGGTTTTTTAAAAAATTATTTTCTATTTGTTTCCCCTGAAAAATTTTAAAATGCAGGTATCACTTAGAGCCCAGTATTCCCTGTGAATACAAACTGTCCATGAGCAATAGTTATAGAGTTGCTATTTAGAGCATGGCCACAGTGCTGCAGAAATTCTTCTATCCCTAGACTTACTACTCTGGTAACCAGAGTCTTAGGGTTAGTCCTAGTTTCTGGTTGTAAATTAAAGTGGAATGTGAGAGTAGAAGCCACCAAAAGCTTGTGTATCTTTAGTAGTTGTTTTATTTTGAATTAATTTGTACTTTTAATTGGAGTAAATTCTACTTACAGTGTTGTGTTTCCTCTAGAAGTACAGAATCTTGTTCAGTTGTACCCATGCAGGTATCTATTCACATCTGGCTTTTTCACAAATAGATTATTACAGATTGGTTAGTACCCACCCTTGGTAATGTACGTCCATGCTGACTATGTATTTTATATGTATCATTGGTATAAGTTAATCCCAACCTCCTATTATAACCCTTCCATTCACCATTGAAAGCAAGTGAAAGTGAAAGTGAAGTCACTCAGTCGTGTCCGACTCTTTGCGACCCATGGACTGTAGCCCACCAAGCTCCTCCGTCCATGGGATTCTCCAGGCAAGAATACTGGAGTGGGTTGCCATTTCCTTCTCCAGGGAATCTTTCCGACCCAGGGATCGAACCCAGGTCTCCCTAATTGCAGGCAGACCTCTGCGCCACCAGGGAAGCCCACCCTTTGGTAATTATAAGTTTTTTCCCCTAAGACTATATGGTCATTTCAAATGCAATTGAAATTTGTATACTACAAAGCTACAGTCATTAAGACAATATGGTACTAGCACAAAACCAGAAATATAAACCAATGGAACAAGATAAGAAAGCCCAGAGATAAATCCATGCACCTATGGGCACCATATATTTGACAAAAGAGGCAAGGATATAAAATGCAGAAAAGGTAGCATCTTCAATAAGTGGTGCTGGAAAAACTGGACAGCTACATGTAAAAGAATGAAATCAGAACACCTCATAATACCATATAAAAATCAAAATGGATTAAAGGCTTATTAATAAATGTAAGGCCAGAAACTATAAAACTCTTAGAGGAAAACATAGGCAGTACACTCCTTGATAGAAATCACAGCAAGATCCTCTATGACCCATCTCCTAGGGTAATGGAAATAAAAGCAGAATTAAATAAATGGGACCTAATTAAACTCGAAAGCTTATGCACAGAAAAGGAAACAATAAAGAAGATTAAAAACAACCCTCAGAATGGGAGAAAATAATGGCCAGTGAAACAACTGACAAAGTATTAATCTCCAAAATATACAAGCAGCTCATATGGCTCAAGATCAGGAAAACAAACAATCCCATCAAAAAATGGGCAGAAGACCTGGACAGACATTTCTTCAAAGAAGACATATAGATGGCTAATAAACACATGAAAAGATGCTCAACATTGCTCATTATTAGAGAAATTCAAATCAAAACTACAATGAGTTTGTAGTGTGTATATTCTTACCTCACACAGGTCAGAATGGCCATCATCAAAAATTTTACAGACAACAAATGCTGAAGAGGGTGTGGAGAAAAGGTGACCTCCTTACACTGTTGGTGGGAATGCAAATTGGTACAGCCACTATGGGGGACAGTATGGAGGTTCCTCAAAACACTAGAACTAAAATTACCATATGACCCAACAGTCCCTCTACTGGGCAAATACCCTGAGGAAACCATAATTGAAAAAGACACATGTACCCCAATGTTCAGTGCAGCACTATTTACAATAGCTAGGATATGGAAGCAACTTAGATGTCCATCAACAGATGAATGGATAAAGAAACTGTGGAACATATATACAATGGAATATTACTCAACCATAAAAAGGAACACATTTGAGTCAGTTCTAATGAGGTGGATGAACCTAAAGCCTATTGTAAGAGTGAAGTAAGTCAGAAAGACAAATATTTAATATTAACACGTGTATGGAATCTATAAAGATGGCACTGACAAACCTACTTGCAACAGCAATGGACACACAGACACAGAGAACAGACTTGTGGACACAGGGTGGGGAAGGAGAGGGTGAGATATATGGAGAGAGTAACATGGAAATATATACATTACCATATGTAAAATAGATAGGCAGTAGGAATTTTCTGTATGATGTAGGGAGCTCAAACCTGTTGCTCTGTGACAACCTAAAGGGGTAGGATGGGGTGAGAGGTGGGAGAGTTTCAAGATGGAGGGGACATATATATATACACCTATGGCTGATTCTTGTTGCTGTCTGGCAGAAACCAATGCAATATTACAAAGCAATTATGCTCCAATTAAAAATAAATTAATTAAAATGCAAAAAAGAATGCTAATAGTTTAGCCAGTCCAGTATAAGTTAACATGTTTTTACTGATATTTATATCATTGTCTATTTAAATGATTTAAAATTTTTTCACCTAAAAATGATCACACCAGGAATAACAGTAAGCTAATAAAAAGTACCAAACTATCCCCAAATTTTCATACTTTAAGTAGAAATAAACTGAACTTTGAGAGATTGCTCTTTGGTTCCAAAGATCATATTTCACTTAATAGTAAACCTAATAAAGATAATTTACATAACATGTTAAACTTACCCTGTGTTAGGTATTTGTGTGGGCCAGTGGTGGGTAGTGAAGACACTGAATATTTTCTCCCTGTCTGTCTGTAAGTATAATTGAAAAACTAAGGTTTTAAATAAGATGAATTGAGAAGACTTCATGGAATGGAGAGAATTTGAATCAGGCCTTGAAGAATAGACAGGACTTTTAAAATATGGACATAGTTGGGAGACAGCATGCCAGGGAGAGAGAAAATCCATGCTTGGTTGTCTGAAATAACCCAATATTTTTCTTGTTTCAGGTTCAAGTTTTGAAACTGCTTTTGAATTTGTCTGAAAATCCAGCCATGACAGATGGACTTCTTGGTGCCCCAGTAAGTACTTGCATATTTGTTTTGTCTATACAGATACATGGATTTGTCAGACAGCTCTGGAAGGAAAGATTTATCCCAGAATATTAACAGGAATTATCTCTGAGCAATATTAGAAGTGGTTTTTCCTTCTGTTTTGGGTCTTTTTGCCTATATGAATTACCTAAATTTTCTGTAATGAACATATTTTACTTTTGAAGACCAGTTTGAAAAAGTCTCCCTGTAATAATAAATTACAATTTTTGTGTCTCTGTTCAATTTGGGGTACTTATATCATCACATCTTTTATACTTGACCTCGTTATCTTCAATATATCTTAGTATCCACTGAAACACTAGTATTTATGGGCCTGATGTCAGGCTGAGTGTCAAGATAAACCAGTGAGTATAGCATGACATCGTGCTTGTCCTCATGAACTTACAGTCTAGGGAGAAAACACAAAAAAGTAAGAAATGAGCAAGATCATTAAAAGCTGTGGTGTTTTCAAGGGAATATAAGTTGTGTTGTTGTAGAATGCCCTATAGAAGAAGGACCCTGTCATATTCATCTGCTCAGCCCTCTGCCTGGCACACTGTGTGTGCTGTTAGCAATTTGTGAATTAATGAGTTTCTATGATGACTATATAGAATTAATGAGTTTCTATGATAACTATATGATGGATCTTAATGAGGAAAAATGACTGCATTCTTTGTTTGTTCAGTCGCTCAGTCGCTCTTTGTGACCCCATGAACAGCAGCATGCCAGGCTTCCCTGTCCTATCTCCCAGAGCTTGCTCAAACTCATGTCCATTAAGTCGGTGATGCCATCCAACCATCTTATTCTCTGTCATACCCTTCTTTTTGGCCTTCAATCTTTCCCAGCATCAGGGTCTTTTCCAATGAGTTGGCTCTTCGCATCAGGCCAAGGGAATAGTATTGTTTAGCTAAAACTCAAAACCTCTTGTTTCCATTAGTTTCTTACACTGTTTCAGAATATAATGAACTGCCTCAACAAAAAAAGACCATTTAGCTATTTAGCCTACTTTCATGGAAGGTCCACTGTTTTACCTGTTGTATGTAGAAGAATGTGCCCAGAAAATAAGAGCTTTAGTTTATCACCGTGATGCAAACGTGAAGGAAAAGGTAACAGTGATACCAAAATTCTAATTGATCATAGTTTTCCAAAGAGTAATGCAGTCTAGAAGGAATACACATAAATTTATCACTTTTCACCTTGTTTACAAAGGGATTCTTTTGACTGCTGAATTTAAACAGTAAATATCATTTACTGGTAAATACCTTTTATCATTAACACAGCTACAACTTGCCATGGTCTTCTGATTTATTTCGGACCATTTTATTGAATGGTCAATAAAGCTCAAATGAATAGAAGAGGTTGTTCTGAAACCATTTTGTTTTTATTTTGCTTTAGCTAAGCTACTCCAGTTATTTCCTCTGCACAGAGTGACAGTGACCTTTTTATGTGTAAGCTACCCTTCCACTGTTGAAAATGACTTGCAGTTACTCATCTGGTACAACAACAGTATGTTTCATAACTGCCCTACGAAGGACCTTGTTCTTCTGGTAGTAATAAGATCTTGTACTCCCAACCCCACCTGCCACTCTGCTTTCAGGTCTGTTCTGATCATTAGAACCTATTTTAGTCCATGAAAACTTTAAACTGTTAGGATACTTCCTAATGTTTCCTGTTTCCAAATACTCACCCACCCCTGTTTAATGTGTATAACATTCTGTGTGTGTTAGTCACTCAGTCATGTCTGACTCTTTTGTGACCTTATGGACTGTAGCCCACCAGGCTCCTCTGTCCTTGGAATTCTCCAGGCAAGAATACTGGAGTGGGTTGCCATTTCTTTCTGCAGGGGATCTTCCCAACCCAGGGATTGAACCCACACTGTAGGCAGGTTCTTTACCAAGTATGAGCTACCAGGGAAGCCCTATACTGGGGTCAATCAAATCTATCCAAAGGCAATTGGTTAAATCTGTTCAGTTCAGTTCAGTTCAGTCGCTCAGTCGTGTGCGACTCTTTGCGACCCCATGAATCGCAGCACGCCAGGCCTCTCTGTCCATTACCATCTCCCAGAGTTCACACACACTCACGTCCATCGAGTCCGTGATGCCATCCAGCCATCTCATCCTCGGTCGTCCCCTTTTCCTCCTGCCCCCAATCCCTCCCAGCATCAAAGTCTTTTCCAATGAGTCAACTCTTCGCATGAGGTGTCCAAAGTACTGGAGCTTCAGCTTTAGCATCATTCCTTCCAAGGAAATCCCAGGGTTGATCTCCTTCAGAATGGACTGGTTGGATCTCCTTGCAGTCCAAGGGACTCTCAAGAGTCTTCTCCAACACCACAGTTCAAAAGCATCAATTCTTCGGCACTCAGCCTTCTTCACAGTCCAACTCTCACATCCATACATGACCACAGGGAAAACCATAGCCTTGACTAGATGGACCTTAGTTGGCAAAGTAATGTCTCTGCTTTTGAATATACTGTCTAGGTTGGTCATAACTTTTCTTCCAAGGAGCAAGTGTCTTTTAATTTCATGGTTGCAATCACCATCTGCAGTGATTTTGGAGCCCCCCAAAATAAAGTCTGACACTATTTCCACTGTTTCCCCATCTATTTCCCATGAAGTGATGGGACCAGATGCCATGATCTTGGTTTTCTGAATGTTGAGCTTTGAGCCAACTTTTTCACTCTCCTCTTTCACTTTCATCAAGAGGCTTTTTAGTTCTTCTTCACTTTCTGCCATAAGGGTGGTGTCATCTGCATATCTGAGGTTATTGATACTTCTCCTGGCAATCTTGATTCCAGCTTCTGTTTCTTCCAGTCCAGCGTTTATCATGATGTACTCTGCATAGAAGTTAAATAACCAGGGTGACAATATACAGCCTTGACGTACTCCTTTTCCTATTTGGAACCAGTCTGTTGTTCCATGTCCAGTTCTAAGTGTTGCTTCCTGACCTGCATACAGATTTCTCAAGAGGCAGGTCAGGTGGTCTGTATTTCCATCTCTCTCAGAATTTTCCACAGTTTATTGTGATGCACACAGTCAAAGGCTTTGGCATAGTCAATAAAGCAGAAGATGTTTTTCTGGAACTCTCTTGCTTTTTTGATGATCCAGCGGATGTGGGCAATTTGATCTCTGGTTCCTCTGCCTTTTCTAAAACCAGCTTGAACATCTGGAAGGTCACAGTTCACGTATTGCTGAAGCCTGGCTTGGAGAATTTTGAGCATTACTTTACTAGCATGTGAGATGAGTGCAATTGTGCGGTAGTTTGAGCATTCTTTGGCATTGATTTTCTTTGGGACTGGAATGAAAACTGACCTTTTCCAGTCCTGTGGCCACTGCTGAGTTTTCCAAATTTGCTGGCATATTGAGTGCAGCACTTTCACAGCATCATCTTTCAGGATTTGAAATAGCTCCACTGGAATTCCATCACCTCCACTAGCTTTGTTCGTAATGATGCTTTCTAAGGCCTACTTGACTTCATATTCCAGGATGTCTGGCTCTAGATGAGTGATCACACCATCATGATTATCCGGGTCATGAAGATCTTTTTTGTACAGTTCTTCTGTGTATTCTTGCCACCTCTTTTTAGTATCTTCTGCTTCTGTTAGGTCCATACCATTTCTGTCCTTTATCGAGCCCATCTTTGCATGAAATATTCCCTTGGTATCTCTAATTTTCTTGAAGAGATCTCTAGTCTTTCCCACAGTTATCTAGTCTTTGAAGATATTGTATCCAAGTACTGCATTTCGGACTCTTTTGTTGACTATAATGGCTACTCCATTTCTTCTAAGGGATTCTTGCCCATAGTAGTAGATGTAATGGTCATCTAATTAAATTCACCTATTCCAGTCAATTTAGTTAGCTGATTCCTAAAATGTCAATGTTCACTCTTGCCATCTCCTGTTTGACCACTTCCAATTTTCCTTGATTCATGGACCTAACATTCCAGGTTCCTATGCACTATTGCTTTTCATAGCATCGGACTTTATTTCCATCACCAGTCACATCCACAACTGGGTGTTGTTGTTGCTTTGGTTCCACCTCCTCATTCTTCCTGGAGTTACTTCTCCACTGATGTCCAGCAGCATATTGGGCACCTACCAACCTGGGGAGTTAATCTTTCAGTATCCTATCTTTTTTACCTTTTTATACTGTTTATGGGGTTCTCAAGGCAAAAATACTGAAGTAGTTTTCCATTCCCTTCTCCAGTGGACCAGGTTTTGTCAGAATTCTCCACCATGACCTGTTTGTCTTGGGTGGCCCTACATGGCATGGCTCATAGTTTCATTGAGTTAGACAAGGCTGTGGTCCATGTGATCAGATTGGTTAGCTTTCTGTGGTTGTGGTTTACATTCTGTCTTCCCTCTGATGGAGAAGGATAAGAGGCTTATGGAAGCTTCCTGGTGGGAGACTCAGTTCAGTTCAGTTCAGTCACTCAGTCGTGTCCGACTCTTTGCGACCCCATGAATCGCAGCATGCCAGGCCTCCCTGTCCATCACCAACTCCTGGAGTTCACTCAGACTCACGAACATCGAGTCCGTGATGCCATCCAGCCATCTCATCCTCAGTTGTCCCCTTTTCCTCCTGCCCGCAATCCCTCCCAGCATCAGAGTCTTTTCCAATGAGTCAACTTTTTACATGAGGTGGCCAAAGTACTGGAGTTTCAGCTTTAGCATCATTCCTTCCAAAGAAATCCTGTCTTGTTCTGATGGGCGGGACCATGCTCAGTAAATCTTTAATCCAATTTTCTGTTGATAGGTGGGGCTGTGTTCCCTCCCAGTTGTTTGACCTGAGGCCAAACTATGGTGGAGGTAATGAAGATAATAGTAACCTCCTTCAAAATGTCCCATGTTCCTATTGCTGCACTCAGTGCTGCTGACCCTGCACCAGGCCATCACCAATCCATGCCTCTGCCAGAGACTCCTGGACACTCCCTGGCAAGTCTTGGTCAGTCTCTTGTGGGGTCACTGCTCCTTTCTCCTGGGTCCTGGTGCGCACAAGGTTTTGTTTGTGCCCTCCAAGAATCTGTTTCCCCATTCCTGTGTAAGTTCTGGCAGCTCTATGGTGGGGTTAATGGCTGCCCCCCACTCAAACACAATTCTGGCTCAGTCTCTGTAGGGTCTCTGGGTCCTGGTACACAGAGGTTTGTTTGAGCCCTCTGAGCATTTCTGCTGGGTATGGGGTTTGATTCTAAATGTGATTTCACCCCTCCTACAGTCTTGCTGGGGCTTCTCCTTTGGCCTTGGACATGGGGTATCTTTTTTTGGTGGGATCCAACATTCTTCTGTTGACAGTTGTTCAGCAGCAAGTTGTAATTATGGAGTTCTTGCAGGAGAAGATGAGCACATGTCCTTCTACTCTGCCATCTTGGAGATGCAATCTCAAGAACAACAGAATGATCTCTGTTTGTTTCCAAGGCAAACCATTCAATATCACAGTAATCCAAGTCTATGCCCCAACCAGTAATGCTGAAGAAGCTGAAGTTCAACAGTTCTATGAAGACCTACAAGCCCTTCTAGAACTAACACCCAAAAAGGATATCCTTTTCATTATAGGGGACTGGAATGCAAAAGTAGGAAGTCAAGGAACTCCTGGAGTAACAGGCAAATTTGGCCTTGGAGTACAAAATGAAGCAGGTCAAACACTAACAGAGTTTTGCCAAGAGAACACACTGGTCATAGCAAATACCCTCTTCCAATAACACAAGAGAAGACTCTACACATGGACATCACGATATGGTCAATACTGAAATCATATTGATTATATTCTTTACAGCCAAAGATGGAAAAGTTCTATACAGTCAGCAAAAACAAGACTGGAAGCTGACTCTCAGATCACAAACTCCTTATTGCCAAATTCTGGCGTAAATTGAAGAAAGTAGGGAAAACCACTAGACCATTCAGGTATGACTTAAATCACATCCCTTACGATTTTACAGTGGAAGTGACAAATAGATCCAAGGAATTAGATCTGATGGACAGAGTGCCTGAAGAACTATGAATGGAGGCTTGTGACATTGTACAGGAGGCAGTGATCAAGACCATCCCCAAGAAAAAGAAATGCAAAAAGGCAAAATGATTGTCCGAGGAGGCCTTACAAAAAGCTGAGAAAAGAAAAGACATGAAAGGTAAAGGAGAAAAGGAAAGATATACCCATTTGAATGCAGAGTTCCAAAGAATAGTGAGGAGAGATAAGAAAACCTTCTTCAGTGATTAATCCAATGAAATAGAGGAAAACAGTAGAAAGGGAAAGACTAGAGATCTCTTCAAGAAAATTGGAGATACCGAGGGAACATTTCATACAAAGATGGGCACAATAAAGGACAGAAATGGTATGGATCTAACAGAAGCAGAAGATATTGAGAAGATATGGCAAGAATACACAGAAGAAGTATACAAAAAAGATCTTCATGACCCAGATAACCACGATGGTGTGATCACTCACCTAGAGCCAGACATTTGGAATGAGAAGTCAAGTACGCCTTAGAAAGCATCACTATGAACAAAGCTAGTGGAGGTGGTGAAATTGCAGTTGAGCTATTTCAAATCCTGAAAGATTATGCTGTGAAAGTGCTTCACTCAATATGCCAGCAAATTTGGAAAACTCAGCAGTGGCCACAGGACTGGAAAAGGTCAGTTTTCATTCCAATCCCAAAGAAAGGCAATGCCAAAGAATGCTCAGACTACCACACAATAGCACTCATCTCACATGCTAGTAAAGTAATGCTCAAAATTCTCCAAGCCAGGCTTCAACAGTACTTGAACTGTGAAATTCCAGATGTTCAAACTGGATTTAGAAAAGGCAGAGGAATCAGAGATCAAATTGCCAACATCCGTTGAATTATTGAAAAAGCAAGAGAGTTCCAGAAAAACATCTACTTCTGCTTTATTGACTATGCCAAAGCCTTTGACTGTATGGATCAATACAAACAGTGGAAAATTTTAAAGGGATGGAAATACCAGACCACCTGACCTGCCTCTTGAGAAACATGTATGCAGGTCAGGAAGGAACAGTTAGAACTGGACATGGAACAACAGAGTCTTCTCCAACACCACAGTTCAAAAGCATCAATTCTTAGGTGCTCAGCTTTCTTCACAGTCCGACTCTCACATCCATACATGACCACTGGAAAAACCATAGCCTTGACTAGATGGAACTTTGTGGACAAAGTAATGTCTCTGCTTTTGAATATACTATCTAGGTTGATTATAACTTTTCTTCCAAGGAGTAAGCATCTTTTAATTTCATTTATGGTTGCAGATGGTTGCAATCACCATCTGCAGTGATTTTGGAGCCCCCCAAAATAAAGTCTGACACTGTTTCCACTATTTCCCATCTATTTCCCATGAAGTGATGGGACTTGATAAGCCATGGTCTTAGTTTTCTGGCTGTTGAGCTTTAAGCCAACTTTTTCACTCTCCTCTTTCACTTTCATCAAGAGGCTTTTTAGTTCCTCTTCACTTTCTGCCATAAGGGTGGTGTCATCAGCATATCTAAGGTTATTGATATTTCTCCCGGCAATCTTGATTCCGGCCTGTTCTTCTTCCAGCCCAGCATTTCTCATGATGTACTCTGCATATAAATTAAATAAGCAAGGTGGCAACATATAGCCTTGATGTACTCCTTTTCCTATTTGGAACCAGTCTGTTGTTCTGTGTCCAGTTCTAACTGTTGCTTCCTGACCTGCATACAGGTTTCTCAGGATGCAGGTCAGGTGGCCTTGTATTCCCATCTGTTTCTGAATTTTCCACAGTTTGTTGTGATTCACACAGTCATAGGCTGTTGCATAGTCACTAAAGCAGAAGTAGATACTTTTCTGGAACTCTTATTTTTTTGATGATCCAGCGGATCTTAGCAATTTGATCTCTGGTTCCTCTGCCTTTTCTAAATCCAGCTTGAACATCTGGAAGTTTACGAACGTGAGAGTTTGACTATAAATAAAGTTGAGCCCTAAAGAATTGATGCTTTTGAACTGTGGCACTGGAGAAGACTGTTGAGAATCCCTTGGACTGCAAGGAGATCCAACCAGTCAATCCTAAAGGAAATCAGTCCTGAATATTAATTGGAAGGACTGTTGCTGAAGCTGCAACTCCAATACTTTGGCCACCTGATGCAGTGAACTGACTCACTGCAAAAGACCCTGATGCTGGGAAAGATTGAAAGCAGGAGAAGGGGGTGACAGAGGATGAGATGGTTGGGTGGCATCACCGACTTGATGGACATGAGTTTGAGTAAGCTCTGGGAGTTGGTGATAGACAGGAAAGCCTGGCATGCTGCAGTCCATGGTGTCACAAAGAGTCAGACATGACTGAACTGAGTCTTTAAAGAGAATGAAGCAAGTCTGAATGTGCTAATGTGTAAAGACATCCATGACATACTGTTGTTTTTCAAAATGTTGTAGGCAAATATGTCTAATGTGACTCCATGTGTGTTTTTTTAAATCTGAAAATGTATGCTTCTATATGGATAGAATACTTCTGTCATTCATATTAGTCATTTTGGTATATGTAGAATGAAACACAGACTCATGAGAGGAAGAGTAGAGAGTCAGGAAATGACTTTTCTTTGTATAGGTGCTTAGTCTAGGGTTTGAATTTATTTACTCTGAACATACGTTTTATAGGGTTTCTTTTTCCAGTAAAGTAGAAAAAAGTCACAAGATCATTTTTTCCTCTTAACTGAAACAAATTTTATTCATTAATTTGCATCCCTATTTTACAATGAGTAAAATTCCAAGATATAAAAATACTCAGCAGTTATTTTAGTAGTATTTTTCTCCCATGAGCTACTGTAACAATTTGCTGATGTATTCGTATTCATCTAGGTTTTTTTCCCTCCACCCACCCCAGATCCCCAGGTTTTTGTTATATTCAAGTTCATAACCACCACCATGTTTAATTATTAAGTAAATCAATTTTTAAGCAGAAGATTTCCTATTCGTATATTTAAGGCAAAGCTTTAAGAGAAGAGTACTTTAAATGTCCTTTGTAAATACATAGATTTCCATAGGAAGTCACAAATCCTGAAACAGAAAAATGTGCTTTCTCAGAGTTATTCTGATATAGAAATGAAACTTGGGAGAAGTATTTTTACAGTGGAAAAGGGATTCAGTATATGATGAAAACATGAAAATTCTCAATTAGCTACAGTAGTAATAATGTATATTATTAGAGCTAAGAACATTATTAGTGATGCAAACATAAGTATTAATTCCCTGAAAGGCGTGTATGAGTGCTAAGTTGCTTCACTTGTGTCTGACTCTTTGCGACTCTATGAACTGTATCCCGCTAGTCTCCTCAGTCCAAGGGATTCTCCAGGCAGGAATACTGGAGTAGGTTGCCATTCCCTCCTCCAGGGGATCTTCCTGACCCAGGGATCGAACCTGCATCTCCTGCAACTCCTACATTGCAGGCTGATTCTTTACCTCTGAGCCACTGGAGAAGCCACTGAAAGGCACATTTCTTTATTTTGCTTAGTCTTCCTCCTTGTTTAATGAAAATATGTATTTAAAATGTACACACATTAAAACCAAGATTTGATTTTAATATACTGTTGCAGTATTGGATTCTAAAACGCCCTCTTCTTTTCCTTTATTATTAGTTTGAACAAATAATAACATTTTCTGGACATCAGAGCATTGCGTTTGAAATGTCAAAATACTAGAGAAAAAGAGGGAGTCATTCTAACTATCTAGAAAGATTTGCACAGTGAAAGTGCACAATTAGATCTTTACCTATGTAGGTCATGGCACATCTTACCCTTTTTTAGGTGGTCCTATTTGATGGTTCCACCCTCTTGGGCAATGAGTATCAAAGTGTTCCTCAGTTACCGCAGGAGAAATGGATTTCAATAAAATCTTACATGTTGGTATGGATGCTGGCTAATCAAAGGGGAATCTAGGGCACATTAGTTTTTGAAAGGCAGAAATAGACTTTTTCATCAAACCCATGGGAGAGCAGTGAAAAAACACCATAAAAAGCCTAATATAAAGGACATGACACTTGCCTGGAGAAAGGTTTTCGAGATGAAATTATTCACTTATTACCTCCTCTTACCTTCTTCCTTTCAGGTCAATCATATCCATGGAACTGTGTCTGACCCCTATGGTTCATCTTGATAGCTCTCTTATTTGGCTTCTTCATAACATTTTGAGTATCATTCAAGTTAACCCTGCATTATATGTGACAATGTGTCCTTTGAGTATCTTAGATGTGTAAATCATGGTCTCTATAATGAAATTTTATTGTCTTTAGCACATAGACCATGTTATTTTTTTGTTTCCCCTAGTTTCTACCATGGCCTTAGGTATACAGTAGCATGTTGGGATAATATTTTAATAAATTATCTTCTCTGTGTGTGTGTCCTTACACCTAGCCCTTCCCATATTCAGCAAAGATATTTCATCACCTAAGAGAAAGGTTATTATAGCAGAAGAGCAGAAAACTAAAAAGTTAATTCACAGCCTTTGAGTTTTAAAAAACCTATTAAGAGTTTCAGGAACCAGGGCTTTTGAGCTTCAGAAGATTAAGCCCTAAAGAACCCAGGTCATACACTTCATGACATACATAACAGATTTGAAAGGATACAGGATCAACCTGAGCCAATTTTTTTTTTCTCCCCAGACTAGGTGAAAATTCCATGGGATGTGAGAGGAGTGAGTTAGGACAAAAGTCCTTGATAAGACCCTTAACAGAGATGCAGTTACCTGCGCTGTGGGGCAAGACCCAAGTGGAAGACAAAGGAGAGAGGGTTGGAGAAAGCTGAGTAGATGGGACTGTGCCTGGCCTCTCCCTCACAGAGAGGGAGGCAACAAGCTCTGAAGGGCTCCCCCGAGTCCAGCCTGGCTCCAGCCCTGTGGACTAGACTTGGTTGCAGCCTTATCATTTCCCAGACTACAGTGAGTTCTGGGGACGAACCCAGTGTTTTCTGAGTAGTGCTGAGTGGCCTCAAGACCTGAGGAAACTTCAAGTCAAGGTTAAGGAGGTATGGCAGTGATCTGACTCCAACTGAAATTGAGGCCTGGGTAGAATTTAAATATTTTTGCAACACATGTGCAGGGACAATTAAGGCTATCCGTGACAATGTACCTGTCAGTGGTTCCAGGGTGGACAGCAGAAAATAAAAGATCAAACACTCTCTCTTTGTCTTAGCCACAGCCCCAGAGATTGTGGGGAGAATTTGAATGGTCTGAGATTAAGTTTTATATTACCTGGAGGAATGGAGGCCCCTAATAGACTAATCACAAGAAAAAACTTCTTGTGCACCTGAATTTGTGGGTTGACGCTTATAGTAACCCTGCTAAGGCACTCTATATTTGGTCAGTTGGATGGGCTTGAGGCCAACATTTAAGAGAAAAGTGAGTCAGAAGACAAGAAGCCCCTGCTGAGGGTTGGGTAAATCAGTACATATTGAAGTGCTCCCTGAACTGTCCTCGCCTTAGTCTGCTTTCTCTCCAACACCTCTCAGCTTCTTTAGTCCTCAGCAGTGACCATGGTGTTGTAAATATCGAATACTGCAACACCCCTGGTTAGCCAAAGGAGAGTCAAGCTAGGGTCACTCAACTGTTTACTACGGCAGGAGGGTGATTTCAGGCATTTTATAGTTTTCCCAGACATACAGAGGTGGAAACAAGAAGAGGTTTTAATATGAGTCTCAGATACCCAATTTGTGTGTAGTTACAAATGTATGACTTAATCACTGATTGATTTTTAGCAAGTAAACAGAACTGGACAGGTTCATATTTTTAAGTGGGCTGTAGCCTCAGTATTGCATATGGTAGGACCACATTATTTATTCAATTTTGTGGGCCTGCTCTGATTGTGCTATAGAAAGGTAGAGGTCTCTAGAGTCAATTGGGGTTGTCGAATCACATTCAATGAATGTCCTAGTATCTCAATTGAAGAATTCTGCTATTGAGGGACTCCCCTGGAGTAATCAATTAAAAGCAGTAGCATTAAGCAGCTAACGGTGCCGGGAAATCTATACCGGCACGGGGAAGAAACAATTCCCTGCAATGATTTCTATGCAAATTTTGATTCTTGTACCTAATGACATTAGGATGCACTAATGATACATAACTCAATGAGGAGCTTCTTTCCCAGTTAAGTGTGAAGCACATTTTTGCCCCTACAACCTTGGTGGCCAATTGGGAGGCCTACTGTCACTGCTGGGAAGCCATAGATTAGGGAAAGACAGCCCAGCTTTCTTTGTGTGTATCACTCCTGTGGGAGAGATGGAGCTCAGATAAAAAGGAAGACTTTCTGGAGATTGGCATGGGTCCCTGAAAGGGCCAAGACCATTCCTTCTTTTATTTACTGAGCATTTGTCCATGCTGGCCCTGTACCTTTAATTGTTCCTTCTCCACTTATGGCCAGCAGAATCCAGTAAAAGACACCTGAAGCTCAGCTCAAACTGCATTGAGACTTTTTCCAGATTCCACTTCTTCTTCACAACCTTTTGTCCCAAAATGTGGATCGAAAGAAATGTTGTATTTCTTTTGTCCTTTAAATGTGATTTGGCTTTCCAGTGAGTTCTGGGGAAGAACCCAGTGTTTTCTGGGTAGCACTGAGTGCCCTCAAGACCTGAAGAATCTTCAAGCCAAGGTTAAGGAGACATGGCAGTGATCTGAGTCCAGCTGAATTTGAGGCCTGGGAGGAATTTGAGTATCTTTGCAACACATGTGTGGGGACAATTAAGGCTATCCATGACAATGAACCTGTCAGTGGTTCCAGGCTGGACAGCAGAAAACAAAAGATCAGGTGGCGCTAGTGGTAAAGAACCTGCCTCCAGTGCAGGGCACGCAGCGGGCCTGGGTCCCATCCCTGGTGGGGAGGCCCCCTGAAGCAGGGCATGGCAGCCTCCAGTATTCTTGCCTGGAGAATCCCATGGATGGAGGAGCCTGGCGGGCTGCCATCCATGGGGTTTGAAAGAGTTGGACACAACTGAAGCAACTTAGCACAAACATGATTTAATCTGTTTAGAGACCACACTGTGCTGTGCTTAGTTGCTCAGTCATGGCCAACTCTTTGTGACCCCATGGATGGTAGCCCACCAGGCTCCTCTGTCCCTGGAATTCTCCCGGCAAGAATACTGGAGTGGGTTCCCATGCCCTGCTCCAGGGGATCTTCCCAACCCAGGGGTCGAACCCAGGTCTCTTGCATGCAGGCGGATTCTTTCCTGTTTGAGCCACCAGGGAAGCCCAAGAATACTGGAGTGGGTATCCTATCCCTTCTCCAGTGAACTTCCCGACCCAGAAATCAAACCAGGGTCTCCTGCATTGCAGGTGGATTCTTTACCAGCTGAGCTACCAGGGAAGCCCAGGGACCACACAGCTCCACCCAAATTTGGTAGAAAATTCAATGTCAGGATTATTGAGGCCTCCAGGGTCATGTTCAGTGCTCTTTCCCAGACCGTCACTGGGAGTGCTCAGATCTTCAGTCTACACCCTGGGTGGTCTCTTCAAGGCTAACAGCTCTGCTGATCCTGCTTAAGCTGAGGTGGAGGGTTTCTGTCCAGGCTGGGAGCCCCGGATCAGCCTGCAGTCTAGCTTTTCTTGGATACCACTTGGCCATTTTCTTCCGAGGTCTTGTCACCTTCCTATGCACTGTCAGGGAACAGGGTGCCTAAATGCTCTACTTGTAGAATTGGTAACACTCCAGTAGCCTTGCCAGTTTGGAGGGTCAGTCTTAAAGCTCTAGGTCCCTGTTTATGTGAGATACCAAACCTCAGAGCCACTTTGATTTTAACACAGCTGTTTAGCTCTTTGTTTCCTTTTGCCTTGGCTTTAGAACACACCATTCTTTTAACTTTGACCTGGGAGCTGTTGAATCCCCAGGTTTCTAGGTCATAAGGCTTGTATTACTCTTGACCTGTGGTGTTGGAGAAGACTCTTGAGAGTCCCTTGGACTTCAAGGAGATCCAACCAGTCCATCCTAAAGGAAATCAGTCCTGAATATTCATTGGAAGGACTGATGCTGAAGCTGAAACTCCAATAATTTGGCTACCTGATGCAAATAACTGACTTATTGGAAAAGACCCTGATGCTGGGAAAGATTGAAAGCAGGAGAAGAGGACGACAGAGGATGAGATGGTTGGATGGCATCACCCACTCAATGGACATGAGTTTCAGTCAACTCTGGGAGTTGGTGATGGACTGGGAGGCCTGGTGTGCTGCAGTCCCTGGGGTCGCAAAGAGTTGGACACAACTGAACTGAACTGAACTGAACTGAGGGTGTGTGTGCGCCTGCGTGTTTGCACATGAGTGGGTGGATATTGGAAAGGAGAGAGGGAGGAGCTCTCCTTCTGTTTGAATTTCCCCATCTCAACCTCCCTGCTCCTTCACCCTGCTTCACTTAGCAAACTCCTAGCCATCCTTCAAGACTCAGCTTATATGTCACTCTTTTTGATGTTTGCCATGACCCCTTACTCTAATTAGGCTCCCATTGCATGCATGCATAGCACCTTGGAGCTATTCTACGTAGCACATACCATAATGGTAATGAGTTATTAAAGTGATTGTTAATATTAGTTAATATTGGTTTGTAAGTTCTATAAGGATAGGAACTAATCTTTTTGTTCATTGTTACATTTCCATTGCCTTCCAATATCTGACATTTAGAAGATGAACAAGAATGGAATAAGTGAATAAATGAAGGGAGAAATTTGCATATTTTTAAAGTAATGCAGAAGTTATTTTCTAATCTTTCTTTAAGTTTATATAGTAGTGATAGCTTATAGGATGAAAATAGACTGCATTGACTATTGTGCTGAAAGAGTTGGCATAGAATTGTTTATATTATCCTTTTCAGCATCTATAGTATCTGTAGTGATATCTTTTTTCATTCCTTGTATCGGTAATTTGAGTCCTCTCTCTTGGACTTTATGAAATAAACAATTTCCTGTTCATCTAAGAAACACCATTAAGAGAATGAAAGGTAAGCCAGTGTGGGAGAAAATATTTGAAATCTAAATAATGGGTAAAGGGCTTATATTCAAAACATATAAACAATTCCTACAAATCAATTAAAAATAAAAATATAGATAGCAATTTAAAAATTGCAAAGACTTGAACAGATATTTCACAAAACAAGGTTTTGAAATGGTCACCAAGCATCCTTAGTTATCAGGGAAATGCAAATTAAAACCACAATGAGATATCACTACACATCTATCAGGATAAAAGACCAACAATACCCAGTAAAATCAAGGATGGGAGAGCTGCTAAAACTTTTATGCACTGTTGAATGGAATCTTAATTGGTACAATCATTTTGGAGAACTGGCAGCATCTACTCAAGTTGAATATATATGTGTACCCAGTGGCCTTACAAATCAATCTGTCTCTCCAATAGAAATGCATATGTGTGTGCACCAAAAGACATGTGCAAAATATTCATAGCAGCATTATTTGTGATAGCACCAAACTGAAAGAAACTCAAATGCTCATCAACATTTGACTAGATAAATACATTGTGGTATATTCACACCATGTCATATCACAGAGCAATTAGAAAAAACAATTACTAAACCAAACTACTGACTTAATTTCATAGGCATAAGGTTGAGAAAGAAGCTAGATGCAAAAGAGTCCATTTATATCAAGTTCATATACAGACAAAATTAATCAATGATGATAGAGATCAGAATAATAGTAGACCAGGAGGGACATAGAGAGACATTTGGGAAGTTGATTAACATTCTAAGTCCTGATCTAGGTGGTGGTAACATGTGTGCTCACTTTATAAAAGTTAACCAGTCTGAACAATTAAGATTTACCTTTATTGTATATATGTTATACTTTGTGTGATGTGTGTGCTAAATTGCTTCAGTCGTGTCTGACTCTTTGTGACCCTATGGATTGTAGCCCACCAGACTCCTCTGTCTATGGGATTCTCTAGGCGAGAATACTGGAATGGGTTTCCATGCCCTTTTCCAGGTTATTTTCCCACCCAGGAATCGAACCCACGTATGTCTCTTTTGTCTCCTGCATTATCAGGTGAGCTCTTTACCACTAGTGCCATCTGGGAAGCCATGTTATACTTAAAAAGTTTTTAAAAATAAAATGAAAATGGATATGTTAGAGAGAGTTATACTGCATGATTCTTAATGTTCCTTACAGTTCTAACATGCTATGATTTTGTGTGAAATTTCATTGAAAATAATAAAATCATCTACAAATAAACAGTCTTAATTATCAGTGGTAGTTGAACTTGAATTCCTAGTGATTTCTTGATCAGTGGCACATAATTTGCTTTAAATTTCTATATATTTATTTCCAACTTCAAAAATCTGTTACTTCTCTCCTTTTCTGGCTATTGTTCATTTTCTAGTTTCTTTGAACTTTCCTGTCAAGACCCTGGATGAGAAACCAGAGACAAATATCATGGAGAGTAATCTTGAACCCTCTTAAATTTTGAGCTGGCAATGGACAATGGCAAATCCTCGAAAAGTTTAAGGAGAATGGTTCATGATTCTTTGAGTTAGCTGTGGCTTTGCATGCCTTAGACAAGGTTTTCTACTTACATGCATAAAGTAGCCTTGGAAATAATGATTTTCCCAATCACTTGACCTCTGTTGAAGTGAAGTGAAGTCGCTCAGTCGTGTCTGACTCTTTGCGACCCCATGGAGTGTAGCCTACCGGGCTCCTCCATCTATGGGATTTTCCAGGCAAGAATACTGGAGTGGGCTGCTATCTCCTTCTCCAGGGGAACTTCCCGACCCAGGGATCGAACCTGGGTCTCCTGCATTATAGGCAGACGCTTTACCGTCTGAGTCACAAGGGACCTCTGTTAGAAGTTCATAATTCTAATGTCAGGTGAAAATAATGCTGGAAGAATAATAAGATACATTTGACATTCATTTCCAAAGTAGTCATTTAAATTGTATTATTTTATCATTGCCATTACTTTTCTTTCCCTCAGCCTTGCCAGTAAAATTCAGTTAATGAATCTACCAGTAAGCACAGTTAATAGAGAGGCTGACATTTTCTCAGAGATGAGGCTTTGGCTTTGCCGAGGCCACTAAATTTGTTCAAAACCCAATATACATTTTTTCCCCTTGGAAGTGTTTCTGTCTTTCAGGTATTCATTAAGAACTCAACTTTCTTGGTATCTAAATGAAAGTTTCCTTTAAAGGTATATCACCTAATTCTTGGGCTGGGAAAAGATGTCAGAAAATTCTTTAAATCTATCTAGTAAAGTATTTTAAATGCTCATCTTGCACTTTTGAGTGAAGTGTAATTTACATTTCATAAAAGTAGAAGCTGAGCAGCAAGCTGTAAGTAATTATCATATAATTAAATGTCTACTATGAAGGGAAGAAAAACGTGAGTGCCTTCGAGCTTTCCGTGACTGGGTTATGCAATGACAAATTAAATTTCATCTTTTTATCTGAGGAAGGCTCCAGGGGAGCTACTCAGGGTTTGAAGAGATACCTCTGAGTTGCCAGTATAGTTGCAACTGGGAACTGAGGCAATCCCTTTGCTGTCCAAGCAGACCACATGAAAATGGATTCCGTAGCTTTGCCTTTAGAAACGGAAACCAACGTGTCTATTCCTCTCAGTGACTTTGAAAACCTTTCCTCCTTATGTTTAACATTTATAAATAGGAAACCACTATGATAATTAGTACTTAATAATTACCATGGATGAGTTTTTTTTTTTTCAAATTCACAAAGCAGTAGGCTTGAGGGATGATAATCAAATGCCAAGTGTGTTTGCAATTAGGTGAAATGCTCCCCCCAATCTGATTTTGTTTAACAGGTATTTTAAAATATTCATTGAGTTCAAGATGCCATGGGGCATTCAAAGGTCAAAAAAGACATGGTCCCTGATTTGTGGAAGATTATAGTCAGGAAGGGGATAAAAGCTATGCACACAAATAACTATGAAACAAGGCAAAATTGGATAGTTATTCGAGAATCCAAGTCGTAGAGGTGCTCAGGGGGAAAAGTAATCACTTCTTTTTCTGGCTATGTCGAGCTGGTCAGGTTTAAGGAAGACAGTATATTATCTGGTATATGAAGGATAGACTTATAAGAAGAGATATTGAGGAAACCATAAGCAATGATAGATGTGGGAAACCAGCCCAAGAGCTTCAGGGAGTGAAGTAGAACAATTTGGTTACATATTCAACAGTCATAGTGGCAATTTATCTCAATTTATGAATAATAAGTGTTGGGTTTTACAGACTTTCTCCCTAGTCGTTTTGACTGTAATGTGATATTCTTGACTGTTTACACTATTTGGGGCATTCGATATACATGTAGGGGTGTAGTGAGAGATATAGATGAAAATGGACATATAGAATTGAATTGCAAAGACTCTAGGGCACCAATGTTATGGAGATAGACTTTGCTCAGAGAATCATTTACTTAAAAAGATCTTATTGGTGGACTATTGTGTGCCAGACACTTTCAAAGGCGTGTAGAGTAAAAAAGAAAGAAAAAGCATGGGGATACAGTGCTGAATACCTTTTCTACCCACAAGGAAATTAATTTAGTGGGGGCAGTGGGTGAGAAGTTTTGAGGGCATCTGTTCTAGACCCTAGACAGGATGTAAGGTGTCAGGAGAGGCATTCTAGAGGTGGTAATGTCTGAGTTGAAATATGAGAGTGTGGCTTTTCCTGAAACATGGGATATAGGAAGGGTGTTTCAAGCAGAGAAATGGGAAGGCTATTTTGAGCAGGTAGTCATAGAGGTGTAGAGAACCTGGAGAGTTCCTGACAGTGCTGGGTTTGAACCTAGGGCGTGAACTGAGTGGTGAAGAGAGAACACTGGAGAACTCAATAGGGACCTGATCATGAAAAGCCTTAGAGAGGCTATTACAGTCATGCATGTGGAGCTGATATGACCTTGAGTTACAAATACATCAGTGGGGAGAAAGGAGGGGGCCATGCATTTGAGAGATATTTAGGGGCTAGAATTGGCAGACTTACTAACCAATGGAATGCCACTGACAAGGTGGATGATAGAGTGCGAGGATGAATCTGAGGCTTGAACCTGGGTGTCAGGGAGTGCCATTCACTCAGAGGAGGAACACAAGCGGATGAGAAGAACTGAGGGTGAAATTATTAGCTTTGTTTTACCCATGTTGAGTGTGAGGTCCCATCAGATATTCAAATGGAGATGATGGCCAAAAGTGTACTATATTATTTGGAGTATAGAAATGTAGGTTGGGCTGTAGATAGAGTATTGAGAGTCACGGTATTGGGAATATCCAAATGTCTACAGGATCCAGGTAGGTAACATAAATGGATGATTCTCCCTGGGGCTGAAATGGGGTTAAGGCAAGAGATGTGCACGGGCCCTGCCTAAAGGCAGTCACATTTTTAAAAAGTCTGGTAAACCAGGTAAACAAAACCTAGCTTAGGCCACATGAAGCTTCAAGCAGCATTTCCCATCTTTGATGTATAGAATAATTATCCATTAGAGTGAGTGTAGAGCTTCCATGCAGAGAGAATATGTAGAATACAAGAAAAAGCTGAACACATAACTCCAGAGGAGAAATGGAAAGAACAGGCAGATATGTGTATGTGTGTGGAATAAGGTGGGGGAAAAGTTGGCAGAGAATTGTGTTAAACTCTACAGAGTTAGATAAAGAGTGTGAACTTTCTATAGGAATTTGCACCATAGAGGGGATTGCTAATTTTAACTGAAGCCTATTCAGTGGTGTGGTGGGGCTTGAGAATTTATTGGAGAAGAGGAAGTGGAAACTGTGTATAAAATTCTTCCAAGAAACGTGGTTGTGAATGGGAGGTGGGCAGTTGGGTAGTGGTTGAAAGTGAAAGTGAAGTCGCTCAGTCGTGTCCAACTCTGCGACCACATGGACTGTAGCCTACCAGGCTTCTTTGTCCATGGGATTTTCCAGGCAAGAGTACTGGAGTGGGTTGCCATTTCCTTCTCCAGGAGATCTTCCTGATCCAGGGATTGAACCCAGATCTCCCTCATTGTAGGCAGACACTTTACTGTCTGAGCCACAAGGGAAGTTTATGCAGGCATACCAGGAGAGACAGGAGCACATTGTGTGCCAGGGGGAGAGGGTGGAGGTTGAAAATGTAGGAATGAACAGGATGTGTTGATGAATCTGAGGTCCCTGGAGCAGCGGGAACAGAGGAGATCTGGAGTACAGGTGGAAGAATCACCCTTAGGGCACCATTCTACTGATATTAAAGATAATTTCATTTAACACAGAGCTTTTACACCATATTAGACACTGTTCTTGGTGCTGAAGTGTAATTATTTAAAGAAAGTGAAAGTTGCTCAGTCATGTTGACTCTTTGAGACCTCATGGACTATACAGTCCATGGAATTCTCTAGGCCAGAATACTGGAATGGGTTGCCTTTCCCTTCTCTAGGGGAACTTCCCAACCTAGGGATCGAACCCAGGTATCCCACATTGCAGGCAGATTCTTTACCAGCTGAGCCACAAGGGAAGCCCAAGAATACTGGAATGGGTAGCCTATCCCTTCTTCAGGGGATCTTCCCGACCCAGGAATCGAACCAGCGTCTCCTGCATTGCAGGCAGATTCTTTACCAACTGAGCTATCAGGGAAGCCCAATTGTTTAAAGAAGTAAGACAAAAATTCTTGCCCCTATGGAACTTATATTCCAGAAAGATTGAGTAGGTACAAGAGAAAATATGTGTAAACAGGGATGGGGCAATGGGAATGTAGTCAAAGTGTTCTTTTCTTTTTGTTTGTTTGGTGGTGAAAATGCCTTTTTAAAAAATCTTTAATTGTAGGATAATTACTTTACACTATTGTGATGGTTTATGCCATACATCAGCATGAGATGGCCATAGGTATACATACGTCCCCTCCCTTTTATACCTTCTCTCACCTCCCTCCCTCTCTCACCCCTCCAAGTTGTCACAGAGCACTGGCTTTGGGTTCCCTGCATCATACAGCAAACTCCCACTGGCTATCTGTTTCCCATATGGTAATGTGTATTATTTAAAGACCTCTATTTTCTCTGTGACCAGAGGAAGAGATATTAGGGTAGGAGGCTTAGAAGATATTGGGGAAATTTTGAAATAACCACTGTGATTCACATCAAAGAGGAGTCTAGGAACAAACAAAGGGACTTCTGAGCACCAAGATCCATATGTGTCTTGCAGTAGAGGAGGGATCTATAAGTTTTTTTCTGTAAAGGACCAGACAGTAAATATTTCATGCTTTGTAGGCTGGAAGATGCCTATAGTAACTGACTATTCAAATCTGTTGTAGTTCCAAAGCAGCTATAGAGAACAGGTGAACGAATGGGCATGGCTGTGTTCTATCCAATAAGACTTATTTACCAGAACAGGTGGAGGTCTGGATGTAGACTGTGCTGTAGTAGAGCCTTCACAGGGTGAGAGCTGCTTCATAAAACAGATTGATTTGGCAGGACCCTGGAGGTGGGTAGAAGGGTGGATGCTGTTGCATTGGTTCGGGTAAGAGTTAATAGATCTGAATTAGCATGGCAGCAGTAAGTATGGAAAGGACGGGAGAGTGAGGAGAGATAGTGTCGTGCCAGTCAGGGGAGAGTCGACAGTGTCAAATGCTGCAGAGGGCTCTAGCAAGCTGAGGCTAGAAAAGAGGACTTTGTTATTGGCTTTGCTATTTAGGAGGTCGGTGCTGAGTGTGAAAGTAATTAATATAGGCACAGGGAGTGGAAGCCACATTGCTCCCATCAGGAGTGCTTCCACTTTCTTAACAATTTTATCAAGTTTCCTTAAAAATGTTACCAAATTTTATCCAAATAATACATGAAAATGAAAGTATTAGTCACTCAGTCATGCCTGACTCTTTGCAACCCCATGGACTGCAGCCCTCCAGGATCCTCTGTCCATGGACTTCTCCAGACAAGAATACTGGAGTGGGTTGCCATTCCCTTCTCCAGGGGATCTTCCTGACCCAGGGATCGAACCTGGATCTCCTGTATTGCAGGCAGAGTCTTTACCATCTGAGCCACCAGAGAAGCCCAGAATAATACATTTACAATGGTAAAACAAAATAGTACCAAAGTGCTTTCCAGATAGCAGGCCCCTGCCCGTTGCCTCCTTCCCTTCGCAACCAACCTGCTGGAAAGCTAACCCTCTCATGACTATTTCTTGAGATATTTTCATTTGTGTAAATAATAGACTTTCAGTGCTATTTCTTGGTATATGGTCTTCAGACAACATGCTACCGATATTCTATTATGAATTATGAAGATTTAGTATTTTACATCACTCCATGCTCATCTTCTCTTCCCCATATGCTATCAATATAATTAAATTATCTTTGTTCAAATTTGTATTCAGCATTTGCCTTATTATAGTTATGTGAGTGTGGTTTTACTGTTGAGATGAGTAGTGACTTCACTATGCTGATTATGTCTTTCTGTGTACAACTTTCTGTTTATCCTGGAGTCAACAACTGCTTCACTTTTTTTGCTCAATTAAAATAATTATTTCAATAAAAATTCATACTCAGATAAATGTACATGAACGTTCTAAGAAATAATAAAGGAACTTCCCTGGTGGTCCAGTGGCTAAGACTCTGTGCTCCCAATGCATGGGGCCTGGGTTCAGTTCCTGGTCAGGGAACTAGATCCCACATGCCACAACTATGAGTGTGCATGCTGCAACTAAAGGTCCTGCATGTCACAACAAAGATGAAAGATCCTGTGAGCCACAACTAAGACCCACCACAACCAAATAAAATAAAACTTAAAAATATTAGTAAAATGGAGTAATATAGAGAGAGCCCATGTAACCTTTATCCAGTGTCTTCCAATGGTAATATCTTGCAGAACTATAGTGTACAATCAAAACCAGGATTTTGACATTGATACAGTCAAGATACAGAACATTTCCATCACCACAAGGATCCTTTGTGTTGTCCTTTTAAAGCCACAGCCACTACCTTTCTGCCTCCACCTGCTCCTTAACCTCTGGCAACCACTAATCTTTCCCCCATTTCTAAAATTTTGTTGGTTCTCAAGAATCTTAAATAAATTGAATAATATAGTATGCTAACTTTTGAGACTGACATTTTTCTTTTCACCTGGAATAATTCCAAGGAGATTCATCTAGGTTGCTGCATATATCAATAATTTCAGCCTGTTATTGCTGAGTAGTATTTTATGGTATGGATGTATCACCGTTTCTTTAACCATTCACTCATTAAAGGACACCTAGATTGTTTCCAGTTTTTGTCTATTATGAATAAGGCTGCTATAAACATTTGTGTACAGGTTTTGTGTCAACCCAAGACTTCATTTCTCTGGGGAAAATGCCCAGGAGTACAATTTCTGGGTTGTATGACAATTACATTTTCTTTAGAAGAAAGTGCTCTTTTCCACAATGGCTGTTTCATTTTGCATTCTCACCAGCAACATGTAAGCAATCTAGTTTCTCTGCATCCTTACCCGCATTGGGGTCATTATTTTTTATTTTAGCCATTGTGACAAGTGTGTAGTAATATCTCATTAGAGTATTAATTCGCAGTTCTCTAATGGCTAATGATGTTTCGTGTGCTTATTTGCCATCTGTATATCCTCTTAGATTAAGTGTCTATTCATGTCTTTAGCCCATTTCTTAATTGTATTATGTTTTACTTTGAGTTTTTAAAAGTTCTTAATATATTCTAGATAGAAGTCTTTTGTTGGATATTGTACTCTGCAAGTATTTTCTCCCACTCTGTAGCCAGTTTTTTCATCTTCCTTAATAGGGTCTTTTGCAAAGCAAAAGTTTTAAATTTTTGATAAAGCTTGATAAAGTCCTAGGCTTGTTCTTGAACTTGCGTGCGTGCTCAGTTGCTTCAGTTGTGTCTGACTCTGCGATCCTACAGACTGTAGCCTGCCAGGCTCCTCTGTCCATGGGATCCTCCAGGCAAGAATACTGGAGTGGGTTGCCACGCTCTCTTCAAGAGGATCTTCCTGACCCAGGGATCGAACCTGCATCTCCTGCATCTTCTGCATTGCAGGTGGATTCTTTACTGCTGAGCCACTGGGGAAGACCCTTCTTGATCTTAGGAGGATATCATTTAGTATTTCATTATGAAGTATTAATATGATGTTAGCCATAGATTTTAATGTAGGTGCTCTAGATAAAGTTGACAAAAGTTCCTCTTTTTCTGAGAATATTTTTTATCATGATGTGTGTTGAATTTTGTCAAGTGCTTTTTAAAAATCAATTGATATGATCATGTGATTTTTCTTCTTTAACTTATTAATATAGATTACATTGATTGATTTTCTCCTAATATTGTACCAGCCTTGCATCCTGATATAAACTGTACTTGATCATGGTGCATAATTATTTTTTTGTGTTGCTGAATTATTTTTCCTAATATTTTGTTAGGGATTTTTACATCATGTATTCATGATGAAAATTGGTCTGTACAGTTTTTTGTGCTGTCCTTGTTTGGTTCTAGTATCAGGGTAATACTAGCTTTATAAAATCAATTGAGAAGTGTTCATTCTTCTTCTGTTATCTGGAAGAAATTTTATGATATTGGTGTTAGTGTATTAAGTGTTAGTTGCTAAGTTGTGTCCAACTCTTTGTGACTCCGTGAACTGTACCCACCAGACTCCTCTGTCCATGGACTTCTCCAACAAGAATACTGGAGAGGATAGCCATTCCCTTCTCCAGGGGATCTTCCTGACTCAGGGATGGAGCCTGGGTCTCCTGCATTGCAGGTAGATTCTTTACCATCTGAGCCACCAGGTAAACTGAGATTGGTGTTAATTTTTTTTTTTTAATGTTCAAGGATGCATGTTTAAATGTTTGGTATAATTATTCAGTGAAATCATCTGGGCTTAGAGATTTGTTGTGGGGGAGTTTTGAAATTACTAAGTCAATTTGGTTATAATGCTATTCAATTTATCTATTTAATATTGGATGAGGCTATGTGGTGGGGCTTCCCAGGTGGTGCTAGTGGTAAGAACCTGCCTGCCAATGCAGGAGATTGAAGAGATGTGGGCTCCATCCCTGGGTTGGGTAGATTCTCTGGAGGAGGGCAGGGCAACCCACACCAATATTCTTGCCTGGAGAATCCCATGGAGAGAGGAACTTGGAGGGCTACAGTCCTTAGAGTCACAAAGAGTTGGACACGACTGAAACGACTTAGCGTGTATGCATACACAAGGTTGTGTGGCATTGTATTTTCTTAAGAATCAGCCCATGTCAACTAAGTTGTTGAATTAATGTGTGTAGAGTTGTTTGTAGTGTTCCCTTATGTCTGCAAGGTTCATAGTGATATCTCTTGTTTGATTCCTTGTACTGCTAATTTGTGTTTTCTCTTTTTTTCTTTGTCATTTTTTTCTAGAAATTTGTCAGCTTTATTGCTGTTTCCAAAGAACCGTCTCTTTTTTAATTGATTTTCTCCATTGTGTCATTGTTTTCCATTTCACTAAATCTGTTCTTTATTATTTCCTTCCTTCTGATTACTTTGATTTTGTTTTCTTTCTTTTTCTCTTGATTCTTGAGTCAGGAGCTTAGATTATTGATTTGAGAATTTTATTTTTTGTAATATATGCATTCAGTGCTGTAAATTTCCCTGTAACCTATGTCCCACAAACTTGAATATGTTGTGTTTTCATTTTCATTTATTTTAAAGTATTTTTGAATATACCCTCAGATTTCTTCTTTGACTCATGGATTATTTAGGAGTGTGTTATTTCGTTTCCAAGTGTTTAAAGGTTTTCCTCTTATTTTTCTATTGCTTATTTCTTATATGACTTCCTTGGTAGGTTAATTGCTCATTTGTGTCTTGCATCTGACTCTTTGCAACCCCATGGACTGTAACCCACCAGGCTGCTCTGTCCATGGAATTCTCTAGGCAAGAATACTGGAGTGGGTTGCCATGCCCTTCTCCAGGGAATCTTCCTGACCCAGGGATCAAACCCAGGTTTCTTGCACTGCAGACAGATTCTTTACCATCTGAGCCACTATTTCTTTTAAATTTGTTGAGTCTTGTTTTATGGTCCATAATATAGTCTATATTGGTATATGATCCTTGGGCACTTGAAAAGTGTATGTATCTGTTGTTATTGGTTGTAGTGTTCTGTATATTACATTAGATCCTGTTAGTTGTTTGTGCTGTTCATTTCTATATCCTTGTAGATTTCCTATCTAGTTTTTCTATCAATTGATGAGACCTAGAGTGTTGAAGTTCATTACCAGCATTGTAGATTCGTCTGTTTCTCTAGAGAAAGAGTTCTGTCTTTACAGCCTTAAAACCAGTTCATCTGTTTTTGCGTCATATATTTTTCTTTTTTTTTTTTATTTTTCAACTTTGTTTTTTGGTAAATGCACATTTGATATTGCTATGTATTTCTGGTGGATTAATCCTGTTGTTATGTATTGCTGCTCTCTGTCTCTGGTAATTTTCTTTGCTTTGAAGTTTACTTCATCTGATATTAATATAGCTATTCCTAGTCTCCTTTGATTAATGTTTACATCATATGTCTTTTTTTCTCCTTTAACTTTTAACCTGTCTATATCATTATATTTGAAGTGAGTTTCTTATAGACAGCATAAAGTCGAGTCATATTTTTACACCTACTGTTCTCATCTCTGTCTTTTAATTGATGTATTTAGGCCATTTACACTTCGTGTGATTATTGATATGTTAGCGTTTAAGTCTGCCACATTACTTTTTTGTTTTCTGTTTGTTCTGTTTTTTCATTTCTGTGTTCAGTTAATTAATTTGCTTTTCTGTGGGTTAGTTGAACTTTTTTAGGCATACATTTTAACTGTTCCCCATCTGACCTTCACTCATTACTGCTGGGCAGTGGTGAAAGTCCTACCTTTCCTCTAGTCTTCCTCTAATACCACTCCAGTGGAGAGGGGGAGGGACATGTTATTGCTGGGAGTGTGTGGAAATCCAGGCTCTTCAGGTGATCACCACTAATGGGGGCATCATCACCAACCAAACAAGAATGAAATCCCAGCTCCCTACATGGTCTTCTTTTTGTTTAGTTAGTTTTGGCTGTGCTGGGTCTTCATTGCTGTGCATGGACTTTCTCTAGTGTAGCAAGTGGAGGCTACTCTCCAGTTGCAGTGTGAGGGCTGCTTATTGAGGTGGCTTCCCTTGTTGGGGAGCATAGGCTCTAGAGTATGCAGGCTTCAGTAGTTGTGGCACACAGGCTTAGTTGCCCCACTGCATGTGGGATCCTAGTTCCCGGATCAGGAATCAAACCCATGTCCCCTGCACTGGCAGGTGAATTATTAACCACTGGACCATGAGGGAAGTCCCTACATGGTCTTTGGTGCCATGAGAGTGAAGGATTGGGGGCAGTACCTTACAACCTTGTAAGAAGTCTAGGCTTCTCATTCAGCCTTTGCTGGCATAGGTAAGGGTGGGGCTACATTTTTTTCTGTGGTGCTTGACTGGAGCAGAGTGGTAATTGACTAAACGTTTTGTATCTTGGTAGGCTTTCCTGGTCCTTGGGCCAATGAAAGCAGGCTTCAGTTTGTGCTTTCTTTTTGTTTACACTCATTAATGCTTCTGGGTTGCCAGCTTCTTCATCTCCAAGTCTGAGATATATGAAGCAAAAGAAAACTCAAGGAGCTTGCCATGATGTTGTTCTTTAGCTCCTGAGGTCCCTAGCTAGTCTAGCTTCTCTCCACCTTCAAGAATCTTCCTGTTTGTTTTATATGTACTTTCCAGGATTTTTAGTTGTAATTAGTGTAGGAATAAGGGGAAATATATTTATTCCATCTTCCAAGAAGCAGAAGTTGCATGTTAATTTTTTAAAATAAAAATAATTTATTTGCATAGTTAAAAAAGTTAAAGAATATATGACAAAAATCTGCAGTCCCTTGCCCCTTCCTTGTGCACTCCCGGGTTTAATGTTTTGGAAACAACCAGTTCCAACATTTCAGCTCTTTTTTCTATTATTTACTTCCATGTTTCTAAACAATATGCTCACTCTACTACTTACTGAACTAAAAAAATTTAGTATCTACTGATTTTTCTGTGGTGGTAGATAATGATTTAGGTTTCTCATATATTTTACATAATTTTGTGATCCTTTGAATATAGTTATATCACTATTTTTTTATCAGTTGGTATCAGTGATTATATCATTACAATAATGTAAACAGTATTCTTTAATTTTTTCCAAGTTGTTCCATCAAATATACCTCACAACTGTCATTTTCTCCTCCTTCAAACATTCCATTGTATTAACTCATCTATCATAAGATCCTCTTTACTGAAGATTTCCCTCCTTTAGTGTCCTTTTCTTTTTTCTTCCTATCTGGACTGATCACTCCCTTAGGCTGCTTGGCTAATTAGCCTACCTACCTAATTTTATACCTACCTACTTACCTATTGAAATTAAGCAAATTTAGCAGAATACTAGCAGTTGTTGAATCTAGGTGAATGATACATCGGTATTCCTCCTACTTGTCTTTCCCCTAGTCTCTGTGTTTAACATGTTCAAAACAAAATGTTTTGAGGAAGAGTCCTATGCCATTTTGATTCTTATTCATTTGAATGTAATTCCCCTTACCCTTCCTGTGTGAATCATGTATGAGTTTCCTTTTAGAAAATTTTCTCCTCCCAAGATGTTCTGAAGTTTCAATGCTGTGACCTAGGTTTAGCGTCTTTGAACACTCACTATGTTGGACCCTTTGTGAGCACTTTTAATCTGAGACTCATGTTTTTTGGGAACTGGGAAATTCTCTTATGGTATTCATTTGATAATTTCCTGTCCTTCAGTTTCTCTTCTATTTTAAGACCAAGGATTAATTTTTTGGATATTAGATTTCCTGAATTGATTTTATAAGACACCAATATTTTCTGCTTTCTAACTCCTTATCATTTTGTTCTACCTTTTGGAAATAAATTTTCTATTTTTTTCTCAATTTCTATTGAGTGTTTATATCATGAAAAGATGTTGAATTTTGTCATACGGTTTTTATTTTTTATTCTCTTAATGTGATGTATCACATTTATTGATTTGTGTATATTGAGCCATTCTTGCCTACCAGGAATATATCCCACTTGATCATCATGCATGATCCTTTTAATGTGCCATTGAATTTGGTTTGCTAGTATTATGTTGAAAATTTTTGCATGTGTATTCATCAGGGATGAAGTATTCTTTTCTCACAGTGTTTTAAAAAACTTTTTTGGCCACACCACGTGGCATATGGAATCTTAATTCCCCAACCAGGGATTGTATCCTTTGCATTGGAAGCATGGAGTTTTAACCACTGGACTGTCAGGAAAGTCCCTCTCATGATGTTCTTTTCTGGCTTTGGTATCAAGGTACTGCAAGTCTCATGTAATATGTTTGAAGGTGTTCCCTCCACTTAAATTTTTGGAAGATTTTGAGAAGGATGATCATTAATTCTTTAGAGGTTTGGTAAAGTTCACTTGTGAAGCCATCTGGTCCTGAGCTTTTCTTTATTGGGAGGTTTTTGATTACAGTTTCAGACTTCTTAGTCACTATTGGTATGTTCAGAATTTCTATTTCTTTATGATTCAGCCTTGGTAGGTTATACATTTCTAGAAATTTATCCATTTCTTTTGGATTGTCCAATGTATTGGTGTATAATTGTTCACAGTAATCTCTTATGATCATTTGTATTTCCATAGTATCAGTTCAGTTCAGTTTAGTTTAGTCACTCAGTCGTGTCCGACTCTTTGAGACCCCATGAATCACAGGACGCCAGGCCTCCCTGTCCATCACCAACTCCTGGAGTTCACTCAGACTCACGTCCATCGAGTCGGTGATGCCATCCAGCCATCTCATCCTCAGTCATCCTCTTTTCCTCCTGCCCCCAATCCCTCCCAGCATCAGAGTCTTTTCCAATGAGTCAACTCTTCATATGAGGTGGCCAAAGAATTGGAGTTTCAGCTTTAGCATCATTCCTTCCAAAGAACACCCGGGGCTGATCTCCTTTAAGATGGACTGGTTGGATCTCCTTGCAGTCCAAGGGACTCTCAAGAGTCTTCTCCAACACCACAGTTCAAAAGCATCAATTCTTTTGCACTCAGCCTTCTTCACAGTCCAACTCTCACATCCATACATGACCACAGGAAAAACCATAGCCTTGACTAGATGGACCTTTGTTGGCAAAAAGTAATGTCTCTGCTTTTTAATATGCTATCTAGGTCAGTCATAACTTTCCTTCCAAGGAGTAAGCATCTTTTAATTTCATGGCTGCAGTCACCATCTGCAGTGATTTTGGAGACCAAAAAAATAAAGTATGACACTGTTTCCCCATCTATTTCCCATGAAGTGATGGGACCAGATGCTATGATCTTAGTTTTCTGAATGTTGAACTTTAAGCCAACTAAAAAAAAATGTTTTTTTTTAAGCCAGCTTTTTCATTCTCCTCTTTTACTTTCATCAAGAGGCTTTTTAGTCCTCCATAGTATCAGTTGTAATGTATTCTCTTTCCTTTCTGCATTTATTTATTTGAGTCTTCTCCCTCTTTTTCTTGGTTAGTCTAGCTAAAAGTTTAATTTTGTTTGTATTTTCAATGAATAAAGTCTTAGTTTTCTTGACTGTTTCTATTGTTTTCCTATTTTCAATTTCATTCATTTTTGCTCTAATCTTTATTGTTTCCTTCCTTCTGCTATTATTGAACTTAGTTTGTTCCTTTTCTGGTTCCTTGAAGTGTAATGCTATTAATAGGTTTTTTTTTTTTTTGAGATCTTACTTTTTTCTTAATGTAAACATTTTTTAGCTATAAACGTTCCTCTTAGAAATGCTTTTGCTGCATTCCATAAGTTTTGGTAGGAATTTTTTAAAGGAAAGGAAAATATAAATTTACAATTATATTAATTCTATAATATTATATTTTCTCAAAGAAAAACCATCACTCTTATAAAAATACCCAGTCAACAGTTTTGTACCCTGACTGTGGTGCTGTGCTGTGCTTAGTCACCCAGTCATATCCGACTCTTTGTGACCACATGGACTATAGCCTGCCAGGCTCCTCTGTCCAATAGCTAGTAAGTTTCAGAACTGAGATGTAAGCTGAGGTCTGTCTAATGTCTAAACTCAAGTATTTTGTCTTTCATTACATTAATCCTTCTAACGACCCCATCCTGATCAAGCTTAGCCTTTCTTTTTCTAGTTGCTGAAATGTGAGCTCTCTGAATATTGAATTTATACCAAAACTACTTGCTCAATCTTAGTCTCCATTCTAATAATTTCCAAACTCTCCACATTTATTTTATTATTTTCTAAGATTTAATTTGATTTCCCAAATTTTTCCTGTGTCTTCTTTCACTACAGAGTAGCTGCCAAGAGCTTTCACCACTTACAGGATTTTTCTACTAGCATATTTCCCTTTGGCTTCTATATTTATAACTTTTCACTTTGTCTGACTTCAGCTTCTCTGGCCTTCTGTGCATAGTGCCAGGTTGATATCATCTGAAAAATATGTAACTGGCTACATATAAACCATCCAATTTCATCTTTACATTCTGCTTCTCTCACACATGGCATCATTTTCCATAAGAGAAGTGTGCGTGCGTAACAGACCACATATAATGGTAGCCTTTCCTTGCTCTGCGATTACATCAATTTCTTCCCTTACCCACCCATTGCTATGTGCTATCTTCTTCAATTTTATCAATACATCTGGCATTTCATTTCTCTGTGAGGGTTTGAGAAGAAAATCATATACCAAAGGCTTTTCTTCATCCAGACACATTTCGCAGCCTTTGACATTTAAAGAATTTCAGAGAAATGCTGGTACTTGTCAGTCAAATATTGCCTATCCTTTGTTACTGTTTCTAGCACTTTGAGGAGGATGCATTCTGCCAATTTTAGCATTGTCTGCAGCTAGATTCCTTGTGTCACCTTGATGATCATTTCCTCTTCCTCTCAAGGGCCATTGAAAACAGTAGCCTTCAAAGCTTTGCTGAAGCTGCTATCCTCCAAAGTCGTGTTGAACTCAGCAGTGAGGCTGGCGGGGCTGGAAGCATTTCTCTACTTCAACAGCTGGATCCTGCTGCTGCTCACTTCTGGAGCTGTCATGTCAGTTCCTTTATCAGCTGTCTCTTTCTCCTTTGATTTGGTGCCTCAACATAAAGCCATGGCTCGTCCCTTTTTTCTGCTCCTAAAAAATTCTGAAAAAACTCTATGATCCAAATTTCTCTTTCTGCACTGTCAGTCTGTCCAATTTGTCCACTAAGGCCACCACCAGACAATATTCTTCTTTATTACTTACCCATTCTCAAATGTTCATAGGTCCCACCTTTAGTTTTGCTTTAGCCTTTTGTTTTTCACCTATGTCCTTGACTCTGTATATAACTTCTCCTTACTTGTTCTTTGATTTTTGCCATTTTGCTTTTGTTCTTTCTCTCTTTGCTCTCCATTATGACACACCTGCATTTTGGAATTTGTGTTTGACTCTATAAAGCCCTTTATAGAGGGTTTTATAGGGAAAGGTTTGGCCCTTTCCCTTGGAGACTTTCCTTGAAATGTTATTTTGCATGTCTCTCCTGTCACATTCTAAAACTGGCATGAAGCTTCTGAGAATTTATTCTGGAAAAAATAGTAATACATGTGCATGAAGATATAGCTGTACAAGGTTTTCAGCACAATACTGTTTACATTGTAAAAAATTATGCACGACCAAAATTTATATCAAAAAGTTATTAAATAAATTTTGGTACTGCCTTACAATGAAACACTAAAAGCGCATTTGAAATAACAATGTAGAGCTATATTTATTGACATTGAAAACTTCTTCAAAAATTTTCACAGGCAGGTTACAAAGTATCAATACACTATGATTATATATATCATATTATATATATAGTATGTTTGTTAAACTCTACTGAATCCGGTCAGGCAGATTTCATTGTGAATATCAGCTTGATGATTTATTACTTGTCTGACTAGGAAAATGATTAACTTCCCCATGTCTTGATTTGTACATTTGTAAAATGAGGATGCCCCTTCACAGATCACTGCCTTGGTCATCGAGAAGGGGCTTGCATAACTCAATGAAGCTATGAATTGCCATGTAGGGCCACCCAAGATAGATGGGTCATAGTGGAGGTGGAGAGTTCTGACAAAACGTGATCCACTGGAGGAGGGATCACCCCAGTATACTTGCCGTGAGGACCTCATAAACTGTATAAAAAGAGAAAAAGATATGACACCGAAAGATGAGTCCCCCAGGTTGGAAGGTGTCCAGTATGCTACTGGGGAAGAGCAGAGGATGACTACTAATAGCCCCAGAAAGGATGAAGCAGCTGGGCCAAAGCAGAAATGACACCCAGTTGTGGATATGTCTGGTGAAGAAAGTAAAATATGATGCTGCAAAGAACAGTAGTGCATAAGAACCTGGAATGTTGGGTCCATGAATCAAGGTAAACTGGACGTGGTCAAGCAGGAGATGGTAAGAATAAACATCGACATCTTAGGAATCAGTGAACTAAAATGGATGGGAATGGGCGAATTTGATTCAGATGACCATTATACCTACTACTGTGGGCATGAATCCCATAGAAGAAATGAAGTAGCTCTTCCCCTCTCAGAGGATGAGATGGCTGGATGGCATCACCAATGCATTGGTCATGAACTTGGGCAAACTCTGGGAGATGATGATGAACAGGGAGGCCTGGTGTGCTATAGTCAATGGGGTCACAAAGAGTTGGACACGACTGGGTGACTGAACAACAACAACAAAAATGAGGATGATAATAGTATCTAACCTGTAGGATTTATGTGAGGATTAAATGATATAATTCATGTTAAGTGCACAGGACAGTGACTGGATATTATTTACAGTCCAGTTGACTCTTGAACAATGCAGGTTCGAACTGTTCAGGTCCGCTATACATAGAATTTTTTCCATAATAAATCCTACAGTACAACATGGTCTGATCCATGGTTGGTTGAGTCCACAGGTGTGCAACTGGGGTTACAGAAGGCTGACTGTGAGTTATACAAGGATTTTTGACTGCATGAAGGATCAACACCTCTAACTTCTGAGTTGCTCAAGGGGAAACTGTATTTGAAAATTAAATAAAAATGTATATGAAAGTGTGTTGAAGAGCAGACAGTGACTGAAAGGTGATTGATAAATATTGAAACATATTATGGCTTTGTACTGATCATTTTGAGTATAGGAGAAAGGTCTCCTAAACTCTGAGATGTTCCATCCTCATGTTATGGCACATAAGGATAGGAGGACTTCCCCTTAAGGGAGAAGAGCAAGGGCATTGCTACCCACAGGAGGTTACAGGAGTTTTCTCAAAATTCAAATGTTTATGTCTATCATTTTTGACAAAATCATGGCTTAAGTAATTTCTTTTGTGCCATCTCTCAGATGCCCTCACTTTCTTGCAATGTCCAATCAGAAATCAGGGCCTTCAGTATCATCACAGGACAAAGTGATTGTGGGGATTTCTGAGAGTTTGTGTCACACAAGGTGGCAGGCGGGATAGAGAACTTTGTGTAAGGGGAACTTTGGGCTGTGTGTGAAGGAGACACAATCAACCTCAGCTATTTTGATATTTGAAGCTGTTATCATAGCTAAAGAGGTTTGTCACAGGAGGTCTTCATGGAGCACTCAGGCCATCTTCTTGAGCAGGAAGCCATTTCCCATGGATGGGAGAACTGCTCTTTCTTGTTTTCTCAGCATTCTTGGTTTGGCTGTTTCTTTTCTTACTCAATTTTATAGATCTTAATTGTTCCTAGACTTTATAGTTACACTTCCTAAACTTTAACTATTCTGACATATTAATTTTTAGGGAACAAATTATTTTATTAAAAAACAATGCTTATTTTTTTGTGGAGGCGGGGAGCAAGAAGAAGCCTGTTTTCACTCAGCTTAATTTTTCTTCCAAAACAAGGCAATAGGGGATTTTTCCTATACAACCCCAGAGACAGGAGGGACTATCACACTGGTGCTGAGGGACCTAGGGGCTGCTGGGAGTCCTTATTCCTTTCCAGAACCATCCATTCCTAGTACAGCACAGACCCTGAAGCCTGGGCCAAGTCCCTGGTCTTTTCTTACAATGTACAGAGTTTTTTTTTTTTTTTTTTAAAGCCAATCTAATCTCAGGAGAGAAGAGGCAACAAAGCCAGAATGTGAATATAGCTTTAGTGGACCAATAATAAAATGCAAGAAGCCGCCCCTACAAATGATTTTTTATAACCATCTGTAATTAGAGGTTTCCAAAGGAATAAGAAATGCCCAGCTAGTGCTCAGAGTTATATGGTGGGTGTTTGCCAATTTTCTGGATATTTGTTAAGACTATATGGCAGGGAAACATCAGTTGAAGGTACATACATTAACCCAGTGAAATTTTTGTGTTACATATGACTAAAGCTTTATTCTTCATTTATTCAATAAGCACTGTAATATCCTACAATGTAAGAGGCACAGTGTTAGATACAATGAACTGAATACATAGTTGAAAGAGGTACAAACTGTTTATAGAGTCTGGTAGGGGATACAAGATGTGTAGGATATAATGAGTATCACAGAACCACTGAAACTAATTGTTCTAGGAGTTTCAAGAGATACAGTTCATTTGATAGGCAATGGAAAACACTAGGAATTTCTGATCAGCAAAGTGACAGTGACAGATATAATGATAAGAGCTCATAATAAATGTATTGTACATTTACTATGTACCATGCCTGGGGCTAGCTTTTATGTGGTACTTCATTTACTGTACTCTGTGAGATAGATATCATTATTAGCCATGTTTGATAGATGAATGAAATAAGGATCTTCAAGATTAAATGATTCTCCAAGTTCACAGGGCTCAAAAATAGTATAGCTGAGATTTGAACCCAGTAGTCTGGCTGAATGATAGTGCTAAACTACCACCAAGGTGATGGATGTATTAGGAAGTGGTAGTAGGCCAGAGGAGGAACTGGAATAGGAAAAAGAATAGATCAGTTAGGAGACCACTGTAATAATTCTGGCAAGAGGTGTTCAGTTCAGTCACTCAGTCGTGTCTGATTCTTTGCGAACCCATGGACTGCAGCACGCCAGGCCTCCCTGTCCATCACCAACTCCCAGAGTTTACTCAAACTCATCTCCATTGAGTTGGTGATGCCATCCAACCATCTCATCCTCTGTTGTCCCCTTCTCCTCCTGCCTTCAATCCTTCCCAGGTCTTCAATCTTCATGAGGGTCTTTTCAAATGAGTCAGCTCTGCATCAGGTGGCCAAAGTATTGGAGTTTCAGCTTCAACATCAGTCCTTCCAATGAATATTCAGGACTGATTTCCTTTAGGATGGATTGGTTGGATCTCCTTGCAGTCCAAGGGACTCTCAAGAGTCTTCTCCAACAACACGGTTCAAAAGCATCAATTCTTTGGCATTCAGCTTTCTTTATAGTCCAACTCTCACATCCATACATGATTACTGGAAAAACCATAGCTTTGACGAGATGGACCTTTGTTGGCACAGTAATGTCTCTGCTTTTGAATATGCTGTTGAGGTTGGTCATAACTTCCCTTCTGAGGAGTGTCTTTTAATTTCTTGGCTGCAGTCACCGTCTGCAGTGATTTTGGAGCCCAAAAAAATAAAGTCAGTCACTGTTTCCCCATCTATTTGCCATGAAGTGATGGGACTGGATGCCATGATCTTAGTTTCTGAATGTTGAGCTTTAAGCCAAATTTTTCACTCTCCTCTTTCACTTTCATTAAGAGGCTTTTTAGTTCTTCTTCACTTTCTGCCATAAGGGTGGTGTCATCTGCATATCTGAGGTTATTGATATTTCTCCCGGCAATCTTGATTCCAGCTTGTGCTTCATCCAGCCCAGTATTTCTCATGATGTAATCTGCAGATAAGTTAAATAAGCAGGGTAACAATATACAGCCTTGATGTACTCCTTTTCCTATTTGGAACCAATCTGTTGTTCCATGTCCAGTTCTAACTGTTGCTTCCTGACCTGCATATAGATTTCTCAAGAGGCAGGTCAGGTGGTCTAGTATTCAGAATTTTCCACAGTTTATTGTGATCCACACAGTCAAAGGCTTTGGCATAGTCAATAAAGCAGAAATAGATGAAATAGATGTTTTTCTGGAACTCTCTTGCTTTTTTGATGATCCAGCAGATGTTGGCAATTTGATCTCTTGTTCCTCTGCCTTTTCTAAAACTAGCTTGACCATCTGGAATTTCACAGTTCACGTACTGTTGAAGCCTGGCTTGGAGAATTTTGAGCATTACTTTACTAGCATGTGAGATGAGCGCAATTGTGAGGTAGTCTGATCATTCTTTGGCATTGATTTTCTTTGGGATTGGAATGAAAACTGACCTTTTCCAGTCCTGTGGCCACTGCTGAATTTTCCAAATTTGCTGGCATATTGAGTGCAGCACTTTCACAGCATCCTCTTTCAGGATTTGAAATAGCTCAACTGGAATTCCATCACCTCCACTAGCTTTGTTCGTAGTGATGCTTCCTAAGGCCCACTTGACTTCACATTCCAGGATGTCTGGCTCTAGGTGAGTGATCACACCATCGTGATTATCTGGGTCATGAAGATCTTTTTTGTGCAGTTCTTCTGTGTATTCTTGTCACCTCTTCTTAATATCTGCTGCCTCTATTAGGTCCATACCATTTCTGTCCTGTATTGAGCCCATCTGTGCGTGAAATATTCCCTTAGTATCTCTAATTTTCTTGAAGAGATCTCTAGTCTTTTCCGTTCTATTGTTTCCCTCTATTTCTTTGCACTGACCACTGAGGAAGGCTTTTTTTTATCTCTCCTTGCTATTCTTTGAAACTCTGCATTCAAATGGGTATGTCTTTCATTTTCTCCTTTGCTTTTTGCTTCTCTTTTTAAGGCCTCCCTCCTCAGACAGCCATTTTGCTTTTTTGCATTTCTTTTTCTTGGGGATGATCTTGCTCCCTGTCTCCTGCATGATGTCATGAACCTCTGTCCATAGCTCTTCAGGCACTCTATCAGATCTAGTTCCTTAAATCTATTTCTCACTTCCACTGTATAATCGTAAGGGATTTGATTTAGGTCATACCTGAATGGTCTAGTGGTTTTCCCTACTTTCTTCAATTTAAATCTGAATTTGGCAACAAGGAGTTCATGATCTGAGCCACAGTCAGGTGATTAGGACCAAATCATGTGTGGGAGTTATTTGAATAAAAGAGAGGGAGAGACTCAAGAAATGGTTTTTTAAAAAGACCTGATAGATTGGATGCAGTGATGGGAAGGAGGAATGAAAGGGGTTGGGAAGCTCAATGAGTTGAGAATATGAGATGATTTTCAAAGAAGAGGAATGCAAAATTTAAAAACCATCACTAGAAATTTAATATCTAGAAAAAGAAAAATAACAGCTTTGCTTTAATCAGTTATTCTCAAGTCAGCTTGGGCTTCCTCAGTGGCTTGGCAGTAAAGAAACCACCTGCAATGCAGGAGAAATAGGAAACGTGGGTTCAATTCCTGCTTCAGGAAGATCCGCTGGAGGAGGGCATGGCAACCCACTCCAGTATTCTTCCCTGAAAATTCCATGGTCAGAAGGGCCTGGTGGGCTACAGTCCATAGGATTGGAAAGAGTTGGACACAACTGAAGCGACTGAGCATGTACAAATACAAGTCAAACTTAAAACATTTAGTCCTGAAACTTGAAGAGTGAGATTGATGAACCAAAGCATATTCAGTAAAAGCTGACTAGGATAGTGAAGGGACTTAATGGCTAACAGTCATAGAAATAGGGCTTGATTAACTTGAAAAAAGGAAGGCACAGGAATGGTCCTGATAACTGTTCTCAGACATCTCAAAGGCTGGAAAGAAGAACAAAGTCCTCTTGTGTTTTTCTTTAGTAAGATGTCATGAAGCAGAACCAGGAAGTAGAAGGAATCAGGAGAGAGATTTTTGGCAGAATACAAGGAAGAAATATATTGAAGTGGGAGGCATGCCAACATGGAAAGGCATAGTATAAGATGTTGGTGGAATGAATGCCTTTGGAAATAGTGGTTACCCTGGCCTTGTCTCTGTAAATTATATAATAATTACTGAATGACAACTTGTTGAAGAGGCTGTGAGGGAGACCAAGTAATAGGTTGGTAGCTGGACTAGGTAAATTTTACAGGTCACTACAGCACTGAGATGCTTTGGAACTGCAGTTGGAGAAAGTTTGAGAGCTTATTGGTTCTCAAGTATGATGAAATGCAAGTTTTTTGTAGAATTGGGGACCAGTTGTCTTTGTAAAGACAGTAACTATAGTATATGTGGTTCTAAAATTGAAAAGACACAACTCAGTAAGATGCTTTCCAGTGATTGAAGGACATACCCAGAAAAGTAGGGTGCCACTGCAGGCTCAGTCACCACTGTCAGTCCGTCATTTCTAGGGGATGGTATAGTCAGTTGAATCTTTTGAATTTTTTTGAGGGAGGGAGATTTCTCAGTGCCTGTTCATAGAAAACAGGAGGCTGAAAGTATTCAGTGACTCATGCAGCAAAAGGCAGAAAGAGGTGTAAACATATCCAATTGGCACAAAATCATGTTACCTCCAATAGTATGCAAATATAGGACTAGAGCAGGTGGCCTGGAAATAATACTTTCCTGCCTTCTCTGCATCACTGCTAAGGCTGCCTGTGTCTACAGGGGACTGCTTATACCCGTGTTTTTATTTGCCTCAGGTCCTACCCTTAAGTTGATTGCTCCCTTCCTCTGGCCTCAAAAAATGGTCAGAACCATAACGATCCTCTTTCCAGGCACAATCTGCTGCTCGGTTCATGGATCTCTCTGGAACAAAGATAATAAATAGTTTTAATCTTTTGGGCCAATTCTGATTGAATGGTAGTGGCTGCATAGGGCACTGTGGTGAGAAGTCATTCGAGGGCTCATCTGAACACATCAGGAAGGAAAGCCAGGACTGATTCATGATGTGTAGGTCTGGCATGGGAGCTGGACAGCATGCATGCCTCCAAATGTACTACTCTTGGGGTAGAAGAGAAAGTTGTACAATATATTTCTGCCCCAAACTATTATTATCTGTGTCATGCTAGGATTAAGGGTTAGAACACAAAACTACTGATCCCTAGGCCTCATGTACTTTCTGGCCATCAGAGTCAAATATTAGTTGGGCGTTGATTCTGGCCACAATATTGTTTCCTAGGTGTAGTTAAAGATGAGTCCTGGCTCTGGTCACAGATTGAGCCCCAAATCTGGCCACAGATGGCACCCTAACTCCAGACACAAATGATAATTATCAAAAAGGTTAAGACAAACCTCTTCTCGCCACTGGAGACACAATTCAAGGCCTGTATTTTACTAGGGGTGGGTCAGTAGCTGTGCCTTTTGTCGGTGAAGGACAGTGCATTATTGATGTAGCAATATGCCTGTCAGTGTTTCGTCTTCAGTTATCTAGCTGCAGAAAACACAAATGCTTTATTGCTGGGGTAGACAGTCCTTTCCTGAAAGAGAAGAAAAAAAGAAAGAAAGAAATGAAACTCAAGTGAAAGAAGTAATTTCCTGTGACTGTGAAAACATAAAGCAAATGCCTGAACACGGTTTTAGATGGGTCTATGAGTGTGGCTGACGGAAGGAAGATTTCTTGGAAAGGACGTCTACCCTTAGTACTGCTGGTACAGAGCACATTAGGGGGCAAGGAAGCCAGGAATCATGTGCTGGAAATCAGTTTCTATTAAATGAATAGGCTTCATACAGCTACCAAATCCAGTCTGGATAAATGGTTTTGTAGAATAATAATTTTTTTAAAAAAATCACGAAGTGACTTGATAAAGTAGTAATAAAGCTGTCAGAGTCTCTACTTGAACTGAAGTTGAAGTGTAATAGGGGATTTAAAAAAATGTCTAAATCTTTGCAGGATGAGGAAGAGGGAAGCTCAGGAATGAGAACTCCGTGTGAATATTGCACTTGGGGGGCTAGGGAGGTGGGCGCTTTGGAATGTGTGAAAACAGCTCTGCCCAATAGAACTTCCTACAGTGTTGGAAGTAAGCTGTATTTACACTGTCCAATATGGTAGCCACTGGCCACTTATGGCTATTGAGCACTTGAGATGTGGATCGTGTTATAGATGACTTAAACTTTTAATTTTAGTCATAATTAATTAAAAATTACATAGTCACATGTGGCTAGAGGCTACCAGGCTGGATGGCATAGCACTCAAAGGTAGGTCAATATCCAGATTCAGGAGTAACAAAAGTCTAAGGAAAAGACAGAACCAGCAAATCTGTATGTCTGTGTGCAATTTGTTTCTCTGTTGAGAATAGGCTGCTGTTAGCTGTGGACAGACAGGCCCTGCACCTTGATTTAAAACAAACAAAAAACAAAAAAAGTGTGTTGTTTTATTTTATTTATTTCTTTAGTTTTTTGGCTGTGCTATGTGGTGTGTGGGATGCCACTACTCAGACCAGGGATCGAACTCTCTCTCCCTGCATTGAAAGTGGGAAGTCTCAATCACTGGGCTACCAGGGCTGTCCCTGTACCTTGATTTTACATGAGAACATGCCAGTGTTGGTGGAGCATGTGTTTCTGTGATTAGTCTAAGGCTATGGGAAGTTCAAGTACATTATTTTTTTTACTAATGGGCATTAATGACTTTAATGAAAGTAATCTATCTTGTTTGGTGCAGAGAAATGAATGTTTCACAAAAGAAATGTAAATAAAATTTTGATGAAAGAATTTGGTAATATTTCTTCTCTGCTCTGGGTATAATAGCCCAAGTTCTATCTTTATGTGGGGCATTTATAATCCAGTCAAAGAAAAAAACTTAATATCTATTTCAATATCATACTATGGGTGACTTGGACTACAGAATGAAACAAGAGAAAATGATATGCCAGTGGCCAAATTAATGTCTTTGGCTATAGTTTGACTAACGAAGCAGATCTTAAACTTGACTGTCTATTTGTCCCACTGTCATTTAGTGATTATAATTCTGAGGTTCAGGTCTTGCATTTGCAATAGTTGCCCTATGTGCTACCTTTATGCTTTTAAAAATTTCCCACTCTATTATAGTGCATTCATTCAGAAAACCTATAAGAGTCTAGTGTATCTGGTGGATTGAGGATAATGGGAAATCATAAAAAACAATGCTAGGGCTTCATCATGAAGGACTTTCAAGCCATTTTGAAATATTTAGACTTTGTCGTAGGAGCGGTGAGAGTGACGTGAGAATTTTCAAAAGCTTAGGTGCTTCTGTGTGAGGAATGATTTGGAGAGCAGGGAAGATGAACCCGTGAGTGGTTAGAAGTTTAGTGCTATGGTTAAGGTGAAAGGTGATGATGATAATCTGAGACGATGGAGGCAGGCAGTCGAGTTGGAAGGGAGCAGACAGATTCAACAAACAATTGACATAGCACTAGTCAAACTTGGTGAGTGGCCAAGTTTCTGGATAAAGAAGGATCAGACTGTACTCTCCTTGGGTAACCTCTGCTTTTGCCCTCTGCTCTTCCTGGGACAAGATTAGGTGCTCTGTCCCTCGTCCCCTGCAAAATAAATCCACCCACTTCCCAAAACATTAATGGGGAATGAGCTTTTTGCTGAATATGTCACTATGGAATGGACAGCCTGGTTACATTGCACACCAGAGTGAAACTGAATCTAATTTTCTCATTGGACATCTCTTTTCCAGTCTTTCCTGGTCATCCCTTTTCCTTCCTCCACTGGTCCTGTCTTCTCAACTCTGTTCTCTTGCCTCCTCCTAGATTCTTTTCACATCTATCTTCTTACTTATAGAGAGCAATTTGCCTTTTTTCTGGGTTTCTTTAACTTACAGCCTCATATGGCAGCCCACACATTTTGCTTGAGAATCATCGTCTTTAGAAGGCAGGGACATGATAAACAGCAGCAGTATTATTTTTCTTTTTTCTCAGGTTTCAATACAGCTAGATACTGGCCTGTTACTGATCCTATCTTTATTTAATATTTGGATACTTTGTTCAGTGTGTATTTTTACATTATTTTTAACTCGAAAATCTTGCATTAAAATATTATTCATCTTATTTCTGAATCTTGTTGCCCCTTACATTTTTATAATAAATTTTTGGAAATTTATATTTTGTTAAAAATATAACAAATAGCATAAGTAATTTAATTTATAATTGAGAAGCAAGAGTGAATCTATGAAACAGGTAGTGTCCAATAAGTCTTCTTTTTCTTATACAGCAAGTAGAAAGGAAAAAAAAAATTCCTGTCACATTGAAATATAGTCTCTTGCTGTTTAGTTCTGTACTTATATTTGCCCCTTAAGTTTTGTGTTCAAAGGCAGTACCTTACTTGCCCTGGCCTTTGATGACTTGTAGGGAATTAAAAATAAATTTTTGTGCTTTATATGAGTATAATTTTCCAGAAATATAGATTTTTGTGGGCCACTCAGTCTGACCTTTTGCATATGCTTGCTTCTTTCTACCCATCAGAAGTCTAGTGCAGTGGGAGAATTCATTTTTACTCACTGGACAAACATTCTTTGAGCTCCTATTTTATTCCAGGCACTGTGTGATGAAGAAGATCTTTTTAGTGGATGAAACAGAGAGGAAGCAAATAAACATGCAAAAAAATCACTTATGACATTTTTTTTTTTGACCAATAGGTACTAAGTACTTACTATAAAGTGTCAGGGATAATATGGCTTCTGGCCCTACGGAACTGACATTCTTATAGGGGAAGAAAGAGAAAATGTTCAGCTTGTTTTTGTTGTTGTTGTTGATGGTGATAAGGTGATTTAAATGTAACATTACTTAGAGAAAAGCATACAGAATACTGCTTTGCTTTTATCACTAGAAAAATGGTTTTCTTCCAAAGCTTAACTCAATTAATGTCTCACCTCCCCCAGTATGCCAGAGCCTCGAATCCTGCAGAGTGTTAGTTATGCATTAAATTCACCTTCTCATATTCATGACGGCTAAATCATTTTTACTTTTATATTGCCTTCTTCCTGATATTTTGCCAAATTCACATATGCACGGGAAGAAAGTTGATATTTTCTCTCTGTTAGCACGAGATGCTTTATTGCTGAACTCAATGGCACCACATTAATTCAAAGGGAGAGAGGCCAATGAGACTGGAAATCAAGCCCTTCAATTCCAAATTTCCACATTTATTGCATTTGAGGATGCCAAGGCGTAATGATAAAGTATTTCAGCAGGCAGAACTCACAGTTTTAAACCTATTTACTCTGCTGTAGCTGAATGTCGCTGCATATGATAAATGTTGTGAATAAGTATGTTTCAAGGCCAAAGAGCTCTATGAGAAATCCCATCATTCTAAAGACCACAAAATCATTTCAGAAACTGAACAATATTACAGCAGCTTAATAGCAAATTTGAATCTTGTGTCTCCAACAAGTCGAGTCCTTTAAAGCAACCTGTGGGTTGTTTATGCATAACAGCCAGCATTCTTTTCCTTTGGACCTTCCAGTAACCGAAACTTAAATTCTCCCAAGAAGACAATCAACTCACGAGTCGGTTATCAACCAAATGTTCAGGGTTCTCATGGTGGATGAGCTCAGGAAGTGAGGTGTTGTTATCACAAAAGAATCATTTGGAAGGACCAGTGGACCCATCATACAGTTTGAGATTAGGGAATTCATTTCTGGCTGTTAGAACCTGAATCCTTCATGTAAATCAGTAACAATCATTACCTGAAAAGCAATGATTACTTCCAAAATTTAAAAATGCAACCAAAGCCTGATAAAACAAGTGCCTGAAATCCCTGCTATTTTTTAAACTTTCGTTTTGTATTGGGGTATAGCCAATTAACAATGTTGTGATAGTTTCGGGTGCACAGTGAAGGGATTCAGCCATACATATACATGCATCTATTCTCTCCCAAACTCCCCTCCCATCCAGGCTGCCACATAACATTGAGCAGAGTTCCATGAGCTATACAATAGATCTTTGTTGGTTATCCATTTTAAATATAGCAGTATTATTTTATATGTATACATCAGCCCTATGTTCTAAATTTTCTGGGATGAGATCTTTAAAAAAAAAAAAAAAACAAAAAACTGTTCTCTTAGGCTCATTAACTATTGACATTTCCAAAACACTCCTGCATTTTCTCATGCAGATTGTTATCTCCCTGACAGCTTTTTATATTCTGAGGCAGTATAAACATCTTTCATAAGATGGCATGAGCCAAAGTTGGTGTCAGCTTTGTTTACCATAATTGGGATTTTCAGTTTCAGAAAATATAAGGAAATCATTGCTTTGGAGCCTCTCTGTGTCAGGGGCATGCAGACCGAAGGCAACCCCAAACTTACCTGGCTTTCCCAGACCTGGCTATGATGGAAGCTCAACATTTAAGTCTGCTCTTGGGAAGAGGGTAAAAGAGGAGGGAAAAGTAAAACCACCTGGGAAAAGATAGGGCCTTTACTGCAAGCTTTAAGGAAGAAATGTGATGCATATTCCTCATGTGCCTTGTTTCAACCTGAACCCAATTGCACTGGTCTATAAAGTGCTCTTTGGCTTTGCTATCCTGATTTTTTAATTTACTGATGATAAAGTCTCCCCCCAAGCGTCATCAGCTTTTAATTGTGAAAGCATCCCAGGGTTAGTGGTGTGGTTTACACAAACCCTAACTGACCTGCTAACACACCCTGAAATCTCGGCAGGATTAATGTTTTCACAGTTTGAGTGATTTTTAAAATCAGATTAATTACCACCTCCTGTAGTCCAATCCCTCACTCTCTGCCAACCCACTCTAAGAACATAGATCTATTCCTGGAGCTGTGAGAAATCTGTCATGATGCATTTAGTTGAACAGAATTTTTTTTAATTTTGGACAAAACTAGGTTCCTGGAATGATCTTTGCTGGGCTGGTGGTTGAAAATTGAGATGTTACATTGAAATAGGTACAGTGCTTTCAAGCAAACAGCAAAGTGCTTTTGTTTGAATTTTGGGTTTATTACTAATAGCTGCATTTAATGGGCATTTTGTCTGATTTAACCCCTCCAAAAGGACTTCCTATAGGTCTACTAGGTTTCTTTCCCCCTTTATCAGTGGATAATCATGCCTTATTTCTCTCTTAAAATGTGAAAACTCTTCTGGATATATATGGAACCACTGCAGGCTTCCACCATAATATTCTAGCCAGTTCCTATTATGACTAGCAGAGCCAGATATAGAAACTATTAAAGTTCATGCCAAAAGTAAATAGATAAACAAACAGATAGTGGAGAAGGGATTCCTAACAACAGAATGCCAACTGATAGATGTGGAGGGAGTGGCAGAGTTGGGAAATCATTGTAGTAGAGTAGGGTTCAGGAAAGAATCATCCATAGATGCTAACTTTGGCGGAGGGAACCTCAGTGAGGAGCGAGATATATGTATGTTCTCCAAGTGTTTCCTCCTAGATTGCGTTTTGGTAATGAAGTGAAAAAGAGTACACAGCAGGAACGCCGAACAATGCCTTGACCAGTTTTCAATCTCACAGACAGACATTGTGTCCTGCGAACATGATGCTCTGAGTGGGACACATCACTTATGTGGTTTTCTGGGTGGGAATGCATTAACCAAATCTAATCCTAAGGAAGACCCAGACAAATGAAAATTGAGGAACAGTCTATAAAGTAGTAGGCTTCTACTCTTCAAATATGTCAGTGTCATCAAAGACAAAGGCTGAAGAACTGTTTGAGATGAAACTAAACGGACATGACAACTAAAGGCAATCATGACGCTAGGTTGCTTGAGGAACCAAAATGCTATAAAGGACATTATTGGGACAATTGATGAAATAATATGAGCAGTAGATAAGATAAAGTTATTGTAACAATGTTATATTTCGTGAACTTGATAACTGTGCTGTGGTTGTCTAAGCGAATATCTTTGTCCTTAGGAAATACAAACTAAAGTATTAGGGGGTTAAGGGAATTGATAGATGTAATCTATCTTAAAATGGCTCAGAAAATAAATTATATATGAGTATATTAAATAAATATGTATAAATTTCTATATGGAAATAATTATATGTAACAAATTATATATATGTACATGCTATATATCAGAGGGCATCAGAGGATGAGATGGCTGGACAGCTTCACTGATGCAATGAATATGAATTTGGGCAAACTCTGGGAGATGGTGAGGGACAGGGAGGTCTGGTGTCCTGCAGTCCATGGGATCACAAAGAGTCCGACACAACTGGGTGACTGAACAACAACAACATATGCTCCTGTGCTGTGCTTAGTCGCCCAGTTGTGTCTGACTCCTTGCGAGCCCATGGACTGTAGCCTGCCAGGCTCCTCTGTCCATGGGGATTCTCCAGGCAAGAACACTGGAGTGGGTTGCCATGCCCTCCTCAAATATATACATATATGTATGTATATATACAGTCTATGGGCTTCCCTAGTGGCTCAGAGGTTAAAGCGTCTGCCTCTAATACAGGAGACCTGGGTTCGATCCCTGGGTTGGGAAGATCCCCTGGAGAAGGAAATGGCAACCCACTCCAGTATTCTTGCCTGGAGAATCCCATGGACGGAGGAGACTGGTGGGCTACAGTCCATGGGGTCGCAAAGAGTCGGATACGACTGAGCGACTTAACTTCTGTATACAGTCTATGCTTTTATTCACTATTCTATCTGCATTCCAAAACAAAGCTGTGTATATATACATATATATATGCATATATACACACATACATACACACTCATAGAGAACAAAATGAACCTGGGTAGAGTGTCTATACATATACTCTATGTTTTTGCAACTGTTAAGTTTGGAATTGTTTTTCAAGAATGATGACACTGATTCCCTTGTATACTGTGGATTCCTATTGTCGTTCTGTCTCTGACATCACTCCCACTACCATTCTCTCTAACCTGTCAAGTCATCTTCCTTGATTCCTACCTGGATTTCCAAGTCCAGCTCCTTGGACATCCTTCTATGCACCACTTCCTCTTCTGTGTCCCTCTAGCGTGACTGGTCTCAATATCATTTGGCACGAAGCCTGAGCCTTTCAATTGGCCCTGTTTGGGATTCAAACAGCATAGTGGGTAAAACACAGACTGTGGAGTCAGATTGTCTGAGTTCAGGTCTCATTTCTGCCACTTACAATCTAAGTCCTGTTCCTTTGACAGGAAGCAGCATTTCAAGAGGGCAAAAGAGCACACACTGGGAGTTCAGAGGATTGATTCTAGGTGTCCCTTTGTCACAGGGGAGTGACTTTCTGAGTCTTAGTTTTCTCACCCATAAAATAACGGTGTTGGATGAATAAGTGATTTTCCACCCTGGCTGACCTTAAAATCATCTGGGGAGCTCTAGTATATACATAGAATATATCTTTAAAAATCTGATTTGAATGGTCAGGAGTGAGTCCCAGGCATGATAGCTTTTAAAAGCTGGCAGGCGATTTTAACGTGTGGGTTAAAATTCATGGGCTGAGAACCACTGAGGCAGGTGGTTTCCAGCTTTACAAGTCTGTGACTCTATACAGAAGTACTGCAGTGAAGTCTTTGTTGTTGGTATTGAGACCCTTTCTCTCTCCCCCAGAATGTGTAGCCTAGGGCTTGATCACATGGCAGGGACACACAGTAACAATATGTTAACTGAAATAATAATCAGCTAAGATTTCCCTTTCTTTCTTTTCTCCAGCTAGAAAGAGACATCTTTGACAATCTCAGCATCTTGACAGAATGATTACTGCCTCCTAGAATCTCCCACTAGCCATAGGAAATTAGCTGTAGCCGTGTATGCTCTTAATGGGAATCTAGCATGTCAATGGGCTATTTCTGTCATTGTGGTTTAGTCTGATATTCCAATATGCCCCTGCTGCTTTTCATGATCTTAGCAAAAAAAGAAGAGGCAGCAGTTCCCCCTTGGTTCACATTTGACCAATTGCTATGTTTGAGGCAATCACAAAACACCATAGGTATTGAAAATGATTAGGGACAATTAAGATAGTGCAGCCTCCAAGGAAAAAGCCACTATCAAGTCTTCAATCTCCTGAATGCATAAGTTGTGTGTTCCTGCAGCTGCAATGACCTAAAAATATCTAATACTTAATTACTTCCAAAGTGTCAGTCTTCATAACTGGGTATTAGAATGTTCTAATTGATAGCACAGCTGCTGCTTCCCTGCCTGACACTGGCATATGGCTTGCAATACTCTACCTTAATCAGTTTTCTTTCTTCGTAAAGCTCATTTACTGCAATCTACCTAGAATTGGAATTAATGCACCTTTTTTTTGTTGTTGTTTTTTCAGTTTACTGTTTTCTTCTTTGAGTGAGATGGAAAAATACCAAGAAAGAGAGAAAGAGGGAGGAGTCATGGAGGGAGGGAAGGAGAGAGAGAGAGAGGGGAAGGCCTGGAAAAAGAGGGGGAGGACAGGAGAGGGAGGGAGAAGGAGAGAAAAGGAAAGTAAAGAAGAAAAAGAGAAAAATAGCTCAGAGGACTATGGCAACTGAATTGTGTTGGAAAACATTCTATTTTGCTTTTGCATTTCACTTTAAGAAAATCCTATACATTTCCAGTCGTCAGCTAGGGTCATCCTCATTGTCCTTAAAATTGAAATAAGTTTGGCTGAAACCTCTATCAGGCTTCCCTCTGGTGGCTCAGCTATAAAGAATCCGCCTGCAATGCAGAAGATGATGGCTCATTCCCTGGTCAGGAAGATCCCCTGGAGGATGGCATGGCAAGCCAAGCCAGTATTCTTGCCTGGTGAATCCCATGGAGAAAGGAGCCTGGTGGGCTACAGTCCATAGAGTCGCACAGAGTCAGACACAACTGGAGCGACTTAGCACACATGCACAGCAACTCTATCCCAGAGATCATGGGAAGTCTGAAGCCCTGTGTAAGCTGTGAATTTCCAGGGTGCTGACACTATACAGTTGCCTGAAGCCCTGAGTGCCTGCTATTTGGGAAGCTTTTTTATTTCACAGTCTTCTTACTGTGCTGTACATACTCTTTCTCTTCTGTACCATGTTGGCTCAAACTCAGAATGCAACTCCTGTTCTTCAATTCCCAACAACCCACTGACACAGGGAAAGTGTGGCAGATGTTACTGAAGCTGGGTGGGGGGTGTGTGTGGAGAGATGCTACCACAGTTGCAAACAACTTCAGATGGAGCGGTGGCCATCCTTGTCCTTTCAAGTCCCTAAGCCATTTCTGAAACCCGAGCTACAGTCTCTCACCATGTGGGTTAGCTTCCTTCCTCTCTCTTCATGGCCTCATCCCTTTTCTTTTACTTTTTGCTTTGGCCCTCTCAGGAGGAATATAAAAGTATTACAGATTTTCTTTGTACAGAACAATTTGTCTGTCTCTAGGGTCAATACTAACTCCAGAACTTAGCTCTGGGCCTCCCTGTGCCTACTCCTAACTGTGCACTTACTGCTTAAAAGGGCCCATCTGATTTGGGTTTGTGCTATAGCATATACATAATTAATGGCCTTTCCTGGGGGCTCAGATGATAAAGAATCTGCCTGCAATGCAAGAGCCCGGGTTTGATCCTTGGATCAGGAAGATCCCCTGGAGAAGGAAATGGCACCCCACTCCAGTATCCTTGCCTGGAGAATCCCATGGACAGAGACTGTAGCCTGATGGGCTACAGTCCTTAGGGTCACAAAGAGTCAGACACAACTGAGCAAGTAACACCCATACATAAATACACACACACACATCTCTCCAAATTTATAAAATGTAAATTGTATACCAATTACAACTTAATCTTTTATTGTGCAATTGGATTTCCTATAAAAACAGACTCCTAACTTATGTGCAGGGCTGTAGTGTCTTTCTAGCCCTAACTGATTCTCTACACAGCTGTCAAATGAATCTTCTAGAAACTTTTTTCATGTTAGGTCTCTGCATACCACTCTTCATTAATATGGTGATTTGGTGAATATTAATTAATTTTACTTATTTTTTCTGGTGAATATTTAAATGTGAGTGGTTGATAATGGATTAATGTACTATGCTCAGATAACATGCATTTTATCAGGGACTTTTACATCTTGAACTAGAGAAGTGAGTCATAATCTAAAATATATGATATAATTAGAAGAGCTCCTAGAATAGAGTAAGTGCTCAGTAAGGCTTAGTGACTAATATTGTTATTGTTATTATATTATTGTTGGGGATTTGGTGTGGTGGCGGCTGGGTCAATGAGAGGAAGGTATTGATAAGTCAGGGGGACTTATAGGTGCTGCTCAAATTCCTTTATTTAAACAGCTTATTGTGCCTGTGAATGATGTCAGAGCTAGGATTCACAAGTAGCCTATTTGTTGTTGTCACCGCTGCCCACCAACTTTCCTGACCTAGTCAGGTGTGTGTGTGTGTGTGTGTGTGTGTGTGTGTGTGCACACGTGCTCATACTCAGGTGCTCAGTTGTGCCTGACTCTTTGCGACCCCATGGACTATAGCCCGCCAGTAGCCCACCAGGCTCCTCTGTCCATGGAATTTTCCTGGCAAGAATACTAGAGTGGGTTGCCATTTCCTCCTCCAGAGCATCTTCCCAACCCAGGGATCAAAACCAAGTCTCTTGTGTCATCTGCATTGGCAGGCAAATTCTTTACTACTAGCGCCACCTGGGAAGCCTGCCCCAGATAGGAATTACCATTAAATGAACTTCCAAACTCTTCAGTCTTCTATGTAACATCTTGCATGATCAGACCCCTCTATTTCTCCAAACTTCAATTCCTCTGCACCCATACAAAGAATTTTATATTCTACTTATTCTTGTTTTATACCTGCAACCTAACACATTATACTTGCTTACCTGGTGGCTCAGATGGTAAAGAATCTGCCTGCAGTGTGGGAGAGCTGGGTTTGATGCCAGGGTTGAGAAGGTCGCCTGGAGAAGGAAATGGCAACCCACTCCAGTATTCTTGCCTGGGAAATTCCATGGACAGAGGAGCCTGGCAGGCCACTGTCCATGGGGTTGCAAGGAGTTGGACATGACTGAGTGACTAACACTAAGGGAACCTTAACTGGGAATTCTCATTTGGAGCTGAGGGAATTACTACATTGGGATCAAAGGGATGGCAGTAGTTGAGGGTAGGAGATTCAGGAGTCAAGCACTATTAAAGTTCCCCATTAGTATTCATTTCCTATTTTCTAAAGGTGGCCATGTTGAACTTCCCTGGCACTGTAGTGGTTAAGACTGTGCTCTTCCAATGCAGGAGGTGCAGGTTCCATCCTTGATTGGGAAACTAAGATCCCACATTCCATGTGGTAAAGCTGAAAAAATTAAAATAAGAAAAATTAAATTAAAAAAATGAACGTGGCCATGTGGTGGTGATTTGCATTTCCCTTTACCTTTCATTGAGGAACAGTGTTCCTCAAACTTGAGATTAAAAATGTTTTCTTAGATCCTCCAATGGCTGTGCTCTCATTGAGCAAGGTTGCTTTCTTCTGCTCTGACTTTAGCCCCCTCCATAGTGAGGACAGATAAGACCAGGGTCGGTGATCTTCCCCAGAGTAAGGCAGGGTTATGTGAGGGCCAGAGGCAAGCCTCAAGTCTGTTAGCAGAACCAGCAGAGGTGAGGCTGTCTGTGAAAACCTCCGAGCACTGGCAGGTGGGAGGTGGGGCGTTTGGACATGCTTCAGCAGACTCAGTCTCCACCTGAAGTTTGTTCCAAGGACAGTTACATCCTGCAGAAGTCTGGCTCATTTGTTGGTCCACACTTTAATGAATGCTATCAATCAAAAAGCATGCTGCTTGCCCATAGCGGAGTTTATTATTTTCCTGAAATGCTTTCATTGGCCATCCAGTCCCCAAACAGAATTCCATATTGGAGACCATATTGAAAACACTTTTTTGTGAGATGGTGAAATTGGCCCATCTGTTTCTCTCTCTGCTTACCTGTAGACCGGGAAATGGTTAGAGCCGCCCCTCGCCATGGTCTGTACTTACACCAACACGCTCCACCAGCCAGAGGATCTCACCTAATTTATTTCTAGAGATTGTTTCTTTTCACAAAAGAGAAAATAAGCTGCCTTGGGAAAGGTCACCGTCCACTCACAGGTATTTTTTCTGAGCAGACCGAACTAAGTGGAGAGGTGTAGGATAGAGAAGTCTGGATTAGGAGGAGAAACTGATGGCTAGGCTGTGGGGCCTGATGGGGCTGGAACACATAAGTATCAATGCCTGAAAGCCTTTTTTTTTTTTTTTGGCTGCATGGCACAGCATGCAGGATCTTAGTTCTGTGACTAGGGATCGAACCTGTAACCCTGCTTGGAAACATAGATTCTTAACCACTGGACTGCCAGGGAAGTCCCCTGAATGTCTTAAAGGGACTGGGGGCGGGGGTGGAGTTTGGAACCTGGAGATGCTGACATCTCTCTATGTACTAAAGGGTCAGACTGCAAAGATGTTCTTCTCATTTGTTACCTCTCCTGTATCCTGGCCTGAAGTATGAAGTTGCTTTCTTATCTGTATCAACACCTTGCCTTGGAAACTCTGCAAGGTTCTAGTGAAGATCAAGAGTAGTAATCATTGTGAAATTTTTTGCAAACAGGAAACTGCTGCATAAAGGTAGGGACTTGGCTGGAAAACCATAGTATCTTAAGATCTGGTGAGAATTGAAAGGTCATCTAGTCCAATCTTCTATCCTATGCTTGAAGAATCCACTCTTGTTATTATTGACTTGAAGATTTACAAAGAAAAGCATTACTTGAGGAGTGACTGAGTCAGTCAATGAGTATTTATTGAGTACCTATGGTTTTTCAGATGCTGTTCTAGGCACTGTAGGTAAAACAGTGAAACAGACAAGGTCTCTGCCCTCAAATAGCTTAAACTTGGACCATATAATCTGAAAAAATTATATATATATAATATATATTATAATATTATAATATATTGTATTATAATATAATATATTATAATATTATAAAAATTATATATATGTGTATATATATATATATATATATATATAATTTCTCAGTGATACTTGGTATTCTTGCTTGTTGGTGTTCAGTCACTCAGTCATGTCCAATCTTTTGTGACCCCATGGACTGCCAGGCTCCTCTGTCCAGGGGATTTCCAAAGAAAGAATACTGGAGTGGGTTGCGATTTCCTTCTCCAGGGGCTCTTCCTGACCCAGGGATGGAACCTGCATCTCCTGCATTACAGGCAGTCTCTTTACCACTGAGCCACTGGGGAAGCTCGATACATGGTATAAAGGTAATTAAAACAGGGTTTTGTGATAGCAGATGATGGGGTGGGTGTGCAGGGAGCAACTTAGATTATGTTATTCAGGAAGGTTTCTCTGAGAAGTGACACTTAAACTTATTTTTGAATGACAAAAAGCAGCCAGATTGCGATGACCAAGTGGAAGAACATTCCAAGTAGAGGAGATAGCCAATGAAAAGGCCCTGGAGGGTGGGGAGAAGGTAAGTTTGAGGATTAGCCTGGCTGGAACAGATTTGTGAAGAGGAGAGTGCTGTGAGACCATGGGCAGGGACCAGATGATGAAGCGAATTTTGAAAAAAAAAAAAAACCCAAGAATTTGTATTTGATTCTAGATGTGGTAGGATGCCATTGGAGGGTTTTAAGCAAGAGAGTTACATGATCCATTTTGAATTTTAAGAAGAATCCTCTGTGTTGAGAAAAAAATTAGAGGGAATAAGAGTGGAAATTGTGGATAGCCGTTAGGAGGCTGTGGTCACTGTGTATTTGTTCAAAAATATTTTTTTCCTTCCTTGCCAAGGTTTTCTGTACACTGAGTGTATTTTCCTACCCCCTTAACTTTGGGTTTGGTCATGTGACTTGATTTGGCCAATTAAATATGAGAAGACATAACGTAAAACCCATCAGAGCAGAGCTTCAAATGCACTTGTGATGGTTGACTCTGTCGCCCACAGACTTCTGTTCTCCACCATGAGGACAGCATGGCTTTCAGCCCGGGTCCTTTGTACACATATGGAACTCAGCTCATCTCAGCGAGCTCAGCTAAGTTCAGTCAAGCTGCAGCCCTTTGTATAACTTGAACAAGAAATAAATATTTATTTTTAGAAACCCCAGAGATTCTAGGATTGTTTAAGGGTAACAGCCAAAACCCCAAACCTCAAACCAGGAAAAATAGCAGCAGTACAAATGATGAGAAGTGGTTTGATTTAACATATATTTGGAAGACTGGAGTACCAAGAGCTGTTGATGTTTGCAAGATGTGAGATGAAAGAGAAGAGTGCAGGATGACTTTTGAGAAACGGGGTGAATAGGGCCTCCTTTACTGCCATGGGGCAGACTCATGGAAGAGCTCGAATGAGGGGAACCAAGAGTTCATGTTTGACCATCTTAAGTTTGGGTGATTATTAGAGATCCATATATTGGCCTACTTGTGCTGCCCCCCAAGTCTTATTTTATTTAATTCCTTGTTTTATTTCACTTTCTCTCCAAAATGAATATTTGATCACTGACATTAAAGTACTAGTAAATCCATTAATGAAAAGGGATCCAGAGGGAAAATTATATTGAAAAATTCTGGCAGAGGAAAATTACTACAAGTCAATACAATTAGTTTTGAGCTTCTTAGTAACCAAAATGAAGAGGCAGAAGCAATGAGTTATAAAACTCATTATCTGAGGCAGTTGTTCTCCATCTTGGCTGCAGAGTATAATGCTGGAGTTTGTCCAAGCACATGGTAAATGCACAACTCAGCATCCTTGCCCAGTGCCTACTCCCAAAACTATGGCAACCCACTCCAGTGTTCTTGCCTGGAGAATCCCAGGGATGGCGGAGCCTGGTGGGCTGCCGTCTATGGGGTCGCACAGAGTCGGACACGACTGAAGCGACTTAGCAACTTAGCAGGATGGAGCTGGCAGGGCAATGTGTTTAGTATTAGATGATTCTAATGTGCTGTCAGAATTGAGAACTGCTAGTTGTGGAAGAAAGAACACCCATTGGTATGAAAAGATAAACTTGTTCCTGAGCTCTAATTAAATTTTCCTCAGGCATCTTTACAAAAGGGGTACTGAGCTATGTCATGAATGATGCTATGGGTAGCAATTTCACACGAGATACAGAAACTTTCCTCCTTTGCTGCTTGTTATATGTACCTTCCATGAAAGTTGAAGTTGTAAGGTTAAAATTTATATATATATATATGTATATATATATATATATAAATGGGGTATAAGGGTAACAGCCAAAACCCCAAACCCCAAACCAGGAAAAACAGTACCTTTTATCCATAATTTCAGCAAGACTTTGCTCAGTTTGGCTATCAAGCCACTCTGGAAATTTGCTCAAGGGGCTGAGCTTTTTGGCTTTTCTTTCCCCCTTAAATGAGGCCTGCCTGTGCTCAGATAGGGAGTGGTTTGTATTCTCCCTCCTTCTTAGTTTTGTCACTATTATGCTTTCCCATGCCAAGCAGGTTTTTCCTTTGGGGAAAGAAACTTAGGCAGAGAATGAAATTAAGAAACAATGTAATGATGATGGCGGCAATTCTTCGCGCAGCCTAAGAGCAGTTGGCTGCTAATTGTGGAGAGGTAATAAGGGGGGCCCTGGGCCATAAGGTTTGCACTTGGAACACCTGTAGTTTTCATTTAACACCATGGATCATTAAACAGCTGCTCAGAATGGCCTTATTAAAACAAACACAGTTGCACTGTTTTATTCATGTCTTACATTGCAGTGAGCAGATCACAAACAGAGGGTTCTTGTAAATGCACACACACACACACACACACACACACACACACACACACATGAGACACCCAAGGCATATTTAAAGGTACTATCTCAAGAAGGCAAATCTAGCTGGGTATTTTTCTGCCTTTGTGAAGTTGAAACTGATGGAACCTGGTTGGACTTTGCCTTAAACCCTCTTGCTGGGCTCAGCATGGAAAGCCAGCTGTTGAGTCTTCTAGGGAGGAGGCCTTGCTGAAGTCGCTGGCATTTCCTTGGACTGGCTTGTCAGGTGTGCTCCTTTCATGGATGAAAGCAACATGTGCTATCATCCGTTTTGTGATGATGACCTTCCAGGAAGAAGATGAACTTTCTGGAGTGTTTCCATCATTGAGTAGGTGTCTGTTCTGTGTCACCCACACTGTCACACCGATGTCCCCTTACGAGTTTCCTCACATGTTTGTAAGGTGGCTAATTAAAATTAGATGCTGAGTTTGTGCCCAGAGTCAGGGTGCAGACTAGAGCTGAGATGTAGAATTTTTCTTGATGTAAAAATAATTGGCCTTTGGTGGAGATATTTTCTAATTATTTGTCAGATAATGTTTTGGATGCTTTAGGATGCAGGAGTAGTAGTTTGGATAGGGACACGTTGGTTTTTTCAGGTATATTTTATAAGAATGACAGTGGAGACTGTATGAGAAGTGTGTGTGTGTGCATGTCTGTGTAGGCAAGAGAGAGAAAGACTGAGAGTTTGATCCATCAGCATGAAGTGCCAAATGTGCATTAATCCCTTTTATAATCCACACATTTATGCCTATAAGTGACACTTGATATCTTATCCTAATTCTGTATAAGAAGCATTTCATAGATATTATTTATGGCCTTGATTTCATTAGGGGGCAAGAACCATACCCCTTGTGCCTTCTTGTTTTGTAATCGCACAGTCCCAAGTGGTCTACAGACTGGAAAAGACATCTTGATGTGTCTGGGGACCTGTCCAGGAGTGAAGGGAGGTGGGAAAGGGAGGAAAGACATATTTATCCATGGTCTGAATTACATTTACCGTAAGAAAATTAGGAACAACCACGTGAACCTTGAGCAGGTGAGTTTGGCTTATAGTAACCACTGCTTAGGGCTTCCCTGGTGGCTCAGAGGTTAAAGCGTCTGCCTGCAATGCAGGAGACCTGGGTTCGATCCCTGGGTTGGGAAGACCCCTTGGAGAAGGAAATGGCAACCCACTCCAGTATTCTTGCCTGGAGAATCCCATGGACAGAGGAGCCTGGCTTCCCTAGTAGCTCAGTGGTAAAGAACCCTCCTGCCAATGCAGGAGACTCAGGTTCAATCCCCAGGTTGGGAAGATCCCCTGGAGAAGGAAATTCTTGCCTGAAGGATCTCATGAGCAAAGGAGCCTGGTGAGCTACAGTCCATGGGGTCACAAAAGTGTCAGATACAACTTAGCGACTGAACAATAAGAATCCTCCACATACCTGTCTGTCTCCTCTCTTCTGTAGGTACCCTGTGGTGCCCCACTGCCCCACCTCATTTTCTGGCTCTGGTATCTATTGCAAAGTCAATCCTTGGCAACACAGGTAACACTGGCAACACTGGCAGTTTGTTCTCGGTGTTCTTCACTTCTGCCTGCTGTCTTCCTTCTTTTGTTTTCTCTTGATGAGCCAGCCTTTTCTTCCTTTCCTGTTTCCTTACTCTCCCTGACAGGTTCCCAGACCTCTTTGACTATCTTCTATCCCACCCCTATGAAATCCTGCTCTGGGAGAGGATGGGGAAGCTCTGCAACATGATGGGGAAACCTCTGATGCTTCTCAAAGGGTCACTGTAGCAAGAACTTGACCGTTAGTTAATGAGATGAAGCGCTACTCTTACACAGGTAGGCATCTGTTAGCTGAAGGTGAGGTTGGGGGCAAGGATAGGGTGGAACATTTTTGTTCCTTCCTGTTATATTCTGAGATTCAATTACAACAAGCAAGTGGTAATTTTCTGTGTTCTTCTCTCTATATACTCAGTTTGTATCTCCCAGGGCAGAGCGTAGGCAGTGGTAGCCCTTCAGTTAATTTTTTGAACAACTGAATTAATGAATGGGCAAGAGGGTCTTTCCCAGACCTCATTACCTCACAGTAGTAGCTCCACCCACTTATGAGCTAGACCTCGGACATAAAGAGCAGTGCCTCCATGCCAAAGAGCATGATGCTGCCAAGAGCATGGGATACTGTGTTGTCAAGAGCATTGTCTAGGGCTCCAGTCTATTGTCACAGTTCAGTGAAAGACACTTCTTTACTGACCATATGGCCCACAAAATGCATCTGATTCCTTTTCCATAATAGTTGAAGAAGCAAGATTTCCCTTCCTCTAAAGAGAAGCTTATCTCTTTACTAGGCTTTTTATTTTTAAATTAAGACTATTTCCTTATCGGAGTATAATTGCTTTATGATATCACCTGCTGTACAACATTGTCAATCAGCCATAAGTATACATATATCCCCTCTCTTTTGATATCCCTCCAACCTACCCCTGTTCCACCCCTATAGGTTGTCACAGAGCACCAAGCTAAATTCCCGGTGCTCTACAGCAGCTTCCCGCTGACTATCTATTTAACACATGGTAGTGTGAACATGTCAATCCTACTGTCTCAATTTGTACCACCCTCCCCTCACCCCACTGTGTCCTCATATCCTTTCTTTACATAAATTAAGACTTTATTTTTTAAATGTTTCAAGTTTATAGTAAAATTAAGAGGAAAGTACTGAAATTTCCCATCCAGCCTCTTCCTTCAAATAGGTATAGACTTCCCTATTATCCAAATGCCCCAACGCTGGCATGTTATTTTACAATTGATGAACATACCTTGACACATCACAACTACCTACAGTCCATAATTTGCATTACAATTCGCCCGTGGTGTATTCTGAGTTTTGATCAATGTATAATGACATGTATCCACCACTGTAGTATCATATAGATGAGTTTCACCACCCCCAAACCCCTCTGTGGTCTGCCCCTTCATCCCTCCCTCCTCCTGTAAACCCCTGAGAACTAGATGTTTAAACCTCCTTTCAGAGTGCTTAATCCAGCCTTGTCAATAAAGAATCTAATTGACCCAGCCCACTCTGTTACCAACAGACCTACTAGGAGTCCAGAGATAACGGAAGGAAGAGATCGTATCAGTCTTAGTTCTCAATTTTATTTGCATGGAGACCGATTCCCATCAGTTTTTGCCTGTTTTTTTCAGGCCACAGATCTTTGGCTTCAGGTCAATTTTTTTAGCTTTAAAGGGTTCAGGATGGTGGGGTACATGTACACCCATGGCTGATTCATGTCGATGTATGGCAAAAACCACTATGATATTGCAAAGTAGTTAGCCTCCAATTAAAATAAATTAAAAAAAATCCAAAGTTACACAAACACACACACTTCCCAGGAAAACCACACCTTACTCCTTGAGTTTGCTCTAGGTTTCTAGTCCATAAAGCTTGATTTGGCTGCAGGGATAAGTATAAAGTATTCAAACCACTGGTATTCCCTTTCCCACATATTCCTCATCACTTCTGTTTAAAAGCCTCCACACCATTTTGGAAACACTAGGTTGACTACACTGAGAATATTCCTGCTTCTAGGAATTACTGATTGTTTAGCTCTCAGAGAGACATGTAAATAAACTGTGTGTCCATGAAGAGTTTCTTTCTTTCATCCTTAAAGCATTGCAAATAGGATTATTTCTAGATAGTGCAATATAAGGAAATTAGTTATTATTCATTTTTTTCTCACTCATTTGCTCACTCTTGCCAGGGTGTGAGTTGGGCACCTAGGTTGCAATGGAGAACCAAGCAGACAGGGTTTATGCCCTCAGGCCCTGGAAGAATGTGTTCATTCTCTTCTGCCTTGGCAGAAAAATTTGAAAAGCACTGTCACCCAATCCATGAATTCCCTCTAAAGCAAGCATGCTGCTTTCAGGCTATTCCTTAAAGGAAATGAATGGTTAGGTGAGAAAAATTCGTATGCAATACCACTCATTTGGAATCTTTGCTGAGAATAATTAGAGTGGAACAAAGTTTGTATTGGTGAAAACCCTGATTTGTAATATCATATCTAGAGAACTATATTGTTTTATTGTTTCAAATATATATAATAAATTAACTTAAAATTATTTGCATAGATAGATGTTCTGCAATAGCTGTGATGAATAGGTATTAAGATGTTTTTATAATTATAAAGATTATATATATACTATAAAAATATTGAAAATACAGAAAAGTATAAAGAAATACAGTGTATGATTCTAGTATTCAGAAGCAACTGCTTTTAATTAAGGTCCACATCCCTTATCTTCTTCTCAGCGTTTTGAAATTCAGAATTTTTCAGACCTTAGGAAGGTAATCCAATGTGTTACTCAAAGATTTTATGGCATCCTCAGCATAGTGTGCGACAATGCTTTATAATCAAACAAACACAGTAACATTTCTGCAGCAACCTGTATAAATATTTGTTCTATGAAGAATATAGATTATAACCTCACGATTGTTCCTATCAGATTTTGCTAACAAATGAGCTATAAATATCTTTCCATCCAAGAGCCCTTTGTATTTTGGAATTGCATATAAAGGATCATGGACTTACATTTTAGCACAAACTTAGACAATTCCTAAGCACTTCGTACCTTCTAGGCATCATGGGAGGAGTTTAACATGCACAGATTTGTGCTCTTCAAACTGATAGAGGTATGTGTAAAAGATTGGGGTCTTGTTCCTTCAAAAGATGCCTTATACCAAGGAAATGCTGTCCATAGGATTTGTCTATAGCCACCCTACTTGTCAGGCCTTTTATAACTTTGGCTTCAGTTTTGCCCTTGAATGTTGACTCTGGCATTCATTCACTTGGATCTGTCATCCCCTGCTGGGATGACCCTATATTTGATCCTAACTCTGCTCCCAATTCTCTTAGGCTCAAAGGCCAGATCATGGCAAAACAAAACAAAACAACAAAAAAACATCCTACCCTTGGTTTTGCTTTTGCGAAACTATTTTGGCCCTGACTTTTCACAATGACCCTCCCTGCTCTACTTGGTCAAGTTAAGACAAGCATGGCCTGGAAAATGGTTGAGAAAAAAATAAAGGTGAAGGTTAAATGCATGCAGCTTTTGTTCAAATCAAAGAGATGGCTTGAAAGGCAAGTGTCAGAAATTAAGCAAGTAAATAACAGAACACTGTGAGTCACTGGTTTATATCTTGATGGCTGCCTGCCTGTACCTTTTTCTGTGTCTGTGCACTAGCTTTCAAAATTTACCAGATAATGAGTATTTTACAGAAGCAAATGTCACAGCTCTTTCTTTCATGCAAATGAAGACAGGAAAGTTGGTGGAATGATAACTAATGGAATAAAAAATATTGAAAACCTGTAATTACCTGTGATAAACAATATATTATTCTTTTTCTTCCTCTGTTCTGAATCTTCCACTATATTTTTTCTTGCCCAATGCAGTATATCATGCCAGTATTGCCTTGCAGTTATGTGTCTCAAGCTACAGTTCCTGCTGATAGTGAGAATGAAAGCACATTTTGGTTGCTATGTTTTTCCTTCCCTTCGTCATGGACTGCAAGTGCTTTTATGCTAATATAAGCCCCAATGACAGGAAGTCTAAATGGAAATGTTATTACAAAGCTGTGGATATATAGTTAATGAAATATGTATGATTACGATATTGCAGGACGTGTGTAATATTGATGGGAACTCAACTGATCTCAATATTTAATAAAGGTTTAATTTAAAATATGGATATTTGAGGGAATAGGTTGTTTTATCCTTTTTGCAAATGCGGCACATTAATTAATTTCTTGCTGAAAATTTGTCTGGTGAATTCAGTTTCCTTCTGTAATCTGCTGTTTTGAATTTCCCCCCCTTTTTCTTTTTGGAAGCATACTTCTTTATGCTGGTCTGGACTCTGGTATTCCAGAATGCCTGAGGGTGAGAGAAAGAATGACAATATGCTTTGAGGATTCTGGAGCAGCTGAATGGCCCACTCATGATTCCCTATAGTCTATTTTGATTGACATTTGAACCCACTCTCTGGAAATTTGGCCCAATGACTCAGCTTTAGACACTGTTTTCAAAAAACCTGAGTCTTTAGGCATTGGTTAAAATGGTGGATACTTGGAATTGAATTTAGGAGGATTGAAATTGCCAGTGTAGTTACTGAAGACTGTGCTCACAGATTGGTTGAGCTGTGGACTTTTTTGAATGCCAAGAAAATGACAGGCTATATAGATCATTAATACGGAGCAGTGAAGGGTCATAGATAGACAACTGGAAGCTATGACCCAGCAAAATCCTGTCTCCTTGGATTTATAGATGATTGTCACCTTTGATTTCAATTATTTGACCATCTGAGAATTTACACAATTTAAAACAAAATGATAATATATTTTGTATCCTTTAAAACATGCCAAATGTTTTCACATGTATGCTCATTTTTCCCTCATAAATCCCTTGTGAAGAGACATCTGTGTACCCATTTTAGAGTGAGAAACTAAGTCACAGAAAGGTTAAGCAAATTGCCCAAGGTTGAACATGGAGCTAGGAAATGGCTGAGGTGGGATTCCAAGTTAGGTTTGCCTGTACAGAAAGAGAAAATGAAAAATGGTTAGATCATCAGATGTGTGATATACAATGATATAAAGCAGGGGAAATAGAGGAAACAGTTTTGATGAATTGGTTAAGATTTATCTTCAAGATTTATTTACCCTTTATGGCCAATTTCCTTGTGAGACTGAGTCTTGGGCTGGAGTAGACAATGACGATGATTTGGCAAAAGCCATCCCTCTGCTGGAGGACCAACTTACAATCAATGTTCTAGTAACAGCTGGTCATGGGGGTTATATCCATACATGGGATAGAGAAGTTCTGTTTTTCAGTTCAGTTCAGTCGCTCAGTCGTGTCTGACTCTTTGTGACCCCATGAATTGCAGCACGCCAGGCCTCCCTGTCCATCACCAACTCCCAGAATTCACTCAAACTCATGTTCATCGAGCCAGTGATGTCACCAGCCATCTCATCCTCTGTCGTCCCCTTCTCCTCCTGCCCCCAATGCCTCCCAGCATCAGAGTTTTTTCCCAATGAGTCAACTCTTCGCATCAGGTGGCCAAAGTATTGGAGTTTCAGCTTTAGCATTATTCCTTCCAAAGAACACCCAGGACTGATCTCCTTTAGAATGGACTGATTGAATCTCCTTGCAGTCCAAGGGACTCTCAAGAGTCTTCTCCAACGCCACAGTTCAAAAGCATCAACTCTTCAGCACTCAGCTTTCTTCACAGTCCAACTCTCACATCCATACATGACCACAGGAAAAACCATAGCCTTGACTAGACGGACCTTTGTTGGCAAAGTAATGTCTCTGCTTTTCAATATGCTGTCTAGGTTGGTTATAACTTCCTTCCAAGGAGCAAGCGTCTTTTAATTTCATGGCTGCAGTCACCATCTGCAGTGATTTTGGAGCCCCTCAAAATAAAGTCTGACACTATTTCCACTGTTTCCCATCTATTTCCCATGAAGTGATGGGACCAGATGCCATGATCTTTGTTTTCTGAATGTTGAGCTTTAAGCCAACTTTTTCACTCTCCTCTTTCAAGAGGCTTTTTAGTTCTTCTTCACTTTCTGCCATAAGGGTGGTGTCTTCTGCATATCTGAGGTTATTGATATTCCTCCCAGCAATCTTGATTCCAGCTTGTGCTTCTTCCAGTCCAGCATTCCTCATGATGTACTCTGCATATAAGTTAAATAAGCAGGCCTGATTAAGTACCTTAAACTGGTGCTGGGAGAATTATTATGCTCACCCATTTGCTGGAAGTAAAAGAGCATGGATTTTCAATCAAACAGCACACTTACTTAACCATGAAGAGAACTGTCTGGATGGACAAGTCCATGAACAGGTGCATTTTTGTTTAGCCTATTTTCCGTGTTGCATGGTGCTTGCCAGGATGGGCAGGCTGTGATGGAGTACCACTCTGGAGGACTCTGGGATGCGAGGAGTTGATGCAAGCAGTAGGTGCGCATAGGAAGCATTCAAAGTTAAGAAGTTCATCTCTGACGTCATATGTCCTGGATTAGAACACTGGCTCTGCCACTCACTATGTAAACTTTCTGAGCCTTATTTTGCTCAACTGCAAAATAGGAATAATAAGTACTTGCCTAATAGGGATTTGAGGGGACTGGATGCATTATTGTTGTTGTTGTTTTTCAGTCACTAAGTTGTGTCCAACTCTTTGTGGACCTCATAGACTAGATGTGTTATTACATGTAAATATTTAGAATGGTATCTGGCTTATAATAAGTATTAAGTGTTGGCCATTATTCCAGTTCAAGATCTGGCTTAAACTGGAAATATGGTTCTATAGAAAAGTGACTTCAGGGGATTCCCTGGTGGTGCAATGGTTAGCACTTCACACTTCATTGCATGGGGCACAGGTTTGGTCCCTATTTGGGTAACTAAGATCCCACATGCCACGTGGCATGGCCAAACATTTATAAATAAATAAAAAGAAAGGTGATTTTAATTATATAAAAAGGACTTTGGGAAAAAAGCATTTTGGGAGATGTTTGCCTATCACTAAGAATTCAGCCAATGAGATGACTGATATTACCTGTGATATCCAGTGGAATTCCTATATTTATTCTACTTTTTAATGTTTATTTCTTTGGGTTTATATGTGCTTCTAGGAATCTTATTTTAATGCCTTATTTCTGTCTTGGGACTGATGAAGAACATGTTCCTTGATTATGTCCCAGTGGAAACAGGTTTTTAAAAAAGTGTAGTAACATGCTTTGAGGAGGAAATTGATTAACCAAAGACTTCAACTGACTTGTCCATGTGAGTTTGTCATTTTAATTATTAGCTTTTTAATACTAGCAAATCAGTTAATGGCACCAAGGAAACAACTGCTGTTGTCACAGAGTAAATAATGGTATAGTCATTCTACTGTGAAGGTTATTTTTGTATCACATTTCATTGTGCTAGCCTGTCTGATTTATGGCTATAACCACCCGACCCTGGCTCTGGCCCTTATCTGCTTACACAGTAATTTTAAGCCCGTCACTCTCCCAAAGACCCTGCCAAAGTATTTATGGGAGTCCCTGGGGGTTATCTTACATGAGCTCTGAATTAGCCAGACCACCACCACTGCTGCTGATACTGTGCCCTGGACCCTCAGTGCTGTGGCTGCTGCCTGGCCAGCCTGCTACAGCCTGCTGATTGGCCTGGATATCAACACTTTTAAGGCTCACAGAGCAATAAGACCTTGGCAATCAACTGCAAAGTCAGAAAGGGCAGAGCTTTCTTCTTCTTGCATTATGCTCCCTTAGGGGAATCTCATGGCATGGTTATTTGGGTCCTGAGGTGTTACAAAGTTTAGTCAGATCATTTGGCTTTTACTCACAGTCCTTATATCCCAGGATACACATTTGCCCAGTCAGAGTAGTTGGGATGAAGTGGATTTAGGCAACAACAATGATCCTGTAATTGGAAACTCTGCCTGCCCCTCATTCTCAGCCCCTCTTGCTAAATCCAGTTCACTATACCTGACATGTTTCCTTGGTGGGTGAGTTCTTAGGGACCTTACAATCTGTTCAGAAACATATCTTTTGCTGGGGTCTCTACCTATTAGAAATCCAAGAAAAGATATGGCTGGTATCCTTTATATGGAAGATTTTGTACCAGTGCAAATCAATTGATGTAACTGGCTTGTGACTGGGATGATAAAGAAGGCTTCACTTAATTCCACCTGCCAGATGTAATTGAATTTTAGATATGGCCCAATTGGGACCATGATTTTGTGTTTACATCTTTAATCTGCATTAAAGATATGAAATTGACATGGTCTGGAATGGTGTATATAATGATGGTGCGTGTGTGTGTGTGCATGTATGTGTATACCACATATTATTTTTTTTCACATATGTCCCCTCCCTCCTGAACCCCCCTCCCATCTTCCTCCCCATACCACATATTCTTTATCCATTTATCTATCAACAGACATGTGGGCTGCTTCCATATCTTGGCTATTATAAATAATGCTGCAATGAATATAGGACTGCATATATCTTTTCTAATTAGTATTTTCATTTTCTTTGAATAAATACCCATGAGTAAAATTGCTGGGTTTTATGGTAGTTCTATTTTTAATTTTTGCTGAATCTCCATACTGTCATTCAAAATGCCTTCACCAATTTACATTCCTATCAACAGTGCATGAGTGTTCTCTTTACTTCACAATTTTGCCAATACTTGTTATTTATTGTCTTTCTTTCTTTCTTTTTTTTTTTTTTACAATAGTCATCGGACATATGTGAGGTGATATCTCATTGTGGTTTTGATTTACATTTTCCTGATGGTTAGTGATGGTGAGCATCTTTTCATGTGTCTGTTGGCCATCTGTATGTCTTCTTTGGAGAAATGTCTACTAAGCTTCTCTGCCCACTTTTTCTTTTTTATTTTATTTATTTTTTATTGAAGGATAATTACTTTACAGAATTTTCCTGTTTTCTGTCAAACCTCAACATGAATCAGCCATAGGTATACATATATCGCTCCCTTTTGAAACTCCCTCCCATCTCCCTCCCCATCCCACCCCTCCAGGTTGATACAGAGCCCCTGTTAGAGTTTCCTGAGCCATACAGCAAAATTTGAGAAATGTCTACTAAGTTTCTCTGCCCACTTTTGAATCAATTTGGTTGCTTTTAAAATATTAAGTTGTGTGATTTCTTTATATAAATTGGATATTAACACATTATCACATTATCAGATATATCATTTGCAAATATTTCTCCTGTTCAGTAATTTGCCTTGTTGATGGTTTTTTCTTGTTTGATTTTTGCTGTACAAAAGATTTGTAGTATGATGTAGTTAAATTTGTTTACTTTTGCTTTTGTTGCCCTTACCTGAGGAGACAGATTCAAAAAAATATTGGTAAGGCCAGTGTCATAGAGTTTACTGCCTGTTTTCTTCTAGGAATTTTATAGTTTCAGGTCTTACATTTAGGTCTTTAATCCATTTTGAGTTTATTTTTGTATATGATGTAAGAAAATAGTCTAGTTTCATTCTCTTGCATGTAGCTGTCCAGTTTTGCCAACACCATTTACTTAAAAAGAGGCTATCTTTTCCCCATTGTATATTTTCCTCCTTTATCAAAAATTAGTTAACCATATAAATGTGGGTTTTTTCCTGGGCTTCCTATTCTCTTCCATTGATCTATATGTCCATCTTTGTGCCAGTATCATACTCTTTTGTCTACCATAGCTTTGCTGTATAGTTTGAAATCGAGGCATGTGGTACTTCCAATTTTGTTCTTTCTCAAGATTCGTTTGGCTAGTTAAAGTCTCTTTGGCTCCATAATAATTTCAGAATTATTTGTTCTAGTTCTGAGAAAAATGTCATCAGTATTTTGGTAGGGATTGCATTGTAGCTATAGACTGCTTTCGATTGTCCATTGAGTTGGTGATGCCATCCAACCATCTCATCCTCTGTTGTCCCCTTCTTCTCCTGCTCTTAATCTTTCCCAGCATCAGGATCTTTTCCAATGAATTGACTCTTTACATAAGGTGGTCAGTGTATTGGGGCTTCAGCTTCAGCATCAGTCCTAATGAATATTCAGGGTTGATTTCCTTTAGGATTGATTGGTTTGATCTTCTTGCTGTCCAAGGGCTTCTCAAGAGTTTTTTGCAACACCACAATTCAGAAACATCAATTCTTCAGTGTTCAGCCTTCTTTACGGCCCAAATCTCATATCCATACACGACTACTGGAAAAAACCATAGCTTCGACTATACAGAGCTTTGTCAGAAAAGTGATGTCTTTCCTTTTTAATACATTGTCTAGGTTTGTCGTAGCTTTTCTTCCAAGGAACAAGCATCTTTTAATTTCATGGCTGCAGTCACCATCCACAGTGATTTCGGAGCCTAAGAAAATGAATTCTGTCACTGTTTCCATTTTTTCCCCCATCTATTTGCCATGAGGTGATGCAACAAGATACCATGGTCTTAGTTTTTTTAATTTTGAGTTTTAAGCCAGCTTTTTCACTCTCCTCTTTCACCTTCATCCAGAGGCTCTTTAGTTCCTCTTCATTTTCTGCCATTAAGGTGATGTCATCTGCATATCTGAGTTTATTGTTATTTCTCCTGGCAATCTTGATTCCAGCTTGGGCTTCATCCATCCCGGAATTTTACATGATGTACTCTGCATATAAGTTAAGTAAGCAGAGTGACAATAAACAGCCTTGATGTACTCCTTTCCCAATTTTGAATCAGTCCATTGTTTCATGTTCAGTTCTAAAAGTTGTTTTTTGACCTGCATACAGGCTTCTTAGTTACTAACTCTGCTTTAAATGTTTGGTAGGATATGCCTGTGAAGCCATTCAGTCCTAAATTCTTGTTTATTAGGCATGTTTTGATTACTGACTAAATTTGCTACTGATAATCTCTCTGTTCAGATTTTCTATTTCTTCCTGATTCAGTCTTAGAAAATCATGTGTTTGTAGGAATTTATGTATTCAATATTTTTTCTAGGTTTCCAATTTGTTGGCATATTGTTTTTTGTAGTAATCTTATAATATTTTGAGTGTTGTGTTGGTTTTTAACTTATTCTCTTTCATTTCTGATTTTATTTATTTGGACCCTCTCTTTTTTCTTGATGAGTCTGGCTAAAAGTTTGTCAATTTTATCTTTTTAAAGAATCAACTCCTAGTTTCATTGATCTTTTCTATTTTTTTGTTTAGTTTTTTAAATTAATTTTTATTGGAATATAGTTGGTTTACAATGTTGCATTATTTTCTGTTGTACAACAAAGTGAATCAGTTTTGCATATACATATAGTCACTCTTTTATAGATTCTATTTCCATATAGGCCCTTGCAGAATACTGAGTAGAGTTCCATGAGCTTTACAGTAGGTTATTAGTTATCTATTTTATATATAGTAGTGAGTATATGTCAATCCCAATCTCCCAATCTATCCTTCCTCCCCTTTTACCCTTGGTAGCCATAAGTTTCTTTTCTCATCTGTGACTCTATTTCTGTTTTGTAAATAGGTTCATTTTGTACCATATTTTTAGATTCCACACATAAGTGATATCATATATTTCTCTGTCTGACTTACTTCCCTCAGTATGACAGTCTCCAGTTCCCTCCATGTTTCAGCAAGTTGCATTGTTTTACTTTTTTATTCTTTTTTATGGCTAAGTAAAAACAGTGACAGACTTTATTTTCTTGGGCTCCAAAATCACTGCAGATGGTGACTGCAGCCATGAAATTAAAAGATGCTTGCTCCCTGGAAGAAGAGCTATGACAAACCTAGACAGTATATTAAAAAGCAGAGACATTACTTTGCCAACAAAGCTCCATATGGTCAAAACTATGGTTTTTCCAGTAGTCATATATGGATCTAAGAGTTGGACCATAATGAAGGCTAAGCACCAAAGAATTGATGCTTTTGAACTGTGATGTTGGAGAAGATCTCCTTGGACAGCAAGGAGATCAAACCAGTCAACCCTAAAGGAAATCAACTCTGAATATCCACTGGAAAGACTGATGCTGAAGCTGAAGCTCCAATACTTTGGCCACCTGATGAGAAGAGCTGACTCATTAGAAAAGACCTTGATGCTGGGAAAGACAGAAGGCAGGAGGAGAAGGGGATGACAGAGAATGAGGTGGTTGGATGGCATCACTGACTCAATGGACATGAATGTGAGCAAGTTCCAGGAGATGGTGAAGGACAGGGAAGTCTGGCGTGCTGCCGTCCATAGTGATGCAAACAGTCGGATACGACTGAGTGACTGAACAACAGCAAATGTCTTTATATTTAATGTGAGCTTCCTGTAGACAACATGTAGCTTGGTCTTATTGTTTTATCTACTCTATCAATCTCTTTATTGTAATTGATATATTAAGATCACTGATATTTGAAGTGATATTACAATGTAAGTTAATATCTATCATGTTTGTTACTGATTTCGATTCATTGTATCTGTTCTTTGTTTCTTTTTGTCTTCTATTTTTTTCTGCCTTCTTTGGTTTTCATTGAGCATTTCGTATGATTCCATTTTCTCTCCTCTCTTAGTGTATCAGTTATACTTCTTCAAAAAAAATTTACTAGTATTTCCAGTATACATTTACAAATAGTCTAGGCCCACTTTCAAATAACACTATGCATTTTCATAGGTAGTACAGGTATCTCTTAACAGTATAACAGAGTATTCCCAATTCCTTCCTCCTGTCTCTTATAACATTGTTGTCACTTATTTCACTTATTCATATGCTACAATCTCCCAGTATATTATTGTCATTATTACTTTGAATAATTAGATCTAATTATCCATTAGATCAATTAAGAATAATAAAAAGGATACATTTTGTTTTACTTTCATTTATTCCCTCTCTGGTGATTCCTTCCTCAGGAGACCTGAGTTTCTGACCAATATCACTTTCCTTCTCTCTGAAAAACTTCTTTAACATTTCTTTCAAGCATAGTCTATTGGCAGCAGATTCCCTCTGAGCGTCTTTTAAAGAGTGAATTTGCTAAATATGAAATTCTAGGTGGATTTTTTTTCTTTCAACATTTTGAATGTTTCAATCTTTTCTTTTCTTGCTTGCATGGTTTCTGAAAAATCCAATGTAATTCCAATCCTTTTTCCTCTGTAGGTAAAGTGTGTTTTCCCCTCTAGTTTTTTTGCAAGCTTTTCCCCTTGTCTTTGGTTTTCTTCAGTTTGAATATGGTATGCTGAGTTGTAGATTTTTTTGGTGTTTTTCCTACTTGTTATTTTCTGAGTTTGCTGGATCTGTGGTTTGGGGTCTGTATTGATATTGGAAAAGTATCATCTATTATAATTTCAATATTTCTCCTGCTCCTTTCTATTATACTTTTCCAGATGTTTACAATTTTTTGTTCTTCCTTTATTCCCAAGAATCCAAATTTTCTCGCAGTATTACTTTCCTTTTATCTGAGGAAATTCCTTTAGAAATTAAGAGCAGGTTAGCTGTTTATGTATTTAGTTTCCTTTGTTTGATAATTTTACTTGTACTTCTGAGGGATATTTTCACTAGATACAGAATTCTAGGAAGACAATTCTCCCCCCCCCCCCCCCCCCCCCCCCCCGCCCAGTGCTTTATAGATGCTGTGCCACCTCCTTCTCTCCTCCACGGTTTTTTAAAGAGAAATATACATTCCTTTGTAACATTGTCCCCTATAAGTTATACACAACTTCTGATTGTGTTCTGGATTTTTTTTGTCTTTATTTTCTAGAAATCTAGCTATAATGTGTATTGGCATTGGGTTTATCCAATTTGAGGATTCTTCAGCTTCTTAAATTTGTATTTTTTTCTTTTGTTAAGCTTGAGAAGTTTTCAGCCATTATTTCTTCAAATATTTTTTCAACATTTCACTATTTTTCTTCTTCTAGACTCTGAGGACACTATTGTTAAAACATTTTTAAGTCCCACAGGTCTCTGAGGCTCTGTTCACTTTTTAAAACCTTTTGATTTTTTGTCTCTACCTTTTAGAATGGGTATTTTCTGTTAATTTCTCTTCAACTTCACAGAATCTTTTCTCTGTCCTCTCTTCTTTGCTAATGAATCTGTCTAGTGAATTTTAAATTTATTTTCATATTTTTCTATTTTAGTATTTCTACTTGGTTCTTTTATAAATCTTTCATTTCTTTACAAATACCTTTATATTTTACTGTTTGCTTCGAGAGTTTAAAATTGTTCATTTAAGCATTTTAAAAATTGTCATGTCAAAGTCTTTATCAGATAATTCCAATATCCGTATGAGCTCATGATTGACCTCTTGATTGTCTTTTCCTAGATGAATGGAAATTTTTGTTGTCCTCCATATGCCTAGTAATTTTGGATTTTATTATAGACATTTTGAATATTACACTATGAGATTCTAGATCTTTCTTAATGAGCATGTTGAAATTTTTGTTTTTAATCAGGTAATCCATCTGTCTCAGTTCAGACCACAAGTTCCTTTGATAGTTTTCTAAACATTGAACCTGCCTACATGTGAGCCACCCAGTGGCCAGACTGGAACCTGGGTAGTGGTCCATCTTTTAGTTCTGCTCTGGAAATCATTGGTATGCTGATGCAGACCAGATCAACACATGCACAGTTTGGGAGTTCATAAGCAACTTTACAGGGTTACATTCATGAGCTCCTCCCTCTTCAAACTCTCCAATATTTTCTGGTTCCCTGGGGCTCTCCTTTTTGGTATTTTAGCTGTCTACTTTCATAATTATACTGTCAGGGCCAAGCAGCAAGAGAACAGAGAGAGTATACAAAAGTAAAGGGTTTAGCTCGGTTCTCTTGGAGCTACACCTCAGCCTAATGGAGAGAAAAGTGGCCTCCTTCAGAATTTTGGCTCTTGCAAGCTGCTGAGCGAAGTGCTGCTGCCACTGCCATTGCTGTAGCTGCATGATCACCTGGAGGCCGATATGCCGGAAATGAGAAAGAATGGAAAGAAACTAGGGTTTTCCTCTACTTTATGAACATTACTAGTTTCCTTTCCTGTACCTCCAGCCAGAATTAGAGAGCTTCATTTGGGACTTTCTCTGTCTGTACAGTATTGCTTACTTGTGGGTTTCTGTCTGCCTTGATTTCTGGCCAGGGGATATAGGAGGGGCTAAAATGGGAAACTCACTGCTGGGTTGGTGATGGCTCAAATTCTGGTGTTCTTCCTTGCAATCCCTGCTGCTATTTACCTTTTAAATAGATGCTCCTGCAGTCTGCTCAGGTTTTGTGGTTAATTTCAGCGAGAAAAAGTGTCTTACTCCAACTTAACCTGGTGTCAAACCTCAATTCCATATTTTTTAAAAAATATAAATTTATTTATTTTAATTGGAGGTTAATTACTTTACAATATTGCATTGGTTTTGCCATACATCAACATGAATCTGCCACAAGTATACACGTGTTCCCCATCCTGAACCCCCCTCCCTCCTCCCTCCCCGTACCATCCCTCTGAATCATCTCAGTGCACCAGCCCCAAGCATCCAGTATCATGCATTGAACCTGGACTGGCGATTCATTTCATATATGATATTATACATGTTTTTAGAGTAGTTTTGGTTTGCTCCAGCAAATGATTCCTTTTCTCTTTGAAATCAAAGCAAAGTTTTTTTTTTTTTTAAAAGGTAAAAATTAACTGAAACTCTTGAAAATGTTTCTTCTTTTTTTATATTGATTTTAAGATTTTATTGGGGTGCTGCCTTAAGTACATCAAATATTCTACCTGTTTTGACTATTTTCTCTTGCTCTATTCTCCAGTTGACATATAAAAGATGGTGACTGAATGAAAAGGCCAGTACAGTAAATGGAGAAGTGGATTTTAATTTAAGTATGCCTAATGTCATGGCCTAAGTTTTTTGCCACCATGCACTGCTGTCTTCTTAGGTTAGTGCTGCCCCACACCTGCAAATTTTACACATTGTGGTACATTAACTGTTAATTTGCTTGACCTTCCTTTCCAGTCACTGTAAGAGGAGTATATTTCCTAACCCTACTAATGTTGAGCATGGCCATGTGATATTCTTTGGCCTAGTGATGGTTAGCAGAGGAGAAAAGGAAAGATATACCCATTTTAATGCAGAGTTCCAAAGAGTAGCAAGGAGAGATAAGAAAGCCTTCCTTAGTGATCAGCACAAAGAAAGAGAGGAAAACAATAGAATGGGAAAGACTAGAGATCTCTTCAAGAAAATTAGAGATACCAAGGGAACATTTCATGCAAGATGGGTACAATAAAGGACATAAAAGGTATGGACCTAAGAGAAGCAGAAGATATTAAGAAGAGGTGGCAAGAATACACAGAAGAAATAAACGAAAAAGATCTTCATGACCCAGATAATCACGATGGTGTGATCACTCACCTAGAGCCAGACATCCTAGAATGCGAAGTCAAGTGGGCCTTAGGAAGCATCACTACGAACAAAGCTACTGGAGGTAATGGAATTCCAGTTGAACTATTTCAAATCCTGAAAGATGATGCTGTGAAAGTGCTGCACTCAATATGCCAGCAAATTTGGAAAACTCAGCAGTGGCCACAGGACTGGAAAAGGTCAGCTTTCATTCCAATTCCAAAGAAAGGCAATGCCAAAGAATGCTCAAGTGAAGTGAAGTGAAGTCGCTCAGTCGTGTCCGACTCTTTGCGACCCCATGGACTGTAGCCCACCAAGCTCCTCTGTCCATGGGATTCTCCAGGCAAGAGTACTGGAGTGGGTTGCCATTTCCTTCTCCAGGGGATCTTCCTGACCCAGGGATCGAACCCAGGTCTCCCACATTGCGGGTAGATGCTTTAACCTCTGAGCCACCAGGGAAGCCCTAAGAATGCTCAAACTACCACATAATCGCACTCATCTCACATGCTAGTAAAGTAATGCTCAAAATTCTCCAAGTCAGGCTTCAACAGTACATGAACCATGAACTTCCAGATGTTCAAACTGGATTTAGAAAAGGCAGAGGAACCAGAGATCAAATCGCCAACATCCATTGGATTATTGAAAAAGCAAGAGAGTTCCAGAAAACATCTATTTCTGCTTTATTGACTATGCCAAAGCCTTTGACTGTGTAGATCACCGCAAACTAGAAAGTTCTGAAAGGGATGGAAATACCAGACCACCTGACCTGCCTCTTGAAAAAACTATATGCAGGTGAGGAAGCAACAGTTAGAACTGGACATGGAACAACAGGAAAAGGAGTACATCAAGGCTGTATATTGTCACCCTGCTTATTTAACTTATATGTAGAGTACATCATGAGAAATGCTGGGCTAGATGAAGCACAAGCTGGAATCAAGATTTCTGGGAGAAATATCAATAACCTCAGATATGCAAATGATACCACCGTTATGGCAGAAAGTGAAGAAGAACTAAAGAACCTCTTGACAAAAGTGAAAGAGGAGAGTGAAAAAGTTGGCTTAAAGCTCAACATTCAGAAAACTAAGATCATGGCATCTGGTCCCATCACTTTATGGGAAATAGATGGGAAACAGTGGAAACAGTGACTGACTTTATTTATTTTATTTTATGTTTTTTGTTCTCCAAAATCACTGCAGATGGTGACTGTAGCCATGAAATTAAAAGACACTTACTTCTAGGAAGAAAAATTATGACCAACCTAGACAGCATATTAAAAAGCAGAGATATGACTTTGCCAACAAAGGTCCATCTAGTGAAGGCTATGGTTTTTCCATTAGTCGTATATGGATGTGAGAGTTGGACTATAAAGAAAGCTGAGCGTCGAAGAATTGATGCTTTTGAACTGTGGTGTTGGAGAAGACTCTTGAGAGTCCCTTGGACTGCAAGGAGATCCAACTAGTCCATCCTAAAGGAAATCAGTCCTGAATATTCATTGGAAGGACTGATGCTAAAGCTGAAACTCCAATCCTTTGGCTACCTGATGCAAAGAGCTGACTCATTTGAAAAGACCCTGATGCTGGGAAGATTGAAGGCAGGAGGAGAAGGGGCTGACAGAGGATGAGATGTTTGGATGGTATCACCAACTTGATGGATGTGAGTTTGAGTAAACTCTGGGTGTTGGTGATGGACAGGGAGGTCTGGCGTGCTGTGATTCATGGGGTCACAAAAAGTCAGACACGACCGAGGGACTGAACTGAACTGAAGTGAGTGATGGTTAGAATGTGATCCCCCTTGACTTTGGTCTTGGCCATATGGCTAAGCAGACATTGCAAGAGCAGAGGCTTGGAATGTGCTTTGTGCTTGGGCTTGTCCTCTCGCCCTTCTGCCATTACCATGAGAACATTTCCCAGGGAACTTGCTGTTCCAAGGAAGGTGAGAGAAATATGGTGCATACTTGGACCCAACCTGCAGCTTTGTGCTGAGCCCACAGAAGCCTAACCTAGGTGACCGACGTGTGAGTATAAATAAAATGATTGATGTTTCAAGCTTTTTAGTTTAGGGGTGGCTTGCTATGCAGCATTATTGCAAGTGATAGACTGATTCTGACCATATAAATATTTGGTTGAGAACTCTATGTTTTCACATGAAATTTAAATGAAGATACGGTTTTGATTTAAATTCAAAAGCCTAGGGATTCCTCTTAAGCCTCTACTCTCTCTACTGCTTATTCTATTTTCAGGCCTTGCCTCCTAGAAGGCAATTCTTACTAAGGAATGGGATCTTCTTCTTTTTCATTTCCAGCTCTGCTAGTTCTGCCAAATCCTGCTAGTTTTATTTGAGACTTCAGGACCTGGTGGGGACTTGTATGAGGTATCAGACTTCCTACTTCCCTCAACTAAATTTGTTATTCTTGGTCTCCTTTCCAAATGCAGCATCAGCATCTATAGGTCTCTTAATATGGATTCTGCTGACAGGAAGCCGCAGGTCACGCGGCTGTGTGCTGGTGCGTTCCTCATGACTCTGTTTTCTCCCACTCGGTGAACTTTAGAATAGAATCTAGACAGACCTGGGCTTGGCTGCTATTTGCATGCTTTAATATTTGCAAGACTAGGGGCAAGCTGCATACCATCTTTAAACCTCAGTTTCCTCAAATGTGAGGGAGGGTGATAATCTCTGGCCAGCCTCCCTCATAGCAGTGTAGTGAACCTCAGGAGCTTAGTAAAGGTTAAAGGAATCTTATGGTTCTTATTATTTCCCCTGAGTATGTTCAGCAAGCTAGCAACTAGTAGCAGTCACCACCCTACGGAGATGGAGGCATTAGGGAGCTGTGGCAAGGAAACTCCATTTCACTCTCTCTGGCTTTTGACACAGCCTAGACACAGCAATCTCTCACTCTTTCCTTTGCACCCTTCTTCCACCACCTGGGTTGGAGGAGCCTAACCATACACGCCATCTGCTTAGGACTCAGAGGATCCTATTTTCTTGACAGAAATGCAGGTGTCAAAGCAAGTCAGCTTTGAGGAGCTGAAGCAGTGACAGGCTGCCCTTGGCTTGACATTGCTTTTGACTTCTTAGAGTTTTCCACACTAGTTGCTTAAAGACAGAGAAAGTGGCTTAGAGACTAAAAAATAACATCTAGACCAGCTGCTTTCTACTGGATTCATGGACCCCATTGTTTTGCAAAGTAAGGCAACTCTTCTCCCTGATTCTTGGTGGCATTTTAGAACCACACAACCTGAGGAGTCTGGAAAAAAAAAGTATGATTATTATGATATTTAGCCTTTGGTTCCTAAGCTTAGTTGATAGGACTTTACAGTAGAAGAGAACTCTTATTATTTGCCATGTGTCAGGTGCTTTACATTCTTCACATCTTTTATTCCAATTTAGTTCTTACATCAGCCCTTTCATTCTCCTTTTTAAAACATATATTGCTTTTCCCATATAATATTTTTTTGGCCATGTGGTATGTGAGATCTTAGTTCCCAGACCAAGGATTGACCTGTGCCCCCAGGAGTAAAGGCTTGGAGTGTTAACCACTGGACCTCCAGGGAAGTCCCCTCATGCCCATTTTACAGATCAAAAACCTAGGCTTAGAGTAAGTAAATTATACGGCCAGAGATTATCACCCTACCTCAATCACATTTGAGGAAACTGAGGTTTAAAGATGGCATGTAGCTTACCCCTAGTCTTGCAAATATTCAAGGATGGAAATAGTAGCCAAGCCCAAGTCTGTCTAGATTCTATTCTAAAGTTCACCACGTGGGAGAAAACAGAGTCATGAGGAACGCACCAGCACACAGCCATGTGACCTGCGGCTTCTGTCAGAGGCAGAGCAGAGTCAGACTTTACACACATATCTGAATCCAAAGCTTGTGTTTTCCATGACATTGTGTAGCCACTGCTTACCTTTTGCTTATTTTGGGTCATTCTGGGAGTATGGTCATATGTGCTCTATCATCATTTTGATAAGCAGTGGTTAGAGCCCAGATATGGAATCAGACAGCTCTAGCTTGGAATTCTGGCTCTATCATTTATCAACTATGTGATCTTGGAAAAAATTATTTAACCTCTCTGAGTCTCAGTTTCCTTATGAGACCAATACTATGTTTCTCTCATGGGGTTTTGGAAAGATTAAATAAGATGATACAAGCAAAGGGCCTTGTGCAGTTCCTGGCACATATTATGCATTCTCTCTCTCTCTCTATATATATATATAGATAGATAGATAGATAGATAGATAGATAGATACACATTGAGCTTGTGGTTGGTCTTTACTAGAGCTAGGAAATACATACATATGTTTTTATGATCAAATACGTTATGAATTAATATTGGTACTCCCAATTCAAATTTAGGACTATAAAATTTTTATTTTAGCTTATCTATTTTACATTGATTTCTTGTTTTTGATCTTTTTAAAAAATTTAATTTTTTTATTTTTTATTTTTTTTGAAACCTAGAATTATGAAACCTTTAGTTAGATATTAGTATTGACAACAGATGGTGGGAATATTAGTGCATTGCATTTTTTTTAAATTTTTATTATTATTTTTTACTTTATATTACTTTACAATACTGTATTGGTTTTGCCATATATTGACATGAATCCACCACGGGTGTACATGAGTTCCCAAACATGAACCCCCTCCCACCTCCCTCCCCACAACATCCCTCTGGGTCATCCCCGTGCACCAGCCCCAAGCATGCTGTATCCTGCATCGGACATAGACTGGCGATTTGATTCTTACATGATAGTATACATGTTTCAATGCCATTCTCCCAAATCATCCCACCCTCTCCCTCTCCCTCTGAGTCCAAAAGTCCGCTATATACATCTGTGTCTTTTTGCTGTCTTGCATACAGGGTCATCATTGTCATCTTTCTAAATTCCATATATATGTGTTAGTAAACTGTATTGGTGTTTTTCTTTCTGGCTTACTTCACTCTGTATAATCGGCTCCAGTTTCATCCATCTCATCAGAACTGATTCAAATGTATTCTTTTTGATGGCTGAGTAATACTCCATTGTGTATATGTACCACAGCTTTCTTATCCATTCATCTGCTGATGGACATCTAGGTTGTTTCCATGTCCTGGCTATTATAAACAGTGCTGCGATGAACATTGGGGTACATGTGTCTCTTTCAATTCTGGTTTCCTCGGTGTGTATGCCCAGCAGTGGGATTGCTGGGTCAAATGGCAATTGGAGGGTAATTGCTTTACAATATTGTGTTGGTTTCTGCCATACGGCAACATGACTCAGCCATAAGTACATATATCCCCTCCCTCTTTAACTTCCCTCCCACCTCCCAGCCCATCTCAGCCCTCTAGGTTGTCACAGAGCACCAGGTGTGAGTTCCCTGCATCCTATAGCAAATTCCCACTGGTTATCTATTTTACATATGGCAGTGCATATGTTTCCATGTTACTCTTTCAATTCCTCCCTCCCCCTCCTTCCCCTACTGTATCCACAAGTCTGTTCTCTGTGTCAGTGTCTCCACTGTTGCCCTGCAAATAGGGTATTAGTACTATCTTTCTAGATTTCATATATATGTGTTGTTGTTGTTTAGTCACTAAGTCATGTCCGACTCTGCAGTCCCACGGACTGTAGCCCTCCAGGCTCCTCTGTCCATGGGATTTTCGAGGTGAGAATACTGGAGTGGGTTACCATTTCCTCCTCCAGGGGATCTTCTTGGCCCAGAAATAGAAAGAACCCAGGTCTCCTGTTCCAAAGGCAGATTCTTTACCATCTGAGTCACCAGGAAAGCCCAATATATGAGTTAAAAATGATATTTGTTCTTCTCTCTGACTTACTTCTCTCAGTATAATAAGCTCTAGGTTCATCCACCTCATTAGAATTGACTCAAATGTATTCCTTTTTATGACCAAGTAATATTCCATTGTATATATGTACCAAAACTTCTTTATCCATTCATCTGTTGATGGACATCTAGGTTGCTTCCATGTCCTGGCTATTTTAAATAGTGCTGCACTGAACATTGGAGTACATGTGTCTTTTTCAGTTATGGTTTCCTCAGGGTAAGTGCCCAGTATTGGGATTGTTGGGTCATATGATAGTTTTAATCCTAGTTTTTTTAAGGAATATTCATACTGTTCTCCATAGTGGCTATATCAATTTACATTCCCACCAACAGTGCTAGAGGATTCCCTTTTCTCCATACCTTTATGAATTTACCTCCATAAATTTATTGTTTATAGCTTTGATGATGGCCATTCTGACTGGTGTGAGGTGATACCTCATTGGAGTTTTGATTTGCATTTCTCTAATAATGAGTGATGTTGAGTATCTCTAATAATGAGTGATGAACTGTGGTGTTGGAGAAGACTCTTGAGAGTCCCTTGGACTGCAAGGAGTTCAAACCAGTCAATCCTAAAGGAAATAAGTTCTGAATATTCATTAGAAGGACTGATGCTGAAGCTGAAGCTCTAAAACTTTGGCCACCTGATGCAAAGAACTGACTCATTGGAAAAGACCCTGATGCTGGGAAAAATTGAAGGCAGGAGGAGAAGGGGATGAAAGAGGGTGAGATGGTTGGAAGGCATCACCGACTCAATGGACATGAGTTTGAGTAGGCTCCGGGAGTTGGTGATGGACAGGGAGGCCTCGCGTGCTGCAGTCCATAGGGTAGGAAGGAGTTGGATATGACTGAGTAACTGAACTGAATTGAGCATCTTTTCCATGTATTTATTAGCCCTCTGTATGTCTTCTTTCGAGAAGTGTCTGTTTAGGTCTTCTGCCCACTTTTTGATTGGGTTGTTTGTTTTTCTGGTATTGACCTGCATGGGTTGCTTGTATATTTTGGACATAATCGCTTGTCAGTTGTTTCACTGGCTATTATTGTATCCCTTTCTGAGGGTTGTCTTTCGATATATATTGACTGAAAAAGTAACCTGTTTCTCAAAGTAGAAGTATCATTGGAGCCCAAATATCTTGTTTGCTCTTATAAGACATCATCAGAGTTTTGAGAATTTAGTTATAAGATGTTAGACCTAGAGGGAATCTTGGGATTGGTTAGTCCAAGCCCCTCATTTTGAATATGGTGACACTGAGGTTCACAGAAGGGGAGTGACATGAATATGTATTATCTCCCACTGCTCCCAGTTACACCTCCTTATAAAGCAATGACCTTAGTCAAAGTTATGTTTCTTGGTCTTGCTTTATCTGTTTGAAAAGGATAAACAAAGTAAGGATCCCTCTCCTTCTATTTACCAAGGCTGAGATTTATAAGGAAAAAAAGTGAGATTTTAGGTATTTACAATTAGGAAAGCATATATTTCTTCCAGCATCCCCTCTTTTCCATACTCCATGTACCATCATATTTCCCAGGCCAGGCTTGCAATTCAAGGGGTGTCCTCCAGCCCTGCATGTCTCTTCATCCTCTTCATCATCCTTACTGTCAAAATTTCCTTCTCCTGTGTCCCATTGCCTTTGGGACCTTTTGTCTTTTAAACTTGCCTGATAAAGTGAACTATACATTAACATGTTATTACTTTCCCCACATAGTATTAGTAGGATGAGTCTCTCAAAGAAATGATGGATAGTGGAATTTTATACATGAAGGTGTTATGTTATAGAAGAGAACAATTTGAGTAGGTGGCCTTTCTTCTTATAACATCTGGGTGGCCACTTGGAAAATATCTATGCTTTCAGTTCAGTTCAGTTCAGTCGCTCAGTCATGTCCGACTCTTTGCGACCCCACGAATCACAGCATGCCAGGCCTCCCTGTCTATCACCAACTCCCGGAGTTCACTCAGACTCACGTCCATTGAGTCAGTGATGCCATCCAGCCATCTCATCCTTTGTTGTCCCCTTCTCCTCCTGCCCCCAATCCCTCCCAGCATCAGTCTTTTCCAATGAGTCAACTCTTCACATGAGGTGGCCAAAGTACTGGAGTTTCAGCTTCAGCATCATTCCCTCCAAAGAAATCCCAGGGCTGATCTTCTTCAGAATGGACTGTTTGGATCTCCTTGCAGTCCAAGGGACTCTCAAGAGTCTTCTCCAACACCACAGTTCAAAAGCATCAATTCTTCAGTGCTCACCTTTCTTCACAGTCCAACTTTCACATCCATACATGACCACAGGAAAAACCATAGCCTTGACTAGATGGACCTTTGCTGGCAAAGGAATGCCTCTGCTTTTCAATATGCTATCTAGGTTGGGCATAACTTTCCTTTCAAGGAGTAAGCGTCTTTTAATTTCATGGCTGCAGTCACCATCTGCAGTGATTTTGGAGCCCCCCAAAATAAAGTCTGACACTGTTTCCACTGTTTCCCCATCTATTTCCCATGAAGTGATGGGACCAGATGCCATGATCTTGGTTTTCTGAATGTTGAGCTTTAAGCCAACTTTTTCACTCTCTTCTTTCACTTTCATCAAGAGGCTTTTTAGTTCCTCTTCACTTTCTGCCATAAGGGTGGTGTCATCAGCATATCTGAGGTTATTGATATTTCTCCTGGCAATCTTGATTCCAGCTTGGGCTTCTTCCAGCCCAGCATTTCTCATGATGTACTCTGCATATAAGTTAAATAAGCAGGGTGAAAATATACAGCCTTGACGTACTCCTTTTCCTATTTGGAACCAGTCTGTTGTTCCGTGTCCAATTCTAACTGTTGCTTCCTGACCTGCATACAGGTTTCTCAAGAGGCAGGTCAGGTGGTCTGGTATTCCCATCTCTTTCAGAATTTTCCACAGTTTATTTTGATCCACACAGTCAAAGGCTTTGGGGCCTCCTTAATGGAATATAGGGAATTTCCTTCGGGTGAGAATGAGGTGTGACTTTCCCTTGTTTGACTTTTGTATCAGTGGGTGGGCAAAAGTAGAAGCTGCCTCAGCTTTTGGTGATGGAGCCTGGACTGCTTGGGTTCTAGGCTTGGAGGTTGGTAGTTGAGACCTTTTATAGAGTTTTTAATGGGATGAAGATTGAGATGTGTTTGAATCTGGATAAACCCAACAACAAGAATCCTGTTATTAATCCAATCAGGGCTAGGGCATTTCCTGTCATTCTTTTGAAGGTAGTAGGTTTCCACAGGTCACAAGAGAGCTGATGTTCATCTTCATCATCTTCTTCATGCTTATCAGGAGAGACCTTAGTGTACTGTACTGGCTGAACCTAAAGGCTGGGCCAGCCCTGGTAATTGGCATGGGGACTGATTCTTCCCTATCAGTATGCCCAGTGAGGCACTGATAAAGGGACTCATAGCATTGCTGTTAGTGCTCCATCTCTTCCTGTTACTAGTCTCACTATACAAGAGGAAGGGTTTGTGGGTATTGTCTAGTCCACCACTGCTGGGGCTAACTTGCCAAAGACTGCAGAGTGAACTCATAGCGTAGTGAGGGCTATAGCTCAGGGCTCCTGCTGCTCTACTTTGTGCTCTTTCTTGTGTAGTACAATGTCTCTATTGTGCATGTTAAGATAGAACAGGTCTCCAGATGACCCGTCTTTATTTATGTAGGTATACATGTACACGTCTTCCCAGGAGGCACAGTGCTAAAGAATCTGCCTGCCAATGCAAGAGGCACAAGAGACGCCAGTTTGATCCCTGGCTTGGTAAGATCCCCTGGAGGAGGAAATGGCAACCCACTTGAGTATTCTTGTGTCTGGGCAATCCCATGGACAGAGGATCCTGGCCGGCTACAGTCCATGGGATCGCAAAGAGTCGGACACAACTGAGCAACTGAACACATGCAAACATACATGTGGATGACACACATGACCCACATGACGTGTGTATGTATGTGGGTGTACAGTGCTTAGAACAGTGGCTGGCAAATATCCTCATACATTTTAGCTACACTACGATCACTGATAATAATTTCTATACACAGAGCTCAAATGAAAGCCTTGAGACTCAGTAGCACACTCTTCTTAGTTCATTGGTCAAAGCTTATGAAATTCTCTCAAATCCCTTAAGTCCTCAGAGCAATCTCACAGAGTCAGCATTATTCCTGCTATTATTGTTGCTGTTGTTATCCCAGTACACAGATGAAGTTAATAGGCTTAGAAAAGTTGAATGACTGGACCAAGACACACAGCAAATCAGCGACGAAGCTGAGCTGACTGAGGCCGATCCTCAGGCTCCTACACCAGACCCTCCTTCCCAAGAGCTGCAGAAGAGATAGTGTAGTAGGTACGTGTCCTAAACACAGAGCAGGTTGGCACTTGACCTGCAAGACAAGTTTCAGGGAAGAAAGGAAGCTGTTGTGTGTAAGCAGAAGATGCCTGGAAGAAGATGCAGAGCGTGGGGGCACCTTAGAGTATTTTTGCTTAGCAACCACTTCTGTTAAGACTAGCCATGCTCATGAGAGTACTTCTCATCTCAGCTACCTCTCTTGGTGTGCTTCAGAAATACCATCTAACTGGAATAAATCTGACCAAAAAAATGAATTCAGATCAAACTAAGAGTCCCAGCTCTGCTGTGAGAACATAATATTGCAATGTATACCAGAAAAAGAAGGTGGGCATAAGGAAAGAGAGAACATGAGAGGGTGGGAGAGAGATATGAAAGCACTTCACAGGCAAGATCTAAACACATAAAATATAGAGGTGAAAAGCAAGCAGCTGTGTGAGAACAAAAGAATGTTCTGCCCTTCCTTATTCTGCTTGCTGCCCAGACTCTTCAACTGCAGCTTCTGCTAAATAATAATGTGGCCTCTCTCTTTGCTCCCAGCTCAAAGAGAATGCTAAAACAGCACAACACTCAAAGTTACACTACAGCCACATATAAAAGTTGATGACATGGAAATAACACTGTTCGCCAACACACACACTTTAGCAACCCCTACTGGAGAAGCACAATGATAACAAATATAATGAACAAAGAAGGAAAAGACTGTTGAGCTAAGATGGGGAAAGGAGCCTTTCTTTGGTTCCTGCTGGGCTGTTTTGATGACTGCTAATGTTTGCAGTGCTCAGTTTTGTAGAAGAAAGTTGGAGTGGAAGAAGAGGCTAGTTACTCTGGTGTCTCAATTCTCAAAAGACTACAGCTATCTTAGAAATGAAAGTCACACATCTGATATGATCACAGACATTAATTGCTAGGTTCTTCTGCAGACCATAAAAGTTGAAGAGAAAGTTGAGCTCTGAATTCTACCCATTTTCAGGAAGTCATGAGATGACTGAAAGAAATTCTAGTTTTTAGAAAGGACACAATGATGGATTGGTTGTATGAAATGCAGATTGGCAAACCTGATGTCAGTTTTGTTGAAGTAATATACCCGGAAGGTATAGGTACAGATCTGCTGCTGCTAAGTCACTTCAGTCGTTTCCGACTCTCTGCGACCCCATAGATGGCAGCCCACCAGACTCCCCCGTCCCTGGGATTCTCCAGGCAAGAACACTGGAGTGGGTTGCCATTTCCTTCTCCAATGCATGAGAGTGAAAAGTGAAAGTGAAGTTGCTCAGTCGTGTCCGACTCTTAGCGACCCCATGGACTGCAGCCTACCAGGCTCCTCAGTCCATGGGATTTTCCAGGCAAGAGTACTGGAGTGGGGTGCCATTGCCTTCTCCAGGTACAGATCTGGACAGTGTTAATATGATGATTCCTAGTTACAAAGTACAGGATTCTGTCCTCAACCTTGTCCTGTTAAACACTTTTATTAATAACTTTCTTGAAGTTATTAAAAACATGCTCATCAGGTTTATCAGAGGGATAGTAAATACAATGGAAGCCAGAATTAAGATTCTGCAAATTTTGACAGGTTTGGTAGTTGAGCTGAATCTGCAAAATGAAATCTAACAGATGTAAGCATAAAATACTCTGGGGGAAGGCCAGGAAACTGGTTACCTGAAAACAGAATGTGGCTTAGCAGAGTTCATGTGAAAAAGGTTTAGGGGTTTTACTATACAGTGAGCTCAAATGTAAGTTAGCTAGGAGATGTGTCTATGCATTTTTTAAGATATATGAATATGGTGGGTCATACCTTTGGCTTCCCAGGCTTCAGACCAGATTAACTGAATAAGAATCTCTGAGGGCAGAGCCTAGGACTCAATATGTTTAAAGCTCCCCAGGCTATTCCAGTGGGAAAACTTAAGTTGAGGATCACTGTGATAATAGAATGTGAGAGAATTTATAATCCCATTGTAATGTGTATTAGTCAAACTACACCTAGAATTTTTTATTTAGTCTTAGACAACGCCTTTTACAAGATGGAACCAATTCATAACAGTGTGGCCAAGATGGTAAGGGGACTTGAAGTTATGCCTAGTATGCCATGAGGAACTGAATATAAGCTGTCTCAGGGAAAAAAAAAGTTGCCCTCAAATGAGTGTGCCAGAGGCATTACCATTGCTCTGTTTGGCTCCAGAGATGAGAACTATAACCAAGAAGATGAAGTAACGTGGAGGCAAATTTTAATTCAATAAAATGAATAATATTCCGCCAGGGCTGTCTAATGGGCCACCTCAGAAAGAAATGATTGTCTTGTAATTTGGGGATGCCAAGCTGTTTGGCTGCTTAACCAATGAGTGAGGAGAGTGTAGAGAAGGTTTTTGTTATTCAAGACTCTTGGTATACGACAGAAACCCAATTCAAAAAGCTTGGAAAATAGACTCAATTGCATCATATAACAAGGAAGTGACTTCAGGGGCTCTAATTAGAAAGATCAAGTGATGTCATCAGGCTCTATCTCACCATTTTTGTGGCCCTGTTTGTTTTTGCTTTCCTTTATTCTGCATTCAGGCTCTACAAATGGTATCCTAGCAACACTAGGAGAGAGAAAAGTTTTTTTCTGATACTTCTAAAAAAAGTCCTGGGAGAAACACTGATCTAAATGGACCAATGTGGCCAGAAAGAGGGCAGAGGGTGATGTGTGTGTGTGTGTGTGTGTGTGTGTGTGTGTGTGTGTGTGTGTGTGTTGGAAGGAGGGTGGGGAAATGAGATGCAGGAAACAATAGAGGCCTTAGGCATTGGATAAGGTTGTGTACGTGAAGAACCCTCTCAGCCCTGAGATTTTCATATTGCTTGACAGTATGGCCAGAATGCAGCAATAAGTATAGAACAAACACTAAGGCTTCTACGGCTCATCAAATATAATCTTTTCTCTGGTCAGGCCCATCTGTTCTTCATGTCCTTTCCCATCTTCACACCTTTGCTTGTGCTGCTCAATCTTTCTAAAAAGATCCGCTCACTACACTCTAACTCAGAGACATCGCAAGGCCTGCCTCTTCCTCCGCTGTAGCTGTCCCCACTGCACTGATCTGAACCTCCTGTGAACTGCTCCAGTACTCCTCATTATTACACATTTTCTGATGCCATGTGTTGAATGTTTTTCCATTTTTAATATGTGAGTATTATAAATAGATAACTTTATTGGAACTGTAAGTTTTTTGAGAACAGGGACAATGCCTTCTCCTTTTCTGTTCTTCCCATGCCTAACATATAGTTGAAGACATTATATGGGCTCGTTCACTGGAATGTATTGATTGACGATTGTTTTTATACATACCCATCCCTTATTACTGTGTCTGGAGTCTATGCCATGCAACTAATAATGGATTAGATAGCAATGATGGGAGCATTGTTATCCGAGGGTCTCTGTAGGAAAAAAGTAACACCACATTGTAACCCTTTCCTACTGGTGTAAGCTTTGCCCTGTGCTCATGCTGCCACACTGGTCTCCTGGCTTTTTGATACTAGAAATGGGTAGGTTTCCTTCTTTAGAGCTTTTACTCATTCACTTATTACAGAATAATTTATTAATCACCAAAGAAAGAGTAAAGAGTAAGCTCCACCTCTCACCCAGTGAACCTGGGGTGCCCTAATGCTGCTTTTTAGCCCTTGGAAAACTACTGTTACTTGGCATTTTCAAAGAGGTCCATGCTTCTGAGTATCTGAGGAGACACAGATATGGACAAAGACTCACGTCTATGTTTTGCCAGTTTCAAATATTGACCATGGCAAGAGAAACGTGGTGATTTTTCACGGGAGCACGTTAGTGTTGTTTTGTCACTTAGTTCCCAAAGACACACATCGCTATCGATCCTTCCACATATCAGAGGAAGCTCATAAATTATTGGGGAAATGTCAACAAAAATGAAGAAAATGACAGAAAACTCTTCCAGACTTGGAGAAAGACATTATTTTCAAATTCATGTCCCCCAGTATTAGGAAAAACCCCAGAGGCGACAGAAATTTGTGAGAACAAATAAGCCACTGATCATATTGCTATTTATCACAGTGCTCAATTCTGCTTCAGCTTTCAGACCTTGTTGAATCAGGAGAATTTTTAAAAGTGAGCATTTGTGAGATTAAAGGGGTTTTGGAGTTAGAAAGTAAAGTTCTAAGAATAGTCTTGTGATTCTAGAAGCTACCAGCTGGCCCTCAGCCAAGTGGTTAAGACTTGTCTTCTTTTTTTTGAGAGTCCTACTCCCTACTTTGGGTAACAACCTTCCAAGATGTTCATGTTGTCTGCACAGAGTCCCCCTGACCTCTTTTCCGTTAGAATTCTCTAATGTTCAGACCACCAGTCTTTGCGAGCAAGTGGGAAGCCCATCAATAGCACAGTACTTTTATTTGCCTTGATTTGAGAAATTTAAAGGAATCTGAAGCTAGAGTCTGAAATATTGCATTGAATATGAATAATGCTTCACAGGTGGCCCAGTGATAAAGTGGTCAGAAAGAGTTGGACACGACTGAGTGACAGAACAACAATGGTTTTAAAGAACCTGCCTGCCAATGCAGGAGATGTGAGTTCAATCCCTGGGTTGGGAAGATCCCTTGGAGAAGGGAATGACGAACCACTCCAATATTCTTGCCTGGGAAATCCCATGGACAGAGGAGCCTGGTGAGTCACAAAGAGTCAGGCATGATTGAGCAACTAACACTTTCTTTCAATGGCTAGAATAGAAGACAGAGCTCATATGTAGGAGCAAGCAGGCTGTCCAGTACCATGCCCCTGTGTTACAGAGACTTTTATCCCCTTGGTCACAAAGTTGTGCCATATCACTGCAGGATATATTTCAGGGACAGATCCCTCTCACTGTTTGGAAGAAATCAGAGCAGAACACAACTCCTCTGTTGTCTTCCATGTATCGGGCAGAGCTCTGTATGAACAGTGCCTTGTCCCAAGCTTCATCAGTGACAGCTCTTCTCTACAGGTATATCAATATATTGAAAGAAACATCCAGAGTGGGAAGAAGGGTCTCCCCTAATATTCTTACATTTATTTTTTTAATATTTATGTTATTTGGCTGTGCCAGGTCTTACTTGCAGCATGCAGGATCCTCAATCTTTGTTTTGGCAGGTGTTATCTTTAGTTGTGGCATTGTGGGATTCAGTTCCCGACCAGGGATGAAACCCAGGCCCCCTGCATTGGGAGCACGGAGTTTTAGCCACTGGACCACCAGGGAAGTTCCTCCTCTGTTTATTTTTTCTCTTCACTCACTGCATGTAACCATCAAGCCATCTCCATGAGGGTAGGAAGTCAGCAGTTTATGATGGTCCTCCCACCTTGAGGAGGCTCCTTCCCCAACAGCAATTACTGGGACCACTGATGGGCAGCGTAAATAGATGGCAGTGCACTCAGAAGGTTCTGGAAAGTTTTCAAAGACTATATTAATGAAATTAATATCAAGATCACACCATGCTCAGGATGAAAATTTATTCCCTATTTTATTCCCCTTTTCAAATGGTGTCCAACTGCATTGTTTTAAGTTGCCTAAGGGAAGATATACAGTATGATCAAAGGACCATTAATAATAGTTGTGTGCTACAATAGTAATATGCAACAATAAGATGCCACGCATTTGAATATAATCTACTGTTATCACATTTCTGGAGGATGTTACTGTCCAAATATCAAACTTCCTTGTACTTTTCAGTTAAAGTCCAGAGAAATAAAAGTATACATTTCCTTTTTTTTGTTGGTTATGCAGTGTGGCATGAGGGATCCTAGTTCCCTGACCACAGATTGAACCCATGCCCCCTGCAGTGGAAACTTGGAGTCTTAACCACTGGACCACCAGGGAAGTCCCAGTATACATTTCTTAAAATCCAATTTCTTAAAGTTCAACATAAAATTTTCTCATCCGCATGAGGGAAAACACACAAAAAATTAAAGACCAAAAGCTATTTCCCTAGCTTCTTATCTGCTCAACCTTAACTAGGAAAGTTCTCAAGACCTGTGCAGACTTGGTGTTCTTTAGCAGCTTTAACCTGTGCTATTTCTTACTGGAATAGATATGGTCATTTCAGGGCCCCAGAATTTGTATTGGCTCAATGCCAAGTCTCTGATATTTCACATAGTTCAGTGAACTAATAGAACTGATGAGACAATCATATTGCATGCGTGCCTGCTAAGTCGCTTTAGTCATGTCTGATTCTTTTCAACCCAATGGACTATAGCCCACAAGGCTCCTCTGTCCATGGAATTCTCTAGGCAAGAATACTGGAGTGGGTTGCCATGCTCTCCTCCAGAGGATCGTCCTGCCCCAGGGATCGAACCATGTCTTTTAGGTCTCCTGATTGGCAGGCGGGTTCTTTACCACTAGCGCCACCTGGGAACTGGCCCCATAATTCCCAATTGGTAAACAAGCACACAACAAACTGTCTATGATAGTCACCTCACGACTCGCATTGATCCCTGCTTACTGGAATTTAATCCTTGTGGTATCCTTTCCCCATGTGTGTGTGCCCTTTTCTAACAAATAAAATATATCAGAGTGATGGGTGTTATTCAATAAAGGTTACAAAGGACTGTGACTTTCATCTTTGCAGCAGTCTCTGTCTCTGGCTCTTTTCATTTGCTTGGGTTGAAAACGTCAGCTGTCATGCTGTGAGGAGCTGTAAGAAGTGGCCATGTGGCAAGGAACTTGGTATTAATAGCAAGGACAAGGTCCTCAGGCTTTGAGGAACTGCATTCTGTCAATAGCCAAATGGGAGAACTTGGAAGTGGATGATTAGAATTTGTAAGCAAGATTAGTTCATCTAATCTTGAGGTGATTTTAGCCATGAATAACATTTTGACTGCAGCCTGTGAAGGATCCTGACATGGATGGTCCAGCTAAGCTACACCCTAAAGAAACTGAGATAATAAACGTTCTCATTTTAAGTAACTAAGTTTGAGGATTTGCTGTGGAGTAACAGACAACTGATACATACAAAGGCCAATCCACAGCCCTTTTGAGAAGTTATCCCAGTCCCAATTATATTGTCTGTGTCCAGTACTCAGACTTGCTAAAGACTGTGGTGGAAACTCAATACTATCTGAAGGAAAAATGATAGATAGAAGAAATCTTGGTTTTGTCCTTGCCAGGGAGGCCAGTCTATTCAAATATCTGGAGTCCATGGTCTGTAAAACCTCAATTTGGAGAAATTTCTCACCAAGAAGTTAAATTTGGCTTTGTATATTTAAAGGCCAATCGCATAATTATAAAAATCAGACTTCTTGGCCCAATGTAAACCTCAACAGTCTGCCAAGTTCAAAATATCTTATCTAAAGACTGAAGTCCAAGGCCTGCAACCAAGTGCCCTGGCTCTACCCAGAGAGTCTCATGTTATTTTAGTCTGCTATTTCTAGTTCTTTTCTATTTCTCTATGTTCTAGGTCCAATGCATCAGGTGTTTGGCTTTGCAGAAGTCTGATGAATAACACCTGGAATTCTGAACCCACAGATATTTAAGAGAAAGAGCAAGGCAGAAGGGAAATGAAATTAGCCCCTTTTATTGCCAGGTGAGCTGATATTAGAAAATGTGGCTTAGATCTGTGGATAAGTAAACTTACTAACACGGCATCCCAGATGTATCCAACCAGAGGTAGCACTAGACCATTGCATGGCCCTTCCCCTTCCTGTGGATATTTATGTCCACGTAAAACTTTCTGTTTAGAAGAACTGAGCAGGACGCACACTCTCTGTAGACAGCTTTATTCCCAAGAGCAAGGGTAGGTAAAGGGGCTGGGACAAATGGGATAGGATTTTTCTGACCACTTAGGTGTGTCCCTCTTCCTGGAAGGAAGTGAGGACATAGAGTTATAGAGAGTTATCAAATAAGGCTAAGTAAATCCCTAGTGTGGTGATAATGAGTGGTTATTTTTCAGGATTCTTCAGGGGCTAATGTAAAGTAAGAAGGAATTATGTGATTCTTAGAAATGGGGAAAGCCAAGAAGGCTGGCTCTTGGCAAAATTGTCTAGTTGATTATGTAATTTTATGTCCACAAGTCCTTCTAGCACCTGCTCTACCCACTCTTACCCCTAAATCCCAGAAGCCAGGACCTTCTTCAGACCTGCATTCCATTGGTCATACCCAAATGCTCTGGTTCTACTGAGATAAGGCCCCCTTCCTGATAAACTAATATATGCACACTCCTCTTTGGAGGCAATAACTTTTATTTTTTTAAAAACATTCTTGGCCACACTGTGTGGCATGTGGGATCCTTGTTTCTCAACCAGGGATCGAACCCATGTCCCCTGCAGTGAAAGTGTGGAGTTTTAACCACTGGACCACCAGGGAAGTCCCTGGGGACAATAACTTTTAACAGCACCTCTGTGTTTTACTCCAAAGGAATGAATTTTGATACAATATGACCAGCTGATGAGGAATTATAAACGTAGCTAATGATGCTGGCTCCAGTTTGTACTTAAATTTTCTGAATTAATTGTTCTATTAATTATATTAAAAGTCTGACATAGTACCTTTAACTTATAAAACAGACTCAGCCAGGATCCATGGGAAAATCCATCTTCTTGGGAAAACCTTTTCTTGTTTGGAAGGCTTATACTACTGCACAGCCAAGAGGATTTGGATTTGGGTTCTTTGGAAAATTACCAAGGGTGACAAACCCTCCTGGAAGAGATTATAAATTGAGGAATAGGGTGGCATTTTGCATTGTCAATTTCACTTGGACAAACATATGACACAGCCCTTTTGTCTTATACAAAAATGCTTTACCAATGTCTGAATGAAATGTAAAAACCCATGGCAGCCAGATGCCCTAGCCAGGATCTTCTGCTCCTTTGGAAAAGATCAACTTAACATCTAAAAGATTTTATCACACCTTATGGGCCAACAGAGTGTTCAGAAATAACCATGGCAAATCAAATATTCTCAGGAAGAGATGTTTCTGACTGATTTTGTTCTGTGTTCAGCCTTTTTATGTTTATCAGCTCTGAGAAGCCTAGAAGTATTTTTACACATTTCTGACAACACCTGTGCTCCCTTTCTCATGCATTATTTCTTATCAAATGCATTTGACTACAGCACAACATAGCGTTTACCCTTGGCCCTACTGTGACAGAACAGTATGATCTTTTGCAAAGCTTACTTGGTGTTTAGAAATATTTGCTTTATGTGTATGTTTGTGTTGTAGGGTAGAGGACTAGGATGCAGGAGGTCAGGGAGCAAGGGAGATTCGAATGACAAAGGCTTGTTTGGTTTTGTTCGTTTATTGTTTTTCAAAATAACATTTCAAATAAGTTGGCTTGAAAGTCAATTTCTGGAATACCAAGTAAAATCCATTCTTCGCTTTTTTTTCTTTTTCACTTGGAGCCAAACAAACATACCAGTTGTGTCTGCATTTATACCACATAGAATAAAGGGCTGCCTACAGAATGTGGGTGTACCCAAAGTAAAATTGGCCCCCAAATGTCTTTCTTCGGAGGACAGCACTTTTGTTTTCATTATTCTTTGGGACAAATATTTCGAGTATCTTGTTAAAGTGCATCTATGTTATCTAGTGGAGATAACACATTAAGTTATCATTGGCAGTTTGAGAGGTGATCCAACAGATCAAGCAGATCAAGCCTTGAGGAGAAACGGGATAAATGTTTTGAGAAGTGGCAAGGATATGATCTGGAAACCATATAATTAGTACTATGCTGTGCTTAGTCACTCAGTCATGTCTAACTCTTTGCGACCCTATGGACTGTAGCCTGCCAGGCTCCTCTATCCATGGGGATTACCTCCAGGCAAGACTACTGGAGTAGGTTGCCACACCCTCCTTCAGGGGATCTTCCCAACCCAGGGAATGAACACAGGTCTCCCACATTGCAGGCAGATTCTTTACTGTCTGAGCTACCAGGGAAGCCCAAGAATACTGGAATGGGTAGCCTCCCTTCTCCAGAGGAACTTCCTGACCCCGGAATTGAACTGAGGTCTCCTATATTGCAGGCAGATTCTTTACCAGCTGAGCTACCAGGGATGCCCATAATTAGTACTACTTCCCCCATGACACCATCATCATTTATTGGATGACTAGGATGTGCCTGGTATTTTACAGACATTACTTGGTAGATGCCACTATTATTTCATTTTACTTCGAGGAAACTGAGGCTCAGAAAAACTCAAAGTAATTTGCATAGTGCTTCTCAGATGGAAGGTGTGAACTCAGGGTTTTAACTCAAGTCAAACAGTAGGTAAGAACCACAGGAGCCAATCTGGACAGTAGGTGTGGAACAAACAATACCTTCTGGAACATTTTGCTCAGGTACGGCTCAGCTTCTAGTCACAGGTAGGAGAAACATAGACCTCAACTTGCGTTGGGCACCTACACTAGGAGACCTTATAAATTGTGAGAAAACACAAGTGTGATGATGCAAATTCAGAATTTCACCATAAAGGTCTTAAATGCAAGCTGTAGCAGTTCCCTATTTTGTAATAAATAAATGTATGGATCTATTGCTTGCTAGTTGTGTGATTGAGGGTAAGCCATTTCACCTTATTTTTTAATATTTATTTTTATTTATTTTATTTGGCTGCACTGGGTCTTAGTTGTGGCTCAAGGGATCTTTAGTTGCAGCATGTGAGATGTAGTTCCCTGACCAGGGATTGAACCCTGGTCCCCAGCATTTGGAGTGCAGAGTCTTAGCCACTGGACCACTAGGGAAGTCTCTTCATTTTACCTGCTAACTCTCTTACTTTTTTCATCTATAAAATGGAATGAAAAAGTCCCTGTAGAATTGTCGAAAATATCAACGTGTGTGAGAGTGTTTTGCAAAGTGTTCTGTGTAGATGACACACAGATACACAGATGACAACACTTGGGTCATAATAGGAACCTCATTTCCTGATCAGAGATATGGTTGATTGTGAGTGACACTGAGGAACAAGGAGGAAGAGGAGACTGGTGGCTCCTAGCTTTCCCTGTTCTGTTGGGTTTCTGCAAGCCTCTATAGCCTGTTAACTGCCAATACCCACTCATGTCGCCTGGCTTGAGTTTAGTTTCTGATGGATGCTTTGTTCTCTGGAACATGCAGGCATTATGAGTGCTTAATGCATCTGTAGCAACATTATAATGTTGAATGAAAGTTATTTAATATTACTCTCTGACTCTCAGTTCAGTTCAGTTCAGTCGCTCAGTCATGTCTGACTCTTTGCAACCCCATGAATCGCAGCACGCCAGGCCTCCCTGTCCATCACCAACTCCCGGGGTTCACCCAGACTCACGTCCATTGAGTCAGTGATGCCATCCAGCCATCTCATCTTCTGTCGTCCCCTTCTCCTCCTGTCCCCAATCCTTCCCAGCATCAGAGTCTTTTCCAATGAGTCAACTCTTTGCATGAGGTGGCCAAAGTACTGCAGTTTCAGCTTTAGCATCATTCCTTCCAAAGAAATCCCAGGGCTGATCTCCTTCAGAATGGACTGGTTGGATCTCCTTGCAGTCCAAGGGACTCTCAAGAGTCTTCTCCAACACCACAGTTCAAAAGCATCAATTATTCGGTGCTCAGCCTTCTTCACAGTCCAACTCCCACATCCGTACATGACCACAGGAAAAACCATAGCCTTGACTAGACGGACCTTAGTCGGCAAAGTAATGTCTCTGCTTTTGGAAGACAGAATTTCAGGGTCCTGTATACCAGAGACAGGGAGAAACTATGGCTGATACTTATAAACTGGGGGATCTAAGAGAAATGTTTCTAGATTTTAAGATTATTCTTTGCCCAGTTTTCTATTTTTAAAATATATGCATTTATTTATTTGGCTGTGCCAGGTCTTACTTGGGGCACACGGGATCTTTAGTTCCAGCACGCGGGATCTAGTTCCCTGACCAGGGAATGAACCCAGGCTCCCTGCATTGGGAGCACAGAATCTTAGCCTCTGGACCACCAGGGAAGCCCCCTAAGAGAAATGTTTCTAGGAGTCCAACGACTCTATAGAGCATGTTCATTTAATTTCTGCATTGTGTTGCGAGAACATTCTCGTCTCAGTGCTATCTCTGGGAATGTTTGGGAAGTCATTAAGTTTGTCTTTGGCAACTCTAGCCTTTTAATAGGAGAAGGCAATGGAACCCCACTCCAGTACTCTTGCCTGGAAAATCCCATGGACAGAGGAGCCTGGTAGGCTGCAGTCCATGGGGTCGTTGACAGTCGGAGACGACTGAGTGACTTCACTTTCACTTTTTACTTTCATGCATTGGAGAAGGAAATGGCAACCCACTCCATTGTTCTTGCTTGGAGAATCGCACGGATGGGGGAGCCTGGTGGGCTGCCGTCTATGGGGTTGTACAGAGTCAGACATGACTGAAGCAACTTAGCGGCAGCAGCAGCAGCCTTTTAAAAATAACAAATGCCATTTATTGAGCATGTACCATGTGGAAAAGGTCAGTTTTCATTCTAATCCTAAAGAAAAGCAATGCCAAAGAATGCTCAAACTACTGCACAATTGCACTCATCTCACACGTTAGTAAAGTAATGCTCAAAATTCTCCAAGCCAGGCTTCAGCAATACGTGAACCATGAACTTCCAGATGTTCAAGCTGGTTTTAGAAGAGGCAGAGGAACCAGAGATCAAATTGCCAACATTCACTGGATCATGGAAAAAGCAAGAGAGTTCCAGAAAAAACATCTATTTCTGCTTTATTGACTATGCCAACGCCTTTGACTGTGTGGATCACAATAAACTGTGGAAAATTCTGAAAGAGATGGGAATACAGACCACCTGACCTGCCTCTTGAGAAACCTATATGCAGGTCAGGAAGCAACAATTAGAACTGGACACGGCACAACAGACTGGTTCCACATAGGAAAAGGAGTACATCAAGGCTGTATATTGTCACCCTGCTTATTTAACTTCTATGCAGAGTACATCATGAGAAACGCTGGACTGGAAGAAGCACAAGCTGGAATCAAGACTTCCGGGAGAAATATCAATAACCTCAGATATGCTGATGACACCACCCTTATGGCAGAAAGTGAAGAGGAACTAAAAAGCCTCTTGATGAAAGTGAAAGAAGAGAGTGAAAAAGTTGGTTTAAAGCTCAACATTCAGAAAACAAAGATCATGGCATCTGGTCCCATCACTTCATGGGAAATAGATGGGGAAACAGTGGAAACAGTGTCAGACTTTATTTTTTTGGGCTCCAAAATCACTGAAGATGATGACTGCAGCCATGAAATTAAAAGACGCTTACTCCTTGAAAGGAAAGTTATGACCAACCTAGATAGCATATTGAAAAGCAGAGACATTACTTTGCCAACAAAGGTCCTTCTAGTCACGGCTATGGTTTTTCCAATGGTCATGTATGGATGTGAGAGTTGGACTGTGAAGAAAGCTGAGCACCAAAGAATTGATGCCTTTGAACTGTGGTGTTGGAGAAAACTCTTGAGAGTCCCTTGGACTGCAAGGAGATCCAACCTGTCCATTCTAAAGGAGATCAGCCCTTGATGTTCTTTGGAAGGAATGATGCTAAAGCCGAAACTGCAGTACTTTGGCCACCTCATGCGAAGAGTTGACTCATTGGAAATGACTCTGATGCTGGGAGGGATTGAGGGCAGGAGGAGAAGGGGATGACAGAGGATGAGATGGCTGGATGGCATCACTGACTCAATGGACATGAGTCTGAGCGAATTCCGGGAGATGGTGATGGACAGGGAGGCCTGGCGTGCTGCAATTCATGGGGTCGCAAAGAGTCGAACACGACTGAATGACTGAACTGAACTGAACTGAACCATGCGCCAAAAACTGTGTCATGTGCTTGACAAAGGCTTCATCTAATCACATTTAATCCTTGTCACCTATTTTAAGCTCTCTCCTATGTGTCCCGCACTATGTTGTGGACTTTTTGTACTTTATCTTATTTAATCTCCACAATAAATTTATGAAGTAGGTACTACTATTTCTGTTTTATAGAGGAGGAAACTAAAACCCGGTGGAATTAAATTATTTGCTTAAGAACATATACATAAAAATTAGTAGTATTGAAATTTATTTATTTATTTATTTTTAATTTATTTTTTTTTATTTTTTAAATTTTAAAATCTTTAATTCTTACATGCATTCCCAAACATGAACCCCCCTCCCACCTCCCTCCCCATAACATCTTTCTGGGTCATCCCCATGCACCAGCCCCAAGCATGCTGCATCCTGCGTCAGACATAGACTGGCGGTATTGAAATTTAAAATCAGGCTTTCAAGGAAAGACTTGAGTCCTATTCACACTGGGTTGATTTAGAAAGATGGGGAGGAGAGAGAAATGTCTGGTTCAGGCAAAATATTTTTCATCTGATCATTCATTCAACTCCTTTTTCCAGTCATTCAGGTGAAAACTCTTGGATACACCCTTAATTTTCACAACCATATCCATTCTATTAGCTAATCCTTCAAAATATAGTGCATTGACCCTTGAACAATGTGGGTTTGAACTGCGTAGGTCCACTTATATGCAGATATTTTCCAATAGTAAATACTACAGTACTACATGATCCATGGTTGGGTGAAGTCAGGGATGCAGAACCTTGGATTCAGAGGAACTGTGGATTCTGAGGGTGGGCTATAAGTTATATTCAGATTTTTGTCAGCACAGAGGGTCAGTGCCCTTAACCCTCATGTTGTTCAAGGGTTATGGCTATATTGGCTATATATATATATATATATATATATAATTGGCTATACAACCATTCCTCCCCACCTCCACTGCCACCACCTTAGTCCAGGCCACCATCATCTTTCATTTGAATGATTACAACATCTCCCTTCTTTTGCCTTTGCCCTTTATGACAGATACCACTAGCTGTCCACTAAAACCACTTGACTCTTATATAGCCAAAGGGGTCTTCCCAGGTGGTGCTAGTGGTAAAGAACCTGCCAGCCAATGCAGGAGATGTAAGAGACATCGACTTGATCCCTGGGTCAGGAAGATCTCCTGGAGAAGGAAAAGGCTACCCACTCCAGTACTCTTGCCTATTGGATCCCAAGGACAGAGGAGCCTGGAGGGCTATAGTCCATAGGGTTGCAAAGAGTTGGACATGACTGAAGCAACTTAGCACACACACAGCCAAAGAAATACAGCTGAAAGCACAGCTGTCCTGCTGAACCACATAGTCCAGCATTGCTTGCAGTTAGCTATGGGCATGTGACTAAGTCCTCATCAATGATATGTTAACAGAAGTGACATGTGCCATTTCTGAGGCAGGGGCTTGCTTCCTCCATAAGTTCCTCCTCTTTTTCTATCTGCTAGAACCTGGATATCTGACAATCTTGCTTTAACCTTGCAGACTAGGCAAGGCCCTAACATAGTAGAGCAACAACTTGGAAAGAATCCGGGTCTATGAATTACCATGAGCAATAGACTGGCCCTGTGGACCTGAACTATTCACATTAAGGCTGTTAAGAGAGAAACAAATTCCTTTGTTCTTTAGTCTTTTTGTTACAGCAATCTAGCTTCATGCTAAGTAGTGTACCCCCTAGAGTACGTACTCTACACAGCAACCAGAGTAAACCATGTAGTAACATAAGTCATATCATTGTGCTTCTCGGCTTAAAACCCTCCAGTGGATCCCCATTTCTCAGAGTATAAATGCCAATGTCCTTAGAATGGCCTACAAAGCCCAGTAGGACTTGTCCATCCTCCCACACCTGTATTACCTCTCTGACTCTTATCCAGTCATTTTTCCCACCGGCGCATTCACTGGCTTCTTTTCTGTTTTGAACAGGTGAGGCATTCTCCCACTACAGAGTCTTTGCTCATAATATCCCTTTTGCCTGGAAAGCTTTTCCCCAGATGTGTGCCTGCCCCATTCCCTCACTTCATTAAGATCTTGGCTCATGTATCACCTTTCTAGAGAGACCTTTCTGGACTACCCTCTATGAAACAGCACCCCATCACTATCTGGCCCTGGCTTTAGTTTCCTTCATAGCACTGATTACTGGTTGACATATGTGTTTATTTTATGCCTCCTCCCTTCAGATTGCACACTTCATAAAAGTAGGAAATTTTGTATGCTACTAGATCCCTAGTGCCTAAAACGATGCTAGCCTGCTGGGAGCCAGCGTGGAGAATCCCACCCATGGCAAAGGTCATGAGGAAGAGGCCTGACAGGCAAAGGCGAGATCAGGACTCAAGGGACCCCCTGAACTTGCTCGAGCATCTACCCCCAAACCAGAATCTGTCTTATTATTTTATGTCTTTCCCAGCTCTTCTGACATTAGCAGGGGTCTATCCCTGACCAAAAGAGTTAACATTGGGCTTTAGTTTCTAAATCTCCTGGGCATGAAAGAAGTGTTTCAAACCCTCTGTTAGCATTCTAGCTTACATGGCAGCTTTATCCAGACTCTTGCAACACTGTTGAGCCTATGCAATGCCTGCTGCCAAGTTCTCACATCTCTTATCCATTGTGTTCCTGGGAGTGCATATAGTCAGGATGTAGAAGAAGCAAGTAATAGCCTTAGCATTAGCAACATTAGACTTTGAGTTAATAAGTTCTTTCTTTGCTGTAACCTGCTGAATCTTTGCTCCATAAAAATGTAACTCTGTACTTTAAGGGTGACGCAGGCTAAGAATTTAAGAAGAAACACTAAGGGAAAATCATTGTTCTGGTGTTCTGGCTGACCAACCTTTATCAAAAGGAGGTCATGGAATATCAACAGGCCTCCGGAATAGAAGATGATGTACAGAAAATAAGACTTTCGCAGGAAGGAACCTGATATCGATAAAAGTTATTACTGATGGAATGTTGAGTTGACTCTGCATTTTTCACCTTGCTGTATGTATAACTCAGGGTATAAAAGCCCCAAGAAGAATAAAGTAATGGGCCTCGCTCACCGAAGAAGCTTGGTCACCCCGTGGTGTCTCTTTATCTCTTTATCTATCTTTCTTCATTCGCCGACATCGTCCATCCTGAGGATATCCCTGGACTCTGCTGAGGCTGAACCTCGGCACTAGCCCATGCTAGGGGCTTGATAAGTTGGTGAATGAATGGCTTTGTTCATTAATCTTCCAACATCCACTAAGTCACTGGTTCTCTGACTTCAGTATGCAAAAGCATCACCTGAGGTACCTGTTAAAAGGCTGACTCCTGAGGCTGATATGTAGTCCTAGGATATGTAGTCCTAGGAATATGTTTTTTTGACTCCTGCACCCACCTCCTAGAATTATATATATATAATATATATATACACACACATGGTAAGGTGACACCTCTTAGAGAAACACTGCACTAGGTTGTAAGAATCATGAGGATTTTCTCAATAGTATATCCATAGGGCCTTGAAGCGGAGAAGGCAATGGCACCCCACTCCAGTACTCTTGCCTGGAAAATCCCATGGACGGAGGAGCCTGGTAGGTCCATGGGGTCGCTAAGAGTTGGACATGACTGAGCGACTTCATTTTCACTCTTCACTTTCATGCATTGGAGAAAGAAATGGCAACCCACTCCAGTGTTCTTGCCTTGAGAATCCTAGGGACGGGGGAGCCTGATGGGCTGCCATCTATGGGGTCGCACAGAGTCGGACACGACTGAAGCGACTTAGCAACAGCAGCAGCAACAAGACCTTGAAGAGTGCCTCACACATAAAGTGTTCAACAAATGTTTTTAAATGATCAAAGAACAAATATTTATTGTCGTCTCTAGGTTCCAGGCACTCTGCTAGATGCCGAGATTCATTCATTGGGAGTACCTTATCCTTAAACTTCTGTGCCCAACAGTCCAAGTCGCTGGGACCTGAAAGTCTGCTCAGTGCTGTTACAGTGTGGACTAAGCTGTTCTTTTATTTATTTATTTTAATTGGAGGCTAATTACTTTACAATATTGTAGTGGTTTTTGCCATACATTGACATGAATCAGCCATGTGTGTACATTCTTTAAGGAAGTGCTTCTCAAGTTTCATGTTCACATGAATTACCTGCTGTATTTTGTTAAAAGATTCTGATCTAGCAGGCTTGAGATGGGCCTGGGATTCTGCATAGCTTACAAACTCCCAGGTGATGCTGATACTCTGGCCCATCAACCACTTTGAGTAGCAAGGTCTTAGGCTAAGACGCAGAAGTGGGGAGAGCCATCCAGGTGATTGCTGTTTACCAGGGGCACCTTGCTCCTTGGCTGCACAAAACCATCTTGCCTGGAGCCCAATGGTAGCTGCTTAATTTTCAAGCTCTACCAACAACTTTATATGTTTTAATTAAAAAAGACCCCAAGTCAATTAAGATAGACATCTCTGCAAACTATAAAATTCATGGATGTAAATTGTGTTGTTTTTCCGAGGGAGATGGAATAATGTTCCTGTCTTTGTTTAATTAAAAATTGAGACAAGGGAGGTTTTGGAGGTGACAGGCATATGTCTGAAAGTGCTACAAAGAGCTTGGATGAGATCATTTCTGTCTCGTGAATGTATTAGTCTCCTGAAAGTGAAGTCGCTCAGTGGTGTCTGACTCTTTGTGACCCATGGACTGTAGCCCACCAAGCTCCTCCATCCATGGGATTCTCCAGGCAAGAATACTGGAGTGGGTTGCCATTTCCTTCTCCCGGGGATCTTCCTGACCCAGGGATCGAAACCAGGTCTCCCACATTGCAGGCAGACGCTTTAACCTCTGCACCACCAGGAAAGCCCTTAAATACAAGAATATAGTCTCTCAGAAAACCTCCTATAGAGACACAGAACTTCAGATCCAAGTACTAACATCAAAGATTTCAAGGGAGGAAAGGAAGCCAGGTTGAAAGAAGGGGGAGGAGGTGGGAGAGGGGGGGCTGGATGGCTGAAGCAATAGACATTTATTTCTCACAGTTCTGGGGGTTGGGAAGTTGAAGATCACAGGATCAACAAGGTAGGCTTCAGTTTGGGGATCCTTCTCTTGGCTTGTAGGTGGCAGCCTCTTGCCATGTGCACACATGACCTCTTCATGTATGTGTTTGGGAGAGAGTCCTAGCTCCCTTGTGTGTCTTCTTATAAGGACACCAATCCTATCTGACTGGGCTCTCAGTCTTCTTCTTTTTTTTTTTTTAATATTTATTTATTTGTCTGCACCAGATCTTAGTTGCAACATGGAGGATCTTAATTGTGTCGTGCGAACTCTTTGTTACGGCATGTAGGATCTAGTTCCCTGATCAGGGATAGAACCCAGTCCCCCTGCTGTGAGAGTGTGGAGTCAGCTGCTGGATCACCAGGGAAGTCCCAGGGCCCCCTCTTATGCTTCATTTAACCTTGACTACTTCCTTAAAGTGCCCATCTCCAAATATAGCCACACTGGGGGGCTAGGGGCTTCAACATACTAATATGGGAAGGACACAGCATTCACTTCATAACAGTGAACAAGACCTACAAACAGTACATCTCTTAATTTAGGCCATCTGTGTGGAATAGTTTGGTCGCCTTTTAAGAAGCCTAAAATTTCCATCATCACTTAATTCTTTTGTCTTAATGCATTTAGATTCCAGAAGTTCCTCCTTGATAACTGTAATGCCCCAGAATTAGGAAAACAGTAACTACCTAATCCCTGTGAACTTCTAGGCTTTTAACTCTAGGATTCCTTATTTAGGCTTTAGGGGATCTCTGCTGCTAAGTCACTCCAGTTGTGTCCGACTCTGTGTGACCCCATAGACGGCAGCCCACCAGGCTCCGCCGTCCCTGGGATTCTCTAGGCAAGAACACTGGAGTGGGTTGCCATTTCCTTCTCCAATGCATGAAAGTGAAAAGCAAAAGTGAAGTCACTGAGTCGTGTCCAACTCTCAGCGACCCCATGGACTGCAGCCCACCAGGCTCCTCCATTCATGGGATTTTTCAGGCAAGAGTACTGAAGTGGGGTGCCATTGCCTCCTCCGTTAGGGGATCTCTGAATTCCCCCAAATTTAATGAAATATTTATGAATGTAGATCTGTATTGTCTGTGACATTTTTTTCTAGGGAGAGTCCCTAGCTTACATAGAATTCTGAGATGGATCCTGTGATTCCCTTAAGCTTCAAAATCTTCTTAGATATGAGGCTAATAGAGCTTAGGATAGGGGATTTTGAATGGTAGGGGAGAAGTGCACAACACTTTATTGCATTTTGTTTTGTTTATTTGGGGGCTCCCCTTGTGGTTCAGCTGGTAAAGAATCCGCCTGCAATGTGGGAAACCTGGGTTTGATCCCTGAGTTGGGAAGATCCCCTGGAGAAGGGAAAGGCTACCCACTCCAGTATTCTTGGCCTGGAGAATTCCATGGACTATCAGTCCATGGGGTCTCAAAGAGTCAGACACGACTGAGTGAATTTCACTTCACTTTATCTTTATGTGTCTCTTTCCCTCCATTATCTTGTGTCTTCCTTGAGGGAAAGTCATACTCATCTGTGTATCCCTCATGCCCAGCATGATATCTAGCACAGAAAAAATATTCAGCATATGGTTTTGAAAGCAGGCTGCTTGGATAAGGTGGGAGCTCAAGGAGGTGCAGGTATCTAGATCCTCACCTAGGTGGGCATGAGCAGAGAAGAGAGAGGGACAAGAGTATCCAGAGAAAACTTTGGTTAATTAATGCCTATTACAGGGCTCAGGGCTTCCCTGGTGACTCAGGTGGTAATGAATCTGCCTGCCATGTGGGAGATCTGGGTTTGATCCCTGGGTCAGGAAGATGCCCTGGAGGAGGAAATGGCAGCCCACTCCAGTATTCTTCCTGGAGAATTCCGTGGACAGGGGATCCTGGCAGGCTACAGACCATGGGATCCCAAAGAGTCAAACACAAGTGACTAACACTTTCACTTTCACTTCACTTTACAGGGCTCAACTTTATATACACATGTACTTTTGGGAGGTCATTTTCAATAGAATGTAAAATCCAAGTCTAACATCTCAGCTTTTCTTGTTTCCTAGTTAAGATGTGCTGTTCAATCAATAAAAATGAATAATTTAAATTCAATATCCCTCTGTCACTATCAATAATACTTTTGTGAGTGATATAGTACTATGGTAATTCAATTTGTTAGTCGCTGCCACACTTTCACATGACAGTCTGCTGAAGTTGTAAACTTAATTTACTCTAGGTATTTGACACAAATAACATTGATGGGTTTTGTCTTTAAAACTATTGATTTTCCCCCCACCCCCAAATATCTCCTCTGTGTTTGTTTTTATTGAGTAAAGAGGCACCTGTCTGGTTAAGGAAATCTTTTTTAAGCTAAGGAAGCCTCGCACTTGGTTTTACACATACCTTTGTTAAACAATTTAGGCTCACAACCTCAGAATTGGGAAAGACCTCAGATGTATTGTTCTGTTTGCCCACTTCCAGGAACAGTTTCTTACCCTCTAGAGCACAGACTCCACTGCTGGATGGCTCTCATAGAAAGTTCTCCACAGAAGGGACAAAACCTCCTATTTTGCAATTCAAACCCATTATTATTAGCTTTCCTGAGTTACACATTGTAAATCTATCCATCAATAGGTTTACTATCAATAGATTTACAATCTATCCTGCTTGCCAATTCTTTCATATATTTGAAGGCTGTTTGCATGTACACCTAAGATTTTCCTTGTCCAGGATAAACTTTCCTAGTACTTTCAATTCCTTTCCACTTGACAAGGTTTCTAGATCACCTCACTCATGTCATATTAAAAAGCTGCAAAATTTACTAGTAATCTGATAAATGGTTAACAACTAAAATATATAAGGAATTCATACAGCTCAATAGCAAACAACAGACATTTCCATGTTGATATTTATTATCAGAATATTAATTTATAATAGTGACATTCAGTGATATGGAATTCTACTGTATATGGTCAGATAATGTCTTTATATTGTGCTGTACATGTGCGTGCGTGCATTCTAAGTCACTTCAGTCTGACTCTGTGTGACCCCATGGACTATAGCTTGCCAGGCTCCTCTGCCTATTGGATTCTTCAGGAAAGAATACTAGAAGGAGTTGCCATGCCCTTCTCCAGGGTATCTTCATGACCCAGGGAACAAACCCAAGTTTCTTATGTCTCCTGCATTGGCCAGTGGGTTCTTAACCACTAGCACCACCTGGGAAGCCCCCATGTTTTGTGGTTTCCTCGAGAATGCTTGTCTCTTTTCTTTTTGATAATAGCCATTCTAGCAGGTGTGAACTTTTTGAGTTGCATTTCCCTGATTAATGATGGTGAGCATATTCTCATATGCTCAAGAGGCTTCCTCTTGATAGGACGTAAAGAAAGCGTACCCTTCTGTTGCCTTGTGAGCATCTATCTTTGCTTAAATTGAGTCCATATAAGTTGGACTATGCTAAAGAAGGAAAGTAAGCAAAATTTAGACATAATTTGATTTCACTTTCGTTTTTGAACATGCTATGTCATAAATAGGAAGAGTACACGAAGAAGGCAGATACAACCATTGGTAATTCATTTAATGTATTTAAAAACTCATATAAACATGTGTATACTTATGGTGGATTCATGTTGATGTATGGCAAAACCAATACAATATTGTAAAGTAATTAACCTCCAATTAAAATAAATAAATTTAAAAAAACTCATATAAGAAAATATTTTTGAAGACAATATATTTATGAAGAATATATTCTTTTAAACATTTTAAGTATATTTAACACATTAAAAATACATCTTTGAATATACTTTTGAGTACATTCTTGAATAAACTTAATGTTTTCTTCAATAGTTCTGTGAATATAGTGACTAGATTAAAAATATCTTCTTAAACACATATTTGGATGCATTCTTGACTAAGCTCTTGAATATGAAGAATTCTTATGAACATAATCATGTTAAGATAATCTTGAAAAAGATTCACAAAACTTCCTTTTATACAACAGTATATTCCTATGAATGTATTCTCCTTGCACCCCCAGTCTAATTCTCTTTCTGCCTCTCTTTCTCCAGCTGTAGCAGAAGAAAGCTAAGGCAGAAATAAATTGAATATCCCTCAAGATGCTATTATGAAGACCAAAAAACCCTAAAACTAAAAAGATGAAAAAACAAGGAACTTTAGTCAGTTGACCAGTCAACGAGTTGACTATGAAGCTGACTGGCAGATTTTGGTGATTTGATTTGGGCTTATGGGGGTGGACTGTATTTATGGCTGGGAGACATAGCATGTCCTCTGGTGCTGGCACTGGGGAGTTTATTGCCTTCCCCCTGGTCCTCTCTATCCTCCAGGTAAATTTTCCACTACTGTCAATCAATAAACAGTCCCACTCAGTCATAATTATTGAAACTATGTCTAAAATAAAAATGATATTGAGACCTCTCTGGCAGTTCAGTACACAGAGTTAAGACTCTGTACTTCCACTGCAGGGAGCTTGGGTTCCATCCCTGGTTTGGGAACCAAAATCCTGCATGCTGCATAGTGGACCAAAAAATAAATTTACCTTCTGAGTAAATTAAACCACATTAGAACATTGATTCCATGATGATATAAACTTTTGCTTCTTTGAAACTTGTTTTTTATTTGTTATTTTAGCTTTGTTTTTGCTTATTTTCCTTTATTTCCATGTAATTGCAGATAAATAAGGTTTCTGGAAAAGTGATCTCAAGTTGAAAGAAATATGAGAGATGTACTTCTGTGGTCCTCACAGATACAATAATTTGCTGGGAAGTTTATTTTCAAGTCTACAGAAATTCCCCAAATTTGTTATACTACTGCTAGAATCATTTACATTGTTTGATCTCTAGCTATAATTTTATCTTCAAAAGAGATCAAGTTTACTTTTTTTCCAAATTTACTTTTGAAATTGAGTTTATTATCACATAATTCTGAAGTTTTGATATGGACTAGGCAAAAGGAAATTGATTTTAGATGCTATATGTTTCTGTCTTGTGCTTTAGGAAGCATTCTGGAGTAGGGAAAGGCATTAAAAGTCCAAACATGTCAAAACACCTAGGCAATCTGGTTCCCCAGCTGGGGAAAAGTGTTCTTATCAGATCCCAATAAGGGTGATAAATATTAGGGGTAGGTATACTAAGCATGTGGTCCCCAAATGTTAGAGTGCTCCAGAATTAACTGAAGAGCTTGTTAAAACACAAATGATTGGGTCCTAGCCCTAGAGTTTTAGATTCAGTATGTCTGGTTGTTGTTCAGTCAATAAGTCATATCCGACTCTTTGTGACCCCATGAACTGCAACATGCCAGGCTTCCCTGTCCTTTACTATCTCTGAGTTTGCTCAAACTCATGTCCATGGAGTTGGTTATGTCATCCAACCAACTCATCCTTTATCATCCCCTTCTGCTCTTGCCCTCAATCTTTCCCAGCATCAGAGTCTTTTCTAATTAGTCAGCTCTTTGCATCCGGTGGCCAAAGTATTGGAGCTTTAGCTTCAGCATCAGTCCTTCCGATGAATATTCAGGGTTGATTTCCTTTAGGATTGACTGGCTTGATCTCCTTGCTGTCCAAGGGACTCTCAAGATTCTTCTCCAGCACCACAGTTCAAAAGCATCAATTCTTCAGAGCTCAGCCCTCTTTATGGTCCAACTCTCACATCCATACATGACTACTGGGAAAACCATAGCATTGTCTATACAGACCTATGTCAGCAAAATGATGTCTCTCCTTTTTAATATGCTTCTAGATTTGTCATAGCTTTTCTCCCAAGGAGCAAGCATCTTTTAATTTCGTGACTGCAGTCACAATCCGCAGTGATTTTGGAACCCAAGAAAAGACAATCTGTCACTGTTTCTATTGTTTCCCCATCTATTTGCCATGAAGTGATGGGACCGGATGCCATGATCTTAGTTTTCTGAATGTTGAGTTTTAAGCCAACTCTTTCATTCTCCTCTTTCACCTTCATCAAGAGACTCTTTAGTTCCTCTTCACAGTCTACCATTAGAGTGGTATCATCTGCATATCTGAGGTTGTTGATATTTCTTCTTGCAATCTTGTTTCTGGTCTGTGAGTCATCCAGCCTGACTTTTCACATGGTGTACTCTGAATATAACTTAAGTAAGCAGGGTGACAATTTACAGCTTTGATATACTTCTTTCCTAATTTTGAAGCAGTCTGTTGTTCCATGTCCAGCTCTAACTCTTGCTTCTTGACCCCCATACAGGTTTCTTAGGAGATATAAAGTGGTCTGATATTCCCATTTCTTTAAGAATTTTCCATATTTTGTTGTGATCCACACAGTGAAAGGATTTAGTGCAGTCAATGAAGCAGAATTAGATGTTGTTTTTTGAATTCCCTTACTTTCTCTATGATCCAACAGATGTTGGCAATTTGATCTCTGATTCCTCTGCCTTTTCTTTCTTTTTTTTTCTTTTGAGTGAATTCTTTTTTTTTTTTGTTTGTTTTTTATTTTTTAAATTTTAAAATCTTTAATTCTTACATGCGTTCCCAAACATGAACCCCCCTCCCACCTCCCTCCCCATAACATCTCTCTGGGTCATCCCCATGCACCAGCCCCGCGCATGCTGTATCCTGCGTCAGACATAGACTGGCGATTCAATACTTACATGATAGTATACATGTTTCAATGCCATTCTCCCAAATCATCCCACCCTCTCCCTCTCCCTCTGAGTCCAAAAGTCCGTTATACACATCTGTGTCTTTTTTCCTATCTTGCATACAGGGTCGTCATTGCCATCTTTCTAAATTCTATATTTATGTGTTAGTATACTGTATTGGTGTTTTTCTTTCTGGCTTACTTCACTCTGTATAATCAGCTCCAGTTTCATCCATCTCATCAGAACTGATTGAAATGAATTCTTTTTAATGGCTGAGTAATACTCCATTGTGTATATGTACCACAGCTTTCTTATCCATTCATCTGCTGATGGACATCTAGGTTGTTTCCATGTCCTGGCTATTATAAACAGTGCTGCGATGAACATTGGGGTACATGTGTCTCTTTCAGTTCTGGTTTCCTTGGTGTGTATGCCCAGCGTGGGATTGCTGGGTCATACTATTTGCAATTTTTTAAGGAATCTCCACACTGTTCTCCATAGTGGCTGTACTAGTTTGCATTCCCACCAACAGTGTAGGAAGGTTCCTTTTCTCCACACCCTCTCCAGCATTTATTGCTTGCAGATTTTTGGATCGCAGCCATTCTGACTGGTGTGAAGTGGTACCTCATTGTGGTTTTGATTTGCATTTCTCTAATAATGAGTGATGTTGAGCATCTTTTCATGTGTTTGTTAGCCATCCGTATGTCTTCTTTGGAGAAATGTCTATTTAGTTCTTTGGCCCATTTTTTGATTGGGTCGTTTATTTTTCTGGAATTGAGCTGCATAAGTTGCTTGTATATTTTTGAGATTAGTTGTTTGTCAGTTGCTTCATTTGCTATTATTTTCTCCCATTCAGAAGGCTGTCTTTTCACCTTGCTTATATTTTCCTTTGTTGTGCAGAAGCTTTTAATTTTATTTAGATCCCATTTGTTTATTTTTGCTTTTATTTCCAGAATTCTGGGAGGTGGATCATAGAGGATCCTGCTGTGATTTATGTCTGAGAGTGTTTTGCCTATGTTCTCCTCTAGGAGTTTTATAGTTTCTGGTCTTACATTTAGATCTTTAATCCATTTTGAGTTTATTTTTGTGTAGGGTGTTAGAAAGTGATCTAGTTTCATTCTTTTACAAGTGGTTGACCATTTTTTCCCAGCACCACTTGTTAAAGAGATTGTCTTTACTCCATTGTATATTCTTGCCTCCTTTGTCAAAGATAAGGTGTCCATATGTGTGTGGATTTATCTCTGGGCTTTCTATTTTGTTCCATTGATCTATATGTCTGTCTTTGTGCCAGTACCATACTGTTTTGATGACTGTGGCTTTGTAGTAGAGCCTGAAGTCAGGCAAGTTGATTCCTCCAGTTCCATTCTTATTTCTCAAGATTGCTTTGGCAATTCGAGGTTTTCTGTATTTCCATACAAATCTTGAAATTATTTGTTCTACTTCTGTGAAAAATATGGCTGGTAGCTTGATAGGGACTGCATTGAATTTGTAAATTGCTTTGGGTAGTATACTCATTTTCACTATATTGATTCTTCCGATCCATGAACATGGTATATTTCTCCATCTATTAGTGTCCTCTTTGATTTCTTTCATCAGTGTTTTATAGTTTTCTATATATAGGTCTTTAGTTGGTAGATATATTCCTAAGTATTTTATTCTTTTCGTTGCAATGGTGAATGGAATTGTTTCCTTAATTTCTTTTTCTACTTTCTCATTATTCGTGTATAGGAGTGCAAGGGATTTCTGTGTGTTGATTTTATATCCTGCAACTTTACTATATTCATTGATTAGCTCTAGTAATTTTCTGGTGGAGTCTTTAGGGTTTTCCATGTAGAGGATCATGTCATCTGCAAACAGTGAGAGTTTTACTTCTTCTTTCCAATTTGGATTCCTTTTATTTCTTTTTCTGCTCTGATTGCTGTGGCCAAAACTTCCAGAACTATGTTGAATAGTAGCGGTGAAAGTGGACATCTTTGTCTTGTTCCTGACTTTAGGGGAAATGCTTTCAATTTTCACCGTTGAGGATAATGTTTGCTGTGGGTTTGTCATATATAGCTTTTATTATGTTGAGATATGTTCCTTCTATTCCTGCTTTCTGGAGAGTTTTTATCATAAATGGATGTTGAATTTTGTCAAAGGCCTTCTCTGCATCTATTGAGATAATCATATGGTTTTTATTTTTCAATTTGTTAATGTGGTGAATTACATTGATTGATTTGCAGATATTGAAGAATCCTTGCATCCCTGGGATAAAGCCCACTTGGTCATGGTGTATGATCTTTTTATTGTGTTGTTGGATTCTGATTGCTAGAATTTTGTTGAGGATTTTTGCATCTACGTTCATCAGTGATATTGGCCTGTAGTTTTCTTTTTTTGTGACATTTTTGTCAGGTTTTGGTATTAGGGTGATGGTGGCCTCATAGAATGAGTTTGGAAGTTTACCTTCCTCTACAATTTTCTGGAAGAGTTTGAGGAGGATAGGTGTTAGCTCTTCTCGAAATTTTTGGTAGAATTCAGCTGTGAAGCCATCTGGACCTGGGCTTTTGTTTGCTGGAAGATTTCTGATTACAGTTTCAATTTCCGTGCTTGTGATGGGTCTGTTAAGATTTTCTATTTCTTCCTGGTTCAGTTTTGGAAAATTGTACTTTTCTAAGAATTTGTCCATTTCTTCCACGTTGTCCATTTTATTGGCATACAACTGCTGATAGTAGTCTCTTATGATCCTTTGTATTTCTGTGTTGTCTGTTGTGATCTCTCCATTTTCATTTCTAATTTTATTGATTTGATTTTTCTCTCTTTGCTTCTTGATGAGTCTGGCTAATGGTTTGTCAATTTTATTTATCCTTTCAAAGAACCAGCTTTTGGCTTTGTTGATTTTTGCTATGGTCTCTTTTGTTTCTTTTGCATTTATTTCTGCCCTAATTTTTAAGATTTCTTTCCTTCTACTAACTCTGGGGTTCTCTAATTCTTCCTTTTCTAGTTGCTTTAGTTGTAGAGTTAGGTCATTTATTTGACTTTTTTCTTGTTTCTTGAGGTATGCCTGTATTGCTATGAACTTTCCTCTTAGCACTGCTTTTATAGTGTCCCACAGGTTTTGGGTTGTTGTGTTTTCATTTTCATTCGTTTCTATGCATATTTTGATTTCTTTTTTGATTTCTTCTCTGATTTGTTGGTTATTCAGAAGTGTGTTGTTCAACCTCCATATGTTGGAATTTTTAATAGTTTTTCTCCTGTAATTGAGATCTAATTTTAATGCATTATGGTCAGAAAAGATGCTTGGAATGATTTCGATTTTTTTGAATTTATCAAGTTTAGATTTATGGCCCAGGATGTGATCTATCCTGGAGAAGGTTCCATGAGCACTTGAAAACAAAGTGAAATTCATTGTTTTGGGGTGAAATGTCCTATAGATATCAATTAGGTCTAACTGATCTAATGTATCATTTAAAGTTTGCATTTCTTTGTTAATTTTCTGTTTAGTTGATCTGTCCATAGGTGTGAGGGGGTATTAAAGTCTCCCACTATTATTGTGTTATTGTTGATTTCCCCTTTCATACTTGTTAGCATTTGTCTTACATATTGCGGTGCTCCTATATTGGGTGCATATATATTTATAATTGTTATATCTTCTTCTTGGATTGTTCCTTTGATCATTATGTAGTGGCCTTCTTTGTCTCTTTTCACAGTCTTTGTTTTAAAGTCTATTTTATCGGATATGAGTATTGCCACTCCTGCTTTCTTTTGGTCTCTATTTGCGTGGTATATCTTTTTCTAGCCCTTCACTTTCAGTCTGTATGTGTCCCTTGTTTTGAGGTGGGTCTCTTGTAAGCAGCATATAGAGGGGTCTTGTTTTTGTATCCATTCGGCCAGTCTTTGTCTTTTGGTTGGGGCGTTCAACCCATTTACATTTAAGGTAATTATTGATAAGTATGATCCCGTTACCATTTACTTTATTGTTTTGGGTTCGGGTTTATACACCCTTTCGTGTTTCCTGTCTAGAGAATATCCTTTAGAATTTGTTGGAGAGCTGGTTTGGTGGTGCTGAATTCTCTCAGCTTTTGCTTGTCTGTAAAGCTTTTGATTTCTCCTTCGTATTTGAATGAGATCCTTGCTGGGTACAGTAATCTGGGCTGTAGGTTATTGTCTTTCATCACTTTAAGTATGTCTTGCCATTCCCTCCTGGCCTGAAGAGTTTCTATTGAAAGATCTGCAGTTATCCTTATGGGATTCCCCTTGTGTGTTATTTCTTGTTTTTCCCTTGCTGCTTTTAATATTTGTTCTTTGTGTTTGATCTTTGTTAATTTGATTAATATGTGTCTTGGGGTGTTTCGCCTTGGGTTTATCCTGTTTGGAACTCTCTGTGTTTCTTGGACTTGGGTGATTATTTCCTTCCCCATTTTAGGGAAGTTTTCAACTATTATCTCCTCAAGGATTTTCTCATGATCTTTCTTTTGTCTTCTTCTTCTGGGACTCCTATAATTCGAATGTTGGAGCGTTTCATATTGTCCTGGAGGTCTCTGAGATTGTCCTTGTTTCTTTTAATTCGTTTTTCTTGTTTCCTCTCTGATTCATTTATTTCTACCATTCTATCTTCTATTTCACTAATCCTATCTTCTGCCTCCGTTATTCTACTATTTGTTGCCTCCAGAGGGTTTCTGATCTCATTTATTGCATTATTAATTATATTTTGACTCTTTTTTATTTCTTCTAGGTCCTTGTTAAATCTTTCTTGCATCTTCTCAATCCTTGTCTCTAGGCTATTTATCTGTGTTTCCATTTTGATTTCAAGATTTTGGATCATTTTCACTATCAATATTCGGAATTCGTTCTCCAGTAGATTCCCTACTTCTTCCTCTTTTGTTTGGTTTGGTGGGCATCTCTCCTGTTCCTTTACCTGCTGAGTATTCCTCTGTCTCTTCATCTTGGTTATATTGCTGCGTTTGGGGTGGCCTTTTTATATTCTGGTAATTTGTGGAGTTCTCTTTATTATGGAGCTTCCTCACTGTGGGTGGGGTTCTATCAGTGGCTTGTCAAGGTTTCCTGGTTAGGGAGGCTTGTGTTGGAGTTCTGGTGGGTGGAGCTGGGTTTCTTCTCTCTGGAGTGCAGTGGAGTGACCAGTAATGGTTTATGAGACATCAAAGGTTTTGGAATAATTTTGAGCTGCCTGTATATTGAAGCTCAGGGGAGTGTTCCTGTGTTGCTGGAGAATTTGCGTGGTATGTCTTGTTTTGGAACTTGTTGGCCCTTGGGTGGAGCTTGGTTTCAGTGTAGGTATGAAGGCATTTGATGAGCTCCTATTGCTTAATGTTCCCTGAATTCAAGAGTTCTCTAATGTTTTCAGGCTTTGGATTTAAGCCTCCTGTTTCTGGTTTTCAGTTTTATTTTTACAGTAGCCTCTAGACTTCTCCATCTATACAGCACCGATGATAAAACATCTAGGTTAAAGATGCCAAGTTTCTCCACATTGAGGGACACTCAGAGAGGTTCACTAAGTTACAAGGAGAAGAGAAGATGGAGGGGGTAGTTAGAGGTAACTGGAATGAGATGTGGTGAGATCAAAAGAGGAGAGAGCAAGCTAGCCAGTAGTCACTTCCTTATGTGCGCTCCATAGTCTGGACCACTCAGAGGTATTTATGGAGTTATACAGGGAGGAGGAGAGGGAGGAAGTAGACAGAGGTGACCAGGAGGATAAGAGAGAGGAATGAGAAGGAGAGAGACAAATCCTGCCAGTAACCAGTTCCTTAGGTGTTCTCCACCGTCTGGAACACACAGAGATTCACAGAGTTGGATAGAGAAGAGATGGGGGAGAAAAGAGACAGAAGCCACCTGGTGGAGAAAAAGGAGAGGCCAGAGGAGGAGAGAGTGGTCAAGCCAGTAATCTCGCTCTCAGGTAAACTTGGGTAGTGAAGTTTGGGTTTTTAAATGTACAAAATTGACAACAAAAACCTAAGAGCAAAGATTAAAAATCTAGAGTAGAGGTTGGATTTTCAAAGATACAATATTAAAGAAAAGCAGAAGGAAAAAGGAAGAAAGAAAAAAAAAGAATTATTAAGAGAAAACAAAACAAAACAACAACAACAACAACAAACAAACAAAAAACCACCAACAACCATCCAAAGACTATATATGGTGTTTGCCTTAAAAAAAAGTCTTTTTTAAAAAATAGTAATAGTACGTTATAGAAATAAAAATTAGAGGAGAAATAGAAGACTTAACAATTAAAAAAAAGTTAGAAAAAAAGAAAAAAAAAACAAAAAACAAAAAAACAAAAACAAACAAACAAACAAAGGAATGATTTTAAAAATAGTAAAAATATATTTGGCCCTTCTCTGATGTTGTAGGCAGTGTGGGGTCACTTCCAAGGCGGTTCCCTCTGTTTAACTTCTTCTTTATGCTGGTTTTTAGGCTCACTAGTTCAGTCGCGCTGTGGGGAGGGGGGATGCTGCAAACAAATAGCACTGTCGTGTGCTCACAGTATCTCAGCCCCGCTTGACCTGTCCTTTCTCGCGGTGCACAAACCGCTCCGGCTCTACGATGCTCAGCCAGGAACCGTCTGGGGCCGGCCCTAGGCTGCGTGCACTTCCCCGGTCCAAGCCGCTCAGGTTCGGCGCTCAGGCAGCCCTCAGAGGCACAGATTCGGCTGGAACTGCACTTTGTGCCCTTCCCAGGTCCGAGTAGCGCAGGAGTTTGGCGAGCGCGATCGCCGCGGCTTGTCACCTTTTCTGCTGCTGCTGCTCAGCTTTCTGGGTGGACCGCTGGCGCCCCCCTGTGAGGCAGATTGTGACTGTCCAGCACCCCCAGAAATCTTATCAAAGAAGCCTGCTTGCAGTTAGGTACGTAAAGTTTTTCCGGGTCTGCAATTGCCCCTTTCCAGTGTTTACAGCTCTGGCTGCCTGTCCCCTGCGGGGGATGGTCTGCAGCCGGCTTTTTCCGTTCCGTCCTTTGTTCTGTGCTCGGTCCTGGCGGTGTCTTATGTTCGAGCTTTTCGCGTGGTAGCTATCCCACAGTCTGGTTTGCTAGCCCAAGTTAGATTGTTCTGGTTGCGCGTGGGGCGTTCCTGCCCGATTCTTACAAAGCTCTGCAGCCTGCGCCTCCCGCGCGTCCCTGCCCTGCCCCCACTTCCCAATGGCGGATGCAGGCGTCTGTGCTGCTTTTCCGCTGGGGGAGTTACTGTTGGGCTTGTAATCTCTTGGTTTTAATTATTTATTTATTTATTTTTCCTTCCTGCTATGTTGCCCTCTGTGTTTCCAAGGCTCGCCACAGACTCGGCAGGGAGAGTGTTTCCTGGTGTTTGGAAACCTCTCTTCTTAAAATTCCCTTCCCGGGACGGGCTTCCCTTCCCGGGACGGAGCTCCCTCCCCGCCTCCTTTGTCTCCTTTTTCGTCTTTTATATTTTTTCCTACCTGTTTTTGAAGACAATGGTCTGCTTTTCTGGTTGCCTGATGTCCTCTGCCAGCCTACAGAAGTTGTTTTGTGGAGTTTGCTCGGCGTTGAAATGTTCTTTTGAGGAATTTGTGAGGGAGAAAGTGGTCTTCCCATCCTATTCCTCCGCCATCTTTACAGTTCCTCCTCCTCTGCCTTTTCTAAAACCAGCTTGTCCATCTGGAAGTTCTCATTTCATGTACTGTTGAAGCATAGCTTGAAGGATTTTGAGCATTACCTTGCTAGCATGTGAAATGAGCACAATTGTACTGCGGTTTGAATATTGTTTGACATTGCCCTTCTTTAAGATTGGAATGAAAACAGATCTTTCCCAGTCCTATGGCCACTGCTGAGTTTTCCAAATTTGCTGGCATATTAAGTGCAGCACTTTTAACAGTATCTTTTAGGATTTGAAATAGCTCAGCTGGAATTCCATCACCTCCACTAGCTTTGTTCATAGTAATGCTTCCTATGGCCCACTTTACCTCATACTTTAGGTAATCTGACAATACCATTGGGTCATTATCTGGGTCATTATGACCTTTTTTGTATAGTTCTTCTGTGTATTCTTGCCACCTTGTCTTAATCTCTTCTGCTTCTGTTAGGTCCTATATAGTCATTAATTAATTATATTTTCCTTTGTAAATATCTCTTTCTTCTCTTCATTGCAAAAATTTGGCTTCATTAGTTTAGTTAATGTTTCATGTTTCTCTCTCTCCCTCCTGTCATATCTTTAATTATAATGTATCTTGAATCCTTTAACAAATGTAGAAAATAAATCAGTAGGGGAATAAATAACCCTTTAGTGCCGGTAATGGTAGGAGGAACAATAGATATAAACATTTAAGTAAATGGCCTTCTACACCCTGTATGCAGGTACCAGTTCCAGAACTCCTCTTCTACTTTCCTTTGGGATAAAATAAATATCATTTTGGCATTGCATGTCTGCTAAAGTGGGTATGATGTATCTGCTTGTACAATGAATGGTATTCATTACATATTACCATAATATGCAATATGTAATATTGCTAAGGCAGAAAACGGGGCATGAAATAGTTCTCCTGATTGTGCATATTTAAAAATACTTAGATTATACCTATGCCTAATTATTCTAGATATATGCTATTTTCTTCTACTATTGGACCTTAGGTTTAAGAAACAGGGTTGAGGAACAAATCTTCAAAAAATATAATATCCTGTTTTCCATTGAAGAGCTCTACATAATCAGAGACAATGAGAAAAACTGCATTCCTCAGAAAGAGGGCTTTTCATAATACCCTGTAAAGCATCAGATGCTCTTTAAAATTGACTTATTGATGTTGAGGGGGCAAACATAATGAATACAGCCCAGACATGATCAAGAAATGTGGCCTATGTAAAAAAAAAAACAAAACAACACCTAATTGCTACTTGCTGAACCCATCAAATAAGATATGTTGTCCCAGTAGGCAGGCTTATGGAAAGAGCATTGCAAAAAGCTACACACTGCCGCTTATAACAGAAGCTAAAATGAGACTCTTAGCATCCAACACAAGATACAGAGTGTCTCTATATGTTAATTCAACCCTCCTATACCTTCATCATCATTTTCTATATCTGGACACGGTCTCAGTGTTCAGATAATTGCCATTCAAGTTTGCCAATAAATGAAATTTTTTGAGGTTAGCTAGCCTTGGCAAAGTATCCTGGTTTATGCCCTACTCTTTCAACCCAAAGACTATTTATTGGCCACCTATGAGAGGAATAGGTGCAGTGCAAACATAACTATAGCTGATGTCAGAATAGGATAAGGGTCTTAAAAGGAGTACACGCTATTATGGGATTTCAGAAGAAAATAAGATCAAAACTGATTGTAGGAGTCAGGGAAGACTTTCCGAGGGAAGAATATGCACAGCTTAAAAAAAAGCAGAGAACAGAGTTTGGTGGAGTGGGATGGGGTGGTGGTAGTGTATTTCTATTTTTATCTTTATAAATTTTTTTAAAAACTTCTGGAAGGGAATAAAGCATATTTTGGGTAGGATGAAATGGGTACAGGAATATTATACTTAAAAAATTTTATTGGACTATAGTTGATTTACAGTGTTGTGTTAGTTTCAGGTGTACAGCAAAGTGAATCATATATTCATATATGTATATATGTATATACATTCTTTTTTAGATTATTTTCTCATATAAGTTATTATAGAATACTGAGTAGAGTTCCCTGTACTATACAGGGTAGTGGATTTCTTAATAAAAGAGTAAGAAATTAAATAGATACCAAATCTCTTCTCAAATGATGTTTTGAAATTTTGATTTTGTATATTACATATTTTCTTCCTCCCTTATTTCTCAAGAACCCACTTTAATATGTGTTTTTTTAATGCAGAGTTTCAAAAAATGTGGTATGTGCAGTGGCACTCAAAGAACATAAGTGATAGTTGTATGTGATACACAGGTCAGTATTTTATATTTTAGTAGTCACATGTTTAGTTTGATACACAGTTGAAAAACATTACAACTCATGTATCAACCCCATGATTTCATGGATATTATGGCTTCGGAGGTGTAAAAAGTAAACGAAGGACTTGATTTAAAGAAAATGTTGAAAAAATAAAAAGATCTGCAGAACTCCTTTTCCTAACTACTAGTTTATATTTGAGTATTTGAAACTATTGCAGAAAACTTAACATCTATGACAATGAAAATGAATGCAAAATTAAGCTCCAAATATTAGGAGGTACCATTTCTGCCCATTAAAATGATCATAAGATTTTGTTTTAAAGAGAGTTATGGTATGAGAAATATAGTGATGAAAAAAATACAATTTTTTGTCATATTGTCCCTAAACTCCCCTAATGCCAGACCCATTATGTGGCAGCAACAATGTTTTCCAATAATGAACTGTTTTTCATTCAAGGCAGCAAGTCAAATATTCGTTTCTCATTAATAATTCAATGTGATAAATTTATTACCTTGAAGGTGCTGCAAGTCAATTAGACAATGGGAAATTGTGTCTTCCTTTCAGCCCATTTAATTGGCTTTCAAGTGTGACATTCATCAAAACCTTGACTTTTAATGTAAACTTTATTATATGAGCTGGAGTTGGAGTTTGACACAGGGCACACTTAACTAACCCTCAGTGTTTGGGAACTCCAGAGCCTTCAGAGAAGCTGGTCAATCATTGCTGACATGTTGCTGTAGAATATCAGGGCCTGGTTGTGCAGTGTCATTCCTGCTGATACTGGGCATACAGAAAAGCCTTTAAGATCTTTTTGAACTCTATGCATTTTTTTTTTTTGCATTTATACATTTATCTTTTTTTCTGTTTTTTAAAATACATTTTAAATTGCAGTATTATTGCTTTACAATGTTGTGTTAGTTTCTGCTGCACAATGTGAATCAGCAATACGATACATATATCCCCTCCCTCTTGAGCCTCTTTCCCCACTACTCTACCCCATCCCACCCCTCTAGGTCATCACAGAGTGCCAAGCTGAGCTCCCTGTGCTATGCAGCAGCTTCCCACTAGCTGTCTGTTTCATACATGGTAATGTATATATGTTAATCATACTCTCTCAATTTGTCCCACCCTTTCTTTCCCCCACTGTGTCCATAAGTTTATTCTCTACATCTGTGTATTCCTGCTCTATAAATAGGTTCATTAATACCATTTTTCTAGATTTCATATCTATACGTTAACATTTTTTTCTGGTTTTTAGAGTGTTTACACCTGGGAGAATGTAGGAGCAGTGCTTAGAGTTGTAAACAAGACTTTAAACAGCTTGCAAGGCTACTGCAGGAATTTAGTAAGAGAGAAATCAGGTGGGTAAAGTATAGCTACAGAATAATCATTTCAATGCCAAGTCAGCACATTTGAAACACTGCAAGTCAAATGATCCTCCTATTTTTGTTTCAGAATTCAAATATCTGTATTACTTCCTAATGAAATGAAATATTTCCTAATAACATATAACAGTAACATATGAAATACTTCCTAATATCATATACTTCATGAGATAACCACTCAAATCTCTTATAGTTGCTTATTTATCTTTGATACACTCTCATGATTTTCAAAATGATGGGGCTGAACTAGCTTAGAGTTTCCCAAAGTGTGGCATACCTGCTAATAATATATATTAAATTCTTTTTTTATCTGGATGTTGGGGATTTATTTGGATTATTTTAGGTTTTCATAATAAATACATAAATATTGGAAATAAAAATGATCATCTATATATAACCTAAAAGATTTCATATGGCTGGCACAAAGACCCATGGTTTTATAGATATTCTAGCATAGAATGAGACTAAAGTAGATATTTGAATAAAAGCTAATTTGAAGAAAGTATTGAGTAAATAATAGTACTGCTGACACATAATGAATGGAAAATCACAGTACTGGCAGTAGATGTATTTAAAGAATTGTGAAGGTGGATATGGGTGGCTGAATTTGGGGAACACTGCAATCTGTGAGCAAGATTGGCTTTATACATTAGGTAGAATTGATAGGTGATACAAAGTGTGTCAGGAGTCCTCAATCTAAAGGTCTTTTCCTCATCAGTCTTTCTGAAGGGATCCTCATCAGTTTTGCATGCTAAGCATCCCACCTAAGGCTCTTTATAACCTAAGACAGACAGGTCACGGTGGAGAGTTCTGACAGAATGTGGTCCACTGGAGAAGGGAATGGCAAACCATGTCAGTATTCTTGCCTTGAGAACCCCATGGACAGTATGAAAAGGCAAAAAGATAGGACAAGGAAAGATGAACTCTCCAGGTTGGTAGGGGCCCAATATGCTACTGGAGGTCAGTGGAGAAATAAGTCCAGAAAGAATGAAGAGATGGAGACAAAGCAAAAACAACACCCAGTTGTGGATGTGATGGAAATGGAAGTAAAGTTCAATGCTGTGAAGAGCAATATTGCATAGGAACCTGGAATGTTAGGCCCATGAATCAAGGCAAATTGAAATTGGTCAAACAGGAGATGGCAAGAGTGAATATTGACATTTTAGGAATCAGTGAACTAAAATAACTGGAATGGGTGAATTTAATTAGATGACCATTATATCTACTACTGTGTGCAAAAATCCCTTAGAAGAAATGAAGTAGCTCTCATAGTCAACAAAAGAGTCCGAAATGCAGTACTTGGATGCAATCTCAAAAATGACAGAATGATCTCTGTTTGTTTCCAAGGCAACTCTTTCAATACCACAGTAATCCAAGTCTATGCCCCGACCAGTAATGCTGAAGAAGCTGAAGTTGAATGGTTCTATGAAGACCTACAAGACCTTCTAGAACTAACACCCCCAAAAGATATCCTTTTCATTATAGGGAACTGGAATGCAAAGGTAGGGAGTCAAGGAACACCGGGAGTAACAGGCAAATTTGGCCTTGGAGTACAGAATGAAGCAGGGAAAAGGCTAATAGAATTTTGCCAAGAAAATGCACTGGTCATAGCAAACACCCTCTTCCAACAACACAAGAGAAGACTCTATGGATGGACATCACCAGATGGTCAATACTGAAATCAGATTGATTATATTCTTTGCAGCCAAAGATGGAGAAGCTCTATACAGTCAGCAAAAAACAAGACCAGGAGCTGACTGTGGCTCAGATCATGAACTCCTTATTGCCAAATTCAGACTCAAATTGAAGAAAGTAAGAAAAGCCACTAGACCATTCAGGTATGACCTAAGTCAAATCCATTACAATTATACAGAGGAAATGAGAAATAGATTTAAGGGACTAGATCTGATAGACAGAGTGCCTGAAGAACTATGGATGGAAGTTTGTGACATTGTACATGCGACAGGGATCAAGACCATCTCCAAGAAAAAGAAATGTAAAAAAGGAAAATGGCTGTCTGAGGAGGCTTTACAAATAGCTGTGAAAGAAGAGAAGTGAAAAACCAAGGAGAAAAGGAAAGATATACCCATTTGAATGTAAAGTTCCAAAGAATTGCATGGAGAGATAGGAAAGCCTTCCTCAGTGATCAGTGCAAAGAAAGACAGGAAAACAATAGAATAGGAAAGACTAGAGATCTCTTCAAGAAAATTAGAGATATCAAGGCAACATTTCATACAAAGGTGGGCTCAAGAAAGGACAGAAATGGTATGGACCTAACAGAAACAGAAGATACTAAGAAGAGGTGGCAAGAATACACAGAAGAAATAAATGAGAAAGATCTTCATGACCCAGATAATCATGATGGTGTGATCACTCACCTAGAGCCAGACATCCTGGAATGCGAAGTCAAGTGAGCCTTAGGAAGCATCACTATGAACAAAGCTAGTGGAGGTGATGGAATTCCAGTTGAGCCATTTCAAATCCTAAAAGATGATGCTGTGAAAGTGCTGCCCTCAATATGCCAGCAAATTTGGAAAACTCAGCAGTGGCCACAGGACTGGAAAAGGTCAGTTTTCATTCCAATCCCAAAGAAGGCAATGCCAAAGAATGCTCAAACTATTGCACAACTGCGCTCATCTCACACGCTAGTAAAGTAATGCTCAAAATTCTCCAAGCCAGGCTTCAACATTATGTGAACAGTGAACTTCTAGATGTTCATGCTGGTTTTAGAAAAGGCAGAGGAACCAGAGATCAAATTGCCAACATCCGTTGGAACATTGAAAAAAAGCAAGAGAGTTCCAGAAAACATCTGTTTCTGCTTTATTGACTATGCCAAAGCCTTTAACTGTGTGGATCACAATAAACTGTGGAAAATTCTGAAAGAGATGGGAATACCAGACCACCTGACCTACCTCTTGAGAAATCTGTATGCAGGTCAGGAAGCAACAGTTAGAACTGGACATGGAACAACAGACTGGTTCCAAATAGGAAAAGGAGTACGTCAAGGCTGTATATTGTCACCCTGCTTATTTAACTTCTATGCAGAGTACGTCATGAGAAACGCTGCAACAGAGAGTAGGATCCTGAGTAAGAGGTACAAGGGGTCAGCAAGGCCTTGTTGGGATGGAGAAGGAGAAGTCATGTGTGAATTTCTATTTGTGCTCTACCTGTACGTTTGGTTAAGGTGCCTCAAAAGGAGACCCTTTGCTTTCAGGACACTATTGTTTTACACTCACTCAAATAGGTCTTCCTTTAAGAAACTGTACTGTATTGGGTCTTCCCTGGTGGTACAGTGGCAAAGACTCCATGCTCTCCATGCAGAGGGCCTGGGTTCAGTCCCTGGTCAGGGAACTAGACTCCACATGCTGCAGCTAAAGAGTTTACATGCCACAGTTAAAGATCCTACATGCCCCAACAAAGATCCTGTATGCTGCAACTAAGACCTGGCACAGCCAAATAAATACATAAATAAATATATATATTTTAAAGAAACTATACTATACTAATCCAACCACAGAGAATGTACGCATTCAGTTCAGTTCCGTTCAGTTCAGTCACTCTGTCATGTCTAACTCTTTGTGACCCCATGGACTACAGCACAGTAGGCCTCCCTGTCCATCACCAACTCCCAGAGCTTACTCAAACTCATGTCCATTGAGTCGGTGATGCCAGCCAACCATCTCGTCCTCTGTCATTTTTCCTCTGTCCTTCTCCTCCTGCCTTCTTTCCAAGCATCAGGGTCTTTTCCAAGGAGTCAGTTCTTTACATCAGGTGGCCAAAGTATTGGAGTTTCAGCTTTAACATCAGTCCTTCCAATGAATATTCAGGACTGATTTCCTTTCGGATGGACTGGTTGGATCTCCTTGCAGTCCAAGGGACTCTCAAGAGTCTTCTTCAACACCACAGTTCAAAAGCATCAATTCTTCAGTGCTCAGCTTTCTTTATAGTCACATGACTACTGGAAAAACTATAACTTTGACTAGACGAACCTTTGTTGGCAAAGTCCTGCTTTTTAATATGTGATCTAGGTTGGTAATAGCTTATCTTCCAAGGAGTAAGGGTCTTTTAATTTCATGGCTGTAGTCACCACCTGCAGTGATTTTGGAGCCCCCGAAAATAAAGTCTCACACCATTTCCACTGTTTGCCCATCTATTTGACATGAAGTGATGGGACTTGATGCCATGATCTTAATTTTCTGAGTGTTGCGTTTTAAGCCAACTTTTTCACACTCTTCTTTCATTTTCATCAAGAGGCTCTTTAGTTCTTCTTTGCTTTCAGCCATAAGGGTGGTGTCATCTGCATATCTGAGGTTATTGATATTTCTCCCGGCAATCTTGATTCCAGCTTGTGCTTCCTCCAGCCCAGCGTTTCTCATGATATACTCTGCATATAAGTTAAATAAGCAGGGTGACAATATACAGCCTTGACACACTCCTTTTCCTATTTGGAACCAGTCTGTTGTTCCATGTCCAGTTCTAACTGTTGCTTCCTAACCTGCATACAGATTTCTCAAGAGGCAGGTCAGGTGGTCTGGTATTCCCATCTCTTTCAGAATTTTCCAGAGTTTGCTGTGGTCCACACAGTCAAAGGGATTGGCATAGTCAATAAATATACAAATTAGGGGAAGATTATTCCCATGATAAATCAATGATTTTGTTTACCAAAAGATTCCATGATGGGCAATTTTATATACAGAGTTTTCTTCCTACATTGTATATTGTTAGATAATAACCACTTTGAGAAAAAGACCAAAGGTAACAGCAAAACTTTAGAACAAAAATATTTGGATAGAATGTCCATGAAAGTTCCATCTAAAATGAAGAGAAAACATCTTGGAGAGTTAAGCAAAGAAGGTGGAGTTTCCTTTGTAGGAGCTCAGTTTACCTGCAACATATTCAAGAATTCCTTTCATTTAAGGAGACTCATGCTAAAGGGATTTGATTTTCTTATACCATATTTTCCCCTTTGTTTTTCCAAGACTTCCTGGACAATACAATGACCTGTAGAAGCTTCCTTTTGGTCCTTTGCCTCTCAGGAGATGCTTTACTTTAACCCTTCCATGTGCATCTTAGCAGGATGTGTTTGGCCACAGAGATTCATACTAGTTTCTGTTAAAGTAGATTTTGGTCCTAGTTTGGATCTGTTGATGGTCTTAATCTTTTCAAAAATTTCTTTAAAATGTGTTCTTCAACCCTAGAAAGACCTAGAGGTCTTTCTCAAGCCTCCCAAATGATATGATTACCCTGTCAATACAGGATACTTTAAGTAGTAAGGGTTCCATTAAGGTAGATCCCTGGACCAATAGAAACCCAGGAGGCCTCTCAGTTCTCTGCTGCTGCTGCAATGCTTCAACTTACTCCAAGATTCAAACTCATAGATTCAGTAGCTCCAAGATTCAAACTCTTTCCCTTCCAATCTTACAGCTGTTGGGTATGTGAGTGTAAGGTGGATGGTGTAGAAAGTGTGCCATCTACATGTTGAGAACTGAAAATGGGAAGTGCTTGAGGGATAGGAGCAGAAAGGAAATGTACACGATAAGGTAAAGAGAGACATTGAGGAATGTAGAAATATTTATTTGAAGCCATGGAGCCCAGTAGAAACTATTTTCTCAATGATGTGTTCTTTTGAAATAAGTAAAGATTATTAGCCACATACCTCTGTCTCTCCCTAATTGGACATATGGCTTTATCAGGACCGCTGTAGTACTGAGCCAATTTCATCCAAGTCAGGGTGTTTACTAATAGTGTCCCTCTGAGCCATTATCCTCCAATTAAAAATAAATAAATTAAAAAATAATGTCCCTCTGCATCTCTTGAATACCTCTAAATAGCTTTGTGAAGCTTAGAATCTGGTTACACTGACTAACATTCCTGTTTGCTTTTTCTTTTCACAAGATCTGATCAGAACCTGAAACTTGGCTCAAGAGATGTTTCCATTGAGGGCCTAGGATCATCATTCTCCCTTGGATGGAGTATAAGTCAGTGTTGTCCAGAGAACCTATGTATCATATGTGTGTGTGTGTGTGTGTGTGTATGTATGTGTGTGTGTGTGTGTATCTCCTATTGGTTCATATGTGTCAACATTTGATATGAACTAGTAGATGGCGCTAGTAGTAAAGGACCTGCCTGCCAATGCAGGAGATTTAAGAGATGCGGGTTCAAACCCTGGGTTGGGAAGATCCCCCGGAGTAGGAAATGACAACCCACTCCAGTATTCTTGCCTGGAGAATCCCATGGACAGAGAAGCCTGGAGGGCTATGGTCCATAGGGTTGCAAAGAGTCAGACACAGCTGAAGCAACTTAGCATGCACATGCAATAGGACCTGGTATATCCTCACTACTGTGAGGAATTGGTTCACACAATTATGGAGGCTGAGAAGTCCCACAGTCTGCCATCTATAAGCTGGAGGCCCAGGAAATCAGGTGGTGTCATTCTAGTCTGAATCTGAAGGCCTGAGAACCAGGGGAGTCAATGGTATAAATCCCAGTCCAAGGACAGAACAAGACTGGTGTCCCAGCTCAGGAGGCCGGCAGAAACAAAAAGGGTGGATTCCTCCTTCTCATACCCTTTTGTTCTGTTCAGGACCTCAGGAGACTGGATGATGTCCACGCACATTGAGGAGGGTGATCTACTTTACAGAGTCCACTGATTTAAAATGCTAATCTCACCTGGAAGCATCCTTATAGACACACTCTGAAAATAAATGTTTCATCTGGGCACCCCTTGGACAGTCAGGTTGACACAAAAGTAACCATCACGGATGCTTTTCTCTCTGTCTGAAAGGTATATTCTCTGAACCTGAAATTAGGTTCTATGTATGATCAAAATCTTTGAGAAGTATGTTTTCCATCAACTGATGAAAGGATAAAAAAGTGTTACATAGATATATATGCATATGTATATATGGACTTTGCTGATGGTCCAGTGGTTAAGACTCCATGGTTCCACTGCAGGGGCCGCAGGTTTGATCCCTTATTGAGGAAGTTCTGAATGCCATTTGCTTTCATCTTAATCTGCCTGCAATGCAGGAGACCTGGGTTTGATTCCTGGGTCGGGAAGATCCCCCGGAGAAGGAAATGACAACCCATTCCAACATTCTTGCCTGGAGAATCCCATGGACAGAGGAGCCTGGCAGGCTTCAGCCCATGGGGTCACAAGAGTTGGACACGATTTAGCAACTAAACTACCACCACTGTATGTATATATGCATATATATATTTAATATTATTATAATTTGGACTCAGAAAAACATGATGCTTGTTACTACATGGGTGAACCTTGAAAATATTAAGTGAAAGACACCTGACACAAAAGGCCATCGTGCATTGCATGATTCCATTCATATGAAATGTCTAGGATACACAAATCTATAGAGACTGAAAGTTGGGTAGTCTTTCCCAGGGCTTGGGAGGAGGTAGGAGGTAGAAAGTGATTGCTAATGGGTATGAGGTTTCTTTTTAAGATGATAAAATGTCTTGGAATTAGATAGCAGTGATGCTTGGAAAATTTTGTGATACATGAAAAAAGCACTGAAGGGTACACTTTAAAATGGTGAATTTTATGGTAGTGAATTATATCTCAATCAAGTTGTTTTTAAAAGTATGTATATGACCTATCTGTGAGATCTTAGATAAGTCACTCAAGCTTTCTTTATCTCAGTTTCTTCCTTTGTCAAAGGAAGAAGAAAACAATCCCTGACTTTTCTATCATGTGTGAGTAGGATGAAGATTAAATGGGATAAAAGATATAAAGCATAAAATGCCTTATAAATTCAAAGGCTTATTTCTTTTTTCTTCTAATTCCTCTCCTGCACTTATGACCAAGTGCCTCTGCCACCTAACCCCAACAGAATCTAGGTGGTCTGTGTGTAGTTAGGGTTAGGATCATGAGGTAAGAAAGGCCAACACTTCATTCTCTTATCAACCCCTGTATGTCACCCCCTCCCAACACACACACACACTCCAGCTGAAGAATACTTTCTGTTTCTCTGTTAAAGGGTAAGGAAAGTCCCTGTAAAGTCTTCTTCCTTCCCAAAGGGAGAATACAAGCGATTGCATTAAGATACAATGGCAAGCTTTTAAGAAACTTGATTTTAGGATGGAAAAAAAAAATACAGTCTATAGTTGAAAGCACAGCATGGGAGCCAGCAAAGTGGCTACGTGACTAATCTCCCTTTTATTCTTAGAGCAGCCCTTTTTTATACTGTTCAAGTTGTTTTAGATCAAATAATGGGCAATCAACCCCCCAAATTGTTGTATGCTGTTAATTCTGCCTTCCTGACTGAATCCAGGAAGACTGGGGTGTGGGTGGAAACTGGCACTCCTACAAGAAGCACAGTCAAATGCAGCTGAAGGATTTGTCTATAAATACGTAAAGACGCACACAAACTTGTGCACATGTGTCTTCCTTTATTTTATTTGATTGTGCCATTTGTGTATAACCCCTTGGGGTATAAATCAGTTTAACATTAATTAAAATATATGAAACCTCATAAAATGGAATTAAAATGTTAGGCTTCAATTGCCACCCCTTTAGGAAAGGCCTATAAAAAAAGATAAATCTCACCCTGCTCATCTTTTCCACCCCATCTCTTTTACATTTGAACATAGATACACACAGAGCTCATAAGTCCCTTTTCTGCTGGATTCTGCTTGAGTCTCTCCAATAGCTCCCTGTTGCCACTGGGATCAACTCTGCGTGCTTCAGCCTGGTTTTTATGGCCTGCCATAAACTGGTTCTATCTTATCTATTCAAACCTGTCTCCTCTTGCTCCGTGACAAAGATCTTCTACTTTAAGTTCACATCCTTACTGCTTCTGGCTCATCTCGTGTTTATTCTCTCCTCCTCACTCCCCATGGCCTATCTGTCCTACTCATTTTCAAGAAGTCTTCCCTTTTCCTTTGCCTCCATGAAGGCACTTGGGAACTACTTCATTCCATAGTAATCTTCATCTTCTCTGAGCTTTATGAGACCTACAGTCTCTGCCAAGTGTTCTCAACCATGATATTCACAGTACCAATTGTGAAATGTGTTTTAATTTGGTAATAATAATAATAATTTATTTGGGGAGGGATTTTATATATATGTACATGGGGCTTCCCTGGTGGCTCAGATGGCAAAGAACATGCCTGCAACACAAGATACCTGGGTTTGATCCTTGGGCCAGGAAGATGCCTTGGAGAAGGGAATGGCAACCCACTCTAGTATTCTTGCCTGGAGAATTCCATAGACAGAGGAGTCTGGTGGGCTACAGTCCATGGGGTCACAAAGAGTCACAGTGACTAGCACACACACACACGGGTATATGTATATGTGTGTGTATTCACGTGGATTAGTCCTACAATGGACATCCCTTTCAATCACTTTTATTCAAATGTATATGATTATGCTAAGCATGTAAGATTAATTAATATATTTATTGAATAAATATTTATTGAGTCTCTACTCTATTCCAAGTATAGGGAACATTATTCATTGTATATGTTGTAGAGGGTAAAAAGTTTGAGAACTGCTCACTTATACCACACAATTTGGCACCTAATTATATATTGTCTGCTGTTGGTCTCTAATTGTTTCTTGAGGATAAGTTTTGCTTCCCTAACACCAAGAGAAGCTTTCTGAAATCAGTGAAGTTTGTTTGAATCCTCTGCAGCAACTAGTGCCGGAATGGGCATTCCATACATAGATGCTTAATAAATGCTAGCAATTGGTTAAAATATTATTAGTGTGAGACAATATATTGGGAAAATTGTAGTATACATGAGAAGCTGATATATATACCATCCAATTAAAATTATAAACTATTAAGTTGTTATCACTGTGGCTTTTATTTCATTTTGTTTCTACCTGAAATTAAATTAATTAATGAAATGATTGTAAATCTGAATGTTCTAAGGTGTTTAATTGCTTCTCTTTTTATGTATCTGAAATTTGCTAGTTTAAGAATCTTAAAAAATATATTTAGGAAATAGGATATGTGTAGATGGAAGGGGGATTTTTAAATTAAATATATAATTTTCTAGTTATTTGCATTTGAATGCAAAATAGAATCAGAGACTTTGAGAGCCAAAAGAAACTTTAGCTCATATCTAGTCCAAGTTATTTATTTTATAAGTGAGGAAATTGAGGTCCAGTGAGGGTGAGGACTTGCTCAAGGTCACACAGTCTGGGGATAAAATGAATGTTCTCAGTTATCTGGATTCACATGGATGGCTCCAGTACTCTGGGTTTTATTTGTTAAGAATGGCAGAAGCATAGAAAGATAGAATGAATGCATATCTATTACCTGGGAAATAACCTGCAAAATGACAAAGCTGACACACTCATCGACATGGTAAATTATAAGTGGCTTAAAGGAATTGCTAACCATTTTTCTGGCCAAATGGCGCAAAATGAAGAAAGATAATAAATAATCCTGAAATGATTGATGTCGTCATGGTCTCCTGAAGAAGACAAAAGGCTAGCTAGTTAGTTCCATAATTCTCACTTAATCACACTTAATCATGGATTATTTCCTAAACTTCTGGAAAGATCTCAGAATACATTAAACAAGGAAGTGATTTTAAATAAGAAACTATGCCATTCTTCTGGTTTTCAGCATAGGTATGTTTACATCTGTTCCTTTCTTTCTTTCTCTCTCTCTTTTTTTTTACACCATCCCTCCCAAACTCAGTAGAAAAGTAATTTTGTCTTTACTATCTGGTTGATAATTATTTTCCTTTTTAATTGTAGCCTATGTTCTAAATGTATACTGTACTCTACAATCTTGCTGTTATAGTCCTGAAGAAAGAGTAGCTTTTGGCATAAAAAGGACTAGGATTGAACCTTATTTTAATTCTTCTTGGTTCATTGAGGTATTATTACATTCTTTGAGAGAAAATCTGGTACCAAGAGAGCCTCCCTCTGAGGTGAGTTTGCTCCCCACAGAGCCCTCTGGAGCTGGACTGGACCTGAGAACAGCCAGGGAAGCAGTTCTGAGTGTCAAAGTGTGTTCCGTGGAATGTACCTCTGGAATGTGACTGGTGCAAGGGGTTCCTAGATCACTTGAGTTTTGAAAACACACAGCCCAGTCTGCTTGTTTCCTAGAGGTTCTCAATCTATGTGAAAACATTTTAAGGCCATGAGAAGCAGCATGGTAAAGAAACCTGCCTAACTGTAGCCAGTTTTACAGTCTTTTGTCCATAGCATCTACTAACATTCCGATAAACATGATTCTTGAGGGGGAAAAACTGGTTTAGGAAATCTCACTGATTAGAAGACAGGATCTGCAAGGGAAAGTGGCTTACTCAAGGCTGCTAGCTTTGTAGTGGCAGAGCTGGGGCAGTGCATTAATGAATCTTTTGTTACTAAGTACAATATACTTTGGCACCTTTCAGTGGAAGATATGATGCTGGGGCCTCCCTGATAGCTCAGTCAGTAAAGAATCTGCCTGCAATGCAGGAGATTGCCTGCAGTGCAAGAGGCCCACGTTTGGTCCCTGGATCAGGAAGATCCCCTTAAGAATGAAATGGCAACCCAGTAAACCCAGTATTCTTGCCTGGGAAATCCCATGGACAGAGGAGCCTGGCAGGCTACAGTCCGTGGGGTCGCAAGAGTTGGACATGACTTAACGACTGACCACCACCACCAAAGGACAGGACACAGAGCTATTGTATCTCTTTTGCTTCCCATTTTATATGCTATAGACTTCTTTCTCCTGGCATCAATGGCATCTATCATATAATGCCTTTTGGTCTTTTAGCTTTTCTCATCAATGTTATAGACAATAAACTCTGATCTATACCTCTTGATTATGTGATTTCTCTAGTTCTTCACATGGCTAGATCTTTATCACTCTTCAAGTCTCAGCCTAAATACTACCTGTTTAGTAAGATGTCCCCAACCATTCTACCTAAGTTGTGCTTTCCCCTCCTACAATGATTATTCATTATCACAGCACTGTCTTTCTTTTCTTTTAATTTAATTTTTATTTTTTAACAGCAAAAACATTTTGTATCGGGGTATAGCCAATTAACAGTGTTGTGATCGTTTGAGTTGAACAGCGAAGGGACTCAGCCATACATATACATGTATCCAGCACTGTCTTTCTTTTATGCTATTTCACAGTCTTAGGTATGTTAGCTCACCATGTGCATTAAGCACAGTGCCTGGCCCATAGTAGAGAGTCAAGAAATATTTACTGAAGAAATGACTAAAATAAGCAACTAAAACTGTCTCTGTTAACAATTTCCATTTGATCAGAATGCCTCTCTGCACCTTCCCTGACACTCTGGGTTCTTTATAACATTTTTTTCCCATTGGGTGAGTGACTGGGTAACTTGTGGAATTCCTAACCTATCAATGAGATGCAATTTGTCTGTACATGCTGCCCCCAGACCCATTTCTATTCAAGTCAAATAACATCATTTATCTCCTTCACTCCAGTAAATATGTGATTCAATATTCCCTAAAGAGAGCATTTGAGGATTTCTAGAAGTTTAGTGGAAGAGACTTAGCCTCTGCCAGGAAGTTAACAGAAGAGAGACAGGTCTCTAGCACAGACGTGATACACATTGATTGATCTGACAGATTACATTCCTGTTCAAAAACATCTACTTCTTCCTTCTAAATCCATGGGAGGGGTACACATTTTCACCTGTTGACTTTGAACTCAATCATGCGATTTGCTTTGGTCAGTGGGATGTTAGCAGACATGATGTAAACAGAGACAAAAAATATACATGTGTTTCTTGTGCCTCTGTCATCACGTAAGGAGAGCTGTACCTGCAGTCTGGGTTACAGAATAAATAGACATAAGTGGAGCTGAGCTTCTAAGCAGCAAGCTCAGCTGGACCTGCAAGCTGGACCTGCAGCAGCTTGACACAGAGCTGCTCCTTTGAACTCAGTCTTGATCACTGTCAATCTACAGAGTCATGAATGAGAAGATACGGGTTCTTTTTTGGGGTACAATTTTCTAAAAATATATATATTCATTTATTTTTGGCTGTGATGGGTCTTTGTTGCTTTGTGTGGGCTTTCTCTCATTGCGGCCAGTGAGGGCTACTCTTCATTGTGGTGTGTGGGCTTCTCATTGCCATGGCTTCACTTCTTGAAGAGCACAGACGCTAGGGTGTGTGAGCTTCAGTAGTTGCAGCATTCAGGCTCAGTAGTTGCAGCTTGAGGACTCAGTAGTTTACGTGCACAGGCTTAGTTGCTCCAGGGCATGTGGAATCTTCCCAGACAAGAGATCAAACCTGTGTCCCCTGCACTGGCAGGTAGATTTTATCCACTGTGCCCCCAGGGCAGTCTGAAATGGTTGTTAAGTCATTGAGTTTGAGGTGTGATGATTGACCTCTGGTCAATCTGTTAATTTTATCCAGACATTTCAGGTTTCTTTAAGGAACTTCACTATGGTCTCTTTAGGATAATGTTTGCTAATGCCTTTCTAATCTAGGGAGAGATCCATTTTTGAAGGTTGTGGTAAGATACCTGGAAGTTTATCAATTTGGCTACTGCCTGAAATTGAGAGGTGTGATAGAGCTAAATTGATAGGACAAGAAATGAGAAGAAGATTGAATGTGGACTGAGCAATAAAGAGGACTAATTTATATTTCTTTAACTGAATTTTTATTAAGAGAATCTAAGTTCAAATGCCATAAAAAATCATACAGAGATCTGATTTATTCCTTATGCCGTTTCCCCCTATGATAGATGTGTGTGTGTATGTGCTCAGTCATGTCAGACTCTTTGCTAACCCCATGGACTGTAGCCCCCCTGCCCCCCAGGCTCCTCTGTCCATGGGATTTCCCAGGCAAGAATACTGAAGTGGGTTGCCATTTCCTCCTCCTGGGGGTATTCCTGACCCAGGGATCAGACCTGTGTCTCCTGCATTGGCAGGTTGGATTCTTTACCACTGCGCCACCAGGGAAGCCCCCTATGATAGATAATATAAAACGATAGTACAGTACCACAGGGTGCTTTCCAGGTGGCTCAGTGGTAAAGAGTACGCCTGCAATGCAGGAGATGCAGGTTCAATACCTGGGCCAGGAAGATCCCCTGGAGGAGGCAATGACCCACTCCAATATTCTTGCCTGGGAAATCCCATGGACAGAAGAGCCTGGAGGGCAATAGTCCATGGGGTCACAAAACAGTCAGACACGACTGAGCCACTAAACAATAACAACAACAGTACCACAACCAGAAAATTGATATTGATACAATTCAGCCATTTTATGTGTGCATGTGTGTGTTTAATTCTATGCAGTTTGATCAATTGTGTAGGCTTGTGTGTAGCTTAGTTGGTAAAGAATCTGCCTACAGTGCAGGAGACCTGGGTTTGATTCCTGGTGGGAAAGATCCCCTGGAGAAGGAAATGGCAACCCACTCCAGTATTCTTGCCTGGAGAGTCCCATGGACAGAGGAGCCTGGTGGGCTATAGTCCATGGGATTGTAAAAAGTCGGACACGACTTAGTGACTAAACCACCACCAGGCTTTTGTGTCTACCACCATATCAAGAACATTGCCATCACTAAAGGATTGTTCATGCTGCCTTTCATAACCACAGCAACTCCTTCCTGTTCACCCTTCCTAACCCGTAGCAACCACTAATATGTTCTCCATTTCTAAAATTTTGTTCTTTCAGAAACATGATGCACCAGGAATTGAATTTTGATGAATCATTTGCTCTTTGATGTAAACCTTTGCCTCTTCCTCACCACAAAATCTCCAGTAAAACCTATACCATCCACTACTACTTGATAGAGGGTTTTTCTTTTGATGTGGTGTAATTCTGACTCCTCCTTCGGCATTGACTGGAGAGCATCTGAGGCTCACCAAAGGCCTGGGTTTAACACCTATGTTTGAACTGGGATAGATCTGAAAGGAAGTGGGACCACTCACAGGGAGAAAGTGGTTCTTCTAAAACAAGGTAACAGCTTTGTGAGCTCTAGGTGTTCCCAGGTATTCCTTTGAAAATTCACTGCCTACTCTCCCCAACTTGCTTTTTGCCTTTCTTTTACTTTCTCTTTTCTGTCCAGATATGGGTTATCATTTGAGAGATACCGTGAAGGCTCCTCCTGCTGGTTCCTAAATCTCAACTACTGGTCTGTCTTGGTAACTGAAACTTGAATATTAGAGATTCATTCATCTAGATTCAGGTATCATTTGTTTTTAAAAGCAAGTGATGGGTATATAGTGCCTACTCAATAAATATTCGCTGAATGGATAAATGCTTTAGTAGGAATTTGCTTATAAGAGAAATGCATTGGAGTGGGCATTTTGATGGGGGGTAGTGCGTGAGTGCCACATTGCTCAGTGGTGTCCAACTCTTTGTGACCCCATGGACTGCACCCTGCCAGGCTCCTCTGTCCATGGGATTCTCCAGGCAAGAATACTGGAGTGGGTAGCCATTCCCTTCTCTGGGGGATCTTCCCGACCCAGGGATCAAACCCGCATTTCTTACTTAAGAAGTGTTGGCAGGTGGGTTCTTTACCACTAGTGCCACCTGGGAAGTCCATTTTTTTCTCTTGTCTTATTTATTTTTAGATTACGAACTATTTCAAACAGAGAAAATATAAAGATCAATACACTGAATACCCATGACTCTAACCCAAAGTTAATAAATGCTAATGCATTGCCTTTTGTAAGAAAAAAAAAAGTGTTGGTGGAGAATGGATACATATGTAATATGTATGGCTGAAGGCCCTTCACTGTTCATCTGAAACTACCACAGCATTGTTTGTTAATCGGCTATACCCCAAGACAAAATAAAAAATTAAAAAGAAAAACAGAAATGTTATGGGTGGAGTTGGTGCCCCCTGATTACACTGCTTCCTGCTCTCCTCACAGGTACCCTGTAGACTGTAGTTTGTGTGTTTGCGTCCCATGCATGTTAGTATATTGTGTATATTTGTGTTCAAAGATAGGATACAGTATTATTGTTTTCTGAACTTCATATAAATGATTTCCTGTATACATATCATTCTGTGGCTTGCATTTTTCATTTAACATTATGATTATATTTATCCATGTTAATACATGTGTATCTAGATCATTCATTGTATCTGCTGCCTTGTATTACACAGTATGACTATAACACAGATGATTCATTTTTCTTTTGATGAATACCTAGATTGATTCCTTCAGTCAATGGACTTGGACTTGGACTTCCCTGGTGGCTCAGACGGTAAAGCATCTGTCTACAATGCGGGAGACCTGGGTTCCATCCCTGGGTCAGGAAGATCCGCTGGAGAAGGAAATGGCAATCCACTCCAGTACTCTTGCCTGGAAAATCCCATGGACAGAGGAGCCTGGTAGGCTACAGTCCATGGGGTCGCAAAGAGTCGAAGACGACTGAGCGACTTCACTTTCTTTTAGATTGATTCCTATTACAATGCTGCGCCAAACACCTTGAACAGGTTACTTTTTCAGGTGTGCAAGAGTTTTTCAAAGATAAATGACAAAAGGTGGAACTACTGGGCATTAGGGAATGTGCATATTCAGATTGACTAGATATTGCCAAATTACTCTCGTATGTGATATCCCAAAATACAGGCAAGCCTTGCAGATAATGTGATTTTGGTTCCAAACTACTGCTACGAAGCAAATATTACAATAGAGTCACATGAATTTTTCATTTTCCCTGTGCAAATAAAAGTTATTTTTCCACTATACTATAGTCTATTAAGTATGCAGTAGCATTGTTGAAAGAAGTGATGTACAAACCTTAATTTAAAAATAGTTTATTGCCAAAAAGTACTAACCATCATCTGAGCCTTCAGTGAGTTATGATCTTGTGGCTGGTGAAAGATCTTGCCTTGATGTTCATGGCTGCTGATTGATCAGGGTAGTACTTGCTGAAGGTTGGGGTGGCTGTGCCAATTTCTCAAAATAAGACGACAATGAACTTTGCTGTGCCAGTTGGCTCTTCTTTTCTCAAATTTCTCTGTCACATGCAACACTGTTTGATGGCATTTACCCACAGTAGAATTCTTTCAAAATTTGAGTCAATCTTGTCAAACTCTGCCCCTGCTTTGTCAACTGTTTATGTAATATTCTAAATTTTTTGTCGTCATTTCAACCATCTTCAAAGTATCTTCACCAGGAATAGTTTCTGTTTCAAAAAACCACTTGCGTTGCTCATCCATAAGAAGCCTGCTCACTCCTCATCCACTAAGGTTTTATCATGAGATTGCAGCAATTCAGTCACATCTTCAAGCTCCACTGCTAATTCTCTTGCTATTTCTATAGCATCTGCAGTTATTTCCTCCACTCGAATCTTTAGCCCCTCAAAGTCATCCATGAGAGTTGGAATCAACTTCTTCTAAACTCCTGTTAATGTTTTATTTTGACCTCCTCCCATTAACCACAATATACTTAATAGCATTTAGAATGGTGAATCTTTTCCAGAAGGTTTTCAATGTAATTTTCTCATACCCATAGAGGAATCACTCAGCATCTATAGCACTATAGCTGTATGAAATGTATTTCTTAAATAATGACTTGAAAGGGCAATGGAGGATGAGCTGGCTGGATGGCATCACTGATGCAATTGACATGAACCTGGGCAAACTCTGGGAGATGGTGAGGGACAGGGAAGCCTGTGGTGCTGCAGTCCATGGGGTCACAAAGAGTCAGGCATGACTTGACCACTGAACAATGACTATGAACAAGACTTGAAAGTCAAAATGACTCCTTGATCAATGTGCTGCAGGATGGATGCTGTGTTAGCGGGATGAAAACAACACTAATCTCATAGTCTATCTCAGTCAGAGCTTTTGGGTGACCAGGTGCTTTGTTGATGAGCAGTAATATTTTGAAAGGAATTTCTTTCTGAGGAGAAGGCTCAGCTGGTAAAGAATCTGCCTGCAATGCAGGAGACCCTGGTTCGATTCCTGGGTTAGGAAGATCCTCTGGAAAAGGGATAGGCTTCCCACTCCAGTATTTTGGGCTTCCTTGATGGCTCAGCTGGTAAAGAATCTGCCTGCAATATGGGAGACCTGGGTTCAATCCCTGGGTTGGGAAGATCCCCTGGAGAAGGGAACAGCTACCCACTCCAGTAGTCTGGCCTGGAGAATTCCTTGTATAGTCCATGGGGTTGCAAAGAGTCAGACACCACTGAGCAACGTTCACTTCAAGTCTCAACAGTGGGCTTAAAATATTTGGTAAACCATGTTGTAAACAGATATGCTGTCATACAGGCTTTATTCTTCCAAATCTGCTCTGCACAGACAGAGCAGATTTAGCATAATTCTGAAGGGCCCTAAGATTTTCAGAATGGCCAATGGGCCTTGGCTTCAACTGCATTTGCCCCTAAGAGGAGAGTCAGCCTGTCCTTCAAAGCTTTGAAGCCAGGCATTGACACCTTCTCTCCAGCCATGAAAGTTCTAAATGACATCTTCTTGCAATAGAAGGCTGTTTTGTGTACACTGAAAATCTGTTGTTTAGTGTAGCTCCCCTCATGGGTTATCTTAGCACTTTCTGCTTCACCTTGCTCTTTTATGTGATGGAGATGGCTTCTTTTCTTAAACCTCATAAATCAACCTCTGCAGGCTTCAAACTTTTCTTCTGCAGCTTCCTTGCCTCTTTCAGCGTTCATGGAACTGAAGAGAGTTAGGACCTTGCTCTGGATTAGGCTTTGGCTTCAGGGAACGTTGTGGCTGGATTAATCTTCTATCCAGATCACTAAAACTTTCTCCACATCGGCTATAAGGCTGTTTCGCTGTCTGATCATTTGTGTGTTCACTGGATTAGCACTTTTATTTCCCTTCAATAACTTTTCCTTTGCATGCACACTTTAGCTAACTGTTTGGCTCAAGAGGATTAGCTTTTGGACTGTCTCAGCTTTTGACATGCCTCCCTCACTAAGCTTAAGCATTTCTAGCATTTGATTTAAAGAGTGAGACATGTGAGTCTTCCTTTCACTTGAATACTTAGAGGCCATTGTAGGTTATTGACTGGCTTTAATATTGTTGTGTCTCGGGGAATAGGGAGGCCCAAGGAGATGAGGGAGATGGGGCAGTGGCTGGTTGGCGGAGCAGTCAAAACACACTAAACATTATCAATTACATCTGCCCTTTATATGGATATGGTTCATGGAGCCCCTCAAACAATTACAATAATAGCATGGAAGATCACTGATCACAGATCACCATAACAATATAACAGTGATGAAAAAGTTTGAGATACTGTGAAGAATGCCAAAATGTGACACAGAAACACCAAGTGAGCAAGTGCTGTTGGAAAAATGGTGCCAAAGACTTGCTTGACACAGAGTTAGCACAAACCTTTAACTTGTAAAAAATGCAGGATCTGTGAAGCATAATAAACTGAAACATAGTAAAAACGGGGTATGTATGTATATGCAGTTCCTTTTCATTTTCTTTTTTTTTTTTTTTGTGTCGTCTGGCAAACTTTATTTAGCAGACATTTTCTTCTCTCCTTTTCCCATGAATTATGCTTCTACCCCAGACCCCTACACCTTTTCTTAGCTCAGGATGCCCTATAAGCCTCAATCATCTGGTGGCCTTTGGAGTATCACGTAGTTGAGAGGCTCCTGTGCATACGTATATAATTAAAACTGTTTTTTTTTCTTCTGTTAGTTTGTATTATGTCAATTTAAATTTTTTAAATTTATTTATTTCTTTTTTTTTTAAATTTTAAAATCTTTAATTCTTACATGCATTCCCAAACATGAACCCCCCTCCCACCTCCCCTCCCCATAACATCTTTCTGGGTCATTTTCTTGACAATGTTTGGTATTGTCAGACTTTGCACTTCTCTGGTAGCACAAATGGTACCTTACTGTTTTAATTTGTACTATCTTGATAGCTATTGAGGTTGAATGTATTTTTATATGTGTACTGAGCATTTGAATTCTCTCATCTCTGAAATGTCTGTTTGTCTTTTGCCCATTTTCCTATTGTCTTGTTTGTCTTATAGATTTGCAAAAATTAATTACGTATTCTGGATCTCTGTCTTATGCCAGTTATATGCTCTGTAAATCCAGTCTGCGGTTTGTTTTCTAATGTGTTTATGATGTATTTTAAAAAATATTTATGTATCTGGCTGTACCAGGCCTTAGTTTTTGCATGAGGGATCTTCAGTCTTTGTTGTGACTCTGTGGGATCTTTAGTTGTGGTATGCATATCCCTAGTTATGGCATGTGGGATCTAGTTCCCTGACCAAGGATCAAACCTGGACCCCCTGCATTGGAAGCACAGGGGCTTAGCCACTGGAAAGCCAGGGAAGTATAGAAGTTTTACATTTTCATGTAGTGAAAATGCATTATCCATTTCTTCCCCCATAGCTTGAGTGTTTGTGTTTTACTTAAAGAAGCCTGAGCAGCCTGAATATCTGAGGGAACAGAAGACTGGAAGGGCAGATGATAGAGGGTGGAAATAGATATCCCCTTCATTCTTGTTGTTCTCCTTTTTCTTCTATTATTTCTCCATTTTTCCTTATCCTGAAATCGATGTGTCTAACAAACAAGTTAGGCTGCTCTGTTGCTCTGATTTGTTCAATTTTGTGTCTAGATATATCTGGCTCTGTTTTGCTGCTTTCTTCAAAACTTTTCCATTTACTTTGTGCTAGCAGTAAATGCAGTGGAGAAGACTGTTTTTTTTTTTCCTTTATGAATAAACAAATAAATATATACACCTCAGGACTGAAATAATTGTGCCAATTGAATTACCTCATATAATGAAAAGTAACAGGCAAAAGATCTCATTTGGGGAATCTGTATTGTTTTTTGGTAAAGGAAGACGTTTTTAAAGAATCATTTTCTAAACTTTTATTGCTTTAAAATCACTACCATAATACCACACTGCCATCTCCATAAACCCCTCATAATCTAATCAAAATCATTGTAACCTGGGATGGGGATCAGGGAAGAACTAAGAAACCTGAAGGGCAATGTTCCATCAGCTTTCTCAGGCTCCCCCTAATCCTTTCTCTCTCCCGCCACCCTCCACTAAACATTGCAGCTTGAATTATTTAGTTACTCAAATCAATCCATTTTTCTCTGTTCTGTGGTTGGACAATAAAAGTAAGATTTACTGCAGCCAGTGAATAATAAAAAACAAATTAGCTGAAAACAAACAAAAAGCTGCTTACGTGGCAATCTTCTGTGTTAATCAAAACCTTGAGGACAGGTCGGAGGATCAATATTTGACTACAAGATGGAAAGAATCAAAACTTCCATTAAGGGTGAGAAAAGAGGGAGCCATGGAGGGGGGTGGGAAGAAAGACCTAAAGGCAGCGTTCCTCAGTGGCCAATGGCAAAATTTCATCCCAGTTCTCTGGTTGGCCTCTTAGGGAGGCCGCCTCTGTTTGAGAAATGACAGTGTTTTTTATGCACATATCAAAGTTCAGCTTGATTGTCTCATCTGGGGAAGAAAGCCATCTGTCAGTATTCTCCAAATAATCTACATAATTGACTTTCAAACAAGCCTCAAAGAAACGGGCATTTATCACCCTAATTGTGGCAGGCGGAGTGTGTGTCACTGCCATTTTATCAAGATAATGGTAAATGGCACCAGGTTTCTTCTCTCCTGCTTCTCCCAGATTTCTTTCAATTTGTACATACAGCTACATTCCCCTTCGAGACCACACTCAGAAAAGGGCTGTCTGCCTGGAGTAGGGGGAAAATTTTGCTTGCCTTGTGATAATCCCTGGACTCAGCCAGCACTCACCTGCCACTCTTCACTCTGCTCCTAGAAACTCGATTCAGGAGGACATCACTAAGAAACTCAGTACCAGGGCTGGACCCCTGAAAAGCTCTATTCCTTGACCCTGGATCTCCTGGCTTGAAGTTCCCTTTGGGTGCTGATGGATGGAGGAGGGAGCCCCTCGGAACTAGCTTGGCCCTAGCTTCTAGCCAAAGCTAACTGGGCAAACTGACCTCCAGTCCACAAGGAGAGTATTGTCAGCGATGGTGTCCTTGTTCCCATAGGCCCAAGTGGGACTGGGTGGGTGTTGAGATTATCATGAGGTTCTTTCTTCTATGACTGAATCCAGTAACTCCTATCTGTAGGAAATTGCTACTCCACAAAATATATATTAAAATTATACTAATTCTCAGATCTTGCCTCCTATTCAAGGTCCAGGACGATTCTGCCTAAAAGTGTAGTCTTTTGTTACCTTCAAGGCAAAAGCCACTCTTGGCTTTACCTTTCCAGATTCTGTGAACTGCGTTTCTTAACCAGGCTGGCTTGAGACAGCCCCATCATTCCTGTGTGTCCATGGAAACCAAAGACCTCACAGTGCCCAATATTTAGCAGAGAGGACCACAAAGTAAATTGCTAAACTGGGGTTAAATTGAAACTTTCTCCCTCAGAGGACTGTAACTCAGCAGAAATGGAAGTGTGTCTGGATTTCTAAACAATGCTTGAAAGTGTGTTTGCCTGTCAGTAGTCCCATTCACTTTCATGCATTGGAGAAGGAAATGGCAACCCACTCCAGTATTCTTGCCTGGAGAATCCCAGGGATGGGGGAACCTGGTGGGCTGCCGTCTGTGGGGTCGCACAGAGTCGGACACGACTGAAGCGACTTAGCAGCAACAGCAGCAGCAGCAGTCCCATTTCCCCATAGACAGGTAAGTTACTCAGTAATCCATTAAGGGGGTGGTAGAAATTGAGGGAGAAGGTTCTTGTTTAAAAATAATCCACTGAGGACAAATATATAAATGAAAAGGACAGTCATATATCTGAGAATTATCCTCCTTTCTTGTGATCTTGAACCAGGTTTTGGTTTCTAGCTAGCATGTGCACATTTCAGCATCAGTACATGACAGGTCTACACTTTCCTACATACACAGAATATCATATAATCATAACCATTTCTCAGTGTTGGAAGAAGGAAATACTTAAGACTTGAGTCATTGGATATAAGACATCCGTTTTTTCCCTACCCAGTTAACTCCAATATTGAACTGTCTTTTCTGCTCTGTTTTCTCTCTGATGCACACAGCATGTGGCCTTCTGTGTTCTGATTAAAGAGTGGAAAACAACAGTAGCATCTGGGCTGAATGGGGCAGGGAAAATCCAACTGGTTCAACCTGTTATGATCGGCAGCATTATTCAATGACCTAGTAAGGAGATGTAGAACAAAATCTGGCATAGGGAGGCAATTACACTTGTTCCATTTGGCATGAATCTCTATCGGCAGTGGTTTTCACACTCAGACAGTAAAGAATCTGCCTGCGATGCAGGAGACCTGGGCTTGCTCCCTCAGTTGGGAAGATCCCCTGGAGAAGGAAATGGCAACCCAGTCCAGTATTCTTGCCTGGAGAATCCCATGGACAGAGGAGACTGGTGGACTACAGTCCATGGGGTCACAAAGAGTCAGACATGACTGAGCGACTCTCACACACACAATATAGGGTGATGGTGTCCTTCAAATCTCCCCAGTTGCACAGGGAAATTGTGATCATCATGTAAATTGCATGCACGTCACAGTTGAAAAATCAGACTTTGAGAGTGATGTGTGCTGCATGGAAGTAGAGCCAAGGACCACCTGCTTAAGGAAGAGATAATGGCATGGTATATCAAGCCACATCAAGGAAAGACTGTGTGTCCTGGAATGTCTGAGAATTTTTCTTGTGGAACTAACAGTTTGACTTACATGATTAAAGGCTGAAGGGCAGTGAAATGAATATATAACTATGGATATTTTGATAAATGCACTGAAATACTGAAACACTGCTGTGGGGATTGTTTTGTACTCATTGGTCACTTGTTTAATGTTGTTTTGAGTCTTTTAATCCCTTTGAGTGTGCTGTTCCCAATGCTAGTGTGTCTGCCCAGACATGAAAAGAGTAAATTCTCTATGATTCCCTGCATGTGAGTTTCCAGAACAGGCAAAGCTAATCTATACTGAGAGAATTTGCAACAGGGATTGTCTCTGAGTGTACATGTACATGGAAATGACTAGAAAGAGGGGGTGATGTGGATATCCTATATCTTGTTTTAAGTGATGGTTACAGTTCAGTTCAGTTCAGTCGCTCAGTCATGTCCGACTCTTTGCAACCCCATGAATCACAGCATGCCAGGCCCCTCTGTCCATCACCAACTCCTGGAGTTCACTCAGACTCACGTCCATTGAGTCCACGATGCCATCCAGCCATCTCATCCTCGGTCGTCCCCTTCTCCTCCTGCCCCTAATCCCTCCCAGCATCAGAGTCTTTTCCAATGAGTCTTTTCCTCTTCGCATGAGGTGGCCAAAGTACTGGAGTTTCAGCTTTAGCATCATTCCTTCCAAAGAAATCCCAGGGCTGATCTCCTTCAGAATGGACTGGTTGAATCTCCATGCAGTCCAAGGGTCTCTCAAGAGTCTTCTCCAACACCACAGTTCAAAAGCATCAGGGGTATATACATTTGTCAAAACATATCAAGCTGAAAACTTAAAATGTGTGCATTTTATTTTATATGAATTCTCCTTCAACAAAAACCAAAAATGCAGAAAAAGAAATATTTTCAGATCACAAGTATACTGAGAGGCCCTGATGTTCTGGCTAATTCAAAGTTCAGTTACTTTCGTTTGGGACCATTTTTCATGGGTTTGTTAGGGGTTCCAGGAAAAAATTCCTTTACATATAAAACTCTCTTCAGCAAAATCAAACAAAAGGTCAGCTCTCTTCATGTTTGTGGCATAATTTTATTTTTTAAGTGACATATTTCTCCAAATCAGAGCTATTCAGTCATAAATGTCAGCCCATCTGGCATTTATTCCTTCCACAAGCTTTTCCTTCTGCTACTTCTCAGCAGGGATATGGTGCCCTTGAGATCTTGAGCTTCTCTCTTTTTACTGTCTCTGCTGCCAGAAGGTGTACCTGGAAGCTGGGCCTGTGTCTGATTTCTTGCTGAATTCCAGCATCCAGCAAAGGGCCTGGCCCACAGGGTAAGGAACTGAGGCTACACTCCTGAAATAAAGTGATCATTATACAAAGGGAGACCTGTGTATTTAAATAAATAATTGATTCAGGGGATGGTCTCTGCTTTCTAAGAGTTCACAAAAAAGACATCTGGGGAGGTGACGCCTCACATGTTATAATTTGCTATAGATCTTAAGAGGCTACATTTTAGCCCTTGTATTACTCTTTTTAAAAAATATCCTTTCCACGGTGTGTATGCCCAGCCGTGGGATTGCTGGGTCATAAGGTAGTTCTATTTGCAATTTTTTAAGGAATCTCCACGCTGTTCTCCATAGTGGCTGTACTAGTTTGCATTCCCACCAACAGTGTAAGAGGGTTCCTTTTTCTCCACACCCTCTCCAGCATTTATTGCTTGCAGATTTTTGGATCGCAGCCATTCTGACTGGTGTGAAGTGGTACCTCATTGTGGTTTTGATTTGCATTTCTCTGATAATGAGTGATGTTGAGCATCTTTTCATGTTTGTTAGCCATCCGTATGTCTTCTTTGGAGAAATGTCTATTTAGTTCATTGGCCCATTTTTTTGATTGGGTCATTTATTTTTCTGGAATTGAGCTGCATAAGTTGCTTGTATATTTTTGAGATTAGTTGTTTGTCAGTTGCTTCATTTGCTATTATTTTCTCCCATTCAGAAGGCTGTCTTTTCACCTTGCTTATATTTTCCTTTGTTGTGCAGAAGCTCTTAATTTTAATTAGATCCCATTTGTTTATTTTTGCTTTTATTTCCAGAATTCTGGGAGGTGGATCATAGAGGATCCTGCTGTGATTTATGTCTGAGAGTGTTTTGCCTATGTTTTCCTCTAGGAGTAGTATAGTTTCTGGTCTTACATTTAGATCTTTAATCCATTTTGAGTTTATTTTTGTGTGCGGTGTTAGAAAGTGATCTAGTTTCATTCTTTTACAAGTGGTTGACCAGTTTTCCCAGCAACACAATGGAGTATTACTCAGCCATTAAAAAGAATACATTTGAATCAGTTCTGATGAGATGGATGAAACTGGAGCTGATTATACAGAGTGAAGTAAGCCAGAAAGAAAAACACCTATACAGTATACTAACACAGGTATATGGAACTTAGAAAGATGGCAATGATGACCATGCAAGACAGGAAAAAAGACACAGATGTGTATAACGGACTTTTGGACTCAGAGGGAGAGGGAGAGGGTGGGATGATTTGGGAGAATGGCATTCTAACATGTATACTATCATGTAAGAATTGAATCGCCAGTCTATGTCTGATGCAGGATACAGCATGCTTGGGGCTGGTGCATGGGGATGACCCAGAGAGATGTTATGGGGAGGGAGGTGGGAGGGGGGTTCATGTTTGGGAACACATGTAAGAATTAAAGATTTTAAAATTAAAAAAATAAAAAACTATATATAAAAAATATCCTTTCCATCCCATCCCCTTTGTTTTTGCCATGCCACATGGCATGTGGGATCTTATTTCCCCAACCAGAGATGGAATCCGTACCGCTTGCAGTGGAAGCATGGAGTCTTAATCACTAAACCTCAGGGAAGTCCTCCTGTTTCGTGTTACTCTTATTACCCTATGGCCCAACTCTCCAACCTGCCTTGGACCTCTCTATCATGAGTAAAATTAGACAGCAAAAGTGGGGACACCACTTTTTCTAGAAGGCTTTAGAAGAAATGCATCCATGCTAGTTTCCTGTAGACTCATTTAGTCCCCTTCCATTATTATACCAATATGGGTTAGCAGTAAAATTGACTTAGCTGGTACATGGAGAGAAGACAGTATGAACTAGGAAGTGAAGACCGTTCTGGTATTTACACATTTCTGCTCACTGGTTTAGAGTGGTGGGGTGTTAGATGTTAGGCTAGAGACTGCAGGCCAAGGGAGGAATTGGGCTTCTTAGGGTGGTGGGGTTGATGGTAAAGATAGCTTTAATTATATGATAGCAAAGGATCCTTTTCGAATGTTAGCAAAAGGCAAATTTTGGACAAAGAAAAGACTTTTAACCTCAAAAGGTATGGTTCAGGCTGCCAAGAACATTGTTGTTCACTCACTCAGTCATGTTCTACTCTTTGTGACCCCGTGGACTGTAGTTCACCAGGCTTCCCTGTCCTTCTATATCTCCTGGAGTCTGCTCAAACTCATGTCCATTGAGTCAGTGATGTCATCCAACCACCTCATCCTCTGTTGCTCCTTTCTCCTTCTGCCCTCAATCTTTCCCAAGAATATAGTTTTTAGGAAGGTTCAAAACCATGAATAAAGACCCGCACTGAGTTAATGAGGCACATTTGAATACTTGAGGAGCCTCATATTTCTTTACCTGTGAGGTTGACTGGTTACAGGTTGAAAGAAACAACCAGATTCTTCTACTATTCATCTTCCAGGATGCAAGGCTCTGAGTACAATAAACACTTGATATGTAATGGAGTTGGAGAATGTAGAAGTGTTTTCTAATGGTAAGAAATGTCAGTAAAAAGCAAGGCTGCCGATCACTGGAGCAGCCTCTCTATGGAAAACTAGGACCTTGAAGGATAGTTTGCTCTTTAAGGCTATTATGAACTTCTTCTCCTCATGAGTGTCCCAGCTCTCAGCTCCATAAAACCTGCAATAACTGCTGTTTTATGACTTACACCTGGTCATAACACAAAAGATTGATTGGGGCTCCCATCCTACAAAGAAGGAAGACAGTACTTTCAGATATATGGCCTCCCAATAGATTTTTCATGAGATGAGCCAAAAATGCTTCCTCAAGATTCATGCAAGCAAGTGTGATCAGTGCCCAAGACTGTAAATAACATATCCAATCTTTCAAGCTTACACTCTGATCCTTTTGAGTTTGTGATGTCCTTATTAGAGCTAATAACATGTTAGAGATGGACTATGCTTTTACAGGAAAAAAATTATATAAAAATCTTTTAGGGAAAAAAATATGGTCTCTCTCTGTATTCTTCCATTTTCTTATCTCCTCTCCCCACTCTCTACCCAGCTCAGGAAAAGTTCTCTTAAATCAGCTTGATATTTTCAAGACTAGCCTAAGCTGTTGATAGTTTTATGTGACCAATAAAGAAGATTAAAAAATAAACTCTGTAACTTTCTGTATTCTGAAATCCATTACCAAAAAATAATAATAATAAAATAAAAAAGGAGCCCTGTTGTGTGAGAAATGTTAAACGCTGCTTTGTCAGAGAGTGCTGGGAATATGATAGGAAAGACGACTTCCGTATATCTAAATGGCATTGAAAAGAACAAAAATCAAGGGCTATTAATGTAGCTAGATCTTGGGATTCAGGTAATATGCCCTATAATTCACTCTGACTGACAGTTTTGAGGAGAAATCGGAGTAAGGCTGACCAAAATACTATTCCTTAAAAAAATCAGCAACAGTACTTCAAAACTAATCCCTCACATATCAACCTGATCTCTCCGAGGGGACTCTTTTCCAGCTAAATGCTGAATTTAATTCTGTACATCACATTTCTTTGGAGAGATTTAGTACTTTAATTATATTTTTATGTGTCACAAAACTGTAAACATAAATTACATTTTTGTTTTCTTTATCTTTAAAGGAGAGTTTAGAAAAATAATAATGATTAAAGGTGTATGTGATTTTTCTTTGAATCTTTTTGTTGCTTGCATGGAGGGGACAATGGTTCTCTGTATTTGTGGCTGAGGAACCCTCTGGCCATATTTCCAGGCCATCTCAGGAAGACTGGAAAGTCTAAAAGCCGATCAATCAGCTATCTGTTTTGCCTACAGAGATGATGATAGTTTTAACATTGTTTTTCTTCCTGACATGCTTTGAGCTGGGTTTTCATTTGTATACAGTATAGATGTTACTTAGCTGCATCATGGGCTGGAGAAAAATCATTGGAAATGTTTTTTAATTTTAAAAATATTTTAATTGGAACTTTGTGGCTCATACCCAGAAAAATCTTTTTGACACAAATGTTCACATCAGTGGCAATGTACAATATAGGCAGAATTAGAAGTCTAACAGAATTGTCTGGGCATTTCTTTGCACATCAGTGAATCTGAGCAGGACCCTGTGGGATCCTCCCTAATACAAAAGCCTTTCCAAATCCGTTATTTCTTATTTGTAGGAAAAAGGTTTCAGCCTCCTAGACCTTCCCTGAGTTCCACAGGGCAGATTCAAGCAGTTACTAATTAGAAGAGTGAGGGAATGTAGAAAGAAAGGGAAGGCATTGAAGAAACAATACTGAAGCCATGAGGCAGGGTCCTTGTTCTTCCTCAAAGGATATACAGAGCAATCTGATAGTTCTAAAGAAACTAAGACCCTGAGCCACCTGGAGGATGGTAACTTCAGGCTGAGCACAAGCACATGGACCCAGACTGATTGGAATCAGAAGGCTTGATTGAGATTCCTGGAACATTACCCTGTTACCTCACCACCAGACAATCAGAGGAAGGTTGCAGCCCTCCGCCCAAGTTTTGTATATAGAAACTCTTCCTGAAAATGATCAAGGAGTTTGGGTTTTTTGAGCATGAGCTGCCTGTTCTCCTTGCTCGCCCCTGAAATAAATCCTTCTCTACTCCAAACTCTAATTTCTCAGTTTGGTCTCACTGTGCATCAAGCATAGGAACTTGAGTTTGGCAACATCAATACTGCATGAAGTGGAGTGAGATATTTTAAAACCAGTTGGTCTTAAAAAAAAATCTTCCTATTGTATCATGTCAGCAGTTGTTTATAATGGAGAAGCTTGCTGGAAAGCTGTGTTACTCAAAGACCGACCTCTTCTCGGCCTGCATCTGGCTTGTAGAGGATGCCAACAATGCTTAGTGTAGTGGGTCACATCTGTCAAGGAGGATTATAAATTGTACCTGTGATGCCCTGTAATTAGTAATCCTCAAATGACTCCAGCTGCTATTTCCCTGAGCATTTGCCTTGGTAACATCTTATAGAAAATATAACTCAAAACCAAGAGTATTTAGGTCCAAAAGACACTGCCTGTAGTGAAATAGCATTATTTTCTAATCGAAAAGTCCCTTTTTCTCTTGTTGCTCTCACCAAGTTTATCAGAGGGTCTTTCATCCAGAGACCAGTGTAAAATGTGCTTCAGCTTGTTGAAGAGAGATTTGGTTGTTGACTTGGTTTCAGAGCAAAATTCACCCTTGAATTGTGTGAAAAGTAAATATGTCTGTTTTCAGTGTGTTAGGGTGGTTTGAGAATGAATGTGTATCTGTAACTGGAGATTTCACACTGGGAAGCTGACCTTTTGCTTGGAAAGGAGCTTTGCTATTTCGTTGTCTCGTGGGTACATCTGCAAATGCTGGCATGCTGGGTTGTATTTGCAGATCAGAATTCATTACTTGGTGAGACCTAAGGTGCAGTATGGGAACTGTAGGTTTTGAAAATTTTTTTTTCACTAGTTTGAGAGTCAGTATACCCTTTCCTGGATTTATTTCAGTGAATTTCTAGTGAATATTCATTAGCCCATAAATGGTTATATACTAAGAATGAACTAAAATCAGACTCTTACCTCATGCTTTTCTGTAGAAATTTGCTACATGGTTTAAAAATTTAAATGTGAAAGTAAAACTATAAAATAAAAGAAGAAAATATAGTTATTTGTTGTATTTATATATTCTTATAGTAGCATATCTTTCTAAGCATAGCTGCTGCTGCTGCTAAGTTGCCTCAGTTGTGTCCAACTCTGTGTGACCCCAGAGACGGCAGCCCACCAGGCTTCCCCGTCCCTGGGATTCTCCAGGCAAGAACACTGGAGTGGGTTGCCATTTCCTTCTCCAATGTATGAAAGTGAAAAGTGAAAGTGAAGTCGCTCAGTCATGTCAGACTCTTCGTGACCCCATGGACTGCAGCCCACCAGGCTCCTCTGTCCATGGGATTTTCCAGGCAAGAGTACTGGAATGGGGTGCCATTGCCTTCTCCATCTAAGCATAGCAGCAAAGTCATAAAATCAGGAAGGAAGAGATGGAGAAACTGATTGAATTAATGCTATAAAAACAAATGTATTAAGCCCCCTTTGTAGGTTAAAAATCCATAATAAATACCTATTAAAGGAAAATAACAAATGGAAAAATGTTTGCAGTGATATTAGGTATAATTGGTTTACTTAAACAGTTCTTATAAGTTAATTTTTAAAAGATGAAATCATAAATAGGAAAATGGACAAAGGGCATAAAAGGTAATTCATAAAGGAGGAAACATAAAATGGCCAATAAATAAAAGGCAAAATATTGACCTTTGTTAGCAATCAAACAGATGCAAGCTAAATCCACCCATCACATTAGCAAATTAAAATATTGATAATAATTTGTGCTGACAAAGATTTCAGGAAATTGAACTTTCATATGTTGAAGTCAGAATGTAAATAGGTAAATATCTTTATGGGGTAACAGGAAAATCTGTATCTAAACACAGTAATTATGCAATTCTATTTGTAGGAATTTTCCTTAAGGAAACAATTAGAGACGTGTGCATGCATACTCAGTCACTAAGTTGTATCTGACTCTGTGACCCCATGAACTGTAGCCTGCCAGGCTCCTCTGTCCCTGGAAAGCAGTAATTATAAAAATGTTTACCGTTTTTAATAGCAGAAAACTATACGAAAAAGACAGTAGGAGATTGGCTAAATAAGCTGTGTATGCTCATAAGTCAAGATATTATATAGTCATATAAAATCATGTTGTAATAGTCTTTACTGTCCTGGAAAAGCAACCACAATATGTGGCACGTTTATTTAAAAGAAGCAACTTATGAAACAGTAAATAGAGTAACATACCATGCTTTTTTAATACTACATACACATATGAGTGTGCAGAGGCAGAGACTGAGACAAAGACATAAGGCAGAGTTACAGAGAAAGACAGAAGACAAGCAGCTGTGTAGCACAGGGAACTTAGCTTGGTGCTCTGTGAAGGCTAGTGTGGTGGGCTCGGAGGGTGGGAGGCTCAAGAGAAAGGGCATTTATGTATACGTATTGCTGATTCACATTGTTGTACAGCAGCAACTAACACAACATTGTAAAGCAATTATCCTCCAATTAAAAAATGAATTAAAAAAAAAGACATAGGACAAGACGTAAATGCCCAAGTAAATAACTCTTTTTATCTTGTGATGAGATTTTTCTTTGTCTTTTGAGATATATTGGATTTCCCTGATGGCTCAGGCGGTAAAGTGTCTGTCTACAATGCGGGAGACCTGGGTTTGATTGCTGGGTCGGGAAGATCCCCTGGAGAAGGAAATGGCAATCCACTCCAGTACTATTGCCTGGAAAATCCCATGGACAGAGGAGCCTTGTAGGCTGCAGTCCATGGGGTTACAAAGAGTTGGACATGACTGAGTGACTTCACTTTCCTTTCACTTTCGAGATATATTGCTTTTGAAATTAGGAATTAGAAACAATAAAGTTATTTATGAAAAGAGATAAATGCTATAAAAAGACACACCTGCCCAGTCACAGGGAAATATTACCCATGACCAGGACAGTGGATACATAGCCCAAGATTGCCCATAGAGTCCCACTGCTGTTTTTGTGCATCTTTCTTTCTTTAAGTCACCATGTCCTACAAACTTCTCAAGTCTTCAGTGTTTTCATTCATTCAGGTATTCACTCATCCATTCAACAGATGTTTTTTGCATTTATACCATATGGCAAACTCAGTACTTGTCCCTGACTTGAGCTCTATGTGGTAAACAATTTCCTAGTTGTTTCTTATTGGCATTTACGTATCAGTCTTGGAGACTTTCTCTCAGACCTTGTTAAGTGACTGACTAGGAAATCTTTTTAAAAGTTCTCTCTGTATTAAATAGGTGATGTTAGTATGACACTTGAACTTTAAGGAAGACCTTCAATGCCTTAACCCAAATAGTGAGTAATGTGAAAGATGCAGACAACTCTGTATGGATAGGCTTGCCAGATGATACCACTCTCTCCTGCCCACACGTATTCTAACTGGACAACAAGTTTCCAGCTGTATTCACTCCACCAGGTCTGGGCTCCCTACTTTAGGCCTGATGCTCCATTGTCAGGGGTGTTCTGGGTATTAATAATGCCTATCAGGTCTCCTATTTTCTTTGTCCTCATGTCCCTCCTGTGCTTTCCGAGTTCTTGCCATCTGCCCTTCTCTGCCTTGTGGCAGTTACATCTTCAATTCCACCACCTGCCCTCTTGATTCTGACTTCCACACTTGTTTTGATCCAAACATTTCCTCTAACTTTCTTCAATCCCATCATGAATTTTCTGTTGAAAGAAGTGAAAGTGAAGTCACTCAGTTGTGTCTGACTCTTTGTAACCCCATGGACTGTACCTTCCAGGCTCCTCCATCCATGGGATTTTCTAGGCAAGAGCACTGGAGTGGGTTGCCATTTCCTTCTCCAGGGGATCTTCCCAATCCATGGATCGAACCTGGATCTCCTGCATTGCAGGCGGACTCCTTACTGTCTGAGCTGCAAGGGAAGCTCTTGGGGATCTTCCCAACCCAGGGATTGAACCCAGGTCTCCAGCATTACAGGCAGATTCTTTACCAGCTGAGCCACAAGGGAAGCCCGAGAATACTAGAGTGGGTAGCCTATCCCTTCTCCAGAGGATCTTCCCAACCCAGGAATCGAACTGGGCTCTTCTGCATTGTAGGTGGATTTTTTACCAACTGAGCTATCAGGGAAGCCCTTAATTTTCTATTACTGCTGTAACAAATTCCCACAAACTTAGTGGCTTAAAACAACAACACAAATTAACATCTTGCAGTTCTGGGGGTGGGGGTGGTCCAAAGTCCAAAATGATTTCACTGGGCTAAAATCAGGGTGTGGATAAGACTGCTTTTTTCCAGAGGCTCTAGGGGAAAATCTGTTTCCTTGCCTTTTTCAGTTTCTAGAAGCCACTTTCTTTCCTTGGCTTGTGGCCCTGTTCTACTGTCTCCAAGCTAGCAATATTGCATCTATTTGACCATTTGTCTGTAGTCACATCTCCATCTGACAAAGTTGGAAAAGGTTCTCCACTGTTAAAGACCTGTGGGTTGATCTTTGCCCCCCCCCCCCAAATATATGTCTACATTATAATTCCCAGAGCCTGTGAATGCTACATTTTTTGAAAAAGCTTTTTTGAAGATATCATTACAGATCTTGAGACAAAAGTTCATCCTGGGTTACCTGGCTGGGCTCTAAATCTAATGATAGTGTCTTTAGAAGACAAAGGCAGAGGCAAATTTAACGTAGACAGACACACAGAGAAGAGGAGGGGGCAGTGTTATTACAGAGATAGAGATTGGAGTGATACAGCTACAAGTTAAGGGACACTTGGAGCCACCAGAGCTGGACAAGGCAAGGAAGGAGTATCCCTGGCATACTAAACCACTCATTCTGAAGAGAAGGAGTGTGTGCCAATTGACACTTTGATTTTAGACTTCAAGCTCCGCTCCGGAACTGTAAGAGAATACGTTCCTGTTTTTTTTTTTTTAATTAATTTTTATTGGGGTATAGTTGCTTTGGGCTTCCCTGGTAGCTCAGCTGGTGAAGAATCCACCTGCAATGCAGCAGATGCCAGTTTGATTCCTGGGTTGGGAAGAACCCCTGGAGGCGGGATAGGCTACCCACTCCACTATTCTTGGGCTTCCCTGGTGGCTCAGTTGGTAAAGAATCTTCCTGCAATATGGGAGATCTGAGTTCCATCCCTGGGTTGGGAAGATTCCTTGGAGGAGGGCATGGAAACCGACTCTAGTATTCTTGCCTGGAGAATCCCCATGGACAGAAGGGCCTGGCAGGCCACTGTCCATGGGGTTGCAAAGAGTTGGACACGACTGAGAGACTAAGCACAGCACAGTTGCTTTACAATGTTTTGTTAGTTTCTACTGTACAGCAAAGTGAATCAACTATACTAAACACATATTCCCTGTTTTTGGATTTCCTTCCCATTTAGCTCACCACAGAGCTCACCACAGTTCCCTGTTCTGTATAGTAGGTTCTCATTAGTTATCTATTTTATACATAGAATCTGTGGCATGTATATGTAATTCCCAATGTAGAATTCCTATTGTTTTAAGCTACCCACTTTGTGGTAATTTGTTACAGTTGTGGTGGTGGTTGATGGTTTAGTTGCTAAGTCGTGTCCAACTCTTGCGACCCCATAGACTGTAGCCCACCAGGCTTCTCTGTCCATAGGATTCTCCAAGCAAGAATACTGGAGTGGGTTGCCATTCGTTACAGTAGCCACAGGAAACAATACAGGGCCCATCTGATTTCACAGAGTCCTCCAGGATAATCCAGGATCATGTCCCCATCTCAGATTCCTTAGCCTTATTCACATGTGTGAAATCTGTTTTCCCGGGTAAGTAATATATTCACAGGTTCTAGGGATTAGGACATGAACACCTTTGGGGGGCATTGTTCTGTTAACCATAGTATGCAATGATACTGTTCATTCCTGAAACTTTTTTGACCATGCCAAGCATGTGTGGAGCCACCTCGCAAGCTTTTATTTTTTATTTTTCGTATTTTGCTTTCATTCCATCTTAATTGTCTAGGATCTGTCTCTTGGGTATTGCTATGGAATAATAGAAAACACATAAATGTGGAGTCAGGCTGACCTGTGTTTAAACCTTGGCTGTTTATTTTTTCTCTATGTTTCCTTGGGCAAATTATCCCAGCGTTAAAACTTTGTCTCTTCATTTATAAAATGTGAGTAGTCATACCCATATCATAGAGTCATTGTAAAGATGAAATGGGATAGCATATATAATATGCTTATCACATAAGAAGGCATTCAAGAAATGTTGTTTGTTTTTTTGCTGCTACTGCTTCTGCTGCTGCTGCTGCTAAGTCTCTTCAGCTGTGTCCGACTCTGTACAACCCCATAGACGGCAGCCCACCAGGCTCCCCTGTCCCTGGGATTCTCCAGGCAAGAACACTGGAATGGGTTGTCATTTCCTTCTCCAATGCATGAAAGTGAAGTCACTCAGTCGTGTCCGACTCTTCGCGATCCCATGGACTGCAGCCTACCAGGCTCCTCAGTCCATAGGATTTTCCAGGCAAGAGTACTGGAATGGGTTGCCATTGCCTTCTCCTTTCTTTTGCTATCATCTTAAAAACTGTGAACCTGTGGCAATCTGGTCTTGAAGTAGATGGTCTGGTTGAGGAGGTATTTGTGTAGGAGCTTTCTAATTTTCCTTCAAATCCCACTGTAGATATAGTTTCTATTCTGATGATACATAGGGTTCCCCTGATATCATTGCATTTTGTTTTGGACTTTTGGACTGTAATTCTACCTACATCCATTGAGTTGGTGATGCCATCCAACCATCTCATCCTCTGTCAGCTATAATAACACATAAACGAATATTTCTTGTGTACCTACTGTGCATCAAGTATTGTAATCACTAGGCAATGAGATGTAAACCATACTTATGTTCCTGGAGTGGGAAAGACTGACAAGTGACTAGGTGATTCTAATTCAGTGTGATTGATGTCAAGATGAGCACAAACACAGAGGGACTTAGGGATCACAGAGCAGGGAATAAAGGCTCCCTGGAGTAAGTGCTGCCTAACAAGAGATCTGAAGGGTAAATAGAAGTTAGTTATATAGAGTCCCTCTTATCCTCCACAGAAAGGAAGGAGAGAAGAATAAAAAATGAAATCTTGTTTTAATAAATTCAATTGACTTAAGCATTAATATTAATAAAACAAATTTGGGCATATAAATATAGCCAGTCTTGTTTATTTAAAAAAATTTTTTTTAGATGTAGTTGCACAAGTATGAGAAGAATAAATGGTCCGCTGATAGACCTTTGTTAGGTCACCTGGAAGGAAAAAAGAGCTTTCATTACATTTTGTACCTATGACTTCAGATGGTTAGGCTGGCAGTTTGAAAACATACAAATACTGAAAGTGCCCTAGAATATAAAGCTCTGATTTAGAGAAGAGGGTGGCTGTGTTGTGGTGTTGTGGTCATGGTATTATGCTGGGTAGATGGTGGTACCAAATATTTGGAAGATGTAGTTTATGGTTTGTAGGAATAATAATAGCAGCAAAAAATATGTTGTGAATTTATTATGAGCCAGGTACTATTCTTAGCACTTTTTGTATATTAACTCCTTAATCCTTTCATGATCCATGAGATAGGTAATACTATTATTTTTATTTTAGAGATAGGAAAAGTGGGATACAAATGTTAAATAACATTGTATAAAGTTAGTCAGCAAGTGACAGAGCTGGAATCTGAAGTAAGACAGTTTGACTTGAAAGCCTGTGCTCTTAACTTCTATCCCTCTTTGGGGAAAGAGGGACCTTGTGGAAATGTACACAATATATGCAAATGACACATAAAAAGGGAGTTCAGTTCAGTTGCTCAGTCATGTCCAACTCTTTGTGATGCCAGGGACTGCAGTACATCAGCCCTCCCTGTCTATCACCAACTCCCAGAGCTTACACAAACTCATGTCCATTGAGTTGGTGATACCATCCAATAATCTCATACTCTGTCGTCCCCTTCTCCTCCTGCTTTTAATCTTTCCTAGCATCAGGGACTTTTCAAATGAGTCAGTTCTTTGCATCAGTTGGCCAATGTATTGGAGTTTTAGCTTCAGCATTAGTCCTTCCAATGAACACTCAGGACTGATTTCCTTTAGGATGGATTGGTTTTAACTCCTTGCAGTCCAAGGGACTCTCTAGAGTCTTCTCCACCACTACAGTTCAAAAGCATCAATTCTTTGGGACTCAGCTTTCTTTATAGTCCAGCTCTCACATCCAAACATGACTACTGTTTTGATTATATAGTCATCTAGCTTTGACTAGATGGACCTTTGCTGGCAAAGTAATGTCTCTGCTTTTTAATATGCTGTCTAGATTGGTCATAGCTTTTCTTCCAAGGAGCAAGTGTCTTTTAATTTCATGACTGCAGTCAACATTTGCAATGATTTTGGAGAACAAAAAAATTAAGTCTCTCATTGTTTCCATTGTTTCCCCATCTATTTGCTGTGAAGTGATGGGACCAGATGCCATGATCTTCGTTTTCTGAATGTTGAGTTTTAAGCCAGCTTTTTCACTCTCCACTTTCACTTTCATCAAGAGGCCCTTTAGTTCTTCTTCATTTTCTGCTATAAGGGTGGTGTCATCTGCATATCTGAGGTTATTGATATTTCTCCTGGCAATATTGATTCCAGCTTGTGCTTCATCCAGCTTGGCATTTCTCATGATGTACTCTGCATATAAGTTAAATAAACAAGGTGACAATATACAACCTAGACATACTCCTTTCCCGATTTGGAACCAGTCTGTTGTTCCATGTCCAGTTCTAACTGTTACTTCTTGACCTGCATACAGATTTCTCAGGAGGCAGGTCAGGTGGTTTGGTATTCCCATCTCTTGAAGAATTGTCCACATTTTGTTGTGGTCCACACAGTCAAAGACTTTGGCATAGTCAATAAAGCAGAAGTAGATGTTTTTCTGGAACTCTCTTGTTTTTTTGATGATCCAGTGGATGTTGACAATTTGATCTCTGGTTCCTCTACATAAAAAGGGAAAACAGAAGCAAATGTCCACATGACCATATGGATATGTATCCATTTAGTGTCAAGAGATTGGTTGAATGAGTATTTACTGAACCTGGTGTTGAGACCTTGCAGTGATCAAATTGCCAACATCTGCTGGATCATGGAAAAGCAAGAGAGTTCCAGAAAAACATCTATTTCTGCTTTATTGACTATGCCAAAGCCTTTGACTGTGTGGATCACAAGAAACTATGGAAAATTCTGAAAGAGATGGGAATACAGACCACCTGACCTGCTTCTTGAGAAATCTGTATGCAGGTCAGGAAGCAACAGTTAGCACTGGACATGGAACAACAGACTGGTTCCAAATAGGAAAAGGAATACATCAAGGCTGTATATTGTCACCCTGCTTATTTAACTTATATGCAGAGTACATCATGAGAAACACTGGACTGGAAGAAACACAAGCTGGAATCAAGAAAGAAATATCAATAACCTCAGATATGCAGATGACACCACCCTTATGGCAGAAAATGAAGAGGAACTAAAAAGCCTCTTGATGAAAGTCAAAGAGGAGAGTGAAAAAGTTGGCTTAAAACTCAACATTCAGAAAACGAAGATCATGGCATCTGGTCCCATCACTTCATGGGAAATAGATGGGAAACAGTGGAAACAGTGTCAGACTTTATTTTTTTGGGCTCCAAAATCACTGCAGATGGTGACTGCAGCCATGAAATTGAAAGATGCTTACTCCTTGGAAGAAAAGTTATGACCAACCTAGATAGTATATTCAAAAGCAGAGACATTACGTTGCCAACTAAGGTCCGTCTAGTCAAGGCTATGCTTTTTCCAGTAGCCATGTATGGATGTGAGAGTTGGACGGTGAAGAAGGCTGAGCACCGAAGAATTGATGCTTTTGAACTGTGGTGTTGGAAAAGACTCTTGAGAGTCCCTTGGACTGCAAGGAGATCCAACCAGTCCATTCTGAAGGAGCTCAGCCCTGGGATTTCCTTGAAAGGAATGATGCTGAGGCTGAAACTGCAGTACTTTGGCCACCTCATGAGAAGAGTTGACTCATTGGAAAAGACTCTGATGGTGGGAGGGATTAGGAGCATGAGGAGAAGGGGATGACAGAGGATGAGATGGCTGGATGGCATCGTGGACTCAATGGACGTGAGTCTGAGTGAACTCCGGGAGTTGGTGATGGACAGGGAAGCCTGGCGTGCTGTGATTCATGGGGTCGCAAAGAGTCAGACACGACTGAACTGAACTGAACTGAACTGAATAGTATATGTACTTCCATATTATGGTATTCAGTCAAGGATTGGTAAACTTTTTCTATAAAGGGCTAGATAATAAATACTTTAGACTTTGTGGATCATATAGGCTGTTGAAACTACTCAACTCTGTCATTTGTAGTGGGAAAGCCACCACAGACAATATGTATATGAATTAATGTGGCTGTTTTCCACACTGACAAAAGTGGACAGCAGGCATAGTTTGCCATGTTATAAGATCTACTGATGGGTCTAATAATTATCATAATTTTGAAATAGCAAAAAGCATAAGTGGTATTTTGAGATATCTATAGCATCTGTAACATGATATGAAAATATCTCTGATTTTTTTAACTGGTGACAATCTCATAGCTACTGCTGATATTAACTGTGATTTGTACATTCATAGTTGAAGGAAATGTTAAATTAGAGGTAAGTGAAAGTATCAATACATATTTAAGTTTACCCATCCAAATTCACAGGACTTGTTAATTTTACTTATGGACCCCAGTATAAGAACCTCTAAACAGATTTCCCTGGTGGTACAGTGGCTAAGACTCTGTGCTCCCATTGTAGGGGCACAGGTTCCATCTCTGGTTAGGGAAGATCCCACATGCTCTGTGGAATGGCCAAAAATTTTTTTTATAAAAGAACCGCTGAGCTAGGAGTCTTGATCAGTAGTCAAAATGCACCTGTTAACAAGGGACTAAACAATTCGAAATGAATGACAACCCCTTCTGAGTTGAGTAAGCTTGAGATAGACACAGATCCTACTCACACGTAGCTCTGAGGTGGTGATGTGAGGGTGATGGCAAGAACTGATCCCCCAAATATCCCACAGCCCATGTGAAGAGTGTCAGGAGCAGTAACTAGAAGGAAGCAAGTCTGGAAGGAAGCAAGGAGGGCTGACTACGATTTGTTTGAGCACAGAGAAAGAATGAGCAGGCTGGGATCTTCCAGCAATCTTAAAATTCTGATAAAGTTGCATAAACTTATCGCATTGCCAAGATCAGAGGGCTTCAATGAGGCTGGCTGTGTTGTACACATACACACGATGAAAAGGAATATTGTTAAGGGAAGCAGTGAAAGGCCCATAACCTTGGCCAGAAAATGGTTGATATCTTTTCTGTGATTCACGCATTACCCCAAAGCCTCCCATTTCTTAGAATTGCTAATAAAAACTCCAAATATCCCAGCAATAACTTTCAAACACCTCCATTTTCACTAATACTGCCTCATACCCGATTCTGCTTTATAGTGCATTCCAGTGTAATTGTAGATACTGCATTGATTGGCTCAGAGCATCTGTGTGAATTTCTAACCAGATCCAAGTAAGAGCTTTCTCAGGACCCTGAAACATATTGTCCCTTTAAAGTGGTAGTTAAAAGAAAAAGAAATAAGCCTGGTATTTTGAATTTATGGCAATAATAGAAAAATTGCTAGGTATTTTTGATGAGAAGTTTGAAGTGAATGTAACACTACATATATTGACTTCATGTTTCAGTGCACATCCAGATTTATTGATTAGAGCCAGACTGACTCAAGCCAAGATTGATTTGATAGAAATCACAGCCTGCTTATTTATCATGTGGAGAAAATTTACACATCTACCTAGGCATAGGAGTATTACTTTATTGACTGAATTAAGTCTTGGCTGAATGTCAAGTTTTCACCTACAACCTGTAGACCCCCTTGCAGGATGATTTTTATTTGCATTTGAGCAAGGATTATGATAAGAATGTTTCTTTTTTTAGTTTATATGAGAAGTACTTTGTAAAATCAAACTATGGTAATATCCTATTAACTGGTGTTTGTGGTGATTTTAAGACTGTTGGCTGAATGAAGTTTTTTAAAATATAAATTTATTTATTTTATTTATATTATCTGTAAAGAAAACAAATGAGAATAATGTTAAGACAAAATTTCAGGCACTTTAGAAATACTCATTTATAAACAAATATTAGGGTACCAATTGGAAGTCTTCACTTAATAAGACAGGATGTTAAAGCAGATCATCTAAGAATAACCATTTGAAAGTGCTCTCCTAGTAAATCTGCATGGACATACTTGGTTAGATTAGGAGTAAGTTAGCTAACATATAGGAACCACTTAGAATAGGTCAGAAGTATGCGACATGCTTTCACTGATGATTTTTAAAACCTTTAGAAAAGTTCAAAGTTCTATTAAGTAGGTATTGGTATATTCTCTTTTCACATTTGAGAAAACTGAAATTCAGAGAGGCTAAGTGATTTGCCAGAGGTCCCAAGCTAATACATGGAGCTAGGACTAAAACTAACTCTTTCTTACTCCAGAGTGTATGTTCTTAGCTACTGCCCTCTATTGCCCCTTCTGCTGTGCTGTGCCAAGTCACTTCAGTTGTGTCTGACTCTCTGCGACCCTATGGACTGTAGCCCACCAAGCTCCTCTGTCCTTGGATTCTCCAGGCAAGAATACTGGAATAGGTTGCCATGCCCTCCTCCAGGAGATCTTCCCGATCCAGGGATCAAACCCATGCCTCTTACATCTCCCACATGGCAGGCAGGTTCTTTACCACTAGGGCCAGCTGCAAAACCCCTATTGCCCCTTACTCGAAAGTAAAAAAAAATTACATTAAAATATTATGCTAAAAATAGATATATGTGTATGTATAACTGAATCACGTTGCTGTGCACCTGAAAGTAACACAACATTGTAAATCAACTATACTTCAAAGTTTTTAAAAGAGACCAGGAAAATAATATAATGCAATTCACATATTTTCTCAATTGTGAACGGATTCACCCAAATGTTTAAAGTCATAGGCACTTGATTTGATGGGTTCTCCAATTTAGGGGATTCTTGAGTGAATTATTTTTCCCTTGGAATGAAGAGGAGGCAGGGGAGAGAAGGAGCAGATCAAAACTGTTTAACTGGAAATCCACATTGTCTTCATCTTTCAGGAATTAATCATTCTGGGTACTGTTTCCTAGTTACAGACGAAGTGGCATTCAATTTGGGAAGCCATGGGGTTAACCCAGTTTGTTAATGGTTATTTCCCTTCAGCACAACAACTGCATTGCAAGGAAAAGAGCTGCTCATAAGTGTTAAGGGCCTTATTACTGTTCAAATACCCTTTTCTTTTTTCCAAATGCCCTTTTAATACTTTCTATGCTGGCAAAGGTACATTACAAATGAAATACAGGGGAGGAATAATTCAAACGCCTCGGATGGTGGCATTTTGTATACGTCGAAGCCACAGTACAAATCTCTCTCAAACCTTTGGAAATCCGTCTTCATAGCACAGAGTAGGTGGGAAGGGGCTTGCAAATCCTTTTCAACCTGACAGCTCAAAAACCTAACTTGTTTTCTGATCCCTCAACTGTGACAGGTTGGTGGTGTTGTATTTTTCACTTCAGAAGCTAAGGACCCTTGCTAGAATCTGGGAGTCCAAGCAGCTGGTTTCCGTGCTAAATTCTGGGCAGGAGAGACAAAGGAAAGAGCAGAATAAATTATATGTCAGTCCTCTTCTGGTGTTTTGTATGAAAAGTGTTTGATGATAAGCATTATGGTTTAAGAGTTCCTGTACCTTTAGACACAAAATCCTGTTTGCAAATTCTCAGCGTGTATCTTGCTTGCCATCTGTACAAATCCATTTGCTCCACTCAGTCAACCATTTTCTTAACCCTTCCTCTTCAAGGAAGTCTATCTCCATACAATTTGAGGTGACCAATAACATTTCTGCCCCCCAATATTACTCTTATCATCCTTCCAGTGAACCTGAAATTTCTACCATAGTGTTCCACTTATTCAGTTAATTTTTCCACTGATACCTGTCTATATATATATTCATCCCTCCATCCAACAGTCTATCCTCAAAATATTTATTGTCTGCTCCATGCTAGGCACTCTGCTGGGCTCTAGAAATTGTGTGCCGATTAACACAGACATGATTTCTGCCCTTGGCTTACAACCTATTGGGGAAGATAGACAGTAAACGGTAAAGGAATGAAGTAATTCACTTCAAATTGTGCTAAGTGCTATGATGACTGTGAATGCAGCAGGGAGCAATGATAGAAGATACCACAAAGGGAACTAATTAGTGTGCTCAGGTGTCAGTTCCATGGAGACTGAAGCCACTTTCTTAGAGGGAACTCCGTTTAAAATACAAATATATTATGTAGCAGCTTAATGCATTAAACGCACGAGTACGGTCACATTAACAGAGGATAAGACTCTGAGGGTGTGGGTCTCAGCACAAATAGCTTCTTTGGATGGTGTGTGGCTTAGAGAGAGGAAAAGTAAACTAAGTGAAATCCCTTCTATATGTGAGGCTCTGGACCAGGCGCTCCTGTTTGAAAGGTTATTTTTTCATTCTACTTGCAACACTAAGAGGTGGGTATCAGATCCACTCTAGGGAAGAGAAAACAGATTCTGAGAGGCTAAGCAACCTGACCAAGGTCACAAGGTTAGTTGTTGGTCTAGCCTAGGTGTAGGAAGGCTGGGGTGTGGTAGGGGGCTTGGGAACAATCTCAGACTCACCAAAAGAGTAACAGAAGCCGAAAAAGGGAGAAGGGATATAGTGTCATGGACCAAAGATCAGTGATAAGACCTGATCCTGTGTTTGAATTGCTTACAATTCAGCTGAAGAAAGATGACGAACTCTTGAGAAAGAAGGGGGAATGTCGTAAGCAATGCTAAAAGTCAAGTCCACTTGAAGAAGATAAGCAGGGAACATCAATGAGAGGAGTCAAGGCACTTTAAAAAGGTGATGGGGAGGAGTTTGTCAAAGCCACCTAAAAGGGAGACTTTGGAAAAATACCCTGCTTGCTTTCCTTTACTTGGATAAAGTAGAACCAATACAATATTGTAAAGTAATTAACCTCCAATTAAAATAAATAAATTTATATCAAAAAGTAAATAAATGTAAATTGCAAAAAAATAAAAGAAAAAAAAATTTCAAGCAAGTTAGGTAAAAAACAATGATGACTAAATAGTCTGAAAGGCCAACAGACACATTAAGATCATTGAATTATGAATCCCTGAAGGTTCTATGGGTTCAGGCGATATCCCAGCTGTGGGTACTATTCCAGGTCAAAATACAAAATACCAGTTGTTGTCCCCAGCTCCACTTCTGATCACTAAAATGTGACAGTGATTAAATGCAAAATGCAAATATTACAGCTTGTGAGTACAAATTTAAAACAATAATAGCCTCTTGTCAGACAATATGGAAAGGAGAAGTTGCATGGAATTTGTTATTATACTTGCAAATGCAGCAATATTTACAATGGGTTGACACAGTGTCACATAACCCAGGACAAGGCAAGGGAAGGATTATGGAAAGCAGGACTGGAAAATTGTGAGCACAGAGCAACACTGCCTTTTAAGGAATCACAAAGGAATGCACGAAGAGAGAGGAATAGTTTCAAGGTCAGAGTTCCTTGGACATTTCTAAAACAGCCCTCATACTCCCATTGTCTTTCATGAATCAAGGCACAGGCCAAATTATCAGGCTGATGAAGTTTGCTTTTGGACTGAGGTCCCCAACCTCAATTCTAATTACTTTTCTTATACTTCTTTGATCTCTCAATCTTCTACCCACCCTAAGCTCCATGGGGCTGGAAACCACGTCTCTGTCTTGTTCACAACTGTATTTCTATCAGCTAACCATGCCTGGCATGTACTGCATGCTCGATAAGTATTTGGTATTTGAATGAACAATTCAAATTGTTCATGGCTTTCCTCTCCTACTGACAAAAGGCCCTATAGACTCTCTGCATCTCTCCTTGCCCAGTTGTTTTCACTAAAATTTTCTTATTCTATATTTTATTCTTTCAGGGATTTTTAAAAGAGAGAAGATTTTAACCAGTGATATTGGTCATTGCAGGCACAAAATTAATCCAGGTCTAACCAGAAAGAGAAGGCAATGGCACCCCACTCCAGTACTCTTGCCTGGAAAATCCCATGGAAGGAGGAGCCTGGTAGGCTGCAGTCCATGGGGTCGCGAAGAGTCAGACACGACTGAGCGACTTCACTTAATTTTCCCTTGCATGCATTGGAGCAGGAAATGGCAACCCACTCCAGTATTCTTGCCTGGAGAATCCCAGGGACGGGGGAGCCTGGTGGGCTGCCATCTATGGGGTCACACCGAGTCAGACACGACTGAAGTGACTTAGCAGCAGCAGCAACCAGAAAGAAGACAACCATTCTGAGCGGTTAAACCAGAGGTGTTTGGGACTTCCCTGGTGGTCCAGTGACTAAGACTCTGTGCTCCCAATGCAGGGAGACTGGGTTCGATCCCTGGTCAGGGAACTAGATACCATATGCCTCAACTAAGTGTTCACAGGCCACAAACTAAGACCCAGTGCAGCCAAATAATTTAAAAAGAAACAAAACAGAGGTGATGTCATGTGGGGAACCAGTTACACAGATGATGAGGTATGTATAAGGGCAGTTTTATTTCCCAGATTGAGTACATTGAAAGTAGCTCTCCTGAAACATAATTCTATATGTGCTCACACAATCTAAGGGATGGAAAGAATCTTAAACTTCATTCAACTCAGACTCATCAGACAGCTGTTATGTCACAGATGTCACTTGCCTACACCAATCTCTCTTCTCCTCTTTCATCTTAAGTCCAAAATGCTAACTTTCAGATGGACACCTTTCTACCTAAAGATCCTACTTCCCTGCCTTCCTTGTGGCTGGCCAAGACCATGAGACTTTTAGGCAGTGATGTGGAAGCAATGGTTTCACCTGGGACTTCCAGGAATGTTTCTAAAAGGGACATTTTAGACAAATTGTCACATTTAAGGCCCCCCCCCCCTTTTTGTGCATTTCCTCCTGTTTCAGGCTTACACTGAGGAAGTGATGTTTGGAACTCCAAGGGACCATGAGGAATCGCAGCTTTGCACTGCTTTCCTCCAAACCTCTCTCACAGGAAAGAGAAATATATCTCTCTATATTATTTAAGCCATTATTTTATGGTCTGATATATATATTTTACTTTCTTTCTGTTATATATAAAACTGAATAGAATCTGAGCTAGTCCAGCCATATTATTTTCATTGCATTTGGGACAAATGGCCATTTAACTGTGGCTTGGACACTTCAAGTGGTGAGGAAGTGACTAACCCTTGAGGTGGCCTAGCTATCTTGGGACAGCTGTTACTAATGGGAACTTTTCTCTACAGAGTGCAAATTTCTATTTATGTAGCATTCTCCCATAAGTCCCAGAATGGCTTTGGGGGTCACACCTGTCTCATCTTTTTCCATGTGCCACGTGTCTGAAGAAGTGCTCCTGTTCCTTTGACTTGACTCATCTCCAGGCTAAATATGCCAAGTTCTCTCCATTCCTCCTCCAAAGACATGGCTTCTTCATTTCAACAAGCTTAGCTTAGTGTAAGTTTGCTCCACAAACGCTTATGGGAAAGAGCTCCAGGCTAGAAAATTCAGCTGTGTTGCCTGCAGCCCTGTTTATTTAACAGATTCCACTGAATTAAAGAAAAGATACTTTTTTACTCACTTGATGCCGAATTAACACGCTTCAGTTTACATAATGGACCTCACTGTTTTGGGTGAGCTAAAATCTGGGTTAAAACAAACATGATCATTTAATCCTCTACTATATTATAATCAGTGTATGTGGCAAGAGACTTAAAGTTTTAATTCATTATTAACCACACTGTACACAAACCAGCTTCTCCTTTTACATAGTAAGAGGCAATGTTCCCAGAGTCATTAGCTGTTGCTTAATCTGCTTAAACAAAGCTCCCTTCCTGCGTGTTTTATGTGGAGGTAGCCCTTCCAGATGCTCGGGCTCTCATCTCCAGGACTGCCTGCTTAGCACCTGTCAATCACTTCTAATGGGAACCTACTCGAGTAGTCTACTGAGAAACTGCTTTCAATATGTATTAAAAAAAACTTTACAGTCTTTCAAAATAAGTGTCTAAGAGTTATGCTGCTGCCCTTACACTCCACCAGAACAAAACTGGCAAAAGTCACTACCTGTCAAATGCAGTAAACTAATATGTTTCCTCTCAGCTGACACATCTCTGTGGTATTTGACACTGATGACTCACCCATTTAGAAAATTCTTTTCTCCTTTGGTTACTGACACCACACCCCTACTGGTTCTTTTCTTTTTCTATGGCCATTTGCTAGTCTCCTGTATTGGGACCTTTTCCTCTAATCACCTTTTGATTTTTGTTCTTCAAAGTCCTCTGCACTTCTCACTTTCTACTTTTCCCCTGGGTAATCCCACCCATTTCTGCAGTTACAAGCGTAGTCTGATAACTTTTGTGTCTGTATCTCCAGCTCTGACTTCTCTATTTTAAGCTTCAAACCACTATTTTCAACTGACACAGGGGCAGCTTTCGCTTGGTGACTCATAGGCACCATAAACCATATATCCTCAGAACTCATTACCTTCCCCTCCAACTCAGATACTCAAGCCGAAAGTCTGAGAATCAGGCATTTTCTTACCTTTCTGTAGCAATTCCTTTCAACAACCATGTCACATAAGTATTATCTCCATTTGGATACAGGAAAACTGAGGCTTAAGATGGTTAAGCAGTGTGCCCACCAATCCCTCAGTGACCATGTGGCAGATTCTAATGCATTTCAGGCTGACTCTGGAGCTGAAACTCTTGACTATGTTAAATTCCCCTTACTAGAGGATTCTATTATAGGATATTTTGTCTTCATCTTGAAAATCAGAGGCAAGACCCTGAAGGAAGAGAGCACTCATGGGGAAGAGTTTACAATAACCTACTGTATAGAACTGAAGTATACTCAATGTCTTGTAATAACCTATAATGGAAAAGAATATGAGAAAGAATATATGTATAAGTATAACTGAATCACTTTGTTGTATACTTCAAATGAACACAATATTGTAAATTAACTATACTTCAATTTAAAAGAAAAGAGGAGGGAGTGTGGGATGGACATGTACACACTGCTATATTTTAAATGGTTAACCAACAAGGACATACTGTACAGCACGTGAAACTCTGCTTAATGTTATGTGGCAGCCTGGATGGGAGGGGAATTTGGGAAAGAATAGATACATGTATATGTATGGTTGAGTCCTTTCACTGTTCACCTGAGACTATCACAACATTGGTAATCAACTATACCCCAATATGGGCTTCCCTGGTCGTTCAGCAGGTGAAGAATCCATCTGCCAATGCAGGAGACATAAAAGACATGGGTTCAATCCTTGGGTCAGGAAAATCCCCTAGAGGAGGAAATGGTAACCAACTTCAGTATTCTTGCCTGGGAAATCCCATGGACAGAGGAACCTGATGGGCTACAGAATAATGGGTTGCAAAGAGTTGGACACAACTGAGCATGAAGTCTTTGTCTTAACCCAATACAAAATAAAAACTTTAAAACATAAAAAAAGAGGAAAGAGTTATTGAGGTGATTAGGTTAAAAGGGAAAGTGAAGCCCTGGAGCAACCTGGCAGAAGCACAAGCTTGAGGGCAGGGAGCAAAAGTTCTTAGAAGGAACAAAGGAGTAGAGCCAGGATAGCAAGGTGGGAGGGACCTCAGGCCAAACTTGTCTTCCATAAGGTCTTGTGGTGAGAAAGACTGACCTCACTGAGTTTCAGTGGTTTCCAGGGGGGAAGGGAAAAGCTTTTGGTAATCTCCCAAACCTTAATTCCCATATAACTTGTACTGAAATTAAAAGGGCCTGTTGACTGATCCACAGGTCTGGTAAACAGATGATTAGTTTGAATTAGAACTCCAAAGCTATAATTTTCATAGAAAGCTCAGCCATGAAAATTCTAAATAAATTGAAAGAGTAAAATAATTATTGAAAAAATATTTTTTAACTCAGTTTGGTTGAGCATATTTTTATTGCTGTCATTTTTACCCTCAAATTTTTACACCATTTTTTAGAAAATACTTATTTTTATCTATTTATTGGTTTGGCTGTGTTGGGTCTTAGTTGTGGCACACGTGACCTTTAGTTGTGAACTGTTGGTTGGCATGTGCAATCTATTAACAGTTCCATGACTCAGACCCCTTGCTTTGGGAGTGCAGAGTTTTAGCCACTGTATCACCAGGGAATTGATGCTTCTGAACTGTGGTGTTGGAGAAGACTCTTGGGAATCCCTTGGACTGCAAGGAGATCAAACCAGTCAATCCTAAGGAAATCAACCCTGAATATTCATTGGAAGGACTGATGCTGAAGCTGAAATTCCAATACTATGCTGCCTGATGTGAAGAACTGACTCATTGGAAAAGACCCTGATGCTGGGAAAGATTGAAGGCAGGAGACTGAAGAAGGGGATGACAGAGGACAAGATGGTTGGATGGCATCACCAACATAATGAACATGAGTTTGAGCAAGCTCGGGGAGATGGTGAAGGACAGGGAAGCCTGGCGTGCTGCAGTCCATGGGGTCACAAAGAATTGGACATGACTGAGCAACTGAATAACAATAACACTAGAGAAGTCCCCCATTTTTTTTCACTTCAGGTTTCAAACTAAGCATTCCTTTTGGGAATAAACTTTTGTTCAGTACATGAAAGACATCAGGGCAGCAAATTTCTTTAATCTCAACATTCTATCAGTATCTGTTGTTGTTTTAGTTGTTAGGTCGTGACCAACTCTTTTGTGACACCATGGACTGTACCTGCCCTCATGGACTGTAGCCCCAGACTCCTCTGTCCGTGGAATTCTCCAGGCAGGATACTGGAGTGGATGGCCATTTCCTTCTCCAGGGGATCTTCCTGACCCAGGGATCAAACCTATGACTCCTGCATTGCAGGCAGATTCTTTACCACTGAGCCACCAGGGAAGCCCATCAGTGGCTGTTACTTGACCTAATTGATGTATTCCAACAATATTGACTGCAAGAAAAATCCTGTTGTACTGTTGCCTCACATTAGAACACTGAAGATGTGTTCCCATGCGTACCACCCCGTTGCCAAATAGAACATGTTAAAAATACTGAGAGACATACGTGCCAAGAAGACATTTCCTAGATGACATTGATGCCATGATTATTTGGGGCAGGGCAGGTATTTTGTTAGGGGTCTCTCTTCTGCCATAGGTCCACTGTTCCTCTTAGCCTTCTTCAGAAAACGTATTTATCTTAAGTATGGGTGATTTCTTTAGCATATATCTTTACTTTTTCTATGGGTCAAATAGTATCTAGAAAGTATAGTGTGATACTGTATCTCACAACTAACTACTATATTTTAACACAAGGTTCTCCAGAATAAAATTTAGATACTTCAAAAAGTAAATTAAATATTTAAAAAATCAATTATCTACATTAGAACTCAGGCTTAAGTGAATTTATTTAAAATAAAGAAATATTTTAGTTAATGTTCAGGTTCCTATTGCCCTTTCTTAAAAACAAGTGCTTTCATGTGGTTTATGGTTCAATTCATAAACTAGTTAGTTAAAAATTGCCAAATACTTAAATCTAAATTGCTGTTCAGTCGCTCGGTCATATCTAACCCTTTGCGACCCCGTGAACTGCAGCACACCAGGCTTCCCTATCCTCCAACAACTCTCGGAGCTTTTAAACTTGTGTCCATTGAGTCCATGTTGCCATCCAACCATCTCATCCTCTGTCACCCCTTCTCCTCCTGCCTTCAATCTTTCCCAGCATCAGGATCTTTTCCAATGAGTTGGCTGTTTGCATCAGGTGGCCAAAATACTGGAGTTTCAGCTTCGGCATCAGTCCTTCCAATGAATATTCAGGACTGATTTCCTTTAGGATGGACCGGTTGGATCTCCTTGCAGTCCAAGGGACTCTCAAGAATCTTCTTCAACACCACAGTTCAGAAGCATCAATTCCTCAGTGCTCAGCCTTCATTATACTCCAACTCTTGCATCTATACGTGACTACTGGAAAAACCATAGCTTTGACTAGATGGACCTTTGTTGGCAAAGCAATGTCTCTGCTTTTTAATATGCTGTCTAGGTTTGTCATAGTTTTTCTTCCAGGAAGCAAGTGTCTTTTAATTTCATGGCTGTAGTCACCATCTGCAGTGATTCTGGAGCCTAAGAAAATAAAGTCAGTCACTGTTTCCACTGTTTCCCCATCTACTTGCCATGAGGTGATGGGACCAGATGCCATGATCCTAGTTTTTTGAATGTTGAGTTTTAAGCCAGCTTTTTTACTCTCCTGTTTCACTTTCATCAAGAGGCTCTTTAGTTCTTCGCTTTCTGTCATAAGGGTGGTGTCATCTGCATATCTGAGGTTTTTGAAACTTCTCCCGGCAATCTTGACTTCAGCTTGTGCTTCATCCAGCCTAGCATTTCTCGTGATGTATTCTGCACATAAGTTAAATAAGCAGGGTAACAATATACAGCCTTGATGTACTCCTTTCCCCATTTGGAACCAGTCCATTGTTCCATATCTAGTTCTAACTGTTGCTTCTTGAGCTGCATACAGGTATCTCAGGAGGCAGGTAAGGTGGTCTAATATTCCCATCTCTTGAAGACTTTTCCATAGTTTATTGTGATCCACACAGTCAAAGGCTTTAGCATAACCAATGAAGCAGAAGTACATGTTTTTCTGGAATTCTCTTGCTTTTGCCATGATCCAGCCGATGTTGGCCAGAGAAGGCAATGGTACCCCGCTCCAGTACTCTTGCCTGGAAAATCCCATGGGTAGAGGAGCCTGGTAGGCTGTAGTCCATGGGGTTGCAAAGAGTCGGACATGACTGAAGTGACTTAGCAGTAGCAGCGGATGTTGGCAATTTGATCTCTGGTTCCTCTGCCTTTTCTAAATCCAGCTTGAACATCTGGGAGTTCTCAGTTCTAAATAGCTACTGACTTATTTTTGAGGCAACCGAGGCCATGCAGTCTTTATAAATTGATAAAAGGCAGGACTGAGAATTTCTTTCATGTGTTTCAGTTTCTAAATGTCCTATTTATTATCCATAGATAAGCTGTATAACCTCTGCATTGTTATATTTAAAATAATAATTTATCATTGGCCTGTTTCCTTATAGCAGTATATGAATTAAGGACTAGAAAATACTTTGAGATTCATGGATGCATCTGGCTTTTTAAAGATGTGTCACAGGCATTCAATGATATAACTAGTTTATGAATTTTCATAGCCTTTCTCTGAATTATTTTGTCCCTTTCTCATGTTTTTATAAGAATTTAAGACCTGCCAGATTGGGTCATATCAGTATTCCCTGTGGCCTAAGAGTCTACCTTCAACTATGGCAGTAAGAGAAATTTTGTGGGAAGATGGATATATTTGCTTTTCATGACATCAGCCTTCAAAGTTTAGGAACAATGCCTATACTCTTAATGCCTATAATAATCTTGACTATTCCCCAGTTCATTAAGGATATATCTTATATAAATTTACTTTAACATTGTTATTAACTATTTTACAGTTGGACTACAATGCTTTTCTATGTGCTGATCAACAACGGCTTTTACTAATCTTTGTGCATCAAATGGCCTGATTTATTGACAAAATAAGTTGAATATTTCCATATTTTATAGATCCAGCCATAGGCACACACCAAATAAGCAAACTGAATAGAGAAAATGCTTGTTGATAGGCCTGAGGGCATTGTCAGGCTCCCCTGGTATTTGACAAGATCACTTTTCAGGGAAAACAAAGGGCATGACAAGACCAATTGTCAGATCAGGTCAGCATAAAATATCAGTAACCATAGAAAAATGAAAAGACTGGTGGCAGACCTGGGTCAGGAGCCAAGTGCCAGGTGTTATCAGATATATATGTGAGTATAAATGTCATGTGAACTGCTTGGTTATTGATTTCAAAATAATATTGATAGTTAAGATTGGAAAATCCTGTGGCCTGGGTCATGCCCTTCCAGATGATGCAGTTACTGATAAAATCACTTATTTAAATTGGAGGATGAGAGAAGGAGGGGATATTTACAGAAGTGTGAAATCTCAAGCCAGCAAGGAAATGGGCCTGCTCTAATCATTACTGACCAGGTTTCACCTGGAGTATTAGAATACTTTTTGGACACTATCCTTTAAAGAGATATAATCAGACTAGTATTCTTTCAGAAAAGGATTGCTAGTAAGATGAACAGACTCCAAGCCATGACATAAGGAACCCAGGATATTTAATTAGGAGTGATAAAAATGTTTAGAGAGGGCTGCTTTATCCACAAGAGATTAAGTTTGTTGTGTGGATATTTATGACAACTCTTGGAACAGATTGTAGCTGAATACAAGGAAAACTTTTCTATCAGTTGGAGCTGCTCTAGCAAGAAAAGTGAAACCTTGTATTATTCTAGGTCTTCAGGTACAGAGATGGAGGTTGAACAATGGACAGGAAGAGGGAGAAGGGGTTCTTAAAGTGCACAAATGCTTGGAGCCAGTCACTTGTTGGTACAATCAGGGATCTGTATGACTGCTGCTGCTGCTAAGTCACTTCAGTTGTGTCCGACTCTGTGCGACCCCATAGACGGCAGCCCACCAGGCTTCCCCGTCCCTGGGATTCTCTAGGCAAGAACACTGGAGTGGGTTGCCATTGCCTTCTCTGTCTGTATGACTAGTGAAGATTAAACAAAAAAATTCAAAATACTGACACAGGTTTAGAGCTTTTGATTTTTTTTTTTAACCGTGTAAGGCCTGATAAGATATGGGGGATAACAGGTTTTTTTTTTTTTTTTTTTGGTAATAGATACCACTTTTCTTCTCTTCCTGAGTCTGAAACCCTTTGGAAATTGGAGCCAGGCTACTAGAGTCTGAATATAGACTTGTGGCACTTATTAGCTGAATAACCTTAGTAAAATTCTTTAAACTTTGTGTGTGTCAGTTTCCTTATCTGTAAAACAGGATAATACTTAAGTGTAAGCATGTGAACAGTTCCTTGTTCATCAAGTGTTCTATAAGTTTTAGCAATTAGATTTTAATTGAGGTATATATAAAGGAGTTAATTGGAAGACAAAAAGATCACCATTAACCCAGCAATCCCACTTCTGGGCATATACCCAGAGAAAATGATAATTGCAAAAGATATATGCACCCCAGTGTTCCTTGCAGCACTATTTACAATAACCAGGACATGGAAATAATCAAAGTATCCATCAACAGAGTAGTGGATAAAGAAGCTATGGTATATATATATACAATGGAATAATATTCACCCTTAAAAAGGAGTGAAATTGTTCCATTTGCAGAATCGTGGATGGACCTAGAGACTGTTGTACAGAGTGAAGTCAGAAAAGAAATATCATATATTAATGCATATATATGGAATCTGGGATATGGTATAAATGATCTTATTTGCAAAGCAGAAATAGAGACACAGATGTAGGTAACAAACATACAGATAACAAGGGGGAAAGAGGTTAGTGATAGGATAAATTGTGAGATTGGGATTGACACATATACACTATTGATACTAAGTATAAAATAGATAACTAATGTGAACCTACTGCATAGCGCAATGAACTTTACTCAGTGCTCCATGTGACCTAAATGGGAAGGAAATCCAAAAAAGAGGGGATATATGCACATGTATAGCTGATTCAAAAAACTAAGATCTTGGCATCTGGTCCCATCACTTCATGGCAAATAGATGGGGAAACAATGGAAACAGAGACAGATTTTATTTTCTGGGGCTCCAAAATCACTTCAGATGGTGACTACAGTCATGAAATTAAAAGACATTTGCTCCTTGGAAGAGAAGCTATTACCAACCTAGACAGCATATTTAAAAGCAGAGACATTGCTTTGCCAACAAAGGTCCATCTAGTCAAAGCTATGGTTTTTCCAGTGGTCACGTATGGATGTGAGAGTTGGACTGTGAAGAAGGCTGAGTGCCGAAGAATTGATGCTTCTGAACTGTGGTGTTGGAGAAGACTCTTGAGGGTCCCTTGGACTGCAAGGAAATCCAACCAGTCTATCCTAAAGGAAATCAGTTCTGAATATTCATTGGAAGGACTGATGCTAGAGTTGAAACTCCGGTACTTTGGCCACCTGATGTGAAGAACTGACTCATTGGAAAAGACCCTGATGCTGGGAAAGATTAAAGGAAGGAGGAGAAGGGGACGACAGAGGATGAGATGGTTGGATGGCATCACAGACTCAATGGACATGAGTTTGAGCAAGCTCCGGGAGTTGTTGAAGGACAGGGAAGCCTGGTATGCTGCAGTCCATGGGGTGGCAAAGAGTTGGACACAACTGAGTGACTGAACTGAACTGAAATTAACTGATAGCTGATTCACTCTGCTCTACGGCAGAAACTGACACAGCAGAGTAAAACAACTATGCTGTGTGCACTTAGTTGCTCAGTCGTGTCCAACTCTTTGTGACCTCATGGACTGTAGCCCTCCAGGCTCCTCTGTCCATGGGGATTCTCCAGGCAAGAATACTGCAGTGGGTTTCCATGCCCTCCTCCAAGGGATCTTCCCAACTCAGGGATCGAACCTGCATCTCCTGCATTGGCTAGCAGATTCTTTACCCTCTGAGCCACCAGGGAAGCCCAAAGAAACTATACCCCAATAAAAAAAAATCACTGCCAGCTATTAATAGCACTGATAAAGCAAAAATGGAGGCTGTGGCTCTATATCTGCAGCCAAGTGGCTGTGGTAATACTGCAACCCTGCTTGACTTATTCACCTGGCCATTGTTCCAGCTGGACAACTGTTTGGCCCAAAATGTGAACATCCATGGAAAAGATGGCTCCAGAATGTAGAATCTCAGAAGGGGCCAAGGTAAAGATTCTCAGTTCCTTCTTTCAAACTTACTAAATCAAATAATTCATTCCTTCTCCCATGGAGAAACATAAATGAGGAGTGAGAGAGGGAGGAATATTATTTTAGTGGAGCTCTTTTCCCGTGGAGATCTTAAGACAAGAAATGAAGGCTTATACTCTAATGAGGACACTAAGGGGAAAAAAGCCCTACCATTTTGAACATTGTTTCATACCTCAAAAATAGAACAAAGTGAAGTCCATTAATAAATGTAGCTTTCTACCACAACACCTCAATTTTTCACAGATCTGCAAAATTTCATTAGGATTTGGCACTAGTCTCTGAACTAGCCTTTGGGAACCACTGTAATGGATGACTTTTAAGATCCTTCTAACCATGAGATGTTATAATTCTATGATAGGATTTCATTTGTACCTAGCCCATAGAAGAGAACCAAGGAACTGAACCTGGGTCAAGGGACAGGCAGAGCCTGAAAATGTGTTGGCAGTCAGGCTCAGAGCAGGGTATTTTCTCTCCTTAGAATTCTTAATCATATTTCCTTACTGTCAATAAGAAGAAGAATTTATCTAAAAAGGCCAGAGGGTTGTTGTGAGGAGAACTTGATGATGAACCTCAGTGCCCCATCTTGGGCTTTGGGATTTCCATTGCCAGACTGTGAGCCATGATATGTGGAAGAAAAGATAGATATGTCAGTTTCAGCATCTCTCACAGTAATACCATTTCAAATGTGTTTATTTCTTTGTCTTAATATTTTATTATCAGTTTGTTATTCTCCGTATCCCACCTGTGGTCCCTCTCCTCCCCTCATGAACTGATGAAGCTACATTGCAAAAAATTGAAATAGAAAACCACATATCCAAGGTGATTTATTGTTATTGTGAAATTCTGTCCTAACCTGAAAGTCAAGGGGCAGGAATCCCAAGCTATTTCAAAATTCACATTACAAGACAGATAATCAGATACCCCCAAACCACAGCATTTTGTACTCTATTAATCGTACACTGACAGAGCCCTTTGGTTGAATTTGTATTTCCAAATAAATACAAACATATGTCACCATTTTTTATTGATTTTGGACTTTCCTAGGAAGGAAATGCTGTTAAATTATAATAAATGGTGTCAACTAAAACAAATAGCGCAAAACCCATTAAGAAGACATTTGTTGCAGAACTTGGTTTGATTTGTTGGCATCAGTTGAAATCATGTCAAAATAATGTCTTCAGAAGCCAAATAAAAATTTGTTCGCAAATTTGTCTGCAGCAAGCATTTCTAGAACATAAAAATCCTTAAGAATCAATATGGTTTTATTCAGTATGCAAATGTACTGAAAAGCATTATGGCAAAAATTCCATTGCTGAATTATATGATAGTGCTAGTGAATTAATAAATAATAATAGATGATAAATAATATAGTGACTGAATTAGATAATACATTTATGAAGAAGTAGAGGGAGAAAAAGATTAAGGGGGATAGTCTTGGGAGAAGATCAATTTTCAGATAAGCTAAACTAACATTTTACATTCAGAAAATTAATGGAGTTTAGTCCAGTGACTCACAAAGTCCAGTTCAACTAAATTTCACTGCTGCCTTTAAAAAAGGAAAGGAGATGCAGAATGCCTAGCTTTGAAGTGATCATCATTTGAGTTCTAATATTAGTCAGTCTGCATCTGTAATTTGCATAACAGTGTTTGCCTTCCAGGTAATTGGGAATTTAATTGCTATCAGAATAAAGTTTGAGTCTTATTTTCAAATGATGTCAGTGCAATGTATCCCAATGTGCAGTTTTGAAAGTCACTATAAATCGGGCAAATGAGAGGGCTGTAGTGGAAGCTGGGCTTTAATATAAAATCAAAAAGGGTTTATCTTCAGTATACCCCAAGTCCTCTTCTGTGACTATACATGTTCTCTTTTCACTGCCTTCCAGGGTGCAGTTTCTTTTTTAATACTTATTTATTTTTATTTATTTGTTTGACTCTTAGTTGTGGCATGCAGGACCTAGTCAGGGGACTAGGGATGGCACCCGGGCCCTCTGAATTGGGAGCTCCGAGTCTTAGCCAGGGACAACCAGGGAAGCCTCCCAGGATACATTTTTTTTTTTAAAAAGCCTTACCTGTGGTGTTTAAGCTACTTCTGCCCTTTGTGATCCTCTGTTTATCCTCCCATTGAAATAGATGCATCCTACCTCCCCCATCCCCTTCTAATTTCATTCCCAGAATGTTTCATTGCTGAGTCACTAAGTCCTAATTCTGTGGCCTCTTGGACTTTAGCAGGTCAGGCTTCCCTGTTCTTCACTGTCTCCCAGAGTTTGCTCAAACTCATGTCCATTGAGTCAATGATGCCATCCAACCATCTCATCCTCTGTCTTCCCCATCTCCTCCTGCCCTCAATCTTTCCCAGCATCAGGGTCTCTTTGGATCAGGTGGTCAAAGTGTTGGAGCTTCAGCATCAGTCCTTCCAATGAATATTCAGGGTTGATTTCCTTTAGGATTGACTGGTTTGTTCTCCTTGCAGTACAAGGGACTCTCAAGAGTCTTCTCCAGCACCACAGTTTCAAAGCATCAATTCATCGGTGCTCAGCCTTCATTATGATACAACTCTCACATCCCCACATGACTACTAGAAAAACCATAGCTCTGACTATATGGATCTTTGTTGGCAAAGTGATGTCACTGCTTTGTAATATGCTGTCTAGGTTGGTCATAGCTTTTCTTCCAAGGAGCAAGCATCTTTTAATTTCATAGCGGTATTCACCATCTGCAGTGACATTGGAGCCCAAGAAAATAGTCTGTTACTGTTTCCATTTTTTCCCCATCTATTTTCCATGAAGTGATGTGACTGGATGCCATGATCCTAGTTTTATGAATGTTGAGTTTTAAGCCAGCTTTTCAGTCTGCTTTTTCATTTTCATCAAGAGGCTCTTCAGTGCCTCTTCACTTTTCTGCCATAAAGGTGCTGTCATCTGCATATCTGAGGGTTTTTATATTTCTCCTGGCAATCTTGATTCCAGCTTAAGCTTCATCCAGCTCGGCATCTCGCATGATGTACTCTGCATATAAGTTAAATAAGCAGGGTGACAATATACAACCTGGACATACTCCTTTCCCAATTTGGAACCAGTCTGTTGTTCCATATTTGGTTCTAACTTGCTACTTGACCTGCATACAGATATCTCAGGAGGCAGGTAAGGTGGTCTGGTATCCCATCTCTTTAAGACTTTTCCACAGTTTGTTGTGATCCACACAAAGGCTTTAGCGTAATTAATGAAGGAGAAGTAGACATTTTCCTGGAATTCCCTTGTTTTTACTATGATCCAACAGATGTTGGCAATTTGATCTATGGTTCCTCTGCCTTTTCTAAATCCAACTTGTACATCTGGAATTTCTCAGTTTATGTACTATTGAAGCCTAGTTTGAAGGATTTTGAGCATTACCTTGCTAGCATGTGAAATGAGTGCAGTTATGCGGTAGTTTGAACAAGGAGCTAATTTGCTAAACTAGTTATTGTTTTTGTCTTTATCTCTTATCTCTCTCTCCCATGTAGTTTATTTTTGTGAAATAAAAACAACAATAACAGAAACAACAACATACCAACACATAACCAAAATAAAAATTCCAAGCTGAATTTCATCCGCCAATTACTATCACCATGATATTTAGGGAAATTAAAGAATGGGCTGTTTAATGTTCCCCTCCCCACACAGTGAAAATAAGAAGGAGTGATCAAGGACTGTCCTTTATTCCATGATCGCTCCTTCTTATTTTCAGTGTGTGGGAGGGGAACATATGGAGAAGACAATGACACCCCACGCCAGCACTCTTGCCTGGAAAATCCCATGGACAGAGGAGTCCATGGGTTTGTGAAAAGTTGGACAAGACTGAGCGACTTCACTTTCACTTTTCACTTTCATGCATTGGAGAAGGAAACGGCAACCCACTCCTGTGTTCTTGCCTGGAGAATCCCAGGGACGGGGGAGCCTGGTGGGCTGCTGTTTATGGGATCACACAGAGTCAGACACGACTGAAGCGACTTAGCAGCATATATATATATATATATATATATATATATATATATATATACACATACACATATACATATACATATGTGTGTGTGTGTGTGTATATATATATATATATATATATATATATATATATATATATATATATCTCAGTGAGACATCAGCACAGCACAGCACTATTTTGTAGACTGGTTTTTGAAAATTGTTGTTTTAAACTTAGAGCATTGCTATGGTGTCCAGGGGGAGGGCTATGGTTCTTGTTACTAATTTTCTGTGGTGGAGTGAAGTATGGTTATGGATCAAAGCAGGAAGAGACTATGGGGCTCAGCTTAGGGATCGGACAGGAACCACAAGCTCAGGAGTAAAGTAGAAAGAAGGCATGACAGAGAGCAAAAATGAATAAGCCCTGACGAGTGGGGAAGGGTTGTTGGGGGTGGGAATCAAAGAAGCTTTACAAATCTGACTGCTCAAGGGGAGATGCCCATAAGTTCTTTTCCTGGTGCTCACAACCTCTTTGATGTGAATGACTGGAATTTAGGGCTTTGCATAGTGGGTCTGGCCTTTGCTGTCCACCTCACCTTGTGCAGTCCACGTCCTTATTACGATGATTGGATACCGCAATTCCCTTTCCTCCGTAAGGCACCACTGATATTACTCCACTCCAAATTGGCAAGATAGCATTTTAAAATTGATTTGAATTTTGCAAAGTGTTCTGTAAGCGAAGTTCTTTTAGAATCATGGAGAGCGAAGTTGCTAAATTATGCATGTTATATGTACATCGTATATTTGTATATGTGTGTGTTTTCCAATTTCTAATACAGATTATATCAGTATCTTTTATTTTTTAATTTTTTTTTGCAAAAAAAGGACCCAAAGGGCTAAATCAAAGCTTGAACTAAATGCAGTCAGGGTCCTGGCTTTGGGGATTGTTAGAAGCCATTGCAAGGAAAAATCCAACAGAACAATGCCCTGTTAGTTGTGAGTGAATCCTAGAGACCATCAGAGGGAGTACTTTAGCTGCTGTGAAAGGGCTCAGAGGGAGACAGATAATAAATGTACAACAAACAGTCCAATGTCAGAAAATGATCACTATTGCAAAATGAGACTGAAAGCCTTTTTTCTTTTTTTGCAGTTTCTACCCAACTCTGGCTATGGTCAATATTAGCTGGATAATTCCCTGAATCTGGCTTATGTGGAATCTTGCAAGGACAAAGAGGATTTGCTCACTCATCGGTGAGAGAGGTACTGGTCATGCATGCTTACGTGTGCTAATAATTCTGGTCTTTAGTGGTACCGATTTAATGAAGACAATGTTATGCAATTTTAATTGGTCACCTATAATTTGACATTAGCCATGCCTTTGTGATGAATATGAAGGTTTTTTTGGCCAGCACTGATATTAGCTAAAACCTGGATCTTCGAACTGTCAGTTTCTCCCACATTGCCCTTGTCTTTGCTTTCTGTAGTGCTGTGGTCCTCATTGATGGGTCCCACTTGCAGCCCAGACTTTCCCAATCCTATTCCTAGATCAGTTTTTAAACTGTCAGAAAATGATGTACCACCAACCTCAGACCTCTTTAGTGGAGCTTGAAGCACGGAGTTTTATGCATTCAGTCCATTCCCAGACTGCAGTGCTCCTCATTTTTGCTTTCATCTCCCACTCTACAGCTTATCCAGCGATTCTCCCTTGTCCCCCTCTAGAGATGGGCCCCCACCCTGAACCTTGCCTGTCTCCTGCCCATCTTCTCTCCCTAGACTTTGCCCCAGCCCACTCCTTGATATTCTATAAATTGGCAAGATATGGACAATTCATGATGTTGACAGACACCATGGTGGTTGATTTCTGGGTTAGAACCTTTCTAGAATTTCTTGTTGCTGGGTTTGATCTCCTCCTTCTAACCATTGTTTGCAGCTGCAGACCCCGCCCTGGAAATCCCAACTGTCCTGGCTGAGGCCAGTCTCTGCATTCTGGTCACGTTCCTTCAGTACCTTTGATCCAGCTTCCTCTTTCATCATCCTCTGTGGTTGAATCCATCTATGATTTGTCTTTGTAGATGATATGATGAGTACTGCCAGAAGCTCCAACCCCCAAATCTCTATCAGTGATATGCGAAATCTCCTGCTATCAGAGATTCAGATCATTAAGTTAGGGGATTGTGTGTATAGCAGACATCTGTTAAAATGCATATATTCCAGGTGTCTTAGTAAGGCTAGGCTAGGCTATTCTGTGGTAATGACTAAAACCAAATATGTAATATCTCAACACAGCACTCTGTATGAATTTTCAGGCAGGTAAAATGTTTCTCCTCACAGTTGTTTAGAGACTTTTTCCCATCTTGTGGCCCCTCAATCCTCCGTAGGCCTCATTAGTACCTACCCTCAGCTGGTGGAATAAAAAAGTGCGCCTGAAGAGTCAAATTGTTTTCTTAAAAGCTTTGGCCTGGAGGTGATACCTAGAAGTGATTCTCACATGTCATTGGTCAGATTCAATCACATGGTAACGTCTAATTGTAAGCAAGGCTGGGAAATTCAGTCTAGTCATGTTACTGGGAAAAAAATGGCAGAATAGATTTTGGACGACAGCTAACAGTCTCCGCCATACCAAATAGGATAACACATTCATTTTCAGCCTGGGATACTGCAACACAGTTTTGTTTATTAAATTGCTAATACTTTAGGAAGCAGGTTACAAAAGAATAAGGTATAGGCTAGATTAGGGGGAGTAAATGGGGAGAGTAGGGGAATACATTGACCCAATACATGGGTCAGTGATGGGAAAAGTCTGGTTTCTCTGAGATAAATTTAGGTGAACAGGACTCTTAGCCAGGGATCAATATGAGGGTACTAGAAATATGACAAAGGTATGGAAACAAAGTAAAGATGAAAAGGGTGTCTCAATTTTGTTTCACGTTAAACCTGATTCAATATCTATATCCAAAATGCTTGCCAAATGAAGGTCTTCAAAATGTGGATAATCTAGTTTTGTGCCTGTTTCTGCCAGTTGTCTGTTTTTGTCGATGGGCAGGAGCAAAATATTTCTAAAGCCCTAATTTCCAGTGTGCTCTACTAGGTTCCTTTTTCTCATAAGATTTTTCAACTTAGGACTGAACCAGAAATATTAAAATCCCATCAATTTCATCATTCTTTGATCTTTGCTCAGGTCACAATGAAGCAATAGCTTTCTTACAGCTATCCATTTGGTTTCAGGCTGCCCACTGGGAGCCTTATTATATATGAGGCAAAATCTTTTCATGTAGGATTAGGTTTTGTTTCCTGTTGGACTGGTCACTTTCTACAAACAAGGACTGATGTCTAGTTCATTTACATCCTCCCTTCCTTCACAGTCCTACACTGTGAAAGATTGATCCATGCTGGTGACCTACCGACACATCCTTAACCACCTGGGTTGGAGCATGAGTTGATTCAGCAGGAAGCAGGAAGGTGAGTGGAAGGATGGAGGTTGCCAAGCAATGAGCCTCAGCTGTTGTCTGCAGCACTGTTAATGGGGCTGAATCTGCTCTGTGTTTAGCTTGAAAGCACATTGCAAAGACAGACAAGAGGCAAAGGTCTGGAGAGGTGGAGGCATAGAAGCCATAGATTTTGCTTTTTAGCTTGTGTCCTGGATGTGTTCACTGGATGACAAAAGAATCATTCAAAGTGGACTATGATGGGCAGTCAATCTATCCTGGATGAACAGGTTTCTAAGGGTTTTAAGGTCTTATTAGTGGTAGATGGTTATCCTTGGAATGTGAAGTGAGAAGTGCTTCCAAAATGCTTTTCTTATGGTTACTTAAACCTCATCATTAAAGATCATCCTTTAAGAATTTTCAAAAGCATTTTTTTTTGGTCATACCTCAAAGTATGCAGAACTTCCCTGACCAGGGATTGAACCTGCACTTTCTAAAGTGGAAGGACAGAGTCTTAGCCATTCAACTACCAGAGAAGTCCCCAAAGCAATTTTTAATGAATTAACTTTAAGAGGCACTTATGTGGCACTGACTGTATGCTAGGTACTGAGGACCTTAGAGATGTTAACTACTATAGTTATTCCTTGTAACAACTCTATGAGGCAGGAACTAATTTTAGTCTCCCAATTTTAGAGATGAGGAAACAGAGAGAGAGAGAGAGAGAGAGAGAGAGAGAGAGAGAGAGAGAGAGAGAGAGAGATCCAAAAACTCACAGCCAATGAATGAAAGAGCCAGGATTGCAAACCCAGGCAGGCTGGCTCCAGGGTCTGTGGTCTTAACCATTGAACTATGCTGACTCTCATAGCATAGGGTGTTCCATTTATACGGGGGATGTGTGACTCTTTCTAGTGAATTTTTTAACCTAATCATACTATCATCCCCTCCACCTAGTAGAGAGCAGGATTTGGAATGCTTTGAATGGAAGGGGCATAAAAGGGCCTGATGAGACTGTTGGGGGAAATGATGCTGTCAGGATGAGAACCTTGTTAAAGGGCTAGATCCCCCAGCACCTCTTCTCCCTAAAAATACATCATTCAAGGAACTGTGTTTTCACCTCTGTCTTCTAGTTTGTATGAGTTTGATTCTAGTGGTTAGCACTCAGTCTTACCTCTTGTTTTTATTTCATATACTCAGAGGTGGATTCTCATTCATCCAGGTAACAAAGAATGGTTTGGGCTGACTGGGAAGCCTTGGGTGGCCACCTTAAAACCAATTCCCAGTTCTATATTCGGAGTCAGTGCACGTTGCTTTTCCAGGACAGCTCCTGGAGACTGCCCTGACAGGATGTTCCTCTTCCCTGAATACTTTGTTATTGTTGTTTTTAACTTGGGGGCACACTGAGCAGTATGAGAGATGCTAGTTCCCCCACCAGGGATCGAACCCACGCCCTCTACAGTGGAAGAGTAGAGTCTTAACCACCAGACCACAAGGAAGTCCCTCCGTGAATACTTTGGGACTGGATGCTGCTCTCTGATCACTCAAAGCTCCCATTAGCTTTTCCCCATCCTGCTTCTTCCTCACATTGTACTTCACAGGTGATTGACTGCCTGCTTGGTTGGCATAATGTGGCAAAGGGTCACTTCTGTCTGTCCAGAGGGTTGTCACTTGGTGTCACATAGCCCATTATTTTCAGTCTATAACTGACTCTTTTACATGCCCCTGTCTCTGGTTTTTCAAAACTTCAATTTTCTGTATTAGACTAACATGTTGCCCTCAATATTCCAAAGGACTATCAGATGGAAAAGGGGGCTGTTGAGGATTTGGATGGGTATTACCCCACCGATCCTTGTCCCTGGAATGTTGGCCCCAGCCAGATAGTATAATAAAGTCAGAAATGCAAACACCTACTATGCACAAGATGCTGTGTAAGCTATTGCATGCCCCAGGCGCTGCTCTGAGATGACCTCACTAGATCATGGCATTCTCTGCTCCAAGAGAAAGAAAAGGTATCTTGACTGACAAACAGACTTCGTTCTCCGTGTGTAACTGGGAATTCAGCTTCTACACTTTGGCACTGAGCTCATTGTCTTCATAATTAATGCTAAAAATAACAGATTTGGAAAGAACATGGGAATAAGAGGCTCAGTCTCCAGAGGGGGCCTTAGAAGTGGACTCAGAGCATTTTCCCCCCACCCCATTAATCCCCCATGGTCACACGTGGGGAATACGAATGCCCTTCTCAGGCCCCTCGGTTCATTTCACCAGAAGACAATTGACCTATCGCCACTGTGAGGAGCCAAGCCTTGAACAAAGCAGCTGCTGAAAGGACTCTGTCAAGCTGGCAATGAATTATTAATATGGCTCTGAAAGGGAACGGCATCGGAAACCAGGTTCTTTATTATTTACATTAATGAGCCGGAAGATGATGCAGTGGACAAAAATCCCAAGTTTGGAGAATGCTGTGTACGAATGAAGAAACAACGCAAAGCTGCAAATGTAAATTCAGACTAATACGTCTCGGAACAAAGAGCCCAAAGAGAGAATTGTTTCAGAGCAGTGAAAGGCTAGATAGAGCAGGGTGTCAAGTCATTACCGAAATTCCCTGCCGTCAGTTTGTTTGAAAATGAAGCTCAGACTTAGGAAGGAAGAAAAAGACCCAGATTGCCTGCTGGACAGACACAATACAATGCCCCCATCAAAGGTGGTGGTGTTATCTCTCTGAGAGATGTGTGCCCAGTACAATATGCCATTTGCTTCTTATCTGGGTTGAATGGTAAATTATTCTAATACAATATTATACTCTGCTCTTCAAAGAGATTCCAGATCTTCACAGTTTGATTGGCAGAGGTGTGTGTATAGGTGCGGGCTTTCTGTGTACTTTCTCTAATGCAGATGCTTTCCTTTTACTGCACAGAGAGCCCTCTCTCCCATCAATAACCTCCCTGCCTTTATCAGAAATGGTCCTTTGTTTAACCCTCTCTGTCTTGACTCCAGTCCAGTATTTTGACTGTTTCACCGTGTAAGCCCCAGTGTGGCAATGCCTGCCTCCACAGCAAGCCCAACGATCTCCTGAGATGAGAGACAAGACACCGTTTTGTCCCATTAAATTAGATCCTCCCCCCAAACTGACATTCCTATTTTGTTTGAATTGTACTTTGTCATACTGTATCTCTCAGTTTCTAGATATCTGGCTACTTGTCTTCCTTCCAATTTCTATCTTTTACAGAGCCCTCAGTTTCTCTTTTATTCTGGCTTCAATCGTCTGTGGCCTCTTTATTGTTTGCTTATTAGGCTTCTGCCCCACGAGTTCCCCTCACCTTCTCTGTTCCCTTTTGCTCTGACACTTTCTTGCCTGGGCTTCTTGATGCAGATCCATTGCCTGCTGTGATTTCTAGAACCTGCATAATTGCTAGTAAAATTCCTTGCTTCACTGGCCTGCCTTCTCTCCTATGGAGTACTTGGACTTGGTATAATTAATATTCTGAAATGATGCCATTATGAATACTTCTTCATGTACAACTCTGTGCTATTTTTTCCCCAATACAGCTTTGGGTCAATTTGAACAGAGATAGGAGGATGGCTAACGGGTATGTATAGGCACCTATCCATATGTATCGACCCACTTGGGAAGTAATTTGGTCACTTTCTGTTAAATATCTATCACAGCAAAACAGGACATTTTAAAATTATCTTAAACTGTGTCGATAGTATTGGTTCACAGTGATAGACCTGGGCTGTGGCTATCCTAATCTTGAATCTTGAGTCAGGAAGGCCTTTGGCCATGTTTGGGAAAGAAGTTTGATTTAATTTAGCCAGTCTTATTGGTGAAGCATAATATAATTTATATGCATATTTTTAAAGTAGCAATAGTTAAGACTTATCATAAATGATCTTTGGCATTTTATAGTTTAAACTTGTCTCAAAATATACTATTTTGGTTTAATCTTTTTATTACCATATGAAATTGTTGATATTTGAACATTCAGATCTCAAAAATGAAATGGCAATTTCATACAGTTCACCCTCATAGTTTACAGATCAGGAAACTGAGCCTTGGTAACATGAAGTGGCTTCTCCAAGTTCCTCCATTTATACCCTAAGTAGTAGAGCTGGGATTCAAATTCCCCTGTCTCACTCTCATTTGCTCCATTGCTTCCTACTTCTATTTTGGGTTCAAGATTCTCTGGGAAAGCTCTGGCTACATGTTCTAGAGCTCAATTATTTGTTTTTATCTACAGTGACCCATTGGAATTAATGATTTTGAAATGACCCAGAACAGAACAGACTCAGAAACCTCAAATTGACTAACGAAAAAAAAATCAGCAAAACCTCACACAAATAGGAATTCTCCACCTGTGTGTCCTCTGCTTTGGAATATGACAGTATCTGGTTATCGATCTCACTCTCTCCCTTGCTCACTACTTTCTTTTGTTTACTTTGCTGTCTTTTTGGAGGGTCACCTTCTTTTACTATTCTCCTTTTCCCTCTCCCCCTCCCTGTCCCCAATCTTGTGTCTTGAGCCTAAGTCCTTGAGCCTTTTTCTCTCTTTAGGGGACTTTTTCTTGGCCAAGATCTGATTGTACCATTGACATCAATTCCAGTCATCTCAGCAAATAACGTCTTGGAACAGGAAAACTAAAGTGTGGAATCAGACAGCCCAACAGGGGCTACAGTCACTTGCTCTTTGAGAGCTTCCTGTTTTCTAACAGGAAGAGTTTCAGGAGGAGGCAGGCAGGCACCTCGCCCTGCAATGCGGCTAATGCAGTCCCAAGGGAACACCCTTCAGCCCCGAACAGTCTCCTCTCTGGGATGGGCCACAATATTATGGTCAAGTGGAGCTTTGCTTAATTAAGTCAAACTGGTGAGCATCGTGCATATTAATGAGCACCCTAATGAGCATTAATTTTTGATGTTCTTCGTTAACAAGCATTATAAACTGCAACAAATTTTGGTTTGACTTTGTGCCAAAATGAGGATGAGTGGTTGTTTAAAGCTGTAAATCTGAAAGATTCCCCTGGGACATGGAGGGCTGCTTATTAACACTTCTGGAGTTCCCAATGTCAAATAAGACAAATAAATGACCCGATATGATTCCCTCTGGCCCTTCCCCCACCTGCCTTCATCACACCTTTCTTTTCTAAACAGACTCCTTAAAGCATGCATGCACACACACACGTTTACTGAAAACCACTTTTCACTTTAGACTTGGAAAAATGCTCACATCTTGGGAGTTACTAGACCTAGTAATTGCCTGCAAATTTCAGATAATGGAACTTCCAGCTTCAAAACACAAATGCTTGGCAGGGATAAATAGATGGATGGAGAGATGTTGCTTTTAATTGAGATTCGGAAACTTCATTAGATTTTTTTTTTAAAGTCACATTTTGTTCTACCACTGGTAGTTGAATAAGTGCAAGCAATGATGTGTTTAAGGCACACATCAAACCCAGAAGGAAAAACAGACATGAAGGAGGGGCAGGAAAAGGTCTTTTGGCTCCAAACCTTTTTCCCGGTGGGCCTGCCAAGGTGTCCAAATTCTTGTCATTAGATTTCCTCTTTAGGGGTTTTCTCTTTTAATGGAGCTAATGCTTTATATTACCAGCGAGGGGTAACCCATTAGTTACCTGGTAACAGGATTTGATTATTTCATTACATTCGTTGCCATCCTGCAGGCTGTGGAATTAAGGGCCCAAAATATAGAATGAGTACATGTACTTTGTTGGAAGAACAAGACTGGGATTTTTTTCCCAGTCTGATGAGGTGCTCTGGGTAGCCAGAGGGAAGTCACATGGCAGGAGGTCACCAGGTGTCTGAATGTGGATGAGCACTGAATAGTAACTTTCTGGCTTTTCAAATTTCCAGGATCTGCTACAGATCTTTACATCCAAGATTTACCAAAAAAAAAAAAAAAAGAAGATAAGGGCTGGATCTAAAGGGTCTAAAGGGTATAAGTTAAGAATATGGCCTTCAGATAGTAGGTTCAAATCCCAGCTCAAACAGCTCCTAGCTGTGTAATCTTGGGAGAAACCCCTTAGCTTTTTCTGAGCCTTGGCTTCCTTATCAGGGAAATGGGTCTGCCCATAGCAGCATCCATCTCACGGGGATTTTTGTGTGGATGAACATCAGTTGATTTGTGCAAAGAGTATAGCAAAATGGCTGACAATAAACACTCAAAAAAATAGTGGATGTTGTCTGTTTGTAAAATGATCTTCATGGTCTGATGAGTGGAATATGCAATGCCTAAAAGGTCTCTCTCTCTCTCTTCCTCCCTTGGTCTCTGTCTCTGTATTACTTCTTTTTTTTAATATTTATTTTTTAATCTATTTATTTATTTGGCTGTGCCAGGTCTTAGTTGCAGCATGCAGGATCTTCATTGCAGCACGTGGGATCTTTAGTTGTGGCATGTAAATTCTTAGTTATTGCATGTGGGATCTAGTTCCCTAACCAGGGATGGGACCTGGGCCCCCTGCATTGGGAGCGTGAAATCTTAGCCACGGGACCACCAGGAAATCCCTGTATTACTTGCTTTTTTCATTACCTTTGTCATAGCAATCTATGCAATATTTATCTTCCTTAGATAGTCTTCCTGCATCAGCCACTGTGTTCTCAGGTCTCCCCTGGCCCCTTTCTCATTGTGTTCTTATAGATGATTTCAACACTCTTCAGGGAAACCCTAATGAGTTCACAGCACATCTGCCTTCCAGATCATAGAAGGGATTTCAAATCCAAAATGAAATGACTTTTGGATTAACTGTGACATTATTTCCTCTTTCATTGCTGTCCATAATATAAGTCGTTCTCTCAAAATGTTACCTTCTTACCTGCCAGTGATGTGGAACAAATAAAGGAGACAATAATTTGGTCTAATAATAGAGGAAGGAGGTAGGGAATAGGAGGGTGGACTTTGCAGAGATTTCTCTCTGTTGCTCTAAAATCTGGGAGTACATTTTGGCACTGCTTATAGGCGTACAGCCATACTGAACGTGACAGGCAGATTCAGTCAACTGACACCTACTTACTTTTTTGTGTCCAGTCAGATGCCAGGTACCCTGGAGCTATTAAGACTTATAAGATACTATTCCTGACCTCAAGTTGCTGAAAATCTAGCTTGGAAGTTGAGATTCTTTATTTAGTAAATAGTTTAATAATAGTGCATGGGCCTCTCTGGTGGCTCAGACAGTAAAGAATCTACCTACAATGAAGGAGACCCAAGTTTAATTGCTGGGTCTGGAAGGTCCCCTGGAGAAGGGAATGGCTACCCACTGCAGTATTCTTGCCTGGAGAATCCCATGGACAGAGGAGCCTGGCAGGCTACAGTCCATGGGATTATAAAGAGTCGGACATAACTGAGTGACTAACACTTTCACTTTCACTTTCACTTTCAAATAATAGCTATTAGATAAAAATCAAGTGGGGAGGGACTTTTCTGGCAGTCCAGTAGTGAAGACTTCATCTTTTAATGCAGAGGGTGCAGGTTCAATCCCTGATCAGGGAACTAAGATCCCATATGTCTTGTGGCCAAAAACCAAAACATAAAACAGAAGCAATATTGTAACAAAGTCAATAAATACTTTAAAAATATGAAATGGAGGAAATGGGACCTGAGCTAGGCCTTGAAGGTTGACCTTGGATAGCAGAGGAGGATAGAAGACATGCCAGTTATACATATTGGGAGATGGTAGGGAATAGGAGAGATACTGCTAATAGAAAGCTTCGGACCAGGAACAAATGTGATGTCTGCAGGAGACAATGAGGAAATCAGGTGAACAGGAGCAGAAAGTACCTGGCAGAGAGTGGTGGGAAAAAATGACTGTAAAGCATATAAATAGCCAGGTCCTAAGGGATCTTGAAAGGCAAGCTGAGGACTTAAAAAAAAAAAAAAAACTTTACTGAGGAATAATTGAAAAACATAATTGTATATGTTTAAAGTGCACAATGTGATGATTGTAGAATGATACCAAAATCAAGATAATTAACACATCCTGTTCACTTTACATAGTTAACACTGTTACTTTTAGTGTATGTGGTGAGAATGCTCTCAGTGTCTTTCAAGTATACAATATTGCATTATTTTTTAAATTAATTTATTATTTTTGACTGTGCTGGGTCTTTGTGGGCACACAGAAAGACCCAGTGTATGGGCTTTTCATTGTGGCATGCAGGCTTTCTCTAGAATTGTAGCACATACTGGCTCTCTAGTTGTGGTGGGCAGGCTTAGTTGCCCTGAGGCATCTAGGCCAGGGATTGAACCTGTATCCCCTGCATTCAAAGGTGGATTCCTAACTACTGCACCAGGGAAGTCCCAAAATACTGTATTATTAACTGTAGTTACCATGCTCTATATTAGATCCTCAGAATGTATTCTTCTTAAAACTGAAAATGTGTATCCTTTGACTTGTATCACCCTGTTTTCCCCTCCTGCAAGGCTCTGGCAACCACCATTGCATCCTCTGTTTCTATGAAATCAGATTAAAAAAAAAATTCCAGGGACTTCCCTGGTGGTCCAGTGGTTAAGAATCTGCCTTCCAATGCAGGGGGCATGGGTTCCATCCCTAGTTGGGGAACTAAGATCCCACATGCCATACAGTGTGGCCAAAAAGTAAAAAAAAATTAAAAATTTTTGTAGGAAAGATTCCATATGTAAGTGATGACATATAGTATTTGTCTAGTTTATTTCTTGCCTTCTCCAATATTCTATTTCAATGAATATCCAATGACTGGATAAAGGAAATGTGACATTTCGTTTATCCATTCATCTGATAAAGGACATTCAGGTGGTCTTGTTATTTTGGCTATTGTCAGTAATGCTGCAATGAATGTGGGATTGCAGCTATCTCTTGGAAATACTGATTTCAATTCCTTTGGCTCTGTACCCAGGAGTGGGATTGCTGGGTCATATGGTAGTATGACTCCTCAATTTTATTTTTTTGAGGAGTCTCCATACTGTTTTCCATAGTGGCTGCACCAAATTACATTCCCGCCAATGGTGCGCAAGTGTCCCCTTTCCCCCACATTCTCGCCAACACTTATCATTTTGATAATAGGCTGTGGACTTTGACTTTACATGGTAGGTAATAGGGAACTGTTCTTCATTGGGGAGGAGGGGTGTAATGGGCTTGAAGCAGAGAGATAATTGAGGTAGAGATTAGGTGAGAAGCTGTTGCAGTGGTATATGGCCAGCTACTAAAGCAGTGTCCATCAGCATCAACATTAGTGTCCCCTAGGAGCTTGTTAGAAATGTAGAATTTTTCAGGCCTTACACCAGATCTACTGTGTAAGTTATCTACTGCTAAATAACAAATTACCTCAAAATCTGTTAGTTTAAAACAACAAATATTTAACTCACATTTTTGTGGTGAAGAATCTAGGAGTGGCTTAGCTAGATGGTTCTAGGTTAGAGTCTCTCATGAGGTTGTAGTCAAGATTTTAGCTGGAGTTATAGTCATCTGAAGGTTTGACTGGAGCTGAAGGGCCTTTTTCCAATCTCACTCATGTGGCTCTTGGCAGGTTTTAGCTTTCACTAGCTGTTGGCTGGACATCTCAATTTGTCACTATATTGGCCTCTCCATACACTGCCTTTGTAACTTCTCCACAAGGTAGTTGGCTTTCCCCAGAGTGAGTGATCTAAGAGAGACAGGGAACAACCAAGACAAAAGCAATATTTTCTGATAGTCTAATCTGAGACATGATATACCATTACTTCTGTCCCATTGTTTGGTCATACAGACCAACACTGATATAATATAGGAGGAAACAATCCAGGGAGTTAATACTGAGATGGGGCTCATTAGAGGCCATCTTGTAGGTTGCTACCATACCTACTGATGCAGTATCTGTATTTTAACAAGCTCTGCAGGTAATAAGTATGCACACTATATACATTAGCCTAGGGAAATAATCCTGCAATAGCAAAAGTGAGGAAGACAGATGTGAAAGGATAAATCAATGCATTTACTGGATCTAGGGAATTAAGTACAGAGATGAGTCAAAGTAAAGAATCCAGTTTCTAACTTGGGAGCTAAAAAGTAGGGAGGTTGAAATGAGAGGTAGATGACATGCTCACTTTGACATGCTGAATTTGAGATGATAAAATATCTAGATTTGAAACTCTAAGGATGTGAAGCTTCCATTTTGGTGAAAGGTACCCCAGGGAATCAGGGGCAGAAAGGTAGTGAAATCATGAATGAATGTAGAAAGTTCAAGACAAATGAGGAGACTGAGATGATGGAAAGGACAGGCCCCACATTGCAGGTGGAATTTTTACCATTTGTGCCACCAGGAAAGCTCATACTAAAATTAGTAGGAAGCTATAGTGCAAGGCATGGAAAGCGGAAATTATGGAACAAAGAAAAGGATAAGTGGGAGGAGATGAGGCCAAGTGTAAAGATGCTGGGGAACAGAAATCATTTATGCTTAAAATTATTTAATTTTTAAAATAGATATTATTTAAGCTTTTGATATAATATTCAAAAGGTATAAATTTCTTTCATTCTTGTCCTTTTGTCATATGTAACTTCCTATGTAACTTCCCAAGTATATTCTCTGCATATTTCTTTATTTACATAGTCTTAAATAGTACTTACTATGTATCAGGCACTGTTTGAAGACTTTTACAAACATTAAGTAATTTAATCCTCAAAAAAGAGCCCAACAAGGTAGGTGATACAGATGAGGATATTGAAGCACGTAGAGCCACTTTATAACTCTAAACCTTGTTATGTTCTTTTACACAAGGCTTAGAGCATGCTACAGTTTGTCTAAAATCTGGGGGAAAATATATGTATGTGAAAGTAAGCAGAGAATAATGGTTGAGAGTATGGATTCTTAAGTCAACCAGTTTGGATTTAAATCTTGGCTCTACCATTTTCTAACTATGTGCTTCAATTTCATCTGTAAAATGGGGATAATTACCTTGTTGTTGTTGGTTTTTTTTGGAGGATTAAATTACTTAATGTTTGTAAAAGTCTTCGAACAGTGCTGGCTCACACAGTAAAGAATCTGTCTGCAATTCAGGAGACCTGGGTTCTATCCCTGGGTTGGGAAGATCCTCTGGAGAAAGGAATGGCTAACAGCTCCAGTATTCTTGCCTGGGAAATCCCATTGGCAGAGGACCCTGGTGGGCTACAGTCCAAGAGGCTGCAAACAGTCAGACATGACTGAGTGACTTTAACTTAAATAAAGAAATATACAGAGAATATACTTGGGAGGTAACATAGGAAGTTATAGCTGCCCAAAGGACAAGAATGAATACATTCTGGAGGGCATTTTCTACTATTAACATATTCATTGTGTTCTACCAAACTTCATAAACAAGTTTCCTATTGATAAACATTTAAAGTATTTGTAATCTGTAGCTACTACAAAAATACTTCAATTAATATCTTTATGTTTGTCATTTATTATACATGTACATACCTATAGGGCTAATTCCTAAAAGTGGAATTTCTAGGTCCAAAGGAAGTGCATTTTAAATTTGATAGATATGGGCAAATTGATCTCCATACAGGTTGTGCCAATTATTTTCTTTTCAACAGCTTGGGGGAGTGAGTATTTCCCTACATAATTCACTAGCACAGTGTGTTAGCAAGATTTTTCATCATCACTTGTCTGATGGGTGGAAAATGCTATCTCAGTGAGGTTTTCATTTGTATTTCTCTTATTATGATGAAGTTGAGCAACTGTCATATGTTTAATTTACTGTTTTATTTCCTATAAATAATCTGTTTATTATCCTTTGACCATTTTCTGTTTGGTTGTTGGTCTTTCAAAATTGATTTATGAGAAGTCTTTTGTTATATTAAGAAAGCCCATTTCAATGATATAAATTGCAAGTATTTTCTCTGTTTGCCATTTTTTAACCTTATGGAAGTTTTTGCCATGAAGGAATTTTCATTTTTATGTAGTCAACTGTGTTGAATTTTTTTTTTTTTGGTTCTGGGTTTTGTGTCATACGTAGAAAGGACTTTCTTCTCAAAAATTATTTAAAAAATTATTTCATTTTCTAGTGTTTCTCATGGTTTTATTTTTCGTGTTAAAACTATGATCTATTTGGAATTTATTTGGCTCAGGTGTGAGTTATAGACTACATTTGCCTGGATTTCTCCCTAGTTGTCTCAACACCACTTATTCAACTATCTGTTCCTTATGGATCCAAATACCACTTTTGTGCTTAGTCATGTCCCACTCTTTTTGACCCCATGGACTGTAGCCCACCAGGCTCCTCTGTTCATGGGGATTCTCCAGACAAGAATACAGGAGTGAGTTGCCATGCCCTCCTCCAGGGGATCTTCCCTACCCAGGGATCAAACCCAGTCTCCCTCATTGTAGGCAGATTCTTTATTGTCTGAGCCATCAGAAAAGCCCAAACACAGAGAAATAATAAACCCAAACATAGAGGAATTTAGGACCTGCTGTATCTGTGTTTGGGTTTATTTCTGTACTTTCTAGTCTGTTCTATTGAGGGATCCCTCATTTTTTGAAAGGACTCTTCAGCTTATTAAAATATTCCCAAAGGAGTCCTCTAAATATTTGGCTGCCTTTTAAATCTAGCCTTGGTAAATTAAAAAAAAATTGAAATCATTCCAAGCATCTTTTCTGATCACAATGTGGTAAGATTAGATGTCAACTACAGGAAAAAAAATAAAACAAACTGTTAAAAATACAAACATATGGAGGCTAAAAAACACGCTTCTGAATAACCAACAAATCACAGAAGAAATCAAAATATGCATGGAAACTAATGAAAATGAAAACACAACAACCCCAATCCTATGGGACTCAGTAAAAGCCGTGCTAAGAGGAAGGTTCATAACAATACAAGCTTACCTCAAGAAACAAGAGAAAAGTCAAATAAATAACGTACCTCTACACCTAAAGCAACTAGAAAAGGAAGAAATGAAGAACCCCGGGGTTAGCAGAAGGAAAGAAATCATAAAAATTAGGCCAGAAATAAATGAAAAAGAAACAAAGGAGACCATAGCCAAAATCAACAAAGCTAAAAGTTGGTTCTTTGAGAAGATAAATAGACAAACCATTAGCCAGACTCATCAGGAAACAAAGGGAGAAGAATCGAATCAACAGAATTAGAAATGAAAATGGAAAATCACAACAGACAGCACAGAAATACAAAGAATCACAAAAGACTACTACGAGCAACTATATGCTAATAAAATGGACAACTTGGAAGAAATGGACAAATTCTTAGAAAAGTATAACTTTCCAAAACTGAACCAGGAAGAAATAGAAAATCTTAACAAACCCATCACAAGGACAGAAATCAAAATTGTGATCAGAAATCTTCCAGCAAACAAAAGCCCAGGTCCAGACAACTTCACAGCTGATTTCTACCAAAATTTTAAAGAAGAGCTAACACCTATCCTACTCAAACTCTTCCAGAAAATTGCAGAGGAAGATAAACTTCCAAACTTATTCTATGAGGCCACCATCACCCTAATACCAAAATCAGACAAAGATGCCACACACAAAAAAAGAAAACTACAGGCCAATATCACTGATGAACATATATGCAAAAATCCTTAACAAAATTCTAGCAAACAGAATCCAACAACATATTAAAAAGATCACACATCATGACCAAGTGGGCTTTATCCCAGGGATGTAAGGATTCTTTAATATCTGCAAAGCAAACAATGTGATATACCACATTAACAAACTGAAAGATAAAAACCATATGATTATCTCAATAGATGCAGAGAAAGCCTTTGACAAAATTCAACATCCATTTATGATAAAAACCCTCCATCAAGCATGCATAGAAGGAACATACCTCAACATAATAAAAGCCATGTATGATAAACCCACAGCAAACATTATCCTCAATGGTGAAAATTTGAAAGCATTTCCCCTAAAGTCAGGAACAAGACAAGGGTGCCCACTCTCACCACTACTATTCAACATAGTTTTGGAAGTTTTGGCCACAGCAAACAGAAAAGAAAAAGAAATAAAAGGAATCCAGGTTGGAAAAGAAGTAAAACTCTCACTGTTTGCAGATGACATGATCCTCTACATAGAAAACCCTAAAGACTCCACCAGAAAAATTCTAGAGCCAATCAGTAAATATAGTAAAGTTGCAGGATATAAAATTAAGACACAGAAATCCCTTGTATTCCTATACACTAACAATGAAAAAACGGAAAGAGAAATTAAGGAAACAATTCCATTCACCATTGCAATGAAAAGAATAAAATACTTTGAATAAACCTACCTAAAGAAACAAAAGGCCTATATATAGAAAACTATAAAACACTGATGAAAGAAATCAAAGAGGACACTAATAGATGGAGAAATATACCATGTTCATGGATCAGAAGAATCATATAGTGAAAATGAGTATACTACCCAAAGCAATGAATAGATTCAGTGCAATCCCTATCAAGCTACCAACGGTATTTTTCAGAGAACTAGAACAAATAATTTCACAATTTGTATGGAAATACAAAAACCTCGAATAGCCAAAGCAATCTTGAGAAAGAAGAATGGAACTGGAGGACTCAATCTGCCTGGCTTCAGACTATACTACAAAGCTACAGTCATCAAGACAGTATGGTACTAGCACAAAGACAGAAATATAGATCAATGGAACAAAATAGAAAACCCAGAGATAAATCCACGCACCCGTGGACACCTTATCTTTGACAAAGGCGGCAAGAATATACAATGGAGGAAAGACACTATCTTTAACAAGTGGTGCTGGGAAAACTGGTCAACCACTTGTAAAAGAATGAAACTAGAACACTTTCTAACACCATACACAAAAATAAACTCAAAGTGGATTAAAGATCTAAATGTAAGACCAGAAATTATAGAACTCCTAGAAGAAAACATAGGCAAAACACTCTCTGACATAAATCACAGCAGGATCTGCTATGATCCACCTCCCAGAGTAATGGAAATAAAAGCAAAAATAAACAAATGGGACCTAATTAAACGTAAAATCTTTTGCACACCAAAGGAAACTACAAGCAAGGTGAAAAGACAGCATTCAGAATGGGAGAAAATAATAGCAAATGAAGCACTTGACAAAGAATTAATCTCAAAATATACAAGCAGCTCCTGCAGCTCAATTCCAGAAAAATAAACGACCCAATCAAACAATGGGCCAAAGAACTAAACAGACATTTCTCCAAAGAAGACATACAGACGGCTAAGAAACACGTGAAAAGATGCTCAACATCACTCATTATCAGAGAAATGCAAATCAAAACCATGAGGCACCATCTCACGCCAGTCAGAATGGCTGCTATCCAAAAGTCTACAAACAATAAATGCTGGAGAGGGCGTGGAGAAAAGGGAACCCTCTCACACTGTTGGTGGGAATGCAAACTAGTACAGCCACTATGGAAAACACTGTGGAGATTCCTTAAAAACCTGGAAATAGAACTGCCATACGCCCCAGCAATCCCACTGCTGGGCATACACACCAAGGAAACCAGAATTGAAAGAGACATGTGTACCCCAGTGTTCATCGCAGCACTGTTTACAATAGCCAAGACATGGAAGCAACCTACATGTCCATCAGCAGATGAATGGATAAGAAAGCTGTGGTACATATACACAATGAAGTAATACTTAGCCATTAAAAAGAATGCATTTGAATCAGTTCTAATGAGGTAGATGAAACTGGAGCCTGTTATACAGAGTGAAGTAAGCCAGAAAGAAAAACACCAATACAGTATACTAACACATATATATATAGAATTTAGAAAGATGGTAACGATGACCCTAGATGTGAGACAGCAAAAGAGACACAGAGATAAAGAACAGACTTTTGGACTCTGTGGAAGAAGGTGAGGGTGGGATGATTTGAGAGGGTAGCATTGAAACACCCATATTATCATATGTGAACCACTCCAGGTTCGATGCATGAGACAGAGTGCTCAGCGCTCAGGCACTGGGATGACCCTGGGGGATGGGATGGGAGGGAGGTGGGATTGGGATTCTGGATGGGGAACACATGTGTGCCCGTGGCTGATTCATGTCAGTATTTGATAAAAACCACTACAGTATTGTAAAGTAAATAGCCTCCAATTAAAATAAATAACTAAATTTAACAAAAATAAATAAATAAATATTGGGCTGCCTTTTGTATTTGTGTTGTTTATACATCATTAAGTACTTGGCAGAGAAGATGGGGGCAAGAGGGAAAGAGGCAGTGAAGCTTAAGACTTATTTGTTAAGAACAAGTACATCTTGACAGTCCATCTGAAATTTTCATTGTAAATCAGTGAAAAATAGCAGTTGATTTACATAAAAAGGAAACCCCTGTTAATCTAAAATGTGAGATGTATCCATGAAGTCATTCACAACGTGCTATTCCAGAATATGTGACAGTACTCTGGAGTCAGTCTGTCTGGGTTCAGATCCTAGCTGTAAATAAGATCAGTAGTAATACTTTGAAGACATGCTATGGCTATTTTCCAAGGGCCTCAATGTATTGCCTAGTTTATACATTCTTTTACAGTTCTTTTGCAACATAGCTTGATAGATTTACCTGCTCTAAGTCCAGTTAACTTTGGCCACTTAAACACTTGGTAGATTTGTGGTGTCACTACTATTGCTGCTTGATTGCTTAGAATTCTTCTAGGGCAGGGCTTGGCAAACTACTGTCAGCAGGTCAAATCCAGCCTACAGCCTGTTTTTCTACCGAAGTTTTGAAACAATTATATAAAACAACAAACAAACTCAAAGAAGATGTGACAGAGGCAGTATATGACCTGTAAAGCCTAAAATAGTTACTATTTTTTGTAGAAAATATTTGCCAACCCCTCTTCTGAGTATGAATTCATTCTTTGTCTTCTAAACATCATACTTATCTTGCCAATAGCAAAGCAAGAAGCCTATCACATTCTGATACAGTGTAAATATGGTAAAGGAGTAGATTGTTCGTTTATTCCCCACCGTATAGTTCATCTAACCTTTGTTTTCAATGTAGCACCTAATGGAGATTTAAAACCTCACCGGAGAATTTCCTTTGCATGACTTTGAGGCAGGATTGTGTTGAAAATCTATGTGTGTATCCAAGAAAGACTTTTTAGATTGTGACCCATCCAGGTTGCTGGCTTGTTTAGAGTAAATACAAGTAACTAGACATCAGTTTGTTTTTAAACCATCTATTTTCTTCTGGTTGGTTTTCTCGTGTGCTCATAATGAATTATTTCTTTCTTTGGCTCTTCCCCTACCCTTTCCTCTGTGTGCACACACACATGTACATGCTCCCTTCAGCTGATTATTTGTAGTCTGGAAATTATTTCTTGGGTACATAGGATCACTGAATCATAGACTATTAAAGCAATAATATCATGTAATATTTTTGTAGTATTTAAGGATGCATTTTTCACCATTGCATTGTTTACACAATTAAACTAAGGTTCTTATTTTACACACCAGAAAACTGGAGTCATGAGAAGTTTAGTGAAATGTCCAGGATCACACAGCCAGGAAGGGACAGAGCTGGACTAGAGGCTAGGTCTTCTGACTGTCATTTCATTACCAAAAAATACAGCACTTTCCCTGCTATGTGTATGTCTCTTCTTTTCTCTGAGGTGCTAAAAGCAAGGTGGGTTGGAAAGGAAATGTAAAGGCAGAGACTGGCGTTCTAGCTTGTGCTCTCTTCCTTAGCATTCAGATTGGGCCTGTCCAGTTTCTCTCTCCATACTCCACAGTAAGGGAATATATTCCATTCAGTTTTAGCTTTTTATTCTAACTTGTCCCTGGATTGCTATGACTGCTCATCTTATTATTTTTGAAACTAAAGCTATTGTTGGTTATTTAGAGACAGACTCTGTTCTTTTTTCTTCCCAACTACTTCATCATTTTCAACCTCATCTGGGATATGATGATTTAATGAATTACCTTTAAGACAGAATTCCCTAGTTCTGCTAATCTCAACCTAGGTATACTTTGGCAAGCAGGGGCTGAGATTTCTAGGCTTCATTTTTTGGTCTTGTCTCCCAGATCTTCTTTTTAAAAATACTTATTGCATACAGGGTCGTCATTGCCATCTTTCTAAATTCCATATATATGTGTTAGTATACTGTATTGGTGTTTTTCTTTCTGTATGCAAGACAGGAAAAAAGACACAGATGTGTATAATGGACTTTTTGGACTCAGAGGGAGAGGGAGAGGGTGGGATGACTTGGGAGAATGGCATTCTAACATGTATAATATCATGTAAGAATTGAATCGCCAGTCTATGTCTGATGCAGGATACAGCATGCTTGGGGCTGGTGCATGGGGATGACCCAGAGAGATGTTATGGGGAGGGAGGTGGGAGGGGGGTTCATGTTTGGGAACACATGTAAGAATTAAAGATTTTTAAATTAAAAAACTAAGAAAAATAAAAATAAAAATAAAAATACTTATTTATTTATTTGGCTGTACCAGGTCTTGACTGTGGTATGTGGGATCTTTTCTTCATTGTGGGATGCAGGTTCTTTAGTTGCAGCATGAGACCTAGTTTCCTGACTAGGGATTGAACTCAGGCCCACTGCACTGGAAGTGTGGAGTCTTAGCCACTGGACCACCAGGGATGTCCCACCCAGATCTTCCTTAATCTCAGCCTCTCTCTCTGTCTCTCTTTCCTTCTCTCCCTCTCCCCTCAGGAATATGTTTTAAAGACTTCTGTGAAAGTTCTTAGGAAAGGCTTCTGTCTCCATAAATGGAAAAATAAACCACCTGAAGTGTCCACTTCATTTTAGAAGCTACTTGGTTCATTTTTTCATGTCTCTAGAGAGCTGAAAGAATTTTTTCCCCCAAGGTATAGCAGATTCTAGTGGGATTTAACAAGTGGAAACTGTGTGCAGATGATAGGGTTTAACTGGAGTGGATAAAGATTTTTTTTTTTTAAGCTCATGAAAATATCCTTGGTTGAATTCAGAGAACTCTCTACGTTTAAGATGGTCTCTTAGGACTTTTCATCTCTCAGCTCAAATTCCAAGCTTTTCAGGGACCACTTAACGTTAGCTATACCTGTGTAGCCAAATCACTCTCCATATTTCATCAGCTAAGCTATATTGTCAGTGACTGGGAACCAATGATGGAGATGTTGACCACAGACCAGTCTGAATTAATGAAGCATTTTAATCTTCTGTTGCCTGGGATATGGGTCCTTAGAAGAGCCACTTATAAGTTTAAACATGAGTTGTTGGGTTTTCCATAAATGGTTAGCTGAATATTTCTTTGACTAGATTAAGTAGCCCTCTAGCTTGTTTATAGTAATCACCATTAAGTCATCACCAATTCTACGTGTGTAGGGTCCTAATCAGTGGGTCTCCCATATAAACCAGGCTTATTCTTTGGATTACAAGAAATTATGCTATAGTCACCGGCAGGTACACCCACAGTCAGATCTCATGGAAACAGATAAATCACTTAAGTAGTAATAAAGGAACAGAAGATAGTTTCATGCGTTTAAAAGAAAATCCAGATGCTACAGAATGGAGGGGGAGGCACAGGATTTTTTTTTCCTCCCAAAAGCAAATATCTACCTCTGGTCACTGGGCACTTCTACCTGGCCTCATGCTACTTTTCTGACTTTTTCACTCAACACACATGGATCCAATGCGCACTCCGTCCAGGTGCTACCTTTTGTCCTATACTTCACAAAGGCCCTTTTGTTCAGTGGCTCTTTAAAGTGAGCAGTGTAAATGATGGTCAACGGCTTTTTAGTAGCTCCTGCTGTTGCCGATCACTGGCTTCGCTTCGCTTCAGTTCCCCTGTTCGTTACTCTGACATTTGATGAGTTGAGATCTACCCTCTCCACACTGTGCAGAAAGCCTGAAGCCTCTTTAGCCAAGTAGCCAATGTTCACTGAGTACACCGACATGGATGCACCAGATGCTGAACGAGAGCTGAGCATGGAGGTGCTCCTTAGTGATTCGCTTAAGTACCAAATTCTGAGAGAGTGGAGGGCCTTGATGGAGGAAATATTTGAGATGCATGAAGAGGATGGTCAGGTGTCCTAGGCCAGGAACCTAAGTTATGTCACTGGCATTTTAAGTTTCAGAGCTTTGATTGATTGTAAATAACACTTTATTAGTTAGGCCAGAGTTGGACAAGACTTAATGACTGAACAACAGTGACTCCTACCCTTTCAGACTTTCCATACCCCAGCACTTGGATAAAAGGAAAATATTTGAAGAAGATATTTTGCTAAGATTGTGTTCTAGTGGCCCATTCTCCCTGTAGCCTTGAGTGACTGACATATGTACCCAGACACCCATAAATTGGAGCTCTATCTGGGCTTGTTTGCTATTGTAGATTCTGTTAATATCCCCACAACCCATCTTTACTTTACCTAAAGAGTTCTGTTCGTTGAGAGCCTGCCTTATTCTACTCAATCAAAAAGTGTAATTGAGGAACCATATACATGAACATTGGCCTGTGCCAATCTCTTGCTTCTCTCAAGCAAAAATGTATCCATATAATGTCAATGCTCATGATTCCAAAAGGGCCTAAATGTTAATCATTTGTCACTGAATTATCTCATTGAATGGTGAAATTTTCAGGCATTTTACAAGTCAGCAGAAGAAGGGTTTTTGATGGTGGTGATGGCAATGTTCCTTGGTATTTCCTTTTGCTATCCTTGGAAATAACCACCTTTTTTGTGGTTGTTCACTTGCTAAATTCTGTCCGACTCTTGGGACCCCACGGACTGTAGCCCACCAGGCACTCTGTCCATGGGATTTCCCAGGCAAGAATACTGGAGTGTGTTACCATTTGCTTCTTCAGGGGATCTTCCTGACCCAGGGATAGAACCTGCATCTCCTGCATTGACAGGTGGATTCTTTACCCCTGAACCACCTGGGAAACCCAACCACCTTTTAAAATCACATGCAAAAATCCCAGTGAGCATTTTCCATACACTTGGATTCCATGACCTAAGTGATTGTGATTCCAGTAATACGGCATAGAAGCACACAGGTTCAAACAGACACAGTTACTCTAGAGTAGTGGCTTGAGGGCCATGTTCTAGCAAAGGCAATGGAAAAAGACCCAATTCTATAAGAGGCAAGCCCCCTTCTATATGGGAACCTCTAACTATATTCAAATTTGCTGCTACTGGAAGGTGGCTACATGCTATAAACAAAAGAGGGATTACCACCCTTCCCATCACCACATTCAGTCACCAGGGCTCTCAATTCTGCTTCCTCAATGTTTTCCATCTTTCAATTGCCATTTCCACAGCCTTAGTTAAGATGTTCATTGCCTTGAGCATGGACAATGATAGACAATTCATGACTCCCCCTACTCCCCACCACAGTCTTTAGTTTCTCCCTCCTACAGTCCTCTCTATGAAGCACATAATAGATACTGAAAAATGTTTACTCAACTAAATAGAATGCCACAAATTCAATTTTACTATAGTGTGGTTGTGATTGAGTTATTATTACTATTTTTTTACTAAGCTAGAATTGACATATATAATTGGTTTCAGATGATGATGAGGTCTTTTCTTGCTCAAACCCATTCTTTAGCTCTCTGTTGCCTGCTGAAATAGGTGCAGGGTCCATAAATTGTCCTCCCCAGTCTTTTTCCAGCTTCTTCTCCCCTGGTGCTCCAAGATGGACTGGAGGTTCCTGGCATACATAACTTAGTCTTTGTCCTTTCCAATAGTCAATGCTTTCTGTGGTACACCTCCACCTTACTTCAGGTCCCTCCGCTTACCTCTTTCACATTGAATCCCAATAAGTCTTCAATGTCTGTCTCAAACGCCTTGACCATTTTATATAAAATAACCACCTGTTCTCAGCACTTCCTACCCTCCCACTCCATATTATTTTTCCCTTGTGTCATCACCATTTGAAATGCATTTTACTTATTTGTTTGGTTATTGTGTCCCCTCACCCCAATAGAATTTATATTCCATGATGACAGGGACCTTTGTAGTTTGGTTATTGTTATACTCATTACTGGTGTATATACACACTATTTTATATATACATATACACATACCTACCAGTACTTAATAGGTTCTTAATATTTTAATGAATACATAAATATCATTTATAATGAAAACTGATTGAATATTTCAGTTGGAAGTTTTAACTCCCTCCTCTGTGATGTTTTGGTACTTTGTTTTTATTGCACTTCTCATATTGTGCCTTGCTGGTTATTTTTTTTATATACCTACATACATCTGTGTAGTGAGGGTAGAAAAACATACATTTTGAAATAGAAATATCAGAGTTGGGCAATTAGATATTACCACATATCCATCACTATGACTAAAATTTAAAAGAGTAACAAAGCCAACGTGTTAGTGAAGATGTGGAGGAATTGGAAGTGGCAAACATTGTTGGTGGGGTTACTAAAATGGTACAATCAGTTTAGGAAGCGTGTCTGGCACTTATAAAACTGAAAATATACCTACTCTATGACCATTCAATTCCATTCCTAGGTACGTACCTAAGAAAGTAAAAGTGAAAGTGTTAGTCATTCAGTCCTGTCCAACTCCTTGTGACCCCATGGACTATAGCCTGCCAGTCTCCTCTGTCCATGGAATTCTCCAGGCAAGAATACTCGAGTAGGTTGCCATTTCCTCCTACAGGCCATTAAATTGAGCTTGGTGCCCCGAAGTGTCATGCTGCTCCTCATTCATAGAGGTGACACTCAAAGCCATGTCTCTGCTAGTTTTCACTGAGGCAACCACCTTCTCTCAGTGACCCCTGTGACCAATGGTACAGAACTGTGAGATGACTGGTCAGAGTTCAGGGGTCAGTCTATGGCCATGGAAGAAAGTAGAGCTAATTGGCCCACCTGGGCTTCAGATTGGCAAGCACGGCCTCGTTAGCCCTGTGTTGGCTCCTCCCTCCTGCGTGTTCTGGCTACCAATTCTGTTTCCCAAAGGGACCTTTGGAATCCAGGGGTTCTTGGTCAAATTTTTTCCTCTCTGGGTCTCATAAACATGCCCTAGAGTATTCTCTGTCCTTGATTTTCAGGAATCAAGCAACAAGGAAAAGCAGACTGACATGAAGGTGCTGACCCTTTCATGAGTTTTCCAGCTTCTTTGATGAGTTTTTATATCCTCATCTAATCTGTTCATTCCTAGGGTAAGTAATAGTCACAAATGTTTCTTCTGCCAACACTTGACCTTCTAAGCTGTGGAGGGTCACGCATCACAAATTGTAAGGTTAGCTCTGAAAATGAGTCTTTCAGACACAGATGAGGGAAAATTCTCCCGATCATTCGTTTGTCTGTTTCATCTTCATGCCTCCGCCAAGTTCAAATCACTCTGTTCCTCCAAAATTTCAAGTTTTCTCCCCCTGCACTCCCTGGTCCTTAACAAGCTGTTGATGTTCCAGGAAATGTCTTTTCCTATGAAAGACACATCATGGCAACGAAACAGCTGGAGTCCTCTGACAGCAAATCAGTGAGGCCTTGGGGTATCAGTGTGATGAGCAACTCAGCCAGAAAGTGTCTATTCTCTAGCTGAGCAAATGTCATCTCCACCAGGAAGCTGTAAAAGGATGGCGAGAGACTGTGCTGAAGTGTCTGTGAGGCTGAGTTCCAAGGAAAAAAAAATCTATAAATACAAATATGCTGCAATATGGGAGTGCCTGATTCAAGGGTAAATATATGAATGCATCTCTCTTTAGAAGATTCAGAAGCACAATTTACATGCTCTACACATTAAATGGAAATGATTATAAGTAATGTGTCTTAATAGCATAAGCTTAATAATATTAATTCATAGATTTCCCTATGATAGACTCTTGTAAGAAATTAATTGTGGAACTAAACTAAATAAAATTTACTACCTTTGTACTCGATGAAAATGGCTACCTACCACCAGCAGGATAAGTCTGCTGAGTTTAGCTGTTAATTGGAATTGGTTCACACTAATCCTTCCATACCTTTATTAAAGTTATCAATATCTTTCTGAGCAGAGGCCCAGGCCAGTTCAAAATAAAATTGTGTGTCTGTGTGTGTTGGGATAAACGTAGATACATACCTGGAAGACTAATATTAAATCACCAGAAATTTATTTTGCCATGTAGGAACACACACACACACAATTACCAACTACTATTATTGTTATTTTATGAAAGAAAAGGCAGTTTAAAAATAAGCAAGCGTGAAGGCCAGAGTATTAAAATAAAAACAGCCAATTCAGTCGACTACATTAAATTAATAGGACTAACTTAGTCTCTGTGAAAAACAAAGTTGAAAAATAGGCAAATCAAAAAATAAAAGCAAAAACATAATTAAATTTAGCCTTTGCTGTCTTTGTTTGTGTTTTCACTTCATCCCCAGCAGGGGTAAACTCTATCACAGACTGGCACAGTTCCATGAGCTGCCATATGGAAACAACTGATTGAGAGTTTGGGTGGATCCCAACTATTAATATAAGAAATGGGCTAGGGACTATAATTCTGAATCGGGTCCTTTCACAAAGCTTTGTTCCAAATATGAACCTTCCCTCTGACTAGACAATGTCCTCTTTATCACAGGATTTTGACAAGGTTTCTCAGCATTAAAAAAAAGATCTAGGTGTAACTTGGATTCTCTGGTCTGCTGAATATTCGTGAGGGATAGTTAAAAAACAAACAAACAAACAAACAATAGGATGATCAATGGGATGTGAAAATCTGATTGATCCAAAAAAATTGTTAGCATATTAAAAAATGAAGCTACTCCTCTTGTATCTTGGAAGAGCTAGTCAGTAATGGTAAGTCTTTGAAAATTATACTTTTTACTCCAAATTCTACTGAAATAATCTGATGTTAAACCAGCTGATCACTTATTATATTGCATTAGTTATTTAGACTTTCTGTATGGTTTTGACTATCTGCTTTCCATTAGTTGATTTTTTTTTTACTTTATATTTGATCATTGTGACTTATGCCAGATTCCTATTGTTCCCTTGACCCCAGGATCAGGATATAAGCAAATAATAGTTGTCCTTTTTATAACCTTGTGGTTTTCATCCTGGCACATTATCATGCCAAATGGTTCACACTCTTTCTAGCTTCCTTTACCATGTAGACTTGTGGTACTTACACATATTTCTTTCTGGCTTATTTCTTATGCTGGGACAATTCCGACATCTCTTCCACTTGACATTATTTTCCCATATCTTTCAGTGTTCTCACTTATTTGTTACCCAGCAAGATATAAATATTGTTCTCAACTGAAAATTCAATTCAATAAAGATATATTTGGAGCTACTATTGCAAGGCACTGTGTTAGGCTCTGTGGAGAATTCAGAGTTGAGTGTGGCTCAATTTTTGCCTCTAAGGAATTTATGGTTGAGTAGATGGTGAGGATAAAATAATCACCCCAATGTCTACTAAGAGCTGGACCAAAAATACCTACTAAAAGCTAGTTTCCCAGAGGAGAAATATGAGGAAGAAGACAGTGTATCTAGATAAGTGACTAGAAAAAGGTTTAAAGAGGAGTGGGTATTTGAATTGGATCTTGAAGGTGTATAGGATTTCGATAGGCAGGGATGAAGAGAGCTGAAATGATTCCTGATGTTGGGGCCAATGTGAAAAAAGCAGGAGAGACTCCAAATTGAAGCCTGTCGTCCATCTTAAAGACAGGATGTGAACTGGGCCTGAACCCTGACCAAGAGTAAGAAAACTGTTACTAGTGAAAACCAGGTCTTGTGGAGACTTCCCTCCCTAAAGATGGCAAACACAGATTGTAGTTGAGGTCAGGCTGCCCCTGTTAGATTAACCATGGAGACATCCCCCAGCTTGTTAAGCATTGTTCGCCCCCCACCTTTAACTGTAATTGTTTGTTCTCCTAGCACCTGCTTGTTGTAAAACTCAATCATATGCGACAAAGAGGTTGCTAACATAGAACTAATCAAGTAGTGGGGGGTATAGAAACATCAGGGTCCTTGTTGGGAACTGATTCCCCTTGGACCTGCTGGTGTAGTAAACTGTACTCCATTGTCTTGCGAGTCCTCCAAGGTGTGTTTTTCGACTCTGGATTCCACAACACTGATGATTGCTCACACAGAATTTGGAGTCTATGGCAAATGTAAATAAATAAAAAGGCTACCAATTTAAAGGCTATGTTGATTTAAACTCAGCAAGTTATAATTGGCTTAACATAAGTATTTTCATCCTGTTAAGAGTAGTGAGTTAATAAATTAATTTATAAAACACGTGGAGTTAATTGGGTTCACATGTGTTGGCTATGCACTCTTTGGTAGGTTACTTAGCACATCTATGCCTCAGTTCCCTTACCTGTTAAAACTGAAATAATGGTTAAAACAGTGTCTGGCATGTCGTAACATTAGAAGTTAGAACGCACCCTCTGTGTGTGTGCTCAGTTGTGTCTGACTCTTTGCGATCCCGTGGACTGTAGCCTGCTCCTCTGTCCATGACAATTTCCAGGCAAGAATAGTGGAGTGGGTTGCCATTTTCTCCTCCTGGGGATCTTGCCAATCCAGGGATTGAACCCGCTTCTCTTGCGTCTCCTGCATTGACGGGTGGATTCTTTACCACTAGCAGCACCTGGGAAGCCCAAGCAAACAATAAATTGCTGCTATTATTTTTTCCCAAACAGAGTCAGTTAATGGAGTGAGATTGTTTCTTGAAGTCTCTCTGCACTTGCGGAGGTCCCATGGGCCAATTGTTGAAGGCAATAGCAACCCATTCCAGTACTCTTGCCTGGAAAATCCCGGGGACAGAGGAGCCTCATAGGCTGCAGTCCATGGGGTCGCGAAGAGTCATACACGACTGAAGCAACTTAGCAGCAGCAGCAGCTTGGGCCAATTTGCAGACTGACCACTGAAATTCTAGATCTGAGCTCTCTGCTCATAGCCATGATCTGGAAGTCTTATACTGGGTAGAGCTTAGGCTTGAAAGGTTACCAGGAAAAAGGAACACATGTGTATTTCAAATCATATGTAGCTGGCAGAGAGGTTTGAAGCTTACTGAGCGTCACTTTGCTTGAAGTAGACAATTTTCCAGATTTAGTTACAGGATGCTCAGAGCTGCTGACACCTTTGTGAGTACAGGTGTGAGGCAGTTAGGCACGGATGTGTGAGTTGTTTTTTTTTTTTTTCCAGCTGATACAAAGAAAGTCTGATTGCTTTGCTTTGGTGCCTAACAATAGGCAGAGCAGCTGTGGGCTCACGCTGGGATTACTGGGAGGGAACGTATTTTCCTCCTGGGGTGGGAGGAGGTTTTAAATTTGGGAAGTTGCTTTGTGAAAGAGGGGCTGGAAGAAGTTGCTGCTGCGGGCTTCCCGGCTTTTGGGAGACCAGGTTTGTCAAACTTACTTAAAAGGCCAACTACATTTATTTATTTTTTTAGGATACAAAAGCATTCCTAAAAATTGAAGGTGCTTCCTGAGTGTGTATTATGCTTTGTTAACATATAATAGACTGTTGACAGAGAGGAGTCAAAATGAAATCCTTTGCAGCTATGGGTCTTTGAAGATCCATGTGACTTGAGAGTCAAGGTTAGTATAAAAATCAGATTCACTTTATTTATAATCCCGTTTTGTTTACCACTTATATTTGTTACTTTGTCCAAACTGGTACTACTCACCCCATGATAGGCTGATAAATCAAGAGACAGGGTGTTGGGGTGAGGAATAGCAACTTTGTTTGGGAAAGCAAAAGAGAAGGTGGTGGGCTAAAGAATCATCCTGCCCTGGTTTGGATATTAGTTTCTTTTGTGCTACCAAGAGTGGGGTGGGTGCAGGCTGGAGGCAAGATCAAAAGACAATAGGTCTTACAAATGTTTTGATGCTGGCCAGCCCCCAAGGGGATTTGTTACATTGTTCGTCTAGCACCTGTTGGAACTTGGGCCTAGTTGAGATATTGCCTTGAACTAAGCAAAGGTATTTTATGCTCCAGAGTGGGAGGTCAGGTTCACCAAAATGATGTATCTTTTAAGCTAAAGGCCACATCCCTTTAGTGCTTAACTTGCCTGCCTGTTAGTAAAAGCCAGTTCGAGTGTCTGCCGCACAGTGAGGCCCAATTGAAATGCCAGAATTTGGAGCAGAGAAAGGTTTATTGCAAGGCCAAACCAGAAGAGTAGATGGTTTGTATGCAAAACCTTCCAAACTCTTGGGTGGTTTGGGGCAGGGGGCAGGTTTTTATAGGCAAAATTTGGGGTGAGGGCCGCAAGGTGTGTGGCTTTCTTCTGACTGATAGATGATGAGGTAACAGGGTGGAGGTCCACGAATCGGGTGCACAGCCTGGAGTTACTGCGTCCACCTGGGTGGACACCTTTAGTTCCTGCAGAAAAACTCAAAGATACTGTTTTGTATATCCTTTCCAGAGAAATGGGGAACTTGTCCTATGGCTGCAGTATTGTTTCTTGACTGCTGCTCCTTTGTTTTTGCATCCCCTCCCTTCCCTGATGAGCAGCTGTTTGAATCTGCCCTTTGGAACTCAGGGAAGGTCTAGGAGGCTGAATGAAGCCTATTACTTACAAATGAGAAACGGGGGACCCAGAAAGGCTTTTGTGCCCAGAAGGGCTCTACAGGGCCCTGCTCAGTTTCATGCCTGCTTGACCTAATAAAACTAAGCAAAAGCAATTGAATACAAAGGCTTAAAGTATAAGAATCTGATCACTTATGGAGTTGGGTTTGTTCTTCCAGATCACACATCGAGCTTTTGCAATGGACCAGGCATTGTAATAGGCACTTGAGAAACAAGGATATTCCCAGTCCTCAAGGATCTTCCCTTCTGGTTTGCGAGGAAATGGTAAGTCCAGTAACAGATGTATGGAGTAGTGAATGGCAGCTAAGGTGGAGTGACTGGGGATTGTGTTTACTTCATCTCTGATCTCATGCCTCTCCCAGTGCCTGCTTGACAAGTAGAGGTGAAAAGATTTTTAAATTTACAATAGTAAGAGGGAAATTTTACACAAATGTGCTGGAGTCCGGAGTGTGCATAAGGTCCAGCCACTGAAGCGAGTCATAGCAGCCATAGTCTTTTCTGCATTGAGGTCTCACCTCTTTGATGAATGAGCTCAGAGTCTTGTCTTTGGATGCTGCTGACTCTCTTCTTGTCATTTCCTTAGCTTGTGAGGGTCTGTGCTCAGCTGAGGTCTGTTAAGATCATCTCACAGGTTATTTGAGCCTGGCTGCCCTAAACAGGTGAGGCAGCTCTCGGACTCTCTCCTCTTTGTGGCTGCCACTTCTACTTAGGACCAGAAGCGCTCACTGCTTTTCTGAAGAAATGCACAAAGTCAGGAGGGCAGCCACACTTGGCCCTAATCTGCTCAGAAGTTGAAGGTGGTGTATATATATATATGAGTCAGGAGCGAGGTATGAGGAAGAAATGACAACAGATGTAGAGATGCAGTTAGTCAAGGCACCAGTTTTGAGAAATCCATCTTCTTGGTCAGTTGGATCAGTTTCTGTTAGTAGTGACATGGAATCTTTGAACTAGTTTGATGGGTTGGAATATTGAGAAACTTTCTTTCTCTTTTAATTTCAGTTCAGAAGGAACGTTGCTCAGCTCACTTTCTGTGATATATAAACCAACCCCTGGCAAAATTACAAAGTCAGGAAAATTGGTCTTTGGTAGTTCCTCATCTTCACTCCCTTCCTGGCCTATTTCCTCCTCCTTATCCCCACGATGGTTTGTTCCTTCCTTTTTCCTTCACTCCTAGATTCCCAGAGCCCACAATCTGTCTTCTGTGCTATCTATAAAATCCTGTCCTATGAGAGCATGGAGAACTGCTCCTTCATAAAGGAGGAATGACTGATGGCAGCCCCAAGAGCCACTGCATAGAAGGGGACTCAGTTGGTGGGATAAATCTCTATATGAAATTTTTGGCAGTTGGAAGTGGCTGGAGATAGGGGTGAGATGGGATGGAGGCATTTTGTTTCCCTCCTGAAGCTCCCTGAGTCTAATCTCAACAGGCAAGTGGACTTCTTGCTTAGTATAGTGATAGAGATCAGACTGACCTGGATTATACCCTGGATTCATTGTTTAATAGTTGTGTGGCTTTCAACAAGTCCTATAACATGTTTGTAACCAATCTGTGTCTCAATTTCCTCCTGAATGTGGGCGAAAATACCTGGCTCATAGGGTTATTTTATGGATTTGGGGATGTGGTAAGGCTCTTGGCATGGGCGTTATCCCATAGAGTGATCATTTAAGTGTTTAGTATTTCAAGTGCCACCCTATTTATGGCACCTCTCTGCTCGGAAGGCTTCCATGATTTCCTGCTGTCCTAGAGAACAAAGTCCTAAACCTTGGTGCTTTCAACTCTGAGATTGGACCAAAAAATAAAATACTCTTAAGAATGCTTTCAGAGAAGGCAATGGCACCCCACTCCAGTACTCTTGCCTGGAAACTCCCATATACAGAGGAGCCTGGTAGGCTGCAGTCCATGGGGTCGCTGAGAGTTGGACATGACTCAGCGACTTCACTTTCACTTTTCATTTTCATGCATCGGAGAAGGAAATGGCAACCCACCCCAGTGTTCTTGCCTGGAGAATCCCAGGGACGGCGGAGCCTGGTGGGCTGCCGTCTATTGGGTTGCACAGAGTCGGACACGACTGAAGCGACTTAGCAGCAGCAGCAAGAATGCTTTGGACAGTCTGTTTCCATCATCTTTGACTATGGAGTCAGACTTGATTGAAGGAGAGAGAGCTTTTCCTGGAGAGCAGTGAAATGTATATTCAGTTCAGTTGCTCAGTCGTGTCTGACTCTTTGCGACCCCATGGACTGCAGCATGCCAGGCCTCCCTGTCCATCACCAACTCCTGGAGTCTACCCAAACTCATGTCTGTTGAGTTGGTGATGCCATCCAACCATCTCATCCTCTGTCGTCCCCTTCTCCTCCCACTTTCAATCTTTCCCAGCTTCAGGGTCTTTTCAAATGAGTCAGCTCTTCACATCGGGTGGCCAAAGTACTGGAGTTTCAGCTTCAACATCAGTCCTTCCAATGTGTATAAGCATAGGTAAAACCAGTCCTATTCTGTAGAAAAGCATGCAGATATCTGACCTAAGTCCTCTTCACTTTGGGCAGCGCTTGGATAGATCCCAGAAGCATGCAGGGTATGCTGGTTCTCCGTGAATGGGTAACAGGTTCTAGTCACGATTAAACTGATGCTGAAGAAAATAAACCACACAGCTCAGGCACAGAGACCTTGAACTATGACCCTATTGTCCTGGCTTTCAGTCTGGTGGATTTTGAGGCCACTTTTCCCTATACTGACTGGAGAAGGAAATGGCTACCCACTCCAGTATCCTTGCCTGGAGAATCCCACGGACAGAGGAGCCCGGCAGCCTACAGTCCATGGGGTCGCGAAGATTCAGACATGACTGAGTGACTAACACTTTCTTTTCCTTTACTGAACCATGCTGTCTCCTGTTTTCTAGGGTGGGATAGGTTTGGGGCTGAATAACAAAACTCCTTTTCAGCCATTAACAAATTAGTTGTAATTAATTTCTCAGAGCCACTCGCAATCCCATGTGTTACCCTAAGGAAAGGGGTCACTTAGACAGGAAAGTGTAGGTGAGAGACAGGAGATTCTACAGGGAGGTCAACAGCAGATGGTACTCGGCAATGGAAGGCAGCAGGAGGGCCCTGGGCAGCTGGAGAGCTTTGAAAAGAGGAATGCCCCAACCAAGTGTCCTCTGCCTTTCAGGTGTACTTCATTTGCCTTTGGGGGCAGGAAGGGGGGATATATTGATGGCTGAGATTCAGGGTTGACTTGAAATCTGCAGAGGACAGGTCACCTAATACTGACCTTCAGACAGTGATGTTGAAGTTTGCATTCAAACAAGTTACTCTTTGCAGTTAAAATCTCCACAAATGAGTCCTTTTCGTAAGCTGCACTGAACATGCTCATGAATCATGCTTATCTATGGATTTACCCTTGAAGGGCTTAGAGATGCAGTCTATCAAAAGTGGCTTAGATCCTCATCCTGCCTCTAGGATTGTCATTGATGAATGTATTTGGATGGTTGAAGTCCCCATCATGGCACCTCCATAGAGCTTGGCCCAGACCCTAGTTTTTAGCTGTGCTTGTCTTGTGCTCTGATACCTCATGAGTCTTGCTATTTCTAAATTTTATGCAATTTAGAGAAAGAAATTTAAAGATATTTCCAGGGAATAGAATACTCACATTGGATGACCGAGGAAACGTTTCCTGATCTCCATGTACCCAGGAAACCAAATTGGTAGGGTAGCTTCAGTGAATTGCCAAGAACACTTAACACTTACCAGTGGTGTGACCTTGGTCAAGTCACTTTCCCATGAGTCTGGTTTCCCTTCCATGATACAGGGAGTGATTTCCCTACTTCATAGGATTGTGGTGTTGATTAAATGAGAAGGTGTTTGAAAGTAGATGATAATGTATGAATTGCAGAAGGAGCTCATCAGAGGAATAACAGCCTGGAAGAGGCAAAATAATATGCAAATATCAGGTATTAATGTCAAGAGGTATTGCAAGGTATTGCAATCCAGTGGTTTGCTGTGGTTCCCAACCTTCCTGGCACTGGGGACGGGTTTCATGGAAGACAATTTTTTTTCGTGGACCAGGGGAGGGGGGATGGTTTGGGGATGATTTAAGCACATTACATTTATTGTGCACTTCTAATCTAATGCCACCTCTTATCTGACAGGAGGTACCAGTCCATGCCCAGAGGTTGGGGACCCCTGGATTACAGAATAGGCTCTGTAATCAAACAGCTTGGCCTCACATGATGGTGTTACCATTTACTAGCTGTGTCATTTTGTATGTTAAACTCTGAGGCTCAGTTTCCTTACCTGTAAAATGGGATAATAATGGAACCCATTGCCGTAGGGTAGTTATGAAGAGTAAGTTATTAATGAATGCTCAGTGCTTAGCACAGGACCTAGCACATAGTCAGCTGCTATTATGAACAAAGTAGTGAAACAGTAACCAATTCCTTGCAGTGTGCAGCAATGATCAACTTCCATACAGTCACGTTTGATTATTAAATACCTTTGTTGTGAGGTTGGCAGGACAGATATTACCATCATTTTATGTGGGGGTTAGCCCCTCAGGGATCCTCAGCAATGGTGAAAGGCCTTTGTTTTGGAACCCAGAGCTCTGGATTCTTTCTTAATGTCAAAGCCTGCATCTTCTGCCTATGTTTGAAGCCTGACCTACGATATGGATTATCATCAAGTTATCAAATAAGCCACGGGCAAGGGCAAACGAGGCTTCGTCACTTCTTCTCTGTGTTGGGTAACACACCTGAATCAGAGGCCCCTCACTTTGGCTCCTATTACTAATAAATATATTTCATCATGAACTAGATTGTAGCTTCTTTCTAATAGAATTGAAGAATGTTACTGTCTATTGTGTTCTGTAAGCCTTTCCCATGCCTGTTTATTACGAAGCTATCTTTTTTTAAAACTTCTTTGTTAATCACAGCAGATATCTCTGTCATTTGGGGACTCACTCTGTATTAATGAATATGGATTGAACTCCTCCTAATTGTTCTCTGAATACCTCCCAATTTTCAGGAGGGTAATTGATTTCAATCAACTTCTTTAGCGTACTCTCTACACTGTTGAAGCCTATAATTTTCAAGTTCAATATTTGTGTGCTCACACCCTCAGGAGTGCTTCAGTTATATCCTGTTTTAATCCCGGGATTCTAACCAGTCACCAGCTTGGAGTATATTTATCATTGAACTCATTGTTTGGTATGGCTGGGCCATGCTTTAAGACATAACTCTTATATGACCTCTAAATTTTCTGAAAAGCCAAATTACAAGAGCACTTTTAAATTTAAACTACAATCTACTTGGCTTTAGCGAAGAGTTTATTGAAATGTTTCCCATGCCTTTAGCTGTATAATAGTCTGGGGTGAAGAAAATAAAGGTCACATGTTAGGTGTTTACTGTGGACAATTAGTCAAAGAGGACACACTCAGAAATAAGCTCATTGGGAAGACACTAATTCATTTACAAAAATCCAGTTTTAGTTTAACTTCTAGAAATGCAGATAATAAATATATTTGGATACAGTTCCATATAATAGTTTTTTCTAGTTTTGAAAAAAATTTTCCCATCCTAATTTTTTTTCCTTTTTTCCCCCCTCAAGTGCGTGTTCAAAGATCTATGGTGATTTACTATTTTTCTATGTAATTTGGAACAGCTAATTTTACCTTACACTAGATACTGTATCATTAGTTCAGCCTCTAAGAGCTCAAAGCTTATCAGATATTTTTGGGAGGAATACCTAAACTGAGACTAGCTGCTTTCATCACTATATTTGTACTGCAGTTAACCTCATTGAGGTTCTTACTGCCATTCTTCAGCTGGACTATTGCAAAAGCTTAACTGGTCTTCCTCTCATCTCCCTACGTCAAGTTATCACACACTATTGCCAGAATAATCTCACCCAAACATTATGCTTTCCTTTGTTAGGTCTGCAATGGCTCCCTGTTACCACTGGCCTGGAATGCCAGATCCCATAATCTGAATTTAAAATTTACCTTTCCAACTCTTATTTGCTATTATGACTTCACATACCATATGCTCCAGCCAGCCTAACTATTGTGATTCCTTGACAGTAGGAATTGTCCATGCACGTTTATACATACCCCTGTGTACGTACCCCTGTGTCTACTTCGACTGATCCTTCCATCTCCAATAATACTCTCTTCACCACCCTTTCTCCATCTGCATTTTATGCATCTGCATTTGTTAGGGTAAACAGAGGGCCGCCTCCCCTCCCCCATTTATAACAAAGTGACCATAGAGTAAAAAGGCTTTAAAAACTCAGAAGTTCACTTTTTTCTCACGTGAAAGCTCTGTTGTGTTCCAGAACAATAGTGGCTCTGCTTTGCATCTTCATTTCAGAATTTAGGCTTCTTTACAAGTTGTCAATTCAACAAGTTACTGCTCTAGCATTCCCTAAGACGTGATTCTTGTTTGAATGGTCGAGGCTTCCCCCCCCCCCCCCCCCCCCCCCCCCAACACACATCCAGGATCTAGCTGGAGGAAGAGGAAAGTGAATAAGGCATGTCCACTCTGTCAAGGTGGAGGCCTGGAAGTGGTACATGCCACTTCTCAGATTCCATCAGAAATTAGCCACACACTCCGAGAGAGGCTAGGCAATGTAGTCTAGCCACACATGTGGAAGAAATGGAGGGCAAATTTTGGTGGCCAGCTAGAAGCTTGTCACATTGTTGAAATCTGACTCACGTGCTGTCTCCTTCAGATTTTTCTTGAGCCCCTCAGCTGAAAACCATTTCTCTTTTGAACTACTCTGGCCTGGGGATTCTGACTGTCAAGTGTATCAGAATCTCCCATGGTTCTTGTTAAAACTATAGTCTTGGTGTTAGCATGTACACTACTATATATAATAGATAAATAAGGACCCACTGTATAGTACAGGGAACTATTAAATATCTTGTAATAACCTATAATGGAAAAGAATCTGAAAGAATGTATATACAACTGAATCACTTAGCTGTGTGCTTGAAACTAACAACATTGTAGATTATGATAAAATAAAAAGATTTAAGATCGCAAACGGAAGAGAAAAAAGAGTCTGAATCAGAGTAGGGCCTAAGAGTCTGCACTGTTAACAAGCTTCTCAGTGATACCCACGCACTGGTAAGCAGAACATGTTTTGAGTATGGAGGTTCAAACCTATTTTCTGTTCCCCATCTGTGAGATGTAACTTTTCCTCCTTCATACTAGCTATTCCTGTGCATATCTTAACCTCCTTACTAGACAGTTGACTCTCATAGTAGACTTGGGATCTCATTGGCATCTTTCTCATCATGCCTCCCTCCATCACCAAGAATAGTCTTGTACATTTAGAGATACTTAATAAATATTTGAATAAGTGAGCAGTGTCAAGTAATTCAGAATGTTGAGCATAAACTTTCAAAAAGCAGCACTGTTTGTGCCAAGTTCTGGACTATGCTTAGTGCAATCACTTGTTTGGAAATGCTTTATTGGAAGCCCTCACACCCATGTAGCCCAGCCAAACCCAGGGAGGAGCTGACCTAAGTGGAATTTAGCAAATGGAGACCACATTTTATCAAGGACTTTTCCCCTCTGTGTACTGTGGAAATGCTAATACCTGTGTTTAGAATTCATTTCCAGGGTCTTTCTCTGTAACAAGAGTGGGTTGTTTTCGTTTGTTTTCACATGTGTGTGAATGCGCTCGTGTGTGCACATGTCCATGCCCACAGGGCCTCACAAGCCAGTGTGATAAATTTTGTTGAATTGGCAGTTTTTCCACCTGAAAGCACTCAATGATCTTTCATTTGGAAAGTCTCAAGTTGGGCTCCAGTTAAGACTGGATGAGAATGACCCTTCTCAGCTTGGCACCACATTAGCTTGTTCTTTTCTCAATCCTGACATATGTATTCATGTTCTGGGCCTTGAGGGTTGGAGTAGAAGAAGAAGAGAGGGCATGAGCTGGCTGGGGTTTTAAGACCAAGGCCATTTGGTAATCTCACTCGAACCACATGGAGCAAAATAAGACCTGAGGTCTCCTGTCTTGCTTCTCTTGCAGGCAGGATGAAACCTCTACCTGGAAATTGCTGTACATGAGACAGGACTGAAGTTTCCCTTTGGGGCTGTATGCAAAAAGATTTCACAGGCAAATGATTCACGTTGTCAAGATCTTAGAGATTCTTAGCCTAGTTGAAGAAATGAGTTTTAGTCTCTCTTAACCCCACCCCACAATTGACTAAGGCAGCAATCACAAAGCACAGAACTTCATTGTGGGCTCCTCACTTGTCACCTGCAAGGCTTGCCTGCCCCTTGGTAGTACCTTTTTAGCCCTTAATTCCATTAGTAGGCTTTGGAATTGAAAAAGGAATATTCAGACATGATACTCATTTTTCCTGACCCCTCACTTTCCTTACTGTGATGATGTAAGGGTTTATAATATTATCTGCATGTCATGTCTTGAAAAGTTATTGCACGTTACTGTACAGGATTTTGTAAGTAGTTTACATGTTTTAGCCTTTCCCCATCCTTGGTGAGACCTCATAGCGTCATGAGAATAAAAATGTTCCTAACAGGGTTGGGACTATGGTGAGGCATGTCAGGTCCCTAGGGAGGAAAATTTAAGGAGGTGCTCACTTGACAAGTATAACCCTGTTCTTTCCAGACCCTGAGAGTGAGAGTTTCCTGAAATCTTGTGCTTAGGAGCCTGTCTGGCCTTCTCCTAGTTCAGGTCCTAGCTGTCAAAGCAGAGACCCTGAAGTACCAGTGTTTCTGAGATTATTTGGAGAGTAGAGTCCATTCTTTAACCCCCTTTGTTTTTGGTAAATGCAAGGATCCTCCACATGCAGACAGGAGACACTAAAAATAAAGCTCAGCAATCATGTTTTTATTCATCGCGTGAATGTAACTGTCATTCTCTTTACTTGCCCTCCATGCTGTAGCTAAAGAAAGTCTTGACAGAGACTTCTAATAAGCACACATTCATTATTAGTTTTGGGGCTCTCCTTGGATTTAACTCTTGACATTGGTCTCAAAGCCCCTTGAATTTTCAGATCATCAATGGCACATCTCAGTGCAGACAAACACATTATTCCTCTGCTGCCTAACAATAACCACTTGCAAGGTGTACGTGAATACCACCTAATTAGCTGTGACATGCATTTTTGGCATATGTCGGAAGTTAAAGCCACTTCCTTAGAGGAACTCAAACTCTGAATTTATCTTTATTAAGGCCTTGTCCAAATGATAAATATACACTGCCTCCTTGCTATCTACTGCTTGGAAATAAATCACTTTAGGATTGATTTGCTAACGACTTTCTTCACTCCAAGTGTCCTCCTGCCCCAGAGGTCATGCTGTCCTTCTTCACAAACACTGGTAACGAAACAGACCCCAAGCTGGCCATGCAGTGAACGAATTGAGGAAACTGGCACAAGGGGAAGTGATTCCCTTCACACAGTCCAGAAAAAGCAGCTTTATAGGCACAATATTCTGGGAAAAAAACAAAAGCCCGCCAAACAAGTGTGGGGTTGCAAAGAGTAGGACATGATTGAACAAGTGTGGAGTATGTGAGTGAACAGATGGGGTGTGTTCACTTTTTTAAAGCAAAATACTATGAACTTTGGTACTTCAGGAAGTACAGACTCCTCCAGGAGTTGGCTGTACTGGAGTGGGGAGCCTATCCCTTTTCCAGTGGATCTTCCTGACCCAGGAATCCAACCGGGATCTCCAGCATTGCAGGCAGATTCTTTACTGAGTTATGAGGGAAGCGCCCAGGAGTCTGCTAGGTAATTGAATAAGCAAAACTGGCTGTGTAGGAGACATTCTTGAGGGATGGGCACTTTTGGGAAGCAGAAGAGAGATTTCTCATCCATACCAGCCTTATCTTGCCACATGGGAACGTGGGCCAAATCTTGTTAGATCTTTTGATTCTTCAAGAGGATGTATATGATAATTTTTTTCCCTAACACAACACTTCTGTCCTTTCATGTTGGAAAGTTAAACTTTTTAAGTTACTATGAGGGACAAAATATCCCAGAAGGAAAGATTTATCTTGCTAAGTCTTGAACTCTAATGCCAGCCAAGTTCCTTGCTCAGGATCACAACTTAAAAAAAATTTTTTTTTGATGTGGATCATTTTTAAATTCTTTACTGAATTTGTTACAGCTTTGCTTCTGTTTCATGTTTTGTTTTGACTGTGAGGCATGTGGGACTTCAGCTCCCCAACCAGGGATCGAACTTGTGCCCCCTGCATTAGAAGGCAAAGTTTTAACCACTGGTCTGTCAGGGAAGTCCCAGGACCACAACTCTTGATTCACTTGGTGACATTTGATGATTCTGCCAGTCAAGATTTGGTTGTATATTCTTAAGATAACCAGATATTAAGATTTTATTTTCAAAAGTCAGGTTTGTGATGATCTTTGTCTCATTGCACTCACTAAGCTCCTTCTGGCAGAACACAACCGTAGACACCTGATTTCCATTAGCACATGCAGCTAACTGTTCTTCCTTTACCTTTGGAGTGAGGCCACAAGAACCCTGGGAACTTTCTGGTTCCTAAGGAAGCAACTTGGCTTTCTTAAAATTCTTCACATCTCGCTTGTCTCAACTCTTTGCTTCTTGGCCCTTTTGAATCCTCCTGACTTCTGAATCTGTCAGGTGTTGACTAATAGAGGTGGAGCTCGAATCTAGGTGACTCCATTCTTGAAGGAATATGTTCTTTAAGTTTATTCCTTGTGGATTGAAGTAGTGTATCTTAGATATGCCTAGAGGCCTATATGTCTTGTGTCTGCCTGGCCTGCCCCTGTGATCTAAGATGTGAAATTACTTCATGGTCTGTGGAAATTTAAACACATCCAGGGGAGCCTCATATACTTCTTGGTCATTCTTGCTGACCCTGTCACACACTATATTTACTTGGTATGAAACATACCCAGTATGTATGGGCTTCCCTGGTTGCTCAGATGATAAAGAATCCGCCTGCAGTGTGGGAGATCTGAGTTCAATCCCTGGGTTGGGAAGATCCCCTGGAGGAGGGCTTGGCAACCCACTCTGGTATTCTTGTGTGAAGAATCCCCATGGACAGAGGAGCCTGGTGGGCTACAGTCCGTGGGGTCACAGAGTCAAACATGACTGTGTTTCACACAACACATGAAACATAGGCTCTGCCTCTCTCCCCATCAGGCTCTGCGTCTCCTGGCCAAACCATCCATGAGCTCAGTAGACTTTCTTCAGCATGTATGTGGGCAGAGTCACGTCATCACTCACCCCTAACATGTCACTTGCCCTGTTACTTTCCCATCTCAGCTCCTCACTTCCCTCCCTCCTATTGTGTCCTGACAGTGCTAAATTTCTCGCCTATATTGGCAGAGCAGCCACTTCATTCTTCTGTGTCCTTGTTGCCGGTTATCACCTGAGTTGTTCAGGTTGGGATCATCTTTGTGAACTTGTTAAAAACATTCTTCTTGTTCATTAACAAAAGTATCTAGTGCTAAAAAACCTTGTTGTCCTAAAATCTTAGGCTCACAGTATTTTGCTGTTTGAAATTGGACCAGGAATAATGGAACATCCCATTCTTACCTGGAAACAGCCTTGATTTCCAGTCCAGTTGCAGAACTTCATGGGATTTGGGGAACACCAGTCCACATTTATCTTAATTCTATAGTTACCAAGGAGGTAAAACCCTGGGTCCACTTGTCAGCTCAGGGCTAAGGTTCACCCTTTTATACGCAAGCCCTGCTCTATTTTGAGACCATCAAACCATGGCTTCATTTACTTGTACCTACGCACTTCTCCCCCACATCCTGCTTGCCTGATCCAAAATAATGCTGTCCCTTCCTTTGTTTGGTGAGGTTACATCATGGTTTCTCTAGTGTGCAATCTCATTAGCTGTAGCAAGTTAATAAAGCTAATATCTGACTACCAGGGAGTCAGTGGCTATCTTTATCAAATGGGCTTTATGGTGATAAAGCCACTGCTTTATCTGCTCCATTGCTCCAAGCACTTATTAAAGTATTTGTTCCTATACATGCAATTTTCTTCCTAAAAGAACCTATCTTTCACTGTACTAAAACTTTCACAAAGGCAGGGAATTTTGTCTGTTTTCTTCACTCCAATAGAACAGTACTTGGGATGTGTTGACAGAATGAATGAATTCTGTTAATAGCACTTACAGTTATATAAGAATGTGGAGATCATTTTATAAAACAATATGACACCTCATTTTAGCTTCCGTTGAACCCTGCCTTGAGTTGTGGAATCGGAAAGACCTGGGATAGACCATGTCTTAGTTTCTTTAGGCTGCTATAACAAAATACTATAGACTGAGTGGTTTATCAACAACAGAAAAATATTGCTTGTAGTTCTGGAGTCTGGGGAGCTTAAGATCAGGGTGCCAGCATGGTTGGGTTCTGGTGAAGGCCTGCTTCTGACTTGCAGACTGTGACTTCTATTGTTTCATGGCAGAAGGGACAAGGGAGTTCTTTGAGGTTGCTTTTTACGAGGGTGCTAATCTCACTTATGAGGATTCCTCCCTTGTGACCTAATCACCTCCCCAAATGCCCCACCTTGTAATACTTTGCAGTTAGAATTTTAGCATGGGAATTTGGGGGGAGATACATTCAGTCTATAGCAGACCCCTATTCCAACTTTTAACTAGTGTATGATTTGGGGTGAATTATTTAATCTCTTTATACCTTAATTTTTTTAATTAAAATTTTTTTAGACTGTAAAGTGGGGATGATTCTACCTACCTATCTTGATTGTTGTGAGGATTAGGTGAGGTGATTTATGTAAAGAGCTTATCATGCAGTCTGGCACACGTGAAGTTAAACATCAGCTAATCTTTTTCACTTTAACTCTCCTTGGCCATCATCGTTCCAGATGCTGGGGACTTACATCTCTGGACCTCTGCCACCATCAGCACTAAATTTCATTTTGTGTAATACTAGAGTAACATATGTATGTCGTCTTTGTTTAGTTTTAAACTCTGACAGGGCAAAGTCCATGCCTTATCTATCCAGGTATCATTTTAGATAAATGCATCCATATATCACTGGCACATTGTAAACACTCCAGATACTTGTGTTTGGAAAGTCTTCCTGAAAAGGAAGACTTCAGTAAGTGTACAGAGCCGGGCCTGATTGGTGAGTGCAGAGCATGCAGTGAGTGCTAGATGATGATGACCCAGCATTGACAGCTGCTTTCCTGAGCAGTTTCAGAAGCTAACAACTAAAGAGAAAGGGGTAGGGACAATGAAGGAGCTTTTGGGAGTGCTGTGTGCCCCTGCTGAGTGTGCATTTGAATGCCCCAGGGGAAATGAGAAGGGGCCAAGGTGGTGGGTATGGAGAAAGAAAGTGAAGTCACTCAATCGTGTCCGACTCTTTGGGACCCATAGACTGTAGCCTACCATGCTCCTTCATCCATGGGATTTTCCAGGCAAGAGTACTGGAGTGGGTTGCCATTTCCTTCTCCAGAGGACCTTCCTGACAGGGATCGAACCTGGGTCTCCCGCATTGTAGGCAGATGCTTTACCATCTAAGCCACCAGGGAAGCCTAAGAATACTAGAATGGGTTGCCATTCCCGTCTCTGGGGGAATCTTTCTTCTTGATCCAGGGATCGAGCTTGGGTCTCCCACATTGTGGGCAGATCCTTTACTGTCTGAGCCACCAGGGAAGCTAAGTGTGGTGTTTTAATTCCTCTGTTTTTGGGGAATTGCCACTTGAGTCCAGCCTGTCAATTTGAGCAGCTGGGGAATTCTTTATAGTTAATCTGTAACTAGGGACCATTGTGTTGAGTTGTACTGGAGTTTTGCTTTCCTGGCCGCCAGGTGGGGATCTGCGCCCCCTTTGCTGTTTTAGTCCCTCAGGGATCTGACACTAAAGGCAGAGCAAGCAGGCTGAGCTCTGAGTGGCTCTCCACTTGGGAGTATTCATGGCAACTGCTATCTCTGCCCCTCTCACATGCTCTGTCTGATGCAGGACTGAGTAAAGGGCAAGAGCCAAGACCGAGGGGATGGTAAGAGGGCAGGGTTTCTTCCGCATCCCTTACCTTCACAAATTTACTCCTTTTTATTTTTCCCCTCTCCTTTTCCCAGTGTCCTAATCCTCTTTAGTATTGGGTTGGCCAAAAAGTTCACGTAACGTAGAAAAACCTGAACAATCTTTGTGGCCAACGCAGTGTTCTCCAGGGGGTTACATTTGATGAAGACTAAGGTCCCTTTGAGCTTCTGATGCGCTAGTAAACTAGATCTCTTAGGGGGAAAAGCCCTGATGTGTAATGTTTGCCAATTTCTGTAGTATAAATATTCCCATTCAGGTGGACTTCCAACTTGTAGTCACTGAATGTGGTTTTGGGAGATGCTGTGTGTCTTTGGCTATTGTGAAAGTTTGTGCTCGCTCCAGCATCCCATTGCCTTGAACTCTTAACGTGACCCTTTTTCTCTCCATTTCCACACACAGTCCTTTTGTAGTATCTACAATACCAAAATTAGACTATAAAGCTCCTCATACTCAAAAAGCAAAAAAGGAAAGCATTCCTTGCAGACTTAATACACATATATTATGATATCAAGATTGTGTCAATGATGGGTGCTGGCTGCTAATTTCAGTGGTAATTAGGGCCAAAGCAGGTGGCTCAGCTGTAAAGAATTCGCGTACCAAGTAGGAGACCTGGGTTCAACCCCTGGGTCTCGGTGATCCCCTGCGGGAGGAAATGGCAACCCACTCTAGTACTCTTGCCTAGAGAATCCATGGACAAAGGAGCTTGGTGAGTTACAGTCCATAGAGTTGCAAAGAGTCGGACATGAGTTAGTGACTAAGTCATGCCAAAGCAGCAGGAAAGACTAGGCTTTGTGGCTCTCTAATGGTCTGTGTGAATTAACAAAAGCCTCTCAAAATCAAGCGTCAGGTATGCTGGTCATACACCCCCTGAGACACTATTTATGACAGACTTGTCTCTCCACTAGTTATGGTAAAGCTGACAGGGAGCAGTATTAACAACATATACACAGGTACAACATTATTCACTCTGGTATTTTACATTTTCCCCATGCCCTCACAACATTCCTCTGAAAAAGTCTCCCTCTTCTTTAATATAGCAATTTCTGCTGCCAGTAGAAGCTTCTGCAAATTAAATGTGTTTAACTTGGAAGACAGGGATGAATGAAAAGAGCTGTAGCTGCTTGCAACTGGTCCAGGTGGGGGAAGCAGAGAGACAGCCTGAGTGGAGCTTGGCCGGAACCGCTTAACCCGTGTAAGGTTTGGTCCTAAATCCTTTCATTTTCAGAGGTATCTCCTGTTCATTCTTTAGCCTCTGTGCAGCTGCCTCAGACAGTCCCTCCTTTCCTATCTGTTTCCAGGTTGAAGCTGTTGCCCAACAAGTTTTCTAGTCACTTGGAAACACCTAAACAAAATGCACTAGGAGAGTAGTGATAATTTGTGTGTGTGTGTATGTGTGTGTATAGTCAGCAGTGACAAGGAGCCTGTGGTGTGCTGGTAATGGTTCCTAGAGAAAAAGATATGTGGATGTATTCCTACATTTTACTAACATAGGATAGGTAGCACACAATTAAAAAGATATTAATATGTATTACTCCTTATTTTAAGTTTCCTGTAGCCTGTTTATTCCCACAGAATGCTGATTTCCACCTCCCCCCCCACCTCCGCAGGCTTCTTGTAATTTATTTGTTATTCCCAAGCAATAGCTCCAAAAGTTTTGCATTTTATAACACTTTTGATAAGAAAATAAAATTTAAATGAAAATACATTCTCAACAACACGTTTATACACAAATTCACTACATTGTTTTGATAACTTTTTCAAACTGGACACTGTAAAAAACATCTCCTAGCAACATATTTTCTTTATTCTAGAAGAATTGTATCCATATCCAACCTATGGTTGTGATGAACCAATATAGTCCAGAGGTAGTGTTGGTTGATATTTTCAAATCTGTTAATGAGGAAGATGGAAGTGAGACAACAGAGATGGCAGGGCAGAACTTCATTTATTCATTAGTGATGTGAGCAAACTTGTTGAATTAGATGACAGTTTTCAAAATACTGGAAGAAAATGTCCTTCCATTTTGTGTTAGGCATAATGTAATAGCTACAGCTCCAACACAAAATGCTCTTAAATTTAATTTGTGTTATGAACACTTTTTCTGTCACTTTTTAAAAGTCTAGACAACCAACCGTGTGATAAATCAAGTCTTGATTTCTAGCATATTCAAATTTCCATGTTGTAAGGCTTGCACCACCCATTGCAACTGGGGACTAACTGGACTGAATTGTCAAACTATAATTGTAAAGTAACTGAACGAGAAGTCAGAAGTGATGGGCAAGAGCATGCTATTACAAGGTATTTCCATTGCATGCTGCTGCTGCTAAGTCGCTTCAGTCGTGTCCGACGCTTTGCGACCCCATAGACGGCAGCCCACCAGGCTCCCCTGTCCCTGGGATTTTCAAGACAACACTGGAGTGGGTTGTCATTTTCTTCTCCAATGCATGAAAGTGAAAAGTGAAAGTGAAGACGCTCAGTTGTATCCGACTCTCAGTGACATGGACTGCAGCCTACCAGGCTCCTCCAGTCATGGGATTTTCCAGGCAAGAGTACTGGAGTGGGGTGCCATTGCCTTCTTCCATTGCATAGACAGACACAAATAACCTTGACAGCATAGAAAAAATAGTAAAGATGTAGTACAGGAATTAGGAAAAGGGTTTGGAGTATTAAACCTTTCTTCTAATATAATTTGTATAGTGCAGATATGCATCATTGAACTTTTAAAAAAAAAAACACTTTTTATATTGGAGTGTTTTCTGGTTAACAGTGTGGTGCTAGTTTCAGGTGAACAGCAGAGGGATCCAGCCATACATATACATATATCTCTTCTCCCTCAAACCATGCCCCCCCCCCCATTCAGGCGGGCACATAACATTAATGGCTGTTTTTAACAACCAGCTCACAAACTGTCTGAACATTTAAAAATTGACTCCTGTGAGCTAGAGTAGGCCAACTTCAGCACATGGGTAAGGAAACAAACTTTGCAGGACTTCTATGTGGGCTAGACACTGCATGTATCACTTCTCTTAACAATAACAGTATATAATTCAATACCACTGGCTCTTGTTCTACCTACTTCTGGCAAGGTCTCAATCCCCTCTTGTGTCTTTTGAAATCCTTCAGGAAGTCTCTAGTGGGCATCTCTCATATGATTATGAGCACGTCTGCTCTTGCCTTGTATTGTTGCTGCTTTGCTGGAGTTAACTGGGTATCCACCTGTTCTCATTCTCTCTCTTGAACGCTCTGCTGTTTTTGCTGCCATTACTTTCCTGAACTGTCATGGTTCCTCCTGACTCTGTTGTCTTCTGGGTATTGACAACAAAGCACAGAAGTGTTCATGGTACCAGAGCACCTGAACAGTTTGTCCCCAAAGTAGAGGAGAATGTGTCTCTCATTTGTTTTATATTTTTTTGGAAGGAGTCTTCAGAGCTGATGGTAATCTTACCAGTTTTTTTTTTTTTTAATAATCGTTTTATTTCAGAATAGTTTTTAGATTTACAGAAAATTTGAGACGGTAGTACAGGGAGTTTCTCCTATTAATATATTGTGGTACTCTTGTCACAGTTAATGAATCAATATTAATACATCATTATTAACTAAAGTACATGCTTTATTCAGATTTCCTATTTTTCCTAATGTTCCTTTCCTGTTAAAGGGTTCCACCCAGGATACCGCATTATATTCAATAGTCATGTCTCTCTGGATTCTTCTTGGCTGTGACAGTTTCTTTTAAGACTTTGTTTTGATGACCTTGACAGTTCGGAGGAGTACTACTGGTCAGGTTTTTTTGTGTAATATCCTTCAAGCGAGATTTGTCTAATGTTTTCATGTTTCATGTTTCGACTTGGGTTTGTAGTTTTGAGGGAGAAGACCACAGAGCTAGAGTGCCCTTCTCATATCAAGGGTGCCTGCTGTCAACGTGACTTATCACAGTTGATGTTGAACTTGATCACTTGGTTGAAGCAGTGTGTTTCAGGTGTCTTTTTTTAACACCTTTCTATATGGTGCCCTTTGGAAAGCGAAAGAAAGTGAAGTTGTTCAGTTGTGTCCAACTCTTTGTGACCCCATGGACTGTAGCCTACCAGGCTCCTCCATCCATGGAATTCTCCAGGCAAGAGTACTGGAGTGGGTTGCCATTTCCTTCTCCAGGGAATCTTCCCAACCCAGGGATCGAACCCGGGTCTCCCACATTCCAGGCAGATGCTTTAACCTCTGAGCCACCAGGGAAGAGCAAAATATTTCTTTGAGCCCCCTTTTTTGGAGAGGGCAAGAATACTGGAGTGGGTTGCCATTCCTTTCTCCAGGAGATCTTCCTGACCCAGGGATTGAACCTGGGTCTCCCGCATTGTAGGCAGACGCTTTACTGTCTGAGCCATCAGGGAGCTACCAAGTCACAATACACAGCCAGTGTGTAAGGAGTGGGGAGTGTCTTGAGGGTAGAGTATCGACATAAATTATTTGGAATCTTCTCCACAGGAGACTTGACTCTCCTCACTCATTTGATTATCTAATCATTTATATTAATATTAGTGTGGACTCTTGGATATATATTTTAAACTTTGGGTTATAACCTAGTATAGTCCTCAATATTCATGGGTTCTGTATTTTTGAATTCGCCTACTTGCTAAAATTTATGTTTTAACTCCAAAATCAATACTTGTGGCACAGTCGTGTTCATTTGCAGACATGCAGGAAAATAAGCTTGAGTAGCCTGACATGCATGTTTCCAGCTGAGGCTGAACAAGGTGATGCTCTGCCTTCTTATTTTATAAGCAAACAAGTAGCCTTTCATGGTCTATTTAGTGTCACACTTTCCCTGTTTTTGTGGGTTTTTTTCCATTGGTAATTTCAAACTTTAAAATGCACTCCAAGCTTAGCGCTGAAGTACCCCCTAATGTGTTCCTGTGTACAAGAAGTCTGTGATGGAGAGAACATACATGTGTTAGATAAGCTTTGTTCTGATGTGAATTACAGGCCATGAGTTTAATGTCAATGACTCAATATATATAAATAAGTTGCCTGTAAGCAGAAACCCACATAAAACAAGCTTATGTGATTATTGGTTAAAGAATACTGTGATCAGAGGCTTGCAGGGAAATAATCCTGTATTTACCCTAGGAGCTGTGGTTCACTATTCACCAGTTTGGTGCTTGTGGAGACGTTGTAAAACATAACTACCATGATTAAATGAGTAGTCTGTTCTTTATAAACTTCTTGCTAAAATGGTTCTCACTTTGGCCATTGGAAACACTTTAGTTAGATGCTTGCATCTTTTTGTCCCTTTTGATGTACTGTCATCAGTCTGTCAGGTTTCCCCCCCCCCCCAAAGCTTCCTTAATTTCTGGTAATTCCTTAATTTCTTGTCCCATTCCTGGAATCGGTCATTTCTCCAAGGAGCCCTGGTTCTTTTTCTTGGAGATTGGTATTGGAAACCAAGATCTGGGCCCTAGGTGTATTTGTTGCTATTGAGGTGCCATCACTTCTAGGCCCTCTTAGCTGACAGAGTAAGGAGATATGTGTATAAACATGACTTGGTACAGATATACATATATCTATAAATATTTCTATATGTGACCATAATCTGTATGAAGCTAAACATTAGTTTAAACTGATGTCTTCAACTCTATTACCATATGGATCATTCTAGCCTCTTCCCTTAATTGTCTATAACCTCCTATTCAACAGCAAGAAACATAGCTCTCATCAGCTGTCATCCATGTACTTAATTGTTCAATTCTAGTATACACGTAGAGTGGCTTCAGAATTATTAACCTTCAGCCCTGTGGGAAACAGCTTTCTCAGAGTATGGTGGTTAGGTACAGTTCCTATTGTTTTTAGTAGTCCAGTCTCCACTTACCTCCAAAGTTACTTAGCTTGACACTTCCTTCCCATACAGCTCTGAGTAATACTCTTTGATGTCCTTATTTCATTCTTCCTTCTTCAGACATAAGATGTGGGATTGGGCTAGGAAACAGATCCAGGTGGCAGACATCACACTATACTCAGGATCCCTGATGACTAAGCTATTTTATCCCCTCCTGCTCTATCTCCTGATCAAGGTCCGTGTGCCTTATTCTTTCCTGTACTGCAACTATTCTCCAGGCACTTCCTCACCTTAGGCAGAAATAGCTTTCTTTTGGGTTGTTTACAGATTGTACCAGATGTACCCAAACATGTTTGAGTCCTAGTTAGATACAAGATGTGACCCTAGTTCTACATGCTTCATCTCATTTAACTTCACTTAATTCTCATACAAATAGTTCCTAAAATTTATTAAGCGCTTTCTATTGTCAGGCATTTTCTAGGTGTATTAGAAGTGTTAACTGGATTAAACCTCAACATCTTATGAGGTACATGATCTGTTAATAACCTGCCATTTTACAGGTAGGAAACAGAAGCTCAGGGGTTAATTTGCTCAAGGTCATATACTTCAAAGTCTGTGCTCTTTCTATTATACAACACTGCTTTAAGTTACATAGCACCTAAACCTGAAACTTATGATTAAAAACAATTTTATGTCTGTCTTTTTTTAGAGAACAATTTTTAGGAATTTAAGCCATTGTTGGCCAGAGTAAAACATAAGGCAATTTGGATGGATATTGAGGCATTGTATTTCTTGTATAATTTGTCCCACATCTTTCTAAATAGTTCTTGCTGTACCCACACTCTTTAGTCAAGGTAATTGAGCAGAAAAATCCACAAAGACAAGGAATACTGCAGATGACCAGAAACTGTTTTCCTAGTTCTGTTCCTCTCCCATCCTTAGCCATTTTTGAGATGTTTGTTGAACTGAAATATGTTTATCTACTGAGCATTTTGCACAGACATTGTGCTAGATGCTAGTAGGGAATAGAGAAATGCATCAGGGATGGTTCCACGGTTTGACCTTTCAGCTTGGTGGGGAGGAACAATGTGTATCTAAAATACACTTTTGAGTACTATGGAAAGGGAATACAATTCTGACTTATTAAGAAGCCCCACCTGCTCTTTGGGGGGCTTTATCTTCTGTGCTAGGCTTGACTCATCTTCACATTAGCATGACTCTGGTGATTACCAGTGATCTGTTGGCACTCACTGAGGGACAGTCTGGGCTTTTCCTCATTTCCTTTTGGCTCCCAGATCTCCACACCTCCCCTTTCAGGTTGGCATTTCCTTGCTTCTTCACCATCCACTTTTTTTTTTTCTCTCTACTCTAATTAGTAGGTTGGTGGGAGGTAGCCTCAGAAAGGGGAGGCTTTTCCCTGTAAATGCATTCTTTGCAGCAATCCAGCCATTTGGGCTTTAATTGACTTCAGAGGTCCCCTCAGTGCTTTGCCCTCTGTGCATCAGGAAGTTAATTACTTAATAAACCAAACGGGAGTCTTTCAAAAGTGCAATGTTAGTTCTTTTCATTCTTTGAGCACAACTTGGGCCAGGCTAGAATACTCCAGTCACCATGAAAACCAGCCTAAGACAAACATGGGCAGCTGGAGAAGTCTGTGTTGTGTGCTCCACACTTAGGAGCCCTCTTTCATAGTGTGGCCTGTCATAGACCCCCAGGGCTCCTTCCTACAGCACCTCCCTGGGGCTGACCCTACACTTTGACTCTTTTTTAGTGGTCCTTTCTATCAGAATAGGCTTTGTGTTTCATTTCTAGGAGGTTCCATTCACTTACTCTGATAAAGCAATTTACAATAGCATTAAAAACAAACACAATGGAATCCAATCCTTAGAGGCATTCTGCTAATTTTGTTGCTGTTAAGTCATTAAGTAGTGTCCAACACTTTGTGACCCCATAGACTGAAGCATGCCAGGCTTCCCTGTCCTTCACTATCTGCCAGAGTTTGCTCAAGCTCATGTCCATTGAGTCGGTGATGCCAACCATCTCATTCTCTGTCGTTCCCTTCTCCTCCTGCCTTCAATCTTTCCCAGCTCTTGCTTTATACCAATTTATGAAATCCACCCAACAACCTTGTGCGGTTGATTGTTCTTATGGTAGCCATTACTCAGATGAATAAATCAAGGCCCAGAGAGGTTAAGTGACTTGTCTAAGATCCCACAGCTAGCCATCAGCGTAGCTGTTATTTGAATCTAGGTTGTCTGGCACTGGGGCCCATGCTGTCTGAATCACCAACTTGTAAGACCCAGTGTATCTTACTAATGACTGATAATGACTGACTGTGGAGACACGTTTGTATACATTCTGAGTCTTTTCCCAGAGTGCTTGCACATTTATTGAGCATCTACTATGACATTTTCATCTTAACAGTGACATTTAATAACTTAGGTGTGATGAACGTAGGCATCGTGAAAGGATTAAGGGACAATTAAGTGTTAAATTGCCTAGTATTGATTGTAAGTACACCAGTATTTTAGGAGATAGAACTGTGCTAGGGTTGAGTAGGTGAAGATAAAGGAGGGGGAAGGCATTTTTGGCAGGGGGTAATAAAACAGCAAGAAGAGGATTGAAAAGAAGGTGAGAAGGGAGCAATAATAAGATGCACTTGGCAACTAGAAGCTCCCAGACCCTGTGGCCATAGCTCTTCCTGCTATATCTGCCAAGGAATATCTCTAGCAGAGAAGGCATATTGTTTTATAATAACAGGTAACAATCCCAAAGAAAGGCATTGCCAAAGAATGCTCAAACTACCACACAATTGCACTCATCTCACACGCTAGGAAAGTAATGCTCAAAATTCTCCAAGCCAGGCTTCAGCAATACGTGAACCATGTACTCCCTGATGTTCAAGCTGGTTTTAGAAAAGGCAGATGAACCGGAGATGAAATTGCCAACATCTGCTGGATCATGGAAAAAGCAAGAGAGTTCCAGAAAAACATCTATTTCTGCTTTATTGACTATGCCAACGCCTTTGACTGTGTGGATCACAATAAACTGTGGAAAATTCTGAAAGAGATGGGAATACCAGACCACCTAACCTGCCTCTTGAGAAATCTGTATGCCGGTCAGGAAGCAACAGTTAGAACTGGACATGGAACAACAGACTGGTTCCAAATAGGAAAATGAGTATTTCAAGGCTGTATATTGTCACCCTGCTTATTTAACTTCTATGCAGAGTACATCATGAGAAACGCTGGGCTGGAAGAAGCACAAGCTGGAATCAAGATTGCTGGGAGAAATATCAATAACCTCAGATATGCAGATAACACCACCCTTATGGCAGAAAGTGAAGAGGAACTAAAAAGCCTCTTGATGAAAGTGAAAGAAGAGAGTGAAAAAGTTGGCTTAAAGCTCAACATTCAGAAAACTAAGATCATGGCATCTGGTCCCATCACTTCATGGGAAATAGATGGGAAACAGTGGAAATAGTGTCAGACTTTATTTTTGGGGGCTCCAAAATCACTGCAGATGGTGATTGCAGCCATGAAATTAAAAGACGCTTATTCGTTGGAAGGAAAGTTATGACCAACCTAGATAGCATATTGAAAAACGGAGATATTACTTTGCCAACAAAGGTCCATCTATTCAAGGCTGTGGTTTTTCCTGTGGTCATGTATGGATGTGAGAGTTGGACTGTGAAGAAAGCTGAGCACCGAAGAATTGATGCTTTTAAACTGTGGTGTTGGAGAAGACTCCTGAGAGTCCCTTGGACTGCAAGGAGATCCAACCAGTCCATTCTAAAGGAGATCAGCCCTGGATGTTCTTTGGAAGGACTGATGGCTGAAGCTGAAACTGCAATACTTTGGCCACCTCATGCGAAGGGTTGACTCTTTGGAAAAGACTCTGATGCTGATAGGGATTGGGGGCAGGAGGAAAAGGGGACGACAGAGGATGAGATGGCTGGATGGCATCACCGACTCAATGGACATGCATTTGAGTGAACTCCATGAGTTGGTGATGGACAGGGAGGCCTGGCGTGCTGCAATTCATGGGGTCGCAAAGAGTCAGACATGACTGAGCGACTGAACTGAACATTTCTTGAACACATGGTTCTACAACATTATGAGAATTACTCTGTTTAATCCTCAAAACAACCTTATGAAACTTGAAATTGTTAGTCTCCCCACTTTAGCTGAGAAAACAGAGGTTCAGACATGCTAAGGTTGCCCAAGGTCACAAAGCTGGTTAAGAAGCAGGTCTGGAAGATGAAGCCGGAGAACCTGGCTCCTGAGAATGTGATCTTCCTCATAAAGCTATACTTGCTCCGTTTGGGCTGTACTACTTTGGGCAAGCCTCTTGTAACCCCTTGGTAAGCTCCTCCCCTTGCTTTGTTAAGCCAGACCTTGTTTTGGCCAAAAAGTTCCTTCGAGTTTGCAAGATGATACAGAAAAGCCCAAAAGAACTTTCTGGTCAACTCACTATTAAAGGGACTACCTTTGTCCTTGGTGCCTATCACCTAGGCCAGAAGCAGACCAAGTAGCTTCTTTGAATTTTTTCCCCCTAGGGCCAAACCTTGGTTTTTGGCCCTCAATGTCATCCCTACTCTTCTGAAATTCAGTGTAGAAAAGCAAGACCAAAGAAAGTCAGGCCGTCTCTCCTTATGTTTAGAGCAGGTCTGGCTTTATTTGTCGTTGCTAGGTTTCTTTACCTTGGGCTCAACCATGATCCTGTTAGGCTTTACAAGTGATGAAGAGTCCTTCTTGTTAGATGCTTGAAGAGGAAGACTTACTTCTCAGAGAAAGAAGCAATGAAAAGCAGTTTTCTTTGTCTATATATAGAACTTTTATATATAGAATTTTTTCTTGTCCTCCACCAGATGCTGTACCTCCTAACCTGGTGTACATATTGGGTTCTTGGAGGCCGTTCTGATCCTCAGCCTTCACAAGAACTTCTTTATTATAGACTTGGAGAGAGACGCTTGTGCTTTCCTTTGGTGGTTGGGCAAAGCCATTACCACACCACAATTTGTTGCTCTGGTTTTGTTTTCTCCATCATGCGGCATGTGGTATCCTAGCTCCCTGACCAGGAACCAAATCAGCATCCCATGCACTGGAAACAGAGTTTCAACCACTGGACTACCAGGGAAGACTCTGTTGCTCTGTTTACCCTGGAGGATTAACAGTCCAGTCTATGGTCACCCAGGAGTGTTGCTCTTTCTTTCATTAACAAACTCAGTGGAGAGTCCCAGTCCTACCTCTGTATCTCCATGGAACTGCCTTTCTGATCCTTGCCACCTGGGCCCAGTGAAATGGGAGTTAAGGCTCTTAGAACTTCTGTGACTGTCTTTCACATGTGCCCCCTCCCCTCGAGATTCAGAAACTGATTCACACAGGGAGGTACTTCCATTGAATTTACCAAACTACAGCAGAAAGCAGCCTGTAGTTGTCTCTCACCTCTTTTCTACACAGCTATGTTAGAACATCCTTGGCAGAGAGGATTTTAAAAAATTTTCATTAGAAGATCGCAGCACTGTTTATAATAGCCAGGACATGGAAACAACCTAGATGTCCATCAGCAGATGAATGGATAAGAAAGCTGTGGTACATATACACAATGGGGTATTACTCAGCCGTTAAAAAATTCATTTGAATCAGTTCTGATGAGATGGATGAAACTGGAGCCGATTATACAGAGTGAAGTAAGCCAGAAAGAAAAACACCAATACAGTATACTAACAGATATATATGGAATTTAGGAAGATGGCAATAACGACCCTGTATGCAAGACAGGGAAAGAGACACAGATGTGTATAATGGACTTTTGGACTCAGAGGGAGAGGGAGAGGGTGGGATGATTTGGGAGAATGACATTCTAACATGTATACTATCATGTGAATTGAATCGCCAGTCTATGTCTGACGCAGGATGCAGCATGCTTGGGGCTGGTGCATGGGGATGACCCAGAGAGATGTTATGGGGAGGGAGATGGGAGGGGGGTTCATGTTTGGGAATGCATGTAAGAATTAAAGATTTTAAAATTAAAAATAAATTAAAAAAAAACAAGAAAAAAAAAAAGAAGATAACTGCTTTGTGATGTGTGTTGGTTTCTGCCGTACATTAACATGAATCAGCCATAGGTATACATATGACCTCCCTACCACCCCATCTCACCCTTCTAGGTTGTCACAGAGCATGGGGTTGAGTTCCTGCCTCATACAGCAACTTTCCACTGGCTATTTTACATGTGGTAATATATGTTTCAAGCTGATTTTAGAAAAGGCAGATGAACCAGAGATCAAATTGCCAACATCCACTGGATCATCAAAAGAGCAAGAGAGTTCCAGAAAAACATCTATTTCTGCTTTATTGACTATGCCAAAGCCTTTGACTGTGTGGATCACAATAAACTGTGGAAAATTCTGAAAGAGATGGGAATACCAGACCACCTGACCTGCCTCTTGAGAAACCTGTATGCAGGTCAGGAAGCAACAGTTAGAACTGGACATGAAACAATAGACTGGTTCCAAATAGGAAAAGGAGTATTTCAAGGCTGTATATTGTCACCCTGCTTATTTAACTTATATGCAGATACCATCATGAGAAATGCTGGGCTGGAAGAAGCACAAGCTGGAATCAGGATTGCCGGCAGAAATATCAATAACCTCAGATATGCAGATGACACCACCCTTATGGCAGAAAATGAAGAGGAGCTAAAAAGCCTCTTGATGAAAGTCAAAGTGGAGAGTGAAAAGTTGGCTTAAAGCTCAACATCCAGAAAATGAAGATCATGGCATCTGGTCCCATCACTTCATGGGAAATAGATGGGGAAACAGTGGAAACAGTGTCAGACTATTTTTTTGGGGCTCCAAAATCACTCAGATGGTGATTGCAGCCATGAAATTAAAAGACGCTTACTTCTCAGAAGAAAAGTTATGACCAACCTAGATAGCATATTCAAAAGCAGAGACATTACTTTGCCAAAAAAGTCCATCTAGTCAAGGCTGTGGTTTTTCCTGTGGTCATATATGGATGTGAGAGTTGGACTGTGAAGAAAGCTGAGCGCCGAAGAATTGATGCTTTTGAACTGTGGTGTTGGAGAAGACTCTTGAGAGTCCCTTGGACTGCAAGGAGATCCAACCAGCCCATTCTGAAGGAGATCAGCCCTGGGATTTCTTTGGAAGGAATGATGCTAAAGCCGAAACTCCAGTACTTTGGCCCCCTCATGTGAAGAGTTGACTCATTGGAAAAGACTGATGCTGGGAGGGATTGGGGGCAGGAGGAGAAGGGGACGACAGAGGATGAGATGGCTGGATGGCATCACTGACTTGAAGGACGTGAGTTTGAGTGAACTCTGGGAGTTGGTGATGGACAGGGAGGCCTGGCGTGCTGTGATTCATGGGGTTGCAAAGAGTCGGACAGGACTGAGTGACTGAACTGAATATGTTTCATTGCCACTGGCAGAGAGGATTTAACAATGTATTTATTGCCCCAAGTTGGCTCCCACCTAGAAAAGGTCAAGACTTAAAACATCCTATTCTTAAGTGTATCCCTATTCTCAAGAATGTCAAGTTCTAAGAAATAGCAACAAAGTCTCAACCCCCCCCCCACCAAATTCTCCCTTCCTTGTTTACACAGAAATAGGCTTTATTTAGCAGTCTGTAGGTGGCCATTACAAGTCCTTAAGCAGCTGGATAACAGTGGTGTTCGCAAAGGTTGATCTGGCCAGAGCCTGTGGCTGATATTTTGCAGGCTGTGTGGTTGGTCTGTCCTTACTCCTTGCCTCTGCTTTTGAGGTGTGAGAGAGCCACAGAGCATAGGTGAAGGAACCAGTATGGCCTTGTTCACATAAAACTAAAGCTACAGAACCAGGTGGTGGGCTGGATTTGGTTCACGGGCTGGAGTTTGCCAAACCCTGGCACAGTAGGAACTGAGTAAAGAGTTTCTTCGTCAGTCTCACCAATAAGCCAAGTCTTGCCTTGGAAAGGGGAATGAAGGTTTGCAGAGAGGCCATGTGGGTTTCCCTTGTGGAAACTTCCAAAACGAAACTGATACCTGGGAAGTGCTTGTTCCTTCTGATGGGGACCAATGACAGACTGGAAGGTAAGTTGGAAGAGAATGTTTGTGGAGAGAGCCTTATCTTTGGAGATGTGGAGCTGGAGGTGAAAGTGGCAAAAACTAAAACTAAGATTCTCTACCCTTAGCAGCACAGCCCAGCACTGCATGTAGGAGGTGTGTAGTTGGAATCTGGGATATCCTTGCAGATAGGACGCAGTGAGTGAGTCATCTCCTTGGAGGTGAAATTTTGGCAGTGGAGAAGTGTGGCCTAGAAAAGAGCAAAGTCATCAAGGCAAAATACTTGGAACATTCAGTTTAAGGTCTGTAGAGTTATAAGATGACAGAGGCATAGAAGAAAGATGGGAAAAGTAGAACGGGGAGGAGACAGTGTCGGTAAGTGGCCATGCCTTACTTCCTATGATGCTTGGCCCCCTGACAGACATACCAGAAACAGACTGCTTACTCCCAGTTAACTACAGAACAGAAAGCTCAGATCCTCCTGAATCAATTGAGTGGAGGGGGACAAGAGGCTCCAGGGAGTCTGTGGACCTTCCAAACAGGCCCAAGATTGGTCCCTTTAAGGCTTTCCCCTTGGTCCTGCCTGCAACTTCAGACAAGATCAAGGGAGATATTAATAGCACTATGTTAGCTGCCCCAAATTCTGTCTAACAATCCCTAACACTAAAAACTTCAAAGCCCGGAATTTCACATTGGTGTTGGTTTGCATGCTAAGTTGTGTCCAACTCTTGTGGCCTCATGGACTGTAGCGTGCTAGCCTTCTCTGTCTGTGGGAATCTCCAGGCAAGAATATTGGAGTGGGTTGCCATTTCCTACTCCAGGGAATCTTCCCAACACAGGAATCTGTATTGCAGGTGGATACTTGACTGACTGAGCTATGAGGGAAGATGCATATTATTGTACTACAACTAAAAGAATCTAGTTGCTTGGTTTCGAGACTTGGACTGCAGTCCTAGCTAAGACATATAACAGAGGAGGAATCCTCCTAAACAAAACAAAGCTGAGCCTGTTAACTACTGTCATATGCTACAGATCAGTTAATGCTCACACTAGCTTGTTTTGAGGTGAGCCATTCCTGCGTCTGGGCTTTCCAGGTGGTGCTAGTGGTAAAGAACATGCCTGCCAATGCAGGAGATGTAAGAGATGTGGTTTCTATCCCTCAGGTCGGGAAGATCCCCTGGAGGAGGAAATGACATTCTACTCCAGTATTTTTGCCTGGGAAATCCCGTGGCTAGAGGAGCCTGGAGGGCTACAGTCCATAGGGTCGGAAAGAGTTGTACGTGACTCCGCATCTGAGCAACATTCCTGAGTCTAGTAAGAACGTTGCCCTTCTCCCCCAGGAGTTCTGAAGCTCATGGGATCCTACTGCCTTTGTAGTCCAAGTGTTCTTAGAGTGCTTCTCCTGACTCTGGAGCTCATTTTGCTCTTTTATAAGGCTAATTCCCTGTAGGACCCCAGACACCAAAAATAATTCTCTTTAGGTACAAATCATGGCCCCAGACCCAAACCTGAGGATCCCAGATGAAGCCACATTTAAGGCTTCAAAGACCAGTGCTGGTAAGGCCGACCAAAAACTCTGGCCTCTTGATATACTGGGTTGGCCAAAACGTTCATTCAGCTTTTTCTGCAAGATATTGTGGGAAAACCCAAATGAATGTTTTGGCCAACCCAATAGTGTTTTAGTTCCCCCAAACACCACTCTCTGTGTTTATCCCCTAAGTTTTCCAGGCCATGTTGGAGACTGGTGAGGCTAATCTGTCTACCTATATACCCTGCTTATCTCTAACCAGTTGACAACAAACATAAGGAATTAGATGGAGATCAATGTTGTACCTTTTACTACTTCTTGTTAGTGATAATAATAAAAAAATTTATTAATGCTTTGCTAGATATTTTGTGTTATGTTGTCCCTTATATCAACCCTATGAAGTTGATATTAATATTCCCATTTTATACAGGAAAAGATTAAGGGATAGAAATATTAAATAGCTTATCTAAGATTACTCAGTAGATGGCAGAGCCAACGTAACAACCTCAGTGACCTAAGTCCACACATTCTATTATCCCTCTGCCAGTATCTAAAAAACCAACATTATCTGTTAAAGATGGACCTGGGGATATGGTTTAGGCATGAGAAAGAACGGGGCTTACAAATGTCCCAAATTAAAATTAGCTATAGGTTTTGAAGCTGAAGAATAGAGGACTTCTTTTGCAGTTGAGAGTCCCCAGCCAAATAGGCTTACAGAATGGAGTCTAGAAGCTGGGCAAGTGATTGAGAGAAAAGCAGACATGTCCACATTATCTTTCCAGTGAAGTGACCTTAAACTTTTTGGTTTATGTGGCTCAATTAATGTTTGCAATTTCTACTTTGAAGAGGAGTAAATGCAGGATTCTAATACTGTTCTTAGCACAGGAGCAGTAGCTTCCCCTCCGCCCCTTTCAGGGAGACAGGAGGCAGGACCTAGTTGATGCAAAGGGGATGTTACAGAGTGAATACCACAGGCATGTTGACTGTGACCTATTTAAATGTACAAGACAAAGCATTTCTCCTCCATCTTCCAGAATCTCTCTCTCAGCACATCTTGCTAACTGCTCTGATTTGCAGTGCCTCAGCCTCACCTATTTGGTTCTCTGTCCTGTCTCTTGTGGAAGAAGAACCAGACAATAAGAAAATAATGTTGAGTAGGTGCCAAGAAGAAAATAAAACATGGTAACAGGAGAGAGAATGGCTGAGGGATTGGGAAATATTGGTAGAAAAGCCATCAGAAAAGGAGGTGACATTTGGGCTGACGCCTGAGTCATGGCCAGGCAAAGATATAGGAGAAGAGGGTCCCAGATGGGAGGAAGAGCAGGTGAACAGACTCGGGCGTGGGAACGAGTTAGCAAATCTAAAAAACATAAAGAAGGTCGCTATGGGCCGAGCTAGTGATGGGGTGGGGGTGGTGAATGTATGAGGTGACGCTGGAGAAGGTGGAGTCTGGGTCACTCGGGGCCTCATGGGCCAGGATTCGCAGCTGGGATTGTGTTCCAAGAACAGTGGCAAGTCCCTGCTGGCTTTACCAGTTGGCTTCTGCGGTTTGCCTTTGGGGCCCGTGTGTCCCTCGTCCTGCTTCTTTCTAGAGTGAATGACGCCCAGTTTTCCCTGCCACAGGGGAATGCTTGGATCTCGGGTGGTCTAGAACCATCCATTCTGTGCTGTCACTGCCCCTCCCCAGTTTCGCCTCCCTCTTCCCCGTCTCTGAGTGAGAAATCCTCATCACTCTTAACAGAGGGGCACAGCTGGAACTGGGGGGGGGGTCAGATCAGAAAAAGACATCCCCTCCAAGATGGAAAACAAGAGTCTTCCTGGAGTGGATCAGTGCCATCTCTTGTAGCAGCATCTCAAGACAGAGACAGACCTTCGTACAACCATGGGTGCGGGTGTGTCCAGTGCCAGGTAGGGCAGTGTCCCCAGGAAGGTGTCCACCTCGGAGGGAATTCACAGCACAGACTCTGCAGACAGCATCCATCATTTCAGCCTGTGCTTCACGAGGAGACAGCAGGATGATGGAAGCTTTGGGTGTCCAAGAAGGAGTTTTGAAAAAGGTGCTAGAGACTGAGACTTCTCCATGTGTCCCAGGCATGGAGACTACATGTGGGACTCTGAGAAAAACAGTATCTGTAGTATAGTAAGGATTTGTTTTTGGTTCCACTGGAGTGGGGTAACACTGCCTGTAGAATTCTCTAGCTCCTCTTTTTCAAATTCTATGTGCACCAAACTGCCATCTTATTGCCAAGCATGACTACTCCAATTGTATCATGTTCTCTGGTTCACAAAATGTTTTTCAGATATCCTAAAACACACACAAAAATGATGATAAGTGGTAAACACTATACTTTATACAGATCAGAAAACTTAGGCCCAAAGAATCAAGTTACATGAAGCCATGAACCTAGATTTAAATGGATGTAGTTTATCTTTATTTTCTCTTCTTTTGAGTTGTTTAATGAGTTGTTTCCTTCCTGGAGAGCAGGCTAGTGGGTCCAAGTATTCCAGCTGTTAGGTCTATCCCACCATCTGTCCTTCTAAGTTAGTGGTCCAGGTTATCGGTCTGCTTATTTGAGTTTGGCTACTGTGAACTGGTCCCTGGAAGCTGGGGAGGTTGACAGAACAAAGGTGCTGTAGAGTGCCAGACCCTGGATTGTGGTGACCACACCAAGGTGCAGACACCCTCATAAGGCCTGGCTGGAAAATAGTCTGCTGACCTTTCCCAAACTCTAAACAAGATCATTTTGCTGTTTCCACTTGGTTTTCAAGCTGCTTGAAAAAGAGCAAACAGCTCTTAACTTCACTTAGCCCTTTTGCCAGCTGGAGATGCAGCATGGCATGGGGAGCTGATTAAAATGAGGTGGTGCTTTATAAACCAGAAGCCAATTGACCTTAACTGTGTTTCTTCCAGCTTTTATATGTCACTGCTGAAGCTGTAGGTAAGTGATTTGCTGGTCTCAGCTCTGGAGAGGTTTTATATATTGTTCATGTGGTCATAATTCTCACCCATTTTCCTTTCATACTTCTCAGTTAGGGGAATAATTACTGCCTTGGGTTCCTGCTTTTGGGGTATTATTATGTGATTCATTGAAAAGCCAGATCTGTCTGTCCTTTCTTCCTTCCTTCCTTTCTCCTTTTAACATCTTTTTGTTTAGAAGAAAGAAATCAATGTTTGAATTGATTTCAAATTGCATTTGAATTTGGAAAATTAAAACAGATGAACAGCAAAATACCATTATTTTTAGAGCTCATAAGACAAAGCCTGGCTGACTGGGGGTTTTGACTATTGGTTCTTATAACAAATGGCTCCTTTAAGATGGCACCAAAGTCAATACTAATGGTTATTATGATTAAGTACAGCTCCCTTGGCGTCAGTTTCCTGCTCTCTGGCCTCCCTCCCTTCCCTGCAGTACACACACATGGACTCTGTAAAGTCAAACGTCCCTGAGATGCACAAGGCCAAGGAGATAAAGTTTGTAGCTGTCCCTTCTACCTCCTATTGTCTTCTTTCTGCCTAACGACTCAGTGTAGTGGCTCTACCAGGGCCCCCACTTCAGTTGCCCTCTCCCCTTGGCTTGTACTCACCCTCTAAATGTCATCTGAGCTTAAAGCATTTCAGGACATTTTAAGATTCTCCTTCCATCTCCCCTTTTCTTGAGATCACCTATCCTGGGCCCACCTTTTTAAGGAGCCTGCTCTCTGCCAGGTAACCATGAGGTCAAATGCTCACAGTAAAGTTTCATAATGTTTTTCAATATATTTTGTGTCTGAGATAGCATTCAGCCAAGAGTATGACTGGTTTGATTTTTCAGGAGATTTTGTAGTGAATGTCCTAGAGAAAGCAGAGATACTTCTTTAGGTGCCTCACATAATAATTCATGTTTGTACAGGACTCAACATTGTACTGATTACTTTCACATTGATTTTAGTTTTTTCTTCCAAAGAGTATTGTGAGGTAGGTGAAGTTCAGTTCAGTTCAGTTGCTCAGTCGTGTCTGACTCTTTGTGACCCCATGAATTGCAGCACGCCAGGCCTCCCTGTCCATCACCATCTCCTGGAGTTCACTCAGACTCATGTCCATCGAGTCCGTGATGCCATCCAGCCATCTCATCCTCGGTCGTCCCCTTCTCCTCCTGCCCCCAATCCCTCCCAGCATCAGAGTCTTTTCCAATGAGTCAACTCTTCGCATGAGGTGGCCAAAGTACTGGAGTTTCAGCTTTAGCATCATTCCTTCCAAAGAAATCCCAGGGCTGAGCTCCTTCAGAATGGACTGGTTGGATCACCTTGCAGTCCAAGGGACTCTCAAGAGTCTTCTCCAACACCACAGTTCAAAAGCATCAATTCTTCAGCACTCAGCCTTCTTCACAGTCCGACTCTCACATCCATACATGACCACTGGAAAAACCATAGCCTTGACTAGACGGACCTTAGTCAGCAAAGTAATGTCTCTGCTTTTGAATATGCTATCTAGGTTGGTCATAGCTTTCCTTCCAAGAAGTAAGAGTCTTTTAATTTCATGGCTGCAATCACCATCTGCAGTGATTTTGGAGCCCCCAAAAATAAAGTCTGACACTATTTCCACTGTTTCCCCATCTATTTCCCATGAAGTGATGGGACCAGATGCCATGATCTTCATTTTCTGCATGTTGAGCTTTAAGCCAACTTTTTCACTCTCCACTTTGACTTTCACCAAGAGGCTTTTTAGCTCCTCTTCACTTTCTGCCATAAGGGTGGTGTCATCTGCATATCTGAGGTTATTGATATTTCTGCCGGCAATCTTGATTCCAGCTTGTGTTTCGTCCAGTCCAGCATTTCTCATGATGTACTCTGCATAGAAGTTAAATAAGCAGGGTGACAATATACAGCCTTGAAATACTCCTTTTCCTATTTGGAACCAGTCTATTGCTCCATGTCCAGTTCTGTTGCTTCCTGACCTGCATACAGGTTTCTCAAGAGGCAGGTTAAATGATCTGGTATTCCCATCTCTTTCAGAATTTTCCACAGTTTATTGTGATCCACACAGTCAAAGGCTTTGGCATAGTCAATAAAGCAGAAATAGATGTTTTTCTGGAACTTTCTTGCTTTTTCCATGATCCAGCAGATGTTGGCAATTTGATCTCTGGTTCCTCTGCCTTTTCTAAAACTCTTGAACATCAGGGAATTCATGGTTCACGTATTGCTGAAGCCTGGCTTGGAGAATTTTGAGCATTACTTTACTAGTATGTGAGATGAGTGCAATTGTGTGGTAGTTTGAGCATTTTTTGGCATTGCCTTTCTTTGGGATTGGAATGAAAACTGACCTTTTCCAGTCTTGTGGCCACTGCTGAGTTTTCCAAATTTGCTGGCATATTGAGTGTAGCACTTTCACAGCATCATCTTTCAGAATTTGAAACAGCTCAACTGGAATTCCATCACCTCCACTAGCTTTGTTCATAGTGATGCTTTCTAAGGCCCACTTGACTTCACATTCCCAAGATGTCTGGCTCTAGATGAGTGATCACATCATCATGATTATCTGGGTCGTGAAGATCTTTTCTGTACAGTTCTTCCATGTATTCTTGCCACCTCTTCTTAATATCTTCTGCTTCTGTTAGGTCCATACCATTTCTGTCCTTTATCAAGAGGCGAAAAGCAAAGGAGAAAAGGAAAGATATAAGCATCTGAATGCAGAGTTCCAAAGAATAGCAAGAAGAGATAAGAAAGCCTTCTTCAGCGATCAGTGCAAAGAATCAGAGGAAAACAACAGAATGGGAAAGACTAGAGATCTCTTTAAGAAAATTAGGTGAAGTTATGTTTTCATATAAAAATGAAGAAACTGAGGCTCGGAGATTAGGCAGTTTGATGTTACGCAGCTAGTAAGTGGCTAAGCTAACACTGGAACCCAGATCACTTGATGTGAAATTCCCTGGGTTTTTGGCTTTGCTACACTGTCTTATAATTTATCTCAATTTTTGAGAACTAATTTTGCATGGTCCTATGGGGATACAGTGAATGAAACAGACATAGTCATATCTTCACTGCAGCTTATTATGTTCAAGTATATGGAAACAGACAAAATGCAGGTAAATATATTTTTTTTAAGTTGCAAATGAAAGAAGCCAGAGGTAAAAAATATCGGTGGAGGAGCTTCTCTATATAGGTCTTTTTGGAGTCAGGTGACATTTAGGCTGAGGCCTGGGAATCAAGAAAAAGCTAGTAAGGAGGGGTGAAATCCAGGCAGAGGATGTATAAAGAGGCCTCGAGGCATGTTCATAGCATACAAAGGGTGGCTGTGCCCCTTCCATGTCCTCAGGAGCCATGTTTTAAAGTACACACTCATTTAGAGCTTGATGAAGTCTCATCAGGCATTAAAAACACCATCATGTCAACCACATATACCAATCCCTTACACACTGGGGGCTCATTTGCTTTTTTACTTTCAGAAGGACCTTTAGCAACTAGGCTTGACTTTTTTTTCCTCATTAAAACTTCACAAGGTTTGCTGTTGAATTTGGGCATTTCTCCTAAGCTGCATCTTTAGCCTCACCTGTCATTTTTACAGATACTGTGTCCCAACTATGAGATTGTGGTTGGTGCAGGCAAACCCATCTTCACTATTGGAGACACACCTCATGAGGGTTGCAGTGATGGGGCCAAAAGGATGTGACCAGCTGGAATTTTGTGTGTGTGAAAACCAGCATAGTGAAAAACAGATTTGTGTGTTCTGGGTTTGTAAGGAGAGGACTTGCCCATCTTTTGCCAATGGGGTTCTGTCCCACTAAGATGGATGGGTGCCTTATACTTTGGAGGTGCTCAATATGATGATAGTGCATGGATATTAAGTTACCTGTCTCCCTGACTCACTCACTGGTAGCCTTCCTTTCCAGATATTTCTAAACCACATTTTTTGTTAAACGTAAATTTTTGATTTTTAATATTAAAAAAAATTGTTTTGTCTGCATACCATGTGGGAGCGTAGTTCCCCAACTAGGAATTGAACCCATGCCCCCTGCATTGGAAGTGCAGAGTCTTAACCACTGGACCTCCAGGGAAGTCCCAAAACTACTCATTTAATTAAGCTTCAGCTGTGTGCCCCTCCTTGTGCCAGGCCTTGTAGTATATGCAGAAGTATCGCTATCATAGTTCCTGCCTCTGAGGAGGCTGTAGTCTAAAGTAGACAAAATGAAATAACACTTTTGACTAATAGAAAAGTCAAATATCCTTTAAAATGTGGGATGTTGGCATAGACAGGTGCAGTTGGAGTTCAGGAAAGAAGTGGGCACTTCTGGAAGCTGTCTGATTGGACAAGAGGTTTGATGAGTGGTAGGAGTTGGATTTTTAGAGAGCAAATACCAAAGGACATCCCAGGAGGGCATGGTGCTGTGCCCTAGTTACAATTGGCTCTTTGGATGCAGGGTCCTTGTTGCTGCATGTGCAGACTAACTCACAGATGGTTGCAGGAGGGAGATGTACCTGCTGTTGTGCTGAGACACCCCCAAGGCAAGAAGTGAGAAGTGCTCTTGGTTTCCATTTTACTCATCCTCCTCAGGTTCTAAATTGCATTTTGAGACTTCCCTCTTCCACTGCAGTATTTTTGGGGCTTCCCTGGTGGCTCAGATGGTAAAGGATCCGCCTGCAATGCAGCAGTCGCAGGTTTGATCCCTGAGTCAGGAATGGCAACTCATTTTTGTGTTATTGCCTGGAGAATTCTATGGACAGAGGAGCCTGGCATCTACAGTCCAGGGGGTCACAAAGAGTCCAATAGGACTGAGCGACTGACACTTTTAACTTTCCCACTTCATGGATGCCCTGAAAGTTTGTTTGTGCTGACATTAAACTAGATACAAGGATGGGTGCTGGAGTGTGTGTGTGTGTGTGTGTTGTAGGGAAAGATGTGCTTGGCATTGAAGCAGATCACTTTCTTTACAGTGGATGTTTCCCAAGGATGTCCAGGAACTTTATCCTTCAGTAGTGGCCCTAGTCTGAGCAGAGGGGTGGAATTGGAATAAACATGATTCATGTTGGGGTTGGGGAGGGGACAGTCACAGGTACAGAAACTCGGAGCACAACTGAGAACACTACCCAGAAGCCTTAGAACCTGCCACCAACACCATGGGGCTGCAGAAGGAGCAGAGATGTGGTCCACACTCTCACAAACCATCTGGTTAGTGTGACTGCAAAGACAGTGCACAAACGGAAACAGCGTCAGATGGCAGGAACAGCAGACATATTCCGTGTAGCTCCATAGGAAATCTAGGGAGGCAGATGGGGATGGGGTAAGAGGATGGCCTTTTAACCACGAGAGCTGTTCAGCAGCAGAAGGCCTGCCACGTCATGGCGTGCAGAGCTTCCTCCCGTTAGAGGTGTTCAAAGGTGGGTTGCCTCTCTGCCAGGATGTTGTGATCCAGTGTAGTTGGCGTGCCTGCAAACCTCCTTTGCCTCCCTCCCTGAGTCTGGGAATTTGCAGCTCCATGCCTTTTCAATGACCTTGCACTGGGAGAACCATGTAAGCCACCTGCCGTGACAGCCAAGGCTGGAGCAGCAGGTTGGAAGGGCACATAGACTCAGAATGAGTCCCCCAGCTCCACAGCGGGGCCTGTGTGTCTGGTCGGGAAGAAAGGCGGCACCGCCTGGGATGCTCCAGGGCTGCTCTGGGAAAGTGGTTTCAGCCTCTGCCCTTCATAGGCAAGTGTCAGCCAATTGTGTGGCTAGTCGGCTTACCCTGGGAGGTGCCTTTGTGCCCAAAGCTCCAGGAAGCCCTAGAACTAAAACATAGCCTGAGGGAATCAGCTGCCAGCTTGGCTCTACAAACCTTCTCATCCAGCTAATGAGGAAGGCATGATGGAAAGCGTGGACGGAAATTAAAAAAACAGAGGTGGCAGCTCGGAGCCTAGCAACCTCCCACCTACTCTGCTAAAAGCTGGGCCTCACACCCCTGGGAGGAAAAGGAGACTCAGAACACTGGATTGAGTCTTCAGAACTGAAATCTGGGCGCCCCCGCCCCAAGCTTGGAAAGATTCTTCTTAATGGGCTTCAGGGACTGGGAGTCTGTGGAAAGCAAAAACTACTTCCCAGCCCTTTGCTAATCTGCAGTGAAATTAATGTCACTAGGCTGTCTGAGCTCCCTTAAAGGAAGGTAAGCTCTTACACAAGTGTGCTAGAGGTCTCCAGAGGCATGGTAAGGAGGCTGAGAAACCAGCAAGGTCTGTTTCTTGCTGATGCAGTTTTTAGCCAAGGTCTGGTTCTGCACCAGGTCTAAAGGAATGATCCCAATGATTCATATTCATGGCTGGTCCAATTTAAAATTTCCATCACCAACAGAAACCTCAAGGGACTCACTTGGGGCTTAAGTGGGGAACTAGACTCTGAAATCACCCTGAAAGCGAGGGATCTGACATTTATCAAGACTGCTATATATCTGACTTAAAGGTTGGGTATATCCTGGCCCCTCTGAGCAATAATTTATACCTTTTTGGCTCTGCCATTTGTCACACATTTGCTTTCCTTCATACTCCACCTCTTGGGGAAAATGTGTTTAGTATGTGTGTGTGTGTCTGAAGTACGATGGCCTTCTATTTGCCCTCAGTAGTAAACTGCCCCAGAACTTGACTTCCAACAACCAAGTGCTTTGGCTTGAACAGTCGATGGTGTCTGCTTTGGCCTCAGTTTCTCTGGCAGGGGATCTTAAAGATCAGTGGTCCCCAGCCTTTTTGGTACCAAGGACCAGTTTCGCAAAAGACAGTTTTTCCATGGACCAGGAAAGGGGGTGTGATTCAAGTGTGTTACATTTATTGTGCACTTTATTGCTAACCTAATGCCACTGCTGATCTGACAGGTGCTGGTGCACTGCCTGGAGGTTGGGTGAAAGTGAAAGCGTTAGTCACTCAGTCATGTCTGACTCTCTGCAACCCCATGGACCTACCAGGCTCCTCTGTCCATGGAATTCTCCAGGCAAGAGGACCGGAGTGGGTTGCCATGCCCTTTCCAGGGGATCTTCCCAACCCAGGGATCAGACTTGGGTCTCCTGCATTGTGGGCAGATTCTTTACCATCTGAGCCACCTGGTAAGCCTGGAGGTTGGGGACCCTTGTTATAAATTGCCAGGGCATCCAAGATCATTTTGGAATTGTTCTGGACCTCTGAGGTCTGCCTCTGCTCCAGCTGACTTGGGATAACGCTTCTATTTACTCCTAAATAAAGGGACTTGACAGAGTACCTGCTCGGGGCCAGATGTAGCCCCGTGAGCTCTTGCAGCAGGTTACTTAAAACTTCACTGTGCCTGGGAAGTGCACACGTGCACAGCTGCTATTTTGCTAAACTTTTTGCAGGATTTCAAAATCCAAGGCTCCAAAGACTCTGACACGTACACCCCCTTGGCATCTTCATCATTTGGGACTCTCCCTTTTCTCTCCTTTTTTCTCCTTGCTGAAATATGTTTCTAATCTTCTAACACATCGGTGTTTCCTGCTTCAGTGGTCCCGGCGGAGTCACTCATTCTGTATTTAATGTATTCTGCGCTTTAAATGGGCCTGTTAATTACTCCCTCCTCACTCTGAATTTACTAATTTATTGATCAAATTTATTTTTGTATGTGTGAGTTTTATTTTCTATGTGCAAAGAATTTATTTGGATCGATTGTATTGACCGCCCCCCCTCCCCTGCCTCCCAGGATACTTTCCCAAACTTTAATTAAGTCTCTGGGAAGTCTTTTTGCTTAAAGAGGAGCCTCTTGCTTCCTTCTTTTGTGAGGATGAATAGCAATCTGAAGACTCTGGGCTAAGGTGAGTCGCACCACATTCTCAAGCAGGTGGATAGCTGAAAGGGTAATCAGAGTGGAGAACTAGGGCAGGGGCTCTTGAAAGTGTGGTCCCCAGACCAGGTGCCTCAGAACCACCTGGGAACCAGTTAGAAAAACAGATTCCTAGACTCCATTTTAGAGTTACTGTATTGGAAACTCTGGGGGTGGGGCCCAACAATCTGTGTTTTAACAAGTCCTTCAGGGGATTCTGACACCTACTAGAAATGGACAACCAAGGCCCTAGGGCAGGGTTTCTCAAGCAAGGCACTACTGCCATTTTGAGCCAAATGATTCTTTGTTGTGGGGCTGTCCTGCACGCACTCTGCCCTTCAGCCGCCCACTGGCCTCTGATCACCGGATGCCCCGGTGGCATCCCCTAGTTGCGACAACTAAAAATGTCTCCAGACACTGCCAAATGTCACCAGGGAGACAAATCATTCCCATTTGTGGGCCACTGAACTAAGGGTTCAAATCGCTCACCTTTCCCTCTCTAGAACTGTCTCTTTATTTCACTTGGGGGTTTACATATGACATAAAGTAACTAAGAGTAAGTCTGCACCTCATGGCCTCTAGCATGCTGCCTCGTTTAATGTTTCATTTCCTATCCCCAAATATTCTGTCTAGGCAGATAATCTCAATGCCTGATTTGTTTTAACAATTCGTTTAGTCACCCAGGATTAATGCCCCAGCTCCTGGCCTTGGTACAAAATCTAACTTTTCCAAAGAGTGATTTGATTGTTCTGTTCCCCAGAGAGTGAGTTGGTAGGGGATTTAGACAGTGGCATCATGCAGGAGGGGAGTGGGGGAGGGGGCAGTAGCAGAAGCTGCTGCCTACCCCTCCCTGCTAAGAGCACCCTAAATACCTAAGTGCCTTTTCGAAGAGAACAGAGGGGACTTACAAGTTGGCCTGGGATTAACAGTCTTGGCTGAATAAATTTACCTCTGGACAGAAGTCTTCCTTTCTGCTCCAACTTCCTTCCTCTTTGCAAATCTTTCTTTCATAACAGGTCCATGGCAAGCCTGTCTTCACTCCGCTAACCTGAATGACTTCATTTCCACTCCTCATGAAGTATGAAAGCAAGTTTAGTTGCTCAGTTGTGTCCAACTCGTTGCAACTCCATGAACTGTAGCCCACTGGACTCCTCTGTCCATGGGATTTTCCAGGCAAGAATATACTGGAGTGGGTAGCCATTCTCTTCTCCAGGGGATCTTCCCAACCCAGGGATCAAACCCACATCTCCTGTGTCTCCAGCATTGGCAAGCAGATTCTTTGCCTGCTGAGTCATTGGGAAAGCCATTGTGAAAGCATAGCCATTGGTCAAGCGTAGCTGTTAGTACAGAGAGGGCCAGAATGCAGACTGAAAGAGGCACTGGATGCACGGTCATGCCACTGTCAACTCCAGCATCTACCAGTCAGAGGGGCAGTCATGAGACCCTGCTTCCCACTGCAGAAATGGGCCCGAACACTTCCCTTTTTTCCAAAGGCCAATCTGGGAGATGGAGTATCTGCTTGTTAGCAGTACCCACAAGCCCACAGGGCATTCTCCCCCACACTGAGGCCAGGTGGCCAATGAAGAGGCAGCCAGTTGTGGACTTTCCATGGTGCCAATCTAGCTGGGCCCTAAAATGTGACTGGGATAAACCAGCAGTGTAGTGCTAATTTCTTAAGGTTTTCATTCTTGGCTTCACGTAACTAGGGACATGCAAATTGGTTCTGCTCCTTTCAAAGTAGACAACATCCTTGCATGAAAATGAAAAAAATCAAATAAATACCGCCACTGCAAACTTGCTTTACAGTCAGTCAGTTGGCAGAAATGTTAAGCCCTAATCAGTGCAAGTAATAGCAACAGAAGATGCGCTGACCAAACTTGAATCCCTTTTAAGAATTTGTTTGGTTCAGACATTTGAAAAAGGAAAAATGGAGAGTGAGAATGAAGTAGAAAACATGCTGCTATGATAATCTTGGTCTCTGGCGTAATCAGTGGCTCTTTTTTATTAATAGCAAATCAGTTTTGCCCCACCTCCACTAAGTTAAATATTTAAAAAATGTGCCCAAAGAATCCCTGTGTATCAATTTTACAGGAAGCACCTAAAAATGCATTGCATTCATTGGCTCAGGGGATTAAGCCTTTCAGCCCTGTTCTTCCTTCTCAGTGCCTGCGTCATGCCTTGTTTTGCGTGCCTTTGTGTTTTAAGTGACCCTTGAGTTCCTGTCTTGAGTCTCCCTTCTCTCCTTACTTTCTTTAGACTTGGTAGCCTGGTTCTCATAGAAGCTGCCAGTAGAAATTGCCCCACTCTCCCACCTTCAGGAACTCTGCTCACATGCGCCTGCAACAGCAATGGAGCTCAGTCCCAAACTCAGGTGTGTATAAAAAGTAACTTTCTTGATTTAAGTTGTTTTGGGGAAAAAGAGTACAGTCTCCGTTTTTAATTAAGTCTTGGTCGTTTGTAAGAAGTGTATTGGTACTATAAGAAGGAAGTGAACAAGTACTCGTTAGCCAGAGACTGAAGCCCATCCCTGACCCTTACATTCAAATCACAGGTTTGTTTTATATATGAGTACAGCCTAAGAGTCCTTCCTAAGAACTGTCTTGTGGTAGCAGGGGATGAAAGTTCTTGTGGTCTTTGGATGGAGATGGTGAGACCTTGTGACATTCAGCAGGGCATAAGAAGTCATAAGTTAGCGAACTGCCAAAAGGCTATTTAAAATAGAGGCTGTTAACCTGAATTTGAAAGGAGGGGAGGTCATTGTTTGTCTAGTGAAACATTAGGGGTCATTCTGCCCACACTTTCTCTTCTAATTGCTGATTTGGGACAGTGCCTTTTAATGGAGCAGCTAGTTTCTTTCTCATATTCTCTCATCTGTGGATTGTGAGTACACACATTTTTAAAAATTTTATTTCTTTATTTTGGCTGTGCTGGGTCTTTGCAGCTGCATGGGCTTTTCTCTAGTTGTGGAGAGTTGGGGGCTACTCTTCGTTGTGGTACACAGGCTACTCATTGTGATTGTTTCTCTTATTGCGGAGCACAGGCTCAATAGTTGTGGTGCATGGGCTTAGATGCTCCGTGGCATGTGGGATCTTCCCTGACCAGGGATTGAACCTGTGTCTCCTGCACTGGCAGGTGGATTCTTTACCACTGAGCCACCAGGGAAGCTCTGAGTTCACATATTTTTACTTGTACATGAACTTGACTATGAGTATGCTTCATCAAGGATTACCCTTGTTAATTCTCACTGTAAGAGATGTTCAGAGGAGATGCACAAGGTGAAAGTAGGTATGGAAGCTCTTCCGGGTTATGACGGCAAACTACAATGGTAAGCTAGGTGAATGAGGTTAAGACTTCGGTAGTTTAGTTGTTTCCCAGTTTGTGTAATGAGCCCTGAGGTTATCTGCCCATGCGTTTCTGAGACCTCACTGTAGTCTTCACCTCAGCAAGTTCTAGATGCCAAGAATTATTCCTCTTTCCCTTCTAGGCTAAAAGTGCCACTGGCTTTGTACACCTAGGGGTTCCCATATAGGCCCTGAGCTCTTGAGTTGTGTCTGTGTTTTGCAGAGGAGTTAGGTTTGCTCCATTTTATGGGCTTGTGGCTTGAGTTCTAGGCGCTGTGGTTCACAGATGAGGCAGGCTTGCAATTAGATGTGTTTCTGTCTGGTGGTCTGGAGACCGTACAGCTATGTCTGTGCGTTACAGACTATTTGTGTCTGCCTCCAAATCCTTAGATTGAAACTGAACCAGAAGGATATATTTTACGTGTATTTGGCTCTTTCAAAGGTAATTAAGTAATGAGGGTGGACCCCGTGAGTGGGGTTAGTGTCTTTATAAAAGACTTCAGAGAGCTCCCTCGCCTCCTTCCACCGTGTGAGGACACAGCAAGGAGATGACATCTATGGATCAGAACGTGCGTCTTCACCATACACTAAAGCTGTTGGAGCCTTGAGCTTCCCAGCCGCTGTGTTTAAGCCACCTGGAGTATAGTATTCTGTTGTAGCTGTCTGAACTAGGGGATTTCATAGTACCTGACACTTCTGAGTTTAAGGTGGTTTCTTTTCTGGAATTTCCTTGCCTGGACCTAGTCTCCTGGTTGGCATGGATACCTTGCTGTGGAATTCAGTGTTGGTTTGGCAGCCTGCACACATTCTGAAAGGAAATGTAAACAGTTGCCCTTGATGAGAAGACTGCAATGTATCCTTTGGCATTTGAGGGTAAGTGCTGGACTGTTAGCTGGAGGACAATATGTGTAGGCTGAGTTGTGACTTGCAGCTCACAGGTTCATCATAATTTGAAGGGCCTTAGGTCACTTAAGGCCTGTTTCACGGCTAAATGTACTTAGTCCCTAATGTCACAATTTGTTTTGCTTCTATTTTGCCAGAGCTTTGAAAGTGGTAAAGAAAATGTGTTTGAAATGTGATTTTTTTTTTTAACAGCTCTAAGTACATGTTGGAAATTTTGAACCATAAAACAAAAATCTAGGTCTGAGTTCATGTTAAGAGGAATTCCACAGAAAAGAAATTCCTGGAGCACTTTTAAAAAACAATGGTAATAACACCTCCCTACTGAAGAGGAAAGCTTTGAGCCATCCATTAAAACAAAGTCACACAGCCAAGCCGTGAGAGTGTCCCATTTCCTGGAAACAGTCAATAAAATCAATTTGCAGGTAGGTGAAGGTTCTATATCACATTTCTAGCAGCTTCACATTATAAGCAGCACAGAGAGGATAGCACATACACACTGAGAAAATAATATATTGGAAAATCTCTATCATTTCAGCATTTTAAATTTATTCCATTATACCCCTTCCCCCATTACACCTATGTGTACTTTAAATGGGATGCTGGGCTAGGATAGAAGGAAGGACATAGGATTCTGGTGAGGATATAGTGAATGGGGTAGAGGAGACAGGTTGCTATCAAAGCTGGTGTTCTCTCAGTGAGGCCCCCTCGAATAGATGGGGCAGGTAGGACCTGGGGATAGAGCAGTGGGGTGTCTGCTGTGGGCTGACAGTCTGAAGGGAGAACAGTGTTAACAGCTGTGTCACCTTAAGCATGTCCGTTTTTAGTATTTCAGCTGTGTGATCTACCAAACAAATCTACCTGGGAACTAAAAATTTCTTAAAAATTAAATTTATATAAAAATGACAAGCCTAAGGGTCTTAGATTTTCAACACTGAAAATAAGATTTTGCTTTCAAATCATAACTTGAAATTACCCATTTAAAATTAGATTTATAAGGCTATCACTAACAGGGTAAATTCTTTCATGTATCACAAATATGGAAAAATATCAAATATGCACTGCTTTCTTAAGTGAAAGTGTTAGTCACTCAGTCGTGTCCAGCTCTTTGCAACCCCATGGACTGGAGCCCGCCAGACTCCTCTGTCCATGGGATTCTCCAGGCAAGAATTGTGGAGTGGGTTGCTCTGCCCTTCTCCAGGGTATCTTCCCTACCCAGGGATCAAACCCAGGTCAATCCTGCATTGCAGGGAGATTCTTCACCATCTGAGCCACCAAGGAAGCCCAAAGAAGCTTGTCTTAGAAGAGGATGGTTAAATTCTCTTATACATCACAAATATGTTTAAAAAATCAAATATGCACAGCTTTCTTAACACAAAGATAAAGCTATAATGGGTTACTTCTCTTAAATATCTCTGTACATACTTCTGAATCATCCCACAGAAAGAATCACGATACCAGATAAGTTAGGGTATTTACCAACAGAGATTTAGGCCTGGAGGCTAGATTCTCATTCATGACCCTGAAAGGCATATTGAACCCTATTTGTGGCGCTTCTGTGAGTGATTCAGTAACCTTTAGCAGTGATCATTCAGGCCACTCTGCTGAGTAAAGTTTTATAAGTTACGTAATAAATCTGCAGCTTCTATCTGATTGATAAAACCTTATGATATATTAATATATTTTTTCACTCTAAAAAACTTGTGAATTGGGATCCCGAGATATGTTAATACTTTCCACATTTATTGATATTCTTAGAACCATATAAATCTTAAGAATACTAAAATTTATACCAAATGAGTTCTACATAATTTACTTAGTCGAGTTAAGGGCCACAGTTCATGGTCGTTCTGATATTCCTTTGGAGTCAGAAAATGCCCTCCAACTGATGTATTTACCATTCTACTTTTGATATTTTCCACTGATACAATAATCATTGTTGCATCATGAATGAGAAATGCATTCTATTCTGTTAACCTCCTTTTATAATCATTTGTTACCTTTTTTCTTTGTGTCTATCATTATGGACATATGGCTTCTCATACATTAACTATAGTCACTATTCTCCTTTTAAAAATCACTTTATTGAAGTATGATTGACATACAAAATTGTAACAACTTTGGCCAGTGGAGTCTTCTAAATTTGTTTCTGTGTCCTCACATGACCCACTAATCATTGAAAATTTTGTTGCTTTCTGCCACAATAAGATTTTCCAGGCTTATCTTGTGCCTTTCGGCCCCAAAGAATCACTCTTCTCCAAGGAGCCCTGGTTCCTTTTAGTGTAAAAACAGTGTGAGAGACCAGAATCTGAGCACTAGGGGGCACTGTGGGGATTTCATTGCTTTTGGGTCATTTCGATGAACAGAGCCAGAAAAGACATATCCTTTTTCTTATTTCATATTGATATTTCCAATTCTCTTCTAATAGTATCGAATTCCTTCCTAAAATTTTAATTCCTGACACAGTAAGTAGAATTACTTCTTGGCTTAATCTGGGAAAACAGGAGTTCTGAAGTAACAATACAGTATTAAAACAAATGATAAAGTTATTGAATTAAGTTCAAGATTCAGTACAGTTCCTTTTGTTCTTAGCTGCATCCCACTAAGAACGTGTAGATTTATTCTAAAATCACTCAGCCCCTCATTCTGTGTGGTGAAATAAGAATTAGTCTGGTTTTGTTCTGTTATTTGTTTGCTTTCAAACTGAAGGCTTTGACTTTTAGCAGTTAATAGTTCTTTACAAAAGCCTTTACTACTCTTTTTTGCTGGTGAAGATAGAAATTAAAGGAAGGGGAGGGTCCACTCACCTGTCTACCTGAAGATGTTGGAAAATTTCAGATGCTGTTTACAAGGTTCTGTGCCATATACAATGGTACAACATTCACATATATGATTTCTGGCTGAATAAACCAATTCTGACTTCTATTTAAATTCTAGTAATGTTAGAACTTCATATTTTCAAATATCTTTTAACTCTACTGACTTCTGTCCTTATTTTGAAACTAGTTTATTTCTTGCTCTTTTCTGAGCTGCAAACTTTCCCTTTTAATAACATTGCAACATTTCCTTAACAATTACATATATTATCCTCTGTAATCTTGACCAAAATTTGTAGTTTATAAAATGATCTTTCCAACTGCTATTATTTTATTTTATTGAAGTAGAGTTAATTTACAATGTTGCATTAATTACTGCTGTATAGCAAAGTAGTTATATATGTTCTTTTTAAAAATATTGTTTTCTATTACGATTTATTATAAGATATTGAATATAGCTCTGTGCTATATGATAGGATCTTGTTTATCCATTCCATATATAATAGCTTACATCTGCTAACCTCAGCCCCCTCCTCTTTGGCAACCACCAATCTGTTCTTTATGTATGTGATTCTATTTTTGTTTCATAGGTTAGTCTGTGTTATATTTTAGAGTCCACATAAGTGATATCATATGTTATTTGTCTTTGTTTCTGACTGCTTAGTATGATAATCTCTAGTTGCATCCATGTTGCTACAAATGGCATTATTTCATTTTCTCTTATGGCTGAGTAGTATTTTATATATATACTATATCTTCTTTATTCACTCATCTGTTGATGGACTTTTAGGTTGTTTCTATGTCTTGTCTATTGTGAAAATAGTGCTATGAACATAGGCGTGCATGTATCTTTTTGAAATTACAGTTTTGTCCAGATATATGTGCAGGAGTGGGATTGCTGGATCATATAGTGACTCTTTTTTTTTTTTATTTAGGAATCTCCATATTATTTTCCATAGTGGCTACCAGTTTAAATTCCCATGAGCAGTATAGGAGGGTTCCCTCTTCTCCATAGCCTCTCTAGCATTTGTTGTTTGTAGGCTTTTATTTTTTATTATTTTTATTGGCATATAATATACAACACTGTAAACCAACTATATGCTATTAAAATAATAATTACTATTATTTTAGTGAGATAGCATTATCTTTAATTTTCCTACTGAGATTCAAGATGATACCTAGTAGAATTCCATATGACTTAAAAAAATACCAGTAAACAGAAGTTCTAGAGGTTTTGCCCCAAACTCCTTTGATCCAAGCATCATAATTCAGATTTCTTATTTTATATTGCCAGTATTCTTATTTAATTGTATATGCTTCTTTTGTACAATTTTCATTTCTTTTTTTTTTTTTTAGTTTTTTATTTTTTAAATTTTAAAATCTTTAATTCTTACATGCATTCCCAAACATGAACCCCCCTCCCACCTCCCTCCCCATAACATCTTTCTGGGTCATCCCCATGCACCAGCCCCAAGCATGCTGTATCCTGCGTCAGACATAGACTGGCGATTCAATTCACATGATAGTATACATGTTAGAATGTCATTCTCCCAAATCATCCCACCCTCTCCCTCTCCCTCTGAGTCCAAAAGATGGATGAAACTGGAGCCGATTATACAGAGTGAAGTAAGCCAGAAAGAAAAACACCAATACAGTATACTAACACATATATATGGAATTTAGGAAGATGGCAATGACGACCCTGTATGCAAGACAGGGAAAGAGACACAGATGTGTATAACGGACTTTTGGACTCAATTTTCATTTCTTAGAGGCATTTGGATAAGTATCTTAATGCTATATAAATTCAAACTTCAAGAAGCCAGTTAAAACAGAAAATACAACTAGTAGATAAAAATACTGGAAAGCATATACAGAAGCCTCGATTGGATTTGAAACCTTTCCAGATTATCTATGTCTGCAAGAATTTGAGACTAATTAAGAATTACAACAATTTCCACTGAGATCACAAGTCTTAATGTTTACACAAAGCTCTAGATATTTTCATTTCAGTGCAGAAATCCTAATCCTTGCATGGGGGCAAATAAACCATGCCCCCATTCCTGATTTTGCTTTCTGTAGGTGCTGCACAAAATTGCATTCTTGAATATTAAGGTAAGCAAACGACGTCTGTTTTAGTTGTACAATGTGCTTTTAAAAGGTATTCAATACTAAATTCCCACATATTAAAAACCAGAATTCAAAATGAGTATTTTATGCCAAAAGAGATTTAAGATAAACTGGCTCAGAAGATTTTGTCCATGTCCTGTAATCCATCTGTGATTTTTTTTTTTTTGATACTTCCTGTCAGGAAATTGGGGCATTGATCTCTTCCTGAGGAGTACCCATAGGAAGTTCATTTAATCCAATAAAGAGACAGAAGAGTCCACCTCAAGTCTTTGAGGTCCTAATGGGGAATGTTCACAACAAAATGACACTGGCAGCTTAGATTCCTACTTGAAATGGCAAAGCCTTTCTGAGCTGAAAAGGGCTCAGGTATAGTCAAGATCCCCAGGCATATGAAGGGAAGTGAGGAAGAATAGGCCTTTCTGGGTACTTTCTTTGTGTCCACCCACCCACCCCACCTGTCATTGTGGATCTGTGTTGCCTTTTCTGCTGTGGAGTCTTGGCTGGCTTCTTGGCCTGCAATTAGAAAGCTGAGGTCTTCAGCCTCTACTTTGAAGACCTGCACATCTCATCCACTGGCATCTTGCTGCTGTGCAGCAGGCAGGGTCAGGAGGTGTGAGGGTCAGGGTTAGGGCAGGGTCAGAAGGTGAGGTGGAGAGCACCCCTGTCTCCTAGTCTGATTTTCCCCAGCAGAGGAAAAGTCTGTCTCCCTTTATAGTTGGGCTAAGACATTTTGTCTTGACCAGAAAAACTACTTCCGCTAAGGGTGTCAGCTTTGAGCTCAGCTGTAAGAGAATCCGCCTGTAATGCAGGAGACCCCTGTTCGATTCCTGGGACAGAAAGATCCACTGGAGAAGGGATAGGCTTACCCACTCCAGTATTCTTGGGCTTCCCTTGTGACTCAGCTGGTAAAGAAACTGCCTGCAATGCGGGATCCCTGGGTTGGAAAGATCCCCTGGAGGAAGGAATGACTGCCCACTCCAGTGTTCTGGCCTGGAGAATTCCATAGACTGTATAATCCATGGGGTAGCCAAGAGTTAGATGTCACTGAGAAACTTTCACTTTCAAGGGTTTTAGTCTTGAGAACTTAACTAGCCAACCATTCTGGCTTTTAGTTCTGTATTCTCCTTTGCTACATGCCTCTCTTGACATAAGCACAGAGCAATTAACTTCCTTGAATAAAGGGAAAGGAAGGATCAAAATGCCAGGGGGAGTCTACCCCCACCTCCTAGATTAATAATAATAGTAAATTCATCACAGTCACACATCCAAGCCCAGGCCCTTTGGAAATTAAGGCATGTAGAAGGGATTGCATCTATTAAAACAATGTGAGAAGTCCCGTGGATGTAAGCTTTTTTGTAAGAGCAAGAAGCACATCAACTGGCCATTATAGGGAGAATTTAGAAAGATTTCTTGCTAGATTTAGAAGCTATATTTAACATTTTACTACTCCAAAAGGCCATTTATCTCCTGTTAGATTACACCCCACCCCCACCATCTGAGGAAGTTGTTGGAAAAAGAGGAGGAGGATTCTCCAGCTATTAGGGAATATTTGAAAGAAAAGCAAAGTTTTTGAATCTTACCCCACCCATCCAGTGACATTGCAGAAAAGGAGAATGAGCTATCATAAGTCATAAGGACCTCTCTCCTCCCCTACTGTTGCCCCAACGTGCACTGGCAGATTATATGTTCCCAGAGAGAAGACAGAAAAGTAGCACTCTAGGAAAGGTAGACTGAAAGTTTCCTTTCCACTGAAAACCTTTTCTTTCAGCTTTGCCATCAGGCCCCAGAAGGCTGGTGGATGGTGTCTCCTGGTAGAGTTGTTCAGTCGCTCAGTCATGTCCAACTCTTTGTGACCTCATGGATTACCAGGCTTCCTTGTTCATTGCCAACTCCTGGAGCTTGCCCAAACTCATGTCCTTCAAGTAGGTGATGCCATCCAACCATCTCATCCTCTGTCATCCCCTTCTCCTCCTGCCTTCAATCTTTCCCAGCATCAGCGTCTTTTCCAATGAGTCAGTTCTTCACATCAGGGGGCCAAAGTACTGGAGCTTCAGCTTCACCATCAGTCCTTCCAATGAATAGTCAGGACTGATCTCCTTTAGGATGGACTGGTTGGATCTCCTTGCTGTCCAAGGGACTCTCAAGAGTCTTCTTCATCACCACACTTCAAAGGCATCAATTCTTTGGCACTCGGCCTTTTTTATCGTCCAGCTCTCACATCCATACATGACTACTGGAAAAGCCATAGCTTTGACTATACGACTTTTTAGGTGAGGTGGAGGGGAGTAGGCACCTGTATCCAGACCCCATGGCCTGGGAAGAGGTCTGATATCTCAGAAGGGAATGTGTGCAGTAATACAGGGGAAGAGTGAGCCAAGGCTAGCCTGGGGAGAACATGGGCACCTAATTGAGAATGATGCTGAGCAGTGCATAGTACTTGTGTGTGTGCATGTATATATTAAAAAAACAGATATCCTTGGATGCCCAGATATGGCTACAGCCTAGGACAGCAATGGTAAGCTAAAAATTAATGGATGGAAACAGAAAGCCAATGCAATGAGGCAGTGACTGTCACTTCCCAAAAAATACTTGGGTAAGAAAAAGACTCGAGGACATTAGTACAAGAAAAGATGTCAACTGACTAGATCAGCTTATACTTTTCTCAAAGACACCAGGAGATTGATCATATCAATAAGCCTATATTTTATACTTTATTCCAAAAGAAGGGGAGGAGCTATCTCAGACTAGATACATTAAAAAAAAAAAACTGAGAGTTTGTTTAAAAAAAAAAAACTGAGAGTTTGTTGGAGGTCTGATAATGTTTGAAAGTTTATTCAAAAGAAAAACCAAGACCACTGGCCTGGCATATAGAACAAAATTGGAGAAAACTGGACCAGAAGCTCTTGGGCCACGATGTGGGGAGGGGCATTGACGCAGGCTTACTAGTCCAGAAGTCAAAGTCACAAGCATTCACTGTGCTTTGCAATTATGGAGCACACTTATGCTAATGAGACCAGATTTACAGATTAGCAATGCATTTTAACGATTTAATTATAATCCCAAAGTGATATACAAGGGATGAAATTGTACATTGCAATGCTTTTAGTAATCAGAGCTGCTTTGCTTTCTTATTTTTAAAGGTGTACATGGGTGGGGGAAGAGGAAGGAAATTTATATGAGTTTTAGACATACTCTTGTAATGGGTCCCCGGTTTATAATAAAATAACTAGAGCAGAGAAACTGCAGCATTGTTAACTCAACAGAAGGGGTTTCCAAGAAGTCTTTAGTTTCTGAAAAGATTAACTGAATAAGGGGCCATCTACCTCCAAATGCCACTCCCTTGTAAGAGCCAGCCAATGAAGGATTTTGTTGAAATTAGTATTAAACCAGCTTTAAGGCATCATAAGCCACTAAGGGTCAAAGATAAAAAATGGGTAAATGGCTTTTAAGAAAGTCATTTATCTGAATTGCTTATTTAACATTCACTGTCATTTCATTGAGAGCAGGCTCTCTCAGAGAGACAGGAAGCTTGCTAGGGGTTTAGCAGAGAGCAGAGGAGAAAGAGTTGCAAGGTGGAGTCCTGTTTGGCTCTCCCTGGCATTAGGAATCACAGCATGAGTGTATAAACGTCAGGGCACAGAGGACCAACAACAGACTTTATCTACTTCCAAACCTGGCTCTAGTCCTATTATTTACTTTACCAGGAAACCTGAAACTAGAGAGAGAAGTCATTAACATTTTCATATCACTTTCTAGCTTTGTAATGAGCTCTTATTGCTTTTGATCTTCAGGTTCAGGCTTTGTTGTACATTTGACAAATAGCTACCTGCATTTTCATCCTCTTCTATTTTTGTGGTGGCCCATTCTTAAGCAAGGAAGAGGCTCAAGAACTGGGTAGGGACTGAAAGAAATACAGTGCCAACTGGACCCAGGGCGTTTCCTATATCTGGGTAGCATTTTTTTTTGAAGTACCACTGACCTACTACACTGTTAGTTTCAGGTGCACAACATAGTGATTCGATTTCATTGCAAAATGATCACCATGATAAATTTCGTTACCATCTGTCACCATGCAAAGATAGTACAATATTATTTACTGTATTCCCCATGCTATACATTTCATCTCCATGACATGTATTTTGCCACTGGAAATTTTACCTCTTAAGCTTCCTTACCTGTTTCTTTTTTCACGTCTCCGTACTGGCAACCACCTGTTTGAGTTCATTTCTGTTTTCTTATGTTTGTTCATTTATTATTTAGATGCCACATGAGTGAAATCATATGGTATTTGTTTTTCTCTGCCTGACTTATTTCACTTCTAACACTCTCTAGACCCATCCATGTTTTTACTTATGGTGAGATTTCATTCTTTTTTATGGCTGAGTAATCCATCACATGTGTGTGTGATGCCACATCTTCTTTATCCATTCATGTATTGATGGGCAGGTAGATAGCTTCATATCTTGGCTATTGTAAATAATGTTTCAGTGAACTCTAAAAGGGTGCATATATAATTTTAAATCAGTGTTTTTGTTTTCTTTGGAAAAATAACCAGAATTAGAATTGCTGGATCATTCCAGATTTCTATTTTTAATTTTGGGGGAACTTCCATAATGTTTTCCATAGTGACTGCACCAACTTACATCCCCAGCAACTGTGCATGAGAGATCCCTTTTATCAACATTCTCCCCAACACTTGTTATATCTTATCTGTTTGATAGTAGCTGTTCTGAAAGGTGAGGTGATAAATCATCATGATTTTGATTTGCATTTTCCTAGTGATTAGTGGTTTTGAGCATCCTTTCATGTGTCCGTTTGCCATCTGTATGTCTTCTTTGGAAAAATGTCTATTCATGTTCTGTATCCATTTTAAAATCAGGTTGTTTCTGTTCTGGATGATGAATTGTGTGATTTCTTTGTATATTTTGGATATTACCCTATGACATGTTGATTATTTGCAAATACCTTCTGTTCAAATATCTTCTCCTGTACAATAGAATAGGAAAGACTAGAGATCTCTTCAAGAAAATTAGAGATACCAAGGGAACATTTCATGCAAAGATGGGCACAATAAAGGACAGAAATGGTATGGACCTAACAGAAGCAGGAGATATTAAGAAGAGGAAGCAAGAATACACAGAAGAACTGTACAAAGAAGATCTTCACAACCCAGATAATCACGATGGTGTGATCACTCACCTAGAGCCAGATATCCTGGAATGTGAAGTCAAGTGGGCCTTAGGAAGTATCACTACTAACAAAGCTAGTGGAGGTGATGGATTCCAGTTGAGCTATTTCAACTAAAATAGGTTGATGCTTTGAAAGTGCTGCACTCAATATGCCAGCAAATTTGGAAAACTCAGTAGTGGCCACAGGACTGGGAAAGGTCAGTTTTCATTCCAATCCCTAAGAAAGGCAATGCCAAAGAATGCTCAAACTACTGCACAATTGCACTGATCTCACACACTAGTAAAGTAATGCTCAAAATTCTCCAAGCCAGGCTTCAACAATAGGTGGTTTATTTGAAATTTTTGTTTCCCTGGGTAGGCTTGTATTGCTATAAACTTCCTTAGAACTGCTTTTGTTGCATCTCATAGATTTTTGGATCATGTTTTTGTTTTCATTTCTCTCCAGGTATCTTTAAATATCCTCTTGCCTTTCTTCAGTGACCCATTGGTTGCTTAGTAGCATACTGTTTAGTCTCCACATGTTTGTGATTTTACAGTTTTTTTCCTTATAGTTGATTTCTAGTCTCATAGTATTGTCAGATGACATGCTTAATACAATTTTAGTCTTATTCTCTAGGATTGTTTTGTCACCTAGAGTGTGATCTACTCTGGAGAATGTTCCATGTGCACTTGAAAATAATGTGTATTTTGTTCTTTGGATGGAATATATATGTATGTGTTTGTGTGTGTGTGTGTGTGTATGACATGTTAGATCAGATTGACATCTATAAGAATACACATAAGTATCAATCTGATCCAAAGTACCATTTAAGGCCAGTGTTTCCCTATAGATTTTCTCTGGATGATCTGTCTGTTGATGTAATTGGATGTTAAAGTTCCTTGCTATTACTATCAATTTCTCCCTTTTCATTTGTTAATGTGTACTTTATATATTTAGCTGCTTATAATGAATCCATATATATTTACAATGGTTATATCATCTTGTTGGATTGATCCTTGATTCATTATATAATGTCTTTCTCTTGTTACAGTCTTTGTTTTATAGGTATTGCTACCTCAGATGTCTTTTTGTTTCATTTGCATGGAATACCTTTTTCCATTCCCTCACTTTCAGTCTCTGTGTGTCTTTGAATTTGAAGTGAATCTCTTGTAGGCAGCATATTTGTGTCATATTTGTGTTTTTTTTTTTTAAATCCATTCAGCCACTCTGTCTTTTGTTTGAAATGTTTAGTGCATTTACATTAAAGTAATTATTTACAAGTATGTACTTCTATTGACATTTTCTGGTTGTTTTGTAGTTTCTTTTGGTTCTCCCTTTGTGATTTGATGACTATTTTTAGTGTTTTTTTAATCTTTTGCATGAGTTCATCTATTATAGATTTATGGCTTGTGGTTTCCATGGAGCTTATAAATAAAACTATATATAAATAGGTCTTCCCTGGTGGCTCAGTCGGTAGTCTGCCTGCACTGTGGGGGACGCAGGTTCAATCTTTGGGTCAGGAAAAGCCCCTGGAGAAGGGAATGGCAACCCACTCCAATCTACTTAACTGGAGAATTTCATGGACAGAGGAGCCTGGTGGGCTACAGTCCATGGGGTCACAAAGAGTCAGACATGACTGAGCAACTAACACTTTCATTATATATAAATATATATATATAATATATGTAATTTGTTGATCTCTTTGGTTGAGCACATTTTGACAGCCTTGTACTTTTACTGACAGCCTTGTATTTTTAGTCTCCTCACTACACGTTTAATGCTTTTAACATCATATTACATTTTTCTGTGTATTCCTTAACTACTTACTATGACTATAAATAATGTCAATAGTTTTGTCTTTGAACCTTCCTACTAGTTTTATTATTTGATCTCCTACTTTACTGTGTATTTGTTTCTACCAATGAGATTTTTTCCTTTCATAATTTTTATATTTCTAATTGTGGCCTTTTCTGCTTAGAGAAGTCTCTTCAACATATCTAGTAAACCTGGTTTTGTGATGCTAAACTCTTAGCTTTTGCTTGTTGGTAAAGCTTTTGATCTCTCTTTCAAATTTGAGTGATAACCTTTGTGGTTATTCTTCATTGTAGGTTTTTGGATTTCATCACTTTAAGTATGTTGTGCCACTTCCTTCTGTCATACAGAATTTCTGCTGAAAAGTCAGCTAATAGTCTTATGAGAGTTCCCTTGTATGTGATTAGTCGCTCTTCCCTTACTGCTTTTAAGATTTTTTTTTTCTTTCTTCTTTTGAACATTTTAATTACAGTGAGTGGATCTCTTTGGGTTCATCTTGTTTGGGACTTTGTGCTTCCTGGACCTGGATATCTGTTTTCTCTCCCAGCTGAGGGAAGTTTTAACTTTTATTTCTTTAAACTGTGTGCCCCCTTTCTCTCTTTTATCCTAGGACCCCTATATTGCAGATGTTAGTATGCTTGATGTTGTTCTTGAACTTTCTAACATTATCTTCACTTTAAAAAATTCTTTTATTTTTTCTGTTCAGCTTGGGGGATTTTCACAGCTCTGTCTTCTAGTTTGCTGAGCAGCTGTTCCTCTGTACAATTTACTGTTGCTTCCTTCTAGTATATTTATTGTTTCATTATTCTTCATGCTGTTTGATGGTTCTTCATATTTTTTTCAGTTCAGTCATTCACTTGTGTCCAACTCTTTGCAAACCCATGGACTGCAGCATGCTAGGCCTCCCTGTCCATCACCAACTCCTGGAGTTTACTCAAACTCATGTCATTGAGTTGGTGATGCCATCCAACCATCTCATCTTCTGTTGTCCCCTTCTCCACCAGCCGTTAATCTTTCCCAACATCAGGGTCTTTACAAATGAGTCAGTTCTTCACATCAGGTGGCCCAAGTATTGGAGTTCCAGCTTTAGCATCAGTCCTTCCAATGAACACTCAGGACTGATCTCCTTTAGGATAGACTGATTGGATCTCCTTGCAGTTCAAGGGACTCTCAAGAGTCTTCTCCAATACCACAGTTCAAAAGCATCAATTCTTCAGCACCCAACTTTCTTTATAGTTCAATTCTCACATCCATACACGACTACTAGAAAAACCATATCCTTGACTAGACAGACCTTTGTTGGCAAAGTAATGCCTCTGCTTTTTAATATGCTGTCTAGGTTGGTCATAACTTTCCCTCCAAGGAGCAAGCATCTTTTAATTTCATGGCTGCAATCACCATTTGCAGTGATTTTGGAGCCCCCCAAAATAAAGTCTGCCATTGTTTCCACTGTTTTCCCTGTCTATTTGCCATGAAGTGATGGGACCACATGCCATGATCATAATTTTCTGAATGTTGAGCTTTAAGCCAACTTTTTCACTCTCATCTTTCATTTTCTTTTTTTTTTTCATCTTTCATTTTCATCAAGAGGCTCTTTAGTTCTTCTTCACTTTCTGCCATAAGGGTGGTGTCATCTGCATATCTGAGGTTATTGATATTTCTTCTGGCAATCTTGATTCCAGCTTGTGCTTCATCCAGCCCAGCGTTTCTCATGATGTACTCTGCATATAAGTTAAATAAGCAGGGTGACGATATATAGCCTTGATGTACTCCTTTTCCTATTTGAAACCAGTCTGTTCCATGTCCAATTCCAACTGTTGCTTCCTGACCTGCATACAGATTTCTCAAGAGGCAGGTCAGGTGGTCTGGTATTCCCATCTCCTTCAGAATTTTCCAGAGTTTGTTGTGGTCCATACAGTCAAAGGCTTTGCCATAGTCAATAAAGCAGAAATAGATGTTTTTCTGGAACTCTCTTGCTTTTTCCATGATCCAGTGGATGTTGGCAATTTGATCTCTGGTTCCTCTGCCCCTTCTAAATCCAGCTTGAACAACTGGAAGTTCATGGTTCACGTATTGCTGAAGCCTGCCTTGGATAATTTTGAGCATTAGTTTACTAGCGCAATTGTGTGGTAGTTCGAGCATTCTTTGGCATTGCCTTTCTTAGGGATTGGAATGAAAACTGACCTTTTCTAGTCCTGTGGCCATTGCTGAGTTTTCCAAATTTGCTGGCATATTGAGTGCAGCACTTTCAAAGCATCATCTTTAAGGATTTGGAATAGCTTAGCTGGAATTCCATCACCTCCTCTGTACGTAGTGATGCTTCCCAAGGCCCTCTTGACTTCACATTCCAAGATATCTGGCTCTAGGTGAGTGATCACACCATCGTGATCATCTGGGTCATGAATATATTTTTTTGTGCAGTTCTTCTATGTACTCTTGCCACCTCTTCTTAATATCTTCTGCTTCTGTTAGGTCCATACCATTTCTGTCCTTTATTGTGCCCATCTTTGCATGAAATGTTCCCTTGCTAGCTCTAATTTTCTTGAAGAGGTCTCTAGTCTTTTCCGTTCTATTGTTTTCCTCTATTTCTTTGCACTGACCACTGTGGAAGGCTCTCTTATCTCTCCTTGCTATTGTTTGGAACTCTGCATTCAGCTGGGTCTTTCCTTTCCTCCTTTGTTTTTCACTTCTCTTCTTTTCACAGCTATTTGTAAGGCCTCCTCAGACAGGCATTTTGCTTTTTTACATTTCTTTTTCTTGGGGATGATCTTGATCCCTGTCTCCTGTACAATGTCACAAACCTCTGTCCATAGTTCAGCAGGCACTCTGTCTATCAGATCTAGTCCCTTAAATCTATTTCTCACTTCCACTGTATAATGATAAGTGGTTTGATTTAGGTCATACCTGAATGATCTAGTGATTTTCCCTACTGTCTTCAATTTCAGTCTGAATTTGGCAATAAGGAGCTCATAATTTGAGCCACAGTCAGCTCCCAGTCTTGTTTTTGCTGACTGTATAGAGCTTCTCCATCTCTGGCTGCAAAGAATACAATCAATCTGATCTCATTGTTGACCATCTGGTGATGTCCATGTGCAGAGTCTTCTCTTGTGTTGTTGGAAGAGGGTGTTTGCTATGTTCAATGTATTCTTTTGGCAAAACTCTATGAACCTTTGCCCTGCTTCATTCTGTACTCCAAGGCCAAATTTGCCAGTTACTCCAGGTGTTTCTTGACTTCCTACTTTTGCATTATATTTTTTAACTCTTTCTTAAACTTCTTGCTGTGTTTGTTCTTCTAAGTTCACTGAGCAACTTTTTTTATAATAACCTTGAACTCTTTATTGATTATATTATTTATCTTCCCTTTGCCTAGTTCTTCTGTGGTTTTATCGTTTTCCTTCATTTGGAGCATATTCACGTGTTTCCTAATTTTGTCTAATTCTCTGTGTGAGAATATATTCTTATATATTATGTTTCATGATCTTGGAGAAGTGGCCTTCCATAGAAGACCTTCTGTGAGGTACAACTTCTGGTCACCAGAGATATATGCTCTAGGGATGCAGCCTATGTTGGCTTCATGGGCCTCTCTATTGTGAATAGGTCTACTACTCTGGGTGCATTGGTAGGTGGGGCTGTACTCTGGACCAGTTGGCTTCCAGGCACTGCCTCGTGTGCAAGACGTTGGCTAACCGGTGGATGGAGATGGGTCCTGGAATGCTTGCTGCTTTGCCTGGGTTGTCCCTGAACTGGTGCCCCCTGGCTTGTGGGTAGGTAATCTTCCAGTGCTCATACGTTAGAGAGGGGTCTTTGAATTGGTGCTTACTAGAATCAGTATCCTTGTGGTAGAGTAGCTCCCCCAAATGGCTGCTACCAGCATCTGTATCCCCAGGGACATGTCTCAATTGTCTTCTGCCTCTCCAGGAGGCTCTCCAAGATCAGCAGATACATCTGGCCCAGGCTCCTTTTGAATTACTATTTCTATCCTAGGTCTCAGAGAACGTGAGATTTTGTATATGACATTTTGGAGCAGAATCTATTTCCTAAAGCCTCCTGACTCTCCTGTGTATAATCACCACTGATCTTCAAAGCCAGATGTTCCTGGGGGCTTGTCTTGCCAGTGCTAGACCCACTTGTGTTAGAGAGCCTGATATGGGACTCAGACCCCTCACTCTTGGGGAGAACCTCTGTAATTGTGACTGTCCTCCCATTTGTGGGTCACCTCCCTGGTTATTGGATCTTGATGATACCATGTTTCTACCCCTCCTACCTGCCTTGTTGTGGTTTCTTTATATCTTCAGTTGTGCAAAGTCTTCTGTTAGTATTCAGAGCTTTCCCATTGATAGTTGCTTTGTAAATGATTATAATTTTGCTATGCTTGTGCGAGGGGATACATTCAGATCTTCCTTCTCCACCATCTTGGCCCTGGAATGAATTTTAACAACAGATCTGTTGAAATATAATTTGACATAAACAATATCATTGCACTTTTAAAGCATACTCTTCAAGTTTTGAAATATGGATATATCTTTGAAACTGTTACCACTATCAAGATGATGAGTATATCTAATATTTTCAAGTTTCCTCATGCCCCTTTGTAATTAATCCCTGGCTTCCCTGGTGGCTCAGAGGTTAAACCATCTGCCTGCAATGTGGGAAAGCTGGGTTTAATCCCTGGGTCAGGAAGATCCCCTGGAGAAGGAAAAGGCAATCCACTCCAGTATTCTTGCCTGGAGAACCCCATGGACGGAGGCGCCTGGTAGGCTGCAGTCCATGGGGTTGCAAAGAGTCGGACACCACTGAGCTACTTCATCTCACTTCACTTCACTTCACTTCCTTCCCCTGATTTTTTTTTTTTTTTTTTTTGGCTACACTGCACAGATTGTGGGACCTTAGTTCCCAAACCAAGGATAGAACTGTGGTCCAGGCAGTGAAAGCACCAAGTCCTAACCACTGGACCACCAGGGAATTCCCTAGATTTTTAAGGTAGAGGCTGAGGACATCGATTTGAGAAATTTCTCTTCTAATTTAGGGACTTTAATGCTATAAATTTCTCTCTGGGTACTGCTTTGTTGGTAACCCAAAACTTGGATAGGTTGTATTTTCATTTGGTTAATTTTTTTTTTAATTTCCCTTTTGAATTCTTCCTTGACCCATGGATTTAAATAGTCAAACAATGTGTATTTACTTCCTAGATATTAGAGAATTTCCAGAAATATTTATGTTACCTATTTATAGCAATGCCATTGTAAACAGCAATGTAATTTTTATGATTTGAAACCTTTGAAATTTATCAAAGACTTGTTTTATGGTCCATAATATGGTCTGTCTTGGTAACTCTTGCACATGCATATGAAAAGAATTTGTATTTGCCTGTTGAGTGGAGTGCTCTATAAATAGCAACTTGTTGAAATTGGTTGGCAGTGTTAAAATATATGTTGATAATCTACCTACTTGCTCTATCAGTTGCTGCACGAAAGAGGTTTTGGAATCTTCAGCTACAGTTGTGGATTTGTCTCTCTTTGCATTTCCTTCAGGCTGTTTCACATACAGATCTTCCTCAACTTATGATGGGGTTATATCCCAATAAACCCACTCTAAGTTGACAATGCCAAGTCAAATGCACTTAACACACCTAACCTACTGAACATTATATATTTCCATCCATGGGCTTCCCTGGTGGCGCAGATGTAAAGAATCTGCCTTCCATGTGGGAAACCCAAGTTTGATCCCTGGGTCGGGAAGTTCCCCTGGAGAAGGGAATGACAACCCACTTCAATATTCCTGCCTAGAGAATCCTATGGACAAAGGAGCCTGGCGGGCTGCAATCCATGGAGTCACAGAATTGGACACTACTGAATGACTAACATACATATACACATATTTGTATCCTTTTACTTCTAGCTTATTTAGACATGAAATGTGTTTCTGATAGGCGGCATATAGTTGGATCTTGCTTTTGTGTTCAATCTGACAGTCTTTCCCTTCTAATTCAGGTATTCACACCATTTATACATAATGTGAATATTGATGTGGTTAGGTTCAGATCTGTCATCTTGCTATTTATTTTCCATTTGTCCTATCTGTTCTCTGTTCCCATTTCCTCTTTGTCTGCATTGTTTTGGATGAATTGAATATTTTACAATTATATCCATTTCCTTTGTTAGCTTATTAGCTATATTTCTGTTATATTTTTGTGGTTGCTTTAGGGTTTAGAGTACATATCTTTAATCACAGTTTACCTTCACGTTATACCACTTCATGTATAGTATGAGAACTTTATAACAGTTTACTTCCATTTCTCCCATCCCAACCTTTGCGCTTTCATTGTCATGCATTTTACTTTTACATATGGTATAAACTTATAATGGACTATTAAAATAAGGTACTATATTTTAAAGAGATTTTTTAACCTAACTTAGAGATTTTTTAAAATAAAAAATATTCCATATATCTACCCAGATAGTTAGATTTTCATTGTTTTTTTTTTCCTTTGTTTTGATCTAGATTTCATCTGGCATCATTTTCCATTTTCCTGACACTACTAGTAAGGTTCTGTCAGTCCCAAAGAAGGCACCTGGGGATGAGGAATAAATAAGGATTGTTGCACACATAAAAATCTAGGCTTGGTTTCAGGGTTAATGGCCTTTAGGGATGGGTCATAACCTTTACTCAGGAGGAGTAGAAAGTCTGAACTCTGTTCAGAGGGGTCCAGATGTGATTACCTTCATGAAACAAAGGAAAAAGCAATGGATGGTTATGAGAGAAATAAGTCTGTAAAGCTATCTGACATGACCCATTTGGGAAGTATTCATCCAATTCAAACATGGCAAAATAATTCTGAGCAGTATAATGGGTAAATTTGTGTAAATTCAGCCAACTGATTAGTATGTATATTTGTGGTGTATGGTATGGTGGAGGGGGCTTCCCAGGTAGTTCAGATGGTAAAGAATCTGTCTGCAATGCAGGAGACCTAGGTTCAATTCCTGGGTTGGGAAGATCCCCTGGAGAAGAGAATGGCAGCTCATTCCAGTATTCTTGCCTGGAAAATCCCATGGACTGAGGAGCCTGGTGGGCTAAAGTCCATGGGGTCTCAAAGAGCTGGACATGACAGTGACTGAGCATGCATGGTATGGTGTGGAAGAGGACAGGAGAAATAAAAAGTAAGGTCTGTGCTAACCTCCTACCTGTTATTGTAATAATCCATATTGAAGCTGATGAGGTTCTACTATGGTACTGGCAATGGAAAACAATGAAATTAACATAAAGAAGATAGAATCAAAAGAACTTAGTGACTAATGTGATGTGAGGGAAAGGAACAGAAGACTTTAGGATGTTTTTTGAACATCCAAGAAATATGTGTATGCTCACATTTCAAGTATCTCATTTCAATTTAAGTCTTTTATAACAGTAATGGTCTTCACAAAGCCCTATGCTTCCAGTGTGGCTACCTGAACTCATCAGGTTGAAATCATATCCTTGACTTTTCCATAGAGGCAGCGTTATCTCCAATTTTCATGCTATACTTCCTCAGTAATAGGATCATTACCTTCTTGTTGGACTTTTGCTTCTCTTGTGGCTCAGCTTGCAAAGAACCTGCCTGCAGTGTGAGAGACCTGGGTGTGATCCCTGGGGTGGAAAGATCCCCTGGAGAAGGGAACAGCTACCCACTCCAGTATTCTGGCCTGGAGAATTCCATGGACTGTATAGTCCTTGTTGCAAGGAGTTAGACACGACTGAGTGACTGTAGTTTAAGTTTTGGACTTATGACCATTCACAAAAAGAACTGTATTATTGGATTGGTTATATAAGGTCAATGGGATGTCAGTAGAACTACATGGCAGTTTGGGGGAACCTTTCTTAAGAGAAACTTAGCATGTTCTCTTTACTGTCTTTCTTCCTCTCATCCTCATTCAATTCCTGGATAAATGTGAGGTGATGGAGGACTTGACAGATTACAGCCACAGTGAGTTTTAGATTGCCCATCTCCAGATTTTCATGTGAGAAACGAACTATTTAGTATGAACCAAAGGTATTTTTGGGGTCCAAATTACAGCCAAACTTAGTTTTTAGTTGATACATCTAGGTTATTGTATATTAAGAACAATCAGCACACCTTTCTATCTTGTCTAAATTAAAAAACAAAAACATTGGCCTATAAAAATAAAGACACTTTCTCAGTTATACATGCTAAGTCACTTCAGTCATGTCTGACTCTTTGCAACCCCATGGACTGTAGCCCACCAGGCTTCTCTATTGATTCTCCTGGCAAGAATACTGGAGTGGGTTGCCATTTCCTCCTCCGGGGATCTTCCCAACCCAGGGATCGAACCCAAGTCTTTTATGTTTCCTGAACTGGCAGGCAGGTTCTTTACCACCAGTGCCACCTGGGAAGCAGTTATACTCAGCTATGTTCCCATGTAAATACACTCTCCTTCTCATGAAAACTGGGAAAAGAGAGACTTTTAGACTTTTTCTATGGTATGTGCTTTTAATCTACTAGTGATCCACCAGAATGAACTCAGAGAAGGTGTTAAGTAACTTGTTGAAATAATATGTGAACCTAGTGGGAGACCTGGGTTCAGTCCCTGGGTTGGGAAGATCCCCTGGAGAGGGGAAAGTCTACCCACTCCAGTATTCTGGCTTGGAGACTTCCATGGATTGTTTAGTCCATGGGGTCCCAAAGAGTTGGACATGACTGAGCAACTTTCACTTTTCAGAGAATAGGGGGTATAGGGGAGGGCTTGTTGCTGTAATGGGATGAACATATGAGAGAAAACTGAGTCCCCTACTTAGTGTATTATTTTTCTATTGAAGCAAGTAGCAGGCAGAATAATGGACCCCCAAAATGTCAACATCTTAACACCTAGAACCTATGAACATGTTACCTTTCACAGTGAAAGGGACTTTGAAGATATGATTAAGGATTTTGAGGAGATAATTCCAGTTTGTCTTGGTAGGCCCAGGAGAATCACAAGGATCTGGATAAGAGGAAGGTGGGAAGGTCTGAGTCAGAGTAGGAGATGAGATGAAAGAAATAAAGGTAAGTGGAGAAAAGGGCCATGAGCCAAGGAATGCAAGTGGCCACTGGAAGCTGGCAAAAAACAAGGGTATTGCTTCTCCCCTAGAACTTTCATAAGAAATGCAGTCTTGCCAGCACCTTGATTTAGGATTTATACCTTCTGTGTTGTCAGGATAATGTGTGTTTTAAATCACTGTTTGTGGTGATATGTTACAGCAGTGATAGGAAACCTCTATACTGTGTAACAAATTACCACAAAGCTCAGTGACTTAAAACAGCACACATTTATTATCACAGTTTCTACAGGTCACAAGTTTGGGCATGGCTTCAGTAGTCCTTCTGCCCAGTGTCTCACGAGGCTGTAATAAAGGCCAGCTGTGTTCTCATCTGAAATCCTGACTGGGAGATACACCATTTCTAAGACCATTGTTTTGTTGGTAGACTTCAGCTTGCAGCTGTGGAATTTGGGTTTCCATTTTCTTGCTGGTATCTGATAGACATTGAACTCGACTGTATGCCCTCTTGGGTATAAACCAGAGGCTGCTTTCAGCAGCTGGAGCCCATTTGTAGTTGCTCATCACATGATCCTCTCTGTCGACCTTTGTACATGTTCATGTGTATGTTGGATCGCAGGAGTGACATCCAATCCCCATTGCTGTATAGCTATAATGTTGTTAAGTTGTGTCCAACTCTTTGAGACCCCATGGACTATAGCCCACCAGGCTCCTCTGTCCATGGACTCCTCCAGGCAAGAATACTGGAGTGGGTAGCCGTTTCCTTCTCCAGGGGATCTTCCAGACCCAGAGATCGAACCCAGATCTCCTGCCCTGCAGGCAGATTCTGTGCCGACTGAGCTACCAGTGCCTATAACTATAATGTAGCTTAATCCTAAGTGTGACAGATTTTGCTGTATTCTGTTCCTTAGAAACAAATCAGGGGTCTCGCCCACACTTAGTGGAAGGGGATTATACAGGGTGTGAACTTGGGGTCCACTCTAAGGCCTGTTGGCCACATCTCATGTTAAAAAATCACAGCAATTCATCAGACCAATTTGCTGCTGTTTAGTGAGATTTAGAATCCAGATTTGAGCTTGGCAGAAGTGGGAAAGCAAAAGTCCCTGAGAACTTACATATGTTCCCCAAAATACTCAGGCTGGAATGTTCATAGCAACTCTCTTTGACAGCTGAAAATTGGGAAACTATCCAAATTCCTCTCAGCAGTGGAATGGATCAGTAAGTTAGTATTACTTGGGGTGAATGATATATGTGATTCCCTTGTGGCTCAGCTGGTAAAGAATCCACCTGCAACCTGGGAGATCTGGATTTGATGAATATACAATTGACAGAAATGAGAAGAAAGATTCTAAAACTGTATTCAACCATTTGAATTAGCAGTTATGATATAATAGTGAGCAAAAGAAATTAGACCCAGGAGGGCATACAGTAGAGTTCAATGTCTATCAAATACCAAAACATGAAACGAATCTGTGCTTGCAAAAGTCAGCATAGTCATGACTTTGGGTGATAGGTGACTACAAGGGAGCTGGGATGTTTCTGAGTTGCTAGCAATGTTTTCGTTTTTTATCTGTGTGTCGGTTACATGGATGTGTTTAGTTTGTGAAAATTCACCTTGCTGGATGCCTATGACTTGCACATTATCCTTTCTATATATTATGCCTCAATTAAAAGCTTCCCTTGGGACTTCCCTAGTGGTCCAGTGGTTAATCTACACTTCCCCTGAAGTGGGCACGGGTTTGATTCCTAGTCTGGGAACTAAGATCTTGCATGCCAGACAGTGTGGTGAAAATAAATAAATATTAAAAAAAAAACTTCTCTTATATCCCCCCCTTCCCACAAAGAAAAAAGAAAAGGTTTTGAGAAGTGGAATCCAGTAAGAGGTGTGAGAATGGCCTAAGGGCAGCCCGGGGCTGTAGTAGAGGGAACTGGCCAATTTGTTCAGGAACAGAACCTGGGATTACAGTCAGGGAGCTGCCTGGGGTGGACTCCCCAAGCCCTGAATTCAGTCTCCAATGGAGGGACCTTGAGGATGCTGATGTTTACTGCTCCCCCCTGTTACCAAGGACCTTTGTAAAAGGAAACTCTTGTATGGATGAGCTAAACAGACCCTCACCCCTAGAGGTCCTTGATAGACTAGTGGTATGGCTTCAAGGAGCTTTCTGTGCCTACGAGAAACCCATCTTGGCTGGGTTCCTGAGTGGCCTGTCTTTTTGTGAGCTCACCATAATCTCTCAGCTGATGCTTGGGGAGAGCAGCAGGGTCTAAAATGAGAACACGAGCTCACAAAGGCTTTCTGAGGCAATTAGGTGCCCCAATGGAGCATTCTGGTTTGTGACTTCAAGTCACAGGCTTTATCTTGGCCTTGGCAGACCTTTTATTTACTTTTTGGACTCTACTTTCCACTGGAGTCTAGAGGAAGCAGCAAGAAGATGGCACAAAGCCAGAGTCCTCCATGAGAAAGCTCTTTATCTTCCTTCTGCAGAAGCTCTGTGCAGAAAGAGCAACTCAGGCTGTCCCTTAAGCAGCTTCATTGTCAAAGGCTCAATAGAACTCTCCTTCTGAACAAAGGGAGATACATTTCTTTATCTCTCTAATTAATGCTTAGACTTAAGGGGGTGGGGGAACTCATGTTCAGTCTGCAGCCTCAAGGATGAACTACCTGAAAAAGAGTATTCTTTAGAAGGAAAAAAAAAAAAAACAGTTGATGCCGACTCTGCTGTATGGATTTTCACATCAGTCAGGGAACTTGATAAATAGAGATTCAGAAAAAAAAAAAAATTCCAGGGGGTGTATTCTGCCTCAACCTGGACATTCAGGCTCCAATGCCCATTATCTAGCAGTCCAATGGGTTGAAATGGAGCAAAAAAAATGCAGACCACTGGGAGCTACACTAAATGTGTGCTGCACCAACCACTGTTTAATATGCGCAGTGCTGTCTGTCTTTACAATTACGCGTTTTCTAGGCTTGTGTCAAAAGAGCAATCATCGAAACATACAGTGCTGGTGGGGAGTAGAAACACGTATAGCATGCATTCAAACTTTCTGTCTTCCAGATCAATTCCAAATTGACCCTGCTGGCTTAGGGAACTGGATGCGTGGATCTGCTAAAGCTTATCTCCCTGAATAAATCTTTCTCTCCCCCTTCCATCCCTCCCACCACATTGTGCCCCTACTCTTTATGTTCCTTTTTGTCTTGTTGTCTGTCTCTCCCCTGCTTCCTTCTGGGTGCTTGGACCATGGCGTCTTCCTAGCCACATTTCCACCTGTGATCATTGGAATATCTTGTAAGAGTCACAAAACAAGTGAAAATCAGGCTATGGTAAGACTAAATAATTGGGATTTTCTTTTTATTTTTCCATAAGTAAAATTTATTTGGCTGCTCTGGGTCTTAGTTGCAACATGTGTGATGGTTAATTGTTGCGTGCAAAATCTTTAGTTGCAGCAGGTGGCATCTAGTTCCCCAACCAGCACTGGGAGTGTGGAGTCTTAATCAATGGACCACCAGGGAATTCCCAGGATTTAATCTTGATGAAGCAGCTCTCAAAATAGTTGATCAAAAAGACATAGGATCTTTCATCTTCGTAATATACGTGGCCAGAGAATGTTCTAGAAATCGAAGAGCTATGGGCTTGTATTATGTACATACTGTAAAGCTTATCTCTCAACTGTGAGCGAGACTGTGAACATAGAATGGTAAGTACAGAAGGAAAAGAAGCCAGGTAGCAGAACAGATGCTTTCTGTTCTGCTCCCTGAGACAATAGGAGGGATGTTTCTATTATTCAAGTGAGGCCTGTATTCCCTAGACCCCTTCCTTCTGAGATCAAAGAGTTCTCTCCAGAGGCAGCAAATTCAGGGTTCATCTAGGGGCATTGTCATACCTTATTGCCAGAAATTCCAGTCTTGCCTCCTTCCTGTGCATCAGGCATCAGCCATGGATGGCTCCACCCCAGGAGAGCTGTTCTATTTCCCCCTAACTGCTACAGATCCACCGGCTTTCTGTACTGACCCCCTCTGGGGTTTGGTTTGCTTGCTTCAAAAGACTCTTTTTCTTGAAGCTTCTAGTTGCAACTTTTGGTTTTGACGTTTATGGTGCCCATCACACAGATTGCGCCACACAAGTCATCTCATTTGGGAATTGAAGGGTGTGAGGTTGCATGAAACCTCCATATAAAGACATTCAAACAATGGTCCCAAGTAACCAAAATCTGCATTACCCAAAAAAATAGAGGAATTCGAAGGGGTAGGTAAGGGATAGGTAAGGTAAGATAAGGGATAGGCAGGGAAGCCAGTGTCTTGCTTGGGGTGCAGGCAAATAGAGCATTCCGCGCCTCTCATCCTCCACAGACTTCCTGCTTTTTCCATCTGACTTGTTCTTTAGTCACTAAGTTGTGTCCAACTCTTTGTGACTCCAAGGACTATAGCCCTTGTCCAGGCTCCTCTGTCCATTGGAACTCTCCAGGCAAGAATACTTGAGTGGGTTGCCATTTTCTTTTCCAGGGGATCTTCCCGACCCAGGGATCGAACCTGTGTCTTCTACGTCACCTTCATTTGCAGGTGAATTCTTTACCACGGAACTACCAGGGAAGCCCTTACATCTGGCTATAAGTCTTAAAATGATCACTAGAGCCTGTAACCACAGGCTTTGTCCCTGTAGCCTAACCAACGCCCCCTATATAGACACACACAACAACCTCCCTTTGATTAGTATTCATTATAGGATTCCTGAAAGTTCCGTCCTCTGTGCTTCTCTCTGACAAATACCCAGGGGAAGGGGGTACAACTTACTGGCCCCTAGGATGACCCTAATGACTCCCATGAGGCCTCTTCCTGTCAGATGCACCTCAACTACTCCCATTCAGGCTTCTTTCTACCCTACAGGCCCGACCTCCTGCTGGAATTCTCTTCTGGAAGTTTTTACAACCAACTTCTATGCTCTGAGAGACAAGCTTATATTTCTTCCTTCCCCTTTATCGAGGAGTCCCTACAAGGCGCACAGCCATCATTTTTCCCCCTCATTCATGTTTCTCTTCACTGTCAGGGCCATATGTCAACAGAACTGGGGAATTTTTCCGAGCATGTGCTGTCCTGCAGCACTGTATAAGCAATGTTGTGGTTACCACCATGGCACAGGCAAGGCAGTGGATACCCACAAAGGTTAAGTCACTTGTGCAGGATTAGGTGGTGGAGTTAGGCATCAAAGCTAAGGCTGTCCCTGATCAGTGCTGTGCTGAGCTGATGTGGCAGAGTCTGGCCCAACTGGTGATCCCCCTACCCCTTTTCCTTTCTCCTGCTCCTCCCTCTCAATTCCCCTCTAGGGACCTGGCACTCCTGGGTTTCATCAGGATCTTCTTGGCACTGTGGGTGATGACTTTTACATTTTCTCCTCTTCTGGAGGAACGCACATCAGGAGGAGTGATCTTCAGGTTTATATATCATCTTTTGGCTTATATGCTTCCTTTGCAGGCATAGACTTGAGGTGAGGAGGTGTTCTTTGCTCCTAAATCATATGGCCAGGCGAGTGCCTACTCCAATTCTCTGTAAGGCTATGCTGTTTTGGAGACTTACCATTTGGAGAAGGAGCTCAGGAAGGGCTATGGGAGCCCTATGCTGTTGCTTCCCCTCCTGCTCTGTGTTGCTCTGCCTTAGCCATGCTCTGAAATCCTAGGGCTCTCTCACAAGTTGTCTGTACTCCCCTATCTTTGATTTTCCTGTGTTTACTAGAGTATACTGCATTCTCTTGTATTTCCTAGTTAGTTTTGTCTCCTTCTCATTTTCCCTCCATACCAGAATCTTCTTAAAGCCTGGGGACCACATCCTCTGCAGTCTACCACAGGATCTTTTTTTTTTTTTCAATTGGTACACCACATAGCTTGCAGGATACCAGTCCCCTGACCAGGGACTGAACCTGGGCTATGGCAGTGAAAACCCGGAATTCTAACCACTAGACCACCAGGGAACTCCCCAGGACCTTACTTTAAGTCAGTGCCCCATACATCGTTGTCACATTGAAATGAAGTCAAAAGGATGAATGCTGTTGTAAATTTCAGATTCTGGCACAGGTTAGAGAGAACTCCGTATGTGTCATAAGGCAGGCTCTAGTTACAAAAAAGAAACCAACCCAACAGCACTGATTCTTCTTTCTTCATCCTTCCCCTTCTCTGGCTTCTCGCTTTACCCCTCCTCATACCAGGCCATCTGATGTGCAGCACAGAGCAGGCTGGAAAAGATAAAGAAATCCGAAAGTGAAATCTTGGCGTGGAAGCAGTGTGCTTTGAATCAGCTCTATACATTAATAACAGGAACCAGTGAAGGGGCATTCTTCAGGCTGAAAGGAAAGTCCTGAGATTAATAGCTTCTAGATTCCTGATGGATACCACTGTCTCCTCTTGGGCATGGGCGTGGGAGTGGGGATAAAAAGAGCCCCTGGATTCTTCTGTGATCAGGGACCCAGAGATCGCAATGCAAGGAAAGCCTGTAGGAGGAGCTATCTTAGTGTGCTTCCTTTTCTTGGGTAGCTGAGCCTCTGAATAGTTTGGGGTTGTAATTGGGGCACACAGTGTTGCCTAAGCTAAAGATGAAGCCTCTGCCAACTGTGCACTAGTTTTCAGTTGTTGGGGGACTATCAGTCTACAGCTGCGGGTGGGTCTTGCTTTTGTTTGTCTCTGTGCTGGAAGCTCATATGGAAAACTTTATAGCAAGAATTGAAGCTAGCAAAACAGCCCTCAGCCAGCTCACGACATGATGGCTGAGGTCCTATCACCCATGGTGCTTATAGATCTTTTAATGAGAGTCTAAGATGCAGTGCTAGGGAATTCCCTGGCGATCCAGTGGTTAGGACTCTGTACTTTCACTGTGGTGGTCCCAGGTTCAGTCCCTGGTGGGGGAACTAAGATCTCGCAAGCTGAGTGGCATGGCCAAAAAAGGTGGGGGGCAGTGACAGTGAGATGTGCACGGTGGACCTGGCTGCTGACATCACAAAATAACAAAATTGGGCAAAATAAACATAGGCAAAGATTTTCAGCTGGCGTTTGCTTTTGAGGCTAGGTAGCAGATATGGCCTACAAGATGCCGGATGAGATACACACAGATTAGGGCACCCCCCTTCTTTATCTTTGGACAGGTGCCACACTGGGGCCTCTTAGAGAGTAGAAGGCCTGCACCAGTATCCTTTCGTCATTTCCCTAGAACACCCACCGTTTCTTTATTGAGCAGTTTGCAAGCAGAAGCTCAGGTGTATGATTCCAAAGATCACCACTACACAATGATTATTATAATGAATAATTCTCCTGTTATGAATAGTAAGTCTAACAGTAAGGTAGAGTTACCAGTGAAATTAAGGGGTTGTACATAATAAACCTTTTAAACTTTGCTTCAACTCTCATTTGCTGCCATAATCCTGATTTATTAGAAAGGCTTTGGATGACCATCCATCTATGGCATGCCTTTGTTCCTTTCTTCCTCATCTAATTGAGCGGAAGTTCATATGCCGTACACCCATGACTTGGACCCAACTACTACCTCCCTGTAAATAAGGGTAAAGGTAGAAAAAGACAAAAATTGGTATTTTTCCTATGTGGTACATAAGCATCTGGAATTTAGGAGTTTTGAGATTTAGCGTGGTGACAAGGAGTCCTGTCATGACTGAGTCTGTTAGCCAGTGGATGAGATAAGACACTGGAAAAGGTAGTATCAGAGACAGGGGCAAAAATGGAAAGTTAAGTCAGCAAATTTATACCATCACTTCTGATATTTCCTCTACTACCACCCCTGGGTCATATGCCTATTGTTTCTGTGAAGGGGTCATATTCAGTGGAAGGGGATAGGGGAAATGGGGCTTATAAAAACTTTATGAAAGCTTCTCTGCTTGAAACAGGCTTGAAGTGCAAACATTAACATTTATGATGTGGGGTTGGCCATGTGTCAATAACACTGTTAGATTTTTCTAGGTCAGTCTCAGTTCTCGGATTTTCTTTGCATTTATTGTCCCAGGATCCTAGGTGTTGTGGCTGTGGGGACAATGGCTCCTAGTTATGGTAAAACTAAATGAATCTGGATCACTGCCTCCTCCTTCACTGTGCGTGCACGCTCAGTTGCTCAGTCATGTCTGACTGTTTGTGACCCCATGGAATGGAGCTCACCAGGCTCCTCAGTCCATGGGATTGTCCTGGCAAGCATACTGGAGTGGGTTGCCATTTCCTCCTCCAGGGGATCTTCCCCACCCAGGGACTGAGTGTGCATCTCCTGTGTCTCTTGCATTGGTAGGCAGATTCTTTACCACTGGGCCACCTGGGAAACACCTCTTCTCTCATTACTATTATTTAATTGACCCAATTAATTGAATTATGATCAGCAACCCAAGGTTAGAGTGAGGATGGTGGGGTAAATGCAAGCTTCAGAGGGTCCCCACTGAAGAATAATTAGTAGATTGCTTAGGCCTCTGCCCCTGGTGAAACCCAGGCTTTTCCTGAAAAGGCTATTGATTGCTTCATGTGGAGGGTGCAGTGTCTCCTCTCTAGAAGATAGGTCCCTTCTGATTCCCTGTTTAATTTTGGTCCTTGTATACTTAGTTTGCTTATTCACATTGCCCATGTAGATATCTTATATTAATATTATGCTAGTCATCCCCAGAGAATCACTTTGATAGACCAGGTTTAGGGCACTTCCTCACTATGCAAAGTGGACATTTAATTAGACACTTAATTGGCAGCTATACATGTAGTCTGACATGTTAAAAATGTATCCTCTGCTATGAGTACCATGAGTACCACTTCGACCCCTGCCGAAGTGGAGACTTTGTCCCCTTTCCTCACTTCGCAGTGGATATCTGGCTCAACACTTTGGACTTGGATACCATTAGGAAGATGGCTAAGTCCCATGGATTTTGAGGTAAACTTTTTTCATTCTTAATTAGTCCTAATTATGGAGAAGGCAATGGCACCCCACTCCAGTACTCTTGCCTGGAAATCCCATGGGCAGGGGAGCCTGGTGGGCTGCAGTCCATGGGGTCTCTAAGAATCAGACACGACTGAGCGACTTCACTTTCACTTTTCACTTTCATGCATTGGAGAAGGAAATGGCAACCTATTCCAGTGTTCTTGCCTGGAAAATGCCATGGGCGGGGGAGGCTGGTGGGCTGCAGTCTATGGGGTCGCGAAGAGTCAGACACGACTGAGCCAGAGAAACAGAGACACACCGTGGGGACACAGTGCCCAAAATGGCCCACTGAGCAGCACCAAGGATCAGAGCAGCCCTGCCTTGTGTTTTCTTTAGGCCCATTTTCTTGTCTGTCATGTGGAGGAGGCCATCTAATCCCAGTGCTCAGGAGATAGGCACTGAGAGGCCTGGGACAAGCCAGCAGGAAGGCAAGATCCAGGATTTCTGATGACTTCTGTTGTGGGTGTGCTGGAAATCAGCAAGGTCCCAAACTCAACTGTGCTTGACTAACTTCTCTCACACCCAGAATGACCACTGTTAATGTGTCTGTATTCCGTTTGTAGTTTTTGGCATTGTTGCATGGTATGTGGGATCTTGGCTCCCCAGCCAGGGATCGAAACAGCAGCCCCTGCACTGGAAGTGCAGAGTCTTAGCCACTGGACCACTTAGGGAAGTCCTTGTTAATTTGTCCCTAGAACTTTCTTGCTGAAATGCCTACAGTGCTATAGAGGAGTGACACTGGCAATATCAAAATGACAAATTATGGGAAATTTGCTCTATGATGGGATCTGGGCTAGATGCTATGCTTACATTACCTTGTTGAATGCTGCTAACCCCTCCCTTTGAGATCTATACCAGTATTTCCCAGGTTTGCTGTTGGGAGACTGGAGGCTCACAGTGGGTAAATGGCTCATTCAAGGTCAGGCAGCTTGTAGGTGATGGAGCTGGCATCGGGACCCAGTCCTGTCTGACTCCTAATGATGATTTCACTTACCTGACATATTTGAATGTGATCCTACAGTCACTGGTGCCCATTAATACACTAGGCTGGATTCAGATATCAGATTAACAATCACTCCCCTGTGTGCCTGATTTAATGGCACATGGGACAAGGGAGTTTAAGAATGGTGTGTGTGTGTGTACATATAGAAAAGTCCAGAGCAAGGATCCACACTTCATCTATTCAAGTGTAACACTAGAAAATCCTCAATAGTTGCAATGAGGAACATCAGTGGGGGCACCATGACTGTCCCTGAAATTAGGTTTTGTCACTGGCTATTTCTCATCAAGTAGCTTTACTGGCTCAAAGACTGAAATAAGAGCAAACTCTTCCCTGGAAGCAGGCTGACTGCCTCATTGTTGGCTGCACTGAAATATGTGGTTTTGGGAAAAAAAAATCTCCCTTTGCTTAAGTCAGCCACCAGTACTTGTGGGGGTGGTGGGGGAGGATAAAGCAGCCTTGGGTCCCAAGGGATGCTACTGTGAAAGAACCCCAGGTGGTCTGCAAAATTATCAACTTTGGGAAGGTAGCTTTTTCTGTGAGCTGGAGCACCAGGCATGCTTGGCTTCTAATTCGCCATATGGCATGCGGTATTGGGCTGGGCTGCTCTGCTTGGTCTCTGGTGTGATGTGGCACTTAATGCTGTGGAATTATTTCCTTACTCAATTAAAAAAAAAAACCTGCTCTAAATCCTCATCTGTTTCTCCCCACAATCCCCCACCCCCACCAATCCCCTAGACACTGAGTGTATTTTCTGCCTCGCTCCTTGCCTGTCTTTTCTTTTTCGAAACCTTTCTTCTCTGACTTAAAAGTGCAGCTGGAGAGGGAAGCCCAGTGGCACGCCCCATGCTTGAATTCTCCCAAAGCAGCTTATCTCTGAGATCTGGCCATTCATTTTCTGAGGAAGGCTTTTGGTGGTTTTTCTCCTGTCATTTTTCAGGATTCCACTGTTATCAGAGTTTGTGAAGGCAACAAACAAAACAATGAGCAAAAACCTGGAACCGAGGTAGTCTACTCAGAGACCCATTGATCTGCTTCTTGTAGTTCCTCACCTTCTAAGTTCTTCTGAGTCTCGAATCCCATCTGCTCTCTAGTTGTGCTCAGATGTGGTTGCTGAAATAATCACTTCCAGGTATTTTATCCCACTGTTCTCTGCTTAGGAACCAGCCAGCACAAGGGATTTCCAGAACTTAGGAAGTTTCTTGGGTCCCCAACATCTCCCCTCCTTAGCCCCCACAGAGCTTGGAGTCCTAAAAACTGAGTAGTATCTCCTGAAGGCCCTAAATGAACCACACTAATGGTTCCTGAGATAGTTTCTGTGTGAATTTAGAAGCATTGGTCTGTCTGCAGCTTGCATCAAAATTACCTGTGGAGTTTGTTAGAGTGCACATTCCTGGGCCCTGCCCTAAATCCTCAGAATAAAAGTGGCTTGTGTGTGATTGCTAGCTTGTGGGCAGAGGGTGGGAAGCAGGTTCAAGGATCAGAATTTAAAAAGAAAATTCCTACACAGTGCACACAGAAATTTGAGAACTATTGTCATAAGGTTCATAAGCCGGGAAGAACCGTGATCAGACCTTTTTTAAAAAATCTGGTGACAATGTGAAGGTTTTCTGGCCTGGGGCAAAGTAAAGATTCAGGTAGGCTGTTGTCCGCTCAGTCATGTCCGACTCTGTGTGACCCCACGGACTGCAGCATGCCAGGCTTCCCTGTCCGTCACCAACTCCTGGAGCTTACTCAAACTCATGCCCAGTGAGTCGATGATGCCATCCAGCCATCTCATCCTCTGTCGTCCCCTTCTCCTCCTGCCCCCAGTCCTTCCCAGCATCAGGGTCTTTTCCAAGGAGTCAGGTCTTCACATCAGGTGGCCAAAGGATTGGAGTTTCAGCTTCAGCATCAGTCCTTCCAATGAATATTCAGGACTGGTTTCCTTTAGGATGGACTGGTTGGAACTCCTTGCAGTCCAAGGGACTCTCAAGAGTCTTCTCCAACACCACAGTTCAAAAGCATTAATTCTTCAGCGCTCAGCTTTCTTTATAGTCCAACTCTGGCATCCATACATGACTACTGGAAAAACCATAGCCTTGACTAGACAGACTTTTTTTTGGCAAAGTAATGTCTCTGCTTTTTAATATGCTGTCTAGGTTGGTCATAGCTTTTCTTTCAAGGAGCAAGTGTCTTTTAATTTCATGGCAGTCACCATCTGCATTTGTAGGAGAGGGCAAAATAACAGGTTATTTGTGGGAGACCAGTAGAAGGTTCTGCTTTTAGATGTTAGGGAAAAAGTTGAAAGTGTGGAATAAATGGCTGCCATCTCTGAAATACCTCCTCAAGCCTCTCTGCTAGAACTTTCTATCCTTTAAGAGAGATTTTACAGGCTGTTCATGGACCCATGTCCATCACAGGGAAAGAGCTCAGCTCTCCTGTTTAAACTAGAGCTCAGAGGTATACCATCTCATCTTTGTGACAGACTGTGATTCTGTAGCAGTGGTTCAAACTAGTGGTTCTTGAAATGTGGTCCTCTGATCACATTGGAATCAACTGAAATGCTGGTTAAAAATGTAGATTCTTGAGTCTTGCCTTAGACCTACTGAATCAGAATGATGGGAACCCTGCCATCTGCATTGTAACCGGCAGTCCAGGTGACACTGATGTCTAATAAAGTTTGAAAAGCAGTGTTCTACAGTGTTTGTCTTTCTGCCTCCACTCCTGCCTGCAGAAATCCTTGATCTACTTACACCAGCTGATGTAACCCAGTCTGTTGCTATGGAGATGAGAGATGTGTGGAGACACTGAGGTTGGGGTGCAGGGGGGAGTTGGGGAGTGCTGACATGCAGCAACTTGAGATGAGGGGAGGGACCCAGGGTTTGTACATAGAATTTGTGCACTTGAGTTGAAGTTGGAAAAAGGAAGCCCAGGATAGACCAACCCCCAAATCCCCCAGGCCAGATATCTATACTCAGCCATGAATTCAAGCCCCACAGCAATTAGGTTTGGGGATGGAGGATTGGGAGTCACAGCAGGCAGGGCTCTGGAGTAGAAAGTGAGACCAAATGCAGGCTCAGCTGATAAGTGCAGGTGGAGCGTGGGGAGCAGGTAGCCTGGCTCCCCCTTCTCTGTTGTCCTTGCCTGGGGGAACCCCATCCCATCCTTGGCAGCACGGTGCCTTGCCTAAGCTGCCTTGCACCACCCTACTTTGACCGTAACAACTGCCCCCCTGATGCCCTCTCAGCCCGTTCTTTTGAGCAGCACAGAGGTGCACTTGCCTGGGATCATTTGCTGAGATCCTCAGAGGCCCTGGGGGAGAAGCTGTTTCCATTCCTTGTGAGACTCGGGCTGTAAGATGGTCTGTCCAGGGCAAAGTGAGGTCTGAGGAGCAGCTGTGACAAAGCTCCATAGACTGGGTGGCTTCAACGTTTCTTTGCTCAGAGTTTTGGAGCCTGGAAGTCTGAGCTCAACATTTAGCAGGGTCAGGCTCTGTCAAGGATTCTCTCATACACATCCACTCTGTCCTCATGTGGCCTTTCCTCCGAGCACTCTAGAGGGAGAGTTCTTCCTTTTTATAAGGCCGCTAATCCTCTTGGATTAGAACTCCACATTTTATCCCTGTTTAACTGTAATTACCTCCTAAAGGCCCTATGTCTAAATATAGTCACACTGGGGGCTAGGGCTTCAACATTGAATTGGGCGGAGACGCACTTTCATCTATAGCACTCAGCATCACCTGTGTATGTTTGTTTGAAAGGCTTCACCCTACCTATCCTCAATCAAGATCACCACCAGAGTAGAGCTACGGAATCTAAGCCTTTCAAGTGATTCTGATGAACACTGATGTTTAAGAATCACTTCCAGTATGATATGATATGCGGTATGTTACACGTAGCTAATATGATCTCAATGTTTTTGAAGCTGGCTTTATTTTCACCCTCTATTTTCACTTGGTGGGTAGCATAGTCTCCATTCTTGGCTGAGGTAGGGCTTTCTTTTCATGTATCCTGAACCAGTAGTTCTCAAACTTCAGTCTGGATCTTGTGAAAATTCAGATTCTGATTCAGCAGGTCTAGGGTGGAGCATGGAATTCTGCCTTTCTAACAGGCTCCCAGGTGATGCTGTGGCTGCTGCTGGTCCTTGGACCACAACTTTGAGTAGCAGGATCCTAAACAATTTTGCCAGCTTTAGAAGTGTGCCGGTAGTTCAGGGATGGCAAATTTATGTGTCTTCAATGACCAGGCTAGTAAGTAATTGTAAATATGTAGAACTACCAGAGGTAATATGAATAGGTCATGATGGAGCCTGTAGGCATTTGATTACACATTTTAAAACGCACTTTGCTCACCAAATGGGCTGCAAATTGCTTCCATTGGGGGCAACTGATTTGCAATCCCTTTGCTAGTACAACTGTTTTTTGTCAATAAGTATTTTCCCATTTAGCCACTTCATGGATGTTTAGATTTCAGCCACAATCCTTTTCACTCTTCCTCTCTGCATTCTTAATTGGCACTCCTTGATGCTGCTTTGTAAGCATTTTGAAGGGTTCATTTTTAAAAGGTATGTCCTATCTAAGCAACAGGGTTGTAACTCTTCAAGGGCAGGAACTAAGCCTTGTTTCTTTGGTCTGCCCTCAATAATGTTTAGTTCAGTGTTCAGCTAACAGTGGGCACTCTGTCACTGATGGCTAATTGACTCGCTGTCAGGACCAGGACAGTACTTGAGAAGAGAAGTGAGTTCACTAGGATGGCTGAGATTTGGAGATAAGTACCACATCCTATGTGATCAGCATACAGTTACTCCTAGTTCGAAGAAAGCAAGCCAGGATTTTTTTTTTTAGGAGCATTGGATTTTTCCACTATTAGAACACAGACCAGGCTTGCTCAACTTCTATTGTTTTGAATTTAGCAGAATGTGTTGTGTTTGCAGCTTCTGGACTTACTTGATCTGCTATTTTTGGTGCTCTTCATTAAATGGATTGTTGGTATGTAAATACACAAGTTGCTATGCAAAATTGTCCTAATTTTCTTGTGAACTGTCTTTCTGCAGCTTGTGAAAAGGCATTTTGTTACTTCCCCACATTCGAGAATATTTTAAGTGCTTGCAGCTAAATTGTGCTAAACCAGTTGTCAAAACTTGGGAGTGTACCGTAAAAGTAAATTGATACAGATAAAGTCAACCTATTTGCATGGGCTCCTGTTTGTTTATCTGTATGGAAATACACCTGTATGTGGCACAGATATACACACACTGCATTATGGCTAAAGAGTCAGCTGGAGTTAATGACCATATGTGGGAAGAACTATTAGCAAATCAATTAAGAACCTGTCTGTCATGCTATTGTAAAACACAGTCATTTGTTAGCTTAAAGAGGAGCTCTTTCCCTTACAGAAAATTGTGATCTGTAGAGTATTAGCTGACCTCTGCTAGAAAGGAGACTTCTGTTCAAATAAGCAAAAGATTGTAGATGACTAGTCAACCAGAGACGTGTAAACATGAACTGAATTGAGTACTTTGATTCCCTACTTGTTCATTTGTTCAACTATTGATCAAAAAGCTTCCTATGTGACAGACACAGTACTGGGTACAGGGTGAACAAGAGGTTACAGTAGTGAATAAGGCATCAGTGGTCCTTGCCTTCTTGAAATTTACATTAATCCAAGTTGTGTCATCAGTGTGTATATGTGTGTATTACGTCTTTTGGGCTGCTGTAGCAAAAAATATCTTAGACTCAGCAGCTTAAACAGGAAACATTTCTCACAATATGAGGCTGGGAGTCCAAGTTCTAGGTGCTGGTAGATTCACTCTCTGATGAGTACTGTCTTCCTAATTCATAGACGGCTGCTCTTGCTATAATCTTACATGCAAAAGGGGAGAGGGAGCTCTCTAGGGTGAGTTTTATAAGGGCATTCACCTCTTATGACCTTCAGTTCAGTCACTCAGTCGTGTCCGACCCTTGGCGACCCCATGAATCGCTGCACACCAGGCCTCCCTGTCCATCACCAACTCCCGGAGTTCACTCAGACTCATGTCCATCGAGTCAGTGATGCAATCCAGCTATTTCATCCTCTGTCATCCCCTTCTCCTCCTGCCTCCAGTCCCTCCCAGCATCAGGGTCTTTTCCAAGGAGTCAGCTCTTTCCATCAGGTGGCCAAAGGATTGGAGTTTCAGCTTCAACATCAGTCCTTCCAATGAACACCCAGGATTGATCTCCTTTAGGATGGACTGGTTGGATCTCCTTGCAGTCCAAGGGACTCTCAAGAGTCTTCTCCACCTCCACAGTTCAAATTCATCAATTCTTCGGTGCTCAGCTTTCTTCACAGTCCAACTCTGGCATTCATACATGACCACTGGAAAAACCATAGCCTTGAATAGATGGACTTTTGCTGGCAAAGTAATGTCTCTGCTTTTGAATATGCTATCTAGGTTGGTCATAACTTTCCTTCCAAGGAGTAAGTGTCTTTTAATTTCATGGCTGCAGCCACCATCTGCAGTGATTTTGGAGCCCCCCCAAAATAAAGTCTGATACTGTTTCCACTGTTTCCCCATCTACTTCCCATGAAGTGATGGGACCTTTTGCCATGATCTTAGTTTTCTGAATGTTGAGCTTTAAGCCAGCTTTTTTACTCTTCTCTTTCACTTTCCTCGAGAGGCTTTTTAGTTCCTCTTCACTTTCTGCCATTTAAGGGTGGTGTCAGCTGCATATCTTAGGTTATTGATATTTCTCCCAGCAATCTTGATTCCAGCTTATGCTTCATCCAGCCCAGCGTTTCTCATGATGGTCTCTGCATATAAGTTAAATAAGCAGGGTGACAATATACAGCCTTGATGCACTCCTTTTCCTATTTGGAACCAGTCTGTTGTTCCATGTCCAGTTCTCACTGTTGCTTCCTGACCTGCATGTAGGTTTCTCAAGAGGCAGGTCAGGTGGTCTGGGATTCCCATCTCTTTCAGAATTTTTCACAGTTTATTGTGATCCACACAGTCATAGGCTTTGGCATAGTCAATAAAGCAGAAATAGATGTTTTTCTGAAACTCTTGCTTTTTTGATGATCCAGCAGATGTTGGCAATTTGATCTCTGGTTCCTCTGCCTTTTCTAAAACCAGCTTGAACATCTGGAAGTTCACAGTTCACATATTGTTGAAGCCTGGCTTGGAGAATTTTGAGCATTACTTTACTAGAGTGTGCTGCTACTGCTGCTAAGTCACTTCAGTCATGTCTGACTCTGTGCCACCCCATAGATGGGGGCCCATTGTCTCTGGGATTCTCCAGGCAAGAGCACTGGAGTGGGTTGCCATTTCCTTTAATTGTGCGGTAGTTTCAGCATGTTTTGGCATTGCCTTTCTTTGGGATTGGAATGAAAACTGACCTTTTCCAGTCCTGTGGCCACTGCTGAGTTTTCCAAATGTGCTGGCATATTGAGTGCAGCACTTTCACAAAATCATCTTTCAGGATTTGAAATGGCTCAACTGGAATTCTATCACCTCCACTAGCTTTGTTCATATTGATGCTTTGTTCATATTTCTAAGGCCCACTTGACTTCGCATTCTAGGATGTCTGGCTCTAGTTGAGTGATCACACCATCATGATTATCTGGGTCATGAAGAACTTTTTTGTACAGTTTTTCTGTATATTCTTGCTTCCTCTTCTAAATATCTTCTGCTTCTGTTAGGTCCATACCATTTCTGTCCTTTGTTGAGCCTATCTTTGCATGAAATGTTCCCTTGGTATCTCTAATTTTCATGAAGTGATCTCTAGTCTTTCCCATTCTGTTGTTTTCCTGTATTTCTTTGCATTGATCGCTGAGGAAGGCTTTCTTATCTTTCCTTGCTACTCTTTGGAACTCTGCATTAAGATGCTTATATCTTTCCTTTCTTCTTTGCTTTTCACTTCTCATCTTTTCACAGCTATTTGTAAGGCCTCCCCAGACAGCCATTTTGCTTTTTTGCATTTCTTTTCCATGGGGATGGTCTTGATCCCTGTGTCCTGTACAGTGTCACAAACCTCCATCCATAGTTCATCAGGCACTCTGTCTATCAGATCTAGCCCCTTAAATCTATTTCTCACTTCCACTATATAATCATAAGTGGTTTGTTTAGGTCATACCTGAATGATCTAGTGGTTTTCCCTACTTTCTTCAATTTAGTCTGAATTTGGCAATAAGGAGTTCATGATCTGAGCCACAGTCAGTTCCCACACTTGTTTTTGCTGATTGTATAGAGCTTCTCCATCTTTGGCTGCAAAGAATACAATCAATCTGATTTCGGTGTTGACCATCTGGTGATGTCTATGTGTAGAGTCTTCTCTTGTGTTGTTGAAAAAGGGTGTTTGCTATGACCAGTGCATTATCTTGGCAAAACTCTATTAGTCTTTGTCCTGCTTCATTCCGTATTCCAGGGCCAAAGTTGCCTGTTACTCCAGGTGTTTCTTGACTTCCTACTTTTGCATTCCAGTCCCCTATAATGAAAAGGACATCTAAAGGGTGTTAGTTCTAAAAGGTCTTGTGGGTCTTCATAGAACCGTTCAACTTCAGCTTCTTTAGCATTACTGGTTGGGGCATAGACTTGGATTACCATGATATTGCATGATTTAATGCTCTACCTACTAATACCACCAGCTTGGGGTTTACATTTCAACAGAAGAATTTTGGTGGAGGGAGCAAAAACATTCATTCTCTGGCAATGTGTATTTTTCTATTATAGTAATTATGAAAATGTTAGATATTTTCTTTATATAATTAAAGAATGACACATTTGGAATATGCCTTGAAATGCCATTCAGTTTATTCCTACATCCTTCAGGTAGATGGAAAGGGTTTGTGTGTGTGTATTGCAGTTACACTGAGAGATAGACCCCACTCATCTCTTGGGTACTCACCATTTCTGTATCTATCCATGTGACATCTTTGAACTGAAAGCACTGAGTACTTGTCTGCGTGCTTTTTCTGATCCTGGTGCCCATGTGACCTATCCTAGGGAGTGAGTGCATCTCTCCCAGCTAGTGAAGCAGACGTCAACGGTTGGTGGATACATACCACAACTCCTTCTCACTTTGTTGGGATAACTTTGAGGAGTATTCTTGCTATCTTTCTGAAGTCCCTAGTGGGATTGAGCCCCAGTTACTCACAGTGGTAACCTGCTCAGTATTCATTCTATATTGGCTTCCTTTTCTCCCTGAAATGCTTCCCTATTTTCCTACAAGTGCTTCCTGGGATCACTTCCCACCCCAGATATACCACTTGTATCATTTCTTAAGGTCAGCTTCTTTGGGAACCCAACCTAAGTTATGTATCAACCCATGGCTCTCCAAGAATATATGATAGAATTGTATATTCATGGGCAGATTTATTTTGAAAATCACATATAACACCAGATACATGGCTATATTGTTCATAGACAAATACAATCACATTGTTTATTTTTAGCAAACCATTTAGATGGACATGATTCGCTAATTAAATGTACTTGGAAAAGTCTGTCTTTGAGATAAAGTAAAACTCTTTTGTGATTTAGATAATAGAACCCACTTTGGGGTGGGCACTTTCATTGTTTTGTGTATTGGAATTTTTTAAAAAGCCAGTAAGTACCCTCTACAATTTGAAGAAACTAGACCCAGGTTTGATCTCTGGGTCAGGAAGATCCTCTGGAGGAGGGCATGGCAACTCACCCCAGTATTCTTGCCTGGAGAATCCTCATGGACTGAGGAGCCTGGTGGCCTGCAGTCCACGGGTTCACAAGAGTCAGACACAACTTGGCACTAAACCATGACCACCACCTCTTTTAATACCTTTTCATCTCTCTCATAACTCAGGTCTTCTTGGGATAGAGTGTTGGCCTGGGTGGTTCCTGGGTGGTTACAACATAACCCAAAGCTCATCTCCCCTCGTTTGTTCATTTTCTGTTGGCTTTGTTTTTGCTGTTTTCTCTCACCTACAGCATACAGCTGCTTTCCTCTATCTTGAATGGAATCTTACCCCTAGTTTTATAGACACAATATCTAGAATTTCCCTTTGTAGCCCCATAAACTCACTGCGTATATTTCTCTCTTCCCTTTATTGGTGGTGAGAAAGTCATCTGATTTTTATCAGACTTAAAGTATTCCAGTCTATGAATAATATAATGTGGGAAATGAAACCAGACAAGCAAGAAACTGTTGGGCTTCTGGGCAGGACTGAAGACTTATAGCACGAACTTTTTATATGTGTACATTTTATGTATGTTTCCTAGGACCTCTTTACTGCTCTCAATTTAACTTACTTCTTACCTCCAGTCTTCTGCAACTCTTAAGGTTAATTTGTGAGCTTGAGCATGGGTTTTCCCTGGGAAGGAAGCACAGGAGAAGCTCCCCAATGATAAAGGAGGTTTTGACTTTGGTTACTAGAGCCTTGGGCAGCTCTCCATGTTGTGTGCCCCAGTGGCTTGTCTGGCTACTTGAACTCTTGCTTTTTCGTGCAATGTCTTTGTTCAGGATGTTTGCTTAGACTTCAGACTTTGGGCCTCTGTCTTGTCTTTATTTTCTATGTCCTATCTCTTGGCCTAACTTACTACCTATTATGAATTCTTGCACATCGTAGGTATTGAATCAATAATTTCTTAAATATTAGATACATTCTGTGACTCCTGCTTGCATGAGCTTTCTAAGGCTTATGTGACATCTAAGACCTATACCCTTGACTTGCGATTCCAAACTTTGCCCTGGACTCATGCTCCTGGTTGATTTCTCAGGGCTGGCAAGCTCTCCTGCCTCATCTTTCCCTTCCACCCTCAGCCTTGCTTCAGTTTCCTGGAGTTCCACTTTGTTGTTTTGCACCATGACTTGCTGACTGGCGGTGATGCTGACAGTCTAACACAGATAATGTAACTAGAATGTTCACAATAAGGGAGCACGTTAACAAATCCAAGATCCGCAATGCTGTTTATACTTTTATTTTGAAGGATAATTATGTCTGTGCTTAAGTAAGACCCTATGCATTGAGTGCAGATGTCAGAGCAAGAAAGTGTTGACTAAGACTGGGTTCCCGCTGTGAAGTGCACAATGTGTGAAATTCTAGCATATGTGCAGAAATTTAAACCCATCATTTACTGACAGGCAATAATTACTTTAATGAAGTCAGGAGACTATTTCAAACAAGCAATTAGAGTTAACAATAAAACTGTAAACAGGACCCTAATTAATGAATTTTCAAACTGTACTTCCCTCCTCGGTGAATGCTAGGAGCTTAAAACAAAGCATAACTCACATTATTGAATACATACATCACACTGGGCAACGTGGCAAGCCCTTTACGTGTAGTGTCTTATTTAATTCTCGTAACAACTCTGTGAGGTACTATTCCCATTTTGCAGATGAAACTGAGTCTCATCTGCAAAAGAAACTGCAGATAAAACATACTCTCCAAAGTCATGTGTTGTTGTTCAATCACTTCAGCTGTGTCTGACTCTTTTGTGACCCCATGGACTATAGCCTGCCAGGCTCCTCTGTCCATGGGATTTCCCAGGCAAGAATACTGGAGTGGGTTGCCATTTCCTTCTCCAGCGGATCTTCCTGACCCAGGGATTGAACCCATGTCTCCTACGTTGGCAGGCGGATTCTTTACCACTGAGCCACCAGGGAAGCCCTTCCAAAATCATACCCATTAGTAAATGGCGGACATGTAATTTAAGCGCTTAACTATGACACCTAGATTATATAGTCTATTAGCACACTTGTAAAACCTACTTTCCAACTGGGTTTGTCAGTATGTGCTAATAGGAAGCATGAGGTACATTCAGATTAAGATAATTTGAAGAGGGACTCTTTATAAATGGACTGTCGGCAGAGCTGTAGGTATAAAGGATCCACAAACAGTAGCATGGTCATGTCAAAGGGAGCAGTTATTATCTCTAGGTTGAAGGGACACCAGGAGGGAGAAGTTATAGGCACCCAGAACAAGAGACTCATTCAGAGGAGGCTGATAGGACGGGCCAGTCATCTTTGTCTAGAGGTACAATGAGACCAGGGCAGCTTTGCAGGGAGGTAGCCAGGGGAATAACCTCACCGCACCTTCCTACTTCCTTCCAGTCTTTCTGGGCTCCATATTAGCCACATTTAAGCCAGGCAGTATAGTCTTATGATTTACCTGCAAATGTGTCAGAACCGTACACCCAGATGTGGGATATATTTGCTTCTGAAATCCAGAGTCCTGCCAAGCATTGTGCCTCTTTCTTCAGAGAGGGAAGTATTAATATAAGGTATTGCTACTTGTCCCTTGCTTTAGAAAGGATATCCAGACATATCACCAATCACTAAACCTTCTAAAAACATCACTAGTGTGGCAAGTCCCTGAACTTTCACAAAATTTATCTTCTACCCTCTGGCATACATATATCTTAAGGAGGCACATAGGATTCTTGAGTCTTCCGTCTTGTCAAGTCATTAGCCATATGTTATCATGTAATGGAGCAGCATGATGCTAAGGGGCCTCTGGACTCTATTATGATGGAGAGGAGGAGAATTGACACAACCCTGGGGTGTGATAGTGAAGATATACTATTGTTCCTACCATGTAAATTCCAACTGCTTATAATCTTCCTTACTGATCAAGATGGAAAAGAAAGCATTTTCCAGGTCAATAGCTGTCTATCAAGTGCCAAGGGATATTCTGATTTTGCCTAGTAAAGATGCCAAATCCAAAACTGCAGTTGTGACTGGAAGTACCAGGTGATGAAGCTTGTGATATTTTCTATATCACAATTCTTTCTTCACCAAGACCCACTTGAGCTTTTACAACAACCAGGAAGGCAAGTGAAGTGAGGATATGGTAAGTATCATCACTCTGGTATCTTTCAAGTTTTTGATGGTAGCACTAGTCTTTCTGGTTTACCCAGAGATGCAGTATGTCATTTGGTTTATCATCATTTGGGGAAGAGGCAGTTCCCAGGAGCCAACATTTAACTCACTCTACTATAATAGCCCTCAGTGCATGGGTCAGGGAATAAAAGAGGAGAATCTTCCATTTATTGGCTATGCTGCTCCCAGTCCAGCTAACCTGCTAGACTCAGGCCAAGACTCTGTCTGCCTTCCAAAAGTCCCTATTCTGATGGTGAACCACTGGTGAACCACTGGCATTTTGGTTCCTGGGAATCAGTGCAAGTTTATTAGAGTCTGTATCTAATAATCTCCAAAAAGAACTGACTATTTCTCTTTCCATAGTATATGGCCACAAGTACTTCTGGAAAAGGCTGTGAGAAGATTTACAGTTTACTCCTGTGGCCTCAAGGGCTTTACACCTTGAATTGACTTAAGTTTGGGAATTGTACAAGCAGCCATGAATTGTCACTTTAGTGAGTTTCTGTTTAGTAGATCAATATTTTTTTTCCTGCCTCTGGATGGGAAGCAGCCCATTGGTACAGTTTGTGTGTTCTGTTTTAAGACCTCCATGATCAATTAATCATCACTGCAGATCCCTGCAGGTCGATACTTTGATTCCCACTTTGTCCCTGGGTTTTACTGTGTAAATTGTACCTACCATGTCACTTATTGATTGTTAAATGACACCTTCCTGCCATTAGCCCTTTAGGATCCCATATTCCCACTGAGAACAGGACATGCATTTCCATGATAGCATCCTCTACCATCATCCATGACCCGAAGAGGACAGCTGTCACAGAATTCTTGGATGTTGGTGGTGTTCCCCACATTTGTCATAATGCTCTGATGAAGGAAGTGTTGTTCAGGCCTTTGTGGACTAGTTGCTATGGCCATTTTATCTCCCAAAACATTGCCCTCATTATTCCATGCTGTGATATGTAATAATTTGAATGATTACAATGCCACTGTATGCAGTAGATAACCTACTCCTATTTTTCCCCTCAGCAAGAAGGTTGTTCCAATACTCTTCAATGTAACCAAGTCAATCTCAGAATCTCACTGTGAAAATCTGTTTCAAGGGGGCCACTTAAGGAATACTTACTGTATTGGTAAGATCCCAACTGCAAGAAAGTAGAAAATTAGTATCATTCATGGAAGATTTATTTATGAAGGGATTATTTATAGAGGTGCAGGTGTGGAGAAGCTGCAGGGGACTGTGTAGCAACTCAAGGATGGTGGCAGTGAAGACATTACCAGTCCTAGACCCATGAAATGAATGGAGGGAGGGAGCAGTTACTAGATCTTGAAAGGGAAAACTTGTGTAAAGTCTTTTTTTTTTTTTAATTTTTATTTTTTAAATTTTAAAATCTTTAATTCTTACATGCATTCCCAAACATGTGTAAAGTCTTGAGAGGAGCAGTGACCTTTGGATTAGGGACACAGCCAGGCCAGAGCAACCCTGCAGGGAAGAAGCCAGAGAATCAAACATCCTGATCTTGTTTTCTTCTCCTTTTGATCTCCAACTGGAGATCATATTGGCCAAGTCCATCCAGAAGCCAGAGGGAAGGGAGCCAGTTGCTAAGGTCCGCATAGGCCACCTTCTGAAGGCAGAGAACAGGATGAAGACTGGAGAGTAGATCAAGAGGGACAAAGGGAGGATCCCATAATTCCAAGTATGAATAGAATGTCTTCATCTGTCACTGTGCTCTGATTAGGTTCAGATAGCTTTTCACAGTTTTCAGCCAAGCAGGAAACATGAACTCTGTCTCCAGTAGGGCTTTATGCCTTTCTAGACGTTGATAACAGTTATTATTGAATGTCTCTTGAGCACTTGATAATGCAGTCACTATTTTCTTTATTCTGTTGAATTGAAGTCAAGTAACCTGGCACTTATTTACATTACTGTGTCTTCTCAGAGTCATCACACATTATATAAATGTGTCCAAAGTTTTTCTGTAACTTCTCATTTTTACCTCCCACTCCTCAAGACATTTTCATTTCTGTCAAAGACACCCTAACTAGAATACTGGGGTCTGGAAAAGGAAATGGCAACCCACTCCAATATTCTTGCCTGGGAAATCCCATGGACAGAGGAGCCTGATGGACTACAGTCCATAGGGTTGCAAAGGGTCGTACATGACTTGGCAACTAAACAACAACTATACACACACACATGTATGTATAACTGAGGCACTTTGCTGTACAGCAGAAATTAATACAACATTGTAAGTAAACCATTATTTCAGTTAAAAACACTTGTTCTTCCTCACTAGAAAAAACACAACTGGGGTTATTTTTGTCATCTCTGTCTTGTCACCTAATGTCATGTCAGTCACCAGTTACAGTTGTTAACTTTTCTTCCAATTTCCTTTACAGCCCCAATTTCCTCTCTCCTATTGTAACCATCCTAACACAGACCTTTTATCACTTCACACCTGGACTTCAGGGCTAGCCTACTAATGGCCCCATTAGTCTTCTGAGGTGGTTATTTTGAAAGTGAAACTCTACTCTCAAAAAATGCCAGTGAATCCTCAGTATCTCCAGAAACAAGGCTGCGCTTCTTAGCATGGCGTCCACAATTCACATTCCACCTTTCTTTTCAAACTTGTGTCTCAGTTGTTTTACCAGACAATTCTACTCTAGTGAAAACACTCAGCTCCTCATGCCCTGAAACCATTAAATGCATTTCCCCTTCAATATGTTACCTCAAGTTGTTCCTTCTTCTTGGGATGATTTCTCTCTTCCACTTCAGTGGTCTAAGTACCATTCTCAGCTCAGCTTCTCTTTTGTTTTGTTTTCTGAGAATTCCTGTTACTCAGTCCTTGGTGAGATCTTATACATTCTAGAAACACTTGCTATCTATGACTAGATATAGTATAACTAATATCTATTTCCTAGGGCTTTAAAAATGATAGTCATGTAAGTTTGCTATAAAGTTTATAAAACTTAATAAATATATATTTTTAAGACTAATACCTGGTACATAGTAAGCTCTCAATACATTTTAGCTATCAAAATTATTATGATTACAACTTATTTAGCAATTGCATAATACTTTGTGGGCTTCCCAGGTGGTGCTGGTGGTAAAGAACCCACCTGCCAATGAAGGAGATGTGAGAGATGTGGGTTCAATCCCTGGGTTGGGAAGATCCCCTGGAGGAAGGTATGGCAACCCACTCCAGTATTCTTGCCTGGAGAATCCCCTGGACAGAGGAGCCTGATGGGCTATAGTCCATAGGGTGGCACTGAGTTGGACAGGACTGAAGTGACTTGGCACCATGCACCCATAGTACTTTGTGGGGGCTTCCTAGGTGGTGCTAATGGTAAAGAATCTGCCTGCCAATGCAGGAGACGTAAGAGATGCGGGTTTGATCCCTGAGTTGGGAAGATCCTCTGGAGAACGGAATAGCTACCCACTCCAGTATTCTTGTCTGGAAAATTCCAGGGACGGAGGATCCTGGCAAGCTACAGTCCATGGGGTCCCAAACAGTTGGACACGACTGAGCGCGCACACACATAGTACTTTGTATTGTTACTTTGCTTTGCATATATATGGAATATTTCCCTCATTCAATTAGATTACCATCTCTATGTGGGAAGAATATGGTTTTCTTTTTTAATCATTTGCTGTCTTTCAACTTTTAGCAGAGAGTCTAGCTGAGAGTGGGTCTGAATAAATGCTTATTGTGTATATCAGTGATGGTGGTGGTGATGATGCCTGCTGCTCTATTCTCGGCTGCTTTTGTAAAGTGGCTGCAATATATCAGTTTGCAAAATCTTTGGTAGCATTATAAAGCTGGTATGTACCTTGCAGATAATTTAGTTCCACACCATCATCTTCTAGATGGTAACACTGGGGTTCAAGGGAGAGGGAAGGACTTGCCCAAATCCAGAGTTGCCAGTTAGTGACAGATACAGGGGCAGAACTTGGAATGCATTCCAGATCAGTGAATTAAAACGTTTATGGAGCACCTATGTGTCAATTGCTGGGCTGGTTGTTGGGGACATATCTATTACCAGGACGGAGTCTGACCCTTCATGCCATTTACTTTTTAATGATGGGGTGAGACATAGACAAAAGTATAGGCAAACAAAACTAAAGGGATAATTGCTATGAGGGAAGTAGGGTGAATGAAGGACTAATAGGGTGAGGTAGGTAGGTATTTTAGGTCTTCTGAGGTGATAGTTAAGCTGAGTCCTGTGTGATTAGGAGACAACCAACAGACGATTTGGGCAGAGATAGTTTCAGGTATGATGAAGAGTAACTGCAAAGGCCCTGTGGTAAGAATAAGTCTCATGTATTCCAGGAAATGAAACTGGCCAGAGAAACCAAAACCTAGTGCACGGTAAGAGTGGTAGGACTTGAGGTCAGAAAGCTAGGCTGGGCTTAGTCACATAGCCGTCTCTTGGCTGTACTAAGGAGTTTGTATTTTAGTTTTATGATCCTGTTTATACTTTAAAATGATTATTTGGGCTGTTGTGTGGAATAATAATCTATACAGAGAAGGATAAGTGTGTGTCAGAAAAGTTTATCAAAAACTTGGAACTTGGTAAAATAAGTTACTGAGACTTTTTGCATTACAGTGCTGGACTTGCCTTTCTATTGTCTAGACTATTGTATAACCTTTTGAAACGAGTATAACTTGTAGGTTGTTGCCTACTACAGAGGCAAATAATTTAATTCCCACTGTAAAAAAAAAATCCAAAGTTTACAGTTATGGCTTTATCAGATAGTAATTAGTTTTATACCTAATCCGTGAATAATATCTTAACATTACTAGAAATAATTAGCTTCTCAAATGGTCTTTGGATCAGATTTAAGATCTTACTGGTTCCTGCATTAATTAATTCATTGGCTCAAATCTTTGACACATGTTTGTTTGAATCACAAGTTTATCTTACTGAATATTAAACTTTAACAAGTAGAAGCAGGCAGAACAGTTAGGGGGCAATTGCAGTAATCTAGGTGAGCCTTGACAATGTCTTAGACTAGGGTGGTGGTGGGTGAACATAAGTGGAAGTGATTGGATTCCTTATATGTTGGAGGCAAAGGCAATAGGATTTCTGATTGATGGAACACAGGATCAAGAAAAGAAAGAAGGAATCAAGAAAGATTCCTGAGGTTTTTGCCTAAGTGACTGCTAGTGCCATTAACTGAAGTGGGGAAGATTGGAGGTGGAAAAGATTGGCAGAGCATATGAGCAAAAGTCTAGCTTTAGATATGCCAGGTCAAAGATGTCAATTAGTCATCTATGTGTAATGTGAAAAAGTCTGGGATTTTTGAGTCTCGAAGTTATGAGAGAATTCTGGACTAGAGATAGACTTAAGTGTCATTAGAATTTAAGTGATGTCTAAAGCCTGGGACTGGATGAAACTGGAGTTGTTAAGGCGATTTAGAAAAATGGATATTATTAGGCTCTATCACATATTCAGAACACTTAGGGCGGGATCTGGAAACTGTGCAATTCTATCACATTATCCGGGTGATGATTTTGACACTGAGAAAGAGATCTAGACAGAGTTTGGCAAACCTATGTTAAGGTCCAGATAGTAAATATTTTTAGAGTTTCTGGACTATATAGTCTCTCCTAGCCCTGCTACTGTAGCAGAGAAGGAACTGTAAACAGCATATAAATGCTTGACCACAGTTGTGGTCCAATAATTTTGTTTATGAACCTGAAATTTAAATTGTATATAATTTTCATGTCATAAGATATTTTCTTTAGTATTCATTTTTATTTTTAAAGAGTCCACATGTAATACAGTGTTTGTCTTTCTCTGTATGATTTGTTACACAAAGCATAATACCCTTCAGATCCACTCATGTTGCTGCACAGGGCAATATTTTATCTTTTTTTATGGGTGAGTAGTACTCCATTGTGTGTATACACACAAATCATATATCTTCTTTATCCATTCATCTGTCGATGAACACTTATTTAACAGCCAAGATATGGAAGTAACCTAATGGTACTGTGAATATTGGGGTTTATGTATCTTTTTGAATTGCTATTTTATTTTTCTTTGAGTATATACCCAAGATTGGAATTGCTAGATCATATGGCAGTTTTTAGTTTTTTGTGGAATCTCCATATTGTATTCTTTAGTGGCTGCACAAATTTACATTCCCACTTACAGTGTGCAAGTCTTCTTTTTTTCTTTTTCTAAATCCTCACCAACATTTGTTGTTTGTGGTCTTTTTGATGTTAGCCATTCTAATGGATGTGAGGTAATATCTCACTGTGGTTTTGATTTGCATTTCTATGGTGATTAATGATGTTTAGCATCTTTTCATACTCTTATGAAATGTATGCCTTCTTTGGAAAAATGTATATTCAGGTCTGTATGCCTTCTTTGGAAAAATGTATATTCAGGTCTTGTGCCCATTTTTAATAGAATTGTTGTTTTTTGAGTTGTATGAGCTGTTCATATATTTTCAATATTAAACCCTTATCTGTCATATCATTTGCAAATATTTCTGCACCATAGGTTGTCTTTTCATTTTGTCAGTGGTTTCCCTTGCAAAAGCTTTAAAATTGAATTAGGTCCTATTTATTTACTTTGCTTTTATTTCCTTTGCCTTAAGAGACATCCAAAAAACTATGGCTATAATTTATTTAAAGAGTGTTATACGTATGTTTTCTTCTAGCTGCTTTATGGTCTTTGGTCTTATATTTAGGTCTTTAATCCATTTTGAATTTATTTTTGTACATGGTGTGAGAAAATGTTCTAATTTCATTATTATATTTTGTATGTAGCTGTTCATTTTTCCCAGCACCACTTATTGAAGAGACTGTCTTTTCTGCATTGTGTATTCTTGAATGCTTTGTCGCAGATGAATTGACCATAAGTGTGTAGGTTTATTTCTGGACTCTCACTTCTGCTCCATTGATCTGTGTGTCTGTTTTTCTTCCTGTGCCTTACTGTTTCAGTTACTTTAGCTTTGTAGCATAGTCTGAAGTTAGAGAGTATAATTCCTCCAGCTCTGTTCTGCTTTCTCAAGATTGTTTTGACAGTTTGGGGTCTTTTATGTCTCCATACAACTTTTAATATTACTCTAGTCCTGTGAAAAATGCTATTGGCATTTTAATAGGGGTTGTATTGAATCTGTAGATTGCCTTGGGTAATGTGGTCATTTTAACAATCTTAATTCTTCCAAACCATGAACACTGTGTATCTTTCCACATGTCTGTGTCATCTTCGATTTCTTTCATCAGTGTTATAATTTTCCAAGCAGAGCTCTTACCTCCTTGCATGCTTGAGTGCTAAGTCACTTAAATCACGTCCAACTCTATGGTAGGTTTACTCCTAGTTACTTTATTCTTGTTAATGCAATTTTAAGCAAGATTGCATCCTTAATTTCTCTCTCTGATAGTTTGTTGTAAGTATATAGAAATACAAAAGATTTCTGTATATTAATTGTGTATCCTACAACTTTATGCTGAATTCACTGATGAGCTCTAGTCATCTTTTTGGTGGTGTGTTTAGGATTTATGTATAGAATCCTACTGTCTACAGTTACTTCTTCCTTTCCTATTTGAATTTCTTTTATTCCTTTTATGGGTCTGATTAGTATGGCTAGGACTTCCAGTTTTATGTTGAATGAAAGTGATGAGTATGGGCATTCTTGTTCCTGATCTTAGAGGGAATGCATTCAGATTTTCCCTGTTAAGTATGATGTTAGATGTGAGCTCACCAGATATGGCCTTTATTTTGTTGAGATATGTTTCCTCTATACCCACTTGATTGACTGGTGCCACCCCTCTGGTGTGTTGACTGGGTATTGACAAGGCAGGTTTCTGGGCTTCAATGTTCCATGGGATAGAGTCCTTCTGCTAGTGGATCTGGGTCCAAGAGATCCTGGGATTGGTGCCCACCCATTAGTAGGTCAACATGCATCCTGGGGCTAGTGCCAGGTGGACAAAGCCTGGTCCTGTGGTCTTTGGCTCCAGGGTCCAGGAGTCCCAGATCTGGTGTCAGACTACTGGTAGGTGGGGTTAGGTCCTGACACAGCTGGATGTGGGGTCCAGGATGTCGCGATACTTGTGTTGGCCAGTTGGTGAGTGGGGCCAGATCCTGGGGTTAGAACTGGTATTGGCCTGCTGGTGAAATGGTTGTGTCCTTCCATGGCTGGCTGCAGGGTTGTGGTGGTCACTCGGCTGGTGCCTGACCACGGGTGGGTGGAGCTGGGTCCTGGGGTCTCTGGCTGCAGGGTCCAGAGGGTCCCAGGTGTAGTGCCTGTGTACTGGTGTGTGGGGCTGAGTCCTGGGCCCTCTGGTGGATAGGGCTATGTTGAGGGGTGGCTGTGGTCTCAGCTTGCTTGCTGGTAGGTGGGGCTGTGTCCCTGCTCAGCTAGATGCTCAGCCTGAGGCATCCCAGTACGGGTATCTACAGGTTGGTGAGGGTGGGCGGGGCTGGGTCCTGAGGCTAACAAGCCAGAGGGAGGATTTCAAAAGGGCATCTGCCAGCATCAGTGCCCTGTGGTAGGAGGACCTCCCCCAAAATGGGTGCTGCCAGTATCTATGTCCCAGGGTGAGGCTTCAGTTGCCTCCTCCCTCTCTGAGAGGCTCTCTAAGATCAGCAGGTGGGGCTGAACCAGGCTCATTTAACATTACTGCTTCTGGCCTGAGACGTGGAGTGTGTGATATTTTGTGTGCACCCTTTAAGTTCAGTTCAGTCACTCCGTTGTGTCCAACTCTTTGTGAACGCATGGACTGCAGCAAACCAGGCCTCCCTGTCCATCACCAACTCCCGGAGCTTACTCAAACTCATGTCCATTGAGTCGGTGATGCCATCTAGCCATCTCATCCTCTGGTGTCCCCTTCTCCTGCCTTCAATCTTTCCCAGCATCAGGGACTTTTCAAATGAGTCAGCTCTTTGCATGAGGTGGCCAAAGTATTGGAGTTTCAGCTTCAACATCAGTCCTTCCAGTGAACACTCAGGACTGATCTCCTTTAGGATGGACTGGTTGGATCTCCTTGCAGTCCAAGGGACTCTCAAGAGTCTTCTCCAACACCACAGTTCAAAAGCATCAATTCTTTGGTGCTCAGCTTTCTTTATAGTCCTACTCTCACATCCATACATGACTACTAGAAAAACCATAGCCTTCACTGGATGGACCTTTGTTGGCAAAGTAATGTCTCTTCTTTTTAATATGCTGTCTGCTCTTGCTGCTGCTAAGTCACTTCAGTCGTGTCCGACTCTGTGCGACCCCATAGATGGCAGCCCACCAGGCTCCTCCATCCACAGGACACTCTAAGCAAGAATACTGGAGTGGGTTGCCATTTCCTTCTCCAAATATGCTGTCTAGGTTGGTCATAACTTTTAAGAGTAGAATCTATTTCCTGCAGCTCCTGGGTCTCCTGAAAGTAGATCTAGCCTTCAAAGCCAGATGTTCTGGGGCTCATCTTCCTGGTGCAGGACTGCTGAGCTGGGGAGCCTGAAGAGGGCCTCAGACCCCTTACTCCTTGGGGAGAACCTCTGCAATTGTTATCATTCTCGCATTTGTGGTTTGCCCACTGAGGGTTGTGGGTCTTGACTGCACTGTACCTCCACCCCTCTTGCCTGTCTCCTTGTGATTCCTTCTTTATATCTTTAGTTGTAGAAGATCTTTTCTGGTAGATTTTTCTCATCAAAAGTTTTTCTGTAAATAGTTACAATTTTGGTGTGCCTATGAGACTGGAAATGGCAACCCACTCCAGTATTCTTGCCTGGAGAATTCCATGGGCAGAGGAGCCTGACAGGCTACAGTTCATGGGGTCGCCAATAATCGGACACAACTGAGTGACTAACACTATGAGAGTAGATTGGCTCATAGTCTTTCTACTTAGCCATCTTGAAACAATCCTCTAAAATATTTTTCTTGTGATTATTTTCCAACCATTTTAAAATATAAAAGCCGTTCTTAGCTTATAGGCTATATACAAATATGCAGTGGGCCAGATTTGGCCCGTAGCTTACAGTTTTTTGCTTATACATGATTTGATCAGTGGTGTGTCAAGAGACATATGGGAATATAATGTTAAACTTTAATTTCTATTTAGTTAATATTAAGATTTTCTAGTTTTGTAATCTCATGTAATCATTATAATGACACTTGTGTAACTCCTTATGTTTATAATAATATTATTAGTATTTCCAGTTTTGGATTAGGTAACTGAGGTAAAGAGAGGTTGAATAACTTGTTTATCATCATGAGCTCAAGACTGACAGAGTCAAGATTTGATTACAGGCAGTTCAGTGTCAAATATCTACCTACTGGGGAACATACTGAAAATATTTCCATGTAGGGGATGGGATCACAGTGTGGAGAGCCCTGATCTATAACATAGAGACTGTGATAAGGTTCCCCAGAGAAAGAGAATCAATAGGAGGTATATATAATAGAAAAAAATTTGTTGTAAGGAACTGGCTTGCATGATTGTAGAGGCTGAGGAATCCAAATTCTGTAGCTAGGTGGACACCCAGGAGCTGATGGTATACTTACAAGTCAAGTCTGAAGGTCTAAGCACCAGGAGAGATGGTGGTGTAAATTCCAGTCCAGAAGCTGGCATGCCTGAGCCCCAAGAATGGTCAATATTTTAGTTCAAGTCTGAAGGTAGGAATAGACCAATACTTTAGCTTAAGCAGTCAGACAGGAGTTCTCTCTTCTTAGTATACCTTCACCAGATTAGACATGGCCCCCTCATATTAGTGCATGCCATCTGCTTTACTCAGTCTCACGTTAAGTTCATCCAAATATATCCTCATAGACACACCCAGAATACTGTTTGACCAAACATCTGGGCACCCCTGTGGCCCAGTCATGTTGATACATAAAATTACCCATCACTTGGCAGGGTATCTCTGACTACTTAAATCTGTTTTGTCCTCTGTGCTGTTGTAAAATTATAGTCTTACATGGATGGCAAAGTGTAATTCTAACACTGGGGTGCTGGTGGACATCCAGTGTTTACAGCTTTCTCGATCTGCTCATAGCATGCCCAAGCCACTCTCTATGTCCTGGGCTACCTCACTCTATGCTGTTATGTGCTTTTAGTGCTTCAGTTTTTATGAACTTTCTTTTATATCAATCCACTTTTCCCACTAAAGCAATCCTGGTCTTAAACAGAAATCTTGCTGATGAATATAAGCATTTTTGAAGTGTTTTTTTTTTTTTTTGAAAAAAACTAGAGCAATGGACACTGAGACAAGCATTTGAGAAAGCTGGATTTATTTATTGTCTTTGCTTAAAGGGAGGCATCCCTCAAGCGCTCTGCTTGCTCACCTTGGTCAGTGAGGATGTCTGCTCATTCAGTAAGCAACATTTCTAATTGTATTAATTTTCTTGGGTGCTGTTTGGTTGAAGCAGGGTGAGTTTGAAGGCTAAACTATTTCAGGGCATGTGTCCATTTCATTTTTCATCCTAAATTGTTATCTGTTCTGGTTCCAAATCTGTTACGTTTTCTCTAAAAAGTGCAGGTAAGAGAAAAAAAGAAAGATACTAGGCAAAGGTCAGTGTGGATTGGGGGCCCTGCAGGCTGCCGCTCAGAACTGCTCTGCTCAGTCTCCTCTGGAGTGTGGCAAATGAGGACAGGCATCTTGGTTGTCAGGGCGTAGTCAGAGCCCCAGGACTGTAAGGCCAGGAGGAGGAAGCAAGGGTCAGTACCAGAGAAGATAATCAGTCTCAGCCTGCCATCACCCACCCTTACAATCCCCTGCAGCCTGCTTCCCTTGTATAAAATAGGTCTCTGGGGTACGTGTGTGGCTGGGGATAGAGGCAGAGAAGCTGCATACCATGTGTTTGGCCCTGGCTGGCCCAGAGAAGAGCCCTCTGGAAGTTTTGCTGAAAATCAAGGAATGTGGGCGGGAAGATATTCACAGAATGAAAGTAGTGAAGCTGTGTCAGAGCAGCCAGAGTCAGAACAAAGGAGAGCTCCTGAAATGCTCATTTGACTCATCCACTCCCCGCCCCCTGCCCCACCAGCTCCCCAGCAATCTTGGCAATCTTCTACCCTATCCTCAACTGAAAGGCAGTTGGGTTGTTACACACTGCAAGCCCAAGAGCCTGGAGAGAGAGATAATGCTAGAAGGGGTCTGCACAGGGGATCCTACAAAGTAGAGTTGTTTGAATAACAAAAAGCAAAGAACACAATAGGAGACCAATCTGGAGGACTAGGGCAGAGCTGAGGAGCCCTGAAACAGCAGAAGGGAGATGCAGGAAATGGCATATAAAGCAACTGTGGTTTCTCTAAAAGTGGGCTTTTGCTTTATTTTTCATCTCTCAAAAGGTGTCAACTAAAGAAAACCTTACAGCTCCTGTGGGCTGCTGGATCTCAAAGGGAAATGAATTATTTAGGAGTGTGATGAATAGTTCATCAAACCTTCCTCCAACAGGGTTGCTGCTTAGGCTCAGAGTAATTGGTCATGAGCGGAAGGGGGCAGGCCCTTTTCTCGATGATTCTTTCTTCTTCCGCCCACCTAGGAGAGGGGGCAGAAGTGGGAGGGGGGGAGGGTGACAGCCCCAGGTTGATCTTTTATCTCAAATGGAAGGAACAGACCGGCGGAGCTCAAAACAGAGGTCATTCCTAGGACCGGCCTGCAGGGGGAGCCAGCGACCTACAGTGAAGCAAGCTCTCTTCCAAAGGGAGCCTCTTTCCCTGGGAGGGCGCCAAGGAAGCCTCAGATTTGCCCTGAATCCTAGTCTCCCATCCGGTGGAGCAGGCATCAGGCGCTTGCGAGACCATTTCAGCCTCCTCTTTCCCTGATTGCCGGCCCTGGGGGCTTCTGGAGTCTGTAGGGTGAAAGTTGGCTAACAGGAAGAGAAATGCCATGCCACATCTAGCCGCAGAGATCTGCATCCAACCCCACCTTTGAACAGCCTTGTTTAACCTCCACCCCAATCTTCCCTCCCTCCGCTGCTGCTGTCTCCCACACAGCACCCCCCACCCCCTAATCCACACCCATGGAGCTGCACATTTAGTGGAAATGTTCAAAGGGATGGGCCCAGGCTTATGAAAATAGATTTCAGACTGCAGAAGCTGCCTCTTTTTAAAGGCAAAGAAAGAGAGGGCATGGTCAGAGTTTATACAATCGCTGATGGGATTGGAGAAAGACAGACAAGAACTGTACTGGCCTCAACCTGATCAATAGATAAGGTGAGAGGCGGTTGAATAGACCACCTCCCTTTAGTCTTGCAAATGTGGGTTCAGATCAGGGCTCTGTGCCTAAACTGTTGGACCTTGGACTGGTTCACATAACCCTTCTGAGCCTCAGTTTCCCTGTCTCTAACTCGGGAATAACACCTGCCTCACGAGGATACTTGAAGATTAAATGAACTAACTTTTGCAAGGTGATTGCTCTATCATAAACATTTGATGAATGCTAGCTGTTGCTGTTGTTATTTATATTATTATTATTCTGTTCCCAGGTTTGCCATAGATCCCATGGGCAATTGGGCAGAAGAATGTCATTGGCTCTGGGAAAACCTACTGCTTGCTGTTGGAGAAAAATATTCATGTCCAGGTCATAGGTCCTCTCTCTTTTTCTAGGTGCTGGATGGTTTTTCTCATATCAAACTGCTGTTTTAATTCTAATGTTTTCTCTCTCTTTCCTTCCCTTCTACCTCTTGTGTTCAGGGAAAACTTTTCTGAGGTCTGAGGCAGTGTCTGCCTTACAGTGCTACATTTTATTATTAAAGGATTTGCATTCTATTACTAAGCCCCGCTGGCCCAAACTTCATTACCTACCATTCCAAATCAAACTTCACTTCACACAAAGAAGACTAATTTAACGACACACACATGCACAAACAATAATAAGGGTCCCGGTTGACTCCCGTTCTTCCAAAAGATTTAGAAAATCATTTAGTACAATTATTCCTAATATGCTGCCCATCAACACTGAGATAGGTCTGTTAAAACAAACAAACAAACAAAAAAACCAGCTGCAGTTATTTCACGTAAAGTAATGGATTAAGATGATAAATCTGAGGAGACCTGCCTTGCAAAGTTAGCGTTGAACTAACCCAGTCCTTTTTCACCATTGGGAATTGCCACTTTTGACACGGGGGACATGTCCTAAGTAGGAGCACGTTATGTCTTCTAGTAACTGAGAAAACTAGCAAACATACGATCAATATTGTGGGAATCTTGTGAGCTCCGTTGCTAAAGGAGCCTGGTTAACTGTGGCTAGCTCTTTTTTTTTTTCTGCTCAGTGCTACAGTGTTCTCCGTGGCTGAGGGACGGCAAGCTTGCTGTCAGTTAAGGAGCCTCAGGTAAGAACAAATCATTCCCAGGCTTCTGTGTGTGAGTCAAGGTCTCTGTGGCGAGGAGGCTTCCAAAATACCCACTATTAGGTACGATTGTGTGTTCATCCATTCATCACCTTGGTGTTTACCCCTAGCATCCACCTTATTATAGGCGAGGAAACTACAGAAAGGACTAAAACATATTCTCTGTCCTCAGGGAGCTTACAGTCGTCGTGGAGACAGGCACATGTAATGAGTCCAAATTAAGAGGCAAGTACCGACTGCCTCTGGCAAACCACTGTGGTGGGTCCTTCACACCATCTGCCTTCAATTATCCAGCCAAAGTAGCACTGAGAACTACAACTAAAAATAGTTCCACTTCTTGAGTGTTGCCTTTGTGCCAGGGACTTTACACGTATTACCTCATTTAATCCTCACAGAAATGGTATCAGTCAGCCAGGACTGCCATAACTGGGTGACTTAAACAACAGTATTTATTTTTTCGCAGTTTTGGAGGCTGGCAAGTCTAAGATCAAAAGCACCAAATGATTCAGTTCCTGGTGAGAGCTCTCTTCTTGGCTTGAGGCAGTGAGTGGCCTTCTCGTTGTGTGTTCACTTGGCCTTTACTTACCCTGTGGTCATGGAGGGAAGGCCACAGTCCTACCAGGTTGGGCTGCCAACTTTGTGACCTTGTTTCACCTTTTGTATGTGTGTATGTGCTCAGCTGTCCCTGACTCTTTGCGACCCCATAGACTGTAGCCTGCCAGGCTCCGCTGTCCATGGGGTTCTCCAGGCAAGAATACTGAAGTGGGTTGCTATTCCTTTCTCCAGGGAGGTCTTCCCAACCCAGGGATGGAGCCTGAGTCTCCTGCATTGGCAGGTGAATTCTTTACTACTGAGCCAGCTGGGAAGCCCCATTTAACCTTAATTACCTCCTAAAGACCCTGTCTCTCATGCAGTCACATTGGGAATTATGGTTTCAACATATGAATTTGAGGGAGAGGGAGATAATTCAGTCCATAGCAGCAAGCCTGTGCCTTAGATAATGTTATTCTCATTTTCCAGATGAGAGAACGGAGGCTCAGAGAGGTTAAGTGACTTCTCCAAAGTTACCCAGCTAGGAAATTGCAGAGATGGGCTCCTAGGTCTCTGTGATGAAAGGGCAACTGCTTTCTGCTGTATCCAGTTGCCTCTTGCATTAGTGGCACTTCCCACACTACTGGGTGGTAAATTTTGAGTCACTGTGAGAAGACTTTGACATCTGAGATAATTAGAGATGGTAGCGTATTTTTAAGGTAATGAGGCCCTCATCTTTGAAAGTGTTAAGATGTCAGATGCTATAGAGGGGGCTCTGGAACTGGCTGGAAGGTTGTAGTGAAGGAATGATTTTCAAAGTGTGGTGAGTGAGGGAGTAGGCTCTGGGATGTCCATACTTACCCTGCCTTTAATCTGAGCCACTCATTGTCCATCTGTTATGATAACAATAGCCAATATTTATTAAGCATTTGCCAGGCAGTTTTTCAAGCTTCCTGTTTGCTCAATTCATTTAATTATCAAAGCAGTGCTCTGAGGTGGGTACTGTTATTAGCCATTTTACAGGTGAGAAAACAGAAGCTTGGAGAAGTGAAGACACTTGTCTACAGTCACACAGATAGGATAAGTGGTAGCTTGGGGAAGGAAATGGTAGCCCACTCTAGTATTCTTGCCTGAAGCATTCCATGGACAAGGAGCCTAGCAGGCTGCAGTTCATGGGGGTCACAAAGAGTCGGACACAACATAGTGACTAACACTTTTACCTTCCCCTTTCCCTACCTGAGTCCTTGGCCCTTGACTCTCTTCCCACACCATTTTCTACACACACAAACTAGCTCATCCCCTGGTCCCACCCAGTTTGAGCATCAGCTGGGATTAGGGTTTGTTGGATACAGTTGATGAACTGGTGGGGCATGTGGGCCTCCTGAGGAGGACTCTTTCCTGGGGAAGCGGGAACCATGCAGGAGTGATGGGCCACACCAGTGAGAAAGCCATAGTTGTCAGATGCGAGGGAAACCCTGCACTGTGCAGCACACTTGTATTTATCCCAGATTTGTCTCTTGGCCAAGACAACCATGGACTCATGCGTCAGTGCTGTGGAGACTAGGAGGGAGGTATGCACAAAATCAAGAGCGCTGGTTCATGTAAAACTCCATATGACACCTGAGCACCAGCAATGCAGCTTAAGTATGGCTCTAACAGAGTCAAGCCTGAATGACAAAGTCATTTAGTTACCACTATGGATTGAATACCCAGGGTGATTAGAGTCTGCTGCGGCTTGGCTTTCTGCCAAGTAAGGAATATGTGTTTTTGTTGGAAAGGGAATGTAGAATAGGGGACAAACATGGTGTTTATTTGGCTTTGTCAGTGAAAAAGGGGAATCAAAATACAGTACTCAATAAAGCATGTGACCAGAAAGAACCTAAATGTCTATGAACTGCATATAAGCTTGTTATTAGAGATTGTTGGAGAAGGCAATGGCACCCCACTGCAGTACTCTTGCCTGGAAAATCCCATGGATGGAGGAGCCTGGTGGGCTGCAGTCCATGGAATCGCAAAGAGTCAGACATGACTGAGCAACTTCACTTTCACTTTTCACTTTCATGCATTGGAGAAGGAAATGGCAACCTACTCCAGTGTTCTTGCCTGGAGAATCCCAGGGACGGGGGAGCCTGGTGGGCTGCCGTCTATGGGGTCACACAGAGTCGGACATGACTGAAACGATATAGCAGCAACAGCAGAGATTGTTTCCATACTTTCTGAATAGTGCTATTAATAAATCTACCTTATAGCATTACTGGGTGGATTGAACAAGAAAATGTATGTTTGTTGTTGTTATTCAGTCACCAAGTCTTGTCCAACTCTTCACAACCCCATGGACTGCAGCACCCCAGGCTTCCCTGTCCCTCACCATCTCCTGGAATTTGCCCAAGTTCATGTCCGTTGCATTGGTGAATGCCTAGTTCACTGCCTATCACATAAGGGCATTGAAAAATGGAAGACCTTGGTAGTAGTAGTAGTACTAGTATTGTTATTGTTACCCCTAAGTTATATTGTTTTAAGTAGCAAAGAATATAAATCTCAAGACAGTCTGAATTATGTTTACATTTTCTTTGTCAGTACCAGCTTTAGGAGCATAATATATATGATCTCCTTATTGACTATGCTCTTGATGATGTTTTCTGTCTTACTAGCTGAATAGGGAGTTCCTGAGAGCAAGAATTTCTTTCCATTAGATTTGAAACTTGTTATCGAAGAGAATGTCTTCCCAGCTCTATAGGAGAGTCTGCCATCCAACATGGGGCTATCTGATAGGTGGCTATAAGTCTCTGCCACTGGATATAGGTCTCCCCAAGGACATAGATAGCACCAGCACCCTCCTTTTCATTACTGGTTAGTGACTTGGTATTACTGTTGAGCTGCACTGGAGTGAGAAGGCAGCAAACATATGGGACGAGCTAGGGTCCAGAAACCTCATTGCAGTTGTAATTCTCTGGACTATTAAGACACACTTGACCCTCTGATATTTCTCAGCTAGCAAATGTCCCCAGATGCTGCACTAAGATGTTTGCCTTCGTTTTTAAGCCTGGGCACATTTTAGGACCTATTGAATCCATGTGCATCCAATTGATTTACATTTAACACATCAAAATGTTGTTTTGTAAGAGAGATTTGATAACCGAAAAGCCTGCTGAGCTGCTTTTTGTGAACATTTCAAAGCTTTTTTCTTTGAAGAGATTGAAACCTGGGTGGTGATCCATGTTGTTTCTGGCTTCAGAATTCCAGACAGTTCTGAGATAGTAGGTGTCCTGGGATGGCCTGTGCCATGCAGAGCGACAGACTGGTGGTCTAGAGGAGATGGGAGAGAGAGTGGAGTTGTAAGTCAGTGTGGATGGGGTAGGTTCTTTGTGAATGATGGCCAGATAGTCATTTGCAGTCCTAACATCTGTTAAAACCTAGTTCAGATCCTAGTTTGCTGTGGAGTGGGAGGTGTCTTTTGGGAGAGTAAAGGAATGATAAGGCATGAGGAGCCATCAGAGTGGAAAGAATATTAGGTACAAAGCACTCTTGAATGCAAATGCCCGTGGGTGGAGCCCATGGGTGGAAGGCATTAAAGAGTGATGGGTGTTTGGGGAAAGTAGAGCATGTGTTATCCTTCTACAGTCATTTAAAAAAATGAAGCACTACACAGTTCATCACTCAGGTCTCAAGCTTCCGGACTCATGGTCTAGTTCACCCCTCAAATTTATCAATGAGAAAGCTAAGGCCTGAGAACTGTGAAGTGACCTGTCAAAAGGTTCCCAGCTAGTCAATGGCGGAAAGAGACTTGAACTTAAGGCTTTTAGAGTGTAAGCACTTCAAGTCTTGTGCTTTTTATCATTACACTATGCTGCCTCGTTAGGTTGAACCTTATCAATCAGAAAACAATCAGAGGCAGACATCTGAAAGCCATGGTGGAAGTATTATGAATCATCCCAATGCCCAGTGTTGGATGTTTTGTTGGGGGGAAGACTGACAAATGGTCAGAAGAGGAATGTATGGAACAGTGGCCTTTTCAGGATTGAGGAAATGAAAAGTAGGGCAGTCTCATCAGAAGTTGGGGGTGGTCTGCCTTGAGTCACTGCCAGACTGAAGGTGACAAAACTTGAGAGAGTTTGGTTGAGGTAAGCCATGAAGAGGGAGAAGGACAGAGTGACAACAGCAGGCAGCCCCTCAAAATCTTTCTGGGAGGAGGTTTTGAGGCAAACATTGAACAAATAGTCGTATGTCTAATCAACAGACAAACCTATGATTGCTGTTGAAGTTAGTATGTTAAAAGTATACCTGGAATTGCATAAGCTAAGATCTGGAGGAGAGGATATTTGCCTTCATCTGGAGGCTTTGATTTTTTTTTTTTTAGTTTTTATTTTATAGTGGAGTATCATTGATTAACAATGCTGTGTTAGTTTCAGGTGTACAGCTAAGTGATTCAGTTACACATGTATCTTCTTTCTCAAATTCTTTTCCCATTTAGGTTATTACAGACTATTGAGCAGAGTTTCCTGTGCCCTATGGTAGGTCCTTATTGGTTTGAGGCTTTGATTTTGAGCTATGTGAAATGCACACACATTTTGGGGCTTCTGTGTCTTTAGAACTATAAGTTACATATTGCTGTATGCCTAAGATCAGATATTTGACTGGCAAGAAAATGAGTTACACTATACAAGTATCTGATGTCACCTCCATATATATATAGCTAAAATGTGACAGATAGCTTCTCCTGTGGAAAATTGTACCATCCACAGGCATTGTGGTCCTCATTTAATTGCTGTCTAATTTTTACATGCAGCTAGAAGTTGATATTATGTGCAACTGTGAGGCTCCATTTCAGGACCTCTGTTTTCCTAATCAACTATATGATATAATTTTGGGAGTTGACTCCATTCGATAATACCCCCCACCACCAAAGAATCAATTATCAGCTAAATTTAAGGAACCCATAAAGTTGATGAATTCAGGGATGTAGTCAGCTTCTACATATTCAGGTGTTATGTTCAAATCTCAGCCCACAAATTTAGCTTTCTGTTCCTGTCCTTCAGTAGCTAAGTTGTGTCCAACTCTTTTCGACCCCATGAACTGCAGCATGCCAGGCTTCCCTGTCCTTCAACATCTCCCAGAGTTTGCTCAAACTCATGTCTATTGAGCTGCTGATGCCACCCAACCATCTCATCCTCTGTCGTCCCCTTCTCCTCCTGCCTTCAATCTTTCCCAGAATCAGGGTCTTTTCCAATGAGTTGGCTCTTCACATCAGGTGGCCAAAGTATTAGAGCTTCAGCATCAGTCCTTTCAGTGAATATTCAGGGTTAATTTCCTTTAGGAATGACTGGTTTGATCTCCTTGCTGTCCAAGGGACTCTAGAGAGTCTAGTCTTAATATTTATCTGGCTCTTCCCTTATCACAGTGAAGGGTCTTTTCTAGTCTGAGGAAATAGAAATACTTCTGTCTTCAGTAAACATATTTCTTTATCATCTGTCCTCTCTAGTGCCCTCAGACCCTAATCTTTTGGACACTGTGGTTGAAAGATTGTTTTCCTTGCTGTTATTTGGTGTTACCCCACCCTGAAGAAATGAACTGCTGAAGTGACGGAGCTGGGGGACAACTGGTGGTCCTTGGGGCAGAGACTGTGCTACCAAGAGAAAACTGATTTCCAATATCTAAAACCTAAATGATCAGGGCTTCCCTTGTGGTCCAGTGGTTAAGAATCCTCCTTGCAATACAGAGGGCATTGGTTCGATCCCCGGTCAGGGAACCAAGATACCATATGCCTTGGAGCAACTAAACCCATGCCCCAAGAGTCCCCGTGCTGCAATGGAAGTTCTGGCATGGCTCAACAAAGATCCCACAGCTAAAACCTGGGGCATCCAAACAAAGAAATACATATTAAAAAACCTAAATGACCTAAAAGATCATTGTGATGAATAGCACCGGTAGCAGTATTTATTCTTTGTTACCTAAATACTCCTCTTGGCATATTATGTGCACTTTGTTTTACTTCCCAAGGACCAAGATGAAGCTTTTTAAAATCTGGTCATGCCATCTTACTCCCAGGAGCTGTTGGGATTCCATGGTGTGGTGTGGTATCAGGGGGAGTAGGTGGCCTGGACACTAGGCAAAACCACCCTCAGGGTGATTGAATGATGCCAGGTCTTCCTCATTCCTCCTCCCACTTCAATATATAGTACAGTCATCACCCTGATAAAAAGTGTTGTTCAGTGAATTTGTTTCTGAAGGGACTAAGCTACCCTTTAATTATCCTGCAGAAGCAGTGTGCATCCTTCTTGGCTTGCTTGAGATTTCTAGTTGGAAATACAGATATTATCGCAAATCTTTTCAAACCTTAACACTTCTGACTGTACAGTGTGTCTGTTTATGTATGTGTGCACGCATGCATATGTACTCATGCAGAGGTAGGGCATCTGGAAGGAACACAGAGAAAAGAACCAATTAGGGCAGTATAGGGGCTGATAATGGAGAAGGCAATGGTATCCCACTCCAGTACTCTTGCCTGGAAAATCCCATGGACAGAGGAGCCTGGTGGGCTGCAGTCCATGGGGTCGCAGAGGGTCAGACACAACTGAGCGACTTCACTTTCACTTTTCACTTTCATGCATTGGAGAAGGAAATGGCACCCCACTCCAGTGTTCTTGCCTGGAGAATCCCAGGGGCGGAGGAGCCTGGTGGGCTGCCGTCTATAGGGTCACACAGAGTCGGACACGACTGAAGTGACTTAGCAACAGCAGGGGCTGATAAAAAGATACTCAGATTTCAGAAAACCAGTAAGTTTAATAGTAAAATTATAGGTAGGAGAAATAGACAGGAGCCAAAGCTTGGAGGGTTAAAATAGGGCACTTGGTTTCTTTTTCACTGAGACAGAGGCTTGCTGGACAGGGGAGAAAAGAAGCTGCAAATATTAATTCAAGCTCATTGCTCCTTCCTTGTTCTCCTCCCGCCCTACCTCCTCATCCCATGGTGAGAAATAATGATCACGTTCTGCACTTGGAAGATTGGGTAATGGGAAGCCTGGTGAGAGGAAATGACTTTCTAAGCTAATTGTCAGCAGAGGTTGAAGGACCCACAAGCAGTGGCTCCCAGGGTGCTCTTGCAGACACTCTTGCAAAGCAGACACTGGCTGCTTAACTTGGCTGGTCAGAGTTTTGTGCTAATGAGACCAAGGTTGTAGGTTTCTTCTGTTGATAACTTGGGCCAGGTGGCTTCACTCTGCTTGCTTTACCAGCTACTGATTGAATCCAGGACATATATTTTAACCCTAAATATAGTCTCAAGTCTTAGCTTCAGGCTGAGGCCCTAACCTTGATCATAAGCTAACCCTTGTCATAAGCCGAGTCCCCTAACCTCAGCCGTAGGTTGAAGCTCTAACCCTCAGATACATGTATTATGGGTCATAAATGGGACCAGGAAAATAAGGTAAGGATGTTGCAGTATATCTCCATCACTTATACTAAAAAGAAAAAAAAAATATGTGCTTACTTTTCTAATAGGAAAAGAGTGACCTGTTTTCATATGATAACAAATGCAGTATAAACACTTTTAGCCTAGAAAACTTGGGCTGACATGAAAGTATGAGAATGGTTGCCCCTAGTTCTTGGGATTAAAGCTAGGATAAAAGTATAAGGTCTCTCTGTAGATGTATCTGCATTCTTTTTATTTGTGTTAGAGACAAAACACCCAATTTTGTCTCCTTTGTCTTGCTCCACTTTCTTCTATTTAAGATCCCAAGGCCAATGTTTACAAGAGCCACTTGTGAAAATGGCACCTGAAACTAAAAGCTTCTTTCATTCTCAAATCATCTACCCTACTGGTATGCCCATGGATCAGAGACCTGTGAGATTAGAACCATCCCTTTGGGTTTTGACATTGGCTCAGTTCAGTTCAGTCGCTCAGACATGTCTGACTCTTTGTGACCCCATAGACTGCAGCACACCAGGCTTCCCTGTCCATCACCAACTCCCGGAGCTTACTCAAACTCATGTCAGTTGAGTCGGTGATGCCATCCAACTATCTCATCCTCTGTCCTCCCCTTCTCCTCCTGCCTTCAATCTTTCTAGACATCAGGGTCTTTTCCATTGAGTCAATTCTTTACATCAGGTGGCCAAAGGATTGGAGCTTCAGCTTCAACATCAGTCCTTCCAATGAATCGTCAGGACTGATCTCCTTTAGGATGGACTGGTTGGATCTCTTTGCTGTCCAAGTGACTCTCAAGAGTCTTTCCAACACCGCAGTTCAAAAGCATCAATTCTTCAGCACTCAGCTTTCTTTTTTTTAAAATATAAATTTATTTATTTTAATTGGAGGTTAATTACTTTACAATATTGTATTGGTTTTGCCATACATCAACATGAATCCGCCACGGGTATACAAGTGTTCCCCATCCTGAACACCTCTCCCTCCTCCCTCCCCGTACCATAGTCCAACTCTAACATCCATACATGACTACTAGAAAAACCATAGCTTTGACTAGATGGACCTTTGTTGGCAAAGTAATGTCTCTGACTTTTAATATGCTTTCTAGTTTGGTCATAGCTTTTCTTCCAAGGAGCAAGCATCTTTTAATTTCATGGCTGCAGTCACCATCTGCAGTGATTTTGGAGCCCCAAAAGATAAAGTCTGTCACTGTTTCCATTGTTTCCCCATCTATTTGCCATGAAGTGATGGAACCGGATGCCATGATCTTAGTTTTCTGAAGGTTGAGCTTTAAGCCAGCTTTTTCACTCTCCTCTTTCACTTTCATCAAGAGGCTCTTGAGTTCCTCTTCACTTTCTGCCATAAGGGTGGTGTCATCTGCATATCTGAGGTTATTGATATTTCTCCTGGCAGTCTTGATTCCAGCTTGTGCTTCCTCCAGCCCAGCATTTCTCATGTAAGTTAAGGAAGCAGGGTGACAATTAAAGCCTTGATGTACTCCTTTCCCAATTTGGAACCAGTCTGTTGTTCCATGTCCAGTTCTGTTACTTCTTGACCTGCATATAGATTTCTCAGGAGGTAGGTCAGGTGATCTGGTATTCCCATCTCTTTAAGAATTTTCCCCAGTTTGTTGTGATCCACACAGTCAAAGACTTTAGTATAGTCAATAAAGCAGAAGTAGATGTTTTCCTGGAACTCTCCTGCTTTTTTGGTGATCCAGTGGATGTTGGCAATTTGATCTTTGGTTCGTCTGGCTTTTCTAAATACAGCTTGAACATCTGGATTCACATACTGTTGAAGCCTGACTTGGAGAATTTAGAGCACTTGCTAGTGTGTGAGGTGAGTGCAATTGTGCGGTAGTTTGAGCATTCTTTGGCATTGCTTTTTGGGGGGCTTGGAATGAAAACTGACCTTTTCCAGTCCTTTGGGCACTGTTGAGTTTTCCAAATTTGCTGGCATATTGAGTGTAACACTTTAACAACATCATTTTTTAGGATTTGAAGTGGCTCAACTGGAATTCCATCACCTCCACTAGCTTGACATTGGTAGCCCCTGCTTAATTACAGATCTTATTTGGGAAAGTTCTGAAATGTATACATGCTGAGAATTTAAAATGCATTTGGGAAATGAGTTCTATCTTGAGTAACCCAAGTAAACTGTCTCCAGAATTCAAAGCAGTCTGACAGTTGGTGGGTAAACAAGAGGTTTAACTGGAAACTGGACAAAGAAGACTTAAAATGGAGTAAATTTCATTTGATAGTTAAAAAATAATTACTATAAAGTTCAAACATTTGTAAAAGTATAGAGAGAAGCTAACTTTCAATAATCAAAGGGCAATCATGTCAATAGCAGGGAAAAAAAGGGGTGACTCTGCACTTTTTATTTTTAAATTAATTTTTATTGGAGTATAGTTGCTTTACAATGTTGTTAGTTTCTTCTGTACAGTGAAGTGAATTCGCCATACATATACATATATCTCCCGCCTCTTCTTTCGACTGTAGTCAAGGCCTAGGTAATTGACTGAGGTTTGCTTGAAGGTAGAGGATTTCACATATGCTGCCCAGAGAAAAGCTTTGGTGTGCTTGAGATGTCTCCTTGGAAGTCTAGGTATTGCAGCACAGATTTTCAAATCTTAACACTTCTTGTTTGGGTGAGACTCTTGTCTAGTAGAGAAGCAGGAGATTTGGCTTACAGGGGATGGGGCAGAAGATAGTGAGACTACTAAGGCTGTCTTCTGTATCTCTAATCTCTTCCTCTTTTCACGTTCAAGTAAGTTGATTCCTTACCATATTAGCAAAACAGAAACTGTCATTTAATCCCATATTTCTTTTCCCAGCCAAAATGCCCCAAAGAATAGGGTGAATTATCTATACTTCATAGCCTACATTTACTTTTAAATTTCAACTTTTTGAAGTATAATTTACATATAATAAAATGCATGCTTTTAAATGTACATTAATGAGCATTGACAAGTTTATGCACGACTTGTGTAACCATTACCACCATCATGATATAGAACATTTTTATCACCTTTGGGGCTGGTGCATGGGGATGACCCAGAGAGATGTTGTGCGGAGGGAGGTGGGGGGGGTCATGTTTGGGAACGCATGTAAGAATTAAAGATTTTAAAATTTAAAAAATAAAAAAATAAAATTAAAAAAAAAGTCAGTTGCCCCTTCCTCGTCAGTTGTCCACCTTCCAGGCCTGTGCAATGACATTCTGCTTTTTGTCTCTATAGATATGTTTCTTCTAGAGTTTCATATCAATGAAGTCAATGGAGAAGAGTACATACATTTTTACGTCTGACTTAGGCTAAGTGTAATATTTTTGAGATTCATCCGTGTTATGACATGCAACAGTAGATTGTCAGTTGTAGTTTTTTTTTTTAACGTGCCTTTTATCAGGTTGAGGAAGTTTCCTTCTTTGCCAACTTTGCTAAGAGTATTTTTTAAAATCAGGAATGGATGGTTGATTTTTGTCAAGTGTGTTTTCTGCATCTTTTTGATATCATATGTTTTTTACTTTTTTGTCTATGGTGACATTTTTTCAAATATTAAGTCCAACTTGAAATATTAGGATAAACCCCACTTGGTTATGAAGTATTATCCCTTTTAAATATGATTGGGTTTGGGTGGTTAAACTTGGTTAAGAATGTAACTTTGCATGAGGGGTAGTGTTCTGTAGTTCTTTTCCTATAATATTTTTGCTGTGCTTTGTTAATAGGAATGTTGACTTCATAGAGTGAGTTGAGAATTATTCCTTCCTCTTCAACTTTGTAGAAGAGTTTGTATTGAATTGGTATTATTTATTCTTTATGGCACCCCACTCCAGTACTCTTGCCTGGAAAATCCCGTGGATGGAGGATCCTGGGTGGGCTGCAGTCCATGGGATCGTGAAGAGTCGGACACGACTGAGTGACTTCACTTTCACGCATTTGAGAAGGAAATGGCAACCCACTCCAGTGTTCTTGCCTGGAGAATCCCAGGGACGGGGGAGCCTGGTGGGCTGCCATCTATGGGGTCGCACAGAGTCGGACATGACTGAAGCGACTTAGCAGTAGCAGCATTCTTTAAATGTTTGCTAAAATTCTCCAGTGAAATTATCTGGGCCTGGAGTTTACTTATTGGGATGTTTTTACATTACATATTCAAATCTTTTAATAGATATGAATCTATTCAGGGTGTCTGTCCTTGAGTGAATTCTGGTAGCTGCTGTCTTGGAAGGAATTTGCCAATTTTACTTAAGTTGTTGCTTGGATTAACAAAAATTTTTATTTGTTATTAACTTTTTATTAAGTTGTTAATATTATCTTAATAGCCACTCAATATTTATAGAATCTATAGTTATGTCACTACTTTCAGTCCTTCTGTTGTTAATTTGTTTCATTTTTCCTGATCAGCCTGGCTTTAGGTTTATCATTTTTATTGGTCCCTTCAAAGAAACAATTCTTGGTTTCATTGTTTTTTTCTGTTTCCTATTTCATAGTTTTACATTCTGCTTTTGTTATTCCTTTATTCTCCTTATTTTGGGTTACATCTGCCCTTCTTTTTCTAGTTTCATTAGTAGAAGACATATTATTTTTTCTCTCAAATATGTGCTTTAATGCTATAAAACCACTCCTAACCTATTGTGTTAACTTTGACTGTGTGGATCACAATAAGCTGTGGAAAATTCTGAAAGAGATGGGAATACCAGACCACCTGACCTGTCCCATCACTTCATGGGAAATAGATGGGGAAACAGTGGAAACAGTGTCAGACTTTATTTTGGGGGGCTCCAAAATCACTGCAGATGGTGACTGCAGCCATGAAATTAAAAGACGCTTACTCCTTGGAAGAAAAGTTATGACCAACCTAGATAGCATATTCAAAAGCAGAGACATTACTTTGCCAGCAAAGGTCCATCTAGTCAAGGCTATGGTTTTTCCAGTGGTCATGTATGGATGTGAGAGTTGGGCTATAAAGAAAGCTGAGCACCGAAGAATTGATGCTTTTGAACTGTGGTGTTGGAGAAGACTCTTGAGAGTCCCTTGGACTGCAAGGAGATCCAACCAGTTCATCCTAAAGAAGATAAGTCCTGGGTTCATTGGTAGGACTGATGTTGAACCTGAAACTCCAACACTTTGGCCACCTGATGGGAAGAACTAACTCATTGGAAAAGACCCTGATGTTGGAAGGGATTGAGGGCAAGAGGAGAAGGGGATGACAGAGGATGAGATGGTTGGATGGCATCACCGACTCAATGGATATGGGTTTGGGTGAACTCTGGGAGTTGGTGATGGACAGGGAGGCCTAGCATGCTGCAGTCCATGGGGTCGCAAAGAGTCGGACATGACTGACTGACTGAACGGAACTATTGTTTTAGCTACACCCTAAAAATTTTCATAGGCTATATTTTCACTTTCGTTTAATTCAAAATAGTTTTAAATTTCCCCTTTTGCTTCCTTGTTTAACCCACTGATCATTTATGTGTTGTTCCATTTATAAAAATAGTTGTGATTTCCCAGAGATCCTTCTGTTAATGTTAGCTTAGTTCCATTCTGGTAGAAAAGATGAACATGCCTTCTGTGATTTTAGGATCATTTTTTTTTTCTCTTTTCATCTTATTTTTGTTTTATTTTATTTTATTTTTTTTTAATTTTACTTTACAATACTGTATTTTAAACTTGTGTTATGGCCTAGAATATTGTCTTACTAAAGTTTCTTGTTCACTTAAAAGACTCTTCTTCTGTTTTTGGGTAGAGTGTGTTATCTATATTGATTATGTGTTATTTAGTTCTTTTCTGTCCTTACTAATATTTTGTCTGCTAGTTCTATCAGTTGCTGAGGGAGAGAGATGTTACAGTTCTCAACAATAATTGAAGGTTTTACAAATTTCTCCTTTAGCTGTCAGTTTTTACTTCACATATTTTGTAGCTCTGTTGGTAAGTGTGTAGATGTTTAAGACTATTACACCCTCTTAAATTGACGAATTTGTCATTAGGAAATGACTTTCTTTTCCCCTTCTCTGTGAACAGACATTATTTTCTACCCTACATGAGCTATAATTATTGTTTCTTCCAGTCCTAATAAATCCACACTAATAAAGTGTGGAAAAGAAAATTATTTTCTTCTAAGTTTGGGAAGCTTCCTCATGTGTATGTGCTAATCAATACTTAACTGTGAATATTCAAGCAAGACTCTCCACTGATCTCCAGGGTTCTCTCTGTGGAGTTCTCTGTTGTTCAGAAACTTGCCCAACAAAGTCTAACCGCCTAACCTCTCTAGACTTCTAGCTCCATCTTATCAACTCAAAAATTCTATTAAGTTAGGTCTGGGTTCCCCTTCCTCTGCCATGGCCTAAACACTCTTTCCAGGTAGTAAACTGGGGCAATCGTAGGTGTAGGGTTCACCTCATTTATTTCCCATCCCTCAAGGATCATTGTTATTTGTTGCTTGGGTGCCCAGCATCTGAAAACTATTAGTTTATAGAGTTTGTTCTGTTCTTTTGGTTGGTTGTTTCCTCCAGGTGGGTATGTTCAGTCCCTGTTACTCCATCTTAGCCAGAAGTGAAAGTCCCAGCAACATTTACTTTGAAATTCATTCAACTTCAGTTTCTATACTCATGACACTGAAACTGCCCTTGTAGGAGAAACAAATAACATTTTGACAAATTCAGGGGATCATTTCTAATCCTTTAATTTGACCTCTTGGCAGCATTTGACTCTGTTAGACCAGGACTCTCAACCTGAAATCCCCTCTACCTTTGACTTTTGTCAAATTACACACTGTTTGGGTTTTTCTCCATTTTCACTGGCATCCCTTCTCAGTCGATTTCATAAGCTCAGCTTCTATTGTACTTGTCTCTTTAACATCAGTTATTTACAAAAATCATAACAAATATGAACTGAACCTTTCCTGGATGCCAGATGCGGTGCTCAGTGATATAAGAACCTCAGACTCAACATACCTCAAACCAAAATTACCTTCTCTGACGTCTCACTCTGACTTTGTAATTTACTTCTTTCCTGTGTTTCTTATCTGAGTAAATGATTTCCAGTGGTCCCAGCTAGAGACCTAAGGGTAATCCTTAGTTTTTCCCTTTCCTTCACCATTTGTCTTTGTTCAGGATGCTACAACAAAGTACCTTAGACTAGGTGGCTTATAAACAACAGAAATTGATTTCTCACAGTTCTAGAGACTGAGAAGTCCAAGATCGAGGTGCTGGCAGATTCGGTGTCTGGTGAGAGCACACTTCCTTGTTCACAATCTTTTCACTAAAACTTTTCATTTCTCATGGTGGAAGAAGGGAAGGAGTTTCTTTTATAAGGGCATTATAAAATATAATGGAATTTCTTTTATAAGAGCACTAATCACATTCAGGAGGGCTCCTAAAGGCCCAACCTCCAAATACCATCACTTTGGTGATTAGGTTTCAAAATAAAATTTTTGAGGGGGGAGGCACATACATTATGCAGTCTATAACAGCCTGCCCCCGACTCATGTTCTTTTCATATGCAAAATACATTCATTCCATCTCAAGAACCCTGGCAGTCTTGTTCCACCATTAACTTAAAAGCCTAAATTCTGAAGTCTCACCAAAATATCATCTAAATTGAATATGAATGAGACTCTAGATATTTTAATTCTGAGACAAACTGCTCTCCAGCTGTGACTCTGTGAAATCAAACAAGTTATATGCTTCCAATGTAGAATGGTAGGACAGTCATAGGACATAATGTTCCCACTGCAAAAGGGAGAAATAGAAGAAAGAAGTGACAGGTTCTGAGCGAGTCCAAAGCTCACCCCTATCATAGCACAAATAGAAGAAAGAAGTGACAGGTTCTGAGCGAGTCCAAAGCTCACCCCTATCATAGCACCAATCATATTTAATTACAAATGGCACCCCACTCCAGTACTCTTGCCTGGAAAATCCCATGGGTGGAGGAGCCTGGTAGGCTACAGTCCATGGGGTTGCTGAGTCGGACACGACTGAGCAACTTCACTTTCACTTTTCACTTTCATGCATTGGAGAAGGAAATGGCAACCCACTCCAGTGTTCTTGCCTGGAGAATCCCAGGGACAGGGTAGCCTGGTGGGTTGCCGTCTATGGGGTCATGCAGAGTCGGACACGACTGAAGCAACTTAGCAGCAGCAGCATTTAGTGGTTTGACTCTCTAGCTTGACTGTGAACTGGAAAGCATGGACTCTTCCTTGCTCATTGTTATATTCTTAACAGTGAGCATGATCTCTAGTTCATAGCACATTTTTAGGACAGATAAATGAATGGTAAATTTGACCTACATTGTAACAGAAAGTAATAGGCTCAGCGGGTAAGGAATCCGCCTGCAGTGCAGGAGACACAGATGTGGATTCAATCCCTGGGTCAGGAAGATCCCCTGGAGGAGGAAATGCAGCCCACTCCAGTATTTGTGCCTGGGAAATCCCATGGACAGAGGAGCCTGGTGGGCTACAGTTCAAAAAGTCACAAAGAGTTGGACATGGCTGAGCATGGGTGTGAATACCTTAAATGGGCTCCAGAACTAACATGCCCTCTGATTCTGTTCTTTTTTCCTGTGGGAGGTGTGGAGATGGAGAGAGTACATCTACACAGAATGAATGGTGAGGAAGAGCCTTCATGGGGAAATGAAATTCAAACTAGATTTTGAAAAACAACTAGGGCTTTTGACAAGAATTGATGGAGAAAGTCCTTTTCAAAACTAAAGAATGGTGTGAGCAAGGGATAGAGAAAAACTCAATTGTGCATGGAATGTTTGGGGAAGAGCTAATGGTTTAGTGTCATTAGAAGAAGGGGTTGATATAGAGGGTGTGGAACAGATGAATCCAGAAAAAGGTTGGACACTTTGACATGCTATGGGGTGTGTAATTTTTTGTCCACAGGTTCTAAGAAGTGTTTTTGTAGTCTTTATCATATATTAAAGACTTCTTAATGATTTGAAAGAATCAAGTTATCTTGAAAACACAGTGTATTTTATCTTTTTTCTGAGTCTACATCTTAGAAATTGTACTATAAGTCAAGGGAGAAAGGATGATTCACTTTAAGAACAGCTGTTTTGCAGACAACCTTTCGAGAGCGCACAGCTTACTTTAAATGATATAAATTTGAAATACTGTATGTGTTAAACTGAAATAATTTTGAAATGTATCCATTGTTTTGGAGTTTTCTTGAGATGGCTTCCCTTTTGGCAGAAATAATGGCTAGTTAACTACGTATTAAATTGATAGCTATCAGCCTAGTACATGACACCTTGTCCCCACCAAACACCTTCAATTATGGTTGCAGTTCTTAGACTCAAGTGCAGTAATCCACCATATCAATTGTTAGTTGTGGTAGGAGAGGACAGTGTGACTTAGTGGGAGGGGTGTTTGGGGAGAATATGAATCACTGGACTATAAAGCAAAAGAACTGGATTCTAGTCATGCTCTGATTCTTGCTGACTGTGATCATGGAGGTGTCATGTCACTTTTTTCGTACTTGAGTCTCCCCAACTGAAAAAGAAGGATTGAACTCTAACATTATGCATGGCTTTAAATATGTCAACATTACTCAACCAATACATCTTTATTTGTTGAGAGAACATACTCTTTGTTCTTCCAATTTATTTCTAGTGAGTTACTCTCAGGGTCACTTGGCCAACACATTTGGTTCTGATTAGTAGAAACAAAAAACAAATTCCACATAGCGCTTTATGGAAAATGACTCAAGTCATTCCCCAAGATAACTGTTCCACATTTATAACTTTTGTCCCAGTCTCATTGTTACTTCTGCCCTTCATCCATTCTGGTGGATGTTCTCATCCAATCTTGCAAAAGACTTCTAACATCTACATGTTTTAGTTTTGGCCTTTCCCCTGAAATTTGGATCTTAACTTGCAACAACTTATGGGACATTTTCACTAAGATATCATGCAGGTACCTCAAACTCAAACTGTCACAACGTGAATTTCTTATCCCCCAAACAACAATACTGATGAAAGAAACAAAAACCAGATGTAGTTGTCTTCTTTTTTCCCCATTCAGGGAATGGTACAAGAAATGCAACTTCACGTTGCCTGTGTCTCCTTCAGTTCCCCTTGCCCTTAAATGTGATCAATTACAGATGCTTTACAACATTTCACTTCTTTCCTTTCCTCTCCTACTGCCAGTGTCCTCAAATAGGCCTTTATCATCTCTAGTCTGTTGCTGGACCCCTTAAATTACTCTCTTCTATCTGCATGCCAAATGCCCATCAGAGTCATCCTTCTAAAACACAGCTGTCGTTGTTTCACTCTCTTCTTCATAAACGCCTCTGTCTTCATCTTCACTGTTTATAGAAAAAAAAAAAAAGAACCCAAATACCACCACTTGGCATCTGAAGCCATCACCAATCTGGTCTCAGCCTACCTTTCCAGGCTTATCTCCCTCTTGCCTCCAGTGTTCTGTATTTGAAACATATCCTGTTTTTCCTTGCTCTGTGTTTTTTTTTCTTTGAATACCATTTTAAACTTATTTTTGAAGGATAATTGCTTTATAGAATTTTATTGTTTTCTGCCAAACCTCAACATGAATCAGCTATAGGTATACATATATCCCCTTCCCTTTGAATCCCCCTCCCATCTCCCTCCCCATCCCACCCCTCTAGGACATGGAAGCAACCTAGATGTCCATCGACAGATGACCAGTCCAGGTTTGATGCATGATACAGGGTGCTCAAGGCTGGTGCACTGGGATGACCCAGAGGGATGGGATGGGGAGGGAGGTGGGAGGGGTTCAGAATGGGGAACACATGTACACCCGTGGTGGATTCATGTCAATGTATGGCAAAACCAATGCAATATTGTAAAGTAATTAGCCTCCAATTAAAATAAATTTATATTAAAAAACAAGTTGTGGTAAATATACACAATGAAAAAGGAATAAAAAGCCATAAAAAGGAAGGCATTTGAGTCAGTCCTAATGAGGTGGATGAACTTTGAACCTATTATACAGTGAAATGAATCAGAAGGAGAAAGATAAATATCATATTCTATTGCATATACACGGAATCTAGAAAAAGAGTACTGAAGAATTTATTTACAGGGCAGCAATGGAGAATCAGACATAGAGAAAAGACTTATGGACATGGGGAGAGGGGAGGAAAGGATGAGATGTATGGTAAGAGTAACATGGAAACTTACATTGCCATATGTAAAATAGATAGCCAAGGGGAATTTGCTGTATGGCTCAGGAAACTCAAACAGGGGCTCCTATGTTTTTGATATATAGCAGGCAGAAGCTGGTGCATCTCTCTCCATCTCGACCTGGTAAAGTCCTTCCTTGCCCTTCAGCTTATTGTGTGATTTCTGATTATGAAGTTACTTTTATTGATGTGATTCCTTGCTAGACTCTTTACTGCCCTTGTTTGTGCAGTTCCCCAGGAGTTGCTCACTGGGGTCTGATGTTGATGGGCAGGATATTGTAGCAGCTGGGACACGACCATTTTGCATTCCTCCCAGAAGTTGCCAGCCTCTGGAGACACTATTGCATTTCTCTAACTCAAGTACTTGCTCCTGCCTAAATGCTGGAGCCTGACTCACAGGGGTGATGGGGCAGGGGACTGCATAGAAGCTGGAAGCTTTGTTGTTCAGTCACCAAGTCATGTCTGACTCTTTGCAACCCCATGGACTGCAGCACACCAGACCTCCCTGTCTATCACCACCTCCCAGAGTTTGCCCAAGTTCATGTGCATTGAATTGGTGATGCCATCCAGCCACCTCATCCTCTGTTGCCCTCTTCTCCTGTCTTCAAACTTCAATCTGGACAACTTATTTGCTGTAAGCAGCTCAGTATCCAAAGGCAAAATTATTGATATTTTTCTGTGATGTAATTGAATACATAGAAAGCACAAGGAAATCAACTTAAATATGGTAAACATAATTCAGAAAGACTTCTCAGAACATTAATAGACAAAATTGACAAACTCCCTTTATGTACAAACAACCAAGTATAACACATAATGGGAGAATCCTATTTTTAATTACATAAAAAAATGATAATAGACCTAGGAATAGATTTATCCAGGAGCATGCAAGATCTTTTTGAAGATAACTTAAAACATGGAGAGGAACAATCTAATTGGAGACTTGAACAAATGGAAAACCCATACCATATTCTTGGGTTGGAACACTTGTCATCATAAAGATGTGGATTTGACAACTTTAACATAATCTAAATAAAGATGTCTGTTAGGAACCTGAAGTCTGTATAGAAAACATAAATGCACAAGAATAGTATGAAAGAACCTGGATAAGTAAGAGTAGACAGCTGACTTTTTCAGATATTAGGATCGATTACCAAGCTACAGTAATTAAAACTATAAGCCCGAGAATAGACCCTAAACCACATTAGCACGTAATAAATATGGCATTTCAAATCAGAGATGAAAACAAGTTTTTTTTTCCAATAAATGATATAAACAGGTAAAGTTGGGTAGATGTCTGGGAAAAGTTGGGTTGGAGTCCTACTGCTGTCTATACCAATGGAACTCAGCCCCCACCATAAGTTACCAACAGTGGTGCCCACTGCCACAGGTGATGTCTGCCAACAGAGCCACGATACTCCTACCACACCTGCTGGGAATTGCTATGCCAATTAGAAGGCAAAACCCATTATTCAGATCTGATCCCACACCCTAGCTATCACCAGCAGCTGTCTATTGCCCTTTCCCATCACCAGTGTCGACTAAAAACTACAGCCACAACCTGGCAGTGGAGAGTTGTTTTATTTGGTGGGAACGCTTAGGACTCCAACCTATGGAGACAGCATCTCAGTGACTCTGAGAAAACTGCTCCAAGGAGGTGAGGGGAGGAGGGAGCCAGGTTATACAGAAGTTTTGCAACAAAGAGCAGATAGTCTGAACATCAAAAGATTATTGTTAATTAAACGAAACCAGATATCCCAGGTTAAGGAATTTAGCATTCTATGTGTGGGAAGATGCAAGCCTCTGGGCTGACTGAATTCATTCCTTTCATATGCACCTCAGCTATCTGGGGCCAAATCCTGTTTCCATGTTCCCCTTAAGGAGTGGCAGATGGCTGCTGCTTGCATTCCCCAGGCTCCTCAGCAGTCACCATGGGGGGTGGCAGCATATGCTGGATCACAGTTTTGGGAGCCCTCATTCACATTTGGAGGCCAGAAGTCGCTGAGGGGTGTGCCATTTCTTGTTTGTTGATATGGCAGGAGATAGTTTCATTTCACACAGCAACCATACTTACCAGCTGTATTTACTGCAGGCAGCCTTACAAGCCTTGTCTCTCCCAGCCTCACTCTTCACCCAGGTAATGCCAATTCACCATTTCCCAGGTTAATCAGGGGTGTCTCAAGCCATTCAAAACCCTATTTTATTTGCCTTTTTATTTCTTCATAGCCTGTTACATGTTTGCACCACTTAATGAATTCATTGTAGCCATTTATTCTGTTAAGGTACATTTGTTTTGTGTTCACCACTGTATCCCCACAGGGCCTACCAGTGTAGGCCCTGGACTAGTCCTTCAGGGTGTTATGGGAGGTGGGATTAAGTTGCATCTTGAGGTATTTCTTTTCTCAGTGTCTCTCCAGCCGTGGCCCAGGGACCTGATATTCCCACAATTCCTTACTTCTGTCTGTTGAGGATTGGAACACACCCATGAAAATGCAAAAATAGTGGCCACTGATTTATTAGCACCAAAGAGGCTTTAGCCTAGATCACAGGGCCCTTTGGGATGAATGGCCAGTCAGGTATGGTGGGGAAGGAAGGGACTTCCTTCAGGTATGATGGTGAGGAAATCCTATAACAAACTCTGGGGATGGGGTGATGGGGCAGGGCCCAGGGATTGATGCCACAATCCAGGCTCTAGTTATCTCAGCTGAAGTTAAGATTGGTGTGCATTGTTTGGGTTTCTATATAGGAATTTGTTGGCAAATATTGGGGCTCTTCTTGTGGAAAAGAAAAACCCGAACACTGTATCAAATGACAGTGTGAGATTTATAATTAGATAATAGTGCCTGTCTCCTGAGGGGCCTGTCACTTTGCAAATGATTCTCACCAGATTATGGTAGGATCAATAGGAGCTGAATAATTAAAATTCGATACTACTACGTCTCTCTCAATAACACTGTGGAGAATGATGTATGACAGATTTAATTGAATTTGTCAGACACCATGGCTACATGCATAGATCACGGAGGATATTTTTAGAGTTATGTATTTGATTTTCTGATGAGCCTTGCAGTGGGCCTTTTAACATTGGCGGTTCCTCACAAGTCCTGTGCTGTTGTGCTCTGAGAGTTCTGACAAGGCCCAGGAGCTCTGACCTGACTTTGCATCAAATGTCAAAAAATGTAAACAATTTCAGGTGAAATGGAAGAGATGGCTGCTCAGGGCACAGAGGAAGTTTTGAAGGAGGAACCAGAACAGGCTTCATCTTGAAAGCAGGACTCCATCTTGGGCTGGACTGTGGACTTTGAGCTATATGCCCAGTATCTATGGAAACTACATACCAACTGGAAAACCAGGCCCCCTGGAAGGAAGAGCCCTTTGCTAAAAGAATACCCTAATTATCTGTGTAACCAAATAGAATCATACATTCTGTTATGCTTATTGGGGTATGACCACAGGCCTATTAATAATTGTCCACTGTTAACTACCTAGGCTTAAGGCATGTGAATCACGGGTTAACTTTGATTGCCAGGGAATTTGGGGAGGTGGGTTTGTGCATATACACTTAGGGTATATAAAGTTTTCACAAAAACTGGTTGGGGTCCTTGGCTAAGAGGAGACTCTGCCTTGGTCCCGCCGTGTAATAAACTGTACTCCACTATCTGCATTGTCCTCCTAAGTGAGTTTGTTTCCCAGAATGCCTGGCTACAACATTTTGTGCATTGGCTGGGAAACTCCTCACTTTGAGGAGACAAGTCCCATTTGGGACTACTCCAAGGCCTTGCAGCTTGAATCTTCTAGACGGGGGAAGGTGCCTTGCCCTTCTGGAAGGATTCTGCTTCTCAACCCCTGGACCTTTAATGTTAGCAGGTAGTGGATGGCAGCAAGGGAACTGAGCGCTCAGGTGAGGAGGAACCCACCCGGCATGGTGGAAGAGGGGGCCTGAACACCCCCGTGGGAGGGACTAGAAGGGGCACGGACCCACAGGAGCCTGGAATAGGCAAGTGGCAGTGATTGCTTGGTACACAGGTCGACGAGCATGTTAGGGCTTAGGAAGGAAATTTGTGAAGGTCATTTAGGAGGTGTGTCCACGCTGTCTTGGGAAAAATTATTACCAAGCAATCACCAGGGTATTTTTAGGACAAGAAACTTGGTCCTTGTGTGCTCATATTCTACCCTCCCCCAGGTGTTGTGCCATCTGCTGTGAAATTCTTGGCTCCCTTGGATTTATCAGGCTAGAAGGAGGGGGATGCATAAGTGAGTATGAATTGGCTTTTCCGGAGATGGCCTGGGACATGGGATATTTAACCCACTTGTGTTTTCATCCACACCTGATCAAGCCCACTAAGGCAGAATGGACTTTAAGGGAGAAACAGTCTTGGACAACGTGGTGTTCTGGTTCGGCAGTGCTGACCGGCAGGTGAAGACACGCCGATCCCCCTTCTCCCTCTGGGATCTGGCAGGATTTGGACGAGGATGACCTTCCCCTCCCCGATACTGGATGATGATGCGCCCACTGCCCAGTTCTCCACCAGGACCGGAGGCTGCCTTAATGCTTGATCCAGGGCCAGGTGAAGTTTCTGCAGCAGCCGCTGCTCCTCTGCCAGCTCTCCCAGAGGTCATAGAGCCACCACCTCAGCAGGCTCTGATCCTGGTGGCAGAAGCCTCTGGCCAACACTTCCAGAATCTGGCTCTAGCTGAACTGCCCAAGCTATACCCACCTCTCCTGGTGAGTACTGACAGGAAGGGGAAAGGAGATACCAGAAACAAACAGAGGTTGTGCTCCGCTAAGGAGCCAGAGGAAAGGACCCTGCTACAAATGCCCCTCAGAGAGTCATAGCAGCCTCTGGCTTGGGGGCAGACGGCCACTACCATCAGCCCCCCTGTAGCCTATTATTACCAGATTAGGCTAATGGAGACTATTTTTCGAACCCACTGCCCTACATGGGATGACATAGTCCAACTACTAGTCTCCCTCTTCAGTACTGAAGATAGACACAGGATCCTAACTGAGGCCAGAAAATGGTTATAAGAGATGGTTCCAGAAGGTGTTGCAAACCTAGAAAGGTGGATAGAGCAAGCCTTCCCCACTGATAAACCTAATTTGGACTATAACACAGAGGAAGGGAGGGACCACCTGGAGAGAGATTGGGTGGCTATTTTACAAGGCCTTGAGAGGTGGCGGGGGGCAAAAACCTATGCTACAAAAGACTGTGTGAGGCCTATAGACTTTATACGCCAATAGATTCAGAGGCCACTGGGTCTCAGATGGTGAGCAGCCTTTGTGTCTCAACCCTACCCCGAAAATGTCAGATGAGGGGCACCAAGTGATCCTTTACATTCCTGAGAGCCCAGTACCCCTGTTGGGAAGAGACTTGCTCTCCAAACTGGGAGCACAAGTGACTTTTGTAAGGTATAGTTCGGGCTAAGGCAGAAAGAGGAAAGACGACCTCAACAGAAGTAGGTTACCTTTATTCAGGCAAGGAGGGGGCGACAGTCAGCCTAAACAACCAGGCTGAGTGCGGAGAGGGATCAGGAAGGCTCCATATTTGTAGGGAGGCTTGTGGAAGTGATAAGGGAAATGTTAATCAGGCGGGATGTTTTGGGTATTTTTTAGTTGAGATGGCATTTGTAGTTGGGCAGGGAGTGATGAGTCTTCTGGGCATGTGTAGGGGGTGGAAGGCTTCTGGACAGGAGGTGATAAATCCCAGATAGATGCAACCGGCCTGGAGCATCAGGGCGGGACCTAAAGTTCTGTTTTGTTTTCTCCGAAGTTAGATGATTCAGCAAGGGCCTTTGAAACTGCTGTTTTCTAGGCCCAAAAGACTCCTTCAACTTTCTCCCCTGAGGAGAGGCCCACCTTCTAGGTGAGCACTATGACTTACTTGTTCGCTCTCTCAATACCCGCCCCCCTACCCCGAGATGAAGAACCGGGTGGGCCGGAAGAGCGTGAGAGAAAGCTAACTCAATTATTCCCTGAGGTCTGGGTGGAAGACAACCCTCCACCTCTGCCTCCGCAGGCTGGCTAAACATCAAGCCCCAGTGAGAATAGAACTCAAGCCACGCACCATTCCAGTTAGAAAGAGCCAGTACCCACTACTGATAGAGGCCTGGGCCGGCATACTGTGGGAACGTGGGACAGACCTGTGGCCTATCTCTCAAGGGGGCTTGACAATGTCACCACCAGATGGCCCGGATGCTTGTGAGCAATTGCTGCAGTTGCCGAGACCAGCCGATTCCAGACCCTGATTGGGTACTATATACTGATGGCACTAGCCTGATAAAACAAGGACAATGGCTGTCAGGTTATGCCATAGTCACAGAAAAGACTATCATCGAAGCTGGCTCCTTGCCACAACACTGGTCTGCTCAATGAGCTGAGTTATTCGAGCACTCCAGCTGTCAAAAGGCAAGAGAGTAAACATCTACACCGATTCCAGGTATACTTTAGCCACACTACGTGTACATGGGGCTCTGTATAAGGAAAGAGACTTTTTGGCAACTAGTGGAAAAGATATTAAAAATAAAGAAGAAATTCTGACCCTATTAGATGCTGTCTGGGAACCAGAAAGGGTTGTGGTCATACACTGCCTAGGACATCAAAAAGAGGATACCCCCCAGGCTCAGGAAAACAGACTGGTAGATAAGACCTCTAAACAAGCAGTTGAGGGTTTGGGGGTAACAAGTGAAGCCCCTATTAAAGCTCTCATATTGGCAGAGCTGCCTGAGCTAATGTTGGACTCTCCAAAATACACTGAAGCCCAAAACCAACTAGCCAAAGTGGAAGGGGCCATCAAGACTGAAAAGGGATGGTGGGAATTGCCAAGTGGCAAATTGTTGGTACCAGAGGAGCTGGCACCCACTCTGGTAAGCCAAACACAACAAGCATCCCACCTAGGCCATGATAAACTGGAAGAGCTAATTCAAAAATATTTCTTGGTTCTCTGCCTCTCTTCCCTATGCAGAACAGAGTCTCAGAACTGCACTGCCTACTCACAGGTCAGTGCTGCCTCTTGGCACAGACAGAAACCTCCAGGAATTCAGCTGAAAGGGATGCTGCCCTTTGAACACCTGGAAGTGGACTTCACTGAAATGAGACCTCACCGACACTACCATTACCTGCTGGTCATGGTATGTACGTTCTCGGGATGGGTAGAAGCTTTTCCTACCCGGACTGAAAGAGCATCAAAAGTAGCCCAGTGCCTGCTTAGGGAAATAGTTCCCAGATTTGGATTTCCTACCAGCATTGGATCAGACAATGGCCTGGCTTTCGTAGCTGATTTAGTATAACAAATGAGCAAAACTTTAAAAGTCAAGTGGAAATTACATACAGCATATAGGCTCCAGAGTTCTGGGAGGTGGTGGAAGGAACCAACCAGACACTTAAAGAGACACTCTCCAAATGGATCATGGAGACTGACTGCTCCTGGGTGGACTTGCTTCTGACGGCTCTGCTCAGACTCAGGATGACCCCATGGTCCCATGGCTATTCTCCGTACGAAATTGTGTATGGGGGGCTCCCTCCTATTATAAAACAGGTGTCAACAAATTTGCCTCAGGTAAGGGGGGATAGGATTTCACAGCAGATGGAACTGGGTAAGGTGATAAATCCGGTAACTAACTTTGTACAAGAAAGAGTGCTGTTCCCCCTTGGGGAACAGATTCATGAGTTTATGCTTGGTGACCAAGTATGGGTCAAAGATTGGAAACGTGATTTACTAGCCCCTTGGTGGAAGGGCCCTTATACTGTTATTCTAACTGCCCTACTTCAGTTAAAATTGCAGGTATTGCCCCTTGGATCCATCATATGAGGGTGAAGAGAGCATATCACGCAGACCCAGAAAACGCTGAGTGGACTGCACAGAGGGACCCCACTGACCCTTGAGAGACTATGATCATCCTTAAGAAGAAGAGGGAAAAGAAGATCCTGGACGAGCCCCTTCAGGATGAAGCTGCATAATCAACTCCTGCTGCTTGGTCTCATCAATGTGCACATTCCTGTGTGGACTTCCACAATACCTCCAACTGCTGGGTATGTGGGGCTATGTGTTTGTCTGTGATGGATGGACTTCCCTGGTGGGTGTTACCACTTTGCCAAGGAGATTTTAAACCACTCTTCTCTTTCCTGGGGCAACAAAAAGAGACTTTCCTTTCTCTTGTCAATCAATCTCTCCCTGCTCTCTTGGTGTAAGCCAGACCTACAGTCAATAGATTCAGGTCATGGGGTTACATATTATATAAACACATATTTCATAAAAGTAACAGATGCAGTAATTCAAATTAGAATGGTTTTGGACATGCTCACAGCTGCTTAAGGAGGGACCTGTGCTATAATTAAGGTTGAATATTGTGTATCTATTCCTGATGTATCTGGCAATGTATCAGCTTCTAGATGACATGAGAAACCAGGTAAAAGCAATGTCAAATGAAAACATTCCTTTCTGGACTTCGGTACTATCTTGGGTGAAGGGTTATTGGTGGAATATATAGTTGCCTTGATAGTTCTGTTTTGTGGACCCTGCATTTTACAATGTATTATGAACTTTGTAACCCAAAGTTTGGTGTCGTTCTCCCAAATGGGTGGTTGGAGAGGCAGGATGCAATATATCCCTATGAATGATGCTCATACTATGACTTAAGAGCAACAAGAGGCGCGAATGAAGGAGGAAACAGAACAGGCTCTATCTTGAAAGCAGGACTCCATCTTGGGCTGGACTGTAGACTTTGAGTTATATGCCCAGTATCTATGGAAACTACATACCAACTGGAAAACCAGGCCCCTGGAAGGAAGAGCCCTTCACTAAAAGAATACCCTAATTATCTGTGTAACCAAATAGAATCATACATTCTGTTATGCTTATTGGGGTATGACCACAGGCCTATTGATAATTGTCCACTGTTAACTACCTAGGCTTAAGGCATATGAATCACGGGTTAACTTTGATTGCCAGGGAATTTGGGGAGGTGGGATTGTGCCCATACACTTAGGGTATATCAGGTTTTCACAAAAACTGGTTGGGGTCCTTGGCTAAGAGGAGACTGCCTTGGGCCTGCTGGTGTAATAAACTGCACTCCACTATCTGCATTGTCCTTCTGAGTGAGTTTGTTTCCTGGAACGCATGGCTACAACAGTTTATGTGGGGAGGAAAAAGGTCCTAAAAGACAAATTCCTATTACCTAATAATTTTCTTTCTCATAACATGTGTGTAGCCACTGGAGAGAGAATTCTGGAATAACAGACAACTTGAGTTCTAGTCTGACACGTACTAGATCTGTGGCCTTCAAAAGTCACCCAGATCTCTCATATGTAGAATGATGAGGTGATGTCATCTGTTTGCCTTTTTTTGCCTCGAAGTATTATCAGGAGCAACTAAGATAGAAAGTTTTAAAGTGCTTTCTAAACTGTGATTCTCTGTGAACGTATAATGTGTTATATAATGTTTTTGCTAGTATTGCCTCCATTTGTTCATCAATCCATTCATTTGCTGCTTTTTAAATTGAAGTATAGTTGATTTACAGTGTTGTGCCAATATCTGCTGTATGACAAAGTAACTCAGTTATACACACGTATCTGTCATCTGTGTTAGTCGCTCAGTCGTGTCTCTTTGTGACCCCATGAACTGTAGCCCACCAGGCTTCCCTGTCTGTGAAATTTCCCAGGCAAGAATACTGGAGCGGGTTGCCATTTCCTTCTTCAGGGGATCTTCCCAACCCAGGGACCAAACCCAGGTCTCCCGTATTGCAGGCAGATTGTTAAATGTCTGTGCCACCACCTGCTTCACACACACATATTCATTCTTTTTTTATATTCTGTATCAATCCATTCATTTGCTTACCTGTTTTATCATCCAACCATCCATTAATTCAATAGACTATTACTGAGAATGAACTATGCCAAGCTCTGTGTGTAGTGCTTGTCTATAAGGGCCACCATGATGAGGGAGGAAGACTATACAGTTGAGTCTGAACCACATGGATTTGAACTGCACAGGTCCACATATGTGTGAATTTTTTTCAATAGTAGGTACAATAATATATGATCTGTGGTTGGTTAGATCTGAGAATTTGGAACCATGAATACAGAGGACTAACTGTGGGACACGAATATGTGGGGATGTGGGTATCCGGGGTGAGTCTTGGAACCAATGCTCCGTGGATACAGTGACCTCAATCAAGCAGTACATGATTCTCTCATAGTACCGATATCGCATTTTATAGCACTGAATTGTATTGGTGTTATGACAGAATCAATGGACTACCCTGGTGGCTCAGATGGTCAAGAATCTGCCTGTCAATGCAGGAGATATGAGTTCAATCACTGGGTCGGGAAGATCCCCTGGAGAAGGGAATGGCAGCCCACTCCAGTATTCTTGCCTAGAAAACCCCATGGACAAAGGAGCCTGGTAGGCTACAGTCCATAGGGTCGCAAAGAGTCAGACACAACTGAGCGAGTTTCCCTTCATTATGATAGAATCATGTACTGGTTCTGGGGCACACTTAGGTCATGGTGAAGATGTCAGGAAGGGCTTGAAAGAGAAGTTAAACATGCTATGATTTGTAAATTTTGGATAGGTATTTAGCAGGCAAATGAGGGTGTAGGAGAGAACATTTTTAGTAGAGATAGCAGCATAAACAGAGGCACAAAACCAGGAAATGTTTTCATGTGCTTTGGGAATTCCAAATTGTTTGGTATATTCAGAGAGGTGAATCTGGAGAAGTATGTGGAAATGGTTCATGAAGTGCTTGGTACATCACTTTCAGGTGCTGAATCTTCATGTTGAGGATAGTGGGAGCCACTGAGGGTGTTTAATCAAGGGAGTGGTATGAAGAGATTTGCCTTTGAGTTAGAATTCTCTGGCAGCAGGGTGGAGGGTAGACTGGGAGAGGGCAGGGCTAGAGGTAGGAAGACCAGTTAGAAAGTTGTTATAATAGTTCTAGGGAGGGAAGGTGTAGAATTACAGATTTAAACCCCACATGAGTGACGACTTTGCAGTCATTTTAGTGGAGGCGCTCAGGATGGGAGGAGTGTTTTAGAAAGACTCCCCTCCTGTGACAACTTATGATTTTCCCTCCAAGTCTGACACTCAGTCCAATGTTCCCAATTTTGGGGAATGGTTCTCCCGTCCTTCTGTTACCACGTGTCAGAAACCTACTTCCAGGCCCCTGGTTTTCAATCTTATTTCAGATGGTGCGAGAGCATAGTATCCCCTTTTGGTTCATTAAGCTGCCTGCAGACAAACTGGTTCCTTTCTTCTTCTAATGGCTGTAGGGGATATGATTTATAGAGTGCTAGCCTCCTATAACTTATTTCCCTTTCTCATACAGGCCAGAGGTGGGCATGTCTCAACTATTTTTAAAGTTAGCGGACACATTATATTTTGAAGAGCTATTCACGTCTCCTCTCTCAGGTTTACTCACTGTTACACTTGGACACCAAATGCCCTTTGCTCAGTATCTCTGTTTATTTTTTGTGTTTCTGTTTTTTTTTTTTTTAAACAGATGTTTTTGCAACTGGAACCTTAAAAAGCTGGAGGGGACAGCTGAATACCTAGTAGTATTTCACAGACACCTGTGCCAAGCCCCCTGGGAGCAGTGCAGTCAGACATACAAATCTGGATGCAATTCCCTCTTCTACCACTGCTGAGCTTTGCAGATTAAAAGTCACAGAACCCTTCAGAACCTAACCTTCCTTATCTGTAAAGTAAGCATGATGATAACTGCTTGGGGAGATTCAGGGAATGATTGATATGAACTGCCTTGAACAGTGTCTAGTACATGGTAAGAGCTCTATAAATTTTACTGCCCTGGATCTCCTTCCTTTCATTTTGTTAATGAGGATATGAAGACCATGAAGTGACTTCCCCAAGGTCACAGAGCTAGAGTCCCAATTAGAACTCAAATCTGTTTCTTTGTTTGTGTTTGTGGTTATACTTGGACCCTGCTCTGATACAGGAACAGGTGGAGGTGGTGGTGGGGTGGAAAGATTTTGCTTTGTTGGCCAAGGAGATGGGGACAGAGAAGAGAGTGGAGATAAGGCCAGTGATGCCAGCAAAGATAGTCTTCACCTTCCTTCCAGTTTCACTGAGGGCTGCAATTGCCACTCTTGTTCTGGAGCATGGTGTAGTTTCCTTCACCATTGATAGTTTCTACTTCCGAGTTCATCTGTCATCAAGAATATGAGGCTGGTGGAGACAGGGATGCACCTGCTCCCTAGGGAGGCTTCCCACAAGCAGGTTGCATGATAGGAGAACTGAACTTGGAGAAGTGATTAGCACCTGTGGAATAACTGAGAAATGACTGGATTTCGAGGTGGTTAGGAAAAGACACCTGAATGAATTTCCAACAGTTAATAGCAGGCAGAACTTAACTAACAGTTGTTTCAGAGTGAAACACCTTGAGGTCATTCAGATATTTTTTTCCTATATTTCAAATATGATGCCATTAGGAGACTGAAATTTATTTTAAGGGCTGTTATTTACAGCTCAAAGCTACAACAAATGGCAACGATGTTGGATGTTTCACGTTTGGGTGCCTCTAAGGTTGTTGCTCTCAGACATCTATTGTCTGTTCTGCTTATAAATATTTACTTCCATGCATATTCTGGCACCATGGCTCAGTTCCTGTTTTTTCCAATATGAGCAGAGTCAGGGTTATGTCAGTAAACACACTAAAAAACACATCTTGATGTTGCTGACCGGGAGGCTCGGCTTAATTCACTCTGTTCACCTTCATAATAGACTCTATTGCTAACTTTCTCTGCCCCCCATCCCTTGACTTTTACTGGTGGATTATAAATTACAGTTGATAACTTGATAGGCTTCCTACAGAAAGTAACACTGCTGATTTATAGTCAATTAGACAGGATGTATCCTTTGAATTGTGTCTCTACTGGTGGGGCATGAGGTTTCTCTGAATCAATCATACTGTTTTTTTGGTCCTTTTAGTATCCAACCATACATACCTGTCAGATGGCCTGGGTTAACACTCAGTGTAGGGCCAGATTTACCTAGGTACCAGGGGACATAGTGAAAATAACCTGAATCATTTACCTTTGGTGGAATGGTTAGTTCAGATTAACCTCCAGTTTGAACTTGTCCTTAAACCCAAAAGGATATTTACTTATTTAATCCAACACTTTCTACTCAAAGCACAGCCTTAAGGGAATAGAGCCAAGCTGGAAGGTAGAGGGAAAAGGCAGAAGGAAGGGAAGGTCAGAAGCAAATCTGGGCAAGGGCAACACATGGGTCATGTGCTGCTCTGAAAGGTCCAAGGGCATTAAGACCTGCCAGGTGACCCATGCTGGAGCAGAACGTGCATATGGAGAACCACCAGAAACAGGCCTAATCTGCTTTACAATTCTTTCATATCTTCTATAGAATCCCCACTTCTGCCTTGAAGGATTTTTGTTGTTGTTTAGTCACTAAGTCGTGTCTGACTTTTTAATGACCCCATGGACTGTAGCCCACCAGACTCCTCTGTCCATGGAATTTCCCAGGCAAGAATACTGAAGTGGATTTGCCATTTCCTCCTCTAGGGGATCTTCCTGACTCGGCAATCAAACCCAAGTCTCCTGTATTGGTAGGTGGATTCTTTACCACTGAGCCACTTGGATAGGATTTTAGAAGGAGGCAGTTTTGGAATATCACTTGTGCAGTGGCAGCTGTGATGTTTGTTCTCTCCATCCTTGAAACCAAGGCTACCTTGGAGGTGTGAACCATCTTGAGTTGTCTCCTGGTCTCCTTGGTAGTTCGGCCTTTTGCACGTGGAGACTTCAGTCAGGGCGTGTAGCTGTTTAACCTGAAGGTCTAAGTGTGTTGCCAGGCCTCGTGCCTGGGAGAGGACCAGTCTCAGTGGCTGCAGGCTGTGGTAATCAGAGAAGGTAAAAAATCTCAGAGGAAAACCCTGTTAAAGGCATTCAACTTCAGTGTCACCACAGATGCTTAGTGCCACTTTGTAAATAAGATGAGAAATGCCCTTGCTGTGGGCCAGGGGACACCTCCTCAAGAGCACTTGTAGTGGCTGCCAGCTTAACAAGTTTCTGGTGAAGAATCAGGCAGTCCAGGAGGACTGGGGCTTAAGAAAGCACCTGGAGAGCTGTTTATATATACTGATGGCCGCTTTCAAGGTGGAAATTTTGATTTGTTCCATCTAGGGTGTGGTCAGGGAATCTGCATTTAATTAGAACCTCAGGTTGTTCTGATGCTACTGGTGCTTGAAACTACTGCAGGAACAATTTATTGTTTCAGAATTCTTTGAATTGGACTTGTTTTTTTTTTTTTTAAATGTGACTTGACCTGCAGTTTCTATTGGGTCTGTGATGAGTGGGTCACTTTAGCAGTGGAACATTGTAAACAAGTTTAAAATAAGAATGATTTACCTGTATAGGAGAACACTTGGATTCTAGGAGAACTAGGCATTTGGAAGCACTTTTTGATTGTTGTATTGTATACTAAAAATTAGCACTTTATGTACATTTCTGATAAGTCTTTTCCTTTGTGGTAAACTCCATAACAGCTTCTCAATATATTGTGCTTACATTTTCAAGTTTAAGTTAATATTGAATAACAGAATAAACATCCTCTTCTAGTTTTTTTTTTTTAAGCCCACAATTTAGGTTAACTAGATTGACTTCCTTACAGCTTTTTGAAAGGCCTAATTTTTGACTGTAGTAGAATTACAGATAATGAAATGACAGGTGTAAGGGAGAACAGTACTTGAATTGTAAAGAAAGATGGGCTTTCAGTGAAGGACTTTTGTGCTTCTTGATATAGTGATCTCTATAGTCCTGTGCCACCCCCCATGCCTGGAAAATTCCATTTTCATCAAGCTCAGCATGAAAATCCAGAAAAGAGGGAAAGGGAGAGAAGGACTGGGAGTGAGCAAATAAGAAATGGAGAAAAATTATCAAAGGGAGCTATAGAGAGCCTGAACAAGCTTCTGAGGTGTTTGGTTTTCTGTTGCTTTGGTGATGATGTGTTAGGGACTTCATCAACTTTCTCCAGCCCTGACATCCTATCTTAGAGTCTAGGTCCAGGGTAAAGTATATAGGAAGATTTGGAAATGGAGGAGCAGCCAGCCAGATCCCAGCAAATACTCTACCCCCTGCTTTTCAGCACATCCTAACCCTGTCCCTGCCTTACCCTGAGTATAGTGCTCCTCATACAGAACACAGTAACTTGGCTTGCTGACTACTTCCCTAGTCCACTCTGCCTTTGGGGGAGGGGAGATGATGTAGATAAATGTACCTATAATCAGCTGGCAGTCAAATTAATTCTTTGAAATTGTGATCCCAGAAGAGAAAATCCTAATTAAATCAAAATTAGGGAATTTGCATCCTTAAAGGATACCAAGGGGGTAGAAGGGACAGTTTATGGGATGTATATGGTTGAGAAGGTACAAACTTTTCCTTTGTCAAAGAAATGGAAATGTTTATTTGAATCAAATTTGAGGATTATAACCTGAGAAGAGTATCTTAGAAAGCTCTGGGAACAGTTCCTCCCATTAGAAGTCAAGGCACAGTTCTGTAAGTTTTTTGAGACACAGGGTTGTACATCAAATGATGTATTGACCATTCACACGATCTAGATCCAAGGGTCATTATGGCCCCTTACAAGATCAGGAAGAAATGTTGTCTTTAAGGAGTTGATATCTGGTTGATGCTAGGAGAATGTTCCTCTTTATGGTCAAGCAGGTATTCCTGCAGGTGGATGAGGTTCGGAGGGAGGTTCGGTTGATGCATAATGCAGATTCACAGTGCACAGGAAGGGTTAGAGAGGAGATGAAAGGGCAGAGAAAGCTTTTTATGACTAATTTTTTCTTGTTTTGTCATAAAATAGGAATTTTATTTCACACCTTGTGTCTGCACAAGCTAGGAGTATATCACAAAGATGGAAGATGGAATTGGAAGAAAAAGCAAAGGGGAGTTTGGTTGTCTCTCACAGTTTGCAGTCATAAGTCACTTAAACCATTCCTTTTAATGGTAAAAATCATAGTGTTGAGGACAGTGGTTCTCCAATGATAAAACTCAGTTGGCCAAAAAGTTCATGCAGAATTTCCATATGAACTTTTTGGCCAACCCAGTATACATCAGTTCAGTCACTCAGTCATGTTCGACTTGCAACCCCTTGGACTGCAGCACGCCAGGCTTCCCTGTCCATCACCAACAGAGTTCACCCAAACCCATGTCCATTGAGTTGGTGATGCCATCCAACCATCTCATCCTCTGTCATATCCCCTTCTCCTCCTGCCCTCAATCTTTCCTAGCATCAGGGTCTTTTCAAATGAGTCAGCTCTTTGCATCAGGTGGCCAAAGTATTGGAGTTTCAGCTTCAACATCAGTCCTTCCAGTGAATATTCAGGACTGATTTCCTTTAGGATGAATTGGTTGGGTCTTCTTGCTGTCTAAGGGACGCTCAAGAGTCTTCTCCAACTCCACAGTTCAAAAGCATCAATTCTTCAGTGCTCAGCTTTCTTTATAGTCCTAGTCTCACATCCATACATGACCACTGGAAAAACCATAGCCTTGACTAGACGGACCTTTGTTGACAAAGTAGTGTCTCTGCTTTTTAATATGCTGTCTAGGTTGGTCATAACTTTTCTTCCAAGGAGTAAGTGTCTTTTAATTTCATGGCTGCGATCACCATCTGCAGTAATTTTGGAGTCCCCCAAAATAAAGTCAGCCACTATTTCCACTGTTTCTCCATCTATTGGCCATGAAGTGATGGGACCAGATGCCATGATCTTAGTTTTCTGAATATTGAGCTTTAAGCCAACTTTTTTACTCTGCTCTTTCATCTTCATCAAGAGGCTCTTTAGTTCTTCACTTTCTGCCATAAGAGTGGTGTCATCTGCATATCTGAGGTTATTGATATTTCTGCTGGCAATCTTGATTCCAGCCTGTGCTTCCTCCAGCCCAGTGTTTCTCATGATGTACTCTGCATATAAGTTAAATAAGCAGGGTGACAATATACAGCCTTGATGTACTCCTTTCCCAATTTGAAATCTGTCTGCTGTTCCATGTCCAGTTCTAACTGTTGCTTCCTGACTTGCATACAGATTTCTCAAGAGGCAGGTCAGGTGGTCCGTTATTGCCATCTCTTTGACAATTTTCCACAGTTTGTTGTGGTCCACACAGTCAAAGGATTTGGCATAGTCAATAAACCAGAAGTAGATGTTTTTCTGGAATTCTCTTGCTTCTTCAATGATCAGTTGGATGTTGGCAATTTGATTTCTGGTTCCTCTGCCTTTTCTAAAACCAGCTTGAACATCTGGAAGTTCATGGTTCATGTACTGCTGAAGCCTGGCTTGGAGAATTTTAAGCATTACTTTACTAGCGTATGAGATGAGTGCAATTGTGCAGTAGTTTGAGCATTCTTTGCCACTGCCTTTCTTTGGGACTGGAATGAAAACTGACCTTTTCCAGTCTTGTGGCCACTTCTGAGTTTTCCAAATTTGCTGGGATATTGAGTGCAGCACTTTCACAGCATCATCTCTTAGGATTTGAAATAGCTTAGCTGGAATTCCATCACCTCCACTAGCTTTGTTCATAGTGATGCTTCGTAAGGCCCATTTGACTTCACATTCCAGGATGTCTGGCTTTAGGTGAATGATCACACCATCGTGATTATCTGGGCCGTGAAGATCTTTTTTTGTACAGTTCTTCTGTGTATTCTTGCCACCTCTTCTTGATATCTTCTGCTTCTGTTAGGTCCCTACCATTTCTGTCCTTTATTGAGCCCATCTTTGCATGAAACGTTCCCTTGATATCTCTAATTTTCTTGAAGAGCTCTCTAGTCTTCTTGAAGAGATCTCTAGTCTTTCCCATTCTGTTGTTTTCCTGTATTTCTTTGCATTGATTGCTGAGGAAGGCTTTCTTATTTCTTCTTGCTATTCTTTGGAACTCTGCATTCAAATGGGTATATCTTCCCTTTTCTCCTTTACTTTTTGCTTCTCTTCTTTTCACAGCTATTTGTAAGGCCCCCTCAGACAGCCATTTTTCCTTTTTGCATTTCTTTTTCTTGGGGATGGTCTTGATTCCTGTCTCCTGTACAATGTCACGAACCTCCATCCATCATTCATCGTCAGGCACTCTATCAGATCTAGTCCCTTATATCTATTTCTTACTTCCACTGTATAGTCATAAGATATTTGATTTAAGTCATACCCGAATGGCCTAGTGGTTTTCTCCACTTTCTTTAATTTCAGTCTGAATTTGACAATAAGGAGTTCATGATCTGAGCCAGTCAGGTCACAGTCTTGTTTTTGCAGACTATATAGAGCGTCTCCATCTTTGGTTGTAAAGAATATAGTCAATCTGATTTCGGTGTTGACCATCTGGTGATGTCCATGTGTAGAGTCTTCTCTTGTGTTGTTGGAAGAGGGTGTTTGCTATGACCAGCGTGTTCTCTTGGCAGAACTCTATTAGCCTTTGCCCTACTTCATTCCTTATTCCAAGGCCAAATTTTCCTGTTACTCCAGGTGTTTTCTTGACTTCCTGCTTTTGCATTCCAGTCCTCTATAACGAAAAGGACATCTATTTTGGGTGTTCTAGTAGGTCTTTTATGTCTTCATAGGACTGTTCAGCTTCTTCAGTGTTATTGCTTAGGGCATAGACTTGGATTACCATGATATTGAATGGTTTGCCTTGGAAATGAACAGAGATCATTCTGTCGTTTTTGAGATTGCATCCAAGTACTGCATTTTGGACTCTCTTGTTGACTATGAGGGATACTCCATTTCTTCTGAGGGATTCCTGCCCACAGTAGTAGATATATTGGTCATCTGAGTTAAATTCACCCATTCTCGTCCATCTTAGTTAGCTGATTTCTAGAATGTTGATGTTCACTCTTGTCATCTCCTGTTTGACTACTTCCAAGTTGTCTTGATCCATAGACCTAACATTCCAGGTTCCTATGCAATATTGCTCTTCATAGCATCGAACCTTGCTTCTGTCACCAGTCCTATCCACAACTGGGTGGTGTTTTGCTTTGGCTCCATCCCTTCATTCTTTCTGGACTTATTTCTCCACTGATCTTCAGTAGCATATTGGGCCCCTACTGACCCAGGGAGTTCCTCTTTCAGTATCCTATCATTTTGCCTTTTCATAGTGTTCATGGGGTTCTCAAGGCAAGAATACTGAATTGGTTTGCCATTCCCTTCTCCAGTGGACCACATTATGTCAGACCTCTCCACCATGACCTGTCCATCTTGTGTGGCCCCACACTGCATGGCTTAGTTTCATTGAGTTAGACAAGGCTTTGGTCCATGTGATTAGATTGGCTAGTTGTCTGTGATCGTGGTTTCAGTCTGTCTCTCCTCTGATGACTTCTCTCAGTGCCTACTGTCTTACTTGGGTTTCTCTTACATTGGACGTGGGGTATCTCTTCACAGCTGCTCCAGCAAAGCACAGCCACCGCCCTGACCTTGGACATGGGGTAGCTCCTCTCGGCTGTGCTTCTGTGCCACCATTGCAGCTGCCACACTTCTGCTATGTGTACATCGGATCTTGTTAAAATACAGATTCTGATTCTGTAGGTCTGGGAAGAGGTTTGATATTTAGCATTCCTGGTTGGGTTGGGGCAGCTGGGCAAGGCTTGACAGAAGAGGTATATCTTGAGTGGGACATTAAGCATTAAGGTAAGGCTTGGCCAGATAGAGAAGAGAGTGAGGGGACTTTCTGTGGTGTGATGGGTAGGAGAGGCAGTCTGCAATACAGGCACTGAGGAAGTGGTAAGCAGAATCTCTGCCAAGAACAATGAAAAACTAATCTTGGCAGGACAGCAATCTCATCTGAGGAAAGAGGTGAGGATAGGGTTGGGTTATAGGGTAAGGTGGGTGCATGGCATGAAAAGTCTTGAATGCTGACCTGAGGAGTTTGGAAGGACTTGGTCCTGTAAATAGAGTCGAAGTGTTTTGAGGAGAAGAATAACACATGGAAAGCTGTGTTTGCAAAAGAACTAATCTTAGCAGGAGTACATAGGATGGATATCCAGTCTCCTGGGATAAACCATAATGGAAAAGAATATTTAAAAAGAATGTATATATGTGTATAACTGAATCACTTTGCTATACAGCAGAGATTGGCACAACATTGTAAATCAAGTATGCTTCAATGAAAAAGCATAATAAAAGGATGATAATCTTGGAGCAAGGTAAATGTCAACTGCAGTAAGATTGATAAGAGGAGATGGGGCCCTGGATCAGTGTAGCAATAGAGTTTTAAAAGCAAGTCATCAGACTGGGAAACAGCAGGACTCTGTGACTGAAGGGCCTCTGGTGTCTTCCTGCTGCTCCTTCTGATCACCTCATTCAGAAGGCCTATGAGCCTGTGGGACCGGTGTTTCTCACTAGTGCATTTTTGAAGCAACTGTTAAACTCCTAAAAAGCAGACTATAAAGCGAGATGGCTGTTTCTTAATATTTAAAATGAGAATAACAATATTTGCCCTACCACCATCACACAATTGTGGAAAAAACACACTGTATTAAAAGAAACATCTGTTAGGAAACTCTAAAATGCATAGAGAAGTCCTGGATTGACCATGGATGACTATTTTGGCATTTACTAAGATAATTGTGTCTCTAAAGCTTATTAATGGAGGGTCACTACAGCTGGCCTCTGCCCCCACATGGATTCTTCTACAAGGAAACCTCTGTCCAAAATCCAATCCCACACTCCTGTGTAATCGTTATAGAAATCAGATTCCTGTTCTGCCTGGTGGGCCTTCCTTCCTGAATGACTAGAGCACGGGAAGCATCGTGGACTTTGTAGGCAACATCTTTGGAAATCATTTACCAGAAGTCCCCACTGTTCCTCGGTCAGTCATGCTCATCCTCCAGAAGTGAGAGTTCTCTCAGATTTTTTTTTTTTCTATATCCTCAACTGTCTCCATGATGGCACTATCCCAAGGAGGAAAGAGTATACATCTCTCTCTTTCTCTCTGTCTCACTCTCCCCTCACCTTGTAATTCACAAGCAGCCATTGATTTGACTTTTAATCACTCTTCCTCTTTGTGTCCCTCACCTTTCATCTGATGGCTCACTCCCCACCTTGGGCTCTGCTCTGTTGATCTCAATGGATGTTCCCTCACATTGCCTTTCTCAGACACATTGTGCCAAGTCCCTATTTTAAATAGATGCTTTGTTCTCGGGGTTAGGGGGGAGAAGGTGGGATGATTTAAAAATCCTGCTGGGAGTCCTTGAGGAAACAGGCTTGGAGTAGTGTTTGCAGGAGTCAATAGGCTTGTTGTAAGCTTGCATTGTGTGTTCTAGCACAGGGGCTGAAACAAATCAATTTCAATTTACTTGTCCAGCAAAAGGAGCCATTATTTAGAACTGAATAGCCAGAGCTCCCATAATATATTGTGAAAACTTATTGTAGTTTTTACTGAGAACTAGCTTATGATGAAATTATTTGTTTAGAAGCAAAGTGTGGATGTTTACAGAATATAAATTCTGAAGGTATTGATTAGAAGCAGTTGAAGAATGAACCACATTTCTTTTCTAAACGTGGTGGCCGGGTGATATTCATCCAACATTGATACCAGAGTACATTGCTGGCTGGAAATGTGGCAGAACCCTTATTTTGACAACATGTACCATTAACACCAGGGGACGGTGTTTGCTAGTTGGTAGCGTGGGGTGGGGTGGGGGGTGGGGTACTGTAGTTAAGATGGAAGCTCATTCAGCTTTTAAAGAGAAAGTTGGCTCATAAATTTGGTTCTCTCATATTTTCCCTTATAAAAATGTTGGTCCCTGGCTCTCTCTGTTAGCTATACAGTTTGGTATATTATCAGTAAATCATTGAAACTCCCAGTAGGAGTAGTATTTAAGGCTTGATTTGCTGAAGTTTCCCTTTTTGCACAGTTTACATTGGAAAAAATAAGATGTTGGGCTTGAAACATGATATATGTCTCTTCCTCAAATTGGCTGATTGTGTGTGTGCATGTATAAAATTGGCCATATATATATATGTACTATATATATATGTATATATATACACACACATATACATAAGTATTTTAAAATTTATTAGCCATTCAGATGCATCTTATGTAACCTCCAATAAATGCTCTTTTGGAAAATGGCTACAGTTTTTTAGTCAATATTGTTAAGGTATCTCCCTACTTTTTCCATGAGTATAAGCTCTCATGTCTTCCATGAAGTTCAGATGCATTTACTTACTGGAAATTATAATACTAAGTTTAGAGTACCTACTCTGTGTCAGGTACTATGCTAGGCCCCATGTCTTTGCCATTATAGTGGTCTGGCAGAACTTTGGATCTGTTCAGTGGACTTCATTGAGTAGAACACTGAGAAATAACTGATAAATTACTACAAAATCTTCAGCACCTGGTTAACTTAGAGATTCTTCTTGCTCTAATTGTGCTGTCCTGCTTGTGCTTGCCTTCCTCAAGTGGTTGTCCCCACTCCAGCTCCTTCACTCTCTACCCTAAGTGTTAATAGTCCTATCAAATAACTTGAATTTAGTTCTTATTAAATATTTATTTAACCAAAAGAATGGAAAGATGCCTCAAGGGTAAAGAGGTAGGTAATGTGATATACAAAATCAAGCTACTGTCATAATGGATGTGTATGATTTGATAATAATCCCTTGCTTAGATATAATTATGTAATTACGTGGTAGGAGCTTTAGACACCACAGCAATCTGTAAGATGGACCCTGCATGGTAGTGAGGTCATAGCCCACATGTAAATTAAACGTGTGTGATTTGGACTTGCCCGCTTTTCAAGCATTGCCTTTATTTACACCTGAACCTTGTTTCAGAAGGGAAACGAGGGGTGAATCAAATATACGATAGTTCAGTCAGTACTGCACAATGCCTTCACACTCAGAAGCTAGACATTGGTAATTTAAGGTAAACTGGTTACTGTAACCCTGTGCTGCTGAATGATCCAGAATAAAGGTACGATTCATCTGATTCATATCAATTTGAATTTTCAGACAATAAAGAGCAAGGATGCAGCAACTATTTGAATAGGGTGCTGACACAAGTAGCTAATTAGGGTAGTTCAGAGAGCAGACATTGATGGCAACTCAGTCTTAACTGGTTGTTTGCAACACGTATTCCAGCAGAAAAGAAAGCCCAGAAATAAACCCATGTGTATATGGTCAACTAATATTTTACAAGGAAGCCAAGAATAATCAATGAGGATAGGATAACCTTTTCAATACATGGTGTTTGGGAGAACTGGATATTCACATATAAAAAATAAAATTAGATCCCTATCTCACACGATTCACAAATATCAACTCAAAATGGATTGAAGACTTAAATGTAGGGGGCAGTCCTAAGATGGCAGAGAAATAGGACAGGGAGACCCCTTTCTCCCCAACAAATTCATCAAAAGATCATTTGAACGCTGAGCAAATACTACAAAACAACTTCTGATTGCTGGCAGAGGAAAACAGGCACCCAGAAAGGCAGCCCATTGTCTTGGAAAGGAGGTAGGACAAAATATAAAACATATGAAAAGACAGACAAAAGAGTTAGGGACAGAGACCCATCCCAGGGAGGGACTTGTAAAAGAGGAGAAATTTCCAAACACCAGGAAACCCTCTCACTGACGGGTCTGTGGGGAGTTTTGGAATCTCAGAGGGCAACATAACCGGCAGGAAAAAATAAAACCCACAGGTTACAGGCCTAACGGCAACTCCCAGTGGAGAAATAGCCCAGACACTGGCTTCCGCCATCAGCAAGCAGCGGCTGAACAGGGAGGCATGGGCTTCATTGCTTAGGGTAAGGGCAGGGCCTGAATGCCCTGAGGGAAATCTGAGGGAGCTAACCTAAGATAGCAACCCAAACCATGGGATCAGTTCAGTTCAGTTGCTCAGTCCTGTCTGACTCTTTGCAACCCCATGAATCGCAGCACGCCAGGCCTCCCTGTCCAGCACCAACTCCCGGAGTTCACTCAGATTCACGTCCATCGAGTCAGTGATGCCATCCAGCCATCTCATACTTTGTCGTCCCCTTCTCCTCCTGCCCCCAATGCCTCCCACCATCAGAGTCTTTTCCAATGAGTCAACTCTTCATAAGAGGTGGCCAAAGTACTAGAGTTTCAGCTTTAGCATCATTCCTTCCAAAGAAACCTAGGGTTGATCTCCTTCAGAATGGACTGGTTGGAACTCCTTGCAGTCCAAGGGACTCTCAAGAGTCTTGTCCAACACCACAGTTCAAAAGCATCAATTCTTTGGCACTCAGCCTTCTTCACAGTCCAACTCTCACATCCATACATGACCACTGGAAAGACCATAGCCTTGACTAGACGGACCTTAGTCGGCAAAATAGTCTCTGCTTTTGAATACGCTATCTAGGTTGGTCATAACTTTTCTTCCAAGGAGTAAGCGCTTTTAATTTCATGGTTGCAGTCACCATCTGCAGTGATTTTGGAGCCCAAAAAAATAAAGTCAGCCACTGTTTCCACTGTTTCCCCATCTATTTCCCATGAAGTGATGGGACCAGATGCCATGATCTTTGTTTTCTGAATGTTGAGCTTTAAGCCAACTTTTTCACTCTCCTCTTTCACTCTCATCAAGAGGCTTTTTAGCTCCTCTTCACTTTCTGCCATAAGGGTGGTGTCATCTGCATATCTGAGGTTATTGATATTTCTCCCAGCAATCTTGATTCCAGCTGTGCTTCTTCCAGCCCAGCATTTCTCATGATGTACTTTGCATACAAGTTAAATAAGCAGGGTGACAATATATAGCCTTGATGTACTGCTTTCCCAATTTGGAATCTGTCTGCTGTTCCATGTCCAGTTCTAACTGTTGCTTCCTGACCTGCATACACATTTCTCAAGAGGCAGGTCAGGTGGTCTGGTATTCCCATCTCTCAGAATTTTCCATGGTTTATTGTGATCCACACAGTCAAAGGCTTTGGCATAGTCAATAAAGCAGAAATAGATGTTTTTCTGGAACTCTCTTGGTTTGTCCATGATCCAGCGGATGTTGGCAATTTGATCTCTGGTTCCTCTGCCTTTTCTAAAACCAGCTTGAACATCAGGAAGTTCACAGTTCACATATTGCTGAAGCCTGGCTTGGATAATTTTGAGCATTACTTTACTAGCATGTGAGATGAGTGCAATTGTGCGGTAGTTTGAGCATTCTTTGGCGTTGCCTTTCTTTGGGATTGGAATGAAAACTGACCTTTTCCAGTCCTGTGGCCACTGCTGAGTTTTCCAAATGTGCTGGCATATTGAGTGCAGCACTTTCACAGCATCATCTTTCAGGATTTGAAACAGCTCAACTGGAATGCCATCACCTCCACTAGCTTTGTTCGTAGTGATGCTTTCTAAGGCCCACTTGACTCACATTCCAGGATGTCTGGCTCTAGATGAGTGATCACACCATCGTGATTATCTGAGTCATGAAGATCTTTTTCGTATAGTTCTTCTGTGTATTCTTGCCACCTCTTTTTAATATCTTCTGCTTCTATTAGGTCCGTACCATTTCTGTCCTTTATCGAGCCCATCTTTGCATGAAATGTTCCCTTGGTATCTCTAATTTTCTTGAAGAGATCTCTAGTCTTTCCCATTCTGTTGTTTTCCTCTATTTCTTTGCATTGATCGCTGAGAAAGGCTTTCTTATCTCTTCTTGCTTATTCTCTGGAACTCTGCATTCAGATGCTTATATCTTTCCTTTTCTCCTTTGCTTTTTGCTTCTCTTCTTTCCACAGCTATTTGTAAGGCCTCCCCAGACAGCCATTTTGCTTTTTTGCATTTCTTTTCCATGGGGATGATCTTGATCCCTGTGTCCTGTACAATGTCACAAACCTCATTCCATAATTCATCAGACACTCTGTCAGATCTAGTCCCTTAAATCTATTTGTCACTTCCACTGTATAATCATAAGGGATTTGATTTAGGTCATACCTGAATGGTCTAGCAGTTTTCCCTACTTTCTTCAATATGAGTCTGAATTTGTTAATAAGGAGCTCATGATCTGAGCCACAGTCAGCTCCTGGTCTTGTTTTTGCTGACTGTATAGAGCTTCTCCATCTTTGGCTGCAAAGAATATAATCAATCTGATTTCGGTGTTGACCATCTGGTGTTGTCCATGTGTAGAGTCTTCTCTTGTGTTGTTGGAAGAGGGTGTTTGCTATGACCAGCGCGTTTTCTTGGCAAAACTCTATTAAATAGTCTTTGCCCTGCTTCATTCTGCATTCCAAGGCCAAATTTGCCTGTTACTCCAGGTGTTCTTGACTTCCTACTTTTGCATTCCAGTCCCCTATAATGAAAAGGACATCTTTTTTGGGTGTTAGTTCTAAAAGGTCTTGTAGGTTTTCATAGAACCGTTCAACCTCAGCTTCTGCAGCATTACTGGTTGGGGTATAGACTTGGATTACCATGATATTGAATGGATTGCCTTGGAAATGAACAGAAATCATTCTGTCGTTTTTGAGATTGCATCCATTTACTGTATTTCAGACTCTTTTGTTGACCATGATGGCTACTCCATTTCTTCTGAGGGATTCCTGCCTGCAGTAGTAGATATAATGGTCATCTGAGTTAAATTCACCCATTCCAGTCCATTTTAGTTCACTGATTCCTAGAATGTCGATGTTCACGCTTGCCATCTCCTGTTTGACTGCTTTCAATTTGCCTTGATTCATGGACCTGACATTCTAGGTTCCTGTGCAATATTGCTCTTTACAGCATCAGACCTTGCCTCTATCACCAGTCACATCCACCACTGGGTATTGTTTTTGCTTTGGCTCCATCCCTCCATTCTTTCTGGAGTTATTTCTCCACTGATCTCCAGTAGCATATTGGGTACCTACTGACCTGGGGAGTTCCTGTTTCAGTATCCTATCATTTTGCCTTTTCATAGTGTTCATGAGGTTCTCAAGGCAAGAATACTGAAGTGGTTTGCCATTCCCTTCTCCAGTGGACCACATTCTGTCATTCCTCTCCACCATGACCTGCCCATCTTGGGTTGCCCTGCTGGCATGGCTTACTTTCATTGAGTTAGACAAGGCTGTGGTACTAGTGTGATTAGATTAACTAGTTTTCTTTGAATATGGTTTCAGTGTGTGACCCCATGGACTGTAGCCCACCAGGCTCCTCCGTCCATGGGGTTTTCCAGGCAAGAATACTGGAGTGGGTTGCCATTTCCTTCTCTAGAGGATCTTCCCAACCCAGGGATCGAACCCAGGTCTCCCACACTACAGGCAGATGCTTTGCCCTCTGAGCCATCAGGGAAGTCCTCAACAATGGGATAGCCAGAGAGAAAAAGAACTTTCCTGCGAAAAGCTCTAACCTAAGGCACTGCCTGGCCTGCTCACAGAACAAAGGACTGAGCGAATACTAGAGGAGAGCTAGCCAGCTGCGGACCAGCCCATCCCCCACTAGAGGCAGGGAGGCCGGTGGGCAACAGCCAGAGTTGGAAGGCAAGGGGCAAACTCAGCCTTAGAGACCGCATCCTCTACCAAACTGCAAGCAGGCTCCCAAGTCTTCCTGGGATCCTTGATGGTTGATATCTGCCAGGAGGGTTGCAGCCGGAGATCAGCTCCCCAGAGGAGACACACTGCACACCTGAGATGGCACCCCCATTGCACATGCCGGGAAACCAGCAGCTGGGACCAGGGAGGTGATAAGAGACACTGTGCAGCTGGAAGAGTGCACTCGCCAAGCACCCAGGCCCGTGCTGCTTGGATCTGGAAAGAGCACAAAACACAGACCTGAGTCTGTGCCTTTGTGGAGTACCCGAGAACCTGAACCTGAGCTGCATGCTGCTGCTGCTAAGTCGCTTCAGTCGTGTCCGACTCAGTGTGACCCCATAGACGGCAGCCCACCAGGCTCCCCTGTCCCTTGGATTCTCCAGGCAAGAACACTGGAGTGGGTTGCCATTTCGTTCTCCAATGCATGAAAGTGAAAAGTGAAAGTGAAGTCACTCAGTCATGTCCGACTCTTGGCGACCCCATGGACTTCAGCCCACCAGGCTCCTCCGTCCATGGGATTTTCCAGGCAAGAGTACTGGAGTGGGGTGCCATTGCCCCCCAGAACCTGAGCCGCATAGACCTGGGAAATGCACGCAACCCAGGGCCTGCCTTAGACAGTTCCCCTGCAGAGCAACCTGGAGCCTGAGCACTGTAGACCAGGAAAGCACACACGTCGTGAGCAGGGGCAAACCCAGTGTGGCCCAGACACTATGAACACTCCCCACACACGCCAGTGATATTTGTTTGCAGTGTCCCTCCCTCACCACAGCACAATTGAGCAAGTGAGCCTAAATGAATAACCACCTTCGCCCCCTTGTGTCAGGGCGGAAGTTAGATACTGAAGTTACTTGCAAACAGAGGAAGCCAAAATAAAGAAGAGGGAACTGCTTTGGAGGTGACAGGTGCAACAGACTAAAACTCTGTAGTTATCTCTGGCTTCATTGGAAGGGACCTATAGACCTTGAGAAGTAGTATAAGATGGAACAAGAAACTATCTGAAACTGAACCAACCCCACACTTCCCTCAGTAGCTCCAGAGAAATTCCTAGATATATTTTACTATTATCATTAAAAATTTTTTTAAAATCTTTTAAGTTTTTTATCACTCCTTTAGTTTTCATTTTAAAGCCTACTATTACCTTGCAAAAAAAGATACCTTATTTTTAAAGCAAATTTCATATATATATATTTATAACTTTTTCAATTTTGTTTTGTTAATATTGTATTTTTGAGAGTCTAACCTCTAGTCTAGATTTTTAATCTTTGCTTTTTGGTATTTGTTATCAATTCTGTACCTTTAAGAATCCAATCTTCAGTACCCATTTTTACTTAGGAGTGTGATTACTGGCTTGATTGCTCTCTACCCTTTTGACTCTCCTTTTTCTCCCCCAGGTCACCTCTATCCCCACCCTCCCCCTTCTCTTCTCTACTTAACTTTGTGAATCTCTTTGGGTATTCTGGGCTGTGGAGAACACTTAGGGAACTGATCACTGGCTAGATCTGTCTCTCTCCTTTTAACTCCCTCTCCTCTCCTCCTGGTCATCTCTATCTCCCTCCTCCCTCTTCTCTTCTCCATGGAACTCCATGAACCTCTCTGAGTGTTCCAGACTGAGGAGAACAAATAGGGAATTGATTACTGGCTAGATTGCCCTCGCCCCTTTTGATTCCCCCTCTTCTCCCCATGGTCATCTCTATCTCCCTCCTCCCTCTTCTCTTCACCATGTAACTCTGGGAACCTCTCTGGGTGTCTCCCAGTGGGGAGAATTTTTACACCATTAAACTCATTGGTGCTGTATGGATGGAGAAGTCTTGAGGCTACTGTAAGAATAAGACTGAAAGACAGAGGCAGGAGGCTTAAATCCAAAAATTGAGAACACTGGAAAACTCCTGAATTCAGGGAACATTAATCGACAAGAGCTTGTCCAATAACCTCCATGCCTACACTGAAACCAAGCTCCGTCCAAGAGCCAACAAGTTTCAGAGCAAGATATACCAAACTAATTCTCCAACAAAGCAGGAACATAACCCTGAGCACAAAAATACAGGAGGCCGAAAGTCACACCAAACCCATAGACACCTCAAAATTCACTATTGGATACTTTATTGTGCTCCAGAGAGAAGAAATCCAGTTGCACCCACCAGAACACTGACACAAGCTTCCCTAACCAGGAAACTCTGACAAGCCACTCGTCCAACTCCACCCACAGGGAGGAACCTCCACAATAAAGAGGAACCACAAACTTCCAGCATACAGAAAAGCCACCCCAAACACAGCAACCTAAGAAAGATGAAAAGGCAGAGAAATACTCAGCAGGTAAAGGAACATGATAAATGCCCACCAAACCAAACAAAAGAGGAGATAGGGAGTCTACCTGAAAAATAATTCAAAATAGTGATAGTAAAACTGATCCAAAATCTTGAAAACAAAATGGAGTTACATATAGTCTGGAGACAAGGATTGAGAAGATGCAAGAAAAGTTTAACAAGGACCTAGAAGAAATTAAAAAAAAAAAGTCAATAATGAATTATGTAATAACTGAGATCAAAAACACTCTGGTGGGAACCAACAGTAGAATAACTGAGGCAGAAGATAGGATAAGTGAGGTGGAAGATAGAATGGAAGAAATAAATGAAGCAAAGAGGAAAAAAGGAAAAGAAATGAGAACCTCAGAGACCTCTGGGACACTGTTAAATGCCCCAAAATTCAAATCATAGGAGTCCCAGAAAAAGAAGACAAAAAGAAAGGCCATGAGAAAATACTTGAGGAGATAATAGTTGAAAATTTCCCTAAAATGGGGAAGGAAATAGCCACACAAGTCCAAGATACCCAGAGAGTCCCAAACTGGATAAACCCAAGGTGAAACACCCCAAGACACAAATTAATCAAATTAATGAAAATCAAACACAAAGAACACATATTAAAAGCAGCAAGGGAAAAACAACAACTCACAAGGGGCTCCCCATAAGGATAACAGCTGATCTTTCAATAGAAACTCTTCAAGCCAGAAGGGAATGGCAGGACATACTTAAAGGGATGAAAGAGAAAAACCTACCACCCAGATTACTGTACCCAGCAAGGATCTCATTCAAATATGAAAGAGAAATCAAAAGTTTTACAGACAAGTAAAAGCTGAGGGAATTCAGCACCACCAAACCAGCTCTCCAACAAATGCTAAAGGATCTTCTCTAGACAGGAAACACAGAAAAGGTTTATAAACTTGAAGCCAAAACAACAAAGTAAATGACAATGGGATCATATTTATCAATAATTACCTTAAATGTAAATGCATTGAATGCCCCAACAAAAAGACAAAGTGGCTGAATGGATGCAAAAACAAGACCCCTATATATGCTGTCTACAAGAGACCCACCTAAAACCTAGGGACACATACAGACTGAAAGTGAAGGGCTGGAAAAAGATGTCACTCAAATGGAGACCAAAAGAAATCAGGAGTAGCAATACTCATATCAGATAAAATAGACTTTGAAATAAATACCATGGAAAGAGACAAAGAAGGACACTACATAATGATCAAAGGAACAATCCAAGAAGAAGATATAACAATTATATATGCACCCAACATAGTATCGCAATATGTAAGGCAAAGGGGAAATTTACAGTAACACAATAATAGTGGGAGACTTTAATACCCCACTCACACCTATGGATAGATCAACCAAAAGAAAATTAACAAGGAAATACAAACTTTAGATGATACAATGGACCAGTTAGATGTAATTGATATCTATAGGACATTTCACCCTAAAACAATTAATTTCACCTTCTTCTCAAGCACACATGGAACCTTCTCCAGGATAGATCATATCCTGGGCCATAAATAATCTCAAGCATCTTTTCTGATCACAATGCGGTAAGATTAGATGTCAACTACAGGAAAAAACCTATTAAAAATACAAACATATGGAGGCTAAACACACTTCTGAATAGCCAACAAATCACAGAAGAAATAAAAGAAATCAAAATATGCATAGAAATGAATGAAAATGAAAACACAAAAGCCATATGTGAAAAAAAAAAAGCCATATGTGATAAATCCACAGCAAACATTGTTCTCAATGGTGGAAAATTGAAAGCATTTCCCCTAAAGTCAGGAACACGACAAGGGTCCCCACTCTCACCACTACTATTCAACATAGTTTTGGAAGTTTTAGCCATAGCAATCAGAGCAAAAAAAGAAAAGGAATCCAGATTGGAAAAGAAGAAGTAAAACTCACTGTTTGAAGATGACGTGATCCTCTACATAGAAAACCCTAAAGACTCCACCAGAAAATTACTAGAGCTAATCAATGAATATAATAAATTTGCAGGATATAAAATTAACACACAGAAATCCCTTGCATTTCTATACACTGCTAACTGCTAAGTCACTTCAGTCGTGTCCGACTCTGTGCAACCCCATAGACAGCAGCCCATCAGTCTCCCCCGTCCCTGGGATTCTCCAGGCAAGAACTCTGGAGTGGGTCGCCATTTCCTTCTCCAGTGCATGAAAGTGAAAAGTGAAAGTGAAGTCGTTCAGTCGTGTCCAACTCTTAGCGACACCATGGACTGCAGCCTACCAGGCTCCTCCGTCCATGGGATTTTCCAGGCAAGAGTACTGGAGTGGGGTGCCATTGCCTTCTCCAATCCTATACACTAACAATGAGAAAACAAGAAGAGAAATTAAGGAAACAATTCCATTCACCATTGCAACAAAAAGAATAAAATACTTAGGAAAAAATCTACCTAAAGAATCAAAAGACCTATATATAGAAAACTAAAACACTAGTGAAAGAAATCAAAGAGGACACAAACAGATGGAGAAATATACCATGTTCCTGAATTGGAAGAATCAATATAGAGAAAATGAGTATACTACCAAAAGCAATCCATAGATTCAATGCAATCCCTATCAAGCTACCAATGGTATTTTTTCAGAGAACTAGAATAAATAATTTCACAATTTGTATGGAAATACAAGAAACTTCAAATAGCCAAAGCAATGATGAGAAAGAAGAATGGAACTGGAGGACTCAACCTGCCTGACTTCAGGCTATACTACAAAGCCACAGTCATCAAGACAGTATGGTACTGGCACAAAGACAGAAAATAGATCAATGGAACAAAATAGAAAGCCCAGAGATAAATGCATGCACCTATGGGCACCTTTGACAGAGGAGGCAAAAAAGTACAATGGAGAAAAGATGACCTCTTTAACAAGTGGTACTGGGAAAACTGGTCAGCCACTTGTAAAAAAAAAATGAAACTAGAGCACTTTCTAACACCGTACACAAACATAAACTCAAAATGGATTAAAGATCTAAACATAAGACCAGAAACTCTAAAACTCATAGAGGAAAACATAGGCAAAACACTGACATAAATCACAGCAGGATCCTCTATGATCCACCTCCCAGAGTAATGGAAATGAAAGGAAAAATAAATGAGACCTAATTAAACTTAAAAGCTTTTGCACAATGAAGGAAACTATAAGCAAGGTGAAAAGACAGCATTCAGAATGGGAGAAAATGATAGCAAATGAAGCAATTGACAGAGAATTCATCTCAAAAATACACAAGCAGCTTCTGCAGCTCAGTTCCAGAAAAATAAACGACCCAGTCAAAAAATGGGCCAAAGAACTAAACAACAAGAACTAAACAGACATTTCTCCAAAGAAGACATACAGATGGCTAACAAACAAATGAAAGAATTCTCAGCATCACTCATTATCAGAGAAATGCAAATCAAAAGCACAATGAGATATCTTATGCTAGTCAGAATGGCTACTATCAAAAGTCTACAAACAATGATGAAGAGGGTGCCAAGAAAAGGGAACCCTCTTACACTGTTGGTGGGAATGCAAACTAGTACAGCCACTATGGAGAACAGTGTGGCGGTTCCTTAAAAATCTCGAAATAGAACTGCTATATGCGCCAGCAATCCCTCTGCTGGGCATACACACTGAGGAAATGAGAATTGAAAGAGACACATGTACCCCAGTGTTCATCGCATCACTGTTTACAATAGCCAGGACATGGAAGCAACCTAGATGTCCATCAGTAGATGAATGGATAAGAAACCTGTGATGCATATACCAATTGAATATTACTCAGCCATTAAAAATGCATTTGAATCAGTTCTAATGAGGTGGATGAAACAGGAGCCTGTTATACAGAGTGAAGTAAATTAGAAAGAAAAACACTAATACAGTATACTAACACATATATATATGGAATTTAGAAAGATGGTAACAATGACCCTATATGCGAGACAGCAAAAGAGACACAGATGTAGAGAACAGTCTTTTGGACTCTGTGGGAGAAGGCAAGGGTGGGATGATTTGAGAGAATAGCATTGAAGCATATATATTATCATGTGTGAAACAAATTAGTAGTCCAGGTTCTATGCATGGGACAGGGTGCTCAGGGCTGGTGCACTGGGATGACCCTGAGGTATGGGATGGGGAGGGAGGTCGGAGGGAGGGTGAGGTTGGGGAACACGTGTACACCCATGGCTGATTCCTGTGTTGTATGGCAAAAACCACCACGATATTGTAAAGTAATTAACCTCCAATTGAAATAAGTAAAAGACTTAAATATAAGCCACGAAATTGTAAAACTCCTAGGAGAAAATATAGGGAAAGTGTTTCTTGATATTAGTGCTGGTGACAAATTTTTGGATATGACACCAACAGAATCAGCCAGAAAACCAAAAATAAACAAGTGGGATTACATCAAACTAAACAGCTTCGGGACAGCAAAGCAAAATGAAAAGGCAGTCTAGAGACTGGTAGAAAATATTTATTCTATAAATCACATATATAATAATGGTTTAATATCCAAAATATATAAGGAAGTCATACAAATCAATGGCATAAAAACAGCTTGATTAAAAGTGGACAGAATAATTGAATAGACATTTTTCCAGAGAAGATATACAAATGTTCAACAAGTAAATGAAAATGGTACTGAACATCAACAGGCATCAGAGAAATGCAAATCAAAACCACGGTGTATTATCACCTTACATCTGTTACATTGGTTAGCATCAAAAAGACAGATAACAACTGCTGGGAAGGATGTGAAAAAAGGGAACCATTGTGCACTGCTAGTGGAAATGTAAACTGATAGAACTACTATAGAAAAAAGTGTGGAAGTTCCTCAAATAATTAAAAAAGAGGACTAGCTTATGATCCAGTTATAATATTTATTTGAGGTATAATTAGGTTTGACCTTTGTGGATATTCATTTTCATACAATACTTCAGGGTTTCTGTAGGCTGTTAGCGATGAAGTCAAATATGTTCTTGCCTTTCTTTCCTGATTATGCAAGGTCATGTGTGTCATCTATGGCCTCTGATTATTTGGCTAAATTTACAGAGCCCCTATGGGTTATGGAATATTTCTATATATTTGTGAGCCTTTAGGAAATAAAATACTTGGTCTCTGCCTTTGGATGCAGAGTAAAGTGAGATTATTTCAGATACTGTAATAATTCTAATTTATTACCTCTGTCTCCCAAATGAAAGCATTATAATCAATGGAAGTAAAGTGGCTTTTGCAAGGTTTTAAGAAATTTACTGAGAAAGATGAAACTAGAACATGTCATGTGTATGTGTAGTCACAAAACCACACCTAACTGCAAGAAAGTTTCAATAATGCAAACTCTTTATATTTCCAGAAAAAACTCAACAGATTTTGGTGGTCAGCTAATAACATCTAATATACTCTGGTAGTTCAAATTAGGAGGGCAAGCTGGAGGAAACATGAGGCAGTAGATAAAGGAAGCAGAAAGAAGGCTTGATGAAATACTCCAGGATCCTCACTGAGTTGCTGTGAGGGTGAGCACACCATAATAGTGGTTATTCATTCAGGCACTGGGCTGGTGCTTTTTATGTATTAACTCATTTAATGATTATTGTTAGGGTGTGCTAACACAATAGTGATTCTTCATTTAGGAACTGCGTTAGCACTTTTTTATGAATTATCCTTACTGTCTCTGTCTTAAACATGCAGAGAATAAGGTCCAAAGAGATTGGCTACTTACCCAGGTTCACACATTTGTAGAAATGATAGAAGATGTCTATGAAACCAGGTCTATCCAATTCCAATTACTGTGTAGTATTGAATTTTTCTTCATTTTAGTTATAATGCAGGAATGCAAGTAAATATTTGGCAGTAGATTACTTTTGGTTGGGATGTTCAGAGGAGATTTGATACAGGAGGTAGGATTTGAGCTGCCCCATGAAGAATGAATGAGGTTGAAGTTGGAAGAATATATTGAGTTGCAGGCAATTCCAGGGAGAAGATGCTTCATGAGCAAAATTTGTTAAGTGAAGGTATGTTTGGGAGAGAATAAGTAAAGTATAGGGGAGCCTTGGAAGAGGAGGCAGGAAAAAAATGAGATTTGAATGTTAGACTAAGGAGCATGGTCTTGACCCTGTAGACAGTAAGGTTAAATGAAGTACTTTGAGAAGGTGTTAATACCTTTTCTTAACATATTGGCAAGGAAGAAAAACTATCTTTAATTTGAGGGAAGTTGGGAAGCCTCCTCCAACCTGATTTCTCAGCACTTATAACTTCCTTCTCCAAGTATCATATTGCTGCAATTCCACTCTTAGAGATTCATTCCTTAGTGTTATACTCTCTGTTTTCGTTTGAAATGTAAATACTCTTGGAAAGAGTACAATGTTGTCATCAAGCTTTCACTATGAAGGTGTTCATTAGTTCCTTTCATCCTTCAGGTCAGAGGCCTTCCCAAGAGCACAGAATACCTGAGGAGGAAAGAGGAAGCAGTGGGGATACTCTTGCCATGGAGGCTCTCCCTGCTTCTGGCTTGAAATGTGAGCCAGCTCTCAGCTCAGAATATTTGAATTACTAACCAATGAGATGCCTGTACTTATCTTGAAGAGTGGTAGACTTAGAATCATGCTTTTCTGTGTGAACAAAGGTTTCCCTTGAGAATAAGTCACTACCCACTGTGAGAATCCACATCCTTAAATTGGTCTCGTCTTATTCTCTCTCCGAATCAGTTCTTAATTTATTTGCTGTGAAATAGCCAGAGAAATAATGATTATGTGTTTGCATGAGTATACACACATATAATCAGCATTTCTATGCTCATATGTATTTCTATTTTTGGAGGGACAGTGTTGCAAGTGTCTAATTATTTAGCTTTCGACTTGGGTGCTGAGTTGGCTGAGGATTTCTCTCCATTGTCTTTGAGAGGAAACAGCTCCTCTGCTGAGGGAGATCCATTCTAGCTTGGAGACAGTAGGCAGGAAGGAAAGGAGTGGCTGAGGGTGGGAGTCCGGGTGGATGGATAGTGTGAAAGGAAGAGCCTTGGAGCCTTCATCAGCAGTTGGTAGATGACCCTGGAAGAGAAGGGAAGGCAGATAGCAAAAGGGCAATCAGGCGGGGAATTGGACTCTGACGTGTGTCCTCAGGACTCTATTCCAGGAAATGGGGATTTGAAAGAATCACAGACAGTGCAAACCCTAAAAACTCTGTGTGGTTCCACATGAAAGCCACTCTCTGTGACAGCAAATGCCAGGCCCTAACTTTTGGTGACCTTTAAATGTGTCTCTTGAATAGTAAACTTTAATAGAAGTCTGACTTGGTTTCTTTTCCCCCTCAAATAAAACATTGTTTTGTTGAGAGAATGAGAGAAGAGAGAGAGGTGAATACGATCCTCAAAACTTTTTAAGCAGACAGAGCTGGAGGATCAGGTTTGCTTTGCTAAAAATAGTTCCTCAAATGGTAACTGTGGGGAATTCCCTAATGGTCCAGTGGTTAGGACTCGGCACTTTCACTGCTTGGTCCCCAGGTTCAGTGCTTATTGGGGAGCTAAGATCTTGCAATCTTATGTGGTGGGGCAGGAAAAAAAAAGTAACTATTATTGAATATGAACATGTTAGCTGATGAGATTTAAAGAATGACATGAGAATGTTATGCACTCACAAACCAGTTCCATAGGCTCAATCTGGCCATAGGTTATCTTAGTGTCCCTTTCTTTTCTTGTTACCCACTGACCATCAGAGGTTAGATTACCAAAGGAATGTTGGAGCTATTTGGAGGTGAATGGGGTGGAGGTGGTGGGTAGCAGGATGGGAAGGAAGGAGAGAGATGACTGGCAGTGCACCTATGAAAGGCAGGTCTTGGGACTCATGTAGCTTTTTACCCAATCCTACCAGGTGACCTGACAAGCTTCTTTTAAGTCTCAGGCTAACTGGTCTCAATCTGAGCTCACATTGCCCCAGGCTACAGATCATTTCTCAAGCCATAGGTCACTGACTCCTAATTATGGTTTTGTCCTGCCCCATGGAAGTCTCTAGAACAGCCTGGACTCCAAAACTAGTGACTCAGTCACTGGGATACATAAACCCACCTGAAACTTGGGAGGTAGGGAATGTGGGGGTAGCAGTGATCAGATAAATGGGTGTCTGTTGGGAAGTTAATTGTTTGCCAGAACCAAGATGATATGAATTGCATTCATTCAGTCAGATTTTAATAAAATATGACCAAAATGTACCTCATGCTGTGTTGCTGGGGCACAGTTCCTCCTCTTCCAGTCCATTATCCAACAGCTGTCAGAGCCATCTAGAACATTAATCGGATGATACCACACTCTACATAGAACCAGTTTTCCTAATCTCTTATTCAAGGACTTTGATCTCACCCCTGTCTACCTCTCCAGGCTCTTTCTAAATACATTATATCTTATTTTATGCTGCTTGTAGATTCTCAGACATGTGCTTTTGTTTTATGTGTCCATTTCTTTCTTTATTCAAGAAATGCCTTCCTACCTACCTCTTTTTTTCAATAATATCCTTCAAATACCCAATTTCCTTCTTTTTTTAATAATACCATATGCTTAGCTCTTTTTTTTTAATTTTAAAAATAAATTTATTTCAATTGGAGGTTAATTACTTTACAGTATTGTATTGGTTTTGCCATACATCAACATGAATCTGCCACAGGTATACACGTGTTCCCCATCCTGAACCCCCCTCCTCCTCCCTCCCCATACCATCCCTCTGGGTCGTCCCAGTGCACCAGCCCCAAGCATCCAGTATCATGCATCAAACCTGGACTGGCAATTCGTTTCATATATGATATTATACATGTTTCAATGCCATTCTCCCAAATCATCCCACCCTCGCCCTCTCCCACAGAGTCCAAAAGACTGTTCTATACATCTGTGTCTTTTTTGCTGTCTTGCATACAGGGTTATCGTTACCATCTTTCTAAATTCCATATATATGCATTAGTATACTGTATTGGTGTTTTTCTTTCTGGCTTACTTCACTCTGTATATTCGGCTCCAGTTTCATCCACCTCATTAGAACTGATTCAAATGTATTCTTTTTAATGGCTGAGTAATACTCTATTGTGTATATGTACCACAGCTCTTTTTAAAACATTTAAGCATATTGATATTATTTAATAATGTCTGTCTCACTACCTATGTTTGCAGCACAGTTAACAGTCTTAGGGGTGACCATCTGGCCTAACCTGGCCTAGAGTCCATGTTATATGAATTTGAATTGGGACTTTGAGGAAGATCCTGCCTTTGTATGGTTGGATCAGTAACATATGCTTAGGGATTACCTGAAGCTATGTTTTCTAACATATTGTTCCCCTAAATAGGGGAAACTGATTTGAAAAGAACAATAGGAGTATTAAAGCAGTCAATTCCTCAGAAACAGCTATATTTCTTTCATTTCTATATCTTGTAATTAAGTCACCATTTATACTTAAGCCACTCAACTGGTTTTCTGTTGCTTCCAACTAAAAGAGTTCTAACCAATACAGTCTAGGGTTTAGTAAGTAGTAGATGACATTTGTTGAACTGGACTCCAGTGGGAAGTCTTGATTTCTGCCCTAATGGAGCTTCCTACCACTCTACTTTAGGAAGAAGAAAAGTAACCAATGTGAAACCCTTGGATAACAATACACAGCTCCATACCATCAAACCTCCAGTCTTGGGATGTAGACGGTTAGCATTACAGGGATGCTGACAAAAGTTTGTTCAGATCAGAGTGGGGTTAATCAGTAAAAGCTTCCTGAAGGTTGCAGAACTTGGCTTGTCCTCAAAGAATAGGTAGAGTTTGCCTTTGACCTATGGTGTTCCAAAAGAAAGGTTCCAGAAGGACCCCTTGCAGACCTCAAAGGCCGTAGATAAGCCTAGATGATTATGATCCTGGCAGAGATCCAAGCAACTTCAGAATCACTAAAAATAAGCATCCTCCAATTGGCTGTATCTTAACTGTGCCAAAAGGAACTTTGAACAGAAATTATCCAATGCTTAATGGGCCTAACAGTGATGAATAATGTGGGATGCCTTGGAGGAGCCCTAGGAAGCTGAAGAATAAGCTGTAGTTATTATTTTATGAACCTCTCTGTGCACCTGGAGGATGACCCCAGTGATTCTTAATGTAAATGGTGGGATTAAATGACAACAGCTAGCTAGGCATTGCTAACTTTGAATTTGTATTTGTGATTTTGAAAGTTCTTGTACAGAAGGAAAAGCTCGCTCTTCTATTTCCTTTTTTTCATGTCATTAGATTTGCTAGGCCCAGTTTCCTTCATGTGACCTGAGAAGATGTCATGGAGTGCTTACGTGGGCACCAAATGGCTGGTTTGTTTACTGCTGTTAAATTGTATAGTCTGTGAAGGCCATTTTCTTTCCTTCTTTGCCACATGGATTTGAAACCTTAGATCTGAGAAAAAAAAAAAAAGACCCATTTGCCCTAGATTTAGTGGTGTCCCAGGGAAACAAAGCTTTATGCTGCTCTTCGCTCAGCAGCATGAACATTTATTTGATGCAAAAAAAAAGTTATGCATTTGCTCTTCTTTCAGGTTACTACATATAAATGGAGTTACTGCATATAAAATCTTGATAATATTTTCTATTGCCCAGGAAAATTATACATAAGCTTGTAGGTATTATAGATATACTGTTAGTAGTTTATACTCACAAACCAATCCATGTTCAATTAGCTTCATATATTTAGTGTTTACTATATGCTAGTTATGTGTTAGACATTAGGGAAAAATAAGATAGAAATCTTTATGTGAAGAATATTCACAGAATGATAAATGCATAAAAAGAGAACATACAAGATACAGAGGAAGGATGAATGAATTTTATTAAGGAGATCAAGGAAGACTTCTCTAGAGAACTTCTGGCTGGCTTTTAATGAATAAGTGGGTATTCACTGGATGTACATAAGGGAGAAGGAGTGAGAAGTAATTGATGGGGCAGGATTGGCAGATCCAAAGGCAAGGGGAATAGCAACGTTTGTTACAGGAACTCTACATAATTCAGATTGTTGGAACATGAGATGCAAAGGCTTGGGTTAGGGAAGATGAGCCTAGAAAGGCTGGCAGGAACCCACTCATGAAGTGTGTCATATACTTTATTTTTCATATGGGAAGGAGCCAGTGATGGAGTTTAAACAAGAAAGTTAAGTAAACCAACTTGCATTCATTTATTCATTCAGGCTGTCAGCCAGTTAATAAGAATTTATTGAGTCACTGCTATGTGCCAAGTTCTCTGTCAAGCTCTGCAGGTAAGGGAAAAATGAATATATGATGAGTGCTCTGAAGGATAAGGGCAAAATGCTATGGGATCTAATCTAGTCTGGAGGGGTGGGGACTGAAGAAGTAGTAATAAAATATGAGTTAATGAAGCAAATGGGGAAAGGAGGGTATCAAAGACAGAAGGGGGGATAGACACAAAATCCCCAAGGGAGAAGCTAACTAGGTTGTTTCAGGTACATGACAGTACACCAGGATGGCTGAAATGTGAAAGGCCATGGGAAAGAGTAGCAGATGGGTTGGTTTGATAGTCTTTGTCTGTTTGTTTTGGTTTAATTAGACTGGTAGATGATTGTAGCAGCAGACTAGAGGATGAGCTGTGAGAATGGAAGCTAGGAGGAGGGAGAAAAAGAGAGCTTGCAGTAGTCTATGGGAGATGTGATGAGCTGATTTAGGACAATGGCAGTGGTAATGGTGATGGTAAGAGGATGGTGAGAGCTCTTTAGGTGATAGGGTCAATAGGACTTAATAAATGAGATCCAAGGGCTAGGAAAAAGAAAACAGGATGACTTGGGCTTCCCTGGTGGGTTAGTGGTAAAGAATCCACCTGCCGGTGCAAGAAATGTGGGTTCAATCCCTGGAGGAAATAAGCAACCCACTCCAGTATTCTGGCCTGGAGAATCCCAGGGACAGAGGAGCCTGGTGCCCTATGGTCCATGGGGTTGCAAAAGAGTCCGATACAACTTAGCAAGTAAACAATGACAGCAGAGGATGACTTGGTTTTCTGCTTCATTACTGTGAAATGAAGATCACCAACCAAGATAGGAAATATAGTAAGTTGTTTAAACTCTGGCATGGCTTCCAGGTGCTGACTGTTTACATGGACCTTGAACTTCTTGTCTCACTCTGCTGCTCAGCACTTGTGCCCTATATTAAAAAACAATATACTTTTATTAAATGAAAAATAATACATGATATTAAAGCAATTCAAAGAGTACATATGTGTATAAGTGAAGTGAAAGTCACTCAGTCATGTCTGACTCTTTGCGACCCGTGGAATTCTCCAGGCCAGAATACTGGAGGGCGTAGCCTTTCCCTTCTCCAGGGGATCTTCCCAACTCAGAAGTTGAACCAGGGTCTCCTGTGCTTTGCAGGTGGATTCTTTACCAACTGAGCTACCAGGGAAGGAAACTTAAAATACCCCTTCTCATAATTCCTAGTCCATTTCCCCAAAGGTAACCTTTGATAGTAATTCTTCCAGAAAAATATTATATGCACCTACAAGCATCCATATGTAGTCTTTGCAAATATGAATAAGCAGAATCTTACAGACTGTTATGCACTTTTCTGCTTTTCATTGTAATATCTTGGAAATAATTCTGTATCAGAACATATTTCATTCTTTTTTTGACTAATACATTATTCCATTGTATAGATGTTTGTGAACATTCTATCTAGCTCTTTATTCATTCTTTAAATTGATACTTATTGAGGGACTACTACGTGCCAGACATAATCTCTGCCTCTTGAAAGTCAATTATCTAATGGGAAATATGATTATTAAATTATAGAAAAGTAGAATTGCAACCATGACATATGTTCCTGAGGTGCTTTGACAACCTGAAATAGGGTGTTTGACCTTGTCAGGGAGGCTGAGAAACACTCTCCTGAGAAATTCATTCTTGAACTGACTACTGAAAGATGAATAGCAGTTACCAAAGTAAAGAAGGGAAAAGAATAGTCTCAGCACAGTAAGTACTAAGGGGAGATGCATTTTAAATACTGATATGCAACAGAAAAATCCTTATTATCCAGATATTCATTATCTGAGTCACTGAAGTTACAAGATTTTAGTGAGAAGCAAAAGTCATTAGAGCATAACATTTTTTTTGGCTGCTTATCATTTTTTTTAAAGATTAAAGTGTAACTTATATAATATTATATGTTAAAGGTATACAATATTATATGTTAAATGTATACAATATAGTGATTCACAATTTTTAAAGGTTATACCCTACTTATAGTTACTATAAAATATTGGCTATTAATATATGCCCTGTGTTATACAATATATCCCTGTAGCTTATTTTATACATAATATTAATAGTTTGTTGTTCTTAATCCTCTGTGCCTATCTTGCCCCCAATTCCCTGGCCCCACTGGTAGTGACTAGTCTGTTCTCTATGGGTCTGTTTCTTTTTTATTATATCCACTTGTTTGTTGTATTTTTTAGATTCTACATATAAGTGGCATATATTTATTTTGCTCTGACTTAGTATGATAATTTCTAGGTCTCTCCATGTCACTGCAGATGGCATTATTTCATTCTTTTTATGGCTGTGTAACATTCCAATATATATATACCACATCTTCTTTATCCATTCTTTTGTTGATGGACATTTTGGTTGCTTCCATGTCTCGGCTATTGTAAGTAGTACTGCTATAAACTTTGGGGTGGATGTATCTTTTTGAATGAGAGTTTTCATCTTTTCCAGATAAATGCCCAGCAGTGAGATTGCTGGATGATACAGAAACTCCATTTTTAGTTTTTTAAGGAAACTCCATACTGTTTTCCATAGTGGTTACACAAATTTACCTTCCCACCAATAGTGTAGGAGGGTTCCCTTTTCTCTACGACCTCTCCAGCATTTATTATTTGTAGACATTTTGATGTTGACACTTCTGACTGGTGTGAGATGATACTTCATTTTTTTTTGTTAGTTTTGATTTGCATTTCTCTCATCTCACACACTAGTAAAGTAATGCTCAAAATTCTCCAAGCCAGGCTTCAGCAATATGTGAACCATGAACTTCCAGATGTTCAAGCTGGTTTTAGAAAAGGCAGAGGAACCAGAGATCAAATTGCCAACATCCACTGGATCATGGAAAAACCAAGAGAGTTCCAGAAACATATCTACTTCTGCTTTATTGATATGCCAAAGCCTTTGACTGTGTGGATCACAATAAACTGTGGAAAATTCTGAAAGAGATGGGAATCCCAGACCACCTGACCTGCCTCTTGAGAAACCTGTATGCAGGTCAGGAAGCAACAGTTAGAACTGGACAAGGAACAACAGACTGGTTTCAAATAGGAAAAGGAGTGTGTCAAGGATATATATTGTCACCCTGCTTATTTAACTTATATGCAAAGTACATCATGAGAAACGCTGGGCTGGAGGAAGCACAAGCTGGAGTCAAGATTGCCGGGAGAAATATCAATAACCTCAGATATGCAGATGACGCCACCCTTATGGCAGAAAGTGAAGAGGAACTAAAAGCCTCTTGATGAAAGTGAAAGAGGAGAGTGAAAAAGTTGGACACAACTGAGCAACTGAGCTGAACTGAATAATTAGCACCATTGAGTATCTTTTCACTTGCTTGTTGGCCATCTGTATGTTTTCTTTGGAGAAATGTCTGTTCAGGTCTTCTGGCTATTTTTATTTTTGATTTGGTTGTTGGTTATATATATATATATATATACACACACACACACGTGTGTGTGTGTATTGAGCTGTATGAGATGCTTGTATATTTTAGAAATTAAGCCTTTATCAGTCACATTATTTGCAAATATTTTCTCCCATTCTGTAGGTTGTCTTCCGATTTTGATTATAATTCCCTTTGCTGTGCAAAAGCTTTGAGGTTTTTTTAGGTCTCATTTGTTAATTCTTGCTTTTGTTTCCACTACTTTAGGAGATGGTCCAGAAAAATATTGCTATGATTTATGTCAAAGAAAGTTCTGCCTATATCTTCCTTTGACTAAACTTCCTATGAAGTTTTATAGTATCTGGTCTTATATTTAGGTGTTTAATCCATTTTGAATTTATTTTTGTACATGGTGTTAGAGAATGTTCTAATTTCATTGTTTTACATGATGCTGCACTGTTTTCTCAGGACTACTTATTGAAGAGACTGTCTTTTCTTCATTATATAGTCTTCCGTCCTTTGTCATAGATAAATCAACCATAAATGTGTGGGCTTCTTTTTGGGCTCTCTATTCTGTTCCATTGATCTATGTGTCTGTTTTTATTCCTGTACCATACTCTTTTGATTAACATAGCTTTGTAGTATAGTCTGAAGTCAGGATGTGTAGTTCCTTCAGCTCTGTTTTTCTTTCTTGATATTGTTTTTGATATTCAAGGTCTTTTGTGTTTCCATACAAATTTCAGAATTATTCGTTCTCTAGTTCTGTGAAAAGTGCCAAACCAAGAATATAGCAAATTTTTCCATCTGTCTGTATTAACTTCAATTTACTTATTCAGTGTTTTATAGTTTTCTGAGTATAGTTATTTTACCTCCTTAGTCAGGTTTATTCCTAGGTATTTTATTCTTTTTGATATGGTGGTACATGGGATTTTCCCCTTAATTTCTTTTTTTTTAATAGTTTGTTGCTAGTATATAGAAATGCAACAGAGTTCTGTATATTAATTTTATATCCTGTACCCTTTACTAAATCCACTGAACTCTAATAGTTTTTTGGTAGTCTTTAGGATTTTCTATATATAGGATCATGTCATCGCAAACAGTAAGTTTCATTCTTTAGTGAATTGATCACTTGGAAAATTTTACTTAATACTGCTCCCTATTTTGTACTGGTTCCTATCATTGCACATCATATAAATGTCTTTAGCAGTTTCTATTAGGTTGGTGCAAAAGTAATTGTGGTTTTTGCATTGTTGAAATTTGCTGCTTGATATCAGAATACATTCTTAAATAAATGTGGTTATCATTTTAATGCACACTTCTTGCTTTATGTTTTTTTTTCCTAATGACTTAATCCTTGCTCTTTATTTTATTTTAGACTATGGATATGATGTTAGACAAATAGTAAATTTGAGCAGTTTTCTTACTTGAGTTCAAAATGTGTCGTAAAGCAGCAGAGACAACTCCCAACATTAATAATGCATTTGGCCCAGTAACTGGTAATAAACATACAGTGCAGTGGTGTTTCAAGTTTTGCAAAGGAGACAAGAACCTTGAAGATGAGGAGTGTAGTGGCCAGCCATTGGAAGTATCAGTTCAGTTCAGTCGCTCAGTCGTATCCGACTCTTTGCGACCCCATGAATCGCAGCATGCCAGGCCTCCCTGTCCATCACCAACTCCTGGAGTTCACTCAGACTCCTGTCCATCAAGTCCGTGATGCCATCCAGCCATCTCATCCTCTGTCGTCCCCTTCTCCTCCTGCCCCCAATCCCTCCCAGCATCAGAGTCTTTTCCAATGAGTCAACTCTTGCATGAGGTGGCCAAAGTACTGGAGTTTCAGCTTTAGCATCATTCCTTCCAAAGAAATCCCAGGACTGATCTCCTTCAGAATGGACTGGTTGGATCTCCTTGCAGTCCAAGGGACTCTCAAGAGTCTTCTCCAACACCACAGTTCAAAAGTGTCAATTCTTCGGTGCTCGCCTTCTTCATAGTCCAACTCTCACATCCATACATGACCATAGGAAAAACCATAGCCTTGACTAGACGGACCTTAGTCGGCAAAGTAATGTCTCTGCTTTTGAATATGCTGTCTAGGTTGGTCATAACTTGGAAGTATACAGACACTAATTGAGAGCATCATCGAAGCTGATCCTCTTACATCTATGTAAGGAGTTGCCAAAGAACTCAGTGTTGACAGTTCTATGGTCATTTGGCATTTGAAGCAAATTGGAATGGTGAAAAAGCTGGATAAGTGGATGCCTTGTGAGCTGACCAGAAATTTAAAAAATCATCATTTTGAAGTGTCATCTACTCTTTCTCTATGCAACAACAACAAATCAATTCTCGATCAGATTATGACGTGATGAAAAGTGGATTGTATATGATAACAGGTGACAACAAGCTCAGTGGTTGGACCGAAAAGAAGCTCCAAAGCATTTTCCCAGACCAAACTTGCACCAAGAAAACGTCATGGTCACTGTTTGGTGGTCTGCTGCCGGTCTGATTGACTACAGCTTTCTGAATCCCAGTGAAACCATGACATCTGAGAAGTATGCTCAGCAAATCGATGAGATGCACTGAAAACTGCAGCACCTGCAGCTGGCATTGGTCAGCAGAAAGGGCCCAATTCTTTCCCAAGACAATGCCCAACCACAAGTCATACAACCAAAGCTTCAAAAGTTGAGCGAATTGGGCTATGAAGTTTTGCCTCTTCTGCCGTATTCATCTGACCTCTTGCCAACCGACTACTACTTCTTTAAGCATCTAGACAAGTTTTTGCAGGGAAAATGCTTCCATAACCAGCAGGATGCAGAAAATGCTTTCCAAGAGTTCATCAAATCCTGAAGCACATATTTTTACAATACAGGTATAAACAGACCTATTTCTCATTGGCAAAAATGTGTTGATTGTAATGGTTCCTATTTTGATTAATAAAGGTGTGTTTAAGCCTAGTTATAGTGACTTCCCAGGTGGCTTAGATGGTAAAAGTGCCTGCCTACAATGTGTGGGAAACCCAGGTTCAATTCCTGGGTTGGGAAGATCCCCTGGAGAAGGAAATGGCAACCTGCTCCAGTACTCTTGCCTGGAAAATCCCATGGACAGAGCAGCCTGGTAGGCTACAGTCCATTGGGTTACAGAGGGTTGGACATGACTGAGTAGCTTGACTTTCACTTTTCATAATGATTTAAAATCCACAGCCTGAAACCACAATTACTTTTGCACTATTTTTGTATTTTTGAAAGTACAGATCAATCACAAAGTGAAATTTCAAATTCTGTAAAAGATATAAAATTTAATGAAGTGGAGATTTGGTTGACTTTTACAAAGCCATTGACAGGTAAGGACTTGGCAAAGTTTATTTTTGAGGAAAAGAACAAATTCATGCAAATAGGGTCCTTGGGAAAATTGAGGTAATCATAAAGCTTATTGTTTATGATCCTGTTGTAAAATAAGAAAGATGACTATTGCAATATCATGCCTTTTTTTTTTTTTTAGAAAAGTCACAGCAAGGAAATCTGCAACTAGTATTTGAAAATTACATTGTAATTTTCATGTATAGTTGCATGAAATCTTTCTTTTTTTAAAAAATGAACAGACTCAGTTTTCTTTAATTTTTAAAAACTATAATTCCAATTAAACTTAATGAAAGTCTATGATATTCTGGCTCTCACTTTAAGTATTGGGTTGGCCAAAAAGCTCATTTGATTTTTTTTTTTCTTGTAGGCTGCTAAGAAAAGCCTGATAGAACTTTTTGGCCAATCCAATAGCTTTCCTTTAAGTGGCCCCTTTTCCAGTAGTGATTATTCTTAGATACATAGAATTTCTCTGTTGCTCACTTAGCTTCCCCAGAGGTGGGACCAATTTGCATTTCTACCAACAGTATGTGAGAGTGTATGAGAGTGTCTGTTACTTCTTTTCTTGGTGAGCTTTTGAATTATTGAGAATCTGATGGGTGAAAAAGGCACTTTCATAGCTGTCTTTATTTGTATTTCATTAATCATGAATAAGGTCAAGCATCATTTCAAATGTTTAGTGGCCATTTATGTTTCATTTTCTGAGAAATGCCTGCTAATATTCTTTGCCTCTTTTTCTTTGGGGGCTGTTCATCCTTTAGTCATTGATTTTTACAATCTTATTGTGAATGAAGAGACAGTCATTTGTTTGTCATATATGCTGCACACACTCTTCCAATCTGTCTTTTGTTTTTGGCATAGGCAATAAAAAAAGCCTTACATTTGTTTGGAGTCAGTTTTATTTGTCTTTTTCTTTTTGGGTTCTGAGATTTGTATTCTGTTTTGAAAGTACTGCTAGCTTCAAGTTTATGAATTAGTCTCCTTGTGTTTTTACCTAGCAATTTTATGGTTTTTTTTTTCATTGTCAAAATATTTAATCCAGAGAGGATTTATTTTAATAAATGCAGAAGAAATTCAGCCTTTTCCTGAAACAGTCACATATTCCCAACATATTAATTGAATTATACATATCTTTGCTGAAGTGAAATGTCATCTTTGTCAAACACTGAACCTTCATATGCATATTAGTCTAATTCTGAACTGTACTGTATTCCATTGATATACCTGTTTCTTCTACTTTATTAAATTCCTTTAATCTTTGCAGCTTCACAGTGCTCTTAATTTTGTTCTTTGCTTCTTTCAGAATGTTCCTTGCTATTCTTGATTATATTTTGTCTTAGATGACAGAAAGGTGTTAAGATCTACTCCTACTACCATGGGTTTTTAGGGATTTCTCCTTGCATTTTATGTAGTTTATGTTCTGTGTATTCTGATTCTGTTATTTGGTGTATGAATATTTATGGCAGTTATATCCTTATTGTGGATGGTGTCCTTTATCAAAACACTTTTTTCCTTGAATTCAATCTTCTCTGTTATTAATATCATAACCTCTGCTTTCTTCTTTCATCATTTTTATGGTATGTAATATGTTTCCTAGTTCAGTAATGCTGTTTTGGTTTTCAATTTGTTTTCTTAGTAGTCTCCCTTTTCATCTCATTCTTATCATTCCATTGTTTTATCATTTGTCTTTGATGTTTCAATGACTCTATGTGCTCTGGAAATACTTCTTTTCTTTAGTGGGAATGTTTTCTTCAAGCACAGATTCATCATCTGTATTTCCTTCTCTCCCTCCTTCTTTCCCTTGCTTTTCCCCACCCCATCTCTTTCCTATAGTATTTTTGCCGAGTTTTTATTCTACACAATTTCATTGTATTCATGTTTAAGTTAAAAGACTTCTCGGAGATGTTCTGTATATAGTGTGATGATTTCCTCTGCATAACAATGACTGGGAACCACTGACCCAGGTGGCAGAACCATTTATTCCACGTTGATGTCTCCAGCTCCAGGTTGTCATCTAAATCAAGATGAAGCCTAGGATCTTCCCTTTCAAAAAGGACTTTAGTGCCAGAAATCAACTTCTCCCACTCTATCCTTCCATCTTAGACCTTAGAGATAAAGCATACAAACGTTTGGGCTTTGGCCACAGCACTACTTTCTTGCATACTTGGAGGGAGAAATTCATCAGGTCATGTCCATGCACCTCTTCTTTCTGAGCCCCTAACTACTCCAGTTTCATCATACTTAATTGCTTGCTTGTTTTCTGTTCTGTCCAGTCTCAGTTGTTGACAGAAAAAAATGATCTGTGGGTGATGATGATTGTATTATCTTTTCACTCCTGTGTCTGCCTCAGCCTGCAAAACCCAGAATGAAGCCTTACTGACTCTCCTGCTGTTTCCTCTGTACATTGGCCAGATTCCGAGCTGGTAAGGAGTGACTTCTCTTCTTGAGAGAGATTCCAGATCTTTTTCTTTCAATGTACTTTCATGATTTTTATACACTCACATTCTTTCCACTGTACTAATTCATGGGAGAAAGGAGCTTGGTGAGAGCCGTATTAATTCTGAGAATCTTCCATTTCTCATTTCTGTTAGCTTCAGTTTTATTGTGGCATGAATGTGTGCCTTTGTTTTGTTTGCTGCTTTATTTTATGTTTATTATTGTTGTTTTCATGAAATATTGGGAACAGATTTTGTGTGAACAAACCTAACTCCACCACCTTATCCTTAAAGTTTGTTTGTGTTGTCTTTATTTTTCTATCTAGCTTCATTTCTAATAATGAAGTGCTATAATTCTTGGTTCTTTGTCTTCATCCTTTCCCGTGGTCCAGGGCAGTTAAAAGCCTATGTTACCTAATCTGTGATGTGGTTTAAGGTATTTACTCCAATGCTAGGATGGCCTTGATATGTGAGGATTAGCTGCTAGAAATTCAGTTAATAGTATAGGCAATGCAGTTTATTTTTCTGTTATTGGACATGGAAATAGCTTATTGTCCTATTGTCTAAATCAGGGGTCCCCAACCTTGGGAATCTAATGCCTGATGATCTGAGGTGGAACTGTGTAATAATAGAAATAAAATGCACAGTAAATGTAATGCACTTGAATCATTCTGAAACCACATGCCTCCCCCATCCATGGAAAAATTGTCTTCCACAAAACCAATCCCTGGTGCCACAAAGGTTGGTGACTATTGGTCTAAATGATACAGCGTCAGGATGTAAGACACAGAATATTTCAGGCAATATCCTGTCTTCTCAAGACACTAAATCTCAAAGGTTTCATTTGAGAAAATGTGAGAATTCAGCTGACAGTGCTGAGCTGCATAGTTCAGAGCTGCCCAGAAAGAAGTTAGGACAGGCCACCTCCCTCTTTCACATCACCAGCTCTGTATGATACTGGGTGATGATACTGGTTTGGTCATCTGGTGTCAGTGTTAATGCTTCTTGGTGTCTGGTGACCAAAAGGTCAAAAGCTGACCAATAGTCAGCTATTTAGTTTGCTGTTTCTTTCAACAAATGTTGATGAGGTGCTTGCTATATATGTTAGACACTGTTTGAGACACTAGAACTAGAGCAGTTGTGTTGAAGAGACACATCTCCTGCTTTTCTGGAGCTTCTCATCTAGCAGAGGAGATGGACTAAATCAGACAAATAATCTAAAAACCCCATATTTTTATTAGGTAGTGGTGAGTTCCAGGAAGCAAATAAAGGCAACTAGATGGATAGAGCCGAATGAGATCAGGGCTCCCTTGGAGAAAATGGTCAGGTCAGTCTCTCTGAGCATGACTTGTTTGGGTGGCTGGGATGGCATGTGAGGAAGGGGTGGGGAACTGCTCATTGAAGCTGCTCTATGGGAAAGGAATCAACAAATAAACGTAAGTTTGTGAAAAGCTGCATGCTATGTTTCTCATGGAGATTCTCGATGCAGATTAGTATAAGAAAAACTCTTGGAAGTCCTGCAGGAAAGAAATCAGTTAATTTTGTGCATCTCAGTGTCTCATAGATATATTTGACGACTTTTTTTTAATGTGTAATGCCTATCCCAGGGAAGGAGGAGTGTTTTGGAAAGTAGTGGACAACGTGTGACAGGGGAGCCACATAGGTCTCAGATACAGCTCTGTCTGTTTTTAACTGAAGCCCATTTACTTAGAGCCCGTAATGACAGGAATGTCTGTGTTGGACTGTCCCTTTCTGATTATCTTGTCACCAACCCACTTTATGGAAAAAGAAATTGTAAGAAAACATTTTTGTTTAATAAAGATAGGTGATATAAAAACATTCAGAATTGTTTGAATTAAAACCAACAGCCATGTGGTTGTGGAATTCTTGAGGCTAGAATAATTTAGCCCTGGCTCCTGTCAGTGATATGATGTAGACTTGTGCTATTGACCATTGAAATGTTCAGGAGCCTCTGAGGCCCAGCAAAGTTGTGGGGACTCAAGGAGTCATTCAGTTAATTGTTCACTAGTCCAGACTTTTTTCAGATAGAAAAATAAATCACATTTGAGAAATATATTCCACACTGGAGGTTGAATCTAAATTCTTAATTTAGATCTTCTTAATCTGTATTTAACCAGAAATTGCAAATGACCCTAAGCCCTCACCTTCCATTATCTATTCCACGAAGCTTTCAGAAGCCACCACTAAGTGGGTGGGTCATGTGGTAGCTACTTTCAGCCATAGTCCTGAGTGTCTCTGCTTAAATGGGTGGAAGCTTTTTAAAAAATTATTCATTTTTTTGGATGGCTTGTGAAATCTTAGTTCCCTACCAGGGGTTGAATGCAGGCCACAGCAGTAAAAGCTCTTGAGTTTTCACCCCTGAACCACCAGAGAATTCCAGGAAGCATTTTAAAAACTACACTAGATAATATATAAACTGGGTTGATGGGGAGAAGGAAACCTGTAGTGCTGAAACTTCTTCCCAAATTCCTATGCATCTACTCAAATATATTTCTGTAGTCCTGGCTGTTGTTTTCATGTTTTACTTTATGAATAGTCAAGTACTTTTCAAATGTTGAATTCTTGGAAGATTTATTCCTTGGAATGTCAGCCCAGTTTCAGAAGCATCAATTTAATGTCTCCCAGTGTATGGATGTGAGGGCTGAACCATAAAGAAGCCTGAGTGCCGAAGAATTGATGCTTTTGAACTGTGGTGTTGGAGAAGACTCCTGAGAGTCCCTTAGACAGCAAAGAGATCAAACCAGTCAATCCTAAAGGAAATCATTCCTGAATATTCATTGGAAGGACTGATATTGAAGCTCCATTACTTTGGCCACCTGATATGAAGAGCCAACTCATTGGAAAAGACCCTGAGGCTGGGAAAGATTGATGGCAGGAGGAGAAGGGGACCACAGAGGATGAGATGGTTGGATGGCATCACTGACTCAATGGACATGAGTTTGAGCAAACTCTGGGAGATAGTGAAGGACAGGGAGTCCTGGCATGCTGAAGTCCATGGAGTCGCGGACAGTCAGAGACAATAGAGTGACTGAATAACAATAAAACTTTATTATTCATGACAGTCACCTGGGGGTGATGGGTATAACTGTAGTTTCAAGGTATTTCTCTTATTAAGAATCTGATTCAGTAGACTGGGGATATGGCTCAGGAATCTGCTTTTATAACAACTCCCTAGGTGATTTTGATGCAATGGTCCATGGATCACAATAAAGTAAACATTAGTTTGGTTCAGAGCTCTCCCATCCATTGCCTAGTAGCCTATGCTCCTTAATTCCATTCAACTTTAGGTCTCAGATCTGGAGCTGCTGTTGAGAACTGTCTGGTTCACCAACACTGGCACCTATGCTACAAATTGCCAGCATTGTTTCTTCCATGGTGAGCTTGCTTCTTCCATGGAACTGTAAAATAGGAAAGCTATGTCAAAGTTTCTCTTTTAAAAAAAGTATTGAAGTATGGTTGATTTACAGTTTTGTGTTAATTTCTACTCTATAGCACAGTGACTCAGTTATACATATATTTCCTTTTTTAATATTCTTTTTCATTATGCTTTAATCTCAGGATATAAAATATAGTTCCCTGTGCTAGACAGTAGTACCTCATTGTTTATCCATGTTATATATAATAGTTTGCATCTACTAGTCCCAAACCCCCAAGTCATCCCTCCCCCACCCCTGTCCCCCTTGGCAAACACAAGTCTGTTCTTTATGTCAAAGCTTCCTTAATGGATCTCTTATTTTTGGAGCCAAGAGGTCTTTCTCCCTGTACTCACATATAATAAATCTTCCAAAGGAGACAAAGTCACAGCACACTTCAACAATTTTCTTGAGAGCCTACTAGATTCAAGGCCAAGGATGATGTTTTATGCTTTCAAAGCAGAATTATTAATGAAGCCTTTAAGACCTTTATAACAGGAAAAAAATTTCAAAAGGAGCCACCCTCAGGGGTTCAGAATCCAACTTCAGAATAAAGATTGAAATATCCCCCCCCCCCAAACCTCCAACAGCATGCTTGGTAATTTCTTTGATATTGCAAAAATAAAATTGTGCCTGTACATAAAACATCATTTAATATTCTGGGCAATTTATTTTTAAAGAGGAACTGTCAGTCTTTTGACAAGCTTCAAACTTAACTTACTTTCACAAACATCAAAGTCGAGCATCAGGTTTATCTCATCAATCTTTGTAGCTTTGCAGCCAGGGAAAGAACTAGCTAACATTCTCTTAGGGTCATGAAAATATTAGTTTAGTGAATCAGTAGACACGAGAATCTGTCTCTTGTTTGGTATTTTATTTTAGCAGCTGAACATAGGCTATGATATTCAAATATTGTTACAGTATCTTAAAATTTTAATATTGTAGGAAGTCCAGAGTTTTGTGATGGGGCATACATGAATATTATTTCCATAGTCTAAGAAACTCCAAATATCAAAAAAGGACTCTTCTTAACCAGATGTCAGTGATAACTCATAGGTTGAAAAGTGGACTGGCTGCACCTTGCTTCACTTTTTATGTAATCTCTGTTCTTCCCAGCAACCACTGGACAAAGGATAGCACTAGCCATTCCATGTAGAGTTTTCATGCAGATTTTCTCCTTCTGTTAGGCAGTTATTTGTCACAGCTTGCGCTGTGTAATCAGTGTGTTTCTAAGGGAATATGGGTAATTGACCATAGATAGAATACTTGGATTAAGATGTCTATTTTCCTTGTTTTAAGATGGAAAACAGGATCTATCACATACTGAGTCTGAATTTGTGGTGGTAATTCTATCCCTTTTGTTCAGGTGTGTGTGTGTGCATGTATGTGTTTATACACAGATATTGTTCTCAGTCTCTAAAGTGTTCTTAAATAGATTATTTCATCTTCCTCAATTAAATTAAGATACCAGACAGGTAGATGGCTCATGCTCATATAACGAGCTCCCTGGTTTTTACTGATTAGTTTGGAATTATTTTGGAGAAAATATTGAGCATCTTAGGAATCAGATTTGAGGTTCTGATTGTACCTTCTCTTCCATCCATTATGTCTGTAATATATTTTGCACTAAAAAGTAGAAAGAGCATGTATTAAGTGCTGGGCCTTCTGTTACATTGTTTCACATATATTGCCTCACTTTTAGTTATTTATGATATCATTTATGATCATTTTACCATTTATGCTCCATTTTGTGTACAAGCTACTCGACCATGCCCTAGGATGGGCACTGTGTTGGTGAAACTAAAGTTATATAAAATGAATGAAAGGCTCAGGTTGAAAGTTACAAGGTAACGTGTCAAGAAGTGTGGGTGCACTTAAGTGGACCAGGTATGAGTGTTGGGGAGTGTTGGTGTTCAAGAGGATTATTATGTGAGCCTTCATTTAAAGGAAATATGTGATTTTACACTTCCTGTTTGTTTTATCTTCTAACTTATCTTCACTCATATCACCTACCCCCAGGGCTTTATAAATTTGGATTTTCTTATAGTGGAATTTGTATTATGAAATATAAAATAGCACTCAAGGGAGCTCAGTTGGGTTCTCTGTGATGACCTAGAGGAGTGGGCTGGGTGGCGGAAGGGAGGTTCAAGAGGGAGGGGATATATGTATACATATAGCTGATTCATTTTATTATACAGCAGAAACTAACGTAACATTGTAAAGTAATTATTTTCCAGTAAAAAACAAATATTGAATCACGATGTACCAATGAAACCAACAGAATGTTATATGTCAATCATACCTCAATTAAAAAATCCAAAAAACAAAATAGAATAGGCCATGCAAAACCCAGATAGGGACATTTGTAAGGCAGAAATAGGACTTGGTATTTGGACCATTTTTATGACAGGATAGGGTGGTTGTATCATTTTGTTTTAGTGCCGAATGGATGTTTTCCCCATCACAAAAACTGGAGTTTGTGATTAGAAGTTAGTAGTCTGCAAACTGAAACCCAACTGGGTTGCCGAGAGGCAGGCAGCTGCAAAGGAAAGCTCAGGCAATTATGCCTTTGCAAGAAGAATAAAAGCTTTCCCTAGCTGTTCAGGATTGTATAATCAAATCTCTGTCTGTCAATTGCTAGAGTCAGATCATGGGAGTTTGTCTATGATGACATAATCTGAAACCCAGGACGTGCAAAACCCATTAAAAAGAATACTTGGGAAAATGAGCCTGGTATACTGTACAGACTTTGAAATTGCTTTTCATAAGTTATCTCCAAATAATCAGATCTAGGGAGGAGAGGAGCCAAGCGTGAAGTGACAGGTATTTCACTAAAGAAGAAAACAGGCATTTCCATCTCATTGTTTCTTCCCTGTAATAATGGGGATAATAGTCATATTAAAAAGAAAATCTAGCCAGAGATCTCCCCTCTACCACTTGCAAATGGGAAAACAGTAGGCGATTTTCCCTAAAGCCTCCACCTTTGTCCAAAGTTCGAAATGTAGCACCTCCTCCTCCTCTGTCATTCCTCAAACCGATCTTATTCAACTGGCTGTTGTGTTTGGGTTGATGTTGATTTTCTTCTCTTCTTTGGGTTTTGTTACCTGTGCAATAGAGACTCAAGAAAGGCCTATAGATAAGATGAAACCTGGACCATTTCTCATCTCATCAGAAGATGAACACATTTATGCTAATAAATGTGTGCACAAGACAGCCAAGCGCTCTATCCCATAACTTATATCACTGGCTCTCCTGCACTAAGGAAATCGTTATCTACAATGTATAGAGCTCACCCTCTCAGTCTAAACAAAACTTTTATGGTAGCCATATTGGCAAAAGACTACTGACATAAACTTTATGTGGGGATAAAAATATGCTTGGAGGGGGTGTAAATTTTATATGGATATATAGATTTGAGAATTCAAACCTGACAAATTGATGGAATGGCCAGGGAGACCTGAATTTTCTTTTTTAAAAGGTGATAAAAATAACCTAAGGGCTGTAGACTGAGATAAAAATAAATGCACAACATAATGTATTTGATTTAATTTATGATGTCTTTCCTGTGGCTATTCTTAACTGACTGGAAGGAAGTGGGGCTATGATGGCCTCACTTTCCGCCAGCAGAAGTGGTGTGGATGTGTGTATAAGAGGCACTGGGGAAACACTGCCCAGATCCTCCATCCATTGAGAACTCACTGCTCAGCCACTTGGGGGTGAGGTTAGTTTAGAGCCTCCAGCTGTCTGCCCTTGAAGCTGTGCTTTAGCTGCAGAGGGTCATGTCGCCTGGGAGCATCCTGTGGCCAATGACAGATGTGGGAATAAAAGGCCCACCATCTCAGCCCACTTGGAACAACACTGAAGGGCCATTCTAGTTCAGAACTCCCATGGAACCAGCCCAGTCTGCCCTTGAATGTGCCTTACAGCTTTCTTTCCCCTTTTATTCCTTTCTGCTTCCTTTCCTTCCCTTCTACAAGTGTTGCTACCACACAGTGAAAGTCTCTAAGTCATGTCCGAGTCTTTACAACCCCATGGACTGTAACCTGCCAGGTTCCTCTGTCCATGGGATTCTCCAGGCAAGAATACTAGAGTGGGTTGCCATGCCCTCCTCTAGGGGATCATTCTGACCCAGGGATTGAACCAGCATCTCCTACACTGGCAAGTTAGTTCTTTACCACTGAGCCATCAGGGATATTATATGTTAAAACTTTACCTAAAAGTTCACGCTTTTCTTTTGATTTACAAAGAAAGCAAAATGTTTTTGTAGGCCTCAGGCCTTGTGCCTATTGTGACTAATGGAAGAGGCCACCCCAACCCCCCACCCTTGTGAGAGGAGGCACTGGTGTGCCGAGCACAATACAAGATGATGAAGCCTGGGAAGACTGCTTTTGTTGCTCTCTCTTCCAACCTTAGATCACCCGTTTCCGCAACTGTCTCCCACTTTCCAGGGAAACCAACTGACTGCTGGCCCTTCTTTGGGAAAGGACTGCTGGGAATAAGATGCAAATGATGAATACAGCTGAGGTTTAATTATTTTCACTCTATAGGAGGGTAGCAGTGGAGGCCTTCTTTGAATGACAGCCCAGTTCTTGTTTCTGATTGTGTCATTTCCTTTCCACTCTCTATCTGGAGACCAGTGTTTTCTGGAAGGCCTTTATTGCCGAGACCTTGTCATAAACAGAGTTATTAGGCAGACAATGGGAGATGAAGAGAACTCAGGAAGGGGAAAATGGAGGGGGTCAATGAGTGTTAATTTCAAACAAGCATCTTTGCCAAAATGAAATAATTACTGTATCTAGATAAAGCAGACAAAGTTGGAACAAGCAAATGTTCTTGGCAGGAAGTCGATCACACACTGCACAATTCAATTTATGGGCAGCTACAGACAGCTTTAAAATATTTTTCTGCCTTAATGTGATGTTGAATTATTGAGCCCTTTTTTGTTAAACATTTATTAACAATACAAAAATACCAATAAGTGGATCACCAATTGATTTGTCTTATTCTAAAATAACCCCTGTCAACTTCATCTTTCAGAATCGTCATTCCTGAATTTCTCAGGACATTGGAGGAGCTAGGCTTCTTTCCTGTCATCCACTACTAGGGAGTCTGACTTGCCCATTTCTAATAGAGCTGCCATCTCAACGGTGACCTTGAAAGAATTTACAAGCAGCAATGAGCATGTTTCAGTCTCTTATTCTAAAAACAAAATGTCACCCTTGATTCTCATAGTCTTATTCCTTTTTATTTTTTTCTTCTTAATTTATAAGTAGATAGCATTCTTTGTCTCCACTTTCACACCTCAATTCCCTCTTCATGCTATAGTTAACTGTCTTCTGCTGCCATTATCCACAAAAACTACTCTTGTCAAGGTCAGCATTCTCACTGGGCAATGCCATCCACTCATCATCTATGTGCTGATGACTCCCAGATGATGTTTTCACCCCAGTGTCTCCCTGAAATGTCAGGATTATTATTATTATTATTCAATGGCCTGCCAGCAACTCCAACTGGATGTCTCATAGACAATTCAAACTCTTTATGTCCAAAACAGAACTCATCATTTTCCACCTCACACCCATCCTTTCTTTTGATGTCTCTATTTTGTCACCCAGTTGAAAAGTCCTACCTCATTCCTTTATTTCGCCATACCTCTAATAAACCATTATGTCTAGTTGACTCTCTATTAAACATTCCTTGCATTTGTCCTTTCTTCTATTTTAACTTTCGGATGATAAAAATAGTTTTCAAATTGACCTCTGATCTTCTCTCTTCCAATCCATTCTCCACACTGCCACCAGCAAGATTTTTCTATAAGAAAATCTGACCACGTCAATTCTGTGGCTTAAACTCTGTAAAACCGCCTCATTACTACCAAATAATGCTCAACCTCCCCATTATGGCATGTAAGGCCTCTGGATCTTATCCTGCCTATTTTTTCAGGCTTAGCTTGGAAATGCTGTTCATTCCTTCCCTATACTCTGCCACTTTTTGCTTTTATATTTTGTGTATACTATCCATTTTGTCGAGATTGCCTTTCTGTGCTTATACCTTCCTGGCCTGTATAATTGGACATAGCTTTGAGCTCACCTTATATTTATCTTCTTTAGAAAATAGTCCTTGTCTGCCCTTCCCACTCCCAGGGTAGGTTAATACCTCCTTTTTGCAGTCCTGTAATAATTTGTGCACATACCTCTCATTTGATTGTAGTTCCTTATTTATATCTCTGCTCTTCCATTAGACTGTGTGCCCCCTAAGGTTAGGGGCTATGTTTTCCTTGCTCACAGCTCTATCTCTAGCAATGAAAAAGAATGCAAGAAATGCTCAGGAGGCAATGGAATGTTGAAAATACACGCTTATAATTTTAAAGCAGTGAACTATTTGTAAAGTTATTTCCCGTTTACTTGAATCAGTAAAGTTGGATTCAAGACAAATAACTATCCAAAATGGAGGCATTGTAGCACAGTGGGAAAAAATTTAGGCTTTAGAGTCATGCAGATGTATTCGGAGTTCCTGATTCCACCACTCACTAGCTGTATGCTCTTGGGCAAGTCACGTAACCTTTCAAAGTGTTATACCCCCATCTAAGTGGAAATAATAATTGTTCCTACCTCATAGGGTTTTATGAGGATCAAATGGGATAGATAATTATGTAAAGCACAACATTCTTTGCATGTAAGTGCCCAATAGGTATTATTATTATGATTATTACTATTAAAATAGTGATTATCATCCCTCATCTTTTTTCCTATTTGCCTTTTCCTCTTCATGCTTGGAGTAGATCATCAAATACTAAATGTAAAGCACTTAGAACAATTCCCAGCACAGAGTTAAGCATTCAAAAAGTTTTACCTATGATAATTATCATCTCAAAGCAACACTGTCTTCTATATCTGCTGGTTTACACATGGGATAGAAGCAGAGATGCTTTCTTTTCTTCTTTTAAAAGAAGAGTTTCTTTGGATTAAAAAAAATCTCTCTTTTGCTTCAGGCTGGAATAAAGTTGTCAACGTCTCATGTTCATGTTAACACAGTCTAAACTATAAACTATTCTGAATCAAACGCTGAGAGAAGAACATCTCCCCCCCCCAAAAAAAAAAAATTAAGAAATGATAGCACGTTGAAAATTCAAAGCAAAATTATCTTTATGTTCCTGGAGAAGTTTTTAAAAGTCTGTTTTATTTATTCACTAAACAGGTTTTGATTACCTATCATAGGTCAGGCATCATGCTGAGAAGTGCCCTCAGGGAGCTTAGAGTTTATAACACTGACTTACTAAATAGAGTCTTCAGTTATGGCCCCAGATTTGAGAGCTATTCTAAAGTAAACACAGAGATGTATAGTCCCAGGAAATGAAGATAAAATAGACAGTTTAAACCTAGGTTTAGCTTGAGATGAACATTGAATGTGGCCTTGAAAAGTCCTATGGAAATTGATTATCCATCCCTGTTGATTGACATTGCCATTTCAGAGCTACTTTGTCTTCATTTCCCATTGATCTTCAGTGGACAGAGTTTTTCTTTCTTCCTTTTTTTTTTTTTTAAAGATTGACTAAAAATCTAACTCCATCAGGAGTATTTATAATGTCATCTGGCCAAAGAACATGTTAAGGAAAAGGAGAAGATGAAGTCCTGTTTTACATTACACTTGGCCACCCCTTATGGTCTTCCCCCACTCCTCCATCACTGTTTGTCACTCATTAATTTCATTTCTTGTTTTCACTGGAGTTATCAGGTACATGGTATACTCCATGCTTACTCAGTTGAATGGTATAGGATATGCTTAGTTTTAAGTTGATTCTGTTGCTGTCTCGGCAAAAACTTTAAGGAAAACTTCTTGGCTCATTGGCCTCTTGAGAATGAAAGAACTGGACCTAATTATCTAAAATATGAGTTTCCATAACAACTCTTACCATTATGGCTAGTGGTCCAGCTCCCTGAGGGGATTGTATGACTGTAAGCTGAGGTTCTAGGCCATGAGCAAGGCAAACACACTCAGGCTACATGAAACTAAAGGAGATATTTGTGAAGGACATCAGGGACTCATATGATTCAAAGGAGGCTGGGAAACCTAGTTTGCAAAGAGAAGAAACTGAAGATGCTCTAGTGAATGTAGAAACACTGTATCACAGTGAAAATTACCTGGTTAGGACACTGCTGCTGTCGCCACAACTTTTGCCACACTTGTTAACTTTTATGTCCTTGCTGCTTATATGAAAAAATGCAAACTCCTGATGAGACATCGTATTGGTTGAATTTGTCACAGGAATGCTCCTTGGCTATATCAGGGGCTGGTAGAAAAAGGATCCGAACTCCTGGATATTTATAATGAGAGGAAGGGAGAGATAAATGAAGCTAAGAATTATTATTTTTTGATATTTCTTTTAAGAAAAATTTATTTTACTTAACAATACTGTATTGGTTTTGCCATACATCAACATGAATCCACCACGGGTGTACATGAGTTCCCAATCCTGAAGCCCCCTCCCAGCTCCCTCCCCATATCATCTCTCTGGGTCAACCCAGTGCACCAGCCCCAAGCATCCTGTATCCTGTATCCTGTATCGAACCTAGACTGGTGATTCATTTCTTACGTGATATTATACATGTTTCAATGCCATTCTCCCAAATCATCCCACCCTCTCCCTCTCCCACAGAGTCCAAAAGTCTGTTCTATACATCTCTTTTGCTGTCTTGCATACAGGGTTATCGTTACCATCTTTCTAAATCCCATATATATGCGTTAGTATACTGTATTGGTGTTTTTCTTTCTGGCTTACTTCACTCTGTATAATCGGCTCCAGTTTCATCCACCTCATTAGAACTGAATCAAATATATTCTTTTTAATGGCTGAGTAATACTCCATTGTGTATATGTACCACAGTTTTCTTATCCATTCATCTGCGGACGGACATCGAGGTTGCTTCCATGTCCTGGCTATTATAAACAGTGCTGTGATGAACATTGGGGTACACGTGTCTCTTTCAATTCTGGTTTCCTCAGTGTGTATGCCCAAAAGTGGGATTGCTGGGTCATAAGGCAGTTCTATTTCCAGTTTTTTAAGCTAAGAATTAATCTTCTGCTAGTTCAGTTCAATTCAGTCACTCAGTCGTGTCTGACTCTTTGCGACCCCATGAATCGCACCACACCAGGCCTCCCTGTCCATCACCAACTCCCGGAGTTCACTCAGACTCACGTCCATTGAGTCAGTGATGCCATCCAGCCATCTCATCCTCTGTCGTCCCCTTCTTCTCCTGCCCCCAATCCCTCCCAGCATCAAAGTCTTTTCCAATGAGTCAACTCTTTGCATGAGGTGGCCAAAGTACTGGAGTTTCAGCTTTAGCATCATTCCTTCCAAAGAAGTCCCAGGGCTGATCTCCTTCAGAATGGACTGGTTGGATCTCCTTGCAGTCCAAGGGACTCTCAAGAGTCTTCTCCAACACCACAGCTCAAAAGCATCAATTCTTTGGTGCTCAGCCTTCTTCACAGTCCAACTCTCACATCCATACATGACTAGTGGAAAAACCATAGCCTTGACTAGATGGACCTTAGTCGGCAAAGTAATGTCTCTGCTTTTGACTATGCTATCTAGGTTGGTCATAACTTTCCTTCCAAGGAGTAAGTGTCTTTTAATTTCATGGCTGCAGTCACCATCTGCAGTGAATTTGGAGCCCCCCAAAATAAAGTCTGACACTGTTTCCACTGTTTCCCATCTATTTCCCACGAAGTGATGGGACCAGATGCCATGATCTTCGTTTACTGAATGTTGAGCTTTAAGCCAACTTTTTCACTCTCCTCTTTTAATTTCATCAAGAGGCTTTTTAGCTCCTCTTCACTTTCTGCCATAAGGGTGGTGTCATCTGCATATCTGAGGTTATTGATATTTCTCCCAGCAATCTTGATTCCAGCTTGTGTTTCTTCCAGTCCAGCGTTTCTCATGATGTACTCTGCATAGAAGTTAAATAAGCAGGGTGACAATATACAGCCTTGATGTACTCCTTTTCCTATTTGGAACCGGTCTGTTGTTCCATGTCCAGTTCTAACTGTTGCTTCCTGACCTGCATACAGATCTCTCAAGAGGCAGGTTAGGTGGTCTGGTATTCCCATCTCTTTCAGAATTTTCCACAGTTTATTGTGATCCACACAGTCAAAGGCTTTGGCATAGTCAATAAAGCAGAAATAGATGTTTTTCTGGAACTCTCTTGCTTTTTCCATGATCCAGTGGATGTTGGCGATTTGATCTCTGGTTCCTCTGCCTTTTCTAAAACCAGCTTGAACATCAGAAAGTTCACTAAGCCTCCCCATAAGTGGGGAGAAGTGTTTTCTTCTAAACTGGGATACTGGAAGGAAAGGAGAGAGATTCTAGGAAGCTTCTTTCCTGTTTGTTGTTCAGTCAGTCATGTCTGACTCTTTGTGACCCCATGGACTGTAGCACACTAGGCTTCCCTATCCTTCACCATCTCCTGGAGCTTGCTCAAACTTATGTCCATTGAGTCAGTGATGCCATCCAACCATCTCATCCTCAGTCGTCCCTTTCTCCTCCTGCCCTCAATCGTTTCTAGCATCAGGGTCTTTTCCAATGAGTTGGCTCTTTGCATCAGGTGGTCAAAGTATTGCAGTTTCAACTTCAGCATCAGTCCTTCCAATGAATATCCAGGGTTGATTTCCTTTAGGATTGACTGGTTTGATTACCTTGCAGTCCAAGGGACTCTCAAGAGTCTTCTCCAACACCGCAGTTCAAAAGTATCAATTCTTCTGTGATCAGCCTTCTTTATGGTCCAACTCTAACACCATACATGACTACTGGAAAACCATAACTTTGACTATATGGACCTTGTTGGAAAAGTATTGCCTTCTTTCCTAAACCCACTCTAATCATACTCACCTCTCCACCAAAATGGTTTACTATAGTCACCGATAATCAATAAATTGCCAAACCCAGTAGTTAATTCTCAGTCCTCATCTTATTTGTCTTTTCAGCAGTATTCACCACAGTTAATAATTCCTTCCTCCATGGGACAATTTATCACCTGATTCCCAAGATACAATTCTCTGCGATTTTCTCTTTAGTCATGCATTAGCAATATTCATTACTAGTTCTTCTTTATCTATGTGAGGTCCAATTGCTGGAGGGTTCTAGGCCTCATTTCTTTGACCTCTTCTCCATCTGTTCTCATTCCTGGGATGATCTCATCCAGCCTTATAGTTTTAACTGCCATCTATATATGCTGACTACCCAGATATTTTTTATCTTTAGGTCAGACTCTTTCCTGAAGCTCAGAATCAAATAGCTAAGTACTTTAATAGCGGGGGCTTCCCAGGTGGCGCTAGTGGTAAAAACAAACAAAACAAAACAAAACAAAAAACCCACCTGCCAATGCAGGAGACATGAGACTTGTGTTCTGTCCCTGGTTGGAAACAGCCCCTTGGGGAGTGCATGACAACCTACTCCAGTATTCTTGCCTAGAGAATCCCATGGACAGAGGAGCCTGGCGGGCTACAGTCCATTAAGGTCTCAAATAGTTGGACATGACTGAAGTGACTTAGCTCGCATGCATGTGTGCACCTAGTATTTTTTTTTTTCACTTGGATTTCCAAAAAGGATTTCAAATTTAAAATATTAAAAATCCAACTCTGGATCCTGTTCCTGTTCCATACTTCTCCTCCCTGTTTCAGTAATTGAAGATGATTAGATATCTTGTCCTTACACTTGAGATATATTCCAAATCTAACCACTTCTCACCACCTCTACTGCTACCATTTTCATGCAGAACACAATATATTCTCACCTGGATTGTTACAAAATTTATTAACTTGTCTGTCTGTTTACACCCTTCTGTGTGGTCTATTCTCCTTAAAGCAGAGATCTTGTTAGAACATAAAGAAAATCATGAAAACCTTAGGGTCAAAATCTTTCAATGGCTGAGCTATTTGATCCAGGATTCTTATGCAACTGGGAAGTCTCTAACCAAGTTATTGTATAGAATACTTGGCTGTTTACCAATCTATTGCTTAATAAATGGACAAAAGTTCTTGACAAATAGACTAGGCTCCAGGAAGGCTGATCTAATTTGTTGTGACATTGATCAGAGAAGGGAAAGAATGTACAAAGCCATCAAAAATAGACTCTCTGATATGACTTAGGGAAGTGAAATGCCTTATATGTCAGGCCAAGAAGTTGAGGAGAAAACGACCCCGGCAGAAGGGGAGGCTATGGAAACGGTATAAACAGGATCATTACTAACTAATTAGATGATTCTGAGAGTGCACAGTTTGTGTCTTTGTATACCCTGAGCTCATTTCAATCTTGAAGTAGAACATGCTGCTGTGGAAAGAGTCACAGAGGTCGTGGACATCCAGATGAATAACTAGAAGAAACCTGGCTGAAAATTTGCTAAATTTAGTGCACTGACAAAAGCCAGTTGGGGCTTTTATATTCTGAGCTTGCATGTGTAAAAGAAAGTAACTGGGTTAGAGATTAGTTATGCAGGTCATCAGAGTCACCATGATTATTGGCGGATGCTGAAAGGAAGATGAAAGAAATGGAATTTCCAATGAAAATGTTTAATGAAGTGCCTGATTTGAGAACTGAGTTTGAATTTAAAAGATGTCTTCATTATTGGGTGGCAAGCACATAGGCAGAAATGAAGATAAGGGTCCCCGTGTCCAGTTTCTGGGGGCAAAAAAAAAAAAAAAAAAAAGCACGAGTGAGTGGACAGACAGAAAATATAGCAGCCGTTATTGGAACCAATGATTTCAGCAGATTAGCAAATTAAGTATCTGTTTCAAAAGGAAAAAAAAAATTTGAAAGGCTCATTTGTGACACAATCCTGAGATTTTAATCAGAATATTACCTAATTGATGTGCTCACATTAGTAGATGAGAAATCTAGGAATTGCTTTTTTCTTCTTTTTGATTTATAGTGTAACCTGAATTGATTTCAGAATAAACTCCCCAAAGAAGCAAGCCTGATAAGATTAATATTGAGATCATTTACTGACATCAGAAGAAGTATTGCTAATTGTTTCCTCATATGGTATCAGTGAGAAAGAAAAACCTGGTGGATGATTAACTTTCAGTAAAGGGAAGGCCACTGAATTTAAAGTAACAGTTTCATTTTTTGTCTTGCCGTGAAGTGCAGACCAGGTAGAAGGAGAGGGCTGCAAATGTCTGTAGTGAATAAAGTGGAAAACGGAATATTTTAATATTGATAATGGTACTGAGTAGTATGACTCAATCCAATACATATTTATTGGGCATCTAGTGTGTGATAGGCATCACATTTAGAGGCACCAGGAGATAGAGAAATGACACAGCTCTTGCCTCAAGCTGCTTGCAATTTTACTAATGGTAGGGATCATAGCCCAAATCATCATATCTGGAGAGTTTATGGATGGCCCTAGGAGCACAAGTTGTTGCTGCTGTGTGAGCTAAAAGCAGAATAGAACCGGTAAAGAAAAAGGATTTCTCCCTACTGATTTCACCGTGGCGCCTGTTGGGCCTGCTAGGGCAGACTGAGTGGTGTGCAGACAGACTGGGCAGCAGTGCTGGCCCAGAGATCCTGTGGGGATGTGCAGGACAGTTGCTGTTTGCCGCTTGCCCAGGGCCATCATGACTCTTTCTGACCCCAGGTTTGAGAGAGGGAGAGATCTGGAAGGGCTGGGGTATCAGTAGGTCTTGGGATTGTTCTCCAGTGTTGGTTATTAGGCTGCCCTCTTGCTTGTCATCATGTTCAAGAATTGCCGGTTTGTCTCCCAAGGGGGCTTTGTGAGGCCTCTTGGCTTTCACCTTTTTGTTGTTGTTATTAAAGCACCATTGTATCCCTAGGCTGGTGTTTCTATAAACACTTCATATATAAAGTTTACCCTGTATGATAGGAGGGCAAAACTAGGATCACTTCAGAAATACTGGCCTCTGCAAATTACTGCATGGTCATTTAAAATCATCGTTGCCTGTGCCTTAAAGCAGAATTCCTAATAGGTGGCTGTGCCTACCTCATGGGTGCTTTCATATGTGTTGTGCTATAGCCACTGTCTGTAGGACCGGCCAAGGCAGCTTTTCGCTAGGGGGCAGGTAGAAGATGAAAAGGCTAGGGAAATAAGTTGAAGAAAAACTGAAGGTTGAAAGGATACAATAGGACAAGATGGCCCAGAAGGAATAAGAGAAAGAAAAGATATCAAAATGACGAGTGGATGGCCAGGGAGAGTGATAGTAGGGTGGATGGAAAAGTCATCCTGTGAAGTAGATAGCAAAGTCTGGGTCGAGAAAATACAGGGGATAAATAAAAGGAAAGGAAAAAGTGAGAGTTACTATGGGAATCGAGAGGAGAGAGGATGCTTGTTTATCATGGAGTCCACAGATTGAGTCCCTAAGGCTGCTGTGAAATTGCTAGGTTTCCTTTGGGACCAAGGACAGGATTGGAGGGCTCACACACAGAAACCCTTGATCAGCTCCAGTGACATTCTGATTCAACTTACCCATAATATGATTCTTGCATGATAGCTTTTATGCATTTGGGATATTATGCAAGTTCTCAAAAACTGTAATATAATGGGCAGTGTTACTTGATTGCGGTCAGAAATATATGTCTGGTCTCCCAGGCAGAAGTCGCCCCATGCCACGTGGAAGTTCACAGGAGAGAGAAGATTATAAATTGCACTTTTGAACTTGGCCTTGCAGCACCCTTTCAGGCGGCCAGGCCAGGCTGAAGTGAACAGTAGTTTGGCACAGGCGAATAATGATAAAAAAAAAAAAATGTCATGTGCAAGTCTCTCTGTCAATAACAAAGCTCATCTTTTTGTGCCAGCAAGACATTGCAGGCAGCCCACATTTCAAATTCAGTTAATCTCAAAATAATTCAAAAATCAAAGAGCTTATTCAACCATCAAGATATACCAGATTGACTCACTGTGTATTCATAGAAGAGACTCGGTTGGGCAGGGGCTGGGGGGTAGGGAAAGGGAAGAATCCAGTATAAGAATCAGTCAAAGCAGCACTAGTTTTTGTTCAGTTTAAATTGTTTTCAGACCACAAAACTGCACTCTGAATACTAAGAAATATTGCCAAAGAATAATGGATGATGCCATCATTTGCATTCTCAACTAGGAGTAAAATATAGTACCTTAATCTCTGCAATTAAGTGGCCCTTAGTTCCCCTTCACTCGGGGGTGTTGCCATCTCACTGATTTCCCCTTTTAGTCTTTAATTTCCCACTCTGTCCTTGTTACAGTTGCTGTGACACACAAAGGTAGCAAGGAGGTGGGCAGAGGCACCCGGTTAGCTATTCCTTACACTAGTTTTTTCTTTAGAGGATTTTGCATGTGTATACTTAGCTCATTGATTGGCTTCTATAATTTTCCCCTCCATTCTCTCAGTTGTCTCCCTCCCAACCAAGGAGAAAAGGGCCAAGGTTCCCTAACTCAACCTCAGTTACCTGATCTGTAAAATACAGGTGATAATCATAACCTGGAAGATTCTCAGTAATATTAGCATTTACCGCCTCAATTTACCCTTTCCTTGTTTTACAGAAGAAGAGATTGCAACTAAGAGAGGTAAAGGCTTTGCTTGAGGCCGCAACCCTGTGAGTGACAGAATTACTAGCTCTACATATGCCCCTCTTTCCTTTGCTTATGTAATGTTGGAAGCTAAGAGAACAGGATAGGGGGAGCGAACTGGCTTCCTTAGAAGTTCGGTTGTACAGGGTCTGCCCATGTTATAAGACATGGAAGGCAAACTCGCCTGAGGACTTAGAGGAGGATAGTGAGTAGCGTCTCCCTACCCTGAATGGGGTGCTGAGGCTAAAGACTGTTCCTCCACTCATTATTTGATACAGATCCGTAAACTCCCATCTGTTATTCCAAAGTTGGAAGTCTGACAATTAAGTTGTGTTTTGGCAAATTTGGAATGCAAACTCACTGGAAAACAAAATCTCTTCTGATCTGATACTCAAAGGCTTTTACCTTCTTGATTAATCCAAGTTGGGGGACTCTTTCTTTGTTTCACTACAGATAGATTCATGTGTTTGTGGTATGCTGCTCCTTATCTTGCTGGGGTATTCTTTACAGCATGTCCCCCATCTGTCTTTCTCAAATCTGAAAAGTATTTCAAAATTGGAAATACTCGGGGGCCCAAAGGTTTTAGATAAATGACTCTGGACCTATAAATACATATTTACTTCAGTTCAGTTCATTTCAGCCACGTCCGACTCTTTGTGACCCGGTGAATCACAGCACGCCAGGCCTCCCTGTCCATCACCAACTTCCGGAGTTTACCCAAACTCATGTGCATCGAGTCGGTGATGCCATCCAGCCATCTCATCCTCTGTCATCCCCTTCTCCTCCTGCCCCCAATCCCTCCCAGCATCAGAGTCTTTACCAATGAGTCAGCTCTTCACATGAGGTGGCCAAAGTATTGGAGTTTCAGCCTCAGCATCAGTCCTTCCAATGAACACCCAGGACTGGTTTACTTTAGGACTGATGGGTTGGATCTCCTTGCAGTCCAAGGGACTCTCAAGAGTCTTCTCCAACACCACAGTTCAAAAGCATCAATTCTTCGGCACTCAGCTTTCCTTATAGTCCAATTCTCACATCCATACATGACCACTAGAAAAACCATACCCTTGACTAGCTGGACCTTTGTTGGCAAAGTCATGCTCTGCTTTTCAATATGATGTCTATATTGGTCATAACTTTCCTTCTAAGGAGTAAGTGTCTTTTAATTTCATGGCTGCAGTCACCATCTGCAGTGCTTTTGGAGCCTCCCAAAATAAAGTCTGACACTGTTTCCACTGTTTCCCCATCTATTTCCCGTGAAGTGATGGGACCGGATGCCATGATCTTAGTTTTCTGAATGTTGAGCTTTAAGCCAACTTTTTCACTCTCCTCTTTCACTTTCATCAAGAGGCTTTTAGGTCCTCTTCACTTTCTGCCATAAGAGTGGTGTCATCTGCATATCTGAGGTTATTGATATTTCTCCTGGCAATCTTGATTCCAGCTTGTGCTTCTTCCAGCTCTGTGTTTCTCATGATGTACTCTGCATATAAATTAAATAAGCAGAGTGACATATTCAGCCTTGACATACTCCTTTTCCTATTTGGAACCAGTCTGTTGTTCCATGTCCAGTTCTAACTGTTGCTTCCTGACCTGCATATAGGTTTCTCAAGAGGCAGGTCAGGTGGTCTGTATCCCCATCTCTTTCAGAATTTTCCACAGTTTATTGTGATCCACACAGTCAAAAGCTTTGGCATAATCAATAAAGCAGAAATAAATGTTTTCTGGAGCTCTCTTGTTTTTCGATGATCCAGCGGATGTTGGCAATTTGATCTCTACTTCCTCTGCCTTTTCTAAAACCAGCTTGAACATCTGGATGTTCACGGTTCACGTATTGCTGAAGCCTGGCTTGGAGAATTTTGAACGTTATCTTACTAGTGTGTGAGAAAAGTGCAATTGTGCAGTAGTTTGAGCATTCTTTGGCATTGCCTTTCTTTGGGATTGGAATGAAAACTGACCTTTTCCAGTCCTGTGGCCACTGCTGAGTTTTCCAAATGTGCTGGCATATTGAGTGCAGCACTTTCACAGCATCATCTTTCAGGATTTGAAATAGCTTAGCTGGAATTCCATCACCTCCACTAGCTTTGTTCATAGTGATGCTTTCTAAGGCTCACTTGACTTCGCATTCCAGGATGTCTGGCTCTAAGTGAGTGATCACACCATCGTAATTATCTGGGTCATGAAGATATTTTTTGTACAGTTCTTCTGTGTATTCTTGCCACCTCTTCTTAATATCTTCTGCTTCTGTTAGGTCCATACCACTTCTGTCCTTTATTGAGCCCATCTTTGCATGAAATGTTCCCTTGGTATCTCTAATTTTCTTGAAGAGATCTCTAGTCTTTCCCATTCTGTTGTTTTCTTCTATTTCTTTGCAGTGATCGCTAAGGAAGGCTTTCTTATCACTCCTTGCTATTCTTTGGAACTCTGCATTCAGATGCTTATATCTTTCCTCTTCTCCTTTGCTTTCTGCTTCTCTTCTTTTCACAGCTATTTTTCAGGCTTCCTCAGAGAACCATTTTGCTTTTTTGCATTTCTTTTCCATGAGGATGATCTTGATCCCTGTCTCCTATACAGTGTCACGAACCTCTGTTCATCAGGCACTCTGCCTAGTCTCTTTAATCTATTTCTCACTTCCACTGTATAATCATGAGGGATTTGATTATCTGTATAATCATATTTACTTAGTGCCTTCCAAATGCAAGGCACTGTGCTAGGTGCTGGGACTGTGAAGAGGGGCAAGGGTGACGATGACATACACAATGATTTCAGCCCACTTACCCCATGCCAGACACCATGAAGAACCTAGGGGAAACTTTTGATTGACTGGTAATGCTCAATATAACCTTTTATAGAGGCTTTTAAAGTCATGCTTGCAGCCCTCCAGCAGCTCATAGCCCCAGGAGGAAAAGCATCCCCTCTTTGTGACAGATGCTAGAATTCAGAGAGGGCCAATGTGTGTTCTTTGGTTGCTACTGCCGCTTGGGCCCAGACTTGTTCTATCTATTGCCACACATGGGTATATAATTAAGTGGTAAAAAACTGAGCTGAGCACCAAGGGCAGAAGAGGGTGCAATGACAGAAGAGAAAAGATGAGATAAGGAAGGGGTGGCCATTGGTTCAGTTCACCAAGAGCTCTAAAGGGATAACATTTTATAGGTCATGATATCAGCCAGGCAAGAGATTGAAATGTAAGAGTACGTTGCTTCCTGTGGGATTCTGATTCTGAGCCTTTAATGCCCTGGTAGAGGTGACTGTGACAGATAAGGGTCTATATGGCAGCCTAGCATGCAAGCTTAGGGAGGGGGCATTTAAGGTGTATATAAGTCCCTGGTGGCTCAGTTGGTAAACAACCTGCCAGGAGACCTGGGTTTGATCCCTGGGTTGGGACGATCCCCTGGAGGAGGGCATGGCAACCCACTCCAGTATTCTTGCCTGGAGAATCCCCATAGATAAAGAAGCCTGGAAGGCTACAGTCCATGGGGTTGCAAAGAGTTGGACGTAACTGAGCATCTCACACACACACACACACACACACACACACACACACACACACACAGACGCACAGACACACACACAGACACACACACTCTCTCTCTCTCTTTCTTAAGATGTAGCATCTCCTATTTCTCAGCAGCTCCTTCCAGAGACATGATTTGAGATGAAACCTTAGGGCTTAAGATTTTCTAGGGGGCAGAAGCCTTTAAACTTGAGGCCTAAGCAATGGCTGCCCAAACCCTCCTAAGTGAGCATGGCTTCGTCCATGAGTATATCAAATAATATCTTGCCAGGTTGCAGGGCTAGGGTCAAGTTCTGAAATGTGTGAGAGAGTCCAAGCCAATGTAGTACCCGCCCATTTCCAGTGTAACTTTCTTTTTAATTGCTTATATTGAATGCAAGACCTGATCCCTGCTGTTCAGGTGACCATCAATTACAGGTCCCCCCTGGCAGCAGGCCATGCTCCCTCCCCTCCCTTGCAGGTAATTGATGGGCTGGAGCGATTAAGGTGATCTGTTACATCGCAGCCATCATTCCCATAACAGAGAAGACATGAGCATACAAAGCAGCCTCCGGGCTTAATTGATAATTCTTATGAGCTGTCAAGGCAGGGGCAATTTATATATTTGGCACCCTCATTTTTCTTTCCTCCCCCAGGGTTAGGTGTTGCAGCTGGTAGGGCCATTAGCTCCTTGTCCCCACTGGTGAGTTCTGGTTTGTGGCCCAGTTTGTCAGAACTGAAGCCTCAAGCTTCTGTTGGGTAGTAGGTGGGTAGGAGGACAGGACAGGCAGGATGGGAGAGGATCTGGGAACAGCAGTACCCACTCGATGAGGCAGAGGCTTTGGGGTGACTTGACTGTAGGCTACAGGAATAAGCTGAACCAGGCTAGTGTCAGGATAGCCATAACAGAATAATGGCAGTAACAGTTGTCATTATTTGTTAGTGTTAGAACAAATAGTGTGACACCTAGCATTGCCTGAACACCTACGCTGTGCTAGGGGCTTTACCTTAATTGGGGTTTTCAAGGTGGCACTAATTTTAAAGCACCCACCTGCCAATATAGGAGACGTAAGAGATGTGGGTTCAATCCTTGGGTTGGGAAGATCCCTTGGAGGAGAGTATGGCAACCCAATCCAGTATTCTTGCCTGGAGAATCCCATGGACAGAGGACCTTACATTCATTAGCTTATCTGGTGGTTGCAAGATATGAGTGAATGGCAGGCATGCCATGAATCATCAGCTGTAATTTGTCCAGTGTTACAGAACTATATTACTGTAGAGCCTAGATTCACCTCAAGTCTATTACTGTTCAGAGCAATATTATTTTCAGCACTTTTTTGGTTTTTTGGCTGCATCACACCACTTGTAGGATCTTAGTTCCCTGGCAAGGGATCGAATGTGACTGGGCCACTGCTGTGAAAGTTCGGAGTTCTAACCACTGGACTGCCAGGGAATTCCCTACTTTTAACTAGATTCTTCTGCCCATTTGGCAAAGGGTCATGCCATAGAGGTAGTGTGCTTGGAATTCCCTGGAAACATCAGGCTGTATGGGGTCTTTGTGTTGTACTGGAAAAATTTTTTTTCTTTTTATTTTATTCTAGTCTAGTTGGCTTACAATGTTCTGTTAATTTCTGCTGTACAGCAAAGTAATTCAGCTATACACATATAGAATGGACTTGTTTTCTTACTGTTGAATTTTAAGAGTTCTTTGTGTATTTTGGATAACAGTCCTTTATCAGATGCGTCTTTTGAAAATAGTTTCTGCTGGTCTGTGCCTTGTCCTCTTTATTCTTTTTATATTATCTTTCACAGAGCAGAAGTTTTCAATTTTTGTGGAACATTGGAAAATGTGGAAGTGTGGAGCCACTTAACTCAGCTTTCCTCACATGAAACCACATATCATTGGCTCCAGCCTATCCAAAGCAGGGGCTTCCCTGGTGGCTCAGATGGTAAAGAATCTGCCTGCAATGCAGGAGACTCAGGTTCAATCCCTGGGTTGGGAAGATCCCCTGGTGGAGGAAATGGCAACCCACTCTAATATTCTTGTCTGGAGAATCCCATTGGCAGAGGAGCCTGGTGGGCTACAGTCCATGGGGTCACAAAGAGTTAGACATGACTGAGCAACTAACATAATCCACGGCAGACAATGGTGGTGCTTTGCTTGCTCTATAGTGTCTATTTGTGACCCCATGGACTCTAGCCCTCAGCATCCTCTGTCCATTGGATTCTCCAAGCAAGAATATTGCAGTGATTTGCCATTTCTTTCTCTGGGGGAACTTCCTGACTCAGGGATTGAATCCACATTTCCTGCATTGACAGGTGGCTTCTTTACCACTGAGCCACCAGGGATTCCAAAAGCAAGATTCCCAAAGCAGACAGAGGCTTGGCCCAAAACGCAAACAACCCCTTGTCAGATTGCACATATATCTCTTGAGTAACTTAGCAATTATGCATACAGGTTGGCTGAAGCACTGTAGAGGCCTTGTCACCAATCTTCAGAACAGGCAGTTGCCCAAAGTGAGTAAGCAATGGTCTAGTTTTGTGTGCCAGGAATGAGTAAGTCATTTTCCTGTCTAAATTTTAAACATTGTTAATATGCCTCATCATAAATTTTCTAGTTCCCCAAATTGCATTTAATAACTCCCTTAATGTGAACAGAAAGAGGTATTACTTTTACTAACAGAGAATTGGTTACATTTGTTTCCACGTTTCAGGATATTATTTTTCCTTCTTCCCTTCTGCTCTTTCTCCTTCTCCCCCTGCTCCTTCTCGCCTTTGCATCTCTCTCCTCTTCTCTTCCATTATGTGTCCACAGCAGCGTGCCTGGCCACTGCAGCCCCCTTAGTAGTTGCTGACCCTACTTGAGATTCTTTATGTAAATTACTCTGGGCGGCTACATTCCCGGAACTGGTGCAGTTCCCTGCCGTGGCAGTGGACAGCCCATGCTGTCTGAGTCTTTAAAGACGATAAAGGGCCGTCAGTGTATAAGGAAAATGTATTCTCAGAAAAGGGACTACCAGGTGCCCCAGCAGCATTCTGCTCCTCACAAAGCGAGGCTTTGATGGTGTGAAAGGAAAATGTGTGGCTTGTATGTTGCTTAAAATGAAGCCCTGTGTCTTGAGGTTTTTCTTTCTGTCCTCCACTCTTACTTCCATCCCCCAAGAGATCTGGACTTGTCAGTAAATGATGCTCTTAAAATCCTTTTAGCTGCCCATGTAGGCAGCACAGCTGGAAAATGTCAGGCAGTCTGTGTTAGTCCTGTCAGCGACCTGGTGTCACACAGCCTCACTGAATAAAGCCAGGGAGACGGGAGACTGAGGGGTTCTGGTGGCAGGAAACTGTTGAAGATTGTAGCGAGCCCTCCATACATTGCAACACTCTGAACAGAATCATACACACTTAGAATGAAAAGGCTCTTAGAAATCATGAATCCAATTGCCTCTCTGTAATAAACAGAAGTCAGAGGTGCAGAGAAGGAAGAGGTTTACTGAACTTACACCATGGCTGTCTGTGGCAGAGTAGGCCCTAAGCTCTGGTGGCCTCACTCCTAGAGGAGTATTGTTTCCTAACCTCCGAAACATGAACCATGTGCAGTTCTGAAAGGAGCTGAATGTAACTCTCACCATGCTGCTGCTGCTGCTGCTGCTGCTGCTGCTGCTGCTGCTGCTGCTGCTGCTGCTAAGCCGCTTCAGTCGTGTCCGACTCTGTGCGACCCCATAGACAGCAGCCCACCAGGCTCCCCCATCCCTGGGATTCTCCAGGCAAGAACACTGGAGTGGGTTGCCATTTCCTTCTCCAATGCATGAAAGTGAAAAGTGAAAGTAAAGTTGCTCAGTCCTTTCCGACTCTTAGCGATCCCATGGACTGCAGCCTACCAGGCTCCTCGGTCCATGGGATTTTCCAGGCAAGAGTACTGGGGTGGGGTGCCATCGCCTTCTCTGAACTCTCACCATAGGCAGCCACAATTAAAGTGTGGTTCCCTGATTTTTTTTTTTTCCTACTTGTTTACTCTGTGTTCTCTTGAGGTCAAAGTGTGATCTAAGTAACCCAGGGATGAGGCTAGAAAGTGACTTTGCTGTCGAGGACTGTTCTAACATTCAAGTACACAGGATTTAAACAAACATAACTCTGCTTTTGAACTGTCATCTCTTAATAAAAGAGGGTGGGGAAAGTTTGAACACAAATTATTTGCTGGTATTTGCAATATTAATGGAATCGAAGAAAGCCATATTAATACAGGCAGTGGAAATGCAGACAGGGACCTGGCTCCACACGTATTGATTTGTCTCTGAGACCCTGCAGATAAGAGGGGAAATGGTATTTATCTGATACGGTCTTTCATTGTTGGGGGCTCTATTTTCCCCTGTATGCTTTAATTTGTGGCATCAAAGAAGACTGGGTACTTTGGGCTATTATATAGCAGGTTATTTATGTTGACTTAGAAAATCACAATCTTTTTATTTCCATCAGCCTTTAAAACATTTCTAGGATGAGTGTTTTGGCTTGGTAGGCTCACTGAATCAAAATAAATAAATAAATAAAATAGAGCTGGCAGAGAATTTCAGATTGATCTCTTCAAGTGCTTCATTTTAGAGAAGAGGACTAGGACCAAGATAAGACTTGTTCAAGGGCACACAATAAGTTAGTGCTGAGCCAGGATTAGAACCCAGATCTTCTGACTTTTGGAACAGTATGCTTATTGAAGTAAAAAAGCGTTTTCATAACTTTTTGATAAAAGGTTATCATGTCATATTATTCTCAAAATATTCAAGGTTTCTGTGGCTATATTGCATACTTCATTTCTGGAACATTCTTCAGTTCCAGATGTGGGCTCTAATTTGGAGTCTATTACTGACTTATTGTGTGACCTTGAGCAATTCACTTAAACTTTCTGTGTCCCAGTTCCCTCAACTGAACAACTAATACCTACCTCACCTCCCTTACCAGATTCCCAGGAGTTTCAAAGAAGATGGTGGATAAGAAAGTCTGGCAATCTCATCTACATGTCATTTTATACAGTGTTATTAATGCCTTTGAAATACCTTTAAAGAAGTTTTGCTTTTAGCCATGGCTACTATGACTTTCAGCCATTATGACTTTTGTGGGTTGTAGGCACTTTTGACTTCATGAATTCTTTTCCTCCATAAGAAAATATTAAACATTGTTTTTTATGATTTCCAGAGAAGGCACTGGCGACCCACTCCAGTACTCTTGCCTGGAAAATCCCATGGATGGAAGAACCTTGTAGGCTGCAGTCCATGGGGTCGCTAAGAGTCAGACACGGCTGAGCGACTTCACTTTCACTTTTCACTTGCATGCCTTGGAGAAGGAAATGGCAAACCAACTCCAGTGTTCTTGCCTGGAGAATCCTAGGGACGGGAGCCTGGTGGGCTGCTGTCTATGGGGTTGCACAGAGTCAGACACGACTGACGCGACTTAGCAGCAGCAGCAGTTTATGATTTCATTGCTCTAAAGATGGATATGTTAAGATTACATATTTTATCCAACCTAAAAGTTCATTTTTTTCTTTTGATTTTAAGAGAAATGAAAACATTTTTGTGGGCCCATAAAGTATTGTGGACCTTAGCCCAGCGTCTGTTGTTCCTAATAAAGTCAAGTCATTATTGCTAGTTCGGACCAACCCTTCAACTGAAAACAAACAGCAACAAAGCTGTTCAAAATATAGACAATACCCACTTTAAACTCTGGAGATCACACCAAGCCAGGAAGAATTAGTGGCCCAAGACCAAGGGAAGAGAGAAGCCCAAAGAGGGGAATCTAACATTTGGTGCTATATCTTTCTTCAACATATTTATTGATTCCAAAAGTGTAACTGAGAGGCCAAGAAACTGAGCAGAAACTACAGCTCCAGAGGCTGGGGGAGCCACAGTTGAATGTCAGGGCACATCAAAGAAGAGGGTTTCTGGTTAAGTCTCCAGTTTGGACCCTGAAGAACAATATCCTAGGCATAAGGGCAAACCAGAAATAGGCTAGTCCTTATAGGGACTCAAGGTTAGCATGTAGTCACTCCAACGTCTGACCAGATTAAAAGTGAACTGTCATAGTTAGTGCCCTTAGACTGTTTGTGTCTGCCAAAAACAAGTGTTAATTGTCTCTAAAGGAAGATAAAATTATCTAAAATCTCAAATTAGTTTTTACAGTTTTTTGCCCATGATGTTTTGGACATTTAGTCAAAAGTAATCAGGCATAGAATGAGATAAGACCATGTGACCAAAACCTAAAGTAAAGCACATATATTTAATAATAGAAACAGACCCACAAGGCCCCCCTGATAATGGCTTTATAAGATACAGACTTGAACCATAATTCCTGTGTTTAAAGAATTGGTCCAGGTTAGAGATGAATTACAGAAATCTATCTGGATATCTAGTGACACATTTGTCAGTTTGGAAAATTTGCCATTTGCCCATCCCCTGTATACTTGGAATGGACGGAGAAGCCTGGTAGGCTACAGTCCACGGGGTTGCAAATAGTCGGACACGACTGAGCGACTTCACCTTGTGTACTTGGAAAGCTACCTGTAAGAGCTGATATGAAATGTTGCGATCCATGTGAAGGTTAGTTTTCCACAGAAGCTTGTGACTTTCTTGAACATTTAGGGTTTCATGTTCCTTTTCAGATATAAAAATTAGTGCTATGATATATGAGCCCTCTTCTCTACGTTTTAGAATTTATGATCATTTGGCAAACACTAGGCTTTGATTCTCTTTGCATGCACAAAGAAACAGTAAAAACAAAATTGTAGGAGGCATGCCAAGTCTACTTAAGCAATTAAACTTTTTAGAAAACAGTTCTCAAATTGCCTTTTATTACACCTGCCTTCCTACAAATAATATTCTAATTACAAATGAGTCATATCTCTTAATTAAAGCTTGTCCAAGGGAGTCTTTTCTAAAACAGTTTATTAGCGATTAGTTTACGTTAGTGCATAATACTTGAGAGTATTCTTTTTCTTTGATTTTTCTCCAAAAGGTAAACTTTGCACAAATTTCATTTAACCCTATTCCTAAATAATCTAATTTGGCAAAGCTTTATTCTTACAAAAGGCATCTCTGAATACCCCTTTTCTTGGATTGTCCCAACTGATGTTTTAACAAAATAGAGAAGATAAAAATGATGTTTTAGTGGAATCTAAGAAAAAGTAAATATTTTGAGACATGGCCTTAATTATTCTTCTAAGGAAGGCTGCTCCTCACTGAAGGAATGTAATTTTTGTTTTTTTTATCTAGGCATGACCCAGAGTGTTAGAAAGGAATTAGGCAGAGAGATAAGAATTTAGAATTATCATGTCAGAGGTAGTTTTAACGGATTGGAATGAAACCATTTCACATTTGACAAAGGACCAAAATGATACCCTGTGGTCAGCAGCAACACAGGTTTTCCTTTTTCCTCCCTTTCTTCCCCCTCCCTGACATCCTTCCTTGTTCTAGCTGTTGAGCTCTCCCCTAGCAAGCTGTTCTTGGTTTGAATGATCCTGCTGCTTTCTGAATTATGCCCTTATGCTGTGTTGTGACCTCCAATGGGTATAAATTTAGCCCAAAGACTTATTTTTCTGGCTATTTTAGTTCCCTCCCTGAAGCCTCACTCATTTTCCTATAGAACATAACATGGACTACTGTTCCGGTTCCAGAGGAGGTCGTGCCATTTATTCAGAAGGATTGGTATTTTCTGAGCTGTGATCTTTTATACATTATATGTAATCACATTTCTGAAAGTACAGTCAGACCCATTGTTAACTGGATACAATAGAATTCAGCTCATTGCCCTGTCTTCTGACACAAATGACCAAGACATGAATAGCCTTTGACTGAGTACCATCTACATGAGGACTTCACATTAAGAGCTAAAGGGAGATACGGAAGAAAGCACAGTGAGAGGTTCTGTCTTTACAGGAGTTTATGACCAAATAGAGAATGGATCTATGTACGGGAATGGTGAAAGGCCTTTGCTCTGCTTTCTATTGAATATTTGGATCTCATCTCTTCAGCCCCCACTGTGCTTAACATCCCTTTATTGAGGGCCTGCTGTATTTTTGCCCCTCAATAAAAGGATGTTAAATGCATTAAAGAAACAAATTAGTGTGGGGAGTAATTCAGCATTAAGCCCTATATACCACAGGACAGAGCTTATCCAAGGACAGCTAATGCATTGCTCACAAAGAGATGGTGAAATTTGATGGTTCACTGACCATCAACATAGCAGTAGCTCTTACCCTTTGATGAGGTCATCTGCTCTTTGAGAATATGAAACCTGTGACCACTCAGACCAGAAAAATACATGAATGCACATGTAGACTCACTTTGGAGTGCAACTTACTCTTCCTGTGGATTCCCAAAATGTCCATTGTCCTCTGGTTAGGAACCCTTGCTCTACCAGGTAGTTGTTATGACTCAGGCACTGTGGGCAGTCTACCCTGGGTGCTGTGAGAGGCCACAAGAAAAGTATTTATCCGGAGTTGGTGATTTAGAGCAGGTTTCTTGGAGAGGTGAATATTGACACAGAAACCTAAAGGATTAGAAGAATAATCATACTACTAATAAGTCCAAGACATCTTTCATAGAGACCTTTCTTGACTCCACTGTTGAAAATGATATCCTATTTTCTATATGACTCTTTCTCCATTTTTTATAGCACTGGCACAATCTGTCATTGTGTTATTTGTTTTATTCACATATTTATTACCAACCCCCCACCTAGATATGAGCCATGAAGGTAATTGAGTTTTGTTTGTTGTATTCACTGCTGTGTCCTCAGTATCTGAAACAATGCTGATGAACATTCTCAATTATTTGCTAAATGGACAAGGGGTTCTTAAGCAGATGAAAGAGCTTGAACTCAAGCAGAGAGGCATGATGGAGTACAGGGACCCTATGAACAACTCAGCGTACCTAGAGGATAATATGTAAAAATGAGAGTGAAGGCAGATGAGTCTGAAGAGGAAGCTGGGGGACAGGTTATGGAGGACCTTGTTAAGGCATTTGAACTCTTGAGAATTCGATGGTGGAGGGCAAATTCATATAGTCATTCATGAGGATAAGAGCCTAACTTCTAAAAGAACTGAAAGTGGGAACAAAGCAGGATAAAGGAAGTCCAATACAGTCTTAAGGTAGCATATTCTGTCATAAGAACCCTACAGCTGCTTCTTGCCCTTGACTCTGGTTTGGATCTCTATGGGCTGGCATTTTGCACTTAAACTCCATTAATAAAATGATGATGATGATGCTAAAGGTAATCCTTGAGTCAGGCATTGTGCCAAGCTGTGCACATAGATTTTTATCATTCCATCCTCACAACTACATTATGAAGGAGGCGCTATTATATCGTAATCCCATGATGTAGATAAGGACATCGAAAGGTGAAGCAGTGTCTTCAATGTCACACGTCACCAAGTCAAAGAGTAAGAACTTGAAACTAGGCCATCTGAATCCAGAGTCCAGTTCTTACTGGATACCTCTTCTCCTTCCCTGCTAGTAGACTTCTGACTTCCCTGCTAGTAGTCTGCCCTCAGGCTCTGCCTCTGGTCTTGCACAGACTCAGAGCCACACCACTGGGCTGCTTATCCTTTATTTCCATCCTCAATACCTAAGCACTGACCCAGAGGCCTTTCTAGCCAACTCTTGTTCTCAGTTCAGTTCAGTCGCTTAGTCATGTCCGACTCTTTGTGACCCCATGGATTGCAGTACACCAGGCCTCCCTGTCCATCACCAACTCCTGGAGTTTACTCAGACTCATGTCCATTGAGTTGGTGATGCCATCCAACCATCTCATCCTCTGTCGTCCCCTTCTCCTCCCACCTTCAATATTTCCCAGCATCAGGGTCTTTTCAAATGAATCAGATCTTCACATCAGGTGGCCAAAATATTGGAATTTCAGCTGCAGCATCAGTCCTTCCAATGAATATTCAGTACTGATTTTCTTTAGGATGGACTGGTTGGATCTCCTTGCAGTCCAGGGGACTCTCAAGAGTCTTCTCCAACACCACAGTTCAAAAGCATCAATTTTTCGGTGCTCAGCTTTCTTTGTAGTCCAGCTCTCACATCCATACATGACTACTGGAAAAACTCTCGTTCTGGTCTGTGATAAATCAACATCACACAAAGAATTTAATCCAATCCTTAATGGCATTCAACAGTGGATCCTCTGGAGGTAGTTTGAGTGGATTAGAAATTATCTGGGCCAAATCTTGCTTTCAAATCAGTATTGATGTTGTCACTTTAAGTGACTTGTTGACAGAAACAGTATGTTTGATTAGCTTGGTCTGAGACTTTTCTGTTAAAGTGGATACCAGCCTGTGGCAGGGAAAATACTAAATAGGAAATGGAGACTCTCTGGAAATGTTTTATGAATCAGCTTGTATTGCAATGAATGTGTAAGGAAGTAGTTATGATAACTATGAACACTTCTGGGTTGCTTACTATTTGCTATGTGTTTCAGAGCATTTTTTTTTTAATGTTTTAACTTGTTTAATCCTTATAAGTTTATGAGGTAGGTACTATTATCTTCATATTACAGATGAGGAAACTTAAGTAAAAAGAAATAGTTGCTCAAACTGAAAAGCTAATAAGTTACCCTTTCATAGCCAGAATATGAATTCAGGCAAGCCTGGCTCCAAAGCCTTTTCTCTTAACTAGGTGAGCTTTCTTTGCAGATGGTTTTAGGGTTGCCCTGGTGCCTCAGACAGGAAAGAATCTGCCTGCAATATGGGAGACCCAGGTTCAATCCCTGGGTTGGGAAGATCCCCTGGAGAAGGGGAATGGCTACCCACTCCAGTATTCTTGCCTGGAGAATTCCATGTACAGGAGACTGGTGGGCTACATGGGATTGCAAAGAGTTCAACATGGCTGAACAACTAACACTTGATTCTGAAAGCTCAGCCTCTCTGCACCAATGCTGAATTGAATCTTAGAGACTGTTTTGGGTGAAGTAGAAAAGAATAGTCTTTGCCAGGCAAAGGGGGATGCAACAGAATCCTGCCTTGCAAAACTGTGTCCCCTCAACCCTGGAGGATTTGATGAGCTTTATAAGGGTATGGTTGCTGACAAGATTAGGGTGTGTGTGCAGGTTGTGTGTTGATTGGTCTCCTAATCTTGGTGGGTTCAAGGTCAGGAGGGGTGGCTGTGAGGAGATACCCCTCATCCGAGGTGGAAAATTCTGAAAGAGATGGGAATACCAGACCACCTGACCTGCCTCTTGAGAAACCTGTATGCAGGTCAGGAAGCAACAGTTAGAACTGGACATGGAACAACAGACTGGTTCCAAATAGGAAAAGGAGTACGTCAAGGCTGTATATTGTCACCCTGCTTATTTAACTTATATGAAGAGTACATCATGAGAAACGCGGGGCTGGAAGAAGCACAAGCTGGAATCAAGATTGCCAGGAGAAATATCAATAATCTCAGATATGCAGATGATACCACACTTATGGCAGAAAGTGAAGAAGAACTAAAAAGCCTCTTGATGAAAGTGAAAGAGGAGAGTGAAAAAGTTGGCTTACAGCTCAACATTCAGAAAACGAAGATCATGGCATCCGGTCCCATCACTTCATGGGAAATATATGGGAAACAGTGGAAACAGTGTCAGACTTTATTTTGGGGGGCTCCAAATTCACTGCAGATGGTGACTGCAGCCATGAAATTAAAAGACGCTTACTCCTTGGAAGAAAACTTATGACCAATCTAGATAGCATATTCAAAAGCAGAGACATTACTTTGCCGACTAAGGTCCGTCTAGTCAAGGCTATGGTTTTTCCAGTGGTCATGTATGGATGTGAGAGTTGGATTGTGAAGAAAGCTGAGCACCGAAGAATCGATGCTTTTGAACTGTGGTGTTGGAGAAGACTCTTGAGAGTCCCTTGGACTGCAAGGAGATCCAACCCGTCCATTCTGAAGGAGATCAGCCCTGGGGTTTCTTTGGAAGGAATGATGCTAAAGCTGAAACTCCAGTACTTTGGACACCTCATGTGAAGAGTTGATTCATTGGAAAAGACTCTGATGGTGGGAGGGATTGGGGGCAGTAGGAGAAGGGGATGACAGAGGATGAGATGGCTGGATGGCATCACTGACTCGATGGATGTGAGTCTGAGTGAACTCCGGGAGTTGGTGATGGACAGGGAGGCCTGGCGTGCTGCGAATCATGGGGTTGCAAAGAGTCGGACACGACTGAGCGACTGAACTGAACTAAACTGAATCTTAGTGAGCCTCTCTTGTACCTTAATCTTGCCTCAGGTTGTTTCTTGGCTGCTCCTCCCTCTTGTTTACAAGAAAGAAAAAACTTTTAATTTTGTATTGGGGTATAGAAGGACTTCCCTGGTGGCTCAGATGGTAAAGTGTCTGCCTACAATGTGAGAGATCTGGGTTCAATCCCTGGGTTGAGAAGATCTCCTGGAGAAATAAATGGCAACCCACTCCAGTATTCTTGCTTGGAAAATTCCATGGACTGAGCAGCCTGTTAGGCTCCTCCTCAGTCCATGGAGTCACAAAGATCAGGACATGACTGAGCGACTTTAATTTCACTTTCACTTTTGTAGACGATTAACAATGTTATTATAGTTTCTGGTGAACAGTTAAGGGACTCAGCCATACATATACATGTATCCATTCTCCCCCAAAGTCCCCTCCCATCCAGGCTTGGGGCTGCCTCTCTCTTGATTAGCAACTGTTCAGATTCACCCTTTGGAACTCAGAGAAGATCATGCCAGCTAAAGTCTTACCTACAAGAAAAGGGGGGTGAAGTGGGCAGGAGACAAGAGGGCTTCCATGTCTAGAGCCCACAGCCCACCCTTTCAGTTTCATCAGATTGTTCAATGCACTTAAATGATAAAATGAACTGAGTGCCAGTGATGTGAATAGCATACCACTCCTACCTGAATTGGAATGCCTTTACATAATGCAGGAGATGATGGAGGCTTAACCTAGAGTCCTAGAAACTGGTTTGGAATTGAGTGCAAATACAAATGACATTTTGGAAGTAGAATTAGAATTCAGTGGCTCTTTGGATTGCATGTGGGTGGGATCATGTTTGGAGATCATGAGGGAGGGAGGTGTCAAATATGATGTGGGAAATTGTTAGCACCTGTGACTAGGAAAATGTCGTGTAGATGCTTAGGGGCTATTTGGAAGTCGAGTCTGAAGCTCAGAAGAAGGGTCACAAGGAGAAGCATGTGAGAGCATGAGCTCACTTTTGGGGTGAGTTGTAGAAGGAGAAAATAGAAGAGGGAATGACAGAACTCTGGGAAAGCACTACATTAAAAGAAGGGGCTCAGTGAGAGGAGGCAGCGAAGGAGACTAAAACGGAGTGGACAAGGACTTAAGGGGAGAACTGAAAGAAGGCAGGATTGTCTAAGCCTTGAGAGGAGTAAATGATGACAGCTGCTAGATGCTCTACAGTAGTCATTGGGATGGGTATTGAGAGCAGGCCTTTTAGTTATGAAAACCCTGTTGACTTATGAGCACAGTGGTCATGGGGAGGGCAGAAGGCAAACTGAAGGAGTAAAAGAGTGAGCAGATGATGAACAGGAGGCAGGGCCCTGAGACTAACTACTCGGTCAGGGAGTTGGCGGATGGCAATGAAAGGAAATAAATGCTACCTTGCAGGGCAAGTCGGTTTGTTTATTTCAGGGATAGAGGAACTTGAACAAGCCCATGTCTGTTAAGAGGGTGTTAAGTCCCAGGAAGATGAAAGAAAAAAATGTGGTGGTAGTGGGGAGAACCAGTATTATGGAGTTGATGAGAAATCAGAAGCACAAAGCAAGATTTCGCTTCATAGCTGAGGAGAGCCACATGGACCTTGGAGAGAGAACAATTATCAATGTAACAGTTGGGAATTTCATGTACATTAAATATATTTTTCTCAGTGAGGCAGGATGCAAAAATCATTAGCTAAGAGCAAGGAAACCTGGAATACCTCTGGTAATTTGAGAATGGGTTGAGGGAGCAAATTTGAGAAGACAAAATGGAAAATGCTGAATCTGAAATTGCAGTATTTTAGTAAATGATAGCCTTCAGAATGTTATTTCAGAAGACAATGAGAAAAATGTTTCTAAGGCAGATACGTTGGGAAATTAATCACAGTTGACTTTTCACATTATATATGAGAATATCAAAACTGTTTCAATTTCCAGAACAGAGAAATGGCCGACCTCCATTTATCTTGCATCCTGCAACTTATTTATCCATAGTCAGTCCTTCACGTAGCTGTGGAGATACTTATTGTTGGGGCTTGACTTCTGCCTGCTGTGCTTTGTGGTCTGGAAGCTGGCATGGGAAAAAAAGAGAGTTGTGTGTGTCCAAACTTGGGCTTTGGCAAGGCAAACACAGCAGAAGGCAAAGGAAGTAAAATCATTGAAGATCTGGTGGGAATGCCTGGTGAGGGGGTGCTCAGTGCTGGGGAAGGAGAACAGCGAAATAACTGGCAAGGTTGGAGAAGGTGATGGCCTTTTCTTCCTGATATCAAAGGCTATTTCTAGTGGGAAAGAGGGAAGAGGAGAGGGAAGAACAGGAGGTGATGCAGAGGTTTCTTTTTTTTTTGTTTGTTTGTTTAAACAAATAAGGTGTGATGCAGAGAAGGCAATGGCACCCCACTCCAGTACTCTTGCCTGGAAAATCCCATGGACGGAGGAGCCTGGTAGGCTGCAGTCCATGGGGTTGCTAGAGTCGGACATGACTGAGCGACTTCACTTTCACTTTCACTTTCATGAATTGGAGAAGGCAATGGCAACCCACTCCAGTGTTCTTGCCTGGAGAATCCCAGGGACAGCGGAGCCTGGTGGGCTGCCGTCTGTGGGGTCGCACAGAGTCGGACATGACTGAAGCGACTTAGCAGCAGCAGCAGCAGCAAGGTGTGATAAACTATCAAATGGTGCTGAGAGATTGAGTGGGATGTAGCTGGAGAAGAGGCTGATGCATTCAGCAATTAGGAGATCATTAGTTACCTTTGAGTGAACAGTTTAAGTATAGTGGTTAGAGTTAATAAGGGAGTGTGTGGCAAAGAGGTATACAAAATGAAATGTACTCATTGATTTTTGTCAGTAAAAGAAATGAGAAATGGGGAATTACTTGAAGAATGCAGTGTTCACATAAGGCTTTTTTGAAAAAAATCATTATTTTGTTTTTAACTGTGACGATAAGGTGAATCTGGGGCTTGAGGAGAGTGGAGTATAAGCTGGGAGGGTTGGGGCAGGCAGCAAGTAAGAAAGAAAGCAACTGGAAGCATTGAGAGCCCAGCTGAAGAAAGGAAACATCGATTTGTCTTCGTTTGTCTCACGGTGTCTTTTTGAGTTGTGTTCCCTGGGAGCTGGAGGGTTAGGGGATCTGGCCGGCAAGGGAGGGGAAAAGAAAGCAGGAGGGCCCTCACAGACTGGGAAGATGGAGAGCAACTGAGAGTGGGGCTCCAGATAAGGTTCAAGACAGATTTGGTGGGACACAGGGTGGAGGGAGCAAGGTAAGTTGTGCCCAGAAGTGTGGGAGAGGATGGGTCTTAGAGTTCCAGGTGAGGTTGAGTTACAAATTTTTGTCAAAAGAGAGTGTGGTTCAAAAAGAGTGGAAGTGAACATCTTCAGAGAAGAGTGAATTAAAGATTTGCTAGGCCAGGGTGTGATATAGATTAGTCATCTAGAAATTGATGTCACCCTGTAGTGAGTTTGGGATGGACATGTATAAACTGCTAAATTAAAAACGGATAACCAACAAGGACCTACTGTCTAGCACAGGGAACTCTGCTCAATATTATGTGGCAGCCTGGATGGGAGGGGAGTTTGGGGAGAATGGATACATGTATATGTATGGCTGAGTCCCTTTGATGTTCACCAGAAACTATCACAGCATCACAGCATTGTTAATTGGCTATACTCCAATAGAAAATAAACAGTTTTAAAAATAATTTAAAAAATTAACATCACCCTGAACAGGAGTCTGTGTGGAAGAAAATATTATTAGAAAACTGTGTGGAGGAGGAGTGATGCTACTGTGAGGACAGAAAGACGCAGATGTGCTTGGCTTACAGGGTGAGCTTCAAAGGTGTGGCAGTCAAAGGGAGGTGATAGAACAGAAGACAGACAGCTGGGGTGAATGAGGAGTTGATAGAACTACTCTTTTGGCCCTGAGAGGGAGAGGAAGAGCCTCTTGACGAGTAGGCAAATCCCAGGGCAGAGGGGATTTGGTAAAAATCCAAATCTGGGGGAAAGGTTCAGTTTAGTTCAGTCGCTCAGTCGTGTCTGACTCTTTGCGACCCCATGAATCGCACCACACCAGGCCTCCCTGTCCAGCACCAACTCCCGGAGTTCACTCAGACTCATGTCCATCGAGTCAGTGATGCCATCCAGCCATCTCATCCTCTGTCGTCCCCTTCTCCTCTTGACCCTAATTCCTCCCAGCATCAGAGTCTTTTCTAACGAGTCAACCCTTTGCAAGAGGTGGCCAAAGTACTGGAGTTTCAGCTTTAGCATCATTCCTTCCAAAAGAAATCCCAGGGCTGATCTCCTTCAGAATGGACTGGTGGATCTCCTTGCAGTCCAAGGGACTCTCAAGAGTCTTCTCCAACATCACAGTTCAAAAGCATCAATTCTTCGGCGCTCAGCTTTCTTCACAATCCAACTTGCACATCCACATCCATACATGGCCATGGGAAAAACCATAGCCTTGACTAGACAGACCTTTGCTGGCAAAGGAATGTCTCTGCTTTTCAATATGCTATCTAGGTTGGTCATAACTTTCCTTCCAAGGAGTAAGCGTCTTTTAATTTCATGGCTGCAGTCACCATCTGCAGTGAATTTGGAGCCCCCCAAAATAAAGTCTGACACTGTTTCCACTGTTTCCCATCTATTTCCCATGAAGTGATGGGACCGGATACCATGATCTTCGTTTTCTGAATGTTGAGCTGTAAGCCAACTTTTTCACTCTCCTCTTTTGCTTTCATTAAGAGGCTTTTTAGTTCTTCTTCACTTTCTGCCATAAGTGTGGTGTCGTCTGCATATCTGAGGTTATTGATATTTCTCCCAGCAATCTTGATTCCAGCTTGTGCTTCTTCCAGTCCAGCGTTTCTCATGATGTACTCTTCATGTAAGTTAAATAAGCAGGGTGACAGTATACAGCCTTGATGTACTCCTTTTCCTATTTGGAACCAGTCTGTTGTTCCATGTCCAGTTCTCACTGTTGCCTCCTGACCTGCATATAAGTTTCTCAAGAGGTGGGTCAGGTGGTCTGGTATTCCCATCTCTTTCAGAATTTTCCACAGTTTATTGTGATCCACACAGTCAAAAGCAGAAATAGATGTTTTCTGGAACTCTCTTGCTTTTTTGATGATCCAGCGGATGTTGGCAATTTGCCTCTGCCTTTTCTAAAACCAGCTTGAACATCTGGAAGTTCACAGTTCATGTATTGCTGAAGCCTGGCTTAGAGAATTTTGAGCATTACCTTACTAATGTGTGAGATGAGTGCAATTGTGTGGTAGTTTGAGTATTCTTTGGCATTGCCTTTCTTTCAGATTGGAATGAAAGCTGACCTTTTCCAGTCCTGTGGCCATTGCTGAGTTTTCCAAATGTGCTGGCGTATTGAGTGCAGCACTTTCACAGCATCATCTTTCAGGATTTGAAATAGTTCAACTGGAATTTCATCACCTCCACTAGCTTTGTTCATAGTGATGCTTTCTAAGGCCCACTTGACTTCACAGTCCAGGATGTCTGGCTCTAGATGAGTGATCACACCATTGTGATTATCTGGGTCATGAAGATCCTTTTTGTACAGTTCATCTGTGTATTCTTGCCACCTCTTCTTGATATCTTCTGCTTCTGTTAGGTCCCTACCATTTCTGTCCTTTATCAAGCCCATGTTTGCATGAAATATTCCCTTGGTATCTCTAATTTTCTTGAAGAGATCTCTAGTCTTTCCCATTCTGTTGTTTTCCTCTATTTCTTTGCATTGATCGCTGAGGAGGGCTTTCTTTTCTCTTCTTGCTATTCTCTGGAACTCTGCATTCAGATGCTTATATCTTTCCTTTTCTCCTTTGCTTTTTGCTTCTCTTCTTTTCACAGCTGTTTATAAGGCCTCCCCAGACAGCCATTTTGCTTTTTTGCATTTCTTTTCCATGGGGATGGTCTTCATCCCTGTCTCCTGGACAGTGTCACAAACCTCATTCCATAGTTCATCAGGCAGTCTATCTATCAGATCTAGTCCCTTAAATCTATTTGTCACTTCCACTGTATAATCATAAGGGGATTTGATTTAGGTCAAACCTGAATGGTCTAGCAGTTTTCCCTACTTTCTTCAATTTAAGTCTGAATTTGGCAAGGAGGAGTTCATGATCTGAGCCACAGTCAGCTCCTGGTCTTGTTGACTGTATAGAGCTTCACCATCTTTGGCTGCAAAGAATATAATCAATCTGATTTTGGTGTTGACCATCTGGTGATGTCCATGTGTAGAGTCTTCTCGTGTTGTTGGAAGAGGGTGTTTGCTATGACCAGTGCATTTTCTTGGCAAAACTCTATTAGTCTTTGCCCTGCTTCATTCCGCATTCCAAGGCCAAATTTGCCTGTTACTCTAGGTGTTTCTTGACTTTGTACTTTTGCATTCCAGTCCCCTATAATGAAAGGACATCTTTTTGTGAGTGTTAGTTCTAAAAGGTCTTGTAGTTCTTCATAAACCGTTCAACTTCAGCTTCTTCAGCATTACTGGTTGGGGCATAGGCTTGGATCACCGTGATACTGAATGGTTTGCCTTGGAAACGAACAGAGATCATTCTGTCATTTTTGAGATTGCATCCAAGTACTTCATTTTGGAATCTTCTGTTGACCATGATGGCTACTCCATTTCTTCGGAGGGATTCCTGCCTGCAGTAGTAGATATAAAGGTCATCTGAGTTAAATTCACCCATTCCAGTCCATTTTAGTTCGCTGATTCCTAGAATGTCGACATTCACTCTTGCCATCTCCTGTTTGACCGCTTCCAATTTGCCTTGATTCATGAACCCGACATTCCAGGTTCCTATGCGATATTGCTCTTTACAGCATCGGATCTTGCTTCTATCACCAGTCACATCCACAGCTGAGTATTGTTTTTGCTTTGGCTCCATCCCTTCTTTCTTTCTGGAGTTATTTCTCCACTGATCTCCAGTAGCATATTGGGCACCTACTGACCTGGGGAGTTCCTCTTTCAGTATCCTATCATTTTGCCTTTTCATAGTGTTCATGGGGTTCTCCAGGCAAGAATACTGAAGTGGTTTGCCATTCCCTTCTCCAGTGGACCACATTCTGTCATTCCTCTCCACCATGATCCACCCATCTTGGGTTGTGCTACAGGCATGGCTTAGTTTCATTGAGTTAGACAAGGCTGTGGTCTTAGTGTGATTAGATTGACTAGTTTTCTGTGATTATGGTTTCAGTGTGTCTGCCCTCTGATACCCTCTTGCAACACCTATCGTCTTACTTGGGTTTCTCTTACCTTGGATGTGGGGTATCTTTTCACGGCTGCTCCAGCAAAGCGCAGACACTGCTCCTTACCTTGGACGAGGGGTATTTCCTCAGTGCTGCCCCTCCCGACCTTGAATGTGGAATAGCTCCTTTAGGCCTTCTGACTCTCACACAGCCACCGCTCCTTGGACGTGGGGTTGCTCCTCCCGGCCACCACCCCTGACCTTGGACGTGGGGTAGCTCCTCTCGGCCGTTTCTGCGCCATAGCATCCTGGCACTCTTGGCCTCTGCCCCTGACCTCGGACATTTGGTAACTCCTCTTGTCTGCTGCCCCTCGAGCATGGGGTCCTCCCGGCTTCTGCCCCTGATCTCGGACGTGGGGTAGCTCCTCTTGGCCACACTTAGTGTGCCGTCTCAGCCACCCAGGCTAAGGTAGAAGGGGAAAGGTAGAAGGTAGAATAAATGCCCTTGACAGGAGAACAGGCCTCCAGAGGGCAGAGTGCAATGGCCCCAGTGGACCACAGAAAGCACAAGACTGTGGCTTCATAGCGGACAGATAAATTCTGTGAGTGAGTGTGATGGTGACTAAAGGGGATGAGGGACACAGGGTCCTCAGGCTTCACACTGGGACCTAGTTGAGGGGGAGGCAGTCCCTGCCCCAGAAGGATGGAAACTGATGTCCTTGACTAGAGCTCACTAGACTTCCTGTGAGACCTTGGTGAGGCTCAGGGCTGCACTGGAGAGGTTCAGAGCTTCACTCACACTGCTGTGTGGGCTCCTGACTGATATCGACAGCATAGCTTTTGTGAGTGGTGGCATCCCACATCCAAGGCCTTCTTTCAAGGAGAAGGACAATGTGTCCTCCCCATCCTATTTCTTATGATTAATAGATTCCCTACTCCTCTGGTTTGGCAGTGCCTTCCAATCCCTTTGTGTAAACACAAATAAAAATGTGTTTTAAAAGAAGTACTGTGGAGTTACAGGGGTGAAGAGAAGGGGCCAACCTCACTTTGGAAGGTTTCCTTCAGAGCTAGATTTGAAAAACTGGGACATGGCGGCGGGTGGCGTTGTTTTATGGTCCATGGTATTTCCTCACCTTTCCTCTAGGTGGCCCTAGTGCTGCTGCCTCTTGGCAAAGTGCTTATGGCCCTGGAAACATTTTCTCTTTCACCAGGGTTGCACCAAATCCTGGTCAAACTCTGCTCTAAACTTTTTCCTTCCTTGATTCTGACATCTGATTCTGTGCCTTCAAGGCCCTGCTCTCTTCTTCCCAGGCTGTTCCCCTGGTAGCTATTAAGTGAATCAGTGCTAGGGTAGTTAAGTCTAATCAGAAGTTAATGTCTTCAGGCTCCCAGGGGTTTTTCCATTTCACTTGAGTGCCTTACCCCAAAGAAAAACCCAAACCGTCATGATGGGAATTGAAAGCTCTAGAGCAGGGGGACAGAGAAGGCAATGGCACCCCGCTCCAGTACTCTTGCCTGGAAAATACCATGGTTGGAGGAACCTGATGGGCTGCAGTCCATGGGGTCGCTAAGAGTCGGACACGACTGAGCAACCTCACTTTCACTTTTTACTTTCACGCATTGGAGAAGGAAATGGTAACCCACTCCAGTGTTCTTATCTGGAGAATCCCAGGGACAGGGGAGCCTGGTGGCCTGCTGTCTATGGGGTCACGCAGAGTTGGACATGACTGAAGCGACTTAGCAGCAGCAGCAGCGGCAGAGTAGGGAGAAGAAAAAGAAAGGGCTTCCTGGACTTCAAATTAAACCAGCAAGATATTCAACTGCCTCTGGTTTCACTGAGGTGCAAGACTGATTCTGTTTCCCAGAGCACTTGGGATTAGCCCTTGTTCCCTGTGGCCTAGAAGTAATGGCACCCCAACTTTTTTGGTACAACAACGTGCAACTTCTTGAATTTTCACTCTCTGGCCCATCTATTTAGACTGCTGTGAATTGTGTGGTTATTTTCTTTCTTTCTTTTCTCTTCAGAAACTTTATCCCCAAGCCTGCTTGAGGCATAAATAAGCTAAATCTTGCAAAGAGCCTTAGAAAGGTACTTCTCCTTCAAATCAATGAAAAGAAGCTTTGAAAATAGACCCATTAAGTGGTTTTAATTCTACATGAAAAACTCTATAATCAGATAAATCTAATTCTTGAACTGGCTGAAACTTGAGTTTGTCCATCCATTTTCTTTCTCCTAGCCAAAGAACTGCAGGTACTCACTAAGGAATGTAAATGTCAAGGGGGGCTTTTTTTGATAGGCACCTTCTAGGGAGTGAGGATGGCGTCAATGGTCCTGTTGGTTTCAAGCAGTGTCTGGGGTCCTTGCCAGTAATCACAGGCCTGAGTGCTCACCATATGTGATGTCTAACATGGCACAAAGCCCTATCCACAGCCAGCACTAAGCAAAATGGAGACGCTTCACTCTCTATTCAGAATAACCACTTAGTATCTGTTCTTCAGTGAATGCTGTCTGTGTTTCCATGTAAGAATTATCTGTGCAGAATGGGAAAGCCTTAGGAGACTATTTCTCCATCTGTGAATTTTCCAGACTAATATCTTCCTCATCCAACTAGCAACCAATTTATTTGACCATCTGCTTCACTCTCCACTTTCAGACACCTTATACGTGGAGACATTTACAAGTACATGGGCCTTTCTTCTTCCTCAAGACACTGAGTGCCTTTAGGCAACCCTCAGACAGCTCAGAGGCCTCAAACCGTGTCCGTGGCTGTGGACCTGTTGTACTGCACCATGTTCTGTCTTATCCAAGTACTCACCTGCTGGCAGTTGTCACAGAAATCAGTCTGGCAAATCAATCTCTGCTATGGTCCTAATACCTGATAATTGCCAAAGTGCGGCTTCTATTCTTTCCCTCAGGCATATTTGCATTTGATAAGAAAATTGTTAGCATCATGAAACCTTATCCCAGGGCATCTCTATGGTATGAATATCAGACATTTATTCTTTTAATAAGTTTTTAATACATGCTTGCTACATTAGGAATAATGGATGTGATAATAAAATATGGATCCACCCTAGGTGCTTACAGTGTCATATGGGGATAGCCATGTGAAAAAATTTCAGTGTAGTATTAGAAACACTATGAGAAATGTATTTTTAAAACCTTCTCTAATTCTTGAGTTCCAAGTGTTCTTTTTTATTTAATTTTTAATTGGAAGATAATTGCTTTACAATGTTGTGCTGGTTTCTGCCATACAACAATGTGAATCAGTCATAATACATATATATCCTATTGCAGGATACATATATATCCCACATACATATCCTTACATATATATATATATATATATATATATATAATTACATATATACCCCTCCCTGTTGAGCTCCCTTCTGTCTCCTGAGAAATGTATTTTTAATTAATTTGTTCCACATGTATTTATTGACTGCCTACCATCTGTCAAGCCCTGTGACTAGATACCAGAGAAATAGCAATGAGTAAAGAAGACAAGCTCATTGACCTTACATTCTCTTCTGTGTGGAAGGCAGTATTATCCGACCCAAGAGGGAATGAGTTAACTGGAAGGGCTGGGCAGGGCTACGTACTGGTCATGACTTTTGAGCTGGATCTGGGAGAATGAGTAGAGATTCATAAAGTCCAGGAGATGAAAGAACACATTCTAGGCAGAATGGATATTATGTATAAAGACAGAGAAATATGAAAGATGGACATAAGGTGTCCTTAAGAAGTAAATTGTGACTAGTTTGGGGTATCTGGAATGGTGACAGTATGTAGGGGAATATCATCATGGTGAGGATGGACAGACAGATTAAACCAGATGGTGAGGGAGAGCAACTGTATAACCATATGTTACTGGATCAGATGGACCAGGTTCAAATTGGGCACTGCCACTTGCTGCTAAGTGACTGATGTGTGACTTTGGGCAAGTTAATGAATCCCTCTGTCTTGAGTTCCTCGCCTATAGAATGGGAATAATAATTGTAACAACTTTGTGGGATTATACTGAGGATTAATTTATATAAAGTATGATGTTTGCCAAGTGCTTAGCATAAGGCCTGAGACATAGTATGTGTTTAATAAGTTGAAACACTTGTTTTTCATGTAAAGGAGATTGAATTATATATTTAGGCAATTGAAATCTATTGGCTTTCAATTTTTGAGAAGGTAAGGGACTTGATTCGATATTTATTTTAGAAAGACCATTCTGGCTAGAAAGAGGAGGAATGATCTTACAGGTTGGAAACCAGAGGCAACGTTCATAGTAGGAGACTACTACAACAGTTAAGGAAAGAGGTAACAATAGCCTGGACAAAAAGGGGGGCAGAGTGCCAAAGACACTGTCTCTGACTAAACTTTACTTATGCTTCTCTGATCCCTGTTCTCAACTAGGCTTCAAACTTGGACTTCCATGACCATACTTGTGAAGTCCAGTTTTAGTAAAAACCCTGCTAGGCCAGTTTAGAGAGAGTCTCTCACCCTTGATATTTGGTCACCCTGGCCTGCCTTCAGCAAGAGTCTGTCCACCCTTGATATCTCCTATTAGTTATTTCCATCTGCCTCCTCCCCGCTCTACCCCCCGAATCTGCTCATGAGCTGAAAATCCCCATCTGTCTTTGGTACACTTAGAGTTGAGTCTGATCTCTGTCCCCATCACAATACCCCTTTTGCAATAGTTTTGAATAGTCTGCCTTACTATATGAATGAATGTAAGAATACTATACAAATATCAGAATCATTGTTTTCTTTAATAAGGAAGTTATGAGGGGATGAGCTCAATGAAATTTAGAGGACTGTCCTCTGAGCTCTTGATTCACAGAGGTAAGAACAATTAAAGTCAAAGATGAAATCACAGATAGTTCTGAGAGTTCGGGAGGAATGGTGATTCCTTTAACTGAAATATGGATTATAAGAGGTTAGATGTGGGAGTTTTTTGAGGAGTGCTGAGTCCATTATGGGAGGTTTTTGTCAAGTTTATATGCCTGTGTGACCTCTTTCTCTCGAGACTGATTTAGTAAAACTAATGGAAATAGCTTGTGGTTGATGAAAATGTACTCGAGGAAATATTATTAGGTGAGATTATCTAAAAAGAGCATGTAAAGCTATAAGAAAACTGAGACTGGGATCCAAAGACACCAACATTTAAAGGACATGCAAAGGAAGAAGAATAAAGGAAAAGAAAATTCAGAAAAGTCAAGTTGTGATGGCAAGGGACTTCCTTCATTGTCTAGTGGCTAAAACTCCATGCTCCCTGTGCAGGGGGCCCAGGTTTGATCCCTGGCCAGGGAACTAGATTCCACATGCTGCAGCTGAGACCTGGCACAGCCAAATAAATAATTTTTTTGAAGTTATGATGGAAAAAAATTAGTGATAAGTGTTAACTACAGCTAAGGGATAGGAGTTTCAAAGGTGAAGGAGTTAGAAATGACTTCAAGTGCAGCTAAATTTCAGTTGAATTAGCAATTGAGATAACATTGAGAACCTTGATCACAACTACTTTGCTGGAAAAATGTGAGGACAGAGCCACATTGCCTGGACCTAGATGCTCCCTTGACCTCAGTACCCACCCTACTCTAAAACTGGCAAAGTTTGGAAGAAGGAATAAGACTTGATCTTGCAAACCCATGGTAGCAAATGTTCCACTGCTCTTGTGAAGCTGTGTCACAGACAGGAAGGTCAGCGGTTTATTTGCATGAGCTTGCAAGCACTGACTCAGTACCCATGTAGACACATTCTAAGAAAACAAAATTTTACGGGCTTGAGAGAAGAGAGTTGATCTTTTAAATTTATAATCCAATCAAATCATATACCCTTTGGTTATCCTTGTTAAAGTTTAATCATAGATTAGTGAATTCCACTTGCCTTTAATAAAATGCTATTAGCATTTTCATTGCTGAATAGTTCTTTAAAGAAACTCGCTGCTATATTTGTCTTCCTGAGGAAAGCTAAGTTACCTCACATTATCTTTGACTCACATGTGAGGCATGGAAATTCACGTGGAATGCAAATTTTCTTTTTTCAAACGTGTAGTATTTTTACAGCATCCAGATGCTGGTATAAGAGAGTATAGACTCCATTCTCCTCCCCCACCACCCTGCTACTCTTCCTTCATTTGCATTAAAACAAGATTTCTACTTTTCTCCTGTTCGCATAGTATATTACAAAGGTATATATACAGACAGAAAGAAAAATCCCACACTTTCTAAAGCCACAACTGCCTTTGCCTAAAAGAGAAACCACTTTATAAAGAACCATTATGTAGCCGACCTAAGGTGTTCATTATAATAGATTCCGGATATCAACCTTACAGTTCATTTCCGAAAGGAATAAAACCACCCAATTCTAGTGCTTGTCTGGGAACCCCTAAGTGAGAGGAAATTGACTAGCAGATATGCAGATGCAGGGGTCGTCTGTGCTACCTCACTGCTGAGGTCTAGGATGGATCTTAATCACAGAGGAAGCTTGGAAGCTACAAAAGAGGCCTCTGTGGAGGTTCTTCAGGTCCCAAAGCTCATTTTACCCTAAGAATATAGGGCCCTGGGGCCTGTGTGTTCAGAAGCAGTAAAGCAGTTGAATTCTTCCCAAGTTGCTAAAAGAGCACACTAAAAATGATGCCTTCCTCAGCACTTCCTTTCAAATGGTTCAAGAAGAAAACCCATGGCATCTTTTCTAATACTCACATCCTATTTTCAAATCTGCCCAAAATAGTGGTTTTAATTCATAGGCTTTAGACAAAAGAGGAAAATGCACTCAAAGGGACAGCTTGATTTTTCTGCTAATCTTAACATTTTATAAAAATAAGTTTACCATGTAGGCGATGATCTTGGAAAGAAAGTGATCTGATTGGGGTGCCCAAGTTTTTTAGTTCCTTTGCTTTGTTTTTGTCTTTTTTTTTTTTTTAAACTGGTATAGATGTCTCTATCACTCCATCCCCACGTCCTTGGCTTTTTGTTAACAAAGGAGCAGGTTTCCTCATCCAACTATTGAGGGCTCAAAAGAAGGCATGTGAATTAGAAATGAAGATCTTGGTGGTTTCTGGCCTATTGTCACCTTTAGTATATTTCCTAAAAGGCAATATCAAAGATCTATAATATGTACCTACAAGTGAACCCTAGTGTCTCTTGGGCACAGTACTTAATGTAAAAGCCTTTGGGCTTTGCTTCAGGCTACTAGGCAAGGGACTAGCTGAAGAAACGGGCTACCCTGAAGAATACCATTGCCATTTGGAAATAAGGAGACTCAAGGAATAGAGAAAATGAAGCTTGTGTGTGTGTGTGACATATGTATGTAACAAAGCCTCCCCCAAGCTGCTTAGACCAGGCAACTAGGGCCCTTGCTACAGCCCACACCTCAGGGGATCCTGTATTTCCTCACAGTTCTCTGAGGCGACACCCTGAATGCTGTCCAGTGAGCTGTCCTCAATGTAGGCTGGTAACTGTGAATCTCACTCCCTGTTTCTCTAGGTTAGGACTCTCCCTCCTTCTCTGGTCTGGGCATGGGGTTGATCAGATGCCTCAAGGAGCACCAGGACTCATTCCTATAAAATCCTTTCCCAGACTTGTAAATGGTACCCTATACTAAGAGGGTAGCCTAGTAAGCCGCTAGCGCCCTTAAAAAGTATTGGGTTGGCCAAAATGTTCATTTGGGTTTTCCTGCAACATCTTTCTGAAAAACCAGAGTGAACTTTTTTGACAAACCAGTACTTCTTTCCCAGGATTGTGCTGGATGAGACTGCCAGACTCCTACCGCGATGTTGATTTGGGATGACTCTCAGCCCAATAGGCTTCCCTGGTGGCTTGGATGGTAAAGAGTCTGCGTGCAATGCAGAAGACCTGGGTTCAATCCCTGGGTCAGGAAGATCCCCTGGAAAAGGAAATGGCAACCCACTCCTGTACTCTAGCCTGAAAAATCCCATGAACAGGAGTCTGACAGGCTACAGTCAGTGGGGTCACAAAGAGGCAGACATGACTCAGTGACTAACACTTTACATTTTACTCAGTCATACTGAACACGGGAGGAGCATACGTTTCCACTGACCTAAGTGCTGGCTTTCCTAGTTCCATTCTAACCATGACTAGGCCTTCTGCCTCTATCAGCAGAGAGTGGTGAGGGTAATAGCTTCAGGTATCTTTTAACCCCTCTGTTACTGCTGGCACCTGAGACAGTCTCTACCTCATCCCTTTCCATAGGCTCTGTGTCTTGTGCTACACAGTCCTCTGGCTGGTCATGCCTATCTCTCAGGGTTTTTGAGACCATTGCTGTATACTGCCAATGGGTTCTTCCCATGGACATTCCCTCTTGGCTCTGATGGGGTTAGAGGTAGGGATGTCACGTTCTCTGTGGCGAGCCTCAAGCTGTGCTAGATGAGAGGCAGACATTCCTTGCATGAGTAGAACAACTCCTCTCACTGTCTGTCCATGTGCCCTTTGCATATTCCCGCAGCTGGTGGGAGTGTATAAAAGCAGAGATGTGGTCAACACATCTGAAAGCAAGCGTATACTAGGAATGCAATAATTATGGCTGAAAATATTCAATAGACTTGATGGGAAGATACGCTGTTCTACATTTATGCTGTGAAACCCCAAATAGTAAAAATTTAATGCAACCAGAGAAAATAAATCATCATTCACATTTTATTGCATGTGCTGGTCAATGTTTGCATTTGTGGTCATCAAGAATGAGACACAATAAAAACTTCTGAGAGTAATTGGGAGTGAGCATCAATGGGAGTGAGCATCAGTGGATGTGGAGCATGGATAGTGCGCCATAAGTAATGATGTCATCAGCATTAAAGGAGCTGCAGAGGCAAGATATATCATTTCAATACAAATGGGTTCTGAAGAGCTGTGGCATTATGAACTGTATCGCTGTGTTTTTCTCATGATGGCCAATAAGAAATTAGCCAAGGATGGCATATTTGACAATAAAGTACACACACTAAGAAGAATCTTCATGTGCATAGACTAGATAATAAAAATACACAAGCACCTCTTTTCTACCCATCATTCTACATCTTCATTGATATGTCACTATAGTTCACATTGGCCTATCAATTTGGTGATCTATTTTTTAAATCAAATGGTTTATATGGACAGAAGCCACATTTAAAAAAAGCAAAAAAGAAAAAAAAAAACATGAGAATTCCAGTCTTTTTCTCACTCCAGGGATGGCCCTGACTAAAGAGTTAAGAGTTTGAACTGCTTGTTACCTTCAATATTGCACTTTATTTCCCATAAGGGTCTTTATTTATCTGTGAAGAGCAGGGTCAAATAAGAAAACTATAGTTCCTTTGGGTTTATGAGATGTTATCTGGAGCTCTACATCAAAACTGGAAACTTACAGAGAAACATATTTATATACATAAACAAATAATAGTTAAATTTATTGGCCTAGACAAAATCGTTTCATGCTTATTCATTCAGTGTATTCCCAATACTTTGCTAAGCATTGGGTATCTTGTGGTGATCAAAGCAAATAAGTTCCAAATAAGGACCTCAGAGAAATTAGAGAAGCTGGGCAGGCAGGCATTGAATGCTGAAATATAATTATTGTTACAAATTTTAATACATTTTAAGAAGAAGAAAAGGAAGGTTCTTTTGAGGAAATGATGTAAAAAGTCCCGCTAATAGAGGAAGTGAAGATATTTCATTAGGAAGGAAGTGACAAATGGAAACATGAAAAGTCAGAAGAGAAGATAGAACAAGTAGCATATGCAAAATTTCAAGATGGTTCTTTCTAGAAGGAATGGAAACACATAAATGTTAACAAGGGCAATATAAAATGGAGTTGGAAAGTTTGGTGGAAATTAAATCATGTAGGGCTTTGAAGGAGGCTTTGAAGGAGTTTAATCCCGAAAGCAATGGAAAACTTTTAGAGAGTTTTACGTAGAAGAGAATGTGATCTGATACACTGCACATTTTTAGAAGAGTGCTATGAAAAATGCAGGGGGTGAGTGAGAGTGGAGGTAGGAAGAGTAGGTAGAGGACTGTTGCTTCCATTTAGATGAGAATGATATGAACAGTGGATGGGAGAGACATAAACCAGTTTGGCTTCTATTTTGGAGGTAGAATTGACAGGATTGTTGATGAACTAGATTCGTTCATTTATTCATCTACCAAATTTGAGTGCCTCCTCTGTGTCAAGCAATTGTTGTCAGTACTGGGGATAGAGAAATAAATGACATAGAATCTCTGCCCTCGTGGAGCCTACAGTCTAGTGGGAAGATATAGACAATAAACACGTAAGTAAAATATAATATGCCCAAGGGTGATAAGAGTGATAAACACTAATAAAGCAAAGCATTTTTAGAGACTACTGGGATGGCTTTGGGATTCCTGTTATACAGAGAGTGGTTTAAGGGAATGTGCTCTTAAAAGTCGCATGTGAGCAGATATTGAAGAAAATCAGGTAGCAATCTGTATGGTTATCTTGGGGAAGAATTCTGGGTGAATAAAATATCAGGAAGGTACTTGGCAACTTGAGGAGTGGTGGAGAGGGCAGTGTGTCTAGATTAGAGTGGGTGAGGGGGAGAATTAACAACTGAGACTGGGGTGTTCTGCAGTGGGGACACTCATGCTGGACCAGTATGAGGACCTTGGCTTTTAAGATAATAAGATGGAAACCCTTGGAGGGTTTTGAGCAAGAGAGTTTTATATAACAGTTTGCATTTTAACAGGATCATCTTGGCTGCTCTGTTGATGATAATAAGGGGTCAAGAGAGGAAGCACTGAAACCATTTAGGAGGATATTGCATAATCTAGGCTAGAGATGATGGTGATTTGGATTTGGGTGGCAGTAGTGAAGGTACCATGAAGTGGTTAGGTTCTGTATAAATTTTGAAGGTAAAGTCTATAGAGTTTATTGATCAGTTACATGTGGGGTTACTGATCAATTTCATGTGGGTCATGAGAGAAAGGAAAAAGTCAAAGATGATACAGTCTGAGCAACCAGAAGGAATTACAGTTGTTACAGGCTAAGATGAGGGAGAATGGGGCCAATGGTTTTGGTGGGGAGGGTTATTAGATTTAGAAGGTAAGAGAAAGTAAATAATTCAGGGTGACTGCTAGATTTCTGGCAAGAGCCATTGGGTGGATGGTGGTGCAGTATCATTAAGTAGGAAGGATGACAGAATTTAAAAATCATCTAGTCCAACCTCCTTGTTTTCATGGATGAGAAAGTGAATCCCTGGCAAAATAGCCACGTTGTTGAATTGTGGAAGAGCCTAAACTTGATTCTGCCAGTGGACAAGTCAAGATATGTGCCTCTTTCAAGTATGATATCTTTTTAAATTTTAAAATCTCTGGCACAGGAAAATGATAAAAGTTTCTCAAAGACAAACTGTACTGTAACCTTGTGTGCATTATGCTACAGTGGGCAACTACTGTTTCATGCCTTGAACACCCTCTTTTCTAGAATATGTTCCTCTCCTTACCCCACCTGCATCTACATGGTTTCCACAGAAGTCACCATGCTGCTACCATGGGATCCCACCTCCCGGACACAGTAGGTTTTTGGAAGGACTGGCACCTGATCCAGGGTGGGAAATTTCCTCTGCTCACTTATATGAGCAAGGGAGAAAAGATTATTCTAAACATTTAGTAAATACCTGTTGACCTGAATTGAAGGAAGAGTGGAGCTTTTGCAAACTATAGATACAAAACTTTTGGAAAACGTATCAATTAGGGAATGATTACTCCCATTTTAAGAAAAGTTTTTGCTCTACTGGAAGATTGACTATAATTTTGCTTTAAATAGCAATCCTTTGAGTGCATTCAAGCATTTGTTTATGATCATTAACTGCTTGACAGGCTGGGGTTGAGAGGAGAGCATTTTGAAGTTAAAGCATCAGAAAATATTTCCCATGAAATTCTGTTTCTGTGGGCCTGGAGCCTGAGCTCTCTGAAGGCCTCTATTTCCAAAGAGTGAAATCATAAACTATCAAATAGGTTAGCTTCCACTATTAATATTGGCTAAATGATGCTAAATAAATAAGAGATGGTTTGAATTGCGAGTTAATCATAGTATGTCTCACAGGTCTTTATGTAAAGACTTTTAAGTATAGATTCAAAGACATTGTACATGGGATAGTTATGTATATGTGTATATGTACACATATCTTATGTATATTGTACATAAGATACTATGGTTACCAAAAATGTATGGATAGAATGGAGGGTTGCTAATAATAGGGAATAAAGCCTAACAAAGCTGTATCTGTTGATGAGCTCATCAGCAGAAACATGCACATCAGTGTCTGTGGATGATCTTCTGCCATAGTGTAGGGCAAGATGAAAATGCAGTCGGACAGCAGCCTACTTGGGCATAAGCCCAGAATCCTATCCCTCTAACACGTTTGATAAGCCTATTTTTTAGTCTCTGAAGACAGAGTTAATAAGTGGTCACAGCCAGATTATGCTAGATAGCATTAAAAAAAAAAAGAAAGAAGCTCAAACTGGATCCATCTGAAGAGGGAAAAGAGGATGAAGAAGGAAGAGGAGGGGAAGGATAAAGGGAAGAATAAAGAAGAAATGATGACTTCGTAAACATGTGTTGCAGCCAAGAGCTGTGGAACCTTCTTTCACTTCACCCTATGTGGAATTGACTACCAGTGCCCTCAGGCCCTTAGTAAGTAGCTTCGGAGGAGCTCTAGAATAGCAAGTAAATGAATGTAATAATATTTGAATGAATTTGCATAGCTTGTTGGAGATGCTAAATGCATAAGTCTTTATACTGTATCTGTCATACATGTGAGAAGCCTCTTTTCTCAACCTTGAAATTGTTCGTCATGTAACAGTTGTAGTGAAACCTATCTCATTTGGATTTTGCTGACTGACCAGATCATTTTTCCTGGTAGTTTTGGTTTACAGTGTTTTGGTAAGAGTATAAGAATTGAAGGTAGTATCTAAGGTATTGTCATTGGTCTCTTACTTAAAAAAATGTATGCTCACTTGATCTATGTTTGTCTAAGAAAGCTAACTATCCATACCAGGGTGACCATACATCTGTTTGCCCAGGAAATTCCTGGCTTATGCCTGTTTTCCTGATGTATGGGTTAGTAGCATCTTCTTTCACTCCTAAAAGTGTTGTGACTTGGAAACAAATTGTATTTGTCCTAAATATCAGTACCACAGGCAATCCTGATCCAACCAACATAGAAAAAAAATCTGTAAAAAACAAACAAACACAAATTCTCCTGCTTTGTTGTGAGGCTTAATATATGGTTCCTTTTGATCCCTACTCACCCAGATGAGAGATCATATTGTTAACTCATACTTCAGCTGAGACATTTTGGCAGAGAGGTGAAGTTGCAGTCAGGTTGTATACTGCTTTCTGGTGATCTAGGTGAATGTAGGTGGTGTAGAAGGCTTTGAGGAATGGATGAGTAGCACATCTTTTGTTCAGTTCTTGACTGTTAGTTGCTTTAACTTGGCTTTTGGCAGGAATTGGATAGCTATTGATTTAAGCCTGAGCTATCTGGCAAGTGTCTCACCAGTAGAGGTTTTATATTACTGAATGAAGCATGGTGCATGAGTTTAGTTAATGGGAATTATTTAATCTAGGATTAGGTCTGGCTGCCAGTAGCAGAAAATCCAAACTCCAAGACAGCAGCTTACAACTGCAAGAATAATCTCAGTCATCTGAGACATTGGAGCTAGGTCTTACAGAGTTGTTAGGATGCTCCACGGTCTTAAGCCCCAGGATCCTGCTATCTTGTTGCTCAGCTGTGTGAAGTGTTTGTTCCCAGAGTCTCTACATATTCCTGGATAGTTGCTTCACCTCGAGATAATGTACCCTCATTCCAGGCTGTAGGAAGTAAGAAAGGGGCAAGGAAGGGAAGGGAATGGCTCCTTCTTTTAATGGCACATGTCGCTGTGAGAGGACACATATGCTATATGAGCCTGACACTTGGATTTTTGCCATGACCTGGCCATTTACAACCAATGAGGGTATATAACATTTATTTTATAAAGAAGTATATAAAAAGAAGGGGGTTCTATGGCCAGCCAAACAGAAGATTGCTAATAGTAGCTGATTGTGGGTCATGTTTGGCAAGAAGGTAGGACCGCAAACAAGAGTTAGGTAGACAGTATGGAATCAGAACATGGACAGACACATTGACGGTGGAATAGAACATTGCTGAAATAGATCTGTGTATGCAATGAACTTTGACACATGACAGAAGTGATTTGGCAGATCACAGGGATAAAGAGGAACTATCCAACAGGTGAATCTGGGAAAACTACATATAGGGAAAAATGAAAATTGATGCTTACCTTATACTGTATTGTAAAAAATCAACTTTAGAAGAATTAAGAACTTGTATGCTGAAAGCAAAATTTTAAGACTTTCAAAAGAAAATGTGGGTGGTTATGTTTCTTACTTTGGAGTGAGAAAATAGACCCTAGCCATAGTATAAAGGATTGATAAGTTAAAGATCTTGATGATCAATAAACAGCACAGGCAAAATTGAAAGACAGGTTACATAAGGATAGAAAATAAGTATTGGATGGTGAGCATGCTGTAAGGTATACAGAAGCAGAAATATAATATTGTACACGTGAAACACATAGTGTTATAAACCAATGTTACCAATAAAAGAAGTGAATGGAGAAACAAAGAGGACTAAGCATTTCAGAGAAATGGCAACATGGCTAATAAATAGAAAGAGATAACCCCACTGTTCCTTAGGGAAACAGAGATCAGGACCACAGGGAGAAACCATTGTACATCTATTTGAATGATAAAATTTAGGTCACCTGCAAATGCAAAGTGCTAGGGAGAATGCATATGTGAGTTCTCGTTTACATTGCTAGTGGGAATATAGTTTGCTATAGCTGCTTTGGAAAACAATTTGGTTAGTATTTTTGTAAAGTCAAGCATTTGCACATCCTATGACCTAGCGTATTCCAAGACAGATTTTAACACATGTACCTAAGGAAACGTGTAGTGGCATTGTTTGTAATAGCAAAAATTGGGGAATCTACTAAATGCCCATTAACAAGAAAATGATGGTTTGTGGTATGGTCACATAATGTGATATGTCAGTGTAAAGCAATGTGAATAAACCTTCATGATATGATACTGGGGATAACTATAGCATTTACTTTGGGCTTCCCTGATGACTCAGATGGCAAATAATCTGCCTGCAATGCAGGAGACCCAGGTTTGATCCCTGGGTTAGGATGACTCCCTGGAGAATGGAATGGCTACCCACTCCAGTATTTTTTGCCCCAAAATTTCATCGACAGAGGAACCTGGCAGGCTGTTGTCCATGGAGTTGCAGAGAGTTGGACACGACTAAGCGACTAACACATTCACTTTTTAGAAGACAGCATAGAATATAACAACCTTTTTGTAAAACAAAAAAGAAAACAAATATCATAAAGGAATACACATATCATACTTGATCAAATTAATAAAGTGGAAAAAGAATAATAAACATAAAATTCAGGATAGTGGTTACCTTCAAGGTGCCATAGAGTGTGGGTTAGGGGAGAAATACAGGTAAGATCCAGTTTCAGGCTTGGGCAGCAGGTTCATGGATATTTAAGACACTAAAATAGATGAATAATTTGTAAAGCAATAATAGTATAACCTGAACTAGGATTAATTAAATTCTGTACACCTGAAGTTTAAGAAAAGTCCCAAACCAATACCTTGCCATGACCTGTAAGCTCCTATGTGACCTGGCTTTTGGCTTACCTTCTGATTTAATTTCCTTCCTCTCTTACCCTGTATACTCAGGTTTAGCAAGGTGCTAAATTACTACATTGCTTTTTAGATCAGTCCTTGAAACTCTTTCAGCATGTTCCTACTTCAGGGCCCAGCATATTCCTCTCTAAGATATCCACATGTATTGCTCCCTCATGTCATTCAAGTCTATACAAATGTCTCAGCAAGGCCTTCTCTGATCCTTCAATCTGAAGTGCACCCCTATTAGGCTATCTCTACACCTTTGTCTGTTTTTCTTCATACCAGATAACTAAGTGATACATTATATGTATTGAGTTGGCCAAAGAGTTCATTTGGGGTTTCCATAACATCTTAGTGAAAGTCACTAATGAACTTTTTGGCCAACCCAATATGCAGTTTTTATTATTTAATTTTCCCTACACTGAAGATCCACGCAGGCAAGGCCTTTGCTTTGTCCACTGCAGTATTGTTTATCTACCTCCTACTAGTCCTTTGGCTTCAATGTTATTTCCTCCAGAAAACCTCTGACTCCTCTGGATTAGTGTTTCTTTTTTGGGCTCCATTTTTGCCCCATGATGACTCGAAGAGTTTTCACAGTCCTTTATGATTGCTAGTTTACCTGTCTGCTTTTGCACTAGATTTGTTGGTGCTTTGAGTACATTGACCCTGATATGTATGTTTATGTGTATGTATATATTTAATCCCAATCATTTTAGTGTCTATAACATAGTTGTTGTCCAGTTGCTAAGTCGTGTCCAACTCTTTGTGACCCCATGGACTGCAGCACACCAGGCTTCTCTGTCCTTCACCATCTCCTAGAGCTTGCTCAAACTCATGTCCATTGAGTCAGTGGTGCCATCCAATCATCTCATCCTCTTTCGTCCCCTTCTCCTCCTGTCCTCATCTTTCCCAGCATCATGGGCTTTCCCAATGAATCACCTCTTCGCATCAGGTGGCCAAAGTATTGGAGCTTCAGCTTCAGTATCATTCCTTCCAATGAATATTCAGGGTTGATTTCCATTAAGATTTACTGGTTTGATCTCCTTGTAGTCCAGGGGACTCTCAAGAGTCTTCTCCAACATGACAGTTCAAAAGCACTAATTCTTGGTAGATGTTCAATAATGATTATTTAAGAAACAATAAAATAGGTGGAAGAATAGTCAATCAAGTAAGTGATCCAGTCTCAAGGCTGGGGTTGGCTTGCCAGATAAATGAAGAGGGAGATTGGCCATGTGGAAATAGTATAAATTGTAATGGAAATAGGAGAACCTACGATGTCTTTTGTGGGTGAGATTTAGTTGTGTTTCTATAAGAGCCTTCTTTTTATGTGGACTGCAGTGAGCTTCATCACTTTAGTGTGCTGTCTTAAGAGATGCAACAGGCTGGATATATGTATATATTATCAGGAGAGAAATCCAGGAGCTTTGTAATCATTCAGCACTTCTACAGTTATAGTTCAGGGGGAAACTCCTGAGCATATGGTGCTTCCAAGAACTTTCAAGATGCTAGAAGAAGACTAGCATGATCATAATTGGATTCTCTGCTACATGCGTTTCAAAGTGTCAAATATTTATTGTTATATAATCTGTAGGGTATAAATGTTCTATTTACTGAGGTATAAAGTTTACTAGGCTAGTTGAGTCATTTTCTCTGCCTCTTGACCTTTTCTGTTGTGAATATTCAAGAGATGTCCATTGCCAACAGATGTTCTCAGGGGCTTCATGTTTTCCAAATCAAATTACTTTTTTGTCTTTTCTGGCTTAGTCATTATGGAATCATCTTTTTCATCATTATCAGCATTAATGCTGTGCCATAATTATACACATAATTGGATCACTTACCCACTCACACAGATAATTGCATCAATATGCCTTCAGCTTTGCCAATTACCAAGTAAGATACTTGACAGCCATATGAGTGTATGAGTGAATTACTGGCACTGCTTTAGTCTATATGATGAAGCAATTTCAGAGTTCATGGTCTGCATGTGATTATATGCTATGAGTTGTTCATTAAATAGATATTGCTCTCTTAGTTATAAGTGGGCTGTGTCTAGAGCATCCTGAAACTCATGGCTGTGTTTATGGCAGTATGGTCAATGACTTGTACCTGGAGGTTGTGCTTAGTATCTAGATAGTGAAAACAAGATGCTAATTATACCAAGGGAATAGATTTTATTTCTACAGGTGAGTGAACTCCTTATTCCTAGTCATGAGGTGTACTCCTATTTCAGTAGACCCTGTCTTTGGCCTCAGATACAGCCCTAACTATAACCATAACTTGAAGATGCTGACAGTCCATGCAGATTAATATAAACACATCCCTCAAGGATAGAATAGCTTGACAAACATGGAGGCATGATGACAGAAATTTTGGAAGCAAGGGGTATGCTAAGGCCCAGATGAGCACGGGCATTGTCTGATCAGAGATTGCTGATAGATAACATCTTCTGGGGTCACTTCTGAGATTCAAGAAAGGGACTTAGTTTGACAAGATAAGGCCAAAATTTTCTGTTGATCAGGAGTAAGGTGCAGGGGAAAATAATAGGAACCATTACTTGATGTGGTTTTCAAAGTGGAACCTTGGTTATGTAATGGTGAGGAGCTGGCTGGCAGTGGCTCACCAGAGCCAATTGTGTGAACTTTTCTTGTGGACTTCTTGTCCAGTGGCCTCCCACTGTTGCACGAAGGGGGGCCCCTTCCAGGGCCCAAGAGTGGGCTCTTGTCTAATACTCAGAAATAAATTGTCTGAGGAGACACATGTATTGACAAAGCAAGAGACTTTATTGGGAAGGGGCACCCAGGTGCAGGGCAGGAGGGTAAGGGAACCCAGGAGAACTGCTCTGCCACATGGCTTTCAGTCTTGGGTTTCATGTGATGGAATTAGTTTCTAGGTTGTCTCTGGCCAATCATTCTGACTCAGAGTCCTTCCTGGTGTCACGTACAATACTCAGCAAAGATGGTTTCTAGCTAACTGGATTCTGGGAGGTTGTTAAGATGTAAGGCTTCCCTGGTGGCTCAGATGATAAAGAATCTGCTTGCGATACAGGAGACCTCAGTTCGAACCCTGGGTTGGGAAGATCCCCTGGAGAAGGAAATGGCTACCCACTCCAGTATTCTGGCAGGCTACAGTTCATGGGGTCGTGAAGAATTGAACACGACTGGGTGACTAATGCTTTCACTTGATAGAACATATGAACTGTTATCTCTTGTTGATCTTTCCCAAATTCTTCTGGTTGGTGATGGCTTGTTAGTTCCAAGTTCCTTACTAGAAACTCCTTTCATAAAATAGCTCATGCAAATGGTAACTGTGGTATCTGGCCAGGGTGGGCAGTTTCAGTCAGTGTTTTTCCTTAACAACATTAGTTGTTTGACATCAGCTATGATGAGAGTATTTGAATCATGAGGATCAGCAGGGTGGGCAGTTTCAGTCAGTGTTTTTCCCTAACAACATTAGTTGTTTGACATCAGCTATGATGAGAGTATTTGAATCATGAGGATCAGCAAACAATATAAATTAAGGTGTAAAAAATGTTTTTCAGAGAGAAAGTTTATCACCACACTACTAGTAACAGGAGTATGCTAGAAGCTGGTGTCTTTTATTGCATTCTTACTCTGTGCCAGGCATGTGCATTAAGTCTCCCACCATCACATATTTTTGGGTGAGGAAACTGAGGCACAGAGGAATTTAGTAAGAAGTTCAGTCCCTAGACTGAGGCTGTGTGATCAGAATATGACTAGTTCAGTTCAGTCACTCAGTCGTGATGGACTCTTTGTGACCCCATGAATCGCAGCACGCCAGGCTTCCCTGTCCATCACCAACTCCTGTAGTTTACTCAAACTCATGTCCATTGAGTCGGTGATGCCATCCAACCATCTCATCCTCTGTCGTCTCCTTCTCCTGCCCTCAATCTTTCCCAGCATCAGGGTCTTTTCAAATGAGTCAGTTCTTCGCATTAGATAGCCAAAGTATTGGAGTTTCAGCTTCAGCGTCAGTCCTTCCAATGAATATTCAGGACTGATTTCCTTTAGGATGGACTGGTTGGATCACCTTGCAGTTGAAAGGACTCTCAGGAGTCTCCTCCAACACCAGAGTTCAAAAGCATCAATTCTTATGCACTCAGCTTTCTTCACAGTCCAAGTCTTACATCTATACATGACTACTAGAAAAACCATAGCCTTTACTAAGTGGACCTTTGTTGGCAAAGTAATGTCTCTGCTTTTTAATATGCTGTCTAGGTTGGTCACAACTTTTCTTCCAAGGATCAAGTGTCTTTTAATTTCATGGCTGCAGTCACCATCTGCAGTGATTTTGAAGCCCCCCCCCCCCCAAATAAAGTCTCTTACTGTTTCCATTGTTTCCCCATCTATTTGCCATGAAGTGATGGGGCCAGATGCTATGATCTTAGTTTTCTGAATGTTGAGCTTTAAGCCAATTTTTTCACTCTCCTCTTTCACTTTCTTCAAGAGGCTCTTTAGTTCTTCTTTGTTTTCTGTCATGAGGATGGTGTCATCTGCATATCTGAGGTTATTGATATTTCTCCCGGCAGTCTTGATTCCAGCTTGTCCTTCATCCAGTCCAGTGTTTCTCATGATGTACTCTGCATATAAGTTAAATAAGCAGGGTGACAATATACAGCCTTGACATACTCCTTTTCCTATGTGGAACTAGTCTGTTGTTCCATGTCCAGTTCTCACTGTTGCTTCCTGACCTGCATACAGGTTTCTCAAGAGGCAGGTCAGGTGGTCTGGTATTCCCATCTCTTTTAGGATTTTCCACAGTTTTTTATGATACACAGAGTCAAAGGCTTTGGCATAGTCAACAAAGCAGAAGTAGATGTTTTTCTGGAACTCACTTGCTTTTTCCATGATCCAGTGGATGTTGGCAATTTGATCCTGGTTCAACAGTACGTGAATCATGAACTTCCAGATGTTCAAGCTGGATTTAGAAAAGGCAGAGGAACCAGAGATCAAATATGACTAGTAAAGGTGGATTAATGATGGGATGCTTGAATACTAAACTAGGTTTCATAAAAAGAATTTTTATGATAAAAATCCTTAGGAGGTGTGGGTCCCAGAGGACCAGAGCAGGCTGGACCTCTTGGTCCTCCCAAGAGTAGCAGAGCAGAGCATGTCTTAGGGAACCAGGCTAGTCATGCCTGGTAGTATTCTAAGTAAAAATATGTCATCTTGACTGATCCTCTTGTCTGAAAATTTCCCAGGATTCACCATTCTGAGGTAGGAGAGTAATGCAATGAGCGTTTTTACTCTAAGTAATGATTTTTCTACTTCTAATCCCTTATTAGCAGTCTGTCTCCACATCATACTCATGACTCTCTAATGGATCCTAGTGTTCTAGAGAATAAAATGTATGTACTTTTTACAAGCTGGGTTTGAGAACACATGTCCTTATTTCTTCTATGGCACATTCCCCATTTTTATAGCTATAAAGAACCTTCAACATGGAGCTATCTTGTTTTATTTTCTTATAGCATGTGTTTTTCAAGTCCATTATTGCAGTCCAGACACATCACTGGCAACAAGATCAAATTTAATTTGTCTTAAATTTATTTCCCAATGAGACAAAATAACCAAAAGAAAAAAAATGTATTAAACTGTGTAAATCCAGATATAAAAATATTTAACAAGTCCTGACCAACTATTGGGAATTGTAAATGAGTTTTGTGGTATGAAATGTCTGCAGATTAATGTAAGCTTTATTTAAAACAACTTGTTTTTTTTTTTTAACCCTAATAATTGTCTTTTACTGTACTGTAGCAATTCACAGCAAGTCAACTTCAGGAAGATTTAGCAGAGCAGTAATATCCTTTCTATTACCCTAGACACAATGGGTAGCCAAGCTCTTCCAAGAAATCATTTTTTCTCTGCAACTGGTCCATAATTTCATATAGATCTTAGGATAAATAGAGAAAAATCACATTTTTAGGAGGTGTAGGCTTAGTGCATGTAAATTTGTTTTTAGTTTTGGTTGACTTAGTATTTTACACACCATACAAGTCCCCATGCTGTACAGAATGAGGATTCAGCTGAGGTCAAGAGAGGTAGTGATATTTAGATAGCTTAATGAATATGACCTATATTACACAGATGCAAAATCCCTTTATATCTGTGATGTTTCAGACCAAAAGTATAAAACCTTCCAACCCCGATGTACCAAAGTTTGAGCTCTTCTGTTGGAACATGTATGTATGTGCCTGCATGTGTTAGAGGAAGGGGATTTAAGATTGAACGCCATAGAATAAAAACCCTTTGTATCAGAAAGTCATTGCTGTGTAACAAAACACCTTACACATTAATTGCTTTAAACAAGAGCTGTAGGCTTGTTAGTAAATTAATTGGTGGAGCAGTTAGTCTGGTCTCATTTATGCATCTGCATTTATCTGGGTTTTCTGGAGGTTGGTTCATTTAGGATGGCTTCAGCTTAGATGACTGGACTCTTTTCCACTTTCTCTTGCATTGGTGTGTTCATAAGATGATGAGGGTCTATTAGAGAAAATATAAATGACTCCTCTTGTGTCACATTTGCTAATATTCTATTTGGAAAGGAAGTTACAGCTCCAAACACAAAATGAAGGCATGGGGAAGAACACATGGCCTCAAGTGGGCACATACTACAACGTTCCATAGCAAAGTATATGGATTCATTGATGGGTGAAGTATTTGAGCCATTTTTTTTTGTTTTTGTTTTTGCAATCCATCTACTGTGTTCTTTAAGTATAAAGAACTAACATCTGGGGGACTAAGTATAAAGAATTAATATCTTTTAATTTTTTAAATTTTATTTGTGCTAATATTTAAAAGGTGTATCCATATACTACAAATAGACATAACTGAATCAATAGTGGGCATCAAATGTAAATAATGAAAAAGTTATGATGTCTGCAAAATTTCAAAGTAGATCCAAAAAGAATGATTAGAAATTTACTGTTGCTTTGAAACAGAACTTTAATTTGGAAGTATTCTCTTATATTCTTTTTAAAATTAATTTTTATTGGAGCATAGTTGCTTTACAATTTTCTGTTAGCTTCTACTGTACAGCCAAGTGTTATCAGCTATATGTATACATATATTCCACCCCCCTTTTTTGATTTTCTTCCAAAAAGGTCGCCAGAGGGGATTGAGTAGAGTTTGAAATGGTAAAATCTTTTGAAGCAAGATTGATGAGGATCCATGGACATGGTTGATGGTTCATATACCAATGAAAATCAGCTTCCATCTTGTTTTCAATACACGTGAAACAGGTTGCCGATGCTTTGAGAAGTGAAGTGCATTATGTTCGTAATGAATACTACTTGAGTTAAAATAATAGAACCATAATGTCCAGTACAAGGAAAGAAATGATTCTCTATACTTTGCATTGAGCGTGGTGTTGTCTATAACTTTAAGTAACATTTATATCTCACTTATTATGTGTCACTATACAATTTAGGAAGGACATTAGTGAACTGGAGCATGACCAGAGGGGGACAAAGGGAATAGTGAGGAATCTGAAAGTAATCTAGGAGGGAGTGGTTGAAGAATTTGTTGACTTATGGTCTATAAAAGAGAGGACTTAGAGTGGATATAGACAACATATTAAAATATGTAAAGGGTTGTCACATGGAAGAGGTATAACATTGGTCTATATTATTCTGGAAGGCAGAACAACCTATTGCCTTTGGAATAAATACCAGGTTCTTAACTGTGACCTACAAGGTCTGCTATGCTTATTTCTTCTGCCTATTTCTCACCTTATTGGCTACATTTCCTTCTTGCTCATTGCTGTCCAGGTACACTGGCGCCTTGCTATTCTTTGTGCACAATAGTTGCATCTCTACCCCAGGGCCTTGTTACTTGCTGTCTCTTATTCCTCCATGTAACACTCTTCCCCAGAATATTTGCATAGTTCTCTCCTACTAGTTATTAAGGTCTTAGCTCAAATGTCACCAGCTTGGAGAGATCTTCCCTGACCAAGAAATCCCTATGACTTCCACTTTTTGTTATTTATTACAGAACATTTTTGGTCTTATTACTGTACTTGCTTGCTTGGTTGCTATTATGTCTTTACAAATTGAAAGAAGCTCCCTGAGATTAAAGATTTATTTTTGTCTTGTTTCCTGCTATATCTCCATCATACGTAAACTAGTACCTGGCACATGGTAGGTTCTCAATAATTGTCTATTGAATGAATTAATAAATTAATAATCTCACAGGTGTTTCCTGGGGTATCTTGTGAAGTAATGGGTTTCATCTCTGTAAGTGTTTAAGTAGGGGTTAGTAGAGGTTGGATGACCATCTATCCACAAAGTCCTGCATTAGCTAGTAATATTGCCTTGATGACCTCTAGGAATCCTTTGAACTCAGATATTTTATAATGTCTGAGATCTTGTGAGAATACTGTATATAATATCTACAACCTAGTATTCATACAGACTCATTATATTGAGGATTTTAAGATTATACCATATTTTAAAAGGTATACCGTAATGTTTGTGGCAAATTTTGTAAGATCATGGTATCACCACATGAGACACACTGAGATTTATCCACAATTATGATCTGTTTACTTTTTGCTAACTTTGAGTAGCCAGAGAGTTGAGTTAAAGCTAGTGCAATATGGGGTTATAGGATTCCAAATGAACTCTGTGTTGTTGGTCTTCTAACTGTTACACTCTTCTTACTTTCTCCTGAAGGAAAGCCTTCATGAGAACATTAGAATCAGCTTGGCCTTGAAGGATGGGGCAAACTTTGGATTATAGGAAACATTTTAGGCTAGGGGAGGAGCCTGAATTAAGGCATGGTCATGACAATGAACATAGGATGTATGTCAAAGAAGTGGAGCAGCCAGCTTCATATGAACAGGCAATATGTTTTCAAACAAGGTGGGGAGATGGAACAGGATAAGCAAAGTTAGCTTGACTCATAGAGAAGCTTGACTACCATATCAGGTTTGAATTTTATCTGTAGAAAGTCTGGTGTAAGGGAAGGATGTACATCTTCAAGCCTGGCTAAGAATTCTGCATGACATGAAATCTAACTCCAACTTTTTTTGGGGGGGGAAGAGGATGGTGAGACCCAGAGAGAAGAAATATCTTGCTCATGTTTACCCAGCCAGTTTACAGCATAGCTGGGAAGAGAACTGAAGCTTTCTGATTACTAGCCCAGTGTATTGTTCCATTATATCATGAAAGAGATGAGGTCAGAATGGTACTTGCACTTTTAGGTATTACATACTTATTTAAATGGGCAAGTCATACATTAGACTGAATTTCTTACTAACAGATGTTCAGAAGTAACTCCTGAGGGCTGTGGGGTAACAAACACCTGGTAATGACTGCTTTGATAAAGAGCTATACCACAGGGCACTGTGTTCCTCTGCAAACAAGAAGACCTTCTATACTGTATCAGCTGTGGGTGGCCCAGCTGGGGAGATGATTAAATTTAGACGTTAGATGGAAATGATCAAGTACCAGTCACCACCTGCTCAGTGGTTTACTTTAATTTCCAAATGCTGTGCTGGCTAGAATCCCTCTGTTTTAATTGATGGATATTCTATTACTTGGCGGCCCAGTGCACTCCATTTCCAAAGGCCATCACTATCCATCACTGCTTTGGGTTAGACTAGGGCAATTCACGGTTGTTGGAGCCGCCATTTTGATTGGGAAATCCAGACTGGGGACATGGGTGACATGGTAACTGTTCCGGCTGAAGTTTTAGCCTCACAATTTTTGATGTTTTCTTAAGGAAAGGCAACAAACTACTGCTGATGCTCCCTGGGGGTTCTAGAGAAGCTATTCCTTGTGACATATCCTACCACCCTTCCTTCAGTGAATTGCTCTGAATTTACAAACTTTATTGCTTTAGAGGCTTAGAGTCAGGCAGGTTTGGTTGCAAATCCATGTTCCACCATTTACTAGCTGAGTAACTTTAGACAATTCACCAAAACTCTTGTTTTCTCAGCTATATAATGAAAATAATAGTATTTATCTAATAGAGTTTTCTGAGGGTATCAGATGATATTTCTATGTGTGTGGTATTCAAATTACCATTACAACTGTAGTCAGATCAAATTGAAACTAAACCACCTTGTCTTTGTAACTCACATTCTCATAATGGTAATCTTAAATTTATCCTGTTGTATAAAATAGGACCTTGAGAGAAAGGGATGCTGTGTGGGTTAGTTTAAATACGGTATAGTGAATAAATAATCCAAATCTGACTCAAAAGGTTCTGTCTGGGAAAGGGCAGGTGTGGATATAGTACCATATGGGGATCCTAGGTAGTCAAAAAGTATCATGAGGTCACATGTCATGAAGATCTGTGCCGAAAGATTAGTGTAGAAAAGACCCAACAAATTCTACAATGAGAAAGTGCTTTTAAAGTCTATGATAAGTCTTTTTTTTTCAGGCAGGCAGAAGAGAATACTAGATTGGGATTTATGAACCTGACACCTAGTCCTGATTCTGTTATTCACTAGCTTTGTGATTTTATGTAAGTCACGTAACGTCTGTAGACCTCAATCTCTTCATCTATAAAATTAGTGTTAGACTAGACCAGGAGTTGGTAAATATGTCTCATAGCTAAATCTGGCCTTTTTGTACAACCTGCAAGATAAGGATTTTTTTTAAGATTTATTTTAAAAATAAAAAGCAGAAATATTTGAGAGAGAGCTGGGTGGTTCTTGAAGCCTAAAATATTTACTATCTTGTTCTTCACAAAGTTTGGCAATCTCAACTGGACTCAGTGACCAGTTGGGTCATTTTCAAGGTTGACAGTCTACAATTCTAGTACTTGGTTGATTTGTTGTAGTTTTAATGGACACACTTTTTTTTTCACTTTCAACTTTCACAGTTACACAGCATGTGCATAATCCAATGAATAATAGACTGTTTGTTAGAAAATAAAGGGCATTTAGCAGTCACTTCATCCAGCCCTTCATTTTCAGATGAGAATGTTAAGGGATACAAAATTTACTTTGTCATCATATTGTATCTTACTAGTGGCAAAGAAGTGAAAGGCTTAGTTGTGTCTGACTCTGCGACCTCATGGATCACACAGTCCATGGATTTCTCCAGGCCAGCATTCTGGAGATTCCCTTCTCCAGGGGATCTTCGCAACCCAGGGATTAAACCCAGGTCACCCACAATGCAGGTGGATTCTTTACTGTCTGAACCACCAGGGGAGCCCCTATTAGTGGCAGAACCAAGACCAAAACCTGGATCTTTTCATTTTTGTGTAGTCTTTTTTTTTTGTATTATACTCTAATACTTCAACAGCACTCATTTCAAAGCTCTTAACACTTTCCCATCTTCTCCCTTTTTTACCCACCAGATTGACTCCTTTACTTTGCTTCTTGCTGCTACTACTAAATATTGATACCATCTCTACACCATACAAAGACTGCTGCTGCTGCTGCTAAGTCGCTTCCGTCGTGTCTGACTCTGTGCGACCCCATAGACGGCAGCCTACCAGGCTCCTGTCCACGGAATTCTCTAGGCAAGAATACTGGAGTGGGTTGCCATTTCCTTCTCCAACAAGGACTGCTATAAGACTATAAAACATGACAGTAACATGTAGATAAGAGCAACTAATGAATATTTTAGTGTGTTTGATATTATATAAATTTTACTGTCAGCATTAAGATAATTTGGGGGTAAAGTTTTGAACAAAGTAAGGCTGAAGAAAGCTAATGGATTGCAATGGGTAAACATTGCTTTGATATATATTAATATGCTCAGCTGATATTTATACTGGAAGTAAATAGCACGACAGAAAATATACATCACATTGAATTTTACATAGTGACAGGAGATTCAGCTCAACTAGGCTAGATACTTAACTTCTCTGTTATCTGCACACTTCTTCCTGTCCCAGAGAAAACAACTCTGTAAAGTCAGCTAGATGTGGCCCTGAGGGAGCTACAGAGAACTCTGTTATCAATCTTATTTGAAGTCACCATTTTCCTATGCAACCAGTAAATTTCATTCCTCTTTTAGGTCTGTCTGTCTTCTGTATTAGATGTCAAGTAACTAGCTTTTGGGAAAACTACTGTGAGGCATGTGTTCAAATTGCTATGGAAATAAAAATATCGTCTTCACCAGATACTAAGGTCCTTGAAGGCAGAGACAGCATCTTCTTTCTTACTGTATCCCATAGATATGCTTTCATTTAGGCTTGGTTTGATGTTGGTTGAATTGAAATCCCTGCAACTGCAGGAGCTTCCCCAAAGGGCCTGCCTCATTCCTTCTAGCTCTATCTGCACTTCTGTGTATTTTAGAAACTCCTGGGATCACTGAAACCCTCATTGATCCCTTCCCATCTCAATTTACTGTCCTTTGCTCACTATTTCATCTTTCTCCACAAGATTTTTTTAAAGCGGAGTCCACTTGGTGTTTTTTATTCTTCTCAATGTTAGGCAGAAAAATATTGAATTGATTTGAATTTAAATAGCTTAATACATAACTGTGTGACATTTGTTATTGAGAACTTTTGTGTAGGTCTTGCTTTCTAGCTTGATTGAAAGTCAGTTATCAATTTTCAGTGGTCATAAATGCAAATAGAAGTTAATAGCATAGTTTGGATTTCCCCAGGCTGCACCTAAAATATAGTGTTCCATGAGCACTGGGTGAGGAGTGAGAGGACCAGGGTCTTAATCTGGTGGTTAGTATGACCTTTGGCAAATGAGTTGATATCTTAGTGCCTCATCTGCAAAAGGATGGAGTTAGGAGAGGTAATCACTCTGGTGACTTTCCAGTTAAGTTGTTTGATGACTCACCAGTCCTCTTGTAAGAAGCAAGCTAGTATAATCTAGCAGTCAATTTGAAGGCTAAATCTGACCCCCAAACCTGTTTTTTGTACTGTGATGAAAGAGTATTTTTTTTTCATTTTAAAGAGTTATAGAAACAAAAACAAGAATAGTATGCGACAGAGACTTATGTGGTACACAGAGCCTTATCCAAACCACTTACAGAAAATGTTCGCTGACCTCTTGTATAAGGGATGTGAGCATAGCCCCTGTCCCACCTCTATCTTCTAACCACTTCAATCACCTAAGGTATATTTTGACATTTTCTGTGCCCTAGTCTCTTCTACAAGATGAATACAATAATAGTATGTGTAAATATGGTTGTTGTGAAGATTAAATGAGTTTATTGAGGGGAGGAGGAGAAAGGGTTGACAGAGGACGAGACAGTTGGATGGCATCATTGATTCAGTGGACATGAGTTTGAGCAAACTCTGGGAGATAGTGAAGGACAGGGAAGCCTGGCATGCTGCAGTACATGGGGTCACAAAGAATTGGACATGACTGAACAACAGCAACAAATATTTTTAAAGAATTAGGAAGTCCTGCCATATAATTCTTAACAAATGCCAACTGTTGTCATTATTTGTATATTCCCTCACAACAGGTAATCAGCCAATTGAAAAGGTGGAGATTATGGAGGGCAAATAAGAGAGCCTTGAACCGTGATATTTTAGAATTGGAATGGGACTCCCACACCATCTAATCAGGTCATTTTTATTAAAGGTACTGTAACAGACTCAGGAAAATCAAGTGATTTATGCACAGTCAGAGAGTTTGTGGCTGGCCGAGTCTGTAAAGTTTTCTTTGATAAAAGAGTCACATCATGATTCTTAACCTTAGACCGAGACTCAGGAGCTCATTTATTTTTAGCTTTTTGTTATGAAAGAAATTTAGGCTTATAGGAAAATTAGACAAATAGTACAAAGAATTTCCATATACCCTGCACTCAGATTTGTATTCCCAAATGTTTGTATTACTCTCTGTTCCTGTAGATAGTTATAGATAAAAATGGTTTTCCCCTGAACTGCTTAAGAGCAAGTTGCAAATATGATGTTCCTGTTTTTCCTAAAATCAAGGAACATTACTTACGTGACCATAGTACAGTATCAAAATTTTAAAAAACACAGTATTATTTCTTCTGTAATCTTTATTCAAATGGTGCCAAATATCTGATCAATGTCCTTTTATAGCAAAAGCATTTCTTAATTGGATCTTTGAGAGTACAAATTTAGTTTTTAATAGGAGAACATTTCCCTTGTAGATTTTCGAAGATTCCCTAATGAAATGTATTTCTGAGCTTCTCAACATGCTGATTCCATGCATTTTAAGGACAGAGGTGAATTTCCTTTGAGGTATCTTTTTTTCTTTGCCCTCATCAGTCCAAAGTGGTCAGCAAGATGCAAGTAATATTTCCTCATAGACTAGCGGAAACCATTAGTGCAAGTGACATGTTCCTTGGCTTTAAGTGGTTTTGTGCAGTGTGGTCCAACACTTAGATGAATGGTTATTTGTATTTAAACCTTAGAGTGAAAATGAAGTAAGATTTTGGCACATTTTACCTCCTGCTGAAAACAGACAAGTAAAATCCATAAAATTAAGACTTAGATCTAATTTATTCTATTTACTTAGCAAATGACAGATTGATAGGACCATCTCTTGGAACACTTTCAGAGGTTTATCTGAGGCTAATAGAGCTGGAGATGTGTAAGAGAAAAGATCCCTGTTTTGAATTCTTTCTTTTATCTTGTTTGGCCAATATCCCAAGAGAAAAGATTTGTCTACAACTGTTTATTCAGAAAGATGAGAAAACCATACACATGTCTCATTATAACATTGTCTTGGGATTCCTGTATGAAGGGCTAGATTGTACTATTAACAGGTTCCTTTGGTATATTTATTGGGTAAAAAACCTTGGCAGAAGGTGGAGGAGTTCTCAGTGCTCCAGTGTACTAACTACTGAGCAGCTGTGCAAGATACATCTTTATGGTGGGATTCTTGTCTTACAAATGCTGTGTATTTTATAATTGCTTTTTAAGACAAAAGTAGAGGTAAGACATCATTGTTATTCATGAAGCCTTCTATTGTTTGGATTGAAGACTGTATTTCTGTAGCAATTCTTGGCTCCCTCTATACGTGACTACTGAGTACTTTTTTTCTTAGCCCCTGGTATTTTTTTTTTTCTTTAAACATTTTGTTGAAAAGTATAATGGACATGCTGGAGAAGGAAATGGCAACCCACTTGTGTTCTTGCCTGGAGAATTCCAGGGAAGGAGGAGCCTGGCAGGCTGCAGTCCCTGGGATTGCAAAGAGTTGGACACGACTGAGCGATTTTCACTTATAATAGACATGCAGAAGAGCACACAAAATATATAGCTTATGAAGTTTCACAATATAAATATTCACATGTAACTCTCATAATGCTCAGATGAAGAGATAGAAGACTACCATATACTCGAGAAGCCACTCCTTGCCCTTTTCAAAGTACTCATTCCTCACTGGTCCTTATAGATAACCTCTGTCCTCACAGTTACAGGCATTACTCCCTTAGTTTTCTCTAAATATTTACCACCCAAATTTATATTCCTGAATTCTATAGTGTTCCTTTTTTTGGACCTCTGTATAAATGGAATTATACAATATGTATTTTTTTAATTTTTTTTTTTTGCTCAGTGTTATGTTTATGAGATTCATCAATATTCTTGTTTGTTGGTACATTTTATTCTTTTTGTTGTTTGGGGGTAAAGATGCTACATTGTCCTTTAGTAAGTAGACACTGAGTTTATTCCAGTTAATAATGCTTTTTGTGTGTAAGCACATGCATTTCTGCTGGATATATACTTAAGAGAGAGTTGTGGGGTCGTATAGAGAGACTATATCCTGGTTCGCTTAATTCAGTTCAGGTTAATACCTACTCTCCTGGTATAATTGTTTATAGTACCCCATTTCACTCTCAAAAATATCTTTCTTTGAATGATAGCATAGGATATCATGATCATGGGATATATTTTAAAGCTTAGATTTAAGATAATTCCAAGTGGTTTTCCAATGCAGTTGTATCAATTTAAATACAATTTAAGTACATACCAGCAATATGAGTGAGTGAGTGAGTGAGTGTGTATGTGTGTGTGTGCGTGTGTGTGCACGTGCATGTGTGTGTGTGTGTGTAGGCTTCCCTGGTGGCTTAGATGGTAAAGGTTCTGCCTGAAATGCAAGAGACCCGGGTTTGAACCCTAGGTTGGAAAGATCCCCTGGAGAAGGGAATGGCAACCCACTCCAATATTCTTTCCTGGAGAATTCCATGGAGAGAGGAGCCTGGTGGGCTACAGTCAATGAGGTCACAAAGAGTCAGACACAGCTGAGTGATTAACACGTTCTCTTTCATATATACACCCACACACATAAACTTAATTATTTTTTATATAGTAAATTGTGTAGCTACACTCAAATACTAGTTCCCCCATTTCCCCACTTTATTGAGATATAATTGACATATAATCTTTGGCAAGTTTAAGGTATGAAATGCAACTTGACAATTTGACATGTAAATATTGCAAAAATATTCCCACAATAAGGTTCATTTACAGCTCTATCACTTCATGTAATTTAATTACTTTTTTATATATGAGGGTGGGAACATTTAAGATCTGCTCTATTACCAACTTACAACTGTACAATAGGGTATTGTTAACTGTAGCCACCATGCTGTACGTTAGATCCCCCAAAGTTATTCATTCTGTAACCAGACCTTTGTACCCTTTGACCAGCATCTTCTCATTTCCCCCACACCCTAGGCTTGGTCAGGACCAATCTAAACTTTGTTTCTATGAGTTTGGACTTTTTAGATCCCACCTATAAGTGAGAATATACAATATTTGTCTTTATCTGTCTGAATTATTTCACAGAGTATAATGTCCTCAGGGTTCAACTTTGTTGTTACAAATGGCAGGGTTTTCTTATTTTGTATAGCTGAATAATATTCATACAGATGAATTTACATATACCTGTATGAATGCATTTCTTTATCCATACACTGAATGTTTTGATATAACCTGAGACTAGTGTATGGATAAAGAAAATGTCAGTCTGTCAGTAGAAACTTAGGGTGTTTCTATATCTTGACTATTGTGAATAATGCTGCAATGAATATGGGTATGCAGATATCTCTGAGAAAGTGATTTCATTTCCTTTGGATATATACTGAGAAATAGGATCGATGAATCATATGATATTTCTAATTTTTTGAGGAATATCCATACATTTACATTCCTAACAACAGTATACCAGGTTTCCATTTTCTCTGTGTCCTAGCCAACAGTTGTTATCTTTTGTGTTTTTCATTAATGATTTGTTAAAAATGCAGTATCTGCAAATGCAATGAAGTGAAGCACACTAAAATGTGATATGCCTGTGTTTCTTGTTGACTTTTTAATCTGGATGATCTGTCCAGTATTGAATGTGGGGTGTTGAAGTCTCATATTTTTCTTGTATTTTTGTTTGTTTTACTCTTCATGTCTGTTACAATTTACTTAATTTTAGGTGCTCCAATTTTGTATTCACATATATTTGTAATTGTTACATTCTCTTGATTTATTGATGCCTTTATCGTAATATAATGTCCTAGTTTTTCTCTTCGTACAGTGTTTTACTTAAATTTTATTTTGTCTCATAAAAGAATAGTTGTCCTTGTTCTCTTGCAGTTTCCATTTACATGGATGATCGTCTCCATCCATTCATTTGGATCCTTTGTGTGTCTTTAAAGTTGAAGTGAGTGTCTTACAGGCAGCATATAGTTGGGTCTTGTTTCTTTGAATTCTTCCAGCCATCCAGTGCCTTGTGACTGGGGAATTTATCAATAATCCATTTACATTTAAAGTAATTATTGATACCTAAAGACTTACCAATGCTATTTTATTAATAGTTTTCTGGTTATTTTGTAGTTTTGTTGTTCCTTTTTTCCTGTCTTGCTTTCTTCCTTTGTGAATTGATGATTTACCCCAGTGTTGCACTTTGATTCTGTTTTTACTTTTTTGTATATGCTGTAGGTTTTTGTGTTGCGGTTACCATTAGGCTTACATAATGCATATATATATATAATATATGTTTATATATATAATATATATAAATATACCCAACAACCCATTTTAAAATGATAGCTTCACTTGTATTCAAAAGCTCTAAACTTTTACCTCCCCCCAACATTTTATGTTTTTGATGTCACAGTTTACATCTTTTTATATTGTATATCCATTGTCACATTATTTTACTTATGTGTGTTAGTCACTCAATCGTGTCCAACTCTCTGAGATCCCACAGACTATAGCCTGCCAGGCTTCTCTGAAGGTGGAATTCTCCAGGCAAGAATACTGGAGTGGATTGCCATTCTCTTCTCCAGAGGAACTTCCCAACCCAGGGATTGAACCCTGGTCTCCTGCATCACAGGCAGATTCTTTACCTTTAAATTCTTTTGTCTTTTTACTTTTACAGTAAAGTGAGTAACACACCACCATATCACAATATTGGTATATTCTAAATTTGATTGTATACTTTACCAGTCTGTTGTACAGTTTTGTATTTTTTCATGTTACTAATTAGCATCCTTTTATTTCAACTTGAAGAACTCTTCAGCATTTCTTGTAAGGCAGGCATAGTACTGATAAACTTCCTCAACTTTTGTTTGTCTGGGAAATTCTTTATCTTGTCTTTGTTTTCTAAAGGAAAGCTTTGTAAGGCAAGGTGTTCTTGGTCAGCAGTTTGAATATATCATTGAACTATTTCCTGGCATCCAAAGTTTCTGTTTAGAAATCTACCAGTAGTCTTATGGAGACTTTCTTCACTCTCTTCATACTTTGTTCTCCTCTGTGTAACTTCAGATGTCCTATCTTGTACTTCATAAATTCTTTCTTCTGCTTGATCCATCTTTTTGGCCTTCATTTCTGGGATTCAACCTTTACATATGTTAACTTTCTTTGCTGTATCCTTCATATCTCTTACTTTTCGTATCTATTTTCTATTCTTTCCTTCAAGTTGTCTCATCTTGGGTAGAGTTTTTTGAAAATACATATTAGTTTATTTTGTGATGTTAAGCTTATCATTTGCATTCCTCAGTTTGGTTGTTGGACTTTTTAGAAGTTTTTGATTCTTTTTCAACCTTTCATTTATTTAAAAGTAATTTACTTTTGGTAAATAAAAGTTCCATGTTTTCTACATACAATGTGATTTGATATGTGTATGCATTGTAAAATGATTATTAGAATCAAATTAATGAACAAATCCATCACCTTCCAGTTGTCTTTTTGTGTATATGTGATAATTATACTTGGAATCTACTCTCAGAAACTTTCATAATGGAAGGTAGAGTGGTAGTTCACAGAAGCTGGTGGGTTGAGGGAAATGGAAGATGTTGATTAAAGAATACAGACTTTCATTTATAAGATGAATAATTTCTGGAAACCTAATGTATAGCATGTTGACTATAGTTAACAATAATGTTGTTTTCTTTTTATAATATCAAATTCATTGCTAAAATTTTCAAATTGAGTGTTGTTTACATGAAACTATTAAGCACAATGTGTTATACCTTTTAAACTTAACTTTCTATGAGTTTTGTGGATCTCTTCTGTTTGTTCTGTTTCTCTCTTATGTTGTATTTCTGTTTTGTGTCTGATTATCTTTATTTTCTTTTTCTTTTTTTGGTTGTGCAACACAACTATTGGTATCTTAGTTCCCCTAACAGGGATTGAACCCAGGACTTGGCAGTGAAAGTGTCAAGTCCTAACCACTGGACTTCCAGGGAATTCCTTTGTGTCTGATTGTCTTTGATGGCTTGGCAGATGTTGTCTTTCTTTTAGTAAATATTTCTCAAATATTTTAAAACAGTTTTTAGATTTACAACAAAATTGCAAAGAGTGTATTGTCTCTTATTCTTAACATCTTAAGTTAATAAATAAACCAATAAATAAATAAACCAATATCAATATGCTATTCACTTTTTCAATAAATAAACCAATATCAATATACTATTAATAACTAATTTGCATACTTTATTCCAATTTCCTTCATTTTTTGCCTAATTTATTTTTTTCCTGTGCCAGAACCCTACCCAGGGTAGCATATTGTATTTAGTTGTTACTTATCCTAAGATTTCTCTTTGCTATGACAGTTTCTCAGACTTTCCTTGAGTTTATGATCTTGACAATCTTGTGAAATGGCTGTCAGTTAGCATTTATCTGTGTTATAGTATCATGTGATTTAGATGTAGTTACCGTAAAAATGTCATACTAATTTTGAGATAAAAATGATTGTCTAAACAGCTGTTATTTGAATGAAAGCAGGTCCACCCAGGTATGAGTGCAGTTTCTCTGAGTGGGTCCAATAGTGAATAGAGGATGATGATTTTCATTTGCTAGCTTTGTGGAGCTCAGTAGTTTACTGGATATTTTACTAATTGATAGAAAGTTTCCTTAGGTTTTCAGTTAATGTATATCATTAGCTAGGTGGTCAGTGGCCAAAATTCATCTCATATAACAAAAGTCAGATCTTGATATTTGGAAAACAACACACAAAATTTTCAGAGAACTGGAAGTAAAAGCACAAAATATACGGTACTTAAGTAACAGTAGTTTTTTGTTAAACACCTGTGGATAACACCACAATTATTCTTTATTTTCAGGAGCAATTCTTCTGTATTTGCAGAATTATATATATATATATATATATATATATATATATATATATATATATATATTTATTTATTTATTTATTTTGGAAGCAATATATAGTCAAATCTAAGTATATTCAGTAATAATAATGTTATGGCTACAATTGATACTATTGATAACTGGAAAATATTCAATATTTTTTGAAAGCTGATACATTGTTTTAAATGTGTAGATGATAAGAATGCTCTTTTGGCTGAAGCTTACATTATCTATTACTTGAACTAGGACATTTTCCTATATTATTTGGGATGATTGTTTTCAAAACATTCATGTGACGTTAGGCTCTTTATAACTTCAGCCCCTTTTATTTTTTTTTTCTTTTTTTTTTCCTCTTTTTTTTCTTTTTTTTTTTCAGCCCCTTTTAAAGGAGTTAACCTGAGGAAAACAGGTCCCCTGCTCAATCTTCCAAATTATTTATATTTAAAAAGGAACAAACAGCACGCAGTCATGTGAGTGTGAGAATGGAGGCTTTCTGAGGTCACTGAAATAAATTAAGGCAACATTTTGTGAAAGGGAAAGGTTAATTCCATATAAATGAGAATGAGAGATGGCATAGAAAATGAGCAGCTGACGGCAAAAAGGAGAGACTGCAAAACTGAATGACGGTGAATTGATAGTAGGCATTTCACATGTCAGAAAGGAGGCATGGAAATGGGGAGGCGATTATAGGCCAGCTCAGAAAAGGAGTTTCTCATAAAAGAGGATAATGGCATATGAAATTGGCTAGGGGAATTGAAAAGGAAGAAAGTGGCAATATGGCATCAACAAAGCACCAAGTTAAAATGTAAGAAAACAAGAAATGACAAACAGAGGAGCAAACTACCACCTGACTGTGATGAGTTCAGCCAGGGTCCCTCAAGCATTGTATTACTGCGTCCCCCCTCAACATGACCCATAGGAGGCATGGTGACTTTCCCATGATACAGTCAGTGTCCTTTGGTATCTCTGATTCTTTTTTTATTACATAGGCTGTAACTAAAAACTTCTCTCTTCTATGTACAGGGTCTAATTTGTTAAAGATAACCAATGCTAGGTACATAACTGCTCCTCTAAACATATGGTAGAATTTTATATTTACTGCAGTCAAAGAAATACACTTTTTTTTTAAAGAATGCAGTTTATAAAGTTCTTGAACATAAGAGAAAATTCAAAGATGCTGTGTGCCAATATAATATCACCTGAATTGACTTTTTAAGCTTCAAGCTGCTGGAAGTTTGGGATTACAGCAGGTGCATCATTAAAAAAAAAAAGGTATTTGGCCATGTTGGTGGTTACCATCTAGATGGTTAATAAAGCCTTATTTTGGGGACTTCTCTGATGGTCCAATGGCTAAGACTCAGTGCTCCCCATGCGGGGGGCCTGGGTTTGATCCTTGGTCAGGGAACTAGATCCCATGTGCTGCAACTAAAGATCACAGATCCCTTGTGCTGCACAGCCAAATAAAATAAATAAATATTAAAAAATAAAACCTTATTTCCCCATGCTGTGATTATATATGTCTTGTTTCTTAAGCCATTCTCTCATTTTGTGTCCTTATCAATTAAGAGTTAGTCAGCAATGTTAATGGGACTCTAGTGAAAGCATACTTGTATTAACCAGCTTCATTTTTTAGCACTTTCTATTTGGGCAACCACTTTCCTATCCCTTATCTCATTTGATCTTTAGCATAATCCAGAGAAGTATGTTTGAGGGAGATTCTTTTTCCTTTGTTTAAATGTAAACTCAGAAAAAAAGGTTCAGTGACTTCTGCCAAGTTGTACAACTGGTGAGTGGCAGCGTTTGAACTGTATCCCGTGTTTCCTGACAGCTAGTCCTGTGTTCTTCCTGCCACACTACGCTTTCATTTTTAAAGTTCTTGCTACTTTGATTCTTAATTTATTATATTTCTTTCCTCTCATCCCTTTTCTCTTTTCTCTATTGCTAAGACAAAAAGCAAAGTCATAGGAGCAAGTTTTCTTTTTAGAGAACATGGGAATCCCTTGTGAGGTGAGGTTGTTTTAAGTTAAAAACTAAATTTATGGCTAGACAGGATGGGTATATTAAACTATGCAGATACATTCATACCCATATTTATGGATGTCTGGCTCTTGGACTCTCCTTCTTCCTCTGTCCTTTCTGTTGTGTGTGTATGAAGAAGAGACACACAGAGAGAACAAGAAAGTTTGACTTCTTACTGAAGGTTATTAGGAGATCTTAGGTTCTATCTCTGAGAAGTAGCATAAAAATTATTAAGTATCATACATTAACTACCTAGTATGTGTCAAATGCTGTATCAGGTCTTTATATCTAAAGAACAGTGTGATATCCTAGTTGCAAGGGCCGGTATTCATCCTGGTTTTATTCTGACCCATAGGTAACTTCTTTGAAAAATAGGTTATACGTCTTTTATTCATGATCCCTGTATGAAGTACATTTTACGCAACTCGGAAATCAGAGATTTTTCTTTCATTGTATCTACTTGCTTGTCTGTTGTTTGAAACCATTAATACCCAAGAGGCCGGGCCTTGGTAGATCAGTCCCATTTCAGGAAGCCAGAGGACGTTTTCCTTTCCAATTGCAGAGGAAAACATATTATGTAGTTGCTAAAGATATGGAACTTGGTTCCTTCATTTCTTTTCTTGAGTAATTAATGCCCGGCTCAGTAGCACATACAGGTGACAAAACTCTTTGGAAAGTCAGGCCAGAACGAAGATCCTGAGTATCTGAGAGATCTAGTTATAGCAGAGATGAGCAGTGAAAGGGAGGTAGGAAGGTAGGGAAGACAAATTTTGATTCCATATAACTCTTTATTTATTCATTTTCTTTTTGACTGTGCTGGGTCTTTGTTGGGCTTCCCTGGTGGCTCAGATGATAAAGTGTCTGCTTGCAATGCGGGAGACCTGGGTTCGATCCCTGGGTCAGGAAGATCCCCTGGAGAAGGATCTTTGTTGCTGTGTGGGCTTTTCTCCAGTTGTGGAGAATGGGGGCTGCTCTCTAGTTGTGGTGCAAGGGCTTCTCATTGCAGTGTATTTTCTTGATGTGGAGCACAGGCTCTAGGGTGCACAGGCTCCAGCAGTTGCAGCATGTGGGCTCAGCAGTTGTAGCTTGCGTGCTTTAGAGCACAGGCTTAATAGTTGTGGTGTATGGCTTAGTTGCTCCACGGCATGTGGGATCTTTCCAGATTAGAGATCCAACCCCAATCTGCATTGGCAGGTGGATTCTTCACCACTGATCTACCAGGGTGGCCCCCATATAACAGTTTAGAGTATTAGCCTTAAATACTAAAACTAGACAGCCTTAACTAGGGAAGGTATGAAGATAATTTCATGTAGTGTAAGAGAGCTACAGTTCTTTTTGTAGTCACAAGAAGTATATGCTTAGAATCTAACAAGTTGAGACAATGTAAAAGTGATGGCCCTACTTTGTATGAGATGTGAGCATAAGTGAATAATTAGTTTGCTTTAACTAAAAATACTGCAACTGGTAGTTTGATCATTTACCTGAATCCCTTGAAGTATAACTCTTTTTACAATGTGGCTCCCAGAACTCTCAACATTCCTGCAACTCAGTCTTTGGAATTGCCTTGTGACACTGTTACTCAGTCTTTTAAATTTCTGCCCTTGTAACACAGATTTCTTCTTTGAGGTTATATTTAATTATTTTAAACAAAGCAATTTAAATGTAAACTTTTATGTATAATACATCTGGTTAAATGAAATGTCACTTACAATCAAAAAAGACCTTCCATGTATGCTTAAAAAATTGTGCTAAGGTCTCCTACTAAACATATTTTTCACACAGCATTTTGAATAGCATTATTGGGATGAACTATATAGCCTCCCAATATGGCCATTTTAAAAGGGCTACCATTCCAGTTTGCTGAAAATTAGTCTCAGTATATCATGCCTGCAAGCTTGTTTAGCCTCCTTCCACATCCTTACATTATAAATTGTCTTTATAATCCTGCTTGGTGTTATCCCATTTCTCAGTTCTTTCTTTCATATAATAAGTATGCATTTTCAGCTATGGATTCATGTAAGCCCAGCTTAACTGAAAGAATAATCAAATTAATATATTCAATTTGCATTTAAGTTTGTTCTTAGGCCAGGGAAATACTTTCCAGCCACTAGGGTAGAATTCCTATGTTTTCCAGTGTGTTCCAGCTGACTATCCATTTTGTTAAAGGCTGTATCAACTGGGAGAGTGATGAAGATGTAGAAGGACACTGGGCTCCTCACACCTCATCCCCCCACCATACATCAAAACCACAACTCGCACTGAAATCGACCTGGAAACTAGCAGAATAGCTCTTCTACAAGTAAAGAAAAATCCACTCAAAGTTTTGTAGGAAGAGAGGAGAAGCTATCTGATTGGAACCTGCACTTCTACTCTGTGCCGCAGAAGAGGAGGGGAATATTAGCAGCTTCAGGATCCTCCCTGGGGTGAGTGAAGGCTTTGAGCCCCTTATCAGGCACCCCAGCAGCAGGGTTCGACACTAGAATGATGAGGCCCCTTACCTGGTTTGAAGACCAGTGGGACATAGAAGGCTGTAAGAAACCGACACTCCTCTCTCACATGCACAAACTTATTTAGGCCCAGTCACAGTGCAAAGCTAGCAGATTGAAAACTGCCTGGGTCTCGGTCCAACTTGCCAGCACTGTCTCAGCGTGTCCCCCAGCCTGCACTCAGCTGCCGTTTCAGCCCTCTGGCTCCAGCACTGCTCCCCACTGAGCCAGAATCTGCCATTGCCAACTTGAAAGCACACACTTGGAGGGAACAGATATAGCTCAGACCCTGGCCCTGCCTCTGACCTGGGCAGTGGCAGCCATTTCCCGCCTGTGCTTTTGTGTACACACTGTGGAGGGAGCTAGGCTAGATCCAAGGTGGAGACCTTCATCACCAGAGTGTGCATCCCTGAGCATGCTTGGAAGTTAGAGAAATTTGCCTAACAGAGACCTTCATCTCTGAGTGAAGTCCCTGTGCATATTTGAGAGGTGACAGGGCCAGCTCAAACATGTGGCCCCAATCCCTTTGGCCCTAACCTGGCCTACAGCTCAGCCATGCACACTGGATAAAAGTGGAACCTGCACAGAAGTGCAACCCTAAGCCTTCAGGCCCTGGCCAGGTAACAAACCAAGGAGGAGACTTGCATCACATCAGAGAGAAACCCAACTCTCCCAGAGGGAACCACAGAAGACCACAAATTTGCCAAATCAACCTTGAGGAGAAAAAGAAGAAACCTGGAGAGAGAACCTTCTAAGATTTCATGTTGATGTTGTTTAGTTACTAAGTTGTGTCCAACTCTTTTGTGACCACATGGACTATAGCCCTTCAGGCTCCTCTGTCTGTGGGATTTCCCAGGCAAGAATACTGGAGTGGGTTGCCATTTCCTTCTCCAAGGGAACTTCTCGATTCAAGTATGAAACCCACATTTCCTACATTAGCAGGTGGGTTCTTTACCACCGAGCTACCAAGTAAGCCCTCCAAGATTTCACACTATGGTAATTAAACATCGTGGGACCTGCACTAAAATAGACACATATATCAATGGAACAAACGAGAGCCTAGAAGTAAACCAGTGCACCTATGGCCAATTGATCTATGACAAAGAGGCAAGAAGATACAATTTGGAAAGGGCAGTCCTTTCAAAAACTGGATGGCTGCATGGAAATCGATGAGATTAGAACATTCATTCACACCATATACAAGACTAAAGTGAAAATGGTTTAAAGACCTAAATTAAAAACGAAACATAAGACTCCTAGAAGACAACAATAAAGGAAGAACATGGTTTGGCATTAATCATAGCAATATATTTTGGATGTCTCCCAAGGTAAATAAATTGGAGAAGGCAATGGCAACCCACTCCAGTGTTCTTGCCTGGAGAATCCCAGGGATGGGGGAGCCTGGTGGGCTGCCGTCTATGGGGTTGCACAGAGTTGGACATGACTGAAGTGACTTAGCAGCAGTAGCAGCAAGGTAAATAAAGCCAAAAAGCCAAAGGAGACCTAAATAAAGTTAAAAGCTTTTGCACAGCAAAGGAAGCCATCAACAAAATGAAAAGACAACCTGCAGAATGGGAGAAAATATTTTCAATGATATGATCAACAAAGGATTAATATCCAAAATATATAAATAGCTCATATAACTTAACATCAAGTGAATAATTAACCCAATCAAGAAACACACACCAGATCTGAATAGATATTTTTCGAAGGAATATGTAGAGGTAACTAAAAGGCAAATGAAAAAGTGTTCAATGTTTCTAATATTAGAGAAATGAGAACAATAATGAGATATCACCTCACACCTGTCAGAATGGCTATCATTACAATGTCTACAAATAACAAGTATTCAAGAGGATGTGAAAGAAAAGGGAACCTTGTACATTGTTGGCAGGAGTGTAAATTAGTGCTGCCACTATGGAAAATATGAAGGTTCCTCAAAAAGCTAAAATTACCACATAGTCTACCAATTCCACTCCTTCCGTATATATCTGGAAAGAACAAAAACACTAAAACACAAACTCAACAAGAAACATGCACCCCAATGTCCATAGCAGCACTATCTGCAATAGCCAGGACATGGAAACAACCCATGTGCTCATCAAAAAATGAATGGTTAAAGAAGGTGTGGAACATTAATCATAAAAAAAGAATGGAATTCTGCCATTTGCAGCAGTGTGGATGGACCTAGAGAATATTATGCTTAGTGAAGTAATTTAGGCAGAGAAAGACAAATAGTCTATATTCTCACTTAAATGTGGAATCAACAAAATTTAATGAATGAGTGTAACAAAATGGGAACAGATACAGAGAAGAAAGTAGTGGTTACCAGTAGGGAGAGGAATGTGGAGGGGTAAGATACAGGAAGGGTATTAAGTGTTATAACCTACTGGGTATAAAATAATATAGAAGGAAATAATGTATAATATGGCAAATATAGCCTATATTCTATAATAACATTTAGAGGAGTATAATATAAAAACATCAAATTGCTATGCTGTATATCTGACTCCTATATAACATTGAAAATCAACTATACTTCAACTTTAAGGAAATAACAATGCATCTGTCTAAATAAGTAATTAAAATCCTCTTAAATATTTACCCTTAAATATTACATCTGTTTGAGAGGCATCTACCATACACTAAATAAGCATGTATGGTGATAAACAATCAGGGAACTTCCAACCTACAGTGTAACACAGTATTATGGAACAATCTAAATGGGAAAAAAATTTGAAAAAGACTAGGTACATGTATATCTATCACTGAGTCACTTTGGTGTATATCTGAAATTATCATAACACTGTTAATCATTCAAGCTCTCAGTTCAGTCACTCAGTCATGTCCGACTCTTTGCAACCCCATGAATCGCAGCACACCAGGCATCCTGGTCCATCACCAAATCCCGGAGTTCGCTCAGACTCAAGTCCATTGAGTCCGTGACGCCATCCAGCCATCTCATCCTCTGTCGTCCCCTTCTCCTCCTGCCCCCGATCCCTCCCAGCATCAGAGTCTTTTCCAATGAGTCAACTCTTTCCATGAGGTGGCCAAAGTACTGGAGTTTCAGCTTTAGCATCATTACTTCCAAAAAATTTCCCAGGGCTGATCTCCTTCAGAATGGACTGGTTGGATCTCCTTGCAGTCCAAGGGACTCTCAAGAGTCCTCTCCAACACCACAGTTCAAAAGCATCAATTCTTCAGTGCTCATCCTTCTTCACAGTCCAAATCTGGCATCCACACATGACCACTGGAAAAACCATAGCCTTGACTAGATGGACCTTAGTCGGCAAAGTAATGTCTCTGCTTTTGAATATGCTATCTAGGTTGGTCATAACTTTTCTTCCAAGGAGTAAGCGTCTTTTAATTTCATGGCTGCAGTCACCATCTGCAGTGATTTTGGAGCCCAAGAAAATAAAGTCTGACACTGTTTCTACTGTTTCCCCATCTATTTCCCATGAAGTGATGGGACCGGATGCCATGATCTTCGTTTTCTGAATGTTGAGCTTTAAGCCAACTTTTTCACTCTCCATTTTCACTTTCATCAAGAGGCTTTTTAGCTCCTCTTCACTTTCTGCCATAAGGGTGGTGTCATCTGCATATCTGAGGTTATTGATATTTCTCCCAGCAATCTTGATTCCAGCTTGTGCTTCTTCCAGCCCAGCATTTCTCATGATGTATTCTGCATATAAGTTAAATAAGCAGGGTGACAATATACAGCCTTGATGTACTCCTTTTCCTATGTGGAACCAGTCTGTTGTTCCATGTCCATTTCTAACTGTTGCTTCCTGACCTGCATACAGATTTCTCAAGAGGCAGGTCAGGTGGTCTGGTATTCCCGTGTCTCAGAATTTTCCACAGTTTATTGTAATCCACACAGTCAAAGGCTTTGGCATAGTCAATGAAACAGAAATAGATGTTTTTCTGGAACTCTCTCGCTTTTTCCATGATCCAGCGGATGTTGGCAAATGATCTCTGGTTCCTCTGCCTTTTCTAAAACCAGCTTGGACATCAGGAAGTTCACTGAAGCCTGGCTTGGAGAATTTTGAGCATTACTTTACTAGCATGTGAGATGAGTGCAATTGTGTGGTAGTTTGAGCATTCTTTTGCATTGCCTTTCTTTGGAATTGGAATGAAAAGTGATCTTTTCCAGTTCTGTGGCCACTGCTGAGTTTTCCAAATTTGCTGGCATATTGAGTGCAGCACTTTCACAGCATCATCTTTCAGGATTTGAAACAGCTCAACTGGAATTCCATCACCTCCACTAGCTTTGTTTGTAGTGATGCTTTCTAAGGCCCACTTGACTTCACATTCCAGGATGTCTGGCTCTAGATGAGTGATCACACCATCGTGATTATCTGGGTCATGAAGATCTTTTTTGTACAATTCTTCTGTGTATTCTTGCCACCTCTTCTTAATATCTTCTGCTTCTGTTAGGTCCATACCATTTCTGTCCTGTATCGAGCCCATCTTTGCATGAAATGTTCCCTTGGTATCTCTAATTTTGTTGAAGAGATCTCTAGTCTTTCCCATTCTGTTGTTTTCCTCTATTTCTTTGCATTGATCACTGAAGAAGGCTTTCTTATCTCTTCTTGCTGTTCTTTGGAACTCTGCATTCAGATGCTTATATCTTTCCTTTCCTCCTTTGCTTTTCGCCTCTCTTCTTTCCACAGCTATTTGTAAGGCCTCCCCAGACAGCCATTTTGCTTTTTTGCATTTCTTTTCCATGGGGATGGTCTTGATCCCAGTCTCCTGTGCAATGTCACGAACCTCATTCCATAGTTCATCAGGCAGTCTATCAGATCTAGGTCCTTAAATCTATTTCTCACTTCCACTGTATAATCATAAGGGATTTGATTTAGGTCATACCTGAATGGTCAAGCGGTTTTCCCTACTTTCTTCCATTTCAGTCTGAATTTGGCAATAAGGAGCTCATGATCTGAGCCACAGTCAGCTCCTGGTCTCGTTTTTGTTGACTGTATAGAGCTTCTCCATCTTTGGCTGCAAAGAATATAATCAATCTGATTTTAGTGTTGACCATCTGGTGATGTCCATGTGTAGAGTCTTCTCTTGTGTTGTTGGAAGAGGGTGTTTGCTATGACCAGTGCATTTTCTTGGCAAAACTCTATTAGTTTTTGTTTTGCTTCATTCTGCATTCCAAGGCCAAATTTGCCTGTTACTCCAGGTGTTTCTTGACTTCCTACTTTTGCATTCCTATAATAAAAAATTGAAATCAAATGGACATGCTAAAGTCTTCATCTATATGTTGGTAATAATTCAGTTCAGACATTACAAATTCTAAGAAGGCTATGACAGTTTTATATTTTTTCTTTTCTATTCTTAATAATATGTTTACAGAAAATTTTAAACAATATCATTAGTTTAAACAGGAAACATCAAGAACAACCATGTTGGAATTTAACAAATCAATAAAGAAAATGACAAATAATAATAATGTATATGTCCTTTGGTCCATTTTTACTGGATACGTAATTTGCCATCATCTGATCAAATTCCTGTTCAGTATACTAAGGTTCTTGAAAAGCAGATTAATATATTAATCTTACTAAAGGAAATAATGCATTAATTATATCTACTTTTGCTCTTTCAATCAAAATAAAGACTACATGCATAGTAAATTATATGGAAGAAAAAGGCTGGTGAATAAAATACCAAAACCTTGTTGCTTAGATTGTCATATATTTAAAAAGCAACAAAATTATAAAAATAAACCAGTTCTTTCTTTAAATATAAAATGCAAGAGCTCAAAAATCAGCTGTTTCCTCCGTTTGATGCTAAAACATTAAGCAAAATTTCCGCTTTCCTTTCTATAAACATTTGGTTCAGAAACCAAAAGCAATGTGTCATTTAGAAATGTACAGGTTGACATTATGGTAATATTACACAAAGTAAATTAACTATCATTCCTAACTTAGCAAATTGTGTTGTTACTGTTTTTCAGTGGTGTCTGATTCTTTGCGACCCCATGGACTGCAGCACAACAAGCTTCCCTGCCCTCCAGTATCTCCTGAAATTTGCTCAAACTCATGTCCATTGAATTGGTGATGCCATCCAACCATCTCATCTTCTGTCACCCCCTTCTCCTCTTGTCCTCAATCTTTGCCAGCATCATGGCCTTTTCCAATGAGGCGGATCTTTGCATCAGGTGGCCAAAGTATAGAGGGGTTTCAGCTTCAGCATCAGCCCTTCCAATGAATATTCAGGGTTGATGTCCTTTAAGATTGACTGGTTTTATCTCCTTGCAGTCCAAGGGACTCTCAAGAGTCTTCTCCAGTACCACAATTTGAAAGCATCAGTGTTTCAGCCCTCAGCCTTCTTTATGGTCCAACTCACCTCCATAACATGACTACTGGGAAAACCATTACTTTGACTATACAGACTGTTGACGGCAAAGTAATGTCTATGCTTTTTAATATACTGTCTAGGTTGGTCATAACTTTCCTTCAAAGGAGTAAGTGTCTTTTAATTTCTTGGCTGCAATCACCATCTGCAGTGATTTTGGAGCCCAAGAAAATAAAGTGTTTCACTGTTTCCCCGTCTATTTGTCATAAAGTGATGGGACCGATTCCATGATCTTCATTTTGTGAATGTTGAGTTTTAAGCCAGCTTTTTCACTCTCCTCTTTCACTTTCATCAAGAGCCTCTTTAGTTCCTCTTCTCTTTCTGCCATTAGGTTGGTATCATCTGCATAACTTAGATTGTTGATATTTCTCCAGCAATCTTTATTCCAGCTTGTAACTCATCCAGCTTGGCATTTCACATGATGTACTTTGCATTTCTGGGGCTCCAAAATCACTGCAGATGGTGACTGCAGCCATGAAATAAAAAGATGCTTACTCCTTGGAGGAAAAGTTATGACCAACCTAGACAGCACATTAAAAAGCACAGACATCACTTTGCCAAAAAAGGTCCGTCTAGTCAAGGCTATGGTTTTCCAGTAGTCATGTATGGGTGTGAGAGTTGGACTATAAAGAAAACTGAGCGCCAAAGAACTTTTGAACTGTGGTGTTGCAGAAGACTCTTGAGAGTCCCTTGGACTGCAGGGAGATCCTACCAGTCCATCCTAAAGGAGATCAGTCCTGAGTGTTCATTGGAAGGACTGATGTTGAAGTTGAAACTCCAATACTTTGGCCACCTGATGCGAAAAGCTGACTCTTTTGAGAAGACCCTGATGCTGGGAAAGATTGAGGGCAGGAGGAGAAGGAGACAACAGAGGATGAGATCATTGGATGGCATCACTGACTCAATGGACATAAGTTTGGGTAAACTCCGGGAGTTGGTGATGGACAGGGAGGCGTGGCATGCTGCAATCCATGGGGTTGCAGTCAGACATGACTGAGCGACTGAACTGAACTGAACTCTGCATTCAAGTTAAGTAAACAGAGTGAAAATATATAGCCTTGTTGTACTCCTTTCCCAATTTTGAACCAGTCAGTTGTTCCATCCATGGTTCTAACTGTTGCTTCTTGACCTGGATACAGGTTTCTCAGGAGACAGATAAGATGGTCTGGTATTCCCATCTCTTTAAGAATTTTCCACATTATGTTGTGATCCACATAGGCTTTAGTGTAGTCAATGAAGCAGAAGTAGATGTTTTTCTTGAATTCCCTTGCTTTTTCTACGAGCCAATGAATATTGGCAATTTGATCTCTGGCTCCTCTGCCTTTTCTAAACCCAGTTTGTACATCTGGAAGTTCTTGATTCAAGTACTGCTAACGCCTGTCTTGGAGGATTTTGAGCACAGTCTTACTCACATGGGAAATGGGTGCAATTGTCTGGTAGTTTGAACTATTTTCTCACTGCCCTTCTTTGGGACTGGAATGAAAACTGACCTTTTCCAACCTTGTGGCCACTGTTGGGTTTTCCAAATTTGCTGACACTGAGTGCAGGATGTTAACAGCATCAGTTTTGTTGGTAGTAATGCTTCCTAAGGTCCGCTTGATTTCACACTCCAGGATGTTTGGCTCTAGGTGAGTGACCACCCCATCGTGGTTATCCTGGTCATTAAGACCTTTTAAATATAGTTCTTCTGTGGGTTCTTTCCACCTCTTCTTAATCTCTTCTGACTTTGTTAGGTCCTTTGCCTTTATTGTGCCCATCGTGCATGAAATGTTCCTTTGGCATCTTCAATTTTCTTGAATATATTTCTAGTCTTTTCCATTCTGTTGTTTTCCTCTATGCATTGTTTATTGAAGAAGACCTAGTAAATTCTAACTAAAATTAAATATTATGTTAGAAATAAAGTACATGGTAACTTACATACTGATCAATATTTTGATATTTCTGAACCTAAAATATTTTCCTTAACATTTCTCAGAAATTACAACAAATATTTAAAAGTACTTCCTGAATGATTTTTTTAGGTTCAAAAAGTGTGGAAAATAGTTTTCTACAAGAAATCATGTAAGAAGTTAGTCTGACATTTAATTTTTTGGTGGATGGAATCCTTTTTGTAATTAAAATAATATGTTATAAGATCCTTCAGCCTACTTTTCTGAATTAGAAATTTAATATCAAGGAATCAACACCTGGATTATTTCCCTGCTTCCAAAGGGAGATGGTGTGGAGACCAGCCCACTTGCTGGAAAAAACACACAGATGAGACCTTTTAACTCTGATATTGGGAGATAATAGGATTGATGTCTGCAGAATCATGAAATAGTTTGAAAGGGCAATGAAGCAATGTTTTGAGACTCCCAGAATATTAGACCTCAGTGGGCCCTTCTTGAGTCTTGAAAGGTCATTTTAGGATGAATTGAAGGCAGTCTTTTTCACACAGCAGGGGACAGACTTATGGAACTCATTACCCAGACAGGTAAGTCAGGAAACATAAACAATCACAAAAGGACAGATCAACAGGTCAGTGATAGATTTAGAATAAATAACTGAAGAAAGTGTTTCTCACCACTACTTTGTATTAATTCAGAAAGTACTTTGTTGAATTGCATTGTGTGCATTAGGCCACTTACATTTATTGTAATTACTGATCAATTTAAATAAAATTTTGCATCTTAAGCTTTCTGTTTATCTCACTTTTTCTATGCTTCTTTCTCCTAATTTTTTGGCCTTCTTTTGGTTTGACTGAGTTATTTTTGTTTAAGGAAATCCATTTTGTTCCTTCCAATCATTTGGAAATTATACATTCCTACTTCTGTGTTATTTGCCTTTAAAGTTTATCATGCATGTATATAAAATTCTAAGCATAGTGTCTTTATACACCACCAAACAATGTAAATATCTTAGAATACTTGAATTCCAATCACCCCCTCTCAACTTATGTACTGTTGTTACCATTTCTGTTATTTTTAAAATCTCCATAGTTAGTAATTATTATTTTTACTGGCTCTGCTTATTTAGATTTGCTCCATTTGTTTACCAATTTCTTTATTCCCCATTCTTTATTGTAACTTAGTCATATACCTGGAATAATCTGCCTTCTTCCTGGAAAAGTGGTAAGCACAATTTTTGTTTGACATTTTCTAGTCATTCTTAAAAGATAGTTTGATACCTACACAATTCTAGATTGGTTTCTTTACCTGAGCACTTTAAAGATATTGTTCCACTATCTTCTGTAGTTCATTATTGCTTTGGAAAATTCTATTCTGTGTCTATATGGCTTTGTAAGTTACCCATCTTTTCTGTATGGCTTCATTTATGATCTTTTTTCTATCTTTGGTGTTTTATAGTTTTATCACAATGTGTCTAAGTTTGTTTGGTATGCATCATACTTCCCAAAACAGAGGATATGTGTCTTTCATTAATTTTATCATCTTCTCTTCCATTATCTCTGTGAGTATTGCTTCCACCATTTTCTTAATTCTTTCTTTTGAGAATGTTAAATATAGAGAAAGTCTTCCAATTATATCCTTTATATCTGAGGGTTTTTGTCCTATTTTCCAAGTTTTGTCTCTCTATATTTTATTTTGAATATTTACTTCTGGTTCATTTTCCAGTTTACTTATTTTCTTCAGCTGAATCTAATTCATCCACTGAGTTGTAATTTCAGTCACGTTTTTATTTCTAGATGTTATATTTTTGTATCTTTCCAAATCTGCCTGTTTTATAAGATTTTGATATCCTAAGTCTTTGAGTGAATAAGTGTTTTCTTGTTTTTGCTAATTCTAAGCATGGTTTTGCATTGGCCAAATTTATTTTGTGTAAATTTTGAGAGTCCTGCTCAAGGATACTTTCTGATTGAGGAGAGGAGGAGGTTTGATTTTTCCAGGTTTCAAGAGTTGTTACCAACCTAAAATCTTTCTTATTTTCTTAATTCATGGTATCCTGAATAACTGGGGGAAATTCTTTGGTTGCTAGTCCTAGGAGAGAGCATGTATTAATAACTTGAGCTAAAGAAGAATAAGGCAGTTTCTCTCCTCGGTTACCATTGCCAAGAGGCACATTTTAAAAAGATAACTGCTCAGAAAAGGGAAACAAAAGCAAAAATAAATAAATGGGACTACATCAAACTAGAAATATTCTTCTCAGCAAAGGAAATCATCAACAAAAGAGACAACCTACCAAATTGGAGAAACTATTTGCAAGTCATATGTTTGATAAGGGATTAATATCAAATGTATATAAATAACTCATTTACGTCCATAAATGAGCAAGACAATCTAGTTTTAAAAAATGGTCAGAGCAGCTGAATAAATATTTTCCAAGGAAGACATGAAGATGACCAATAGGCACATGAAAAGATATCAAAATCACTAATTATCAGGGAAATGCAAATTGAAGCCATAGTAAGATATCACCTCTTGCCTGTTATAATGGCTGTTGGCAAAACCAATACAGTATTGTAAAGTAAAAAAAAAAGGAGCATTTGTATACTTTTGGTGGGAATGTAAATTGGTGCAGCCACCATGGAAAACAGTAGGGATGTCCCTCAAAAAAGAGTAGAGTTACCATGTGATCCAACAATTCTACTTCTGGGTATTAATACAAAGAATATAAACACACAAATTCAAAAAGACATATGCACCCCTATGTTCATCACAGTAATATTTACAATAGAAGCAATGCAGAAACAACCTAAATATTCATAAGTGGATGAATAGACAAAATGTGTGTGTGTGTGTACGTGTGTGTGCATGTGTGTGTGTGTGTATATATATGTGTGTGTGTGTATATATATATATATATATATATATATATATAAAATCTTACTTGGCCATAAATGTATAAGAATCTTGTCATTAGGAACATGGATGTATTTTGATATTAGTATGCTAATTAAAGTAAGTCAGATGGGGAAAGACAAATACTGTATGATTTTACTTTATAGAATATAAAATTTAAAAAAATTAAAAGTCAAACTAAACAAAAGAAAACACATAAAGAGAATACAGTCGTATTTACCAGAGGGGAAGTGTCTGGCAGGTGAAATGGATAAAGGAAGTCAACTATATAGTGATGGATGTAAACTAAATTTTTGCTGTTGAGAGTGCTGTAGTGTATACAGAAGTAGAAATATGAAGTTTATATGATATTTAATATTATAAACCAGTATTTAACTCAATTAAAACAAATTTTTGAAAATATTATGTTTGAGAGGGCCAGAAATTTTCTTCTGAAATGACCCTCAGAGCTCCGTAATAGAACTAGGGTGGAGGTATCCAGGGTTGAAATTTTTTTCTTTAGTATTTCCTCTTGGAATGCTTACTGTTATGTGTCTATATCCTCCTCATTGGTCTTCCCTGGTGGCTCAGATGGTAAAGAATCTGCCTGCAGTGCAGGAGATCTGGGTACAATCCCTGGGTTGTGAAGATCCCCTGGAGAAAGGAATTGCTACCCACTCTAGTATTCCTGCCTGGAAATACAGGAGTATGGCATACTACAGTCCATGGGATTGCAAAGAGTCAGACATGACTGAGCGACTAAGCATGAAAACACCATCTTCCTCATTGGTCTAGGTTAATAAGGAATGTTGTCTTCATTTGAAAATACTTTTCAGAGTAGGCACTTCTTTGGAGTAGAATAAGTATTGGGAAAAAAAAAAAAAAACCATACTCTTCCTAACTTCAAAATGTGGCTGCTTGTTGTTGTCGTTGTTCAGTTGCCCAATCATGTCGGACTCTTTTTGACCCCACTCCAATGTTCTTGCCTGGAGAATCCCAGGGACGGGGGAGCCTGGTGGGCTGCCGTCTATGGGGTTGCACAGAGTTGGACACGACTGAAGCGACTTAGCAGCAGTAGCAGCAGCAGAACTTCAGCACATCAGGCCTCCTTATCCTTCACCATCTCCCAAAGTTTGTCCAAGTTCATGTCCGTAGCAATGGTGATGCCATCCAGCTATCTCATCCTTTGACTCCCTCTTCTCCATCTGCCCTCAATCTTTCCCAGCATCAGACTTTTCCAATGAGTCAGCTGTTTGCATTAGTTGACCAAAATACTAGAGCTTCAGTTTCAGCATCAACCAGTGAGTATTCAGTGTTGATTCCCCTTTAGATTGACTGGCTTGATCTTGCTGTCCAAGGGACTCTCGGGAGTCTTTCCCAGCACCACAGTTTGAAGGCATCAATTCTTCGGTGTTCTGCCTTTTTTACGGTCTGGCTATCACAACCATATGTGACCACTGGGAACACCATAGCCTTGAGTATACAGACTTTTGTTGGCAGACTAACGTCTCTGCTTTTCAACACACTGTCTAGGTTTGTCATTGCTTTCCTGCCAAGAAGCAATTGTCTTGTGATTTCATGACTGCAGTTGCCACCTGCAGTGATTTAGGAGCCCAAGAAGAGGAAATCTGTTACTACTTCCACTATTTCTCTTTCTATTTGCCATCACGTAAGACTATGCCAAAGCCTTTGACTGTGTGGATCACGATACACTGTGGAAAATTCTGAAAGAGATGGGAATACAGACCACCTGACCTGCCTCTTGAGAAATCTGTATGCAGGTCAGGAAGCAACAGTTAGAACTGGACATGGAACAACAGACTGGTTCCACATAGGAAAAGGAGTACATCAAGGCTGTATATTGTCACCCTGCTTATTTAACTTCTATGCAGAGTACATCATGAGAAACGCTGGACTGGAAGAAACACAAGCTGGAATCAAGATTGCCAGGAGAAATATCAATAACCTCAGATATGCAGATGACACCACCCTTATGGCAGAAAATGAAGAGGAGCTAAAAAGCCTCTTGATGAAAGTGAAAATGGAGAGTGAAAAAGCTGGCTTAAAGCTCAACGTTCAGAAAATGAAGATCATGACATCCGGTCCCATCACTTCATGGGAAATAGATGGGAAACAGTGGAAACAGTGTCAGACTTTATTTTTGCGGGGCTCCAAAATCACTGCAGATGGTGACTGCAGCCATGAAATTAAAAGACGCTTACTCTTTGGAAGAAAAGTTATGACTAACCTAGATAGTATATTCAAAAGCAGAGACATTACTTTGCCGACTAAGGTCCATCTAGTCAAGGCTATGGTTTTTCCACTAGTCATGTATGGATGTGAGAGTTGGACTGTGAAGAAGGCTGAGCACTGAAGAATTGATGCTTTTGAACTGTGGTGTTGGAGAAGACTCTTGAGAGTCCCTTGGACTGCAAGGAGATCCAACCAGTCCATTCTGAAGGAGATCAGCAATGGGATTTCTTTGGAAGGAATGATGCTAAAGCTGAAACTCCAGTACTTTGGCCACCTCATGGGAAGAGTTGACTCATTGGAAAAGACTCTGATGCTGGGAGGGATTGGGGGCAGGAGGAGAAGGGGACAACCGAGGATGAGATGGCTGGATGGCATCACTGACTTGATGGATGTGACTCTGAGTGAACTCCAGGAGTTGGTGATGGACAGGGAGGCCTGGCGTGCTGCGATCCATGGGATTGCAAAGAGTTGGACATGACTGAGTGACTGAACTGAACTGAACTGAATGGGGCCAGATGCTATGATCTTAGTTTTTTTTAATATTTAGTTTTAAGCCTGCTCTTTGACTCTCCTCCTTCACCCTCATTAAGAGGCTCTTTAGTTCCTGTTTGCTTTCTGCCATTAGAATGGTGTCATCTGCATATCTGAGGTTGTTTTTTACTTTTTGTCATAGTTCTGTAAGAAAAGAGACTGAATAAAAGGAAGCTTATATCAGCAGCCATAAACAAGGCCTAAGAAACTCAAACTATGATTGCCATAAACATCTGTGTCAACATTTCACCGACTATGAGAATAAGCCTTGATTCTTTCAGAAAGTATGAGGTATCTGGTACCAGGTACTGTGCAGCATATATATGCAAATATATATGTATATTTGGCATTGCGAAATTGTATCATTCCTTATGAGATTTCATGACAGTTCTCTTCAGTCCACAAAACCTGTAAAAAAATCATGTCCTCTGATGCTGAGTGCCTGTTGCTGTCCTGGCACTCTTATTGAACATCAAATAGTTTCCCAGTACACCAGCATCACACAAGGTCAGTCTGTGATCATGAGAGAGGAAGACAAAATAAGACCTTTTGTAAGCATGTGTAACCACTGACAGGAACAAGAACTCTTTCCAAACCACGGAAATGACCAGGATGTCTCCCTATCCTGGTGAAGAGGAATGACTGCTACTTTACCAGTTTCATTTTTAGCCCCATTGCATTCCTTGTGCCTCCTGCATAAAAATTATTGCATTCCAGTCATAAAATCACTGCTTTTTCTGAGAGAACTTAATCCAGATTGTGATCCTGAGTACTGAAACCCTCTCCAGAGTAACACAACTCTGGCCCCATTTTTATAGCATGTTCCTTTCACTGAAACAACCCCAATGTCCCCTATGGTGTGCTGTCCCTTCCTTGCAATGTATTTAGATTTGTTCAATGACAGTTGTGTTTCTGGTAGTCTTTGGCTTGGAAGTATTGCCTTCTAGGTGACATAGTATTGCATTTCTCCCTAATTCAAGTAAATTTTGTAAGTTTTATTACAAGGTCTTAGTAGGCTTTCAGAGCAGTGATTTCAAAAGGCACAGATCTGACATTCCCTTCCCTTGTGTTTACAAATGATGTACAGAGGTGTGAGACCATGGCAGCATTCTCTCTGCAAAAAGAAAAATCCTAAAAATTTGAACATGGACTATTTTGGGGATACTTAGTGATATGCTACTGGTGACACTGTGAAGTAATATTGATTATCTAGTCATTTTCCCATTAGCATTACAGAAATATTCATACTGGTTATTGACTTTCATCCGTATGCATCCTTAGCACATCTCCAAATTACTGGGGCACCAGCATAGTATCACCTGGCTTCCTGTAAAGTAGAAGAGAAATTAAGAATTACACATTTCCTTTTTGAGTTTTGAGTAGCATTATCTCATAGGTCAGCTGAAACCAGTTGCAAGTAAATTTGGAGTATAACAGAATATGGTTTGTGAACCTTTTAGAGGAAGAAGGAAGGTTGGTGTGTAGAGATGGTATAGGGGACTGGGGAAGTCTGGGTTTATTTCCCACCATCTGCATTTGTCCTGGATTTGTGAAAATGTTCAGAATGATGAATGAGCTGCAAATAGAAGATTTATCTGACTCTGAGCCATACACAACCATAAATAGATTAGACCGAACAGCTGGAAGTAAAATCTTGGGCATTATGCAGGCACAGAGGACCGCTATGGACTGGAACCAGCATCCCACCCTATTGATTAGCTGTTCTGTAGACCATAAGAAAACTATCATGGTTAATTGCTAGAAAGAGGCATGCACCCAGAAAAGGCAAGTTAAGGAGTCAGTCTTCCAGTTTTTTGCTCAAAGGCAACATAATTTATGTTTCATTATAGCACTTTCACTGCAGGATCTATAGGGTTCAACCAAATATACACTCCCCCCTCCACCTCACCCCCCTCCGCCTTGCCCCACCACCGCACACACACTTTTCTTGGGCAAAGGATCATTTGATTACATTTTCTTGCTTTCTAGTTCTGGTTCAGTGACTTTTCTAGCCAGGCCTTTTCTAATTTCCAAGCATTCTGAAGAAAAAGCCCAGATTTTTATAGTGTGGTGCAGCATGGATAATACTGAAGGGCGTTTTTGAATATCAGCCTACCAATTTTCTCTACCAGGTCAACTTGGGCTCCTTTAATTCTTTACACATTTTTACTTACATAGAAGTCCTGCGAGGAGCAATACCAGAAACCATATAGTTATGGAGGGGAGAGTAAGTCTTCTTCAGTGGTGTTACTTATGCCCCAAATAATGTGACAAGTACTTGATAAGGGACTTTATGGAGTTTCTCCATTTATAGGTTGCAGTATATAGGCTAGATAATTCTTTGGTTTATATCATATAATGTTATAGAAAGGGCTAGTGAGCTTTTTAGTTTTGCATTCTATCACAGCCATCCTGTTTGAAAAGTTAATACATCTTTGAAGGCTTTAGTATAATAAAAAAAAATATGAGGTCTGTTGGCCATTTTTCTATAATACTTTCACCCAAGAATGAAAGGTATGTGTTTGTACTTGGGTCATAGATTCTGCATGTCCTTGGCATTGGAAGAAATGGGTGTGTCTTGCTGATGGGAAATGTGATGTGAAGGTCACCTATTTCCAGACACTGTGCTTCCCTGGTGGCTCAGACAGTAAAGAGTCTGCCTGCAGTGTGGGATACCCAGGTTTGATACCACGGCAACCCACGCCAGTATTCTTGCCTGGAGAATCCCCATGGACAGAGGAGCGTGGCGGGCTACAGTCCATGGGGTCACAAAGAGTCAGACACTGCTGAGCAACTAAACACAGTTATACGTAGCATCCTGCTATATTCTGGAATATACGTTTCCTTCTGCTCTACTACTGAGGTTTTTAACTTGGCAGTCAAAAGCACCTTCCATTTTATTGGGTTCTGTGTGCAGTCACTGATATCTTTGACCATGTTTTGTTTTGTTTTTGTATTAGGGTGCAGAAGAACTTGTTTGCTTGTAAAGTATAACTCTTCTGAGCACAGTCATCCCATCTGCCTGGCAATCTGTTTCATAGCTCTGTCCTTATTGGTGCCCACCTCTCACAATGGTACCATGAATATGAGTTTAAGCATAAAAATCTATTGTTCATTCAGACTTACTATGTGTTTATTGAGCCTCTAGTATGTGCCAGACAGCTAGGCACTGACAATGACACATTATTGATATATTTTCTCACTTTTTAATTAAGCTGTTAGTGTTACCATAACACATTTTCTTTTTTCCAGAGTTCCATAGTGTATGCACCCATTAGGGCTTTTTTGGTTTTAGGTTTTGTGAAAGAAAATATGAACCTTGGTTACAAAAAAAAAAAAAAAAAAAAAAAAGAAAGAAAAGAAAAAAAGCAAGTGCATGCACCCTTTCGCCCCAGAAGGATGGGACAGTTTGCAGAAGTAACATCCTCAGGGACAGAGCTCTTGAGAAATTGTATTTTTTGAGTTGGACATGACTGAAGCGACTTAGCAGCAGCAGCAGCAGCTCTCTCCTTCGAAAAAGCCCTTAAAAGAACTAAGCCACTAAAACCATAATACTCCTGGACAGTGGTTATCTAGCTCTTTGATAAAAAGTAAATTTAGTTGTTGAACTGCCTGCCTTAGAGGTTTACCTCTCACTGTCTGATCAAATCTGTAGTGGGTGGAATATTGTGTCCCTTAAAAAGATACTTCTGAGTCCTTAGCTCCTGTACCTCTGAGGTGACTTTATTTGAAGATAAGATCTCTGTGGCTGTAATAAAGGAGTTTGGAATGAGATCATCCTGAATTTAGGGTGAACCTTAAGTCTAATGACTGGTGTTCTTAGAAGAGAGAAAATTTGAGATATGGAGGAAAAGGCCATGTGAAGGTAGAGGTTGGGGGTAACCTGATGTAGCTATATGCTGAGGACCACAAAGGATTATTGGCAGTAACCAGAAGCTAGGAGAGAGGCAAGGAAGAGATACTTTCAGCACCTCTGGAAGGAACCAATGCTGTTCATACCTTGATTCATGAATTATGAGAGAATACATTTTTGTCATTTTAAAACCATCAGTTTGTGGTAATGTGTTATGCCAGCCCTAGGAAACGAATACAAACTCCCATTCTTTATTCTATGCAAACGTTCCCCTGGGATGTATTGGCTATAAATAGAGACGGTTTATTGCCCTTGGTCAATTGATCCTTATTATTTTTCTCCAGTGCTGAAGAAATCTGATGCCAATTGCTTATACTCTAAAGTCTACTGGCAACCTGATCATTATACAATTTTGATGGGATACAAATGTCTTGCAGCAATGATTTCTGTGTTCTCATAGCTGCTCTTTCTTAAATCTTAGAAGCCCAGAGCACCATACATTCTAGGTATGATATCCATCTCAACTGTCATGTGTTTTCAGGTATTTTACTTGTAGTTTTACCAGGAACTCTTTTTTTTTTTAAATAAATATTCTTCCCGACTTTAGATATTCATGAAATCCTTCCTTGTAGCTGACTCACTAGTCTTTGAATTGGTAAGTCAAGATCTAAATCTTCTTTCTCATACAACCTATGATTTTGTTGTTGTAAGAAGTTGCTTCTCTCTGGGTCCTTGGATGACCTATCCTTTTCCAAAGCACAGATTAGAGAGAGAAAAACTGTTTATGAGTGCATGTTTTCTTTTGTCGTGGCCTTCCTTATTTATGTTTCCCGGAGAAGTCTGGCTTCATTCTCAACAGGTCTCAGATGTCTGTCTTTTTTTCTCACCTTCGCTTGGTATGCTCTCAGTTCAACAGAGCACAAGAATCATGCCTAGGGGATTAACATTTGGGTCCAGATTTCTATTCACATTGCAGAGATGTGGTATGAAGTTAAAGGTTTCCTCCTACTATTCTTCCCTCTGTTCCCTTATATCCCAGACCAGGTCTGAGAACAGAGGCACATGTGGTTATGGATAATTGTCAGCTTGTACTTTCCCAGCCTCTTCCATCTAAGTTAAGTCTTATCCTGTCATGCTGCTCTTTTAATGGGCTTGGCCTCCTATCCTCCTTACCTCCAGCATCCAGAGCCTCTTGGGCAGGTCTTATCTTGAGCATCTTCACACACAGTGGCAGGAATGCATGAGACCTCTTCTCTGACATTACCATAGAGGAACTGTGTTAGGGGATTTGGAAAGAGAGGTTTATACCCAATAAGCCAAAGCCCATCAGCAAGAGTGATGTAACAGGTTTAAATAATCTTTTAATCTGTGATTTGAGACTTAAATATTGAAAGGTATATTTGACTTCCCTGGTGGCTCAGACAGTAAAGAATCCACCTGCAATGCAGGAAACCTTTGTTGGATCCCTGGATTGGGAAGATCCCCTGGAGAAGAGAATGACACCCACTCCAGTATTCTTGCCTGGGAAATTCCATGGACAGAGGAGCCTGGCAGGCTACAGTCAGTGGGGTTGCAAAGAGTCGGACACGACTGAGTGACTAGCACTTTGGGCTTCCCAGGTGGCACTAGTGGTAAGAACCTGCCTGCCAATGCAGGAGACATAAGAGACTCAGGTCCGATCCCTGGGTTGGGAAGATCCCTTGGAGAAGGAAATGGCAACCCACTCCAGTATTTCTGCCTAGAGAATCCCATGGATAGAGAAGCCTGGAGGGCTACAGTCCATAGGGTTGCAAAGAGTTGGACATAACTGAAACGACTTACCATGCACACATATTTTGATCAGAATATGAAAGACCCTAAAAACCAGGCAAAGGCATTTAGAAATAATATGACAGGATAAATATATTTCTTGCCACAATATATCCTGCTCAGTTCTTTCCAATAAGATTAGAAGTAAGCACACATAAGAGAGCAGTATGTTACAGAAGAGAGAGAGAGAGCTGCTTCTTCCTTCTGCCCTAACCCCTTCACTAGCAGTTGTTACCTTGCACTTCTATGTCCTTTCCATCTATAGCCTGAGCCACCATTGGACATATTTATTTAAAAAAATCTCACTCCCCTAATTAAGATGGAAGTCTGCATTACAATCAGTATTTTTGTCTATTTTGTTCATTCTGCTGTCCTTAGAGTCTAGAATGGTGCTGGGTAATAGTAGATGTCTAATACATACTTGGTTTTGAATAAATTGACTATACTATTCATAGAAACCAAGAAGGGAATTGCTTTAGAGTATTGTGCCATCACAAAATGGAATAATCTGAAGGTATTCACAACAGTGATGGTGGATAGAGGCGATTGAAGTAATTCTGTCCTGTTATAAGCCAAACAGAAGCTGGTTCATACAGTACCGGGATTGTTGTTGTTTGGTCGCTGAGTTTTTCCCAACACTTTTATGATGCCCTGGACTGTAGCCTGCCAAGCTCCTCTGTCCATGGGATTTCCTAGGCCAGAATACTGGAGTGGGTTGCCATTTCCTTCTTCAGGGGATCTATCCAACCCAGGTATTGAACCCACATTCTCTATATTGGCAGGCAGGTTTTTTACCACTGAGCCGCCAAGGAAGCCCCTTCAGTTCAGTTCAGTTCAGTTCAGTTCAGTCGCTCAGTCATGTCTGACTCTTTGCGACCCCATGAATCACAGCACGCCAGGCCTCCCTGTCCATCACCATCTCCCAGAGTTCACTCAGATTCACGTCCATCGAGTCCGTGATGCCATCTAGCCATCTCATCCTTGGTCGTCCCCTTCTCCTCCTGCCCCCAATCCCTCCCAGCATCAGAGTCTTTTCCAATGAGTCAACTCTTCACATGAGGGGGCCAAAGTACTGGAGTTTCAGCTTTAGCATCATTCCTTCCAAAGAAATCCCATTGCTGATCTCCTTCAGAATGGACTGGTTGGATCTCCTTGCAGTCCAAGGGACTCTCAAGAGTCCTCTCCAACACCACAGTTCAAAAGCATCAATTCTTCGGTGCTCAGCCTTCTTCACAGTCCAACTCTCACATCCATACATGACCACAGGAAAAACCATAGCCTTGACTAGATGGACCTTAGTCGGCAAAGTAATGTCTCTGCTTTTGAATATACTATCTAGGTTGGTCATAACTTTTCTTCCAAGGAGTAAGCGTCTTTTAATTTCATGGCTGCAGTCACCATCTGCAGTGACTGTGGAGCCCCCCCAAAAAAAGTCAGCCACTCTTTCCACTGTTTCCCCATCTATTTCCCATAAAGTGATGGGACCAGATGCCATGATCTTCGTTTTCTGAATGTTGAGCTTTAAGCCAACTTTTTCACTCTCCTCTTTCACTTTCATCAAGAGGCTTTTTAGGTCCTCTTCACTTTCTGCCATAAGGGTGGTGTCGTCTGCATATCTGAGGTTATTGATAGTTCTCCCAGCAATCTTGATTCCAGCTTGTGCTTCTTCCAGTCCAGCGTTTCTCATGATGTATTCTGCATATAAGTTAAACAAGCAGGCTGACAATATACAGCCTTGATGTACTCCTTTTCCTATGTGGAACCAGTCTGTTGTTCCATGTCCAGTTCTAACTGTTGCTTCCTGACCTGCATACAGATTTCTCAAGAGGCAGGTCAGGTGGTCTGATATTCCCATCTCTTTCAGAATTTTCCACAGTTTATTGTAATCCACACAGTCAAAGGCTTTGGCATAGTCAATAAAGCAGAAATAGATGTTTTTCTGGAACTCTCTTGCATTTTCCATGATCCAGCGGATGTTGGCAATTTGATCTCTGGTTCCTCTGCCTTTTCTAAAACAAGCTTGAACATCAGGGAGTTCACAGTTCATGTATTGCTGAAGCCTGGCTTGGAGAATTTTGAGCATTACTTTACTAGCATGTGAGATGAGTGCAATTGTGCAGTACTTTGAGCATTCTTTTGCATTGCCTTTCTTTGGGATTGGGATGAAAACTGACTTCTTCCAGTCCTGTGGCCACTGCTGAGTTTTCCAAATTTGCTGGCATATTGAGTGCAGCACTTTCATAGCATCATCTTTCAGGATTTGAAATAGCTCAACTGGAATTCCATCACCTCCACTAGCTCTGTTCGTAGTGATGCTTTCTAAGGCCCACTTGACTTTACATTCTGGGATGTCTGGCTCTACCTGGGTGTGACTGATCACACCATCGTGATTATCTTGGTCGTGAAGATCTTTTTTGTATAGTTCTTCTGTGTATTCTTGCCACCTCTTCTTAATATCTTCTGCTTCTGTTAGGTCCATACCATTTCTGTCCTTTATCAAGCCCATCTTTGCATGAAATGTTCCCTTGGTGTCTCTAATTTTCTTGAAGAGATCTCTAGTCTTTCACATTCTGTTGTTTTCCTCTATTTCTTTGCATTGATCGCTGAAGAAAGCTTTCTTATCTTTTCTTGCTATTCTTTGGAACTCTGCATTCAGATGCTTATATCTTTGCTTTTCTCCTTTGCTTTTTGCCTCTCTTCTTTCCACAGCTATTGTAAGGCCTCCCCAGACAGCCATTTTGCTTTTTTGCATTTCTTTTCCATGGGGATGGTCTTGATCCCTGTCTCCTGTACAATGTCATGAACCTCATTCCATAGTTCATCAGGCACTCTTTCTATGAGATCTAGGCCCTTAAAGGAAGCACCTTAGTAACAGAAATACATGGAGAGAAAAAGGAGAATACAGAATCCATGGTGTGATATCCCACCCAAGTTTTCTGCAGAATTATTCCTACTTTAAGTGTCCTTTCTGCCCCGAGAGGTACAAGAAAAGGTGGGAAGAATTAGCTCAGATTGTTTTCCACAACTGTCTATGGGCAGTAAGTATCCTGAGCAAGGTGTTCTTTGGTGGGTCTTTTCAGGACTATGAGAATCTAATGCTGTGCTTTCGCCATCTCCACCTTGGAAGGAATGCATGCTTCCCTTAAGTAAAAGAGATTCTAAGAGCAGTTCTGACTGAGACAGATAAAGTTGAAGAACAGTCAGAAGACTGGGCATTAGTGTTTGTACAGCTGACACTTGGGGGCAGTAGTTCAGAGACAGGCCTCCTTCTTCTCCTGCTAGCTGATGAGAGGTGTTCAACCATGAAGCTGGACCATTGTGAATAGGCTAAAGGTAATGGCTGGGGACTTTACCAGAAGGCCGATGAGAAACAAATCGGTCCATTTCCAGCTGTGAGCCATGATGCTGTTGAATTTCCTTGTTCCCATTTCAAACTCTTACTTTGGAGCTGATGTTCCTGAGAAACGATTTTCCTGGAATTGCAGTTATCTACCTTTACTTCTCAGGAACAAATTCTCTCCTTTTGAAAGACTCTTTTCCACATACCTCCTGAGCTGCTGATAATTATTATTAATGGGATCTCGATCATTCTCCCCGGCTGACCTACAGAGCAAAAGAATAAAAGTCTTGAGGAAGTGGAATTAATAAGTCCATTGCAATGGATCATAGAGATAAGCCAGTAATTGCAAGGTCAGATGGGCACACACAGATAGATTGTTAGCTGGTTATCCTATAATGAAAGAGCAGACCTTTTACATAAGTTTATGAATAATGTTTCTCATAAAGACAGGAGATTGATTATCCCAGAAAAGCTTCTCCCTGAACCTGAGACCATCAGCAATCACAATAATGAAATATTAATAGCAAATTTGAGAATCTATCAGGAGTAAATTTCATAGCCCTCTCTAATGAGCTTCTTGTTTCTAATTTTGGAGGGGAGCTAAATGACATATTACTGAAGGCAGTAACAAAAAGAATGTGTTTTGCACTGGGGGCCAAATCAAGATTTCATCATGAAGAATAGATGTGAAGAGGTGGAGGGTGCAAGAGAACAATAGGAAGTTCAGATGATTCTCCTATTATCGTGTTTACTGTTATTTCCCTGTGTAATTTTATTTATTTCCCATATAGAAATGATTGCATTAGTTAATCTAATTTTAGGGAAAAATAGTCTTTGGATGTCTTTTTTTCTTTTCCTGTAAGCAAGTGTATAATTACACCTTTATATTATAAGAGCTTGAAAAATCATGTTGTTTGGTTCCCTAGCAACCATAGAACTGTGGATATTTCAGCAATGATCAAAACTAGAATCCTTAACATAGAAGTACATTAAGATGCTTATGAGTAAAAATAGTGCATATAGTAATTTTGGAAGATGACCAGTACAAAATGATCCCATCGATAGATCTTTATTTTTCTGGTGGATAGAAGACTAAGTGGGTAGCACCCAGCACAAATCCAATTTTCAGCTACTATATTTAGTATCCACACTCAGCTTTTCTTCTTTGTGGTTTTAATTACTCACATTGAGATCTCTGAACTTACCCGTACTTCATAATTACTTTTTTTCAGGTATAAAAGCTGGTGACATGTTACTCTAACACAAATCAGAAGAATAGATTTTAGGAGTAGTGTATATGTTGCTGCCTTTAAATATGTTGATACTCAAGATATTTCATCCTTTCCCCTCTACAGTAAGCCTAAGCTCACATTGGATGCTCCGTTTCTCAGTCCCATTTGTGATCAAACACAGTCATCATGAGGCAGCTGGGGTAACTCCCTGGTGGTCCGGTGGTTAGGACTCTGTGCTGTCACTGCCAAGGGCCCAGATTCAATCCCTGGTGGGGGAACAAAGATCCTGCCAGCTGTGTGGCACAGCAGCATCCCTCCCATGCCACCCTTCCAAATAAAAGGGAGTTGGGAATGTTTTAAAATTAGATTGTGTTGATGGTTGCGAAACTCTGTGAATATACTAGAAACCACTCAACTGTACAGTTTTAAAGGGAAAATAGCATGTGAACTATATCTTGATAATGCTGTTATCTTTTTTGTTTGTTTGTTTCTGTAGAGCAGTTGGGTCCCACAGCCCATGTACTCCTTGTTCCTCTCCCTCTTGCACAGCATGGCCTCCAGAAGTACCAGCATCTTCTGACTGGCCTCAGAGGCACTCTCAGACCCCACATGAAACCTAAGATTGCCACAAAGGGATACAATATATTCACTGATAAACAGTGTACAACTTCTCTCAAAGTTAAGCCTCACTGGAAGAAGTCTCATAGGCATGGGTGGTAAGATGAGTATGAGTTTTAGATGCAATGGTCAGATCCTGATGTTCAGCACTGGTTGTAGAATTGACATGAAAACTGAATATAGGCTGCCCAGAATCTTCTGGAAGTCTGTTTACACAAAGTCAAGAAACTGAGACTGCTGATGATAGCACGACATCAGCAAGTCTTCCTATAGAGAGATTGTACAAAGTGGTTCTTCCAAAAAAACCAAAGTCATTGTACAAGGAGCAGTGTATCTGGTCATTAAGTTCCTTGCAGCCAATGTCAGACAGTGGATTGAGGAAAATGAATAGCATCTCTCATGGCATAATTTAATTACATTATATAGGGGTACTGTGTGTGTGCATGCTAAATCGCTCAGTTGTGTCCGACTCTTTGTGATCCATGGACCATAGTCCACCAAGCTCCTCTGTCTGTGGAATTTTCCAGGCAAGAATACTAGAGTGGGTTGCCATTTCCTTCTCTGGGTAATCTTCCCACCTCAGGGATAGAACCCATGTCTCTTGCATCTCCTACATTGGCAGGCAAATTCTTTACCACTGTGTGCCACCTGGTACACTATATAGGTACACTATAAATCCCAGATAAGGCAGATGTTCAGTGTAAGATCAGGATTATAATTTGTGACTATAAAACTGAGTAAGACTGCTTTATGCAGTGATTAAATTCAGAAATTGGTGGACCCCTGGTTTTTGTCCTATACATTATAGTTCCCATATTTATAAGTGTTCTTTCATGTTTACACCCAACAGACTCACTGCTATTACTTTAAAAATATCCTTTTTAAAAAGTCCCTTTCTTTGACTGGATTGACTCTAATTGCCAATGTAATTATCTGAATGAGGTTAACTGAGTGAAATAAACCAAATCACACAGTTACCAACTCATGGTTCTTCAATGGAATATTTTGTAAATGCCTAATTAGGGCAGCATGGGATGGTACATCCTTTGGAGAATTCAGAGATGATCAAGACAGGATTCCTGCCATAAAAGCAAAGTTTCCAGATGATTTTAACATAAAGCAGAAGCAAATAAATACAAAGTAAAGTAGGTAAACCATAACTTGGGGTTTCAAAGAATCAGAGATACTTGAGAAATATTTGAAAAAAAAAAAGCATTTCTCATAATCTTGAAAGATAGGTTCTAATTTGACAGATGGTAATAAGGTAGAGAAAACTTGCCAGATAAAGGGAGCAATGAACACAAAGGTACACAAGTGGAAAGAAGAGTGAGACTCACTGAATGCACCTAGATGTTTTAAAATGATTAATTGTCTATAAGCATATGATAGATGGAAACATTGTATTTGCAGTATAGAGGATCTAAAGAATATAAATTCTATGCTTGAATCAAGCCATGTCTTCAGAAGGCTATTTATCAAGAGATCTCTGTTTTCTTAGTCCCTCACCGGAGCCACCCTTTCTACCCAATTTATGTTTTAGTGTTCTGGCATGTGCTGTTTTCAAAGTACGTGATAAGAAACAGCTAATGGAAAGATGGAAAGCTGGAGAAGTACTGTTAAGGATATCCTTCTGTATATAACTTGCTGCCTCTTAAGAACCCCTTGTGAGGAATTTATTTGGAATGGAATTCTAGAGAAATTTGTATTTTTTCTGAAAAATTGCTGTGAATAATTTGTTTTGAGAATTAATTCCACTTTCCTTTTCTCTTCAACTGCCAGGAAGTTCATATCTACATTTGAGGATTTTTGTTGTTCAGTTGCCCAGTTGTGTCTGACTCTTTGTGATCCTGTTGACTGCAACGTGACTGGCCTCTCGGCCTCTCACCATCTCCCAGAGTTTGCTCAAGTTCATGTCCATTGAACCGGTGATGCCATCCAGCCATCTCATTCTTTGATGCCCTCTTCTTCTTCTGCTCTCAGTCTTTCCCAGCATCAGGGACTTTTCCAATGAGTCAGCTGTTCACATCAGATGACTAAAATACTGGAGTTTTACCTACAGCATCAGTCCTTCCAATGCGTATTGAGGGTTGATTTTCCTTGAGATTGACTGCTTTGATTTCCTTGCTGTCCAAGGGACTCTCAGGAGTCTTCTCCATCACCACGATTCAAAGGCATTGATTCTTCAGCACGCCACCTTTTTAATGGTCCAGCTCTCACGACTGTACATGACCACTGGGAATACCATAGCCATGACTATACAGACCTCTGCTGGCGGAGTAATGTCTTTGCTTTTCAACACACTGTCTGGTTTGTCATTGCTTTCCTGCCAAGAAGTAATTTTCTGATTTCATGATAGCAGTCACCCTCCGCAGTGATTTTAGGACCCAAGAAGAGGAAATATGTCACTACTACCTTTCCTCCTCGATTTGCCATGAGGAGATTGGGCCAGATGTCATGATCTCAGTATTTTTAATATTTAGTTTTCAGCTGGCTCTTTGACACTCCTCTTTCACCCTCATGAAGAGGCTCTTTAGTTCCTTTTTACTTTCTGCCGATAGAGTGGTATCATCTGCATATTTGAAGTTGTTGATGTTTCTCCCGCCTATCTTGATTCCAGCTTGTGACTCATCAAGCCTGGCATTTCTCATGATGTGCTCAGCATATAGATTAAACAGACAGGGCAGCAGTAGACAGCCCTGTCATATTCCTTTCTCAGTCTTGAATCAATCAGTTGTTACATACAGGGTTCTAACTGTTGCTTCTTGACCTGCATATAGGTTTCTCAGAAGACAGGTAAGATGGTCTGGTATTCCCATCTCTTTATAAGTTTTCCACAGTTTATTGTGATCCACACAGTCAAAGGCTTTGGCATAGTTGATGAAACAGAGGTAGATGTTTTTCTGAAATTCCCTAGCTTTCTCTATGATGCAGCAAATGTAGGCAATCTGATCTCTGGCTCCTCTGCCTTTTCTAAACCCAGCTTGGACATCAGCAATTTCTTGGTTTGCATAATGCTGAAACCTAGCATACACGATTTTGAGCATGACCTTACTAGCATGGGAGATGAGTACAATTGTCCAATGGTTTGACCATCCTTTAGTACTTACCCTTCTTTGGAATTGGGATGAGGATTGATTTTTTTCCAGTTCTGTGCCACTGCTGGGTCTTCCAGATTTGCTGACATATTGAATACAATACCTCAATTGCATCATCCTTTAGGATTTTGAATAGTTCTACTAGTGGCTCTTCTAGTTATACTTCCCTAGTAGCTCAGTTGGTAAAGAATCTACCTGCAATGCAGGAGACTGAGGTTTGATCCCTGGGTCAGGAAGAGTCCCTGGAGAAGGAAAAGGCAACCCACTCCAGTATTCTTGCCTAGAGAATCCCATGGACAGAGGAGCCTGGTGGGCTACAGTCTATGGAGTCACAAAGAATTGGACATGACTTCAGTTCGGTTCAGTTCAGCTGCTCAGTCGTGTCCAACTCTTTGCGACCCCATGAATTGCAGCATGCCAGGCCTCTCTGTCCATCACCAACTCCCGGAGTTCACTCAAACTCACGTCCATCGTGTTGGTGATGCCATCCAGCCATCTCATCCTCTGTCATCCCCTTCTCCTCCTGCCCCCAATCCCTCCCAGCATCAGAGTATTTTCCAGTGAGTCAGCTCTTCACATGAGGTGTCCAAAGTACTGGAGTTTCAGCTTTAGCATGATTACTTCCAAAGAACATCCAGGGCTGATCTCCTTCAGAATGGACTGGTTGGATCTCCTTGCAGTCCAAGGGGCTCTCAAGAGTCTTCTCCAATACCACAGTTCAAAAGCATAAATTCTTCAGTGCTCAGCCTTCTTCACAGTCCAACTCTCACATCCATACATGACCACAGGAAAAACCATAGCCTTGACTAGACAGACCTTTGTTGGCAAAGTAATGTCTCTGCTTTTGTATATGTTATCTAGGTTGGTCATAACTTTCCTTCCAAGGAGTGAGTGTCTTTTAGTTTCATGGCTGCAGTCACCATCTGCAGTGATTTTGGAGCCTGGAAAAATAAAGTTAGCCACTGTTTCCCCATCTATTTCCCATGAAGTGATGGGACCGGATGCCATGATCTTTGTTTTCTGAATATTGAGCTTTAAGCCAACTTTTTCACTCTCCTCTTTCACTTTCATCAAGAGGCTTTTTGTTCCTCTTCACTTTCTGCCATAAGGGTGGTGTTATCTGCATATCTGAGGTTATTGATATTTCTCCCAGCAATCTTGATTCCAGCTTATGTTTCATCCAGCCCAGCATTCTCATGATGTATTCTGCATATAAGTTAAATAAGCAGGGTGACAATATACAGCCTTGACGTACTCCTTTTCCTATTTGGAACCAGTCTGTTGTTCTATGTTCAGTTCTAACTGTTGCTTCCTGACCTGCATACAGATTTCTCAAGAGGCAGGTTAGGTGGTCGATATTCCCATCTCTTTCAGAATTTTCCAGTTTATTGTGATCCACACAGTCAAAGGCTTTGGCATAGTCAATATAGCAGAAATAGATGTTATTCTGGAACTCTCTTGCTTTTTTAATGATCCAGCAGTTGTTGGCAATTTGATCTCTGGTTCCTCTGCCTTTTCTAAAACCAGCTTGAACATCTGGAAGTTCACGGTTCACGTATTGCTGAAGCCTGGCTTGGGGAATTTTGAACATTACTTTACTAGCGTGTGAGATAAATGCAATTGTGTGGTGGTTTGAGCATTCTTTGGCATTGCCATTTTTGGGGATTGGAATGAAAACTGACTACTTCCAGTCCTATGGCCACTGCTGAGTTTTCCAAATTTGCTGGCATATTGAGTGCAGCACTTTCACAGCATCATCTTTCAGGATTTGAAACAGCTCAACTGGAATTCCATCACCTCCACTAGCTTTGTTCGTAGTGATGCTTTCTAAGGCCCACTTGACTTCACATTCCAGGATGTCTGGCTCTAGGTGAGTGATCATACCATCGTGATTATCTGGGTCATGAAGATCTTCTTTGTACAGTTCTTCTGTGTATTCTTGCTACCTCTTCCTAATATCTTCTGCTTCTGTTAGGTCCCTACCATTTCTGTCCTTTACTGAGCCCATCTTTGCATGAAATGTTCCCTTGGTGTCTCTAATTTTGTTGAAGAGATCTCTAATCTTTCCCATTCTATTGTTTTCCTCTATTTCTTTGCATTGATCACTGAGGAAGGCTTTCTTATCTCTTCTTGCTATTCTTTGGAACTCTGCATTCAGATGCTTATATCTTTCTTTTTCTCCTTTGCTTTTCCCTTCTCTTCCTTTCTCAGCTATTTGTAAGGCCTCCCCAGACAGCCATTTTGCTTTTTTGAATTTCTTTTCCATGAGCATGGTCTTGATCCTTGTCTTCTATACAGTGTCACGAACCTCCGTTCATAGTTCATCAGGCACTCTATCAGATCTAGTCCCTTAAACCTATTTCTCACTTCACTGTATAATCATAAGGGATTTGATTTAGGTCATACCTGAATGGTCTAGTGGTTTTCCCTACTTTCTTCAATTTAAGTCTGAATTTGGCAAGAAGGAGTTCATGATCTGAGCCACAGTCAGCTCCTGGTCTCGTTTTTGCTGACTGTATAGAGCTTCTCCATCTTTGGCTGCAAAGAATATAATCAATCTGATTTCGGTGTTGACCATCTGGTGATGTCCACATATAGAGTCTTCTCTTGTGTTGTTGGAAGAGGGTGTTTGCTATGACCAGTGTGTTCTCTTGGCAGAACTCTCTTAGCCTTTGCCCTGATTTAATCCATATTCCAAGGCCAAATTTGCCTGTTACTCCAGGTGTTTCTTGACTTCCTACTTTTGCATTCCAGTCCCCTAGAATGAAAAGGACATCTTTTATGGGTGTTAGTTCTAAATGACTTAGCGCATAGAATTTATTCAACACATGTTTACTGAATAGTTAGTATATGCCAAGTGCTAAATATACAATGGTGAATGAAACAGGCAGAAACCCTGCCCGCAAGGAGCTTACAGTCAAGTGGGAGAGTCAGATAATAAATAGCTAAATCAATATAAATAGATAATCAATATAAATAGATAAATCAGTATAGTTTGTATTTGTTCTGGTCCTGATTCCCTTTTTATATTTATCATTAACTTTCTAATGTGTTCTTAGTGTAAATTCCTTTGTGGATTTAGGTAGAGCATAAATAATTGCATTTGTAAATGACATATTAAAATGTTGCATTGGGAAAATATATTTTAAGTGAATTTTCAAGTGTATGGACTCAATTTGAGGGGATTTTGTTTTTCTAGAACTAGCATGGTATGTGCATAGCTATATTAGCTTATAAAATGGAACTTCCAAATTTAAAAACTTTTGTTTTTAAAGCAGTAGAGACTGGAGAGAAGCAATTTCTTCATGTATGCTGTCAACTGTTGAGGCAATCCCTGACAAAGAACCACAAACAAAAGTATTTCACACTATAAGTCTAGTGCCATTATAACATTTTCCACATAAGTGATTTCTATGCTTCTGCCAATAGTGCACTCATTACAATCAACTCCTGGATTAAAGGATTCACTCAGTCCTCTTCAGTCATTAAAATACACATGACAAAATTATTCTTCAAAATACATATACAATCAAGTGTACAAATCACATTTTAAGGCTCTCTTCTGTTATAAACTAAAATGAGCTCAGTTATGGCCAGTGATTCCCATTGAAAAGAAGTATGTTTTTTTGAGGCCACAGTGGGTAAACTGAAACAAATTATACCTGCCTTGTGTCTTGTGGAACTTACTGCTTATTAGGGGGAAGAATCCAGAGAATTACACAACCAGCAAGTAGAGTATGTAGAGTATGGTAGGTGTTCAGCTGAACTATAAGCAAAAATCTACAATAGTGGCATAGAGCAAGAAAATCTCCCTGGATGGATCAGGTAAATTTTATGAACATTTGACATGGACCTTGGAAAATGATTATCATTTTGGGAACCATAGCATGTGAGAAAGGGCATTATGACTAGAGGGAATGGTAAGAACAAAGAAAGGGATATAAAAATTTAAACACTGTTGGGTAGTCCAGTGATTTTAGAATAGAGACTGATAGAAGGATGCCATGGGATATGAAAAATACAGATTTATTAATAATAATGCTTTCTTTTTTAAAGACTTTTTTTGGCTGTGCTGGGTCTTTGTTGCTGCATGGGCTTTCTCTAGTTGAATCAAGCGGAGATATGGGCTTCTTATTACAGTGGCTTCTCTTATTGCTGAGCATATGCTCTAGGGCATGTGGCCTTTTGTAGTTGTGGTGGATGGGCTCAGTAGTTGTAATGCAAAGGCTTAGTTGCCCCACGACATATGGAATCTTCCCAGACGAGGGATCAAACCCATGCTCCCCGCATTGGCAGGCAGATTCTTAACTGCTAGACCACCAGGGAAGTCCAGGATGCAGATTTTGATGGATCAAAGTCATGAAGCACCTTGAATGTGGTGCTAGGGAGTTTGGATTTAGAGAAGAAATAATGAACACTCTAAATAAAGAAACAAATAATGGCCATTTAAAAAATATGGAGCCTCCTTATAGATATCATGTCAGTTTAATCTATTATTAGCTCTTTGTTGGTTTGGTCCTTTGGTGTTAGCTCAGTGGGAGAATAAAATATTGAAGCCACAAAAATAGAGATTTGAATCTTAAATTTGGGGCAACTAAGTACTTGGCAGTGGTCATGAAATAGGGGCCCGAGATTTAGATTTCAAGGTATTTGGAAATACACACTGTATGTTTGGATGACTTTAACTTGCAACCTTAGAGAGAGATGTTATGGGGAGGGAGGTGGGAGGGGGTTCGTGTTTGGGAACGCATGTACACCCGTGGTGGATTCATGTCAATGTATGGCAAAACCAATACAGTATTGTAAAGTAAAATAAAGTAAAAATAAAAATTAAAAAAGAAAATAAAGATAATATGCATGTCTATAAAAGATCCAGGAAGGATTGTAAGAAGCCATGATGAAAGTAGAAGTGTACAACCCCAGAGAAATAAAGAAAAGACTGTACATTATGTTGGAATGCCTGGTTATCTGTTGGGAGCTCCTGATAAAATTTTGTGTGAAGATCTTTAGCCAATGTATCCTTGTGAGGGCTCTGAACAAGTTTTGTCTTTTTTTTTACCAGGACCGAGTGAGCCTGATCTTGGCAGTCCTATATCTGAAAATAGTATGAACCTTCTACAGCTGCCCATAGAATGTGATAGGGGAGGCCCTGAAAGGCTTTTCTAACAAAAGCTATCATCCTTTACATATATCCTGGTCAACAGACTCGTCAGCTAGTCAAGTGCTCCATTTTAGGAGCAGTTCCCAGTGTGGGTGACTTATGTGTTTGTCACAGTAGTTTTCACATCTTTGTGAACAGTGCGTCCCTTTTGAACAAAATTACTCTTCACATCAATATGTCAAATGGACAAAAGTGGTAATTTTCAGTTGAAGCAAGAGGGCACTCAACCCACCTACTCCTATAAAGCACTCTGTGAAACCAGAGTTCTGAGGAAAACAGATGACTTCCGGATGCCTGATAAAGCACTCTGGGAAGGAATATGATGTTGAGTGAGAGAAAATGTTTTGGAATGTTGATCCGGTAGGATAGGACCAGCCATGATGGGATAGCCAGTGTGAACCCAGAGAAAACAGAGGCAAAAGAGAGCTACCAAGACCTGCCGGAATGGATAGGAGAGGAGTTGACAGTTGTTGAGGATCTGTCACTAGTGCTAAAGAAGTCAGGGCCCAAGATGTGGCCTGACATTACACTTTCTCCACATTTCAAAAGTTTCTACTTTGTTATGTTCACTGTTCATCCTATTCCCTGCCTGCCCCCCATTGCCCAATCAATTAAAATTTTTTCTACTTACTTCATTTCTTGCCTTTTTACCCCACACCTGGAAATATCCTCAACTTCTTTGACAGCAGGAAGCCCGACTGCTTCCTGAAAATTCACAGTTTGATACCCTCCCCTCTTTACCTCAGGTTGTATCATTATTACTTCTTCATCTTCAATTACCCTTCCCCACAGGGCTGCCTTATTGTTTCCCTCATTATGTAGACATCTCTGTTTCCAGGCTCTATTGAGAACATATCTTCAGGTGAATTAAAACCGTTTATCTGTCCCTTGGCTCTTGTTATCCTGCATGTATCACCTGCCTTCTTTAAAACCTTATTTTGTGGTGTCTTTTTGATTAGCGCTGAGAACTTACTTAGCATTACCTGTGCAGAGGACGTTTGGGAGGAGGGACGGTTATAATTCGCTTGTCTGGCAACTGAGGGGACACTTATTTTCCTTCCTCCATTCGACCAAATGCCTCAGGCTCAGCCTTGATTCAGGGTGACAGGTTCCATTGAGATCCTCTTCTACTTTCACTTTTTGTTGCTCAGCAAGACTGTCACATCTCTGCAGTGGCTGCTGTTTTGCCCTTGAAATTTTCCATACTCTGGATGCAGGGGGCTTGGCCCCGGGTCAGAACCCTCCCCCTGCAGTAATGTATACTATTAAACAAATGGCACTGAGCAATGTTCTCTCCCCAAGTCAAAATGCTCCCATTTAGGTAAAATTTGAGCCTGCTGCTGGCAGTTAGAAGCCAGAATGGCAAAGGGAAATACAATGTAAAAGCAATATGAGTTTGAATGAAATTATGATAAGTGTCAGATGGCACCATTACCCACATCCCCATAGGCAGGCATTAGGGAAGCTCTGTAATATAATGCTGGAACAGAATTCCAATAGTAGACGGAAGAGTGGCATTCCAAACTGGAGTGTGAAATAAACATGTTAAGTTTTTGAGGTCCTTTAGGAGCCATGTATGTGGAATGAGGGGCCACAATTTGTATGTTGGTTAGATGAATGAATAAAACTCTGGTATGTTATGTATTTCTTGTGTGTATATATATATATATATATATATACACACACACACACACACACACACACATACACACGTGTGTGTGTGTGTGAATGTTTTTTCTCTTTGAAACTTAGGAAAGAAAGGAGATTAATGTCCCTTTTATTTTCAATAATCAGATAATCAGGTGCTACACACAAATGAATTCCCAGATAACTGAAACCTTACTCATTCGAAATGTGAAACTAATTTTAACATGACCACTTTGGGGAGATAATTTTCCCACTGAAGAAATTAGATTAATGTGATCCTTCTTTGTTAAATTGAATACATCAAATACATGTTTCTTGACTGTTCAAGTTTACCATTTTCAGTAATTATGGTATTTTTATTGGGAAATACTTTATTAAGAAAGTGGCATTTATATAACCAACATGTCAGCATCTATGATGGTTAGAAATTTGCCACACATGAAAGATGATAGGCAATATGGGTAGAGGGGATAACATGGTCAATAACACAGAAGAATGGAAATGTATATCATATTTTGAGAAAAGTGAGCAGTGTAATATAAACAGGGTACATGGGCATATGTGTGTGTGTGCTAAGTTGCTTCAGTTGTGTCTGACTATTTCTGACACTATGGACTGTAGCCTGCTGGGCTCCTCTGTCCATGGGGCTCTCCAGGCAATAACTAGGAGATGAAATATCAGAGGAAGAAACTGGAAATTTGTGGTTAAATTGTGTTAAATTATCTGCAGTGGGGTCAGAGAAGAAGGGTTAGTTAAATTTGAGACTATTTAGGAAATAGTCCAGAAATTCATTAAAGCAGTTCTGTTGGAACTGTGTTATGAATGTTTGGCAACATTTATCTTTACACAGAAATTATTTAGAAAAAAAAGCACCTATTGAAGTCATTCTATTGAGAAGTTGTTTTGAAAATACTAAGAAGAAATTGGCTATTTACTGTGTGATTTCATTCAGCTTGTATATATATATCTAGCCTGTATAATCAGCCACTCTTATTGTTTATCACGTGCATCAAACAGTAGGCGACATAACATTTTTAAAACTATTGTTTATTTTTTTCATGAAAATGCATTTTATTTTAAATATGCCAGTGTGTACATGTCAGTCTCAAATTCCCAATCTATCCCTCCCCACCACCCGTCCCTCCTGGTAATCAAAATTTCATTCTCTAAGGCTGTGGGTCTGTTTCTGTTTTGTAAATAAGTTCATTTATTGTTTAAATTACCAGTTAATTTATCTGTCACCCCATCCCTGTTTGTTTTACTCTGTAAGTTTGTGGTCCTCTTTTTTCATTATCAAACCTCATATCTTTCCAGATGTGAGTGTTTCCAGAATCCTTACATACACAGTTTCCTATTTGACTTGTACATAGTCATATATAAGTAAATGAGGCACAAAAGATATTTAATGGCTTCCCTAAGGCAACATAGATAATTAACGGTTGAGCCAGACCAGAAGTCATAGTTTCTGACTTTTACTTCGGTGTTTCTTCCACTTATTCACAGTAACCATGTTATTGCCAGCATCAAGCACAGTTCTGGACATAGTTGGTGCTCACTCCATGTTTGGCTAATAGAGAACTGAATAAATAACAGCTAATATTAGCATTGAGTTATGAAAGAATTGATATTAAATTGCTGGTAATGAATGATTCCCATGTCTGCTCAAAATCAATCCTTTATTTTAATGACACACTAAGGATAATTCAAATGAACCATAGTAGTTAACTTCACTGAGGATAAACTAGAGCTCTATTGATTTTGCAGTAGCTTCCAGGGATCGTGGTGGTGGTTAAAAGTCATTCTTTTGATAAAAAGTAATTACATTTGGTTACACAAGGAGGATGATTTGTGGTCTAGAAAGAACAGTAGATCAGAGAAGTTAGGTTCAAATCCCTGGTCTGTCATTTATTAAACATTCTGACCTTAGGGAAAGTGTATAACATTCTGAGCCCCAATTTGTACATTGATAAGATAAGGATAATAATATATGCATCAACTGGGTTGCTGTGAAAATCAAATGAGATAATATACATGTGGATATTCTTTGTGAACTATTACGTACTATTCCAATGCTATTTGGGGATTTTGTTATTATTTGATGTTTTAGATAAGATTAAAGGATGTTCAGTAACAGCCACAATGCCACAGCAATCCTATAACTCCAATCAGAAAGGTACTGCTGCAAAGATGACCAGCCAACATTCTATTGTGTTCTGACAAAGAAGAAGTTGGAAATAAATAATGACTCACTGTTACCAGGCTTACAAAAGGGAATGTTTCGGTAAGGCAGACATCCCCTTTTTAAATTCACTGTTAGGGGCATTGCTTGAAATGGCTTTGCAGTGAACTGATTGAATGTGGATTCGTGGGAGGATGACCCAGTTTCCACTTAGGTATCACTTTTTGAAATATGACGGCTTTGTCCGAAAGGCTCTGAAGGAGTTTGGCTGTGATAGCTAAGTTACACATGAGAAAATCTACAACAGTCCAGATCCAGAGCCAGTAGAAATGTATTTGCCATTTTGAATTTCTCAGTTGTGCTGGATTGCCCAGATCCACCCTATCAGAAAACAAACTCACCATCTTCTACCCCAAACTGGTTCCTTTTCTTGGTTTTCTTATGAATATATCTAGCAGTTTGCCACAGTGCATTTTGATTCTTTTTCTCTTCTTCCCTAGTCACTGAGTCTGGTGCCTGTTATTTGACAGCATCTTCTATATCAATTCCCTCCTCTCAGTGGTCACCACTTCATACCCTCGTTGTCTGTATGCATCAGGGACCTACTAAGGGATCTCTCTGCCTCCATCCTCTGTCACCTAAGTGCAGAAGTTTTCGGGGCTCCTAGTTGTCAACAATGGACACATATCAAGACCACAATCTGTCCCAGATGTCCCACTGACTCCCTGTGTGGACCTGAGTAAAAATCTTTTTATCATGCTTCTTAGAATAAATCTTGCTTTTCTCACCCACTGTTGGCTTTATTCAGAATTTCCCTTGCCTTTGGAAGCATCTTCCTTATCCTTATCTCTACCCCACACCCTGTTCTTAAATGGTGCAGCTCCAGAAGCATCTCCTCATCGATGCTTGGAGTCTTATGAAAATGAAAGTGTTAGTCGCTCAGTTGTGTCCAAATCTCTGCAACCCAATGGACAGCAGCCCACCTGGCTCCTCTGTCCATGGGATTTTCCAGGCAAGAAAACTGGAGTGGGTTGCCATTCCCTGCTCCAGGGGATCTTTCCGACCCAGGAATCAAACCTGGGTCTCCTGCACTACAGGCAGATTCTTTACTGACTGAACTACCTGGGAAGCCCAGGTGTTACTCAGGCTCGAATCATAGCTTTACCACTCCAGGATGAGTTGTCTCATGTGTTCTGTGACCTTGCACATGTCACCTATCCTCCTAGAGCCTCAGCTTCCTAACCTGGAAAATGGTGACAGCCCTGTGACATAGGTACTGTTATTCCTGTGAGAAGAAAAGAAGCTGTAATGCTTGAAAAACTTACCACATGCCCAGCATAGAGTAGTCACCCCCTATAAGGTAGCTGTTTTCACTGTGATTATGTCAAGTAGAAGAAGGAAGTGGCTACCCATTCCAGGATTCTTGCCTGGAGAATCCCTTGGACAGAGGAGCCTGGTGGTCTGTAGTCCACGGGTTGCAAAAAGTCGGACACGACTGAGCAACTAACACTTTCATGTCAAATAGAGAAGATAGAACTCCGCTCTGAGTTTTGAAAGAACTAGGTACCCTTCTCAGGGGATTTATCTTGAGTTGGTCTGTACATATTTTTTTCATGAGTTACTTCCTTAAGGATTTCAGACTCCTTGCGGTTGGGGAATTTATGTGGTATTTCCATGTGAAGTGCCTGCATAGTAGGCATTTGGTAAACATTTACTGCAAGTGCTGCTGTGGTCCTAAGAAAATGGCCAGGATCATGGGCAGTCCGCTTCTTCTACCTTCTTTCAGGAGTAGACAAGTATGTGTATGCTCTTCACGAGAAGAGTCTAGGTTTCTTACAGCCCTGCTGTTTATACCCACTGGTTTTCACAGTAGCTAAGGAGATCATCTTCCCAGTGTCAGACCCCAGGCCTCAGTGCCCAATATGTGGCTTGAACTGTTTAGTCCCCAGGGAGGTCATCTATCCTTGTCACACACCAACCCCCCTTCCCCTTTCTGTGTTCCCTCCTGTGGCACGGGTCCCAACCTGATTGCTTCTCTTCCCTTCCTACGTGATTCTGTATGGGTGTTTCTTACAGCCTTGGTTGTACAAAAGTCTTCCTGCCAGTCTCCAGTTAGTTTTCAGGGAGAATTTCTCCATTTGTTGCTGTATATTTGATGTGTTGATGGAGAGGAGTTGAGCTCTGCACCCTTCTACTCTGCCATCTTGGTCTCCCCTCGAATAAAGAATACTTTAAAGAAGGTGATCATCAGTCTTCCTTTCCAGTATGTGTGATAATGACACTGTGTGAAATGAAATGAGTCATATATTCCTAGCATGGTTGTGAAAGAGTGTGGAAAGACCATAGCTTTTTGCATGTGAGAAAAATATTGTAAAGGCATTCAAAGAACACATCAATAATTCTTACCAAGCTAGCATTGGTTGAGAATCTGCTCCCAGGCCAGTTAATATTACTGTGTTAGGGCTTCCCTGTGGCTTAGATGGTAAAGAATCTGCCTGCAATGCAGGAGACCTAGATTTCATTCCTCATTCAGGAAGATCCCCTTGGAGGAGGGCACAGCAACCCACTCCAGTATTCTCACCAGGAGAATTCCATGGACAGAGAAGCCCACCAGGCTACTGTCCATGGGGTTGCAAAGAGTTGGACACGACCAAGCGACTAACACACACACATACTCTTAACTGCACACTTACTTTCCTGTTAATCTGCTTCACATTTCTTAGAAACTTTTCATTCTTATCATGTTTGTCCACATGAGAGAACTAACTAACATAAGATAGAAAATAGTTGCATATTTAGTTGAATATTTTTAGATAATCTGGAGTCCCTATACTTTTTTCCTCTTCAGGATGGTCTGACTTAAAAAACTCTCCAGAGAACTATGCAAATCCTGGCCTGGTATCTGAGTCTTTTCTGAAATGGCAAGAAAGGATGTTAAAAATAAGTGTCCTCCTCCTGTCCCTGCCCCAGCTGTGTATAATGGGGAAAGGGTGGAGACCACCCCATGACGTAATTGGAAAGCATTCTTCCTCTCCAGGCTCGGAGGCAATGTTGATGATGATGGTTCTATGAAGCCAGGAGGGAGGAATTACATAAGGTTGGTAGAAAAGTGAGAAAGCCGGTGAATCCCAATGAGCCTCACCACAATGTCTTACACAAGCACATGAGCTGTGCTTCAAGTCCCTTTCTATTTTTCAGGTCCCTTACTTTGTTCAAAGCCCAGATGGCAGGCACTTTGCATACATGTGAGCACATCCCACTTATCTTATTAGAGTGCCATAATTTCTAATGTGAGGGAAGTAATGGTGTTCAAATAAGCAGGTTTGGGGAATTCAGGTGACAGATTGAATTGAGGGAGTACAGTAATCTGTAGCACTCATAAATGAGAAATAAGATAACTTAAATCCCGTGGCCTGATTTCACCTGTCTGAAATTTGAGTCAGTTGTCAATGATCATGGCCTCACAAGGGCTTCCCCAGTGGCTCAGGCGGTAAAGAATCTGCCCGCAATGCAGGCAACCCAGGTTTGATCCCTGGGTGGGGAAGATCTCCTGGAGTAAGGGAATGGCCACCCACTCCAGTATTCTTGCCTAGGAAATCCCATGAACAGAGGAGCCTGGTGGGCTACAGTCCATGGAAGTCCCAAAGAGTTGGACATGACTGAGTGACTGACACTTTCACAACACTCTGCATGCAATGGGTTCTTGATATTGGTTGCTGACTGCCTGGTTAGTTTTGCCATAAGGCAGTTCTATGATCTGAGCTTCTATTGTAACCAGTTACAATGGGTTTGAATCTCTCTCCAATAGTGGCTGCAATCAATGTGTGAACTGATGGTGTCCTCGCCTCCTGAGATAAAATTGATGACAAGCATGCTGTGTTCCCGGGAAAACTGAATGCAGTCCTCTGGTAGGCCACTCACCTATGGCATTTCCCCCTCAGTACTTCTTTACACAGGGAAGATTGCACCTAAAAAGAAAGTCATCCACTGATGCACAGTGAAAGCCTTTATATCGCAGAACTGTTTCAAATGCTTTAGTTCTTTTTGTTGTTATTGTCAAGAATGAAATCCTGACAAATGAGAGGGAATGCAGTTGGCTTTGTCCCAAATTTATGTAGAGTATCAAATTAGGTTTTGAGTATTTGCAGAGCAATAGCTCAAGATTGATGGGTGGAAATCTGATAATCCAGAAACGTGACCCAGCACAATATTGTCCTAATTTGCTTTGTGAGGATTAGTTCAACTATTTTCTGCCTTCATGGCAGTGAATATACAGTGTGGTACAAATAATGCCCTGTAAACAAATTCTGAGCTTCCTTAATCTTTGCAAACATCTTAAGTTGACCTTTACTTTGAGTCTCAGTGTCCTTTAGTAGGTTCTAGGATAGAGCACAAAAGCATGTATGGAAAGCCACGGAAGAAAGAAGATTCCAAAGAGAATAATTGTTCATTGGACCTAGCCTTCATTCCAGCAGTTCCATTTTTTTGTGATCATTTAAATACAGTTTTATTATTTGTTGATACTTTCTCCTAGTTGTCCACAATGACTGCAATAGTAGAAGTGAAATTACACTATAATGAAATATAATAAATCTTCCCATGTTTATTCTGACTCTGAGATTTTGTTCCAGCACATGCAGGAAATAATGAAACCAACAGAAGAAATCTGGCTTGCTAGCTGGCTATGATCTTGAATATCATCTAGGATATTCTCTCTTACTAGCCTCACAGCCTCTCTCAGAGCAGTGGTTTGGCACAGGACCACATTGAGAAGCTAAGAAAAGCCAGCCTTGAGTCTTCTCCCCACACACAGACATGCAGAATGTTGCTCACAACTTAAGGGGTTTATAGATCTTTTATAAGTTTAGACTCCAGAAGTCCATGTTAGAGAATCTGTGTCATAGAAAAAAAGCCGGAGGAGAGTAGTGCCAGTTTAATTATAGGCAAAGTCATTTTAAAACATTAACTTTTCCTCTAAGATAGAAGTGATAAACTCTGAGATAATGCAGTAAGAGGAGCAGTCACCATATAAGAATCTTTTCCTCCTCCACCCCTGCCCCATGTTTCTTAGTTTAGCAGCCAATGTTCTATTTCAGCATTTTAGGACTCTCCTGTTTTATGAGCATCCTGTTAATTAGCTGTGTGGTTTCTATAAAATTGTTCCCATAGCATTGGTGGTAGCTATTTGTGGCTTCCAGAAAACCTGGACTTTTATGAAATACCCTTACAGAAAGAAAGGGCAACATAGTAAGTACCGGATAATCTGTGGTCATGGGGAAAGTAAGATTGACAGTAGGCATTAATAGAAAGGGGTTCAAGATCCCAATCCTAATTTAGTACAAAGGGATTGAATACCTCTAACGTAGAAAGGACATGTTGTGACATCTCATAACTTCAGTCTTTGTCCTGCTAGACCAAGGATTTAGTCCTATGAGAATAACTTTAACACTGGAGATCCTTTAGGTAACATTTTGTGAAGACCTGGATGCATTATTTTTTCCTTTTTTTTTTTTTTTTTGGCTTTGATGAAACCCTTTTGGCCACATTGCATAATTGTGAATGGTAATTGTAGATTCCAACGTAAAGATAGAAAAGTAATATGTTTGGAAATAAAGGAAAGAAGGTTACTTTAAGCATTGAAAGTTTAGATAGTTGAAATGGCCCAGAATACTCACGGGTGTGAAAGGAAGGATCATGCCCAGTTCAGGTCTGTTCATTCACTTAGTTGTATCTGACTCTTTGTGACTCTATGGGCTGCAACACGCCAGGTATCCCTGTCCTTCACCACCTCCTGGGTCTTGCTCAAACTCATATCCATCGAGTCGGTGATGCCCTCCGACAACCTCATCCTCTGTTGTCCACTTCTCCTCCTGCCTTCAGTCTTTCCCAGCATCAGGGTCTTTTCCAATGAGTCAGTTTTTTTTGCATCAGGTGGCCAAAGTGTTGGAGCTTCAGCATCAGTCGTTCCAATGAATGTTCAGGACTGTTTTCTTTTAGAATTGATTGGTTGGATCTCCTTGTAGTCCAATGGTCTCTCAAGAGTCTTTAATACCACAGTTCAAAAGCATCAATTCTTCGGCACTCAGCCTTCTTTATGGTCCAACTCTCAGATACATATGTGACTACTGGAAAAACCATAGCTTTGACATGACCACGATGGGTCAAAAGGCCGACTTGAAACAAAAGCTGAGCTGAGTGCATAGCAGAATTAGTTTTAGGTTATTTGCAAGACATCTGATCATGGATGCTGTTCTGGATGCTACTCGGCAATCTTTCATGTCTCTAGATCACCTTCCCTGAAATTCTAGGCCTAATGGATTTCAATCTTCCCTGCATCAAAGCATATTCTCCCACCGGGAGGCAGTAGAGTGTAAAAGTGAAAAGCCTGGGTTTTGGGATCACGCTGTGTTCAATTCCCAGTTCCATCACTTACTGGGTGATCTTGGGACATTTTATGCAACTACTCTTTATATCAGTTTCTTTTCATAAAATGGGGATACTAGTCATATCTATGTGGTAGAATTACTGGGAAGATTAAATGAGTTAATGTCTACAAATCACACAAACTCAACATACAAGTACCCAAGAAATATTAGTGACTGTCACTATCACCCTATTTACTCTTTGTTTTTACTTAATATATTCATTGTAATGATTTGCCTAAGAAGTCATGAGGTCAGTGAAGATAGGAGCAGTGACTTACGAATGTTTATTGTCATTGTGACACTTAGCACAATGTCTCAAAAGGAGTAGGTACAGGCATACAGAAAACTGACAAATGAACTTTTGATATATTTTCAGCAACAGTAGTTTTAGGTTTAAGCATCATTCTGTTGCTTAAATCAGATGCTTTAATTAAGCTCAGTCCCTGTCCCTTGTGTATAAGCAAACTTTTAAAAAATGATGGAAAAATCTCACATATGTCAAACATGTCTTGTGTGTTGGAGCTCTATATTTTTAGTTGGCCATGTACAGACTTGGGAGCTAACAGCGATATCCATCACCCCGTACAAGTTTTTTTTCACATTTCATGGTTCAAGTTGTGAAGCTGAGGGTGCACACCTTCTGCATTTTTCCTGGTCACTTCAAATTCCATCAATACCTCTCTGTCTGGCAGAAGTCTTTGCTAGTGTGGGCTAAGAAAAAAAAAATTCTATTCATCTTCTTTTCCTGTCCAGGCAATTATTGACCTTCTTTCAATCCTTCTCTTTGATGGTATTTAACCTTGTCCTCCACATGGTTCGCTGTCTGATTTCTGATTTTTTAACAGGCACTTAGTACTGCTGCTTCTCAACAACACTTTTGGCACTTCAGTGATTGCCAAGTTAGTTCAACTTTTTCCTAATTTGGACTTTTTAAAGCCTTCCTTGTAGACGCTAGGGTTTGCCAGAATTGTGGCTCTGCACACAACTTGAGTAAATTTAATGCAACAAACCAACCTTAAATGCTTGAATTTGATCAAGTCATTGAAACTTTATTCTTTACGGGGAGGGAGGAGTGAGGAGGGTTCAGGATGGGGAACACGTGTATACTTGTGGTGGATTCATGTTGATGTATGGCAAAACCAATACAATATTGTAAAGTAATTAACCTCCAATTAAAATAAATAAATTTATATTAAAAAAAAGATTCTCTCCAGATTCCAAATTGCCAATTAGACTCTGTTTTGAGCCAAGTTCTTGGGTCTTTTTTTTGGGGGAAGGGAGTGTTGGGTTAAGTGTGAATAAGAGAATGTTATAAATACTTATACATATGAAATAAATGTTTTTAGATAACTTTAGGCATTTATCCAAACTTCTATTGCCGAGCCTATTTATGTTTTAATCAGTTTTTCTCCTTTTTTTAAACATCTATAACCATGCATGTAATATTTGACTCCTCAAAGATATATTTCATTTTCACCTATCATATTACTGGTGTCCCAGTACTGAGACTTTTGTACTGAGACTTATAATCAGAGCTCCCCAATCTATTTAAATTAGTAAAAAATATAGTAATGATAGCCATCTATATATTGTCATTAGGTACTAGACTGTGGTAGATGCTGTATGTGTATTGTTTTATTTAATCCTCACAACCATTGTAGAAACTAGGTATACTTATAATCCCCATTTTACAGAAAAGAAAACTGTGGTTAAATAACTTTCCCGAGGCTCTACAGCTTTATGGCATCATAATTAGTGTGAAATATATATATTTAAGTTTTTTTGCCATTTAGTTGATTGGTGTGTGAGCATTAGCTACTGCTTGTGCTTTGGATAAATAATGCTTTCCCTTCATTTCTATTGTTTTGTTCTTTATAAAATGAACAGAGACACAAACAAGTGAACAGGCAACTCTTCTTCATGATGATTTACTCCACTGCCTCCTTCATTTTAGCTCTTGGGCTTTATCCTTTTCACTCCCATTGGCTTTGACAGTGGAATGACCCACAGACTTTAACTAACTCTTGCCCTCATGAGCTGTGGGGTCTAACTTTTCAACATATCTCTCTGACTCTGGTCATCACCTATTCCTACTCCACTGTGTATGTCTTTTGCCTTTTTACCCATGGGTCAGCTATTTCTTTGGCTTTTGTCCTTTGTCCCCCAAAGTAATGACCTATATGGTCCCATTCCAAATCATTATCTATTAGAGAAAGGATATTCACAAGATCAAGATTTCTGCTTTTGCCCATGTCGAGGAAAGAAAGAATTCTTTAGCTGGAGCTCAAGTTGAATGAGGACCAGAGGAAGGGATACCATTTTCTGAGGATTTTTCTCTTCTGGGAAATTGTCATTACTCCAGAGTGCATCCTCTTGTTTTTACTAGACTGCCTTGAAATAGTCCTGTGAGCTAAGGCTAACCATGTTTAGGCAATATGCAGAAAATGGTATAATTGTATTGTTACCTACAATTTACATTAAAATATATTTTGCACAAAATCAAGACATTTAGGTTTAAGGCATCAGCTTTTCATGGTGTTTCATAGAGGGCATGGCTTTCAGCTCTTCTTCCACCTGAAAAATATTTAATAACACCAGTCTTATAAGGAGAACACTAGCCAACATCGTGGTCAGAGATAATGTGACACAAGACAGAAATGTTTTGGAGCATCTAAAGGAAAAGTCTAGAGTCTAGACATTAGGGTATTGAACAAATCTAAATAGGGTGCCATAGTGTGGGGTTTTAAGCCCTTGAAACAGGATACCATTCTAGAGTTAAGGTAGAAGAAAACAAAGCCTAAATCTTTATCCACATTTGATGTAGTCTTGGCCTGTCACCTTCAAGACAGTGTTTCTGAGGGGAGGCCACCAGGCAACAAACTACTCCAGAGCCAAGATGAACAGAACTGAATGTCAGCCTTGTGGCAATGGTCTAATGGCCACCTGCTAGATTTCTGGTTCCGTGCTGTTTTTTTCTTTTTTCTTTTCCAATTTAAACAAAACAAAACAGGTCACCTACCTCATTACTCCTCTCCCTCCTTAAAAATGGGACTTAGCACACTATGTTCCATTAGGGAGGTACATTATCCTAGCCTGTGACACCATGACCATTTCCTCTTTGGAGAAGGTGTTGGCTTTATTAATACAGATCCTCTATGAAAACTTAATGAGGCTATCTATCAACAGTGATGTAGTAAATGTGCTTACTGACTGAATTAGTGTTGGCCCTCTGTGTTACCTCTTAATATGCTTTTGTTATGGGCCTTGCTTCCTTTAAAAGCATATATGCTAGAAAGTAGACAGAACAGCCCCTAATAATGGGATGGTCACAAGGCAAGCAGAGATAATACCTTTGGGATTTTTGAAGGCTTCATCTTAAACCTGATAATTGTGGGTGCCAGAGGAAAGCTGAAGCGGGACAGAAAACAAGCTGTGGAAAGGGAAGGAGAAGCATCTAGGCAACAGACATAGAGTCCCTGTAGAGCAGCAGGCACACCCTACCTGACACTCATGCTCTGTAAGCTGATCATGACCAAGGGAAAATTCCTTCTTTGATCAGAGGTAGGATTAACCTTCTGCTAAACTGTCAAGAGGAAAAATTTATTTCCCCTGGCCACCAATGAAATTTTATCTCCCAGGACTTACTTCTAACTCAAGGAAGCTTCTTTCCTTTTTCCACCCCCCCCCCTTAGCTTCCTGGTGCTTTCCACGATGGATGGCTCCCTAACTCTGTATTTCAACACAGCTCCTCATGTTTGGCTTCCATCACTTTTGTCTCACTTTCTCATGTACCGACACCTCCATGTCTCTGGAGGTTCTCTGCTTTCAAGACCCAGGCTTTGGGGAAGCTCATCTATTTTGAGAGTCTTTGAGAAATATTAACTGTTCAGGTCCTGCTCTTTGTAATATCTTCATTTCAAAGGAGGTTTTCCGAAAAATCCAATGATTTACCCCAACGTTTGAATCTTGTTAGTATCTAATGCCATATCCTAGAGCCAAGGTATTGGAACTCGAATGAGCAGGCCTGTTTGTAAAGCATGTGGAGATTTACTTGTTGTCAGGTGGGGGAAGGAAAGGAAGCTGGTGTTGAATCAAGAGTCACTTGGAAAGCAGTATCACTATCTAATTGGGACATGGGGGGAAGCTGATGGGTGCAGAACAGCAGGAATCTCATTGATGTGATCATAGTTAAGACATTAATCTATGTTAGAATACTACCTAAGCCAGTCACTGGAACCATGGAAGAAGGGGAGCATCTGTCCTCCATGGGAAGGGGCTGGCAAGAGGTAGAAATCAATCAGGGTCTCAACCAAATGGCCTAAGGATCAGACAGGACTGTGGTCCCAAAAGAGAAATGCAATTTAAACATAAAACAAGGCACAGACTAGTTTCATAAATTGTTCCCAAATCATCAGGACATGGCAGAATCTCATTTTAGGTACCCCAGATACTGGGCTTTTTGTTACCACATTAATTCCAGATCCTATTTCCCGATTTGGTAGGCAATCCTAATGTGGCACCACGTTGGATGGGATTACCTTCAGGAAGCAGACAGGCTGAGTTCCAGGGGTAGAGAAAACAAGGGCAATAACATGGAGCTTTTTAGCAAATCTCTCAACACCCTAACTGCATCTTATCTCATTCAGCGATTTATTCCACAAACGTGTATCTAGTGTTTGCCATGTACAAAAGACTGCTAGGCACTGACATCCTGCCTGTTTTAGCTTGTAATGAGGATCAACCTGATCTCAGCAGACAAGTCTTACTGATTTCCTGCAAGAGTGCCTATGTTTCTTTTTCTGTATATATCAAGTTAGCCAAAATGATCATTCAGGTTTTTCTGTCTCTTATGGAAACATTTCTGCCAACCTAATACTAAAAGAGGCTGATTCAGTAAATAGAAAATACTAGATAAAGAACAGAGGATCTAGGCTGTAGTTTCACTTGTATAACCAACTGGTTATCAGTAGGTAAATCATATCTCTCCTTTGGTTTTATTTTCCTCCATGATGCATAAGGGGTTTGGGCCAGGTAATCATTAAGGTTCTTTTTCCCCACTCTGGAATAATTTTTGGCTACATGACTCTCTGACCATTGTTCATTCATTCACTCACCAATGATTATATTAGAAAGGGGAGGAAATTGAAGATAAACTGAAGATGATGAGCAACAGAGGTTCTTTTATTTTTTTGAGTTTTTTAAATTTTATTTTACTTTACAATATTGTATTGGTTTTGCCATACATCAACATGAATCCACCATGGGTGAGGTACTGGCACAAAGACAGAAATAGATCAATGGAACAAAATAGAAAGCCCAGAGATAAATCCACACACCTGTGGACACCTTATCTTTGACAAAGGAGGCAAGAATATACAATAGATTAAAGACAATCTCTTTAACAAGTGGTGCTGGAAAAACTGGTCAACCACTTGTAAAAGAATGAAACTAGAACACTTTCTAACACCATACACAAAAATAAACTCAAAAGGGATTAAAGATCTAAATGTAAGACCAGAAACTATAAAACTCCTAGAGGAGAACATAGGCAAAACACTCTCCAACATAAATCACAGCAGGATCCTCTATGACCCACCTCCCAGAATGCTGGAAATAAAAGCAAAAATAAACAAATGGGACCTAATTAAAAGCTTCTGCACAACAAAGGAAACTATAAGCAAGGTGAAAAGACAGCCTTTGGAATGGGAGAAAATAATAGCAAATGAAGCAACTGACAAACAACTAATCTCAAAAATATACAAGCAACTCCTGCAGCTCAATTCCAGAAGAATAAATGACCAATCAAAAAATGGGCTGAAGAACTAAATAGACATTTCTCCAAAGAAGACATACAGATGGCTAACAAACACGTGAAAAGATGCTCAACATCACTCATTATCAGAGAAATGCAAATCAAAACCAAAATGAGGTACCATTTCACACCAGTCAGAATGGCTGCGATCCAAAAGCCTACAAGCAATAAATGCTGGAGAGGGTGTGGAGAAAAGGGAACCCCCTCTTACACTGTTGGTGGGAATGCAAACTAGTACAGCCACTCTGGAGAACAGTGTGGAGATTCCTTAAAAAACTGGAAATAGAACTGTCATATGACCCAGCAATCCCACAGCTGGGCATACACTCTGAGGAAACCAGAATTGAAAGAGACACATGTACCCCAGTGTTCATCACAGCACTGTTTATAATAGCCAGGACATGGAAGCAACCTAGATGTCCATCAGCAGATGAATGGATAAGAAAGCTGTGGTGCATATACACAATGGAATATTACTCAGCCATTAAAAAGAATACATTTGAATCAGTTCTGATGAGATGGATGAAACTGGAGCCAATTATACAGAGTGAAGTAAGCCAGAAAGAAAAATGCCAATACAGTATACTAACACATATATATGGAATTTAGAAAGATGGTAATTATAACCCTGTATGCGAAACAGCAAAAGAAACACAGATGTATAGAACAGTCTTTTAGACTCTGTGGGAGAGGGAGAGGGTGGGATGATTTGGGAGAATGGCATTGAAACATGTATAATATCTAAGAAATGAATTGCCAGTCTAGGTTCGATGCAGGATACAGGATGCTTGGGGCTGGTGCACTGGGATGACCCAGAGAGATGGTATGGGGAGGGAGGAGGGACGGGGGTTCAGGATTGAGGTTCTTGTTATGGCTTGTATTTTCTGAGTATCTTTTGAAAGTTTAAGTCTGGAGAACATGGAGCTTTGCAATGAGAAACACAGGAAGGCTTGAATTAAAGCCCCAGGAATCAGGGCATTGGTAAAACAATGGGAAGAACTCCTTGTGCTCATTCGTTGCTTTTCTACCCACAGAATAGTTGCTGCCCCCAAGAGGTCGTGTCTTACTGAATGCAGTGGGTGCTTACCAAACACAGTATTAATCAAATATCCTGCGGAGAACTGAATGTGTAGTAGGCAGCCCCCCTGAATAAAGACCAATATTCACAGCCAACACAGAATTGTCTTTACAGCCAGGAAAGCACAATGCAGAGTGAGGTGGAAGGTAAACTGAAGAAACCGTGGGCTGGTCAATGAGATTCACAGCTGGCTGTGAAGAGGAGAGAGACAATGCAAATAGGCACACCTTGCTCCTGACAAAACTGCATGGTTTGGGGCTCATTTTCTCACCTACCTCTGTCTTCTCCTATATGCTGCTGAAATTTAAGAGAAGGAAGAGATTGGTTAATTTGAATGTTGAAAAAGCTCACACTCTGAGTCAGGTAGAATTTATCTTTGCTGTCTTCTGAGAGCTCTAGCTCGATGTCAGGGGTCCTCAGGCAGAGGCAGTATTGCTCTTCAGGGGACATGGGGCATTGTCTGGAGACATTTTTGGTTGTCATAACTGGGGTGGGCATGTTCCTTTTTATACTTTGGATAGAGGCTGGGGATGCTGCTAAATATCCCACAATGCATGGGACAGATGTTTTATAGCAAAGAATCATCCAGCCCCAAACATCAGTGGTGAAGCTGAGAAACTTTGCTTTAGGTGATTTATTCATTAAGTCATTCAGGGCATCTTCTGTGTTGTTAGGTTCTGGGAATACGGTGAGGAATAAGACAAAGGTGGTGCCTGCCATCATGGAATTTGCCATGGGGAAGACTGGAGATACATAAATAGCAGTAGCTTCCTTTTATTTATTGCAGGTTATAATGAGTTCCTTTCTTTACCTTGTCAGCCTTGATTCTCCATGCCAATTCATACAACAGAGTGATATTTTGTTGAGGAAGTGGTGATGCTTTAAGCCGCATGTGATCTCCACCTTGTAAAAGCTCTACTGCAAGAGACAGACATGGGGATAAAGAATTGTGATGCTAGATGATAACTTTCATGGAGGTGTGGCCAGAGTGCTGTAGAAACATACAGTATAAGTGTGCAAGCACTTTTGGGGGGTGATGATGGCAGTGATGACTTTGTTCTTGCAGCTGAGTCTTAAAGAAATATTTTGAGTTTACTGGACAGAAGCTGGGAAAGGCAGTTCTAATTCTGTTAAAGAGACCAACACAAACAAAGGCATAGGGGATGAACATTCCTGTGCATTGGTGACATGGCTGTGGCACAGTGTGTCTAGTCTATGAGCTTCCTGAATGAGAGTGTCAGGGACAATGCTGAAGAGGAAAGCAGGAGCCGTAATAAGGAGGGTCTTAGAGAATATGTCAAGGACCTTGAGGGATATTTTCATCAGGATAGTGATATGGTCAGGTTTCTTCTACAGGTGGATAAGACTTAATGAAGCCCACCTTCAGCTATAATGATCATGATTAGATTGATTTACTGCAGGCTCTTCTGCACCCCCAACCAAGGTTGTTTTCTATCAATGATGTCTCATTGTTTACTAACAGCTTCTAACTCTACCAAGCAATTGAGAGCCTGACATGAGCCTGGCCTCCTTAGAGTGATCAGCCTTCATTCACCATTGATTGGGTTCTCCTGAAATTGTAAACCATTGAATTTGGAAAGAATCTTATAGGAAGGGTAAGAGGAAGAGACTAATGTTCAGCAACTACTTCTTATGTGCCAATAACTGTGCCTCCCTTATTTCCCATATATCTTCAGTTTTTACTGCTCAGAAAAAATCTCAATAAATGTTAAGTATCATCATCATTTTCATCGCCTTGGCTCATATAATTCTCACAGCTCTTAGAAGATGATGCTTCTATTGTTTCCATTTTCTGTATGGGAAACCTGAGAGCCAGAACTCAAAGCACCTCTGAAACTAGGGACTTTTATTAGGTATGTAGGCAAACGTTTACTGTAGTAACAAAGGGACAGAAAAAAAAGTGAGGAGAAACATCTTTGTCTTGATGTTTCCAGCACTGTTCTTTATTTTTTTTAGAGATTTATATATATAAATCTATATATAAATAAATATATATAAATAAATATAAATATAAAAAATATATATAAATATATATACACACAAACACACACACATATATATGTATACTTATATATATATATGTATACTGATATACAAGTATATCTAAATATATATATATATACCTATATACATATATATACATAGTTATATATACATATATATTTACTGAAGTATAGTTGATTTACAATGTTTTAATTTTTGCTGTACACATTTTTTGGTATTCTTTTTATTATAGTTTATTCCCAGTATTGAATATAATCCCTGTGGTATACAGTAGGTTCATGTTGTTTGAAAGTAAAAGTGAGAATCACTTAGTCATGTCCAGTTCTTTGTGACCCCATGGGCTATACAGTCCATGGATTTCTCTAGGCCAGAATACTGGAGTGGGTGGCCTTTCCCTTCTCCAGGGGATCTTCACAACTCAGGGATCAAACCCTGGATTCCCAGATTGCAGGTGGATTCATTACCAGCTGAGCCACAGGGGAAGCCCAAGAAGACTGAATTGGGTAGCCTATCCCTTCTCCAGCGGATCTTCCTGTCCCAGGAATCGAACTGGGGTTTCCTGCATTGCAGGTGAATTCTTTGCCAACTGAAGTATGTTGTTTATCCATCATGTATATAATAGTTTGCATCCAATAAGTTCCACTCTGTCCCTCCCCGACACCTCTCTGTGACAATCACAGGCCTATAATCCTGTGAAACGTAAGGGGTATCTTAGACCTTTTGAGGTTAAAGGAGAGACAGAAAGAATTACTTGTGATTGATTCTGCTGTATCTACCAACCCTACTGCTTCTCTCTACCCCATTCCCTGCAACACAGTTTTTTTTTTTTTTTTTTTTTTTTTTTCAGAAAATTCAGTTCAGTTAAGTCACTCAGCTGTGTCCGACTCTTTGCGACCTCATGGACTACAGCACGCCAGGCTTTCCTGTCCATCAGCAACTCCTGGTGTCTACCCAAACTCATGTACATTGAGTCGGTGATGCCATCCAATCATTTCATCCTCTGTCGTCCCCTTCTCCTCCTGCTTTCAATCTTTTCCAGCATCAGGTTCTTTCCAAATGAGTCAGCTCTTTGTATCAGGTGGCCAAAGTATTGGAGTTTGAGCTTCAGCATCAGTCCTTCCAATGAACACTCAGGACTGATCTCTTTTAGGATGTACTGGTTGGATCTCCTTGCAGTCCAAGGGACACTCAAGAGTCTTCTCCAACACCACAGTTCAAAAGTATCAGTTCTTCGGGTTCAGCTTTCTTTATAGTCCAAATCTCACATCCATACATGACTATTGGAAAAACCATAGCTTTGACTAGACGGATGTTTGTTGGCAAAGTAATGTCTCTGCTTTTGAATATGTTGTCTAGGTTTGTCATAACTTTTCTTCCCCTGTGGCTCAGCTGGTAAAGAAACCCTTGCAAAGTGGGATACCTGGGTTTGATCCCTGGGTTGGGAAGATCGCCTGGAGAATGGAAGAAGTGAAGTGAAGTGAGGTTGCTCAGTTGTGTCTGAGTCTTTGTGACCCCATGGACTGTAGCCCACCAGGCTCCTCTATCCATGGGATTCTCCAGGCAAGAATACTGGAGTGGGTTGCCATTTCCTTCTCTAGTGGATCTTCCCGACCCAGGGATCGAACCCAGGTCTCCTGCATTGCAGGCAGACGCTTTAACCTCTGAACCACCAGGGAAGCGGGAAAGGCTATCTAATCCAGGATTCTGGCCTGGAGAATTCCATGGACTGTATAGACCATGGGGTCACAAAGAGTCAGACACGACTGAGTGACTTGTGCTTTAACTTTTCATTTTCTTCCAAGGAGTAAGCATCTTTTAATTTCATGGCTGCAATCACCACCTATAGTGATTTTGGAGCCCCCCGAAATAAAGTCAGCCACTGTTTCCACTGTTTCCCCATCTATTTGCCATGAAGTGATGGGACCGGATGTCATGATCTTCGTTTTCTGAATGTTGAGCTTTAAGCCAACTTTTTCACACTCCTCTTTCACTTTCATCAAGAGGTTTTTTAGTTCCTCTTCACTTTCTGCCATAAGGATGGTGTCATCTGCATGTCTGAGGTTATTGGTATTTCTCCTGGCAATCTTGATTCCAGCTTGTGCTTCTTCCAGCCCAGTGTTTCTCATTATGTACTCTGCATATAAGTTAAATAAGCAGGGTGACAGTATATAGCCTTGACATACTCCTTTTCCTATGTGGAACCAGTCTGTTGTTCCATGTCCAGTTCTAACTGTTGCTTCCTGACCTGCATACAGGTTTCTCAAGAGGCAGGTTAGATGGTCTGATATTCCCATCTCTTTCAGAATTTTCCAGTTTATTGTGATCCACACAGTCAAAGGCTTTGGCATAGTCAATAAAGCAGAAATAGGTGTTTTTCTGGAAGTCTCTTCCTTTTTCCATGATCCAGAGGATGTTGGCAATTTGATCTCTGGTTCCTCTGCCTTTTCTAAAACCAGGTTGAACATATGGAAGTTCACTGTTCATGTATTGCTGAAGCCTGGCTTGGAGAATTTTGAGCATTACTAGTGTGTGAGATGAGTGCAACTGTGTGGTAGTTTGAGCATTCTTTGGCATTGCCTTTCTTAGCGATTGTACTGAAAACTGACCTTTTCCAGTCCTGTGGCCACTGCTGAGTTTTCCAAATTTGCTGGCATATTGAGTGCAGCACTTTCACAGCATCATCTTTCAGGATTTGAAATAGCTCAACTGGAATTCCATCACCTCCACTAGCTCTGTTCGTAGTGATGCTTTCTAAGACCCACTTGACTTTACATTCTGGGGTGTCTGGCTCTACCTGGGTGTGACCGATCACACCATCGTGATTATATTGGTCGTGAAGATCTTTTTTGTACAGTTCTTCTATGTATTCTTGCCACCTCTTCTTAATATCTTCTGCTTGTGTTAGGTCCATACCATTTCTGTCCTTTATTGAGCCCATCTTTGTATGAAATGTTCCCTTGGTATCTCTAATTTTCTTGAAGAGATCTCTAGTCTTTCCCATTCTATTGTTTTCCCCTATTTCTTTTCATTGATCGCGGAGGAAGGCTTTTTTATCTGTCCTTGCTATTCTTTGGAACTCTGCACTCAAATGGGTATATCTTTCCTTTTCTCCATTGCTTTTCACTTGTCTTCTTTTCACATCTATTTGTCAGGCCTCTTCAGACAGCCATTTTGCTTTTTTGCATTTCTTTTTCTTGGGGATGGTCTTGATCCCTGTCTCCTGTACAATGTCATGAACCTCTGTCCATATTTCTTCAGTCACACTGTCTATCAGATCTAATCTCTTGAATCTACTTGTCACTTCCACTGTATAATCATAAAGGATTTGATTTAGGTCACACCTGAATGGTCTAGTGGGTTTCCCTACTTCCTTTAATTTAAGTCTGAATTTGGAAATAAGAAGTTCATGATCTGAGCCACAGTCAGCTCCCAGTCTTGTTTTTGCTGACTGTATATAGCTTCTCCATCTTTGGCTGCAAAGAATATAATCAATCTGATTTCGGTGTTGACCATCTGGTGATGTCCATGTGTAGAGTCTTGTGTTGTTGGAAGAGGGTGTTTGCTATGACCAGTGCATTCTCTTGGTAAAACACTATTAGTCTTTGCCCTGCTTCATTCTGTACTCCAAGGCCAAATTTGCCTGTTACTCCAGGTATCTCTTGACTTTCTACTTTTACATTCCAGTCCCCTATAATGAAAAGGACCTCTTTTTGGGGTGTTAATTCTAGAAGATCTTGTAGGTCTTCATAGAACCATTCAACTTCAGCTTCTTCAGCATTACTGGTTGGGGCATAGACTTGGATTACTGTGATATTGAATGGTTTGCCCTGGAAATGAACAAAGATCATTGTGTCATTTTTGAGATTACATCCAAATACTGCATTTTGGACTCTTTTGTTGACTCTGATGGCTACTCCCTTTTTTCTAAGGGATTCCTGCCCACAGTAGTAGATATAATGGTCATCTGATTTATTTATTTATTTATTTTTTTAATTTTAGTTTTTTATTTTTTAAATTTTAAAATCTTTAATTCTTACCAGGCCATTTTAGTTTGCTGATTCCTAAAATGTTGACGTTCACTCTTGCCATCTCTTGTTTGACTACTTCCAATTTGCCTTGATTCATGGACCTGACATTCTAGGTTCCTATGCAATATTGTTCTTTACAGCATCGGACTTTGTTTCTATGAAGAAAATAAAAACCCATATTGTGTCTGTTGAGGTGGTTGGAGGCCTGGTCTTAACAGGGGCCAGGAGTTGGAGGGAAGATTCCATTCTCCCTGACTTTCTCCATGATCAGAAGGCCATTCTTTCCCAACAGTCTGCCAGTGCTGCCTTCCCCCTGCTCCCTGCAAGAACACTACATATTACCCACTTTCTCATTTGTACATACTTTTTGGCACAAATTTTATTACCCATTTATTGCTTTCTTTATTTCTGACAGGGATATATGTTTTGCTTCTTTTTGCTATTTCTTCCATTGATTGCGGTTGTTGACAAGGAAGGCCTTTTCCTCCTTTGTTATCTCTGTTTTATCTTGTGCATGTTTCCTGAAAGGTCCATGGCAGATTGCTGCCCTCGGCAGGCTACCCCTTTGATGTGAGATGCCACATAGCCCAGTCAACTTTCATTAACTCCATTTTCAAGGGGCCAAAGTTTTCATCTAATTCTCTAAGATATTTCATTTTTTAATATTCTTTTTGCATAATTTACTGTGTGCCAGGTACTGTGCTAATGCTTTACATGCATCATGTCACTTAGTCCTCGTAGCACCCCTCTGAGATAGGTTTGATTGTTAACATTCTATTTTAAAAATGAAGGAACTCCATTTTGAGTTTATTTTTGTATATGGTGTTAGAAAGTAATCTAGTTTCATTCTTTTACAAGTGGTTGACCAGTTTTCCCAGCACCATTTGTTATAGAGATTGTCTTTAGTCCATTGTATATTCTTGCCTCCTTCGTCAAATATAAAGTGTCCATAGGTGTGTGGGTTTTTTAGTTTGTTCCATTGATCTATATTTCTGTCTTTGTGCCAGTACCATACTGTCTTGATGACTGTGGCTTTGTAGTAGAGCCTGAAGTCAGGCAGGTTGATTCCTTCAGTTCCATTCTTCTTTCTCAAGATTGCTTTGGCTATTTGAGTTTTTTGTATTTCCATACAAATTGTGAAATTATTTGTTCTAGCTGTGTGAGAAATACCACTGGTAGCTTGATAGGGATTGCATTGAATCTATAGATTGCTTTGGGACCAGAAACTATAAAACTCCTAGAGGAGAACATAGGCAAAACACTCTCCAACATACATCACAGCAGGATCCTCTAATGACCCACCTCCAAGAATACTGGAAATAAAAGCAAAAATAAACAAATGGGATCTAATTAAAATTAAAAGCTTCTGCACAACAAAGGAAACTATAAGCAAGGTGAAAAGACAGCCTTCGGAATGCAAGAAACTAATAGCAAATGAAGCAACTGACAAACAACTAATCTCAAACATATACAAGCAACTTATGCAGCTCAATTCCAGAAAAATAAACGACCCAATCAAAAAATGGGCCAAAGAACTAAATAGACATTTCTCCAAAGAAGACATATGGATGGCTAACAAATACATGAAAAGATGCTCAACATCACTCATTATCAGAGAAATGCAAATCAAAACCACAATGAGGTACCATTTCACACCAGTCGGAATGGCTGTAATCCAAAAGTCTACAAGCAATAAATGCTGGAGAGGGTGTGGAGAAAAGGGAACCCTCTTACACTGTTGGTAGGAATGCAAACTAGTGCAGCCACTATGGAGAACAGTGTGGAGCATGGAAGCAACCTAGATGTCCATCAGCAGATGAATGGATAAGAAAGCTGTGGTACATATACACAATGGAGTATTACTCAGCCATTAAAAAGAATACATTTAAATCAGTTCTAATGAGGTGGATGAAACTGGAGCCGATTATACAGAGTGAAGTAAGCCAGAAAGAAAAACACCAATACAGTATACTAATGCATATATATGGAATTTAGAAAGATGGTAACTATAACCCTGTATGCGAGACAGCAAAAGAGACACAGATGTATAGAACAGTCTTTTAGACTCTGTGAGAGAGGGAGAGGGTGGGATGATTTGGGAGAATGGCATTGAAACATGTATAATATCATATAAGAAATGAATTGCCAGTCTAGGTCGATGCAGGATACAGGATGCTTGGGGCTGGTGCCCTAGGATGACCTGGAGGGATAGTGTCGGGGGGCAGGTGAGAGGGGGGTTCGGGATTGGGAACATGTGTACACCCGTGGCAGATTCATGTTGATGTGTGGCAAAACCAATACAATATTTTAAAGTAAAATAATAATAATAATAATAAATAAAAAATGAAGGAACTCAGAGGGTTGAAGGTTCATTCCCGAGGTTATACAGGAAGTTTGACTCTTGGATCTAGTATGACCGGATGTATGTAAGAGGAGTAGTGATGACTCAGCCATTAAAATAATGATTTGAAACAGATGTATCTTTGGCCCAAGTTTTATACTTTTATGTGTAGGCTCTTGGAGAACACATGGGTAGTTGTGAGATTGATGGCATATTGGATAGTTTTGCTCATGGGACATATCTAAGAAGATATTAAAGTTCCTCACTTTAAGAAAGTTGTTTGTTTATTTTGGCTATGCTGGGTCTTTGTTGCTGCTTGGGAGTTTTTCTAATTGTTGTGAGTGGGGTCTACTCTTTGTTGTGGTACGTGGGCTTCTCACTGTGGTGGCTTCTCTTGTTGCAGAACACAAGCTCTAAGATGTGGGCTCAGCAGTTGTAGCTACCAGCCTGCAGAGCACAGGCCTAATAGTTGTGGTGCACAGGCTTAGTTGCTCCATGGCTTGTGGGATCTTCCTGGACCAGGGATTGAACCCATGTCTCCTGCAATGGCAGGGAAATTTTTTTTATTGCTGAGCCACCAAATAAGCCCGCTCCTCAATTTTTGATTTCCAAAAAGCACTCTATATAACGCAATTGTTGGTTACAAGACATGTTGCAGTTTTGCAGTGAGGCTAGGATTTTGAGGGACACATTGCGATGAGCTATCTGTATACACTTACTTGCTCCCTCTGGAGGGAGCATTCCAAGCCCTGCTCAGCTGATGCCTTCAACCTAATTCCTCTGCCTTGTTCAGTTTGTGAGTTTCTGATTGGATTCTGACCAATACTAAAAAAAAAAAAAATACTGAAAAAACAAACAAACAAAAAAATTCCAACCCAATTTGCTGTGTATGTGGTATGCCCTATTCATATCCCAGTGATCTCAAGTGCCACTTCCCATCTCTAGGTGTACTTTCTGCACACCTCATGATTTCTGATTAATTTCCTAGCTCTTCTGCTAGAACTTGCATTCCCTGAATTCCATGTTACTTTGTTACCCTTACCTCCTACCTAGCCTGAGTGCTAACCCCTTTCCCTTGGGAGCTGAAACCTGTCATGTCATTCAACCCTAATTTCTTTTGGAATCTTTTCTTCAAGCTGCCTGGAGCCTTGATTCTTGGTGCTGTGTGCTTGGCTTTGGGTGTTGTCATTGTCTGGAGATTTCCCATTGTTTTGCCCCGTCTTGAAGACCTCATCTCCAATCCTTTCCAAGATGGTAACTCCAGCCCAAAGCAAACAAAGTTTTGAAGATTTTATTGGGATATTAAGTACCTGCCTACTTTGCAACCACAGTTTATGGGCTAACCCACATCACCACATCATTTCCTTTACTCCCAAACGTACCTTGTTCTAGCCTTCTCTGCTTTCTCACTAAGATTCTGGAATGCCTGGTGGCCATGTTTCCTGAAATGGACACTGTTGTTCAAACTCACACACTCACTCTTTTAGCCCTGTGGTAGAAACAACTTACTTGAAGGACAAGAAGGCCCCCCTCTTCATTAACAACAATGTAAGTTTATGAAACAGCAATTTTTCTCCTAAAGCTTGACTGCCTATTTGCTATTCACAAGAACAGAAGAGGGTAGAGAAATAACCTAGCTTTCTCCACTTCCTTTGACTTTCAAGCAGCCCATTAATATGGCTAGTTAGTACTTCCCAGTTTATGCCATCAACATTGTAAATTCAGTAGCTTAAGTCTCACAGTGATTTTGGTATAAGCCTTTAATCTTAGTAATGATTCCTTGATCAGCTGTGTCCCTTCCAATTCAGAGGTCATTGGAGGTCCCTGTTGAGAACTCCCCAGCTGTTCCAGTTCAGTTCATGTATATTTATTTACATGGCTTTTGAACCACATTTGGGTATGCAGGATAGCAGCTCCTTTTAGAGGCTGGTGTTCCACATAATTTCCTGAAAGTGAAGCAGGGCTGGGAGAAAACCAAACCAAAACACAGTGTGTCTATGGTGCTTGAGATGCGACTGGCATCCTGCTTTAACTACCCCCAGGTTAATGGCAGGCCTGCCAGAGCCTCCTTGTTGTTTTCAGAAAGGCCAGTTGGAAACAAAACGCCATTTTCCAGGTAGGACATCATTTTGTTGGCAAACACAGGACATTTAGACAAGGAAATCAAAATGATCCACTGAAAAGTGAAAAATTCAGTCAAACTGTTCATTTGGCCTCATTCTGAGCCCAGAACAAAATGTACTTGCTTGAAACATCCAGCTAAAAGGGCTTGCATGTGGATATATGAATAAAAAGACTTCATAGTGATCAGTTTCATGTCGTAGCTGAAGTGCAGTTAAATACCCTTTTTGAAAAAATTTGTGAAAAACTTGTGGCATCAAATGGCACGTAAATAAATTTTAAGGATTAACATGTTCTCTTAGGAACTTGAGAGTATATAGCCACAAGATTCTAGTTGTGACAAGGACATTACAGATCACCTGGAACAATCTCCTAAATTTATAGATGATGGAAATGAGGATTCAGGAGGGAAATTCCTTGCAGAGATGCACACAGCAAGTTAGTGGCAGAGTGAAGATGGAATTCCAGGCTGTGATTAGAGTATTGGTACATACTCCTTCGTTTTAAAACTATAGATAGATTGGTGGTAAATTTCATCTTTCTGCCCTAATTTAGGGAGACTGTAGCGTAGACAGCTTCTCTGTCCATGGGATCCTCCAGCCAAGAATACTGGAGTGGGCTGCCATGCCCTCCCCAGGGGATCTTCCTGATTCAGGGATCAAACCCACACCTCTTACATCTCCAGCACTGGCAAGCAGGTTCTTTACCACTAGTACCACCTGGGAAGCCCAGGTGAAGGGTACCTTTGACCTTGTTACTTCTAAATCAGTTCTTAGAGGAAGTTCCCTGGCATTCCAGTGTTTAAGAATCTGCCTTGCTATGCAGGGGACATGGGTTCAATCCCTGGTCAGCGATCAGATTTAGGGAAACTGTAAAGTAGTTCCCTGATCAGGGAACTAAGATCCCACATGCTTGTGGGACAACTAAGCCCATGTGTCGCAACAAAAGAAAGATCCCGCATAATGCAACCAAGATCCCACAAGCCACAACTAAGACCTGAAGCAGCCAAATAAATATTTTTTAAAAGTTAAAAAAAAAAATAAAGGAGTCCTCAGAATTACCACATTCCCTTGTGATTGAAGTCTTTTTTTTTTTTTTAATGGTCATTAAATGTTGGACTGGAAGTCAGCAGCAGGCAAAATATTTTCAAACTTCTATCAGTTGATGCTAGAGCCCAAATGATAATAAAGCTTCTCTGTGATTATATTGTGTCACTGGAAAGAAATATAATTTGATTTATAAAAATTCAATTTAGGGAACTCTTCTGGAACCTACTTGCATAAAGCCAGGCACATCTGCACAGCAGTAACAACATGCAAAAGCACTTCTGTTGAAAAGTGTCTTCTAGGAAAGCGGAAAGAATGTTTACAGTCTTAGCCTCAAGCTGGGGAAGCAAATTTCAGAATATTTCCTGAACAAAGGCTAGTAAGCATGAGGTGTGTCATGTTTGATCATTAGGTAGTCGACTGAAAAAAAGTAACAGACACAGAGACAGTAAGCGCCGTCAGATATACTCCGTGCAGTGCTTGCAGAATTGGGGTCCTTGTATTTGCTTTCAGAGTCTCACTCCACCTTCTTTTAGTTATCCACAGAATGACCTCAGGGATGCCCAGCTGGATTTTATCTCATCTTTTTCCATTAACTCCCCCATCCTGCCACCAGCTTTTCTTTACCTTAGTGATCAATAGTGAGATATCTTTCTATGAAAAACAACAAAGCCCTCAGCATTGCCATTCTTCTAGAGGCTGTGGCTGGCTCAGCCTCAGGCCAGGAAGTCAGTGTTGTGGCTATTGATTTAATTACAGCTTGGGGCAGGAGAGGGAGAGAAAAGCTTATTGTGTTGCTATTAGATGAGGAACTAGTTTCCCTGGCTAATCTGGAGCCTGAGTACTAACCTGAATAATTGATACAGAAGTGAGAAATGGAGATACTCATTTTCTTGCCTGGAGAATTCCATGGACAGAGGAGCCTGGCATGGGGTCACAAAGAGTCGGACATGACTGAGCGACTTTCACAAATGGTGTGTGGGTGGAAGATGAGATTCCTGTGTTGTGTCCAGTGGACCCTCTGATCGTGGTGGTGGTGGTTTAGTCACTAAGTCATGTCTGACTCTTGCAATCCCATGGACTGTAACCTGCCAGGCTCCATGGGCTTCTCCAAGCAAGAATACTGGAGCGGGTTGCCATTTCCTACTCCAGGGTATCTTACCTGTGATGGTAACTAAGCTCATTAAGGTTTGACTTACAAAGTACGCCATGCCTATTTTTCTTTGGAAAGAAAAGTAAAATCAGATACTTTTGATTGTCTTCTTAAGACCACTAGTCTAGCCAGTAGAGAATGTGGGTAGAGAAAGCGCTATTTGCTTTTTTGGAGCACCAGGGTGCCAGAGGGAGCCGAGCTGTGTTCCCTTAAGCTGAATTTATGGGGAGTATATCCCCAGGGAGGCATGTTCAGAGGAAAAACAAATGCCATGATCAAATGCTGAGGAGATTCAGGTGAGAACGGTTTCTGAGGGTGTCATGGAACTGGTTTATTTGCAGCTGAGTTTGCTGAGAAAGAAAAGTCCTATCACCCCTGTGGGTCTCCAGCCCACTATCGATACCTGAGGGGAATGAAGTGATCCTGAGGCTTGGACTAGTTCTAACGGGACGTGCATCCTGTTTTAATAACCACCTTTTACTGTGATTCATCTGTGCTAGGCAGTAGGCTAAGCACTTTGCACACCTCATTTCATTTAATTCTTAACCCAAAGAAGGAGCCAATATAGCCATTCCTGTTTTAATACTGAGGAAGCTGCAACCCAGGACGCAGTTGAGATTGGCCTCTGTCCTCCCTGAGTTTCAAGTTCTCCTCAATTCAGGCTGGAGGGTCCTCGTGAATGCCAGATGACACTGTGACAGACATGAGCCATCCTCAGCATTAGCCTCATGTGGATTTGTTTTCTACAAGACTGCTGACATCCAGTAACTCATTAATGGCTATTGTCTGAGATTCTGGGTTAATTGATTAAAAATTCTGAGCTCACAGAGAACAGAACCCCATTAAAAATGAACTGGGAGCACAAATACTTCAATTAGGTCAGGCTTGGGTGGGGAAAGGTTTAAGTTTGAAGAGATTGGGAAGGCATATCAATCAGCTTACCGTAACTGCTAGAACCCAAACTTCCCGCATCTCATTGGCATTCCACCTTCAAAGGACATGTCTTTTACGTGTCACTGGCTAGTGCAGAGTCTTTCCATGTAGCAGATCTTCTCTTTAGGCCCCGGACATCTTTCTGGCATTTAAAGGATGGGAACACAAAAGACACATCTACTTTTCAGCTTTTTGACCCAGAGGTGACCAAAATCACTTGCCCATTGCTGCAAATTAGTTCCATGGTCTGTGTAGATGCTGGAGACTTGGAGAGTAGAGTCTAGTGGTTTCCTCAGGAAGAAGAGAAGGGCATCGAGTTTAATGGACACATATGGTCTTCTCTGCTACCACCCCCCAACACACACACCCACTCCCCCCACCCCCGCCATACACACACGGCATAAAGTAGCCAGCACAAGACAAAGGACTGCCTATAGTAATCATTTCATGAATCCTTTCTATTTTCAGGTCAGGGTCTTGGAAGGTATATGTAATTGTAGGGCTTCGGTTTGATCCAACGCTAGGTGGCACCACTGACATTATAGTTTGTATATGTGTGGTGTCTTCTTGAGTACAGCCATGTGTCTTTGTTTTTAAAAAAGGATTTGGGGTTGGGTGGTTTTCTTTGGAAATATAGATTGTCCAAGCAGAACCCTTAAACTTCTTCAAACATGAAACCAGAAAGCAGAATACAAAGATAGAGCACGCTGGTATTACAGTGACGGGATTTGATTTAAGACCAGTGAGACAGATGGTGGTGTGTTTTCTTAGATGCAAACCAGGAAACAACAGATTTGCAGACAAATTTTAACTGCCTTCATTCTTCTAATGCCCCACAGGAGCACCGCAAACCACTGTGAAGCATAATGCCTCCTGAAGGCAGCTGTCTCTCAAATGTGTTCTTTCTCGTCTATTCAGAGGAATGTGAAGCCTGCAGTGATAATTCCACCCCTAAGATTACTGAAGTTTTGACCTTTATTCTGGCCTCTGAGCAACTGGAATTGATCATATCTCTAAGAGAAGGCTTTTGAAAAAAGCATAGGAGAATTTAGAAATCAGTTTGATTTACTTGCTGGCGAATGATGAGGATAGTTTCTGTCCTAGAAATGTACTCTGAAATGCAAGCATGGACAAGTTCAAACATACATGCAAATTATAGAAACACTTTCCTCGTTAGATCAGCTTTAATCCTGTTGGATATTTTAGCTGAATAATCGCTCACCTTAGGGCCGCAAGGGAATACAGAAGCATGACTCCCAAATCATTTTCTTTTCCTTTCCGATTGGCCTATACCCTGAGGGATCATCTAAACCTGCCCCAGATAAAGCCTGCACAACTGGTATATGACACCTTACTTCTCATGAAGTTGAGACACCATGGTCTCACTTTGGCTCATGGGGATTGCAGCCATCCAGCCACAGGATTCCTCCCAATGAATAAAGATATGAATATACTGGCTGTTGACTAGAGGAAGCCTGTTTATATATATATATATATATATATATATATATATATATATATATATATATAAAATACTGGAGTGGATTGCCATTTCCTTCTCCAGGGGATCTTACCGACCCAGGGATCGAACCCAGGTCTCCCACATTGCAGGCAGATGCTTTAACCTCTGTACCACCAGGCAAGCCCCATATATATTTAGGTTTGTGAGTTCAATGATCAACTCATTCCACCTTGCTTCCTGTTCACTTGGCAGTCTGTTTGTGGAATAGGGCATATATTAAAACAGTTGTTGCTGGGGGCAGGCCAAGGTAGTGAGGTGCTTTGTAGGTATGTGTAGAAGTGCCCCAAAGATAGACTACCATAACTCCACCTAGGCCTCTTCACTTTATTTTCCATCATAATAGCTTCTCAAGTAGGCTTATAGCCTTAACCTCTCCTTTTCAATCCATTGTACACAATAAATCCTGGTTACCTTTCTTTTTTGAAAAATTATTATTTTGGCTGCTCTTTATCCCAGGGCACAGGCTTTTTCTAGTTGCAGAGCAAGCTCTTGGGTGTGTGGGCTCTAGGGTGTGGGCCTAGTTGCATAATGTGAATCTTATTTACCCAACGAGGCATCAAACCCAGGCCCTCTGCATGGAAGCATGGAGTCTTAGCCACTGGACCACCAGGGAAGTCGTCCGATTATCTTTCTTAAAGAAAAGTTCTGCTCCTGCTATTCTTCTGCTCAAAATTCTTAGATGATCCTAATTTCCAAAATAATACTGCCAAATTCCTTAGTTCCACACATAAGGCTTTCTGCGTTTGGGCCTCTAATTGCTCTTTTGGTTATATTTTCCTACTACTCTTAATAATAAACTGGAACCTGATCATAACATACCCAGACATTTCTTGCTTATACTGCTCGCTCTAGAATCACCTTCTGTCTTCCCCTCTCCTAATCACTGCCTGTGAAATCTACTCATCTATCAACTTTTAGATCAAATTTGACCTGATCTTTTAAGTTTCCCTGACTCCAAGTAAAAGGAAATAGTTCTGTGTGTCCAGAGCACATTACTGTTACCCATATTAGACATTTGTATTATTCTGCCTTAAGTGTTAGTTTGTTATAAGTCTGTCAACTCTTATCTGTGAGAGACCCCCAATGACCAAGGTGTGTCTTTTTCATCCATGGATCTTCCATGGCACATGGCACACTGGCTGGCAAAGAGGAGGTAAGTGAGAAATGTTTGTTGACTTGAATTGATAGAGTCTTCAGTTTTCCCCTGTGATAGCTTGCTTCATGTGGGCACCAGCCACATGTCTACCAGTGGGGTCAAAGGTGGAGCTTCAAGTTACTCCCTTCCTGTATTCCTTTATTGAAATAATCAGTCTGAAAAACTCAAGTTGTTGAATCATTGACATTTCTCTGTGAAGTCATCAGGCATTTTTTATTATAAAGTTATTATAAGAACAACTTAGTGTATTAAAGAGGGAAGTTTGGGAAAAAGTTGAATCAAAACATATGTCTTTGCTCCTTGGAAGAAAAGGTATGACCAAACTAAACAGCTAACATGTATACTATCATGTAAGAATTGAATTGCCAGTCTATGTCTGACGCAGGGTGCAGCATGCTTGGGGCTGGTGCATGGGGATGACCCAGAGAGATGTTATGGGGAGGGGAGGTGGGAGGGGGGTTCATGTTTGGGAACACATGTAAGAATTAAAGATTTTTAAAATTTAAAAAATAAACTAAAAAAAAAATCAGAGACATTACTTTACCAACAAAGGTCTGTCTAGTTGAAGCTATGTATGTATGGATGTGAGTAGTTGGGACTATAAAGAAAGCTGAGTGCCGAAGAATTGATGCTTTTGAGCTGTGGTGTTAGAGAAGACTCTTGAGAGTCCCTTGGACAGCAAGGAGCTCAAACCAGTCAATCCTAAAGGAAATCAGCCCTGAATATTCATTGGAAGGACTGATGCTGAAGCTGAAACTCCAATACTTTGGCCACCTGATGCAAATAACTGACTGATTGGAAAAGACTTTGATGCTGGGAAAGGCTGAAGGTGGGAGGAGAAGGGGCGGCAGGATGAGATGTTTGGATGGCATCACCAACGCAATGGATATGAGTTTGTGTAAACTCTGGGAGTTAGTAATGGACAGGGAGGCCTGTCATGTAGCAGTCCATGGGGTCACAAAGAGTTGGACATGACTGAGCAACTGAACTGAAGTGAACTGAACTAGGGAGAGGCCCAGGACAGGCAATAGATAGAGCCAGTGAGGTTGTTATGATATAAATTGAGCTTGTCACCTGCAAAACTTCATTTTGTTTCTGTTTTCATTGCTACCATCCTTAGGATCAAGTATATATTCCATGCTTTCTATCTGTACAACATTTAAGATACAAGTGAAAGTGAAAATTGCTCAGTTGTGTCCAACTCTTTTGACCCCCATGGACTGTAGCCTGCCAAGCTCCTCTGTCTGTGGAATTCTCCAAGCAAGAATACTGGAATGGGCTGCCATTTTCGTCTACAGGGGATCTTCCAGACTCAGGGACTGAACCCTGGTCTCCTGTGTTGCAGGCAGATTCTTTACCTTCTGAGCCACCCGAGAATATCTAGCTGGGGAAACAGAATATGTACCTAAGGAAATAGATACAGAATATATAGCTTGAGAGTTAAGAATAAAAGACTCTGGAGCCAGACTGTCAGGCTTTGAATTATGACTGCACCTTACTTACTAACTAGATGATACTGGAAAAGTTATTTTACTTTCTGGGGTTTCAGATTGCCTAATACATAAAAAGGAATGGGGCTTCCCAGGTGGTGCTAGTGGTAAAGAACCTGCCTGCCAATGCAGGAGATGAAAGAGATGTGCGTTCAATCCCTGGGGCGGTAAGATCCCCTGGAGGAAGGCATAGCAACCCACTCCAGTATTCCTGCCTGGAGAATCCCATGGACAGAGGAGCCTGGTGAGTTATGGTCCATGGGATCAAAAAGAATTGGATATAACTGAAGCGGCTTGGCACACACAGGCACAAAAGGGAATAATAATAGCAGTTACTAAAAGGGCTATTGTAAGGGTAAATGAGTTACTATGGAGAAAGCAATTAGTAAGTGCTTACGATTTTAGTTATTATTATCTTATAAGAACACAGCCTAAGATAATGTGTCCCTGTGTAGCGAACAAAGGCAGAAACTGACAAGGTACACATTTTTGTCCTGACTACCACTTATACACCTTGGTCAACATATATATATAGCCTCTCCTAATCTTAGTTTCCTAACTATGAAATGAAGTGTAGAACTAAGTAATGTTCCTTCCAGCTCTAAAATGCTAGTGTTCAATACTGAATACAAGATTCTTTTTCAGTAGAAGAAGGTTTATTAAAAAAATAGTGAGGAATGTAATTCACATCTACCAAGAGAGATGTTTCCTCTCCTTTCATTGGCTTGTGATAATCAGAAAAATATCAAATGTATAGCAGTTTGCTTTGATGCCTCCTATCTTGATTTTCCATCTGTCTTCCCATCACAGTTTCACCAGTTTTCAAGAAAATGAAAGCCCTCAAAAATAAGGATCCTTAAAGGCCACTGGTTGCAAAATAGCAGAGGTGATGTTCTGGTGCTGAGATTTAGCTCAGTGCAGCTTTACTGGGAGATCCTTTCATGTAATTAAAAATGCAGTCTATTCAAGGAGATAGAAATCTCCTTTGTGGAGAGAAAGCTTTTATTAACTAACCCATTAATTGATGTGAAGTTTTAAAACAACTTTTTTTTCTGAGACCTGTGAAACAAGATTGAAGTGAGCTTGAATGCAGTTACCATTTCCAAAAATTTAATAACATCCTGTTATCAGCCCCAAGGAGAAGGCAATGGCAACCCGCTCCAGTACTCTTGCCTGGAAAATCCCATGGATGGAGGAGCCTGGTAGGTCCATGGGGTCGCACAGAGTCAGACATGACTGAAGCAACTTAGCAGCAGCAGCAGCAGCAGCAGCAGCAGCAGCAGCAGCAGCAGCAGCAGTATCAGCCCCAAGGAGAGAGATATGCACATCTCAATGATTCGTTGGTCCTATTTTCAATTTAGTTAATCCTCTGACAACTCTCTCCTTCTACCATCTCCACTCCCTGTAGGAGAAATAAGGTCAAAGAGATGTATGTTTCCAGAGGGTTTACCACCCCTTGGGTGTTTAAATTAGGCTGATCCACTTGTGAACTATTTCCTAAGGGCTCACAAAGGCTGCTTCAGAGTCACCACAGCTGAGCATAGCTCCAGCTTTCCTGTGCAAGGTTGTAGGACTAAGTAAAAAGGCTTGAAGGTAAGGAAGTGAACTTTGATGAAGAACGTATTTCACCATAAATGTATTATGGTGGGAAGATATTAGGATCCTATTTTTATAGCTGAAAAATGGCCAAATATCACAGTTTCATATGGGTTAACCTAATAACAAACCTGGACTCAAATACACACTATTGGCTAATTAGCATGGAAATTTACATCCATGCTGTTGGTCAACAGTCTTGAGTATCATGGAAAGAGCTTTGAAGGGAAGATTTAATGAAATCTCTAATATTTGTTCATAAGGATATCTGTTCATATAACCTGCCTCTCTCTTACCATTTCCTTCCTTAATTTTTTTCTTTATGTTACTTTCCCATTTATTTCTCTCCTTTTTCTCTATTGTGTCACTCTCTTTTTTGTGCTCTTGCTGTCACTCACACATTCTCTAGGTAAGTAACTAAAAGTGGAGATTGGAATTCTGGTTTCACCACCCACTTTGTATCTGACCTAGGGCAAGATAGTCTCTTTCTGCTATACATTGTCCATCTCTAAACTTGGGTTGTCATGCTTATTTCATCTGGTTGTCAAAAGGATAAAATGAGATTTTATATATATATATATATATATATATATATATATATAAACATTTAGTTCTGTGTCTAGTATGTATTAAGCAATCTATTGGGTTGGCCAAAAAGTTTGTCCAGGTTTTTCCGTGACATCTTATAGGAAAACCTGAACAAACTTTTTGGCCAACCCAATATTTTAGCATTATTTTCTCCTCTCCTTTTTCCTTTCATGTTTTATTTCTTCTTGAAATAATATTATTTTATTATTTTTCTCTTATTATTTTTTCTCTTCCTCTCATTCTCATAAGTATTGAACTCCATTCTTTAGCAGTGTTATTTGTCTCAGCCCCTGGACAGCTCCAGCAAATACTTGAAAACTTGGACTCTCTGTGATACATTCTTTATTCACTTTCCTGTAGCCTTGCCTCTATTTGGAAGTCAGAGAGAATGATTTTTCTGAAGTGCAAATATGACCATATAATTCTCAGTCATAAACCTTCCTGCAGTATATAGGCCTCAATTCTCATCATGAAATACAAGGTCCTCCACAATATGTCTGCTATCCTCATCAAACTACAGCTCTGTCACTGAAGTAATCTATAAAAAATAGGTCACCTCGATGTGCTTGCTCCCCAAACACACTACTCTCTGGTTTTTCTGAACCATGGTGTGTCCTCTCTGAGACTTGTACCACCACCCTCTCATGCAGCCATCAAGATCTAGCCACAAATCCCTGCCCAACTCCCTTATCCAGACTTGGTACTTCTTTCCCTTTTGCTCCCACAGAATTTTGTGCAAGTTATTATTACAGTGCCTATTGTACTCCTATTATGGATCTTCCCAAATAGACTGTGAACACCTAGGAACCAAGCTCTGTTTTGCTCCTGATTATTATTTTTGAGTCCTTTAACCAAGCCTGTCCCTCAATAAATAAATATATTCTATTTCTAAAAATAGTCTTCCACTAGTCTGGATAAGATTTATGTTTAGAGTTTATGTCCACATAGCTTATATTATCTGTCAACTTTGATGTATTTGTCCAATTGTAGACAACCCCAGAGAAAAGTTGCATAATGGCCCTTATTGAACAGCTTTGAAAATGGGCCAGTAAGTCTAGTTTATACAGGATGCTACTGCGTGAAAAGCAAGGGATAGACAAAGAAGACCTTTCATGTCCTTGTTCAGCCTTAGGGTTCTATATATATATATATTTTTAGTTCTCCCAGTTTCTTTCTACCAACCCATCTCCTCCACCCTCATGTACACGTGCTCAGTCATGTAACCCCATGGACTGCAGCCCGCCAGGCTCCTCTGCCGATGGACTTTTCCAGGCAAGAATACTGGAGTGGGTTGCCATTTCCTTCTCCACTTAGGGTTCTATTTAATAAGCGGTTAGAGTTTGTAAATCTTGATAAGCACTTGAAATTTTTGCCCAACTATTCTTTTGCTTACCTTTCTCTCAAGTTTTCTGATAATACGATAAAATGATATGATAAAGATTAAGATCTTTTTATGTGTTTCTGGCTGAGAGGAGGGCATGGATGAAGGAGAGTATTTTGTTTTCCAGGTTTGCTCACACAATGGCCTCCCTTCCAGATTTGAAGGGTTGCCTTTTTAGTCTTTGGTTTCACATCTGTGCCATTACCTGGCAGGCCTGCAATCAATTTTTCAGTGGAAATTAAATATACTCTCTACTCTATGAGGACTTAAGGAAATCACCCTAAGAAAAAGAGCTGTAAACCTTTGGATCAACACATTTCATAGCTGGTATATACAGAGATCCCTGGATTTTAAAGATTCTTTATCGAGATGTAGGCTTGGTGGCTGTCGTCACTGATATCAGTAGAAGGTGATAAATTGGAATTCATTTCTGCAGGAAATAATGAGGAAAAGAGCTGGGAACAGGAAGAAACACTTATCCATGTATCCAGGAGAAATTACACAATTACCATGGAAGCCTGATCACTGAGGCAAACAGCTGAAGGCAGTGGGAGACAAAATCAGAGAAGAGGAAGTATACATGTTTATCTCCTAACCAGGGAACAATGAAAGGGGAGAAATGAGAAATTAGAAACTGGAAACATAGGGTGGAAAAGGCCCACCAAGTATCTTAATTTAAAAGTTAGCTTCAAGGTGAATTTTTCTAATTAACTTTGAGTGTCTCTAAGGATCTTGGCACATACAGTAACCCAGGAAACCTTAAGGATGTATTTATCTCAAAGAGAGTATGGCTGACTCCCAGAGAGACACTATTAAGTTTGAATGAGAGCTGTTCAAATGAGAGCTCGTCTCATCTGAGTGACTTCTCTAAATAGGTGAGGCTGATATTTGCTTGAAATGAGTTACCCTAGGTAATCACAGAGGCTTCCCAAGTAGTGCTAGTGGTAAATAACCCATCTTTCAATGCAGGAGACATAAAAGAAGTGGGTTTGATCCCTGGGTCGGGAAAATTCACTGGAGGAGGGCATGGCAACCCATTCTAGTATTCTTGTCTGGAGAATCCCATGGACAGAGAGTCTGGTAGACTACAGTCCATGGGATTGCAAAAGAGTTGGACACAACTGGAGTGACTTAGCACTCACGCAGGGAATCATGAGATCCAACCCAGTCTTTGCTCTATCATTAAGCAGCTGTGTGAGCTTGGATGAGTCACTTCTCTTTTTTCTTGTCTCTGAAAATGAAGAATATTGACTCTGCTATATATGCTATGAGATTGGTCATGAGAATCAAATGAGCTGGCACTGAAAACTAAGTTTACAGAGGCTTTTGTCAGGGTCCCGAGTTCAGATCCAGGGATTTAGGCTCTATTGGCACTATCTAGAAGTGATGCTTTTTCTGCAGAAAAAATACCAGAGGATCATCACAGATAGACCTGTAGCTACAGCCTCAATCCCTTTATCTGCAGGCTGACAGCAAGGTGACCAGTGATGTGTATACATTGTTTTAAATGTTAGAAATGCTCAAATCATGCATTTCCTATGGTATTGATTACAAAAGGATTATGCAGCTCAAAGGTCAGGACTGTGTTCTCTGTGCACATTCTGTATGGTTCCAGGGGAAATAAAACAGAAACAAACCAACTCAGTAGCCTCAAAGCTATGCTAATCCCAAGAGCCAAAGTCATTGTAAATACACAGCACAGAGTGAGCTGCCAGAAGTAAGGGAGGGGGGTTCTGGAGATGGTGACATTTTGCTGAACAAAGAAAATAATGGGTCGTCTGTCCTTTGTAGACAAAAATGGCATACTTTGGATCCAGTAGCAATCTTCTTTGAGTTTTCCTCTAGTAGGGTGGATTTGCACTAAGCAATGCTTGTAATCTCATTTAAGCCAAAGTCCATCTTCCTGAGGTGTCTCACTGATCTGAGGGTAGGATTCCATCTGTAGCCTGGATTATTGCTCTCGCTGTAGCTATTGGAACAGGTTTTCTCTGTGTATGTGAAACTTCTGTTTTAGCTTTCTTTATTTAGTTTCTAACAGAATGAGCTAAGTAGCTCAGTCCAAATGAAATAGTGTGCTATGAAATGTTTTCTATGTAGATGCCTAGACATAAATACATTACGAAATGTATTAGTACAACTTTTCAATGCCTACGCTCAAACTCAGGTGCACACACAGGTGAGTGTCTGTATGTGTTCACTGGTACACTGTTTAGGGCCATTTGTGATGCCAGAGGAAATATTAGCTATGGAAGGACAAAATAACAGAAATTAAGTAAATGAATAACAGGAAGCAAAGGTGCAAAGATGAGAAAAATTCTAGTTTTCCAGTACTTTTTACCTGTGTTCCATGTATTAAAATGATCCCAACATGGCCAATATGGTAGATCATAGGGATATTTTTGTGATTTTTTTTTTTTCAGGAAATGATTCTCTCCACTCAGGTTATGGATGAACTTGGTTTACTTACTGGACAATTATGTATTTCTTGTTGTTAAAATTTATATCCCTCCACTGACTTAAGGTATCAAGAGTATGTTACAGAGAGATATACTTGGAGATATTTCACTGGAATGCTGTTATACAGTGAATTTTGTTTACTAACAGCACATATACTTCAAGAACAAGCAGTGTTTATTGGCATTAGTTAGATCACACTGAAACCCTAGTACTATTTGAACTTTATCTCTACCATCCCAGTCAGGGTTGGCCTTACTAATTTGTGGACCAAGGTCCTGGAAATCTCTCAGTCTTCCATGAAGCACATAAAAATGTTACTGGTTGGTGGGGGTCCCTAACATCAGGGGGGCCCTAACGCTGTGGGTGAAGCCGACTGTGGGGCGAGTGTATCTCCACTGAGCACTTGGATTTGCCTCTTATAACAACAACAAAAAATGTTATTGGTTAAAAAGAAGGGATATATGTATACATATGTATAGCTGATTCATTTTGCCCTTCAGTAGAAACACACCATTGTAAAGCAACTATACTCCAATAAAAAGTTTAAAAAAAAATATGTATATATAACAGGTTAAATTAGGCCCAGGACAGGGCTCAGGAATGGTGTACACTCTGTGTTGATGTGGAAGACCGGTGCCCTGCTTCTTTTTGTCCTCCAAATGAATCTATGGAATTCCCATTTCGGAAGCTGCTGCTCCTCCTTTACCCTCTAGGCACATGGACAGCCCCTGGGACTGAGGTCCACATTAACATTTCAGAATGGCAGTCTCTTTGCATTCAGAGATCTTCAGAAGTAGGCAGAGATCTTCCAGGAATTTAGAGTGTCTTTGTAGTCTAGGGTGGACTTTTTTTTTTTTTGGTCTCACTGGGTGTTCATTCTTGTGAACAGGGGCTTCCCTTGTGGAGCATGGGCTCTAGATGAATGGGCTTCAGTAGTTGCCCCCTCCAGTGGAAGCAGAGTCTTAACCACTGGACCACCAGGGAAGTCCCAGAATCAACAGCATTTCTATACACTAATAATGAACTATCTGAGAAGGAAATTGGGAAAACTATCCCATTTATGGACTTCCCTGGTGGCTTAGATGGTAAAAAAATCCTTCTGCAATGCGGGAGACCTGGGTTTGATCCCTCTGTTGGGAAGATCCCCTGGAGGAGGGCATGGTAATCCATTGCAGTATTCTTGCCTAGAGAATCCCATGTACAGAGGAGCCTGCTGGGCTACAGTCCATGAGGTCACAAAGAGTCGGACATGACTGAGTGACTAAGCGCAGTACATCCCATTTATAATACAATAAAAGGAATAATATTCTAATAATAAGCTTTTTTAAAATGTAGTAAAAAATTTATGGCTTCTGGATTGAGTTATATTTAGGCTTTCCTCACTTAAGCTTATAAATGTAGTATTGAATGTTTTGTTCTAGTTTTTTGTGCTTTATTTTACATTTTAATATTTTATCCACTTGGAGATTATCCTGATGTATATATCAAGTATGGTTCCAACTTATTTTTTCCAAAGGACTATATAATTCTTTTAAAATAAATTATTGAATAATATTCCTTTCCCTCCATGCATTTTAACTTATTTCTAGACTTTATATTCTATTTCAATGATTTGCCTATTTATACAGCTGTGTCATATCTTTAGTTATTGTGGCTTTCTAATGATTTCAAATATCTGATAGGTCTGTCTTTTACTCATTTTTTGGAGTTATTTTTTTAAATTTTTCCTTGGGGAGTCTTGTTTAATTTTATATGACTTCTAGAAACTGCTTGCCTAATTTTTCCTGCCCTCCCAATGCTAATTTTATTCAGATGTGCTAAATTTATAAATGAACATAGGAAAAGTTTAATGATGTTAAGTATGCATATCTAAAAAATCTTATATATGCAAGATTTTGGAATTTTACCTTTTTTTTGCATTCCCTCTAAAATGGTCTGTTCTTTAGCAATCTGGACCATTTTTAAGTCATTTATTTTTAGGGGCATGGATAGGAAAGCTTTGAAAACTTTTCCTAATTCTTCAGTGAAAACCAATTTTTTTTTCTATGCCTTCTAATGTCAGTTTTGATAAATTATACTTTTATATAAAATCACTTCATCCTTGCCTTCATATTTATGTATATAGTGGTTTCATAATTTACAATAATTAAAACTTTTAGTAATTATTTCCAGAACATACTCCTATAGTTCACTGGTTTAACACAATAAAAAATGTGTCCTATATACTTGTTAAGGACCAAGATTTTTTCCATGATGTGGCTTTACAATTTACTAGGGCCTTTGAGTCCTCCAGAAGGTCATCTACTGCCTATTGATAATTATAGGAAGAAAGAGGGAAGACACATGGGAAGATTCTGTCTGTCAGGACTAGGTGTGGTGTACATCAATTATACCCAAATTCCATTGTTCAGAACACAATCACATGCTCATATCTCATTGCAAATAAGTCCTGGAAGTGTGGTCTAGCATTCTTTCCATAAAGGAAACAGATTTTTGTGAACATTTTGCCATTTCTGCCATACCAGTTTCTCTAAAAATGGAGTTTGTCAAGTTTTTTAGTTTGAATTCAAGCTCCAGTTTTTCTCCCTCTAGCTGAGTGTGACCCTATACGTAAGTTGTGTAATAGAGTATAAAAATGGAACCTACTGCAAAGTGTTGTGAAGAATCCATGAAAGAATTAGTGTGAAATTCTTAATCTTGGAGTTGGCAGTATTATTAGTGTTACTAATAATAATATCAGCATGTTGGCAAGTAGAGGACAGGTTGGTCTTTGAAAAATAAGAGGCGTGAAAGTACAACAAACTAGTGAGTAAAACAAAGCAATAGCAGATTCACAGGTATAGAGAAGAAGCTAGTGGTTACCAGTGGGGAGAGGAAAGGGGAGAGGAGCAAGATAGGGATAAGGAGGAAAAAGGTAATAATGGGATTATATGAAATCATGTGTGTGAAATTTATGAAAATTGTAAAGCAGTATAGAATTTAACCCACTCCAGTACTCTTGCCTAGAAAATCCCACGGACGAAGGAGCCTGGTAGGCTGCAGTCCACGGGGTCGCACAGAGTTGGACATGACTGAAGCGACTTAGCAGCATAGAATTTAAAGAATCTTTCATCCATAGATCACTTTCTAACACCACACACAAAAGTAAACTCAAATGGATTAAAGATCTAAATGTAAGACCAGAAACTATAAAACTCCTAGAGGAGAACATAGGCAAAACACTCTCCGACATAAATCACAGCTGGATCCTCTATGATCCACCCCCCAGAATTCTGGAAATAAAAGCAAAAGTAAACAAATGGGATCTAATTAAAATTAAAAGCTTCTGCACAACAAAGGAAACTATAAGCAAGGTGAAAAGACAGCCTTCGGAATGGGAGAAAATAATAGCAAATGAAGCAACTGACAAACAACTAATCTCAAAAATATACAAGCGACTTATGCAGCTCAATTCCAGAAAAATAAACAACCCAATCAAAAAAATGGGCCAAAGAACTAAACAGACATTTCTCCAAAGAAGACATACGGATGGCTAACAAACACATGAAAAGATGCTCAACATCACTCATTATTAGAGAAATGCAAATCAAAACCACAATGAGGTACCATTTCACACCAGTCAGAATGGCTGCGATCCAAAAGTCTGCAAGCAAGAAATGCTGGAGAGGGTGTGGAGAAAAGGGAACCCTCCTACACTGTTGGTGGGAATGCAAACTAGTACAGCCACTCTGGAGAACAGTGTGGAGATTCCTTAAAAAATTGCAAATAGAACTACCTTATGACCCAGCAATCCCACTGCTGGGCATACACACCAAGGAAACCAAAATTGAAAGAGACACATGTACCCCAATGTTCATCGCAGCACTGTTTATAATAGCCAGGACATGGAAACAACCTAGATGTCCATCAGCAGATGAATGGATAAGAAAGCAGTGGTATATATACACAATGGAGTATTACTCAGCCATTAAAAAGAATACATTTGAATCAGTTCTAATGAGATGGATGAAACTGGAGCCGATTATACAGAGTGAAGTAAGCCAGAAAGAAAAACACCAATACAGTATACTAACACATATATATGGAATTTAGAAAGATGGCAATGATGACCCTGTATGCAAGACAGCAAAAGAGACACAGATGTGTAGAGTGGACTTTTGGACTCAGAGGGAGAGGGAGAGGGTGGGATGATTTGGGAGAATGGCATTTAAACATGTATACTATCATGTAAGAAACGAATCGCCTGTCTATGTTCAATGCAGGATGCAGGATGCTTGGGGCTGGTGCATGGGGATGACCCAGAGAGATGTTATGGGGAGGGAGGTGGGAGGGGGGTTCATGTTTGGGAATGCATGTACACCCGGGTTGGATTCATGTCAGTGTATGGCAAAACCAATACAGTATTGTAAAGTAAAATAAAGTAAAAATAAAAATTAAAAAAAAAGAAATTAAATTTTAAAAGTCAATGTGAAAATTAAAAAAAAATAAGTTAGTGGTGTGAGAAGTAGATACTGTTAAGATCTATTTGGGTTGTAGTAGATAACTGCTCATTCAGAATTAACAATTACAGGGGGCAGTAGTTTTCTATAAACTTTTAGAGCATTTATGAATATAGTAGGCTTTCTTTTAGCCTTCAAGGAGCTGTGATACTCCCATGTAATCTGGTTCAAGTCTTACTTTTGAGCTGTAAGTTCTGGAAAATCTCTAGAATTGCTGCTGCTTGATGATAGGCCATGTTTCTCCCTATGGCACTCCAGAGGAGCCCTCTAGATAAGAACGTTCTCAAGTTACCATTTCTTTTACCTGACCATTATGGAATAGGACACATGCTACTCACTGTCATATCATATCCCTTCCATTCTTTAAGCTCTGACTACAGTGACATCTCCAGTATATTATCTTGATTAGTTACATGGTTATTCTTCCCCTCACCCACTAAGGGCTGTAGTTTTTCCCAGAAAATATAATTCACTTGTCTTTCCAATTATACATTTTCTGGTTCTTGAAGAGGGGCCTTATTTTTATATTTATGTGCTTAGACAAAAATCAGATTTTCTGGTTCTAAGGAATAGTAAAAGGAGCTTTTCTGTCTGTTTTCTTCATGTGCAAGTGTTCTCAGTCATGTCCAATTCTTTGTGACCCCATGAAGTGTAGCCTACCAGGGTACTCTGTCCATGGGATTTTCCAGGCAACAATACTGAAGTGGGTTGCCATTTCCTTTTCCAGAGCATCTTCCTGACTGAGGGATTGAACCGCATCTCCTGTGGCTCCTGCATTGGCAGGCAGATTCTTTACCAGGCAGGCAGAGCCACCAGGGAAACCATTGTTTTTTTCATGTCCCCTCTGAAGTTCCTAAAATTGATTTTTCACATAATGGTCACTTGAGGCAACTTGAGTAATTAACCAGCCATTTCATTATATCCCCTAGAGTACTACCAGGTCCCTCAAGGAAAGATGCTTGTGCTTCCTATTTCTTCTCTAGAGGGGGTAGAGCTGATAAGAATCAAGAATTTGCAGGAAAGTTTCTCAAATTTATTAGCAAGGCTCCTATAAAGCGATGCTGATTTTGGTCATGTGCCTTATCAACATTCTGGAAGATGGACAAGAGATTTCTTTGGCACCAGAGGACCTTGCAAATGAGCAACACTATGTGTAAGTGTGAGGTCACTGTCTGGGTCAGAAACCACAAGGGGTCAGAGGAAATGTTGAGAATTGGCTCCCATAATACTTAAACAAGCTCTGTTCTACTTGAGTAGTTCCAAGAAACAAAGCAATAGGACTTGACAGTTGTGTTAGTGGAAAGGGTTTGACGGTCTCACAGGGCAGTCAGTGGTTGAGGTTAAAGCTGCTTGAGGAATAGCATTTAACATGCTGTTATTTGGGTAGTGGGGAAGGAGGTAACTGGTTAGTCCAGAGAGACATGGTGGTTTTGTTTTTTGGCTGAACCACATGGCTTGTGGAATCTTAGTTCCCCAACCAGAGATTGAAACTGCACCCTTGGCAGTGAAAGTTCAGAGTCCTAACTACTGGACAGCCAGGGAATTCCCAAGACATGGTGCTTTTAACACAAGAGAATTTTGTCTGTACCAAGTTGTGTGGTAAAAAGCAGTGTTTTTCTCTTCTGGGTTATGCAGTATTTCTCACCCAATAGATTGGCAAGTAGCCATCTTGGATCTCTTCAGGCAAGCAGAGTAGTGGCAAATTTCTTAGAGGAGTGTCATTGTGTCCTTTATAAACTAAGTTGCCATTTCATGCCATTGTAACTGCAGTTCAGCAGACATTTACTGAGTGGATCTTGTACTCCACTCTGTGAGGTGACAGGGATCCAGCAGTTTGAGGAAAAGACATGACCTCTGCTACCCAAAAAGCAGACACACAAATGACTGACTACACATATAACACTATGAGTTTTGTCTCCTGTACAGGAAAGGTGTTGTGGCAGTGACAGGTCATGTCTCCCCCTGTTGTCATCAATAAACTTTCTAGTCTATAAAATAATAATTTTTGGTCTCTAAAAGTAAGACAGGGTAAAATTTTAAAGATACATAAAATGAAACAAAAAAAAATCATTCATAATCCTAAATCAGGGATAATCACTATTAATATTTCTGTGAATTTTCTTTATTATTATTTGCATTGTAGAGACTTATGTAAACATATAAAGTTGATGCACTATATATAAAATTCCAATTCTGCCTTTTCATAGTAAGTTAAAATCATTTCTCTATGTCATTAAAGCACTATAAATTTCAGACTAAATGCTGAATGGTACGATATTGTGGATATATCATATTTTCCTCAACTATTCTCTGACATTCAAAGGGTATATATATTTCAAATGGTGGTGACAGATAAACAATTGAGTTTGGCTATATCATTATTGTGCTTTAAATTACCTAATTGACCATAAGAAAAATTGAGAGGGAGAAAGGGAGGGATGCTGGAGAGAGCAGAGGGGAGAGAGGGCAAAGAGTGGAAGAGAGAAAGCGTGTGTGTGTGTGTGTGTGTGTGTGTGTGTGTGTGTGTGTGTGTGTGTGAGTGAGAGAGAGAGAGAGAGAGAGAGAGAGAGAGAGAGAGAGAGAGAGAGATACAGAGAGGTGTGGCTGGTAGAGGTGGGGAGAGCTGGGCCTAGTGAAAGACGTGACAGTGAAACCATGTAGATCTGGTTTAACTTGCTTCTGTGATATACTGCCTGGGATACTCGCCTTCACGATCTCCTTCGATGACCACCTGTCAGTCAGAGACCTTGCATTACTGTATTATGATCTCAACATCAGAACCTCATGGATATTGGTGGCTGACATTAGGGGCATAGTATTTCTCCTTGGAAGTGGTTCTGAGACTTCTTAGTGTTTGGAAGTTTGCCTTTGGTGGGCTCTTAAAGACCACTGAGTCAAAGTTAGTCATCAAAAATGTCTGGGAACTATAGTGTGTAGGTAAGAGGGCAGGGGAAGCTAAAGAAAGATCTTTCCCTTTCCTTGACAGGGAGATGAGATTATTATGGAGTTTGAGATCTTATAGGCTATGGGACTACCTTCACTTCTGATACCAAATGCGACTTTTAGGGGTTCCTCAAACCACCCCAAAGTTCAGTGATTTGCTAGGACTCATAGAACTCAGTGAAGGCTGTTAAATTCATGGTTAAGATATAGGAAAAGAATTTAGATGAAAATCATTTGAGGGAAGAGATGTATGGGGCAGAGTCCAGGAGAGTTGGAAAAGCCTAGTTTCCAGTAGTCCTTCCTTGTGGAGTTCTCTTTTACCAGCATCAGTGTGTGACAGTACACATGACATTTTCAACCCAGGAGGCTGCCCTGACCCTGGGTACCCAGTGATTTTCTTTCTGGTTGACTGCCTACAGGACTGATCTTTTGTTTCCAGGCACTCCAGAGGAGAACTTACATAGCATGGCTAATCTTTAGTCTCTAGTCCCTCTTGAGGTAAAGTGGACACTGCATGGCCCAAAGTCCCTATGGTAAATCATATTGTTAGACTGTCCCATGACCAAGGGCCCCAGGTAAACAGAGACACTTTTATCAGGCATGATATTCCAAAGACTTAGAGATTACCTTCCAGAAGCCAAAGGCAAAGTCCAAACCTCTTTCTGGTCAAGATTATATTCTTTAGTACAAAGGTACTCTTTCTAGTAGGGACATCCCCTTTGTGATAGTCTATGAGCATGTGGTGTGCTCGGATGGAAACCACTCAGGAAACTAATACTTTTGGATTGACCAGAAAGTTTGTGTAGGATTTTCCATGACATGAAAAACTGGAATGGACTTTTTGGCCAACCCAATAGTTTTACCTTGTAGAAGAAAGATAGTGCCTTAAGCACATAGAACACCTTTCACTAGTTTGGCATCCTGACACTTGGCTTGGCTTACTCTGTTTTCTCCAGGTTTAAGCACAGGTGGAATAGGTGGTTCTTATGTGGTGTGACATGAAAAATTAAAAACAAAAAATCCCCTAAAAGCACCTTCATACTCCTGGGCTACAAAACATTAAGAACCAAACGAACTTTTAAAGATCATCTAGTTCAGATATTGGCAAAGTATGACTTGGGCCCAAATCTGGCTGTTTGCCTGTGTTTATAAATAAAGTTTAATTGGAACAACCATGCCTATTCATTTATATGTTGCCTATGGTTGCTTTCATACTACAGCGGCAGAATTGAGTAGTTGTGAAAGAGGCCATATGGCTGTAAAACTATTTAACTATCTGGATCTTTACAGAAAAAAAAAAATGTATGTTGACCTGTGGACTAGTTCAACCATATCATTATACAAATGGAGAAACTGGAGTTCAAATTGGAGAAATATTATTAAATTAGATGAATAACTATTGAGGCCCTACTCTGTGTCAGGTACTATTGAAGATACTTGAGATGTATCAGTGAACCAAACAGGTGATAAATGTTATCAAATTATACTAATCATTTACTAACACTATTTTAGTGTTGCCAATTGATAATGCTATGGAAAAGTCTAACAAAAGAACAGCTGGTTAAAGGGGAATCAGGAGCATGGGGTTGGAAGAGTTGTAAATAGGGTGATGAGAGTGGATTTCACTGAGAAGTTGAGGTTTAGAAAAGTCTTGAAGAGGGTGGAGGTGGGTAAGCCTTGAGAACATCCAGGAGAAAATCTTTCCAGGCAGAGGGAACTATTCATCCAAAGCCCTGAATCAGATATCTTTCAGCAATAGTAATAAGGTCACCTTGTCTGGAGAGAACTTAATGTTGGGGAGGATAGTAGGAGATGAAGGAAGAGAGGTCATGGGGGTACCAGATGCCCTAGGGTTTATAATGCCTCTGGGAGGCCTATGAGTGAAATGAGAAACCAGTGCATATTTTGAGCAGAGAAGTGATGTGATTTGACTTGGATTTAAATTTTATCTCTACTGTTGAAGACAGACTCTGAGAGGGGTGAGGGTGAAAGGAAAGGATCATTGTATTGGTTTATTTAATTTTTCAACTTGACTGGGCTAAGGGATGCCTAGATGGTTGGTAAAATATTTCTAGGTGTATCTATGTGGGTGTCTCTGGAAGAGATTAGCATTTGAATTGGTAGACTAAATAAAGAAAATCACCATCATCAATGCAAGTGGAGATCATCCAATCCATTGAGGGCCAGAATAGAACAAAAATGTAGAGGAAGGACAAATTCACTCTCTGAGCTAAGACAACCATCTTTTCCTGCCCTCAGCATTGAGCCTCCTGATTCTCAGGTCTTCAAACTTGGTGGCTCCCTTCCCTGGTGGCTCAGACAGTGAAGAATCTGCCTGTAATGCAGGAGACCCTGGTTCAATCCCTGGGTTGGGAAGATCCTGTGGAGAAGGAAATGGCTACCCATTCCAATATTCTTGCCTGGAGAATTTCATGGACAAAGGAGGCTTTGGGGCTACCATCCATGGGGTCACAAAGAGTTGGACACGACTGAGCGACTAATACTTTCACTTTTTCTTTTCTTGGGGGTCTTCAGGCGTGGACTTGAACTCCTCCATTAGCTTTCTCGGGTCTCCAGCTTACAGACTGCAAACAGACTGACTTCCATAACTCTGTGAGCTAATCGTCATAATACATCTTTTTCTATGTATTTTATGCATTTCTTTTTGGTTCTGTTTCTCTGAAGAAGCCTAATTCAACCCGTTAGGAAGCTGTGATAGTAATCTAGCCTAGAGATGACATTGGCTTGGGCCATCTTGGTAGCAGTGGAAAAGATGAGAAGTGATCAAATTCTGGATTTGTTTTGAAGGTCGAATCAAACAAGATTTGCTGAGGGTTTGAACATGGGGTATAAGAAAAAAAGAGATGAGTCAGGCTTTTTGTCTGAACAATGGGAAGGATAGAGTTGTCAAAGTCATACAGGAAGTTAGTGAAAGAGCCATCCTCCAACTCCCAATGTGTGTTCTTTCCAGTAATTTGATCATGCCTTCCTGGGGATGCTGATATGTCTCTTTCAGACAATGGAAGCTGGCCCAAAGCACATGCAGCAGCAGCAGTGTGCAAATAATAAATGACACATCTCCGAGCTTTTACAGAATATCACTGTTTCCAGGTTTATTTCCAGGTTTATCTCTCTGAATGCAGGGAAGGGAAAATTTCCTTAATATTTAGCACAAGCTCATTAAAAAGTTTCCCTTTGACCAGCTTTGATAAGGAGAAGAAAACAAACATAATGGTCCTGCTTGAATCTCATAAGATAATAAATATTCCAAGTGAGCATAATTGTTTTTAACCTTTATGCCAGGTACAATAAATGTCAAATGGAAAGATAACCTAGCACTCTCCTGAAATGGCTTAAATAATAGGCCCCAGTTTGTTTTAATGGGAGCTCACCCAGTAGACACACTCATATAACAAATGAGAAATCCCTAATGAGAGTTGCGTTATTTCTATTGGCTTTTATGCCATCCTTAATTGATTGCCATCATGCACGGCTAATTAAGAGCATGATAATCTGACGGAGGTACTTTCAGCCAGTGCAGTGGTGCCTGCTTTAAAACAATGACTTCTGGAAGCCCACGTCAAGGTGGCTGGCAGGTTAGGCTGTAGCTGGGGAAGCCACATTAGTAAGCAGTGTCCTACATTGACCACTGTAACCTGACAATTGTAGGGTTGATTGTCTCTGTTGTGGATGGGAGCCCTGAGATCTTTCCTTAGTAATGCCAGAAGCCCCCACCCCAGGGCATGGCCTTCCTAGCCTCAGTAATACTGGGTAACTTCTTATTTTTAAAGCTCATTACTTTATTTCCCTTCCCCTCCTTATATCAGAGGTTTTTACACTGAATGTCCTTCATAGGCCTGTTCTCAGAATGTCATGGGGTTGCACTGAAAACATGACTGGATTTGTATTCTGTTTGCAGCTCTGCTTCAAACTGGCTCTATGACCTTGAATAAGTCACTTCTCCTCTGATATATTCCAATTTTTTTACTCAAAGTGAAGGACTGAAGGAAGTAAATTTCAAGATTGCATTTAGTTTTGCATTTTAATTATTTTGTGGCCCTAGCTTTGTCAAAATCCAGTGATGTGGTGGGGAACTATTTATTAAAGTCAGTTTCCATAGGCTCTTCTGTAATTTTGGAATAAGGAAACTTACCTGACCCACCTCATATACCTCCTTATCTGAAAATCGGAACGAATGAGAAAATAACTTCAAATACCCAAATGTAGATGTAGAGTCAGTATCATTATTATGTAATTAAATTCATTTAGTCCTTTGTCAGCAAATACAGGACTCATTCATTCCTGTGTATGGTGTTTGTGAAGAGAGCTGCCAGGAGTTTATCAGGGAATTAAACATTTGTGTCTCTGATATTGCACATGTCTGAAAGAGGCATGAAATTAATGCCTGTGGAAACAAGTTGCACCATGGATTTACAAATTCAAACCATAAAATAGCATTTCATAGCAATCAAGTGGGAAAATATTAAAATCTGTCAATACCAAGTATTGGTGAAGATATGGTGTAATGGAACTCTCATCTACTGTTGTTATGTGGACTGATACAACTTCTTCATCCAGTAAATATAAACGTGCATGTATGTGAATGTGCACTGAAGCATTGTTTGTAAGTAAAAAAACTGGGAATAATCATATATATATTATATGTATAAATATAAGTATATTATATGTATAAATATAATATATGTATGTTGCTGCTGCTGCTGCTGCTAAGTCACATCAGTCGTGTCAGACTCTGTGCGACCCCATAGATGGTAGCCCACCAGGCTCCTCCATCCCTGGGATTCTCCAGGTAAGAACACTGGAGTGGGTTGCCATTTCCTTCAATGTGTGAAAGTGAAAAGTGAAAGTGAAGTCGCTCAATGGTGGCCTACTCTTAGCCACCCCATGGACTGCAGCCTACCAGGCTCCTCCGTCCATGGGATTTGCCAGGCAAGAGTACTGGAGTGGGTCGCCAGTGCCTTCTCTGATAATATATGTATATATGTATATTATATGTATAAATACATATAAATATATATTATACATATAAATGCATTATATGTATATTATATGTATACATATATAAAATGTATGTATACATATATAATTATATGTATAAATATTTATATGTATAAATAATCATATATATAAATAAATATATATTTATATATATAAATAAGAGAATGAAAGAAAATAAGTAAGCCACAAGTATGCATATCAACATAGATAAATCTAAAAATCATGTCATTTACCAAAAATACTACGCCATAGATATATGCAGATAGTATAATTTTAGTTTTATGATGTTTTTTAGAAAATAGCCAAAATTAGTTAAAGCATTTTTATGGATACAGGTATAGGTGATAAAACTACTTTTATCCAATGAGAAAATGATTAACAAAATATTCAAGATAGTAATTATCTTTTTTTGAATGAGAGTCTTATACAAGTGCCAGAGGTGGAAGGTTCTTTCATCTATTCATTATATATATATATATATATATATATATATATATATATATATATGAAAGTACCAGCTGGCTTCTCTGGTGGCTCAGAAGGTAAAGTGTCTGCCTATGATGCAGGAGACCCAGGTTTGATCCTTGGGTTCAAAGGGGACTTGGAATAATGGCACCATACTCATTATTTTTGGAAATTTAAGAAGCTATTATAAAAGCAATAATACTTATAATAAACATTCAAGTACCACAGAAGAATTTAAGATTAGGAGCACAATTTTTCCTTTTCCTCTGCCCTAGAATCCCATTTAAGAGAGAAAAAGAGCACCATTAATAATCTGGAGTACATTATTCTAGAGCAGTGATTCTCAGTTTGATCCCTGGACCAGCACTGTGGGTGTCACTTGGGACCTTGTTAGAATTGCAAGTTATCAGGCCTCATCCCAGCCTTACTAATTCAGAAACTCTGGAGGCAAGGCCATCCTATTTGTGTTTAACAAGCCCTCTGGATGGTTATCAACCATGGTTGAATAACAATAGAATCACTGGAGAAACTTTGAAAAAAATACCAGAACCCAGGTCATATCCCACAAGATTGTTTTAAAAACTCCTCCATTAATTATAATGTGTAGACAGGGTTGAGAATAATTTGTCCAGATTTTCTGTACTACATATACATACTGCTACTGCTAAGTCACTTCAGTCGTGTCCGACTCTGTGCGACCCCATAGACGGCAGCCCACCAGGCTCCCCCATCCCTGGGATTCTCCAGGCAAGAACACTGGAGTGGATTGCCATTTCCTTCTCCAATGCATGAAAGTGAAAAGTGAAAGTGAAGTTGCTCAGTCGTGTCCGACCCTCAGCGACCCCATGGAGTGCAGCCTTCCAGGCTCCTCCGTTCATGGGATTTTCCAGGCAAGAGTACTGGAGTGGGGTGCCATTGCCTTCTCCACATATACATACTACTACGTATATAATAGTATATAATATACATTATTGAAAAGTACAAGATAGAGATGTTTATATGTATATATACATATGTATTTCTTATATGTCTCTGTGTGTATATATATATTTTTTTGAATGAGAGTCTTATACAAGTGCCAGAGGTGGAAGGTTCTTTCATCTATTCATCTTATATATATATATATATATATATATATGAAAGTACCAGCTGGCTTCCCTGGTGGCTCAGATGGTAAAGCGTCTGCCTACGATGTAGGAGACCGGGGTTTGATCCTTGGGTTGGGAAGATCCCCTGGAGAAGGAAATAGCAACCCACTCCAGTACTCTTGCCCGGAAAATCCCATGGACGAAGGAGCCTGGTAGGCTAGAGTCCATGGGGTCACAAAGAGTCAGACATGACTGAGTGACTTCACTTCATATATATATATATATATATATAATATGAATGAGAAAGAGTCTCCAGCATCTTTCAGTTTCCACTAATAATGTGTCAGTGAATATAAATCTATTTCATTTTAGAGCAGTTTCTCCTAACCAGGGATGATTTTGTTCCCCAGGGAACATTGGACAATACCTGGAGCCTTTATTGCTTGTGACAACAGGAATGAAGGTACTACTAGCTTGCAGTGGGTAGGGACTGGTAAATACTGCTAAATATGTTGCAATGTACAGGATACCTCTCCACAACACTGAATTATTTGGCCTCAAATGCCAATAGTTCTGAAGTTGAAAAACCCTGTTTTAGAGGGATACACAGTGTTCTATTCTAAGACAGTACTAGATTTTATCCAGTCTGTCCATTGTGATCTGCTGACTTCATTTAATACCGACAGGCTATGAAGGGCTTTACAAAATGTGGGTTATATGGGTATTTCTTGTCTCTCTACACACTTTCCCAAAACTCAGTAAAGTAAGGTGCATGATTTTTGTTCCTTTTATTTTTTCTATAGCAATCAAAGCATTGTTGGGCATGTTAAAGTCTTAAAGAAAAGCCTGTTGAGTTGAACGGGATCTTCCCCAATCCCCACAATATAGTGAGATTCCATTGTATTTGTCTTTGGTTTTTGTTAAACCCTCAAAATAAAGGTTGGGTGAAATTCTTTCCGTCAATAACAAATGGAATTAACTGTAGAGTCTCGGCTGTATTGCAGAGTGAATGATTAAAAATCATTGGCAAATAGTAAACTGCCTGCTATGACCTTTCAGCTCTTGGTATTTTGACTGACGGTCCCCTCTTTACAGTTTAGTGAAGTTGTAAACAGTGAGACATGAGACCTGCTGATGGGCCAGGCAGTCAAATACCGAATATGAAAAGGTCAGTGTCAAACTCTGCTTGCTGATATGACTCTGGCTGGCTTGGAGTTGGGTGGGCCTGTGACACTGTGGCTCTGAGCTGTTGACTTAAAAGGAAAATGACAAATGGTTCCATAGCAAAGAAGATGGAAAAATCTTCTGTTTGAATTCTTCTGGTAGATTTGAAAACATTTCTGGCTAACGCCATCTCTGGTTAAGGCCACACATATTTCAAGTAGAGAATGCTGTGATATTTGCTGCTTTGAAGGCTTTATCTAGGGTGGTGATTGATACTGTTCTTGTTCCCCCTCTTTTCTTCTCCCTTTTTCTAAGTATCTTGCAGATATACACCTTTCTTTCACTCTGGTAACAAGGATCTCCTTGCAATGCTATTAAATATAGAGCCCTTGGTCAACTTTTTCAAAATTAGCTCTTTACTTTCTCTTTTATGTGTGTGTCTCATTTTAATTTTTGTTGCCTTTGTGTTCACTGTTTTCTTTTTCTTCTTCTTGCATCCTTTAACACTCTCTTGCTCCTAAGTACATTCACTGCTTTCTTTCTCCAGCTTTGAGATGTAATAAGCCTTTCATACCAGTAAATATGTGAGCATTTATTTGTTCATTCACCAAACAGTGTGAGTGCCTAATATGAGTCAGGCCTTGTGTAAGCCCTCATGGGGCAAGGTATGGTTTCTACTCTCTGGGTGCAATCAGTATAGGAGGAGGACTGACCCTAAGGAAATACCACTGATTCATGTGCTCATCATGTTTGCTTTTCTGTGGCCCCATGGAATGTAGCCCACCAGCCTCTGTCCATGGAATTTTCCTGGCAAGAGTACTAGAGTGGGTTGCCAGGCCCTCCTCCAGGGGGTCTTCCTGACCCAGGGATTGAACCTGGGTCTCCTGCGGCTCCTGCATTAACATGCAGATTCTTTACCACTTGGGAAGCCCCATAACTGATTTATTAAACAGTGTGAATTCAATGGGATATAAACATGAGACAATTCTACTTTCCCCCAGTAACTGTCATTAACTATGTGCTCTCAAATTTCCACTCCTGTTTTCTTATCATTTCTTGGACACAGCCCACATCTTTCTACCTTCAATCTATTGTAGTACAGTGAACTTACCAGAATGGCTAAGAAAAAAACATGATTAAAAGAAACAGAGAAGGAGACATGTGCACTTTGGGCTTCCCTTGTGGCTCAGCTTGTAAAGAATCTGCCTGTAATGTGGGAGACCTGGGTTTGATCCCTGGGTTGGGAAGATCCCCTGGAAAAGGGAAAGACTACCCACTCCAGTATTCTGGCCTGGAGAATTCCATGGGCTGTATACTCCATGGGGTTGCAAAGAGTTGGACATGACTGAGCAACTTTCACTCACTCATTCAAAAGAAACAGAGCTACCATATGATCCAGTAATTCTACATTTGAGTATATACCTAAAGGTAAGGAAAACTGGATATTGAAGAGATATCTGCACTCCCATGTTCATTGCAGCTTTATTTGCATTAGTCAAGATGTGAAAGCAACCTAAATGCCTGTCCATGGATGAATGTATAAAGGAGTTTTGAGATGTAACTGTTATTCACTCATGAGAAAAAAGGAAGTTTTGACATTTGTGATAACATAGATGGACCTTGAGGACATTATGCAAAGTGAGATATGTCAAAGACAAATTCTGTATATCCCTTTCATGCTGAATCTGAAAAACAAAAACAAAAACAAAAACTCATAAAGACAGGAAAATAATGATTATCAGGGTCTAGGAAGTACGGGAATAGGAGAGATGTTGTTTAAGGGTACAAACTTGGCAACTATAAGACAAATAAGTTCTGGAGATCAAATGTACAATATACAGAATATAGACAGCAATCTTGTGTTATAATCAATAAACTTGCTAAAAGACTATATCTTAATTATTCCCACTGCAAAATAAGTGATAATTATGTGACAGAGGCATCTGGTCCCATCACTTCATGGGAAATAGATGGGGAAACAGTGGAAACAGTGTCAGACTTTATTTTGAGGGGGGGAGCTCCAAAATCACTGCAGCCATGAAATTAAAAGATGCTTACTCCTTGGAAGAAAGGTTATGACCAACCTAGATAGCATATTGAAAAGCAGAGACATTACTTTGCCAACAAAGGTCCGTCTAGTCAAGGCTATGGTTTTTCCAGTGGTCATGTATGGATGTGAGAGTTGGACTGTGAAGAAAGCTGATCACCAAAGAATTGATGCTTTTGAGCTGTGGTGTTGGAGAAGACTCTTGAGAGTCCCTTGGACTGCAAGGAGATCCAACCAGTCCATTCTGAAGGAAATCAGCCCTGGGATTTCTTTGGAAGGAATGATGCTAAAGCTGAAACTCCAGTACTTTGGCCCCCTCATGTGAAGAGTTGACTCATTGGAAAAGAGTCTGATGCAGGGAGGGATTGGGGGCAGGAGAAGAAGGGGACGACAGAGGATGAGATGGCTGGATGGCATCACTGACTCGATGGACATGAGTCTGAGTGAACTCTGGAAGTTGATGATGGACAGGGAGGCCTGGCATGCTGCAATTCATGGGGTTGCAAAGAGTCGGACATTACTGAGTGACTGAACTGAACTGAACTGAGGGCTTCTTTGGCAGCTCAGTCGGTAAAGAATCTGTCTGCGATGCAGGAGACCCATGTTTGATCCCTGGGTTGGGAAGATCCCCTGGAGAAGGAAATGGCAACCCACTCCAGTATTCTTGCCTTGGAAATTCCATGAACAGAGGCACCTGGCGGGCAACAGTCCATTGAGTAGCAAAGAGTTGGACATGACTGGGTAACTTTCACTTTCAAAGTATCACCAACAATTTCCTGGTGTGTACAAAATGTTTAAGAACTTCTCCCTGTAGACAACTTCACAAAAATAGCCTTAGCATGCTGCAATCACATCAAATTGGGAAATTCAACAACTGACCATTCCCTTGGCTTGATTTTTTTGTCAGACACTTTGATAGTCATCTTAATTCTTGCAAATAGAATTATTGGCAACATTCCAGCTTAAACCTACATTTAGTGGCACTGTTCTGAAAGGCAGCATGCTGTTTTGTTGCCCTTTGTATATATGCAAACATGCTTCCTCAGTGTTTGAATTCTCAGTTGAAGTTCACCAGTCCTTTTGACTCCTGGTGAAAGTGAATTTTAGCTATGTGCCCAACAGTCTTTATGACTCTTCCACTGAGCTGTATTATATGGTTGCCACAAAATGGTAACTTGTTTCAGAATCATATCCTTTTTATCTCAATTTTTAGCTAAAATCTTATATTCTTATACAGAATGATTAGAAAATTAGAGAATTAATTTCACAATTTATAATCTCTAATTGCATCAGCTTCTCTTTTTCATATTGCCGTATGGTCTTCTCATGTATGCTGTATGTAAAACTTAAAGCTATGGGATAGGAAGACTTGAGAGGTTACCTTCTGTTTTCATCCCACATTGAGACAGGTAAATAAAATAAGAACTATTATCCTTTTTTTCCTGGGGAGATAAATCATGCTTAATATTGTTAGGAGATTCTTGCTATTATAGTACGAAAGTAAAGCATTTTAGGGCTATGAGTTATCCCAGAAAAGTAAATCTTCCAGGCAACTGAGATTTACCCCTAAAAAATGTTGTTACAATAGGTGAAATTCTGGCTAATGACAGTTGAGGACTAGTGTAACTATAGATGCCAGCTGGACTGATCTTTTCTCCCCAGTCTAATTGCATGTTTATCGAAACAATAAATACTATGAGGGCTCTAGTCTTTCATCAGGGATGTTAACATATTACTAAATTAGTGATAAATTATATAACTGCTAATTCTTTTGTTCCCAAGTCTAAGATTTAACACTAATTTAGAAACAGGAAGTGTATATTATCTGAATGCTTTGTTGCTGTATTTCTCACTAAAGTTTAGCTATGTATACATATTGTAAAAGGCAGCTCAATGGACTGATTAACTATAGTTAGAATCCTTCATAAGGTATGTAATACAGATATTTTAAAATTTTCATATGAAATGCTATTTTATATCATATCAACTGGATTCTTACCAATTGCACATATGATCTTGAAGAGTTAAATATCTTTTAGAAAAAGTTACATTAACCAGTTTTGGTAATCAGTGAACTGAACTGATGTTAACCTGATTACCAAAACTAGTTAATGTAACTTTTTCTAAAAGATATTTAACTCTTCAAGTGTGCTATAAACTAGAGCCTCCATATTGGGTATCCCTGTCATATGTTTTCCTCCCTATAAGCTATTTTTCATACTGGAGTCTCAGTAATGTTTTTATAAATATAAAACTGACCTTTTCATATCCTTTCTAATAATCTCTTAAGGGTTTCCCATTGTAACCTACATAATATCACTCTGTATACCTACAACTTGTAAGACTCTGTGTGATTTTGGCTCCTTTTAATCTCTTCAGTCCTCCAGTCCCCCTCTGCCCTTTGCATACCACACTAGTCACACTGACCATCTTTTTCTGCTTGGCTTATGCTCCAAGCTTCTTCCCACGTCAAGATCTTTACAGTAGCTATTTCCTCTGTCAGAAAAGCAACCTTAGCTTTACTTCCAAAAGTTTCATGTGGCCCAATCCTCCGTATCATTAAGATCTCAGACAAATGTGATCTCCTTAGTCCTCCCCCAATGTAGGAGTAGCCCCTATTCATTCTCCATCCATTATAGCAATTTATCTCCTTCACAGTACAGCATTATCTGTCTCACATTCAGTTCAGTCACTTAGTCGTGTCTGACTCTTTGTGACCCCATGGACTGCAGCACGCCAGGCCTTCCTGTCCATCACCAACTCTGAGAGCTTGTTCAAACTCATGTCCATCGAGTCAGTGATGCCATCCAATCATCTCATTCTCTGTCATCCCCTTCTCCTCCTGCCTTCAATCTTTCCCAGCATCAGGGTCTTTTCCAATGAGTCAGTTCTTTGCATCAGGTGGCCAAAATATTGGAGTTTCAGCTTCAGCATCATTCCTTCCAATGTTTATTCTGGACTGATTTCCTTTATGACTGACTGGTTTGATCTCCTTGCAGTCCAAAGGACTCTCAAGAGTCTTCTCCAACACCACAGTTCAAAAGCATCAATTCTTCGGCACTAGGCTTTCTTTATGGTCCAACTCTCACATCCATACATAACTACTGGAAAAACCACAGCTTTGACTACATGGACCTTTGTTGGCAAAGTAATGTCTCTGTTTTTAATATGCTGTCTAGGTTGGTCATAGCTTTTCTTCCAAGGAGCAAGTGTCTTTTCATTTCATGGCTGCAGTCACCCCACCTGCAGTGATTTTGCAGCCCAAGAAAATAAAGTCTCTCACTATTTCCACTGTTTCCACATCTATTTGCCATGAAGTGATGGGACCAAATACCAAGGTCTTTGTTTTTTTGAATGCTGAGTTTTAAACCAGCTTTTTCACTGTCCTCTTTCACTTTCATCTAGAGGCTCTTTAGTTCCTCGTTGCTTTCTGTCATAAAAGTTCCTAGACATTACTAGAATGTAAACTTTATGAGGGCAAAATCTTCTTTTTTAAAATTAATTGATTTATTTGCTTTTGGCTGCACTGAGTCTTCACTGCTGCTTTCAGACTTAATCTAGTTGTAGCAAGCAGGGGCTACTGTTTAATTGTGGTGAATGGGCTTCTCACTGCAATGACTTCTGTTGTTGCAGAGCATGGACTCAGGTGTGGCTTCAGTAGTTTTGGCTCGAGGGTATGTAATTTCACTTTTTTTTTGTTTTGTACAGCCTTTGTCTTTTTTTTTTTTTTTTTAAGAAGGAAAATGAGAGTGTTCCATCCTCTTCATTTTTTGGAAAAGATCAAAATGGATAGGTATTAGCTGTCCTTCTGTTTGGTAGAACTCCCATGTGAATTTCTCTGGTCCTGGAATATTGTTTGCTGGGAGTTATTTTGTTTGCTTTTAGAAGTTAGTTCAATTTCACTACTAGTAATTAGTTTTGCAAATATTTCTTCTTAATTCAATCTTGGGAGATTGTATATTTCTAGCAATTTGACCATTTCTTCTCAGTTGTCCATTTTATTGGCTTATAACTAGTTTTCTCTTATTTCTTCTCTTTCATTTCCTTTTATAAAACCATTTATCATTTATTTTTTATTATTATTATTTTTACCTTACAATATTGTATTGGTTTTGCCATGCATCAACATGAATCTACCACTGGTGAACACATGTTCCCCATCCTGAACCCCCCTCCCACCTTCCTCCCATTTCCTTTTCTGTGTCCTCTCTTCTTGGTGAACCTAGAGGTTCATCACTTCTGTTTAAACCAAAAGCTGTTTTTAAAATGTTTTATTGATGTTCTTAGTCTCTTTTTAGTCTCTTATTTCGGAGAAGTCAATGGCAACACACTCCAGTACTCTTGCCTGGAAAATCCCATGGATGGAGGAGCCTGGTAGGCTGCAGTCCATGGGGTTGCTGAGTCAGACACGACTGAGCAACTTCACTTTCACTTTTCACTTTCATGCATTGGAGACAGAAATGGCAACCCACTCCAGTGTTCTTGCCTGGAGTATCCCACGGATGGGGGAGCCTGGTGGGCTGCCATCTATGGGGTCGCACAGAGTCAGACATGACTGAAGCGACTTAGCAGCAGCAGCAGCAGTCTCTTATTTATTTCTTCTTTCATCTCCTTTATTTCCTTCCATCTTATAACTTTGGGCTTTGTTCCTGTTTATCTCATTAGTTTATATGGTAGGCTGCTGCTGCTGCTGCTGCAAAGTCGCTTCAGTCATGCCCAACTCTGTGCAACCCCATAGATGGCAGCCCACCAGGCTCCCCCGTCCCTGGGATTCTCCAGGCAAGAACAGTGGAGTGGGTTGCCATTTCCTTCTCCAGTGCATGAAAGTGAAAAGCAAAAGCGAAGTTGCTCAGTCGTGTCCAACTCTTCCCGACCCCATCGACTGTAGCCTACAGGCTCCTCCATCCATGGGATTTTCCAGGCAAAAGGACTAGAGTGGGTTGCCATTTCCTTCTCCATATGGTAGGCTAGGTTATGTATTTGAGATTTTTATCATTTCTTGAGGAAGACCTCTATTACTATAAACTTCCTGCACGTAATTTCTTTCTCTACATGCCATATATTTTGGAAAGTTGTTTTTCAATTTTCATTTGTTTTAAGGTATTTTCTGAGTTCCTCTTTGATTTCATTATTGACCCATAGGTTCTTTAGCGGTATGTTCTTTAATATCCGTATTTTTGTGATTTTCTCATTTTTTAAATGTAGTTTATTTTAGTTTCACACCATTGTGGTTAAAAAACAAAAATGCTTGACATAGCTTCTACCCTCTTAAATTTGTTGAGACTTGTTTTGTGACCTAAAGTGATACATTCTGGAGAATGTTCCACGTGTACTTGAAAAGAATGTGTATTCTACTGTATTTGGATAGAATGTCCTGTAGTTACCTATTAAGCCAACTGGTCTATTTTGTCATTTAAGACTACTTACTATTGCCTAATTTATTTTCTAGATGGTCTTTCCGCTGATGTAAGTGGGGTGTTAAAGCCCCCTGTTATTTTTATATCAATATTAATTTCTCCCTTTATATTTGTTAATACTTATTAGGTTGGTACAAACATAACTGTGGCTTCAGACCGTGAATTTTAAATCCTTATAACTGGACACAAGCACATCTTTATTAATCAAAATAGTAACCATTACGATAAACACCTTTTCCCCAATGAGAAATGTCTGTTTATACCTGTAACATAAAAACCCATGCTTTGGGATTTGACGAACTCTTAAAAAGCATTTTTCTACCTCCTCCTGGTGTGGAAGCATTTTCTGTACAAAAAGTTGTCAAGATGCTCGAAGAAGTGGTAATCGGTTGGCAAGAAATCAGGTGAATATGGCGTATGACACAAAACTTTGTAGCCCAGTTTTTCCAACTTTTGAAGTTTTGGTTTTGTGACATGCAGTCAAGCATTGTTGTGGAGAAGAATTGGGCTCATTCTGTTGACCAATGCCGGCTGCAGGCATTGCAGTGATTGGGTGCATTTCATTGATTTGTTGAGCACACTTCTCAGATATAATGGTTTTGCTAGGATTCAGAAAGCTATAGTGGATCAGACAGGCAGCAGACCACCAAACAGTGACCATGACCAATTTGTGGCATAAGTTTGGCTTTGGGAAGTGCTTTGGAGCTTCTTCTTGGTCCAGCCACTGAGCCAGCATCTCCAGTTGTCATAGAAAATCCATTTTTCATCACACATCACAGTGCGTTTGAGAAACGGTTCACTGTTGTTGCATAAAATAAGAGAAGACAATACTGAAAAATGGTTTTTTTTTTTTAATTTTTTTTTTGATCAGCTCGCAAGGCACTCACTTACCAACCCTTCTCACCTTTCCAGTTTGCCTAAAATGACAAATGGCCATAGAATGGTCAACTTTGTGTTCTTTGACAACTTTTTGTGTAGTTGTAAGAGGATCAGCTTTGATGATTGCTCTCAATTGATTGTTATCAATTTTCGAAGGCCAGCCTAAGCTAGCCTACACTTCTCATCTTCAAGGCTTTTGTCTTCTTTGTAAAACTTCTTGAACACCACTGCACTTTATGTTCCTTAGCAGTTCCTGGACCAAATGTGTTGTTGATGTTACAAGTTGTCTTGGGTGCTTTATGACCCATTTTGAACTCAAAGAATCACTTGAATTTGCTTTTTTGTCTAACATCATTTCCATAGTCTAAAATAAATATCAAATACACAGCAAGTAATAAGTCCTTAGCAAAAAATTAAAGTGATAATTTAAATGTGCATTAAAATGATGTATAACATAACCACATTTATTTAAGAATGTATTCCAATATCAAATGGCAAAATTAAGGAATGCAAAACCACAATTACTTTTGCATCAACCTAATTTATCCATTTAGTTGCTCCTGTATTATTAATAAGCATCTTAGCAAACATTTTAAATCTTTTTATATTGATCTTCATGATTATATAATTAATGAATTTCATTTTAAATTCTATTTTGTCTGAAATGAGTATTGTTACTACTGCTTCCTTGTCATTTCTGTTTGAATGAAACTTTTCCCAATTTCCTCATTTTCAGTCTGTGTGTGTCTTTACCTTTGATGTCTTGTTATCATATAGATTGGTCCTGTGTTTTTATTCAGTCAGTGTCCCTATGAATTTTGAATGACATATTTAGTGCATTTTTGTTTAAAGTGATTATTGATAGGCATGTACTCATTGCCATTTGGTTAATTGTTTTCTAATAGTTTTTGTTACTGTTTCTCTCTCTTTTTTTTTTCTCTTCTTCTTTTAGTTTCCTTACTTGTGGTTTGATGATTTTCATTGGTGGTATACTTGTGTTCCTTCTTTCCAGTTTTTGTATATATACTATAGGTTTTGAATTAAGTTTCTGCATAAAAATCACCTGGTTGCCTAATGGGGTTTCCTTTGTTTGTGACTCTTTGTTTTCCTCCTGCTACCTTTAGAGTCTTTATCTTTTGTTTTTGCAATTTAAATTATGATATGTCTCAGTATTGGTCTCTTTAGGTTTATGCTATTTTGGACCCTATATACTTCCTGTGCCTGTATATTTGTTTCCTTCTTCACATTTCAGAAGTTTTCATTGATAATTTTATTATATTTTTGATCCTTTTCTCTTTCTCTTCTTCTGGGACCCCTGTAATTCAAATGTTAGTATGCCCGATGACCTAGAAGTCCCTTAAATTTCCCCCCTTTTAAAAATTTGTTTCACTTTTTGCTGTTCTGATTGGGTGAGTTCCATTATTCTGTCATCTTGATCACTTATGCATTCTTTTGTGTCACTTCAGTTCAGTTCAGTCACTCAGTCATGTCCGACTCTTTTTGACCCCATGATGGCAGCACACCAGGCCTTCCTGTCTATCACCAACTTCTGGAGTTTACCCAAACTCATGTCCATTGAGTTGGTGATCATTCAACTGTCTCATCCTCTGTTGTCCCCTTCTCCTCCTGCCCTCAATTTTTCCCAGCATCAGGGTCTTTTCAAATGAGTCAGCTCTTCACATCAGGTGCCCAAAGTATTGGAGTTTCAGCTTCAGCATCAGTCCTTCCAATGAACACTCAGGACTGATTTCCTTTAGGATGGACTGGTTGGATCTCCTTGCAGTCCAAGGGACTCTCAAGAGTCTTCTCCAACACCACAGTTCAAAAGTATCAATTCTTCGGCACTCAGCTTTCTTATAGTCCAACTCTCACATCCATATATGACTACTGGAAAACCATAGCCTTGATTAGACGGCCCTTTGTTGGCAAAGTAATTTCTGCTTTTTAATATGCTGTCTAGGTTGGTCATAACTTTCCTTCCAAGGAGTAAGCGTCTTTTAATTTCATGGCTGAGGCCACCATCTGCAGTGATTTTGGAGCCCCCAAAATATAAAGTCTGACACTGTTTCCACTCTTTCCCCATCTATTTGCCATGAAGTGATGGGACCAGATGCCATGATCTGAGTTTTCTGAATGTTGATTGTATCACTTAGTCTGCTCTTAATTCTTTATTGTGTATTTTTCATTTCAGTTATTGAATTCTTTAGTTCTGACTTGTTCTTTTGAACACTGTCTACTTCTTTATCAAAATTCTCACTGTACTCATCTATTCTTTTCCTTAGTTCATTTAGCATTCTTATTACTAATGCTTTGAACTCTATCTGGTAAATGCTAATCTCTATTTTATTAATTATTTTTCTAGATTTTTTTGTTCTTTTGTTTGAAACAAATTCCACTGTCTTATAGTTTGATTAAATTTCTCAGTCTTTATGAAATTACATAAAACAATTACATATCCCAGTTGAAGTGTTTATTGTCTTTGTTTGGAAGTGTCCCTATGAAGTCTACTTGTGCCCATTGGCTTTGGTGAAACAAGTGAATGTGAAGTGTGCATGGATCATGTCTTCCCCCAGAATGTGCTGGCAGCTGTCACCTTAGTGAAAGGTGGGGCTGAAGATAGACTGGCCAAGTATAAGTAAATAAGAGCCAAGTGTAAGCTAGATATTATCCTATGCTCCTGAGTCATCAGCATGCTATTTGGAGTGGGGCTAGATGCATAGGTACTGTAGTATAAGTCTGGAGGATCAGGTCATAACCTGTTCCATTCCTTTTAATTGTGTGCACTGTCCCCAACCCTTGAACAGAAACTTCTCCTTAGTGGGGAGGAGTGTGGACCAAGAAGGGCCAGATTCAGCCCCTGTTGCTGATTGCAGCATGTGTTAGAATGGTCCTAACATGCCAGTCAGAGCTCAAAATAGCTCCCAATCCACTGCCTCAGTGAGTGACAGCCATGGTCAGGTATGAACCAGTTCCTTACCCCACAATTTCACATTTTCCTCAGCCATAGCAGCCCTTCCTCTAGTTGGGAGATGCACTTGTGTTAGAGGAGCTGGAACAGGTGCTCAGCACAGGTAAGGGGACATGATGCATTGATCATGGTATACCCACCAGAGTCACACAGTTTCAATTTGGTCACTCCACTTTGTTTCAGGGAGTAAGCAACCATGTACATGCTATTCAGGAGTGCAGTCTAGGTTTCTTACTGTCTTCCTGTCAGTTCTATGGTTTATCAAACCAGCAAAGGAGGCTCGTTTTCCTGGTGATGGACACCAGACCTTATTGCCCAACATGTGGTTCAAACTGCTTGCTGCCAATGAATGATCACTGAGCCCATGATATCACCCTCCTGTTCTGTGTCACATCCTAAGGGGTATGAATCCCAACCTAATTACATCTCTTCCCTTCTTAGTCTACTCCATGTAGCTCTTTCTTTATAACCTTGATTGTAGAAAAGTCTTTTGCAGGTCTCCAGGAGAAGGCAATAGCAACCCACTCTAGTACTCTTGCCTGGCAAATCCCATGGACGGAGGAGCCTGGTAGGCTGCAGTCCACGGGGTCGCTAGGAGTTGGACACAACTGAGCGACTTCTTTCACTTTCATGCATTGGAGAAGGAAATGGCAACCCAGTCCAGTATTCTTGCCTGGAGAATCCCAGAGACGGCAGAGCCTGTTGGGCTGCCGTCTCTGGGGTCGCACAGAGTCGGACACGACTGAAGCGACTTAGCAGCAGCAGCAGCAGTGTATTTTCAGTATGTTTTGATGTAATCTTGGGTGGAATTGAGCACAGCATCCTTCTACTCTGCCATCTTGACCTTCTATATAAAGAGTAATATTGCATTCATTATTATAAACTGAACCACCCTTGCATTCCTGAAACAAACCGTACTTGCTCATGGTATAAAATCATTTTAATATAAACTCAATTTACTTGCTAGCATTTTGTTGAATTTACTTGCTAGCATTTTAGCATTAGGTGCACAGTATGCTACTGGAGAAGAGTGGAGATAAAACTCCAGAAATAATGAAGAGGCTGAGCCAAAGAGAAAACGATGCCCAGTTGTTGGTGATGGAAGTAAGTCCAATGCTGTAAAGAACAATATTGCATAGGACCCTGGGATGTTAGTTCCATGAATCAAGGTAAATTGGAAGTGGTCAAAGAGGAGATGGCAGGAGTGAACCCTGACATTTTAGGAATCAGTTAACTAAAATGGACCTGGATGGGCGAATTTAATTCAGATGACCATTATATCTACTACTGTGGGCAAGAATCCCTTAGAAGAAATGGATTAGCCTTGATAGTCAACAAAAGAGTCTGAATAAGATCTTGGCATCTGGTCCCATCACTTCATGGCAAATAGATGGGAAACAATGAAAATAGTGAGAGGCTTTATTTCCTTGGGCTCCAAAATCACTGCAGCTAGTGACTTCAGCCACGAATTTATTATTTTGCGTGTGTGTGTATTTTTAATTTTTATTTTTACTTTATTTTACTTTACAATACTTTATTGGTTTTGCCATACATTGACATGAATCCACCACGGGTGTACATGCGATCCCAAACATGAACCCCCTCCCACCTCCCTCCCCACAACATCCCTCTGGGTCATCCCCGTGCACCAGCCCCAAGCATGCTGTATCCTGCATCGGACATAGACTGGTGATTCGATTCTTACATGATAGTATACATGTTTCAATGCCATTCTCCCAAATCATCCCACCCTCTCCTCCCACAGAGTCCAAAAGTCTGCTATACACATCTGTGTCTTTTTGTTTTTTGGTTTTTTTTTTTGCTGTCTTGCATACAGGATCATCATTGCCATCTTTCTAAATTCCATATATATATGTGTTAGTATACTGTATTGGTGTTTTTCTTTCTGGCTGACTTCACTCTGTATAATCGGCTCCAGTTTCATCCATCTCATCAGAACTGATTCAAATGTATTCTTTTTAACGGCTGAATAATACTCCATTGTGTATGTACCACAGCTTTCTTATCCATTCATCTGCTGATGGACATCTAGGTTGTTTCCATGTCCTGGCTATTATAAACAGTGTGCAGCCACGAATTTAAAAGGCACTTGCTCCTTAGAAGAAAACCTATGACAAACTTAGACAGAATATTAAAAAGCAGAGACATTACTTTGTCAGAAAAGGTCCGTATTGCCAAAGCTATGGTTTTTCCAGTAGTCATGTATGGATGTGAGAGTTAGACCATAAAGAAAAATGAGTGCTGAAGAATTGATGCTTTTAAACTGTGGTTTTGGAGAAGACTCTCAAGTCCCTTGGACTGCAAGCAGATGAAACCCAGTCCATCCTGAAGGAAATCAATCCTGAATATTCACTGGAAGGACTGATACTGAAGCTCAAACTCCAATACTTTGGCCACCTGATGTGAAGAACTGACTCATTGGAAAAGACCCTGATTCTGGGAAAGACTGAAGGCAGGAGGAGAAGGGGATGATAGAGGATGAGATGGTTGGATGGCATCACTGACTCAATGGACATGAATTTGAGCAAGCTCTGGGAGTTGGTGATGGACAGGGAAGCCTGGTGCGCTGCAGTCCATGGAGTTACAAAGAGTTTGACATGACTGAACAACTGAACTGAACTGATTTTGTTGATGTATTTTATAGCCATATTCAAAACAGATATTCATTTATAGTTTTACTGTGATTTCTTCTGTAGGTTTAGTAACTGTGTTATGCTGTCTTGAGAATGATGTGGGAAATAATCACCACTCTTCTATTTTGGGGGAATCGTTTGTGAAGATTAAACTTTTGGTCAAAATTATCCATGGCGGTATCTGGTCCTGGTCTAGTCTTTGTGGATAGTTTTTATTAATCACTCATTCAATGTATTTTTTCATAAAGCTTTATTTAGATTTTTCTGTTTTCCTGAGTTAATATAGGTAGTTTTTGTCTTTCTAGGAATAGGTGCACTTCATCAGGGTTATCCAATTTTTTTACATAGAATTGTTCATATTTCCTTATAACCAGTTTTTTTGTTTGTTTCTGTAAATTCTCTCCTAATATACCTTCTTTGTTAATGATTTTAATAATTTAACTGTTTCCCTTTTGTTCTTTGTCAGTGCAGTTAAGGAAAGTTTATTGATTTTGCTGATCTTTTGAAGAGTCAGCTTTTAGCTTGCTTGATTTCCCTTGTGATTTGTTTTTGTTCCCAGGTTATTTAAGTGTGTTTCTCAAATTTCACATATCTGTGAGTTTCCCAAGGTTCTTTTTGTTACTGATTTCTAATTTTCATTTCATTATAGGTAAAGATGATACTTTGAATAATTTCAACACTTGTCAATGTATTGAGACTTCTCTTATGGCCTGTTATTTTGCAATATCTTCTGGAATGTGTTCCATATGCACTTCAGAAGAATATGTATTCTGTTGTTATTGGGTGAATTGGTCTATACATGTTTGTTGAGTTGTTTTATAGCGTTCTTCAAATCTTTTATTTCCTTGTTGATCATCTGCTTAGTTCTTCTATCCATTATTGAAAGTGAGGCATTGAAATCTCCCAACTATTATTGTTGAACTGTCTATTTATCCATTCAGTTATGTCAGTTTTTACCTCATATAATTTAGCAATATGTGTCATTTGTATTTATATTTATGATTATGTTTTCTTGATGCATTTACGCTTTAACCATCAGAAAATATCCTTCTTTATCTCTAGTAACAATTTTTGTCTTTAATTATGTTTTAGGCTCATATTAGCATCAGTTCAGTTCAGTAGCTCAGTCGTGTCCGACTCTTTGCGACCCCATGAATTGCAGCATGCCAGGCCTCCCTGTTCATCACCAACTCCCGGAGTTCACTCAGACTCACGTCCATCGAGTCAGTGATGCCATCCACCCATCTCATCCTCTGTTGTCCCCTTCTCCTCCTGTCCCCAATCCCTCCCAGCATAGCCACTTCTTTTCTATTCTTTTACTTTTAACCTATTTTTTTAAGTGAGTTTCACATAGCATATAATTTGATTTTTAAAAATCTATTCAGCCAGAGTTTTTCTTTCAGTTTGAATGTTTAATTCCTTCACATTTAGCACAATTACTCATAAAATAGGATCTATGTCTGCTACTTTGGTATTTATTTTCTATATACCATATGTCTTTGTTATTATATTCCTCCACTATTGCATTTTCCTTTGTTGAATAGATTTTTTAAACATACCATTTTCATTCTTTTCCACTTCTTTTAGTTTTTTTTTAACAGAAAGTTATTTCTTAGTGATTGTTTTCTGAATTAAAATTAACATCTTTCTATTTAACAATCTATTTGGATAAAAAGTTTATTTTCAGTTGTATGAAAAAGTTTCTCTTATGTATTTCCATTCTTTATACCCTCCTCTTTGCCTCAGTTATCATAAATTAAATATTTATACACTGTATATCCATCAATATAGATTTATAATTATTCCTTTATGTAGCTGCATTTTAAATCAGGATGAAAAAGGTTTCTAAGCAAAATATATTCATACTGCTTTTTATATATGCATATATATTTGTTTTCATCAGTGCTTTTTATTTCTCTATATGGATTTGAATTACCATCCAGTATCCTCTCATCTCAGTCAATAAGATTCTGTGTTGTTTGATGAGAAACCAATTGTTCATTTTATTGAGGATCCCTTGTACAGTATATGAGGAGTGCATCTCTCTTTCAGTTTTCAAGGTTTTCTTATTGTCTTTGGCTTTCATCTGTTTGATTATGATTTGAATAGGTGAGGATCCCTTTGCAGTTTTACTGTACAGATTTTGTTGAGCTTCTTAAAAGTATTAATTAATATTTTACATCAAATTTTGGAAGTTTTCAGTCCTTATTTCTTTAAAATATTCTTTCTGCCTTTTTTCTCCTCTCCTTCTGAGACTTCAGTTATGTGTATGTTGGTATGCTTGATGATGTCCCACTGTTCTTCAAGACTCAGTACATTTTCCCTTATTCTTTTTACTTTTTCTCAGACTGAAAATCTCTGTGGATCTATCTTCAAGTTCTCTCTTCTTTCCTCTGCCTGCTCAAATCTGTTGAGCTTTAGTAGTGGATTTATTTTGGTTATTTATTTGTCAGCTCCCAAATTTTTATGTACTTTTTAATAATTTCTGTTTCTTTACTAACATCTTCTATCTGGTGAAAGGTTGTCTTCTCCTTTAAAAAAATTCTTATGCATGATTTTCTTTCATTTTTTTGCCTATTTACAACAGCTGGTTTAAAGTTTTTGTCTATTAAATTTAATGTCTAGATTTTCTCAAGGATAGTTACTATGTACTTTTTATGTCCTATATATTTGCCATATGTTCTTGTTTGTTTGTATGTTCTTTTTGTTGTTGTTATTGAAAAACTATACATTTTAAATATTGTGTAAAATCTGGATATTAGATTTTCCTCCTTTCCAAGGTGGTTTTTTTTTTAATGTTTTGTGGTGATAGAGTAACTTTTCTGAATTAATTCTATAAACCCTATTTTCCTTGTTGTGTATGGCCATTATTGTCTCTGCTTAGTTATGTTAGTAATCAGCTAATGGTTAGATACAGATCTTCTTTCATTCCTGGAAACTGTGAGACTCCCATTCTTTGCAGAGTGGCTTTTTACTTTTGGGGCACAGCTTCAAAACTAAGCCAGTTGATAATTTTGACTTGGTGTTCACTTTACAATTATGTAGGGCCTCAAGATCATCTAGAAGTCATGATTTAGGACCTTCATATGAGCCTTAGGGCCTTAGGTCTTTCATCAGCATGTGTACAGCATTGGGCATGTGCACAGACTAATGCATGAGCATGGTTATCTAGATTTCTGGGAAAACACTGGAGCTTCTCAAAGACTCCCCTGGATATCAAATTTCTCACCTTTTACTTTAAAAAAATTTATCTTATCATTTCTCCAACTGTTATCCATTCTATTAAGCAGTGTTAATGTTAAAGAATTGGCAAGAGTGATTTTTAGTAAATCTCCCCTCAGAAAAATGCTATTCACACTGAGTTATCTCTTATGTCAGTTAAAAAGGTTTCTGATGGAATATTCCAGAAAATCACTGAATAGGTCAAGTAATGACACTTCTTTGCAAATGGGGTTTGAAGGAGGTTCAACCCCATTCTACTCCCTCCAATAGATATCAAGCTTTGGATTTTCATTATGACTAGAAATATCTGGTTTTCAAGGCTAATGTGGAGATGGGAAAAAAGAATGGGACTAAGCAAAGTTAAAACGGCACAAAGATCCCTGCTCTTATCAATATTCAAGCATTTTTCTTAAATAAATGCTCAATGATTATTGCAGCCATTTGATTAAATTTCAGAGTTCTGAAAAAGTTGATTCTTATAATTTTTGCCAATTTTCTCATGGTTTTTGTAGAGTAGAGGTTATTTTTAAGGTAGTTTGTCTTTCCTGCTGATGTAGCCATTTTTTAAAAAAAGTCATCACTGAACTTCACAATCTATCCTATACAGTTTCTTGTTCTTATAGTTTAGTCACTATTCAAAATGTTTGTGAAAATCTATAACTTCAAACACTAACTATAAGTGGAAGTGGCAGTTTGTAATGTGTTAGGAAATAAAATGTGATGGTTAAACATCAAATTACAAAAGAAAAGTCTCACATATTATTTTCGCAAACTACTTTCTCAGAAAGAGAAGAGTATACCAAGATAACTGAATATAAGGAAAGAAAATTTAAAGAAATGTAGCTACCTCCATAAAAGCTAGTATCATTCAAATATAGTTTCCCATAACTATAAATAGCCAGAGATCAGTGAATGTAGAACATACAAATGAAATGGAAAAATACAATCAAAGGGATTGGTTAAATTATTGAAGTATTAAATAGACTTCTTTCTTAATGGATTTACATAGAAGGATCCTAGCCAAATGCCTGCTGTCATTTGCTATTTATACATCATCTTACTGAACTTCAGAGTCAGCATTGCTGGTGGGCTTTAGCAAGCTCTGGAGATTCAAAACCAACAATCTCCTCAACCAGATGGTGCTATTCCTAGATATCCATCTGAGACTAGAGACACCTTTCTCAGTGATGGTGGGTGATACTTGGAGGAGAAAGACTTTACCAGGCTAAGCTGTTGCTGGAACAACATGGTGCCATAATTCTGTGACTTGTCTTGAGATCAGCTTCTGGAAATAAGCTATTCATTTGCATGGAATTTTTAATTTCTTTTCCTTTTTTTTTTTTTGGCCGTGCCACACAGCATATGGGATTTTAGTTCCCTGAACAGGGATTGAACCAGTGGCCCCTGCATTGGAATCACATAGTCTTAAGCACTGAAACTCCAGGGAAATCCCTGAATAGAATTTTAAAACAATGGAAACAAATCACTCTCCATTGATGTGGAGCCTTCTGTGTAGCAGATTTAAAGTTGTATCAAAAGTTAAAGCAAGAATACTAATATTTTAAAAATCAATATTCTCATATAATTCATCATTTAAGCATTAAACTGTCACCATTTTATATATCCTCCTATAGGAGCATACATATTTTCTTAGTTTCTTTCATTTTACCTTTAAACCTATTGTGCTGTAGCATTCATACTGAGAAGTGCATAAAACATGTATGTACCATTCAGTAAAGTATCACATAGTACACATCCAAGCAACCACCACCCCAGTCAAAAAGTAGAATATTTTCCATGCCCCAGAGATCTTATTTGACTTTTCTCTTTAATGAGTGAATTGCAGTTGATTTTGTTAAATGATTTTGTGACAATTTTAGAAATAAATGTATTTTGGTAAGAAAGGGAGATGTTGTGAAACCAGATTTACGAAATAATGTTACTATAGACAAAGAAGTCAGGATCTGACCTTGGACACATAAATCTGGTGGCAGAGGAAATAGATCAGTATCTTGGTAAAAGTGGCATAAAAAGAGAAGAAAATATTGTGTGACTGAGTATTGAACTTGCCCACACCTTCAGGAAATAACAAAGAGTTGGTTTCAAACTGTGGAAAGCTGAGTAGAAATGTAATAGGACAAAGAAAGTAACACTTTCTTAGTCTGAGATGTGAGCTAATTAGATTTTACTGATGCCTGCTATAGTACAAGACTGTAGGACACTTGACTTCCACAAACTCACATCATTTATCTCTAATAATGCTATTTTATACCCACAAATAAGCTCAGTTTCACACAATTCACAAATTAACATATAGCACTTAATATGTGCCAGGCATGGTTCTAAGCATTTTGTACATACTAACTCATTTCATCCTCTCAGCTCTTTAAGAAAAATGGAGAAACTGTAACACCAGGGGATGGCAAAGGTGGGACTCAAATTCAGAATGGCTGGCAGTAGAGTCTGTTTTGGGACTATTAAGTTTTTCTCTGTCCATCTAAGGAATTGAAAATTGTGGTTCCCTGGTAAAAATATTGGACTTTCTTTGATTGTTATCCATAACATATATTCATGTTAATAGCTTGATTTTGAAGACTGTTTTTTTTATATTAGAATTAACAGTATTTGAATATATAGTAGCTATCAATATAGAGAAGAATATATCTGAGTTTTCTATGTGACATGAAATATATATGAAATTTAAACATTTTTGTCTAGGAAATATTTTCTCATGGGTATCAAGATTTAATAAATACAGAATGTCTTTATTTTTTAAGATATTTGAAAAGGAATATATTGATGAACTTGTATAAGCAGTTTTTATTTGCAGTATGGTAGAAAGCCCTTCCTAAGTATGATACTAATAACAGTTTGGTGTCACTGCTTTGATTAATGTTAAGGTTTAGTAATTTTACCACCATTGCTTTTGCACCCTCCATGAAAGTGCCAACACTTGGAAATAGGCAAGGAATATCTCAGCATTACTATGAAAATAATGTTGACCTCTTAGACCCCTGGAAAATATCTCTGGGAAAATACCAGAAATACAAAGACCATAGTTTTAAACTAAGGCGACTAAAAGCCATTCACTTTATTTTTGTCCTATTTGGGAACAGTTACTTCCCTGGTGGCTCAGACGGTAAAGTGTCTGTCTACAATGCGGGAGACCCAGGTTCGATCCCTGGGTCAGGAAGATTGGCTGGAGAAGGAAATGGCAATCCACTCCAGTACTATTGCCTGGAAAATCTCATGAACAGAAGAGCCTGGTAGGCTGCAGTCCATGGGGTCGCAAAGAGTCGGAGATGACTGAGTGACTTCACTTCACTTACTCTTTTTTGTAAGCTTTGTTCTCACTTCTGTCTCAGAGTCATGTTTGACTTGCAGCCACCTGCCTCGCTTGTGTACAAATTTGGTTCTCCAGACCCTTCCTATACCCAGACACTATTTGCATTTCCTGGGAGAAAAAAAAAAAAAAACAAAACAACAAAACCCAAAAAAACCTTTGTGACCAAAGCCCAGAAGATAAGAACTCCCTGACTCAAGTTGAAGTCCCTCCCTTGACTTCTTACAACTTGAATTGCTTCTAGAGACCCTGAATTCCTGACTGCCTGGCCCTGTATCTCGATATCTACTTATTCCTCTCTTGAAGTTTGCTAAGCAAATCTGGTGAATGGTGAGAGACAGATGGTAGGAAAAAAATAAGAATTAAGGTTGATAAAATAGAGAACAAAAAAGGAGTCTCCTTGGTCACTTGTAAGGAAGCAAATCCTTCAGTCAGACTGCTCTCTCACGATTGTGTGAAGCTGAGTTGAATTATTACTAAATACTTGGCCACTGAAGAAAGCTGAGTGCCGAAGAATTGATGCTTTTGAACTGTGGTGTTGGAGAAGACTCTTGAGAGTCCCTTGGACTGCAAGGAGATCCAACCAGTCCATTCTGAAGGAGATCAGCCCTGGAATTTCTTTGGAAGGAATGACGCTAAAGCTGAAACTCCAGTACTTTGGACACCTCATGTGAAGAGTTGACTCACTGGAAAAGACTCTGATGCTGGGAGGGATTGGGGACAGGAAGAGAAGGGGACGACCGAGGATGAGATGGCTGGATGGCATCACTGACTCGATGGACATGAGTCTGAGTGAACTCTGGGAGTTGGTGATGGACAGGGAGGCCTGGCGTGCTGTGATTCATGGGGTCACAAAGAGTCAGACAAGACTGAGCGACTGAACTTGGCCACTAATGGTCATCCCCTGTAACTTTTAAGGATTGGAAATGTTTAGTTATTCTTCTTTGTTTTTATTTCTTTCTTTCTTTTTTTTTTTTTTTTTTTTTGGTTATGCTGGGTGTGTTTGGCTGAGTGCAGTGTTTCTCTAGTTATAGTGAGTGGGGACTATTCTTCCTTGCAGTGTGTGGGCTGATTGTGGTGGATTCTCTTGTTGCAGAGCATGGGGCTCCAGGGCATGCAGGCTTCAGTAGTTGTGGCTCCCTGAGTCTAGAACACAGGCTCAGTAGCTGTGGCGCACAGGCTTAGTTGCTTGGTCGTATGTGGAATCTATCCGGACCAGGGATCGAACCCATGTACCCCAGATTGGCAGGTGGGTTCCTATCCACCATGCCACCAGGGAAGTCCTGTTTAGTCATTTTTAGGAGCTTGTACTAATGGAAAAAAAAATGAGAGAGTCCAGTCTTTTCTCCACCTACAGGCAAATTTCATGTTAGTTAGCTTATTGTGACAGATAAATTTGAGGTTGATATTTTTGTTCCATTCCTTATGGCTCCTCACTGTCTCTGCACAGTTTCCCCAAGAGCAGCTCTCTATTATGTACTACTGAAGAACTATATTTTGCAGGCAATATGACCCAGTTCTGAAAACATTAGGGGGCATGCTAGGACCTCAAATTACAGCAAGCAGAAATGTAGGTGGGAAGGAAGTCTGACTTGGGCAAATGATAACCTTCACCCACGCCATTCTTTTATCATCATCATTAGAATCTTTTGTCCATAGAATTTAAAATAAATTTTTAAAAGCTTTTAGTTTTACCCTTTCTGTTTATAAAAAAGATGCAGTCAAGATTTGAGAGCTGACTAAAAATAATCAAAAGTTTATTTTTAGATTATAAGAGGTTTTGACACCTGCCAGCATATTCAGTTACAGTAAAGGCATGTAGAGTTATTTTATCTAATTCTTAATATTTACTATATTGACAATTAAAACATTAAGCACTTGCTAGGTGAAAATCTATAAGGGCTGTGGGAAACCAAAGTAATAACTAATACATGAACCTTCCTCTCAAAAATCTCAAACTGAAGTGAGAGGTAGAAAATAGAGAGGAGGTAGGTAGGTAGGCAGGCTTCCCTGGTAACCCAGCTGGTAAAGAATCCACCTGCAATGTAAGAAACCTCAGTTTGATCCCTGGGTTGGGAAGATCCCCTGGAGAAGGGATAGGCTACCCACTCCAGTGTTCTTGGGCTTCCCTGGTGGCTCAGACATTAAAGAATCCACCTGCAGTGTGGGAGACATGGCTTCTATTCCTGGATTGGGAAGATCCCCTGGAGGAGGGCATGGCAACCCACTCCAGTATTCTTGCCTGGAGAATCCTGGTGGACAGAGGAGCCTGGCAGGCTGCAGTTCATGGGGTAGTAAAGAGTTGACACAACTGAGCGATAAGCATGGCACAGGTAGGTACGTATTAATTCCTTGTGATAGAAACTTGTGAATGCATAAAGAGATATATACAGACTCAGTATGGTACCAGCCTACTTCATGGTTCTAAGTATAATATTGGTGGTGGATGGAGCTGTCTCAGGTGTATGGTGTTCTTCAAATGAGCCCTCCCAGGTACTCAGCCACAAGGTCTGGTGGTTGATGAATAATCTGCTTTTTAAGCGCTAACCCAGGTAGTATGTATCCACTGCCAATAAATATCAGACACTTGGATATAATCAAAATCAGTCTTCAGAGATGAATTTTAGTCTTTCCCTGACTCTCACTAAAGTATTGCAAGTCGTTAAGTCTCATCTAGGAAGGAGCTACTTATGTTCTCTTGGGCAACACCATTGAAAAATCATTACAAGAGGATTTGTTACTTTTAAGGGAAGATCTCCAACTCTAAACAGTAATTATGCTGTGATCATTAATACTGAACAACTTGCTAAAACATTAAAATTTTTTTTTCTAGTTGGGTCATTAACATCATAAAGTGTGATGGGGATCAAAGTATTGCCTGGAGTGTCTCCTATCTCTAGGAGATAAGTGGCATGGGCAAAAATCAAAGAGAACTTCATCTTCTTTCTCACTCAGCTTTGATTTGGAAAGGAGGTAGTTAAGTTACATCCAGAAAGTGGCAGTTAGAAAACTTGCCTTCTATTGCATGCTTTTGCTGCAGCAATTACCTCAGCTACAAATCTCATTTACAGAACTCTTTGAAAGTGCTATCTGGACGATGGCAGAATACACTGGAAATCAATGGAGGGTGATTTCATTCCCAAATTGAAGTTACCATTTAATAGTCAGGGAAAAAAAACACACACTCGCGCACCCCAACCTCCTTCTTATTCATTAATAGATTCCTCAGTAGCAATTATGAGGCTCAACTTTCACAAATTCAATTACTTCTCGAAAAATATGAATTATAAACACTCTTTACCAATTGAAATGCAATCACATCCTAGCTTCCAGAAGGAAAATAGACAGGAACTGTTGGAAATGATCCTAATCATGATGCTAATAAGTAACAGTCTAGTACGTCGTAGTCTGCATAACAGGCCAGTGCCTGCTTCTCTGTACTTACTGTTATATGATGTTTTCTTTCCTGATTTATAGTATCCTAGCAACCATCATGCACATTAGTCCTAATGGATCTAAAAATGATGCACTGGGAAATTTGTCCCTAAGGATCTCATGCTCCAGGGAGGGACACTTTCTCCTTGGGGCGGGAGTGGGGGCAGTGCATGTCAGTAGCAAAATAGATGTGTGGGGATTAAAGTCCTTTTCTTTGATCTGAGATTTCATTGCCCTTCTTGATCCCATATAGTCAGAGGGCCTGTAATCCAGGTTTAATCTAAATATTGATAGATGGCAGTGCTGCCAAGCGATCCTAATTCCACATGAATATTCACAGCAGAAGAGCCTGGGGATATTGCCTACTAGAGATGACCTTAAGTCTAGCAAAAGGGGACACTGACAATGGATCTAAATTTCCACCTTATTTACTATTCATTGATTTAAGACAGGAAGGATGCTGTCAAAATTTTTATATAGCCTGTCATTGGTAAGGCTTTAAGTCATTCTCAGCCATTCTCATCTTACTGTAAATTAGATTAAATATCAACTTCATTAGGGCCATCTGATCAAGGTTGGATATTTTTTTGATACAGAATAAGATTTAGAACTAGGGATAGGGCATAAGAAGTAGAGAAAAGTCAAAAGAAAGAAAGCTAGAGGGAAGTCCCCCTTTAGCCCAGGTTCTTCAAAGTTAGTTTGAAGAACAGTTTGTATCAGGGACTTTTCCAGATACACCCTGGGTATTGAGATAGACTGTACCTGAAGGAGTACTGAGTCTACTGTAAATTTGAAAGGTCCACTAATTTCACAGTGTTGGCAGGGAACTGAGTCTACTGTAAATTTGAAAGGTCCACTAACTTCACAGTGTTGGCAGGGAAGACATTTTATAGCTAAGTAAAGTACTAAATGATTGAGAATGTCTTTCCATTCTGGCCTTGAACTCACTTCCCCAACTCCATATTCCCTTCATTTCAGCCATAATATACTTTCCATCATCACTGAGAACAGCCCTGATCAATGATCCCGAATTCTGATCTTTCTCTCTAACCACAATATCCTGTGCTTCTCTGGCTCTTTACCACTTAGTCCCCACTCAGTGTTCTCTTTTTAGTCCCTTCATCACCTTCAAGCCCTTAATTAGTTCTCATTCTCCCATCTCTTTGCCTCCCACTGTGGTTTGCCTTCATACTTACTTGGGCTCTGTGGGCAACTGTTTTGATGTTATGCTCACTAATATCCTGGGATTCCTTATCAGCAGTCTGTCAGAGTTCCTGCCTTGCCAATCCAAAGCTTGGCTACCCACCTGCCATCCACTTTCTTTTGCTTCTGAGGTGCTATTTCTAAGGAAAGTCACGAAAGCGTGATGATCTGATTCCGTATGGCCATGCTAGGTCATTTCAGCTGAACCTTCTTGGCCTGATCATCTACACTTCTTTTCATGACTTGCTTGCTCCCTTTGCCATTTATTCATTCTTTTGACAAAGTTTTACTAACTGATTATTACATTTTATCTATGGCCCAAGCACCAAGGATATGATAAAGATTAAGACTGACAGGGAACCTTTCCTCAGTGAAGGAGTGATGGAGTGAAGGAAACTAATTGACGGAGTTTATCATTTAGTGAAGTAATGTGGGAAATAAATATGTTTTAAAAAGCAATTTCATAAAAGCAAGTTCTTTGCAGGAGGGTAAGTGCAAGATGACCTGAGATAGGAACAGGCTCAGAGTGTTCAAAGGACTAAATGAAAGTTAGCGTAGGTGGACTACAAAGGGAAAGAAAGAGAGAGAATGTAAGATCACAGAGATGGTCAAGAGACCATGAAAAAGACTTCGGATTTCATTCCACTTTCAGTGGGAATCCATTGGAGAATTCTAACCCAAGGAGTGACATTTTCTGATTTCTATTTTGGTAGGATCACTTTGCCTCTGTGTGGTAGATGTAAGAAGCAAGTGTGGAAAGAAAGAGAACAAAGACACTAGTGGTAAAACAAACAAATGAATACAACAAAACAGAATCAGACTCACAGATATAGAAAGCAGACTAGGGGCTACCATGGGGAGAGGGGTTGCAGGGGGGAGTGCATGAAGGGGGAAAGGGGTTAAGAGTTACAAGCTACCAGTTATAAAATAACTAAGATATAAGGAATGCAATGTACAGCACAGGAAATGCAGTCAATATTTTCCACTAATAACTTTAAGTGGAGTGTAATCTATAAAACTATTGAATTACCGTGTTGTACGCCTGAAACGAATATAATATTGTAAATCTCCTCTACTTCAGTTAAAAAATCCAAATGAGGGGTGATGTTGGTTTGGATCAGGGTTGTAACAGTAGAGATGGTGAAAGTGTGTGGATTCCATTGAGGAAGTCAAAGGCTGAATGATATGCTCAGGGTCTAATAAAATAACAACTGTTCCCTTTACAAGTCATATTTAAGTTGGTATTTTGCTTCATCTGATGGAGAGAAAGTATATTTTCTGTTGTAGCTACTCCTCCACACTTTGGTCCTAGCTCTGATGCACTTGTGGTGGGGAGGGGGGCGAAAAAAAAAAAAAGAGAAATACCATAGCATAACATCTCTTATCTCTTTGAGTGCCCTCTTCCTGTCCTTTTCCTGGTTTCAGTCTCCTTCAATGCCCTGCACTTATTTCTTGTCTTTCTTCCCATATGGAAACTGTGAATGTCTTGCCTCTTCTGTCCACGGAGGTGAATCCCAGGTAAGAATCTCAGTAATTGTAAAGAGCCATAAAGAGAGAGGCTGTTGAGCAGAGTTGGGGACAGACACTGTCTCTAGAATCCTTCCCAGCAAATTATATCTCACCGAGTTCAGTGCCTACTCCCGAGCTAGGTCTCCAAGAGTCTTTTTTTAAACTACCATTCCATGGTCAGAGATAGAAATACCAGACTTCTTGAAAAAATAAGTATTCAAAAGAGCCAACAGACCCCATCCTGTTATTTTCTATTTGCTGAATACTGGAAAAGTTTGGAAGGAGATAGAAAATTGATCCTGATCTCTGCATTTGCCCTGAGCTTATTCCATCCCTTATTTAGCCAGCTCCAAGCAGCACCAGTGTTAATGTATATTACCTTGCTAATCTCGACATCACATCTGTGAGCCACATCAATAGTCAGATTTCTCATTTTCCAGATCAATCAATCAACACATATTTTTAAAAGCCTAGACTAGTTTTACCTGCCTTGGCCCATGTTTTGGCCTAAAATACAGATGTGTGAGCTGTGATTCTTATATGCGGAATACAAGCTGAAGGCACGAGAAACAATTAGAGAACAAAGCAGCAACTGATTACATGCTAACTTGGATTATATAGATTCTAATTTGTCCTGAGTTCTGAGATGGGAACATCAATTTTTATTTAACATTGAACTCTAGACTGTTAGACCTGGGAAGGCACTTCAAGTCTAATCTACTCAGTTCATAATGATCTGGATTCTGAGACCCCAACAGATGAAGTAAATTAACTGTGGTCGCAGGCATGTCAGTGGCAGAAACCCAGGTAGTCTCTAAACTCCAGTCCAGTGTTTTGTACATTCCAAGAAACTTCCCTACCAGTCATATTCTTAGTGTGTTTCTCTGTTGTTCAGTTGCTCATTCATGTCCGACTCTTTGCAATCCTCTGGACTGCAGCACATCAGCTTTCCCTGTCCTTCACCATCTCCTGGAGCTTGCTCCAACTCACGTCCATTGAGTGGATAATGCCGACCAACCATCTCATCCTCTGCTGCCACCTTCATCTCCTACCCTTAGTCTTTCCCACATCAGGGGTCTTTTCCAGTGAATCAGCTCTTTGCATCAGATAGCCAAACTTTTGGAGCTTTAGCTTTAGTATCAGTCCTTCCAATGAATATATAGGGTTGATTTCCTTTAGGGTTGTCTGGGTTTGATATCCTTACAGTCCAAGGGACTCTCAAGAGTCTTTGCCAGCACCGCAGTTCAAAACCATCAATTCTTTGGCACTCAGCCTTCTTTATGCTCCAACTCTCATTCCATACATGACTACTGGGGAAAAAAAAAAGAAAAGAAAAGAAACATAGCTTTGACTAGAAGGACCTTTGTTGGCAAAGTCTTTTTAATATGCTGTCTAGAATGGTCATAGCTTTTCTTCCAAGGAGCAAGCGTCTTTTAATTTCATGGCTGCAGTCACCATCTGCAGTGATTTGGGGGCCCCCAAAATAAAGCCTGTCCATTGTTTCTGAACTAATGGAAAAAGCTCAACCCTCAAAAAACTAAGATCATGGCATCTGGTCCCATCACTTCATGGCAAATAGATGAGGAAACAATGGAAACAGTGTTTCTCTATACATGCATTTTATTGGCCATTTGGCTGTGATTCTATTAATCCAAGGTGAACATCTGCAGTTTCTTTTGCCATTTAAGAATCTCACCCAGGAATGATTTCATTTCAGATGTCCTAAATCTAGAGCCCAGTGTTGTGTGACAGAGGTCCCTGAGATACATATTCAGCTGCTCTCAGGATCTGTCAGTAATCTCCAGGCTCTGCTCTATGCTCATGTAATTAATCAACAAGGGATTGACAGTCAGCAACATTTGTGGGTCAGACTTTGAGCTGGGTTGCAGGAGAATTGGTCCTTACTGGGCAGGAAAGCTCAGTCTAATTGGGAAGACATGTGTGCTATTTATGATGGAGATGTTCCTATAATAGAGATATAATCCCTAATTTTAACAGGTTTCTAGCTTGATTTAAGCAAAAAGGAAAACAGAAAAAATGAGCATCCAAATAACACACACACATAAGCACAAGTACAGATATGTTGTGGTCACATGTGCACACTCAAAAGTTGTCACCTATCCAGAAGAAATAACTACAGTGAGTAAATTCATGAATTGGTGTTTTATGTTGTTATTTTAAAAAGTATTAAGTGTTTAAGCAAACTAGTGTACCATAGTTAATGAGGAAGCCAGCTGAACTTGAGTTTCATTGTTCTCAGTTTATATAGTCTCATAATTTTGATGAAGACAGATCATTTTACTTAAGGAAATGTTTACCTTACAGCAGGAATGTAGTTTGAATCTATTCTTAAATTTTCTTTGTGTAGATAATATGTAGTGTTTAACCAGGAATGAAGCTAGGTGTAAGTCATAAAGAAAGTTATCTTTATTGAGCACTTGCTATATCCAATTCACTTTGTAGAAATTATCCTAACAACAATCTTGTGAGATTATCTTAATATTAACAATGAGATGACTGAGGCTGAGATGGGATTGGAAAGCAGATCTCTCTGAGTTAACCTCGTGCTCCAGCCATGCATTTTCAATACTAAACTAATACTCTGTTTAGTTTCTGACAATTGGGGGTAGGGTGGGAGAAATGGAGCTTTCTGAAAACCTTGGGCAGAAAGTGTAATCTTTTAAATTATTTTTAAAACTATTTTCAGTTCAGTTCAGTCACTCAGTTGTGTCCAACTATTTGTAACCCCATGAACCACAGCACACCAGGCCTCCCTGTCCATCGCCAACTCCCAGAGTCTACCCAAACTCGTGTACATTGAGTCGGTGATGCCATCCAACCATCTCATCCTCTCATCCCCTTCTCCTCCTGCCCTCAATCTTTCCCAGCATCAGGGTCTTTTCAAATGAGTCTGCTCTTCGCATCAGGTGGCCAAACGATTGGAGTTTCAGCTTCAGCATCAGTCCTTCCAATGAACACCCAGGACTAATCTTCTTTAGGATGGACTGGTTGGATCTCCTTGCAGTCCAAGGGACTCTCAAGAGTCTTCTCCAATACCACAGTTCAAAAGCATCAATTCTTCGGTGCTCAGCTTTCTTTATAGTCCAACTCTCACATCCATACATGACCACAGGAAAAACCATAGCCTTGACTAGATGGACCTTTGTTGGCAAAGTAATGTCTCTGCTTTTGAATATGCTGTCCAGTTTGGTCACAACTTTTCTTCCAAGGAGTAAGTGTCTTTTAATTTCATGGCTACAATCACCATCTGCAGTGATTTTGGAGCCTAAAAAAATAAAGCCAGCCACTGTTTCCCCTGTTTCCACATCTATTTACCATGAAGTGATGGGACTGTATGCCATGATCTTAGTTTTCTGAATGTTGAGGTTTAAGCCAACTTTTTCACTCTCCTCTTTCACTTTCCTCAAGAGGCTCTTTAGTTCTTCTTCACTTTCTGCCATAAGGGTGGTGTCATCTGCATATCTGAGGTTATTGATATTTCTCCCAGCAATCTTGATTCCAGCTTGTGTTTCATCCAGCCCAGTGTTTCTCATGATGTATTTTGATAGATGACAAATATTGTAGGTAATGGATAAATTCAAAGAGATCAACATATTTAATCAAAAGCTGAATTTGCTTTTAATGAACTTGTCCAAGGTCTTTAGTTGTTTCTGGTCAAAGAGTATACTCTTTGCCTGATTAGTATTCATCAGAGGGCAATTATTTTTCAGACTTAAACTTCCTTTGGTTGAGTACATGTAATTACTAGACTTTTATCCAAACCAAGATTTTGGATAATGATAAGAGTAAAGAGAGGCCATGAAGTAAGATATAAGCCAAGATTCAGAGAAATTTCTGATTAGCTTTAGACAATGAGAGTTCTAGTTAAACCATGAAAATTTGGATTTAAAGGCAAGTGTGGAGGGGTGTGCATCATAGCTTTTGTGAAAAGCAGCTTTAGAGTGTTGACAAACTCATCATGAATTCTCATTTGGTAATACAGTCTCTTGAGTGGTAATGTGGGAGATCTCAAATTTCCATGAAGAATATTTGCATTATAACATTTAAAATCTTTTCTTTATAGATGACTTTTTAGTAAACTCTCATTCACCTGTGTCACTGTTGCAAACATAAAGTATTTATACAAAGTTAGCCTTTTCAAAAGCTCTGATGTTGAGGAACTGAGGAGGGGAGATCTAGGAGCAAAGTCACTCCACTCTTCTCCTTCCAAGGGTGGGAGACATTGGTTTCCAATGGAACTTTTTGACCTGCTATTTTTTTTTCTTGATGAATCAATAATATTATCAGTTGAAATTCAAATAGTCATTTGATTACATTATATTCCAATAAAGTCCCAATTAAATTGAATCCAGTTAATTTTGACCCTTAGTTACACAGAATTTTTTTTTATACTTAACAGTAAAAATTTTATTTTATTTTATTTTAATTTTTATTTTTACTTTATTTTACTTTACAATACTGTATTGGTTTTGCTATACATTGACATGAACCCACCATGGGTGTACATGCGTTCCCGAACATGACCCCCCTTCCCACCTCCCTCCCCATAACATCTCTCTGGGTCATCACCGTGTGCCAGCCCCAAGCATGCTGTATCCTGCGACGGACATAGACTGGCAATTCGATTCTTACATGATAGTATACATGTTACAATGCCATTCTCCCAAATCATCCCTCCCTCTCCCTCTCCCTCTGAGTCCAGAAGTCCATTATACACATCTGTGTCTTTTTTCCTGTCTTGCATACAGGGTCATCATTGCCATCTTTCTAAATTCCATATATATGTGTTAGTATACTGTACTGGTGTTTTTCTTTCTGGCTTACTTCACTCTGTATAATCGGCTCCAGTTTCATCCATCTCATCAGAACTGATTCAAATGAATTCTTTTTAACGGCTGAGTAATACTCCATTGTGTATATGTACCACAGCTTTCTTATCCACTCATCTGCTGATGGACATCTAGGTTGTTTCCATGTCCTGGCTATTATAAACAGTGCTGCGATGAACATTGGGGTACATGTGTCTCTTTCCATTCTGGTTTCCTCGGTACGTATGCCCAGCAGTGGGATTGCTGGGTCATAAGGTAGTTCTATTTGCAATTTTTAAGGAATCTCCACACTGTTCTCCAAAGTGGCTGTACTAGTTTGCATTCCCACCAACAGTGTAGGAGGGTTCCCTTTTCTCCACACCCTCTCCAGCATTTCTTGCTTGCAGATTTTTGGATTGCAGACATTCTGACTGGTGAGTTACACAGAATTTTGATTCATTGCCATTACCTGTCTCTGAAAAACAAAGAAAAATAAGTAAAATGATATCATATCAGGAATTTAGTGAGACAAAAATATCCCTATATGATGTTCTGTGCTCATTAAAATTGCAACACATTGTTCTATCATTTTCCTCATTCTGAAGGTCCTGGATAGTAAATACTGATGTTTACCCTGAAGAGACGACAAGGAATGATTCCATTGTATCCTTTAAATTCTAGGTTCTAAAGAAGAGAAGTGTGCTGAGATGTAATGGAAAGATTTTCCAGCAAAAATGAAGAGTGAAATTACGAAGTATTTTCACAGGGTGCAACAGAGCTTTGGCAGGTTAGAACAGTGGACTGAAACTAAGAAGATAAAGTATAATAAAGGCTAATGAGAAGTTCTGTACACAATATCTCCCCCCTCCAAAAAAGAAAAAAAAAAGATTAAACTGAGGAAGCTGAGGTTGAAGTGACTGCTTGTGAAAAAGCCCAAGAGGTTTCCCTGGTGGCTCAGAGGTTAAAGCATCTGCCTCCAATGCGGGAGATCCGGGTTCAATCCCTGGGTTGGGAAGATCCCCTGGAGAATGAAATGGTAACCCCCTCCAGTATTCTTGCCTGGAGAATCCCATGGACAGAGAAGCCTGGAAGGCTACAGTCCACGGGGTCGTAAAGAGTTGGACATGGCTGAGCGACTTCACTTTCAGTGGTAAAACCAGTGAATGCTGATGTTTTGACCAAAAGGCTAATGTAATGGGAGAGTATGTTATATCATTTCTAGGTTACAGTCCCACTATTACCTGTGCTGGTCAGATGAATTACATAATATAAAGTTTGTGGGAGACTTATAGGGAGGATATTTATAAACTGAATGATAAAGGAAGATGACCTTGATAACCTACGGTTTCTATAAGAAATGGCTGAAGAAAACTAGCGAGTCAAATCTGAGTTGTGGTAGAAGGCAGATAGCACTTTTGTAACTTAGGAAATGCTAACATGTAGAAGACAATAGATTTATTTCTTTATAGTTCCAAAGACTCTCACTCTGATCAATGGACTTTAAAAGATGGGAACATTTCTGGGTTCTGTGACATGGTTCTTGCACTCTGCAGGGAGTTGTATTAGATGACCCTGCAGATCCCTTCTGGTTATAACATTTAAGCTTCTGACAAGTATCCAGGTGACTGTTAATCCTCCCTTTACCTGAAGCTTGCTGCTGCTGCTACCTGAAGCTTACTGTACAAAAATTCATTTGACTGGAAGAGAACAAGATTATACTAAGATAATTTGAGCTAAACTCATTCCCATCAGGTATAGGCATTTCTGCATTGAAAAGGTAACCATGGTGCTTCATCTTCATCTATTTGATTTTTCCCTATCTTTGTTGCTTTTTCTTTCCTAATTTTTAAGTTATTTTTTGAGATTCCATTGTCCAAACTCAGCAAAACCTAAATTGCAACACAGTTATGCAGTGTTAATACCATCTACAGTGTTGTAGGCTGATCATGGGAACATAGGAATATGTATAAACTGTGAATTTCAAAAATTGATCCCCTCCTTTTTTCTTGTCTGGAAACTAGGATTTAAGTCCTGCATGGAGGAACATTAACTTTGGGTTGATTTATAAGATAATTGAAAAATAGAACTATAATCCTGATACTTGAGAAAGTAATTGCTGAAGCAAAAAGACCACTATTTTATAGTTTTCAAGGGAGTGGTGGAAGCAGCAGCAGTAGCAGCAGAGTCTTAGCTTAAGGTAGACATGGCAAGAGGTTGCTTTACAGAAGGGCATTAGGCCATCCTATAACCTCCATTAGCCCTGCCATCCTCAATTAAAAAATACATCAGGCTAATAGTGGCAGAAGATATTTATAGCCTACCAGTATAAAAATAGTCCAACCTGACTAAGCATATGAAAAGATGTTCAATTTCACTAGTCATCAGGGAAATACAAATTGAAATTATAGTGAGATACCACTACACACCCACCACAGTGGCTAAAATTAAATAGATTGACAACAGCAAAGCTTTATGAGTACTTGGAGAAACCAAAGCTTCTGTACTTTGCTGTAAGAGTATAAAATATTGCAACCACTTTGGAAAACTATCTTGCAGTTTCTCGTGCTTAAACATACATCTACCTGTGACCCAGCATTTTGACTCCTAGGCTCTTTTCCTAGGAGAAATGAAAAGATATGTCCACAGAAGGAACTTGTACGAAACATTTACAACAGCTTTAAAAAACTACCCTCAAGATAGGAACAACTCAGATAACCCTTAACAGGAGAATGGAAAACAAATTATGCTGTATCCAATCATTGTACTACTACTCAGCAAAATGAATTACTGATATATGCTAAAACATAGCCCCATCCTTTTTTAAACCACTTTATTGAGGTATTATTGACATACAAAACACTGTAACTAGTTAATGTATACAGGATGATGAGTTTGGAGATAAGTATACATCCATGAAATCATAATCACAGTCAATGCCATAAACATATCCATTGCCTATAAAGGTTTCTCCCAGTTTATTTGTTTGTTTAGATAAAAACACAGCATAAGATCTACTCTTTTAGCACATTTTTAAGTGTACAATTCAGTGCTGTTAACTGTAGCCATGTGATGTGCAATACATCTCTAGGGCTTGATCACCCAATATAACTGAAACTTTGTACCCTTTGACCAAGACCTTGTCATTTCACACCCCCTGTGCTTTTTCACCACCACTATGTGCTCTGCTTCTATGAGTTCTACTATCGAATATTCCCCATGTAGGTGTCATTTAGTATTTTTTCGTTTGTGTCTCGTTTATTTCACTTAGCGTAATGTCCTATAGATTGATCCATGTTGTCGCAGATGACAGGATTTACCTTATTTTTTTTAAGGCTAATGGGGAAAAAATGTTCTCATCAATTAATAGATCAATGTTATGTACACAAGGTTGAATGAGTGAAACCAGAGACAAAAGAGTATGTACTTATAATTCCATTTCAGTGAATTTCAAGAACAGACAAAACAATCAAAACAGTGGTTACCTAGGCAAGGGGTTGCCTTGAGGGACTGACTGGGAAGGAGTAACAAGGAAACTTTCTTCTGGGATATTAGAAATATTCTATATCTTGATTTGGGTATTGGTTAGAGTTGTCTAACTTTTGTCAAAACTCATTAAATTTATACCCTTATGACGTACATTTCTTTATACATAAATTTTACTTCAATAAAAATAAAAATTTAAAAATATGCCAGCAATTAGCATGTTGAAACTTTCATGTAAACCATAGCAAGACCCATGTGCTTAAAATCTTGATATGGAGATGCAGCTTCAAAATAGATTCCCTCAGTAGATCTCCAACCAGATCACCATACATATACTTCTTTCCCATGTGGAAATTCTAGAGTTACCACTGGGTTAATGCCTATGGAAGACAACAGCTGAGAAGAGGATAGAATCTTCACAGGTCATGGGATCCTGTATGATCTGGACATTTGGCCACAGAAATGGGTACTCAAACTAAAATAGGATCTAAATAATAGATGTCTCAGAAGGGAACATTTGAAGGATAGGTAAAGATCGAAGCCTTCCATATTGCTTTTCATGGAAGGTCAACAAGGAAAGTGTATGATTTTAGAACTAAATGGGCCTGGGTTATAATAAAAAACTTTTCATGTGCTCAAGCCTTTTATCTATAAAATAGAGGTCATACCATCTCCCATAAAAACAGTTTAAATCAGAATTATAAATATTAGCTGTTAATTTCCTAGTTCTATGGGAAACATGTAGTTAGTGGTTGTACATGGGTAAGTGGGGGCTGATTAGATATTTTTATAGATTAAACACAATACGAAGTTATTATAAAATGTAGAATATTTTTCCTGTTCTATACATTACATCCCCATAACTCATTTATTTTACAACTAGTAGGTTGTACTTTTAAATTCCCTTCACTTATTTTATATTTCTCCTCCATTCCCCACTGGTAACCATTAGTTTGATTTTGTATCTGTGAGTGTGTTTTTGATTTACTATATGTTTGTTTTCTTTTTTAGATTCCACATATAAGTAAATACAGTATTTGTTTTTTTCTACCTGACAGTTCACTAAGCACAACACCCTCCAGGTCCATTTATGTTTTTACAAATGGGAAAATTTCATTCTTTTTATGACTGAGTAATATTCCACTGCATGTGTGTTTACTATATCTTATTTATCCATTCACATGTCAGTGGACATTTAAATTGCTTCCATGTCTTGGGTATTGCAAATGATGCTGCTGTGAACATAGGGGTGCATATATCTTTTTGAATTAGTGTTTTCATTTCCCTTGGATAAATACACTAAAGTGGAATTGCTTGATCATATTATAGTTCTAGTCTTAATATTTTGAGAAAACTCCATTGTTTTCCATAGCAGCTGCACCAAGTTAAATTCCCACCAACTGTATACAAGGGTTCCCTTTTCTCCATATCCTCACCAACACTGTTATTTGTAGACTTTTGGATAATAACTTTTATGACAGGTGTAAGGTGATATCTCATTGTGGTTTTAATTTGCATTTTCTTTATCATTAGTGATGTTGGACATCTGTTCATGTGCCTGTTGGCCATCTGTATATCTTCTTTGGAAAATGCATACTCAGGTTTTCTGCCCATTTAAAAAATCAGATTGGGTTTTTTATATTAATGTATGAATTCTTTTTATATTTTGAATATAACACTATATCAGCCATATCATTTGAGGCTCTGACCCTTTTCAAGTTCACTTTAAAGAGGGCTACTTTTCCTCATTCAGTTCAGTTCAGTCGCTCAGTTGTGTCCAACTCTTTGCGATCCCATGAATCGCAGCACGCCAGGCCGCCCTGCCCATCACCAACTCCCGGAGTTCACTCAAACTCATGTTCATCGAGTCAGCGATGCCATCCAGCCATCTTATCCTCTGTTGTCCCCTTCTCCTTCTGCCCCCAATCCCTCCCAGCATCAGAGTCTTTTTCAATGAGTCAACTCTTCATATGAGGTGGCCAAAGTACTGGAGTTTCAGCCCAAGATAGTAGTCATCAGTAAATGTGTTTTTTTAATTTAAATTAAAAGTTAATAAAATTAAAAATTCAATTGGTCAGTTGTACTAGCTGTATTATAATAACTCAATAGCCAGGTGAAGCTAGTAGCTATTGATGTTTCAAATATGGGGTTTAGATTCAGATATTATAAGGTGTGTCTTTAATTAAAGCATCTTGAAAATCTGTTGGGGAGAAAAGTGAAATATCAGATGAATTTTACCTCTGGCCTTAGAGTAAAAAAGGGACAAGAATAACAAAGTTGAGTATGGACTTGAGACCCAGGTAACCTAGTTTAAAAGCATGCTTCTAACATTTTCTAGTGTGTGATCTTGGGTAATCTCTTGGTTTCTGTGTGCCTATTGTTCTATCAGTAAAGTTTTGGTAATAGTGTGTGCTCAATCTCTCAGTCATGCCTAATTCTTTGTGACCTCATGGATGGTAGCCTGCCAGTCTCCTCTGTCCATGGAATTTTCCAAGCAAGAATACTGGAATAGATTTTCATTTCCTTCTCCAGTTTGTTGTTGTTCAGTCGCTCAGTCGTGTCCAACTTTTTGTGACCCCGTGGACTGGAGCATGTCAGGCTTCCCTGTCATTCACCATCTCCCAGAGCTTGCTCAGAACTCATTTCCATTGAGTCAGTAATGCTTGATTTGTCACCCAAGATGTGGTCTATCCTGGAAAATGCTCATTGTGCACTTGAGAAGAAGGTATATTCTGGATTTGGATGGAATGTCTTGAAGATATCAATGAGATCCATCTTGTGTAATATCATTTAAGACTTGTGTTCCTTATTAATTTTCTGTTTTGATGATCTGTCCATTGGTGTAAGTGGGGTGCTAATGCCTCCTACTATTATTGTGTTACTATCAATTTCTCCTTTTATGTCTGTTACTGTTTATCTTATGTATTGAGATGCTCCTGTGTTGGGTGCAAATATATTTACAGTTGTTATAGCTTCCTCTTGGATTGCTCCCTTGAACATTATGTAGTGTCCTTCCTTATCTCTTGTAATATTATTTACTTTAAGGTCTGTATTGTCTGATATGAGGATTGCTACTCCAGCTTTCTTTTGCTTTCTATTTGCATGGAATATACTTTTCCATCCTCTAATTTTCAGTCTATACATGTCTTTAGGTCTGAAGTGGGTAGACAACATATATGTGGGTCTTGTTTTGTATCCATTCAGCCAGTCTGTGCCTTTTGGTTAGAGCATTTAATCCGTTTATATTTAAAGTAATTATTGATATATATGTTCCTATTGTCTCTTGAGAAATCTGTATGCAGGTCAAGAAGCAATAGTTAGAACTGGGCATGGAACAACAGACTGTTTCCAAATAGGAAAAGGAGTACGTCAAGGCTGTATATTGTCATCGTGCTTATTTAACTTATATGCAGAGTACATCATGAGAAATGCTGGGCTGAATGAAGCGCAAACTGGAATCAAGATTCCTGGGAGAAATATCAATAACCTCAGATATGCAGATGACACCACCCTTATGGCAGAAAGTGAAGAACTAAATATCCTCTTGACGAAAGTGAAAGAGGAAAGTGAAAAAGTTGGCTTGAAGCTCAACATTCAGAAAACAAAGATCATGGTCCCATCTGGTCCCATAGCTTCATGGGAAATAGATGGGGAAACAGTGGAAACAGTAGCAGACTAGTTTTTTGAGCTCCAAAATCACTGCAGATGGTGACTGCAGCCATGAAATAAACAAACAAACAAACAAACAAACACTTACTCCTTGGAAGAAAAGCTATGACCAACCTAGACTGTATTAAAAAGTAGAGACATTACTTTGTCAACAAAGGTCCATTTAGTCAAAACTATGGTTTTTCCAGTAGTCATGTATGGATGTGAGAGTTGGACTTTAAAAAAGCTGAGCACCAAAGAATTGATGCTTTTAAACTGTGGTGTTGGATAATACTCTTGAGAGTCCCTTGGACTGCAAGATCAAACAAGTCCATCTTAAAGGAAATCATCCCTGAGTGTTTATTGGAAGGACTGATGCTAAAGCTGAAACTCCACTACTTTGGACACCTGATGCAAAGAGCTGACTCATTGGAAAAGACCCTGATGCTGAGAAAGATTGAAGGCGAGAAGAGAAGGGGACGACAGAGGATGAGATGGTTGGATGGCATCTCCGACTTAATGGACAGGAATTTGAGTAAACTCCGGGAGTTGGTGCTGGACAGGGAGTCCTGGCATGCTGCAGTCCATTCAGTCACAAAGAGTCAGGCATGACTGAGTAACTGAACTGAACTGAATGGCCATTTTCTTAATTGTTTGGGGTTTGTTTTCATAGATCTTTTTCTTCTCTTATATTTCCCACTATAGAAGTCCCTTTAACATTTGTTGTAAAGCTGGTTTGTTGGTATTGAATTCTCTTAACTTTTGCTTGTCTGAAAAGCTTTTGATTTCCCCATAAATTTTGAATGAGATCCTTGCTGGGTAGAATAACCTTGGTTGTAGATTTTTCCCTTTCAGTACTTTAAATATATCCTGCCATTCCCTTCTGGCCTTCAGAGTTTCTGCTTAAAGATCAGCTGTTAAATGTATGGGGCTTCCCTTGTAGGTTACTTGTTGCTTTTCCCTAGCTGCTTTTAGTATTCTTTCTTTGTGTTTAAGCTCTGTTAGTTTGATTAGTATGTGTCTTGGCATCTTTCTCCTTGGGTTTATCCTGTTTGGGACTCTGCGCCTCTTGGACTTCACTGACTATTTTCTTTTTCTTGTTGGGGAAATTTTCAACTACAGTCTCTTCAGAAATTTTCTCATACACTTTTCTTTTCCTCTTCTTCTTCTGGAACCCCTATAAATTTGAATGTTGGGGCACTTAATATTGTCCCAAAGGTCTCTGAGACTATCCTCAGATCTTTTCATTCTTTTGACTTTATTCTGCTCTTCGGCAGTTATTTCCACCATTTTATCTTCCAGCTCACTGATCCTTTCTTCTGCTTCAGATATTCTGCTATTAATTCTTTCTAGAGTATTTTGTCTCTGTGTGTTTATTTTTTAATTCTTCTAGGTTTTTGTTAATTGATTCTTGCATTTTCTTCATTCTATTTTCAAGGTTTTTGATCATCTTTACTATCATTATTCTGAATTCCTTTTCAGGTAGTTTGCCTATTTCCTCTTCATTTATTTGGATTTCTGTGTTTTTAGTTTATTCCTTCATTTCTGCAGTATTTCTCTGCCTTTTCATTATTTTTTAAAACTTATTATATTTGTTTCCCCAGGCTTTCCCCAACCTTTCCTCAGGCTTCAAGGTTTAATTCTTTTTTATTTTGGTTTCTGCCCTCCTAAGGTTGGTCCAATGGTTTGTGTAAGCTTTGCATAGGGTGAGATTTGTCCTGAGTTGCTTTTTTTTTCCTCTGATGGGCACAGCTGAGCGAGGTGGTAATCCTGTCTGCTGATGATTGGGTTTGTATTTTTGTCTTGTTTATTGTTTGGATGCAGCATCCTGAACAGGGTGCTATGGTAGTTGAGTGATGCTGGGTCTTGTATTCAAGTGGTTTCCTTTGTGAGAGTTCTTACTATTTGCTACTCCCTAGGGCTAGGAGTTCTCTGGTAGTCTAGGGTCTTGAAATCAGTGCTCCCACTCCAAAGGCTCAGGGCTTGATATCTGGCCAGGAATGGAGATTCCACATGTGGTTTATTATGGCATTAAATTAGATTAAAACAAATACCCGAAAGTGAGAAACCAAAAATGAACCCCAGACCAATGGCAAATAATCAGGCAAATAAATCAAATAAATCAGGCAAATAATAATTAAAATAATGGAATTTACACATATACATATATACCCATAAACAAAATCAAAACAGTCCAACAAAAATAAAGTACAATAGATTGACCCTATGAACAAAGGAAACCAAGAATGATATCTATCAGTTAAAAACAAAACTAACTAAATCACAAATTGGAAAACAAAACTAAGGCAAGGTGCCAAGCAGGGAATGAAGCAATGAAAACAAAACCAACAAATACGGTAAGAAAAAGAAAGGAAAGAAAGAAGTATGAAGTTAAATAGAGATAGATAAAGAAGATTTGTATATATTAAAGAGTAACTGCAAGGGGAAAAGAATAATAGGAGAAACAAAGGAATAAATGTAGAAAAAAATAATAATAGGTTTTAAAACTTAAAATAAAAGAAACAGAAAAAAAAAAGAAGAAAAGGAAAACTCCACAAAGCTGCAAAAGCCCAACATAGAGGCAGAGGTTTATAAGGCAGTGAAAAGTGTGATTGGAAAAAAAAAAACCACTCAAAATCTTAATTACACTTCACAGTGCTAATAAAATTGACAACTACCACAGAAGAAAAAAGAAAAGAAAAATACAAAAGAAACTACAAAAATTAAAACATAAAAATAATAAATGTTTTTCTTGAGTCTCTACTGTCAGCGTCCTTTCGCTCGCTGGGAGTCACAGTCCACCTCACCTCCCTAATCTGCCCTCCAGCACCACTCTGGTCTCTGGATCTGCTGTGGGGGCAGCTCAGACTCTAATCTTGTCCTACTCCTTGTTCTTGTGTCCAGTGGTCACAGCTATCAGAACTAGTGTGTTTTCTTTCATGGGATCCCTCAATATTCTTTTATATATTAAAACTCCTGTGGCTAAGGCAATCTGTGTCCCTGCACACTTGGCACCATCAGGGTCCCCACAACCCAAGTAGCTGTGCCACCTTCATGCTCAACCCTCACTGGGGCAGAGCTGCCACCAGAGCTACCACAGACAAAAAAAGTCTTGTGTCTATGCACATGGGGTCATTTTGGTTGTGTCCAACTCTTAGTGACCCTGTGGACTGAGGCCTGCCAGGCTTATCTGTCAGTGGAGTTCTCCAGGCAAGAATACTGGAGTATATTGGCCAATATGTATTGCCATACCCTTCTAGAGCACTATATTTCCTGCTGCCCTAAGCTGCCAATTCCCCTGAGTACCTGGTGCACCCAGAGCCCCTGTGACCCAAGCAGCTGCACCACCTCCACACCTTGCCCTCACTGGGGCAGACCCAAGTCCTCCAGGGCAGCCTCAGAAGTAAACCCCAATAGATGATCTACATGCAGAGGTGGAATTAAAAGCACAATTGAAACCCAGGGGCAGTTGTGGCTCAGGAAGAAAACCCAAAACCTTCCTGCCAGCTGTACAAACTTCATATAAAATCTACACGATCAACCAGGAAGAAACCCAGGGGCAGTTGTGGCTCAGGAAGAAAACCCAAAACCTTCCTGCCAGCTGTACAAACTTCATATAAAATCTACACGATCAACCAGCAAGACTGTGTCTATGGAATATATAAAAGGACATTGAGACCTCCCCTGGCAATTTTGATTCTAGCTTGTGCTTCATCCAGCCCAGCATTTCGCATGATGTACTCTGTATAAAAGTTAAATAAGCAGCGTGACAATATACAGCCTTGACATACTCCTTTCCCAATTTTGAAACAGTCTATTGTTCCATGTCTGGTTCTGTTGGTTTTTGACCTGCATACAGATTTCTCAGGAGGCAAGTAAGGTGGTCTGGTATTCCCATCTCTTGAAGGATTTTCCATTGTTATGATCCACACAGTCAAAGGTTTTAGCACAGTCAATGAAGCAAAAGTGGACATTTTTCTGGAATTCTCTTGCTTTATCTGTGACCCAGTAGATGTTGGTAACTTGATCTCTGGTTCCTCTGCCTTTTCTAAAGCCAGCTTGTACATGTGGAAGTTCTCAGTTCACATACTGTTGAAGCCTAGCTTGGAGGATTTTGAAGATTTACTTCTTCGATAGTAGTGCCCAATTTATAGGCAGTTTTGAACAGTGCTCAGTATAGAATAATTCTTATATAATGGTAGTTGTTATTGTTCTTGTTATGAAATTGAAAGATAGTGTTTTAGAAACTGGATTTTAGGGCAGTTGTTTAGGAGCCATTCAGTTGTAACATTGCTGGTAAACAGCTGAAACAACCAGATTTGATAATGAATAACTGTGATTTCGTAGAGTTGTCACTATTGTTCATTCACTAAGTTGTTTCTGACTCTTTTTTACCCCATGGACTGCAGCACGCCAGGCTCCCTGTCCTTCACCATCTCCCAGAGTTTGCTCAAACTCATGTCCATTGAGTCACTGATACCATCCAACCATCTCGTCCTGTGCCTACCTCTTCTTCTCTTACCTTTGATCTTTTCCAGCATCAGGGCCTTTTGCAGTGAGTCTACTCTTCACATCAGGTGGCCATAGTAACCAAATCAGGTTGTATATCTTATGGTTGGAACTGGGTCTGGCTTTCCTGGGAGAGGAGGAAATGGATATATTTTATTTCCATGCTGAGTTTCAAATTCTAGGGAGATTTCCTAAGTGAGAGAGAAAAATTAGCTATACGGTCAAGAATGGGCAGAGAGGAGCATTAGACTGGAAAGTTAGTTTGAAAAAATAATCTCTGTAAGGGTGACATTTTCAGCAGGTTGGGAACAGCCACTGAAGGATATATTGAGAAAACAATTTGAATTTTAGTATAGGGGATGACCTAGGAGTAGTGTTAGGCAAGAGGAAGCTTACAGAAATTAAAAAAAAAATAAAGAGATGTTAGCATTGCTTTTAGTTCTCTTTCCCTCTTTCAGTGTGAGCACACTACATATAAAGACATGGGCACTTTCCCTTGTTGAGATGAGGGTCAAAAATATTTGAGCTTCATCATTTTTGTCTTGCAAGTTTAACTCAGGATTTAGATTCTATACCAAAGAAGAATTTCTTTGGGTTCAAGTATTTAGTAAGTACACTCCAAAAGTATTTGAGTAACTTCAGCCCAATCTAGTCCAGCTTTTCTTAGCCGGGCTGGGAGACTTCCTGGGAAGTCTATTACCCTTATTTCTCTTCCTCACCTCAAGTCCATCTAACATACAGTTTCTCCAGGGGGTAAAAAAAAAAGTTCTTCAGGCCAATTCAGTCATTTCCTTATAGTGGTAATGGGTCTGACAGATGACAATGCAGATGGACTACTCCCAGAAAGAAAATAACATACCTGGGTACCCTTGTGCAGCACAAATGATGTGATAGTACAGTGGTAACCTCGGGCTTAAACATGAAAAGCATGTTGCACCATGTTTAGAACAAAGTGGGCAACACACTGAACATCAGTTAAGTAAATGGGCATTGGATGGTTGTGATAAATATTTTGGGTTTCATATTGATGGGGATAAACTATTAGAGGGAAAGAAAGATAAGAGTTTAAGAGAAAATTAGGAGTGTTGACAAGATTTGATTGTGTTTCATGGGATGAAGGATCTGAAGGAATCAAGACTGACTTCTGCATTTCTGAGATGAACAACTGACACATAGTGATGCTTTTCACTAAGAACATTGGAAAGAAAGAAAAAAGTGAAGTCACTCAGTCGTGTCCGACTCTTCGCGACCCCATGGACTGTAGCCCACCAGGCTCCTCTGTCCAAGGGATTTTCCAGGCAAGAGTACTAGAGTGTGTTGCCATTCCCTTCTCAAGGGGATCTTTCCAACCCAGGGATTGAACCTGGGTCTCCCACATTGCAGGTAGTCTCCTTACCATCTGAGCCATGTGGGCAATTAAAAACATTGGAAGAGGAATAAATTTGAGGTGTGTAGATGATAAATATAACTTGAAAAATATTTTCCTTGGTGGGAAGAAATGTTAAATATGAGTTATCTGTGGGTCATCTAAGTGGAGGTTTTCTATAGGAAGCCAAATAATGAACTTGGATTCAGGAAACATAATGCACCACAAGACACACACCGATTTGGAAAGTGATCAGGAAAAAACAACAGAAGAGTAGGTGATTTTTCCCAGATTGATTTTAGGAAAGAACCAAGGAAGAAGCCTGGAATATATCAATATTTAAGTGATCGATAGAGTCAAGTGAATGAAAATGAGGATAAAAATCTAAGAAATTTGATGAGAGCCATGTCAAAAAAAAGAGTGATAGTATAAACATCATCAGAATAGTTAATAACAAAAATGATCAGTGGAAATATATGTCACATGGAATTCAAAGATTTTTGCATTTAGTGATAAGTGCTGAGCTTAGTGAATAATTACAGGAGGACTTCCCTGGTGGCTCAGACGGTAAAGCGTCTGTCTACAATGTGGGAGACCTGGGTTCAATCCCTGGGTCAGGAAGATTCCCTGGAGAAGGAAACGGCAACCCACTCCAGTACTCTTGCCTAGAAAATCCCACGGATGGAGGAGCTTGGTGCAGGTCCATGGGGTCACAAAGAGTCGGGCACGACTGAGTGACTTCACTTCACTTCAAGTGTATTTCGGTAACCAGATTTTACTCAATTAAACCAGAAGTAGGGACAGTGAGTGTAGATTACTCATGCAAGCTGGTTGACTATAAAGAGATGCAGAGTGGAGATAATAGCTAGAGGGAGATACCCGAAGGACTGTGGTGCCTTTGTATTGCTTTTAAACTTAAAATGTGTGTGTATGTGTGTATACATACATGGAGAAGACTTGAAAATGTTCATTGACTGTTGGAAAGAGTCTGTTGTCTGTTTCTTGGGAGAAGTAGAGAAAGTGAAATTGTGGCCTCCATCCCTTTGTAGAAAGGACATAGAAACAGAATTTTGAGTGAGGTCACAAAAGCTGCAGCACTACTGGAGTGAGCCGTGCCTGAAAATCTCATCTGGTGCATGAGTGATCATTAATTGCCTCCTGTATTGAGCATTAATGAGGAGGCGGTGGTAACCATTAATTAGGAGATGTTTGCAAGATGAAAAAAAAAAAGGCATTCACTCCTGGGAAATTCAATGGATAGCATTAAAGGACACTGGCTTCTAACACAATTAAAGAGGGGAAATTAATGACATGAAAACTTGAATAAAGAGGTATCATGAAATAGCATCCAAGCATGTGAAAGATCAGAAAATTCCCACCTTGAAATGGCCACTAAATCTGAGTCTAAACAAGCAAAGGCAAATGAAGAGTTGAAGAAATTATTTTAAAATCTCAAGGTTCCCAACCTCATTATGGAGAAAAGATAAATTCATAAGATCAGAACTTCTCAGGAGTGTTCGTGGCTCAGGGTCCATCCCTGGGGATTGTGGAACCTGGAAACAATCACACATCTATCTACCTAATTCTACTGTATTTGTCTGGAAGGAATCACATTATAAGGAACATAAAATAAAAATCTAAAGGAAAACAAAAGAAAGTCTTTACAAAAAGCCTTCCTGTGGGTATAGCTCCCAGATGTGGGAGCAGTGCCTGCACTCTTTTAGGGGCCTAAGCTTGAAAGGCCTGTTTGTGCTTGTGAACTTCTTACCTGGTGTCTTTTATTTTAGTGTCAGGTGGAATCCAACTTGTCCTCTCATCTACAACCTGCTGGAAGAGTTCCCTTTGGGTATTCCCCTCTTTCCTTAACTGTTGTCCTGCCTGATAATTTGCATATTGAGGTAGCAGAACCGAGACCATGGGGTACTCATTTAGCATCAGACAGGTGTATCTACAAAAAGTTTACTGCTGTAGGTAGCTTTGAGAGAAGTCCTTTTAAGACCCGAGAAACTCAATTCCCATTTTTAATTTACTCATTTTATCAGTAAATATTTATTAAGTAGCAACTATGTTCCAAGCACTGTGCTAAGCACTAGGGACATAGTGATTTTGAGAAGACTGCCTTCCTAGGAATCATATACTATTTGGAAGTTTTGACTGCAGAAAAATTTTATACCTTTAGCCCATGGCTCAGCATTTGATGTCACCAGGCCCTATGTTGGACAGAAACTTGACAGCTTCGTTGTGCCCTGTGACATGATTACATGCTGATCCATCCAGCCCGCCTGCTTACTGCCTTGCATTATTTTTCATTTGGCTGCTTGGGTACCAGACATAGGCCACTTTGCTGCTGCTGCTTCCTAGGCTTGAGGGAGACACAAATACAAATATATATATGTATATGTATACATACATATATATATATATATATACACATACATACATATTCTTTTTAAAATTGAAATATAGTTGATTTACAATGTTGTATTAATTTCTTTTGTACAGCAAAGTGATTCAGTTATACATATGTATATTTTCTTTTTTATGTTCTTTTCCACTATGGTTTACCCAGGATATTGAATATAGTTCCATGTGCTATACAATAGAACCTATTGTTTATCCATTCCCTGGTGGCTCAGACAGTAAAGAATCTGCCTGCATTGTGGGAGACCTGGGTTTGATCCCTGGTCAGGAAGATCCCCTGGAGAAGGGAATGGTAACGCACTCCAGTATTCATGCCTGGAGAATTCCATGGACAAAGAGCCTGGCAGGCTATAGTTCATGGGATCACAAAGAGCTGGATACAACTGAGTGACTAATACTTCATATAATAGTTCACATCTCATAATCCCAAACTCCCAGTCCATCCCTTCCCCATCTTCTCCCATCCCCCTTGACAATCATAACTCTGTTTTCTCTGCAAACTATTTTGCCTTCAATCTTGTTTTCACAGGCTGTATTGTGAAATTTGGGGAGGTGAAACATCAGAAAATTAGAAAAGTCAAGCACTAAGGTCCTGGTACTGGCTGTTGGCCCCACTACCCCTGATAAAGTTTGCAACATTGGGTAAGTGAATGCAATCCTTCTGTATTTTCATTTTCGCAATGAGAGAGTTAAATTAGATAAGTAATTCTCAATATTTTCAATTATGAAAGACACTTTTTATTAGCAAAGAATGTCACAGACTGCCATGATATTATGTGTACTTAGTGTATCTTTGAGTTGAGTGATTAACAGGCTTGTAAGACTATAAAACAAGTGTGTTCTTTAATAATTGCACCATTGTATGAAGGTTGAATATAGTACTTTGTTCATTCAGTTGGTGATTTATTCACCCACAATTTGCTAGCACCTAAGCTGAGGCAGGAGCCTTGTTAAGTGGTAGGGGAAGCAAAGATGAATGAGCCAAGCTCTCTACTTTCAAAGCCTCATTCTCCATAGGGCAGACAGGTACAGAGTCAGGTGATAGGTAGTGTGGTTCAGGTACAGGGGTGCTCTGGCAGCTAAGAAAGGGAGCACCTGAGGTCATCAGAGAAGGGTTTCCTGTGGAGGTCATGTCTAAACTAAGGCCCAAAGTGTCTGTAGGAGTTCACCAGGTAAGGAGGAAGGTCAGGTAAAAGCCATTAGGCTGAGGGGCACTTAGTACTGTTATTTATCCTGACAACTGAGGACCCTGGTGCATATAGATTCCCATGCTAGCACCTCCCCTCAGGGGTCTTTAACACAGAGAATGAGGACTTCTGGACTAAATGCAGGTAAGATTCCTCCTTACTCGAATAATAAATGGTGCCTCATCTCTAACTTTTCACATGATCCATTTAGGGCCATTTTAAAAGTCAAGAGATGCAAACAAACCAAAGGGCAATATTACCAATAATTGCAGATAACAGACTTTCAATGAAATCACATTTTCTTTGTTTAATTAACTTATAGAGACTTTGAGATCTCCATTTGCCTAGGCCCACTTGCACATCTTCCCACTGCATGAGAATCTTCAAGGGTGTTTGTGAGCTGTCAAACTGATATGCCTCTATGGCCAACAGTCCTCAGACTGCATGCTCTGTGATTCAGTTCAATTCAGTTGCTCAGTCATTTCCAACTCTTTGCAACCCCATGAACTGCAGCATGGCAGGCTTCCCTATCCATCACCAACTCCTGGAGCTTGCTCAAACTCATGTCCATTGAGTCAGTGGTGCCATCCAAACATCTCATCCTCTGTCGTCCCCTTCACCTCCGCCTTCAATATTTCCCACCATCAGGGTCTTTTCAAAGGAGTCAGTTCTTTACATCAGGTGGCCAAAGTATTGGAGTTTCAGTTTCAGCATCATTCCTTCCAATGAATATTCAGGACTGATTTCCTTTAGAATTGACTGGTTTGATCTCCTTGCAGTCCAAGACACTCTCAAGTCTTCTCCAACACCACAGTTCAAAAGCATCAATTCTCCAGCACTCAGCTTTCTTTATAGTCCAACTCTCATATCTATACATGACTACTGGAAAAACCATAGTTTTGATAGACGGACCTTTGTTGACAAAGTAATGTCTCTACTTTTTAATATGCTGTCTAGGTTGGTCATAGCTTTTCCTCCAAGGAGCAAGCAACTTTTAATTTCATAGCTGCAGTCACCATCTGCAGTGATAAAGTCTGTCACTGCTTCCATTGTTTCCCTGTCGTTTACCATGAAGTGATGGGACCAGATGCCATGATCTTAGTTTTCTGAATGTTGCATTTTAAGCCAACTTTTTACTCTCCTCTTTCACTTTCATCAAGAGGCTCTTTAGTTCTTCTTCACTTTCTGCCATAAGGGTGGTGTAATCTGCATATCTGAGGTTATTGATATTTCTCCCGGCAATCTTGATTTCAGGTTGCGCTTCATCCAGCCTGTCATTTTGCATGATGTACTCTGCATATAAGTTAAATAAGCAGGGTGACTTATACAGCCTTGATATACTCCTTTCCCAATTTGGAACCAGTCTGTTGTTCCATGTCCAGTTCTAACTATTGCTTCTTGACTTGCATACAGATTTCTCAGGAGGCAGGTCAGGTGGTCTGGTATTCCCATCTCTTTAAGAATTTTTCACAGACTGTTGTGATCCAAACAGTCAAAAGCTTTGGCATAGACAATAAAGCAGAAGTAGATGTTTTTCTGGAACTCTTTTGCTTTTTCGATGATCCAGCAGATGTTGGCAATTTGATCTCTGGTTCCTCTGCCTTTTCTAAAACCAGCTCGAGCATCAAGTAATTCTCAGTTCACGTACTGTTGAAGCCTCACTTGGAGAATTTTGAGCATTACTTTGCTAGCATGTGAGATGAGTGCAATTGTGCGGTAGTTTGAGCATTCTTTGGCATTGCCTTTCTTGGGGATTGGAATGAAAACTGACCATTTCCTGTTCTGTGGCTACTGCTGAGTTTTCCAAATTTGCTGGCATATTGAGTGCAGCACTTTCACAGCATCATCTTTCAGGATTTGAAATAGCTCAGCTTGATTTCCATCACCTCCACTAGTTTTGTTCATAGTGATGCTTCCTAAGGCCACTTAACTTTGCATTCTAGGATTTCTGGTTCTAGCTGAGTGATAACACCATTGTGGTTAGCTAGGCCATTAAAATCTTTTTTTGTATAGTTCTTCTGTGTATTCTTGCCACCTCTTCTTAATATCTTCTGCTTGTGTTAGGTCCATACCATTTCTGTCCTTTATTGAGCCCATCTTTGCATGAAATGTTCCCTTGGTATCTCTAATTTTCTTGAAGAGATCTCTAGTCTTTCCCATTCTACTGTTTTCCTCTATTTCTTTGCATTGATCACTGAGGAATCCTTGCTATTCTTTGGAACTCTGCATTCAAATGGGTATATCTTTCCTTTTCTCCTTTGCCTTTAGCTTCTCTTCTTTTCATAGGTATTTGTAAGGCCTCCTCAGACAACAATTTTGCCTTTTGCATTTCTTTTTGGAGGGATGGTCTTGACCACTGCCTCTTGTATAAGGTCATGAACCTCCGTCCATATTTCTTCAGGCACTCTGTCTATCAGATCTGATCCCTTGAATCTATTTCTCACTTCCACTGTATAATCATAAGGGATTTGATTTAGGTCATACTGGAATGGTCTAGTGGTTTTCCCTACTTTCTTCAATTTAAGTCTGAATTTGGCAATAAGAAGTTCATGATCTGAGCCACAGTCAGCTTGCAGTCTTTTTGCTGACTGTATAGAGCTTCTCCATCTTTTGCTGCAAAGAATACAATCAATCTGATTTCAGTATTGACCATCTTGTAATGTCTGTGTGTAGAGTCTTCTCTTGTGTTGTTAGAAGAGGGTGTTTGCTATGACCAGTGCCTTCTCTTGGCAAAACTCTGTTAGCTGTGCCCTGCTTCACTTTGTACTCCAAGGCCAAACATGCCTGTTACTCCAGGTATCTCTTGACTTCCTACTTTTGCATTCCAGTCCCCTATAATGAAAGGGACATCTCTTTTGGGTGTTAGTTCTAGAAGGTCTTGTAGGTCTTCATAGAACTGTTCAACTTCAGCTTTTTCAGCATTAGTGATTGGGGCATAGATGTGGATTACTATGATATTGAACGGTTTGCCTTGGAAACAAACAGAGAGGGATTTTGTTTTCTCTGTAGAGGGACTTTCTGTTTGTGTCCACTGTGGCTATCAATGTATCAGCCATGCAGTGAAGACCCTGTGAGTTGTCCTGGGTGCCTCACAGTTGATAAAAGGCTAAATCTCCTGGGCAAGTCTGGCTATCAATTTGTGGCATTTAGTTGCAGAAAATATGAGCTGTTTGTTCAAAAATTATTATGAATTTCAAAGTGGCTACTCAGTTCAGTTCAGTTCAGTCGCTCAGTCGTGTCCAACTCTTTGCGACCCCATGAATCGCAGCATGCCAGGCCTCCCTGTCCATCACTATCTCCCGGAGTTCATTCAGACTCATGTCCATAGAGTCTGTGATGCCATCCAGCCATCTCATCCTTGGTCGTCCCCTTCTCCTCCTGCCCCCAATCCCTCCCAGCATCAGAGTCTTTTCCAATGAGTCAACTCTTCGCATGAGGTGGCCAAAGTACTGGAGCTTCAGCTTTAGCATCATTCCTTCCAAAGAAATCCCAGGGCTGATCTCCTTCAGAATGGACTGGTTGGATCTCCTTGCAGTCCAAGGGACTCTCAAGAGTCTTCTCCAGCACCACAGTTCAAAAGCATCAATTCTTCGGCGCTCAGCCTTCTTCACAGTCCAACTCTCACATCCATACATGATCACAGGAAAAAGTGGCTACTGGACAACATTAAAAGGGTGGCAGGATCCTTCTCAGTATATAGTCCCATTTATCTGCACATGTGGTACACCCATGAACTGAGCCTTCTTTTCAAAATATTTTTCCGAATATTTGGGGATCATAGAAGGGATATGCTTCAGAGAGGAGAATTTACCACCATCACTAGTATATGTGGCTGCTCTCATAGCCCATAGGGGTTTTATAAAGGACATCCCTCTGCCTCTGTCTTTGCTTGCTTCTGTGTAGCCAGCAGCTAGCTAACTTTGACTTGCTGTGCCAAGCAACAAAGGGTGTGATTGTATATACAGGATAGCTTCCAGGTCAAACTCCAGCTTCTTCCATGTCCAGGGAGGTAAAATGTTTTCCCTTACCTCTGAATGAGGAACAATTCCCATGTTCTGATTTCCTCCTTCAAGCCTTGTCTTTTTCATAACTGCTAATAGGAATGTTAACTCAAAAAGGTAAACTCCTGCTCTCTTGCTTGAGGCCCTATGAAATGACCCCTTACTCTTTAAGCAGAAAGACAGTGACATCAGAAGATGATATGTTCAGCATCAGTGCATTCCCAAACTTTGGGTCATCTGGTCTAAAATTAAAAGTACAATGTATAGAATACTACCAATCTAGCCAAATTTAAGTCACAGAAACCGTGTGGTTCTCCTTTCATCAGAATTACATCTATGAAGCAGACCTTGTTCATGTCTGTGCATCTCTCCTATAGTTTTCTAGGTCTCAACTAAAGCCATCTAGTGAGAAATTGATAAACATTTCCATATCTTCAAGTGCACAAACAGCCATGCAAGCACAATGTGCTCTAAATTCATTGAAAGCAACCATGCTACCAACCCCATAGCAATAAAATCTGCGGAGACAGCTCTGCACACCACACAATAGGCCAATAAATTTGGGAGATGAGGTATTGGGGCAAGGAATACAACTTTATTCAGAAAGCCAACTGTCCAAGAAGATGGCAAACTAATGTCTCAAAATAACCTTCTTGTTGGGCCTAGATGCGAGGTTCTTTCATGGATCAGAGATGTGGGGAGGTAAGGAAAACAAAGTAAAAAGACGATTTGATTCTTGCAAATATCTCCTAGAATAGCAAGTCTCAGGCAGGGGGATGTGTTAGTTTCACCTTCTTACAACCATTTCACAGATGTGAAATGGAATATCTCCTGCCATATCAATAAACAAGGATGTCACAGATATCCATGATTCTGGCCTTCCAAATGTGAATTTCTGGGTTATGCTGACAAGTGGTGCCACTACCCACACAAGGAACTCAAGAATGTCACAGTCATTCACAGGTGGGCAGGCTCAGGTTATCTCCTTGTGAGCTAAACAAATTCAGTTTAAAGGTCAGGCAGAGGGGGGCAGGGTTCTCTGAGACAGGCCTTTATGTATGCTAATAATAATAAAAGCACAAAACAAGGGTTGAAGCCAGAGAAACAAATTCAGCATGGAGTCAAAATTAACATTTCCAGGTTATGGTATGTTTTATTTACATAACCAGGGACAGTTAAGGGGACCTTCACCAAAACCGAAGGGCAGTTTACCCCAAAGATGATTTGAGTTGTTATCATTTGGGAAAAAGAAAATGGCTTGTGATTTTTATTTGACAGCTTTTCCCTCTTGTGTCCATCAAGATTGCTAAAAACTTAGAGTCAGTTTTCACTTAAGGTAAAGGTACCCTGTTTGAAGAAACAAATAAGGTACTCATAATACTGCCATCACCAAAGAGTTTGGAGTCTGTTTATCTAGCTTGTTGTCTTTATTTTTTAAAACTGCTCATTTAAAGAACATAAGAAATTCACAAATAAATCTTTCATGAAGAATCAAGTAAAAATTGAAAGTCCCTGTTAACTGCTCCTGCCCCACTGTCACTCTCTTCCCTAGAACTAATCACCTAAAAGAGGATTGTATGTATACTCTCTGATCTTCTTTTGTATATTTACATGTACAAATGAGTGTATGTGCACAGATAACTAGGCTAATACACTGAATATGAATGGTCAGGCAGTGGATGCATATTTTTAAATGGTCATAAACATGGCTGAATCCCCCTCCAAAACATCACAACCAGTTCACTATATGATGCATGAAAGTGCCAACTTCTCTGCACCCATCCCAAGATTAGATGTCATTTTAAATTTTTTCCAATCTACTTGCTTAATCTGTATACTAATGCCATAATTCATTTTATACGAGACAGCTACTTTTGATATATGGTAGAGGCCACTCTCTTTATCTAGTCTTTATTTTTCTCACCTGTGAAATGGGAGTAATAATGCTATCTTTTTCATAGGGCTGTCATGAAATTTAGAGGGGATGACAGAGGTCAGAACATGTGTAGCTTTTGATAAGGAGTTTCGATTTTTATTCTGAATGTTTTATGAATTGAAGAGAGGATTTTAAGTACAGGAATGATGTGATTTGATATATGCTTTAAAAGATCAGTCTGGCTAAGAATATTGGTGCTGATAAAACGAAAAGGGGGCCTACATTCTGATTTGCTCACTTCCCTCTCAGAGAAGTCACTGCTGGCATTGTCATAATGAGAGATAATAGGGAGTAGAGTTGTGAGATTTAGTAAATAGAAACACAGCTTACCGAGTTAAGTTTAATTTCACATACACAATGAATAATTTTTTATTAAATTTATTTATTTTAATTGAAGGCTAATTACTTTACAATATTGTGGTGGTTTTTGCTATCCATTGACATGAATCAGCCACAGGTGTACATGTGTCCCCCCATTCTAAACCCCTCCCCACCTCACTCCCCACCCCATCCCTTTGGGGTGGGAAACACCAGAGCACTGGCTTTGAGCACCATGAGCACCTTGCTTCATGAATCGAACCTGCACTGGTCATCTGTTTTACATATGGTAATATACCTGTTTCAGTGATATTCTCTGAAATCATCCCACCCTTGCCTTCTCCCACATAGTCCAAAAGTCTATTCTTTACATTCATGTCTCTTTTGCTGTCTTGCATATAGGATCATCGTTACTGTCTTTCTAAGTTCCATATATATGCGTTAATGCACTGTATTGGTGTTTCTCTTTCTGACTTACTTCACTCCGTATAATAGGCTATAATTTTTAGTATAGGTTTTCCTAAATAATACAGGTGGTATACTCCTACTAGAAAATCATTTCTTGTTTATCTACAATTCAAATTTGACCTAGTACCCTATGTTTTACCTGGTTGCCATCAAAGCAGGGAAGTGCTTACTATGAAAGCTGTCATGCTTTCTGTTTCCTCCCTTTTCAAAACATATCTTTCTTTTGTGAATTCTTACAGCCTTTTATCTGTCCTTTTCTTCTCGGACTCTTTGATGGCAGTGTTTTGTCTTTCTTAGTAAACTCCTTAGTAAGCTCATGCACTGCTGTACTGAACACAATGCCTACACATAGTTGTTACTCAGTAAATATTTGTTGAGTGAAAAATAAACAGATCAATAGAAATATGAGGCAGGGATGATCTGAATCACCACAATCTTGCTATTTTGGTTTTCATTCTGTCTTTCTGAGGCAGTATAATCTGGCAAGTCTACTGAGGGATGACTAATTAAAACTTTTGATGATTTATGGAACTTGGGACATTAGGAGGAACTGATCCTCTTGTTTAATTATTGATTAAACTGCCAGCCTTATGATGACACATGTTAGCTTAAGAGTCTGTGAATGAGCCATCTCTCTGTCTTCTTTGGAAAAATGTCTATTTAGATTTTCCACCAAAGCACTTGAAAAGATGTTCAACTTCACTAATTATTAGAGAAATGCAAATCAAAACTACAATGAGGTATTACGGCACACCAGTCAAAATAGCTATCAAAAAATCTACAAGTAATAAATGCTGGAGAGGGTGTAGAGAAAAAGGATCCTTCCTATACCATTGCTAGGAATGTATAATGGTACCACTATTGAGAACAGTATGGAGATTCCTTAAGAAACTAAAAATAGAGCTAAAAGACCTAAAAAAACTGGCAATTCCCACTCTTGTCATATCCTTCAAGAAAATAATAATTGAAAAAGATGTGTGCACTCAAATGTTCACAGCAGCACTATTTACAATATCCAGGGCATGGAAGCAACTTTAATGTCCATTGACAAAGCAATAGGTAAAGAAGTGATACATATATACAGTGGAATATTACTTAGCCATAAATAAGAACAAAGTTATGCCATTTGTAACAATATGGAAGGACCTAGAGATTATCAAACTGGGTGAAGTAAGTCAGACACAGAAATACAAGTATCATTTGATATCTCTTATATATGAAATCTTAAAAAAAGATAGAAATAAACTTTTTTACAGAACAGAAGTAGAGTGACAGGTATAGAAAACAAACTTATGGTTTCCAGGGAATGAACGGGAGGGATATGTTGGGAGACTGAGATGGACATATACACATAATTATACATAAAATAGATAGCCAAAGAGAACCTGCTATATAGCATAGGGAACTCTACTCAATACTCTGTAATGGCCTATATGGGAAAATAATCTAAAAAAAAAGAGGAGATATGTGTATAGATATAATAGATTCCCTTTGCAATACACTTGAAATTAATACAAGATTGTAAATCAAGTATGCATCAATAAAAATTAAAAAGTTAATGAATGAAGTCTCTCTTGCTGGGTGGGCTGTTCCCTTCTCTTCAGCTGCACTATTTGCACCCTGGCTACTTCATTCTACTCTTTTTACCAGAGGGAGGCAAGATTATACCTTTTAAATATTTGACAGTATTGCCTCTTAGTTCTTCACAGTTGTTTGTCAAAGCTTTTTTCCCCTGTCTTCTGAGAAAGGTAAGAGGAAACTTGCTCCTCTCACATGAATTTTGTGAAGTGCTAAATGCTTCACCAGAAAGTGAAAGTGTTAGTCGCTTAGTCGTGTTCAACTCTTCGTGACCTCATGGACTGTAGCCCACCAGGCTCCTCAGGCAATGGGATTCTCCAGGCAAGAATACTGGGGTGGATTGCTAAGTCCTTCTTCAGGTGATCTTCCCTACCCAGGGACTGAACCCAGGTCTCCAGCATTGCAGGCAGATTCTTTATTGTTCAAGCCATGAGGGAAGACCAAATGGTTTGCCAATGGGTTCTTTTATCAAGTAGAGTCAGAAAGCCGATTCTAATAATAGTGGCTGAACTATAATGGGATGGGGCAGAACTATGGTCATTTTTTTTTTCCAGGAAATATATTTAATGCAAAATTTCTTGCCTTTAAATTTAGTGTCATTGAAGAATGAGATTGCGACTTATGGTTATCTCTGCCACTTCTATACATCACAACATTTATGCATATATATATATATATATTTATCCATATATATATGTATCTATCATTTATTATGTTATATACATATAATATATATATATATGTATATATATGCATATCAAGCAATCAATCTAGGTTAAATCAAATCTAGTGGAAATAATAAACTCTAGAACCTGTCTTGTAGGAGAAAAAAATGATACACAGATACTGAGAGATGTATGTAGAGACGAGGAAGGAAAGTTAAAATTGAGAAAGGGGAAGCAAGGATGTGTGGGTCAGTTGTATATATCAGCATCAACACCAGTCAGAGTCCCTTCTCTTTCTAGTTCCTCCAAGAAGTTTAGAACTTGCCCTTTAAAACTGAATGTCTCTCTTAGAGATGAACAGCTTGTAATTAATTTGAGACTGCCAGTAGCTAAATGTATCTTCAAAACTAGGGTGCGTGATGTTTGAGCTGATATCTTGACATACACATCCATAAGGCATTCTATCTTTATTTTATGAAAATCACCAGTCACCCTGGTTATTTTTGTCTTAATTTATTTTCAGATTTCTATATCAGTGTCACCTTGGCTTTTTTGGTTTCATTTTGCTCTATTTTTATCTCTTGGATTATTTATAATGTATGAAAAAAAGTATAAGTTCCTTATTTGAATCACTACTGACTGAATACTGTGGTGCTTACTTTGCATTCGGGTCCTGAATTGAATCAGAGACAGAGATGTAGGTGAAGAAGTAGTTCTTTCTGTGCTTTGTGACGAAGTCCTAAAATACACTGATTGCTCACTTTAACCAACCCCCTTCCAATATGGGCCTTGGCATCCCACCTGCATATGTAAAATTTAAAAGTTGCTGTTACCAGGCAAAGACTGTTCTAAATGTGGATCCCAGGTGTGATTGTCCTGGATCCTGTTCTTTAGCGGTCCCTTTCTGGATCACCTGAGTGGACAGCAACATGAAAGGAAGCTGATTGGGAAAGAGAAAGTAACTATTATGGAATCAGGAGAAATTGACCACTCCATCTTCATAGTAAGAGAATTTTGTTTATCTCCCCAGGTAATTGATAGATTAAGCAGATAAAACTCAATAAATATAATAGAAAACTGAATGATAAGAGAATAAGAAAAGAAGAGCAAACTGAACAAGTTTTATCTAGTGGACATATATAATTAGAATACTGTTTCCAACTATAAGAGAACAAAGATTCTTTTCAAGCATACACCAAACTGATCATACATACCATTGCCATAAAACACATTTGTAAATTTATAAGAATCAGTATCATAGATTGTATTCTGTAATCAAAATGGATTTAAGTAAGAAATAAGTAACAAAAATGTAACTAAAACCCATATATTTGAAAATTCAAAAGTATGTTACTATTTAATTCATGGGTCAAAGAAGAAAACATAGAAATACCATAGAATTTATATAAAACCTAATAAATAGTATATATCAAAGTACAGTAGGGAAATACAGATAAAGTGATAGTGAAAATAAATATATAGTCTGAAATGCTTATATTAGAAGTTAAAAATGACTGAAAGCTAGTAAGTTAAACTTCCAATTTAAGAATTAAAAAAAGCAATAGAATAACAGGAAAGATAGCACATGTAAGAAGATAAATGTAGGAGAAAAATGTAAAAGTTGAAGCACTACATAAAGCAATAGTTCTCAATATTTACTGAATGTTCACTTTAGGAGTTAGAACTCATCCCAGACTAATTAATTCAGAACCACTGGGTTTTTACCCTCAGGCATAACAATTATTTTAAGATGTTCCTCAGTTGATTCTAGTATGTAAAAAGGATTGAGAATCAGAGATAAAGCGGATACATACAGACAAGCATGGTTTTCTAGAAATAGTTAAAGTACTATTTAAAATGCTACCACTTTAATGTGTAATATATTTATAGAGAATTGAGAAATTAAGCTTCTTAATGGAGAGGAAAACTCAAGTTTGTAAATATGTCAATTCTTTCCAAATTGATCAGTTCTAATAAAAATCCCAATGGGATTTTCCCTGGAACCTAAAAAGCTGAATTTAAAAAGTACAAACCATAAAGGAAAAAGACTGATAAATTTAGTCATAGTAAAACAAGAACTTTTGATAATCAAGACATCTTCATGAAAGTAAAAAGCCTAAGTTCAGTTCAGTTCAGTCGCTCAGTCCGACTCTTTGTGACCCCATGAATCGCAGCACGCCAGGCCTCCCTGTCCATCACCAACTCCCGGAGTTCACTCAGACTCACGTCCATCAAGTCAGTGATGCCATCCAGCCATCTCATCCTCTGTTGTTCCCTTCTCCTCCAGCCCCCAATCCTCCCAGCATCAGAGTCTTTTCCAGTGAGTCAGCTCTTCGCATGAGGTGGCCAAAGTACTGGAGTTTCAGCTTCAGCATCATTCCCTCCAAAGAAATCCCAGGGCTGAGCTCCTTCAGAATGGACTGGTTGGATCTCCTTGCAGTCCAAGGGACTCTCAAGAGTCTTCTCCAACACCATAGTTCAAAAGCATCAATTCTTCGGCGCTCAGCCTTCTTCACAGTCCAACTCTCACATCCATACATGACCACTGGAAAAACCATAGCCTTGACTAGACAGACCTTAGTCGGCAAAGTAATGTCTCTGCTTTTGAATATACTATTTAGGTTGATCATAACTTTCCTTCCAAGGAGTAAGCGTCTTTTAATTTCATGGCTGCAATCACCATCTGCAGTGATTTTGGAGCCCAAAAAAATAAAGTCTGACACTGTTTCCACTGTTTCCCCATCTATTTCCCAAGAAGTGATGGGACTGGATGCCAAGATCTTCGTTTTCTGAATGTTGAGCTTTAAGCCAACTTTTTCACTCTCCTCTTTCACTTTCATCAAGAGGCTTTTTAGTTCCTCTTCACTTTCTGCTATAAGGGTGGTGTCATCTGCATATCTGAGGTTCTTGATATTTCTGCCGGCAATCTTGATTTTAGCTTGTGCTTCTTCCAGTCCAGCATTTCTCATGATGTACTCTGCATAGAAGTTAAATAAGCAGGGTGACAATATACAGCCTTGGCACACTCCTTTTCCTATTTGGAACCAGTCTGTTGTTCCATGTCCAGTTCTAACTGTTGCTTCCTGACCTGCATACAGATTTCTCAAGAGGCAGGTCAGGTGGTCTGGTATTCCCATGTCTCTCAGAATTTTCCCCAGTTTATTGTGATCCACACAGTCAAAGGCTTTGGCATAGTCAATAAAGCAGAAATAGATGTTTTTCTGGAACTCTCTTGCTTTTTCCATGATCCAGCGGATGTTGGCAATTTGATCTCTGGTTCCTCTGCCTTTTCTAAAACCAGCTTGAACATCAGGGAGTTCACGGTTCACATATTGCTGAAGCCTGGCTTGGAGGATTTTGAGCATTACTTTACTAGTGTGTGAGATGAGTGCAATTGTGCGGTAGTTTGAGCATTTTTTGACATTGCCTTTCTTTGGAATTGGAATGAAAACTGACCTTTTCCAGTCCTGTGGCCACTGCTTAGTTTTCCAACTTCGCTGGCATATTGAGTGCAGCACTTTCACAGCATCATCTTTTAGGATTTGAAATAGCTCAACTGGAATGCCATCACCTCCACTGGCCTTGTTCATAGTGATGCTTTCTAAGGCCCACTTGACTTCACATTCCAGGATGTATGGCTCTAGATGAGTGATCACACCATCATGATTAATAGGAGTTAAGTATTTGCAACAGATATAATATAAATAAGGGATCAAGTTGCCATGAAATGTAAATATTCTGACTTGTAAAGACAAACATCTCAATAGAAATATAGGCTTGGAGAGACATTTTACAGAAAAGGAAAAGAAAACTTGCAAAAAATATGAATAGACTACAGTGGGATAACACTTCACAATGAGATAACACCCACTAAAATGGTTAAACTGAAAAAGACTGATAGCATAAAATGTCAATGTTTTGAAGCAACTGGAGCTCTACATAGGGCTTCCCTCTAGCTCAGTTCATAAGAAATCTGCCAGCAATTTGGGAGATCCCGGTTTGATTCAGGAGTTTGATCCCGTTTTGGTCAGGAAAATTCACTGGAGAAGGAATAGGCTACCCACTCCAATATTCTTGAGCTTCCCTTGTGGCTCAGCTGGTAAAGAATCTGACTGCAATGCGCGAGACCTGGGTTCGATCCCTGGGTTGGGAAGATCCCCTGGAGAAGGGAAAGGTTACCCACTTCAGTGTTATGGCTGAGAGAATTCCATGGACTGTATAGTCCATGGGGTCACAAAGAGTCGGACGCGACAGAGCTCTACATTGCTGGTAGAAATGTAAAATGATAAATCCACTTGAGAAAACTGACAGATTCTCCACTGTGACTCAGTAATTATTCTCCTACGCATTTATTCAAGACATGTCAAAACATTGTACACAACAGATATTGTTCAAGAATATTCTTAGCAAATTAATAAACAGTCTAATCAGAAATAATCCAGATGTCCATCAGTAGGAGAATGGGCAAACTGTTTATTCATACAATGGAATATTAAGCATTCAAAAAGAAAGTACTACTGATAAATGCAACAGTGTAGATGAATCTGTAAAAATACACTGGATGAAAAGAGCATACATACTGGATACTCATATTAAGTTCTACAATAGGCAAAACTATTCTACAGCGATAGAACTCAAATCAGTACTTACTTCTGGTCTGGGATGAGGGGATTTTTGGTGGAGACTAAAAAGGAATAAAAGGAAACTTTCTGAGGCAATGGAATGTTTTATACTGGATAGGGATCAGGTTACACAAGCTGTACGCATTTGCCAAAAAAATGACTGCAAGGCTGTGCATTTTTACTGCATGTAAATTACTCTGCAATTTAAAAAATGCCTTGTAAATGCTGAAAGTGATTACTTTGTGGGAATAAAAATTAAAATACAACTTTAGTGTTAGGATAAAATTTACCAGTGAAAGCCTCATGCTCAGGTTACAAAAAACATACTGTATTTTAATCAACTTAAATAAAAAAAATAAATTGTGATTTCAAAAGTGGCTATTGATTTGGTAAAAACAAAGCACTTATGTTGACAATGGATGTGAAGAGTTAAGATAGAATTATTTTATGGACAAAAAGAAGCTTCAGTCTCATCAGCCATCATGGTAATAAAAATTATAACCTCAGTGAGGTAGCATTTTAAGTTTTTCAGTTTGGCAAAAATGTTTACAACCTTATAATATCCAATGTTGGCAAAATGTGAAACTATGGGGATTCTTCATATATTGCTAAGTGGGATTGTATTGATGTGGTTGTATTATGAAATAATAAATTTAATGAAATAAATGAAAATAATTTGCCATTAGTCACTTGAAGATATGCTTACCTTATGACACATTGTACCCCCGTTTACTCTAGAGATGCATATTAAGTAGTTTTTCATGTCTCCTGAAATAAAAGCCCAATTACCTAGAAGATTCTATAGAGTTTCTTCTCATTACCCATCTGACTTCATGTCCTTTTACTCTCTTCCTTCCTAACTTTGCTCCAACCTTGTAAAGTTCTTTGCTATTTGCTTCACATTCCAAAAATGCCCCCATCTTAGAACACTCTCCACCCAGAAGATAAAGGCTTGCTGCCTCACCTTTAGAGCATTACTTAAATATCGCCTAATCACTGAATCTTAAAATTATACCCTGCCAACACTCCCAAAGCCCTTTTCCTGCTCTCATTTTGATCCATAGAACTTGGCATCATCTTATATGCTGCATATTTTACTTACCTGTTTATTGTCCGTCTCCCTCCACCACAGTATAAACTCCATGATGGCAGACATTTTTTGACTGTTTTTTATTGATACTACTGAAATCCATAGAACTATATTAGTTGCTGGCTCATAGCAAGTACTCAACAAGTCTTTGTTGAATAAATGTATAACTGCATTACTTTTCATATCAACTATTTTTCAGAGTAAGTTTATACTCATAGCAAAATCACTGTCTCCACACAAGTGTAGTATCTTCCACCATCAACATCTTTCACCAAAGTAGTACACTTGTCACAGTGGATGGACCTACATTGACACATCAATGTAGGTCCCCCTTCTGATGTCTATGTCAGAAGCTATCTCTGTCCCTTTTTATACTTTAATAAAACTCTGCTATACAAAAACTCTTGAGTGATCAAACCTGGTTCCTGGTCCCAAAGCTAAATCTTCTTTGGAGATCACGAATCTGACACTGTTCACCATAAGCTATCAATATCTCTCTATCTTACAAACAGTTTTATATGTTAGTTGGTATGCATACATATTTCAAAAATTTGTTTAAAGTCACAAAATATAATTTAGGTGCTCCTCTAAATGGAGTGGTCAGAGATAGTCACTATGAGAAGTCAACATTTACACTGAAACCTAAACAGTGTAAAGAAGTAAGCCAGGCTTGAAGGAGGAAACAGACAGAACAGGCTCCATCTTGAAAGCACGACTCCATCTTGGGCCAGACTGTGGACTTTGAGCTATATGCCCAGTATCTATGGAAATAAAATACCAACTGGAAAACCAGACCCCCCCCCCCCCCCCCCCCCGCCACCCCCGCCAGATGGAAGAGCCCCAGGGCTCGTATCTAGACTCTTGTAGCCTAAAAGAATACCTTAATTATCTGTGTAACCAAATAGAATCATAAATTCTATTATGCTTATTGGGGTATGACCACAGGCCTATTGATAATTGTTCCCTGTTAACTACCTAGGCTTAAGGCATATGAATCACGGGTTAACTTTGACTGTATCGTTCCTTTCCTTTGTTCAGACTAGTTTCAGGGAATCTGGGGAGATGGATTTGCCCCTGTACACTTAGGGTATATAAGGTTTTCACAAAAACTGGTCGAGGTCCTTGGCTAAGAGGAAACTCTGCCTTGGGCCCGACGGTGTAATAAACTGCACTCCACTATCTGCATTGTCCTTCTGAGTCAGTTTGTTTCCCAGAACTCTGGCTACAACAGACTGCTGCTGCTTCTAAGTCACGTCAGTCATGTCCAACTCTGTGCGACCCCACAGAGGGCAGCCCACCAGGCTCCCATCTCTGGGATTCTCCAGGCAAGAACACTGGAGTGGGTTGCCATTTCCTCCTCCAGTGCGTGAAAGTGAAAAGTGAAAGTGAGGTCACTCAGTCATGTCCGACTCTTTGTGACCCCATAGACTGTAGCCGACCAAGCTGCTCTGTCCATGGGATTTCCCAGGCAAGAGTACTGGAGTGGATTGCCATTGCCTTCTAAGATCTAGGAAAACATGGGTTATAGGCAAAGAGAGCAATTCTAAGGATTCTGAGCAATGACTTAAGGAAGCCAAAGAAATAAAAGAGCTGCCGAAAAAGAAGTGGAAAGGTGACCCAAATATCTGAAGGGCTGAGATGAAAGAGGTTAATTCTGTATAGCCACAGAAGGGTTGAGGTATGCTGGTAGGCTAAAGGTATAGAGACAACTCAGAACAAGATAAGGAAGTATTTCTAAGAATCAGAGCCTTACAAGAGCGTACTTCAAGAAACAGCAAGTTCTTAGTCACTGAAGTGATTCTTAGTAATATAGGTTTGTCATGTGTTCATGTGTATATTTTAATTTTAGTTTCTTGCTCCACTGCATTCATTTCCTTCCATCTGGAAAATAGCTCTTACTTTCCTTCAGAACTGGCCGGAAATCAGTCCTGAATATTCATTGGAAGGACTGATTCTGAAGTTGAAGCTCCAATACTTTGGCCACCTGATATGAAGTACTAACCACTGGAAAAGACCCTGATGCTGGGAAGGCGGGAGGAGAAGGGGACAACAGAGAATGAGATGGTTGGATGGCATCACCAACTCAATGGACATGAATCAGAGCATACTCCAGGAGTTGGTGATGGACAGGGAAGGCTGGCATGCTGCAGTCCATGGGGTCACAGAGTCAGAAAATACTGAGCAACTAAACTGAAATTCCTTCGGGAGTATACACTTTTTCTCTTCCGTGTGACATGCTGGTGTAGACTAATAATTAAGATGCCCTGGTTTATTCTATCCAACAATTGGTATGCTTGAAATAAATGTCTCTCTTCCCCCTGTTTTTCTGCCCCCTTCCTTCCACTTGCCTACTCTTGGGACTTTCTTGTCCCTATTAACATAAGGATAGAAACAGAAAATTTATTCCAGAGAACTTTGCAGTGACTACTGTCTGCTTGGAGGGGTTTACAAGTGGTCATCAAGTTTGATGACCAGAGCTTCCCTGGTAGTTCAAACAGAAAAGAATCTGCCTGCAGTGCAGGAGATCTGGGTTCAATCTCTGGGTTGGGAAGATCCCCTGGATGAGGGCATGCAACCCACTCAAGTATTCTTGCCTGGAGACTTCCATGGACAGAAGAGCCTGGTGTGTTATAGTCCATCAGGTCACAGAGAGTCAGACACGACTGAGCGACGAACACGTTCATTTTCACATCAGGTTTGATAACAAAGGCTTGAATCTGAGTTTGCATAACATTTCATTTCACATATGATCCACATGACATAAATTCTCCATGTAAAAGAAGAGGGCAATCTGCTCTAATCTAATCTGCTCTTTGATTGCATCCATTGGCGCACTCTGGAAAGACTGTTGTTTAACTCCTGTTATCTTGATCCCTGAAACTTAGTTCCTCACCATTTTGGTTTTCATTGACTGTTATTTCCATTTCATGATACACCATTCCAAGCAATTACTTTTTTGTTGTTTGTTTTAACTCACTCCTCCAACTCAGCATATGTATTCCACTTTCTTTACATTTATTGCACAGTCAGCGTAATAAATAAATGTGGTATTATCGGCTTCTACTTGTAAGATCTCATAAGGGATAGAAATACTCAGTAAATCATAGAACCTTTCATTTGGCCTTTGGTGACCATTATGTATAGTGAAATTATTTGAAGCAAGATAGTTTGATCATGTTTTCCCTTTATTTTGGTCATTGATATCATCCTATATCACGGCTGGAGTCCCTGCAGGCAGTGCTAATAATTTGAGATGGTCTTTTAGTTAATTTAGTTTAATTTTGCAAGTGCTGTTAGGAAAAACCAGCTGGCTTGAATAAAATTGCCCCCTAGATGCCAGCCAGCCATGATATTATTGGCTTTTTGAGGGTTTTCAGAATAACAGATGAGATAATAGTAGGTTTTAAAAATCCTAGTTTAGATATGATTTTGCTGCTTTGAACTCCAGTGATTTTGTGGAAGCAGTTATTATTCAGTTCTGTCCTTAATGAATCCCCCTTCTCCTCTTCCTCTATTTTCTAAGCAAATGAAATCTCTCCCTCTCCTTCCCTTGCTCCTTTTTATCCTTCCCTCCTTTCCTTTGTCTCTCCCTTTTACACACAAGCTATTATATAGGTAGTGTAATAGGTAGTATAATAAATAGTGAACAGTCTTCATGCCATCACTAATGAAACAGGAAAGCTCAATTTCCAACCTATTAATTGCAGATTGTAGAAATGCATGATGGACCTCTGTGACAAAAATTATTCAAGGCAAGCCAACACTGTAGATTAGTAGTCGTATAAGTGTTACATTCATTAAAAATTCTGACTAATTTAGCCAAAGTAACTCAAATATTTGAGTGAATGTTTACTAATCTCTTGTGCTTCTAAGATCTTTAGCAAAAATAAACCAAAATATATCAGTGCATCCTTGTTTAATAAACTCTCCCTTCCTTTTCCATGTCTCCTGAAATATTCATGGTTATGCCTTTGGGATAAATTCTTACTTAACATGAGGATGGGCTAGCTTGGGAAATTCAGGTTAAGGGGAAAATATATGTGAAAGAGATTCATAACATGTAATGAATTAAAAGAATATTTTAGTAATGAAACTACTGCTGTTATTGCTGTTCTTTAGTTGCTAAGTTGTGTCCAATTCCTTGTGACACCATGGGCTGTGCCTGCCAGTCTCCTCTGTGCATGGGATTTCCAAGGCAAGAATATTGGAGTGGGTTGCCAAGGGATCTTCCTGACTCAGGGATCGAACCTGCATCTCTTGCATCTCCTTCATTGGCAGGCAGATTCTTTACCACTGAGCCGCCTAGAAAGCCCTCATCATTAAATCCCTTAATGTGATAGGGGACTTTTAAAACTATGGATGAGAATCAATAATTTGGGAATGGTCAAGAATTTGGGAATGGTCAGTAATTTAGATTGATAATATGAAAGCAGGACTTCAGAGTTCCTTCATTTACTTCTGAGAGACTAACTCCATTTTCATCTTTTATGCATTTAGTGCTTCTACACAAAGTACTAAGTACATAGACTTGGTTAAACAAAAGATTTAACTGAATGCTGAAAAATGTTTGACAATCACTACTGTGACAAGAAAGTCAGATAATTTTGGCAGTGGAAAGGGTCCTAGAGATTATTTTATTTCACAGATAAATTGAGCCATAAACAGATTTTGAAGTTTACCCAGGGTCTCGTAGCTAGCCAGTGGCCATAACCTCATGATCTTGGCTTTGTACATGTCATTCCCATTTCCAGAAATATTCTTCCCTTCTTGGCATCTGTAGATGAATTTATCTAGAGCAGAGGTGGTTCTAACTATGACCTATGGTCGAAATCTAGCCTACAGGCAGGTTTTGTAAATAAAGTTTTATTGGAACACAGTCAGAGCTATCCATTTCCTACGGTCTGTGGTTCTTTTTGTGCTCCAGTAACAAAGCTGATTAACTGATACAGAGACCATATGGTCTGCAAAGCATAAAACATTTCCAATCTAGCTTTGTACAGATAAAGTTTGCCACTGACTGACCTGGCGCCTGAAGTCAGTATAACCTCCAGTATTCCCATAAATGGAATCAGAAATAAGAAAAAAAAAATGAGGTAGATGACATGTTTTGTGGCTTCATGCCAGCAGAGTGAATCCTTGAAATGGCCCTTTGCCAATTAGCCCTTTCTTTGCTGCCAGCTTCCAAGTCACTGCAGGCTGCTAACATCTTCCCCTCCCTCTGCCATTTGCTAAGCCATCTGCATACAATTGGTCTCCCAAGTCATAACTCTGGCACTATTTCTGTTCATTCTCAGCCTTGCTTCTGATTTTGTTTAAAGGCCCTACATCCCTTTTTTATCAGAAGACATTTTACAAGGCTCAGATATTCAAAATATAGCAAGATATATATTTTTTTAATGGAGGAGAGAAGCTGCTTTGTCACAGGGAGCCAAACTCCAGATAATGAGGTATCTCATTTGCCTTGTGGCCTATGGGATATTTTGCACTGAATGTAGAGGCAGGCCTGGAGATACAGATCAGAGGGTCCCAAAGCCTCTGAAGACTTAAAGGAATATTCCTGTCCATTTGAAACCAATTCTCTAGACTTGGTCCCTTATTAGGGAAGAGCTGTGGGAGACAAGTGAGTGGAGATTTAAAAGGCTACATTTAAGGTACAGTGTGCTTCATTTAGGGATTGTGACATATTTAAGGGGGATATATACTGAACCTTGATTGTACTTTTCAGTATTGTTGGCTAGTGCTAGTTGATTGCTTATGAGAAATGGGATATCTTCTGCCATATCAGTAAACAAAGCAATTGTAGCCATCATGGATGCAAGTTGATGATCCCTGAGTGAACTCAGGAAATAAAGCATATCTGACATCTAGCAGGCCATTAAACTGCAACCACTCTTGAGGTGAACGCTGAGGAAAGGAAGCTTAGGATGTGAAAACAGGAAACTGGCCCTAGATAGCTGAAGTGCATATCCAAGCAATGATTGCAGTGAGCCCAGATTTGTGCATCTTCCTATACATCAGTTCAGTTTAGTCGCTCAGTCATGTCCAACTATTTGTGACCCCATGGTTTGCCACACACCAGGCCTCACTGTCCATCACCAACTCCTGGAGTTTACTCAAACTCATGTCCATTGAGTTGGTGATGCCATTCAATCATCTCATCCTCTGTTGTCCCCTTCTCCTCTAGCCTTCAATCTTTCCCACCATCACAGTCTTTTCAAATGAGTCAGCTCTTCCCATCAGATGGCCAAAGTATTGGAGTTTCAGCTTCAACACCAGTCCTTCCAAAGAATATTCAGGACTGATTTCCTTTAGGATGGACTGGTTGGATCTCCTTGCAGTCCAAGGGACTCTCAAGAGTCTTCTCCAACACCACAGTTCAAAAGCATCAATTCTTCAGCACTCAGCTTTCTTTATAGTCCAACTCTCACATCCATACATGACTACTGGAAAAACCATAGCCTTGACTAGACTGACCTTAGTTGGCAAAGTAACATCTCTGCTTTTGAATATGCTATCCATGTTGGTCATACATTTTCTTTTTTTTTTTTTTTTAAATCTTTAATTCTTACATGCATTCCCAAACATGAACCCCCCTCCCACCTCCCTCCCCATAACATCTTTCTGGGTCATCCCCATGCACCAGCCCCAAGCATGCTGCATCCTGCGTCAGACATAGACTGGCGATTCAATTCACATGATAGTATACATGTTAGAATGTCATTCTCCCAAATCATCCCACCCTCTCCCTCTCCCTCTGAGTCCAAAAGTCCATTATACACATCTGTGTCTCTTTCCCTGTCTTGCATACAGGGTCGTCATTGCCATCTTCCTAAATTCCATATATATGTGTTAGTATACTGTATTGGTGTTTTTCTTTCTGGCTTACTTCACTCTGTATAATCGGCTCCAGTTTCATCCATCTCATCAGAACTGATTCAAATGAATTCTTTTTAACGGCTGAGTAATACTCCATTGTGTATATGTACCACAGCTTTCTTATCCATTCATCTGCTGATGGACATCTAGGTTGTTTCCATGTCCTGGCTATTATAAACAGTGCTGCGATGAACATTGGGGTACATGTGTCTCTTTCAATTCTGGTTTCCTCGGTGTGTATGCCCAGAAGCGGGATTGCTGGGTCATAAGGTAGTTCTATTTGCAATTTTTTAAGGAATCTCCACACTGTTTTCCATAGTGGCTGTACTAGTTTGCATTCCCACCAACAGTGTAGGAGGGTTCCCTTTTCTCCACACCCTCGCCAGCATTTATTGCTTGCAGATTTTTGGATCGCAGCCATTCTGACTGGTGTGAAGTGGTACCTCATTGTGGATTTGATTTGCATTTCTCTAATAATGAGTGCTGTTGAGCATCTTTTCATGTGTTTGTTAGCCATCCGTATGTCTTCTTTGGAGAAATGTCTATTTAGTTCTTTGGCCCCCTTTCTTCCAAGGAGTAAGCATCTTTTAATTTCATGGCTGCAATCACCATCTGCAGTGATTTTGGAGCCCAAAAAAATAAAGTCTGACACTGTTTCCACTGTTTTTCCATCTATTTGCCATGAAGTGATGGGACCAGATGCCATGATCTTCATTTTCTGAATGTTGAGCTTTAAGCCAACTTTTTCACTCTCCTCTTTCACTTTCATCAAGAGGCTTTTTAGCTCCTCTTCACTTTCTGCTATAAGGGTGGTGTCATCTGCATATCTGAGGTTATTGATATTTCTCCTGGCAATCTTGATTCCAGCTTGTGCTTCTTCCAGCCCAGCGTTTCTCATGATGTACTCTGCATAGAAGTTAAATAAGCAGGGTGACAATATACAGCCTTGACATACTCCTTTCCCTATTTGGAACCAGTCTGTTGTTCCATGTCCAGTTCTAACTGTTGCTTCCTGACCTGCATATAGGTTTCTCAGGGGACAGGTCAGGTGGTCTGGTATTCCCATCTCTTTCAGAATTTTCCACAGTTTGTGGTGATCCACACAGTCAAAGCTTTGGCATAGTCAATAAAGCAGAAATAGATGTTTTTTGGAACTCTCTTTCTTTTTTGATGATCCAGCATATGTTGGCAATTTGATCTTTGGTCCCTCTGCCTTTTCTAAAACCAGGTTAAACATATGGAAGTTCATGGTTCATGTACTGTTGAAGCCTGGCTTGAAGAATTTTGAGCATTCCTTTATAAGTCTGTGCTGCTGCTGCTGCTAAGCGAGATGAGTGCAATTGTGCGGTAGTTTGAGCATTCCTTGGCATTGCCTTTCTTTGGGATTGGAATGAAAACTGACCTTTTCTAGTCCTGTGGCCACTGCTGAGTTTTCCAAATTTGCTGGCATATTGAGTGAAGCACTTTCACAGCATCATCTTTTAGGATTTGAAATAGCTCAGCTAGAATTCCATCACTTCCACTAGCTTTGTTAGTAATGATGCTTCCTAAGGCTCACTTGACTTCACATTCCAGGATGTCTAGCTCTAGGTGAGTGATCATACCATTGTGATTATCTGGGTCATCATGATCTTTTTCATACAGTTCTTCTATGTAGTCTTGCCACCTCTTCTTAATATCAAATGCTTCTGTTAGGTCCATACCATTTCTGTTTTTTATTGTACCCATCTTTGCATGAAATGTTCCCTTCATATCTCTAATTTTCTTGAGATCTCTAGTCTATCCCATTCTACTGTTTTGCTCTATTTTTTTGCACTGATCGCTGAGGTAGGCTTTCTTGTCTCTCCTTGCTATTCTTTGAAACTCTGCATTCATATGGGTATATCTTTCCTTTTCTCATTTGCTTCTTGCTTCTCCTCTTTTCTCAGCTATTTGTAAGGCTTCCTCAGACAGCTGTTTTGCTTATTTTCATTTCTTTCTCTTGGGGATGGTTTTGATCCCCATCTTCTGTACAGTGTCACAAACCTCTGTCTAGTTCATCAGGCATTTTATCAGGTTTAGTCCCTTAAATCTATTTCCCACTTCCACTGTATAATCTAGTGGTTTTCCCTACTTTCTTCAGTTTAAGTCTGAATTTGGCAATACATAGAAAAGCACTAAATTCCTTAGTTGATATATCTGTTTTCTTTAATTAACAGTAATCTTTTGATGTCCAGACTACTTTTGTCACAAATTCTGCATGCCTTGTCTCTCTTCCTCACCCCCTCTAAGCAATTCTCTCAGAGTTACTTGAGAATGCTGTCTTTTGGGTTTGAAGTCCGAAAAATTTCAGCCCAATAAAACATAGCTATCAAGTTTTAGGTTGTGAATATTTTTGCAGTCCACACTTATAATCTGTCAAATTCTATGTTACATATTTAATATGAGGAATTGATACTTATTTTTCTCCACATTTTATAGGTGATGCAGCTGAGGCTCAGATCAGATAACTTGCCTAGGATCACACAAGTCATAAGTAACAAGCAGAATTTAGACCCAGATTTCTCTGATTTCGATGCTTTTTCTTTTAATCTTTTCACTATCTTGATGTTTCAGTGAAGAATAATATACAGCTTTTAAAATATTAAGATGTAGAAACAGAACATAACCTTTCAAAGGAATGAAGAAACTCGAGGAGGACATAAGATCTTTGCCTAATGATGTTTCCAAAATCTTTATAATTGCTTGTCTTTTAAACATAAAGTATTCAGGTTATAATCAGATTTTATAATTGCTGTGTTAATAATTGTGTTTTATAATTGTTGTCTTAATTTAACCAACATATGCTGTGTCCCACATATGGGTGAGGGGTTGTGATATTTTCTAGTCACTTAGTTATGTTAATAATACATCCATTTCTCTCAAGGAGTTCACATATTGGCTAAGAAGATAGTCATAGATAGTTAACAAACTTTGTTGAGTGAAAAAAAAGTGTTGGGAATACTGTGTGGGCTTGGAAAGACATTGGATCTATCTTTCTAAATCTCACAGTTCTGTTGGTGAAGCAAACATATATACAGGTTATAAATGTGTTGAATGATAAATAAAATAATGGGGGCGGGCATAAGGTGTTCAGTTCAGTCGTTCAGTCGTTCAGTCATGTCCAGCTCTTTGTGACTCCATGGACTGCAGCATGCCAGACTTCCCTATCCATCACCAGCTCCTGGAGCTTGCTCAAAATCATGTCCATCTAGTCAGTGATGCCATTCGACCATCTCATCCTCTGGCATCCCCTTCTCCTCCTGCCTTCAGTCTTTCCCCACATCAGGGTCTTTTCAAATGAGTCAGTTCTTCGCATCAGGTGGCCAAAGTATTGGAGCTTTAGCATCAGTCCTTCCAATGAATATTCAGGGCTGATTTCCTTTAGGATTGACTGGTTTGATCTTCTCACAGTCCAAGGGACTCTCAAGCATCTTCTCCAACACCACAGTTCAAAAGCATCAGTTCTTAGGTGCTTAGCTTTCTTTACGGTCCAACTCTTACATCCATACATGACTACTGGGAAAACCATAGCTTTGACTAGATGGACCTTTGTTGGCAGAGTAAGGTCTCTGCTTTTTAATATGCTGTCTAAGTTTGCCATAGCTTTCTTCCAAGGAGCAAGCCACTCAAGATGAATGGATCATGGTGGAGAATTCTGAGAAAATGTGGTCCACTAGAGAAAGGAATGGCAAGCCACTTCAATATTATTGCTTTGAGAACCCCATGAATAGTATGATAAGGGCATAGGGTGAGGATTAAGGATTTTGGCAGGCTGACAAAGTGAAGAAGGACCTTTCTGGTAGGGAAATCTAAAATGGGCAAAGCCCTAGAAATGTGAACTAGCATGAGGTCATAAAGGATTTTTAGGTACTTTATTACACCTGAGGGTGAAAGTGATCAAAGGACATGTGCTGGGATACATAGACAGGGGGGACTAAGGAGTGATTTTTTTTTTCCATTTAGCCAGTATTTACTGAACATTATTGGTGTGGGACCCTGGAATGCGATTTGTAGGAGCCATGAACAATAGAAGATATTTCTATATAGCCCTAGCCCTCTTCTTGAAATGGTGGTTGGCTTCTGATGACAAAAACGACTCACTCACATAATCAAGTGATGCTTGTGTTGTCCACTCTGGATGTTTGAGTTCTGGGTTTTGGAAGGAGCTTTCATGACTTGGCTAGAAATGCTCACCCTATTTTTTTCCTCTTTTCCTAGTCTTCTACCTGTCTTACTTTATGTTCTACCTCTTCTTTTTCTCTGTTTTTTTTTTTTTAATTCCTAACTTTTCTCCTCTACTCTCATTACTACTTCACCCTTCTCTCTCTTTTCTCTAATTTTTTTCTGAGAGTGTTAAGGAAGTCCCTGTGATAAGTCTCTCTGCCTCTGCCTCTTGGTCTTTTTCTCTCTTTGAAAGGGCTGACAACTTGGAGTGAGAATTACAGTAAACTTTCAAGTTATTTTTCATTCCAACCTCAGACAGGAATGCCACAGTCCCCATATGTACCATACAGGTTTGGGACCTAAAGTAAGTTGTGCTCTTTGACTTTTTTTGTTTACCACACCTCACGGTTTGTGGGATCTTCCCCAACCAGGGATTGAACCCCAGCCAGCACAGTGAAAGCCCAGAAATCTAACCAGTAGGACACCAGGGAAGTCCAAGTTGTGCTGTTTGGAATTCAGGTAAAATCATTTCAGGACACTATCCCACATTCTGTCAGAAATTCTCTGCCTTCTCGGTTATTTTATGCTGTAATTACAATGGCTGGCTCACAATTTATTCTTACTTCTGGTTCTGAGTTTTTACTTCCACTGAGATGTTGTTCTTACTGGCCTCTTTCTCTCATTATTCTCTTTCTCTTTCCTTTGTCACATGCCAATTCAGAATTGGGAACTCAGTGATATTTCTTTGATTTCCACAACAAATACACACTTTTAAATGTCTTCTTTGACTTACAATGGCACTAAGTCTTGATAAACCCCTCCTACTTTAAAACTATTGTAAGGGCAAAATGCACCTAATACACGTAATACACATAACATACCAATCATACTGCCTTCACAGGTGGCTCATTGGTAAAGAATCTGCCTGCCAATGCAGGGGACACAGGAGAGATAGGTTCAATCCTTGGTTAGGGAAGACCCCCTGGAGAATGGAATGGCAACCCACTTCACTATTCTTACCTGGGAAATCCCATGGACTGAGGAGCCTGATGGGCTACAGTCTATGGGGTTGCAAAGAGCTGGACATGACTGAGCACACACACACATCCATCATAGCTTAGCCTAAACCTATTTTAAACATGGTCAGAACACGTCCATTAACTTATAGTTGTGCTAAAATCATTTTATATAAAGCCTGTTTTATAATAAAGTATGGAGTATCTGATGGAATTCACTAAATACAGTACTGAAAGTGAAAATCAGAATGGTTGTGTGGGCACACCATTCTAAGTGTTTCTGTTGTTTACCCTCATGATTGCCTGGCTGACTGGAAGAGCTGTGGATCACTGCATTGACCAGCATCATAAGAGAATATCTTACTACACATGGCTAGCCTGGGGAAAAAAAAAATCAAAATTCAGAATTCCAAGTATGGCTTCTAGTGAAGGTATATCATTTTTGCACCATGGTAAAGCTGAACCATCAAGTCAAACCATCATGTCAGGAGCTGTAAAAGCTGGTGTGGGGAAATTTCACAGCATCAAAAATATTCCACAGTATCACAAATGTGCTTTTCCTCTCTCCTCATGACAAACTCTTATTTAATTCTTGTGTGGGGAAGTTTAACTTGCTCTATTTTAAAACTTTTTCTTTCTAACCCAGACCCTCCTGATCTTGCCTTTTATACCCAGTTGACCATCAAGATATTTTGTTAAAAATATTATCATTCCTTTTCTGATGGAGTCTGCCCAGTTATTAAAATTACTTTTTGATTCTGATATAATAATAGTTCAAAGTCTACCTTTTTCCTGGGGATTCTGCCAGGCCCCCTCAGGAGTGACTAAAGGGCTGGGGAGAAGACAAGACTCAGGCAGCAGGGTTCCACGCATCCATAGCCCAGCTGCAACCATATCAGCTTCGCTTTGATCTCTTTTTCATATTTGATTTCTTGACCATTTAGGGTCAAAAGAAAAAGTTCCAGTTTTAAAATAACATTTGAAAACGACTGCTTTAACAGTTGAAACTTATTAACCTCTAAAGAGAGTATGAATTGGACTTGTAGAAATTTGTTCCCAAAGAAGGCCATGGGTAAATTCTTGGTAGAATCAACTCTGGGAACATGATAGTGTTTCTGAGAAGAGAAGCTGTTTCTTTTTCCTGCCTGGAGTCCTGTTGTATCATGTGTTTTCTTCAGACAGGAAGATATGCCAAAGGGGTAGTTAAAGATAGAGCTAAACTTTTAAGGAGCACAGCCCTTAGTTTCCTTCCTTTATTTTCCCTCAGATGTCAATGATGAACAGTTTGGCACTTGAGTTTAGGATGATTTTCTTCATTGATGCCATCATAAAATCTTTCTGTGTTTTATATATTCCCCTGATCTTGAGTGAGTTGTCTCGCAGATGGATTGGTTTGATATGCTGCTAGCAATTAAGGAAATAAAATTCTATTAATTATGCATTTCTACTTCTGATTAACTCTTGTGTGTAATTAAAAAATAACCACTGGGTTTCCTGGGATTTAATAGGAATCTATGGCATTTGGGCTTGTTCTTTGAATTGAGGTCATTCATGCATATCTTGTTTCATTTATAAATTATCTTCTTTCAGGTAGAAATTGCGTTTGATTTATGTTTGTGTCCTCCGTAGTACCAGGCAGATATTAGGTGTGCAGAAATAATTTGCTGAATTGAATTTTTTCCAAAGTAGTCTATGGCCCACCATAGTATTATTCCATGTTTTTTTTTTTTTAAAGGGTCCTGTGGGAAATTGCATGACAGTCCAGTGGACAGGACTCAGTGTTCTCATTGCCAGGGTCCCAAGTTTGATCCCTGGTTGAGGAACTAATATCCTGCAAGCTGAATGGCATGGCCAAAGAGAGACAAGGTGTAGAGGTGTGGGTCCTATCTTTTGGAAATAAGTTGAGATTGATAGGGAATTAAGAGGCAGGGACCTGACAGTGTTGAATTTGCAATGCTATCCTTGGAATCTTTTCTATATCATCTTATTTATTGTGCTTATACTGCAGTGCCATGTGTTTCATGATACAGATTTGGATCATCCTCGCCAAAGTGTTGGCTTCTTTTTGATCTAATATATAGACTGTATGATTCAAAAAGTCCTATACTTTTCTTTGCTGCTATAAACTTCATCATCATGGCCTCCTTTTGGGATGTGACCTGAGAGTACAACATCCATTCACTCCCCAGTGGTTAGTTTTGATACCACTCTTTTTGGCTGTTTCCATAACATTTAACAAATCTACTTTATGTATGAGGCTATCACAGGGCACAGAGCATTAAAGAGAAACAGTGAGACATATAAGTAACCTTGGCACTATTGACTTGAAATATTCTCCAAATACAGCCCCTTTCTGACCTATATCTTTCATTTCTTGGTTCTCTAACTAGTCTTTACTTCCTAGTTCTCTGTGGGCATACCCTACATCAAGTTAGAGATTTCCCTAAGCTTACCTTTCTGTTGAAGGAACTAGTAACTAGATTTTTTTCTTGCTCTGTAATTCCTTCTACAGTTTGGAAAAAAGAACATTTCAAGTCTAGTGGTGTTGAGTCTCATAACGTGAGCCATCATAAATATACAGTTATGGAATTCTTCTCTTGGGTTTAACCTCTTCCCTTTTATTTTGTTTTCCTTCCATACAGAGGCCTATGCTCTTTTTATCTTTTGTCCTCCTGGTTCTTGGAAGCCCTTCAATCCAATCACTCTAGTTAACATACAACTCTACTTGTCTGTGTCTCTGAATAGTTCCATGTAAATCACAGAATTATGAGAAGGTCACATATTGAACAGAAAGCCAGCCAAAAGGACCTAGACAATGGGGAGAACACTTTTTCCCAGCAGGTGAACTCAGATATGAAAATATTTATTTATGCAACTAATAAAGCAAGGGATAATTTTTCATGTTACAGAAGGATTCACCATGGGGTTCCTTTAAATAGCTGCTTCTCTTTGTGAATGTTTTAATGTTTTTCTACTGCAAAATAATCAAATACAAGTTTCCAGAAAAGAGGCAATTAGTATGACACATGGTAAATTTTGTAGATTTTTTTCTAAAAAATAAAATTTTAAAAATTAGTATTACTATAGGAGAAGGCAGTGGCACTCCACTCCAGTACTCTTGCCTGGAAAATCCCATGGATGGAGGACCCTGGTGGGCTGTAGTCCATGGGGTCGCTGAGGGTTGGACATGACTGAGCGACTTCGCTTTCACTTTTCACTTTCATGCATTGGAGAAGGAAATGGCAACCCACTCCAGTGTTCTTGCCTGGAGAATCCCAGGGATGGGAGAGACTGGTGGGCTGCCATCTATGGGGTCGCACAGAGTCGGACACGACTGAAATGACTTAGCATATATATATATATATATAGCATATATATATGCTATATATATATATATATAGCATATATATATATAGCATATATATATACACACATATATATACACATATATATAGCATATATATATAGCATATATATATGACTTAGCATATATATATGCATATATATAGCATATATATATGCATATATATATGCATATATACATATATATACACATATATATAGCACATATATAGCATATATATATTAGCATATATATATTAGCACATATATATATTAGCATATATATTAGCATATATATATAAAGCATATATATAGCATATATATATATAGCAAATTTATAAAAATTAGTATATACTATATTATATATAGCTTAGTGTGTGTATATATAGCATGATAATACAATAATTCTAAGGAAGGGTAGAGTGTTGAACAAGATCAGTTTCTCTCCCCATAAACCACCTGCAGCAGAATCTCCTATGGTACTTTTGAAATGTAAACTCTCTAGGGACAGGCTTGTGAATCTGTACTTTAACAAACTCCTCTGCTGCTCAGTTGCTTCAGTCGTGTCTGACTCTGTGCAACCCCACGGATGGCAGCCCACCAGGCTCTCCTGTCCCTGGGATTCTCCAGGCAAGAACACTGGAGTGGATTGCCATTTCCTTCTCCAATGCATGAAAGTGAAAAGTGAAAGTGAATTCGCTCAGTCGTGTTCGACTCTTAGCGACCCTGCAGACTGCCGCCTACCAAACTCCTCTAGGTGATTATAATTCACACTGATGTCCTGAGAACCATTAGATTAACTCATTTCCTCCCTGAATCTTTCCTATTTGTCTTTCCTTGGCTTTAAGGAAAAGCTCATGACCTTAACTGTTTTATCAGTGAACAAACAAAGATGCTAACATTGAAACTGCAAATAAAGGGATATAAGGAACAGGGTTGGTGGGGGTGGTGAATATACATTAGTGCGTGTTCTTGTATATAAAGAAACAAATCTTAAAATATATAAAGAAAAATCTGGAGAACGTTCTCATGTACAGCCTTCTCATTTCTTTTGGATGTGACCTTGTGTGATAGGTGAGCAGACATTATGCAGTGGGTACTGCTCTTCCATGTTTTGGTTTAAAAGAGCTTTTGAATAATGGTGTTCTCAAATAGTATTATACTGAGTGATGCATTCTGTCCTTCATAGATTTTTACATTTTTTTCTTATTTGCTCTATTACTTTCTTTTTCTCACTCATGTCCATACAAAGTCAATTCCCCTCTGAATGCTAGGCTTTGTGCTAGTCATCATGTCAAGCTTGTAAAAGAGAGATGGCTATGATAGTGAAGGAACTGAGTGAATCAAGAAACTAGCTGAAGTCCTAATGTAGGGTTAGCATATACATAGTGAAAGAAAGTGCAAGTTGCTCACTTGTGTCCAACTCTTTGTGACCCCATGGATTATACAGTCTGTGGAATTCTCCAGGCCAGAATACTGGAGTGGATAGCCGTTCCCTTCTCCCTGGGCTCTTCCCAACCCAGGGATCGAACCCAGGTCTCCTGCATTGCAGGTGGATTCTTTACCATCTGAGCCATCAAGGAAGCTCAGCATATGCATAGTACTATATATAAAATAGATAATCAACACAAACTTACTGAACACAATTAACTGTACTCAGTATATTCTAATAACCCATGAGGGAAAGGAATCTGAAAAAGAATATATATATATATATATATATATATATATATATATATATGAATCACTTTGCTGTACACTTGAAACTAGCATGGTATTGTAATTGAGTATGATTCAAGTAAAAAAAAAAAAAGAAGATCCAATGTGATATAAAGTGATTCTCTGACTGAGACAATAAGAATTATAGTGAATGAGCACAGAGTGAAGAGTGAAAATACCTGTTAAAGCCATTACATAGGTCCATATAAAAAACATTACAAGCTCCCAGAAAATTCCTTTATTTTTTATATTCATTATCCCCACCCTACTATCCAAAAGGTAACTGCTATTGTGATTTCTAACTTAGGTAGATTAGATTAACTGCATATTTTGAATTTTATAAAATGTGAATTATATACTTTGTACCATTTTGAATATAAATTACTTCATTTAACATTGTGTTGATGATTTTTTAAATTCTGGATGTACACTCTTTTTCAGTTGCATGTTGCAAAAGCTATTTGGTGGCATATATATTCTTTTTCTTATTGGTATCTCCTTTAAACAGAAGTTACTAATTTCAATAAACACCCATTCATTGTATTTTCCTTCAGGTTAGAATATTTTCCCTATTTCAAGATCTTAAAGATACTGCCCTGTTATTTTTTGAAATTTTTGTTGTTTCTTCTTTCACACATTGATCTATAATCCATATTGAAATTATCTTTGTGTGTAGCACATAGTAAGGGTCAAGATTCCGTTTTTCTCTATTGGTATCTGAGTGATTCAATATGTCCTTTAAGGTTCTCCTTAGCCCAGAGTCTTTGGGAATCCATAAACAAGCTGCAAAATATGTGATTCCATAGTCCTCAAATAAATGGTGCTGAGTAAGGTCAAGGTTCAGATCAGCAATTTTTCTCTGGCTCTGGTACCGTTGTCTCATCGCAGTGCACCCAGCTGTGCTCTTAGCCAGTATATCGACCTCTTCCTACATCCTGCTTGGTACTCAGGGCAATGAGAGAGATCATGGTTGTTTGAGATAGTTGGATTGCAAAGTTTTTATCGAGAAGGTTATATTTGAACTGAGTCTTGAAGGATGTGTGAAATTTCTACAGAGATTTAGAGAAACAGCATTCCAGAAAGAAGCAACAGTAGGGGCAAAGGCTTGAAAAGTGTTACTAATTAGGAAAGTAATGTTTTACTGGACAGTTTTTCTCAGCCTTTATTGTGCATCAGAATCAGTTGGAGAACTTTTACAACATTCAAGTCAGAAGACTCCATCTGCAGAGATTCTCACTTAGTAGTAGGTTTGGGGAAAGGTCCAAAAATTTGCTGTTTTTATGGGCTCTCACAGTAATTCAGAAGCAGGTAGTCTATGGACCCTACTGGGTGAAACATTAGTTGAAATATAAAAGACAAAATTGAAAACAACTATCTACATGAAATAATTGCAGAAGATTTCAAATATTAAGATCATGTTACATAAATTACTGAGATATCATGTATTGAAAAAAGAAAAAAAACATAATTTGTAGAAAGGAAGTCTTTTATGACATTTGAGAGAGTAATGGAAGCAGAAAGGTAAAAAGAGAAGCTATATTTTAGGGAGAACAGTAGGTGTTCTTTGCCCATCAAAAAATGAAGCTTTGTAAGTTAGGGTGTACAGATCCCAGAGATTTTCCTCCAGTCTCCTCTTGTAGGAAGTAAGATTTGTGGACTAATGCGTTCTGATGTGCCTTACTCTTAAAGCTTATATAGGACCTGCCCGATGCCCCTTAAGAAATCATTCTTTATCATACTCGATATTTTAATGTCTTTTATTTATTTTTGGCTGTGCTGGATCTTCACTGCTGTGCGGGCTTTTCTCTAGTTGCAATGTGTGGGCTTCTCATTGCAGTGGCTTCTCTTGCTGCAGAACATGGGCTCTAAGCACACTGGCTTCAGTAGTTGCAGCACGTGGGCTCAGTAGTTGCGGCTCACAGCTCTAGAGCACAGGCTCAGTAGTTGCGGCACCCAGGCTCAGCTGCCCCATGGTATGTGGACTCTTTCTGGATCAGGGATTGAACCTGTGTCTCCTATATTGTCAGGCTGATTCTTCACTACTGAGCCACCAGGGAAGCCTCTACATAATTTTTCAATCACCTTCATTCTTGTTACCCTCTCTTGTAAATAAATCATCGTCCTAAATAAATTCCCTTCATATTGCTCACATTCTAAAAATATATTTTTCTTGGTTATTTTCTTCCCTACCAGAACATAAATGACCTCAGGGACCTCATATTTTTTTTTTAATTGCTGAAGCTCTTGTGCCTGAGAAAGAGTGAACACATAGTGTCAATATTAATTTGTTTAAAAAAAATGAGTTCAGTAGGCACTTCCACAGGTCCCCAGTAATCCAATCTCTTCACTTTTCTCTGTCTGTCAAAAAGTCCCCTGTTTTTCTGATCAAAGAGACATTTTTCTAGGCTACTGCTGCTAAAGACATTTTACAGTGGAATATACCCCTGAGAAGAGTAACACCTTAAGATCTGGTCAGCCTCGTATATCCCAGATGATATACTGAAGGAATAGAAATTGGGTTTTGAGTGAGACAGGAGAGAGTTGAGAGGGAACATTCTGGAATAAAGGTCCCTTCTAGGGAAGACAGACCGAATTGGGTTACTACAGTAGCTTATCCAGATATTGGGTACTGAGAGAGTACAAGGAAGGTTGTAAATGTAAATCATGTGGACGGCTAACTTGGCCCACAGCCAAATCTGGAATGAAGAAACCCTTTCTCCACCTTTCAATTTGTAAGCAGTTTTCATTTCACATCCAGGCTCAGCACCTTCCCTCCCTTTAAAAAACTGTCTTTTCAAATTTCCAGGACTTATTTGTCATTTTCTTACATGCCACAACCAGTTGTGTTGGCTGTTGCATTGTCCTCCTGACATAACATAATGTACTATGACAGATGCAACTATGGCATCTCTGTGAGTCGTAAATGGGAGACGACAGAGGGTTGGATTCTGGAGAAGTGTGATGGCACATGCCTTTGCGGATAGAATCTTAATGAGCAGATGTGGTTCCAAACTCTCATTTGTGGGCTGAAGCTTTAGTGGCTAGATTTAGGCTCTAGTGGAGATAGTAGGTTTAGGCAATATTGACACTCAGACTGAGAAACTGCTATGATGTGGAGGTACCATTGGGATGTGTAAGTGAAGCCCTCAAGATGTTTACCAAAATACTAGTAATATTAGCTAATATTGATTTGGCATTTACTTGGTGCTGGGTGCTATTTCTAAGTGTTTCACATATGTTAACTTATTTAATCTTCACAATCCTGTGAGACACGCAAGGAAACAGAGGTACAGAGGAGGTTAGGGACCTGCGAAAGGTACTAGGCTATGGAGTGGTGGAGCACATACTGAAACTCAAGTCTTGCTGCCAGACTTGAGCTCTTTATAATGATTAGCCTCTTCTTTTTGGTAACTCTCAAGAGAACTGTGTTCTATTAGTGGTGGTCATCATAATAAGAATTAGTATTACTGCCTGTATTTTTGTGCTGTGGCCTTTGGTAAGGACTTTACTTACAGGGTCTCCTTTAACTCTTATACTAGTTCTACAAGGTAAGTATCGTAAGAAATCTTGTGTTATAGATGGTGAATATGAGACTCAGAAAATGTGACTATCTTGTCCAAGGTCTTGTGCCTAGGAAAGGGGGGCAGCCAGGAGTTGAACCCAGGTTTCTCCAAATTGATTTTCTCAAAAAATCAAACCCTCTTTTCACAGGACCATCCTTCAGATAGCTTATAGGCCAGCATTTAAAGGTTTTCTTTGACTTACAATGAGTTTTTCTGGCAAGTTGGGAGAAATTAGTGTCTCTCCCTCTGCTGCCTTAGAGAGGGGGCTCTCTGAGTACTCATATAGGCATTGCATTCCACACTTTGGGCAATTAGTCAGAAGCAACAGTCTACCTAACCCTGGGCCCCTGTAAGAGGAACTTCTGTCACAGGATTTCTAAGACAAGTCTTTTTCCTTTGTACAATCCCAGTTTTCTCTTTGCTGTTCTTCATATATCAACATAATACATCCCACCTACTGGCCTAGAATGTTACTTTGAATTGGTTCTCTTGCTGTAGGGATGGGGCAAACTGATGCTTCCGATTTTGTCTGGCCCCTGATGTAAACAGCTGGTCAAGATTAGAGACTTAGGCTATGGTCGGAGTTAAGGGTCCCATCTTGTCCAAGGAAAAGTTTGAGGCAGTAATGATGGTTAGAGAAAACTCACAGTCTCACAGCAGGGGGTGAGGCCCATACTTAATAGTACTGCCCTTTAGCCAGTTCCCAGTGAGGCAGCAGGGACTTCAATTTTCTGGTCATGGTACCACTTGCAATGCAATTCAAATTGCTCAATATAGTTTTTCCTGCTCCCACCTGCTGCTGTATATTTAAGTTCCCCACTACCTCCACCCCTCGATGAAGTGTGTAGTGAAGTGAACCTGTTTTATTTTCCTCATACACAGCAGTCAGTGATTCCCTGTTGATGCACTGAGACGCAAGGCAAGAGTATGGCATCCTAGCCACTCACCTATTGAAATATGGGTTTTACAATTAAAAAAAAAATCATTCAAGTGACTTGGTAACATCTGAAGAGGACTTATCAAAGTTAGAGGCCAACTTCCTTCCCCACCTCCAATACAAAAATGTTGCCCCACTGGTCAAGAGGGGAACTTAGCTGAGCTCAGGTGGAAGCTGCTCTTTGCATGCTCCCTGCTTCTGTTTCTAATGACTTTTCTTTGGCATTAACTGCTCTTCACTGCCAGCGGACCCTTTCACCCACTGAGGATGGACTGACATGGGCATGCTGCCTTGCTTTTATGAAGTAGCAGCAGTATCTTCTTATAGTTACTATAAAATTAAAGGGAAATACAGTCTTCTAAGCCTTAAAAAGGGCATCAAATATCCTTATTATAGCTTCTGCCACAGCAGTACTTAAGATCTCAGACTTGGACTATTGATGACAGAAGGAAAGACATTGTGAAGAGGGCAGTTCTGGCAAGATCTCTTGAAGGGATGATGTCTAAGCTTACTGGAAATGCACCATTGTCAACTTTGCCTATTTGCAAAGAAACAGCATTCTCCTCACTTGAAGCTTTTGTCTTACTCTACAGCCTGCATCCCACATGGAGTTTTGTGTCTCTGCCAGTGAGTTCAAAGGAATGGGCAGGTTTGTCACTGTGTGTGTGTTTGTGTTACCAGATGTAAGTTCATGTGCTCAACATGCAGTGAGGCCAAACAGTACTGAGACAGTGGGGTCTGGAGCAGAGAAAGGTTTATTCCAGAGCCCTGTGAGGAGATGGGTGGCTTATGCCTCTCAACCCTGAACTCCCTGAAGCATTTCATCAAAGATTTTTTAAAGTTACCTCGAGGGAGGGACTTGATTGTTTGTTGGAGACTTCTTGGTGTAAGAATCCTTTGTTCTTCCTGCTGTCCGTGTAGGTCAGTTCACGATGTTCCTGTAAACCTCCAGCAAGACAAATGTTATTCTCTGTTCTGCAACTTCATATCTCATGTGAATGGAAAAGTATTATACTTTTAAAGGTCAGAGCCTTGAGACTGGGCTATCCTGTATATTTCAGGCTATAGGCAACATTCTTAACTCCAAGGAAAAGCAATAGACTCCAAAGGTTAAAGTGATAGAAACAGATCTAATATGGAGTCAGATTTGTTTTCCTCTATTACATTTGGATGATGTGAAGGAAGGGGAAAAGCGTGAAGACAAGAGTATATCAAAATAGGGCAGGGGACATGTGTGGCTTAGGAGATAATATTTGATATTATAGAAATTTTAGGTAGAAAACAAAATTTGATTGTTTTTTTCCTGCTTGATGGAAATCAGTAGCACACACTCTAGTTGCCCTATATCAGTGATTCTCAAACGGTCGAGTGGCAAGCCCCCTCAAAAAGGATTTATCACAACAAAAGGAAAAGTAGTGTTTTATGTTTATAAAAGGAGGTAAGGGTTAAAAAATAATTAAGAAAATCAGCTTTGTCTTTCAGGCTTTTTTGCTCATGCAGTTTCGCTGACTGATGGCCCTTTGTGTTCATCAGTGTTCTTGATAGGACACCAGAAAAAGCACCTTGGCTGACAGCACCTTGCCCCCTCTAAGGGCCAAGCTCAGGGTTTATTAGTTCGTAAGGTTTTAATTTTTTCCCTTTGCCTTTTCCTATCAGCTGTTTTCTGCTTTGTCTGCTCCTGCATAGTTTACTCTTCTCTTGCTCTTTAATTCTGTTATCTCACATTTGGTGACTTTAGGCCACCTCTCTCAGTGTCTGTTACCTCTGTGTCTGCCTCCTTGTCTCTGTGTTTCTCTTTATTTCTGTCCATCTCTTTGTGTCAGTTTCTCAATCTCTGTCATATCTTGACTTTCTTCCTTGCATCTTTTCTCTAGCATTGCCTATGTGAAAGTGTTTTGGAAACAATTATTATACAAAGGAAAGGTGACACCATTGCTACCAGTTCTGAAAGTGCATCCAAACTCCAACAGTTATTCATGAAAACAAGAAAATACTGGAGCAATCCCCTGATAGGCTCGACAAATCATCTTTTGGATTGATGGGAGTATGGGAAGGAGACAACGAATACCAGTAAAATTAATGAAGCTGGGTGTTTGAGGGAGTCAACTTGTTACAGTCTTATCACTTGTTAGATTTTGAGTGATGTTAGCTAGCATTTGAATTGTAGCCAAGTTGATCAGGATACATATAAACTGAGGCCCAGTCATTTAAAAAGGCTTAGACTTACTAGGGGGCTAGGAGATTGAAGAGGCAGCTCATGGAGACAAGAGAAGGAAGTATCAATCAGAGCCTCTAGCAGATGGCAATAATAGTAAAAACAATTGCCTGAGATAGTTATATATAATTAGCATCAGTACACAAATCCCTTGCCACTTTCCTCTTATCACCAAGGCAATGGAGACAGGACAGAAGTAGAGATACTTAGTTCTTACAGACATGATCTCTTCACATTGCTATGGCTTATGACATATCATTACAAAGCTGGTTTCTGGTGTTGAGTACGTATTAAGTGTCAAGTATTATGTTAAATTCTTTGCATTAATCTCATTTAATCAATCCTCAAAATAACCCCAGGAAAGAGAAAGATTTTATTATTGCCTGGGGTAGTTGAATTTCCTGCCCAAGGTCTAATAGTTTCCATATGGCAGTGCATGGATTCAAATCCAGGTCTTTTTGACTTCAGATCACATGCTCATCTGTTTTGCTTCCCTGACACCTGCTTTCCCAGAATGGTTGTCTCTGCTTCACAATATTTCAAAATAATCTGGTGGGGAGGATTGTTGCCTCCCTAATACACAAGACAAAAGAAAGCATTCTTGGAGCCTGTGGAGGGGGGTGATTTTCCCATGTTCCCTCCTCAGTCAGAGCACTTCCTTTTTTTTTCAGAAATGCCTTGTAATTGACTTTCTTTCTGAGTTGCCAGTGTACCAAGGTAGCCCCTTATGCAAGGCACAGACCTGAGTTTGAGGAAATTCATCCTGTCTATGTATACTACCTATGTAATAAGTAGCAAATGGACAGAAAGCTAAGGATTTGAGAGAAGGGCCAGAAAATGTGAAGGCTTCCATGCAGTTTTCAAAAATAATAGCTTTGGGGAGCAGGCATTGGGCAAACAGGCACTTGGGTGTTTGCACTTACTTCTGATGTTACACTTACTTCTTGTCCTTTGACTGTGGTCCCACCATCTGAAGACAGCAGGGAGCTTTGTGGCCATAGCCTATGAATCATATAGGCTCTCCCAGACTGGGAAAGCCTATGAATCATATAGTTGGAGCCTCTCTCAACACCAAATTTCTTTTTCTTTTTTTTTTAAGCAGCGTAGGCCTTTTGTTTGTTGGTAGATCTTAAATTTTTAGAGCATTTTAGGTTTACAAAAAATTTTTGCACAAAATAGAGAGTTCCCACATACCCTCTGCAAATTATAGACTAACCTATTTCACCTCTTAATCTAGCTATTATTTCAAAGTTGGAAAGAAGGTTCTCAAGGACAGATTGAATGACCACCACAGAACATACTGGGCAAATTCCTAACTTGCTATAGCCACTAGGAGGGGCTTCAGGGCCTCCAGAGAGACAGGGTTATGGCTAAGCTCCCCTCTTCTGGAATTAGACTGATTTGGGACTTAAGTCTACCACTTACTGTTTTTTGTCTATTTGCACATGTTGCTAGACTCCTCTAAGACACTCCTAGAAGGCAAAAAGGGGCAATAATATTTCTTGTCACTCTGTGACATTTCAATGAGTGAAGCTCTTGACACATGTGAAGCACTTAACACAGTCCCTAACATGTGATTTTCCCTAATATGTGATTTTTGTTGTTTAGTTGCTGAGTAGTGTCCAACTCTTTAGTGAGCCCATGGACTGTAGTCCACCTGGGTCCTCTGTCCATAGGATTTCCCAGGCAAGAATACTGGAGTGGGTTTCCATTTCCTTCTCCATCCAAGTGTCTTTTGAGGTTCCTTCATGGAAAATAAATCCATTTTGCTCTTTTATTCATTAATCTGTCCGTTACTGAATATCTGCTGCATACCGAGTACTATGCATGGAACTTTGTAGAATTGCTCTAATTTCTTTTGTACTGCAGGTGGTGAGATTAGAATGGGGCATTAATCTCTACAGGAATAGGCTCTTACAGATATTTAATGAAGTGTATGCAGCTTTTGCCAACTTCCTTTGGTTACTTGTTCTGCCAAGTTTGGACCACCATTGCTTAGGCCATTTTCCTCCAGCAAGGTCAGTGATGCCTTCCTTTCCCAATAGCTTAGTTTCCTTTCATCTGAACTGATGTCACCTTTTCCTTCTTATGAATTTTCTGAATTAAAGCTCTTTCTCTAATTTAGTGGTCATGAGGCCATTGCTTCAGAATTGCCCAAAGTCATTCTTGTTACAGTGTAGATTTCTACCTCCTGTCTTTAATTCAGGGATTAGAATCTCCAAGAAGGTGGGCTTTGGAATCTGCATTCTTATCACACTGATAAGTTAAAGAACCCTTGCTATAATTGTTTTCCCTCCTCCATTCCAGATAGACACTGGAGACCTCTTTGATCTTGTTTCCTACTTCCAGAGCAGTTTAGTGTCTCTAGGAGATGCTTGAGAGGATCTTTTATGTACCTAGGAATTAACTGCTATTCATTGAAGAGAAATACTCTGAAGCCACCAAGGTAATTAAAGCAAATGTATATCACCCATGCCCCGAGGAGTGCAAGGGCAGTTAAGAAGAAAATGTGTGGACAGTGCCTACCACCTGCATAGGATGGCTCTATAACTAGATCTGAATGCCAGCCTATAACCCATTCACTAACAGCATGTCTCGCATTCAACCTCAGATGTGTAGGCTTGCCAGTGGGGTGGCTTTCTACATCCCAGTTCATCAGCTCCATTGAACTGTGGAGACACTTTTGCCTACAAAATAACCTTACAAACACCTGGCCTTAAAGGCAGAGTTGGGAAAGGGAAATTGATTTCAGTTTCCAAGTGTAATAGCTGAAGGTTGGGGTGTGCAAGGTAATGTTATTTTGGAGCACACCCTGGCTCCCAAGGTCATGAACAAAGCATGACTAATAAGATACTAGAAAAAAAAAATCTCATAAGGGAGAGGTTCCAAACTGTGGAGGTGCCCTGTAGATATTTAAAGCAGTTTGTATACTTAAAAATCATTTACTTTCACTTAAGTTACTAGCCTCGAAAATATCTAGTGATGGATACACAAACAGAAGTCCAAATCTTCATTAGATTAGGGGGGAAAGTGGCTTCCCTGGTGGCTAAGACAGTAAAGAATCCACCTGCAATGTAGGAGACCTGGATTCAATCCCTGGGAATATCCCCTGGAGGAGGGCATGTCAACCCACTCCTGTATTCTTGCCTGGAGAATCCCATGGACAGAGGTGCCTGGTGGGCTCTGGTCCATGGGGTTGCAAAGAGTCACAGCTGAGTGACTAAGCACAAGATAGGGGTAAAAAAACCCTAAATACAGTTGACCCAAGGAATCACTTTATCTCTGGTAACCATTTTGTTCATAGTTCAAACTGGGACAATTTTGAGAGTGGAAAGGAACACTATTAATCAAGTCAGGACACTAGGCATAAACTGGTATGTAAGCAAACCTTATTTACCATTTAACCTTAGCTGGCAAGCTCCTTGCCAGCAGTTGCCTTCCCTATTTCAGGGAGCTATGCAAGTCAGTATTTTGGGATGCAGAAACAAAAATAGATTGGAGGAGAAGATAAACAGAAAATCAGCCAGTTTTCTCCTCTTTGTTTTGAATATTGAGACAGCCGTGTTTTTTTTTTTTTTCATTTAATATGATCACTGGGAATATGAGGAGAGGTGACTGGATGACCCATACACCATGACAAGTGTTTGTTAGTGATAACAGTCAAGTGAAAGTTTATGTGTATCACTCTATGTGTAGCCACTTACTAAGCAGTTCCATTACAAAAAGTAAATTTAGAATGTATATAGGCCATTTTAGACTCCTGTTTGGCTTCAGGATTTGGGGCATTTGAAGCCCAACTAATGCCAGGATGACCCTTTCCGCTTCAATTCTTTTCCTATGTTATTTTAGACACATAACTCACACATGTTCTCAAAAGTACAAGAGCTCATGCACATGTGTGTATGCAGACACACACACTCTCGCTGTTTGTAACACCTGGTGACCAACTTCAGAAGAGATCAGTATCTAGTGACAAGAGAATGTGGGCCATTGTCATATCTCCACCAGGGAGTGATTATCATTCTGTTCGCCCTCTCCTACAGCATACTGGTTGCTTTGTTGTTGTTTAGTCACTAAGTCATTTCTCTCTTGCCACGTCGTGGACTGCAGCCTGCCAGGCTATGGGTTGCCATTTCCTTCTCCTGGAAATATTCCCAACCCAGGGATCGAACCCACATCTCCTACATTGCAGGTGGATTCTTTACAGCTAAGCCACCAGGAAAGCCCATAGTAGTTGCTTAGGGGAAGAAAGTATGTCCCTAGAGGAAACCAAGGGAGGTGCTTGCTACAAACCCTCTATCTCCCTGATGTACACTCTTCCTCCTTCTCCCTTACCTTTCTCAGTTTCTTCCCTGTAGACCCTATCTTCAACTTTCAGCTGACTCACAAATTTTTGGCCAGCAAAGACCTCTCAGTGTGAACAGAATTGAAGTGGTTATTGTATGCAAATGCAGGGTCAAATGACCCCACGTAGAGCCCCAGTGGCATGCTGTAAAAATCATCTATAGCTCCTGTTCTTTGACTTCCATGCGTCCCTCGGGAACTCTTTAGCCTCTGTGTCACCAAGCCACATGAAGGTTGCCCAAGATTTAGCTGCCTTTTGTAGAGGATCATTTTCAGAAGTTGATAGTGAACTTCCAGGAGCTAATGTACAAAGGGTATTTAATATTTATTTCCTGTCTATACTATTGGTCCCTAGTACTTAAGCTGCTTCTAAGGATAAGAACTAAGATTTTGCAGATATTTGGTAACTTTGTAACTGCTAATTACTGCTTTCTTTCCTATGGCTTCCACTAGGAAGTAGCCTAAGGTTACTAGGTGATTGTGCTTAGTCAATCATGTCCAATTCTTTGTGGCCCCATGGACTGTAGTCTGGCAGGCTCCTCTGTCCATGGGGATTCTCCAGGCAAGAATACTGGAGTGGGTTTCCATGCACTCTTCCAGGGGATCATCCCAACACAGGGATTGAACCCAGGGTGATTGGGAAAGTACTTTGTTTTTACAATCCCAGAAGCACTCAACTTTGTCCCTTACCCTTCTAGTCAAACCCTGGCTTATACAGAAGTAGTATTACAGGACCATTATAAGTTAGAGCTTGAGCACAGTAAAGAGGTCAGCTTGTCCAACCGCTGATTCAGGAGGTGAGATCCTTTGCAGCTGTGGTACTCCCCTGCAGAGACTCCTATTTGGCTTTGACATTGTTGTTCAGTCACTCGGTCTTTGCAACCCCATGGACTGCAGCACGCCATGCTTCCCTGTCCTTTACCATCTCCCAGAGCTTGCTCAAACTCATGCCCATTGAGTCGGTGATGCCATCCAACTGTCTCATCCTCTGTTGTCCCCTTATCCTCCTGCCTTCAATCTTTCCCAGTATTAGGGTCTTTTTCCAAAAAGTTGGCACTTCACATTAGATGGCCAAAGTATTGGAGCTTCAGCTTCAGCATCAGTCTTTCCAATGAATATTCAGGACTGATTTCCTTTAGGATTGACAGGTTTGATCTCCTTGCAGTCCAGGGGACTCGCAAGAGTCTTTTCCACCACCACAGTTCAAAGTCATCAATTCTTCAGCACTCAGCTTTCTTTATGGTTCAACTCACATCCATACATGACTACTGGAAAAAACCATAGCTTTGACCAGATGGACCTTTTTTGGCAGAGTAAGGTCTCTGCTTTTTAATATGCTGTCTAAGTTTGCAATAGCTTTTCTTCCAAGGAGCAAGTGTCTTTTTTTTCATTCTGTTTTTTTTTTTTTTTTTTTTGAGCAAGTGTCTTTTAATTTCCTGACTGCAGCCACCATCTGCAGTAATTTTGGAGCCCAAGAAAATAAAGTCTCTCACTGTTTCCATTGTTTCCCCATCTATTTGCCATGAAGTGATGGGACTGGATGCCATGGTCTTAGTTTTTTGAATGTTGAGTTTTAAGCCAGCTTTTTTCACTCTCCTCTTTCACTTTCATCAACAGTTCTCCGCTTTCTGCTGTAAGCATGATATCATTGGCATAACTGAGGTTATTGATATTTCTCCCAGAAACCTTGATTTCAGCTTGTGCTTCATTCAGCCCAGCATTTTGCATGCTGTACTCTGCATATAAGTTACATAAACAGGGTGACAATATACAGTCTTTGAGACTAGAGGTGGGGAACTCAAACTAAATTTTAGGAGTGCCTTGTCTTCTTTAACTCTTTCCTTCTATCAGTCACTATAACTCTTCTCTTTCTTTGCCATTTCTCCCATAACCAGACATGGAGTTCATATCACATGCTGATTTTCCTGTCATGAGTTGATGGTTATGGCTACCACCTTGCTTGCTTCTAGTTCCCGCAGCCACAAGTGGGTGTTTCACAGACCTCCCCTTTCCTTACATTGGATCAAACAAAGAACCCTGCTTGTATTTCTCTACATGCTCATTCCTGTGTATGGAGAATTAGAAAGCATAGGCTTCATGAGCCACCAGGGATCTAAAAGGTTAGACTCTACCAAAGATAGATAACCACTAGTTTCTATGCATCTCAGATTCAAACCAACCTGCAAAAACTGCTACTCCTCAATTCTTTCATTCTCCTAATTAGAATTCACTCTCCTTAAGCACTTGTTTTAATTCTATTTAACAGAAATCTCATTAGGCCTGGTATTACAGTACCTGTCTCTTCCATTGGATTGTTAGTTCCTTATAAAGGGATATGAGAATGAGTTAACCCCATCATTCCATTTAACTCCATTATTGTGTCTGATATGCAGTGGTATCCAAAAAAGTTTTTACATGAGATTTAATACGTTTTTAAATGATGTGTTTATTGCAAACCAACCTAGTTTTCAATACTGCAGTGATTTTACAAATTGCATATATAGACTCTTGATTCATTTAAAGTTCATTCTTTAAATTAAAAAAAAAATGTATCACAGGCCTATTATATTCCAAACAGTTTGGAAATGGCAGGGAGTTTTAAACAATTCTTGTTTGGAGAGATGTAACATGTGCAATATAGATGTTACATCAGATTCTGGGTCTGGACAGCTTCACTTTGTTGTTGATTAAGCTCCTACCTTACAATCATGTAACAATCTCAGATGAATAAATCTCCAAGTGCAAATCTATTCTCCTTCCCTCTAGATCTGTTTCTAGAGCTCTCAACACTCCCTTATACCTCAGCTCTCATGTTTCCCCATATCTCCCAGTTCCAGTTCCAGTTCCATTTCAGTCGCTCACTCGTGTCTGACTCTTTGCAACCCCATGAATCACAGCATGCCAGGCCTCCCTGTCCATCACCAACTCATGGAGTTTACACAAACTCGTGTCCATCGAGTTGGTGATGCCATCCAGCCATCTCATCCTCTGTCCTCCCCTTCTCCTCCTGCCCCCAATCCCTCCCAGCATCAGGGTCTTTTCCAATGAGGCAACTCTTCACATGAGGTGGCCAAAGTATTAGAGTTTCAGCTTTAGCATCAGTCCTTCCAAAGAACACCCAGGATTGATCTCCTTTAGAATGGGCTGGTTGGATCTCCTTGCAGTCCAAGGAACTCTCAAGAGTCTTCTCCAACACCACAGTTCAAAAGCATCAATTCTTCGGCACTCAGCTTTCTTCACAGTCCAACTCTCACATCCATACATGACCACTGGAAAAAATATAGCCTTGACTAGACAGACCTTTGTTGGCAAAGTAATGTCTCTGCTTTTAAATATGCTATCTAGGTTGGTCATAACTTTCCTTCCAAGGAGTAAGCATCTTTTAATTTCATGGCTGCAGTCACCATCTGCAGTGATTTTGGAGCCCAGAAAAATAAAGTCTGCCACTGTTTCTACTGTTTCCCCATCTATTTTCCATGAAGTGATGGGACCGGATGTCATGATCTTAGTTTTCTGAATGTTGAGCTTTAAGCCAACTTTTTCACACTCCTCTTTCACTTTCATCAAGAGGCTTTTAGTTCCTCTTCACTTTCTGCCATAAGGGTGGTGCCATCTGCATATCTGAGGTTATTGATATTTCTCTGGGCAATCTTGATTCCAGCTTGTGCTTCTTCCAGCCCAGCGTTTCTCATGATGTACTCTGCATAGAAGTTAAATAAGCAGGGTGACAATATACAGCCTTGACGTACTCCTTTTCCTATTTGGAACCAGTCTGTTGTTCCATGTCCAGTTCTAACTGTTGCTTCCTGACCTGCATATAGGTTTCTCAAGAGGCAGGTCAAGGGGTCTGGTATTCCCATCTCTTTCAGAATTTTCCACAGTTTGTGGTGATCCACACAGTCAAAGCTTTGGCATAGTCAATAAAGCAGAAATAGATGTTTTTCTGGAACTCTCTTGCATTTTCCATGATCCAGCGGATGTTGGCAATTTGATCTCTGGTTCCTTTGCCTTTTCTGAAACCACCTTGAACATCTGGAAGTTCACGGTTCAGGTATTGCTGAAGCCTGGCTTGGAGAATTTTGAGCATTACTTTACCAGTGTGTGAGATGAGTGCAATTGTGCGGTAGTTTGAGCATTCTTTGGCATTGCCTTTCTTTGGAATTGGAATGAAAACTGACCTTTTCCAGTCCTGTGACCACTCCTGAGTTTTCCAAATTAGCTGGCATATTGAGTGCTGCACTTTCACAGCATCATCTTTCAGGATTTGAAATAGCTCAACTGGAATTCCATCATCTCCACTAGCTTTGTTTGTAATGATCCACATGGTAATAGGAGTGAACTAATCTACCTATTCGAGGGTGATGGGGGGGAAACTTCAAGGAAGTCTTTTTGGAAGAGGCTGCAATGAAGCTGGACCTTGAGGGATAGACAGAGATGAAGGGAAAGATCATCCAGAAAGAGACATTAGTAAAGGCAGGTATAAAAGCAGTGCAGAGAAGTGGTCACCAACTTTACTTTGAATTGGGGTTAACTGGTATGAATGTGGTATTTTCAAAAAGGCAAATTTCTGACACCCTTCTCTTAGCTCTAGAGATTTTGATTAAGGAATTTGGAGGTTGTTTTGTTTTGTTTTGTTTTGTTTTGTTTTTAAAGATGTTCAGTCTCCTTCAGTTATCACCAATCTCTTTTACCCATTTGGCTAACTTTGAATTTTCCCTTTCAGTGACTTTCTCTGTACTCTTTCCTGACCATAGGCTGTCCCTTTCCTTCCCCTCTCCATTCATGGAGGCACGGTGCAGTCTTTCTTTCTTTCCAAAAGGCCTTCTTGAGTGAAGCTGCTAGATGTGTGTTTTCCCTTGTTCTGAACTCTGATCTAAAGCACTGAGTGGCCCTACCAAGATTTAGGGGACTGGTCTTTTTATTTAAGATTTTTTTTGAAGGGGAACATTTTAAAAATCTTTACTGAGTTTATTACAATGTTGCTTTTGTTTTTTTTATGTTTTGATATTTTGACCACGGGGCATGTAGGATCTTAGTTCTCCCACCAGGGATCGAACCCACACACTGCATTGGAAGGCAAAGTCCTAACTAATGGACCACCAGGAAAGTCCCAGGGTGCTGGTCTTCTTAACAGCTTATTTTTAGACAGCTGGAATTCTAGGTTGAGGAAAATCCTAACTGCTTTCAATTTCCTGTACCACTTTGTACAGTCCCCTCTACATAGTACACACTCAGCAAATATTTACTAAGTTGATTGAGTTAATGTATCAGACTGGCTTTAACCAATACTTTATTTACTAGGTTGCAATGGGGAATTTTGGGTCCTGAGTATATGTGTAATCATAAGGATTTCAGTAATGGAAATTGAGCATGTTATAAAAGGAATGAATGAAAACAGTGTTTCTTACAGATTTTCTGGCTTGAGTCATGGCCTGAATAGTTTATGATGAATTTAGAACCTATTAATGAAAGACTTCTTGGTAAGGAGAAATAATCTATCTCTGTAATAGTGATTTTCCCTATTAAAGTTGTTAAAACTAGAAAGTTATGCCAAGTATGTAAGGCTCTATATGTGTGTGTGTGTGTCTGTGTATAAGTGAATGCATATACTTATGTTTGGATATGTGAAGTGTTAAGAATGTGAATTTTTATGCAAGAATATCTTGCATCTTTAATAAAATTCACACCCAAGAGCTCATATCTTCCATTTTAATATTTTCTTTGATATCACCTTTGAAAGTGAGAGAAGTTCTGTTGTCCTTTCTGAAATTTGATATTTATTCTTAATATTTTGGAGGGGGATTGGAAGAAAAAGAACTTTGGATCAGAGATCTCAATCAATGTGAAGCAAATATGTGGTTATTTTTAAATTTTTCATTTGGGACCAAAAGCCTAAATAATTTTTATATCATTCTGTTCCTGAATCACTGTCTCTTTAGAAGCTTGGGTGTCATTGGGTTCAAGAACAGGTTTTATACACCAGTGTCAAAGCTCCTTTGCATATTTTTTTCATATAGGGAAACCTCTGAGTATCTGGCTTCCCCCTAGGACACACAGGGAGACTGTCTTTAGGCAATGATATAAGAGCCAATGTAGCACTTCAATATGGTTTTGTTTAGTTGCTAGCACTCAATTTTCCAGCCCTCTCTTCCACTGTTGACTGTAGAGGGAAGTGTTGATATGGAGGGCTAATAATAAGTCATCACGTATAAAACAGCTACTCTGGAGAGTCATATGGACATAGAGCACATTTTCCACGAGTAAAATATAAACAAACCTTTGTTGTTGAAAGCAGTGAGAGTAGAGGATTATTTGTTGTTGCAGCATAGACTATCCCATCCTACCACAACCACCAAAGAAATATTTTTTTTTTTTTGCCCTTGTGGGGATCACTTTCAGCCAAAAAAATAAAAATCCCACAAAAAACCATGAGTGATTTCTCTCTTTTGTCTGCACTAGTTCACTAATTATTCCTTAAATGGCATGAACTGTAAATGGCTGACACAGTGATATCGTAATACATTACTTAAATCCTGTATTTAAATGAAAACCTTTCTCTGCTGTGCTTATGATTCTGAAATGAGGTAGATTGACAAATTTCTTTGAAATCAATTTTATCATGTCTTGCACAGAGTAGACATTCAAGGAATATTTGCTCAACTTGATGTAGCAGTTGTTCAGTGGCTTGGTCATATCCAACTCTTTGTGACCCCATGGATTGCAGCACGCCAGGCTTCCCTGATCTCCATTATCTCCTGGAGCTTGCTCAAACTCATGTCCATTGAGTCAGTGATGCCATCTAACCATCTCATCCTCTGTCATCCCCTTCTCCTCCTGCCTTCCATCTCTCCCAGCATCAGGGTCTTGTCCAGTGAATCGGCTCTTAGCATCAGATGGCCAAAGTTCTGGAGCTTCAGCTTCAGTATCAGTCCTTCCAATAAATGTTCAGGATTGATTTCCTTTAGGATTGACTGGTTTGATCTCCTTGCAGTCCAAGGGACTCTCCAGTCTTCTCCAGCACCACAGTTTGAAAGCATCAGTTCTTGGGTTCTCAACTTGATGTACAGTGAGACAGTCCTATGCTAAGGAATCTGACTGTATCTGGAATTTGGACCAGGTTGATCCTTGGAAGAATTTTGGTATAAATGAAATGTGCCTCTCTTCTCCTTCCCCTCCTCTAAATTCCCTAAATCATCCTCTCCCTGTCTACATTAATTTTCTACCAAATATTTCTGTGCTGTCCTAAGCTCCTTTAGTTAGGAAAGTCTGTTGATCAATACAGTAACAATAAGGTAGAAATGGAGTCATGTATTACCTTTCCTTGACAGAATAGCATTGTGTTGGAGTAGATCAGTTGTTCTCAAAGTGTAGTGCCTGGCTTGTATAGGCAGCATCAGCATTATCTGGAACTATGCTAGAAATCCAAGTTTTAAGGTCCCACTATAGACATAGTGGATAAAACATTATCAAAGTAGAGTCTAGCTATCTTTGAAAAACTTTTTTATTTTACCAAAGAAGACATACAGATGGCTAACAAACACATGAAAAGATGCTCAACATCACTTATTATCAGAGAAATGCAAATCAAAAGCACAATGAAGTACCATTTCACGCCAGTCAGAATGGCTGTGATCCAAAAGTCTACAAGCAATAAATGCTGGAGAGGGTGTGGACAAAATGGAACCCTCTTACACTGTTGGTGGGAATGCAAACTAGTACAGCCATTCTGGAGAACAGTGCGGAGATTCCTTAAAAACTGGAAATAGAACTGCCTATGACCCAGCAATCCCACTGCTGGGCATACACACCGAGGAAAGCAGAACTGAAAGAGACACGTGTACCCCAATGTTCACCACAGCACTATTTATAACAGCCAGGACATGGAAGCAACCTAGATGCCCATTAGCAGATGAATGGATAAGAAAGCAGTGGTACATATACACAATGGAGTATTATTCAGCCATGAAAAAGAATACATTTGAATCAGTTCTAATGAGGTGGATGAAACTGGAGCCTATTATACAGAGTGAAGCAAGCCAGAGAGAAAAACACCAATACAGTATACTAATGCATATATGTGGAATTTAGAAAGATGGTAATGATAACCCTGTATGCAAGACAGCAAAAGAGACACAGATGTATAGAACAGTCTTTTGGACTCTGTGGGAGAGGGCGAGGGTCGGATGATTTGGGATAATGGCATTGAAACATGTATAATATCATATATGAAATGAATCACCAGTCCAGGTTCAATGCGTGATACTGGATGCTTGGGGCTGGTGCACTGAGACGACCCAGAGGGATGGTATGGGGAGGGAGGAGGGAGGAGGGTTCAGGATGGGGAACACGTGTATACCTGTGGCAGATTCATGTTGATGTATGGCAAAACCAATACATTATTGTAAAGTAATTAACCTCCAATTGAAATAAATAAATTTATATTTTAAAAAAAGGGGGATGGAGTAAAGGACAGGGAGCACACCAAGGAGAAAAAACACAGTGTGTACTCGTGCTTACAGAAGACCATGTGCATTTCTGCTTTTAATAAAAGAAAGCACCTAAGATATTGGGGCACCAAACATAAAAACAAAACAAAACAAAAAAACAAGCTATCCAGATGATGCTGTGATACTGAATACAGTAAAGTTTGAGAACTTTAGGTAGAAGTTGGAGTTTTTTAATTTTAGAAATTCATGCAATATAGTATCGGAGAAGGCAATGGCACCCCACTCCAGTACTCTTGCCTGGAAAATCCCGTGGATGGAGGAGCCTTGGAGGCTGCAGTCCATGGGGTCGCTAAGAGTCGGGCATGACTGAGCGACTTCACTTTCACTTTTCACTTTCATGCATTGGAGAAGGAAATGGCAACCCACTCCAGTGTTCTTGCCTGGAGAATCCCAGGGGCGGGGGAGCCTGGTGGGCTGCCATTTATGGGATTGCACAGAGCCGGACACGACTGAAGTGACTTAGGAGCAGCAGCAGCAATATAGTATATGGATTTGGGGGGCCATACTTCTGCATTTGGAAACTTCTAAATGTATTTCACAACGGAATCATTACAGATAGGAATTTGGCTGTGTAATATGCATGCTTTTCAGATTGAGTGCAGGGCAAGTCATTGGCTCAGCATACACCTAATCCTTTGAGGAGGGAGAATAGTTTGCAGCCTAGTGGACACAATTTCACAACTGCTAGAAGAGGATAAAGATCGAGATTTACTGCTTGCCATGTTCCCTGACATTTCACCATTAGAGATTCATTTCATATTTTCTTATGAAAATATTAGTAGCATTTAGAGGAGTATATTTTAGTCCAGTATCACCAGTACTCTGCTGAAAAGAATATCCTATAGGACTGGCCACAGAGGGATATTTGGAATAAGGCGATAGAGTCAAAGAGAAACATTACTAACTGCAGAGTGCTGGTGGCATCTCTGTGCACCATAACTTGTGATGTTGCTATTTGTCTCTCACTGTGAGTCCGAGAGCCCAAAGCAAAATCCTTATCTGGGCATTCTTCCTCTACCTCTCATTTGCTAGTATTTTGGGGATAAACTTCCCAGTCCCTTTGTATCCCTTTTTGTTGTTTTGTTGTTCAGTTGCTCAGTCGTGTCTGACTCTTTGGATTCCATGGACTGCAGCATGCCAGGCTTCCCTGTCCTTCACCATCTCCTGGAGTTTGCTCAACCTCATGTCCATTGAGTCAGTGATGCTATCCAACCATCTCATCCTCTTATCCACCCCCTTCTTCTCTTGCCCTCAAACTTTCCCAGCGTCAGGGTCTTTTCCAATGAGTCGGTTCTTTGTATCAGGCGGTCTTGTAACCCTTTGATAGATAAAAAATATAACGTTACAAAGGGATGTTTATATTACAATAATAAAAGTCATATTCTAGAGTATAAAGAGAGGGCCTAGTATACATTTTATATACAGAAATGGATAAAAAGTCATTTGAAATTGGATTATCACATCCTATGCTGAGTAATTCCCAGCTCACATGCTTTATTCAGTCCATGAATCATCATCAAAAGGTAAATAAAATAAAAAACAAAATCTCTTAAAGTTCCAGGGACTAAATGCAGCTGACATGCCCCTTAGCCTCCAGTTACTTGTTTCCAGCTGACAAGCACGATTATTTTGACAGTACAGGTGCATAGCATATAATTGAGCAGAACCACACAGTATGTATTTACTTCCTTCTCAAATGCTTCAACATTTACCAGTTACAATTTCAAACAACTTTCAGCCATCAGTACACATCAAAACATAAGGAAAACATTTATTTTGGTTAGTTGGGGCCATTCATCAGAGAAAGGCCCCCATGGAGACTTTGATCTGAATCATACGCAGGCTCTTGACAGAAAGCCTTTGTAATTGTAAGCATAGCATGCCAGCTATCTCCACACACAGGGAAATGCATGTGGCAGCCATTCAATTGTTAGTTTACTTTGGTACGTGTGGGAAAATGCAACACCCGTCTAGAAAATCTTCTTTTTAGTCTAGCATGAGAAGATGCTAAAGCAACCAACAATTTGGTATCAGCAAAACTAGTGATGAAGTCTTTCTAAAACCCAGACTAAGCAATGTCATTAAATCAAATGTTCAGTATTTATCTTTAAAAAATAGACTACCTGACTCTGGCTAAGAGCTTTGCCTTCCTAGGCCCTCTGCTTCTGTGAGGTCTTAGGTGAAGTTAAGGACACAGAGTATAGGCCATTTGTCTTCTGACCAGTGGCTGGCCAAATATTGGAATAATTCAAGACAGCCACAGTACTTCTGCTGTCACAAACGCAGCCTTGGGCAGAGCCACTGGCAGAACTCACAAGTGTGCACAGTCACTTTTACTTTGATGAAGATGGGCCAGGGTAACTGGTGTAGAAGAGGCTTGCCTCAGATTTTTCTCCGCTGATATTTCCTGCAGCTGACCATGAGTGGGGACTAAATTCCTCTAAGAGACATGAATTTCATTTTCAGCAATCAGTGTTGTTGCCTAAATCCAGAGTCCAGCTCTAGGGTCTGATGAAGCCTGGATTCTGAGCCCTCAATCACACTTAAGTTCCTGGCCTCTGCTGTCCATAGATTACAGGCACTTTTTTCCCCTCAATGACTTCTGTGCATTTGAAAAGTCCTCTGTAGGTGAGTATGGGAAGCCCCATAATAGCATCAGCTAGTTCATATTGCGCTCCTTTTAGTCTATATGTTAAATCTCCCTACATCTCAGGATAAGTTACTGTACGCCCAGTTCCTGTGCTAATGTGGTCGTGTCGTTAGGGGTCTCATGGTTCTACTGCCAAACGTGTAGGTCAATATACAGCTCACTTGAGGCAGCAGCCAGATGTGGTTCTGAGGCTGTAATCGTGGCTTACTCACCCACACTGACACATGCAGTCTCTGGAAACATTTTCTGATATTCATGAGGCCATCCTCCCACCTTTAGTGTTATCTTGGGAAAATACAATTGCAGATTCTCTCTGTGACTTCTCATGGTTCAACTAGGCAAATCAAAGCTTGCAACTCTGAGCTAACAGCAGTCTGTACAGGGATGAAAAGATATATAACAGATAATAGTCAAATCCCTAACAGTGAACATGTGGTATCATTGTCACCTAGTTCCTGCCTTGCTGAATGTCTTTTTTCCCCACCCTGCTTCAGCAAAATCCACATGTCACTCATTTAAAAAAGAACTACTTAGTGCCATCAACACCACCTGAACTCTTAATTCTCCTTAAGAAGAAAGAAAGTGTTAGTCACTAAGCATGTCCAACTCTTCGCTGTCCATGGCATTTCCCAGGTAACCCTCTGGAGTGGGTTGCTATTTCCTTCTCCAAGGGATCTTCCTCACCCAGGAATCAAACTCAGGTCTCCTGCATTGTAGGCAGCTTCTCTACTATCTGAACCACCAGGGAAGACCAAATTCTCCTTAACACCTTTTAAAAGAAAAAGCCATATTCACAGATAGTGATGAGAGAGTCCCATTAAAGGAAGAAAGCAACTAGTCATTTTGCTTCTGAAGCATTCCCTCTTTGTCCACAACAGATCTGATTATTTCTCATTTGAGGGAGCTGGCCAAGGTGCCCCATTCAGCCAAAGCAGTGGTCCATGAGATTCCCATCATACACTGAATACTTTGTAGGTTTCCATATTTCTTAGCAGATGAGGTGGACCTGGCATAGGAGGCTGGTGGCTTCCTCTTCTATTTGGCATGCCTACCACAGCCAGAAACTCAACAGGAAAGCTGCTCAGACTGATGCTGGGGACAGGCTAATTATGATAAATGTTACCCAATTCCCAATTAGAACCTAGGTATGCCACCTGGCAAACTCTCCTTTTTTTTTCTTAGAAAACAAAAACATAAGAAATATAGCTTTTGGGGAAAAAATACTCATTAGTTTCAGCTTGACCTAGTATTTCCAGTGCCCCATAAGCAAACAACTTGGACGGTAAGAACCAGCTGGTAATAGAACTCATAAAAAACCAAAAAACACTCTAATATGGGCTCCAAAGCACTTGGAGAAGTGAGATCTGCAGGGATGAAAGAAGTTCCCTACTTTCTGAATTTGAGAAATGTCACCAGCTCTTTGTCAGCCATCCTGGGAACTATACAATCTCACAGGGAAGTTGCTAGCTCCACACACCCTCTTTATAATTTTTTTTTTCTGATGTGGACCTTTTTTTCTTTTTCAAAAAAGTCTATTGAATTTTTTACAATATTGCTTCTGCTTTAAGTTTTAGTGTTTTGGCCATGAGGCATGTGGGATCTTAGTTCCCCTGCTGCTGCTAAGTCACTTCAGTCGTGTCCGACTCTGTGCAACCCCATAGACGGCAGCCCACCAGGCTCCCCTGTCCCTGGGATTCTCCAGGCAAGAACACTGGAGTGGGTTGCCATTTCCCTCTCCAATGCATGAAAGTGAAAAGTGAAAGTGAAGTCACTTAGTCGTGCCCTACTCTTAGCGACCGCATGGACTGCAGCCTCCCAGGCTCCTCCATCCACGGGATTTTCCAGGCAAGAGTACTGGAGTGGGATGCCATTGCCTTATCCTACCAGGGATCAAACATGCACCCCCTGCACTGGAAGGCAAAGTCTTAACCACTGGATTGCTAGGAAGTCCTCAAGTATGATATAGGGTGATCTGATCAACTTGTATCACTCACTTCCGATATTTCCTCCCACTGTAAGAATGAAATGTGATGATATTTTTGAAAGTGACTTTATTTTTTTAAAAAAATTAATGCATTTTTAATGTTATATTTCATTTACAGTTATTACAAAATATTGGCTGCATTCCCTGTGTTGTATAATACATCCTTGTAGCCTATCTTACACCCAAGAGTTGGTACCTCCCACTCCTCCACCCCTATACTGACCCTCTCTTCTTGCCCTCACTGGTAGCCACTAGTTTGTCTTCTGTAACTGTGTCTGCTTCTTTTTTGTCATATTTGTTAGTTTGCTGTATATTTTAGATTCCACATAAAAGTGATATCATATAGTATTTTTATTTGTCTGCCTGGCTTATTTCACTTAGCATGTTCTCCAGGTCCTTCCATGTTGCTGCAAATGGCAGAATTTCCTTCTTTTTTATGACTGAATAGTATTTCATCTCTCTCTCTCTCTCTCTCTCTCACACACACACACACACACACACACATCACATCTTTATCCAGTCATCTGTTGATGGACACTTAGGTTGCTTCCATATCTTTTGACTATTGAAAATAATGCTGCTATGAACATCGAGGTACATGCATTTTTTCAAGTTAGTGTTTTTGGTTTTTATGGACATATACCCAAGAGTAGAACTGCTGTTTCATATGGTAATTTTTACTTTTAATTTTTTGAGAAACCTCCATACTGTTTTCCATAGTGGCTGTACCAACTTACATTCCCACCAACACTGTATGAGGGTTCCCTTTTCTCCACAACCCTGTCAGCATTTGTTATTTGTGGTCTTTTGGATGATGACCATTCTGACAGATGTGAAGTGATACCTCATTGTGGCTTTAATTTGCATTTCTTTGATGATTGATGATGTTGAGCATCTTCATGTGCTTGCTGACCATCTGTATGTCTTCTTTGGAAAAATGTCTCTATTCAGTGGGATGAGATGGTATTTTAATAGCTTCTCATTCATTTCCTCCATACCCTCCTTGGCTACTATGAAAATATTCAATACATTTGGAGAAAGATTTTAATGTCAGATAATGATAACTCATTTCTATTCCCAGGTATTGTTCTACCCTTTTGACAGGCCTTCCATGCTTTTATGCAGAGAAATTTGGAGATTATTTATTTATTGGCTGCACTCAGTCTTCATTGCTGGGTGCGGGCTTTCTATAGTTGTGGTGAGTGGGGGCTACTCATTGTGATGGCTTCTCTTGTTGTGCTCCAGAGTGCACAGGCTGAGTAGTTGTGGTGCATGGGCTTAGTTCCACCAAAGCATGTGGAATCTTCCTGGGAAAAGGGATCACACCCAGGTCCCCTGCATTGGCAGGAGAATTCTTAACCACTGAGCCACCAGAGAATTCCAAGAAATCTGGAGATTTAAAGGCAACTGAACAACAACAGAGGCAATGCCATAAGGACTTACATTAGCAGTATTCTGGGATTGTGAATTTTTCCATCTTCTCAAGCTATTCAAGAGACAAATTATTTAGAAGCATTCCTAACTAGCATTCTCCTGCCATCCCAAGTACCTGTAGCCCCCATCCTCATCAATCAGAAAATGAATGCAAACCAACCCAAAGTTTAGCTCTACTGGTTTCACTGCTCAAAGCTTTGACATTCAGAGTGAAGGAAGAGTTAATTTTGAAATTTTTATAGCCTAGTACTTCCCACTCCTAGTTCCTTCCTTGCTATTTAAACAGAGACTTGACATTTCTAATTAGGAAGTTTTACTTCCAGGCAAGTGGAATTTACCCCCAGCTGGGAAAACATGGCTTAGTAAGAGTTTGACATCAGCCCTCATTGATCTGAAGATTATCTCTCGTTTGAAACTGAAGAGCCTCTGGGAGACTAGGGAGGGGAAACAAATGTGGGAAAGTGTGTGGAAATGCTTTCTTTGACTTCGGGGTTAGGTGGATCAAATTTGGCAGGCAGAGACTTGGGAGCAGAAATCGTTTTCTTTCTGCCCCCCTACTGCAGCCTTCCTTCCCTAGCTCCCCTTGTCAATATTTCAGAATCTTAACTTGCTAAAAGGAAGCAAAGGACTTGTTGATCACAGCCACTAAAGATTTGTACAGTATTTTAACTTTACTGACAAAATGGCTTATTGCTTTGTTACTTTCAGATATTTGGTGCACACGTTAAAAGTATGTTTGGGTAAATGGGAAAGTGAGTTACCTCTGTTTCTCTCTAAGGACTGAGTGTAATAATGGTCCTACCAAACTGATCATCCCTGGGAAGTCTGCCTCCCAATTGGAAACCGTATATGAGTTTTCTTCCTCCTATTTTTCTTGGTTTCTTCCTTTGGTACCTTTGGCACACTGGCATTTCCTATTAGCCTGTGTCTTAGCTCTTAGGGACATCATGTCATGCCCGTTATGTCCATATCAAGTGTCTGAAACCTGGATCATCTCTCCTACAGGGTACCAAATGGCAGGATATAGCTGCCATGCAGTGGTATATCCTCTTTACTGAGGAGAAAACTCTGGTCCCCAAACACTCTAATCCAAGTGTTCAGGAACATCTCTGGGAAGTACAGTGTATGCTTGTCATTTCTGGCCTGTCTAGAGGCTACTCTAATCTCTTGGGAACACCCGGCTGTACTCCCAGCCCTGCTATCACTGTGATGGTGATGTGACTGAAATAGTTACCTTTGTGTTGTGCTCCATTATGTGCATGCTCAGCCACTCAGTTGTGTCCAACTCTTTGCAACTCCATGGACTGTAGCCCGCCAGACTCCTCTGTCCATGGGATTCTTCAGGCAAGAATACTGGAATGGGTTGCCATTTCCTCCTTCATGGGATCTTCCTGACCCTGGAATTGAACCTGCATCTCCTTTGTCTCCTGCATTGCAGTTGGATTCTTTACTGTTGAGCCACTGGGAAAGCCCACTGAATGTCTGTTTCTCAGTGGGCTATATTCTTTAACTCAGAAGTCTGTCCAGCTCTCAAACCTTAGAGTTGTCCTGAGAAGTCTTGTGAGGGTAACTCCTCAGGGCTCTGCTTGATTCTTTAAAAAAAAATAATTAATTTTAATTGGAGGCTAATTACTTTACAATATTGTAGTGGTTTTTGCCAAACATTGACATGATAAGAGAGTGTGACAGCACCTTAGGACAGGACTCTTGAGTGCTCCAATCTCCCATTGCTATGGATGAGTTCTAATTTGGTCTTATGAGCTGTAGTATTCCTTTGGTTACCTCCTTCTAGTGGTTTATCTTAAATTTTATATAGAGGATGTAACAAGATTACCATCTACAAGTTTCTAGTAAAGCCTAGGATCCTTTTGTAAATTGACCTGAAAGTGAAAGTGAGAGTTGCTTAGTCATGTCTGACTCTTTGCGACCCCATGGACTATACAGTCCATGGAATTCTCCAGGCCAGAATACTGAAGTGGGTAGCCTTTCCCTTCTCCAGGGGATCTTCCCAACCCAGGGATCGATCCCAGGTCTTCTGCAATGCAGGCAGATTCTTTACCAGTTGAGCCACAAGGGAAGCCTGGACATTGACTTAGTATTTCACAATTCTAGGAAAATATACAAATTTGACCATAACAAGGATCCAGGCTTAAACTGATATACGTATTAATGACAGAGAATCTTGCTACTACAGAGTACATTATAAGTGAACTTTCAGGGTTTGCTCTTTGCCTTTGAATTATAGCTTTAAAATGGCTAACAGAGGGGACATTATATAGAAGAGAGTAGCACTGAGAGGTCTTAGGAAGCCTTCAAAGTTCCTTGAACTGCTTTAAATAGGTAGCCACCTGAACCTAGACAAAAAGGGATGAAAAGTGCAAGAAGGGGTATCAGCACATTGGGTGCACAAAGAAAGGAGCCAGGGTCCTTTCTTAAAGGGATCAAGGTCAAGCGGGTGTCTGAGTTCAAGACAGATTATAGGTGAACACTGCATGAAAACAACAGTTTTGGAGGGGTTGGAGAAGAGAAGAGCTGGACAGTTTCTGAGTAGGAGGCCAATGACACAAGAACCAGCTTAATGGAAGCTCTCAGAGAGATAAATCAAGGGGGCAGGGTCATAGCTTGGGGAAATACTTGGATATTAGGTGACCTTCAGGAGTTAGAACAGAGAAAAGCAGATGGTGGATGTTAGCCTAGCAGTTAGGAGCCAAGAATCAGAGAGTTTCAAACAAGTGAGTCAAGTAGAAGACATAGTTCACACCACCAGTGACATGAGACCAAGCCTTGGGTCAGCCTATGACCTTTGATATGTTTTCTACAAAGGGAGAACCTCTTTTCTAAGTCTGAAAGTGCAAGTTGCTCAGTAGTGTCCAACTGTTTGCAACGCCATGGACTTAGTCCATGGAATTCTCCAGGCCAGAATACTGGAGTGGGTAGCCTTTCCCTTCTCCAGGGGATCTTCCCAACCTAGGAATCGAACCCAGGTCTCCCACATTGCAGGTGGATTCTTTACCAGCTGAGCCACAAGGGAAGCCCAAGAATACTGGAGTGGGTAGCCTATCCTTTCTCCAGTGGATCTTCCTGACCCAGGAATCAAACCAGGGTCTCCTGCATTGCAGGTGGATTCTTTACCAACTGAGCTATGAGGGAAGCCAATAAGTCTAGGTGTTGACACAGGATAATTGAAAGCTGCTAACTGGAGTGAGGAATGAACAACTGGAATGACAGGTAGTTCTTTAGAGCCTGAGTTATCTATTTTGTCTCCCTCCCAAAAAGTAAAATGCCGCTTTGTCTAGTGTTTCGTACATAGTGGGTATTTGTTTAATGTGGACTAAAAAAATGGTCATTTTATGAATAATATAAAGATGTAAAAATAAATGCATCTGCTTTAATTACAAGAGAGAGTTATTTTATTTACAAGTGATTAAATTCATGAGGCCAGGTCTGTGTGTGCCCATTGTGTCCCTACTGACTTGCAGAGGGTCAGGCTCATTGTATGTACTAGATGAATATTTGTTACATGGATAAATGTACCTATGTATGAAGGTTCCAGTTGGATCTCATGGGCTGAGGTGGAACTTGGCAACTGTTTAAAAATATTGGACCATGTCCTTGATCTTTTCTTGATGTTCTGCTAGTTGGGTTCAAATTATTGAACCCCTGTGTTCAAAAACACAGGGTTCTCTAAATTGGAAGTTTGGATATGGGAACAGTGTCTGTTTTATCTGGGCAGAGAAAGAAGGCTTTTCTCTGGGGGACAGTGCAGAGTTGTACTGTCTCTAAATCCAATTGCATATAGTAGCTTTGACGATGGCAGGCAGGGTGCTGTGGTGGTGGCAGGTAGAGTCAAAGTATGATCCAGTTTATGAAAGTTTAATTTGCACAGAGTACTTTAAGAACATGACTGTGGTGACCTCCATGGTGATCCAGTGACTGAGACTCTGTATTCCCAATGCAGGTGGCCCAGGTTCGATCCCTAGTCAGAGGACTACCTCCCACATGCCGCAAATAAGAAAGAGTTCCTGTGCTGCAATTAAAGATCTGATGCAACCAAATAAATAAATCTTTTTTAAAGAATATGGCTATATTGTAAAACATTTCATACATTTGGATACAACATTATGGATAATGTTTCTAAGGAACTGAAGTCACTTTGTAATTTTGATTCAGCCCTGCTGCTTAGAAGCTAAATTATGATGTGGAAGAACCCAGGGATATGATTTCAACTTGGGCCTAAACTATTTTAAGATATGCATGTGCTTGCTTGTTCAAGATAGCAGGCAAATGTGGTATACTCATTTTTTTTCTCAGTCCTTTGCAAGATAAGGGGAGCTGGGGCAGGGGGCAAATCTCTGCAGTCAGCCAAGTTTTTCTTGGAACCTTCAGCCTTCCCGTTTTGCTCTCTTTGCCCCTTGGAGTACTCTTCTCCTTCAAGTTCTCAGTGCCCTGCTGCTTTCTACCTTCCTCCCTTAATTAAGCAGGAAATAATTTGATCACGTTACTTTCACTGCATTCCTGTGATGCTGATTTGCTTCTGCCAGGTGCTCTTTGCAGTTCAGTTCAAATCAATGGCTACTGAGCATCTACGGCATTCGAGGTACCAACTGGGCTAGATGTGGCGGATATAAAGGCTAATGGGTCATGGCCCCATCCTCAAGAAATTAACAACTTGATACTGAAATAGAAGAGATGAAAAGCAACTAAAGTACGAGACTATAAAATGTGCTATAAACAAAATTCAAAGTATAACAAGCATATGTGAGAAAGGGATTATTCTTAGCAGGTTTTTAATTGGAATTTGAAAGTTTATTGCTGAGCAAGTAGGGATATTGGAGCCAGGCATTATGAGCAAAAGGATCTGTAAGGGAAAGGTCCACTGAAAGCAAAGTGAAAGGCATGTTCCAAGAACATGAAAGAGTTTTTTGAGGGTAGAATATAGAATACACAAAAGAGTGTTATTTGATATGATACCAAGTTGAGAATAGTTTCATAGATTTCTTTCTTTATGGAACAGTGAACCATCAGTTGTTTTTTAAGAGAGGAGCACTAATTTAGGAAGGTCAGTCTCATGGGAATATGAATTTCAGATTGAAGTCAGGGAGACTGTAGGATGAGAAACAGTTAAGCTATTGTAATTGTTTAGATGATATGTGATGATGCCCTGGACCAGTCTACTGACAGAGAAATGGAAAGATGGAACAGATAAAAAGACAGAAGGAGGAAGATCTACAAAATTTTAGTGACTAACTAGAATTGGTACATAAGGGGGAGGGAGGATTTAAAGATGAGACCCTTTTGTTAGTCCTGATCATCTGGGAGAAGAGTAATTTTATTAATCAAATTTGGAATCATTGGTACAGTTAGAGGAGGTAGGGGATGAAATCAGATTGTGAATGCTGAGATTAGTTGTTCCTTGTATTTTCAGATGGAGGTATTCAGGAGGGGCCTAAAAATGCATGTAGTGTGATTCTCAGAAGACAATTCAGAGTGAAAAATAAAGATTTGGGAGATATTGTCATTGATGTGAATAATTACTCTATAGGACTGGTGGCATCACACAAAAAATGGAGGCTAGTGTGAGAAGAGAAGAATGAGGACATCTCCTTGAACTCCTGTATTCAGAAAATAGGAGGAAGGAGAAGAGCTCCTGATGGATGTTAGGGCAACAGACTTTTAGACTCAGTGGGAAAAGGCAAGGGTGGGATGATCTGAGAGAACAGCATTGAAACATGTATATTACCATATGTTAAATAGATGACCAGAACAAGTTTGATGCATGAAGCAGGGCACCCAAAGCTGGTGCTCTGGGACAACCCAGAGGGATGAGGTGGGGAAGGAGGGAGGGGGGTTCAGGACAGGGGATACATGTATACCTGTGGTTGATTCATGTTGATGTATGGCAAAAACCATCACAATGTTGTAAAAGAATTATCCTCCAATTAAAATAAATAAATTAATTGAAAAATAAAAGAAATGGAAAAAAAGAGAATAATCAAACATAAGTGATAGTGAGATAAGTATGTACTGACTGACCCACCTGTCCCTTGAGAAGAAGAGTTTTGTTGTATTTATTATTCTTTTGTATTCATAATAATTGCTGAGGAAATTCTTGCCAAATGAATGAATATTACAGAAGCCAATGGGGAAGACTACTTTTCATTGAGGATAAAAACTGACAAATGTGGTCTGAAGTTGAATAGAATTGAACCCTGGGGATGGCACTGGTCATAGTGATAAAGAGATCATTTATTGGTAATTTGGTCAGAGCAGTATCTGGAGAGGTGAGGGCAGAAATCGGATTAGAGCAATTTGAGTGGTGAATTGGAATTGGATATAAAGAAGCAGGACTGAGTATAAACTATTTTTTTAACTAAGTTTTGGAGTACAGAAAATGAGAGTTATGGGATACTTTTTTTTCCTGGAAAGGATTTTTCACAAGAGGTTTGATGCCTTTAATAAATATGCATTGATTGTCTATTTTCTAGACACTTTGGTGGATGCTAGAATGTTCCAATTAAAGGAAGATTTGAATAGGTTTGCAGGTCAAAGAGAAAGAATCGATGCAAAGAAAAAGGACTGAAAATGAAAGAGGCAGAAAGGCTGAACTCGCAGACCAAAGTATTAAAGGAAGTCAGAGAACTGAAAGGGACAGATTCATAGATTAGTCTCCAAAGATGTGGACCCTTTTCCTTTGAGACAAGAAATAGGAATGAAAAGAAATAAAGGTAAAAGTATAGGGAACTTTTGTGATTGGATCACTGAGAGCTGAAAGAACTCATATGAAAATTTTTTTCCCTCACAAAAGTGGATAGAAGAGGTCATCTGTTCAAGTTTCAGGCTTGGGGGACTTGAGAAAAGTGGAATATCTTTGTATGCTTGCGTGCATGCTAAGTTGCTTCATTCATGTCCAACTCTTTGTGACCCCTATTGACTGTAGCCTGTCAGGCTCCTTTGTCTGTGAGATTCTCCAGGCAAGAATACTGGAGTGGATTGCTATGCCCTCCTCCAGGGGATCTTCCTGGTGTAGGGACTGAACCCATGTCTCCTGAGTCTCCTACATTGGCAGGTGGGTTCTTTACCATTAGCATCACCTGGGAAGCCCCATCTTTGGTATAGGTACCTTGAAAAATTCTCCAAGTAGGCTGAAGTGGTGAAAAGAAAAGCATTGTTCATAGGCCCTGAAAGTCCAGTGTTTGTTGGACAGCAAGTGTTCATGTGAAATACCCCATCAGGGTATTCATATAACTTCCCCCAGCAATGCTTAGCCCCCAGAAGTAGGAAGAGTAAATGAGTATTTGAATCAATTTAATAACCAATTTAATTTTGCGGTTTGGTTGAAGCACAGGTGTGAAATACTAAGGAGTGAGTGTTTTGAGGGTGAGAGAGAAACTGAATGAGTATATATTTGCAACTTATTGAGGATCTTCCAACTTGAATTCACTGTAATAGATGCTTTTCTTGCATGCTCTGGTTTAAATCCCATCATATATCTGGAAGATGAAGTGGTTATTATAGCATCAAGTTTACAGGTAATGAAATCATGGCTCAGAAAGTGTGTCTACAGTTTCACAGCTAGTTTGAAGGGGAGCTGAGATTCAAACCCTTTGTCTCCAAATTCCATAAATTTTAAGTCTTAACAGTAGAGTAAATATAATGTCCTCCTCACAGTTAAAGGGTGAGAGGGAGGTAAGGAACTAAGAATATTTGGGAGCCAGGGAATCCTTCTTTCTCCTTTGTCCATGAATGAGTTAAATACCTCTCTCTTGTTCTCCCTGAAGGTAGTTTCTTTACGCATAGGTGCCCTGGTTAAAGAATGAACCAGTTCTTATAGTTGTCCTTTACTTTCCATTTGCTAGACTGATATGTTTTAGAATGCTTCAATTTTGAAGTTAGGATGACCTAGATTTGAATCTTGCCACCACATGCTATGACAAACCTGCTGCTGCTGCTAAGTCGCTTCAGCCGTGTCCAACTCTGTGAGACCCCATAGACGGCAGCCCACCAGGCTCCCCCGTCCCTGGCATTCTCCAGGCAAGAACACTGGAGTGGGTTGCCATTTCCTTCTCCAATGCATGAAAGTGAAAAGTGAAAGGGAAGTCGCTCAGTTGTGTCTGGCTCTTCACGACCCCATGGACTGCAGCCCACTAGTCTCCTTCATCCATGGGACTTTCCAGGCAAGAGTACTGAAGTGGGGTGCCATTGCCTTCTCCGATGACAAACCTAGACACCATATTAAAGCAGAAACATCACTTTGCTGACAAGGGTCTGTATAGTCAAAGCTATGGTTTTCCCAGTAGTCATGTATGGATGTGAGAGTTGGACCATAAAGAAGGCTGAGCACCAAAGAATTGATGCTTTTGAACTGTAGTGCTGGGGAAGACTCCTGAGAATCTCTTGGACTGCAAGGAGATCAAACCAGTAAATCTTAAAGGAAATCAACCCTGAATATTCATTGGAAGGACTGATCTTGAAACTGAAGCGCCAATACTTTGGCCACGTGACGCAAAAAGCTGCCTCATTGGAAAAGACCTTGATGCTGGCAAAGGTTGAGGGAAGGAGGAGAAGGGAATGACAGAGGATGAGATAGTTGGATGGCATCACTGATTCAATGGACATGAGTTGAGAAAACTCCAGGATATAGGATATAGTGAATGATAGAGAAGCCTAATGTGCTGCAGTTCATGGGGTTGCAAAGATTTGGACACAACTTAGCCACTGAACAACAATCACATACTAACTGTGAAACCCTGAGTGAGTTATATAACGTCTCGGGGCTTTCGTTTCCTCTTCCATGTAATGTATTCAAAAATTGCATCATTGAATTAAGCCAGATGGTATCTATCAGTCCCCTAGCAGAGTGTTACGTGAGCTCAGTCCACCTATCATACCGAACCATAATCATTACTGTTATGTATTTTACAACTTTATTCACACTGGCCTTATCCTCTCTAATAGCTCTGCCCTATGATTCTCAGATGTTGGGGAAAATTCCTCCCAGAACTGTGATCATCTTCATTTTTAATACCTGAGGCCTAGAAAACCATTCAAAATCTTGTGGTTCAGAGTATCAGGTTCCTAGGACAAACTGCATCCAGGTTATTTGACTGAGTCCCCTAAGGTTTGGGTCCAGGCCATGAGAGAAGCCAGGCACTTTGGCTGTTAGTGAGTGAAGGACAGGGAGAATTGGTTCTGAAGCAAAGCAGGGAGGACCAGCTGGCTTTAGGGTAAGCTCAGAAGATAAGGGTTCAAATCTGAGACCTGAGTTTCCATTAGTTTGTGCAGTAAGATGATGATTAAGTGTGGTCTGTATCAAATGTCCACAATGAGGCAAAATAACTAAAAGTACAAAGAAAATTGATGAAGGCATCACTCAGTTTGTTTTCTCTTGATCTGGCTCTTCTGAATTTTCAGACGTTAGTCCTACTTCCCAGTTAATACTCCCACAGTGATGAGCTGCTTGCCTCTTGCTCATATACATCTACAAAGCTTTGCTGTCACTGTCTTTGCTTCTCGAGTCTGTTGACTCCCTTTCTCATCCTTTCATTTGTGCACTCCTACTTCTCCACTAAGAATCGAGTATCACCTCCTCCAGAGACAATTGACCCCTCACCCCCCACACCAGACTGGGCTTTCAAAGCACCCTGTGTATATTTGTACAGCAGTACTTCTAAATCATCCTATCACTTTGTCTCCACCCTGTGGACTTTGAGCTTCTGGAGGGCCGAGATGGCATCTTTTTTTTTTTTTCTTTCCCCCGAGATGGCATCTTATTTATCTTTGTTCTCATAACATTTAGTGTGGCATATAGCATAGAGTTAATATTCAGTGAATATATGTTTATAAAAAACGTATGTGTTTGCATGTAGCATAGTAACAATTATGTAGGTCATTTACTGTGCATTTAATGACATCTTTGTTGCAAGTTTTATTGGATTACAGCAGTGATCTCTCTATATGTTTGCTCAGTCTTCATAGTTTATTGCTGATAGAGCATGGCTGTCTGTTCACAACTTAAACAAATTACTGGGAACACTGCTTACAAGGCACACATTTTTCTTTATAGTCCTTTGTTCTTTAACCTCTGGGGATTTCTGAATTGCTGTATACTGTCACATTTGAAAAAAAATCCCAAAGAATGAAGCATCCTGCAAAACAAGTAAAAAAATACACATATAATATTTCAATGGCCATATTTAATTGTATAAGCAAGAGCCGATTTACCTGGCCTCCTATCACCAGGAATTCTCCATTAACTGTTCCCTTTCCCCTCTCACTATTCAGAGAGAACTCTGATGCTTATAACATGAACCCTGAGGCCCTGTGGCTTCATGAAGTGACTTCTGAATCATCAAAAAAAAGTTGAAGCCCTCTTCAGTGTTGTCTCCATAAAGAATATATTTTCTCTTCTCATTCTTTGAAAGTTGTCTCAGGCAGAATGGTAATTATCTAGTAGAATCTTAGATTAGCTATGTCCCTTGACCATACCAGAAAACAGAGTTCTGTAAACAGGTCTGATGATAGTAATTGGATTTTTGTATAGAATTTCAATAGCACTCCAGGTGTGATTTCTATGTTAAAAGTTAGGCAAGCGGATGCTGTTTCTGTTCTTTCAGGGAGAGTTATTCTAAGGATTAATTAACTGATACCTGAATCACACCTTTGGCCTTTCTGAGAAGGGTGCTAGATAAGTGTAATACCACCAAGTAAAGCAGGCGTCACTTCTCCTAGTCCATAGAAAAAATCCTACAGTTTTCATCTAACTGATGCAGATGCTTTTCCTCTTACAGTTAAGGTCAACCATCTCTTGTTTCAGTAGAATATAGAATTTTGAATTAGTGTCTTGCCAAGTTTGCTTTTTCTCAGCTCTGTGACTGACATTCTATTTTGTTGTATCCTAGAATGAAATGAGTGCTTCATAATGAAATGATCATGCCTCTAGATTAACAGGTTAATGTTGTTTTTTGAAAGATTGATGATTTCCTTGTAGGCAGTATGCTTATAAATGGTAGCTATAACTTTAAATGTTATAGTATGTCCTTTGGCTCAGATGTCCATATTCTTTTCCAGCCAGCTGAGTGCAAGGGATAACAGAAACAAAGCTGCAGGTGCCCACCTCCAGGAGAACAGTTTTTAAAAATTCGTATATGGCCTAGCTGACACCCCACATCATACCTGCTAAAATCCCTAGAGCACAGATTAAGTCAAATACATTTTTCTTTCTTGAGACATTGGGATCAGGACCAAAGATTCTAACTCATGTTTTTTGGACACTTGAACTGGGACATCATACGTGGTTGATGCTGGGGGTAGACTTCTTTTGGTTATGTGCACATGGAGCAGAGAAAGTCAGGAGGAAGAGAATGAGAGAGTTTGTGTTCCCCCCTAATTTATATGTTGATACCCTAACCTCCAATATTATGCAATTTATAAACAGAACTTTTGAGAGCTAATTAGTTTTAGGTGGTCACGAGGGTGCATCCCTATGATGGGATTAGTATCCTTACAAGAGAACAACACCAGAGCTCTGTTGCTGTCTCCACTGTGTGAGGACACAATGAGAAGGAAGCCATCTGGAGGTGAGGAAGGAAATCCTCTCTAGAAGCCATTTATGCCAGTTCCTTAATCTTGGACCTCACCACCTTCAGAACTGTGAGATATAAGTGTTGCTTAAGCTGCCCAGTCTAATAGTAACCTGAGCTGACTGAGAAAGGGAGAGAGAGATGGAGAGAGATCGGGAGATTAAAAAGTGACAAGATACAATTTGTTTCCAAAGAATAAGAGGTAAAAGAAATCTTTATTCTGATCAGCTATGCAGTTCCTGGTTCCAAACCTTCATGAAACCTACCTATGCTCCCTAACTTAGGGTCTTTGACATACTCCTGTATTCTTGCAATAAATTCCAACACCTTTTTTGGACTTGGTAAGTTTGTCTTTTTGCTCTGGCTCCCATATGAACCCTAAATAAGATAGCTACTTGATATTCATCCTATTTACATGGTAGAAACAAACAAACAAACAAACAAAAATAAGAGCAGAATCATTGAATATATATTTTTAAAATTCGATGGATATTTTATATTGGAAATCTACCCAGCTTTTATGAGGATAATATAAATAACTGACCTTTATGCACAGACCTTCTAAAAAATCTTAAAATACATGTTTAATATCATTTTTTACCTTAACAATATTTAGAACCATACTGATTTTTTCACATTTCAGTGGATCAGTGCATCTTTAATGGGATAGTACATTATATGTATGTACACACACACACACAAAGTTTTCCCATTTACATCCTTAGTGGCGATATTTAAAGGTCATGTTGCCTTTATGATTTTTAGCACACTGTTGCTAGAGACTGCTGATCTTTAATTAAAAGGTCAGATATCTCATCTTCCTCCAGTGACTTATGATTATTTTCATTGCCAATGAGCTGAATTTGTATTATTTAATAAATCTGGATTCAAATAATTATTTAATCTCTGGAGCTGTGGAAAGATTTATTAATTCTAAAGGCTAAATTGAATTCAAAATATTCCATTTTGCTCAAATACCCCCTCCATTAAAGAGCGTTGTTAGAAATCTGCAAAAAATATTTTGATTAGCACCTTTTCTCTATCCCACTTGGACTCTTGAAAGCCATACCATCTTGCATTTCTTGGTTCTTTGAACCAAGGCCAAAGCCCAATTCATTCCCTTGAAGCAGAATTTCACTTCACATTTCAAGAACCTAATACCTTCTGAATCCTTCTGGCTACTGTAGTTGTAGTTGTTGTCTCTCTCAAGCTTTTTCCTCCTCTCACGTGTCAATATTTAGTACTTGCTACCGCATATCTTCATGTAGAATTGTAGTGACTCAAGTTTCATTGTACAAGAGCTCAGTTGTATCTGCTATGATCCTGGGGGCAGATCAATAGTCATGATGGTGTCCATGACTACAGATGATTTGATAGATTCTCTACCATGGTGCAATTAAAATTAGAATTGGAACTCCTGTCCCAACAACATGTAATGACTTAATGAAAATTTGGGGATTTGTGGTATGAAGTGTGCCAAGGTAGGTTCCTATAGGACTTCCCACTTGACATGGTAGGAGGCTCTGAATCTCTTGAATCCTAGTGTGGACTCTGGGAGTTGTTGGCTTTATCAGTCACCAAGTCATGTCCAACTGTGATCCCATGGACTGAAGCACACCAGGCCTCCCTATCCCTCACAATCCCCTGGAGTTTGCCCAAGTTCATGTCCATTGAATTGGGGATGCCATCCAAGTATCTCATCCTGTCGCCCTCTTCTCCTCTGCCTTCAGACTTTCCTAGCATCGGGGTCTTTTTCAATGAATCAGCTGTTAAATAGCCTTTTTGCCTCCCTCAGGGAGACAAAGATAGAAATGACCTCATAGAGGTGCAGGAGGAAGAATAGAGATGGGGCAGCTGGAGATTCTCTTTTTCTCTGACATTCTAGTTAGTGAGATATTTGTTCTGCATTAATTCATTCATTCATTTGACAAAACTTTATTGAGCATCTACCCTACCTTATGAGGCACAGTGCTAGCTGTTGTGTATAAAACAATAGGTAAAATGCTCACTTTGCTCTCAAGGATCATGCAGCTAGGGAAGGAGCGAGAATGTACACACATTTTCATGCTAAACGTGTCATGTTCTTATTGATGTAAATAGGGAAAACATAGAAGAGGGATACCTAAACCTATACCTGGGTATTCAAGGAAGGCTTCTAAACAAAGTAACCCCTAGGAGAAGCTCTAAAGCAGTGGTCCTCAACCTCTTTCAAACCAAGAACTGGATTTGTGGAAGACAGTTTTACCATGGACCGTGGTTGGGGGGATGGTTTCAGGGTGATTCAAATGCATTACACTTACGGTGCACTGTATTTCTACTATTACATCAGCTCCACTTCAGATCATCAGGCATTAGATCCTGGAGGTTGGGACCCCTGCTCTAAAGGACAAGGAGGAGTTAGCCAGGTGTGTCTGAGAGAGAGAGAGGCAGAGAAGAAAGGTATATTGGAGTTAGTGGGAAGTGTGTCTTGTGGGGAGAAAATGTGCAAAGGCTCTGAATTCTTTCAGAGAATAGAAATTAATTTGGCAAGGTTGGAGCATAGGTAGGGAAAGGTGATACAATAAGCTGAAAAGAACTGCAGGGCCCAGAGTATGCAAGTCTTTTTTTCCTCATACTGAGGGGTCTGAAAATTATCCGGAGGACAATGGGCAACCTCTAAAAATTTTAAAGGAGGAATGTTGCATCATCATTTCATTTTCAAAAAGTCACTTTGGGTGCTGTAGACAGGATGCACTTAATTGGGGCCGACAGAAGGATGTTTTCATTGGCCAAGTGATGGCAGTGGGGGTGGAGAGAAGTGAATTGATACATAATATATCAGAGCTGAAGTGAACTCTTAAAGACTATCTCTATCCAATATCAACAAAAGTAAGTAGCACAAGGTAGGTGTTAAATTAATATTGTCTTAGTGAATCAAGGTGACTAGGTGAGGCCTCTTGGTGTATACAGTAGCTTATCTGGGAACAAGTATATAGAGAGAAGAGGAGAGGGTCTAGGTCTCAGCCTGGGGTTCTGCTCATGCTCATAGGTGATGAACACCAATGAAAAGCTGAAGAAGAACTGAAAAAGAAGTAGGATGAGCAATAAGGAGAAGAGAAAAGGGAATTGAGGTTGAGGAATTAGAAATAGCAAATATATCTTTTTATTCCAAGATGATTGGTAATTTGAAATATATGAGAAATAGGACCAAGGGATAGAATGGCCCAAGGAAGGGTTATTTTTAGTGAGTGAAGATGCGCACACTTTTAAAATTCAAATATCAAAGGTAAGAAACAAGATGTCCATGACCTAGTTTCTGGAACCTGTGAATGTGTTACCTAACTTAGTGAAAAGTACTGTCCATAGATGATTAAGTTGAGGAACTTGAGATGAAGATTATCCTGGATTATCTGGGTGTGCCCAATATAGTCATGTTGTCGTTCTACTGTTCAGTCGTGTCTGACTCTTTGTGACCCCATGGACTGCAGCACACCAGGCTTCACTGTCCTTCATTATCTCTTGGAGTTTGCTCAAATTCATGTCCATTGAATCGATTATGCCATCCAATCATCTCATCTTCTGTTGCCCCTTTCTCCTCCTGCCCTCAACATTTCCCAGCATCAGGGTCTTTTCCAGTAAATCGGTTCTTCACATCAGGTGGCCAAAGTATTGGAGCTTCAGCAATACTGTCATAAGGTGCCTTAAAAGAGTGAGAGGAAGGAGATGTGATGAGGAAGGCAACATGTCAGAATCAGAAAAAGATGTGAAGATGCTACACTGTTGGCTTTGAAGATGGAAGAAGGGGTTTGGGAAAATGGAGGAATGAACTAAGGAAGGATTGTATTCTATGTACCAAGCAAGTGGTCTCCAGAAGCTGGAAAGGACAAGGAATGGATTGTTTGTGCCCTGAGCCTTTAGATTGGAATATAGCCCTGCCAGTGCTTTGATTTTCACCTAATGAGACCAGTGTTGGACTTCTGACCTCCAGAACAGTAAAATAATAATTTTGTATTGTTTAAGCCACTAATTTTCTAGTAAGTTGATGCAGCAGCAATAGGAAACTACTACAGGCCATGGTGGAAATCTTTGCATTGAATCTAGAACTTCATATCTTCATGAGACTGGAGAAAACACAGAGAGTGAATAATGCAGCAGCGAGATTCTCAGGTATAAAGGGCCATTGAGAGTTTATATGTGTCCAGACAGGCCCTTTCCAACATACTCGAGGTTGGACTGAATGAATCAGGTTAACTAATCAGTTAACTCAGATCTAAATGTTAAAGGCAAGCATTATCCATCATTGGTTGTGATCATTTTAATGTGGATTGGCTTTCTTTAAAGTAAACACAATATACAATGGTTAAAATATTACAAATAGTTATAAGACTCAGGATTACGTTTTAAAGTATAGGTAGATTTTCCACTACACTTTAAATTCCATGAGGGCAAGAAATACACATCTTTTTTCACTATGAACTTCCTTTGCCTAGTACAGTACTTGGCATGTCACAGGTGTTCAGTCAATATTTGGTATATGAGTGAATAAAAGAAAAGGCTTTACCATAGGGAGTTTCCAACATATTAAAGAACATTTAATACATATTTGATTTTACACGGAGGTTTTCATGAAGATATGTTTTGTGTAAAGAGGGCTTATGCCAGCCATGAGATTTGTAATTGACTCAACATATTGGGTATTTTTGGACTTTCACTCTCCACTCTAGGAATAGGGGACACAGAAGTGAAGAAAACCAAATACCTTCTCTCATGTAATGTATAGAATTTTAGTAGACACAGATGGTAACCAGACACACTATGGATTCACAAGTATTTCTATACCTTCTTCAAGGATATGTCATTCTTTATCCAATATTAATTGGATGTAAGCTTTGACTAACTCCCCCCACCCCAAAAAAATGAAAGGTTTGGAGCCACCCATATTCTTATTTTGTCCCCTTTTTGTTCGGTTATTTGATACAGCAGAGGAGGACAACTAGCCTCTGTTGAATGCATTCTGTATACTGAGCACTGTGCTCGGTTCTTGCTCTCATCTACCTACCTATGATGAATGTTCCATTTACCCTGTCAAGATAAATTTAAAAGCAGTTTACATAAGGTGTTTTCTAATATCTTCAGTTTGCACATGAAGGAACAGTCTCAGAGATGTAGGAGAATTGTTAAAGAGCCCACAGCTAGTAAACGGTGGAGACGGCATTTGAACACTCATTTACTGGCAGAATCCATCATGCACAAACCATCACATCACTGTGTTGAACATGACCTCAACTTCTTTACCTCTGTATTGCAGCAAGCCACAGTAAAAGGCTCCTGAGTTGTCAATTTGTATTGGAGTTCTAATGAGCCGCTGTAGAACATAATACGGTTGTGGAGGAAGGCCTGGTTCACTAAACCAAGTGATTTGAGGGAGTGACAGATGGTGGAGACGTGAAGAAGGACCAGCACAATTGAGGGCAAGTCATCCAATGTGCTAACTAGCATGCAACTCTGCACAGTGTTTCTTGAAGATGTCTGAGGCATCCCAGTCTCTGAGCTCCCCTTCTGCTGTCTCAAAATTTACCTTTGCTTGTACTTGTGGACTCTCTGGTTTTTGCGATCTCATTAACTGTCTGGTCCAGGTTCCTGATGTGCTGCTGTGATTGTGGAAGCATTCCAGTCTTTGCCGGTCTTGAGGAGGGGCTGGAACTCCAGTGTGGGAGGCAGTGCACTGCTTTTAATTAGCTGCAGCTGAATTCCCATCCCCTGGATGCAGTTTTAGTGTACGCTCACATCATTTGAATAACAGGCTGCATTGACTGAGAGCTCCCATCCCCTGATGGGAGTCTGTCTAGTTTGAGCTCAGGAAGCTGATGTGATTAAGTGCGGGGGTTTTGATTAGGTGGACTTTGACAAGGCTTATTTGATTGTGTCAGACTGGGGTTTCTTAAGGAATTGCCTCTGTCTCAAAATTGAACCACAATTTGACATGTCTGGGAACTTGGGATTTTTGGGCTGTGAGGCCAAAGGAATTAATTTTAATTGGCTAAAAGTAAAGACTGAGGAGTTCAGAATACCTTGCATACCCCCATTATCTCACTCAACCATTTGTTTTCCTATCATGGACACTAATTTAGATGACATCAGCAGGCTCTGCAGATCATTTTTATCTATGCACTAGGCCTGAGAGTTACAAATGGACCAGCCAGAGGAGATTCTTATCCTTGCCCTACAGGATTCATAACTAGACGGTGTCTTACTCAAGCACACTTAATAGAGCCTCTAGGCAGGACATCTGGAACAAGGCAACGGAGCAGTAATGGAGGTCATGAGTGGGCTTTATATTTATACCATGTACAGCTAATTATTCATTTCACTAAATGCCATAACATGATGTCCTTTCCGGTTAGTGAAAACCTAGGGGATTTGCCCTAAAGATCGAGTTCAGTAGTTCCTTAATTACTGCAAGGCTGTATCTTGTTGGCAATTTCAAAGGAATTCCCAGGCTACCTCCTCTATGAAAGGCAAGAGTGAGTCAACATTGTAGGGAATGGAGCTTCAGTATGTACGTATTTCTTGTGTTTGAGGGTTGCTGACCACGTAACCTATATTAGTATAGGAAATGCTGCATCACAGTTTGCCTGGGCAAGCCATCTCAGTATTTAACCTCTGGCATGGCACTTAGGATAGTCTGGAACAGAATGGGGCTCTCTGAGACTAGGGAAGTTGATCTCGTATTGTAAGTGCCTCTCTGTTGAGCAACAGGTTATTAACACCCACCTCAAAGTTCTTAGATGAACCCAATGTTTCATCAAACTCATTCCACAATGATCTCCCATTACTAGTAGCATCTTACTAATGACACAGCTGAAGCTGCTTTTAAAAAAGGACATGAAATGTGTTGAATGAGAGCTGTTTCTAAAGAAGAACAGATGTGCTACCCAAACTCAATTCCTTGGATGCTTCTGTAGTAATTGTGTGTTGGATCCATATGCTTCCCCCCTCCTCTGCTCCCAGCTTCTAAAAGGCAAATGTCTAAAGTAATACAAAAGCTACAATAACCCACTCAACCTAGGAACCAGGTCAGCAAAGGACAGATTGTGAGGAAATGTGGTTCCTTGTGTGATGCACTCCTAGTATTTCTAACTTCCTGAATGTTGGGAGAAATAGATAAGCAGAGACACACACTCTTCCATGCTTCCCTGGCCACAGCATCTTCCTTATGAATTAAAATTAAGAAAGATTAATTAGTGTGTTGTTGTAGAGCATGTGGAAGATGGCTGCTCCCCCAACGCATGTAGAGAGGGTGCTATAGGCCTGTGATTCATTGCTCTGTCAGCAGTGTGAGATATACTCTATGAAAATGCCATATAAATGCAAATACAAATACAAACACCACCTTCCCCTGTTGGCTAGTGATAAGGTGCTCATCCAGATGAGACATTAAGATTTAAAAGCAGAAAAGTAATAGCTGGGAGGGGAGAGAAACACAATTACTCTTCAAACAAAGTTTCCTTTTTAAGAAAGTCATTAAAATGTTTTGTTGCCCCACCCCCACCCCCAACCAGTGACAGTTGTTCTACAGCCTTAATGGGGAGACCATATTCAGAAATGATGCATTTGTGATTCAATTAGTAAGGGGACAAATTTGGAAATAGGACTGGGAGATGGGGGATTTATTGTGCCAAGGAGGGGTGTGTTTTTCCCAGGGGTGAGTGAGGAGCTCATGGCCGAGTTACCTCTGATATGGGCCCTAGTCACTGACTTAATAATACATTTGGATCTTTATATAATCCCTTATATTTTTTCAACTGCTTATGTGAAACTGCAAAAAAAAAAAAAAAAAAAAAAAAAAAAGCAACCTAGTGAAGGCCTAGCCATGTGCCTGGCACTTTCTTCTTAAGGAAAAGAAGGGTTTGCAGAGAGCCATTTTCTCAGTTGTGTTTCCCAATTGTATTGCAGCTTGATGGCTTACTGTTGATATATGGAAAGGTCCCTTAAGATAGATATGAAAGGAGAGTGAATAATGGAATCATAGAATTTTAGAGCTGGAATGAGCCTTTGAGGATTCTATCATTGTTTCAGAACTGAAAATTTAGCCAGACCCTGTCAGTAGCGAAGCTTTTCAATCCCATCAGAATCCTTGTATACGAGCCTGAAAAGAAATCCCACTTGGGTTTCATCCAGTCTGGAATTACAGAAACTGGAATCCAAAAGCAAATGATATCTTGGGGGTAGACCTGCTTGTCCTTCCTGACATCATCCTCAAAAGTTAAGGGACCTCCAAAACAACTGACATTTCCCTTTATAACCCATTGGAGAGATGGCACTCACTGAATTATTGAAACTCTTCTTGAACCAGTTTATATTATCTGCCTGCCTCCTGTCTTGGAACTGAGTGTTCACTACAACTGTTGTTTATTGATCCCAAAGGTATTTTCCTAGAGTTTCACATTAAGACTGTGGCCAGGAAGCTTAGTTCTAAACTTCTGGATATATGTGAGTCTTTCAGACTCATGAACAAGAAAAAAATACCAGCAATGTCATTCCGACTGTCATTTTCCTCTGCTCAATACTTCCAGTGAATTCTAATTGTCTTTTGTATCTTGAAGCCTTGGGCAATTTGGCATGCAAGAGCTGCCGCTAATTTAATTATCTTGTATCTATTGTAGGGCTCAGCAAACATACTCTGGCCCATGGGTTGGGCACCTGTTTTTATAAATAAAGTTTTATTGGAATGCAGTCATGCTCTTATTTATGTATTGGCTTTGGCTACTTTCCCACTACAACAGTGTAATTGAAAATTGCAACAGTGATTGTGGCTCACAATGCCAAAATATTTACTGTCTCATACTTTCCAAATACTTCCCAGGTGACTCAGTGGTAAATAACCTGCTCACCAATGCAAGAGATGCAGGAGACCCGGTTTGATCCCTGGGTCATGAAGCTTCCCTGGAGAAAGCAATGGCAACCCACCCCAGCATTCTTGCCTGGGAAATCTCAAGGACAGAGGAGCCTGGCAGGCTACAGTCCATAGGATTGCAAAGAGTAGGACATTACTGAGCAACTAAGCATGAATGCATGCACACAGGTCTTTTGAAAAACATGGTTGATAACATCTGCTCTATATCACTGGTTTTTATTTACAGACATTGAACACGATAATAGAAGCTTTCTCAAAATACAGTTTGCTAGAACATACTTATTAAATAAGAATATCTATGGGTGGTTCTTGGGCCTGATATTTAGAAAAAATACAGTCCAGATGATATTGATACATCTTTGTCAGTAAGCACTGTTCTCTGTGAATTTAGTCATTTAAACATTTTATTTATTTATTTGTTAGTTTGTTTTTGGCTGTGCTGGGCCTTCATTGCTGTGCATGGACTCTCTAGTTGTGGCAAGGCCCCAACTCTCTAGTTGGGTTTTCTCTAGTTGTGGTGCATGGGCTTCTGAATGTAGTGACTTTTCTTCTTGCAGCTCTTGGGCTCAGTAGTTGTGGCACACACGCTTATTTGCTCAGCAACATATGGGATCTTCCTATACCAGAGATCCAACCAACGTACCCTACATTGATAGGTAGATTCTTAACCACGGAACCACCAGGTAAGTCTTCACTTTGGTCATTTTATTCATTTTTATTTCTAATGATAGCCTATGGGTACAATTTGAGTCACAGCAAAAACAACAGCTCAGATTTAACTAATTCTTGCCAAATTGATGACACAGAATCTCCATATCCCCTCCAGGGTGACGCCTAAGATATTGTTGGGAGTTGGAGGGTTTTTATCTATAGTCGTGAATGAAAAAGTTTGCCATTCCTCATTGCCACCTATCACCAGTTATCACTAAATATGGATGATGTATGTTTCTGTCTATAAAGCACTGCCCCCTCTGCCAGGTGTTGCCATGGCTGCCAAGTAGCACAGTCTTCTTTTACAACTGGTAAACCAGAATACCCAAGGTTAATGATGCTTTGTGTTTCATTGCCAAGTACAGACTGATCCTCCCTCACTCCTCTGTGCCCCATTATGTTACAGACTTACCCTAGTCCTGGTACTGATGCCACAACATCTTACAGGGATCTTGGCAAAGCATTTCAGTTTTTTACTTACTCTCCATAAGTCTCAAAAATGAACAAAATATGGACTTGGTCAAGAAGTATTGACCAAGTGTATTCAGATTCATCTGATGTATTCAGATTCATTTACTCTTTGCTTCTCTCTTAATTTGGTTGTGTCTGGATACTTCTTCACTTAGGACAAATTCTTTCCTAGAAGGTCACTCATGATGGGAAGCCATTTATTCCTCTAGCCTCTAACTCTTACTGTACAATCCCCAAAACACTTAGAAAAACTTTCAATTCTGTAATTAGCATGACATTGAAATCCGTAGAATGCTTACGTCTACATCTGTTCTTATTAGGAAGTAAGTCACAGTCCTGAAGGAAAGCATTAGCTGGGTAGATACTCTCTTTGAATGAACAAATAAAAAAATTGTATATTGAGAGATATTGCAAACGTTGAAAGTGTCTAGAGAATGCCATTTAGGGTGTTTAAAGTGTTTAGGAAATGTTTTAATTGAGGGTATGGGGATATTTAACCTCTAGAAGAGGAGGCACAAAGGAGATACAATAGATATTTTCAGATATTTGAAAAGATGCTGTACAGAAGGATTTAGCTGCTTCTTTGTAACTGAATTGGGCAGAACTAGGACTGTTGAATGAAAACTAGAATGAGACAGAGTTAAATTAAATCTAAAAAAGGACTGTGAGATTAGAACAGACTGTTATGAGAAGTAGGAAATTTACTTGTGCTGTATAAATCCTAGTTAAGCCTGGGTGGCCAACTGCATGGGCTTTTGAATAGAGGACTCCACCAGATGGGAGGATGTCGGAGTCCAGCTCCAGCAGCCAGGGATTTAACCTGAAAAGATGAATGGTGTTGGTGATGAGGCAGCCTCTCAGTTTTCTTGGACTGCCTATTTATTTCAAGTTTAAGATTTTCTTTATACTTTTACAAAAGCATTAGGTCAGAGGTTTGACATTTTTAGTTCCCCCTCACCCAGATTTATTATGTCCATAAATCACTGTTGCTCTTCAAACAGAGTTCCTGCTTCAGTGATTTTCTCAGAATCAGCCTTACCATCTATTATCTACTTCTAATGTGTCCTATAGTTGTGATTACATTGTAACTCATGTTACATTCCTCAGTTTACTACTTATCTTCCTAAATCTTGTTTGCCCCTAACATCCTGAGCTCACTATCTCTTAAAAAGCTATAGTGTCTCTAAAAATTTCTAACTTCTATAAGCTATAGTAAAATATGATAACTTTATAACATTCTTTAAATCTTTAACTTCTAACTATTTTAATTATTTCTAAGCCCTAAATTCAGTAAACTCTTTTGCCCTAAGAACATTTTCTTCACAAATAGGTTTCAGATAGCAATTCCTCTTGTGGCCTCAAGCTACGGCCTATGTGCTCATCCTGGAACACTCTTTTGTAAAAGTCTTTGAACAAATGTCAATGATTAACTTTATGAATTATTTTCTGAGCACAGCTGCAGAAGGCTTTGTGCCTTCTCGTGTTTCTCTCAAGAACAATAAGCACCTTAATATTCCTTTTCAGTCAACTCAGCTGAGGAGAGGAGAAAACAAGTCAGAATTACAAGGCCTAACTCTTTGATCCCAGGTCCATGACTGCTGAATGAAGTGGCGGGGGGGGGGGGGGGGCGGCTGGGGCCGTGCCTCCATTTTGTCAGTAATGCCTAAGGCGGCTCCCGACAGGAGGATTAGCTAGGTCAGTAGATTTCAAAGTGCTCTGAGAGCCCCTAAAGTGTTCCAAATCAGTGCATCAGAAGTAGCTACCTAGGTGAGGGTTGGGGAAGGTAGGACAAAAGATGGAAGTAAGACAATAAAACTGAGAAGGCAGAGCAATATTATACAGTTTTTCTTTACCACCATTGCAACCCCTATGGGACCACTTGGTATATAATAGGCTGTAAGTAAATAGTCAATGAATAAATGAGCAAATAAATGAGTGAGAGGAAATAACTTGTTTCTAATAACAGTGACAAAGTGACCAAATACAAGAATACAGCATTGCCAGTAGTACATGTTTGTGTGTGTGTCTGTGTTGGAGGAGCAGTGAATCTATTATTGAAGATTCCTGGGGTGGAGGAAAGTGAATTTTTAGGTGAGATTGAGTTTAGAAGGAGATGAAAAACATAGGATGGCAGAGGGTAATATAAGAGGATGCAGAATAACAATGCAAGTTTCCTAAGGCAGGGTGATTTATCTGTCTTATTTAGTCCTAAATTCTCAGTGCAGAACAGAGTTCCTGGCATGCAGTCAATGAAAACATCATTTGTTAAATGAATCCATATATATGATGATGGAAATGAGTCATATACACAACAAACTTGGTTTATCTTAGAATAAATTTGTAAGGTATCAGTAGCTTTGAAAGTTATTGGTGCCAAGCTTCCATCTTTGAATAATATTCTAGAATTTCCTTCTTCTGGATAAACATTCCTAGTGTCTCCAACCATTCTTCATGTTAGACTTTGCTTATACCACTTAGTAGCTGTGTGTCCTTGGGTAAGTTCATAACTACTCTGCACTTCTGTTCCTTTTATCTGTGAAACAGAGATAGTGACATTTATACCTCATAGAGTTGTTGTGAGGGTTCAATGAGATAATAATAGAGCCCCCACTTTTTTTCCCAGAAGTCCAGCATAGTATAGTGGAAGCATCCAGACATTTGTTCAAGTGTTGGCACCAGATCTTATTAGCTGTTTGAATTTGGATATGTTATCTAATATCTCTGAGCCTCAGAGAGTAGTCTTACTCAAAGGACTGTTGAGGAGACTAAATGAGATAAAATGTATAAAGCATTAAGCACTTACATAGTACATGATAAGTAGTTAATAAGTGGTAGCTATTATGATTATGATTATATGGCTGTATCTCAAGGGCTTCTATTCTGATCTCCCTTTTTGGAACACATTCCTAGTTGGTGCCCAGCCTTCTGAAAGTCAGAAGTCAATAAAATGCTACAAATATCCTCTGATCAGAGGATAATGGGCCAGTCTCCCTATTCTTAGTTTATATATCACACGTTTAATACTGTAGGTTAGACAGAATTAGCTTTTTGGTAGCCCCTGATGAATGCTGATTCATATTGAGCATACTTGAAGGAGTATCGAACATGATTCTAAAACATACTCTCCCTACCTTCTCTTGTCTTTGTGCTTCTGGCTTCTTGGACCACATTTATGACTTCTTTGGGCCATGGGTCACATCTGTTTCTTTCTTAGCCATGGACTAGCTGGTTCTCTTAGAGCACTCAGCTTGTCATTAGTATGGGTACAGTAGCTTGCATCTACCCCAGTAAGATGCCCACAGGGTTGATAAATTTGAAAAGTCCTTGGAGATTTCTTACAGAATATGTAAAAAAAAAAAAAAAAAAACAACCCAAACTTGTTACATGAAATAGTAATGTTTCTTCCAGAATGGTTAGCTCTATTTCATTGCTTTCTCTAAATAGACGCTGGAACAATTCAAATGTTTCTGAAGGACATTGTTTATTCAGTGTTACATTAGGCTTGCCTTGGGTGGTTGTATTGATGACATTTGATCTTGTGCCCTAAAAAAGTACATAAATAAGAGGCCGCAGAAGTTCATGACAAGGACAATGAAAAGTTGAGTTCTTAATTGAACATATTCTTTTTAACTAGTAGGCAATGAGAAATTTCTATCCTTATGTGTATGTGTATTTGTGCAGTACTGTGAACAATAATAAACAATGTTTCATAGCATTTAAGAGCATGGGCTCTGAAATCAAACTGCTTGGATTTGAATTCTATTTGTACCATATACTAGCTGTGTGACCTTATGAAGATTATTTATGTCTCAATTTCCTTATCTAAAAAATTGGGGTAAAAGTAGTACTTTTCTCATATGGCTATTATGAGGATTAAATGAATTTATGCACATATAGCACTTAGAATAGTGCCTGCTAGGTAGTAAATGCTATGTGTAAGCTATGATTCTTATTCTAGTATGGTTCTCCTCCTGGGTTTTCCAGATCTGTTAATCGACAGAAGACCTCCAATTGACATCTCAATCCATTAGAAAATCCTCTTGGCTCTGCCTTCAAAATACACCCAGAATTTGAATAGTTCTCATTACCTCCATCTCTACTGAACTGGTCGCTTTTCTTAGTTATCGCAGTAGCCTTCAAATAATTCTCTACTTTCACCCTTGCTCCCAGTTCCCACCAGTTCTTCTCAACCCAGCAAACAGAGTGACTACTTAAACCTCAGTTGGTTATGACTTGCCAATGTTGAATACCTTCTAATAACCTTCATTTCAGAGAAAACCCTAAAAAATCCTTACATGGCCTTATGAGGCTCTTCGTGCTCTAATCCCAGTGACCTTTCTGTCCCGCTCTCTCAATCTCCCCTGTTAATCACGCCACTCCTGTCATCCTGTCTTGTCATTAGCTACTTCTCAAATATGTCAGGCATAATCCTCAGGGACTTTGCATTTGCTTTCTTCTCTGCCTGGAAACACTTCTCCCAGATATCCACTTGACTCTCTCTTGCCTCTTTCAGGTCTTTGCACAAACTTCATTTTCCCACTGAAGCCTTTCATGAACCTATGTTTAAAATTGTATCCTCTCGTAATCAGCATTCCATGCTTCCTGAATTTTCCTACCTCACACTGAATACCATTAGGCAAAATGTACGGTCTAATTTATTTGAATATAATTGTCTCTACTCTTCCCGTTAACATATATATTTGTTGAGGTCAGGTACCAAGTTCCATCCACTGCTATGTAGACCTGAACTTGACCATCAATGTATACAATAAATGTTTAAGCTATCCTCTGGATGTTTTATGAAAACATTTCATAATGCTTAGAATGATTATATATGAAGTGCCTTAGGTCTCACTGTACTTCCTAATGATCTTGACATTTCCTTTTTATTTTCAGAAAGTGTTACCAGTCCCAGGAGATCTGTGTATCTCATCAGAATCTAGAGTGTGAGTGAATCTCTGCTAGGGAAGAAACAATAGTGTAGGTACCTTGGTGGGAAGAGCATCACAGAATAGTAAGAAAACCTGACAGAAATCTTAAACTGTAAGAAGCCTTGAAGACCTTAGAGAACATATAATGCTTTATTTAACAGATGGGCAAATTAGGGTGTAAAAGCTTCCATGGTTTGTTAGCAGCACGTTGAGCTTTCAAATTGTCACCTAGATGTCAAGTTCAATGCCATTTTCATTATGTGTGATCCTTATCTCTAGGTGGGAGCCACTGCACTATCTAGTGAAGGTACACTCAACAGGTAGAAACAAAAGAACGTGAGAACAACTCTAAAACTAAGTGTAGTGAGAGAGAAATAACTTTATAAAACTTTGATCCTGAAGGGAGAACAAGAAGAATGGTCAGAATTCATGTGGGTTTATCAGACACTTCTGGAAAGAGATGCATTTTTATGTCCTTTGGAGACAGATAAAGGCTTGAACTGAAAGAAAAGCTTAAATTCTAGATGAAAAAGAAGAATAAACTGCTTGGAATTGTAAAGCAGAAATTAGCAAGTTACTTTTTGTTTTATCTGTTTCTTTGTGGAGATCAAGGTTATGGCAAAAGATAACCTCAGCTAGAGGAAAATGGTCAGTTCTTCACAAGGTGAGGCTTGTTTCACTGAAAACAGTTTACTCTTCATGCTTATCATTGACTGCTGTCCCATTGATGCTAAGAGATGTTGTCTGTTTTGCAATCTTAAATGGACGTGTAAAAATGAGGTTAGTGGTTTGTGGTTACCGATAGAAGGAATGAATTGGACGGGTTGTTTTATATTTGGGGTAGGTAAAGGCTGACCAAGTAGATGTTAGAAGGGGAATAGGGCTTAGAAGTTTGGGAAGCAGGACTTAATTTTTGGAAGAGAAAGGAAAGAAAAGATTTTTGAGCACCGTTGTCTACCTCATCCACAGTTTCTTTCTTTTTTTTTTTTTAACATAGTTGTGACAAATCTATATGCCAGAGTTCTGCCGCTTAGTAGGTGTTTGACATTGAACAAACTGCTTATCCTCTCTGAATATAGGTACCTTTGTCTTTAATACAAATCATAACTATAGTCATCTCTTAGTGAGACTGTGATGACTAAGTGAAGTTACATTAAAGCATTTAAAACACTACCTGGTTCATAGTAGGCACTAAATGATATGTAGATATTATTCTGTATAACAAAGCTCCCTACTTATATTATATTTCACCAAACAAGTCATATGATTATATACATTCCTATTTGTTCCTCACATAAACCCAGTGTTGCAGATGGCATTTTGGTGGTGGTTGTTATTATCAATTTTATTTTTTGAAGAACTATTGCTTGCCATTGTCATCACTTAAAAGCTATTGCTAGCTTATATGTAGAAAGCATACTTTTTTCCTGTTGCTTTTTCTATGTTGAATCATTGTCTTTACTACACTGTTTCAAAATCCAGGGCCAGTGCCTACTTCTTTCTAAATGTCTATTTCTGTGGCCACTTATTCCTTCTTTGTAGCAAACAGATGCAGGACATTTATTGAGAGGAGCTCTTTAAAGGGCACTATTATGCTTCTGCTTTTAGAGATGGACTTTTCTGACCTTTTAAAGATAAGGCCTTTTATCCAGAGGGAGGATGATATCTGTTTACATTGATGATTTCTCATCTGTGAGTGTCCAATTGAATAATATAGAGGGCTGTTGAAGTGCCACACACTCTGTCAAGGCTGGGCTTACAGCTCATGTAAGGGTGCTAGAGGTTTACATGTTGGAAAAGAGCCAATGACATATGTTCCCTGTGTCATATCCATCAGGACACCATGATTCCCACTGTGTGCAAACAGGATTCTGGGCAAGAGAAACGAAAGACGCAGTGAGCACTGAGGTGATGAAATAGGTCTCTGAACACTTAGAGCTCAATTACTCAGAGACTTGACTCCCCAAAATACTTTCTGCATCCTCTGAGACAGTTTAAGACAGTGTGCTTGAGAGGAAGACAGAATCAAAGTGAAAAACCACACTCACACAGTCACAGAACAAAAACAAACAAACAAACAAACAAAAAAAAAACGAGTGAAACTAAGAGAGATTGAGTTAGAGACAGATTGAGGAAAATATAGGCAGAGACGGGCCATGGAGAACTCCATTATTCTCTGCATTAATGTAGAAGTCTGCTTTGGCTGGAGTTCAGAGTGAGACAAACAGCCTGCCATGGGGACTGCTTATAAAACCAGGCCCACAATGTGTCCTGGACAATATCAGTGTTCTGCTGAGAGTTACTGGGGCTACTTGGGACATATGCTGCTGCTGCTGCTGCTAAGTCGCTTCAGTCTTATCTGACTCTGTGTGACCCCATAGATGACAGCCCGCCAGGTTCCCCCGTCCCTGGGATTCTCCAGGCAAGAACACTGAAGTGGGTTGCCATTTCCTTCTCCAATGCATGAAAGTGAAGAGTGAAAGTGAAGTCGCTCTGTCGTGTCTGACTCTTCACGACCCCATGGACCACAGCCTACCAGGCTCCTCCACCCATGGGATTCTCCAGGCAAGAGTACTGGAGTGGAGTGCCATTGCCTTCTCAGGGAATCTATAACCTGGAAAGTCCATGATGCAAAATGGGAATGGAGGTTCCTAAATAGCTATGGAACGTGCAACACTTCTGGAGTCACCAAAATGATCGGATTCCAACAGCCAAGAGTCTTACTCTGTATCTCAAAGGCCAGAGGCCAAAGCCTGTCAGGTGAAGCCATATCCATACCCTGAAAGAAACTGGCCTTCCTATGCAACAAAATGGAGTGATGTGGAGATAATTGAATGATAATGCTCAAAAGTTTCAGATGCAGTTATGTGTAGCCAAATGGGGTGAAGGGAAATGAGGCATACAGAAAACATGGATAGAAATGATCTAAAAATATGAGAAACTTGTAAATAAGTTTATATCCTAGCAATAATTCAGAAAAATGACAAAATAGTAGACAGTCTAAGATTGAGACCAACAAAACCAAAAAGAACTCAACCTATATATCTTTATGGGCAGTTGTTCTTCTAACAGATGAACAATTTACTAGATCTGAGAAATGCTTTAATTGTCTTGAAAGTGACTAACTTCAGTTAAGAGTGGGCCTAATAGTCCCATGATGAAGGTGAAAGAGGAGAATGAAAAAGCTGGCTTGAAACAGCATTCAAAAACTAAGGTTATGGCATCTGGTCCCATCATTTCATGGCAAATAGAAGGGAGAAAAGTATAAGCAGTGACAAATTTTATTTTCTTGGACTCCAAGATCACTGCAATGGTGACTGCAGCCATGAAACTAAAAGACACTTGCTTGTTGGAAGAAAAGCTATGACCAACCTAGACAGCATATTAAAAAGCAGAGACATCACTTTTCTGACAAAGGTCCATATAGTCAAAGCTATGGTTTTTCCAGTAGTCATGCACAGATGTGAGAATTGGACCATAAGGAAGACTGAGTGCTAAAGAATTGATGCTTTTGAACTATGGAGCTGGAGAAGACTCTTGAGAGTCCCTTGGACAGCAAGGAGTTCAAACCAGTCAGTCCTAAAGGCAATCAACCCTGAACATTCATTGGAAGGACTGATGCTAAAGCTGAAGCTGGAGCTCCAACACTTTGACCACTTGATGTGAAGAGCCGACTCATTGGAAAAGACCCAGATGTTGGTAGAGACTGAAGGCACACCCATTTTGTGTCATGTGTTAATCTGAACATGTATATATCTACTCTTTTAGATTCTTTTCTCATATACAACATTCCAGAGTATTGAGTAGAGTTCTCTGTCCTACACAGTAAGTCCTTATTAGTTATGTATTTTATATATGGTAATGTGTATATGTCAAATGGGCTTCCCAGGTGGCTCAATGGTAGAGAATCTGCCTGCAAGGCAAGAGATGTGGGTTTGATCCCTGGATCGGGAAGGTCCCTTGGAGAAGGAAATGGCAACCTATACCAGTGTTCTTGCCTGGGAAAGCCCATGGACAGAGGAGCCTAGCGGGCTATAGTTTATGGGATTGCAAGAGTCGGACATGACCTAGTGACTAAACAACAAGTATGTCAATCCCAGTCTTCCAATTGATCCCTCCCCCCTTACCCCCTGATAAGCAAAAGTTTGTTTTCTACATCTGTTAATTCTATTTCTGTTTTGTAGATAAGTCCCTTTTTATCCTTGGTGAAGGTTTTGGTTTACTTTGTTTTCTGAATTCCACCTGAAGTTCTTGTCGAATTTGTTAGGAGTGAGAACAATTTGCCTTAGTCAACATATTTGATTGAGATTGGAGCATCTCTTAGAAATGAGTGCCAGAGCAATTGCCCAGCTGGTTTTTCAGGCTCTATGGCTGACATGGAAAAGTTTTTTTTTTTTTTTTCCAGTTATACATCCCAGCAAGCCCCTTGCCTTTGAATAGTTTCTTTGTCAACATTTTCCCAGTTCTGCCTTTAGGTTGCAGGGTGACAAGAGGTGAATGACAGTGGGAGATGGGATAGAGGATCCTACAAGCAGACAGAACTAGTTTCCTTGGTGGTAGTTATCTCCCCAAGTGTGAAATTTGCATCCATTCAGATCACCAATGACCTTCTCACAAACCCCACTCAAGTGAACTCAGAAATTACACAGATATAAGTAGATGGTCCAAACCTTTGTCCTGTCCTTAATAAGCTCTTGTTCCTCTTTCTTTCCCATGCTCTGTTATGCTTCCTTTTATCACATCCTGCATCCCTTCCCACTGTCTGTGTGTGCCTAGATCACAGCATAAGACCTAAAGTCCACTTAACATTCTCCCAGTATCAAAGTACACTATCCTCACAGCACGTATCCAAAGAATAATTGGTATGTCTGGGCAAGTATGCAAGCCCATGGCCTATTGTCCTATTTGTCTTTGATAATGGGATTAAGCCAGGCTGTCTAGTTAATAAGTCAATTTATTTTAGGACAAGTCAGTTGCTCTGGACACATAGCCCTATAGCTTTGGGATTTTATTTTATTAAGACTTCTTTTCTTCAGGGCTTGCCTTTTCCATGGGGAAGCTCATCATGAGACTCAGAGGCTAGCACTGCAGGTACTTAACTTGAAGCAATGTGACATATAAATGTTTTGAGCCCTCCAAAAGATAAAACAGGAAACTCTGAGGAGGAGATTGCTTCTGTCTCTTTCTGTCACACTCTTTCTCTCTTTACGCACGCGCGCGCACACACACACACACACACACACACACACACAAGGACATGTACCTATATGTGAAAGTGATAGTTGCTCAGTTGTGTCTGACTCTGTGTGACCCATGAACAACTGCCAGGCTCTTCTCTGTTCATGAGATTCTCCAAGCAAGAATACTGGAGTGGGTTGCCATGCCCTTCTCCAGGGGATCTTCCTGACCCAGGGATCGAACTTGTATCTGCTGCCTTGCAGGCAGATTCTTTACCATCTAAGCCACCTGAGAAGCCATATAAGTATCTATATATACACACATACGTAAACAGATATGTGTGTGTGTATATGCACACATACATACACACATGTGTATATATACACATACTTTTCCTTCATAATTTGCTTTAATATACTATAAAACTGTTTGAAAATGTACATATCCTTAGCCCATGTCATTCTTCTTTGAGGAACTTATGCTAATGAAATAAGCATGGATATGTGGACAAAGATTCAAGTTGAAAGAATATTCATGTAAGCATTATTTAATTTTATTTAATTGAAAAATCTTAAATGTTCAGTATGGGGCACCATGTACAAATACAATGACACCACTAAAATGTTAAAATTTATTCCTGCATATTGTTTGGTGAAAAATACAGGTTACAGGTTATACACAGTATGTAGTATGAGTGTGTGTGTGTATGTATGTGTATGTATAATGATCAGACGGATATGCAGCATAATATTTGAGGTGATTTTATCTGGGGTTTGGGGCTCTTGTAGACTGAGCAATAAAAACTATGTCAATTGCTCTTATATAAGTTCCTTAGAATTTTTTATTATTAACATTCTGTTCTTTATTTCATCTTTTTATAAATAATAGAAATAAAACCTTACTAATATCAATTCCCTATATTCTTCCCTCACCCCCATCCTGAATGTTACAAAATAATAAATTCTTTACATATCTTTCTAATCACTGTGAATAGTATTTTTCTTTTTGTTTTCATTTTCTCATTTGTTACAATAAAAGAATATTGCTTTGGTTATGAGGGAAAGTTATTAAATTTTCTTCACTGATGCATTTACATTTTGATATAATTTGCAAGAGCATTGTATATAAATGATGTATCCCTGGCATGAAATTACATGAAGTATAAACTGTATACATTAATCTACATATATGTAAATATATCTTGCTAATTGGCTTTGTCACTTATAAACTCTGAGATCTTGGACCAGTTGCTTATTCTCTTTATCCTTCAGTTCCCTCATCTGAAATGGGGATAGCAACAGTTTTCACCTCATTGGGTTATAGTATGGATTGAATGAGACAATACATGCATTTAGGCTAGTGTCCAGAATATGAGGAATTTTCAATACAGTGTATACATTATTATTACCATCTTTACTAGTCTAAAAGGAGTCTAATGGATTATATATATGGCGGTTTTAAAGCATGACCACAAATTCTTGGACCGTCTTCATATCACAGGAAACTGAGCTTCTCTCTCTTAATCTGGGTAGACTTCAGACTGCTTTAAACAACAGAATATGGTGAATATTATCCTACATGGGCTCTAAGGCTGAGTTTTAAAAGTCATCTATTTCCACTAGTTTTTCTTGGAACACTGTGAGGCAAGTCTCTTAAGAACTTTGTAGAAAATTCAACTGTTGGAACACTCCTATGCTAGAGGTGCCACATAGGTGCAATATCAATGAGACATAATAAAATGGTCGTTGTTTTAAGTAACTTAGTTTTAAACAGTGTGTTAGGCAGCAGTAGTAACTTGTAGAGATTTTACTATTAGTACTATGGTAACACCATGGCACTGGAAATCCCTTGTGTGTCTTTGCAGTCAGGCAGCAAATGGAAACCAGGAGGACATTGAGGAGACTGTTAGTACGAACTGTGTTGTAGCTCCAGGAAGCTGTTAGTGATGGCTTAAAAGAAGCAAGGAAAATGTTCTTGGAAGCTAGAGGAAAGAAGAGATTTTGTATGCTTTTGAAAGTTTAATAAAACAGAAAATGTACCTGAACTGATGCTTCTGGATAAAGAGGTTTCCATACAGAATATTGAAGATATCAACTGGTTCCTTTTACTTGCATATCATGCAGTATAAACAGAGCTGAACTAAAGAAAGAGCTCTTCAGTTCTCAAGAAAAATTTAGAGGATATATAACAGAGCCAGGACTTAGTAGATTCAACAGTAAAACTATATCTCATCCCCCATCAATATGAGAAGATCCTCAAACTAAGAAAGGACCTGAAGATGAAGATCAAATCTAAGGAATATGGGCTCCAGGGGGGGCGGGAAATTAAGTTAAGGATGTAATCAGAAAACTCTTTGTTAAATCTTGAAAAAACTTGAGATGTAGCCTCATAAACTCTTTAAGACAGACAAGAGGCTTTCTAAGGATCCAGTTTCACAAAGAGTAAAACATATGAAGGCTTACTTTGAAGTAATATAGGGCTTCCCTGGTAGCTCAGAAGGTGAAGAATCTACCTGCAATGCAGGAGACCTAGGTTGGATCCTCAGGTCGGGAAGATCCCTGGATAAGGGAAAGGCTACCCACCACAGTATTCTTGCCTGGAGAATTCCATGGACAGAGAAGCCTGGTAGGCTATAGTCCATGGGGTTGCAAAGAGTTGGACACGACTGAGTAACTAACACTTTCACTTTCACTGAAATAATATGGGGGTATGTCTTTAATGGAATGGGTCATAAATTAATGCATATTAAGTTTTTCAATTTTCAAAAAAATAATTATGCCAGCTTGAACTTAAAGGGGCTGAGAAAATATAAAATTAAAAGAGAACCTTGGATACAAAACATTTATAAGGAAATAGGCTGAGGAAACTACTTAGTTGCCAACATAGATGACTTTTAAAAAGTTAATTAATTTATTTTAATTGGAGGCTAATTACTTTACAATATTGTAGTGGTTTTAGCATACATTAACATGAATCAGCCAGGAAGACCTAAGAGACCAGAGAATAGAGTCAAGATCCAGAGAGTAAAACTGGACCCTAATAAAGATACCGTATGGGAATTCTCGATTTCAGGATTGTCCTGGACTTAGATGTGCTGCTATGTGCTTACTGTCTAGCTCTTTAAATGGAAGTATCTATTCTAATTATGTTGTACCCACCTGCTGTTGTATGTTGGGTGGAATATAACTTGTTTCATTTTATAGGTTTTCACATTGAAAACCTGTCTAAGGAACTGAATCCAGGAAGCCTCATATTCACCTGGACTTGATTAAGATCCTGGACAAAGTCCTGGACTTTAAACCTGAGCTTGATGCTCAGATTATATACACTTGGAGAGCACTGGGAGAGACTGAGTATATTTTGGATGTGTGAGAAATATAATTTTTAGCAAAAGAGTGCATTGTGGCTATTTTAAATAAATGGTTCCAACTTCTGTGACATTTCTCATATGGAGAGGAATAATCTGTACCCTTCCCCTTGAATCAGGTTGGCTTACAACTTTAATGATAACCCTGTATGCAAGACAGAAAAAGAGATACAGATGTATAGAACAGTATTTTGGACTCTGTGGGAGAGGGAGAGGGTGGGATGATTTGGGAGAATGGCATTGAAACATGTATAATATCATATAAGAAACGAATCACCAGTCCAGGTTTGATGCAGGATACAGGATGCTTGGGGCTGGTGCACTGAGATGACCCAGAGAGATGGTATGGGGAGGGAGGGGGGAGGGGGGGTTCAGGATTGGGAACACATGTACACCCGTGGTAGATTCATGTTGATGTATGGTAAAACCAATACAGTATTGTAAAGTAAAATAAAGTAAAATTAAAAAAAAATAAATATGTGCCTTGTGATGCTAGATCTTAAGAGGCAGTGTAGCTTTCTTTCTTTCTTTCTTTCTTTTTTTTTTTTTTTTTTTTGAAGCAGGATACTCAGTCTGGGGGAAGGTTGCTGCCATGTAAGGAGTTCCACCACCCCTAGACCACATTGCTGAAACTGCCATATGTCAGTTGCTCTGGTTGTCAGTCTCAGCTAAGCTTAGCCTCTAGACTTTGACAAAATGCAAGGTAAGTAAGTGAAGTCATCTTGGTTCTTCAAGACTACATAGTTCCAGCTGACTACCACTAAGTGATCCCAGTTGATCCACATGAAGCTACAAATAACTCAGCTTTGTCCTGATAGAATTTTTGATGTAAAGAATTTATGATGTATAATAAAATTCACACTATTTCATGCCAATAAGTTTTGGGATAGTTGGTTATACAGAAATAGTAACTTAAACGTGTAGTTTTAGTGTTATCTGTAAAATAGAAAATATCTTCGTATAGAAAAAGAAAAAGTGATATCCAGGATGCCTCCATTGTTCACTTTAAAATGACTTCCTCCTGTGGCTAACAGTCATTGACATTCTTGATGTCAATAATAGATATTCTTTGATGCCTGTAGTGTTACATGGGAGCCAGAAGATTTACAGGAATAGACTGCCTATGACATACTTTTGGCCTGGAATATGGGATACCAAGAAATGTTTCTAACTTCAAGATATCTTCTAGCCACCCTCTGTTAGTGACTGAAACTCCTTTTATCTAAGTCATTGCTTCATATATAATATCCCCTGTCTAGGTAGACTGGAACAATGAAGAAACTGCTGCAGATGGGACGTGCTGTGCTGTACTTAGTTGCTCAGTCATGTCCAACTCTTTGCGAATCCATGGGCTGTAGCCCGCCAGGCTCCTCTGTCCATGGGGATTCTCCAGGCAAGAATATTGGAGTGGGTGGCCATGCCCTCCTCCACGGGATCTTCCCAACCCAGGGATCAAACCCAGGTCGCCCTCCTTGCAGGCAGATACTTTACTGTCTGAGCCACCAGGGAAGACCACAGATGGGATGGAGACCTATTCTTAGCTACTGGTAACTCATAGCAGATACCTTTTAGATACTTTCCTATTGTCCTTGGAAAGCAGAGAGAAAGGCTATGGAGAAGGAGGTGTAAAATAGGAAGGTTTATGAATGAGAGGAGAGAGCAGTCCCATACCTGTGATCCATCCTTAGTTGCTCAGTTGTGTCCAATTCTTTGTGACCCTGTAGACTGTAGCCCGTGAGGCTCCTCTGTCTATGGGGATTCTTCAGGCAAGAATACTGGAGTGGGTTGCCATACTCTCCTCCAGGGGATCTTCCCAACCTTGGGATTGAACCTAAGTCTCTCGCATTGCAGGCAGATTCTTTACCACCTGAGTCACCAGGGAAGCCCCTATACTTGGGATGGAGAGAATTTGATAAAGACAGCTCTAGGTGGGTTTCTACAGAGGTGAGTCTTAGCAATAGGGAACAGCTTGAGAATACTAGGTATCTAAGGATGAATTTGAAAAATGCAAGATTGAGTTATTCATCCTTATATCTCAAGGACCAACCCTACATAGACTTCTTTTGCAGAAACTCTCAATTGGTAAATGGAGTCTGTGTGTATGTATGTATGTGTGTGTGTGTGCCTGTAAATAGATATTTATATATAGAGAGGGGGAGGCGAAGGAGAAAACATTTGAGTTTGGGTGCTTATTACCCTAATAATAGTATTTACTCATATCTGTATACTGCTTCCAAGTTTATGAAGCATATTTACATGCTGGGAAAGAGCAAAATAATAATACAGTCCCCGACCCAAATAATCACAATGGTGTGATCACTTACCTAGAGCCAGACATCCTGGAATGTGAAGTCAAGTGGGCCTTAGGAAGCATCACTACGAACAAAGCTAAAGGAGGTGATGGAATTCCAGTTGAGGTATTTCATACCCTAAAAGATGATGTTGTGAAACTGCTGCACTCAATATGTCAGCAAATTTGGAAAACTCAGCAGTAGCCACAGGACTGGAAAAGGTCAGTTTTCATTCCAATCCCAAAGAAAGGCAATGCCAAAGAATGCTCAAACTACCGCACAATTACACTCATCTCACACGTTAGTAAAGTAATGCTCAAAATCCTCCAAGCCAGGCTTCAGCAGTACGTGAACCGTGAACTTCCAGATGTTCAAGCTGGTTTGAGAAAAGGCAGAATAACCAGAGATCAAATTGCCAACATCTGCTGGATCATCGAAAGAGCAAGAGAGTTCCAGAAAAAAACATCTATTTCTGCTTTATTGACTATGCCAACGTCTTTGATTGTGTTGATCACAATAAACTGTAGAAAATTCTGAAAGAGATAGGAATACAGACCACCTGACCTGCCTCTTGAGAAACCTATATGCAGGTCAGGAAGCAACAGTTAGAACTGGACATGGAACAACAGACTGGTTCCAAATAGGAAAAGGAGTACGTCAAGGCTGCATATTGTCACCCTGCTTATTTAAATTCTATGCGGAATACATCATGAGAAACGCTGGACTGGAAGAAGCACAAGCTGGAATCAAGATTGCTGGGAGAAATATCAATAACCTCAGATATGCAGATGATACCACCCTTATGGCAGAAAGTGTAGAGGAACTAAAGAGCCTCTTGATGAAAGTGAAAGAGGAGAGTGAAAAGTTGGCTTACAGCTCAACATTCAGAAAACGAAGATCATGGCATCCGGTCCCATCACTTCATGGGAAATAGATGGGGAAACAGTGGAAACAGTGTCAGACTTTATTTTGGGGGGCTCCAAAATCACTGCAGATGGTGACTGCAGCCATGAAATTAAAAGACGCTTACTCCTTGGAAGGAAGGTTATGACCAACCTAGATAGCATATTCAAAAGCAGAGAGGTTACATTGCCAACAAAGGTCCATCTTGTCAAGGCTATGGTTTTTCTAGTGGTCATGTATGGATGTGAGAGTTGGACTGTGAAGAAGGCAGAGTGCTGAAGAATTGATGCTTTTGAACTGTGGTGTTGGAGAAGATTCTTGAGAGTCCCTTGGACTGCAAGGAGATCCAACCAGTCCACCCTAAAGGAGATCAGTCCTTGGTGTTCATTGGAAGAACTGATGCTGAAGCTGAAACTCCAATACTTTGGCCACCTTATGAGAAGAACTGACTCATTGGAAAAGACCCTGATGTTGGGAAAGACTGAAGGCAGGAGAAGGGGATGACAGAGGATCAGATGGTTGGATGGCATCACCAACTCAATGGACATGGGTTTGGGTGGACTCCAGGCGTTGGTGATGGACAGGGAGGCCCTGCATGCTGTGGTTCATGGGGTTGCAAGGAATCAGACACGACTGAGTGACTGAAGTGAACTGAACTTACATTTTTACATGAGTGAACATACTTTAAAAAAGATGAAATGACTTGCCCCAAATCATAAACTAGGTTACATTGGAAAAGTTATTCTCAAATTCCATGACTCTTGACTACTTCTATGACACTGCCGTTAGGATTCAAAGTTGTATCTTCTTTGTATATGTCAATTTACATTGACGTAGAGTGCATACAAAGTGAAATACTCTGTGTGCAGGTACTGCTAATGCATTTTTTTCTCCTTACTAATTGAAACTGTAATGCTCACAATAGATCATCATAACAACCTGCAAACAATTGTCCAGATTGAATTTGGAGCCTGGAATGCACATCTTTAAGTATTGTATGGATCTTGGAAGCCTTTCAATTATACCAAGAATTCAGTTTTAATTTTTGATGGAATTATATATGTCAGAAGACATAAGATTTAGGGTATAGATCAAATGCAGTTAAAGTAAGGTAATTATGAAAAACAGAACTCCTCTGGTTTTAAGGCTGCCATAGTACATGCATACAGATAACATTGGTAATGGTTTCAAAGCAAAATGAATTTCCAGGGATGAAACCATTGGATGACTCAGTTCAGCATCAGAACCCAGTTTTGGATCACATGGAGGGAGAAGCAATATGGAAGGGCAGCAGAATATATTGTTGTTTAGTCCCTCATTTGTGTCCAATTCTTTGTGATCCCATGGATCCCGCCAGACTCCTCTGTCCATGGCACTTCCCAGGCAAGAATACTGGAGTGGGTAACAATTTCCTTTCCCAGGGGATCTTCCGAACCCAGGGATTGAACCTGAATCCCCTGCATTGGCAGGCAGATACTTTACCACTGAGCTACCAGGGAGGCCCAGTGGGATATCTGCTGCCCTGTAATTCAAGAATCCTGATTTCTAAGTCCTTTTTATTTTGACTGGTTTTGTGTTTTGGACAAGAGATTCACTGAGTTTCAGTTGCCATCAAAGTGGAGATTTATTTTTTTACCTGTCTGAAGGCAGGCAGCTAGAGCAGATGGTTTCCTGAGATCTCTTCCCATTTTAAGGTCTCACATTGTAATCTTTCCTCTTTGGTTTCCCTTTCCCTTCTATGGATCTTTCATTCATGAATTTATCTAAGCCCTTTGTAACTGATTTATACTTTGAACCTTCATGGCAATGGGTTCCACTGAAGCTCTGATTCCATTTTCTGTAAAATCCACGTTTTCAAGTACCGTAAGAATGTGGAGTCAGATTAGTATTCTAGTTCTTGGTCCAGTCTGTTCAGTATTTTGGTGACACAAAGTCTCAGGCTGATTTGAAACACAAGAAATGCAAAAGAAGAGCTGTGGGTAAAGGGGGAAATAATTTAAGCCCCATCTTCATTTATTTCCTAAATCACTTGCATTTACAATTGATGAAGCATTTTCTTCATATTTAAAATTGACTTCTCCAATCCTTTGCTTAATAAAAATTAATTTCATTATTGTCAGACAGCTTACATTTCTTAGGACTATATATTTGCTTTAATTTTTAGTTACATTATAAATTTTTACAATCATCAGAAAGTAACCAATAGTGGTATTATATAACATGAAAGTGTTAACCTAAGTCACAGTGGAGATAGGTACTGTTTGAGTAAACTATATTCATAATCCAAGAAAATGGAAGTTGTTTACAGCAAACATTAATTATAAGAACAATCATTTGAGCAACATCACCTATTTGAGGGACAGTCAATAACTGAATCTCATGCCAGTATTGTTTTACAACCCAAATTATATTTGTTTATTTTTTAAATTTAAATTTATTTATTTTAATTGGAGGCTAATTACTTTACAATATTGTATTGGTTTTGCCATACATCATCATGAATCTGCCATGGGTGTACACATGTTCCCCATCCTGAATCCCCCTCCCACCTCCCTCCCCGTACCATTTTGAGTCAGAAGATAATGTGAGTTTTTTTTTTGTCACTTTATTTATTTTTTAACTGAAGGATAATTGCTTTACAGAATTTTGTTGTTTTCTGTCAAATATCACAAGAATCAGCCATAGGTACAAACTTGAGTTATTACTTTTAATTACATTTTCCTTCATATTTTAGTAAGTCAGGACAATGAATAACTCTAATGGATCTTCCAGTATATTCCTATAGCTAGCATCAAGTCACCTCAAATCTTAGGTGGGGTGTTCAAACTGGAATTGTACTTCATAATTTATTTTATATGAAGTAACCATCAACCCATATTTATTCTTTCATTTATTCAGCAAATATTTTTAAACAATTTGCTTTGGGGCAGACACTTTGCTAAACACTGGGGATATCATGGTGATCAAGACAGATACTGTTCCTGTCCTCATGGGATTTAATGTCTATCAAGAAGACAGTCACAGAACAAGTAATTACAAGTGTTTATAGTATTGCTCAGGGCAATTCAAGATGAGCTTTACTCATGCTCAGGCTACACATTACCAGTTGTGTGCTGAGTTGAGATTCCTTCTCACCACCTCACTTTCATGTTTCTAATTTCACTGTTCTAAAACACTGTCTCACACAATTGTTGTGATAACAGAATGAGATATTTGATAGAAAAGATGCTCAACGTTGCTCATTATTAGAGAAATGCAAATCAAAACCACAATGAGACATCACCTCACACCAGGCAGAATGTCCATCATCAAAATGTTGACAAACAGTAAATGCTGGAGAGGGTGTGCAGAAAAGGGAATGCTCTTTCACTGTTGGTGGGAATGTGAATTGATACAGCCACTATGGAAGCTGGTATGGAGATTCATTAAAATACTAGGGATAAAGCCACCATATGACTCAATAATCCCACTCCTAGGCATATACCCTGAGGAAACTGAAATTGAAAAAGAGATATGTATCCCATTGTTCACTGCAGCACTATTTACGATAGGTAGAACATGGAAGCAACCTAGATGTCCATAGACAGATGAATGGATAAAGAAGTTGTGGTACATATACACAATGGAATATTACTCAGCCATAAAAAGAAATACATTTGAGTCAGTTCTGATGAGGTGGATGAACCTAGAGCCTATTATACAGAGTGAAGTGAGTCAGAAAGTGAAAGATAAATATCATATTCTAACATGTATATACAGAATCTAGAAAAATGGTCCTGAAGAATTTATTTACAGGGCATCAGTGGAGAAACAGACATAGAGACTAGACTTATGGACATGGAGAGAAGGAAGGAGAGGGTGAGATACACGGAAAGAGTTACATGGAAACATATTATCATATGTAAATAGATAGCCAACAGGAATTTTATGTATGGCTCAGGAAATTCAAACAGTGGCTCTGTACCTAGAGGAATGGGATGGGGAGGGAGATGGGAGGGAGGTTCAAAAGGGAGGGGATATATATATATACACCTATGGCTCATTCATGTTGAGGTTTGACAGAAAACAAGAAAATTCTGTAAAGCAATTATCCATCAATAAGAAATTAATTGAAAGAAAAGAAAAAGTATAATGTGAAGTGGCCCATACATGTTAGTGCTGCCAGTATTATTCTTTACATGCGTCAGTCAGTAGGCATAATTAGGCCATTTAGATTCAGAATCCTCTCACTTGTTCCTTCATTCCTATCCCTGGTTACCAATTGCCACCTTCCTTTATTCCTAATGCCTTCTACTCACTGCCCACACTGACCTTGGCCCAAACATATCACCATCATTTATTTTGCCACTAAGTGTGTGATTCCCTGTTAGAACTAAAGCATTGAAATTACAAATTCATAAAAAATATTTTTTAGAGAAGGTGTGTTTGAGATGTGGTTTCATAGATAAGCAAAATAGATTGGTTTAATGAGAAAATATTTTTCAAGGTGGAGTGATTTAGTGAAAATGGAAATCTAAGACAGGTTAGGTAGGCAGCGTCATGTGGGATGTTCTGAGGTTGGAGCAGTGCCAGAGAAGCACAATGTAATAATAATAATAATAAAAGCTTGACTGAGAGTTGGGAAATCTGACTTCTACCCCTGTCACTGATTGTGATTAGCTTTGACACCTTGTGCCATTATCCTCTTTGTTTTTCAGATTTCTAATTTGAAAAAAAAAAAACATATGGGGAAGTGGTGGTTGGATTAAAGAATCCCTTCTATGAAATAAGTAAAGCAAATAGAAGGTTATTAACATAATCTGATAATGCTACAAAGACTAGATGCATAATGATGGCAGTGGAAATGGGGCAGAAAGGACAAATTGGAGAAAGAACTATATTTTTGGTCTTATTGTTTAGATTCAATGACTATGTATAATACATGGGTTAGAGGGAGGACTCAAAGCTGTCTTCAAAGTGTCAGTTTCGAATAACTGGGTAAATTAGATTGACAATAACAGAGATGATGGAAGAGAGAAAGGACTATATGAGTGTAGAGGATCAGCTGTCAGTGAAATGGGAGGAGATTCAAGATTATATGATACTCTGTTGGGATGTTAACATTTACAGAAGAAGGGAGAGGGCAACCATGTCCATATTATTGCAATCTGAAAAGAGGTTTGAAAAAAGTATTTGGTGTTTAGAAGATGAATTCACCTAAGCGAAGATGAATGAGATAAATAGGCGAATGTGTACATGTACATGTACCAAACACATTTCCTTCTCCATGATATGCCATATTATCTCTGAAGAAATGGAAAAAACTCAAAACACATGTCGTTCCCAAACCCGTGGTGGATTCATGTCAATGTATGGCAAAACCAATACAGTATTGTAAAAGTAAAATAAAGTAAAAATTAAAAAAAAAAACCACACATGCCGGAGGTCTTTGGTTTGCCTTTCATTGTGTATATACACTGGTTGGGAAAGAGTAGACTGTAAACTAAATATTAAGGAGTTGTCAACACATTGAAGGTTAAAAATTGTGAAGCAAAGTGGAGGGCCCTGTGATTCCCCAGTCTTATTTCTAGATACTTTTTAGTTCAAATGAGGTCGTATTTCATGATCAGCGAGAAAGTCTACTTTTTACTTCTCTTGATTTCTTGGTTTTTCTATACACACAGGCATCTAAGAATCTGTAGTAATTATCTGCCTTTTCTCTCTTCCTTTCTCCCTGTCATGCTTAATTTCACAATCGTTTTCCTGCAAATGAGGTTAGATAGAGCAGAGATGTGTTGTACATCATCTGTCACAACATATTGAAAGGAACGCACAATTGTGTACAGATTGTATAACACCTTTAGATGAATCTTATTTCCTTCCCTTGAATGGTGCTAATAGAATATGAAAGCAAAACATGATTCTATAAGATTATTATTATGGTATTGTATAAAGGCTTGGAGCCACTCAAATGATTTGGAATTAAAACCAAATGTGTTCTCTGAGAAGTCCATATTATTGTCACAGAGATGAAAACCTATTTCTTTTATCAGCTAGGGTCCCATGATATTTACCCTCTTGTCTCTTCTTCTTTACCCCAGAGACTTCTCAAAATCTCTCCAAAAATAATTGCAGTGCAAGTGAATAAAGATATCTTATCTAGTACAAATATTAGAAAAGGTTGGTTTTCCTCTCAGATAAAAATAGTCTTGTTATGTATTTACACTGTGTCTTGAGTGTTGGTAACACATGTGAAAAGTGTAGCATACCCAGACTAGGAAACCATTGTTAAAGTCTTTTGTGGAAGAGATGTCAGTTAACTTGTCTCTCACTCTGGGTACCAGAGCCTTGACTGCAATTGTCAGGTGGGTGTGACCATCCCAGCTAACTCTCAACAAAATGTCACAGGTTTAACACATAACTTGAAGATAAAACTAAAAGTCTAGCTGAACTAACAAACACAATGTGATGAAAATTTTCAAAATGGTTAGGTATCTGTGATATAGTATTTTGTAAATGATAAGTTGTGCTCAGATATGAATATCTAATTTCCATGTACAAGGAATTTTTAAGGCTTTAGCAACTTGAAGGTACAGACATTTCTGTCTTCTTATCAGATCCATATTTCTTTAATTTTGGAGTTGTCCAAGTCCTTCTGATGCTTGTCAGAGTGCCTGGAGCTGTTTTTGCCCTGTGCTGCTCTGCCCTGGGGGCGTTCTATATCAAGGCTCTTTATTTTAGCCTCTGATGAAGCACTTGCTCCAAAATAATTTTCATTTCAGAGTACTTATCAGTTTTATTCCTAAAGAACCATGGAATCTCTCTGAAGTGTCTCCCATGTATTGTATATTACATTGGGGATTATTTCTTATATGTTTCTTTGGCTCTTTGATTTTCTATTTCTCTACTATGAATATTTTGTGTTTTCTGGGAAGATGTCTCGGTCCATATTGTGAAGATGGAAAGTTCTAGATTCTTCACTTACTGTGTTGGAGAAACTAGCTTCCAGACTGCATCTAAGTTGTAATGGCTGAAACTTGGATGCCATAGCATTTTCTATTTAACACTATTAAATATCTCCCCCTCATTACAGCAATTTAGGATTTTATTGTTTTATATCCATTGTTAGGTACATTATGCTTGGTCCCAGTGAAACTTAAAATCAGGCATGACTTCTGCTTTCATGAACCAAAACTCCAAATGGACAAATTTTGAGCTGAAGGAAATAAGACAATGTAAGAGGTAAGACTTTTTCTATTTACATTTTTTCAGTGTGGTGGCACTTGTAATTGAAAAGGGAACCCTCTTGCACTGATGGTGGGAATGCAAATTGATACAGCCACTGTGTAGGACAGTATGAAGATTCCTTTCAAAACTAGGACTAAAACTACCATATGACCCAGCAATTCTACTACTGGACATATACCCTGAGGAAACCATAATTGAAAAAGACACATGTACCCCAATTGCAACACAATTTACAATAGGTAGGACATGGAAGCAACCTAGATATCCATCAACAAATGAATGGATAAAATAGTTGTAGTACATATACATAATGGAATATTAGTCAGCTATAAAAAGGAATGCATTTAAGTCGGTTCTAATGAGGTGGACAGACGTAGAGGTGGACAAATGTAAAGCCTATTATACACAGTAAAGTAACTCAGAAAGAGGAAGACAAATATCTTATATTAAAGATATATTAATATCTTATATTAATTATCTAATATTAATATTTCACATCGGCGTGAAAGTCAAGGCAGTGCAAGGAAAACAGGTTCCTCTGGAATGGACTGAGACATTTGGGGGACTATTGATAATCTTATATTATCAAATATCTTATATTAATATCTTATATTAATATAACAAATATATATGGAATCTAGAAAGATGGTACTGATGAATGTATTTACAGGGCAGTAATGGAGGGAAGGTGACTTCCCTGGTGGCTCAGATAGTAAAGCATCTGCCTACAATGTGGGAGACCCAGGTTCAATCCCTGGGCTGGGAAGATCTCCTAGAGAAGGAAAAGGCAACCCACTCCAGTACTCTTGACTGGAAAATCCCATGGACGTAAGAGCCTGGTAGGCTACAGTCCATGGGGTTGCAAAGAGTCAGACACGACTTCACTTTCACTTTCAATGGAGATTCAGACATAAGACAACAAGACTTTGGACACATGAGGGAGAGAGAAGGTGTGGGATGATTTGAGAGAGTAGCATCGAAACATATATATTACCATATGTAAAGTAGATAGCCAGCAGGAATTTGCTGTATGACAGAGGGAACCCAAAGCCAGTGCTCTGTGACAACCTAGAGGGGTAGGATGTGGAGGGAGGTGGGAGGGAGGTCTGAGAAGGAGGGGAGATATATATATACCTATGACTAATTCATGTATATGTATGGCAGAAGCTATCACAATAGTACAAAATAATTATCCTCCAGTTAAAAAGTAAAATTAAAAAATTTTTGCAAATTTCTTGTTTTAGTGCTACACTGCTGCTGCTAAGTCACTTGTCAAAGGGTGAATTCTAGCTTAGAGAATGGCTCCATCACTAGATGAAGATATTTGCATGGAAAATCACATTAAAACTTTAAATAACTAAAGTCCAATTAAGTACACTCCTTAATTAATTGGGATAAGTGATGCTTCAGGTTTAGGAGAAAATGATAGATAACTGGAAAGAATTCCATGTCAAGCAACCAGTGAATGAGTTATTTATTCAGTCATTAACTTAGCAGTCAGTCAGTTCAGTTCAGTTTCTCAGTCGTGTTCAACTCTTTGTGACCCCGTGGACTGCAGCATGCCAGGCTTCCCTGTCCATCACCAACTCCTGAACCTTGCTCAAACTCATGTCCATCGAGTAAGTGATGCCATCCAACCATCTCATCCTCTGTTATCCCCTTCTCCTCCTGCCCTCAATCTTTTTTAGCATCAGGGTCTTTTCCAATGAGTTAGCTCTTTGCATCAGGTGGCCAAAGTATTGGAGTTTCAGCTTCAGCATCAGTCCTTTGAATGAATATTCAGGACTGATCTCCTTTAGGATAGGCTGGTTTGATCTTGCAGTCCAAGGGACTCTCAACATAGCAGTAGGCACTGGTTATACTGACAAAGGACACAGTCTTCACATTCAAATTAGAAATAGAGAAAGGAATGATTGCAATGAAATGTTCTAAGCATGGACCTCAGCACAGAATAGTATGGAATACATAGGACAGACAACTAAGGGGCTCTTGGGGAAGGAGTCCTGAGGTAGTGGAGTATGAAGTTCATTTTGAAGAATTAAGAGAAGTAGCTTCCCTGGTAGCTCAACTGGTAAAGAATCCACCTGCAGTGTGGGAGACCTATGTTTGATTCCTGGGTTGAGAAGTTCCCCTGGAGAAGGGATAGGCTACCCACTCTTGTATTCTTGGGCTTCCCTTGTGGCTCAGATGGTAAAGAATCTGCCTGCAGTGTGGGAGACCTGGGTTTGATCCCTGGGTTGGGAAGATCCTCTGGAGGAGGGCATGGCACTCCAGTATTCTTGCTTGTAGAATCCTCGTCGACAGAGGAGCCTGGTGGGCTACAGTTTATGGGATCACAAAGAGTCAGACATGACTCAGTGACAAAGCACAACAGAGGTAGGCCAAGTGAAGTGGTGGAAAAAGGGCACAGGGCACTCTTGGGCAAAGGAAAAACATGAGAGAAGAAAGCATATATTAAAAACTTGCAGTTCAGTATGACTGCAGCACACAGGAAGCCATAGGCTGTGACATAAGTGGAAGTTGGACCAGTAGGCAGAAGCAGATCATTAAGAATGATCTTAATCATCAGGTTAACACATTTAGAATGTCTCTTGAAGACATGGGGAAGTTACTGAAGACTTTTCAGATACAAGGAGTCATGGCTGTATTTGCAGTTTAGAGATACTTCTGGTGCAATGTGGAGGCTGAATTTAAGTCAAGAATAAAGAACAGTTGGGTATTGTATTAAACCAGGTGAGAAATGAGGAGGTAGTAATAGAATGAATGGGGGCAGATATCTGAAGAAACAAGAAAGATTTACAGGGTTGAGTGGGCAAGATTGGATGTACCAATAAAAAATATATAGATATAGAAAATAAGATAACTAGAAGAATAGGACATAATGATGCTGATAAAATCACTTTTGTACATGAAAAAAAAACCTGGAGTTGAAAATTCTGTTTTCCAGGTGCTTGGACTTTGGCCAGTGGTGTAGAGTATGCCAATCCAAAGATCCTGTACCAGTCTCATTTAGTAAAGAGAGACACAAGTATCCTCACTAGACAAGATTGATTGAAGAAAAGCTCACATTAAGCTTCAGTTACACAGGAATTTAATTAGCTGGAACCTACCATTCCTTTAAAATCTCTCTTATTGAAGCTTTATTGTGTTAGATGATAAATCTATTCTGGAGTTGGCTATTGTATGATATCACTGTAAGTTTGGCCCTTTCATTATTTTGAAAATGCATCATGTTTCCCTAATCACTGCCAAAGAGACAGGGAGCCGTCTTCCACTCTACAGTTGATGAAGTTCTCTTTAGTGTGATATTTGCATTCTCTGATACCCCCAGAGTGATCTGTTATTTTTTCCTTGACTCTTCACTCATTCATTATTGATTTTTCTTGAAGGATGCCAAAGAAATTACTGCTTACCTCTTTCTTCATTCTCTATGAAAGGATCTCAAATGCCTTCTTAGGGCCCTCCAAAATCAAGAGTTGTTTATGCCAATCACACAACTCAGCATTTTTTTCTCAGCTTTTCAAGAGAAAAGTTTAAAGTGCCTCCTGATTAAGGTACTTGAGAGAGTGATTGTTGCTCTGAATAGAGTTCTATACTTTCCTCTTCTTTCCTTAGAGCTTCCTTCACCTTCTATCAAGCAACGTGGGGCACAGCCTCAAGTCAACAAAGTGCTGAGGAATGGAGGCATTCAGATTGCTAGTATTTCCTAGTTATTGTCTAAAAACTAGTGGAAACACCTTTGATTCTTTTGTTTTTACTGACAGTCTTTTTTAAAGTATCTAAATCTACATTGTTTCCCATTGTACCTGTGCTAGTGAATCAAACTGAATTGACCTTTGAAGTTTCCTCTGATAAATGGTCTCTTTAGGACTGCTGCCATTATTCTGAACTTTATCAATCATTGTCAGTTAAAGATTAAAAGAACATGGCAGCATGGTCAAACAGAGGTGGATTTGACTTGTGATTCAGTCATTTACTAGCTGTATGACCTTAGCTACATCATTTATTTTTTCTGAGTTCCTTCTTTTCCTCATCTGTAAAAGTCATACACATTCTGCTTTCTTCTTGGTCTTGGTGTGGGTTTCAAATCAGCAAAGTATATATTTTTTCCAGTTTCCACAAACTAACACAGGTAACTTGGTTGCCTGTATTATGAAATATGGGCATATAGCTTAGAAAATATGGGAGAAAAAAGTGAAGATTGTTGCTGCTATTCTCTTAAAGATCCAGTGAATATTGTCTGATGATTTGGCAGAATTTATGTGTTAAAGAAAGATATTTACAAAAAGTTTGTTTTTTTAAATATAAATTTATTTATTTTAATTGGAGGCTAATTACTTTACATTATTGTATTGGTTTTGCCATACATCAACATGAATCCACCACAGGTGTACACGGGTTCCCCATCCTGAACCCACCTCCCACCTCCCTCCCCGTACCATCTTTCTGGGTCATCCAAGTGCACCATCCCCAAGCATCCTGTAAAATGCATTGAACCTGGACTGGCGATTCATTTCATATATGATATTATACATGTTTCAATGCCATTCTCTCAAATCATCCCACCCTCGCCCTCTCCCACAGAGTCCAAAAGACTGTTCTATACATCTGTGTCTCTTTTGCTGTCTCACATACAGGGTTATCGTTACCACCTTTCTAAATTCCATATATATGTGTGTTAGTATACTATATTGGTGTTTTTCTTTCTGGCTTACTTCACTCTGTATAATAGGCTCCAGTTTCATCCACCTCATTAGAATTGATTCAAATGTATTCATTTTAATGGCTGAGTAATACTCCATTGTGTATAAGTACCACAGCTTTCTTATCCATTCATCTGCTGATGGACATCTAGGTTGCTTCCATGTCCTGGCTATTATAAACAGTGCTGCGATGAACATTGGGGTACATGTGTCTCTTTCAATTCTGGTTTCCTCGGTGTGTATGCCCAGCAGTGGGATTCCTGAGTCATATGGCAGTTCTATTTCCAGTTTTTAAAGGAATCTCCACACCGTTCTCCATAGTGGCTGTACTAGTTTGCATTCCCACCAACAGTGTAAAAGGGTTCCCTTTTCTCCACACCCCACCCAGCATTTATTGCTTATAGAGTTTTGGATCGCAGCCGTTCTGACTGGCATGAAATGGTACGTCATTGTGGTTTTGATTTGCATTTCTCTGATAATGAGTGATGTTGAACATCTTTTCATGTGTTTGTTAGCCATCTATATGTCTATTTTGGAGAAATGTCAGTTTAGTTCTTTGGCCCATTTTTTGATTGGGTTGTTAATTTTTCTGGAATTGAGATGCAGGAGTTGATTGTGTATTTTTGAGATTAATTCTTTGTCAGTTGCTTCATTTGCTATTATTTTCTCCCATTTTAAAGGCTGTCTTTTCACCTTGCTTATAGTTTCCTTTGTTGTGCAGAAGCTTCTAATTTTAATTAGGTCCCATTTGATTATTTTTGCTTTTATTTCCAATATGCTGGGAGGTGGGTCATAGAGGATCCTGCTGTGATTTATGTAGGAGAGTGTTTTGCCTATGTTCTCCTCTAGGAGTTGTGTAGTTTCTGGTCTTATGTTTAGATCTTTAATCCATTTTGAGTTTATGTTTGTGTATGCTGTTAGAAAGTGTTCTAGTTTCATTCTTTTACAAGTAGTAGACCAGTTTTCCCAGCACCACTTGTTAAAGAGATTGTCTTTTATCCATTGTATGTTCTTGCCTTCTTTGTCAAAGATAAGGTATCCATAGGTGTGTGGGTTTATCTCTGGGCTTTCTATTTTGTTCCATTGATCTATATTTCTGTCTTTGTGCCAGTACCATACTGTCTTGACGACTGTGGCTTTGTAGTAGAGCCTGAAGTCAGGCAGGTTGATTCCTGCAGTTCCATTCTTCTTTCTCAAGATTGCTTTGGTGACTTGAGGTTTTTTGTATTTCCATACAAATTGTGAAATTATTTGTTCTAGCTCTGAAAAATAACATTGGTAGCTTCATAAGGATTACATTGAATCTATAGATTGCTTTGGATAGTATATTCGTTTTCACTATATTGATTCTTCCAATCCATGAACATGGTATATTTCTCCATCTATTAGTGCCCTCTTTGATTTCTTTCACCAGTGTTTTATAGTTTTCTATATATAGGTCTTTAGTTTCTTTAGGTAGATATATTCCTAAGTATTTTATTCCGTTGCAATGGTGAATGGAATTATTTCCTTAATTTCTCTTTCTATCTTCTCATTATTAGTGTATAGGAATGCAAGAGATTTCTGCGTGTTGATTTTATATCCTGCAACTTTACTATATTCATTGATTAGCTCTAGTAATTTCCTGGTGGAATCTAGGGTTTTCTATGTAGAGGATCATGTCATCTGCAAACAGTGAGAGTTTTACTTCTTTTCCAATCTGGATTCCTTTTATTTCTTCTTCTGCTCTGATTATGGTGGCCAAAACTTCCAAAACTATGTTGAATAGTAGTGGTGAAAGTGGACACCCTTGTCTTGTTCTTGATTTTGGGGGAAATGCTTTCAATTTTTCACCCTTGAGGATGTTTGCTGTGGGTTTGTCATATATAGCTTTTATTATGTTGAGGTATGTTCCTTCTACTCTTGCTTTCTGGAGTTTTTTTTTTTTTTAAATCATAAATGGATGTTGAGTTTTGTCAAAGGCTTTCTCTGCATCTATTGAGATAATCATATGGCTTTTATTTTTCAATTTGTTAATGTGGTATATTACATTGATTGATTTCGCATATCGAAGAATCCTTGCATCCCAGGGATAAAGCCCACTTGGTCATGATGTATGATCTTTTTAATGTGTTGTTGGATTCTGATTGCTAGAATTTGGTTAAGGACTTCTGTATCTATATTCATCAGTGATAATGGCCTGTAGTTTTCTTTTTTGTGGCATCTGTGTCTTGTTTTGGTATTAGGGTGATGGTAGCCTCGTAGAATGAGTTTGGAAGTTTACCTTCCTCTGCAATTTTCTGGAAGAATTTGAGTAGGATAGGTGTTAACTCTTCTCTAAATTTTTGGTAGAATTCAGCTGTGAAGCCTTCTGGTCCTGGGATTTTGATTGCTGGAAGATACCTGATTACAGTTTCAATTTCCATGCTTGTGATTTGTCTTTTGAAATTTTCTATTTCTTCCTGGTTCAGTGTTGGAAAGTTGTACTTTTCTAAGAATTTGTCCATTTCTTCCACATTGTCCATTTTATTGGCATATAATTGCTGAGAGTAGTCTCTTATGATCCTTTGTATTTCTGTGTTGTCTGTTGTGATCTCTCCATTTTCATTTCTAATTTTATTGATTTGAGTTTTCTCCCTTTATTTCTTGATGAGTCTGGATAATGGTTTGTCAATTTTATTTATCCTCTCAAAGAACCAGCTTTTGGCTTTGTTGATTTTTGCTATGGTCTTTTTGTTTCTTTTGCATTTATTTCTGCCCTAATTTTTAAGATTTCTTTCCTTCTACAAACCCTGGGGTTCTTCATCTCTTCCTTTTCTAGTTCTTTAGGTGTAGAGTTTAGTTCAGTCACTCAAGCGTGTCCAACTGTTTGGGACCCCATGAATCGCAGCACTCCAGGACTCCCTGTCCATCACCAACTCCCAGAGCCCACTCAGACTCATGTCCATCGAGTCAGTGATGCCATCCAGCCATCTTATCCTCTGTCGTCCCCTTCTCCTCCTGTCCCCAATCCCTCCCAGCATCAGAGTCTTTTCCAATGAGTTAACTCTTCGCGTGAGGTGGCCAAAGTACTAGAGTTTCAGCTTTAGCATCATTCCTTCCAAGGAAATCCCATTGCTGATCTCCTTCAGAATGGACTGGTTGGATCTCCTTGCAGTCCAAGAGACTCTCAAGAGTCTTCTCCAACACCACAGTTCAAAAGCATCAATTCTTCGGCCCTCAGCCTTTTTCTCAGTCCAACTCTCACACCAATACATGACCACAGGAAAAACCATAGCCTTGACTAGACAGGCCTTAGTCGGCAAAGTAATGTCTCTGCTTTTGAATATGCTATCTAGTTTGGTCATAACTATTCTTCCAAGGGGTAAGGGTCTTTTAGTTTCATGGCTGCAATCACCATCTGCAGTGATTTTGGAGCCCCCCAAAATAAAGTCTGACACTGTTTCCACTGTTTCCTCATCTATTTCCCATGAAGTGATGGGACCGGATAGGTTATTTATTTGACCTTTTTCTTGTTTCTTGAGATATGCCTATATTGCTATGAACCTTGTTGTGTTTTCATTTTCATTCATTTCTATGCATATTTTGATTTCTTTTTTTTATTTCTTCTGTGATTCGTTGGTTACTAAGCAGCATGTTTTTCAGCCTCCATATGTTGAAATTTTTAATAGTTTTTCTCCTGTAATTGAGATCTAATCTTACTGCATTGTGGTCAGAAAACATGCTTGGAATGATTTCAATTTTTTGAATTCACCAAGGCTAGATTTATGGCCCAGGATGTGATCTATCCTGGAGAAGGTTCCATGTGCACTTGAGAAAAAGGTGAAATTTATTGTTTGGGGGTGAAATGTCCTATAGATATCAATTAGGTCTAACTGGTCTATTGTATCATTTAAACTTTGTGTTTCCTTGTTAATTTTCTGTTTAGTTGATCTATCCATAGGTTTTAGTGGGGTATTAAAGTCTCCCACTATTATTGTGTTAATGTTAATTTCCCCTTTCAGACTTGTTAGCGATTGTCTTACACATTGTGGTGCTCCTATGTTGGGTGCGTATATATTTATAATTGTTATATCTTCTTCTTGGATTGATCCTTTGATCATTATGTAGTGTCCTTCTTTGTCTCTTTTCACAGCCTTTGTTTTAAAGTCTTTTTTATTGGATATGAGAATTGCTACTCCTGCTTTCTTTTGGTCTCAATTTGCATGGAATATCTTTTTCCACCCCTTCACTTTCAGTCTGTTTGTGTCCCTTGTTTTGACGTAGGTCTCTTGTAGACAACATATATAGGTATCTTGTTTTTGTATCCATTTAGCCAGTCTTTGTCTTTTGGTTGGGGTATTCAACCCATTTACGTTTAAGGTAATTATTGATAAGTATGATCCCATTTCCATTTACTTTATTGTTTTGGGTTCGGGTTTATACACCCTTTTTGTGTTTCCTGTCTAAAGAAGATCCTTTAGCATTTGTTGGAGAGCTGGTTTGGTGGTGCTGAATTCTCTCAGCTTTTGCTTATCTGTAAAGCTTTTGATTTCTCCTTCATATTTGAATGAGATCCTTGCTGGGTACAGTAATCTGGGCTGTAGGTTATTTTCTTTCATCACTTTAAGTATGTCCTGCCATTCCCTCCTGGCCTTAAGAGTTTCTATTGAAAGATAGCTGTTATCCTTATGGGAATCCCCTTGTGTTTTATTTGTTGTTTTCCCTTGCTGCTTTTAATATTTGTTCTTTGTGTTTGATCTTTTGTTAATTTGATTAATATGTATCTTGGGGTGTTTTGCCTTGGGTTTATCCTGTTTGGGACTCTCTGGTTTTCTTGGACTTCGGTGATTAGTTCCTTCCCCATTTTATGGAAGTTTTCAACTATTATCTCCTCAAGTATTTTCTCATGGTCTTTCTTTTTGTCTTCTTCTGGGACTCCTATGATTCGAATGTTGGGTCGTTTAACATTGTCCCAGAGGTATCTGAGATTGTCCTCATTTCTTTAATTCGTTTTTCTTTTTTCCTCTCTGATTCATTTATTTCTACCATTCTGTCTTCTACCTCACTAATCCTATCTCCTTCCTCTATTATTCTACTATTTGTTTCATCCAGAGTGTTTTTCATATCATTTATTGCATTATTCATTATATATTGACTCTTTTTTATTTCTTCTAGGTCCTTGTTAAACCTTTCTTGCATCTTGTAAATCCTTGTCTCCTGGCTATTTATCTGTGATTCCATTTTGTTTTCAAGATTTTTGATCATTTTCACTATCATTATTTGGAATTCTTCATCAGGTAGATTCCCTATCTCTTCTTCTTTTGTTTGGTTTGGTGGGCATTTATCCTGTTCCTTTACCTGCTGGGTATTCCTCTGTCTCTTCATTTTGTTTATATTGCTGTGTTTGAGGTGGCCTTTCTGTATTCTGGCAGTTTGTGGAGTTCTCTTTATTGTGGAGTTTCCTCACTGTGGGTAGGTTTGTACCGGTGGCTTGTTAAGTTTTCGTGTTTAGGGAAGCTTGTGTCTGTGTTCTGGTGGGTGGATCTGGATTTCTTCTCTCTGGAGTGCAATGAAGTGTCCAGTAATGAGTTATGAGATGTCAGTGGGTTTGGAGTGACTTTGGACAGCCTGTATATTGAAGCTCAGGGCTATGTTCCCGTGTTGCTGGAGAATTTGCATGGTATGTCTTGCTCTGGAACTTGTTGGCCCTTGGGTGGTGCTTGGTTTGAGTGTAGGTATGGAGGCGTTTGATGAGCTCCTGTCAATTAATGTTCCCTGGAGTTAGGAATTCTCTGGTGTTCTCAGGATTTGGACTTAAGCCTCCTGCTTCTGGTTTTCAGTCTTATTTTTACAGTAGCCTCAAGACTTCTCCTCATATAGCTCCGTTGATAAAACATCTCCTTTTGAAGACAATGGGCTGCTTTTCTGAGTGCCTGATGTCCTCTGCCAGCATTCAGAAGTTGTTTTGTGGAATTTACTCAGCGTTCAAATGTTTTTTTGATGAATTTGTGGGGGAGAAAGTGGTCTCCCCGTGCTATTCCTCAGCCATCTTAGCAAAAGTTCATTTTTTAAAAACAGAAACATGAGTGCTAACATTTATTGGGCACTTAGTCAATGCCAAACACTGCTTACTTTAGATCAAATGCTTCAGATGAATATCATTTGCTGGTCACAAGAGTGAGCTAGGTATTTTTATTAGGGGAGTTTTTACAGAAGAGGAGACTTGTGTCAGTTCACCCAGATGCAAAATGGAAGAGAGAATTTAAATTTCAACCTGATCAAAAAAAGTATCATTTTAGCCACAGTGTGGTTGGACTTCATAATCTTGATATAGGTTTCTTTTATTTCAACTGTCAAGTTATCCTACAACTAAATTGCAGCATAACAGTCTAAGTTAATCGGGATATCAGTTTTTACTGTGTGGAAGGGAAGAGATAGACAAGTTCCAGCAGCTGTGTAATGTAGTGTGAGTGATGGTTCCTAAATTTTAGAAATTACCTTTCCCTGATTTCTGTGTCCACTCTAGGAGTAGATTTAACAAAGTCTGGAACAGATACTTGGAGAGAGAACACTTGAAACCACTTTTGCTCCCTGGACTTTAAAATCCTAGAAGGAAAGGCAAACATGCCTAGCAAAGAGGCTGGCACATAGTTTGTATCCAATTAATGTTTGCTTTTTGTCTCTTATTTCTCAGCTGAGATTTCATCTACCCTGAACCTCCATTAAGTGTGGAAAGCTGTATAATTAAGCCACTCAGCAGAAACCAGCATAAAATGAGATTCAAATATAGTTTGTGTCTACCAAGCCCTTCTTAAAGTTTCTGTATACAAGAGGATTTATATTTAATCCATTGTCAAGCATGACCAAGATACAAAAAAATATCTGGTTGATGAATGTTTAGGAAATATAAGGTGTATCACATTGAAACTTAATATAGCTTAACTTATTTTACATAAAGTGACTTAGATTAAGATAACTGGATGGAATCTTGAGTGTTTAGGAGGATTCCCCCTACTCTTTGAGGTAACATGTGCCTAAACTGTACAAAAATCTCTTTGGAATTACATGACAGTTAAAACAAGTTGGAAAGGGATTATACCAGTCTTCTTATTAAAACAATTCCACATGTTCCTGCCTTACCATTAGGGTGCATGTGGGCTAAGAGACTTCAGTTGTTTCCAACTCTTTGTGACCCTATGGACTGTAGCCCACCAATCTCTGTCCATGGGATTCTTAAGGCAAGAATGCTGGAGTGGGTGGCCATGCCCTTCTCCAGGGGGTCTTCCTGACCCAGGGACCAAACTCACATCTCCTTCATTGGCAGGCATGTTCTTTATTGCTAACACCACTTGGGAAGCCCTTATGATTTTTAAATGTAGTCACAAATCAGAATCACCTAGAACAGCACTTTTCAAACTTTTTGCATCTATGATCCCCCAAAATTATAAAAACCCCTAATTTTTTACCCATTACATAATTACCTAAATAATACAGTTTCATGAAAATTTCTTTTCTAAGTTCAGCTCAGTTCAGTTGCTCAGTAGTGTCCGACTCTTTGAGACCCCATGGACTATAGCACACCAGGCCTCTCTGTCCATCACCAACTCCTGAAGTTTACTCAAGCTCATGTCCATTGAGTCGGTGATGCCATCCAACTATCTCATCCTCTATTGTCCCCTTCTCCTCCCACCTTCAATCTTTCCCAGCATCAGGGTCTTTGCAAATGAGTCAGTTCTTCACATCAGGTGGCCACAGTATTGGAGCTTCAGCTTCAGCATCAGTGAGTGCTTCCAATGAATATTCAGGACTGATTTCCTTTAGGATGGACTGGTTGGATCTCCTTGCCATCCAAGGGACTCTCAACAGTCTTCTCCAACACCACAGCTCAAAAGCATCAATTCTTTGGCACTCAGCTTTCTTTATAGTTCAACTCTAACATCCATACATGACTACTGGACAAACCGTAGCATTGACTAGATGGACCTTGGTTGGCAAATTAATGTCTGTGCTTTTTAATATGCTGTCTGGGTTCTTTTCTAAAAATAGTATAATAATAGATTTCTTTTATATTTTTTGTAATTCTCTTTAATATCTGACATAACAGAAGGCAACTGTGCAATCATATCTTTTTCTGCATTCTATCTGTTGCAATATGTTGTAGATGATTGTGGACATTTTTTCTTGAAACTATCCGAAAATTCAATGCGTGGTAGTTTCTTTAAAGGTTTGTTACAACATTCCATTATAAACCATATTAATGAACTTTTCTTACTATGTTTTATCAACATCCATTAATTCGTTCATTTTGCACTCTGAATAGGTATTTTACTCATCATGATTTTATAATATAATTTATTGGTTATTTATAAATTTTTAATTCAGGTTTATTTATTTTATCCAAAAGATTGCATTGATAGTTCTTTGTGTGTATTAATTTTCCATCTTCCATCTCCAATATCCACTTCTTGAACTTTTGTTTTCTTGATTTTGAACCCACTAGGACTCTGTCTTTCTTGGCTAGGTTGTGAAAGTTAAAATTGGACAGACATACTGTCCTTTTCGGAGAAGACAATGGCACCCCACTCCAGTACTCTTGCCTGGAAAATCCCATGGATGGAGGAGGCTGGTGGGCTGCCGTCCATGGGGTCACTAAGAGTCGAACACGACAGCGACTGCACTTTCACTTTTCACTTTCATGCATTGGAGAAGGAAATGGCAATCCACTCCAGTGTTCTTGCCTGGAGAATCCTAGGGATAGGGGAGCCTGGTGGGCTGCCATCTATGGGGTTGCACAGAGTCGAACAGGATGGAAGCAACTTAGCAGCAGCAGCAGCAGCAGCAGCAGCAGCTATCCTTTTAGGCTCCGGCCATGTTAAGAAGTCCTTGCTGTATTTTCATATCTTAAAACAATCAAACTGTTGTTCCCCTTAGCTATTCCTTCTTACCTATAGCTTTCTAGCCCTCCATCTGCCTTTGGAATTCTGACCATGGCTGAGTTGCATGGGGAAAGTCAAAGAATATAAATGAGTCTTTCCCTAGACTTTTGTAGTTGAACAGCCTGGGCTCTTTTCCTTAGGGATGCAACACTGAGGTATTCTGTCAAAGAGGAAAAGCGTAAGCATGAGTTGGAGAGAAAGGTTGAAAGTGAGTATGAGCATCCCTTATGTAACTGGCCTACTTCTGTTCCCTTTCCTAACAATGAAATATATAAAACTGGAATTCAACCACTCCTTTGATCTGTCTTCATCTTTCTCTCTTTAGATATCCTGAAATTGGCGGCCTGGCTTCAGAGCTTTTTTTGAACTTGAGAGATTTCAAGCCCCAACTGAGTAATCCTTGATGCCCCATTGTCTTGTCTTGCTAAAATGTACAAGTAAGTTGCAGAGTGCAACACTTTAGGCTTAAAATCTTCCCAGGTGAGATTAGACTGCATTGGTCTTGTTTGTATTTTTGGTTTGACCTGTTCACCTCAACCTTTAAGCCATTTCTTTTGATTTTGTGGGGCTATGTTTTAGGACTGCTAATACAATTATGGATCACTATTAGTTTCCAAAACATTTGGGTCGTGCTAAGCAAAATTTGCTATTCTAAATGCTCAAGCTGACAGTATGACACATCAGCCAAACAAGCTTTCAATTGTAAAGTTGCTTTGGTTTAAATCTTCCCTCAGGGTCATAATTTGTATGATGGTGGTGTTGGCATAATTTCACTGAAAATAACTTGGTGTATGATAAAATTCATTTTTAGAAAAAGCTGGCTTCATCATAGTTGAAAATATTACGGGAATATAATTTTCTTGTTCAAAGATTTTTAGGTAATGGGTATGTGATGCTGAAACATTTAGCACTTTATTTTTGAAGTCTGACTGTTAAGTCTGAATATTCTTGTCATATTTACTGACACAAATCCATGCAGAGCTATGCATATATGTAGAGAGCTGTTTAAATTTTAAAGATCAAGCCATGATGCATGCAAGAAATTTACAGCAAATAAAAGCTCCTGATTATACTTCTATTCCTAAAACTAATTATATATTTGTATAACTAATACTTTCAGACTTTATCAGGTATTAGCAAATACATATGTTTGTGGAGTTTACCCTCTCTGATATGAAATTCATATCTATTTGTGATACAGCAAACACTTTTTAAAATTAATTACTCCAATCAAGTCAGGATCTTTCTTACTTAAACTTAGCAGCAGCAACAATAAAACAACATTTAGCAACAGAAGAATCAACCATAATACATGCATTTGCAATTTTTCCTTCTGTGCAATAGAATTTAAACTGATTTGTATTTTTGTCCATGACATCCACTGATTTATATGTGACAGGATAATTAATTGTGATATTAATTTCTATATTATTCTCACTGAGGGGGATATTTTTTTCTTCTCCATCCTTAAAAATAGTCAGAACTCTTTGGTTTTTGCCATAGTAGAAGTGACAGTAGAGGATGGTTAAATTTTAATTCACTGAAAGGGGTAGTTTTCAGAAATGCAGCAGGTGATTTCCTTCCAGACCCTTTAATTTTCAAAACATAGTTTCCTGGAAAGATTGTTTATGAGGACAAGTTCTAAGATATGAAAGGATGGGAACAAGGCTATCTGGAGAGTGGAGCTTTTATGTACAGTTTTCCTAATTCTGATAGGGATCTTTAAGTTTTCTAGTAACTGAGGAAAAGAAATTTACTTGCTCACAGGTCTCTAGATAAGTAATTACTACATAATGACTCTAGAAACTTGACCATATGTATCGTGGACTTAAGACCAATTGGTGAGGCTACTTGTGAGTGAATCTTTGGTCAGTTAAGCAGACTATTTATTATAGGAGGCAATCTCAATCCATCACAGCCGAATGACTAAATTAACTTAGATGGTCTCCTTGACAGCAGAATTATGTTGCCTAAAATACAACTTAAATGATTATAACTATGATGTAGTTATGTAACTCTGAATTTCGAGTTACTGCTTAAGCCTAGGATTCTGTTAGAATCCTGTGAAGGTTGAGGGGCATACCCCCAAAATGACTAACATTAAGTTTAGTAGACCATTGGGACAGATTATATAATTTGGAAACATAATGAATTCCTTAAATCCAAATATTGTGGAATAAAGTCATATGTGTAACAAATACATTTATACAACCAGTTATCAATGAGTAGTATTTTTCTTATTAGTCTTCTGATTTTCCCAATTCACATTTAGCTCACTTTTTATTAAAGTATAACACTAGTTATAGTTACATGAAATCCTGCTACTGAAGAAAAAGTACTCCTGGCCCATTTGAAATAATTTGATCGAATTTTCATTTGTTTTTATTTTCTGACCACCTATTAGAGTGACATAACTAGACAGGTTAAAGTATTTGTAAAAGATTGGTCAGTGTTGGGAGGGTTGAATCTTGTACATAAAATACTTATTTTGATTCAGGTTATTTGGAGAATTGAATGACAGAAATCTGGACTTGAAAGAAAACAGAGGTATACATTATATCTCAGTGTTGTCTAAAGGTACACTTATTCAGAAATTCCCTGAGAGCATAACGTGTGTTTTATGCTTGTTCCTTTCCTCAGTGACTTACAGGATTGGTTACTATATATTATAAAAATTGTAGTGTGTGTAGATCGCAAACTGACCACCTGAAAAACCTATTTAAGCTTAGTGGAAAATTGCCCAGTTTATGACATGGATATAGGAAATTTCAAGAAAAAGTTCTCGCAGCTGATCTAATTTATTATTTTTTTTTTTGACTGCTACTTGCCTTCCATATAATAAACCCCAAATTGAAGGCTTTAAGCATCTGTATTTCTATCTCTATACCACGTAGTAAGTGGTAAACCAGGGACTATACATAAATACATGCATACACATATAAAACGCATCTCCAAATCAGAGAAAAGGTGGAGGAGGACCATGCGCCTTCATACTTCTTTGCCCATATTCGGTAACAAAAGACTCATTCAGGAAAATATCACATACATTTTTTACCCTTTTCTGTCTCTCTTCTTCTTCTGGAATGCTTATAATATGAACGTAAGTGCCCTGGATGTTGTTTCAGTGGTCCCTAAACTCTCCTCATTCATTCATTTTTTGCTATTTTGATTGGGTGATTTTCATGATTCTATCTTTCATGTCATTTATACATTCTTTTGTATCACCTAATCTTCTGTTCCTTCTAGTGTGCTTTTTATTTCAGTTATTGTGTTATTAAGTTCTGTTTTTTTAAACCTTTCTTTAGTTCTTGTTAAAATTCTAAGTGTGTCCACCTGTTATTTCCCCAAGTTCTGTTAGCATTCTTATTACTAATGCTTTGGATACTTGATTTGGTCACTCATTTGTCTGTTTCATCAGTTATTTTATTCCTTTTGTTTTTGTCATTTCATTTGAAACAAATTCCTCTCTCTTATTTTGTTTCCCATTCTATATCTCTTTGAAATTAGATGAAACAGTTACCTATCTTTCTTGAAGGTAGTCCTTGTGAGAGAGTGCTCCTTTGCAGTTTGCTTGTCCCAGATCACTTTCATCCATGAGCTAGATGTGAAGTGAGCATTGATCATGTCTTCCCTGGGGTGTGTTAAGAGATATCTCCTTGATCAGAAATGGGGCTGGAGATGGAGAAACTAGGGCCCAGCAAGGTGTGAGCTAGAGCTTTGCCTCTGCTCAGTGACTGACATTGCCCTAGTAGAGACTGGGGTGAGTCTATAGTGCTGAAGCAGAACCTGTGAGGTACAAACTAGTTCCATTCTGTCCAAGTGTGTGCTGCCCCCCTCCAAGCACTTCTATTTTTGCCCATTGCTGAGTAAGAAGTGCCAGATTGGCACCCATTTATAATGGGGTGGTCCCTGCATGCCAGTCAGGCTTCCAGACTTCTCCTGATCTGCTAATTCAACAGGAACCAGTAATGGCAGTCCCTGCTGCTTTCAGATGCAGGGCCGTGTCTGAGCTTGTTCTATCCCCCACAGTGCACACTTCCCTCATCACCAATGGCACCCAGCCTGGTATGGAGGTACACCAAAGCCAGAGTTACTAGAGCAGGTTTGCATATTGTGATGGAGCTGCAGTGGTTGCAGTAAACAAGCCAGTGTTCCAGGCTGTTCCAGTCAGCTTCCTCTGCCTTGTCTTGGATACAAGAAATAGGTGGATGCTCTTCACAAGTGGTTTCTCCCAGCACGTGTACTAGTTCCACTGTCTTTAAACCGGTCAAAGGAACTCATCTGCTCATTGTCAGATCCCACAGCTAGGGTACCCAATATGTGACTCCCCATGGTGGGTAGGTCTCTGTGCCCATATAATCCCTCTCTTCTTTTTGTCTCCTCCCAGGGGTACACATCCCAACCCAATTACTTTTCTTCCCTTCTCTGTGTGGATCTTTCTTTATAGCTTTGGTTTTACAAAAATCCTTTTCCAACCTCCAATAGCTCAGCATTCTCCTACTTTGCCATCTTGTTCTCCTCCCTTATGGGGAGGTTGTATTTAGTCTCTTTAGGCATTGGAAAACCACCAGAGTTTCTTGAGGTGGAGAGATCGAAGTGGCACTTTAGGGAATAACCTTGTAATGGTTTACATAATAGATTGGAACATAAAAGTGATAGAAACATGGGGAGACTATTGAAAAGGTACTATTAAATTTAGTTAAAAAATTTTTGACACTATCATTTACAATTTATAATACTGGATAGAAGTGCATGCCCATGTTACACTGCTCAAATGTTTATCCTTCCTGATTTCAAGTTTTAAATATTTTTTTTCTCATACAATTACTTGAATTTGTGACTTGTGTGTCAAACCACTGTAACTGTTGAGAAACAAAGGAAAATATACTATAATAATATAATTACTCATTTTTAAAGAGTATGTGATCTAAAATGTGCCTCATTAATAATAGAACAGAGAAAAAATTCCCTTGTGGTCTAATCTAAATTTTAAAAACCAACAATTTATTTCATAGAATAAATTAATTTAGTGCTATAGATAGACTGACTAAAGTTGACTTCAGATTGAAAAATGGATTTGATAGAATGACACTGCCAGATATTAGGAATGAAATTTTGCATTTGGATTTAGCTTGTGTCAGATATGCTTGGAATTTGGCATTAGAAGGTTAGTGTTCTAAATCCAGTTTCATTGCTAATGTATTGTGTTGTTACTACATAGTAATCACAAGAGTAAGTTAAGATCTCAAAGGCATTGGTTTTACCATTTAGGAAAAAATATTGAGGAGTAAATTGTAATATCACAGATGACAGGGGTGATAATTCATTTGGCTTTTGCATGTTGTTTATTTGGGCCCTTGTATCCCCAATGCATACCTAGAAGGGGTGCATAAACACTTTCTGGATGAATAAATAAAAATGAAAAAATAGCATAATTCAGTGCTGTACCCTCAAAACTTAGTATAGTGTATGGTACCTGACAGAAGAATGAATCAACTACAAATCTCTTTGAAGAAAATCAGCAACTTAGTACATTTTAAACAAATATGTATAAGATTATATCTCATTTATGGGAAGTGGAACTTTATAATGAGATTAATATATATAATAAAAATTGATCATTTTTGGATATTTAGTAGCAATAGGATGCCATGCTAACTGGTCACCATACTTTAGGGGACACATATAAGAGCTCCTGAAACCTCACTGGCTACCCAGCTGTTAAACCGTGCCTCTGTGGCATGGTTTTTGAAGCCCTGTTAAGGTCTATGTATTTGAACCTGTTGACAAGGGGCTTTGTAAATGCAGAGCTATGCAACTGCAATGATTTCCAAGATCACTTGTATGAGTAAGAAATGGAGTGATAGTTGTCTCTAAGTACAAATCCCCTGAATTTTAGGTGCATTCTGGGGCATCATGTGTTTTATAGCAAATCAAAACCAAGATACTACATGAAAAAGGTCTATTAAGGCAAAGTACCCACAACAGTCTATGCTAAGACACAAATATTCCAAGAAATTTATATCAATGATGATGATGATGGATTGAGGTAGGACTAAGAGGAGGAGCTACCATTTATAGAATGACTGTGATGTGTTCAGTGCTGTTATATGTCTTGAATTTAATAGCTATAATGCCCTGTGAGGTGGTGGTAATTATTAAAATCAGTATTTTATAAATGAGGACACTTAAGTGCAAGTATGTTTTGCAAGTTGACCAAGGTCTTATAGATAGTAAGTGGACATGCTGGGATGTAAACCAGGCAGTCTGGCTTTACACTCTTAACCCTCTTCTCTCAGTGATAATGCAGGACTCATTTGTAATCCATTATCTACAACTTTAGTTTCCTCTAGATGCTAGTTTTACTTATTCATGCAAGGAGGAAGTGGAACTCATCTCTAAGTCTTACAATTTTACCTTTGGAATTCACTGCTTGCCCTTGAAGTCTAGCCATACCTGTCGTGTTTAAAAAAATTAAAAAATCATTGTTGGCAAAAAAAAACAAAAAAAAACAAAAAACCCTAAACTGCTTCCCAAACAAGTGTTTTTCAGACATGATTTCCTTGAAATAATAAATGATTACCATTTTACATAGAATGCCAAAGTTTCTGGGTTTTCAAATTCTCTACCTCAGGGATCCAAAATCTACCTGAAATCTTTCTTTTATGTGTTTCTAAAGTAGCAATACAATTATTTCATTTACCACTATTGCTTCCTTGAGGCCATTCCTGGAGTCATGGCTTCTTATTTTGCTGTAAATGTTGTTAGGAAAGTATTCTTGAAACTGAGGAAATTTTCAGTCTACTTGCTCTGTTTAATCATTGTAGTTTTTACTTTAAGCCAGTGAAATAAAACCTTAAACAACCTGTTGGTGTATCTGTTTGTATTAGACATTTTGTATGAAATTCATCATTAGTAGTTCATTAGAAATATTTTTACTTTCTAATATTATATAATGAAAATGTGTCACTTTTTAAAAGACTAATTTGATTATGTCTGGATCCAAATTGTCTTCCAAAGAAGCACTTAATTAATTTTTGCAATGAAAACAATAGGATACTTTATATATATTTGTGCCTTGCAGGCATATTTTGGCACATATATCTCCTTCAAAGAGGGAGAAATTTTCAAATTCTCTATAGTTCCCCATTTGGCAAAGTATAGTATATACAAACTTTTGCTTGTTTTTGCCTCTTAGGGAGCGGTGTTTTGCTTTGGATGTGAGATTTAGTCAATGATGTTGAGGTGAGATAGAAAGCAGGTAGATAGAGAGATGGGATGCTTCACACCACTATGATGGTGTGTGCGAGCTCAGTCGTGTCCAACTTTTTGTGTCCCCATAGACTGTAGCGTGCCAGACTCCTCTGCCCATGGGATTTTCCAGGCAAGAATACTGGAGTGGGTTGCCATTTCCTCTTCCAGGGGAATCTTCCCACCCCATGGGTCAAACCCACATCTCCTGTATTAGTATTAGGTTTTGTGAACCATATGGCCTCTGCTACAACTACTCAACTGTGACATTATAGCATGAAAGCAGTGATGGATCAGTTCAGTTCAGTTCAGTTCAGTGGCTCAGTCATGTCCGACTCTTTGCGACCCTATGAATCACAGCACGCCAGGACTCCCTGTCCATCACCAACTCCCGGAGTTCACTCAAACTCACGTCCATGGAGTCGGTGATGCCATCCAGCTATCTCATCCTCTGTCATCCCCTTCTCCTGCCCCCCAATCCCTCCCAGTGTCAGAGTCTTTTCCAATGAGTCAACTCTTTGCATGAGGTGGCCAAAGTACTGGAGTTTCAGTTTTAGCATCATTCCTTCCAAAGAACACCCAGGACTGATCTCCTTTAGAATGGACTGGTTGGATCTCCTTGTAGTCCAAGGGACTCTCAAGAGTCTTCTCCAACACCACAGTTCAAAAGCATCAATTCTTCAGCACTCAGCCTTCTTCACAGTCCAACTCTCACATCCATACATAACCACTGGAAAAACCATAGCCTTGACTAGACGGACCTTTGTTGGCAAAGTAATGTCTCTGCTTTTGAATCTGCTATCTAGGTTGGTCATAACTTTCCTTCCAAGGAGTAAGCGTCTTTTAATTTCATGGCTGCAGTCACCATCTGCAGTGATTTTGGAGCCCCCCAAAATAGTGTGATACTGTTTGCACTGTTTCCCCATCTATTTCCCATGAAGTGATGGGACCAGATGCCACGATCTTCGTTTTCTGAATGTTGAGCTTTAAAGCCAACTTTTTCACTCTCCTCTTTCACTTTCCTCGAGAGGCTTTTTAGTTCCTCTTCACTTTCTGCCATAAGGGTGGTATCATCTGCATATCTGAGGATATTGATATTTCTCCCAGCAATCTTGATTCCAGCTTGTGTTTCTTCCAGTCCAGCATTTCTCATGATGTACTCTGCAGAGAAGTTAAATAAGCAGGGTGACAATATACAGCCTTGACGTACTCCTTTTCCTATTTGGAACCAGTCTGTTGTTCCATGTCTAGTTCTAACTGTTGCTTCCTGACCTGCATATAGGTTTCTCAAGAGGCAGGTTAGGTGGTCTGGTATTCCCATCTCTCAGAATTTTTCACAGTTTATTGTGATCCACACAGTCAAAGGCTTTGGCATAGTAAATAAAGCAGAAATAGATGTTTTTCTGGAACTCTCTTACTTTTTCCATGATCCAGCAGATGTTGGCAATTTGATCTCTGGTTTCTCTGCAGTGATGGATAGTACATGTAATTTTTGCTTGTCGTGAAATATCCAGTGTTTATTTATTCAACCATTTGATAATATAAAAAACATTCTTAGAGGGCAGACGATATGTAGATTGAAGCCCAAATTTTGCCCATGGGTTACAGTTTGCAATCCCCTGGAATATATTAGATGTACTTTTACTGTAATCTTTTCACGTCATCTCACCTCTGGTGCCTATTATCCCTTCCCATAAAATGGCACCATATCTTGTCTCAAAACTGAAGGTACAAATCATTGGATGACCTATATGCTTTTTCTAAATAATCTAATCAATCCCTACTTTCAAGAGATAGCATTGGTAATAGACTTTTCATAATAGAAGCTGGTAAAATAAGGAGTGTGAATTAGATAATTGGAGACTACGTGGTTCTGGGTATCTTTTCCAGCACATACGTCCATCAGAGGCCCAGGGACTGGAGTTCATGGATTACCCTATGAAGGCTATTCTTTTGGAAAAAACACTTTAGACAACTAAAAGCATATTATTGTAGATTTTGCGTAAGCTTGCTCAGTCCATCCCCTTTTAAATTGTGATCCTGTGTGTGTGTGTGTGTGTGTGTGCAATCATGCACACTTGTGCACAAGCACATGTGTAATGTGAAGAGATAAGTTTTGTCTGACTGGTGCATCAATTCATTTTTTAAAATTTATTTTAAATTTTAATTGAAAGATTATTTACAATATTATATTGCTTTCTGCCATACATCAGCATGAATCACCCATAAGTATACATACATCCATTCCCTCTTGAAACCCCCTCCCACCTCCCACTCTATTGCACCCCTCTAGGTTGTCACAGAGCACTGGTTTGAGCTGCCTGCATCATACAGCAAATTGCCACAGGGTATCTATTTTACATATGGTAATATATAAATGTTTCCATGCTGCTACTCTCTCCATTTATCCCACCCTCTCCTTCCCTGCCCTGTATCCACAAGTCTTTTCTCTGTGTCTGTGTCTCCATTGCTGTCCTGCAAATAGGTTCATCAGTACCATCTTTCTAGATTCCATATGTATGCATTAAAATACCTTTTTGTTTTTCTCTTTCTGACTTATTTCACTTTGTATAATCAGCTCTAGTTTTGCCCACCTCATTCAGTTCAGTTCAGTTCAGTCGCTCAGTAGTGTCCGACTCTTTGTGACCCCATGAATCACAGCACGCCAGGCCTCCCTGTCCATCACCAACTCCTGGAGTTCACTCAGACTCATATCCATCGAGTCAGTGATGCCATCCAGCCATCTCATCCTCTGTCATCCCTTCTCTTGCCCCCAATCCCTCCCAGCATCAGAGTCTTTTCCAGTGAGTCAACTCTTCGCATGAGGTGGCCAAAGTACTGGAGTTTCAGCTTTAGCATCATTCCTTCCAAAGAAATCCCAGGGCTGATCTCCTTCAGAATGGACTAGTTGGATCTCCTTGCAGTCCAAGGGACTCTCAAGAGTCTTCTCCAACCTCACAGTTCAAAAGTATCAATTCTTCGGTGCTGAGCTTTCTTCACAGTCCAGCTTTCACATCCATACATGACCACAGGAAAAACCATAGCCTTGACTAGATAGACCTTTGTTGGCAAAGTAATGTCTCTGCTTTTGAATATGCTATCTAGGTTGGTCATAACTTTTCTTCCAAGGAGTAAGTGTCTTTTAATTTCATGGCTGCAATCACCATCTGCAGTGATTTTGGAGCCCCCAAAAATAAAGTCTGACACTGTTTTCACTGTTTCCCCATCTATTTCCCATGAAGTGATGGGACCAGATGCCATGATCTTCGCTTCCTGAATGTTGAGCTTTAAGCCAACTTTTTCACTCTCCTCTTTCACTCTCATCAAGAGGCTTTTTATTTCCTCTTCACTTTCTGCCATAAGGGTGGTGTCATCTGCATATCTGAGGTTATTGATAATTCCCCCATCTCATTAGAACTGATTCAAATGTTTTCCTTTTTATAGCTGAATAATATTAAATCGTGTAACATATCACAACTTCTTTATTCATTCATCTGTCGATGGGCATCTATATTGCTTCCATGTCCTAGGTATTATAAATAATGCTGCAATGAATATTGGGTTACATGTGTCTTTTTTCAATTATGGTTTCCTCAGCTACAGGGGATGGGATGGTTGGATGTCATCACCGACTCAACGGACATGAGTTTGAACAAACTCTGGAAGATAATAAAAGACAGGGAAACTTGGCATGTTGCAGCCCATGGGGTTGCAAAGAGTTGGATATGACTTAGTGATTGAACAACAACAACAGAATGTATGCCCAGTAGTGGGATTGCTGGCTCATATGGTAGTTTTGGGCTTCCCAGGTGGCACTAGTGGTACAGAACCCACCTGCCAATGCAGAAGACATGCCTCATTAGGGAGATTTGCTCCCTGGGTCAGGAAGATCCCCTGGAGGAGGGAATGGCAACACAATCAAGTATTCTTGCCTGGAGAATCCCATGGACAGAGGAGCCTGGTGGGCTACAGTGCATGGGGTTTCAAAGAGTCGGACAAGAGTGAAGTGACTTAGCATGCATGCATGCGTGGTAGTTTTATTCCTAGTTTTTTTTTTTTTAAAGGAATCTCTATACTGTTCTCCATAGTGGCTCTATCAATTTGCATTCCCACCAGCAGTGTAATAGAGTTCCCTTTTCTCCACACCCTTTCCAGCATTTATTATTTGTTGACTTTTTGTTGATGGCCATTCTGAATGGAGTGAGATGATACCTCATCGTAGTTTTGATTTGCATTTCTCTAATAATGAGTTATGTTAAGCATCTTTTCATGTGTTTACTTGCCATCTATATGTCTTCTTTGAAGAAATATCTATTTAGGCCTTCTGCCCACTTTTTGATTGGATTTTTTGTTTTTCTAGTATTGAGTTGCATCAGCAGATTGTATATTTTGAAGATTAATCTTTGTCAATTGTTTCATTTGCTATTATTTTCTCCCCTTCTGAGGGTTCTCCTTTCACCTTATTTATAGTTTTCTTTGCTGTGAAAAAAGCTTTTAAGTTTAATTACGTCCCATTTGTTCCTTTTTGTTTTTATTTCCATTACTCTAGGAGGTGGGTTATAGAGGATCTTACTGTGATTTATGTCATAGAGTGTTCTGCCTATGTTTTCCTCTAAGAGTGTTATAATTTCTGGTCTTACATTTAGGTCTTAATCCATTTTGAGTTTCTCTTTGTATATGGTGTCAGAAAGTGTTCTACCTTCATTCTTTTACATGTAGCTGTCCAGTTTTCCCAGCACCACTTATTGAAGAGACTATTTTCTCCATTGTATATTATTGTCTCTTTTGTGAAAGGTAAGGTGCCCTTAGGTGCTTGGGCTTATCTCTGGGCTTTCTATCATGTTCTGTTGGTTTGTATTTCTGTTTTTGTGCCAGTACCATACTGTCTTGATGACTGTAGCTTTGTAGAATAGTCTGAAGTCAGGACGGTTGATTCTTCCAGCTCCATTCTTCTTTCTCAAGATTGTTTTGTTTATTTGGGGTCTTTTGTGTTTCCATATAAATTGTGAAATTTTTTCTTCTAGTTCTGTGGAAAATGCCATTGATAATTCAATAGGGATTGCACTGGATCTTTAGATTGCTTTTGTCAATATAGTCATTTTCACAATATTGATTCTTCCAACCCAGGAACATAGAATATCTCTTCATCTGTTTGAATCATTTTTTATTTCTTTCATCAGCATCCTATAGTTTTCTATATACAGCTCTTTGCTCTCCTTAGGTAGGTTTATTCCTAGGTATTTTTTTCTTTTTGTTGCAATGGTAAATGGCATTGATTCCTTAGTTTCTCTTTCTGATTTTTTCATTTTTAGTGTATAAGAGTGCAAGTGATTTCTGTGTATTGATTTTGTATCCTATGACTTTGCTAAATTTATTGATTAGCTCTATTAATTTTCTGATGGTATCTTTCTGGTTTTCTGTATATAGTATCATATCATCTGCAAACAGTGAGAGTTTTACTTCTTCTTTTCAATCTAGATTGCTTTTACTTCTTTTTCTTCTCTAATTGCCACACCTAGCACTTCCAAAACTACCTTAAATTATAGTGGCAAGAATGGGCCAATGATCCTTATATTCAGTCTTAATCTCTCTCTCATTTGATCCCTCTCTTCATCCTCTTTCATCCCTAATCCAACTGCCTTGTGAAGACTTGAAGACATCTCTTTAGGGCATGCAGATTCATGGAAGTGCTGAGTTCCCTAGTGGAAGATTGGTCTATACTTGTCAGCATGAGCTCTAAGGATTGGAACTCTTCCCAGGGCACAGTAATAGTCAATTTTGTGATTATGTGGCACAGCTTCTGAGCATCTTATATTTGGAAGAGGTCCTTTGGGAAAGAAAGGTCAAGCTCCATGGTGGAGTCACAGAGTTCGGGTGAGCCTTTCTTCAGTTTATATAGAGGAGTCACTGATTTTAATTGTTTCTTATTTTATCCAGTATAGAACCTGAACCCTCTGGATTTGCTGATCATTATGTAGGGTATTTCTACTGGGTGACCCTGTATAGTCCCATGATGCTGAGCTATGTAATATAGGTATACATGTCAAAAGGTAGAAATCTGTTATTTGATTTGTGGGGTAATTTGTTATCAGAGAACAGTGGAACTAGAATTCTGTAGTTCAGATCTTAAGTGTGAGGTGTGTATTTATTTAATTTATGTATGGCCTTTTTTCCACATCAATAAAATTGGTATAACAATACTGTTAATAAGATCATAATAATAGCACCTATCTTATAAGATTTTCATGAACTTTAAGTGAGTTAATATTTGTAAAGGTGTTAGAATAGTGCCAAACTTAAACTAAGACCTCTGTAAGTGTTGCCTTTTATTCCTTCTATGACTATATAAGTTATTTCATGACCTGATCAAAACAAAGCTCTGAGGTTTTTACCTGCTCAGAAGGTAAAGTCGACAGACTAAATAGCACTGGCCTAGGAGCCATGATGCCCTGGTTTGAGGCCTGGCTCTGTCATTTGTAACACCTATGGCTTTGGCAAAAGGAGCTCTGATATGGTTAGGAAGATGAGTTGACATCAGACCATAAATAATGAAGAATCTGATAAGCAAGTTTAGTAGAAGAGAAGGTCTAGAAGAAGGAGGGGAAATTATGAAAGCATCATTCTTAGACCAAGATGAAGCAACAAGCATCATCTTGGCATATAACACCAGTATCTCTTCAGCATTAGAGACATCTGTCTTTACATCTCAACTCCAGTAATTTTTGGCTGAGTGATATTTTGGATAAATCACTTATCCTTTCATCTTGGTAGAACAGATCATAAATAGTGTGTGGTCATAGAATTGTTGACAGAATAAGAGGAATTAATGCTTACAAAACAATTAAAACAAACAGTGCTTTCACATAATAAGGTTTCAATAAATCCTATTATCATTATCATTATCACCTTTGGGCTTAAATATAAGGCTCCTGAGGTCCAAGTGAATTGACGTGCCCAAGGTCACAGAGGTAATTAATAACTATAATACAGATCTGACATCTAAGTCACTGTTCTTCCTGTGACCACAAACTTCCTTTTAACTTTCTGTATAAATGAAACTTGGTGATTTTTGTGTTATATGCAGAATATCCAGGAGAATCAGGGCCTGTTCTTTTCTCTTCTGAAAGAAAGTGAAAGAAATTAAAGTTGTTCAGTCATGTCTGATTCTTTATGACCCCATGGACTATAGCCTACTAGTCTCCTCCATCCATGGGATTTTGCAGGCAAGAGTACTGGAATGGGTTGCCATTGCCTTCTGTTTTGAAAGGGTGGTTTTTTTTTTTTTTTTTTTTTTTGAGAAATTCAGTCCTACTCTTTCATGCTTGTGGGACAGGGTAGGGGACTCCTCTGCTCCTCTGCCTCTGCTGGCTAGTGACTTATCCATATATGTGAATTACTGTTGGATCCATGCTCAGTAATCCTCATGAGATTTGATGCTACCTGAACCATCACTGAAGAGCCCCTGGAAGATTGTTGCTCAGTGGTTACATCCTTCCTCATGTACTTCTTCCTCTACAAATCTCCCCCAGACCAAATGTTTTCAGCTACAAAGAATAAAGTCAAAGTTTCTAAATAGAAGTTTCTTGTGCCAAACAAGGGTAGATCTATCTAGGTTTTGGTCTCTGAAGAAGAGGATCTCTCTAGTTATCTTCCTTTCCATACCACATAGTCCCTTCTTTCTTGTCACTTAAATTTGTATTCTGCTCTTCTCCCTCACAAAACCCTGCCTTCTTCACAGGAGGACAGATTTTATCTTATAGTTCTTTACTGTATTTTGCAAAAGTGAAACTTTCACACTTTGGCCAAATGATCAGTGTGTTTCTCTTCTGCTTTAGAGTGTAGGAGGCACTGCTACTATACTGCTATAGTCGTATCTCTTAGATTCCAGTTCACTTTTCTTAACATGGAGAACTGGGGCTTATTTCCTCACAGGATGCCCTGGGGATTAAGCATCAGAGATCATTTAATCTGTTGTACCTAAAAGTGATCTTTTTCTTAGCACAGGTTTTCCCTGGCTCTTAACAACAGCAGTCTGCTGTTATTAGGTCAAGAAGCATTTGCCTCTTTTCCAAGTCTGTCTTGAATTACAAGACCCACCTTCTCACCTAAATATTTGTTAAGATTAAGGTCACTCAATCTATAAGAATAAAATTTCCTCTGCCAATAAAACATTTTGTTGTTCAGTCACTCAATCATGTCTGACTCTTTGCAACCCCATGGACTGCAAAACGCCAAGCTTCCCTGTCCTTTACTGTCTCCCACAGTTTGCTCAAATGCATGTCCATTGAGTTGGTGATGCCATCCAAGCATCTCATCCTCTGTTATCCCTTTCTCCTCCTGCCTTCAGTCTTTCCCAGGATCAGGGTCTTTCCCAATAAGTTGGCTCTTCGCATCGGGTGGACCAAGTATTGCAACTTCAGCTTCAGCATCAGTCCTTCCAATGAATACTCAGGGTTGATTTCCTTTAGGATTGACTGGTTTGGTCTCCTTGCTGTCCAGGGGACTCTTTAGGTAGGCATTTCTGGATTATTTACAGATTGATGTCAAGAATATGTCCACTTAAATCATATGCCATGAAGCATTTTGATACAGTACTATATAAGTTTACTGAAAGATTATAGACTTAATCTGAATAATTTGTCTTTTTATGGCTAGTGTATTAATCAGACCAGGTCTACACTAGGAAAATGAAGATGATGAACTGTGTTAACCATCTGGACAATCCAAGTAAATACATTTCAATTGCTTCCATTTCCTGAACCTTTCAGGTGAAAACCTACTTGGGGTTGAAGTATTTGGATATATCTTCAGTTTAACATTTCTTTCTGACAATGGAGTCCTTAAGGCTTTGACCAGTGCGCATTGCTTCTCTCACAGGCATAATGGATAAAGTACTTATGGGCCTAGACACCATTTTGCTTTATCAAGCTTCCTTGGAATGCCGTGTTCGAATTTCCCATTGGTGAAATGCATTATTCTTTGGAAAATGAAAAAAAAAAAGAATTTAGTAATGATGATGGATTCACAGAAAATGATACGGGGAAGTAAAACCATTCTGTTCTTTGGGTAGGACTGGAGGACACTGATTTTTCAAGTCTTACTATCCCTAGGCATGGATTGATTTGCTTCTCTCATTTTATTCGTTGCAATGAACTGACTAATGTATTGAAGGCAGAGCCTTTTGTAGGCCATATGATTAAACTGATCAGGTGTGCTTTGAGCTCTGTGTTCCTCTTTCCATTGTTTTACACTTCCTAGTCCCTTCCTTGACATCCAGCAGTATTTCACTTGGTTGCATTGTGACCCTTTTCACATCTGCCTCTGCAACTCCTCCTTGTAGTGCCTGCTTATTCCTGAATGTACTTGAGATAAGACTGTTGATGACCCGTAATCACCAATGTCACAATTTTTTCTGAAAACTACATTTAAACTATCCTTCATTCATGGGAGTGAGTCAAGTAGGCTTTCTAGTCATGATAGAGCTAGTAGGAGCAAAACTTGAGGTCTGGAGATCTTTCCAGTACCCAATGAACTCATCGCACAGAGGTGACTGCCTAGCCTACCTATGAGTAAAAAGGAATGTAGACATAGGCTGTGTTTACTGTATAGCAAAACAGACAGAAGAAACCTAAAGTGTCTGGTGAGATGTCTGGATATGTATTTTACCATGCTATTTTACTATCCTTATTTTTTTGAGTTTGACCTTATATTTGTACAACCACGTTTAAATCTTAACTAGAAGACCTTTGCCATTATAGTCTAGGCAGCATCTCTTCTGAAACTTAAATGCACTTTGAATCACAAGAAGGAATCTTGTTAAAATGCAGATTTTGACTCATTATGGGATGGGGCCTGAAATTATGCATTTCTAATGAGCTCCCAAGTGATGCAGATGCTGCTTGTTCTGTAGGCCAAACTGAACATCTTGGTGTTGGTTTAGTTACTCAGTGGTGTCCGACTTTTTGCAGCCCCATGGACTGTAGTCCATCAGGCTTCACTGTCCATGGAATTCTCCTGGCTAGAATACTGGAGTAGGCTGCCATTTCATTCTCTATGGGATCTTTCCTACCCAGGGATTGAACTCAGATCTCCTGCATTGCAGGAGTATTCTTTACAGACTGAGTCACTAAGGAGGCCTGCTGAACAGCCTAAGTTTTCTTTTTATAGCCGGTGTTTTCAACCTGCATTACCACGGAGTCTAAGGGTCTATGCAGATGCCTCAGGGACTAACTCAGAGGGCTGAATGGATAACCAAAGACATGAAAACTCTAGATAATACCTCTTTCATTTTTTTAAGAAACTATATTCTCTTTTTATATGTTTAGCATAATGGAATCCTGCATAAGATTTGATTAGAAAGATAATAGAGTTTGGTTTATAAGAATACAAAGAGAAATAACATTAAAACACTGATCGCAAGTATTTCACAAGGTAAAGACCTTCATTGGGCCAATGTATAAGAATAAAACATCTAGGTAGATACCTTTCAGATATTTGAATACCAGAGTTAGTATTCCCTAATTAAGCTCCAAATTTCCATGTGGGCCTATGCAAATGAAAAAGTACATTTTGCAAAATGCAATGAATGGTGGCTGAGTCAGTACAGAATCTGCCTGCAATGCAGGAGGCCCAGGTTCAGTCCCAGGGTCGGGAAGATCCCCTGGAGAAGGAAATGGGAACCCACGCCAGTATTCTTGCCTGGAGAACTCCATGGACAGAAAAGCCTGGCAGGCTACAGTCTGGGGAGTCACAAAGAATGACTAATATTTCACTTGCATGGCTTTATTTATTTATTTTTTTGAGTTAATATTTTATTTTACTTTATTTCATTTTTTGTGCTTTGAGTATTTTTATTTTTATAATTTTTATTTTTACTTTATTTTGCTTTACAATACTGTATTGGTTTTGCCATACATTGACACGAATCAGCCACGGGGGTACATGAGTTCCCAATCCTGAACCCCCCTCCCACCCCATATCATCTCTCTGGATCATCCCCATGCACCAGCCCCAACCATACTGTATCCTGAATTGAACATAGACCGGCGATTCTTTTCTTACATGATAGTATACATGTTTCAATGCCATCCTCCCAAATCATCCCACCATCTCCCTCTCCCACAGAGTCCAAAAGTCTGTTCTAAACATCTGTGTCTCTTTTGCTGTCTCACATACAGGGTTATCGTTACCACCTTTCTAAATTCCATATATATGTGTTAGCATACTGTATTGGTGTTTTTCTTTCTGGCTTACTTCACTCTGTATAATTGGCTCCAGTATCATCCATCTCATTAGAAGTGATTCAAATGTATTCTTTTTAATGGCTGAGTAATACTCCATTGTGTATATGTACCACAGCTTTCTTATCTATTCATCTGCTGATGGACATCTAAGTTGTTTCCATGTCCTGGCTATTATAAACAGTGCTGCGATGAACTTTGGGGTACACGTGTCTCTTTCAATTCTGGTTTCCTTGGTGTGTATGCCCAGGAGTGGGATTGCTGGGTCATAAGGCAGTTCTATTTGCAATTTTTTAAGGAATCTCCACACTGTTCTCCATAGTGGCTGTACTAGTTTGCATTCCCACCAACAGTGTAAGAGGGTTCCCTTTTCTCCACACCCTCTCCAGCATTTATTGCTTGTAGACTTTTGGATTGCTGCCATTCTGACTGGTGTGAAGTGGTACCTCATTGTGGTTTTGATTTGCATTTCTCTGATAATAAGTGATGTTGAGCATATTTCCATGTGTTTGTTAGCCATCTGTATGTCTTCTTTGGAGAAATGTCTATTTAGTTCTTTGGCCCATTTTTTGATTGGGTCGTTTATTTTTCTGGAATTGAGCTGCATATTTGCTTGTATATTTTTGAGATTAGTTGTTTGTCATTTGCTTCATTTGCTATTATTTTCTCCCATTCAGAAGGCTGTCTTTTCACCTTGCTTATAGTTTCTTTTGTTGTGCAGAAGTTTCTAATTTTAATTAGATCCCATTTGTTTATTTTTGCTTTCATTTCCAGTATTCTGGGAAGTGGATCATAGAGGATCCTGCTGTGATTTATTTAGGAGAGTGTTTTGCCTATGTTCTCCTCTAGGAGTTTTATAGTTTCTGGTCTTATGTTTAGATCTTTAATCCATTTTGAGTTTATTTTTGTGTATGGTGTTAGAGAGTGATCTAGGTTCATTCTTTTACAAGTGGTTGACCAGTTTTCCCAGCACCACTTGTTAAAGAGATTGTCTTTAATCCATTGTATATTCTTGCCTCCTTTGTCAAAGATAAGGTGTCCATAGGTGTGTGGGTTTATCTCTGGGCTTTCTATTTTGTTCCATTGATCTATATGTCTGTCTTTGTGCCAGTACCATACTGTCTTGATGACTGTGGCTTTGTAGTAGAGCCTGAAGTCAGGCAGGGTGATTCCTCCAGTTCCATTCTTCTTTCTCAAGATTGCTTTGGCTCTTAGAGGTTTTTTGTATTTCCATGCAAATTGTGAAATTATTTGTTCTATCTCTGAAAAATACCGCTGGTAGCTTGATAGGGATTGCAGTGAATCTGTAGATTGCTTTGAGTAGTATACTCACTTTCACTATATTGATTCTCCTGATCCATGAACATGGTATATTTCTCCATCTATTAGTGTCCTTTTTGATTTCTTTCACCAGTGTTTTATAGTTTTCTATATATAGGTATTTAATTTCTTCAGGTAGATATATTCATAAGTATTTTATTCTTTTCGTTACAATGGTGAATGTAATTGTTTCCATAATTTCTTTTTCTACATTCTCATTATTTGTGTATAGGAATGCAAGGGATTTCTGTGTGTTTATTTTATATCCTGCAACTTTACTATATTCATTGATTAGCTCTGGTAATTTTCTGGTGGGGTCTTTAGGGTTTTCTACGTAGAGGATCATGTCATCTGCAAACAGTGAGAGTTTTACTTCTTCTTTTCCAATTTGGATTCCTTTCATTTCTTTTTCTGCTCTGATTGCTGTGGCCAAAACTTCCAGAACTATGTTGAATAGTAGTGGTGAAAGTGGGCACCCTTGTCTTGTTCCTGACTTTAGGGGAAATGCTTTCAATTTTTCACCATTGAGGATAATGTTTGCTGTGGGTTTGTCATATATAGCTTTTATTATGTTGAGGTATGTTCCTTCTATTCCTGCTTTCTGGAGAGTTTTTATCATAAATGGTTGTTGAATTTTGTCAAAGGCCTTCTCTGCATCTATTGAGATAATCATATGGTTTTTATTTTTCAATTTGTTAATGTGGTGAATTACATTGATTGATTTGCGGATATTGAAGAATCCTTGCCTCCCTGTGATAAAGCCCACCTGGTCATGGTGTATGATCTTTTTAATGTGTTGTTGGATTCTGATTGCTAGGATTTTGTTAAGGATTTTTGCATCTATGTTCATCAGTGATATTGGCCTGTAGTTTTCTTTTTTTGTGGCATCTTTGTCACGTTTTGGTATTAGGGTGATGGTGGCCTCATAGAATGAGTTTGGAAGTTTACCTTCCTCTGCAATTTTCTGGAAGAGTCTGAGTAGGATAGGTGTTAGCTCTTCTCTAAATTTTTGGCAGAATTCAGCTGTGAAGCCGTCTGGACCTGGGCTTTTGTTTGCTGGAAGATTTCTGATTACAATTTCAATTTTGGTGCTTGTGATGGGTCTGTTAAGATTTTCTATTTCTTCCTGGTTCAGTTTTGGAAAGTTGTACTTTTCTAAGAATTTGTCCATTTCTTCCATGTTGTCCATTTTATTGGCATATAATTGCTGATAGTAGTCTCTTATGATCCTTTGTATTTCTGTGTTGTCTGTTGTGATCTCTCCATTTTCATTTCTAATTTTATTGACTTGATTTTTCTCCCTTTGTTTCCTGATGAGTCTGGCTAATGGTTTGACAATTTTATTTATCCTCTCAAAGAACCAGCTTTTGGCTGTGTTGATTTTTGCTATGTTCTCTTTTGTTTCTTTTGCATTTATTTCTGCCGTAATTTTTAAGATTTCTTTCTTTCTACTAACCCTGGGGTTCTTCATTTCTTCCTTTTCTAATTGCTTTAGGTGTAGAGTTAGGTTATTTATTTGACTTTTTCTTGTTTCTTGAGGTATGCCTATATTGCTATGAACTTTCCTCTTAGCACTGGTTTTATAGTGTCCCACAGGTTTTGGGTTGTTGTGTTTTCATTTTCATTCATTTCTATGCATATTTTGATTTCTTTTTGATTTCTTCTGTGATTTGTTGGTTATTCAGAAGCGTGTTGTTCAGCCTCCATATGTTGGAATTTTTAATAGTTTTTCTCCTGTAATTGAGCTCTAATCTTACTGTATTGTGGTCAGAAAAGATGCTTGGAATAATTTCAATTTTTTTGAATTTATCAAGGTTAGGTTTATGGCCCAGGATATGATCTATCCGTGAGCACTTGAGAAAAAGGTGAAATTCATTGTTTTGGGGTGAAATGTCCTATAGATATCAATTAGGTCTAACTGGTCTATTGTATCATTTAAAGTTTGCGTTTCTTTGTTAATTTTCTGTTTAGTTGATCTGTCCATAGGTGTGAGTGGGGTATTAAAGTCTCCCACTATTATTGTGTTATTGTTAATTTCCCCTTTCATACTTGTTAGCATTTGTCTTACATATTGTGGTGCTCCTATGTTGGGTGCATATATATTTATAAGTGTTATATCTTCTTCTTAGATTGATCCTCTAATCATTATGTAGTATCCTTCTTTGTCTCTTTTCACAGCCTTTGTTTTAAAGTCTATTTTATCGGATATGAGTATTGCTACTCCTGCTTTCTTTTGGTCTCAATTTGCATGGAATATCTTTTTCCACCCCTTCACTTTCAGTCTGTATGTGTCCCTTGTTTTGAGATGAGTCTCTTGCAGGCAGCATATAGAGGGGTCTTATTTTTTATCCATTCAGCCAGTCTTTGCCTTTGGTTGGGGCATTCAACCCATTTACGTTTAAGGTAATTATTGATAAGTATGATCCCATTGCCATTTACTTTATTGTTTTGGGTTTGGGTTTATACACCCTTTTTCTGTTTCCTGTCTAGAGAGTATCCTTTAGCATTTGTTGGAGAGCTGGCTTGGTGGTGCTGAATTCTCTCAGCTTTTGCTTGTCTGTAAAGCTTTTGATATCTCTTTCAAATTTGAATGAGATCCTTGCTGGGTACAGTAATCTTGGCTGTAGGTTGTTTTCTTTCATCACTTTAAGTATGTCCTGCCATTCCCTCCTGGCCTGAAGAGTTTCTATTGAAAGATCTGCAGTTATCCTTATGGGAATCCCCTTGTGTGTTATTTGTTGTTTTTCCCTTGCTGCTTTTAATATTTGTTCTTTGTGTTTGATCTTTGTTAATTTGATTAATATGTGTCTTAGGGTGTTTCACCTTGGGTTTATCCTGTTTGGAACTCTCTGGGTTTCTTGGACTTGGGTGATTATTTCCTTCCCCATTTTAGGGAAGTTTTCAACTATTATCTCCTCAAGTATTTTCTCATGGTCTTTCTTTTGTCTTCTTCTTCTGGGACTCCTATAATTCGAATGTTGGAGCATTTCATATTGTCTTGGAGGTCTCTGAGATTGTCCTCGTTTCTTTTAATTCATTTTTCTCTTTGCCTCTCTGATTCATTATTTCTACCTTTCTATCTTCTATGTCACTAATCCTATCTTTTGCCTCCGTTATTCTACTATTTGTTGCCTCCAAAGTGTTTCTGATCTCATTTATTGCATTATTCATTATATATTGACTCTTTTTTTATTTCTTCTAGGTTAAACCTCTCTTGCATCTTCTCCAGGCTATTTATCTGTGATTCCATTTTGATTTCAAGATTTTGGGTCATTTTCACTATCATTATTCGGTATTTTTTCTCAGGTAGATTCCCTGTCTCTTCCTCTTTTGTTTGGTTTGGTGGACATTTCTCCAGTTCCTTTACCTGCTGGGTTTCCTCTGTCTCTTCATCTTGGTTATATTGCTGTGTTTGGTGTGGCCTTTCTGTATTCTGGGAATTTGTGGAGTTCTCTTTATTGTGGAGTTTCCTCGCTGTGGGTGGGGTTGTATGGGTGGCTTGTCAAGGTATCCTGGTTAGGGAAGCTTGTTTTGGAGTTGTGGTGGGTGGAGCTGGATTTCTTCTCTCTGGAGTGCAATGAAGTATCCAGTAATAAGTTATGAGATGTTTATGGTTTTGGAGTAACTTTGAACTGCTTGCATATTGAAGCTCAGGGCTGTGTTCCTGTGTTGCTGGAGAATTTGCATGGTATGTCTTGCTCTGGAACTTGTTGGCCATTGGGTGGTGCTTGGTTTCAGTGTAGGTATGGAGGCGTTTGATGAGCTCCTATTGATTAATGTTCCCTGAATTCAGGAGTTCTCTGATGTTCTCAGGATTTGGACTGAAGCCTCCTGCTTCTGGTTTTCAGTTTTATTTTTACAGTAGCCTCAAGCCTTCTCCATCTATACAGCACCAATGATAAAACGTCTAGGTTAAAGATGAAAAGTTTCTCCACATTGAGGGACACCCAGAGAGGTTCACTGAGTTACATGGAGAGGAGAAGAGGGAGGGAGTGGTTAGACGTGACTGGAATGAGATGAGGTGGGATCAAAAGAGGAGAGAGCAAGCTAGCCAGTAATCACTTCCTTATGTGCGCTCCACAGTCTGGACTGCTCAGAGATGTTCACAGAATTATACAGGGAAGAGGAGAGGGAGGAAGTAGACAGAGGTGGCCATGAGGATAAAAGAGGGAAATGAAAAGGAGAGAGACAGACCCAGCCAGTAATCAGTTCCTTAAGTGTTCTCCATCGTCTAGAACACACAGAGATTCACAGAGCTGGGTAGAGAAGAGAAGGTGGAGGGAAGAGACAGAGGCCACCTGGTGGAGAAAAAGGAGAGTCCAAAGGACGAGAGAGTGGTCAAGCCAGTAATCTTGCTCTCAGGTAAAATTGGGTACTGAAGATTGGGTTTCTAAATGTACAAAATTGACAACAAATACCAAAAAGGAAAGATTAAAAATCTAGAGTAGAGGTTGGATTTTCAAAAATACAATATTAAAGAAAAGAAGAAGAAGAAAAAAAATCATGAGAATTATTTTAAAACAACAACAATCACACACACAAAAATATATATATATATATGGCATTTGCTTTAAAAATAGGGTCTTTTTTTGAAAAGTAATAGTAGGTTATAAAAATTAAAATTAAAGGAGAAATAGAGGACTTAAAAATTTTAAAAAGTTTAAAAAAAAGAAAAAGAAAAGAAAAAACAATCAAACAACATCAACAACAACAACAAAAAAAGATAGAGAATGGTTGTAAAAATAGTGAAGATATTTCTGTGACTTTCTCTGGTGTTGTGGGCAGTTTGGGGTCACTTCCAAGGCGGTTCCCTCTGTTTAGCTTCTTCTGTTTGCTGGTCTCTTCAGTGTCTGATTTCCGCCCTGACACAAGGGGCATGGTGGTGGACAGCTTTTTTTTTTTTTTTTAGGCTCACTTGTTCAGTTGTGCTGTGGGGAGGGAGGGATGCTGCAAACAAATAACACTGGCATGTGCTTGCAGTGTCTCAGCCACACTGGGCAGGCCCCTGCACATGGCGCACACCACTCAGGCTCTATGTTGCTCCACCGGGAACCGTCTGAGACCGGCCCTAGGCTGCATGCACCTCCCCAGTCTAAGCCGCTCAGGCTTGTGTCTCAGGTGGCCCTCAGAGGCGCAGATTCGATTGGGCCTGCATTTTGTGCCCTTCCCAGGACCGAGTAGCTCAGGTGTTTGGCGAGCGCAGTCGCTGTGACTTATTGCCTTACCCCTGCTGCTCAGTTTTCTGGGTGTACCGCATGTGCCCCTTGTGAGGTGTATGGTGACTGTCCAGGACCCCAAGAAGTCTTAGCAAAGAAGCCTGCTTGCAGTTTGGTAGGTAAAGTCTCTCTGGGGCTGCGATTGCCCCCTTCCAGCCCTTACGGCTCTGGCCGCCTGTCACCGGAGGGGGATGGTCTGCAGCCGGCTATTTCTGTTCCGTCCTTTGTTCTGTGCACGGTCCTGGCAGTGTCTTATGTTAGAGCTTTTCACGTGGTAGCTATCCCACAGTCTGGTATGCTAGCCCAAGTTAATTCACTCTGGTTACACTCATGGCATTCCGGCCTGATTCTTAAAAAGCACTGCAGCCTGCGCTTCACTGTCCAGCCCCGACTTGCTAGTGGTGGATGCAGGCGTCTGCGCTGCTTCTCCACTGGGGGAGTTACTGTTGGGCTCGTAATCTGTTGGTTTTAATTATTTATTTATTTTTCTTCCCTGTTATGTTGCCCTCTGTGCTTCCAAGGCTCGCCACAGACTTGGCAGCAAAAATGTTTCCGGTGTTTGGAAACTTCTCTCTTTTAAGACTCCCTTCCTGGGCCAGGACTCATTTCCCAGGATGGAGCTCCCTCCTTACCTCCTTTGTCTCTTTTTTCGTCTTTTATATTTTTCCTACCTGTTTTTGAAGACAATGATCTGCTTTTCTGGGTGCCTGATGTCCTCTGCCAGCATTCAGAAGTTGTTTTGTAGAATTTACTCAGCATTGAAATGTTCTTTTGATGAATTTGTGGGGTAGAAAGTGGTCTCCCCATCCTATTCCTCCACCATCTTAGGACCGCCCCCCGACTTGCATGGCTTTACTAGCCAATTTGATGTTGGAAGGGAAAGAAGATAGAATTAGCTGTAAGGTGATCTTCCTTTCAGCTATTGCTCTATACTAAATGTAGGTGGTCTAGAACTCAGTATCACCTCTGTATGTATGTCTTCTCTTTAGTAAAGGAAGGAAATGGGGACTTCCCCAGTGGTCTAGGGGTTGGGGGCACAGGTTTGATCCCTGTTTGGGAAAATAAAGTCCCACATGCCATGGAGTGCAGCAAAATTTTTTCTTTAAAAAAATAGGAAGCAAATGATCTCTGGCCTAACAAAATTGTTGGAATATGGAATAACACGATAGGTAGTTGGTTACAGGACAAGGTCAGGAGCAGGGAGAGCTGCTAGGATACTACTGCTAAAATCCAGGGGAGAAAGGATGATGGCTTGGCTAGTGTGGTAGAGGAAGAGGTGGTATGAGGTGATATTTTGTTATTTCCAAGACAAAGCTGGGAGGATTTGACAGTGGACTAGATGTGGGGTGTCAGAGGAAGAGGTCATTTAATTGGTCAGGGTATTTTGACACTAAAAAGTAAAAAAAAAAAAAAAAAAAGGAAATCCCTGTCAGGAAGTATGCACACAAAATTGAAGACTTTTGCTCACATTGATATAAAAAGCTGGATTTGTTTCTCAGGAAACAGGAAATATTCATTGTGGGCAAAGGCATAGAGATACTCCTTGGCTTACATGGTCTATTGCCAGACCCACATTGCTTTCTATTTTCCTGTTTCTCTTCCCGACCTGAAGCTGGCTTTCTAGAAAAAGAGCAAAGCCTTTAATGAGGGAACCACTAGACCTCATTGAAATTTGATATGTTGTTACTCCAGAATGAAGATTTACTTCTTTCTTACATTTGGGGAAATAAAATAAACTAGACTGAGTTTTCTGAGAAATGCAATTGTGTCTTTCCTTCTCAGCTTTGTCAGTACCCTCCATCCAGTTACCTACTCAGTGTATCTTTGAGGCTTTTGAATTCTGGTGACCAAAGTTGGTGAAGGCTGTTTCTCCTTTCAGGTGTACTTCATTTTGTGTAGCTGTTTTGTTGCTAAGTGCTGGGTTATGGGGAAAGACCGTCTTTATCTTATTTATAAGTCAATTATTTTCACCATCTTTCTGTATTTCAAAAAACATTAACTGAACTCCTGCTAAGTGATGAGTACTTTGCTAAAAGCTCAAGATTCAAAGAGAGGTAAGGCACAATGTTTGCCTGTAGGAAATATACAATCTAGTCTAGTGTATGACATAATAAATGGCCACCTACAATATGTTGGTAGATCCTTTTTAAAAGATATACATAGGGTAGTATGGGAACATATAGGGATACCTAATCCAGACTGGAGGTTCAGAGATAGCTTCACTGAGGTAGGAACTTATAAACTGGGTGTTAATCGAGTAGTGGGAATTAGCCAGGTAAAGAAGGAATGGGAAGAGAAGATTATTCATCCAGGCAAACAGTGCTCCATGTGCAATAGCATGGTGGCATAAGAAATTGGTATGCTCCGCTCACAGAACAATAAATAGTTAGTGTGGCTGAGTAGGGTTAAGGATGCCTGTGCAGTGTAACAGAGTATGAGGCTTGAGAGGAAAGCAAAAGCTAGATAGTGAATGGTTTTATCTGTCAATTTTGGAATGTATCAATAATAGCTAGTATTTATTTCAGCTTACTATGAGTAGTGAGTTACTTGTATACTTAATTTATATGCATTTAATCCTCACAAGCACACAACACAATAGTATTATAGCTATTTTACAGATGTAGAAACTGAAGCTCAGAGAAATTACATAACTGCCAATGATCATTAAGTGACAGATCTGGGATTTAAATATAATTTATTCTAGAGCTCTTGCTTTTTACCTATACACTTCATTGTATCCATTTAACCTGAAAGCCATGAAGAACTTATGATGGGTTAAAGATATTCATCAATTGTTTGATGCTTCCTCCTACTGAGAGGTCAAGTTTATGCCTTCTTCTCTTGAATATCAACTAACTCTGTGACTGCCTTAAATAGAAGAGTATGATGGTGTGCCAGTTTCCTAGTTTAGACCAGGAGAGTGGCAGCTTCCACTTGTGTCTTGGAACACTGTCTCTGGAAACCTTGAGCCACTATCCTTAAGGTCTGACTACTTTGAATTTGCTATGCTGAAGAGTCCACATATAGGTGCTTTGGTGAATGAAAAGTGGAAGTGTTAGTTGCTCAGCCATTTCCGAATCTTTGCGACCCCATGGACTGTAGCCCATTAGGCTCCTCTGTCCATGGAATTTTCCAGGCAAGAATACTGAAGTGGGCAGCCATTCCCTTCTCCAGGGTCTCTTCCAGATCCCAGGGGATCAGACCCAGGTCTCCTGCATTGCAGGCAGATTCTTTACCATTTGAGCCACTGGTGAAGCTCCCCCAGGTGATTTCAACCGTCTAATTATTATACCAAGGCACCAAATGTATTAAGGAAGCTACTTTATGAGTACAATGTCTATCCATCTGATGACTACCACTGAATGACCTTAGTTGACACCACTTATTTGGAGCAGAGGAATCACCCAGCCTAGCCACGTCTGAGTTCCTGATTCACAATATCATGAGATATGGCATACTTGTTGTTGCTTTAAAGCCAGAAAATTTTGACATAATTTTTACATGGTTTGTTGTGAAGCAATACATAGAGCTAAGCCATTGAAGGGTTTTAAGCAGGTCAGATAGAAGTTAAATTCACAAGGAAAGTCCCCTACTTGATGAAACACTGAAATAACTGTTTGTCCTATCTAAAATGCCTGGCACATAGTAGTCACTCGATGAATGAATGAATGAACCCAATATGTGTAGTGGCAATTTATATTTTTATACTTTGTGTGTATGTTTATGATAAATGGGGTACCCTGTAGAGGTTGCTGGGCTGACAAACTAAGAATCATTGGCCTGAAAAGACCTAACTCTCCATCATCAGTTGTAGCTGGTCCCTTTTCTACTGATCTCATTGGCAGGAAATTTGACAAGAAGGATTCTTTTTTAAGCTGTTTTAGTCCCCAACCATCTCACTCTTTGGAGTTCAAATTACCCTCCCCCTTCCCTCTGGCCCTTGATGCATGTTTTTGTTGGACTGTTCTCACTATTTGTTTCCAATTGCCCATTAGAGCAGAGAGAATCAGAGAGTTGAGAAAAATGAAGTACTTCCCTGAGTGCACAAGTTATTTTCAACCAAGTGTCAGTTTTAGCAGGTGGAGTAAACTATAAAATGCAATGTCTGAGTATTTGGTGAATGTTTAAATCTCTGAAAGTCCATTGCAACTTAGAATAAGAGCCATGAGGGCATACCTGGTTGGATCACCTTCTCAATATTTTCCCCCACAAAAAAATCTCCTAATACAGATTTATAACCACTATCAGAATATGCATTTTAAAAGACCCTCATGCATATTAATGGACCATTTAAATACAGTTTAAAATGTTAAGAGTCTGGTTTTATAATACAGAAAATTTTATTTGGAGTAGAATTCTAGAACTTCTGCATTTTGGAGGGAACACAAAGGTTTGAGTGGTGTATTTAATATCTGCTTGGATTGAAATCTTTCATGTTGAATTGTCTTTATACAATAACATTCACTTCAGAGGACAGCTTTTTTCTCTCTATTCTGCCCCACTCCCTCCCTCCATCCTTCCCTTTTCCCCTTTCTTCTTCTCCTCTCTGTCTCCATCAAGACAGATCAGTCTCAGAAGAATGAAGATTTATACCCTATATCAATCATTCACTTTTCACTAGCTCAAAGGCCCATCTTTGCTGGGAGAGCTTTCATCCTTTCCAGCAGCTGAAATAAGGCAAGTAATGTTGCTCTACTTTCTGAGATGAAAGTAAAGCAATTTTATCTAAAGTACCAAGAAGAAATGGGTACAAATGAACAGAAGCTTGACTTTTGCTTATCATTATAGCCCAGGTAGTGAGGCAGATCCATATGCCCTCTGCCATAGAAAAGGAAGAGAATTTGTAAAGGGAAGGGCAAAGATACTTGAAAAGTGTATTGAAAATAAATTGCAGGATTAACCACGTCTGAGTCATTAGAGCAGCAGCTAAAATGTTTCTGTCAAACCTGCTCTTTCGGTTACCTGATCCCTAACTGATTCAGTGGGATCCTTTGTGGAAAACAGAATAGACATTGGTTTAAGAGTAAGAGATTTTGGAGTAAGTCTGGCCTGGCTGTGCACTTGACTCAGAGGCACTAGCTGGCATGTGACCCTAGACAACTCACTTTAGTATTCTGGGCTCCAGTTTCTGATCTATAAAATGAGGATAATAGTATTAATCACTTCATAAGATTATCATGAGGAGTCACAGAAATGTTATCACTTGGTGGACTTCTATCTATCATCACAAATTCATGACAGCTTAATTAATTCAAGATAGGTTCACTTTCACTCTTAGTGGCCTGGTGGTTGAGGTCTGCTACCCAGATGATCCATATTGGATTGTCACTGTCATTTTTTCTTTTCAGTGACAGGGATGAGCTTTGCTTTGAGTTGACTGACCTGCAAATATTGAGGCACTCCAACATGAGAGGCACAATGCAGAGCTACATCAGGCTGATAAACAACTACAAACATTTTCACATTTATTTAGCAATCCTAGGTTTTGTCAAAGTTAAATTATACTCTATTTTTCCCACTGAAGTCCAAAATAAGAACATTGTTATAGCAGATAAACTGACCTCATTTATTTTTGTTTTAGTTTGTTTTTTCCTCTCACAGAGGCAATCTGATTTAGCTGCTTCAGAATACACTTATAAACATAATTGTCTAATTTAGTCACATTCAAAATTTTGCATTCAGTTATACAGATGGAATTGAACAATTTTAGCAATTTCATATATAGTACAGGTTTCTATATCTCTCATATATCCACATTTGTGTCTATATATGTGTGTTGTTGTTTATGGCTAAGTCGTGTACAACTCTTTTGTGACCCTATGGACTGTAGTCCACCAGGCTCCTCTGTCCATGTGATTTCCCAGCAAGAATATTGGAGTGAGTTGCCATTTCTTCTCCAGGGGATCTTCCTGACCCAGGGATTGAACCCACATTTCCTGCCACCTATATATGAGTGTATATAAATATAATTTTTCCCAGCCATAATTACAAGGTTTTCACAGTCTTACCTTTGCAAGAAAACAAGAATTTCTAAGCAGTGTTAAGGTACTCTTATATGGCAATTGAAAAATATGATTTTAGAAACAAGATGTACAAATACATCTTCTAAGTGTCTTTATTACAGAAGTAGAAAATGAACTTATATATACTACTTAAAAGAGAACATTATTGCCCTAGAAATTTTTTAATCTTTCAGTGTATATATCTAATATTTACACCCGGGGCTAGTTTTCATTGTATCAGTCAATTTTGACCTTCAGTTCATGCCTGAACTTTTCCATTCTTTTGATCTCATTTGAAAAATACTAAGAGAAAAGCAAGTCCTCGGGGAAGAGGAAGACAATGTATGTGCAAAGAGCTATCTCTTTGTAGAGATAGTGCAAGGAGAAGTGTCCGTGTAACAAATTACTACTGTTCAAGCCCATCAATTCAAAACAAGCATTTTGAAAACTTGCCAAGATGACTCATATGACTGGATATATGGAGAAAGAAAAAAATTAGGTAACTTCAGACACTTTAATGCTACAGCCTGCTTGTATTGATATGGGCTTAGTCCTTTGCTAACAGTTGGAATTAAGCTACATCTTTTTTTAAAAAAATTGCTTCTTTGCTCACAGTTTTGCTGCTCCATCCAGAGGGCTTCTGAAGAGTGAAGAAAACAAGTCAGAATATTGTTGGGAAATTCACAAAACACTCCATTTGCTTAGGAATTAGATTTTATGACCCATTTAATCTTTACAAAAATACAGTTCTGAATTCCAAGATTACTCTGCTTTCCTTAGGATTTTCCAGTATTCTTGCCTGAAAATCCCATGGACAGAGGAGCCTGGTGAGCTACACCCCATGGGGTCACAAGAGTTGGACATGACTGAGTGACTAACACACACTAGGATCTTTAGTTTGACAAAAACCAAAGTATGAACTTTTGGCTTGACTAATGTTGCCGTGACCAGTTGGGTTGCTTAATAAATTTAGGCTCTGGAAAGTAATGTTATGCAGTCTAGAGTTTGTAAAGGATTAATTGCCCTGAATTCCATAATGACAAACTGTTCAATTTGTCACTGGGTGGGTAAAGAGTATGAAACTAGAGTAGCTATGTAGGGTATCCCACTTTTCTTTGGAGATAGGGCATTTCAAGTCAGGATAAAATAAAATCATAGATAGACTGGGAAAAACTGGTCATGCCTGTCTGAGATGTCATAGACAAGTAAAAAGGGCTGTGTACATCAGTAAATGTTGATGGATATGTTTAAACAGAACAATAATGAGCCACTGCTGGTGAAGCTGAAGTTGCCCAGGAGACATCTTGCATAGACTTGGTTGGTAATTTCCTACAAAGAAATATATACGTATATGTGTGTGTGTGTGTGTGTGTGTGTGTGTGTGTGTATGTATGTATGTATGTGTGTGTATGTGTATGTATGTGTGTATATATATATATATATATATATATATATATATCACCCATCTATATTTGGAGCTGTTTAGAATGATATATCAAACAATAAACCCTTATGTTTTCTTAGAATATTTATATTTTCTCATGCATTCCATTGGTATCTATGAGGCCAAACAGGAAAACTATATTTTTCAGATAAAACTCCACCAAAATTAATTAACTTAGTCTTAGCTCACCATAATTATGTTTCCAATTTTATGTAGGTACTAACAGAAAGAAGTCTTAGTTCATATTCCAGAATAACTCAGAGAATAATTAAAATATTCAGTTCAGTTCAGTTCAGTCACTCAGTCGTGTCCAACTCTTTGCGACCCCATGAATCGCAGCACGCCAGGCCTCCCTCTCCATTACCAACTCCTGGAGTTCACTCAGACTCACGTCTATCAAGTCAGTGATGCCATCTAGCCATCTCATCCTCTGTCGTCCACTTTTCCTCGTGCCCCCAATCCCTCCCAGCATCAGAGTCTTTTCCAATGAGTCAACTCTTCGCATGAAGTGACCAAAGTATTGGAGTTTCAGCTTTAGCATCATTCCTTCCAAAGAAATCCCAGGGCTGATCTCCTTCAGAATGGACTGGTTGGATCTCCTTGTAGTCCAAGGGACTCTCAAGAGTCTTCTCCAACACCACAGTTCAAAAGCATCAATTCTTTGGCTCTCAGCCTTCTTCATAGTCCAACTCTCACGTCCATACATGACCGCAGGAAAAAAACCATAGCCTTGACTAGATGGACCTTAGTCAGTCAGCAAAGTAATGTCTCTGCTTTTGAATCTGCTATCTAGGTTGGTTATAACATTTCTTCTTCCAAGAAGTAAGCGTCTTGTAATTTCATGACTACAGTCACCATCTGCGGTGATTTTGGAGCCCCCAAAATAAATTTGACACTGTTTCCCCATCTATTTCCCATGAAGTGATGGGACCAGATGCCATGATCTCCGTTTTCTGAATGTTGAGCTTTAAGCCAACTTTTTCACTCTCCACTTTCACTTTCATCAAGAGGCTTTTTATTTCCTCCTCACTTTCTGCCATAAGGGTGGTGTCATCTGCATATCTGAAGTTATTGATATCTCTCCTGGCAGTCTTAATTCCAGCTTATGTTTCTTCCAGTCCAGCGTTCCTCATGATGTACTCTGCATAGAAGTTAAATAGCAGGGTGACAACATACAGCCTTGATGTACTCCTTTTCCTATTTGGAACCAGTCTGTTGTTCCACATCCAGTTCTAACTGTTGCTTCCTGACCTGCATACAGATATCTCAAGAGGCAGGTCAGGTGGTCTGGTATTCCCATCTCTTTCAGAATTTTCCATGGTTTCTTGTGATCCACATAGTCAAAGGCTTTGGCATAGTCAATAAAGCAGAAATAGATGTATTTCTGGAACTCTGTTGCTTTTTCGATGATCCAGCGGATGTTGGCAATTTGCTCTCTGGTTCTTCTGCCTTTTCTAAAACCAGCTTGAACATCAGGGAGTTCACGGTTCACGTATTGCTGAAGCCTGGCTTGGATAATTTTGAGCATTACTTTACTAGCATGTGAGTTGAGTGCAATTGTGCAGTAGTTTGAGCATTCTTTGGCATTGCCTTTCCTTGGGATTGGAATGAAAACTAACCTTTTCCAGTCCTGTGACCACTTCTGAGTTTTCCAAATTTCCTGGCATATTGAGTGCAGCCCTTTCACAGCATCGTCTTTCAGGATTTGAAATAGCTCAACTGGAATTCCATCACCTCCACTAGCTTTGTTCATAGTGATGCTTTCTAAGGCCCACTTGACTTCACATTCCAGGATGTCTGGCTCCAGATGAGTGATCACACCATCGTGATTATCTGAGTAGTGAAGATCTTTTCTCTACAGTTCTTCCATGTATTCTTGCCACCTCTTCTTAATATCTTCTGCTTTTGTTAGGTCCATACCATTTCTGTCCTTTATTGAGCCCATCTTTGCATGGTATCTCTTTTTCTTGAAGAGATCTCTAGTCTTTCCCATTCTGTTTGTTTCCTCTATTTCTTTGCATTGATCGCTGAAGAAGGATTTATTATCTCTTCTTGCTATTCTCTGGAACTCTGCATTCAGATGCTTATATCTTTCCTTTTCTCCTTTGCTTTTCACCTCTCTTCTGTTCACAGCTATTTGTATGGCCTCCCCAGAAAGCCATTTTGCTTTTTTGCATTTCTTTTTCATGGGGATGGTCTTGATCCCTGTCTCCTGTACAATGTTACGAACCTCATTCCATAGTTCATCAGGCACTCTATCTATCAGATCTAGTCCCTTAAATCTATTTCTCACTTCCACTGTATAATCATAAGGGATTTGATTTAGGTCATACCTGAATGGTCTTGTAGTTTTCCCTGCTTTCTTCAATTTAAGTCTGAATTTGGTAATAAGAAGTTCATGACCTGAGCCAGTCAGCTCCTGGTCTTGTTTTTGCTGACTGTATAGAGCTTCTCCATCTTTGGCTGCAAGAATATAATCAATCTGATTTCGGTGTTGACCATCTGGTGATGTCCATGTGTGGAGTCTTCTCTTGTGTTGTTGGAAGAGGGTGTTTGCTATGACCAGTGCATTTTCTTGGCAAAACTCTATTAGTCTTTGCCCTGCTTCATTCCACATTCCAAGGCCAAATTTACCTGTTACTCCAGGTGTTTCTTGACTTCCTACTTTTGCATTCCAGTCCCCTATAATGAAAAGGACATCTTTTTTTGGGTGTTAGTTCTAAAAGGTCTTGTAGATCTTCATAGAACCATTCAACTTCAGCTTCTTCAGCGTTACTGTTTGGGGCATAGACTTGAATCACCATGATATTGAATGGTTTGCCTTGGAAATGAACAGAGATCATTCTGTCATTTTTGAGATTGCATCCAAGTACTGCATTTTGGACTCTTTTGTTGACCATGATGGCTACTCCATTTTTTCTAAGGGATTCCTGCCCCCAGTAGTAGATATAATGGTCATCTGAGTTAAATTCACCCATTCCAGTCCATTTTAGTTTGCTGATTCCTAGAATGTCGATGTTCTCTCTTGCCATCTCCTGTTTGACCACTTCCAATTTGCCTTGATTCATGGACCTGACATTCCAAGTTTCTATGCAATATTGCTCTTTACAGCATTGGACCTTGTTTCTATCACTGGTCACATCCACAGCTGGGTATTGTTTTTGCTTTGGCTCCATCCCTTCATTCTTTCTGGAGTTATTTCTCCACTGATCTCCAGTAGCATATTGGGCACCTAATGACCTGGGGAGTTCCTCTTGCGGTATCCTATAATTTTGCCTTTTCATACTGTTTATGGGGTTCTCAAGGCAAGAATACTGAAGTGGTTTGCCATTCCCTTCTCCAGTGGACCACATTCTGTCTGACCGCTCCACCATGATCTGCTGTCTTGGGTTTCCCCATGGACATTGCTTAGTTTCATTGAGTTAGACATGGCTGTGTTCCTAGTGTGACTAGATTGACTAGTTTTCTGTGAGTATACTTTCTGTGTGTCTGCCCTCTGATGCCCTCTTGCAACACCTACCATCTTACTTGAGCTTCTCTTATCTTGGGCATGGGGTATCTCTTCACGGCTGGTCCAGCAAAGTGCAGCTGCTGCTCCTTACCTTGGATGAAGGGTATCTCCTCACTGCCACCCTTCCTGACCTTCAATGTGGGATATCTCCTCTAGGCCCTCCTGTGCCCATGCAGCCACTGCTCCTTGGATGTGGGGCTGCTCCTCTCGGCTGCCACCCCTGACCTCAGATGTGAGGTAGCTCTTCTCAGCCATTCCTGCCCTGTTGCAGCCTGGCACTCTCGGCTGCTGTCCCTGACCTTGGACTTGGGTAGCCCCTCTCAGCCGCACTTAGTGCACTGGTCTCAGCCACCCGCACTTATTGCGCTGGTCAAATGAGAATTAAAGTATTACCAGACTATAATCTCCTTAAGAGCATAAACCAAGTCTTACTCATATCTTTGTCTTCAGTGCCTAAACAGTGGACTGAAGCAAAATAGGTGCTTACTAAATGGATGTCGCATAAATGAATGAATGGAGGGAGAAGATGTAGGTATGTCCTAATATGAACAATAGTCCATTGAGATTTAGGTACTAGAATACACAAGTAAAAAGGATAGGAATATGAACCTATTTATTAAGTTTAAAGATCATTGCAACAACACATAACTCTAAATTTCGTTATTGATACATTCTTAGAATTTATCAAACTGAGTTACTGAATTCATCTGGAATTCTCATTGAACAACAACAGAAAAAAATCAGCTTCTGGCTGATTTTTGCTTTCTTAGTAAAGCAGAATGAAGTGATCAGATGTGCCTGGAAAAAAATCATTTCCTTTCTCTCTTCTCATTTTCTTCTTTTCTTTCAGCCTATGATCAAGAAGGCACACAGGAACATGAAAAGAGCTCACAGACCCTGATTTATTGAGAGAGCATGCCTGGATTTCATTTGGTTTCCCCCGATCTCATAAAACCAACTCTGTTTCCATTGTACTTCTGACAAAGAATAGTGTTTGGGGACTTGGCTTTTTGTTCTTTCCTGGCCTCTTCCCAACACCTTTCTAAAAAGCTCAACCTCACAGCAAGACATAAGCTTAGCCAGCACAGAGTACCTGATCCCTTATGACAAGCTTCCAAAAGTCATTGGGTGGGCCAGCATGTTTTGCTTACCCACTTACTGGTAATCTGTATTATCTTATGGGATCACTCATTTTGCATTTAAGGCATCCAAGAAGAAACTGAACAAATTCATACAATATCAGGTGTAGGAGAAAAATCATTCCTGGGTACTCCTTTCCTCTCTACCATGGCTTTAACAGCTCTCTCTCAAGGTTTCTACCCAGACAAAAGATGCAGCTCCTTTGTTTCCAGGCAGGCTTAAAAGATTGACCCTAGATGAGCGCTTGGCTAACACTATAAACAAACAGGCTTACTATTTCCCATCATCATTGTGATCACCCAAAGCACTAGTTTACTGCCTTTTCATACACAGCAATAAAAAAGATGAGGAAAAAGCCGTGGTCATGGAGTTTGGTCTTCTATGGGCCAAATTGCTTTTTCTTTTAATTCTTAGCTGCAATCTAAGCTCTTTCCAAATGCCAACTATATGTCTCACAGTTATATGATGCTAAGATCAAGAGTCTTAGGCTTATCCTCACTATGTAGACTATCCTCACTAAGACAGAAAGAACACATCTCTATAAATGAAGAATGGTACACCTTTACCTCCAAAAGAGCTTCCATAGAAAGTAGATAGACACTAAGATTTACTGAGTACCTGCTTTGTACCAATCACTGTCCTAGATCCTTTTGCCTCTTACTTCCTCCCCCCAAACCTATATTTTACATATTTGCCAGGGTCCAGCCCTGGTGGATCCAGGGTAATTCAAAGCGGGGATGGAGTCAGCATCCTAGGAAAAAGCTATTTAATTAGAGGTATAAAGAGAGATTAGAAAGGAATAGTGTAGTAGGAAAATTAGTGGAGAGAAAGAGGCTGAATAACTTGGTTTATGTGGGATACCAATAAAACTTTGAGACAAGAAGCTTGCACCACCTACGTAGGCCACTGACTCCCACTTGAATAGCAGAGGGTGCCTCTCCTTGGGCTCCCTCTCATGTGGATCTTAAAAGCCAGGGCAAAATTAGCAGGCTTGGCGAGCACCCACGCTCCAGATGGGAATTCAGCCAGAAAAAAAAACGGAGAACAAGAAAGAACGACAAGGGGGAATCAGTCTTTCCAGAAACTGATCCGTTTTCTTTATTTTCAGGTTTGCTTATATACCTTTTGTTACACATAGAGACAAATGGAAATTTTAAAGTCACGTGGGGGTCAGCAGTCCTGACCTTTATCAAAATCAGGTGCTTCATATAAATGTATACTAAAAGGTCTTAGGGGTTTTACATCATCTTCTGGCCATGAGGCCTGCTGAAATTTTATGATCCTTTCTTTCTGATAATGGTCAGTCAACCAAATAACTTATTTTCCAGGGGTGGTTTTTCTTAAACCAGGCACCACCCTCCGAAGGTACAAGATAAAGTTGCATTCCTATAGGGTGAGGGTGTAGTGGGTTACAATTAAGAAAGGAATTTACTTAGCCTAAGGTTAACATGATTAATCTTAAAGGTTAATACTTACTTCTTCTATATGCTAGTTATGTATTAATTAACATGTATAAGGGCAGGGGATTCAGCAGCAAACATTGGCCCAATAAATGAAAAACACTTCACCAATATAATTCCTAATCAACCCACTATACTAATAATTTCTAACTTCCTAAAAGAATCTGCCTTTAGTAAGTCTAAAACATCTCATGCCTCTCATGGTTGGGACGCTGTAAACAATCACATGTGGCCGGACGAACCTGTACAGGCAGGCTAGATAACCTTCAGAGGAGTTCGTTAGTTGAAACACTCTTGTCACGCCCAGGAATTTTTATTAACTGGAGCTGTAGGTTAACTCCTTCTCCGAGAGAGGTGATGGGGGAGAGCCCCCATAAAGTCAGAGGTGTAGGTGAGAGCATAAAACAGTAAAGTAGGCAGACTCTGGTTTTGGGGGTAGATGCTCGGGAACAGGGGGTTTCCTGAGGCTCGATCTCGCCTTTGTATATGCCAAAGCCTCCTTCCTCATGACCTTTGCCATGGGTGGAGTTCCTCACGCTGGCTCCCAGCACATATTACCTCTATTTTACAAGAAAACTGGGGGTTAGAGAGATTATAAGGAGTTATAAGCAAGTACGTACATTCTACAAGTTATTGAGGAAGTCAGAAGAAATTTACAAAATTTGAGTAAGAGTGGATCCTTATCATTTTTAACTAAAGAATTATGAATAGTCAAGGGAAATAGTAGCTATGCTTGGTGTGTGATACAAAAGAGAGGATACTGCTCATCCTGTGTCTTTATTGTATAGATACATACATAAACCTATTTTAATGGAAACTAGGAGGTTAAATTCAGACAAACTGGTTACCATTACTCAAAAAATATACCAGCACCTACTATGCACACCACAGATAAGAGAAAGGTACGGTTCCTGCCCTGGCAGGAATAGTCTATTTCCTGATGATGGGGGAGGATGAATTAAAATACAAATAACTGTGGGAGGCCAAATGAGTGGTCCCCTTCATGGATCACACACAACCTTGTCATGGCAAAGGGGCTTGCATAATTTAATGAAGCTACAAGCCATGCTATGCAGGGCCACCTAAGACAGACAAGTCATATTGGAGAGTTCTGATAAAACATGGTCCACTGGAGGAGGGAATGGCAAACTATTCCAGCATTCTTGCCTCAAGAACCCCATGTACAATATGGTAAGACAGATAGCTATAACACTGGAAGATGAGCACCCCAGGTCAGAAGGTGTCAAATATTGTACTGGGGAAGAGCAGAGAAATAGCTTTGAAAATAATGAAGAGGCTGGGCCAAAGTGAAAACCATGACACTAAATTGTGGATGCGTCTTGTGGTGAAAGTAAAGTCCAATGCTGTAAAGAACAATATTACATAGGAACCTGGAATGTTAGGTCCATGAATTAAGGTAAATTGGATGTGGTCAAGCAGGAGATGACAAGAGTGAACATTGATATCTTAGGAATCAGTGAACTAAAATGGAAGGGAGTAAGCAGATTTAATTCAAGTGACCATTATCTCTGCTATTGTGAGCAAGAATCCCTTAGAAGAAATAGAGTAGCTGTCATAGTCCATAAAAGAGTCTGAAATGCAGTACTTGGGTACAATGTCAAAAATGACTGAATGGCTTGGTTCATTTCCAAGGCAAACCATTCAACATCACAGTAATCCAAGTCTACACCACAGCTACTAATGCTGAAGAAACTGAACGGTTCTATGAAGACCTTCTAGAACTAACATCAAAAAAGATGTCCTTTTAATCATAGGGGACTGGAATGCAAAAGTAGGATGTCAAGAGATACCTGAAATAACAGGCAAGTTTAGCCTTAGAGTACAAAATAAAGCAAGGCAAAAGCTAACAGAGTTTTGTCAAGAGAACACACTGGTCATAGCAAACACCTTCTTCCAACTCTACACATGGACATCACCAGATGGTCAATATCAAAATCAGATTGATTACATTCTTTGCATGTATTCAAACCATGTCCTTCAGTATGATAAGATGTTCAACAGCTGTCTCTGATCATTCCTTTTTATGTTAGTGCTTATGTACATATGTATACAGGCTTCCTTGGTGGCTCAGCTGGTAAAGAATCTGCCTGCAATGCGGGAGACCAGGTTCAGTCCCTGGGTTGGGAAGAGCCTCTGGAGAAGGGAATGGTTACCCACTCCAGTATTGTGGCCTGGAGAATTCCATGGACTATATAGTCCATAGGGTCACAAAGAGCCAGACATGACTGAGTCTTTCACTATGTACATTTATTGTTCAAGGTGATGTGTTATGTTTCTTGGTGTTCTTTTACTGGTTTTATTTGACCATGCTTTTTCATTTCATTGAGAGTTTAAAGTACTTGGGTTTAAAGAGAACATTTTCTACTTTTCCTGAGTGCCTTAGTAAAATTAAAGAAGGAAGAGAGAGGGAGGGAGGAACTGCTGAATCATAATGTGCCAACCAAAGCAGGAGTGGGCATGAGGGAGAGGTGGTATTAAAAGCACATTTACTTGAAGCTGTGAGGTAATTTTAACACATCTTGCCTCGCTTTTTATCTGGGACTGAGTTCAAGTAAACTGGTTTGCCTTCTTTCTGGAGATGATTACCAGGTATGGGCTCAAGGCTCTTAATATCCATTAGGAAGTATAAAATAGAGCAGAGAGCAAATCATCTCTGTCTAGGGTTAAAGTTCAAATCTGCTTGTTAATGTTGATGTTTTGACCCCTTTAACTTTCTGGACTCAGCATTTTGTCTGTTTACCTAGCCATTTAGGACCTGCTTGCTCCTCTCCATCTTAGCCAAACCCCCTGAAGATAACACATTCCTTGCCTCCCTAGATCTATGGGTCTCCCACTTGTTTGATGGAAAATACAGTGCTGGTACTTCCTGACCAGCAACATCTTTTCATCACCTGTACCTCAAATATCAGAAACTGATATGGTCAACTGCACATATGGAGTTTTATCCATGTAAAGGCAGATAAATACCAGTTTGGTAATTACCAATGTAGATTGGGGATGGTAACCTAATAATGGCACCCCACTCCAGTACTCTTGCCTGGAAAATCCCATGGACAGAGGAGCCTGGTAGGCTGCAGTCCATGGGATCGCTAAGAGTCGGACACGACTGAGCGAGTTCACTTTCACTTTTCACTTTCCTGCATTGGAGAAGGAAATGTCAACCCACTCCAGTGTTCTTGCCTGGAGAATCCCAGGGAACGGGGAGCCTGGTGGGCTGCCGTCTATAGGGTTTGCACAGAGTCGGACACGACTGAAGCGACTTAGCAGTAGCAGCAACCTGATAATAATATTTACTTTATAAAATTGATAAAACTATTAAAAGAGTAGGGCTTCCATGGTGATGATACCTTTATCTTAGGCACCAAGAGAATAGCTATACCTTGTCTTTGAGATCCTGGAATAGTCCCCAAGATGCTAGTGATAGCTTACACATATGGTGAATGGTGCTGCCAGATTCATGGTCTCTGAAGGATGTTTAATTCCGGAACCAAAGAGAGTGTCAGTCACTCAGAGCTTTGTGTAGTAGAAATTTTATTAAAGCGATAGTGACAGAAAAAGCTTCTGAGATAGACATCAGAAGGGGGTAGAAAGATCATCCACCTTACTAGTTTAAGCAGAGCATTATATATGTTTCTGCTAGCTGCTGAGAATAAAATGCCTCAAGGCTATGAAAATTTTGCTCAGACCCTTTCCTGTAGGATACATCCTGGGATGACATCAGCATGAGATAAGCCAGAAGGAATGAGTTAACCCAGAGCTCAAGGCTGTGGAAGTTTTACCCAAACCTTCTCCCATAGCATACATTCTAGAGTCAAATAAGGCATGTCCTTGAACAAGAGATACTGCTGCCTACAAGGCCTATGTGTCTAAGAATTGTGAAAAGAAAAGAATGTTCACATCCTCCTTAAAGGGGCCTTAGGCTTGGACTCTGTATCAACCTGACTAAGTTAACTCTCTCTTTGCTCAGTGGTAAAGAATCTGCCTGCCAATGCAAGAGACCTGGCTTTGATCCTTGATCCAAGGAGATCCCATATGCCACAGAGCAACTTGGCCTGTGTCCCACAAGTATTGAAACCATGCTCTAGACTCTAGAAGCCCCAACTAATGAGCCCATGTGTCACAGGCCCTATAGCCCATGCTCTGCAACAAGAGAAGCCACCACAATGAGAAGCCCACCCACGGCAACTTAGAGTAGCCCCTATTTGCAGTAACTAGAGTAAAGCCTGTGTAGCAATGAAGACCCAGCATAGCCAAACATAAATAAATCAAATTATATTTTAAAAAAGAGTAACTCTATACACGGGTTTGCCACATGACAATAAACACAGGATAAATGATATTTTATGTTTTATATTTTTTCTAATTCCTTTATCTGTTCTTACCTAAGATTAGAAACATCATAAAGTAGTCTGATAATGAGACACACACACACACAACACACACACACACACACACACACACTTACTTACTTACTTACTACTTTGAAAATCCATTTTCTTCCCCACATTTGTATAACTAAAAGCTGCTGTAATGATCAGAGATGAAAGGTCAGTACATTGATCCTTAAACGTCAGTGGAGATATAGACAGACTGTTTGATAAATTGCCTCTTATATCATTTAGGTTGTGTGCTTATTGGCTAATACTGTAGTTAGTTTTCACAAAGGTAGCATCAAAAGCATAATGACTGACTGTATGGTAGTTCATAGTTTTCTCTTTTCATCAATTATTCAGTGAAATCTCATCTTAGTAATATGGGAAAAATGAATGGAGTGCTTTTGAAACAGATGAGCTACAACATGACAAATCTTGTAGATCAGAGCTGATGTTCCAAGAAGCCGTTTTGGAAATTCAGTGGTGATTTTTCATATTGAAAATTGGCCAAAGAGGTAGCACAATGGCTGGCCAAAATAGAGCTTTCCATCTGTAACTTATGACTATTGTCATTTAAATGGTCTATATATTACACTAACCTGTTACAGACCCATGGCATCTAATGCAAAGAAGATGTCATGCAAATAATTTACAGCCTATTGTATGGGTGATGAAGTGTCTTGTGTGTACACTCTTTCCAACTTGTAGATTGAATCAGAGCTTTCAGAGCCAAGGTTTCCATTCACACAGTTACTGATACAGGCCAAGATTTTTCAGTTAGTTGGGTGAATTTCATATTCCCATCAGAACAGTGATGAGGATGATACTTTGGTCGATTTGATCCATTTGAAATAGTCTTAGCTTTGTGACTGTATTTGTTGATCTTGCTAACCCCTTTTTTCCCTGTCTTGAATATTCAAAGAAAAAAATTCTTTTAGTTGATGTGATTTTAGCAAAATATTAAGGCAGAAATCCTTTCAAGATTCTGTCTATGCAAAACAAACAAACAAACAAAATGTGACTTGCCCAAGTGCCCTCCTTCCTGTCAAGTTCAGGATATATTTATGATCGAAATATGCAAGGACAGCTTTACAGTAGAGCAGAAAGGTCATTCCCCTGGGTCATCCCTCTCACCATCTCAACCTCCTTTTACAGCCCAGAGTTCTACTGCTCACAAATTTTTCAAAACCACCTTTAATTTTTTATAATTCTAATGTGCACTGTATGTTCATTCCCTTTTGTATAAACTTAGAAAAAGCATCTAGATATTTTGGGGACTTAACAAGTAATTTTATTTTACAAGGAAGACCTATAAGCAGCTCCTTCTGGAACTTTTGGATTCAATTCATGTAGAAATCTGCCAATTAGCTGTGATTTTGATCAGTGTGGACAGCTGAACCAGATAGTTCATCAAAATCCAGGTTACCCTTTGCAGTTACTGAGTAAAAGTGTATTGGGGAATGATTTGTGAAGCATATAGCCTAGGGCTTAGTTCATCCTAGGGACAGAAATAAAAGAGATGGAGAGAAAAAGAATGCATGTGGGGTGCTCATTTTTATTGGGGCAGATATTTGTGCACTTAGGCAATATCACCAGAGAGTTAAGGGTAATCAAGTGTAACAGTCAGACAGAGCAACAATGAATACAACTTGTGAAGCTACGGTGGAGAATCAGATAGGTGGAAAATAATTCTCATAAGCTATTAATATGGAGATTCATATAGAAGGCCCTGCCTGGAATCTGTGCTCTGGCATCTGCTGCCCTTATTTACACACATGACTAGGTGTTTATTTTAGAACCCAACTGAATTGTGACCATCACAGAAAAAAGCCTCTGTTCAAATATATTTCTAAATTCTCATATTAATGTGCTTTCCTATATTGCATCTCAGTGTATCTATAAAAAGATATACCTGTTTTCCCACAATGAGATAGTATAATCCTGATAGCTAATATAAAACTAAGAATCTTTTTATGAAAATGTATTTTTTAAGAGTAAAATTCCACTTTAGAGTCAACTGTCTCAGCAGTGACATGGCTTCTGTTGAGATATAGAAATATTATCTCTTCCTTGACTACATATGATGATTTTCTGGTTATATATGTCAAAGTGAGATGAAGCACGTTCTATAGACTTAATTTTGGTTACAACAATCAAATGAAAGAGAAAGGTAACTATGCAAAAGATAGGCTTTTCTCTTGACCAGTGGTGCATGTTGGACTTAGAAAACTATGAAGGGACTTTTCTTCAGTCCAGAGTGTGGTTAGCAAATTGGAGGTTTGGGCCAATAATAATAATAATGTATTTAAATAAGATCATTCTTTATATTTATTCTTTTTTTTAAATTGAAGTCTAATTGATTTATAATATTATGGTAGTTTTAGGTATCCAGGCTAGTGATTCAGTACTTTTGCAGATTACACTCCATTATAGGTTATTAAAAGGTCATGGCTCTAATTCCCTGTGCTATACAATATATCCTTGTTGGTTACCTATTTTATACACAGTAGATTGTATCTGTTAATCCTATATACTTAATTTGTCCCTGTATCCTTTTCACTCTCCTTTGGTAACTACAACTTTGTATTTTGTATCTTTGAGTCTGTTTCTCTTTTGCTTGTGTATTCATTTGTGTTATGTTTTAAGATTCCATATATAAGTGACATCATGCAGTATTTAACTTTCTTTTACTAAGCATAATATTCTCTAGGTTCATCCATACTGCTGCAAACAACAGTATTTCATTCTTTTCTATGGCTGAGAAATATTCCATTGTGTATGTCTGTGTTTGTATCTATTACAATGTGTGTATGTATGTACACATACACACCATAATCCAGGCATCTGTTGATGGACGCTTGGTTTGATTCAATGTTTTGGATCTTATAAATAGTGCTGCTGTGAACATTGTTCTGAACATATCTTTTTGAAGTTGTGTTTTCATTTCTTTCAGATATATACAGTTCAGTTCAGTTGCTCAGTCATGTCCAACTCCTTGCAACCTCATGAACCACAGCATGCCAGGCCTCCCTGTCCATCACCAACTCCTAGAGTCCACCCAAACCCATGTCCATTGAGTCAGTGATGCCATCCAACCATCTCATCCTCTGTCATCCCCTTCTCCTTCTGCCCTCAATCATTCCTAGCATCATGGTCTTTTCAAATGAGTCAGCTCTTTGCATCAGGTGGCCAAAGTATTGGAGTTTCAGCTTCAACATCAGACCTACAAATGAACACCCAGGACTGATCTCCTTTAGGATGGACTGATTGGATCTCCTTGTAGGCCAAGGGACTCTCAAGAGTCTTCTCCAACACCACAGTTCAAAAGCATCAATTCTTTGGTGCTCAGCTTTCTTCACAGTCCAACTCTCGCATCCATGTGTGACCACTGAAAAAACCATAGCCTTAACTAGATGGACCTTTGTTGACAAAGTAATGTTGCTGGGGTCCAGCCTCAGCAGAGTCCAGGGATACCCTCAGGATGAATGGTGTTGGCAAAAGAATGACACGGGGAGACCAAGCTTCAGTGAGCGAGGCCTGTAACTTTATTTTCAAAAAGAAAATACATAGAGGAAAATGAAAGGTGCAAAGTCATGCAGAGTCAGCTCAAACATTCCAGCAGTTTTGCCCTTATCGAAACCAGGATTTTTTTCTGCATACCTTTCCCATAAACAAGGGTCTTATGTTGTATACATTATCTTCTGCCCTTGGAGGCCTGTTGACATTTTATGACCCTTTTTTGATAAAGGTTGATCAACCAGAAAACTTGTTTTCCCTTGAAGTGTTTTTTCTTTATACCTCTAATCTGTGTCAGCCTCAGAAAGTACTAAACATCAGTATTGTAAAGTAAAATAAAAATAAAAATTTTAAACATAAAAAATAAAAAATATGAATTTCCAATAATAAAAAAAAGAAAGTACTAAACAGAGTTGCATTTTCATGGAGCAAAGGTGCAGTGGGTTACAACAAAAAAAAAATAACTTATTAGCTCAAATGTCTGATGTAGTTAATACCAAGGCTACTACTTGTTTTTCTTACATTCCAACTATATTAACTAATGCACTCCCAGGCACACAATGGATAAGGGATATGGGAACTTGGCAGCAAGCATTGGCTCAACAATGAAACCCTTCACCAGTATTATTTTAATAAATTTTTCACCCCTCAAAGGGCTCTATATTTTTAGAATGCTTAGGCTTCCTGTGTCATGGTTTGTGAACAGTCATATGCATAGTTGCAAGAGTCTGGATAAACCTGCCAAGCAAGCTAGAATGCTAACAGGGGGGTTTGAATTGAAATGCTCCTTTCATGCCCAGGAGACTTATCAACTAGAGCCCTAAGTTGATTTTCTCCAGAGAAAGGTGGTCAGAGATAGCCCCCTGTTAATGTCAGAAGAGTTGGTGAAAGGCATAATATAGTATACAGTAGACAGACAGATTTTGGTTTGGGGGTAGGTGCTCGAGCAGGTCCAGGGAGTCCCTTGAGTCCTGATCCGCCTTGCCTGTCAGGTTTCCTCCACATGACCTTGTCATGGGTGGGATCTCCCGTGCTGGCTCCCGGCATAAAGTCTCTGCTTTTTAATATGCTGTAGGTTGGTCATAACTTTCCTTCCAAGGAGTAAGCGTCTTTTAATTTCATGGCTGCAATCACCATCTGCAGTGATTTTCTGTATTGCAAAGGCTGAATCTTGCAGTACTCATATTTTTTTTAGTTTTCTAAGGAAGCTTTATACTGTTTTCCATAGTGGCTGCACCAAATAATATTTCTATTAACAGTGTACAAGTTTTCTTTATTCTCCATATCCTTTCCAACTTTTGTTATTTGTAGACTTTTTGATGATTACTATTCTGATAGGTGTGAAGTAATACCTTATTATGATTTTGATTTGTATTTCTCTAATAATTAGTGCTATAAGCATTGTTTCATGTGCCCTTTGGCCACCTATGTGTCTTTTTTGGAAATATATCTATTTAGGTCTTCTGCCCATTTTTTGATTGAGTTTTTAAAAAATATTGAGATGTATGAAGTGGATGTGCATATTAGATATTAATCCCTTGTTGGTTTCATTATTTGAAACATTTTCTGCATATCCATAGGTTATCTTTTAATTTTTCTTTTTCTTTTCTCCTTTTTTTTAAAAAAATTTTAAAATCTTTAATTCTTACATGCATTCCCAAACATGATCCCCCCTCCCACCCCCCCCCCCCCCCCCCACAACATCTCTCCGGGTCATCCCCATGCACCAGCCCCAAGCACGCTGCACCCTACGCCAGACACAGACTGGCGATTCAATTCTTACATGATAGTATACATGTTAGAATTCCCATTCTCCCAAATCATCCCACCCTCTCCTTCTCCCTCTGAGTCCAAAAGTCCGTTATACACATCTGTGTCTTTTTTCCTGTCTTGCATACAGGGTCATCATTGCCATCTTCCTAAATTCCATATATATGTGTTAGTATGGTCTCCTTTGCTGTGCTAAAGCTTTTTAGTTTAATTCAGTCCCATATGTTTGCTTTTCCATTTATTTCTTTTGTCTAGTTCTTTTAGATGGTAAGTTAAATTGTTTGAGGCTTTTTCTGTTTCTTGAAGAAAACCTGTATTGCTATAAACTAACCTCTTAGAATTGCTTTTGTTGCATTCCATAGATTTTGGAAAGTTCTGTTTCCATTTTTATTTGTCTCAAAGTATATTCTGATTTCCTCTTTGATTTCTTCATTGAATCCTTTGTTTTTTAGTAGCATGTTGTTTAATCCCTAAGTCTTCATTCCACTGTTGTGGTGGGAAACATGCTTGATATAATTTCTATCCTCTTAACATTTGTTTAGGCCTATTTTGTGAACTAGTATGTGGTCCATTCTAGAGAATCTTTTCCATGGGCACTTGAAAATAATGTGTCATCTGTTGTTTTGATATGAAATTTCATGTAAAAATCTATGAAGTCCAGTTGTTCTATTGTGCAATTTAAAATTACAGGTGCATTATTGAGTTCATATCTGGATAATTTGTTCAGTGATATCTGCAGATTGTCAAAGTCTCCTAGTGTTATTGTATTACTGTCAATTTTTCCTTTTATGTTATAATATTTGCTTTATGTATTTAGGTACCCCTGTACTGGATTTGTATATATTAAGTGTAATATCCTCTTCTTTTATTGAACACTTTATCATTATATAAGGCCCTTTGTTATCTTTTGTTGCCATTTTTCTTTTAAAGTCTATTTGCCAGACATGAGTATTGCTACCCTGCTTTCTTGTCACATTCATTTGCACAGAATATCTTTTTCCTTACCCTCATATTCAGTCTGTTTGTATCTTTAGTTTTGGTGTGAGTCTCTTGCAAGTAGTATAGTAAAGAAATGTGTTTTCTGATCTAATCAGCTACCCTATTTCTTTTGATTGGAGCATTTATTCCATTGATATTTAAAGCAATTATTGATAGATATGTATTTATTGTCATTTTATTACTTGCTTTCCAATTGTTTTGTTTTAGTTTTCTGTTCATTTCTTCCTTTTGTTTCTCCCAAGGTGTTTGATGACTTTTTTTTAGTAGTATGCTTGGTTTTCTTTCTCTCTCTCTTTCTTTCTTTCTTTCTTTTTATATCTTTAGCTTTTGATTTGTGGTTACTATGGATTTCATATATCTTGACCCATAAGTACATTAAATTTTAAATGGTAGTCATTTAAGTTCAAAGACATTCTAATAAATCTACATTGTTTATTCCTCTCCCACAGGTTTTTTTTATATATATCTTTGCACCTATCCCTTTACTTTTTTAATAGTTATAATTGCTTTTATGTATACATATTTTTTGTCTTTTAATCTTCATACTAGCCTGGTTAAGTGACCTTTAATCTTTACTATGTATATGTCTTTTCTATTGGGATTTTTCCTTCCCTACAGATTTTTACTTGTCTTCCATTTAGATAAGACCTTTCAACATTACTTTTAGAATAGGTTTAATATTACTGATTTTTTTTCATTTTTACTTATCTGAGAAGTTCTTATTTCTCCTTCTATTCTAAGTGATAATCATGCTGGGTAGAGTATCCTAGGTAGCAGGATTTTCACTCTTAGCCCTTTGAATAGATCATGCCAATTCATTCTGACCCACAGAGTTTCTGCTGAGAAATCAGCTGATAGCCTTATTGGGGTTCTCTTACATATGACTTTTTGTTTTAACTTTCTGCTTTTAGAATTCTTTTTTTTGCATTTAACTCTTGGTAGTCTAATTATGATATATCTTGGTGTGGGTCTTTTCTGGTTCATAGTTTTTGGGACCCTCTGTAATTCTTATAGCTGGATATGTTTCCCTGTTTAGATTTGGGAAGTTTTCAGCTATAACTTCTTCAAATACATTTTTTAATACTCTTCGCTTTTTTTTTCCTCCTTCTGGAACTGTATAGTGCACATGTTGGCATGTTTGATGTTATCTCTGAAATTTCTTTATGTTGCACTCTTTTTTATTTACATCTGTCTTTCTATCTGCTTTTCTGATTAGATGATTTTCATTATTCTAACTTCCAGATCACTTATGTAATCTTCTGTGTCATTTAGTCTGCTATTCTTTGCTTCTGAGTGTATTTTACCTCAGATAGTAAATTATCTTTTTTGCTTGGGTCTCCTTTATATTTTCTAATCCCTTATTAAAATGATTTGTGTTCATATTGATTATCTTCCCTAATTCTGTTAAGCAAGGAACTTAAAGTGCTGCACTCAATATGTTAGCAAATATGGAAAACTAAAAAATGTGCTTTGCTGGAGCAGCCATGAAGAGATACCCCACACCCAAGGTAAGAGAAACGCAAGTAAGATGGTAGGTGTTGCAAGAGGGCATCAGAGGGCAGACACATTGAAACCATACTCACAGAAAACTAGTCAATCTAATCACACTAGGAACACAGCCTTGTTTAACTCAATGAAACTAAGCCATGCCTGCAGGGCAACCTGACGGGTGGGTCATGGTGGAGAGATCTGACAGAACGTGGTCCACTGGAGAAGGGAATGGCAAACCACTTCAGTATTCTTGCCTTGAGAACCCCATGAACAGATAAAAAGGCAAAATGATAGGATACTGCAAGAGGAACTCCCCAGGTCATTAGGTGCCCAATATGCTACTGGAGATCAGTGGAGAAATAACTCCAGAAAGAATGAAGGGATGGAACCAAAGCAAAAACAATACCCAGTTGTGAATGTGACTGGTGATAGAAGCAAGATCCGATGCTGTAAAGAGCAATATTGCATAGGAACCTGGAATGTCAGGTCCATGAATCAAGGGAAATTGGAAGTGGTCAAACAAGAGATGGCAAGGGTGAACGTCGACATTCTAGGAATCAGCGAACTAAAATGGACTGGAATGGGTGAATTTAACTCAGATGACCATAATATCTACTACTGAGGGCAGGAATCCCACAGGAGAAATGGAGTAGCCATCATGGTCAACAGAAGAGTCGAAATGCAGTACTTGGATGCAATCTCAAAAACAACAGAATGATCTCTGTTCGTCTCCAAGGCAAACCATTCAATATCACAGTTATCCAAGTCTATGCCCCAACCAGTAATGCTGAAGAAGCTGAAGTTGAATGGTTCTATGAAGACCTACAAGACCTTTTATAACTAACACCCAAAAAAAAGATTTCCTTTTCATTATACGGGGCTGGAATACAAAGGTAGGAAGTCAAGAAACATCTGGAGTAACAGGTAAATTTAGCCTTGGAATGTGGAATGAAGCAGGACAAAGACTAATAGAGTTTTGCCAAGAAAATGCACTGGTCATAGCAAACACCCTCTTCCAATAACACAAGAGAAGACTCCACACATGGACATCACCAGATGGTCAACACCGAAATCAGATTGATTATATTCTTTGCAGCCAAAGATGGAGAAGCTCTATACAGTCAACAAAAACAAGACCAGGAGCTGACTGTGGCTCAGATCATGAACTCCTTATTACCAAATTCAGACTCAAATTGAAGAAAATAGGGAAAACGGCTAGACCATTCAGGTATGACCTAAATCAAATCCCTTATGATTATACGGTGGAAGTGAGAAATAGATTAAGTGCCTAGATCTGATAGATAGAGTGCCTGATGAACTATGGAATGAGGTTCGTGACATTGTACAGGAGATAGGGATCAAGACCATCCCCATGGAAAAGAAATGCGAAAAAGCATAATGGCTGTCTGGGGAAGCCTTACAAATAGCTGTGAACAGAAGAGAGGTGAAAAGCCAAGGAGAAAAGGAAAGATATAAGGATCTGAATGCAGAGTTCCAAAGAATAGCAAGAAGAGATAAGAAAGCCTTCTTCCGCAATCAATGCAAAGAAATAGAGGAAAACAACAGAAAGGGAAAGACTAGAGATTTCTTCAAGAAAATTAGAGATGCCAAGGGAACATTTCATGCAAAGATGGGCTCGATAAAGGACAGAAATGGTATGGACCTAACAGAAGCAGAAGATATTAAGAAGAGGTGGCAAGAATACATGGAAGAACTGTACAAAAAAGATCTTCACAACCCAGATAGTCATGATGATGTGATCACTAATCTAGAGCCAGACCTCTTGGAATGTGAAGTCAAGTGGGCCTTAGGAAGCATCATTATGAACAAAGCTAGTGGAGGTGATGGAATTCCAGTTGAGCTGTTTCAAATCCTGAAAGATGATGCTGTGAAGGAGCTGCACTCAATATGTCAGCAAATTTGGAAAACTCAGAAGTGGTCACAGGACTGGAAAAGGTCAGTTTTCATTTCAATTCCAAAGAAAGGCAATGCAAAAGAATGCTCAAAGTACCGCACAATTGCATTCATCTCACATGCTAGTAAAGTAATGCTCAAAATTATCCAAGCCAGGCTTCAGCAATACGTGAACCGTGAACTCCCTGATGTTCAAGCTGGTTTTAGAAAAGGCAGAGGAACCAGAGATCAAATTGCCAACATCTGATGGATCATGGAAAAAGCAAGAGAGTTCCAGAAAAACATCTATTTCTGCTTTATTGACTATGCCAAAGCCTTTGACTGTGTGGATCACAATAAACTGTGGAAAATTCTTCAAGAGATGGGAATACCAGACCACCTAACCTGCCTCTTGAGAAACCTATATGCAGATCAGGAAGAAACAGTTAGAACTGGACATGGAACAACAGACTGGTTCCAAATAGGAAAAGGAGTACATCAAGGCTGTATATTGTCACCCTGCTTATTTAACTTCTATGCAGAGTACATCATGAGAAATGCTGGACTGGAAGAAACACAAGCTGGAATCAAGATTGCCCAGAGAAATATCAATAACCTCAGACATGGAGATGACACCACCCTTGTGGCAGAAAGTGAAGAGGAGCTAAAAAGCCTCTTGATGAAAGTGAAAGAGGAGAGTGAAAAAGTTGGCTTAAAGCTCAACATTCAGAAAACGAAGATCATGGCATCCGGTCCCATCACTTCATAGGAAATAGATGGGGAAACAGTGAAAACAGTGTCAGACTTTATTTTTTTTGGGGCTCCAAAATCACTGCAGATGGTGACTGCAACCATGAAATTAAAAGACGCTTACTTCTTGGAAGAAGAAATGTTATGACCAACCTAGATAGTATATTCAAAAACAGAGACATTACTTTGCCAACTAAGGTCCGTCTAGTCAAGGCTATGGTTTTTCCTGTGGTCATGTATGGATGTGAGAGTTGGACTGTGAAGAAGGCTGAGCATCGAAGAATTGATACTTTTGAACTGTGGTGTTGGAGAAGACTCTTGAGAGTTCCTTGGACTGCAAGGAGATCCAACCAGTCCATTCTGAAGGATATCAACCCTGAGATTTCTTTGGAAGGAATGATGCTAAAGCTGAAACTCCAGTACTTTGGCCACCTCATGCGAAGTGTTGACTCATTGGAAAAGACTCTGATGCTGGGAGGGACTGGGGGCAGGAGGAGAAGGGGACGACAGAGGATGAGATGGCTGGATGGCATCAGTGACTCGATGGACGTGAGTCTGAGTGAACTCCGGGGAGATGGTGATGGACAGGGAGGCCTGGCGTGCTGCAATTCATGGGGTCGTAAACAGTCGGGCATGACTGAGCGACTGAACTGAATTGAACTGAATTCCCTTATATAAGGAACTTAAAGTGCTGCACTCAATATGTCAGCAAATATGGAAAACTAAGCAGTGACCACAGGACTGGAAAGTCAATTTTCATTCCAATCCCAAGGAAGGGCAATGCCAAAGAATGTTCAAACTACTTCACAATAGCACTCATTTGACTTGATACCAAAGTAAAGCTCAAAATTCTCCAAGGCAGGCTTTAGCAGTACATGAGCTGAGAACTTCCAGATGTTCAAGCTGGATTTAGAATAGGCAGAGGAACCAGAGATCAAATTGCCAACATCTGTTGTATCATCAAAAAAGCAAAATAATTCCAGAAAAACATCTACTTTTGTTTCACTGACTATACCAAACACTTTGACTCTGTAGATCACAGCAATCTGGAAAATTCTTCAAGAGATGGGAATACCAGACCACCTTACCTGCCTCCTGTGAAACCTGTATGCAGGTCAAGAAGCAACAGTTAGCACCAGGCATGGAACACTGGACTAGTTGTTCAAATTGGACAAATTGCGAAAGGAGTACATCAAGGCTGTATGTCATCAGCCTGCTTATTTAACTTATATGCAGAGTACATCTTGAGAAATAGTGGTCTGGATGAAGCACAAGCTGGAATCAATATTGCTGGGAGAAATATAAATAAGCTCAGATATGCAGATGACACTACCCTTATGGCAGAAAATGAAGAGGAACTGAAAAGCTTCTTGATGAAATGAAAGAGGAAGTGGAAACGCTGGCTTAAAACTCAACATTCAGAAAATGAAGATCATGCATTCAGTCCCATCACTTCATGGCAAATAGATGGTTAAACAATGGAAGCAGTGACAGACTTTATTTTCTTGGTCTCCAAAATCACTGCGGATGGTGGCTGCAGCTATGAAAATTCAAAGACACTTACTCCTTGGAAGAAAAACAATGACAAACCTAGACAGCATATTAAAAAGCAGAGACTTTACTTTGCCTACAAAAGTCTGTATAGTCTAAGCTGTGGTTTTTCCATTATTCATGTATAGATCTGAGTGTTGGACCATACAGAAGGCTGAACATGAAATAATAGATGCTTTTGAGCTGTGATGTTGGAGAAGACTCCTGAATGTCCGTTGGATAGCAAGGATATCAAACCAGTCAATCCTAAAGGAAATCAACTCTGAATACTTCATTGGAAAGACTGATGTTGAAGTGGAAGCAACAATAATTTGGCTACCTGATGCAAAGAGCCAACTCTTTAGAAAAGACCCTGATGCTGGGAAAGATTGAATGCAGGAAGAAAGGGAACAGAGGATGAGATGGTTGGATGGCATCATTGACTCAATGGACATGAATTCAAGCAAGCTCTGGGAGATGGTGAAAGACAGGAAAGCCTGGCATGCTGCAGTCCATGGGGTGACAAAGAGTCAGACAGGACTGAGCGACTGAACATCACAATTCTGTTAACTTTTATTAATAATGTTTTGAATTGTTTGTCTGGTATAATGCTTATTTCTGTTTCAGTATTTTTTTTTTTAGGGCTTTCTCTGTTTCCTTCAGTTGGGAGCAGTTCTTGTGCCTTTCCATTTTGTTTAACTTTCTCTGTCTCTGTCAATTTAGGTGAAATAGTTACCTATTTTTGTCTTGAAGGTATAATTTTACCTGTGAGTATCTCTATGTTGACTGCATGTACCCAGTGTCTTTGGTGGGAGGGCTGGATTTGATGTGAACACCAGTGACATCTATCCTCAGGATATGCTGTTAGGTATCGCCTTGGTAGGGATTGTGTTTGCAATGGAAGAATAGAGCCTAGGCAGGATATGAGGTGGGACTTCCTCTCTACTCAGAGGCCATTTCTGCTCTGTCAGAGGGTGGAGTCTGTTACCATGTTGCTTGAGTGGAAACCCTGAGGGTTAGGCTTCAGCTAGCTCTGTCCTTTAAGTGTATGTTTTTCCTTCTCCCCTCACTGGGTCCTTTTCATCAAAGAAGTGGAGGGATGAGAAAAGTGGGACTTGGGCACTTAGAGTTCTAATGCTTTACTTGTATAAAAATGGTGGCTCTACTTAGATGCATCCTTTCATCACATATTTTCCTCTCTCATGTCTGCTCCAGATCTAGTCCTAACCTGGGATATTGAGTGAGCATGGCTAGAGTGTTCACAGGACTTCAGCTGGGGCATGCAGCTAGGTAACTGCAAGAATTCCAATCACTTCGCTGCCCTCAGAAATGTTGACTATTTTTGCACAGCTGCTTGAGTAAGCACCAACAGTGGTTTTTACCACACTACCTGGGCTTTGCCTTGGACCCCAGGTCACCTCTGAGTACCTAGATCAAGTCTTTCCAAAGTCCCGGCCACCCTAGATCTAGTGCCAGTTTGGAATATGGAGTGAGTTGGGTCAGGGTTTTCATTGGTTTGGATTGGGGAGAATGCTGAGCTGGCAGCTTCTAGGGCCAACCTCTTTCTGCCCTGCCCAGGGGTGAGCCAGCACCTGTATACTCCTCATGAGTAGATTCTAGGCTTTTCCAGCTTTTCTTTCACTGCAATTTTCCAAGCCACCAAGGGGGCTTATCTGCGATGCCTGGTCTGTGGCTCAACCTGTACATTGCCCAAAGTTAGTGTCTACCTTGGTGATCTCTCTTTTCCTCTGACTCCCCTCACAGGGGTACAGGTCCCAACCTGATCCTTTTCTCCCATCTTGCCCAATCACATGTGGATTTTTCTCACAGTCTGATTGTAGAGGAGGCCTTTTCCCAGTTACCACTTAGTTTCCTGTGAACATTGTTCCATATGTAGATGTATTTTTTATGAGTTCACTGGAGGAGTTGAGTTCCATGTCATCTTACTCAACCATACTCCCTCCAATATTTTATATTCATTCTTTCAGCAATGTCATGATTTCCTGAAAATTATAATCTGAAAGGTTTTTTTGTTGTTGTTATTAGCCTGTAGCCTGCTATTTACTCAGGAAAAAGAAAAACAAAATGTATTTGCACTAGCTAAATATATTGTCTGAAACTGTTATTTCTAATATAGTTTATGTCACCTATGGTACTCAGCCCAGTTCCAACACTATTTATATCATAAATAATATTAATTATAGGTATATAATTCATTGTTGTCTCATAGGATGAATAATAGACTTGAATTTAGGGGAACTACCTGTGCTGGTTTCAGTTGTGCCTCCAAGTGGCTGTGTGAATGTATATTTATCACTTAACATTCATAGAGATCTGTTTTATCACCTCTCAAATAGAAATATTTATCCAGATGAGTCATTTTCTAGGTACTTTGTTTATATATTTTTGTTTATGTGTGCATTTTCTCAGTGTAAATGTTGCCTCAAATAAAATCTTGTGTAGAACTCCCATATATAGAATAGATTAAAATAGAACTATTCTACTTGAAGCTACCTCAGTTTCATCAAACCATTCTGAACCATGTATCAGCTCTTAGAGTAATTGTAACATTGTTTAAAGATCACTAGTTAGAATGTAAGATCCCTGATCATTCTGAATTTCTATGATTCTTATAGTTAAGCAATGTGAGGCAATAGATCCAAATGAATCAATGAAGGTGAACCTTATTTTTATTCACAAGAATGGGAGAAACTGTTGACTTATTTTGCAGTGCCTAACATAGGGAAGATTCATCCAAAGTATTTATTGTGGTAGACACAGCATCAGATGTGGTGCATTAATTGTTGCAGCCTTATTTAAAAAATGATCAGAGCTCTATGTTTAATCAGCTACATGCTGTGCTAAAAATGAATTTGTCCCATTAAATTAAAAAAAAAGAAGGGGCATCAAGAAATAAAGCATCACAGAGGAAGGCATCTGGAAAGGTTACTAAATTACTGGTGTATGTGTAAGTGTTTAATATGTGGTGATGAAAATATTTGAAGTTTTACCGCAGTGAGTTTGTGGTGACCACATTACTTATAAGTGGCAGCAGCAGACATAAGTTATGCTGGTCTTCCCAAGGAAGTGGCAATAAAAATTTTATAGCACCCTATACCATCGTCACATATTTTCTTTAAACCACTTATTTTCTTTGGATTTTGTCTTTTTTAATCCATCTCCATTTTTTCCTTCTGTATTTTGTTACTTAATATAGAAATATGGCCTGTCTGGAATGGGTTGGGTCAAGAGCGTTTGAAAAGGACAGGGTAGAATCAGTTTTTGTTCCAATTTGAAATGAATTCATTGGTGTGGGAAGCCCATAGTTTGTCAGCTGGTGGTTGTAATCAAGTATAAATTAGGAAAGATAAATGATAAACCATAATTTATAAGAACAAATGGGGAAGGCTTTTGGAACACTGGAATGGGGATAAAGCAAGTGGTGTTGATTGTTTTCACTAGGTCTGCTAGGTCAATGTGCTCTCTATAGTTGGTGAATGTACACAGTCCACCTCTCTGACTTAAAAAGATATTTGCTTTTATTTTTTATATGGAATTTTTATTGGAATATAAGATTCACTGGAGCAGGTATCATGTATATGACTCACTATTGTATCCATAGTGCCCAAATGACCACCTGGCATGTAATATGTTCTCAGTAGTTTTTTGAATGAATGGATGGATAAATGTAATCCTTATATATAACAAAGAAATGTACAGTTTTAGATTTTATCAGTGAGATTCTTCCTTTAATTCTTACAAAGTACCTTCTCTACCTTTTAATCTCCATAAAAACTTACAAGTCATTAACTCAAGATACATACAGAAGGACAACTTGAGTTGGGATGACCGTGAAATGTATCAGAATGGAGCATTATGATACCTGGCAAGCAGACATGTCCATATGGCTAGACTAGATACTTGAAGATAAACCCAGTTTTCCAGAAATAAACTTTAGCTGAGTATCCTGATAGGATGATAAACAGTAGTAAGTTGCACTCTAGGAAGACCATTAGTATTAAAGGAGGTAATCTAGATTGGGAAAAGAAAGAAAAAAGTAACATCAACAACAGAAATGGAGAACAAATAGTTTCTGTCCTAGAGTCATTACTAATTCATTAATTTTCAATTAAGTATTTATGAGTACTACTGTTTATACAGAATTATTTGTCTTCGGTAAAGACAGTATCCCAAATTCTCTGGACATTTAATTTTTACCAGATTGAACTTTTCGTATCTTTAGCTTTATCTGAATTTCTGATCCTAACCCATCATATTCTCTGATGTTAAAGTTTAGTGCAATTTTTCTAACTTCTCTAAATCTTTTGAACTTTTGTTCATCTATTCAGTAAGTCAACAAAGAATTATTTAATCATGTAGTATATATTACTGGGCACTCACACTATGTGATCAAAAAGATCACAACTATCTTAGAGCTTATAGGCCATTCTTTCCTATTCCCCTTACCCAGGCATGAAACACTGTTAAGAGTTTTTTTATGGAAAAGTGCTTCTCTATAACTTCTCAACCATGCATTTGCAGCCACCCAGCATCAGTTGGCTTCCATCTTCTCAGTATTCATTTGCATTGTTAACATAAGCTAAGTCAACAGGGAACGAAGGGTATGAAGTTAATTCTATGAGTCAACTAGGTTCATCAAAGGGGTGGCCAGATACTTAATCAAATATTATTCTAGATATTTCTATGAGTATATTTTTACATGAGATTAACTTTTAAATTGTGAAAGTGAGTAAAGCAGATTGTCTTCATCCCATCAGTCAAAGGCTTGAATAGAACAAAAAGGCTTACCTTCCTCTAAGTAAGTGAAAATTCTTCCAGCTTGGTGGACTTCAAACCGGAATATTGGCTTCTTCCTGCCCTTGAATTGAAACTGAAACATCAGTGCTTCCTGGGTTTAGAGACTGCTGACCTTTAGACTAGAACTGTGCCATTGGCTTTCCTGGTTTGCAGGCCTACAGAATAAGACTGGGACTAAACCATCATCTCTTTCTGGGTTGCCAGGAATTTACCTGTAGACCTCGGGATTTTCCCAGCTTCCACAATCGCGTGAACCAATTCCTTACAATAAATGTCTTTATATACAGATCCTACTGGTTCTGTTTCTTCAGAGAATCCTGACTAAGACAAGGGATTCCTGGGGAGAAATACTACAAGTCCTCTCCCATAATCATACTTCTCAAGTTCAGTTTTCCTAAGGTAGCCTTGTTTAAAGGTTTTTGCAAAATATAAGAACATAAAGTCAATACTCTTGCTTTCCTAATTATACCCATTATCAGATTTTATTCACTTTTCTATTAAATTAAGATAGTGATTTTACCCAACTAATCTAATTGCTTACTTGAACTAAGCACACCTCTCTTCACATGCAAAATTTCTACCAAATTTTAGACCTCTAAATTAACCATTTTGAGACATTAATTTTATGGGTAATTTCAGATACTGAAGCAATTCAGTGAGGGAGATTGTTTTTGACCCCAACATCTTGCCAATAGACCTTCATACAAGTGGGACATTCACTGTTGACCACTAATACCACTAACCAATTTTGCATAGATATTGAACATGCCTCTAAATTATTGTACAAAGTAATATCACACATGTATATTTGTGTTTAAGACTATCTGCAGTTAAGACCATGGAAGTTCAGCATTAGTAAAGTTCTGTCTCTCTTTCCTTCCTTCCTTCCTTTCTTTTGGTCTAGATAGTGACCAACCCATTTTTCATGCTATACTTTAGGCAGGAAGTGACAGGACTATCACACAGTGAAATCTTTAAAGGATCACTTTTACAGTGTCTATTACAGTATATTTAAATGAGTTGATGAAAATGTGACTAATATCTAATGTGACTATTTAAAGCATGGTAAGATTGTCATATCTCCTTCCTGTCTCTTCTGTCCCCACCTGTCTACTCCCAAAGAAAGTATCTTTCCCTGGATCATGATGATTTAGGTAAAAATGATTATCACAAGAATGCATTAAACTGGCCACAAAAGTGATAACACCAGTTCTTCCAGGCTATTACACATCCTATTTCTGCTTTTAATGTTTAATAGTTTCTCAAACCTTTGTATAATTAATATTACTCAGTAGGTATGGAAATGTTCACAGCACATTCATTCAAAAGAATGAAATTTTTTAATGGCTAAAATATAAAACTTTAAACAAATGAGTTTTTCAGATACTGTTTTGTACATCAAAGTAGATACTTTGTGCACATTCAAATTTTGACTACAGATATCATCTTTAATGGGTGCTTCACTAGCTACAGGGGTCTGGGAAAAATCATATTATTAATTGATGTGCCTTAAGGACCTGAGAGCTTTCAGAGTTGGGTCAACCCAAGAGAAATGCTAAGAAGTAGATACTTTATTCTAATTATACCTGGTACAGGCTGAAAGTAAACCCATTGTGACTGGTATATCATTGTCAAATTGGTAGGCTTCAGGTTTCTTACTAATTTGACACTATTACTAAAGACTGCCTCACTGAATTCATGAAAAATGAGATAAAGGATGAAGGCAGAGAAAAGTAGGGCTTCGTGATCTCTACTTGCTATAAAGATTGCTATATTAAAAGAAAAAGAGGGTAAAAGGAAACCAAACATGAGTTTGGTAAATGATGTAAATTGACTTTAACTTCATCCTTTTCCCTTATGGTCTTGATATCACATTATAATCCATGTTTCTTTTGTGGTTGTTGGTTGCCCAGTCATGTACAACTTTTCATGATCCCATGGACTGCATCATGCCAGGTCTCCTTGTCCCTCACCATCTCCTGGAGTTTGCCCAAGTCCATGTTTCTGACAGCTAATATATTGTTTACGTTGTTCAGGACTAGTTCAAGATATGGACAGATAGGAGATGTAGACATACAATATCAATGATTCCAGCTGGAAGTGTACCAGAGAGGAAGGGGCTAAAATTGACTGACTGGCTCAATTCAGTGGGAGGAGGGAGAGTAAGGGAGTGCTCCTTCACTGGGATTAAACATGAATTCTGTGACATATTCTTCTTGGCTGGAATTAGAGTCACTCTAATAATGTTTGCTAGACAACACATGTTATTAATGAGTGGATAGAAGCTCAGACAGAGAAGGCGATGGCACCCCACTCCAGTAGTCTTGCCTGGAAAATCCCATGGACCGAGGAGCCTGGTGAGCTGCAGTCCATGGGGTTGCAAAGAGTCAGACACAACTGAGTGACTTCACTTTCACTTTTTACTTTCATGCATTGGAGAAGGAAATGGCAACCCACTCCAGTGTTCTTGCCTGGAGAATCCCAGGGACTGGGGAGCCTGGTGGACTGCCGTCTCTGGGGTCACACAGAGTCAGACACGACTGAAGCGACTTAGCAGTAGAAGCTCAGAATCATTTGTTGTATTTGTTCAATCTCTAAGTTGTGTCTAACTCTTTGCAACCCAATGGACTGCAATACACCAGGCCTCCCTATCCGTCACTATCTCTCGGAGTTTGCTCAAGTTCATGTCCATTGAATTGGTAATGCTATCCAACCATCTCATCCTCTGTCACCCTCTTCTCCTCCTGCCTTCAGTCTTTCCCAGCATCAGGGTCTTTTCTAATGAGCCAGCTCTTTGCATCAGGTGGCCAAAGTATTGGAGCTTCAACTTCAGCATCAGTCCTTCCAATGAATATTCAGGGTTGATTTCTTTAGGATTGACTGGTTTGATCTCCTTGCAGTCCTAGGGACTTGCAAGAGTCTTCTCCAGCACTACAGTCATAGTTAAGCTCTAACATGAAGAAATTGAGATATCCTAAAAAGTGGGTGGATCATACTGTCCAGGAAACACAAAGTATTAATAGTTGATAATCAGAGATTTCCCAAGGCAAGAAGGCAGCATGAAATCTGGCAGCAAGGACACTGCAGTCCCAAAATTTCAGACTTCAAGCAAGACTTTCCTTTTCTAAAGACAGGAAAATATACGGCAAGGGCCAGTGCTTAGGTTGCCAAAACTACTAAAGTGGAGATAAAGTTGCTAGGAGCAAGGCAGGAATGTAGCAGGGATGGGGTTCTTGTGGCTAAGTGGCCTCAGTCAAGGGGCGTGCATAACTTAAAAAAAAAAGAAAGAAAGAAAGAAAGAGGATGCTTTGCATATGTTTCATGTTTATTACCAGTTTTCAGTTACTTAGTTAAATAACTTCTGAACAATGGGGTTTAAATTATGTATTAATTCCCTCAAGGGGTGGTATAAGCCACATTTTTTAAAGTAGCATTTGACATCAGGGAGAAACCAATGAACAAGGTAGTCCTGCGTTAACTTAAATGGTGGCTACTCAGCAACTTTTTGTTTTCCTCACTTTGTACCATGTTTTGTCTGCTATCTAAATATATACACACTGAATCCCAAAGAGTTTTAGCCTTTTGAGGGCTGTCTTAGACTGGGTTCTTCAGAAAGCAGCCTGAGGCAAATTCTTTATTAGGGGGTACAATCTCACGGAGAAGGGATAAGTGAAAAAGTGAGGCGAGGAAGTAGGAAGAACCAGTGCAGGAATAGAACTGGTCACCACTTGATGTCAAGAGCTTGCTTGAGTCCGTGGGACTGTCATCTGAGAATCTGTATAAACAACTACTTCTCTTGACAGTAGATCCAGGGACTTAAAGGGTACTATAGCCCCCAGCACCCATTTCTGGTCAAAGTTAAGTGCATGAGGCCTAAGTCTCCCCCCACACTTCGCGGTGGTTCTAAAAATGTCCCTGGTTTCTTATACCATGGCCAAAATCGTGATATCTCAGAAAAACAGGATAGGTGCTATCAGGTTTGCCCATATGAAGTAGGTCAGACTCCACCTGGAACAGTTTGTCCTAATGGAGGTGGTGGTTGTTTAGTTGCTAATGCTCAGTCATATCTGACTCTTTTGGGACCCCATGGACCAGGCTCCTCTGTCCATGGCATTTCCCAGGCAAGACTACTGGAGTGGATAGCCATGCCCTTCTCCAGGGGATCTTCCTGACCCAAGGATTAAACGCATATCTTCTGCATTGACAGATGGATTCTTTTCAACTGAGTCACCAGGGAAACCCATCCTGATGGTAACTGGGGCTTTACCAAATGGCTAAACTTAGGAAATATTTGATATGTTAGTACAAAACAATTCTATTTTTTGTTTCACTTTACTGAATTATTTCCCCATGCACTGAAGTTCAGCTACCTAGTAAGTATATCTGTATTAAAACATTGAGAGAGAGAAGACAAAGAGCTGACAGATGTCTAGCAATCTGTAGGATTCCCTTTCTCTACAGTTTCTCTTTAACTTAGTCTCTATCTCCCTTGCCTTGTCATGACTCTCCCCTTCCCTCTTTTCTCCTATTCTCCCTTAATGATCAGTCATAGCAGCTTCTCTCATTATTTCATTCCCAATTTTCCAAATGGATATTTACAATATTTTGATAAATTCATTTTTTCTATTAATTTTCATTGTTATTTCTATATTTATTTATCCTCTTTTTGAATTGGTCTTCAAAGGATAGTGACTCTGTTTTGGCACTCAGCCAGTCTCTAAAGGAGTTAATCTGTTAACTAACACTTACACAGTTTAAAGAAGTTTCCTAAGAATGATTTTGTGAAGGTAAAAAATCATAAAGGTAGAAAATTTGTGGGCATGAAAGTGCTAAATTTTTTAGGACAATTCTTCTATGAAGTGTAAAAAATTTTGATAGTGATTTGGAGTTTTACTTTATAGCTTATTTTGTGTTTGCCTTATTTGACATCCAGATTTGTGCCTATTTACTTTCCACGGGGATCTCTTTAGTTTTTTTCTTTTCCCACTGCTTTGTTTCTCTTTATTTGTTCTCTCTCATTTCTCTTCTCTCAATGTCCACTTACATCTCATTTCTTTCTTCTTTCTCTTGACCTCTTCTACTTATTTTCATCATCTTTATTTCCCACTTTTCCTCTCCCAGTTACTCTGTTCCCCACTTTTCAAAAAATTTACTTACTGCTTTTTTGATTTAGTATCTCTTGATTATTCAAGAGAGCTTAGGTTAGGATGAAGGCCCTGTGATAATTTATTTTAAGATGAGGGTAGCTCTGAAATACAAAGCCATGAATTTCATAGAAATATGTGTGTAATTTTCTGAATACAAGTTTGAATAAAAGCAAAATAAAAAATTAAATTGGAATGGGATTGAATAACTTACATATATCATACAAAATTGCTGTCACTTGATATTTACAAAATAAATGACCACAATGTTTCTACCCTTCTGAGTTTTGTAAACCTTCATGTAAACTTGGAGATAGAGAGTGGTTTAGCTTCCTTGTTCCTAATAATAATTTTCCATATCCCAGTGTATTGTGAATACATGCATATTTGTGCACAGTAGATTTATTTTGTGACTGACTGAATATAGTTCCATCACAAATGGATCACATACAGATTTGATAGCTTATTGCCAACTGGAACAAGATTCCCTTGTGATATTGCTTAGGGTCAAATATGAGTGGCTAAGCACACAGGTATGTTAAATCTTGCTACTTACTTTCCAAAGTTGGAAAATAGATTGATTTTCAGGTGATTTTTGCCTTGGCCTATTTCAACCATTTCCATTGAGGAAAGAATTCTAGAAAGCCTGTTTTGTTCTATTATATGATTGGGTTGATGAAAGGAAACGTTCAGATTACATTTTGAAATGTTCAAAATGCCAGATGATTGATTTTTAAGAAACATTTTAATTGAAACACAGCATATAAACAGAAAAGTACAGAAAACATAAGTATAGAGCTCCATGAGTTTTCCAAAAGTAACAAGCACTCAGATTAAAAAGCAAGATATTTCTAGCACCCTAAAAGACCACTCATGCCCCAGCCAACTTCTTTCCCTCCACCCCAAGATAACCACGAGCTTGACTTTTTGAATTCTATTGTCATAGATAAGTTTTGCTTATTTTTGAACTTTATATAAATGGAGCAATGCAATATATACTGTTTTTTTCAATGTTGTATGTGAGAGCCATCCACATTATAGTAGATAGCAACACTTTTTTATGTTACGTAGGAACCTAATTGTATAATTGCTGAGTCCTAGAGAACGCCTACATTCAACTCTCACAAATATTGCCAAAAATATTCCAAAGTGCTTGTGCCAATTTATAGTCCCACAAGCAATATATGAGAGTTTCTAGTCACTCTATATTCTTCCCAACATTTTGTATTTGAAATATTTTTTAAATTACTTTTTAAAATTGATAATATATATATATATATATAACATAATTTGCCATTTAAAATGTAAATGTACAACTCAGATGGATGAAACTGGAGCCGATTATACAGAGTGAAGTAAGCCAGAAAGAAAAACACCAATACAGTATACTAACACATATATATGGACTTTAGGAAGATGGCAATGACGACCCTGTATGCAAGACAGGGAAAGAGACACAGATGTGTATAACGGACTTTTGGACTCAGAGGGAAAGGGAGAGGGTGGGATGATTTGGGAGAATGACATTCTAACATGTATACTATCATGTGAATTGAATCGCCAGTCTATGTCTGACGCAGGATGCAGCATGCTTGGGGCTGGTGCATGGGGATGACCCAGAAAGATGTTATGGGGAGGGAGGTGGGAGGGAGGTTCATGTTTGGGAATGCATGTAAGATTTAAAGATTTTAAAATTTAAAAAATAAAAAACTAAAAAAAAAAAAATAAAATAAATAAATAAATATAGTCACACTGTTTTGCAACCATCAGTGCTATCCATATCCAGAATATTTTCATCATCCCAAACTGAAACTCTGTACCTATCAAACTGTAACTCCACAGTCTCCTCTTCTACCAGCTCCCATTAACTGCTATCCTTTTTCTGTCTGTATAAATGTGACTATTCTAGATACTTCAGATAAATGGAATTGTATATTTGTTCCTTCCCTGGTGGCTCAGAGGTTAAAGCATCTGCCTGAAATGCTGGAGACCTGGGTTCGATCCCTGAGTTGGGAAGATCCCCTGGAGAAGGAAATGGCAACCCACTCCAGTGTTCTTGCCTGGAGAATCCCATGGAGGGAGGAGCCTGGTAGGCTACAGTCCATGGGGTCGCAAAGAGTCAGACACGACTGAGCGACTTCACTTCATTTCACTTCTTTTGAATCTGGCTTAATTCACTTAGCATAATGATTTAATAAATGTTCATCCATATGGTAGTTTGTATCGGAATTTCATTTCTTTATAAGGGTTCATTCCTTTTTAATATTCAATTGTTGCATGCACCACATTTTGTTTATCCATTCATTTATCAATTGATCCTTGGGTTATTGCTATCTTTTGGGTATTGTGAATCATGCAGCTGTGAATGTGGGTGTACAAATATGTGTTTGAATCCCTGCTTTCAATTCTTTTGGGTGTAGACCTAGAAGCAGGATTGCTGGGTCATATGGTAATTCTGTTTTTAATTATTTGAGATACCCCTGTAGCAGTTTCTTGGTTCCAGTCATTTTGGTATATGTGTATAATGGTACTTCTTTAGAATTTTAATTTGCCATTCTTTCCTAACTAATAAATTTGAAGATTTTCATCTGTTTATTAGCCATTTGTATATTCACTTTTCTATTGGGTTGTCCACATTTTTCATACTGCTTTATAGGATTTTTTATATATTTTGAATATGAGTCTATAATACAATAAAAGAACTACAAATCTCTTCACACATGATGGGTTGAATTTTCACCATCTTAATGATGGTTTTTATTAACAAATATTTTTAATGTTAATATAGTCCAGATTATCAATATTTCTTTTATGCCTACCTGGTTCTTTATGCTTTCTTTTTAAAATTTTGATATTGAAATATAGTTGATTTATAATGTTGCATTGTAGTTTCTGTTGTACTTGAGGTGTTGTAGATTGGACTGATCTGTTTCATTCTTCTTTCAGAGGAATTCTTTTGATATGTTAATTGGGAGTGGTTTCTCTGCTTCATTTTACTTAAATTTCTCTGACTCTATGAGTTGGGGAGAAACAGTAATGTACTGTTCTCTTGGAGGGCTGCTTTTTTGCAGGAATGTGCCTGTGTAGCTTGTGAGGATCCAATATTTTTGGTTTGAGGGCTATTTTTAGTACAGACGCCCGCCATGTCTTTCCTCAGTGTGTACTGGCCCTATTCCCTTGACAGGGGGTGTAATTGTTATTGTCTTGACCACAGTTTGAACCAGACATTGAAGGGGTTCTCTTCTTTTCTCTGTGCTTGTCAACAGTCCTGCCAGTAATGGGGTCTGCTCCCTGGTTATTGGAGTAGAAACCCCAAGATCTGTCTCTGAGCTTTGGCATGATAAAGGCGAGACTGATGTGCTCACCCTGGCAGAGGAGCCACTGAATATTCCTTTGCTGGGTTTCTCCACTGGAAAACATGCTATGTGCTGTTTCTTGTCACCCAGTGTGCAAGTTCACAAAGCACACTTTTGTTGGCACTGCCCTCAGCCCCGCCTCAACCATGGGAATGCAGGCAGTTGGCTTGTGTTTCCCTCAGGTGAGGTGCTTTACTCACAAAGTTGCCAGCACAGATCAGTTGTTGCAGATCCACTGAAGTGAAGCACTGGGACCGCTGTAGTCACACACCTGGACCCATGTGGGAATTCCAGCATCAGTTCAGACCCAGATCCTGCCTGCCTACCTGGGCTCATGCAGCAAATCCTGTAGCTGCTAACTCTAGACCTGCCCCAGCCACTGCATTTACAAAGCTGCCTGAGGTGGTGTGAGTCTTTGGATCTCACAGCCACTTAGACAGTCCTTAGACTTTAGCTCAGCTTCCGAAATTGCCAAGTCCTGTGGCCCCTGGGGATTGGCTCAGGTTTCAACCCCTCTCCAAGTGTAAGCAACCTGAAGGGGCTTGTGAACTCCCAAAGCTTTGTTGAGGTGGAATTGAACCGACTATGAACCCACCTAGAATGATGTTGCTTAGGCAGGGCAGTGTCTCTCCCTTCACTCACCGAGGCTTCTGTGGAGGACCGAGGATCTGTTCTGTGTACATTAGCCACAGCTCAGCTCACACTCCAGTCCCTTCAGGCCACTGATGCACAGCCAACCATGCTCCTCTCCCATGGTCTGCCTGCCGAAGTCCAGGTTTCAGCATACAGCCCCTGCAATTACCAGCAGATGTGTTTTGGGCTGAGGAGTGTAGGGAGGTGGTCAGGACCATCTGTACTGGTCTCTGTCTGTTTTCCCTGCTGTAGTCTGTCTGCTACACTCTCCTCTGAGTCTCTGAAGCTCCCTTTCTGTCCTGACTGATCTCCCAGCTAGTCAAGGGTGTTCCCAGAGTGAGTAAACCTTTCCTCTATTTTTTTAAAATAATCAATGGTTCAGTTTATTGTTATAGGTAACTTACTCACAGGGTGGGATCAGGGGGCCCATGAACCAGAAGCATTCACAGCTGCCTCCAGCACAGCTGAAGGACAATTTGGACAATTTCACAGTTAACCTAGGGTCTGGTGGGTACATACTTGGAAACAGGAAGTGCATTCTTAAGTCAAGATTTATGAATGGACAGCTAGTCTTATGGGCACTGGGAATACCTCAGTGAAGGTCTTCATTATTATGTAAAGACTAATTGAGCCTAGAGGTAAACCTCTCCTCTTTCACAACTCCCTCCCAGGGGCTCAGGTCCTATCTTTCCCTCTTCCCTTTGTTTTTTAAACCTTTTGTCCTATTTGGTTACATGGTGATCTTTCTTGCCACTTTGGTTGTATGAGATCTTTTCCCAACATTCAGTATATTTTCTATAAGAATTGTTCTGTTTATAAATGTATTTTTGATTTATCTGTGGGAAGAGGTGAGCTTCCTGTCCTTCTATTGTGCTATTTTGATCTCCTCTTCCTATGCCTTGTGTTTAGAATATATTATTTGATACTTAAACTCATGTAGATACTGTTCTATGTTATACTTTAAAGGCTCTGTCATTTTACTTTTCAGATTTATATGCAGAATATATCTAAAATTTATTTTTTATAGTATGAGATGAAAGTCAATATTTCCTGTTTTCATGTATATGACCAACTGGCCTTTTCTACTTGTCAGGAAAGACTGTCATTTATCCAGCTTAATATGGTTCATCTTGCCTTTGATATAAATCAAATTCCTTTATATGGATCTGTTTCTGGGACTATTACTGTGATCTTTCTTTTTGTCTGCCTTAATAGAAAACCCCTTGTCATAAATATGGCAGTTAAGTAGGTCTTAATATAAGTCCTCAGATTTTGTTTATCTTTTAAAGATTGTCTCAGTTATTCTTGATCATTTGCATCTATATGAAACAGAATCAGCTTACTAGTTTCTACAAATAAAACCCAGTTAGCTTTGATTTGGATTGCATTAAAATTATAGCTTTATATATACATAGAATTTTCATATTTACAATATTAAATATTCTAGTCTATGATATGGTATATGCTTTCTTTTACTTAGGATTTTCTGATATGTCTCAATATCTTACACATCATTACTCTTTTATATGTGCTTGTTTTATTAGTCATTGAGAAAGATTAAAATTTTACTCTCTGTGGATTTATCTAATCTATCATTTTTGTTGTTATGTATATTTTTCCTTTATATAAAGAATTAAGTGGTAAAATTTGGGGACTGTTACATCTTTTTATGCATAGAGCCCTTTATCATGATAAAATATCTATATTTTCAACATTGATTTTGGCATGGCCTACAAATTATCTGAAAATTTATCTGTTTTGGTATTCAGAAAATTTCATTTACTTTTATTTCAAAAAGATATTTTGACTAGCTGTAGAGCCCTAGATTTGAAGTTTTATTGCATTATCTTGTCTTTTACTTCATTTCCTTTGGGAAGCCAAAGAATATTCAACACAGAAAGGGTAGCCCTTTCAATAAATGATGTTGTAAGAACTGGAAAGTCACATCAACAAGAGTGAAACTAAACCACTCTTACACCATACACAGAAATCAAATACAAATGGATTAGTCTTGACTATAATACCTAAAACCATAGAAGTCATCTCAGTGCACCAGCCCCAAGCATCCAGTATCATGCATCGAACCTGGACTGGCGATTCATTTCATATATGATATTATACACATTTCAATGCCGTTCTCCCAAATCATCCCACCCTCGCCCTCTCCAACAGAGTCCAAAAGTCCGTTCTATACTCTGTGTCTCTTTTGCTGTCTCGCATACAGGGATATCATTACCATCTTTCTAAATTCCACATATATGCGTTAGTATACTGTATTGATGTTTTTCTTTCTGGCTTATTTCACTTTGTATAATAGGCTCCAGTTTCATCCACCTCATTAGAACTGACTCAAATGTATTCTTTTTAATGGCTGAGTAATACTCCATTGTGTATATGTACCACAACTTTCTTATCCATTCATCTGCTGATGGACATCTAGGTTGCTTCCATGTCCTGGCTATTATAAACAGTGCTGTGATGAACATTGGGGTATACGTGTCTCTGGGCCATGGAAACTTTACAGAGAATAAAAGAGATTCCTGGGGAAAAAAAACACAACCATAAAAGTCCTAGAAGAAAACATAGATAGGAAAATTTTTGGCATCTATCTTAGCAATATCTTTCTGGATGTCTCCTGAGATAAGGGATACAAAAAACAAAATTAAATGGACTATATCAAACTCAAAAACTTCTTCACAGTAAAGGAAATAATCAAAAAGCAACTGTCCAAATGGAAGAAGGTATTTGAAATCATATATCTGCTGCTGTTGCTGCTAAGTTGCTTCAGTCATGTCTGACTGTGTGACCCCATAGACGGCAGCCCACCAGGCTCCTCTGTCCCTGGGATTCTCCAGGCAAGAATACTGGAGTGGGTTGCCATTTCCTTCTCCGATGCATGAAAGTGAAAAGTGAAAAGTGAAAGTGAAGTCGCTCAGTCGTGTCCAACTCTTCACGACCTCATGGACTAGGCTCCTCCATCCATGGGATTCTTCAGGCAAGAGTACTGAAGTGGGATGCCATTTCCTTCTCCATCATCTAATAAGGAGTTAATATCTAAAAATACAAAGAAGTCATACAATACCAAAAAAAAAAAAAAAAAGAAAACCTGATTTAAAAACTGGCAGAGAGCCAAACAGATATTTTCCAAAGAAGACAGATAGATGGCCAACAGGTGCATGAAAAGATACTCAGCATCAATGATTATTAGTGAAATGGAAATCAAAACCATAATCACAATTTATCTCATACCTGTCAGAATGGCCAGAATGGCTATTATCAAAAAGAACACAAATAACACATGTTGGTGAAGATGTGGAGAAAAGAGAACTCTTGTAATTTGTTGGTGGGAGTGTAAATTAGTATAGTCACTGTGGTAAACGTATTGAGATACCTCAAAAAATAAAGAATTGAACTATCATATGATGTAACTGTTCCACTTCTGAGTATTTGTCTGAAGAATACCAAAACGAAATAGATATATACACCCTTGTATGAATTTCAGTATTATTTATAACAGCCAAGATATAGAAGCAACCTAAGTGCCTGATTAATGGATGGATAGATAAGATGCTGTATGCACAAATACAGATAGACAAGACAGAGATATGTACAAACACAAACACAGGAACAATTCTCAGCTATGAAAAATAAAATTTTGCCACTTTTGACAACATATGTGGACCTTCATAGTATTATGATAAATGAAATGTTAGATGGAGAAAGACAAATACTGTGTAATTTCACTCACATGTGATATATAAAAATAAAGACCAAGCCAAATACTGAGTGTAATGTGGTTACCGCCGGGATAGAAGTGCCTAAGGAAAACAAAATGGGTAAAGGGAGTCAACTATATGTTGATGAATAGAAACTAAATTTTTATTATGTAGCATACTTTAGTGTATATAGAAGTAGAAATATAATATTCAACATATCAAACATATATTTTAAGCAAATGTTACCTCAGTAAAGTAATCATTTGGCTATATTTGTGTGGGTCTATATCTAGATGCTATTCTATTCCAATCATCAGTATGCATATTCCTTTCCAGGTCCGTACTGTCTTGATTATTACAGTGTACTTTTAAAAAATATTTTAATATCAGAGTGAGTCCTCCAACTGTATTTTTCTTTTTCAAGATATCCATTGTTATTCTTATACCTTTGTTTTTCTAAATAAACTTTCAAGTCAGTTTTTCTCCATCCACAAAAATCTTGAAAGGATTTTCATTAAAAATGCATTAAGTACACAGGCCAGTTTGTGGAAATTTGACATCTTGTCTATATGGGCCATGTTTTCTTACATCTTGACATATCTAGTAGTTTTATTTACTGTGGTAATGAATATTATAAATGTTACATTGTTGAATGTCTGAATTTTTTCATCCTCTCTGAAAGATGTTGGATTTTGTTTTCAGAAAAGAGAAATAAGTTGCAAATGAATTTGATGCCCCGAAGCCTCTTTTTAATATTTTCCAAGGGAATTCTAAGTTAAGCTTTACTCCATGGAATAGTTCAACTGTACTAAAACGGAGTGATTTCTCTGAAATTTCCAGAGAATGTCCCTAGTATCAACAATGTCTCTCTGTTCTGGCTAGTTGGAACTTTTTCATCACTTATATGAACTCTAGATACTATTTAGTTTACATCTGTCTAGTGATTTTGTATGCAGCCATATAAGGTTTTATGTTATGCATTTGAAAGTGATAGCTATATAAATATCTGGAGCTTTTATTCTGCATAGCTCTTTCTTTTCCAAAATTCTGCCTTAAAATTTCCAGCCTCTTCAGTATCTCTGAACTCTAAACTCCATCTCGTCAACTCAACAAGGCCACTGAGGATTGTTTGGATTCTCTATATCTATACCTTCATTGTGGAAATTGCCTCCAGGTTGAAAGCTGGAGCTCTCATGGGGCTCACCTTTTTAGTTTCCCTTCACTCAAGGATCCCAGTTCAATGCTAATTCATTGTCCAATGTGTTGACATACTTGGTCAAGTTTTCTAATTATTTATGGTGGGAAATTAAGTGTGATCCTTTTACTGCACTATAGCCAGAACAGATGTCACATAATAGTTTGCTGCTTGCAATTGTCATTGTATCTGAATTAATTGGGATCATTGCCAGCAATTCTTTCTGAATTTTCATTAGATTAACTGCAAAGGTAATGCTAGTAATATTATAATATTGATTTGACCAATGAAAATAAAATTTCCCAATTATAACTATAGGCAACTTATCCCTTTGGGCTACTCTAGCACAGTTGCACCATTTTTGCTGTGTTCATATACAGTGTACAGTGACACATCCTTCCATACTTTGGATATTCTCACTTAATTTGTCCAAATCTTCTCAGTTCAAATAAGACTTCCATAATTGTGTCTCAAACTTGAATATTTCCATCATCCCGAAAGTTAACTCAACAGCAGGACTCTTCCAGGGACTTCCTTGGTGGTCCAGTGGTTAAGACTTCATCTTTCAATGTAAGTGGATCAGGTTCAATCACTGGTCAGGGAGCTAAACTTCCACATTACCTGGGGCCAAAAAACAAAAACATATGAAACAGAAACAATATTGTAACAAGTTCAATAAAGACTTTAAAAATGGTTCACATAAAAAAAAAATTTTTTTTAAAGTGAGATTCTCCATGCTTAATTCATGTGGTACCATTCATATAAACTCCACTCATTATGGAGGTCTTTGGCATAAGACAAGCTGGTGTGAACACTTTAAATGTTTACGTGTCATGAAAGACAATGAGAAATTGAAGATCTATTCCAGTTTAAAGCAGACCAAAGAGACATGAAAACTAAACCTAATCCATGATTTTAGTTTGGATACTTGATTTAAAAAAATTGAAATGAAGGAAAATATTGACAATATTTGAGTATAGGTCTTATATTAAAATGACAGTGAAATTACTGAAATTAAAATATTAAGTGAAATTTTCTAAGTTTGATAATTTTTACTTTTTTGTATAAAAGAATATCCTTTTTCTTGGGGGATATACGCTGTAGTGGAGGAGTAAATACATGTGTGAGCATGTGCAGACCAATGAGATGAAATGTTAATATTCGGTGAATCTAGGAAAACATTGGTAGAAATAAACTTATCATTAAAAATTTTATATCTTAGAACTTGTTTTAAATATAAAAATGCTGAAAGCAAACTAAATAAAACCAAAATATAACACTCTCCTTACAAAAGAAAATAGATCTATATGTCAGATTTACTCTAGTATCTGATCAGTCCTTAGAACATTTTTTATATTTTTGAATCCTCATAGTATCTACTAGCTTTATAACACAAGCTTGATTAGAGTATGTTTTTTCTTGTTTTCCTATGTGTGCATCTTATTTTTCACAATTGGATAGGCTACTCTAGGATATGTTCTAGTCTCTGTCTGATTTATATATTCCCTTTGCAGTAAGGAAGGTTTTGAGCACAAAGAATTTAGTGAATAATTCTTGAATTTGGTAAGTTTGCATGAATTTTGTAACTTGACCAAATGATAACTTTGTCTTTTGCAGTCTGGGAGTATCTGTTATCATTTGTACTGAAGTTTTACTTCCTAAGCAATTAAGACAGTCATTTATTCCTTCTCCTTTTTAAATGCTTCTAAGATTTGGAGAAACTCAAAGGGAGTTTTGCCAGGATGAAGAAGTATTGTAGAGCACATGAAGAGGTCACTATTTTTTTTTAATGTATAAAGTAGGTCATTCTCTCTGTACTTTCATCCTTAGGCCCAGCTAGAAATTTAAAAGTGGAACCTTACTGAGTTGTTCTAACTGAAAGAGCATGAACAAAGCACTAAATATTAGTGAAGCTCAAACAGTTTCAATAGAGGAACCTCTTTTATTTTTAACTGTCAAAGGATCTAGTAACATTTAGCTAATGTTTTATTTTTATGGACTGTCTACCGAGAATATTGAAGGGGCATTCAGAAGAGTTTCTTTGTATTGGGCCAGTTCAGAACTGTAATCAATCTTAAAAATTCAGAGTAGCCATGTTTGTTACTAGTATAGTACATACATTTCATCATCAAAGCCATACACATTGGATCTGTCCTGGTAATTCAGACAAGTGTAGTGTAAATAGTAATGGGATAAGTTAGCCTAAACTAAGGATGTGGCTTCATTTTGATTAGGTCACTATGTGTCCTGGGCTGTTTGTATTCACTTATCCAAACAAGAGTAACAATTATCCATGATTAATAGCCAGCTCTACTAGCTTCTTGGAAAAAAAATATATATATTATATATAATGTATATATTTGACAAACTGATTTGTTTATATTTAAGATATATAATATATTGTTTTGATATACATATACATTGTAAAATAATTACCACAATCAAACTAATTAACATACCCATCACATCTCATAGTTACCATATTTTTATGAACAGTCACCTTATCAAAAAGTAATCATCCCCTCAAAATTTATTTTAAATTGATTTGTAGCAGCAAACAAATATAAATACTGATGTGGCACAAAAATTATTTATCTGTGTCAAATCTTGTTAGGAAAAGACATATTGCTTTATGAATACAGAACTTAAGCAAAGGGAGTTGTTAGGAGCTCTCACTTACAATGAAAATATTCTCATATTTGCCTTCTGTATGAATATTTTGCTTCAAGGGGTGAGAATTTTTCTACAGCTATGTTGCTTAAAGTATGAACCATGAGTAATGTTACTTATTTTCAGAATTTAGAATGCTAGAAAGAGCTTTGGTTCCAATGTAAACAAAAAATAAAATTAGACTAGTTACTAAATCATAAATTTTCTTGAATCTATTAGAGAATAGAGGTTGAAGAACAACCAAATAGCCTGAAATCTAAGGAAATAAAGGATCTTCCAAGGTGAGATAAGATGCAAATACTGGATCACATGTGGAAGAGCACTGGATTAAAGAGAGGCTAGGTGCCATATAAATAAGTTTTAAAACCAGGTAATATGTTAAAGAGAATTCTAAGGACTGATATAGATGGAAAGGTGAAAATATAGAACCCTGGGGATCCTGGACACAAACACAGTTTGCATACACCTGTAGCCTTTATTCCACGAGTGCTCATTGTGAACTAGAGTCGGTAATATGAAAAAGCCTCTATCAGTGGTGTTGGGGAAAAAAAGCAAGAATTTATGTAAAATACTCGATAAATTGAAAGGAGGAGAGATAAATAGAAAATGGGAAACAAAGAACTGAAGGAAGAGATAGTAGATCATAATCCAACAATATATGTAATTATATCAAATGTAGATGGTCTAAGCATAAAAATTAAAAGGCAGAGATTGTTACTTTGCTTATAAGAAATCCACCTCAAGTATAAAGATATAATATGTTATAAAGTAAAAGGGTAGAAAAGACACACCATGTAAATAGAAAAGTTCAAATTTGATATAAATTATAGGCTGAAAATCAGCAAAATATAGAATAAGGGATCAATAAGACTGGGAGCTGACTGTGGCTCAGATCATGAACTCATTATTGTCAAATCCAGACTTAAATTGAAGAAAGTAGGGAAAACCACTAGACCATTCAGGCATAACCTAAATCAAATCCATTATGATTATACAGTGGAGGTGACAAACAGATTCAAGGGTTTAGATCTGATAGACAGGGTGCCTGAAGAACTATGGATGGAGATTCGTGACATTGTACAGGAAGCAGTGATCAAGACCATGCCCAAGAAAAAGAAATGCAAAAAGGCAAAATGGCTGTCTGAGGAGGCCTTACAAATAGCTGAGAAAAGAAGAGAAGTGAAAGGCATAAGAGGAAAGGGAAGATAAATCCATTTGAATGCAGAGTTCCAAAGAATAGCAGGGAGAGATAAGAAAGCCTTCCTCAGCAATCAATGCAAAGAAATAGAGGAAAACAATAGAATGGGAAAGATGAGAAATCACTTCAAAAAAATTAGAGATACCAAGGGAACATTTTATGCAGAGATGGACACAATAAAGGACAGAAATGGTATGGACCTAACAGAAGCAGAAGATATTAAGAGGAGGTAGCAAGAAGCACAGAAGAACTGTACAAAAAAAGATCTTCACAACCAAGATAATCATGAAGGTGTGATCACTCACCTAGAGCCATACATCCTGGAATGTGAAGTCAAGTGGGCTTTAGGAAGCATCACTACAAACAAAGCTAGTGGAGGTGATGGAATTCCAGCTGAGCTATTCCAAATCCTAAAAGATGATGCTGTGAAAGGGCTGCACTCAGTATGCCAGCAAATTTGGAAAACTCAGCAGTGGCCACAGGACTGGAAAAGCTCAGTTTTCATTCCAATCCCAAAGAAACGCAATGCCAAAGAATGCTCAAACTACCGAACAATTGCACTCATCTCACATGCTAGTAAAGTAATGCTCGAAATTCTCCAAGCCAGGCTTCAACAGTATGTGAACAGTGAACTTCCAGATGTTCAAGCTGGATTTAGAAAAGGCAGACGAACCAGAGATCAAATTGCCAACATCCACTGGATCATTGAAAGAGCAGGAGAGTTCCAGGAAAAACATCTACTGCTTTACTGACAACGCCAAAGCTTTTGACTGTGTGGATCACAACAAACTGTGGGAAATTCTTAAAAAGCTGGAAATACCAGACCACCTGGCCTGCCTCCTGAGAAAGTTGTATGCAGGTCAAGAAGCAACAGTTAGAACTGGACATGGAACAGCAAACTGGTTCCAAATCGGGAAAGGAATATGTCAAAGCTGTATATTGTCACCCTGCTTATTTAACTTATATGCAGAGTACATCATGGGAAATTCCAGGCTGGATGAAGCACAAGCTGGAATCTAAAGATTGCTGGGAGAAACATAAAAACCCTCAGATATACAGATGACACCACCATTATGGCAGAAAGTGAAGGAGAACTAAAGAGCCTCTTGATGAATGTGAAGAGGAGAGTGAAAAAGTTGGCTTAAAGCTCAACATTCAGAAAACTAAGATCATGGCATCTGGCCAAATCACTTCATGGCATATACTGGGGAAATAATGGAAACAGAGAGAGACTTTATTTTGTGGGGCTCCCAAATCACTGCAGATGGTGACTGCAGCCATGAAATTAAAAAACGCTTGCTCCTTGGATAAAAGCTATAAGCAACCTAGACAGCATATTAAAAAGCAGAGACATTACTTTGCCAACAAAAGTCCATCTAATCAAAGCTATGTTTTTTCCAGTAGTGACGTATGGATGTGAGAGTTGGACTATAAAGAAAGCTGAACGCCAAAGAATTGATGCTTTTGAACTGTGGTGTTGGAGGAGACTCTTGACAGTCCTTTGGACTGCAAAGAGATCCAACCAGTCAACCCTAAAGGAAATCAGTCCTGAATATTGATTGGAAGGACTGATTCTGAGGCTGGATCTCCAATACTTTGGCCACCTGACATGAAGAAGTGAGTCATTGGAAAAGACCCTGGTGCTGGGAAAGATTGAAGGCAGGAGGGGAAGGAAATGACAGAGCATGCGATGGTTGGGTGGTATCACTGACTCAATTTATATGAGTTTAATAAACTTTTGGTGTTGCTGATGGACAGGGAAGCCTGGCATGCTGCAGTCCATGGAATTGCGAAGAGTCAGACATGACTGAGCAATTGAACTGAACTGAACTCTCAACCAAGTTGTTTTTTAGAGAAAAACTGACAAAGCAGCAATGGAATATAGTTATTTTTTAGTGCACATGAATCATTAACCAATGTAGGTCATATTTTGGCTTATAAAACATATCTAAATAAATGTTGTTCAGTTGTGAAGTCATGTACAACTCTTTTTGACCCCATGAACTGCAGCATACCAGGCTTTCCTGTCCTTCCCTATCTCCTGGAGTTTGCTCAAATTTATGTGCACTGAGTTGGTGATTCTAATGATCTCATCCTCTGTCATCCTCTTCTCCTCCTGCCTTCAATCTTTCCCACCATTAGGGTCTTTTTAGTGAATCAGATCTTTGCATCAGTTGGCCAAAATATTGGAGCTCAGCTTCAGTCCTTCCAACGAATATTCAGGGTTGTTTTCCTTTAGAATTGAGTGGTTTCATCTCCTTGCTGTCTAAAGGGCTTTCAGGAGTCTTCTCTGCACCACAATTTGAAAGCATCAATTCCTCATCACTCAGCCTTTGTTATGGTCCAACTCTCACAACCGTACATGACTACTGGAAAAACCATATCTTTGACTATAGGGACCTTTGTCAGCAAAGTGATGTCCCAGCTTTTTTATATACAGTCTAGGTTTGTCATAGCTTTCCTTCCAAGGAGTCTTTCAATTTCGTGGCTGCCGTCACCATCCATAGTGATTTTGGGGCCCAGCAAAGTAAAACCTGTAACTGCTTCTACTTTTTCTCCATCTATTTGCCATGAAGTTATGGGACTGAATATCATGATCTTAGGTTTTTGAATATTGAGTTTTAAACCAGAGTCTTTACTCTCCTCTTTCATCTTCATCAAGAGTCTCTTTAGTTCCTCTTCACTCTCTTCCATTAGAGTAGTATCATTTGCGTATCTGAGGTTCTTGATGTTTCTCCCTGCAATCTTGATCCCAGCTTGTGATTCATCGAACCTGGCATTTTGAATAATGTACTCTTCCTTTAAGTTAAAAAGCAGGGTGACAATGTACAGCTTTGATGCATTCCTTTCCCAATTTTGAACCAGTCAATTTTTCCATTTAAGGTTTGAGCTATTGCTTCTTGGTCCACATACAGGTTTCTCAGGAGACAGGTAAGGTGTTCTGATATTCCCATCTCTTTAAGAATTTTCCAAAGTTTGTTGTGACCCACACAGTCAAGGCATTAGTGTAATCAATGAAGCAGAAGTAGATGTTTTTCTGGAATCCCCTTACTTTTTCTATGATCCTACGAATGTTGGCAATTTGATCTCTGGTTCCTCTGGCAAATAAATCCAGCTTGTACATCTGAAAGTTCTTGATTCATGTACTGCTGAAACTTAGCTTGAAAGATTTTGAGAATAAACTTACTAGAATGTGAAATGAGCACAATTTTCCAGTAGTGTGAACATTCTTGACGCTGGCCTCCTTTGGGATTGGAATGAAAACTGACCTTTTCCAGTCTTGTGGCCACTGCTGAGTTTTCCAAATTTGCTGACATATTGAGAGCAGCACTTTAACAGAATTATCTTTCAGGATTTCAAATAGCTCAGTATGAATTCTATCACCTCCAGTAGCTTTGTTTGTAGTAATGCTTCCTGAGGCCCACTTGACTTCACACTCTTGGATGTCTGGCTCTAGGTTTGTGACCACTCCATCATGATTATCCAGGTCATTAAGACTTTTTTGTACATTTTTTCTATGTATTCTTATCACTTCCTATTAATCTATGCCTCTATTAGCTCCTTACCATTTCTGTCCTTTATTGTGCCCATCCTTGCATGAAATGTTCCCTTGGTATCTCCAATTTTCTTCAAGATACATTTAAAAATAAAGAAAAATGTAACTGGAGGAATCAACCTGCCTGACTTCAGGCTATATTACAAAGCTACAGTCATTAAGACAGTATGGTGCTGGCACAAAAAATATAGATCAATGGAACAAAATAGAAACCCCAGAGATAAATCCACACACCTATGGACACCTTATCTTTGACAAAGGAGGCAAGAATATACAGTGGAGAAAAGACACTCTCTTTAACAAGTGGTGCTGGAAAGACTGGTCAACCACTTGTAAAATAATGAAATTAGAACATTTTCTAACACCATATACAAAAATAAAGTCAACATGGATTAAAGATCTAAACGTAAGACCAGAAACTATAAAACTCCTAGAGGAAAACATAGGCAAAGCATTTTCCAACATAAATCACAACAGGATCCTCTATGACCCAACTCCCAGGGTGATGGAAGTAAAAGCAAAAATAAATAAATGTGACCTGATTAAAATTAAAAGCTTCTGCACAACAAAGGAAACTATAAGCAAGGTGAAAAGACAGCCTTCAGAATGGGAGAAAATAATAGCAAATGAAACAACTGACAAAGAACTAATCCCAAAAATATACAAGCAACTCTTGCAGCTCAATTCCAGAAAATTAAAAGACCCAATCAAAAAATGGGACAAAGAACTAAACAGACATTTCTTCAATGAATACATACAGATAGCTAACAAACACATGAAAAGATGCTCAGCATCACTCATTGTCAGAGAAATGCAAATCAAAACCACAATAAGGTACCATCTCATGCTGGTCAGAATGACTGCTATCCAAAAGTCTACAAGCAATAAATGCTGGAGAAGGTGTGGACAAAAGGGAACCCTCTTACATTGTTGTGGGAATGCAAGCTAGTACAGCCACTCTGGAGAACAGTGTGGAGATTCCTTAAAAATCTGGAAACAGAACTTGCATATGACCCAGCAATCCCACTGCTGGGCATACACACTGAGGAAACCAGAATTGAAAGAGACTCATGTACCCCTATGTTCATCAAAACACTGTTTATAATAGCCAGGACATGGAAGCAACCTAGATATCCATCAGCAGATGAATGATAAGAAAGCTGTGGTACATATACCAAATGGAGTATTACTCAGCCATTAAAAAGAATACATTTGAATCAGTTCTAATGAGGTGGATGAAACTGGAGCCTATTACACAGAGTGAAGTAAGCCAGAAAGAAAAACACCAATATAGTATACTAACACATATATATGGGATTTAGACAAATGGTACAGTCCATCCTAAAGGAGATCAGTCCTGGGTGCTCACTGGAAGAAATGATGCTAAAGCTGAAACTCCAATACTTTGGCCACCTCATGCAAAGAGTTGACTCATTGGGAAAGACTCTGATGCTGGGAGGGATTGGGAGCAGGAGGAGAAGGGAACGATAGAGGATGAGATGACTGGATGGCATCAGTGACTCAATGGACATGAGTTTGAGTGAACTCTGGGAGTTGGTGATGGACAGGGAGGCCTGGCGTGCTGGGATTCATGGGGTCACAAGGAGTTGGACACGACTGGGTGACTGAACTGAACTGAATGATAACCCTACATGCAAGACAGCAAAAGAGACACAGATGTATAGAACAGTCTTTTGGAATCTATGGGAGAAGGCAAGTGTGGTATGATTTAAGAGAATAACATTGAAACATGTATATCATCATATTTGAAACAGATTGCCAGTCCAGGTTCGATGCATGAGACAGGGTGATCAGGGCTGGTGCACTGGGATTACCCAGAGGGATAGGATGGGTAGGGAGGTGGAAGGCATGCTCAGGATGGGGAACACATGTACACCCATGGCTGAGTCCTGTCAATGTTTGACAAAACCACTACAATATTGTAAAGTAATTAGGCTCTGATTAAAATAAATAAATTAAAAAAATAAAAATAAATGTTCAGTTCAGTACAGTTCTGGTGGCTCAGAGATTAAAGCATCTGCCTGGAATGCTGGAGACCCGGGTTCGATCCCTGGGTCAGGAAGATCCCCTGGAGAAGGAAACGGCAACCCACTCCAGTACTCTTGCCTGGAGAATCCCATGGAGGGAGGAGCCTGGTAGGCTACAGTCCATGGGGTCGCAAAGAGTCGGACACGACTGAACGACTTCACTTCACTTCACTTCACTTCAGTACAGTTCAGTTGCTCAGTCGTGTCCGACTCTTTGCAACCCCATGAATCACAGCACGCCAGGCCTCCCTGTCCATCACCAACTCCGGAGTTCATTCAAGCTCATGTCCATTGAGTCGGTGATGCCATCCAGCCATCTCATCCTCTGTCATCCCCATCTCCTCTTGCCCCCGATCCCTCCCAGCATCAGAGTCTTTTCCAATGAGTCAACTCTTCACATGAGGTGGCCAAAGTCCTGGAGTTTCAGCTTTAGCATCATTCCTTCCAAAGAACACCCAAGACTGATCTCCTTTAGACGACTGGTTGGATCTCCTTGAAGTCCAAGGGACTCTTAAGAGTCTTCTCCAACACCACAGTTCAAAAGCATCAATTCTTCGGTGCTCAGCTTTCTTCACAGTCCAACTCTCACATCCATACATGACCACTGGAAAAACCATACCCTTGACTAGACAGACCTTTGTTGGCAAAGTAATGTCTCTGCTTTTGAATATGCTATCTAGGTTGGTCATAGCCTTCCTTCCAAGGAGTAAGCGTCTTTTAATTTCATGGCTGCAATCACCACCTGTAGTGATTTTGGAGCACCCCCCCCAAATAAAGTCTGACACTGTTTTCACTGTTTCCCCAGTTATTTCCCGTGAAGTGATGGGACCAGATGCCATGATCTTCGTTTTCTGAATGTTGAGCTTTAAGCCAACTTTTTCACTCTCCTCTTTCACTTTCATCAAGAGGCTTTTTATTTCCTCTTCACTTTCTGCCATAAGGGTGGTGTCATCTGCATATCTGAGGTTATTGTTATTTCTTCCGGCAATCTTGATTCCAGCTTGTGCTTCTTCCAGCACAGTGTTTCTCATGATGTACTCTGCATATAAGTCAAAAAAGCAGGGTGACAATATACGGCCTTGATGAACTCTTTTTTCCTATTTGGAACCAGTCTGTTGTTCCATGTCCAGTTCTAACTGTTGCTTCCTGACCTGCATATAGGTTTCTCAAGAAGCAGTTCAGGTGGTCTGTGAAAAAATAAATGTAGATAATTTCAAATCACACAAAGTATATTGTTGGAGTCCAAAGCAATTCTGCTTCTGTTTAAGCAGAAACACGTTAACATGCAGAAACAAGTGGAAAGACATTCAGAAACAGGCATACTGACAGGTAGTTTATTTGGCGGGAATAGGAACAAATACAGATGACCCTAAACATAGAAAAGTGCTGACGATTACAACCCTTTGGCAACATAGCAAATTAAATCACAAAGAACCTAGCAGACAATTCAAATAGCTAAAATTAACCAACAAATCCTGGTCAGTTGAATCTCCAGAGGATGAATAGTGACTAAAGCTTTCATACTTTGTTGGTGATAATAAAAAATAGTACAATAACTGTGAAAAATACTGAGGCTATTTATTATATTTTATTATTGAAGTATTGTTGATTTATTATATTGCAATTTTCAAGTGTACAACTTAGTGTAAAACTTTTTGTAGATTTTGCTTCATTTAATGAGAATTCCCTAACAGTCTAATGGTTAGGACTTGAATTTCTCACTGATATGGCTAAGGATTCGATCCTTGGTCAGGGAACTAAGATCCTGCAACATGCATGGTGTGACCAAAAAAATATATAAATTATTGGCTATGTTCTCCTTTTTGTACAATTTATCCTTGTAAATTATTTATTTTATATATAGGAGTTTTTGCCTCTACCTTCTTGCCCTTCCACTTTGTATTCACTAGTTTGTAACCACTCCATTTGTAACCACTAGTATGTTCTCTATATCTGTAAGTTACTTTCTGTTTTGTTACAATCATTTGTTTTACTTTTCAGTATCACTTAAAAGTGATAGCATAGAATATTTGTCTTTGTCTGATGTATTACACTGTGCACAATACCCTCCAAGATCATCCATATTGTTCCAAGTTGCAAATTTTCATTCTTTTTTATGACTGAGTAGTATTCCAATAAATTTACCTCATATTCTTTATCTACTCATCTGTGGATGTATGCTAGGTTGCTTCCATACCTTAGCTTTTATAAATAATGTTACTATAAACATTGGAATGGGCAACTTTAAGAATTCGTATATATATATATATATATATATTTTTAATATGTATCCAGGAATGGAATTGCAGGATCATATAGCAACTCTTTCTTTACAGTCCAACTCTCACATCCATACATGACTATTGGAAAAACCATAGCCTTGACTAGATGGACCTTTGTTGGCAAAGTAATGTCTCTGCTTTTGAATATGCTGTCTAGGTTGGTCATAGCTTTCCTTCCAAGGAGGAAGCGTCTTTTGCTGCGTTTCATGGCTGCAATCACCATCTGCAATGATTTTGGAGCCTTCCCCCCCCCCCCCCGCCACAAATAAAGTCCGACACTGTTTCCACTGTTTCCCCATCTATTTGCCATGAAGTGATGGGACTGGATGCCATGATCTTAGTTTTCTGAATGTTGACCTTTAAGCCAACTTTTTCACTCTCCTCTCTCACTTTTATCAAGAGGCTCTTTAGTTCCTCTTCACTTTCTGCCATAAGGGTGATGTCATCTGCATATCTGAAGTTATTGATATTTCTGCTGGCAGTCTTGATTCCAGCTTGTTCTTCTTCCAGCCCAGCGTTTGTCATGATGTACTCTGCATAGAAGTTAAATAAGCAGTGTGGCAATATACATCCTTGATGTACTCCTTTTCCTATTTGGAACCAGTCTGTTGTTCCACATCCAGTTCTAACTGTTGCTTCCTGACCTGCATACAGGCCTCTCCTAAAGAAGATCAGTCCTAGGTGTTCATTGGAGTGACTGATGTTGAAGCTGAAATTCCAATAGTTTGGCCACCTGATGAGAAGAGCCAACTCATTTGAAGAGACCCTGATGTTGAGAAAGATTGAGGGTAGGAGGAGAAGGGCATGACAGAGGATGAGATGGTTGGATGGCATCACCGACTCAATGGACATGAGTTTGGGTAAACTCCGGGAGTTGGTGATGGACAGGGAGGCCTGGCGTGCTGCAGTTCATGGGGTTGCACAGATTCGGACATGACTGAATGACTGAACTGAACTGAACTGAATAGCAGCTCTAATTTAGGGTTTTTTATTTTGGTCTTCATTTTACTTATTTCCTCGCTGATCTTTATTGTTTCTTTCCTTTTGCAAACTGTGGGCTTCATTTCTTTTTCTTTTCCTAATTTCTCAGCGTGTAGGTTAGGTTGAATATTGATTTTTTTTTTAAATTTCTTGAGGAGGACCCACATCACTATAAACTTCCCTCATAGAAGTGCTTTAGGTGAACCCCATAGATTAAAAAAAATTATATTTCCATTTTCATTTGTTTCAAGGTGTTTTCTGATTTTCTGTTTGATTTGTTAAGTGACTCATAGGCTTTTTAAAAAAAAATAAATTTATTTATTTTAATTGGAGGTTAATTACTTTACAATACTGTATTGGTTTTGCCACACATCATGAATCCACCACAGATATACACGTGTTCCCCGTCCTGAAACCTCCTCCCTTCTCCCTCCCATACCATCCCTCTGGGTCATCTTGGTGCACCAGCCCCAAGCATCCAGTATCATGCATCGAACCTGGACTGGCTATTCGTTTCATATATGATATTATACATGTTTCATAGGCTTTTTATTAGCATCTTGTTTAGTCTCCATGTGTTTTTGTTTTTCCCTTTGATTTTCCTTTAAGTGATTTCTAGTTTCATATCAATCTGGTTAGAATAAGTATTGAAATAATTTCTATCTTCTTAAATTTATTAAGACATGATTTGTTATCTAGTATGCAATCTATCCTAGAAAATGTTCATGTGAGCTTATAAAGAATGTTTATTTTTTAATTTTTCTATTGAATGTCATGTAGATATCTTATAAGTCAACTGATCTAATATGTCCTTTAAGTGTTTCCCTATTAATTTATTCTCTTGATGACCTTTCTATTGATGTAAATGGGATGTTAGAATCCCCTGCTAGTATTTTATTATTATCAATTTTTCCCTTTCTGCAAGTTAATATTTGCTTTTTATATATAAATATTCCTATTAATATAGGAGTACCATGTTCATTTATTTTTATTCTAATTCATTTATATTCTTATTACTTATGCTTTGAACTCTCTATCTAATAAATGTTTTAGTTCTGTTTCATTTGTTGTTTTGCAGGAGCTTTCTGTTGTTTGATCACTTGAAATTAATTGCTCTTTTCAATGCGGGAGATTCGGGTTCAATCCCTGGGTTAGGAAGATTCCCTGAAGAAGGAAATGACAACCCTTGCCTGGAAAATCCTTGTCTGGAAAACCCCATGGATGGAGGATCCTGGTAGGCTACAGTTCATGGGGTTGCAAAGAACCGGACACGACTGAGAGACTTCATTTTCACTTTCTTTTCTTATTTTGCTTAACTTTCTCTGTCTCTTTCTAATTAGGTGAAACAGTTACCTCTTCCAGTTTTGAGGGGGTGTCCTGTGTGACAACATCCCTATACAGCCTGTTTGTGCTCAGTGTCTTTGCTGAGGATGGTAGATCTAATGTGATCATGACTCATGTCTTCCACCAGTTTGTGTTGATACTTATCACCTGGGTAGAAGATGGCTCTGTAGATGGAGAAGCTAGATCACAGCTGTGTGAGAGCCATAGCTTCTCTTCTATTCGGTGGCCAGCACCACCCTGATATGGGTAGGGCTAGTCCCAAGAATGGAGAAGGCGATGGCACCCCACTCTAGTACTCTTGCCTGGAGAATCCCATGGATGCAGGAGCCTGGTGGGCTTCAGTCCATGGGGTCGCTAAGGGTCGGACACGACTCAGCGACTTCACTTTCACTTTTCACTTTCATGCATTGGAGAAAGAAATGGCAACCCACTCCAGTGTTCTTGCCTAGAGAATCACAGGGACAGGGGAGCCTGGTGGGCTACCACCTATGGGGCTGCACAGAGTCGGAGATGACTAAAGCGACTTAGCAGCAGCAGCAGCAGTCCCAAGAAGCTGGAGTAGAAACCCTAAGTTTTGGGTCCCAGCTGGATATGTTCCCTCTAAGTGTGTGCTCTCTTCCCTCTCAGCTCTTGAATTTTTGGCCCAGAAGAGAGCAGTGGTGGATTAAGAAGGCCTAAAGCATGTAGTGGATGTGGTTTAAGGAGCAGTGTGTGGCAGTCCTAGCCCCAGTCAGAGGCCTGAAACACTGCTGGTGTGCTTCCTCCACAGATGCCAACAATGGCACACCCTAACCTCATTCAGATACATTTGTGACTTAAAACCAGTTCAGCTCCTCACAACCAGGCACTCCTCTCAGGCACTGTGGCCCTCGCCCCAGTGTGGGAGGGTACCACCATGGAGCAAGAACTGCACATCAAAGGAAAGGGGAAAAAAATCAACAGAGTGAAAAGGCAGCCTATGGAATGGAGAAAATATTTGCCAAACAGATACCTGATAAGGAGCTAATACCCAAAATATCGGAGAAGGCAATGGTAACCCACTCCAGTACTCTTGCCTGGAAAATCCCGGGGACAGAGGAGCCTGGTAGGCTGCAGTCCATGGGGTTGCGAAGAGTCGGACACAACTGAGTGACTTCAATACCTAAAAACACTCAATAGCATGAAAACCTATACCTGAATTTAAAAAAAAAAAAAAAGGCAAAGACTTGATTAGTGGTTTTTTCAAAGAAGACTTGCAAATGGCCAGCAGATATATGGAAAGAAATTAGCAAAACTAATCATCAGAGAAATGCAAATCAAAAATTCAGTGAGATATCACTTCACACCTTTTATAATGACTTTTATCAAAATGATGAAATATAAGTAGCGGGGCCAATGACGTGACAAAAAGGAAACCCTGGTGCACTGTTGATGTTATTGTAAACTTGTAAAACAATCATGGGAAAGGGTATGTAGATTGCTCAAAACATTGTGATACTATATGATTCAGCATTCCAACTTTAGGTATATATGCAAAGGAAATGAAATCTGTATCTCCAAGAGATATCTGCATACCTATGTTTATTGCAGCATTATTCACAATAATTAAAAGATGGGAAAAATTCAAACATCCATTTACAGATCAATGGATTAGTTAAACTCATGACCATTGAGTCGGTGATGCCATCCAACTACTTCATTCTCTGTCATCCACTTCTCCTTCCTTCAATCTTTCCTAGCATCAGGGTCTTTTTAAATGAGTTAGCTCTTTGCATCAGGTGGCCAAAGTATTGGAGTTTCAGCTTTAACATCAGTCCTTCCAATGAGCATTCAGGACTGATTTCCTTTAGGATGGACTGGTTGGATCTCCTTGCAGTCCAAGGGACTCTCAAGAGTCTTCTCGAACACCACAGTTCAAAAGCAGAAGTTCTTTGGCACAAAAGTTTCTTTATAGTCCAACTCTCAAATCCATACATGACTATTGGAAAAACCACAGCCTTGGCTAGATGGACTTTGTTGGCAAAGTAATGTCTCTGCTTTTTAATATGCTATCAAGGTTGGTCATTACTTTTCTTCCAAGGAGTAAGTGTCTTTTTATTTCATGGGTGCAGTCACCATCTACAGTGATTTTGGAGCCCCCCCCAAAAAATAAAGTCTGCTACTGTTTCCACTGTTTCCCCATCTATTTGCCATGAAGTCATGGGACCAGATGCCATGATCTTAGTTTTCTGAATGTTGCATTTTAAGCCAACTTTTTACTCTCCTCTTTCACTTTCATCAAGAGGCTCTTTAGTTCTTCTTTGCTTTCTGCCATAAGGGTGGTGTCATCTGCACATCTGAGGTTATTGATATTTCTGCTGGCAATCTTGATTCCAGCTTGTGCTTCTTCCAGCCCAGCATTTCTCATGATGTAGTCTGCATATAAGTTAAATAAGCATGGTGACAATATACAGCCTTGACATTCTCCTTTTCCTATTTGGAACCAGTCTGTTGTTCCATGTTCAGTTCTGTTACTTCCTGACCTGCATACAGGTTTCTCAAGAGGCAGGTCAGGTGGTCTCGTATTCCCAACTCTTTCAGAATTTTCCACAGTTTATTGTGATCCACACAGTCAAAGGCTTTGTCATAGTCAATAAAGCAGAAATAGATGTTTTTCTGGAACTCTCTTGGTTTTTTGATAATCCAGCAAATGTTGGCAATGTGATCTCTTGTTCCTCTGCCTTTTCTAAAACCGACTTTAACATCTGGAAGTTCACGGTTCATGTGAATTGGCTTGGAGAATTTTGAGCATTACTTTACTAGCATGTGAGATGAGTGCAATTGTGCGGTAGTTTGAACATTGGATAAAGACTATCACATCTATGCCTTATGTATTTTTTGTATGATGGAATATTACTCAGCGTAAAATGAGGAAATCCTGCCAGTTAGACAACATGGATGTACCTTGGGGATATTATAATAAGTGAAAAAGCCAAACATAGTTACTGTATAATCTCACTTATATTTGCAATCTAAAATAGACTCATAGAAGCAAAGAGTAGATTAGTAGTTTTTCGCTGCTGGGCAGAATAGAAATATGTAGGTATTGGTCAAGGGGTACAAAGTTTCAGAATGAATAAGTTCTAGAGATCTAATGTATAGCATAGAGACTCAGATTAACAACACTCTAATATACCTTGGGGGTTTCCCAAGTGGCTCAGTGGTAAAGAATCTACCTGCCAATGCAAGAGACACAGGAGATGCGGGTTGGATCCCTGGGTTGGGAAGATCCCCTGGAGTAGGAAATAGCAACCTACTGCAGTATCCTTGATGCATAAATCCCATGGACAGAGAAACTTATTGGGCTACAGTCCATCAGGTCACAAGAGTTAGACATGACACTCCATTGGGTCACAAGAGATGGACATGACTTAGTGATTAAACAACAACAAATGTACCTTTGATATTAACAAAAGGGTAACTATTACCTATCCTCACCCGAAAGTAAAAGAGAAAGAAAGACTACGGTATCTATATAAGGAGATATATATTTAATTTACTTAATTTTAGTAGTGAATTTTTAATGAACATGAAGTGTAGATATCTCTTGGAGATCCTTATTTCATTTCCTTTCAGTATATACCCATAGGTAGAACTGGTGAATCATATGGTAGGTGAATCATATGGTAAGAAATTTACTTGATATCTTTCTTTTTTCTTAATACAGGCATTTTATTGCTATGATCCTTCCTCTGTATACTGCTTTTGCTATATCCTATAAATTTTGTTATGTTTCCATTTTTGCATCAAGATAATTTTTGCTTTTCCTTTTGATTGAATATTTGACACATTTGTTTCAGGACTGTTTTTTAATTTCCAGATGTCTTTGGATTTTTCAGTATTCCTTATGTTAGTGATTTCTAATTTCATACCATTGTGTTTGGAAAAGTTATATGGTATGATTTAAATGTTTTAAAATTTGCAGACATTTGTTTCATGACCTACGTGTTGATCCATCCTGAAGAATGTCCCATATGTACCTAAGAATAATGTATACTATGAGGCTCTTGGGTGGAATGTGCCATATATATCTGTTAGGTTTATTTGGTGTAAAGTATAATTTAAATCTAATGTTTCCTGATTTTTTTTCTTGATGATCTATCCATTTTTAAAAGTGGGCTATTGAAATCCAGTACTAGTATCATATTGTATGTTTCTCACTTCAGACATGTTAATATTTGCTTAATACATTTACGTGCTCCAGGGCTGGGTGCGTATAATAAACTTGTTATATCCTCTTGAGGAATTGATTCTTTTGTCATTATACAGATGACCCTTGAGTAATGTAGGTTTTAACTGAATTCTTCCATTTACATGTGGATATTTTTCAGTAGTAAATACTGGATACTGTACAATTGCAGTTGGTTGAAGCCCTGGGTATATGGAGGGAGGACAGTAGGTTTTGTGTAGTCTAACTCCCAGATTGTTTGACAGTCAACTCTATAATGACCTCCTTTGCTTCTTGTTACCATTTTTGATTTAATATCTATTGTGCCTGATGTAAGTGTGGGTACCTCTGCCCTCTTTTGGTTTTCATTTGTTTACAACATCTTTTCTCTATGTCCTTGCTGTGTCCTATAGGCAGTAGCTTATAAGGTATAAGGTAGTTAGGTTTTGTTTTTTTATCTATTCAGATACTCAGTGAGTTTTGGTCAGATAACTTATCCAATAAATTTAAGGTAATTATTGATAGGCAAGAACTTACTATTGCCATCTTTAATAATAATAATACTATAATAATTATTACTATTAATAAATATTACTACTAATAATTATTATAATATTACATTATATATAATTATATAATTGATAATAATAATAATTCTTTGGTGAATGTTTTATAATTCCTTTTATCCTTTCTTCATCTCTTATTATCTTCCTTTATGAACTGATGATTTTACATTGTGGTATATCCTTTGATACTCTGCTTTTTATTTTGTATATTCTACTATAGGTGTTTGTTTTGAGGTTACCCTGTGACTTATGTGAAATATCTTATGCTGCTGCTGCTAAGTCGCTTCAGTTGTGTCCGACTCTGCAACCCCATAGATGGCAGCCCACTAGGCTCCTCTGTCCGTGGGATTCTCCAGGCAAGAGTACTGGAGTGGGCTGCCATTGCCTTCTCCAATGCATGAAAGTGAAAAGTGAAAGTGAAGTTGCTCAGTCGTGCCCGACTCTTAGCGACCGCATGGACTGCAGCCTATCAGGCTCCTCTGTCCATGGGATTTTCCAGGCAAGAGTACCGGAGTGGGTATATGATGTTTATATAACAATTATTCATGTATTTGTTATATAATATTTTTTTATATTCATATAAATTTGTTAATATTTTCTACACCTTCATGGAACTTCTCAATTTGTTCTTGTAGTATTTTCCTGATATCATTAAATTGTTCATCTGCATTCTTTTGTATCTCTCTAAGGATCTCTAGAACAATTATTTTGAATTCGTTGTCTAGAGGTTTCTGTATTTTCATTTATTTGGGGTCAGTAACTAGAAGTTTATTGTATTCTTTTGCTGCATTCGTATTTTCTTGGTTCTTTATGATCTATGTAGCCCTGTGTAGGTGACTGAGCATTTTAAAGAAGGCATCAACTCTTCCAGACATTATGAAGTGACTTTCGGAAGGAGAAACCTTCATGTATAAATGGGGACATGCTTGACCGTGTGTCTAGTGATGTAGGGCATTGAATATAGATGATGTTTTTGACTCCAGGTCCAGGGAGCATGGATACTTGTTGGTTTATGCCACTGTGTTCCACACCATCTGTAGCTGTGTGGTCCTTGGCAAGCACTGCAAAGTGTTCTCAGAGACTCAAACAGTAGCATAGTTCTTCAGCAGTGACTTCAGGTCCAGTTGCTAGGGCCTAAGGCAGGCAATTGAGTGGTGTGCCCATGCTTGATGATGGGGGCAACTGCCGGTGCCTGCATAGAGTCAGTGACAGTTGCAAACACAGATGCAGTGGTGGGATCTCAGGTAAGCAACAAGGGTCAGGGCCAAGTGCAGATACTGGCAGATATAGAGGCTTGAATATTCACCATGCAGTACCAGTTGTTTTTCTGATTCTCACTATGGGCACATGGTAGAAGATACCAGTGTTGGAAGTCAGATTCGGGGAATACAGGTACCCAGTTGGAAAGGCTAGCAGTAGGTGAACCCAGTGGTGTAGGCCGGAGACAGGGTATAGGGCTGGATTTGGGCCCACATATGGCTGTTTGCATGCTCTTCTGTGACTGCATGGTCTCTTCATGGGCACATAAATGGCAGTGGAAGCTGGTAATAGGGAATCAGAGCAGAAATGTACAGGGGCATAGATGGAGGGGCTAGCAACAGATGAGCTCAGTGGTGCAGGTCAGTGACAGAAGACAGGTTCAGATCCAGGCCCACAGTTAGCTGTGGGAGGCCTGGCCCTCAGTGCCCTCCTGTGGCTGTGGGGTATACTTACTGGTGCTCACACAGCACTGGAAGCCTGTGATGGGGGTTGGGCTTGCTGCATGCAGGGGGACTTCGTGGGAGTAGTTGAAGATGAGCCAGTGATGCAGGCCAGTGACTGGGAATGTGGCCAAATCTGGGCCCACAAGCTGCCTGGGCACCTTGGCTATGGACACCCGCTTTTGGAGCTGTAAGGTCTTTCCAGGAGTGTGCACATGGCAGTAGAGGCCGGTGACCAGAGTCAGGCTTGCAGCATGGACATGCCCAGGGGTGGAGCTACCTCCAGGTGTGTGCATGATGGTGGCAGTCAGCTGTGGAGTTCTAGGCTGACATGTTAAGGTCACACAGCCTGAGATGCCTGGGCTGTTGGAGTGGTTCAGAGGTAGGGAGCAGTGAGGGACTCAAGCAACTGGTATCAGCAAACATGAAAATATGTGGAGCCAAACCTAGTGAAATCTGCAGGAGGTCTGTGGTGGCTGTGTGGACTACTGGTGAAAACTGCTGAAATTGTCTCCAGGGCAGGTCACTGGTTACTATGTTTGCTCCCACTGCGTAGCAATCATAGCCCCTGCTTTTCTTCCTTGTTGCTAAATGTCTCTTACATCTCAGCTTTGTCATCTCTGGGTGGAATGAACCAAAGCAGGTCCTTCTTATACTGCCCTGTGAGCCTGGGGAAGCTGGTCTCTTACCCTGTTCTTCTTTTATGATGAGAGAAACTCTATCTTGCTGAGGAAGTCCCCCTTAGAGCTGATCAATGCTGGTTTTAGAGATGGAATGATTCAGGCAACATGAAGCTGTTTCCTGTATCCATTTTGTGAGGTTATTCTCAGATTTTTGGTTGTTCTTTGTTGCTCAAAGTCCTTATGTGGACTCCAGAGCTCTCTGAGACCTATTTTTGTTCTTGGATAACTATCTAACTGTTGGTCTTTGTGGGAGGACAGAGTCTGGGGTCTCTGACTCTGCCCTTTTATTGATGTCACTCTTTTCTCAGGTTACTGAAAGGATACCTTGTTGAGTTCTTTGATGAGTCTTTGTTCAGCAAAATTTCTTATCAACAGAGCAGTGACAAGAGGAAAATTAACTAGGATCTAGCCCAGCTATGAAATAAAAAAAAAATTGCTGTGTCTATTTATATGAGACACGAACAATTAGAGAAGTGACTACAGCACCACAAATGGTCATGTCAAGTCTTCTTCTAGGCTAGGAACCTTCACTTCCTATCAGTGTCATGAAGTTGTTTTCTCTTTCTTCTTCAGCAGAATATTTTTCAATGAAAGTGGTTAAGGGATGAGATATATCTGTATCTGTTAGGAAATCTGAGGGAGAGCATGCTGAAGTATTTTGAAAATAATCTATCTTCAACTCAGGAACAGATGCCTCATTTCTGTTGGGTCTGATAGGGGGTCTCTATTGTACCCTTAGGACAACCTTCTCCCATGGTTGATTGAAAGAATTTGACAACCTGACAGCTGTGTTTCTGGTTCCCCAAGTCTTCCTTTCTCTACCCATCAGAACAGTTTTTCAGGCAAGTAAGCATTCCACATTAAATTGTGAGCTCCATTCTGAGCAAACGCTGTGTTGATTAATCTTGGGTTTTTTCCTCCACAAACCCAGTATAGTACTTGACTCAGAACAGTTCCTCCATAAATAATACTTAAGGAAAATCAAACCCATCTAAGTTTCATGTTATTACTTGAGGATTCTGTGGTCCTTAGAAGAAGAGAACTATTGATAAGTTAATCAGGTGAAAGGGTATGTAAACTAGCTGACATGTTACCTCTTAATCTACCTACAGTGTACAAATGTCCAAAAAAGGCTCTCACCAAGTGAATATGATTGTTGGAAATATCATACTAGCATATGAGAGCAAATAAAGTGAATTTTCCATGAAAACTGAATCAACTTGCAAACTTTAGATGTACAGACAGATTTGTATGTAGGCTGCCTATAAAGCCTAGTCTAGTCTACATGAAAGAATAATCTGTGAAACTTTAAAATTTACAGAGTGACTCATAAACAGTTGAAAACTTCATAGATTCATTTCTTAGGTACTAGATTATATATTAACATGTAGTATGTACCAAGTTATAGAGCTATACTGACATTTGGCTCCTTCCCATGTGGCTCAGTAGTAAAGAATTCACCTGCAATGCAGGATATGTAGGTTTGATCTGCCAAGAAGATCCCCTGGAGAAGGAGATGGCTACCCACTCCAGTATTCTTGCCTGGGAAATTCCATGGACAGAGGAGCCTGGTGGGCTACAGTCCATATGGTCACAAAAGTCATACACAAGTGAGCAAGTTAGAGCACATGCATATAAATCATAACAGTATTTACTGCTGCTCCAAAGAAGTGGGGTAGAACGTGTGCCCCTGTAAAGTGCATTAGCACCAAGTGGGCCAGTGTGTCAAAGTATCCATCAGTCACTTTGGTGCTATCTTCAGCAAACCCCCAGAAAACCTAGGGGCTAACTAGGCATCTCTTCACCGTTGTTTTGGCACATTTTCTATAAACTGCTAAAGATGAAATTAGGCCCCTTACACCTGATGGAGGGCTGCTGCTGCTGCTGCTGCTAAGTTGCTTTAGTCATGTCCAACTCTGTGCGGCCCCATAGATGGCAGCCCACCAAGCTCTGCCGTCTCTGGGATTCTCCAGGCAAGAACACTGGAGTGGGTTGCCATTTCCTTCTCCAAATGCACGAAAGTGAAAAGTGAAAGTGAAGTCGCTCAATCGTGTCCGATTCTTCACAACCCCATGGACTGCAGCCCACCAGGCTCCTCCATCCATGGGATTTTCCCGGCAAGAATACTGGAGTGGGTTACCATTGCCTTCTCCGCTGATGGAGGGATAACAGGCAAAATGATACCTTCTGCAGTTTCAGTCCTATAGAAAGGAATTTTTCATGTTACCTCATATTCACTGAAGAGGTTACATTTTATTGAAATGGAAAAGTGAACCACTATAATTTCCCACTTATGAGACAATGGAAACCAATGTGACACATGTAAAAATGCTGTCAAAAGTTAACATCATTTGTTCTATTTCTTGCGCATGGGACTTTAGTCTTTTATTTATTTATTTTTGTATGGACTTTGACAGTAATCCCATATCAAACGGAGGGTGATTTTTCTCCTGAAACTTCACTTCCAGAAGTATGAGTCTCTGTTATTTTCATAACAAGTTTGGAAATCACCTAATAAACATCTAACATGGCATTGCATGTATGCTCAGTTGCTCAGTAGTGTCCAACTCTTTTGTGATTCCATGGACTGTGGCCCGCCAGACTCCTCTGTCCACAGAATTTTCCAGGCAGGAATACTTGAGTAGGTTGCCATTTCCTTCTCCAGGGGATATTCCTGACCCAGGGGTTGAACCTGAGTCTCTGGCATCTTCTGCTTTGGCAGGTAGATTCTTTAACACTGAGCTACCCGGGAAGCCCTTACCATGACATTTAGACTGGATATAATGTTTAAGGGCTTCCCCAGTGGCTCAGAGAGTAAAGAATCTGCTTGCAATGTGGGAGACCTGGGTTCAGTCCCTGGGTTGAGAAGATCCCATGGAGGAGGGCATGGCAACCCATTCCAGTATTCTTGCCTAGAGAATCCCCATGGAGAGCAGAACCTGTTGGGCTACTGTCCATTGGGTTGCAAAGAGTCAGACATGACTGAGTGACAAAGAACACACATAATGTTTAAACTTTGACCTACCTTGAAACCATTGACCACCCACATCTCCCTTTATCACACTGTAAATATTTTCTCTTACAGAAGTGATATATTCAGAACTTTGTGGTTTGTACCACTTCTTTCTTGAAGGCTTGAGGAAAGCAAAGAGCACAATCTGGCTGCTGTTCCTGCCATGACAGTCTGGGATAAATTACTATAGGACTGAACGTGGGTGTATGCAATAAAGAATAAATATTGAGCATTTGTAAGATTATAAAAATAATTGTTATAGTTTTTTTTATAAATTAGTTTGGCTATATGCTCATATATAACACAATTACTAAGTAATTAATTTTGAAAACTGTTTAATTATTTTCTGAATAGTCCATATACATGCCTGGGGTACAATCCTTCTTATATATTAAGGCTGGCTTTGTACTAGCCATCTACATATTTAAAATGCTCTAAGAAAATGTAACTTTGGAACCAGGATGGAAAACACCTCAGAAAGTCATTACTGTTTGCCCTTATTCTTTTATCCAATCTAGATGGATAATACCAACCTTTGTGATGCTCTGCTACCAAACTTTATGGTCCTCTGCAATCCCCACCCCAAATTAGCACATATATACACATGAGTGTATACGTGCCCACACATGTATACATACAGGTAAATATGCATCTTGAAACTGAGTATTCAGAGCTGCCAGAGACTAAATTATGCCTCTTCCCAACAGTTCTCTGAAGATCTTTATAACACCATTCTGGTGATATTTACTTAATTACATATCATAATTTCATAACTGTACATTGTAATTATATGATTCCATGTGTTTACACTCAACAGACAATTAGATATAATCACCCTTAGCACATAAATGCATGATGGCAAAAAGTTACTTTATGGAAACCAGGAGTCTACATAGAAAGTGAAGTGGATTTAATGCTATTCTGACATTTTCTGTCTGGCAATGATCATCATGTGCAACGAGCAAGTCATCTTGCATGAGGGTGGAGAAAGCTTTGGAAAAGTATTCTAACTGAAGAAAATGGAAGTAAAAAGTATCAGGGAAAGCTTTTCTGGTTAGATTTGGAGGATCAGTTAATACTGAATTTAACTGAGTTAAATACAGAAAATAGCTGATAGTAAATTTCAGTTTATACTCAAATTAACATATTAGAATTTTTATCTTTTTGATCATGTGAATACCTGTTTGGTTATTGATGAATGGGAGTTTCATTATATGTAGATAGCCTGTTTGAGGCACCCAGACTTCTATCTTTTCTGCATATGCATTTATTCACTCATTCATCCTTTGTTTGTAGTATGTATGTTGAGTACCAGTCACATACTGAGATATCAGTTAAACACTGGTCCATGTCCTCATTATTCAGTCAGCACTATTGCCTCTGGTGTGTAGTGCTTTGCCCTTCTTCTGCAGTGTGTAATATTCATCCTCTTCCCATCAAAACTTCCCTGTGGTATGTCTTTCTTTTATGGCTGGATTGTTATTTAGCTGGTAGTGAGTTGTCAGGGTCTCAGAAGTAAAACAAAACAAAACAACATTTACTCAGGTATTATGGCATTAAGTGATCATTTTAGTGCTAGTCTTGATAGGCACAGAGGCAATAGTGCCCTGTCTGGAGCTCATCAATAGATTTATTCCAAGTGCTGTGTCTACTCAGACCTAAAGCTACAAGCCAAGGAGGCAGTGCATACCATCCTTCAGGAACACTCTGTTAAAGCCTGTCTCCACGACTTCCATTGGACTGTGTGCTCCTTAAGGAAATAGGTACCATCTGAAAAATGATCAGTGTATGGGCCTTTTGTGGGATAAGTCATCTGGGTATGCTTGCTAAGCCTCTGAATGAAGAGGGTTCATAATAAGCAGGGTTATTCCTGCCTGTATTTCTTCTCTGTAATAACCAGAAATGAATGATTTTCCACAGGAGTACTCATCATACATTCTACCAATTCTAACATTCTTTATATCAAATATCTATAGTTATTCTATTTTGCTTACCAGCTACCAATTATCATCACTATTCTAAAGGTGCTTGATTTAAATAGCTGTTAACTACTTAATTGGAAACAAATACTAGCCATTTCACAATAAGCAAATGCTTAACTCCCAAGAGAATCTACAATTTAAAGAAAATTTGTGGTAAAATATTTTCTAAAAATAAAATTACAGAATTGTAGAATCTTGGAATACAAAGGAATTTAGAGGTCATTTGGACTAGACTTCTAGTTTCCATTGAATATAGAAATCTACACTGTTACATATTTAGAAGGTAGGCATTTTCAGTTCAGTTCAATTGCTCAGCCCTGTCTGACTCTTTGATACCCCATGGACTGTAGCACGCCAGGCCTCCCTGTCCATCACCAACTACCAGAACCTACTCAAGCTCATCTCCATCGTGTTGGTGATGCCAGCCAACATCTCATCCTCTGTCATCCCTTTCACCTCCTGCCTTCAGGATCTTTTCTAATGAGTCAGTTCTTTGCATCAGATGGCCAAAGTATTGGAGCTTCAGCTTCAACATCAGTCCTTCCAGTGAACATTCAGGACTGATTTCCTTTAGGATGGACTGGTTTGATCTTCTTGCTGTCCAAGGGACTCTCAAGAGTCTTCTCCAAAACCACAGTTCAAAAGCATCGATTCTTTGGCACTCAGCTTTCTTTATAGTCCAACTCTCACATCCATACATGACTACTGGAAAAACCATAGCTTGACTAGATAGAAATTTGTTGGTAAAGTAATGTCTCTGCTTTTTAATATGCTGTCTAGCTTGGTCATAGCTTTTCTTCCAAGGAGATAGCATCTTTTAAATTCATGGCTGCAGCAACCATATGCAGTGATTTTGGAGCATTCCTCCCCCCACCAAAAAAAAAAAAGTCTCTCATTGTTTCCATTGTTTCTCCATCTATTTGCCATGAAGTAATGGGACCAGATGCTATGATTTTAGTTTTCTGAATGGTGAGTTTTAAGCCAGCTTTTTCACTCTCCTCTTTCACTTTCATCAAGAGGCTCTTTAGTTCTTCACTTTCTGCCATAAGGGTGGTGTCATTTGCATATCTGAGATTATTGATATTTCTGCCGGCAATCTTGATTCCAGCTTGTGCTTCATCCAGCCCAGCATTTCTCATGATGTACTCTGCGTATAAGTTAAGTAAGCAGGGTGACAATAGACAGCCTTGATGTACTCCTTTCCCGATTTTTAACCTGCCTGTTGTTCCATGTTCAGTTCCAACTGTTGCTTCTTGACCTGCATACAGATTTATCAGGAGGCAGGTCAGATGGTCTGGTATTCCCATCCCTTTAAGAATTTTCCACAGTTTATTGTGATCTATAGAGTCAAAGGCTTTGGCATAGTCAGTAAAGCAAAAGGAGATTTTTCCTGGAACTCTCTTACTTTTTCAGTGATCCAACAGATGTTGGCATTGTGATCTCTGGTTCCTCTGCCTTTTCTAAATCCAGCTTGAACATCTGAAAGTTCACAGTTCACATAAGGTTGAAGGCTGGCTTGGAGAATTTTGAGCATTACTTTGCTATCATGTGAGATGAGTGCAATTGTGCATTTGTTTGAACATTCTTTAGCATTGTCTTTTTTTAGGATTGGAATGAAAACTGGCCTTTTCCAGTCCTGTGGCCACTGCTGAGTTTTCCAGATTTGCTGGCATATTGAGTGCATTGCTTTCACAGCATCATCTTTTAGGATTTGAAATAGCTCAGCTGAAATTCCGTCACTTCCACTAACTTTGTTTGTAGTGATGCTTCCTAAGGCCCACTTGACTTCACATTCCAGGATGTCTGGTTCTAGATGAGTGATCACACCATCGTGGTTATCTGGTTCATGAAGATCTTTTTTGTATAGTTGTTCTGTGTATTCTTGCCACCACTTTAACATCTTCTGCTTCTGGTAGGTCCATACTGTTTCTGTTCTTTATTGTGTCCATCTTTGCATGAAGTCTTCCCTTGGTATCTCTAATTTTCTTGAAGAGATCTCTAGTCTTTCCCATTCTATTTTTTTCCCCCTCTATTTCTTTGCATTGATCGCTGAGGAAGGCTTTCTTATCTCTCCTTGCTATTCTTTGGAACTCTGCATTCAAATGGATATATCTTCCCCTTTCTGCTTTGCTTTTCACTTCTCTTCTTTTCTCAGCTATTTGTAAGCCCTCCTCAGACAACTATTTTGCCTTTTTGCATTTCTTTTTTTTGTTCATGGTCTTGATCCCTGCTTCCTGTACAATGTCACAAATCTCCATCCATAGTTCTTCAGGCATTCTGTCTATCCAATCTAATTCCTTGAATCTATTTCTCATTTCCACTGTATAATCATAAGGGATTTGATTTAGGTCATACCTGAATGATCTAATGGTCTTCCCTACTTTCTTCAATTTAAGTCTGAATTTGACAATAAGGAGTTCATGATCTGAGCCACAGTCAGCTCCCGGTCTTGTTTTTGCTGACTGTATAGAGTATTAAGTCTGGTTTATCATTTCAAGAAAGGCACTCGTATTATACAAGGCAATCTCCTTTTTATTGACCTCCTTACATTGAATTGAACCATACCTCCTTTACCTTTTCATTGCTTCTAATTGTACTCTGGGAGCTACACAGAATAAGTACATATCTTGTTTCACGTGATAGCTCTTCAGATAGGTAACTTCCATCATTTCTCAACTTCTGCTTCCATTTCTTTGTTTTTGCCATCTAGATATTGTCAGGTTTTCAAATATTATTTATATGTTATAGTTTTAAAATTACTTAGCTCCATATATCTTGAAAATGAGAGATATCTTTTTCTGGGTTGGCTTGAATAGGTCATAGAGAGGAGAGCTTTTAAAATTGTTCCCCTCTATGGGAAGATCTGTTTTCTTCCTAAGTACAGAACTATTGTTTTTATTTATTTTAGAACTATTGCTTTTAAATTATATCATTTGATTTATCATTTAAGTCTATTGACATGTCTTTGAATCAAGATTTTGTTGCATTAACTATTTGTTTTTACTTTAATTTATAAACATGTTCATGTTTGAGCTTTCTCAGATTCTCCAAGTTAATGAGAGTGAGTAAGATCTATAAGAGGAACCTGTTCATCCAAGTTGCCACTGATTTATTCTTCAGGATGCATACTCTGCCAATGGTCATCCAGCTTCATAAGTATCTACTTAACTGAGTCCAGTCAGCATCATTCCATGTAGTTGCCAGAGTTATTACACTCTTTTCTGAAATTAACATGAATTGTAATTGTAACATTCAGCAAATCTGCCAGCTAAGTAACACTAAGGAAAAAAGAAATGAACATGAATTTTAGAGAATCCGTATTGGCAGATTTAATAAATACCCCCAAAGTCACCTGCTTATCAACCCATTCTTGAATTTTTCTGGGAATAAATATTTCTATCAGTTTTTCTCCTAGAATCCAACAATTTATTGCTTTTGAAAATTAAGACATTACTCATGTTTAGTCTTCAGATTCCTTTCTCATTGCTGGTCATCTCTCAAAGACCAATAGGAGTAGTTTAGCAATTGTAAATAAACATTCTGTCCTTCACAACTGAATTAAACAGAGTCTTCCTTATATCAACCTAGTGTTGCTCATTATAGTCTTTAGATGCTACTTAGGATTTAACCCCTTGTTGAGAATACTTTCTGAACCCTTCCAACATGAGCATATTCATATGATATTCAGTTATTAGATATTCCTCTTTTTGTATTTCAATTTATTTTTTTTTAATTGGAGGAGTCTCACTGTTTGTAGATGGCATGGTACTATACATAGAAACCCCCAAAGATGCCACCAGAGAATTACTAGAGCTAATCAATGAATATAGTAATGTCATAGGATATAAAATTAAAACACAAAAATCACTTGCCTTTCTATATACTAACAATGAAAAATCAGAAAGAGAAGTTATAGAAACAGTCCCATTTATCCTTGCAACAAAAATAATAAAATACCTGGAAATACCTACCTTAAGAAACAAAAGACTTATGTGCAGAAAGCTATAAGACACTGATTAAAGAAATCAAAGATGACACAAACATGTTGAGAGATATATTGGGTTCCTGGACTGGAAGAATCAATACTGCAAAAATGGCTATATTACTCAAAGCAATCTACAGATTCAATGCAATCCGTATCCAACTACCAATTGTATTTTTCACAAAAGTAGAGCAAAGGATTTCGTAATATTTTTCAAAGCAATCTTGCAAAAGAAAAACAAAGCTGGAAAAACCAACCTTCCTGACTTCAGACTATACTACAAAGCAGCAGTCCTGCAAACGCTATGGTATTAGCACAAAAACAGAAATATAGACTGATAGAACAAGATAGAAAGCCCAGAGGTAAACCCACGCACCTACGAACACCTTATCTTTGACAAAAGGTGCAAAAATATACGATAGAGAAAAGACAGTCTCTTCAACAGGTGGTGCTGGTAAATGTGGACAGTTACCCCTAAAAGAATTAAATTAGAGCACTTCCTAATACCATGTGAGTATGAGGTGCATGCTCAGTCATATCCAACTATTTTTGACTCCATGGACTGTAGCCCACCAGGCTCTTCTTTCCATGGAATTTTCTAGGCAAGAATACTGGAGTGGATTACCATTTTCTTCTCCAGGGTATCTTCCTGACCCAGGGGATCAAACTGGCATCTCTTGCATTTCTTGCATGGGCAAGCAAGTTCTTTACCAGTTGAGCCACCATACAAATGGTTAAACTCAAAATGAATTAAAGACCTAAATGTAAGACTGGAAACTAGTTATGCCTCTTTAGATGGATTGGCAATGACTCCAGAAGCATGGAACTCCTGGGAAGCATATTCATTTAACATACTCACCATAGATTAAATGAAACATATTCATTTAACCTACAGCTGTAGGTTACATCTGACTAAAACTATGTTAGAGTTGTCCTAGCACCTTTTCAGTTCTTCACCTTTTCCACACTTACCATACACCAAAAATTTCTACATCTTTGCAATCCTTATGTACCTTTCTTACTGCACTTTACAGATAAGGCAAACAGATACACTTTTCATTGCATTCTTTATTAGTAGCCAGAGTTTCTCTTCTCCTTCTCATTCTGTTAGTAGCCCAGGGTTCTCATGCTGATTCCTAAAATCCAAAAATCTCCTTGTGGTGTCTCACTAGGCCTTGACAGGGTTCCATACTTTAGGCAGTCTCTTAGGCTAATTTTCTCACAAAATAGTCTCCTGGGTTTTTACTCTCTACCATGTAGTAGATAAATTAATTTCTACAATTAAGTTAGCAAAATAGGTTGTCACTCATCTCAGGTAAAATAATGTCAACCTGGAGGAAATGCACTTGACTCAAGAGGCTGTTAAATATTGCTTTGGATGGTATTAATTGCAGACATCAAGGCATATTGGGGTAGGGGAGTGGCAGAATTTATGTTTTAGAACAAATCAACCTTCTAGTGGTGTTCCCAAAAATGGAACACTATATAGATACATTTACTTTGCCATGATACTTTGCAGGTAAAAGTGAGGTTGAGGTGTGTTCTGTTGACTTACGTCATGCTTGTGATAAATTGGAGAATGGGGACAATATGACAGAAAATGTTTTGGACTCAGATTGAATTTCAAACAGCAGTCTCCTTTTGACTTTTAACTGCAGTCTATAGTCTGTTTCCTGGGTTATGATATTGGGCTGTAATATTCTCATCATGGCTCTTTATTCTCTAGAGATAGTAAATAGTCATGTGTCACCTTCTCAAGCCTCAGTTAGGCATGAAGGCTGAGAAAATACTCTTCTCAGTCCTGATGGAGTGAGAAAGAGTTAATTAGAGCAGAATGACTTTTTCTCTTCCCTGGCTTCAGCTTAAGTACATCTGCATTTCTCTTTCTGTATCACCTTTTCTCAATTCTGAATTTTCAGTGAGAGGAAAAGCAGCTGATGGCTGCTTCTTGGATGATAGGTTTCATGGCCACATTAGAAGCAATCCTGAGAAATCTGGGTGCTGGGATTTGTGACATATAATTGACAAGAATGGCCCATTTAATCAGAACACCTTCTACTTGGTAATTGTTAAAGGAAATCTTGATTTAAAAAGATACGACCATATGGAAAAGTACATTAAATCATTCTCTGCCTGCAAAATACATGCATCACACACACACACACACACACACACAAACTCCACAAGCACACACATAGGACCTTACTTCCTACATTTCTCCCTATTTTGTCAATTTTGCCATCGTAGAATCTAAAAGTTGGAGTCAGAAGGAGAGAGCAAAGGTGCACAGTTGACTTGATATAATAATCTGTGGCCTTCTCATTCTGTCTTCCTTTTTCTGTAGTTCTGCATAGCTCTATTGACATCTCTGGTACACTTCAGCAATGCAAGGGTCACTTTGCATGTACAAGAAACTCTGGATTTAGAGAATTTAATGGTTGGGGGCACTGGGGAATTGATAGAAGACAGGTAGTTAAAGCACTTAAAATAGGGTCTTCATATTCATAGCTTAATACCAGGAGATTCAAAGAGGACAGACTGTTTCATATAGAAAGAATTGGATTTAAATCTAGCTTCCTGGCTCTTCCTCACTTAAACCTCTCTCAGCCTCTATTTTATCTGTAAATTGTAAGATTACTGTGAATAATAAAGGAGATAATATATAGAAAGGAGCCTATTGAAATTTTGGACACAAAATAAAGATTAAAATAAAATTTTTTCCCCAAGGAAATAGAGGAGTAAGTGATGGAGGGAGAATAAACCAATATTTATTGAAATTCTACATACTCAGTTTGAAATAAGGGCTCAGGTAGCATAAATAGTGTAGTGTTTTTTTTTTTTTTTGGAATTCTTACGTATACTGGATGATAAGCTCACCTATGGCATTCAATAAATTGAGGAAGGAATAAATATTTGCAGAATGATTTCTTGCTGACTACATAAGTGAGAGAGCACCATAATGTTACTGTTGTGATTTTTAAACGTTTTCAGCATCAGTCATTATGGAAGGGATTTTGTTCATAACCTGCTCCCAAACAAGTTTAGTGACTATATGATTCAACCATGCTTTCTAAACTCAAACATCCTTAAAAAATTAACTTTATAACTATAATTCCATTAGGATTTTTGTCTTAGTTCTGTGTTTTGCTTAGATTTTCATCATCAGTGTTTTTACTTAGATTTTCATCATCAGTGTTTTTACCACAATGTCTACATTTCTGAAATAATTTATCTTATCTATCTTTATTTAACTAGATTTTATCATCAGGTAATTTTTTCATGGATAACTAGACCTGCTGTAGTCTCTGATGTTCTTGCTTGCTACAGATATTCTTCAGCCTTTTTTCTAAAGGACATCTTGCCTAGATTGTATTTGGGTCACTCATTACTTCAAACAGAACTTGGTAGATATTGTTTTACTATCTGTGGAGAATTCTGATATCAGCCAAATCTTTCCTCTTATACATAGTCAATTTAATGCCTAAGCATGTTATTTCCTTTATTAACATTGAAACTCAATGATTTAATCAGATTTTTCATTGATTTGAGTCCATCAATTTCTGTATCAATATATTTTGGGAACATGTGTTATCTTCTTCTACAGAGTCAGTTCTTTTTTCAGAGAAATATTCTTGTAAAGCTTCGTATGTATATTATGAATATGTATGCAATATATTATTATACATACACACAAACACATTTGGATCCCTGATTGGATTGTCTTTGTCTGATGCACACACATATGTACACACCTCAACTCTTATCCCTAATTGCTTTATTATCTTTTTCTACTGGATTCCTGTCATTACTTGAGGTACTTTCTTTTTTTTCAGTAATTCATCTGTTTTGTATTAATGTTTATTAGTTCTATAATGGTATTGTTTTGATCATTGGTTTGTTTTATTATCTCAGTTGTCATTTCAATGTGGCGTCTTAATTTTCTTATCTCTGGGACATTATTTCAGTTCAGTTGCTCAGTCGTGTCCAACTCTTTGCGATCCCATGGACTGCAGCATGGCAGGCTTCCCTGTCCATCAGCAACTCCTGGAGCTTACTTAAATTCATGTCCTTTGAGTCAGTTATGCCATTCAACTATCTCATCCTCTGTCATCCCCTTTTCCTCCTGCCTTCAATCTTTCCCAGCATCGGAGTCTTTTTCAATGAGTCAGTCCTTCACATCGGTGGCCAAAGTATTGCAGTTTCAGCATCAGTCCTTCTAATGAATAATCAGGAATGATTTCCCTTAGGTTTGATCTTCTTGCTGTCCAAGGGACTCTCAAGAGTCTTCTCCAACACCACAGTTCAAAAACATCAGTTCTTCAGTGGTCAGCTTTCTTTGGGGTCCAACTCTCACATTCATACATGACTACTGGTCATAGCTTCAACTAGACCGACCTTTGTCGATAAATTAATGTCTCTGCTTTTTAATATGCTGTCTATGTTTCTCATAGCTTTTCTTCCAAGGAGTGTGTTTTAATTTCATGGCTGCAGTCACCATCTACAGTGGTTTTAGAGCCCAAGAAGATAAAGTCTGTCGCTGTTTCCATTGTTTCCCATCTATTTGCCATGAAGTGATGGGATTGGATGCCATGACTTTAGAAATCTGAATGTTGAGTGTTAAGCCGACTTTATCACTCTCCTCTTTCACTTTCATCAAGAGGCTCTTTAGTTCTTCTTTACTTTCTGCCATAAGGGTGGTGTCATCTGCATATCTGAGGTTATTGATATTTCTCCCTGCAATCTTGATTCCAGTTTGTTCTCTGGGACATTATTCCACTGAAATTGCATTTTTATTAAACTCTTTCATTGCATGAAGTACACACAAGGAATGGTATTTTCCTCCTTTCATTTGAAGATGTCTGTTTTTTCACATTGGATTATTCATTCCTCTTTCCATGTCTTAAATTGGGTTCTTCAGAAACAGCCCCTGAGAGGGAAGATTCTTGGATAAGTAATTTTTTAAGGTAGAAAGTACTGTCAAGGGAAATTCCAGGAGAAGTAAGAAAAGGACAGTGAGAAGCCATGCATTGATGTGTCTTAGGCAAAGTCTTACAGAAGGTAGATTCAGCTTATGTAGAGAGATTCTAGAATGTAAATTACAACTCAAAGTTCCCTCAAACCAACTCAAGAACAGCTTTCATATTCTTTTCACCTATCAGCCATTGACTAATCCCAGATTGATTGAGGTAGAGGGAGAGAGATCAATACATTCTTGAGAGATTTCATTTCTGCTGGGATATAGATAAAGTAGAATCTAATAGCCTGAAGGGCAGACCTCTGTAAAAGAGCCTTTGATGAAGGTTTTTAGAAACAAATTCACCTCTAAGAAAAGGACATACACACACACAAACATGTAAGAAAGGATTTGAGGTGATCTAGGTGGAGAAGGAAACAGCAACCCACTCCAGTGTTCTTGCCTGGAGAATACCAGGGATGGCAGAGTCTGGTGGGCTGCCGTCCATGGGGTCGCACAGAGTCGGACACGACTGGAGCGACTTAGCAGCAGCAGCAGGAGGAGGAGCAGGAAGACTGTCTGCTACACTTGCTATATTATTCTCATTTATTATTTTTAATGGGTTTGTGACCATGCAGTTCCTTTCATATTGCCTATTGGTCATTCTTACCATGTGTGAACTCTATTCAGGTGTTTCATTTTAGATGAAATGTCTTTTACTTAATATTATATTTGAATCCTATTGTTCGTTGTCTCCCAAGTATATTTTGAGAAATGTGGCAAAGAATGTTGGGGGTAGGTGGAAGGAAGAGCTTCACTGCTCACAGATATAACTTTGTGTGGATGACATGGATTCTGCTATTTCTTCAACAGTTGTATAAGAGGTCATATATCTGGACTCAGCCCACCAACTTGGAGAATATATTGTATTCTTTTATGAGAATATGCTAGAAATTTTAGATCAGTTCTATGGAACCCTGAAAAATGTCACTGTTTTATTGCCTTTGTTGAATTCTTGATGATTGTATGTATGGACTCCTATTCTTAAAGATCTTACAGTTTTTCCCTGGGATTTGTCAGTTTACTTTTGTCCAGATGTGACGTTTGTTCATGACTATTCTCTGAATCTGTTGATCTACTGCCTTTCCTAAGAATGAAATTTGTAAGAACACAAAGAACCCCACTATAATATTTTGTTTCTTTCTTTGGCTATCACTTCTCAAAGTTAATAATATAATAAGTTTTTATTATTTAATTAATATGGGTGATGCTCTGGAATTTCTTTTGCTCATTTATTTGTTCATTTAAGGAGAGAGATTCTGTGATCTAGAGATTTATTCTATCACAAGTGAGATATTTACTGTCTTTTCAATCAGAAGTTTTCCTATTTGTTTTAGTAAAGTAGAATAAAATCCCTCCTATGAAATTTCCTTCATATGCTTACATCTTTACCTCTAGCTTATGGATGTTGAAAATCGCCCAATGGTCTTCTTTGCATCAGTCAGCTTTTAAACTGTATAATACTTAGAGTTATAATAAATCTGATTTAGACAACGGTTTCTTAAAGAGTCCAGTCTCTAATCAGAGGAAGTAGTTTTCAAACATCCCATAAGTATAATGAAACTTAATTTTGGTCATAGACTTTCTGTGTTTTTTTCCCCCAGGAAAGCAAAAGAGAATATTAATTAGTCCTTTACACTCTCACTCTGAATATTTCATAATCATTCAGGTTCATTTCATAATGAACTAAGGCCAGCCTCAGCTCTGCCTTGGTTCAAATATCATTTAAACTGAATGAGTGTTGCATTCATGATGTCTACTATCATCTCTCTAGATAAGGTCTAGGCTGCTAAATATGATATCTAGATTATTTGGGTAATAGCAGAGAGAATGTGGAACTAGAAGTGGAGTATGAAATATTTTCACTGTGGCAAAGTATCACAGTCTACATAATCATCTTTAAATAGTTACTCTTTGAATTGAATGGGAAATTCTGCATTGCCTATTCCTACAGTGTTAGCAGGCATCATGTGGTTAGCAATGGTTCCCAAGATGATATATCCAAGTTAGTATCTGTCCTCACTACAGTACTCCTCTGATGTCTACTGTCACTCTAAAAGGAGGCCTCATCATGGTAACAATTCGAAGAACATCTTGTTCTTTCAGACTGCTGTGAAAGCAAGGCAGCTAACTAAAATATGTGGCTGTTTGAGATCTTGAAAGAGGAAAGAAAATACTAGATTTTAGAACCCTGTATCATTTGATTGCAGTACTTGTGAAACAATTTTGCAAGGTAATTCTTTTGTTCCTACTTACTACTACTTAGCCTCCATTCTAAAGAACAATAAGGGCTGGGAGATACTAGATCACCTCAAAGAAAAACCAGATAAACAGTCTTTAAGGATTTCTGCTTTAATATTTTCTCTGACAAAATATATTAAAAAATACTTGGTGGAGTATATCTTTCTCACTGAGGTCAAATTTTGTTTAGATCATTAGTAGCTGAATAGTTTTTGGATATGTGTTGGTATTTTCTGTTTGTTTTTAGTGGACAGATGTGAGTGATTCATTTCTGTCAGCTTACCCACTCTCAGAAAACTAGATTTGTCATTCTGCTGTTGGGGTCATCTAGTCACCCAGTCATCAAGCTGCTGCTTGCCTATCTGCTTTGACAGGGAAGGAAATTGAGGGTGTTAGTAGAGGTTATTTCGGGTCACTCAGTGGGTGTCTCAAAAAGAAACCACAAGAAGTGCTTTGCCAGATTTGAATTTAGAAGAAGATAACACCAAGGAGAAAAACAGTAAATTTTGTGCATCAAGCACTTTTTTACAAAAAGGATTGCATTGTATTATTTCACCTGTATTTATATAAACATATATTTTTCTTGCCTTTCCCATTAGTCATAGCATAAAATATGAAGTAATCAAATGATCAAATGGGCATTTATAGTTTTCCAAACTATATGACTGTGCTCTTAGTTATCAGGATGAATGTGTATGTATGTGTGCATATATATGTATTTATGCTGAGCCATGCAAAATTACCTCCATTGCAGGTCAAGAAAAGTCAAATATTGGCAATTCTATGTAGTTTAATCCAAAATACTGTAGATGATTAAAACATTCACAGTTTTGGATATTATTCATGAGTAATCCAAAAAATGTTTGTTTTAGTGATTTTTAAAATCTTATTAAGGGCTAAGATGGCAGAGGAATAGGATGGGAGACCACTTTCTCCCCCACAAATTCATCAAAAGAACATTTAAACACTGAGTAAATGCCACAAAACAACTTCCGAATGCCGGCAGAGGACATCAGGCACCGAGAAAAGCAGCCCATTATCTTCGAAAAGAGGTAGGAAAAATATAAAAGACAAAAAAAGAGACAAAAGAGGTAGGGACCAAGCTCTATCCTGGGAAGGGAGTCTTAAAAAGAGAGAAGTTTCGAAACACCAGGAAACACTCTCACTGCCAAGTCTGTGGCGAGCCTTGGAAGCGCAGAGGGCAACATAACAGGGAGGAAAAATAAATAAATAATTAAAACCCACAGATTATGAGCCCATCAGTAACTCCCTCAGTGGAGAAGCAGCGCAGATGCCTGCATCCTCCACTAGCAAGCAGGGGCTGGGCAAGGAGTCACGGGCTGAATTGCTTAGAGTAATGATCGACCTGAATGCCCTGAGTGTAATCAGAGCGAACTAACTTGGGCTAGCAAACCCAACTGTGGGATAGCTGCCACGCAAAAAGCTCTAACATAAGACACCACCAAGACCACACACAGAACAAAGTACTGAACAGAATTAGCCAGCTGCAGACCATCCCCCTCCAGTGACAGGCAGCCAGAGCTGGAAGGGCCGGAAGGGGGCAACTGCAGCCTCAGAGAGACATTATCTACCAAACTGTAAGCAGGCTTCTTTGCTAACTAAGACTTCTTGGGGTTCTGGACAGTCAAAATCTGCCTGAGATGGTGTGCCAGTTGTACACCCAGAAAACTGAGTAGCAGGGACTGGAGAGGCAATAAGTCACAGCGACTGCACTCGCCAAACACCTGAGCTACTCAGACCTGGGAAGGGCACAAAACACAGGCCCAACAGAGTCTGCGCCTCTGAGGACTACCTGAGTGCCTGAATCTGAGCGTCTTAGACCTGGGAGGTGCATGTAGCCCAGAGCCGGCCTCAGATGGTTCCCCGTGGAGCAACCTAGAGCCTGAGCTGTATGCACCGCGAGCGGAGGCAGGCCCAGTGTGGCTGAAACACTGCGAGCACACGCCAGTGTTGTTTGTTTGCAGTGTCCCTCTCTCCCTACAGCGCGACTGAACAAGTGAGCGTGAGCCTAAAAAATTGTCCACCACCGCCCCCCTGTGACAGGGCAGAAATCAGACCCTGAAGAAACCAGCAAACAGAAGAAGCTAAAACAGAGGGAACCGCCTTGAAGTCGCAAGTGCAACAGATTAAAACCCTGTCGTTAGTACCAACTACATAGGAAGGGGCCTATAGATCTTGAGAAATACAAGCTGCACCAAGGAACTATCCAAAAATGAACTGACCCCACACTGCCCACAACAACACCAGAGAAAGTCCTAGATATATCTTTACTATTTTTATGATCATTCTTATTTTTCTTCTTCTTTTTTTAACTTTTTAAAATTTTAAGTCCTCTATTACTCCTTTAATTTTCATTTTTATAACCTAATATTACTTTTCAAAAAAGATCCTATTTTTAAAGCAAACCTCATATATATATATTTTTTAATAATTTTGTGACTTTTTCTTCTTTTCTTTAATATTGTATTTTTGAAAATCCAACCTCTACTCTAGATTTTTAATCTTTGCTTTTTGGTATTTATTATCAATTTTGTACCTTTTAAAACCCAACCTTTAGTACCCATTTTCACTTGAGAATGAGATAAAAGGCTTGACTGCTCTCTCTTCCTTTAGATTCTCCTTTTTCTCCACCAGGTCCCGCTGTCTGCCCCCACCCTCTTCTCTTCTCTACCCAACTCTGTGAATCTCTGTGTGTTCCAGACGGTGGAGAACACTTAGGGAACTGATTACTGGCTGGTTCTGTCTCTCTCCTTTTCATTTCCCTCTTTTATCCTCCTAGCCACCTTTGCCTCCTACCTCCCTCTTCTCTTCTCTGTACAACTCCATGAACATCTCTGAGCCGTCCAGTTATGGAGTGCACATAAGGAAGTGATTACTGGCTAGCTTGCTCTCTCCTCTTTTGATCCCACCTCATCTCGTTCAGGTCACTTCTAACTCCCTCCTCCATCTTCTCTTCTCCATGTAACTCTGTGAACCTCTCTGTGTGTCCCTCACTGTGGAGAAACTTTTCATCTTTAACCTAGATGTTTTATCAACAGTGCTGTATAAAAGGAGAAGTCTTGAGACTACTGTGACAATAAGACTGAAAACCAGAAGCAGGAGGCTTAAGTCCAAACCTGAGAACATCAGAGAACTGACTCCAGGGAACATTAATCGATAGGAACTCATCAAATTCCTCCATACCTACATTGAAACCAAGCACCACCCAAGGGCCAACAAGTTCCAGAGCAAGACATACCATGCAAATTCTCCAGCAATACAGGAACACAGCCCTGAGCTTCAATATACAGGCTGCCCAAAGTTACCCCAAAACAACTGACATCTCATAACCCATTATTGGACACTTCATTGCACTCCAGAGAGAAGAAATCCAGCTCCACCGACTAGAACACCAACACAAGCTTCCCTAACCAAGAAATGTTGACAAACCACTGATACAATCCCACCCACAGCAAGGAAACTCCACAATAAAGAGAACTCCACAAACTGCCAGAATACAGAAAAGCCACCCCAAACGCAGCAATATAAAAAAGATGAAGATACAGAGGAATATCCAACAGGTAAAGGAACAGGATAAATGCCCACCAAACCAAACCAAAGAGGAAGAGATAGGGAATCTACCTGAGAAAGAATACCGAATAATGATAGTGAAAATGATCCAAAATCTTGAAATAAAAACAGAATCACAGTTAAATAGCCTGGAGACAAGGATTGAGAAGATGCAAGAAAGGTTTAACAAGGACCTAGAAGAAATAAAAAAAGAATCAATATATAATGAATACTGCAATAAGTGAGATCAAAAACACTCTGTAGGCAACAAATGGTAGAATAATGGAGGCAAAAGATAGGATTAGTGAATTAGAAGATAGAATGGTAGAAATAAATGAATCAGAGAGGAAAAAAGAAAAATTAATTTAAAAAAATAGGGACAATCTCAGAGACCTCCAGGACAATATTAAACACTCCAACATTCAAATCATAGGAGTCCCAGAAGAAGAAGACAAAAAGAAAGACCATGAGAAAATCCTTGAGAAGATAATAATTGAAAACTTCCCTAAAATGGGGAAGGAAATAATCACCCAAGTCCAAGAAAACCAGAGAGTCCCAAACAGGATAATCCCAAGGTGAAACACCCTAAGACACATATTAATCAAATTAACAAAGATCAAACACAAAGAACAAACATTAAAACCAGCAAGGGAAAAACAACAACTAACACACAAGGGGATTCCCATAAGGATAACAGCTGATCTTTCAATAGAAACTCTTCAGGCCAGGAGGGAATGGCAAGACATACTTAAAGTGATGAAAGAAAATAACCTACATCCCAGATTACTGTACCCAGCAAGGATCTCATTCAAATATGAAGGAGAAATCAAAAGCTTTACAGACAAGCAAAAGCTGAGAGAATTCAGCACCACCAAACCAGCTCTCCAACAAACGCTAAAGGATATTCTCTAGACAGGAAACACAAAAGGGTGTATAAACCCAAACCCAAAACAATAAAGTAAATGGCAATGGGATCATACTTATTAATAATTACCTTAAACGTAAATGGGTTGGATGCCCCAACCAAAAGACAAAGACTGGCTAAATGGATACAAAAACAAGACCCCTATATATGTTGTCTACAAGAGACCCACCTCAAAACAAGGGACACATACGGACTGAAAGTGAAGGGCTGGAAAAGATATTCCATGCAAATGGAGACGAAGAGAAAGCAGGAGTAACAATACTCATATCAGAAAAAATAGACTTTAAAACAAATGCTATGAAAAGAGACAAAGAAGGACACTACATAATGATCAAAGGATCAATCCAAGAAGAAGATATAACAATTATAAATATATGTGCAACCAACATAGCACCACAATATGTAAGACAAATGCTAACAAGTATGAAAGGGGAAATTAACAATGACACAGTAATAGTAGGAGACTTTAATACCCCACCCACACCTATGGACAGATCAACTAAACATAAAATTAACAAACACAAACTTTAAATGATACAATAGACCAGTTAGACCTAATTGATATCTATAGGACATTTCACCCCAAAACAATGAATTTCACCTTTTTCTCAAGTGCACATGGAACCTTCTCCAGGATAGATCACATCCTGAGCCATAAATCTAGCCTTGGTAAATTCAAAAACATGGAAATCATTCCAAGCACCTTTTCTGACCATAATGCAGTAAGATTAGATCTCAATTACAGAAGAAAAACTATTAAAAATGCCAACATATGGAGGCTGAACAACACGCTTCTGAATAACCAACAAATCACAGAAGAAATCAAAAAGAAATTAAAATATGCATAGAAATGAATGAAAATGAAAACACAACAACCCAAAACCTGTGGGACAGTGTAAATGAAGTGCTAAGGGGAAAGTTCATAGCAATACAGGCATACCTTAAGAAACAAGAAAAAAGTCAAATAAATAACCTAACTCTACACCTAAAGCAACTAGAAAAGGAAGAAATGGAGAACCCCAGGGTTAGTAGAAGGAAATAAATCTTAAAAGTTAGGACAGAAATAAATGCAAAAGAAACAAAAGAGACCATAGCAAAAATCAACAAAGCCATAAGGTGGTTCTTTGAAAGGATAAATAAAATTGACAAACCATTAGCCAGACTTATCAAGAAACAAAGGCAGAAAAATAAAATCAATAAAATTAGAAATGAAAATGGAGAGATCACAACAGACAACACAGAAATACAAAGGATCATAAGAGACTACTATCAGCAATTATATGCCAATAAAATGGACAACGTGGAAGAAATGGACAATTCTGAGAAAAGTACAACTTTGCAGTACAACTCTCCAAAACTGAATCCGGAAGAAATAGAAAATCTTAACAGACCCATCACAAGCATGGAAATTGAAACTGGAATCAGAAATCTTCCAGCAAACAAAAGCCCAGGTCCATATGGCTTCACAGCTGAATTTTATCAAAAATTTAGAGAAGAACTAAACTCTACTCAAACTCTTCCAGAAAATTGCAGAGGAAGGTAAGCCTCCAAACTCATTCTATGAGGCCACCATCACCCTAATACCAAAACCTGACAAAGACCCACAAAAAAAGAAAACTACAGCCAATATCACTGATGAACATAGATGCAAAAATCCTTAACAAAATTCTAGCAATCAGAATCCAACAACACATTAAAAAGATCATACACCATGACCAAGTGGGCTTTATCCCAGGGATGCAAGGATTCTTCAATATCTGCAAAACAATCAATGTAATACACCACATTAACAAATTGAAAAATAAAAGCCATATGATTATCTCAATAGATGCAGAGAAGGCCTTTGACAAAATTCAACATCCATTTATGATAAAAAAAACTCTCCAGAAAGCAGGAATAGAAGGAACACGCCTCAACATAATAAAAGCTATATATGACAAACCCACAGCAAACATTATCCTCAATGGTGAAAAATTGAAAGCATTGCCCCTAAAGTCAGGAACAAGACAAGGGTGCCCATTTTCACTGCTACTATTCAACATAGTTCTGGAAGTTTTGGCCACAGCAATCAGAGCAGAAAAAGAAATAAAAGGAATCCAAACTGGAAAAGAAGTAAAAGTCTCACTGTTTGCAGATGACATGATCCTCTACATAGAAAACCCTAAAGACTCCACCAGAAAATTACTAGAACTAATCAATGAATGTAGTAAAGTTGCAGGATATAAAATCAACACACAGAAATCCCTTGCATTCCTATACACTAATAATGAGAAGATAGAAAGAGAAATTAAGAAAACAATTCCATTCACCATTGCAACGAAAAGAATAAAATACTTAGGAATATACCTACCTAAAGAAACTAAAGACCTATATATAGAAAACTATAAAACACTGATGAAAGAAATCAAAGAGGACACTAATAGATGGTGAAATATACCATGTTCAATCTATCAATTCAATGCAATCCCTATCAAGCTACCAGCGGTATTTTTCACAGAGCTAGAACAAATAATTTCACAATTTGTATGGAAATACAAAAAACCTCGAATAGCCAAAGCAATCTTGAGAAAGAAGAATGGAACTGGAGGAATCACCCTGCCTGACTTCAGGCTCTACTACAAAGCCACAGTCATCAATTCAGTATGGTACTGGCACAAAAACAGAAATATAGATCAATGGAACAAAATAGAAAGCCCAGAGATAAACCCACACACCTATGGACACCTTATCTTCGACAAAGGAGGCAAGAGTATACAATGGCTTAAAGAAAATCTCTTTAACAAGTGGTGCTGGGAAAACTGGTCAAACACTTGTAAAAGAATGAAACTATATCACTTTCTAACACCATACACAAAAATAAACTCAAAATGGATTAAAGATCTAAACACAAGACCAGAAACTGTAAAACTCCTAGAGGAGAACATCGGCAAAACACTCTTCGACATAAATCACAGCAGGATCCTCTATGACCCACCTCCCAGAATACTGGAAATAAAAGCAAAAATAAACAAATGGGACCTAATTAAAATTAAAAGCTTCTGCACAACAAAGGAAAATATAAGAAAGGTGAAAAACAGCCTTTTGAATGGGAGAAAATAATAGCAAATGAAGCAACTGACAAAGAAGTAATCTCAAAAATATACAAGCAACTCCTGCAACTCAATTCCAGAAAAATAAACAACCCAATCACAAAATGGGCCAAAGACCTAAGTATACATTTCTCCAAAGAAGACATACAGATGGCTAACAAGCACACGAAAAGATGCTCAACATTACTCATCATCAGAGAAATGCAAATCAAAACCACAATGAGGTACCATTTCACACCAGTCAGAATGGCTGCGATCCCAAAGTCTACAAGCAATAAATGCTGGAGAGGGTGTGGAGAAAAGGGAACCCTCTTACACTGTTGGTGGGAATGCAAACTAGTACAGCCACTCTGGAGAACAGTGTGGAGATTCCTTAAAAAACTGGAAATAGAACTGCCTTATGACCCAGCAATCCCACTTCTGGGCATACACACCAAGAAAACCAGAATTGAAAGAGACACGTGTACCCCGTTGTTCATCGCAGCACTGTTTATAATAGCCAGGACATGGAAGCAACCTAGATGAATGGATAAGAAAGCAGTGGTACATATACATAATGGAGTATTACTCAGCCATTGAAAAGAATACATTTGAATCAGTTCTAATGATGTGGATGAAACTGGAGCCGATATACAGAATGAAGTAAGCCAGAAAGAAAAACACCAATACAGTATACTAACGCACATATATGGAATTTAGAAAGATGGTAATGATAACTCTGTATGCGAGACAGGAAAAGAGACACAGATGTATAGAACAGTCTTTTGGACTCAGAGGGAGAGGGAGAGGGTGGGATGATTTGGGAAAATGGCTTTGAAACATGTATAATATCATATAAGAAAGGAATCGCCAGTCTAGGTTCAATGCAGGATACAGGATGCTTGGGATTGGTGCACTGGAATGACCCAGAGGGATGATATGGGGAGGGAGATGGGGAGGGACGTGGGAGGGGGGTTCAGGATTGGGAATACGTGTACACCCGTGGGGGATTCATGTTGATGTATGGAAAAACCAATACAATATTGTAAAGTAAGAAATAAATAATAATAAAATCTTTTAAGGCAAAATTTAAATGGCACGCACCACAGGGCACGTGAGAAAGTCCTCAACTAATGAATTGTGTAGTCACCAGTGTTAATTATCTTTTATGAAAAATTGTTTTAAGTGATAAAACCCCATATCATCCAGCTATTTCTTGAAATGTAGAGAAAACGGTGACATAAGTGATGGTTCTCAGTTGAACAGTAGATTTAGTTGGTAAAGAATAAAGCAGCAGAATCTATGATAGTTCAGTAGAGAGCTCTATGTGCTCTCTGTGGAACTAAGAAGATTTCACTTTTAAAATTGTTTCTTCCAATACTACAAGTGCAAAAATGTCCATCGAGAGAGAGAAAAATTATTGAATGCTTAAAAAAATTATCTTAGTTTTGCTGTTTGTTTTGCTATTCAGCAGATTCCCTCCTCTTTCATATAAAAGTGTGTTTGACCCTTGAACAACAAGATTTTGGACTCCACAGATCCACTTATATGTTGACTTTTTCAGTAGTAAATACTATACCGCTACACCATAGGTGGATGCAGAACCACCAATATGGAGGATCCATGTATATGGAAGGCCAACTACAAGTGATGCATAAAAGTTTGACTGTGCTGAGGGTCAGTGCCCCTAACACTCACATATGTTCAAGTGTCAGTTGTATTCTGAATTTCCTCTAAAATTTATCTTTTCTTTATCTCTGCCATCTTCTCAGCCATATGATTTACATGCAATTGATTCTACATCTAGCTTCAGATGTGTCCGGATTAGCCTAAACCAATCAGTGTGCAGCACTCACTCAATAAATGAGTCTTGTATAGGCACATGATGTGATCCAGTCCAGCCATAACAAATCTCAGGAGGTTTCTTGAGAATTTGGGTCAATGATTTTCTCTTCTCTACATGGTTTATTGGGCTTCCCTGGTGGCTCAATGGATAAAGAATCTGCCTGCAATGTGGGAGACCTGGTTTCAATCCTTGGGTTGAGAAGATCCTCTGGAGAAAGGAATGGCTACCTATTCCAGTATCCTGGCCTGGAGAATTCCATGGACTGTGTAAACCTATGGGGTTGCAAATAATTGGACATGACTGAACAACATTCATTTTCACTTTCACTTTCCTGGGGTTTATTGCTCTGAGAATGCATGGTTTGGAATTACTGTAGCTGTTTTGATACTATGAGGAGAGATAGCCTGAAGCCAAAGTTTGAAGGCTGAGGAAGATAGAAAGAGATGTGAATGACAGTAGAGCTGGAACTCAGATAATGTCCTGAATTTCTGGATCAACTTATATCTGAAGTCAGGCATACTTTTGATATTTCTGTTCTCTGAGTCAAATAATATACTATTTTGTTGAGACACTTCTGTTCAGGTTTATTTCTCACTAAAAATATAAGCATCCTAACCATATACAGCCTCTTGATGAAAGTAAAAGAGGAGAGTGAAAAAGTTGGCTTAAAGCTCAACATTCAGAAAACGAAGATCATGGCATCTGGTCCCATCACTTCATGGGAAATAGATGAGGAAACAATGGAAACAGTGTCAGACTTTATTTTGGGGGGCTCCAAAATCACTGCAGATGGTGACTGCAGCCATGAAATTAAAAGATGCTTACTCCTTGGAAGAAAAGTTATGACCAACCTAGATAGTATATTCAAAAGCAGAGACATTAGTTTGCCGACTAAGGTCCGTCTAGTCAAGGCTATGGTTTTTCCTGTGGTCATGTATGGATGTGAGAGTTGGACTGTGAAGAAGGCTGAGCACCAAAGAATTGATGCTTTTGAACTGTGGTGTTGGAGAAGACTCTTGAGAGTCCCTTGGACTGCAAGGAGATCCAACCAGTCCACCCTGAGATTTCTTTGGAAGGAATGATGCTAAAGCTGAAACTCCAGTACTTTGGCCACCTCATGCAAAGAGTTGACTCATTGGAAAAGACTCTGATGCTGGGAGGGATTGAGGGCAGGAAGAGAAGGGGATGACAGAGGATGAGATGGCTGGATGGCATCAGTGACTTGATGGACGTGAGTCTGAGTGAACTCTGGGAGATGGTGATGGACAGGGAGGCCTGGCGTGCTGCAATTCGTGGGGTCCCAAAGAATCAGACACGACTGAGCGACTGAACTGAACTGAACTGAACCGAACTGAACCATATACATGGTTAATTTGAGGTTTGAGTATATGCATAAGAAACATGTGATTCTCAATAGAAATATGATTTGAGATAAAGTGAGGGAATTATTCAAACATGTTTATGATGCTGCTGTTAAAGGAAACACTAAAGTGTCTGCTTGAACAGATCTGTACCAAGAGTAAAATTTGGATAAATAATTAAAATGTGTGTTCCATTAAGCAAGTCCCCTGAGTATAAAAGTACACACTCATATGAAAAATTAAAGTATGCAAGTATAAGGCAGAAAACAGCAGTAACCTATAATTCCACCACACAGAGGAAAATATTATCATTATTTTAGCATATTTGTTTTTACTCTTCTTTCTACCCTTTTTTATGTAGTAAAGATCATCTTGTATATACAATTTTTATCCTGCTTGTTTTCATTCAACACCAAATAATAAGCATTTTCCCACATCATTAACAACTTTTCATAAAAAACATGTTTTTCTTCCCAAGAAAGTTACACTTATTGGGGAATGTAATACAAATACATAAGAAACAATGAACAGTCTAGTAAAAAAAAAAGTATGCAATGCAATCAATTAGGAAATATAACTATGCTGAAACTAATATAATTGCATTATTTAAATTATCACATAAAATAACAATTTAAAATAGAATTTTCTGATTTTAGAAAGTTTAGAAAATCAGAGAATTTGTCAGACAGAGTGAAGGTGGAATTTATAGTGGAAGGTGACTCAGATGGTAAAGAATCTGCCTACAATTCAGGAGACACAGGTTTGATCTCTGGGTCAGGAAGACATCCCCGCCCCCCAAGAGAAGGGAATGGCAACTCACCCCACTATTCTTGCCTGGAGAACCCCATGGATAGAAGAGCCTGGTGGGCTACAGTCCATGGGGTCACAAAGAGTCAGAAACAACTGAGCAACTAACACACACAGACTATAATTTGCCCTCTTCCCTGGTGGCTTAGATGGTAAAGAATCTGCCTGTATGAAGAAGACCCAGGTTTGATACCTGGGTTGGGAAGATCGTCTGGAGAAGGAAAAGGCTACCCACTCCAGTATTGTTGCCTGGGAAATCCCATGGACAGAGGAGCCTGGAGGGTTACAGTCCATGGGGTCTCAAAGAGCTACTAACACTTTCACTTTCAGAATATAATTTAGGAGCAAGGAATGGATTAGACAATCTAGACAAAGAGAATTGCATTTCATATGTGTTCTGATTCAGTTGAGGCATGATCTATATATAAAGAACAAAGGCTAGGATGAAGATTTAGTAAGGGTGGTCAGAAATAAGAGAAGATTTAATGTTTTGATTTGGGAGGATCTTGTAAATCAGAAAAAAAAAAAAGAGTTTCTATTTCCGTAGAGCAATAATGTGTATGTAAACATCTGGATTAATCTAGGACTTACTGGTTTAAGAGGCATAAAGAGGACTACATCATCTTATGTAACATGTTTTAACAAAGAATTGTGAACAAAGAAGAAACCAAATGATATGAGTCAGACCCCTCCAAAAAGATACAGTGCAAAACATGATGTTGCTTTTGCTAGGGGATTTGAAATCAAGCACTCTGACTTAATTATGGCATTTTCTGTATTCATTTGCTGACACTATTTTTTTCTTCCTATAAACATATACTGTAGATATCATTGTTGTTATCTGTTTTTAAAGAAAAAGCATTTGTTTATTTGGCATAGAATCTTTAGTTGTGGCATGCACATGCTTAATTGAGGCATATGGGATCTAGTTCCTTGATCAGGGATCGAACCCTATTCCCTTACATTGGGAGCATGGAGTTTTAGCCACTGGACCACCAGAGAACTCTGCACTGTTTTCATCTTTATTTTATAAAATGAGAAATTAAGACTTAGAGAAACTGCAGGTATAGTAATTCAGTTCAAAGTAGCTTAAGATATGGATATGGTCATGTTCAGTTCAGTTGCTCAGTCGTGTCTGACTCTTTGTGACCCCATGGACTGCAGCACGCTAGGCCTCCCTGTCCATCACCAACTCCCGGAGCTTACTCAAACTTATGTCCATAGAGTCGTGATACCATCCAACCATCTTATCCTCTGCCATCCCCTTCTCCTCATGTCTTCAGTCTTTCCCAGTATCAGAGTCTTTTCCAGTGAGTTAGTTCTTCACCTTAGGTGGCCAAAGTATTGGAGCTTCAGCTTCAGCATCAGTCCTTCCAGTGAATATTCAAGACTGGTTTCCTTTAGGTTGGACTGGTTGGATCTCCTTGCAGTCCAAGGGACTCTCAAGAGTTTTCTCCAACACCGCAGTTCAAAAACATCAATTCTTCAGCACTCAGCTTTATGCTACAACTCTCACATCCATACATGACTACTGGAAAAACCATACCTTTGACTAGATGGACCTTTGTCTCCAAAGTAATGTTTCTGCTTTTTAACATGCTGTCTAGGTTGGTCATAGCTTTTTTCCCAAGGAGCAAGCGCCTTTTAATTTCATGGCTTCAGTCACCATCTGCAGTGATTTTGAAGCCCAGAAAAATAAAGTCAGCCATTGTTTCCACTGTTTCCCCATCTATTTGCCATGAAGTGATGGGACTGGATGCCATGATCTTAGTTTTCTGAATGTTAAATTTTAAGCCAACTTTTTCACTCCTCTTTCACGTCCATCAAGAGACTCTTTAGTCCTTTGCTTTCTGCCATAAGGGTGGTGTCATCTGCATATCTGAGATTATTGATATTTCTCCTGGCAATCTTGATTCCAGCTTGTGGTTCATCCAGCCTGGCATTTCACATGATGTACTCTGCATATAATTTAAATAAGCAGGGGGACTATATGCATCCTTGATGTACTCCTTTCCCAATTTGGAACCAGTCCATTGTTCTGTGCCCAGTTCTAACTGTTGCTTCTTGACCTACAAGATATCATGTTCCATATATATTTGGAACCCAATTACTAACCTTTGCAACGAAATTATAGTTCATATTGTTTGGATTCCAAACAGGTCTTTTCCAGCTAGTCTTATGTTCTTACCACACTTTACTGCATTGCTAGTGTTAATGTTAGGCGCCTGGGTCTTTATCCATGGTAGCCAAGGCTTGAGTCTTTTTATATCATTGATTCCATGTTTGTGAATCATAAATATTCATTCATTGATCAATGGTCATATAGTCCACATATTTATTCTAAGAATTTACATATGATAGTACAATTTAGCCTTTGTTCCTGTCCTTTGAGCCTTTGCCTATGAGCTTAAGACTGTGTTCTGTATGTTTTTTGTACATGAAACACAATTCAACTTAGTATATAATCCTTAGTTCACAATATTTCCCCTTAAAAATCACATTGATTTTTGCTTCATTCATTGCCTTTTAGAAAATTCTGTATGTCTTAGGTGTTTGATGATAGATTAAATTTTGTAGCTTTTGAGATAACCTGTTTATTTTGCTATATGGATAATTGTAAGAGAAAAAGTTATTCTAATAATAAAAATTTGTTTTTTTCAGGATATATCTAATCACAGGTCCCTTTTCATTGCCTATTTAAAAAACCCAGACAAGGTTCTTTGATCATGTTCTTGCTTCTGATATCTTCCTCAGTAACCTCCATAATTCTTGACTTGGATGTTTATTTTCTGTACTTATCAGTTTTGTCATGTTTTCATACTTGTCTGTAACATTTTACTGATTATATGTTTTCTGGGAATTTGTCTCTGGATATGGACAGCAAGATAGTAATGGTGTGATGATGGAGAGATAAAGTTGTATGTATGAACTAGGTGGTCAGCCCTTGCTTTGCTGAATTGTGGGACAGAATGTGAGGGAAAGATGAAATGTGTTTGCTACTTAATTTTAAGTGAGAGATTGATTTCCAGTGGGATGGGATAGATCGGCTTTTATTTTCATTTCCTGTGCTGTTCAACAATCCTGGATGACTACATATGCTATTCTTCCTCATCACTTTTGATTCAGATTTGCAAGTTCAGTTTGGTTCTTAGTTAATACTACCAAATAGTAGAGTTTATTTTAGTAGCCAAATTTACTTTCATAGCTTTATAAATGATCATTGCCATGTCATTGTGGAATCATGAAGTGTCTAACATTTTAATTTGCTACAGTTTAAAAGGAAAATTGTATAAAGTAAGTTCACAAATTTTAAATATATGAGAGTCTGTAAGTGTGTGTGTGTGTGTGTGTGTGTGTGTGTGTGTGTGTATGTGTATAAAATCTGGGGTCTATCAGGGCTTACCTATCCACTATATGTGTGTCCATTTAAATCTGTGTATTTAACATACTTAAGTGCAATATTAGTACTTACTGAATGATGATTGTATGCTCTGTTAAGTTTTTTAAAATTTATTATAATTGAAGGATAATTGCAAACAATATTGAGTTGGTTTCTGCCATATACCAACTGCACTGTACATTTTATAAGTATTTCACAAAGATTAAGCCACTCCAGTTCAGTTCAGTTGCTCAGTTGTGTCTGACTATTTGCGACCCCATGAATCGCAGCATGCCAGGCCTCCCTATCCATCACCAACTCCCGGAGTTCACTGAGACTCACATCCATCGAGTCAGCGATGCCATCTAGCCATCTCATCCTCTGTCATCCCCTTCTCCTCCTGCCTCCAATACCTCCCAGCATCAGAGTCTTTTGCAATGAGTCACCTCCTCACAAGAGGTGGCCAAAGTACTGGAGTTTCATTAGCATCATTCCTTCCAAAGAAATCCCAGGGCTAATCTCCTTCAGAATGGACTGGTTGGATCTCCTTGCAGTCCAAGGGACTCTCAAGAGTCTTCTCCAACACCACAATTCAAAAGCATAAATTTTTCAGCGCTCATCTCTTTATAGTCCAACTCTCACATCCATACATGAACACTGGAAAAACCATAGCCTTGACTAGACAGACTTTTGTTGGCAAAGTAATGTCTCTGGTTTTGAATATGCTATCTAGGTTGCTCCTAACTTTTCTTCCAAGGAGTATGTGTCTTTTAATTTCATGGCTGCAGTCACCATCTGCAGGGATTTTGGAGCCCAAAAAATAAAGTCTGACACTGTTTCCACTGTTTCCCCATCTATTTCCCATGAAGTGATGGGACCGGATGCCATGATCTTCGTTTTCTGAATGTTGAACTTTAAGCCAACTTTTTCACTCTCCTCTTTTACTTTCATCAAGAGGCTTTTTAGTTCCTCTTCACTTTCTGCCAGAAGGGTGGTGTCATCTGCATATCTGAGGTTATTGATATTTCTGCCAGCAATCTTGATCCCAGCTTGTGCTTCATCCAGCCCAGCATTTCTCGTGATGTACTCTGCATATAAGTTAAATAAGCAGGGTGACAATATACAGCCTTGACGTACTCCTTTTCCTATTTGGAACCAGTCTGTTGTTCCATGTCCATTTCTAACTGTTGCTTCCTGATCTGCATATAGGTTTCTCAAGAGGCAGGTCAGGTGGTCTGTATTCCCATCTCTTTCAGAATTTTCCACAGTTTATTATGATCCACACAGTCAAAGGCTTTGGCATGCTCAATAAAGCAGAAATATATATTTTCTGGAATTCTCTTGCTTTTTCAAGGATCCAGCAGATGTTGCCAATTTGATCTCTGGTTCCTCTGCCTTTTCTAAAACCAGCTTGAGCATCTGGAACTTCATGGTTCACATATTGCTGAAGCCTGACTTGGAGAATTTTGAGCATTACTTTACTAGCATGTGAGATGAGTGCAATTGTTCGGTAGTTTGAGCATTCTTTGGCATTGCCTTTCTTAGGGATTGGAATGAAAACTAACCTTTTCCAGTCCTGTGGCCACTGCTGAGTTTTCCAAATTTGCTGGCATATTGAGTGCAGCACTTTCACAGCATCATCTTTCAGGATTTGAAATAGCTCCACTGGAATGCCATCACCTCCACTAGCTTTGTTCATAGTGATGCTCCCTAAGGCCCACTTGAATTCACATTCCAAGATATCTGGCTCTAGGTGAGTGATCACACCATTGTGATTATCTTGGTTGTGAAGATCTTTTTTGTACAGTTCTTCTGTGTATTCTTGCCACCTTTTCTTAATATCTTCTGCTTCTGTTAGGTCCCTACAATTTTTGTCATTTATCGAGCCCATTTTTGCATGAAATGTTCCCTTGGTATCTCTAATTTTCTTGAAGAGATCTCTAGTCTTTCCCATTCTGTTGTTTTCCTCTATTTCTTTGCATTGATCGCTGGAGAAGGCTTTCTTATCTCTTCTTGTTATTCTTAGGAACTCTGCATTCAGATGCTTATATCTTTCCTTTTCTCCTTGGCTTTTCACTTCTCTTCTTTCTTTTCACAGCTATTTGTAAGGCCTCCTCAGACAGCCATTTTGCTTTTTTGCATTTCTTTTCCATGGAGATAGTCTTAATCCCTGTCTCCGGTACAGTGTAATGAACCTCTGTTCATAGTTCATCAGGCACTCTATGTATCAGATCTAGACCCTTAAATCTATTTCTCACTTCCACTGTATAATCATAAGGGATTTGAATTAGGTCATACATGAATGGTCTACTGGTTTTCCCTACTTTCTTCAATTTAAGTCTGAATTTCACAATACGGAGTTCGTGATCTGAGCACAGTCAGCTTCTGGTCTTATTTTTGTCGACTGTATAGAGTTTCTCCATTTTTGGCTGCAAAGAATATAATCAATCTAATTTCAGTGTTGCCCATCTGGTGATATCCATGTGTAGAGTCTTCTCTTGTGTTGTTGGAAGAGGCTGTTTGCTATGACCAGTGCATTTTCTTGGAAAACCTCTATTAGTCTTTGCCCTGCTTCATTCTGTACTCCAAGGCCAAATTTGCCTGTTACTCCTGGTGTTTCTTGACTTCCTACTTTTGCATTCCAGTTCCCTATAATGAAAAGGACATCTTTTTTGGGTGTTAGTTCTAAAACGTCTTGTAGGTTTTCATAGAACCTTTCAACTTCAGCTTCTTCAGTGTTACTGGTTGGGGCATAGGCTTGGATCACCGTGATATTGAATGGTTTGCCTTGGAAATGAACAGAGATCATTCTGTCATTGTTGAGATTGCATCCAAGTACTGCATTTCCAACTCGTGTTGACCATGATGGCTACTTCATTTCTTCTAAGGGATTCCTGCCTGCAGTAGTAGATATAATGGTCATCTGAGTTAAATTCACCCATTCCAGTCCATTTTAGTTTGCTGATTTCTAGAATGTCGATGTTCACTCTTGCCATCTCCTGTTTGACCACTTCCAGTTTGCCTTGATTCATGGACCTGACATTCCAGGTTCCTATGCAATATTGCTCTTTACAGCATTGGAACTTGCTTCTATCACCAGTCGCATCCACAACTGGGTATTGTTTTTGCTTTGGCTCCATCCCTTCTTTCTTTCTGGGGTTATTTCTCCACTGACCTCCAATAGCATATTGGGCACCTACTGACATGGGGAGTTCCTCTTTCAGTATCCTATCATTTTGCCTTTTCATACTGTTCATGGGGTTCTCAAGGCAAGAATACTGAAGTGGTTTGCCATTCCCTTCTCCAGTGGACCACATTCTGTCAGACCTCTCCACCATGATCCTCTCTTCTTGGGTGGCCCCACGGTCATGGCTTAGATTCATTGACTTAGACAAGTCCTAGTGTGGTCCTAGTGCGATTAGATTGACTAGTTTTCTGTGATTATGGTTTCAGAGTGTCTGCCCTCTGATGCCCTCTTGCAACACCTACTGTCTTACTTGGACTTCTCTTACCTTGGATGTGGGGTATCTCTTCACGGCTGCGTCCTTACCTTGGATGAGGGGTATCTCCTCACCACCGCCCCTCCTGACCTTGAACGTGAAATAGCTCCTCTAGGCCCTCCTGTGCCCACGCAGCCACAGCTCCTTGGACATGGGTTTGGTCCTCCCGGCTTCAACCCCTGGCCTCGAGTGTTGGGTAGCTCCTCTCGGCTGCTCCTGCGCTGTTGCCACCTGGCACTCTTGGCCACTGCCCCTGACCTTGAATGTGGGGTAGTTCCTCCTGGCCGCTGCCCCTGACCTCAGACGTGGGGTAACTCCTCTTGGCTGCTGCCCCTTGGGCATGGAGTCCTCCCAGCTTCTGTCCCTCACCTCAGACATTGGGTAGCTCCTCTTGGCCATGCTATGTGCACCGTGGCAGCTGCCCACGCTATGTGTGCTGTTGCAGCCACCCGCGCTACTTAATTCCACCACTGGGGAATTAAGTCACTTAATCCTCATTAAAACTCCATGAGAAAGATTCCATAATTGTCCCCAGTTTACAGATAAGAAAATCAAGGCACATGGATGTTAAATGATTCGTCTAAGGTCACACCACAGGATATGTTATAACCTGGATAGAAACCCAGATGATCTTCTTCCAGAGTCCTTGTAGTAAAGCACTATGTAATTCAATCTCCCCATGTGTATATAATATACATTTATCATCTATCTACATATTGATTGAGTGATTTACTGGTGTATTTACGTGTGTGTGTGTGTTCAGAGTGAATCTGAATTGAATATCAAAGACAGCCTCCATTTCAGGATCACATCAAGTTTAATAGATTCAATCCAAGTGTTTACAGTTGCTGAACCGCTGCTTACCAAACGTCTGTTTTCCTGTAATCTCGTATCTATGCTTTTGGATTTAACTTCTGACTCATTGCTGCTTATTCTTCCACTGGTCCCAAGCATGAAGACACATTTGGATCTTGAAGTGAGAATTTCTGACTAATGGCACTTGGATTGCCCTTGTCTTTCCTATATGGATTGATTTCCAAATTGTGAACCTACTTCATATTTTATATTCATCCTGAAAATCATTATATGCCAGATTGTATAAAAAACACTTGCCTTATTCTTGTGTGTAGTTGCTATTTTCCAATCCATGTCCTTTTTTTAGATGTTTATTGAATTTAATATTGATTCTGCTTTATGTTTTTGTTTTCTGGCTGCGAGGCATGTGGGATCCCAGCTCCCCAACGAGGGATAGAATATGTACCCTCTGCATTGGAAGGCAACGTTTTAACCACTGGACCACCAGGGAAATCCCCAACCCATGTTGTTGACCTTTGATTTGACTTGAATTTGACCATTGACTCAACCTCTCTATGAATTCTGGTTTTGCAAGGATTATACTGAATGTCAGTCTTATCCTTTACAGTGTTTCCAGTGCATTGGAGGAGGAAATGGCAACCCATTCCAGTGTTCTTGCCTGGAGAATCCCAGGGATGGGGGAGCCTGGTGGGCTGCCATCTATGGGGTCACACAGGGTCAGACACGACTGAAGTGACTTAGCAGCAGTAGCAGCCAGTGCAATTATTTTAAACCTGACAATGAGTTTCCTATATGAGAACCTCCCATAGACACCCAATGTATAAACGCTAAAGCCTAAACACCTTCAAATAATAATATACAAGAGTCTTTACAATCTAGACTCTGCCTGTCTTTCTAGTTGTGGATCTTGTCTTACATTCTAAAATGTGCTTTCTCCCTAGAAGGGCAAATAACGGGTAACACTTGAGCTTCCTCAGAGTTAACCACTCAATACATGTTGGTTGAATTCATTAAAAACTAAAAGGTATTGGGCTGTGTCGTGAAGTGGGAGGAGTGCTGGGCTCCAGGCATTGCCTTGTGTCTAAGTAGGACATGCCAGTTGGACATCAGAAGCACTTTGAGTGCTGTGGCATGGTGGCAGGGTGCTAACAAGAGGGATGCAGGGAATCTTCAGAGAAGCATTGCTTATTTTGCAGTTCTGCATTGTTAAGAAAGCTTCTCTAGCACCTGTGAAATATTGTCCATGTCTGAGATGGAGACTGACTAGGGCACACTGTTTTTGAAGATCTGTTATTTGAATCTTGCCATGTCAGTGAATAAATGGACATTTGGCTAATCCATACCCACCTTCCTTTAGCACATCCAGACCTGAAACATTACAGTGTCTTGCTAAGGTCTCAAATAATAGGATTTGTGCATCTGCAAAGTCAGAATCAAAGACTAATCCATACTTGGTTATCCTGAGTGAACTAAAACACAGTAATTCATTTCCATTATAGATTGGGCATCCTGGGGAGAGGAACTGATCCATTACTGAAATCTGCTGTGTGTTCTCCATTAAGTTCACTGAAGCAATGGGTCAGTCTGACACCTCACTATGGGAGAGCCAGAGGGAGAAGGCTCATCCCCAGGAGTGTGAGGTTGGCCGGGGTAGTTTGCACTGTATTTCTGGCACCTGAAAGTGCACTTCATCTCAATGACTTCTCTCAAAACCTTCTGTGGTCACGGTAAATGCATGGGATGATGACTGAAGAAGCTGCATAAAAGCTGAACAGACGTGGAAATCTCATCTTTGTAGAAGACAGCCACCAAGATGTAAGTCCATGTTTGGTCTTCCTTGTAGAATGGATCTCTGGGAGCTAAAACAGGTTCCATTGTGTTAAAAAAAAAAAAAAAAAGATTGTTATCTGCTACTTTCCTTGTTTTTAAATGTTTGGAAAGATATTTTAGCAAAGTTAATTTAAGAGTTTAGTTTCCATTTATTTTCAGGAGGCAATCCTCTGTCAAGACTTCTTAACTCTAGAGTTTTTTTTTAAATTTTAGTCTACTCAACCTTCATGAACTCACATTGTGCTGCAACTTTGCACACATTATGGCTGTGCTGAGTCTTTGTTGCTGTGTGAGCTTTTTCTTTAGTTGCTGAGAGCAGGGTCTACTCTAGGATTATAGTGCCTAGGCTTCTCATTGTGGTGGCTTCCCTTGTTGACCAGCATGGACTCCAGGCTGTGGACTTCAGTAGTTACAGTGCATGGGCTTAGTTCTACATGCTGTGTGGCATGTAGAATCTTCCTGGACCAGGGATCAAACCCATAACCCTGCATTTTCACATGGATTGTTTACCACTGAGGCACCAGGAAAGCCTGCCATTGTTCTTCTGCTGAGTGGGCATGTTTGTGATTGCATATGTGTGATATGCACACATACGTATGTCTTTGATCTCCATTTAAAGTACAGGCTTCTAACATGCAGAGCATTTGGCTGTTTTCCTTTCTTTTGAAGTCCTCCTGGGCTTTTGGTCTTTATAACATGAAGCTTTGTATGTAACTCCCTTTTCCCACCAGACTGTGTTAGAAAGTTAAAGCAGAAAAATTCTTGAAATTAATCACAGGAAGAAACTGGAATGAAAGAAAGAGGGCAATAATGAGTCCTGAGTTTTCATTCTGGTTGTACCACCTTCTTTCAAAATGACTACATGGAAGTCTGTTTCTGTCTCTGCATCTCAAGTTCCTAGGAAGAAAATCAGAGGATTAGCCTGCACAATTTCTAAGGCCCCTTCTGGCTCAATCTTCTTGAATCTGTCATGGCTATTTTTTGTTACAGGGTTTATGGAATTGAGCATAAAGAAATCTGATATAATCAATATCAGATTTTTCTCTTTGAATAACTTAGTTCAGCTACTACTATATTTAAAATATAATTCTGGATCCATTACATGCATTATCATGTTTAATCTTCAAAACAAATATATGAGTCTTGACACTATTTTCTCCATTTTCAGCAGGGAGTTTGTTTGCTTGCCCACTGTTACATGGCTATAAAATTCTAGAGATGGAACACAAATCCTTGTCTATCTGATTCCAAAGCCCATGTTTTTAACAGCTGTATTATACCACTTAGTGTACTAAACTTCACCTGGTTGAGAATATGTGATAGACTCAGAAATACAAACATGCATACAAACATGTATATCTTAATAAATTAAAAAAAATAGCAAGAGGGCAAGGGTGAACTGGATGAACTATGTTTATCTGTGAGTGAACTTTAACCAATTTACCCATTGTTGACCTGGGTTGGCACAGCTCTGAAATTAAGTGAGTGAAAGTGATAGTTGCTCAGACATGTCCAACTCTTTGCAACCCCATGTCTGTAGCCTGCCAGACTCTTCTGTCCATGGAATTCTCCAGACAAGAATAGTGGTTTGCCATTCCCTTCTCCAGGGGATCTTCCTGACTCAGGGATGGAACCAGCATCTCTTGCACCTCCTGCATTGCAGGCAGATTCTTTACCATCTGAGCCACCAGGGAAATCCCAGTCTGAAATTAAAGCTGTCCCTAAATTTGAAAGTAACAGGAAAAGGACACTGAGCAGAAGCATGAAAAATAAAGAGATTCAACCAAGGGCACAAGGGCAGCACTGCATCTGTGCTTCCAAAGCCCATGTTTTTAACAGCTGTATTATACCACTTAGTGTACTAAACTTCACCTGGTTGAGAATATGTGATAGACTCAGAAATACAAACATGCATACAAACATGTATATCTTAATAGATTTAAAAAAAATAGCAAGAGGGTAAGGGTAAACTGGATGAACTGTGTTTATCTGTGAGTGAACTTAAACCCTGCATTTGTCTAAGAAAAATAGATAGAAGTAGCAGGCAGAAGCATAAGGAAAGTCAGAAGTGAAGGAGAAAAGGGACAATGGAAAGGAATCTAGCACAATTTCCTCCTGATCCCTGTCCAGATTGACTCTGTGTGTTCCTTCTTTACTTGTGGTTTCAAGCTATAAGCTCCAATTTCTTCTGCTCTAACCTAAATAAAATTTTCAGATCTTCTTAATCAGCTAGTGATTAGACACAAATAGTATATGAAGCATGAAAAATTATAATTTCTCATGTATCTATGGGACTAAAATAGAAGTAGTTTATAAAGGAGAAAAGCCTGACTGTTTCTAATTTAACATTGTCCTTTGAGGTTGGGAGAGGAATTGTCAAACAGTTGGTCAAAATGAGGGTCCATCCTTAGTGCCAATGACATATGCTACTATAAACTCACTCTCTCACCCTCCTCAACTCCTTGTTGGTACAATAGACTTTTTATTAGGCTATTCATGTTTTTTCTTGAGAGAGAGAGAGAGAGAGAGAGAGAGAGAGAGAGAGAGAGAGAGAGAGAGAGAGAGAGAGAGAGAATCCCAGTAGCCCGTATGGTTTGGGAAGCCAAAGGGGCTGGGGGCCTGGCACATGGTACATAAGGAAGGAAATTGCATGGTTGGTTTGAACTATGCTTTCAGGCAAGCATTTAGTGAAGTTGAATTGTACTTAGTTGAAGGAGCTCCTAGTGAAAAGCAATGACCTAGGTAAGATCTAATGTTCTGTCTTTGCTCTGAGTACTGTGAGGGAGGTGCTTAGGGACATGGTAAGTGGATTTGGAAGGCATTCTCTTAGTAGATTAGAATGAGAATGGGGTCAAAGCCTGTTCTGTGTAGAAGTCTCTACCAGGAGGCTGTTTTTCTGGCCAGTTGGAATGCAGCCATTGTATGAAACTTAGCCATTAAGTCCTCACTTCATATGGCTTCAGGTCTTCAGTGTCCTATATTATTCGGCAACTCTCAACAAAGCACAGAACATTTTCTGAGGTCATTTGTCTCACTTGGAAAGGCCAGTTGAACTGAGCTGTTAAGAGGATAGAGTAAGGCAGGCAGAAGCTTTCACAAAAGAAAAGAAAGAGCAGAGAGCCTTAGCAAATGCTCCCTGGTTCCCCACAGTGCAGGCCAGAAAGAGGGCAGAAATCATTCTGAAAAATTAATGGCATCCAAATGAAGAATCTTTTTGACAGCCCTAAAGTGAGGGATAGAAAATTATTTGCAGTAGGTAGAAGTCTTATTTATTATCTTCCACACCTTCTCTTGTGAATAATGTTACCTCTCAACTGCTTCCATGTGTGTTGTTCACTTTATGGATTAGTTGCTGCCAATTTAGAATGCCCCAAATCCAGCATTTTGAGTCTCATAACCCCATGATTCTCATTAGCAAATGTACTAATTTTATTAATAATCCAAACAAAATCCCAGAAGGTAAAACTGCAGCAAAGAAAACAAATGTCTGTACAAGCATCATACATTCCAAAGCCAGATATGAATGAGTTTATATAATTTACTCTTTTAGAATTTTTGTGATCCTCCTCCAATACCATGAAAAATCAAGGGTTGTTTAGCATGTAAGATGAGCATATTAAGATGAAGAAGAAAGTATTGTACTGCATTGCAAATAGCTGAAGCTTTCACTAATGTGATGTTTTTTGATGCAAACAAGGTATGCTGTCAGATTACCCCTGAAGAACACTGAAGGATTCCCAATCATTACAACTGTATGCTAGGAGGCTCTTTATTTTCCCTCTTGGACACAAACAATAAAATAAGACTTTCTAGGTATCTTTAGGGGAAAAAATGTGGTTTTGACCTTGTGGTCCTGTGAGAGACCTGAGAAACATGTTCGGGAAAGCACAGTTTTATATTATATTCAAGTTATGAAAGTGATTGTACAGCAGTGAGCCTGTGGGTGAAGCAAAAGGGCAGAATTTTATCTGAATTTTGTTTCTTCCACTGGAAGCTGGGGGAAGACCGGGAGTGTTTCTTTCTCTGCTCCATTAGTGAAGCCTGCTCCTAGGATGACCCCAGGATCAGCTAGATGATTCTAAAATCATCTCTTTCTAGGAAATCCTAGAAGAAATGGAGAGTCTCTTTCCAGTTCAGGCCAGAGTTAAACCCAGGGATCACAGACACCACCTGCCAATGTGAAGTGGGATTCAAAAGTCTTGGCTTTTGCCCAGATTTAGAACTGGATTTGGTGGCAATATAAAATTATCCTGTGATATGCCTTTTTGGGGCCTCCTGCCTCTTTCTTTTTTTGGATCGTTTCCTTGGTACTCACAAGAATTCAGAGAAAGAACAATGATCATCAACATTTTGGTTTTGCCTAACACTTTTCAACTCATTTCACTCTGTACTTCTTTCTTATTTCGCATTTGTCAAGAACCTACCATGTGCGAGGTATCATGCTTTCACCTATATTGCCTGATTTAATCATCATGTCAGTTTTGTACTGTGGATCTGAATAACCTCATCTTACAGATGAATTTCTGACACTTGAACATCTGAATAACTTGCCTAAAGCTTGTAAATTGTGGAATCTGGATTTATATCTACACCTGCTTGATTCTAAAATCAGTGCCAGTTCCATCATATGCCTTGCTGAATTCTGTAGCAGATATGAGTCAAAAGAGCACGGAGAGATATAACCTAACATATATATGATGTTTCTTTTTTCTGTCTTAACCTGCTCACCTCCTTTGCCCTGCCCTTTTCATGCATCAGCTTGTCAAGAGCTAGGTTCACTAATATCTCCACCAGTGTTATTGTCCCTGACCCACTTCTCAGATGTGATATAGGAAGTCCTTAAGCCAGTAATGGGAAATGTGAGAGCAGGGATGAAAGATTTTCATCCCATTCCAGCAATGACCTAATGGCAGTATCTTCTTAGAACACTTTCGGGAAGATTTATGAAATGGATGCTGTGATCAATTACTGAAGGCTGTAATTGCCATGGGAGGAGAGAACTCATCTGCTATATATTTGCTACCCCTCTCTTCAGCAACTCCAAACTCCATTCCTGGTAAGAGGAGAATTAAGTGTATGTCTATGTCAATAATATATACTTATACCCTTTCACAGGCTTCCTCATAATTTTGACAAGTGGGTCCTCAGGCAACAGTTTTTTTGTTGTTGTTCAATCACCCAGTCATGTCCTACTCTTTGCAATCCCATGGACCGCAGCACTCCAGGCTTCCCTGTCCTTCACTGTCTCCCAGAGTTTGCTCAAACTCATGTCTATTGAATCAGTGATACCATCCAACCATCTCATCCTCTGCCCCCTACTTCTCCCTTTGCCTTTGATCTTTCCCAGCATCCAGGTCTTTCCCAATAAGTCAGCTGTTCACATCAGGTAGTAAAAATATAGGAACTTCATCTTCATACTTACAGAAATCTAGTCAATCTAATCACATTAGGACCACAGCCTTGTCTAACTCAATGAAACTAAGCCATGCCTGTGGGGCAACCCAAGATGGGCGGGTCATGGTGAGAGGAATGACAGAATGTGGTCCACTGGAGAAGGGAATGGCAAACCACTTCAGTATTCTTGCCTTGAGAAACAGTATGACATGAAAAGTATGAAAAGGCAAAATGATAGGATACTGAAAGAGGTACTCTCCAGGTCAGTAGGTGCCCAATATGCTATTGGAGATCAGTGGAGAAATAACTCCAGAAAGAATGAAGGGATGGAGCCAAAGCAAAAACAATACCCGGTTGTGGATGTGACTGGTGATAGAAGCAAGGTCTGATGCTGTAAGAGCAATATTGCATAGGAACCTGGAATGTCAGGTCCATGAATCAAGGCAAATTGGAAGTGGTCAAACAGGAGATGGCAAGAGTGAATGTCGACATTCTAGGAATCAGCAAACTAAAATGGACTGGAATGGATGAATTTAACTCAGATGACCATTATATCTACTACTACGGGCATGAATCCCTCAGAAGAAATGGAGTAGCCATCATGGTCAACAGAAGAGTGGAAATGCAGTACTTGGATGCAATCTCAAAAATGACAGAATGATTTCTGTTCGTTTCCAAGGCAAACCATTCAATATCATGGTGATCCAAGTCTATGCCCCAACCAGTAACACTGAAGAACCTGAAGTTGAACGGTTTTATGAAGACCTACAAGACCTTTTAGAACTAACACCCCCAAAAGATGTCCTTTTCATTATAGGGGACTGGAATGCAAAAGTAGGAAGTCAACAAACACCTGGAGTAACAGGCAAATTTGGCCCTGGAATATGGAATGAAGCAGGGAAAAGACTAATAGAGGTTTTCCAAGAAAATGCACTGGTCATAGCAAACACCTTCTTCCAACAACACAAGAGAAGACACTACACATGGATATCACCAGATGGTCAACACTGAAATCAGACTGATTATATTCTCTGCAGCCGAAGATGGAGAGGCTCTATACAGTCAACAAAAACAACACCAGGAGCTGACTGTGGCTCAGATCATGAGCTCCTTATTGCCAAATTCAGACTTAAATTGAAGAAAGTAGGGAAAACCACTAGACCATTCAGGTATGACCTAAATCAAATCCCTTAAGATTATACGGTGGAAGTGAGAAATAGATTTAAGGGTCTAGATCTGATAGATAGAGTACCTGATGAAATATGGAATGAGGTTCGTGACATTGTACAGGAGACAGGGATCAAGACCATCCCCATGGAAAAGAAATGCAAAAAAGCAAAATGACTGTCTGGGGAAGCCTTACAAATAGCTGTGAAAAGAAGAGAAGTGAAAAGCCAAGGAGAAAAGGAAAGATATAAGCATCTGAATGCAGAGTTCCAAAGAATAGCAAGAAGAGATAAGAAAGCCTACTTCAGCAATCAATGCAAAGAAATAGAGGAAAACAACAGAATGGGAAAGACTAGAGATCTCTTCAAGAAAATTAGAGATACCAAGGGAACATTTCATGCAAAGATGGGCTCGATAAAGGACAGAAATGGTATGGACCTAATAGAAGCAGAAGATATTGAGAAGAGATAGCAAGAATACACAGAAGAACTGTACAAAAGGATCTTCACGACCCAGATAATCACAATGGTGTGAACACTCATCTAGAGCCACACATCTTGGAATGTGAAGTCAAGTGGGCCTTGGAAAGCATCACTATGAACAAAGCTAGTGGAGGTGATGGAATTTTAGTAGAGCTGTTTCAAATCCTGAAATGTGACGCTGTGAAAGTGCTGCAGTCAATATGTCAGCAAATTTGGAAAACTCAGCAGTGGCCACAGGACTGGAGAAGGTTAGTTTTCATTCCAATCCCAAAGAAAGGCAATGCCAGAGAATGCTCAAACTACCACACAATTGCACTCATCTCACATGCTAGTAAAGTAATGCTCAAAATTCTCCAAGCCAGGCTCCAGCAATACGTGAACCATGACCTTCCAGATGTTCAAGCTGGTTTTAGAAAAGGCAGACGAACCAGAGATCAAATTGCCAACATCTGCTGGATCATGGAAAAGCAAGAGAGTTCCAGAAAATATCTATTTATACTTTATTGACTATGCCAAAGCCTTTGACTGTGTGGATCACAACAAACTGTGGAAAATTCTGAAAGAGATGGGAATACAGACCACCTGACCTGCCTCTTGAGAAATCTGTATGCAGGTCAGGAAGCAACAGTTAGAACTGGACATGGAACATCACACTGGTTCCAAATAGGAAAAGGAGTATGTCAAGGCTGTATATTGTCACCCTGCTTATTTAACTTATATGCAGAGTACATCATGAGAAATGCTGGGGTGGACGAAGCACAAGCTGGAATCAAGATTGCCAGGAGAAATATCAATAACATTAGATATGCAGATGACACCACCCTTATGGCAGAAAGTGAAGAGGAACTAAAAAGCTTCTTGATGAGAGTGAAAGAGGAGAGTGAAAAAGTTGGCTTAAAGCTCAACATTCAGAAAATGAAGATCATGGCATCTAGTCCCATCACTCCATGTGAAATAGGTGGAGAAACAGTGGAAACTGTGTCAGACTTTATTTTTTTGGGCTCCAAAATCACTGCAGATGGTGATTGCAGCCAAGAAATTAAAATACTCTTACTCCTTGGAAGAAAAGTTAGGAGCAACCTAGATAGCATATTCAAAAGCAGAGACATTACTTTGCCGACTACGGTCCGTCTAGTCAAGGCTATGGTTTTTCCAGTGTTCATGTATGGATGTGAGAGTTGGACTGTGAAGAAGGCTGAGTGCCAAGAAATTGCTGCTTTTGAAGTGTGGTGTTAGAGAAGACTCTTGAGAGTCCCTTGGACTGCAAGGAGATCCAACCAGTCCATTCTGAAGGAGATCAGCCCTGGGATTTCTTTGGAAGGAATGATGCTAATGCTGAAACTCCAGTACTTTGGCCACCTCATGTGAAGAGTTGACTCATTGGAAAAGACTCTGATGCTGGGAGGGATTGGGGTCAGGAGAAGAAGGGGACGACAGAGGATGAGATGGCTGGATGGCATCACTGACTTGATGGACGCGAGTCTGAGTGAACTCCGGGAGATGGTGATGGACAGGGAGGCCTGGTGTGCTGCGATTCATGGGGTCGCAAAGAGTTGGACACGACTGAGCGACTGGACTGAACTGAACTGAACTGAACTGTTTGGTCTCCTTTCTGTTCAAGGGATTCTCAAGAGTCTTCTCCAGCCCCACAGTTCGAAAACATTAATTCTTTGTCACTCAGTATTCTTTATGTCCAACTCTCACATTCGTACATTACTGGAAACACCATAGCTTTGAGTATGCAGATCTTTGTTGGCAAAGTGATGTCTTCTTTTTAGTATGCTGTCTAGGTTTGTCATAGCTTTTCTTCCAAGGAGCAATCATCTTATAATTTTGTGGTTGCAATCATCATCCACAGTGATTTTGGAACCCAAGAAAATAAAATCTGCTACTGTTTTCACTTTTTCCTCTTCTATTTGCCATGAAATAATGGGACCAGATGCCATTATGTTGGTTTTCTGAATGTTGAGTTTTAAAGCAACTTTTCATTCTCCTCTTTCACCCTCATCAATAAGCTCTTGATAGTTTGCCTTAAAGTTAAACAGGGTGACAGTTTACAGCAAACTCGTTTCCCAACTTTGAATCAGTTCATTGTTCCATGTTCAGTTCTAACTTTTGCTTCTTAACCTGCATACAGGTTTGTCAGGAGGCAGATAAGGTGGTCTGGTATTCCCATCTCTACGAATTTTCCACAGTTTGTTGTGATCCACACAGTCAAAAGCTTTAGCATAGTCAATGAAGCGGATGTTTTTCTGGAACTTCCTTAAGTTTTCTCTGCTCCAACAAATGTTGACAATTTACTCTTTAGTTCCCCTGCCTTTTCTAAATCCAGCTTGCACTTCTGCAATTTCTCAGTTCACATAATGTTGAAGCCTAGCTTGAAGGATTTTGAGCATTACCTTGCTAGAATGTGAAATGAGTGGAATTGTGAAGTACTTTGAACATTCTTTGGCATTGCCTTTCTTTGTGATTGAAATGAAAACTGACCTTTTCCAGTCCCTGGCCATTGCTTAGTTTTCCAAATGTATTGGCATATTGAGTGCAGCACTTTGAAAGCATCATATTTTAAGATTTTAAATGGTTGAGCTGGAATTCCGTCAGCTCCACTAGCTTTGTTTGTAGTAATGCTTCCTAAGGCCCACTTGACTTCACGTTTTAAGATGTCTGGCTTGAACACACTGTCATAATTATCTGGGTCATTATGACCTTTCCTATATATTTCTTCTGTGTATTCTTGCCTTGTAGTTCCCTGAGTTTATTACCCTGCTTCTCTCATCATTTACCCTTACTACACACCCTTCTTCTCATATGGCAATTTCTTTATTCAGTTTCCAAAGGTTGGTTTATCCTTGAGTTAGTTTTCATGGCTTCCTGTTCCTTTACCCTAATGTGATTTGATTAAACTTTGAACATGAAAACTGCCCATGTAGAAGCTGCAGCTTTAACCTATACCTGTTTGCTCACCATCAAGAGAAAAGACCACCTCCTAGAAATTTTGCTCTTTTTTGAATACCACATGCTAACAGTTCTTTTCTTCTGTTTCATAATTACAAATCCCTTACATGTGAAGTAACACGCCTTGATCCACAGTCTAAACTTCCACTGTCATCATGGCCTCCTTCACATTCCTGTCTTATCCTAATGGGCAGGTACAGTGCCAGATCCTATCCTTTGTGGATCCAATTCCTGCTGGATTTTGGTTTGTGAACATTTCTGCAACATAGGAATTTCAATCCCTGGTATGTCAGAATATACTGTTAAGTAACTAAGATTCACTAGCCATGTTTCTCTTGGTCTGTATAGCATTGGCATAAAATTGGGCTCAACCTCTAATATCCTAATATCAGTGAGTGAAGTGAAAGTCACTCAGTAGTGTCTGACTCTTTGTGACCCCATGGACTCCATGGAATTTTCCAAGCCAGAATACTGGAATGGGTAGCCTTTCCCTTCTCCAGGGGATCTTCCCAATCCTGGGATTGAACCCAGGTCTCCCACATTGCAGGCCAATACTTTACGAGCTGAGCCATAAGGGAAGGCCAAGAATACTGGAGTGGGTAGCCTATCCCTTCTCCAGCAGATCTTCCTGACCCAGAAATTGAACTGGGTCTCCTGCATTGTAGGCAGATTCTTTACCAACTGAGCTATCAGGGAAGCCCTTATGTCAGTGGGGGCATGCTAAAATCAGGTTCCAGACCTGATCCTGGGTATTTAAACAAAATATATATTTTTTTAAATCAAAGTAATATATTTACATAATGTTGAAAAGTCTGTTGAAATTAAAATGTGTTGCCAAAATAGTAACCCTTCCTAGCTTCTCTTTTTTACTCTTTCAAATGGGGATTAGACCTATTGCACAGGGCTGTTTAATCAAGGTTTTAGCATAGTATTTGGTCTATCTAATAACTGTTAACAGGCATTTATCTATCTATCATCATAAATATTAAACTATGTACCCTAGCAAAGACTAGAGTATAAAACAATTTGTTGACATGTTTAGCTGAGATCTGTAAGGATTTCATTTTTCCCACTCAATAAATAGGAATTATAAACCTGAAAGCACTGAGAAATCAACTAGCATTATTTCTTTAACCAAGTGGAGAAAAAAATTGATTAAACAAAGCTTTTCCACTTGCTCGTTTTTCCCTATGTTTCTTGAAGAACCCTATGGGCAAATATAAATTTGTCAAGTATAAGACAAAGATTTGACTGCTGGAGAGTTTACCTAGCAAAGGATCATTCTGAATATAAAGTAAGAGAAACTTTCCTTTCACTTTGTGATTAATATTCTTCTTGCTGAATAGACACCAAATGCTTAGGAGACTGTGGAAGTCATCTGCTTTTGCAATTTGATCATGCCTCCAGATTATCAGATGATAAATTTGTTATAAGGAATGATAAAAACTGTAATTCTTCCCACCCACATAAATACGTAAAACCAATTTCCTTGTTCAGGTTCCTGAGAAATAAACATGTCAACATGGAAAGGCTATTTATCATGGCTGTCATAATTAGGTTCAATTGGGGAAGTCAGTTCCCTTTCGCAAATAACAAACTTCAAGTTGCAACTCACCAGCACCATTTTGCAGGACACGTCTAATAACCTCCAGTCATTTATCACTATTCCCAAATGCCAGGAGCATCAGAGGCAGGGCAGGTGTGCCTCATTCCAGTTCACTGACCTAAAATTATTATCATTGTTTTATCAGTATGAAGATATTGCCTAGCTTCTGATAGAAGCTCATTTTCAACGGAGGCCCCCCCCCTTTTTTTTTAGTTTAGAAAGTATAGTTCATAAAAATTGTTCAGGGTAGTATTTTTCCTCTTGACTTTTGACTTTACAAGTAGGTACTCAGCTGCTAGCTTTAGCCAGGGCATACATATGTGTGAAGTAGACATTAGCAGACAAGGAGATCAAAGAAACTCTGACTATCTCCCTTTCTACTTCCTGCCAGCATAAAGAAAGAAAGAGAACAATGCCTGGCTGGAGCAATTGCCTGCCAAAACCAGTTGGCTAACAGGTTTTGTGCACTTTCTGGACTTATAGACTCAAGACAGAACTGAAAGTTCTGCTTTAAAAATCATAATGATCATACTAAATATATCACCTCTTCAATTAGTGGAAAGAATCTGGGATTATGTGTGTGGTGGGAGAGGGTTTGATTGATAAAGGGATTCTATTTAATGAGATCCCCTCAAAAATTGACAAATCCTATTTGATTCACCTCTCAGGATTAAAAATCTTACTAAAATGATTTCCGTTTCCTTCATAATAAGCATAGATAAGTGACCCTTCTGTATTAGATGAAAAAACTGAGGGAAAGAACAGTGGAGTTGGCATCCACCAGCCTGCCATGAACAAGCTTGGTGTCCTTAGGCTAGTGGCTCAATTTTGCTGGACTGTGATTTCTTCTCTTGTAAAATAGGCATAAATACTATTGCTTTTATGAAAAACCAAGAAAGACAATTGATATGTGGCAAGTAATGTTTCATATGAAAGAGAAAGCAAAGCTCAGAACCAGTGAGTGACATTCAGAAATGGTGAGTGACAGCCAGGTTTACACAGCTCATGCATATTAAAGTGAGGCTGTGAATTGAGACGCTGTCAGCTCCCACACCAACGTTCATTCTCCTATGATGCACTGATCAGCTATTTGCCAAGCACTGGAATCCAAACAGCTTTAATAGTTCAAGTGAGCAAAAGGATGCCATGTCCTTTGTAATGCCACCTTTTTATCACATCACTTAATTCATTGTATTGTAGTTGCCTTTTGGCATGTCTGTCTTATTAGACTATGGGATCCTCAAAGACAGGGACCATGTCTTACTGATATTTCTATCCCTAGAACATTGTCCAGTGTTCAGAGACACAGTCAGCATTCAGTTAATGCGTGTTGTAGGAAAAGGAGGGCTTCCCAAGTGGCTCAGTGGTAAATAATCCACCTGCCAGTGCATGAAGCATAAGAAATGCTGTTTCAGTCCCTGGGTCGGGAAGATCCAGAGGTGATTCAGAGAAGATTCAGAGGTGAAGGAGGGCATGGCAACCCACTCTGATATTCTTTTTTTTTTTTTAATGTATTTATTTATTTTAATTGGAAGCTAATTACTTTACAATATTCTAGTGGTTTTTCCATACATTGACATGAATCAGCCACGGGGGTACATGTGTTCCCCATCCTGAACGCCTCTCCCACCTCCCTCCCCATCCCATCCCTCAGGGTCATCCCAGGTGCACCAGCCCTGAGCACCCTGTCTCATGCATCAAACCTGGACTGGCGATCTGTTTCACATATGATAATATACATGTTTCAATGCTATTCTCTCAAAGCACCCCACTCTCACCTTCTCCCACAGATCTGTGTCTCTTTTGCTGTCTCGCATATAGGGTCACCATTACAATCTTTCTAAATTCATATATATGTTAGTACACTGTTTTGGTGTTTTTCTTTCTGGCTTACTTTACTCTGTATAATCGGCTCCAGTTTCATCCACCTCATTAGAACTGATTCAAATGAATTCTTTTTAATGGATGAGTAATATTCCATTGTATATGTACCATATTTTTCTTATCCATTCATCTGCCAGTGGACATCAAGGTTGCTTCCATGTCCTGGTGATTGTAAACAGTGCTGCAGTGAACATTGGGGTACATGTGTCTCTTTCAATTCTGGTTTCCTCAGTGTTTATGCCCAGCAGCGGGATTGCTGGGTCATATGGCAGTTCTATTTCCAGTATTTTTAAGGAATCTCCACACTGTTCTCCATAGTGGCTGTACTAGTTTGCATTCCCACCAACAGTGTAAGAGGGTTCCCTTTTCTCCATACCCTCTCCAGCATTTATTGTTTGTAGGCTTTTGGACAGCAACCATTCTGACTGGCGTGAGACGGTACCACATTGTGGTTTTTACATTTCTCTGACAATGAGTGATGTTGAGCATTTTTCATGTGTTTGTTAGCCATGTGTATGTCTTCTTTGGAGAAATGTCTGTTTAGTTCTTTGGCGCATTTTTTGATTGGGTCGTTTACTTTTCTGGAATGTAGCTGCAGGAGCTGCTTGTATATTTTTGAGATGAATTCTTTGTCAATTGCTTCGTTTGCTATCATTTTCTCCCATTCTCAAGGCTGTCTTTTCACCTTGCTTATAGTTTGCTTCATTGTGCAAAAGCTTTTAAGTTTAATTAGGTCTTATTTGTTTATTTTTCCTTTCATTTCCATTACTCTGGGAGGTGGGCCATAGAGTATCCTGCTGTGATTTATGTAGGAGAGTGTTTTGCCTATGTTTTCCTCTAGGAGTTTTATAGTTTCTGGTCTTACGTTTAGATCTTTAATCCATTTTGAGTTTATGTTTGTTATCATGTTAGAAAGTGTTCTAGTTTCATTCTTTTACAAGTGGTGGACCAGTTTTCCCAGCACCACTTGTTAAAGAGATTGTCTATTTTCCATTGTATATTCTTGCCCTCTTTGTCAAAGATAAGATGTCCATAAGTGTGTGGTTTTACTCCGGGCTTTTTATTTTGTTCCATTGATCTATATTTCTGTCCTTGTGCCAGTACCATACTGTCCTGATGACTGTATCTTTGTAGTATAGCCTTAAATCAGCAGGTCAAGTCCTCTAGTTCCATTCTTCTTTCTCAAGATTGCATCGACTATTTGAGGTTTCTTGTGATTCCATACAAATTGTGAAATTATTTGTTCTACTTCTCTGAAAAATACCATTGGTAGCTTGACAGGGATTACGTGGAATCTATAGATTGCTTTGTGTAGTATACTCATACTGGTTTTATGGTGTTGAATTCTCTCAGCTTTTGCTTGTCTGTAAAGCTTATGGTTTCTCCTTCATATTTGAATGAGATCCTTGATGGTTACAGTAATCTGGGTTGTAAGTTTTTCTGTTTTTTCACTTGAAGTTTGTCCTGACATTACCTTCTGGCCTGAAGAGTTTGTATTGAAAGATCAGCAGTTATCCTTTTGAGAATCTCTTTATGCATTATTTGTTGTTTTCCCCCTTGCTGCTTTTAATATTTGTTCTTTCTTTTTGATCTTCGTTAATTTGATTAATATGTGTCTTAGGGTGTTTTGTCTTGGGTTTTTCCTGTTTGGGACTCTCTGGGTTTATTCAACTTGGGTGGCTATTTCCTTCCCCTTTAGAGAAGTTTTCAACTATTATCTCCTCAAGTATTTTTTCATGGCCTTTCTTTTTTCTTCTTCTTCTTGAACTCCTATGATTTGAATTTTGGGGTGCTTGACTTTGACCCAGAGATCTCTGAGGTTGTCCTCATTTCTTTTAATTCTTTTTTCTTTTTTCCTCTCTGCTTCATTTATTTCCAGTATTCTATCTTCCACCTCATTTATCCTATCTTCTGCCTCAGTTATTCTACTGTTGTTTCCCTCCAGAGTGTTTTTTTATCTCATTTGTTGCATCATTCATTATTGACTGACTCTTTTTTATTTCTTCTAGGTCCTTGTTAAACATTTCATGTGTCTTCTCAGTCCTTGTCTCCAGACTATCTGTAACTTCATTTTGTTTTCAAGATTTTGGATCACTTTTACTATCATTATTCTGAGTTCTTTTTCAGGTAGACTCCCTATCTCCTCTTTTGTTTGGTTTGGTGAGCATTTATCATGTTTCTTTACTTGCTGAATATTTCTCTGACTTTTCATCTCACTTAGATTGCTGTGTTTGGGGTGGTCTTTCTGTATTCTGGCAGTTTGTGGTTCCTGTTTTTTGTGGAGGTTCCTCCCTGTATATGGTGGTGGATGAGTGACTTGTCAAGGTTTCGTGGTTAGGGAAGCTCGTGTCGGTGTTCTGGTGGTTGGAGCTGGATCTCTTTGGAGTGCAATGAAGTGCCCAGTATTGAGTTTTGAGGTATCTGTGGGTTTGATGTGACTTTTTGCCCCCTGTATTTTAATGCTTAGGCTTATGTCCCTGCATTGTTGAAGAATTAACTTAGTATGTCTTGCTCTGGAACTTCTTGGCTCTTGGGTAGAGCTTGATTTCAGTATAGGTATGGAGCCTTTTGGATGAGCTCTTGTTGATTAATGTTCCCTGGAGTCAGGAGTTTTATGGAGTTCTCTAGTTTTGTATTTAAGCCTCCTGACTCTGGTTTTCAGTCTTATTTTTGCAGTAGCCTGAAGACTTCTCCATCCATACTGCACCAATGATATAACATCTAGGTTAATGAAGAAAAGCTTCTCCACAGTGCAGGACACCCAGAGAGGTTCACAGAGTTACATGGAGAAGAGAAGCAGGAGAAGGGAGATAGAAGTGACCAGGAGGAGAAGAGGGGAAATCAAATGGGGAGAGAGTAATCTAGCCAGTAATCAATTACCTGTGTGTTCTCCACAGTCTGGAACACCCAGAGAGGTTCACAGATTTACATAGAGAAGAGAAGAGGGAGGAAGGAGATAGACATGACCAGGAGGAGAAGAGGGGAGATCAAAAGGAGAGAGACAGATGTAGCCAGTAATCAGTTCCCTAAGTGTTCTCCACAGCCTGGAATACCCAAAGATATTCACAGAGTTGGGTACAGAAGAGAAGGGGGAGGGAGGACACAGAGATGACCTGAGGAAGTAAAAGGAGAGGCAAAAGGGGGAGAGGGCAATCAAGCTGGTAATCACAGTTCAGTTCAGTTCAGTTCAGTCGCTCAGTCGTGTCCGACTCTTTGTGACCCCATGAATCACAGCACACCAGGCCTCCCTGTCCATCACCAACTCCTGGAGTTCACTGAGACTCATGTCCATCGAGTCGGTTATGCCATCCAGCCATCTCATCCTCTGTCGTCCCCTTCTCCTCCTGACCCCAATCCCTCCCAGCATCAGAGTCTTTTCCAATGAGTCAACTCCTCTCATGAGGTGGCCAAAGCACTGGAGTTTCAGCTTTAGCATCATTCCTTCCAAAGAAATCCCAGGGCTGATCTCCTTCAGAATGGACTGGTTGGATCTCCTTGCAGTCCAAGGGACTCTCAAGAGTCTTCTCCAACACCACAGTTCAAAAGTATCAATTCTTTGGCGCTCAGCTTTCTTCACAGTCCAACTCTCACGTCCATACACGAACACTGGAAAAACCACAGCCTTGACTAGATGGACCTTTGTTGGCAAAGTAATGTCTCTGCTTTTGAATATGCTATCTAGGTTGGTCATAACTTTCCTTCCAAGGAGTAAGCGTCTTTCAATTTCATGGCTGCAATCACCATCTGCAGTGATTTTGGAGCCCAGAAAAATAAAGTCTGACACAGTTTCCACTGTTTCCCCATCTATTTCCCATGAAGTGATGGGACCAGATGCCATGATCTTCGTTTTCTGTATGTTGACTTTAAGCCAACTTTTTCACTCTCCTCTTTCACTTTCATCAAGAGGCTTTTTAGTTCCTCTTCACTTTCTGCCATAAGGGTGGTGTCATCTGGATATCTGAGGTTATGATATTTCTCCTGGCAATCTCGATTCCAGCTTGTGCTTCTTCCAGCCCAGCGTTTTTCATGATGTACTCTGCATATAAGTTAAATAAGCAGGGTGACAACATGCAGCCTTGACGTACTCCTTTTCCTATTTGATCCAGTCTGTTGTTCCATGTCCAGTTCTAACTGTTGCTTCCTGATCTGCATATAGGTTTCTCAAGAGGCAGGTCAGGTGCTCTGGTATTCACTCCTAAGTAAAAATGGGTACTGAAGATTCGATTCTCAAAGGTACAAAATTGATAACAAATACCAAAAAGCAAACATTAAAAGTCTAGAGTACAGTTTAGATTCTCAAAAATACAATATTAAGGAAACAAAACAAAATCACAAAAATTATTTAAAAAATATATATATATTATTTGCTTTAAAAATAAAGTCCTTGTTTTGCAAAGTAATAGTAGTTTATAAAAATGAACATTAAAGGAGTAATAAAGAAGTTAAAAATTAAAAAAAGATTTAAAAATTTAAAAATGATAATAATAAAATATATCTAGGAATTTCTCTGGAGCTGTTGAGGGCAGTGTGGTGTCAGTCCACTTTCAGATAGTTCCTTATTCCAGCTTATACTTCTTCTCAAGTTCTATAGGCCCCTTCCAATGTAGTCAGTGCTACCTACAGGTTTTAATCTGTTGCACCTCTCACTTCCAAAGCAGTTTCCTCTTTGTTTATTTTGGCTTCCTCTGTTTGCAGTTCTCTTCAGTGTCTAATTTCTGCCCTGACACAAGGGGGCAAAAGTGGTCACTTTTTTTGGCTCAGTTGTTCACTCGTGCTGTGGGGAGGGAGGAACACTGCAAACAAATATCACTGGCCTGTGTGGGGAGTGCTTGTGGTGTCTGGGCCACACTGGGTTTGCCCCTGCTCATAGCCTGTGTGCTTTCCTGGTCTACACTGCTCAGACTCCAGGTTACTCTGCAGGGGAACTGCCTAAAGCGGTCCCTGGGTTGTGTTAACTTCCCCGGTCTGAGCCATTCAGGTTCTTGGGTACTCCCCAAAGGCACAGACTCAGTTGGGCCTGAATTTGTGCCCTTCCCAGGTCTGAGGAGCTCAGGCGACCAGGTGCTTGGCAAGCACACTCTCCCCAGGTGCGCAGTGCATCTTATCACCTCCCTGGTCCTAGCCACTCGGTTTCCTATGTGCGCAGCGGGAGCACCATCTCAGATGTGCTATGTGTCTCCTCTGGGGAGCTGATGTCTGGCTGCGGCCCTCCTGGTGAATGACAACTGTCCAGGATCCCAGGAAGACTTGGTTAGCAACTGGGAGCCTGCTTGTAGTTTGGTAGAGGATGTCGTCTCCGGGGCTGAGATTGCTCTTTGCCTTCTGGCTCTAGCTGTTGCCTGCCTGCCTCTCTGCCTCCAGCGGGGGATGGGCCAGTCCACAGCCAGCTAGCTTTCCTTTGGTATTTGCTCAGTCCTTTGTTCTGTGAGCAGGCCTAGCAGTGCCTTAGGTTAGAACTTTTTATGGGAAAGTTCTCTCTCTCTCTCTCTCTCTCTCTCTCTCTCTCTCTCTCTCTCTCTCTCTCTCTCTTTTATTTCCTCTCTCTCTCTGGCTATCCCACATTTTGGGTTTCTATCTCATGTTAGCTTTCTCAGATTCTCCTCAGGGCGTTCAGGCCCAGTCCTTACCCTCAGCAGTGCAGCCTGTGCCTCCCTGTTCAGCCCCCACTTGCTGCTGGCAGGCTCACTGCTGGCAGACTTGAGCGTCTGGGCTACTTCTCTGCTGGAAGTTGCGGTGAGGCACGTAATTTTTTTTTTTTCCTCCTGGTTATGTTGCCTCTGAGATTCCAAAACTCCACACAGACCCACTGGTGAGAGGGTTTCCTGGTGTTTGGAAACTTCTCCTCCTTCACGACTCCCTCCCCAGGATGGGTCTGCATCCCTAACTCTTTTGTCTCTCTTTGTATCTTTTATATTTTGTCCTACCTCCTTTCAAAGACAATGGGCTGCTTTTCTGGGTGCCTGGTGTCATCTGCCAGCATTCAGAAGTTGTTTTGTGGAATTTGCTCAGCGTTGAAATGATCTATCAATGAATTTTTTGGGCAGAAAGTGGTCTCCCCTTCCTATTCATCTGCCATCTTAGGACCCCCCCCCCCCGACTCTAATATTCTTACCTGGAGAATCCCATGGGCAGAAGAGTTTGGCAGGCTATAGTCCTTAGGCTTGCAAAGAGTTGACCATGGCTTAGCTCACACGCACATAGGAAAAGGAGGAAGAAGAAACAAAGTGAGGTATAGGTGATCCAGAACACACTTCTGACTTCCCTTGCCATTACTTCTTTAGGACAACACCTGCAAAACATTCTAATTCTTTGAACTTTCTTGAGGTTTGAGTTCTGGATTAGTGGGAATTTACAATGATGCCTAACTAATCTGAACTTCTTGAATGCTTTCGTGATAAAGCAGTCAGCCCAGCCAACTCTTGGACCATATATCAGCTAATCAGTAGCAATGTTCAGGCTATACCAAGATTTTCTAATAGCTGTCAAGGCTGACTAATCAGGGATTATTCAAACATCACATAGAAGAGAAAAACCTTTCTTTTCTTTTGGAGATTTGCTATGAGAAAAGACCTTGAGTAGGAATTGGACAGTTCAATTTTCAAATGATCTAATAAAATGAAGAAGCAGGAAAGAAGAAGGTAAACCCAAGGGACTTAATCATGGTCATCATTGTTCCCTTAGGAACCCTGCTCAATATTCTGTAATGATCTATATGGGAAAAGAATTTGAAAAAAGAATAGACACAGTTATATGTGTGATTGAATCATTTTGCTGTAGACCTGAAACACAGCATTGTTAATCAACTATTCTCCAATATAAAATAAAATAAAAAAATTAAATAAAAATGTGTTAGATTCCTGACTTTCTGGTTTCTCTCATGGGGTTACAGGAGGTGAGGAGTAGGGAGGGGAAAAGAGATGGTTAGGAATTTAGGATTAGATAGAAAGTGCAAGTGAAGTCGCTCAGTCGTGTCTGACTCTTTGCGACCCTGTGGACTGTAGCCCACCAGGCTCCTCCATCCATGGGATTCTCAAGGCAAGAATACTGGAGTGGGTTGCCATTTCCTTCTCCAGGGGATCTTCCCGATCCAGGGATCGAACCCAGGTCTCCCACATTGCAGGCAGACGCTTTAACCTCTGAGGATAGAAGGAAGATAGAAAATGATGGTGTGTGGTGCCCACACTTTTTGTAACAGTTGAAAAAATGTTTCCCAGATGCATTCTCTTTTCATAAACATTGGCTCACAGGATTAATGCCTTTGAAACACTGCACAGCTCCCCATCCCCATCCCTCAAATGGAGGCAGACTTAGAATTTCTGCCTTAGCCCTTACTCTAACACCTGCTGGTATACCACCTGCTGTTTTTAGACTCCTAGAGCTCAGTAGATTTGATAGTGGTAAAGTGAAAGGCACTTGGTCGTGTTTGATTCTTTGTGATCCCATAGAAGATACAGTTCATGGAATTCTCCAGGCGAGAATACTGGAGTGGGTAGTCTTTCCCTTCTCTAGGGGATCTTCCCAACCCAGGGATCAAACCCAGGTCTCCCATATTGCAGGCAGATTCTTTACCAACTGATCTGTGAGGTGAGGGTGAAGAGTCTGCATTGTTTCCATCAACAGTATTTACCCTCTATGTACCAGTTCAACTGTTTCACATTGTATTAGGCTCAAGCTTGGCACCAAACATCAGAGGACAAATGATTTTGAAAATGTTGCTGTCTTTTAAAAAAACACAAATAATCAAATCTGTTAAAATATTGTTAATTTAGAGGTGAGAATATATGTCCTTACTTCTGATTCACATTTATTTTTGTTTTGTTTAAAGATATGTATTTTAAAAATAATATTAGGGAATTATTTTTTTGGAAGAAGGGAGATAGGAGTCCTTGGTGATGCCTAGCCACAGTTTGTCATGCAGTAGAGAAGGAGAAAGTATAATGAGATTTGAGTAGCAATTTTAATATTTATTCTTGATACTTAGAAGACTATTTTTTTCTCCTCATAATTTAGGGAATATTATGGGTAATCACCACTTTTTTCCAAAATGACAAATTCAATGCTCATCCCCATGGGATAGAGTAAAATGTCAATGAAATGACTTAAATTGCACATTCTTTCAGAATTCCATCAAATTTGCCACAAGAAGGTGTGTGTGTTTCAAACAACAAGTTCTACACTCTAGTGAAAAGTATGATTGTGCTCAAGCTACAATGCTTAAATAATGCTTTTAATACATTTATAAAGATGGCTATATTACTTTTATATTTCATTTGATTAATGTGGAGTATCACATTGATTAATTGGCAGATGTTGAATCATTCTTGCATCCCTTGAATAAATCCCACTTGATCATGTTTTATAATCCTCTTAATGTTGTTGCATTAGTTTTGCTCATATTTTGTTGAGGATGCTTGCATCTATGATCATCAGGGATTACTGACCTGTCATTTTCTTTCATTGTGGTACCCTTGAATGGTTTTGGTATCAGGGTAATTTTGGCCTACCTCATAAAATGAATTCAGAAGTACTACTTCCTCTTATATTTTTTAGAAGAGTTTGGGAAGAATTAGCATCAATTCTTCATTATATGTTTGATAGAATTTACTGGTAAAGCCACCTGTTCCTGAACTTTTCTTTGTTGGGAAGGTTTTATTATATTCCTGATTCAGTCTCCTTACTAGTAATTGGCCTATTCAGATTTTATGTTTCTTCAAGATTTAGTCTTGCTAGGTGTATGTTTCTAAGAATCATCCATTTCTTCTAGGTTGTCAAATTTGTTGGTGTATACTTGTTCATCATAGTCTAGTATGAAACTTTGTGTTTCTGCAATATGTTGTCATGTCACAAATCTATTTTAACGTACACAGTGCCAGACTGTTATAAGGGAAAATGGTTTTGGTTCTGCATCCTCATAGGTTAGACCAGTCTGAAAACAGATTAATGCTCCTTTAGAAAAAAAAAAAAAAAAGCTAAGACCCAAAGCCAATGGTTACAATATATCATATGGAATATGTTGAAACAGCATTGCATTTTATGGAGTTAGAAATACTGAATTCAAGTCTCAGGTCTTATCCTAACAAGTTATGTGATTTTGGGAAAGATAGTATACTTTATGGAGCCTTGATTGATTTGCAATCAAATTCAGACATATAAACTTTTCTGAGTTGTATTATAAAATATATATCACTCTAGCACTGATACTCTGTGTCTCCATTCTTATTAGTGTGGAAAATGAGGAGCGTGCTAGAGCTGAATTTAAAGATAAGACATTAATTTTCAGTTGGTCTATATTATGGTTTTGAAAAGATATGATGACAGTAGAAGCCTCTCTTCTACTAAAGCCAGTCAGTCAACTTTGCCAGATGGGAATTATAAGAAAAAACACAGTAAGGAAATATCTAAAACTCTGAAAAGGCATAAGGTCAAACAATGGATGGACACACACCAACACACCTTTGAGGTACAGTAGCTCAAATGTTTAATTAATATGATTGATCTGGAGGAGGCAAAAAACAATGAATAAAGCTAATAAAATTTGTTCCATTGAAAAAACTTTTAATCATCTAGAAAAACATCTTTGTATACTGTTAGTTGAAAAAAATCAGTGTATAAAACAATGTAAAAATAGTTTATAATAGTTTAAATAGCTTAATAGTTAAATAGTTTAAATCAGTATATAAAACAATGTGTATAAACAGTGTATAAAACAATAGTTGTAGTTTTATATAAACATATTGTATACACAGGCTTCCCTGGTGGCTCAGATGGTAAAGAATCTGCCTGCAATACAGGAGACCTGGGTTAGACCCCTGGATTGGGAAAATCTCCTGGAGAAAAGAATACCCACTCCAGTATGCTTCACTGGAGAATCCCATGGCCAAAACAGCCTAGTGGCCTACACTCCATGGGGTGGCCAAGAGTCAAACATAACTGAGTGAGTAACATATTCACTTTCACATGTTTGAGAAAAAAAGACCAAGTATATACTGTTTGTATTAAATACTAAGGTCCCATCAGTAAGACTCATAAACCTCTTATGCTTATTCATCAGAGGGCAGACAGAATGAAAACAATAGAGAAAATGAACCAAACTCATCACATGGACCACAGCCTTGTCTAACTCAATGAAATTATGAGCCATACTAAATAGGGCCACCCAAGATTAACGGGTCATAGTGGCGAGTTCTAACAAAATGTGGTTCACGGGAAAGGGGAATGGCAAACCAATTCAGCATTCTTGCCTTGAGAACCCCATGAACAGTATGAAAAGGCAAAAAGATATGAAACTGAAAGATGAACTTCCCAGGCTGGTATGTGCCCAATATGCTACTGGAGAGAGTGGAGAAATAACTCCAGAAAGAATGAAGAAACAGAGCCAAAGAAAAAACAGTGCCCAGTTATGGATGTGACTGGTGATGGAAGTAAAGTCTGATGAACAATATTGCATAGGAACCTGGAATTTTAGGTCCATGAATCAAGGTAAACTGGAAGTGGTCAAACAGGAGATGGCAAGGGTGAACATTGACATTTTAGGAATCAGTGAACTAAAATGGAATGGAATGAGTGAATTTAATTCAGATGACCATTATATCTACTACTGTGGGCAAGAAATCCTTAGAAGAAATGGAGTAGCCCTCACAGTCAACAAAAGAGTCCAAAATGTAGTACTTGGGTGCAACCTCAAAAATGACAGAATGATCTCTGTTCATTTTCAAGGCAACTCTTTCAATATCACAGTAATCCAAGTCTATGCCCCAACCACTAATGCTGAAGAAGCTGAAGTTGAATAGTCCTATGAAGACCTACAAGACCTTATAAAACTAACGCCAAAAAAACCGTGTCCTTTTCATCATAGGAAACTGGAATGCAAAAGCAGGAAGTCAAGAGATACCCAGAGTAACAGGCAAGTTTTGCCTTGGAAAACAAAATGAAGCAGGGCAAAGGCTAACAGAGTTTTGCCAAGAGAACACACTAGTCATAGCAAACACCTCTTCCAGCAACACAGGAGAAGACTCTACTCATGGACATCACCAGATGGTCAATACCGAAATTAGATTGATTGAGAGTTGGACTGTGAAGAAGGCTGAGTGCCAAAGAATTGATGCTTTTGAACTGTGGTGTTGGAGAAGACTCTTGAAAGTCCCTTGGACTGCAAGGAGATCCAACCAGTCCATTCTGAAGGAGATCAGCCCTGGGATTTCATTGGAAGGAATGATGCTAATGCTGAAACTCCAGTACTTTGGCCACCTCATGTGAAGAGTTGACTCATTGGAAAAGACTCTGATGCTGGGAGGGATTGGGGTCAGGAGGAGAAGGGGACGACAGAGGATGAGATGGCTGGATGGCATCACTGACTCGATGGACGTGAATCTGAGTGAACTCTGAGAGTTGGTTATGGACAGGGAAGCCTGGCGTGCTGCAATTCATGGGGTCGCAAAGAGTTGGACACGACTGAGTGACTGAACTGAACTGAAAGATGGAGAAGCTCTCTATACAGTCAGCAAATACATGACCGGGAGCTGATTGTGGCTCAGATCATGAACTCCTTGTTGCCAAAATCAGACTTAAATTGAAGGAAGTGGGGAAAATGACTAACCATTCATGTATGACCTAAATCAAATCCTTTATGATTATAAAGTGGAAGTGACAAATAGAATCAAGTGATTAGATCTGATAGACAGAGTACCTGAAGAACTATGGACAGAGATTAGTGACATTGTACAGAAGGCAGTGATCAAGACCATCCCCAAGAAAAAGAAATGCAAAGACAAAATGGTTTTCTGAGGAGGCCTTACAAATAGCTGAGAAAAGAAGAGTAGCAAAAGGCAAAGGAGAAAGGGAAAAATATACCAATCTAAATGCAGACTTCCAAACAATAGCAAGGAGAGATAAGAAAGTCTTCCTCAGTGATCAATGCAAAGAAATAGAGGAAAACAATAGAATGGAAAAGACTAGATATCTCTTCCAGAAAATTAGATATACCAAGAGAGAATTTCATGCAAAGATGGGCTCAATAAAGGACAGAAATGGTATGGACCTATCAGAAGCAGAAAGTATTAAGAAGACTTGGCAAGAATACACAGAAGAATTATATTAAAAAAAGATCTTAATGACCCAGCTATCCAGGATGGTGTGATCACTCACCTAGAACCAGACATCCTGGAATGCGAAGTCAAGTGGGCCTTAGGAAGCCTCACTACAAACAAAGCTAGTGGAGGTGATGGAATTCCAGCTGAACTATTTCAAATCCTGAAAGATGATGCTGTGAAAGTGCTGTACTCAGTATGCCAGCAAATCTGGAAATCTCCGCAGTGTCCAGGACTGGAAAAGGTCAGTATTCATTCCAATCCCAAAGAAAGGTAATGCCAAAGAATGTTCAAACTACCGTACAATTGCACTCATCTCACATGCTAGCAAAGTACTGCTCAAAATTCTTCAAGTGAACCAAGAATTTGCAGATGTTCAACCTGGATTTTGAAAAGGCAGCAGAACCAGAGATCAAATTGTTAACATTCGTTGGATCATTGAAAAAGCAAGAGAGTTCCAGAAAAACATCTACTTCTGCTTTGTTGACTACACCAAAGCCTTTGACTTAGTGGATCACAATAAACTGTGGAAAATTCTTAAAGAGATGGGGTTACCAGACCACCTTACTTGCCACTTGAGACATCTGTATGCAGGTCAAGAAGCAACAGTTAGAACTGGACATGGAAAAACAAACTGGTTCCAAATAGGGAAAGGAGTACGTCAAAGGCTGTCTATTGTCACCCTGCTTATTTAACTTACATTCAGAGTACCTCATGTGAAATGCCAGGCTGGATGAAGCAAAAGCTGGAGTCAAGATTGCCAGGAGAAATATGAGTAACCTCAGATATGCAGATGACAGCACCCTCATGGCAGAAAGCAAAGAACTAAAGAGTTTCTTTTATGTATATATATAATTTTTAAATAAATTTATTTATTTTACTTGGAGGCTAATTACTTTACAAGAGTTTCTTAAGGAAAGTGAAAGAGGAGAGGGAAAATGTTGGCTTAAAAATCGATATTCAAGAAACTAAGATCATGGCCTCTGGTCCCATCACTTCATGCAAATAGATAGGGATACAATGAAATCAATGACAGCTTTTATTTTCCTGGGCTCCAAAATCACTGCAGATGATGACTGCAGCCAGGAAATTAAAATATACTTGGTCCTTGGAGGAAAAGCTATGACAAACCTAGACAGCATAGTAAAAAGCAGAGACATTACTCCGTTAACAAGGTCTGTCAAAGCTATGGTTTTTCCAGTAGTGATACATGGATGTTAGAGTTGGACCATAAAGAAAGCTGAGCACTAAAGAAATGATGCTTTTGAACTTTGGTGTTAGAAAAGACTCTTGAGAGTCCCTTGGATTGAAAGGAGATCAAACAAGTCTATCCTAAAGGAAATCAGTCTTGAATATTCATTGGAAGGACTGATGCTGAAGCTGAAACTCCAATACTTTGGCTACCTGATGCGAATAACTGACTCATTTGAAAAGATCTTGATGCTGGGAAGGATTGAAGGTGGGAGGAGAAGGGGATGACAGAGTATGAGATGGTTCGATGGCATCACTGACTCAATAGACATGAGTTTGAGGAAGCTCTGCAAGTTGGTGATGGCCAGGGAAGCCTGTCAGGCTACAGTCCATGGGGTGGCAAAGAGCGGGACATGACTGAGGGACTGAACTGAAGATAATTATATTAGTGTCATTTTCTTTTTTAGCTTTTTAATAATATATTAGGTTTTCTACACTGAGCCCAAATTGAAAGTTTATTCTTAAAAACTTGTGTATGCTATGTAGAAGAAGAAGAAAGAGGAGGGGAGAAGATGCTGAACCTTTCTTCAGCTTTTGTATTTGATATGATGAATTTCACCAGCCAACTGATCCTTGAAATTCCTATTTGCTTATGCTAGTTCTTTTTATATATATATATATTTTTAATTTTTTTTTTAGTTTTTTATTTTTTAAATTTTAAAATCTTTAATTCTTACATGCGTTCCCAAACATGAACCCCCCTCCCACCTCCCTCCCCATAACATCTCTCTGGGTCATCCCCATGCACCAGCCCCAAGCATGCTGTATCCTGCGTCAGACATAGACTGGCGATTCAATTCTTACATGATAGTATACATGTTAGAATGCCATTCTCCCAAATCATCCCACCCTCTCCCTCTCTCTCTGAGTCCAAAAGTCCGTTATACACATCTGTGTCTTTTTTTCCTGTCTTGCATACAGGGTCGTCATTGCCATCTTCCTAAATTCCATATATATGTGTTAGTATACTGTATTGGTGTTTTTCTTTCTGGCTTACTTCACTCTGTATAATGAATCTCTTGCAGTGGGATAAATCACCCTCTTCAGGCATCCACTACTTCCAGGCAAGTAGGTTGTTTGGGATATAATAACTATAACCTCATTAGTATCTAATCACAAAAAATGCAGTCCTGAAAAATTGAGACACAGATGAAGTGCAAGTAAATGTCCATGGTGATGATGGTGGATTCACTTGTCACCAAAGGAGGATATTGTTAGTGGTAATCGAGCCACATGAGGACAGATGTTTGCTGAAGTTTGCCAAAGTTAGAGCTTCACAGAGCAAGCTGGATTCTTACCTTCTGTTCATATTTCATTGTGATGTTTGCCTGTGTTTATGGGTCTTAAAACAAATGAAATTTTCTCCCATGAATGTTCAATCATATAATCACATTTCATTTTTCATTCTTACAGATTGCATTCATTTTTCAGTCAGTCAGATAGAGATGGAGAAATCAAGCCACTCAGATGGAATCACACTTATTACAATAGATAACCTATGGAATTGTGTTGGTGGTTAACTTCTTTTCTTGTATGTTGCCTAGGGTTTGGGATTATAGTGAAGGTGGGGAGAGCAAGCATTTAAGACAAGCATAATTTTCTTGTCTCCAGACTTTGGCAGTGCTGCAATATGATGTGGGAGCCTTTATGTACGTTTCTTTCATTCTTTTATAGTCAAGATAGTGTGACAGTAATGATAACATGAAACATTTATATTTCCAGTTAAAATTTTTCTTCAAGGCATGTTTTCCCTTTTCTTGTGCTAAACAACTATCTTTTTCCTGGGCTAGAATACTCTGTAGTAGTGAAATACGAAGCAGAAAATCTCTTCAGCATCTTCTTATTAAATAATTAGTGCCAAACTTCAATCTTCAGCAGTAGTGGAAGCAAGCAGCCATCTGGGGAAAACCTAGATTTGTTTGGCTTCAAAAGGAATCATGTGAGTTTTTTTTCCCTTGTCTCCAATATATTTATCTTCCTTAAAATGCCTAACTGTGTAGATAACAAATTGACTTTATGTTGTATGATTATGTAAAAATTGTTGTTAGGGGATGATCATTGAGGCACAATATACTACAATGGTGTAGACAACAGGTTTGGGGTGAGATCTAGCTATTAATCTTGGTTTTGCCACTCATAGACTCTTGCCTTCGGGGAAGTTATGACTTTCCTGAGCCTCAGTTTTCTATTTTGTAAGGAAAAGTGAGGCTAATTCTGATACAAACCACTTGGGTGTGTTTGAGGAATAAAGGATGTAATAAAGGGAAAATGCTTAGGGTTGTGAATGGTCCTCTGTATATAATCACAAATAGTAATTGTGGCATCAAGCACTGAGATGGACAAACAGGAATGTACAAAACTGCAGCAGATATTAGATAAATAATTTAGATAAGTAAAACCCATTCATTTGCTGAAGCCTGACTCAACTCGAAGTCTTTAACAGAATTGTTAAATGTGGACTTGGAGTACTGAAGACATTTTGCTCATTTTGTCAGACTTCTTAACTGCATTTGTAAGGCAACTAGTATAGGAACTTAACAAGGACCTTTTACGTAGATACTTAAGTATTCTTCTATAGTATTAATTTTAATGGTTATAGACTATTTCATCATATTGAAGCACATATATTTATCTGTTTAAGCAAAATCTTGGGCAGTTCGAATGTTTGTAGACTTTTACTATGGCAGAGACTCATAGGTGTACATCGATCTCTATTCTCCTGTTTTTTGTTGAAAGTGTGAAAGTGTTAGTTGCTCAGTCATGTCAACTCTTTGCAACCCCATGGACAGGGGAGTCTGGCAGGGGTGCCCTTCAGGCTTCCTTGTCCATGGAATCTCCAAGCCTGAATACTGGAATGGGGAGCCATTCCCTTCTTGTAGGGATCTTCCCTACCTAGAGATCAAACCTGCATCTCCTGCACTGCAGGCAGATTCTTTACCATCTGAATCACCAAAGTTGAACTCAAACATTTAGCTGGGTCTATGGTTGCCCATAGAGGGATTTGAGGGATTCCCTGGTGGCTCAGATGGTAAAGTGTCTGCCCGCAATGTGGGAGACCTGGGTTTGATTCCCAGGTCGGGAAGATCCCCTGGAGAAGGAAATGGCAACCCACTCCAGTACTCTTGCCTAGAAAATGGATGGAGGAGCCTAGTGGGCTATAGTCCATGGGGTCGCAAAAAGTCAGACACAACTGAGCAACTTCATGGATGCCTGACTTAAACCTACATTTCCTGCACTCCTTTGCAACTTTGGGCATGTAATTATAGTGTGGTTAATGCTGTATGAGTAGTGGTGCTATGTTCTACTTCCTAGATTTGTCCCTAAAAATGAATTAATGTTCTATGCTTCCCTGGCTCTTTGCTAGAAGATGATGAGAACTGAGCAGTAGCCCTAGATCCAGAGATCAAAGCTATGAGATTAGAAGTGCTGCTTAACTAGCTTATATTCTTCTGAAATGCTTCTATAAGAAAAACACAAATGTCTCAAATGTCTATTTTATTCATGCTATTTATGTAGGGGGTCTTTGTTTTGTAAGTTATATCCTAAATTGCTATATAGGCAATGCTATGACCAACACATTGTATTTGTGAACTTCTGATAATTTCTGTAAGATAAGTTCCTAGCAGTAAAAATTCTTACTTAAATAGCATAGATATTTCAGGCATTTGTTCCATATTTCAAAGTACACTTCAGCCATGTATGAGCATACCAAATTTCCTGTGCCCATATGGGATCTTGGTATTGCTATTTTTGGTTTTATCTTCATTAATTGATATCTTATTTAAATTTTCATTTACTTGACTAAATGTGAGGTTGAATATTTTTCTTATGCTCACTGTTTGTATTCTTGAACCATTTTTGAAAAAAACTGGCATACTTCTATGTCATTTAAAGACAGGGTTTTTAATATAATTTAAAGATATCAAGAATTCATTTTAGGATTATCTTGAAAATTCTTCCTCCATTTGTCATTTTTTCCTATAGTTTGTATAGGATATATTAAGTGTTAACATCAAATAAAGATCTACCAGATTTTCTTTGCTTTCTTTATAATTATACTCATTGTGGTAATGATCCCAAAGCTTAAGATCAATAATTATTCATAATACTTTGCTAGTATGACTTAATTTTTAATGTATAAATCTTAAATATGTATGAAATTATTTTTGATATATGATCTAATTTTAGTTTTAGTATTGTTTCTACAGATGGGTGGCCAGTTTTCCCCATAATAATATATCAGTTCAGCTCAGTCACTCAGTCGTGTCCAACTCTTTGCAAACCCATGAACTGCAGCACGCCAGGCCTCCCTGTCTATCACCAACTCCCAGAGTTTACACAAACTCATGTCCATTGAGTTGGTGATGTCATCCAACCATCTCATCCTCTGTTGTCCCCTTCTTCTCCTACCTTCAATCTTTCCCAGCATCAGAGTCTTTTCCAGTGAGTCAGCTCTTTGCATCAGGTGGCCAATGTATTGGAATTTCAGCTTCAGCATCAGTCCTTCCAATGCACACTCAGGACTGATTACTTTTAGGATGGACTGGTTGGATCTCCTTGCAGTCCAAGGGACTCTCAAAGTCTTCTGCAATGCCACAGTTCAAAAGCATCAATTGTTTGGCACTCAGCTTTCTTTATAGTCCAACTCTCACATCTATACATGAACACTGGAAAAACCATAGCCTTAACTAGATGGACCTTTGTTGCAAAGTAATGGCTCTGTTTTTAATAAGCTGTCTAAGTTGGCCATAACTTTCCTTCCAAGGAGTAAGTGTCTTTTAATTTCATGGCTACAGTCACCATCTGCAGTGATTTTGGAGCCCCCCAAAATAAAGTCAGCCACTGGTTCCATGTTTCCCTAACTATTTGCCATGAAGAGATGGGACCAGATGCCATGATCTTCGTTTTCTGAATGTTGAGCTTTAAGCCAACTTTTTCACTCTCCTCTTTCACTTTCATCAAGAGGCTTTTTATAGTTCCTCTTCACTTTCTGCCATAAAGGTGGTGCCATCTGCATATCTGAGGTTATTGATATTTCTCCTGGCAATCTTGATTCCAGCTTGTGCTTCTTCCAGCCCAGTGTTTCTCATGATGTACTCTGCATATAAGTTAAAGAAGCAAGGTGACAATAAACAACCTTGACAAACTCTTTTTCCTGTTTGGAACCAGTCTGTTGTTCCATGTCCAGTTCTAACTGTTGCTTCCTGATCTGTATATAGGTTTCTCAGGAGGCAGGTCAGGTGGTCTGGTATTCCCATCACTTTCAGAATTTTCCACAGTTTATTGTGATCCACACAGTCAAAGGCTTTGGTTTAGTCAATAAAGCAAAAATAAATGTTTTTCTGGAACTCTTTTGCTTCTTCAATTATCCAGTGGATGTTGGCAATTTGATCTCTGGTTCCTCTGCCTTTTCTCAAACCAGCTTGAACATTGGAAGTTCACAGTTCATGTATTGTTGAAGCCTGGCTTAGAGATTTTTGAGCATTACTTTACTAGTGTGTGAGACGAGTGCAATTATTTGGTTATTTGAGCATTCTTTGACATTGACTGTCTTTGGGATTGGAATGAAAACTGAACTTTTCTAGTCCTGTGGCCACTGCTGAGTTTTCCAAATTTGCTGGCATATTGAGTACAACACTTTCACAGCATCATTTTTCAGGATTTGAAATAGCTCTCTGGAATTCCATCACCTCCACTAGCTTTGTTCATAGTGATGCTTCCTAAGGCCCATTTGACTTCATATTCCAGGATGTCTGGCTCTGGGTGAGTGATCATGCCATCATGATTATTTGCATTGTGAAGATATTTTTTTGTACAGTTCTTCTGTGTATATCACTGCTACTCAATTATAAGCAGTATCTTTCCTCCAAGATAAATTTGTGTATATAGACCTTTTTATATGTCACGGTAACTGTGATGTGCTAATGACATAGAACACAGATAGAAAGGATGCTAAATATCTTGTAATATGTGGCATAATGCCACATAAAGAAGAAATATCTCACCCAAAATATTAAACAAACATCTCATTGAGAAATGCACATGTGTTCTTGTCTTGCTGATTATAATTGTCACCTTTTTCATAGAAGAGATTTCTTAAGATTTTATATACATATATAGATATATACTATGTGTTTTGTTCCATCTACCACCACTATACTTTTTGTTTGCCAAAGAATCTATGTTTTTATTTTTTTAATTTAAGAAAATTGATTTATGATGTTGAGTTGGTTTCAGTTGTACAATAATGAAAATCAGTCATAATTATAAGTCTCATCTTACTTGATCCTCCCTCCCCTCCGCCATCCTATCCCTCTAGGTCATCACAAAGTACCAGGCTATACCAGTGGATTTTAAATGATTTTAGTTCCATCATATTAAATTTTTACTTCATTACATTATTCTCCCTTTGCCTATCTCAGGAGTATCTTTTTCAAGTATTCCTTCAAATGAATAATTTTGTAAAATTCCATCTTTTCATTGATATTATTTTATGAAATTTTGTTCCAAAAGTGTTCTCTAAAGTATTAATATTAGGTTTGATTTTATTTTTATGACTTATATAGAAGTCAATATATCTTAATAAGAGATTATCTTCCTGTTATATTTGACTTCTCTCCTTTAACTTTGAGTTTTTGCTTCTTCCTTTTTCTCTCATTTGATAATCTAATCTTTTTCTTGGTTGCTTTACATTTAAGGATTTAAATTTATATAATTCTTTTTTTGTTGTGATAGCATAATGGAACAAAATAAAGATAGATAGATGAATCAATAATTCACAGATGTAATGCAACATTCCATGACTAGCATAATATAGTACTATATTATATGTAATATAGTACATAATATTGTACATACTATAGTACATAATATAGGACTATAATATAGTCCTAAAGGTTATTGATGTTAGAAATTAGGTATTTTGGTCTTTACATTTGGTGAAGATTAAAAAATATAAATAGTATATCATTCACAATTAGTCGGAGTGTATAACCTTTGAAAGATGGTTCAACAGTACCTATCAATATAAATGTGCAAACTTTTACCTTGCATATGTTTATAATCTAATTTTTTCTGTTACCTTGCATATGTTTATAATCTAATTTTTTCTGTAACATTTTAGCCAGATACTCTTTGGCTAAGGGGAAGCTTAATAAAAGTTATGTTTAAGTAGAAACAAATCACAGATAAAATAGTTTATTTTTGCATCTTAAAAATAGGACTTTGTAAAAACCTTTCTAGGTTTCTTCCTTCCATGGTCTTGAGAGGGATCTAACTAGATGAAGGGATTGGGGACTTAAAGCCCAAATTTTATGGACTTTATTGGAAATCTGCTTCTGATCATAAAAAATTTAACATTTCATAGCTATCTCTTTTAAAATTTTTATTCATTTATGGCTGTGGTGACTCTTCATTGTTTTGCACAGACTTTCTCTAGTTGTGAAGAGCAGAGGCTACTCTCTAGTTGTGATATGCAGGCTTCTCATTGTGGTAAGTTTTCTTGCTATGGAGCACAAGCTCTAGGGCACATGGGTTTCAATAGTTGCAGCTTACAGGCTCTAGAGCATGGGCTTAGTGGTTGTGGCACAGGGGCTTAGTTGCTCCATGGTATGTGAGATAGTTCCGGACCAGAGATTGAACCAGTGTCCCCTGCATTGTAAGGTGGATTATTAACCACTGAACCACTAGGGAAGCCCTCATAGCTTTCTTAACCATTAGTTATTTTCTACATTTCCTCAGTTCTTTAATTATTATTTACTTTATAGCATTCCCCCAATTCTCAAATTTATTATTTTATCTGATATATTTATTTATTGTAGTTATTCTTTTCTGTAGAAAAATTAGTATATATGCTTTCTCATCCTTGAATATCTTAATATCTATATTTCTGCTGCCCTCATAGGTGTATAATAACTTGGCTGGGTATAGAATTTTGTTGCTATTTTAGTTTTTCTCAAACTGCATAGGTATTGTTCAATTGTTTCCTAGCTTTCAATGTTATGGAAGATGTGACAAATGAAAGTTATATTTGGTTTTCTTTTTAGGTAAGCTGTTTTTGATTTGCTTAGTTTCTTAGTTTATTGCTATGAATATTAATAGGAGTTTTCCTCTTTCCTTGACAGGAAAAAGCCATCAACAGATACAGCTTTATTCTGTAAGTCTGTATTTTCTACAAAGTTCTTTTTTTTTTTTTTTTCATTTCTTTCTCCTAAATCTGCTATACCTTTTTGTAGAATCCCATGTGTGGGATATATATATATATATATATATATATATATATATATATATATGAAGTATGTATTGATATGTATATGAACATATTTGGTTGGCTATTAAAATGTAGTAAAATCACTTGATTTAGCTTTAGGGGTTTGAATCAATCAAACCTTTCTTGTGTCCCACCTCTGCTCTTTACTAGCTATGTGACTTTGTTAAAGTTATGCAAATTTACTATGATCCCATTTTTTTAAACAGTAAAGTAATACTTCTACTACTACTACTACTACTACCTACTACTACTACTACTATCTACGGCTTCCCAGGGGGCTCAGTGGTAAAGAATCCATCTGTTAAGCAGGAGATGCAGAAGATCCAAGTTGGATCCCTGGGTAGGAAGTATCCCCTGGAGAAGGAAATGGCAACCCACTCCAGTATTCTTGCCTGGAAATCTCATGGACAGAGGAGCCTGGTATGCTATAGTTCATGGGCTTGCAAAGAGCTGGCCATGACTTAGTGACTAAACAGCAGCAGGGCAATAATTATATCTAGTTCACAGAACTGAGAGGAGTAAATGAGCTATAACATGTTACATATTTAGAATAGCTTCTGGCATATAACAAGCACCCAGTAAAATTAGATACTTTAAAATTTTCCTTCATCATAGTTTTATATTAAGTGAATATGTTTTTCATCTCCATAAAATATTCTCTGATTTTATTTTGTTGCCTTTTCATCACTCTCTGCCAATTAAAATATATTTACAAATACAATATACTATATATTCACATTGGAAATACACAATTATGTGTTACAGATTTTTCTGTCATTTTCTCATGTTTTTATTTGTTTGTTTCTGGTTTATTTACTTTTAAGTGACTCAATTTCATAGATCATTACAATTCTAAAGGAAAATTACTCAGGGGAAAAAATTGATAAACTCATGGCAGACATCCTATTGCTGCTTCATTCAGTTTTATTCTCTCCATTTATTAGAACCCACTCAAAGGTCTTCACCTACACTTATTCTCTGGTGATGGAATAAATGAATACACTTTGACAGGTATATCTGAGAACTCCTTGTAACAAATAGTTCTCCTTGGCTAATTGCCTGTTTCTATGTGACAGTTGATATCAGGAGATGATAGAAAATTTCCAGTATTAAGTGACAGCATGTCTTCATTGAACCAGAAGTGTGGTCATGAACTGTTAACATACCAATTATGTTTCATTTGACCAGTACAATATTTTTAAATCTCTTTAGACACTGCATACACTATTTCTCTACAATCCCAACTACTCTCAGTTGATTTTACAATAAGGCTACTTCATTTATTTCTACAACTTGCTCTGTAAACATTTAAGATTGTGATTTCTAAGCTGATATAAAGTTTGTGCAAGTGAACCTTGGTGTGAAGATCAAGATTAGCAAGAGGGCATAAAGTCATGTCTAAACCTGCCAACTGGGATAATAATAGATCAGTGTATTTGCCAACTATTTGCCTAGTCTGTGCCAGAATTTGAGGTAAGTTCTAAGGATAGAGCGGTAAACAAAATATACATAGTCATTGGACCTCTTGAAGCTTACAGTGCAGTGGAAGAAACAGAATGAGGAAGTTACTCACTTAAGTGAAAAATTTGTAATGGTGATTTGTGACTGAAAGAAAGTAGAAAATGGAAATTTTTCTATATCTCAATCTGTTTCTGTTTTGTATATATAGTCAATGTTTTTCTTGCATTCCACATATAAGTGCTATTATATAGTATTTTTTTTTCTGTCTGAAATATTTCACTAAGCACAATATTCTCTAGGTCCAACCACATTTCTGCAAATGGTAAAATTTTATTCCTTTTTTATGACTGTACATCCATGCGTGCTCAGTTGCTCAATCGTATTTGACTTTTTGTGATATCATAGCCCACCAGGCTCTTCTGTTCATGGAATTTTCCAGGCAAGAATACTGGACTATATTGCCATTTCCTCTTCCACTTTATGACTGAGTACTATTCAATTTGTGTGTGTGTGTGTGTGTGTGTGAATACTATACATAGTATACATACATACATTTTTCAATTGTTTTTGTTTTTCAATTGCTAAGTCATGTCTGACTCTTTGTGACTGCAGATCGCCAGGCTTCCCTGTCCTTCTCCATCTCCCAGAGTTTGCTCAACGTCATGCCCATTAAGTTGTTGATGGCATCCAACCATCTCATCCTTTGTCACTCCCTTCTCCTCCTGCCCTCAGTCTTTCTCAGCATCAGGGTCTTTCCCCATGAGTTGGCTCTTCACAGGTGGCCAAAGTATTGGAGCTTCAGCTTCAGCATCAGTCCTTCCAATGAATATTCAGGGTTGACTTCCTTTAGGATTGACTTGTTTGATCTCTTTTCAGTCCAAGGGACTTTCAAGAGTCTTCTCCAGCACCATAGTTTGAAAGTATCATTTATATGGTTCCCAGCCTTCTTTATGGTCTTACTGGAAAAACCATAGCTTTGACTAGACAGACCTTTGTTGGAAAAGTGATATCTCTGCTTTTTAATACACTGTCTAGGTTGGTCATAGCTTTTCTTCCAAGGAGCAAGTCTTTTAATTTCATGGCTGCAGTCATCCATCTGAAGTAATTTTGGAGCCCAAGAAAATAAAGTGTGTCACTGTTTCCATTGTTTCCCCATCCGTTTGCCAAGAAGTGATGGGACCAGATGCCATGATCTTAGTTCTTTGAATGGTGAGTTTGAGCCAGCTTTTACACTCTCCTCTTTCACCTTCATATGCATACATATACACATACACATCTTCTTTATCCATTTGCCTGTTGGTGGAAACTTGAGTTGCTTCCATATCTTGATTATTATAAGTAATGCTACCATGAACTTTGGGTTGCATTTATCTTTTAAAACTAGTGTTTTCATTTTTTTCATAGTAATCACAAGTGGAATTGCTGCATCTTTTGGTAGTTTTATTTTTAGGTTCTCAAGGAAGCTCCATCTTGTTTTCCATAGTAGTTGTACCCATTTATATTCCCACCTACAGTGTACAAAGATTCCCTTTTCTCCACCTCTTCCTAAAACTACTTTTCTTTTTAAAATTTATGGTCAACTGGCTCATTTACAAATAAATTGCTATCTGTACACAGCCAGTGACAATATCTCACTGACATATCAAACATGATGACAGCCTAATTAACCCTCTCTGATAAGCTCTCAATCAGCTGGGTCAACCCAGAGTTTCTCAACCATGAATTTATTGAAGCAGCTTAAAAATTGCTCTTTATTTTTCTATATGTCTGGTCTGAACAGTATATGGGAAACTGTGACTTCCAGCCCCATTGGGCTGAGTTAAAAGTCAAGACTGCAGAATGTTACCTAATTCTGGTGGTGACCTAGCTGATATTCATTCCAGTAGTAATCTCATCTGAATTTTATATCTATCAGGAGGAGACTGAGTTCCTGATAGGAATTTTTCTGAATTCCTACAGGCATTCCCATGGTACCAGCTCATGGTGACCTCTCATAAGCCTCTGCATACAGACAGAATTTTAGATCAGACTGAAAATGAGAGCAGGTGCCCTTGACCAATGTCTCTTCCCAGCATAAAAATCTGTAATGTAAACTTTCATTGATCAGATATTTGATACCACAGCTACTCAACATTTCAGCACTTGGAACATGAAAACTTAATAATCACTGATACCTATTGGGTGCCCATTATGTGCCAAACACTACAGAGATTGTTTGCTTGGATCTTCATAGCAGCCATTTATAGTGGAACTTTGATTGAATCCCCTTTTTATGGATGGAAAGATGGTAAACTAGAGTGAATTTCCCACAATCTGTGTTAATACCTGATGGGGTTGGGATTTTCCATTCAGTTCTCGATGGCTTTAGAATGTGAGGTTTTAGCAACAATACCATTATCTCCAGAATATGAGTTTTTACATTGTCTTGTGATGATTAAGCCTTTTGAGTCATCAAAGAAAGATTTCTGTTTTTTTTTTCAGCTTAGCAATGTATATTCTATGTTTAGTTCAGTTCAGTTCAGTCGCTCAGTCGTGTCCGACTCTTTGCAACCCTTTGTCTCTTCTTTTGTGTATGCTATCTAGGTTGGTCATAACTTTTCTTCCAAAGAGTAAGCATCTTTTAATTTCATGGCTGCAGCCACCATCTGCAGTGATTTTGGAGCCCAAAAAAATAAAGTCTGACACTGTTTCCACTGTTTCCCCATCTATTTCCCATGAAGTGATGGGCCTAGATGCCATGATCTTCGTTTTCTGAATGTTGAGCTTTAAGCCAACTTTTTCACTCTCCTCTTTCATCAAGAAACTTTTTAGTTCCTCTTCACTTTCTGCCATAAGGGTGGTGTCATCTGCATATCTGAGGTTATTGATATTTCTCCCAGCAATCTTGATTCCAGCTTGTGTTTCTTCCAGTCCAGCGTTTCTCATTACGTACTCTGCATATAAGTTAAATAAGCAGGGTGACAATATACAGCCTTGACGTACTCCTTTCCCTATTTGGAACCAGTCTGTTGTTCCATGTCTAGTTCTAACTGTTGCTTCCTGACCTGCATACAGATTTCTCAAGAGGCAGGTTAGGTGGTCTGATATTCCCATCTCTTTCAGAATTTTCCATAGTTTATTGTGATCCACACAGTCAAAGGCTTTGGCATAGTCAATAAAGCAGAAATAGATGTTTTTCTGGAACTCTCTTGCTTTATGCTTTTTCCATGATCCAGCGGATGTTGGCAATTTGATCTCTGGTTCCTCTGCCTTTTCGAAAAACAGCTTGAACATCAGGAAGTTCACAGTTCACATATTCTATGTATAATATCATTTTTCAAAGTTATAAATATAAATAATTTATATTTATATTGCAATGTGATAAGGGCCATACTGTAAGTTTGGAGAAATTTCAGAGCACTGACTGGTAGTAATATTGCAGTTGGTCATGATAATGCCACATAATACTAAGCAAAGAACAGTAAGAAGGGAATTCTATCCAGGGGAAATATTATGAACAAAACATCAGGAAAGTGTGTCCAAATAGATGGTATGTCTCAGGAAAAGGACACATTACTTATTGTAGCTAAATAGAGTATGCATGGAAAGGTGAAATAATGGAAGGAGGAAGATAAATTTTGAAGGATCTTTGATGTTTTATGTTATTAACAATAGTATGTGTTTGTGTATCTAACATACATGTATATAATGTAATATATATGTTTGTGACTCATTTGTGCATTCATTCATTCATTCAATGAACATTTAACAAGTATTTACTCTGTGCCAGGCCCCATGCTAAATCATAGTGATTCAGAGATGTAAGACATGGCTCCTTTCCACACAGATTTTTCTCACAGCCTAATCTCTGGTGGCTCAGACAGTAAAGAATCCCCCTGCAGTGCAGGAGACCTGGGTTCAATCATTGGGCTGGGAAGATTCCATGGAGGAGGGCATGCCAACTCACTCCAGTGTTCTTGCCTAGAGAATCCCATGGACAGAGGAGCCTGGCAGGCTACAGTCCATGGAGTCGCACAAGTCGGACAAGACTGAGCACAGCAATCACATGTGGCCCATGATTCATTTTAGTAACTTATAGAGTATTTTCATGCAGATTTTCCTTCTCAGCAAACATGCATACTCAACAATGTATGTGCACCACCCATATGTTTCAAGATGTGTTTCAAAGCCCATGCTGAATGTCTGAACATTCTGAGAACCTATTATAAGCATTCAGTACTTATTTGTTCAAATTTATTCTTCAGAATGGTCCCTGAACCTCTCAATATTCTTTCAAGAATGCTTTTACCTCTTTGTCCCTTGGAGGGAGATCACACTAAGTGCATTTTAATGTGTGCTAAAAAAAGGGCAGCACAGCTGAAACCTGATTGAAAATCTGATCTTTTCCCTAATGTCACAAGGACATCCTGAGACAATGACTGAGGAGCTATGTACCAGTACTCAGCTGGATCCCTGATACTTACATTGACAGATGCATTATCAACAGAGGTATTGATTGAGTGAATTAAGTAACTAATTTCCATTTTCAAGCCTCCAATTCCACGTTAGCACCCAGAGATATTAACTGGTATTCTTGTAGGTGAAACCTGATTGTGTTAAGGAGGGTACCTGGACAATTGGAGGGACCCAAGATAGGAAATTAGAGTTCTGAATTTTTGTTCTCAAGTCTAGCCTACTGGGTCACCTTGAATAATTTACATCATGACGGAATCTTAACTTTTAAAAATAAAATCTTACTTGCTGTAATTCTGAAGAATTTTGGATTACCGACTTTCTATATATAACTCTTGCAGGGTAAGTATATGCAAGGAATTGCTGTAGATGTAAGATTTTCCAAGTCGATGTAATGAAACATTGGATTGGTCTTGAAATATACTACTTTTCATTTGTATAGGTAGCAGACTAAAAGCAAAGTTGAAACACAAGTGCTCTTGTGTACAGCATGTGTCTAGCAGATTGATAGAGCCCGGTAGAGTAGGAAGGCAGGAAGAGACAAAGTCTTATGTACAAAGTCACTGTAAGACATAGGAAAATATTAATATTGTATAATAGCTTTTCTAGGTATAATTTTGCTGCTTTAAATACTTTAAAGCTATATTGGTGCCATTTATCCTATACAATGTTTTAAACAACAAAATTATATCTAGAATTATGTTGAGTCAAATTGTGAACACACAGTTTTACTCTAGAATTTCCTCTGTCCTTCTCAGTTTCTCATATATATATATATATATATATATATATATATATATATATATAGAGAGAGAGAGAGAGAGAGAGAGAGAGAGAGAGCATATTTTATACTAATAGTATAACTATATAATATTTTACAATTCCCAGATAAGTTAATTCATTTTAGCTAGTATTATTCTCTTTATTTCATAGTTGGAACAGTTGAAGTTCAGATTGATTGTTCAGTTCAGTTCAGTTCAGTTGCTCAGTTTTGTCTGACTCTTTGCAACCCTATGAAATGCAGCATGCCAGGCATCTCTGTCCATCACCAGCTCTCAGAGTTCACCCAAACTCATGTCCATCGAGTCGGTGATGCCATCCAGCCATCTCATCCTCTGTTGTCCCCTTCTCCTCCTGTCCCCAATCCCTCCTAGCATCAGGGTCTTTTCCAATGAGTCAACTATTCGCATGAGGTGGCCAAAATATTGGAGTTTCAGTGTCAGCATCAGTCCTTCCAAAGAACACCCAGGAAGGATCTCCTTTAGAATAGACTGATTGGATTTCCTTGCAGTCCAAGGGACTTGCAAGAGTCTTCTCCAACACCACAGTTCAAAAGCATCAATTCTTCGGTGCTCAGCTTTCTTCACAGTCCAACTCTCACATCCATACATGACCACTGGAAAAAACCACAGCTTTGACTAGATGGACCTTTGTTGGCAAAGTAATGTCTCTGCTTTTGAATATGCTGTCTAGGTTGGTCATAACTTTCCTTCTAAGGTGTAAGCATCTCTTAATTTCATGGCTGCAATCACCATCTGCAGTGATTTTGGAGCCCAGAAAAATAAAGTCTGACACGGTTTCCACTGTTTCCCCATGTATTTCCCATGAAGTGATGGGACCAGAGACATGATCTTCGTTTTCTGAATGTTGAGCTTTAAGCCAACTTTTTCACTCTCCTCTTTCACTTTCATCAAGAGGCTTTTTAGTTCCTCTTCACTTTCTGCCATAAAGGTGGTGCCATCTGTATATCTGAGGTTATTGATATTTCTCCTGGCAATCTTGATTCCAGCTTGTGCTTCTTCCAGCCCAGCATTTCTCATTATGTACTCTGCATATAAGTTAAATAAGCAGGGTGACAGTATACAGCCTTGACGTACTCCTTTTCCCATTTGGAACCAGTCTGTTGTTCCATGTCTAGTTCTAACTGTTGCTTCCTGATCTGCATATAGGTTTCTCAAGGGGCAGGTCAGGTGGTCTGGTATTCCCATCTCTTTCAGAATTTTCCACAGTTTATTGTGATCCACATAGTCAAAGGCTTTGGCATAGTCAATAAAGCAGAAATAGGTGTTTTTCTGAAACTCTCTTGCTTTTTCCATGATTCAGTGAATGTTGGCATTTTGATCTCTGGTTCGTCTGCCTTTTCTAAAACCAGCTTGAACATCTGGAAGTTCACAGTTCACATATTTCTGAAGCCTGGCTTGGTGAATTTTGAGCATTACTTTACTAGCGTGTGAGATGAGTACAATTGTGTGGTAGTTTGAGCATTCTTTGGCATTGCCTTTCCTTGGGATTGGAGTGAAAACTGACCTTCTCCAGTCCTGTAGCCACTGCTGAGTTTTCCAAATTTGCTGGCATATTGAGTGCAGCCCTTTCACAGCATCATCTTTCAGGATTTGAAAGAACTCACTGGAAATCCATCACCTCCACTAGCTTAGTTCGTAGTGGTGCTTTGTAAGGCCCACTTGACTTCACATTCCAGGATGTCTGGCTCCAGGTGAGTGATCTCACCATCGTGATTATCTGGGTCATGAAGATCTTTTTTGTACAGTTTTTCTGTGTATTCTTGCCACCTCTTGTTTGATTGCTGCTTGCTAATATTTCCTAGCTAGGACTAAGTTCTGGCATTCTGCATCCACTGATAGTGATCTCTCTGCCACAGTATGCTGCATAAACTAAGTTTTGGTACAACTAAACGAAGCTATGACAACTACAAGATTTGAAAGATTAATTTGGGCTAGAGGCCTCAAAGAAAACAGATTTCTTTAGTGAGGTGGAATCCTTAAGTATGGCATTTATTTATGATAGAGAACACTAAAAACATGCTTGTACTTTACCTTATTTTTAACCTTGTGAGGCCATAGTTTGTGAAAATAAATAACTACTGGTATTTTATTAGCATCCTGTTTTATAGACTGTATTTGGTAGGGGTATGTCCCATAAGAAAACAAGGACAAATAGCTTTGGGGAAATTTGTACATGATATATCCTTTTCTTGGAGGCTCATCGTGTGTATTAGTAGATAAACTGTTTTGAGAAATTTTGGAAAAAGGAAATTTGTTCAAGTTTGTTAAACTTGGATTTTATTTCTTTTTAAGTCTAACACCAATTAAACCTCTCCTGTGTGTGTTAGTCACTCAGTTGTGTCCAACTCTTTGTGCCCTTATGGACTGTAGCCCACCAGGCTCCTTTTCCATGGAATACTCCAGGCAAGAATACTGGAATAAGTTGCCATTTCCTTCTCCAAAACACCTCCTGGAGCACTTATATTTATGTGAAGTGCAATTTGGAAAATGGAAAATAATTGTCCCATTTCTCCTATTAATCACATCAATCCTTTTTCTTCCATAATTACACTTCAAGAAGAAACTAAAGGAATCCAAGATAAATTGATGCTGAATATGGCTGTACTGATAGTATCATTAGAGTGGAAACTATGGAGACCATGATCTGTTTTTCCTAAAGAGCTTCACACATTATAGTTGCTCAGTATATTCTAATGTTTCTGTCCAATAGACGTGTAATCTTGTTCTGAATATTTTTATTGATGAGAACAATAAAATATTCTATATTTTAAAGAAAGACAAGTATATATTCAGAGACATTAGACATCTCTCTAAAAGCTGATGGCTGGAACAGTGGTCTTTGTATATTTCCTTTAATTTCATTAACAGGGGTCATTGTTATGGCATCTCTCTAGTGCTCTTATTCAATTTTTTAGCTACTGCATGTGAGGCCATGATTTATTTGTTGCTTTATGGATATAATTCTATTTGTCTCATTGAGTTAGCTTAAATGTTGCTTATACTGATGTGCCTATCAAAATAAAGTTACATACTCAGGTGTTTTATGGCAAGGCATCTCTTGAAATGTGAAGGCATCCTTGATGTCCAACATCTTGAGAAAGGGGCTTCTATTTCAGGTCAGATGCAGGAACTGAGAAAGATAATCTGTTAACGTTTTCTCCTTTCATTTAATCAACATGTCCAAGGGTATTTCTAGATGTTGCTTTGGGAGATTTTTCCCATCGTATAGAGGAATTCTGCAGGATATGAAATGAATAAGCCTAAGCAAGGTGCTGTTGAACAGTGCACTAGACTTCTGTGGCCCATGTACTGATGTTACAAGAAAATGAAAAGAATTGGTGCTAAGACCCTCCAACCCTAGTCATGGTAGGATTTGAGAGCTCAATGTTTATCTCTCCAGTTTCATCACTTATCTCTCACTATTACACCAGCTTTCTATTGGACAAATATATTAAGCATATTTCAGATTTCTGAGTGGAGTACTGTCTCTTCCCTTTGGTCCATTTCACATGCTATTTCCTCTGACTGGAACATTCTCCCTTGACCCTACTCCCACTCTAATTTGATAAAGCCTACACATGCTTCAGTTCTTCTTTCCAGATGTTATTTTATGTGGAAAGTGTTCTTAATTCCTGCCCACACACCTTCTCTCATTTAGGTTATGTGTTGGATGTCCCTTCTGTATGATCTCAGAGCATCCTGCATTTTTATCATCTCTATACTCTCCTTGGAAGGAAAACTTTGACAAACTTAGCATAATAAAAAGCAGAGACATTACTTTGCCAACAAAAGTCTGTATAGTAAAAGCTACAGTTTTTCCAGTAGTCATGTATGGATGTGATAGTAGGACCATAAAAAATCTGAGTGCCAAAGAATTGATGCTTTTAACTGTGGTGTTAGAGAAGACTCTTGAGAGTCCCCTGGAAAATAAGGAGCTCAAACCAGTCAATCCTAAAGGAAATCATTCCTGAATATTCATTATATTCCTTCCATGCTGAAGCTGGAGCTCCAATACTTTGGCCACCTGATGTGAGGAACTGACTCATTGGCAACGACCCTGCTGCTGGGAAAGATTGAAGGTGGAAGGAGAAGGGGATGACAGAGGATAAGATGGTTGGGTGGCATTACCGACCCCATGGACATGAGTTTGAGCAAGCTCTGGGAGTTGGTGATGGACAAGGAAGCCTGGCGTGCTGCAGTCCATGGGGTTGCAAAGAGTTGGACACGATTGAGCGACTGAACTGAACTGATACCCATATTACTGTAAAGTCTGCAAAGTGTCTTTTCTCTTACTAAAATTTGAGCTCTCTTTGGATAAGGACTATGTCTTTCTTGTTTATCATTTTATTTATATTAATAACAGTGCTTAGCAGGTAGTAGGTTCTCAATAAATACTTGCTGAATGAATAAATATGATAATTACTTTCTTGCATTTTTAAAACTGTGGTTTCTGTTCTGTTTGTTATTTTAGGTTTTCAGTTTGAGAAGAGCAGAGAAGAGAATGGCTTTCAGGATTATGGCAGGTTGGAAATCCTGAGCAGAAGTCAGTCTGACAAGGATAAATTGTGAGTAGATTCCATTGTGTCTGAAACTAAAAGACCAAGGATCCTTCTAATTTGCTTTTGATAGTATCCTTACAGATTAAATCTTCTCTCTGTGATTCCATTGCTTTCACTCAAAATTGTGGCAGTTTTTCAACTTCAGTTCCATGAAGGTAACAAAAACATATCTTCACTGATCTTTCAAGAGATGAAAAGAGTCATTTGAAAATGGCCAGCAGTTTTACATAGTGTTAATGAAAATATTTAAAATATGACTTACTAACATTATATAATGTCTGCACCAAAATCACTGCATATGGTGATTGCAGCCATGAAATTAAAAGATACTTACTCCTTGGAAGGAAAGTTATGACTGACCTAGATAGCACATTAAAAAGCAGAGATATTATTTTACCAATAAAAGTCCATCTAGTCAAGGCTATGGTTTTTCCAGTGGTCATGTATGGATGTGAGAGTTGGGCTGTGAAGAAAGTTGAGAGCCGAAGAATTGATGCTTTGCAAGGAGATCCAATCAGTCCATCCTAAAGGAGACCAGTCCTAGGTGTTCATTGGAAGGACTGATGCTGAGGCTGAATCTCCAATACTTCGGCCACATCATGCGAAGAGTTGACTCATTGGAAAAGACCCTGATGCTGGGAGGGATTGGGGCAGGAGGAGAAGGGGACGACAGAGGATGAGATGGCTGGATGGCATCACCGACTCAATGGACATGAGTTTGGGTGAACTCTGGGAGTTGGTGATGGACAGGGAGGCCTGGCGTGCTGCGATTCATGGGGTTGCAAAGAGTCAGACACGACTGAGCGACTGAACTGAACATTACATATTAATATTTTAAATGGATTTTTCAGATACATGCATTGAGAAGCCTTATCCTTCCTGTATGAATGTGTTATTTATTTGAAATGTTGGATATGCTGTCTGAAAAGAAATACAATTACCTTTTCCTTTGCTGTTAGCCCCAGTATCTGTCTCTGGCTGTTTGAGATCTAACCCTAATGCTTGAACAGAAATAATGAAAAAGAGGAATCAAGCAGGCTAAAAGTGACAAGGTACCAGGAAGGAATCGGAGGCAAAATAATTGACCTTTATTTGGTTATGTGACTGAATTAAAGAGTCAGCCTCTGCTTTCTTTTCACTCATAATACTCAATTTTCCTAGATTTGCTAGTTTGGCTAAACTAATGCCTAATTCCATTTTGTTTTGATGTCAAAAATGATAGCATCTCTGTGGTTTTTAACATTTCTGCCAAAACCTCCATGCCTCTTGCTGAAGAAGGAAATAGTACAGTTCTCTGTGAAATTTTGTTTCAGTAATCTAATGGTTTGGCTATGAAAGGAAGGAAAGAAAACTTTAGATGATTGACAGATTAGGTTTTTCTACACTTGGGAAAATATGCTGACATAGATTTTTTCTCCTGAATTTCAAATTTGGGGCTCAAGTAGGATGAAATAGGCTGATGTCTGGTTGTTTATTGAGTGAACTGGAGAAAACATAATGATTTATCAGTCAGTCAGTCATTAAGCAAGAGCTATGAAGCTCCTATGCCATATGTGGCTCTGTGTTAGCTATTACAAAAGACATGACAAAATAGGGCTATATTCCCAGACCTAAGAAAACCTTACGATCCTATTGGGAAAAGAGGCAAACCTCACAGTCAAAATCCTGAAACAATTTTTTCCAATTGTGAGTGCTTGGGATGTGGTACAAAATGCATTGCTATTTAAACTCAAGAAAAACAGAGGCCAGTCTGGGATGAAACCATTAGGAAAATCAAGGAAAGATTCCCTAAGTGATGGGGTGTCCTAGCTGAGACTTGATAGACTGTACTATACTTTCATTTGTTAGAGCGTGAATGGACACTTTTCATTTCCTTAAGAAATGCATATTCAGTTAAATCTTTTAAATTACTAGAAGGAAAAGAGATGAACAGAGAGGAGGGGAAGACAAATAATATTATTTGAGATAGAGGGGACCAGCTGTATAAAGGGACTGGCCTGTCATTTTGCATGTGATTTTTTTTGTTTGAATGCTGATTATGGCAATAATCTACATTACAATATACACTCATCTATCCATATTCTCCATTTTGCACCCATTAGATTTAGAGCTGTAGCTTAGAATAATAGCAGACGCTTATATATTGCATATATATGCATATATACACATGTATAACACTTGCTATATGTCAAGAACTGTTCTAACAATTCTGCAACTATTACTTTCAGCCTTATAACTCTGTAAGGCTTTACAGGTGAAAAACCAAGGCACAGAGAAGTAAGCAACTTGTTCAAGGTCATATAACTAGTATGTAGCAGAACCAATATTTGAACCCAGACATCTTGTTTCCAGTTTTTAAACACGATTCATTGCACCTTGGGTTACACTTGTTTATTTGTAGAAACTCCATTGACTTCTTGGTGTATCTATTAATATATATGGTTAGACTTGTGTCCTTGATTCCTGTTTCTTTGGCTTCCTTTGACTTCTAGTTTATTTTCACTATATATCAGCAGTCCCCAATATTTTGGCACCAGAGACTGGCTTCATGGAAGACAGTTTTCCTTTTTTAAAATTATTTTTAGGAGGATAATTGTTTAATAATATTGTATTGCTTTCTGCTGTACAACAGCATGAATCAGATATATGTATACATATATCCCCTCCCTCTTGCATCTCCTTTTCACCTCAACTGCCATCTCATGTCTCTAGGTCATCACAGAGCACTGAGCTGAGTTTCCTCTGCTATAAAACTGCTTCACACTAGCTATTTTACACATCTGTTGTTCTAGTTGTTGTTCAGTCATTGTGGTGTCTGATCCATTGCTACCCCATGGACTGCAGCACGCCAGGCTCCCCTGTCCTTCACTATGTCTTGGAGGTTGCTCAGATTCATGTCCATTGAGTTAGTGATGCCATCCAGCCATCTCATCCTCTGCCACCCTCTTCTCCTTTTCCCTTCAATCTTTCCCAGCATCAGGGTCTTTTATACATGGAAGTGTGTGTATTGAGATATATATATATATATATATATATATATATATATATATATATATGCACAAATGCTACTCTCCCATTTTGTCCTACCATCTCCTTCCCTCACTGTATCCACAAATCCATTCTCTATGTCTTCATCTCTATTCCTGCCCTGCAAATAAATTCATCAGTACCATTTTTTCTAGGTTCCATATATATGTGTTAATATACAATATTTGTTTTTATGAATTACTTCACTCTGTTTAACAGGCTCTAGTTTAATCCACCTCACTATAATGGACTTTAATTCATTCCTTTTTGTGGCTGAATTATATTCCACTGCATATATGTACCACACTTTTTATCCATTCATCTGTCAATGGACATCTAGGTTGCTTCCATGTCCTGATATTGCAAATAGTATTTCTATGAAAACTAGAGTACATGTGTCTTTGAATTATGGTTTTCTCATGGTGTATGCCCAGTAGTGGGATTGCTGGGTCATATGGTAATTGTATTCCTAGTTTCTTAAGGAATTTCCATACTGCTCTCATAATGGCTGTATCAATTTATATTCCCACCAACAGTGCAAGAGGGTTCCTTTTTCTCCACGCCCTCTCCAGCTCTTATCATTTATAGATTTTTTTGATGATGCCTATTCTAATTGGTATAAGGTTATGCCTCGTTGTAGTTTTGATTTGCATTTCTCTAACAGTGATCAGTGTTGAGCATCTTTTCATATTTTTGTTGCCCATCTGTATGTCTTCTTTGGAGAAATGTCCATATAGATCTTTCACCCATTGTTTGATTAGGTTGTTTGTTTTTCTGATATTGAGCTGTGTGGGTTGCTTGTATATTTTGGAGATTATTTTTTATTTGCTTCATTTGCAATTATTTTCTCCCATTCTAGGGCTTGTCTTTTCATTTTGTTTATGGTTTCTTTTGCTGTACAAAAGCTTTTCAGATGAGGGGGATGGTTCACGTGGTAATGAGAGTAATGGGGAGCCTCAAATGAAGCTTTACTTGCTTGTCTGCTGCTCACCTCCTGCCATGTGGCCCAGTTACTAACAGGTGCAAGCCAGAACTGGTCCATGGCCTGGGGGTTGGATACCTCTGCTATATAAGTTCTGAGGAAATCCAGTGGGAATGTTGATCCCAGGGTCAGGAAGGGAGTTATATATTTATGACAATAGAACTTTTTTACTGTCTATGATATTATGATATGAAATATTGAATACTCAGTTCACTTTTTAAATTAGGCTCTTATGTACCAATAAGTTGAGGACTATAGCAATCTACCAGATAAATATATGCCAATAAGGTATTACTCACAGACAATGATTTGTGCATGACAGGATTCTATAGCTCCTGTCCAAGGTACCCCTCCTACAGTGAACACACATTCTGAGGAGGTAAAAAGTAATTTTCTACCAACTTCTATCTTCTCATTCATTTGCTCATCCTTATCATTGAGTTTTTCCAGTAAGGTTTATATTTACATGTAATAAGAATTTCTTAATTTTTTGCCCTCCAAAATGCAAACCAACTACTACAAAAGGACTTGGTAGATAAGACTTGGTAGTACCAAATAGTACATCTATGCCTTGTAAGCTTTTAAGTTGGGTCACCTTCGACTTCTTCAATTTTTGAGAACCTATACTCAAAGCATAAACATTTCTACCAACTAACTTCTCAAATAGTTTTCTGAATTTACATGTGGAAGGAAGAGCCAAGAACATTGACTAAAAGCTTCCCTACACTCCATACTGTGTGAGGTCTTTGCTCACCTTCCCCACTGGCTCAGATGAATGCCAACATTCATTCCTCCCTCACTACTGAGCCTCCTCAATACCACTGAGGCCCACGCCCTGGCCCCAGAGATCAGATCTCAAAGTGGATTGGAAGGGGCAAGTAGTTTCACCTTCACTGAAATGCTGAGGTTCTACATCAAAATATTATTTTGTTTTACTTTTGTTTGAGAAGGCAGAGGAAGGGAATTCTACTCTGCCTGTCACAGTGATTGACAGAAATGAAGTGTGAAAGACAGCAACTGTGTTTATGAGCCAGGGAGGTGAAAACTAGACAAGACCTGCATCATATATTTTTAACAACTCAATAAATTTCTTTCATCCATTCCCCAAATCTTCACATTCCAGCCAGAAAAAAAAATGATATAAAGTTTCAGCTAGAAATGAGTTTTTGTTTGTGAAGGTTGGAAAGGTATAAGACCATGAAACATATTTTTTAATGAAATTATAGTACACTCCAGAATCTCATTCAAACCTAGTCTTTGGGGCCATGCTATTCTTATAGGAAAGAAAACCAAAGCAAGGTCTTTGTGCTGCTTCAGCAACTAAATTCTTCTGGATGAGTCTGAAACAGTCTCTTTTTATGTGAAGTTCTATATTGTTCTCCCATTGCATTAGAAGAATGTCTGACTTACTTCACTGTCCTAAACTTTGACATTCAGAGTGGAATCTGGAAAAAGCTGGTTATAGTAAACACATTTTGTGGAAGAAGTTTGACAAGCTTGGAGTCAATCAATAGGAGAATTGTGTCAGGATATACACATGATAGCTTATGTCTCTTTTCTTGGAAATACTGAAGAAAGGATTTGTTTTAGAAAATTAAAATCCCTTTTTGATTTTAATTGTGTATTCCTCCATCTTAAGAGATTCTGCTACCCCTTATTGAAGCGATATAATATAATTGAAAACACGCATACTCTGAAGCAAAACAGACAGATTTGAAACATGGCCGTGAAAATTGGTGGCTTTGAGAGAAGTCTTGAAAAAAACAATAACAGCTCTGACTCTTTCTCCTCTTCAAATAGTAAATAATATTCATCCTGTGGGATTGTTCAGAAATTGATATATAAATATGTAAATGAGATATAGATCTGTATCAGTATAATAAATACTGAAATCCCTACTACATACATTTCTTCAGGTGATGTTTCTGATTATCTTCAAATATGAATGATGGGTCTTAAAATCTAAGAAATATGTTTTCAGTCTCTTCCTCCCTGTTGTCTCCTGTTCCTTAATTTTCACTGGGGTAAATTTATTTTGAAAGGTGCTCTGACATGTGCTGATGAATTTGAAAAAATGGTCACCAGGAGCTCTTTTCCCAAGCACGTTGGTTAATTAATTATTAGTTATAAAATTAATAGTTCTCAAAAGGAAAATGGAACCCCATGACTATAGTGTAAAACTGTACTGGATGCTAGACTGTAGTCATAACCATCTATCAATACATGATTCAATTTAAAAACAGTTGCCAAAAGGCCCACCTGACACTACCAGTCTTCACAACAATAGCCCCGATACCTGCTCTTTTCACCTACTATGCCCTTGTTTAGGTGGTGAAGTACATAAGAGAGTAGTAAGCTTCCCCAACTTCACAAAGAGGTGAAGAATATCATTATATCTGTCATGAACATATTGCATGATACCAAGTATATAAATTGTGACACATATGCTATGGTGTCCTTTCTTCCATAATAGTATAGAAATTGCAAAACATCCATGAATTTGAAAAAATGAAAAGAAATAACTGAACAGTTTTGAATATATTTGCTGACAATACAGATTGTTTTTGTGTCTAACTCCATTTCAACCCTCACATACTTATTTTCATTTAAATTTTTCATATATTTATTCAGCATATGTTACTTGACACCTTTGAGGCAGTCTGAATTTTATTGTAATGAATGAATGAAAAGCTATTAGAGAATTTTAAGTCAGAGAATGATGTCAAATTTACATTGTTTTAATTTTTATTTCAATTTTTATTTTAATTTTTATTGAAATATAGTTGATTCATAATGTGTTTCAGAAGTATAACAAACTGATTCAGATATAGATATATATAGATCAATTCTTTATCAGATTCTTTTCCCATTTAAGTTATTACAGAATATTGAGTAGAGTTTCCTGTGATATAAAGTAGGTCAGTGTTTATCTATTTTATATATAGGAGTTTGTGTCTGTTAATTCCAGACTCCTAATTCATCCTTCTCACTTCCCCCTCTTGGTAACTATGTCTGTGGATCTATTTCTGTTTTGTATATAAGTCCATTTGTATAATTTTTTTAGATTTCACATATAAATGATATCATATGATACTTGTCTTTCTATGTCTGACTTACTTCACTTAGTACGATAATCTCTAGGTACATCCATGTTGCTGCAAATGGCATTATTCTGTTCTCTTTTATGGTTGAAAAATATTCCATTGTATATGTGTACCACAGCTTCTTTGTCCACTCATCTGTCATTGGACATTTAGGTTGCTTCTTATGTGAATATAGTATTCTATGAACAATAGGATTTATGTATGTTATATATAAAATGTAAATCAGTTCAGTTCAGTTCACTCACTCAGTTGTGTCCAACTCCTTGTGACCCCATGAATTGCAGCACACCAGGCCTCCTTGTCTATCACCAACTCCTGGAGTTCACTCAAACTCACTTCCATCGAGTCCGTGATGCCATCCAGCCATCTCATCCTTGGTCATCCACTTCTCCTCCTGCCCCCAGTCCCTCCCAGCATCAGAGTCTTTTCCAATGAGTCAACTCTTTGCATGAGGTGGCCAAAGTACTGGAGTTTCAGCTTTAGCATCATTCCTTCCAAAGAACACCCAGGACTGATCTCCTTTAGAATGGACTGGTTGGATTTCCTTGCAGTCCAAGGGACTCTCAGAGTCTTCTCCAATGCCACAGTTCAAAAGCATCAATTCTTCAGCACTCAGCTTTCTTGACAGTCCAGTTCTGTGATAAATAAATATATAAATATTATCTATCTTTTAAAAGTAGAGCTTCCTCCAGATATATACCCAGGAGTAGGACTGCAGGATCATATGGTAGCTCTATTTTTAGTTTTTTAAGGAACATTCATCCTGTGCTCCATAGAGGCTGTGCTAACTTACATTCCCATCAGCAGTGCAAGAAGGTTCCCTTCTCTCCACACCCTCTCCAGCACTTGTTGTTTGTAGACTTTTTGATGATGGCCATTCTGACTGGTTTAAGATGATACCTCATTGTCATTTAATTTGCATTTCTCTAATAACTAGTGATGTTGAACATCCTTTCATGTGCCTCTTGTTTATTTGATTTGGTCTCAGTTAACAAAATTGAATACCAAATACCCTGAGAGTGTAAAGTCAAGATGAGACTAGCAGTAAGTAAACTTGCATTGACTTGAATTTATCCAGGGTCACAGAACTTGTAAGTAGGACAGCTGGCATTTTGAGTTCAGACAGCTTTGCTTCAGAACTTTGCTTGCACAATTAGCCACCTTGGTACATTACTTCTCTTGGTTAATGGCTACATAGCATTTCTATGTTACTAACATGCCATAATTTACTTGACATTTTGAATATTATTCATCATATATTTCCAATTTGTACTATTATACTGTAGAAGGAAATGGCAACCCAATCCAGATTCTTGCATGGAGAATTCCATGGACAGAGGAGCGTGGGGGGCTACAGTCCATGGGGTCACAAAGAGTCTGACACAACTAAGTGACTGAAAATACTACTACTGCTATTATACCTAATTCCACAATATGCATCTTTACAGAAACATCTGTATTCATGTATTTTATTATTTCATTCACCTGTGTATTCCATAGCCTTACTAGATCAAAACCTATTTCAACTCTTGACTGTGGTAGAGCTATTTTAAGTATAGTGATGTTTTAAGACTACTTCTTTGATGTGTGTGTGTGTGTGAAGTCACTCAATCATGTCTGATTCTTTGCGACCCCCTGGACTGTAGCCCGCCAGACTCCTCTGTCCTTGGGATTCTCCAGGCAAGAATACTGGAGTGGGTTGCCATTTCCTTCTCCAGGGGATCTTCCCAACCCAGGGATTGAACCCATGTCTCCTGTATTGCAGGCAGATGCTTTATCCTCTGAGCCACCAGGGAAGATATCATTATTTACCAAAACATATCATTATTTACCAAAGAAGATTTACCTCTTTGGTAAATAATGATAATAGCTATGATTACTGAGCTCTTACAATGTGGTAAAAATTGTGCTGAGTTCTTTGTATTGTTCAATAATTATTTCAGTTAATCACCACAATGATATTATAAAATATGTACTGTCATTAGCCAGCATTTTAGATAAGGAAATTGAAGTGCATGGATATTAGGTTATCTATTCAAGGTAACATAGTATATACAAATTCCAAAAGAGTTCAGTCTCATTCCAGGCTTGTTTGTATGGAGTAGGCATATGCAGCAGATTGAAGGGGGAATAGATGTTAGAAGGCTATTGCTTTATTGACTATGCCAAAGCCGTTGACTGTGTGGATCTCATTAAACTGTGGAAAATTCTGAAAGAGATGAGAATACCAGACCACCTGACCTGCCTCTTGAGAAACCTGTATGCAGGTCAGGAAGCAACAGTTAGAACTGGACATGGAACAACAGACTGGTTCCAAATAGGAAAAGGAGGACGTCAAGGCTGTATATTATCACCCTGCTTATTTAACTTTTATGCAGAGTACATCATGAGAAACGCTGGACTGGAGGAAGCACAAGCTGGAATCAAGATTGCCAGGAGAAATATCAATAGCCTCAGATATGCAGATGACACCACTCTTATGGCAGAAAGTGAAGAAGAACTAAAGAGCCCCTTGATGAAAGTGAAAGAGGAGAGTGAAAAAGTTGGCTTAAAGCTCAACATTCAGAAAACGAAGATCATGGTATCTAGTCCCATCACTTCATGGGAAATAGATGGGGAAACAGTGGAAACAGTGGCTGACTTTATTTTTGGGGGCTCCAAAATCACTGCAGATGGTGACTGCAGCCATGAAATTAAAAGAATGTTTCCAAGGATGCTTACTCCTTAGAAGGAATGTTATGACCAACCTAGACAGCATATTAAAAAGCAGAGACATTACTTTGTCAATAAAGGTCTGTCTAGTAAAGGTTATGGTTTTTCCAGTGGTCATGTATGGATGTGAGAGTTGGAGTATAAAGAATGCTGAGGGCCAAAGAATTGATGCTTTTGAACTGTGGTGTTGGAGAAGACTCTTGCGAGTCCTTTGGACTGCAAGGAGATCCAACCAGTCCACCCTAAAGGAGATCAGTCCTGGGTGTTCATTGGAAGGACTGATGTTGAAGCTGAAACTTTAATACTTTAGCCACCTGATGAGAAGAGCTGACTCACTGGAAAAGACTCTGATGCTGGGAAAGATTGAGGGCAGGAGGAGAAGGGGATGACAGAGGATGAGACGGTTGGATGGCATCACCGACTCAATGGACATGGGTTTGGGTGGACTCCGGGAGTTGGTGATGAACAGGGAGGCCTGGCGTGCTGCGGTTCATGGGGTCACAAACAGTTGGACACAACTGAGCAGCTGAACTGACTGACAGTAACTTAGGAGTAGATTAGAAAATCGTTCTCAAAATGTGGTCCCCAGCCTTAGCATCAACACCATTGGGGATTAAAAATACATGTATTTATTTGGCTGATTCAAGTCTTAGTTTTGGCATGTGGGCTCCACTCTTTAGTTGTGACATGGCATGTGGGATTTTAGTTCCTTAACTAGAATTCAAACCTACATCCTGTGCATTGTAAGGTAGATTCTTAATCACTGGACTGCTAAAGAAGTCCCTTGGATTTCTTAAACATGTAGATTATTGGGCCTCATCCCAAATCTATAGAATCAAAAACTCTTTTGGAGGGGGCCTAGTTACTTGTGTTTTAACCATCCCATCAGGGGATTCTGAAGCCTGCTGAAATTTGAGAACCACTGGACTAAAGTGATAGTAGTGGAATATAAGTGGGAAGGGGATAAAATAATATGACTTGGAGAAGATAATAGGGAGTTTTAGAATTGAATATATTCCCCATGTTTGGAGTATTGCTGAGAGAAACAATAGTGGTGATATAGAAGGAAAAAGTAGAGAAAGAATCATTTTCATGTTTCTTTTTTCTCCATCCATTTGAAGTTAGATAATTTTTGACAAGTACATTCTGGATACTCAAAAATAACAGTGATAAGTTATTTTCATTACTGCCTCCCCAACTATCCTAATAGTTAAAACAAAGCATCAAAATATTTGCTTTCTGCACTGAGGTAAGTGGTAGGGGGGTGGTGGCAGTGGGATGTGTGTAGTTCAGTTAAAGATTAAAGGAAAAAAGATGCAAGGCTCCTGTGAAAATGAAAGGACTATAGAAGTTAATTTTAAACACATGCACATGTGGCTAGTATGGTAGCATGAGTCAAGGAGATGAGTTTATTAATAAAAGCAGTATTATAGCAAATGGAAGTAATAAAACACTGCAGCATTAACTGAACTACATCAGAAGCCCTACTGTTCTTAGATGCTCTCTTTTCAACCTCGTTGGAAATTAAAAACTAATCCCCTAGTGAGGAAAACCTGTTCTACCTGAAACAGTATCAAAAGCCTTCATCTCAGTCAGATTAATTGCACTAGTACCTGTCATGGTTGAAGAAAACACCAGGAGTGAACGATAAACAAACCCATCTCATGAGCAAAGTTTCTGAGGAATTGCCTCTGATCACCTAAACTAATAAGGCCAACCTATTTGGATAATACTTGGCAGTTTTCAAAGCATTTCAATATATACCTGTTAACTGAGACTTGAAAATTTGGTGAGTGAGACAAAGAAAGTGTCATTGTCCCCCTTTTATGGTAGAGCGATAGAAACTTGCAGAGGTCTCCCATAACAAAGGTAACATTTTAGGTCATGTCATTTAAAGAAAAATTATTATTTATTTATTATTATTTTATTTGTTATAAACAATAAATTTATAAAATAATAAATTTATTTATAAAATAATTTAGAAAAATTATAAAATATTTTATAAAGTAATAAATTTATTATTTTTATTTATAAAACATGATTTATTATTTTAAAATAATAATAATTTATTATAAATTATTTTAATTGGAGGATAATTGCTTTAAATGTTGTGTTGGTTTTTGCCATGCAACAACATGAGTCAGCCGTAAGTATACTTACATCCCCTCCCTCTTGAACCTCCCTCCCACCCTCCACCCCATCCCACCCTTCTAGGTCATGAACTCCCTGTGTTATGTAAAACTTCCCACTAGTCATGTTCTCATTCTTGACCAGATTTGTTCTGAGTAAATTTTCTTCCTCTTGGATAAATTCTGTTTAAGGAGATCCCTCATTCTCCCATTTAATATATTTCTGATATCCCACTAATTGTCAGATGAGACTAGATATGTGTGAATTGCAGCAGAACACAGGTTTGAGATCAAACTGGGTTCCTCCACCCTGGGCTGTTTTTCCTCCAATTAAAATTATATTATGAATATTATCCCATGTCATTAAACTATTCTTCTAAAATATAATTGTTTTCAATTTTGTACTAGTACTAATGTTTACTGGAATATCCTTATGCACAGATACTTGTGGATCTGTTTTATTTCCTCAGAACAGAATCCTAGCTGTGGAATTACTGTGTCCAAGAGTTATGATCATTTGCAAAGACGTTGTTACATATTGTCACAATATCCCCAAGAAGGAGTTTACTTATTTCTATTTCAGTCAATGGTAGTTATTAGCATACATTTCCCTGAAGCTTACCAGTACTGCGAGTTTGAAAGGTGAACCTAATATATTTTTTGTGTGTGTGAGTTGTGCTTTATTGATGACTAGTAGATAAAAAAATTATATTTATGAATACATTGGCCATTTGCCTTTCTTTTTCCGTGAAGTCTCTATGTCCTCTTTGGTTCATGAATTTGCAAACTTTTGTTGTAAAGGGCCAGATAGTTAACATTTTTTTTGGCCACATTCTGCTACATGTGGGACCTTAGTTCCCCAGCCAGGAAATCTAACCTGTTCCCCTTGCATGGGAAGCTCGGGGTCTTAACCACTGGACCACCAAAGAAGTCCCCCAGGTAGTTAACATTTTTATTTTTTGTGGACTTATGGTGTCTGAGTCTTTGTCACAAGTACTCATCTCTGCCATTATAGTACAGAAGTAGCCATTATACAGCATATAATTGAATAAGCATGACTGAGTTCTAATACAAAAATTGGCAGTGGGCCAGATTTGCCAACTCATGGGCCATTATTTACCAATCCCTGTTATAGTTCATTGTGCTACTGGAGGTATTTATCACTTTCTTATTGATTTTTAAAAGTTCTACACATATTAAGAACCATTAGCCCTGTCAACTGAAGTAAATGCACAATGTGATAGCTGTGGGTTGTTTTATTTGGGGTAAAATAAGGACTACAGACCAGGAGACAGCATCTCAGATGGCTCTGAGGAACTGCTCTGAAGATGTAGTGGGGAAGCTCAGCATGATATATTATTTTAGTGAAGAGGGATACATGCAGTCAAGTATACATTTTGGCAGAGGCTTGCTGCTAGTCTTGTGAAGGTTAGTACTAGTCAAGAGGAACAGATGTCTCTGTTAATGATTTTAGTGCCTTTCTAGATATGAGAAGATGCAAAATCTTCTCCTGAAAATATCTATCTGAAGGTCTGTTCTGCCAGTTTTTCCCAGAACACAGAGTGCTTCATTCCTGATCTCTACCCTGAATTTCAAGATGTGCTGAAAGTCAATGACTGTAGGGTTAGTGACTTAATCCTTGCAGAGACAGATGGCAAGTACCAATTTTTAGTTGGCAGCCCTTTGTAATAGGTTTTGGAAATGCCTCCCTGCTTGTTCTAAAATTTCAGTATACTATAATTTCAGTAAACTATAATACTATTTCAGTATACTATAATTTCCCTTTTTTGCCTTTGCTTTTATTATTAGCAAGACTTTCCCCACCAAAAAATTCAGATAATGATTTACTTATGTTTTCTTCTAGTCCTTTTATGGTTTAATATTTATAATTCACTTTTAAATCTATTTGGAAATGATTTTAATGTGAGGCTTGTTGCAGAGAAGTGATTTCATATTTTCCAACAAATAGTCAACCAATGGTTTCGGCACCTTTTATTGAATAAACCTTCTTTGCTCAGTGGGGCTTCTTTTAAAGTTAAGTCTCTACTAAGCTGGATGTGTCTCTATTGATCTTAAAGGTGTTATTCTTTGAATCTAGCATCTGAAAAAATAATGGCTCTAGAATTCTGTTTACTGTAGGTGGCCTCTCAAGCTCCCTTTGTCCTTCCTTTAATCCAGTTTGAGATGTATGGAGAGTTCTGTCATGACTATAGCTATTGCTATAGTTGTAGCTGCTGATGTCCTTTAATTTTTCTTACATCTCTGCTCTTTGCATGTGTGTAGTCTCCTATTGCTCAGTGGAGAAATGCTTTCTTATAAAATCAGAGAAACAGAGAGTCTTCTTCCGGTTGTACTTCAGTCTTGGTTCACTCTTCTCATTGGCAATAGGCTTAGTTTCCTTATGTTGTGATGGAACTACTTATCTGCACTACACTATAACCCTTTCTTATATCTTTCTTTTTTTCTGTGCATAAACACTTTTTTTTTCTGATTTTAGGCTTCCTGAACTCCCAAGGAACCCTACTCTGGACTAATAATTGGATTAATTGAACTTTCTTTTTCTAATTCCACTGACCATAATGATATACTTCCAATATAGTAGTATATTCACCTTGACCATTTCACCTCTGTGATCTTTTTCTGACAATCTAATCAGAGTGGCACCTTCTGGTCTCCCTAGACTTTCTCATTACAGTTTTCACTCTGTTCTCTGCTCTCAAGCTATTAATAATAAAAGTATACTAAGGAGATCCAACCAATCCATTCTGGAGGAGATCAGCCCTTGGATTTCTTTGGAAGGAATGATGCTAAAGCTGAAACTCTAGTACTTTGGCCACCTCATGCGAAGAGTTGACTCATTGGAAAAGACTCTGATGCTAGGGATTGGGGGCAGGAGGAGAAGGGGACGACAGAGGATGAGATGGCTGGATGGCATCACTGACTCGATGGACGTGAGTCTGAGTGAACTCCGGGAGTTGGTGCTGGACAGGGAGGCCTGGCGTGCTGCGATTCATGGGGTCGCAAAGAGTCGGACACGACTGAGTGACTGAACTGAACTGAACTGAAGGTTTAGATGCCCCAGGCGGCACAGTGGTAAAGAATCCACATACCAATGCAGGAGATGCAAGAGATGCGGGTTCAGTTCCTGGGTCAGGAAGATCCCCCGGAGAAGGAAATAGCAACCCACACCAGTATTCTTGCCTGGAAAATCCCCATGGGCAGAGGAGCCTGGTGGGCTACAGTCCATGGGGCCACAAAGAGTAACTGAGGGACTGAGCATGTACTCAAGGGCCTGGATGTCCTTTTTCCTTCTTTGAGCAAAGAAGAAATGGTTTCCCCATAGAATACCACTAGGAAGATAAACCCTACAACCTTGGGAAATGATAGTTTTTTGAACTCCCTTCCTATTTTCAGGCTAAAAATACAACTTTACAACTTCTGAGAAAGACTCAAAATGGTTGTGGCTAAAATAAACAACATGTGGCCTCTATTCAAATATCTGCTTTCCTAACAAAGTCATATTCAAATATTTGATTTCCTGCTGATTCCACATTATGTATATATAAAGGGCTTCCCTGGTGGCTCAAATGGTAAAGAATCTGTCTGAAGTGCAGGAGACTTGGGTTCGATCCCTGGGTTGGGAAGATCCCCTGGAGGGGGGCATGGAAACCCACTTCAGTATTCTTGCCTGGAGAATCCCCATGGACAGAGGAGCCTGGCAGGCTACAATCCATGGAGTTGCAGAGTCGGACATGACTGAGCGACTAAGCGCACACACACACACACACACACACACACACACACACACACAGCTGACCCTTGGATAACATGGTTTTGAACTGACTGTGTCCATTGGTATGAAGCTTTTTTAAAATATGTATACTATTATGTTTATGATCTGTGGTTGATTGAATTTGCAAACAGAGAATCTGTGAATGTGGAGGGCTGACTATGGGACCTCAGTATTCACGGATTTTGATAACTGCCCAGATCCTGGAACTTAGGGCTACTGAGGAATAACTCCAGTTTGCATGGTGAAAGCAAGATGATATATAAAGATTCATGCATACAATCTGGAGTTCATCAAAACTCTGTGGTTAACCCAAAGCTCTATCAAGTATGAGGTTTACTTTTTAGTGAGAACTATGTAAACTTTTTGTACTAGAAGATCAATAAATGCATTTACTAAACTTTACGGTTTAAAAAACTATATCACTAATGTCCTACAATGACAGTTTAGAATTTAAAAAGTGGATTAATCAAAATTTTTCAAAAAGCACTTACTTCTGTGTAATTATAGTGTTTTGTATGTTGAATGCAACTTTGCTTTGTGCTGTTCCTAGTACCTTGCAAACATTTACTTGTAATTGTGGCAGTGCCCTTGTAAGTTCCCTTAAGTATGATAAACTCACTATACACTACAAAGAAACCAAGACCTGGACGTAAAATGATTTGTCCTAGGATGTGTAGCCAGTTAATGAATAAGTGTGACCCTCTAAGTCTAACCAACCTCTTTATGCCTAACCTCACATGTCTGGAGGTGACTTTTATATGTGGCAAATTCTTTCCTGTAATAACCTAGAGGCTTCAAGTGAAGAAAAGGCATCTACCTCTTGCAGGAAGTATCCTTTTCTGTCCCTTGGCTCTGGTCACAGTATCCCTCCATTTTCTTTCTGTGCTTATAAATACAGCTTATGTTATATGGACTTGCCTCATTTAAGAGTAATATAAAATGACCAAAACTTGAGGGGTATTTTTGCTAAAATTCTATTGAAAGCTTCTTGACACTGGAAATAATATGATCTTTATTTTCTCCATCTCTCTTAGTACTTAGTTCAGGCTTCAGGATTACACACAGTAGAGGCCAGATACTGAATCATTCCAAGGAATATAAACTTCATTGAGGAGTGGTGTTCATGATAAAGAATCCACCTGCCAATGCAGGAGACATAAGAGACATGAGTTCTATCCCCGAGTCAGAAAGATACCCTAAGAGGAGGGCATTGGCAACCCACTCCAGTATTCTTGCCTGGAGAATCCAATGGACAGAGGAGCCTGGTGGACTGCAGACCATAATGTAACAAAAACTCAGAAACAACTGAAGCGCCTGAGCATGCTTGCCTAGGCAAAATTGTGATTAGCAAAATTAAAGCTTGTCACTTCCCTTTCTCTCTTTCTGTGCTCCTCAGTCTTGTTATTCTTCACTATGATTACTTCCTCTTCACACACCCTATAGGAGGAGGAGGTATTGTGATGAGGGAGGGCCTTTGCTGGGAGCTCAATGGCTCCACGACACTGCAGTGACCTTTGTCTAAATTAGCCATATATATACAATGCTTATATCTTTAGATCTTCGAGTCTGTAATTTTCCATTTCCCACTTAAGAAAATTTCCCTGGTAATTAATACTGAATATCTGATTCCAGGAACCATGCCTCAGGAGAGTGTTCCTGCATGCAATGTGCATTAGTTATTAGGAACTGCCTGGCACTCATTTATAAAGCTGATTACAGGCCTCTTTTTTCTATCGCTTACAGAATGTTCATAATAATTGCACGAGTTCAGGCAGACTGTGTCTCTCCATGAAGCTATATACTTTCAGAGACAGAAATCTTTATCTTTATTACATGGCAGCTCATGTGCTCACATCCATCACTTTTTGGAGTGTAGCTTATTTGCAGCCTGGTGGTAGTTATATAATCTGCCACTAAAATTTCAGCAAGGAAACGAGAGGGAATTAAGAGAGAGGTGTACTGCTCATCTTCCCACAAATTCTATTTTGTTAATAGAAATGAAATCTCAAGCCATTGACAAAGTCTCCTGCCTGTTCGAAATACCACTGTTAATCTAAATCATTAATAATCTCATTCCCTCTATCTCTGTCTCGCTGTCCCTCCCTCCTCCTCTCTCCTCTCTCTCACCCATACACACCACACTCATACACACATGAAATGGATTGTGATCAATGCATAGTGAACATTAGAAATACCCCTAAAGTCAAGCCAGTGGGGTCTATTTGGGTGGGATTTGGTCATTCTGATCATAACAGACACTAACTTTAAATCATGTTGGAAAATGTCCATGAGGTGGGATATGTGGAATACCACTAGACTGTGTCCATCTGAGTAAGGATTTCTAAAGTGAAAGTGTTAGTTGCTCAGTCGCGTCTGACTCTGTGACTCCGTGGACTATAGCCCACCAGGCTCCTCTGTCCATGGGATTCTCCAGGCATGAATACTGGAGTGAGTAGCCATTCCCTTAGTATCCTGAACTCAGTCCATTAGATGTCAGTAAAACCACTCAACTTCCCAGCTGTAACAAATACACATATTCTGGAGCACAAAATTACCCCCGGTTGAGAACCCCTTGTCTAAGGCTATCTCCTTTCTCCTGTTTCTTCCCCATTACAATTACCAAAGATATCATTTTTAAAAATTCATCTGAGAGCTTTGTTTCTAAATAGCCACATTTAAAAGGCACAGGCTTGTCTTAGGAAAGGAATAAGACACACACCAATGATTCTCAACTTTGTCTGCATACACACTAGGATCACTTGGAGATCTTTACAATATATTATTATCTGGGTGTCCTTACTGCTCCCAGAGATTCTGATGTTTTGGGTGTGATCTGGGTATTGGGATATTTAAAAACTCTTCCTATGATTCAAATCTACTACAAAGTTGGAGAATCAGTGGTTCTGGAGATTTCTTTTTAAGAAATGGTCATTAAAAATCTGGTTATGTTAGATGGTTAACAATATTCAAATCAGGAGAAACTGATTTATTTGGTGGACTGTGGATATATCCTGGAAGGAAAATGGTAGATATGAACTGAATAACAGCTAATGTTGATAACAGATCAAGTAGAGACTATCTGGTTCCACACTATATATTCTGGAAAGTACTCGTACTCCCTGCCTGTCTCTCCCACTTGACATAGATAAACACATAAAAATGCTATTTTAAGATAGCAAGAGTATTTTTTAGATTAAATTTATTGATGGAGAGAGAATTTTCCATTAACATGAAGGCAGTCTTGAAGGGAAATAAAGTAGCCAAAAGAAAAGCCACTCTAGAGCAGGCCGTGTCATAGAACAGAAAGTGGTTGATTTTGCTTAGTCCCAGAGACAGACAATAGAGGTCTGCCTTAGTCTCTGACACCTATGCCTGATTTTATGCAGATGAGTGACAGCTGGAAAAGGCATCTCTATCCTCATCTGGCTGCCTCCTTGTGTCACCCAGCAACCAGGGACTGCAGCAGAATTGGGCTTTCAGGGATGTCTGGCTCAGCACCTGATAGGTTGAGAACAGAGGGCACTGTCATTTACTTAAAGGAATCAATGATGAACAATAGACAAAACAACTTTATTTCACCACTAACAGTCATGCTATGTCCATGTCATGGGCTTCCATGGTGACTCAGCTGTAAAGAGTCCACCTGGAATGCAGGAGATGCAGGTTTAATCCCTGGGTTGGGAAGACGCCCTGGAGAAGGGCATAGCAACTCACTCTAGTATTCTTGCCTGGGAAATCCCATGGACAGAGCAGTCTGGTGGGCTACAGTCCATAGGTTCACAAAGAGTCAGATAAGACTAAAATGGCTGAGCATGCACATGTATGTCCAGGCCATAGGCAATCATTTCTGCCACAAACGGATAGGTAAGGTAGCTGCAAAGTGTCTCCAGCTTCTCTTAACAACCCATTATGTGTGAATCTATCAGTGTTTGAATTTTCTAAATTCATCCTTAATCATTAATTTATGTTTTCAGTCATTTTAATATATGGGGTGGGAGGTGGGAGGGGGGTTCAGGATTGGGAACTCATGTACACCCGTGGCTGATTCATGTCAATGTATGTCAAAACAAATACAGTATTGTAAAGCAAAATAAAGCAAAAATAAAAAAAATATTAAAAATATATCACAAAAATTAATTAATTAAAAATATAATTGTGGGGGAAAACAATGTAATAATCCTAATATTTTTCATTTGTCCTAAAAGTGTATACTAAAATTAGCAAATTCAAAGGTTAAAAAGGAACCTAATTCAGTTCAGGTCAGTCACTCAGTAGTCTTTGACTCTTTGTGACCCCATGAATTACAGCAAACCAGGCCTCCCTGTCCATCACCAACTCCCGGAGTTCACCCAAACATGTCCATTGAGTCGGTGATACCATCTAGCCATCTCATCCTCTGTCATCCCCTTCTCCTCCTGCCCCCAAATCCCTCCCAGCATCAGGGTCTTTTCCAATGAGTCAACACTTCACATGAGGTGGCCAGAGTATTGGAGCTTCAGCCTCAGCATCAGTCCTTCCAATGAACACCCAGGACTGGTCTCCTTTAGGATGGACTAGTTGGATCTTCTTGTAGTCCAAGGGACTCGCAAGAGTCTTTTCCAACACCAGAGTTTATTTATTTATTTATTTATTATTTTTACATTATTTTGCTTTACAATACTGTATGGGTTTTGCCATACATTGACATGAATCAGCCACGGGTGTACATGAGTTCCCAATCCAGAACCCCCCTCCCACCTCCCACCCCATATCATCTGTAAAAGCATCAATTTTTCAGTGCTCAGCTTTCTTCACAGTCCAACTCTCACATCCATACATGACTACTGGAAAAACCATAGCCTTGACTAGATGGACCTTTGTTGGCAAAGTAATACCTCTGCTTTTTAATATTTTATCTAGGTCGCTCATAACTTTCCTTCCATGGAGTAAGCGTCTTTTAATTTCATGGCTGCAATCACCATCTGCACTTATTTTGGAGCCCCCAAAAATAAAGTCTGACACTGTTTACACTGTTTCCCCATCTAGTTCCCATGAAGTGATGGGACCAGATGCCATGATCTTCGTTTTCTGAATGTTGAGCTTTAAGCCAACTTTTTCACTCTCCTCTTTCACTTTCATCAAGAAGCTTTTTAATTCCTCTTCACCTTCTGCCATAAGGGTGGTGTCATCTGCATATCTGAGGTTATTGATATTTCTCCCGGCAAACTTGATTCCAGCTTGTGCTTCATCCAGCCCAGTGTTTCTCATGACGTACTCTGCATAAAAGTTAAATAAGCAGGGTGACAATATACAGCCTTGACATACTCCTTTTCCTATTTGGAACCAGTCTGTTGTTCTATGTCCAGTTCTAACTTTTACTTCCTGGCCTGCATACGGGTTTCTCAAGAGGCAGGTCAGGTGGTCTGGTATTCCCATCTCTTTCAGATTTTTCCACAGTTTATTGTGATCCACACAGTCAAAGGCTTTGGCATAGTCAATAAAGCAGAAATAGATGTTTTTCTGGAACTCTCTTTCTTTTCCATGATCCAGCAGATGTAGGCAATTTGATCTCTGGTTCGTCTGCCTTTTCTAAAACCAGCTTGGACATCAGGAAGTTCACGGTTCACGTATTGCTGAAGCCTGGCTTGGAGAATTTTGAGCATTACTTTACTAGCATGTGAGATGAGTGCAATTGTGTGGTAGTTTGAGCATTCTTTGGCATTGCCTTTCTTTGGGATTGGAATGAAAACTGACTTCTTCCAGTCCTGTGGCCACTGCTGAGTTTTCCAAATTTGCTGGCATATTGAGTGAAGCCCTTTCACAGCATCATCTTTCAGGATTTGAAATAGTTCAACTGGAATGCCATCACCTCCACTCGCTTTGTTCGTAGTGATGCTTCCTAAGGCCAATTGACTTCACATTCCAGGATGTCTGGCTCTAGGTGAGTGATCAAACCATCGTGATTATCTGGGTTGTGAAGCTCTTTTTGGTACTGTTCTTCTCTGTATTCTTGCCACCTCTTTTTAATATTTTCTGTTTGTGTTAGGTCCATACCATCTGTCCTTTATTGATCCTATCTTTGCATGAAATTTTCCCGTGGTATCTCTAATTTTCTTGAAGAGATCTCTAGTCTTTCCCATTCTTTTCTTTTCCTCCTTTTCTTTGCATTGGTTGCTGAGGAAGGTTTTCTTATCTCTCCTTGCTATTCTTTGGAACTCTGTGTTCAAGTGGGTATATCTTTCCTTTTCTCCTTTGTTTTTTGCTTCTCCTCTTTTTATAGCTGTTTGTAAGGCCTCCTCAGATAGCCATTTTGCTTTTTTGCATTTCTTTCCATAGGGATGGTCTTGATCCCTATCTCCTGTACTATGTCCTGAATCTCTGTCCATAGTTCATTAGGCACTCTATCAGATCTAGTCCCTTAAATCTATTTCTCACATCCACTGTATAATCATAAGGGGTTTGATTTAGGTCATACCTTAATGATCTAGTGGTTTTCCCTACTTTCTTCAATTTAAGTCTGAATTTGGCAATAAGGATTTCATGATCTGAACCACATTCAGATCCCAGTCTTGTTTTTGTTGAATGTATAGAGCTTCTCGATCTTTGGCTGCAAAGAATATAATCAATCTGATTTTGATATTGACCATCTGGTGATGTCCATGTGTAGAGTCTTCTCTTGTGTTGTTGGAAGAGGGTGTTTGCTATGACCAGTGTGTTGTCTTGGCAAAACTCTATTAGCCTTTGTCCTGCTTCATCCCGTATTCCAAGGCCAAATTTGCCTGTTACTCCAGGTGTTTCTTAACTTCCTACTTTTGCATTCCAGTCCCCTATAATGAAAACGACATCTTTTATGGGTGTTAGTTCTAAAAGGTCTTGTAGTTCTTCATAGAACCGTTCACCTTCAGCTTCTTCAGGTTACTAGTTGGGGCATAGGCTTGGATCACCATGATATTGAATGGTTTGCCTTGGAAATGAACAGAGATCATTCTGTCATTTTTGAGATTGCATCCAAGTACTGCATTTCTGACTCTTTTGGTGACCATGATGGCTACTCTATTTCTTCTAAGGGATTCCTGCCCACAGTAGTAGATATAATGGTCATCTGAGTTAAATTCACTCATTCCAGTCCATTTTAGTTTGCTGATTCCTAGAATGTCGATGTTCACTCTTGCCATCTCCTGTTTGACCACTTCCAATTTGCCTTGATTCATGGACCTGACATTCCAGGTTCCTATGCAATATTGCCCTTTACAGCATTGGACCTTGCTTCTATCACCAGCCACATCCACAGCTGTTTATTGTTTTTGCTTTTGCTCCATCCCTTCATTCTTTCTGGAGTTATTTCTCCACTGATCTCCAGTAGCATATTGGGCACCTACTGACCTGGGGAGTTCCTCTTTCAGTATCCTATCATTTTGCCTTTTCATACTGTTCATGGGGTTCTCAAGGCAAGAATACTGAAGTGGTTTGCCATTCCCTTCTCCAGTGGACCACATTCTGTCAGAACTCTCCACCATGACCCGTCCATCTTGTGTGGCCCCACACGGCATGGCTTAGTTTCATTGAGTTTGTGATTAGATTGGCTAGTTTTCTGTGATTATTGTTTCATTGTGTCTGCCCTCTGATGCCCTCTCACAACACTTACCGTCTCACTTGGGTTTCTCTTACCTTGGACGTGGGGTATCTCTTCACAGCTGCTCCAGCAAAGTGCAGCTGCTCCTCCTTACCTTAGACAAGGTTGTTCCTCCTGACCTTGTACATGGAATATCTCCTCTCGGCCCTCCTGTGCCCATGCAGCCACCAGTCCTTGGACGTGAGGTAGCTCCTCACAGCTGCCACCCCTGACCTCAGGTGTGGGGTAGCTCCTCTCGGCTGCTGCCCCTGACCTCGGACCTGGGATAGCTCCTCTTGGCCGTTCCTGGGCCTTTGTAGCCTGGTGCTCTCCGTCACCACCCCTGACCTTGGGCGTGGGGTAGCTCCTCTGGGCCGAACCTAATTAGAGGTTATTAAGGCCAGTGATTCTCAAATTTTAATGTGCATACGAATCACTTTAGTAGTAGTTAAATGCTGTCAGTCAGGGGATTAACATCATCAGCTGGACTTGGGAACTTGTTAGAACTGCAAAGTCAAGGGCCCTTGTCCCAAAACTATTGCATGGGAATTGGCATTTATAACAAGATCCTCATGCAATTCTGCATACGTATGAAAGGTTGAGAATCATGTAGCTGGACCAGCTTCTTTGAAGTTTCATTGTAGGGTGGGGAATCTCTCTAGGATTTATATTATAATCTGATGAATAATTGTGTATTCACATTCTCTAGGCTTGCTTGCTTTAGTTCACTTCTCCAAACTATCACTGAATATCTGCTGTGTTCCAAGTACTGAGGCTATAGTAGTTAACGAAGCATTCTCTGACCTTCAACCTTTGTCTTTCTCCTCCATGCTCACAATTACTAGAGTTCCCCTTTTTGAACCTCTTCCAAATGCTGTGACTTGGGGTGACCAAGACCCATCCAACACCTGGTTTTAAATGAAAGCAAGAGAAATCCCAAGTTGGATTACAGAAATATTTTCCTCACTGGGTCCTTATTACTTCTTAATTTGCTCTTTCCAATCTTTTATCCACACAGCGGGGTTATGATCTTTTGAACACCTCTCACCATACCTTCATTAATTTCTATGCTCTAACCATAATGACTTTCTTGAAAGCATCAAGCTCTATGATACCTTAGTAACTTTATTTATGCTTTTCCCATACTGTGGAATAGTCTCCTCCTGTTCGGGTTAATGTCCACTAATTTTTTTGAACACTATCTTAAGTGGAACTTCTTCAGAGAAGCTATACTTGAGCACTTCCTCTCAATCCAAATCAACAATTTTTGTTATCATCTTTCATTCTACTCCTTTATATTTCCTTAGTAACACAACATAAAATTATGAATATTAATTTATAATCGTATGTTTATTTGGGGGATTATTTTTTAAGGGTCTCTTCTACCATAATCTAAGCTCCATGGGCCTAGAAACTATGTCTGGTTCTTCACCATGGAGGCTTAAGACTTAGAATAGTGTTGCACATGCTCAGTAAATATTTGTTGAATGCAATGTGTATTTTCTCTCACCAGCCTGTCTGATATTATTTCCCCAGTTGACTGTTTAATTCATTGTCATGTTTTATTTTCTTTGCAACAGTTATTGTTAGGTGAAACTCTCTTGTTAAATAACACATTTATATATGTTTTATTGTCTGCCTCCTCCAACTAAACTATCAATTCTATGAATGAAAACCCTGAAGCATACTGCCTAAGTTTAAATCTCAGCTTTACTACTTAATGCATTTACACCTGTAAGAAACTCACTCATTTAAGCCAGCCCCCATGCCTCATTGTTACAGTTGTAGTAATAATTGTCCCTATTTCATAAGCCTGCTATGAGGATTAATTGAAAGATAATATATAAACCACCTATCAGGCTGCCCATTGTGATGATGGTAGTTATTATCAGTATTATTCACATCTGATTTTTTGGCAAATTGGTCAGTACCACTAACATGGTAAAGTGTTCCATAAATATATTTTGAATACAGTAAGGAAAATGTTATAACTTATTAGACATAAAAATGATATTTCATTTAGCTTTTGAGGAACAGTGCCATTTTACCAAGTTTCATAGAAGTTATTTATCTGCCATAGTGAAAGTGAAGTCACTCAGTCGTGTTTGACTCTTTGCAACCCGTGGACTGTAGTCCACCAAGCTCCTCCATCCATGGGATTCTCCAGGCAAGAATACTGGAGTGGGTTGCCATTTCCTTCTCCAGGGGATCTTCCTGACCCAGGGATCGAACCCGGCTCTCCCACATTGCAGGCAGATGCTTTAACCTCTGCACCACCAGAGAAGCCCTTAAATACAAGAATACAGTCTCTCAGTAAACCTCCTATAGAGACATAGAACTTCTGATCCAAGTCAAAGATTTCAAGGGAGGAAAAGATTTATCTGCCATAGCATCCTATAAAATTCCCCATTATGATTATGAGTAGAAGGAAAGTAAGTTAGCCTTTGCTGCTGGTATTTCTGATATTGGATTAAAGAGTGACACCTCTTAAACATCTAGATCCAATTCCAGTCCCTTAATCAGTGTCACTAGATATTCTGCTCTTAGAATAGCTATTTAATTAAATTCTTCAGTACACACCCATTCCCAGCCTCACTTGGCCTACGGTGAATATAAATTTTGAATTGATTTTAGTGCTACTGTGAAGATAACTTCTGTCTGAGCAAGAAATGTATTCTAAGGGTAGAATTGGATGCTAATTTAAATTCTTCCACCCCTCCCCTTTTCTACAAATGTTAGGCTATTCAGACAAGTTGGAGCAGGGAGATTCCAGCACTTAATTCAGCCCTCTCTCCACATATATGAAATAGAGAAGCTTAGTGATTTATCATACTCTGTATTATATTGTACTGTGATTTTTTTGTATATTTAAGTTTGGTTAATACAATCTTGACAGCAGGGTGGAATGTAATTTAGATTTTAATATTTTTAACTACAGCAATGGCAATGTATTATTTCTGCATATGGAAAGATTCCAGTTCTCTGATTGACTGATAGAGCAGAGGGGACAAATATATATCCTTATGTTACTTTTGAAAAATAGAAGTGAAAGGTCATCTCTCCATGTCACCAATGTCATGATATAATAGATGCTTTGAATTATTCACTTGGTGCCAAAGATCCCATCAAGTTTTAAAATATATGTTTAGATATTTAAAATGGGACTACAGCACAGAAAATATAGTCAATATTTTATAATAATTTAAATGGAATATAATCTATAAAATATTGAATCACTGTGTTATACACGTGAAAATAGGACATTTTTATAAATCAACTATACTTCAGTGAAAAGGGGAGTTAATTTTCAAAATTGGTCTGTTAACATGCTATTATTTTAAAAAGAATCATACAATAATGCTCATGTAGGTTAAATTATGGGGCTTCCTAGGTGGTGCAGTGGTAAAGAATCCACCTGTCAGTGCAGGTAATGCAAGAGATGTGTGTTTGATCCTTGGGTCGGGAAGATCCCCTGGAGAAGGAAATGGCAACCCACTCCAGTATTCTTGCCTGAAAATTTCCATGGACAGAGGAGTCTGGTGAGCAATGGTCCATGTAGTCACGAAGCATCAGACACGAGCTACTGAGCACACACTCAGATTAAGTTATGGCTGTCCAAAGGTAAAATTCTGAATGCAAATAACTCATAAGGCAGATTTTCATACTGTTTTTAGAAGCCAGCCTGATAAAGAGGCTCTACTATAATGATTTTGCCCTGTGGAGATGAAAATTTCAGTAGCATCAATTAGAGTTAAGTAAAAATGAGAGAACCAGAGTCTGTTTGACCTGAAAGCAAATACATGTGGGTTCTAGTCCAAGATTTAGGAAAATAGTTGGCCTACTTCCAGGCCTATGAAGCAGACATTTAGTTATCCAGTCTTCATCACAGGAATGTGCCCTCCGTTCATACATGATTTGAGTTAAAGAGGATGTCCTTTTTTTCACTCTGCATAAATAAGCAGTATTTTAATCAGGTTGGAGTAATTACTGTGGATCAATGAACTAGGTCCTTGGTGGTCTTAACATTTTCTCCACAACTGTGCCAGATGTGTGATAGTTATGCAATATGTTGTTATTGAACAAATAAACATATTTCTGTTATTTTAAAAATTATTAAAACAAGAGAGTTATTAGCTGGAACTCAGGAATTTTTTCATGCGTTACTTGGAAGGCTGAAACTCTCCCTAGGGTTTAAGATGTCTTTGGGACAAAGTTTGAAAATCACAGATGCCTGTCACTATGAAAACTGAGACGAAACAATTAACCACTGCTAGTCTTCTTCTGTTATTCTGAATCCTATACTATATTCTTGCTTCTACTGTTTTTTTTTTTTTTTTTGCCTCCCTTTTCCTGCCCTATTTACTTATATTCTATCTGCAGTCTACAATTGAGGGAGTATTAAAGAAGGAGACAAGATAAGGCAAAATGTAGAAGTGTGGAAGTTATAGTGAATTGAGTTTCATACTCTGAGAAAGTGAAATGTGATGAGACTTCATGAAAAGAAAAATAGTGCAATTCCCTTTTATTTTCTGGCATCTCTTTCCAAGAACAAATTTCACTGATAGAATATTTTCTGGAATACAGCAAATCAGATTAGGCAAAAAAAAAAAAAAAAAAAAAAAGCAGCACTTATGTTTGAAGAGGGGAAAAATTATACTGAGGAGCCAGCACTAGACTATGGCAAGCACAGCTTCCCATCTACCTGAAATAGCATTTTAAATAACTAGGAAACGAGAATGTGAATGCATTTTGGAACTTATTTTCTGAATGTGGATGTGCTTCTACTATCCAGACTGTCAGGATTGCCAGAGGCTAGTGTCTGACACCATTAGACTATGGCACTTCCTCGACAATCTGAATTGAAGCATGTAGCTCTACTTAGGAAAACAATCTGATATGACAGCTTCCCATGATATAGTTTAAACCCAGGTAACTGGATACACTATTTATTTAGGGTACAATTTTAGTAGGAGATTTTCCCATCAGATCAGCCTGAAGCAAAATTGAGAATAAAGGTAGTTTTTTTCTATGTGATCAATTTTTTTCAATCCAAGGTACATCACTGACCTGGGTCCACAGTCTCTGGCTTGCAACTCCAATTCTGACTACTTTCTCCTTGAGACAATCCTTCAGGGTGCCCCACCAAAATTCCATGCCAAACATGTGCTACCTAGGCAGGATGGTGTGTTATTAACCCTAAATATAGAAAAGGACAGTCAAAAAGTTCAAAGAAAAAATGGAGCTGACTCCATTCCTGGTAACCCAAGAAAGAAACTTAATAAAAGAAAAACTCAAAAGTATAATTATGAACATAAGAAATTATTCAAATAAAGAAAAGGGCAACTAACTGATAATTGTTATATGACTGGCATGAGATATAAGAATAGTAGCAGAAAGACTAAGATTCAGAGTGAATGTGGGCTTATAAGGGCTAAGATTCATAAAAGAGCTTTAAAAGTTATATTTCCAATAAGAGAGGAGCAAGGAGGGTCTGATGTTTGAAATTGACAGAAAAAAAAGTAGGAATGACTCCCTTTTCCCTCTGTGTTCCTGTCTTCTCTAACTCTGAGAGTGGACCTCATACCAGAATGAGTGTTAGGCACAGGTTAAGAGATAATTAAATTTCCAGTGAATTTAAAGAAAGGACCTGAGTACTTTAAATAATTCCATTAAAATATAATAAAGAATTCACCCATTATATTGTTCATCTTTTACTAATTGTCTTTGATTAATTTTTTGAAGATAGAGGTGTAAGACATACAAACAGAACCTTAAGATTCAAAATCAAATTAAGGTAAATTCTGCATATTAAAGATGAGTAGTTTGATATGAAATCTGGGTAAAATCATATGCTAAATAAGCAAAAGGGTGATTGATGAATTTGTACCAAAATATTCAATCACCTTCATGATGAAAATAAATGGATAAATATATCATGTTCTAGGACAGGAAGACACCAAAGTGTAAACCTGTCAGATTCCCAACATTTATAGATTCAGTGACATCCCAGTCAAAATACTTAAGGGTTTTCAGGAACCTGACAGAGAGATTCTAAAACATATATGTAAGAACACAAAGCCAAGAATAATCAAGACATTCTTAAAGAAGAAAAATATAGAAGGGACTTGTACCATAAAATATCAAGACATTATAAAATATATTCATAAAATCAAGGTGGTATTTTCTCTGATAGATAAACCAGTGGAACAGAATAGATATGATTTGAGACAAAGGTGACACTGCAAATCAGTGGATAAATGAATGAGCTTTGTTATCTTGTTAGGACCAAACTGAAGCCAGGACAGGCTCTAAGGGGCAGGCCCACAGGCAGTGTAGCTAGATCAATCAGAAAAAATGCCCGTAGCCCCCCGCCCGCGCCAGACCCGAGCCAATCCAGATAGGGATGCGAGGTTTAAAAGTCCCGCGTGCGTGTACAGTTTAACCAATCAGCTATGCTGTTACAGAAACAAAGAATTGTCTATATAAAAGTATAGGTGATACAGAACTCAGGGCCCTTGTTCCACTCCACTGCATTGGATGAAACTTGGGCCCTGGCTCGAGCTAGCAATAAATTCCCTTTTTGCGTTTGCATTGCTGTGGATATCTTATTCTTTCAGTTTTGGGGACTCAGACTCTGGATATAACATTTGGGGGCTCGTCTGGGATCCCTTTAACTGGGAAGAATAACACTCTCCCGGTAGAAGGGGTTTCCTCACTTGTAGGAAAGCTATCTGAACACCGGTGTTTAGTTTGGTTAGCCTGTGTAAGACCGAGGCCTAGCTTACGCGCTGGAAGGCAGCTGGCTCTGGTGAGAAGAGAGCTTTTGTCAGGCTTAATCAGGGGCAAATTAGTTGTCTTAGGAGGCCGAGGCCCGGCAACGTGCTGGGAAGGGAGCTGGCTCTGTGAACGCCTTGTTGGTAAGATAACCTAGAGGGATAGGAGGGTTCAGGGGCCCAGGAAGACCTAGTACTGTGTTCTCAGCCAAGGTTTGTCTCCTCTGTTCGTCGCATCTTTGTGTGTGCTGGCATTGCCACTGCTTTCTGTATGTTTGTCTTGTCTCCTGTGTTCTATCCTGTAATCATGGGGCAAGAGACTTCCACTCCGTTGTCCCTTAGGACTGACCATTTTTCTGATTTTAAGTCTAGAGCACAGAATCTATCGGTGCTGGTGAAGAAGAACAAATTAATAACTTTCTGCAGTGCAGAATGGCCAACCTTCCATGTAGGCTGGCCCTCAAAAGGCACCTTTGACTTGGGAACTGTACACCAAGTCTGAGATATCATCTTCCGACTGCAGATCGGACACCCTGACCAAGCCTCCCTGCCTCCTTGGGTAAAACCTTTTTTTGCCTCAACAGGGATTTTCTACCCCTCAGGTGTTGGCGACACGTGTAAGAAAGAACCCAAAGAATCTCAAGGAGCCTGAACCAATGGCGCCACTATATACCCCATCTTGCAGGGGGAATTGTTAGGGGAAGCACACTGATTAAAACCGCCCCACTCTGGCCAGGCACCACAGTAACCATTTGCATGAGTTGTTTTATGACAGGAGATCCTGATAAAGAATATGGAACTAATAAGCCTCCACTAACCGGAAGAGTTCGGGAAAGGTCTAAAGGAGACACCGCCTGTACATTGTGAGCCACGCGGCAGAACAGTTCTCCTGGGTTTCCTTACCCTGCTGCTCTCCACCCTGGTGCCCTTTCCCAATAAAATCTCTTGCTTTGTCAGTACATATGTCTCCTCGGACAATTCATTTCCGAGTGTTAGGCAAGAGCCCAGTTTCGGGCCCTGGAAGGGGTCCCTCTTCCTGCAACAAATGGTGACTCTGGTGGGATTCTTCTTCGCTGAGACTGACATCCTGACCACTCGGGGTACTCAGGGGCCAGCTTGCCTGCCAATGGACCAGACCCAGCGGCCACAACTGGGACCCTTTTGTCCCTGGTCTCCTCCTGACGCGGACAACTGGCCAGAGTGCCCCGACCGGCAAGGGGAAAAAAAAAAAAAAAAACAACTGTATTGATCTCTCTCCTCTTCCCTCTCTGTCTCCTCTCCTTAACCCTTCCTATCCTTCCCTGTTTTTCTAGTCCCCTGGTCCTAGACGCAGAAATCTGGTCAAAGGGCCCTCAGCCTGAGCTGAGGATTGGAGATTGATCACCTCCTCTTGGCAAACAAACAAACAAACAACTCAAATTCTGGTTCTGATTTCTGGTAGGGCTGAGTTCCAGTCCTCCCTTCCCTGGAAGCCCAGGGAAAAGTCCCGTAAAGCCTGGGTATCTGTGGGTGTCAGGAGACGTCTGTAAGGCCACCCCTTTTGCCCTCTCTCCCACCTCCTCCCCCTTCTTCTTTCAACCTGGCTTCCTTTTCTCCCTTAAAATCTTTGATGTTACAGAAAGGCTTGGTGGGCTACAGTCCACAGGTCGCAAACAGTCTGATACGACTGAGCGACTTCACCTTCACTTTGATGAGGACTGCCGGGTTTATATGTGTGTGTTTTAACTCTGTGATCTGTGTAGTGATTTTTGATGGCCATTTTGCTTTGTCTGGCCACCATGTGGTTTAGACCTGCCGCCATTTGTTAGAACTTGATTTTCTTTCCCTGTGCCTTGAGACCAGGGCTCTTAAGAACACTTATCTAGACTATCTCTAACTCCTGACACTGAGAAGGAAAAAAAAAAAAAAAGACTTGAAGCTAGATCTCGTACTGTCTGTCTAAATATGTCTTGGTATGTCTCTGTCTCTGGGTAATATTTTTGAAGTTAATTTATATATGAGATCTATTTATTTGGCTTAAAAAAGATAAGAGCTTACAAATCAAGTAATTCTAAATTAAACAATAAATTCCAGGTTTATGTGAACTGGGAAATATTCAGTGTTAAATACCTGATATTAATGTTTGTTTGTTGACCTATTTAATATAGACATGTCTTAGAGTACTTAACATTAAAAAATATTTTCATTGTACTTAGATTTAATATGTTAAATATTATATCTGTTACGTTTGTCAACAAAAAAATTACCTCAAGTAAAAAAACTTCAAAAAAATGTAAATGAGATATGAGCTTTTAGATAGACTTTATTAAGAATAATTATGCTTTAGGAATGTCTATCTGAGGTAGTCTGTCCAAATTGGGGTAACTTGAATTGGGATTGTGCTAAACTAAGTGATGGAAGTTCACTGACTAGCCAGCTCATTTCCAAATAGAGTAAAATTTTGAAACATTTATTACTGAACATTAGTTTCCTCTTACAAAGAAGCTAAAGAAATTTGGGACTGTTAATGACTGAAAATAAGCTGGCGCAAAAACTTGAATTTGGCTTTTCTCTCTGTTAAAAGGACACACTTTCTTCAGATGTTGAACTGCATTTGACAATAGATTTAAGTTCATTTGCTTCTTAAATGGTCTGTTCTGTATTTGCCTCTGAAATCCCATATTGTTACTTTGGCTGAGTGAATAGCTATTGTTTCACAGTGACCTATAGTCCCATCTGACTGAGTGCTCAAAACCTTTCTGATATTTGTTGACAAAACTTCCTAAATTATTCTATGAAGCACTTTTGGCTTCTAGCTAACTTTGGGGTGCTTCGGAGGGCCCCTGAAGCATCCCAAAGAGAGATATTAAACTGTGTTTATTCGGTTGGTTAAATTACATAAAAAAGAGATGATCAAATGAGTAATACATCTGTTCATATTATAATGTAGGGTAAAATTACTAATACAGATATCCTAAAAATTATATGGAGTTTTTAACATTCTGATATGTCCTGGTATTTTAATGAAAAACCTGATGACTTCACAAAAGTTAGCAAAAGGACTGCATGAACCAGTGAATATGCTTATAACTTTTATGGTTTCTATCTAAAAAAATTATGGGGTTGAGTCTTATGTTTTCAGGGACTGGGAAAATCTTCCTCTCAAACTAATTATGACAATACTTTGGTAAAATTAAACGTTGTAAACAAAACAATTATATTTTCTATCTGACTCCTCCAAAAATTGGAAGTTCTTAGATTTCCAGTAAGTCTATCAAATGAGTTAGGAAGGTTATCTCACGGATACAAAAATCTCAAGAAAATTTTAAAACCTTATAAAGGAAAACAATTCACCTAGATTTGTTAGGCAAAATCTGTGATAAGCCTTTGGTGTGAGATTCCCAGCCCTGTTTTATTTTAAAAGTTCAGTCTGAGACTCTATAAATGTTTCAGCAAAATAAAAAAGCCTATAATGAATTATGGTTATAAAAATCATTAGACCAAAATCAGTGAAAACAGACCTATTTTGCAAACAAACGAGCCTTAATTTGGTTATATTTAATAAAAATAAGGGTAAATTTAAGAAAAAAAAGATATTTCAAAATGTTAAATACCAGTTCGTTAATGGAGGTCTGCATCTAGTAAGACTCATCTCTTCGATAGTTCTTTGCTGTTATGAGATGTTAATATAAAATTTAATTGAATTCTTGAAAAACACCCTAAGTTTGTTTCTGAAGCTTATCTCAATAATCTATCTTTGGATGAAGATCAGATGCCTCATGACCTACAACCAAGACTGGAAAAAGACATAATTTAAGGGACTATCTCCAACATGGATGGAAGGACTTTTTTTAATGAGGAAAAACTACACTACACCAGGATGAGAAGACAACGACATCAGAGGTAGACAGCTTCCCCAAGATGCTGGACCTGATTCGTATGATCATTTATGTTTTCTTGACTTCTTAGACCTTTACATATAAGTCAAATGCTTTTCTATCATAGGCCTGATCCTATGCTAGTTTCAAAATCAATCCAATTGTTGGGTTTGTGGCCAATAACCTGTGTCTAGTTCTGGGTTATCTTGGTAAATTTCTCTATTACCAGACTTTAACTGGTTGGCCCTGAGAAAATTTACTTAAAAAATTAAATCACACTAAAGATAATCAGCCTAGTGACACTAAAAAAACTGGGCTATGTTCCTTATAGATGTTGCCAATATATAATTTCCCTGGAAGATAAAGATTCTACAGGGCAGACTAAGTCAGATAACCTGAAGATATACTGGGCTACATCTAATGGAAGTTCTTAACATAAGTCTTACTTGTGACTTTACTAATACTGCTGGCTATGTTATTTGTATTTCACCTGTTTTACAAAATTGCTGTTTTTTACACTGTATGTGTGTGAGGCCTCTAATAGAATAATATATAGTCCCATATGAGATCGATGATGGTAACAGTGTAACTAGATATGGCAAGAAGCAACAAGAGGGAATATTTTCCTGGACCAAAAAGCTAGTAAGACAGGTGGTCCAGAGAATTTTAGACACTGTTTCATGGCCTAGTCCAGTAATAGCACATTGAGTGGCCTGTTTACCTGAAAATGGACACTCTCAGCACCCTGGGATAAAATGGTCATGACGTGCCCCCCTCATAATCATGGTCAAGCTTATGAGCAAAAAGGGGCTCTGCCAACTGAAGACTGACACTCGCCATCTGCATCTACAAAGATTAAATCATGGCCGCTGCAACTGCTGACTTTCAACGCCCCTGAAAGGAGTTCAGGGTAAAAATCAGAAATGAGGCACTCTGTGCTCTGGGAAAAACTGGCAAAACAGGCCATCAGATAGTTAGATCTTTTCAGGAAAAGATTTTATGGGTCCCAAATCTTGCATCTTCTCATATCTAGAAAAAAAACCAAAACAAAACACTGTCATTAATGGTAAAATCTGCTTTGGCTATTAAAAAATAATTTACAATTAAAAGTCAAAATAGAGTAGCTATGGTTCAGGTATCCTGGGAAATAACTAGGTGATGCTATGGGTATACTTTCAGATTAGACCTTGTATTGCTAAACACTTGAGTTTTCTGAGTCGTGTCAGGCTTGGATGCCACCATTTCCAAAACAATGTCTGCTGGAAGCTACTAACCTTACTTTTTATAAAACTAGGCAACTGGCCTAGTTTTCCCTGAAGTGCCAGGTCCAGACTGGGTTTCAGACCTATTCTTCTAAAAAGAAATGAGATTAAGATTTTAATCATACAAGACTCAGATCTAAAACTTGGAACTCAGAAATACTTCCGATTCAGTGTCTATACTCCAAGCTGGGGCAGTCCTATGCCCCATTTTGACAGAAAGTTATCATAGTCATTGTTGCCTAGTTCCCTAAAATTAAAACTGAGCGGGACTCTGTGGGGCTCTGGAGTACAGATCTGTTCTGTGTTCTCCATTTCTTATCTGTAAGATATAGACTTTGTTCAGCCTCCTTGGCCTTCCCTGAATTCCAAAGCATAGATTCAAACAATTGCTAATCAAGGAAGGGAGGGGATACAAAAACAGAAACTATCAAACGTTGGTACAGCCTCCAGACAGAGTCCTGGTTCCTACTCAAAGAAATATGCATAACAATGTCTTTGAGCCCCCACCCAGGTAAAAGACTTCAGACTGAACACAAGATTCTTGGAGTACTGCTCTGTTGCCTCACCACCAACCAATCAGAAGGGGTCACAAACTCTGTAACCCTCACCCCAAATGTTGCCTTCTGTTTCTAGGGACCAGAGATGACCATCCTGTTAGGTCTCTTGTTTGGCCCTTGTCTATTTCATCTCTGAGAGGGACCAACTAAATTGCTGCAACTACAAGGGTAAAAGCTGGTTTCAGATGTGAAAAACCCCAACTTAGATCAGGTAGAGAGACTTCTGCTTTGCTAGGCAGGCCTACGCCCATGCACAGCAGGAAGAAATTACAGAAGAAAGAGACCTCCGCCCCAATTCCCCAAAAGTATCTTGAGTATGAAGTCTCTCAGGGGGCCTATGTGCTGTGTTAAGGGAAAAACGTTGTTTTTATGTAAATCACTCAGGGGTAATCAGGGAGTCCCTGGCCAAGATAAGAAAAGGGCTAAATCAAAAAAAAGAAAAAAAAAAGTTTCAAAATTAATTTGAGTCCTGGTTCCAACAGTCCCTGTGGTTAACAATGCTAATTTCTACCCTGGTGGGCCCTCTAATAGTGCTACTATTAATACTTACTTTTGGTCCATGCATAATAACTAAGCTTGTTGCCTTTATAAAAGACTGTGTCAATACCGTCCAACTGATGGTACTGAGGCAACAATATCAGGCCCTGCCCCTAAATAAAGAGGAAGATTCCTCTATGAAACTGAAGACAGGGGGGAATGTTAGGACCAAACTGAAGCCAGGACAGGCTCTAAGGGGCAGGCCCACAGGCAGTGTAGCTAGATCAATCAGAAAAAATCCGTGTAGCCCCCCACCCGCGCCAGACCCGAGCCAATCCAGATAGGGATGTGAGGTTTAAAAGTCCCGCATGCGAGTATGGTTTTACCAATCAGCTATGCTGTTACAGAAACAAAGAACCGTCTGTATAAAAGTATAGGTGATTCAGAACTCAGGGCCCTTGTTCCACTCCACTGTGTTGGATGAAACTTGGGCCCTGGCTCGAGCTAGCAGTAAATTCCCTTTTTGTGTTTGCATTGCTGTGGATGTCTTATTCTCTCAGTTTTGGGGACTCGGACTCTGGGCATAACAATCTAAGTGGTGGGAAATATGAAAACCAATCCAAACCTCTAGGATTACAGTGTACTCACAAATATGAAAGATAAACCTAAAGATATTTTGAAGATGAGACAGGAAAATAATTTGAAACCCTTGTTATGTGAACTTCTTAAGACATAAAAAGCTCCATGAAAGGAAAACAAAGATAAATTTGAGTACAATAAAATAAAGAGAACTTTTTATCAAAATAAAGAACAGATGTTTTAAAAAAATAGAATCTGGGGAAATAAGTTTGCAATAGATACAATTGAAAAGTGAGTGCTCTCTCAGAATGGATAATGAATTCTGAAAAATTTTAGGAAAAAGTATATATAAGAAAGTTGTTAAGAGAGGAAATACTGAGACTTCTCATCAGCAGGATAAAAAATTTTTCTTCATTTTAATTTTTCATATCTGTATGAGATGATCAGTGTTAACTGAACCTACTGTGGTAATCATCTCACAGTATATGTAAATCAAACCATCATGCTTATGTCTTAAACTTACACGTGATATAGGTCAACTATTTCACAAAAGTGTTAAAAAAAAAGAAAGAAAAAGACAAGTCCTTCTTGAGTAAAATGCATAGGCATTTTAGAGAAGGAAGCACACACATGACCCATAAACATATGAAAAGATCGTCAACTTCTTTGATCATAATAAAACTTCAAATTAAACCTGAGATATCATTTCACATCCTCCATATTGGCAACAATTTAAAAGGCAGTCAATTCAAACTGTTGGCCAGGATAAGGACGATGGGAGCACTCATCCACTGCTGTAGGGTAAAATGGTAGAGCAAATTTGGAAAACAGTTTTTCATTTCCTGGTAAATACAGCTGAGACATTTCTTGTTGTTCAGAGAAGCAAGTGTTCTCCCACAGTCCCCAAATACCTTTCTGTTACATGGTACAATGAAATTAGTTTTGAATAACAGGATGTGAGCAGAAGTGACATGTCACTTCTGGATGAAGGCATTTAAAAATAGGTGTAAGTTTTCCTATTGCTCTTCCCCTGCTTCAGTGACCAGGAAACTGTGTGTTGCAGTGGTGATACCATACAATGGAGGCAATTTTGGTAATTGATTCTACAAATGGAGGAAGGTTTTTGACTTGCAGAGTTCTGACTTTGTGTGAGTAAAAGGTAAACACTGGAGCCACTGAAATTTCGATCTGTCTTTATTATAACAGAATCTAGGCTATCCTAACTATCCTATACTCTGTGACTCAGAAGTTTCACTGTTATATAGACACTCCTGTATAAGAATAACAACATTGCCCAGAGTAGCAGGGAACAGAAAGTAAATATCTATGAAGAGTTACTTGAAAAAGTAGACAGAAGTAAAAATAAAGGAATCATTATATATATGAAAATGTATGAATATGAAATGCACAGTGTTTAGAAAACAAAGCAAGATTCAGAAGAATACAAAAGTATGACTCCATTTTTAGAAATTCAATAAGATGCAAAACAATGTATTATTTAAGGACATATATGCAAGTGGTAGACTCTAAAAAAGAATATAATTAACACAAATATCAGAGTATTGGTCACTCTTGCAGTTTAAAGAATAAGATTGGGAGGAATAATATCCATAATAATGATAGCCATTAACACTATGTGCCAGGAAATAATCTAGATACTTTTTATGTACTAATATTTGTGCAAGTCTCTCAGTTGTTTCCAACTCTTTGTGACCCCATGGACTACACAGTCCATGGAATTCTCCAGGCCAGAATACTGGAGCAGGTAGCCTATCCCTTCTCCAGGGGATCTTCCCAACCCAGGAATCAAACGCCTGCATTGCAGGTGGATTCTTTACCAACTGAACTGTCAGGGAAAAAACCTATGTGGGAAGTGCCCTTATTATCCCCATTTTGTATGTTGGAAAAAAAGCATAGGACAGATGTGCAATATTCCTGAGTTCATGAAGATAGCCGAGTAGTAGACCTTGAAAATTGAACTGACAGGTAGATATGATTCTGCATTCCTAACTAAAATAGAAAGTGCTAAAATAGAAAGTGACACATGGTGCCCTTCTAAAGCATTGATAATATTTTATTTCCCAACCTGGGTAATAGATATATAAACTTTTATTTTATCATTCTTAATTATACTGTACAAAGTTATGTAGTATTTTGTGCTTGTGGTATTTCAACATCTATGAAAAAATAATAGAAGAGAGTAACAACATTTAATTCCTCAAAGAATTAGGAACCCACAATGCTTTGGGTTTCCTTTTTAGAGAAACCACAGAAAACGAAGGAAGCCTGGATTGGAGTTATTAACACAAAAGGTATAAGAAACTTTTGGGGAGGTCAAAGGTGGTTGTCAAGAACTCTGTGTGTGCATTTGTGTGTGTGTAAATTATTTCAGCTTGGTTTATGGATTAGCTAGATATAATAGTGGAGGAATTGTTTCAGTGAGAGCTTTTGTATCCCCTCATTTCTTCTCTGGCTTCCCAGGTGTCTTAGTGGTAAAGAAACAAAAAGGTCTGTTGCCAATGCAGGAGATGTAAGAGATGCGGGTTTGATCCCTGGGTTGGGAAGATTCCCTGGAGGTGGAAATGGCAACCCACTCCAGTATCCTTGCCTGGAGAATTCCATGGACAGAGGAGCCTGGAGGACTGCAGTCCATGAGATTGTGAAGAATTGGACACAACTGAGCGACTGAGCACACACACTCTCACATTTCTTCTCTACATTACCTTAGGATGATCACTGCCTATCTATCACTAAAGAAATTGACAATGACAGCCCAGTTTCTTCTGGTGCCGGTGGATGAATGTTAGGGCACTGTGAAGACCTATTGGTGTTTAAGAAGCTGCTATGGACAAGTGTAGACTGACCAGCTAGTCTAGGGCATTCATTCATTCCCCCTATTCCCCATCATGGATTATGGAGAGTTCATGGATCATAGACTAAGGAAACTGCCACTTTTAGCACTGCTTATTCCCCAAACCAGAGTGGTTGTGCAGTGAAGTGACTGACACGAATAAATCCATTTAATAGTGGTTCTTTGGTGTATAGAGCAGGCACTGTCTCTTGGGATGTATCCCCTACCAGGTATGATATAAACTGACTTAGAATGTGGCCCATCCCCAACACATAAAACCAGACAAGGTAAATTATATCTCTATGGGACCAAGAATGCAAAGATCAAAATAACAAGACACATGAAGAGTAAAAGAACCATAAAAGAAGTACAAATAAGTGAACAAAACATATCACACAAAACATCACACAAAGAAATCAAGAGCGTCACATAACAATAAATTTCCTCAAGTAGTAAAGGTTATTATTAATATTATGAAACAGAAACATGAAGATCATTAAACATGTATGTGGAATCAAAATATTAATAATTAAAATAAAGAACACAGAAATAAAGGAAAATATAATAGTGTGAAAGGAAAATAGGAAAAAAATGGAGAAAAAGTTCTACTCTAATGGTATTTACAATAAATATAATTATGCTAAACTTATAAATTCACCAATCTAAAGACACTTTTTTCAATTGATTTTTAAAAGCCAATAACATTCTGTCTACAAGAGATACACATAAAATAATAAAGTTTAAAATACAATTATGGAAAAGATACACCAGGCAAAAAAGAGCAGAAATAAACTATACGAAGAAAGAGTTAGTCACTCAGTCATGTCCGACTTTTCGCGACCCCATGGACTGTAGCTCACCAGATTCCTCTGTCCATGGAATTCTCCAGACAAGAATACTGCAGTGGGTTGCCATTTCCTTAGGTAGTGTATTAATCAAGGTTCTCCAGAGAAAAACAACCAGTGTATGCATGTGTGTTTGTGTATGTGAGAAAGGGGGAGCAGGGAAGGAGAGAGAGAAAGAAAGAGAAAACAGAACTAAAATTAAAACCTCATCTTATGGTTCTTTGACATATTTCCCAAGGTTGAGATTAATTTGGAGCCATGAGCCATCGTTGCAAACAGGACCTGTTCCTTGGGTTATAGTGGTTTGATTCAGTAAAGCAGAATGTTTTCCAACTACAATTAACTATTTGTTGTCAGGGCATTTTAGACTCTTTGTCTGCATTTCCTGGGCCTCATTCACTAGAAATCAAGGAGTCATTTTTCTTTGCTTGGCATGATCTAACCATTATTTCTACTAGAACTTGCCTTGAGAAACAATTATTTTAAATTGTTTTCTTCAAGGCAGTGTCTTATACCTTATCATATCTTATTGTCTTTAGACCTTGACTTCCTTCCTAGAAAGCAAGGATAGTGAGCCAAGCAAATGTTTTCTTATCAAGAATTCATAGCATACCACAGCAGACCTATTTATCCCATATTAGCATATCTTGTTAGCTGTCTCAAGGACACAGACTAAATTGTTTTTGAAAAGGGGCCTCAGAAACCTCATCTTTTGGAGAAGAAACATTCCCAAGCAACTTCTTTCTTAACTCTCTCCTTTCTCTGTGGAAAATGAATGAAAATAAAACCTGAGTTGTTGCTGTCCATTTGAACACTTTGCTTGGTCTGAATTCCTGCAATGATCACTAATATGAGGACCCATGTAAGCCTGGGCCCAGGTAGGGAGGCTGATTAGAGCAGGGAGTGACACTGTCCCATTCTGTGGGTAGATTTAACACTTGGTAAGTACCTGCCAGTAGTGCCCATGCTAAGTGCTTTATGTATATTTTCTTATTGATCACAGCAGCCTCTGAGATACATACTGCTATAATCTTGACTTCATTTTTCATATGAGAAATCTGAAGCAGAAAATGATCAAAAACTGTATCCACTTGTCATAGCTGGTAAGCCTCAGACATAGGAGTACAGATCATTCCTGTGTGACTTGGAGCCTTCCCTTTTCCATTAAAATATGCTGTATGATTTATCAAGAAACTAACCCACTCCTAGGCACTGAGTACTGAATAAATGACCCTCAGGTAATGAGTATAACTGAGACTGAATGCATTGCTGCTGGGGAATAATACTGAGACAGCAAAGTTCTATTATCCTGTATCTGAATTCATGACATGTCACCCACGCCTGCCTTAGGTTGCCAAATGGCAAGTGTTATTGTTTTAAATTAAGGAAAATTTAAATAAAATTTATTTTTGATCTTTTAATGAGAATTTTATGACACTCCTGAGAACATACCCAGATTCTTGAGTATTTTCCCTCTTCCTAAAATAATGCTTTATTTTCTTTTACATTTCTCTTGTTACTTACCCCTTTGGCTTACCAGATTAAATCTAAACCTCTTGGTCCTGTATTTAAGGTGATCTCTAATATGGAAGTGCTGTCTCATCTGCTTAGGAACTTTGGTGTTCATTTACAACTATTGCCTTATTGCTGCCTCTATAAATGCACACTAACACAATGCATGCACACACAATCCACTTTCCTCCTAGTCTTAGGCCATTGACTTTATTTGGAATGTTGTTCTCTTTCATCTAGAATTCTACTTGCAGGTATCAATTTTTTTGTAACCACAATACTTGGAATGTGATAAAATCCACGTTTATTTATTTATATTGTTGAAGTAAAATTAAATCTAACTTGAGCAACCATTCATCAACTGATAAAAACTTCAAAGCCAGTCACTTGGGAGTTTTATGGGAGTGTTTTTTTTTCCCTTTTTATGGTTGAAGTAGAGTTTAAAGAGCTTTGGAGTATCCCCAAGAGTCTTTATTGCCTGCGGCTTCCTGTAGTCACCTGATGCTGCTTTAATTCTGTTTCTCCACTGTCTAGCCTTTGCCCTGGCCCCATAAAATATTAGGTTGGCCAAAATATCTCATGGAAAAACCTGAACAAACTTTTTGGTCAACCCAATATTGGCTCAATCAGTAAAGAAATCACCTGCAATACAAGAGACCTGGGTTTGATCCCTGGGTCAGGAAGATCCTCTGGAGAAGGGAATGAAGACCCACTCCAGTATTCTTGCCTGGAGAATTTCATGGACAGAGGAGCCTGGTGGGCTACAGTCCACGGGGTTGCAAAGAGTTATGCAGGACTGAGCTACTAACACTTTCACTTTCAATATTTCTTAATTTCCAGGCTTAACGCCTTGTTCAACCTTGTTCTCCATGCCTTGAAGGCTAGGAGCTCTGATGGTAATTTGACTCAGTTCTACTGAGCTTAGTCAGCAAGAAATCATCAAGACTCACAAGTTACGGTCATATGGTGCTTTTTGCAGGTTCTCATTCAATCATTCTCTTTCAATTTAGTGTCTCATTCAGTTCACTGTAAAGGCTAGATTACCTCTAATTTTGGCACTCATTATGCCAATCTCTAATGATCTATGTGCATAAGGAAATCAACCTGTTTCCCTTAAACCTTTGAGCCACCAAACAACTGTTCTCTCTGTGGTATCAATAAATCACAAAATTGGCCACAAATTGTTTTCTTTATAAAATAAAAAGATATTTTTGCTGTGTCAGATCTTAGTTGTGGCATGTGGACTCTTTGTTGCAGCTGAGGACTCTCTAGTTGTAGCATGTGAGCTCAGTAGCCCTGTTGCATGTGGGATCCTAGTTTCTTGACCAGGGATTGAACCTGTGTCTCCTCCATTGGAAGGCGGATTCTTAACCACTGTTCCTCTAGGCAAGCCCTGGCCACTAGTTATTTTCATTCTTCTAACTGTGCCCCTGGCACAGTAACTTTGAGGTTGTTTTCATTACGAGGTTAAGTCATTTTCTCTGCTGCTTAAATCTGGGTTTGGTCATGTGATCTGCATCAGCTAATTTGATATTAGCCAATGTGACACAAGCAAGAAGCCTGAAAAGTACTTGAACTTCGGTGCTTGCTCTTTCTTACTGTTCTTGGCACCAAGTACTTCACCATATAAAGACGTTCAAGTGAACCTTCTGGAGAATTAAGAGGCTACATGCAGGGGAAGTAAGGTATTATAGCCAAAAGGTTGTAGACCTCCAGAGAAGAGAGTGAGGTTCTTCTGATGAATCCATCTTCCTCCTGATGTGCAGCTGGAAACATAAATGAATACCATCAAGACTGGCTGAGCCAACTTAGCACAGAGGAGGTATCTAGCAAAAAGTTGAACTGTATAACAGCTATTGTTTTTATTCTCTATATTATTTTCCAGGATTGCTTTAATAAAGTACCATAGATTGAGTTACTTAAACAACAAAAATTTATTTTGTCACAGTTCTTGAGACTAGAAGTCTGTGATCAAAGTGTCATTAACATTGTTTCTTCTGAGGCCTCACCCCTTGGCTTATAGATGTCTGTCTTCTCCACATGTCTTCACATGGTTTTCCTTCTATACCTGTGTGTTCTAATCTCCTCTTCTTATAAGGACACCATTCATATTGGATTAGAGTGCATCCTAAAGACCTCATTTTAACTTAATGACCTTTTTAAAGATCTTATCTCCAAGTACAGTCATATGCTGAAGTACTAGCCATTAGGACTTCAGCATATGATTTTATATTTTTTGGCAGAGGTTTGGGGCAGAAGTTAGCCCAGGAGAGTCAATAACTTGTCGTTCTCTCTATGGGACTTCCTCACTCAAGCAAGATTATCTTTAGGATGTCAATCTCTCACTTGATCTAAACTGTAAAATCTCATTTATTCCTCCTCTGGAACTAAAGAGTCCCTAGATCTCTAAGACTCTTTTCTTTATTCCATGGTGGTAAAGAAATTTGCTCATTAGACTATAAAGTTAATAAACTACAACACAAAATACTAACCCTTCAGTGTCCTGTGGCATGGAGTGTTCCTTAACTATCCCAACTCTGATATCCCAACTCTCTTCTCTTCTCTTATCTGAATTTCCATAGTACTTCCACATGCCTACCATACCACCTGGTACTTGACATATACTGTCACACATTGACAGTAGTGATTAGTCCACAGTGTGATTTCTCATCAAGTAGACAGTGAATTCAGTGAGTAGAGCTCTATCAAATAATTTATGCTTCTGATATTAAAGCTGGCCACAACTGACACTCTGAACCCTCAGAGCTTAGCGGTGTTATATCTTTCAGTCTAAGATTCTAATGGCACCTCTTTTTGTCTTAATTTGTGTATTGTCTGAACTTCCTATTTTCCTTGGTGAAATAAGAAGGCACTGTATTTCGCTTGTTTTGTCATCATAGAAATGACCCTGAGTTTTTAGTCCTTATAGTGGGCTTCAGAAAGGAGATAACTTAGAATACTAACAATGCTTAGTGTTAGTGCTACATATTTTGGATTTCACAAATATTATTCAAGTGGCAAAAATAGCTCTTGTAAATATATTTATTTAAGTTCAGGTGATTAAATTGTCATATTGCATATTATATCTAAAGCTAAACTTGGAACATCTACTTTTCCCCCCATTTAAGGTGCATAAGAAAATATAAGGCAATCTTCAACCTCAGAGGCTTTATGGCAGTTATTTCTTGCACACCAGAGAGGTTCCAATAAACACGCAAGATAGAAAATGATGTTTTTTATATCTTAGTTAGAAAGAAAACAGGTGCCATTATAGCTATTGACTGCAAGATGCAATATCACTAAGCTAATTGAAACTGGAAATCTTGAGTACCTAGCAAGCTGCTACAAATAGGTCTGCTCTGAGCTACAGACAGTTCTGACACATGCAAAGGGACTTGTCTCTAAAGAACCTGGAAATGCAGTGGATGACTTCCTATCCTACTAAATGGTACCCCTGACTCGAACCATTCAGGCTATCTGTACCTTACTTCCTCTGGCCTCTGTGTCTACCATGACCTGAAAATGGCCCTTTCCTCTTTTCTTGCAACAATCTCTTTCCATAACTATTTCAATAGCTAGTATAGAAATTACCTTCTTGAATAAATGTATGCTATGCTTAGTTGCTCAGTCATGTCCAATTCTTTGTGACCCCATGGACTGTAGCCTGACAGGCTCCTCTGTCCATGGGGATTCTCAAGGCATGAATACTGTAATGGGTTGTCATGCCCTCTTCCAGGGGATCTTCCCAACCGAGGGATCAAACCCAGGTCTCCTTCATGGCAGATGGATTCTTTACCTTCTGAGCCACCAGAGAGTATTTGCCATTATACTGTGTGCTAAACCCTATTCTAAATATTTCAGTATATTAGCTCACTAAATCCTTTCAATAACCTGATGACTATTATTATTCTTAGTTTTTGTGTAGTAGGTAACTAGTCACATGAAGACTAAGCAAACCTAGGACATTTATTCATAGACTTCTTGTTGTTAAGCAGGATACCATGATGCTACCTATGATGAATTTATTCTGCACTCTATTCATACTTATGTATACATTTTTAGATATTTTTAATGTCTACTATATGTCAGGCACTGTTATTTACTCATAAATGTTTTATAAATGTTATATCAATTAGTCTTCAAACCTCTCTGCAATAGGGATACAGGAATTAGAAACTTGGGTATTTATAATTTCCACAGTTTTATGAAGATTTTTAGACTGAAACTTATCAAAACCCCATAAATTGCTCATAAAGAAAAGTATACATAATTTTGGGTGTGTACCATGATTCTTACACATGCTAAATTTGAGAATCCCTGAGCTCAAACTACTGCACAATTGCACTCATCTCACATGCTAGTAAAGTAATGCTCAAAATTCTCCAAGCCAGGCTTCAGCAATACGTGAACCATGAAGTTCCAGATGTTCAAGCTAGTTTCAGAAAAGGCAGAGGAAACAGAGATCAAATTGCCAACATCCGCTGGATCATGGAAAAAGCAAGAGAGTTCCAGAAAAACATCCATTTCTGCTTTATTGACTATGCCAAAGCCTTTGACTGTGTGGATCACAATAAACTGTGGAAAATTCTGAAAGAGATGGGAATACCAGACCACCTAACCTGCCTCTTGAGAAATCTGTATGCAGGCCAGGAAGCAACAGTTAGAACTGGACATGGAACAACAGACTGGTTCCAAATAGGAAAAAGACTACGTCAAGGCTGTAAATTGTCATCCTGCTTATTTAACTTTTATGAAGAGTACATCATGAGAAACGCTGGACTGGGAGAAGCACAAGCTGGAATCAAGATTGCCAGGAGAAATATCAATAACCTCAGATATGCAGATGACACCACCCTTATGGCAGAAAGTGAAGAACAACTAAAGAGCCTCTTGATGAAAATGAAAGAAGAGAGTGAAAAGTTGGCTTACAGCTCAACATTCAGAAAACGAAGATCATGGCATCTAGTCCCATCACTTCATAGGAACTAGATGGGGAAACAGTGTCAGACTTTATTTTTTGGGGCTCCAAAATCACTGCAGATGGTGACTGCAGCCATGAAATTAAAATATGCTTACTCCTTGGAAGGAAAGTTATGACCAACCTAGATAGCATATTCAAAAGCAGAGACATTGCTTTACCAACAAAGGTCCATCTAGTCAAGGCTATCGTTTTTCCTGTGGTCATGTATGGTTGTGAGAGTTGGACTGTGAAGAAAGCTGAGTGTCGAAGAACTGATGCTTTTGAACTGTGGTGTTGGAGGCGACTCTTGAGAGTCCTTTGGACTGCAAGGGGATCCAACCAGTCCATTCTGAAGGAGATCAGCCCTGGGTTTTCTTTAAGGAATGATGCTAAAGCTGAAACTCCAGTACTTTGGCCACCTCATGCGAAGAGCTGACTCATTGGAAAAGACTCTGATGCTGGGAGGGATTGGGGGCAGGAGGAACAGGGGACAACAGAGGATGAGATGGCTGGATGGCATCACAGACTTGATGGACGTGAGTCTGAGTGAACTCCAGGAGTTGGTGATGGACAGGGAGGCCTGGCGTGCTGCGATTCATGGGGTCACAAAGAGTCGGACATGACTGATAGATTGAACTGACTGACTGAGCTAAACTAAGGGAAGGAACAAAAACAAAAGGAAACATTATGTGCTGATGCCAAAAAATTCAAACCTTATTGTCTTGCAAATTGCTACCAAGTCCCTAGAAAAGGATGGAGGGTGAGTAGAGAATTCTCAAGTGTGACTGATATTTCACTTTATACTAGTTTAATATTAGTTCTTCATAACTTTAAGATGTGTTATCAAATTTGTTTTATATGAGGATTATACAAGATAATATAATTGTACCTCAGGGTAATTGATGTATTAGGTTATTAAAGTTAGCTTCTAAGTCAAATGCACACATATAATGTAACTCTACTATAATCTTATTATCCTTATTTTATATATGAGAAAATTTAGATTCCAAGACATTAGGTAACTTGCCCAAGATCACCCAACTTTGAGGCGATGAAAGTTGGTTCCAGTCTGATTCCAAAGCACATTCTGTTGCCCTTAGCATGATGTGTGCCATGGCAGTTAAGAGGTCTGGCACTGAATCTAGATTGCCTGCATTGAAGTCTAGTGTATCACTTATTTGAGTGTGCGAAAATCTCGATGCTTCAGTTTCCTTGCCTATAATATATGGATTATTGAGATAATCATAATATTACACCTACCTTATAATGTGAGAATGAAACAAAAATGAAAGTTACCATAAAACACTTTGAAATGCATGGCACGTGGTAAGTGCTAAATGCCTTCTGTTATTAATTATCTAGTTTGTGTCCACAAGACGAATTTCAGTGGCATGAAGTGGGGGAAAAAAGTAGGAAATCTACCTTGATTTCACATTATGAACTTTTGTGTCCTTGTGTCAACCATAATCAGCCTTAGAGACAATGACAGGAAGAGAGAGCTTTGATTCCAGTGCTCTGCTATCGAATAATGGCCAAACTTGCTGTGTTCCCAGTTAAAGAGACCTGATAGAAATGTCTACTTTCATAACGGCCTCCCCAAATCTGTGAATACAGATGCACTTGTTGTATAAATAGCATACCTAAACACATCAGGCTAGGAAGCAGATGGAGACTGTACATAATTGTGCTAACATTTATGTTGTCAATGTACTCTCCTGAGCCATCATTACAAGAATCTTTGGGATCTCATCCCCCGCTCTTTGGAAGGCTGTAATTCCCATCAACAGTGGCACAAATTACATATTTGCATCAGGAGATGCATAAACTTCAACCAACCTGTCAGAATGAATATGCCTGGGCTGTAGTTTGATAAACAAATGTATTACAAGGAACTCAAGCAAACCCCCTCCTCCCACCTCCTTGTGGGATGATCAAAACAGTTGTAAATTTTAAACAATGTAGATCATCAAATCATGCATCACTGCGCCTGATTTTTTCCCTGGGGTTGCCAATGTAGGCATGGTGCCAGGGGAGCCTGAGGCCTTGTGGAGGCTAGTTAGTGATAAAATTATGAAGGGAAAGGTTTGGATTCTATGTGAAAGAAGTGGAGAATACAGCAGAAGTAACCATAGGGGTGTTGAGAATAAGTTTCTGTCTGTGTGCTCAGTTGCTCAGTCGTGTCCAACTCTTTGTGACCCCATGGACCATAGCCCACCAGGCTCCTCTGTGCATGCAATTTCCCAGGCAAGAATACTGGACTGGGTTGCCATTTAAAGGGCTGGTAAATGTTACTCTAGAGCAACATTTCCTTCACGAGGAATGGGTAACAGAATTACTTCAAGAGATGTTATCAAACACAATCACCAAATTTTAAAATTGTATTTATTTCTTTTAACTGGAGGATAATTACAATATTGTAGTTGTTTTTGCCATACATTGACATGAATCAGCCATGGGTATACATGTGTTTCCCATCCTGAACCTCCCTCCCACCTCCCTCCCCATTCCATCCCTCAGGGTCATTCCAGTGCACCAGCCCTGAGCACCCTGTCTCATGCATCAAACCTGGACTGGCGATCTATTTCACATATGATAACATACGTGTTTCAATGTTATTCTCTCAAATCATCCCAACCTCGCCTTCTCCAACAGAGTCGAAAAGACTGTTCTATACATCTGTGTCTCTTTTGCTGTCTCGCACGTAGGGTTATCATTACCATCTTTCTAAATTCCACATATATGCATTAGTATACTGTATTGGTGTTTTTCTTTCTAATTTACTTCACTCTGTATAATAGGTTCAGTTTCACCCACCTCATTAGAACTGATTCAAATGTATTCTTTTTAATGGCTGAGTAACATTGCGTTGTGTATATGTACCACAGCTTTCTTATCCATTCATCTGGCAATGGACATCTAGGTTGCTTCCATGTCCCAGCTATTATAAACAGTGCTGCAAAGAACAATGAGATACACGTGTCTCTTTCAATTCTGGTTTCCTCAGTGTGTATGCCCAGCAATGGGTTTGCTAGGTCATATGGCAGTTCTATTTCCAGTGTTTTAAGGAATCGCCACACTGTTCTCCATAATAGCTGTACTAGTTAACATATCCACCAACAATGTAAGAGGGCTCCCTTTTCTCCACACCCTCTCCAGCATTTATTGCTTGTAGACTTTTTGATAGAAGCCATTCTGACCAGTGTGAGATGGTACCTCATTCTGATTTTGATTTGCCTTTCTCTGACAATGAGTGATGTTGACCATCTTTTCATGTGTTTGTTAGCCATCTGTATGTCTTCTTTGGAGAAATCTCTGTTTAGCTCTTTGGCCCATTTTTTGATTGGATCATTCATTTTTCTGGAACTGAGCTGCAGGAGCTGGTTGTATATTTCTGAGATGAATTCTTTGTAAATTGCTTCATTTGATATTATTCTCTCCTATTCTGAAGACTGTCTTCTCACTTTCCTTGTAGTTACCTTCGTTGTGCAAAAGCCTTTAAGTTTAATTAGGTCCCATTTGTTTATTTTTGATTTTATTTCCATTATTCTGGGAGGGGGTCATAGAGGATCCTGCTGTGATTTATATCAGAAAGTGTTTTGCCTATGCTTTCCTCTAAGAGTTTTATAGTTTCTGATCTTAGGTTTAGATCTTTAAACCAGATAGCATATTCAAAAGCAGAGACATTACTTTGCCGACTAAGGTCCGTCTAGTCAAGGCTATGGTTTTTCCTGTGGTCATGTATGGATGTAAGAGTTGAACTATGAATAAGGCTGAGCGCCAAAGAATTGATGCTTTTGAACTGTGGTATTGGAGAAGACTCTTGAGAGTCCCTTGGACTGCAAGAAGATCCAACCAGTCCATTCTGAAGGAGATCAGCCCTGGAATTTCTTTGGAAGGAACGATGCTAAAGCTGAAACTCCAGTACTTTGGCCACCTCATGCGAAGAGTTGACTCATTAGAAAAGACTCTGATGCTGGGAGGGACTGGGGGCAGGAGGAGAAGGGGACAACAGAGGATGAGATGGCTGGATGGCATCACTGACTTGATGGACATGAGTCTGAGTGAACTCCATGAGTTGGTGATTAACAGGGAGGCCTGGCGTGCTGCGATTCATGGGGTCACAAGGAGTTGGACATGACTGAGCAACTGAGCTGAATGAAGGTGTTAGAAAGTGTTCTAATTTCATTCTTTTAAAAGTGGTTGACCAGTTTTCCCAGCACCACTTGTTAAAGAGATTGTCTTTTCTCCATTGTACATACTTCCTTCCTCTGTCAAAGATAAGGTGTCCATAGGTGCATGGATTTATCTCTGGGCTTTCTATTTTGTTCCACTGATCTATATTTCTGTCTTTGTGCCCGAACCATCCTATCTTAATGGCTGTAGCTTTGTAGTATAGTCTGAAGTCAGGCAGCTTGATTCCTCCAGTTCCATGCTTCTTTCTCAAGATTGCTTTGGTGATTCGAGGTTTTTTGTATTTCCATACAGATTGTGAAATTATTTGTTCTACTTCTCTGAAAAATACCATTGGTAGCTTGATAGGAATTGCATTGAAGCTATAGTTTGCTTTGGGTTGTATATTTATTTTAACTATATTGATTCTTCCCATCCATGAACATGGTATATTTCTCCATCTATTTGTTTCCTCTTTGATTTCTTTCATCAGTGTTATATAGTTTTCTATATGTAGGTCTTTTGTTTCTTTATGTAGATTTATTCCTAAGTATTTTATTCTTTTTATTGCAATGATGAATGGATTTGTTTCCCTAATTTCCCTTTCTGTTTTCTCACTATTATTGTATAGGAATATAAGGGATTTCTGTGTGTTAATTTTATATCCTGCAAATTTACTATATTCATTGATCAGCTCTAGTAATTTTCTGGTGGAGTCTTTAAGGTTTCCTATGCAGAGGAATATGTCATCTGCAAACAGTGAGAATTTTACTTCTTCTTTTCTTATCTGAATTCCTTTTATTTCTTTTTCTTCTCTGATTGCTGTGCCTAAAACTTACAAAAGTATGTTGAATAGTAGTGGTGAGAGTAGGCACCCTTGTCTTGTTCCTGACTTTAGGGGAAATCCTTTCAATTTTTCACCATTGAAGACAATGTTTGCTGTGGGGTTGTCATATGCAGATTTTATTATGTTGGGGTATGTTCTTTCTAGTTCTGCTTTCTGGAAGGTTTTTATCATAATTGCATGTTGAATTTTGTCATAGGCTTTCTCTGCATATATTGAGATAGTCATATGATTTTTATTTTTCAATTTGTTAATGTGGTATAGACATTGATTGATTTGTAAATATTAAAGAATCCTTGCATCCCTGGAATATAGCCCACTTAGTCATGATTTATGATCTTTTTAATATGTTGTTGGATTCTGTTTGCTAGAATTTTGTTAAGAATTTTTGTAGCTATATTCATCAGTGATATTGGCCTGTAGTTTTCTTTTTTTTGTGGCCTCTTTGTCAGGTTTTGGTATTAGGGTGATGGTGGCCTCATAGAATGAGTTTGGAAGTTTACCTTCCTCTGCAATTTTCTGGAAGAGTTTGAGTAGGCTAGGTGTTAGCTCTTCTCTAAATTTTTGGTAGAATTCAGCTGTGAAGCAGTCTGGTCCAGGGCTTTTGTTTGCTAGAAGATATCTGGTTACAGTTTCCATTTCCATGGTTGTGATGTATCTGTTAAGATTTTCTATTTCTTCCTGGTTCAGTTTTGGAAAATTGTACTTTTCTAAGAATTTGTCCATTTCTTCCAAGTTGTCCATTTTATTGGCATATAGTTTCTTATAGTAGTCTCTTAGAATCCTTTGTATTTCTTTGTTGTCTGTTGTGATTTCTCCATTTTCATTTCTAATTTTGTTGATTTGATTCTTTTCCCTTTGTTTCTTGATGAGTCTAGCTAATTGTTTGTCTATTTTATTTACCCTCTCAAAGAAGCAGCTTTTAGCTTTGTTGATTTTTTCTATGGTCTCCTTTGCATTTCTTCACTTTTTTCTGCCCTAGTTTTTATGATTTCTTTCCTTCTATTAACCCTGGGGATCTTCATTTATTCCTTTTCTAGTTGCTTTAGGTGTAGAGTTATGTTATTTATTTGACTTTTCTTGTTTCTTGAGGTAAGCTTGTATTGCTATGAACCTTCCCCTTAGCACTGCTTTTACTGAATCCCATAGGATTTTTGTGTTTGCATTTCTTTTTCATTCGTTTCTATGCATATTTTGATTTCTTTTTTTGATTTATTCTGTGATTTTGGTTATTGAGAAGTGTGTTTTTTAGCATTCATATGTTGGTGTTTTTATTTATATTTAATTTTTTTTTAATTTTTATTTTTACTTTATTTTACTTTACAGTACTGCTTTGGTTTTCCCATACATTGACACAAATCTGCCACGAGTGTACATGAGTTCCCAAACATGAACCCCCCTCCCACCTCCCACCCCATATCATCTCTCTTTATCATCCCCGTGCACCAGCCCCAAGCATCCTGTATCCTGCATCAGACATAAACTGGCGATTCGTTTCTTACATGACAATATACATGTTTCAATGCCATTCTCCCAAATCATCCCACCCTCTCCCTCTCCCTCAGAGTCCAAAAATTCGCTCTACACATCTGTGTCTCTTTTGCTGTCTCGCATACAGGGTCATCATTGCCATCTTTCTAAATTCCATATATATGTGTTAGTATATTGTATTGGTGTTTTTCTTTCTGGCTTACTTCACTCTGTATAATCGGCTCCGGTTTCATCCATCTCATTAGAACTTATTTAAATGTATTCTTTTTCATGGCTGAGTAATACTCCATTGTGTGTATGTACCACAGCTTTCTTATCCATTCATCTGCTGATGGACATCTAGGTTGCTTCCATGTCCTGGCTTTAATAAACAGTGTTGCGATGAACATTGGGGTACATGTGTCTCTTTCAATTCTGGTTTCCTCGGTGTGTATGCCCAGAAGTGGGATTGCTGGGTCATATTTTTAAAAGTTTCTTTTTCCTGTAGTTGACATCACATCTTACCGCATTGTGATCATAAAAGATGCTTGGAATTATTTCAATTTTTTTGAATTTACCAAGACCTGATTTATGGCCCAGGATGTGATCTATCCTGGAGAAGGTTCTGTGTGAACTTGAGAAAAAGGTGAAATTCATTGTTTTGTGTTGAAATATCCTATAGATATAGGTTAGGTCTAACTGGTCCATTGTATCATTTAAAGCTAGTGTTTCCTTGCTAATTTTTTGTTTAGTTGATATATCCATAGTTGTGAGTGGGGTATTAAAGTCTCCCACGATTATTGTGTTACTGTTAATTTCCCTTTTCATACTTGTTAGTATTTGTCTTACATATTGCGGTGTGCCTATGTTGGGTGCATATATCAGTTCAGTTCAGTTCAGTCGCTCAGTTGTGTCCTACTCTTTGCGACCCCATGAATCGCAGCACGCCAGGCCTCCCTGTCCATCACCAACTCCCAGAGTTCACTCAGACTCACGTCCATCGAGTCCGTGATGCCATCCAGCCATCTCATCCTCTGTCGTTCCCTTCTTCCTGCCCCCAATCCTCCCAGCATCAGAGTCTTTTCCAACGAGTCAACTCTTTGCATGAGGTGGCCAAAGTACTGGAGTTTCAGCTTTAGCATCATTCCTTCCAAAGGAATCCTAGGGTTGATCTCCTTCAGAATGGACTGGTTGGAACTCCTTGCAGTCCAAGGGACTCTCAAGAGTCTTCTCCAACACCACAGTTCAAAAGCATCAATTCTTTGGCGCTCAGCCTTCTTCACAGTCCAACTCTCACATCCATACATGACTACTGGAAAAACCATAGCCTTGACTAGACGGACCTTAGTCGGCAAAGTAATGTCTCTCCTTTTGAATATACTATCTAGGTTGGTCATAACTTTTCTTCCAAGGAGTAAGCGTCTTTTAATTTGATGGCTGTAGTCACCATGTGCAGTGATTTTGGAGCCCCCAAAAGTAAAGTCTGACACTATTTCCACTGTTTCCCCATCTGTTTCCCATGAAGTGATATATATTTATAATTATTCTATCTTCTTCTTGGATTGATCCTTTGATCATTAGGTAGTGTCCTTCTTTGTCTCTTTTCAAAACCTTTATTTCAAGGTCTATTTTATCTGATATGAGTATTGCTACTGCTGCTTTCTTTTGGTCTCTATTTTTGTGGAAAAAATTTTCCAGCCCTTCCCTTTCAGTCTGTATGTGTCCCTTGTTTTAAGGTGGGTATCTTATAGCCAGCATATATAGTGGTCTTGTTTTTGTATCCATTCATTCAGTCTTTGTCTTTTGGTTGGGGGCGTTCAACCCATTTACAATTTAAGGTAGTTATTGATAAGTATGATCCTGTTGCCATTTACTGTGTTCCTTTGGGCTCAAGTTTATACACCTTTTCTGTGTTTCCTTTCTAGAGACGATCTTTTATCATTTGTTGAAGAGCTTGTTTAGTGGTGCTGAATTATGTCAGCTTTTGCTTGTCTGTAAAGCTTTTGGTTTCTGCTTCATATTTGTATGAGGTCCTTGCTGGGTAGAGTAATCTTGGTTGTAGGTTTTTCTCTTCCATCACTTGAAGTATTTCCTGCCATTCCCTTCGGGCCTGAAAGGTTTCTATTGAAAGATCACCTGTTATCCTTATGGGAATCCCCTTGTGTGTTATTTGTTGTTTTCCCTTTGCTGCTTTTAAATATTTATTCTTTGTGTTTTATCTTTGTTAATTTAATTAATATGTGTCTTGGGGTGTTTTGCCTTGGGTTTATCCTGTTTGGGACTCTCTGGGTTTCTTGGACTTGGGTGACTGTTTCCTCCCCCATTTTAGTGAAATTTTCAACTATTATCTCCTTGAGCGTTTTCTCATGGCCTTTCATTTTGTCTTCTTCTTCTGGCACTCCTATGATTCGAATGTTGGGGTGCCTGACATTGTCCCAGAGGTCTCTGAGGTTGTCCTCATTTCTTTTAATTCTTTTTTCTTTTTTCCTCTCTGCTTCATTTATTTCCACCATTCTATCTTCCACCTCACTTATCATATCCTCTACCTCGATATTCTACTGTTTGTTCCCTCAAGAGTGTTTTTGACCTCAGGTATTGCATTATTTATTATATATTGATTCTTTTTTTATTTCTTCTAGGTCCTTGTTAAACCTTTCTTGCGTTGTCTCAATCCTTATCTCCATGCTATTTATCTGTAGCTCCATTTTGTTTTCAAGATTTTGGATCATTTTTACTATCATTATTCTGAATTCTTTTTTAGGTAGACTCCCTATCTCCTCCTCTTTTGTTTGGTTTGGTGGGCATTTATCCTGTTCCTTTATCTACTGAGTATTTCTCTGCCTTTTTATCTTGTTTAGATTGCTGTGTTTGGGGTGGCCTTTCAGTATTCTGGCAGTTTGTGGTTCCTCTTTATTGTGGAGGTTCCTTGCTGTTGATGGGGTTGGACAAGAGGCTTGTCAAGGTTTCATGGTTAGGGAAGCTTGTGTCGATGTTCTGGTGGTTGGAGCTGGATCTCTTCTCTCTGGAGTACAGTCAAATGTGAAGTAGTGAGTTTTGAGGTGTCTGTGGGTTTGGTGTCACTTTGGGAAGCATGTATATTAAAGCTCAGGGTTATGTTCATGCATTGTTGGAGAAATTGCATGGTATGTCTTGCTCTGGAGCTTCTTGGTTCTTGGGTGGAGCTTAGTTTCCATTTAGGTATGGAGGCTTTTGAATGAGCTCTTTCTGATTTATGTGCACCGGAGTGACGAGTTTTCTGGTGTTCTCAGGTTTTGGATTTAAGCCTCCTGCCTCTTGTTTCCATCTTGTTCTTACAGTAGCCTCAAGACTTCTCCATTCATACAGCACTGATGGTAAAATATCTAGGTTAATGGAGAAAAATTATCCACAGTGAGAGATACCCAGAAAGGTTCACTGAGTTACATGGAGAGGAGAAGAAGGAGGAGGAAGATAGAGGTGACAAGGAGAAGAAGAGGGGAAATGAAAGGGGGAGAGAGCAATCTAGCCAATGATCAAATTCCTATGTGCTCTCCACAGCCTGGAACACCCAGAGAGGTTCACGGATTTCCAAAGAGAAGATAAGTGGGAGGAAGGAGATAGAGGTGACCAGGAGAAAAAGAGGGGAAATCAAAAGGAGAGAGACAGATCCAGCCAGTAATCAGTTCCCTATGTATTCTCCACAGCCCGGAATACCCAAAGAGATTCACAGAGCTTGGTAAAGAAGAGAAGGGGGAGGGAGGAGATAGAAGTGACCCTGATGTTCAAGCTGGTTTTAGAAAAGGCAGAGGAACCAGAGATCAAATTGCCAACATCTGCTGGATCATCAAAAAAGAAAGAGAGTTCCAGAAAAATATCTATTTCTGATTTATTGACTATGCCAAAGCCTTTGACTGTGTGGATCACAACAAACTGTGGAAAAATATGAGAGAGATGGGAATACCAGACCATCTGACCTGTCTCTTGAGAAATCTGTATGCAGGTCAGGAAGCAACAGTTAGAACTGGGCATGGAACAGCAGACTGGTTCCAAATAAGAAAAGGAGTATGCCAAGGCTGTATATTGTCACTCTGCTTATTTAACTTATATGCAGAGTACATCATGAGAAATGCTGGACTGGAAGAAACACAAGCTGGAATCAAGATTGCTGGGAGAAATATCAATAACCTCAGATATGCAGATGACACCACCCTTATGGCAGAAAGTGAAGAGGAACTAAAAAGCCTCTTGATGAAAGTGAAAGAGGAGAGTGAAGAAGTTGGCTTAAAGCTCAACATTCAGAAAACGAAGATCATGGTGTAGGGTCCCATCACTTCATGGCAAATACATGGGGAAACAGTAGAAACAGTGTCAGACTTTATTTTTTGGGGCTCCAAAATCACTGCAGATGGTGACTGCAGCCATGGAATCAAAAGATGCTTACTCCTTGGAAGAAAGGTTATGACCAACCTAAATAGCATATTCAAAAGCAGAGACATTAGTTTGCCTACTAAGGTCCATCTAGTCAAGGCTATGGTTTTTCCAGTAGTCATGTATGGATGTGAGAGTTGGACTGTGAAGAAGGCTGAGTGCCAAATAATTGATGCTTTTGAACTGTGGTGTTGGAGAAGACTCTTGAGAGTCCCTTGGACTGCAAGGAGATCCAACCAGTCCATTCTGAAGGAGATCAGCCCTGGGATTTCTTTGGAAGGAATGATGCTAAAGCTGAAACTCCAGTACTTTGGCCACTTCATGCAAAGAGTTGACTCATTGGAAAAGACTCTGATGCTGGGAGGGATTGGGGGCAGGAGAAGCAGAGGACGACAGAGGATGAGATGGCTGGATGACATTACGGACTCGATGGACGTGAGTCTGAGTGAACTCCGGGAATTGATGATGGACAGGGAGGCCCGGCGTGCTGCGATTCATGGGGTCTCAAAGAGTCGGACACGACTGAGCGACTGAACTGAACTGAGTGAAGAAAAGCGAGAGTCAAAAGGGGGAGAGGGCAATCGAGCCAGTAATCACTCCTAAGTCAAAATAGATTCTGAAAATTGTATTCTTAAAGGTACAGAATTGATAACAAATACCAAAAAGCACAAATTAAAAATCTAGAGTAAAGGTTAGACTCTCAAAACTACAATAAAAAAAAAAAACAAAATCACAAAAATTATAAAAAATATGTATGAAATTTGCCTTAAAATATCACCTTTTTTGCAAGATAATAGTAGGTTATAAAAATGGAAATTAACGGAATAATAATGGACTCAAAATTTTTTTAAAAATTAAAAAATTGTAATAGTAAAAACATATCTAGGAATCTCTCTGGAGCTGTTGCAAGCATTGTGGGGTCAGTTCAGTTTCAGATAGTTCCTTATCCCACCTTATACTTCTCGAGGTCTATAGGCCCCTTCCAGTTTAGTCGGTGCTAACTACAATGTTTTAATGTGTTGCACCTGTCACTTCCAAAGCAGTTCCCTCTGTTTATTTTGGCTTCTTCTGTTTGCTGATCTCTTCAGTGTCTAATTTCTGCCCTGACACAATGCAGGCAGTGGTGGTCACTTTTTTAGGGTCACTTGTTCAGTCATGCTGTGGGGATTGAGGAACCCTGCAAACTAATATCTCTGGCCTGTGTGAGGAATGCTCCCAGTGTCTCAGCTACACTGGGTTTGACCCCGCTCATGGCATGTGTGCTTTCCCGGTCTACAGTGCTCAGGCTCCAGGTTACTCTGCAGGGGAACTCTGAAAAGCGTGCCCTGGGTTGCATGCACTTCCCAGGTCTAAGCTGCTTAGGTTCAGGTTCTTAGGTACTCCAGAAAGGTGCAGACTCAGTTTGGCCTGCGTTTTGTGCCCTTCCCAGGTCTGAGCAGCTCAGACAACGAGGTGCTTGGCAAGTACACTCTCCCCATGTGGGGCTGTGCATCTTATCACCTCCCCCATTGAAGCTGCTCAGTTTTCTGGGTGCGCACACAGCAGGAGCACCATCTCAGGTGTGCTGCGTGTCTCCTCTGGGGAGCTGATCTCTGGCTGCGACCATCCTGGTGGATGTCAACCATCCAGTATCCCAGGAAGGCTTGGTTAGCAACTAGGAGCCTGCTTGCAGTTTGGTAGAGGACATCGTCTCTTGGGCCGAGATTGCCCCTTTCTTGCTCTAGCTATTGCCCGCCTCCCTCTCTGCCTCTGACAGGGGATGGGCTGGTCCACAGCTGGCTAGTTCTCCTCTGGCCTTTGCTCAGACCTTTGTTCTGTGAACAGGCCCAGCAGTGCCTTAGGTTAGAGCTTTTCGTGGGAAAGCTCTCTCTCTCTCTCTTTTTTTCCCTCTCTCTGGCTATCCCACAGTTTGGGTTGCTATCTCTTGTTAGCTCCCTCAGATTGTCCTCAGGGCCTTCAGGCTCTGTCCTTATCCTAAGCAATACCACTCGCTCCTCCCTATTCAGCCCTGCTTGCTGGTGGTGGATGCGAGTGTCTGGGCTACTTCTCTGCTGGGAGTTGCCATTAGGCACGTAATCTGTTGGTTTTATTTATTTATTTTTCCTCCCAGTTATGTTGCCCTCTGAAATTCCAAAACTCCCACAGACCTGATGGTGAGAGGGTTTTCTGCTGTTTGGAAACTTCTCCTCTTTCTCAATTTGCTCCCTGGGATGGATCTCCATCCCTAACTCTTTTGTCCCTCTTTTTATATTTTATATTTTGTCCTACCTCCTTTTGAAGACAATGGGCTGCCTTTCTGGGTGCCTGGTCTCTGCCAGTGTTCAGAAGTTGTTTTGTGGAATTTGCTTAGCGTTCAAATGATCTCTCAATGAATTTGTAGGGCAGAAAGTGGTCTCCCCATCCTATTCCTCCACCCTTTCTGGTTCCCTTCCCACAATCACCAAATTTTATCTGATACTGACTGAATAAGAATGTCTAGGGTGAGAATAACTTTATTTTTAAAATTGACAGCTCATCAGATGGTCCTTCTCTGCACCCTAGATTAACAACCACTGTTTAATGAACTTCAGGATCCATCAGGATTACCAAAGGAGCAGAAAATACAGAAATCAAGTCCTTTACTCAGCCTCAGATTCTGATTTAATGGATCTCATTAGAGTCACAGGAGTCTGCACAGTCAGGTTGCAGTTAGCCTGTGAGTTTTCGGGAAGTCATGGATTGGAGCATGGTGATAGTGAGGCTTTTGATCCTTTGAAGAGTGTGGTATATTTCAGAGTTAAATGGCAAGACATTCAGTAAATATCTCTTATATGACATTGAGCTAGACTTTTCTGAACTTGGGAGTAGGGATGGAAATGAAGCATAAAACACAGCTCTTGTGTCAGAGAATCTTTCTGTATTTCTGAGGAGAGATATTTTGTCTGCAGAGATCAAGACACACTACCCTTTTCATAGAGCTAGATTTTGGGTTTGGGGAGGTTGGTGGTGAACCTGGTGGATCAAGATTTAGAAGCTCAATATGAACCTTTCCATAGCTCCGTTAGCTAATTTTCCTCATGCCAAATACTTTTCTATGGGTCTTCTCAATATCCAACTGGCACTCTGGGCTGTAGACACCATCAAAACTCTGGAAATAGATAGTTTACTTTGAGAGGGTTGACTTTTCAAATTAGGCTTCCTCATTTCTTTCCCTCTTCTCCCTGTCATTCCTTTCACTCTAGTAAAGATACTGCCTCTTAACTCCCCCAGAAAGAGGTGTAAATTGCACTCCCTGGGATGCTTCAATGAGATTATCAGTCCAAGAAAGAACACCTTTTCACTCCAGAAGTGTAATTGCACTTTGTATGGGGGAATGAACAAATATAATGTCTATGCCATTTTCAGCTGTGGCCTGAGGCTAAGGCATTTTAGCCCTTTGGGGTAATTTTGTCTTGTCACATTGGTTGCCACTCTGCATTTTGCATCTTTTACCAGTGTTCGTGGCCATCCATTTTGTGCTACAAAGGCAACCATTACTGTCAGAAACCAATGTGTTGTTGTGAAATCAAGTGGAAGATTGGTTGTTTTATTCTAAGTCACAGCTCTCCAGTGACAAGCTACCTTGTTGGCTTTATTTATTTATTTTTTTCCTTGCTTGAAGCTTAAGTCAGTTTTCATAGGTCTTTATTCTCCTGCCTTGAATTCTATCTTGACTTACAGACTCTGAAATATATTACACTTTATATTAATAGCCTAAAGAGGAAAATATATTTTCAGTAGGCAAATGCTTGCTTTGTCTTTTTTCCAACATTTTGACATCCATATTCTCATTGGATTACCACAATGCTTCTCAGATATAGGTCAAGTAGAGGCAGCTATTCCTATTCTACAGATAAGGAAATTGCAGAACAGTGTTTAAGTGATATTTTCCTGGTCACACACGTCAGTACTAAAATATACTCTAGATGAGAATCCAGGTCATCTCACTTCTGGTTCACATCTTTTTGTACAATTTTAAGATGAGCTAGCAATTCTATAAAGGCTTCCCAGTTGACACAAGTGGTAAAGAACCTGCCTGCAAATGTAGAAGACATAAGAGATTCAGGTTCAATCCCTGGGTCAGGAAAATCCCCTGGATGAGGGCATGGCAACCTGCTGCAGTATTTTTGCCCAGAGAATCCCCTGGACAGAGGACCCTGGTAGGCTACAGTCCATAGGGTCACAAAAAGTCAGACACAACTGAAGTGACTTAACAATTCTGGAAATGTATAAGGTTAGATGGTAGAGACCTAGCCTATATCATTCTTTGCATCTTCTTTATGAATTATTAGTTGTCTCTTAAATTACTAGTTGTCATCATATATTCAGCTATAACATTATAATTCCTAGTGTGTAAGAGATGGTTCATCAAAAATCTACTTTTTCTGTTCCTAGGCACACAGCTGAACTCGTGTCCTAGCCTCCTGTGCTATTAGTTTTCATTATGTTGGCTGAGTGATTGCCAGGGGAGTGTGAATAGAGAAGAATGCCTGCCAGTTCTGGGTCTAGGCTTTTAATCAAATGTATCTCCATCCACATTCTTTATCCCATTTCACATTCCAGATGTAATATAGGTGATGAGGCTTTAGGGAATGACAAAGCCACAAGATGGAAGGAGCCTGGATTCTAGAATCTCCATGTGGAAGAGAGATGCTGGCAACATCTGCTTTAGTTAGGTGGTGAGCATATACTTCTATTGAGGTTAGAGTCATTCCTTTTGGATCTGTTTAATGCAATAGCTTCATCTATTCAGACATTTTTGTAGATTGATTCAGCTGTATGATAGATTGATTCAGCTGTATGATAAAGTTCAGAAAAGTGATATGGACATAAAATTTATTGGGGGAAATTTCTGTGATGGCTCATGAAACAAGGGTCAAATGGGTAGGTAAAGTGTCATTCCTCCAATTAAAAAAAAATGCTCCCCACCCCTTTGAATGTGGATACAATGTCTGGACCTTCAACAGCCATATTAGAACATTAAGTGGATTCAGAGATAATGCATGAAGATTGGTGAACCAGTTATATGGAAGGATTCTCTCACTGATTGCGCCATGGTACCACCATGGGCTTCCCAGGTGGTTCAGTGGTAAAGAATACACCTGCCAGTGCAGGAGACACATGAGACAAGGGTTTGATCCCTGGGTCAGAAAGATTACCTTGAGGAAGAAATAGCAACCCACTGCAGTATTCTTGCCTGGAAAATTCCATGGACGGAGGAGCCGGGCAGGCTTCAGTCCATGAGGTCTTAGAGAGTCAGACACGACTGAGCACGTACGCACCTTGACACCACCATACTAGCTTTAGATTGTCGATTGGACTTTTTATGTGAAAAAAAAAAAAAAAACCTTGATACTTTAATTACTGTTGTTTCAGGTTTTCTATAGAGGCAAATAAACCTAATGTATATAAAAATGCAGACCACACGTTTCCTGTCATAGAATTAAGTGACCTCTGTAGGTTCAAACCTAATCCTCTCCGCCAAACATCCAGTATTAACTAGCTAGAAAATCTGAAATCCCCTACCACAGAGCTCAGCCCTTTTGTACAAATCTCTGGTTCTCTAAGTGTGGTTCTTTGACATCATCTATGAGCTTGTTAGAAATGCAGATTTGGGGACTTCACTCTGAGTCACTGAGTTATATTACTGAAAATGGAATCCAAGAAACTCTTTTGTCAAGTTCTCTAGGTGATTCGTATGCAATGTAGAATGTGAGTGAGGCATTTTTGCTAAAGCAAATGTTGGTACTCAATTATATTTGAGTTGCATAATCATTAACAAATTGACATGGATTTACTGATTCTCAATACAGTTCAGTTCAGTTCAGTTCAGTCGCTCAGTCATGTCTGGCTCTTTGTGACCCCATGAACTGCAGCATGCCAGGCCTCCCAGTCTGTCACCAGCTCCCAAAGTTTACCCAAACTCATGTCCATTGAGTCGGTGATGGCATCCAACCATCTCATTCTCTGTCGTCCCCTTCTCCTCCTGCCCTCAATCTTTACCAGCATCAGGGTCTTTTCCAATGAGTCAACTCTTCACATGAGGTGGCCAAAGTACTGGAGTTTCAGCTTCAACGTCAGTCCTTCCAATGAACACCCAGGACTGATCTCCTTTAGGAAGGACTGGTTGGATCTCTTTGCAGTCCAAAGGACTCTCAAGAGTCTTCTCCAACACCACAGTTCAAAAGCATCAATTCTTCTGCACTCAGCATTCTTTATAGTCCAACTCTCACAACCGCACATGACTATTGGAAAAACCATAGCCTTGACTAGACGGACCTTACAGGCTGCACATTAAAATCACCTGAGGTGGGACTTCCCTGTGGTCCAGTGGTTAAGACTTTGCCTTCCAATGCAGGGGTTGCAGGTTTGACTCCTGGTCAGGGAGCTAGGATTCCACATGCCTCTTTGCCCAAAAGCCAAAGCATAAAAGAAACAAAATTGTAGCAAATTAAAAAACTATTTTAAAAATGTTCCACTCCCCTAAAATGGATGCATTTATATATATCACCTGAGAAGCTTTTAAAAACGATCTCCACCTCGGCCAAGATTATCATGTAAGCTGATGACAGAATTATGGTTTAAATGTCCTAGTTAGAGCCAGTGGTCAACCAGGAAGCAGAAAGAAGAGATAAGACTCAAAGTGAAATGAAGGTAATTGTCTGAGCTAGGTTGTAGGATTTTGGTGTGAGGCAATGATCATGAAGGCCCTTTGCAAACTGTTTTATTTCCCAAATATATTCATGTTCTCAACTTTATCCAGAAGCTAGAAAAATACTACTACTATCATAAATAACTGTGTGAATCACAATAAACTGTGGAAAATTCTGAAAGAGATGGGAATACCAGACCACCTGACCTGCCTCTTGAGAAACCCGTATGCAGGCCAGGAAGTAAAAGTTAGAACTGGACATAGAACAACAGACTGGTTCCAAATAGGAAAAGGAGTATGTCAAGGCTGTATATTGTCACCCTGCTTATTTAACTTATATGCAGAGTACGTCATGAGAAACACTGGGCTGGATGAAGCACAAGCTGGAATCAAGTTTGCCGGGAGAAATATCAATAACCTCAGATATGCAGATGACACCACCCTTATGGCAGAAAGTGAAGAGGAACTAAAAAGCCTTTTGATGAAAGTGAAAGAGGAGAGTGAAAAAGTTGGCTTAAAGCTCAACATTCAGAAAACGAAGATCATGGCATCTGGTCCCATCACTTCATGGGAACTAGAATGGGAAACAGTGGAAACAGTGTCAGACTTTATTTTTGGGGGCTCCAAAATCACTGCAGATGGTGACTGCAACCATGAAATTAAAAGATACTTACTCCTTGAAAGGAAAGTTATGCCCAACCTAGATAGCATATTGAAAAGCAGAGACATTACTTTGCCGACTAAGTTCCGTCTAGTCAAGGCTATGGTTTTTCCTATGGTCATATATGGATGTGAGAGTTGAACTGTGAGGAAGGCTGAGCGCCAAAGAATTGATGCTTTTGAACTGTGGTGTTGGAGAAGACTCTTGAGAGTCCCTTGGACTGCAAGGAGATCCAACCAGTCCATTCTGGAGATCAGCCCTGGGATTTCTTGGAAGGAATGATGCTAAAGCTGAAACTCCAGTACTTTGGGTACCTCATGTGAAGAGTGGACTCATTGGAAAATACTCTGATGCTGGGTGGGATTGGGGTCAGGAGGAGAAGGGGACGACAGAGGATGAGATGGCTGGATGGCATCACTGACTCGATGGACGTGAGTCTGAGTGAACTCCGGGAGTTGGTGATGGACAGGGAGGCCTGGCATGCTGTGATTCATGGGGTCGCAAAGAGTTGGACACGACTGAGCGACTGAACTGAATGCAATAGTAGTGATAATAATAATAATAATACCGTATAACCCTTTATGAACTTATTATACTATAGGACTAGAAGATTTGCTGACATTTTAGGGATTGTTAGATCCTCTGTTTTTACCCAAATTAGTATAGAGACATCGTAGGAAGCAGTGACTGTTGTTTTTAGACACTGTTGAAAATGAAACCTTCAGCTTTCTAAAACGTTGTCTTCACTCTGTAAGGAAAATGGCTTAAGTGGTGATTTGCCTGTTGAAGACATATCAGTCTGTTAATTATTATCTTTCTCTTCCAGTAATCAGTACTGAGTATTAAGTTAGAATCCAAAGCAGATAGTTTTCTGTTTGGGGATTTTGGATTGGGGGCAGGAGGAAAAGAGGACGACAAACTCACTCAATGGACATGAGTTTGAGTGAACTCTGGGAGATGGTGATGGACAGGGAGGCCTGGCATGCTGCGATTCATGGGGTCAAATAAAGTAGGACACGACTGAGCAACTGAACTGAACTGAACTGAACTGATAATACATATATAATTTATAATCTCTAGATAAAAATGTGATTAAATTTTATGTGCATGCATGCACAACTTTTGAATTCATGAGAGCTTTGTTTACCTGGTATCATTATTAGTCACATAAAATCCTTATTAATTATGAGTTGCTCATCTTTTCTGGATTTCCTATGAAAACTCAGATCAATTGTAAGGAATTTTGAAAAATGGAACTGTGAAGCTGTATATTTTGCTTCCTATAACTGAAAACAAGGAAAGTAAAAAAAGATAAACAAACAAAACCAGGAACAGTGCCAGTGGAAATTTAGAACCAATAAGATGAAATCCAACTGATAAAATAGAGAAATTTGTGTTGATATTAATAAGATAAAGATGCTTTAGTTTATTAAAAATATTTCTGGTTTCTTTAGTGAAAATTTGAAAGTGTTAGTTGCTCAGTCCAACTCCTTAAGACCCATTGGACTGTAACTCGCCAGGCTCCTCTGTCCATGGGAGTCTCCAGGCAAGAACACTGGAGTGGGTTGCTATTCCCTTCCCCAGGGGATCTTCCCGACCAGGGCTCTTCCTGAACTAGGGAACGAACCTGGGTCTCCTGCATTGCAGGCAGATTCTTCACCATCTGAGCCACCAGGGAAGCCCTCCCAAACGTGCTTTAAGTGTTTGCATTCTCTTATAGGACAGCAAAGCTGGGGGAAGGAGAAGGGACAAAAATACAAAAGAACAAATATATGAGGGAGAGTGACTTTCTCACACTCTGTGAAGAAATATCATGTGAAAACCTTTCAGTTTTCTTACATTTGAAAATGTGTTGTGTTCTGAAGAAATAGAATTTTTCAGGCCCCTTCAAGATAATCTTAGGCAAGAAGTAGCTTTGAAAATTCTAGGAGGAATGGCGTATATAAAATGCACTTAGCTTCATCCTTTCAGAGTTAATTAGCTATTCATTAGAAAAGAGGGAAGAAAGAGAGTTGAGAGGAGTGGGAAGGCAGAGGGAGAATAGAAGCTAACCAAGTTGATAATTTAGTCACCCAGGTAACCATAGTCCTTCTGAAGAAAAAGTAGTTGTCAGGGACTGTGATTGTTAAAGAAGAGTGGGGAGGATGGTGGGGTAGCCTAATCTTTTTTTGTATTACATATGCATTTATTTATTGTTTATGATGCAGGGGATGAAATCTCCAGGAAAAAGAGTATGGAAAAAATTTCAAATTTATGCCTTATACTTATCTGTTGGAACTATTTAGCAAAAGATGAACAGTAACTAATGAAGAAATATCATGTCAACAATGGCTCAATTGGAGTTAGGCTGCACTGAGTGACACCCAGCTTTGTGTGGGTGCAAAGCTAGAGAGGAAAGCACAGGATGGCCTTTCATCAGCAGGGCAATGTCAGTGCTGGATATAACTGAAGTGAAGAAGAAATGTGTCCAAGTGACAGGGTTCCCTGTTCTTGCAGTCCTGTCATTGTAAAGAATGGCATAGTCAATAAGACCAGCCCTGGAAGGCCTCTGACCCTGGGAAGTGACTCAAAATCAACCCATAACTGATTTAATTCAGTGGAGAGCTATTTAGTCATGCCAGTTAGGTCTAGGTTTGGCTACGGATATACCAGATGTATGGGCTTAAATAAAATAGAATTATTTCTATGTAGAGAAATCTGAAGGCCTAGGGTTTGTATATCAACTCCATTTTCATGAAAGCCTTGTACTCATTCTATCTTTTCTTCTGCTTTCCTCAATGTGGATTTTGTACCATATGATCCAAGATGGCTGTCTAACTCAATACGGTAAGAAAGATAAACCCACTACCTTTAAGGACACTTCTTAGAAGTTGCACTTGGCACTTGCTTTTGCATCCTTGTAGCAAGAACATGCTCACATAGCCTCATCTAACTTAAAGCAAAACTGAAAATTATAGTCATCATTTCAGGCCACATTTCCAGCTAAAAATCAATAGTTAAATAACTAAGGAACAGGAGTAAAATAAAAATTCAAGAAACTAGGAGGAGCCACTCTCTCCAGCACTAATACACAGGGTTGAGAGAGATTTTTTTTTTTCATTTTATAATATAAAATAGAAATAAGAATATTCTTCATCATTTCTTTGTTGGATTGACTAATAGGTTATTTAACACATAAAAGGAATAAAACAACTTTCAATCCACTGGGGTGGAAAAACAAAAGATAAAAAAACTACAAGGCAGAATGTGATAAGCATTGTCAGAAAGATAAAAGCGAGGTGTGCATTCCAAAGGAGACAGGTATTAATTCTCATTAGAGCATTAGGGAAGGAAACAATTTAGACTAAGGGGGCACAGACCATAGTACTAGGGGCTAAATGTGGCCCACCATTTTCTTTCTAAAATAAGGTTTTATAAACAAAGCCATACTCATTCATTTAGGGATTGTCTGTGGTAACTTTCATGCTATGACAGCAGAATTGAATAGTTATGACAGAGACCATATGGCCCACAAAGCCCGAGATCTCATGCCTTGCCTTTTAGAAAAAGACATTTGAGACTGGCTTGAAAAAATTCTAACAAGGGCATTATAAGCAGGAGATAGTCTGAGTTAAGGCAGTGATGTGAGAAAAATCTAGATGTTTATTCATGGAAAGGAAAACAGAATAAAACGTGTAATACACTATGGATGGGTGTTCCAGAAAACAATAATTGTATAAAATCTGGGATTACTTTTTTGAAAGATTAACAGAAGAACCAGGATTAGTCTCCTCAGCTAATCTGCCAGGGACCCAAGTGAACAATTCAATTTCCTGGCTATAGTTTGGGAACACCTGATGGGTGACTGTCAAGGTTTTCCAGGACAGGAGGAGTCACAGTAAGAGTATCCTAATACTTGGCACATGTTTCACTTGACAGATACAAGACTGGATAAAGCTTATTATATGGAAAATGACCCAAGTCTCTCTCTGCTTTCCAAATGGGATTACTTACTTATTCTTCCACCAGGTTCATGGTCTCCATCATCTTTTGCCTCTTACTTCCCTGGCACAAAGTAAGAACTTTAACCTCAGTGCATTTGCAGCTGGACTTTCACAGAAGATGGGAAAAAGTGGTCAATCAAGTTAGACCCAAGTTTGCTTTATTATAGGGCATATTATCACAGAGTTTTGCATTTCTTCAGTTTGGTTGGAGCATAAAGTCCTTGAGAGAATAGGTAGCAAAGTAAAAATACATTGTGGAAAGTGTTTAATGACAGGCTATGTAACTTATATGCAAAGTACATCGTGAGAAGCGCTGGGCTGGAAGAAACACAAGCTGGAATCAAGATTGCCGGGAGAAATATCAATAACCTCAGATATGCGGATGGCACCACCCTTATGGCAGAAAGTGAAGAGGAGCTAAAAAGCCTCTTGTTGAAAGTGAAAGAGGAGAGTGAAAAAGTTGGCTTAGAGCTCAACATTCAGAAAACAAAGATCATGGCATCTGGTCCCATCACTTCATGGGAAACAGATGGGAAAACAGTGGAAACAGTGTCAGACTTTATTTTTGGGGGCCCCCAAATCAGTGCAGATGGTGACTGCAGCCATGAAATTAAAAGATGCTTACTCTTTGGAAGAAAAGTTATGACCAATCTAGATAGCATATTCAAAAGCAGAGACATTACTTTGGTGACTAAAGTCTGTCTAGTCAAGGCTATGGTTTTTCCAGTAGTCATGTATGGATGTGAGAGTTGGACTGTGAAGAAGGCTGAGCACTGAAGAATTGATGCTTTTGAACTGTGGTGTTGGAGAAGACTTGAGAGTTCCTTGGACTGCAAGGAGATACAACCAGTCCATTCTGAAGGAGATCAGCCCTCAGATTTATTTGGAAGGAATGATGCTAAAGCTGATAGTCCAGTACTTTGGCCACTTCATGCGAAGAGTTGACTCATTGGAAAAGACTTTGATGTTGGGAGGGATTGGGGGCAGGAGAAGGGGACGACAGAGGATGAGATGGCTGGATGGCACCACTGACTTGATAGACGTGAATTCGAGTGAATTCCGGCGGTTGGTGCTGGACAGGGAGGCCTGGCATGCTGTGATTCACGGGGTCGCAAAGAGTCGGACATGACTGAGCGACTGAACTGAACTGAAGGAGCTTGGACTTCATTCACTAAGTAGTAAGGGACTATCAGATAAGTGAAAAATGAAAGTGAAAGTGATTCAGTTGTATCTGACACTTTGCAACTCCATAAACTGTAGTCCATGGAATTCTCCAGGTCAGAGTACTGGAGTGGGTAGCCTTTCCCTTCTCCAGGAGATATTTCCAACCCAGGGATCAAATCCAGGTCTCCCACATGGCAGGTGAATTCTTTACCAGCTAAGCCACAAGGGAAGCCCAAGAATACTGGAGTGGGAAACCTATTCCTTCTCTCTAAATTTAGGAAAAAATATCTTTGGAGTATAGTTGATTTGCAATGTTGTGCTAGTTTCAAGTGTACAGAAAAGTGAGTCAGTTATATATACACATATATCCATTCTTTGTAACATTCTTTTCCCTTACAGGACATTCAGTTCAGTTCAGTTGCTCAGTTTTGTCTGACTCTTTGTGACCCTATGAATCGCAGCATGCCAGGCCTCCCTGTCCATCACCAACCCCCAGAGTTCATTCAAACTCACGTCCATTGAGTTGGTGATGCCATCCGGCCATCTCATCCTCTGTCGTCCCCTTTTCCTCCTGCCCCCAATCCCTCACAGCATCAGAGACTTTTCCAATGAGTCAACTCTTCCCATGAGGTGGCCGAAGTACAGGAGTTTCAGCATTAGGATCTTTCTTTCCAAAGAACATCCAGGGCTAATCTCCTTTAGAATGGACTGCTTGGATCTCCTTGCAGTTCAAGGGACTCTCAAGAGTCTTTTCCAACACCATGTTAAAAGCATCAATTCTTCAGTGCTCAGCTTTATTTACAGTATAAATCTCACATCCATACATGACCACTGGAAAAACCATAGCCTTGACTAGACGGGACTTTGTTGGCAAAGTAATGTCTCTGCTTTTCAAAATGCTATCTAGGATAGTCATAACTTTCCTTCGAAGGTGTAAGCATCTTTTAATTCCATGGCTGCAGCCACCATCTGCAGTGATTTTGGAGCCCCAAAAAATAAAGTCTGACACTGTTTCCACTGTTTCCCCATCTATTTCCCATGAAGTGATGGGACCAGATGCCATGATTTCGTCTTCTGAGTGTTGAGCTTTAAGCCAACTTTTTCACTCTCCTCTTTCATCAAGATGCTTTTTAGTGCCTTTTCGATTTCTGCTATAAGGGAGGTGTCATCTGCATATCTGAGGTTATTGATATTTCTCCCAGTAATCTTCATTCCAGCTTGTGCTTCTTCCAGCCCAGCATTTCTCATGATGTACTCTGCATATAAGTTAAATAAGCAGGGTGACAATATACAGCCTTGATGCACTCCTTTTCCTATTTGGAACCAGTCGGTTGTTCCATGTCCAGTTCTAACTGTTGCTTCCTGACCTGCATACAGATTTCTCAAGAGGCAGGTCAGGTGTTCTGGGATTCCCATCTCTTTCAGATTTTTCCACAGTTTATTGTGATCCACACAGTCAAAGGCTTTGGCTTAGTCAATAAAGCAGAAATAGATGTTTTTCTGGAACTCTCTTGCTTTTTCCATGATCCAGCGGATGTTGGCAATTTGATCTCTGGTTCCTCTGCCTTTTCTAAAACCAGCTTGAACATCTGGAAGTTCATGGTTCATGTATTGCTGAAGCCTGGCTTGGAGAATTTTGAGCATTACTTTACTAGCATGTGAGATGAGTGCCATTGTGCAGTAGTTTGAGCATTCTTTGGCATTGCCTTTCTTTGGGATTGGAATGAAAACTGACCTTTTCCAGTCCTGTGGCCACTGCTGAGTCTTCCAAATTTGCTGGCATATTGAGTGCAGCCCTTTCACAGCATCATCTTTCAGGATTTGAAACAGCTCCACTGGAATTCCATCACCTCCACTAGCTTTGTTCATAGTGATGCTTTCTAAGGCCCACTTGACTTCACATCCAGGATATCTGGCTCTAGGTGAGTGATCACACCATCGTGATTATCTGGGTGGTGAAGCTCTTTTTTTGTACAGTTCTTCTGTCTATTCTTGTCACCTCTTCTTAATGTTTCTGCTTCTGTTATGTCCCTACCATTTCTGTCCTTTATTGAGCCCATCTTTGCATGAAATGTTCCCTTGGTGTCTCTAGTTTTCTTGAAGAGATCTCTAGTCTTTCCCATTCTTTTGTTTTCCTCTATTTCTTTGCATTGATCGCTGAGGAAGGCCGTCTTTTCTCTTCTTGGTATTCTTTGGAACTCTGCATTCAGATGCTTATATCTTTCCTTTTCTCCTTTGCTTTTCACTTCTCTTCTTTTCACAGCGATTTGTAAGGCCTCCCCAGACAGCCATTTTGCTTTTTTGCATTTCTTTTCCATGGGGATTATCTTGATCCCTGTCTCCTGTACAATGTCATGAACCTCAGTCAATAGTTCATCAGGCATTCTATCTATCGTATCAAGTCCCTTACATCTATTTCTCACTTCCACTGTATAATCATAAGGGATTTGATTTAGGTCATACGTGAATGGTCTAATGTTTTCCCTACTTTCTTCAAATTAAGTCTGAATTTGACAATAAGGAGCTCATGATCTGAGCCACAGTCAACTCCCAGTCTTGTTTTTGCTGACTGTATAGAGCTTCCCCATCTTTGGCTGCAAAGAATATAATCAATCTGATTTTGGTGTTGACCATCTGGTGATGTCCCTGTGTAGAGTCTTCTCTTGAGTCGTTGGAAGAGTGTGTTTGCTATGACCAGTGCGTTCTCCTGGCAAAACTCTGTTAGTCTTTGCCCTCCTTCATTCTGTTTTCCAAGGCCCAATTTGCCTGTTACTCCAGGTGTTTGTTGACTTCCTACTTTTGCATTCCAGTCCCCTATAATGAAAAGGACATCTTTTTTGGGTGTTAATTCTAAAAGGTCTTGTAGGTCTTCATAGAACCGTTCAACTTCTGCTTCTTCAGCATTACTGGTTGGGGCATAGGCTTGGATTACTGTGATATTTAATGGTTTGCCTTGGAAGTGAACAGAGATCATTCTGTCATTTTTGAGATTGCATCCAAATACTGCATTTCAGACTCGTTTTATGACCATGATGGCTACTTCATTTCTTCTAAGGGATTCCTGCCCACAGTAGTAGATATAAGGGTCACCTGAGTTAAATTCACTCATTCCAGTCCATATTAGATCGCTGATTCCTAGAATGTCAAAGTTCACTCTTGTCATCTCCTGTTTGACCACTTCCAATTTACCTTGATTCATGGACCTGACATTCCAGGTTCCTATGCAATATTGCTCTTTACAGCATCGAACCTTGTTTCTATCATCAGTCACATCCACACCTGGGTTTTTTTTTTTTTTTTTTTTTTGCTTTGGCTCCATCCCTTCTTTCTTTCTGGAGTTATTTCTCCACTGATCTCCAGTAGCATATTGGGCAGCTACTGACCTGGGGAGTTCCTTTTTCTGTATCCTATCATCTTGCCTTTTCATGCTGTTCATGGTGTTCTCAAGGCAAGACTACTGAAGTGGTTTGCCATTCCCTTCTCCAATGGACCACATTCTGTCAGACCTGTCCACCATGACCTGCCTGTCTTGGGTGGCCCCACACAGCATGGCTTAGTTTCATTGAGTTAGACAAGGCTGTGGTCCTAGTGTGATTAGATTTTCTAGTTTTTTGTGATTATGGTTTCAGTCTGTCTGCCCTCTGATGCCCTCTTGCAACACCTACCGTCTTACTTGTGTTTTCTTACCTTGAACGTGGGGTATCTCTTCACAGCTGCTCCAGCAAAGTGCAGCTACTGCTACTTACTTTGGACAAGGGGTATCTCCTCACAGCTGCCCTAGAGTCTTAAACAATTTTTTTTTTAACTAGGGGATAACTCACTCTCTCATAGACAAAAGTAATGAAAGCTATGGCTTTCTTCAATTATGATCTCTATTTTTTTTAATGATAAAAGTCATTTTCAGATATAGAAGTTTGAGCTGGATGACAATTCTTGGGATAATAACCACCTTGTGAATGAGAATGACAAGAATATCAGCCTATGTTCTATACTTTCAAATCTATTTCCATGACAAGAAGCATCTAGGGGCTACAGATACATTTGTCAAAATTGATGAAGGAAATGAGAGAGGGCAGCCCCCAGTCCAATACCCTGTCTTTCACGTTTGAATCCTCAGCACCTAGCAGCCTTCTTGGTATATCCTGTTAATAATACAAAAACACATAGAAGGGGTCAATGATTGATTTGACTCTGATTCATCCTACCTTATTTGTTTTCCTCAACATAAAACAAGGGTATAGTACTGCTGATTAATGAAGCTGCCTGTTTTTCTGGATCTTAATTATTAAATCTAGAAACCATTCTGTGTATAATTTGCACTATATGACTTTTTAATTCATTGGTGACAAGGCATCTCCTGCATATGATTATGTGTATGTTAATTTTTAAGATCCCATTCTTATGTTCACCTGCTGCTCTCTGCTCTGTATAACTGTTTTCTACTTAATACCACACTAGATGCACTAATGTACATTTGACAAGTCCTTTTTCCTAAGTGAGCCTGGTGGAAATTTGTGAAATTCAGCTTTCTTACCTTACCAATGTATTTAAAGACACAAAGTAAACTTTCTCAGTATCAATGAGAGCTGCTGTTGAGATTTGAAAGCAGCCTATGGCCAATTGTCTGCCCCAAGTATGTGATTTTTATCACTCAAAATTCAGCAAGTAAATAGCCCTGCTTCTTCTAGCTTTCTAATGCCTCTCCAGGGCAACATGAAGTCTTTTCTAGACTCTACTTTTTAAAGTACCCCTGAAAGGCAAAGCAGGATACTTAGACTAGCTTTAGATTTCTAATTCCATTAGTACTTTAGTAGCAAACCTGAATCTTTGTATAACTGCAGAAGGGTGAGCTTCTACTCCAGGACCCTTGAATTGCCCTGTGTAACAGTTTTCTCCAACAGCTTTCAGTTCCCCATACCCTCATTATGATGCTGGATTGTCTGGAGAACTTGGAAGTAGTTTTGCCTCTAGAGAACCTTAATCAATAAAGCAACCATTGTGTGGTCCTGAGATAAACACCAGTACAATTTCAGGAACAGTGTCCTTGACATCATTGAATGTTGAACCAGCATCAGTCACTGGTACTAGTCACAGCATATCCCCAGATCTTTTGTTTGGTGAGGGAAAACCCTATTTTTTAAGCACGTGAGCTTGGTTTCTTTTACTTACATATGATAGTTGTGCCAAGTGACACAAACTTAAGGCTAACAGTGTAGAACAAAAAATGTTGTAGGTGCTATCTTAGTATGCTCTAAGACATGAAAAAGGGGTAGAAAGGAAGAGTTCGCCATTTTTACCTATGGACTCTGTTCTCATCTTGGTGAAAATAGCACTCATATGGCTTAACAGCCATAGCATAAGAGAGGAAAAAAAAAAAAACAATAATAAAATCACAGGTCCTAGCATATTGGGAACTAGGGTTGAATCCTAATTATGTCACTTGCTGATGTGTAATCCTGTATCAATGTCAAAATGATTTTAGAGCTTTTAAATAGTGCATAGCCCTGCTGGTGGCTTGAGAGTACACATTACATTTAGTGTTTTCAAGGCAGAATGTCCATATTCTGATTCTGGAATCCTAATTATATTCCGTATTGCAATTTACTTCTTCTCTTTAGGACTGTGTACCAGTTTCTAGTCTGAGATTAATTTCTCCCACATTTTGACATCTGCTGTCAATCACAGGAAGGAAATACCAAGTTATTTCTTGGGACCAAATGGCATAGGTTTTTCTGGTTTGGGATAATTTATAAAACTTCTAATAAACGTCAGAGTTTATTTGAGTTTGCCATTCCATGAAGACCAAGCAAAGGTCTTTAAACAGAGTGCAACTGGGGAATGAAAGACATGAATCAAGCATACTTAAAAATGAACAAATGGAAAATGAAAACTGATTTCTGATTTTGCCCTGTCAGTTATTGTCACTAATCTTTAGCTTCTTCTATATGCTTTGTTCATATGACTCCCACATCCCTTGCAGTTATAAATATTTCACAAGATATTCAAAACCAGTCCACAGCCAAGTAATAACAAATGTCAGATGACACATTAGGAAGATGCATGGAGATTTTGAACATAAATTCTATACCAAAGCTTGCTTCACATCTTATGGTCGGTCACTCTAAAGAAATAACATTCACAGAGAGCTGTGAGTCAGCAATTATCATGGACACCTTAATTAGTAGCCTGTTCTCATTGAAAAAGGACAAGAACAGCAGCTCCAGTTTTCTCCAGGCTTTCTGCATACTCTCTACTATCTTAACCATCAGGAAACTTTTATTGCAAATGTTAAAATGGACCAAGCTTCATGCATTATACAGACTTAATTATCCTCCATTATTGTTCTTAGTCACAGGACTGCTTCTTGGCAGTTCAAGTGTTAATGTTAAAGTTGCCGAGTTAGATGAACTCTCAGTTTTTCTTTCTGTTTCCCTTTCAATCATCCCTCTCTCATGATACTCAGAGTTCACATTGATGTCTCCACTGTAGAATCTGCCTTTTACTTCACTTATCCTCAGTCCAACTCCACTATATTCATCAAAACCCCCTTCACTGAAAGCTTGCCTCTGATTTACTGAGTGATAGCTTCCTGTGAAACTAAAGGAGGTCCAGATGTCAATGACTGACAAGGCTTTTTGTGTTTACTTTCCTACATAGCATATGTGCATTTGAGTTGGGGCTTTCAGAGCTTTAACTTGAGGTAATGATCACTGTGAAAATTATAAATTTTCAAGTACTAAGAGAAGTGGAATGGTGAGAGGTTTTTAATCTAGGATGCTTTACTAGCATTCTTCAAATCACGCCATTTAGACATTACCTAAATTACCTACCTATAAGACTGACCCAGTTCAGTACAATCCCATGAAGCAATCAAGAAGCTGAAAAGTTAAGGAGAAAGTCTTAAGAGCTTACCTTCTATAACACTGTTCAATAGTACTGATTACTGTGGTTATTTTCATGATTTTCTCTTTTTATCCACAAAATAGAGGTTGCCAAGATTTTTCTGTTGGACATTACCATTTTGGCCAACTATATTTAGAAATCCTCATTTATTTAAATAAAAATTGTTGAGTTATGCAGCCACGAATGGCTAAGTAAATTGAAATCTAGTTCTCTACAAATTTCTCTCTCTTGAAGTTCCTGGTGCTTACTTGTTATGGATTCATGTCAATGTATGGCAAAACCAATGCAGTATTGTAAAGTTAAAAAAAAAAAAAGCATTGATTAAGCACCTCATGGTATGTGTTGACAACTATGTGAAATATAAGTACAAAGAGATGACTCATGGTTGGGGGTCTTGTGGACTTCACAGTCTAAAGATGGACATCACATGGTAATAAACTTATAATGAAACAGACATTTGTTACTTCTCTTATAGAAGGTGCATAAGGCATTGCTATGGTAGCCCCGAGGCAATAAGCTGAGCTTCTGGCCACTGGTCTTACCAAAAAAGGAAACACAAAGAACTGTGAAAGGGCAAGAGATTAGAAGCACTATAGCAGAAAGAACACAACTGAAATGAGACAGACTTATACAACCTCTTTGGGCCCTTAACTTACTCATCTATATGATGGAAATAACAAATCCTACATGACAGTTTTTTAAAAATAAAGATTACAAGGGATGATAAAAGGAGTTACTTATTTAGAATTTTTATTCCTTTTAAAATATCCCTCAAAGACAAAGCAAGTCCTGAATTTGGTTAAATCTTCTGGGGAGTTACTCTAGCTCTAGTGTTTGGCTACCATTTTTCTCATAAGATTATACTTATAATGAAGAACTGGCTGTCTGATACTCTTAATCCAGGGGAGACAGGAGAAAATGAAAGGGAAAGAAATGGGTGAAAATACCTGAGGTGAATGAACAGTGACTATTAACTTGCCCTAAAAGTGGGGCAAATATCTTAAATTTTATCTTCTTCCATAAGAATAAAATGTGTCACAGAGTCAGTAATTGTTTTTAAACTCTAAAGCTTAAAATTTTTGTGATCAGAGGTTTGAGAGACAACCCTTTTTCATTGAGGACTCCATTCTTTATGATGTATAACATTTATAAAGATTCCACTTTCCTTTAAGAATGATGGAAATGGTACCTCATTGTCGTTTTTCTGATAATGAGTGATGTTGAGCATCTTTTCATGTTTTGGTTAGCCATCTATATGTCTTCTTTGGAGAAATGTCTATTTAGTTCTTTGGCTCATTTTTAAGGATTGGGAACACGTGTACACCTGTGGCGGATTCATGTTGATGTATGGCAAAACCAATACAATATTGTAAAGTAAAAAAGAAATAAAATAAAATATAATCTGAAACAACAACAACACAGCAAACAAACAAAAAAAAAAAACAAAGAAAAAGTTGATGGAAAAATACTCTGAGTGGGTATGTATTGCTGTATGAGAGGGCTATAAATTGGAAGGTTATTTCTATTATGTATAATGTATAGATAACTAATTTGGTAATAAAAGATCTTAGTAAAAAATGCTACATTTGTATCAGGGAATGAGATAGTTCCTTATGGAACTTATCAGAAATACTAAGAACCATGTGCCGAGGCAGGGTCTTAGAATATTGAGAAGCTGGGTAAGTTATCTCCAGAGTCAAATAGGAAAGTAAGGGCCTTTAGCTGAACAGAGAGAGTGATATTTGGGAAATACTCCAGATCCTGCCTAGATGTTTATCTAATTAAATACATGCAAATTTTCAGGACACTACTTAGATGGAGTAGCTTTAAGGACTGCTCTTCCTTTCTACCTGCCTCCATATCGTGAGAGATGCTTGGCCCTTTGCTGGCCTCTGCTGATGACACCTTTTATCACCAATAGTAACTGAGGCATTAGTTCAGTTCAGTTCAGTTCAGTTCAGTTCAGTCTCTCAGTTGTGCCTGACTCTTTGCGACCCCATGGACTACAGCACGCCAGGCTTCTCTGACCATCACCAAATCCTGGAGCTTACTCAAACTCATGTCCATCAAGTCAGTGATGCCATCCAACCATCTCATCCTCTTTCATCCCCTTTTCCTCTCACATTCAATCTTTCCCAGGATCAGGGTCTTTTCCAATGAGTCAGCTCTTCACATCAAGTGGCCAAAGTATTGTGTTTCAGCTTCATCATCATTCCTTCCAAAGAACACCCAGGACTGATCTCCTTCAGAATGGACTGGTTGGATCCCCTTGCAGTCCAAGGGACTCTCAAGAGTCTTCTCCAACACCACAGTACAAAAGCATCAATTCTTTGGTGCTCAGCTTTCTTTATAGTCCAAATCTCACATCCACACATGACTACTGGAAAAACCATAGCTTTCACTAGATGGATCTATGTTGGCAAAGTAATGTCTCTGCTTTTTAATATGTTATCTAGGTTGGTCATAGGTTTTCTTCCAAGGAGCAAGTGTCTTTTAATTTCAAGGCTGCAGTCACCATCTACAGTGATCCTGGAGCCCTCCAAAATAAAGTCTGACACTGTTTCCATTGTTTACCCATCTATTTGCCATGAAGTGATGGGGCCAGATGTCATAATCTTAGTTTTCTGAATGTTGAGTTTTAAGCCAGCTTTTTCACTCTCATCTTTCACTTTCATCAAGAGGTTCCTTAGCTCCTCTACACTTTTTTCCATAAGGGTGGTGTCACCCGAATATCTGAGGTTATTGATTTTTCTCCCAGCAGTCTTGATTCTAGCTTGTGCTTCATCCAGCCTGATATTTGGAATGATGTACTCTGCATTAAAGTTAAATAAGCAGGGTGACAATATACAGTCTTGGCGTACTCCTTTCTCGATTTTGAAACAGTCTGTTGTTTCATGTCCAGTTCTAACTGTTGATTCATGACCTGCATACACATTTCTCAAAAGACAGGTCAGGTGGTCTGGTATTCCAATCTCTTCAAGAATTTTCCACAGTTTGTTGTGATCCACACAGTCAAAGTCTATGACATAGTCAATAAGGCAGAAGTTTGATGTTTTTCTCCAACTCTCTTGCTTTTTTGATGATCCAGTGGATCATCATTTGATCTCTGGTTCCTCTGCCTTTTCTAAATCCAGCTCATACATCTGGAAGTTCTCAGTTAATTTCCTGTTGAAGCCTGGCTTGGAGGATTTGGGGCATTATTTTATTAGCATGTGAGATGGGTGCAATTGTGTGGTAGTTTGAACATTCTTTGGCACTGCCTTTCTTTGGGATTGGAATGAAAACTGACATTTTCCAGTCCTATGGGCACTGCAGAGTTTTCCAAATTTGCTGGCATATTGAGTGAAGCACTTTCACAGCATCATATTTTAGGATTTGAAATAGTTCAACTGGAATTCCATCACCTCCACTAGCTTTGTTCGTAGTGATGCTTCCTAAGGCCCACCTGACTTCACATTCCAGGATGTCTGGCTCTAGGTGAGTGATCACACCACCGTGATGACCTGTGTCATGAAGATCTTTTTTGTATACTTCTGCGTATTCTTGCCATCTCATGTTAATATCTTCTACTTCTGTTGTTCCATACCATTTCTGTCTTTTATTGTGCCCATCTTTGCATGAAATGTTCCCTTGATATCTCTAATTTTCTTGAAGAGATCTCTAGTCTTTCCCATTCTATTTTTTTTCCCTATTTCTTTGCATTGATCACTCAGGAAGGCATTGTTATATTTCCTTACTATTCTTTGAAACTCTGCATTCAGATGGATATAGCTTTCCTTTTCTCCTTTGCCTTTTGCTTCTCTTCTTTCCTCAACTATTTGTAAGGCTTCCTCAGACAACCATTTTGTCTTTTTGCCTTTCTTTTTTTGGGGGATGGTCTTGGTCCCTGCCTCCTGTACAATGTCACGAACCTCCGTCCATAGTTCTTCAGGCACTCTATCAGATCCAATCCTTTGAATCAATTTGTCACTTCCACTGTATAATCATAAGGGATTTGATTTAGTTCATACCTGAATGGTCTAGTGGTTTTTTCCACTTTCTTCAATTTAAGTCTCAATTTGACAAGGAGATCATGACCTGAACCACATCAGCTCCCAGTCTTGTTTTTCCTGACTGTGTAGAGCTTCTGCATCTCTGGCTGCAAAAACTATAATCAATCTGGTTTTGGTGTTGACCATCTGGTGATGTCCATGTGTAGACTCATCTCTTGTGTTGTTGGAAGAGGGTGTTTGCTATGACCAATGCATTCTGTTAGCAAAACTCTGTCAGCCTTTAACTGGTTCCTTTTGTACTCCAGGGCCAGATTTGCCTGTTACTCCAGGTATCTCTTGACACTCTACTTTTGCATTCCAGTCCCCTATAATGAAAAGGGCAACTTTTGGGGGTGTTAGTTCTAGAAGGTCTTGTAGGTCTTCATAGAACCATTCAACTTCAGTTTCAGCGTTGCTGGTTGGGGCATAGATGTGGGTTACTGTGATACTGAGTGGTTTGCCTTGGAAACGAACAGAGATCATTCTGTTATTTTTGAGATTGCATCCAAGTACTGCATTTTGGACTCTTGTTGACTATAATGGCTACTCCATTTCTTCTAAGGGATTCTTGCCCACAGTTGTAGATATAATGGTCATCTGAGCCATTAGAAAGTTGATCAAATAATCATACGAGTCTCCCTTTCCTCTCTGTGATTCCTCTGGGTTAGATAAATGGGAAAGAGGGAGGAACCTTAAAGCTCTTGTTTAGTCAAGTCACACACTTCTACTTTTGTTGGTAGTTTATTACCGTTACAAGCTTTAGGGTGAAGTTGTGTGCCATAAACTGTAGATAAGAAACCTTTAGATTTTTGAAACTGAACTGCATTGCAGTACCAAATCAAGTCACATATATGTACTCTGTTGGTGATAGTAGTAGCGGTCAGGAGAAGGGACGATAAAGGGAAGAACCTGGCAAGGAGATGAGCTACCACTATAATGGATGCTATATCCTTTTAAAATGCACTGTAATTAATATAAACACAATGAAGACTATACTTACCGCTGACCTGCAGGGTGAATGAGGAAGAGGCATAGTGTGCTACCAGTGGCTTTTGGGCATTGTTAGTAAAACAAATTGTCTGAATTTACAGTTCTACACTCACTGATAATATAGAGACCTCTCAAATTGCCAAACTTCTTTGTTGCCAAAGACAACAAAACAGCGACAAAAGCCAGAACCCCAAATCTTTTGTACAATGAATATATATTTGTGCCTACCACTAGAATGAAAACTCAAACTGACCCTACTGAAAGTGGAGCCAGAGAGCTGTCTTTGAGAAAATATTTGTGGTCATATCCCTCCAGAGACACTGAAAGGTTTCTGACAACATAACTCTAAATTCAGTTACAGGGCAGTGATTTTACACTTGAAAGGTTGAAGGGACCCCAAGGTTCACTAGCCCAAACCCCATTCACATTGAATCCTGAGATCATGCTCTAAACAATTAAGAATTCCTTTTCCTTTATCAAAGGGGTAGCATTCCACTTTTTAACCTAGTCTGCTATTCCTGTGACAAGTGAATGCCACAATTTTTATAACTCATGTTAAAATTCCTCAACATAGATAGTATGATATTATGTATATACTACTCAGCTTAAACATCAATTGTGGGGACACTTTGTTGTTCAAATTAAAATCTGCAATGATTAGATTAGGGCTGGGCCAATCCAGATTCCCCAGGTGGCTCAGGGGTAAAAAAATAAAATCCACCTGCTGATACAGGAGATGTGGGTTCAATCCCAGTGTCAGGAAGATCCCCTGGAGAAGGAAGTGGCAACCCACTCCAGTATTCTTGCCTGGGAAATCCCCTTAGTGACTAAACAACAATCCACATTCCAGACGTCAACTAGCTTCTTTCTGAAAGGCTAGCCTCCAGAGCCAGATTTTCCACATACTTCTGTTATTCTATTTCTATCAACACCTGAGGCTTTTGCTAATTATCATCTGGAGTGTCTGAAGTAGGCTTTTTTTTTATGAAATTCATTACTTGTTAATTATATGATGGATTGTTAGAAATGGGCTCTTGCTGGAGAAATGAAAGGTTCTCAAGATACAATTCTGAGTATTGGCTTGACTGTTTTAGAGTTCCTATATTCGATGAAAGTGTTTTAGAATCCAGTGAGGCATTACTGTAAAGTTGGTCTCAAGCAGTTTGAACAGCTGCTGTCTAGGTTCTAGAGGATTTTTAGTTGCCTGATAGCGACTATACACAAAAAATGATGCCTCTATAATAGTTCTATCTGCCTTGAGTTCTCTTTCACGCAAAGTAGTGGTAGGAACACCTAAAATGGCAGACAGGTAAGTCTTACAGAGCTTACAGAACAGATTTATAATCAGTTTTTGCCTACTTACTAAGGAGTTTTTAATTCATGTATGTGCAGCAGAATTTTGTCTTCTACTTGCTTTCATTGTAAATTGGAAGTGAGGTTTGGGAAAAGTAGCTAAACCTCACTCATCTCAACTTCTGTAGTGACAGCCCTGATCTGCAGAAAAGAACCTAAGAGTTGAGCATGATCAAATTGGCTTAGGTCAGTTTGCAACAAAAACTTTCTCTATAGCTGAGCTGAGTAATAATTCTGTGAACCAAAAAGCTTACACAGAAAGGAGAGATGAGTCCCAGGTAGGTGTTTTATTTCTGACCCTAGTTTCTTTTTTGATATCTGTTGAGTTAATGCCTTTAGGACTGACGTGTCAGAGAAAGATCAAAGCTCAGATTCTTACAGGAAGTAAAAAAAAATTGCTTTGCCTTTTGTATCCTTAATTAAAGCCTTTGAGAAAGATGAGTGTAAGCATTAGAAAGAAGTTTTGTGTGTGTGTGTGTGTTTTTTTTTTTTTTGTCCAGGAATGTGCTAAAGAGCACAAATTTTTTAGTGCTGTGCGCTCTCTCTCTGATTTAAAACAGTAAAAGAGTATTTATTAAAAAGTTAGAATATAGTGATCTGCCTTGGTTTCTAGGAGAAAAGTGAAGTATGTCAAGGAGTGAGAGTGGGTGAGGATTGAAGGGAAGGCCCAACGAGTGAGAATTGTACTGTTCACTGACCTAATGCAATGCCATTACTGGGCTTGTGAAGTACAGGAAAATGGTTTATTAAGAAGATGACACTCTCATTTGATTCTATCCTTTTGGAATTCCTTAGAGTTCAGATTGGAGAACAACTCTTATCAATAAGAAAGGGGAAACTTTCCTGGTGGCTAAGACTCCATGCTCCAAGTACAGGGAGCCTGGGTTCATTCCCTGGTCAGGGAACTAGATCCCACATGCTGCAACTAAGACCTGGTCCAGCCAAATAAATAAATAAATAAAAGCAAATAAATAAGAAAGATACATGAGGATTGTTAGACTCAGTCAATTGTGATGTGTTCCAGACCAATATTTCAAAGATAAACTGAAGAGAGGCAAGTGGCCAGAGAATTTTAACAAAAACCATGTAAATCCTAAATAACCTGGTTGATTTAATCAAAAGTAAGAAGTGAAACACACTCTCCAGGCTTGCTCATATCTATCTCTGAATAATGACAAACTTTCCCTTTCAAGTCCAGATTTGGATTCAACTCCTTTCTGAGTATCGCCAGATTAGCACTGACCTCTTGCTGCTCTGCTCTTTTATCCTCCACTGCCTCTTGCACCCCCATGGACTACACAGTCCATGGACTTCTCCAGTCCAGAATACTGAGTGGGTAGTCTTTCCCTTCTCCAGGGAATTTTCCCAGCCCAGGGATGGAACACAGGTCTCCCGCATTGCAGGCAGATTCTTTACCAGCTGAGCCCCCAGGGAAGCCCCCTTCACTGCCACCATCTTCAACTCTTTGTAGTCTACGCTCTTCAGTCCTTGTATCAAATTTACATTTCCTTTTAGCTGTGTTAGTTTTCATGTGTTAGTTTTCCTTAGACTTTGTGAATATTGTTAGTTTTTCACCCCTTATTAGGTGGTGAACTTTCAGCTCCCAGTACTATGGTCTTTCTATTTTATTATCTTAGAATCTATAACACTCTCTGATTTTATTTCTTTGGAGTGGCCTCTCAGATTATTAAGATTTCTTAAGTAGCCTGGGATAAATTACTTTACTATGAGAGTAGTTAGGAACAAAACTAGATTAGAGTGGTCACTGACTTTGAGTTGTAGCTTTCTAATCTCCAAGTGGCTTTTTGTTCCCCTACCCCAGGCAATGTCAAAAACAAAACAAAACAAACACTCACGAAGGAGAGTAGAAATAGAGAGGGTGGTGGAGAGAGAAGGAGAAAGAGAGAGAAATAAATTAATTGGTGCTGGTTTGCTTGGCACTGGTGGTGTCCTGTGTGGAACATTTCTGAACAACTCTTGGCCCTCTTTGCAGAAAAGTAAAGACTAAATATAGTTCTTATAGAATGATAGTTCATGGAACTCTCCCATTTTGAAATAGCTTGTTCAAAGGTATTATCTATGTGCAAAGCCATGAAATAGGACTTCCACTATTTCTCCCAGTTGGGAATCTCTAAAGGAGGGTCCTATCTTCCTTATGTCCCCTTTAAAACCTCACAGTCCATGTCCTGTGATGTCTGGGTCTCCATTCTTTACAGATGCTGGCTTTCATTTTACAGTTCAAATAACTTTCCTCTAGGTACTATATCCATCCACCCACCAACTTACATTTCAACTTCTTAACATTGATAAATCTAATGTCCTCTATATGTTAATTTTTCAGAAACGCCTATGTCCTTACTTCAAGAATATCTCATTTTATAATTTTCATACACAGTAATCCTCATTCATAAACAATATTTTATAGTGTTAATAAATCCAAGATAGGGTCATCTTATGGTACCATGGGGTGGTAGATGGTGGAGCATCTTGTTTTCTTTCATTTTATTCTTGATGACAAAAGAGCTACTTGCCCTGCTCATAGTTTGTAATGATTAATTGTAGAAGAAAAATACTCCTATGGATTCTTTATTAAGCTGACTTTGAGTTCTATTCTTCAAACATTACTTCCAATGATGACACAAGGGAAATGACAATAGACTTTATTAGAAAGTCCTTCTCATTTCATTGTGAGACTTACATTGATTACACTATTAGGTCACAGGTAAGAATCTTGGTATAAACAAAATAGTTAATTGTCTGGAAATAAACTTCACAGCCAGACTATTTATTAGGAAGATTTCTGACACTATTGCATGATCCCTGCAGAAGGAAAAAAATACCAAAGCAAAAGAAATCCTATTTTATACTTGCAAAGCATGTTGGTCACAAGAAAAACAACAGGATATTATAGGGAATAATTTATTAGAATTGTAAATATATCAATATTATATTTATAGTCTTAATGCCATTGATGCATAGTTATTGCATATCTGTTTTATGCTTACTTTAACTTGCTTTAACTGCATGTACATTATTATTTTATAGTTTCTACACAGCTAATGGCCTCTGTTTTCAACATATCAATGCATTTGCTTTTTACATTTTAGAATTGCATTGTGCCGCAATATCTTACCAGATAAGCAGTTAAAATTCATTAACTTGGATCCCAGTATTTGCAATCATTTATTCAAAGATTGTGTTACCTTCTGTTTATAACTGGGAAAACAAAAGGGTTTTCTAGGCCAATGAATATCATAACAAAGATTAGAAAGTGACTATTTGTACTGCTTAGTAAAATGTTTCTTTACAAAAGTTTTGAAATCCTTATTTGCAATCAAAATTTGGTATAATTTTCATGTAAAACCTTTCTGTAAGTACTTGATCTGCCTTTAAATGGCCATTAGATTAGGAACAGACTCCTGGCCCAAAGTGGATCTATCAGATACTGAGCATTTTTTCTGGGCATTTAGAGTTGAGGCACTGACAGAATAGGACAGTTAAGGAAAGGGTTCTTAAAGAAAATGACCATATGAAATTTTGGCCAGAGTTAACTCAAGAACAAGTCTAAGCCATATTGACGCTGGAAGTATAGAGGATCACAGATCCATGAATACAAAGGAAAAGTAAATCTGCAAAGAAAAATAGGAGAATTAAGTACATACACAGATAGAAATGGAGATTAGCAAATACATAACCCACGAGAGATAGGAAAAGTAGCTTCCGTTTCTGACTTTCCAGTTTCAGTTCCACTTGAACAAATAGTGTTTGGGGTTCAGTCCTTGAATATCTATAAAATTACTTGTTATATCCATACAATAACCCTCTGTTGGGGTTTCCCTGGTGGCTCAGTGGTAAAGAATCCACCCGCCAATACAGGAGATGTGAGTTCATTCCTTGGGTTGAGAAGATCCCCTGGAGAAGGAAATGGCAAGCCAAGCCACTCCAGTATCCTTGCCTGGGAAATACCATGGACAGAGGAGGCTGGTGGGCTACAGTCTATTGGGTCACAAAAACAGCTAGACACAACTTAGTGACTAAATAACAACAATGTTGACTTATTCTACTGTGATTGTAATTCTAATCTTTGAGTAAGATTATATAATTAATTACCAGCTAATTTTAATTTAATGTTATATACTAGTAATACACTAAGTGCTATGGGAAAATAAAAATTAAGAATAAAATTCATGACATGGTCCTTTTAAATAGAATCTTAGAGATTGGTAAAAAAAAATAAAGAAAAAACTGACACATAAAAAGAGTGAATGATACTTGCCAACATTTTATTTTACATACCTCAAATGAAATTACATATCACCGATAAATTTATAGCAATACTATATACATGATTTTGTCATCATAACCTATGTGTGCTTATAGTTGTTATGCTATGAATAGAAATAATTTATGCAAACACATGTGCAGGATGATATATTGGGTGCAGATTGTTGTGGGTGTGTGTTACTGGAAGAATTAACTCATTTCTATTCATGGACAATTTAATCACTGGGATCAGTGCTTGGGGGAAGAAATTGTACATTCTTTTTTCAACTTTAGCACCCCTACTTCACACAGATGTCAATAAATTAAATTGATTAATGATTCAAGTAGGATATATTATGAATGGGAAAACATGAATTCAACCGCATATTGTTGTGAAGAATATTTTCATTTAGAGTCTTTTCTAAACTAATTCTAAAACTTATTTATTGTTTATTATCTGTGGCTTCTGAAGTCTCTACATAGTTACTTACTGGTCAGCTAATAATTGGACTGAGATTTCCTTTAAAGCCTAAGACCAGTAAATCTCCCATTCTTTGGCTTGCATCTCTGTGTATGTTGGAACATACTTTTAACTGTTAGTCAGGCAGTTTATAACTCTGCCTTAGCCTTCACTTCCTGATTATGGAGAGTCTCAAGGTCAGAAGTAAAAGCTTAAAACCTTCTTAAGACTTTGTGGATGTGTACACTGTCCCACACATATGCACAGCCATAGGCATGTGTATAGCTCTCTAGGTGCCCAGGAATATATCTGAGCTTAAAGAAAACCCTATGCACATCTCATTCTCTAACTTTTTCTTTTAACTTTTGGATTAGCCTAGTGTTTGTTCTATCTCTTATTTACTACCTCAGGTATCCAAGATAGTCAATAATTGCCTCTGATGATTTGCTCCAAGAAACTCCCCCAGGAAAAAGACTTTTTACACTGGGCAAACTCCAAATCTGGTCAAATAAAGATTGACTTGTGACTGGTATCTTCTAGGGAACCATCCTCCGAATCAAATAACGCCAGTTATCTAGAAATTTAACTTTGAAGGGGAATTTAGCTTTTGTTGTCCCTCTAGTTGTTACCAGACTCCTGCTTTTCACCATGATATGCCTGTTTTCAGTGCTACCATGGAGATTCTAAGGGGATTATAAGAATAAGGCAATTTAAAACACTACAAAGCTTGCTGTTCTGAGATCCAGTCATTTTTCTTGAAATGCTGATTCTGTTATATATTGTTGTTATCGTTTAGTTGCTGCTCCTGCTGCTGCTAAGTCACTTCAGTCGTGTCCGACTCTGTGCAACCACATAGATGGCAGCCCACCAGGCTCCACCGCCCCTGGGATTCTCCAGGTGAGAACACTGGAGTGGGTTGCCATTTCCTTCTCCAATGCATGAAAGTGAAAAGTGAAAGTGAAGTTGCTCATTCGTGTCTGACTCTTAGTGACCCCATGGATGGCAGCCTACCAGGCTACTCTGTCCAAGGGATTTTCCAGGCAAGAGTACTGGAGTGGGTTGCCATTGCTTTTTCCGGTTGTTTAGTTGCTAAGGTGTTTCAATTCTTTTGTGATTCTATGGACTGTAACCCGCCAGGCTCCTCTGTTCATGGAATTCTCCAGGCAAGAATGCTGGAGTGGGTTGACATGTCTTTCTGCAGGGGACCTTCCCAACCCAGGAATCAAACCCACATCTCTCATGTCTCCTGCATTGACAGGCAGATTCTGTACCACTGAGTCACCAGGGAAGCCCAGGGGAAATGGGTGAAGGTGGTTGAACTTTCAGTTATTAAGGTGAATATTTGTTGTTGTTCTTTTGGGTTGCTAAATCCTGTCTGACTTTTTTGTGATCCCATGGACTGTAGTCTGCCAGGCTCCTATGTCCATGAAATTTTCCATACAAGAATACTACAGCGGGTTGCCATTTGCTTCTCCAGGGAATCTTCTTGAGCCAGGGATTGAATCCATGTTTCCTGCATTGGCAGGCAGATTCTTTACCACTGAGCTACAAAGGAAGCCCTCTGATACACACACACACACACACACACACACACACACACACACATATATATATACCATGAACATATTTATTTATGTATGCATATTTATTCTTCTAGATGTTCAAGCTGGTTTTAGAAAGGCAGAGGAACCAGAGATCAAATTGCCAACATCTGCTGGATAATGGAAAAAACAAGAGAATTCCAAAAAAACATCTGTTTCTGCTTTATTGACTATGCCAACGCCTTTGACTGTGTGGATCACAATACACTGTGGAAAAATCTGAAAGAGATGGGAATACCAGACCACCTGACCTGCCTCTTGAGAAACCTATATGCAGGTCAGGAAGCAACAGTTAGAACTGGACATGGAACAACAGACTGGTTCCAAATAGGAAAAAAGGAGTACATCAAGGCTGTAAATTGTCACCCTGCTTATTTAACTTATATGCAGAATATATCATGAGAAACACTGGGGTGGAAGAAGCACAAGCTGGAATCAAGACTGCTGGAGAAATATCAATAACCTCAGATATGCAGATGACACCACCCTTATGGCAGAAACTGAAGAAGAACTAAAAAGCCTCTTGTTGAAGGTGAAAGAGGAGAGTGAAAAAGTTGGCTTGAAGCTCAATATTTAGAAAATAAAGATCATGGCATCCGGTCCCATCACTTCATGGGGAATAGATGGGGAAACAGTGGAAACAGTGTCACACTTTATTTTTTGGGGCTCCAAAATCACTGCAGATGGTGACTGCAGCCATGAAATTAAAAGATGCTTACTCCTTGGAAGGAAAGTTATGACCAACCTAGATAGCATATTGAAAAACAGAGACATTATTTTGCCAACAAAGGCCCATCTAGTCAAGGCTATGGTTTTTCCAGTAGTCATGTATGGATGTGAGAGTTTGGCTGTGAAGAAAGCTGAGCACCAAAGAATTGATGCTTTTGAACTGTGGTGTTGGAGAAGACTCTTGAGAGTCCCTTGGACTGCAAGAATATCCAAACAGTCCGTTTTAAAGGAGATCATGTAAGAATTGAATCGCCAGTCTATGTCTGACGCAGGATGCAGCATGCTTGGGGCTGGTGCATGGGGATGACCCAGAGAGATGTTATGGGGAGGGAGGTGGGAGGGGGGTTCATGTTTGGAAACGCATGTAAGAATTAAAGATATTAAAATGAAAAAAATAAAAAGCTAAAAAAATAAATTAATTAAAAAAATAAAAAATAAATAAAGGAGATCAGTCCTGGGTGTTCTTTGGAAGGAATGATGCTAAAGCTGAAACTCCAGTACTTTGGCCACCTCATGCGAAGAGTTGACTCATTGGAAAAGACTCTGATGCTGGGAGGGATTGGGGGCAGAAGGAAAATGGGACAACAGAGGATTAGATGGCTGAGTGGCATCACGGACTCGATGGGCGTGAGTTTGAGTGAATTCCGGAAGTTGGTGATGGACAGGGAGGCCTGGCGTGCTGCGATTCATGGGGCTGCAGAGTCGGGCATGACTGAGCGACTGAACTGAACTGAAATTTGTTCTTTCTCAGAGGCAACTATTAACATGTTGGTACTTATTCTCCTTGTTGCATAAAAATATATTATGAAAACCTTCCCTTACCATTAAATATCTTTCTAAACTATGGGAAATTAAGTTTTCATAGTATTCTCTTCTTAATTCTAAGGTTTCCTAGGCCTCAATTGTCCATCAGTACTAATGAGACTAATGATTTACCTAAACCACTGTGACTCAGATTTTACTGGCTATTTTCCTTATGTGTACATTAATGCTAAGTCACTACATCATGTCATTTTTCTTATAAACCTAATGTAGAACTTCAAATATACACAAAATCCTTCCTACTTATATATTAATTGTTTGCTCTGTGTCTTTGAATAAGATTTTAAATGAACCATTCCCTACAAATGTATATGATTAGAATTAATTCATAATAAGGGTTTTCTGTACAACCTGGTCAAGTGTAGGAATATATTTTATGCTCTTGTTATAGCCTGCCTAACTGCCTCTTAGACTTAATTTTAAAAGCTTTTTTGTCTTGAGATTTTCTAAATTCTGATACAAAAACCTCTTCCATGCATTTAAAATCTTTCTTGCATTAATGTAAGTAAACTATATTTCTGAATATTATGCTATGTTTCTTGAAAAATCAAAATTTACTGGGACAAATGTATACCCCTATATACTATTTAGTCAAGTACAAATAATTTCTCACTTTTTACATTATAATTAGTCTCTTCAGTTTACTGTATAGTTTCAAAATTTTTATTCCATTTTTAATTATGATTTTATATTCTGTTTAAAGTTACTTTAAATTCACGAGTAAAGATAACCCCTTATGGTATTGCAGCTATTGGAGGAAAGTCATTCAAGTCTCTGAAAGTATAGAGATGGCTATTTACTACTACTTGATGATTGCATCTTTTCTGGGTGTAAGCTCCCAGGAAAAGCTTTTAGTCCCATTTTAATCTTCAGTTTTCAAGGCAATGTTCATTCAGTTTATGCTGCTGCACATTCAAAAAGTCAATTTATCAAAAATCTCTGATCTTAGGCAATAATTATTCCTATGCTCCCCAGAGTTACATGTCTTTCATTTGGCTGCTTGTTTAAACTGGCAAGTCTGTGTTTCTCTTTCTTGGATCTTCTTGTTTTATTTTATAAGTGCAAAATTGCAGGAGATTAAAGAATCAGTATGCATAGTAATACCAATAATAAGTACAACATTTGAAGGAAAGATATAGAGGCTATGACTGCAAGACTGAACTTAACCAAATTGAATTATTGTTTGTTTCAATATGGTTGAGAGGAAATGACTAGTGTGTCACTGCATAGTTCATTGGTTGGAATATTATAATAAATGCTACCATTGTTAGCAATATTTTTTTATTCATTCTCTTTAAGATTTTATTTCTTTGTGTGACTACAAATTGTCCTGATATTTGGAGTTTCAAAGACATGGCATATTCTCTGTCCTTAAGATGTATATCTTTTCATTAATCTACAGGTACAAATAAATGAGTCTAATGGGTGATGGTATAAATTAAAACATCAACTTTGTTAATATGGTTAATAATTTAAGTATTATGCACACTTAGTTACCTGCATTTCCCCAAATCTCTATAGCCTCTGGATAGAAGAAGCAATGATAATCAAATTTTACTTACTCTTGCTTTCTTTTATGTCAGTCACTTATATGGGTTTATAAATTAGGAAATACATGTTTTTTTTTTTTTCTTTTTTGGCTGTGCTGGGCCTTCATTGCTTTGGTGCAGGCTTTCTCTAGTTGCAGTGAGTCGGGGTTGCTTTTTGTTGTTGTTCATGGGCTTCCCATTGTGGTAATTTCTCTTGGTGTGGAGTTCTAGGGTACATGGGCTTCAGTAGTTGTAGCATGCAGGCTCTAGAGCACAGGCTAAGTAGTTGTGGCATACTGGCTTAGTTGCTCCACACCATGTGGGGTCTTCCCAGTCCAGGGATCGCACCCATGTCCCCTGTATTGGCAGGATAATTCTTTACCACTGAGCTATCAGATAAGTCCAGAAAACACTTTCAGGTGCTATTGTTGCTTCAGTGGACTCCCCAAGTTAGGTTATTAATGTTCTAGCAAAATTGAGGCTCTGAAGCTACCACAGTATGCTGTAGAAAATTTCTTTCCTTTTTATATGTTGTATTCCACTTTGCAACAGAATAAAGAGCTGACGAACATCAAAGAGTTTTGAAGGCAGAAGATGTATTCTTTTTTCTCCAAGACAAGTAGGAGGCAGCAGTGTATATGTGCAATTATGTATGTAATAAACACAAATGTCTTCTCAAGTAGATTATTACAAGATTTAGACCAGAGCAGGGGCCAACAAAGGTCTGTCTAGTCAAGGCTATGGTTTTTCCAGTGGTCATATATGGATGTGAGAGTTTGGCTGTGAAGAAAGCTGATCACCGAAGAATTGATGCTTTTGAACTGTGGTGTTGGAGAAGACTCTTGAGAGTCCCTTGGACTGCAAAGAGATCCAACCAGTCCATTCTAAAGGAGGTCAGTCCTGGGTGTTCATTGGAAGGACTGATGCTAAAGCTGAAACTCCAATACTTTGGCCACCTCATGTGAAGAGTTGACCCATTGGAAAAGACTCTGATGCTGGGAGGGATTGGGGACAGGAGGGAAGGGGGACGACAGAGGATGAGATCGGCTGGATGGCATCACCGACTCAGTGGATATGGGTTTGAGTGAACTCTGGGAGCTGGTGATGGACAGGGAGGCTTGGTGTGCTGTAATTCATGAGGTTCCAAAGATTTGGACACGACTGAGCGACTGAACTGAACTGAACTGAAACTGAGGGGAAGTATCTTTCAAGGTCATTTTGGCTTTCAAATGAAGTTGTATCTTCCCACTTAGACTTTTTAGTAATGAAGATGTCTTTGTTTTTCAGTGGTTTGCCTTCTTTCCTCAAATGGCTTAGAACTTAGGTAAAGAAGACAGGTACTATTTCCGGAGCATTCCCAGAGACTCTAAAATCTATGGAGGGGTAGATGGTGGTTGTGTTGCTGGTGTCCAGATGACCTTTGGTGCTTTGCATGATCCAGTGCTCTTGATTTTTGTACGTATCTCCCTCCTATTCTCCACAACATTGAGGCATGCGTCCATGGTTGTCTCGGCCAGGAGACAAATCTGAATGACAGACAACCATGCTGCACAGTGCTCTGATGCCTAGGCTTTCTCACTAGTTCAGGCTCATCACTCTTGCATGGCTGTTTCTTCCTGGAGGAAGAGTCATCACCTAGGAGGCTTCTTGGTTCACATGTTCCATGAGTTCACCAGCTGTTTCCAACCGGGGCAGGACCCCGAACATTAACTTTAACCCCAGTTTGTACTCTAGCTGGTTTGTACCAATGGATCAGTCAGCCAGCTTTAGTGTGTTGAAATGCCATGGCTTGGAGACAAGCCCAAGCCAGGGAATAAATTCTGGAATGAGGAGACCAAGTCAGGCCATGGTAGCTTGCTAGTTTGCAGGTATAACCAGGGTCAAATGCAGAAAGTCATCGTTTAGCAAAGCCAAGGGTACCATTCAAATCTGCAGTCAGAGATTGTGGCCAAGGTCTTAGCTGAGTAGAAAAAGACATAGGGAGTTCCTAGACAACCTATAGGACTATTATTGAGCCAGTGAAATTTGATATCACAGACTTTTAGAATTCTAAGGAAAATTCCAGAGGATGTAATTATAGATGCTGTTGTTCAGTTGTGTCTGTATCTTAATGACCCCATGGACTGCAGCACACCCGGCTTCCTTGTCCTTCACTTTCTCCTGGAGTTTGCTCTGACTCAAGTCCATTGAGTTGATGATGCCATCCAACCACCTCATCCTCTGTCACCCTCTGCTCCTCCTGTCCTCAATCTTTCCTAGCATCAGGGTCTTTTCCAATGAATCAGTTCTTTGCATCAGGTGGCGAAAGTATTGGCGATTCAGCATCAGTCCTTCCTATGAATATTCAGGGTTGATTTCCTTTAGGATTGACTGGTTTGATCTTGCAGTCCAAGGGACTCTCAAGAGTCTTCTCCAACACCACAGTTCAAACACATCCATTCTTCAGCACTAAGCTTTCTTTATGGTTCAACTCTCACATCCATACATGACTACTGGAAAAACCATAGCTTTGACTATACAGATCTTTCTTAGCAAAGTGATGTCTCTGCTTTTTAATATATTGTCTAGGTTTGTAATAACTTTGGTTCCAAGGAGCAAGTGTCTTTTAATTTCATGGCTGCAATCACTGTTCACAGTGATTTTGGAGCCCAATAAAATACTTTTTCCCCATCTAATTTTCTTTTCTTTTTTTTTTTTTTTTTCCTTTAATTTTATTTATTTATTTTTTTCTTTTTTTTTCTTTTTTAAATTTTAAAATCTTTAATTCTTACATGCATTCTCAAACATGAACCCCCCTCCCACCTCCCTTCCCATAACATCTTTCTGGGTCATCCCCATGCACCAGCCCCAAGCATGCTGCATCCTGCGTCAGACATAGACTGGCGATTCAATTCACATGATAGTATACATGTTAGAATGTCATTCTCCCAAATCATCCCACCCTCTCCCTCTCCCTCTGAGTCCAAAAGTCCGTTATACACATCTGTGTCTCTTTCCCTGTCTTGCATACAGGGTCGTCATTGCCATCTTCCTAAATTCCATATATATGTGTTAGTATACTGTATTGGTGTTTTTCTTTCTGGCTTACTTCACTCTGTATAATCAGCTCCAGTTTCATCCATCTCAACAGAACTGATTCAAATGAATTCTTTTTAACGGCTGAGTAATCCCCATCTAATTTTCAACAAATTTTTATTTATATCATTTTTGTTCATAGAAATTCTTTCAAGGAAATGTATTATTTATAATGAAATTGAGAAACTAGCACATTTTGTAAGGGGAACAGACTCTCACACCAGACAGCCTGGGTTCAAATTCAAGCTCTATCACTCAGCCAACTTGTGTCATATTATTAGACACGCACCTTTACTTCTTCCTAGTTTTGTTTTGTTTCTGTGAGGTGAGGCTTTTTTTTGCCATCTGTAAAATGGGGAAATAAGGGTATCTATCTTAAAGTGCTTCCCTGGTGGCTCAGAGGGTAAAGCATCTTCCTGAAGTGCAAGAGACCTGGGTTCAATCTCCGGGTCAGAAAGATCCCCTGGAGAATTAAATGGCAACCCACTCAAGTTCTCGTGCCTGGAAAATGCCGTGGACGGAGGAGCCTGCTAGGCTATGGTCCATGGGATTGTGCTCATGCACAACTGAGCAACTTCTAATTCTAAAAAATCTTAAAGTGCAGTTGTAAAGATTAAATGAATTAAATGTAAAGTTTTAAAAATAGTACCTAATACATAGTCAGTATTCAGTAATTCTAGGCATCAGGTGAAATTGGAGTGTCTGTGATTGAGAGAAGGAGGAGGTATGGATATTTCAGAACTTATCTCACTTAGCCTAGGGCATAGAAGCTTCCATGATGATTCATAGAATTCTTATGATTTTCTGGAGCATATATTTAAATGCGTTAGTCCAATATAATCTCTATCCATTCCAAGAGCCTCCTTCTGAGTATCTGTGTCAGATACAGATATTTGACCTTAACACTTTCAGTAATGGTGATTTCATAACTTTAAACAGTTGTCATACAGTTCTAAGTACATTGATCCAAGAGACAACAGGATATAATAGGAGGGAAAGTTGCCCTTGAATCTGACAAATTTAGACCCATCTCTGCTACCTCTTTGTATGCTCTTGGGCAGGTGACTTAACTTTTCTGATTCTTGGTTTACTTATGTTGAAATTGGGGATAATCTTAGTACTAACTCATAGGTTTTCTATGACTATTAAATGAGATGATTTATGTGAAGCACGTGGCATATGATAGGCACTCAAAAAAGTTGTTGTGATTTGAGTCATTGTTTCTCTTTGTTCTTTGAATATCCATAGAATAACATGAAATATTTCTTTCACTTGGTTGCCTACAAGGTTATCTTGCTGAACAGGTAACACAAACTCCAGTTCCTCTCCCTGTCTTTTCCTGTCAGGTTTTTTTCTCAAATGTTCCTCATTTGTCATTTTTTCCCCAGACCTCTCACCATCCTGGAGGTCCTTCTTTGATTATTCTTTTGTTTGTCAATGATCTTCCTTTAATACTGTGTCAGTCCAGCCTGATTACCAGTTTTGTGTGGGAATTAGACCCTCCTTAGGTAGAATACTTTAAGTTTATTGAAGCAACTTGATTTTCTGAAGCTTCAGTAAGTTTCTGGCTCATATTCAGACTATGTCTAACTAAAAACCCAGATTGGGTGTAGAGATGAGAGATTATACCTAAGTTCCTGTGGAACCATTTCTTTGTTCCTGCCTTGTTGAAGGGAATGCATAACTCGAAGATTCAGTCTCATTTTCATAAGATTAGTCTAGAAAGTATCTGTGCATATGTCACGAACACTCTCCTAATACTAGAATATTGGATAGAAAAAACCTATGATGTAAGAAAACCGGGACAAATGTTTTCCACACAACCTTACAGCTTCTCCTGAAATTTCTTCTTCTTAGTCTGTTATTGGAGAAGGAAATGGTAACCCACTCCAGTACTCTTGCCTGTAAAATCCCGTGGACAGAGGAGCCTGGTAAGCTATAGTCCATGGGGGACCCGAAGAGTCGGACACGACTGAACGACTTCACATTCACTTTTCACTTTCATGCATTGGAGAAGGAAATGGCAACCCACTCCAGTATTCTTGCCTGGAGAATCCCAGGGACAGAGGAGCCTGGTAGGCTGCCATCTATGGGGTCGCACAGAGTCAGACACGACTGAAGCGACTTAGCAGCAGCAGCAGTAGTCTCTTATATTCCATTGTCCCCAAACTTGAAGATGATAGGTTCATAAAGATGTGTCACAAGAGTCATGACAAAGACTGAGAAAGCACTCAAATCTACTTTTCACCCTTTCCCACAAAAATAGACATCCTATGGTGGATCAAGTAAGTTGGTTGGGATAACATCTTTGATTTCACTCTTTTTGGACATCTGAGGTTACTGACTCCTTTCTGACTTTACCAATTTACACTTAAAATTTAAGCAACAAATGTGGTGGTTTTGTTTTTATTTGTACTAAAGATCTACTAAATGTCAGTTACTATGCCAGAGGTAGAGACGGAAACGTCATGAAATGTACATGATATATTCTTTGCCTTTAAGGTGATTATAGTCAGTTATGACTAAATAATTTTAATATAACATCATAAGTGCTATTTCATAGTTATTTATTAGTGCCAAGGGAACACAGAGGAGAGAACAACTACTGCTTGCATGAGACGTTAAAACAAAAGAGGCATTTTTTTTTCTGAGACCTGAAGAATAAACAGGAATTTTAAAATGCAACCAGGTTTAAAGGCTTAACGGTCTTGTGTGTTTATATGTATATCTATATTTCAAATATATGTGTATTGAGTATTATATAAATATATATTATATATTTTGGAGAGATAACATCTACTTGTTTTAATTAAGAAATATAATTTTTAACACTTTTGAATTATTTCTGTTTAACATGAACAGTGTTCATCATTCTTATCCTCATTTAAAACAGTTCAAAATAGCTTTTATTGGACAAATTATCTTTAGTATGTGTCTTAAGAATTATTTTACAGTTATTTTCTCTTTAGCATAAGTTAAAGTGAAACCATTGTATTTAAGCTATGCTTTTATCCAGACCTTACTAATATAGACTTACCTCCATCCAAGTCATTTGAATTTGAAAAACCAGAATGTATCTGGATATATGAGAAACAAATGTAGCCAAGCTAATGGATCTTATTCAATTATTTGCTGTGAATAAAACCAATTTTAACCTGGGAAATCGATTGGAAATGTGGGAAACTCAGTCAGCAGGAAACCAGTGATGAGAACCACTTAAATTGGGTTAGAAATGAAATTTCAGACTACAACATGCTTTAAGATTTAGAGGAGCTAAGCAATCTAGTGAATATGGTTTGCTAGGAAGAAGTGTTAAACTTTCTGACCATGGAAGAATAGTATATCCTAAGGGAAAGTATAATTAAAGCACAACAGATTGTATTTTTCTCTTTTGGAAGAATCGTAATGAGCAAGACGAATTCAATGCAGCCTCCCAGAGGACTGTTCAAAGATCTCTAGGTAAAGAAAAATCTGTTCTGGAAACTGGAGGAGAAAAGGAAAATGGAATAAAATAAAAGTCTGCTGCATCGGTTAAGAATTTTAGGAAAGAGATAAAGGCAGCAGAAAAGTGAAATGATTTCCTGCACACAAAAGCAGTCAGAGATTATAAAGGGGCACAGGTAATGGGAAACCTTTATGATTATATCACAGAAAGATCAGAAATAAAATGGATTTACTAATAATGGAAGAAACTGCAATTAAAAATGACTATTAAATATGTGCTTTCTCAAATCTATATTTAACAATTACAGTGATTTTTTTTTTTCTAAGAGCTATTTAAACAAGTTGGAGGTAACAGAAACTAGGTGAAAAAGTGAACACCCAGGCACTAGTAATTAAATAAGAAAGGAATGTACATTAGGGAATAGGAAACTTCGAGAATGAATTCACTGTCTTTTATGTTACCTCTTTTTTTTTTTTTTTTTTTTACTTCTCAGTAAAAATAATCAAACTCAGTCTGCTACTAAACAGCTAAGCAAAGTAGAAGAGTATCAGTGGAAATCGGGTAAGTGTGTTTAGAATTACAGTTAGTTGAAAACAGTTATATTACAGGAAAGAGATTTTATCATTTGTTTGAGAATTTAGTAGACATATATAAGAGAATGTAAGAAAATCATTGAAAGTTATATCTGAAGGCATAGCTAGTTGCAGGTCTCAAATAGCTCAAATTATAGTAGTCCATGGAGAACCAGTTGTGTCAGATACACGTGTCTCTAATATAATTTGGAATAGCCCAAGACATAATGATAAAAAAAGTAAAGTTGTATATTTTATATCGTCCCAATCCCTGCTCTTAGACTTTTTATAGGCAAGTTTGCCATCCAAACTTTCCTAAGCTTCTTTCTTATCAAAATCTGATGTATTCATGCCCTACCCTATTAGAACCCTACTCTCTACTAGCCAACTAATCAGTGAAATCATGCTAATGTGATCATGATGCCATGTACTTCTCAGTTATCTTTCCAAAGGGTTAATCATTTTAAAATGAGTCTTATGGAGACCTACAACCTAAATTTAATAACAAAATTATTCTTTTCATAGTAATGATTTTAGGGAAATATGGTTCAGGAAAGATTACTTAAATAGGTGAAATGTCCAAGCATCATTCTAATCATACTACACAGACTTGTTTATAAACTAAAAAAAAAATTAGTCTTTGAAGCTAAAATCAGTGAGTATTTCATCATATATTTGTCTACTAGTTGCTTTACATGGATTAACTAATATGATCCTCACAAAATAACTCTATAAATTAGGTATTATGATTATACTCTTATCTACAGATGGGGAAATGGAAACTCTAAGATTAACTTGTCTCATGTCATACAGCTGGTAAGTTGTAGAGCTGGAATTCACACTTTCCTGTGTCTCAATCCAGATCTTGAATTCTTTACTGCTACTCATACTGCCTATATATTGCATTACTTTTTCATAGAATAAGGTTTGCTTGAAAGTATATGTTATGAGCAGTGGAAGAGAGCAGGAAACATCTGAAACATCTCTTTAATCCTGAATGTCTCTGTATAGGAACTTCAACTAGGAAACTCCTGGCTTCTCTGTATTTTCCCTTATTGAATCCCTCTCTCAAAGGAAGATCAGTTAAGTATCCAACTGGTGAACTCAAGAGAAAGAACTGGGCATGCAGAACTCAGTACTTTCTCTCTTTCTCTTTAAGCTCAGTCTCTTTAGAGAAAACATTCATTTTACTCAGCTACCTTGTACCATAAGTCTTTCAAGGCCTGGCTATTTCCCTGCAGGAAGATGCCAGTGTTTTACCACACACTGTCTATTACTGGAGTTCAGCATTAAGAATTCCACCTTTGACACACACCTGATGCAAGTTCTTCAACAGCTCCATCAATAATAATGCTGACATTTAGTTCTACAGCTGCCTTACTGCTTCTTTACCCCTCAATTGGTTTACAACTCAGTACTGGAGGAAAAAAGTGTCAATTATTGATCACATCAAACTATGAGAGTTATTTATGGTTAAGATTTAGGAATGTTTTCTGAGTGGCAAAGAAAATAAGAATCAGGCTTTGTGGACATGGTGATAGACATGTGGAGAGTTAGATATTTCTAGATTATGTCACTGACTACTCTCCACTGATGTACCTGACATTGTTTTATATGTAATACAAATTCTTTCCTTGGTATAATTTTTGTTTAATTATTTTAAAAGGTTTGTTAATGAGTTATTCTAAGCACGATTTGAGGGACAGTGGCATTTAGCATCTGTATTTGATATTAGATACCAATAAACCTAGATATCATATTGAAAAGCAGAGACATTACTTTGCCAAGAAAGGTCCATAAAGTCAAGGCTATGGTTTTTCCAGTGGTCATATATGGATGTGAGAGTTGGACTGTGAAGAAAGCTGAGTGCCAAATAATTGATGCTTTTGAAGTGTGGTGTTGGAGAAGACTCTTGAGAGTCCCTTGGACTGCAAGGAGATCAAACCAGTCCATCCTAAAGGAGATCAGTCCTGGGTGTTCGTTGGAAGGACTGATGTTGAAGCTGAAACTCCAGTACTTTGGCCACCTCATGCGAAGAGTTGACTCATTGGAAAAGACCCTGATGCTGGGAGGGATTGGGGGCAGGAGGAGAAGGGGATGATGGAGGATGAGATGGCTGGATGACATCACCAACTCGATGGACACGAGTTTGAGTGAACTCAGGGAGTTGGTGATGGACAGGGAAGCCTGGCATGCTGTGATTCATGGGGTTGCCATGAGTCGGACATGACTGAGTGACTGAACTGAACTGAACTGAACTGAACTAAAAGATATAAATAGATTATTTAAGGAGAAATCTTTGACTTGAACAATTTAAGGATCATCTATAGATAAGTTGTTTTATGGGGCCTGGTAGTATCAAATAGTTAATTACTTGTACCACTCAGTCTGACACTTGCACCAGTACTCTCTTCTTTTGTTTCTTAATTTTTCCGTAGGCTTCAGTGTTATCTCCACAATGAGATTAGAAATTCTAGATTAATGGTGACATACTATTCTTCCTTTTTTATCTTTCACGCCAATTCTTGCCAATAGCATGGCCACAGGTTATAGGGTAAATAATTTTTTTTTCTGATTTGGAAGTGTAAAAATAATTAGTGAGGTGAGTTATCTGTAAGTCATCAAATTTTTCTACCTGTGTTATTTAATTTTTCACCATTTGTTGAGAGGTATAGTATCTATCCCTTTTCATGTTCTCTTTGGGAATAGCCTGTTAATTTACTGGTAAGTACTGGTAGCATCTTTTGTCAGTATTTATTCATTAAACTTCTAATAGGACTCATAATAACAGATTTAAATTTCTATATTTCTGAAACTTTAGTAATATGGGGTAAAGTGGTATAGATGTCATGGAAGGAGGTTGCCTTGATTTGGCACGCACTTAGTCTCTGTCACTGTCAGTGTTAGTACAATCATTTCTCTGTTTCCACAGTTGCAAACTGCAGATTCAACCAACTTCAGTTTGAAAATATTAAAAAATTATTTCAAGAACTTACCAAAAGCAAAACTCAAATTTACCACATGCTGGTAAATATTTACATAGCATTTGTATTGTACTAAGTATTATAAGTATTCTAGAGATAAATTATAAGTATTATAAGTATTTCAGAGGGTGTGCATAGGTTATATGCAAATACTACATCATTGTATTAAGGACTTGACCCTTCACAGGTTTTGCTACCTATGGGGCATCCAACAACTAATCCCCTGTGGATACTGTGAGACATCTGTACATAAATCATCTCCCAGTATCCATAGAAAAGTCACGACATTTATGTTGTTGACTGGAAAAAATAGACTGCCAGATATTTATGCAGCAAAAGTGGATTTGTTTGGGATCAGTAGAAAATTGCAATTCAAGGTCTGCAACCATGGAAAGCCTCATGCAAGTCCCTGCAAAGCAAGTGAAGAACACTTTTAAAGAGGTTAAAAGGAAATTGGGAGGGCTAGAGTAAACATAGTCCATGGCTTTTCATTAGCTGAGTCCTTGCCACTAAACAAGAAGAATCTTTCTTTTGTTGGGCACTGCTATTGCTGTAGAATATGAGAGTTCTCCCTTATGGTCTCCCCATTCTATTTAATTTGGGTTTCTATTTATTAATTATTATTTTGTTTTTACATTTCCACCTTTTGATCAAGACCTTTCTCTGAAAGCATTGCTGATCAAGAGTTAGGTTTTCTAGTTTCAGAAGCTTTTTGTTCTTCAGTGTCTGGAAGGAACTTTCATGGATATAGTGTCTCATGTAAGAGGGAAAGTGCACAGGTTAGAAAACAATGTGATATATCACATTAACAAATTGAAGGATAAAAAATATATGATTACCTCAATAGATGCAGAGAAAGCCTTTGACAAAATTCAACTCCGATTTATAATAAAAACTCTCCAGAAAACAGGTATAGAAGGGACATACCTCAACATAATAAAAGCCATATATTATAAATAAAAGCAAACATTATCCTCAATGGTGAAAAATTGAAAGCATTTCCCCTAAAGTCAGGAACAAGACAAGGGTGCCCACTCTCACCAGTACTATTCAACATAGTTTTGGAAGTTTTAGTCATAGCAATCAGAGAAGAAAAAGAAATAAAAGGAATCCAGATTGGAAAAGAAGAAGTAAAACTCTCACTGTTTGCTGATGACATAATCTTCTACATAGAAAATCCTAAAGACACCACCAGAAAATTACTAGAGCTAATCAATGAATATAGTAAAGTTGCAGGGTATAAAATTAACACACAGAAATCCCTTGCATTCCTATACACTAACAATGAGAAAACAGAAAGAAATTAAGGAAACAATTCCATTCACCATTGTGATAAAAAGAATAAAATATTTAGGAATAAATCTACCTAAAGAAACAAAAGGCATATATATAAAACTATAAAACACTGGTGAAAGAAATCAAAGATGACACAAATAGATGGAGAAATATATCATATTCATGGATCAGAAGAATCAATATAGTGAAAATGAGTAAACTACCCAGGGCAATCTATAGATTCATGTAATCCCTATCAAGCTACCAATGGTATTTTTCACAGAGCTAGAATAAAAGATTTCACCATTTGTATGGAAATGTAAAAGACCTTGAATAGCCAAAGCAATCTTGAGAAAAAAGAATGAAACTGGAAGAATCAACTTGCCTGATTTCAGACTATACTACAAAGCTACAGTTATCAAGAGAGTATGGCATTGGCACAAAGACAGAAATATAGATCAATGGAACAAAATAGCAATCCCAGAGATAAATCCATGCTCCTATGGATACCTTATCTTTCACAAATGAGGCAAAAATATACAATGGAGAAAAGACAATCTCTTTAATGAGTGGTGCTGGGAAAACTTTCCACCACCTGTAAAAGAATGAAATTAGAACACTTTCAAACACCATCCACAAACATAAACTCAAAATGGATTAAAGATCTAAATGTAAGACCAATAACTATAAAACTCCTAGAAGAAAGCATAGGCAAAACACTCTCTGACATAAATCACAGCAGGATCCTCTATAACCCACGTCCCAGAGTAATGTAAGTGAAAGGAAAAATAAACAAATGGAACCTAATTAAACTTAAAAGCTTTTGCACAACCAAGAAAACTATAAGCAAGGTGAAAAGACAGCCTTCAGAATGGGAGAAAATAATAGCAAATGAAGCAACTGACAAAGAATTCATCTCAAAAATATACAAACAGCTCATGCGACTCAATTCTAGAGAAATAAATGACCCAATCAAAAAATGGGCCAAGGAACTAAACATATATTTCTCTAAAGAAGACATACAGATGGCTAAAAAACACATGAAAAGATGCTCAACATCACTCATTATCAGAGAAATGTAAATCAAAACCTCAATGAGGTACCATCTCACGCTGGCCAGAATGGCTGCTATCCAAAAGTCTGCAAGCAATAAATGCTGGAGAAGGTGTGGAGAAAAGACAACTCTCTTACCCTGTTGGTGGGAATGCAAGATAGTACAGCCACTATGGAGAACAGTGTGGAAATTCCTTAAAAACCTGAAAATAGAACTGCCATATGACCCAGCAATCCCACTGCTGGGCATACACACTGAGGAAACCAGAAATGAAAGAGACATGTGTTAATTGTAGCACTGTTTACAATAGCTAGGACATGGAAGCAACCTAGATGTCCATTGGCAGATGAATGGATAAGAAAGCTGTGGCACATATACTCAATGGAATATTACTCAACAGTTAAAAAAATGCAGTTGAATCAGTTCTAATGAGATGGATGAAACTGGAGTCTATTATACAGAGTGAAATAAGTCAGAAAGAAAAACACCAATACAGTATATTAATGTATATATACGGAATTTAGAAAGATGGTAATGATGACAGCCAAATGAGACAGCCAAAGAGACAGTTATAAAGAACAGGATTTTGGACTCTGTGGGAGAATTTGAGGGTGGGATGACTTGAGAGAATAGTATTGAAACACGTGTATTACCATATGTGAAATAGATGACCAGTCCAAGTTTGATGCATGAAACAGGGCACTCAAAGATGGTGTACTGGACAATCTAGAGGGATGGGATGAGGGGGAAGGTGGGAGGGGGATTTGGGATGGGTGACACATGAACATCACCCATGGCTGACTCATGTCAATGTATGGCAAAAACCACCACAATATTATAGTCATTGGCTTCCAATTAAAATAAATTAATTAATTTAAAAAAACCTATTAAGGTCACATTCTTAGGAGAATGTGAAGGGGAGTAGGAAAAAGAACCCTCTGGCACTTTTTATAAATGTCCATATGTTAATAAGATCATAGACACTGAGAATCATCTGAAGTGTTAATGTCTTCATCAATGTTTGGCAACAAACTTCCAACAGGCCTGGTCCAGATATCTTAGGAAAGCTGTCTCATCATATGTAATCTGCTTCAGTACTGGGAAATCTTTAGTTTCATGTTGCCAGATTATATGCAGGTCCATCAAGGTTTATTCATGTTTCAGCACTTTCTTTATGTGTATTATGTGTATCTAAGAGTCTATTCCTTGGTAGCACAAGGTTTGTTAGCAGTATTTGGTAATGGCCTTTCCAGTGATTTTGAGTAGAGTCCTTCTGGAGGTTTTTTTCCAGGTTGCAAGGTATGATGTTTAAGGTGTTTATCTCCCAAGGGCACACTTTGAAAAGATTGCTCTCCCAGCGCAGTGTTATTTTTAATAAAAGGAATTAGGCCTGTTAAATATTGGAGTATCTCTCCTTTTATCAGTTGTGTGTCAAAAGAAGCAGTAGCCATGTGCATTGTGCATCCTGTGACTGTCTCAAAGGCTGAGGGTTGATGAGTTCCAAGAGGGGTGGATATGAGATCCAGAAGGATCATGGCAATACCTGTGGCCAAAGTATTTGGAGAGACTTTATAAATTTTGCCATTTGAGTCTTAATAATGCTGTTAGTGTATTTGACTAAACCAGAGGATTGAGGGTTGTAAGCACAGTGACAATGATGTAATACTGGCCAAATAGTACAGACTTGTTGAAATGCCTGGCCAGATAGATGGCTTCCTTGATGACTATGAAGTTTGATAAGAGTTCCCCAGGTATGGATAATCTTTTCCAAGAGGAATTTAGCCACAGAAGAGGCAGTCACCTGTCTGCTAAGGAAGTTTTCAGTCCAGTATAAAAACATACAGACCATGACTAAAACATATTTATATCCAAGAAATAGAGAAAGTTATACAAAATCCATTTGTCAGAATTCGAATGGCTCATTAGATAATTTAAAATGTCTAGGAACAGTACAAACAGGTTTCCCTGGATTGTACTGCTGATAAGTAGGACAAGTGAGGTAGACATATTTTGTGGCCTTGTTAATGTTTCCCCACTGATAGTGATTTAAGAAAGCTATCATTTTGTCAGTAGTTCAATGGCTTAATGTATGTACAGTGATGAAGAATGGGACTTTTAGAGTCTACAGGAGGACTGGGTTGTTATTTGGTAAAAACTAGAGCTTCATTAAAAAAAATCAAACAAATTATTGAATTTCTAACCTGTTTTTCCTTTTCTGAGGCCAATTGTTGGGCCTCTGTAGCCAGTTCTTCTAAATTATCATTTGGGAAAATATCTCTTTGGACCATGACAGAGATTTGGCTGTTATTAGTCACTTTAAGAGCAGCATTCCTAGCAGAAATATGAGCAAGGTGATTTCCTTTAGTTTCCAGAGAGTCAAGTTTAGAATCCACCAGAATCTTAATAATAACTAAATTGGAAGGTAAATATATCACACTCAATAATTCCTGAACTTAAGGACCATTTTAAATTTTATTTCCATTGGAAGCAAGGAGGCTACTTTGCTTCCAGAATATTCTAAAATAAGCTGCTCCAAAAGCATATCGACTATCAGTGTAAATATCGATCATTTTTTCCTTGGCTTAAACATATGCCTATGTAACAGTGTATAATTCAACAAGTTGGGCTGAAGTAGTCATAGATAAAGAGGCTACCTTAGTAGTACTAAAGGGATTTGTAATAGCATACTCAGCACAATATTTGCCACTCTGACCTTTTAAATAAGAAACATTGTGAATGACAAGAAATCAACATTCGGTTCAGTTCAGTCGCTCAGTCGTGTCCAACTCTGCGAACCCATGAATCACAGCACGCCAGGCCTCTCTGTCCATCACCAACTCCCGGAGTTCACTCAGATTAACGTCCATCGAGTCCGTGATGCCATCCAGCCATCTCATCCTCTGTCGTCCCCATTTCCTCCTGCCCCCAATCCCTCCCAGCATCAGAGTCTTTTCCAATGAGTCAACTCTTCGCATGAGGTGGCCAAAGGACTGGAGTTTCAGCTTTAGCATCATTCTTTCCAAAGAAATCCCAGGGCTGATCTCCCTCGGAATGGAATGGTTGGATCACCTTGCAGTCCAAGGGACTTTCAAGAGTCGTCTGCAACACCAAGTTCAAAAGCGTCAATTCTTCGGCACTCAGCTTTCTTCACAGTCCAACTCTCACATCCATACATGACCACTGGAAAAACCATAGCCTTGACTAGACGGACCTTAGTCGGCAAAGTAATGTCTCTGCTTCTCAATATGCTATCTAGGTTGGTCATAACTTTTCTTCCAAGGAGTAAGCGTCTTTTAATTTCATGGCTGAAGTCACCATCTGCAGTGATTTTGGAGCCCCAAAAAATAAAGTCTGACACTGTTTCCACTGTTTCCCATCTATTTCCCATGAAGTGATGGGACCGGATGCCATGATCTTCTTTCTCTGAATGTTGAGCTTTAAGCGAACTTTTTCACTCTTCTCTTTCACTTTCATCAAGAGGCTTTTTAGCTCCTCTTCACTTTCTGCCATAAGGGTGGTGTCATCTGCATTTCTGAGGTTATTGCTATCTCTCCTGGCAATCTTGATTCCAGCTTGTGTTTCTTCCAGTCCAGCATTTCTCATGATGTACTCTGCATAGAAGTTAAATAAGCAGGGTGACAATATACAGCCTTGACGCACTCCTTTTCCTATTTGGAACCAGTCTGTTGTTCCATGTCCAGTTCTAACTGTTGCTTCCTGACCTGCATACAGATTTCTCAAGAGACATGTCAGGCGGTCTGGTATTCCCATCTCTCTCAGAATCTTCCACAGTTTATTGTGATCCACACAGTCAAAGGCTTTGGCACAGTCAATAAAGCAGAAATAGATATTTTTCTGGAAATCTCTTGCTTTTTCTATGATCCAGTGGATGTTTGCAATTTGACCTTTGGTTCCTCTGCCTTTTCTAAAACGAGCTTGAACATCTGGAAGTTCATGGTTCATGTATTCCTGAAGCCTGGCTTGGAGAATTTTGAGCATCACTTTACTAGCATGTGAGATGAGTGCAATTATGCAGTAGTTTGAGCATTCTTTGGCATTGCCTTTCTTTGGGATTGGAATGAAAACTGACCTTTTCCAGTCCTGTGGCCACTCCTGAGTTTTCCAAATTTGCTGACCTATTGAGTGCAGCACTTTCACAGCATCATCTTTCAGGATTTGAAATAGCTCAACTGGAATGCCATCAACTCCACTTGCTTTGTTCATAGTGATGCTTTCTAAGGCCCGCTTGACTTCACATTCCAGGATGTCTGGCTCTAGATGAGTGATCACACCATTGTGATTATCTGGGTCGTGAAGATTTTTTTTTGTACAGTTCTTCTGTGTATTCTTGCCACCTCTTCTTAATATCTTCTGCTTCTGTTAGGTCCCTACCATTTCTGTCCTTTATTGAGCCCATCTTTGCATGAAATGTTCCCTTGCTATCTCTAATTTTCTTGAAGTGATCTCTAGTCTTTCCCATTCTTTTGTTTTCCTCTATTTCTTTGCATTGATTGCTGAAGAAGACTTTCTTATCTCTTCTTGGTATTCTTTGGAACTCTGTATTCAGATGCTTATATCTTTTCTCTTCTCCCTTGTTTTTTGCCTCTCTTATTTTCACAGCTATTTGTAAGGCCTCCCCAGACAGCCGTTTTGCTTTTTTGCATTTCTTTTCCATGGGGATAGTCTTTTATCCCTGTCTCCTGTACAGTATCACAAACCTCATTCCATAGTTCATCAGGCACTCTATCTATCGTATCAAGTCCCTTACATCTATTTCTCACTTCCACTGTATAATCATAAGGGATTTGATTTAGGTCATACCTGAATGGTCTAGTGGTTTTCCCTACTTTCCTCAATTTGAGTCTGAATTTGGTAATAAGGTGTTCATGATCTGAGCCACAGTCAGCTCCTGGTCTTGTTTTTGTTGACTGTATGGAGCTTCTCCATCTTTGGCTGCAAAGAATGTAATCAATCTGATTTTGGTGTTGACCATCTGGTGATGTCCATGTGTAGAGTCTTCTCTTGTGTTGTTGGAAGAAGGTGTTTGCTATGACCAGTGCATTTTCTTGGCAAAACTCTATTAGTCTTTGCCCTGCTTCATTCCACATTGCAAGGCCAAATTTGCCTGTTACTCCAGGTGTTTGTTGACTTCCTACTTTTTCATTCCAGTCCCCTATAATGAAAAGGGCATCTTTTTTGGGTGTTAGTTCTAAAAGGTCTTGTAGGTCTTCATAGAACCGTTCAACTTCAGCTTCTTCAGCATTACTGGTTGGGGCATAGACTTGGATTACTGTGATATTGAGTGGTTTGCCTTGGAAACGAACAGAGATCATTCTGTCATTTTTGAGACTGCATCCAAGTACTGCATTTTGGACTCTTGTTGACTGTGATGGCTACTCTATTTCTTCTGAGGGATTCCTGCCTGCATTTGTAGATATATTGGTCATCTGAGTTAAATTCACCCATTCCAGTCCATTTTAGTTCGCTGATTCCTAGAATGTCGACATTCACTCTTGCCATCTCCTGTTTGACCACTTCCCATTTGCCTTGATTCATGGACCTGACATTCCGGGTTCTCATGCAATATTGTTCTTTACAGCATTGGACCTTGCTTCTATCACCAGTCACATCTACAGCTGATTATTGTTTTTGCTTTGGCTTCATTGCTTCATTCTTTCTGGAGTTATTTCTCCACTGATCCAGTAGCATAGCACCTACTGACCTGGGGAGTTGCTCTTTCAGTATCCTATCATTTTGATAAGAAATCAACATTACTCAATGAAGTTTTTTGTAGGTCATTATGAGGAGTCAGAAGGTGATTCATCAGTGTTAAGCCGTTGTGAGGGACTTCATTGCTGATGTACAGCAGAAGATTAGCCAGGTTAAGATTATTACAATGTAAAGGATATGTGAGGAATAGGTAGCAAAAGTACTTCATGAGAGTTGAGGCAGCTGGCTGAGAAATATCCAGTGTGATGAGAATTCAGGAAAACTTCTACTGCATAAGGTACAAAAATGGTTAAAGGGAATCCTACAATGATACATTAGTGGCCTTCCACCAAAAAAGCAGTGGCCATAATGCCTGTAAGACATGTGGAGTAACTCCTTGCTACACAATCCAGTTACTAGCTATAATACTCTATGGATAGTTGGTGGTGCCTTTTGATTTTTTTGAGCAGCCCAAGGGCATTCCCTTGTTTTCATATGCAGAAAGGAAAGTGGAGATCTGACAAATGGGTTGTCCAAGGACATGTGGCATCATCAAACTCTCCTTTAAAGCCTTAGAGGCTGTGTTTTGTGATTCTTCTGCAAAGATTGAGTTGGGGTAGTTATTGTTGAGTAGTACCTATAGTGGTTTGGCTATAAGAGAGCAACTTGGAATCCAATTTCAGCAATAACCAACTGGCCCGAGAAAACCTCACATTTGGTGCTTAGTTTTAGATTTTGGGAAATTTAGGACACAATAAAGTCTGCCTGGACTTAGGTGTATCCCTTGTTCTTATATCACAAGCCCTAAATATCAAGCCAGGGCTTGGGCAAACTTCAATTTTTCTTTGCTGACCTTGTGTCCCTTTAAGGCTAAAAGCTTTAACTGGATCCTGTATTCTTGTGAGGAGGCTTGAGAAGGAGAGCGAAGAAGCAAATCATCCTTATACGGCAACAAAGTAGAGCCTGTAGGAAACTATGTTATCCAGATCAGCCTTCAGGATAAGAAATAAGATTTCTCAGTGCAAAACTGGGACATTAATTTCCAGGTGAATTGTTTTCCTTCTCAGTTCAGTGCAGTCGCTCAGTCATGTCAGACTCTGCGACTCCATGAACCGCAGCACACCAGGCCACCCTAAACATCACCAACTGCCAGAGTCTACCCAAACTCATGTCCATTAAGTCGGTGATGCCTTCCAACCATCTCATCCTCTGTCATCTCCTTCTCCTCCTGCCCTCAATTGAAGGCAAGAAGATATTGGCTAGCTTCATCAACTGGAATATTAAAGAATGTACTATATTTAAAAAATTACTTCTGGTGGGAATGGATGTTCTTAGCTCATGAGAGTCAAAAGCAACAGATTGTTGAGGGATAGAAGTGTTGTTTATTTGCTTGGAGATCCTAGATAAACCTCCACCCTTGGCTCCTAGGTTTTTTCACCAGTAAAATGGGAGTTACAGGGGCTGGTATAAGGACTAATGAGACCTTAAGCCTGTAATCTTCTACTATGGGCTTTATGCTTTGAAGGGCTTTTTTTCTTTATAGAGGATTGATTAATTCTGGGAAGAGATTTTTTATGGAGTCTATTTGAATCCTGATGGGAAGTATGCTGTGAATTTTGCCAACACCAGCTGAAGATTTTGCCCATAAGGATGTATTTCGATTATGACAAGTGATCAATGTTTTCAGAATCTACTCTAGTACCATCAGAGATGGGACAAATCAAGTTGTCAAAGCATCATTTAATTTACCTGGTTGGTTATATTAATGACCACTGTCATACTTTGAAATAATTTCCCTCTTTTAGAAGAAATTCTGGCATGATACTTTTCTAGCAAGTCTCAGCCTACCTGAAGTCAATTAAGACAGGAAAAGATTCATCTCTAATCTGGAGAAATGATTCTCCAAGCTGATTAAGAGAGAGGATTAGGCAGAGCCCATGTAGTTTCATAGAGCCCTGCCATTGAGATTTGGAAGGACATTATAAAGGCTGGGTAGATGGCTGAAAACCCATAAAGGGCTTACATTTGTAACAATCTCTTTTCCTGGCATTTTCCACTAGTAGCAAAGACTAGGAGGGTTTTGATATTGCTTCAGTTCAGTTCAGTCGCTCAGTCGTGTCTGAGTCTTTGCGACCCCATGAATCGCAGCATGCCAGGCTTCCCTGTCCATCACCAACTCCCGGAGTTCACTCAGACTCACGCTTATCGAGTCAGTGATGCCATCCAGCCATCTCATCCTCTGTCGTCCCCTTCTCCTCCTGCCCCCAATCCTTCCCAGCATCACAGTCTTTTCCAATGAGTCAACTCTTCACATGAGGTGGCCAAAGGACTGGAGCTTTAGCATCATTCCTTCCAAAGAACACCCAGGGCTGATCTCCTTTAGAATGGACTGTTTGGATCTCCTTGCAGTCCAAGGGACCCTCAAGAGTCTTCTCCAACACCACACTTCAAAAGCATCAATTCTTTGGCGCTCAGCCTTCTTCACAGTCCACCTCTCACATCCATACATGACCACAGGAAATACCATAGCCTTGACTAGATGGACCTTAGTCAGCAAAGTAATGTCTCTGCTTCTCAATATGCTATCTAGTTTGGTCATAACGTTTCTTCCAAGGAGTAAGCGTCTTTTAATTTCATGGCTGCAATCACCATCTGCAGTGATTTTGGAGCCCCCCAAAAATAAAGTCTGACAGTGTTTCCACTGTTTCCCCATCTATTTGCCATGAAGTGATGGGACCGGATGCCATGATCTTCGTTTTCCGAATGTTGAGCTTTAAGCCAACTTTTTCACTCTCCTCTTTCACTTTCATCAAGAAGTTTTAGGAACCCTCAAAATGGCAATTAAAATACAGCTTACCACTCAGTTCTGAAAGTTTTTTGAGTAGTTGTAGTTCAATTTGTTCTTAAGGAAATTAGATATGCTGACTTCAAAAGTTCCCCATAATGGCCATTGAAGTTCTAAATTGCCTTTGATCAGGTCTTCCTTTTAGTTAGAAATGCGTATGGGAAAGACCACAGTTTTTTATAACATAAAATTGGCTGTAGTCCCTTCAAGGGACTACAAGGTGCACCCTTAAAACACTTACATTACTGCGATTCCATATCCTAGAAGTTTTTCATTTAACGAACAATTTTCAAATGACTTACAACACAAACAGCTCAATTCAAACCTTTTTCAAGCCAATCCCAGCCACTCTTAAGGATACAACTGTCCTGGAGGAGCCAGGCTGAAAGCTTTCTTGAAAAGCCAGTATCCAAAGACAGCCTTTCCAAAGGAATAGACCAAAGGCTGAAAAACCTGGCACCATTTCAGAGAAACAACCACTGTTTCCACAGGAATGGGCCAAAGGCTAGTCAGCTTCAATGAAATTGGCTGATCTCAAATTCAGACCAGAGTGCCAACTAGTACTCACTCACATAATAATCCCTTAACCAGAAAGACAAAATCTTTATATAGATAACTCAATAACCCTAGAGAGCTTCAAACACAAAGAGTGTGTGAGCTTGAATTCAGGAGAAAGATGTATTTTCAAACTCAAGGGTTTGCTGAACCCTGGAGGTGAGCAACAATGGATTCAATTGTGGGTACTTCATCTGTTTGCACATCAGCCCCTAAGTCATCATGAATTTTCTCTGGTCCTCTCATAGGTCATCAAAATGTTGACCCAAAACAGAGTGCCAGCTATTTCTCCAGCAAGATGGGTTTATTTGGGAGCAGCCTGGAATTGCAATTCAGGATCTGAAATCATGGCGGGCTATATGTAAGTTTTCCACTTGGAAGTACATGGACAACACTTTTTAGAGCAGAAAAGGAAGTTGGAGAGCTAGAGTAAACAGAGTCCATTGCTTTTCACTGAGTTGTTGCCATGCAAAAAAGAAGTCTTTCTTCTTCCTGTTGGGCTCTGTTGTCATCACAGGGCTTGTGAGCTCCCTCCTTCTGGTTTTCCAACTCTAAGTCTTCTGTTAAAATTTTTAGTGCCAAACCTTAAGATTTTCAGGGCTTTTTCAAGATGGGGGATGGGTATAGGTGGGCCATATAACTGATTTGTCTAGTAGGTTTTGGCTGATATCAGACATGCTACTTGTACAAGGAAGAGCATGCCATGTTCTTTTGCAGAATTTCAGTGTTACCTTAACTGTGATGCTCTATATGAATATTTATTCTGTAATATTCTCTGCTGAATAACAAGTATGCAAATATCTCACATTTCAGTGTATTTTAATGCCAATTTTTGCATACTATAGATATAAGTACCAGGTGCCACCTTGGACCTTAAACCCTTATTAATTTGAAGGGATAGTGATTTAAAGATTCCACAGAAGCTACTAATTCAGTCTAGGAAAAGCAGAAACAATACATTATCAAGTTTAGATAACTTTGCTTCTTTGGGTGTTCTGGTACTATTTCCCAACTGATATAAGACCTTCTTCAGGGGTTGAACTTCCAGTTAGATTTGTTCTTTCCTCCAAGATTTTTAGACATTCTGTGTTTCACTTGCCTCAATTGAATCTGCATAATGATATCTGCTGGATCATCGAAAAAGCAAGAGAGTTCCGGAAAAACATCTATTTCTGCTTTATTGACTATGCCAAAGTCTTTGACTGTGTGGATCACAACAAACTGTGGAAAATTCTGAAAGTGATGGGAATACTAGACCACCTGACCTGCCTCTTGAGAAACCTATATGCAGGTCAGGAAGCAACAGTTAGAACTGGACATGGAACAACAGACTGGTTCCAAATAGGAAATGGAGTATGTCAAGGCTGTATATTGTCACCCTGCTTATTTACCTTCTATGCAGAGTACATCATGAGAAATGCTGGGCTGGAAGAAGCACAAGCTGGAATCAAGATTGCCGGGAGAAATATCAATAACCTCAGATATGCAGATGACACCACCCTTATGGCAGAAAGTGAAGAGGAGCTAAAAAGCCTTTTGATGAAAGTGAAAGAGAAGAGTGAAAAAGTTGGCTTAAAGCTCAACATTCAGAAAACGAAGATCATGGCATCTGGTCCCATCACTTCATGGGAAATAGATGGGGAAACAGTGGAAACAGTGTCAGACTTTATTTTTGGGGCTCCAAAATCACTGCAGATAGTGAATGCAGCCATGAAATTAAAGACACTTATTGCTTGGAAGAAAAGTTATGACCAACCTAGATAGCATATTGAAAAGCAGAGACATTACTTTGCCAACAAAGGTCCATCTAGTAAAGGCTATGGTTTTTCCAGTGGTCATGTATGGATGTGAGAGTTGGACTGTGAAGAAAGCTGAGCACCGAAGAATTGATGTTCTTGAACTGTGGTGTTAGAGAAGACTCTTGAGGGTCCCTTGGACTGCAAGGAGATCCAAACAGTCCATTCTAAAGGAGATCAGCCCTGGGTGTTCTTTGGAAGGAATGATGCTAAAGCTGAAACTCCAGTACTTTGGCCACCTCATGTGAAGATACACCTCATGTGTATTATTTCTGTGTGTTGATTTTATATCCTGCAACTTTACTGTATTCATTGATTAGCTGTAGTAATTTTCTGGTGGAGTCTTTAGGGTTTTCTATGTAGAGGATCATGTCATCTGCAAACAGTGAGAGTTTTACTTCTTCTTTTCCAATCTGGATTCCTTTTATTTCTTTTTCTGCTCTTATTGCTGTGGCCAAAACTTCCAAAACTATGTTAAATAGTAGTGGTGAAAGTGGGCACCCTTGTCATGTCCTGACTTTAGGGGAAATTCTTTCAATTGTTCACCATTGAAGATAATGTTTGCTGTGGGTTTGTCATATATAGCTCTTATTATGTTGAGGTATGTTCCTTCTGTTCCTGCTTTCTGGAGAGTTTTTATCATAAATGGATGTTGAATTCTGTGAAAGGCTTTCTCTGCATCTAGCTTTTATTTTTCAATTTGTTAATGTTATATATTACATTGATTTTTGGATATTGAAGAATCCTTGCTTTTCTGGGATAAAGCTCACTTGGTCATGATGTATGATCTTTTTAATGTGTTGTTGGATTCTGTTTGCTAGAATTTTGTTAAGGATTTTTGCATCCATGTTCATCAGTGATATTGGCCTGTAGTTGTGTGTGTGTGTGTGTGTGTGTGTGTGTGTGTGTGTGTGTGTGGCATCTTTGTCAGGTTTTGGTATTAGGGTGATGATGGCCTCATAGAATGACTTTGGAAGTTTACCTTCCTTTGCAATTTTTTGGAAGAATTTGAGTAGGATAGGTATTAGCTCTTCTCTAAATTTTTAGTAGAATTCAGCTGTGAAGCCGTCTGAACCTGGGCTTTTGTTCGCTGGACAATGTCGGATTACAGTTTAAATTTCTGTGCTTGTGATGTATCTGTTAAGATTTTCTACTTCTTCCTGGTTCAGTTTTGAAAGTTGTACTTTTCTAAGAATTTGTCCATTTCTTCCACCTTGTCCATTTTATTGGCATATAGTTGCTGACAGTAGTCTCTTAGGATCCTTTGCATTTCTGTGTTGTCTGTTGTGATCTCTCGATTTTCATTTCTAATTTTATTGATTTGATTTTTCTTCCTTTGTGGAAGAAAAGGTGGAATTTTTGATAGTTTTTCTCCTGTAATTGAGATCTAATCTTACTACATTGTGGTCAGAAAAGATTCTTGGAATGATTTCAATTTTTTTGAATTTATCTAGGCTAGATTTATGGCCCAGGGTGTGATCTATCCTGGAGAAAGTTCCATGTGCACTTGAGAAAAAGGTGAAATTCATTGTTTTTGGGTGAAATGTCCTATAGATATCAATTAGGTCTAACTGGTGTATTGTATCATTTACAGTTTGTGTTTCCTTGTTTTCTGTTTAGTGTGAATGGGGTATTAGTGTTAGTGTCAGCCACTCAGTTGTGCCTGACTCTTTTAGAACCCATGGACTGCAGCCCATCAGTTTGCTCTGTCCATAAGATTTTTCCAGGCAAGGATACTGGAGTGGGTTGCCATTTCCTTCTCCAGGGGTCTTCCCACCCCAGGGATCAAACCCAGGTCTCCTGCACTGCAGGCAGATTCTTTACTGACTGAGCTACAAGGGAAAGTCTCCCACTATTACTGTGTTATTAATTTCCCCTTTCATACTTGTTAGCATTTGTCTTACATATTGCAGTGCTCCTATGTTGGGTGCATATATATCTATAATTGTTATATCTTCTTCTTGGATTGATCCTTTGATCATTATGTAGTGTCCTTCTTTATCTCTTTTCACAGCCTTTGTTTTAAAGTCTATTTTATCTGATATAGGTATTGCTACTCTGGCTTTCTTTTGGTCTCCATTCGCGTGGAATATCTTTTTCCAGCCATTCACTTTCAGTCTGTCTGTGTCCTTTGTTTTGAGGTGGGTATCTTGTAGACAACATATACAAGGGTCTTGCTTTTGTATCCATTCAGCCTGAATTTGTCTTTTGGTTGGGGCATTCAACCCATTTACATTTAAGGTAATTATTGATAAGTATGACCCCGTTGCCATTTACTTTATTATTTTGGGTTCGAGTTTATAAACCCTTTTTGTGTTTTCTGTCTAGAGAATATCCTTTAGCATTTGTTGGAGAGCTGGTTTGGTGGTGCTGAATTCTCTCAACTTTTGCTTGTCTGTAAAGCTTTTGTTTTCTCCTTCATATTTGAATGAGATCCTTGTTGGGTACAGTAATCTGGACTAGAGGTTATTTTCTTTCATCACTTTAAGTATGTCCTGCCATTCCCTCCTAGCCTGAAGAGTTTTTATTAAAAGATCAGTTGTTATCCTTATGGGAATCCCCTTGTGTGTTATTTGTTGTTTTCCCCCTTGCTGCTTTTAAATATTTGTTCGTTGTGTTTGATCTTTGTTAATTTGATTAATATGTGTCTTGGGGTGTTTTGCCTTGGGTTTATCCTGTTTGAGACTCTCTGGGTTTCTTGGACTTGGGTGATTATTTCCTTCCCCATTTTAGGGAAGTTTTCAGCTATTATCTCCTCAAGTATTTTCTCATGGTCTTTCTTTTGGTCTTCTTCTGGGACTCCTATGATTTGAATGTTAGGGTGTTTAACATTGTCCCAGAGGTCTCTAAGTTGTCCTCATTTCTTTTAATTCATTTTTCTTTTTCCCTCTCTGATTCATCTATTTCTACCATTCTATTTTCTACCTCACTAATCCTACCTTATGCCTCCATTATTCTACTATTTGTTCCCTCCAGAGTGTTTTTGATCTCATTTATTCCATTATTCCTTACATATTGACTCTTTTTATTTCTTCTAAGGTCCTTGTTAAACCTTTCTTGCACCTTCTCAGTCCTTGTCTCAAGTCTATTTATCTGTGATTCTGTTTTTATTGTATGATTTTGGATCATTTTCACTATCATTATTCAGAACTCTTTATCAGGTAGATTCCCTATCTCTTCCTCTTTTGTTTGGTTTGATGGACATTTATACTGTTCCTTTACCTGCTGGGTATTCCTCTGTCTCTTAATCTTGTTTATATTGTTGTGTTTGGGGTGGCCTTTCTGTATTCTGGCAGTTTGTGGAGTTCTCTTTATTGTGGAGTTTCCTCGCTGTGGGTGGGGTTGTATGGGTGGCTTGTCAAGGTTTCCTGGTTAGGGAAGCTTATGTGGGAGTTCTGGTGGGTGGAGCTGGATTTCTTCTCTCTGGAGTACAATGAAGTGTACAGTAATGAGTTGTGAGATGTCAATGGATTTGGAGTGACTTTGGGCAGCCAGTATATAGAAGCTCAGGGCTATGTTCCTGTGTTGCTGGAGAATTTGCATGGTATGTCTTGCTCTGGAACTTGTTGGTCCTTGGGTGGTGCTTGGTTTCAGTGTAGGTATGGAAGCATTTGATGAGCTCCTATCAATCAATGTTCCCTGGAGTCAGGAGTTATCTGGTGTTCTCAGGATTTGGACTTAAGCCTCCTGCTTCTGGTTTTCAGTCTTATTTTTACAGTAGCCTCAAGACTTCTCCATCTCCTTTTGAAGACAAAGGGCTGCCTTTCTGGGTGCCTGATGTCCTCTGCCAGCATTCAGAAGTTGTTTTGTGGAATTTACTCAGCGTTCAAATGTTCTTTTCATGAATTTGTTGGGGAGAAAGTTGTCTCCCCATCCTATTCCCTCTGCCATCTTAGGACTGCCCCTGAAGAAGACTCTTGCAAGTCCCTTGGACTACAAGGAGATCCAACCAGTCCATCCTAAAGGAGACCACTTCTGGGTGTTCATTGAGGAACTGATGCTGAGGCTGAAACTCTAATACTTTGGCCACCTCATGTGAAGAGTTGACTCATTGGAATAGACCCTCATGCTGGGAGGGATTGGGGGCAGGAGGATTAAGGGATGACCGAGGATGAGGTGGCTGGATGGCATCACCAACTCGATGCACATGAGCTTGGTTGAACTCTGGGAGTTGGTGATGGACAGGGAGGCCTGGCGTGCTGTGATTCATGGGGTCCCAAAGAGTCAAACATAACTGAGTGACTGAACTGAAGTGAACTGACTTAATGAAGAAGTCTCTAACCAACATTATTTACTAAAGAAAAATGGGCCTTTATTTTGTATTTTTTCACTGAAACTGTTACAAAGCAAAAATAAAATGACAAATGTGTACAATATACTGAGATACATTTTTAAAATTCCATCTTCTTCTTGTGGGTCTTCTAATATACTATTTACATTTAAAGTCTATTTTAAAGGAAAAATGATTAAATGGGGTTGGATACTAATGTCTTTACTATCTTAAAGCTATATCGAATAAAGTGAGAGGCTTTAGCTTTGGAGCATCCATGGAATACATTGTTTGTCTATAAACTCGATGCAATAGAAAATTTCAGGTTTTTAAAAGATCACAGGAGAAAAAGGGAGGTGAGAGGAGGAAAGGGAAACATTCTTCAAAAATCTGTGACTTCACTCTGTTGTGAATTATTATGCTCTACCACATGGGGTAATTCACACCAAAGTGTGATTGTTCCTTAAGGATACAGTATATCCTACAATACATGGAGACAGAGGAGAGAGACAGAAGGGGATGACAAAGCAAATATTTCTTTACTATCCTCTGTCCTAGTTGCTTCAGAAATGTCATCACTAGTAGTAAAGGCAGAACACTGAGATCATGAAGACTTCAGGATCTACAGAGGCCTGGAGACACATGAATTTATGCACAAATGCCACCTGGACCTCTAGTAACCTAGAGAAAAGGACACTAGCTTGGCTATATGAGGGAGGCTGGGTTGGAAGGTCTGTGGGAACTGTCACTTTTCCAGAGATTTCTATGTCATTCACTGTCACTAGCCCTCTTCTCCCAACTACCAGTGTGGTTTGGTAGACTCCCCCAAAGAGAACAACACAATTGTTTTCCTGATTTGACACATCCCTCCTTTCCCCCAAAACCTACTTATGGAAGCCACTGTAAGTATCAACTCTTTCTTCTCTTCAGTCAACCTCAGCCTGAGTAATCTCAGAAAGTATACTTTGATTTCTAAATTCCCGTCTTTACTACTAAGCAATAGAATAAAAATTTCAGTTCAAGCAAATCATACATTTGGCAAGTTGTATAACTGAAAGAGACCTTGAGAAATATTTTAGTCACACTTGATGAACAAAGAAAAATCAGACAGTTTGTGGGTTGCCTTTGGGATGTCATATGTCTCTTTTCAGTAGGACATCTTCCTAAGAAAGACGTTTCTGAAAGGTTCTTTTTGACTCTCCATTATTTTAACTTTATGTACTTAAGATGAAACACTATAAAAATGACATATACACTCCTAGAGCTAAGAGAACCAGAGGGATGGGAATTAAACCAGCCTGGGTGGAGGTGAGGAAATGATTAAAGGGAAGAAAAAGGCCTTTCTGAAAGAGCTAAGGTTAGAGCTGTGTGTCAATAGCTGAGTGGTGAAGAGTTTGAAGAATGAATTTTCAAAGAGGACAGTGCTAAGCAGGGTTAAAACCAAACATCATTGTGGTGTGTATAGGGAGACATACGGAAATAGCTGCTACTTCGTTATACATCAGAAACCAACACAATGTAGAAAATCAACTACACTTTCAAAAAATTTAAAGAAAGAAATAACTACCAAAAAAAAAAAAAAAAGGAGACAAGGGGAAATTTCTAACATTGGCACATAAAGTAAAATAAAAATGAGACTGAAAAACTAGGCAATGATTTTTTCTCATTTGGGCCCAGGATTTTGTCGCTGACATATCATCAGAAAGAAACTCTTTATGTTGGTCTTCCTGTAATGAGGATGAATTTTCATTGAACTCCCCATAATTTATTACCAACATGTTTTTTGACAACAGTTCCTCTGAGGTGAGTACATTGTACAAAATCTAGAGCCTCAGAGTCAGATTGCTGTGCTTAGAGTTCAAAGTATAACAGCTCAAATCAACTGAGGAAAATAAAATTAAGGTGAAAACAGTGCAAATATTATTTATGTACTTTGAAATTGATGTCTTCTACATCTCCAGCTGAATTAAAGTTGCAAACGAAAGAATAAATATCGAATGCACACTAATAATGAGAAAGTAGAAAAAGAAATTAAGGAAACAATTCCATTCACCATTGCAACGAAAAGAATAAAATACTTAGGAATATATCTACCTAAAGAAACTAAAGACCTATATATAGAAAATTATAAAACACTGGTGAAAGAAATCAAAGAGGACACTAATAGATGGAGAAATATACCATGTTCATGGATTGGAAGAATCAATATAGTGAAAATGAGTATACTACCCAAAGCAATTTACAAATTCAATGCAATCCCTATCAAGCTATCAGCCACATTTTTCACAGAACTAGAACAAATAATTTCAAGATTTGTATGGAAATACAAAAAACCTCGAATAGCCAAAGCAATCTTGAGAAAGAAGAATGGAACTGGAGGAATAAACTTGCCTGACTTCAGGCTCTACTACAAAGCCACAGTCATCAAGACAGTATGGTACTGGCACAAAGACAGACATATAGATCAATGGAACAAAATAGAAAGCCCAGAGATAAATCCACACACCTATGGACACCTTATCTTTGAAAAAGGAGGCAAGAATATACAATGGAGTAAAGACAATCTCTTTAACAAGTGGTGCTGGGAAAACTGGTCAAACACTTGTAAAAGAATGAAACTAGATCACTTCCTAACACCGCACACAAAAATAAACTCAAAATGGATTAAAGATCTAAATGTAAGATCAGAAACTATAAAACTCCTAGAGGAGAACATAGGCAAAACACTCTCAGACATAAATCACAGCAGGATCCTCTATGATCCACCTCCCAGAATTCTGGAAATAAAAGCAAAAATAAACAAATGGGATCTAATTAAAATTAAAAGCTTCTGCACAACCAAGGAAAATATAAGCAAGGTGAAAAGACAGCCTTCTGAATGGGAGAAAATAATAGCAAATGAAGCAACTGACAAACAACTAATCTCAAAAATATACAAGCAACTTATGCAGCTCAATTCCAAAAAAACAAACGACCCAATCAAAAAATGGGCCAAAGAACTAAACAGAAATTTCTCCAAAGAAGACATACGGATGGCTAACAAACACATGAAAAGATGCTCAACATCACTCATTATTAGAGAAATGCAAATCAAAACACAATGAGGTACCACTTCACACCAGTCAGAATGGCTGCGATCCAAAAATCTGCAAGCAATAAATGCTGGAGAGGGTGTGGAGAAAAGGGAACCCTCCTACACTGTTGGTGGGAATGCAAACTAGTACAGCCACTATGGAGAACAGTGTGGAGATTCCTTAAAAAATTGCAAATAGAACTACCTTATGACCCAGCAATCCCACTGCTGGGCATACACACCGAGGAAACCAGAATTGAAAGAGACACATGTACCCCAATGTTCATCGCAGCACTGTTTATAATAGCCAGGACATGGAAACAACCTAGATGTCCATCAGCAGATGAATGGATAAGAAAGGTGTGGTACATATACACAATGGAGTATTACTCAGCCGTTAAAAAGAATTCATTTGAATCAGTTCTGATGAGATGGATGAAACTGGAGCCGATTATACAGAGTGAATTAAGCCAGAAAGAAAAACACCAATACAGTATACTAACACATATATATGGAATTTAGGAAGATGGCAATGACGACCCTGTATGCAGGACAGGGAAAGAGACACAGATGTGTATAACGGACTTTTGGACTCAGAGGGAGAGGGAGAGGGTGGGATGATTTGGGAGAATGACATTCTAACATGTATACTATCATGTGAATTGAATCGCCAGTCTATGTCTGACGCAGGATGCAGCATGCTTGGGGCTGGTGCATGGGGATGACCCAGAGAGATGTTATGGGGAGGGAGGTGGGAGGGGGGTTCATGCTTGGGAATGCATGTAAGAATTAAAGATTTTAAAATTAAAAAATAAATAAATAAATAAATACCAAAAAAAAAAAAAAAAAAAAAGAAAAGGCAGAGGAACCAGAGATCAAATTGCCAACACTGCTGGATCAGCAAAAAAGCAAGAGAGAGAGAAAAAAAAAAGAATAAATATCGATGAGTTCACAAGACTCATGAGTTCACAAGACTTTGTTAAAGTTAGTGTTTTCCCCAGGAGAAAAAATAGTTGAACTTTGATTGGAGAGTAAATTGTAAGTCTGATGTTAAAAAGTATCTATCAAGGGAATCTCTTGAGTGCTGAGATTTGCCATCATGAAATAGGGAGAACTGATGTTTTAATAGCAAGGCATCTGGTAAATATCAACAGGATATCTTTTCAACACAGAAGTATCAGTTGTGTTGCCTACATTAAAAGGAAATGCACAGTAAAAGTAAACTTTCTTGGTTGTCTGGTACTTTTTGACAACTGTATGTTGATGATAGTAAATAATCATACATGCGGACTCTTCTCTGGCATTTATATTTTATTTTCAAATTCTAGTAAATATCCTAAAAGTCAACAAACTGTCAAATGAGTTGATTCTCTCTTCATGTCCGCAATATGCTTAAATATTTAAGATTTTGATTCATTCCTTCTTCCAGATGCCTATCTCTAATGCCTAAACAATAGAGTAAAATTTTGAATTCAAGGAAACCATATATTTGACCAATTGTTTAATTGAAACTCCCTTGGAAATGTTTTAGTTATGCCCAGCAAAAACAAGACTGGGAGCTGACTGTGGCTCAGATCATGTACTCCTTATTGACAAATTCAGACTTTAATTGAAGAAAGTAGGGAAAACTACTAGACCATTCAGGTATGACATAAATTAAATCCCTTATGATTATACAGTGGAAGTGAGAAATAGATTTAATGGACTAGATCTGATAGATAGAGTGTCTAATGAACTATGGACAGAGGTTCGTAACATTGTACAGGAGACAGGGATCAAGATCATCGAAATGGAAAAGAAATGCAAAAGAGGAAAATGGCTATCTGGGGAAGCCTCCAAATAGCTGTGAAAAGAAGAGAAGTGAAAAGCAAAGGAGAAAAGGAAAGATATAAGCATCTGAATGCAGAGTTCCAAAGAATAGCAAGGAGAGGTAAGAAAGCCTTCTTCAGTGATCAATGCAAAGAAATAGAGGAAAACAACAGAATGGGAAAGACTAAAGATCTCTTCAAGAAAATTAGAGAAACCAAGGGAACATTTCATGCAAAGATGGGCTCAATAAAGGACAGAAATCATCTGGACCTAACAGAAGCAGAAGATATTAAGAAGAGGTGGCAAGAATACACAGAAAAACTGTACAAAAAGATTTTCACGACCAAGATAATCACGATGGTGTGATCACTCACCTAGAGCCAGACATCCTGGAATGTGCAGTCAAGTGGGCCTTAGAAAGTATCACTACGAACAAAGCTAGTGGAGTTGATGGCATTCCAGTGGAGCTATTTCAAATCCTGAAAGATGATGCTGTGAAAGGGCTGCACTCAGTATGGCAGCAAATTTGGAAAACTCACCAGTGGCCACAAGACTGGAAAAGGTCTGTTTTCATTCCAGTCCCAAAGAAAGGCAATGCGAAAGAATGCTCAAACTATTGCACAGTTGCACTCATCTCCCATCCTAGTAAAGTAATGCTCAAAATTCTCCAAGCCAGGCTTCAGCAATATGTGAACCGTGACCTTCCAGATGTTCAAGCTGGTTTTAGAAAAGGCAGAGGAACCAGAGATCAAATTGCCAATATCTGCTGGATCATGGAAAAAGCAAGAGAGTTCCAGAAAAACATCTATTTCTGCTTTATTCACTATGTCAAAGCCTTTGACTGTGTAGATCACAATAAACTGTGGAAAATTCTGAAAGAGATGGGAATACCAGACCACCTGATCTGCCTCTTGAGAAACCTGTATGCAGGTCAGGAAGCAACACCAAAACTGGATATGGAACAACAGACTAGTTCCAAATAGGAAAAGGAGTATATCAAGGCTGTATACTGTCACCCTGCTTATTTCACTTATGTGCAGAGTACATCATGAGAAACACTGGGCTGGGAGAAGCACAAGCTGGAATCAAGATTGCCGGGAGAAATATCAATAACCTCAGATATGCAGATGACACCACCCTTATGGCAGAAATTGAAGAGGAACTAAAAGCCTCTTGATGAAAGTGAAAGAGGAGAGTGAAAAAGTTGGCTTAAAGCTCAACATTCAGAAAATGAAGATCGTGGCATCTGGTCCCATCACTTCATGGGAAATAGATGGGGAAACAGTGGAAACAGTGTCAGACTTTATTTTTTGGGGGCTCCAAAATCACTGCAGACATGAAATTGAAAGACGCTTACTCCTTGGAAGGAAAGTTATGACCAACCTAGATAGCATATTGAGAAGCAGAGACATTACTTTGCCAACAAAGGTCCATCTAGTCAAGGCTATGGTTTTTCCAGTAGTCATGTATGGATGTGAGAGTTGGACTGTGAAGAAAGCTGATGCTTTTGAAGTGTGGTGTTGGAGAAGACTCTTGAGAGTCCCTTGGACTTCAAGGAGATCCAACCAGTCCATTCTAAAGGAGATCAGTCCTGGGTGTTTTTTGGAAAGACTGATGGTAAAGGTGAAACTCAAGTACTTTGGCCACCTCATGCAAAGAGTTCACTCATTGGAAAAGACCCTCATATTGGGAGGAATTGGAGGCAGGAGAAGAAGGGGATGACAGAGAATGAGGTGGCTCTATGGCCTCACTGACTCAATGGACATGAGTTTGAGTGGACTCCAGGAGTTGGTGATGGACAGGGAGGCCTGGTGTGCTGCAACTCATGAGGTCACAAAGAGTTGGACACGACTGAGTGACTGAATTTAACTGAACTGAATGAACACAGGAGAGACGTAGTTTGTTGCTAGCCCCTTGAATTTTGACCTCTTTATTCAGGTTTAATAAGTCTAAAGGAGCTCCAAGTCATTTTTGATGGAAATCCTCACCATTGATGTGTCATTGGTGAAATCTCTAGGTTCTTAGGGTTGGCTTCATTTGCACATAAAAATGTGTTTAAATTTCTCCATTCTCTTTCCTCTTGAATTTCACTTTTAGGCTTTATTCCTTCCTTTGCAGTAAAAGGCTTTTACTCTTGTAATATCATTTAGCAAAAAAAAAAAAAAAAAAAAAACAATTGGAGAAGCATTTATTCTGTACAGCATATCTTTGTTGAGCTCTTGAGGGTGTATTTTGCCTACATACAAGTATTTCCTATATAATGAATAATTTATGAATGAATATATATATTAGCAAACTATTGCATGAGGTAAAAAAATGTGAGATGGTCTGTATACTCGGATAACCAATCAAATTCAATTAAAATATCAAGTTATACAATTGACATTGTATAGACAAAAAAGATCTAGTTAGTAATTGGGTTTTTGGCTTTTAAACATGTTCTTTTGTTATCTTCTAAAAGCAACCAACTTCAAAGTCTACTCTCTTTTCAAGACCTAATTTATGATTCATCTCCAATATGTTACTAAGTATTCTATAGGACTTCTTCCTGACTCACACATGCGTGAATACACAGATACAGAAATACACACATACTACCCAACTCTCTATTACACATTTCCTAACACATGGACTTAATTTTTTCTCTAATATCTGATGCAATGTCCTGCCACATGTCTTGCTAATGAACACCTGGAAGACAGTGAATTATTATTTTTTCACACATTTGAATCTGATTATGTAGTTAGTATAGCATTGCTGATGCTGACGCTCCAATAATTTGGCCACCTGATGGGAAGAACTGACTCACTGGAAAAGACCCTGATTCTGGGAAAGATTGACAGCAGGAGGAGAAGGGGGTGACAGAGGATGAGATGGTTGGATGGCATCACCAACCCAATGGACATGAATTTGAGCAAAGTCTGGGAGACAGTGAAGGTCAGGGAAACACAGCAGGCTGAAGTCCATGGGATCACAAATAGTTGGACACAACTTAGCTACTGAACACAATGCATAGAGTTGGGTACAATATAGGTACAAAACACAGCTGGCTACCTGAGTAAAACGGTAGATATTTTTAGATGTAGGAAATTCAAAGGTGGAAAAGTGCTTGTTTCTGCTTGCATTCTAAACATGATCATCATCTTTTTTTCAAAAATTCAGTGAGGTTTCAGGGAAAGTATACTAAAGTAGTGTCACTGAGGGTGATTATCTTTTTTTGTGGGAATTAATCTCAGAGGACATTTGTAAAATACTCATCAGCATTGATTCTTCCCTTTCTCTCTCTGAGCCTTGGTGAAGTACCTCTTGAATGGAGTAATTTTTTGTTTGTGCATTCACTCCTGCAAATGCAAGGAGGCTGCAGGTGATATGCCTAATTGCCTTTTTCACTACCAAACTGCTTCACACAATTTTCAATAGTTTTATCTTTAAAGGAAACACCTCTATCTGTTTCTCTAATTGAAAGTGAATCCCATTGTCTAATTAAGAGATTTATCAATACAAGCAATGGGTTCCTGGTGTGTACTCTGGGACAGGCAGAAATTCAATCTAAGGATGCTTTCCTTTTCAGTCCTGAAGCATTAGGTCAAGTGTGTGTGTGTGTGTGTGTGTGTGTGTGTGTGTGTGTGTGTGTGTGTGATTCATACATTCATGTGAAAGAGACTTAAATCCTGAAAAGTGATGGGCAATTCATGTGGAATCAGTCCTTTTAGAATCACAGCAGCATAGAACTTGTTTCTAAATCTTTAGAAGAGGTGAAGACGCTCTGGGCTCACAACCCCAGGGAGGCTAGAACTGCAAAAATGTTGAGGCAGAAACCAGAGAATTTACATGTGCTATTTTCTCTAGTGTCTGGTATATCTAACACAAAATATTTTACCTATCAAAATGAACTCACTAGGACTTTGAGAAAATAACTTATACACCTCGGGACATGTACTGTTCTTGTCCTTCTTATTTATCCCTTCTGTACTTTTCTTCAGGCATAGGTAACTTTTGCAATGACCCATCTCTGTGAAGCCGAACTAATATGCTAACTTTGCCTTGCCTTTGCTTGTACTACACTGCTGATTAAAAGCATTTGATTCTTCTCTTCTCAGTCTACTTCTATTCTTTTAATATCTGCCTTTATTAATAATAATAAATATTATTATTATAAATACTATTAACAATAGCAATGATGATGACCATGGTGATAATGATGATGACTACTGGGCTTCCCTCATGGCTCAGATGGTAAAGAATCCGCCTGCAATGTGAGAGACCTGGGTTTGATCCCTGGGTTGGGAAGATCCCCTGGAGGAGAACATAGCAACCCATTCAAGTATTCTTGCTTAGAGAATCACAGGGACAGAGGAGCCTAGTGGGCTACCGTCCATGGGGTCACAAAGAGTCGGACACAACTGAGTGGCTAAGCACATGGACGTATTCCTTTAGAATTAACCTGCAGATGAATATATAAGATTTAGCTCCACCCAGATCTTCCAAATTATAGTTCTGGAAGTGAAAAACCACTGACCTACATTATAAGCAATCTAGTGATTATTCAGTTCAGTCAATTCAGTCGCTCAGTCGTGTCTGACTCTGCGACCCCATGGACTGCAGCACGCCAGGCCTCCTTGTCCATTGCCAGCTCCCAGAGTTTACTCAAACTCATGTCGATTGAGTCAGTGATGCCATCCAGCCATCTCATCCTCTCGTCCCCTTCTCCTGCCTTCAATCTTTCCCAGCATCAGTGTCTTTTCAAAAGAGTCACTTCTTTGCATCACGTGGCCAAAGTATTGGAGTTTCAGCTTCAGCATCAGTCCCTCCAATGAATAGTCAGGACTGATTTCCTTTAGGATGGACTGGTTGGATCTCCTTGCAGTCTAAGGGACTCTCAAGAGTCTTCTCCAACACCACAATTCAAAAGTGTTGATTCTTTGGCACTCAACTTTCTTCATAGTCCACCTCTCACATCCATACATGATTACTGGAAAAACCATAGCTTTGACGGACCTTTGTTGGCAAAGTAATGTTTCTGCTTTTTATTATTATGAAGATTAAATGAGCAAAGTGTATGCAGAGTGCTTTATAAACGAAAAAAGTAGTATATAAATACTAGAATGTCATTGTTATTTTTGTAATTGTTACTATTGTTATTTCTTGTCAGTGATGTAAATTTCATTTCTTTTCATTCCAACATAAATGTTGGTTGAGAAGGATGTTTTTATTAATACACATCTGCAATAAAATGTTCCCAATTAAATTGCTGGAATATTCTTCTGGCAGTTTTGGCAAGGATACAGTAAAGAAAAAATGCATATGCTATCACCCTATTGCTACATTTTACAATGGAAAAAATATACATGGATATTTTTCAGTATAATATATACTAATCTCCAATAACCTTGAATTGTTATATTCCCCACTGGTTTAGTTGTTATAAAGTAAAAGTTAAACAATAAAAATATAAGATAAATGAATAATAAAGAATAATTTTATGTATATGCCTGTTTTATTAAATAGAGTCCTAGAAATTCATTTAATGCAAAAAAGCAGCAAACCTGCCACCAATGGTGCATTAGAACTTTTGGGTTCATCTAAATGAATACATGAATTTGACCGAAAGTCATGTTTGCTATTTAACTTGGTGAAGAAATAAACAGGTGGCTCTCACAACTTCCATACATCCTTATATGTCTTATCACTGAGATAATTTTTCAAAAGTATACATTTTATGGTTGAATTCAAGGTTATTTCTGAAATTGACATTTATGTGTTTAATTATGCATCATCACCCTAGGATTAATAATGTCTTTCCACTTGGTTCAAGCAAAGAATATTGCTGATCTAGATGTAGAAAAAGACACTTGTTTCCGCTTATTTTTAACCCTATAAATTACCTCTTTTAGAAAATCTGCCACAGTGCTAAAACTGAACTTTAATCCCTTTTCTGTCTTCTTTTTGTCTTTCATCAGTCTCAGCTAAGTGTTCAGTTCAGTTCAGTTGCTCAGTCATGTCTGACTCTGCCACCCCATGGACTGCAGCATGCCAGGCTTCCCTGTCCATCACCAACTCCTGGAGCTTGCTTGAACTCATGTCTCCATTGAGTCAGTGATGCCATCCAGACATCTCATCCTCTGTCATCCTCGTCTCTTCCTGCCTTCAATCTTTCCCAGCATCAGGGTCTTTTCTAATGAGACGGCTCTTTGCATTAAGTAGCCAAAGTACTGGGGCTTCAGCTTCAGCCATCAGTCCTTCCAGTGAATATTCAGGGTTGATTTCCTTAAGGATTGACTGGTTTGATCTCCTTGCTGTTCAAGGGATTCTCAAGAGTCTTCTGCAATACAATACTTCAAAAGCATAAATTCTTTGGTGTTCAGCTTTCTTTGTTACCTACAAACAACTGTGTATCAATTTTATATCATTTAAAATAAGTATTTAAAGGCATTTAGACATATACAATAAGAAAAAAATCCACATTTGGATTGTGGCCAGGGAGCTAAAACTATCTCATTTCCCATGTCAATTTCAGTCAGCTTTGTAGTGGCAGCTACAGTATTAGGCTGAAAGGGATTGTGACTATTCAGCAGTAATCACCAAGAACATGGAAGAGAAGAGTAAAAGCATACATCCCAGATATTCTCCATCTCAGGATTAGGACAAAATATCTTTAGGAGCAGGAAAAGCACAGGTTTTGGAGTCAGATACCTTGGTTCAATACTTAGTCAAATTATCTGAACCTTTGTGTCTCAGTTTCCACTTATGTAAATGAGAATACAGTGTCTCTCTCTGAGTGTTTTATTGGGTATGAAATGAGAAAAGAGAGAGTAACTAACAAAGTGCCTGAACTCTAACCCAGTGCCTGTAAGAAAGGCAGCTATTAGATAAGGGTTAATAAATACACCATTAAACACATTTACCACCTTATCCTTAGGTTATCACATATTTGCAGACAATCACCTGGCAAATTCATTAAATAGATATATTTTATTGAGGGCAGCAGAGAATAGATCTAGTTCTTAGTGTGTTTGAATAGGGAGGAGTAGGACAAAGTATTATACCAGTGAGCAGTTTAACTTGAAAGCACTGTTTGTTTGAAAGGCAAAGGAAGAGATAGTGCTTTAGCAGTAGGCTGCAAAACAGAGTAAGAACTATGTAAGAATTACTAACCAGATTTTTAAAAATAGGAGCCTCAGCCAATACACTATATATAAGTAATAACTCTAACTACAGAAATGCTAGTTTGTGTGTGTGTCTCTCTCTTTGATATCTTCTGTTTCACTTTTAGTACTAAGACTCCCCACCACTTTGCAGCAAAAACACATAGCAACATTTTTCTGACTATATTTTTTTCCATTGTTTGGAAAAAATATTATGGGAAATGAAAAAGAAAACCCTACAAGATCCAAAACCTCCAAACTTCCTTTAAGCAACAGTTTCTCTGTCATGAATCAACAGATTGGACACTAGCAGGTTGTTTTATTATAGCATATATTTTAACTTAGCACTAACTCTTTTCTTCATTAGTTAGTTGTGAACTGGTGGACATACTTATCTTCTGTAATAACTTTAAACTTCTTGAGGAAAGATATTATGCTTTATTTATTTTTGTCTCCAAGCACCCTGTACATAGTAGGTACTCAATATACTGGTTTGCGCAAAAGTTTGTTCACGTTTTTCTGTAGTGTCTTCTGGAATTTGCGGGCCAACCCAATATTTTGTTTAATTCTGTCATTCATGTTTCTTGCTTTTGAGAGAGATTAAATATAAAGTTAAAGAATTTTTAAATTAAAAATTGACAAATTTAACTACAGATATCTTAATAACAAACTCAGTATGATCTCACATCATTACCAAACCAGGGCTGGTGATCTGATGCATTTTGTAGGACATTTTCCAGACTAAAAATCCTTGTTGGTGGTCAATATGCCAGTTCCTCTCAAGCTACATGGCATCTCTAGCCATTTGGTCTACTGTTCCTTGCCTAAGCTTCTTCATGTCAGTTAAGTTTCATAGGACTGGAATAATCATCTTGGTCTAAATAATAATAAATCATTGTAGTGTTAAATTTTTGTTATAGCTACTTAGCTGACTTGACTCTGTCTTCTTCAAATTTGATTTCTCAAATCATTCAAAATCCAGATTTTGACTTAAATAAGTAGGATCTAATAAGTGAAGTAAATTTATATTCCTGGTCCCTGGGTAAATATATTCCCAGAAAATTTCTGACATTTGAGCTTTACTTTATGCATCCTTGGTCTTCCAAGATAGCTCTAGAGGTAAAACAAAACAAGAAAAAAACCTGCCTGCCAATGGAGGAGACATACAAGAAAGGGGTTCAGTCCCTGGATTGGGAACATTCTTTGGAGGGGGACATTGCAAGCCATTCCAGTATTCTTGCCTGGAGAATCCCATGGACAGAGGAGCCTGGTGGACTACAGTCCACAGGGTCGCAAAGAGTCAGACATGACTAAAACGACTTATCATGCATGCATTATGGATCCTTACAAACTCTCAGGGCTGCTTTAGCATTAGCTAATTGGTCTGTATGCTACATGTTTATTAGATGCCCACGACACTTTTTGAAGTGGCAACCTACTATCTCTTTTCTTCTTTTAAAACTAGCAGTGCTCTGCATTTCTGATTAATATATTCACAGTCATCTCATGTTTCTCTGCTCTCCTAACCTGGATATTAGCCAAGCTCAAACTGAGCCTTGCTTGGCTTTGGGAAAACATAAAGCAAGCCTATGCATTCATTAAGGCTGAGCAGTCTTTCCAGAGGGACTCCTGGAATTGCACCATGTGGAGTTAAGTGTGTCTGACCTGAATAGATATAAATGTAAAGTCCACTTCATGTTCACCTCAAGTCAAAAGAGTAATGAAAGGTGATCCCATTTATAGATTTCTTTTGAAAAAATGGAATTTCTACTGTATGTAACTATCATTATCCTCATGTATAGTGTATCCTTTATCTGATCAAAGTAACATCCCAATTTCAATGTCAGAGAGAAGTCCTCCAACTTTAAATATTATCTTTCTCTGAATCTTAGAAGTTCCTAATGATGAATCAGTGTTCAATCAATGTTGACCCTTTGTGAGGGGTAGAGTCATGAAACCAAAATTTTAGATACAGAATTATTTTTTATGTTTATATAGCAATAATAAAAACAAAACATTTTCAAGGGTAGATATTTGCAGGTGTAGATCTTGTTATACTCTTAGCATGTCTTATTTAATGATCCATTCATGGATTCTGAATATATTGTCTACTCTGGAGATAGATATTTTCAATTATTGTATAGATGTTTATTTTTAATTCTGGTTGAAATTTCCAGGCCAGAACACCATTATATCCAAGAACTATATTGTGCAATAAGCCATACTCTAAAATAAACCTTATTTGTAAAGCATGCAAAATTCACCCCAACCCAAATTACTATACTATATTGCTATAGAAGTAAAAATAGACATAAAATTGGCATTACAATGCCATAGTAGCAATATATTTACTACAGTCCAGCATCTCATGTAGGTAGAATATATTTACAAATCAATTTTCTTTGTAATGACTTGGCTAGGTTGGTTTAGCAGTAGAATTGTCACTCTTGCCAATCTGTTCTAGTCTGTTTATAGTCCAGTACCTAGTGTGGAAGCTTAAAGTAAAAAGAGTAAATGACAATTTGCTTGCCCATACCACTATGATTGAAATGTCAGATTTGCCCAATTCAGGTTTATTTTTAAATTATTAGTGAAATTATCATGTTTAAAAATTTTGTATTTCTAGAGGGCGGTCCTAAGATGGCAGAGGAATAGGATGGGAGACCACTTTCTCCCTCACAAATTCCTCAAAAGAACATTTCAACGCTGAGCAAACTCCACAAAACAACTTCTGAATAATGGCAGAGGACATCAGGCACCCAGAAAAGCAGATCATTGTCTTCAGAAACAGGTAGGAAAAATATAAAAGATGAAAATAGAGACAAAGGAGGTGGGGAGGGAGCTCTGTCCCGGGAAGGGAAGCCTGTTCCGGGAAGGGAATTTTAAGAAGAGAGGTTTCCAAACACCAGGAAACACTCTCCCTGCCGAGTCTGTGGTGAGCCTTGGAAGCACAGAGGGCAACATAACAGGAAGGAAAAATAAATAAATAATTAAAACCAACAGATTACAAGCCCAACAGTAACTCCCCCCAGTGGAAAAGCAGCACAGATGCCTGCATGCACCACTAACAAGTTAGGGCAGGGCAGGGAGGTGCGGGAGGCGCCGGCTGCAGTGCTTTGTAAGAATCGGGCAGGAACGCCCCATGCGTAACAAGAATGAACTAACTTGGACTAGCAAACCAGACTGTGGGATAGCTACCATGTGAAAAGCTCGAACATAAGACATTGCCAGGACTGCGCACAGAACAAAGAATGGAACAGGAATAGCTGGCTGCAGACCATACCCGCCGGGGACAGGCAGCCAGAACCGTAAGGGCTGGAAAGGGGCAATCACAGCCCCAGAGAGACGTTACCTACCAAACTGCAAGCAGGCTTCTTTGCTAAGACTTCTGGGGGTGCTGGACAGTCACCATCTGCCTCACAAGGGGCACCAGCGGTACACCCAGAAAACTGAGCAGTAGAGACGGGAAAGGCGACAAGCTGCAGCGACCGTGCTCGCCAAACACCTGAGCTACTCGGACCTGGGAAGGGCACAAAATGCAGTCCCAACCGAATCTGCACCTCTGAGGGCTACATGAGTGCCGAACCTGAGCAGCTTAGACCGGGGAGGTGCACGCAGCCTAGGGCCGGCCTCGGACAGTTGCCAGCTGAGCATCGTAGAGCCGGAGCGGTTTGTGCGCCGCAAACAGGGACAGGCCCAGCGAGGCTGACACTGCATGCACATGGCAGTGCTATATGTTTGCAGCATCCCTCCCTCCCCACAGCGTGACTGAACAACTGAGCCTAAAGAAAAAAAAAAATTGTCCACCACCGACCCCCCATGTCAGGATGGAAATCAGACACTGAAGAGACCAGCAAACAGAAGAAGTTAAACAGAGGGAACCACCTTGGAAGTGACCCCACACTGCCCACAACACCAGAAAAAGGGCCAGAAATATCTTTACTATTTTTACAATCATTCCTTTTTTTTTTTCATTTTCTTTCTTTTTTTTTTGTTGTTTGTTTTTTTTTTGTTTTTTTGTTGATGCTGTTGTGGGGTTATTTTTTCTTCTTCTTTTTCTTCTTCTTTTTTTTTTTCTAACTTTTAAAAATTGTTAAGTCCTCTATTTCCCCTCTAATTTTTATTTCTATAACATACTATTACTTTTCAAAAAAAAAGACTATTTTTAAAGCAAACACCATAAATAGTCTCTGTGTGATTTTGTTGGTGTTTTTTAATAATTCTTGTGGCTTTTTTTTTTGTTTTCTTGTTTTTTTTTCTTTTTTTTTCTTTTTTCCTTCTTCTTCTTTTCTTCAGTATTGTATTTTTGTAAATCCAACCTCTACTCTAGATTTTTAATCTTTGCTTTTTGGTTTTTGTTGTCAATTTTGTGCATTTAAAACCCAAACTTCACTACCCAATTTACCTGAGAGTAAGATTACTGGCTTGACCACTCTCTTCTCCTTTGGACTCTCGTTTTTCTCCACCAGGTGGCCTCTGTCTCTTCCCTTGCCCTTCTCTTCTCTATCCAACTCTGTGAATCTCTGTGTGTTCCAGACGGTGGAGAACACCTAAGGAACTGGTTACTGGCTGGATCTGTCTCTCTCCTTTTCATTTCCCTCTTTTATCCCCATGGCCACCTCTGTCTACTTCCTCCCTCTCCTCCTCCCTGTATAACTCCGTGAATACCTCTGAGCGGTCCAGACTATGGAGCGCACATAAGGAAGTGATTACTGGCTAGCTTCCTCTCTCCTGTTTTGATCTCACCGCATCTCATTCCAGTCACCTCTAACTACCCCCTCCCTCTTCTCTTCTCCATGTAACTCAGTGAACCTCTCTGGGTGTCCCTCAATGTAGAGAAACTTTTCATCTTTAACCTAGATGTTTTATCATCGGTGCTGTATATATAGAGAAGTCTAGAGGCTACTGTAAAAATAAAACTGAAAACCAGAAATAGGAGGCTTAAGTCCAAAGCCTGAGAACATCAGAGAACTCCTGAATTCAGGGAACAGTAAGCAATAGGAGCACATCAAACGCCTCCATACCTATACTGAAACCAAGCTCCACCCAAGGGCCAACAAGTTCCAGAGCAAGACATACCACACAAATTCTCCAGCAACACAGGAACACACCCCTGAGCTTCAATATACAGGCAGGTCAAAGTTACTCCAAAACCATTGACGTCTCATAACCCATTACTGGTCACTCCATTGCACTCCAGAGAGAAGAAACCCAGCTCCACCCACCAGAACTCCAACACAAGCCTCCCTAACCAGGTAACCATGACAAGCCACTGATACAACCCCACCCACAGTGAGGAAGCTCCATAATAAAGAGAACTCCACAAATTCCCAGAATATAGAAAGGCCAACCCAAACACAGCAGTATAACCAAGATGAAGAGATAGAGGAATACTCAGCAGGTAAAGGAACAGGAGAAATGCCCACCAAACCAAACAAAAGAGGAAGAGATAGGGAATCTACCATGAAAGAATTCCGAATATTGATAGTGAAAATGATCCAAAATCTTGAAATCAAAATGGAATCACAGATAAATAGCCTGGAGACAAGGATTGAGAAGATGCAAGAAAAGTTTATCAAGGACATAGAAGAAATAAAAAAGAGTCAGTATATAATGAATAACAAAATAAATGAGATCAGAAGCACTCTGGAGGCAACAAATAGTAGAATAACGGAGGCAGAAGATAGGATTAGTGAAATAGAAGATAGAATGGTAGAAATGAAAGAATCAGAGAGGAAAAAAGAAAAACAAATTAAAAGAAATGAGGACAATCTCAGAGACCTCCAGGACAATATGAAATGCTCCAACATTCAAATTATAGGAGTCCCAGAAGAAGAAGACAAAAGAAAGACCATGAAAAAATCCTTGAGAAGATAATAGTTGAAAACTTCCCTAAACTGGGGAAGGAAATAATCACCCAAGTCCAAGAAACCCAGAGAGTTCCGAATAGGATAAACCAAAGGCGAAACACCCCAAGACACATATTAATCAAATTAACAAAGATCAAACACAAAGAACAAATATTAAAAGCAGCAAGGGAAAAACAACAAATAACACACAAGAGGAATCCCATAAGGATAACAGCAGATCTTTCAATAAAAACTCTTCAGGCCAGGAGGGAATGGCAAGACATACTTAAAGTGATGAAAGAAAATAACCTACAGCCCAGATTACTGTACCCAGCAAGGATCTCATTCAAATACAAAGGAGAAATCAAAAGCTTTACAGACAAGCAAAAGCTGAGAGAATTCAGCACCACCAAACCAGCTCTCCAACAAATGCTAAAGGATATTCTCTAGACAGGAAACACAAAAAGGGTGCATAAACCCGAACCCAAAACAATAAAGTAAATGGTAACGGGATCATACTTATCAATAATTACCTTAAACGTAAATGGGTTGAATGCCCCAACCAAAAGACAAAGATTGGCCGAATGGATACAAAAACAAGACCCCTCTATATGCTGCTTACAAGAGACCCACCTCAAAACAAGGGACACATACAGACTGAAAGTGAAGGGCTGGGAAAAGATATTCCATGCAAATAGAGACCAAAAGAAATCAAGAGTAGCAATACTCATATCCAATAAAATAGACTTTAAAAGAAAGGCTGTGAAAAGAGACAAAAAGACCACTACATAATGATCAAAGGATCAATCCAAGAAGAAGATATAACAATTATAAATATATATTCACCCAATATAGGAGCACTGCAATATATAAGGCAAATGCTAACAAGTATGAAAGGGGAAATTAACAATAACACAATAATAGGAGACTTTAATACCCCACTCACAACTATGGATAGATCAACTAAGCAGAAAATTAACAAAGAAACTCAAACTTTAAATGATACAATAGACCAGTTAGACCCAATTGATATCTATAGGGCATTTCACCCCAAAACAATGAATTTCACCTTTTCTCAAGTGCTCACGGAACCTTCTCCAGGATAGATCACATCCTGCGCCATAAATCTAGCCTTGATAAAATGAAAAAAATCGAAATTTTTCCAAGCATCTTTTCTGACCATAATGCGTTAAGATTAGATCTCAATTACAGGAGAAAAACTATTAAAAATTCCAACATATGGAGGCTGAACAACACGCTTCTGAATAAGCAACAAATCACAGAAGAAATCAAAAAAGAAATCAAAGTATGCATAGAAACGAATGAAAATGAAAACACAACAACCCAAAACCTGTGGGACACTATAAAAGCAGTGCTAAGAGGAAAGTTCATAGCAATAGAGGCATACATCAAGAAACAAGAAAAAAGTCAAATAAATAACCTAACTCCACACTTAAAGCAACTAGAAAAGGAAGAAATGGAGAACCACAGAGTTAGCAGAAGGAAAGAAATCTTAAAAATTAGGGCAGAAATAAATGCAAAAGAAACAAAAGACACCATAGCAAAAATCAACAAAGCAAAAAGCTGGTTCTTTGAAAGGATAAACAAAATTGACAAACCATTTGCCAGACTCATCAAGAAACAAAGAGATAAAAATCAAATCAATAAAATTAGAAATGAATATGGAGAGATCACAACAGACAACACAGAAATACAAAGAATCATGAGACTACTATCAGCAATTATATGCCAATAAAATGGACAAGGTGGAAGAAACAGACAAATTCTTAGAAAAGTACAACTTTCCAAAACTGAACCAGGAAGAAGTAGAAAATCTTAACAGACCCATCACAAGCACGGAAATTGAAACTGTAATCAGAAATCTTCCAGCAAAGAAAGCCCAGGACCAGACGGCTTCACAGCTGAATTCTACCAAAAATTTAGAGAAGAGCTAACACCTATCCTACTCAAACTCGTCCAGAAAATTGCAGAGGAAGGTAAACTTCCAAACTCATTCTATGAGGCCACCATCACCCTAATACTAAAAGCTGACAAAGATGCTACAAAAAAAGAAAAGTACAGGACAATATCACTGATGAACATAGATGCAAAAATCCTCAACAAAATTCTAGCAATCAGAATCCAACAACACATTAAAAAGATCATACATCATGACCAAGTGGGCTTTATCCCAGGGATGCAAGGATTCTTCAATATCTGCAAATCAATCAATGTAATTCACCACATTAACAAATTGAAAAATAAAGCCATATGATTATCTCAATAGATGCAGAGAAGGCCTTTGACAAAATTCAACATCCATTTATGATTAAAACTCTCCAGAAAGCAGGAATAGAAGGAACATACCTCAACATAATAAAAGCTATATATGACAAACCCACAGCAAACATTAAGCTCAATGGTGAAAAACTGAAAGCATTTCCCCTAAAGTCAGGAACAAGACAAGGTTGCCCACTTTCACCGCTACTATTCAACATAGTTTTGGAAGTTTTGACCACAGCAATCAGAGCAGAAAAAGAAATAAAAGGAATCCAAATTGGAAAAAAAGTAAAACTCTCACTGTTTGCAGATGACATGATCCTCTACATAGAAAACCCTAAAGACTCCACCAGAAAATTACTAGAGCTAATCAATGAATATAGTAAAGTTGCAGGATATAAAATCAACACACAGAAATCCCTTGCATTCTTATACACTAATAATGAGAAAGTAAAAAAAAAAAAAAGAAATTAAGGAAACAATTCCATTCAGCATTGCAATGAAAAGAATAAAATACTTAGGAATATATCTACCTAAAGAAACTAAAGACCTATATATAGAAAACTATAAAACACTGATGAAAAAAATCAAAGAGGACACTAATAGATGGAGAAATATACCACGTTCATGGATTGGAAGAATCAATATAGTGAAAATGAGTATACTACCCAAAGCAATCTACAAATTCAATGCAATCCCTATCAAGCTACCAGCGATACTTTTCACAGAACTAGAACAAATAATTTCAAGATTTGCATGGAAATACAAAAAACCTAGAATAGCCAAGGCAATCTTGAGAAAGAAGAATGGAACTGGAGGAATCAACTTGCCTGACTTCAGACTCTACTACAAAGCCACAGTCATCAAGACAGTATGGTACTGGCACAAAGACAGAAATGTAGATCAATGGAACAAAATAGAAAGCCCAGAGATAAATCCACACACATATGGACACCTTATCTTTGACAAAGGAGGCAAGAATATACAATGGAGAAAAGACAATCTCTTTAACAAGTGGTGCTGGGAAAACTGGTCAACCACTTGTAAAAGAATGAAACTAGATCACTTTCTACACCACACACAAAAATAAGCTCAAAATGGATTAAAGATCTAAATGTAAGACCAGGAACTATAAAACTCCTGGAGGAGAACATAGGCAAAACACTCTCCGACATAAATCACAGCAGGATCCTCTATGATCCACCCCCCAGAATTCTGGAAATAAAAGCAACAATAAACAAATGGGACCTAATTAAAATTAAAAGCTTCTGCACAACAAAGGAAAATATAAGCAAGGTGAAAAGACAGCCTTCTGAATGGGAGAAAATAATAGCAAATGAGGCAACTGACAAAGAATTAATCTCAAAAATATACAAGCAACTTATGCAGCTCAATTCCAGAAAAATAAACGACCCAATCAAAAAATGGGCCAAAGCACTAAATAGAAATTTCTCCAAAGAAGACATACGGATGGCTAACAAACACATGAAAAGATGCTCAACATCACTCATTATTAGAGAAATGCAAATCAAAACCACAATGAGGAACCACTTCACACCAGTCAGAATGCCTGTGATCCAAAAGTCTGCAAGCAATAAAGGCTGGAGAGGGTGTGGAGAAAAGGGAACCCTCCTACACTGTTGGTGGGAATGCAAACTAGTACAGGCGCTATGGAGAACAGTGTGGAGATTCCTTAAAAAATTGCAAATAGAACTGTCTTATGACCCAGCAATCCCACTGCTGGGCATACACACCAAGGAAACCAGAATTGAAAGAGACACATGTACCCCAATGTTCATCGCAGCACTGTTTATAATAGCCAGGAGATGGAAACAACCTAGATGTCCATCAGCAGATGAATGGATAAGAAAGCTGTGGTATATATATGCAATGGAGTATTACTCAGCCATTAAAAAGAATACATTTGAATCAGTTCTAATGAGGTGGATGAAACTGGAGCTGATTATACAGAGTGAAGTAAGCTGGAAAGAAAAACACCAATACAGTATACTAACACATATATATGGAATTTAGAAAGATGGCAATGATGACCCTGTATGTGAGACAGCAAAAGAGACACAGATGTGTATAACGGACTTTTGGACTCAGAGGGAGATGGAGAGGGTGGGATGATTTGGGAGAATGGCATTGAAACCTGTATACTATCATGTAAGATTCGAATCGCCAGTCTATGTCCAATGCAGGATACAGGATGCTTGGGGCTGGTGCATGGGGATGACCCAGAGAGATGTTATGGGGAGGGAGGTGGCAGGGGGGTTCATGTTTGGGAACGCATGTACACCTGTGGTGGATTCATGTCAATGTATGGCAAAACCAATACAGTATTGTAAAGTAAAAGAAAGTAAAAATAAAAATTAAAAAAATAAAAAATAAAACTTTGTATTTATAAAGCATAAATTATTAATATTTTACTTTAAATAATTTTAAAGCTAGTCTATCAATATATAATCTGATTTAAAATTATGATATTTTCAAAAATCTGATATAGCTTCATCAAATGAAAAGTACTCAGAAAAATAACATGGATGTACTGCCTCCTTAATCACATTGAAAATGTGTAGATAAATTTATACTACAGAAAACTCATGTTTATTTTTTAGAAAGTGAAAGTGATTATAAAAAAACAAACATCCTAATTTTTATGTTTTCATTTTAGTTCACTCTATAATGTTGAGTTTAATTTTTTTTTTTTTTCTGGAATCTCCCAAACATCACTATTGGTTTCCATTATATCCAAACTCCAACCTTCACAGGTTCTGAAACAATCTGACCTAGGGTGGTGCTGCTGCTGCTAAGTCACTTCAGTCATGTCCGACTCTCTGCCACCCCATAGACGGCAGCCCACCAGGCTCCCCCATCCCTGGGATTCTCCAGGCAGGAGTGGGATAGGGGTGGGTGGGGGAACAGAACAATAATTACTAGATCATCAGCTTCCCTATCACTGAGCCAACTTACTGCTTGTCCAGTTTTGAACTGATGTTCTGTTCCCCAAATTTGGTTGCTGTATTCTTTCTTGTGATCAAACAACCACCTTCTTTAGTTCTCTTAATTGGATATCTGTTTTGTTCCCCATGCCTGAGTTCTAATCTTGTTACCCGTATTCTCCAGCAACTTGGGTTCTATCTCACTTGGTCCTTCAAATTTTCCATACAATTTTACCTCTATCAGTTCAGTTCAGTTCAGCGACTCAGTCGTGTCCGACTCTGCGACCCCATGAATCGCAGCATGCCAGGCCTCCTTGTCCATCACCATCTCCTGGAGTTCACTCAGACTCACATCCATCGAGTCCGTGATGCCACCCAGCCATCTCATCCTTGGTCGTTCCCTTCTCCTCCTGCCCCCAATCCCTCACAGCATCAGAGTCTTTTCCAATGAGTCAGCTCTTCGCATGAGGTGGCCAAAGTACTGGAGCTTCAGCTTTAGCATCATTCCTTCCAAAGAAATCCCAGGGTTGAGCTCCTTCAGAATGGACTGGTTGGATCTCCTTGCAGTTCAAGGAACTCTCAAGAGTCTTCTCCAATACCACACTTCAAAAGCATCAATTCTTTGGCGCTCAGCCTTCTTCACAGTCCATCTCTCACATCCATACGTGACCACAGGAAAAACCATAGCCTTGACTAGACGGACCTTAGTCAGAAAAGTAATATCTCTGTTTTTGAATATACTATCTAGGTTGGTCATAACTTTTCTTCCAAGGACCACAATCTTAACATTTGTGTGACCACTGCCTATTGTCAGAATTCTAGGACAAGAACCTGCATACCTGAAAAATGTTTAAAACTTGACTCCTTGGAACAATGTCCTAATTTATTGTTTGTTTCTAGACTCCCTTAGACCTTTCTGATATAAATTTCCTATTTTTCTACTTGTTTAGACTTCCTTAATCTGTTGTTCCACATTACCTTCTGCCTTTCTAGGCTGTAATTCTTACTCATTCAGTTTCTGCATCATCCCCACATATATATGGTTTTGAATCTCCATTGAATCTAGTAATAACTGATAACTGACACTTAACATGATCTAATAACTAACAAGTGTAAAATATTGCCAATTAAAATACCTTTTAAACAAATAGTTTGTGCTGATCTTTTAAACTTTATTTGTTAGAGTATTTAGGTATAATTTATTAGCAGTTTATTATAATGCAGTGGAGAAGGCAATGGCACCCCACTCCAGTACTCTTGCCTGGAAAGTCCCATGGACGGAGGAGCCTGGTAGGCTACAGTCCATTGGGTCACTAAGAGTCGGCACGACTGAGCTACTTCACTTTAGCTTTTCACTTTCATGCAGTGGAGAAGGCAATGGCACCCCACTCCAGTATTCTTGCCTGGAGAATCCCAGAGACAGAGGAGCCTAGTGGGCTGCTGTCTATGGGGTCGTACAGAGTTGGACACGACTGAAGCAACTTAGCAGCAGTATAATGCAGGCTTTCCAGTTTTGTTCCACCAAAGAAAAAAGCCTCTTTTAAAATAAATGTTGGTCACTATTTCAAATGCATGCTTTTTCATAATTTCTTTGTACTTCAGCTGGAATGGTGCAATGCCAAATGATTTCCTCATCTGTAAAGGGTATTACTGTGATTGTTAGAAGAGAAAAAACATGCAATGTACATAGAACCTGGCACATAATAAAGCTCTAATACTCTGGCCACCTGATGGAAAGAGTTGACTCACTGGAAAGGATCCTGATGCTGGGAAAGATTGAAGGCAAAAGGAAAAGAGGGAGGCAGAGTACTAGATGCTTAGATAGGATAAGTGATTCAACAGACATGAGTTTGAGTAAACTCCAGGAGATGGTGAATAACAGGGAAGCCTGGTGTGCTGCAGCTCTTGGGGTGGCAAAGAGTCAGACACGACTTAGTGACTGAACAACAATAAAACAACAAACACTCAAAATATTAGCTAATAGTAATGCTATTAAAAATACATGAATAATGAATTGTGATTACTATTTTCTCTTATTATGTTTATATCTTACTGAATTATCACAATATTAGACATACATTTTGACTTGGATTTAATGTTTTGAATTTAATCACTCTGTTAATAGCTAACTTATTTAGGTACAGTCAGTGATAATTGATAAGTAAACTTGCAGAAGTTAATCTAGAAAAACATTGGGATTAATAAAAATATCTGTCCTCTTGGCAAAAACGGGGTTGTACTAGAAGATCTTGCATTGATTTTTTTTTTTTTTTAGCAATAATAGAGGAATTTTTATCTCTTGGAGAGTTGTCAGTTATCTCATGCTTCTTAACATGATAACAAATGTTTCAGGATGAATGTTAGCCAAGCTAAGTATTACATTTTATACTATCCCCTTCAAGTTGGCAGCTTTATTATTCATATCCACTTTGGCTTATAAATACAAACTTCAGGGTTTTATGTCTGTGTGTTACATGATTACCCAAATAAAGTGCCAGATATACATGTCAGTCAGTCTTGTGAGATTAACAAAATGTACTTTAGTTGTAATAGTAGAAGAATAGGTGGGACTATCAGTTGTGACATTTTGGTGTGCTATATGCACATAATGTTTCATGAAAAAGGTCAAAAAGAAAAAAAAAACAATAACACAAATCCTTAAGTTTATCAATCATAGAAATCAAACAGAAGTTGTACATGGAAAATTTTTTATAGTCCTGAATCTTAAAATCTTGTCTTGTCCTATTAAGAAAAATCAAATATTATTGCCTGAATATGCCAGTTCCTATGCCTTTTATATTTATTCAACTTCAAAGAAATAGTCTTTCTTTTAAGTTTTAATTGAATTAAAATTATTATCTATTTGTCAGTGCTATTCATAGAAGTTGAAATTTATGAAACTAAATTTTAACTTAAAGTTAAATTCATGTAGAAGTTAGAACTTTCACTGAATTATCAAGAGAAATATTATTGATTTAAGGGGAAAAATCATGGTTAATTAAATGAGCATCAGTTCAGTTCAGCTCAGTTCAGTTCAGTCGCTCAGTTGTGTCTGACTCTTCGTGACCCCATGAATCACAGCATGCCAGGCCTCCCTGTCTATGACCAAATCCCGGAGCTTACCCAAACCCATGTCCATCGAGTCGGTGATGTCATCCAGCCATCTCATCTTCTGTCATCCCCATCTCCTCTTGCCCCCAGTCCCTTCCAGCATCAGAGTCTTTTCTAATGAGTCAACTCTTTGCATGAAGTGGCCAAAGTAATGGAGTTTCAGCTTCAGCATCAGTCCTTCCAAAGAACATCCAGGACTGATCTCCTTTAGGATGGACTGATTGGATCTCCCTGCAGTCCAAGGGACTCGCAAGCATCCTCTCCAACATCACAGTTCAAAAGCATCAATTCTTTGGTGCTCAGCTTTCTTCACAGTCCAACTCTCACATCCATACATGACCACTGGAAAAACCATAGCCTTGACTAGACGGACCTTAGTTGACAAAGTAATGTCTCTGCTTTTGAATATGCTATCTAGGTTGGTCATAACTCTCCTTCCAAGGAGTAAGCATCTTTTAATTTCATGGCTGCAGTCATTATCTGCAGTGATTTTGGAGCCCCAAAAGTAAAGTGTGACACTGTTTCCACTGTTTCCCCATCTATTTCCCATGAAATGATCATAGTCTTTCCTTAATGAGGTGAAAAAAATGTTAAACAAGTTTGTTACTCAAATAACCTTAAAAGGTGTTTATAATGCACATGTTTTCAAATAGAGGTAATAAAACATGAAGATTGCCTACAATATGATAATATAAGGGTTTCCCTGATGACCCAGATGCTAAAGAATCTGCCTGCAATGCAGGAGACCTGGGTTCAATCCCTGGGTCAGGAAGATTCCCTAGAGGAGGGCATGGCAACCCACTCCAGTATTCTTGCCTGGAGAATTCCGTGGACAGAGGAGCCTGGCAGGCTGCAGTCCATGGGGTCACAAAGAGTTGGACTCAACTGTGAAACTAATATACACACATGACAGTATTAATACGTATGAATGTCTATGTGTATAAATATAAATACAAATTACTTGTATCACTATTACAAATGCAACAAGTTTTTCTCATAACTAATTAATATTTAGGTGATGCTCCTATGATTCACTGAGTGGTTTCAAGTTTGAAAACAAGCATGACTTCTTACTTTTTTAAGAACTTATTTTTTTTTATTTGAGGTAACTTTGGTTTATAAGATTATGTAACTTTCATTTATACAGCTTTACAATTTGAATTCTGTATAGACTACACCACCATAAGTTTATTTTCCATCTATTACCATAAAATTGACCCCTTTTACCTATTTTACCTTCCCCAACACCCTGCCCAACCACCAATCTGTTCTCCATATCTATGTGTTTTTGTTTTATTTGTTTGATTATTTTGAGTTTTAAAAGTTATTCCACATGAATGAAATCATATGGTATTTGTTTTTCTCTGACATATTTCACTTAGCATAATATCCTCAAGTACCATCAGTGTTCTTGCAAATGGCGAGATTTCATCATTTTGTAGCTGAGTACTATTCTATAGTGCATATATACACACACCGTCTTTTTTATCCATTCATTCATCAATAAGCACTTAGATTATTTCTATATCTTGAGTATTGTAAATAATGTTGTAAAGAGAATGCTGCTGCTGCTGCTAAGTTGCTTCAGTCGTGTCCAACTCTGTGCGACCCCATAGACGGCAGCCCAACAGGCTCCCCCATCCCTGGGATTCTCCAGGCAAGAACAATGGAGTGGGTTGCAATTTCCTTCTCCAATGCATGAAAGTGAAAAGTGAAATTGAAGTTGTTCAGTCGTGTCCGACTCTTCACGACCCCATGGACTGCAGCCTACCAGCCTCCTCCATCCATGGGATTTTCCAGGCAAGAGTACTGGAGTGGGGTGCCATCGCCTTATCCGGTAAAGAGCATAGGGTGCATATTATAATTTAGAGTTATCATTTTCATATTCTTTGGATAATTATGCAGAAGTTAAATAATGGAGTCATATGGTAGTTCTATTCTTAATTTTTTGGGAAATTTCCATACTGTTTTCCACTGTGACTGTACCAATTTACATTCCCAACAAAGGTGTATATGAGTTCATTTTTCTCCACATTCTCATCACCACTTATTATTTTATGTGTTTTTTATATTATCCATTTTAAAGGGGGGGTGTTGATATCTCATTTTGTTCTTAATTTACATTTCCTAACAATTAGCAATATTGAGCATTTTTTATGTGCCTACTGGCCTTCTGTATATATTCTTTCAAAAGGACCCCAAACAGGGTCCTCTGTCCATTTTTAAAATCTGATTGTGTTTTTGTTCTTGTTGAGTTGCATGAGTTCTTCCCTGGTGGCTTAGAGGGTAAAGTGCCTGCCTGCAATGCAGGAAACCCGGGTTTGATCTCTGGGTTGGGAAGATCCCCTGGAGAAGGAAATGGCAACCCACTCCAGTACTCTTGCCTGGAAAATCCCATGGGTGGAGGAGCCTCGTAGGCTACAGTCCATGGGGTCACAAAGAGTCGGACATGACTGAGTGATGATACGTCAGTCACTCAGTTATGTATAACTCTTTGAACCATGGACTATAGCCCGCCAGACTCATCAGTCCATGGAATTCTCCAGGCAAGAATATTGGAATGACTAGCCATTTTCTTCTCCAGGGGATCTTCCTGACCCAGGGATTGAATCCATGTCTCCTGCATTGCAGGTTGATTCTTTACCATCTGAGCCACCAGAGAAGCTCTGAGTTCTATGTATATTTTGTATATTAACCCATTATTGGATATATGATTCACTAATTTATTTTCCCACTGAGTACATTTTCATTTTGTTGATGGTTTCAATTGCTGTGTAAAAGCTTTGTAGTATGATATAGTCCTATTTGTTTATTTTGGCTTTTGTTTCCTTTGCTTCAGGATACATATCCAAAAAGATATTACTAAGCCCAATGTCAAAGTGTGTATATCAATGTTTTCTTCTAGGATTTCTACAGTATCAGGTCTTGTGGTTCTATACAGATTTTAGGATTTTTTGTTCTATTTTTGTGGAAAATGTTTTTGGAATTTTGGATGGAGATTGTACTGAATTTGTAGATTACTTTACAAAATATGTACATTTAAATAATGTTAATTCTTCCAATCCATTAGTGGGGAATATCTTTCCATTTCTTTGTATCACCTTCAATTCTTTCACCAGCATCCTATGGTTTTCAGTATAGAAGTCCTTAACTCCTTATTCTGAGGCATTTTATTCTTTTAGTTGCAGTTGTAAATTGGATTCTTTTCTTAATTCCTCTTTCTGTTTTTTTTTTGTTTTTAAAGTACAGAAATTAAAATAAATTGTGTACATTTTTTCCCTTACAACTGTACTGTATTCATTTTTTATTTCCAATACTGTTTTGGTGGAGTCTTTATGGTGATCCATATATATAAAATTATTTCAATTTCAAATAGTAACAGTTTTACTTCTTCCTTTCTAATCCAACCTCTCTTCATCATGAGGTTTGTATAACACATCTCATAGGTAAAATAGTCATTTTTCTGTTGATAGTATCTTATTTTCCTTGCTTGTACAGGTTCAGTCCTTTTTCTCTTCCCCTTTTGTGTTTTTGTTGTCAAAAATTATTTCTTTTTATGTTGTGAGTTTTTTTAAATCAAATTGAAGTAGCCATAGTTATTTTACTGCTTTTTACCTTTAACATTTCACTGTATTGGCTTAACTGCCTATGTTAATAAAGAGTTGTAATTTTCTGCTTCTATTCGTCACCTTAAAGTTTTGTGTACTTTTTCGCCTTTTCATTTCAGGTAGAAGAGCTATTTGCAATATTTCTTGGAAAACAAATCTATTGGTGATGAATTCCCTCAGCTTTTGTTTATCTTGGAAAACCTTTATTTCTCCTTTATAACTTAATGTTAACATTTCTGGATAGAAATTTCTTGGCTGACAGTTTTTATCTTTAAATAGTCTGAGTATGTCATTCTACTCTCTCTTGGATGGAGAATTTCTGCTGAGAAATCTGCTAATACCCTAATGGAGTGACTTTGTCATTCACTTTCTGTTTTCCCCTGTCTGCCTTTAAAAATTTGTCTTTGACTTTTGGTAGTTTTGCTTTAGCATGTTTGGAGGTCTTTTTTGCTAAGTTAATTGGGGATTTTCTTAGCTTTGTGAACTTGTATATCCATTACCTTCCCTGGGTTTGGGAAGTTCCCAGTTATTTTTCTTGAAATAAGTTCTCTGCTCCCATTTTCCTCTCTTCTCTTTCTGGGATACATTTACCCATTTATGTAGCTCTTCCTAATGGAGTTGGATAATTCTTGTTGTGTTTTTTTTTTTCATTAAAAAATGTTATTACTCTCTCCTGTTCTGCCATAATCATTTCTGGATTTCTATCTTCAAGCTCACTAATTCCTTCCTATTACCTGCAGTATTTCTGATTCTTTTCAATGCATTCTTTATTTTTTTTATTAAGTGTTTCAACTGCATAATTTCTGTTTGTTGTTTATACTTTTAATATCATTGGTAAAGTACTCTCTCTGTTCATTAATTTATTTAATTCTTTTATTATTCAAATTAGTATATTTAATTAATATTTAATTTAAATATTAATATTTAATACCTTTATTTAATTCATTAATTTATTTAATTCCTTCTGTTCATAAATTTATCCCTGAACTCATTGAACTGTCTTTCTGACTTTTTCTGTATGAGTGTCTTTATGACAGCTATTTTGAATTCTCTATCAGTTGGATCACAATCTTCCAGGACTTGGAGTTAGAGTTCTGTAGAGTTGTCATTAAATTTTCTGATGTATATTACTGTGATTTTTCACGGTGCTTTATGTGTCTTTCCTCTGTTGCTACATTTGAAGTCGCAAACATCTTTCTTAAGATTTTGTTTGCTTTACTTCCAACAATTTAACAAATTGGAAATTAGAGACCTTTCTTTTGTTTTTAGTTGGTGGTGCCATTGCACAAATTTTTGGTTTCTTTTTCCTGAGCTGCCTTCAGCAGATTTGAGAATCAGTGTTTTCCACCCTCTTCTGCTCTTGTCATCACTGCTTATGCCTCCTGGGTTGCTGGAACCTTACTACTCATACTGTCACTGCTATCATTGGCATCATTCTTGGGAGCACTGGGGTTGTAGGAACCTACGCTGTATTTACTATTAAAAAGTAAAGTATTAGTCGCTCAGTCGTGTCTGACTTTTTGCGACCCCATGGACTGTAGCCTGCCAGGCTCCTCTGTCCATGGGATTCTCTAGTCAAAAATACTGGAGTGGGTTTCCATTTCCTCCTCCCAGGGACCTTCCCAACTGTACATAAAGGAGACTTCATTAATGTACATTAGAGGACACCCCAGGTTAACCTGTTATAGAAAACTGTCTCTTGAGTCTTTAAATTCTATGTTAATTCTATACCTCTGGTTGGCCGATTGTTTCTTTATTTGGGTTTTAAGGTGAATGACCTGGGGCCATTTGTTTCCATCAACTTGATTGATAATACTGTATTTACGATTGCCTAAATTGGATGAACACTGATGTGGTAGAGGCATAATAATCGTGGGAGTGTCTGGGTCATGCTCCTTTGCTGTATCCAGGGTTGATAAGTTAAATGTGTCTCTGCTGTGTATAGGGGGATCGAAGCTGCAGGTGACAACACTTAGAGGGACCTGGATCATGCATCTTGCTGCTTCAGTGGCCACATTCCTTGTGATCATGGTGCTGGAATGAAATGCACCATCTGTACTGCTGTTACCAGGTTCTTTGGGGCTGTGTGCTCAGCAACTGCAGCTGGTAGCACTGGATTGTAGGCACTACCTCCACTGTTCCTTTTTTTCCCCACCACTATGTCCTCAAAATCCTTCCACCTTCGGATGTACAGCAGTGTGAATCTCTTGGGTATCCTGATATGTTGGACAGTGGAACCTTTGTTGAGCTATGGATATTTTACTACTTATAGAGTGAAGTGTAGATCCAAAGGGAGCATCTTATTCTTCCATGATAGTGACATCACTCCCGTGAAGCTGTTTAATCTTGGAATTATGTTTTGATTTTAATTACCCATTTAAGCAATCATTCAATACTTATTTAGTGAGAACACACTATGTTCATAAGTACTTAGAACTAACATATGAGATTAAAAAAGATCAAGCCATGACTCTGCCTTCTCAAAGTTTAAAATGTAGAAAAGATATATTAATATTAGATCATACAAATTTAGTATAACTGCAATTTCAAAAATAATCAGTATTCTCACTCTCCCACCTAGAAAGTTATTGTATACATGGTTTTATTTTCAGTGACTCACAACTAAAGAGTTTTGCTTTATTGTTTTAAAAATGTCAACTTTTGCTATTATGGGTAGGTTAGATTCTTTGGAGTGTGGTGTCCAATCATTGAAAGAATTCTTAACAGTATAAAACACAAAAAAGCCAAAAGGAAATAAAGTCTGTCACCATTAAACTCATACTTTGATGTGCAGATTTCCTAGATAACAATTAAAACAATCTTAGAACAAAACCAAACTAAGTGTTGAATATGGATTTGTTTGAGGTCTTGAATAGTTTTTAAGAGAGTTCAATCTAGTTTTCTCAATAGTACATGATGTGTTTATATACTTCAAGTTGTATTTTTGGACACCTAAAATATTCTTTACAGACTATTAAGATGTGTTCTTTCCTCATGAAGGCCTGACCTCAGATGTCTAAATAGCTACTGACATTTAAATCAATGTAATTTCCCATATAAATCCCAAGAGTTTGCATTCATCATGTACATTCCTTCCTTTGCTTGTAAGTCTCTGTGTAATACCTAATAGATTTGTTCTTTGAAAATTTATTTCAACAACATTCATTAAATAAACACTGTACAAAATCCTGTATATGCTTTGATAAAGTATAGAAAATAACTTAAAATACCACTACCATAAGAGTTAGCTATTTCCAATTATATTTTTTGATGGCATAATGAGATAGTTATGATATCATATTAATGTTTTTTTATTATATGGATTTTAATATATTGGATGACATTTTAGACTCCTAAACCCTAAAAGCCTACTATAAAAATAGCTTGTACTTTAGAAGTTCTCCCCAAACATTTTATTTTCTTGTTTTGCAACTGGGTATTTCCATAGGAGATTGGGTCACTTTCCTGGTAGTTCTTGAAGTTTACCTGCCACATACCTACTGTATTGCATAAAGGAATATGAATTTTGGAAGAAGAGCATTTGGCTAATTCATGTTTTTTTTTTTTTTTTTTTTGTAAGTGAAAACCTGAAATTATAGTGCTTTTTTTTCATCTTTAGTAGAACATGATAGGGATGTTGATGTGTGGAATGCAAGATTAAATGTAGGAAATGATTTAACCAGTTGAAATAAGAGAGGATATAATTCATTCTGAATAACAGTTGATTGTGTTAAAACTACAGAGAAAAGGCACAATTCAAACTGAAGCTACCAGCAGTCTCTGGCTAGCATAGTATTTAATTGATACCAGGGGACTATATCCAGCAAAGAGTTCAGCACATGAGGGCAATGTTTTGATGTCTGTTTTGCTTTCTTTATTATTTCATGGAGTTTGATAGCAGAATGATCTAATTCTTGTTGATGACCAAGGCAGTCATCCTTTTACACATAATGCATTTTTTGTGAATATTTTCACCCTGAACTTTTAGAGAGTTTTAATGCTGGCATTTCACTATGAACTCCCTGTAATGATTCACTAGTGGAAAATGGTCTCTAACAATTCATCATGAGTTATCCCAGGATACCTAGTTAGTCCTCAGGCAACAGATAGTTCATGTGGAGGAAATAGCATGCTGATTTGCAGTTATAATTGAAGAAAATTGCTTGAGAGGATTCTGACAGCACAGAAAATAGGCCAATTAGTTACCCAACTCTCATCCTCCTGTGATTCATGATTGTCTCCATTTAATTTTGCTGTCACTTATGAAATAAGGTTAAGAATAGATTAGCTTCTTTTAGCCACATCTTACAATTAGCTTATACTTTTGCTTCTTCCTCTTTTTCTTAAAACAGCATGATTGGTTTTAAAAATCAGTATTCTCAAAATTGTATTTAACAGTTATTCATCAAAAAGCACTTACAAATATTTTAAACAGCCTCACTCAGCACCATAACCTAACAATCAATCATGCTCAGAGTAGGATTTTTTCCACCAAAAGTTCATCAAATGCTACTTTATAATAATTAAAATCACAGCCAAGAAGATATAATAAGCTTTGGCCAAGCAAATAGATATTTATGCTTGAAATCAATTTTATGGTGACAAGTTCATTACAGATAAAAAGGGGAAAATAAAAGCATAATACAAAAAAAGCAATTTCCAGTACTATAAAATCTAGAAAACATTTTCCTTCATACATCTGTTATTTATGCTTATTTCAAAATATTGCTTGTACTTCCTTAGAAAAGTAAAATATTATGAAAATAAATAATTCAATTGATGGGAATATTGGAAGGTCATCATATTTTGTCACATTTAGACATAGATTGGTTAATAAATTTGGTCCAGCTGAGTTCAAAGTATATGCTTGTGTGTATGTGTGTCTGGTGTTGGCGTCTAACTAATAAAATTGCCTTAAGGAACAGGTTAATGCTTTCACTTATAGTGTGTTCCAACCAAAGCACTCAGTGTCTGAGCTCACAGTAGGGACTAAGTATGTAATATTGACATAAGGAATCACTGAATGATCTTGATTTACTGGTGCTAAGAAGTTTTCTTATTACATCCAGAAGCCACAATATTATTCTTGTGACCTAATTGAATTGAATCATGTCTGAAGCAATTTAGTTTGAATTATTTATCAGGTTCCTCACAAGAATTCTGTAGAGTTATAGAACTCTATAGCATTTATTTATTTATTTTACTCATGATAAACATTTATTATTCTTATTTTTTGACTTGTTTGTAGAATCTTTTGGATTTTTTTGATTAATTGTAATAACTAATTTATTTATTTTTTTAAATTTACAATATTGTATTGGTTTTGCCATGCATCAACATGTATTTTTCTTGACAATATATTATCTTAATATCTAGATATCCATCCATCTATATTAACCTACTCAGCCATCCACATCAGTTGATCCATTCATCTATGTATTTATTCATCCATCCAATCTAGCTCTTTCTTTCTCTCTTTCCCCCTTCCTTCCTATATATTTATCTATTTAAATTACTTTTTTTGAGTATTTTCATGTATTCCAGGTCCAGGGCATATGGGTTACAAGACCAGATTAAGGTATCTCTAATATACATTTAATTACCTGTTTAATTTGGAGGATTTTTTATGTAATTATTTATATTTTATGGGTCAATAATTATAACATATGAGAGGACATAATCAAATTATAAGTGTTTCTTTGATTTAATGTATCAGCCCAGATATCCTCAAACCAACTATCACAATGTTATGTGATAACCTGAGTTAACATTTGATGCCTAGATATAGCTCTTGGAAATTTCTGAAAGCAAGCTGTTTGTTATTTGAGGAACCATTGTGTGTGTGTGTTCAAAAACACTTGTGAGGGATTTCACCCACATTTCTCAGGAATGAATAAAGTATTTGATTATAACTGGAGATATGTAAATTTCTTCTATAATGTCCATTTAAATTACATTTTGTTCAAGCTAGAAAAAAAAATCCCAACATATCTCAAGATCATCTTGCTTCTTAAGACTAATTATTTCTTGTAATACATAGAACATAATACTGTGTACTGAAACAGCTTAGAGAAAAATACTTAAAATACCATCTGCACAATCTTCTTTGAATTTTAACATTCTACAGGAAGACAACATAAAAATCTGAACAGAAGCACCCAATAAAAAGAGAAACCAATTATACATCTTTATCAATTTCACTTTTCATCTCCCTCAATTATAAAAACACATTATGGAACAGATTACTCAAAAAGTCAAGGAAACAAGATGGAAATGCAGTTAAATTGCAAACACCTTTAAAACATCTTCTTGTATTTTATGATGAACAATTTCAGAAAAAAAATATAACAGTCTCACTTGATATTTCTTGTTTTTCATTTTATTTTTTGATAATAGTTTGCTTTAAGAAAGATACAATGTATAAATTGGAGAGGAAATATGCTTTATTTCTAGGGTAGCTATATATATATATTTACTTCCTTGTTGTCACATATCAGTATTCATTTATGAGATTGTTATTCTACAGTTAAGCACATAATCTATAGTAAAGAAGAGAGAGCCTCTTTGGGTTTATTCAACAGAATTACATGAAAAAATAAATTTTCTTAATAGCATTGGGAGATTTTAATATTGTTGAGGGTGTCTGTATTTCTAGCTAGAACTAGTCAAAAGAAAATTTTGTAGTCTGAAATTACATCTGTTGTATATATTAGTGAAAAGTAAGTGAAGGATGGAGGAATAAACATAGATTGAATTTGTCAGAAAATTACTTGGAGAAGATAAAATACAAAGGGAAAATTTCAGTTACTGTTACCAGTTATGATAATTGATAAGGTTGATGGTGGAGTTTGTGGTTATGTGAACCAAATGCAGTGTTAATTATATTATGTTGTACATTGCATCTGTAGTTCTTAATTTATCTTATAACTGGAAGTTTCTATTTTTTGACTACCTTCATTCAGTGCCCCCCACACACCCTTCTTCTGACAACCATAAGCCTGATCTATTTTTCTATGAGTTCATTTGTTTTGAAATATAATTAACATAACATAGTCTATACCATTTTTTTCAGCTTCCACATATATATGTTAATATACATTACTTTTCTCTTTTTAACTTCACTCTATAGAACAGTCCCTTGATTTGCCCACATCTCTATGAATAACCAAATTTTGTTCCTTTTTATGGCTGAACAATATTCCATTGTGTATATGTACCACATCTTCTTTATCTACTTCTCTGTTGATGGATATTTAGGTTAATTCCATGTCCTAGCTATTGTAAACAGTGCTGCAGTGAACACTGGGGATTCATGTCTTTTTAAATTATGTTTTTTTTCTGGGTATATACCCAATAGTGAGATTACTGGGTCATATGGTAGCTCAATTTTTATTATTTTAAGGAACCTTTATACTGTTCTCCATAGTGGCTGTGTCAATTCACATTCCCACCGAAAATGTAAGAAGAATCCCTTTTTCCAAAACCTCTCTAGCATTTATTGTTTGTATTTTGTGATGATGGCCATTCTGATTGATGTGAGGTCATATCACATGGTAGTTTTGACTTGCATTTCTCCAATAATTAGTGATATTGAGCATCTTTTCATGTGTTTCTTGGCCATTTGTACATCTTCTATCAAGAAATTTCTATTTAGTTCTTCTGTCCATTTTTTACATTTTTTATATTGAGTTGCATGAAGCTCTTTGTATATTTTAGAGATTAACCCTTTGTCAGTTGCTTCATTTGCAAATATTTTCTCCCATTGTGAGGGTTGTCTTTTCATCTTGTTTACAGTTTCTTTCACTGTGCAAAGGCTTTTAAGTTTAATTAGAACCATTTTTTAATTTTTGTTTTTATTTCTTTTGCACTAGGAGATAGATCAAAAAATGTTTCTACAATTTATGTCAGCGTTCTGCCAATGTCCTCTTGTAAAAATTGTTTTAGGTCGTACAGGTGTTTAATTCATTGTCTTTATTTTTGTATATGATGTGAGGAAGTATACTGATCTCATTGTTTTACATGTAGCTGCTCAGATTTTCCAGCACAACTTATTAATGAGACTATTTTCTCCATTGTATGTTCTTAACTGCTTTGTTATAAATTAATTGATTTTAGATTTGTTGGTTTCCTTCTGGATTATCTATTCTGTTCCATTTATCTATTTGTCTTTTTTTTCTTTTTGTGTTAGTACCATACCATGACGTTTGGTTGCAGTAGTCTTGTAGTATATTTTGAAGTAAGGGAGGGTGATACCTCAAGCTTTGTTCTTTTTTTTTTTTTTTTCAAGATTTCTTTGGCAATTCAGGGTTTTTGTGGTTCCATATACATTTTACAATAATTTGTTCTGGTTTTGTGAAAAACATCATTTGTATTCTGCTAGGGCTTGCATTAAATCAGTTGATTGTTTTCAGTAGTATGGACATATTAGGTGTATCAATTCTTCTATTTTAAGAACATGGAATATCTATCCATTTCTTTGTATATCTTCAATTTCCTTCATTAATTATCAATAGTTTTCTGAATACAGGTCTTTTACTTCCTTGGTTAAGCTTATTCCTAGTAATTTTTTTCTTTTTGATATAATTTTAAACAGGATATTTTTGCTTTCTCTTTCCAATAGTTCATTATCAGTGCCTAGAAAAGGAACTGATTTCTCTTAACCTTAGATCCTGCTGCCTTACTAAATTTATTTCTTAGTTCAGATAGATTTTTTTTAGTGAAGACTTTAACATTTTCTATATATAATGTCATGTCATCTGCAAACAGTGACTGTTTCACTTCTTCCCTTTGAATTTGGAAGCTTTTTATGATTGTCTGATTGCTGTAGATAAAGCTTCCTATTCTATGTTAATAGAAATAATAATAGTGGGCATTCTTATCTTTAACCCATCGAGTATGCTGTTTGCTATGGGTTTGTCATAATAAAATCTTAAGATATATTCCTTCTATGCCAACATTGTTGAGACTGGCTCTGTATTCGGGTGCATATAGGTTAACAAATGTAACATCCTGTTCTTGTATTGATCCTTTTTTCATTATATAATACCCTCTTTGTCTTTTTTGTATTAACTGTTTTAAAGTCTACTTTGTCTGATGAGAGTATGGCTACTTCCACTTTTTTGTCATTTCTGTTTTATTGAAATGTCTTTTACCATCCCCTCACTTTCAGTTTGTGAATGTCTTTAGGTCTGAAATTAGGCTCTTGTAATTAGCATTTAGATGGGTCTTATTTTTCTTATCCAATCAGCCAACCTATATCTTTTGATTGGACCTTTTAGTTCTTTGACATTTAATGTAATTATTGATAGCTGTAACTTTTTCATTTTAGATTGATGTAAATCTATAAATGATTACAAAATTTATTGTGTAAACTCATATGTATAGAAGACAGATATTTTTGTAAGTCACTAACTTGCATTTTAAATAAAACATTAAACAAAATACCCACCACACCTGTAATTTTTGTCAGATACCTAGAGAAAAATTTTTCCTTAAGATCAACACAAAGCAAGGACAGCTTTCTCACAAAGTGACATTGCATTCAAAAAGAAAATATGTCCGGGGTACATATGGCTGTGGCAAGGACTGTCTGTGTGATTCTCATTTCATTTAGACTGTTGCAGATCAGCTGCTTCACTCTCAGCCTCAAATATTTTTCTTCTGTTCCAAAGAATTGCCTCAATGTGGGGATAGGATCCCTGCTTTAGTTCCCCCACCTGCAAAGGGCAGGTCCAATCCTGCTAACTCTCTTCTTTTCTCCCCTACTTCCTTCATCCTACTGAGTTTTGCATGGTTCTACATATTCTACGGTGGTCAGGTACTCCTGCCTGCTCTCAGCTGGTGTTCTGCAAAATCTTCTGTCTGAAGGTGTATTCCTGATGTAACCATGCAGAGAGATGATAGATAGCCAGTGGGGATTTGCTGTACAACTCAGGGAACTCAAACCAGGGTTCTGATAACAACCTAGCAGGGTGGGATGTGGAGGGAGGTGGGAAGGAGTTTCAGGAGGACGAGAATATATATATTTCTGTGGCTGATTCATGTTGATGTTTGGCCAAAGCCAACACAATTCTGTAATTATCCTTCAATTAAAAATAAATTTAAAAAAGAAAATATGTCTTCTCCACAAAGTTTCTTTGTTTCATTTTGAGTTTCTAATGACTTCATATGACAGAGAGAGACACTTTGCAAATACCCAGACAGGTAATTGATATTCCTAGGGTAAATTGTTCCTTCTCAGTTTTCAATATAAATGATTCTTTCTCAACATCACTCAGGGTTTGCAGTTACTGCAGTTCTTTCCAGTGGTCACATGGGAATCTTGGACTAAAATGTTTCTGTCAAATAAATCACCTTCAGAGATCCATAATATAAACACAGGTAAAAGAAATATTTGAAATGTGTGGTGTCTACTCAAAATTATTGAATTAACCAAATTGTAGAGCATGGCATTTGGTTTTCATGGGTCTTGTAACATTCCCTTTGAGCACTGACACAGCACATTAGGGACTGTGCTTTCCTTTCATCTGTAGTTTATGTTATAGGTAGCTTCCCTGAAAGGTCAGAACATCCCTAGATGCTGCTTGCTATTGAGTGACTAGGAACACAGGTAACCACAGAGAATGAATTAATCACCTATTTTGGCAATTAGCCTCCTTTTGAGCATTTTCAGCTATAATTAGAGGGTCAACATTTTTTAACCAAGAAATAGAAAGATAAAAATGAATCAGGACATCACAACGAGAAGTTGGGAAACTTAGACTTAATGTTTTTCTACTATATCATATTTGTAAAAACTGCATAAAATGGACCATCAATGAAATAAGTATTCTTCCTTTAAGTGAGCATGTTCAGATACTCAGATTTAGTCTTCAAAGACTAAGGGCACTGTGTATGTGTCCCAAACTCTTCTCACATTGTTTTCTTCTGGAGGAGCTCCACCTGAAGAAAGTTAATCAGACTTTAAGAAACCCATATCAGAAAGTTTAAATGAAAGACTAGTATTAAAGGAAGTCAAATCGCAGTAAAAGTGAGGAAGTCAGAATTCTTAGGCTTTGTTATTATGGCTGAAACCTATAAGTACCCAAGAGAGATTGCAGTACAGCTAAAAGAAAGTGTAAGCTTGTTGTTGTTTAGTCGCTAAGTCATGTCTCTTTTGAGACCCCATGGACTGTAGTCCACCATGCTCCTCTGTCCAAGGGATTTCCCAAGCAAGAACTCTGGAGTGTGTACCCATTCCCTTCTTCAGGCGATTGTCCTGACCCAGGGATTGAACCCACATCTCCTGTATTGGCAGATGGATTCTTTACCATTGAACCACCCAAGGAAGCCCAGATGTGAGCTAAAGAAAGGGGATTAGCCTATGTCTGATCTGGAGCATTGTCACTGATTGAATCCTGAAGTGCACTGGGTTTAGCAGAGTATCATTTCCTTTATAGAAAACTACTAGTAAAAACATAATTCATCCAAATTTTAGTGAGTTATTCTTCATGCTATACAATAAAAGTTAAGGAGGAGAACAAAAACAACTTTTGATTTGAAGGAAGTTAATGTTATTTCATTAACAAACTGTAAATAGTAACAGCATAAACTGGATGAGAAGATGCTTTCACAGGCCATAAATGCTTAATGTGTATTACCAATAAAAGTCAAAGGAGCATTTAGTAAAGCAGTTTACCAAACAAACATTAAATACTTTAATGCATTAGCTTCAGTGGACAGAATCAGGCTATTTAATTAGCAGTGAGTAATCTGTTAGGCTTTGATTCACCACAAATGATCTGAAGCTTAATACAGGATGATAGCCTTTGAAAGCAAGTGATAAGGGTAAACATTAGTTTGGAGCAATAGGACAATTCTTCTAAAAGTAAGGGAGGAAAAAGACCAATTTTGGTGTACTTGAGTTTCATTCTAAAATAAAGTAGGGAAATGCTTGACTTGTCTTATGCTGAAGATATGGTGGAAAGAAAATTATTCTCTACTTCTAAGCTCTAGGATTTGAAGACAGTTTACTACCTATTCTTTAGTTTCTCCATCTAAAAAATGAGTCCTATCTCACTGGATGGCTGTGAAGATTAATGATAACACATGAATAGTCCCAGGACATATGGAGTGTGCCTATGTAATTTTACTTTACATTACCTTGATTCTTTTCTCTCCTTCATTACTTCTGCTATCTACTTGTACCCTACTACTACTACTATTTGTGCCACTTAGTGAGAACACATGGGTTAAACTGTAACTATTTGGGTTTCAAAGAAAATAAAATCAGATCACCTTTAGTGATAGACATTTATTGCAAGGGCATGGAAGAAATAATTTCCTTTATCACACTGTCAATACAATATCAGAATTTCTAACATTGGAATATGTCCTGATCTTCATAGAAAATAGGAAATATTATTCATTATGACTTGGGGTAGCAACCTGAGCTGAGTAACACACCTTCTTTTTACTCATTTAGCATTTATACTTCTCAAGAGATGTTTTGATTGGGTTGATTTATTACCAATCATTGTGGGACAGTTAATACGAAGTACTCTTAGAAATGATTGGATATCCTTTTGCCCGGATCATTCACAGGTTCTTTCTGCTGGTGCACCATTCACTTGGCCAATCAAATGCATTCACGTTTGCAAATCTGACTTTTCTTAAAGAGCATATTGTATAAGAAAGAGCAGATTATGCAGGGAAGATCCTGTAGAAGCAACTTTTTCTTAATATAGAGAAGTGTATTTTATGGGCATTTCAGAAATTTTATGGAGATGCACTCACATTTGTTGTGAAGTAAAATATTCCAGATAGAACACTAAAGAATTTATGTATCAGGTCAGTTCAGTTCAGTTGCTCAGTCGTGTCTGACTCTTTGTGACCCCATGAACTGCAACACGCCAGGCCTCCCTGTCCATCAGCCACTCCCGGAGTTCACCCAAACTCATGTCCATTGAGTCGGTGATGCAATCCAACCATCTCATCCTCTGTCATCCCCTTCTCCTCCTGCCCTCAATCTTTCCCAGCACCAGGGTCTTTTCAAATGAGTCAGCTCTTCTCATCAGGTGGCCAAAGTATTGGAGTTTCAGCTTCAACATCAGTCCTTCCAATGAACACCCAGGACTGATCTCGTTTAGGATGGACTGGTTGGATCTCCTTGCAGTCCAAGGGACTCTCAAGAGTCTTCTCCAACATCACAGTTCATAAGCATCAATTCTTCTGCACTCAGCTTTCTTTATAGTCCAAATCTCACATCCATACATGATTACTGGAAAAAACATAGCCTTGACTGGATGGAGCTTTGTTTACAAAGTAATATCTCTGCTTTTTAATATGTTGTCTAGGTTGGTCATAACTTTCCTTCCAAGGAGTAAGCGTCTTTAAATTTCATGGCTGCAGTCACCATCTGCAGTGAATTTGGAGCCCCCCCCCCAAATAAAGTCAGCCACTTTTTCCCACTGTTTTCCCATCTATTTCCTATGAAGTGATGGGACTGGATGCCATGATCTTAGTTTTCTGAATGTTGAGGTTTAAGCCAAATTTTTAACTTTCCTCTTTCACTTTCTTTTTTTTTTTAATTTTTATTTTTACTTTATTTTACTTTACAACACTGTATTGGTTTTGCCATACATTGACATGAATCCACCACAGATGTACATGCATTCCCAAACATGAACCCCCCTCCCACTTCCCTCCCCACAACATCCCTCTGGGTCATCCCCGTGCACCAGCCCCAAGCATGCTGTATCCTGCATCGGACATAGACTGGCGATTTGATTCTTATGTGATAGTATACATGTTTCAATGCCATTCTCCCAAATCATCCTACCCTCTCCCTCTCCCTCTGAGTCCAAAAGTCCGCTATACACATCTGTGTCTTTTTTGCTGTCTTGCATACAGGGTCATCATTGCCATCTTTCTAAATTCCATATATATGTGTTAGTATACTGTATTGCTGTTTTTCTTTCTGGCTTACTTCACTTTGTATAATCAGCTCCAGTTTCATCCATCTCATCAGAACTGATTCAAATGTATTCTTTTTAATGGCTAAGTAATACTCCATTGTGTGTACCACAGCTTTCACTTTCATCAAGAAACTCTTTGGATTTTCTATGCTTTGTCAGGATGGTGTTATCTGCATATCTGAAGTTATTGATATTTCTCCCGGCAATCTTGATTCCAGATTGTGCTTCATCCAGCCCAGCCTTTCTCATGATGTACTCTGCATATAAGTTAAATAAGCAGGGTGACAATGTACAACCTTGATGTACTCCTTTTCCTATTTGAAACCACTCTGCTGTTCCATGTCCAGTTCTAATTGTTGCTTCCTCACCTGAATACAGGTTCATCAAGAGGCAGGTCAGGTGGTTTGGTAATCCCATCTCTTTCAGAATTTTCCACAGTTTATTGTGATCCACACAGTCAAAGGTTTTGGCATAGTCAATAAAGCAGAAATAGATGTTTTTCTGGAACTTTCTTGCTTTTTTGATGATCCAACAGATGTTGCCAATTTAATCTCTGGTTCATCTGCCTTTTCTAAAACCAGCTTGAACTTCTAGAAGTTCATGGTTCACGTATTGCTGAAGCCTGGCTTGGAGAATTTTGAGCATTACTTTACTAGCATGGAAGATGAGTGCAATTGTGCAGTAGTTTGAGCATTCTTTGGCATTGCCTTTCTTTTGGATTGGAATGAAAACTGACCTTTCCCAGTCCTGTGGAAACTGCTGAGTTTTCCAAATTTGCTGACATATTGAGTGCAGCACTTTCACAGCATCATCTGTTAGGATTTGAAATAGCTCCACTGGAATTCCATCACCTACACTAGCTTTGTTTGTAGTGATGCTTCCTAAGTCCCACTTGACTTCACATTCCAGGATGTCTGACTCTAGGGCAATGATCATACCATTGTGATTATCTGAGTTGTGAAGATTTTTTTGTACAGTTCTTCTGTGCATTCTTGCCACTTCTTCTTAATATCTTCTGCTTCTGTTAGGTCCGTACAATTTCTGTCCTTTATCGAGCCCATCTTTGCATGAAATGTTCCCTTGGTATCTCTAATTTTCTTGAAGAGATCTCTAGTCTTTCCCATTCTGTTGTTTTCCTCTATTTCTTTTTATGTATATGCTAACACTATTTCAGTAACTCTGTGAGATAGGTATTATTCTCTTTTTATACATAACAAAAAATGAAGCTCTCAGAAATGTCAGCAAATAGTTCATGACCAAACATCTGGTAAATGACGTTGATAGAATTCAAAACCAAACTTGGCCATTGTTCACTCTGTCCTTTGATTTTCACATATAATAACTATTCTGCCATTAACTCAGTATTCTTGTGTAAGTTACTCTCCCACTTCCAATCCTTTATTTTTTATATGAAAATATAAGTTTGAATTGCATCACTGATATTCTACCTTCTAAAAATTGCATCAGTTCAGTTCAGTTCAGTCGCTCAGTCGTGTCCGACTCTTTGCAACTCCATGAATCGCAGCCAGGCCTCCCTGTCCATCACCAACTCCCGGAATTCACTCAAACTCACGTCCATCGAGTCAGTGATGCCATCCAGCCATCTCATCCTCGGTCGTCCCCTTCTCCTCCTGCCCCCAATCCCTCCCAGCATCAGAGTCTTTTCCAATGAGTCAACTCTTCACATGAGGTGGCCAAAGTACTGGAGTTTCAGCTTCAACATCAGTCCTTCCAAAGAATCCCAGGGCTGATCTCCCTCAGAATGGACTGATTGGATCTCCCTGCAGTCCAAGGGACTCTCAAGAGTCTTCTCCAACACCACAGTTCAAAAGCATCAATTCTTGGACACTCAGCCTTCTTCACAGTCCAACTCTCACATCCATACATGAACACTGGAAAAACCATAGCCTTGACTAGACAGACTTTAGTCAGCAATGTAATGTCTCTGCTTTTGAATATGCTATCTAGGTTGGTCATAACTTTTCTTCCAAGGAGTAAGAGTATTTTAATTTCATGGTTGCAGTCACCATCTGCAGTGATTTTGGAGCCCTGAAAAATAAAGTCTGACACTGTTTCCACTGTTTCCCATCTATTTCCCATGAAGTGATGGGACCAGATGCCATGATCTTCGTTTTCTGAATGTTGAGCTTTAAGCCAACTTTTTCACTCTCCTTTTTCACTTTCATCAAGAGGCTTTTAGTTCCTCTTCACTTTCCGCCATAAGGGTGGTGTCATCTGCATATCTCAGGTTATTGATATTTCTCCCAGCAATCTTGATTCCAGCTTGTGTTTCTTCCAGTTCAGCGTTTCTCATGATGTACTCTGCATAGAAGTTAAATAAGCAGGGTAACAATATACAGCCTTGACGTACTCCTTTTCCTATTTGAAACCAGTCTGTTGTGCCATGTCCAGTGCCATTGTTGCTTCCTGACCTGCATAGAAACCCCAATTTCATTTAAAATCTTACATAAAACTATTATACATATGAATAGTAGAAAAATAATTGAAATATGCTCTCATTGAAGGAAACCTCTACGATTTTGCTCATGTTTTTCTCTATTACTTGACTGCCTTTCTCCATATCCATATGTCTATAAATTCTTCTCACTCCTCAAGGCCATGTTTAAATGCCACCTCTCTTAGTCTTTCCTGATCTACTGAATCATAAGTAATCCTTTAGTTTTCTGAAAGTTTATAGCATTTAGTTTGTAGTTTCTTATGCTTGTATTATTGTCTACCTTATTGTTATTTTTATAAATGTGTTAACTTCTGTGGTTAACCGGCCATTCCTAGAGAGCAGAAACTCTCTCACATTCATTTTTGTATCCTTCGTACAATCTGGTATAGTGTCTGACATACTAAATTGAAGTCGCTCAGTCGTGTCTGACTCTTTGCGACCCCATGGACTGTAGTATACTATGCTCCTCCATCCATGGGATTTTCCAGGCAAGAGTACTGGACTGGATTGCCATTTCCTTCTCCAGAGGATCTTCCCGACCCAGGGATCGAACTCAGGTCTCCCATACTGTAGGCAGACACTTTACCGTCTGAGCCACCAGGGAAGTCCTGACATACTAAATTCAGGGACAAAAAGTAGGTTGCATTTTATATGCCAATTGTAATTAATTGACAGTTACACTGTGGCGAAGAAAGATTCCAACACTGTGTGTTCATAAAGAATAGTAATAATGTAATGCAGGAAAAGCAGGTTCAATCCCTGGGTCAGGAAGATCCTCTGGAGAAGGAAATGGCAACCCAATCCAATATTCTTACCTGGAAAATCCCATGGACAGAGGTGGCTGGCAGGCTATACTCCATGAGGTAGCAAAGAGACAGACATGACTAAACGACTGAACACACACACACACACACACACACACACACACACATGTAATGTGAATTATCATTTAGGAGTTTTTATTTGACAAGTCACAAAATCTATCACAAACTACCCTTAATACAAAAAGGAAATTTATCAGATTATATGAATGAACAGTTTTGTGCTCTGGGGCTATATCTAGTTTTAGAAAATGCAACATTATTGGGACTCCTTTTAAGATTCTTAGTAATTATTGAGTTGGCCAAAATTTTCATTCTGGTTTTTCTGTAATATCTCATGGAAAAACCCAAATGATTTTTTGGAACTGGGACTGGATCTGTCCTACTCAATGTGTCAGCATCATTTGCATTCAAGTTACTTTCATGTTATCAGAGATGGCTATAATAGTACCATGCTACCCCTTTAAACTACTGTATCCAGCATATTAATGGGGCCCAGAAGCCTCCAAAAATACCTTCTTGTATTATATTCTTTCATATTGGCTTAGACATGTATCCCTGAATTAATCAATATGGCCAAAGGATGAGATATATTGATTGATTCAAATCAACTAGAACACACCCCTGAAGAATAGAAACTACTTGGAAGGGAAGCACTACTTTGGAGAATGCAGTCAGAGAAAGGGATGTGAATAGTTGTTTTATCAAGAAAAGGGATACAAAAATGTTATAGTACCTCAGCTTAATGTTTGGACAGAAAATCACAAAATAATCATTCCTCAATTAGAGCAAAAGTGAAAATGTGTTGGATCACTTTAAAATTTTAACTAATTTTATGCATGGTGGTTGGTTTAGTCACTAATTCGTGTCCAACTCTTGCGGTCCCATGGACTGTAGCCTGCCAGGCTCCTCTGTCCATGGGATTCTCCAGGCAAGAATACTGGAGTGGGTTGCCGTTTCCTTCTCCAGGGGATCTTCCCGACCCAGGAAATGAACCTATGTCTCTTGCATTGCAGGCAGATGATTTACCAACTGAGCTATGAGGGAAGCCCTAGTTTTATACATATAGAAGAGTAAAACGTAGTACAAAGTGTTCTTTTATCCTTCATCCTTCTTCCGCTAATGCTAACCTCTCACAGAATAATTGTAAAGTTACAAAAGACAAATAAATGACATTAGTACAGTATTATTAATGGGGTTAGTATTATTTTATTATTATTAACTATATGTATATATTTTTGGGCTTCCCTAGCTTCCCCGATTCAGACAATAAAGAATCCACCTGCAATGCAGGAGACCCGGGTTCAATCACTGGGTCGGGAAGAACCCCAGGAGAAGGGAACATCTACCCACTCCCGTATTCTTGCCTCTGAAGAATACTTGGAAGAATACATGGAATTCTTCTTGAAGAATTTTATGGACACAGAGGGTTAGTTATATTATTAACTGAAATATTATCATAAACTCTAGACATGCTAATTTCTCCAAATGCCTTGTTGTTATTTCTACCAGAGTCCAGGATCCCAAATTACATTTGCTTGTTATTTCTCCATAATCTTCTGAAACTTGTAGCAGTCCTTTAGTTTGTCCATATATTTCATGACTTTTATCACTTTTGAAGGACAACAATTTGTTGCCTTGTAGCATATCTCTCAGTTTAAAGTTTTCGGATGATTGGAGACGAGCTATTTATTTTTGGTAAGAATACTACATAAATGGCATATATTTCTCAATGCATTATATCAAGGGTTTCTTGATGTCCAAATGTCTTCTTATTTGGGATGTTAACATTGCTCACTTGAATAAGTTGGTGTCCATTTAGTTTTTTCCAGTGAACAGTGACTATCTAATATTATAGCTAATAAGTATCTTAGGGATGATATTTTGAGACTTAGCAATACACATTTTCCTCACACTTGTATGGAATAATTTTAATATCCATTGGTGAATCATAACTGCAGAGTCTATTACTGTGCTGTTTGCCTAATAAAGATTATCTTATCTCTCTCTTTACATGTATTAATTTAATATCTATTGTATGGAAGAACACTCTCTTGTCCAGCATGTTCACATGTACTTGTATTAGTGTGAACTAATGGTTGCCCCTCGTCCAAGGTTAAAGGGCAGTGACTGTGCTTTCCTAGAGCAGCCATGAAGAGATACGCCACGTCCAAAGTAAGAGAAACCCAAGTAAGACAGTAGGTGTTGCAAGAGGGCTTCAGAGGACAGACACACTGAAACCACAATCACAGAAAACTAGTCAATCTAATCACATTAAGACCACAGCCTTGTCTAATTCAATGAAACTAAGCCACGCCTGTGGGGTAACCCAAGATGGGTGGGTCATGGTGGAGAGGTCTGACAGAATGTGGTCCACTGGAGAACGGAATGGCAAACCACTTCACTATTCTTGCCTTGAGAACCCCATGAACAGTATGAAAAGGCAAAATGATAGGATACTGAGAGAGGAACTCCCTAGGTCAGTAGGTGCCTGATATGCTACTGGAGATCAGTGGAGAAACAACTAAAGAAAGAATGAAGGGATGGAGCCAAAGCAAAAACAATACCCAGCTGTGGATGTGACGGTGATAGAAGCAAGGTCCGATGCTGTAAAGAACAATATTGCATAGGAACCTGGAATGTCAGGTCCATGAATCAAGGCAAGTTGGAAGTGGTCAAACAAGTGATGACAAGAGTGAACATCGACATTCTAGGAATCAGTGAACTACAATGGACTGGAATGGGTGAATTTAACTCAGATGACCATTATATCTACTACTGCAGGCAGGAATCCCTCAGAAGAAATGGAGTAGCCATCATGGTCAACAAAAGAGTCTGAAATGCAGTACTTGGATGCAATCTCACAAACAACAGAATGATCTGTGTTCATTTCCAAGGCAAACCATTCAATATCACAGTAGTCCAAGTCTATGCCCCAAAATGTAATGCTGAAGAAGCTTAAGTTACACGGTTCTATGAAGACCTACAAGACCTTTTAGAACTAACAGCCATAAAAGATGTCCTTTTCATTATAGGGGACTGGAATGCAAAAGTAGGAGGTCAAGAAACACCTGGAGTAATAGGCAAACTTGGCCTTCATTCCGTATTGAATGAAGGAATGAAGCAGAGCAAAACTAATAGAGATTTGCCAAGAAAATGCACTGGTCATAGCAAATACCCTCTTCCAACAACACAAGAGAAGACTCTACACATGGACATCACCAGATACTGAACACTGAAATCAGATTGATTATATTCCTTGCAGCCAAAGATGGAGAAGCTCTATACAGTCAACAAAAACAAGACTAGGAGCTGACTGTGGCTCAAATCATGAACTCCTTATTGCCAAATTCAGACTCAAATAAAAGAAAGTAGGAAAAAACACTAGACCATTCAGGTATGACCTAAATCAAATCCCTTATGATTACACAGTGGAAGTGAGATATAGATATAAGGGACTAGATTTGATAGATAGAGTGCCTGATGAATTATGGAATGAGGTTCAGGACATTGTACAGGAGACAGGGATCAAGATCATCCCCATGGAAAAGAAATGCAAAAAAGCAAAATGGCTGTCTGAGGAGGCCTTACAAATAGCTGTGAAAAGAAGAGAAGTGAAAAGGAAAGGAGAAAAGGAAACATATAAGTATCTGAATGCAGAATTCCAAAGAATAGCAAGAAGAGATATGAAAGCCATCTTCAGCAATCAATGCAAAGAACTAGAGGAAAAAAAAAACAGAATGGGAAAGACTAGAGGTCTTTTCAAGAAAAATAGAGATACCAAGGGAACATTTCATGCAAAGATGGGCTCGATAAAGGAAAGAAATGGAAGGGACCTAACAGAAACAGAAGCTATTAAGAAGAGGTGGCAAGAATACACAGAAGAACTGTACAAAAAAGTTTCATGACCCAGATAATCACGATGATGTGGTCACTCATCTAGAGCCAGACATCCTGGAGTGTGAAGTCAAGTGGGCCTTAGAAAGCATCACTATGAACAAAGCAAGTGGAGTTGATGGCATTCCAGTTGAGCTATTTCAAATCCTGAAAGATGATGCTGTGAAAGTGCTGCACTCAATATGCCAGCAAATTTGGAAAACTCAGCAGTGGCCACAGGACTGGAAAAGGTCAGTTTTCATTCCAATCCCAAAGAAAGGCAATGCCAAAGAATGCTCGAACTAGCGCACAACTGCAGTCATCTCACATGCTAGTAAAGTAATGCTCAAAATTCTCCAAGCCAGGCTTCAGCAATACGTGAACTGTGAACTTCCAGATGTTCAAGCTGGTTTTAGAAAAGGCAGATGAACCAGAGATCAAATTGCCAACATCTGCTGGATCATGGAAAAAGCAAGAAAGTTCCAGAAAAACATCTATTTCTGCTTTATTGACTATGCCAAAGCCTTTGACTGTGTGGATCACAATACACTGTGGAAAATTCTGAAAGAGATGGGAATACTAGACCACCTGACCTGCCTCTTGAGAAACCTATATGCAGGTCAGGAAACAACATTTAGAAGTGGACATGGAATAACAGACTGGTTCCAAATAGGAAAAGGTGTACGTCAAGGCTGTATATTGTCACCGTGCTTATGTGCACTTATATGCAGAGTACATCATGAGATATGCTGGGCTGGAAGAAGCACAAGCTGGAATGAAGATTGCCGGGAGAAATCTCAATCACCTCAGATATGCAGATGACACCACCCTTCTGGCAGAAAATGAAGAGGAACTAAAAAGCCTCTTGATGAAAGTGAAAGAGGAGAGTGAAAAAGTTGGCTTAAAGCTCAACATTCAGAAAACGAAGATCATGGCCTCTGGTTCCATCACTTCATGGGAAATAGATGGGGAAACAGTGGAAACAGTGTCAGACTTTATTTTTGGGGGGCTCCCAAATCACTGCCGATCGTGACTGCAACCATGAAATTAAAAGACGCTTACTCCTTGGAAGAAAAGTTATGACCAACCTAGATAGCATATTGAAAACCAGAGACATTACTTTGCCAGCAAAGTCCCATTACCAGTGGTCTTATATGGTTGTGAGAGTTGGACTGTGAAGAAAGCTGAGTGCCGAAGAATTGATGCTTTTGAACTGTGGTGTTGGAGAAGACTCTTGAGAGTCCCTTGGACTGCAAGGAGATCCAACCAGCCCATTTTGAAGGAGATCAGCCCTGGGATTTCTTTGAAAGGAATGATGCTAAAGCTGAAACTCCAGTACTTTGGCCACCTCATGTGAAGAGCTGACTCACTTGAAAAGACTCTGATGCTGGGAGGGAGGAGGAGAAGGGGACGACAGAGAATGAAATGGCTGGACGGCATCACTGACTCGATGGACGTGAATCTGAGTGAATTCCAGGAATTAGTCATGGACAGGGAGGCCTGGCGTGCTGTGATTCATGGAGTCACAAAGAGTCGGACATGACTGAGTGACTCAACTAAACTTACTCAATTTATTCTGTAGGTTAAAATTGAAGATTATAATTATTTTGCTACTCAATTTGCTCTGTGTTTATCCATTAGTTTCTTTTCTGTTTGTTGTTTTTATTTTGTTTTGCTCTTTTAAATTTAAATATTTATTTTGGAATAATTATAGGTTCACCCACTCAATTTTATGAAATAATATAGAGAAATCCCATGGATCCCTCACCCAGTTAATGCCAATGGTAGCATCTTGGAAAAAATATATTACAGTATTATAACCAGGATATTGACATTGAGTTTTTTCTGGTTTACCTGTTCTTATTTCAATGACTATATATTTGTATGTTTGTGTACTTTAATTCCATAACATTTCTCACATTTGTAGGTTTTTGTATTGAGAGTAAAGATACAGGACAATTATATAATCATTAAGTTTTCATACATTGCCCTTTTAAGACCTCTCCTGTACATCCTCTGTAATGCATATCTACCACTTCTCTATTTCTATAATTCTGCCATTTCAAGGATGTTAAATAAACAGAATCAAACGGTATGATTTATTTATCTCACCATGCTGCTGCTTATTTATTTCACCATGCTTTAAGTTGCTTCAGTCGTGTCTGATTCTGTGTGACCCCATAGACAGCAGCCCACCAGGCTCCTCTGTCCCTGGGATTCTCCAGGCAAGAATACTGGAGTGCATTGCCATTTCCTTCTCCAATGCATGCATGCATGCATGCTAAGTCGCTTCAGTCGTGTCCAACTGTGTGTCACCCTGTGGACAGCAGCCCAACAGGCTCCTCCATCCACAGGAATTTTTAAGCAAGAATACTGGAGTGCATTGCCATTTCATTCTCCGTATCTCACCATAGTTTCATGACTATTCATCTAAGTTGATATATACATCAGTAATAGTTCCTGCCCCTTTTTTGTTGAAAAGTGTTCTGTGGTATATTAGCCAGAGTTCTTAGTGAAACTATATCAGTAATTTCAGCTTGATCCAAATTTATGTTCCTTCCACAGTTATCTCAAACTGCTAGTGTTTATCCCTATACATGTTCCCCAGACCTCTGTAGAAATTAGAAAACTCACATACTTCTTTGGGAGTATAGTGCACTTCTTCATGGGTCACACTTTATAGCTCATCCTTAGAGACTGTGACCAGCTGGCGCACTAAGAGCAGGCAGCTGCGACCATCCGGCGCACTAAGCGCAGCATGGCCAAGAGAAGCTACCCCACATCTGAGGTCAGGGGCAGAAGCCGAGAGTGCCAAGTTGCAATGGCACAGGAACAGCCGAGATGAGCTACCCCATATCCGAGGTCAGGGGCGGCAGCTGAGAGGAGCCACTGTGTGCCCAAGGCCAAGGGCAGTGCCCGGGAAGAGCCACCCCTTGCCCGAGGCCAGGGACGGTGGCTGGGAAGAGCAACCCCATGCCCGAGGCTAGGGGCGGCTGCCGGAAGGATCAACCCCAAGTCCAAGGGGCGGTGGCTGTGCAGGCGTCAGAGGGCCTAGAGGAGCCATCCCATGTTGAAGGTCAGGAAGGGTGGTGATGAGGAGACAGCTCTCATCCAAGGTAAGGAGCAGCAGCTGCGGTTTGCTGGAGCAGCAGTGAAGAGATACCCCATGTCCAAGGTAAGAGAAACCCAAGTAAGATGGTAGGTGTTGCAAGAGGGTATCAGAGGGAAGACACACTGAAACCATAATCACAGAAAACTAGTCAGTCTAATCACACTAGGACCACAGCCTTGTCTAACTCAGTGAAACTAAGCCATGCCTGTGGGGTAACCCAAGATGGGCGGGTCATGGTGGAGAGGTCTGACAGAATGTGGTCCACTGGAGAACGGAATGGCAAACCACTTCACTATTCTTGCCTTGAGAACCCCATGAACAGTATGAAAAGGCAAAATGATAGGAAACTGAAAGAGGAACTCCCCAGGTCAGTAGGTGCCTGATATGCTACTGGAGATCAGTGGAGAAACAACTAAAGAAAGAATGAAGGGATGGAGCCAAAGCAAAAACAATACCCAGCTGTGGGTGTGACTGGTGATAGAAGCAAGGTCCAATGCTGTAAAGAGCAATATTGCATAGGAACCAGGAATGTCAGGTCCATGAATCAAGGCAAGTTGGAAGTGATCAAACAAGTGATGGCAAGAGTGAACATCGACATTCTAGGAATCAGTGAACTACAATGGACTGGAATGGGTGAATTTTACTCAGATGGCCATTATATCTACTACTGCAGGCAGGAATCCCTCAGAAGAAATGGAGTAGCCATCATGGTCAACAAAAGAGTCCAAAATGCAGTACGTGGATGCAATCTCACAAACGACAGAATGATCTGTGTTCGTTTCTAAGGCAAACCATTCAATATCACAGTAATCCAAGTCTATGCCCCAACCAGTAATGCTGAAGAAGCTGAAGTTGAATGGTTCTATGAAGACCTATAAGACCTTTTAGAACTAACACCCCCAAAAAGATGTCCTTTTCACTATAGGGGACTGGAATGTAAAAGTAGGAAGTCAAGAAACATCTGGAGTAACAGGCAAATTTGGCCTTGGAATGCGGAATGAAGCAGGGCAAAGTCTAATAGAGTTTTGCCAACAAAATGCACTGGTCATAGCAAACACCCTCTTCCAACAACACAACAGAAGACTCTACACATGGACATCACCAGATGGTCAACACCAAAATCAGATTGATTATATTCTTTGTAGCCAAAGATGGAGAAGCTCTATAGTCAACAAAAACAAGACCAGGAGCTGACTGTGGCTCAGATCATGAACTCCTTATTACCAAATTCAGACTGAAATTGAAGAAAGTAGGGAAAACCACTAGACCATTCAGGTATGACCATAAATCAAATCCCTTATGATTATACAGTGGAAGTGAGAAATAGATTTAAGGGCCTAGATCTGATAGATAGAGTGCCTGATGAACTATGGAATGAGGTTTGTGACATTGTACAGGAGACAGGGATCAAGACCATCCCCATGGAAAATAAAAGCAAAAAAACAAAATGGCTGCTGGGGAGGCCTTACAAATAGCTGTGAAAAGAAGGGAAGCAAAAGCAAAGGAGAAAAGGAAAGATATAAGCATCTGAATGCAGAGTTCCAAAGAATAACAAGGAGAGATAAGAAAGTCTTCTTCAGCGATCAATGCAAAGAAATAAAGGAAAACAACAGAATGGGAAAGACTCTCTTCAACAAAATTAGAGATAGCAAGGGAACATTTCATGCAAAGATGGGCTCAATAAAGGACAGAAATGGTCTGAACCTAACAGAAGCAGAAGATATTAAGAAGAGGTGGCAAGAATACACAGAAGAACTGTACAAAAAAAGATTTTCATGACCCGGATAATCACAATGGTGTGGTCACTCATCTAGAGCCAGACATCCTGGAATGTGAAGTCAAGTGGGCCTTAGAAAGCATCACTGTGAACAAAGCAAGTGGAGTTGATGGCATTCCAGTTGAGCTATTTCAAATCCTAAGAGATGATGCTGTGAAAGTGCTGCACTCAATATGCCAGCAAATTTGGAAAACTCAGCAGTGGCCACAGGACTGGAAAAGGTCAGTTTTCATTCCAATCCCAAAAAAAGGCAATGCCAAAGAATGCTCAAACTACCACACAATTGCACTCATCTTACATGCTAGAAAAATAATGCTCAAAATTCTCCAAGCCAGGTTTCTGCAGTACATGAACCATGTACTTCTAGATGTTCAAGCTGCTTTTAGAAAAGGCAGATGAACCAGAGATCAAATTGCCAACATCCACTGGATCATGGGAAAAGCAGGAGAGTTCCAGAAAAACATCTATTTATGCTTTATTGACTATGCCAAAGCCTTTGTGTGGATCACAATACACTGTGGAAAATCCTGAAAGAGATGGGAATACTAGACCACCTGACCTGCCTCTTGAGAAATCTGTATGCAGGTCAGGAAGCAACATTTAGAAGTGGACATGGAACAACAGACTGGTTCCAAATAGGAAAAGGTGTACGTCAAGGCTGTATATTGTCACCGTGCTTATTTAACTTCTATGCAGAGTACATCATGAGAAATGCTGGGCTGGAAGAAGCACAAGCTGGAATGAAGATTGCCGGGAGAAATATCAATAACCTCAGATATGCAGATGACACCACCCTTCTGGCAGAAAGTGAAGAGGAACTAAAAGCCTCTTGATGAAAGTGAAAGAGGAGAGTGAAAAAGTTGGCTTAAAGCTCAACATTCAGAAAACGAAGATCATGGCCTCTGGTTCCATCACTTCATGGGAAATAGATGGGGAAACAGTGGAAACAGTGTCAGACTTTATTTTTGGGGGGCTCCCATATCACTGCAGATCGTGACTGCAACCATGAAATTAAAAGACACTTACTCCTTGGAAGAAAAGTTATGACCAACCTAGATAGCATATTGAAAAGCAGAGACATTACTTTGCCAACAAAGTCCCGTCTAGTCAAGGGAATGGTTTTACCAGTGGTCTTGTATGGTTGTGAGAGTTGGACTGTGAAGAAAGCTGAGTGCTGAAGAATTGATGCTTTTGAACTGTGGTGTTGGAGAAGACTCTTGAGAGTCCCTTGGACTGCAAGGAGATCCAACCAGCCCATTCTGAAGGAGATCAGCCCTGGGATTTCTTTGGAAGGAATGATGCTAAAGCTTTTGCCACCTCATGCGAAGAGTTGACTCACTTAAAAAGACTCTGATGCTGGGAGGGATTGGGGGCAGGAGGAGACGGGGGCGACAGAGGATGAGATGGCTGAATGGCATCACTGACTCAATGGATGTGAATCTGAGTGATCTCCGGGAGTTAGTGATGGACAGGGAGGCCTGGCATGCTGTGATTCATGGGGTCGCAAAGAGTTGGACACAACTGAGCGACTGATCTGAACTGAGCTGATAATGTTAGTCTAGTAATCAGTCTAGAAGCAAAAAGGAATGTTGGACATAGGTCCTAAGGTGACACAGAATTGTCTTGCATGCTAACTGCTTTGGATAACCATTAAAGTTTCTTCAGGTGATTCAGGGTTAATCCTATCAGAAGGGGGCCAAAAGGATGCTACCTCTGGAGATAGAGAGGCTTTTCCCATTGGCAAAGAAGACATTAATATTGAGAGCCTCAGTGTCCCCAGCTTCATCACAGACTTCCCATACATCTTATCTCACCTCCCAGGATCCTACTCCTCCCAGATCAATGCCCTCACTTTAACAGTAGACAACCTATGAGGCTGGGAGTTCAACTTCCCTTTTAATTCAGCCAGTCATAGGGTGAGTTTCTGCATTTGATTTTTCAGCAATCTCAGACCTGCAGCTGAAGGAGATATATGTCTTCTTCAGGGCACATATAGAAGATTTCAAGTAATTTATACAGCACATGAGCTAAGAATTTAAATTCCCAGTTCATCCTCTTCTTTCCTCACATTATCTAGCAACATTAGGAGAAAACGGCAGTCTTATTACATCTATTAGTTTAAGAAAAATGTCCAAAAGTATCATATACACAGGTATGCAGATCCTTTTGTAATTATAAGTGGTTGATTAGGAGTATCCAAAGGTGATAGTTTGCATGCCTCCATTGCTAGAGTATATCATAGACTATCAATATTTTCTTATCTACTGGAAATTTTTATTATCATCTTATATTTAATGAAATTAGAATGACAATTCCAGAACCACAGAACCAATCTAGGGAGCTCATTCTTAAAATTATCTTCCTCTGGAACCACTCTTCATAATGAAATGTAATTAGTCAAAGCTCACCAGAGAAACAAAAACAATAGGATATACTTAATTATTATATACTTATTATAAGGGATTGGCTAATGCAGTTAAAGGAGTTAAAAAGTATCAAAATGTGAAGTCCACAAGCTCATCCAAGTTTGAGACCTATAAACTCGGAGGCCCAATGACATAGTTCCAGTCTAAAGCCCTGTGTCCTGGAGACCCAGGAAGAGTCAATGTTTCTGTCTAATTCCAAAGGCAGGGAAAAATCAGTACTACATCTCAAAGACAGTCAAGCAAGAAGAATTGCCCCTTACTTGTGGGAAGGTGAGACTTTTAATCTTATTCAGGTTTTCAATTGGTAGGATGGGCTCAACCACATTAGAGTGGGCAAACTGCTTTAATTAATCTGTTTATTGAATTCTTAATCTCATTCAGAAACATCTTTATTTAAACTCAGAATAAGGTTTGAACAAACAAAATCAACATTTTTGGTTTCTTATTACATTTTTAAAATTTTCATTAATTTATTTTTTCAATTGAAGGCTAATTACTTTGCAATATTGTAGAGGTTTTTGCCATACATTGACATGAATGAGCCATGGGTGTACATGTGTTCCCTGTCCTGAACCCCCCTTCCACGTGCCTCCTAACCCCATCCCTCCGGGTCATCTCAGTGAGCCAGCCCTGATCACCCTGTCTCATGCATCGGTTCTGGACTGGTGATCTGTTTCGCATATGATAATATACAAGTTTCAATGCTATTCTCTTAAATCATCCTGCCTTCACCTTCTCCCACAGAGTCCAAAAGACTGTTCTTTACATCTTTTGCTGTCCCGTATATAGGGTCATCGTTACCATCTTTCTAACTTCCAAATATATGTGTTAGTATACTGTATTGGTGTTTTTCTTTGTGACTTACTTCACTCTGTATAATAGACTCCAGTTTCATCCACTGCATTAGAACGGATTCAAATGTATGCTTTTAAATGGCTAAGTAATATTCCATTGTGTATAAGTACCACAGCTTTCTTATCCATTCATTTGCTGATGGACATCTAGCTCGCTTCCATGTGCTAGCTATTGTAAACAGTGCTGTACACGTGTCTCTTTCAATTCTGGTTTCCTCAGTGCGTATGCCCAGAAGTGGGATTGCTGGATCATATGGCACTTCTATTTCCAGTTTTTAAAGGAATCTCCACACTGTTCTCCATAGTGGCTGTACTCATTTGCATTCCCACCAACAATGTAAGAGGGTTCCCTTTTCTCCACACCCTCTCCAGCATTTATTGCTTGTTGACTTTTGAATAGCAGCCATTGTGTGGCTGGTGTGAAATGGTACCTCATTGTGGTTTTGATTTGCATTTCTCTGACAATGAGTGATATTGAGCATCTTTCCTTGTGTTTGTTAGCCATCTGTATGTCTTCTTTGAAGAAATGTCTGTTTAGTTGTTTGGCCCATTTTTTGATTGGGTCATTTATTTTTCTGGAATTGAGCTGCAGGCGGTGCTTAAATATTTTTGAGAATAATTGTTTGTCAGTTGCTTCATTTGCTATTATTTTATCCCATTTTGAAGGTGGTCTTTTCACCTTGCTTATAGTTAGTTCATTGTGCAAAAGCTTTTAATTTTAATTAGGTCCCATTGGTTTATTTTTGCTTTTATTTCCAATATTCTGGGAGGTGGGTCATAGAGGATCCTGCTGTGATTTATGTCAGAGACTGTTTTGCCTATGTTTTCCTCTAGCAGATTTATAGTTTCTGGTTTACGTTTAGATCTTTAATCCGTTTTGAGTTTATTTTTGTATATGGTGTGAGAAAGTGTTCTAGTTTCATTCTTTTACAACTGGTTGGCTAGTTTTCCCAGCACCACTTGTTAAAGAGATTATCTTTTCTCAATTGTGTATTCTTGCCTCCTTTGTCAAAGATAAGGTGTCCATAGGTGCGTGGGTTTATCTCTGGGCTTTTTATTTTGTTCCACTGATCTATGTTTTTGTCTTTGTGCCAGTACCATACTGTCTTGGTGACTGTAGCTTTTAGTATAGCCTAAAGTCAGGCAGGTTGATTCCTCCAGTTCCATTCGTCTTTCTCAAGATTGCTTTGGCTCTTCGAGGTTTTTTGTATTTCCATACAAACTGTGAAATTGTTTGTTCTAGTTTTCTGAAAAATACCATTGGTAGCTTGATAGGGATTGCATTTAATCTATAGATTGCTTTGGGTATTATGCTCATTTTCACTATATTGATTCTTCCTATCCATTAACATGGTATATTTCTCCATCTATTTGTGTCATCTTTGATTTTTTTTCATCAGTGTTTTGTAGTTTTCTATATATAGGTCTTTTGTTTCTTTAGGTTGATTTATTCCTGTTTTATTTTTTTCCATCTCAATGGTGAATGGAATTGTTTCCTTAATTTCTCTTTCTGTTTTCTCATTGTTAGTGTATAAGAATGCAAGGGATTTCTGTGTGTTAATTATATATCCTGCAACATGGCTATATTCATTGATTAGCTCTAATAATTTTCTGGTGGAGTCTTTAGGGTTTTCTATGTAGAGGATTATGTCATCAGCAAACAGTGAGAGTTTTACTTCTTCTTTTCCAATCTGGATTCCTTTTATTTCCTTTTCTTCTCTGATTGCTGTGGCTAAAACTTCCAAAACTATGTTGAAAGGTAGTGGTGAGAGTGGGCACCCTTGTCTTGTTCCTGACTTTAAGGGAAATGCTTTCGATTTTTCACCATTAAGGATAATGTTTGCTGTGGGTTTATCATATATGGCTTTGATTATGCTGAGTTATGTTCCTTCTATTCCTGCTTTCTGGAAGGTTTTTATCAAAAATTGATGTTGAATTTTGTCACAGGATTTCTCTACATCTATTGAGATAATCATATGGGTTTTATCTTTCAATTTGTTAATGTCTTGTATCACATAGATTGATTTGCAAATATTGAAGAATCCTTGCATCCCAGGGATAAAGCCCACTTGGTCATGATGTATGATCTTTTTGATATGTTGTTTGATTTTGTTTGCTAGAATTTTGTTAAGGATTTTTGCATCTATGTTCATCAGTGATATTGGCCTCTAGTTTTCTTTTTATGTGGCATCTTTGGTTTTAGTATTAGGGTGATGGTGGCCTCATAGAATGAGTTTGGAAGTTTACTTTCCTCTGCAATTTTCTGGAAGAGTTTGCGTAGGATAGGTGTTAGCTCTTCTAATTTTTGGTAGAATTCAGCTGTGAAACCATCTGGTCCTGGGCTTTTGTTTGCTTGAAGATTTCGGGTTACAGTTTTGATTTCCATGCTTGTGATGGGTCTGTTAAAATTTTCTGTTTCTTCCTGGTTCAGTTTTGAAAAGTTATACTTTTCTAAGAATTTGTCAATTTCTTCCAAGCTGTCAATCTTATTTGCATATAGTTGCTGATAGTAGATTCTTATGATCCTTTGTATGTCAGTATTGTCTGTTGTGATTTCTTCATTTTCTTTCATAATTTTATTGATTTGATTCTTCTCCTTTTTTTCTTGATGAGTCTTGTTAATGGTTTGTCTATTTAATTTGTTTTCTCAAAGAACCAGCTTTTACCTTTGTTGATTTTTGCTATGGTCTTCTTTGTTTCTTTTTCATTTATTTCTGCCCTAATTTTTATGATTTATTTCATTCTACTAACCCTGGGGTTCTTCATTTCTTCTTCTTCTAGTTGCATTAGGTATAAAGTTAGGTTATTTTATTTCTCTCCTGTTTCTTTATGTAAGCTTGTATTGCTATGAACCTCAGCTTAGCACTGCTTTTACTGTATCCCATATGTTTTGGGTTGTTGTGTTTTCATCTTCATTCATTTCTATGCATATTTTGATTTCTTTTTTGATTTCTTCTTCTTATTGGTTATTCAGTGTGTTGTTTAGCCTCCATATGTTTGTATTGTTAATTTTTTTAAAATCTGTATTTCACATCTAATCTTACTGTACTGTGATCAGAAAAGATGCCTAGGATTATTTCAGTTTTTTTTTTTTAATATACCAAGGCTATTATGGCCCAGGATGTGATCTGTCCTGGAGAAGGTTCTGTGTGTGCTTGGGAAAAAGATGACATTCATTATCTTAGGGTGAAATGTCCTATAGATATCAATTAGGTGTAACTGCTCCATTGTATCATTTAAAGTTCCTGTTTCCTTGCTAATTTTCTGTTTAGTGATCTATCCATAGGTGTGAGTGGGGTATTAAAGTCTCCCACTATTATTGTGAATTTCACCTTTCATACTTGTTAGCATTTGCCTTACATGTTGGGTACATATATATTTATAATTGTTATGTCTTCTTCTTGGATTGATCCTTTGATCATTATGTAGTGTCCTTCTTTGCCTCTTTTCACAACCTTTATTTCAAAGTCTATTTTATCTGATTTGAATATTGCTACTCCTGCTTTCTTTTTGTCTCAATTTGAGTGAAATAACTTTTTCCAGCCCTTCAGTTTTCTGTATGTTTCCCTTGTTTTGAGGTGGGTCTCTTGTAAGCAGTATATATAGGGGTGTTGTTTTTGTATCCATTCAACCAGTCTTTGTATTTTGGTTGGGGCATTCAACCCATTTACATTTAAGGTAATGATAGATAAGTATCAAAAACCTCAGATATGCAGATGAAACCACCATTATGGCAGAAAGTGAAGAGGAACTAAAAAGCCTCTTGATGAAAGTGAAAGAGGAGAGTGAAAATGTTGACTTAAAACTCAACATTCAGAAAATGAAGATCATGGCCTCTGGTCCCATCACTTCATGGGAAATAGATGGGAAACAGTGGAAACAGTGTCAGACTCTAGTTTTGGGGGCTCCCAAATCACTGCAGATGGTGACTGCAGCCATGAAATTAAAAGACGCTTACTCCTTGGAAGAAAAGTTATGACCAACCTAGATAGCATATTGAAAAGCAGAGACATTACTTTGCCAACAAAGTCCTGTCTAGTCAAGGGTATGGTTTTACCAGTGGTCTTGTATGGTTGTGAGAGTTTGACTGTGAAGAAAGCTGAGTGCTGAAGAATTGATGCTTTTGAACTGTGGTGTTGGAGAAGACTCTTGAGAGTCCCTTGGTCTGCAAGGAGATCCAACCAGTCCATTCTGAAGATCAGCCCTGAAATTTCTTTGAAAAGAATGATGCTAAAGCTGAAACTCCAGTACTTTGGCCACCTCATGTGAAACAGAGGTGACCTGGGGGAGAAAAAGGAGAGTCAAAGGGAGAGAGGGCAATCAAGCCAGTAATCATGCTCCTAAGTAAAAATGGGTACTGAAGATTTGATTCTTAAAGGTACAAAATTGATAACAAATACCAAAACCCAAAGATTAAAAATCTAGAATTTAGACTCTTAAAAATACAATATTATTTTTTTTTAGTTTTTTATTTTTAAAATTTTAAAATCTTTAATTCTTACATGTGTTCCCAAACATGAACCCCCTCCCACCTCCCTCCCCATAACGTCTCTCTGGGTCATCCCCATGCACCAGCCCCAAGCATGCTGTATCCTGCATCAGACATAGACTGGCGATTCAATTCTTACATGATAGTATACATGTTAGAATGCCATTCTCCCAAATCATCCCACCCTCTCCCTCTCCCTCTGAGTCCAAAAGTCCGTTATACACATCTGTGTCTTTTTTCCTGTCTTGCATACAGGGTCGTCATTGCCATCTTCCTAAATTCCATATATGTGTTAGTATACTGTATTGGTGTTTTTCTTTCTGGCTTACTTCACTTTGTATAATCGGCTCCAGTTTCATCCATCTCATCAGAACTGATTCAAATGAATTCTTTTTAATGGCTGAGTAATACTCCATTGTGTATATGTACCACAGCTTTCTTATCCATTCATCTGCTGATGGACATCTAGGTTGTTTCCATGTCCTGGCTATTATAAATAGTGCTGCAATGAACATTGGGGTACATGTGTCTCTTTCAATTCTGGTTTCCTTGGTGTGTATGCCCAGCAGTGGGATTGCTGGGTCATAAGGTAGTTCTATTTGCAATTTTTAAGGAATCTCCACACTGTTCTCCATAGTGGCTGTACTCATTTGCATTCCCACCAACAGTGTAGGAGGGTTCCCTTTTCTCCACACCCTCTCCAGCATTTATTGCTTGCAGATTTTTGGATCGCAGACATTCTGACTGGTGTGAAGTGGTACCTCATTGTGGTTTTGATTTGCATTTCTCTAATAATGAGTGATGTTGAGCATCTTTTCATGTGTTTGTTAGCCATAATCTCCTTCATATATTCTACAACAATGAAGCTTATTGCTATATTAATTATGGATGGCATTTGATAAGTTGTTGAACTGAATTCAGTATACTTATCAAATGCCTCCTTCTTACCACCCTTCCTTTCCCAAACTGTACCTACTACATCACTTGCACACAGGAGATAAAAAGAGAAAACATAAATGTCACGATTGTGTGGTCATTTTCTCTGACAAAGCTTTGCAATTGCCAAAGTATTAAAAATAAACTAATATTTAATGCCAAAAAATACAATATTAAACAAACAAAACAAAATCACAATAGTTATAAATATATGCAGAAGGTTTTCTTTAAAAAATAGGGTCTTTTTTTGCAAGGTAATATTAGGTTACAAAAATGAAAATAAAATTAGTAATAAAGAACTTAAAAAGAAATTTAAAAATTTAAAACATGGTAATAGTGAAATATATCTCAGAATTTCTCTGGAGCTTTTGAGGGCAGTGTGGGGTCAGTTCAGTTTCAGATATATCCTTGTTTCAGCTTATACTCCCTTCTCAAGGTCTGTAGGCCCCTTCCAATGTAGTCGGTGGTAACTACAGAGTTTTAATCTGTTGCACCTGTCATTTCCAAAGCAGTTCCCTCTTCTTTGTTTATTTTGGCTTCCTCTGTTTTCAAGTCTCTTCAGTGTCTAATTTCCACCCTGACAAAAGGGGGCAAGGGTGGTCATTTATTTAGGCTCACTTTTTCAGTCGTGCTGTGGGGAGGGAGGAACCCTGCAAACTAATATCACTGGCCTGTGTGGGGAGTGTTCCCAGTGGCTCAGCCACACTGGGTTTTCCCCCCGCTCATGGTGTGTTTGCTTTCCCCGTCTACACTGCTCAGGCTCCAGGTTGCTCTCAGGGGAACTGTCTAAAGTGGGCCCTGGGTTGCGTGCACTTCCCAGGTCTAAGCCACTCGGGTTCAGGTTCTCAGGTACTCCCCAAAGGCACAGACTCGGTTGGGCCTGAGTTTTGTGCCCTTCCCAGGTCCGAGCAGCTCAGTTGGGCAGGTGCTTGGTGAGCTCACTCTCCCTAGGTGGGTGGTGAGTTATCTCCTCCCTGGTCCAAGCCACTTGGTTTCTTGGGTGCACAGCAGGAGCACCGTCTCAGGTGTGCCATGTATCTCCTCTGGGGAGCTGATCTCTGGCTGGTGGATGTCAACCATCCGGTATCCCAGGAGGACTTGGTTAGCAACTGGGGGCTTGCTCGCAGTTTGGTGGAGGATGCCATCTCTGGGGTCAAGATTGCCCCTTACCTTCCAGCTCTGGCTGTCGCCTGCCTGCCTCCCTGCCTCTGGTGGGGGATGGGCTGGGCTGCAGCTGGCTAGCTCTTCCCTGGTATTCACTCAGTCCTTTGTTATGTGAGCAGGCCTGGCAGTGCCTTAGGTTAGAGCTTTTCCTAGGAAACTGCTCTCTCTCTCTCTCTCTCTCTTTCTTTTTTTCTGTCTGTCTGGCTATCCCACAGTTTGGGTTGCTATCTCATGTTAGCTCCCTCAGATTGTCCTCAGGGCATTCAGGCCCAGTGTTTACCCCAAGCAATGCAGCCCATGCCTCCCTGTTCAGCCCCTGCTTGCTGATGATGGACACAAGAGTCTGGGCTATTTCTCTGCTGGGAGCTGTGGTTAGGAATGTCATCTGTGAGCTTTTATTTTTTTCCTCCCTGTTGTGCCACCCTCTGAGATTCCAAAACTTCCCACAGACCCGCTGGTGAGAGGGTTTCTTGATGTTTGGAAACTTCTCTGCCTCCACGACTCCCTCCCCTGGACAAGTCTCTGTTCCTAACTCTTTTGTCTCTTTTTTTTTTATCATTTTTATTTTGTCCTACTTCCATTCAAAGACAATGGGCTGCTTTCTGGGTGCCTGGTGTCCTCCACCAGCATTCAGAAGTTGTTTTGTGGAATTTGCTCAGCGTTCAAATGATTTTTCAATGAATTTGTGGGGGAGGAAGTGGTCTCCCCATCCTACTTCTCCACCATCTCAGGACTGCCCCCCACTATTTTTTTTGATTGAGCTATTTTCATAACTATTTACTGGTGTCTAATTCTGGTTTTAATTTGCATTCTCTTTTACCAATGGTATTAAAAATCTCTTTATGTGCTTATTTGGCACCTGTAAATCTTTTTTGGTAGAATATGTTTTCATGCCTTCTGCCAATTTTCTAATTAGTTCATTTGCTTACTGTTTATGCCGTTCTTTATATATTCTGATTATTAAATAATAATTCCTTTATTGAATATGTAATTTGAAAATAATGCTCCCGTTATTCAGCTTGTCTTTTTATCTTCTATACAGATTCTTTCACAGAGGAAAATTAATTAATCTTGATGAGTTCCAAGCTATCATTTTTTTCCCTTTTAAAGGCCATATTTTTGCTGTCTAATCTAAGAAGTCTTAACAAAGCTCTAGTTCCCTGAGGTATTTCTCCTATGCTTTTTACTAAAAGTATTTTTATTTCAGCCAATGGATGACCATAATCATTTTGCTAAAAAGGTCATCCTTTATTCACTTAATGCATTTTTCCTTTATTTACAAAATTGGTTGGACATATTTTTGTGGGTAAATTTCTGATTTTTATTGTTTCATTTATTTATGTTTTATTCCTCTATGATATACCACACTGTTTTAATTTCTGTAGGTATACAGTAAGCCTTAATATTGGGGAGAGTTATTCCTCTCATATAATTCTTTATCAAGATTATTTTAGTTATTCTAGCTTTCTATAAAATTTTAGATTAGTTTGTCTATATCTACAAAGGCCCTGCTAAATTTTGATAGTTGCCTAATTAAATGTACTGATTTATTTGGTGTGAATTCACATGTTCCAATCCAATAATGTGGTATGTTAGTCATATTATTTTAGTATTCTTTGGTTTCTTTATTGTGTGTTTAGTGGCTCAGTTGTGTCCAACTCTGCAGCCCCATTGGCTGTAGCCCACCAGGCTCATCTGTCCATGGGATTTCCCAGGCAACAATAATGGAGAGGGTTGCTATTTCCTGTTCCACGGGATCTCCCTAACCCAGGGACAGAAACTGTGTCTCTTGCATCCCCTGCATTGGCAGGCAGATTCTTTACCACTAGTGCCACATAGGAAGGCCAGTTTTTTATTATCAGTTTACAATTTTTAGCATGTATATTCTTTGCATGTTTTGCATTGTTTAAAGCTATTAAATTGCTTCTGGAAATTATAAATAGTATAATATTTTAATTTCTTATTTTTATATGCCCAACTGGATACATGGAAGTGCAATTGATTTTTGCTTGTTGATCTTGTATCTTGTTACATTGTTGTATTCACTTATTAGTTCTAAGAACTTTTCATAATTTATTTGAGATTTTCTACATAGATAATCATGTCAAATACAAACATAATAGTTTTGTTTCTTCGCAATCTGTGTGCCTTTCATTTATTTTTCTTACTGTATTGCTGTGGCTAGATAAAAGTGGTAAAAGGGTGTGATTGGCAGTGGTGGCACAGCTATTTCTTCCATACATACATCAAGTGCTGAGATAATAAGAACATTAAGAATTCTATTTAAACCTGTAGTTGCTGCTAAGAAAATAAAGATGCAGACTCAAAATCAGTGGTTTATACATTCTTCATGCAATAGGAATGCATTGGAGGGGAATCTCAAGGTGTGTTAATCAGTGACTTTGGTAAAGACTAAGGCTGCAACAAATTTGCAGGTGATACACAACTGCTTAGATTAGACAATGTGATGAAAATACATCATTTATAGGTTGAAAAGCCTAAAATAAATAATAGAAACATTGATAGTTAGTATGCTTCACCAGAATACCAACTAGCAACCAAAAAGTTATGTATAGAATGAAATGCCTCAAAATCATAAAGGCCCTATATGACAAGGCAACAGCTAACATCATACTCAGTGCTCCTCTGTCATGGGATTCTCCAGGCAATAATACTGGATAGGTAGCCATTCCCTTCTACAGCAGCACTTCCCAACCCAGGCATCGAACCTGAGTCTCCCACATTGCAGGCAGATTCTTTACCATCTGAGCTACTAGAGAAGCCCCAAAATATTGAAATCTTTCCCTCAAAGATCAGAAATAAGATGAGTGCCCACTCTTACTACTTCTATTTAACACAGTACTGAAATTCCTACCCAGGGTAATGAGACAAGAAAAAGAAATATAAGGCATCTAAATTGAAAAGTTAGAAGTAAAATTGCCTCTATTTGTAGATGATGTGATACTATATTGAGAAAATTCTAAAGATACCACCAAAACAATTTAAGCAAATTCAATAAAATCCCATGATACAAAATTAATATACAAAAATCAATTTCATTTCTATATGGTAATGACAGACTATCTGAAAAAGAAAAAAAAAATCCCTTCAAAGGTGAAGAAACAATTTGGAATAAAATTAACCAAGCAGGTGAAAGATTTATACACTGAGAACAAAAGACTTTTATAAAAGAAGCTGAAGACACAAATAAGTGGAAAATTATTATGTGTTCATGGATCACAAAAATTTGTATTAATAAAATATCCTTTAAACTCAAACCATGTGTATGTTCAATGAAACCTCTATCAAAATTTCTATGGTTGAATAAATACCATGTGATCATGGTATATATTTCTTTTCTCCATTGAGGAATTCAATTAACTGATTTTTTTGAACATTTTTGGAATAAAGGGTGTAAGAGATATTGATTTGTATTTTTATATTTTTGTATTGTTTGTGTCATTTTGCTATTGGAGTAATACTGGTTTCATAAAATGAGCCAGAAAGTGTCCTCTTCTATACTCTGGGATATATTATGTAAAATTGGTGCTAATTTTTCCTTCAGATGTTTAGCAGAATTCTCTATAGAAACTGTCTGAGTCTCTAGATTTCATTTATATGAGATACTTAGTTTTAACTCAAAATTATAAATGATAATCGGACTGCTCATATTATAAAATTCATCTTGGTTGTATTTTGACAGTTTGATATGTTGGGATAATTGGTTTATTTCTTCTAAGTTGCTGAATTTATGAACACATTGCTGTTCACAATATTCACTTATACTTTTAATGAATAAAATCTATCATGATATCTTTTATTTGATTCTTGATATTGATGTTTTTGGTCTTTTTGTGAATTTTTTTTCAGTTTTGCTGCAGGTTTATTCATTGTATTAATTTTTACAACTTACATTTTATTTTATTGATTTCCCCTATTATTTTCCTAATTTGAATATCATTGATTTTTACTCTAATCTTTATTTCCTCCCTTTTGATTGTATTGGGTTAATGTTCCCTTTATTCTAGTGTTTGGAGGAAAATTACTGATTTGAAGACCTTCCCCTTTTAATATAAGCATTTAATGCTAAAAAGAATTCCCTGTTACCATTGCTTTAGCTGTACCCCACATATTTTAATATTTTATATTTTCATATGCATTTAATTCTGTGTATTTATTTTAATTTCATTTGATACTTGCTCCTTGACCCATAAATAATTTTAAAATGTTAATTTCCAAGTGCTTCATAATTTTCCAGTGCTCTTCTGCTATTGATTTCCTATTGGATTTTTTATGCCAGAGAACATTTTGTATAATTTAAATACACACACACACAGAGACACAGTATGCTTTATATTTGTGAATGTTCCATGGGCACTTAAAAAGTTTATCTGTTCTTGTTGGGTAGAGTGCTCTATATTTCAATTATATCATGTTGGTTGATGCCATTTTTCATATCTTCTATAACTTTGTGTTGTAAGTTAGAGAATTTCAGAGTAGATCAGGATGGAGATACAACCATGAGCAGCAATGGCACACAGGAAGATTTATTAGGCAATACTTGGACAAGGTTCAACAAGAAACTACTTAAACAGTGGTGCAAGGCCACCATACTGAAGGTGGGTGGGACAAAGGATTTCTCAGGAGAGAACAAAAGATTGGAGAGGGGACTTTTGCTAGTTGATGTCACTCAACTGTAGATAGAACATCTCTGGGCTAGAGACCTACAAAAGGCAACAATAGTTTGGATTTTTTTTTAACAGATATAATGTTTTTCTTATCTATATATTTTCTTATCTATATATTTTCTTATCTATATATACAGATGTTAGCAGATGTTTTGTGTAATCCACAAGGATTATAAAGTAGGTAAGCTCTAAAAGGGGCTTCCTTGGTGGCTCAGTGGTAAAAAGAATCTGCCTGCCAGTGCATGAGATGAGGGCTTGATCTCAAAGGTCTGGAAGATCCCATGGAGAAGGAAATTGACAACCCACACCAATATTCTTGCCAGGGAAATCTCATGGATAGAGGAGCCTGGCGGGCTGCAGTCCATGGGGTCACAAACGAGTTGGACATGACTTGACAATTAAAACAACAACAGCAAGCTCTAAGTGACTAAAAGTATGTTTATTAGTTATATTTAAAGCAATTGGATATGTACAAATTTGAGTCTGGTATTGGTGGACTTTGTGCTATCTTATATAGAGGTAAGCAGCATAGTGGCCATTTTGAGGCAATACACAGAAGACAATTCTTGCCCATTGATTTAACACTTTGCTGATTATCTAACTAGTAGTTTTTTCACTTTCTTTGAGTGTATTTTGAAGTTCCCAACTTCAATTGTATATTTCTCTATTGCTTCTTTCAACTCTAACAGATTTTGTTTCATTTATTTTGAGGTTCTTTGGTGCATACACAGCACGATAATCGTAGCTTCCTGGTGGATCCAAACCTTCATCTTTATGTAATGTCTCTATCTCTAATAAATTCATTTGTATTGTGTTCTAGAGTTTTCAACTGTTATATTAGGGGGCTTTCTGTGGCTCAGTGGTAAAGAATCTGCCTGAAATTCAGGAGCCACAGGAGATACAGGTTCAATCCCTGGATCAGGAAGATCCCCTGGAGCAGTTCCTGGAAACCAACTCCAGCATTCTTACTTCAAGAATCCCATGGACAGAGGAGCCTGATAGGCTATATTCCATAGGGTTGCAAAGAGTCAGACACGATTGAAGCAACTTAGCACACATGCACTGGGTCATATTTGAATCTTTGTTTTAGCAAGCAGTTTAGGTTTAGAACATGGGTTATTATTTATTTGGTGGGCTGTGGTTCTAGTGAAAATTAATCTTTTTGTTGTTAGTCACTAAGTGGTGTCTGACTCTTCTGTGACCCCAATGGATTGTAGCCTGCCAGGCTCCTCTGTCCATGGGATTTCCCAGGCAAGAATACTGGAATGGGTTGCCATTTCCCTCTCCAGGGGATCTTCCTTGCCCAGAAATTGAACTCACATCTCCTGTATTGGCAGGTGGATTCTTAACCACTGAGCCACCAGGGAAGCCTACTACTCATTGTTACAGGGATTCAATTATTTGCAATCTCTATTTGCTTATTATAGTTACATCACTTTCTTTCTACTCCAGTTCCTTAAGTGTGATTATATAATTTATAAATAATCATTTATTTTAATTTGTGGGTGTTTAAACTCTATTTGAATACCTCCTCATAATCCTGGTTGGTTTTAATATTTTTCATATGTTTAGCATAGGAAGTGTATTTGAAGCATTAATATTGTTGCAAGATTCAGACTTTCTAAAAAGTGCCATTTCTCCTAATATCTGCTACACAATTTCAATCCCTTCTTGCCACTTATTTCCCATCTTCCATGTGTAGGTAACCAATTTATTTAGTTTCTAGTATCTTTCTTAAACAAATGAGCAGATATGTTCATTTTTATATCCCCTATTATTTTACACAGAGGAAGATCCTTTTTGAGCTTGGATATTTTCATGTTATGTTCTGGAAATCACTCCATATTAGTTTACAGGTTTTTTTCATAGTTAGAAAAACTTTACTGCATATAACTTAAAGGATAGCTCACTCGTGTTTTTTAGCAGCATTTTTTTTTACACTTAGATTTCTACTACACTTGGAATTTATACTTGTACATATTGTAAGATATGATGTCACTTGTCTCTGCACTATTTATTTAAAAGCCTGTCTGCAGTAATTTGAGATATGGTAGCTCATTTTGAAGAGCCGTTAAGTAGCTTGTGACTTGAAAACCAATGAACCATATTATCCCAAAATGATGCAGAGTGCACACACACACACACACACACACACACACACACACACACAGAACTCTAACCTATGTGACCACAGGAGGGAGTAGGAAGTCAGAGTTATAAGTTGTGATCTGGTTAAGTCTAAAATTTGAAGTCTGAGACATGGACCTAAGACGATTTGGTTTGAGGAAGTGACATAGGCAACAGATTGAAGGAAATGGCTCTAGGAATGATTTCATTAATAGCAATATTTTAAAGCCTCCATGAAATTAAAAAGATATATATAGTTGTATGAACATTTTTGTGCATTTGGACATCATTGTTGTAAGTTTTCTGAAGTAGAGAACATGAAGAAGAGAGGAAGATATATGATGTAATTTTGCTTTATAAGCTCTGAATTTGTGATTTTATTTCATGAACTTCCATTACATGACACTTTATGATCATAATAATCATGTAGCTAATGTTCTATAATTCAATTATTGCACTGTTGTGAACATTAACAATCATGTAGTAGACCTGAAGAGCAGTGGTACAGGCAATATTCATATTTCAGTTAGTTACAGCCTATTGCATAATTACTTAAGTTGCCATTTGCACAACATATAACATTGGCGTTGAAATGCAACAATTAATTATTTGACTAGTGCATAGTCTTGGAGATTGTAGGAGGCACTAATGGGAATTTATGGAACATACGAAGATATATATCTTGCAAGCAATCATCAGAAAACAAAAAAAATAGTGTTTGCAAAATTTTAAGGTAAAATTATTTTTGTTTCTTGACTATATTTACAATTCTGCTGCAATGTGTATATTAACTCTGTATTTCAGGGATGGTTTGTTGTAATCTAGAGTAAAATATCATCCACTCTGACATATAGTTATCATGATAGACCTAGAGGATACTCTTCTTACTTATTTCATATATTTAGCTGGAGAAAGCTATGTTTACTTTAAATGAGCTTTTGAAGTAAGCATTAGTTGTTAAAGAAATCTGTTTTTTCCACTAAAATCTTTTAAAAATGTAAATTAAGATCTTTTAGAAAACATTAAGATTTAATTGTATTGTGTTGAGAAATGATGTATAGTAAATTTCTGAAATAAACATGAATATATTAACTATATAATCTACAAAGTTTGTATTTCATTAATGCACCTTTTGCTGTACTGTTAGGTGTGTATATTTCATTTCAGAAAAAGATAACTTTATTGTCTAGATATTTATTCAGTCCAGTTCAGTTCAGTCGCTCAGTCATGTCCGACTCTTTGTGACTCCGTGAACCGCAGCACGCCAGGCCTCCCTGTCCACCACCAACTCCCGGAGTCCACCCAAACCCATGTCCATTGAGTTGGTGATGCCATCCAACCATCTCATCCTCTGTCGTCCCCTTCTCCTCCTGCCCTCAATCTTTTCCAGCATCAGGGTCTTTTCAAATGAGTCAGCTCTTCTCACTAGGTGGTCAAAGTATTGGAGTTTCAGCTTCAACATCAGTCCTTCCAATGAACACCCAGGACTGATCTCGTTTAGGATGGACTGGTTGGATCTCCTTGCAGTCCAAGGGACTCTCAAGAGTCTTTTCCAATGCCACAGGTCAAAAGCATCAATTATTCTGTGCTCAGCTTTCTTTATAGTCCAACTCTCACATCCACACATGACCACTGGAAAAATCATAGCCTTGACTAGACGGACCTTAGGAAAATATAATAAGTTGCATTGAACCATTATAACCTCTTATTTTTATATTATATATTTCCAGATACTAAATGTAGGTATATTTGTATAAATGTGTTGAATTATTCTGAAAGTGTAATTATAGTTTTATCCTGAAAAGTGTATAGATAATAAACTTTCATGAAAGATGGTTTTCCTCTTGTTAGTCCAGAATAAAAGTAGTCCTGATTGAGTCATAGTTAAAACAAGTTATAATAGAAAATGGTCTATTGGTCACACAATACCACTTGAATGACTGTCTCCTATTAGTATGGATTTTAGTATTATATTCATATTTTTTCATAACACCCAGAGCACCTAACACAATGCAGGGTACACAGCAGATTCTCATTAAATTCTTATTGATTGATTATGGGATAAATCTGCATTAGATGACTTGAGGTTTTTATAAGGAAGATGAGAAAAGATAAAAGCACTTTGTAAAAGGTCTAAGTGCACCTCAATAAAAAGTATCATTACAATAATAATACTCCTGATAGAATGCTAAAGAAAAGTAAAGGTTATTCTTTATATTTTGTCTTCATGTAATTTGGTGCCTTAATGTTTTTTTAATATTGGTCCAATGATAATTGGAAAGAACCTATGTATCATATTAAAAAATTAAAGCTGCCATAATAATGGCTCCATTAGTGATCTTATCTGACCTCTTCTATTTTAGTTAACCATAAGGTATTGTGAACATTGCTTACAATGTATTTGGAAGAGATCTTATCACACCACTTCAGAGAAAGTTATTTAAATTCATATGTAACCATGGTTCATTACTCATTGAGACATACACCTTCTCACCCATTTGGAATACTCTGGAAATAAGGATAATTGAAAGATTAACATAGCAGGCTGTTTATAAATAAATGTTCATTTAAATTGATATTCATATTTTAAAATAAACCTGGAGAATGTATAGGGGCTTAGGAAGAAACTGCTAAGATAATAAAATTAAAGTTAGATTTATTAGACTAAAATCTGAATATAGATGCTACAGTATGCTAAAGTGTAAACTGAGTAAAATTTGTTTCAGTACTTGCTCTATATTGCTTGTTTTTGTAGGATGAAACGCATAAAAATTTTACAACTAAGGTGGTTGTTCCAAGACAACCTGATTGCTAGTCTTCCTGGAATCATTGGTTAACAGAGCTCACTACTTAATACCTAACTATAAATATTAATTATATCATTAAACTATGCTTTCCATTTTATATTAAGAAACATTTTATGTTTTGAATATCCTAACTCCTAGCCAAAGAGTCAATTCCTGTGACTGAAATCTTAAATAAAGAGAAAGAAAATCACAAAGCTTACCCCCTTTTATTGGGGCTTTAGTATAGAATTAAAAAACATTTATTCAGCAATTGTTTCATAAAAACTTCATATAGTTTGACCCTGAGCTTGTCGCTGAATATACAGAAATAAAAACCACATGCATTTGCCAGGGAAGAGAGATGCTAAAACAGTAAGCAAGGTATGCAATGGAATAAGACAGAGGACCTTGTAATCATTTTGAACTCTCAAATGTCTGCAAAATGTCTTTCTACGAAAAAATTGTTATATTCTGTCAAATTTAGTAATACCTTTCCAAGCACTTGATGTGGTCCTCTTGTTTGGGTACCTACCTTCTCACTAAATCATGCCACTGTTGACTTTGCTGAACTAATGTTTAAATTTATAGATGAGTGTTTTGTTTGACTCCACCTTATCCACCTGTTATGCCCACCATTAAAATCAATAAAGTAACACTTATTGAAGTGAAAGAATGCATAATAGCCTGTAGGAAGTCAGCCCTGATCATATTTACCCAGAAGCTAAGGGAGAAAAAAATCACTAATTAAATGCAAGGTTTTATTAGAAATGAATACCAGCATTTCAATCCCTATTGGAATGTATCCACAGGGTCTAGGCTTGATTAGAGATATAGCACAGGGGGCAGACATATGGGAAAATATTATAGGACACCATACTCAAAGAGACATGTGTACCCCAATGTTCATCACAGCACTGTTTATAATAGCCAGGACATGGAAACAACCTAGATGTCCATCAGCAGATGAATGGATAAGAAAGCTGTGGTACATATACACAAGGGAGTATCACTCAGCCATTAAAATAATACATTTGATTCAGTTCTAATGAGGTGGATGAAACTGGAGCCTATTATACAGAGTGAAGTAAGCCAGAAAGAAAAACACCAATACAGTATACTAACACATATATATGGAATTTAGAAAGATGGTAATGATAACCTTGTGTGTGAGACAGCAAAAGAGACACAGATGTATACAACGGACTTTTGGACTCTGAGGAAGAGGGAGAGGGTGGGATGATTTGGGAGAATGGCATTGAAACATGTATACTATCATGTAAGAAATCAATCGCCAGTCTATGTTCGATACAGGATACAGGATGCTTGGGACTGGTGCATGGGGATGATCCAGAGAGATGATATGGGGTGGGAGGTGGGAGGGGGGTTCAGGATTGGGAACTCATGTACACCCATGGCAGATTCGTGTCAATGCATGGCAAAAATCAATACAGTATTGTAAAGCAAAATAAAGTAAAAATAAAAATAAATAAATAAATAAATAAATAATTTTAAAAAGAAGGAGAAATTTAAACTTGCTACTATCTCTGTGTTAAACACCACACAGGGTATAAGATAAGTTTGGAGACTGTAGGCTTGGAGCAAATATTGCAGTATGAAGCAAAGGAACACCACAATGCTCCGAAACGTAGATAAAGCACTCAAGAGAATAATTCTGTGTCAAATGCCAATTCCTGCCCATATCAAACCCTAAAATCTAGACAACAAGCCTGAGTGGCATTTTAATTAAGAATATGACTGCAACCTTTCAGAGCAGACACCTCAGGGGTGGTTGTTTTCAGTTAATAAGTCATGTCTGACTCTTGGTAACCCCATGGGCTACAGCATGCCAGACTTCCCTGTCCTTTCCCATCTCTTGGAGTTCACTCAAACTCATATCCATTGAGTTGATGATGCCATCCAAACATCTCAGACTCTGTTGCCCCCTTTACCTCCTGCCCTCGATCTTTTCCAGCATTAGAGTCCTTGTTGCTTCTTCTTTCTGATTTACTTTGCTCTGTATAATAGGCTCCAGTTTCATCTACCTCATTAGATTCAAATGCATGCTTTTTAATATCTGAGTAATATTCCATTTTGTATATGTACCACTGCTTTATTATCCATTCATCTCCTGATGGACATCTAGGTTGCTTCCATGTCCTGGCTATTGTAAACAGTGCTGCGATGAACATTGGGCTACATGTGTCTCTTTCAATTCTGGTTTCCTTGGTGTGTATGCCCAGCAGTGGGATTGCTGGGTCATATGGCACTTCTATTTCCAGTTTTTTAAGGAATCTCCACACTGTTCTCCATAATGGCTGTTCTAGCTTCCATTCCCACCAACAATGTAATAGCATTCCTTTTTTTCCTCACCCTCTTCAGCATTTATTGTTTGTAGACTTTTTGATATCTGCCATTCTGACTAGCATGAGATAGTACCTCATTGGGGTTTTGATTTGCATTTCTCTGATAATGAGTGATGTTGACCATCTTTTCATATGTTTGTTAGCCATCTGTATGTCTTCTTTGGAGAAATGTCCGTTTAGTTCTTTGGCCCATTTTTTGATTGGGTCATTTATTTTTCTGGAATTGAGCTGCAGGAGCTGCTTGTATATTTTTGAGATGAATTCTTTGTCAGTTGCTTTGTTTGCTATTATTTCCTCCCATTCTGAAGGCTGTCTTTTCACCTTGTTTATAGTTTCCTTCATTGTGCAAAATCTTTTAAGTTTGATTAGGTCCCATTTGTTTATTTTTGCATTTATTTCCATTACTCTTAGAGGTGAGTCATAGAGGATCCTGCTGTGATTTACAGTAGAGAGTGTTTTGCCTATGCTATCCTCTAGGAGTTTTATAGTTTCTGGTCTTACGTTTACATCTTTAATCCATTTTGAGTTTATGTTTGTTTATGGTGTTAGAAAGTGTTCTAGTTTCTTTCCTTTACAAGTGATTGACCAGTTTTCCCAGCACCACCTGTTAAAGAGAATGTCTTTTTTCCATTGTATATTCTTGGCTCCTTTGTCAAAGATAAGGTGTCCAGAGGTGTGTGGATTTATCTCTGAGCTTTCTATTTTGTTCCATTGATCTATATTTCTGTCTTTGTGCCAGTATCAAACTGTCTTGATGACTGTAGCATTGTAGTAGAGCCTGAAGTCAGGCAGGTTGATTCCTCCAGTTCCATTCTTCTTTCTCAAGATTGCCTTGGCTATTTGAGGATTTTCGTGTTTCCATACAAACTGTGAAATTATTTGCTCTAGTTTTCTGAAAAATACCATTGGTAGCTTGATAGGGATTGCATTGAATCTATAGATTGCTTAAGGTAGTGTACTCATTTTCACTATATTGATTCTTCTGATCCATGAACATGGTATATTTCTCCATCTATTTGTGTCATCTTTGATTTCTTTCACCAGTGTTTTATAGTTTTCTATATATAGGTCTTTTGTTTCTTTAGGTAGATTTATTCCTAAGTATTTTATTTTTTTCAATCACAATTTTGAATGGAATTTTTTTCTTAATTTCTCTGTTTTCTCATTTTTAGTGTATAGGAATGCAAGGGATTTTTGTGTGCTAATTTTATATCTTGCAACTTTGCTTTATTCATTGATTAGCTCTAGTAATTTCCTGGTGGAGTCTTCAGGGTTTTCTATGTAGAGGATAATGTCACCTGCAAACAGTGAGTTTTACTTCTTCTTTTCCAATTTGGATTCCTTTTGTTTCTTTTCCTTCTCTGATTGCTGTGGCTAAAACTTCCAAAACCATGTTGAATAGTAGTGGTGAGAGTGGACACCCTTGTCTTGTTCCTGACTTTAGGGGAAATGCTTTTGATTTTTCACCATTGAGGATAATGTTTGCTGTTGGTTTATCTTATATGGCTTTTGTAATGTTGAATGTGAAAGTGAAGTCGCTCAGTCATGTCTGACTCTTTGCAACCCCTTAGACTTAGCCTACCAGGCTTCTTCATCCATGGGATTTTCCAGGCAAGAATACTGCAATGGGTTGCCATTTCCTTCTCCAGGAGATCTTCCCAACCCAGGGATTGATACCAAGTTTCCCACATTGTAGGTAGATACTTTACCATCTGAGCCACCAGGGAAGTCCAACATTATTATGTTGAGGTATGTTCATTCTATTCCTGCTTTCTGGAGGGTTTTTAAATGTAAATGGATATTGAATTTTGTCAAAGGATTTCTCTGCATCTATGGAGATAATCATTTGATTTTTATCTTTCAATTTGTTAATGTGGTATATCACATTGACTGATTTGCTAATATTGAAGAATCCTTGCATCCCTGGGATAAAGCCCACTTGGTCATGATGTATGATCTTTTTAATATGTTTTTGGATTCTGTTTGCTAGAATTTTGTTAAGAATTTTTGCATCCATGTTCATCAGTGATATTGGCCTGTAGTTTTCTTTTTTTGTGGCATCTGTGTCTGGTTTTGGTATTAGGGTGATGGTGGCCTCATAGAATGAGTTTGGAAGTTTACCTTCCTCTGCAATTTTTTGGAAGAGTTTAAGTAGGATAGGTGTTAGCTCTTCTCTAAATTTTTGGTAGAATTCAGCTGTGAAGCCGTCTGGTTCTGGGCTTTTGTTTGCTGGAAGATTTCTGATTACAGTTTTGATTTCCATGCTTACGATGTGTCTGTTAAGATTTTTTATTTCTTCCTGGTTCAGCATTAGAAAGTTGTACTTTTAAAGAATTTGTCCATTTCTTGCAAGTTGTCCATTTTATTGTCATATAGTTGCTGATAGTAGTCTTTTATGATCCTTTGCATTTCTGTGTTATCTGTTGTGATTTCTCCACTTTCATTTCTAATTTTGTTGATTTGATTCTTCTTCCTTTCTTTCTTGATGAGTCTGGCTAATGTTTTGTCTATTTAATTTATCTTCTCAAAGAACCAGCTTTTATCTTTGTTGATTTTTGCTATGGTCTTCTTTGTTTCTTTTGCATTTATTTCTGCCCTAATTTTTATGATTTTGTTCCTTCTACTAAGCCTGAGATTCTTAATTTCTTCTTTTTATAGTTGCTTGGTGTAGAGTTAGGTTATTTATTTCATTTTTCTCCTGTTTCTTGAGTTAGTCTTGTATTATTATGAATCTTCCCCCTTAACACTGCTTTTACTGAGTCCCATAGGTTTGGGGTTGTTGTGTTTTATTTTCATTCATTTCTATGCATATTTTTATTTCTTATAGGATTTGTTGGTTATTCAGAAGTGTGTTGTTTAGCCTCCATATGTTTGTATTTTCAATAGATTTAGATTTCTTATCCTATAGTTGACATCTAATTTTACTGCATTGTGATCAGAAAAGATGCTTGAGATGATATCATTTTTTTTTTAATTTACCAAGGCTAGATTTATGGCCCAGGATGTGATCTATCCTGGAGAAGGTTCCATGTGAACTTGAGAAAAAGGTGAAATTTATTGTTTTAGGGTAAAATGTCCTATAGATATCAATCAAGTCTAACTGGTCCATTGTATCATTTAAAGTTTGTGTTTCCTTGCTAAAGAGCAAGAATCTTCTAATTTCATAGCTGCAGTCATTCTCCACAGTGATTTTGGAGGTCAAGCAAAGAAAATCTGCCACTATTTCCATTTTTTCCCCATTTGCAATGAATTGATGGGACTAGATTCCATGATCTTAGTTTTTTGAATATTGAATTTTAAGCACCTTTTCCCACTCTCCTCTTTCACCTTCAAGAGACTCTTTAGTTTCTCTTTGTTTTCTACCATTAGGGTTGTATCATCTGTATAACTGAGTTTGTTGATATTCCTCCCAGAAATTTTGATTCCAGCTTGTGCTTCATCCAGCCTGGCATTTTGCATCATGTACTCTGCATATAAGTTAAATAAGCAGGGTGACAATGTACAGCCTTGACGTACTCCTTTCCCAATTTGGAACCAGTCCATTTTTCCATGTCCAGTTCTAACTTTTGCTCCTTGGCTTACATACAAGTACCTCAGGAGACAGGTAAGGTGGTCTAGTATTCCCATCTCTTTGAGAATTTTCCACAGTTTGTTGTGATCCACACAGTCCTTCGCTTTAGTGTAATCAATGAGGCAGAAGTAGATATTTTTCTGGAGCTCTCTTGCTTTTTCTGTGATCCAACACATGTTGGTAGTTGAACCTCTTGTTCCTCTGCCTTTTCTAAGTCCAACTTGTGCATATGAACATTCTCAATTCACGTACTTCTAAAGCTTAGCTTGAAGGATTTTGAGCATTATCTTGCTAGCATGTTAAATGAGTGCAATTGTGAGGTAGTTTCAACCTTCTTTGGGATTGTCTTTCATTGTGATTGAAATGAAAACTTATCTTTTCCAGCCCCGTGGCCATGTCAGTGTTTTCCAATTTTGCTGACATATTGAGTGCAACATTTAACAGCATCATCTTTTAGGTTTTGAAATAGCTCAGCTGGATTTCCATCATCATCACTTGCTTTGTTAGTAGTACTGCTTCCTAAGCCCCATTTGTCTTCACACTCCATGATGTCTGGCTCTAGTTGAGTGATCATACCTTTGTGGATATGAAGATCATTAAAACCTTTTTTGTACAATTATTCTGTGTACTCTCGCCATCTTTTAATAACCTCTTCTGCTTCTCTTAGGTCCTTACCATTTCTGTCCTTTATTGTGCCCATTTTCACATGAAAATTTCCCTCAATTTCTCGGATTTTCTTGAAGAGACCTCTAATCTTTCCCATTCTATTGTTTTCCTCTATTTCTTTGCATTGTTCAAGTAAGAAAGCATTCTTATCCCTCCTTGCTATTCTTTGGAACTCTCCATTTAGTTGGGTACAACTTTCCCTTTCTTCTTTTCTTTTAACTTCTCTTTTTTCTCAGCTATTTTTAAGGCCTCCTTAGACAACCATTTTGCCTTCTTACATTTCCTTTTCTTTGGAATGGTTTTAGTCATCACCTCCTGTACAATGTTGCAAACCTTCGTCCATAGTTCTTCAGGTACCGTGTCTCTATCAGATCTAATCTCTTGAATCTATTTGTCAATTTAACTGAACAATCATTATGGATTTAAGTCATACCAGAATGCATCATGGTTTTCCTTTCTTCAATTTAAGTCTGAATTTTGCCATAAAGAGCTCCTCATCTGAGCCACTGTCTGCTCCAGGTCTTGGTTTTGCTGACTGTATAGAGCTTCTCCTTCTTCAGCTGCAAAGAATATAATCAAAATGATTTTGGTATTGACCATATGGTGATGTCTACATGTAGAGTCATCTCTTGTGTTGTTGGAAGAGAGTGTTTGCTATGACCAGCATGTTTTCTTGACAAAATTGCTAGCCTTTGCCCTGCTTCGTTTTGTACTCCAAAGCCAAACTTGCTTGCTATTCTGGGTATCTCTTGACTTCTTACTTTTACATTCCAATCCCCTATGATGAAAATGGCATCCTTTTTGATGTTAGTTCCAGAAGATCTTGTAGATCTTCATAGAATCATTATTCATAGAAATATTTGTATATATTATCATGTGTGAAAACTATGACTACTTTGCCTCTTCTATTCCAACTCTCTTGCTTTTTCAATATTTTTTTTCTATTGGATATGCTTTCTGGTACAATGTTGAAAAGAAAGTAAAATAATTGGAGACATTTTCTTTTTCTTAAGATTAAGCATTTTAAAATTCTATTCAGTTGGTAGATGTTTTTGGATATCTTTTGCATATATTAATTATAGGAATAAAAAGGCTCTCATTATTTTTCCTTTAAATTAGTTGAGAATTATTCTATTTTCTTGTACATCAGAATATTTTGTGGAAGATTAGAATTGCTGTGTAAATAATTATTATTTAAATGGATGCTTAGAAAGTTGTTCCTTAAGTGTTTACTAGTTTTTTGTTGTTCAGTTGCAAAGTCGTTTCCAACTCTTTGTGAAACCATGGACTGCTGCTCACCAGGTTTCCCTGTCCTTCACTGTCTCCTCAAGTTTGTCCAAATAAATGTCCACTAAGTCAGAGATGCCATCCAACCGTCTCATCCTCTGTTGTCCCCTTCTTCTGCCTTCTATTTTTCCCTGCATCAAGGTCTTTTCCAGTGAGTCAGTACTTCACATCAGGTGGCTGAAGTATTGGAGCTTCAGCTTCAGCATCATTCCTTCCAATGAATATTCAGGACTGATTTCTGTTAGGATTGACTGGTTGGATCTCCTTGCAGTCCATGGGACTCTCAAGTGTCTTCTCCAACACCACAGTTCAAAAGCATCAATTCTTCAGTGCTCAGCTTTCTTTAAGGTCCAACTCTCACAGTCATACATGACTACTGGAAAAACCATAGCTTTGGCTAGACAGATCTTTGTTGATAAAGTAATGTCTCTGCTTTTTAATATGCTGTCTAGGTTGGTCATAGCTTTTCTTCCAAGGAGCAAGTATCTTTTAATTTCATGGCTACAGTTACATTTTCTAATTCACCTTACTGAATTAGTCACCTTTTCTAAAATCACCTTACTACTAATTTTTCTTGCATGTGGTACCTGGTTTATTTAAGATTTTAAACCAGTGATTTAGACTATTTAAAAAGTTTCAAAATTGTGAGATATATTTTATATTAAATGGAGTATGCAAAATATCTATGTATATTTTAAGAATAATTATAAAAGACATGCATACAATCCCCCTCCTAGCTTAATAAATGGAAATTGGTAACAGTACATAAGTATATGAGCTTCTTATATTTTAGCAGATAAGGCATATACTTTTCTCAATGATCATGCTAATTTACTTTTGTACAGCAATATATATGAAATTTTTCATTGTTCTGCATTTCTATCAACTGATGGTAGTGTTAAGTTTTAAAATGTAATCATGATTGGCCTTTTACATTTATATTTTTAATCTACTTTATGTAGATATTTGTATATAGTGTTATATATATATCCAATTTCACTCTTTTGCATCGTACATGAATACATAACTACCATGTGCCATTAATTGAAAAATTCCTCCTTTCACCATTGACTTCAAATACCAGCTCTAATGTTCATCCTGTATGTCTTTGTGTGTGTTCACACATGTGCAAGCATAGGGATTTCCAAATACAATTATTTGGTTAAATGGCTTGCCTGTGATAAAACACCTTTTTCCTAATAATTATCACTTTTAAATTAGTTTGCTATATTTTGGCAATATTAGAACTGTATTAATGGAGAATGTTTTAAATGCTTACTGATGGTATGTTAATATTAATTTCTTTCTTTATTTCTTATTTTTCTTTTTTAAATTTCTTGTATATCTTCTTTTATTTCTCCCTATTTTTAATATTAATTTACTTTTTACTTTACAGTATTGTATTGGTTTTGCCATACATTGACATGAATCCACCATGGGTGTACATGTGTTCCCCATCCTGAACCACCCTCCTACTTCCCTCCCCATCCCATCCGTCTGGGTCATCCCAGTGCACCAGCCCCAAGCACCCTGTATCATGTGTCGAACCTGGACTGGTGATTCATTTCACATATGATAATTTACATGTTTCAATGCCATTCTCCCAAATCATCTCACCCTCGCCCTCTCCCACAGAATCCAAAAGACTGTTCCATACATCTGTGTCTCTTTTGCTGTCTTACAGACAGGGTTATCATTACCATCTTTCTAAACTCATATATATGTGTTGGTATACTGTATTGGTGTTTTACTTTCTGGCTTTCCTCACTCTGTATAATAGGCTCCAGTTTCATCCACCTCATTAGAACTGATTCAAACGTATTCATTTTAATGGCTGAGTAATACTCCCTTGTGTATATGTACCACAGCTTTCTTATCCATTCATCTGCTGATGGACATCTAGGTTGTTTCCATGTCCTGGCTATTATAAACAGTGCTGCGATGAACATTGGGGTATATGTGGCTCTTTCAATTCTGGTTTCTTTGGTGTGTATGCCCAGCAGTGGGATTACTAGGTCATAAGGCAGTTCTATTTCGAGTTTTTTAAGGAATTTCCACACTGTTCTCCATAGTGGCTGTACTATTTTGCATTCCCACCAACAGTGTAAGAGGGCTCACTTTTCTCCACACCCTCTCCAGCATTTATTGCTTGTAGACTTTTGGATAGAAGCCATTCTGACTGGCGTGAAGTGGTACCTCATTGTGGCTTTGATTTGCATTTCTCTGATAATGAGTGATGTTGACCATCTTTTCATGTGTTTGTTAGTGGTGTTTTTCCAGCACCACTTGTTAAAGAGGTTGTGTTTTATCCATTGTGTATTCTTGCCTCCTTTGTCAAAGATAAGGTGTCCAGAGGTACGCAGATTTATCTCTGGGCTTTTTATTTTGTTCCATTGATCTATATTTCTGTCTTTGTGCCAGTACCATACTCTCTTGATGGCTGTGGTTTTGGAGTAGAACCTGAAGTCAGGCAGGTTGATTCCTCCAGTTCCATTCTTCTTTCTCAAGATTGCTTTGGCAATTCGAGTTTTTTTGTATTTCCATAAAAACTGTGAAATTATTTCTTCTAGCTCTGTGAAAAATACCGTTGGTAGCCTCATAGGGATTGCATTGAATCTATAGATTGCTTTGGATATTATACTCATTTGCACTATATTGATTCTTCTGATCCATGAACACGATATTATTTTCCCATCTATTAGTGTCCTTTTTGATTTCTTTCACAAGTGTTTTATAGTTTTCTATACATAGGTCTTTTGCTTCCTTGAAAGTGAAAGTGAAGTCACTCAGTCGTGTCCGACTCTTTGCGACCACAGGCAAGAGTGCTGGAGTGGATTGCCATTTCCTTCTCCAGGGGATCTTCCCAACCCAGGCATCGAACCAGGGTCTCCCGCATTGCAGGCAGACACTTTACCATCTGAGCCACCTTTTTGTTGCAATGGTGAATGGAATTGTTTCCTTAATTTCTCTTTCTGTTTTCTCCTTGTTAGTGTATAGGAATGCAAGGGATTTCTGTGTGCTGATTTTATATCCTGCAACTTTCCTATATTCATGGGTTATCTCTAGTAATTTCCTGGTGGAGTCTTTCGGGTTTTCTATGTAGAGGATCATGTCATCTGCAAACAGTGAGAGTTTTACTTCATCTTTTCCAATTTGGATTCCTTTTATTTCTTTTTCTGCTCTGATTTCTGTGGCAAAAACTTCCAAAACTATGTTGAATAATAGTGAGAAGAGTGGGCACCCTTGTCTTGTTCCTGACTTTAGGGGAAATGCTTTCAATTTTTCACCATTGATGATAATGTTTTTTTGTATCTATTGAGATAATCATATGGCTTTTATTTTTCAATTTGTTAATGTGGTGTATTACATTGATGGATTTGCAGATATTGAAGAATCCTTGCATCCCTGGGATAAAGCCCACTTGGTGATGATTTATGATTTTTTAATGTGTTGTTGGATTCTGATTGCTAGAATTTTGTTAAGGATTTTTGCATCTATGTTCATCAGTGATAATGGCCTCTAGTTTTCTTTTTTTGTGGTATCTTTATCAGGTTTGATATTAGGGTGATGGTGGCCTCATAGAATGGGTTTGAAAGTTTACCTTCCTCTGCAATTTTCTGGACGAGTTTGAGTAGGATAGGTGTTAGCTCTTCTCTAAATTTTTGGTAGAATTCAGCTGTGAAGCTATCCTGGGGTTTTGTTTGCTTGAAGATTTCTGATTACAGTTTCAATTTCCATGCTTGTGATAGGTCTGCTAAGATGTTCTATTTCTTCCTGGTTCAGTTTTGAAAAGTTTTACTTTTTAAGAATTTGTCCATTTCTAACTTGTCCATTTTATTTGCATATAGTTGCTGATAATATTCTCTTATGATCCTTTGTATTTCTGTGTTATCTGTTGTGAACTCTCCATTTTCACTTGTAATTTTGTTGATTTAATTCTTCTCCCTTTCTTTCTTGATGAGTTTGGCTAATGGTTGGTCAATTTTATTTGTCTTTTCAAAGAACCAGGTTTTGGTTTTGTTGATTTTTTCTATGGTCCCTTTTATTTCTTTTGCATTAATCTCTGTGCTACTTTTTAAGATTCCTTTCCTTCTACTAACCTTGGGTTTCTCATTTCTTCCTTTTCTAGTTGCTTTAGGTGTAGAGTTAGGTTATTTATTTGACTTTTTTCTTGTTCCTTGAGGTATGCCTGTATTGCTATGAACCTTCCATTAGCACTGCTTTTACAGTGTCCCACAGATTTTGGGTTGTTGTGTTTTCATTTTCATTCATTTCTATGCATATTTTGATTTCTTTTTTTATTTCTTCTGTGATTTGTTGGTTATTCAGAAGCGTGTTTTTCAGCCTCCATATGTTGGAATTTTTGATAATTTTTCTCCTGTAATTGAGATCTAATCTTACTGCATTGTGTTCAGAAAAGATGCTTGGAAAGATTTCCACTTCTTTGAATTTAGCAATGCTAGATTTATGGCCCAGGATGTGATCTATCCTGGAGAAAGTTCCTTGTGCACTTGAGAAAAAGGTGAAATTCATTGTTTTGGGGTGAAATGTCCTATAGATATCAATTAGGTCTAACTGGTTTAATGTATCATTTAAAGTTTGTGCTTCCTTATTAATTTTCTGTTTAGTTCATCTATCCATAGGTGTGAGTGGGGTATTAAAGTCTTCCACTATTATTGCGTTATTGTTAATTTCCTCTTTCATACTTGTTAGAATTTGTCTTACTTATTGTGGTGCTCCTATGTTGGGTGCATATATAATTCTTATATCTTCTTCTTGGATTGATCCCTTGATCATTATGTAGTGTTCTTCTTTGTCTCTTTTCACAGCCTTTGTTTTAAAGTCTATTTTATCTGATGTGAGTATTGTCCCTCCTGATTTCTTTTGTTCTCTATTTGCATGGAATATATTTTTTCCAGCCTTTCACTTTTAGTCTGTGTGTCCCTTGTTTCAAGGTGGGTCTCTTGTAGACAACATATATAGGGGTCTTATTTTTGTATCCATTCAGCCAATCTTTGTCTCTTGGTTGAGGCATTCAGCCCATTTACGTTTAAGGTAATTATTGATAATATTACCCCATTGCCATTTACTTTGTTGTTTTGGGTTCCAGTTTACACACACTTTTTGTGTTTCCTGTCTAGAGAAGATCCTTTAGCATTTGTTGGAGAGCTGGTTTGGTGGTGCTGAATTCTCTCAGCTTTTGCTTGTCTGTAAAGCTTTTGATTTCTCCTTCATATTTGAATGAGATCCTTGCTGGGTACAGCAATCTGGGCTGTAGGTTATTTTCTTTCATCATCACTATGTCCTGCCATTCCCTCCTGGCCTGAAGAGTTTCTATTAAAAGATCAGCTGTTATCCTTATGGGAATCCTCTTGTGTGTTATTTGTTGGTATTCCCTTGCTGCTTTTAATATTTGTTCTTTGTGTTTGATCTTTGTTAATTTGATTAATATGTATTTTGGGGTATTTTGCCTTGGGTTTATCCTGTTTGGGACTCTTTGGTTTTCTTGGACTTGGGTGATTAGTTCCTTCCCCATTTTAGGGAAGTTTTCAGCTATTATCTCCTTAAGTATTTTCTCATGGTCTTTCTTTATGTCTTCTTCTTCTGGGGCTCCTATGATTCAAATGTTGGGGAGTTTAACATTGTTCCATAGTTCTCTGAGGTTGTTCTCATTTCTTTTAATTCTTTTTTTCATTTTTCCTCTCTGTTTCATTTATTTCTACCATTCTATCTTCTACCTCACTTATCCTATCTTCTGCCTCCATTATTCACTGTTGGTTCCCTCCAGAGTGTTTTTGATCTCATTTATTGGATTATTCATCATTTATTGACTCTTTTTAAATTTCTTCTAGGTCCTTGTTAAACCTTTATTGCATCTTCTTGATCCTTGTCTCCAGGCTATTATCTGTAACTCCATTTTTTTTTCAAGATTTTGGATCATTTTCACTATGATTATTAGGAATTCTTTATCAGGTAGATTTCCTATCGCTTCCTCTTTCGTTTGGTTTGGTGGACATTTATCCTGCTCCTTTACCTGCTGGGTATTCTCTGCCTTTTCATCTTGTTTATACTGCTGTGTTTGGGGTGGCCTTTCTGTATTCTGGCAGTTTGTGGTTCCTCTTTATTATGGAGTTTCCTCGCTGTTGGTAGGGTTGGACTGGTGTCTTGTCAATGTTTCCTGGTTAGGGAAGCCTGTGTCGGTGTTCAGGTAGGTGGAGCTGGATTTCTTCCCTCTGGAGTGCAATGAAGTGTCCAGTAATGTGTTATGAGATGTCAGTGGGTTTGGTGTGACTTTGGGCAGCCTATATATTGAAGCTCAGGGCTATGTTCCTGTGTTGCTGAAGAATTTGCGTGGTATGTCTTGCTCTGGAACTTGTCAGCCCTTGGGTGGTGCTTGGTTTCAGTGTAGGTATGGAGGCGTTTGATGAGCTCCTGTCAATTAATGTTCCCTGGATTCAGGAGTTCTCTGGTGTTCCCAGGATTTGGACTTAAGCCTCCTGTTTCTGGTTTTCAGTCTTATTTTTACAGTAGCCTCAAGTCTTCACCATTTATACAGCACTGATGATTAAACATCTAGGTTAATGATGAAAAGTTTCTCCACAGTGAGGGACACCCAGAGAGGTACACAGAGTTACATGGAGACAAGAAGAGGGAGGAGGGAGATTGGGGTGACCAGGAGGAGAAGAGGGAAAATCAAAAGGGGAGAGAGCAAGCTAGCCAGTAATCATTTCCCTATGTGATCTCCACAGTTTGGATTCCTCACAGATGTTCATGGAGTTACACAGAGATGAGAAGACAGAGGAAGGAGACAGAGGTGGCCAGGAGGACAAAAGGGGGAATCGAAAGGAGAGAGACAGATCCAGCCATTAATCAGTTCCCTAAGTGTTCTCCACAGCCTGGAACACACAAAGAGATTCACAGAGTTGGGTAGAGAAGAACAGGGGGAAGGGGGAGATAGAGGTGACCTGGTAGAGAAAAAGGAAAGTCAAAAGGTGGAGAGAGCAATCCAGTCAGTTATCTTGGTCCCAAGTAAAAATGGGTACTGAAGATTGGGTTCTTAAAGTACAAAGTTGATAACAAATGCCAAAAAGCAAAGATTAAGAATCTAGAGAAGAGGTTAGAGTCTCAAAAATACAAAAAAAAAAAAACCCTCACAAAAATTATAAAATATATATATATATATATATATATATATATATATATATATATAAACTTTGCTTTAAAAATAGGATATTTTATTTGGCAAGGTAATAGTAGGTTATCAAATGAAAATTAAAGGATTAATTGGGGACTTAAAAATTTAAAAAGTAATTTAAAAATTGATAATAATAAAACAATATATATGACTTTCTCTGGAGTGGTTGCGGACAGTTTGGGGCAGTTCATTTTCAGATAGTTCCTTGGTCTAGCTTGTACTTCTCAAGATCATAGGTCCCTTCCTATGTAGTCGGTGCTAACTACAGGGTTTTAATATATTGCACCTGTCACTTCCAAAGAGGCTCCCTCTGTTTATTTAGCTTCTTCTGTTTGCTAATCTCTTCAGTGTCTAATTTCTGCCCTGACACAAGGAGGGGGGCGGTGGTGGTCACTTTTTTAGGCTCACTTGTTAAGTAGTGCTGTGGGGAGGGAGGAACACTGCAAACAAATATCACTGGCATGTGCTCACAATGTTTGAGCTGCACTGGGTTTGCCCTCCCTAATGGCGTGTGTGCTTTCCCAGTCTACACTGCTCAGGATCTAGCTTGTTCTGCCAGAAACTGTCTGATGCGGGCCCTGGTTTGCATGCACTTCCCAGATCTAAGCCACTCAGGTTCTTGGGTACTCCACAAAGGTGCAGACTTTGTTGGGCCTGCATTTTGTGCCCGTCCCAGGTCTGGGCAGCTCAGGTGCCCAGGTGCTTGGTGAGTGCAGTCACCCCCAATTGAAGGCTGTGACTTATCACCTCCCCCATCCCAGCCGCTTGGTTTTCTGGGTATACAATGGGCGCACCTTCTCACGTGTGCTGTGTGTTTCTTCTGGGGAGCTGATCTCTGGCTCTGACCCTCCCAGCGGATGTTGACCATCAGAATCCCAAGAAGTCTTGGTTAGCAACAAAGTCTGCTTGCAGTTTGTTATAGGATGCCTCTCTGGAGCTGCAATTGCCCCCTTCTGGCTCTGGCTGCCCTCGCCTGCCTGTCTCCAACAGGGGATGGGCCAGTCCACAGCCGGCCAGTTCTGCTCAGTCCTTTGTTCCGTGCGCAGGTCTGGCTGTGTCTTAGGTTCAGGCTTTTCACAGGATAGCTGTCACAAAGTCTGGGTTGTTATCTCAAGCTAGTTCCCACAGATTGCCCTTGGGGCATTCAGGCCCAGTCCTTACCCTAAGCAATGCAGCCCAGGCCTCCCTGTCCAGCACCCACTTGCTAGTGGGGGATGTGAGCATCTGGGCTGCTGCTCCACTGGAAGCTGCTGTTAGGTACATAATCTGTCAGTTTTAATTATTTATTTATTTTTCCTCCCGGTTATTTTCCCCTCTGAGATTCCAAAACTCCCCACAGACCCACTGGTAAGAGTGTTTCCTGGTGTTTGGAAACTTCTTTTTAAAGATTCCCTTCCTGGGGCGGATCTCCATCCCTACCTCTTTTGTCTCTCTTTATCTTTTATATTTTGTCCTACCTCCTTTTGAAGACAATGGGCTGCCTTTCTGGGTGCCTGATGTCCTCTGCCAGCATTCAGAAGTTGTTTTATGGAATTTGCTTAGTGTTCAAATGTTCTTTCGATGAATTTGTGGGGGAGAAAGTGATCTCCCTGTCCTATTCCTCTGCCATCTTAGGACCACTTCTTCCTTTCTAATGCTTATACAATTTCTGCTTTAATTGCGTTTGTGCAGTCTCACTATTCAGGACCTCATGTACAGTGTTAAAGACAGTTGGTCACAGCAGATATCCTTGACTTGTTATCCAACTCTAAGTTTGTTTTATAGACATTACTCTTACCATGAAAATTTCAAATATATTCTCATCATTATTCATAATACCCTCATGTGTTTTTTAATGTAATTTATTTTATTATTTTTTTGGCTGTGCTGGGTCTTCATTGCTATACACAGGCTTTCTCTAGTTGCACAGAGTTGGGACTACTCTCTAGTTGAAATGTTTCTCATTGTAGTGGCTTCTCTTGTCGAGCATGGGCTCTAGGGCACTTGGCCTTCAGTAGTTGCAGTGCATGGGCTCAGTAGTTGTGGTGCAAGGGCTCAGTAGTTGTAGCTCATGGGATCTCAAGCATGGGCTCAGTAGTTGTGGCATATGGGCTTCATTGCCCCAAGGCATGTGGTATCTTCCTGGACCAGACATTGAACCGGTGTACCCTGCAGTTCAAGGCAGATTCCACTGGACTACCAGAGAAGTTCTGGGATGTTGTTTTTAAAAATTAAAAATAAAGAATACCAAACTAACACCTATGTTTAAAACAATATGATGGATCCCATACTGCCATTACCCTGTTCTAAGGTTATTAAGATTTTGCCAACTCACTGACCTTATTTTTTTTTCTTTCTTTTCTTTCTTTTCTTTTCATTGATGAAAAATTTAGAAAAAAATTCTGACATCATTTTATCCCTATGTATTTTGCAAACCATCTATAAAAATGTAGAATTTTATTTACATAGCCTTTGTGTGCATTATAACACCTAACAATTTAAACATTTTCCTTGGTTTTATCTAACACCCTCATCATAATCAAATTTCCATAATATTCTCAAATAGTACTTTTGAATTGGTTGTGTTTGAATTCAGATTCAAATTAGCCCCATAATGATATCTTTTATGTCTCACTTAAACTAGAGCAGCCTCCTCTTATTTTTGCTTTAACACTACTGACTAAAGAACAGTAATTCTATAGATTGCTCAGCCATTTTGGATATCTGTTTACATTTTTATTATATTATTTAACTTATGAAACTGTGCCTCATGTTTTCAATAAATTATATATATGTGGTAAGGCTAGATTATATTCAAATAATGTTTGGTATTATCCTGTTTGGTATGACAATACCTTCCATACTTATATTGAATATTACTTGCTCTAAAAGTGAACATAACCATTTTCTAAGAGTCCTTGGTTCTTGTTTATTTGATATGTTTAAAATACATATTTAAATATGTATTTTAAAATTAAAATTATTTGTGAGCCAAGGATGCTCATATTGTATGTATGTATAAGTGTATGTATGTACATGTGTGTGTATATACATACATAATACATTACTATATATGTTATATGTGCACTATAAACATTATAGATATAGTAGTATAGTAATAGAGTAATGGTTAAAATTATAGAGTTATTGTGATAATTTTATGATTATATTTATGTGGTTATCATATTGAGTTGCATTGTTCCAAATATAGCTGGATCATGGAGTTACATTTACAGTAGTATAGTAATACTGATATAGATACAGTATTGGAGTAATAGATATACTATTGTTATAGTGTTTTATTTTAGTTACAGTGTTGCCATTATAGTCATAGTTTTATAGCCGTATGGTTCAAGTTTATTATTTGTAGTTACAGCTTTTAATTATATTGATAATAATTTTAATTTTATAGTTAAAATGTTATAGCACAATTACATCACTAAGATTATTGCACTAAAATTATATTTACAGTGATAAAAATGATTGTAATGTTTTATAGTAATTATCAATTATAATGATAGTGTTATAGATATGCAGCTATAGGTATTAATGATATAGACCTTGTGTCTAGGTTATAGATATAGTATTAGTAAGATGGTTATAGTGTTAGTGTTATAGTTTTCATGGACTTTTTATACTGGTAATGTTACACTTATAAGTATAGTGTTATTTTACTATAGCTATGATCTTATGATCAGAATTAAATTGTTTTAATTATTATTGTATTTATAAGTTTTGTGATGTGGTTATGGAATCTGGTTACATTTATAGTCAAAGTTGGAGTTATAGAGTCACAGATATTGGTAAAAGTTTATAGTTTTAGCATAGTAGTCATTATTTAAGATTTATTATTATAGTTACAAAGTATAATATTCCAGTTAAAAGAATATGCTTATAATCATAGTTATCATTATATAGTTATAAGTATAGTACTAGTGTGGAGAAGGCAATGGCACCCCACTCCAGTACTCTTGCCTGGAAAATCCCTTTGGATGGAGGAGCCTGGTAGGCTGCAGTCCATGGGGTCACGAAGAGTCGGACACGACTAAGCGACTTCCCTTTCACTTTTCACTTGCATGCATTGGAGAAGGAAATGGCAACCCACTCCAGTGTTCTTGCCTGGAGAGCCTCAGGGACGGGGGAGCCTGGTGGGCTGCTGTCTATGGGGTTGCACAGAGTCGGACACGACTGAAGTGACTTAGCTTAGCACATAGTACTAGTGTTATAATGCTATAGATGTAGTTATAGTGTTATTAATATAGTCATAGTGTTAGCAATATAGTAATAGTATTATAGGTAAAGCATTATAGTTGTCATTATAATGGTATAGTTGTGCTGCTATAGTCATAATTATAGTTTTATGGTTATTGTGATATTCAGACTGTTGTAATGATAGTTTGATTATAGTTATAATGTTATGGCTATAGTTATATAGTAATAGTCATTTTGTTTGTTTTGTATACTTTTGCATTGTAGCCATAGGGCTATAGTTATAGTGTCATAATTATAAAATTTAATTATAAAACCATGATTTTATTTGTAATATTTTAGATATAATGGAGCATGATTATAATTATAATGATATGGTTATACTGTTACAGTTATAATTATATGTATGCAGTTATAGTGCTAGTCTTAACATTGTAGTGATTATCTTTTTGTTATATCAATAGTTATGATGTTATGGTTATATTTATATTGTTATGGTTATACAGTAGTGTTATGTTTTAGTATTATAGTATTGGATTGTAGTAAGAATGTTACAAAATTTAGTTATAATTATGACACTGATGTTATTGTGTTATAAAGAATTATAGGGCTATAGTTACATTTAGAGTACTAAATCATAGTTATAGTGATGTTATATAGTTACCATGCTATACTTATTAATATAATGCTGGTATAATTATAATACTGTAACTTTATAATGCTATACATATTATAATAATGATATCATAGTGTTTATAGTACTCTGGTTATTTTTACTATGTTAAATGTATAATTGTTCATGTTATAGGGCCATTCTATATTAATTGATGCAGAGTTGCTATTATGGTTATACTATAGTTACAGTGGTAGTGGTATAGATATGTTAGGTTTAACTAGAGCACTATACTATAAACTTAACACTAAATGTAGAGAACTATGACTCTAGCAATAACCCTGAAATCATGTGTTAATGTTAAAGTCATAGAGTATTGCTGAAATAATGATAGTGTTAGACTTATAGTTTTATATTTTTGCTTAAAGTTATAGTTAAAGGTATAAAGTTTTAGGTGTACTGGTCAGGAAGATCCTGTGGAGAAGGGAATGGCTACTCACTCAAGTATTCTTGCTTGGAGAATTCCATGGACAGAGGAGCCGGTTGGACTACAGTCCATGGGGTTACCAGGAGTTGGACACAACTGAGTGACTAACACTATATTTTATACTGCTGCTACTGATAAGTCAGGTCAGTCATGTCCGACGCTGTGCGACCCCATAGACGGAAGCCCACCAGGCTGCTCTGTCCCTGGGATTCTCCAGGCAAGAACACTGGAGTGGGTTGCCATTTCCTTCTCCAAAGCACGAAAGTGAAAAGTGAAAGTGAAGTTGCTCAGTCGTGTCCGACTCTTAGCGACCCCATGGACTGTAGCCTACGAGGCTCCTCTGTCCATGGGATTTCCCAGGCAATAGTCCTGGAGTGGGGTGCAATTGCCTTCTCCGATACTTTATAGTAGCAGTAATAATTTTATTATGATAGTCATAGTGATAAAGTAGTAATCATAATGCTATAAAAGTGAATATGGTGCTAGTGATATACAATGTTTATGTAATAAATTTCAGTATTATAGTTGTAATTATGGTGTTATAGTCATAAAAATTGTATTATAGTGTATATTATAGTTGTAGTTATAATGGAGCCATACTAGTGAAACAGTTCTTGTCTTATCATTAACAATGTAGTGAGAGTGAGAGGGTTATTACATCAGTGGTACAAATAGAATTATGCTCTACTGATAGAAGTAACAGCATAGCTTTCAAGTTTTGGATATAATACACTTATGACTATCAGTTCAGTTCAGTTCAGTTCAGTCACTCAGTCATGTCTGATTCTTTGTCACCCCATGAACCACAGCACTCCAGGCCTCCCTGTCAATAACCAACTCCCGGAGTTCACCCAAACCCATGTCCATCAAGTCGGTGATGCCCTCCAAACATCTCATCCTATCCCATCTGCTTCTCCTCCTGCTGTCAATCGTTCCCAGCATCAGGGTCTTTTCAAATGAGTCAGCTGTTCATATAAGGTGGCCAAAGTATTGGAGGTTCAGCTTCAATATCAGTCCTTCCAATGAACACCCAAGACTAATCTCCTTTAGGATGGACTGGTTGGATCTCCTTGCAGGCCAAGGGATTCTCTAGCATCTTCTCCAACACCACAGTTCAAAAGCATCAATTGCTTGGCACTCGGCTTTCTTCACAGTCCAACTCTCACGTCCATACATGACCACTGGAAAAACCATAGCCTTGACTAGATGGACCTTTGTCGCTAAACTAATATCTCTGCTTTTTAATATGCTATCTAGGTTGGTCATAACTTTCCTTCCAAGGAGTAAGCGTTCTTTTAACTTCATGGCTGCAATCACCATCTGCAGTGATTTTGGAGCCCCCAAAAATAAAGTCTGACATTGTTTCCTCTGTTTCTTCATCTATTTCCCATGAAGTAATGGAACCGGATGCCATGATCTTCATTTTCTGAATGTTGAGCTTTAAGCCAACTTCTTCACTCTCCTCTTTCACTTTCATCAAGAGGCTTTTTAGTTCCTCTTCACTTTCTGCCATGAGGGTGGTGTCATCTGCATACCTGAGGTTATTGATATTTCTCCCGGAAATCTTGATTCCAGCTTGTGTTTCTTCCAGTCCACCGTTTCTCATGATGTACTGTGCATATAAGTTAAATAAGCAGGGTGACAATATACAGCCTTGATGTATTCCTTTTCCTGTTTGAAATCAGTCTGTTGTTCCATGTCCAGTTCTAACTGTTGCTTCCTGACCTGCATACAGATTTCTCAAGAGGCAGGTCAGGTGGTCTGGTATTCCCATCTCTTTCAGAATTTTCCACAGTTTACTGTGATCCACACAGTCAAAGGCTGTGGCATAGTGAATAAAGCAGAAATAGATGTTTTTCTGGAACTCTCTTGCTTTTTTGATGATCCAGCAGATGTTGGCAATTTGATCTCTGGTTCCTCTGCCTTTTCTAAAACCAATTTGAACATCTGAGAGTTCACAGTTCACATAATGCTGAAGCCTGGCTTGGAGAATTTTGAGCATTACTTTACTAGTGTGTGAGATAAGTGCAATTGTGTGGTAATTTGAACATTCTTTGACATTGCCTTTCTTTGGGATTGGAATGAAAACTGACCTTTTCCAGTCCTGTGGAAACTGCTGAGTTTTCGAAATTTGCTGGCATATTGTAATGCAGTACTTGGATACAATCTCAAAAAGGACAAAATGATCTCTGTTCGTTTCCAAGGCAAAACATTCAATATCACAGTAATCCAAGTCTATGCCCCAGCCAGTGATGCTGAGAACCTGAAGTCGAACGGTTCTATGAAGATCTACAAGACCTTTTAGAACTAACACCCATAAAAGATGTCCTTTTCATTACAGGGGACTGGAATGCAAAAGTAGGAAGTCAAGAAACACCTAGAGTAACATGCAAATTTGGAATGAAGCAGGGCAAAGGCTAATAAAATTTTGCCAAGAGAACACACTGGTCATAGCAAACACCCTCTTCCAACAACACAAGAGAAGACTCTACACATGGACATCACCAGATGGTCGACATCGAAATCAGATTGTTTATATTCTTTGCAGCCAAAGATGGAGAAGCTCTATACAATGAGCAAAAACAAGACTGGGATCTGACTGTGGCTCATATCATGAGCTCCTTATTGCCAAATTCAGACTGAAATTGAAGAAAGTATAGAATTCCATTATACCATTCAGGAATGATGTAAGTCAAATCCCTTATGATTATACAGTGGAAGTGAGAAATAGATTTAAGGGACTAGATCTGATAGACAGAGTGCCTGATGAACTATGGATGGAGGTACATGACATTGTACAGGAGACAGGGATCAAGACCGTCCCCATGGAAAAGAAATGCAAAAAAGCAAAATGGCTTTCTGGGGAGGCCTTACAAATAGCTGTGGAAAGAAGAGAAGCAAAGAGCAAAGGAGAAAAGGAAAGATATACCCAACTGAGTGCAGAGTTCCAAAGAATAGCAATAAGAGATATGAAAGCCTTCCTCACTGATCAGTGCAAAGAAAGAGAGGAAAACAACAGAATGGGAAAGAGTAGAGATCTCTTCAAGAAAATTAGAGATACCAAGGGAACATTTCATGCAAAGATGGGCTCAATAAAGGACAGAAATGGTATAGACCTAACAGAAGCAGAAGATATTAAGAAGAGATGGCAAGAATACACAGAAGAACTGTACAAAAAGGTTTTCATGACCAAGATAATCACGATGGTATGATCACTCACCTAGAGCCAGACATCCTGGAATGTGAAGTCAAGTGACCATAGAAATCATCACTATGCACAAAGCTAGTGGAGGTGATAGAATTCCAGTTGAGTTATTTCAAATCTTGCAAGATGATGCTGTGAAAGTTCTGCACTCAATATGCCAGCAAATTTTGAAAACTCAGCAGTTTCCACAGGACTGGAGAAGGTCAATTTTCATTCCAATCCCAAAGAAAGGTAATGCCAAGGAATGCTCAAACTACCACACAACTGCACTTATCTCACATGCTAGTAAACTAATGCTCAAAATTCTCCAAGCCAGGCTTCAGCAATACATGAACCATGAACTTCCAGATGTTCAAGCTGGTTTGAAAAAAGGCAGAAGAACCAGAGATCAAATTGCCAACATCTGCTGGATCATCAAAAAAAGCAAGAGAGTTCCAGAAAATTATCTATTTCTGCTTTGTTGACTATGCCAAAGCCTTGGACTATGGATCACAATAAACTGTGGAAAATTCTGAAAGAGATGGGAATGCCAGACCACCTGACCTGCCTCTTGAGAAACCTATATGCAGGTCAGGAAGCAACAGTTAGAACTGGGCATGGAACAACAGACTCGTTCCCAATAGGAAAAGGAGTACGTCAAGGCTGTATATTGTCACCCTGCTTATTTAACTTATATGCAGAGTACATCATGAGAAACGCTGGACTGGAAGAAGCACAAGCTGGAATCAAGATTGCTGGGAGAAATACCAGTAACTTCAGATGTGTGCAGATGAAATCACCTTTATGGCAGAAAGTGAGGAGGAACTAAAAAGCTCTTGATGTAAGTGAAAGAGGAGAGTGAAAAAGTTGGCTTAAAGCTCAACATTCAGAAAATGAAGATCATGGCATCTGGTCCCATCACCTCATGGGAAATAGATGGGGAAACAGTGGAAACAGTGTCAGACTTTATTTTGGGGGGCTCCAAAATCACTGCAGATGGTGATTACAGCCAAGACACTTGCTCCTTGGAAGGAAAGTTATGACCAACCTAGATAGCATATTCAAAAGCAGAGACACTACTTTACCAATAAAAGTCCATCTAGTCAAGGCTATGGTATTTCCAGTAGTCATGTATGGATGTGAGAGTTGGACTGTGAAGAAAGCTGAGTGCTGAAGAATTGATGCTTTTGAACTGTGAGGTTGGGGAAGACTCTTAAGAGTCCCTTGGACTGCAAGGAGATCCAACCAGCCCATTCTGAAGGAGATCAGCCCTGGGATTTCTTTAGAAGGAATGATGCTAAAGCTGAAACTCCAGTACTTTGGCCACCTCATGTGAAGAGTTAACTCATTGGAAAGACTCTGACCCTGGGAGGGATTGAGGGCAGGAAGAGAAGGGGACGACAGAGAATGAGACGGCTGGATGGCATCACTGACTCGGTGGATGTGAATCTGAGTGAAACATGTGACTTGGTGGTGGACAGGGAGGCTTGGCATGCTGCGATTCATTGGGTCGCAAAGAGTCAGACACAACTGAGGGACTGAACTGAATGACGGTGAAATAGTCACTTTTTATAGTTTTGGTTGTTGACACTTGAGCAATATGTGTTTAAACCCCATGAGTCCACTTATACATGTTTTTTTTCAATGCATACATACTACATCATACATGATTTCATGATCTGTGGTTGGTTTAATCTGTAGATATGTAACTGTGGACACTGAGGAACAACTGTAAAGTAAAAGGTGAATTTTAGACTGCATGGGTTCAGTAGCCCTAACCTACACATTTGTATATCTATCCCATGTTAACAGTAGTTCTCAAGAGATTATGCATAACCATTAATATAATATTAAAAATATTTTCAATATTATATGTATATATATATGCACAGATATATATACTCTCCACTCTCCACCCACCACACCTGTTGTATTTATATCTATACTAACTGCACATATATTCATTACGTAACAGTGTATCTCTTATAACTCTCATTTAGTCTTAGTGCTATAAGTAATTTATATGATTATTGCTCACCATTTTATCCTATGTATCTCTCAATATTTTGATTATCTAAAGCTTATTCTTAAATTTTTCTTAATGAATTAATATTGCCTTTATTTGGTCCTGTTGAATGTTATTTGTTTCCTTTACACTTGAAAAATAATTTCACCAGGTTTTAAAGCCTTGATTTTCTTCCTTTGATTAGCTTAAACATATCACTCAATTTACAACTGTCATAAAAATTATTCTTGAAATTTCTGAGGACAATCGAATTTTCTTTCATTGTATGTAAGTTTTTCCCCCCTAGGAACTCAGTTTATCTTTCTTTATTTAAAGTCCAGTAATTTCAAGAAAATATGTCATGGTGTTGATCATTATTGATAGGTGTTTTCTCAAGTGCATGTTTTCTAAGATGTTCTATTTCAATATGAATTCCAAATCTGATTTTTTTTAATTAAGGTCTTAGAAATTTTTTCTATTTCCTAATTTTGGTTCATTCTTCATAGAATATTATTATATATGTTGAAACTTCTGTACTTTCATTATTTGTCACTTTCTTTATCTTTTGCTATTTAAAATTTTTTGTTAAAATTCCTCTATTGTCTTTCCATTAAAACATTTAAAATATTTATTCATACTTTTGATTCTTCTTATACAGATTTCACTTCTGAAACAGAGTTTTTCATTTATGTATAATTGTTTTTTTTTTTAGTTTTATAAATCTAGAACTCATGTTTTATAATTCTGTTACATTTTTCTTTCATCTTATAGCATTACCTTAATGACTTTTAGATAATTTTTAAATTGATTGTTAAAATTATTACCTATTCTATGGACATGCCTTTTTAATATGCTGTTACTGCTTGTAAGAATTTTATTCTGTTCCATTTTTTGTTTCTCTGAGCACCCTTTTCTAGTTATTTGATTTTGATAGTTTTAAGACCTCAGGTATTTGTGAAATTTAATGTTTTGAACTTATAGAAGAAGAAAGATCAAAGTTTTGATTTTTGACTTAAGACAGACTTTCCTCCTTTGTTCTTGATAATGCTCAAATAAACTGAAACTGTCTAATTTTATTCATCCAAATCACGTTTATTTGAACTTTCTTCCATTCATCTTATCCCTAGTGTCTTCAATTTTGAATTCATCCCCAGGGATTTTCCCTCAATGTGGAGATCTTTCTAAAAACAGAAACCTAATGATTCCGTTTCAAAAGTTTTATCAACTTGATTATTCAGGCTAAGAAAACTTACCACAAATCCTTTCCCTCATGGCTATCAATATTAGTAGTTACAGTGCCATTCCCTTATTCAAAAACACAATTTTCCCAGCACAGTTTTAATTTCATTACATGTGATTGATTTATTCATATTTTCTATTTCTTCCAGGTTAAGTCTTAGGAGATTGTACCTTTCTAAGAATTTTTCCATTTTTTCCATGTTGTCAAGTTTATTGTCATAGAGTTGTTTGTAGTAATATTTTATGATCCTTTGTTTCTCTGCAGTTTCAGTTGTATCTTCTACATTTTCATTTTTATTTTATTTATTTTGTTTCTCTCCCTTTTTTGTTAATGAGTCTGGCTAATTAGGTCTACATTTAATTTTGCTTACCTTCTCAAAAAAATCAGCTTTTAGTTTCATTGATATTTGGTATTGTTTTATTTGCTTCTACTTCATTTATTTCTGCCACGATCTTTATGATTTCTTTCTTTTTATTAATTTTGGATTTTGGTTGTTCTTCTCTCTCCAGTTGCTTTTGGTGTAAGGTTAGTTTATTTGAGATTTTTCTTGTTTCTTGATATGGGATTGTTTTGCTATAACCTCTTAGGACAGCTTTTGCTGCATCCCATAGATTTTGAGTTGTTATGTTTTCATTGTCATTTGTTTCTAGGTATTTTTTAAAATTTCTACTTTGATTTCTTCAGTAGTCCATTTGTTATTTAGTAGCATATTGTTTAGTGCCCATGTCTTTGTGGTTTTTTACAGCTTTTTTCCTTATAATTGATTTCTAATCTCATAGCATTTTGGTCAGAAAAGATTCTTGATAAGATTTCAATTTTCTTAAATTTACTGATGCTTGATTTGTGACCCCATTGATCCTGGAATATGTTCCATGCACACCTGAGAAGCAAATCCTGCTTTTAGATGAAATGTTCTATAAATATCAAGTATATCTGGTCTAATGTTTCATTTAAAGCTTGTGTTTCCTTATTAATTTTCTGTCTGGAGGATCTGTCCATTGGTGTAGGTGGAGTGTTAAAGTCCTCCACTATCACTGTGTTGTTGTCAATTTCCCTTTTATGGTTATTGGCATTTGCCTTATGTGCTAAGGTACTCGAGTGTTGGGTGCATTAATATTTACAGTTGATTTATATTCTTCTTGCATTGTTCCCTTGATCATTATGTAGTGTCTTTCCTTGTCTCTTTTAAAAGTCTTTAAAGTCTATTTTGTCTGATATGAATATTGATATGCAAGCATTCTTTTGATATCCATTTACATGAAATATATTTTTCCATCTCCTCATTTTCAGTATGTATGTATCCCTAGGTTTGAAGTGGGTCTCATGTAGACAGCATACATATAGGATTTGTTTTTGTATCCATTCAGCCAGTCTGTGTCTTTTGGTTGGGACATTTAATCCATCCATCCAATTTAAGGGTCTGGTTTTGAACATGTTTATTTTCCTTCCTTTCCTCTTTTATTCTCTTCTCATTTTTTTTCCCCTACAGAAGCTCCTTTTCCAATTGTAAAAGTGGATTGGTGGTACTGAATTCTCTCAGTTTTTCTTATCTGTAAGTCTTTTGATTTCTCCATCAAATCTGAATGAGAGCCTAGCTGTATAGAAAATTCTTGGTTGTAGATTTTCCCCTTTAATCACTTTAAATATATCCCATTCTGGCTTGCAGAATTTCTGCTGAAAAATCAGCTGATAACCTTATGAGGATTTCCTTGTATGCTCTCTGTTGTTTTTCCCTTATCTCTTTTTAATATTTTTCTTTGTGTTTAGTATTTGTTAGTTTGATTAATATATGTCTTGGTGTGTTCCTCCTTGGGTTTTTCCTGTATGGGACTCAGTGAGCTTCCTAGACTTGTTTGACTATTTCCTTTTATATGTTAGGAAAGTTTTCAACTATGATTTCTTCAAATATTTTCTCAGGCCCTTTCTCTTTTTCTTCTTTTTCTGGGACCCCTATAATTTGAAAGTTTGTGTATTTACTGTTGTCCCAGAAGTCTCTGAGACTGCTCATTTCTTTTATTTCTTTTATTTTCTTTTTTTCTTTATTCTGTCCCATAACAGAGATTTCCACCATTTTGTGTTCCAGGTCACTTATCTGTTCTTCTGTCTCAGTTATTCTGCTATTTATTCCTTCAAGTGTATTTTTCATTTCAGTTATTGTCTTGTTCATCTCTGTTCTTTACTTCTAGGTCTTTGCTAAACTTTTCTTGTATCTTCTTAATCCATGCTTCTATACTGTTTCTAACATCTTGGATCATCTTTACTATAATTACTCTGAATTCTTTTTCAAATAGATTGCTTATCTCCTTTTCATTTAGTTGTTCTTGTAGGCTTTTGTCATGCTCCTTCATCTGCAGTACATTACTTAGTCATCTCATTTTTTAAAATCAAACTTACTATGTTTGTGGTCTCCTTTCTGCAGGCTGCAGGATCATAGTTCCTCTTGCTTCTGGTGTCTCCCCCCTTGGTGGATGAGTTTAGTCCAGAGGCCTGTGCTTTTACCCCTTTAGGGATTTGATTGGTGTTGCTCAGACCCTGCCCTAAGTATTAAGTGAAGACTCCCCTTTGCTCTGTGGTTGTCATTACCCTCTCAGGGGCAGGGTATGCTCCATAGTTGTTAGAGTAAAGGCCCCCAGATCTGCTTACTAGCTGTTTTTCTGATCTGTGATGTGAGGTAGGCAGATTTGGAGCACTCCTGCTGGGAGAGAAGTTGCTGGGTTTTCCTCCTCTGTATGTATTCAACTGTAAATGTGGTTTGTTATGACACATTTCACCCATTGTGCAAGCTTTCAGATTATGATGTTGGCATTGCTCTCAGCCCTGACTTAACTGTGGATACACTGGTAATTGACCCTGGTGTCTCTCAGACATTGCTTTCACCAGGCTACCAGAGAAGAGTCACTGAAGTCAAGTCTCAGGATTGCAATTATCATGGATCTGGACCTATTGTGGATGTTATAGAGGCAGCTCAGACATCAATCTGGCCCAACCCCCATAGGTATGAGACCACAAAGTCTACAGCTGCTAAAGCGAGGTCTGTCTTGGCTGCAGGAGTACTCATCCATTCAGATGTTTTGTAGGTGCTAAGTCTGCCAAAACTCGTGTTTACCCCAGTGAGGACAGGGCACAGAGGTGGCATAGTTCCTGGGGTCACAGAAGCTCTAGTGGCAACAAGTGTGTGGAGGAGTCAGTTGCCACAAGAGACCCAGCCCTGTTGGTGATGAGGCACACAGGGATGCCAATGGCCATGGGCATGAGAGATTCAGCCCTGATGAGAGCCTTTCCTAGCTCCTGGCCACTGGCACAAGATGCCCAGTCCCAGCAAGGGCCTTTTCTACTGCCTGGCATCAGGTGTATGTGGGCCAGCCCTGGCAAGGGCCTTTCATATCCCCAGTAGCAGGCAAGTACATGAGAATTAGCCTTGCTAAAGGCCTTTCCATGTGTTCGATCACAGGCACATGAGTGCCAGCCCTGGTGGGGGCTTTTTCTGGCCTTTGGCAGTAGGGACGAGAGATCTGGCCCTGGTTGGAGTCTTTACTAGCTCCTGGCCTGTGGTGTGAGATGGCCAGCCCCTTCAGGGACCTTTTCTAGTTCCCAGTGGCAAGGCCAGCCCCGGTTGAGTTTTTTTGTTTTGCATTTGGCTGCAGGAGGGAGTGGGCTAGCCCTGGCAAGCGTCTTTCCTAATGTTCAGCTGTAGATTCAAGAGGGCCAGCCATAGCAGGGGCCTTTTATAATGCTTGGTAGAAGGTAAAAGAGGATCAGCCCTGTCAGGGGCCTTTTCTAGTTCCTAGTGGTCAGTGGCCAGCACATGGGGAGAGAGGGTGCAACGGCAGCTCCCTGCACTGTGCATCACTCAATAATGGCAACTTGCTTCTATGTGTGTGCTTGATCACTCAGTCTTGCCAAACTCTTTGTGACTCCATAGACTATAGCCTGCTAGGCTCCTCTGTTCATGAGAATTCTCCAGACAAGGATGCTGGAGTGGGTTGCCATGCCCTCCTCCAGGGGATCTTCCCAACCTGGGATCGAACCTAGGTCTCCCACATTGCAGGTGAAATCTTTACCATCTGAGCCACGAGAGAATTCCAAGAATACTAGAGTGGGTACCCTATCTGTTCTCCAGGGGATCTTGTTGACCCAGGAATCAAACCAGGGTCTCCTGCAGAAGTGTAGTGAAGTCGCTTAGTCGTATCCAACTCTTTGCGATCCCATGAACTGTAGCCCACCAAGTTCCTCTGTCCATAGGATTAGGCAGATTCTTTACCAGCTGAGCTACCAGGGAATATGGCAGTCCAGATTTCCTCCATAAGTGTGCCCTGTTGTGAATTTCCTCCCTCTCATCCCTTCAGGCTACCCCCTCACATCCAGCAGCAGTCCTCTCCCTGTGTTTACTCTTGAATTTCCACATTCTAGCACCCATCCCTCTGTGTGAATGGGTAGATACACATCCCAGTATGGGGCACACAGAGCTAGGGCAAGGACCATCTGTGTAGGTCTCACTTTGTCCTGTCAGCCACATACAACTGATTTCACTCTCCTCCAACAGCCCCAGATGTTCTCCTGTCCCAAGTGATCTTCCCATTGGTGAGAGGATTTCCCAAGATGTGGGATATATCCTCAATAGCTGGTACATGGTAATAAATGTTATCCAGTAGTGTTGCCCCTTATAACACAGAGTATTGTCATGCTCTTAGTGTACTTTTTCAAATCCTTCCCTAACAACAAGAACAATAAAGCATTTTTAGAAATAGGACAAATATATTCCTAGGTATCTTGTTAAAAACTTTTCCTTTGTATTTATGTTCTTATTTAGTAAATGTAGGTAATTCATGTTGATTAATGCAATAATAATTTATCTTTGTTATTGCAAAATTTCAAGAGTTCCTGAATTCCTAAACCTTTGTAGAAGAAAACACATTCCCAGGGGTGGTCCTAAGATGGTGGAGGAAAAGGATGGGGAGATCACTTTCTCCCCCACAAATTCATCAAAAGAACATTTGAACGTTGAGCTAATTCCACAGAACAACTTCTGAATGCTGGCAGAAAACATCAGGCACCCAGAAAGGCAGCCCATTGTCTTTGATAGGAGTTATGATAAAATATAAAAGATAAAAAGAGAGACAAAAGAGGTAGGGATGGAGATCCATCCCAGAAAGGGAGTCTTAAAAGAGGAGAAGTTTCCAAACACCAGGGAACACTCTTACCAGCGGGTCTGTGGGGAGTTTTGGAATCTCAGAGGGCAACATAACTAGGAGGAAAAATAAATAAATAAAACCCACAGATTATGTGCCTAATGGCAACTCCCAGCACTCACAGCCACCACCAGCAAGTGGGGGCTGAACAGGGAGTCGAGGGCTGCATTACTTAAGGTAAGAACTGGGCCCAAATGCCCTGAGGACAATCTGAAGGAATTAACATGAGATAGCAACCCAAAATGTGAGTTAGCCAGAGACAGAGGAAAATAAAAAAGAGAGATCAAGAGAACTATCCCGCAAAAAGCCCTAAACTAAGGCACTGCCTGGCCCACTCACAGAACAAAGGACTGAGTGAATACCAGAGGAGAGCTAGCCGGCTGCAGACCAGCCCATCCCCCACTGGAGACAGGCAGGACTGGAACAGTCAAAGCCAGAAAGGGGCAAACTCGGCCCCAGAGAGACATCCTCTACCAAACTGCAAGCAGGCTCTGTTGCTAACATAGACTTCTTGGGATTCTGGACTGTTGATATCTGCCTAGGGGCCCAGCCAGAGATCAGCTCCCAGGAAGAGACACATGGCACACTTGAGAGGGGCGTGCCTGCAGACCCCAGAAAAGAGAACGGCTGGGATGGAGGAGGAAATAAGGCACACCCCCTACCTGGGGGAGACTGTGCTCGCCAAGCACCTGGTCGCCTGAGCTGCTTGGACCTGGGAAGGGCACAAAACGCAGGCTCAACCGAGTCTGTGCCTTTGTGGAGTACCTGAGAACCTGAACCTGAGCGGCTTAGACCTGGGAAGTGCACGCAACCCAGGGCCTGCCTCAGACAGTAACCCAGCAGAGCAACCTAGAGCCTGAGAAGTGTAGACCATGAAATCACACACACCGTGAGCGGGGTCAATCTCAATGCGGCCAAGACACTGCAAGCACTCCCCACACATGCCTGTGATATTTGCAGAATGGCAACCCACTCCAGTACTCTTGCCTAGGGAATCCCATGGACAGAGGATCCTGGTAGGCTACAGTCCATGGGGTCGCAAAGAGCCGGACACGACTGAGCAACTTCACTTCCACTTTCCCTTTCCACAACAGGACTGAAAAAGTGAGCCTAAATAAGTAACCACCTTTGTCTCCTTGTGTCAGGGCAGAAATTAGACACTGAAGAGACCAGCAAACAGAAGCTAAAATAAACAGAGGGAACCAATTTGGAAGTGAGAGGTGCAACAGATTAAAACCCTGTAGTTAGCACCAACTACATTGGAAGGGGCCTATAGATCTTGAGAAGTATAAGTTGGATCAAGGAACTAACTGAAACTGAACTGACCCCATACTGTCCACAACAACACCAGAGAAATTCCTAGATATATTTTTACTATTATCATTTTTAATTTTTTTTATTTTTAAGTTCTCTCTTATAACTTTAATTTTGATTTTTATAACCTACCATTACCTTGCAAAAAAAGACCCTATTTTAAAGCAGACTTCATATATATATATTTTATAATATTTGTGACTTTTTTTAAATATTGTATTTTTGAGAGTCTAACCTCTACTCTGAGCTACCAGGGCTTCCCTGGTGGCTCAGAGGTTAAAGCGTCTGCCTCTAATGCGGGAGACCTGGGTTTGATCCTGGGTCAGGAAGATCCCCTGGAGAAGGAAATGGCAACCCACTCCAGTATTCTTGCCTGGAGAATCCCATGGACGGAGGAGCCTGGTGGGCTACAGTCCATGGGGTTGCAAAGAGTCAGACACGACTGAGAGACTTAACCTCTACTCTAGATTTTCAATCTTTGCTTTTTAGTATTTGTTGTCAAACATTGTACTTTTAAGAACCCATCTTCACTACCCATTTTTTTCTTGGGAGTGTCATTGCTGGCTTGATTGCTCTCTACCCCTTTTGACTTCCTTTTTCTCCACCAGGTCGCCTCTATCTCCTCTCTCCCCCTTCTCTTCTCTACCCAACTCTGTGAATCTCTTTGTGTGTTCCGGGCTGTGGAGAACACTTAGGAAACTGATTACTGGCTGGATCTATCTCTCTCCTTTTGATTCCCCCTTTTCTCCACCTGGTCACCTCTGTCTCCTTCCTACCTCTCTCTTCTCTGTGTAATTCCATGAACATCTCTGAGGGGTCCAGACTGTGGAAGGCGCATAGGGAAGTGATTACTGGCTAGCTTGCTCTCTCCCATTTTGATTTCCCCACTTCTCCTCCTGCTGCTGCTACTGCTGCTGCTAAGTCACTTCAGTCGTGTCTGACTGTGTGTGACCCCATAGACGGCAGCCCACCAGGGTCCTCCGTCCCTGAGATTCTCCAGGCAAGAACACTGGAGTGGGTTGTCATTTCCTTCTCCAATGCATGAAAGTGAAAAGTGAAAGTGAAGTTGCTCAGTCGTGTCCGACTCTGTGCGACCCCATAGACAGCAGTCCCCCAGGCTCCTCTGTCCATGGGATTTTCCAGGCAAATGGGGTGCCATTGCCTTCTCTGAAAGACTGGCTGAATGGATAGAAAAACAAGACCCTTATATATACTGTCTACAAGAGACCCATCTCAAAACAAAGGACATATACAGAATGAAAGTGAAGGGCTGGAAAAAGATGTTCCATGCAAATAGAGACCAAAAGAAAGCAAGAGGAGTAATACTCATATCAGATAAAATAGACTGTAAAATAAACGCTGTGAATAGAGACAAAGAAGGACACTACATAATGATCAAACCAAGAAATATAACAATTATAAATATATATGCACCCAACATAGGAGCACCACAATATGTAAGACAAATGCTAACAAATATGAAAGGGGAAATTAACAATAACAGAATAATAGTGGGAGACTTTAATACCCCACTCACACCTATGGATAGATACTAAATAGAAAATTAACAAGGAAACACAAACTGTAAATTATACTATGGACCAGTAAGACCTAATTTATATCTATGGGATATTTCACCCCCAAAAAATGAATTTCACCTTTTTCTCAGGGCACATGGAATGTTCTCCAGGATAGATCACATCCTGGGCCATAAATCTAGCCTTGGTAATTACAAAAACATTGAAATCATTCCAAGCATCTTTTCTGATGATAAGACAATAAGATTAGATGTCAATTACAGGAGAAAAACTATTAAAAATTCCAACATATGTAGGCTGAACAACATGCTGCTGAAAAACCAACAAATCACAGAAGAAATAAAAAAGAACCCAAAATATGCATAGAAATGAATGAAAATGAAAACACCACAAACCTAAAACAATGGGACACTGTAAAATCAGTGCTAAGGGGAAGGTTCATAGCAATACAAGCTTTCATCGAGAAACAAGAAAAAAATCAAGTAAATAAACGAACTCTACACCTAAAGCAAAAGGAAAAGGAAAAAATGAAAAATCCCAGCATTAGTAGAAAGAAAGAAATCTTTAAAATTAGGGCAGAAATAAATGCAAAAGAAACAAAAGACACCATAGCAAAAATCAACAAAGCTGGTTCTTTGAGAAGATAAATAAAATTGACAAACCATTAGCCAGACTCATGAAGAAACAAAGGGAGAAGAATCAAATCAATAAAATTAGAAATGAAAATGGGGAAATCACATTAGACAACACAGAATACAAAGGATCATGAGACTACTATCAGCAATTATATGCCATTAAAATGGACAACTTGCAAGAAATGGACAAATTCTTAGAAAAGTACAACTTCCCAAAACTGAACCAGGAAGAAATAGAAAATCTTAACACCCATCACAAGCATGGCAATTGAAACTGTAATCAGATATCTTCCAGAAAACAAAAGCCCAGAACCAGACGGCTTCACAGCTGAACTCCACCAAAAAATTTAGAGAGGAGCTAACACCTATATTACTCAAACTCTTCCAGAAAGTTGCAGAGGAAAGTAAACTTCCAAACTCATTATATGAGGCCACCATCACCCTAATACCAAAACCAGATAAAGATGCCACACACAAAAAAGAAAATTATAGGCCAATATCACTGATGAACATAAAGGCAAAAATCCTTAACAAAATTCTAGCAAACAAAATTCAACAAAAATTAAAAAGATCATACATCATGACCAAGTGGGCTTTTTCCCAGGGATGCAAGGATTCTTCAATGTTTGCAAATCAATCAATGTGATATACCTTATTAACAAACTGAAAGATAAAATCCATAAGATTATCTCAATGGATGCAGAGAAAGCCTTTGAAAAATTCAACGTCCATTCATGATAAAAAAAAAAAAAACCTCCCAAAAGCAGGAATTAGAAGGAACATACCTCAACATAATAAAAGCTATATATGACAAACACACAGCAAACATCCTCAATGGTAAAAAACTGAAAACATTTCCCTTAAAGTCAGGATCAAGACAAGGGTGCCCACTCTCACCAATACTATTCAACATAGTTTTGGAAGTTTTGGCCACAGTAATCAGAGCAGAAAAAGAAATAAAAGGAATTCAGATTGGTAAAGAAGAAGTAAAACTCTCACTGTTTGCAGATGACATGATCCTCTACATAGAAAACCCTAAAGACTCCACCAGGAAATTACTATAGCTAATCCATGAATATAGGAAAGTTGCAGGAAATAAAATTAACACACAGAAATCCCTTGCATTCCTATACACTAACAATAAGAAAACAGAAAGAGAAATTAAGTAAACAATTGCATTCACCCTTGCAAAGAAAATAATAAAATACTGAGGAATATATCTACCTAAAGAAACAAAAGACCTATATATATATAAAACTATAAAGCAGTGATGAAATAAATCAAAGAGGACCCCAAAAAGATGGCAAAATATACCATGTTCATGGATTGGAAGAAATCAATATAGTGAAAATGCATATACTACCCAAAGCAATCTATAGATTGAATGCAATCCCTATCAAGCTACCAATGGTATTTTTCAGAGAACTAAAACAAGTAATTTCACAATTTTTATGGAAATACAAAAACCCTCGAATCACCAAAGAAATCTTGAGAAAGTAGAATGGAGCTGGAGGAATCAACCTGCCTGACTTCAGGTTCTACTACAAAGCCACAGTCATTAAGACACTATGGTACTGGCACAAAGACAGAAACATAGATCAAGGGAATAAAATAGAAAGCCCAGAGATAAATCCATGCACCTATGGACACCTTATATTTGACAAGGGAGGCAAGAATATACAATGGATAAAAGACAATCTCTTTAACAAGTGGTGCTGGGAAAACTGGTCAACCGCTTGTACAAGAATGAAACTAGAACACTTTCTAACACCATACACAAAAATAAATTCAAAATGTATTAAAGATCTAAACATAAGACCAGAAACTATAAACCTAGAGGAAAACATAGGGAAAACACTCTCTGACATAAATCACAGCAGGATCGTCTATGACCCACTTCCCAGAATATTGGAAATAAAAGCAAAAATAAACAAATGGGATCTATTAAACTTAAAAGCTTTTGCACAATGAACAAACTATAAGCAAGGTGAAAAGACTGCCCCTCAGAGTGGGATAAAATAATAGCAAATGAAGCAATTGACAAAGAATTAATCTCAAAAATATACAAGCAGCTCCTGCAGCTCAATTCCAGAAAAATAAACGACCCAATCAAAAAATGGGCCAAAGAACTAAACAGATATTTCTCCAAAGAAGACATACAGATGGCTAACAAACACAAGGAAAGATGCTCAACATCACTCATTATCAGAGAAATGCAAATAAAAACAACAATGAGGTACCATTTCACACCAGTCAGAATGGCCACTATCCAAAAGTCGACAAACAATAAATACTGGAGAGGGTGCGGAGAAAAGGGGACCCTCTTACACTGTTGGTGGGAATGCAAACTAGTACAGCCACTATGGAGAACAGTGTGGAGATTCCTTAAAAAATGAAGTAGAAGTGCCATATGATCCAGCAATCCCACTTCTGGGCATACACACTGAGGAAACCAGAATTGAAAGAGACATGTGTACCCCAATGTTCATTGCAGTACTGTTTATAATAGCAAGGACATGGAAGCAACCTAGATGTCCATCAGGAGATGAATGGATAAGAAAATTGTGGTATATGTACACAATGGAGTATTACTCAGCCATTAAAAAGAATACATTTGAATCAGTTCTAATGAAGTGGATGAAACTGGAGTCTATTATACAAAGTTAAGTAAATCAGAAAGAAAAACACCAATACAGTATACTAATGCATATATATGGAATTTAGAAAGAGGGTAACAATAACCCTGTATGTGAGACAGGAAAAGAGACACATGTATAGAACAGTCTTTTGGATTCTGTGGGAGAGGGCGAGAGTGGGATGATTTGGGAGAATACCATTGAAAAATGTATATTATATGTGAAACCGATCTCCAGTCCAGGTTTGATGCATGAGACAGGGTGCTCAGGGCTATTGCAGTGGGATGATCCAGATGGATGGGATGGGGAGGGAGGTAGGAGGGGTGCTCAGGATGGGGAATAACTCCAATTAAAAGAAATAATTTTTTTTAAAAGTTATATCTGTTTCAGACCAAAAAAAGAAAGAAAGAAAACACTCCCATTAGATATCCTTATTAGTGATAACTGTCAGTTTATATGGTTTTTTATATCCATTTACCTCTTCAGCCATCAGATTTAATAGATGCCTATGTAGTAACACACACGTGGACACCAACTTTGACACTTGGAGAAGTCTTAGTCTTAGATGCCTCCATGTAATTCTGTTCATGTGGAAGAGAGGACAAAAAATAATTCAGAGTTGGAAACATTACCATTGCCATTTTTTTCCTGGAAGGAGTACTCAGGTGTTTTTCACTTTGGAAATCACTGACTGTTCTCAGTTCCCACTCGATTTTTGACCTGTTGTCTATAGGTCTAATTTATGTGAATTCTTAAAAAATGCTATTTATGGAAATCTTTGTTTACTCATTTTAAACAAAATAAAAAACACTTTATTTATTTACTTAAAAAAAACAATATTTTTATTCTTTTGTACTAAATGACAGAACTATGGAGCAGGCTTTGACTAACTAATTCATTCTGAGCAGAAATGAAACCACAAACTGATAGCACATATACTTGCTATATGCCATTCATTTTTCCCAAAAATATTCCTAATTACTTTTAAATTATTTTTAAGATCTTAATTATTTTTAAGCTATTTTTAGCAAATAGCTCCCTATCAGGCTGTATTTTTTAGAAAATACTGTGTCTAACCAAATCTACAATCATAAATCATACACTTTAAATGGACAAGATAGTTTATGTGTAAGTTCACAGTGGGAGAAAAGACAAGATAAAAGAGAATGAGATTTTGTGATCATAAAGTGATAGAGATGAAAAGATTTATGAAAAATAAGCAAAAATTACACACTACACAAGCTAAACCAAGCTCTAACTACAATTTTTGTCTTTTTTTGCGTGTGTGAAACAATGCCACTTACACCCTTCTTTCCATGCCTGACTTTATCACACATTCTTTGATTTGTTAGGAAATGCATTAGTCTGTCTTGCTGTTTGCTGGTGAAAGTTAGACAACCTGATAACTAATTTTCAGAATCAATAAACTATACATCCTTGGTACAGTTACTATTAGCAGATACTTTCTGGAGGTAGTAGCCAAGTCTGAAAAAAAAATGTAATTCTAATGTTGATATTAGAAATGAAATGAAATGAAATTCTAATTTCATCTTGCAAACTAAACCAGAGAGCATACTTTGGAGCTATTCATTTAGGTGGCTACGTTCTGAATTTAAGCAGAGACCTATGTTGTTCAGTTGCTTGAAAGGTATTTTAAAGACACTTGTTATCTTCAATTATCCATTCTGACTCTAAAAATATGTTCAGTTCAGTTGCTCAGTCATGTCCGACTTTGCAATCCCATGAATCGCAGCACGCCAGGCCTCCCTGTCCATCACCAACTCCCATAATTCACTCAGACTCACGTACATCGAATCAGTGATGCCATCAAGCCATCTCGTCCTCTGTCATCCCCGTCTCCTCCTGTCCCCAACCCCTCCCAGCATCACAATCTTTCCCAATGAGTCAACTCTTCACATGAGGTGGCCAAAGTACTGGAGTTTCAGCTTTAGCATCATTCCTTCCGAAGAAATCCCAGGGCTGATCTCCTTCAGAATGGACTGGTTGGATCTCCTTGCAGTCCAAGGGACTCTCAAGAGTCTTCTCCAACACCACACTTCAAAAGCATCAATTCTTCAGCCCTTCAGCCTTCTTCACAGTCCAACTCTCACATCCGTACATGACCACAGGAAAAACCATAGCCTTGACTAGGCGGACCTTAGTCGGCAAAGTAATGTCTCTGCTTTTGAACATGCTATTAGGTTGGTCATAACTTTTCTTCCAAGGAGTAAGTGTCTTTTAATTTCATGGCTGCAATCACCATCTGCAGTGATTTTGGAGCCCCCCCAAAATAAAGTCTGACACTGTTTCCACTGTTTCCCCATCTATTTCCCATGAAGTGATGGGACCAGATGTCTAGATCTTCATTTTCTGAATGTTGAGCTTTAAGCCTACTTTTTCACTCTCCTCTTTCATTTTCATCAAGAGGCTTTTAGTTCCTCCTCACTTTCTGCCATAATGGTGGTGTCATTTGCATATCAGAGGTTATTGATATTTCTCCCAGCAATCTTGATTCCAGCTTCTGTTTCTTCCAGTCCAGAGTTTCTCATGATGTACTCTGCATATAAATTAAAAAAGCAGGGTGACAATATACAGCCTTGATGTATTCCTTTTCCTATTTGAAACCAGTCTGTTGTTCCATGTCCAGTTCTAACTGTTGCTTCCTGGCCTGCATAGAAGTTTCTCAAGAGGCAGGTCAGGTGGTCTGGTATTCCCATCTCTTTCAGAATTTTCCAGTGTATTGTGATCCACACAGTCAAAGGCTTTGGCATAGTGGATAAAGGAGAAATAGATGTTTTCTGGAACTCTCTTGCTTTTTCCATGATCCAGCGGATGTTGGCAATTTGGTCTCTGGTTCCTCTGCCTTTTCTCAAACCAGCTTGAACCTCTGGAAGTTCACGGTTCACATATTGCTGAAGCCTGGCTTGGAGAATTTTGAGCATTACTTTTCTAGCATGTGAGGTAAGTGCAATTGTGCGGTAGTTTGAGCATTCTTTGGCATTGCCTTTCTTTGGGATTGGAATGAAAACTGACCTTTTCCAGTTCTGTTGCCACTGGTGAGTTTTCCAAATTTGTTGGCATATTGAATGCAGCACTTTCACAGCATCATCTTTCAGGATTTGAAATAGCTCAATTGGAATTCTGTCACTTTCACCAGCTTTGTTTGTAGTGATGCTTTCTTTTTCTTTTTTTTAAAATTGTTATTCTTTTTTTTTAATTTTATTTTTTTACTTCACAATACTGTTTTGATTTTGCCATACATTGACATGAATCCACCACAGGTGTACATGAGTTCGTAATGATGCTTTCTAAGGCCCGCTTGACTTCACATTCCAGGATGTCTGGCTCTAGATGAATGATCACACCATCGTGATTATCTTGGTACTGAAGATATTTTTGTACAGTTCTTCTGTGTATTCTTGCCACCCCTTCTTAATATCTTCTGCTTCTGTTAGGTCCATACCATTTCTGTCCTTTATTGAGCCCATCTTTGTATGAAATGTTCCCTTGGTATCTCTAATTTTCTTGAAGAGATCTCTAATCTTCCCCATTCTGTTCTTTTCCTCTATTTCCTTTGTATCCAGTGGGATGGTGATCCGTGTGTATAGAGAAAAGTGCAGACTTTTTTGTTTAAAAGACACTTTAGCAGCAAGTAAGTAATGGCATTATACTCGTTTAACTTTTTGTGGCAGTAGTCTTCAAATTTATCTTTGGTTTAAACAAATAGTTTTATTAAGATTTTTTGGGTTAGAAACTGCATTGAGCAATATAATATTCTCACCTTCTAGACAGTATTTCTGGATAAATTACAGGTACACATAACTTCAGGAAAAACTAATTGGGTTAATATCCATCAATATTTTGGAAAAATTTTTTATCTATACTAACAAAAACTTGCAAACAGGCAAGCCTATTTGGAGTAAATTCAGAGAACATGGAAGAAATGGATAGAGATTCTAAATATATATTTTGAAAGTTTTGCTGGAAAAAAGAGAATAAAAGGTCTTGCCATAGTGGAAAGGGGAATGAAGAGTCGGTGGTTTTTTTTTTTTTAATATAAATGTATTTATTTTAATTGGAGGCTAATTACTTTACAATATTGTATTGGTTTTGCCATACATCAACATGCATCTGCCATGTGTGTATGCGTGTTCCACATCCTGAACCCACCTCACCCTCCCTTCCCATACCATTCCTCTCGGTCATCACAGTGTACCATCCCCGAGCATCCCGTATCATGCATTGAAACTGGACTGGCCATTCATTTCACATATGATATTACACATGTTTCAATGCCATTCTCCCATATCATCCCACCCTTGCCCTCTCCCACAGAGTCCAAAAGACTGTTCTATACATCTGTGTCTCTTTTGCAGTCCCACATACACGGTTATCTTTTCCCTCTTCCTAAATTCCTTATATATGCATTTGTATACTGTATTGGTGTTTTTCTTTCTGGCTTACTTCACTCTGTATAATAGACTCCAGTTTCATCCACCTCATTAGAACTGATTCAAATGTATTCTTTTTAATGGCTGAGTAATATTCCATTCTGTATATGTAACAGTTTTTTTATCCATTCATCTGCTGATGGACATCTAGGTTGTTTCCATGTCCTGGCTATTATAAACAGTGCTGTGATGAACATTGGGGCACACCTGTCTCTTTCAATTCTGGTTTCCTCAGTGTGTATGCCCAGAAGTGGGATTGCTGGGTCATAAGGCAGTTCTATTTCCATTTTTTAAAGGAATCTCCACACTGTTCTCCATAGTGGCTGTACTAGTTTGTATTCCCACCAACAGTGTAAGAGGGTTCCCTTTTCTCCACACCCTACCCAGCATTTATTGGTTGTAGACATTTGGATAGTGACCATTCTGACTGGCATGCAATTGTACTTCATTGTTGTTTTGATTTGCATTTCTCTGATAATGAGTGATGTTGAGCATATTTTCATGTGTTTGTTAGCCATCTGATGTCTTCTTTGGAGAAATGTCTGTTTAGTTCTTTGGCCCACTTTTTGATTGGGTCGTTAATTTTTCTGGAATTGAGCTATAGGAGTTGATTATGTATTTCGAGATTAATTCTTTGTCAATTTCTTCCTTTGCTATTATTTTGTCCCATTCTGAAGGCTGTCTTTTCACCTTGCTTATAGTTTCCTTTGTTGGGCAGAAGCTTTTAATTTTAATTAGGTCCCATTTGTTTATTTTCGCTTTTTTTCCCAATATTCTGGGAGGTGGGTCATAGAGGATCTTGCCGTGATTTATGTCAGAGGGTGTTTTGCTTATGTTCTCCTCTAGGAGTTGTATAGTTTCTGGTCTTACATTTAGATCTTTAATCCATTTTGAGTTTATTTTTGTGTATGGTGTTAGAAAGTGTTCCAGTTTCATTCATTTACAAGTGGTTGACCAGTTTTCCCAGCACCACTTGTTAAAGAGATCGTCTTTTATCCCTTGTATATTCTTGCCTCCCTTGTCAAAGATAAGGTGTCCATAGGTGTGTGGGTTTATCTCTGGGCTTTCTATTTTGGTCCATTGATCTTTATTTCTGTCTTTGTGCCAGTACCGTACTGTCCTGATGAGTGTGGCTTTGTAGTAGAGCCTGAAGTCAGGCAGGTTGATTCCTCCAGTTCCATTCTTCTTTCTCAAGATTTCTTTGGTGATTCAAGGTTTTTTTGTATTTCCATACAAATTGTGAAATTTTTTGTTCTATCTCTGAAAAATACCTTTGATAGCTTCATAGGGATTGCATTGAATTTGTAGATTGCTTTGGGTAGTATATTCATTTTCACTATATTGATTATTCTGATCCATGAACATAGTATATTTCTCCATCTGTTAGTGTCTTCTTTGATTTCTTTCACCAGTGCTTTATAGTTTTCTATATATAGGTCTTTTGTTTCTTTAGGTAGATACATTCCTAAGTATTTTATTCTTTTTCGTTGCAATGAGGAATGGAATTATTTCCTTAATTTCTCTATCTTCTCATTATTAGTGAATAGGAATGCAAGGGATTTCACTGTGTTGATTTTATATCCTGCAACTTTGCTATATTCATTGATTAGCTTTAGTAATTTCCCTGTGGTGTTTATAGGGTTTTCTATGTAGAGGATCATGTCATCTGCAAACAGTGAGAGTTTTACTTCTTTTCCCATCTGGATTCCTTTTATTTCTTTTTCTGCTCTGATTATGGTGGCCAAAACTTCCAAAACTATGTTGAATAGTAGTGGTGAGAGTGGGCACCCTTGTCTTGTTCCTGACTTTAGGGGATTTGCTTTCAATTTTTCACCCTTGAGAATATTTGCTGTATGTTTGTCATATATAGCTTTTATTACGTTGAAGTATGTTCCTTCTATTCCTGCTTTCCAGAGATTTTTTTTTATCATAAATGGATGTTGAATTTTGTCAATGGCTTTCTCTGCATCTATTGGAATAATTATATGGCTTTTTTATTTTAAATTTGTTAATGTGGTGTATTACATTGATTGATTTGCAGATACTGAAGAATACTTGCATCCCAGGGATAAAGCCCACTTGGTCATGATGTATGATCTTTTTAATGTGTTGTTGGATTCTGACTGCTAGAATTTTGTTAAGGTTTTTTGCATCTTTGTTTGTCAGTGATAATGGCCTGTAGTTTTCTTTTTTTGTGGCATCTCTGTCTGGTTTTGGTATTAGGGTGATGGTGGCCTCATAGAATAAGTTTGGAAGTTTACCTCCCTCTGCAATTTTCTGGAAGAGTTTGAGGAGGATAGATGTTAGCTCTTCTCTAAATTTTTGGTAGAATGCAGCTGTGAAGCTGTCTGGTCCTGGGATTTTGTTTGCTGGAAGATATCTGATTACAGTTTCAATTTCCGTGCTTGTGATGGGTCTGTTAAGATTTTCTATTTCTTCCTGGTTCAGTTTTGGAAAGTTGTACTTTTCTAAGAATTTGTCCATTTCTTCCACCTTGTCCATTTTATTGGCATATAGTTGCTGATAGTAGTCTCTTATGATCCTTTGTATGTCTGCGTTGTCTGTTGTGATCTCTCCATTTTCATTTCTAATTTTATTAATTTGATTTTTCTCTCTTTGTTTCTTGATGAGTCTGGCTAATGGTTTGTAAATTTTATTTATCCTCTCAAAGAACTAGCTTTTTGCTTTGTTGATTTTTGCTATGGTGTATTTTGTTTCTTTTGCATTTATTTCTGCCCTAATTTCTAAGATTTCTTTCCTTTTACTAACCTTGGGATTCTTCATTTCTTCCTTTTCTAGTTGCTTTAGGTGTTCAGTTCCGTTCAGTCACTCAGTCATGTCCGACTCTTTGCAACCCCATGAATCAAATCACACCAGGCCTCCCTGTCCATCACCAACTCCGGGAGTTCACTCAGACTCATGTCCATCGAGTCCGTGATGCCATCCAGCCATCTCATCCTCTATCGTCCCCTTCTCTTCCTGCCCCTAATCCCTCCCAGCATCAGAGTCTTTTCCAATGAGTCAACACTTCGCATGAGGTGGCCAAAGCACTGGAGTTTCAGCTTTAGCATCATTCCTTCCAAAGAAATCCCAGGGTTGATCTCCTTCAGAATGGACTGGTTGGATCTCCTTGCAGTCCAAGGGACTCTCAAGAGTCTTCTCCAACACCACACTTCAAAAGCATCAATTCTTCGGTGCTCAGTCTTCTTCACAGTCCAACTCTCATATCCATACATGACTACTGGAAAACCATAGCCTTGACTAGATGGACCTAAGTTGGCAAAGTAATGTCTCTGCTTCTCAATATGCTGTCTAGGTTGGTCATAACTTTTCTTCCAAGGAGTAAGTGTGTTTTAATTTCATGGCTGCAGTCACCATCTGCAGTGATTTTGGAGGCCCCCAAAATAAAGTCTGACACTGTTTCCACTGTTTCCACATCTATTTCCCATGAAGTGATGGGACTGGATGCCATGATCTTCATTTTCTGAATGTTGAGCTTTAAGCCAGCTTTTTCACTCTCCTCTTTCCCTTTCATCAAGAGGCTTTTTAGTTCCTCTTCACTTTCTGCCATAAGGGTGGTGTCATCTGCATATCTGAGGTTATTGACATGAGTTAGATTATTTATTTGACTTTTTTCTTATTTTATCAGATATACCTGTATTGCTATGAATTTTCCCCTTTGCACTGTTTTTTCAGTGTCCCACAGGTTTTGGGTTGTGTATTCATTTTCATTTGTTTCTATGCATATTTTGATATCTTTTTTGATTTCTTCTGTGATTTGTTGGTTATTCAGAAATGTGTTGTTCAACCTCCATATGTTGGAATTTTAAGCAGTATTTATCCTGTAATTGAAATCTTATATTACTGCATTGTGGTCAGAAAACATGCTTGGAATGATTTCAATTTTTTTGAATTTACCAAGGCTAGATTCATGGCCCAGGATGTGATCTGTCCTGGAGAAAGTTCCATGTGCACTTGAGAAAAAAGGTGAAATTCATTTTTTTAGGGTGAAATGTCCTATAAATATCAATTAGGTCTAACTGATCTATTGTATCATTTAAAGTTTGCACTTCCTTGTTAATTTTCTGTTTTGTTGCTCTATCAGTAGGTGTGAGTGGGGTATTAAAGTCTCCCACTATTATTGTGTTATTATTAATTTCCCCTTTCATACTTGTTAGCATTTATCTTCCATATTGTGGTGCTCCTATGTTGGGTGCATATATATTTATAATTGTTATATCTTCTTGGATTGATCCTTTGATCATTATGTAGTGTCCTTCTTTATCTCTTTTCACAGCCTTTGTTTTAAAGTCTATTTTATCTGATGTGAGTAATGTTCTTCCTGCTTTCCTTTGGTCTCTATTTTCATGGAATATCTTTTTCCAGCTCTTCACTTTCAGTCAGTATGTGTCCCCTGTTTTGAGGTGAGTCTCTTGTAGAGAACATATATAGGGGTCTTGTTTTTGTATCCATTCAGCCAATATTTGTCTCTTGGTTGGGGCATTCAACCCATTTACGTTTAAGGTAATTATTGATAAGTATGATCCCATCTCCATTTACCTTATTGTTTTGGTTTCGAATTTATACTTCCTGTTTGTATTTCCTGTCTAGAGAAGATCCTTTAGCATTTGTTGGAGAGCTGGTTTGGTTTTGCTGAATTCTCTCAGCTTTTGCTTATTTGTAAAGCTTTTGATTTCTCCTTCATATTTGAATGAGATCTTTGCTGGGTACAATAATCTGGGCTGTAGGTTATTTTCTTTCATCACTTTAAGTATGTCCTGCCATTCCCTTCTGGCCTGAAATATTTCTATGAAAAGATAAGCTCTTACCCTTATGGGAATCCCCTTGTGTGTTATTTGCTGTTTTTCCTTTGCTGCTTTTAATATTTGTTCTTTGTGTTTGATCTTTGTTAATTTGATTAATATGTGTCTTGGCATGTTTCAACTTGGGTTTATCCCATTTGGGACTCTCTGGGTTTTTTGGACTTGTGTGATTATTTTCCTTCCCCTTTTTAGGGAGTTTTCAACTATTATCTCCTCAAGTATTTTCTCTCGGTCTTTCTCTTTGTCTTCTTCTTCTGGGACTCTATGATTCAAATGTTGGGGCATTTACCATTGTCCCAGAGGTCTCTGAGATTATCCTCATTTCTTTTAATTCTTTTTTTTCTTTTTCCCTCTCTAATTCATTTTTTTCTACCATTCCATCTTCTACTTCACTAACCCTATCTTCTGCCTCTGTTATTCTACTATTTGTTCCCTCCAGAGTGTTTTTTATTTCATTTATTTCATTATTCGGTATATACTGACTCTTTTTTTATTTCTTCTAGGTCCTTGTTAAACCTTTCTTGCATCTCCTTAATCCTTATTGCCAGGCTATTTATCTGTGATTCCATTTTGTTTTCAAGATTTTGGATCATTTTCACTATCATTATTCGGAATTCTTTATCAGGTAGATTCCCTATCTCTTCCTCATTTGTTTGGTTTGGTGGGCATTTATCCTGTTCCTTTACCTGCTGGGTATTCCTCTGTGTCTTCATCCTGTTTATATTGCTGTGTTTGGAGTGGCCTTTCTGTATTCTGGCAGTTTGTGGAGTTTTCTTTATTGTGGAATTTCTTTGCTGTGGGTGGGTTTGTACAGATGGCTTGTCAAGGTTTCATGGTTAGGGAATCCTGTGTTGGTGTCCTGGTGCGTGGAGCTGGATTTCTTCTCTCTAGAGTGTGATGAAGTGTCCAGTAATGAGTTATGAGATGTCAGTGGGTTTGGAGTGACTTTAGGCAGCCTCTATATTGAAGCTCAGGGCTATATTCCTTGTTGCTGGAGAATTTGTGGGGTATGTCTTGTTCTGGAACTTATTGACTCTTGGTGTTGCTTTGTTTCAGTGTAAGTATGGAAGTGTTTGATGACCTCCTATCGATTAATGTTCCCTGGAGTCAGGAGTTCTCTGGTGTTCTCAGGATTTGGATTTATGCCTCCTGCTTCTGGTTTTCAGTCTTATTTTTACAGTAGTCTCAAGAGTTCTCCATCTATACAGCAGCATTGATAAAACATCTAGGTTAAAGACTAAAAGTTTCTCCACAATGAGGGACACCCAGAGAGGTTCACAGAGTTACATGGAGATGAGAAGAGGGAAAAGGGAGATAGAGGTGACAAGGATGAGATGAGGCAGAATCAAAAGAGGAGAGAGCAAGCTAGCCAGTAATCAGTTCCTTATGTGTGCTCCACAGTCTGGACCGCTCAGAGATGTTCAAAGAGTTATACAGAGAAGAGAAAAGGGAGGAAGGAGACAGAGGATAAAAGAGGGGAATCAAAAGGAGAGACAGATCCAGCCAGTAATCAGTTCCCTAAGTGTTCTCCACAGCCCTGAACACACAAAGAGATTCACAGAGCTGGGTAGAGAAGAGAAGGGAGAGGGAGGAAATAGAGGCGACCTGGTAGAGAAAAAGAATAGTCCTAAGGGGGAGAGCAGTCAAGCCAGTAATCTTGCTCCCAAGTAAAAATGGGTACTGAAGATTGGTTTCTTAAGGCTACAAAATTGATAACAAATACCAAAAAGCATAGATTAAAAATCTAGAGTAGAGGTTGGATTTTCAAAAATGCAATATTAAAGAAAAACATGTCACAAAAATTATAATATATATATATGAAGTTTGCTTTAGAAAATTTGGTCTCTTTTTTTTTTTCTAAGTAATAGTAGGTTAAAAATGAAAATTAAAGAAATAATAAAGGACTTTAAAATAATTAAAAAAAATTAAAGAATGATAGGAAAAATAGTAAAAGTATATCTAGGACTATCTCTGGTGTTGTTGTGGGCTGTGTGGGGTAGTTCATTTTCAGATAGTTCCTTGATCCAGCTTATATTTCCCAAGATCTATAGGCCGCTTCCTATGTAGTCGGTACTAACTACAGGGTTTTAATCTATTGCACCTGTCACTTCCAAGGAGGTTCCCTCTATTTTAGCTTCTTCTGTTTACTGGTCTCTTCAGTGTCCAATTTCTGCCCTGATGCAAGGGGGCAGTGGTGGGCACATTTTTAGGCTCCCTTGTTCAGTCGTGCTGTGGGGAGGGAGGGATGCTGCAAACAAATAACACTGGCATGTGTTCGCCGTGTCTCAGCCACACCGGGTTTGCCCTTGCTCACAGCGTGTGTGCTTTCCCTGTCTATACTGCTTAGGCTCTAGATTGCTCTGCCGGGAACTGTCTGAAGTTGGCCCTGGGTTGCATGCACTTCCCAGGTCTAAGTTTCTCAGGTTCAGGTACTCGGGTACTCCTCAGAGGCACAGAGTCGGTTGGGCCAGCATTTTGTGCCCTTCCCAGGTCGAAGCAACTCAGGTGCCCAGGTGTTTGGTGAGCACGGTCACTGCGACTTATCGCCTCCCCCATCCCTGTTGCTCGGTTTTCTGGGTGTACAACCAGCACACCTTGTCAGGTGGATGTTGACCATCCAGAATCCCATGAAGTCTTGGTTAGCAATGAAGCCTGCTTGCAGTTTGGTCGATAATGCCTCTCTGGGGCCACGATTGCCTCCTTCCAGCTCTGGCTGCCCTCGCCTGCCTGTCACCGGAGGGGGATGGGCTGGCCTGCAGCCGGCTAGCTCTGCTCAGTCCTTTGTTCTGTGAGAGGGCCTGGTGCTGTCTTAGGTTAGGGCTTTCTGCGTGGTAGCTATCCCACAGTCTGGTTGGCTATCCCAAGTTAGTTCCCTCATATTGCCCTCAGGGCATTCAGGCCGGTTCCTTACTCTAAGCAATGCAGCACATGTCTCCCTGCCCAGCCCCCGCTTGCTAGTGGCGGATGCAGGTGTCTGCACTGCTTCTCCGCTGGGGGAGTTACCATTGGGCATGTAATTTGTGGGTTTCAATTATTTATTTATTTTTCCTCCCGGTTATGTTGCCTTCTGTGGTTCCAAGGCTCGCCACAGACTCGGAAGTGAGAGTGTTTCCTGGTGTTTGGAAACTTCTCTCTTTTTTAAGACTCCCTTCCTGGGATGGAGCTCTGTCCCTACCTCTTTTATCTCTTTTTTTTATCCTTTATATTTTTCCTACCTCCTCTCGAAGACACTGGGCTGCTTTTCTTGGTGCCTGATGTCCTCTGCTGGTATTCAGAAGTCATTTTGTGAAATTTACTCGGTGTTCAAATGTTCTTTTGATGAATTTGTGGGGGAGAAAGTGGTCTCCCTGTCCTATTCCTCTGCCATCTTAGGACTGCTCCTCCCAAGAGTCTGTTTCTTATCCAAAGATAAAAGATATTATAGCAAGATGCATTAAGTTTTAAGTCAGCTTGATATATATATAACATATTGGTACATTTGATAAGAAAGCTTATTTATGTAATCTATAATTTCTAGGTTTTTGTAAATAATGCAATTTGGTGTGGTTATATTACTGAATAATCTATCCAATTTTCCTAATTCTAATTATACTCTTTATGATATATCATCTCTATAAAAAATGTAACTCACAGTTGCTGAACATAGGCACTAATGTAATTCAATCAATATGATATTGGTATTTGAAAACTGACATGAATATTGAAAATACTTGATTTTCTCTTTTATCTGCATTGTATAAGCTCCAGCCATATAGAAATGATTGCCATTACTTAATATTTACCATGTTCTCTCCTCTCTTTGGTGTTTTATAAGTGCTGTTTACCATTGTTTTCATTCACTCTTTATTCAGGATTAAAATGCTTCACTAAATGATGTATCTCCTAAAAATCAAGACTCTGCTTACTCATTACCTTTACCTTTGTATCTCTAGTACCCAATATAGCACCTGGCACATTTTAGGCACTCAATACATACCTGTAACTGACTACCTGAATGTCAACAATTTAATATAATCTTCAGTTAACTTTTTCTATAAACATATTGTGATGATGAGTAGGAGAAACATTATTAATCACATTTTACAGACTAGAAAGGAAGGTGGAAATTATTTCACTTGATTAGGATTTCAGCATGGGTGTATAGTAGAGATAAATCCAAATACAATCTTCTAACTCTTTATTGCAGTTTTAATCTAACTTGTACCATATATTCACTCTCTTATGCTACCTTCTACTGTCATCCTGTCTCTGACTTCTGTAGGAATGTCTAACTTTCCTCCCCTTGCCAAATATTCTTCTTCATTGATGATAATACAAGGGTCTATAAACCATAAATCTTGGTAAATCTTGTCCTCTAGGATTTTAGAAACAAATATATATATATATATATATATTTTATAATGCCAGTACCTAAAGGCATTATGCAATTAAATGAATGTTCTTTCCATTTGTGGACATTGCAAGTTCCTTAATAAGTCACCAGAAGGTTTATTTCATGCCAACATTTGCCAATTATATCATGAATGTTTATGCATTAGGATAGCACTTTGATTTTTTTTATATGGTATTTGTTTTCTGCTTACAAATCAGCTATTTCGAAAGCTTTGGAAAACTGAGAAAGTTCATCTAGCATTTTTCCTCTCAGAAAAAAGAAATATAGTATTGCTGTGGGAGATAAAAAGAAAAAAAGTATACTATTTTTAATATTATTGTACCTATTAGGATTAAGGAGTTTTATACTTCACTTAGCATTATCACATGGATCTACAACTTTGTCCATGTATAAAATTCAATTAGAAGGTAGTTTACAAATAAATAACACACATACTTGAAAATATAGTGAAAATAATATTTTTAAAACTGTAAAAAAATCACAAATATATTTGAATAATGTTTATTCTTTTGTCATATTTTTGTTAAAGTCAGTCAACTCCCTCAAGAGTCTTTATTGATCAAAGCAATACAAAAAGTGTAAACTGTCAGAAAATTCTGTTGAAATAGCAATTTTATTAAACATAATTATGAGTAGCACATATTAAATTAATTAAATACATAACTAATAGGTGCCAATAAAATTTTTAAATAAATTTGTTTATTTTATTTTTTGAGGTCCTTACACATATTCTATTGGACTGCCTGAAAAGTTCATTTTGGGTTTTCTGTGGCATCTTATGGAACACTCATATAAAACTTAATATCTAAATTGTTGTCATTGTTTAGATACAAAGTTGTGTTCAACTCTTCTGTGACCCCATAGACTATAACCCACCTGGCTCCTTCGCCCATGGGATTTTTCCAGGCAAGAATACTAGACTGGGTTGACATTTCTTTCTCCAGGGGATCTTCATGATCAAGAATAGAACCTGTGTCTCCTGCATTGGCAGGCAGATTCTTCACCACTGAGCCACCAGGGAAGCCCACTAACATTAAAATAATTCTCACACTATTTCAAAAGCATTATATCTGGTCATTTTCTTATCAGCAGGAGATTTCTTGATAGTATTACAATTCCATTGAACTAATTCAGGAGCTTACATTAATTCAGTATAAACAAAATAGTTTGGCTGTTTATTATTAGCTTCCATTGTTTCAGTAGCTCTTCTTCTAAAAAATTCTTATATCTATATTCACTTAAAGGATTGTGTATCTATTACTTAATATAATCTTTACAGTAACAATTAGATTATGATGTTATAGTCTATTCTGACTTAAAATATTTTATATTGGCTGAATGTTGCAAGTATTGTTCAGAAATTGTTTTCCATAATGCCTTAAATCCTCCACTATATTCCTGCCTTTTTTTTTTCAAAGACCTGAATATTACCTGACCAACAAGTGTGGTAGGGTATCTAGCAAATTGACATCATGTAACTTAATGATTACCAGAGAAGGCAATGGCACCCCACTCCAGTACTCTTGCCTGCAAAATCCCATGGACGAAGGAGCCTGGAAGGCTGTAGTCCATGGGGTCGCTAAGAGTCGGACACGACTGAGCGACTTCACTTGCACTTTTCACTTTCATGCATTTGAGAAGGAAATGGCAACCCACTCCAGTGTTCTTGCCTTGAGAATCCCAGGGACAGGGGAGCCTGGTGGGCTGCCATCTATGGGGTCGCACAGAGTCAGACACGACTGAAATGACTTAGCAGCAGCAGCAGCAGCAGCAGCAGCAACTTAATGATTACAGGCTTTTATACCATAATAGCTAGTGACCATATTATACAGTATCTTAAAATTTTTGTAAGCTCAGCCACCAAATCTTCATAAAATGTATGATAATACATTTGAGTAATTCCTTCAAGGTAGTTGGATTTGAATTGGACTCCTTGAAGTTGGTTTATTGTTATTGTTGTTTTATTGATCCTCAAAAGAATAAACTTAATACTTATGAACATTAACCATGAATGCCAGGCAGAAGTTCCATATCTGTGTTATGTTTCTAGACTTTTCTACTTCGATTACTTTGGTGACTATAGCATCAAACATCTTTTAATGTGACTCCCTGGTGTTCTTAATTTGCAGAATATTTTTACAATAGAAGTGCTTTGTCTTTTATGTTCAGATAAACACAAAAGCTTTATTAGTCTTTGCTTATGACTTATTGGCAGGATTTATTTAACAGTTTCATTCATTAAAGATATAGGGTTAAATGAAGATTTAGGTCTGGTTTTGTATCTGTAGATATCTCCAGGTAGTAAATATAAGATGCTAATAGATAAAAATCTTCATAATAGATAAATCAAGAGAACATCAATGTGATATTGATTAAAAAGATTTTTCTTAGAGTTATAATTCTAAAAGTCATTTATAAATGCCTTTTAATTGTATTTTCTTGTCCTTTTGAAAACTAAACTGAAAGAAATCTACTTGTTATGAGTATACTACAGATCTATAATCATGATGGTGTGATCACTCACCTAGAGCCAGATATCCTGGAATGTGAAGTCAAGTGGGCCTTAGAAAGCATCACTATGAACAAAGTTAGTGCAGGTGGTGGAATTCCAGTTGAGCTATTTCGTATCCTGAAAGATGATGCTGTGAAAGTGCTGCACTCAATATGCCAGCAAATTTGGAAAACTCAGCAGTGGCCACAGGACTGGAAAAGGTCAGTTTTCATTCCAATCCCAAAGAAAGGCAATGCCAAAGAATGCTCAAACTACTGCACAATTGCACTCATCTCACACACTATTTGAGTAATTTGAGTAATGCTCAAAATTCTCCAAGCCAGGCTTCAACAATACATAAACTATGAACTTCCAGATGTTCAAGCTGGTTTTAGAAAAGGTAGACGAACCAAAATCAAGTTGCCAACACCCGCTGGATCATGGAAAAAGCAAGAGAGTTCCAGAAAAACATCTATTTCTGCTTTATTGACTATGCCAAAGCCTTTGACTGTGTGGATCACAATAAACACTGGAAAATTCTGAAAGAGATGGGAATACCAGACCACCTGACCAGCCTCTTGAGAAACCTATATGCAGGTCAGGAAGCAACAGTTAGAACTGGACATGGAACAACAGACTAGTTCCAAATAGGAAAAGGAGTATGTCAAGGCTGTATACTGTCACCCTACTTATTTAACTTATATGCAGAGTACATCATGAGAAATGCTGGGCTGGAAGAAGCACAAGTTGGAATCAGGATTGCTGATAACCATCGTGATTATAGATCTGTAGTATACTCATAACAAGTAGGTTCCTTTCAGTTTAGTTTTCAAAAGGAAAAGAAAATATCAATAACCTCAGATATGCAGATGACACCACCCTTATGGCAGAAAGTGAAGAGGAATTAAAAAGCCTCTTGATGAAAGTGAAAGAGGAGAGTGAAAAAGTTGGCTTAAAGCTCAACATTCAGAAAACGAAGATCATGGCATCTGGACCCATTACTTGATGGGAAATAGATGGGGAAACAGTGAAAACAGTGTCACACTTTATTTTTTTGGGCTCCCAAATCACTGCAGATGGTGACTGCAGCCATGAAATGAAAAGACGCTTACTCCTTGGAAGGAAAGTTATGACCAACCTAGATAGCATATTGAAAAGCAGAGACATTACTTTGCCAACAGAGTTCCATATAGTCAAGGCTATGGTTCTTCCAGTGTTTATGTATGGGTGTGAGTGTTGGACTGTGAAGAAAGCTGAGTGCCGAAGAATTGATGCTTTTGAACTGTGGTGTTGGAGAAGACTCTTGAGAGTCCCATGGACTGCAAGAAGACCCAACCAGTCCATTCTAAAGGAGATCAGTCCTGGGTGTTCATTGGAAGGAATGATGCTAAAGCTGAAACTCCAATACTTTGGCCACCTCATGCGAAGGGTTGACTCATTAGAAAAGACCCTGATGCTGGGAGGGATTGGGGGCAGGAGGAGAAGGGGACAACAGAGGATAAGATGGCTAGATGGCATCACCAACTTGATGCACATGAGTTTGAGTGAACTCTGCGAGCTGGTAATGGACAGGGAGGCCTGGCGTGCTACAATTCATGGGGTCACAAAGAGTCTGACACGACTGAGCGCCTGAACTGAACTGAACTGAACGGAACAGAACAGATCTATAACAAATGTAAGAATTCTAGTTTTAAGGTCCTTCACCTGGAGGAGGAAATGGCAACCCATTCCAGTATTCTTGCCTGGAAAACCTCATGGACAGAGAAACCTGGCAGTCTACAGTCCATGGTGTCACGAAGAGTCAGACACGACTAAAGTGACTTAGCACAGCACAACACAGCACACAGGTATATCTAAGTATAATCACCTAAAAAATTGTCACCTACAATTTGCTTTAAAAATAGTAAAGTGTGCTGAGATTTTTGCATATTCTAATTTATAAGGAATCTTGTGTGTTACTTCAGAATGAATTCAGAATTCATAACTATTGCAGAGATTATTAAAATGTAACAAAAAATTATGCCTCAGAAACAACTACGTTTTTTTCAGGAGAGACAATATGATGGCTAGATTGAGAAAGGGAAAGGGACACACAGCCAAAACACATATGATTAAGTTTTGAAAATATAGAAGTTAAGTTAAATTCTTTTTCAAAGACCAAAAAATTAAGGCCAAGAAACATAAGGAGCTTGAAGTAGGAGAATGACTTGGCTGCAGGCTTCACAAAAAGATAGCATTGTGTTTCACTCCAGTGAAGTTAATGTGAATACCCATATTACTGAGAAAGCTGTCAAATCTTGATTTATTTATTCTCTATTCTCATTCACTACAATCAATTTGGTTCCTCCCCAATGATTTGTAGTAGAGAAGGAAAGAAGAACTCTTAGGATAATAAGTTGATGACAAGAACTATAAAATATTTTTGAAGGACCTGCCTGTGTGCTATGTTGCTTCAGTTGTGTTGAACTCTTATGGACCATGCCCTGTCAGGCTCCTCTGCCCAGGGATTCCCCAGGAAAGAATACTGGAGTAGGTTGCCATGTCCCCCTCCAAGCAATCTTCCTGATCCAGGGATTGAACCCACGTCTCTGATGTCTCCTGAATTGGCAGGTGAATCCTTTACCACTAGCACCGCCTGTGAAGCCCTTTTAGAGGACAGATTTAAAACACACACATACACACAGACAACCATTGAGAGACTTCCCTGGTCATCCAGTGGCTGGGACTCTGAGCTCCCAGTGCAGGGGTCCCAGGTTCAATCCTTGGTCAAGGAACTGGATCCCACATTCCCCAAGTAAGATACCACATGCCTTAACTGATACCTAGCACAGGCAAATAAATAAATAAAATTTTAAAAAACAACAACCATTGAGATATAGTTCATATACCATAAAATTCATCCAAGTATGCAATTTGATGGATTTTAGTATATTCACGGAGTTGAGTAACCATCAGCCATCACCAAAATAGATTTTAGAACATTGTTATCACCCCAAGAAGAAGTCCCACAACCTTTACTCATCAACCCCAATACCTCATTCTCCCAAACTCTAGGAAAATGCTTATATACTCTCTCTATAAAGTTGCATGCTTTGGATATTTCATATAAATAGAATTATACACTATGTGATTTTTTTGTGACAGGTATTTTACTTAGCTTATTTTGAGGTTCATCCATGTTGTAGCATATATCAGCCATTCATTATTTTGAATATATATATAATACTTCAAATATATAATATATATTCACTTTGTGTGTATACACACACACACACACACACACACACACACACACACACACACACATATATATATATATATATATATATATATATATATATATATAATACTCCGTCATATGGATATACCACTTTTATCCATTTATCATGTAACAGACATTTGGGTTGTTTCCACCTTTTGGCTATTATGAGTAATGCTGCACTAGACATTAAATGAATAAGTTTTTGTGTGAATTTCTATTCTCATTTCTCTTGGGCATATACTTTGAAATTGAATGACTGAGTCATATGGAATTTATGTGTAATTTTTAAAGAAACTTTCATGTATATTTCAAAAGTGGATGCATTAATTATATTCCTGCTAGCAATTTCTCCATATCTTTGCTAATATTATCATTCTTTTCATTATTACCATTCTTATAGTATCTGGCAGTATCATATTTTTTTTAGATGAGGTAAAACTGGTGTATAACATTATGTTAGTTTCAGGTATACAACATCATAATCGGATAGTTATATATACTAGAAAGTGACCACCACAATAAATCTAGCTACCATTTGCCATCCTACAATTGACTCTCCTCATCCATTTTGGCAGTCCCCAACTCTCTTCTCCACTAGCAATCACCAGTGTGTTCTCTATATGTATGAGTTATGTTTTGTTAGTTAATTTGTTTTGTTGTTCAGATTTCACATATAAGTGAAATTATAAGGTATTTGTATTTATTTATCTGACTTATTCATTCAGCATAATACCCTCAAAGTCCATCCATATTGTTGCAAATATTAACATTTCCTTCTTTCTTTAGGAAAACATGTATTTTTGGCTGTGCTGAGTCTTTGTTGATGTACAATGGCTTTCTTTAGTCGTGGCAAATGGGACTCCTCTCTAGTTGCAGTGCATGTTCTTCTCCTTGTGATGGCTCCTCTTTTTTATTTCTTGTTAACTGGCTCTAAGGTGTGCATACATCAGAAGTTGTGGCATATGGGCTTAGTAGATGTGGCACACGGGCTCCAGAGTGCATGGGCTTTAATAGTTGTGGTGCATGGGTTTTGTTGCCCCATAGCATGTGGATTCTTCCCAGAACAAGGATTATGTCCTCTGCATTGACAGATGGATTCCCAGTCACTGGATCACCAGGGAAATCCAAGATTTCTTTTATATAGCTATGTAGCATTCCAATGTATATGTGAATTTGTATATGTATATATACATTTGTATCCACTCATCTTTTGATGGACAGTTAGATTTCTTCCATATGATTCCATATGTTGGCTATTGTAAGTAATGCTGTGGTGAACATTGAGGTGCATATATTTTTTTGAAGTAGTGGTTTTGTATTTTAAATAAATATGCAGAAGTGAAATAGATCATATTGTAGATCTATTTTAATTTTTTGAGGAATTTCTGTTCTGTTTCCATAATGGCTGCACCAATTTACATTCCCACCAAGAGTTGTATGAAAGTTTCCTTTTCACATATTTTTATCAAGAGCGGTTACTTCTTGACTTTGATAATAGCTATTCTAACAGGTCTGAGGTGATATCTCATTGTGATTTTGATTTTCAGTACCTTAATAATTAGCTTTGTTGAAAATATTTTCATGTATATGTTGGCCATCTGTATGTCTTGTTTGGAAAATATCTTAAGAACTGCTGTCCATTTTTTTTTCCTTTTTCCTATTGAGTTTTTTGGGTTCTTTATATTTTTCAGATATTGAACTCTAAATGCATATATACTTTGTAAATATTTTCTCCAATTAAGTAGGTTACCTTTTTATTTTATTGGTGACTTCCTTGGTTATGCAGAAGCATTCTAGTTAGATGTACCTTCACTTGTTTACCTTTTCTTTTGTTGCCTTTACTTTGGGAGCCAAACTGCAAAATTAAATGCTAAATCAATGTTAAGAAACTCACCACCTATATTTTCTTCAAAGAGTTTTTCTTTTGTGTGTGTGTGTGTATTTTATTTTATTTTTTGGTAATATCTTTTTATAACATGACATAGTGCTTTAAACTTCAAAGCATTTATTTATTTATTTAGCTGTGTTAAGTCTTAGCTGCAGCACGTGAGATCTTCTTTTTTTATTTTTTAAATTTATTTATTTTAATTGGAGGTTAATTACTTTACAATATTGTATTGGTTTTGCCATACATCGACATGAATCTGCCACAGGTATACACTTGTTTCCCATCCTGAACCCCCCTCTTCCCCCCTCCCCATACCATCCTTCTGGGTCGTCTAAGTGCACCAGCCCCAAACATCCAATACCATGGATTGAACCTGGACTGGTGATTCATTTCATATATGACATTATACATGTTTCAATGCCATTCTCAGATTACATTAAAGTCTATAACCTACTTTAGTTAATTTTTGTATGGTGTAAGATAGTGGTCTAGTTTTGTTCTTTTGTGTATGGCTAACCAGTATTCTTAACATAATTTGTTGAAGGAAATATCCATTCCCAGTGGTACAGTTCTTCATCTTTTGTTGGAAATCGTTGTTGTTTTTCAGTCACTAAGTTATTCTTCACTCTTTCCAACCCATGGGTTGCAGCACGCCTGTTTTTACACCATTACCATACTGTTTTGACTACTATAACTTTGTACTTTAGTTTAAAATCAGGGATTGTGATACCTATAGCTTAATTCTTCTTTCTCAAGATTGTTTTGACTATTTGAGACCTTTGTTTTAATCCCATACAAATTTCAGATTATTTGTTCTTCTGTGAAATATGCCATTGGAATTTTGTCATGGATTGCATTAAATCTATAGATTGCTTTGAACAGTATGGACATTCCAACAATATTAATTCTTCCGATCCATGAGCATGAGATATATTTTCATTTGTGTCTTCTTTTATTTCTTTCATCATTTTCTTAATAGTTTTCAGTGTAGATATTTTTCACCTTTTTTGTTAAATTTATTCCTAGTTGTTATATTATTCATTTTGATTTAATTATACATTAATTTTTCCTTAATTTTCCTTTCTGATAGTTTATTATCAGTGTATAGAAATGCAGGATATTCTGTACATTAATCTTGTGTTCAGCAACTCTACTGAATTCATTTATTGATTCTAAAAGATTTTTGGTGGAGATTTTAAGTTTTTTTTAATATATTGTGTCATCTGCAAATAGAGACAGTTTTACTTCTGCTTTTCCAATTTGAATGCCTTTTGTTTCTTTTTCTTATCTAATTTCTATTGCTGGGACTTTGAATATCATATTGTGTGTAATTGGTATGAGTGGGTATCTTTGTTTTGTTCCTGATCTTAGGGGGATAGCTTTAAGCTTTTCTTCTTTATTAAATTGTTGATGTATTATGTATTGATTATAGCAAAGATGTATCCTCTAAAAAGCCCTTTTTAAATAAAGCATGAGATATCTGAGGTTATACCTATGATATTTTATTTTTTTTATTCTACAACATTGCTGATACTTTTTGGTGGAGTCCTTTGTATTTTCTATGTGCCAGACCACGTTATCTGCAAATACTTAAAATTTAACTTCTTTGCTAATCTGGATATTTTTTTGTTTATTTATTTTAAAAAAATTTGGTTTATATGCTTGACTAGTAGCCCTAGTTCAGTGTACAATATAATGTTGAGTAAGAAGGGTGAGAATGAATGTCTCATTCTATTCCCAATATGTGGCAAAGAATCAGTCTGTCACTATTAAGTATAATTGTAGCTGTGAATTTTTTCATAGATGCCCTTTATGAGGTTGAGGAGTTCATTTCTATTACTTGTTTTTGAATGTTTCTATCATGAAGAACGTTGGGTTTTGAGAAATGCTTTTTTTTTTTTTTGCTGTCTATTGAGATGATTACGTGATTTTTGTCCTTTATTCTATTAATATAATTTACTGTACTGATTAATGTCCTCACTTTGAACCAACTGTGCATCACTTTAATAAATTCCACTTGGTCACAATATATAATTCTATTTATATGTGATTTAATTCAGGATAGCAACATGCAAAACAATGAAGTCATATTTTACCTCACACAATATACAAAAAATAAATAAGTATAAATTAGGACTTAACTGTGTGATTTAAAATTGTAAAACATAAGAAACTCCTACTGCTAAGTCGCTTCAGTCGTGTCTGACTCTGTGCAACCCCAGAGATGGCAGCCTACCAGGCTCTTCTGTCCCTGGGATTCTCCAGGCAAGAACACCGGAGTGGGTTGCCAGTCTCTTCTCCAATGCATGAGAGTGAAAAGTAAAAGTGAAGTTGCTCAGTTGTGTCCAACTTTGTGATCCCACGGACTGCAGCCCACCAGGCTCCTCCATCCATGGGATTTTCCAAGCAAGAATACTGGAGTGGGGTGCCATTGCCTTCTCCAAAAACATAAGAAAACATATGGGTAAATCTTCATGAAATTATATTTGTCAATATATTCTTAGATATGACTCAAAAAGCACTAAAAACAAAAGGCAAGATAGATAAATTCTAGTTCATCAAACATACAAATGCTTGTGATTTAAAAGTTACTATCAAAAAAGTGAAAAGATAGTGCACAGAATAGGGAAATATTTGAAAATCATGTATCTAATAAAATATTTCTATCTAGCATTTATAAAGGACTGTCACTACCCAATAATTAAAATGTAAAATTATCTTAAAATGAATTCAGCAACTGAATATATACTTCTCCAAAGAAAATATACTAGTGGCCAATAAGCAAACAAAATGTTTCATGTCATTAGTTATCAAGGAAATAGAAATCCCAACAACAGAGATACCACATCATACCTGCTATGATGCCTAGAATTTTAAATGTCAGATACTAATTAGTGTTGGCAAGTATATGAAAAATTAGTGACTCTCCTACACTTCTCTTTGTAATGTAAAATGCCTGATATTTTGTAAAACAGACTCAGAGTTCCTAAAATGATTAAAGACAGTTTTACCACGTGACTCAACTTTTTCATTTCTAGTTATATAACCAAGGGAAATGAAAACATAAGTCTTTATAGAAACATGGGCAAAATTGTTTCTAGTAGAATATTAATTAATTACAAGGTGAGAAAAATCCAAATGTCTATCAACTAACAAATGGATAAACAAAATGTGCTATATCCAAACAATGGGTGAACCTTGAAAACAATATATAAAATAAATAACACCAAGCACAAAAGGCCGCAAGTTTATGTTTCCATTTATAAGAAATGTGCAAAAGTGGTAAATCCATAAAGACAGAAAATGTATTAGTAGTTGCTTATGGTTTAGAGGGAATGGTTTGAATACAGGGTGTTGGCCAAGGGTATAACATTCTTTCTGAGGTGATGAGAAAAGTCTAAATTTTTATCTGTGATGTTTGTACATATCAGCAAATATACTAAACCCTGTGGCATATATTTTCTTCTATTTTATTTTTGATTTATTATATTGGAGTATAGTTGCTTTAAATTGTTGTGTTAGTTTCTGCTGTACAGCAAAATGAATCATCTATTTGTATGCATATATCCCTTCATTTTTGGATTTCCTTTCTATTTATATCATCACAGAGCATTGGTAGAGTTCTCTATGCTATGTAGTAGGTTCTCATTAGTTATCTGTTTCATACATGGTGGTGTGTATACGTCAGTCCCAATCTCCTGATTCATCCCATCACTCCTTCCCCCTCTGGTATCCAAGTTTTCAGTGGGTGAATTATATGGGATGTGAAATTTATTTCAATAAATAAGTTTTAAAAATAATTGTGAGGATGGAGAAAAAGAAGGCAATAGCAACCCACTCCAGTGTTCTTGCCTAGAGAATCCTAGGGATGGGGAAGCCTGGTGGGCTGCCGTCTATGAGGTAGCATAGAGTCAGACACGACTGAAGCAACTTAGCAGCAGCAGCAGCACTCAATACCTATTGGAACTGAGTTGCAGGTATCTCCACTGAGATATATACCTATATCTGGTGCTTAGTTTCTCCCCTGCCCAAGGGAAAGGCATTTTAATAATTTCAGAAACAGTGACTAAATGGAGCAGAGAAATCAGTTCTCTTGACCAAATCCATGGCTTGGTAGTTTCACTTGGTACTAAAGTCAGGTCTCTGTTTCATGTTCACAGATTTATCAAAGCTGTTCATAGGTACAATTTTCCCTCTTCTGCTTCATGTTTTACCAAGCAGGGAAGGTTTGTGGCTCAGAGACCTCAGGCTTAAATACCCTGTGATGTTATCTGAGGACAATTGATTCCTTTGCTAGATTATTACACAGTGGGTAATTATCACTGAGATAGCCTCAGCAAGCCCTGGGATGCCTGAAAGGGGACAAGATTCATGGGTTGAGGACTCTATGCACTGGCAACAGTCTTCTAGCTCCACCTGAGTGATAACTTGAGAACGTGGGAATCCTGTGGTTGTTTAAATTCCAAGCAGTGCCTATTGTCTCACAATATGGCTAAGTGTTCTTTATTTTGTTGAGGTTTGAAAAAGCATGCTGTTGACATGTTCAAACCATATATATTAGATACTCCAGCCTATAATTTTTGACAATGGATCTAGACTCTCCAAAGTAGGCCGGTATAGAGAGACTGGATGCCATTATCTCCTCATCTCTCTGATAGGGCATCTTAAATTTAAAATCACTTTGACAAGAGACAATCAGAAGAAGTACTTTGTAGGGGAAGAAGGCTTGTGGAAGTATGAAACCTTGCATTTGTGCTACCCTAGAAAGTTATGACCAACCTAGATAGCATATTAGACACAGATGTGTATAACGGACTTTTGGACTCAGAGGGAGAGGGAGAGGGTGGGATGATTTGGGAGAATGGGAATTCTAACATGTATACTATCATGTAAGAATTGAATTGCCAGTCTATGTGTGATGCAGGATACAGCATGCTTGGGGCTGGTGCATGGGGATGACCCAGAGGGATGTTGTGGGGAGGGAGGTGGGAGGGGGTTCATGTTTGGGAACGCATGTAAGAATTAAAGATTTGAAAAAAAAAAAAAGCAGTGACATTACTTCTCCAACAAAGGTCCATCTAGTCAAAGCTTTGGTTTTTCCAGTAATTGTGTATGGATGTGAGAGTTGGACTGTGAAGAAAGCTGAGCAACGAAGAATTGATGCTTTTGAACTGTGGTGTTGAAGACTCTTGAGAGTCCCTTGGACTGCAAGGAGATCCAACCAGTCCATCCTAAAGGAGATCAGTCCTGGGTGTTCATTGGAGGGACTGATGTTGAAGCTGAAACTCCAATACTTTGGCCACCTCATGCGAAGAGTTGACTCATTGGAAAAGACCCTGATGCTGGGAGGGATTGGGGACAGGAGGAGAAGGGGATGACAGAGGATGAGATGGCTGGATGGCATCACTGACTTAATGGACATGAGTTTGAGTGAACTCTGGGAGTTGGTGCTGGACAGGGAGGCCTGGCATGCTGGGATTCATGGGGTTGCAGAGTTGGACACGACTGAGCGACTGAACTGAACTGATTGAACTTGAAATGGTAAGGGGATGAAATGACATGGAGAAACCCTGGAAGTAATGTTTTGAGTGGGAACTAGGAGTAAAACCCTTTCAATGACCGTGCTCATGACTGAGCCCTCCTTGAATCCAAGGGAGACTCAGGAGAAGACAACAGAAGTGAAGTTTGAGATCTTCAATGTGCCTGCCTTCTGCCTGTCCAACCACACTGTTGTAGCACTCTATGTCTCTGCCTCAGTCACAGGCCTAGGGGTGGACAGTGGGGATGGGATCATTTGCACTGTCCCCATCTTTGAGGGTTACTCCCTGCAATATGCTGTCACAAATCTCTACATAGTGGGGAAGGACATCACAGAGCACCTCACCAGACTCCTTACTTGCTCATTGTTGTTGTTGTTGTTCAGTCACTAAGTGTTGTTCAGTCACTAAGTCATGTTTGTGACTCCATGAACTGCAGCACGCTAGGCTTCCCTGTCCTTCACTATCTCCTAGAGTTTTCTCAAACTTATATCCAGTGAGTCAGCAATGCCATCTGACTATCTTATCCTCTGTTGTCCCCTTCTCCTCTTGCCCTCAAACCTTACCAGAATCAGAATCTTTTCCAATGACTTGGTGCTTTGCATCAAGTGTCCAAATTATTGGAGCTTCAGCTTTAGCATCAGTCCTTTTAGTGAATAGTCAAGGTTGATTTCCTTTAGAATTGACTGGTTTGATCTCCTTGCTGCCCAAGGGATTCTCAAGAGTCTTCTCCAGGCACCAGTTTGAAAGCATCAATTCTTCATACTAGCCTTCTTTATAGTCCAACTCTCGCATCCACTCATGACTACTGGAAAAATCATAGCTTTGGCTATATGGATCTTTGTTGACAAAGTGATGTCTGTGCTTTCTAGTACACTGTCTAGTCTTGTCATAGCTATCATTTCAAGGAGCAAGTGTCTTTTAATTTCATGGATACAATCACAGTTCATATTGATTTTGGAATCCAAGAAAAGGAAATCTGACACTGTTTTCACATTTTCCCCATCTGTTTGCCATGAAATGATGGGATTGGCTGCCATGATCTTCCTTTTTGGAATGTCTAGTTTTTTGTTTTTAATATTCAGATGAATACACATTTATTTTACCTCGGGCATTCTAGGGAGTATATTGCACAGTCACTCTGTAACTGACTTCATAGTATATATCGTTTTTTCTCTCTTTTTATTTTAAATTTATTTATTTTAATTGGAGGCTAATTACTTTACAATATTGTACTGGTTCTGCCACACATCAACATGAATCCGCCATGGGCATACACATGTTCCTCATCTTGAACCCCCCTCCCACCTCCCTCCTTGTACCATCCATCCGGGTCATCCCAATGCCCCAGCCCCAAGGATCCTGTATCAAACCTGGACTGGTGATTTATTTCTTATATGATATTATACATTTTTCCATGACATTCCCCCAAATCATCCCACCCTCTCCCTCTCGCACAGAGTCCAAAAGACTGTTCTATAGATCTGAGTCTCTTTTGCAGTCTCGCATACAGGGTTATTGTTACCATCTTTCTAAATTCGATATATATACGTTAGTATGCTTTATTGGTCTTTTTCTTTTTTTGTGTGTGCTTATTTATTTATTTATTTTAAATTTTTATTTTTACTTTATTTTACTTTACAACACTGTATTGGTTTTGCCATACATTGACATGAATCTGCCATTAATGTACATGAGTTCCCAAACATGAACCCCCCTCCCACCTGCCACCCCACATTATCTCTCTGGATCATCCCCATGCACCAGCCCCAAGCATCCAGTATCCTGAATTGAACATAGACTGGCGATTCATTTCTTACATGATAGTATACAGGTTTCAATGCCATTCTCCCAAATCATCCCACCCTCTCCCTCTCCCTCTGAGTCCAAAATTCGCTCTACACATTGTGTCTCTTTTATTGTCTCGCATACAGGGTCATCATTACCATCTTTCTAAATTTCATATATATGTGTTAGTATACTGTATTGGTGTTTTTCTTTCTGGCTTACTTCACTCTGTATAATAGGCTCCAGTTTCATCCATCTCATTAGAGCTTATTCAAATGTATTCTTTTTAATGGCTGAGTAATACTCCATTGCATATATGTACCACAGCTTTCTTATCCACTCATCTGCTGATGGACATCTAGGTTGTTTCCATCTCCTGGCTATTATAAACAGTGCTGTGATGAACATTGGGGTGCAGGTGTCTCTTTCAATTCTGGTTTCCTCAGAGTATATGCCCAGCAGTGGGATTGCTGGGTTATAAGGCAGTTCCATTTGCAATTTTTAAAGGAATTTCCATACTGTTCTCCATAGTGGCTGTACTAGTTTGCATTCACACCAACAGTGTAAGAGGGTTCCCTTTTCTCCACACCCTCTCCAGCATTTATTGCTTACAGATTTTTGGATCGCAGGCATTCTGACTGGTGTGAAGTGGTACCTCACTGTGGTCTTGATTTGCATTTCTCTAATAATGAGTGATGTTGAGCATCTTTTCATGTGTTTGTTAGCCATCCGTATGTCTTCTTTGGAGAAATGTCTATTTAGTTCTTTGGCCCAATTTTTGAATGGGTCATTTATTTTTCTGGAATTGAGCTGCATAAGTTGTTTCTGGTTTACTTTACTCTGTATGATAGGCTCCAATTTCATCCACCTCATTAGAACTGATTGAAATGCATTTTTTTTTAACGGCTGATGGTTCCAAATAGGAAAAGGAGTACGTCAAGGCTGTATATTGTCACCCTGCTTATTTAACTTATATGCAGAATACATCATGAGAAACACTGGACTGGAAGAAACACAAGCTGGAATCAAGATTGCCGGGAGAAATATCAATAACCTCAGATATGCAGATGACACCACCCTTATGGCAGAAAGTAAAGAGGAACTCAAAAGCCTCTTGATGAAAGTGAAAGAGGAGAGTGAAAAAGTTGGCTTAAAGCTCAACATTCAGAAAACAAAGATCATGGCATCCGGTCCCATCACTCTATGGGAAATAGAAGGAGAAACAGTGAAAACAGTGTCAGACTTTATTTTTTTGGGCTCCAAGATCATTGCAGATGGTGACTGCAGCCATGAAATTAAAAGACGCTTACTCCTTGGAAGAAAAGTTATGACCAACCTAGATAGCATATTCAAAAGCAGAGATGTTACTTTGCTGACTAAGGTCCATATAGTCAAGTCTATGGTTTTTCCAATAGTCATGTATGGATGTGAGAGTTGGACTGTGAAGAAGGCTGAGTGCCAAAAAATTCATGCTTTTGAACTGTGTTGTTAGAGAAGACTCTTGAGAGCCCCTGGGACTTCAAGGAGATCCAACCAGCCCATTCTGAAGGAGATCAGCCGTGGGATTTCTTTGGAAGGAATGATGCTAAAGCTGAAACTCCAGTACTTTGGCCACCTGATGCGAAGAGTTGACTTATTGGAGAAGACTCTGATGCTGGGAGGGAATGAGGGCAGGAGGAGAAGGGGATGACCGAGGATGAGATGGCTGGATGGCATCACAGACTCGATGGACGTGAGTCTGAGTGAATTCTGGGAGTTGGTGATGGACAGGGAGGCCTGGCATGCTGCTATTCATTGGGTTGCAAAGATTCGGACACGACTGAGTGACTGAACTGAACTGAACTTAATATTCCATTCTGTATATGTACCATAGTTTTCTTATCCATTCGTCTGCTGGTGGACATCTAGGTTGCTTCCATGTCCTGGCGTTATAAACAGTGCTGTGATGAACATTGGGGTACACGTGTCTCTTTCAATTCTGGTTTCCTCAGTGTGTATGCCTAGCAGTGGGATAGCTGGGTCATAAGGCAGTTCTATTTCCAGTTTTTTTACGGAATGTTCACACTGTTCTCCATAGTGGCTGTACTAGTTTGCATTCCCACTCCACACCCTCTCCAGCATTTATTGCTTGTAGATTTTTGTATAGAAGCCATTCTGACTGGCGTGAAATGGTACCTCATCGTGGTTTTGATTTGCATTTCTCTAATAATGAATGATGTTGAGCAACTTTTCATGTGTTTGTTAGCCATCTGTATGTCTTCTTTGGAGAAATGTCCGTCTAGTTTTTTGGCCCATTTTTTGATTGGGTTGTTTATTTTTCTGGAATTGAGCTGCAGGAGTTGCTTGTATATTTTTGAGATTAGTTCTTTGCAGTTGCAGTTGCTTCATTTCATATTCTCCCTTCCTGAACGCTGTCTTTTCACCTTGCTGATAGTTTCCTTTGTTGTGCAAAAGCTTCTAATTTTAATTAGGTCCCATTTGTTTAATTTTGCTTTTATTTCCAATATTCTGGGAGGTGGGTCATAGAGGATCATGCTGTGATTATGTCAGAGAGTGTTTTGCCAATGTTCTCCTCTAAGAGTTTTATAGTTTCTGTTCTTATGTTTAGATCTTTAACCATTTTGAGTATATTTTTGTGTATGGTATGAGAAACTGTTCTAGTTTCATTATTTTACAAGTGGTTGACCAGTTTTCCCAGCAACACTTGTTAAAGAGATTATCTTTTCTCCATTATATATTGTTGCCTCCTTTGTCAAATATAAGGTGTCCATAGGTGTTGGGTTTATCTCTGGGCTTTCTATTTTGGTCCATTGATCTATATTTTTATCCTTGTGCTAGTATCATACTGTCTTGACGACTGTGGCTTTGTAGTAGAGCCTGAATTCAGGCAGGTTGATTCCTCCAGTTACATTCTTCTTTCTCAAGATTGCTTTGGCTATTCGAGGATTTTTGTATTTCCATACAAATTGTGGAATTATTTGGTTTAGCTCTGTGAAAAATACCGTTGGTAGCTTGATAGGAATTGCATTGAATCTATAGATTGCTTTGGGTAATATACTCATTTTCACTATATTGATTCTTCCAATCCATGAACATGGTATATTTCTCCATCTATTAGTGTCCTCTTTGATTTCTTTCACCAGTGTTTTGTAGTTTTCTATATATAGGTCTTTAGTTTCCTTAGGTAGATATATTCCTAAGTATTTTATTCTTTTCATTGCAATGGTGAATGCAATTGTTTCCTTAATTTCTGTTTTTATTTTCTCATTGTTAGTGTATAAGAATGCAAGGGATTTCTGTGTGTTGATTTTATATCGTGCAACTTTACTATATTCATTGATTAGCTCTAGTAATTTTCTGATGAGGTCTTTAGGGTTTTCTATCTAGAGGATGATGTCATATGCAAATAGAGTTTTCTTCTTTTCCAATTTGGATTCCTTTTATTTCTTTTTCTGCTCTGATTGCTGTGGCCAAAACTTCCAAAACTATGTTGAATAGTAGCAGTGAAAGTGGGCACCCTTGTCTTCTTCCCAACTTTAGGGGAAATGCTTTCAATTTTTCACCATTGAGGATGTTTGCTGTAGGTTTGTTATATATAGTTTTTATTATGTTGAGGTATGTTCCTTCTATTCCTGCTTTCTGGAGAGTTTTTATCATAAATGGATGTTGAATTTTGTCAAAGGCTTTCTCTACATCTGTTGATATAATCATATGGCTTTTATTTTTCAATTTGTTAATGTGGTGTATTACATTGATCAATTTGCAGATATTGAAGAATCTTTGCATCCCTGGGATAAAGCCCACTTGGTCATGGTGTATAATCTTTTTAATGTGTTTTTGGATTCTGATTGCTAGAATTTTGTTAAGGATTTTTGCATCTATGTTCATCAGTGATATTGGCCTGCATTTTTCTTTTTTTGTGGCATCTTTGTCTGGTTTTGGTATTAGGGTGATGGTGGCCTCATAGAATGTGTTTGGAAGTTTACCTTCCTCTGCAATTTTCTGGAAAATTTGAGTAGGATAGGTATTAGCTCTTCTCAAATTTTTGGTAGAATTCAGCTGTGAAGCCATCTGGTCTTGGGCTTTTGTTTGCTGGAAGATTTCTGATTACAGTTTCAATTTCCGTGCTTGTAATGGGTCTGTTAAGATTTTCTATTTCTTCTTGGTTCAGTTTTGGAAAGTTGTACTTTTCTAAGAATTTGTCCATTTCTTCCACCTTGTCCATTTTATTGGCATATAGTTGCTGATAGTAGTCTCTTATGATCCTTGGTACTTCTGTGTTGTCTGTTGTGATCTCTCCATTTTCATTTCATTTCTAATTTTATTGATTTGATTTTTCTCCCTTTGTTTCTTGATGAGTCTGGCTAATGGTTTGTCAATTTTATTTATCCTCTCAAAGAACGAGCTTTTTGCTTTGTTGATTTTTGCTATGGTCTCTTTTGTTTCTTTTGCATTTATTTCTGCCTAATTTTTAAGATTTCTTTTCTTTTACTAACCCTGGGGTTCTTCATTTCTTCCTTTTCTAGTTGCTTTAGGTGTAGAGTTAGGTTATTTATTTGACTTTTTCTTATTTCTTGAGGTATGCCTGTATTTCTATGAACTTTCCCCTTAGCACTGCTTTTACAGTATCCCACAGGTTTTGGGTTGTTGTGTTTTCTTTTCATTCATTTTTATGAATATTTTGATTCCTTTTTCATTTCTTCTGTGATTTGTTTGTTAATCAGCAGTGCGTTTTTCAGCCTCCATATGTTGGAATTTTTAATAGTTTTTCTCCTGTAATTGAGATCTAATCCTACTGCATTGTGGTCAGAAAAGATGCTTGGAATGATTTCAATTTTTTTGAATTTACCAAGGCTAGATTTATGGCCCAGGATGTGATCTATCCTGGAGAAAGTTCCATGTGTGCTTGAGTAAAAGGTGAAATTCATTGTTTTGGGGTGAAATGTCCTATAGATATCCATTAGGTCTAGCTGGTCTATTTATCATTTAAAGTTTATGTTTCCTTGTTAATTTTGTGTTTAGTTGATCTGTCCATAGGTGTGAGTGTGGTATTAAAGTCTCCCACTATATTGTGTTATTGTTAATTTCCCCTTTCATACTTGTTAGCATTTATCTTCCATATTGTGGTGCTCCTATGTTGGGTGCATATATATTTATAATTGTTATATCTTCTTCTTGGATTGATCCTTTGATCATTATGTGGTGTCCTTCTTTGTCTCTTTTCACAGCCTTTGTTTTAAAGTCTATTTTATCTGATATGAATATTGCTTCTCCTGCCTTCTTTTAGTCTCTATTTGATGGAATATCTTTTCCCAGCCCTTCACATTCAGTCTGTATGTGTCCCCTGTTTTGAGGTGGGTCTCTTGTAGGCAACATATATAGAGGTCTTGTTTTTGTATCCTTTCAGCCTGACTTTGTCTTTTCGTTGGGGCATTCCACCCATTTACGTTTAAGGCAATTATTGATAAGTATAATCCCATTATCATTTACCTTATTGTTTTGGGTTCCAGTTTATACACACTTTTTGTGTTTCCTGTCTAGAGAAGATCCTTTAGCATTTATTGGAGAGCTGGTTTGGTGGTGCTGAATTCTCTCAGCTTTTGTTGTCTATAAAGCTTTTGATTCTCCTTCATATTTGAATGAGATCCTTGCTGGGTACCGCAATCTGGTCTGTAGGTTATTTTCTTTCAGCACTTCAAATATGTCCTGCATTTCACTCCTGGCCTGAAGTGTTTCTATTGAAAGATCAGCTGTTATCCTTATGGGAATCCACTTGTGTGTTATTTGTTGTTTTTCCCTTGCTGCTTTAAATATTTGTTCTTTGTGTTTGACCTTTGTTAATTTGATTAATATGTGTCTTGGGGTGTTTTGCCTTGGGTTTATCCTCTTTGGAACTCTCTGGGTTTCTTGGACTTGGGTGATTATTTCCTTCCCAATTTTAGGGAAGTTTTAACTATTATCTCCTCAAGTATTTTCTCATGGTCTTTCTTTTTATCTTCTTCTTCTGGGACTCCTATGATTCGAATGTTGGGGTATTTAATATTGTCCTGGAGGTCTCTGAGATTGTCCTCATTTCTTTTAATTCATTTTTATTTTTTCCTCTCTGATTCATTTAATTCTACCATTCTATCTCCTACTTCACTAATCCTATCTTCTGCCTCTGTTATTCTACTATTTGTTCCCTCTAGAGTGTTTTTTTTTTTTAAATCTCATTTGTTGCATTATTCATTATGTATTGACTCTTTTTTATTTCTTCTAGGTCCTTGTTAAACCTTTCTTGCATCTCCTCAATCCTTGTCTCCAGGCTATTTATCTGTGATTCTGTTTTTATTTCAAGATTCTGGATCATTTTCACTATCATTATTCGGAATTTTTTATCAGGTAGATTCCCTATCTCTTTCTCATTTGTTTGGTTTGGTGGGCATTTATCCTGTTCCTTTATCTGCTGGGTATTCCTCTTTCTCTTCATGTTGTTTATATTGTTGTGTTTGGGGTGGCCTTTCTGTATTCTGGCAGTTTGTGGAGTTCTCTTTATTGTGGTGTTTCCTCACTGTGGGTGGGGTTGTACCCATGGCTTGTCAAAGTTTCCTGGTTAGGGAAGCTTGTGTCGGTGTTCTGGTCGGTGGAGCTTGATTTCTTCTCTCTGAAGTGTAATGAAATGTCCAGTAATGAGTTACGAGATGTGAATAGGTTTGGAGTAACTTTGGGCAGCCTGTATATTGAAGCTCAGGGCTGTGTTCCAATGTTGCTGGAGAATTTGCTTGGTATGTCTTGCTCTGGAACTTGTTGGCCATTGGGTGGTGCTTGGTTTCAGTGTAGGTATGGAGGTGTTTGATGAGCTCCTGTCGATTAATATTCCCTGGAATCAGGAGTTCTCTGAACTTAAGCCTCCTGCTTCTGGTTTTCAGTTTTATTTTTACAGTAGTCTCAAGACTTCTCCATCTATACAGTACTGTTGATAAAACGTCTAGGTTAAAGATGAAATGTTTTTCCACATTGAGTGACACCCAAAGAGTTTCACAGTTTTACATGGAGAAAAGAAGCAGGAGGAGTGTGTTAGAGGTGACCCGAGAGATGAGGTGGAATCAAAAGAGGATAGAGCAAGCTAGCCAGTAAACACTTCCTTATGTTTGCTCCCCAGTCTGGACCACTCAGAGATGTTCACGGAGTTATACAGAGAAGAGAAGAGGGAGGAAAGGGACAGAGGTTGTCAGGAGGATAAAAGGGGGGAATCAAAAAGAGAGAGACAGATCCAGCCAGTAATCAGTTCCCTAAGTATTCTCCAGACCAGGAGCTAACTGTGGCTCAGATCATGAACTCTTTATTACCAAATTCAGATTCAAATTGAAGAAAGTAGGGAAAACCACTAGACCATTCAGGAATGACCTAAATCAAATCCCTTATGATTATACAGTGGAAGTGAGAAATAGATTTAAGCACCTAGATCTGATAGATGGAGTGCCTGATGAACTATGGAATGAGATTTGTGACATTGTACAGGAGACAGGGATCAAGAACGTCCCCATAGAAAAGAAATGCAAAAAAGCAAAATGGCTGTCTGGGGAGGCCTTACAAATAGCTATGAAAAGAAGAGAGGTGAAAAGCAAAGAAAAAAAGGAAAGATGTAAGCATCTGAATGCAGAGTTCAAAAGAATAGCAAGAAGAGATAAGAAAGACTTCTTCAGCGATCAATGCAAAGAAATAGAGGAAAACAACAGAATGGGAAAGATTAGAGATCTCTTCAAGAGAATTAGAGATACCAAGGGAACATTTCATGCAAAGATAGGCTCGATAAAGGAGAGAAATGGTCTGGGCCTAACAGAAGCAGAAGATATTAAGAAAAGGTGGCAAGAATACACAGAAGAACTGTACAAAAAAGATCTTCATGACCCAGATAATCATGATGATGTGATCACTCATCTAGAGCCAGACATCCTGGAATGTGAAGTCAAGTGGGCCTTAGAAAGCATCACTATGAACAAAGCTAGTGGAGGTGATGGATTTCCAGTGGAGCTGTTTCAAATCCTGAAAGATGATGCTGTGAATGGGCTGCACTCTATATGCAAGCAAATTTGGAAAACTCAGCAGTGGCCACAGCACTGGAGGTCAGTTTTCATTCCAATCTCAAAGAAAGCCAATGCAAAAGAATGCTAAAACTACCGCACAATTGCACTCATCTCATGCTAGTAAAGTAATGCTCAAAATTCTCCAAGCCAGGCTTCGCCAATACGTGAACCGTGAACATCCTGATGTTCAAGCTGGTTTTAGAAAAGGCAGAGGAACCAGAGAGATCAAATTGCCAACATCCGCTGGATCATGGAAAAAGCCAGAGAGTTCCAGAAAACATCTATTTCTGCTTTATTGACTATGCCAAAGCCTTTGACTGTGTGGATCAGAATAAACAGTGGAAAATTCTGAAAGAGCTGGGAATACCAGACCACCTGACCTGCCTCTTGAGAAATCTGTATGCAGGTCAGGAAGCAACAGTTAGAACTAGACATGGAACAACAGACTGGTCCAAATAGGGAAAGGAGTATGTCAAGGCTGTACATTGTCACCCTGCTTATTTAACTTCTATGCAGAGTACATCGTGAGAAACGCTGAACTGGAAGAAACACAAGCTGGAATCAAGATTGCTGGAAGAAATATCAATAACCTCAGATATGCAGATGACACCACCCTTATGGAGGAAAGTGAAGAGGAACTAAAAACCCTCTTGATGAAAGTGAAAGAGGAGAGTGAAAAAGCTGGCTTAAAGCTCAACATTCAGAAAACGAAGATCATGGCATCCGGTCCCATCACTTCATGGGAAATAGATGGGGAAACAGTGGAAACATTGTCAGACTTTATTTTTCTGGGCTCCAAAATCACTGCAGATGGTTACTGCAGTCACGAAATTAAAAGACACTTACTCCTTGGAAGAAAAGTTATGACCAACCTAGATAGCATATTCAAAAGCAGAGACATTGCTTTGCCGAGTAAGGTCCGTCTAGTCAAGGCTATGGTTTTTCCTGTGGTCATGTATGGATGTGAGAGTTGGACTGTGAAGAAGACTGAGCACCGAAGATTTGATGCTTTTGAACTGTGGTGTTGGAGAAGACTCTTGAGAGTCCCTCGGACTGCAAGGAGATCCAACCAGTCCGTTTTGAAGGAGATCAACCCTGGGATTTCTTTTGGAAGGAATGATGCTAAAGCTGAAACTCCAGTACTTTGGCCACCCCATATGAACAGTTGACTCATTGGAAAAGAGTCTGATGCTGGGAGGGATTGGGGGCAGGAGGAGAAGGGACAACCGAGGATGAGATGGCTGGATGGCATCACGGACTCGATGTTCATGAGTCTGAGTGAACTCCGGGAGATGGTTATGGACAGGGAGTCCTGGCGTGCTGCGATTCATGGGGTCACAAAGAGTCGGACATGACTGAGCGACTGAACTGAACTGAACTGAAGTATTCTCCACTCTTTGGAACACACAAAGTGATTCACAGAGTTGGGTAGAGAAGAGAATGGGGAGGGAGGAGATAGAGGTGACCTGGTGGAGAAAAAAGGAGAGTCCAAAGCGGGAGAGAGCAATCAGGCCAGTGATATCACTCACAAGTAAAAATGGGTAGTAAAGATTAGGTTCTTAAAGGTACAAAATTGATAACAAATACCAAAAAGCATGGATTAAAAATCTAGAGTTTGGATTTCCAAAAATATAATATTCAAGAAAAGAAAGTAAGCAAAGTCACAAAATTATTATATATATATATATATATATATATATATATACATATATGAAGTTTGCTTTAAAAAATAGTCTTTTTTTTTACAAAGTAATAATAGGTTATAAAAATTAAAATTAAAGGAGTAATAGAGGACTTAAAATTTTTTTAAAAAAGAATGATAGTAAAAATAGTAAAAATATATCTAGGATTTTTCTCTGGTATTGTTGTGTGCAGTGTGGTGTTAGTTGATTTTCGGATAGTTCCTTGGTCCGGGTTATCTTTCTCAAGAACTATAGGCCCCTTCCTATGTAGTTAGTACTAACTACAGGGTTTTAATCTATTGTATCTGTCACTTCCAAGGCAGTTCCCTCTGTTTTAGCTTCTTCTGTTTGCTGGTCTCTTCAGTGTCCAATTTCTGCCCTGACACAAGGGGACGGTGGTGGACACCGTCTCAACCACACTGGGCCTACCCCCGCTCATGGTGCATGTGCCCTCCCTGCCCACACTGCTCAGGCTCTAGGTTGCTCCACTGGGAACCGTCTGAGGCCAGCCCTGGGCTGCATGTATCTCCCAGGTCTAAGCCGCTCAGGTTCGGTCACTCGGGTAGCCCTCAGAGGCACAGACTCGGCTGGGCCTGCGTTTTGTGCCCTTCCCAGGTCTGAGCAGCTCAGGTGATGAGGTGTTTGGTGAGCGTGGTCACTGCAACTCATTGCCTCACCCATCCCTGCCACTCGGTTTTCTGAGTGTACAACCAGCGCACCTTCTCAGGTGGATGTTGACCGTCCAGAACCCAAAGAAGTCTTAGTTAGGAAAGAAGCCTGCTTGCAATTTTGTAGATAATGCCTCTCTGGGGCTGCAATTGTCCCCTTCTGGCTCTGGCTGCCTGTCATAGGAGGGGGATGGGCTGTAGCAGACTAGCTTTGTTCAGTTCTTTGTTCTGTGAGCGCGCCTGGTGGTGTCTTAGGTTAGGGCTTTTCACATGGTAACTATCCCACAGTGCGGTTTGCTAGCCCAATTTAATTCCCTCGGATTGTCCTTGGAGCATTCAGGCCTGATCCGTACTCTAAGCAATGCAGCACACGCCTCCCTGCCCAGTCCCCGCTTGCTAGTGGCAGATGCAGGCGTCCACTCTGCTTCTCCGCTGGGGTAGTTACCGTTGGGCACGTAATCTGTGGGTTTTAATTATTTATTTATTTTTCCTCCCAGTTATGTTGCCCTCTTTGATTCCAAGGCTTGCCACAGACTCAGCAGTGAGAGTGTTTTCTGGTGTTTGGAAACCTCACTCTTTTTAAAACTCCCTTCCTGGGAAGGAGCTCCATCCTTACCTCTTTTGTCTCTTTTTTTGTCTTTTATATTTTTTCCTACCTGCTTTCAAAGACACTGGGCTACTTTTCTAGATGCCTGATGTCCTCTGCTGGCATTCAGAAGTCGGTTTGTGGAATTTACTCAGTGTTTAAATGTTCTTTTGATGAATTTGTGGGGGAGAAATGATCTCCCTGTCCTATTCCTCCATCATCTTAGGACCCCCCCTCCCTGAATGTTAAGTTTTAAGCCAGCTTTTTCAATCTCCTCTTTCACTTTCATCAAGAGGCTCTTTAGTTCCTCTCCACTTTCCACCATTAAAGTGGTATCATCTGCATATCTGAGGTCATTGATATTTCTCTTGGAAATCTTGATTCTAGCTTGTGATTCATCCAGTGTTTTCCAAAATGTACTCTGCCTATAAGTTAAATAAGCAGGGTGACAATATACAGCCTTTATGTACTCCTTTTTCAATATGGAACCAGTTCACTGCTCTATGGCTGGTTCTAAATATTTTTTTCTTGAATTGTGTGCAGGTTTCTGGGATGAAAGGTAAGATGGTCTGGTATTTCCATCTCTTTAAGAATTTTCCAGTTTATTGTGATCCACACAGTCAAAGGTTGTAGCATAGTCAATGAAGCAGAGGTAGATGTTTTTTTGGAATTCCTGTGCTTTCCCTACAATCCAACCAATATTGGCAATTTGATCTCTGGTTCCTCTGACTTTTCTAAATCCAGCTTGTATATCTGGAAGTTCTTGGTTCACATACATTTAAAGTCTAGATTGAAGAATTTTGAGAGTTACTTTGCTAGTGAGATAAGCACAATTTTACAGTACTTTACACATTATTTGGCATGGTACTTTTGGGGGATTAGAATAAAAACTGACTCCTGTGGCCACAGCTGAGTTTTCTAAATTTACTGATGTATTGAGTGTAGCACTTTAACAGCCTTATCTCAGGATTTGAAAGCTCTGCTGAAATTCCATCACCTCCACTGGCTTTGTTCATAGCAATGCTTCCTTAGGTCCACTTAACTTCATATTCCAGGATATCTGGCTCTAGACGAGTGACCACACCATCGTTTTTACCAGGATAATTATCATATTTTCTGTATAGTTTTTCTGTTTATTCTTGAAACCTCTTCTTCATATCTTCTGCTTCTGTTAGGTCCATACCATTTCTGTCCTTTACTGTGCTGATCTTTGCATGAAATGTTCTCTTGATATCTCCAGTTTTCTCAAAGAGATCTCTAATCTTTCCCATTCTATTATTTTCCTCTATTTCTTTGCATTGTTCACTTAAGAAAGCTTTATTATCCCTCCTTGCTATTTTCTGGAACTCTGCTTTTAGTTGGTATATCTTTCCCTTTTTCCCTTATCTTTCACTTCTCTTCTTTTCTCAGCTATTTGTAAGGCCTCCTCAGACAACCGTTTTGCTTTCTTTCTTTTTCTTTGTGATGGTTTTGGTCACCACTTCCTGTACAATGTTCTGAACCTCCATCCATCACTCTTTGGACACTCTTCCTACCAGATCTAATCCCTTGAATATATTCATCACCTCTACTGTACAATCATAAGAAATTTGATTTAGGTCATACCTGAATGGCCTAGTGGTTTTCCCTACTTTCTTCAATTTAAACCTGAATTTTGCAATAAGGGATCATGATCTGAGGCACAGTCAGTTCCCAGTTATGTTTCTGCTGACTGTGTAGAGCTTCTCCATCTTCAGCTGCAAAGAATATACTCAATCTATTTCATTATTAACCATCTGGTGATGTCCATATATAGAATTATCTCCTGTGTTGTTGGAAGAGGGTGTTTGCTATGACCAGTGAATTCTCCTGACAAAACTCTGTGTTTGTGCTTTGCTTCATTTTGTATTCCAAGGCAAAACTTTCCTGTTTTTCCAGGTATCTCTTGACTTCTTACTTTCACATTCCAGTCCTCTATGATGAAAAGGACTTTTTTTTGGTATTAGTTCTAGAAGGTCTTAGGTCTTCATAGAATTGGTCAGCTTCAGCTTCTTCAGCAATAGTGTTTGGAGGATAGACTTGGCTTACTGTGATGTTGAATGGTTTGTCTTGGAAATGAAATGAGATCATTCTGTCATTTTTAAGATTGCACCCAAGTACTGAATTTGCCAACAAAGGTCTGTCTAGTCAAGGGTATGGTTTTTCCAGTGGTCATGTATGGATGTGAGAGTTGGACTATAAAGTGAGCTGAGCACCAAAGAATTTATTCTTTTGAAGTGTGGTGTTGGAGAAGACTCTTGAGAGTCCCATGGACTGCAAGGAGATCCAACCAGTCCATCCTAAAGGAGATCAGTTTTGGGTATTCATTGGAAGGACTGATGTTGAAGCTGAAACTCCAATAATTTGGCCACCTCATGCAAAGAGTTGACTAGTTGGAAAAGGCCCTGATGCTGGGAGGGATTTGGGGGCAGGAGGAGAAGGGGACGACAGAGGATGAGATGGCTGAATAGCATCACCGACTCAATGGACATGGGTTTGGGTGAACTCTGGGAGTTGGTGCTGCGATTCATGGGGTTGCAAAGAGTCGGACACGACTGAGCGACTGAACTGAACTGCCCTGCCTTTCAGACTCTTCTGTTGACTACTAAGCTTACTCCATCTCTTCTAAGGGATTCTTGCCCACAGTGGTAAATATGGTCATCTGAATTAAACTCACCCATTCCAATCAATTTTAGTTCACTGATTCCTAAGATGTTGATATTCACTTTTGCCATCTCCTGCTTGATCATGTCCAATTTACCTTGATTCATAGACCTAACATTCCAGGTTCCTATGCAATTGTTATTTATAGCATCAAAATTCAGTTTCACCACCAGACACATCCATGACTAAGGAATGTTTCCTCTTTGGCCCAGCTGGTTCTAGAGCCATTTCTCTGCTCTTCCCCAACGGCATGTTGGACAACTACTGACCTGGGGAGCTCCTCTTCCACTGTCATATCTTCTTGCCTTTTCATGCTATTCATGGAGTTCTTAAGACAAGAATACTAGAGTGGTTTGCCATTCCCTTTTTCAGTGAACCACATTTTGACAGAAATTTTCACCCGTCCAACTGTGTGACCCTACTCAGCATGGCTGATAGCCTTATTGAGTTATACAAACCCCTTTGCCATAACAAGGCTGTGATCCATGAACGTGTATACTATACAGTATACTTATATAATCTATAGTAATAATAAGGTGATATGAAATACTTAGTAGCCAAGATGGTGGTATAGGAAGACCCTGATTTCACGTCCTACCTAGTCTTCCTAATACTACAACTATTTAGAGAGCAGCCATCAATGAGAATAACAAGAAGACTAGCAGAAAATACTTCCCACCCCTAAAGATATAAGGAATGAACCCCAACAAGTCAGGTAGGAGGAATAGAGACACAGTATAATCTTGACCCATACCCCAGGGTTGGTGCTACACAAAGGGGAGGATGATTACAATTGCGAAGTATCTCCCTAAGAAGTGAGGATTCCAAGCCCCACACTGGGCTCTCCAGCCCAGGCATTTTACACTGCAAAGGTGAACCCCTACATTGCCTGGCTTTAGAAGGCCAGAAGGACTTATTCTGGGGAGAGTGAGAGGGCTGTCAGATACAGAGTCCTGCCTTAAATGGAATGGACAAAATCTCAATCTCCAAGTCCCAGCTCAGAGACTATAATTTGAATGAAGCTTGAGTCAAACCCTCAGGCTGACCTTGGACAGCCTCCTGGAGATATGGGAGCAAACTGGAACTCCCCGTGTGGTACAAACACTGGTACTTGCCATTTATCAAAGTTTAGTTAGTGTTAGTTACTAAGCTGCAGCTGACTCTGTGACCCCATGGACTGTAGCCCACCAGGCTCCTCTGTCCATGGGATTTCCTGAGCAAAAATACTGGAGTGAGTTGTCATTCTCTTCTCCAGGGGATCTTCCCAACCCAGGGATCAAACCTGGTTCTCCCCCATTGCAGGCAGATTCTTTACCCCCTGAGCTACCAGGGAAGCCATTATGAAAGTTTATTCTTTCACAGTGTCAAAGACGTTGGTGCTGTAAAATACCATTTTGGAGTCTTCCCTCTAGCCTATTACTGCCAGTAGTCTGACAATAATCCTAGGATACTTTGGACTTGCAGGGATTTGACCCTGCCAATCAACAAATTGGCATGAGACTCAGTGTCCCTGGACTCTGTAGCCACCCACCCTAAAATATGTTTCACAAGACAAGCAGGTTGGGGCCAGTTCTACAGATAGAATATTCTAAAGTATAGTTGAAGTTCAGTGTTTCCTTACTAATTTTATGTTTGAATGATCTATTCATCATTGAAAGGGGTATTTCAGTCTCCTAAAATTACTGTATTATTTTTCTATTACTCCATTTCCATTAGTATTTTTAGCATATTTAATATATTTATTAACACTGAGTACACACATATTTACAACTATTATATCCTCTTTGTAAATCTATCCCTTTACCATAATATAATGATCTTCTTTGTCTCTGTTTTAATTTTTGACTTGAGGTCTATTTTGACTGACATAAATATAGCTACCCTTGCTGTCTTTTGTTTCCATTTACTTTGATTATTTTTTGCATCCCTTTACTTTGAGCCACTGTGTGTCATAAAAACACATCCTCAGTATTAATATTCTACCACTTCATATAAAATTTAAAATCCTTATAGAAGTATAGTCCCATTTACTCCATTGGTTGTTTTCCTAGGCGATGGCACCCCACTCCAGTACTCTTGCCTGGAAAATCCCATAGATGGAGGAGCCTGGTGGGCTGCAGTCCATGAGGTCATGAAGAGTCGGACACGACTGAGCGACTTCACTTTGACTTTTCACTTGCATGCATTGGAGAAGGAAATGGCAACCCACTCCAGTGTTCTTGCCTGGAGAAACCCAGGGAAGGGGGAGCCTGGTGGGCTGCCCTCTATGGGGTCGCACAGAGTCGGACATGACTGAAGCGACACAGCAGCAGCAACAGCAGTTTCAAACATTTCTGGTGTTTTTAATTCCTTCATGTAGCTCTAACGTTTCAAATGATGTAATTATCCGCCAGCCTGAGAAACTCCCTGTCACAATTACTACTGAGGATGCTGTGTTAAACTAAGGATACACATTTTAATCCCAGGATAAACTAACAAAAATGCTGAAAATTAGAGGCAATAAGACAACATAAAAAGTAAAATTGAGTACTAAAAAGAGTTTAAATCACCTAGACCAAGGTGGTAAAAAGGTAGACAAAACTGGGGAAAACAAATATATGTAATATAAAAATATATTACATTTTAAGTTATAAATAAGTATAAATTTAATTATATCAACTATATATTATAGTTTATAAGGTAGTGTGACTAAGTTCTTATGTATCAATAATTTCTTTAAATGTAAATTTTTGAATTCTCCAATCAAAGGCATAGGGTGGCTGAAATTAAAAAAATAAGACCTAACTATATGCTATCTATAAGAGACTCACTGTCCAAATCTTTGTGAGTCTACAGCATGCCAGGCTTCTCTGTCCTTCAAAAACATTTTCCCCACCTTCTATATTTAGATTGTTTCATACGTTTGTAAGAGATTGCTTTGTTACATTCTGAAGTCCCATAGTCTCCTAAGTATTTTTTTAATGTATATCAATATTTAAAGTCATTAAGTATATTGAAATATAAAATTCTATGGACTTTGAACCATTATTGGAAATCAATTAACCTGAGAGTTCCTTGAACTGCAAGGAGATCCAACCAGTCCATTCTAAAGGAGATCAGCCCTGGGTGTTCTTTTGGAAGGAATGATGCTAAAGCTGAAACTTCAGTACTTTGGCCACCCCATGCAAAGAGTTGAATCATTGGAAAAGACTCTGATGCTGGGAGGGTTTGGGGGAAGGAGGAAAAGGGGATGACAAAGGATGAGATGGCTGGATGGCATCACCGACTCAATGGACGTGAGTCTGAGTGAACTCTGGGAGTTGGTTATGGACAGGGAGGCCTGGTGTGCTGCGATTTATGGGGTCGCAAAGAGTCAAACACGACTGAGTGACTGAACTGAACTGAACTGAACTGATATGGCTTTATTTCTAGATTTCCTCTTGCATTCCATTGTTCTGTATGTCTATTTCTATGGTAGTACCATACAGTTTTGATTACTGTAACTTCATGAAAGACTATAAAATGTAAGTTCTTCAACTTCTATGAAAATATTGGACTCTAAATTAAATTAGCAAGTGTTCCTTACTCATCTGTTTTTGGAAGAGTATGAGTAAAATTGGTGTTAATTTCTTTTTAAATGTCTGATAGAAATTCAACAATGAAACCATATGTTTCATGTATATTTTGTTGGATTTTTTTGAATTAATAAAGTATTTTAGAGCAATTTTATGTTCATAGCAAAAATAAGTGGAAATTAGAGCATTTTCATATATTCCCTGTTTCCCAAACTTCACCCACACACAGCCTCTCCAACTATTGATATTCTGCACAACAATGGTATACTTGCTATATCAGTGAATCTACATTGAAACATGATTGTCTGCCAAAGTCCATAATTTACATAAAGTTTCACTTTGTGTAAATTCTATGAATTTTGACAAATACAAATATATAGATAATTATCAACTGTTTTAATATCACACAGATTATTTTTGGTGCCCTAAAAACTTCTATGCTCTGTCTATTCATTCCTCCATCTCCACTAACTCCTGGGAACTACTAGTCTTTACTTCCTTCATAGTTTGCCTTTTTTAGAATGTTGTATATTTAGAATTATATATGATGAAATCTTTCCCAAATGACTTCTTCCAGTTAGTAACATGCATTTGTTTTCTTCATGTCTTTTCATTGGTTGAGAACTCATTTCTTTTTAGCACTAAATACTACTTCATTTTCTGAGTATAGCACAGTTTATACATTCACCTGCTGAAAGATACCTTGGTTGCTCATATGTTTAGGCAGTTATGAATTAAGCTTTTATAAACATTCATATGCAGGTTTTTGTGTGGTCATAAGTTATCAACTCCTTTAGGTAAATACCAGGGAGTGAGATTGCTGGATATTATGCTAAGAATATGTTAATTTTGTAAAAACCTAATATTTTGTATTTGTACAAGTAACAAATGAGAGTTCTGTTGGTCCATATTCTTGCCAGATTTGATCTTGTCAGTATTTTTATTTTGGCCCTTCTGATAAGCATGCACGATTATCTCATTGTTGCTTTAATGTGTACTTTCTGGATGACTTATATAGGGAGCATCATTTCGTATGGTCACTTGGCATCTATATATCTTTGATCAGGTGTGTCTCTCAGGTCTTTGCCCATTTTTAAATTTGGTTGTTTGTTTTCTTGTTGCTAAGTTATTTGCACATCTTGGATAATAGTCATTATCAGATATGTGTTTTGCAAATATTTTCTACCTGTCTGTGCCTTCTCATTCTCTTGACATTGTCTTTCACAGAATAGAAGCTTTAACATTAATGAAGTCTAGCTTTAATTATTTCTTTTGTGAATCTTGTCTTTGGTGTCATTTCTAATAGTCATTGCTAAAACATGGATTTGTGAGTTTTCAAGCTTTCATTCTATTATTGATATTTCTGTTTCATTCTATTGTTTCTGGAAGGAACACTTTATATGATTTCAAAATGCAAAATTTAATCAGAGTCATTATTTTTTGCCTAATATGTAGTCCAGTAGAATATCCCAGGTGAATTTGAGAACAATGTTTGTTCTGCTTTTTGACTGTCAACAGTTTAATCATAATGTATCTTGTTGTGAACCTCTGTGTTTATCTTACATGGAGTTCACAAAACTTCTCAAATGCATGTTTGTCATTGTTTAGTTGCTAAGTCTTGTCTGACTCTTTTGCAACCCCATGGACTGTGGCCTGCCAGGCTCCTCTGACCATGGGATTTTTCAGGCAAGAATACTGGAGTGGGTTGCCATTTCCTTCTCCACGGGATCTACCTGACCCAGGGATCAAACCTATTTCTCCTGGATTGGTAGGTAGATTCTTTATCACTGAGCCACCAGGCAATTTTATCATATTTGGAAGATTTTGGTCATTATTTCCTCAAAAAGCTTTTCTGACCCTCTTTCCTGTCATATACTCCCGTTCTTTTTTATTGTCTAACTGGACAATTTTAATTAACCTAACTTTCAGCTCAATGATTCTTTTTTACCCTTCATTATCAAATATGCTGTTGAGCCATTTATTGATTTTTAAAAAAAAAATCAATTATTTTAACTTACATTGACAGAATTTCTTCTAAGTTTGATTTTTACCTTTGTTTACATTCTCCTTTTGCTGACACATTATTTTGCTAATTTCTTTTACTTCATCCATGATTTTCTTTTGTTCTAGCATAAAAATGTTTATTAAAGGTTTTGTCTAATAATTCCAATATCTGTTCTTCATCGTGCACAGTTACTCTTAATTTCTTCTATAAATGAGACATACATTCTCATTTCTTTTCATGCCTCATAATTTTTTGTTCACAAGCAGGAAATTTGAAAACTGTAATGTAGTAATCCCGAAAATCAGATACTCCCTCCTCCTCTGGACTATTGTATTTCCTTGTTGTAAGTGGTGGTTGTTGTTCAGTTGCTCAGTCGTGTCTGACTTTGCAAGCCCATGGACTGCAGCACATCAGGTTTCCCTTTCCTTCACTGACGCCTGGAGTTTGCTCAAATTCTTGTTCATTGAATTGGTGATGCCATCCTACTATCTCATCCTCTGCTACCCCCTTCTTCTCCTTCCTTTCCCAGCATGAGGGTCTTTTCCAATACTTAATTTTATAGTGGCTTTTCTCGATTACTTAAAAAAAAAAAAAAACACCTGTATTCTTTGTTGTATATGTACTCTGAAGTCTCTGTTCCTTTAACTATAGTCAGTTAGTGGTATGGAAAAGAATTCTTTAAATATATGAAGTCAACAAAAATAAAGTATCTTGAAAATGCTTTTCAATCTCTGAAGGTTGGCTCTCTATTGGAGCAAAGCCTCAATACATTGCCAAGTCCATTACAATTCTGCCTTAGTATTCCCTTCTGGCTCGTGGTGATCCTCAAAAAAAGCTAGAGGTTAAAGTTTAGGGTATTCTGCGTTCTTTTTGATGTGTGTCTTGCTATGAGTATGTGTGTGACTTTCTAGATACTTTGCTATATCAGGAAATTTCAAGCCCTTATTCCCCAAAGTGACATTCTCCTCAGTTTTTCTACAAAGAGTTTTGGTATATCTGTTGTCTGTCTCAACTCTAATATCATGCTCCAGGCATCACTAGCTTTTTTAAAATCTCCTTTTCACTATTTTTGATTAACATACTCTGCTTAGCTAATTTTCTGCCATGAGAAAGTTCTGACTTAGGTGAAACAAAAGCAAGCATCTTGTATTACTCCTTGAGGAAAACCACAAATAGGTGAAGCAGAAAACATAATTACTTGAAAACAAGGTACACTCTGGTACCTCATGAAACAAATAACCTTTCCTGGGAATATAAACTGCCACCTTCAAGACAAGTTCCACACCAGGAATAGGATTGGGCAAGGCTAAATTAACACAAAGCTTTACTGCTCACTTCAAGACACCTTTAACTTGATTCAGTGTCTATTTGGAAGATGTAATCTTTTGACTGTTTTTCAGTATTTCAACAAAATTCATTATTTTTACTCATTTCTTTTCAGTGTTTCTGCGGTGATATAGGTCCTTGGAATCTGTTACCTGCCATTTTTGCTTACATTACTGTTACAGTATTTTCAATTTTAACATTGATTTTTATTATTTCTAAGAGCTTCCTTCTTTTCGCTTTCATCTTTCATCTGTTCTTGCCTGTTGCCTATTTTTCATGAGCATTTTTAACATAGTAATCATAATTCTTTTAAGTCTTCTTTCTAATAATTACCGGGTCTGTGTTATATCTGAGTTAGTTCTCCTGTTTGCTTTGTCTCTTCAGATATGTTTTGCTTTTTCTTCCTTTTGTTATGGCTTGTAATGTTCTTGTTGAAAGCCATACATATCAATAGTAGGAGCTGAGGTGAATAGGCTTGTAGTGCAAAGATTTATGTTAATATGGCTAGGAGCTGAATTATGTTTGATACTTGGTGTATCTGTAGATGACAGAGGATTTAAATTCCTCTTGGGCTCCTGTTTTTGTCTCCTCTCATGATTTTTAGCTACCCTGAGGACTTTACTTATTAGAGCATTTGCATCTAGTAGCTCTTTAATCTCTAACTCCACCATAATATACTCCAGCTTATTGGTGTGGTAGGAAGATGTGGAAGAGGGAAGCTTTCCATTATCTTATGCTAAATCTCAGGTTTTACTGGGTGTGTCTCTGGACTGTAAACCTCACAAGTGTGTCTTCAGAGGTATGACTCTCCTCACTTTGATGAGACAAGAAACTAGAGAGAAATGAGGTGGGAATAATGCTCTTCCCTCCTTTGGAATAAGGTTTTTCCCTGTAGAGTTCTTCTTGGCTTTAAAAAAAAGTTTTTTGAAATATTTTACAAGGATTGTTCTTTCCATCCCTCTACCAGATACAAGAGAGGGAAATCTTTCTTAGATCTTCACTGTGAGAACCTGGTGGTATTCCTTGAGGTAAAACCCACCAAAACTTGAAAGTCCCATAAGGCCCTAACAAACACAATTTAAACATTTTTTTTCATGATAGCTTATATTGAGCCTTTAACAATCTGTAAAAATGACCACTTAGGTGTTCCAAAGAGTGTATACCTCCTGTAGCTTCTGCCTCAGGTAAGCAGATGTCAGTTGCAACCCTGGATATTTTTGTTTCTCCAGATTTGTTGTGATGGTTTGTCCTGCAAACTCAGTTCTTTGATAGGGTCAAGAACACTTATTTCAGTTTATTTTTTTCTTGTTTCAAGGACTGGAGCGATTATTTCAAGGCTCTCTACATAGTAGAGGTGAGACTGAAAAGTATGTATATATATGTATATATATATATGTATATATATGTACACACACATATATACACATACTGTCTTTCTTTTCTGTTCACATTTGTTAAACCACTTGAGATTTTACTGCAAGTCAGTGTGGTTATGTTAATTATTTAATCTCAGGGATGTCAGTTCAGTGATACATGTTTCCAATTCCTGAAAATAGTTGTCTCATATTTTGTCCACTTGCATAGTTATTCAAAATGAATGGGGAAAGGGGGTCAAGTTTGGACCTATTATCTCATCATGAGCAGAACATATTTTCTTTGTTGAAATAACATCTTAATTGCTTTTATTACATTATTTTTTCCTACTTCTCTCTCTATTCTAAAAAAAATCCAAGTATAGGAGTGCTCAACACCCTCTTACTATCTGTACTTGATTGATCTTATCCATTCATCTGGCTTTAAATGCAATTTATATGCTATAGACTATGAAAATTTGGGCTTCCCTAGTGGCTCAGATAGTGAAGATTCTGCCTGAAATGCGGGAGATCCGTGTTCAGTTCCCAGGTCAGGAAGAAACCCTGGAGAAAGGAACCCACTCCAGTATTATAGCCTGGGAAATCCCATGGACAGAGGATCCTGGTGGGCTCCAACTCATGGGGTCACAAAAAGTTGGACATGACCGAGTGACTAACACTTTCACTTTACTTCATGACATTTTACCTCAAGTCAAGGTATCTTCAGAGTTCCAGATGTGCATACACAAATATTTCATATTATTATATGGAAGTCTCAAAATAGCAAATATCATGTACCCAGATTCTCAAGCTCTAGCTTAGTTTTAATAATCCCCTAATATTTCCTACATCAGTAAATGGTTTATCCATCTCTCCAGTTGCTTAAGCATCCAATTAGCAAGTTATTCTCATTACCTCCACCTTTACCTCACCTTTTACATCCAAATTATCATCAAGTCCTAGAAGTTCTGATAGTGTTATATACTAATCTTCTTTAACTTATCCTCCTTATTTCTAGACTGGATTGTGTTAGATATCTATCAAATTTCTCTGGTGTCTTTACCCTCTATTAATGCCTTTACTCACATAGTACAAACTGAAACTAAGTTGGATTATATATTTCCACCTTTCTAAAATGCTCTAGCAATTTCCTATTACACTTAGGATAAAATCTATAATCCTTATCATGTTCCACAAGACCATGTGAGAGCTGTCCTTTTATAGCTCTTTTTTTTTAACCTCATCTACTTTCACTTTTTCCCTTCATTTACTTCATTTGCTTTGAGCTGGGAAATTAACAACTAAGCAGATATGGGAAGACCACTAAAAGTATCTATTGTCATTACTCTGAGAAAGTCTTCCATGTGAATCTTTGTCCTATTAGATTATAAGATGATCATTGTACTCACTATATCTAGACAAATGTCTGGCACCTAGTTAGAACACAAGGCATATTTTTGGAAGAATAAAGAGAAAATTCTCATTTCAGTATATGATGAAGAGCTAATAAAATTTGATCTACAGGTGTATATAATCATGCTACTACTTCTATAATTTATCAATGATCACAGCTAGTGGAAATCAATATATATGGCAAGATAGCATTGCTGGAGAGGAAGAGTTAATATATTGATTTGATGTATATTATTTTATTATCTTAAAAATCAAGTTCAAATAAAACAAAAATAAGATTTGAATATGATATGACTTAGATAAGTATATAAAAATAAGACAATTTCAAGGAATGAATACAAATTAATAATGTGAAAATATTTTGAAGTATGGGATATAGATGTTAAGAAAACAGATCAAGTCCCTATTCTCTTAGAGGTTATGTTATAGAGGAAAGAAAGGCAAACAAAATTGTAGGTTTTACAGTGATCAATTGTCCTGGATTTCCTGGGGCTGAGAGGATTCCCTGTACATGAGGCTTTTCAGCAAAGCTCAGAAAGTTTCAGGCAAATTATAGAGTTGGCCACCCTATGTGGTGATAAGTGCCATGGAAGATTAATCATAGAGCTTACATACTGGGTGATCAAGATATACCTTATTAAAAAGAAGTAGACTCTTGAGAGTCCCTTGGACTGCAAGGAGATCCAACCAGTCCATCCTGAAGATCAGCCCTGGGATTTCTTTGGAAGGAATGATGCTAAAGCTGAAATTCCAGTACTTTGGCCACCTCATGCGAAGAGTGGACTCATTGGAAAAGACTCTGATGGTGGGAGGGATTGGGGGCAGGAGGAGAAGGGGATGACAAAGGATGAGATAGCTGGATGGCATCACTGACTCGATGGACGTGAGTCTGAGTGAACTCTGGGAGTTGGTGATGGACAGAGAGGCCTGGTGTGCTATGATTCATGGGGTCGCAAAGAGTCGGACATGACTGAGCGAATGAACTGAACTGAAGTCATTAAATGAAAAAAATAATGAAGTGTGTCATAAAGATATATTTTATATATGTGCATATTTGAGAATATGTAAATACATATGTGCGTATTTGTGTATCATGAAGCAGAAGTTAGACTATACAGTAAAGAATTATATCTGTTAAATATTATCAGACTAAGAAAGATCACCAGGAAAAAAGGACCCAGTTTTGATAATACACTTCTTTTCTTTTTAACTATAGTTATATAATTGTGCATCCATCACCACTAATTCCAGATTATTTCATCATTTTACAAATAAATAAATCTTATAGCAATTAGTGGGGCTTCCCTGGTGGCTCAGCAGTAAAGAAACCATCTATGAATCCAGGATACATGGGTTCAAGCCCTGGGTCGGGAAGATCCCCTGGAGAAGGAAATGGCAACCCACTCCAGTATTCTTGCCTGGGAAATCCCATGGACAGAGGAGCCTGGCAGGATTTAGCTCATGGGTTTCCAAAGAGTCAGACATGACTTGGCAACAACATAGAAACAACATAGCAACATCCCCTTCTTCATTTAACTAAAATGATATTAATTGAATCATAATATGTGGCCTTTGGTTTCTCCTACTTTTAATATCATGATCAATAGTTCATTAATTATTGTGCATGAATATCCAGAATTGATTTGTCCATTTTTTTCAGTTGACCAACATTTGGGTTATTTTCACGTTTCAGATACTGCAAATAATGAATAATGTTGCTGGGAACATTTATGCTCAACATTCATGTAGATATATATCTTCATTTCTCCTAGTTCTATACTTAATAGTTGAAATGCTGGGTCATCTGATAACTGTGTTTAACCTTGCAAGGAATTGTGAGACTATTTTACAAAGTGGTTGTAACATTTTACATTATAAATAGCAATGCACGATAGCTCTGATTTCTCCACATTCTTGCCAACATTTGTTATTTCCTGTCTTTTGAACTATAGATATTGTAGTGGGCATGAAATGGTACATCACTGTGGCTTTGATTTGCATTTCCTTAATGATTAGTGATGTTAAGCATCTTATATGCTTATTGGTGATTCATATATAGTCTTTGGACAAATGCCTATTTAAATCATTTTCCATACTAATTACACCTGTTTTATTCATCTAATAATATATTGTAATTTCAGCTCTTTTACTTGAATGTTTGATGTGTTTTGAGTTAATTTTTGTGTGATTGGGGGTAGGGGGTTGAATGTCATTCATTTGCATGTGTCTGTGCAGTTATCCCAGCTTTATCTTTTGAAAATACCACTCTTTTTTTCAATTAAATTTTTATTTGAAGGCAAATATATGTTCACATGCAGTTGTAAAAAATAATACAAAGAGATTCCATGTAGTTTTTACCTAGTCTTAACTTTGCCGACTAAGGTCCGTCTAGTCAAGGCTATGGTTTTTCCTGTGGTCATGTATGGATGTGAGAGTTGGACTGTGAAGAAGGCTGAGTGCCGAAGAATTGATGCTTTTAAACTGTAGTGTTGGAGAAGACTCTTGAGAGTCCCTTGGACTGCAAGGAGATCCAACCAGTCCATTCTGAAGGAGATCAGCCCTGGAATTTCTTTGGAAGGAATGATGCTAAAGCTGAAACTCCAGTACTTTGGCCACCCTATGTGAAGAGTTGACTCATTGGAAAAGACCCTGATGCTGGGAGGGATTGGGGGCAGGAGAAGGGGACGACAGAGGATGAGATGGCTGGATGGCATCACTGACTCGATGGACGTGAGTCTGAGTGAACTCTGGGAGTTGGTGATGGACAGGGAGGCCTGGCATGCTGCGATTCTTAGGGTCGCGAAGAGTCAGACACGACTGAGCAACTGAACTGAACTGAACTGAACCCAATGGTAACATCTTGCAACACTGCAGTACAATATTAAAACCAGGGTATTAACAACAATACAGTCAAGACAAAGAATGTTTCCACCACTGTAAAGATCCCTTATATTGCCATTTTATTACCCACACAGTTCACTATTCCAATTATCCCCTCTTGACTTCCTGGTAACCATCAATCTGTTCTCTACTTCTATAATTTTGTCATTAAAATATCTTTTATTCATGTAATCATATTGTATGTAAAATTCTAGTATATGTATATTTTAACTTACTATGATTCCCTGAAGATTAACAGATTACATCAGTAGTTCATTCCTTTTTATTGTGAAATAATTTTTAATGATATGGATGTAACAGCATTCATCCATTGAAGGACATCCGAGTTCTTTCTAGTTTTGACTATTAGGAATCAAGCTCCTCTAAACATTTATATACAGACATTTTGTGTCAAAGTTAGTTTTTATTTCTCTGGGATAAATGCTGAGGAGTGCAATGGTTGCATGGTAAAGTCATTTTTAGGTTTTTAAGTAATGGCTTTTTCCCAGAGTGGCTGTACCATATTACATTTCCAACAGAAATTTTTGAGTTATCTAGTTGTTTTGCATCTATGTTAACATTTGGCATTGCCAGTATTTTTTATATAAGTCATTTGATAGGTGTATATCATTGTGGTTTAATTAACCTTTCCCTAATGAATAATAATGTTAAATATTTTATTTTCTCACCTGCTATCTATATATGGAATTACAATGGAGGTAACATTATATTAATTTTAGATTTATAACAAGATTCAATATTTGTGTATATTGCAAAATGATAACCTCAGTAAATCCAGTTAACCTATACATAGTTATACAATTTTTTCCTGTGATAAGAACCTTTAAGATCTGCCTTACTGTCAACTCTCAAGTATGCAATACACTATTATTGCAGTCACCACAGTGCACATTACACTCTCATGACGTATTCATTTTATAACTTGAAGTGTATGCCTTTTAACCTTCTTCACCCATTTGACCCACTCCCCATCTGCAATTTCTGGAAACTACCAACTTGTTTCTGTATCTACAATCTCTCTTTTGTTTAGATCTACATATCAATAAGATCATGCAGTATTTGTCTTTCTCTGTCCAACTTATTTCACTTAGCATAGTGTCCTGAAAGTTTATACATGATGTAGCAGATGGCAAGATTTCCTTCTTTTTATGACTTAATAATATTCCGTTGTGTGTGTGTGTGCATGCGTACCACATTTTCTTTATCTTTTATTTAATGATAGACATGGTTTTTTACATATCTTGGCTCTTGTAAACAATGTTTCATGGAAGAAGGGGGTGCATATATCTTTCCAAGGTAATATTTTTGTTTTCTTTTGATAAATACTCAGAAGTGAATTCGGAGAAGGCAATGGCACACCCACTTCAGTACTCTTGCCTGGAAAATCCCATAGATGGAGGAGTCTGGTGGGCTGCAGTCCATGGGATCACTGAGGGTCAGACACGACTGAGCGACTTCACTTTCACTTTTCACTTTTATGCATTGGAGAAGGAAATGGCAACCCACTCCAGTGTTCTTTCCTGGAGAATCCCAGGAATGGTGGAGCCTGGTGGGCTGCCATCTATGGGGTCACACAGAGTCAGACACGACTAAAGCGACTTAGCAGCAGCAGCAGCAGAATTGAATTTGACAGGTCATAGCCAGTACTTTGGCCACCTCATGTGAAGAGTTGACTCATTGGAAAAGACTTTGATGCTGGGAGGGATTGGGGGCAGGAGAAGAAGGGGACAACAGAGGATGAGATGGCTGGATAGCATCACTGACTTGATGGACGAGTCTGAGTGAACTCCGGGAGTTGGTGATGGACAGGGAGGCCTGGCGTGCTGTGATTCATGGGGTTGCAAAGAGTTGGACACGACTGAGCAACTGAACTGAACTGACTGAACTGATGGTAGTTCTCTTTTTAATTTTTTGAGGTACTTCCATGGTGTTTCCCATAGTGACTGCACTATATTCAAAACTCAATTGACTAAATATGTATATATTTAATTCTAAATTATAATTCTATTCTGCTTATGTATATAGACATAGGCAAGTGCTACACTGTCCTGATTATAGTAGCTTAGTAGTAATTTCTAAATCAGGAAGTTTTAGTCATCCAAATTTGATCTTTTTCAAGCTTGGTTTGGCTATTCTCAGTTTCTTGCATTCCAATGAGAATTTTAGAATTGATTTATCAGTTGCTGTAACAAGCTGAGATTTTGCTAATAATTGTGATGAATTTGTGAATTAATCTGGGAAGTATTACCATTTTGACAATATTAAGCCTTATAATTCATGATTTGGGAATGAATTCAATTTTGATTAGCTTTTATCCATTTTTTTTCATTTTTGTGTGTTTTTTGGTATAGAGGTCATAAATATTTTGTTACATTTAATTCTAAGTATTCTTTTTGATGCTATTATAGGTTAAATATTTTAAATGTATAGTATTCATTTCAATTGCATAGAGATACAGTAGAGAGGGTAACATCTAAAAGGCAGTTGAATAGGAAGCCTTGGACCTTTACTCCCCATGTGTATACACCAATTCAACAAAAATACATAGACAAATTCATCAGAAATTCAGAATCTACTGGTTGAAAGGATGCTGCATCTGGAGTAAGCATGAAATGAGCTACATTGAAGCTGGTAGAGAAAATGCAAGATGCCCTCTCATTGGAATTCTTGCCTCTGGCATAGTGCCATATGATTGGAAGGAAACTCTCAGCTTTTGGTTTCTTCCTGGAGGATGAAATATTTGCCCACATGTCCAACATTCAAACTTTTCTAGGGATTCCAAAAGTACTGGTTTCTGTCTTAACCTGTCTCACTGGTCTCACTGAGAACATACACAGTCATTTGGGCTAGAATACAAGTACTTATCATAGTCCCTTCTTCTAGCTCTGCACAGAATGAGTAGATAAAACATCAGATTCTGTTTTTATCTGGTGAAGTAAAGAATTGGGTCACATATCCAGTTCTAGAGGCTACCTAGGGGATTGGATTTTGTCTCACCCATCTCAGACCACTGATAGGATCAAACTACTTTACATGGCAAGGGGGTCACTAAGAACAGTGATGGTGATTTGAACCAACACAAAGTTTTGAGAGTTTTAGAATCTCTGAGCAGATTAACTGGTGAGAGTTTCCTCCTGTACAAGGTCAATCTGTGAACACTTGGGAGAACTAGGTATTTTCTTCAGTATGCAGATATCAACACAAAGGTGAAGGAAAACTAAGAAATATGGAATGTATCCCCCCCCAAAAAAAAAACCAAATGAAGTTAATCTCCAGAAACAGAACCTAATGATATGAATAATTATAGGACTTAAGAGGCAGAGAACTCAAAATAACAATAAAATACACAGTATAAAAAGATGTAAAATGTGAAATCAAATGCATAATATGTGGGGAGGGAGAAAAAGGTAGAGTTTCTGCATGTAAACAAATTTAAGTTTTTATTAGCTTAAAATAGACTATTATATCAATAAGATGTTTCAAGCAAGCCTCAGGGTAACCAAAATAAATAAATAAATAAATCCTATAGCAGATAAATTCAAAATAAAGAGAAGTGAATAAAAGTATACCAATATGGAACAAAGGAACAGAGCAAGAGAGAATAATAGAGACAAAGAAATGTTAAAACATCCAGAAACCCATTAACAATGTGGCAAGAATAAGTCCTGACCTACCAACAATTACTTTAAATGTAAACAAATTAAATTACCTGATCAAAAGACATAGAGTGGCTGAATGAATAAAATAAAATAAGACCCAACTATATGATGCCTATATGATCAATAACCTCAGATATGCAGATGACACCACCCTTATGGCAGAAAGTGAGGAAGAACTAAAGACCATCTTGATGAAAGTGAAAGAGGAGAGTGGAAAAGTTGGCTTAAAGCTCAATATTCAGAAAACTGAGATCATGGCATCCGGTCCCATCACTTCATGGCAAATAGTGGGAAACTGTGGAAACAGTAGCAGACTATTTTGGGGGGCTCCAAAATCACTGCAGATGATGACTGCAGCCATGAAATTAAAAGACACTTAGTCCTTGGCAGGAAAGTTATGACCAACCTAGACAGCATATTAAAAAGCAGAGACATTTCTTTGCTAACAAAAGGCTGTCTAGTCAAGGCTATGGTTTTCCAGAAGTCATGTATGGATGTGAGAGTTGGACTATAAAGAAAGCTTAGTGCTGAAGAACTGTGGTTTGAACACATTTTGGACTGTGGTGTTGGAGAAGACTCTTGAGAGTTCCTTGTACTACAAGGAGATCCACCCAGTCCATCCTAAAGGAGGTCAGTCCTGAGTGTTCATTGGAAGGACTGATGTTGAAGCTGAAACTCCAATACTTTGGCCACCTGATGCAAAGAGCTGACTCATTTGAAAAGACCCAAATCCTGGGAAAGATTGAAGGTGGGAGAAGAAGGAGATGACAGAGAATGATATGGTTGGATCGCATCACTGACTCAATGGACATGAGTTTGGGTAAACTCAGGGAGTTGGTGATGTACAGGGAGGCCTGGCATGCTGCAGTTCATAGTGTTGCAAAGAGTCAGACATGACTGAGCAACTGAACTGACTGATATGATGCCTACATGACTCATTTCAACTTTAAGGGCACAGATAAGCATACAGTGAAGGGATCACAAAGGCTTAGCAAATTTGAAAAGGACTCCAAATAGCCACAGAAATCTTCAGGAAGAAAAATAAAGGTGGAGGTATCACACATTTTAATTTCAAAATTTATTAAAAAGCTGCAGTAATAAAACAGCATGATATTGGCATGAAGACAGACATACAGACCAATGGAACAGATTAGAAAAACCATGAATAAATCCACGTATATATGATCAACTGATCTTTGACAAAGGTGCCAAGATCACATGATGTACAAAGGATTGCCTCTTCAATAAATGGTGCTGCAACAACTAGATATCCACATATGAAAGATTGAAACTAAACCTTTATCTTACTTGTACACAAAAAATGCCAATTCAATATGGATTGAATTCTTAAAAGACCTGAAACTGTAAAACTCCTAGAAGAAGATGCAGGAGAAAGCTTCATGTTATTGCTCTGGGCAATGATTTTTTTTGATCTGACACTAGAATCACAGGCAGAAAAAGAAACAAAATTAATAAGTATGAATATATCAAACTGAATGATTCTGAACAGCAAAGGACATATGAATAGAATGAAAAGGAAACTATGGGATAGGAAACAACATTTTCAAACCATATATCTGAAAATGTGTTAATCTCCAATTATATAAGGAATTCCCACAATGTAATACCAAAAAAAGTAAATAGCCTGATTAAAAAATGGGTAAAGGACTTAAATAGACATATCTCCAAGAAGACATAGAAATGGTCAACAGGTATATGAATACATGCTCAATGTAACTAATCATCAGGCCAATACAAATCAAAACCACAAGGAAAGATTACCTCATGATTAGGATGTCTATAATCAAAAAGAAACATACAGGTTAACAAGTGTTAATAAAAACATGGGAAAATTGGAACCTTTCTACATTTTTGATGGGAATATGAAATGGTGTGGCTGTGATGGAAACAGTATAGGGTTTCCTCAAAATATTAAAACTGTAACTACCATATGATACATTTTCCCACTTCTGAGTATTTACCCAAAATAATTTAGAATTTGGAAGAGGTATTTATGCTCTCATGTTTATTGCAGCATTATTCATAGTTTTCAAGGTTTGGAAAAAACCTAAATCTCTATCAGCAGATGAGTAGATAGAGAAAATATGGTATACAAACACAATAAATATTTTTCAGCTAAAATGAGTGAAATGTTGGCATATGTGACAGCATGGATGAATCTTTAGATGTTATGCTAAGTAAAATGAGCCAGTCACAACAGGAACATTATTACATAATTCTAATTACATGAGGTATCTAAAATGGTAAAACTCATAGGAGCAGGAAGTAGAATGGTGGTTGCCAAGGGTTGGAAGTAGGGGCAAATTGAAATTTACTCTTCAACAGATTTAAAGTTTCAGGATTTCCACTGGCCTAAAAATCCTCTGTGCTCTGCCTAATCATACCTCCTCCACCTCATGTCCACACTGCTGGAAACCACTGATTTTTTACTTTTTACTCTCTCATAATGGCACCCCACTTCAGTACTCTTGCCTGGCAAATACCATGGATGGAGGAGCCTGGTAGGCTGCAGTCCATGGGGTCGCTGGGAGTAGGACGTGACTGAACGACCTCACTTTCACTTTTCACTTTAATGCATTGGAGAAGGAAATGGCAACCCACTCCAGTATTCTTGCTTGGAGAATCCCAGGGACAGGGGAGCCTGGTGGGCTGCCGTCTATGGGGTCGCACAGAGTTGGACACGACTGAAGCGACTTAGCAGCAGCAGCAACAATCTTGCCTTTTCCAGCATGTCATATAGTAGTTGGAATCATACAATATGTAGCCTTTTCAGATTGGCTTCTTTCACACGACTTGACAGATTGTTTATTTTTAGCATTGAAAACTATTCCATTGATTGAATGTAACATAGTCCATCCAGTCACCTACTGAAGATTATCTTGGTTGTTTACACATTTTGGCAGTTATAAATAAAGCTGCTATAAACATCCATGCTGTTTGATAGCTATTTATTCCCAGAGAACTTTCATAATTTGAGTCAGTTCTCTCAAACCCTGATGCTGCTTTATCACATGTGTATGCAACATTCTAAATCTTCTATTGTCATTTCAACAATCTTCACAGCATTTCCCACAGGAATAGATTTCACATCAGGACAAAAGTTTCTTTGCTTATCCATAAGAAGCACCTTCTTACCTGTTAAAGTTTTATCATGAGGTTAGAGCAATTCAGTCATCTCTTTAGACTGCAATTCTAGCTCTAGTATGCTTCCTACTTCTACCACATCTGGAGTTACATCCTCCATTGAAGACTTGAATCCCTCAAAGTCATCCATGAGGTTTGAAATCAACTTCTTCCAAACTCCTGTTAATGTTAATATTTTGATCCTTTCCTATGAATCACAAATTTTCTTAATGGTACCTAGAGTGATGAATTTTTTTAAGAGATACACTGAGAAACACTTTTATTAAGAAAATTCACATATGCATGAAAGTTACCTCCAACTGTGACCCAGAGGATATGGATTGAGTTACCATGTACAACAGAAGCTGAGTCATCTGTCACTGTGTTAGCCTTCTCTGTTTACCCAGAGGGTTGTGTTGCTGCATCTAGACTTTAATCTCTCTGTGTTAAGAATGATATCCACTACCTTTTAACAGATAAATTAGCATTCCTTCAGAACATCTTAGGAAAACATGACTAAATGCTCTAGGATTATTATTTTTTTGCAATATTTTATTTTATTTTATTAAAATATAAATTTATTTATTTTAACTGGAGGTTAATTACTTTACAATATTGTATTGGTTTTGCCATACATCAACATGTATCCACCACAGGTATACACGTGTTCCCCATCCTGAACCCCCTTCCCCCCTCCCTCCCCATACCATCCCTCTGGGTCGTCCCAGTGCACCAGCCCCAAGCATCCAGCATCATAATCTCTTCCCAACGGTTTTCAGGGTACTTTGCCTAGATCCATCAGAGGAATCCCTATCAATGGCAGCTATAGACTTGCAAAATGTATTTCTTAAGTGGTAAAGACTTGAAAGTCAAAATAACTCCTTCATCCATGGCCTTCAGAATGGATATTATGTTAGCAGGTATGAAAACAACATTAATCCTGTTGTACATATCCATCAGAGATCTTGGGTGACCAGGTGCTGTAATATGCATGAACTGTAATATTTTTTAAGGGATTTTTTTTTTCCTGAGCAGTAGATCTCAATGGTGGGCTTAAAATATTCAGTAAACCATGTTGTAAACAGATGTGCTGTCACCCAGATTTTGTTGTTTCATAGAGCACAGGCAGAGTGGATTTAGCGTAATTCTTAAGGGCCTTGGAATTTTCTAAACAGTAAATGAGCTTTAGCTTCAACTTAAAGTCACCAGCTGCATTGCTGCTTCTGCTGCTGCTAAGTCGCTTCAGTAATGTCTGACTCTGTGTGACCCCATAGACAGCAGCCCACCAGGCCCCTCTGTGCCTGAAATTCTCCAGGCAAGGATACTGAAGTGCGTTGTCATTTCCTTCTCCAATGCATGCATGCATGCTAAGTCACTTCAGCCGTGTCCAACTCTGTGCGACCCCATGGACAGCAGCCCAGCAGGCTCCTCTGTCCACGGAATTCTCTAGGCAAGAATACTGGAGTGGGTTGCCGTTTCCTTTTCTGCACCAGCTGCATTAACCCCTAACAAAAGAATCAGCTTGTATTTTCAAACTTTAAAACTAGCACTGACCTCTCTTGCTATGAGAGTCCTAGCTGACGTCTTCTGATTGAAGGCTGTTTCACTTCCATTGAAAATCGACTAAAATGATTCTTAGTATAGCTACCTTCATCATCTTAGCTAGGTATTCTATATAACTTGCTGCAGGTTCTGTATCAGCACTTGCTGCTTCACCTATACTTTGTCGTGATGGAGATGGCCTCTTTCCTTAAATCTTATGCGCACTTTTCTATTTCCTTCAAGAATTTTTCCTTAGCATTCAAAACTTGGCTGTTTAGTGCCAGAGGCCTAACTTTCAGCCTATCCCAGCTTTTGGCATACTTTCCTCACTGAACTTAATAATTTCTAGCTTTTGATTTCAAGTGAGAGTTGTGTGACTCTTCCAATCACTTGAACACTTAGAGGTTATTGTATGGTTATTTTTTTAATAATTTTATTTATTTTAGCTGCACACGGTCTTCATTGCTACACACAGGCTTTCTCTAGTTGTGGCAAGTGGGGGCTACTATCTAATTGCAGTGTGCAGGTTTCTCATTGCAGTGGCTTCTCTTGTTATGGAGCATAGAGTCTAGGGCACATAGGCTTCAGTAATTACAGCACTTGGGCTCAGTAGTTGTTACTTCCCAGGTTCTAGAACACAGGCTCAGTAGTTGTGGTGCACAGGCTTATTTGCTCTTTGGCATGTAGGATCTTCCTGGATCAGGGATCAAACCCGAGTCTCCTACATTTGCAGGTGGATTCTTTAGCACCGAGTCATCAGGGAAGCCCCATTGTATGGTTATTAATTGACCTAGTTTCAATATTTTTGTGTTCCAGGAATTGAGAGGCTCCAGGAAAGGTCAAGAGATCAGTGAATGACTGGTCAGTGTAGTGGTCAAAATATATACATTTTGTAGTTTTTCCTTCTTATAAGGACTTGATTTGTGGTTGTGGTACATCCCCAAAATTATAAGAGTAACATCAAAGAACACTGATCACGGATCACCATAGCAAATGTATATTAAGTACACCTCAAAGAAGCTGAAAAAAAGAAGAGTTGATGTTTCTATTCTTCAGGATTTTTTTCAGAAAAACAAAACCAATAGAATAGAATAGACATATAGCTTAAAAAGATATTTATTCATGCATTTTTGTATACTAAGAAGTCCCATCAACTGCCAGCTGCAACCTGGAAGCCTAGAAATGCTGGTGATACAGTTCTAGCCCAAACCTGAATATCTGATAAATAGGGTATTCAATGGTGCAAGTTATGGGTCAAGTCTGAAGACCCATGAAACAAGAATACCCATCATGTCAGATGTCAAAAGATGGGTATCCCAGAGACACCAAGAGCAAATTTGTCTTTGCTCTGTCTTTTTGTTCTATTCAGGGCTTTCAGCAATTTGAATAATACCCACTTTCATTAATAAGGCTACACTTTACTCAATCTAACAATTCAAATGCTAATTTCTACTAGAAACACCTTTATGGACACACTCAGGAATAATGTTCTATAAGATATCCAGCCATTTCTTAGCCAAGTCAAGTAGACGCATAAATTAAACCATGATAGTATTACAGTCTTGAGTGAAATTTATAGGGCAGGATAAGAGGCTAAAAACTAAAGATTTCCTACATTACAGTATTGAGGCAGAATTCCTACTTCTCCCATAAACTTCAGTTTTTGCTCTAAATGCCTTTTGTTTGGATGGAGCTAACCCATCTTATGGATATTAATCTCCATTATTTAAGCCAACTGATTTTAAATCTTAATCACATATACAAAATACTTTCATAATAACGTACAGACTATTGTTTGACCAAACAACTGGGCACAATAGCTCAGCCAAGTTGGCAAATAAAATGATTCATCTCAGTCTGTATTTTTTTTTAAAGAAGAAGATTTTATATCAATAGCCTAACCTTCAAACTTAACATACAGGTAAAAGAAGAGCAAACTGAAGCAAGCAAAATGAATAAAACTATTTCTAAAAAACAGTACAGATATGATTGAAATAGAGACTAGAAAAAAATGGAGGAATCAATTAAACCAAATGCCAATTTTCTTAAAAATTTCAAAAAAAGAAGATATTGCTACAAACCTTTCAGAAATAAGATGGGATTACAAATAAACACTGTGGGGAAAAAATGTTATGCTATTGAATAGTATTAAAAAAGTGTTGTATTCAGATGGAAGAACTTTGAATAAAGTATGCTGAATAAATGAAGCCAGGCATGAAAGGCCATACGTACAATTCCATTTAAGTGAAAAATCAGAAGAGATAAATTTATAGAGACAAAACATATATTAGTGGACTTCAGGGCTCATGATGATGGCCTGATGAAGGTGATAGCTAAAGGGTGCAGGGAAAATATTCTAAATGACTTCTGTAATGTTTGTACATAGTGAATATATTGAAATTCATGGAAATGTACTATATAAATGGGTAAAAATATTATATATGAAATGTTTCTCAGTAAAACTGTTCTAAAACAAAATAAATATAAGGGGGGATAAAAGAAAGAGCACCTCTAGAACTGGATTATAGACATCTTTACTCCAATCTGAATGTGTGTTTGATGGTTAGTTACTTCCATTAACAAAGGAAAGAGTATGCTTGTCATCTCACAAGCAGCAGCTCAGTTGAGCATAGAAGCCACCTTTCTGGGACAACCTCACAGCTAGGCTACTTCATTTGATTCTGAGGCTAGGCCTTTGCTTCATGTTCAGACTTATAAAAGAGGTTCAGAGGTATGGTTTGCCTTCCTCTGTTTCAAGTCTCACCAAGCTAGGAGCACTGGTGGCTCAGAGACCCCGCCCCTTTAACACCCTCTGATGCTCTTTGAGAACAATTGTTGCCTTGGTTACATTATTACATAGGGAGCAGTCATCACTGAAATTGCCACAGCAGGCCTTGCACTGCCTCAAAAAGGACAAGATTCATGGGTTGAGGATGGGGATGGGGACAGACTGCTAGCTCTGCTTCAGTGACAACCTGAGAGCTTTGGAATCCTGTGGCTGATAAACTTCCAAAGGTACATGTTATCTCACAAAAGTGGCCGTGTTCTTTCTTTACTTTGGTGAAGGTCAGAAGAACATCCTGCAGACATGTTTAACCCATACACATTAGATACTCCAGCTGTAATTTTTGACAATGGATCAGGACTCTGCAAAGTAGGTATGTCTGGAGAGACTGGGCCCCGTCATGTCATCAGTTCTGTTGTGGGGCACCCTAAATTCAACATGGCTTTACCAGAAGCCAATCAGAAAAATTATGTTGTGGGAGAAAAAGCCCTGTTCAAGTATGAGGCCTTGCAGTTGCACTACCCCATTGAACGTGGACTGGTAACAAGATGGGATGACATGGAGAAACTCTGGAAGTATCTTTTTGAGTGGGAATTGGGAGTAAAACCCTGTCAACGACCTGTGCTCATGACTGAGCCCTCCTTGAACCCAAGAGAGACTCGTGAGAAGACAACAGAGGTGATGTTTGAGACCTTCAACGTGCCTGCCTTCTACCTGTCCAACCACGCGGTCGTAGCACTCTATGCCTCTGCCTCTGTCACGGGCCTAGTGGTGGACAGTGGGGATGGGATCACTTGCACTGTCCCCATCTTTGAGGGTTACTCCCTGCCTCATGCTGTCACCAAGCTCTATGTGGCAGGCAGGGACATCACAGAGCACCTCACCCGACTCCTCCTGGCTAGTGGGTGTAATTACCCTTGCATACTCAACAAGGCCTTAGTGGATGACATAAAAGAGTCGCTCTGCTATGTTGCCTTGGAACCAGAGAAAGAACTCTGTAAGAAGCCAGAGGAGATCATGAAAGAATACAAGCTACCAGATGGGAATGTCATCCACCTTGGGGACCAGCTGTACCAGGTACCTGAGATTCTTTTTGCACCTGACCACCTAGGTGTCCACAACCCAGGACTATCAAAAATGGTCTCCAGCAGCATTATGAAGTGTGACACCGATATCCAGAAGAATCTTTTTGCAGAAATTGTTCTGTCTGGGGGAACCACTCTCTTCCCTGGGCTTGAGGAAAGACTTATGAAGGAACTAGAACAGCTGGCCTTCAGAGGCACTCCCATCAAGATCACTGCTTCTCCTGATAGATGTTTCTCTGCGTGGATTGGTGCTTCCATTGTGACTTCTCTGAGCAGTTTCAAGCAAATGTGGATCACTTCTGCAGACTTCATGGAGTTTGGGGCATGTGTTGTCCAGAGAAGATGCTTTTAAAGGATTCAGAGCACAGGGGACAGCTTAAATTGTCAGATCACAGGAGTACTGGTGGAAGGTGACATCTTCCCTTAGAGCTTCAGCACGTATTCAATAAAAGTGATATGGCATTTTGGGTTTTGGTTCATTTTTGATAGCATAAGAGTAATTTTTGATCTAGGTACTGATTCTCTTTAAGTGATTCTAGTCTACCCTTCCCGTCCCAGGGACCTATTCAGTTGTTTCCTCCTGATAAAGCCTTGGGTTATGTGTTACAGCTGGGTTCACTTGCAGGTTCTATAGTGAAAGCAGGTGAGCCTCAATGCCTAGTAGCTTTATTCAGTATGATCCCTAGAATCTTCATTTTAATCAAGTGTCTTAGATATTTCTGATAGGTCCAGTGCTAAGTAAAGACAGAATTACAAGAGAACATGTGGGGAAGGAGGGGAATTAAGTAGAAGGAATGTTACTCAGCTCTTAGGGCTCAAATGACCCTTTCAGTCAACTGGTTCTTAATTAGCACAATACAAGTCTGTACTGTTAGGCAGGCTTCCTTGGTGGCTCAGACAGTAAAGAATAAGCCTTTAATGAGGGAGACCTGGGTTCAGTCCCTGGGTTGGGAAGATCCCCTGGAGAAGGGAATGGCTACCCACTTCAGTATTCTTGCCTGGAGACGTCCATAGGCAGAGGAACCTAGTGGGCTACAGTCCACGAGGTCACAAAGAGTCAGAGATGACTGAGTAACCCTTTCACTACTTTTCACTGTTAGGTAGCTAAATAAAATAGAGCTGTTGTCCTTGTCAAAGAGGAAAGATGTGCACAGAAATCACTATTTGTTTAAGGATCTCTAAGCTTAGGGATATGGCATCACTGACTCGATGGACGTGAGTCTGAGTGAACTCCGGGAGTTGGTGATGGACAGGGAGGCCTGGCGTGCTGCTGATTCATGGGGTTGCAAAGAGTTGGACACGACTGAGCGACTGAAATGAACTGAACTGAACTGAACTGAACTGAAGCTTAGGGACCATACTCCTGGTTGAAGTATTAAGAACCAACACCTCTATTTTTTTAATTGAAGTATAGTTGCTGTGTAATATAAGTTATAGGTGTGCCATGTAGCAAATCACAATCTTTAAAGGTTATATTCCATTTACAGTTGTTATAAACTATTGGTCCTGCTTGGTTTCAGTCCCCCTTTTCTTTGATACTCCTCAATCTTAAGGGGTAGGGGGGCAGATATGGACAAGAAAGGGGATAACATTTTGGATAGAGAGGTTAATCATAAACTCTGCAAGGAACTGGGTTTTAGAGCTACACAGGTTGGTGGAGAATGGAATAAAAGATATACTGGTGGAAAGAAGATGGGAGTGGGAGCAAATCAAAAAGAACCATACTAAAAAAAATCATCCTGAATGAATTGAAACCATCTAAAAAAAAAGGAATTATATTTTGCACACATCTTTCCAACTATGTTTTCAGGGTATCACATTGCTATCTTATTTTACAATACAGCCATGAAAATGAAAACTACCAAACAGAAATCACTATAAATCAGGTATTTTATTTTTACATTCATTTGAGACATGTGGTTGAATATCACACTTCTGCCTATGGACAGGTTAGCAAAACCACAATGGAATCAGAAGCATGACACGTTCAAAGAGCTAGGAAAACATTTCAAAATATAGAATTATATATCCAAGAAAACTATTCCAAGAAAGATGGTAAAAATACTTGCTGAAAACAACTCAATGTGTTTACTCCCAATAGTCCATCACTAAAGGAGATTTTGCATGATTATTTGAGGATGTATAAAAATAACCCCATAGTAAGATATATATGGTGTACTAAGAAATAATAAACATTAAACAATGTTGAACATGGAGATAAATTTAGAAATATTGACTGTACAGATTCATAGTATCAACATGATAATAAGAATGACAATTCTCTAATACAGAAAGACATAAATCATGGAAACAGGGTGGAACTAAAAATCTGAATATACCTGTATTTCTCAGAAAGAGAAATGTTAATTAAATTTAGACTATACATATATATATATATATATATATATATATATATATATATATGGAATTCCTTCTATAAATTTGTAAAAAATAACCAAAACCATAAATGACTTTAATTGGAAATATTAAAAGGCATTTCTAAAACACAAATGTGTCAAAGAAGAAATTGTAATAAAAATTGTAAGCTAACTAAAATTGAATAACAAAGTACTAGATATTGAGATGGAATGCAGCTAATGCTGGAATCAGTAAGAAATGTATAGTATTAAATGTTTATATAAGTAAAAAGAAGGTTGAATATCAGAGAGCTAAATATCCAAGTTTGAAGTTAGAAAAAAATCTTACCAAAGTATATTCCTGTGCCGGATGCACAGTGAGGCCAGATAAACTGGCTGAGCAAGAATAGGTGTCTCATGGTCAAAACCCCCAAACTCCTCAATGCTTTGGTGGGAAAAGTTTTTATAGGCAGAATTTTGGGTGAGGGCTGCAGGGAATTTTGTGCTCAGCCCTGAAGTTGCCATGCTCCACCAGGATGGGGACCTTAATTGTATAAAGGAGCTTAAAAATATTGCTATGCATATTCCTTGAGGAAGGACCAGGACAGTTACACATGGCTACACTACTGTTTCTTGACTGCTCTTCCCACGTGTCTTCACTTCCTCCCCTACCTGATTAGCAACTGTTTGAATCTGCCCTTTGGAACTCAGGGAAAGTCAAGGAGACTGAATGAAACCATTTCCTACAAACCAGAAACAGGGGACACAGAAAGGCTCTTGTGCCCAGGAGGGGCCCACAGGGTCCTGCTTGGTTTCAACACTATAAATAACTTCACACTTAATTTCACAAAAATAAGTTTATCTACTATATCTTAAAAACAGAAATTCCTACTTGGCATAAAATTTATTTAAAAATCTTAACAAAGTATTATCTAGATGTTTGTCTAGGTTACTTTCTATCATTTATTCACAATTTGAATATTTCATTTTTATTCACATTCTTTAATAGTATTGAAAAAAGAACAAATACAATATAATTTAAATCATAACCAATCATAGATGATATATAAAATAAAAATTCATATCAATCACATTCATGAACATAGATGCAAATTTCATTAGCAAAATATGAACATACCAAATTCTTCAATGTGTGAAATAGCTTCTTTTCCAAGTTTAATTTCAGTTAACTACTGAAATGCAAGGTTGCTATACCATTTGTAAACATATGGATATAATTCACTACATTTCCATAGATGCCAAAATTAGAGTATTTCAGTATAATCAACTTCTATTCATGATAAAAATTGTCTAAAACAAAAGAGATACTATTTGCCATAAATTATTAATATTATCCTCAAGCCTACCTTTATCATGTTGCAAAAGTGAAGTATAAAATGTTAAAATATTATGTTAAAACATGAAAAATCAAAGATTCCTAATGTGACCAATTTAATTTATCATTGTACCACAGGTACTAGTGAAACCAAGCAGGACCCTGTGGATCTGTCCCTGGTACAAATTATTTCCTTGTTCCCCATTTCTTTTTTTTTTTAATTTTTATTTTTACTTTATTTTAATTTACAATACTGTATTGGTTTTGCCATACATTGACATGAATCTGCCACAGGTGTACATGAGTTCCCAATCCTGAACCCCTCTCTCACCTCCCACCCAGGAAATATGAGTTGTTATCAACCATTGCTCATGGGAGGTAGGGGAGAGGTGTATTACCCAGTAATGGGACATTCTATGGGTGCCAATTTCATCCACTAAATTTCATGCCTTGTACCACTCAGAATCATTTATTTCTCAAAATAACTTTACTCCATCCAGGCACATCTCCAGGATGCTGGTTGGTCATTATTTCTGGAAAAATGTTCAAAAAGAGGACTCATAGTATTTACAAACTATAGCACTCAACACTTCAGTTGGTTGCAGGGCCTTAATTGGTATGCATCACTTCTCGCCTCCAGCCCCCATTTGGTATTACCTTTCGCTTTTTGCTGGCATTTCTGTTGGTCTACCTTACTTGCTTGATGATTTGACTCAGACTCTCAGTACTTCTCAGGTCATGGTTGCTGTTTCTTGCTCATTTAAAGAAAAAAACACCATGGTGAATTAAAGAAAGATCTGAATGTTAAACATTTTTGTAGCAGCAGCCCCACCTACTCATAATTGCAGAGTTTTTTGTTTGCTCATCTCGCACTAGAATTCCAAAACAACCTGATAGAAGCCATAGATTTAAGTTTAATGGGCTTTTTATTTCTTACCTAGAGTAAGTGACTTCATTCTGGAGACCAAAATCTCTAAATACATAGAATATGTATGTTGTGGAAAGCTCAAATTCCCCAAGTGAGTTATTGGGAATGTTTTTGAGTGGAATGACTCCTACTTTCACTTCTTGGTGCTTGACCCAAGTGGTCTAGCTCTTGAGGATATAGTACCATAAAGTAGCCACTGGATTAAGATGAATAAAGGATAGTGCCCTGTCCTAACTAGTTATTAATGTTGCATTTTCTTGGATGGGTGGAACTCAAAATAAACAATTATTAATCAAGTAGATGGTTGGGCTCCTTAAGGGATGATGTCATACTGGTGACTCAACATCCGTTCTGTTACTGGCAGGCTCTGGCTCTTACTGACTAGGAGAGTGCTTGCTGGGAGGTGCTTGAGAAAATGCCAACGGTCTTGACTCCTAATAGAGCTGCACTTTGAAGTCATATTTTATAGGCACTGCCAGTTGGAATACAGAATCATTGAAAATTTTCACTAGGCAAAGCCCTGAAGTAGGAGAGTCTCAGTCAATATAAACTATAGGCAGTAGGCTGAGAGGATCTTCCTAGAAAAGCTGTATTCATTTTTGCCTATGCTTGCTGAAAAAAATTCAGATTGAATTGATTTCTCTTTTGTAGAAATTCACTAAAAATAAGAAGCAATCAAGATCTAACAAAATTCTATATTTTTTCAAAAATTTCCTTTGAAGTAGGAGTTGAGAACTATTGTACACAGTCCAGCTGCCTCTTTTTATAAATAAAGTTGTACTGGAATGCAGCCTTACACATTATTTATACATTTTCTATGACTGATTTTGTTCTTATTTTGCCAAAACTGAGCTGTTGTAGGAAAGACTATGTCCCATAAATCTAAAATATTTGGTATGTCCCCTTCAAGAAAGATTTTGCTGACTTGTTCAAGAGCTATAGACTTTGTTGATACTCCCTGCTTTTTAATATACTATCTATGTTGGTCATAGCTTTCCTTCCAAGGAGTTAGCATCTTTTAATTTCATGGCTACAATCACCATCTGCAGTGGTGAAACCATAATCACAGAAAACTAGACAATCTGACCACATGGACCACAGCCTTGTATAACTCAATGAAACTAAGCCATGCCGTGTGGGGCCACCCGAGATGGACGGGTCATGGTGGAGAGGTCTGACAAAATGTGGTCCACTGGGGAAGGGAATGGCAAACCACTTCAGTGTTCTTGCCTTGAGAACCCCATGAACAGTATGAAAAGGCAAAATGATAGGATACTGAAAGAGGAACTCCGTAAGTCAGTAAGTGCCCAATATGCTACTGGAGATCAGTGGAGAAATAACTCCAGAAAGAATGAAAGGATGGAGCCAAAGCAAAAACAATACCCAGTTGTGGATATGACTGGTGATAGAAGCTATGTCCAATGCTGTAAAGAGCAATATTGCGTTGGAACCTGGAATGTCAGGTCCATGAATCAAGGCAAATTGGAAGTGGTCAAACAGGAGATGGCAAGAGTCAACATCGACATTCTAGAAATCAGCAAACTAAAATGGACTGGAATGGGTGAATTTAACTCAGATGACCATTATATCTACTACTGCGGGCAGGAATCCCTTAGAAGAAATGGAGTAGCCATCATGGTCAACAAGAGTCCAAAATGCAGTACTTGGATGCAATCTCAAAAATGACAGAATGATCTCTGTTCATTTCCAAGGCAAACCATTCAATATCACCATAATCCACATCTATGCCCCAACCAGTAATGCTGAAGAAGCTGAAGTTGAATGGTTCTATAAAGACCTACAAGACCTTCTAGAACTAACACCCCCAAAAGATGCCCTTTTCATTATAGGGGACTGGAAGGCAAAAGTAGGAAGTCAAGAAACACCTGGAGTAACAGGCAAATTTGGCCTTGCAATGTGGAATGAAGCAGGGCAAAAACTAATAGAGTTTTGCCAAGAGAACCCACTGGTTATAGCAAACACCCTCTTCCAATAACACAAGAGAAGACTCTACACATGGACATCACCAGATGCTCAACACTGAAATCAGATTGATTATATTCTTTGCAGCCAAAGATGGGGAAGCTCTATACAGTCAGCAAAAACAAGACTGGGGTCTGACTGTGGTTGAGATCATGAACTCCTTATTGCCAAATTCAGACTTAAATTGAAGAAAGTAGGGAAAACCACTAGACCATTCAGCTATGACCTAAATTAAATCCCTTATTATACAGTGGATTATACAGTGGAAGTGAGAAATAGATTTAAGGGACTAGATCTGATAGACAGAGTGCCTGATGAACTAAGGACGGAAGTTCGTGACATTGTGCAGGAGACAGGGATCAAGACCATCCCCATGGAAAAGAAATATGATTGCATAGATTTTATAAAATAACATTTGAACTATAACCTCAAGACTGAAGCAGAACACACATTCTGAGCATAAACATTTGACTACAGGTAAAACAGATAATCCTTTTAGTTTAAGTGCTTCAAAATTATCACTCCATTGTTGGCTGAATTTCAGCATTTCTGATGGAAATTTGTAATTATTCATATCTTTGTTCCACTATATGTAATGCATTCCTCTGTAATCCAGATTTTTTTTAAAGTTTTATTTAGGCATTGATTTTGCAAAAAAAAAAATTTTTTTTAATTATATTTTTGTTGTTTTGGCTGCACTATGCAGCATGTGAAATCTTGGTTCCCCAATCAGGGATCAAACCTGCGCAGCCTGCTGTGAAAGTGCGGAGTCTTAACCACTGGACCGTCAGGGAATTCCCTAATCATGTATTTTTTTATGATTTATGGGTATATTTTTCATTGTGTTTACTGCAATTGAGTTTTTTGGGTTACTAGTTTTCATAAAGTATGAAATAGTTTGGCCACTGGCTCTTTATTTAGTATTTTGGCACTAATATTCTCTTTTCAAAATCTAATTACATGTATATTAGAATGTTTGATATTTTCCCACAGGTCTTTGAGTTTCTGCTCACTTTTTCACAATCTTTTTTCCCTCCTCTGGTCTCAAAATTGATTGTTTTTTGTTTCTAATGGTTTTTTTTCCCGTAAAATTTACTAATAGATTTTTGTACAATGTCTAATAACCTCATAGACACTTCCAATGATTCTTTCTATGAAATATTGCATCCTTCAGTTCTAATATCTACTTGGTTATTTTTATGTCTTCCTTTTTCCTCCTTATGTTTATATTGTCCTTTAAATCCTTGCGTGTATTCATAATAAATGCTGCTGCTGCTGCTAAGTCACCTCAGTTGTGTCCGACTCTGTGTGACCCCATAGACAGCAGCCCACCAGGCTCCCCCGTCCCTGGGATTCTCCAGGCAAGAACACTGGAGTGGGTTGCCATTTCCTTCTCCAATGCATGCAAGTGAAAAGTGAAAGGGAAGTCGCTCAGTCATGTCCGACTCTTTGCGACCCCATGGACTGCAGCCTACCAGGTTCCTCTGTCCATGGGATTCTCCAGGCAAGAGTACTGGAGTGGGGTGCCATCACCTTCTCCGTCATAATAAATGCTCAAAATCTTTTTTTCTGTGAATGTCTTTATCTCTGTCATTTTTTAATATGTTTGTATTGACTGCTCTTCCTCCTTGGTATGGATTATATTTTTCTACTTGTCCTTATGTCTAGCAACTGATTGTGGTTCAGTTGCCCAGTCATGTCTGACTGTCCATGACCCCGTGAAGTGCAGCACACTAGGCCTCTCTGTTCCTCATGATCTCCCAGAGTTTGCACAAAGTTCATGCCCAAGTAACTTATTATTGGATTATAAATATTTAAAATGACATATTGTTGAATGTCTGCGATTCTAAATTTATTTAAGGAGGGTTGACATATATTTTGGCTAGTAGTTGTTGCTTACAAATAATTCAATCTTCTCATGGCTTCTTTTAAAGATTTTGTCAAATGAATATCAAATTAAAGTTATTCTAGGGATAGTTTTCTTCTGCTATTAAGCCATAACTCTTCTGATATTTCTACTGAATATACTAGATATTCAACAATATCCCTTTTCTACAGATCACCAAAACTGAACATCTAACCCTATTTGAGCTATGTTCTTTGTCGAGTTTTTAGCTCCCTGTTATCTTTTTCAAGCATCATGGAATTTTATCTTATGTTTGCACAGCTAGGTATTTGTTTACAAAAGCTCAAAGGAAATTTAATGCAGATTTTTGAGATCAAAATATGCCTGTTTCCCTCATCTCCAATAGCTTGTTACACAAATCCAAGCTGCATCAGGCTACTTGTACACCAGTAACTTTCTACTCAGTGAGACTGTCATGTTTAATTTTGGATTTCCTCTCACCACCTCAAAGTCTGGAAAATGCCTCAATGCAGAAAGCAAGGGGGAACCACCTTTTTTGTTCCCCTTCACTCACTGATCAGTCTTTAATTGCCGATTTCCAATGTTTGAGACTGTTTCTTTTCCTATATATTTTTCCTAGGTTTTATGGTGGGAACCCATAGAAAAACTGGGTACCAGTTTCTCTGATATGGTGGAAATAGGTGATGCATGCATTATTTCAAATAAAATATTAATAAATTTACATACTTCAAAATAGTAAAAGAATTAGCTTAATATGCCCACTGGCACAGGGTTTCAAAAATTCTGCATAAAGTCTATGTGTGTGTATTTGAATTGTCAAATAAATAGAGAAAATCCTTATAGAACAAATTAAAGAGAAATGGTAACATGGAGAGAAACAAGAGCATAATTATATAGAGTTTTCTTAAAGACATCTAAAGATCCTCATGTTTATTGTTTTGATGACTTCTTGAGTGGCATGGGATAATGTCTAGCACATATCTTGAGGTTAATTTTGGAGACCTTCACATAAAGCCATAATTTTTTAAATGAGATATCACAGCATTTACAAAACCTGTACATTTCAGGTAAAATTAAAATTAGTAATATGTATAGCCTTCAAATATTATATTTGAAGTGAAGAGGCTTATAATTAACTAAGTATCCATTTAAATAAATTATAAAAATACAATAAAATTGGGAAAAAATAGAAGATAAATAATAAAAACATATGAGCAAAAAACAAAGATTAGTTATAAAGGAATAGCAAAATTAAATGTTCTTTGGAAAAATTAGAAAAAACTAATAAAACTGAAAAACTTGTAAAAGATTGATTTAGGAAAAATGAAATAATGATGAAAATAATATTCTGCATAAACAGTGCCAAATGATTTAAGTTGTAATGAGATAATGAGTTTTAAAATAAGAATAATGAAATTGACAGATTCTTAGAAAATATGTCAGAAATCACTAAAAGGAAATTTAAATATTTCTTTTATTGCATTTTTATTAAGTTATACTTGACATACAACATTATATTAGTTTGGGGTATACAACATAGTGACTTAGTATTTTTATACCTAATGAAATAATCATGATAAAAAATCTACTTACCACTAGTCAAAATGCAAACTTGTTAAAATGTTACTGACTACATTCCCTATGTGTACATTATATCCCCTGACTTATCTTATAGATGGAAATTTGGACCTCTTAATCTGCTTCACCTGTTCATCCATTCCACTATCCCCCACCTCTGGCAACTACCAATTTGTTCACGGTATCTATGAGTCTCTTTCTGTTTTCTTGTTTTTTCACATGATTTATATTTTTATATTTTTAGATCCTACTTATGAGTAAAATTATATGATATTTGCTTTTTCTGCTGACTTATTTCACTTAGTATAATACCCTCCAGGTCCACTATGTTGTTGCAAATGCCAAGATTTGATTCTTTTTTTTTTTAATAACTGAGTAGTATGTGTGTGTCTGTGTATAAAATAATCTATTGATGAATACCTTCATATCTTGGCTGTTAGTAATAGTGCTGCGATGAACATAGGAATCCATATTTTTCAAGTTAGCATTTTAACTTTTATTTTGATAAATACAAAAAAGGTAAATTACTGGATCTTACAGTAGTTCTTTGTAACTTTTTAAGGAACTTCCATATTGTTTTCCATAGTGGATGAGGGTTCTCTTTTCTCCACATCCTTGCCAACCTTTTTTGTTTCCTTTCTTTTTGATAATATGCATTCTGACAAGTGTGAGATGATATCTCATGGTGGTTTTGATTTGCATTTCTGTAATGATTAGTTATGTTCAGCACTTTTTTTGTATTTCATGACCATGTCTACATCTTCTTTGGAAAAATATCTATTCAAGGTTCTCTGCCAAATTTTTTATTGAATTGATTTTTTCTTTTTTTAATATTAAGTATATGAGTTATGTATATGATTAGGATATCAAGTTCTTATCAGATATAACATTTACAAATATTTTTCTCCCATTCAGTAGGTTTTCTTTTCATTTGGTTGATGGTTTCCTTTGCTGTGCAAAAGTTTTTGACATTAATTAGTTCCCATTTTTATGTTTGCTTTTGTTTCCTTTCCAGTCATACATTTAGGTCTTTAGTGCATTTTAAGTTTATTTTTGTACATAGTATAAGAAAATTTTATAATTTAATTCTTTCATATGTAGCTCTTTGGTTTTCCCATTGTTACATATTGAAAAAACTGTCTTTTCTCCAGTGTATATTCTTTCCTCCTTTGAATGAGTTTAATTTATTTTTCATGCATATTTCTTTGGCAAGAACTTCCAAGATTATGTTAAATGAAAATGATGAAAGTAGGTATTCTTGTATTGTTTATGATCTTAGAGGAAATGCTTTTATCTTTCTACCATTGAGTGTGATGTTGGTTGTGGGTTTGTCATATAAGGCTTTTGCTATCTTGAAATATGTTTTCTCTATACATACTTTTTGAGACATTTAATCAAAAATTAATGTTGAATTTTTTCAAATATTTTACTGCATCTATCAAGATGATCACACAATGTTTATCCTTTATTTTGCTAATGTGGTGTATCATGGTGTTTTATTAATGGATGTTAACTATTTTTGTATTCCTGGAATGAATCCCACGTGCTCGTGGTGTATACTTTCAATGTATTATTGAATTATGTTTGCTAACATTTTGTTGAGTATTTTTACATTTTGTTCATCAGGAATATTTACCTATTGTTTTCTTTTTTGGTGTATGTGATGTCTTTGCCTGGATTTATTATCAGGGTAATGCTGACCTCATAAAATGAATTTGGAAGTGTTTCTTCTTCTATTTTTTGGAAAAATTTCAGAAGGATAGGTATTTCCTTTTCTTTAAATGTTTCATAGAATTCAACTGTGGAGCCACCAGGACGTGGACTTTTTTGTCGAGAAGGGTTTTTTGATTCCTGATTTAGTTTCACTACATAATTATTCTTCAGTTTTTCCAATCCTTAATAATTTAGTCTTGGAAAGTTGTATGTTTCTAGGATTTATCCATTTCTTCTAACTTTTCTACTTTGTTAGCATATAATTGTTCATAGTATTCTCTTATGATCCTTTGTATTTCTGTGGTGTCAGTTGTAATTTCTCCTCTTTCATTTCTGATTTTATTTATTTTTTATTATTTTTTTTTTACTTTATTTTACTTTTACAATACTGTATTGGTTTTGCCATACATTGACATGAATCCACCCCGGGTGTACATGCGTTCCCAAACATGAACCCCCCTCCCACCTCCCTCCCCATAACATCTCTCTGGGTCATCCCCATGCACCAGCCCCAAGCATGCTGTATCCTGCATCGGACATAGACTGGCGATTTGATTCTTACATGATAGTATACATGTTACAATGCCATTCTCCCAAATCATCCCACCCTCTCCCTCTCCCTCTGAGTCCAAAAAGTCCGCTATACACATCTGTGCCTTTTTTGCTGTCTTGCATACAGGATCATCATTGCCATCTTTCTAAATTCCATATATGTGTGTTAGTATACTGTATTGGTGTTTTTCTTTCTGGCTTACTTCACTCTGTATAATCGGCTCCAGTTTCATCCATCTCATCAGAACTGATTCAAATGTATTCTTTTTAATGGCTGAGTAATACTCCATTGTGTATATGTACCACAGCTTTCTTATCCACTCATCTGCTGATGGACATCTAGGTTGTTTCCATGTCCTGGCTATTATAAACAGTGTTGCGATGAACATTGGGGTACATGTGTCTCTTTCAATTCTGGTTTCCTCGGTGTGTATGCCCAGCAGTGGGATTGCTGGGTCTAAGGCAGTTCTATTTGCAATTTTTTAAGGAATCTCCACACTGTTCTCCATAGTGGCTGTACTCATTTGCATTCCCACCAACAGTGTAGGAGGGTTCCCTTTTCTCCACACCCTCTCCAGCATTTATTGCTTGCAGACTTTTGGATCGCAGCCATTCTGACTGGTGTGAAGTGGTACCTCATTGTGGTTTTGATTTGCATTTCTCTAATAATGAGTGATGTTGAGCATCTTTTCATGTGTTTGTTAGCCATCTGTATGTCTTTGGAGAAATGTCTATTTTGTTCTTTGGCCCATTGTTTTGATTGGGTCGTTTATTTTTCTGGAATTGAGCTGCATAAGTTGCTTGTATATTTTTGAGATTAGTTGTTAGTCACTTGCTTCAATTTCTAAGGCATTCTAAAAGCACTACATTTTTACTCCTCCCACATTTTTGTTTTTGATGTCATATTTTGCATCTTCTAATTTTGTGTACCTTTTAAATATTTACTGCATTCTTAGTTGATTGTACTACTTTTATTGCATAACCTTCATGCTAGCTTTTTAAGTGGCTGATCCACTGTTTTAACTATATATTTGTTTTTATCAGTGAGGTTTTTCCTTTAATATATTTTATTTTTAGATATGGCCTTTTCTTTTCCATTTGAAGATGATCCTTTAACATTTCTTGTAAGACCAGTTTAGTGGTGATGAATTCCTTTAGTTTTGCTTGTCTGGGAAACTATCTGTCCTTCGATTTTGAATGAAAGCCTTTCTAGGTAGAATATTCTGGGTTTTATTATTTTTTTTTCCTTTAAGTACTTTATATCCTGCCACTCCGCTCTGACCTATAAAGTCTCTGCTAAAAAATCAGCTGATAGTCTTATTGGGTATCTCTTGTACACAATTAGTTTTTTCTCTTGCTGCTTTAAGATTCTTTCTTTAACTTTTGCTATTTTAATTATAATGTGGCTTGTTGTTATCTCTTTGAGTTCATCTTATCTGGAACCTACTGTTCTTTAACTTTGATGTCTATCTCCTTCCCCAGGTTAGAGAAATTTTAAGTGATTTTTTCTTCAAATAAACTTTCCATCACTTTCTCTCTTCTCTTTTCAGGTTGCATCTAATGCAAATGTTATAACACTTGCTATTGTCCGATATGTCCCTTAAACTTTTCATATTTTACAATTCTTTTTTCTTTTCCTGTTCTGATTGAATGATTGCCATTCTTCTGTCTTCCAGGTTTCTTATCCATTCTGTGTTATAATCTGCTACTGCTTCCCTCTAGTGTATATTTTTAAAAATTTCAAATATTTCTTAAATTTTATTGTGGGCTTCCCTGGTAGCTCAAGTAGTAAAGAATCTGCCTGCAATGCAGGAGACCTGGATCTGATCGCTGGGTCAGAAAGATCCCCTGGAGAAGGGAATGGCAACCCACTCCAATATTCTTGCCTGAAAAATTCCATGGAGAGAGGAGCCTAGCAGGCTACAGTCCATGGGGTCGCAAAGAGTTGGACATGACTAAGCTTCTAACACACACACATACACACACACACACACACACACACATATCATGTTTAGTTCTGATTTACTCTTTCTTAAATTTTCTAGGTTTTGTGATGCTGTCAGTGAGTTCATTCTTATCTCAAGTTTAATGTACATCCTTATGACCCTTTCACTGAACATTTTATCATGTAAGTTAATCATATCCATTTCATTAGTTTTTTTTTTTTCCCCTGGAGTTTTATTTTGTTCTTTCATTGGGAACCTATTCCTCTGTTTTCTCATTTTGTTTGACATTCAGTTTTTTATACTATGAATTTGTCCAAACATCTCCTTTTCTTGGTCTTGAAGGAGTAGCTTTGTGTGAGAGCATCCCCTGTGTAGACTATTTTTGCCTAGTGGCTTTGGCACTCCTGCTAAAGCTGGACTGGTCTGGTATGGAGGCCATTGCTAGGGGCATACCGTGCCTGAAGTTGCTTTGGCAGACTGGCTAGGGATGGATCAGGTTCAGGTCAGGGGAAATTCCTGTGGAGAACTGTGTCCATGGCCCATTGGTGCAGTGGTTTTAACTGAATTGGGTCTGGACTGGTGGCAGTCCCTGGGTAGAGCTACACCCAAGGCTCTCTTGGAGGGGTGGCTGGTGCTAGTGCTGGAGTTGGCAAGGGATGGGGGAATCCTGGGAGACTCAAACAATGATGCTCTCCAGCACCTCCAACTTCAGAGAGGGCCCTGGGTGTGACCTGCTCATTTGGAAGAATTTATATGGTTAGTAAATGGATTTCCTTCTCATATATTCTCGCTACCCTTTAAAGTGCTTTTTTTTTTTTTTTTTCTGTCTCTTGGTGGGTAACTATATGCTTGGGCTCCTCAGCTATATTGCTCCATAATATTAATACAAATCATAGAAATGGGGATGGTGTTCCCGTGGATATCTTTTCTCCATCTTTCATACCTGTTTCTATGTGGTCCTTCTATGTACAGTGGCTCTTCAGTCAGACCTCAGGTCTTCTTCAGGTGGAATTACCCTATATGTAAATGTAGATTTGATGTGTCTGTGGGAGAAGGTGAGCACAGAGTTTTTCCTAAACTGCTATCTTGCCCTTCTTATGGAAATGTGAATATTCATTGATAATTAAACAATATATAAATTAAAATTTTTCATAAAGAAAATATTAAGACCCAATCATTCCTATACTGAATTCTAGCAGCTATTTTAAGGAATTCATGTCTTACACCATCTCTTATGAAAAACTGAGCAAATAATCCAACTCATGTAATTGGGGCTAGTATAACCTTCATATTAAAATTAGGTAAGAATTAACGACTGAACAACGAACAAAGAACAATATAAGGTTGTTGATGCTAAAACTGTGTTAAAATATTTGCAATGTAGATCTCTTGCTTTAGCAAAATAATGATACATCACCATCAGAATTGGGCTTATCTGGGAATGAAAGCCTGAATTAATGTTACAAAATTTAGTTCATAACATTAACAAATTGAGGGAAAAGTATAATCAACCTAATATATGAGAAAAAATACTAGATAAGATTCAACATTCTTTATTAGTTGAAACAAAAAAAACCTTTTAGAAAATAAGAGATGGGTGGTATATTTTTCATGTTCAATTTGTTGATAATAGAATCTACTCTAGTTCAAGGAGGAAAGGATTTATTTCAGCAACAGACATTTACTAAAATTATAATGGTTTTAAACGTTATTTTTCATTTAGACAATTTCTAATTCAGATTTGGCAGCTCTCCAGGACAGTACCCCTCAAAGTGGTAACTCAGAGATCCAAGCTGCTTCCATCATGCATCTTTGATATGTGAAATTTATGGAGTGTAGTTTCACATGGAAAGAGGGAGTGGATGGGTCCCATGAGATCTTTTTAAGATTCAGGTATTGGAGACTTTCAATTGCCTTTATCCATTGATAAGAATCCAGTTACATATCTTCAACTTAACTGCAAAAGAGGCTTGGGAATATAGTTTTCTATTTATATGGCAAAGCAGAAAAGAGGTATATTTTGATGAATATATAGCATTGCCTCGGCCACAGAAGTGTAAAATCTTGTTCCTTTAAAATCTTCAGTGAGAAAATATGATCTGACAACAGTATTACAATTCAAAATTTTAAGGATTTTTCTAGAGAGTGCAATAAGATAGGAAAAATATAAATAAATGGCATAAAGACTAATGTGAAGAATTAAATCTGATTATATGATTAGTATATAAAACTCAAAAGGTATAAACAGATGCAACCTAGATGTCCATCAGCAGCTGAATGGATAAGAAAGCTGTGGCACATATACACAATGGAGTATTACTCAGCCGTTAAAAAGAATTCATTTGAATCAGTTCTGATGAGATGGATGAAACTGGAGCCGATTATACAGAGTGAAGTAAGCCAGAAAGAAAAACACCAATACAGTATACTAACACATATATATGGAATTTAGGAAGATGGCAATGACGACCCTGTATGCAAGACAGGGAAAGAGACACAGATGTGTATAACGGACTTTTAGACTCAGAGGGAGAGGAAGAGGGTGGGATGATTTGGGAGAATGACATTCTAACATGTATACTATCATGTGAATTGAATCGCCAGTCTATGTCTGACGCAGGATACAGCATGCTTGGGGCTGGTGCATGGGGATGACCCAGAAAGATGTTATGGGGAGGGAGGTGGGAGGGGGGTTCATGTTTGGGAATGCATGTAAGAATTAAAGATTTTAAAATTTAAAAAATAAAAAAAAAAAAGTAAAGATTAAGACAGATTCCTGGATACAGACCAATGTAAATAACAATTATAACAATAACATGAACAAAAAGAAACTACATTAAAATTTTTAATATCTTTTAATAATTCGGATGGATTATTTAGAAATGAATATCTCTTATTGTAAAGAAATATTTCTTTGAAGTTTAGCAGTAACTTCAGATTTACTCCTGCAGCAGTTTTGTGTGCTAGGTTAACACAAATAAAATTAAACATAATTTAAGTAATTATATTTAAATATAGCATGTGTGGAACAATTGTTCATTACTTCTAAATACTAGTTACTCATTCAACTAACTTTATGTATGAAGAAGTATATCATAATTGATGCTCAGTAAATGATAGAAGTAGCTATTTGTGTTGAAATTAATGTTTTACTATACTTTTATTTTTCTGTTTTTCTGTTGCTGGGATTTTTAACAAATATACTTATATTATAAAATCAATAAATATAATGGCATTGAAAATTTAAAATATTTCATTAGAAAATATATGCAAAATGCTTGAAAATTAATTTTAAAATAAACTAAAATAGACATAATAACTAATTGTATTAGTTAAAGAGATAGAAAGTAAAGAGCTGAAGTGATATACTTTCCTTATCAGGTTCATAAAAATGACAAATAGTTGATATTCTAATGGAAAAGCTGCAAGAAAATGGATACAAACATTATGATACTGAAAATTATTTTTCTAGGAAATACTTTTTCACTATGCATTAAAGCTTTAAAAATGTATGTAGGTACTTATTAACAATTTCAATCCTATGAATACTCTTAAGAAAATAATAATAGAGCTTCATAAATGAAGTGCATATAAACTTTATTTCTTAAAATTTTATAATATAAAATGATTAGATATAAAAGATTAATGCCCATTCTTATATAATTAGGTGATATGTCTCCTCTATCCATGGGATTTTCCAGGCAAGAGTACTGGAGTGGGTTGCCATTTCCTTCTCCTGGGGATCTTCCCGACCCAGGGATCAAACCCAGGTTTCCTGCATTGCAGGCCGACACTTTACCCTCTGAGCCACCAGGGAAGCCCCAAGGTAATACATTAGAGTCACTAAAATTATACCCTAGAGCTACATGTACTGATACAGACAATATCTCAACCATTGTATTGAAAAAGAGGCCATGCAATACAAGCTCTATTTTTGAAAAGTAAAAGAAAGCATCTATTATATAGATGAATCTGTGGATGAATATACATGAATATGTTCAGAGTTACCAAGTTGTAAGATAATTGGTGATTTTACCATCTTTTATAGTTTCCCGAATTTTCTGTTTTTTTTTTAAACAAAGAGCATATATTGCTTTTAATATCAGATAGAATTAATTTTATTTCTATTTTCAAAGAAGCAGAACACTTCATCTTTAATTCTCACACTTATCTAATGATGGCATGCTCCATCATTAACTAATGGATTTGTTCTTTGATTTTTAAAAACTTATCTCTCACTTCTATAAACAGAAGTATAAACAATCTAGTGCAAAATGTCACAAACCTGTCATTTCTATAACTACTGTTTTAGGTTTTCATGGTTGAATTGTGTCTAGTAATTGCCCATTTGATTCAGTTAGCAATTGCAGGCTTCTTTCCCTAAAATTCAACTTTGTGTTCAAATTCATTCAGATTATAGCCACCGATATTTAAGATGTTTATTTATGTCAAATATATAAATTAAATAAACTATAACTTAATATTTAAATTAAAATTTTAAACATTAAATTTTTAAGTGATTTAAATTAAAAACATAGAAAACTCACATCTTGATTTAAGTTGGGTATACTTTATCATCCTTTGAAACCTGATATCTGATTTTAAAAGAAACATATTTTGATATCAGTTACCAACTTAATTTTATATAGCAAACAAATATATTGTACTTAGCATATGCAGTAGCTGTTGTAAATGTTTTAAAAACATTAAATCATTTAATTTAATAAATTATAACCCTTCTATGTTGGTATTATTAATATCTTCATTTTACTGAGATAGAGAGGCTGTTCCTTGCCCAATATTACATAGCTAGTCACGGGCGGGGGACAAGATTAAAAAATTAACTGCAAGAGCCTCACTCTTGATTTCAACTACTTTGGTAGTATACTCAGAAATAGAATTAAGTGTTTTCAATTTCTCCACAACCTCAACACTTGTTTTTAATTTTTAAAATAATAGCCAGTAGAAACAGTGGCTGACTTTATTTTGGGGGGCTCCAAAATCACTGCAGATGGTGATTGCAGCCATGAAATTAAAAGATGCTTACTCCTTGGAAGGAAAGTTATGACCAACCTAGATAGCATATTAAAAAGCAGAGACATTACTTTGCCAACAAAGGTCCATCTAGTCAAGGCTATGGTTTTTCCAGTAGTCATGTATGGATGTGAGTTGGACTATAAAGAAAGCTGAGCGCTGAAGAATTGATGCTTTTGAACTGTGGTGTTGGAGAAGACTCTTGAGAGTCCCTTGGACTGCAAGGAGATCCAACCAGTCTATCCTAAAGGAGATCAGTCCTGAGTGTTAATTGGAAGGACTGATATTGAAGCTGAGACTCCAATACTTTGGCCACCAGATGCAAAGAGCTGACTCATTGGGAAAGACCCTGATGCTGGGAAAGATTGAGGGCAGGAGGAGAAGGGGACGACATAGGATGAGATGGTTGGATGGCATCACGGACTCAATGGACATGGGTTTGGGTGGACTCTGAGAGTTCGTGATGGACAGGGAGTCCTGGTGTGCTGCGTTTCATGGGGTCACAAAGAGTCGGACACGACAGAGCGACTGAACTGAACTGAACTGAATAGATGTGAGTATATATCTCATGGTTTTTATTTGTCTTTCTCTGATGATTAGCAATGTTGAGCATCTTCTCATATATCTGTTGACTATATGTATGTCTCCCTTGGGGAAATGTCTATTTAAGTCTTTGTTCATTTTTTAAATTGGGATATTTGGTTCTTCACTATTGAGCTGTAATCAGCTTTTTGTCATATATATAGTTTGAAAGTATTTTCTCCCATCCCCAAGTTGCCTTTTCTTTCTGTTAATTATTTCCATGCTTTACAGACCATGGAAAGCATGATGTAAGTTTGATGTAATGCCACTACCTATTTTTGCTTTTATTACCTGTGCTTTGGTATCTATTCAATAAATAATTTCTGAGAGAAATATCAAGAAGCTTTCCTCCTATGTTTATTTCTAGGTGTTTCAGATCTTACATTGAAATTTTTAATCAGTTTCTAGCTTGTGTTCATGTGGCGAAAAATAAGGGTACAATTTCATTCATTTGCGTGTGGATATCCATTTTCCCAACACCATTTATTGGCAAGACTATTCTTTCTGTCTTTGTGTATTCTTGCACATTTGTCAAATATCAGTTGACTGTACATGCTTGAGTTTATTTATGTGCTCTCTATTCTATTACATTGGCCTATGTGTCTGCTTTTATGCTAGTACTATGCTGTTTTGATTACTGTAGCTTTGAAAAATTACTTGATATATGAATGTGTAATGCCTCCAACTTTGTTTTTCTCATTCATTATTGCTTGGGCTATATTTTTCTATTTCTGTGAAACTGTCTTTGGAATTTTGATGTGAACTGCACTGAATCTGAGATTCTACTTTGGATACTATGGACATTATAATAGTAATAATCATTCCAATTGAAGAGGTACCTTCACTCCCATGTTTATTGCAAGATTATTCAAAATAGCCAACATATACAGACAACCAACTGTTCATCAACATATGAATAAAAAAATGTGGTATATATACAAAACAAAATACTATCTAGCCTTCCTAAATATGGAAATTCTACCATTTGCAACAAAATGTATAGATCTAGAAGACAGTATTAAAAGTGAAATAAGTCAGCAGCAACAGAAGCTGTTTGGTTCAATAATATGTGAATTGATCCATTTTTATGATTTTAAGTCATATTAACTTGGTATAACTCCTATTTGATCAAGATACATGTTATAAATCAATGTTACATTTAGTCATGTATTACTTCATTTATGATATTCACATTTGTGTCTCCTATAAAGGGGGTTTTTTGGTCTTTGTTTTCCTTTCTTTTTTTGTTAAAATAAATCATTTTATATTTATAAAACCAGTTTAAGTATGCCTCATGGAATGAATTGAAAGTCTTCATAATACCTTGCTCTTTCAAAGCAGCTTGTTAACCCAACTATAAAAACATATGGGCCAAGACTTATGCTATTTTTGCTTTTATTTATCATTGGTGGGGCAGTTTTTTATTGACATGCATTAAAAAGTAGTTTGGGGACCATTAAAGTTTTATATTTACTTTTCTAACCAATTATGACAATTTATATTTTTACAAAAGTGCATTGGATTCATTTTATTTTTTTAAATTATTAGGTTTGTGTTGTTTATGATATATAGTTAAAATACTATGGTACTGTATTCATTTTCTTTTATATTCATTGGTAAGTTTTATTTTGATTTTTGATTAGCATTATCAGAGTATTAACTCTCTTCTAAAGAATAGGAAAAATCAGGTTTATAATTATTTTCTGTTCTTATTGGTGGGTCTCTTTATTTATGCCTTATCTTTAGTATTTGTTTCTTCTTTCTTTTGATATCTCTTATTCATTAAAGTATTTATCTCATTTGTTCTACTATTTCTTGTTTGTGAGTAGTGTATATACAGCTCTGAATTTCCTGTGAGCACTACTTTGTATCCAACAGATTTCATTATATAATGCTTAAATTATTATTTAATTTTAGGTATTTGACAGAATGATCTCTGTTCATTTCCAAGGCAAACCATTCAGTATCACCGTAATCCAAGTCTATGCCCCAACCAGTAATGCTGAAGAAGCTGAAGTTGAATGGTTCTATGAAGACCTACGAGATCTTTTAGAACTAACTCCCAAAACAGATGTCCTTTTCATTATAGGGGACTGGAATGCAAAAGTAGGAAGTCAAGAAACACCTGGAGTAACAGGCAAATTTGGTCTTAGAATGCGGAATGCAGCAGGGCAAAGACTAATAGAGTTTTGACAAAAAAATGCACTTGTCATAGCAAACACCCTCTTCCAACAACACAAGAGAAGACTCTACACACGGACATCACCAGATGGTCAACACTGAAATCAGACTGAATATATTCTTTGCAGGCAAAGATGGAGAAGCTCTATACAGTCAGCAAAAACAAGACCGGGAGCTGACTGTGCCTCAGATCATGAACTCCTTATTATCAAATTCAGACTCAAATTGAAGAAAGTAGGGAAAACCGCTAGACCATTCAGATATGACCTAAATCAAACCCCTTATGATTATACAGTGGAAGTAAGAAATATATTTAAGGACTAGACCTGATAGATAGAGTGCCTGATGAACTATGGATGAAGGTTCGTGACATTGTACAAGAGACAGGGATCAAGACCATCCCCATGGAAAAGAAATGCAAAAAAGCAAAATGGCTGTCTGGGGAGGCCTTACAAATAGCTGTGAAAAGAAGAGAGGTGAAAAGCAAAAGAGAAAAGGAAAGATATAAGTATCTGAATGCAGAGTTCCAGAAAATAGCAAGAAGAGGTAAGAAAGCCTTCTTCAGTGATCAATGCAAAGAAATAGAGGAAAAGAACAGAATGGGAAAGACTAGAGATCTCTTCAAGAAAATTAGAGATACCAAGGAAACATCTCATGCAAAGATGGGCTCAATAAAGGACAGAAATGGTCTGGACCTAACCGAAGCAGAAGATATTAAGAAGAGGTGGCAAGAATACACAGAACTGTACAAAAATGATCTTCATGACCCAGATAATCACAATGATGTGATCACTCATCTAGAACCAGATATCCTGGAATGTGAAGTCAAGTGGGCCTTAGAAAGCATCACTACGAACAAACCTAGTGGAGGTGATGGAATTCCAGTGGAGCTATTTCAAACCCTGAAAGATGATGCTGTGAAAGTGCTACACTCAATATGACAGCAAATTTGGAAAACTCAGCAGTGGCCACAGGATTGGAAAAGGTCAGTTTTCATTCCAATCCCAAAGAAAGGCAGTGCCAAGAATGCTCAAACTACTGAACAATTGCACTCATCTCACACACCAGTAAAGTAATGCTCAAAATTCTCCAAGCCAGGCTTCACCAATACGTGACCCGTGAACTTCCTGATGCTCAAGCTGGTTTTAGAAAAGGCAGAGGAACCAGAGATCAAATTGCCAACATCCGCTGGATCATTGAAAAAGCAAGAGAGTTCCAGAAAAACATCTATTTCTACTTTATTGACTATGCCAGAGCCTTTGACTGTGTGGATCACAATAAACTGTGGAAAATTCTGAAAGAGTTGGGAATACCAGATCACTTGATCTGCCTCTTGAGAAATCTGTATGCAGGTCAGGAAGCAACAGTTAGAACTGGGCATAGAACAACAGACTAGTTCCAAATAGGAAAATGAATATGTCAAGGCTGTATATTGTCACCCTGCTTATTTAACTTATATGCAGAAAACATCATGAGAAACGCTTAACTGGAAGAAACACAAGATGAAATCAAGATTGCCGGGAGAAATATCAATAACCTCAGATATGCAGATGACACCACCGTTATGGCAGAAAGCAAAGAGGAACTAAAAAGCCTCTTGATGAAAGTGAAAGTGGAGAGTGAAAAGGTTGGCTTAAAGCCTACACTCAGAAGACTAAGATCATGGCCTCTGGTCCCATCACTTAATGGGAAATAGATGGGAAACAGTGGAAACAGTGTCAGACTTTATTTTTGGGTGCTCCCAAATCACTGCAGATGGTGACTGCAGCCATGAAATTAAAAGACGCTTACTCCTTGGAAGAAAACTTATGACCAACCTAGATAGCATATTCAAAAGCAGAGACATTACTTTGCCGACAAATGTCCATCTAGTCAAGGCTATGGTTTTTCCAGTGGTATGTATGGATGTGAGAGTTGGACTGTGAAGAAGGCTGAGTGCCGAAGAATTAATGCTTTTGAAGTGTGGTGTTGGAGAAGACTCTTGAGAGTCCCTTGGACTGCAAGGAGATCCAACCAGTCCATTCTGAAGGAGATCAGCCCTGGGATTTCTTTGGAAGGAATGATGTTAAAGCTGAAACTCCAGTACTTTGGCCACCTCATGCAAAGAGTTGACTCATTGGAAAAGACTCTAATGCTGGGAGGGATTGGGGGCAGGAGGAGAAGGGGATGACAGAGGATGAGATGGCTGGATGGCATCAGTGACTCGATGGACGTGAGTCTGAGTGAACTCTGGGTGTTAGTGATGGTCAGGGAGGCCTGGCGTGCTGCAATTCATGGGGTCGCAAACAGTTGGACACGACTGAGTGACTGAACTGAACTGAACTGATAACTTTAAATACCATCTATATTTTAGTAAAACTATTATTGCTGATAATTATTTTTGTTTTTAGCAATAAAATATTTGAAGTGCTTTCATTTATTATTCAGGTGTAGTTCTACTATATTATGTCCAGACTTACAGTGAAAGTTGCTCAGGCGTCTCCAGCTTTTTGGAACCCCATGTACTAACAGTCCATGGAATTCTCCAGGCCATAATACTGGAGTGGGTAGCTTTTCCCTTCTCCAGGGGATCTTCCTAACCCAGGGATCAAACCCAGTCTCCCACATTGCGTGTGCATTCTTTACCAGCTGAGCCACAAAGGAAATCCAACAATACTGGAGTGGGTGGCCTATCCTTTCTCCAGTGGATCTTCCCGACCCAGGAATTGTACCAGGGTCTCCTGCATTGCAGGTGGATTCTTTACCAACTGAGTTGTCAGGGAAATCCCAAACTTAAAATGTCTTATATTGAGATATCTTGTTTAATCTAATACACATCAATTATTTGGTGAACAATTTGTGCCCATAAAAGCTATGTATTACATTTTGTTGTAGATTTATTTTTACTATATGTTGTATATTGTATATTCAATCAATCAATTCAGTCGCTCAGTCATGTCCAACTCTTTGCAATCCCATGAACCGCAGCATGCCAGGCCTTCCTGTCCATCACCAACTCCTGGAGTCCACCCAAACCCATGTCCATTGAGTCCGTGATGCCATCCAACCATCTCATCCTCTGTCGTCCCCTTCTCCCCCTGCCCTCAATCTTTCCCAGCATCAGGGTCTTTCCCAATGAGTCAGCTCTTTGCATCTGGTGGCCAAAGTATTGGAGTCTCAGCTTCAATATCAGTCCTTCCAATTAACACTCAGGACTGATCTCCTTTAGGATAGACTGGTTGGATCTCCATGCAGTCCAAGGGACCCGCAAGAGTCTTCTCCAACACCACAGTTCAAAAGCATCAATTTTTCTGTGCTCAGCTTTCTTTATAGTCCAACTCACATCCATACATGACTATTGGAAAAACCATAGCCTTGACTAGATGGACCTTTGTTGATAAAGTAATGTCTCTGCTTTTTAATATGCTATCTAGGTTGGTCATAACTTTCCTTCCAAGGAGTAAGTATCTTTTAACTTCATGGCTGCAATCACCATCTGCAGTGATTTTGGAGCCCCAAAATAAAGTCAGCCAGTTTCCACTGTTTCCCCATCTATTTGCCATGAAGTGATGGGACCAGATGCCATGAGCTTAGTTTTCTGAATGCTGAGCTTTAAGCCAACTTTTTCACTCTCCTTTTTCACTTTCATCAAGAGGCTCTTTAGTTCTTCTTCACTTTCTGCCGTAAGGGTGGTGTCGTCTGCATATCGGAGGTTATTGATTTCTCCTGGCAATCTTATTTCCAGCTTGTGCTTCGATATTACAAATTGTATATTTTATACATATTACATACATTAGTTTAAATATGTATGATTTCTAGTTGAAAATAGGTCTTCCAAAATGGAATAAAACTCCTGCAAACTTGTAGCCCATTAGGGAGCCAGAAAAATAAATAATCCAAATACTTTTTCTTCTCTCTTGCAACTTCTGTAGCCTGAACTCACCCAGAAGTCAGCAGACAAGTGTAGATGCAGTTGAAGGAGGTTAGTTTTCTAGGGCACTAAGAAGAATAGGGACAAATGGAGCATAAAAATGGAAGGATAAACAGGTCATTGAGTTGACATAGGCAATCATAAAAACTTACTATGTCCCAAATAGTACTAAAAATTGTTAAATTGTGTTTATTTTTGGCTGTGCCGGGTCGTTGTTGTGGACTTTTCTCTAGTTGAGGCAAGCAGGGTCTACTCTTTAGTTGAGGTGCTTGGACTTCTCATCGTGGTGGCTTCTCTTGTTGTGGAGGACAGGCTGTAGGGCACATCAGCTTCAATAGTTGCAGCTTGCAGGCTCTAGAGCATAGGTTCAGTAGTTGTGAAGCATAAGATTAGTTGCCTTGTGACATATGGCATCTTTCCTGACTAGGGATAAAATCCATGTCCCCTGCATTGGTAGGCACATTCTTAACCATTGGATCACCAAGGAAGTCTGAGGTAGTATTAATTTTAAAATTATACAAGTAAGCATATTGTGGTGAAATTCCTCAATTATGAGAAAAAGGAGATAAGTATATACATTTCCAAAACCCCTCTCCCCCCAAAAAAAAGGTAATTATGAATAAAACATCAAACATCCAACATCTGAAAACTGTCATCTGGAAAATATAAAATATGTATAGAATATTTATTTATTTAACAATTTTTTATTGAATACCTATACCTACCAGATTCTAGCCAGTACTTTAAATGCTGGATATATAGAAGTGAGAAATACTGACAAGATCTCTACCATTAGTAAGCATTTATTTAAAAGAAGAAGATAGAGAAATTAAACAATAAAAAGAGAAAATAGATAAATATAATATAAATGCATATACTTATGTTTGCTTTAGATAAAAAATAAACTAGGATAAGAGTAAAATGACATTGAAAAAATAAAAATTTTTTTATCACCCTCTAAAAGAAACAGCTGGGCATCAAACTGGATTTCATTCTCCTTACTATGCATACATATAATTATTCTTTTACACAGCAGAAGACAAGAGGTTTATTCTCTGGACTTAGAACCTTCAGACCAATACACCATGGTCATAGTTAACAATAATGTATTGTATATTTGAAAATTACTAAGGAAAGAAGGAAGAAAGGAATGGAGGGAGGAAAAAGAAATCACATGGAGTCACCTGTACGGGCTGCCATGCAAAAGCTAGCAGAATAACTAACTGAATATGAAACCAGAACCCAGAGATCCTACAATCAGCACCACTAACCTTAAAAACTGTGTTGATATATTACAATATACAATGAAGAATGTCCTGCCAAAGGGAAAAAACACCCTATAGTTTCTGGTAGATGTGGATTTTCTAATGAAACATTACCATTCTTTGAGTGGATTCTATCCTTTGAAAGCGTTGCCCATCTACAGAGAGCTTTCTTTCAGTTTCTTAGTGCCTCTGTCAAGAAATGTAATAGGGAGAATAGGTTAGCAGTCATTTGATAAAAACATATAACATAATAAAAACAGACTTAAAATCATAACAGAAGCCTCAATGAAAGTAAAAATAGCAGAAGTGAAGGCAAAATTTTAAAATAACTGATATTCTCACAGAGTTAAGATAATACACTTCACTGATGAAAGAATGGCATGATGCTATAAAGGACATTCAGGGGGGAAAAGTGATTGCAAAAAAAAAATAAATACAAAGTGTAGAAGATAAAGTGTAGAAAATAAATTGATATGGTGGTTAATTTTATGTGTTAACTTGACTAGTCCACAGAGGCTCAGATATTTGGTCAGACATTTTGGATGTATCTGTGAGGGTTCTTCTGGATGATATTAGCATTTCAATCAATAGATTGAATTAAGCAAATGGCCCTCATTAATATGGGTAAGTCTCATTCAGTCATTTAAAGACTGATGTAGAGAACAAACTTTTGGTTACCAAAGGGAAAATGGGATGGGGGAGGGATAAATTAGAAGTTTGGGATCAGTAGATACAAACTGCCATAAATGAAATAGATAAACAACAAGGTCCTACTCTATAGCACAGGGTGCTTAGTTACTCAGTCATGTCCGATTCTTTGCAACCCTGTGAACTGTAACCCTCCAGGCTCCTCTGTCCATGAGATTTCCTTGCAAGATTGCTGGATTGGGTTGCTATTTGCACCTCCAGGGAATCTTCCCGACCCAGGGATAGAACCCTAGTCTCCTGCTTTGTAGGCGGATTCTTTACCCCTGAGCCACCGGGGAAGTTCCCATAACACAAGGAGCAATATTCAATATCCTATAATAAACCATAATAGAAAAGAATATAAAAAAGAATATGCATGTATATGTATATTTATACACACATACATATATATATATGTATATGTATAACTGAATCACTTTGCTATACACCAGAAACTAACACAACATTGTAAATCAACTATACTTCAATTAAAAAAAAATTTTAAAAATAAATCCTTCTAGGCCTGAGGACCTTCAGACTTTGTCTCCAAGAGAATTTAATAGCAAATAAAGGATAGTGAATTTTGTGTCTTTTTTCTTCTTCCACTTCTAAATGTGATTTTTTAGTTTTAATTTATTTATAATCCACCAATTGTTTACTGAGAAAAAGATAATTTGTTTTTTAATACATAGGTTATTCCATAATGGTGAACCATATATAGGTTTCATCAAAGTACTACATACCACCAATATATCTCACATTTTGTATTGTATGTAGTAATTATATAAAACATCTGAATTCTCTCTCTTGGTATATCATTCAGAATGGGATCTATTATATTGTGGTAACAAATATTCTCCCCAAATACCAGTAGCTTAAAATACTGTCACAGGTTAGTGGAAGGCAGTGTTTTGTGTTACATATGCTCTAGGGCTTGACTAATGGAACAACTATTTGCTCATATGATTCTTATCTCTAAGGCAAAATGAAAGACAGCAGAAATTTAAAAAAAAATGCTCGGTCACACCAAAACAAATAATAATAAAGAGAAAAATCTCAGAAGCCAATAGAGGAATAAAGTCATATGCCAAAGAATAAATACAAAAATTGCAGTTAAAAGTCATATACCGACAAATAAATACAAAAATTGCAGTTAACTTGTAAGAATAAAGTGCAATCCAGTAGACACTAGAGGAATTGAGCTCAAGAATCCCTTCTTCTATGGTATTCTGTTTGCTCTTAAGACTATAAAATGATTGATTATTTCAGATATTTTATTTTTAGTTTTAAAATTTCTAACGTTCTTTTAAGAAGATTTAATTTGTCTTTAATTTTCCTATCTTTGTACTAATTCTGTCCCTATTATCCTGTAAAGTCTTAATATGTTTATAACAGCCTTTGTATCTGTTCTCGTTTCTGTCTATAATCTCTTTTTTAGTCACATCATCTTTTTTTTCCTCAAATGCTTGAAATTTTTTATTGTGAATTTTGTGTTATATGTAAAAATTATAGAAATACTTTAATATTCTAGATGATGTTATAATTATCTAAGAAGGAATTTTGTTTGTTATGCAAGGCAAAAAAATTTTTTTAATCATTTTAATAGGATTAGAATGTGAAACTATTTTAATAAGGCTTCCAGGTCTTAGAAGTTCAATTTTTGATCATTCATCTTTTCTCTAGATTTTAATTTCCCTTTCTCATTGCTCTGAATGTTTCCAAATCACTGTCCATCCTTGTGGCCATTCAGATAGGTGTACAGATGTCCTTAGGGAAACATGAATGAAATTTCAGTCTGATATTTCAGAATTTTTCCCTCAATCTTGGTGTCAAAATATTTTACTTTTTGTGTCTTTTTTCTTCTTCCACTTTCCATTTCCACGTACTTCCAGCCATGAACACACTTCCACAGGTGCACATGTGTCCAGGGGTGCACACAGTACACATGTGTACCTGTGACTGATTCATGTTGATGTATGGCAAAAACTCCACAATATTGTGAAGCAATTATCCTCCAATTAAAATAAATTTATTTTAAAAAGATTAATTGAAATATGTAATAACATTTGCAAAGGGTGTGTCATATAAGTGCTCAATAAATATTAACCATGAAAATGAAAAAAAAATTCTGCCTTGTTAGTTTACAAATGCCTTCAGATCAGTGGATACAGTGATACATAAATGTATGTGTAAGTAAATATAGATAAATATACAAACACATAGCTATATTTTATCCAGATCTTTTTCTGTTTCCAACAGGAGTGTTATTCAAATTATCTACCCTCAAATTATTGGACAATAGAATCTCTTACTCTTTTCATTGTGGTTATTACTTATTTTGGTGTGGTTTGGAGAGGTACAACAACTATGTTCTTGGGCTTCCCTGGTGGCTCTGATGGTAAAGAATCTACCTGCAAAGCAAGAAACCTGGGTTCGAACCTTGGGTTGGAAAGATCCCCTGGAGAAGGGCATGGCAACCCATTCTAATATTCTTGCCTGGAGAATCCTGAAGGACACAGGAGCGTGGCATGCCACAGTTCACAGTGATGCAAGAGTTGGACATGACTGAGGGACTAACACTTTCACTTTCACAACTATGTTCCTGACTAACTGTAATTCTACCTTATTTACAGAAAAAATACACTATAGGATTTTATGATGGTAGATTTTTGAGTTGTTTCAGCCTTAATTTCTCTTCAACTTTGAAAAATGATAGCTTTCTGGCTTCCCGAACTGAGAGTCTAGTTCCCCATAATGCCTCATTGATAGACTGCTTTCTGCATATTGGTGAATGTGCATGTGTTTAGCATTAGTTTCTAGCATCCTGCTACGATTAGCAGCTAGAGAAGCTCTTGCCACTAATATGACTTTTCTTTTTAAATAACACTCATAAAAGATGGGAGATAAAATTCTTTTGTTACTCTGATTTGTTATTGCATCTGTTTTTGCCCTGGTTCCATGCTACCAAAAACACTGCTCCCACTTAAAATTTGTTTCCAAAACCTAACAGCATAATTAAATTTATGAGATACACATTGCCTGATTTTTTATAAAAATATTATCTGACTATAGAGATATGGATATTTGAAAATAAAGTATGTCTCCTCTCAACATATTTAGCAAATTAATGGAAAGAAATTAGAGCCAGAAGTCATAGTTTTTGCTTTCCTGGAAGCAGAATCTAATGTATTTTTTTAATTCTTACTATTTCATGCCCTGGGAAAGTCAAATTGCATGTTTCCTGACTTAAAGTCACTTCATTCCTTAAAACATCTGTTTATGAATGTATTTGTAAAAGTAATGACTGTTTCACAGTTTTATGGCTTAGAAGTGAGTTTATTGAAGATTTTTCAGGCAAAATATATTGGAACTTTCTGGTAATTTTTTGGAAAATGATTATAAATATTAATGAATGATAAAATCTCTATCATTTGAATTTATTATTTATTATGCATCCTTCCTCAAACCAACATAAAAACCACATAATTCTACTGAAATATGAGTTTTGAATGATGGCCTAAATGAAAATTGATTTCATTATCAAGAAAATTATTGATGTTTGTGCCAAGAATGACTATGATCTAAATTATTTTTAATTAGCAGCATTTCTATTTTAAGAGTAATTTTAGGGTTATCAAAAAATTGAGAGAAAAATACAGAGTTCCCATATACTCCCTCACTCAAAATAACTTGAAGGTTCCTAAGTGTTTTATTGCAATGAATTTATAGTTAAATCTCATTTTGGTTAAACTATATTATCTGTATGATTTGTGTCTTGAAACTGACCAAGATGTAGTGTATACACTGTTGACCTAAAATAAATATCTGTGCTGTGCTGTGCTCAATCATGTCTGACTTTTTGTGGCCCCATGGACGTAGCCCACCAGGCTCTTCTGTACACAGAATTTTTCAGGCAAGAATAGTAGTGTGGGTTGACATTTCTCTTCCAGTGGATCTTCCCCACCTAGGCATCAAATCCTGTCTTCTGTGTCTCCTGCATTGGCAGGTGTATTCCTTACATCTGAGACACCTGGGAAGCCCCCAAATAAACAGACTGCCAGTTATTTGGGCTTATTTGGGATCAGGGAAGTATTGCAATTCATTGTCTGCAACCACAGTGAGCCAAGTTTAAGTCCAGTTTAAGTCCCTGAACAGCCAGGGAAGTAGGACTCATCTATACAAATGAACAGAAAACTCGAAAGTCTAGAATAAACAGAATCCATGGCTTTTCATTAACTGAGTCTTTGCCAGGAAAGAAGAGGTGTCTTTCTTCTTCTTCTTGGGCTCTGTTATCACTGCAGAGCAACAGAGCTTCCTCTTCTGGTCTCCTGACTCCATTTAACTGAGGTTTCTGTTTATTAAATTTTACTCTAGCAACATATATTCTATCTGACAAATGTTCTGTGTACCTCAGAAATGTGAAAGATGAATACAAAAAACAATTTAGAGTTTTTTATATTGTCAAAATTGACCTTATTATCATAAAATTTATTTTTATGTCTTTGTACATACTCCCTGTTGACTTCTAGTTTGATATAAATATCATCATATTTGCTTTCTTATGGCTCATGCTAACATGGTAGGATTTTCCCACCATTTTAATTAACTTTTGTTTTTTTTAAAATTAAAACTTTATCATAGTTGCTCTAGAGATTGCATTAGAATTTTAGCTCATTAATATGGACACTTAAAAATATTAAAATATTAGATGACCAACAAAATGTTTTTGAACTGTGTGATTTCTTTTACTCACCCTCACACTTTTTGTGGTCTTATTTTCATATATTTTGTTGTATAAAAGCTGTAAAGGTTACAGTAAATTATGGTTATCTTTGCTTTCATTTGTCAAAAAAACTGTGAAAGAAATTTTATATATTACACATATATTAAAATGATATAATAATCTGTACACATCATGCTTATAGTTAGCAATACTGTATCATGCACTTAAAAATTTAAGAGGTCTCATATTATCTGTTCTTACCACAATAAAAACATTAAAAAAATAATTACTGAAAAAACTCATAGATTTAGTTATATAAAAAAATATATATTTTTATGCATAGAGATATAAAACATAATATATTCTTTGCTTGGTTGTATCAAGTGAACTGATGAGCCTGTTGAAGGCATTCTTCATAGTCTTGCAAACTACTCTACACCTAACACCAAGTTTCTCAGCAATAATTAGAAACTTATGGTGCACTGAGGGCAATCATGAAACAACAAACCTCAATTACAGTCAAACTGCTAACTAGATAAACTCATCCACACAGATTACAAGCTCAAGAGAAGAAAAAGAGCTGCTCATATCCAGGCATTAAAAATTCATTACCTCAGTGTCTACTTTACTTAACAAGATGTAAAGCTTTCTACAGCAAAAATTTGAAGTATTAATATATGAAAAAGTAAGAGTAGCACACTCCCCAAAGACAAAGCAGTCTTCAGAAGCAATCATCAAAACCAGACTCAGATACAAAACAGAATGTTGAAACTAACAGAGAATTGAAAATAACTATGATGAATTCAATGAGTATTCTAATGGAAAACAGAAAACATACAAGATTCAATAAAAAGTAAAGTCATCAGAGAGACTTTACAGCTCCAAATTGAGGAGTTATAAATAAAGGACAAAGTAACAGAGATAAAGATTGCCTTAAACAGACTTATTAGACTTGAGATAGTCAGGAAAAGAATCGGTGAACTTGAAGAGGGATAAAAACAAATTATGTGCATGCATTTTCTTGGCAAAACTCCATTAGCCTTTGCCCTGCTTTATTCCTCATTCCAAGGCCAAATTTGCCTGTTACTCCAGGTGTTTCTTGACTTCCTACTTTTGCATTCCAGTCCCCTATAATGAAAAGGACATCTTTTTTGGGAGTTAGTTCTAAAAGATCTTGTAGGTCTTCATAGACCATTCAAATTCAGCTTCTTCAGCATTACTGGTTGGGGCATAGACTTGGATTACGGTGATATTGAATGGTTTGCCTTGGAATTTGAGATTGCATCTAAGTACTGCATTTCAGACTATTGTTGACCATGATGGCTACTCCATTTCTTCTGAGAGATTCCTGCCCGCAGTAGTAGATATAATGGTCATCTGAGTTAAATTCACCCATTCCAGTCCATTTTAGTTCGCTGATTCATAGAATGTTGACATTCACTCTTGCCATCTCCTGTTTGACCACTTTCAATTTGCCTTGATTCATGGACCTGGCATTCCAGGTTCCTATGCAATATTGCTCTTTACAGCATCGGACCTTGCTTCTATCATCAGTCACATCCATAGCTGGGTATTGTTTTTGCTTTGGCTCCATCCCTTCATTCTTTCTGGAGTTATTTCTCCACTCAACTCCAGTAGCATGTTGGGGACCTACTGACCTGGGGAGTTCCTCTTTCAGTATCCTATCATTTTGCCTTTTCATACTGTTCATGGGGTTCTCAAGGCAAGAATACTGAAGTGGTTTGCCATTCCCTTCTCCAGTGGACCACATTCTGTCAGACCTCTCCACCATGACCAGCCCATTTGGGTTGCCCCGCAGGCATGGCTTAGTTTAGAGTTAGACAAGGCTGTGGTCCTAGTGTGATTAAATTGACTAGATTTCTGTGATTATGGTTTCAGTGTGTCTGCCCTCTGATGCCCTCTTCCAACACCTACCATTTTATTTGGGTTTCTCTTACCTTGGGCGTGGGATATCTCTTCACGGCTGCTCTAGCAAAGCACAGCTACTACTCCTTACCTGGGACGAAGGGTATCTACTCACTACCATCCTTTCTGACCTTCAACATGGGATAACTCCTCTAGGCCCTCTTGCGCACTTGCAGCCACCGCTCCTTCGACATGGGGTTGCTCTCCCAGCCGCTGCCCCAGACCTCAGATGCAGGGTGGCTCCTCCGGGCCGCCCCTGACCTTGGAGGAGGGGGAACACCTGCCGGCCACCGCCCCTGGCCTCAGATATTGGGGAGCTCCTCTCGGCCACGCTTAATGTGCCTGTCAAAGCTGCCTGCGCTTAACAGCACAAGAGAAGACTCTAAACATGGACATCACCAGATGGTCAACACCAAAATCAGATTGATTCTACTCTTTGCAGCCAAAGATGGAGAAGCTCTATACAGTCAACAAAAACAAGACCAGGAGCTGACTGTGCCTCAGATCATGAACTCCTTATTACCAAATTCAGACTCAAACTGAAGAAAGTAGGGAAGACCGCTAGACCATTCAGGAATGATGTAAATCAAATCCCTTATGATTATACAGTGGAAGTGAGAAAAAGATTTAAGGGCCTATATCTGATAGATAGAGTGCTTGATGAACTACGGAATGAGGTTTGTGACATTGTACAGGAGACAGGGATCAAGACCATCCCCATGGAAAAGAAATGCAAAAAAGCAAAATGGCTGTCTGGGGAGGCCTTACAGATAGCTGTGAAAAGCAGAGAGGTGAAAAACAAAGGAGAAAAGGAAAGATTTAAGCATCTGAATGCAGAGTTCCAAAGAATAGCAAGAAGAGATAAGGAAGCCTTCTTCAGCGTTCAGTGCAAAGAAATAGAGGAAAAGAACAGAATGGGAAAGACTAGAGATCTCTTCAAGAAAATTAGAGATACCAAGAGAATATTTCATGCAAAGATGGGCTCGATAAAGGACAGAAATGGTCTGGACCTAACAGAAGCAGAAGATATTAAGAAGAGGTGGCAAGAATACATGGAAGAACTGTACAAAAAAGATCTTCATGACCCAGATAATCACTATGATGTGATCACTCATCTAGAGCCAGAAATCCTGGAATGTGAAGTTAAGAGGGCCTTAGAAACATCACTGTGAACAAAGCTAGTGGAGGTGATGGAATTCCAGTGGAGCTATTTCAAATCCTGAAAGATGATGCTGTGAAAGTGCTGCCCTCAATATGCCAGCAAATTTGGAAAACTCAGCAGTGGCCACAGGACTGGAAAAGGTCAGTTTTCATTCCAATCCCAAAGAAAGGTAGTGCCAAGAATGCTCAAACTACTGAACAATTGCACTCATCTCAAACACTAGCAAAGTAATGCTCAAAATTCTCCAAGCCAGGCTTCAACAGTATGTGACCCGTGAACTTCCTGATGCTCAAGCTTGTTTTAGAACAGGCAGAGAAACCAGAGATCAAATTACCAACATCCGCTGGATCATGGAAAAAGCAAGAGAGTTCCAGAAAACATCTATTTCTGCTTTATTGACTATGCCAAAGCCTTTGACTGTGTGGATCACAATACACTGTGGAAAATTCTGAAAGAGATGGGAATACAGACCACCTGACCTGCCTCTTGAGAAATCTGTATGCAGGTCAGGAAGCAACAGTTAGAACTGGACATGGAACAACAGGCTGGTTCCAAATAGGAAAAGGAATACGTCAAGGCTGTATATTGTCACTGTGCTTATTTAACTTCTATGCAGAGTACATCATGAGAAACGCTGGACTGGAAGAAACAGAACCTGGAATCAAGATTGCCGGGAGAAATATCAATAACCTCAGATATGCAGATGACACCACCCTTATGGCAGAAAGTAAAGAGGAGCTAAAAGGCCTCTCGATGCAAGTGAAAGAGGAGAGTGAAAAAGTTGACTTAAAGCTCAACATTCAGAAAATGAAGATCATGGCATCTGGTCCCATCACTTGATGGGAAATAGATGCGGAAACAGTGGAAACAGTGTCAGACTTTATTTTTGGGGGCTCCAAAATCACTGCAGATGGTGACTGTAGCCATGAAATTAAAAGATACTTACTCCTTGGAAGAAAAGTTATGACCAACCTAGATAGCATATTCAAAAGCAGAGACATTACTTTGCCGACCAAGGTCCTTCTAGTCATAGCTATGGTTTTTCCTGTGGTCATGTATGGATGTGAAAGTTGGACTGTGAAGAAGGCTGAGTGCTGAAGGATTGATGCTTTTGAACTGTGGTGTTGGAGAAGACTCTTGAGAGTCCCTTGGACTGCAAGGAGATCCAACCAATCCATTCTGAAGGAGATCAGCTCTGGGATTTCTTTGGAAGGAATGATGCTAAAGCTGATACTCCAATACTTTGGCCACCTCCTGAGAAAAGCTGACTAATTGGAAAAGACTCTGATGCTGGGCGGGATTGGGGGCAGGAGGAGAAGGGGACGACAGTGGATGAGATGGCTGGATGGCATCACTGACTCGATGGATGTGAGTCTGAGTGAACTCCGTGAGTTGGTGATGGACAGGGAGTCCTGGCGTGCTGCGATTCATGGGGTCACAAAGAGTCGTACAGGACTGAGCGACTGAACTGATATGCATGCATGCAGGTATGTTAAGTCGCTAAGTCATGTCCAACTCTTTGTGACCCTATGGACTGTGACTGGAAAGTCTCCTCTGTTATGGGATTCTCAAGGCAAGAAATACTGGAGTGGGTTCTCATGCTCTCCTCCAGGGAATCTTCCCAACCCAAGAATTGATCCTGCATATCCTGCATTATCAGGTGGTTACTTTATGCAAGTAGGGAAATGAAGAGAGACACATACAGTGTTTCACAATGTGCCACATATTGCTAAAGTTGTTTTGAATATATTATTTAATTTTAATAATTCTTTTTGGCAGGTGCTCTAATTATTCCTATTTTGCAGACAAGGGTCTAAATAGTAGGTTAGTTTCCATGATTTTCCAAGGATCACGTAGCTAGAAAATGGTATAGCCAAAAACCAAACAAAGGCAAATAACATATGGATGCTTAGGAAGTTTAACACTGGAGTAATTATGTTCTGCTCTTTGGTACTGACAAGATCCACCATAGTGAGTATACATATGCACTTAATGAAAATAATAGCATGATTATTGGTGCCAAAGAAATATAGTTTCTGGATCCCACTTTAGTGGGACTAGCTAGTAGACTATCTAACTTGACAAAATTTCCTAACCTTAAACACCTGTTATCAACCCAAGGTTTATGTCCTTCCCAAACTCATATGTATAAATATAATCTCCAATATGATGGTAGTTTCATATGGGCCTTTAGGAAGTAATTAGGTCATGAGGGTGGGGCTCTCATGAGTGAGATTCAGTTCAGTTCAGTTCAGTCGCTCAGTCATGTCCGACTCTTTGCGACCCCATGAATCGCAGCACGCCAGGCCTCATTGTCCATCACCATCTCCTGGAGTTCACTCAGACTCACGTCCATCGAGTCAGTGATGCCATCCAGACATCTCATCCTTGGTCGTCCCCTTCTCCTCCTGTCCCCAATCCCTCCCAGCATCAGAGTCTTTTCCAATGAGTCAACTCTTCGCATGAGGTGGCCAAAGTACTGGAGTTTCAGCTTTAGCATCATTCCTTCCAAAGAAATCCCAGGGTTGATCTCCTTCAGAATGGACTGGTTGGATCTCTTTGCAGTCCAAGGGACTCTCAAGAGTCTTCTCCAACACCACAGTTCAAAAGCATCAATTCTTCGGTGCTCAGCCTTCTTCACAGTCCAACTCTCACATCCATACATGACCACAAGAAAAACCATAGCCTTGACTAGATGGACCTTAGTCGGCAAAGTAATCTCTCTGCTTTTGAATATGCTATCTAGGTTGGTCATAACTTTCCTTCCAAGGAGTAAGTGTCTTTTAATAAAAGAGATCTGGAGAACAATCTCAACCCTTTTACTATGTGAGGATACAGCAACAGAAATCCATCTATCAACTAAGAAATGGCCCCCACTGGACATGATCTGCTGGTGTCTTGAACTTGGACTTCGAAGCCTTCAGCATTGTGAGAAAGGGCACCCATTCTATGTTAATTTTCTGATAGCTGCCTAAATAGCTTAAGACCTAGCCTTCGGACCCTCATCTGCACAATGGCTGTAGAGATAGCAGTTGTCTCCAAGAGGTATGATGAGAATTAAAATATTTAATCCATTTAATTTTTTATCATGGCACCTGATAAGCTTTCTGCAAAAACTATTTTTTAAAGCTTAAACTATTATATAAGTAATTACTTTCATACAAGTAATTTCCTTTATCTGTTTGTGATAAGGACATAGAAACAGGATATTTGACCTACTAAAGATTTCAACAGTTAAATAGAGAAAAAATTCTAAATTTACTTTTTTTTAAAAAAAAAGCATTGTGTGTCATTTTTGAGCCAGAGAATTAGAAAACTGTTTACAAGTAAGACCATCGTTATACTTGTCAGAATTATGTGATAATTACTTTACATTTTTACTTAAATTTGTCCACAGAGAGAAAGATCTTGTCATTCCTGAGTGTATCAGTAGAGTTCAGTCACTCAATTGTGTTCGAGTCATTTCAAACCCATGGACTGCAGCATGCCATGCCTCCCTGTGCATTACCAAATCCCAGAGCTTGCTCAAACTTATGTGAATGAGTCGGTTATGCCATCCAACCATCTCATCCTCTGTTGTCCCCTTCTCCTCCAGCCTTCAATCTTTCGCAGCATCAGGATCCTTTTCAAAGAGTCAGTTCCTCGCATCAGGTGGCCAAACAATTGGAAGTTCAGCATCAGTCTTTCCAATGAATATTCAGGACTGATTTCCTTTAGGATGGACTGATTGGATCTTCTTGTAGTCCAAGGGACTCACAAGAGTCTTCTCCAACACCACAAGTCAAAAGCATCAGTTCTTCAGCACTCAACTTTCTTTATGGTCCAGCTCTCACATCCATACATGACTACTGGAAAAACCATAGCTTTGAATAGATGGATATTTGTTGGCAAAGTAATGTCTCTGCTTTTTAATATGCTCTCTAGGTTGGTCGTAGCTTTTCTTCCAAGGAGCAACTGTCTTTTAAGTTCATGGCTGTAGTCACCATCTGCAGTGATTTTGGAGCCCCCAAAAATAAAGTCTCTCACTCATCTCATTGTTTCCCCATCTATTTGCCATGAATTGATGGGACAAGATGCCATGATCTTAGTTTTCTGAATGTTGAACTTTAAGCCAATTTTTTCACTCTTCTCTTTCACTTTCATCAAGAGGCTCTTTAGTTCCTCTTCACTTTCTGCCATAAGGATGGTGTCATCTGCATATCTGAGGTTATTGATATTTCTCTCTACAATCTTGATTCCAGCTTGGGCTTCATCCAGTCTGGCATTTTGCATGATGTATTCTGCATGCATAACAGTTATTTGAAAAATACTATTCGTTTGTCATTTTTCCTTCATTGGAAGCCCTCTTTTAATTCTAGAAGCGTTCCATACAAATTTTTGCCTGTTACCTCTTTCCTTTTAAGAATTGGCAGGTCTTGTACAATCTCCTAAAATCAAACATTTGAGGTAAAGGAGAACCATTTAAAATAGGATAATATCTGAGAAAATTAAAAAAAAATAAAAGACTGGAAGACTGATTGAAATAAGTTTAAAATACAGACCTGTGTTGTCTGAAAGGAAAAGAAAAAAAAAAAGAAAAATAAGAGAAATAAATGTAGTATAAAGCATGGAGACAAGAGTAAATAGAAAAAGAAGAAAAAAGGGAGAATATATTATATATGTAGAGATAAAATAGTATTTGTTGTTATTTGCAAAACAGGACTATTAACTTACCTATGCCAGAAAAGATAGTAATGGAGGCTATTTCCTCTAAATTTATTTTTAATAGTTTTCAATTTTAACAGTACAATTAAAGAGATAAAATACTAAACAAAATGTGAAAATGTAAATTAATAAAAGTGTCTGGCTGGTGTCCAATTTTTAAGGTCCTTATATTGATATTCTGTTATATTATCTCTGATCAATCTCTGGAACTTATTTTTTAGAATTGTCAGTTATCACTGTTGGGAATGTAAGGATGAATTCTGAAAGAGACTTAGAGATTTCCAATGGGGATTCATCAGTCTGAAAGTAGCTGGTCAGAAGATGTCAAAAAATGACTTGCAACAGAGTGAAAACAGGCCTTGAAAACGATGCTGTTTCAGAGCACAAGCAAAACCTAGACAGATCTATGGAAATGCAAGCTTCCCAGAAATAGTGGGAAGGGGAAGTTTGTATAAAATTTAGACTTTTAGTGACATTAAAACCTTCTAAACTTTTGTGATGTTAGACATTAAATAACCTTCATTTAGTGCTCATATTGCATTTTGTTAAATTCTTTTTTTGCCATATGACCTTTACTTGTGGTGTGCTCAGCCATGTCTGACTCTTTGCAACCCTATGGACTGTAGCCCACCAGATTCCTCTGTCCATGGAGATTCTCCAGGCAAGAATACTGGAGTGGGTTGCCATGCCCTTCTCCAGGGGATCTTCTCAAACCAGAGATTGAGCCCAGTTTTCCCACATGGCAGGCAGATTCTTTACCATTTGAGCCACTAGGGAAGCTCAACTTTTATTTAAACAATACTATACGCTAGTTATTTTTATTATTTTTATTTTCTAGATGACAGTGCTTGTCTGTTGCCATGAAGTTAGTTAATGACACTTCCAAACGCAATGCTACCCAGTCTGCTTCCAGAGGCTTAATTCTCATTAACACTTATTGCCTTCAAAGACCTGAGTATTCAGGTTCATGTGACTTTTATAAGAAAAAAAAAATCTAACAATTTTAAAGCAAAATATTTGAAATGAAGTCCAGGACCCATGACTTACAAAGCACCATCACACAGTGATGTGACAGACCTAGATGATTATTCAAGTTAAACTTGAAAAATTGCAATTTCTTGAACCACACTAGTTAATGATGACTACCATTCTCCAGGGTAGTAAATTAACTGTAAAAAATGTAGACTAATTGTAAAATTCTCCTAATTCTTCAACCATCTCTGTATTCAAGCCCTTTCCACCATCACTTTTAAGTTGCTCCTTTTAAAGAGTGATGTCTGTTTTTCCACCCTTTCAATCCAAGCCATCCTCATTACTTAAGACAAGGACTCTCTCAGTTACCAAATTCTAGGCTCCATCATCATGTGTGTCCTCAAGAGCCAAGTTTTAGCAAGAATCCCATCAAGCTGATTTAATCAGAATCCCCAAACCTCAATTTTTAATCAGTGTCCTCATCCTGCACCCTTTCCCTTGAGATATGCAAACACCTATTAGGTCAGTTTAGTAAGAGTTGCCCTCAGTTCAGTTCAGTTCAGTTTCTCAGTCTTGTCTGACTCTCTGCAACCCCATGGACTGCAGCACACCAGGCTTCCCTGTCCATCATCAACTCCTGGAGCTTGCTCAAGCTCATGTCCATCGAATTGGTGATGCCATCCAACCGTCTCATCCTCTGTCATCCCCTTCTCCTGCCTTCAATCTTTCCCAGCATCAGGGCCTTTTCCAGTGAGTCAGTTTTTTGCATCTGCTGTAATTTAGTAATTTTCCAGCCACCAATTCCCCACCCAAAATTTGCTCCTTAGCTATAAATCTGCTTGTTGTATCTAAAGTTGAGTTCAGTATCACTCCTCTACTACAAAACTACACTTCATTAATCTCTATACCTATCAAGATATTCCTGAATAAATTCAGCCTTACCATTTAATGGGCTTCCCTGGTGGCTCAGTGGTAAAGAATCTGTCTGCAATGTAGGAAACCTGGGTTCAATTCCTGGGTTGGGAAGATCCCCTGGAGAAGGGAATGGCAACTCACTCCAGTATTCTTGCCTGGACAATCCATGGACAGAGGAGCCTGGCAGGCTATAGTCCATAGGGTCACAAAGAGACAGAAGCAACTGAAGTGACTAAGCAGCAGCAGCAGCTACTATTTAACTATCACAACTAATGTTTTACATGTGAGTTGACCAATAAGCAGAAGTAGAAGTGTGCCAATTCCAATCCTAGATCACATGATGCCTCATGAACAGCTCTTCTCTCAAAAATTTGTCTTGGTTTGCCTGCTGGTAGTGTGTGAGAGACACACAGAAGGGGCATCTGTGGTACCAGTTGAATTCATTCTAAATCAGCAGAAACACCCAGATGACTCATAGATATGAGAGCAACAAGAACTGTTTATTGATGTTTGTCACTAAGATTTTGTAAATTTTTCTGTCTATGGATTATTGTACCAAGATAAGTGATGCTTTAGGCAGGAGAAGTTGTATATTGATACTAGAATCTATATCTTTTGGTGGGTCTGGCATAAAATAGTTCTAGTAAACTGTACATAAATCTTTACAAACTGTGGATTTAGTTTTTCTCTATAAGCCCTTTAATCATATTTATATGTTTCCAACACAGTATAAATTTTGTGTGTGTGTATATATATATATATATACAAACATATATTTCATGTACATATATACATGGAATATATATGAGTTTTTTATTTGTTTTTCCATATGTATATGTATCAGCTATGTTTATCTACAACTTAGAACTGTATTTCTAATAAAATTTTATACAGCATTCTTACTTAATCATAGTATAAAGCCTATTCTCTTTCTCTCACAGTCACACTATTCTAACAATCATTTGTGAGTGATTTTCCCTTAGAACTAAAAATTACATATTGTTAGAATTACAATTACATTATTGTTAGAATTACAATTACATTATTGTTTCCTTTGTTTGATTTTTAGGCTATTACAGATTTTCCATGAACCTGCACAGCATTAATTTCCTTTCATATTTAATGGTCATACTGTTTTCCATTTTACTGATATACCATAGTTTACTTAAACATTCACTGATTGTTAATCATTTAGTTTGTCATAGCACTTTCCTGCAGTGCAAACCTACACACACACATCCTTAATACACCTGTAAAATTCAAAGGAAAATTTCATCAGAATGAAATCAGCATTTGAAATGCAGCTATAGTTCCACATAGATTAGTAGTCACCAAAAATTCCTAGTCTAGGTATGTTTTCTATTATACTGCCTTATTTCTTACTTAACTGTGTGCTTTTCTTGAATTTTTATAGCTTTCTACCATCTTTTTTAAAAATTATAGTTGATATACACTATTGTGTTTCAGATGTACAGTGTAGACATTCAGCATTTTTTTTTTCCTTCAGATTCAGTACTTTTAAGAGAGTAGATTTTTTTTTGCTACACCCTACAGTTATGCAGGATCTAGTTCCCTGACCAAGGATTGAACCCTTGCCCCTTGCATTGGGAACATGGAGTCTTAACTACTGGACTGCCAGGGAAGTTCTAATATTCATTACTTTTGCAGATTATACTCCATTGTAGGTTATTACAAGATAATAGAGCAACCAGGGAAGCCCCATAATTACTCATACTATACAGTATATGCTTGTTATTTATCTATTTTACACATGTAATTTATTTCTGCTAATCCTACATCCCTAATTTACCTCTTCCACCCTCTCCCGCTCCCTTTGGTATCCTTTCCTCTCTCCACTTAAACTAATCTTTCTGCTTCCTTCATATTTTTACCTATTATGGAATGCCACATAGCTGGAATTACACAGAATGTAGTCTTTTCAGATTAACTTTTTTCATTAGTAATATGTATTAAAAATCCTCCTTGTCTTCATGATAGTTGATTTACTTTTAGTGCTGATTAATATTTTTTGTACAGATGTACCACTGTGGTATTCTCCACTCATCCATTGAAGAACATCTTGGTAGCTTCCAAGTTTTTCCAATTATGGATAAAGTTGCTCTAAACATTAACAGCCTAGTATTTGAGTGGTCATAAGTTTTCAACTCATACCAAGTAGCATGATTAGTATTTTAAGAAACTGTCACACTGTCTTCCAAAGGTGCATCATTTTACATTACCACCTGCAATGAATTAGTACAATTATTATTACAATTATTATTAATTATTTTCTATTGCTACATATCCTTGCCAGCATTTGGTATTGTCAGTGTTCCGGATTTTGGATGTTCTAATAGATACATAGTGGTATCTCACTGTTGTTTAATTTTAAATTTCCTGATGACACATGTTAACCATCTTTACATATGCTTATTTATCATCTGTTTATCTTCTTCAGACATTGGACATATGTCTGTTCCAATCTTCTGCCCATTTTTAATTGAGTTTTTTTTCATTTTGTTGAGTTTTAAGAGTTCTTTTTTATATTTTGGATAGCATTCCATTACTAGGTATGTCTTTTGAAAATAATTTTTCCCAGTCTGCGGCCTGTATTTTCATTGTCTTATCAGTGTCTTTCACAGAGAAGACATTTTAACGAAGTTTAATGAAGTTCAACTTTAATGAAGTTAAGTGTATCATTTTTTTTCCCCACAGATTTTGCTTCTTTGTTTTCAAGAAGTCATTACCTCATCCAAGGCCATCTAGATTTTTTTCTTATGTTATTTTCTAAGAGTGTTGTAGTTTTGAATTTTAAATTTAAGACTGTGATCTATTATGAGCTAATTTTTGTGAAAGGTGTAAGATCTGTATCTCAATTCACTTTTTGAATGGTTATGTGCAATTTTTCCATCACCATTTGTTGAAAATTCTATTGTGTTCCCATTGTGTGGCCTTTGCTCCTTTGTCAAAGTTCAGTTAATGATATGATATTTCTATTCTTTTTAATTTTTTTCTCCTTTATAATAAGTATTATTCCATACTAATTTTGCAAACATTCTCAGAAGTTCAGAAAGGAAGAAATGAAGTTTATTGTGTTTTATCATCCAGACATGTGGAATATTATGGAAGTTTTTCTAATCTTGTGTCCTTAAATAAGCTATTAGAGTTTACTTTTTCAGATCATCTACCTTTTATGTCAAATCTAATCTTTGTATTTTTTGTCATTGTTACTTTTTGTCATTGTTGTGGAGATCTGTTCATATCAGTTTTTAACTGATTTTCATGAATGGAAAAAAACAGTTATTCTATATTTTAATTTTATAAACTAGCAAGTTACTTAATTTTCATAGTCTTTTTACATAGTCCCTTGGATTTTTCACTTGAAACATCATATTATCTGCAAATAAACATAATTATTTATCTTCTCTTCCAATACTTATAAACAATATTTAATTGTATTTTCTTACTGCATTTGTAAGATCTTCCAACTAATGTCGAATAATAGTGATCATAGAGGATACCCCTAAGTTGTTCTTAATTTTTAACAGAAATGACCTCAGAAATTCAACCTTTAGAATAAAGTTTGTTTATTTTTTGTTGTGTAACCTTTATAATTTTAAATGTGCCTTTTATATTTACTTGAGATAGACTGATTTTAGCAATGTCAGGGAATTTTATGAAAAGATTTTTTGGCATTTATTTATATATAATATATTTTTTATTGTAATGAAATACATTTATAAAAAACCAATGATGTTTCCAATTTTGCTACATTTTTTATCATTTTTTATATACATTTAAACTGCATTTTGTATTATTTTTGATAAACATTTCAATTTTTTGTTTTAATATTTCATCAAATTTTTGTCATTAACATGAATGGGTAAGGTGAAATTTTATTTTGGTTGCTATTGTGGAAGGATGAAATTCCAGTCATAGCCAAGCTAACAGCAAAAAATGATGGACAAGATAATAACCATATTTTCTTCAACTCTATGAAAGAAAAACAGATGCAAAAATATCTTAATGAATTTAATTCCAGAGAGATCTGGGCCCTTCGTATGTGGCCAAAGAGCAATGACTTCTCTCAGTCATGTAACACTCTAAATTTAGTATGGTTCTAGGGGTTTGGGGGGTATAGAAATGGTTAAGTGTGTCATATATAAAAAGAGTTTGTAAGGTAAAGAAAAAAAAACAGTCCCACATTTCAGTATATGATGATATAATGGATTGGAATCAAAATGATTTTCAAACACAAGAGTAAACTGTTTAGCAGTTTAACCATTCTCCATCTCATACTGGGAATTTTGCTAAGTAAATTTTAGCAGGAGTAAAGTGTAAAATCAAATAAACATGTTATAATATTGGGCAATTTAGTAATACTTATATTCCAGGGCCTTGCTGAAGCTGAATCTAAATTTGAGTCAAAACTGAAGTTATCACTGAACTTATTACAAGCTCAAATACTGACAAGATCAAACATCAGCTTCTCAGCAGGGAAAGTTGTATGTTGGATTTAAGGGCAATGAGAGAACTCCTTAACCTCATTTAAAACCACAAGGAAATGCTATCTAGTTAAAACAGTAGCCTAGAGCCTGCTCAGTACACTTTTTGAACTTAAATGATCATTCTCCTACCCTAGTCGTTTGAGAGAGAAGAATTTTCATTTTCTAGGTAACAAACAAATATGTTATAGTTCAGTCTCTACTGTTCTTCAGTAGCCAATGCCCAGCATAGAAGCAAAACCTAAGGATTGTAAAAAAGTAGAAAATTGTGAAATTAAAAATGGCAACAAAAGCAGAACCACATATGACACTGTTGTTGTTGTTCACTTGCTCAGTTTTGTCTCTTTGTGATCCCATGGACTGTAGCATGCCATAATTCCATGTCATTCACCATCTCCTGGAGCTTGCTCAAATTCATGACCACTGAGTCAGTGATGCCATCCAACCATCTCATCCTCTGTCCCCTTCCCCTCCTGACTTCAATCTTTCCCACCATCAGGGTCTTTTCTAATGAGTCCCCTCTTCACATCAGTCAGTCAGTTCAGTCACTCAGTCATGTCCAACTCTTTGCAACCCCATGGACTGCAGCACGCCAGGCTTCCCTGTCTATCACCAACTCCTGGAGCCTCCTCAAACTCATGTCCATTGCACTGGTGATGCCATCCAAGCATCTCATCCTCTGTCCACAAGTTCTCCTCTCACCTTCAATCTTTCCCAGCATCAGTGTCTTTTCCAATGAGTCAGTTTCTCACATCAGGTAGCCAAAGTATTGAAACTGCAGCATCGGTCTTTCCAGCGAATATTCAGGACTGATTTCCTTCAAAATTGACTGACTCAATCTCCTTGCAGTCCAAGGGACTCTCAAGAGTCTTCTCCAACTCTACAATTCAAAAGCATCAATTCTTTGGTTTTCAGCCTTTTCTTTATGGTCTAACTCTCATATCCATACATGACTACTGAAAAAACCATATGACATAGATATTGGAATTAGTAGTCAATAAGTTTAGAAATGCTTGAGAAAATATATTGATTATAGGGACTTTACAGTAAAAAATGAATATAATGGAAGAACATATAAGATCTATAAAGAGTGATGTGAAAACTCCATGCGAGAAGAAATGGGAATGGTAGTATTGAAAAAAAAAAAAAACAACAACTATGAACTTAAAACCCAATCAACAGAAAGTTTGCAAATTGAAGCATAGTGAACAACAATGCTGTAGGATAATATCAAGTAAGACCAGTCCCAGTGCCTTTAAAACTTAAAATGTTCTTCCATCATAAGACACTAGAAGACTCTGTTTCAGATCACTAGCAAGAACATAATGGAGTCTCATAGGTTGAATCAGCAACTAAATGGACTAGTGTTGTTCACTGTTAGATAAGCCAAAGAGAACAAGGCAAAGCAAGGAATGACTTTAAATTTTGCTCAGTATTGGTACACTGTTTTTCTACTCACATGTTATTAGCCAAAGAAAATCTCATGGTCTTTCCATGGGGAAAAAATTGGATGGAATTATTGTATAGCCACCAATATCTTGATGTTTGATTAAGTGTTTGTTTCATTGACTAATATGCTTCCTTCAGCCATTCCCCTAGACTGATAGTTCTTATTGTGTAACCTGACTCCCTTCAGGGGATTCACAAGGCCTGTGAGAGGCCAAATTACCTTTATATAACTCAACTAAATCAGCATATCATGAAAGACTAAATGCAGATACAGATAAGAAGAACCAATTGTCTTCTATTAAACTATACATTAAGAAGATTTATAAAAATGCAAAAAATAATCCCATACTAATGCTATTTTCTGTAAATATAACTATTTTTCATAAAATATTTTATGTTTACATATAAGTTCATTAAATAAATATTTCATATAATTCATTTAACATATATTGCAATATCACTAATATGACTCACATAAGTAAAAAGCTTTTTCATCCCCAATAATTTTCAGTAAGTACTGGAACCAAAATGTTTAAGAGCTGCTAAACTAAACAGTTTTAAAAGAAGTGGAAATTGTAGCATTTGGATTACATTGGAAGGTGAGTAATAATGGCAGTTTTATTAAGGAACAACATCAGAGTTCCATTCGTTTGTTTGTGTACTAATGATTTACTATTTTACTTTACCCAAGAAAGTCATCTGAATTTTATCTGTGATTAAGTTTGGTGCTCTGTTTGGAGCCAGAGGGTATTCACCTCCAATTATAGTTCCACCACTTGCTAGCTGTGAGAAGCTGAACAAGTTAACTTCTCTAAACTTCAACTTCTTACTTGCAAATGGGGACAATAAATAACTAATATGGTTACTATCAGGATGCATATATATATAACTGTGACATTTTCTGTAAGGTAACACATGATCAATAAAATTTTATCAATAATTGAGATAACAGGAACAATGATTAACCAAAGAAGTGTCTGGATATAATATTCTTTTCCATTGAGTTAGAAGATGAAATTGGTAATAAAAGAGTTCTTCAGTAGGTTTTTTTAAAATCATATATGTAAGTCACCACCAATTCTGAATAAAAGTAAAGCTGTCTTAACTGTCTACCCTGCACATCTGACAAATATGCAACATAACACTCACTTCTTGTAAAAATCTATTTGCCTAGTAACTGCCACATTTTATAATGCAATATCCTCCAAGAATATTATTACAAACTTTATTCAGGTTCATCAACAGTTTTGGATCTCCTCTTCATCCAGGCACATAGGAGGACTTGTGCCCACCATTCTCCCTTTTAAAGATAGGCATGACCATGCAGCTTGCTTTGTTCAATAAACATGAGTAAGGTTGATATACATAAATTTTTTCTGGAATAATTTAAAATCTAGTTTTCTATTCCCATTTTACCTTTAAAAAAATACCTATAGCTTCTCATAAGTGAGAAATAAGCCTTCATTGTCCTAACCCACTGAGATATAGAAACTGTTGAAGTAGCATAACCATGTCTATGTTATTGACTGTCAAACTAATTGCAATAGTGTCACAAGGATACTTACCACCATAACTGTCCAATATCAATTAATGTACCTCTGAGCTACAAATAATATACTCCTCTGCTTCTCACCTGAGATGGATAATCTATTCAGTACAATATTGACACTATAACCTTTTTTCATTGGAAATATCTTCTGAATATAGCGAAGCTTTTCAAAACTTTCATTTTTCAATTACTTTTTATCTTTTCTAGAAGGTAATATTTTAAGTAAAGTAGGCTAAATTAGCCCTTCTAACTTTGCTTCTCCACTCTCATCAGGGCAATAAAACGCACAGTTAAAATTCATTCTCATGCATGTGTAAGGCTTAGAAAGATTAGTGAATAATAGACTCCAAATAAGGAGCTTTTGAACATTAATCCACCAAGAGTTTAAGTTAGAAAATGTATCATCTTTTGAGCTATTGGGTCTAATATTTAGATAGATAGATTTGGATGGATTGTATAATAGTTGGAAAGCCATGTGGGCCAAGGTGGATTAAGAATTAATTTTCTTCCACCATCTGGTGTATTCACTTTTATTGTTGAAAACAGTCTATGCTACTGTACTGTTCAGTACAATCTTTAAAAACTTCTTCTTTCCATGCATTTAAAAAATGTCTAATTCACCTGGTGTGTTATTATGATAACAGTGGGGATTTTGATCTTTATCCATTGTGAAAATATAGTCAGCAAACACACTGTGTATGATTTGACTGGCAAGAAATATACAAGGTGTTTTTTTTTTTTTTCTTACATTATGAAAAAGAAGTGTATATTTCTGGAGAGCCTAGTACCAAGGATGCTTGGTTGTTTACATGTGGAAGACTCTGGGCCAGAAGCTTTAAAATGGCTATATCAGAATGGAGGAAAAAAATAGAGGGACATAGATTGGGAACTGGAAATAAGTTTAGGAAGTCAAGCAGAAAAAGAGAACTTTTGGTGCTATGATTCATTCAGTTCAGTTTAGTCATTCAGTTGCAAAGAGTCTGGACTGCAGCAAGCCAGGCCTCCCTGTCCATCACCACCTCCCAGAGTTTACCCAAACTCATGTCCATTGAGTCAATGATCCCATCCAGCCATCTCATCCTCTTTCATCCTCTTCTCCTCCTGCCTTCAGTCTTTCCCAAAATCAGGGTTTGTGTGTGTGTGTGTGTGTGTGTGTGTGTGTGTGTGTGTGTGTGTTTTCCAAATGAGTCAGCTCTTTGCATTAGGTGGCCAAAGTATTGGAGTTTTAGCTTCAACATCAGTCCTTCCAATGAAAACCCAGGACTGATCTCCTTTAGAATGGACTGGTTGGATCTCGTTGCAGCCCAAGGGATTCTCAACATTCTTCTCCAACACCACGTTCAAAACCATCAATTCTTTGGCGCTCAGCTTTCTTTATAGTCCAAATCTCACATCCATACATGGCTACTGGAAAAACCATAGCTTTGACTAGACAGACCTTTATTGGCAAAGTAATGTCTCTGCTTTTTAATGTGCTATCTGGGTTGCTCATAACTTTTCTTCCAGGAACAAGCATCTTTTAATTTCATGGCTGCAGTCACCATCTTCAGTGATTTGGGAGCCCCCCAAAAATAAAGTCTGTCACTCTTTCCACTGTTTCCCAATCTATTTGCCATGAAGTGATGGGACCAGATGCCATGATCTTTGTTTTCTGAATGTTGAGCCTCAAGCCAACTTTTTCACCCACCTCCTTCACTTTCATCAAGAGGCTCTTTAGTTCTTCACTTTCTGCCATGAGGGTGGTGTCATCTGCATATCTGAGGTTATTGATCTGATTCATTATAGATCATATAATGATCTATTGATTCATTAGAAAACTCTTAATACCATATTGAACACCTGTTTTTTTCCCCCAGACCTATTAAGATATAATTGACTTTGAATATTATGCAAGTTTGAGATGTATAATGTGGTAATTTTATGAACGTATAGGCTGTAAAATGATACTACGAAAAGATTAGTTAACATCTCCATCCCCTCACACACTTACAGTTATTTTTTTTTTTAGTTTTTTATTTTTTAAATTTTAAAATCTTTAATTCTTACATGCATTCCCAAACATGAACCCCCCTCCCACCTCCCCTCCCCATAACATCTTTCTGGGTCATCCCCATGCACCAGCCCCAAGCATGCTGCATCCTGCGTCAGACATAGACTGGTGATTCAATTCACATGATAGTATACATGTTAGAATGTCATTCTCCCAAATCATCCCACCCTCTCCCTCTCCCTCTGAGTCCAAAAGTCCGTTATACACATCTGTGTCTCTTTCCCTGTCTTGCATACAGGGTCGTCATTGCCATCTTCCTAAATTCCATATATATGTGTTAGTATACTGTATTGGTGTTTTTCTTTCTGGCTTACTTCACTCAGTATAATCGGCTCCAGTTTCATCCATCTCATCAGAACTGATTCAAATGAATTCTTTTTAACGGCTGAGTAATACTCCATTGTGTATATGTACCACAGCTTTCTTATCCATTCATCTGCTGATGGACATCTAGGTTGTTTCCATGTCCTGGCTATTATAAACAGTGCTGCAATGAACATTTGGGTACATGTGTCTCTTTCAATTCTGGTTTCCTCGGTGTGTATGCCCAGAAGTGGGATTGCTGGGTCATAAGGTAGTTCTATTTGCAATTTTTTAAGGAATCTCCACACTGTTTTCCATAGTGGCTGTACTAGTTTGCATTCCCACCAACAGTGTAGGAGGGTTCCCTTTTCTGCACACCCTCGCCAGCATTTATTGCTTGCAGATTTTTGGATCGCAGCCATTCTGACTGGTGTGAAGTGGTACCTCATTGTGGTTTTGATTTGCATTTCTCTAATAATGAGTGATGTTGAGCATCTTTTCATGTGTTTGTTAGCCATCCGTATGTCTTCTTTGGAGAAATGTCTATTTAGTTCTTTGGCCCATTTTTTGATTGGGTCGTTTATTTTTCTGGAGTTGAGCTGCAGAAGTTGCTTGTATATTTTTGAGATTAGTTGTTTGTCAGTTGCTTCATTTGCTATTATTTTCTCCCATTCAGAAGGCTGTCTTTTCACCTTGCTTATATTTTCCTTTGTTGTGCAGAAGCTTTTAATTTTAATTAGATCCCATTTGTTTATTTTTGCTTTTATTTCCAGAATTCTGGGAGGTGGATCATAGAGGATCCTGCTGTGATTTATGTCTGAGAGTGTTTTGCCTATGTTCTCCTCTAGGAGTTTTATAGTTTCTGATCTTACATTTAGATCTTTAATCCATTTTGAGTTTATTTTTGTGTGTGGTGTTAGAAAGTGATCTAGTTTCATTCTTTTACAAGTGGTTGACCAGTTTTCCCAGCACCACTTGTTAAAGAGATTGTCTTTACTCCATTGTATATTCTTGCCTCCTTTGTCAAAGATAAGGTGTCCATATGTGTGTGGATTTATCTCTGGGCTTTCTATTTTGTTCCATTGATCTATATGTCTGTCTTTGTGCCAGTACCATACTGTCTTGATGACTGTGGCTTTGTAGTAGAGCCTGAAGTCAGGCAAGTTGATTCCTCCAGTTCCATTCTTCTTTCTCAAGATTGCTTTGGCTATTCGAGGTTTTTGTATTTCCATACAAATCTTGAAATTATTTGTTCTAGTTCTGTGAAAAATGTGGCTGGTAGCTTGATAGGGATTGCATTGAATTTGTAAATTGCTTTGGGTAGTATACTCATTTTCACTATATTGATTCTTCCAATCCATGAACATGGTATATTTCTCCATCTATTAGTGTCCTCTTTGATTTCTTTCATCAGTGTTTTATAGTTTTCTATATATAGGTCTTTAGTTTCTTTAGGTAGATATATTCCTAAGTATTTTATTCTTTTCGTTGCAATGGTGAATGGAATTGTTTCCTTAATTTCTTTTTCTACTTTCTCATTATTCGTGTATAGGAATGCAAGGGATTTCTGTGTGTTGATTTTATATCCTGCAACTTTACTATATTCATTGATGATCTCTAGTAATTTTCTGGTGGAGTCTTTAGGGTTTTCCATGTAGAGGATCATGTCATCTGCAAACAGTGAGAGTTTTACTTCTTCTTTTCCAATTTGGATTCCTTTTATTTCTTTTTCTGCTCTGATTGCTGTGGCCAAAACGTCCAGAACTATGTTGAATAGTAGCGGTGAAAGTGGACACCCTTGTCTTGTTCCTGACTTTAGGGAAATGCTTTCAATTTTTCACCATTGAGGATAATGTTTGCTGTGGGTTTGTCATAGATAGCTTTTATTATGTTGAGGTATGTTCCTTCTACTCCTGCTTTCTGGAGAGTTTTTATCATAAATGGATGTTGAATTTTGTCAAAGGCCTTCTCTGCATCTATTGAGATAATCATATGGTTTTTATTTTTCAATTTGTTAATGTGGTGAATTACATTGATTGATTTGCGGATATTGAAGAATCCTTGCATCCCTGGGATAAAGCCCACTTGGTCATGGTGTATGATCTTTTTAATGTGTTGTTGGATTCTGATTGCTAGAATTTTGTTGAGGATTTTTGCATCTATGTTCATCAGAGATATTGGCCTGTAGTTTTCTTTTTTGTGACATCTTTGTCAGGTTTTGGTATTAGGGTGATGGTGGCCTCATAGAATGAGTTTGGAAGTTTACCTTCCTCTGCAATTTTCTGGAAGAGTTTGAGGAGGATAGGTGTTAGCTCTTCTCGAAATTTTTGGTAGAATTCAGCTGTGAAGCCATCTGGACCTGGGCTTTTGTTTGCTGGAAGATTTCTGATTACAGTATCAATTTCCGTGCTTGTGATGGGTCTGTTAAGATTTTCTATTTCTTCCTGGTTCAGTTTTGGAAAATTGTACTTTTCTAAGAATTTGTCCATTTCTTCCACGTTGTCCATTTTATTGGCATACAACTGCTGATAGTAGTCTCTTATGATCCTTTGTATTTCTGTGTTGTCTGTTGTGATCTCTCCATTTTCATTTCTAATTTTATTGATTTGATTTTTCTCTCTTTGCTTCTTGATGAGTCTGGCTAATGGTTTGTCAATTTTATTTATCCTTTCAAAGAACCAGCTTTTGGCTTTGTTGATTTTTGCTATGGTCTCTTTTGTTTCTTTTGCATTTATTTCTGCCCTAATTTTTAAGATTTCTTTCCTTCTACTCACTCTGGGGTTCTCCAACTCTTCCTTTTCTAGTTGCTTTAGTTGTAGAGTTAGGTTATTTATTTGACTTTTTTCTTGTTTCTTGAGGTATGCCTGTATTGCTATGAACTTTCCTCTTAGCACTGCTTTTATAGTGTCCCACAGGTTTTGGGTTGTTGTGTTTTCATTTTCATTAGTTTCTATGCATATTTTGATTTCTTTTTGATTTCTTCTGTGATTTGTTGGTTATTCAGAAGTGTGTTGTTCAACCTCCATATGTTGGAATTTTTAATAGTTTTTCTCCTGTAATTGAGATCTAATCTTAATGCATTATGGTCAGAAAAGATGCTTGGAATGATTTCGATTTTTTGAATTTATCAAGTTTAGATTTATGGCCCAGGATGTGATCTATCCTGGAGAAGGTTCCATGAGCACTTGAAAAAAGGTGAAATTTGTTGTTTTGGGGTGAAATGTCCTATAGATATCAATTAGGTCTAACTGATCTAATGTATCATTTAAAGTTTGCGTTTCTTTGTTAATTTTCTGTTTAGTTGATCTGTCCATAGGTGTGAGTGGGGTATTAAAGTCTCCCACTATTATTGTGTTATTGTTGATTTCCCCTTTCATACTTGTTAGCATTTGTCTTACATATTGCGGTGCTCCTATATTGGGTGCATATATATTTATAATTGTTATATCTTCTTCTTGGATTGTTCCTTTGATCATTATGTAGTGGCCTTCTTTGTCTCTTTTCACAGCCTTTGTTTTAAAGTCTATTTTATCGGATATGAGTATTGCCACTCCTGCTTTCTTTTGGTCTCTATTCGCGTGGTATATCTTTTTCCAGCCCTTCACTTTCAGTCTGTATGTGTCCCTTGTTTTGAGGTGGGTCTCTTGTAAACAGCATATAGAGGGGTCTTGTTTTTGTATCCATTCGGCCAGTCTTTGTCTTTTGGTTGGGGCGTTCAACCCATTTACGTTTAAGGTAATTACTGATAAGTATGATCCCGTTGCCATTTACTTTATTGTTTTGGGTTCGGGTTTATACATCCTTTTCGTGTTTCCTGTCTAGAGGATATCCTTTAGAATTTGTTGGAGAGCTGGTTTGGTGGTGCTGAATTCTCTCAGCTTTTGCTTGTCTGTAAAGCTTTTGATTTCTCCTTCGTATTTGAATGAGATCCTTGCTGGGTACAGTAATCTGGGCTGTAGGTTATTGTCTTTCATCACTTTAAGTATGTCTTGCCATTCCCTCCTGGCCTGAAGAGTTTCTATTGACAGATCAGCTGTTATCCTTATGGGAATCCCCTTGTGTGTTATTTGTTGTTTTTCCCTTGCTGCTTTTAATATTTGTTCTTTGTGTTTGATCTTTGTTAATTTGATTAATATGTGTCTTGGGGTGTTTCGCCTTGGGTTTATCCTATTTGGGACTCTCTGTGTTTCTTGGACTTGGGTGATTATTTCTTTCCCCATTTTAGGGAAGTTTTCAACTATTATCTCCTCAAGGATTTTCTCATGATCTTTCTTTCTGTCTTCTTCTTCTGGGACTCCTATAATTCGAATGTTGGAGCGTTTCATATTGTCCTGGAGGTCTCTGAGATTGTCCTCGTTTCTTTTAATTCGTTTTTCTTGTTTCCTCTCTGATTCATTTATTTCTACCATTCTATCTTCTATTTCACTAATCCTATCTTCTGCCTCTGTTATTCTGCTATTTGTTGCCTCCAGAGTGTTTCTGATCTCATTTATTGTGTTATTCATTATATTTTGACTCTTTTTTATTTCTTCTAGGTCCTTGTTAAACCTTTCTTGCATCTTCTCAATCCTTGTCTCTAGGCTATTTATCTGTGTTTCCATTTTGATTTCAAGATTTTGGATCATTTTCACTATCAATATTCGGAATTCCTTCTCCGGTAGATTCCCTACTTCTTCCTCTTTTGTTTGATTTGGTGGGCAACTCTCCTGTTCCTTTACCTGCTGAGTATTCCTCTGTCTCTTCATCTTGGTTATATTGCTGCGTTTGGGGTGGCCTTTTTATATTCTGATAATTTGTGGAGTTCTCTTTATTATGGAGCTTCCTCACTTTGGGTGGGGTTCTATCAGTGGCTTGTCAAGGTTTCCTGGTTAGGGAGGCTTGTGTTGGAGTTTTGGTGGGTGGAGCTGGGTTTCTTCTCTCTGGAGTGCAGTGGAGTGACCCGTAATGGGTTATGAGACATCAAAGGTATTGGGATAATTTTGAGCTGCCTGTATATTGTGGCTCAGGGGAGTGTTCCTGTGTTGCTGGAGAATTTGCGTGGTATGTCTTGTTTTGGAACTTGTTGGCCCTTGGGTGGAGCTTGGTTTCAGTGTAGGTATGAAGGCTTTTGATGAGCTCCTATTGCTTAATGTTCCCTGAATTCAAGAGTTCTCTAATGTTTTCAGGCTTTGGGTTTAAGCTTCCTGCTTCTGGTTTTCAGTTTTATTTTCACAGTAGCCTCTAGACTTCTCCATCTATACAGCACCGATGATAAAACATCTAGGTTAAAGATGAAAAGTTTCTCCACCTTGAGGGACACTCAGAGAGGTTCACTGAGTTACAAGGAGAAGAGAAGATGGAGGGGGTAGTTAGAGGTAACTGGAATGAGATGTGGTGAGATCAAGAGAGGAGAGAGCAAGCTAGCCAGTAGTCACTTCCTTATGTGCGCTCTATAGTCTGGACCGCTCAGAGGTATTTACAGAGTTATACGGGGAAGAGGAGAGGGAGGAAGTAGACAGAGGTGACCAGGAGGATAAGAGAGAGGAATGAGTAGGAGAGAGACAAATCCTGCCAGTAACCAGTTCCTTAGGTGTTCTCTACCGTCTGGAACACACAGAGATTCACAGAGTTGGATAGAGAAGAGATGGGGAGAAAAGAGACAGAGGCCACCTGGTGGAGAAAAAGGAGAGGCCAGAGGAGGAGAGAGTGGACAAGCCAGTAATCTTGCTCTCAGGTAAACTTGGGTAGTGAAGTTTGGGTTTTTAAATGTACAAAATTGACAACAAAGATTAAAAATCTGGAGTAGAGGTTGGATTTTCAAAGATACAATATTAAAGAAAAGCAGAAGGAAAAGGAAGAAAGAAAAAAAAGAATTATTAAAAACAAACAAACAAACAAACAAACAAAAAACAAAACACCAACAACCATCCAAAGAGTATATATGGTGTTTGCCTTAAAAAAAAAAAAAAAGTTTTTTTAAAAAATAGTAATACTAGGTTATAGAAATAAAAATTAGAGGAGAAATAGAAGATTTAACAATTAAAAAAAAGCTCGGAAAAAAAAGAAAAAAATGCAAAAGGCAAAAAAAAAAGAATGATTTTAAAAATATTAAAAAATTAAAAATATATCTGGCTCTTCTCTGATGTTATGGGCCGTGTGGGCTCACTTCCAAGGTGGTTCCCTCTGTTTAACTTCTTCTGTTTGCTGGTTTTTAGGCTCACTAGTTCAGTCGCGCTGTGGGGAGGGGGGATGCTGCAAACAAATAGCACTGTCGTGTGTACACAGTATCTCTGCCCTGCTTGACCTGTCCTTTCTCGCGGCGCACAAACCGCTCCGGCTCTACGATGCTCAGCCGGGAACCGTCTGGGGCCGGCCCTAGGCTGCGTGCACTTCCCCGGTCCAAGCCGCTCAGGTTCGGCCCTCAGGCAGCCCTCAGAGGCACAAATGCAGCTGGGACTGCGCTTTGTGCCCTTCCCAGGTCCGAGTAGCTCAGGAGTTTGGCGAGCGCAATTGCCGCGGCTTGTCACCTTTTCCGCCGCTGCCGCTCAGCTCTCTGGGTGGACCGCTGGCGCACCCCGTGAGGCAGACTGTGACTGTCCAGCACCCCCAGAAGTCTTAGCAAAGGAGCCTGCTTGCAGTTAGGTAAGTAAAGTCTCTCCGGGTCTGCAATTGCCCCTTTCCAGTCCTTACGGCTCTGGCTGCCTGTCCCCGGCGGGGAATGGTCTGCAGCCGGCTTTTTCCGCTCCGTCCTTTGTTCTGTGCTCAGTCCTGGCGGTGTCTTATGTTCGAGCTTTTCGCGTGGTAGCTATCCCACAGTCTGGTTTGCTAGCCCAAGTTAGATCGTTCTGGTGGAGCGTGGGGCGTTCCTGCCCGATTCTTACAAAGCACTGCAGCCCGCGCCTCCCGCGCGTCCCTGCCCTGCCCCCACTTCCCAATGGCGGATGCAGGCGTCTGTGCTGCTTTTCCGCTGGGGGAGTTACTGGTGGGCTTGTAATCTCTTGGTTTTAATTATTTATCTATTTTTCCTTCCTGTTATGTTGCCCTCTGTGTTTCCAAGGCTCGCCACAGACTCGGCAGGGAGAGTGTTTCCTGGTGTTTGGAAACCTCTCTTCTTAAAATTCCCTTCCCGGGACGGGCTTCCCTTCCCGGGACGGAGCTCCCTCCCCACCTCCTTTGTCTCCTTTTTCGTCTTTTATATTTTTTCCTACCTGTTTTTGAAGACAATGGTCTGCTTTTCTGGTTGCCTGATGTCCTCTGCCAGCCTACAGAAGTTGTTTTGCGGAGTTTGCTCGGCGTTGAAATGTTCTTTTGAGGAGTTTGTGAGGGAGAACGTGATCTTCCCGTCCTATTCCTCCGCCATCTTTCCCTCCCTCCACTTACAGTTATTTTTGTGGTGAGAGTTTTCATGAGCTATTCTTAGCAACCTTCAAATATCCAATTCATTTAACAATAGTTACATTACATATCCAGAAATTCTTCATCTTATGACTGGAGGTTTCTATCCATTAGCCAAACTTACTCATTTCCTCCACTACCCAATCCCCTCCCTGGATAACCACCAATCTGACCCCTGTTTCCATGAGTTCAACTTTGTAGATTCTACATATAAAAGATAAGTATTTATCATTGTCTTTCTGACTTTTTTCATTTAGCATAATGACCTCAAGTTTCATGCATGTTGTTGCAGATGAGAGGTTTTTTCTTTAATGCTTTTTAAGAAAATGAAAAAATTGGCTTAAAGCTCAACATTCAAAAAACTAAGATCATGGCATCTTGTCCCATCACTTCATGGGAAACAAATGGGGAAACAGTGGAAACAGTGTCAGACTTTATTTTGGGGGGCTCCAAAATCACTACAGATGGTGACTGCAGCCATGAAATTAAAAGACGCTTACTCCTTGGAAGGAAAGTAATGACCAACCTAGATAGCATATTAAAAACCAGAGACATTATTTGCCAACAAAGGTCCATCTAGTCAAGGCTATGGTTTTCCCAGTGGTCAAGTATGGATGTGAGAGTTGGACTATGAAGAAAGCTGAGCACCAAAGAATGGATGCTTTTGAACTGTGGTGTTGGAGAAGACTCTTGAGAGTCTTCGACTGCAAGGAGCTCCAACCAGTCCATTCTAAAGGAGATCAGTCCTGGGTGTTCATTGTAAGGACTGATGCTAAAGCTGAAACTCCAATACTTTGGCCACCTCATGTGAAGAGTTCACTAACTGGAAAAGACTCTGATGCTGGGAAGGATTGGGGGGAGGAGGAGAAGGGGATGACAGAGGATGAGATGACTGGATGGCATCACTGACTCAATGGACATGAGTTTGAGTAAACTCCAGGATTTGGTGATGGACAGGGAGGCCTGGCATGCTGCAATTCATGGGGTCAAAAAGAGTCGGACATGACTGAGTGACTGAACTGAACTGAACTGAAGCCTGATAAACTCATTATTAATAATAAATAGTCCATTATGATACACTCTAAATAGTCCACTATTCTGCATTCTATCTATACCCCACATCCAAGGTAAGACAAACCCAAGGAAGATGGCAGGCTTGAAGAGAGGGCATCAGAGGGCAGACAGACTGGAACACAATCACAGACTACTAGACAATCTGATTACATGGACCACAGCCTTGTATAACTCAATGAAACTAAGCCATGCAGCATGGGGCCACCCAAGACGAATGGGTCATGGTGGAGAAGTCTGAAAGAATGTGGTCCACTGGAAATGGGAATGGCAAACCACTTCAGGATTCTTGCCCTGAGAACCCCATGAACAGTATGAAAAGGCAAAAGATAGGACACTGAAAGATGAACACCCAAGGTCGGTAGGTGCCCAATAAGCTACTGGAGATCAGTGGAGAAATAACTCCAGAAAGAATAAAGGGATGGAGCCAAAGCAAAACAATACCCAGTAGTGGATGGGACTGGTGATAGAAGCAAGGTCCAATGCTGTAAAGAGCAATATTTCATCAGTTCAGTTCAGCTCAGTTCAGTTCAGTCACTCAGACATGTCCGACTCTTTGCAACCCCATGAATCACATCACACCAGGCCTCCCTGTCCATCACCAACTCCCGGAGTTCACTCAGACTCAGGTCCATTGAGTCAGTGATGCCATCCAGCCATCTCATCCTCTGTCATCCCCTTCTCCTCCAGCCCCCAATCCCCTGCAGCATCAGAGTCTTTTCCAATGTGTCAACTCTTCCATTGAGGTGGCCAAAGTACTGGAGTTTCAGCTTTAGGAACCTGGAATGTTAGGTCCATGAATCAAGGCAAATTGGAAGTGGTCAAACAGGAGATGGCAAGAGTCAACATCAACATTCTAGGAATCAGCGAACTAAAATGGACTGGAATGGGCGAATTTAACTCAGATGACCATTATAACTAATACTGTGGGCAGGAATACCTTAGAAGAAATGGAGTAGCCATCATGGTCAGCAAAAGAGTCTGAAATGCAGTAATTGTATGCAATCTCAAAAACGACAGAATGATATCTTTTCCTTTCCAAGGCAAACCATTCAATATCACGCTAATCCAAGTCTATGCCACAACCAGTAATGCTGAAGAAGCTGAAGTTAAATAGTTCTATGAAGACCTACAAGACCTTCTAGAACTAACATCCAAAAAAGATGTCCTTTTCATTATAGGGGACAGGAATGCAAAAGTAGGAAGTCAAACAACACCTGGAGTAACAGGCAAATTTGGCCTTGTAGTATAGAATGAAGCAGGAAAAAGGCCAATAGAGTTCTGACAAGAGAACGCATTGGTCATAGCAAACACCCTCTTCCAACAACACAAGAGAAGACTCTACACATGGACATCACCAGATGGTCAACACCGAAATCAGATTGATTATATTCTTTGCACCCAAAGATGGAGAAGCTGTATACAGTCAGCAAGAACAAAACCAGGAGCTGACTGTTGCTCAGACAATTTACTGCCAAATTCAGACTTACATTGAAGAAAGTAGAGAAAACCACTGGGTCATTCAGGTATGACCTAAATCAAATCCCTTTTGACCATACAGTGAAAGTGAGAAATAGATTTAAGGGACTAGATCTGACAGACAGAGTGCCTGATGATCTATGGACAGCAGTTCGTGACATTGTAAAGGAGACAGGGATTAAGACCATCCCCAAGAAAAATAAGTGAAAAAAGCAAAACGGCTGTCTGAGGGGGCCTTACAAGTAGTTGTGAAAAGAAGAGAAGTGAAAAGCAAAGGAGAAAAAGAAAGTTATACCCATTTGAATGCAAAATTCCAAAGAATAGTGAGGACATTTAGAAAGCCTTCCTCAGTGATCAATGAAAAGAAATAGAGGAAAACAATAGAATGGGAAAGACCAGAGATCTCTTCATGAAAATTAGAGATACCAAGGGAAAATTTCATGCAAAGATGGGCTCAATAAAGACAGAAATGGTCTGGACCTAACAGAAGCAGAAGATATTAAGAAGAGGTGGCAACAATACACAGAAGAACTGTACAAAAAAGATCTTCAAGACCAAGATAATCACGATGGTGTGATCACTCACACTAACCTAGAAGCAGACATCCTGGAATGTGACATCAAGTGCACCTTAAGAAGCATCACTATGAACAAAGCTAGTGGAGGTGATATAATTCCAGTTGAGCTATTTCAAATCCTGACAGATGATGCTCTGAAAGTTCTGTGCTCAATATGCCAGCAAATTTGGAACATTCAGCAGTGGCCATAGGACTGGAAAAGATGTTTTCATTCTAATCCCAAAGAACGGCAATGCCAAAGAATGCTCAAACTACCGCACAATTTCACTCATCTCACACGCTCGTAAAGTAATGCTCAAAATTCTCCAAGCCAGGCTTCAGCAATATATGAAGTGTGAATTTCTAGGTGTTCAAGCTGGTTTGAGAAAAGGCAGAGGAACCAGAGATCAAATTGCCAACATCCGATGGATCATCGAAAAAGCAAGAAAGTTCCAGAAAAACTTATTTTCTGCTTTGTTGACTATGCCAAAATCTTTGACTGTGTGGATCACAAAAAACTGTGGAAAATTCTGAAAGAGATTGAAATACCAGACCATCTGAACTTCCTCTTGAGAAACCTATATGTAGGTCAGGAAGCAACAGTTAGAACTGGACATGGAACATCAGACTGGTTCCAAATAGGAATCTCCATACTTATTTAACTTATATGCATCATGAGAAATGCCAGGCTGGAGGAAGCACAAGCTGGATCCAGATTGCCAGGAGAAATATCAATAACCTCAGACATGCAGATGACACCACCCTTATGGCAGAAAGTGAAGAAGAACTAAAGAGCCTCTTAATGGAAGTGAAAGAGGATAGTGGAAAAGCTGGCTTAAAGCTCAACATTCAGAAAACTAAGATCATGGCATCCGGTCCCATCACTTCATGGGAAATAGATGGGGAAACAGTGGAAAAAGTGTGAGACTTTATTTTTTGGGGCTCCAAAATCACTGCAGATGGTGATTGCAGCCATGAAATTAAAAGGCACTTTCTTGGGAGGGAAGTTATGGTCCACCTAGACAGCATATTAAACAGCAGAGACTTTACTTTGCCAACAAAGGTCCATCTAGTCAAAGCTATGGTTTTTCCAGTAGTCATGTATGGGTGTGAGAGTTGGACTATAAAGAAAGCTTAGCATTGAAGAATTGATGCTTTTAAACTGGTGTTGGAGAAGACTCTTGAGGGTCCCTTGGATTGCAAGGAGATCCAACCAGTCCATTCTATAGATCAGTCCCGGGTCTTCTTTGGAAGGACTGATGTTGAAGCTGAAACTCCGATACTTTGGCCAGCTGATACGAAGTGCTGACTCATTTGGAATGACCTTGATGCTGGGAAAGATTGAGGGCAGGAGGAGAAGGGGACGACAGAGAATGAGATGGTTGGATGGCATCACCGACTCAGTGGACATGGGTTTGGGTAGACTCCTTCAGTCGGTGATGGACAGGGAAGCCTGGCGTGCTGCGGTTCATGGCGTCGTAAAGAGTCAGACACGACTTAGTGACTGAACTGAACTGAACTGAATATATGTGAATGAACATTTAGGTTGTTTTCATGTTTTGGCTATTATAAATAATGCTGCAGTGAACATGAGGTTGCATGGGTCTCATCAAGATAGTGACTGTATTTCTTTCAAATATATTCCCAGACACGGAATTGCTGGATTGTATGGCAGTTTTCTTTGTTATTATTTGAAGAACCTCTGTACAGTTTTCCAGAGTGACTTTTTCATTTTACTTTTCCAGTAGCAGTGTATAAAAAGTTCTTTTTCTCTATATCCTCGTCACCACTTGCTACATCTTATATTTTTGATAACAGCCATTTTAACAGATATAAGGTGATCTTATGATGATTATTAATTTTCATGCATTTGTTTGCCATTTAAATATATTCTTTGGGAAAATATCTGTTCAAGTGCTTTGTCCATTTTTAAACTTGAATATTTGCAGGGCTTTTGTTTTTTACTGTCGAGTTATGTGAATTCCTCATGTATTTTTGATGTTACCCTCTTATCTGATATGTGGTTTGCACACATTTTCTACCATTTCATAAATTGTCTTTTGGTTTTGTTGATTGTTTCTTTTGCTATGTAGAAGCTTTTTAGTTTGATGTTGTCCCACTTGTTTATTTTTGTTCTTGGTGCTTGTGTTTTGTGTCTTATCTAGAAAATTATGGCCAGAACCCATGTCAAGGAGCATTTCCCCTGTGCTTTCTTCAAAAGAGTTTTATGGTTCAAGTTTTATATGTAAATTATTACTCCATTTCAAGTTGATTTTTGTGAATGATGCAAGATAGGGGTCTAGTTCATTTTTTTGCATGTGATTCTAGTGTCCTCAGTACTTTTTATTAAATAGACTGACACTTCTCATTGAGTATTCTTCATGACCTTGTCAAATATTAGTTGACGATATATGCATACATATATATATTTCTTAGCTCTCAATGTTGTTTTGTTCCAACTGATACAAAAGAAATACAAAGGACTATTAGACTAATCTGAATAATATACCAATAACTTGAACAACCTAGAAAAAGTGAATAAATTCCTAGAAATGTATAAACTACCAAGGCTGAATAATGAAGAAATAGATAATCTAGACACCAATATTCAGTAAGGATATTTAATTGGTAATAAAAATGCTCCAAACAAGGAAAATTTTAGGACTACATGGTCTCACTGGTGAATTCTAACAAATATTTATAAAAGAATTAACTCTAATTCTTCAAAAATATTTCCAAAATTTTTGAGGAGGGAATACTCCCAGATTTATTTTATGAAGCCAGTATTACCCTGATACCAAATCCATATAAGGATACTATAAAAAAAAGAAACAGCAGACCAATATCCCTGATAAATATAGATGCAAACATTTTTTAAAAATATTAGTAGACCAAATTCAAGAAATCATTAAAAGGCTTATACACCATGGCCAAGTGGGATTTATCCCAAAGATGCAGGAATAGTTTAACATGTGCAAATCAGTAAATGTAACCACATTAGGAGTATAAAAGACAAAAAAATATGGTCATCTGAATAGATGCAAAAGAAAGCATATGATGAAATTCATGATACAAATTCACAACGAATTGTACATAGAAGGAATCCAAGTGAATATATTACTATTGAGATTTTGTGTAAATGTATAATATAGGGAGGGCTTCCCTGGTGGCACATTAAGAGAAGAATCCACCTGTCAATGCAGGAAACATGGGTTCAGTCCCTGGGTTGAGAAGATCCCCTGGAGGAGGAAATGGCAACCCACTCCGGTATTCTTGCCTGGAAAATCCCATGGACAGAGACGGGCTGCAGTTCATGAGGTGGCAAAAGAGTCAGGTATCACTTAGCCACTATTCAACAATAATATAGGAAATGTATGAATATTGTGTTATATGGCAAAAAAATTTTAAAAAGTAAATGCTGGAGAGGATGTGGAGTAAAGGGAACCCTCTTACATTGTTGGTGGGAATGCAAACTAGTACACCCACTATGGAGAACAGTGTGGAGATTCCTTAAAAAATTGCAAATAGAGCTGCCTTATGACCCAGCAATCTCACTGCTGGGCATACACACCAAGGAAACCAGAATTGAAAGAGACACATGTACCCCAATGTTCATCACAGCACTGTTTATAATAGCCAGGACATGGAAACAATCTAGATGTCCATGAGCAGATGAATGGATGAGAAAGCTGTGGTACATATACACAATAGAGTATTACTCAGCCATTAAAAAGAATACATTTGAATCACTTCTAATGAGATGGATGAAACTGGAGCCGATTATACAGAGTGAAGTAAGCCAGAAAGAAAAACACCAATACAGTATACTGACACATATATACGGAATTTAGAAAGATGACAATGATGACCCTGTATGCGAGACAGCAAAAGAGACACAGATGTATAGAACAGACTTTTGGACTCTGAGGGAGAGGGAGAGGGTGGGATGATTTGGGAGAATGGTGTTGAAACACGTATACTATCATGTAAGAAACGAAGTGCCAGTCTATGTTTGATACAGGATACAGGATGCTTGGGGCTGGTGCATGGGGATGATCCAGAAAGATGATATGGGGTGGGAGGTGGGAGGGGGATTCAAGATTGGGAGCTTGCATACACCTGTGGTGGATTCATGTCAATGTATGGCAAAACCAATACAGTATTGTAAAGTAAAATAAGGGAAAAATAAAAAAAATTAAAAAAGTAAATGCATAATAGGTTCACTCAAAATTATAATTGCATATCTTCAGAATATATTTGATATTTCCAGTATTTTTGCTTATACCTAGGCTAAAATAGCATTATGTAAGCAATGACATTTATATAGATTTTGAAAATGCGTACAAATGAGCTCTTTTTTTCAGGATTAATGATTTTCACTTTATTTAAAGGACAGCATTGGAAATGTGAATGATTCTTTCCCCATTTTCATAGTCAGCAGAACAAAGTGTTCAGGGGCAGCTATGTTTCAGTCAAAAATCTACCAGTCACTTCTGTTAGCCATTCTTAACAGGTTTTTCATTATCCATTAACATGGTTATACATTACCATATAACACTGATGTGAATCTGGGGATAGAAAGAAGAGTAGTGATACTCTTCTTTACAAGGAAATGTAAAGATAACTCTGATACTTACAGCATAATTCCTCTAACAGTTCAATGGTAGTATGCCCATATTATTGTGACAGTCGTTAGCACCCTTATGAGTGAGAAAAATATAGACAGAATTTTTAAGTTAAAGGAATAAAAAACTTTATTTTGTCAAAGAAATTAAGTAGTTGCTGAACTCTTTAAAACTAATTATAATGACTTTTTTTTTTGGAAGCATGTTCTATATACAATGAATAGTGCTTTAAAAAGTGTACAGGCCTTAAATTTGTCAGGATGTGGCTTCACAGATTTCTTTCTTCCCCTTTACAAAAAATTCTGAGAAACCTAATTGGTGGTCATTCAATTAATCAGACTTAACAGTGCACATATGCTAGCGTCCATCTGCTGAAAGCTGTCATCAAGTGACATTGCCTTGTAACTGGATTTCAGAATTATTTGGCATGCCTGCAACATAGCCCACCTTCTGTTCCAGGCTGTAAAATAGACACTTAATTTTTTTTTCCTTTCTCTTGATGATAACAATTTATATTACTTATGTACCAGAGACTTTTCATTTATTCAGATTCTCTGATCATTCACTGTTTGCTGGGATTAAAACTTTCTCAGAAGACACAGGAGTTTCTGTGTTGATTTTCCACTTTTGTGACAATCATAGAATAAAAATGTACATGCTTTCCTCAACTCTCAGCCTTTGTGATTTGTGTTAGTGTTAGTAAATGATAAAGAATCAAGTAAGAAGATAAGGCTGAGTTTAACAAGATTTATTTCTAGATTCCTTTAATGCTATCTCTTGGCTAAGAGTCCATCACCATTAAAAGGAGATTTTATTTCCTGCCTTTAAATGTAAAATAAGGAATTTTTCCTGCACTTACTGCTTCTTAATTGCCTTCACTCAAAATAATTTTTATGACAAAAGGCATATTTTGGGATGATGTATTCTGGTTCCTTTAAATCATTCTGTTTGAGACAATATATTAATCTTCAATATATAATGTTACTTACATATACTGCTTGACCACTACAAGTAAATTCCACTTACCCAATATTTTTCCTCTCACTCACTATCTTGAAAACATCAAAAAAGACACATAGTATAGTTAACAAGTAAAATAGTTCTGGTGATGTACCTGTCCCAAGGAAAATATAAGCAATATTTTTGAGTACATTAAAACAAAACATATTAAAAAGCCAATATGTCCAAGAAAATATAAGGCTACTGTTTGGGACACATTTATTGGTACCTGAAAACAAAAATAAAGTAAATTTACTCACCTCCTGTTTTGCTATTTTCTCTATTAAGGAGGATCAACTTAACTATGGTGAAGATGGATATATTAGTACATTGAGTAAAAAAATAGAATAGGAGACTATTAATATGAGACTGGAGCTACCCCACGTCCGAGGTCAGGGGCAGCAGCCTAGAGGGCCAGGCTGCAATAGCGCAGGAAGGGCCAAGAGGAGCTACCCTGAGTTCGAGGTCAGGGGCGGTGGCCAGGAGGAGACAACTCGAGTCCAAGGGCAGTGGCAGCCGGGAGGAGACACCCCACATCCGAGGTCAGGGCTGCGGCTGGGAGGAGCTACCCAGCATTTGAGGCCAGTGGCAGCCGGGAGGAGACACCCCCATCCGAGGTCAGGGGTGGCCAGGAGAAGCCACCTCGCACCCGAAGCCAGGGGCGGTGACCCTGAGGAGCCACCCTGAGCCTGAGGCCAGGGGCGGCACCTGGGAGGAGCAACCCAAGGAGGCACAGGAGGGCCTAGAGGAACTATCCCACGTTGAAGGTCAGGAAAAGAGGCTGTAAGGAGATACCCCTCCTCCAAGGTAAGGAGCAGCAGCTGTTCTTTGCTGGAGCAGCCGTGAAAAGATATCCCACGCCCAAGGTAAGAGAAACGCAAGTAAGATGGTAGGTGGTGCAAGAGGGCATCAGAGGGCAGACACATGAAAACCATACTCACAGAAAACTATACAATCTAATCACACTAGGACAACAGCTGTGTCTAACTCAATGAAACTAAGCCATGCCTGCATGAAAACCCAAGACAGGCTGGTGGAGAGGTCTGACAGAATGTGGTCCACTGAAGAAGGGAATGGCAAACCACTTCAGTATTCTTGCCTTGAGAACCCCATGAATAGTATGAAAAGGCAAAATGGTAGGATACCAAAAGAGGAACTCCCCAGGTCAGTAGGTGCCCAATATGCTACTGGAGATCAGTGGAGAAATAACTTCAGAAAGAAAGAAAGGATGGAGCCAAAGCAAAAACAATACCCAGTTGTGGATGTGACTGGTGATAGAAGCAAGATCCGATGCTGTAAAGAGCAATATTGCATAGGAACCTGGAACGTCAGGTCCATGAATCAAGGCAAATTGGAAGTGGTCAAACAAGAGATGGCAAGAGTGAATGTCAACATTCTAGGAGTCAGCAAACTAAAATGGACTGGAATGGGTGAATTTAACTCAGATGACCATTATATCTACTACTGCAGGCAGGAATCCCTCAGAAGAAATGGAGTAGCCATCATGGTCAACAAGAGTCCGAAATGCATTACTCAGATACAATCTCAAAAACGACAGAATGATCTCTGTTCATCTCCAAGGCAAACCATTCAATATCAGTTATCCAAGTCTATGCCCCAACCAGTAATGCTGAAGAAACTGAAGTTGAACGGTTTTATGAAGACCTACAGGACCTTTTAGAACTAACACCCAAAAAAGATGTCCTTTTCATTATAGGGGACTGGAATGTAAAAGTAGGAAGTCAAGAAACACCTGGAGTAACAGGAAAATTTGGCCTTGGAATGCGGAATGAAGCAGGGCAAAGACTAATAGAGTTTTGCCAAGAAAATCCACTGGTCACAGCAAACACCCTCTTCCAAGAACACAAGAGAAGACTCTACACATGGACATCACCAGATGGTCAACACCGAAATCAGATTGACTATATTCTTTGCAGCCAAAGATGGAGAAGCTCTATACAGTCAGCAAAAACAAGACAGGGAGCTGACTGTGGCTCAGATCATGAACCCTTTATTACCAAATTCAGACTCAAATTGAAGAAAGTAGGGAAGACCACTAGACCATTCAGGAGAGACCTAAATCAAATCCTTTATGATTATACAGTGGAAGTAAGAAATAGATTTAAGGGACTAGATATAGATAGAGTGCCTGATGAACTATGCAGTAAGGTTCGTGACATTGTATGGGAGACAGGGATCAAGACCATCCCCATGGAAAGAAATGCAAAAAAACAAAATGGCTGTCTGGGGAGGCCCTACAAATAGCTGTGAAAAGAAGAGAGGTGAAAATCAAAGGAGAAAAGGAAAGATATAAGCATTTGAATGCAGAGTTCCAAAGAATAGCAAGAAGAGGTAAGAAAGCCTTCTTCAGTGATCAATGAAAAGAAATAGAGAAAAACAACAGAATGGGAAAGACTAGAGATCTCTTCAAGAAAATTAAAGATACCAAGGGAACATTCCATGCAAAGATGGGCTCAATAAAGGACAGAAATGGTCTGGACCTAACAGAAGTAGAAGATATTAAGAAGAGGTGGCAAGAACACAGGAACTATACAAAAAAGATCTTCACGACCCAGATAATCATGATGATGTGATCACTAATTTAGAGCCAGACATCTTGGATTGTGAGGTCAAGTGGGCCTTAGAAAGCATCGCTATGAACAAAGCTAGTGGAGGTGATGGAATTCCAGTGGAGCTGTTTCAAATCCTGAAAGACAATACTGTGAAAGTGCTGCACTCAATATGCCAGCAAATTTGGAAAACTCAGCAGTGGCCACAGGACTGGAAAAGGTCAGTTTTCATTCCAATCCCAAAGAAAGGCAATGCCAAAGAATGCTCAAACTACCACACAATTGCACTCATCTCTCATGCTAGTAAACAATGCTCAAAATTCTCCAAGTCAGGCTTCACCAATACGTGAACCATGAACTCCCTGCTGGTTTTAGAAAAGGCAGCGGAACCAGAGATCAAATTGCCAACATCTGCTGGATCATGAAAAAAGCAAAAGAGTTCCAGAAAAAACATCTATTTCTGCTTTATTGACTATGCCAAAGCCTTTGACTGTGCGGATCACAATAAACAGTGGAAAATTCTGAAAGCGATGGGACTACCAGACCACCTAACCTGCCTCCTGAGAAATCTGTATGGAGGTCAAGAAGAAACAGTTAGAACTGGACATGGAACAACAGACTGGTTCCAAATAGGAAAAGGAGTACATCAAGACTGTATATTGTCACCCTGCTTATTTAACTTATATGCAGAGTACATCAAGAGAAACGCTGGGCTGGAAGAAACAGAAGCTGTAGTCAAGATTGTCGGGAGAAATATCAATAACCTCAGATATGCAGATGACACCACCGGCCTTATGGCAGAAAGTGAAGATGAGCTAAAAAGCCTCTTGATGCAAGTGAAAGAGGAGAGTGAAAAAGTTGGCCTAAAGCTCAACATTCAGAAAACGAAGATCATGGCATCTGGTCCCATCACTTCATGGGAAATAGATGGGGAAACAGTAGAAACAGTGTCAGACTTTATTTTGGGGGGCTCCAAAATCACTGCAGATGGTGACTGCAGCCATGAAATTAAATGAAGCTTACTCCTTGGAAGAAAAGTTATGACCAACCTAGATAGTATATTCAAAAGCAGAAACATTACTTTGCCAACTAAGGTCCGTCTAGTCAAGGCTATGGATTTTCTTGTGGTCATGTATGGATGTGAGAGTTGGACTGTGAAGAAGGCTCAGCACCAAAGAATTAATGCTTTTGAACTGCGGTGTTGGAGAAGACTCTTGAGAGTCCCTCGGACTGCAAGGAGATCTAACCAGTCCGTTCTGAAGGAGATCAACCCTGGGATTTCTTTGGAAGGAATGATGCTAAAGCTGAAGCTTCAGTACTTTGGCCACCTGATGCGAAGAGTTGACTCATTGGAAAAGATTCTGATGCTGGGAGGGATTGGGGGCAGGAGGAGAAGGGGACGACCGAGGATGAGATGGCTGGATGGCATCATGAACTCGATGGACATGAGTCTGAGTGAACTCCGGGAGATGGTGATGGACAGGGGACCTGGCGTGCTGCGATTCATGGGGTCGCAAAGAGTCGGACACGACTGAATGACTGAACTGAACTGAACTGAACTGAACTGAACTGAAGTGAGAAATTGTGTGTTGCAAATGAATTCAAGCCTCCTTGTTAACTACTGTTATATCCAGGGATATTGATATTTCAGAATATGGACAGAAACACTGATGACAATATTGAAGACTCAATGGAGAGGCTAATTATTCTATTAAATAAAAATCAAATCAGAAAAGAACTTTAATTCAAAATGTGAATGGGATCATTCATACAATTATAAATTGCTAAGAATATAATAGCAAAGCTCGCATTTAATTCTAACCGAAAAACTCTAGCCACAGATAGCAAATTCATTCAGGTTAGCAAAGGTAGACAAAATTAGTTTGTGACTTATTTCATGTAAAAATTCAGAAAAGTTAAGTACCTTGCCCTACATCACAGAGTTTATAAGTGGCAGACAGAATTTACATATCTGTCTGATTTCAGAGCTTTCACAATTATCTATTGCCACATACTGGTTTTGATAAATATCCAACCAAAATCCTAGGTTGGATTATTGAATGTGTAATTTTTATGAGAATAGTAGTCACTAGAACCACTAGTAATAATACAATGATATTACATTGACAGATAAATAAATATATGAATTTTTCTATAGTGTAATGATTAATAATATTGATTTAAGCCTTGATAAAGGAAGTAGTCAGACAAATGGATGCTTTATTCTATGTTTTATTGATGATGCAAATCCAGTTATATAGTGTGCTAATCAAATTGGCAGATGGCACAAATCTAGGCCAATTATATTAACAGGATGTCAATATTTGAAACAGGGATTTTTAAATACTGAAGGAATTGAGAACATCACACCCCAAAATATGCCACTCTGGCATATTGACCTATTGTGAGTTAAAGTCATTTGAAAATTAGGAAATACCAAAAAAACCTCTGACCTTCTTTCTTTTTCTTATAGTAGAAGGTGACATTCCATTTAAAAAAAATGTTCTCCTTATACCAGAAAGATAATGACATTATTATCATCAAGGATGAGGTGTTGAAACTGAGAAAATCTTTTAGAGATCTTGTTAGAAGAATTGCTATCTTCCTTTAGCCTTCACACATTGTTTAGTAGTCACTTTTGCACAATTGTCTTTCTTTGTTCAACCTAATATAAAAGGAAGCAGATTTTACTTCATCCTTGGGTCTTCATCCTTTATGACGGCTCCCACATTATATAGAATTTACATTAAATAAACTGATATTCTTTTCTCCTGTTGATCTATTTTATGTCAATTTAATTCTCAGGCCCAGTGAAAAGGAACTCTGATAAACTAAAGGTAGATGTTCACCTCCCCTACAATGTGATTCAGTTTAACTTGATAAATTTCTACATTGTTATCCAACCAATCTATACTTAAGTAATTTACAAGAAACTCACCATTTTCTGATGTTTCCTCTTTTAACCATGGTTGTTTCATTCTTTCAATAGGAAAGTATGGCTTGGTTTCTTATAACTATTTAACCAATTAATCTTTATTCAGTGTAGCAGAAACAGCAAAAATCTGTATATATTTTAGGAACATACAGGCAAGTTTTAAAAACTGCTTGAATGGTTGAAAATATCAGCTGAATTAAGGAAACATATTCCCCTGTTTTAAATAAAATGTTTGAATTTCTTTTCAAGAGTACCGTTAATAACTAAAATATAGTACAGAAAATAATAAGCATACAGAATAATTGGATTAATGTTGTAAGAGATCAATCCTGGATTATTGGATGGAACATATTCATGACTCTCTTAGTAGTTCCAAAGAAATAACTACTATTAGATTTCTATTTAGTGAAGAATGACTATCAATGTCAGATATAATTTTCAAAATAAAACTTACAATGTTGAAGTTAATTCTAGTCATAATTTAGATTTAACTTTATTAAGGAATAATTTGTATATAATAAAATCCACTCTTTGTAAGTGCAGAATTCAATGTGTAAGTAGTGTAACCATTGCCATAATCAAGATATAAGACATTTTCATCACCCCTACACCCCTACATCTAGTTGACTAGTTCCTCTACTAGAACTGCTATAAAGACAAGTGAATGTGATCCTTTAAAAAAGCAAATACATAAAGTAATTAGCTTCCAATTAAAATAAATAAATTTATATTTTTTAAAAAGCAAAGAGTTTCTATAAGTAAATAAATATATGTATATATTAAAATGATATGAATATATGTGAAAGTGAAAGTGAAGTCTCTCAGTCATGTCTGACTCTTTGCGACCACATGGACTATAGCCTACCAGGCTCCTGCGTCCTTGGGATTTTCCAGGCAAGAATACTGGAATGAGTAGCCATTTCCTTCTCCAGGATATCTTCCTGACCCAGGGATTGAACCCAGGTCTCCCACATTGTAGGCAGATGCTTTAACATCTGAGCCACCAGGAAGTCCATGAATGTATGTAAATATCTATAAATCAACATCTATCTCACACCAAAATATAATGAATGGATTAAATAATAGACTAAACAAAGCAGAAGAAAAAATTAATGAACTGAAAGATTTGAAGAGAAATCACAGCTATAAAATGTGAGATATTAGGATATAGTATTGAGTGACTTCTGAGAGATAAGACACAGATCCCTTTCTTAATCGCAATATTTTTAATCTGCTCCAAATATATTGGAGAAAGTAAAAATTTCCTCAAAGTCTTGGAGTAGGACAAGAAATTTGTTGTATATATTGTATTACCTGAGAATTACCTTCAATTATAGCATTGGTTCTATGGGGAAAAATGTATTCCAAGTTAAAAAGAGCTGAAATCGATTGAAATTTTGTAACAAAAAAATCATATTTTATGTCATGACACATACTTGCTGTATATACACATTTCTTTATTATTTCTGTTGATATTCTTTTGTTTCCTACTCATACTTTCACCCACAGTACTATAATAATTATAATCTCTAAAAGGAATAACAAATATAAGAATATTCTTTATTGTGATACCATGTATATTTCCTTATTTGAACCATTCCTTTGTGTTGTTCTGAAACAAAAATATAAATCCCATGATTTACATATTTCTTCTATCAATGTTTAAATATAGTATGAAAAATTACAAGAGATTAACTTCTTTAAGACTCTGAAGGTGAAATAAAGAAATCCATCTCCCATTTTTAATGTTTTTAAATCTCTGAATAAGTATCAAGAGATAGATAGAAGTTATTATAGTTTAAATTTTATGAAGAAATATTGCTTATTTCAAGGATTTTGAATATAATTTTTTCATTTAATATTCTATCCTGAATAAAGACTTCTTTTCAGAGTATGAGAATTGTTCCTCTACTCTGATCAATTTAATTTGCCTTCAATTGGATTCAATTATGATTGTATCTAACTCATCATTCTAAGTTTTAAAAATATGCTTTTGAAATCCTTCAGTTTATTGTATCTCTAATTCCTATTTGAGATTCCAGAATACATAAAGCACTTTGAATAGAACTAACTTTAAAACTTATAGTTCACAAAATATATTAAAACCTTGATTAATAGATGCCTAAGAAATACTGTTTAAATGCTCTACTGAAGTGACAATTATGCAAAAAAAAACATTGTTTTACATTTTATTATTTAAAAGTTTTCTAAAACACCTGTGTCTACTTTGCTTTTACCTACTATATTAAAGCGATTTTAACAAAAATCTTTCTTTTAAAACACTACGGTGCTTCAGGGTCATCTGTTAGCATAGCAGTTCATAGTGTGGATGAGTTTATATGTTAAAGCTGCAAAGACTAAACCATCATTATACTAAATTTGGAGCATCTCCTGAAAGTTACCTATGAATTGTATTTTTTGTCATTAACATGCTATCATTAGTATCTTCCAGATAGGTTGAAATGTCACAGATCCTGATTATTTGAGAGTTACAGTGAACTGGATTCTAGCTAATTTATACTATTACAGCTAAACATATTTAAGTTGTGTGAAGTGTAGCCCTAATAACAGTATCAAAATCATAACCCATCAGTTGTTCTTTTGTGTTACATAGGATAATGCAGTACCTCTGGTGGATCATATGCAAAGTGAAAGTGAAAGTTACTCAGTCATGTCTGACTCTTTGTGACCCCATGGCCTCTATAGTCCATGAAATTCTCTAGGCTGGAATACTGAAGTGGTTAGCCTTTCCTTTCTCCAGGGGATCTTCCAAACCCAGGGACTGAACCTAGATCTCCTACATTGAAAGTGGATTCTTTACCAGCTGAGCCACAATGTAAGCCCAAAGAATACTGGTGTGGGTAGCCTATCCCTTTTCCATGGATCTTCCCAACCTTGGAATCGAAACAGGGTCTCCTGCATTGCAGGCAGATTCTTTACCATCTGAATTATCAGGGAATCCCATCAAATGCAAAAGTGGCCTTCTAATTTTTCCTGTTCCTCTAAGTTCATGCCACTTCTCTCATGAAAATGTTCAGTTCAGTTCAGTTCAGTTCAGTCAGTCAGTCAGTCGTGTCAGACTCTTTGTGACCACATGAATAGCAGCACACCAGGCCTCCCTGTCATTCACCAACTCCCGGAGATCATCCAAACCCACGTCCATCGATTCGGCGATGCCATCCAGCCATCTCATTCTCTGTCGTCCCCTTTTCCTCCTGCCCCCAATCCCTCCAGGCATCAGAGACTTTTCCAACGAGTCAACTCTTCTCATGAGGTGGCCAAAGTACTGGAGCTTCAGCTTTAGCATCATTCCTTCCAAAGGACACCCAGGACTGATCTCCTTTAGAAAGGACTGGTTGGATCTCCTTGCAGTCCAAGGGACTCTCAAGAATCTTCTCCAACACCATAGTTCAAAAGCATCAATTCTTCGGCGCTCAGCCTTCTTCACAGTCCAACTCTCACATCCATACATGACCACTGGAAAAACCATAGCCTTGACTAGATGGACCTTTGTTGGCAAAGCAATGTCTCTGCTTTTCAATATGCTATCTAGGTTGGTCATAGCTTTCCTTCCAAGGAGTAAGTGTCTTTTAGTTTCATGGCTGCAGTCACAATCTGCAGTGATTTTGGAGCCCCCCAAAATAAAGTCTGACACTGTTTCCCCATCTATTTCCCATGAAGTGATGGGCTTTAAGCCAACTTTTTCACTCTCCTCTTTCACTTGCATCAAGAGGCTCTTTAGTTCTTCTTCACTTTCTGCCATACCGGTGGTGTTATCTGCATATCTGAGGTTATTGATATTTCTCTTGGCAATCATGATTCCAGCTTCCAGCCAAGCGTTTCTCATGATGTACTCTGCATAGAAGTTAAATAAGCAGGGTGACAATATACAGCCTTGATGTATTCTTTTTCCGATTTGGAACCAGTCTATTGTAGCATGTCCAGTTCTAACTGTTGCTTCCTGACCTGCATACAGATTTCTCAAGAGGTAGGTCAGGTGGCCTTGTATTCTCATCTCTTTCAGAATTTTCCAGTTTATTGTGATCCACACAGTCAAAGGCTTTGGCATAGTCAATAAAGCAGAAATAGATGTTTTTCTGGAACTCTCTTGCTTTTTTAATGATCCAGTGGGTGTTGGCAATTTGATCTCTGGTTCCTCTGCCTTTTTTAAAACCAGCTTGAACATCTGGAAGTTCACCGTTCACATATTGCTGAAGCCTGACTTGGAGAATTTTGAGCATAACTTTACTGGCGAGTGAGATGAGTGCAATTGTGTGGTAGTTTGAGCATTCTTTGGCATTGCCTTTCTTTGGGATTGGAATGAAAACTGACCTTTTCCAGTCCTGTTGCCACTGGTGAGTTTTCCAAATTTGCTGGCATATTGAGTCCAGCACTTTCATGCCAGGGTCCAGCCCCGGTGGATCCAGGGAATTTGAAGGTGGGGATGGCATCGGCGTCCTTAGAAATAACTTATTTAATTACAGATAGAGAGGGATGAGAAAATTAGCAGAGAAAAAGAGGCTGAATAACTTGGTTCACATGGAATACCAATCACTACCTACATAGGCCGCAGGCGTCTTCCCGTTCTCCTGAAGGAGAGGAGGCACTGAGGCCCCCCCTGTCTGATCTTAGAAGCCCAGGCAAAATTAATAGGCTTGGTGGGTACCCATGCACCAGATGGAAATTCAGCCAGAAAATAGTAGGAGACAAAAGGAGGCTGAATAACTTGGTTTACGTGGGATACCAATAAAATTCCAAGACAAGGAATTTGCACCATCTACGTTGGGCCACCGGTGCCACTTGATTATCAGAAGGTGCCCCTCCTTGGGCCCCTTCTCACGTGGGCTTGAAAACTGGGGCAAGTAAGTAGACTTGGAGGGCATCCATGCTCCAGATGGGAATTCAGCCAGAAAACCGGGGAGCAGAAAAGCACGACATGAGGGAATCAGTCTTTCCAGAAACTGATCCAATTTCTTTGTTTTGGGGTTTGCTTATATACCTTTTGTTACATATGGGGATGAATACAGAGTCACATGGGAGTCAGCAGTCCTGACCTTTATCAAAATCCGGTGCTTCACATAAAAAGGTCTTAGGGATTTTACATCATCTTCTGGCCATGAGACCTGCTGACACTTTATGATCCTTTCTTTCTGATAACCAAAAAACTTATTTCTTTCAAGGATGTTTTTTCTTAAACCAGGCACCACCCTCCAAATAAAGTTACATTCTTATAGGGTGAGGGTGTAGTGAGTTACAATCAACAAAGGAATTTATTTAACCCAAGTGATTAATCTTAAAGGTTAATACTTATTTCTCCTATATGCTTAAAAGTTAATACTTATTTCTCCTATATGTTAGTTATATTCATTATAAGGGCAGGGAACATGGAGATTTAGCAGCAAACATCAACCCAACAAATGAAAATCCTTTCACCAATGTTCCCCTTAAGATCTATTTAGTCTTAAGATAGTGATAAGGTTACATTTTTACATAAGAAGGACACAGTGATTTATAAAAAAGTACAGTGATCTATTACAAAAGAGAAAATTCATTAACTCAAAAAGTCTAGTATTGCTAACCTTAAAAACTACTATATTTCCTTTTCTATATTCCAAATACATTGATTAATATATTCCCAGGTGCCTGGCGGCAATCATTGACTCAACAATGAGAAAAGCCCTATGCTAATTAAGACTCTCAAAATACTCCAAAACTCTCTGTGCTGTTTATGGTTGAGAGGTAGTAAACAATCATGTGCATAGTGGCAGGAGTATGGATAATCCTGTCACACAAGCTAGCCTGTCAGCAGAGAGGTTTGACCTGAAACACCCTTGTCACATCCAGGGCAGGTAATTAGCAGTAAGTATTGGCACAGCAAGTGAAAAAACCCTTCACCAATATAATTCCTAACCAACCCACTATACTGACAATTTCCCAAAAGAATTTGCCTTTAGTAAGTCTAAAACATCTCATGCCTCTCAGGTTGGGAGGCTGTAAACAATCACATGTGGCCGGATGAACCTATACAGGCGGGCTAGATAGCCTTCAGAGGAGTCCGTAAGCTGAAACACTCTTGTCATGCCCAGGAATTTTTATTGACTTGGAGCTGCACATTTACTCCTTCTCCAAGAGAAATGGTTATGGGGGAGACTCCCCGTAAAGTCAGAGGTGTAGGTGAGAGCATAAAACAGACTCTGGTTTTAGGGTAGATGCTCGGGAACAGGGGGTTTCCTGAGGCTTGATCACGCCTTTGCATATGCCAAGCCTCCTTCCTCATGACCTTTGCCATGGGCAGAGTTCCTCACGATGACTCCTGGCAATTTCACAGCATCATCTTTCAGAATTTGAAACAGCTCCACTGGAATTATATCACCTCCACTAGCTTTGTTTGTAGTGATGCTTTCTAAGGCCTACTTGACTTCACATTCCAGGATGTCTGGCTCTAGGTGAGTGATCAAGCCATTGTGATTATCTTGGTCTTGAAGATCTTTTTTTGTACAGTTTTTTGTATTCTTGCCACCTCTTCTTAATATCTTCTGCTTCTGTTAGGTCCATACCATTTCTGTCCTTTATCAAGCCCATCTTTGCATGAAATGTTCCCTTGGTATCTCTAATTTTCTTGATGAGAACTCTAGTCTTTCCCATTCTGTTGTTTTCCTTTATTGCTTTGCATTGATCTCTGAAGAAGGCTTTCTTATCTCTTCTTGCTATTCTTTGGAACTCTGCATTCAGATGCTTATATCTTTTCTTTTCTCCTTTGCTTTTTACTTCTCTTCTTTTCATGAAAATGTAGTCTATTTCCTTTTCACATGAATCTGGAATGGGTGTGTGATATACTGTGAACAACTGAATATGATAGAGTTGATGTTATGCGATGTCTGGGCCTAGGCCTTAAAAATAAGATTTTGCATTTTCTCTCTTAATAACTAGTCACCCTAAAAAGATATCCGGATAACCAAGTGGAGGAAACATATGTGAGAAAGAATCCTACCCAAATTTTAGTTCTAGCCATCCTAGCAAAGTTGCCATAACTTTGAGTGAATTTATCTTGGATGTTGGCTTCAGTGAAGACCCTGGATGAATTCAATTTGCAGAAGTACATCTGCACACATGTTGTCAAGAAGTGTACAAGAATGGCACAAATTTGTAGATCAACTATTCGTTTATTTAATAAAACAAAATAAAGTGCACAACAAAGACAAGACAACTTACAGAATCATTAGAAATAATATTCATTGGAATTTTCATGATGTGTTAACTGTTTTGTTATGCTGGCTGAGGAGATTACTGATCAGAAATTTGAAATTGTCAAATAGCTTACTTTAAGAGAGTATGATAAATTCTTACAAGAGAAAGGTAAACTAAGTAAGGAAAATTAATTATGGCCCAGAACAATCTCTCAAGCAGGCAAAAAATTTTCTTAGTAATAAATGCCAAATGACACAAGTCATAGTGAGAACAGTAAAACTTAGCCTAAAAATCAAGATAAAATTAAATTGTATAGCTGTAAAAATCTTTGTCAAGATCTCGACAATATTTGTTTGCTTCCCTTCTCTAGATAACTTTTCCAAATGTTGTCCCACAGCAGCCTGCCACTTTCACAGTAGAAAGAAGTAAATCTAAGAAAGAATTATGATTGTGGCATAAGATGATTTGAAATAAGTTTCACTGAAAACCCACAAAAGTTTTAAGAAATTTATGCTTGAAACAGCATCCTATACTAAAAGTATAGAGATAGTTCAAAATAAGAACCTGTCTACAAATGTTTTATTTGCAATAAAAAGATGGAAGGAATTATTCAGTTGCTAACATAGATCATATATTATGGAAAAATAAAGACTTAAAGAGTAGAGCCAAGAACTACTAAGAACCGTGGATTAAGAAACTATTTCCATAAAATTACAAGTGGACCTTAATCAAGGAACATCTTCTGTCAACAAGAAGGGGAAATTCATTATATGTCCCTGGCACAATTTTCTATCTTTTGAACAAACCAGTGTATCAGTGTGCTTTTTTTCAAATCAGGTACATTAAACTGTGATCATTATTATTTTAGCTATGTGTTACCTTAATATGTTGGGTGTCAGGGAGCAAATACTTGTTTTAGTTCATAGGTTTCCAGAACAAGACTTTTCTTGCTTAAAGAGCTTTATCTACTTCTGAACATAATGCTCGGAAAAGGCAATGGCACCCCACTCCAGTACTCTAGCCTGGAAAATCCCATGGTTGGAGGAGCCTGGTAGGCTGCAGTCCATGGAGTCGCGAAGAATCGAACATGACTGAGCGACTTCACTTTCACTTTTCACTTTCATGCATTGGAGAAGGAAATGGCAACCCACTCCAGTGTTCTTGCCTGGAGAATCCCAGGGACGGGGGAGCCTGGTGGGCTGCTGTCTATGGGGTCGCACAGAGTCGGACACGACTGAAGTGACTTAGCAGCAGCAGCAGCAGAACATAATGCTCATAATGAAACCTTCGATTTTGTACTGATATCATAGCAAGAAATGATATTGGATGGAGTGGAGAATAGGAATTAGTGTATTTTGCATCAGGGAGATATATGGATTATTGTGGCCTGAGGGTATATTGGGATGTTTGCAAAGATGCCACTAATATTTCTTCCCATACTTTTACATTTCTTCTCCCTCTCTCTCAAAAGATACATTCTCTTTGCTTTTCCTTAAAGTGTGGGCTTGCTCTGTAACTTGCTTTGACCAATAAAATATGAAAATTATGCTCTGAGATTTCCAAACCCACTCTCTAGAAAAGATCTTGTAGCTTCCATTTTCTACCCATTGAGATTCAGCACCATGTAACAGAACTCAAGTAAAACTGCTGGATGGTGAGACAATACAAGGATAAAAGAGATAACTGGCTGATATCTATTCTAGCTACTCTAGTTGACTTGCCATATAGGTGAGTAAAATTGTTCTAGGCATCCTAAACCCAACTCATCTTACAGATAAATGCAGCTCCAGCTGAAAACATACAGCATGTAAACAGCCCCGTTGATTTTAGGCAGCCCAGAAAATTGTGAGAAAAGTGTTCATTTTAAGCTGTAAAGTTTTAAAATACTATTATGTAACAATATACAACAGAGATATTCCCTTTTTTCAAAATTTATTTTTGGCTGTGCTAGATCTTCATTGGTGCATGGGCTTTTTTCTAGTCGTGGTGAGCAGAGGCCTGTTCTCTAGCTGTGGTGTGTGGGCTTCTCATTGTGGTGGTCTCTCATTGCAGAGCACGGGCTCTACGGTGTGTGGTCTTCACTATTTGCAATGCGTAGGCTCAGTAGTTGCAGCTTCCAGGCTCTAGAGTACAGGCTCAATAGTTATGGAACACTGGGCTTAGTTGCTCTGCAGCTTGTGGGATCTTCTCAGATCAGGGATGGAACCCACATCTCCTTCATTGGCAGGCAGGTTCTTTACCACTGAGCCACCAGGGAAGAGACATTCTCTTTTTAATAGCCATGAATAAGATGGTGGGGTATGTTTCTAAAGAAAATTAGTGTGATGGATTTCTTTATGTGAGAAGTTTTAATTTTTCAATATTTATTTTCTCTTTATATATAGGAATATTATACTCTGATCAAGGTATTGTTGGCAAATGAAGCTATTCTAAAATTGTATAATCACTGGTGGAATGATTCTTTGAATCACTAAAAACAAGCATTCAAATGTTTTGATAAATATTGGTGTGTTCACCTGATGTAATAATTATTCCATCCATATTTAATTCTAATTACTTCAATATTGTTCCATGAATAATCATATTGCTATTTAAAAATGTGTTTGAGGATTTAAAATGATGAACCACTACCCAGATTCAGTTTTAGACTTTCATCATGATAAACAAAAGAAATTGTTTCACTGTATAATTTTATCAGTTTCAATTAGTAAAATAGATTTACAAAGAATATGATGTGTAAATTATTAATAGGCCATTAACTCTTTTAACCAAGAAAGGACAAATTACACAAATTTTTGTCTTTTTCATATTACAGATGCTAGTGAGTGCTAAACTGCTCTATTTCATTTTTTCAACCAGAACTTAGTGCTATGTGCAAGAGTAGGATTATGTTAGGTAAAGTGAGTGATCGCCAATAGAGTTGATTCTTGTATACCAGATTGTTGTTGTTCAGTCACTAAGTTGCATCCAACTCTTTGTGACCATATGAACTGCAGCACTCCAGGCTTCCCTGTCTTTCACTATCTCCCTGAGTTTGCTCAAATTCATGTCCATTGATTCAGCAATGCCAGAGAGAGCTTCCAAAATCATACTAAAATATTACGTGGAGGGCTCTAGGAAAGTTATGTTTTTTAAATCTTTTCTTTGATGATAATGATGATGACAATGATAATGATTATGATGACGATGATTTGAGGAAAAATTACTCAGAAATGAAAAAAAGAAAAGGTTTCATATGGTTGGTCTTGTCAAATTATGTGAAGTTCCATTATAGGAAGAACTTGGCCAGATAAATGGACACAGGGTAAAATTGATAGAAGTGTCAGGCAAGTAGGAGCATGATGAAATAGAGGCAAGATGATACAGAAAATCAACTTCACTTTCTTAATAATTTTTACAAATGCTTACCCTCCATGTTACATGAATCTCTACTTACCCTGCTGATTTGTTGCTTGAATGAAATAAAGGATGTAAAATTATACATGATTTTCAAAAATAAAGCATTATATGCTTGTGAAATTATTACTCTTGTTTATTGAGTACATCAAACAGAGATTTTAATTCATTCATTTAAAACAAATATTTATTGGAAATTCAAATCCTGGATCAGACACTGGAAGTTCTGCATATTAAAGACGCTGAAGCCATCAGAAATTCTCAGTCAAGTGGTAGATATAATATAAACATGTATAGTACTTTCCAATGTACTCAGGGTTTTAACAGGTAATAAAATGTCATATTGAACAATGATTCTTCCTGGGATGTTTAGTATATGATACTTATATTATTGAAACTTGAAGGATGACTAGTCTTTCACAAAGCAGAGATGAGGAGGTGAAAAGAAGCCCACAAAAGATGTGAAAAAATGGTGAGGAATTCAGTGTGGCTTTGGTCAGTTATTTGTATGGGCAAGTAGAAGAATGTAAGGCTAGAATTTAAAAGGACATTTAATGCCTTGCTAAGAATTTCAGCATGCTGATAATTTTAATTTATTTTTCATAAAATAAGATGAGCATTTTTTTTACAAATACAGTGAAGAGTTTTAGAGAAAATCAAGCTGAAAAATATTTATTTAATGATAATTTTATTCTCTATTGCTTTTCATGACACTGTTTGGCATAGGAGGTATTTCAATATAAGTCCTCCCATATCTTCATATTACTAAAAATTACTACAGAAAAATTTAATTTATTTAATTTATTCATATTTATTAATAACCATTGATACCTTCTAATTCAAAGCATTTTTCTTTGTCCCATAAGAGTTACACAGGTGAATCAATCCTACAGGAAATTTTCTAGAAGAGTTTTCTACATTTACAAAGAATATAGGATGTGTACAATAAATATAAAGTAGAGAAATAGGTGTGATTTCATTGGTAGATATTAAAACCTATGTAAAACCAATAAAGAATAGTTCCTTCTAAAGGATTTTGGGGAGGCTGGTGAAAAATACCCTGTTGGTCATGTAGACATTTTATCACATTTCAGATTTTGCTTATTTCATGCAATATTTTTGGAGGGACTTAGACAAATGGATACATATAGCTCTAGAAGCTATCAAAATTTTTTGGTAAAGGGCCAGATACTAAATTTTAGGCTTTACAAACCAGATGGTCTGCATTGAAACTTCAGAATTTCATAGGAACTATAATTTGAATTTCACGTAATTTTCACATCACAAAATACTGCTCTGTGTTTTTTGTCACCATTTAAAATTTTTAGACACATCCTTTGTTGTATACTATGTAAAAATAGACAGTAAAATAAATTTAGCCTATAGTCTGTGGTTTGTTGACTCCTGATCGATCTAGTCCATTCCTTTTTACTGCTGTCTAGTATTCCACACTTAGTATTTCTCCATTGTACATAGCTCAGAGAGAAATGACTGATTCATTGGACACTCTGTCTTCAACTATATTCTTCAAAATAAACCAGTTTAAATCCTTCATAATCATATAAGAGATTCATTTTTTCCACATTTGTACCCATGCTCTGTGTTCTTCAACACGTGTATTTTCCTGAAACTCATGTTTAAGAAAACAGATAAATTCAGATTTGCTTTATTATTTTATTTTTCAGCCAAAGAATCACAAACTTAGAGAGCATTTACACATAGCGTGGGAGGCTGTGACCAGCCAACATAGCATGGCCGAGAGGAGCTACCCCACGTCCGAGGTCAGGGGCAGAAGCCAGGAGGACCCCATGCCTAAGAGGTGGTGGCCAAGAGGAGTTACCCCAGGTCCAAGGTCAGGGGCGGCGGCCGGGAGGAGCTGCCACATGTCCAAAGAGTGGTGGCTGCACAGGTGCAGGAGGACCTAGAGGAGCTATTCCATGCTCAAGGTCAGGAGGGGTGGTCCTTACCCTCGTCCAAGGTAAGGAGAAGTGGCTGCACTTTGCTGGAACAGCCATGAAGAGATACCCCACGTCCAAGGTAAGAGAAACCCAAGTACGATGGTAGGTGTTGCAAGAGGGCATCAGAGGGCAGACACACTGAAACCATACTCACAGAAAACTAGTCAATCTAATAATACTAGGACCACAGCTTTGTCTAACTCAATGAAACTAAGCCATGCCCTGTGGGGCCACCCAAGACAGGTGGGTCATAGTGGAGAGGTCTGACAGAATGTGGTCCACTGGAGAAGGGAATGGCAAACCACTTCAGTATTCTTGCCTTGAGAACCCCATGAACAGTATGAAAAGGCAAAATGATAGGATACTGAAAGAGGAACTCCTCAGGTCATTAGGTGCCCAATATGCTACTGGAGATCAGTGGAGAAACAACTAAAGAATGAATGAAGGGATGGAGCCAAAGCAAAAACAATACCCAGCTGTGGATGTGACTGGTGATAGAAGCAAGGTCTGATGCTGTAAAGAGCAATATTGCATAGGAACCTGGAATGTCAGGTCCATGAATCAAGGCAAATTGAAAGTGGTCAAACAACAGATGACAAGAGTGAACGTCAACATTCTAGGAATCAGTGAACTAAAATGGACTGGAATGGGTGAATTTAACTCAGATGACCATTATATCTACTACTGGGGGCAGGAATCCCTTAGAAGAAATGGAGTAGAAATATCGAAGATGGTGGAGGAATAGGACGGGGAGACCACTTTCTCCCTCACAAACTCATGAAAAGAACATTTCAACGCTGTGTAAACTTCACAAAACAACTTCTGAATGCTGGCAGAGGACATCAGGCACCCAGAAAAGCAGATCATTGTCTTCAAAAACAGGTAGGAAAAAATATAAAAGATGAAAAAAGAGACAAAAGAGGTAGGGAGGGAGCTCCATCCCGGGAAGGGAGTCTTAAAAAGAGAGAAGTTTCCAAACACCAGGAAACACTCTCACTGCCAAGTCTGTGGGGAGCCTTGGAAGCACAGAGGGCAACATAACAGGGAGGAAAAATAAATAAATAATTAAAACCAACAGATTACAAGCCAAACGGTACCTCCCCCAGTGGAGAAGCAGTGCAGACACCTGCATCCACCACTAGCAAGTGGGGGCTGGGCAAGGAGGCACAGGCTGCAATGCTTTTTAAGAATTGGGCCGGAATGCCCTGAGTGTAACCAGAGCGAACTAACTTGGGCTAGCAAACCAGACTGAGGGATAGCTACTACGTGAAAATCTCTAACATAAGACACCACCAAGACCATGCACAGAACAAAGGACTGAACAGAATTAGCCGGCTGCAGACCATCCCCCTCCGGTGACAGGCAGCCAGAGCTGGAAGGGCTGGAAGGAGCAATCGCAGCCCCAGAGAGACATTAACTACCAAACTGCAGGCAAGCTTCTTTGCTAACTAAGACTTCTTGGGGTTCTGGACAGTCACCATCTGCCTAAGAAGGGGCACCAGTTGTATACCCAGAAAACTGAGCAGCAGGGACAGGAAAGGTGACAAGTCGCAGCAACTGCGCTAGCCAGATGCACAAGCTGCTTGGACCTGGGAAGGGCACAAAACACAGGCCCAGCTGAGTGTGCACGTCTGAGGACTACCTGAGTGCCTGAGCCTGAGCGGCTTAGACCAGGGAGGTGCATGCAGCACGGGGCCGGCCTCAGATGGTTACCGGTGGAGCAACCTAGAGCCTGAGCAGTGTGCGCCATAAGCGGGGGTGGGCCCAGTGTGGCTGAGACACTGTGAGCACATGCCAGTGTTATTTGTTTGCAGCATCCCTCCCTCCCCACAGCGCAACTGAACAAGTGAGCCTAAAAAAAAGTGTCCACCACTGCCCCCCTTATGTCAGGGCGGAAAACAGATGCTGAAGAGACCAGCAAACAGAAGAAGCTAATCAGAGGGAACCTCCTTGGAAGTGACAAGTGCAATAGATTAAAACCCTGTCATTAGTACTGACTACATAGGAAAGGGCCTATAGATCTTAAGAAATATAAGCCAGACCAAGGAACTATCTGAAAATGACCTGACCCCACACTGCCCACAACACCACCAGAGAAAGTCCCAGATATACCTTTACTATTTTTACGATCATTCTTTTTGTTTGTTTTTTCTTCATTTTTTTGTATTTTAACATTTTTTTAATTTTTAAGTCCTCTATTTCTCCTCTAATTTTTATTTTTATAACCTACTATTACTTTTAAAAAAGACCCTAATTTTAAAGCAAACACTATATATATATATATATATATATACATATATATATATATATATAGTGGTTGTTGTTTTTTAATAATTCTTGTGACTTTGTTTTTTCTTTCTTTCTTTCTTCTTCTTCTTTTCTTTAATATTGTATTTTTGAAAATCCAAACTCTACTCTAGATTTTTAATCTTTGCTTTTTGGTATTTGTTATCAATTTTGTACCTTTAGAACCCAATCTTCAGTACCCATTTTTACTTGAGAGCGAGATTACAGGCTTGACTGCTCTCTCCTCCTTTGGACTCTCCTTTTTCTCCACCAGGTTGCCTCTGTGTCCTCCCTCCCCTTTCTCTTCTCTACCCAACTCTGAATCTCTGTGTGTTCCAGACGATGGAGAACACTTAGAGAACTGGTTACTGGCTGGATCTGTCTCTCTCCTTTTCATTTCCCTCTTTTATCCTCCTGGCCCCCTCTGTCTCCTTCCTCCCTCTTCTCTTCTCTGTATAACTCTGTGAACATCTCTGAGCAGTCCAGACAGTGGAGCACACATAAGGATGTGATTACTGGCTAGCTTGCTCTCTCCACTTCTGATCCCACCTCATCTAATTCCAGTCACCTCTAACTCCCCCCTCCCTCTTCTCTTCTCCATGTAACTCAGTGAACCTCTCTGGGTGTCCCTCACTGTGGAGAAACTTTTCATGTCTAACCTAGATGTTTTATCATCGGTGCTGTATAGATGGAGAAGTCTTGAGGCTACTGTAAAAATAAAACTGAAAACCAGAAGCAGGAGGTTTAAGTCCAAATACTGAGAACATCAGAGAACTCCTGACTCCAGGGAACATTAATCGATAGGAGCTCATCAAACGCCTCCATACCTACAGTGAAACCAAGCACCATCCAAGGGCCAACAAGTTCCAGAGCAAGACATACCACACACATTCTCCAGCAATTAGGAACACACCCCTGAGCTTCAATATACAGGCAGCTCAAAGTTACTCCAAAACCACTGACATCTCATAACTCATTACTGAAAACTTCATTGCACTCCAGAGAGAAGAAATCCAGCTCGAGCCTCCAGAACTCCAACCAAGCTTCCCTAACCAATAAACCTTGACAAGCCACTGATACAACCCCACCCAGAGTGAGGAAACTCCATAATAAAGAGAACTCCACAAACTACCAGACTCTCACTCTCAAGGCCACCACAAATGCAGCAATATAAACAGGATGAACACACAGAGGAATACCCAGCAGGTAAAGGAACAGGAGAAATGCCCACCAAACCAAACAAAAGAGAAAGAGATAGGGAATCTACCTGATAAAGAATTGCAAATAATGATAATGAAAATGATCCAAAATCTTGAAATAAAAGTGGAATGACAGATAAATAATCTGGAGACAAGGATTGAGAAGATGCAAGGAAGGTTTAACAAGGACCTAGAAGAAATAAAAAAGAGTAAACATATAATGAATAATGCAATAAATGAGATCAGAAGCACTCTGGAGGCAACAAATAGTAGAATAATGGAGGCAGAAGATAAGATTAGTGAAATAGGAGATAGAAGGGTAAAAATAAATGAATCAGAGAGCAAAAAAGAAAAATGAATTAAAAGAAATGAGGACAATCTCAGAGACCTCCAGGAAATATGAAATGCTCCAACATTCGAATTATAGGAGTCCCAGAAGAAGAAGACAAAAAGAAAGACCATGAAAAAATACTTGAGGAGATAATAGTTGAAAACTTCCCTAAAATGGGGGAGGAAATAATCACCCAAGTCCAAGAAACCCAGAGAGTTCCAAAGTGGATAAACCCAAGGCAAAACACCACAAGACACATATTAATCAAATTAACAAAGATCAAACACAAAGAACAAATATTAAAAGCAGCAAGGGAAAAACAATAAATAACACACAGGGGGATTCCCATAAGAATAACAGCTGATCTTTCAATAGAAAGTCTTCAGGCCAGGAGGGAATGGCAAGACATACTTTAAGTGATGAAAGAAAATAAATGACAGCCCAGAATACTGTACCCAGCAAGGATCTCATTCAATTATGAAGGAGAAATCAAAAGCTTTACAGACAAGCTAAAGCTGAGAGAATTCAGCACCACCAAACCAGCTCTCCAAAAATTGCTAAAGGATCTTGTCTAGACAGGAAACAACAAAACGGTGTATAAACCCGAACCCAAAACAATAAAGTAAATGGCAATGGGATCATACTTATCAATAATTACCTTAACCGTAAATGGGTTGAATGCCCCAACCAAAAGACAAAGATTGGCTGAATGGATACAAAAACAAGACCCCTATATATCTTGTCTACAAGAGACCCACCTCAAAACAAGGGACACATACAGACTGAAAGTGAAGGGCTGGAAAAAGATATTCCATGCAAATAGAGACCAAAAGAAAGCAGGAGTAGCAATACTCATATCAGCTAAAATAGACTTTAAAACAAAGGCTGTGAAAAGAGATAAAGAAGGTCACTACATAATGGTCAAAGGATCAATCCAAGAAGAAGATATAACAATTATAAATATATATGCACCCAACATAGGAGAACCGGAATGTGTAAGACAAATGCTAACAAGTATGAAAGGGAAATTAACAATAACACAATAATAGTGGGAGACTTTAATACCCCACTCACACCTATGGACAGATCAACTAAAAAGAAAATTAACAAAGAAACACGAACTTTAAATGATGCAATAGACCAGTTAGTCCTAATTGATATCTATAGGACATTTCACCCAAAAACAATGAATTTCACTCTTTTCTCAAGTGCTCATGGAACCTTCTCCAAGATAGATCATATCCTAGGCCATAAATCTATCCTTGATAAATTCAAAAAAATTGAAATCATTCCAAGCATCTTTTCTGACCACAATGCAGTAAGATTAGATCTCAGTTACAGGAGAAAAACTATTAAAAATTCCAACATATGGAGGCTGAACAACACGCTTCTGAATAACCAACAAATCACAGAAGAAATCAAAAAAGAAATCAAAATATGCATAGAAAGGAATGAAAATGAAAACACAGCAACCCAAAACCTGTGGGACACTATAAAAGCAGTGCTAAGGGGAAAATTCATAGCAATACAGGCATACCTCAGGAAACGAAAAGAGTCAAATAAATAACCTAACTCTATACCTAAGGCAACTAGAAAAGGAAGAAATGGAGAACCCCAGGGTTAGTAGAAGGAAAGAAATCTTTAAAAATTAGGACAGAAATAGATACAAAAGAAACAAAAGAGACCATAGCAAAAATCAACAAAGCAAAAAGCTGGTTCTTTGAGAGGATAAATAAAATTTACAAACCATTAGCCAGACTCATCAAGAAACAAAGAGAGAAAAATCAAATCAATAAAATTAGAAATGAAAATGGAGAGATCACAACAGACAACACAGAAATACAAAGGATCATAAGAGACTACTATCAGCAACTATATCCAATAAAATGGACAACATGGAAGAAATGGACAAATTCTTAGAAAAGCACAACTTTCCAAAACTGAACCAGGAAGAAATAGAAAATCTTAACAGACCCATCACAAGCATGGAAATTGAAACTTCAATCAGAAATCTTCCAGCAAACAAAAGCCCAGGTCCAGATGGCTTCACAGCTGAATTCTACCAAAAATTTAGAGAAGAGCTAACACCTATCCTAGTCAAACTCTTCCAGAAATTTGCAGAGGAAGGTAAAATTCCAAACTCATTCTCTGAGGCCACCATCACCCTAATATCAAAACCTGGCAAAGATGCCACAAAAAAAAGAAAACTACAGGCCAATATCACTGATGAACATAGATACAAAAATCCTTAACAAAATTCTAGCAATCAGAATCCAACAACACATTAAAAAGATCATACACGTTGACCAAGTGGGCTTTATCCCAGGGATACAAGGATTTTTCAATATCCCCGCATATCAATCAATGTAATTCACCACATTAACAAATTGAAAAATAAAAGCCATATGATTACCTCAATAGTTGCAGAGTAAGCCTTTGAAAAAATTCAACATTCATTTATGATAAAAACTCTCCAGAAAGCAGGAAGAGAAGGAACATGCCTTAACATAATAAAAGCTATATATGACAAACCCACAGCAAACATTATCCTCAACAGTGAAAAATTGAAAGCATTTTCCCTAAAGTCAAGAACAAGACAAGGGTGCCCACTTTCACTGCTACTCTTCAACATAGTTCTGGAAGTTTGGGCCACAGCAATTGGAGCAGAAAAAGAAATAAAAGGAATCCAAATTGGAAAAGAAGAAGTAAAACTCTCACTGTTTGCAGATGACATGATCCTCTACATAGAAAACCCTAAAGACTCCACCAGAAAATTACTAAAACCAATCAATGAATATAGTAAATTTGCAGGATATAAAATCAACACACAGAAATCCTTTCCATTCCTGTACAGTAATAATGAGAAAGTAGGAAAATAAATTAAGGAAACAATTCCATTCACCATTGCAACGAAAAGAATAAAATACTTGGGAATATATCTACCTAAAGAAACTAAAGACCTATATATAGAAAACTATAAAACACTGATGAAAGAAATCAAAGAGGACACTAATAGATGGAGAAATATACCATGTTCATGGATTGGAAGAATCAATATAGTGAAAATGCGTATACTACCCAAAGCAATTTACAAATTCAATGCAATCCCTATCAAGCTACCAGCCACATTTTTCACAGAACTAGAACAAATAATTTCAAGATTTGTATGGAAATACAAAAAACCTCGAATAGCCAAAGCAATCTTGAGAAAGAAGAATGGAACTGGAGGAATCAACTTGCCTGACTTCAGGCTCTACTACAAAGCCACAGTCATCAAGACAGTATGGTACTGGCACAAAGACAGACATATAGATCAATGGAACAAAATAGAAAGCCCAGAGATAAATCCACACACATATGGACACCTTATCTTTGACAAAGGAGGCAAGAATATACAATGGAGTAAAGACAATCTCTTTAACAAGTGGTGCTGGGAAAACTGGTCAACCACTTGTAAAAGAATGAAACTAGATCACTTTCTAACACCGCACACAAAAATAAACTCAAAATGGATTAAAGATCTAAATGTAAGATCAGAAACTATAAAACTCCTAGAGGAGAACATAGGCAAAACACTCTCAGACATAAATCACAGCAGGATCCTCTATGATCCACCTCCCAGAATTCTGGAAATAAAAGCAAAAATAAACAAATGGGATCTAATTAAAATTAAAAGCTTCTGCACAACAAAGGAAAATATAAGCAAGGTGAAAAGACAGCCTTCTGAATGGGAGAAAATAATAGCAAATGAAGCAACTGACAAACAACTCATCTCAAAAATATACAAGCAACTTCTGCAGCTCAACTCCAGAAAAATAAACGACCCAATCAAAAAATGGGCCAAAGAACTAAATAGACATTTCTCCAAAGAAGACATACGGATGGCTAACAAACACATGAAAAGATGCTCAACATCACTCATTATTAGAGAAATGCAAATCAAAACCACAATGAGGTACCACTTCACACCAGTCAGAATGGCTGCGATCCAAAAATCTGCAAGCAATAAATGCTGGAGAGGGTGTGGAGAAAAGGGAACCCTCCTACACTGTTGGTGGGAATGCAAACTAGTACAGCCACTATGGAGAACAGTGTGAAGATTCCTTAAAAATTGCAAATAGAACTCCCTTATGACCCAGCAATCCCACTTCTGGGCATACACACCGAGGAAACCAGAATTGAAAGAGACACATGTACCCCAATGTTCATCGCAGCACTGTTTATAATAGCCAGGACATGGAAACAACCTAGATGTCCATCAGCAGATGAATGGATAAGAAAGCTGTGGTACATATACACAATGGAGTATTACTCAGCCGTTAAAAAGAATTCATTTGAATCAGTTCTGATGAGATGGATGAAACTGGAGCCGATTATACAGAGTGAAGTAAGCCAGAAAGAAAAACACCAATACAGTATACTAACACATATATATGGAATTTAGGAAGATGGCAATGACGACCCTGTATGCAAGACAGGGAAAGAGACACAGATGTGTATAACGGACTTTTGGACTCAGAGGGAGAGGGAGAGGGTGGGATGATTTGGGAGAATGACATTCTAACATGTATACTATCATGTGAATTGAATCGCCAGTCTATGTCTGACGCAGGATGCAGCATGCTTGGGGCTGGTGCATGGGGATGACCCAGAAAGAAGTTATGGGGAGGGAGGTGGGAGGGGGGTTCATGTTTGGGAATGCATGTAAGAATTAAAGATTTTAAAATTTAAAAAATAAAAAACTAAAAAATTAAAAAAAAAAAAGAAATATTGCATCTCAGAATTTGTGTGACACATAGAATGATTTTATACTGCTTTAGTGAAACATAATTCATGTACCATATAATTCATCCTTTTAAAGTGTTCAGTGTTGTTTTGTATATTCACAGAATTATACAACCATCACCACAATCATTTTGAGAACATTTCTGACACAGCGGAAAAGAACCTCATATCCATTAGCAGTCATTCCCATTTCCTTCCTCTCTCCAGCCCTGTAATTTTAACCCTATTGCAAAGTTTAGTTCTCTAGTTTGATTCAGTCATGATTGCTATTCCTTATGCTTTTTTGCCATCTTGATTTTATACTTGAAAGTTTATGTAAGTACATATCCTAAATGTGTGAAACATTTTCCTAAGGATTTTCAAATTTGGGGTGTGTGTATATGTATTTGTGTGCCTGTGCTTTCTCCTGGTTATTGACCAGTATGTGGAGAATTATGAGGTCAGGTCTGATTTTTTTTTAAAACTTCACTTTATAAGGTTTGGTTTTTATTTGTTTGATGGAATGAAGAATTTTTCCTTATTACTTAAAATTCAGTATTTTTAGGAATATATATTATTTATCATGTATCTGATATGAATATATAAACTATAATGTACTATACATATATAATATATACACATAATATATCCTATAATATATTATTTAATTTGTATATAATTTATTATATATATGAACTATAATGTATATGTTACATATCAACTATTAAATAGATAATATTTTGCATATCATAATATAGAGATTATAAAATACTATGCATATATAAGATATTACCCACTTAATACATTATATAGTTTACATGTATCATATGCATTATAGTTTATAAATATATCACAAATTGTATACAAATTGAATAATGAATTCATAGGCTATATTTTGTAAATAATACAAATATTGTATATAATACCATATTTTGTATATACATGATAAAAATATATATTGATCTACAGATCTCTATACATGCTGTGTGAATATTTTTCTGGGACATTATTTGAACTTTCCATTAGAAGGTTCAAGACTTCTGTTCATAAATTATGCTTAAAAATGCATTTATTTCATCCTTTTATATTTAAATTTATCTTGTACTACCGTTTTGAATATATTGAAGTCTTTCAGGGTCAGCTGTTGACTAGAGGTTTTCCTTGTAAAAGAGAATGGATGGTGTTCCAGGTTTTTAGTACTTTTTCTTGTTATCCAGACTCATGTTTGATTGTGTGTGTGTGCAGTAATTTAGATGGTAGTTCTCTGCAAGCATCTTGAATGGTTCACAATATCTAGAATGGTTCACAAGAACAGGCAGCTTTTGAAAATTTGACTCTTGTGTGTTCAAGCCTGTTTTCTCTTCATGAAATCAAAGTGTGTGTTTGGTGTTGAAGAAAAATAATATTCAAGCCACTTGTTAAAGATAGTAAGGCAGATTTTATTCAGGACTATTAATAGAGACTACTGCAGTGGGATTTTACAATAGAGGAGAAAAGCTGGGTTCAAATCCCATTACATGGGCATGGGTAAGTGGGAATTTACAGGTGATCAGCAGGCTGCAGGGTAGTTATTGGAAAATTACTAAGAGGAAACGTCAATAGTGAGGGGGTTCTGGCTAATCCAAACCAATAGGTTTCTTGCTAAACATTGGCTAGTTTTATCAGAAATCCCTTGAGGTATGGTAGAGAATTAGGATCCAGATCAGGTATCAAGGATGATCAGATATCAAGGGTAGGAGGTTCTGGTAAAACTGACTTAGAAGGATTGTTCCTCAAACTAGATTTTACAATGAATTGCATCGATGGGCCTAGGAGAAGGTTCAGGAGTCTGACCAGAGTTTGGTCAAGCAAAGAATCTTTGCCGTTGGAAAACTCCATCATCAAGTGATAAGTTCTTTTCCCATCACTCTATAAAAAGATATTTTGACTTTACATTCCATATGTACCCCCACTTTGGGCAAATATACATTGCTATTTATTTCTTTTTTTATTTAAATTTTATTTTTTTTTCCTTTACAATACTGTATTGGTTTTGCCATACATTGACATGAATCTACCACGAGTGTACATGAGTTCCCAACCCTGAACCCCCCTCCCACCACCCTCCCCATATCATCTCTCTGAGTCATCCCAGTGCACCAGCCCCAAGCATCCTGTATCCTGGATCGAACCTAGACTAGCGATTTGTTTCTTACATGATAGTATACATGTTTCAATGCCATTCTCCCAAATCATCCCACCCTCTCTTTCTCCCACAGAGTGCAAAAGTCTGTTCTTTACATCTGTGTCTCTTTTGCTGTCTCACATACAGGGTTATCATTACCATCTTTCTAAATTCCGTATATATGTGTTAGTATACTGTATTAGTGTTTTTCTTTCTGGATTACTTCACTCTGTATAATCGGCTCCAGTTTCATCCACCTCATTAGAACTGATTTCTTACATTAGCAGCCATCAGCAGTTTCTCAACCTGACTTCTCTTGTACCTCTGCTGGAACTCCACTGCTTTCGGCAGCATTTTTAGACCTTGTGCATTTGTGTTCTCATATGTTTCCTTGTTCTTGTATTTATTTATTTATTTTTTGCTGTTTCCTAATGATTTCTGAGAGAAATAGAAAATTGTATTGTATACTGCCATGTTCATGTTCAACTAGAAGTCATACTATGTCTTAATATTCTTTAGTATTTATTACTTTTCTTGAAATACATATGCAATTAGAGGGCAAATATATATGCAATTTTTAAGTGATCAATTTGTCCATAATATATTTATTCAATTATTAAAGCTCTTTTTCATTCTGCTCTGTAAAGTTTTTTAGTGTCCCTTCTACGGAACTGCATATTCACTGATGAGTTTCTCTCCTACCCCATGCTGACATGTTTTGACTCCAGCTCCCTGAATGTGCCCTCATTTTTTTGAATCAAAAATGTTTGTCTATTAATCAACATTATATTTTTTTCCTATATTTCTGTGCAATCGTGGTTTGTCATATACTGTCATCAAAACATCAATAATTCCACAAGATAAAGCAGTAGAGAATGTGGACTAATTTTTGATGGGATACCATGAGAAAGCACACCTTACTTTCTGACCAGCAAGTAGGGAACCAATTCTTTTAACCCCATCAATGGGAAAGTTCTGTGAGTAATAGTAATATAAGCTAAACCAAGGAACCTTGCTTCTGTCACATCTATGTCCCTGAACTAGTGCCTATTTTTCATGTTTTAAAATGTTTTTAGAGCAACTTGAATTAGTACATTGAAAAGGTCACCACTTACATTTGCTTCTTTAAACCCCATTCCTCTTATGTGAGATGAGCATGTGTTTCTCCCAAGCTTTGATTTTCTGTGACATGGATGGAAGAATACCTTGCTAATTAGAGAGGTTTACATATTCCCTAATATTCTATCATCTATTGCATTGATCTGAGACATTTTCTGGTTGAATAAATACCTGAATATTGAGCATACTGAGGGAGAGCCATTTTCCTACTTGAAAAATCTGAATATTTACACAATAGAGATAACATCACATATCTATAGATCCCTTTCTAGTCCAGTTTTAATAACTGTATGTCGTGTTGATGGTGGTTTAGTCGCTAAGTTGTGTCTGACTCTTGCGACCCCATGGACTGCAGCCTGCCAGGCTCCTCTGTCCATGGGATTCTCTAGGCAAGAATACTGGAGTGGGTTGCCATTTCCTTCTCCAATAACTGTATGTAAAAACCACTAAAAGTAAAAAATAAGAAACAGACCCCAAAGTGATTAAGTTTGTAGATTTTGACTTCTTTTAACCTTGAAAAACATTTTCTCTTGGCATTCAATACACCAAACACTCATTAGTAGGAAATTTCATACTTGATAGTTTAATATAATTTGGACATAGGTTCATCAAAATTTGAACTAATTATGATAAACTGCTTATATTTTCATTCATTTATTTATTTTTGGCTGCGCTGGGTGTTAGTTGCTCCATGTGGGCTTTCTCTAGTTGTGGCGAGTGGGGGCTACTCTCTAGTTGTGGCACACAGGCTTCTTCATGTGGTGGCTTCTCTTTTTGTGAAGCACAGGCTCTAGAGTGCACAGGCTTCCAGTAGTTGCAGCATGAGGGCTTAGCAGTTGTGGCTCATGGGGTTAGCTGCCTCATGGCATGTGGGATCCCCCCAGACTAGGGATCAAACTTGTGTCCCCTCATTGCAAGGTGGATTCTTAACCACTGGACCACCAGGGAAGCCCAAAACTGCTTATATTTTGTTGAAATTAAGATTATTTCCTGGAGTTTGCAATATTAAAATAGATAGATTTACCCTATATATTGAGAAGAAATGAAATGAATTATATAGAAATCTGTAATTCAAAAATTTCACTAATTGTTATTTGTCTCTATTCATGGATATTTTATGAAATGTCACTTATACTTTTGTGTCTGGTATATGTGTGCATTATATAGTTGGCAGTTTTACACTTAATGACACAGTTCAGGAGAAAACATCTTTTAATGTAATATCTACTTCAGGGTAATTTTGCATTCTTTGAAACAGTTTAGCTAAAAAGAAAATGAGTGGAAAAATCATACTTATGTTACATTTCATTTATTGTATTTATTTCTTATGGAACAAAATAATTTTTAATTTTCCAGAATAATTATAACAATTAAATTGGTTTCATGAAAGTACATCTGCATGTCACTATCAGATTCAGAGTAGGAGTTTAAAATCTTTTTGGCTCTGTTGCTGACTCCCTAGATGACCTTAAGCAAGTAATTTACCCCTCTGCACTGCTGATATCCCTCTAGGGATAAGGTTAATCATATTTGCCATCTATTTACCTCACAGTTGGATTAAGGAGGTGATCATTGGAAAGTGCTTTTGGAAGCTAAATGAGAAATAAATGCCAATCATAATTTATACATTATATGTGAGCTACTGATAAAGTAAGAAAAACAGTTTCACCCATTTTAAATCACTAATGAAAAACATGATTATGGATAGACCTTTGGTATAATCCTCTGCAATAGTGGATAACTTTTCTTACTTCTTCAAAGAATTCCACTCTAAACTATTCTGAGGAGAAATAATTGAATTGCACATTATCAAAACAACTGCCTGCAATATTCAGTCAAGAATTATTTGCAAATTTTTCTTTTGTAATTTCAAGGAATTCAAATAACTCATTTGAAGTAGCTTGGCTGTTGGGTTACATAAAGACTTTTTCCCTGCTCTTAAGACAGTTGTATGTGAATTTGAAGCAACAGTTGATTTTAATTTTTTTTTCTTGTTTATTATTTTTCAACCTTTCATGGAAATAATTTCACATTGATTTTCCCATCAAGGACTTGTATCCTCTGGTTCTCAGAAATAAATTAAACATAATATTACTTTTTTAAAGTACCTATTCTTAAAACAGTACATAATTATATAAATAGCTATAATATAGTAATAATAACTTGATAATTTGGATATCTGAAATATATCTTATTTCTTTAAAACTTGTGAGGGGGGAGTCTTGATTAGAGAGGGTAAATATATTTTATTTTATTTTTTTTATTTTGAAACTGATCTTTTTTATTTTTATTTTTTTTTTTGTTTTTTATTTTTTAAATTTTAAAATCTTTAATTCTTACATGCATTCCCAAACATGAACCCCCCTCCCACCTCCCTCCCCATAACGTCTTTCTGGGTCATCCCCATGCACCAGCCCCAAGCATGCTGCATCCTGCGTCAGACATAGACTGGTGATTCAATTCACATGATAGTATACATGTTAGAATGTCATTCTCCCAAATCATCCCACCCTCTCCCTCTCCCTCTGAGTCCAAAAGTCCGTTATACACATCTGTGTGTCTTTCCCTGTCTTGCATACAGGGTCGTCATTGCCATCTTCCTAAATTCCATATATATGTGTTAGTATACTGTATTGGTGTTTTTCTTTCTGGCTTACTTCACTCTGTATAATCGGCTCCAGTTTCATCCATCTCATCAGAACTGATTCAAATGAATTCTTTTTAACGGCTGAGTAATACTCCATTGTGTATATGTACCACAGCTTTCTTATCCATTCATCTGCTGATGGACATCTAGGTTGTTTCCATGTCCTGGCTATTATAAACAGTGCTGCGATGAACATTGGGGTACATGTGTCTCTTTCAATTCCGGTTTCCTCGGTGTGTATGCCCAGAAGTGGGATTGCTGGGTCATAAGGTAGTTCTATTTGCAATTTTTTAAGGAATCTCCACACTGTTTTCCATAGTGGCTGTACTAGTTTGCATTCCCACCAACAGTGTAGGAGGGTTCCCTTTCTCCACACCCTCTCCAGCATTTATTGCTTGCAGATTTTTGGATCGCAGCCATTCTGACTGGTGTGAAGTGGTACCTCATTGTGGTTTTGATTTGCATTTCTCTAATAATGAGTGATGTTGAGCATCTTTTCATGTGTTTGTTAGCCATCCGTATGTCTTCTTTGGAGAAATGTCTATTTAGTTCTTTGGCCCATTTTTTGATTGGGTCGTTTATTTTTCTGGAATTGAGCTGCAGAAGTTGCTTGTATATTTTTGAGATGAGTTGTTTGTCAGTTGCTTCATTTGCTATTATTTTCTCCCATTCAGAAGGCTGTCTTTTCACCTTGCTTATATTTTCCTTTGTTGTGCAGAAGCTTTTAATTTTAATTAGATCCCATTTGTTTATTTTTGCTTTTATTTCCAGAATTCTGGGAGGTGGATCATAGAGGATCCTGCTGTGATTTATGTCTGAGAGTGTTTTGCCTATGTTCTCCTCTAGGAGTTTTATAGTTTCTGATCTTACATTTAGATCTTTAATCCATTTTGAGTTTATTTTTGTGTGTGGTGTTAGAAAGTGATCTAGTTTCATTCTTTTACAAGTGGTTGACCAGTTTTCCCAGCACCACTTGTTAAAGAGATTGTCTTTACTCCATTGTATATTCTTGCCTCCTTTGTCAAAGATAAGGTGTCCATATGTGTGTGGATTTATCTCTGGGCTTTCTATTTTGTTCCATTGATCTATATGTCTGTCTTTGTGCCAGTACCATACTGTCTTGATGACTGTGGCTTTGTAGTAGAGCCTGAAGTCAGGCAAGTTGATTCCTCCAGTTCCAATCTTCTTTCTCAAGATTGCTTTGGCTATTCGAGGTTTTTTGTATTTTATTTTAAAGTAACCAAATTTATTGTTAGCTGTTTTCCTTATAAATGACTATCTTTCCATTTAGGTTTATTTAAAATTTAATGTCATGCATCCTATTATACCTTAGTTCATTCCAAGTGTGTTAGTCAACAATGAAAAACCCTAGTACATATGGACAGAACCAGACTCGGAACATCAATAAAGTTTAGATTTCAGGTCTTTGCTATATGTATTTTCTTAATAGGTACAAATGATTCCTTAGGTATTATGCTCTAAGCAGTATTGATTCTTGCTCATTTTATTTTATTGGACAATTTCCTAGCATATTGACTTAATTTTCTTTTAATCTGTGTAATTACCTCTAGGGAAACATACACCAGCAGAAAGAAGTTAGTCAAGTTCTTCTAACTCCTGAGGATTATTCTGATCTCGAACTTCCTCTGAATGCAAAGATACCAGTTATCAATGTTTCCCTTCTGTTTCTTCACTTATAATTTTTAAACACCACTTGGCAATTCTGTTTAAAAACTATGTAAATTTTAATGGACAAAACCATTTAGGCTAAAATTAGGCAAAACTTCATTAGAAAACAAAAATAATATATTAAAATTTTGTATAATGGATACAACTCGTTCTCTTAACACCTATTTCTTCATTAAGGTAATCCAGCATTTAAAAAAATACATTTAAAATAACTTTAAAATATGTGCTAAAATAAGTGCTGAAATGATTTAAAAGACTGTTATAAAGTTATTATCCAAAAATAGCTATTTCATTGACTTTTCATTCTTTTATGTGCTATGAGTGCACAATAAAAGGAAACAGTAAAGAACAAGATTGACTATGAGTTGCTTCAAGGATAAATATGATCTGCATCAGATTGAGGAGTAGGAAGCCTGGTCACATGGAGGAAAATAACATGGTGAGAGATGTGGAGATGAATAGGATGTGTGAAAAATATGAGCTCTTTTTCCCTAAAACCATTCTAGGAAATTCATATTATATTTTATTATACACATTAGAATATACATTTCTATGTGGTTTTGTTACTTACTCATGCTTTCTGTCAATGTTATTTTCTCTCTCAGACACTGATGTTGTGGGTTTCACATTTGGCAAATTTGCTATATGATATTTATTAAATTGTAGTCAAGAGTCAAATATTTATATCTGAGTTTTGAATATATGTGATTCGGATAGAATGTGCATTAACAAAATACCCTTCTTCCCAAAGAATTAATGCATCTATCCTCTGAAAAAGTAGATAATTAGTGGTTTTAATCTGCTTTTCTTGCCAGTGTTTAGCTCATTAATAAGTATTTGTGATTTCATCTTTAAAAGTGCATGAAAATTAGGTCATCCATAAAGTGAGTGAAATAGAATGATTAATTTTCATATGTAGAAATCAGACAAAACAAACCTCAAAAAATCATATGATTTTGTCTCTCCACTTTACCTTTGGAGAAAACAGTTGTTACCTTTGGAGAAAACAATTGTGTCCTTTAGAGTGAATTTTCTTTCATTATAGTTAATTACACACTTTAGATGACAAAATTCCATTTTAAGAAAATTATATAACATAGTGGCTTAAATTCCCATTTACATTTCACTTTGCATATGCAAAGATGGAATCAGTGATATTAAATTGAGAGCACTTCTCTTTAACTCTTAATGGGGAAAAAAAGCAGTTTTTTTTTTATCATGTTATTATCTTCATATTTGCTTAGTTTGGCCTTCCCTGTGGTAGCATTTCAGAGATCCAAGTAACTAATAGAGTAGGAGGAGAATCAGAGCCATTTCCTTTAGTATATATATTTATTTTGAAATATTTGTTCCATGACCTCTTCTGCATAGATTATTAGACCTCTTTCCCATGCTAAAGAGTAACGAATAAGAATTCAAAGTCTCACTTTATTTTCCAGATTTAGTAGTGTTACAAAACTTATTGTTGTTTGCAGTGGCTGTATTAGACCTTATGTTCTCCATAAGCATGGAAATACATGTGCGTGTGTATGTGTGTTCAGTCGCTCAGTCATGTCTGACTTTTTGTGACCCCATGGACTGTAGCCCTCCAGGCTCCTTTGTCCATGGGATTTGCCAAACAAGAATACTGGAGTGGGTTGCCATTTCCTTCTCCAGAGTATCTTCTTGATGCAGGGAATAAACCTGTGTCTTCCACACTGGCAGTCAGATTCCTTACCACTGAGCCACCTGAGAAGCGCCTTTATGGAGATATACACATTCATTTAATTCTAAGCCTTGGAACTTTGGTAAAATATTCAGTAGTGCTTTTCCAAATATGAATGAAAGAAAAATACACATTGAAGTTTTTTGGAATTGTTCTCCCCTCTCATTTTCTAAAGAAACAAAACTTTACTTGCTCTGGTAATTAGCAACATCTAGCGTTAGGATCAACAATGGTTAGAACTGGACGTGGAAAACCACACTGGTTCAAAATTTGGAAAGGAAACGTCAAGGATGTGTATTGTTACACTACTTATTTAACTTCTATGCAGAGGACATCATGTGAAATGCCAGGCTGCATGAATCACAAGCTGAAATCTAGACTGCCAGAAGAAATATTGACAACCCCAGATATGCAGATGATACCACCCTAAGGGCAGAAAATGAAGAGGAACTAAATAGCCTCTTGAAGAAGGTGAAAGAGGAGAGTGAAAAAGCTGACTTAAAACTCAACATTTAAAAAACTAAGCTTATGGCATCCAGTCCCATCACTTCATGCAAATAGAAGGGTGAAAAAATGGAAGCAGTGGCAGATTTTATATCCTTAGGCTCCATAAACTCTGTGGGTGGTGACTGCAGCCACAAAACTAAGATGCTTTCTCCTTTGAAGAAAAGCTATAGCAAACTTAGACAGCCTACTAAAAAACAGAGACATGACTTTGCTTAAAAATGTCCATATAGTCAAAGCTATGGTTTTTCCAGTACTCATGTACAGATGTGAGAGTTGGACCATAAAGAAGGCTGAGCACTAAAGAATTTATGCTTTTGAACTGTGGTGTTGGGGAAGACTCTTGAGAGTCCCTTGGACAGCAAGAAGATCAAACCAGTCAATCCTAAAGGAAATTGACCCTGAATATTCATTGTAAGGGCAGATGCTCAAGCTTAAGCTCCAATAATCTTTGGCCAATTCATTGGGAAAAAAATGAAGCTGGGAAAGATTGAGGGCAGGTGGAACAGGGGGCGGTAGAGGATAAGATGGTTGGATGGCATCAGTGACTCAATGAACATGACTCTGAGCAAACTCTGGGAGATAGTGGAGGGCAGGGAAACCTGGCCCGCTGCAGTCCACAAATAATCAGACATGACCGAGTGACTAAACAACAACTGCATGTTTGGTGTTGGCAAATGTAATGATAAATTATGTGAAGAATTAGCCAAATAGCATTAACAGGGGTATACTCATAGGATATTGCATTTGCCTCCACTCACACCATGATTCAAAATGGTTTTCTTTTTTCATGTTAACTTGGAGATTTAGTGTTTAGTGCCAGACTGGGGAAGGATTCTAAATCTAAAGATATAGATATATCTATAGAGATGTAAATATGAAGTTGTCTTATACATCTAAGATTAGGGATATGATAATATTTTGAGAAAAAGAATTCTTCCTGTAGGTTAGTTTTCTTCGCTTGTTCATCTGCTGCTGCTGCTAAGTTGCTTCAGTCGTGTCCGACTCTGTGCGACCCCATAGATGGCAGCCCACCAGGCTCCCCCGTCCCTGGGTTTCTCCAGGCAAGAACACTGGAGTGGGTTGCCATTTCCTTCTCCAATGCATGAAAGTGAAAAGTGAAAGTGAAGTCGCTCAGCCGTGTCCGACTCTTAGCGATCCCACGGACTGTAGCCCACCAGGCTCCTCCGTCCATGGGATTTTCCAGGCAAGAGTACTGGAGTGGGGTGCCATTGCCTTCTCCGTGTTTATCTGCAGAGAACAATATATATGTCTCGTAGTTTCCATACTTTGATTCTGGTCATCTGGTAACTCTGGCTGAGTATCTCTCTGTTTCTCTTCTTGGTTCCTGGAAGTGAGAATGTAATTGGCTCAGACTAGACCATCTGTTTACTCCCAGTCCAACTAGTCATGGTTGAGGGCCTAGGGAGACACACAGTTATAGGGAGTCTGACTCTCAAATGCTGTGAATGATAGAAGAGATTCTGGACAAGTTGAATTATGTGCTAAGTAATAAATATGCAAAACTTTTCTAAAAGTACAGAATAATAGTCATGGTAGTATCAGTAATGACAAGTATAATTTTAAAAACATTTTTATTATGGACTTCATACTGTTTTGTTGATATAATAATGACAAACCCATTTTACTAGATTTTTTTATTCTGGTAAAATATATATAATATAATTCACCATTCAAACAATTTTAATTGTATCACTCAGTGGCATTAACTGCTTTCATCTCATCGTCACTCTCAAACTTTATCACCTTTCCACACTGAAACTCCATGTCCATTAAGTATTAGTTCAGTTGCTCAGTTGTGTCTGACTCTTTGCAACCCCTTGGACTACCACACACAGTATTAACTCCTCCTAAATTCCTTCACCCAGGTGCTGACAAATACCAACTGTCTTTATGAATTTGACTATATAAGGTACCTTATATAAGAATTGTATACCTGGCCTCCTGGGTTTGGTTCATTTCATGGTTAAGGTTTATCTAGGTTGTAGCATTATATCAGAAATTCAGTCTTTTCTTTTAAGACTGAATAATATTCCATTATATGTATATCATGTTTAGTTCATTATCTGTCAGTGGACATGTGCACCATTTTCCCATTTTGACTAAATAAGACTGCCACTAACATTGATGTATAGATATATGTCAAGCCCTTGCTTCTAATTCATTTGAAATAAATAACCAAAAATGGAATAGCTAAATTAATATTCTTGCCTTGAGAGCCAATGAACAGTATGAAAAGGCAGAATGATGGGACTGTAGGAGGAATTCCCCAGGTTAGTAAGTGCCCAATATGCTACTGGAGAGCAGTGGAGAAATAACTTGAGAAAGAATGAAGGGATGGAGCCAAAGCAAAAATAATACCCAGTTGTGGATGTGACTGGTGATAGAAGCTATGTCCAATGCTGTAAAGAACAATATTGCATAGGAACCTGGAATGTCAAGTCCATGAATCAAGGCAAATTAGAAGAGGTAAAAAAAAAAAAAAAAAAAAACAACAGGAGATGGCAAGAGTGAACGTTGACATTCTAGGAATCAGCGAACTAAAATGGACTGGAATTGGTGAATTTAACTCAAATGACCATTATATCTACTACTGCGGGCAGGAATCCCTTAAAAAAAATGGAGTAGCCATTATGGTAAACAAAAGAGTCTGAAATGCAGTACTTGGAAGCAATCTCATAAAAGACAGAATGATCTCTGTTCATTTCCAAAGCAAACCATTCAATATCACAGCAATCCAAGTCTATACCCCAACCAGTAACACTGAAGAAGCTGAAGTTGAATGGCTCTATGAAGCCCTACAAGTCATTTTAGAACTAACACCCATAAAAGATGTCCTTTTCATTCTAGGGGACTGGAATGCAAAAGTAGGAAGTCAAGAAACACCTGGAGTAACAGGCAAACTTGGCCTTGGAATACAGAATGAAGCAGGGCAAAGGCTAACAGAATTTTGCCAAGAGAATGCACTGGTCATAGCAAACACCCTCTTCCGAAAACACAAGAGAAGACTACACATGAACATCACCAGATGGTCAACACCAAAAGCAGATTGACTATATTCTTTGCAGCCAAAGATGGAGAAGCTCTATACAGTCAGCAAAAACAAAATCGGGAGCTGACTGTGGCTCAGATCATGAACTCCTTATTGCCAAATTCAGACTTAAATTGAAGAAAGTAGGGAAAACCACTAGACCATTCAGGTATGACCTAAATCAATCCCTTATGATTATACAGTGGAAGTGAGAAATAGATTTAAGGGTCTAGATCTGATAGATATAGTGCCTGATGAACTATGGACGAAGGTTCATGACATTGTACAGGAGACAGGGATCAAGACCATCCCCATGGAAAAGAAATGCAAAAAAGCAAAATGGCTGTCTGGGGAGGCCTTACAAATAGCTGGGAAAAGAAGAGAGGCAACAAGCAAAGGAGAAAGGGAAAGATATAAGCATCTGAATGCAGAGTTCCAAAGAATAGCAAGAAGAGATAAGGAAGCCTGCCTTCTTCAGCAATCAATGCAAAGAAATAGAGGAAAAGAACAGAATGGGAAAGACTAGAGATCTCTTCAAGAAAATTGGAGATACCAAGGGAACATTTCATGCAAAGATGGGCTAGATAAACGACAGAAACGGTATGGACCTAACAGAAGCAGAAGATATTAAGAAGAGGTGGCAAGAATACATGGAAGAACTGTACAAAGAAGAACTTCACGACCCAGATAATCATGATGATGTGATCACTAATCTAGAGCCAGACATCTTGGAATGTGAAGTCAAGTGGGCCTTAGAAAGCATCACTATGAACAAAGCTAGTGGAGGTGATGGAATTCCAGTGGAGCTGTTTCAAATCCTGAAAGATAATACTGTGAAAGTGCTGCACTCAATATGCCAGCAAATTTGGACAACTGAGCGGTGGCCACAGGACTGGAAAAGGTCAGTTTTCATTCCAATCCCAAAGAAAGGCAATGCCAAAGAATGCTCAAACTACCGCACAATTGCATTCATCTCACATGCTAGTAAAGTAATGCTCAAAATTCTCCAAGCCAGGCTTCAGCAATACGTGAGCCGTGAACTTCCTGATGTTCAAGCTGGTTTTAGAAAAGGCAGAGGAACCAGAGATCAAATTGCCAACATCCGCTGGATCATGGACAAAGCAAGAGAGTTCCAGAAAACATCTATTTCTGCTTTATTGACTATGCCAAAGCCTTTGACTGTGTGGATCACAATACACTGTGTAAAATTCTGAAAGAGCTGGGAATACCAGACCACCTGACCTGCCTCTTGAGAAATCTGTATGCAGTCAGGAAGCAACAGTTAGAACTGGACATGGAACAACAGGCTGGTTCCAAATAGGAAAAGGAATACGTCAAGGCTGTATAGTGTCACCCTGCTTATTTAACTTATATACAGAGTACATCATGAGAAACGCTGGACTGGAAGAAACACAAGCTGGAATCAAGATTGCTGGAAGAAATATCAATAACCTCACATTTGTAGATGACACCACCGTTATGGCAGAAAGTGAAGAGGAGCCAAAAAGCCTCTTGATGCAAGTAAAAGAGGAGAGTGAAAAAGTTGGCTTAAAGCTCAACATTTAGAAAATGAAAGATCATGGCATCTGGTCCCATCACTTCATGGGAAATAGATGGGGAAACATTGGAAACAGTGTCAGACTTTATTTTGGGGGACTCCAAAATCACTGCAGATGGTGACTGCAGCCATAAAATGAAAAGACACTTACTCCTTGGAAGAAAAGTTATGACCAACCTAGATAGTATATTCAAAAGCAGACACATTACTTTGCTGACTAAGGTCTGTCTAGTCAAGGCTATGGTTTTCCTTGTGGTCATGTATGGATGTGAGAGTTGGACTGTGAAGAAGGCTGAGTGCCAATGAATTGATGCATTTGAACTGTGGTGTTGGAGAAGGCTCTTGAGAGTCCTTTGGACTGCAAGGAGATCCAACCAGGCCATTCTGAAGGAGATCAGCCCTGGCATTTCTTTGGAAGGAATGGTGCTAAAGCTGAAGCTCCAGTACTTTGGCCTCCTCATGCGAAGAGTTGACTCATTGGAAAAGACTCTGATGCTGGGAGGGATTGGGGGCAGGAGGAGAAGGGGATGACCGAGGATGAGATGGCTGGATGGCATCATGGACTCGATGGACATGAGTCTGAGTGAATTTCGGGAGATGGTGATGGACAGGGAGGCCTGGCATGCTGCGATTCATGGGGTCACAAAGAGTTGGACATGACTGAGCGACTGAACTGAACTGAACTGAAAGAACAGAGTTATTAGCAAAACAAAAAGACAGCCTATGGAATGTGAGAAAATATTTGCAAATAATGCGATCAACAAGGTGTCAATTTACATAGTATACAAACAGCTCATATAAATTAGTATTTAGAAAAACAAACAACCCATTTTAAAAATGGACAGAACTGAATGGGCATTTTTCCAAAGAAAAAATGCAGATGGCCACAGAGACATGAAAAAATGTTCAAAATTGCTAATCATCAGGAAAATGAAAATCAAAACCACAATGAAATATTACCTCACACCTGACAGAATGGCTATCATGAGAAAGAACACAAATAACATGTTGCTGAGGGTGTGGAGAAACAAGAACCCTCCTTCACTTTTGGTAAGTCTATACATAAGTGCAGTCATTGTGGAAAATAGTATGCAGGTTTTTCAGAAAACTAAAAATAGAACTACCATATAACCCAACAATTCCACTCCTGGACATATGAAAAAAAAAGCATATATATTAATTTGAAACCATTCATGCGCCCCATGCTTTATTCACAACAGCAATATTTACAACTGCCAAGATATGGAAGCACCCTAAGTGTCCATAAACAAATGAATGAATAAAAAAGATGTAGTATATATATGTACTTACATACATACACAATGGATTAGTACTAAGCCATAAAGAGAAACAAAATTCTGCCATTTACAGAAACGTAGATGGACTTGCAGGGTATTGTGCTAGTGTAATAAGTCAAAAAGAGAAAGATAAATACTGTATGATATCACTTACATTTGGATTGTAAAAAATTACAAAATACTACTGAATATAACTAAAAAGAAACAAATTCACATACATAGAGAACAAATCAGTGGTTAACAGTGGGGAGAGGAAAGGGAGGAAGGGCAATATAGGGGTAGGGATATAAACTATTAGGTAGAAAATAAGCTACAGGAATATAGCTAATATTTTATAATTATCATTTCAGTTCAGTCCCGTCACTCAGTAGTGTCCAACTCTTTGTGACTCCATGAATCACAGCGTGCCAAGCCTCCCTGTCCATCACCAACTCCCAGAGTCCACTCAGACTCACGTCCATCGAGTCTGTGATGCCATCCAGCCATCTCATCCTCTGTCGTCCCCTTCTCCTTCTGCCCCCAATCCCTCCCAGCATCAGAGTCTTTTCCAGGTGAGTTAACTCTTCGCATGAGGTGGGCAAAGTACTGGAATTTCAACTTCAGCATCATTCCCTCCAAAGAAATGCCAGGGCTGATCTCCTTCAGAATGGATCTCCTTGTAGTCTAAGGGACTCTCAAGAGTCTTCTCTAACACCACAGTTCAAAAGCATCAATTCGATGGAGTATAAACATTACAAATTGTGAGTCACTATATTATACACCTGTAACATACAATATTTCACAGCAAATATACTTCAATAAAAAAGGACATCAAAATTAATATTATATCTCTTTTTTACTTTTACTTTTCTGTTTTTGGTCAGATAAACATACTCTATTTTCATTAAATTCAAATTATATTTTATCACTAAGTGAAAAATATCCTTTTCTCCATCTTGTATGTGGAACTAAATATCTTCTCCATATTGAAACTGAGGAAATTTCAGGGATGTGGCCTTCTGTTTATCCCTCATAGGTTATTGTGTATTAATTTCCCTTCTATTTATCTATATGCATAAATGTGGTACAGTGTTTTGTTTCTATGATTCTAAATCTAGTATCATGTGCAGCAATGAATAATTATTCTCCTCAAAATTTTAAACATCATATTGGCAGAATCATAATGGTAGTTTAAAAAAGGTAAATTCATTTAAATGAAGATTATTTTCATCACAACCCCAAAATAGTTTTGTCCAAAATGGAAAACATTTATATTCATTCTTTTATAAGTTAATACAAACAATTCCCCAGCCTTATGTATATGGAAGGAGGTTTTCTGTAGATTACAAAATTTATTTTCACAGGAGTATATTCAAAGTCACAGAAGAATGGAATCTCAGAGTTCAAAGACAGCAGAGTGGTTCTCTATTCAAATATTTTACCCAGTTAAAAATGCACTTTATGAATCAACTTTCAAAATAGTTAAGAAAGAACCTTAATGTACTTGTTCTCATCTAAAAAAATGAAAATATGGCTAAAACAAATGAAACAAGACTATTTCTTAACTCTGACAATTAACCAAAGCCACAGAACAAACAGACATGGTCTAACCAGTATAAACTATTTCCTCTCAGTAAGACAGGAAGATCTGACAATTTAATTTATGTCTATTTCTTTTACTTATCCTTCCTAGGCTAACTGGTGCAGTAGCCAAAAGCTTCAGACAATGGAGAAACCCGACCTCTTTTGAAGTTCTCTTAAAAGCACCATCCCTAGAGCAAAATAAATATTTCATACAAAATTATTGCTCCCTGGGAAGTCAGCATTCTCAAATTCTGGTTACTGCTTTATTTGATTCAGTTATCCAAACAGTAACAAAATCTGGGAACCTCTTGGCTGCCTGACTGATTTCTGATGGGGCAAAGTGGAACCTCGACAGGAGTTTAAAAGGATGTACTGGAAAACTAATAATGATAGAGAACGTTAGGAAGGTCTGACATATTTCTGGCAATCTAGTAGGATTCACTTATGCAGAAAGCTCTGCACATACCTTGTAAAATCCTATGAAGGAAAAATTTCTCAGTCACTCACCTCTGGATGATCTTGAGACCCTATGCAAGCAGGAAGTGAAATTTAAGTGTCTTGAAAACTTCTTGAAGTTTATGAGTGCTCTTTCTCAGATACATCCCCTTGGGAAAAAAGTAAAAGATATAAGGGAAAGGCATTTAAGCAAACATGATTCATTCTTGCTTCACTGCTAAATTTTACTGAGAAAAGTGTGGTCTTTAAGAAACCCACACTTAAAAATAAAACAGGAAATTTACAGAAAAACTGGCAGGGCACTCAGTGGCTACCCAGTACCAGGAATACATAATATACTTTAGTAGCCCAATATTGTTGCTTAGCTAATAAGCAGCAGTAAGAAAGTAAAAAACAAGAACAAACCAGCAACAACAACACATTTTTTGGGGGGGGTGGGAGGGTGGAAGAACTTGATATAGGCTTGTAATAATATATTATCTAAAATATCTAGTTTTCAGCCAATAAGTAAAAAAAACGTTAAAGAAACAGGAAAGTATGTTACATAAAAAAGGAAAAAAGTAATCAGTAGGAAAAGTCCCTGAGGGACCCAGATTTTGTACTAAGTAAATAAGACTATATCAACTATTATAAATATTTTCAAAGAACTAAAGGAAATCATGTCTAAAGAATTCAAGGTTAAGTATGGGACCAAAGTATTACCAAATAGAAAATATCAATAAAAGGATAGATATTATAGATAAAAGAATAAATGATACATTCTGGAGTTGAAATAAAAATGTGCTAGAGGGGTTTAAAAATAGAAATGAACTAGCAGATAAAAAATCATCAAACTTGAAAATTGACCAATAGAGAGCATGCAGTTTGAAGATAAAAGAGGAAAAAAAATATTTCAGAAATGAAGGGAGCCTCAGAAACCTGTGGGATATCATCAAGCATACTAAAGTACATACAGGTGATTCACAGAAGGAAAAAATAAATTGAACAGGACAGAAAAAATACTTAAAGAAAAAATATATGAAAAATTCCCAAATTTTAAGTAAAATATTGTCACATATTCCAGAAGCTTAATGATCTCTAAGGAAGAAAAACTTATAGATCCACACCTAGACACATCACAGATTAATGAAAATCATAGATGAAGAGAAAATCTTGAAAGTAGCAAGAGAAAAAACTATCATGTGAAATAGATCCTTTAATAAGATTAGCAGGTGAATTCTTATGAGAAAACATTGAGACAAGAAGGCAGATCCAACCAGTCAATCCTAAAGGAAATCAACCCTGAATATTCATTGGAAGGACTGATGCTGAAGCTGAAGCTCCAATACTTTGGCCACCTGATGCAAAGACCTGACTCATTTGAAATGACTCTGATGCCAGGAAAGATTGAAGGCGGGAGGAGAAGGGACGACGACGGAGGATGAAATGGTTGGATGGCATCATCCAGTCAATAGACATGAGTTTGAGCATACTATGGGGAATAGTGAAGGATAGGGACTCCTGGTGTGCTGCAGGTCATGGGGTTGCAAAGAGTCAGACACAACTTAGTGTCTGGGGCCAGCGTGAGGAACTCCACCCATGGCAAAGGTCATGAGGATGTAGGCTTGGCATACGCAAAGGCGTGATCAAGCCTCAGGAAACCCCCTGTTCCCGAGCATCTAACCCCAAAACCAGAGTCTGTTTTATGCTCTCACCTACACCTCTGACTTTACGGGGGCTCTCCCCCATAACCGTTTCTCTCGGAGAAAGAGTAAACGTGCAGCTCCAAGTCAATAAAAATTCCTGGGCATGACAAGAGTGTTTCAGCTTATGGACTCCTCTGAAGGTTATCTAGCCCACCTGTATAGGTTCATCCGGCCACATGTGATTGTTTACAGCCTCCCAATCTGAGAGGCATGAGATGTTTTAGACTTAATAAAGGCAAATTCTTTTGGGGAGTTAGAAATTATTAGTATAGTGGGTTGGTTAGGAATTATATTGGTGAAGGGTTTTTCATTTGTTGTGTCAATAATTGCTGCTAATTCCCTGCTCTGGGTGGGACAAGGATGTCTCAGGTCAAACCTCTCTGCTGACAGACTAGCTTGTGTGACAGGATTATCCATACTCCTGCCACTAAGCACATGATGTTTACTACCTCTTAACCATAAACAGCACAGAGAGTTTTGGAGTATTTTGAGAGTCTTAATTAGCATAGGGCTTTTTCTTTTTGTTGAGTCAATGATTGCCGCCAGGCCTCCATATCCTTAGGCACCTGGGAATATATTAATCAATGTATTTGGAATATAGAAAAGGAAATATAGTAGTTGTTAAGGTTAGCAATACTAGACTTTTTGAGTTAATGGATTTTCTCTTTTGTAATAGATCATTGTGCTTTGTTATAAATGACTGTGTCCTTGCTATGTAAAAATGTAACTTTATCACTATCTTAAGACTAAATAGATCTTAAGGGGAGCATTGGTGAGAGGATTTTCATTTGTTGGGCTGATGTTTGCTGCTAAATCTCCATGTTCCCTGCCCTTATAATGAATATAACTAGCATATAGGAGAAATAAGTATTAACCTTTAAGCATATAGGAGAAATAAGTATTAACCTTTAAGATTAATCATGTTAACCTTGGGTTAGATAAATTCCTTTGTTGATTGTAACACACTACACCCTCACCCTATAGGAATGTAACTTTATTTGGAGAGTGGTGCCTGGTTTAAGAAAAAACACCTTTGGAAAAAATAAGTTTTTTGGTTATCAGAAAAAAAGGATCATAAAATGTCAGCAGGTCTCACTCATGGCCAGAAGATGATGTAATATCCCTAAGACCTTTTTTTATACATTTATGCAAAGCACCTGATTTTGATAAAGGTCAGTACTGCTGACCCCCATGTGACTCTGTATTCATCCCTATATGTAACAAAAGGTATATAAGCAAACCCAAAAATAAAGAAATCGGACCAGTTTCCAGAAAGACTGATTCCCTCATGTCGTTCTTTTCTGCTCCCCGGTTTTCTGGCTGAATTCCCATCTGGAGCGTGGATGCCCTCCAAGTCTACTTATTTGCCCCAGTTTTGAAGCCCACGTGAGAAGGGGCCCAAGGAGGGGCACCTTCCGATATTCAAGCGGCATCGGTGGCCCAACGTAGATGGTGCAAATTCCTTGTCTTGGAATTTTATTGGTATCCCACATAAACCAAGTTATTCAGCCCCTTTTTCTCTCCTACTATTTTCTGGCTGAATTTACATCTGGTGCATGGGTACCCACCAAGCCTATTAATTTTGCCTGGGCTTCTAAGATCAGACCGGGGCGGTGGGGGGCGGGGGTGGGGCTCAGTGCCTCCTCTCCTTCAGGAGAACAGGAAGACGCCTGCAGCCTACATAGGTGGTGATTGGTATCCCATGTGAACCCAGTTATTCAGCCTCTTTTTCTCTGCTAATCTTCTAATTCCTCTCTATCTGTAATTAAATAAGTTATTTCCAAAGACGCTGATGCCGTCCCCCCACCTTTGAATCACCCTGGATCCACCGGGGCTGGACCCCAGCAACTGAACAATGAAATAAGGCAGTTGCATAATATTCAAGGTATTTAAAGGAAAATATTTTTAGTCAAGAATTCTATACCCAGCTTAAATTTCTTTCAAAAATAATAGAAATTAATACATTTCCTGGTAAACAAAAGCAGAAAGAATATGTCACTAGCAGAGCTGCCTTACCAGAAATGCTATAGAGAATTCTTCAGGCTGCAATGAAAGGACAATGGGCTTTAACTCAGAACTATATGAATAAATAAAGTGAAATTGTATAGGTAACTACATAGGTAAATTAGACAACATACACATATGTTTTGCTGGTAGTATTTTTCTTCTCTTGCAACTTTTAAAAACAATTTCATGAAATAATCATTATACAATATATTGATGGATTTTTTACATAAGTTTTTGTATATATGTGTGTGTTTGTGTGTATATATATATATATATATATATATATATGTAATTTGTACTGCAATAAAAGTACAGAGAAGGGGGATGATATTCAAAGGAATTAAAAAGATAAACTAGAGACTGTCTAACATAAATTGGGCAAGAATATAAGAACAGAGAAACCAAAGATGTAAAACATGTAGAAACTAATAGAAAATGACAGAAGTGAATCCTACTTTATCAGTAACTACATTAAGCATAAATAGAATATTAAATCCATTTAAAAAGCAGATATTGATAGAATGGATAAATGCTGAAAGAAACATGTTTTTAAAAATATGTTAAAACAAAAATAATAGAAACATGTACTGTGCAGACTTTATAAGAGAGCTAGAATGGCTAAACTAATACCAATCAAAATTGATTTGAAGACAGAAAGTTAATGACATTATATAATGATAAAAGAATCGATCCCTGAGTAAAATATTATTATGAATATATTATGTACCTAACAACAAAATCCCCAAATACATGAAAGAAAAACTGACAGAATTGGAGGAATAAATAGAAACATCAACAATAATAGTTGGAGAATTCCATAATAATGGGTGGAAAACTAGATTGAAGATCAACAAAGAAATAGAAGACTTGAACAACACTAACATGTTTATTCAATGTTCTGCCCAATAACAGCAGTATACACATTCTTCTCAGGCCACATGAAACTTTCTAAAGGATAGACATATGCTAGACTCTAATATTATCCTGAAAATAATTTAAATGATTTGAAATCAATGAAATATGTTCTGCAGCCAACAATAAAACTAAATTGTAAGTCAACAGCAAAAACTTAGGGAAAATTACAAATACGTAGAAAATTGAAAAGCTACTTCTAAATAGCCAATTAATCAAAGAAAAAAATCAAGAGAAAAATTAGAAAATAATTTGAGGAAAGTAAAAATGAAAACATGACAACCCAAAACTTCTGAAATGCAGCTAAAATAGTTTAGAGGGAAAATTATAATTGTAAACACATAAAAATGAAGAAAGATATGAAATAAATAATCTAACCTTCCATCTTAAGGAAACAAAGAAAATCAAACTTAAGCAAAAGCAAGGAAAAGGAAGGAAATAATAAATATTTGAGTGGGAATAAATGAAATAGAAAATATAATCAATCAAACCAAAGTTTGGCTTTACAAAATTTACACACTTTACATAGACTGACCAAAAGAAGGGAGAAAGAACTTGACTCATACCAAATTACTAAAATTAAGAATGAAAGAGGGGACATTCACTGCTGTAATGACCTTACAGAAGTAAAATGGATATGAAGGAATGGTTTAAACAACTGCATTCCAGAAATTTAGATCATTTAAATCAAATAGGAAAGTTCTGAGAAAGACACAAGCTATCCAAAGCGACCAACAAGTAGAAAATAAAAAACAAAGAGATCAAATTAGCAATTTTTGAAAATCCGATAATGACATTATCAGGAGCAAATTGCTGTGATAAGAAAACAGCTATTTTGAGTTGTTGCCTACGCATTTAACAGTATGACAACCCTGCTCACACCCAGAACCTGGCATTTAGAAAGGACCTAAGCTCAGGATTCCCATCACATATTCCTGCTTTGATTTTCCCAAGGCACATTTAAATAACCATTTATGGTTGAGCCCCCCAAAAGTTAGTTATCTGTGTCCCAACTACCTTATAAGTAATAGGTGATTGCTACCCTGCTCTCCATTTTCTGCTTACTGTTGATGTGGGAGGGGAGACTCCCTTTCCCCTGGCTTATTTTTTCTCCATTTCCTCCTACCTTCCCCATCATTCTGAGATTTTTGTAAGTAATAAATCTTGTGACTTTACGCTCTTTATGTGGGTGTACTGAACCTGTTCAGTTCAGTTCAGTCACTCAGTCGTATCCAACTCTTTGCGACCCCAGGGACTGCAGCACACCAGGCCTCCCTGGCCATCATCAACTCCCAGAGTTTACTCAAACTCATTTTCATGGAGTTGGTGATGCCATCCAACCATCTCATCCTCTGGCGTCCCCTTCTCCTCCTGCCTTCAATCTTTCCCAGCATCAAGGTCTTTTCAAATGAGTCAGTTTTTTGCATCAGGTGGCCAAAGTATTGGAGCTTCAGCTTCAGCATCAGTCCTTCCGATGAATATTCAGGACTGATTTCCTTTAGGATGGAGTGGTTGGATCTCCTTGCAGTCCTAGGGACTGTCATGTCTTCAACAACACCACAGTTCAAAAGCATCTATTCTTCAGTGCTCAGCTTTCTTTATAGTCCAACTCTCACATCCATACATGACTACTGGAAAAATTACCTTTCATCAAAACAGCCCTGGGGTTTTCATTTCCACAAAGTGTTACTGAACCAAATGTGAGTCTGTTCATTCTCACAGAGTAAAGCCAATCTACTGACACCAATTGTGGTGAAACATTTACTGCAGCATTTATTACAGGCACCACACTAGGAGTCTAGGCAGTTAATGCTCAAAATATCAGAACTCCTAATTCTTCTGATTAGTTGTTGGTGAGGTAATTGAGAATCAACAAAATAGACCTTCTTGTTCCAACTGGTCTGGCATCTACATGTGTTTGTGGTCAGCATGCGGTTAACTCCTTCCATCTGTTGGAGCTTTTATGATCTGCAAAACAGCTCAAAGGACATGGCTCAGAATATTACCTATAGCTCTTGAGGAGGAAATAAATGTCCTTGACTGTGTTTAATGGCTCAACTATTATTATTTCATCTTGCTTAACTGTTTTCCTTTGTTCCTGTTGTTCCTTTGCTTGAATGAGAGCCATTTCTCATTGCTCTGATTAAATGTATTATTTGGAACTGTGGGAAGGCCTTGGAAGCTTACGTTTTCATACAAACAAGAGGCAGGCAGAGAACTTGGCAGAGGGGTTCAGTCCCAGGAGGCCCCATAAGGTTCTGTTTGTTTACAGCAGTGGGAGCGCGAATGCTGAGGGAACCACCTTTGTACCCCCACACAAATTCTTTAGCTGCAACTAGCTGACTAACTTCTCTCAGACCACTCAGTTGAACCACTGTTTGCTGTCTGTCTAAGATGTTGCTTTGTGCTGCTGAGTATTGCTGCTGCTAGGTGTTACTGCATATTCCCTAATACTGTGAAAGATCAGATTCCCCTGCAGAGACAGATTGGCAAGCCCCAGTCTGAAGTGGGTGAATTTCCCATTAATCTAATCTGTAGTGTCATGTCTGGAAATTATCAGTTATATTCATATGTGAAAGTCCCTGTCCTGAGCCAAAGTGAGCTAACCAGGATGGTAGGGTTCTCTGCCTCTTTCTCTCAGGCAGGGGCTGGAATAGGGTAGGGGTGGAGATTTCAGGCTCTCAGGTCCTGGGAGCCAAGCAGACTTCCTCTAGATTAGTGCTACAAGGGAGACAGCAACCAACATACAAGTTGAGGAGAGGCAACATTCATACCAGGTGATCCCTCCCACTGTTCATCTGCCAAAATGTCTGACACCAGTGTGGCCAAACAAACTGAGACAAAAAATTATACTGTGATAGAAGTGCAAGGTTTTCTAGAAAAATTTTGTCCAAAGGAGGGGGGAGAAGGGAGCTTCTCTTAAATATAAGGTCATTCTGTTATGACACATTTAAATTTCAGATACAGTACAATAGGGATTAGATTGCTTCTATGCTGTAACTAAACATGAAAAAAAGAGAATCTTTCTGAAGACCCAAATTCTGTTTTCTGGTAGAGGTAAATGAACCCCACTTCCCCCTCAACTAGAAACATAGTATAGGGGCTCTAGGAGATATGGTGACATATGACTAAATTTTCTTTAACCAAGACTACACATGTGCCTCCAACTTTTACTGTTTATGGAGATTTATAAATATATATACATATACTATTTATAAATACATATATATAATTTAATTTGCAAATTAACACTGCTATATGTCATACATAAAGTTGTTAAGAGAGTAAATTCTAGTTCTCATCACAAGGAAAAAACCGACTTACAGTTGTGGATACTTTTTGTCTGCTCTGGAAACTGGACCTGAATGGGTACAATTAACCTCACAAATCCCCATTATCTCTCTGATTCCATCTTTTACTACTGTCCTCTCATTACTTAAATAAAGCCACAGTGATATTCTTTCTGTACCTGCATCACACCAGACTTCAGGGTCTTTACACTTGCTATATCTAGAATGTGCTTCCCTTAGTTGTTAACATGCCTCATCCCTTCACCTTCATTTTTTACACAAAAATTTCTTCCCAATATATAAAGCCTGTCCTGAGCACTTTCCTAAGAAGCCTATAAAATTAAACTTGCTTGCCTCTTTATCATGCTTCAGATGCTTTCTGTCTCCTTCACTATTCCATTTTGCTCAAGAACATTTATCATGATTTAATATACTACATATTTTACTTATCTCATTATTCATGGTCTATCAAACTGTTCCTCTCCCAGCTATATTTGCATGAACATGTGCACAAGTGCACACCCACCCACATATATATATGTTAGAATGTAAGCTCCATAAGAGCAATAATTATTGTTAACTCTTTTCACTGCTTTATTACCAGTGCTTAAAACAGTGCCTGGTAGATGATAGTCCTTCAAAAGTTATTTGTTGAAGATACAGATAAATTTTGAAATCTTGGCTGTAAGATTTGCAGCATTACAATAGGACCATGGGAGATCCCACTTGAATTTTTTTTTCTGGATCTGCTTTTTAAGAATTCACTTTGGAAATCTTAGTGCTTTCACTTCTTTTCACATCACCAACGTCTTTTGAGGAGTCTTGCATATCTCTATTCTACAGGACTTTTGTACCCAGGCTATAGAAACAACTATTGGTAACATAGGGTCTTTCATCTCAAAGGCAGGAGGTTAAGCAGTGTTTAAAAAAAAAAAGAAGAGTGTAACTCCTGTTTAGGTCTCATTGATACATGTCCTTGACAGGTAGTAATAGAAAAGATAACAGGATATTGAGTCAATTTTTATCTGGAATCCCAATGAGGAACACTAGATTCATTTGGTTAATTGAGGATTTTTCTTCCTAGGTCTCAGATTTTCTTATTTGTGTGATCCTCCCACCAAGTTTACTTTTCTTATGATTTTTCAGAAAGAGAATATATTCTATAAAATATATGCAGATTCTCTCACTTAGAACAGTGAATTTTAAAATTAATACTTAAGATGTTGAGTATTTTGTTTCTTGTTTTTATAGTGTTTTGCTTGATTCTCAATGTATAACTTTGGTGGGGGCTAGGAAACATATTGGATAGAATGGAAAAATTTAGTATCCAGATGGGTAGAGGTAGTATTTGGAGCAGGAAATGGCAACCCACTCCAGTGTTCTTGCCTGGAAAATCCCAGGGACAGGGGAGCCTGTTGGGCTGCTGTCTATGGGGTCACACAGAGTTGGACATGCCTGAAGTGACTTAGCAGCAGCAGTAGCAGCAGTAGCAGCAGCAGAGGTAGTATATCAGTTGTATTTCAATTCTTTTCTGCAACAGAGATTTTAATTTCTTTTTTTAATTTTGAAATAATTGTAGGTTCACAGGAAGTTATAGATGAATGCACAGGGAGGCCCCATGTAACCTTCATCCAATTCTCTCAATGATAATGTTTTGATAACTAAAATATAGTATCAAAACATGGAAATTGACACTACTAACATCCAGAAAGCTTATTTATATTTTACCACTTTTACATGCCCTCATTTAGGCATCTATATATGTGTGTTTATAGTTTAATGTAATTTTCTCACATGTTCATAATGTAACCACCTCCATGATCAAGATACAGAAGTGTTCCATCAGCAACCACAACTTTCCTTTTTGCTTACTTAACCATTTGTTAAAACACATGTGGTCCAAAACAATTCTGTGTCCTAGATTTACCCTTATTGCTACCAGTTTGCAATCTCTTTTATAAGTGATTTGTTGTTGTTCAGTTGCTAAGTCATGTCCCAACCCCATGAACCGCAGAATGCCAGGCTTCCCTGTACTTCACTACCTCCGAGTTTGCTCAAACTCATGTCCATTGAATCAGTGATACCATCCAATCATCTCATCCTCTGTTGCCCCCTTTTCCTTCTGTCCTCAATCTTTCACAGTATCAGGGTCTTTTCTAATGAGTCAGCTCTTCACATCAGGTGGCCAAAGTATTGGAGGTTCAACTTCCACATCAGTCCTTCCAATATATATTCAGGGTTGATTTCCTTTAGGATTGACTGGTTTGATTTTCTTGCAGTCCAAAGGTCTCTTAAGAGTCTTCTCCAGCACCACAGTTTGAAAGCATCAATTCTTTGACTCTTAGCCTTCTTTATGGTCCAACTCTCTCATCCATACCTGACTTATGGAAAAACCATAGCTTTGGCTATACAGACCTTTGTCAGCAAAGTGGTGTCTCTGATTTTTAATACTCTCTCTGGGTTTGTCATAGCTTTTCTCCCAAGGAACAAGCGTCTTTTAATTTCATGGCTACAGTCACTGTCCACAGTGATTTTGAAGCCCAATAAAATAAAATAAATCTGTCACCGTTTCCATTGTTTCCCCATCTATTTACCATGAAGTGATGGGACAAAATGCTATGATCTTAGTTTTTTTGAATGTTGAGTTTTAAGCCAACTTTTTCACTCTCTTCTTGACATTCATCAAGAGGCTCTCTAATTCCTCTTCTTTTTCGGCCATTAGGGTGGTGTCATCTGTGTATCTGTGGTTATTGACATTTTTCCCGGCAATCTTGATTCCAGCTTGTACTTCATCCAGCCCAGCATTTCACATGATGATGTACTCTTCATATAAGTTAAATAAGCAGGGTGACAGTATACAGCCTTGATATACTCCTTTCCCAATTTTGAGTGCTTTCAAAGAAGTTTTTATTTTTTAAAATTTTATGCTGAAATTCGTCACTCTTCCCTGGTAGCTCATATGGTAAAGCATTTGCCTGCAATGCGGGAGACCTGGGTTCAATCCCTTGGTTGGAAAGATCCCCTGGAGAAGGGAATGGCAACCCATTCCAGTACCCTTGCTTGGAAAATCCCATGAATGGAGGAGCCTGGCAGGCTACAGTCAATGGGGACACAAAGAGTCAGACATGACTGAGTGACTTCACTTTCTTTCCTTTCTTTTCTCCACTCTACTACATCTCCATGGGATTTAGGTCAATGTGACATTAGGTAGTAAAAGAAACACAAAAACCTCATGATAAGAACTGTTCTCTTCTCAAAACCATAGGCCTTCAGATAGCTAAGGTTTGGTAAAAGTTAGGCTTATTGCTCTATCACTTCCTTTATAATGTTCCCTAGACCTGCCAGTGCCCCATGCAAATTAACTGAGCTCAAGAAAAGTCCACTGATACACTAGACATATCAAAACATTTCTTTTTTTTAAGAGCTGCTTTGTGCATTTAAAGAAATTTGTTTTATACTTAAGTATAACTGATTAACAATGTTATGTCAGTAGGAGAGTGGAAGGGAGGCACAAGAGGGAAGGGATGTGTGTGTGTGTGTGTGTGTGTGTGTGTGTGTGTGTGGCATCTGGTGACTGCAGCCACGAAATTTATATATATATGGGGAGGAGGAGAGTAGTGGGTGATTTGTGTTGTACAGCAGAAACCAGAACAATATTGTAAAGCAATTATCCTCCATTTAAAAAAATATAAAATGATTGACTGGAGAACAGAAAAATTAAATAATGTTACAGTACTTTCGTGTGTATAGCAAAATGATTCCGTATATATAATGTATATACACATGTATCTATTCTTTTTCAAGTTCTTTTCCCATTTAAGTTATTACAGAATATTGAGCAGATTTCCCTGTGCTATTCAGTAGGTCCTTGTTGGTTATCTATTTTATTTTTTATATTTTATATGAGTTTTAAAACTTTTTAAACTAATCTTTTTATCACTTTTTATCACTTTTTAAAACTTTTTATCACTACTTTACAACATCGTGTTAGTTTCAAATGTACAACAAAGTGATTCACATATATATATATATATATATATATATATATATGTATGTATATTCTTTTTCCAATTCTTTTCCATTTTGGCTTAAAGTAAGATACTAAGTATAGTTCACTTGTTGTTTAAAAGCTTTTTATTTTGTATTAGAGCATAGCCGATTAACAATGTTGTGATAGTTTCAAGTGAATGGCAAAGGGACTCAGCCATACATATGCATATTCCACTCTCTGCCAAACTCCCCTCCCATCCAAGCTGCCACATAATATTAAACAGAGTTCTATGTGCTCTCTTGTAGGTACTTGTTACTTATCTGTATTTTAGAATTAATTATTTTTAAATGATTTATTTTAATTATTTTAATTGGAGGATAATTTCTTTACAATATTGTGGTGGTTGCTTATCTGTTTTAAAAATACGAGTGTATATATGTGAATCGCAACCTCCCAATCTATCCGTCCCCCCAACACATCCCCCTGATAGCAATAATCTTGTTCTCTAAGTCTATGAGTCTTTTTTTATTTTGTAAGTAAGCTGCTTTGTATCATTTTTCTTTATATTACATATATAAACAATATCATATTTCTCTTTCTCTGTCTGACTTACTTCCCTTAGGGTGAGGGTGAAGTCGCTCAGTCGTGTCCAACTCTTTGCGACCCCATGGACGGTAGCCTACCAGCCTTCTCCGTCCATGGGATTCTCCAGGCAAGAATACTGGAGTGGGTTACCATTTCCTTCTCCAGGGTATCTTCCCGGCCCAGGGATCGAACCCGGGTCTCCCGCATTGGAGGCAGATGCTTTAACCTCTGAGCCACCAGGGATGATCCTTAGTATGATAATTTCCAGGTCCATCCATGTTGCTGGAAATGGCATAATTTTATTCTTTTTCATGACTGAGTAATATTCCATTCTATATGTGTCACTTCCTTATCTGTTCATCAGTTGATGGACATTCAGATTGCTCCCATGTCTTGGCTATCGTAAACAAAGCTGCAATGATCATTGTGATGCATGTATCTTTTCAAACCATGGTTTTCTCCAGATATATGCCCAGGAGGGAAATTGCTGGTTCATCAAGATTGCCGGAGAAATATCAATAACCTCAGATATGCAGATGACACCACCCTTATGGAAGAAAGTGAAGAGGAACTAAAAAGCCTTTTGATGAAAGTGAAAGTGGAGAGTGAAAAAGTTGGCTTAAAGCTCAACATTCAGAAAATGAAGATCATGGCATCCGGTCCCATCACTTCATGGGAAATAGATGGGGAAACAGTGGAAACAGTGTCAGACTTTATTTTTGGGGTGCTCCAAAATCACTGCAGATGGTGATTGCAGCCATGAAATTAAAAAACACTTACTCCTTGGAAGAAAAGTTATGACCAACCTAGATAGCATATTCAAAAGCAGAGACATTACTTTGCCAACTAAGGTCCATCTAGTCAAGGCTATGGTTTTTCCAATGGTCATGTATGGATGTGAGAGTTGGACTGTGAAGAAGGCTGAGCACTGAAGAATTGATGCTTTTGAACTGTGGTGTTGGAGAAGACTCTTGAGAGTCCTTTGGACTGCAAGGAGATCCAACCAGTCCATTCTGAAGGAGATCAGCCCTGGGATTTCTTTGGAAGGAATGATGCTAAAGCTGAAACTCCAGTACATTGGCCACCTCATGTGAAGGGTTGACTCATTGGAAAAAACTTTGATGCTGGGAGGGATTGAGGGCAGGAAGAGAAGGGGACGACAGAGGATGAGATGGCTGGATGGCATCACTGACTCGATGGACGTGAGTCTGAGTGAACTCTGGGAGTTGGTGATGGACAGGGAGGCCTGGCGTGCTGTGATTCATGGGTTCACAAAGAGTAGGACACGACTGAGCAACTGAACTGAACTGAACTGATGGTAGCTGTATTTTTAGGTTTTTAAGGAACTTCAATACTGTTCTCCATAGTGGCTGTACCAACTTACATTCCCACTAACAGTGTAGAAGGGTTATCCTGTTATTCATACTCTCTCCAGCATTTATTGTTTGTAGAGTTTTTGATGATGGCTATTCTAACTGGAGGGCATCCCTAATGGCTCAGTCGGTAAAGAATCTGCCTGCAATGCTTGAGACACAGGTTTGATCCCTGGGTTGAGAAGATCCCCTCGAGAAGGGCACGGCAACCCACTCCAGTATTCTTACCTTGAGAACTCCTTGGACAGAGGAGACTGGTGGGCCACAGTCCATGGGGTCGCAAAGAGTCAGACACGACTGAGGGACTAACACCCACATTCTGACTGGTGTGGGGCAATACCTCATTTTAGCTTTGATTTGTATTTCTCTAATAAGTCATGTCTTGAGCATATTTTCATGTACCTCTTGGCTATCTGTATATCTTCTTTGGAAAAAATGTCTATTTAGGTCTTCTGCCCATTTTTTGATTGGTTTATACATGTACTTATATATATTGAGCCACATGAGCAATTTGTAAATTTTGGAGATCAATCCCTTGTCAGTCACATTGTTTACAAATATTTTCTCCTATTCTGTGAGTTGTCTTTTATTTTGTTTATGATATCCTTTTCTCTGCAAAAGGTTTTGAGTTCATTTAGGTCCCATTTGTTTAGTTTTCTTTTTATTTCCATTATTCCAGGAGATCAAAAAATATATTGCTGCATTTATGTAAAAGAATCTTCTGCCTATGTTTTCCCCTAAGAGTTTTATAGTATCTGGTCTTACATTTATATTTTTAATCCATTTTGGGTTTATTTTTGTGTATGGTGTGAAAGAATATTCTCATTTGTTTTACATGTAGTTGTCCAGTTATCCCAGCACCATTTATTCAAGTTACTATCTTTTTTCCATTGTATACTCTTGCCTCCTTTGTTGTAGATTAAATGGTCAGAGGTTCATGGGTTTATTTCTGGCTTTCTATCAAGTTCCACTGATCTTTATTTCTGTTTTTGTGCCAGTACTGTACTATTTTGATGACTTTGTAGTATGGTGTGAAGTCGCTTTGACTATTCAGGATCTCTACATACAAATTAAAAAAAAAATTTGTTGTTGAAATTGATAAACCTTTAGCCAGACTCATCAAGGAAAAAAAAAAGGATAGGACTCAACTCAACAAAATTAGAAATGAAAAAGTAAAAGTTAAAATAGACTCCACAGAAATACAAAGGATGATAAGAGACTACTATAAGAAACTATACACCAATAAAATGGGCAATCTAGAGTAAATGAACAAATTCTTAGAAAGGTACAACTTCCAAGTCTAAGTCAAGAAAAATATAAAATATGAACAGACCAGTCACAAGTATTGAAATAGAAACTGACTTTAAAACTTCAAACACACAAAAGTACAGAACCAGATGGCTTCACAGGCAAATTCTATCAAACATTTAGAAAAGAGTTAACACCTATCCTTCTGAAACTCTTCTAAAATATCACAGAGGAAGGAGCATGACCAAACTCATTCTCAATAAGGCCACCATCATCCTGATACTAAAATCAGAAAAGGTAACACAAAAAAGAAAATTACATGCCAGTGTCAGTGCCGAACATAGACACAAAAATCCTCAACAAAATACTAGGAAGCCAATCTAATAATACATTAAAAGGATCACATATCATGATCAAGTGGGATTCATTCCAGGGATTCAAGGTTTTTTCAACATTTGCATATAAATCAGTGTGATATAACAAATTGAAGAATAAAAGTCATCTCAGTAGATACAGAAAAAGCCTCTGACAAATTTCAGCACCCATTTATGATAAAAACTCTCCAGAAAGGGCATAGAGGGAACATTGCTCAACATAATAAAGACCATATATAGCAAACCTAGAGCTAGTATCATACTCACTGGTGAAAAACTGAAATCACTACCTCTAAGATCAGGAACAAGACACAGGGGTTCGATTCCTGGGTCAGGAAGATCCCCTGGAGGAGGGCATGGCAACCCACTCCAATATTCTTGCCTGGAGAATCCCATGGACAGAGGAGCCTCGTGGCCTACAGTCCACAAGGTCTCACAGAGTAGGATATGACTGAAGCGACTTAGCACACACGCATCCAGCATGCATAGGCTAATCAACTATATCAATTTGCTCAAAACTTAGGAGTTTTATGGAATGCAGACATTTGTGTTTTAAAATTGGGACAGTCCTGGGAAAACCAAGACAACTGGCTACCCTTAAGGTATCTGATGAAAGACTGTTTTGTCTAGTGTAAATTCAAAACTCTAGAATTTTATTAGCCCCCTAACATTAAAAAGTGCATTTAGCGAACTGGCTGATATCTTTGATTCTCTTCCTAAATTTACTTTGAGGTTAAGTACTCCAATGCCATTCTCTATTTAGATAATAAATAATATGCAATTTCTTCCTTGGGGACTTTCTGAAGGATACTTTAAAATTAATTTTGTGTACTGAATCTCAGAGAGTGACTGACTGAAAGGAACTGATATAATCAACAGTACCCTAGTTGGTACATTGTAAGAAGAGTTAAGGGTTTCCCTGATAGCTCAGTTGGTAAAGAATCTGCCTGCAATGCAAAATGTCAAAGAAGTCTGTGTTAGGAGCCTGGGGGGTGGGGGAAAGGGAATACTAATTCTTGAATAGAAAAGGGAGATACAAATTTCTCTACACGTTTGATTCTTATTTAAGTAACCCACATCCACTCAACATACTTTCCATGCATATTACTGTGAAATGGATGTATTTAAAATACAGCTCTGGAAATTGCACTTTCTCCCTCTCCAAATACACTAAAAACTATGTTGATTTATAGCTCAGTTACTGTGAAGCATCCTATAGTTTTAAGTTTGAACAAATCCTGCATGTAGTAACTCTGGTTCCACCTCTATCCCATATCCAAATCATCCCAAAGAATCCTAACACCACAAGACAGATATAAAAATAGACTATATAGAAAGGAAAAGAGAAATATGCTACTTAAAGAAATAATTGCTTTTTTATTCTTTCAGAACTCTAATAAGTTGTGCTCACTTCTTTATACCTGGAGAGTTCTCTGTGGAATTTGTCTGGGAATTTTCTTCTTGTCATTTCCGTTTATTAATTTCCTGTACCTTTCTCAGCATCATAGGAACAACTTTTGTTCTAATCATTCATTCTTTCATTATAGCAAGTTAACAGTAAAACTAGGCTTTCCCATTTCATTCTTTAAATTTCTCCAGGAAGGATAAAAATAATCTGCTTTGAATATTCTTTGCCATAATATCTGTTAAAAACTGATTTGTTAAAGCTTTCTTTTTCTATCTATGATCTTTATGTTCTGAAATATGGTGTTTATTACTAAAAGATAGGTAGAAAATGCAATGCATTTTTTAATACAGAAAAGTGGTTAAATATCAAGTATTTCTCAGAATAGTTTTCAAGGCAGCAATTTTGCTTGATTAAGAATATAGGCTTTGAATTCTTGTGTGTGAGTAATTCTGTTATGAACTATAACTTCTTTTCATTTGTTGGAAATTATTTGAAAATAATAATCTGTTTATAAGTTCCATGATTGTATTTAGTCATAACTCTAAGGTTCGGTTTTTGTTTGAAGAAATAATTTCAATTACATGTTGGCTAAGTCATAAAAATTAAAAGTATTTTCAATAAACTTACATTTGGGTAGAGATCTCTAAAAGCTATTGTTAAAGTTTAAGCTTTATGGTTTGTGCATGGTTTGCTCTATGTATAGTAAGTTCTCAACCAGTTTAAAAAATATTTTAAGCATAGAAAAATTTCTTAATCTGTTTAGTTATTCATTTCTATGGCTATGGAATAAGCTATCATTTTATACTATTTTCACTTTTTTATTTAAAAATTATATGTAAAATTTTAACATTAATACTTCATAGGTACTGAAAATATAATTTTATTCATGTATCTAATTTTTAATTGACAAATAAGGATTTAAATATTGACAAACATGTTGAAAAAATGAAATTTTAATCACTAATAGAATTTAGATTTTATATCTCAAAAATGATAACTACAAAAATGTTGAGATATGGAAAAGTAAATAGAATATTCTTTTCTTTGGTATGTAGCTTTTTCATATTGACTTCTTTCACTTAGTAATATCTGCCTAAGTGTTCTCTATGTCTTTCCATGGCTTGCTAGTTCATTTATTTTTAGAGCTGAATAATATTCTATTGTCTGAGTGTATCATAATTTATCTATTCACCTACTAAAGAAAATCTCTGTTGCATCCAAATTTTGGCAGTTTTCAGCAGTTATGAATAAAGCTGCTAAAACACCTGTGTGCATGTTTCTGTATGAACATCAGTTTCCAAGTTGGGTAAATACCAAAGGCAGAGACTGCTGCATCAGATGGTAAAAATATGTTTAATTTTCCAAGAAGCTACCATTTTGCATTCCCATCAGCAATGAATATGAGCTAGTGTTGGTCCACACATTCACTAACATTTGATTTTGTCAGAGTTCTGGGCTTTTGACATTTTAATGTGTGGTTGTATCTCATTGTTGTTTTAATTTACATTTCCCTGTTTACACGGGATTTGGATTATCTTTCCATATGCTTGTTATCTGTATATATTTGGTGTGGTGTCTTTGTCACATTTTAAAATGGGATTATTTTCTTATTGCTGAAATTTAAGAGTTCTATGTGTATTTTAGATACCAATCCTTATCAGATATGTCTCTGCAAATAACTTAGTTCTATTTTTCATTTTTCTCATTTTTAATTCTAGCTACTTGTAGGTTAAACATTTTCTAGAGTTTGATTTTTTATTAATGTCTATTGTCCTTGAGTTTAACCTCCTACATGGCTTTTTCAGTAATTGTTATTGGCATTGCATTATGTGTATATAATTTTTCATAATCTATTGGTATATTTTTACTTATTTTGTGTGAAGTGCAGAAACCTTCACTTCCTTTACTCTTCCCTGTCTAAATAATAATTTTCTTAAATATGTCTTCCACATAAATTAATTTTTTTGTTGAAGTATAGTTGATTTACAATGTTTCATTGTATATCAATGAAAAGTGATTTTCATCGATTTGGCATACAACAAAGTAATTACACACATACACACACACACATTCTATTTCAGATTATTTTCCAGTATAGGTTATCACAAGATATTAAATATAGTACCCTGTGCTATACAGTAGGTCTTTATTGTTTATCTATTTTATATATAGTAGTATATATCTGTTATCCCAAATTCCCAATTTTTCCCTCTCACCTCTTTCCTATTTGGTAACCATAAGTTTATTTTCTACGTCTGTGAGTTTATTTCTGCTTTGTAAATAAGTTCATTTGTATATATATATATTTTTAGATTCCACATATAAGTGACGCTAAATGATATTTATCTTTCTCTGTCAAGCCTACCTCACTTATTGTGATCATCTCTAGGTCCATCTGTGTTGTTGCTAATGGCGTTATTTCATTCTTTTGGCTGAGTAATAGTCAATTATATATACATATATCATGTATGTGTGTGTGTATGTGTATATATATATATACATATATATATATATATATATATATATTCATATATATGGAGGAGGCACTGGCAACCCACTCCAGTACTCTGGCTTGGAAAATCCCATGGATGGAGGAGCCTGGTGGGCTGCTGTCTCTGGGGTCGCACAGAGTCGGACACAGCTGAAGCGACTTAGCAGCAGTAGTGGCAGCATTCATATATATAATGTGTTATATATATATATATTTAATATATATGCATGTATATATATATACACACACATTCATCTGTTGATGGACATTTAGCCATGTCTTTGCTATTGTAAGTAGTGTTGCTATGAACATTGATGTTCTGGCATTTTTCACTGAACTGGAATAAAAAAAAATAAGCTTGTTTGAAAACAAAAGAAATCCCAAATAGCAAAAACAACCTTGAGAAAGAAGAGAGTTGAATGAATCACATTCCTTGACTTTGGACTATACTACAAAGTTATATTAATTAAAACAGTACATGGTACACACACAAAAGCAGATACATAGGTCAATAGCACTGAATAGAAAGCTCAGAAATAAACCCATGCAGTATGGAAGGTCCTTAAAAAGGCAAAACTACAGCTACTATACTGATTCAGCAATTCTACTCCTGGGTATGTACTCTCAAAAATGAAAATTCTAAACAGAAAAGATACATGCATTCCAATGATCATGGCAGCACTATTTATAGCTGATAAGACATGGAAACAACCCAGGTGCCCATAAACAGATGATTGGATAAGGAGACATGGAAGCTAGATAGATATAGACATATTACTCAACCATCATAAAGAGTGAAATATTGCCATTTGCAGCAACATGGATAGGCCTAGAGAATACTATACTTGGTGAAGTAAGTCAGAAAAAGATCAGTACTATATTTGCACTTATATGTGGTATCTAAAAATAATAAAATATGAATCTGTATACAAAATAGATAAAAGACTCACAGATGTAGGGGAAAAAAAAACCTTATTTACCAATGGAGAAAAGAATGGGGGAGGGATAAATTAGGAGCATAGGATTAACAGATAAAAACTACTATACATAAAATAGATAGGTATCACAGATTTACTGTATGGCACAGGGGATTATATTCAACATCTTGTAGCAACCTATAATGGAATATAATCTATAAAAATAACTGACTCACTTTGCTGTACTCTTGAAACTAACACAATATTGCAAATCAGCTATACTTCAACATTTAAAAATTGTCTAGCTGAATTTTCTTACTGGTTTATATGAAGGTCAGTGATTTCTGTCCATGATAAGCAAATGCTCAAGTCATGTTTCTCCCTGATAGTACCTATATTATTTCAGAAATCAGTTTGGTTGATTTCCCTGAGACTTCTGTGGTCAGACAAGATCAAGACACCAAAGATTTGCCCTTTGCCCATGTTTTTGTGAGTGATGCTCTTTCAAACTCTCTATATCTCTGAATAGAAGCCACACTTAACAGAGTTTTTAATTTCAGTGATATTGTTTCCTATTCTATTAGTATTACATGGCTGTTTTCCACACCAACTCAGGTGGTACAAGTGATAAAGAACCCGTCAACAAATGCAGGAGATATAAGACATGTGGATTCAGTCTCTGGATTGGAAAGATCCCCTGGAGAAGGAAATGGCAACCCACTCCAGTATTCTTGCCTGGAGAATCCCATGGACAGAGAAGCCTGGTGGGCTACAGTCCATGGGGTCACACAGAGTCGGACATGACAAAATGACTAACACTTTCACTTTCTTTCAATTTGTTTTCAATGTTCTTTTTGTATTTCTTTAAACATTTAAAATATTTTTTATTGTGTTATCTTTGGTAATGTAAAAACTAACAGTATACTCGGGACTTCACTCTGGATTGTTTTCATTGATTTTTTCATGCTTCAAACTGCTTTATTTTGTGTTTTGTGATTTTTTATTGTGCTTCATATTTGGGCAAATTTAGATTGTGGAAATTAGGAATTCCTTAGATTCTGGATTGATTCCTTTAAGTGTTTTGTCTGTTTATTTGTTTTTTACATATCACCCTAGGGTACTATCAACTTAAGACATTTTTAAATTATTTGATGGCTATAGGCATATTATACCATATATATAGTATACTCCTGAATTATACATTTATGTGAGAATAGTCTATTTAAAATTTCTCATTGAATATATTTTTTCTTATAGAGCCAAGGGTTCTGTATTTTGTCTTTGGGCTAATTTTTATTTTTATTTTAAACTGACTTTTCTACTCTAAAGACTAGTAGAAATATAGTAGAATACTTTTATAACATTTTTAAGGGGAAGTTCAGCAAATTATGGCTCACCTCTGATTTGTAGCTAAATCCAGCCTGCAAAAAATGGTTTTTATATTTTGAAAAGTCATATAAAGACAAAAATCAGAGAAGAAAAATATGTTACAATGACCATATGTGACCTACAATATCTGAAGTATTTACTATCTGAACTTTCTGGGGAAAAAAATCACTGACACTTGATCTTAAACCCAAGAGTCATTCATGAAAAAAGCAAAACAATTTGATCAAATTAAAATTTTAAAATTATGTTTGATAAATGATAATAAACTCAAAGTTTAAAAAGTTATAAAATTGGAGCAAATATTGATAAAAAGGAAGATTTAATAATAGATGAACATAGTTCTTAGGACTTCCCAAGTGGCTCAGTAGTATAGAATCTGCCTGCCATTGCAAGAGCTGCAGGAGACATGGTTTGGATCCCTGGGTTGAGAAGATCCCCTGGAGAAGGAAATGGCAACCCACTTCAGTATTCTTGCCGGGATAATCCTGTGAACAGAGGATCCTGGCATGCCACAAAGAGTCGGACACAACTGAGCATACATGCACAAACATAGTTCTTATCAAGAGAATATAAATGTCTTCTACAAATCAATGAAATAATAGTCTTTTTAGAAAGCAATATGATAACATACATAACGTTTAAGATGCATATATCCTTTGAGTTAGCAATTTAATTTCTCATAATATTTGACAAGTGCTAAGGTTATATTTAGCATCTGGCCCCATCACTTCATGGGAAATAGATGGGGAAACAGTGGAAACAGTGTCAGACTTTATTTTTGGGGGGCTCCAAAATCACTGCAGATGGTGACTGCAGCCATGAAATTAAAAGACGCTTACTCCTTGAAAGAAAAATTATGACCAACTTAGATAGCATATTGAAAAGCAGGGATATTACTTTGCCAACAAAGGTTTGTCTAGTCAAGGCTACGGTTTTTCCAGTGGTCATGTAAGGATGCGAGAGTTGGACTATGAAGAAGGCTGAGCATCAAAGAATTGATGCTTTTGAACTGTGGTGTTGGAGAAGACTCTTGAGAGTCCCTTGGACTGCAAGGAGATCCAACCAATCCATTCTGAAGGAGATCAGCCCTGGGATTTCTTTGGAAGGAATGATGCTAAAGCTGAAACTCCAGTACATTGGCCACCTCATGCAAAGAGTTGACTCATTGGAAAAGACCCTGATGCTGGGAGGGATTGAGGGCAGGAGGAGAAGGGGACGACAGAGGATGAGATGGCTGGATGGCATCACCGACTCGATGGACATGAGTCTGAGTGAACTCCAGGAGTTGGTGATGGACAGGGAGGCCTGGCGTGCTGCGATTCATGGGGTCGCAAAGAGTTGGACGTGACTGAGTGACTGAACTGAACTGAACTGAACTGAAGGTTATGTTAGCAAAGATATTCACTGTTGAATTGTTTATACCAGTGAAAAGCTTCAAGAAACATGTGAGAAATAATTCACTAAATTATCAAACATCAGACATTATGCAATAATTACAACTACAGTTTAACGGGGATTTACCATAATCCTAACAAACAGACAATTTACACGCATTAATTAATTCAGTGCTCATGATCACCAATGTGAAATTTGCTGTCATATTCATATTCTCCAGTATGTAGGAATTAAAAGTGTTTCAATGAGGTTAAATAACTTGCCATAACTCACACAGGTAATGAGTGGTTATCAAGTATTCTAATCTGAACATTCTGATTTCAGAGTTCTCACTCCTAATGACTTTGCTATATTGCTGCTCCATGTAATGCTATCTCACTATTAAAAGAAAAATATAAGCCTGTATATAACATACAGAAATCTTTAGGTGTATTTTAACACAATAAAAATAACCTCAGGGCACTATATATGTTTTAAAAACCACACCTCACCTCATGGAGATATATATAATGTATATAAACAGAATAATGTATACTAGAATATTACCAAAAATTACCTCTTGAGAAGAGTGTTGTGGGCAGTTAACTGTAGGTGGTATTAACAAAATGGGGAAAAACTCAAATTTAATGTACTTATGTGTAAAATCACTATTGCTTGAATTTGTCTGGTGAGAATATAGCAATAGAAATATTGGTTAATAAAAAGAATAACAGTGTGGACTTTTTTGACAAAATCTTATTTACCTTCATACTAGCATTTTAATAAGAGCCTTTGAACTTAATAATGTGATGAGTGATTAAATGCAAAATGATAAATCAGTGACCTTTTTAAGCAGTTCAATATGGCAAATTAAGGATTTGGAAATGGTCACTTAGCTTATAGTTAATAACCTCCTTAAAACTTCAGTGAAATACTTGAATCTAATGGAAATTCCCATCTCTGTCTTATTGCAGAAGTATCACACCATTAGCTTCCTAAAGAATTTCTCAGGCTTAACTATGCTTCTTTGTCTTTTGCAAGGAGAAAAAAAATCTTTGTGGAGGCCAAAGACTGTAGATGCTGTCATGCTACCTATTTAAAAATGGAGTTGAATTTCTCAGATTTTTATTTATCATTCTAGTATCATACATGCGTAGCAAAATATCTAGCAAAATATTGTACAAAATGTTTAATGTTGAGAATAACATTGAGTATAGTTATTCAAATAATTTGGAGAAATAGCTGAAAAATAACATTTATAGATACAGGTATAAAGCAGTACACAAACCATGGCTAATAACCCACTGTATTTTTGTGTCAGAGTTTTCAAAGAAATTTTCTGACCAGTCTTACTTGAAGATGAAAAAAGAAAACTATAACTTATTTACAGTAAATGTCTTAAGATGAAAGAAGTAGTAATATATTTTGAAAGGTTAATATTCTATTCATTGTTTATAAACTGATTATTTTTTAATTAATCTTTTTCATAATTTTATTTATTTATTCATTTGGCTGTGCTGAACTTCATTGCTGTAATGGCTTTTCTCTAGTTGCAGAGAGCAGGGACTACTCTCCATTTGCAGTCCTGGGGCTTCTCATTGTGGTGGATTCTCTTGTCGCAAAGCACAGGTTCTAGAGTGCTCGGGCTTCAGTTGTGGTGTGTGGACCCAGTAGTTGCAGTTCCTGGGTACTAGATCACAGGCTCAATACTTATGGCACATAAAGCTTAGTTGCTCCACAGCATGTGGTATCTTCCAGGATCAGAGATCAAACCTCTGTCTTTTGCATTGGCAGGCCAACTCTTTACCTCTGAGTGACCAGTTCAGTTCAGTCCAGTCACTCAGTAGTGTCCGACTCTTTGAGACCCCGTGAATCACAGCACGCCAGGCCTCCTTGTCCATCACCAACTGCCGGAGTCCACCCAAACCCATGTCCACTGAGTTGGTGATGCCATCCAACCATCTCATCCTCTGTCGTCTACCTTCTCCTCCTGCCTTCAATCCTTCCCAGCATCAGGTTTTTTTTTTTTTTTTTTTCAAATGAGTCAGTTCTTCGTATCAGGTGGCCAAAGTATTGGAGTTTCAGCTTCAACATTAGTCTTTCCAATGAACACCCAGGACTGATCTCCTTTAGGATGGACTGGTTGGATCTGCTTGCAGTCCAAGGGACTCTCAAGAGTCTTCAACACCACAGTTCAAAAGCATCAGTTCTTCGGTACTCAGCCTTCTTTATAGTCCAACTCTCACATCCATACATGACTACTGTATGTGACCAGGGAAGCCCCCAAATGGTTATTTTTAATATTTAATCAATATACATTGTTTATAAGCAGTTGAATTATGTCTATGTGTAAGTTATTATGCTGAGCTCTGAGTAAAAGAAAAGGCACTATCTCCTTGCAGAAGCAACTGTTATCCTAAGAAAACATAGAAAATAAATATATAACTATTGGGTTGACCAAAAAGTTCGTTCGGGTTTTTCAAAATATTTTATGGAAAAACCCAAAAGAAATTTTTGACTACCCCATAAATGATCAATCTTTTGAGCTAAAATAGCCTAGGAAAACATTTTTTTTGAAGAAAGCAGACAACTCAGCATGGAATATTTGGCAAAATTTTGAAATGTCATAAATTTAGATTGACTAAATAATTTTTGAAACTCTATTCGTGAGGAAGATATAAGAAAAAAGGAATATCATGAGTAAAGTCACAGAGAACTTAATAGAATAGAGTATATTTAAGGAAGAGTGAATATTATTGTAGTGTATAAATATGTGTTTGTGTGGGGGGTATATAATAAGCAGGGCATGAAAAGTATATTATAAGAATATGAGGAATGAAATATACATTGAGTAAAATTGTGTTCATTCTTTTATGCCATGCTAAGAAAAAAATTTATATTGTAAAAAATAGTGAAAAAAAAAGTGAAATGTTTCAACCATAGATTTTGCAATAATGAATATGGAATTTAAAAGGAACACTGATGGTAGAAAAGACTAGTAAGACATTTCTTTAGTTAAGAAAACCAGTTTGAGGACTACTACAAAATCAAGGAAATGGCAACCCACTCCAGCATTCTTGCCTCGAAAATTCCACGGACAGAGGAGCCTAGTAGGCTACAGTCCATGGGGTCGCAAAGAGCCAAACACGACTGAGCAACTTCACTTCACTTCACAAAAATCAAAGCAATTTTTTAAAAGTGTGAATACATTCAGAGTTATATACATGAAATAGATTTATCTGGTGCCCTGAAATTCTGTTTTTATTTTAATAAGTGCAGAGTATTATGATGAGAAACTCTAGGGACAGTAAATAAAAGGAGAGGAAATTAATGACTGCCCATTTATTCATTTATTTAAGGACAGAATTATTAATGCAAATGACAGAAAGTATAAACCCATATCAATTCTTGCATTTGTTTATAGTTAATATGCTTAATTCTCCAGAGCAGTTTTAAGTTTTCAGAGAATATAGAGTTCCAGTACACTTCCTGTTGACCTAAAATAAATAGACTACCAGCAAAATGGGTTTTGAAAACTGGAAAATTCTTATAGAGATGGGGATAACAAGCCACCTTACCTGTCTCCTGAGAAACCTGTGTGTGGATCAAAAATCAATAGAACCAGACATGGAGCAACTGACTGGGTCACAGCTGGGCAAGGAGTATAACAAGGCTGTATATTGTCACCCTGCTTATTTAATTTCTATGTAGATTACATCATGCAAAATGCCAGGCTAGATGAATCACAAGATAGAATCAAGATTGCCTGGAGAAATATCAGTAACCTCAGATATTCATATGATACCATTCTAATGGCGAAAATGAAGAGGAACTAAAGAGCCTCTTGATGAGGGTGAAAAAGCTGGCTTAAAATCCAACTTTCAAAAAACTAAGATCATAGCATCCAGTTCCATCACTTCATGACAAAAAGAAGGGGAAAAAGTAGAAGTAGTGACAGATTTTATATTCTTGGGCTCCAAAATCCCTGTGGATGGTGAGTGGAACCATGAAATTAAAAGGCTCTTACTCTTTGGAAGGAAAGCTATGACAAACCTACACAGTGTACTAAAAAGCAGAGATATCACTTTGCCAACAAAGGTCTGTATAGTCACAGCTATGGTTTTTCCAGTAGCCATGCATGGATGTGAGAGTTGGATCATAAGAAGGCTGAGCATCAAAGAATTGATGCTTTTAAATTGTAGTGCTGGAGAAGACTCTTGAGAGTCCCTTGGAGTGCAAGGAGATTCAACCAGTCAATCCTAAAGGAAATCAACCTTGAACATTCATTGGAAAGACTGATGCTGAAGCTCCAGTACTTTGGCCACCTGATGCTAAGAGCCAACTCATTAGAAAAGATCCTGACACTGGGAAAGATTGAAGGCAAGAGGAGAAGGGGACAACAGAGGACAAGACGGTTGGCTGCCATCAGACTCAATGGACATGCGTTTGAGCAAACTCTGAGAGATGGCGAAGGACAGGGAAGCCTGGGGTGCTTCAGTCCACGGGGTGACAAAGAATCAGACACAATTGAACAAAATGGGCTTATTAAGTATCAGCAGAGAATTATGATTTAGCCTCTGCAAGTATAGTGAATCATGTGTAAGTCTCTCATTGGCAAGTGAAGAGAGAAAAAGAGACTTTCACTAGAGGCTGTGTTTGAGCAGAGATGTGGGTTCCTAAACAGGCAGCACATTGACCCCCAGGGGTTCTCCTCCAGCAATATGGGAACAGAATATGCCCCTCACAGAACAGTTGACTATTGAGCAGAGAGAAAATCCCACCTCATAGTTGGTGCAAGTTCTAGGTCCTCCATCTCTAGGTTCACCCCTTATCAAGGTGATAGCTACCAGTGCACCCTGAGGAAATAGTATATTGTGTCCACATCAAATCCATATCTCCCAAAAAAGGTACTAAGAATATGCAGACTGTATAGTATAGAAACACTCCTGCATAAGAACAACACTTCAGAACTTCAGTGGGTACTTGTTTAACCTAAATTCATAGAGGAAGAGAAAGTTAAGCCAAATAAAAAGGCAGAAGAACTACCCTCAACTTAAAGAGCAACAGAGAAAACACTGAAAAAACAATTTAAACAGAAATAAGCAGTGTACTGGGTAAGGAATAAAAATATTGGTAATAAAAATGTTATCTTAATTAAGAAAAATAATTTATATGAGCAGTGAATGTGGTCTCCTGCATTAAAGGTGGATTCTTTGCTAGCCAAGTCACCAGGAAAGCCCAAGAATACTGGAGTGGGTAGCATACTATCCCTTCTCCAGTTGATCTTCCTGACCCAGGAATTGAACCAGGGTCTCTTGCATTTCAGATGGATTTTTACTAGCTGAGCTAGCAGGGAAGCCCCAACAAGGGACTAGAAGATATACAGAAGACCCAATCAGAAGTGAATCATTCAATAGCTAGAATTTTAAAAGAATAAATGCATATCAGACTTAGTGATACAGGAGAATGAATAAGTGATCTGGAATGTAGAATAATGGAAATCATTCAATAAGAACATTGTAAATAAAAATTTAAAAAGAACACAATTTAAGGATTCTCTAGGGTAACCTTAAGCATCTCTAGGGTAACCTTAAGCATCTCTAGGGTAACCTTAAGCATCCCAACATTCACATTACAGGAGTTCCAGAAGGAAAAAGAGAGAAAGGGGAATCAAAAACTATTTGAGGAAGTTATGCCTGAAAATTTCCCAAACCTGAAAAGAAAACAGATATCCAGGTACAGGGAGCAAAAAGTCCCAAAGTGAGCTCAAAGAGAACTGCACCAAGACATATGATAATTAAAATGTCAAAATTAAAGATAAAAGGAGAATTCTGAGGGCAGTATATACAGAATCATACAGTATATAAAGAATGATATAGTATATGAAGAATCATATACAAGGGTATAGCCATAAGGCTATCAGTTGATGTCTCTGCAGAAACTTTGCAAAGAAGCTACCAGTAACATTTGGAAGCCTCAAAGTACTAATCAAAATTGGCTTACCACTCATTTCTGGAAATGTTAGAGCTATAGTGATCCAATTCAATTTTAAGAAAATTGAGTTTGGGAATTTCAAAAGTTTTTCATAATGACGATATTCTAAATTAGCTATGGGCAGGTCTGTTCATTCAGTTAGAAATGTGCATGAGGAACGTCTAAGGTGTTCAAACTTAAATTTGACTTGAGTCCTTATGAGAGAGGGCCCTCAAAATGTTTAGATCTCTGGGATCCCATTTCTCAGAGATTTTTTTTCCTCTAGAGTAAAATAGCTATATTCAAACAGCTTAAAAAGCTTATAGTTCAAACAGCTCTATTTGCATAGCTTGTAACTTAAATACCCTGCAGGCTTAATACTAGCCATTTCTAAGGAACAGCTTGGTCCTGGAGGAGTCAGGTGTCATGCTTCTCAGTCAGTTTGCTAAGAAGAGCTCCTCTTCCACAGAAATGGACTCATGGCTGAACTGGCAGTTTCAGTGAAGCAACTCCTTTTCCTGAAAGAATGGGTGAAAGGCTTTTCAACCAGTTTCAGTTGAAACGATCTGATATCAAAATTATACTAAAGTGCCAAACAAGAACTTACATACAGAACAAAGCCTTAACCAGAAACATGAAACCTTAAACTAGATGATGAATAAAGCCTGGACAGCTTCAAAGGCAAAGGGAAGACTCAAATCTGGAAAAAAGGATATGCCTTTAAATTCCAGGGTTAGTGAGAAAAGCAGTGAGCAATGGTGGGTTCAGTTGTAGGTACCATCTGTTTGCTCATCAGCTCTTGAGCAACTGAAAGTCTTCTCTGGTGCCTGCACTGGCCACTAAAATGTTGACCTAAAACAAACAAACTGCTAGTTATTTCTCTAGCAAAACAATGAGTTTATATTTGATCAGCTGAGAATTGCAATTTGAAGTCTGCAATCGTGGTGAGCCACCTGTGAGTCCCTATATGACAAGGGAAAGATAAGGATAACTCTATTATAGAGAGGAAAGGGAAGCGTGGAGGGCTGTAGTAAGCAAATACTTCATGGCTTTTCATCGGCTGAGTTGTTGCCAAAAGTCTTGTTCAGTTCAGTTCAGTTCAGTCGCTCAGTCATGTCTGACTCTTTGCAACCCCATGAATCACAGCACACCAGGCCTCCCTGTCCATCACCAACTCCCGGAGTTCACTCACAGTCATGTCCATTGAGTTGGTGATGCCATCTAGCCATCTCATCCTCTGTCGTCCCCTTCTCCTCCTGCCCCCCAATCCCTCCCAGCATCAGGGTCTTTTCCAATGAGTCAACTCTTCGCATGAGGTGGCCAAAATATTGGAGTGTCAGCTTCAACATCAGTCCCTCCAACACCCAGGACTGATCTCATTTAGGATGGACTGGTTGGATCTCCTTGCAGTCCAAGGGACTCTCAAGAGTCTTCTCCAACACCACAGTTCAAAAGCATCAGTTTTTCGGTGCTCAGCTTTCTTCACAGTCCAACTCTCACATCCATACATGATCACTGGAAAAACCATAGCCTTGGATTTACTATTTTGTGCTGTACATTCTATAAGTATAAAAAAATACATAGTGAGATATATGCACCAGTGCAATATCGTATTGTATACTTTCAGTACCCTAAAAAATCTTTCAAATGATTCATCCCTCACTCTCACCCTACCTTCAACTTCAGGCAATCCCTGATCTTATTACTTCTCCCTAGTTTTGCCTTTTCCAGAATGTAATATAGTTGAAGTCACATAGTATGCTGTTGTTGCTGTTGTTGTTCAGTGGCTCAGTCATGCCTGACTCTTTGAGACCCCCATGGACTGCAGTATGCCAGGTTTGCCCTGTCCTTCACCATCTCTTTTAGTCTGCTCAAACTCATGTTCATTGAGTCAGTGATGCCATCAAACCATCCGTCACACAATATATAGCCTTTTCAAATTGCCTGCCTTCTTTTACTAGTAATAAGCATTAAGGTTCCACCGTATCTTTAATGGTTTGATAGCTCATTTCTTTTTAGCACTGAGTATTATCCCATTGCCTGGACTTACGACATTGTGTTTATCCATACACCTATTGAAGGACACATTGGTTGCTTTCAAGTTTTTACAAATGTAAGTAAAGCTGTTATAAGCATTTGTGTACATGTTTTTGTGTGGATACAAGTTTTCAACTCATTTGGATAAATACCAAATAGTACAACTGCTGGCTCAAATGGTATATTTAGCTTTGTTTTAAAAACACCAATACAGTATACTAACACATATATATGGAATTTAGAAAGATGGCAATGACGACCCTGTATGCAAGACAGCAAAAAAGACACAGATGTGTATAATGGACTTTTGGACTCAGAGGGAGAGGGAGAGGGTGGGATGATTTGGGAGAATGGCATTCTAACATGTATACTATCATGTAAGAATTGAATCGCCAGTCTATGTCTGACGCAGGATACAGCATGCTTGGGGCTGGTGCATGGGGATGACCCAGAGAGATGTTATGGGGAGGGAGGTGGGAGGGGGGTTCGTGTTTGGGAACGCATGTAAGAATTAAAGTTTTTAAAATTAAAAAAAATTAAAAATTAAATAAATAAATAAATGAAAAATTAAAAAAAAATAAAAACCTGCCAAAATATCATCTAAAGTAGATTACTATTTTGTATTCCCATCAGTAGTGAATGAGTATCCTTATTGTTACACATTCTAGCCACTATTTGGTATTGTTAATGTTTTGGATTTTAGCCACTCCAGTGGGTTTGTAGTGGTATCTAACTGTTATTTTAATTTTAAATTACTTGATGTACCATGATGTTGAATATCTTTAGATATGCTTATTCTCCATCCATATATCTTATTTGTTGAGAGGTCTGTTTAGATCTTTTGCCCATTTCTAAATGATTTGTTTGTTTTCTTATTGTTCAGTTCAGTTCAGTTCAGTCGCTCAGTCGTGTCCGACTCTTTGCGACCCCATGAATCGCAGCACACCAGGCCTCCCTGTCCATCACCAGCTCCCGGAGTTCACTCAAAGTTGCATCCATCAAGTCAGTGATGCCATTCAGCCATCTCATCCTCAGTCGTCCCCTTCTCCTCCTGCCCCCAATCCCTCCCAGCATCAGAGTCTTCTCCAATGAGTCAACTCTTCACATGAGGTGGCCAAAGTACTGGAGTTTCAGCTTTAGCATCATTTCTTCCTAAGAAATCCCAGGGTTGATCTCCTTCAGAATGGACTGGTTGGATCTTCTTGCAGTCCAAGGGACTCTCAAGAGTCTTCTCCAACATCACAGTTCAAAAGCATCAATTCTTATTGTTAAGTTTTAGGATTATTTTTGGTATATTTTGGGTGCAACTCCTTTGTCTTACATGTGTTTTGCAAATACTCTTGCCTTCTCTGTGTCTTGTCTTTTTCTTTTAACAGTGTTCTTCATAGGGCAGAAGTTTTTAATTTAAATGAAGTTCAAATTAGACTTTTTATCAATACAGCATCTTTTAGATATTGTGTCTAAAACATGACCACCAAATCCAAGGTGACCTAGATTTTCTACAGTTATACTTTAGAGTTTTATAATTTTGAGTTTTCCATTTAGTTCTGTGATCCATTTTGTGAAAGGTATAAGATTTGTGTGCAGATTCATTTTTGTAATTCAAATATTTCCAAAACTGTTGCTATAAAATAAGAATGCTGTTATAAGGATGAAATTGGCAGATATTACAAAGTGATAAATTTCAAATAAATAACAAAAAAAGGAAGAGTCTTATACTTTAGGAAAAAAATGTGATATTCATGTATAATGAAGAAAAGTACAACTACTCAGTTCCTACTATGTTTCCATCTTCTCAGGCAAAATGAATTAGATTCAGATCAGAAAATATGTAATCAGCAATAGTAATGGAAAACTACATCCAATGATATGTCAGACTATGAGAGGATACCTGGTTACTCTCCTTATCCCAATAAATTACTGAAGAAAGTTGTGAACAAGTTTAATAGTTACATCACCAAATCTGCCAGCAATTTTTTCATCATTGTGAAGAATATGAAAAGGTTTGGAAGGCTGAATATGAAAAAACATGGTCTTTATTTTTCATGAGAAAAAAGACTATTTTGAAGACATCTCTTGATTTCAATAAAAGTATAAAATCAATCATTAAGTAAGTTGTTGACAATTATGAAATTATATTAATGACCACTAATTAATACATCTATTTGGTTTTTAATTAATTTACTTTTTATTGAAGGATAATTGCTTTATAGAATTTTGTTGTTTTCTGTCAAACCTCAACATGAATCAGCCATAGGTATACATATATCCCCTCACTTCTAAACTTCCCTCATATGTCCCTTCCCATCTCACCCTTCTGGGTTGATTCAGAGCCCCTGTTTGAGTGTCCTTAGCCATACAGCAAATTCCCATTGGCTATCTATTTTACATATGGTAATGTAAGTTTCCATGTTACTTTTTCCATACATCTCACCCTCTCCTCCCCTCTCCACATGTCCACAAGTCTATTCTCTATGTCTGTTTCTCCATTGCTGCCCTATAAGTAAATTTTTAAGTACCGTTTTTCTAGATTCCATATATATGCATTAAAATACGATATTTATCGTTCTCTTTCTGAGTTACTTCACTCTGTATAATAGGTTCTAGGTTCATCCACCTCATTAGAACTGACTCAAATGTGTTCCTTTTTATGGCTGAGTAGGTTCCTAGGCTAAGATATCAGAGAAATATAGCAATAGACATAGTATGTCTGTATTTCATCATAGTCTCAATGTGTCCTTCTGGAAAATATGACTGTCTAGGCTAACTGATAATAATGTTAGGATCTCTAACTCATTGGGACAGTGTTAATTTCTGATTTCCTATCAACCTAGAGTGCATTCACCAATGCCATAAACATCTCTCCTACTAATAACTTATAGCTTCTACAAGGGAGAATATTAATAGCATTCAGTTATAATTTGTGTATAACATTAGAATGAGAAAAAGACTAAGTATGTTAAAATCAAAAAATACATCTTCATAGACTTGAACACAAGTCAAATTTATTAGAGATACATATAAAGTGCTACATTTATATGCACATGTTTGAAAAACCTGGTCATATTTGCCTAAAAATAAGAGTCTTTTGGTGGGGTGCACATTTTACTGACTTCACATATTTGAAGGACTCTATGAGTACCAGCAGAAATAAGTGGCTAGGGGCATAAACAGTGTCCCCCTAAAGAAGAAATATTTATCAACTAGAGCTGTGTAGGATTGGAATGGGCTTCTTTGAATGGCTGTGTGTTCAATAAAGCCGAGATATTAAATAAGCTAGAAAACCATGTATTATTATATTGGGAGGAAACTCAATCGTTCAATGAAAGATTCAATTGGCTAATCATAAATGTCCCTTCTGACATTGACTTGACAGTATTTTTTAAAGTATGCAGTTTTTTTGTTGGAAAACCAACTCAAAGTACTTTGAAATGCATATTCATAGCATGTAAAATCTTCACTTTGTTCTCAAAACTGGATTCTTACAATTTCCATAGTTCCATATTAACCACACACTAGTACAGACAGGCAAAATCAGTTCCCTGCTGTTTTCCGATAGAGGAAAAAATTTTTATTAATAGTGGAATATTCTCTTTTCATTGTTTTTCTAGGTATTGTTGCATGGTACAATGGTTAATTGCTTGGCTATTTTATTTTGCATTAGCCTGAACACTGCTGTTTAATAAGACAATGGCTTACATTTTAACAATTACAATCCTATTCATTGAGTTGGAGGCACATTTGCATGCTGACAATAAATGAGGGACAAACAAGAGTTTGTTTGAAGGCTGAACAGGAAACAGAAACAGTAAGTGTAAAGTCAATAATTAAAATCATTACTTATGTGCCACTGAGGATTTATTTTCATTGGCAATAGTTATTATACCAAGTTGATGATTCTTGGAAAAATATTTTTTTTATTTCCTGACAGATGTTGTCATAATTTACCCTGGCAATCTCTTAATCCTCTAGCAACCATAAGATTAATATCCATTAGTGAACAATCTTGCTTAGGTTGATATAAACTGAATAGAATGTTTAATGGATAGCTGATGTCTTAGCTGTGAATGTTCAGTTCTATTTCTCAGTTGTGTCCAAATCTTTGCCAACTCATGGACTGAGGCACACCAGGCTTCCCTGTCTATCACCAACTCCTGGAGCTTGTTCAAACTCATGTCCATCGAGTCAGTGATGCCATCCAACCATCTCATCCTCTGTCATCCCCTTCTCTTCCTGTCTTCAATCTTTCCAAGCATCAGGGTATTTTCCAGTAAGACAGTTCTTCGCATCAGGTGGCCAAAGTATTGGAGCATCAGCATCAGTCCTTCCAATGAATATTCAGGGCTGATTTCCTTTAATATTGACTGGTTGGCAGTCCAAGGGACTCTCACGAGTCTTTTCCAATACCACAGTTCAAAAACATCTGTGAATGTTAGCACATTATATAAACATTTTTAAAAACAGAGTATTACACTTGTGTCCATTTCTCCCCTTTCCCAAATTTGTAAAATATTCTTTGCTGTTCTGATAATCATGTATGATGACTGAGAATAAAAATATTAAATTAAAACTACGAAACTTTATTATAATTTAGAGATTACCTTAATTGCAATAGTATGCCTGATTATCAGTGCCTTTGCAACATTTCTGCAGACTAACTTTTACACATTCTGAAAGTCATTGTACCAGGACTGTCAGAATTTATCTCAATTGTTTCTAAGGCAGCTTTGTGCCTTTGCTCTTTTTTTTTCCCCTCTTGAACAACTGTAATCGTCATCAAATTCCTTCGTTCATCAAAAAAATTCATTGAGTAATTTAACAAAAATTCTTTAGTGTAGATCAAATTTCTATTCTTGAATGGTCTTGTTCAAACCACTTGCTTGGATTCTGACTTCTTGTATCTTAGTCTAATTGCTAAGGCCTGATATAATTCATCTTGGCATATGACCCAACTCTTACTCTGAACTATGAAACTTTCAAGTCTTATTTTCTCACCTATATATATTAATTTTCTATTGTTGCTGAAACAAATTGCCACAAACTTGGTGAATTAGAACAGTGCAAATATTTTATCATTCTGTACCTCAAAATTCTGACATGGTTCTCACTGGGCTAAAATCAAGCTTTTTTCAATACTGCATTCTTTTCTGGAGGCTCTAGGGTCAAATCCATTTACTTTTATTTTCCAGCTGCTAGAGGCTGTCTGCATTCCTTGGCTTATGGATATCTTCCTCTATCCTGTCCTCAAAGCCAGCAACCATGGGTTGAGGTCTTCTCACATCAAATCACTTTGAACTATACTTCTGCCTTCCTCTTCTGCTTTTAAGGATGCTCCTCATTTGGTTCCATCCAGATAAACTAGCATGATCCTGTCTTAAGGTCAAATGATTAGCAACATTAATTCCATCTGCAGTCTTAATTCCCCTTTACTATGTAACCTAGCAAATTCACAGGTACTAAGGATTAGGATGTGTGCATATTTGGGGCCACTATTTTGCCTACCACAGTTACAATAAATATCTGAATTTCACTTCTGATCAACATTGAACTGGACTTACCTTCCCACTTAAAATAATTTAAAATTCAGATAAAATATATGAAACAATAATATCCAGGTCAAGTAGAACAGGACAGTAATTTCTAAAAACAGGGTAAGGAGACAAGGTGAGCCTTATAATTGTCCCAGATTACTCCTAGAAAGAGTTTCAGTGCAGGGATCAGAAACCCAGACAAAGCCTGGCAATCTCTTTGAGTTGAGGACATGGAGCCACAAATCTGGGAAGACTAACATAATTAAAGTTCACAGGACAGAATAAAATAAGATGATCTTCCTCAATTTTTCTGCTGAGTACTATTTTAGTGCATGCATATGAGGAAACTACCTGAGGTCAAATAAATAAACAACCAAAAAGAGCCAGGGAAATAATACTATTAACTCATTTTGGGAATAATTCTTGTTTCCACAAACCAAAGTTGGAAACCTCATAATATATGGGGCATTAGGTATTGTAAAGTAAAAAAAAAAAAAAAAAATTAGAACATTGGAAAAAAAAAAAAAGAAAGAAAGAAATAATACTCAGAAGGGTATTTTCTAAGTAGAGAGACAAAATTAACACTAGATAAAGGTTTCTGTGGTCCTGTCTAATAAACTCAAAGTCAAATCCCCAAAGGAGAAACTATTTCCAAGTAACATAATGGTGTCCAAGATGAATGCTAAACTATACTGATTGGAATACAATGATTTCTAGTACTCAGCAGCAAAACAAAATCACAATATCAGATATTCAATAAAAAGTTGCAGTGCATGAAAAGAAGTAGGAAAATATAACACCAAAAAGGGAAAACTGATAGAAGCAGTAGTCTCATCAATGATGGAAATTATATAATTAATATACAAGGGCATGAAAATAATTAATATTGAGTATATTCCATATGTTCAACAAAGTAGGGGAAAATAATTATATGAGATTATGCAGTTTAGACACTACAAAAAAATCTGTGAACTTGAAGATAAAGCAACTGAAACTATCCAAATGAAAAGCTAAGGCACTACATGATCTGATTTTAAAGCTATAGTAACTAAAACAGTGTGGTACTGGCATGAAAATAGATACATTAATCAATGGAACAGAGTTGAGAGTCCAAAAGTCAACCCAGACATATATGGTTAACTATTTGACATGAAAGTCAACAACGCTTGGTGAAGTAAAAACAGTCTTCTAAATAAATGACACTGGGAAAGTTGGATATTTATATGTAAAAGAATGGAAGTAGACCCCTATCTTATATCATACACAAAGATTAACTCAAAATGGGTTGAAGAGTTAAATATAAGACCTGAAATAATAAAACTAGAAGAAAACAGAGGACAGGCTTCTTGAAATGGGTCTTGGCAAAGATGTTTTAGATGTGACACACAAAACACAAGCAAGAAAAGCAAAAACAAACAAGTAGAACAATATCAAACTAAAATGCTTCTTCAGAGTAAAAGAAACCATAAACAAAATGAAAGGGAACCTATGTAATGGGAGAAAGTATTTGCAAATCATGTACTTTCTAAGAAGTTGATGTCTAAAATATGAAAACAACTTACGCAAAATGATAATAATAATCATTTGTTTAAATGGGCAAAGGACCCATGTAGACACTTTTCCAAATAAGATATTCAGATGTCCAACAGGCATATGAAAAGGTGCTCAGCATCACTAATCATTCAGTTCAGTTCAGTTCAGTTCAGTTCAGTTCAATTAAGTTGCTCAGTCATGTCCGACTCCTAGCGACCCCATGAATCGCAGCACACCAGGCCTCCCTATCCATCACCAACTCCCGGAGTTCACCCAAACTCATGTGCATCGAGTCGATGATGCCATCCAGCCATCTCATCCTCTGTTGTCCCCTTCTCCTCTTGTCCCCAGTCCCTTCCAGGATCAGGGTCTTTTCCAATGAGTCAACTCTTCACGTGAGGTGGCCAAAGTATTGGAGTTTCAGCCTCAGCATCAGTCCTTCCAATGAACACCCAGGACGAGTCTCCTTTAGGATGGACTGGTTGGATCTCCTTGCAGTCCGAGGGACTCACAAGAGTCTTCTCCAGCACCACAGTTCAAAAACATCAGTTCTTTGGCGCTCATATTTTTTCACTAATCATTGCCTCTGCCGCTGCTAAATCGCTTCAGTCGTGTCCGACTCTGTGCGACCCCATAGACGGCCTCTTACCAGGCTCCTTTGTCCCTGGGATTCTCCAGGCAAGAACACTGGAGTGGGTTGCCATTTCCTTCTCCAATGCATGAAAGTGAAAAGTGAAAGTGAAGTTGCTCAGTCGTGTCTGACTCTTAGCTACCTCATGCACTGCAGCCTACCAGGCTCCTCTGTCCATGGGATTTTCCAGGCAAGAGTATTGGAGTGGGGTGCCATTGCCTTCTCCATCACTAATCATTAGGGAAATACAAATTAAAACCATGATGAGACATCACTTCACACTCATTAGAATGGCTGTTAGACAAGAGATAACAAATGATGACAAGGATGTGGAGAAAAGAAAACCCTTGTTGGTGCACTGGTGCAGCCACTATGGAAAACAGTATGGAGGGTCCTCAAAAAATTAGAAACTGAGATACTATACTATTGAGCAATTCTACTTCTGGGTATATACTGAAGGAAACAAAATCTCTATGACACAGAGACACCAGCACCCCTACATTTTTTTTTTTACAGTAACCAACACAGAAACAACTTAAATGTCCATCAACAGATGAACACAAACAAAATGTGGTATATATGTACAATAGAATACTATTCATCCATTAAGAAAAGGATTTTCAACAAGATAAACAGACTTTGAATCAGCCTTGGGGCTCAGATGATAAAGAATCTGTCTGCAATGTAGGAGACCTGGGTTTGATTCCTGGGTCAGGAATATGCCCTGGAAAAGGACATGGCAACCCACTCCAGTATTCTTGCTTGGAGAATTCCATGGACAGAGGAGCCCATGGGGTCACAAAGAGTCACATAGGACTGAACAACTAACACACACAGACAGACTTTGAGGGTAGTTTGCTAAATGAAATAAGTCAGACAGTAAAAGTGCTCTGAGATTGATTAGAAAGGAGAACATGTAAAATTGTCATTAGAGATATTACAGAAATTTACTAGCAAAAAAATACTTAGTAGGTTTTCCAAAGAGTATCAAAGGCTCACTGGAAGTCTGTTCTTTTCAGAGAAGTGCTGAAACACCACATTTTATATAGCTATGCATCCTTGTTTCCTATTGCTACCATAACAAATTAACACAAATGTGAGTGATTTAAAACAATACAAATATATTATCTCACAATTCTGGAGGTTAGAAGATGAGAACGGGTCACATTGGGCTAAAATTAATGTTTTAGCAAAGCCATATTCCTTCCTGGAGGCTTTCTGCTGCTGCTAAGTTGCTTCAGTCGTGTCCGACTGTGCGACCCCATAGACGGCAACCCACCAGACTCCCCCGTCCCTGGGATTCTCCAGGAAAGAACACTGGAGTGGGTTGCCATTTCCTTCTCCAATGCATGAGAGTGAAAAGTGAAAGTGAAGTCGCTCAGTTGTGTCCGACTCTTAGCGACCCCATGGACTGTAGCCCACCAAGCTCCTCCATCCATGGGATTTTCCAGGCAAGAGTACTGGAGTGGGATGCCATTGCCTTCTCCAGGAGGTTTTCTGAGTTTTTATTTAATTTCTAAGTCTGTGATAACAAATTACCACAAACGTAGTGGCTTACAGCATTACTGGTCTTGGCATAGACTTGGATTACTGTGATATTGAATGGTTTGCTTTGGAAACTAACAGAGATCATTCTGTCATTTTTGAGATTGCATCCAAGTGCCACATTTCAAACTCTTTTGTTGACCATGATGGCTACTCCATTTCTTCTAAGGGATTCTTGCCCACAGTAGTAGATATAATGGTCATCTGAGTTAAATTCACCCATTCCAGTCCATTTTAATTCGCTGATTCCTAAAATGTCAACGTTCACTCTTGCCATCTCCTGTTTCACCACTTCCAATTTGCCTTGATTCATGGACCTAACATTCCAGCTTCCTATGCAATATTGCTCTTTACAGCATCTGATCTTGCTTCCGTCAGCAGTCACATTCACAACTGGGTGTTGTTCTTGCTTTGGCTCCAACCCTTTATTCTTTCTGGAGTTATTTCTCCACTGATCTCCAGAAGCATATTGGGCACCTACCGATTGGAGGAGTTCGTCTTTCAGTGTCCTGTCTATTTGCCTTTTGATACTGTTCATGGGGTTCTCAAGGCAGGAATACTGAAGTGGTTTGCCATTCTCTTCTCCAGTGGACCACATCTTTACAGAACTCTCCACCATGACCCATCTGTCTTGGGTGGCCCTACACGGTATAGCTCATAGTTTCATTGAGTTAGACAAGGCTGTGGCCCATGTGGTTACATTGGTTAGTTTTCTGTGAGTGTGGTTTTCAGTCTGTCTGCCCTCTGATGAAGAAGGATAAGAGGCTTATGGAAACTTCCTGGTGAGAATGACTAACTGAGGGGGAAACTGGGTCATGTTCTGATTGATGGGGCCATGCTCAGTAAATCATTAATCCAATTTTCTGTTGATGGGTGGAGCTGTGTTCCCTCCCTGCTATTTACCTAGGGCCAAACTATGGTGGAGGTAATGAAAATAATGGTGAACTCCCTCAAAAATCCCATGCATGTACGGCTATGCTCAGTGCCCCCAACCTTGCAGCAGGCTACCACCGACCCATGCCTCTGCTGAAGACTCCTGGACACCCACAGGCAAGTCCAGGACAGTCTCCTATGTGGTCACTGCTCCTTTCTTCTTGGTCCTGATGCATTTTTGTTGTGCCCTCTGAGAGTCTATTTCCCAGTCCTGTGTAAGTTCTGGCGGCTCTATGGTGGGGTTAATGGCGACCTCCTCCAAGAGGGCTTATTCCATACCAAAGTCTGCTGCACCCAGAGCCTCTCTCCCTGTGGCAGACCACTGCCCACCTGTATCTCCACAGGAGACACTCAAACACGTTCTGTGTCAGTCTCTGTGGGGTCCCTGGGTCCTGGCGCGCTCAAAGTTTGTTTGAGCCCTCTGAGCATCTCTGGCAGGAATGGGGTTTGATTCTAAATGTGAATTCACCCCTCCTACCATCTTGCTGGAGCTTCTCCTTTGCCCTTGGATGTGGGATATCTCCTCACAGCTCCTCCAGTGCCTACCATCTTACTGGGGTTTCTCTGACCTTGGATTCAGACAGTCCAGCTAAGAACAGCTGCCGCTCCTGACCTTGGATGGGGGGTATCTCTTCACAGCTGCTCCAGCAAAGCACAGCTGATTTGACAGTGGAAGTAAGAAATAGATTTAAGTAACTAGATCTGATAGATAGAGTGCCTGATGAACTATGGACAGACGTTGGTGACATTGTACAGGAGACAGTGATCAAGATCATCCCCAACAAAAAGAAATGCAAAAAAGCAAAATGGTTGTCTGAGGAGGCCTTACAAATAGCTGTGAAAAGAAGAGAAGCAAAAAAGCAAAGGAGAAAAGGAAAGATATACCCATTTGAATGCAGAGTTCCAAAGAATACAAGGAGAGATAAGAAAGACTTCTTCAGTGATCAGTGCAAAGAAATAGAGGAAAACAATAGAATGGGAAAGACTAGAGATCTCTTCAAGAAAATTAGAGATACCAAGGGAACATTTCATGCAAAGATGGGCACAATAAAGGACAGAAATGGTATGGACCTAACAAAAGCAGAAGATATAAGAAGAGGTGGCAAGAATACACAGAAGAACTGTACAAAAAAGATCTTCATGACCCAGATAATCACAGTGCTGTGAACATTCACCTAGAGCCAGACATCCTGGAATGTGAAGTCAGGTGGGCCTTAGGAAACATCACTACGAACAAAGCTAGTGGGGGTGATGGAATTCCAGTTGAGCTATTTCAAATCCTGAAAGATGATGCTGTGAAAGTGCTTCACTCAATATGCCAGCAAATTTGGAAAACTCAGCAGTGGCCACAGGACTGGGAAATGTCAGTTTTCATTCCAATCCCAAAGAAAGGCAATGCCAAAGAATGCTCAAAGTGAAAGTGAAGTCTTTCAGTCATGTTCAGCTCTTTGAGACCCCATGGACTGTAGCCTATGAGGATTCTCTATCCATGGAATTTTTCACACAAGAGTACAGGAGTGGGTTGCCATTTCCTTCTACAGGGGATATTCCTGACTGAGGGCTAGAACCCAGGTCCCCCACATTGTAGGCAGACGCTTTACTGTCTGAGTGACCAGGGAAGTCCAAGAATGCTCAGACTATGGCACAATTGCACTCATCTCACACGCGAAGGCAATGGCACCCCACTCTAGTACTCTTGCCTGGAAAATCCCATGGACGGAGGAGCCTGGTAGGCTGTAGTCCATGGGATCGTGAAGGGTCAGACATGACTGAAGTGACTTAGCAGCAGCAGCAAGCAGCACACGCTAGTAAAGTTCTGCTCAAAATTCTCCAAGCCAGGCTTCAACAATATGTGAATGGTGAACTTCCAAATGTTCATGCTGGTTTCAGAAAAGCCATAAAACCAGAGATGAAACTGCCAGCATCCACTGGATCATCAAAAAAGCAAGAGAGTTCCAGAAAAACATCTATTTCTGCTTCATTGACTATGCCAAAGCCTTTGACTGTGTGGATACAATAAACTGTGGAGAATTCTGAAAGAGATGGGAATACCAGACCACCTGATCTGCCTCTTGAGAAACCTGTATGGGGGTCAGGAAGAAACAGTTAGAACTGGACATGGAACAGACGGGTTCCAAATAGGAAAAGGAGTATGTCAAGGCTGTATATATATTGTATCCATGCTTATTTAACTTCTATGCAGAGTACATCATCAGAAACGCTGGGCTGGATGAATCACAAGCTAGAATCAACATTGCCAGGAGAAATACCAATAATCTCAGATATGCAGATGACACAACCCTTATGTCAGAAAGCCAAGAAGAACTAGAGAGCCTCTTGATGAAAGTGAAAGAGGAGAATGAACAAATTGGCATAAAACTCAACATTCAAGTCAATGTATGGCAAAACCAAAAAGAATTGAAAGAAAGAAAAAAAAAAAAACCTCAACATTCAAAAAACTAAGATCATAGCATCTGGTCCCATCACTTCATGGCAAATAAGTGGGGAAACAGTGGCTGACTTTATTTTTGTGGGCTCCAAAATCACTGCAGTTGGTGATTGCAGCCATGAAATTAAAAGACACTTACTCCTTGAAAGGAAAGTTATGACTGACCTGGCCAGCATATTAAAAAGCAGAGACATTACTTTGCCAACAAAGGTCTGTCTAGTCAAGGCTATGGTTTTTCCAGTGGTCATGTATGGATTGTGAGAGTTGGACTATAAAGAAAGTTGAGCATGAAAGAATTGATGCTCTTGAACTGTGGTGTTGGAGAAGACTCTTGAGAGTCCCTTGGACTGCAAGGAGTTCCAACCAGTCCATCCTAAAGGAAATCAGTCCTGGGTATTCATTGGAAGGACTGATGTTGAAGCTGAAACCCCAATATTTTGGCCATCTGTTGAGAAGAGTTGACTGATTTGAAAAGACCATGTTGTTCAGAAAAATTGAAAGCAGGAGGAGAAGGGGAGGACAGAGGATGAGATGGCTAGATGACATCGCCAACTCAATGGATATGAGTTTGGGTAAACTCTGAGAATCGGTGAAGGACAGGGAGGCCTGGTGTGCTGTGGTTCATGGGGTCACAAACAGTTGGACAGGACTGAGAAACTGAACTGACTGAAATGATTCTTTGGAAGGACTGATGTTGAAGCTGAAACTCCAATACTTTGGCCACCTGATGTGAAGATCTAACGCATTGGAAAAGACCCTGATGCTGGAAAACATTAAAGGCGGGAGGAGAAGGGGATGACAGAGGATGAGATGGTTGGATGGCATCACTGACTCAAGGGACATGAGTTTGAGTAAACTCTGGGAGTTGGTTGTGGACAGGTAGGCCTGGCATGCTGCAGTCCATTGGGTCGCAAAGAGTCGGACGCAACTGAGCAATTGATCTGAACTGAACTGTAGTGGCTTACAAAGTCGAGAAATTTTTCCTTTATATTCTGGATGCCAAAAATCCAAAATCAAGATGTCAGAAAGGGCCACTGTCACTTTGGAACTCAAGGCGAAAATCCTTTCTTGCCTCTTTCAGCTTCTGGTATCTTAACATGTTCTTTGACTTGTACCTATATCACTCTGATCTTTGTCTTCATCCTTAATTGCTTTCTCCTCTCCTCTGTCTTCCATACTTCTGTCTGTCTCAAATCTCCCTATTTCTTTCTTTAAATTTCTATTTTTTAAATAATTTATTTTTTTGCTATACTGAAGTTTCACTGATGCACAGCTTTTCTCTAGTTGTTGTGAGGGGGGGCTACTCTCTAGTTGTGATGTGTGGGTTTCTCATTGCAGTGGCTTCTCTTGTTGCAGAGCACAGACTCTAGGGTATGTGAGCTTCAGTGGTTGCAACATGTGGTCTCAATAGCTGTGGTACATGGACTTAATTGCTCCACAGCATGTGGGGTCTTCCCAGATCTGAAATTAAACCCATGTCTCCTGCCTTGGCAGGCAGATTCTTATCCATTGAGCCATAAGTGAAGCCCCTCCTTTTTTTTTTTTTTTTTATAAGAACATTTGTCTTTGGAATAGGAGACCACTCAGATAATGCAGTATAATCTGATCTCAAAATCTGTAGTTTAATTGTATCTGAAAAATTATATTTCCCAAGAACATTCAGTTTACACATTGTAAAGGGATTTTACATAGGCATGTCTTTTTGCTACTGCTAAGTCACTTCAGTCGTGTCTGACTCTGTGCGACCCCATAGACAGCAGCCCACCAGGCTCCCCTGTCCCTGGGATTCTCCAGGCAAGAACACTGGAGTGGGTTGCCATTTCCTTCTCCAATGCATGAAAGTGAAAAGTGAAACTGATATCGCTCAGTCGTGTCCAACCCTCAGTGATCCCATGGACTGCAGCCCACCAGGCTCCTCTGTCCATGGGATTTTCCAGGCAAGAGTACTGGAGTGGGGTGCCATTGCCTTCTCCAATGTCTTTTGGGGGCCACCATTTATCCCAATATGGACACAATTTGTTTTCTTATATTTTTCAGCTTTTGGATGCTGAGTTCTTTGTCTCATAGCACCTTTCCATCTTCAAAATAAAAAATGGATAATTGAGTCTCCCTCATACTATATGATTCTGACTCTGATTTTCCTGATTTTGCATATAAGAACCCTCGTAGTTACATTGCCTCCCCACCCCGTCCTGGTAATATCACTTTCATCCTGATATAAAAGTATAACATTCCCCTCTCAAAGTCACTTGATAAGCAACCTTAATTATGTAATTTAAGTTCAAGAGAATAGGAGTTGGATGTTTTGAGAAAACAACTATTCTTCCCACCACACTATAGAAAATAGGATTACCCTTTGTTCATCAGAGATGCATATTTTCCCATATTTTGCATAAGTCTGTTCAATGTTCATAGTAAGAAAATCAGGTGCGTTTAATTTCCATTTAAGTTATTATCCAGTTTAATTTTAAAGTGTCTGTACAATGTTGGTGTTATTCTCTCTGTAAAAAAGCAGAGACTGCTTATTAATTTTAATCACATTTGGATTTCATCATGTATAACTTCGTGCTCAACTTGCTAATATTTACTCATGTGCAGAGTATTTTTCTTTCCTTGGAAATGAAAATAAGTCAAAGGATGTTGACTGGATTATATTGATTTAATTATATTATTCTTACTAGAGTCAAATAAAAAATTTTTAAATAATAACTTAGAAGTCATATTGGGGGTTTTAATTATAAAAGTTTTTGCAAAATAAAAGCCAAGTGTTTGTCTTGGTCTATGGAAGTGGAAATGGGCCGAATTTTTTTTTCTATTTTTATTTTCATGCTCTTATTAATGGTGATCTTATGTTATTCAAGCAAATGTAATTATTACTGGTGGTTTTTTTTTTTTTTGGTTTTATTTTTATTTATTTATTTTTTTTTAATTTTTTAAATTTTAAAATCTTTAATTCTTACATGCATTCCCAAACATGAACCCCCCTCCCACCTCCCTCCCCATAACATCTTTCTGGGTCATCCCCATGCACCAGCCCCAAGCATGCTGCATCCTGCGTCAGACATAGACTGGCGATTCAATTCACATGATAGTATACATGTTAGAATGTCATTCTCCCAAATCATCCCACCCTCTCCCTCTCCCTCTGAGTCCAAAAGTCCGTTATACACATCTGTGTCTCTTTCCCTGTCTTGCATACAGGGTCGTCATTGCCATCTTCCTAAATTCCATATATATGTGTTAGTATACTGTATTGGTGTTTTTCTTTCTGGCTTACTTCACTCTGTATAATCGGCTCCAGTTTCATCCATCTCATCAGAACTGGTGTTATTGTTGATTTTTCATAGCATTATAGTTCATACCATCACATACCATTTTTTCTTCCAGTTTTATTGAGATGCAGCTGACATATAGTACTGAATAAGTTTAGGGTATGCATCATAATGATATGATTTACATACATTATGAAATGATAGCCACAATATGCTTAGTGAACATTTATCATCTCATAGAGATAAAAGATTAAAGAAATAGAAATACATTTTCCTTGTGATGTGCACTCTTAGGATTTACTCTCTTAACCATTTTCACATGTACCATACAGCAGTGGTAACTGCAATCATCATGTTGTAGGTTACATCCCTAGTACTTATTTATCTTATCCCTGGGAGTTTGTGTTTTCTGATCACCTTCATCCAATTCCCACTCCTCGACCCCTCTTTCTGGAAACCACAAATACGATCTCTTTTTCTACTAGTTTGTTGGTTTATTTTTGAGGAATCCGTTAGTGATCTTTTAAAGGTAGAATTTGAAAAACTTCTGGACTAGGTTTACTTTAGTAAATATGGAGGTTTGATCATTTAATAGACTTTTATATTCTTATAGTATAATGGGAAATATTCAAAACTGATTCACTGAAATATTTTTCTTAAGTTATTTCCTGCATTTTATTAATCCAAAGTATAAAGTATACTGATGCTATCAGTTTAACAATAATCTAAAAATAATTTGTAAAATCAGGTATTTCTATAATCAATTACATTGCATGATGATAAAAATAGATATGAGGTATATTTTAATCAATAAAGGTGTATTTCCTGGTTTAGTGATATCACTCCAAAATGCTGAGCACCAAATGAGTCATAAATCTGAGAAAGATCAAGCCACAGTTGAATATATATTACCAAAACACAAAGTACATAGAGGATGAAATAATAAAATAACTAAGTTAGAATCATTCAGCAATCTATTCAATAAATATATTTTGAGCATGTTATGTATGATGGGTATAATAGATCAAACAAACAAATAAATCTAATGCAGTTTGGTATATGCCACTGTAGAAGATATGCAAAGTCCTGAGAGTGTACATATAAAGCATTTTAATTCCTAGAATATGAAACACTGTAGAAGATATGATCCTCCAATGTTTTTCTTCAATAAGTTCTATAAAGTTAAGTAAATTATATATGTATTAGCATACAAACACAACAATAAGAAACCAAATACTATAAAGGATTTGGAATATAAATGCTAAAAAGATTTTGAAAAAAATAAAGGTCACTGGAACAGTAAACTAATAGAATTTGAGCAGGACCCTGATGAAAGAATTGGACTTCAGTGAGTGGAAGTGTAGTGCAAGAATATTATAGTCAGAGTATAAAACATGGAACAGAGGAACAGTAACAAAAATGGCAGCTAAGGAGATGGGGAATAAGAGGCACAGTGAAGACTAGAACAAGAATTTTGTGGAAGGGGATAATATGTGATAAACTTGATTTTAAAAAAGGTAGTGGGCCAAGATTGTGAAGTGTTGGAGATTTTTTGTTTGTTCAGGTCATTTATAATGAGCTCTTGTGTTGACCGTAAAAATACAGCTCTAAGATCTTGTACTACAGAGAATGTAATAGAAGATTCCAGGATCGCCTAAAGGTGGCTGCCAGTAAATGACTGAATGTCACAGTGATACTAAGGCAGATCCATTCCTATGAGATGTAGGACTAATCTCACAGGGCAACTTTGATCTCAGAACACTATATCAACCTGACCTTAATTTTCCTAAAACTGTATTGCAGTTTAAGACTCTTCATAGCTAATTCTTTCCTCCACAAAGGCCAGACTTGCAGTGAAGAGTAACAGTTATTTCCCTCTTCTCTAGCTTCCTGTCCCAACTTCCCATGCTCCCAAAGGACATTAGTGTTAGTGTTAGTTAGTGTTAGTCGCTCAGTCGTGCCCGACTCTTTGCGACCCCATGGACTGCAGTCCACCAGGCTCCTCTGTCCATGAAATTTTCCAGGCAAGGATACTGGAGTGGGTTGCCATTTCCTCCTCCAGGGGATCTTCCCAACCCAGGGATTGAACCTGGGTCTCCTGCACTGCAGGCAGATTCTTTACTGACTGAGCTACAAGGGAAGCTCCCACAGGACTTTATGGCAGTAAAATTTCTTGCCCTTTGGATAACACAACTCATAAATTCTTAACCTGGACAGTGCGATGATGAAAATTAGATTTTATTAGGACTAAAATTGTAATGCTATATCGAAAGAAGTAGAAAATAAGTGAAAAAAAAAGTGAAGTCACTCAGTCGTGTCCAACTCTTTGCGACCCCATGGACTGTAGCCCACCAGGCTCCTCCATCCATGGGATTCTCCAGGCAAGAATACTGGAGTGGGTTGCCATTTCCTTCTCCAGGGGATCTTCCTGACCCAGGGATCGAACCCAGGTCCCCTGCATTGCGCTCAGAGGCTTTAACTTCTGAGCCACCAGGGAAGCCCAGTAGAAAGTAAAGGCCTGGATATTGGAGAAGTATGGATTTGTTTAAGAGCTATGTGAGACGATAGGAAATTCAAATTTGACAACACATATGGCAAGAAACCTGTGTTGGGAAGATTCCCCTGGAGGAGGGCATGGCAACCCACTCCAGTGTTATTGCCTGGGGAATCCCCATGGACAGAGGAACCTGGCAGGCAACAGTCCACGGGGTTGCAGAGGCAGACCTGACTGAGCAACCAAGCATATCACAGATGGCAAGAAAATGATAAAACAAGTATGATGTAGAACTATTTGCTCTGATAAAAAGAAGCAATACATATATCCAATCAAGGATTTCCTTCCAAAATACATAACAACCTTCTTCAAATCAGTTTAATAAGACTGTGCAAGTCAGATTAGCTTGAAAAGGTTCTTCCCTATAGATGATTTCAAATCTCCAATAAGCATATTAAATATGCAGTCAACATCAATTAGTCATCAAAGGGATGCTAATTAAAATCAGATTGAAGAACTATTAAATACTTGTAATACTGCCCAAATTTTTAAAAGTAGATAGATAGTATCAAGTTTTTGTTAAGATGTAAGACAATCTGATTTCCTGTATACTCCTGGTAGAGTAAACTGGTACATTCACTTTGGAAAAGCATTTGGCAATAGCTAATATTGCCAGGAGAAATCTCAATAACCTCAGATATGCAGATGACACCACCTTTATGATAGAAAGTGAAGAGGAAATAAAAAGCCTCTTGATGAAAGTGAAAGAAGAGAGTGAAAAAGTTGGCTTAAAGCTCAACATTCAGAAAATGAAGATCATGGCATCTGGTCCCATCACTTCATGGGAAATTGATGGGGAAACAGTGGAAACAGTGTCAGACTTAATTTTGGGGGGCTCCAAAATCACTGCAGATGGTGACTGCAGCCATGAAATTAAAAGACGCTTACTCTTTGGAAGAAAAGTTATGACCAACCTAGATAGCATATTCAAAAGCAGAGACATTACTTGGCCAACTAAGGTCCATCTAGTCAAGGCTATGGTTTTTCCAGTGGTCATGTATGGATGTGAGAGTTGGACTGTGAAGAAAGCTGAACACTGAAGAATTGATGCTTTTGAACTGTGGTGTTGGAGAAGACTCTTGAGAGTCCCTTGGACTGCAAGGAGATCCAACCAGTCCATTCTGAAGGAGATCAGCCGTGGGATTTCTTTGGAAGGAATGATGCTAAAGCAGAAACTCTAGTACTTTGGCCACCTCATGCGAAGAGTTGACTGGAAAAGACTCTGATGCTGGGAGGGATTGGAGGCAGGAGGAGAAGGGGACGACAGAGGATGAGATGGCTGGATGGCATCACTGCCTCAATGGACGTGAGTCTGAGTGAACTCCGGGAGTTGGTGATGGACAGGGAGGCCTGGCATGCTTCGATTCATGGGGTTGCAAAGAGTCGGACACGACTGAGTGACTGAACTGAACTGAACTGAATATTGTTGACCATATGTAAACTCACTAGTCCACGATTTCCATTTCATTCCTGGTATATTAGTTCTCATTGCTGTGTAGTTTCTATTCTTTGAATATACTAAAGATTATGTATTCATTCTACTGTATGTATATAAAGGCATATAAAGTTTGAAACCTAGGGGAACTAGTATTTGAAGCTAAAAGTCAACACATTGGTCATTCTTGGTTGAGTGTGCACCAATGCTGTTGAAAATATTATATTTCTTGGCATGAATGATGGTTATCCATGTATTCACTTTGAAAATTCATCTAATTATATACTTATGATTTATGTATCAATAAAATTTGTATGTTGTTTATTATACATGCATATTGTACTTATATATTGAGGGAAATTTTAAGATAAGAAAAAGTTGTGATCTTGTGGATTAGACAGTCAAGAATTTGCCCGCAATGTGGAAGACCCAGGTTCGATCCCTGGGTCAAGAAGATCCCATGGAGAGGGAATGACAACCCACTCCAGTATTCTTGCCAGGAGAACTCCATGGACAGAGGAGCCTGGTGGGCTACAGCCCATGGAGTTGCAAAGAGTCAGACACTTTCTAAACTAAAATGTTCACATTATTCTTGTTCTATCGATCTTACTGTATATGGTTTTACTGTTGGATTTGTTCAATGTTTTTTTATTTTCTAGATTTATCAAGTTAAATAGGATTTGACTTTCCCATTAGAGAGCAAAATCCTGAGCACTAGGATAATCTTCATATTCATTCATGGATCTCTCCTTAAACAAAAGTTACCTTGGTCCCAAAAACTTTGGTCATTGCTCTTGTATCTCCATTTCTTGTATGAAGGATGCACCAATACACATATATTCCATGTTTGTGTGTGCTAGGTTGAAAATTATATGTATTTTAACTTCCCAACTTCGGAGAAGGCAATGGCACCCCACTCCAGTACTCTTTTTTTTTTTTTTCCCCAGTACTCTTGCCTGGAAAATCCCATGGACAGAGAAGCCTGGAAGGCTGCAGTCCATGGGGACGCTGAAGGTCAGACATGACTGAGCAACTTCATTTTCACTTTCACTTAACTTCCCAATATTATCACCTTAAGTTTCCACTGTTATGTTTTAATTAATAAGACTTTTTAATTAAGACTTTTATTAACAGGTGCTTACATTTTGTTGACTTTTTTGAAAAAATCAAGCTGTAAACTTTTATTACAAACTAGAAATGAGGTTTTAAAAATATCAAAACTTGACCAAATAGTAAACAGTTTTAAAAAACCTTTAAAAGTATATAAAGAAATACCAGTCTCTTTGAAAAAAAAAAAAACACCTTTTTTATCAACAAAAAGAAATGTCTTTATCTAAAAATAATAAAAACTCCATGCTGAATAGATAATGCAGACAGTTCCAGTTATCTGTTCAACAGACAAAAAGCAAGAACTTATAATCTTCTGTTCCAATATTTTGTTCATTTCTAATTGCTGGAATTTGATGTTAATTACTTCTTGTTGAATGACTAAACCAAACGATGGTAGAGATAATAAACTGTCATTGACTCAGCTCCATCCTGCTCAGTCTAGAAAGTAGACAGATTCTTAGCTTATGGATTGGCTGCTTTTGTTTCTTTCCTATCTCCTGGTTGAGTGTCTGTATCAGTAACTGAGGTTGCGGCAGTACCAAGGTTGAGGTGGCTGCTGACCTTGGGTCTCAACTTGATTTTCCTTATTTTCTTCATGTCCTCTCTGGGCTGTGTTTGGTGGGGATGGCCCCTGGAGAATTGTGATCTAGGTATAACCCCATAGTTATTCTGTCTCACTTATCTCCCTTGTTCTCTTGCACCCTGGTTGTCAGCACCCTCCATCACTTCTCCCTGCAGAGGATGGTTGGAACACTGTAGTCACTGTCCATAGGGTCTCCATACATACTAAAGTGGGAACCTTCGCCTCTCATAGGGCCTGGCATTCAGGAGCATTCTCCCATCTCTCATTCTCTTCCTCCTTCTCACTGTTCTGCTAATTCTGCTGGTAACTGGGTGGACATGGATAGCTTCCCTAATGGTTATGGTCTACTATATTTACCGCCTGGTGATGGAACTCCACCAGGGCCTGTAACATCTGCTGCCTCTACAACCTTTTCTCCTTCAACAACATCAGACTCCACACTCTCTCCATCTCCTACTCTGCAAAGCTACTTCCTGGGGCTATTTTTCTTTATGGGGTTTGCTGTACTAATATTGATACATTTTCCTTGGTGGCATTCCTGTTGATGAAACCATATCTGTTTCTTACATTGAACTATTTTACAGTTTCTTCAACCTTCATTGTGATGACCTTGTCGCCACCAATAAATGAGCCTGCCCAGGCAACTGCTTCTTGCATCACTGCCCATTTGACATGCTTTGTGTCCTCTGGGCTGAGGGCAGGGCAGCGGGCAGCCTCTCACTATTCATGGTTGCGATGATGACTAGGACCAACTGTGGCAGCTAGGGTTCCTCCCTGGTTGTGATGGTAACAAGGCAGCAATGTAGGCTGCTCAGGACTTTCTGGGGTTGTGCTCTTCAAATTTCAGTGAAACAGTTGTCACTACACTGTCGTTCAAGGACTCGCTGTTTGCCCTAATGAGCCATTTTCACATCTTTGCTATGAAGGTTCTAGATATAATTTAGATTCTGCCAATGAACTGCACCAGAAATAGACTTATAGAGCAGAAAAGTAAAAGAAGTTGTTTGTCTTTATTCCAGTAGGCAGTGACTGTTGATATTGCATTCACCAGACATGGTTAATTGTAACAGTCAGCAAAAGTTCTTTCCTCCCTGTAAGTCACAAATGTCAGAGCTCCAGGGAAAGTGTGACATTTTCAGTTGTTTCCTACACTGTCCTTACCAAATTTATTTTCAGTTCAGTTCAGTCATTCAGTCATGTCCAACTCTTTGTGACCCCATGGACTGCAGCAGCCAGGCTTCCCTGTCCATCACCAACTCCAAAAGCTTGCTCAAACTCATGCCCATTGAGTCAGTGATGCAATCAAACTGTCTCATCCTCTGCCATCCTGTTCTCCTCCTGCCTTCAATCTTTCCCAGCATCAGGGTCTTTCCAATGAGTCAGCTCTTCATATCACATGGCCAAAGTATTGGAGTTTCAGTTTCAGCATCAGTCCTTCCAATGAATATTCAGGACTGATTCCCTTTAGGATGGACTGGTTGGATCTCCTTACAGTCCAAGGGACTCTCAAGACTTTTCTCCAACACCACAGTTCAAAAGCATCAATTCTTCAGCCCTCAACTTTCTTTATAGTCCAATTCTCACATCCATACATGCTGCTGCTGCTACTAAGTCACTTCAGTTGTGTCTGACTCTGTGTGACCCCATAGATGGCAGCCCACCAGGCTCCCCCATCCCTGAGATTCTCCAGGCAAGAACACTGGAGTGGGTTGCCATTTCCTTCTCCAATGCATAAAAGTGAAAAGTGAAAGTGAAGTCGCTCAGTTGTGTCTGACTCTTAGTGACCCCATGGACTGTATCCTACCAGGGTCCTCCATCCATGGGATTTTCCAGGCAAGAGTACTGGAGTGGGTTGCCATTGCCTTCTCCAATGACAACTGGTAAAACCATAGCTTTGACTAGACAGACCTTTGTTGGCGAGGTAATGTCTCTGCTTTTTAATATGCTGGTCTAGGTTGGTCATAGCTTTTCTTCCAAGGAGCTAGTGTGTTTTAATGTCATGGCTGCAGTCACCATCTGCAGTGATTTTGGAGCCCAAGAAAATAAAATCTCTCACTGTTTCCATTGTTTCCCCATTTATTTGCCATGAAGTGATGGGACTGGATGCCATGATCTTTTTCTGAATGTTGAGTTTTAAGCCAAGATTTTCACTTTTCCTTTCTCACTTTCATCAAGATGTTCTTTAGTTATTTTTCGTTTTCTGCCATAAGGGTGATGTCATCTGCATATCTGAGGTTATTGATATTTCTCTCGGCAATCTTTATTCCAGCTTGTGCTTCATCAAACCTGGCATTTCACATGATATACTCTGCATATAAGTTAAATAAGCAGGGTGACAATATACAACCTTGATGTACTCCTTTCTCTATTTGGAACCAGTCTGTTGTTCCATGTCCAGTTCTAACTGTTGCTTCTTGACTTGCATAAAGATTTCTCAGGAGGCAGGTCAGGTGGTCTGGTATTCCATTTCTTTAAGAGTTTTCCACAGTTTACTGTGATCCACACAGTCAAAGGCTTTGAAATAGTCATTAAAGCAAAAGTAGATGTTTTTTTGGAACTCTTGCTTTTTCCACGATTCAACGGATTTTGGCAATTTCATCTCTGGTTCCTCTGCCTTTTCTAAATCCAGCTTGAACATCTGGAAGTTCATGCACTGTTGAAGCCTGGCTTGGAGAATTTTGAGCATTACTTTGCAAGCATGTGAGATAACTGCCTCTGCCAGAGACTCCTGGACCTTCACAGTCTTGAGGGTGAGGGACCTTCACAAAACTTGGCCCACTGGAGAAGGCAGTGGCAAACAGCTTCAGTATTCTTGCCTTCAAAACCCCATGAACAGTATGAAAATTTGCTTTAGTAAATCTGAAGGATGCTGGTGCTCTGCAACTGACTTCCAAGCCTAGCAATGGTTTTAAGCACTTAATTCCTTGTATTAAATCCCTTTCCTAGAATAATTCTTATACCCTGTATCATGCTGATATAGTCTAAATATTATAATGTTTGAGGAAATAACTATTTTTAGCAAACATAACTAATCCAATTACATTTTCGTAGGTGAATTTTTCAATTCAGCAAGTACATGTGCTTTTATTGTTTTTAAAGTTCATTTTTATTCTTATATCAGCTTAAGTTGGGGCATCCCTGGCGTCTTAGTGGTAAAGTATCTGCATGCAATGCAGGAGCCACAGGAAACACGGGTTTGATCTCTGTGTCTGGAAGATCCTCTGGAGAAGGGAATGGCTACCCATTCCAGGATTTTTGCCTGGAGAATTCTATGGACAGAGAAGCCTAATGGGCTGCAGTCTGTGAGGTCAAAAAGAGTCAGACATCACTGACTAATACGTTCACAGCTTATGTTAGTTCAGTTCAGTTCAGTTCAGTCGCTCGGTCGTGTCTGACTCTTTGCGACCCCATGAATCGCAGCACGCCAGGCCTCCCTGTCCATCACCAACTCCCAGAGTTCACTCAGATTCACGTCCATCAAGTCCATGATGCCATCCAGCCATCTCATCCTCTGTCGTCCCCTTCTCCTCCTGCCCTCAATCCCTCCCAGCATCAGAGTCTTTTCCAATGAGTCAACTCTTCCCATGAGGTGGCCAAAGTACTGGAGTTTCAGCTTTAGCATCATTCCTTCCAAAGAAATCCCAGGGCTGATCTCCTTCAGAATGGACTGGTTGGATCTCCTTGCAGTCCAAAGGACTCTCAAGAGTCTTCTCCAACACCACAGTTCAAAAGCAGCAATTCTTTGGAGCTCAGCTTTCTTCACAGTCCAACTCTCACATCCATACATGACTACTGGAAAAACCATAGCCTTGACTAGACAGACCTTAGTCGGCAAAGTAATGTCTCTGCTTTTGAATATACTATCTAGGTTGGTCATAACTTTCCTTGCAAGGAGTAAGCATCTTTTAATTTCATGGCTGCAGTCACCATCTGCAGTGATTTTGGAGCCCCCAAAAATAAAGTCTGACACTGTTTCCACGGTTTCCCCATCAATTTCCCATGAAGTGATGGGACCAGATGCCATGATCTTCATTTTCTGAATGTTGAGCTTTAAGCCAACTTTTTCACTCTCCTCTTTCACTTTCATCAAGAGGCCTTTTAGTTCCTCTTCACTTTCTGCCATAAAGGTGCTGTCATCTGCATATCTGAGGTTATTGATATCTCTCCCGGCAATCTTGTTTCCAGCTTGTGTTTCTACTCTGCATGTAAGGTAAATAAGCAGGGTGACAATATACAGCCTTGACGCACTCCTTTTCCTATTTGGAACCAGTCTGTTGTTGCATGTCCAGTTCCAACTGTTGCTTCCTGACCTGCATACAGATTTCTCAAGAGGCAGGTCAGGTGGTCTGGTATTCCCAGCTCTTTCAGAATTTTCCATAGTTTATTGTGATCCACACAGTCAAAGGCTTTGGCATAGTCAATAAAGCAGAATAGATATTTTTCTGGAACTCTCTTGCTTTTTCCATGATCCAGTGGATGTTAGCAATTTGATCTCTGGTTCCTCTGCATTTTCTAAAACCAGCTTAAACGTCAGGAAGTTCACAGTTCAAGTATTGCTGAATCCTGGCTTGGAGAATTTTGAGCATTATTTTACTAGCATGTGAGATGAACGCAATTGTGTGGTAGTTTGAGCATTCTTTGGCATTGCCTTTCTTTGGGATTGGAATGAAAACTGACCTTTTCCAGTCTTGTGGCCACTGCTGAGTTTTCCAAATTTGCTGGTATATTGAGTGAAGCACTTTCACAGCATCATCTTTCAGGATTTGAAACAGCTCAGCTGGAATTCCATCACCTCCACTAGCTTTGTTCGTAGTGATGCTTTCTAAGGCCCACTTGACTTCACACTCCAGGATGTCTGGCTCTAGATGAGCGATCACACCATCATGATTATCTGGGTCGTGAAGATCTTTTTTGTACAGTTCTTCTGTGTATTCTTGCCACTTCTTCTTATGTTAGGGCACATGTAAATTACAATTATTCATTGATCATCTACAGGCATGCCTCTGAGATATTATAGGTTTAGTTTCAGACCAAATAGTAAAGTGAGTCAAACAATTTTTTTGACTTCCCAGTGCATATAAAAGTTATGTTCATACCGTACTATAGTCTATTAAGTATACAATAGCATTATGTGTAAAAAAACTTATATACCTTAATTATAAAGTAATGCTGAGGGGGAAGGATAAACTAAGAATTTGGGATTAATATATACACACTACTATATATAAAATAGATAACCAAGAAGCACCTACTGTATAGCACAGGGATCTGTGCTCAGTTTTCCATAATAACCTATAACGAAAAAGGTTCTGAAAAGGAATATGTATAATAAAAGGTATATGTATAATTGAATCATTTAGCTGTATACTTGAAAAATAACATAATGTTGTAAATTAACTATATCTCAATAAAAATAATAATGCTGTTGGAAAAATGGTCCTATACACTTACTTGAGGAAAGGTTGCCACAAACCATTATGTAAAAAGCACTATCTATGAAGAGTGATAAAGCAAAGTACATTAAAACAAGATATGCCTGTTCTATCTTCTTAACATTGTGCTTAACATTGTCCTGGTGTTATAAGAATACCATATAACATACTTTATGCTTATAATATTATATTAGAAATTATAATCCTTGGTTCATCAACTAAGACTTCTTTTGTTATAAGGACACTTGGATTAGGTAAAAGATTGTCTTATTTTATTCCACACTATAACCTGTCATATTGTAAGAATTGACTGCATTATAAACTTTACCATTTACTTAATAAACATAATTTTCTTCTATATACAAAAATCTATATTTGTTTGCAGAGTTACAAAGATGAATGCAATGTGGTCCATTTCCCAATGCACACACAATCCAATTGACAAGGATAAGCATAGTCATGACAAATTATAATGAGTTTAGCTTATGTTGAACTCAACATAGAAGTATTAAAAAATAACAAACTACAATAGCATAACCAAAGGGTTTCTTTCTGCATCAAGAGTTGAATAAACCTTGACATTTGAATAGAAATGTTGTCTGCCCCTAATTTGAATTCAATCAAGGCTAACAAGGAAACAGGACATTTTGGATATACAGAACAGCTAGAAAATAATATAAATGCATCAAAATAAAATCACTCTTAGGTAATCAAAAATATTACATGATACTGGAATATAAATTTTATGCTATCAAGATGAGTTTGAATTTTATTCTCTAGACAATCAGAAGCCAATAAAAGAGAGTTTTCAGTGGAAAACATGATCAAAGTTGAATTTAGAATTCCAGTGGTAATAGGAATTATGGAATAGAGGGGAGAATAATAAGTGTTCTGAAAATACCAATATCCTTCCTTTTCCTTGTCCTTAATGTTCATTTTGTAAAGGTGATGCTGTGTCATTGACATAACTGCTGGAGTGTAAGCGTTTGACATTAAACTTTTAAAATTATTGATTGTAATGTAAGTGTCTGATATTAAGTTTTTGATTGCCAAGGAATCTATTTCAAAGACATCCATCTCAAACATATTGTCGGCTATATGACATAGCTCAACTAAATGAAAAACCAGGCTGCCCCACCATGAGATTTTCCTTTTAGAAAACCCTGAGTAACCTAGGTTTACTGAGAGTGATCTCTATTTTTCTTTCCCATGCTATAATTCCCACTCTTATGCTTAAATTCTCCAATAAAAAGTGAACCTGTGAAGTCTTAGGCATCCCTCTTTTGGACACCAATAAAGGCAGAGCTCCAGGTTGGCATGCTTTCTCTCTCTTTCCTCATGACTTTGCTATGTAGCCCTTGAGTGTCCAATGTACCTTCCAGGACCTCTGTCTGAGTAATACATATCTTTTTTTCCCAAAAGTTCCTTGATGATTTTTTTGCTAATGTGAATCTTGCAATCAAAACAAGAACTACAAGAGCCTGTCCAGCCACAACACTGACTTTGGTTGGGAAGATATCCGTGGGGGATCCCATAACTACATCAAACATTCCTAGCCAATAGTGGCACTATTGATATGCTGAGAATGACAGTAAAAACCTGGCTTATAGCAAAATTGAGGTACTTAACAGTAGAAGTTCTTCAGAAGTGAAAATGAAAATGAAAGTGGCTCAGTTATGTCCAGCTCTTTGTGACCCCATTGACTACACAGTCCATGGAATTCTCCAGGCCAGAATTCTTGAGTGGGTAGCCTTTTCCTTCTTCAGGGGATCTTCCCAACAAAGGGATCGAACCCAGGTCTCCTGGATTGCAGACAGATTCTTTACCAGCTGAGCCACAAGGGAAGTTCTTCAGACAAAGGTCCAAACCAATCTTTCAAAAATAATATTTTTTTTGAATTCTGCTATGTATAATGAGAAATATTAATGTATGATTTCATGAACTCATACATGGTTAGTTACCTCAATATTATAATTTTAATGTTTTGTTTTTTAAAAAGAAGCATGCCCATAATTTGTATGGTTGGTCTAAATTCTACCCATTTGTATACTTTGTCTAGTGATATTGTTGATCAATTTACTTTTTGAATAAATTTGGCCTGTTATCAAATCCCCAATAAGCAGTAAGAACTGAGAAATCCTCCAAGCTAAAGTGAAGCATTAGTGATAGGGTTTCAAACCTAAAATGGTTTATGACAGACCATTTATATTTAAGAAAATCAATGTAAAAGTGTCTAGTAAAAGCTAGTTCATTACCTATATTTCTCCAAATCTTCAAGGACAAATATAATGTCTCTGATATTTTTCCCTTATTATTCTTTCTTTGGCTCTCTTTTTTGTGTTTGAACACATTTTGCTGGATCCTAAGGGATGAAAAGTTCATTTTAAAGTCAAATATATAAGCTGTAATTAGGTTCAGGACTTTATTTCTTTAGTGAAAAAACTGAGGTCACAGTATAGTTCTGGTTAATCCTTATGGATAAAGATGTTAAGATCCCTTCTTATTAAGTTTTGTGCTTTTTTGATCACATTCAAGAAACAAACAAAAAATTCAATTATTTAATCAGTGTGTCTTTTTCTATGATGGAGTAATGGAACCATCATATTATTCCTCTGTTTTTATTATCCATCTTCCTATGTTCTATTATGACAGAATAAATGACAAAGTTAAAAACAATACTTTTTGTTTAATACTTCTGAGTGTCTTTAAATGCCATACTTTTGCACCAAACTAAACATTACTTTGGCTACCTCATGAGAAAAGTTGACTCATTGGGAAAGACTCTGATGATGGGAGGGATTGAGGGCAGGAGGAAAAGGGGATGACAGAGGATGAGATGGCGGGATGGCATCACCAACTCGATGGACATGAGTTTGAGTGAACTCCGGTAGATGGTGATGGACAGGGAGGCCTGGCGTGCTGCGATTCATGGGGCTGCAAAGAGTAGGACATGACGGAGCAACTGAACTGAACTGAACTGAAACACTACTCTTAAAATTTATTATATTCCCCAAACAGGGAAGTTCCTCATAAGGAAATATTTAAAGAGTTCTAGTTTCTCAAATTACCCTTGAATTGACTAGTGAGTAAAAAACAATGTTCTTGACTCACTGGGTTTTAATTCTCCATCAGAGTTATCTCCAGAGAACTGCATTTCTACATCTAAGCAGACTCTTCCTTGTCATTCTTAATTGAGAACAGCAGCTCAAGTAACACAACAGTGTAAAGGAAGACCATCAGTAAAAACGTCACATCAATATGAATTAAAACAAATGGATTTGCTAGCTATCGGTGCATTTGTCAGGACATTGCCAGTCTTGATTCACATATCATATATATGAACTGTTGATCATGGTTGATTTTTCCTGATACAATATGTACACCAACAATTATAGCAATTGTCTGCACAATGTAAAGTCAGTTGGCATAAAGCTATAATAAAAATTGTGTTATACTACTGTAAATATGAGCATATAGATCAATTGGACAAAACAGCAATTATAGAAGGACAAAGAGAAGTTAATTATTTAGTATATGATAAATAGAGTATACCAAATTGGAATAAAAAAATTATTATTCAGTCAAGTATCTTAGGATAAATAGTGATTTAGGAAACATACGTATAATTTCTATAACTGCATCTGTATGTTTCATTCATTTTTTTTTTTTACTTCAATAGGTACTTTATGGACTAAAGCAGTGCTTTAAAGCCAGGAGATACATGTCAGAATAACTTTTTCAGCTCTCTCAAAATATGCATTACAGCTGTAGTCACTTGAAAAAATTGGGCAAACTAAAATATCAAAAATAGAAGATGTTATATATTAGTACATCAAATTAAAATACTGTAATGGAAAAGATATAAGAATAACACCTAATTTTATTGATATGAAAAAAACATCATAATATGATATTGAGAAAATTGACCAGGATACAAAATTACATGTGTAGTATACCAGAGGTGGGAAGTAAAAGAGAAAGAAGAATTAGAGAAAATACACCACAAAACAATAATAATTATTCCTAGATACTGGAATTAAAATAGATTTTCCTATTTCGTTTACTCTGTTACCTTTGCTTATCTATATTTTCTAATTCATCTTCCCTTGGGACATACTTCTTTTGCATTAATAATATTATCAAAGTTAGAAGAAAGACTGAGTTATGTATTATGTGTTATATATAATAATTATACATAAATAGGGCTTCCCTGATTGCTCAGTTGGTAAAGAATCTGCCTGCAATGAGGGAGACCCAGGTTTGATCCCTGGGTTGGGAAGATCCCCTGGACAAGGGAAAGGCTACCCACTCCAGTATTCTGGCCTGGAGGATTCCAAGGACTGTGCAGTCCATGGGGTCACAAAGAGTGGAACGTGACTGAGGGACTTTCACTTTCATACATAAATAATGCATTTTATTATATTTAATGTTCAATTTCATATTATGTACTAGGGTTTCCCCAGTGACTCAGATGGTAAAGAATCTGCCTGCAATGGAGGAGACACAGGTTTGATCCCTGGGTTGGGAGGATCCCCTGGAGAAGGAAATGGCAACCCACTCCAGCATTCTTGCCTGGAGAATTCCGTAGACAGAGGAGCCTGGAGGGCTACAGTCCATAGGGTCACAGAGTCAGACACAACTGAGAGACTAACACACTAACATTGTATATTATTTATATTCTGTATTATATGTTATATATTTCTATATTACTATAAATTTCATTCTGTGTTATATATTATAATTTCTAATTGTATTGTATAATTTATATAATTTCTATATTATATATAACATATGCAATTCCTATAACCAATTCTATTTCACCTAACATAATTGTTTTTACTTACCTTTCTTTTTACTGTGTCAGCATGATATAAATACAACCTGTTGAAAAGTGAAAATTGAAAAATTCAGTCAACTGTGCCTCTTTTCCACACATTTCTTTCTGTGAAGTAAATTAACTGAAAGATTGGATGACTTATAGAAATAATGATAGAATACATTGAATGGTAAATGAAAACTATATCTGTCAAACTATAATCATTATAGATCTTTAGAGTTGCAAAAGACTTTAGACATCATATAATATAATCCTATCTTCCTAGAAATGAGAAGACTGATTAATCAGTAGTCTTTTTGAAATATAGTACGGACTTTGAACATGTATTTCTCAAAAGACTGTATAAGAAACAGTGGAAACAACAAAACAAACCATACAAATTAAGAAGCAAACCAGTGAAACACCAGCTACAATGTTCTGGTAATTCTTTCCAGGTCTATGTAATTTTGGATTAAACTAAACTGTCCCTTTAGAGACAAGGTAAAAACCAGACCTAAAGAGTTGTTTTCAAAAGGAAAGGCTGATCATCTTATTCTCCATGGCTTATCCTCATTCTTAAACTTATATAAAAATTTCTGAGCCTCATAGAAAAACTGTCTTCACTGGTACGGTGGTCAAACTTCCAGCAAATTAAAATTCTCAAGTAATTCACCTGGAACTAAGGCAATGGGGAAAAAGAAAAGATCCACAAGTTCCAAAATCTTATGGAAGAAGACTCTGCCCATAAAACAGAAAGAAGAACAATGTATTGAAATTTCAGTGAGGTGGTAGACTGAAGGCAGAATCACCATGATGATACCACAGGCATGCAGAATTAGAATAGAAAGTAAAATCAATATAGAAAGTTTTGTTGTTATAAAACAATTGTCACAGTGGTAAAGAATCCACCTGCAATATTGGAGACAAGGGTTCCATCCCTGATCTGGGAAGATCCCACATGCCAAGGAGCAACTGAGCCTGTGTACCACAACTACTGACTCTGTGCTCTTAGTGCCCAGGAACTGCAACTACTGAAACCCAGGCACCCTAGAGCCTGTTCTCCACAATAAGAGAAACCACCTCAATAGAGTAGCCCCTGCTTTCTGCAACTAGAAAATAGCCCACACAGCAATGAAGACCCAACACAGCCAAATTAATTAATTTAAAAAATTGTCTATTACCATTCAAACTGCATCCACTTTTGTAATCAAAATGTATGATTATTTTAAAATTTCATTTATTTATTTATGTTGTTGTTCAGTTGCCCAGTCATGTCCAACTCTTTGTGACCCTATGGGCTGTAACAGAGACTTCTCTGTCCCTCTGCATCTCCTAAAGTTTGCCCAAGTTCATGTCCTTTGCATCAGTGATACCATCCAGCCATCTCATCCTCTGATACCCTCTTCTCCTTCTGCCCTCAATCTTTCCCAGCATCAGGGATTTTTCCAATGAGTCAGCTGTTCGCGTTAGGTGACCAAAACACTGGAGTTTCAGCTTCAACATCAGTCCTTCCAACAAGTATTCAGGGTTGATTTCTCTTAAGATTGACTGGTTTGATCTCCTAGCTGTCCAAGGGACTCTCAGGAGTCTTCTTCAGCACCACAGTTTGAAGGCGTCAGTTCTACGATCCTATGCCTTCTTTATACTCCAGTTCTCACAACTGTACATGACCACTGGGAAGACCAGAGCCTTGACTATAGAGACTTTTGTTGGCAGAGTAATGTCTCTGCTTTTCAACATAATGTCTATGTTTGTCATAGTTTTTCTGCCAAGAAGCAATTGTCTTGTAATTTCATGACTGCAGTCATCATCTGCAGTTATTTTAGAGCCCAGTAAGAGGAAATCTGTCACTACTTCCACCTTTTCCCTCTCTGTTTGCCATGAAGTAATGGAGCCAGATGCCATGATCTTTTTTTTTTTTTTAATATTTAGCTTTAAGCTAGCTCTTTCACTTTCCTCCTTCACCCTCATCAAGAGGCTGTTTAGTTCCTCTTCACTTTTTTGCCATTAGAGTAGTAGTATCTGCGTATCTGAGGTTGTAGGTATTTCTCCCACCTATCTTGATTCTAGCTTGTAACTCATCCAGCCCAGTGTTTCTCATGATGTGCTCAGTGTATAGATTAAACAAACAGAGTGACAGCAGACAGCCCTGTCGTACTCCTTTCTCAATCTTGAACCAATCAGTTGTTCCATACAGAGTTCTAACTATTGCTTCTTGACCTGCATATGGGTTTCTCAAGAGACAGGTAATATGGTCTGGTATTCCCATCTCTTTAAAAGCTTTCCACAGTTTATTATGATTCATATAGTCAAAGGGTTTGGCGTAGTCAATGAAAGAGAGGTGAATGTTTTTCTGAAATTCCCTAGCTTTCTGTATGATCCAGCGAATATTTACAATTTGATCTCTGGTTCCTCTTCCTTTTATAAACTGAGCTTGGACATCTGGAAGTTCTTGGTTTGCATAATGCTGAAGCCTAGCATGCAAGATTTTAAGCATGACCTTACTAGCATGGGAGATGTGTGCAATTGTCCAATGGTTAGCACATTCTTTAGTACTACCCTTCTTGGGAATTTGGATAAGGATTGATCTTTTCCAGTCCTGTGGCCACTGCTGGGCCTTTCAGATTTGCTGACATATTGAATGCAACACCTTGATGGCATCATGCTCTAGGGTTTTGAATATCTCCACTGGAATTCCATCACATCCACTAGCTTTATTAACAGCAGTGGTTCCTAAGGCCCGCTTGAATTTGCTCTGTGGAATGTCGGGTTCTGGGTGGCTGACCACACCATTGCAGTAATCAGGTTCTTTAAGATCTTTTTATTTATACTTGATTTATATTCTCACTAGACTTTCTTTCATATGATAACTTCTCCATTATTTTGTTTTATCTCTGTTTATATTTATGTCTTCAATTTTTATTTTCAAGATAAGTAGATAGTTTATTTTCAAATTTCTTACATATTACAACTTCATTTCTGTTGTCATCATTCATTAAAACAACTTGGTTGGTAGAACTGCTTGTGTTCCAAATTTCATTGACGCACATTCTCTGAATATGTCTTTATGTCTTGCCCAGAATGTTTCAAGAGAATAAATCTGATGACAGCTTGATTCTTTTTTTTTTTTTTTTTTTGTTTGAACCAATTTGCTTTTCAGGTCTTAATGCATAAACAATTGTTTTGTAAATATTTGAAATATTTTATTTTTCCAATATGTGTCCATATGTGGGCCATTTTCTCTTGAATCCATGGGTGTGTGGTGATTGTGGCTTATTGATTGTAAAATATTTTTGAGCACTGTTGAAATAATCCTTGTATGAAAACAAATAAATTAGGGTGTAGCCTTTAGCCATTGAATGATGATCATTTTTTCTGGGAAGGATTGATGCAAGGTTAGAACCCTATTTTTATCAGTTGCATGTGTGAGTCATCAACTCATTACATGTGCCTAGTGACAAAGGATAGTGAGGGAAAGTGTTTATTTTTAGTTTTTATTCATGTAAAGCTCAAACTGGGTATTTCTTCTCCCATTAACTTCATTATTACTAGTGTATATCATCTCCACTGCATCCGAAAATATTTTATCTTAGGCATTTTTAGCTTTTGAAGTTTAAAGATTGACTTTGGAAAGAAGATGCTGTACTGAGGCTCTGTAAATATTTAGAGTTTACTGTTTTAGGTTGATGGAGAAGGCAATGGCACCCCACTCCAGTACTCTTGCCTGGAAAATCCCATGGACGGGGGAGCCTGGTAGGCTGCAGTCCACTGGGTCACTGAGAGTTGGACACGACTCAGTGACTTCACTTTCACTTTTCACTTTCATGCATTGGAGAAGGAAGTGGCAACCCACTCCAGCATTCTTGCCTGGAGAATCCCAGGAATGGTGGAGCCTGGTGGGCTGCGGTCTATGAGGTCACACAGAGTCAGACACGACTGAAGTGACTTAGCAGTAGCAGTTTTAGGTTGAGACTAATTCAGTGATTTGACGTTGCCGATGTGAATTTGTCTGATACCCAGTTAGTGTCTGTCTTATAATGTGTCAGGGTAGATAAGTAGGCCCATTATAAAGACTGAAAGCATTAAAAATGTCAATATTAATAAAGTCCAGAACCTGAACATACGTCATTATTATGTTTATTCTATACAACCTAACTTGTATGAGTCTGATGGAAGATGGATGATGGGAACTGGTTGCAAAAATCTACAAGTGAAACATGTATAGTATCATGTAAGAAACGAATCATCAGTCTATGTTCGATGCAGAATACAGGATGCTTGGGGCTGGTGCACGGTGATGATCCAGAGAGATGATATGGGGTGGGAGGTGGGAAGGAGGTTCAGGATTGGGAACTCATGTACACCCGTGGCAGATTCATGTCAATGTATGGCAAAACCAATACAGTATTGTAAAGTAAAATAAAGTAAAAATAAAAATTAAAAAAAAATAAACAGAGAAGCTTAAAAAATAAAAAATAAAATTAAAAAAATCTACAAGTTAATGAAATTAAACTGCATTATTTGTGATGGATGAAGTCTCAGTTACCAGGTGTTTAATAATAGTATAGATAATGCAAAAACTGAAAAGGGATTCTGGTTTAATTATGTATTTTCTGTGTAGCTTTACCAATGAATTTAATTGGTCTCTGGGAGATAGCACAACTGAGATGTCAAAAAGCATTTTTAGCCTCCCAATCCAAAGTAGAATGGCACTTTAAATAACAATCCTTGAGTAATAGTAAAAGAAATAATATTAGAAAGATCTATTGAGATAAATATATGCAACTGTAACTGAAGCATCATATCATATAATTCTGTACATCATCTGTGTATATAAACTATGAGAATTAATTATTTGTATTTACTTTTCTTGATAATTCCCTGTTTTGAGTTTGACATATTAACACTTAAATCTCCTCTAAAAAAAATATCAGGAGTATGCTGTTTGCTGTCCTCTAAGCCATATGCTTTTAAAACATCTCTATTATTTACTTTTACTTTTTCAAGTTTGATATATTCCAGCTACCTTGGTTGTTTTGGGTTGCTGTAACAAAAATTCCGTGGAAACACTTATTTCTTACAGTTCCAGGTTCATTGCCTGGTGATGGTTAACTTCCTGGTTCACAGATGGCCATCTTCTTGCTATATCCTTACATGTTAAAGAGGGAGAACTCTGGTCTTTTCAGTTTCTTATAAGGGAGCACTGTTCCCATTTTTGAGGGTTCCGTCCTCATGACTTAATTACCTCCCCAATGTCCCAGCTACAAATACAAGCACACTGGGATCTTAGGCTTCAACATATGAATGTTGGGTGAAAACAAACATTCAGAGCATAGCACCAGCAAACTAAGGTATTTCATAAATTAATATTGCTATATTATTATTTTCCAAAATTTATGCATAAATGTTAGGACAAATGTAGAGGTTTTTCTCTACTTGCATGCAATATTGGAAGTTTTATCCATATTTTCACCATGATTTGGGCAATAGAGGATTTTTACCCTACCTTCTTAAATGTTGTCTGTGCATGAGGCTTGAAGGAATATTGATGCTTCCTGGGTTAGACTTTGTATCAGAGATGATTACTGAAAATCTGACAGACTTATTTTTAAAAATTCAACAGATAGAAACAGCAAACAAAAATCCGTGGTCTTTTTTTAAAAAAATTATTTATTTTTTCATTTTTTGTTGTGCTGGGTCTTCGTTGCTGTGTGGGCTTTTCTCTAGTGGCGAGCGAAAGTTACTCTCTAATTGTAGTGAACAAGTTTCTCATTGCAGTGGCTTCTCTTGTTGCGGAGTGGGGACTCTAGGTTGTGTGGGCTCAGTAGTTGCAGCTCCTGGGCTCTAGAGCATAGGCTCAGTAGTTGTGGCACACAGGCTTAGCTGCTCAGCAACATGTGGGATCCTCCCGATACAAGGATTGAACCCATATCTCCTTCCTTAGCAGGCAGACTCTCTACCACTGAGCCACCAGGGAAGCCCCAAGTCAGTGATCTTTTACATGTAAGAAAATATTGCCACATTTGAGCTATAGAAGGCTTTCCTGGTGGCTTAGCTGGTAAAGAACCCGCCTGCAACGCAGGAGACCTGGGTTCGATCCCTGGGTTGGGAAGATTCCCCTGGAGCAGGGAAAGGCTACCCACTTTAGTATTCTGGTCTGGAAAATTCCATGGACTGTACAGTCCACGGGGTTGCAAAGAACCAGACACAATTGAGTGACTTTTACTTTCACTTTGAGCTATAGAAAGGACCTGCCTGATATAGAGAACAGACTTGTGAACACAGGCGGGAAAGGAGAGGGTGGGACAAATTCAGAGAGTAGCATTGAAACATATGCATTATCATATGTAAAATTAGATAACCAGTGAAAATTTACTGTATGATGCAGAGAGCTCAAACCCAGTGCTCCCTGGTGGGATCGGGTGAGAGGTGTGAGGAAGGTTCAAGAGGGATGGGACACACGTATACCTATGGCCTGATTCATGCTGATATATGGCAGAAACCAACACAATATTGTAAAGCCATTATCCTCCAATTAAAAATAAACAAAATTTTTTAAAAAGTAAGTGTCTGCCTTACTGAGACACCGATATCTGAGTTGAAAGGGAATGGACAGATCTGCTCTCATAGGATACAAGTACATTCTAAACACACATGCAGTTATTAAAACACTGAGCCAATTTTGTATCAGGACAATAGTCCAGTTTTTTACAAAGCAAGTTCACTCAGTCTGTGATAGAAAAGGTTGAGAATGAAAATCTGGCTTAGCTAAGACTTTTCTAATGCCACCGTCCTTAGTATGCACATCACATCCTGCCAGCTGTACTGCAGGGAGCAAGCGGTTATCACACAAACGAGCATCCTCCAAGCCAGAATAAAAACGCCGCTACTTCCCATCTAAACTAGTTTTATAGACGGAAGATAAAATAAATAGGGACAAAAAAAGACGGATGGAGAATGAGGAAAGGGGAGAATGAAATAACCCTTTTCTAAAAAGGCAACAACCAATAGAATCTTTTTTTTTTTTTAACCATTTTCTACTAGAAGAAACAAAATAAGTGTTATCTCAGCCACTAAACGGAAGAGCCAATGACTAGGGTTCCAAGCTGTGAAAAGAAGTAGCAAGTTATACCAGGTAGAAATTCCTTTCTGTCTCCTCTTTAATCTTTCTAAACCATGATCTCTCTATTAAAATCCTAGTACTAACTTCTAGAGATCTGGTGTCTGTCCTCTACCTGTTCCTGAGTGAAAAAGCCCTTGGGGAAACTTCATTACTAATGACCTTCAGGATATTTATTGGAAAGGAGAGGAGGCAGTGCAATAAAAGGAGGCAGTCTCTACTTCTATTTTCTTGAGCAGAGGTCTGTGGAACATTAGGATGCAGCTGACAAAACTGCAGCTGTTGCCTATCTATGAACTCGTGTCCCAAATTAGTAAAAATTAGCTGTTTTGCAATTATAGAAACAGCTGTTCTGCTTATTTAGGAATACTGTTGCAATAGCTTTTATAAAACCTATCACCATATGTTTTGTTCTGTATAATAGGTGAAAGTGGCTGAGGGTACTCAGACATGCTACAACTTAACATATTGTTTTCATTTTCTGAATATGTTACACATATTTCATTCATAGTTTTTCAGCACTAAGTTTCTTTAGTAGCAGTTGTTTTACTTACAAAAAATGGATGTCTTTCCCTTTTTCTACTGTATATTTGACAATGAATGTTTTTTCCATTTCCTGTACCTATTGGGATTTGAATGTGGAAGGCATTTTTGAATTTATTCATTTTACTGTGCTTCATTTATAAAATTCTTAGATAGTGAATAATTTATTACAAATCCTTAATTTGATATTCATTGTTTTCTTAGCTCTCTTCTTATTTCTCATATTTAACTTGATTTGTATACTTAGTTTCACTCAAGCCTTCACTTTCTGTATTAGATTTAGGTTAGAAAAGTGAGGTTTTTTTTTAATTTTTTTATTAGTTTTTTATTTTTTAAATTTTAAAATCTTTAATTCTTACATGCGTTCCCAAACATGAACCCCCCTCCCACCTCCCTCCCCATAACATCTCTCTGGGTCATCCCCATGCACCAGCCCCAAGCATGCTGCATCCTGCGTCAGACATAGACTGGCGATTCAATTTTTACATGATAGTATACTTGTTAGAATGTCATTCTCCTTTCAATCTGCATTTACTATCAGTCAGTATCAGTATCAGTTCAGTTGCTCAGTCATGTCCGACTCTTTGCGACCCCATGAATCGCAGCACGCCAGGCCTCCCTGTCCATCTCCAACTCTCGGAGTTCACTCAGACTTGCATCCATCGAGTCAGTGATGCCATCCAGCCATCTCATCCTCTGTCGTCCCCTTCTTCTCCTGCCCCCAATCCCTCCCAATGGAATCTAAAAAAAATTATACGAATGAACTTATTTACAAAATAGGAACAGACTTAGAGAACAAAGAACTTATCATCACCAGAGGGGAAGGCTGGGCTAGAGGGATGGACAGGGAGTTTGGGACTGACAAGAAAAGAATTGTAAATTACTATATTGTGCACCTGTAATGTATATGATATTGTATACTACACATCAATAAAGAAGAAAGTGAAAAAATTAATGAAGTTATGCTTCCTCTCACAATGAGTGGCTATTGTATGTTAAAATGTCTTTGGATTAAGCTTAATAAGATCCCTGTTTTCAAAAGTGGGATTTCAAACATAACCATGATAGCTCACCCAAGTACTAATATAAAAAATTATAGTAAATTAATGCATTATTATGAATGATCCATCTTAAAGAGTCTAACATCATGTTTGCAGTGTAACTAACTGTTTTGATTCATATGACTGTAGAGAGATTTATACCATATATAAAGGAGGGCAATCCATTTAATGTGTGAATAAAATTAAGAATAAAATACTATGTGAGGAAAATTCTCTAGTGGACCAGAGGGTAGGACTCTTGTGCTTTTACTACCATGGCCCAGGTTAGATCCCTGGTCAGGGAACTAAGATGCTGCAAACCACGGGGCACAGCCACACAAAAAATTATGTGTGTTTTATGATAGGACTGTGAAGTAAGGTTTTTGTTTTTATATTTGTCTTTGTAACTCAAGAATGAAAGTCAATATTTATTTTGCTACAAATTTTGTGCATACATAGGACTTATTTAGATGCATACAACTTTTAAAATACACTTAGGCTTTTATCACCAAGAAACCAGTCAGTACAAGCAGTGCACCATTAGATTTTTTTAGTTCATTGTGATCAATTAATGTTTTCAACACAATGATTGCTAAATAAAGTAGCAGTATCCCCATAGAGGTGGCTTTTAGAATTGAATTATGCATGGGCTATAGACCTTTCTCCCAATAAGAAACAAATAGAGAATTTATAAATTTTAAATGTAAAACATACTTTTACAAATAAACATCTCATATTTGGTGTATATAAAGGCAGCAGAACCTAGCATATGTGTGTAATAGAAAGATATAGCATTTCGTGTGACTCTTATATTGTTCTTGGACTCTGCACTGTTCATTTATTTATTTTGGAGTTATCTGCGTTAATGAAAGAGTGTGATGACTCATAAAATTGAATGATGGATGTTGTTCATTCACATTGTATTTGGTGCTGGAAGAGCCTTTTATTCTTCTGTTCAAATATGGATTCTGGGAATTCCTGACAATGCAGTCCAAAAACCAGTCTCACACAGAAAAAAAAAAAAAATCAGTAGATAGCTTCTGCATCTTTTGTTTTTCACTCAGCCTCTTCTCTTGCCCTTTCCTTTATGCAGGACCTGATTTCATGTCCAGTACAAGAGAATCTCACAATTTGTGCAATACCACATACACTGCTCTAATAGCCATTACATCTCTGTCAACTAGTCAGGAAAACTCAGTTATAACATTTCAGAGAATAAGGGTCATTATCTCCCTTTGGACTCCTTTGAACCTTTCTGACTACAAGTCAATTGTTCTATGATGAGCAAAGTCAGATTGCATAGCATACTTAAGTGCTTTGATCTAGAATCAGAAAAACCTAGTTATGAGTATTAACTCTCAAAGATAAACAAGTTGCTTACTTTTTGTGAGTTGAGTTTCTTCTACACAAAATAGGAATAATAATAGCATTACCTCCTACACTTGTGACAATTCAGTGAGTTAGTTCAGTGTTCAGTTCAGTTGCTGAGTCGTGTCCGACTCTTTGCGACCCCATGAATCGCAGCACACCAGGCCTCCCTGTCCATCACCATCAGTGAGTTAATGTACCCACAAAAGCTAGGCTCAAGTGACTTGAAAATCATTCAGTTCAGTTCGCTTCAGTCGCTCAGTTGTGTCCGACTGTTTGCAACCCCATGAACTGCAGCACGCCAGGCCTCCCTGTCCATCACCAACTCCCAGAGTTTACCCAACCTCATGTGCATCAAGTCGGTGATGCCATCCAGCCACCTGATCCTCTGTCCTCCCCTTCTGCCCCCAATCCCTCTCAGCATCAGGGTACTTTCGAATGAGTCAACTCTTCACATAAGGTGGCTAAAGTATTGGAGTTTCAGCCTCAGCATCAGTCTTTCCAATGAACACCCAGGAATGGTCTCCTTTAGGATGGACTGGTTGCATCTCCTTGCAGTGCAAGGGAATCCCAAGAGTCTTCTCCTGCACCACAGTTCAAAATCATCAATTCTTTGGCACTCGATTTCTACACAGTCCAGCTCTCACATCTGTATATGATCACTGGAAAAACCATAGCCTTGACTAGACAGACCTTTGTTGGCAAAGTAATATCTCTGCTTTTTAATATGCTATCTAGATTGGTCAAAAAAGCCTCTTGATGAAAGTGAAAGAGGAGAGCGAAAAAGTTGGCTTAAAGCACAACATTCAGAAAATGAAGATCATGCATCTGGTCCCATCACTTCATGGGAAATAGATGGGAAACAGTGGAAACAGTGTCAGACTTTATTTTTTGGGGCTCCGAAGTCGCTGGAGATGGTGACTGCAGCCATGAAATTAAAAGACGCTTGCTCCTTGGAAGAAAAGTTATGACCAACCTAGATAGTATATTCAAAAGCAGAGACATTACTTTGCTGACTAAGGTCCATCTAGTCAAGGCTATGGTTTTTCCTGTGGTCATGTATGGATGTGAGGGTTGGACTGTGAAGAAGGCTGAGCATCGAAGAGTTGATGCTTTTGAACTGTGGTGTTGGAGAAGACTCTTGAGAGTCCCTTGGACTGCAAGGAGATCCAACCAGTCCATTTTGAAGGAGATCAGCCCTGGGATTTCTTTGGAAGGAATGATGCTAAAGCTGAAACTCCAGTACTTTGGCCACCTCATGTGGAGCGTTGACTCATTGGAAAAGACTCTGATGCTGGGAGGGATTGGGAGCAGGAGAAGAAGGGACGACCGAGGATGAGATGGTGGATGGCATTACGGACTCGATGGACATGAGTCTGAGTGAACTCCGGGAGTTGGTGATGGACAGGGAGGCCTGGCGTGCTGCGATTCATGGGGTCGCAAAGAGTCGGACACGACTGAGTGACTGAACTGAACTGAACTAGATTGGTCACAACTTTCCCTTCAAGGAGTAAGTGTCTTTTAATTTCATGGCTGCAATCACCATCTGCAGTGATTTTGGAGCCCAAAAAAATAAAGTCTGACACTGTTTCCACTGTTTCCCCATCTATTTCCCATGAAGTGATGGGACCAGATGTCATGATCTTCATTTTCTGAATGCTGAGCTTTAAGCCAACTTTTTCATTCTCTTCTTTCACTTTCATCAAGAGGCTATTTAGTTCCGCTTCACTTTCTGCCTTAAGGGTGGTGTCATCTGCATATCTGAGGTTATTGATCTTTCTCCCGGCTATCTTGATTCCAGCTTGTGTTTCTTCCAGTCCAGCGTTTCTCATGATGTACTCTGCATATAAGTTAAATAAGCAGGGTGACAATACACAGCCTTGATGTACTCCTTTTCCTATGTGGAACCAGTCTATTGTTCCATGTCCAGTTCTAACTGTTGCTTCCCGACCTGCATGCATGTTTTTCAAGAAGCAGGTCAGGTGGTCTGGTACTCCCATCTCTTTCAGATTTTTCCACAGTTTATTGTGATCCACACAGTCAAAGGCTTTGGTATAGTTAATAAAGCAGAAATGGATGTTTTTCTGGAACTTGCTTGCTTTCTTGATGATACAGCAGATGTTGACAATTTGGTCTCTGGTTCCTCTGCGTTTTCTAAAACCACCTTAAACATCAGGAAGTTCACGGTTCACGTATTGCTGAAGCCTGGCTTGGAGAATTTTGAGCGTTACTTTACTAGCATGTGAGATGAGTGCAATTGTGCATTTGAGCATTCTTTGGCATTTTCTTTCTTTGGGATTGGAGTGAAAATTGACCTTTTCCAGCCCTGTGGCCACTGCTGAGTTTTCAAAACTTGCTGGCATACTGAGTGCAGCACTTTCACAGCATCATCTTTCAGAATTTGAAACAGCTTAACTGGAATTCCATTACCTTCACTAGCTTTCTTCGTAGTGATGCTTCCTAAGGCCCACTTGACTTCACATTCCAGGATGTCTGGCTCTAGGTGAGTGATCACACTGTTGTGATTATCTGGGTCATGAAGATCTTTTTTGTACAATTATTCTGTGTATTCTTGCCACCTCTTCTTAATATCTTCTGCTTCTGTTAGGTCCAGACCATTTCTGTCCTTTGTGGAGCCCATCTTTGCATGAAATGTTCCCTTGGTATCTCTAATTTTCTTGAAGAGATCTCTAGTCTTTCCCATTCTGTTGTTTTCCTCTATTTCTTTGCATTGATCGCTGAGGAAGGCTTTCTTATCTCTCCTTGCTATTCTTTAGAACTCTGGATTCAAATGGGAATATTTTTCCTTTTCTCCTTTGTTTTTCACTTCTCTTCTTTTCACAGTTATTTTTAAGGCCTCCCCAGACAGCCATTTTACTTTTTTGCATTTCTTTTTCTTGGGGATGGTCTTGATCCCTGTGTCCTGTACAATGTCATGAACCTCCATCCATAGTTCATCAGGCACACCGTCTATCAGATCTAGTCCCTTAAATCTATTTCTCACTTCCACTGTATAGTCATAAGGGATTTGATTTAGGTCATACCTGAATGGTGCAGTGGTTTTCCCCACTATCTTCAATTTAAGTCTGAATTTGGCAATAAGGAGTTCATGATCTGAGTCACAGTCAGCTCCTAGTCTTGTTTCTGCTGACTGTATAGAGTCATCTTTGGTTGCAAAGAATATAATCAATCTGATTTTGGTGTTGATAATGAAAATAGTTACAACCCAATAAATGTTTAGCTATTTTTATTAACTCTCACCTACAAATCCTAGTTCTAGTTTTCATATTGTGGCAAAGTTAACAAAATCCTGAACAAAATCATGTATAAAAACGTCAATAAATATTTGAAATTAAGATTGGTCTTCAGAGTGTTCATAATGGAGATAATCTAAATTTTCTGCATGTAATCAAAAGTCATCTATAGGATATATATTTGCATATCTATATACATATGCCCAGCTTCCCTGGTGGCTCAGACGGTAAAGCATCTGCCTACAGTGCAGGAGACCCAGGTTCAATCCCTGGGTTGAGAAGATCCTCTGGAGAACGAAATGGCAACCCATTCCAGTACTCTTGCCTGGAAAATCCCATGGACAGAGGAGCCTGGTAGGCTACAGTCTATGGGGTCACAAAGAGTTGGACACGACTGAGCAACTTCACTTCACTTCATACATATACCCATATATACAAAGGTACTCACAAATACCAGAACCAGAGGATATAATAAAGTGGAAAAGTCAAGAGAATATATCATCCCATATCTAAGAATTTTAGTCTTCTTTGACATTAATTTATTGAGAAATAGCTAAATATCTGTGAAGTTTTCCTATACCTTCACTTCATTTGCTTGAAATCTAGGTTCTCTGGGCTACTGATCAATTTGTGCTCTTTAATACTAATTTGATGTATACATTCCAACTGAAGTTTAACTGAATAACGAAGCATATATACTAGTTGCACTTTTAACAGTGGTTTTTAATGAATTGGTCACAGTATGTTAATAATTGGAACAATTGCAGACCTCCAGGTAGGATGATGGAGGAACTTTGTGAGATCTGTAAGAAATTTTTCAATTAATATCATGTAAGTCATTGAAAGGACTGATGCTAAAGCTGAAACTCCAATACTTTGGCCACCTCATGTGAAGAGTTGACTCATTGGGAAAGACTCTGATGCTGGGAGGGATTGAGGGCAAAAGGAGAAGGGGATGACAGAGGACGAGATGGCTGGATGGCATCACCAACTCAATGCACATGTGTCTGAGTGAACTCCGCGAGTTGATAATGGACAGGGAGGCATGGCGTGCTGCAATTCATGGGGTCGCAAAGAGTTGGACATGACTGAGCAACTGAACTGAACTGAAACAATGGACCAACACACACACACACACACACACACACACACACACACATATATATACACATGGTCACATATACTTATTTTATATGTAGGTATGCCATCTTAATATGTTAAATTGCTAAAATAACATATAGTAAGGTAGAAGAAATGTTAGTATGTTTCTTATCAAACAATTGGAAATATTCAAAAGAAGATCATTAATTTTTTTTATTTTTGCTGTTTCAGATGACAGAAATTTTGGAATATTGAGGAATGGTATAAAATAGATTCAATAGCTTCCTGTTTTGGTAACTATGTCTGATAGATGCTCTTCTGTTCTCTGTTTTAGTGCCATAAAAAATAAACAGAAAAAAATTTGAATCATGGCATTTGGGGGACCCATTTTATTCTTTAAAAAAGTTGCAATATCAAGTAAAATATTTTGTCCAATAGCTCTTTCAAGTTTAGCTAATAAAAGTGTGATGAGGAACTCACCAGGCTCACAATCTCTTTTACTGATCAATAGGAAGTAAAATAGTGAAATTAGGTTCATCTTTGAGGAGGCCAAAGTTGAAAACATGGAATATATTTCACTTCCTTGAAAGAAAAAATGTGATGTAAGAATAAAGAAGAATTTAGATATTGAGAATATTACTGCTTAACTTATATGTTACCTGATTCTTTTGAAAAAATAAATAGATGCAATGGAAGTGCTTATGCATCCTGAACATGAACAAGTATGATGTTTTTTCAATATTGTTTCATGCACATTTATAAAAAAGGCAATGTATCTCTTGAATGGAAATTGTTGTTTTCTCAGATTTTCTTTTGGAAAGAACTTGAAAATTCTGGTAGATTTTCTTCCATGACTTAAGTGATCCATTGCTCTACATGCAGTATATATATTGGTTAATTTTCCTAAGCATGTACTGCTTTTCATAAATGAAGTCACTCCGTTTATCTACCAAATGCAGTGTAACTTTTCAATTCATTATAATTATAAACATTATTCCGATAAACTTGTAGATAACTTAAAGTATTCTCTAAAATTCATCTAAAATTCATTTGCCTAGAATTTTGCAAGATATATTACCTGCACACTGAGGTGATATGCCTTCTAGTAAATAATCATATTTTGGCCTAGTAAATAATCATATTATGGTACAGAAACTCAGCAATAGATTGTCCTGCTAGGTTCCCCATGTCTGAAGAATTGTATTCTTTCCTTTACATATATTGGACAGTCCCTTTGATGCGGACACAATCTACCTGTGCAGTATAAGGGGAAAGCATAGCCCTCACAAAATTGAGTATTTTGGACAAATTTATTGAAGCAAATGTTGCCATTTCCCTGTTCCACCTCTTCAAAGTACAAAGTAGGTTTGTACGTAAAACGTAAAGTACATTTGCCCCATATGGGCTGAAAGATCACATATCTATTTGTTAAATGTGAAGCTGAGCCTAAAATAGGGTACATTGCTGAGAATTGTGAATCAACTTCTGACTGGTCTACTTTCTCACACTGAAAATTAACATTCTATTTCACTACTCTAACAGTAATATTTATGTTAATAAAAACGGCAACTGGCTTTTCCCCATGATCACAATTCTTATTCAAGAAGGATTAAAGAAGAATTCCCTTAATTTTCATATTGCTTGTATCTATTTTGTATAATAGAGGAGATGGACCTGAGTTTGAGCAAGTTAGTCAGGCTTGCTGAGTACCTTATAAAAATAGATAGAAATCTAAGACTCAAAGATCCATATCAATGACATATTTTCATGTAGAAGGCTCCATGTTATGAGTTTTGCCAGTCAAAGAAAGAAATGACATTGGAATGATTTTTAAATGACTAATAAATTTATTAGTAATCATCTCTCAATCACTCAATATAATTATTACTATTATTATTACCATAATTATTACTATATAATTACTATTGTGAAAGTAAATAAGTGTAGGGCTATTTTTCTGCACACCAATCTACATATAGGAAAGTCGCAAAAGCATTGATGTTCAAAGAAGAACGCAGTATTCATCATTGGTTTTTAAATATTTCCACTGTTGATGATAATATATGAACCCTATCATTTGTCTGAGTATTTGAAAATAATTCTGTATATAATGTTATAAAAGTGACAGAGATAGAATTGCTATAGTTTTTGAAAAAGGAAAGTAATGATGCTGGCAAAGACATGGAGAACCTGGAACCTTCATACATTGCCAGTGAATCCTCAATAAGTTCAACACAGAACTAACATATGACTCAGCAGTTTCACTCCTTCATTCCTATTTTGGAGTCTTAACCACCATTACCTCCAAATGTGACCTTATTTCAAAAAACAGTCTACAGAGGTAACCAAGTTAAAAATGAGGCAATTAGGGTGGACCTGAATCCAGTATGACTGGTGCCCTTATGAGAAGGAGAAACATGGACATGGACATGCACATAGGGAAAATGACATGTGAAGATGAAGGCAAAGATAAGAGTGATGCTTCTATAAGCTAAGCAATGCCACAGATTACCAGAAAGCCACCAGAAACTAAAGTAGAGTCATGGAATAGATGTTTCTATTTTTCGAAAGAAAACAACTCTTGGTAACAACTTGATCTCTGACTTCTAGCCTTCAAAACTGACAACACAATTTTTTTCTTTTCTTTTGCTGAAGTCATACAATTTTTAATACTTTGTTACAGTACAGCAACCCTAGAAAACTGAAGAATTTAAAACATATATTCAAACAAAACCTTGCATGGGATGTTCAGAGCAGCAGTATCTACCATAACCAAAAGGTAGTAAGTGTCAGTAAACTGATAAATGGATTAAAAAGATGTGGTATAGCTACACAATGGAATTTTTTTCAGTCATAGAAAGAAATTAAATACTGATACATGCTAGAATATGGATGAACTTTCAAAGTGTTATTATGTTAAGTAAAGGAAGCCAGGCACAAAAGGTCACATGTATGATTTCATTTGTGTGAAATATCCAGAATAGGCAAATCCATAGAGACAGAAAACAAATTAGTGACCACCAAGGTTGGAGGGAGGAATAAATGCAAAATGTCTGCTTAATGAGTATAGTTTTTGATTTGGGGGGGGTAAAATTATTCTGGAATGTGATAATAGTTGCATAACATTAGAAAATACTAAAAGTCACTTGGATTGTACACTTTAATATTGTGAAACTTATGTGAATTTTACCTCAATAAAAATAGTGAGAGCTATACTTCAGGCATGGGAATTTGAATATCATTGTTTTTCTGAGGCAGAAAATAATATAGATATTGCAATTCAAAAATCAAGGTTTTAGCACTGCAATTTAGGGAGACAATCATCCTTTTACTAGTAAACTGAGACAATTTAACATTGAATCCTCTTGTGTCATTTTTATTATCACTTTTCTCATCTTAAGAGCAATTATAAAATAGCAATATGAAAAATTATGTTTATTGGTTTCTCATTTCAGTTGACTTAGTATTATTTATGACTTTTTTGTGAGCTAACCTTTGTTTTCTATGTAATATTTATGGCAGACTATTTATTTTATAGCTCAGATGAGTCATAAGAAAGTGAACAACAGGATTTTATTACATCTAATTGCTGGGCCCTTAGCTATTCTTCCCTAAAAATCACTCTATTCAAAATCCAAGTTTTGTCAGTGGTATGGAAACATTATTGATTGTCAGTAAGTTTCTTGAGTTAGTCAACTCCTAGTATGTATCTAATTCTTGATTGAATTAAGTCATCCCTGAACTAAAGTGTGTGTATGAAAAACTACCACATGCTACCATACCTTATTATTAATCTTTAGCTTGAATACTTCCAGTAAAGGGAAACTCATTAGCTCTTGAAAAAAATCCTTATTATTTTTGATAGTTTAGGCTATCAGAAAGTTTTCCCCCTTCAAATTCTATTCATTTGTCATAGTTCTATTATGTAAGATAATATGGAATGCATGTAATCCTTATTTCATACATAATTAGGAGTGAGAAGCAGTCTGAATTTTTTACTAACTTCTTACCTACTTCATTGCTCCATTACAGCCTAGAAATACATTCAGAAAGGCTGCATGCCACCCTACTTGCTGCATTTCCTTTCAAATATTCCTCTATGTCACTTGACAAGGAGATGCCTACCTCCTTCATAGATTTTCTCTGTACTTGCTAAGACATATGCTGCATCCTTACTGTTCCATGTAAAGTGAGATGTGTACTTTTAGTCCATTTCTATGCAAAAGTCCAAAGAGTTTTCTCAGTTATCTTCAAAATGAATTGGACCCTTTGATAGCAGGGAGGTAGTAATACTAAGTTATTAAAAATTAAATGTGTGATATTATGTAACTAGATAAAAAATAATTATAAGAAAAGAATTGAGGCTCGTGAAATTGTTTTTAGTCATTAAATACCAAGCATTTTGTTTGAATTATTTAATAAATCTATTGGGAAAATTTTTAAATAGTATATAAAGACTAGATTTGAAATAATATTATTGTATCAAGAGTGTAGAGTAGATGGTGATATAAATGATAGAAATGGTGTGTTTATAGTCTATTGTGACAGCAAATTTCCTAATCAGTTCAGTTCAGTCGCTCAGTCATGTCCGACTCTTTGCGACCCCATGAATCGCAGCATGCCAGGCCTCCCTGTCCATCACCAACTCCCAGAGTTCACTCAGATTCATGTCCATAGAGTCAGTGATGCCATCCAGCCATCTCTTCCTCTGTCGTCCCCTTCTCCTCCTGCCTCCAATCCCTCCCAGCATCAGAGTCTTTTCCAATGAGTCAACTCTTCGCATGAGGTGGCCAAAGTACTGGAGTTTCAGCTTTAGCGTCATTCCTTCCAAAGAAATCTCAGGGCTGATCTCCTTCAGAATGGACTGGTTGGATCTCCTTGCAGTCCAAGGGACTCTCAAGAGTCTTCTCCAACACCACAGTTCCAAAGCATCAATTCTTCAGCGCTCAGCCTTCTTCACAGTCCAACTCTCACATCCATACATGACTAGTCATAGCCTTGACTAGACGGACCTTAGTCGGCCAAGTAATGTCTCTGCTTTTGAATGTGCTATCTAGGTTGGTCATAACTTTTCTTCCAAGGAGTAAACTTCTTTTAATTTCATGGCTACAGTCACCATCTGCAGTGATTTTGTAGCCCAAAAAAATTAAGTCTGAGCAAATTCTCAGAGTTGTTCTGGCAATCATTCCAATTTTTCAAGACTTTTTCCCAGCATTGGTGAATTCCAAAATTGGTTTTATAGTCATTGGCTTGTTGGTTGCTAACTAATTTGAGACATATGCATAAACACATTTGGATTTATATGGTATTGAATCATGGCATTAGAAGAAACCCTAAACTGCCACCTTGTACTTTTGCTTGTTCCTAGACATCAGATAGAATAAAAGTAATCTTCAGAAACAGAGGATTCAGGGAAAAAGATATAGTGAAAAATCACAAACATACATTGGTTTTGATTTTTAATAGACTCATACATTATTAACTCTATTTTATCCAGAGGCATTTATCCAATTACATAGAAATTCTCTTCTCCACACATAATCCAAAGCAAGGACAGTTCATTAATGTTAGCCAAATTTGGTTGTAGAAAAGCAGGAGGTAGTTTTCAATGTAGATTTAATTGACCAAAGTGAAGTTTCCTTTGTGACAGCTTGATACAAAATTTAACAATATTTCATACACTTTTCTTATTATTCATGGTTGGTATTTTAATAATGTCTTTTGTTTCCTGTCTCTCTTGTGTACCTTTAGTCTGAATTAAATGCATTCATCAGCCTATTCACCCTAGGGTTTACCCTTTCAGTTTCATGCTTTTTTTTGCTGGGAGCTTATGAACTATCATTTATAATCTTGTTTGTATTCTCTTCACTATGTGGTTGAGATTTGTTTATAGCTTTCAGTAGTTTCTACACCCACTCAACACTTCATGCTCTTACTGTTTCTTTTCACCATCTTTATCAGTAATTTACCATAAGTGTCATCACTTTCAAATGAGACATGTATTAGGATAAGCGTAATTTCTATCTTGTTGTTTCTATAGTTACTCAATAATTTTAATCAGTAATCACAATAATCAATGTCATAACTATAACTTATAATTTTTGATCATGCTAAAAAATCTACATAGTTCTTCATGTTCTATAAGCTAGTTGATGACTTTAAAAGAAATCAAACTCTGTATTTAAAATTCTTTAAACTTTTTATTTGAAGCTAAACATGGGATTTCTTACTCAGCAGAAAGACATTGCAATACTCCTTTGTTTCTTTCATTATTCCATTAAAATTTATTTAGTGTCTTCTATAGTTCAGATACTGTACAATACAGTAAATATTTAATTGTGAGCAAGACAGACATAGTCCCTGTAATCATGCATGTCATCATTTGCTTGGAAATAAATAAGAAATATAGGTGGGATATAATAAATATTCAGATTCCAATATGCTGATGGTGGCATATAGGAAGACTATCTAAGTTTTAGGTTATAGAATGAATTTACAGTCACAAGTGTATAATTTGTATATAGTCGTAGGCTAAAAATTAGCCATGTAAATATGTGAGTATGTGTGGATTTGTGTTGCCTTGCATATAGCAAATTGCTCCTTCTAAACCAAAAAACTGTAAACTAAAAACTCACCAATAATAGCTAAATCACACTACAGCTAATCCAGAAGGTTTCCAAATTTTCATGAACTGAGTATGATTGTAGTATGTAGTTCTGCATCAGTGGAGCTTCATTTTATTGCATTACATTTGCATTGTTTTCCCTCTGTACAAACCTTCACTGATTCTAGTAATAGTAGTGTCTTACATTTATACAATGCTTTCAAGAATTTCAGAATATTTTCACATCTCTGATCTCATTTTACTCTTAAAGTAACCATCGTAAATGGTAGATTGTGTTATCTCCATTTGATAAATGAGGAAATAGCAATTCAGGAGACTTATAGAGAGCACCAAATAAACTGATGGTGGAATTGAGATTTGGTTACTCACATACGTTGAGTATTCACGTACCTAGAGTAGCTTTAGACGTACACTTTCCATAATGTGCAAAGCCCAAAACTCCTCCCCTTGGAGAGTTCTTATTAGAAGAGCTAGATTTTTTTTCGTTTTTTTGAAATGAGAATCTTCCATGACCTGGAGCTCATAGTACTTCTGTGGCCAGAGAGTGAAGATGATCCTTAATCTCATCACAGCTAGGATACAAGTGTATTTGCAGCTGCTGATATCCTCATCATTGTACATACATGCATGATTTTCTGTGTTCTGTTCTTTGATTTGGGCTTCCCAAGTGGCTCAGTGATAAAGAATCTACCTGCCAATAAAGGAGATGTGGGTTTGATCCCTGGGTAGGCAAGATTCCGTGGAGAAGGAAATGGCAACCGACTCCAGTATTCTTCCCTGGGAAATCCCATGGATAGAGGAGCTTGGTGGGCTACAGTCTATGGGGTCACAAAAGAGTCAGATGCAGCTTAGCAACTAAACAACAACAGCAACAACATTCTTTCCTTCATTAAAATATCTGGATCAGGGTTTACAGTCAAACAATAAATATTACCAAAGCATGAGTATGCTACTGATTGATAGAAAGCTAAGGATAGCTTTTTTAAAAAATGAGAACTGACAGTAGATGACAATGCCCCTTTTAGAAGCTGCAATAAGACAAAGAGGATGAGAAGAAACCCATATCAACAGAGAGAGTTAATGCTTTTACGTTTAAGAAGAGACCCCTTCTGTACCCATGTTACTGGCAATATTAAGTTTGTGCTTAAGCAGAAACAGTCTACCAGTGTTAACACCTTGGATTGTGAAGGTAAAGTTGAAGGCCAAGGCAAAGTGAAGATTAACAAAATTAAATCCTGATGAATCAAATATCTTCTTACTATTTTAATGCAAATAAAATAAATTAACAATAAATATTAAAATATTTGTAATAAGAGAAAATTCTGCATCATAATAAGGTGGAACAACCTCAAATACATAGAGTTCGTCAGCATTCAACATGAATGACATAGATTTACTATGGTTGATAATTCTAGTTGCCATGAAGGTCATTTAGTGTGTCTATTCTCAAGAAAATGTAATGCATAATAATTTTGAGGCTACTCCTTTCATTCTTCAGGGAGAATCCTTAGATAATTTATGTTGATTTAACTATCATTTATATGTGCCTTAGAATTGGAATTATCCAGGGTTACCTAACACCATTGACAAATTCCATCACCACTTGTAATTTTAAGTAACAACTTTATGGGAAATTACTCTGCCCAAAAGGAACTTAGATAGGATATGATACAACAGGCTTTCTTTCTTCTGCTACAATGACCTCTCAGCCTATATAAGACTAATGCATTTGTTTCAATTTCTTTAGTATAGAAATAGGAAAATTTAATATCAAAATTATGATGGGATGGGGAGAAAAAGAAAGTACTTGTTTTTACTTCCCCTTCAGTTCAATGTCATTGTTCAGTCACTCAGTCACGTCCAACTCTCTGCAGTCCCATGGACTGCAGTAGGTCAGGCTTCCCTGTCCAAGTTCCCTAAGTTCATAAGGGAAGATATCTAATAATTTATGCTTTCTCAGTGAAAGCCTTTCCCATGAGTACCTTCTCCACTCCAACTGTGGCTCTCCTCCTTTCAGTGTTGTACTCATATCTTCAAAGCATTCTTTTATTCAAGTATTTCAGTAATAAATACTATCCCCATCCTTGAGAAAATTTTGCCCCTTTCCAGAGGCAGAAAAGAGTGTCTCTGATCCTGACCAAATCCTACAGTTTGAGGTTTTAATAGTGTCTTACTCTGTTTCAGCTACTGTAACAAAATAACAGACTGGGTGGCTTATAAACAACAGAAATTTTTTGCTCACAGCTCTAAAGGCTGAAAGTCTGAGGTCAAGGTACCAGAGTAATTGGGTGAGGGCCTTTTTCCAGGTTCCAAACCTGTAATTGTGTTCTTGCATGGCTGAAGGAGCTAGAGAGCTCAGAGGTTCCCCTTTTATAGAAGCACAAATACCATTTATGAGGACTCTACTCTCATGACCTAATCATCTCCCAAAGACCCCGCCTCCAAATACCATCATATTGGGCATTAAGATTTCAGTATATAAATTTTGTAGGGACACAGACATCCAAACCATAGCAAGCAGTAATCCCAGAATCCTCAGATGGCTTTAGCTGGATGGGCATCAGTAGTTCTTTCTGAGATTCTCAATGATTATTTTATTTTCAGTACCTCAAGCAGTGAAAATTCTTAGCTGGATAGTTATTTTATTATTTGGCCTATTAAATGCGCACATCTCTGAAAGGAAAACTTTTTCTTTCTTTTTGTCGGAAATAGCCCAATCTTGTACCATGTTGAAGAAAAAATATCCTATAAGCAAGATTTTGGTTTTGTCATGAAGTAAATGTCTCTCTTACAGAGCTAGGAAATAACTTTTTTTCCCTGAAGTAATCAGAAAAGTGTCATACAAGTTTCTTTATTTCCTCAAAGAATGCTGCTAGCCTCAACTCAGTGTTTTTCGTAAAACTGAGGAGTGGCAGGTAGTTTTTGCAATCGTTCTTACCACACATCGTCTCTAAAACTCAAGTATCTATAACAATAAAGAAGAATCAGCAAATCTATGTTATGCCTAATTTTACAGATCAGTTAAGTTCAGTTGCTCAGTCGTGTCCGACTCTTTGCGACCCCATGAACTGCAGCAGACCAGGCTTCCCTGTCCATCACCAACCCCTGAAGTCCACCCAAACCCATGTCCATTGAGTCGGTGATGCCATCCAACATCTCATCCTCTGTCATCCCCTTCTCCTCCCGCCCTCAATGTTTCCCAGAATCAGGGTCTTTTCCAATGAGTCAGCTCTTCACATCAGGTGGCCAAAATTTTGGAGTTTCAGCTTCAACATCAGTCCTTCCAATGAACACCCAAGACTGATCTCATTTAGGATGGACTGGTTGGATCTCCTTGCAGTCCGAGGGACTCTCAAGAGTCTGCTCCAACACCACAGTTCAAAAGCATCAATTCTTCAGTGCTCAGCTTTCTTTATAGTCCAACTCCCGCTTCCATACATGACCACTGGGAAAGCCATAGTCTTGACCAGACGGACCTTTGTTGGCAAAGTAATGTCTCTGCGATGGTGCATGAGCATAGCCGAGTGGAACTACCCCACGCCCAAGGTCAGGGGCAGCTGCTGGGAAGAGCTACCCCGCATCCAAGGTAAGGAGCAGTGGCTGCACTTTGCTGGAGCAGCCATGAAGAGATACCCCACATTCAAGGTAAGAGAAAACCAAGTAAGACAGTAGGCACTGAGAGAGGGCATCAGAGGGCAGACAGACTGAAACCACAATCACAGACAACTAGCCAATCTGATCACATGGACCACAGCCTTGTCTAACTCAATGAAACTAAGCCATGCCATGTGGGGCCACCCAAGAGGGATGGTCATGGTGGAGAGGTATGACAGAATGTGGTCCACTGGAGAAGGGAATGACAAACCACTTCAGTATTCTTGCCTTGAGAACCATTTTACAGATAGACTCACATAATTAAGTTCTTAGATTAACTCTAGGGACTGTTAGGGCTAGAAAGTTTTTCAAGAGATAATCAAGTTCCAAATTATCTTTAGATATAAAAATGCTGAGGCTTAATGAAGAAGTGACTTGTCCAGTTGTCTCAGCCAGAAAATTTTATTTTTCACAAGCATATGCTAAATTATAAGTCCTGAATTTAATACCAGGATCCCATTTCATCCAAACTATATTCTCACCTCTGTTAGCTAACTGTAGAAGTGTGCTTAAGTTTCTTGTTTAATCAGTAAGTTGTGACTGCAACTATTTTGCAACCCTTGGACTACAGTCTGCCAGCTTCCTCTGTCCATGGGATTGCCTAGGCAAGAATACTGGAGTGGGTTGCATTTCTTTCTCCAGGGGATCTTTCCGACCCATTGATCAAAACTACGTCTCCTGCATTGGCAGGCAGTTTCTTTACCGTTGAGCAACCAGGGAAACCCCAATGTGCTTAAACAAACAGTTTTAATTGAATGGTCCCACGGCACTACCATAAATTACTTGACACAATATTTTATAGCTAAACACACATTTTCCACATTCCATGTATACTTAAAGGTAAAAATATTGAGTAGTTTTCAAGAGGGACATTAAGTGAATTAAAGTTATGCTGATGAGCAATGATTTTAAAAATCATCTAGAGAATGGGAGAATAATGGGAACATTTGGATTTATTATGTATTTTCATTCTACAGAATAGTGATTGCCAGAAGAAAATACAAATTTATTTCTTCCATTTTATGTGATTTAAATTTAGTTTATAGAAATTTATGCTTTAAATCTGGCCTATCTGGAAACCAAATACAAAATTAATCCATGAATTATATAATTATATTGAGTGCTCATTTAATACCCATGGTAACTGTGATGAAACTTAAAAATATTTAGAAAAAATAGAATTTTTATGTTTAGAATGTGATCTCAGAGCCTTGATTAATAATCGAGATAGAGAATAAAGAGGGAATAAAAGACATTCTAGTCTTTAGAACAAAAGAGAACCATATGGCTATATGTTAGGAAGGTAGTCAGTTTGCCAAAGAACTGTATTATTTGCTGAAGGAAATACCTTTTTAAGTTCATTCTTCACAACTTAAATTAATGGAGTTTATATACAAGAGCTCATAATAAATTCCGGTTTGGAAGAGCAATAATTTTATGTGGCAATTTTCTTAGTATTTTTTTATGGTAAAAATATTGTTCTAAAAATATAAGCCAGGCTTAAGTGACTAAAAAGAAAAAAAAATGGAGTAATCTTGTAAGTAGTAGGACATATCCATTGCAAATTTGAAATGGGACTTTAAAACAAGCATTAGAGAAATTCATGAAATTCTAAAAAGATTAAACTCATGCAAAGGTGGTAGCTGTAAAAAAAAAATAACTTTAATATACTACCTTATGAATAGGTATCTTGCACTACAATGTCTCAGTCTCTCATCCTTTCTGTTTCTGTCTCTCTCCACTCTCCTTTTTTTTTTTTCCTCTTTTTTTTTTGAATATCCACTAGGCTAAACTGGGTTTTTTTAAAGGGTTTTGACATATCTTTTTAATAACTTTTTTTCTTGTCTGCAATGGATCTTCACTGCTGCATGTAGGTTTCCTCTAGTTGCAGAGAGCAGCAGCTACTCTCTAGTTGCAGTGCATGGGCTTCTTACTGTGGTGGCTTCTCTTGTTACAAGAACACAGATTCTAGGGCACACTGGCTTCAGAAGTTAGTGCACATGGGCTCAGAGGTTGTGGTACACAGGCTTAGTTACCCCATGGAATGTAGGATCTTGCTAGACAAGGGATCAAACCAGCGTCCTCTGAATTGCAAGGTGGATTCTTAACCACTGGACCACCAGGAAAGTCCTTGATATAGCTTTTTAAACTTGAAATGATTAGGGAAATTTAGTGTTTTCATGAAGTGTATTTAAACCTCAAAAAAAAAAAGCTGCAAATATATAAAGAAAAAAGAGACAAATATATGCAGTATGTAAAAAAAGTTAGAAGAAAACTTGAACTTGGTGGGCATGATAGAAATAGGTATCAATAAAAAGAAAAAAGATTGGTTGGTTAGAGTTAGTTTCTAAAGATTAAATGCTGTATTAGAATTATTTCATTTACATCCTTTCAAATTGCCAACATCCGTTGGATCATCAAAAAAGCAAGAGAGTTCCAGAAAACATCTATTTCTGCTTTATTGACTATGTCAAAGCCTTTGACTGTGTGGATCACAATAAACTGTGGAAAATTCTGAAAGAGATGGGAATCCCAGACCACCTGACCTGCCTCTTGAGAAACCTGTAGGCAGGTCAGGAAGCAAGTTAGAACTGGACATGGAACAACAGACTGGTTCCAAATAAGAAAAGGAGTATGTCAAGGCTGTATATTGTCACTCTGCTTATTTAACTTCTATGCAGAGTACATCATGAGAAACCCTGGGCTGGAAGAAACACAAGCTGGAATCAAGATTGCCTGGAGAAATATCAATAACCTCAGATATGCAGATGACACCACCCTTATGGCAGAAGGTGAAGAGGAGCTAAAACGCCTCTTGATGACAGTGAAAGAAGAGAGTGAAAAAGTTGGCTTAAAGCTCAACATTCAGAAAACGAAGATTATGGCATCTGGTCCCATCACTTCATGGGAAATAGATGGGGAAACAGTGGAAACAGTGTCAGACTTAATATTGGGGGGCTCCCAAATCACTGCAGATGGTGACTGCAGCCATAAAATTAAAAGACGCTTACTCTTTGGAAGAAAAGTTATGACCAACCTAGATAGCATATTCAAAAGCAGAGCTATTACTTTGCCAACAAAGGTCCATCTAGTCAAGGCTATGGTTTTTCCAGTGGTCATGTATGGATGTGAAAGTTGGACTGTGAAGAAGGCTGAGTGCTGAAGAATTGATGCTTTGGAACTGTGGTGTTGGAGAAGACTCTTGAGAGTCCCTTGGACTGCAAGGAGATCCAACCAGTCCATTCTGAAGGAGATCAGCCCTGGGATTTCTTTGGAAGGAATGATGCTAAAGCTGAAACTCCAGTACTTTGGCCACCTCATGCGAAGAGTTGACTCATTGGAAAAGACTTTGATGCTGGGAGGGATTGGGGGCAGGAGGAGAAGGGGACGACAGAGGATGAGATGGCTGGATGGCATCACTGACTCGATGGATGTGAGTCTGAGTGAACTCCGGGAGTTGGTGATGGACAGGGAGGCCTGGCTTGCTGCGATTCATGGGTTCGCAGAGTTGAACACGACTGAGTGACTGAACTGAACTGAACTGAACAATGAATTTTAGCAAGCACATATAATAATGCAACCTCTAACCAATTTTGAAGAGGTTTCAGAAAATACTGTGTCTGTATAAAATGAGTTAATTCTTAGAAATCATAAATTTTAATTCTGTTTTATATAGTAAAGAGATTGGATTATACATTCTTGATTGGGAAGTTAGTTCAACTGGTGTTTGATAAGCAACTTACATTAACAAACCTGTTTACCATTTATCAAGTGCTTCCATTTCTCATTAAATACACAACTGGGATATGTTTAGAACAGAGGATATTGTATTGTACCAGGATCTTAATTTTAAAAAGTGACTGAATGATGACATAGGCTAATTCCATTGAAAGAAAATTTTAAAAACCGTTTCCTAGGAAATGACAGGCACAGTGGACCATGCAGGAGCACACAAAGCTTATTATATAAAGGAGTCAGTAAGTAGAGGAATTGGGATTCTGCCTTATGACTATGACATGACTCATGATATGACCTTATGATGTGACTAGGTAAAGATGTCTCTTATTGCAGCAGTCCCCAATTTTTCTGGCACTGGGGACCGATTTTGTGGAAGACCATTTTCCATGGACTGGTGTGGGAGGGGTGGTTTTGGGGTGATTCAAGCACATCCCATTTGTTGCACACTTTATTTCTATTGGAGAAGGAATGGGCAACCAACTCCAGTCAGTATTCTTGCCTGGAAAATCCCATGGACAGAGGAGCCTGGAGAGCTATAGTCCATGAAGTTACAAAGAATTGGACATGACTGAGTGACTAACACCCTTATTTCTATTATCATTACATCAGCTCCACCTCAGAGTGAAGATATTAACAATTTTGGTCATTAAATCTGGCACTGTGACCTAGTGAACTTATGGAGAGGTTGGGAATAATTGATGTCAAATAGCCAATATAGAATTTAGAAACATATTTAATACAGACAGCTGTTATTTCTACTGAAACTGAGGCTTACACATGTTTAACCACTTTCTTAGAAACAGACACAAAGCAAAGAGCAGAGCCACTTTTGGAATCGAAGTCTTATGAGACCCCTTCAACAATTTTCAAGTTATCTACCCCAGAGACATGCATACAAATCTACATGTAATAAAAAACATTTTGATAAAATTAATTTAAAAAATGCAAGTATACTAGGCACTATTTGAGATCCTGCAAATTAAATACTGAAAAAAATCTGATTTTGTATTGCAATAACTAAATTGGCAATAAAGGGCTCAGTTTCACGGAAGATGTAATCTTTACATTACCAACACTATGTTTGACCCAACCTTTCTAAGAATCTCAGATAAAAATACTCATTGTTTAAAATGCATCTAGGGACTTCCCTGGCAGTCTACTGGTTGAAACTCCGTGCTTCCATTATGCAGTGCATGGGTTTGAATACTGGTTGGGGAATTGTGATCTCACATGCCATACAGTCAAATAAATAAAAATAAAATCCATGTATTTCAAAATCATATAGGTATCTTCTTTTTTCTATAAGAAGAGGAAATAACTTTTAGATCACTTATAATAATGACAATGACTTGTTTTTATAGTTTTTTTAGTTTTTATATGCCTGGGCCAACAGGCGCTCTTATAAATACTAAAGATATAATACCTCCCTTAATCCTCACAAAAATTCTCTGAGTTATACACTGTTATTTTAGGCTTTTTATAGATGTGAACCAAGAGGTATAAAATATTATTTAAATAGAGATAGAGTTGAGATTTGAATCCAGAAGCTCTGTATCAGTCCTTATTCTTAACTATTACGTTAAATGGCATTTATAGTATTCTCAAACAATATAAACTCGGAGTCACTGAGAATCAATACAAGGAAACTTGAAAAGTAATGTCCCAAGGCAACTTAAATCTATCATTCATTTTAGAGAAGATGAAGACAATAAGCCACACAGAGTCTCTCAATGGTATGATAGATTGAGCACTAACAAATAGTGTGCATACTTTGAGAGGTAATATGGCTTGTTGGAAAGAAAACAGGGCTTTGGGTAACATAAATTGTATTTCAGATTCTCATTTATTAGGTCTATGGTGAGGAAAACTGAACACCAAAGAATCGATGCTTTTGAACTGTGATGTTGGAGAAGACTCTTGAGAGTCCCTTGGACTGCAAGGAGATCCAACCAGTCCATTCTAAACGAGATCAGTCCTGGGTTTTCATTGGAAGGACTGATGTTGAAGCTGAAACTCCAGTACTTTGGCCACCTGATGTGAAGAGCTGACTCATTGGAAAAGACCCTAATGTTGGGAAACATTGAGGGCAGGAGAAGAGGATGACAGAGGATGAGATGTTGGATGGCATCACCAACTCAATGGACATGGGTTTGAGTGGTATCCAGGAGTCGGTGATGGACAGGGAGGCCTGGCGGGCTGCAGTTCATGGGGTCACAAAGAGTTGGACACGACTGAGCGACTGAACTGAACTGAACCGATGTCTGAGAGAGTTATATCTTCTGCTTTGCTCTTTTTTTTTTCCCCAAAATTGCTTTGGCATTTGGGTTCTTTTGTGGTTTGAAATAAATTTTAGTATTATTTGTCCTAGTTTTGTAAAAAAAAAAAAAAATGTTCTGAATATTTTGATAGGAATTACATTAAGTCTGTTGGAGAAGGCAATGGCACCCCACTCCAGTACTCTTGCCTGGAAAATCCCATGGACAGAGGAGCCTGGTGGGCTGCAGTCCATGGGTCGCAAAGAGTCAGACACGACTGAGCGACTTCACTTTCACTTTTCACTTTCATGCATTCGAAAAGTAAATGGCAACCCACTCCAGTGTTCTTGCCTGGAGAATCTCACGGAGGGGAGGGGCCTGGTGGGCTGCCGTCTGTGGGGCCACACAAAGTCTGACACGACTGAAGCGACATAACAACAGCAACAATATTAAATCTGTAGATTGCTTGGGTAGTATGGCCATATTAATACTATTACTTCTTCCAGTCTAAGAGCATGAGATATTTTTTCCCTTATCACTTTCAGTTTCCTTCATCAATGTTTTATAGTTTTCAGTATATTCTTTTTTCACCTGGGAAGGAAATGGCAACCCACTCCAGTATTCTTGCCTGGAGAATCCCATGGACAGAGGAACTTGGCGAGCTACAGTCTGCGGGTCGCAAAGAGTCGGACACAACTGAGCGACTTCTCTTTCACTTTCACTTAAGTTTATTCTTAGAGTCTTCTTTGGATGCATGTATAAATAGGATTTTTTTTTACTTCCTCTTGCTGATATTTCATTACTAGTTCATAGAAATGCAAAAAGTTTATCTAAATTAATCTTGTATCCTGGAACCTTGATGAATTCATTTATTTGTTCTCACAATTTCTGGCTTCTCCATGGCTTCCAGATGGCCACCTTTTTGCTGTGTTCTCAACATGCTCTTTTCTCATTGTGTGTGTGTGTGTGTGTTTGTGTGTGTGTGTGTGTGCACGTGCATGTGCATGCACTGGAATTGTAAGAGAAAAGGAGAAAGGAGAGGAGAGGAGAAGAGACAGGGAGACACAACATACACATACACACACACAGAGGAAGCTAGGTCTTTGATGTTTCTTCTTATAAGGACACTAATCCTCTCATGAGGGCCCCACACTTATGATCTTGTCTAATCTTACCTAACATTACCTCCCTAAATTCCCATCTCCAAATACAAAAATTGTGAGTTAATGATTCAAAATATGAATTTTGAAGGGAAATATTCTACCCATAAAAAACCAAAAGCCAAAATCTTTTCATCACTTTTTTTCTTACTTGTGTGTTAAAACATATAGCTTTTGACATAAATATTTCAGTTGATGAAATATGACAGGGTATTTTGAAGCTTGAATTATTTTAAATATATTTTTATTTACATATTTTAATTTCTGTATTGACTTCTAAAATAATTTTATTAGAATGAATCATCACATTGAAAATCAGACATTTCTCCAAAGAAGACATACGGATGGCTAAAAAACACATGAAAAGATGCTCAACATCACTCATTATAAGAGAAATGCAAATCAAAACCACAATGAGGTACCACTTCACACCAGTCAGAATGTCTGTGATCCAAAAATCTGCAAGCAATAAAGGCTGGAGAGGGTGTGGAGAAAAGGGAACCCTCCTACACTCTTGGTGGGAATGCAAATGAGTACAGCCGCTATGGAGAACAGTGTGGAGATTCCTTAAAAAATTGCAAATAGAACTGCCTTATGACCCAGCAATCCCACTGCTGGGCATACACACCGAGGAAACCAGAATTAAAAGAGACATATGTACCCCAATGTTCATCGCAGCACTGTTTATAATAGCCAGGACATGGAAACAACCTAGATGTCCATCAGCAGATGAGTGGATAAGAAAGCTGTGGTACATATACACAATGGAGTATTACTCAGCCGTTAAAAAGAATACATTTGAATCAGTTCTGATGAGATGGATGAAACTGGAGCTGATTATATAGAGTGAAGTAAGCCAGAAAGAAAAACACCAATACAGTATACTAACACATATATATGGAATTTAGAAAGATGGCAATGATGACCCTGTATGCAAGACAGCAACAAAGACACGGATGTGTATAGCGGACTTCTGGACTCAGAGGGAGAGGGAGAGGGTGGGATGATTTGGGAGAATGGCATTGAAACATGTATACTATCATGTAAGAATCAAATCGCCAGTCTATGTCCGATGCAGGATACAGCATGCTTGGGGCTGGTGCACGGGGATGACCCAGAGAGATGTTATGGGGAGGGAGGTGGGAGGGGGGTTCATGTTTGGGAACGCATGTACACCCGTGGTGGATTCATGTCAATGTATGGCAAAACCAATACAGTATTGTAAAGTAAAATAAAGTAAAAATAAAAATTTAATAAAAGAAAAAAAAAGTAAAAAAAAGAAAGAAAAGAAAATCAGGATAACTCTTCAGCAGAAAACTACTTAAATGCTATGCCTGTAGAGATATTGGAGCTCAAAATATATCAATATGGATTTTAAATCTATATGAAAACAGAATATATGGCTTAAAAATGTATTTATTTGGCTGTAGTTGTGGCATGTGGGATCTTTGTTGCATTACACAGGATCTTTTGTTGTGGTACACAGACTCTCTAGTCATGGCACATTGGCTCTGGAGCACATGGGTGCAGTGGTTGTGGCACAAGAGCTCTGCAGCATGTGGGATCTGAGTTCCCCCACCAGGGATAAAACCCACATCCCCTGCACTGTAAGACAGATTCCCAACCACTGGAGCACCAGGGAAATCTCATCTGTGTCTTAATCATTTGTTTTCCAAAATTACAGGGTATCTACATTCTTATTTGTATTTACTTTGCTGAATATATATCAAGCATCAGCAGACATGTAGAATATGCCTATAGATGACCTCCATTTTCCCACATATTTAATTTAATATCTGGTTGTTTACTATCTTTACTAGAGACTTAACATTTTCAGAGTCATTGTTGCTTGATTATTTTTCTCATCATGGAAAACTGATACATGATTTTTACTTGTTCTTCCTAAAAGTTAATCGATCTACAATACTGATATGGAGATTAACAACTGATCATAGAAATAATGGTCATTGGTCAAAATAACAAACAAATAACCTAGAAACCCAATTTTAGCAGAAGCACCATTTAAAACTTTGTGGATTTTTAAATAGGTCTTCAAATAAACTATAAACACATTAATTTAAATTTGAAAACCAGTTTCTTTTCAGAAAATATATAATTTTTTCTCTTGAATCACTTTTCAACATCGGAAAACTACTTGATATATACCACGTGTATATTAGGGTTGCTTGGCTTGGAAAGTGGTTAGTTTGGTACTTTTAAATAGATGCAGTTATTTATAGAAGATGAACTTTCACTTTCCCTGTTTATGAAAGGAGCCGAAGTGCCATAGAAAGCCACTCGATGGCCTTTGATAGGAACCATCATAGGAGCAAAACTGAGGCAAGTTGGCCTGTGACCAGTGTCCAAGCCAGTTTTGCTGCTGTGTTAGGAAATATCTCTTGGAAGCCAGTGATCGTAGATGCAGATGCAGTTCATTGGAAACAATCCATGACATATTTTGATCAGTGATTTTAAATGATTGCCAATTTCAAAGTGCCTCCTCTCTTAAAAAAAAAAAAAAAAAGAGAGAGAGAGAGAGAGAGAGAGAGAGATCAGTTGGTCCTAAAGAGCAAGGCTACAGCTCATCCAAGAGAAGATCAAAGGGATCCACACTGAAAAGCTGCTGATGGGAGAAGATCCCTAAAAGACCTTTAGAATAGCATAATTGTTCTGTGGCACTGATCCATATTCAATCTTTTTTTTTTAAGATGTCCATTGAAAAATCAGATTCTTAAAATTTCAACTATGGAATGTATGATTACAATTGGAGAGAGATGGCCAGGTTTCCTAAAATAAATGAATAAATAAAAAAATACCTAAAAATGAATAAATAAAAGTGGAGCAGAGGAAGATGAAAAATTGCTGAGTAGAAGAGGTCGGTCAGTGCTTATTTGAATTCAGGACTGAATTCTATCTCATATCATTAATGTATATTCTAGGATTAGTGACATCTCATTAAGAAAGGATATCACTCCTTTTATATACAAATGTCATGAATAAATAATACAAAAGTTTACAAAGTAAGAAACTGTTTTGTGAATTTTGCTTGTGTGGCTAATAGAGATTGCAGATATGTTAAATGAGAGACTTAGAAAAAATGTTTACTTTTAACCTACCCATATGGTTTTGCTTCTTTTAATAGATATAGACATATGAGATGGCTGATCCACGTTAAGTAGGCCACCTGGAACTGCTGAGCAGTTTTCCTTGCTTTTCTTTCCCTTTTCTGAACAAAGTAAACCAATAAAAATGAGCATAAAATCAGAGAAGATAGCTTCATTACCATCGTATCCAAGTTTAGAACCCAAGGAAATAGAAGTACACTTTTATCTGTGTGTGTTTTTATATACATACAGTTGTCCCTTGGTATCTGTGGGGGATTCTTTCAGGACTCCCCAAGGATACCAAAATCTATGATTGCTTGAGCCTCTTGCATAAAATGGTGAAATATTTGCATATAACCTAGACATATTCTCCTGTATACTTTAAATCATCTCTAAATTACTTATAATACCTAATACAATGTAAATGCTATGTAAGTATTTGTAAATACAGTGTAAATGCTTTGTAAATATTTGCCAGTGTACTGCAACTGCAAGTTTTGTTTTTTGGAACTTTCTGGAATTTTTAAAGAGTATTTTGATCCACAGTTGATTGGATCCATGATTGTGAAACCTGTAGATAGAGAAAGCCAACTGTATGCATATATTTGTACATATATAAATATATATATACACATCATTAAATATATACATTTATATTTCCAATGTTGGAGAAAATAAATATTAAGCATTCAATTTGAGTCATAAGTGACAGCAATATGAAGCTCCTTTCAATTCCTAAAAGAGTTTTAAAATATACTCTTCATAGCTATATTAACCTTATATAAGGAAGAAGGAAGTTAATGGGGAAGAGCTGGCAAAGGAAATGAGGAAAGTGGCAGCTGTACAATTCTAATATTTTTCAAAGTATGAAGAGGTAAATGTCACCTCATTTACTAATATTTATTTGTTCATTCAGAAATATTTATTGAGTACTTAAGATATGCTGTTTACTGGTCTGGGCATTGGTGACAAAACAACAAACAAATGGAGAATTTCCTCATTTTCATGTAGCTTAAATTTTATGAAGATAAATAAGTACTGAATATTTTAATATATCTGAGATAATGATGAAGAAAGATAAGGCGGGAAAAAGGAAACACATTGCCAATGGAAGGTATGGGAATTGGGAGTGCAAGTTTTGAGAGAGTAAATAGAGAAGTCCTTTCTGAAAAGGTGACATTTGAGAAGCTACTTGAAGTGAGAGAGAAAATCCTAAAGCAACGTGAGAAAAAGTGTTATAGGCAAAGAATGCATTATGTACAATGGCCCTGAAGAGCTGGCTAAGTATATTCAAGGGATTTCAAGGAGGCTAGTGACTGGAGTCAAGTGAACAATAGAAAGAATGGTAAAAGATCAGGTAACAGAGGTAGTGGAAGACCAGACTATGTAGGACACTAAACACAAAAACATAAACTTTGTGTTTTGTTCTGAGTTAAATTGTAATGCATTAGGGCTTCTGTGTAAAATAGCAATATGATATGTATTTCATAGAAGCAACTTTGGCTGCTGTGTGGAGAATGGTAAATAGATGGGATAGACTTTGTTCTTTTTTATTTTTCAAGATGGTTTTGCCTATAAAAGACCTTGAAATTTCCAGTGAATTTAAGATTAGATTCTCTGTTGCTGCAAAAAGTTCAGCTGGAATTTATATAGGTATTTAAATAAATTTTTAGATTGCTTTCAGCTGTACTGAAATATTTTAAAAAATATTTATTTATTTCCCTGCTCCAGGTCTTAGTGGTAGCATGTGGGCTCTTTTTTTTAGTTGTGGCATGTGAACTTCTAGGTGCAGCATGCAAGATCTAATTCCCTGTCCAGGGGTTAAACCTGGACCCCCTGCACTGGGAACACAGAGTCTTGGCTACTGGACCACCATGGAAGTCCCTTTATTGACATCTTAATAATATTAAATCTCCCAGTCCATGAACATATACTATCTTTATATTTATTTAGGATTTTGTTGTTTGTAGTGGAAAATTCTTGCACTTAAACTTTTTAAAGTATCTTTTTGAAAAATATGATTATAGATAGATCTAAAAGTTTTTTTTTCTTTCTGATTGTTCATTGGTATTGTGTATAAATATAACTAATTTGTGTATATTCTTCCTGTATCCCATAGCTTTGTTGAAATTGTTTATTATATCTACTACATTGTGTGTGATCTTTAGTTTTCTATATATATGATCATTCCTTCTATAAAAAGACAGTTTAATTATTTATTTTTGATCTGAATCGTATTTTTCATATTCTTACTTTATGGCTTTGGCTAGAACTTCCAGTAAAATGTTGAACAGAGGTGGCAAAAGTAGACACTGTCCTTTTTTCTGACCTTAGGGAGAAATATTTCAGTCTTTCTCCATTGAGTATGATGTTAGTTGTTTTTTATAGATGCCCTTTGTGAGGTTAAAAGAGTACCCTTCTATTCACAATGTTTTAAGTGTGTTTTTACAATTTAAATGTGTAGGATCTTGTCAAATGCATTTTTGTGTGTCTTTTGAGATGATTTTTAAATTTGTTCTATTAATACATTACATTCATTTTGCTTTATATGTTGAACCACTCTTGCATTTCTTGGTTAATCCCAATTGTTCATGGTGTAGTCTTTTTCATATCCTTAATTTGGTTTGCTAGCATTTTCTTGAGGATTTTGCAATTCAAAGGGATATTGGTCTTTGGTTTCCTTTTCCTATGATGGTATCAGGCAATTAGTGGCCCTGTAGAATGAATTAGGAAATGTCCTCCTTGCCTCTATTTTGTGAAATTTTCCAAAGGCTGTTTTTTTTTTTTTTTCCTTCAAACATTTAGTAGAATGAACCAGTGAAGTTGTATGGAACTGAACTAAAAAATTAACAATGTGCCTTACAGTGAAAAATACAGACTAAGACATCTTTCTTATTTAAAATGATACATTTTAATAAATGATAAATTCTGTACAATTATTAACATTTTTACATAATACCTCTAGAATTTGGGGTTGCCTGTCCATTACAGAGATAATGAAGTGGCATGAAATACAATTATTGACTATAACAGAATATCACCCAATGTCTGATAAATTTTCTTTTTGCTCTCATTTTAGGGGTATTTCATATATTCTGAGCAGTTGTATACAATTTTAGAGGACTAAAATGAAATATTTGGGAACGCATGTAAGAATTCAAGATTTTAAAATTTAAAAAATAAAAAACTAAAAAAAAAAGAAATGAAATAAATACCAACTCACAAAGCTGATATTCAATATGATTTTGCTAAAAGGTTGATTTGTAACTGAACCCAGGTTCAGCTGCTTGCCACTCAAGTGTCAATAGAAAAGAAAGGTGCTTTAATCAGAAACTGGCAATCTGGGGAGAAGGTGGACTCATGTGCAAAGACCAATTCCAAAAATTGTGCTCAGCCTTGACAGTTTGTGAAATGAAAAGTGGAAGAAAGACTCTCAGTGAATCATCAAAGCAGGAGGTTGGGTTCTGCATCCTTCTCCATTGTGTGCAGACTGATTGATTCTCTCTTCAGATGTTATCTTGTCTGCATGATCTGCCCTGTAGGACTCCTTAGTGGGGCTATTGCAGTTACTAGACAGTTAGTCATTAAAAAAAATATATTTATTTATTTTTGATTGGTTGATGATTGGTTTGCAATATTGGTTTGATTTCTATCATACATCAACATGACTTAACCCTAGGTGTACATATGTCCCCTCCAACACAGGAAGCTCAAACTGGGGCTCTGTAATAATCTAGAGGGCTGGGAATGGGCAGGAGGTGGGAGGCAGATTCATGAGCTAATCATTTTTAAACTGCTTAATTCTCTATTCTTTCATTTTATCTAGGAAAAGAATCAACAGGTTGGACAAAACATGGTATGTATTCAGGAGAGCATAAGTCCAGAGTTAGTTTCAATGGCTTAGTGATCTTATTCTTATAATTAAGCTCTTTTAAGATTAGAAGGGAACAGAAATGGACAAACCAAAAAGGGACTTTTGGATATGCCAATAAGCTATCCAAAAAATACTCAGCATAACATCAATTTATCTGAAATTTCCATTTATCATGCTCTTCAATCTTACACTCGCTAATCATTCAATCAGCAACATCATTCTAGCCAGCCTACATTATTTCTACTTAAACACAAGTCATTCATGCATTTTTTGCATAGAAATGCATTAATTTGGTAATATATCTCTAAATGACTCAAATAAAAATAGACTTAGAGAATAGCAGTGACTGTCCCTATTCAACTATCCTCTAAATTTTGTTAGAGCTTAATAAATCTGTGAATTAATGAAAAGATATGCTAGTAAATCTGTGAAATATTAAAGCCAGACATGCAAATCTTTGTTCCTGGCCCTGAAGTCATAGAAAGACAAATAATAGCTGCAGACGGCATTAAACCATGTTTAAGAGGAAGCTGCTATTTGAAGTATACAACAAAAGATTTACACTTAGCACTTCATAATTCCTGTTCAAAACCTAATCCAAAGAGTGGAGTAAAAAGTAAATCAAAGGAATTTAAGTTTATTGTTTAATGTAAGTATTACTGTAACCAAAAGGAGGGGTCAGGCTGCTTTCTGATCAAAAGCCAATAAAGAGGCAAGGTTGACGGAAAGGAAAGTTTGCTTTATTTCCAATGCCAGCACGGTGGGCAGGAGAGGAGGGACTCCTATCCAAAGGCCAACTTCTCCTGCACTAACAATCTGTGGACAAGAGCTTTTATAGATGGAGGGAGGGGAGTTAAGGGGTACATGCAGAAACAGTACAGTCAGCTCTGACAGTCAACTTGAAATTGGTCATGTGGTGGTATGACCAACATCATCTTGATTGCTTAAGGTAGAGTTAATCTCTAGTTCCAGGGGTGGTTTGTTTCTATATCTTTGAGGCCAATTCTCAGAACTGTGGCTACTTTTGTCATGGCTACAGTCTGGTCATCGTGTAGTTAACTTCTTCTACCTGCTGAAGGTTTCAGTATCTATAAGACAGCTTAGGATATGGTTCAGAATATTATCTATAGTCCTTGAGAAGGAACTAAAGGTCCTTGACTATGCTTACTGACTAAACTATTATTTGGTCTCCTTTGTTTTCCTCTGTTTCTGCATTTTCTCTTTTCTCTGAATAAACCTATTCTTTGGCTAAAGTTTTTCCACAAACAAAATGTAGGCTAAGGGTATGGTGGAGGGGTGGGCAGGCAAGGACATTAGTGTCTTGCTCTGCTTCATTAACACACTCAATTTTTAATTCTACCATCTATCTTTTTCTTTTCCTAACCTCTAATATAGAGAAGTGGATATAAATATATGATGTTTTCCCTAAACTTCCCCTTTGTACCTAGCTCCATTCTGTGTTCACACACTATGCCATAATGGCTAGAATAAACCACTTTGACTTGGTAGAACTAACCCTTAACAAAAGTTGTAAACCAGGAGGTTTATTTTCATTGTCTTGTCAACTTGCTTTCTATCCTTGACTTCTCATTCAATTCTTAATTTCTTTGTCATCATATCACCTGACTGTACGTTAAAGCCAACCAATAAAAGTTTCTGCCAATATCTGTTTGCTGTAGATAAAGCTGGAAATTTCAAGCATTTTTGCTGCTTAAAAGTAATTTTCTATGTATCATAGATATAAGGTCCTCCACCTCAAATTAGATTAAAAATTATATGTCAGTTTCTGTGTTAAGATATTATTTGTGATAGAAACTGAGACACATTTGCAGTTTATCAAAGAAAACACCTTTCACCAGGGGTTCTTATTTAGGGTTCATAGATCTTTTATAAAATTCAGAATTTTCATAAACTTGGGTGGTGGGAACAAATAACATCTCCATTTTCTCTGCAAAGGCACTGAGAAATAGCATTTTCTTCTACTGTAAAAATTGACAACAGTCTAACATATTATTAGGACTGGGATTGCCTCAGTGACAGAAAGATGGATATTGTTCACATTCATTGTAGTTGTTGCAGATAAATGTCACTGATGTTCAACAGTTATTAAAAATTCTGATACAGTAAGTCCCCTACAATATGAATCTTCAAGTTGCGAACTTTCAGATGTGAATGTACATTCATATGTTCAGCTCTGTACGTTAGTTCACGTGTCTGGCATACATTGTTATGTATATGCATACTCTACAGTTGGTTGGGATTTTGTGTACTTTATTATACAGCATGGTTAATGTGCAAAGAAGGAGCATGCTAATGAAGACATGATGGAACTGGAGGTCCAGAGAAAGGACTAAGAGAGAGAAGCGGAAGAAGTAACTGAAGGAAAAAGAGAATCACGACACAGGAAATAGCAAGGGGTTTTTCTTTATTTGAGGAGGCACTGTTAATTTTTGAGGCACGGGACCCAAATGTAGAATGGTTAATGAGGGTTGCAGCAGCCATTCAAAATGCAGTCCAGTGCTACCATGTCACCTATGATGAGCAAAAATGAGCTACTGCCCAGTTATCAATTGCTTTTTTAAGAGGGTAGATAGAATTCAATCCAGCAAAGAACCAGAACCTATGCCATGAACATCAGGTAACAGTGAAAAAGCAGCTCGGTTCTGTCTTCTATTGCTGACCATCTGTTGGCTCTACCATCTCCCATCTCCTGTCTGGCCTCCATTCGGAAACGCTTCTTGCCTGTTCAGTGGATGCCAGCCCCTGTGTGCCAGCTGTTATATTATCAGTTCAGTTCAGTTGCTCAGTCGTGTCCAACTCTTTGCGACCCCATGAACTGCAGCATGCCAGGCTTCCCTGTCCATCACCAACTCCCAGAACTTGCTCAAACTCAGGTCCATCCAGTCAGCGATGCCATGCAACCATCTCATCCTCTGTCATCCCTTCTCCTCCAGCCTTCACTCTTTCCCAGCATCAGGGTCTTCTCCAGTGAGTCAGTTCTTCGCATCGGGTGGCCAAAGGATTGGAGTTTCAGCTTCAGCATCAGTCCTTCCAGGGAATATTAAGAACTTACTTCCTTTAGGATTGACTGGTTCGATCTCCTTGCAGTCCAAGGAGCTCTCACGAGTCTTCTGCAAAGCCACAGTTCAAAAGCATCAATTCTTTGCTGCCCAGTTTTCTTTATAGTCCAACCCTGACATCCATACGTGACTATGGGAAAAACCATAGCTTTGACTAGACGGACCTTTGTAGGCAAAACAATGCCACTGCTTTTTAATATGCTGTCTAGGTTGGTCACAGCATTTCTTCCAAAGAACAAGTGTCTTTTAATTTCATGGCTGCAGTCACCATCTGCCGTGATTTTGGAGCCCAAGAAAATAAAGTCTCCCACTGTTTCCATTGTTTCCCCGTCTATTTGCCATGAGGTGATGGGACCGGATGCCGCAGCCTTAGTTTTCTGGATGTTTAATTTTAAGCCAACTGTTTCACTCTCTTCTTTCACCTTCGTCAGAGAGGCTCTTTAGTTCCTCTTCCCTTTCTGCCTTAAGGGTGGTGTCATCTGCATCTCTGAGGTTACTGATATCTCTCCCTGCAATCTTGATTACAGCTTGTGTGTCATCCAGCTGGGCATTTCCCAAGATGTACTCTGCATTTAAGTTAAATAAGGAGGGTGACAGTATAGAGCCTTGACTTAACCCTTTCCCAATTTGGAACCAGTCCATTGTTCCATGTCCAGTTCTAACTGTTGCTGCTTGACCTGCATACAGATTTCTCAGGAGGCAGGTCAGGTGGTCTGGTATTCCCTTCTCTATCACAATTTTCCACAGTTTGTTGTGATCCACACAGTCAAAGTATACAGTTATGCTATACTACTCTACTCTCCAAGGTACTGTAAAATTGAGCTTATTTTTTATGCATTGTGTGAAAAGTATTATAAGCCTATTACAGTTCAGAACTATACAGCTTGATTGTGTTAGTAGGGTATCTAGGCCAGCGCTGTTGTCCTTATGAACAAGTCGGACTTACGAAATCACCCTGGGATTGAAACTCGCTCTCGTATGTAGGGGACTTACTTTAGTAGATTCATTGTTATATATTTTCAAGCAAGTTAATTGCTTCGTATGTATATCATTATGTCACAGTGTTTAGTGATTTGATAAGTATGTCAGTAATTATTTTGCATTGCCATTCCATGTATTTTCTTTTATGCATTTATATATTAGTCTTGCCCTCTCTCTCACACTCATACACAAGCATGGGTGCATGCACTCAAAACAAATGCGCTCTCGGGAAGAAGTCCAACACTGGCACAATGACTCCTCTCTGGTCCCCAGGAAAGCTTCCTGTGGTCGATTAGAGGACCTTCTGTGTCCTGCGGGCCGTTCCTAGCCTGCCTGGCCTCAGGGCCACACAGCCGGGCCTTTTAGTCCAAGGCTGGTTAGCAAACACCTCTGAGAGAAAGTCTCCCCAGCACCGACCCCAGACAGCTCCTGACTGAGGCTTTCAGGCAGCCAGGGGCACTGGGAGAGCTACCTGAGGGCCAGCTGAGGTGAGCCAGTGGCTCACCATAGGTGCGTCATGGCTGTTTCCCCAACTTGGATCTTGGCTTCTCCAGGGTAACAACCCAGCAAGTGCCTGGTGGGGGACACAGTGCATCTTGGACATTTACAGGGTTTTGTCCCCAGCTCCAGGCCAGTTCTTTTGTGTGGGGTTTCGAGGCACAGAGCTGCCATGTCCGCGTGAGGCCCCTCCCCCATGCTCCAGCCCTGCAGCCGTGTGCCACGCCACGCCACGTGACCTGCGTCACGTGCGTGACCTGCGTCACGTGCGTGACCTGCATCACGTGCATACTCTACATGACCGAGGGCCTTTTGTTTCCCAGCAGCTGCGCCGGGACCCTGCTGGCAGCTGGTGCAGCAAAAGATGGATCCTTCCGTCCACAGGGGCCTCAACTCCAGGGTCTCCCAGCCTTACAGTGGCTCAGAGGTACTTAAATGGTTCTTTTGTTACTTTCGCCACCCTCCTCTTCAGGTCCGCTGGTGCCCTGCTCCTGGGAAAGCTTGGGCGAGGAGTAGAAGCCAGCTCTAGGTGACTGCGCCTGAGGCTTGCCGTGGTGCTTGGAGTTTGGGACGGGGTGGGTTTTAGCATTTCCTCAAGTCACCACTTGTTTATGATGGTGGTCGGGTTTTCAAAACTCCATATCTGAAGTGGTATTTAGAAACCAGGAACAAAGAGGCAAACTCAGAACTTCCTCCCAAATTCGTGCGCAGCGTCTCTTAAGATAGCGCTGTCAGGAGAGCTGAGCTTGTGGTAGGTAGCTTGTGGTGGTTGGACAAGTTTTTCTCTTAGGCGTGCCAGTGAAATGGCTATCTTAAAAAGCTTCCTGGGCGAGGTCTTCTCCCAGATGCATTGGGACCTCCCTGGCCCTGTGTGCTGGCCCGGCAGCCATGGCACAGAGGGTAGCCACCTCCCTGCGCATGGGCAAATTGTGAAGGCAGCCAACCCAGGGACAGCCCAGATAATAAAGCCCACAGAGAGCGAAGAGAAGAGTTCCCGTGGAAATCCCTGTACTTGCTGGGTACCCCATGTGGTCCCAGATATAATAATTAGGAGCAGGCGTGTCAGCAAATAAGTTGCTCCCTGCTTAGAAAATCACTACTCACGATGTTGTTAAAAAGGAACGTTGCCTTTAGTCACAAAACCAGCAATCAGGGGAGGTGGTGGGCACATCCTCCCCCCAGAAACTACCTCTGAAGCTTTTGCTCACCGTGGAAATTTTTGAAGAGAAACCGTAATCTCAGTCCATCATTGGAATAGGGGATCAGAGCTGTCACCACCCCTCTCTGCAGGCTTGTCAGCTCCTTGTGATGTTCTAGACGTTATCTGGTTCACACAGTTGGGTCACATAATTTGTTTAGGTTACTGAAGGGAAAACTAGGGAAGAGATCTGGTCATCTGTTCTACTTTACGGAAAGAACCAACAAGTTAGACAAGTTATTGGGTGATTCATGCTCAGTCGTGTCCAACTCTTTGCGACCCCATGGACTGCAGCATTCCAGGCTTCCCTGTCCATCACCAACTCCCGGAACTTGCTCAAACTTAGGTCCATCAAGTTAGTGATGCCATCCAACTATCTCATCTCTGTCATGCCCTTCTCCTCCAGCCTTCCCTCTTTCCCACCATCAGGGTCTTTTCCAGTGAGTCAGTTCTTCACATCGGGTGGCCAAAGGATTGGAGTTTCAACTTCAACATCAGTCCTTCCAGGTATAAGCCTATTACAGTTCAGAACTATATAGCTTGATTGTGTTAGTAGGGTATCTAGGCCAGCGCTGTTGTCCTTATGAACAAGTCGGACTTACGAAATCACCCTGGGATTGAAACTCGCTCTCGTATGTAGGGGACTTACTTTAGTAGATTCATTGTTATATATTTTCAAGCAAGTTAATTGCTTCGTATGTATATCATTATATCACAGTGTTTAGTGATTTGATAAGTATGTCAGTAATTATTTTGCATTGCCATTCCATGTATTTTCTTTTATGCATTTATATATTAGTCTTGCCCTCTCTCTCACACTCATACACAAGCATGGGTGCATGCACTCAAAACAAATGCGCTCTCGGGAAGAAGTCCAACACTGGCACAATGACTCCTCTCTGGTCCCCAGGAAAGCTTCCTGTGGTCGATTAGAGGACCTTCTGTGTCCTGCGGGCCGTTCCTAGCCTGCCTGGCCTCAGGGCCACACAGCCGGGCCTTTTAGTCCAAGGCTGGTTAGCAAACACCTCTGAGAGAAAGTCTCCCCAGCACCGACCCCAGACAGCTCCTGACTGAGGCTTTCAGGCAGCCAGGGGCACTGGGAGAGCTACCTGAGGGCCAGCTGAGGTGAGCCAGTGGCTCACCATAGGTGCGTCATGGCTGTTTCCCCAACTTGGATCTTGGCTTCTCCAGGGTAACAACCCAGCAAGTGCCTGGTGGGGGACACAGTGCATCTTGGACATTTACAGGGTTTTGTCCCCAGCTCCAGGCCAGTTCTTTTGTGTGGGGTTTCGAGGCACAGAGCTGCCATGTCCGCGTGAGGCCCCTCCCCCATGCTCCAGCCCTGAAGCCGTGTGCCACGCCACGCCACACCACGCGACCTGCGTCACGCCACGTGCGTGACCTGCGTCACGTGCGTGACCTGCGTCACGTGCGTGACCTGCATCACGTGCATACTCTACATGACAGAGGGCCTTTTGTTTCCCAGCAGCTGCGCTGGGACCCTGCTGGCAGCTGGTGCAGCAAAAGATGGATCCTTCCGTCCACAGGGGCCTCAACTCCAGGGTCTCCCAGCCTTACAGTGGCTCAGAGGTACTTAAATGGTTGTTTTGTTACTTTCGCCACCCTCCTCTTCAGGTCCGCTGGTGCCCTGCTCCTGGGAAAGCTTGGGCGAGGAGTAGAAGCCAGCTCTAGGTGACTGCGCCTGAGGCTTGCCGTGGTGCTTGGAGTTTGGGACGGGGTGGGTTTTAGCATTTCCTCAAGTCACCACTTGTTTATGATGGTGGTCGGGTTTTCAAAACTCCATATCTGAAGTGGTATTTAGAAACCAGGAACAAAGAGGCAAACTCAGAACTTCCTCCCAAATTCGTGCGCAGCGTCTCTTAAGATAGCGCTGTCAGGAGAGCTGAGCTTGTGGTGGTTGGACAAGTTTTTCTCTTAGGCGTGCCAGTGAAATGGCTATCTTAAAAAGCTTCCTGGGCGAGGTCTTCTCCCAGATGCGTTGGGACCTCCCTGGCCCAGTGTGCTGGCCCGGCAGCCATGGCACAGAGGGTAGCCACCTCCCTGCGCATGGGCAAATGGCGAAGGCAGCCAACCCAGGGACAGCCCAGATAATAAAGCCCACAGAGAGCAAAGAGAAGAGTTCCCGTGGAAATCCCTGTACTTGCTGGGTACCCCATGTGGTCCCAGATATAATAATTAGGAGCAGGCGTGTCAGCAAATAAGTTGCTCCCTGCTTAGAAAATCACTCCTTGTGGATGTTCTTAAAAGGGAAGGTTGCCTTTAGCCACAAAACCAGCAATCTGGGGAGGTGGTGGGCACATCCTCCCCTCCAAAACCACCTTTGAATCTTCTGCTCACCGTGGAAGTTTGAAGAGAAACAGAGAAGTAATCTGAGTCCATCATTGGAATAGGGGATCAGAGTTGTCACCACCCCTCTCTGCAGGCTTGTCAGCTCCTTGTGATGTTCTAGACGTTATCTGGTTCACACAGTTGGGTCACATAATTTGTTTAGGTTACTGAAGGGGAAGCTAGGGAAGAGATCTGGTCATCTGTTCTTCTACTTTACGGAAAGAACCAACAAGTTAGACAAGTTATTGGGTGATTCATGCTCAGTCGTGTCCAACTCTTGTGACACCATGGACTGCAGCATGACCGGCTCTGTTGTCCAGTGGATTTCCAAGGTTAGAATACTGGGGTGGGCTGCCATTTTCTTCTCCAGGGCATCTTCCCCACCCAGAAATCCAACCCAGGTCTCTTTTGTCTCCTTCATTGACATGTGGATTCTTTGTTACTGCTGTCACCTGGGACCCTCTTTTTTGTGATTAAAGATTGCAAAGATGGGCTTGGGCAGTAGATGAGTAGATCATTGGGGTGCCTGGTTTAAAATGTATTTAAAATACATCTTTGCTAAAGTGATAAAAAAAGGGAGCTTCCTGCTGAGGGCAATTTCCTGCAAATAGCTGCTAACATTACTATAATATTTGAAGATTGTTAGTGGATTGGCTGGGCTTAAAAACCACCACTCTCTACAAGTGTTTTGAAATAGATTTTCCTTCCTTGGGAAGTTGAGGTTGGTGGGATGGAGGAGTGGCCATTTATCTGGAAGCTGGAAGGCTGGTTCTTTGGGGGTGGAGAAACAGATAAAAGCCTGAACACCTCCTAAGCTGAGCTCTGGAAAACGGGGGAGGGAAATCATTCCAAGAATCACCATCATGGCGCTTGCATACATATGCACATGTATGCTTGTGCGCCAGCGAAATGTTTTTCACATGAATTCTCGCTTACTCTTTTTTTTTTCCCTCTTTTTTCTTTTTTTATTAAATATCCTCATTTTCTAAAAATAAGCAACTGGAGCTTGTCAACATTTTAAGGTTCATTACTACAAAACCATAGCAAAGTTCAATGTACAAACCATAGTACATCAGAGACACAGTGACAAATGTATAATCAAATGTACTATTATTTGATCACAATTTATTTTAAAGTCATGAAAAGCCAGCAACAGTCAGGCTGGACAAATACTTGATTGTACCCATGTTTCCATGGGGGTGGGGACACAGCACTGAGTTACACAATGAGATCGATTCAATTCACATGATAGTATACATGTTAGAATGTCATTCTCCCAAATCATCCCACCCTCTCCCTCTCCCTCTGAGTCCAAAAGTCCGTTATACACATCTGTGTCTCTTTCCCTGTCTTGCATACAGGGTCGTCATTGCCATCTTCCTAAATTCCCTATATATGTGTTAGTATACTGTATTGGTGTTTTTCTTTCTGGCTTACTTCACTCTGTATAATCGGCTCCAGTTTCATCCATCTCATCAGAACTGATTCAAATGAATTCTTTTTAACTGCTGAGTAATACTCCATTGTGTATATGTACCACAGCTTTCTTATCCATTCATCTGCTGATGGACATCTAGGTTGTTTCCATGTCCTGGCTATTATAAACAGTGCTGCGATGAACATTGGGGTACATGTGTCTCTTTCAATTCTGGTTTCCTCGGTGTGTATGCCCAGAAGTGGGATTGCTGGGTCATGGGAGAAAATAATAGCAAATGAAGCAACTGACAAACAACTAATCTCAAAAATATACAAGCAACTTATGCAGCTCAATTCCAGAAAAATAAACGACCCAATCAAAAAATGGGCCAAAGAACTAAATAGACATTTCTCCAAAGAAGACATACGGATGGCTAACAAACACATGAAAAGATGCTCAACATCACTCATTATTAGAGAAATGCAAATCAAAACCACAATGAGGTACCACTTCACACCAGTTAGAATGGCTGCGATCCAAAAATCTGCAAGCAATAAATGCTGGAGAGGGTGTGCAGAAAAGGGAACCCTCCTACACTGTTGGTGGGAATGCAAACTAGTACAGCCACTATGGAGAACAGTGTGGAGATTCCTTAAAAAATTGCAAATAGAACTACCTTATGACTCGCTTACTCTTAAAGCTTCAAAGAATATCTCTGATGTGATCTATCAATGGAGGCACAATCATTTCAGAAAATGACTGAAAAATAAGGTATACATCCCCTAGAAATAACACCCCCTATACGCCTAGACACATGAAATTCAACGCATTTTTTGGCTCTGGGAGGTTGTGTTTAAGACGTGAACAAGAGTTTATATGTCAGTAGACATTTCTTCACACCTTCGCTTTTTAGCTTAATTCAGGTGATCATTGCAGTGTGTTCATTCCCTGAATTCTCAAATGACACTATTTCAAATTTACTCAGCATAGACAAGTTAATGTGAATTGTTACCGCACAAAGGAGGAACATAGCATAAACCAAACAGAGGCTGTGTCATTGATTATCAGCACCTTTTCAAGTCTGAAGTGTTGCCTATAGAAACAATGTTATTCTTAGCAGGGATCCAAGTGATTCACCAGATTACCAAAGTGGTCCAGTGCCCAAAAAAGGTTTAAGAATCTCTGGTTAAATCGAAGTAGTACATCTCTGTGCATGCTCAGTCCCTCAGTTTTATCCGACTCTATGGCTCCATGAACTGTAACCCGCCAGGCTTCTCTGCCTATGGAATTTTCCAGGCAAGAATACTGGAGTGTGTTGCCATTTCTTTCTCCAGGGGATCTTCCTGACCCAAGGATCAAACTTGCATTGGCAGATGGATTTCTTATCATTAGTACCACCTGGGAAGCCTTAGTACATCTCTTTGGTGACATTTCAAATGTCATAGAGAATACAAAGAAGGGACAATGCATGGCAGAGACTTCCTTTACTTACTCTGTCCACATGGAATACACATTAGATTCACTTAATGTCCTTCTATAAAAAAGACTGATACATGAGTCCTACCTCATAGATTTTGATTGAATTGGTCTGTGAGGGAACTTGAACATGAGAGTTTTAAAATAATGTCTAGGAAATTCTAAAGAGCAGTGAATGCTGATAAAAATTAATCTAAAGGGAACACTGATGCACAAATATTGGACCAGCAAATGGTTCTTTATTATAGGTGGAAGAGAGATGTATATATTTACACACACACATGCATATATACATATATATATATTTGAAAGAGTATGGTTGTAGGTCTTAATAAGAGCAGCTTAAGATCATTTTAATTGTAAACAATAAAAGTAAAGTGCCTAATTTTTTACTTACTTTCGGATGCTCTTAAACTTCAGAGGTTTTACATGTGGTAAAATAAAATTTTAAGATAATGTTTTCTAAGATATCTTTGGGGTTAGCCGGATCATTGATTTTTAGCATATTAAAAAGCAGAGATATTACTTTGCCAACAAAGGTCAGTCTAGGCAAGGGTATGGTTTTTCCAGTGGTCATGTATGGATGTGAGAGTTGGACTATAAAGAAGGCTGAGTACCGAAGAATTGATGCTTTTGAACTGTGGTGTTGGAGGAGACTCTTGAGAGTCCCTTGGACTGCAAGGAGATCCAACCAGTCCATCCTTAAGGAAATCAGTCCTGGGTGTTCATTGGAGGGACTGATGTTGAAGCTGAAGCTCCAATACTTTGGCCACCTGATGAGAAGAGCTGAATCATTTGAAAAGACCCTGATGCTGGGAAAGATTGAGGGCAGGAAGAGAAGGGGATGACAGAGGATGAGATGGTTGGATGGCGTCACTGACTCAATGGACATGGGTTTGGGTGGACTCCAGGAGTTGGTGACGGAAAGGGAGGCCTGACGTGCTGTGGTTCATGGGGTCGCAAAGAGTCGGACACAACTGAGTGACTGAACTGACTTAATTTTAACTGTAAAATATCTCCCAATATGTTTTTTTATTGTGGTTTAGTTGATTTAAAATGCTGTGTTAATTTCTGATGTACAGCAAAGTGACTGTTATACACATATATACATCTTTTTTCATATTCTTTTCCATTATAGTTTATCACATGATATTGAATATATTTCCTTGTGCTGTACAATAGGACGTTCTTGTTTATCCATTGTATATATAATTGCTTGCATCTACTAACCTGAAACTCCACATCCATCTCCCGCCCTTTTTTCCTTGGCAAGGAGGAACATAGCATAAAGGAGGAACATAGCATAGACCAAACACAGAATGTATCATTATCAAGAGCTTCTATGTGAATCTGTTTGTGTTTTGTAAATAAATTCATTTATTTCATATTTTCAATTCCACATACAAGTGATATCATGTGGTATTTATCTTTCTTTTTCTGATTTTAGTTAGTATGATAATTTCTAGGCCCATCCATGTTGCTGAAAATGCCATTTATTTCATTCTTTTCTATGTACCATGTCTTTTTTATCCACTCATCTGTTGCCGCACATGTAGGTTGTTTCCATGTCTTGGCTATTATAAATAGTGCTGCTATGAACATAGTGGTGCATGTATCTCTGTGAATTACAGTTTTGTCCCAATATATGCCCAGGAGTGGGATTGCTAGATCATATCAAAACTCTATAAAATATCTCTTTAAAAGATAAAATAACTAAGTGACTATGGCACCCAGTTGAATTTTATTTTAATAGGAGTATGGTCAGCTCTTTACAACTTGATTATAGTCTGTTTAATTTGACAGGTTTCTATGGGGAGGAAGTACCCATAATGGGTATAAATATAAATAGATAGACAGGTAGATAAATAGAGAGATAGTAGGATCCAACTGTAATTGTTATCCATCAGAGGAATATTCAAGGGTGAATTTTAAAAATGTGAAAGATGAGAACATTAAAAAGAATAGAAGGCACTGACAAGGAGAAATGAATATTGAATAAGCATGCATGTGTACAATGCTACATGCTCTTCCTTAATTTAATTTTAAAATCCATTAAGGCTTGTTGAGAAATACTTGTCAAGTGCTTTGAAGTCTTTGGTAGCTGCCATTATGTAAATGCAAGGGAGGATTTTGACTTAGAAAAGATGCTGTAAATTCCATACTCAAGATACGACATTTTACCAAATCATTGTTCAGCTCAGGGTTAAAAATAAATTAACAAATAAGGATTTTAATATACATATTTTTATTCTATAAAATTTAAGTAACAGAAGTGTCATCTCTATTCATAACATAATTTACATAATGAAAAGAAACATCTTTTGAATCTTCACATAAGAGTATTTTGACTCAAGTACCACATGCTCTTTCTTATTCATAGGCTTTCTGTTGCAGGTAAAACAACAAAAAGTTAATTTGTATGGGACAGATAAGCCATAAAGCTCAATTTTGCAGATAAAAACACTTTGAAACAATGTTTTATTTGGCATTTTCCTATGCGTTAGTTCATTTTGAATTTTACTCTCAAAAGTTCATGCTACGTCTTTGCATTTGTCCTTGGGTTGTATGCCTGCATTATATATGCCACTCATACTGTCTGCCACTCTGACACTTCTTTGTAATGGAAACTGCTACATTTAAAACCTTTGATGCCTGGAGAGTCATTATTTATATGTCCCCCTACACTCATCCCATCCTGGCCAGAGCCAGTTAGACTAAGAAGGGACTATTAGCCCAAGAGCTGAGAAACCTGTTTTTTGGTTTGGGTCAACTGCAAAAAAATTACATAGCCTATTTTGGAAACTTGCACGATAAAACATAGAAGGAAGCTGTCAGCTAGTGATTAAAAAAAAAAAAAGTTACTAAATGGTTATGAGGGAACAAATGTGGAGTGCCATGAGGTGAAGTTCAGAAATGTAAGGAAATACAAATTGTGAATTATCAGAGAAGGCCAATTGGTAGTGTAAAATAGAAAGGAAGATATGCAGAGTATAGTTGAAAGAAATTACTATTGGAACATCATGGTGAAGCTCTATAATAATTGCTGGAAATTTTTCTAATGCTGCGTTACTTTGGAATCACAGTCTAGCTCAAGTCTAGAAATCACTCTGAAAGGCCAATACTGTAAAGGTTCATTATCTTAGATTTTTAGAAGATGTCCCTTTATTCATAATCATTCTCACCATAGCTCTCTGTTTGTACTAATTTGATATTATCTTTAGTATTTGCAATGAAAAGAATGAAAGGCAAAAACTGCCCCCCCCCATTTCCAGCATTTCAGGAAGGATCTAGATGTATGGAAAAGACTACTGCTATGATGTGCATGCATGCACATGCACACACACACAAACACAATAAAAAGTTATAAGTTTTCATTCACTTATTCCAGACAGACTTTTATGGAGGTACAGAGGTAAAAGGACAGGAGCAGATACAGCATGCTTTTACTATAGAGTCATTTCACTCCAAAGTATCTAAAAGGGATATATCCTGCTGGTAAGACAATCCATACAAGGAAGAATATTGTCAAATCTGAGCTGCTGCCCCACTGTGCTCTTTTATAATCTGGGATTAACAAAATTCAGAAAAAATTGATACTTAAAAGTTAGAAAATGCAATTTTAAACATTTAAAACAAATTTTGTAAACATAGATATTGAAGTGAAATCTGGTAACCTAAAAGAAGTAACTACCAAAAATGTACAGCAAACTGTATTCCGAATAGTATAAAATCATGGAAATATTTATTTAAATAACAAAATAGTAGAAACCTAAATCCTAGGTTGTCATAAGTTCTGACTCAAAAATGAGAAGTAAATTTGGCTCAGTAGAAATTGCTAATCATTGAATGTTATGTATCTGAAAATTTTTGTATAAATCTGTTGTTTACACATTCAGACATCCTTGGAATTCTATTAGAGTCTCAATATTTAGGTATATATGTATGTCCTTTGGTAAAAATATGAATTCAACCAGGTTAACTTTATAAAAAACTAATGATTTTTCAAATTATCCTACATTTAATAGTTGCTTATATTTTATTATAACAAGGTAAAAGGAATAAAAGTAGTGTATTAAATTTGAGATGTTAAGCTTGGAAAACACCATATTACCATGTGACTATTTCTTGTTTAAAGTAGGTGATATTTTAATGCACCCAGTAGAAGTAAGTGTTGGGTGAAAGTTGTATTTCTGTGAAAACTTCACAAGCACTTGGGTATCAAAGAAAACATCCTTTTCTAATTTGTCTTCGTATATCCTTTTTGGAAAAAAGGCTACTTTGAAGAGATAAAACAAAAAATGCATTTTTGGTAGCAGACTCATAACAAACAACAATCACAGGAGGGAGATATAGCAGATCAAAGAAGAAGAATGGCTCATTCAGAATATATGAAATGGAATGGAATGGAATAAAGCTGTCCCAAGTTGAGCATTTGCTCACAAACCTTAGTGTTGGCTCTATAATGAACAGATCCTGTTTTCATCTTAATATGTTGACCCATTAAATTGCCTTACACAAAGTTTCTTGAAGTTTTACTTCTATATAAACCAAAAATCTGTCTCTGTGATTTTACCTATAGTTTAAAGAGAGAATTAACTTCGTAACTTACTAATTATCCAGATAATTATATCGAGTTCTAGCTTTGGAAAATTTGGTTGTGCCATATATTTCCAATTACAAATAAAATCAAACTTGATTTAATTGTAATAATTAAAAATACACAGTGAATTTCCTTAATCTTCAGTGCACTGTGCACCCCTATTCCCATAAGTATGCTAGTTTGTTTCTCACTTTGTGATATTTTGTTATAGCAGTAATAGAAAACTACTACAGCAAATCCCAGAGCCTAGACCTAAAAAGACCTTGCCACTTCTTCAGTCACCCTCTTCAAGTTCTAAAGTACTATAAAAACAAATATAGCACCATTTATTAATGAGACTACCTTTCTCTCATTTTTATGCTTGTCTCCTTTGCTGCAGAACAGTTGACCATAAGCATGTGGGTCTATTTTTAGGCTGTCTATTCTTTTCCATTGATCTGTGTGTCTGTTTTTGTGCCAGTGCCATACTGTTTTGATTAATATCAGTTCAGTTCAGTTGCTCAGTCATATCCGACTCTTTGTGACCCCATGAATTGTAGCATGCCAGGGGTCCCTGTCTTTCGCCAACTCCCGGAGTTCATTCAGACTCAGTGCATAGAGTCAGTGATGCCATCCAGCCATCTCATCCTCTGTCGTCCCCTTCTCCTCCTGCCCCCAATCCCTCCCAGCATCAGAGTCTTTTCCAGTGAGTCAACTCTTCGCATGAGGTGGCCAAAGTACTGGAGTTTCAGCTTTAGCATCATTCCTTCCAAAGAACACCCAGGGCTGATCTCCTTCAGAATGGACTGGTTGGATCTCCTTGGAGTCCAAGGGACTCTCAGGAGTCTTCTCCAACACTACAGTTCAAAGGCATCAATTCTTTGGTGTTCAGCTTTCTTCACAGTCCAACTCTCACATCCATACATGACTGTTGGAAAAACCATAGCCTTGACTAGACAGACTTTTGTTGGCAAAGTAATAGCTCTGCTTTTCAATATGCTATCTAGGTTGGTCATAACTTTCCTTCCAAGGAGTAAGCATCTTTTAATTTCATGGCTGCAGTCACCATCTGCAGTGATTTCAGAGCCCCCCAAAATAAAGTCTGACACCTTTTCTACTGTTTCTCCCATCTATTTCCTGTGAAGTGATGGGACCGGATGCCATAATGTTAGTTTTCTGAATGTTGAGCTTTAAGCCAACTTTTTCACTCTCCTCTTTCACTTTTATCAAGAGGCTTTTTAGTTCCTCTCCACTTTCTGCCATAAGGGTGGTGTCATCTGCATATCTGAGGTTATTGACATTTCTCCCGGCAATCTTCATTCCAGCTTGTGCTTCTTCCAGTCCAGCGTTACTCATGATGTACTCTGCATAGAAGTTAAATAAGCAGGGTGACAATATACAGCCTTGACGTACTCCTTTTCCTATTTGGAACCAGTCTGTTGTTCCATGTCCACTTCTAAATGTTGCTTTTTGACCTGTATATAGGTTCCTCAAGAGGCAGATGAGGTGGTCTGGTATTCCCACCTCTTTCAGAATTTTCCACAGTGTATTGTGATCCACACAGTCAAAGGCTTTGGCATAGTCAATAAAGCAGAAATAGATGTTTTTCTGGAACTCTCTTGCTTTTTCCATGATCCAGCAGATGTTGGCAATTTGATCTCTGGTTCCTCTGCCTTTTCTAAAACCAGCTTGAACATCTGGAAGTTCACAGTTCACATATTGCTGAAGCCTGGCTTGGAGAATTTGAGCATTACTTTTCTAGTGTGTGAGATGAGTGCAATTGTGTGGTAGTTTGACCATTCTTTGGCATTGCCTTTCTTTGGGAATGGAATGAAAACTGACCTTTTCCAGTCAGCCACTGCCGAGTTTTCCAAATTTGCTGGTATACTGAGTGTAGCACTTTGACAGCATCATCTTTCAGGATTTGAAACAGCTCCACTGGAATTCCATCACCTCCACTAGCTTTGTTCTTAGTGATGCTTTCTAAGGCCCACTTGACTTCACATTCCAGGATGTCTGGCTCTAGGTGAGTGATCACACCATTGTGATTATCTGTGTCATGAAGATCTTTTTTGTACAGTTCTTCGGTGTATTCTTGCCACCTCTTCTTAATATCTTCTGTTTCTGTTAGGTCAATACCATTTCTGTCCTTTATCAAGCCCATCTTTGCATGAAATGTTCCCTTGGTATCTCTAATTTTCTTGAAGAGATCTCTAGTCTTTCCATGCTGTTGTTTTCCTCTATTTCTTTGCATTGATCGCTGAGGAAGGCTTTCTTATCTCTGATTGCTTTGGCTGTTTGAGGCCTTTTGTGGTTCTGTACATATTTTAAGATTATTCTAGTTTTGTGAAAAATGCTATTGGAATTTTGATGGGGATTGAATTGAATCTGTAGATTGCTTTAGGTAGTTTGGGCCCTTTAACAATATTGCTTCTTCAAATCCAGTAAATCTTTCTTTGAATTGCCTTTAAGTTCTTTCGTAAATGTCTTAGAATTTTCGGAGTTCAGGTCTTTCACATTCTTGGTTAAATTTATTCCTAGTTATTTCATTCTTTGTGATACAATTGTAAATGGTATTGTTTTTTCATTTTGTTTCTTGATAGATGTTAGTGTGTGTGTGTGTGTGTGTGTGTGTGTGTTAGCACACGCATGCTCAGTCATATCTGTCTCTTTATGACATTGTGGCCCATAGCCCACCAGGCTCCTCTGTCCAGCAAATACTGAAGTGGGTAGGCATTCTCCTAGGGATCTTCCTGACCCATGGATCAAACACATGTCTCTTGCTTCTCCTGCATTGGCAGGCAGATTCTTTACTTATAGTGCCACCTGAGAAGTCTAGGTGTTAATCCTATATAGAAATGCAACCGATTTCTCTGTGTGTACTTTTTTCCTGCAACTTAGTTTATTTTTTAATTCTAATAATTTTTTGATGGAGTCTTGAGATTTTCTGTCTATAGAACCATGTAGTATATTATTCTTTTAATGTATTGTTGAATTCTCATATTTTGTTGAGGATTTTTGCATTTAGATCATCAAGGTTACTGGCCTGCAATATTCTTTTTTTGGTAATATTTTTGTTTCCTTTTGGTATTAGGGTAATCCTAGCTTCAGAAAATGATTTTCTAAGTGTTCCTTCCTCTTCAGAAACAATTTGAGAAGGTTAGGTATTAACTCTTTTTAAATATCTTAACAGCATTCGCCTATGAAGCCACCTGGCCTTGGACTTTCATTTGTTGAGAGGTTTTCTGATTTAATTTCATTTCTAGTAATCAGTCTGTTCAGATGTTCTGTTTCTTCAAGATTTAGTGTTCGATTATGTTCCTAGAATTGATCTAGTTCTTCTAGTTGTCTAATTTGTTAGCATGTGCTGATTCACAGTATTCTTTATGATCCCTTGTATTTTTGTGTTACTTATTGTAATGTCTCTTCTTTCAATCCTGACTTCATTTGAGGTCTGTCGTTTTAGCTCAGTTGGTAACGAATCAGCCTTCAATGTAGGAGACCCCAGTTTGATTCCTAGGTTGGGAAGATCTGCTGGAGAAGGGACAGGCTACCCACTCCAGTATTCTTGGGCTTCCCTTGTGGCTCAGCTGGCAGAGAATCCACCTGTAATGTGGGAGACCTGGGTTCTGTCCCTGGGTTGGGAAGATCCCCTGGAGAAAGGAAAAGCTACTCACTCTAGTATTCTGGCCTGGAGAATTCAATGGGGTCACAAAGAGTTGGACATGACTGGATGACTTTCACTTTCACTTTTTTCTTTAAGCCTTGCTAAATTTATCGATTGCACCTATCTTCTCAAAGAATTATCTTTTAGTTTCATTGATCTTTTCCATAGTTTTTAAAAGTCTCTGTTATTAATTTCCATAAATTGAATGAACATAATGGAGTATGTTTGAAAGACTCAAGGAACAATCAGTGTGACTAGAACTTATTGATGTAAGGTAAGACATGTGAACTATGAAAGGAACAAATCACACAGAGCCTTACAGGTTATATTTTCAGTTTTTTACAGTTTGATAGAAGACTTGGCATTGACTGTGAAGCATTTTGATAAAGGTTTCGTAAAAGTGTCATGAAATAAATTGCAAAATACACATGGCAGATTTTCTTTTCTGAGAACATGGCTAGCAACATAACCAGAGAAACTTCTAGGTAAAATATAAAAGTATTATAAATGCATGAATAAATTTGTGAAAGTGAAACAGTGATGAGGATTAATGAGAAAGGAATCATACATGTTGGCAAATGAGCACTGAAGCTAAAGTTTTCTCTGGGATTTCTCCTATCCCTTGTTGAATACAACTTGAACTTTAATAGGGCATACACATGTGGGAATAAAATGACAATTCCTATGACCTTCACTGAAGAGTGTGTGTGTGTGTGTGTGTGTGTGTGTGTGTGTATGTGTGTGTGTTCATGGGCATGGACAAGAGAAAGACAAAGGGACACATAGATTTGACAAAGGAAGATGAACCCTTTCTTGGTCTTGTCCCTTAGTAGAAAGAGGGAGAAGCAAACTAAAACTTCATGTAACTTAGTCCTCACATGAGCATGGGGTTTTAATTCACACTATATGTCTAGAAAGAAAAACATTCTAAATTAAATGTTGAAAGTGTCCTAAAATGCCAAGACAATTGGCAACACAGAAACCACATCTTCTCTGGGGGACTACCACAGCAAACTACTACTAAGTTCCAAATAACAAAAATTAAAAATCCAAACTTAAAATGTATATAAGTAAACATTTATCATGAATGACACTTACAAAAATAATGAAAAGAAGTATTAGCTTCATAGTCACTTTAGATTGTCAAGTTATAAGGAATGAAGCATAAAATATGGATGTTAAATATGTTTAAAGACATTAGAATGGTTACTAATATTATGAAAGCTAGTAAAGTACTTTCACAGAATTTGAATAGATTAAAAAATATTTATTAATTGACTGTGTTAGGTCTTTGTTCTTGCACACAGGCTTTCTCTAATTGTGGAGAGTGGAGACTACTCTCTAGTTGTGGTGCTCAGACTTGTCATTGCAGCGTCTTCTCTTGTTGTGGAGCATGGGCTCTAGGGCATGCAGGTGTCAGTAGTTGCTGCACATGGGCTCAGTATTTGAGTTTTGCAGGCTTAGTTGCCCCACAGCATGTCAGATCTTCCCAGACCATGGATTGGACTGGTATCCCCTGCATTGCAAGGTGGATTCTTAACCACTGGACTACCAGAGATGCCACTGAAACAAATTTGAAAGGAGAACAAAAAGAATTTGTAGAATGAAAAAATTAACCCATTTAATTTAGAAAGACTATGGAGGGAGGCCTTACAAAGTAGATTAAACACAAATGATGAGAAAATTGTTAAAATGAAATAAAGTCTGAAGAAATTATAAAATCAGCACAGTGAGACATAAAGAAGAAAAATATGAAAAGTAGTTTAGGAAAAACTTAAGAGTGGTAAGTTATGACTTGACATATTAAATCAAGAGTATCAGAAGGGGAAAAAAGAGTGCCAAGGAAACATCAAGAGAAGATGGCAGAGAATTTCCCAAAATGTATCAGTAACACCAATCTAAAGAGCCAGAAAACTACAATTTAGGAGAAGAATAAAATAAATCTGTATCACATTAAAAGTACAAAATACAAAAAAAAAAAAATAAATAAATAAAAGATAGCATCTTAAAAATAGCCAGAGAGAATATAGATAACCTACAAAAAGTGACAAGTATGCTGACTTCTCAAGAGCAGTAAGTGAAGCCAGAAGGACATGAAATAATACCTTTATCAAAATGAAAGACAATAACCTTGTCAAGTTAGAGCTGTAGAGGCATTGAAACTATTTTTCACAAATCAAGGTAAATTGAATTAAGACTTTCAGGTAACAGAAACTGAAACTTTTAAGGAACATTCTTCAAGTAGAAGAAAAGTAATCATAGAAGATATTTTAAAGAAATACAAAGAATAAGCAAAACCACCATAGAAATAGGTAAATCTTTGTTGTTCATTTGCTAAGTCATGTCCTACACTTTGCAACCCCACGGACTGCAGCATGCCAGACTTCCCTGTCCTTCACTATCTCCTGGACTTTTTTTTTTTTTTGTGATTTCACATTTTATTTATTTTATTTATTTATTTTTTTATGTTTGTAATCAACCTTTAGTGGGAGATCCCCTGGGGAAGATCTCCTTGAAATCTTTTTTTTTTTTTTTAATTTTTATTTTTTAGTTTTTTATTTTTTAAATTTTAAAATCTTTAATTCTTACATGCATTCCCAAACATGAACCCCCCTCCCATCTCCCTCCCCATAACATCTTTCTGGGTCATCCCCATGAACCAGCCCCAAGCATGCTGCATCCTGCGTCAGACATAGACTGGCGATTCAATTCAAATGATAGTATACATGTTAGAATGTCATTCTCTCAAATCATCCCACCCTCTCCCTCTCCCTCTGAGTCCAAAAGTCCGTTATACACATCTGTGTGTCTTTCCCTGTCTTGCATACAGGGTCGTCATTGCCATCTTCCTAAATTCCATATATATGTGTTAGTATACTGTATTGGTGTTTTTCTTTCTGGCTTACTTCACTCTGTATAATCGGCTCCAGTTTCATCCATCTCATCAGAACTGATTCAAATGAATTCTTTTTAACGGCTGAGTAATACTCCATTGTGTATATGTACCACAGCTTTCTTATCCATTCATCTGCTGATGGACATCTAGGTTGTTTCCATGTCCTGGCTATTATAAACAGTGCTGCGATGAACATTGGGGTACATGTGTCTCTTTCAATTCTGGTTTCCTCGGTGTGTATGCCCAGAAGTGGGATTGCTGGGTCATAAGGTAGTTCTATTTGCAATTTTTAAGGAATCTCCACACTGTTTTCCATAGTGGCTGTACTAGTTTGCATTCCCACCAACAGTGTAGGAGGGTTCCCTTTTCTCCACACCCTCGCCAGCATTTATTGCTTGCAGATTTTTGGATCGCAGCCATTCTGACTGGTGTGAAGTGGTACCTCATTGTGGTTTTGATTTGCATTTCTCTAATAATGAGTGATGTTGAGCATCTTTTCATGTGTTTGTTAGCCATCCGTATGTCTTCTTTGGAGAAATGTCTATTTAGTTCTTTGGCCCATTTTTTGATTGGGTCGTTTATTTTTCTGGAGTTGAGCTGCAGAAGTTGCTTGTATATTTTTGAGATTAGTTGTTTGTCAGTTGCTTCATTTGCTATTATTTTCTCCCATTCAGAAGGCTGTCTTTTCACCTTGCTTATATTTTCCTTTGTTGTGCAGAAGCTTTTAATTTTAATTAGATCCCATTTGTTTATTTTTGCTTTTATTTCCAGAATTCTGGGAGGTGGATCATAGAGGATCCTGCTGTGATTTATGTCTGAGAGTGTTTTGCCTATGTTCTCCTCTAGGAGTTTTATAGTTTCTGATCTTACATTTAGATCTTTAATCCATTTTGAGTTTATTTTTGTGTGCGGTGTTAGAAAGTGATCTAGTTTCATTCTTTTACAAGTGGTTGACCAGTTTTCCCAGCACCACTTGTTAAAGAGATTGTCTTTACTCCATTGTATATTCTTGCCTCCTTTGTCAAAGATAAGGTGTCCTCAATGGTGAAAAATTGAAAGCATTTCCCCTAAAGTCAGGAACAAGACAAGGGTGTCCACTTTCACCGCTACTATTCAACATAGTTCTGGAAGTTTTGGCCACAGCAATCAGAGCAGAAAAAGAAATAAAAGGAATCCAAATTGGAAAAGAAGAAGTAAAACTCTCACTGTTTGCAGATGACATGATCCTCTACATGGAAAACCCTAAAGACTCCACCAGAAAATTACTAGAGATCATCAATGAATATAGTAAAGTTGCAGGATATAAAATCAACACACAGAAATCCCTTGCATTCCTATACACGAATAATGAGAAAGTAGAAAAGAAATTAAGGAAACAATTTCATTCACCATTGCAACGAAAAGAATAAAATACTTAGGAATATATCTACCTAAAGAAACTAAAGACCTATATATAGAAAACTATAAAACACTGATGAAAGAAATCAAAGAGGACACTAATAGATGGAGAAATATACCATGTTCATGGATTGGAAGAATCAATATAGTGAAAATGAGTATACTACCCAAAGCAATTTACAAATTCAATGCAATCCCTGTCAAGCTACCAGCCACATTTTTCACAGAACTAGAACAAATAATTTCAAGATTTGTATGGAAATACAAAAAACCTCGAATAGCCAAAGCAATCTTGAGAAAGAAGAATGGAACTGGAGGAATCAACTTGCCTGACTTCAGGCTCTACTACAAAGCCACGGTCTCCTGGACTTTTTTCAGACTCATCCATTGAGTCAGTGATGCCATCCAACTATCTCATCTTTCATTGCCCCCTTCTTCTCCTGCCCTCAGTCTTTCCCAGAATCAGAATCTTTTCCAATAAATCAGCTCTTTGCATCAGGTGGCCAAAGTATTGGCGCTTCAACATCATTCCTTAAAATTATCAAGTAATATTATCGATTTCTACTTCTAAGGTTAAAAAAAGGAAACACTGGGCAATAATATATAATTTGGAATTGGAATTATTGGAATAAAACTATTTTGTCAGAAAAAGTTTAAAGATATTAATTTTAGATACTGTTAAGCATATGAAAATTTTTGTGGTCAGCATTTAAAGAGTACACCTCATGCGAAGAGTTGACTCATTGGAAAAGACTCTGATGCTGGGAGAGATTGGGGGCAGGAGGAGAAGGGGACGACCCAGGATGAGATGGCTGGATGGCATCACGGACTTGATGGACGTGAGTCTGAGTGAACTCCGGGAGATGGTGATGGACAGGGAGGCCTGGCGTGCTGCGATTCATGGGGTCGCAAAGAGTCGGACACGACTGAGCAACTGAACTGAAATGAACTGAACTGAATAGTATATATTTGAACAACACATAGTTTAAGGATACCATCACCATAAAGTTGTGTCACATGGTCATAAAACTATAAAGAAAGGAAAAGGAATAAGTTACACAAAATTCCAGGCAGTGATTATTCTTGATGGGATGAAGGAGGAACCCATCAGACCCAGATACAAAAGGGTCTTTAAAATACTGACAATATTACGTTTCTTTGCTGAGTATTATTTACACGTGTATTTATTTTATTTTTGTTTATAAAGCAAAAATCACACATACATGTGATACATATAATCTGTGACAGATTCCATATAAAATACATATAAAATGTAGCACTGTGTATGAGGAAATACTTTGCAAACTTAGAGATGCATAAATTGCTCCATATTGACTTCCAAATACATGTAAATAAGATGGTATCTATTTCCAATCACTTCATGCCTTTCTAAAAATTAGTTATATGCATTAACCCAATGTATTAAAATAGAGAACTGGCTGCCACAAGTGCAATCAAAATATAAATTAATTCCACATCCTTAAAAAGTTTCCTCTTGTCCCTTTGCTGTTGATCTGTCTGGAAGCTCATCTCTTACCACTGGTCTGCTTTCTTTCACTGTAATTTTGTCATTTATAGAATTTTATATAAATGAATTCATACAGTATCTTGCTTCTTATATTTTACTTATTTGATGAAGCATAATGTCCTTGACATCCATCCATGCTTTCATGTGTTTTAATATTTTATTTCTTTTGACTGAACAGTATTCTTTAATATGGATATAGCACAGTGTGTTTATCCACTTAGCAGCTGATGGATTTTTGGATTGTTCTATTTAGGAGGTTATACCAGCTACAAATATTGTGTATAAATTTTTGTGTGGACTTATGCCAAAGCCTTTGACTGTGTGGATCACGACAAACTGTGGAAAATTCTGAGAGAGATGGGAATACCAGACCACCTGACCTGCCTCTTGAGAAATCTGTATGCGGGTCAGGAAGCAACAGTTAGAACTGGACATGGAACAGACTGGTTCCAAATAGGAAAAGGAGTATGTCAAGGCTGTATATTGTCAGCCTGCTTATTTAACTTATATGCAGAGTACATCATGAGAAACGCTGGACTGGAAGAATCACAAGCTGGAATCAAGATTGCCAGGAGAAATATCAATAACCTCAGATATGCAGATGACACCACCCTTGTGGCAGAAAGTGAAGAGGAGCTAAAAAGCTTCTTGATGACAGTGAAAGAGGAGAGTGAAAAAGTTGGCTTAAAGCTCAACATTCAGAAAACGAAGATCATGGCATCTGGTCCCATCACTTCATGGGAAATAGATGGGGAAACAGTGGAAACAGTGGCAGGCTTTATTTTTTTTGGCTCCAAAATCACTGCAGATGGTGACTGCAGCCTTGAAATTAAAAGACGTTTACTCCTTGGAAGAAAAGTTATGACCAACCTAGATAGCATATTGAAAAGCAGAGACATTGCTTTGCCAACAAAGGTCCATCTAGTCAAGGTTATGGTTTTTCCTGTGGTCATGTATGGATGTGAGAGTTGGACTGTGAAGAAGGCTGAGCACCGAAGAATTGCTGCTTTTGAACTGTGGTGTTGGAGGAGACTCTTGAGAGTCCATTGGACTGCAAGGAGATCCAACCAGTCCATTCTGAAGGAGATCAGTGCTGAGATTTCTTTGGAAGGAATGATGCTAAAGCTGAAGCTCCAGTACTTTGGCCACCTCATGGGAAGAGTTGACTCATTGGAAAAGACCCTGATGCTGGGAGGGATTGGGGGCAGGCGAAGGGGACGACAGAGGATGAGATGGCTGGATGGCATCACTGACTTGATGGACGTGAGTCTGAGTGAACTCCAGGAGTTGGTGATGGACAGGGAGGCCTGGCGTGCTGCAATTCATGGGGTTGCAAAGAGTCGGACATGACTGAGTGACTGAACTGAACTGAACTGAACTGATGCTTTAATTATTTTGGGGCAATACTAATAATGTGATTTCTGGGTCACATGTATATGTTTACATGCTGCACATACAGTGTATACATGTAAAGTATATGTTTAATGACTTAAGATACTGTGATGTTTTTCAAAGTGACTATACCATTTTGCATATTGATCAGCAGTGTGTGAGAGCTCCAGTTATTCTCCATTGTTGTTAACACTTGATATTATTAAGTGTTTTAATTTTAGTGATTCTAATGTGCAGTGGTATCTCGTTGTGATTTTAAACATCTCCCTAATGGCTGTTGATGTTGAACATATTCTATTATGCTTTTCTGAGTTTTTAAAATCTTCTTTTATGAAATGTGTATGTAAATATTTTATTGTATCTTATCCTTGAGGACAAAATATATTCTGATTTCATTTCTTCTTTAATCATTGGTTAGTTTGGAGTGTGTTGTTTTAGTATCCACATACATGTGAATTTGCCAAATTTCTTTCATTGGCTTCTGATTTCATTCCATTTTGGTCAGGGAATATATTTTGTTTTGTTTCATTCATTTAAAATGTGTATATTATTGCCTAGCATATGCTCTATCCTGTAAAAATGTCCCATGTGTGGTTGCAAAGTATATATTCTGCTACTGTATTCTGCTACAATTGGGTGATGTGTTCCATAGATGTCTGTTAGGTCTAGTTGATTTATAGTCTTGTTAAAATCTTCTATTTCTTGGTTTTATTTTGCATAGTTGTCCTATTGATTATTGAAAGATAGGTGCTGAAGTCTCCTGAAAGTGAAAGTCACTCAGTTGTGTCTGACTCTGTGACCCCATGAACTATACAGTCCATGAAATTCTCCAGGCCAGAATACTGGAGTGGGTAGTCATTTCCTTCTCCAGGATCTTCCCAACCCAAGGATTGAACCCATATCTCCTGCATTGCAGGTGGATTCTTTACCAGCTGAGCCACCAGGGAAGCCTACTAATACTGTTAAGTTGTTCATTTCCCTCTGCCTTTCTTTCAGTTTTTTTCTTCATGCATTTTGGTGTTTTCTTATTGGGTGCATTTATATTTGTAATTGTTTTATATTACTTATGAATTGACTTTTATCATTCTAAAATGCCCCATTTTATTTATAACCTTTATAATTTTTTTTGTATTAGAATAGCCAATCCAGATTTCTTATGACTGTTTTCCCATGATATATATTTTTCATCCTTCTACTTTCAATGTGTTTTTGGCTGTTTGCTCTCTTAGTGAGGATAATGATACTTAAATTTGTCCTTATAAGCTTGTAAAAGATTAATAATTATTAATTATTTGTGCCAAGTGGGAAAATCACATCACCAGGCAAAGGCAGATGGTTAAGTGAGCTATGCATTCCAACAAATGTTTTCAGTTTGTTCCACAATATTTCAGTGCTGTGATACTGAGGAAGTGAGCAGTTTTCAAGAAAGAACAATGCAAATTTAGAAAACCACAGCACAGCATTCATTCTCTCCATAACTGTTTTAGTGACCCAGATTCTATTAACAATTATAAATGAGTCAAAAATATAAAGATTATATTGAAATAAGCTATGTATTTATATACTCTGTGAGCTTATAGTACAAACTTGTGCTTGAGAAGTATCTGAGATGTAAAATACATCTACTATAATTAAAAACTCTATTAAATGGCACAACCCAATTCAAATATTTTATTCAGTTAAGATAGTTTTAGTAATAGGCAAATGTGTGTCTCTTGCAAAACAATAATTATAGCATAAGTCACTTTTCTTTATGTTCAGTTTTTCTTTATTCCAAAGTCCCACTCAGATTTTTTTTAATCAGCAGCTGAACCAACTGAAGTGAAAAACAGGCAGCATGAATAACACTAGTTCTTGCTGCATTCTCTACACAGCATCCAAATTCCTTCCAGATTCTCCAACAGGATGATTGGGTGAATGTGCCCCAGAGACAAGTTCCATAAAATAATGTACTAACATAGTAACATACCCAGCTCAACGTACGCCCTGAAGTCCTGAAACTGAACGTAATTCAAGCTATTTAAATAGCCTTCTTTTAAACAGTGGGATAATCTGGGTAAAATTTAACCATACATTTGTCTCTGGCAGAGAACTGATTGAGGAAGACAAAAATATATATGCCTAGAGAGCTAAAGCAGCTGAGGACCACTGATTCCATGATTCCAGTCACTGTAGAATCTGAAAACGTTTCTGTAACTGTATTCTTCATGGATATTTATGTGTCCTAGATTAAAAGTGATCAATGGCTGATTCCTGCAGGATTCCTGTCATTGAATAACCATGAACAAATATATTTGCCTTCCCTGCACACAATTCTTCTGCCAAAGACTTAACCATCCATGGACTTACCTAATACCATATCCAGCATCATAGTATTCTAAATGGCATTACTTATACTCAAGGAACTCATTTATCAGCAAAAGAAATGTGGCAGTTGTCCATGCTCATGGAATTCACTGATACTACCATGTTCGCTACCATCTTGAAGCAACTGAAATAAAACTGTAGAACAGTCTTTTGAAGACACAGTTACAATACTAGCGAGGTGACAGTATTGCAAGGCTGAGACAAGAATGGTGTATGTGTTTTGAATTGGTGTCCAGTAAATAGTGCTGTTTTTCTCATAAGCAGGATTCAGAGATCCAGGAATCAGAAGATGAAAATGGTACCATTCACTATTACTTCTAGTGACCCACTAGCAAACTTTTGGTATGACCATATGCCCTGCTGCCCTTTCCATGTGGGAAGAAATCTAATGTGATCAATTTACCATCAAGTAGCTTGCTGATGCCTTAGAGCATGGTGCCACATTGAGGACTCAGTTTTGGTCTGTTGCTGGCAGATTAAACACATCAGTGGCCATAGCCAGGACAGCCTTGGTGCATGCTTATCATCCTGATCCTGCCACCATAGCTACTGTGTTATTGAGCCCATTGGACAGTGACAGGGGAACTAGAGGAAAAGGCTAACTTGTATTCATAGAATGAGTTATGATATCCACTTGATTATTAAAATTCTCTTTTGCTGAGGTCATCTTTTGGTGAGCATTCACATGGCACACAGATATGGACACTTTTTTTATTTCTGTCTGTGCTGGGTCTTCATTGCTGCATTCTCTAGTTGCCGTGAGCAGGGGCTACTGTTCATTGTGGTGCACAGGCTTCTCATTGAGGTGCCTTCTCTTGTGGAGCACAGGCTCTGGGGTGCACAGGCTCCAGTAGTTGTGCCTCATGGGCTCTGTAGTTGCTGTTCACGGGTTCTAGAGTGTGGGATCAGTAGTTGTGGTGCACAGGCTTAGTTGGCCTGCAGCATGTGGTATCCTCCAAGGTCAGGGATCTAACCCGTATTCCTTGATTGGCAGACAGATTTTTAACCACCACACCAGTTTTTTCCTGTTCAGCGAGGTATATCCACATACCTTTTCCCCAAAGTTTCTTGTCACTAATTTTCCAGTGTGTTTAAGTGACACATCATACAGGCAAACCATTTGCCACAGCCCATGAGTTCATGTTTATTCACATATCTAACCACTTCTCCTTCCAAGCAAAGCGAATAATTAGGTGTACTGATTGAAGTTCTGCCCAACTGGAGGATTTCCCTTCACCACTCTTCTCAATTGATACCACAGAAAAAGACTGTAATGCCAAGACTGTCCACTTTAAGGTAGTACTTGCATATCATGCAGTCATCTGTAACTTAGACTTTAGTCTTCTATCTTCTGCCAGCTGATTGTAGAGAACTCCTCATGAAGCCATAGATTCAGACTGGGAGAGAAAAGGCAGTGTAGCAAGAGTGGAAATCATGGGCATTTGGGCTGCTTCTTCATGTGACTTATGTGTGCCTTCAGGGTCTGCTTGGACCAGTCATGTATATGATCTCCATTCAGTGATGGATTGCTGCTATGCATTCCCAACTTCTTGGCTTGATAGGTGAAATAACACCTAGTTCACGGTGGGCAGTTAAGTAAGAATGGTAACTTGTTGAATCTTGGTTAAGCAATCAGGTTTTAGTAAGGTGCAGTAGCAAAGGTCAAAAACTTTCTTCCAAAAGGAGAGTAGTTATCCACAAATTATGACAGGACTTTGCTCCAAAGTTTTGAGAGCCTACGTCATGATTCACCTATAGGGTCCTGTCAAAGACCCCTGAGAGTATCCCTATCTGTCACTGCCACTTCAAGCACCATTGACTATGTTGGCTCATATGGCCCAAGTGGCAGAGCAACTTGCACAGAAGCATGGACCTGTTGCAGAGTCTGCTATTGTTCTGTGCTAGTGCTAAGTTTCTTCAGTCATGCCCAACTTTTGCAACCCCTCAGACTGCAGCCCACCAGGCTCTTCTGTCCATGGGATCTTTAAGGCAAGAATACTAGAGTGGGTTGTAATTTCCTTCTCCAGGGATCTCCCCAACCCAGGGATTGAGCCCATGTCTCTTTTGTCTCCCGCATAGGCAGACAGGTTCTTTATCACTAGCACCACCTGGGAAGCTATGTGCCACTTCTCTTTCATTCTGAGCCCCACTCAAAATCTATCAGCTTTCCAAGTCCTTTGGCAAATGGGCCAGAGTAAGACACTTGAATGGGGAGTATTTTGCCTCCAAACTCCAAAATGGTCTACTCGTCATTGTGCCTCTTTTTTGGTCATAGAAGAGGTTAGATGCAACAGTTGTCCTTCACTGTCATAGTTCAGGCAGCTATATAACAGACTAGTATAGACTCTGTGGCTTATCAACATTAGAAAGTTATTTCTCACTACTCTGGACGCTAAGTCCAACTTCAAGGTGATGAAAGATTTGGTGTCTATTGAGAACCCACTTTCTGGTTCATAGTCAACCATCTTCTTTCTGTATTGTCACAGAGAAGAAGGGGCAAGGGAATTCTCTGGGGTCTCTTATAAGGACACTAATCCTATTCATGAGGTTTCCACCCTCATGACCTAATCAGCTATTAATCACCTTGCCTTCAAATATTATCACATTGGGGATTAGATTTCAACATACGAATTTTGAGGGGACAAAATATTCAGTATGTATGATTCACCTTAGAAGGGATGTCTCAGCATGCCTGTTAACTCACTGCCCTAGATTTTTCACTGAGGTAAAGAGGCCCTGTCAATTTTTTGGATTTATTTTCTACTCTCTGACATGCAAATATCTTAGCATTAAGTAAATAGCCACTTCTTGATAACTCTGTCCAGTAAGCATAATGTCATCAATGTCATGAATAAATGTGATATTGAAGCTGAATCTGGCTTCAATTTAAATTTCAGAGACAGTTTTGGATGAAGTAAAGAGGGCCACAGTGGGCTAATGCCCTCAAAATTGTCTCCCCCAACATGAAGGAGGTAGAACTTAATATATCAGTGGTTCAAAGAGGGTGTAATCAGCTCATGGACATTCTTCTGATGAGTTGGTGATGAGGTAAGTGGGAGTCAGCATCACCAAACTTCTAGTTCCAACCTGTTTGGGGTCTATGTGCTTGTGGGCAGCACACAGTTAACCTGTCCCACCTGGTGGGGGTTTCAGTGTTTGCAAAACAGCTCAAAGATAACTGTTATGTATATTCCTTGATGGGGAACCTGGACCTTGCCCCCAAGGCTGTACTTGTTCCACATCCCCTCCCTTCTCTAATTAGCAACTGTTTGAACATGCCCCCTTGGTACTCAGAGGAAGTCCTGGAAGTTGAATGAAGCCTATTTCCTGCAATTAAGAAATGGGGGACCCAGAAAGGCTTTTGTGCCGGGGAGCTCCACAGGGTCCTGCTTGTTTCATTATCTTATTGGAGGAAAATGTGATCAAGATCGCTGAGATCTAAATTATGGCATAGGGCTAGGGAGTTGCTATATCCCTGAAATAGAACATAAAGGTATATTGCTAGCCTTGCCAGCTGTAAGCAAACTGTTTCTGATGGACTATATGGACAGGGATGGATAAAAAGGCATTTTCCAAATTAGTAGCTGCAAACCAGGTACCAGGGGATGTGTTAATTTGCTCAGGCAATAAAACTACATCTGGTACAGCAGCTGCAATTGTAATCACCACCTGGTAAAGCTTACAATAGACCACTGTCATTCTACAAGATTCATATGACTTTTGTATAAGCCAAATAGGAAAATTGAATGGAAACCTGGTGGAAATCACTACCCCTACATCTTTCAAGTTTTGATGGTGGCACTAATCTCTATAATTCCTCCACGAACGTGGCATTACTTAGGGGTCACTATTTTGCTAGGTAGAGTTACTTCTAGTGACTTCCATTTGGCCTAATCCACCACAGTAGCCCTCATATTACAGGTCAGGAAATCAGTATGAGGATTCTGCCAGCTATTGAGTGTTTATTCCAGTTGTGCATCCATTGGACCCACTGTGAGCTGTATCAGAGCTAACATTTCACTGATCAGCTGATCATAATAATCCTGTACTCTGAATGGTCAATTGCAGTGATGTTTTAGGTCCCTGCAGATTAGTGTTCTTTGAGAGCTAGGATCTTAGAGTCCACAAAAGTTTTGATTATTTTCTTTTCCCCAGTGCATTTACCTTGTAACAAGCCATTGGTTCCTTTGGGGAGAGCAGGGAGAAACAGTGGACAATTTTGGTAGTCTACTGGTATCCTTCCTTAAGGGGACTTGGCCTCTCCTTCATTCAAGGAATTCTGGGTATATAAAATAGCTCAAGACTGGGAATTGACTTAGGATCCACAACTCTGTTTTTATCATCCAGTTTAGACTTTTGTTAACTTAACCTAGAATTTTTCTGCTTACGCAACTGAAATGATTTAGTAGGTTTCAATCTGTTTCGATGCTATTTCGATGCTACAGGCACCATGACTAATTAGCCAGCAGCATAGGTCTGCATAATTCAGACTATTCTGATTGCTGCTTTGTCTCTACTGTCCGTTATGGCAACAATACTTACCTTGCTTTTGGTGGCCAACTGCTGCATGTTGACTCTTGCCACCTGGCATCCAGTTACTTCCATTTTATTTAGATTAGCCAATTCAGTGACTATAGTCCCATGAAAAGGTCTTGCCTACAGAGCAGAACAATTACAGAGCTCTTCAAGGATACTGAAGCCCCCCTCAGAAATTTACTTCTCAGCATTTTGTTGAAAGGTGTATCTTCTGAACCCTACCTGTGTTGGTAAGTAGGTCTTAAGTAACTACTCTAACATTCAGATCTCGCTAAACCTTTGAATTCCTTTCTGTACATTAAAATAAGGCAGATCTGACTTAACTAATTCACTCAGTGTGGTCCACCTTTTAGTCTGTGTTTCAGCCAACCAACTAACCAGTTGGGCCCTTTCTAACTCCCTGAGCTACAACATCAAATGCAAAATTTTTGCTTAGTGAGCCCATGTCAATAAATCCTGCTTTATCCAATATTAGATTTCCTCCATCATTATCCCACACCTCTATATTCTATCCATTCTCACACATGTCCCTGAGATCTGTTAGTATGTATCAGAAAACTCAAGCAGTGCTTTTGGTGTGTAGCACACATCTTCATGAGTCACAAAGTACACCTCATTTTTAGGGACCTGCTAAAACTTGACTCTATTTATGGTCTAGAGACAGTGAGGGCTGGTAAGGGTGGATCCTGAGAAGAATAAGCATTGTATTGCAGGGTACCTGTCTCAAAGGAAGCCATCACAATTTCCTTAGTCAATGAGAAGTTAATCCCCTCAGGTAGTGATGGAGAGACCTCTCCCAATAGGAGTGGGGAAACTGTTAGACAGTCTTAGAGGAAGCACACTGACTGAAACCACCCACCCTGACCAGGCACCATAGTAACTATTTATTTGCATGAGTTGTTTTATGACAGGAGGTCCTGGTAAGGAACACGGAACTAACAAGCCACCACCAACAGGGAGAGTTCAGAAATGGTCAAAAAGTGACACCACATGTCCAACTACCTCCCACAATCCTCCTCGTTGGCATCTTGGCTGAACAAGGCATGCACCACCAGGAAGGACTCTGAGTCAAAATGATTGGCTGAAGACAACCAGGAAACTAATCCCATCACCATAAAACCCTAAGACTGCAAGCCACATGGCAGAGCAGTTCTCCTGGGTTCCCTTACTCTACTGCTCTCTGCCTGGGCACACTTTCCCAATAAAATCTCTTGCTTTGTCAGCATGTGTGTTTCCTCAGACAGTTCATTTCTGAGTGTTAGACAAGAGACCACCTTTCAGGTCCTGGAAGGGGTCCCCCTTCCTGCAATAATCAGAGTGGGGAGTCTTCTTCCACTGGCAAAAACTTAACCAAATTTAGGGTCTCAGTGTCCTGAGTTTCATCCATATGAATTTTCCCATATATCTTCATTCCAAATTAAAGAATTCACTGTTCTCTTTGCTACAGATTCTATATGTATTTGTATCTGTCATATATATCTATATGTCTGTCTATCCATCTAATAAATGTGTGTGTGTGTGTGTGTATATATATATATATATATATATATATATATATATATAGAGAGAGAGAGAGAGAGAGAGAGATGTATTATAAATAATTAGCTTATGCTGTCATGATGACTGAGAAGACTCAATATCTATAGTACATGATGGGGGCCCAGAAAACCCAATTGTATAGTTCCAGTTTGAATGTGAAAGTATGAGAATGACTACAGCTGATTGTATGTTTAAGTTCCAGTCTGAGTCCAAGGCCAGAGAAGATCAGTGTCCCGGTCCAGTGACAGTTCTTTCCCAATCAGTGTTTTCATTTTAACAATAGAAAACCCTGTGAGGTGGGAATCCAATTTGCATTGTAATTTAGCCAGTCACAGAGTGAGGTTCTGTTTTTGAATTTTAGCAATCTTAGCCCTCAGGCTATAGGCAATAGTGGTTTACCTCAGGGCACACATTGAAGATTTCAGATTATTTATGTTAGCAGTCCCAAGTCTTTTTGGCACTAGGGACCAATTTCCTGGAAGACAATTTTTCCATGAATGAGGGTAGGGGCGGGGGAATGGTTCAGATGGTAATGCAAGTGATGGGGAGTGGCAGATGTAGTTTCACTCACTGGCTTGCTGCTCACCTCCTGTTTTATGGCCTGGTTCCTAACAGGCCACCTACTGGTATTGGGCCATGGCCCAGGGGTTAGGGACCCCTGATTTAAGTGGTTCTTGAGCTTGAAATTTGAATCACTGAACTCTTCCTTGTCTCTTTGTCCATTCTCTATATTGACATTAGGAACAGCCACTCAATCTGGCTTTATTCTTTAATTTTCTAAAGATGTTTGATAATATCATATATAGTCACCCAAATTCTCGCTTCTTATAATTGGTTGACTAGGAATATATCTAATGGTTATATTTTCTGTGTCTTTACTGCCAGATCACACCATGGATAATCACTGTTCTCTTTACTACATATTATATATTTATATCTCTATATCTATTACATATGTATCTATATGTCTGTCTCTCTCTATGTATTATAAAGAATTAGCTTATGCTGTCATGATGACTGAGAAGTCTCAAGATCTATAGTACGTAATGGGAGCCCAGGAAATTCAATAGTATAATTCCAGTCTGAATCTGAAGGTATGAGAACCAGTACAACTGATGGTGTAAGTTTCAGTCTGAGTCCAAGGCCAGAGAAGATCAATGTCCCAGCCTAGTGACAACCAAATAGCAAGTTGTCTCACACAAACATTTTGTTTCATTAAGTCTTTTAACAAATTGGCTGAGACCCATCACATTAGCGGAGAAGGCAATGGCAACCCACTCCAGTACTCTTGCCTGGAAAATCCCATGGGCGGAGGAGCCTGGTAGGCTGCAGTCCATGGGGTCACAAAGAGTTGGACATGACTGAGCAACTTGACTTTCATTTTTCACTTTCATGCATTGGAGAAGGAAATGGCAACCCACTCCAGTGTTCTTGCCTGGAGAATCCCAGGGATGGGGGAGCCTGGTGGGCTGCCATCTATGGGGTCGCACAGAGTTGGACACGACTGAAGCAACTTAGTAGCAGCAGCAGCAGCATCACATTAGGGAGGGCAAACTGCTTTACTCAGTCTACCAAACAGAAACAACCTCACAGACACCCATAATAATTAGGATAACATTGAACTAAGTATTTGAACTGCCTGTGCCCCAAGTTGACAGATGAATTCAGCCATCAGAGTACAATACATACATACACACACACACACACACACACACACAGAGTGGACTTTTGTAACTAAACAATACAGATGGTACAACTAAGGGCTATGGTGAAAAGTAATACAGTGGCATGGTGTAATATCTAAAATTTAGGCTGTTGAAATTGTTAGGATCTCAAATGGTCTAACCAGAATTTCCCCTCCTTATTCCTTTCCTGTGGCTAAAGTCCCCTAGCCCACCAATCATCCTTATCAGTGGGTCCAGGCACAGCTCTTGCTTATCCCTGTAAGGGAGTTTTAATTCCATGCCAGTCCAGAGTTATTCAAATAAGCCAATCACATCTTCCCATAGAAACCAGAGGGACACCTTGTCCTCTTGACACTAAAAATCAGCTTCCCACAGTCCTTGGTTGTTCACTCTGTCCCAAGCACAATCTCCACATGGCCCTGCATTGTGTGTGATGTTCTCTTTGGGGATGTTAATGTATGTGATTGATAAATTGCTGTTGTTTTCATCTCTCAGTCTCTGGTGGTGTGTGACAACCCATTCCTAACACCCTAGGGCAGGACTCCCTCCCTCACCAATGGAGTGAATACAAAGTGATTGAGACAAAGGGAGATAAGGAGAGCTGGGCAGATTGGAGTGGGCAGGAAAGATTGATATTGTGTGTTGGAAGGTTAGAATATGCCTTTTTGAAAAAGTGACTTTTTGAGAAGAAGTGAAGTAAATGAGGGAGCTATGTATATGTTTCAGGGAGGGTATTCCAGACAAAGGGAGAATCAAAATGAAATATTCTTAAATGGAAATGTGCTTAGAAATTTTGAGGAACAAAAATAAGGGACCCTAGAGCAAAAATTAATTGGGCAGTGGGGGTGGTAAACAGCGAAGTCTGAAAGGCATTGGAGGTGGTGGTGCGATAGGAAAGCAATGGAACACTTTGAGCAGAGGATGGACTGACACAAAATAGGCCTATTTTAAAGTATTTTTACTATTAATTAATAATAATTACCTGTTAGGAGATAACATCACCATCATAGCAGCATAAGACATTCCTCCTCTTATCCTTCTCTTTTAACAACTGAAATCTGGCATCCAGCCACCAAGGTAAAGGTTCCTCTGTGGCAGTTGCGGGATCTAGTAGCATAAACCAAGTGACCTGGGAGGAGTTTTGCCCACTTCTGTATCAGGTAATAGACCTCAGGCTCAGTTGTGGAAGTGTTACCAAGTCCAGGCTTGCTTTGCTCACCACGTAGCAGGTGATCAGAGCAATATCCAAGATGAGGTTTTGAGGTAAGGAATAATCTTTATTCAGAAAGCCAGCAGACCAAGAAGATGGCAGATTAATGTCTCAAAATAACCATCTTATCATGGTCTGGATGCCAGTTTCTTTTGTAGAACAGAGAAGGGGAGGAGGTGATGAAGTAAAGTAAAAAAGTCATAAGTCTTGCAGATATCTCCTGGAAAGGCCAGCCTCTGGAAGAGGATGTGTTTATTTCTTCCTTTCTGAAGTCAACAGCAGGTGGAGAGGGTCAGAATGTTTTCCTGAACAAAGGCATTTTGGTTTCAAAGACACTTCCTTTAAAGTTAAGGAGGAGGGGCGGAGTTCCCCCAAGGCAACTCTTTATGTATTGACAGTATCCTTTTAGTGAACAGAAGCACCAGAAAGCAAAGGTTAAAGTTAAAGAAACAGATTCAACATGGAGTTTGATTTTGTTCTTCCCTGTAACAGAAGCAGCAGGAGCCTGTGGAATGGGTTTAGCCTCTCACACTTGTGGAGGGGGAGCACCTGCGAGTGCTGACTTGAGCAGGCGTTCATGGGCATGGATGAGAGAGTCTTTGTAGGAACTCCGGTTTCCTGAGGAGAGATTCTAGCACTCCACTGAAGAAAAAAAATTGTAAGTTTAGTGCAGTGGAGATGTTTAAGAACATTGCCAATTCTGACCTTCCCCCATAGCGGCAGAGCATGGGACTAAATTAGCTGGTGAAAAGAAGAGTGGTGAGCAAGTGCCTGGCTTACTCAACTGTGCAGGATGCTGCTGGAGAAATCAGTTTTTCTTCCACAGCTCCCTGAGTAATGGAGTGGGACCTCCTTGGTGGTAGCAGGAAAGAAGAGATGGAGAAAGAGGCAGATAATGGTAGAGAGCATTAAAAGGAAGCGATTCTAGATGAATGCAATCAGAACTACAATGGGAAGTGCATGCAAAGGCCCCTGGGTAAACCCCACCCAAGAATCCCCCCAAAGGGCACTAAAGAAACACAACCTATTTCTCTAAATTTATCCTCGCTCACAGTACTCCATCCATATTGGCTCTGTATTCCTATAATCTTAGGCACAATTCCAGTATGGGGCATGCAAACTTGTTGCTGCTGCTGTGTGGCATTTTCTTCTGCTGATATTCACATGTCTTATGCCCTTTAGCTTCTTTAGAACTTTGGTCAAATGTCATATTTATAGTGTCATCTTTCATGACCATTCTATTTAAGTTTGTATTCACTGACATAATTTGTATTTCCTGTTTCCAACTGTTTTCTTCCATACCACATATCTCAGTCTGATGTATTTTACATTTTATTGTAGGTATTTATACATTTGTTGTCTTAATCCTCAAACTGGATTATAAGTTACAATATGAACAAGAATCTTTGTCTTTTCCTTAGCATTTCCTTAGTGCTTAGAAGATTACAGGCCCCATAGTAATTTCCCAAGAAATATTTATGAAGAAAAAAGGAAGGAAAGAAAAAGGCTGGTAAGAAGGGGGAGAAGTTCTTATTTTCTTCTATGTACAATTTGGTATCAACATAAGCTTTTGGAACTGATGCTTTGCATTAGCTTTGCATTTTTGGAAGGATTGCCCTGTGTTCTGGGGGAGAAAACGCCCTTTCTTTCCACATCTGTTACGATTCCAATTAATTTATGACTCCCATTCTTATTTACTATTCTACAGCCACTGTATTTCCTTCTGACCTGAAACACCCCAAGACTATTTCTGTCCCAAGTCTTTTGCATTGGCTATTCCCTTGGCCTGGAATGCTTTCCTTCTAGACCTTTTTGTTATTTGTTCCTTTTCATTATTTATTTTTCAGATTAACTGCTTTTCAATATCCCAGGAAGAACTTTGTTAATGACCATAGCTAATGTATCCTATGTCCATTAAATCACTATAATATACTTCGTTTCATTTTCATCATAGGCCTTATCATAAATTTGATTGCTTATTTATTTGATTTTGTGTTGATTTTCTTCCCCCCTCATGTAAGTGACATAAAGTTATGGCCCTTCACTGTCTAATTAATTCTTTTGTCCCTAATTGATGGAACAGTGTTTTGCACATGGTAGCGAAACAGTAAACAAGTAATGAGTGAATGAAATGATGAAAAGAGAGGCATTATGAACAAAGGCTTAAATGTGAGCAAGGGTTCACTTTTTTCAGGTAATGATGAACTTACCTGTTAAATTAGAAAAGATAAAGTAGAAGATTGAGTAGATAGGTATATTAGCATTGGGCCATTACCACTGGGATTTTTGATCAAGTAACAGTAGTTTATGGATGAGCATACCCTTTAGTGTTTCTCACTTACAAAAGAGCTCCAGTGAAGACTGTTTGCTGAGGTGCTTGTTTTCTGATTGCTCTTATTTTCTATATCTATAACTTAGCCCTCCAAATTGATAGGCTTCAAATTTCAGAGTACATTAAAAAAAAGAAGAAGAAAGTGTTTACAAACATAGTAATCTATAATGATCTGCCACAGAATTTGTGATTCCCTAGGCCTGGGCTGTGTTCTAGGAATCTAAAATTTTAGTTAGCTTCCCAAGAAACTTGATGCAAGTTATACACAGATTTCACCTTGAGAATACAATTCCAGACTTTTTGTTTTAAAATGTAGTAAAAGGTTGATTTGTAGTCAGTACATTTCGGATATTTCTATTACGACCAAATGATTCAGGCCAAAATACTTTGCAAGCTTAACTGGTTTAATAATAGTCTTTGCATCTTCCTGCACAAGACATATAGTTACTACTAAGTTTAAAAGAGTTGTATATTAGCTTAGATTGGCATAACAAAATACCATACCACAGACAGGATGGCTTAAACAACAGATACTTATTTTTCACAATTATTGAAGCTGCGAAGTCTAAAATCTAGGTGCCAGCTCATTTGATTCCCCAGTGACAGTCTCTTCCTGTCTTGCAGATGGGGAGAGAGGGAAGGGGTGAGAGAGAAAGAGAGAAAAGCACAAGCTCTTCAAATAAAGGTACTAATCCCATCCTGTACTAAACCTAATTACTTCCCAAAGGCCTCATCTCCAAATAACATCACACCGGGGATTAGGGCAACAACATATGTATTTTGGGAGGATACAATTAAGTCCATGGCATATTGCAACTGTTGGTCAAGCATTTAGTATACCTAAATATGCCTCAGTTTCCTTATTTTTAAAATGGAAATAGTAATGTCATCCCTTAAAAATAAAGCACTTGATACTTTGAAATAGAAATGAGTGCTAGCTAATTAATACTAGTTTTTGAAGAAATAATTATCCTGCCAAATCCTTTTGACTGTGTGGATCACAATAAAATGTGGAAAATTCTGAAAGAGATGGGACTACCAGACCACCTGAAAAGCTTCTTGAGAAATCTCTATGCAGGTCAGGAAGCAACATTTAGAACTGGACATGGAACAACAAACTGGTTCCCAATAGGAAAAGGAGTACATCAAGGCTGTATATTATCACTCTACTTATTTAACTTATATGCAGAGTACATCATGAGAAACGTTGGGCTGGAGGAAGCACAAACTGGATTCAGGGTTGCTGGAAGAAATATCAATAACCTCAGATATGCAGATGATACCACCCTTATGGCAGAAAGTGAAGAACTAAAGAACCTCTTGATGAAAGTGAAAGTGGAGAGTGAAAAAGTTGGCTTAAATGGCCTCCAGTCCTATCAGTTCATGGCAAATAGATGGGGAAACAATGCAAACAGTGGCTGACTTTATTTTGGGGAGCTCCAAAATCACTGCAGATGGTGATTGAAGACATGAAATTAAAAGACGCTTATTCCTTGGAAGGAAAGTTATGACCAACCTAGACAGCATATTAAAAAGCAGAGACATTACTTTGCCAACAAAGGTCCATCTAGTCAAGGCTATGGTTTTTCCAGTAGTTATGTATGGATTGAGAGTTGGACTATAAAGAAAGCTGAGCACTGAACTGTGGTATTGGAGAAGACTCTTGAGAGTCCCTTGGACTGCAAGGAGATCCAACCAGTCCATCCTAAACGAGATCAGTCCTGGGTGTTCATTGGAAGGACTGATGTTGAAGCTGAAACTCCAATACTTTGGCCACCTGATGTGAAGAGCTGACTGATTTGAAAAGACTCTGATGCTGGGAAAGATTGAGGGTGGGAAGAGAAGGAGACGACAGAGGGTGAGATGGTTAGATGGCATCACCGACTCAGTGGACACAAGTTTGGGTTAACTCTGGGAGCTGGTGATGGACAGGGAGGCCTGGTGTGCTGCGGTTAATGGGGTCGCAAAGAGTCGGACATGACTGAGTTACTGAGCTGAGTTGAGCTGAAAAGAGGTGGAAGGAGAATCTGAATCTGGTTGCAAGTTACTTTGGACAATTGTATTTATATATTTTCCTTCTATACAATAGTTATTTTACCCTGAAGTAAGTATATGTTACTCTAACAGTCCACAAATAATTTTAACAAATAACTGTTATTTGCAGATACAAATTTGAAAGAGGATGTGCATGATTATTCATTCATTAGTGAGCTTGCAAACTTGAGAGTCTTTTAGAATTGGCAGTGTACACGTTGCCCATCTTTTTGAAAATGATCCTATAAATGGAACAGAAGCACATGAGAATAGAATGCTTTTTATATGAATATGAATGCTTGCTAACTGTTAGGTAATGTGTGGAAAATTGACCCCCCTTTCCAGCTTTGTTGAGATATAATTGATATGTAACACTGTGTAATTTTAAAGTGTACAATGTGATGATTTGACACACATATTTATTGCAAAATAATTTTCAGAATATTTTGAGAAGAGAATATCCATCCCTTCATATAGTTACAGGTTCTTGTTGTGTCATGAAAACATTTAAGATCTAATCTTTTAGCAACTTTCTCAAGTATTTAATACAGTACTGTTAACTGTAGTTGCTATACTATACATTAGATTCTCATATCTTACTCAGCTTATAACTGGAAGTTTCTATCCTTTAGCCAACATCTCCCTGTTTCCTCCACCCTTCCACCATTGCTCTACTTGAAGTGTATGATTTTTTTTTAGATTCCACATATAAGGAAGATCATATAGTATTTGTTTTTCTCTAACTGACGTAGCATAATGCCCTCAATGGCCATGTTGTCACAAATGGCAAGATTTCTTCTTTCTTATGCCTGAATAATAGTCTGTTGTATATATGTATGTACTATATGTGTGCATATATATATATATGTACATATACGTATATATTCTATTTCTTTATCCATTTGTCACTAATGGACACTTTCCATGTCTTGCATGTTGTGACTAATACTGCAAGAACATGGGTGTGCTAATAACTTTTTTAGATCCTGATTTAATTTCTTTCAGATGTATACCCAGAAGTGGAATTTTTGCAAATTATGAAATTGAGACCTAGAGAGTTAAAGAATTCACTGAAAATTACAGAGATAAGAAGTGGTAAAACAGAGTTATGCATCTAAACAGTCTTCTCTTAACTGAATATTTACTCTGAACTGCCAACCTATAATATTACAAATTCCGTTTTCCCTTTAAATAGCTCATTAAGATACCCAAGTGTCATTAATTAATGAATAGTTCAATGTTTTAATTTACAAGAAGTGTTTACATTAAATCTTTACTTTAATCCGATTAATTTTTCAGTTTTACTGAAAAAAGACTAGTAAAACATAGATGAAGTAAAAGTGACAGTTTCCTCTTAATCTCACCAATGCTGGTGAGTTAAATTCTCTGGATTTCATTTTCTCCATCTAAATCCTGGAGTAATGTCTGCTTATTTTTATTGCCATCTTCTTATTAAAATCAGTGAAGTATTAATAAATTAAATGTAAATATTAATACCAATATAAATAATATTTAAAAAATATTTTCATATTCCTTTAAATATTATTAAATATTAATTTGAAATTAATAGTTCAGATATGTGTTTTGACTTTCATAAATACTACCTTGTTTAGTTATTTCACACAACAGACACAGACAAACTCACATACAGTTGTGAATTATATATTATTAAACAGGTGAGGAAACTGAGTTACAAAGGTTTTGAATTACTGAACTAGAAAGATGCAAAGTGGGGTTCAAAATGAAGTCTCCTGACACCATGAAATACATACTTTCCTACACATTATATTGAGTACAAATTGCAGGTAGCTATTGAAAAACACTATAGGCTGAAAACAATACCTATTGTGAGATGGGTGGTAATGAGAGAATAGTGTTCTGTAGCTTCAATTTGGTTAAAGGGGAAAAAAAAAACCTTTTGAACCATATGTTAGAGTAGGCTAAATCATGGAAGGGCTTCCCTGGTGGCTCAGTGGTAAAGAATCCATCTGTCAGTGCAGGACTTGGAAATTCAATCCCTGAGCCAGGAAGACCCCCTGGAGAAGAAATGGCAACACACTCCAGTATTCTTGCCTGGGAAATCCCATGGGCAGAGGAGCCTGGTGGGCTGGCTACATGGGATCACAAAGAGTTGGACACGACTTAGTGACTTAAAAACCACAATAGACCATGGTAAAAGATTAAAATATGAACTGGCTCAATAAATATGTAGTTCATTTCATACTTACCTAAGAGTCCAGGAAAGTTTCAGGTTTGTCAGTTCTGCCTTTTCTATAACTCGATTTCTAATGTTGCCCAGGAGATTGCTATTCAGGTGGCCAGAAAGAAAAACAGAACATGGAGAAAACACACTAGCTTCTTAAGAGCCTTGGCCCGGAAGTGACACAGATCACTTCTACTAAGATGCCATTGGGGATAACTAGTCTTATGACCACACAAAACTAGTAGTGGTCACAACTTGCTGGCTGGATATTTGTTGCCAAGGTAGAATTGATACTAAAATGTAAGAAATTAGATTGAGCTGGACACAAAGCTGCCTAATAACCACTGGAGATCATTCCTTGATACTTAGTTCAACAATAACCTAAAATGGATTGTTTATGAGGGTATTTTTTTGTTGTTATATGAGGACCATTGGGCCAGTATTCATTGAAGTGATAACTCCAGCAGATATATGTGTATGTGTGTATAAGAACAGATATACCTAAGGTAATTGGAGATGAGAGTAAACACAGTAAAATTATAGAAGTTCCATTTTTGACACCTTCCAAAGTTACTTTGGCCATCTCATGCGAAGAGTTGACTCATTGGAAAAGACTCTGATGCTGGGAGGGATTGGGGACAGGAGGAGAAGGGGATGACAGAGGATGAGATGGCTGGATGACATCACTGACTCGATGGACGTGAGTCTGAGTGAACTCCGGGAGTTGGTGATGGACAGGGAGGCCTGGCGTGTTGCGATTCATGGGGTTGCAAAGAGTCGGACACGACTGAGCGACTGAACTGAACTGAACTGAACTGAACTGAAAGGCTCTTTAATAGCCACTCACTCCTAATCATTCTCAAATGAAAAATAAATAGAATTGTAATTGTTGTTAGGATAATTTACTGATCATCATAAATGAGAAATGAATAGAATAATTTACTGTTCATAGATTTATAATCAAAATCAAATGGGAACAGTTGTTCGTTTTTTATTGAAGTCTTTAGCTTCTAGGCGATCAGAAGAGAAAACTTTAGCATGTAAGGACAAAAGGCATTTAGCTACATCTGTTATCTCTGGAAACTTTTTTTTTTTTTGTTAGAAAGGCCTTCACAAAAGAAGGCAGCTTAGAAATCAACTAAACCTCTCTATTCTGATTCCAGAGATTGAAAAAAATTAATGAAATGAAGTGTAAATGTCAGATTTTGTTTGGCAGGTTAAATAAAATAATGTTTGTTTGCATGCTGCTGAAAACACTTTTAAGAAGATGTACAGTTACCACTTTAACTGTAAAATAAATTTGGTTATTTGATCATTTATATAGACCTGAATCACATATAGAATGATATGGAGTAAAAAAATCTTTTACCTTATACTCTACACTCTAAGTGATCCAAATATTATTATATTTTCTTACCTCCTCTTTAAGGTCAGTGAATTAACAAACATATTGCCTATTTGTAAGTGTTGCATGAACAAGGACAGTGTCTTTTTATCAATATGCCACTTGTGATGGTTTGCTAAATTAACTCGATGTTTTTAGTTACCATATTAGAGTCCTAAATGTGAAAAGCACACAACAACAATTAAACAATATAGCTTGCTTTTCTCTGTATATTTCTCAATGAATTAAATAACTCTAAGTCAGAGGAAACTGAAATCACTATTTTGGTTGCTTATATCACTAAATTATTATGTTGGTTGAACTTTCTTTGTAAAAAATATGAAGGTCTTATGACTTGTTGGAATGCTTAAATTATATTTAGAGAACAAGTTTGATTGATTGTGATTATTAAAGCTTTAACCTTGAAATTAAAAGAGTTTAATAGACTTTGTCATAGGCAGAAGTAGATTTGGATAACTCCTTTCTTTTAAATACTTAATATATTTATATAGTTACTGGACTATAAAAGTTTTAGTTATTTTTATAATTCTAAAATATCATTAGCTGAGAAGAATGAATGAATTGTAACTGACCAACTATGTAGCTCCAAAAGGTAAAGGCCGTTATGCAACTGGACAATAATATTAGATTGTCTCCCTTAAGCTATATGAATAGACATGTTTCATTCATCACTATTTTAAGTCTTTTCAGCTACAAAGAGTCTACAATGTATACAAGTTAGAACTGAGAGAATATCATTATTCTAACATTTCCTTGTAACACATACATATAGACAGCAAACAGATTACTTCAAACAATTTTCTCGAATATATTTATTGGCAGTTGAGTATTAAAAAAACAAAGATGAATAAAACAGATGAAAGGGATGAATACACGTCACTATTATTGTTTGCAAATGAACAATGCAGCCAGTCTCCACAGGAAAATGATTGCATATAAATTGCATTCATACATTGGGCTAAGAAAAAGATTTTTCTGTTGTGCATTTTAGTAGATACAGATCTTACGGATTTTTCTGTTACTGTTGGTGCCTTATTATATATCAAAATCATTTGTATTTATCATCTGTCTTTTAAGCAATGCTTCCTTTAGTTACTCTAGCTACATTTTTTAAAATAAAACTTTCTACAAACCAAATGAACAAAGTGACAAGTGAAAATTAGAAAAACATAAAATTAAGGAAATACTGTTCTTTAGGGCCCTAACTACTTTCAGCTTGATTCAAAGAAGAAGATGTACTCCTGAATTCATATTAAAAAATAGTTTTACTAATTCATTCTCATCACTCATTATATTTTATTCTGATTTTCTGGTTCTTCTTAAGTCAGTGTTCATAGTTTGTACCTCTCTAAGAAGGATGCTGAAACTGAAACTCCAGTACTTGAGCCACCTGATGCAAAGAAATGACTCATTGGAAAAGACCCTGATGCTGGGAAAGATCGAAGGCATGCTGTAGTCCATGGGGTCGCAAAGAGTCAGACATGACTGAGCATCTGAACTGATTGAACTGAAGAATGTTCCCATTTCACCTCATTGGTGAAATTTGGTTGCATGCAGTTATTCATAGTATTCATTCATCAAAATCTTTATTTCTATTAAGTCACTGTTTTGTCTCCTCTTTCATATATGGTTTTAGTTGTGAGTCTTTATCTCTGTTTCTTGATCAGACTGCAGGTTTGTAAATCTTTTTTGTCCTTTCAAATTATGAACATTTGGTTTCATTAGTTTTCTGTACTGTTTCTTTGGTATCTATTTCTTTAATTTCTACTTTAATCCTTATTATTTTCTACCTTTACTTGTTATGAGTATAGTTCACTCTTCCTCTTCACACGTCTGAGGATGACCGATTACGTTGTTAAGATCTTTCTTCTTTTTTAATATAGTACAGCTCTAAATATACCTTTAAGCACTATGTTAACTGTATCCTTTAAGTTTTGGTTTGTTGTGATTTGTTTTGCTTCATCTCACAGAATTTTATAATTTTTATTATGGTTTCTTTTTTGTCTTGTTGGTTATTGAGTAGAATGTTTGCTTCCACAAATGTATGAATTTCTCAAATCTCTTTGTATTATTAATTTTCAGTTTAAGTCTACTGTGGCTTGTTTCATGGCTTAGCATATGATCTACTCTAGAGAATGTTCTATGTGCACTTGAGAGGAATGTTCTGCTGTTGTTGAGTAGAGTGCTCAACAGGTGCATAGTAAGTCTACTTCTGTTACTTGACTTTTCAAGATCCATACTGATCTTCTGCCTAGTTGTTTTATCCATTATTGAAAGTGGAGTGGTCTCTTATTGAACAGTCTTTTCCCCACAGTTGTCAACCTTTGTTTTATGTATTCTGGTGCCCTACTGTTCAGCATGTATATTTTTATAATCATTAAAACTTTCTAATGTATTGACACTTTTTTCATTATAAATTATTTTTTCATTTTCTATGATAATTGTTTCTTAAATCTATTTTACCTTGTAATTAGTTTAGCCATTCCAACTTTCTTACAGTTTCTCTTTGCAGGATGCATATTTTTCCACCTTTTTATTTCCAACTCAATTTTATCTTTGGATACAATATGTCTTGATAAAATGTCTAAGTAGTGTCATATAGTTGAATCCGTTTTTTAAATTTTTAATATACTTTAACAATCTCCATCTTTTTGCCTCATTTAATCTATATTCACAGAGTCAGACATTACTGAGTGACTTTCACTTTCAATCTATTCTCATTTAATCTTGTTCTTTATAAGTTGAATTTATGTTTACCATTTATTTTTTGTCTTGTTTATATCTCAAGTCGTTTTTGTTCTTATATTCCTCCTTCAGTACTTTTCTTGCATTAAGTGAATATTTTCCACCTCAAGATTTTGATTCCATTAAAGAATTTTCACTATATTTTTGATGATTTTTTAAATAGTTGCTTTAGGTTGTGCCATATGCATTTTAAATTCTCAAATCCACTTTTGGTTTATACTAACAATTTCAGTGAGATACAGAAAGTCATTCTTATTTAGCTCCATTCCATTTTCCCCTTTTTTGTGCTTATTTTATACAAATTACATCTATATATGTTACAAACGTAAATGTATATTGGGATATTATTACTTTTGAAAATTGCATGTCTGTTAAAGAAAATGATAAAGGAGAGGAGATGCACATTTATAAGACTTGTTATATTTAACTTACTGTTTACCATTTTGGATTCTCTCTATTGGTTCCTGTGTATTTAAGTTAACATTTAGTATCATTTCCTTACTCATTGCATCTTTGCCTTCATTTACTCCTGTGCTGTTATTGTCACATGTACTGCATGTCTATGTGCTATAGGTCCAAAAATATAATTATATATTGTTATATACATTTTGTTTATTATATGAGTTAAGAATAGAGAAGAAATGGACATTTATTCTCTTTCATAATTGCCTCATATTTATCTGATATTCTGTGCAAAAATTTTTCTTCATCCTGCGGTCTCTCTTCTTCAGATAGTATAATGGCTATCAATCTATATTTGTTTATTTTTCTTTTGTAATCAGATTCTACTGTTGAGCCCTTTTAGTTAATATTTCAATTTCATTCTTGTAATTTCCAACTCCATGATTTCCATTTGGTTCATTTGTTATAATATCTGTCTCTTAATTGATAAGTCTTTATTTGATGAAACATCGTTATCCAAACTGTCTTTACATCTTTAAGCATGATTTCCTTTAATTATTTGCATATATTTAAATTAGCTACTTTGAAGTATTTATTAAAATGACTGTTTCAGGCAGTTTCTGTTGAGTCATGATTTCTTTTGAAAACTGGGTATTTTAGATAATATAGCAACTGTGGATAAAAATTCCCCTCCACTCCTTTCCAGAATTTGTTTTTGTTGCTGTTTGATTATTTATCTAATGACTTGGTGGACCATTTCAGTAATGTCTATTTCCCTCAAGCATGAGAGATATCCACATAATCACACTGAGATGCGCCGTTGTTTTAGTATGGCCCTCTGCCTCTTTCTCTCTGGTATCCTCTGTTCAATGGTCTGTTTCATTTGGTAGTAATCCAGCCTTTAGGCTCCAACTGAACTGAATTGAACTGAATTACCACTTTTTTACCCTATTGTTTTCAACAATACCTTGGGGCTTAAGTTGTTCAATACTTCTTTCCAATTGAATTTGGACAGAGTTGATCTTGATGTCTGGTGATGTCCATGTGTAGAGTCTTCTCTTGTGTTGTTGGAAGAGGGTGTTTGCTATGACCAGTGCATTCTCTTGGCAAAATTCTATTAGCTTTTGTCCTGCTTCATTCCGTATTCCAAGGCAAATCTGCCTGTTACTCCAGGTGTTTCTTGACTTCCTACTTTTGCATTCCAGTCCCTATAATGAAAAGGACATCTTTTTTGGGGTGTTAGTTCTAAAAGGTCTTGTAGGTCTTCATAGAACCGTTCAACTTCAGCTTCTTCAGTATTACTGCTGCTACTGCTGGGGCATAGACTTGGATTATTTTGATATTGAATGGTTTGTCTTAGAATCGAACAGAGATCATTTTGTCGTTTTTGAGATTGCATCCAAGTACTGCATTTCAGACTCTTTTGTTGACCATGATGGCTATTCCATTTCTTCTGAGGGATTCCTGCCCCCAGTGGTAGATATAATGGTCATCTGAGTTAAATTTACCCATTCCAGTCCATTTTAGTTCGCTGATTTCTAGAATGTCAATGTTCACTCTTGCCATCTCCTGTTTGACCACTTCCAATTTGCCTTGATTCATGGACCTAACATTCCAGGTTCCTATGCAATATTGCTCTTTACAGCATTGGACCTTGCTTCTATCACCAGTCCCATCCACAACTGGGTGTTGCTTTTTCTTTGGTTCCATCCTTTCATTTTTTTCTGGAGTTATTTATCCACTGATCTCTAGTAGCATACTGGGCACCTACTGACCTGGGTAGTTCCTCCTTCAGAGTTGATTTTTGTGAAAGGCGTAATGTCTGAGTCTAGATTCATGTTTTTGCAGGTGGATATCCAGTTGTTTCAGCAACATTTGTTGAAAAGATTTTCTTTCCTCTATCATTGCCTTTGTTCCTTTTTCAAATGTAAGTTGACCATATTTTTAAGAGTTTACTTGTGGGCACTCTTTTCTGTTCCATTGATCTAATCTGTCTCTTTTACCAATGCCACTCTATTATTATAACTTCACACTTAAGTATTGAAGTTGAATAGTGTTAATATTCTTATTTTGTTTTTCTTCAAGATTTTGTTGGCTCTTCTGTTTCTTTTTGTCTTTACTTTAATTTTAAAATAAATTTGCCAATAGCCAAAAAATTATTTCCTTGGATTTTGATTGGGATTTTATGGAATGTATAGATACAATTTGAAAGACATATTGAAAATATTGTGTTTTCATAGTCATGAAGATAGAATATCTCTCAATTACTTTTTTATTTTGTTCTTTTGCCATTCACATATTGATCTTGTATGTATTTTGTTGCATTTATAACCAAGTATTTCATTTTGGAGAATGATGATTTAGTGTGTTGTTATGCTTTTAATTTCAGATGCCACTTGTTTATTGCTGATATATAGGTTAATGACTGACCTCTGTATATCAACCTTATATCCCTAAATTACATTACTTGTTTTTAGTTCTAGTTTTTTATCAATTCTTTTAGATTTTCTACATAGGCAGTCATGTCAACTGTGAACAAAGACAGTTTTGCTTCTTTGTCAACTGTGAACAAAGACAAGTTTTGCTTCTTCCTTCCCGTATACCTTTTATTCCCTTTTCTAATTGCATTAGCTAGATATTCTTAGACAATGTTGAAAATAGTGAATGAGGACATCCTTGCCTTGTTTTTGCTTCAAGTTTCTCACCATTCAATATATTAACTGTTCGTGGATGTTGGCATATTGAGATGTTCATTGTCATTTTGAGATACTCTTTGTCATGTTGGGAAAGTTCCCCTTTATTTCTAGTTTATTGAGAGTTTTTTTCTAAAGAATGTGCATTGGCTTTTGTCGTGATTTTATTTTTTATTTTTTTATGTAACCATGTGGTTTTTCTTCTTTAGCTTGTTACTCTGATATATTACGTCAATTGACCTTTGTTAAGCCAGCCTTACACAACTGTAATGAATCCAACTTGATCATAACATGTAACTAGTTTTTATACATTGTTGGGCTTGATATGCCAATATTTTGTTGAGATTCTTTTTTTTTTTTTGTTTCCATCTGTGTTGATGAGAGTAATTGCTATGTAGTTTTCTTTTCCTGTATTGTCTTCTGTGGTTTTGATATTAAGGTATTGGTGCTTTCATAACATGAGTTAGGAAGTAGCCCCTCTTCTGTCTTTTGGAAGAAACTGCTGAGAATTAGAATTTCCACCTTAAATATTGGGTAGAATTCAACAATGAACCCATCTAGCTCTGATGTTTTTTTTTTTGGAAGGTTATTGTTTACTAATGGAAGTTTTAAATAGATACAGGTCAATTCAGAATGTGCAGTTTTTTTGTGAGGTTTTCTGGTTGTTGTTCAGTGTCTAAGTTGTGTCTCTTTGTGACCACATTAACTGCAGCTAGCCGGGCTTCCCTGTCCTTCAGTATCTCCTGGAATTTGCTCAAATTCATGTCCATTGAGTTGATGATGCCATCCAACCATCTCATCCTCTGTTGTCCCCTTCTTCCTTTGACTTCAGTCTTTCCCAGTGTAGATTCTATCTTTAAAGGAATTGGTCCATTTAAATAGATTATCAAATTTGTGGCCATAGCATTATTGATTATATTCCTGTATGTCTTTTAAATGCCCATGAAGTTTTTAGTGAAGTCTTCCCTTTCATTTCTGATAGTACTTCTATTTTTGTAGTTAACCTGGCTAGAGTTGAATGAATTTCATTGATCTTTCCAGAGAGTCAACTCTTATTTTTATTTTCTCTATTGACTTCCTGTTTTACATTTCACTAATTTATGAACTGAATCTTTTCTTCTCCTTACTTTGGATATAATTTGTTCTTCTTGGCCTGGTTTCCTAAAGGTGAAACTCAGATTATTGGTTTTTAGCTCATTCTTGTTTTGTAATATGCACAGCCAATTCTATGAATTCCCCTCTAAGCATTGCCTCACACAAATTTTGATGAGTTATGTTTTCATTTTTCTTCAGTTCATTGGCTCAGTTGTGTCTGACTTTTTGTGACCCCATGGACTGCAGCACGCCAGGCGTCTCTGTCCATCACCAACTCCGGAGTTTACCCAAACTCATGTCCATCAAGTCGGTGATGCCATCCAACCATGTCATCCTCTGTTGTCCCTTTCTTCTCCTGCCTTCAATCTCTCCCAGAATCAGGGTCTTTTCAAATGAGTCAGTTCTTTGCATCAGGTGGCCAAGGTATTGGAGTTTCAGCTTCAACATCAGTCCTTGCAGTGAACACTCAGGACTGATCTCATTTAGGATGGACAGGTTGGATCATCCTACAGTCCACGGGACTCTCAGAAGTCTCTCTAACAAGTTTAAAAGCATCAGTTCTTTGGCGCTCAGCTTTCTTTATAGTCCAACTCTCACATCCATACATGACTACTGGAAAAACCATAGCCTTGACTAGACGGACTTTTGCTGGCAAAGTAACGTCTCTGCTTTATGTTGTCTAGATCAAATTTTTACATTTCTCTTTATTCTGTGATCCATGTGTTACTTAGAATTGTGTTGGTTAATTTCCAAGTATTTTCAGATTCTCCAGTTACCTTTGTGGTTTCCATTTTGAATTTAATTCCAGTTTTTGCCTGAGAGGGTATGTTGTATGACTTTTAGGCCTTTAAATATGGTAAGCTATGTTTTATAACCCAGAATGTGGTCTATCATAGTGAATGTTCCATGTGATCTTGAGAAGGATGTGCATTCTACTGTCATTGGATGAAATAGTCTATGTTGATTATATCTGGTTAACTGATACCGCTGTTCAGTTCAACTGTGTTCTTACTGATTTTCTGTCTGGTAGACCTGTACATTACTGATAGAGAAGTATTGAAGTTTCCAATTAAAAGAGTGACTTCATCTATTTCTCCTTGCAGTTCTAGCAGTTTTTGCCTCATATCATCTGATGCTGTTTTTAGGTAGATACACACATCAAAAATTTTTAGGTCTTCCTGAAGAATTGATCCTTTAACATTAAGTAATGTCATTCTTTATTCCTGATAATTTCTTTTGCTCTGAAGAGACTCTTTTTGAAATTAATATGGATACTATAACTTTCCTTTGATTAGTGTATCTTACTATTCAATATATCTTTCTCCATCCTTTTATTTTTAATGTATGTGTCTGTATTTAAAGTTAGTTTCTTGGAGACAGCATATAGTTGAGCCTTGTTTTCTAATCCACTTTGACAAACTCTTTTTGTAATTGGTGCATTAGACCATTGACATTTAAAGTGATTACTGATGTAGTTGGATTAAATTCTTAACATATGTTACTGTTTTCTATTGTTGATCTTTTCTTTGTTCTTATTTTGTCTTTACTCATTCTGTCTTTTGTGGTTTTAATTTAGTACTTTGAACAATTCCATTTTCTCTCTTTTATATTAACTGTACTTTTTTATAGTGCAAAATTTGAACTGTACATTTATGACTATTCCATTTCAAAATTCAAATATACTGCTTAATAGGTAGTGCAAGTACCATATTCTTTATTTCTTTCTTCCATCCCTTATACTATTGTTGTATTTCACTTAAATTATATATAATTTATAATCAATAAGTTCATTGTTGCTATTATTCCTTTATTTTTTTTGGCCATGAAACATGAAGGATCACCATTATTGGATCAGGGATCTAACCTATGCCTCCTGCAGTGGAAGTGTAGGATCCTAACCATTGGACTTCCAGGAAATCCCCCCATTATTATCTTGAAACCACTGTTGTCTCAGATTAACTAAGAATAAGAAAAATGAAACAGTTTACTTATCTTCACTTTCTCTAGTGCTCTATTTTTATGTAGATCCAAGTTTCTGACTCATGTTATTTTCTTTTTCTCCGAGAAAATTCTTTTAACATCACTTGTCAGACAAATATACTGCAATGAATTTTCTTAATTATTTATTTGTCTGAAAATGTCTTTATTCTTCCTTCATCTTCACCTTTGAAAGATAATTTTGCAGGATATAGCAATCTGACTTGTTTTTTTTTTTAACATCAAATATTCACTCCATTCTTTTGCTTGCATGATTCCCAAAGAGAAATGAGATATAATTCTTATGTTTGTTCTTCTAGGTAAGGACTCCTCCTTGCTCCCACCCCAGTTTTTTTCAAGAGTTTTTTAAAAATTTATTATTATTGATTTTCTGAAGTTCTGAATATCATGGATAGGCCTCAGTTCAGTTCAGTTCAGTTCAGTTGTTCAGTCATGTCCGACTCTTTGTAACCCCATGAATTGCAGCACGCCACGCCGCCCTGTCCATCACCAACTCCCGAAATTCACTCAAACTCACTTCCATTGAGTTGGTGATGCCATCCAGCCATCTCATCCTCTGTCGTCCCCTTCTCCTCCTGCCCCCAATCCCTCCCAGCATCAGAGTCTTTTCCAATGAGTCAACTCTTCACATGAGCTGGCCAAAGTACTTGAGCTTCAGCTTTAGCATCATTCCCTCCAAAAATACCCAGGGCTGATCTCCTTTAGAATGGACTGGTTGGATCTCCTTGCAGTCCAAGGGACTCTCAGGAGTCTTCTCCAACACCACAGTTCAAAAGCAGCAATTCTTCGGCGCTCAGCTTTCTTCACAGTTTAACTCTCACATCCATACATGACTACTGGAAAAACCATAGCCTTGACTTAGACGGACCTTTGTTGGCAAAGTAGTGTCTCTGCTTTTCAATATACTGTCTAGGTTAGTCATAACTTTTCTTCCAAGGAGTAAGCGTCTTTTTATTTCATGGCTGCAGTCACCATCTGCAGTGATTTTGGAGCCCCCAAAAATAAAGTCTGCCACTGTTTCCACTGTTTCCCCATCCATTTCCCATGAAATCATGGGACCAGATGCCATGATCTTTGTTTTCTGAGTGCTGAGCTTTAAGCCAACTTCTTCACTCTCCTCTTTCACTTTCATCAAGAGGCTTTTTAGTTCCTCTTCACTTTCTGCCATAAAGGTGGTGTCATCTGCATATCTGAGGTTATTTATATTTTTCCCAGCAATCTTGATTCCAGCTTGTGTTTCTTCCAGCCCAGCATTTCTCATGATGTACTCTGTGGATATGCCTAGATGTAATTTATTTAAGCAGTTCTCTTGTTTGGTGTTCTTTTAGCATCCTGGATCTATGGTTTGTTTACTGACATTAATTTGGGAAAATTATCAGCACTATTACTTCAAATATTTCTTCTATCTTCAAATATTTCTTCTGTTCCTTTCTCTCTTCTCTTTCAGGTTTTCCTATTACCCATATATTTTAACTTTCATAGTTTTCCTACAGTTCTTGGATATTCTGTTCCATTTTTTCAGTCAATTTTTTTTTATTTTCTGTTAAGATTCTGCTGACATAAGGTTCTGTGAGTCTTCTTACAAGTGTGTCCATAAATATCATAAATGTATCACAGATACTGTTCATTTTTGTTATAGTGTTAGCATTTGATCCTTTCTTAGAGTTTCCATCTTCCTGTTTACATTACTTAATTATTGTTGTTTGTTGTCAAGTTTTTCTATTAGAGACCTTTGCATATTAATTGTAGTTATCTTATATTGCTACTCTGATATCTCCAACATTCTTTTCATATTTGTTTGTGGTCTTGATGCTTGCTTTGTCTCTTAAAACTGTGTTTTTTGCCTTCTAGTATGTAGTTGTTTATAGAAAGCTGGACATTGTGTAGTACATTAAAAAAAAAATGGGCCAAAGAACTAAACAGACATTTCTCCGAAGAAGACATACAGATGGCTAACAAACACATGAAAAGATGCTCAACATCACTCATTATCAGAGAAATGCAAATCAAAACCACAATGAGGTACCATGTCACACCAGTCAGAATGGCTGCTATCCAACAGTCTACAAGCAATAAATGCTTTATAGGGTATGGAGAAAAGGGAACCCTCTTACACTGTTGGTGGGAATGCAAACTACTACAGGCACTCTGGAGAACAGTGTGGAAATTCCTTAAAAAACTGGAAATAGAACTGCCACATGACCCAGCGATCCCACTTCTGGGCATACACACTGAGGAAACCAGAATTGAAAGAGACACATGTACCCCAGTGTTCATCACAGCACTGTTTAAAATAGCCAGGACATGGAAGGAACCTAGATGTTCATCAGCAGACGAATGGATAAGAAAGCTATGGTACACATACATGATGGAGTATTACTCAGCCACTAGAAAGAATACATTTGAATCAGTTCTAATGAGGGGGATGAGATTGGAGCCTATTATACAGAGTGAAATAAGCCAGAAAGAAAAACACCAATACAGTATACTAATACATATATATGGAATTTAGAAAGATGGTAACGATAACTCTGTATGCGAGACAGCAAAAGAGACACAGATATATAGAACAGCCTTTTGAACTCTGTTGGAGAGGGCCAGGGTGGGATGATTTGGGAGAATGGTATTGAGACATGTATATTATCATATGTAAAACAAATCACCAGTGCAGGTTCGATGCATGATACAGGATGCTCGGGGCTGGTGGACTGGGATGACCCAGAGGGATGGTATGGGGCAGGAGGTGGGAGGGAGCTTCAGGATGGGGAACACATGTATACCTGTGGTGGATTCATGTCAATGTGTGGCAAAACCAATATAGTATTATAAACTAATTAGCCTCAAGTAAATTTGTATTTAAACAATTGTAAATGAACTTTCAGTAATAATGCTGGTGAGGTGCAGGGAGAAAGAAAGTGTTCTATAGTCCTGTGATTATCTCTCTGTCTTTTAGTAAGCTTGTGCTCTGATTATCTCTCTGTCTTTTAGTAAGCTTGTGCTCATGGACTGTGTAGTTCAAAAGTGTTTCTATTCTCCCACCTCTTTAGGCAGTTCAGTGGGCTGGATTAGGGAGCTTACATTATTTCTTTTCCCCCCTTGGAAAGCAAGATGCTGGAGTTGGATATCTCCATTCCCCCAGGTCAGTTACACCTTTTTTTGTTGTTGTTGTTGTTACTGTCTTTTTCTTTTGGGGAGCTACACTGTACAGCATGCAGAACTTCCCTGGCGAGGGATCGAACCTGTGCCCCCTACATTGGAAGTGTGGAGTCTCAACCACTGGACCACCAGGGAAGTCACAGTTAGGCTTTGATAAAACTCCAATGGGTTGGACTCTACTAAAATAGTTTCTCTTTTGAGGGTAGGCTTTTTTAAGAGAAAAGAATGCTTTGGTATGTTTTTAAAAATGTATTTTCTCCTCTGCCCCCCAGAATCATGAAGAAATTTTTCTCTCATCGTAACTGTGAGAATCTAGGAGAGTCCCTGGCAGTAAAATGCAAAAGTGTGGGAATGCCCCCCTAAGACTGGCAGCTCTTAAGAGTTTTTGACTCTCAGATTTGTTTACAATGAACCTCTAGCCATTTTCAAACTATAGTTTGAGTTTTCCTACCCTAGTACTGGTTCTTATTTATGTTTTTGCTTATGGATATCTGCTTGAAAAGTCATGATGTTCTTAGATCTGAAAAGAGTTGTTGGTTTTCAGTTTTTCAGCTTTTTATTTGTTGGATAGCATGGAGTGATAACTTCCAAACTCCTCTCATGATGAACTGGAGACCAGACATTTAAGTACTTTCTTGGTCTTTAGGTAGCATACTCACTGCCTAAGTCATCATGATTTGTTTACTGTATCTTATAGCTATCAACTGTCAGCCAGTTAGTTAGTTTGCTTTTTGTGTCTGTCTCTTCAACTAGAAAGGTATTGCATGGAAACATGGCCTTGTTTGTCTTCTTAACCTCTGTATTCCTTTCATCTAAAACAATGACTAGTACTCAGTAGGCTCTCTTAATTATTTTGTATATGAATGGATGAGTGAGACACCTGAGTTATAAGATCAATCTTTGACTTTGTGTGATTCTGTGATTCGGTTTGGATTTTCCCACTTATTTGTCTTAGACATATACATTTCTTAATATTATTTTGAAATAGAGGTTCATCAGTATGTGGGCCAGTACAAATAATAGGAGTTGAAAGTCTCTCAATCTATGGCTATCCATTTAAGCAGAATTATCTGTAACAGTCAGCTTTGGATACAGTCTCTGTTGGATTTGTAAGTAAATGCAAAGCCAGCAATGGGAAGCAGTGTGGGACAGAGTTAAAAAGTAAATACCAAAATAAAGGTTATTGTTACATGGCACTGATGGATTTTAGATCACCTGATAAGCTTTCTACTGCTTGCTGAGAGTGCATTCATCTCTAACTTTAAAAGTCCTGAACACTACACACTGATAAGAGATTAGCATTGTGATTCTGGGCATAGTCAGTTGCCAAGTTTCCATTCACCTATTATATAGCAGCCTTTCCAAACACTGACCTTTTCATTATCACTGTAGTTTTCTTGCCTTTTTGTTTGTTTGTTTGTTTTCCCCAATGTTTGTGATTCCTAATGCTGTTTATTTAGAATGGTTTCTGGACATTCTGCATGGCATGTATAAAAATGTAAGAAAAGAGATTAAAGTTGTAATAACTTCATATTGTTTAGAAATAAAAGATGCCAAGAATGTATTTTTCATAAACACTGAGTGCCTATTGTAAGATAAATAATTTTAGGAATTGTGAATATTTGAATAATCAATCTTGAGAAATTGTATCTAACATTGTAGTGATGATCATCATCTCTTTTAGACTTTAAGTATCAACCTTCTTTAGAAATGAAGTTAACTTGGTTTCTAACTCCTTAAGAGCAGTGTGTCTTGTGTATTGCATGTGTCCTAATCTACAGTTGACAGTTAAGAGCAAATATAGGCTCGGCACATGAACTATATTTTTCTTATTCTATCAATTTTTTTGTCATCAAGTTTATTGATTACTCTTTGGCCATTACAAGAATGGGACAGAGTGCTGTCACTCATTAATTCTCTAGTAGTTATCTAAGTGTGGCCTGACAAAATTGTTTATGAACATATCAGTTTTGGATTTTCTTCCATTTTGATGATCTGTAATATAACAATTGATTGTTATCAGTGAACCAGCCTGATTGAATTGACCCTACAAGCCCTAGTCCAGCTATTGTTACATGTTTTCTCTGGGTTGCTTGGTTTAACAAACAGCCCCTTGTTATTCAGGGCTTAAAAAAAAACAAATATGCATTTCTTATTTACGTTACTTTAGGGTTTAAGGTACCTTGTTAATCTGTTGTGCTCCCTTGAGTTTTGTTAGCATATGTTGGCCTTATTAGACTTTACTGGGCCTTATGTGCTGGGCTTAGTTAGGTTTGGCAACACATGTCTCTGCATTTCTTGCCATTCAGAAATCTGCACTAAAGTGTCCATTATCTTGGACATAGTATTCTAATGATTGAGGGCAATATCTTTTAATGATTAAAAGCAAGAACGCCACACGCCACAGTTGGTTTTAAAGCTTCTGTTCACATACAGCAATAGTTGCATGGCCATGACCAAACTCAATAGGGCAGAGAATACATGGCAAGAACAAGCATGGAAGAAATGATATTGAATGATAGTTCAATCTGCTACAAAAAATTACTTCACCAACATACACCTCTTTATTCCTAACTTTTATCCCATAACATGGATAATGAATAACTATTCAGTTGCCAGTTATGACATTATATTCAAATATCAAGAATAAACAACAGATATTTTTCTTTCCTAACCATCAGACCATTTTTCTTTCCTACCAATCAATGGGTAGTACTTTGATCAAGTACTTCACTGGTAGTCCAGTGGCTAAGACTCTAGCTCCTAATGCAGGGGGCCAGGGTTCAGTCCCTGGTCAGGGAACTTGATCCCACATGCCACAACTAAGACCCAGTGCAGCCAAATAAATTTAAAATATTTCTTAAAAAGAAAAAAAAAAAGACTGTCATTTATTAATATATTTAACCCTTCTTAAACCTATTAAGTTTTTAGCTTGTAGCCTCTTGAGTAATGTGTTTTACATATTTTGTTTTGATTAAATTCTTAGCTAATTTTTTTTTTACTTTAGAAAAGACAATTTTGTAAAATTGGAAATAATTTTAGACCATTCAGCTGATATGACTATTTTGAAAATCTTGTTAAGAATTAGATAAACATGAATGTTAATAAATCTGAAGCAGTAGTTGATTGATAAATCGTATTATCTCTTTATCCAAATATATTGTTTGAATATTTCACTTGGTTTTGGTTTTAAAATGTGCCCAAGACTGTATGGATTTCCTCAACTATCACTTGGATTTGTTGTGATAGAATGTATCATAACATGGTGGATAAAACTTGGACTTGGTAATTAGGTATGACCCTATAGTCATTAGTCATCGTTTAACATTTGATGTGACAGTGAATTAGTTTTTCCACTTTTCTCTTTCACGGTTTGATTTTTTTAAAAGCACCACTACTACAAAAAAAGAAAACTACAGGCCAATATCACTGATGAACATAGATGCAAAAATCCTTAACAAAATTCTGGCAAACAGAATCCAATAACATATTAAAAAAATCATACATCATGACGAAGTGGGCATTTTCCCAGGGATGCAAGAATTCTTCAATATCTGCAAATCAATCAACATAATACACCACACTAACAAATTGAAAAATAAAAACCATATGATTATCTCAGTAGATGCAGAGAAAGCCTTTAACAGAATTCAAAATCCATTTATGATAAAAAGCCTCCAGAAAGCAGGAATAGAAGAAGGAACATAACTCAACATAATAAAAGCTATATATGACAAACACACAGCAAACATTATCCTCAATGGTGAAAAGTTAAAAGCATTTCCCCTTAAGTCAGGAGCAAGACAGGGATGCCCACTCTCACTCCAAAACTGTTCAACATAGTTTTGAAAGCTTTGGCTACAGCAATGAGAGCAGAAAAAGAAATAAAATGAATCCATTTTGGAAAAGAAGAAGTAAAACTCTCACTGTTTGCAGATGACATGATCCTCTACATAGAAAGCCCTAAAGACTCCACCAGAAAATTGCTAGAGCTAATCAATGAATATAGTAAAGTTTCAGGATATAAAATCAACACACAGAAATCCCTTGCATTTCTATACACTAACAATGAGAAGACACAAAGAGAACTTAAGGAAACAATTCCATTCACCATTGCAACAAAAATAACAAAATACTTAGGAATATATCTGCCTAAAGAAACAAAAGACTTATATATACCAAACTATAAAACACTGGTGAAAGAAATCAAAGAGGACACAAATAGATGGAGAAATATACCGTGTTCATGGATTGGAAGAATCAATATAGTGAAAAAGAGTATACTACCCAAAGCAATCTATAGATTCAGTGCAATTCCTATCAAGCTACCAACAGTATTTTTCACAGAACAAGAACAAATAATTTCACAATTTGTATGTAAATACAAAAAAACTCGAATTGCCAAAGCAATCTTGAGAAAGAAGAATGGAACTGGAGGTTGATTAACCTGCCTGATTTCAGGTTCTACTACAAAGCCACAGTCATCAAGACAGTATGGTACTGGCACAAAGACAGAAATGTAGATCAATGGAACAAAATAGAAAGCCCAGAGATAAATCCACACACCTATGGACACCTTATCTTTGACAAAGAAGGCAAGAATATAAAATGGAGAAAAGACAATCTCTTTAACAAGTGGTGCAGGGAAAACTGGTCAGCCACTTGTAAAAGAATGAAACTAGAACATTTTCTAACACCATACACAAACATAGACTCAAAATGGATTAAAGATCTAAACTATTAAACTATTAAAGACCAGAAAGTATAAAACTCTGAGAGGAAAACATAGGCAAAACACTCTCTGACATAAATCACAACAGGATCCTCTATGACCCACCTCCCAGAGTATTGGAAATAAAAGCAAAAATAAACAAATGGAACCTAATTAAAATTAAAAGCTTCTGTACAACAAAGGAAACTATAAGCAAGGTGAAAAGACAGTCTTCAAAATGGGAGAAAATAATAGCAAATGAAGCAATGGACAAAGAATTAATCTAAAAAGTATACAAGCAACTCCTGCAGCTCAATTCCAGAAAAATAAATGACCCAATCAAAAAATGGGCCAAAGAACTAAACAGACATTTCCCCAAAGAAGACATACAGATGGCTAACAAACACATGAAAAGATGCTCAGCATCACTCATTATCAGGAATGCAAATCAAAACCACAATGAGGTACCATTTCACACTAGTCAGAATGGCAGGTATCCAAAATTTTACAAGCAATAAATGCTGGAGAGGGTGTGGAAAAAAGGGAACCCTCTTACACTGTTGGTGGGAATGCAAACGAGTACAGCCACCCTGGAGAACAGTGTCTAGATTCCTTAAAAAACTGGAAATAGATCTGCCATATGACCCAGGAATCCCACTTCTGGGCATACACACTGAGGAAACCAGAATTGAAAGAAACACGTGTACCCCAATGTTCATTGCAGCACTATTTATAATAGCCAGGACATGGAAGCAACCTAGATGTCCATCAGCAGACGAATGGATAAGAAAGCTGTGATACATATACACAATGGACTATTACTCAGCCATTAAAAATACATTTTAATTAGTTCTAATAAGATGGATGAGACTGGAGCCTGTTACACAGAGTTAAATAAGCCAGAAAGATAGTATGCTAATGTATATATATGGAATTTAGAAAGATGGTAATGGTATCCCTGTATATGAGACAGCAAAAGAGACACAGATGTATAGAATAGTCTTTTGGACTCTGTGGGAGAGGGTGAGGGTGGGATGGTTTCGGAGAATGGCATTGAGACATGTATATTATCATATGTGAAATGAATCGCCAGTCCAGGTTCAATGCATGATGCAGGGTGCTTGGGGCTGGTGCACTGGGATGACCCTGAGGGATGGGATGCGAAGGGAGGTGGGAGGGGGGTTCAGAATGGGGAACACATGTACACCTGTGGTGGATTCATGTCAATGTATGGCAAAACCAATACAATATTCTAAAGTAATTAGCCTCCAATTAAAAAAAATAAATTTATATTTAAAAAGCCTCCTGTTTGATAGCAAAAATAAAAAGTACCACTACTAAACATCCAATCATATATAGCACTATACTGGCAGACACATACACACACACTAACACACACAGAAAGTCATGAACATGTACACAAGCTTGTGTGTGTGTGTGAGAAAAAGAGAAAAATAAATTCTTATCCCATGAGACCATTCCTGGTCTTGTCCTTCTCTTACAAGTCTTCCTGTCAATTTTCCGGTTGCTGTGGTTCAGCATAAGGTATAACAAGACAAACATAAGAAAGAAATATTTGTGCTTGAGTACACACAGAAGAAACTAGGACAGCTGTAAAAGTGACTAATGTTAATAATTTGGAACTATTCAACTTTGTCAACCAAAGGAAAAGTAATTCTCTTTCTTCTCTGAAAAGGCATAAGAGCCCATCTGTGTAGAGTTCACACAGTTTGCTTCTTTCTGAGGAGTCCAGGAATAATGTTCAGTAGAAAGCCCACCAGTCCCATTTACTCTGCATGAAAGGGTACTGAATGCCACCAGACCTGCCGTGAGTGACATTTTTCTCCTCATTTAATCACAGCAAGAGTCATTTTCACACAGCAAGGGATAGAAAACTTTCAAACTAATAAAAGCATACTTCCAAAGAAATTTGCAAGAACAATTGAAATGACTAGGAGAAATTATCCAATAAAATAATAGTAAAGCTATAAGCAGAAACCACAGGACTAAGATCATTGTCAACAGGGTATGTAAGACTCTTCACTTGAGACATAAGGACAAATCCTAATACTGAAGACAAAATCTTAATTGGAAAGAGCCAACAATAAGTCAAAAATATTTAAAGGAACTTAAAATACATTACTAAAGCAACCCATTAAATTATTTCAGTGCTTGTTCTCTGTTTTGACCAATTTAGTATTTTTGCCTCACAAAATTTTGGTAATAGCTATCCTTTTCTTTTTCTCTTTATTTTTTGCTTTTCTTCCCATATATTTTTTATTCAAAGTTTTATGTGAAGTGAATGAATGATCACACACCAAGAAAGAGTTCATCATTGATATATTTTCAGTCTCTCCCTTATAAAATCATCCATTGAATGTATTCAGAAGTCGAAGTACTGGACAGCATAGATCCAGCAAGTGTACTTACTTAACCATTCCCAAAAAACATGGAAACTACTTTCCTCAGAAAACTATCTTTTTTTGGTCTATCTTTCCTGCAGCTCAGTCCTCTCATTAGCTTTTTACTTAAACTTTTAGGAATTTTTAGATAATTGTATATTCTCACACAGTTGTAAGAACATAGACACCATAAAACAGAAACACATATTACCCACTTCCCCTTAGTGATAACATCTTGCAAAACTATAGTACAATATCACAACTACTATATTGACTTAAATAAAATTCATCTGACTTGTTCATATTTTCTTTCTTTACTATTACTTATTAATGTGCATTCATATTTAGAATTATGTAGGGTTTTCTTTTTTTGCTTACAACCACAATGAATACAGAATGTTTCCATGAATACAAGGATCCCTGATGTTGCCCTTTAATAACCAAACACATACACATATATCCTTTCCTCTATCTTACCTTAACACCTGCTAGTCAGTCTTCCATTTCTATAAACAATGCATTTTATAAGGATATTTTGGAGAAAATGGTACTATAAGGAACTCTGAAAATCTGCCTATCCTTAAAAGTAATGGGGAAAAAAAGGCAAACAGAATTAACTGTTTCAGATGTTAACCAAAACCTTGTAGTGATCCATTTAAGAAAAATGACTATCAGTAAGAACAGTGAGCTTTAAAGAGTTTTAATTCATTCTAGTCTGATCCTACACTCTGCATAAGTATAATTGATAGTAACACACAATCACATTACTGGAGGGAGAAAAATGGAACTTAGTCTCAAAGATTTGTTTTTATTTGATTTGGCTGGTGGTTCCCTGAAAGACCATATGAAAATATTAGTGTTACTTTGCCCAAGTCAGAACTGATACAGTGCTCAATCACTATATGGGGATGTCTGTTGAAACTTTTGCAGACAAATATTTGAATCACCTATGTTTAAAGTGATGAATAACAGCTGAGAAAAACAGAGTAACCAAAAATCTTGGGAAGAAATGTTGGGGGAAAAGATTACACAAGGGCTTTTAAAAGTTCTAACTAATTTCTGAGAATCTAGAGGACAATAACAAGACCAGGGTTGTGAACATGCTTAGGAATGCTTAGAGCTTGAGAAGACTCTAAGCTCTCATCTCTGGTTGACCTTGAAGGTCTGTGCAAACATGAAGTGAACAATAAGGCAGAGGTGTTACTTCCCAGCTGTGTTAAAAGAGTGGCTCAGGTTGCACAAAGAACCTTTGCACAAAACCCAAGAGATTTTGCTTCCAGGAGTCTTAAGGAAGTTATCTGGAATTGACTGGAAAGCTAATAAATAGATTTCTATGGCCAACCAAGAGTAAAGACTTACAGAATTAGTTCAAAAAGTTATAAAACAACAAAAAGCAACAAAAGCAGAGCTTGAGTAGAAGAGAGACTATCACCACAGGAGTTGTTGCTTTATAATAGTAAAAATACCTGGCTTTCCATAAAAACTTGCTTAATACTGCAAAGAAATAAGAATATGTCATACATAAGAAACAAAAGCAATCAACAGAAACTATCCCTGAAGAAACCTAGATGTTTGATATATTAGAGAAATAATGAATATTCAGTTTAATTCAGTTGCTCAGTCTTGTCTGATGCTTTGCAACCCCATGGACTGCAGCACGCCAGGCCTCCCTGTCCATCACCAACTCCAAAAGCTTGCTCAAACTCACGTCCATCAAGTCGGTGATGCAATCAAACTGTCTCATCCTCTGCCATCCGCTTCTCCTCCTGCTTTCAATCTTTCCCAGCATCAGAGTCTTTTCCAAGGAGTCAGTTCTTTGCATCAGGTGGCCAAAGTATTGGAGTTTCAGCCTCAGCATCACTCCTTTCAATGAATATTTGGGACTGATTTCCTTTAGGATGGATTGGTTGGGTCTTCCTGCAGTCCAAAGGACTCTCAAGAGTCTTCTCCAACAGCACTGTTCAAAATCATCCATTCTTTGGCACTCAGTTTTCTTTATAGTCCAACTCCATACATCCATACATGACTACTGGAAAAACTGTAACTTTGACTAGATGGACCATTGTTGGTAAAGTAATGTCTCTGCATTTTAATATGCTGTCTAGGTTGGTCATAACTTTCCTTCCAAGGAGCAAATGTCTTTTAATTTCATGGCTGCAGTCACCATCTGCTGTGATTTTGGAGCCCAAGGAAAAAAGTCTGTCACTGTTTCCCCATCTATTTGCCATGGAGTGATGAGACTGGATGCCATGATCTTAGTTTTTTGAATGTTGAGTTTTTGGCCAGCTTTTTCACTCTCCTCTTTCACTTTCATCAAGAGGCTGTTTAGTGCCTCTTTGTTTTCTGCCATAAGGGTGGTGTCATCTGCATATCTGAGGTTATTGATATTCCTCCTGGCAATCTTGATTCCAGCTTGTGCTTCATCCAGCCCAGTATTTCTCATGATGTACTCTGCATTTAAGTCAAATAAGTAGAGTGACTGTTTATAGCCTTGACGTACTCCTTTCCTGATTTGGAACCAGTCTGTTGTTCAATGTTCAGTTCTAACTGTTGCTTCATAACCTGAATAGAGATTTCTCAAGAAGCAGGTCTGCTGGTATGGTATTCCCATCTCTTTAAGAATTTTCCAGTTTGTTGTGCGATCCACACAGTCAAAGGCTTTGGCATAGTCAATAAAGCATAAGTAGATGTTTTTTCTGGAACTCTCTTGCTTTTTCAGTGATCCAACGGGTGTTGGCAATTTGATCTCTGGTTCCTCTGCCTTTTCTAAAACCAGCTTGAGTATCTGGAAGTTCGTGGTTCATGTATTGCTGAAGCCTGGCTTGGAGAATTTTGAGCATTACTTTACTAGTGTGTAAGATGAGTGTAGTTGTGCAATAGTTTGAGCATTCTTTGGCATTGCCTTTCTTTGGGATTGGAATGAAAACTGACCTTTTCCAGTCCTGTGGCCACTGCTGAGTTTTCCAAATTTGCTGGCCTATTGATTGCAGCACTTTCTTTTTTAATATAAATTTATTCATTTTAATTGGAGGCTAATTACTTTAGAATATTGTATTGGTTTAGCCATACATCAACATGAATCTGCCATGGGTGTACATGTGTTCCCCATCCTGAACCCCCTCCCACCTCCCTTCCCACACCATCCCTCTGGGTCATCCCAGTGCACCAGCCCCAAGCAGCCTGTATCATGCATTGAACCTGGACTGGCGATTCATTTCACATATGATGTTATACATGTTTCAATGCCATTCTCTCAAATCATCCTACCCTCACCCTCTCCCACAGAGTCCAAAAGACTATTCTATACATCTGTGTCTCTTTGCTGTCTCTCATACAGGATTATCATTACCATCTTTCTATATTCCATATATATGCATTAGTAGTGTTTTTCTTTCTGACTTACTTCACTCTGTATAATCGGCTCCAGTTTCATCCATCCCTTTAGAACTGATTCAAATGTATTCTTTTTAATGGCTGAGTAATACTCCATTGTGTATATGTACCACAGCTTTTTTATCCATTCATCTGCTGATGGACATCTAGGTTGCTTCCATGTCCTGGCTATTATAAATAGTGCTGAGTGCAATACTTTCACAGCATCATCTTTTAGGATTTGAAATAGCTCAACTGGAATTCCATCATCTCCAGTAGCTTTGTTCATAGTGGTGCTTCCTAAAGCCTACTTGACTTCACATTCCAGGATGTCTGGCTTTAGGTGAGTGATTATATCATCATGATTATCTGGGTCATGAAGATGTTTTTTTGTACAATTCTTCTGTGTATTCTTGCCACCTCTTCTTAATATCTTCTGCTCCTGTTAGGTCCATACCGTTTCTGTCCTTTATGGAGCCCATCTTTGCATGAAATATTCCTTTGGTATCTCTAATTTTCTTGAAGAGATTTCTAGTCTTTCTCATTCTATTGTTTTCCTCTATTTCTTTGTATTGATCACTGAGGAAGGCTTTCTTACCTCTTCTTGGTATTCTTTGGAACTCTGCATTCAAATGAGTATATGTTTCCTTTTCTCCTTTGCCTTTTGCCTCTCTTTTCAAAACTATTTGTAAGGCCTCATCAGACAACCATTTTGCCTTTTTTGCATTTCTTTCTCTTGGAGATGGTCTTGATCCCTGTCTCCTGTACAATGTCACGAACCTCCATCCATAGTTCTTCAGGCACTCTATCAGATATAATCCCTTGAATCTATTTCTCACATGCACTGTATAAGTGTAAGGGATTTGATTTAGGTCATATCTGAATGGCTTAGTGTTTTTCCCTACTTTCTTCAATTTAAGTCTGAATTTGGCAATAAGGAGTTTGTGATTAGAGCCACAGTCAGCTCCTGGTCTTGTTTTTGTTGACTGTATAGAGCTTCTCCATCTTTGGCTGCAAAGAATATAATCAATCTGATTTTGGTGTTGACCATATGATGATGTCCATGTGTAGAGTCTTCTCTTGTGTTGTTGGAAGAAGGTGTTTGGTATGACCAGTGCGTTCTCTTGGCAAAACTCTGTTAGCCTTTGCCCTGCTTCATTCTGTACTCTAAGGCCAAATTTGCCTGTTATTCCAGGTGTTTCTTGACTTCTTACTTTTGCATTCCAGTCCCCTACAATGAAAAGGACATCTCTTCTCGGTGTTAGTTCTAGAAGGTCTTTCAGGTCTTCATAGAACTGTAAAATTTGAGCTTCTTCAGCATAACTGTTCGAGGCATAGACTTGGATTACTGTGATATGGAATAATTTGCATTGGAAACGAACAGAGACCATTCTGTCATTTTTGAGATTGCATCCAAGTATGGCATTTCAGACTCTCTTGTTGACCATGATGGCTACTCCATTTCTTCTAAGTGATTCTTTTCCACAGTAGTAGATATAATGGTCATCTGAGTTAAAGTCACCCATTCCAGTCCATTTTAGTTTGCTGATTCCTAAAATGTTGACGTTCACTCTTGCCATCTCCTGTTTGACCACTTCCAATTTGCCTTGATTCATGGGCTGAACATTCCAGGTTCCCATGTAATATTTCTCTATAACATCAGACTTTACTTCCATCACCAGTCCTATCCACAACTGGGTGTTGTTTTTGCTTTGGCTCTATCCCTTCATTCTTTCTGAAGTTATTTCTCCACTGATCTCCAGTAGCATACTGGGCTCCTAATGACCTGGGGAGTTCATCTTTCAGTGTCCATTCTTTTTGCCTTTTCATGTTGTTCATGGGGTTTTCAAGGCAAGAATACTGAAGTCGTTTCCCATTCCCTTCTCCAGTGGACCACGTTTTGTCAGAACTCTTCACCATGACTCGTCCATCTTGGGTAGCCCTACACAACATGGCTCATATGGCTCATTGAGTTAGACAAAGCTGTGGTGCACGTGATCAAATTGGTTAGTTTTTTTTCATTATGGTTTTTATTCTGTCTGCCCTCTGATGGAAAAGGAGAAGCTTATGAAAGCTGTCTGATGGGAGAGACTGACTGATGGGGAAACTGGCTCTTGTCCTGAAGGGTGGGGTCATGCTCAGTAAATTTTTAATCCAATTTTCTGTATTTTTTGTTGATGGGTAGAGCAGTGTTCCCTCCCTGTTATTTACCTGGGGCCATAGTTTCAGCTCAGTCTTGTCAGACTTTTTGTGACTTCATGTACTACAGCATGCTAGGCTTTCCTGTCCATCAAGAAGTCCCAGAGTTTACTTAAATTCATATCCATTGAGTCAGTGATGCCATCCAACCATCTCATCCTCTGTCATCCCCTTCTCCTCTTGCCCTGCTCCAGCACCACCATGCAGCCACCCACTCCAGTGCCGCCACGCAGCCCTTCAACATTACCTTGGTTTGTATCATTCTTTTGACTCCACTTGAATTCCTGCTAGATTCCTGTTGGTAACTTGTGTGATGGAAGTCACTTCTTTGTTTGGCTGTGTGATATTAGGTGATCTTTCAGGAATTCTAAATCTTGTAGTGGTAGGTGTCTCCCCTAGTCTATTTCAGAAATCTGGTAATAATGAGTTTACCACTCTTTTTTACTTATGGTGCTGGGGAAGAGAAGAAACTTCCTGGGTCAAATTTTGCTTAGGATAGAGGTCGGAGGCAGCAGTGTCTGCTACTTAGTGGAAGGTTGGGAGTACCCAAAACTGGCTAACTGCCATAGAGTAGAAGCCTGAGAGATGCTGGGTTTAGATATTTCTCTTCTTCAGGAGACTTCTGTCTTGGGTCATCTTCTGCTGGTGCTGGAGCATCAGGAGACACCAGGTCTACAGGTGCTGCTGGTAGTGAAACAGGTGTCAATCTGCTGCTGCCAGGTTTGGAGCAGGGGATGAGTTCACCAGCACAGTTTCTGCTGTTGCTGATGTTCTGGGCACAGTGACAGCATTGCTGCTAGGGTGTGTGTATTCCCATTAAATCCCTGCTATGCTTTCCCTTTGTAAATTCTTTGGCCAGAAGAAACAGGCCTTTTTGTTTGACATTTTAAAGGCAAAAAGGAGTTAACCTATCCAGTAAGAATTGTACATCTTTAGAACTCAAAATAATATACAGGAAGAGTCACACATGGGTGTTAAGAAGGTATTAAACATAGCAAGTGTCATATTGTGTCAACAGCTATGTACTATATACTCAGCACTGTGCCAGGCAGTATGTATACATTTAAAAGGTGTATCTGGGAAAGGGAATGGCAATCCACTCCAGTATTCTTGCCTAAAGAATTTCATGAACATAAGAGCCTGGTGAGCTACAGTCCATGGAGTCACAAAGAGTTGGACATGGCTAAGAGACTAACACTCACAAAGAGGTATATATTTATGTATTTTCATATTCATGCATTTTTAATTCATTTATGTGTATTCCATTTTAAATTTGTAACATAATACTTTCATTGGCTATCTTTTATTTCCTTTACCAAGTAATCTGATTATTTTTAAATAGGAAATAGACTCAATAAAACAGTAATAAGTATATATGTATTGCTGTATCTATATGCCTATTTATATACATATATCTGTATGTTGCATAGACATATCTATTGTATATAATATGTATATGAGAAGTAGGTATGTATTGATAGCTAGTTATATAAAAAGATTCCTAAGTTTATCCATCCATCTGTTACATCAGTGCTTTTTCAGTAGAAAAGGAAAATAAATTATTTCTTCTTGTAAATCTGAAATTTATCTATTGCAGATAAATGAGAATATTTTGTTTTGAGTGAGTGAGTGAAAGTCACTCAGTTGTGTCCAACTCTTTGCGACCCTGTAGACTGTAGCCCACCAGGCTCTCCTCTGTCCATGGGATTCTACAGGCAAGAATACTTGACTGGGTTGCCATTCCCTTCTCCAGGGGATCTTCCCAAACCAGGGATTGATCCAAGCTCTCCCTTTTTATCTTCTTTTCATTTTGCTTCCTTTTGGTTTTTACCCTACTGGAGTCTTTGGAAACGGTGCATATGTGTAATAACAACATCTACCATACCTCTTCATTTTCGCTTAGGATGGATTTGAAGAGCCAAAACAGGAAAATACTTAAGAAGACCTGAGACTCTTAACAGAGAAATAAATTAGAGCTGCTGTTTCTTTTAGCTTTGCTTTCCTGTTCTTTATTATTATTTTTTAAATGTAATGTCTCCTTTTATCAACCATCATCATTTCACACTGTAAAAAAGTGAAATCACTAAAGGAAAATAGCCTTATGAATCTTCTGAGTGTGGAGAGAAACAGCCATGGTATAGATGAATGGATTAATAGGGAGACACTTAACTCCAGGGGTTTACAGTTGGTAAAAACTCAGGCATTGTTGTATAATAAATATCATGTGTTACACAACAAAAGTCCTTCTACTCAAGGCTATGGTTTTTCCAGTGGTCATGTATGGATGTGAGAGTTGGACTATAAAGAGGGCTGAGCACCGAAGAATTGATGCTTTTGAAGTGTGGTGTTGAAGAAGACTCTAGAGAGTCCCTTGGACTGCAAGGAGATCCAACCAGTCCATCCTAAAGATCAGTCCTGAGTGTTCACTGGAAAGACTGATGCTGAAGCTGAAACTCCAATACTTTGGCCACCTCATGTGAAGAGTTGACTCATTGAAAAGACCCTCATGCTGGGAGGGATTGGGGGTAGGAAGAGAAGAGGACGACAGAGGATGAGATGGCTGGATGGCATCTCCAACTCAATGAACATGAGTTTGAGTGAACTCCGGGAGTTAGTGATGGACAGGGAGGCCTGGCGTGCTGTGATTCATGGGGTCCCAAAGAGTCGGACACAACTGAGCGACTGAACTAAACTGATGTGTTACATAATGACTGGGTACTAATTGCTTGCAGCAACACAAGCATAAGCAATCCTTCAAAATCAAGTATAAATATAACAAAGAAGGCAATATGGAAAAATTCAGTCATGTCCAACTATTGCTATTTCTTGGGTGACTCTACTGATCAGTAGTCAGTTTACTCAACAAAATGTGAGAACAAGAGAATTTTAGAAGGCAGCAATTTTAAAGTAATGAAAGCTATGCAAAATACCCTGCAGTCCTTCATTATATAGTTCATAAGTATGAAAAAAAAAAAGAATTCTAGGCTGTTAATTAGTTCATAATTCTGGAAAATATTTTTCCATGCAGTGAATCTATAACTGGAGTTGTAGCCTTTCCCTTCTCCAAGGTCAGGAAGCTGACCTAGGAATCGAACCAGGGTCTCCTTCAATTTTGTTCTATATTTAAGCATATTCTACTAATGTACTCCCTTGTATTAGCTACACAGTCAGTTGTCTTTGTTAAGCATCTAAAAAGCTTCCAGGTAGCCTCAATCACTTAGTTCTTGTTTTAGGCTCTTGCATCTTTCACTGTTCCTTTTCAGCATTTAAACAACAAGAAATCGTTTATCTTAAGTGAGTGAGGAGCCTTATACTCAACCTCTTTCAGAGAATGTGTATATTTCTTTAATCATATAAGTGATACTTTGAATATCTACCAGTGTTTTTGACACAGTGCTAAGACTCTATCTGAAAAAAAAAATCAATGTTTTTAAATTCTTTTGGCGTATTATAAAATGGAAAGTAGAGATCTTTACTTCTTATTTTGAGGTTAAATCAAAGAGTCATTTTTGTGCTACTAATTTGATATAACAGTTTTATTCAATTAGTAGTTTTACATGAACACATTTATCTTTTTCAGTTAGGCAAGAATTCCTTTTTTTTTTTTTTACAAAACAGCTGTATTAAGATGTAATTCACATAACATAAATTAACTTTTAAAGTGGATGATTCAATATTTTTTAGTACTGCAATTGACCCTTGAACAATGTGGGGGTTAGGGTTGCTGCATGTTCCCCCCAGTTGAAAATCCAAGTATAACTTTACAATTGGCCTTCTGTATCCCTGGTTCTGCATCAAGGACAGCGTAGTACTATAGCACCTATTTATTAAACAAATTCCATATATAAGTGGACTCATTCAGTTCAAATCCAGGTTGTTCAAGGGTTAACTGTATATTCACAGAGTTGTACAACTATCACCTCTAATTTCAGAACATTTGCTTATTCTAAAAAAAAAATCCATACCCATTAGCAGTTTTTTCCTGTAAAATATATGGCTTTTTAGACATTAGCACATTTCTTTTTGACAAGAATTTAGGTATGTTTGTGATAATGAGATATAAAGTATTTCCTAAGCATAAGAAAGGATACCAACATTGATTTGGTGTTCTTAATAATTAGTTGTGACTTTCTAAACAAAAATCTAAAAAAAAAATGGATTATTTTTGGCTAGTCTTTAAAATATGGGGTCGTTCGTGCATTTTATTATAGAACCCATGGGTAAGGGATACATAAAGCATTTCTTGTATATGTGCAAATTTCCGTATACACTGACTTTCTTTTTAAGGGCTCTGATACCTATTCTGGGCTTCCCTGGTGGCTCAGTGGTAAAGAATACACCTGTCAATGCAGGAGACGTAGGTTCGATCCCTGGGTCAGTAAGATCCTCTAGAGAAGGAAACAGCAACCCACTCTAGCATTCTAGCCTGGAAAATCCCATGGACAGAGGAGCCTGGCAGGCTACAGTCCATAGGGTCACTAAAGAGTAAGACACAACTTAGCGACTAAGCGACAAGTACCGTTCCAAAATATTCAAAAACAGTTATGAATTTACTGTAAGAAAAATCCCCGCTCCAAAAATCTCCAGCTAAATTTTGACAGAAGATAAAGTTGGCATATTAAAAAGAAAGAAATTTGGACATTACACTAAATTCTAAATTTAATCAGTAATGTACTGAGGTTTTATAAGAATTTGCTAAAAATATTTTCTGAAGTTTTACCATTTTACATTCCCATTTTACACAATCCATAATGTGTAATATTCAGAGTAAAATAATCTTGGCCTAGAGTCTTCTTTGTGTGAAGATATTGATAACAAAATTTATTTATTTAATAGATATAAAGCTATTTAGAGTTTTTGCTTCATATTTAGTCGACCTTGGCAGGTTGTACTTCTGCAATAAATGAGAGTTCTATTGCTCCACATCCCAGAGGATACTGTGTTGTTGGAATGGCTATAGTTTCACCATTCCAGTGAGTATTTTGTTCTTGTGAATTTTCACTTTGTAATTTCTAAAGGTATTGAGAATTTTTCACATGCATATTGGAATGTCTTTTCACATGCATATTGTGAAATGTCTTTTCAATTATTTTGACATTAAACAAATACTGGATTTTGTTATTAAGTTGTGGAGCTCTTTATACATTGTGTATAGAAATCTTTTGTCATGTGTAAGACTTATGAATATTTTCTCCCAGTTTCTGACTGTTTTTCCAACTACTTAGTAGTGGATTTTGGAGATTATAAATTTTTAATTTTTATGAAATCTAATTTAAATTTTTAATGTTCATTGTTTCTTTTCTAAGAAATATTGTTCCATCAAGGATGGAAATATTTTTCTCTTGTTTTAATAAATATTATAGATTTTCATTATATGCATTTTCATATATCTTTTAGAATAACTTTTAAATTTCTATAGAAATAGTCACAGTGATTTTAATCAAGAACACATTAAATCAGTAGGTCAATTTTGGGGAAATTTTATTTTATCAACACTGAGTCTTCCAACTGATGATGGTTTAATGAAATCATATATGACATTCTAAGTTTTAACTTTCGTTCACAACATATATAAATAAAATGTGATATTGGCCTTGTTCTGCTAACTTTACTCACTAGCTATTATAGATTATTGAGGAATCCTTAGGATGGTCTATATATATGTGCTCATACCGTCTCTGAATAAACATAGTTTACTTTTTCCTTCTCTATCAGTATGCCTTTTATTTCCTTGTCTTGCCTTATTTCACTAAGAGGCCCTTCAGTAAAATGCTAAATGGAAATGGTGAGAGCAGATAACATAGTCTCGGTCCTGCTCTTAGGGGGAAAGCATTCAGTCTTTACCATCAAGTTTGAAATTTCCATAAGTTTTTTATAGATGCCCTTTTCAGGTTGAGAAAACCTCTTCTGTTGCTCTTCTATGTGTTGAAAGTTTTTGTTTGTTTTGCTTGATTGTTAATAGATTTTGAATTTTATTGAATGCCTTTTAAGCATTATTTGATTAAAATGTATTATTTCTCTGTTAAAATTGTTAATATTGTATGCTATATTTTTAATATTAAGCCAACCTTATATTTGCAAATATATTGTATTTTCAAAATGTTTCTTTATTCAGTTAAATAATATCTTAGGAAGGCAATTTGCAACTTTATTCATGAGGGATAATAGCCTGTAGTTTTCTTTTTCTTATTTGTTTGTCTGGAATCTATATCAGGAAAATCTTCTCCTCTTAAAAAAGTTTTGAGAAATATTTTCTCTTCAACTAATTTCTGAAAGAATGTATGGAATATTTAGCATTATGGCAACTATGAATATCTGCTAGAATTTACTGGTAAAATCATGACCTGGAGTTTTCTATATATGAAAGATTTTTATAAAAAATTAAATTTTTAAATATATAAATCCAAGATTTTTTATTTAGATGAACTTTGGTAAGCTGTATCTTTGAAAAGCTTGTTTATTTCATTAAACTCATCAAATTTATTGTCCCACTATTGTTCATAGTGGTATCTTATCCTTTTAAGAGTGGGAAATTTAAAAAAAAATGTTTTCCATATTTTATTCCTGATAATGGTAATGCGGTAAAGTTGAGTTCTTTCTCACTCTGTATCAATCGTCTGACTACCTTTCTGTTTATTGATCGTATTTGGATCATTTATCTAATTTACCTATATGTTGTTCAATCACTAAACTGAAAGTGAAATCGCTCAGTTGTGTCTGACTCTTTGCGACCCCGTGGACTGTAGCCCACCAGGCTCCTCTGTCCATGGGATTCTCCCGGCAAGAATACTGGAGTGGGTTACCATTTCCTTGGATCTTCCCAATCTAGGGATCAAACCCAGGTCTCCCGCATTGCAGGCAGACGCTCTGAGCCACCAGGGAAGCTCAAGTCCTGTCCAAGTCTTTGCGACCCCATGGGCTGCAGTATGCCAGGCTTTCCCATACTTCAGTATCTCCCAGAGTTTGTTCAAACTTATGTCCATTGAGTCAGTGAAGCTAGCCAACCATCTCATCCTCTGTTGCCCTCTTCCTCCTGCCCTCAATCTTTCCCAGCATCAGGGTCTTTTTTAATGAGTCGGCTCTTTGCATTACATGGCCAAAATAATGGAGCTTCAGTTTCGGCTTCAGTCCTCCCAGTGAATATTCAGAGTTGATTTCTTTTATTTTTTTTTTAATCTCTGAATAGTTCATTTATTCTTTAACCTCATAATCTCTTTTTTTTTGATAGCTGGAAATTTTATTTTATTTTATTTTATTTTATTTTTTTTTAATTTTAAAATCTTTAATTCTTACATGCATTCCCAAACATGAACCCCCCTCCCACCTCCCTCCCCACAACATCTTTCTGGGTCATCCCCATGCACCAGCCCCAAGCATGCTGCATCCTGCATCAGACATAGACTGGCGATTCAATTCACATGATAGTATACATGTTAGAATGGCATTCTCCCAAATCATCCCACCCTCTCCCTCTCCCTCTGAGTCCAAAAGTCCGTTATACACATCTGTGTCTCTTGATTTCTTTTAGGATTGATTGGTTTGAACTCCTTGCAGCCCAGGGGACTCTCAAGAGTCTTCCCCAGCACCACAATTTTAAAGCATCGATTCTTTGGCGCTCAGCTTTCTCTGTGCTCCAAGTCTAACATTGATACATGACTACTAGAAAAATCATAGCTTTGGCTATATGGACCTTTTTTGGCAAAGTGATCTCTCTCCTTTTTAGTATACTGTCTAAGTTTGTCATAGCTTTCCTTCCAAGGAGCAAGCACCTTTTAATTTTATGGCTACAGTCATCACCCACAATGATTTTGGAGCCCAAGGGGAGAAAAATATCTGTCACTGTTTCCTCTTTTTCCCCATCTGTTTGCCGTGAATTGATGGGGCAAGATGCCATGATCCTGGTTTTTAAATGTTGAGTTTCAAGCCAGCTTTTTTCACTCTCCTCTTTCACCCTCATCAAAGGCTCTTTAGTTCCTCTTAACTTTCTGCCATTAAAGTGGTGTCACCTGCATATCTGAGGTTATTAATATTTCTCCCAGAAATACTGATTCCAGGTTGTGACATTTTGCACAGTCCACAATCCAGTCCAGCATTTTGCACAACGTACTCTGCAAAGAAGTTAAATAATCAGGGTAACAATATAAGGGCTTGGTGTACTCCTTTTCCAATTTGGAACCAGCCTGTTGTTCCATGTCTGGGTCTAACTGTTGCTTCTTGACCTGCATGCAGGTTTCTCAGGAGTCAGGTAAGGTGGTCTGGTATTCCCATCTGTTTCAGAATTTTCCACAGTTTGTTGTGATCCACTTAGTCAAAGGCTTTAGCATAGTCAGTGAAGCAGAAGTAGATGTTTTTCTGGAATTCCCTTGCTTTTTTATGATCCAAAATTTATAGAAATTGGCAATTTAATTCTGGTTCCTCTTCCTTTTCTAAATATTGTACAATTGTAAGTTCTCAGTTCACATACTGCTGATGCCTAGCTTGAAGGATTTTTAGCACTATTTTGCTAGCATGTGAAATGAGTGCAGTTGCACAGAAATCCCTTGCATTCCTATACACGAATAATGAGAAAGTAGAAAAAGAAATTAAGGAAACAATTCCATTTACCATTGCAACGAAAAGAATAAAATACTTAGGAATATATCTACCTAAAGAAACTAAAGACCTATATATAGAAAACTATAAAACACTGATGAAAGAAATCAAAGAGGACACTAATAGATGGAGAAATATACCATGTTCATGGATTGGAAGAATCAATATAGTGAAAATGAGTATACTACCCAAAGCAATTTACAAATTCAATGCAATCCCTGTCAAGCTACCAGCCACATTTTTCACAGAACTAGAACAAATAATTTCAAGATTTGTATGGAAATACAAAAAACCTTGAATAGCCAAAGCAACCTTGAGAAAGAAGAATGGAACGGGAGGAATCAACTTGGCTGACTTCAGGCTCTACTACAAAGCCACAGTCATCAAGACAGTATGGTACTGGCACAAAGACAGACATATAGATCAATGGAACAAAATAGAAAGCCCAGAAATAAATCCACACACATATGGACACCTTATCTTTGACAAAGGAGGCAAGAATATACAATGGAGTAAAGACAATCTCTTTAACAAGTGGTGCTGGGAAAACTGGTCAACCACTTGTAAAAGAAAGAAACTAGATCACTTTCTAACACCGTACACAAAAATAAACTCAAAATGGATTAAAGATCTAAATGTAAGATCAGAAACTATAAAACTCCTAGAGGAGAATATAGGCAAAACACTCTCAGACATAAATCACAGCAGGATCCTCTATGATCCACCTCCCAGAATTCTGGAAATAAAAGCAAAAATAAACAAATGGGATCTAATTAAAATTAAAAGCTTCTGCACAACAAAGGAAACTATAAGCAAGGTGAAAAGACAGCCTTCTGAATGGGAGAAAATAATAGCAAATGAAGCAACTGACAAACAACTAATCTCAAAAATATACAAGCAACTTATGCAGCTCAACTCCAGAAAAATAAACGACCCAATCAAAAAATGGGCCAAAGAACTAAATAGACATTTCTCCCAAGAAGACATACGGATGGCTAACAAACACATGAAAAGATGCTCAACATCACTCATTATTAGAGAAATGCAAATCAAAACCACAATGAGGTACCACTTCACACCAGTCAGAATGGCTGCGATCCAAAAATCTGCAAGCAATAAATGCTGGAGAGGGTGTGCAGAAAAGGGAACCCTCCTACACTGTTGGTGGGAATGCAAACTAGTACAGCCACTATGGAGAACAGTGTGGAGATTCCTTAAAAAATTGCAAATAGAACTCCCTTATGACCCAGCAATCCCACTTCTGGGCATACACACCGAGGAAACCAGAATTGAAAGAGACACATGTACCCCAATGTTCATCGCAGCACTGTTTATAATAGCCAGGACATGGAAACAACCTAGATGTCCAGCAGCAGATGAATGGATAAGAAAGCTGTGGTACATATACACAATGGAGTATTACTCAGCCGTTAAAAAGAATTCATTTGAATCAGTTCTGATGAGATGGATAAAACTGGAGCCAATTATACAGAGTGAAGTAAGCCAGAAAGAAAAACACCAATACAGTATACTAACACATATATATGGAATTTAGGAAGATGGCAATGACGACCCTGTATGCAAGTCAGGAAAAAAGACACAGATGTGTATAACGGACTTTTGGACTCAGAGGGAGAGGGAGAGGGTGGGATGATTTGGGAGAATGGGAATTCTAACATGTATACTATCATGTAAGAATTGAATCGCCAGTCCATGTCTGACGTAGGGTGCAGCATGCTTGGGGCTGGTGCATGGGGATGACCCAGAGAGATGTTGTGGGGAGGGAGGTGGGAGGGGGGGTCATGTTTGGGAACGCATGTAAGAATTAAAGATTTTAAAATTAAAAAAATAAATTAAAAAAAAATAAAAATAAAAAAAAATAAAGTAAAAAAAAAAATGAGTGCAGTTGTGCACTAGTTTGAACATTCTTTGATGTTGCATTTCTTTGGGATTGCAATATAAACTGACTTTTTCCAGTTCTGTGCCACTGTTTTCCAAATTTGCTGGCATATTGAGTGCAGCACTTTAACATCATCATCTTTTAGATAGAGTTTTATGAATTGTATTATTACTGTTTTCAAACAATTAGCTTTTGGTTTTTTCAGTTTTCTCCACTTTTTGTCCATGTTCTATTTTATTAAATTCCACTTGAATGTTTATCTCTTTTCACCTACTTAGTTTGTGTTGAATTTATTATCCATTCTCTAACTTCCTAAGTTATAGAAGCAAAGGTTATTGGTTTTAAACACTGTCCTATGCTAATAAAAAGATTTAAAGCTAATACTTTTTTCTCAGTCCTGCTCCAGCTGCATCCCATAAATGTTTGTATGCTGTGCTTTTATTACTTATTTCATAATAATTTCTAAGTTCTTTTTGGTATTTCCCCTTTTCTGTGCTTACTTAAATTCATACTTTGTAATTTCCAAATGTCTGGGGGTTTTCCAAATATCTTTTATTACTGATTTCTCACTAGAGTCTGTTGTAGTGGAGAATATTTGCTCTTTCAGTCCTTTTCTTGTCATTGAGACTACGTTTATGCTGTAACATATGGTCAATCTTGGCCAATGTTTCATATACAATTGTAAATAATATTTATGTTGATATAGTTGAGGAGAACATTTCACAAATGGGAATTAAGTCATGTTGTACAATTCTTTTATAATTGATCTTCTGTCAGTTAATTTTGTCAATTTTTTCAGTTAGCCCAAGGGGTTAATATTGACATCTCTCCCTTGGACTGCAAGGAGATCCAACCAGTCCATTCTGAAGGAGATCAGCCCTGGGATTTCTTTGGAAGGAGTGATGCTAAAGCTGAAACTCCAGTACTTTGGCCACCTCATGCGAAGAGTTGACTCATTGGAAAAGACTCTGATGCTGGGAGGGATTGAGGGCAGGAGGAGAAGGGGATATCAGAGGATGAGATGGCTGGATGACATCACTGACTCGATGGATGTGAGTCTGAGTCAACTCTGGGAGTTGGTGATGGACAGGGAGGCCTGGCGTGCTGGGATTCAAGGGGTTGCAAAGAGTCAAACACAACTCTTCTTTTCACAGCTATTTGTAAGGCCTCCCCAGACAGCCATTTTGCTTTTTTGCAGTTCTTTTCCATGGGGATGGTCTTGATCCCTGTCTCCTGTACAATGTCACGAACCTTATTCCATAGTTCATTAGGCACTCTGTCTATCAGATCTAGGCACTTAAATCTATTTCTCACTTCCACTGTATAATCATAAGGGGATTTGATTTAGGTCATACCTGAATGGTGTAGCGGTTTTCCCTATTTTTTTCAATTTGAGGCTGAATTTGGTAATAAGGAGTTCATGATCTGAGCCACAGTCAGCTCTTGGTCTTGTTTTTGTTGACTGTATAGAGCTTCTCCATCTTTGGCTGCCAAGAATATAATCAGTCTGATTTCGGTGTTGACCATCTGGTGATGTCCATATGTAGAGTCTTCTCTTGTGTTGTTGGAAGAGGGTGTTTGCTATGACCAGTGCATTTTCTTGGCAAAACTCTATTAGTCTTCGCCCTGCTTCATTCTGCATTCCAAGGCCAAATTTGCCTGTTATTCCAGGTGTTTCTTGACTTCCTACTTTAGCATCCAGTCCCGTATAACGAAAAGGACATCTTTTTTGGGTGTTAGTTCTAAAAGGTCTTGAAGGTCTTAATAAAACCGTTCAACTTCAACTGCTTCAGCATTTCTGGTTTGGGCATAGACTTGGATAACTGTGATATTGAATGGTTTGCCTTGGAGACCAACAGAGATCATTCTGTCGTTTTTGAGATTGCATCCAAGTACTGCGTTTCGGACTCTTTTGTTGACCATGATGGCTACTCCATTTCTTCTGAGGGATTCCTGACCACAATAGTAGATATAATGGTTATCTGAGTTAAATTCACCCATTCCAGTCCATTTTAGTTCGCTGATTCCTAGAATGTCGACATTCACCCTTGCCATCTCTTGTTTAACCACTTCCAATTTGCCTTGATTCATGGACCTGACATTCCAGGTTCCTATGCAATATGGCTCTTTACAGCATCCGACCTTGCTTCTATCACCAGTCACATGCACAATATGGGTATTGTTTTTGCTTTGGCTTCATCTCTTCATTCTTTCTAAAGTTATTTCTCCACTGATCTCCAGTAGCATATTGGGCACCTAATGACCTGGGGAGTTCCTCTTTGGTATCCTATCATTTTGCCTTTTCCTACTGTTTATGGGGTTCTCAAGGCAAGAATACTGAAGTGGCTTGCCATTCCCTTCTCCAGTGGACCACGTTCTGTCAGACCTCTCCAGAATGATCCACCGGTCTTGGGTTGCCCCACAGGCATGGCTTGGTTTCATTGAGTTAGACAAGGCTGTGGTCCTAGTGTGATTAGATTGACTAGTTTTCTGTGAGGATGGTTTCAGTGTGTCTGCCCTCTGATACCCTCTTGCAACACCTACCATCCTACTTGGGTTTCTCTTACCTTGGGCGTGGTGTATCTCTTCACGCCTGCTCCAGCAAAGCACAGCTGCTGCTCCTTACCTTAGACAAGGGGTATCTCCCTACTGCCGCCGTTCCTGGCCTTCAATGTGGGATAGCGCCTCTGCAGGAGACCCCGGTTCAATTCCTGGGTTGGGAAGATCCCTTGAAGAAAGGACAGGCTACCCACTCCATTATTGTTGGACTTCCCTGGTTGCTCAGATGGTAAAGAATTCATCCTCCTGTAATGCAGTTTGATCACTGGGTTGAAAAGATCCCCTGGAGAAGGGAATGGCTACCCACTCCAGTATTCTTGCCTGGAGAATCCATGGATAGAGGAGTGTGGTAGGGTCCATGGGGTCTCAAAGAGGCAGACAAGACTGGGTGACTTTCACTCATATTAAACAGTCTATCTTCATGTGAGATGGTTACCACTTAACTTGTAATATTCCAAAGCTTTCTTTGTTTAATTTTCATTTTATTCTTATATATTATGAACAAATTAATATCATTTTGATTATTTTTATTATTATCATTATTCCCTTCTTTTGTGAGTATAGCTGCCTGTTATTTTAGATTGCTTGATATCGTCTCACAATTTACTGAAAATATGTTAATTTATTCCCATTAATTTTTTGTGTGCTTCAGTGTTGATAGTTTTTATTGACTTGTGTTAAGGCCACTAATCTATGCTTTCACAGTTTCTGTAGTTCTGCTGTGTCTATGCAGTGAAATGGTTCATTTAAGTTCATATTTTTCAGCTTCACCATTTCAATCTTTAGTATTTACCATCCATTTTTCTATTGTGTTCCTTATTACACTTACTTTTTAAAAATTAATTTATTTTCATTGGAGCCTAATTAATGTACAGCATTGTAATGTTTTTTGTCATACATTGACATGAATCATCCATGGGTTTATATGTGTCCCTCATCCTGAAACCCTCTCCATCCCCATCTTATCGCTCAGGATTGTCCCAGCACATCGGCTTTGAGTGTCCTGTTTGATGCATTGAACTTGGACTGGGGATCTACTTTGCATATGGTGATATACAGGTTTCAATGCTATTCTCTCAAATATCCCACCCTCACCTTCTCCCAGAGTCCAAAATTCTGCTCTTTATATCTGCGTCTCTTTTGCTGTCTCACACATAGGTTCATCATTACCATCTTTTTGGATTCCATATATATGTGTTAATACACAGTATTGGTGTTTTTCTTGCTGACTTACTTCACTCTGTATAATAGGCTCCAGTTTCATCCACCTCATTAGACTGATACAAATGTTTTCTTTGTAATAGCTGAGTAATATTCCATTGTGTTTATGTACCAAAGCTTTCTTATCCATTCATATGCCAATAGACATCTAGGTTGCTTCCGTGTATTAGCTATTGTAAACAGTGCTGCAATGAATATTGGGGTACATGTGTCTCTTTCAATTCTGGTTTCCTTGGTGTGTACACTCAGCAATGGGATTGTTGGGTCATATGGCAGTTCTATTGCCAGTTTTTTAAGGAATCTCCACACTGTTCTCCATAGTGGCTGTACTAGTTTTCATTCCCACCAACAGTGTAAGAGGGTTCCCTTTTCTCTGCACCCTCTCCAGCATTATTGTTTGTAGACTTTTGGATAGAAGTTATCATGAGATGGTACCTCATTGTGGTTTTGATTTGCATTTCTCTGATAGTGAGTGATGTTGAACATCTTTTCGTGTGTTTGTTAGCCATCTGTATGTCTTCTTTGGAGAAATGTCTATTTAGTTCTTTGGCCCATTTTTTGATTGGGTCATTTATTTTTCTGGTATGGAGCTGCATGAGCTGTTTGTATATTTTTGAGATTAATTCTTTGTCAGTTGCCTTGTTTGCTATTGTTTTCTCCCATTCTAAAGGCTGTGTTTTCACCTTGCATATAGTTTTCGTTCATTGTGCAAAAGCTTTTAAGTTTAATTAGGTCCCATATGTTTATTTTTGCTTTTATTTCCAATACTCTGGGAAATGGGCCATAGAGGATCCTGCTGTGATTTATGTTGGAGAGTGTTTTGCCTATGTGTTCCTCTCGGAGTTTTATAGTTTCTGATCTTACATTTAGATCTTTAATCCATTTTGAGTTTATGTTTGTGTATGGTGTTAGAAAGTGTTCTAGTCTCATTGTTTTACAAGTGGTTGACCAGTTTTCTCAGCACCACTTGTTAAAGAAATTGTCTTTTCTCCATTGTATATTCTTGCCTTCTTTGTCAAAGATAAGGTGTCCATAGGTACGTGGATTTATCTCTGGGCTTTCTATTTTGTTCCATTGATCTATATTTCTGTTTTTGTGCCAGTACCATACTGTCTTGATGACTGCAACTTTGTAATATAGTTTGAAGTCCGCTCGGTTGATTGCTCCAGTTCCATTGCTCTTTCTTAAGATTGCTTTGGCTGTTTGAGGTTTTTTGTATTTCCATACAAATTGAGAAATTATTTGTTATAATTCTCTAAAAAATACAGTTGGTAGCTTGATAGGGATTGCATTGAATCTATAGATTGCTTTGGGTAGTATACTCTTTTCACTATATTGATTCTTCCAATCCACGAACATGGTATATTTCTCCATCTGTTTGTGTCATCTTTGATTTCTTTCATCAGTGTTTCATACTTTTCTACATATAAGATTTTGTTTCTTTAGGTAGATTTATTCCAAAGTATTTTATTCTTTTCATCATAATGGTAAATGGAATTGTTTCCTTAATTTCTCTCTGTTTTCTCATTGTTAGTGTATAGGAATGCAAGGGATTTCTGTGTGTTAATCTTCCGTCCTGCAACTTTACTATATTCATTGATTAGCTCTAGTAATTTTCTTGGAGAAGGCAGTGGCACCCCACTCCATTACTCTTGCCTGGAAAATCCCATGAACGGAGGAGCCTGGTGGCCTGCAGACCATGGGGTCGCTAAGAGTCGGACACGACTGTGTGACTTTACTTTCATTTTTCACTTTCATGCATTAGAGAAAGCAATGGCAACCCATTCCAGTGTTCTTGCCTGGAGAATCCCAGGAACGAGGGAGCCTGGTGGGCTGCCGTCTCTGGGGTCACACAGAGTCGGACATGATGAAGTGACTTAGCAGTAGCAGTAATTTTCTGGTGGTATCTTTAGAGTTTTCTATGTAGAGGATCATGTCATCTGCAAACAGTGAAAGTTGCACTTCTTCTTTTCCAATCTGAATTCCTTGTATTTCTTTTTCTTCTCTGATTGCTGTGGCTAAAACTTCCAAAACTATGTTGAATATTAGTGGTGAGAGTGGGCACCATTGTTTTATTCCTGAGTTTAGAGGAAATGCTTTCAATTTTTTACCATTGAGGATAATGTTTGCTGTGGGTTTATCATACATGGCTTTTATTATGTTGAGGTATGTTCCTTCTGTGCCTGATTTCTGGAGGGTTTTTATATAAATGGATGTTGAGTTTTGTCAAAGGCTTTCTCTGCATCTATTGAGATAATCATATGGTTTTTATCTTTCAATTTGTTAACATGGTATATCACATTGATTTGCAAATATTGAAGAATCCTGGGATTTATCCCTGGGATAAAGCCCACTTGGTCATGATATATGAGCTTTTTAATATATTGTTGGATTCTGTTTGCTAGAATTTTGTTGAGGATTTTGCATCTATGTTCATCAGTGATACTGGCCTGTAGTTTTCTTTTTTTGTGGCATCTTTGTCTGGTTTTGGGATTTGGGTGATGGTGGCCTCATAGAATGAATTTGGCAGTCTACCTTCCTCTGCAATTTTCTGGAAGAGTTTGAGTAGGATCGACTCTAAATTTTTGATAGAATTCAGCTGTGAAGCCATCTGGTCCTGCCTTTTGTTTGTTGGAGACTTTTTATTTTGGTTCGATTTCCATGCTTGTGATGGGTCCGTTAAGATTTTCTATTTCTTGCTGGTTCAGTTTTGGAAGGTTATGCTTTTCTAAGAATTCATCCATTTCTTCCATGTTGTCCATTTTATTGGCATATAGTTGTTGATAGTAGTCTCTTATTATCTTTTGTATTTCTGTGTTGTCTTTTGTGATTTCTCCATTTTCATCTCTAATTTTGTTGATTTGATTCTTCTCTTTTTTTCTTAATGAGTCTGGTTAATGGTTTCTCTGTTTTATTTATCTTCTTAAAGATAGCATTTTTAGTTTTGTTGATTTTTGCTATAGTCTCTTTTGTTTCTTTTTCACTTATTTTTGCCCTGATTTTTATGATTTCTTTCCTTGTATTAACCCAGGGGTTCTTCATTTCTTCTTTTTCTAGTTGCTTTAGTTGTAAATTTAGGTGATTTATTTGATTTTTCTCTTGTTTCTTGAGGTATCTTGCATTGCTGTGAACATCACCCTTAGCACTGCTTCTTATTGAATCCCATAGGTTTTGGGTTGTTGTGATTTCATTTGTTTCTGTGCATATTTTGATTTCTTTTTGATTTCTTCTGTGATTTGTTTGTTATTCAAAAGTGTGTGGTTTAGCCTCCATATGTTTTAATTTTAGTAGTTTTTTTTTCTTTCCTGTAATTGACATCTAATCTCACGACAGTGATCAGAAAAGATGCTTGGGATGATTTCAATTTTTTTGAATTTACCAAGGCTAGATTTATGGCCGAGGATGTGATCTATCCTGGAGAAGGTTCCATGTGCACTTGGGAAAAAGGTGAAATTCATTGTTTTGTGTTGAAATGTCCTATAGATATCAATTAGGTCTATCTGGTCCATTGTATCATTTAAAGCTAGTGTTTCCTTGCTAATTTTCTGTTTAGTTGCTCTATCCATAGGTGTGAGTAGGGTATTAAAGCCTCCCACTATTATTGTGTTACTGTTAATTTCCCCTTTCATACTTGTTAGCATTTGCTTTACATATTGTGGTGTTCCTATGTTGGGTGCGTATATATTTATAATTATTATATCTTCTTGGATTTTGATCATTATGCAGTGTCCTTCTTTGTCTCTTTTCACAGCCTTTATTTTAAAGTCTATTTTATCTGATATGAGAATTGCTATTCCTGCCTTCTTTTGGTCTCCTTTTGTGTGGAATATCTTTTTCCAGCCCTTCACTTTCAGTCTGTATGTGTCCCTTGTTTTGAGGTGGGTCTCTTGTAGACAACATATATAGGGGTCTTGTTTTTTTATCCATTCAGCCAGTCTTTGTCTTTTGGTTGGGGCATTCAGCCCATTTACATTCAAGGTAATTATTGATAAGTATGATCCCATTGCCATTTACTTTGTTTTGGGTTTGAGTTTACAAACCTTTTCTGTGTTTCTTGTCTAGAAAAGATCCTTTAGCATTTGTTGGAGAGCTGGTTTGGTGGTGCTGAATTCTCTCAGCTTTAGCTTGTCTGGAAAGCTTTTGATTTCTCCTTCATATTTGAATGAGATCCTTGCTGAGAACAGTAATCTGGATTGTAGGTTTTTCTCTTTCATCACTTTAAGTATGTCTTGCCATTTCTTTCTGGCCTGAAGAGTTTCTATTGAAAGATAAGCTGTTATCCTTGTGGGGATTCCCTTGTGTGTTATTTGTCGCTTTTCCCTTCCTGCTTTTAATATTTGCTCTTTGTGTTTGATCTTTGTTATTTTGATTAATACATATCTTGGGGTGTTTCACCTTGCATTTAACCTGTTTGGGACTCTCTGGGTTTCTTGGACTTGGGTGGCTATTCCCTTCCGCATTTTAGGGAAGTTTTCAACTATTATCTCCTCAAGTATTTTCTTATGGTCTTTTTGTGTTCTTCTGGGACTCCTATGATTTGAATGTTGGGGCATTTAAGATTGTCCCCGAAGTCTCTGAGGTTGTCCTCATTTCTTTTGATTCTTTTTTCCTCTCTGCTTCATTTATATTCACCATTCTATCTTCCATCTCATTTATCCTATCTTTTGCCTCATTTATTCTACTGTTGGTTCAATGCAGAGTGCTTTTGATTTCAGTTATTGCATTATTCATTATTGATTTACTTTTTTATTTCTTCCAGGTCCTTGTTAAACATTTCTTGCATCTTCTCAGTCTTTTGTCTTTAGTCTATTTATCTGTAACTCCATTTTGTTTTCAAGATTTCGTATCATCTTTACTATCATTATTCTGAATTCTTTTTCAGGTAGACTTCCTATCTTATCCTCTTTTGTTTGGTTTGGTGGGCATTTATCATGTTCCTTTACCTGCTGAATATTTCTCTGCCTCTTCATTTTGTTTAGATTGCTGTTTGAGGTTCCCTTTCTGCAGGCTGGAAGTTTGTGATTCCTCTTTATTGTGGAGGTTGCTTCCTGTGGGTGGGGTTGGACTAGTGGCTTGTCAAGGTTTCCTGGTTAGGGAAGCTTGCGTCTGTGTTCTGGTGGTTGAAGCTGGATCTCTTCTCTCTGGAGTGCAATGAAGTGTCCAGTAGTGTGTTTTGGGGTGTCTGTGGGTTTGGCATGACTTTGGACCACCAGTATTTTAATGCTCAGGGCTGTGATCCTGCGTTACTGGAGAATTAACGTGATATGTGTTGCTCTGGAACTTGTTGGCTCTTGGATGGAGCTTGGTTTCAGTGTAGGTATGGAGGCTTTTGGATGAGCTCTTATTGATTAATGTTCCCTGGAATCAGGTGTTTTCTGGTGTTCTCAAGTTTTGGATTTAGGCCTCCTGCCTCTGGGTTTCAGTCTTATTCTTACACTAGCCTCAAGATTGCTCCATCCATACAGCACAGATGAGAAAACATCTAGGTTAATGGTGAAAAGATTCTCCACAGTGAGCGACACCCAGAGAGGTTCACAGAGTTACATGGAGAGGAGAAGAGGGAGGAGGTAGATAGAGGAGACCAGCAGAGAAGGGGGGGAGTCAAAATGGAGAGCTGAATCTATCCAGTAATCAGTTCACTAAGTGTTCTCCACAGCTGGGAACACCCAGGGAGATTCACATAGTTTAGTAGAGAAGAAAAGGGGGAGGGAGGAGATAGAAGTGACCTGGGGGAGAAAAGGGAGAGTCAAAAGAGAGAGCAGTCAAGCCAGTAATAACACCCCTAAGTGAAAATGGATACTGAAGATTAGATTCTTAAAAGTACAAAATTGGTAACAAATACAACGAAGCAAAGATTAAAAATCTAGTGTAGAGGTTAGACTCTCAAAAAATAAATTAGATTAAAATAGAGAATATTATATAAATATAAATATTAAAAATATAGATCAAAATCAATAACAAAAATTATAAAAAATATATGTATGAAATTTGAATTAAAAATAGTCTTTTTTTGCAAGGTAATAGTATGTTATAAAAAAGAAATTAAAGGAGTAATAAAGAACTTAGAGTTAAAAAATAGACAATGATAATAGTAAAAATATATCTAGGAATTTGTCTGGAGCTGTTGTGGGCAATGTGGGGGTCAGTTCAGTTTCAGGTAGTTCCTTGTTCCAGCTTGTACTTTTTTTCAATTTCTATAGGCCCTTTCCAATGCTTCAGTTCAGTTCAGTTCAGTCACAGTCATATCCGACACTTTGCAACCCCATGGACTGCAGCACACCAAGCCTTCCTGTCCATCACCAACTCCTGGAGTTATTAAAATTCATGTCCATTGAGTCAGTGACACCATCTAACCATCTCATCCTCTATCATCCCCTTCTCTTCCCTCTTTCAATCTTTCCCAGCATCAGAGTCTATTCAAATGAGTCAGTTCCTGGCATCAGGTGGCCAGAGTGTTGGAGTTTCAGCTTCAGCATCAGTCCTTCCAATTAATGTTCAGGACTGATTTCCTTTAGGATGGAATGGTTGTATTTCCTTGCAGTCCAGGGGGCTCTGAGGAGTCCTCTCTAACACCACTGTGCAAAAGCATCAATTCTTCAGCCTTCAGCTTTCTTTATAGTCCAACTCTCAGATCCATACAGAACTACTGGAAAAACCATAGCTTTGACTAGACAGACCTTTGTTGGCAAAGTAATGTCTCTGCTTTTTAATATGCTGTCTAGGTTGGCAATAGCTTTTCTTCCAAGGAGCAAGCGTCTTTTAAGTTCCTGGCTGCAGTCCCCATCTGTAGTGATTTTGGAGCTCAAAAATAAAGTCTGTCACTTTTTCCACCGTTTCCCCATCTATTTGCCATGACGTGATGGGACCAGATGCCATGATGTTAGTTTTCTGAATGTTGAGTTTTAAGCCAACTTTTTCATTCTCCTCTTTCATTAAGAGGCTCTCGAGTTCTTTGCTTTCTGCCATAAGGGTCATGTCATCTGCATATCTGAGGTTATTGCTATTTCTCCCAGCAATCTTGATTTCAGCTTGTGCTTCTTCCAGCCCAACGTTTCTCATGATATACTCTGCATATAAGTTAAATAAGCAGGGTGACAATATATTGCCTTGACGTACTCCTTTTCCTATTTGGAACCAGTCTGTTGCAGTGCTTAGTCAATAGTAACTACAGGGTTTTAATCCATTGCACCTGTCACTTCTAGAGAGGTTCCCTCTTCTTTGTTTATTTTGGCTTCCTCTGTTTGCAAGTCTTTTCAGTGTCTGATTTCTGCCCTGACTCAAGGGGGCGAAGGTGGTCACTTATTTAGGTTCACTTGTTCAGTTGTGTTGTGGGGAGGGAGGAAAACTGCTAACAAATATCGGTGGCATGTGTGAAGAGTGCTTGCAGTGTATGGGCCACATTGGGTTTGCTCCAGCTCATGGCGGCTTGTGCTTTCCCAGTTTACACTGCTCAGGCTCCAGGTTGCTTTGCAGGGGTACTGTCAAAAGTGGGCCCTGCATTTTATGCACTTCCCAGGTCTGAGCTTCTCAGGTTCAGGTTCTCAGGCATTCCACAAAGGCACAGACTCGGTTGGGTGTCCATTTTGTCCCCTTCCCAGGTTCGAGCAGCTCAGGTGATCAGTTGTTTGGCAAGCACACTGTCCCAGGTGTGCCGTGTGTCTTAATCACTTCCCTGGTCCCCACCACTCGGTTTCCCTGGTGTGCCATGAGAGCACCGTCTCAGGTGTGCTGTGTGTCTCCTCTGGGGAGGGGATCTCAGGCTTTGACCCTCCTGGCAGTTGTCAATTGTTCAGAATCCCAGGAAGACCTAGCAACTGGGAGCCTGTCACAGTTTGGTGGAGGATGCCAGTCTCTGGGGCTGAGATTTCCCCTTGCCTTCTGGTTCTGTCTCTTGTGTGTCTTCCTGCCTCTCTGCCTCTGGTGGCTGGCGGGGTGGGAGGGGGTGGCTGTATGCAGCAGACTGGCTCTCCTTTGGTATTTGCTCAATCCTTTGTTCTGTGAGCAGGCCAGGCTGCAGGAAAGTTCTCTCTCTCTCTTTTTTTTTCTCTCTGGTTATCCCACAGTTTGGGTTGCTATCTCACATTAGTACCCTCAGATTGTTCTTAGGGCATTCAGGCCTGGTCGTTACCCTGAGCATGCAGCCCGCACCTCCCGGTCCAGCCTCTGATTGCTGGTGTTGAATGAAAGCGTTTGGGCTACTTCTCCGCTGGGAGTTGTGATTAGGTGGCTATTCTGTTTGTTTGTTTTTTTCCCTCCTGGTTATGTTACCCTCTGAGATTCCAAAACTCCCCACAGACCGGCCTGTGAGAGGATTTCCTGCTGTTTGGCAACTTCTCATCCTTCACGACTCCCTCCCCAGGATGGGTCTCAGTCCCTAATTATTTTGTCTCTTTTATATTTTGTCCTACATCCTTTCAAAAGAATGGGCTGCCTTTCTGGGTGCCTGGTGTCCTCGGCCAGTGTTTAGAAATTGTTTTGTGGAAGTTGCTCAGCATTCAAATCATCTTTTGATGAATTTGCGGGGGAGAAAGTGGTCTTCCCGTCCTATTCCTCAGGCATCTTGGGCCCGCCCCACCTATGTTTATTTTTAAGTATTATTTTAATTGAAACATAGTTGATTTGAAATATTAGTTTCAGATGTAAAAATAGTGATTCAGTTTTTTATACATTATACTCCATTTAAAGTTGTTATAAAATAATGGCTGTATTCCCCTGAGCTGTACAAATATGTTCTTGTTCCTTACTTTTTATACACAGTAGTTTGTGTCTCTTAATCCAATACACCTGCTTTGTGCCTCTCACTTCCCTCACACTACACTTAACCATTAGTTTCTATATCTGTGAGTCTGTTTCTGTCTTAGTACATACATTGTGTGTACAACTGTGTTAGTTTGTGTGTTTCTAGGAATTTGTATATTTCATTTATTTTTTAAATTGTTAGCTTACATATGTCGCTATCATTCTCTTACAGTCCTTTTTTTTTGTAAGTTCAATAGTAGTGACCTCATACATTTCTTTTTTAAAAAACTGAAGTATATTTGATTTATAATGTGCTAATTTCTGCTGTTCAGGAAAGTGATTGTTACATATATTCTTAATTTTTTCCCATTATGGTTTATCATAGGAGTTTGAATATAGTTTCTATGCTGTACACTAGCACCTTGCTGTTTATCCATTCTATGTATAATACTTTGCATTTGCTAATCCCAGGCTCCCAATCTGTCATTTCCTACTCAATCTCCCCCTTGGCAACCACACGTCTGCTCTCCCTGTGATTCTGTTTTGATTTCGTGGATAGATTCATTTCTGTCTTATTTTAGATTCCCCACATAAGTGACATCATATGGTATTTATCATTCTCTTTCTGACTTACTTCATTAGTATGATGATTTTAGTCATTTGAGGCTTCTCTCTTTTTGGAGTCAGTTTCGCTAAATACCTTAAAAATTAATTTATGTTTTAAAAACTCTTGGTTTTATTGATTTTTCTCTATTGTTTTCCTGTTCCCTATTTATTTGTCTAACTATAATTTAAATTATTTCCTTCCTTCTGCTAGCTGTGAATTTGTTTGCCCTTCATTTTCTAGTTCCTTAAGGTATAAAGTTAGGTTATTGATCTGAGATTTTTCTTCCTTTTTAATGTAGGCCTTTATAGCTAAAAGTCTTATTATCAGCATTGATTTTGATGCATCCCATAATTTTTAGTGTGTCGTGGTTTTGTTATTTTCTTTACAAAGTGCTTTATAATTCGTCTTGTGTTCACTTCTTTGAACCGGTTGGTTATTTGTGGTATATTTGTAGACTTTCCAGCTTTCTTCCTTTAATTATTTCTAGTGTTATTAAACTGTTCAGTTCAGTCGCTCAGTTATGTCCAACTCTTTGCAACCCCATGAACTGCAGCACGCCAGGCATCCCTGTCCATCACCAACTCCCAGAGTTCACTCAAACTTAGGTCCATCGAGTTGGTGATGCCATCCAGCCATCTCATCCTCTGTCGTCCCCTTCTCCTCCTGCCCCCAATCCCTCCCAGCATCAGAGTCTTTTCCAGTGAGTCAACTCTTTGCATGAGGTGGCCAAAGAACTGGAGTTTCAGCTTTAGCATCATTCCTTCCAAAGAAATCCCAGGGCTGATCTCCTTGAGAATGGACTGGTTGGATCTCCTTGCAGTCCAAGGGACTCTCAAGAGTCTTCTCCAACACCACACTTCAAAAGCAGCAATTCTTTGGCGCTCAGCTTTCTTCACAGTTCAACTCTCACATCCATACATGACTACTGGAAAACCATAGCCTTGAATAGACAGACCTTTGTTGGGAAAGTAATGTCTCTGCTTTTGAATATGCTGTCTAGGTTGGTCATAACTTTCCTTCCAAGGAGGAAGCATCTTTTAATTTCATGGCTGCAGTCACCATCTGCAGTGATTTTGGAACCCAAAAAAATAAAGTCTGCCACTGTTTCCACTGTTTCCCCATCTATTTCCCATGAAGTGATGGGACCAGATGCCATGATCTTCGTTTTCTGAATGTTGAGCTTTAAGCCAACTTTTTCACTCTCCTCTTTCACTTTCATCAAGAGGCTTTTAGTTCCTCTTCACTTTCTGCCATAAGGGTGGTGTCATCTGCATATCTGAGGTCAGAGAAATTTTTTTTTACTTCACTATTTTTAATCTTGTTGGTACTTGTTTTGAGTTTTAATTTATGGTCTACCCTGGAGAAAGGTCAGTGTACACTATTGAAGAATATATATTCTGCTGTTTGAAGATAAGAGGGAGTGCATGTATATATATTTCTGTTAAGTCTAGTTCATATATAATATTGGTCAAGTCCTCTACTTACCTAGTGATATTCTGTCTAGTTCTTATGTCCATTACTGAAAGTGGGTATTGAATTCTCCAACAAAACTTTCTATTTCTCCATTCAGGTGTCAGTTTAACTTCATATATATTGAGGCTTTGTTGTTAAATTTATATAGCTTATGCTTGGTATGTGATTTTGAAGGATCAACTCATCAATATATAATGTCTTATTTTTGTCTCATAAAAATTTTTTATCTCAATGTCTATTTTCAGTTTTGTCTGGTACTAGTAGAAGGTACTAGAGAAGGCAATGGCACCCCACTCCAGTACTCTTGGCTGGAAAATCCCATGAACGGAGGAGCCTGGTGGGCTGCAGTCCGTGGGGTCGCTAAGAGTTGGACACAACTGAGCGACTTCACTTTCACTTTTCACTTTCATGCACTGGAGAAGGAAATGGCAACCCACTCCAGTGTTCTTGCCTGCTGAACCTCAGGGACGGGGGAGCCTGGTGGGCTGCCGTCTATGGGGTCGCACAGAGTCAGACACCACTGAAGTGACTTAACAGTAACAGTAACAATAAAGACACCACAGCTCTCTTAGTTACTGTTTTTATTAGGTATCTTTTTCAATCCTTTAATTTCAGTCTATTTGTGCCTTTATAGTTAAAGTGAAAGTCTTATAGACTAGGATATTGTTTATTTATCAACCACTGGCTTTCAAAGGATGTTTTCAATCCATTCACTTAAAGTAACTGCTGATAAGGAAGGACTACTTCTGCCATTTTGCTATTTTCTATTTACCTTGTATATTTTTCTGTTCATTAATTGCTTCATTTTTGCCCTCTTTTGTGTTCTGTTGATATTTCAAGTGTATTGTTTTGACTCTCTTTGCATTTAATCCTGTATATGTTGTAAGTATATAGTGATTACTCTTGGGATCACATTTAACATTTTTAATTTATAACAATCCAATTTGTATTAATGGCAGTTTAGCCTCAGTAGTATACAAAACCTCTGCTTCTACATAGCTTCTTTTGCTTCATGTTGTCACTGCCATAAATTACATCTTTATACATTGTATTTCTATTAACAAAGATTTATAATATTGTTTGATGGGTTTGCATTTTAAATAATACAGGAAAAGAAAATGGTGTTACAGACCAAAAACATAATAATACTGACTTTTATATTTACCTGTGATTTTACCATGAATAGAGTTCTTATTTCTTTATATGCCTTTGAGTTAAAGTCTGGTCTCCTTTCACATAAGCCTGATGAATTCTCTTTAGGATTTCTTACAGTACAGAGGTACCTGAAAAAAAACTTCAGCTTTCATTTATATGGAAATGTCATAATTTCTCCTTAATTTTTAAAGTATACTTTTTCCATATCTAGAATTCTTGGCTGGCAGGTTTGTTGTTTTTATTTTCAGCACTTTAAAAATGTCATCCTTCTTTCTAGCCCTCATGTTTTTGATGAGAAATTGGCTGTTAATCTTATTGAGGATTCTTATATATAACAAATTTATTCTTTCTTGCTAATTTTGAACTTCTCTCCTTTGTTTTCTTCTTTCACCAGATTGATTATAATGTGTCTCAGTGTGGATCTCTTTGTGTTTATCCTTTGGAGCTTTTGAGCTTTTTGGATGTATAGATTTATCCATAGATTCATGTGGGAAGCTTTTAGCCATTATTTCTTTAAATAATTCTTCTAACCTTTTCTCTCCCCTTTCTTTTTCTGCAACTCCCATTATGTGCATGTTGGTATGCTCAGAGGTATTCCACAGATATCTTTAGGCTCTGTTTTATTTTCATTATTCTTTTTTGCTCCTCAGACTAAATCTCATTTGATCTTTCTTCAAGTTCACTGATTCTTTCTTCTGCCTGATCAGATGTCTGTTGGCACCCTGTAGTGAACTTCTTTATTTTACTTATTGTACATTTCATCTCCAGAATCTCTGTTTGGCTCTTCTTTATAATTAGTATATCTTTACTGATATTGTCTCTTTGGTGATACATGCTTTTCACAATTCCTTTTAGTTCTTCGAATATATTTGTAATAGCTGATTAAATTGTTTATCTATTAAGTGGCTGGACTTCCTCAGGTATAGTTTCTATTAATTTTTTACACATATGTGAATGAGAAACACTTTCTTTTCTTTGAGTGTCTCATTATTTTTTGCTGAAAATGTACTTGATAACTTTGTAAATCAAATTCTTTCTGCACTCTGAGGTTTGTTATGCTGCTTTTTGTACATTATATATATATATATATATATATATATATATATATATATATAAACACTTGTTCTAAACTATTTTTGTCAAGACAGTGAGTTCGGTTTCTAAATAACCAATATTACATGTACATATTTTATTGTAAATTTTAAAAATTCATATTTTCCTTCTGCCTCAACATCTCCACAGATATACTGCCTACATGACCCAGTATACCAGTGTAAGAAGGCTGGCCCTTGCCACAAATTCCCTTTCTTGTCTTCCCCTGATTGTGATCTAGTGTTTCACAGATGTTATTCTGTGAATTACAATTTCTTCTCTCCTTTTCTCAATGATATGTTAGTCCTTTGCTGGAGTTTCCACTCTCTCAGCCAAAGTCAAATAAATGCCCTGAGGCAGAAAATCAGGATGATAGAAAGACTCATCTCATTTGTCTTGATTTTCTCATGGTTCAAATGCCTGAAAAATACTTGCTGCTTATATTTTTGTCAGTTTACTAGTATAACTATTTATGTATAAGTTATTGATGATCTCAAGTAGAAGTACCTGATTAAATAATCATGGAAGATTATTTAAAATTACTTTCATTTGAAATAACAGTTTTAAAGCAAATAGAATGTAGACGCCTTCATTTATATCAAGGTAGGTCCGTCTAGTCAAGGCTATCATTTTTCCAGTAGTCATGTATGAATGTGAGAGTTGAACTATAAAAGAACCAGAGTGACAAAGAATTGATGCTTTTGAACTGTGGTGTTGGAGAAGACTCTTGAGAGACCCTTGGACTGCAAGGAGATCCAACCATCAATCCTAAAGGAAATCAGTCCTGAATGTTCATTTAAAGGACTGATGTTGAAGCTGAAACTCCAATACTTTGGCCACCTGATGCAAAGAGCTGACTCATTTGAAAAGACCCTGGTGCTGGGAAAGATTGAAGGCGAGAGGAGAAGGGGACGACAGAAAATGAGATGGCTGGATGGCATCACCGACTCAATGGACATGAGTTTGAGTGAACTCCGGGAGTTGGTGATGGACAGGGAGGCCTGGTGTGCTGCAGTCCGTGGGGTCACAAAGAGTCGGACATGGCTGAGTGGCTGAACTGAACTGATCTACTATCAGAACATAGTGTTTTTACATATGAATGGCAAGTTATATCAAAGGACATAAAAAGGTCGCAGTTTGACAGCAAACAAAGCTGTAATAACGTACATATACAGTTACAACCCAAAATTCCAACTTCATCTGCAGAGATTTACCTCCATGGTAGGATACTTACAAGTTTGAACTTTGAGAAAAGCATTAAGTATTATTATATAACATGAAAAATTGGCTTCATCCTCTTGGATTGCCTCTGAAAGTTTTAATTATTCAACAATTTCTTAGAAAAAACAAAAAAACTGCCTTTGAAAGTTATGTTTTGCCCTGCAGTTCAAAATAGGTGATTAAAGTAATATCTATTAGTGTTATTCCTTCATAAACCCAAAAGTGAAAATGAAAATCACTTACTTGTGTCTGACTCTTTGCAACCCTATGGACTATGTAGTCCATGGAATTCTCCAAGCAAGAATACTGGAGTGGGTAACCACCCAAATGTTGATGTAATTCATATGATGCTGGTTTATTTAGTTTAAATTATTCTAAATCATAATTATTATAAAGTGCCAGTATGAGTGGCCCAGAAGCAGGCAAATTGGTGTTCATGATGTTTTATTACTCATACTGTAGTTTGTCAGTGCCATTAAAAATATGTGTTTTAATTATCACAGTTATCAGATAGGTATTCTGAAAATTAATAAAAGGCATATCAGAAGATACTTTAAGATTTTTAAAGTATATCTTAACTTTCACGGACTACCTCCTCTCCTTCATTTTTCAGTCATGCAACATTTATTTAATGAGTGCAAACTATGAGTCAGACATTTTTCTAGGTTTTGAGGATATAACAGTGAAGAACGACTATCCTTTGCATGCATACAGCTTACATTTTAGCGGGAAACAGATGATATACAAATTATACATTATGAAAGTGTTAACTGCTAAGATGGAAATAAAGCAGATTAATAGAGTAATATGACTATATGTATAGACTATATGTATATTATAGTACAAGTGTGGGTCATGTTGGCAGTTCAGTTTTCAACAAAAAATTCATTTGCTTCAATTGATTTCTTCTTATCTATTTAATACAGTTGTTGTTGCCTGTTAGTAGGACATTATGTGCTTGGATTTCATAAATATGTGCAGACTGTATGGCTACATTTTTTCAGTCTTCCTTAATATGTCTTATAAAAATACTTCTCTCAGAATCACAAAAATATTTACACAGTGAATAATTTTTGTCTGCCATAGATTGCAAGTTGGAACCTTACTAATACATTTGCACATAACTTGTTCCCTCTATAAACACATTCAGTCTTTGCTTTAAGGCAGAGTTATCAAATTGCTAAGAAAAACCTTCAAAAATGAGAAGAAGAGAGAGAGACAGGTGGGGGGAAGTATTGTATTTTTCCCCTTTCCATTCCTAAAAGTTTTATTTTCTTAAGAGAGGGATGGAAGGGAGAAGGAGGGAAGAGAACAGGAATGTGGAGGAGAGTGAAGGAGAAGACCGTAGGAGGGTTTGTGTGTGTGAGAGAGACAGAGATAATTTATAAAGTATTTTTAAACCTAGGAATTCCACATATAAGAAAGAATACAAAGCACTATGAAACAGGAAATTTGACCAAAAGAATGACTACTATGTGAAATTGGTCAGAGATAGGAACCATCATCCTTCAAGTTTCAGACAGGGTATCCAGGAGCATGTAGGTCCCATAAATGTCAGTTTTTGGCCTGAAAGTCAGAGCAGGGGTAGAAAATAGCAGAAGGAGTTAGACAAGGCCAGTTAGAGCAAATCATAAAGAATATCTGAAAAAAAAATACATTATATAATAATATACACACACACACAAATTTATCTTTAAAGGGTGATTAGGATTTGAAAAGATGGAGAGAAGGGGAGATTATTCTATTTATTTATTTGGCTGTGTTGGGTCTTAGTTGTGGCATGCAGGATCTTTCTTGCTTTATGTGGGATCTTTCCTTGCAGTGCAGAGATTCTCTACTTGTGGCACATGGCCCATAGTATCTGCTTCTCATTTATGGAAAAGATATGAACTTGGTATTTTGAAAGGGATTCCACTGATCTAAAGATTATTCTGTTGAGTGGTGGCACTGTACTAATAATATTAATTCTTCCAAGCAATGAACATAAGGTGGCTTTCTATTTATTTATCTTCTTTAGTTTATTTCAGTAATGTTTTGTTGTTTTGAATATATATGTCTTCAACGTCCTGAGGAGTCTGGCTCCTGCCCAGTAGCCTTTGTGTGAGTTTTGATGACCAACCATAGTAATTACATAGGTTTTACTGGGCAGGTTTTATGGGGGGAATGCTGCCCTCCCCACACCAGACTTCATACACAGCCAGTGAATTAATCTGAGGGAAATTGCAGTCAAAGACTCAAGTCCATCTGGCCTGTGAGAGTGGTCTTCACATATTTGCATTCCCTGGCAAGTGTCCTCATTCTTAGGTATATCTTTATCTGATGCCACTAGCTGAGGTTTCTATATGTATCTATGTCAAGATCTCCTTATCAGGGAAAGAGTAGAAAACCTTAAAGACACTTCTCCTTATTCTAACTCAGTACTCAGAATGTTTTTACTGCTACCCATCCTTCTCTCCCTTCCCATGGCCATTGGTTCCATAAAACTGAAGGACCTTTTTGTGCCATGCTCCCTCAAGAATGGGATCACACCTTTGTCTTTGCTGGGCCACCTGAGCCTTGATGAGTGTGCCATTCCATGGGGAAGAAAGAGTCAGGGGAAATTCAGTGTTTTCTTAGACTAGGTTCTTGTTTCATCACAACATGAGATTTCACTGTTACTTTCATTTTGGCTATTGCTTTATATGGCTACTCTGAAAACTGACAGACCAACTCTTTCCAGCTCAGCTGAGCTCCTAACACCTCCTAGTTTAAAAGTATTCAAGTATTTTATTATTTTCAATGCTATTGTAAATGGATTTGTCTCCTTAACTTTACATTTGAATTATTCAGTGCTCTTCTACAGAAATACAACTCATATTTAGAAGTGGATTCTGTGCCATGCAAATTTGCTGAACTAGTTTATTAGCCCTCCTAATTTTTGTATGGGTTTTTAGGATTTTCTATATATAAGATCATTGCATCTGTGAATAGAGGTACATTTAGTCCTTTCTTTTAGCCTATGTATATTTCATTTCTTCCATAGCTTTTATGGTTAGACTTCTAGTATATTGTTAAAGTGGCGAGAACAGGCGTCCATGTCTTATGCTGCTGCTAAGTTGCTTCAGTCGTGTCTGACTCTGTGCGACCCCACAGACGGCAGCCCACTGGACTCCCTCATATCTGGGATTCTCTAGGCAAGAATACTGGAGTGGGTTGCCATTTCCTTCTCCAATGCATGAAAGTGAAAAGTCAAAGTGAAGTCGCTAAGTTGTGTCCAACTCTTAGCGACCCCGTGGACTGCAGTCTACCAGGCTCCTCCATCCGTGGGATTTTCCAGGCAAGAATACTGAAATGGGGTGCCATTGCCTTCTCCAGTAGTAGCTTTTAGGGTCACTTAATAAGTTAGAAAAACACTCAAATAAGGATTTTCTCCTCCAAAATCCAAAGAGGTCCATTAGGCATTGCACCTCATTTTTGGTTGTAGGAGAGTCAGATATAACAACTTATCTTTCTTGACATGCTCCACATCACCGGATTCCTAGAAATTTTACTGAGGTATAAAGACTGAATTTTGTGGGATTAAACCTTACCTTCTGACACACAAATGTTTCAACAGTAATATTAGAATAGTTCTTCTTGGTTGCTCATTGGGTCCCATCAGCATAATGTCATTGATGTAATGGACCAATGTAACATCTTGGGGAAAGGAAAGGCAATCAAGATCCCTGTGAACTAAATTATGACATATGGCTGGATAGTTGATATACCCCTGCATTAGGACAGAGAAGATATATCTCTGGCCTTGCCTGTTGTATGCAAACTACTTGTGCTGATCTTTATTGACAGGGATGGAGAAAAATGCATTTGCCAGATCAGTAGCTGCATACAAGATACCAGGGAATATGATAAATTGCTCAAACAATGAAACCACATCTGGTACAGAGGCTGCAGTTGGAGTCACCACCCAGTTAAGCTTACAATAATCTGTTGTCATTTTCTAAGATCCACTGTCTTCTGCACAGTATAAATAAGCAAGTATAATGGGGATGTGGTAGGAATCAGCACTTCTTATCTTTCAAGTCCTTGATTGTAGCACCAACTTCTTCAGTCCTTTCAGGAGTGCAGCATTGCTTTTCATTATTATTTTGCTGCATATAGGCAGTTCTAATGGCTTCCATTGGCCCTTTCCCACTATAACATCCCTCAACTGCACAGGTCAGGGAACCAATGTGGGGATTATTCCAGCTACTGAAGTTTTCTATTCCAATTCTGCATTCCAGAACAGATTGAGTTCAGGGATCACTGAGCCCACCAAGAGATGAAATGAGATAAAATTATTTTACCTTCATAAACCCCTAGTCTTTGGTGGACCATAGTGACATTTTGGGTCTCCTGAAGTTAGGATTCTGTTTTATGATTTAAGTTAGACTTTTGCTTACTTGATCTAGAACTTTTATGACTATAAGATCAAGTAATAACTTCGTAGCCTTCCTAGCAGGTCTACAAAAGTCATGATCAACTAGCCAGTGTCATAGGTCTGTGAAAATCAGATGATTGTTTGCTGCTTTGACTCAACTGTCCAGTATGGTAAACACACCGTCTTGCCTTTAGTGGTTAAATGTCACCACATGACACTGTCACCCTGGGATCTTACTACTCCCATTGTACTTAGGTTTCCCAATTCACTGATTGTGTTTCCCACTGAAAGGTCTGGCCTACAGAGAAGACCACAGGACTTTTCAAGGATACTGGGCTTCCCTCACAAGTTTCTTTCTTAGTCATGGTAAAAGGCATGCCTTTTAGACCCTCCCAGTGTGGATGAGTAGTTCTTATATGACAAATCCGTTCTAGCATTTCAATATTCCTACGTTTTTGAATTGCTTCCTCTACATTAAGGTAAGTCATGTCTAGCATTTCAAACTCAAACATGGTGGAGCGTCTTTTGATCCATGAATTAGCCAAACAGAGCCCTTTCTAATTCTTGATACTGCACCATTAAATGCAGAATCTCTGCTTTGTGATTCTGCTTACATATATAATTTTAGTCTGTACAACTTCATGTTCCTCCCACCATTATTCCACTTCCGTGGTATCCATTACTACACAAATTCGAAAATTCAAGCAGTTCTGTTGGAGTATAGCACAAATTCTTATGGGTCCTACTTTGTATTGACACCTTACCTTCAGGAGCCTGCTGGAACTTGAGTCTAGTTACAGATCTAGATGCAGAGAGGAGTGGTGGGGGTGTCTTGAGAAGATTCAGCATTGTTTTATAGAACAACTGACTACGCTAGAGGTGCTCCCATTGGCAAAGAAGATTCATTAGGATTTAGGACTCCATGTCCCCAGCTCCATCAGTGTTCTCCAACTTTTAAGGCCTTAGTCCTTCCCCATCAATTCTCTCACTTTGACCATAGTCATCCTATGAGGCTGGGAGTTTAAATTGTGTTATAATACAGCCAGATGCAGATAAGATTCTGGGGTTGGTTTTCAGCAACTACAGGATGTATCTCCTTCAGAGATACAAGATTTAAGATTCAGAGATACAAACAATAGAATTATATGGCATTTGAACTCAGAATTCAAATCCTTGAGCTCATTCTTTTTTCCCCCAAATTGTTCAGAGACATTAAGAGTAAGCAGCCAGTCTCCCTATATTAATTTGTCAAAACTGTTCAAAATATCATATACACACTCACTTAGTTCCTTGCTTTTAAGTAGTTGATTAGGATCAACCAGTTCTAATGTTCTGCATTGCTAGATCATAGACTGTCAGTGCTCTGTTTACTACCAGAAATAGTCATTAGAATCTATAAATCTACTGAGGTTAGGAATCCAATTCCAGAAACTCTCAAGTCAAAGAACTCAAATTCCATTCTTGAACAACTCAGTACTAAAAACAGTACCAGTCAGAGTTCTCCATAAAAACACTGCCTTGAGAGAGAGAGAGAGAGAGAGAGAAAGAGAGAGAGTGTGTGTGTGTGTGTGTGTGTGTGTGTGTGTGTGTGTGTGTGTGTGTGGAGAGACAAACAGACAATATACTAAGCAATATACTAAGATCTACTAACCAATATGCTAAGACTTGGGAAGTACAGACTAAGCCTGGGAAGATGTGAGGAGCTATCAGTTTAACAACCCTTGAGGAATTGAATCCTGCCAAGAACTATGTAAGTGGACTTATAAGTGGATCTTTGCTCAATCACATCTTCAAATAAAAACACAGCCCCTGCTGACACCTTGATTGCAGCCTTGTAAGACATTCTGAAATAGAGTACTCACCTACAGGGTACCTGGATTCCTGAACCATGAATACTCTGAGATAAAGAATGCATGGTTTTTTAAGCCACTACGTTTTAGGGAGATTTGTTTTGCAGCAAGAGATAATTAATTCAAGGCCATATGCCAGTATGCAGTCTTGAATTAACATTTATTTTGTCTGAGAGAACTTAAATAGAGAATTTATTCTAAAGAAGTCCAAGTTTGATACTGCCCCCATGGAACTGGTGAAAAAACAGGCAAATTTCATCTAGAGGAACACAGCTTCAACATAGGGCTCAAAAAGACTTACAGATGAAGATATAAGAAACATGAGCTTATAGATAGAGCAGAAAATCTTGAAACAAGCACTAAGAATTAGATTAATTAGAAAAAAATGAGAATAACACTTTTACCAGTATTTCAGAGAAGGTCTTAGATACTGTAATTTTTTAAAAGAATAAAAAAAAAATCATAGAACTGACAAATTGTGGAAACAAAACAACAGAAGCTGGTCCAATATTGGGTTAGACATACCTGAAAATATAATCAGCAAAATGAAAAGTAGAATTACTTAAAATGAAAAGCAGAATCAATGAGCTTAAAAATAATAAGAAAGAATATTTAAAAGATGTAGATAAATGAATAAAAAGGTCAGTATATATTTGAAAAATTAGCTCCTTTTAATTTCCAGACTCCTTACTACAGAAAAATTGAAATAAATGAAGAAAATTTTAGTTTTAAGGTTTTGAGGAAAAAGACCTACTCAACAACAGTTTTGTATGCAATTAAACAATAATTAAGGTCATAAAAACATTTTATAGACAGTATAAAATTATGATTCATAAGCTATCATTAAAAGAACTATTCGACATATTTCAGGTGGATAAAAATTGAACCAAATCTATTAGGATGCAAGAAAAAGTGGTATACAAATAATAAATATATTGAGTAGATTTGTTATATGCCTTGCCTATAAAAAGTAAGTAATGATAAGACTTAAGTATAAGTGGTTAATGGAAAAACTAAAATTCAATGCTATAAACTACATTATTTTTGCACACACCTGAACAGTAGATAGTGGTAATTTCTATATGTCATGCTGTAGTAAATCATCAAGGTTTCTCATAAACTGAGGTGATTGGCTTGGGAATTCTTAATGTTTCTGGCTTCCCTGAGTACCTGTGGTATTAATCTCTCAACACATTTGTATAGATTTCTTTTTTGTTAATTTTTATTTTTACTTTATTTTACTTTACAATACTATATTGGTTTTGCCATACATTGACATGAATCCACCACGGGTGTACATGCGTTCCCAAACATGAACCCCCCTCCCACCTCCCCTCCCCATAACATCTCTCTGGGTCATCACCGTGCACCAGCCCCAAGCATGCTGTATCCTGCATCGGACATAGACTGGCGATTCGATTCTTACATGATAGTATACATGTTACAATGCCATTCTCCCATATCATCCCACCCTCTCCCTCTCACTGTGAGTCCAAAAGTCCGTTATACACATCTGTGTCTTCTTTGCTGTCTTGCATACAGGGTCGTCATTGCCATCTTTTTAAATTCCATATATATGTGTTAGTATACTGTATTGGTGTTTTTCTTTCTGGCTTACTTCACTCTGTATAATCGGCTCCAGTTTCATCCATCTCATCAGAACTGATTCAAATGTATTCTTTTTAACGGCTGAGTAATACTCCATTGTGTATATGTACCACAGCTTTCTTATCCATTCATCTGCTGATGGACATCTAGGTTGTTTCCATGTCCTGGCTATTATAAGCAGCGCTGTGATGAACATTGGGGTACATGTGTCTCTCTCAATTCTGGTTTCCTCGGTGTGTATGCCCAGCTGTGGGATTGCTAGGTCATAAGGTAGTTCTATTTGCAATTTTTTAAGGAGTCTCCACACTGTTCTCCAAAGTGGCTGTACTAGTTTGCATTCCCACCAACAGTGTAGGAGGGTTCCCTTTTCTGCACACCCTCTCCAGCATTTATTGCTTGCAGATTTTTGGATCACAGACATTCTGACTGGTGTGAAGTGGTACCTCATTGTGGTTTTGATTTGCATTTCTCTAATAATGAGTGATGTTGAGCATCTTTTCATGTGTTTGTTAGCCATCCATATGTCTTCTTTGGAGAAATGTCTATTTGGTTCTTTGGCCCATTTTTTGATTGGGTCATTTATTTTTCTGGAATTGAGCTGCATAAATTGCTTGTATATTTTTGAGATTAGTTGTCTGTCAGTTGCTTCATTTGCTATTATTTTCTCCCATTCAGAAGGCTGTCTTTTCACCTTATTGTATTTCTATTGTAAAAGGGATGGTAGATATAGTGAAAAGAATTAAAGTATCCTTGTTAAAACTTTGAAATAATGATAAAAAATTAAAATATAATGTAGAATACTTAAATAGATAAAGCAATTTGGCTGAGGTTAACATATAAGCACTACTCTGTATAACATAAATGACCACCAAGGACCTACTGTATACCGTAGGGGAACTAGACTCCATATTATGTAATAATCTATAAGGGAAAAGAATATGATAAATATATACAGCTGAAATACTGTGCTGCATATCTGAAGCATACATGACATTATAAATCAACTACAGTTCAAAAAAATCTAAAAAAAAGAACTTCAGTTAAAAATTAGATAAGGGGAGAGGATAAATTATATGGTAACAAATCAGTATCTCAAACTCAACAAATATCAAACTGAGTTTTAAAATCCTTGGAGGAGGAAATGACAACCTGCTCCAGTATTCTTGCTGGGACAATCCCATGGAAAGAGGAACCTGGTGGGCTACAGTCCATGGGGTCACAAAGAGTCAGACACAAGTGAAGTGACTGAGCACACATATTATTTAAAATACGCATACTTAAACTATGAGATCATAGAAATGTGAAAAAAACTATATAAAAACACATACCAAATAATTACAAATAACAAGAAACCAGGTCCTGATGTTAATATCAGATAAAATAAACATGAATGAAAAGCATTATTCAGAATGTGATTATAAACTAGTGCTAACAAGCTATTAAAACTATGAACTTGTTTATATTCAGTGATATATATAGGCTTAAAATATATAAAGATAAAATTGATTGTGAACATGAAGTTACACATCTACAAATATTATATGAAGATTTAATGTGAATTTCAAAATGATTTATTCATTGTGCAGTTTAAAATGGCAAGGTTTATGGAAAATACAAATAATATGTAATTTAGTTAATATAGAAACTGCAACTGCTATTTACAGAATTAGAATTCATAGAACACTTCCATTAGTAGCCACAGAGCAAACTCAAACCAGATTTGTTACTATATGGACAAAAACACATTAAATTAGAAGCTGATAACAAAGTGTAGCCATATTTTCCAAAATCAAAACATGTAAAACACTTATATAAATGACTCATGGAATGAAAAATAATAAGGAAAATTTGAGTATCCAAAAGAAACTATAATTAAAACACTGTATATAAAATCTGAACTAGAAGAAAATTACCTATGAAATTACCAAGGGCATTTTTCACAGAACTAGAACAAAAAAAAAATCTTAAAATCTATATGGAGGCATAGAGACCCCAAATAGCCAAAGTAATACTGAGGGAAAAAAAATGGAGTTGGAGGAATCAGGCTCCCTGACTTTAGACTAGACTACAAAGCTATAGCCATCAAAATAGTATGGTACCAGCACAAAAACAAAAATATAAATCAGTGCAACAGGATAGAAAGCTCATAAATAAACCCAGGCACCTATGATCGATTAATCAATGACAAAGGGAGCATGACTACACAGTGATGAAAAGACAATCTTTTTTCAACAAATCATGCTGGGAAAACTACATGTAAAAAAAAATGATCTTCTTTACCATCATACACAAAAAATAAGCTCAAAATTCATAAAAGATAGAAATGTGAGATTCAATACTATAAAACTCCTAGAGGAAAACATAGGCAGAACACTCTGAAATAAAGCATAGCAATATCTTTTTTGATCCATCTCCAAGAATAATGGAAGTAAAAACAAAGATAAACAAATGGAACCTACTGAAAAGCTTTTGCAAAGCAAAGGAAACAGTAAACAAAATGAAAAAGCAACCCACAAATTGTAAGAAAATATTTTCAAATGATGTGGCTAACAAGAGATTAGTCTCCAAAGGTTACAAACATGTGGATTAACATCGTCAAAACAAATAACCCAATCAAAAAATTGGCAGAAGGGCTTCCCTGGTAGTCCAGTAATTAAAATCAGCCTTGCGATGCAGGGGACACTGATTTGATCCCTGATCTAGGAAGGTCCCATGTGCCACAGAGCAGCAAAGCTCACATGCTACAACTACTGAAGCCCTTGTGCCTAAAGCCTGTGCTCTGCAACAAGAATCCCACATACCACAACCAGAGAGTCCCCATTTGCCACAACTAGAGAAAAGTCCATGCATAGCAACGAAGACTCAAAACAGCCATAAATAAATAAATACTTAAAAAAAATGGGAAGAAGACCTAAATAGACACTTCTCGAAGACATTGAAATGATCATAAGCACATGAAAACATCATAAGCACATGTTCAACATCACTAATTTTTATTTATTTTATTTTTAAATATAAATTTATTTTAATTGGAGGTTAATTACTTTACAATATTGTATTGGTTTTGCCATACATCAACATGAATCCGCCACAGGTATACACGTGTTCCCCATCCTGTACCCCCCTGCCTCCTCCCTCCTCCCTCCCCATACCATCCCTCTGGGTTGTCTCAGTGCACCAGAAAATGGAAATAAAAACTACAGTGAGGTAATTACCTCACACCAGTCAAAATAGCTATTCTCTAAAAATCCACAAACAATAAATGCTGGAGAGTGTGTGGAGAGAAGGGAATCCTTGTACACTATTGGTGAGAATGTAAATTGGTACAGCCACTATGGAGAACAGTTTCAGTTCAGTAGCTCAGTTGTGTTCAACTCTTTGCATCCCCATGGACTGCAGCACAGCAAACCTTCCCTGTCCATTGCCAATTCCTCAAGATTACTGAAAATCATGTCCATCAAGTTGGTGATGCCATCCAGCCATCTCATACTCTGTCGTCCCCTTCTCCTCCAGCCTTCAATCGTTCCCAGCATCTGTGTCTTTTCCAATGAATCAGTTCTTTGCATCAGGTGGCCAAAGTATTGGAGTTTCAGCTTCAGCATCAGTTCTTCCAATGAATATTCGGGACTGATTTTCTTTAGGATGGACTGCTTTGTTCTCTTTGCTGTCCACGGGACTCTCAAGAGTCTTCACCAACACCACAGTTAAAATGCATCAATTCTTCAGCGCTCAACTTTCTTTATAGTCCAACTCTCACATCCATACATGACTACTGGGAAAACCATAGCTTTGACTAGACCTTTGACTAGACTGAGGATGTTTGTTGGCAAAGTAATATCTCTGCTTTTTAATATGCTGTCTAGGTTTAATATGCTGTCTAGGAGTACAGTATGGTGACTCCTTAAAAACCTGAAAAATAGAGGTACCATATGGTCCTGTAATCCCAGTTCTGGGCACATATCCAGAGAAAAAACATGATCTGAAAGGATATGGAAACCTTTGCGGAAACCAGTGTTCACTGCAGCACTGTTTACAATAGCCAAGACATGAAAGCAAACTAAATGTCCATTGACAACAGAATGAATAAAGAAGATGTGGGACATATATATATATATATATATATATATATATATATATATATATATACAATGTAATATTACTCATCCCTTAAAAAGACTGAAATAATGCCATTTGCAACAACATGGATCGACCTAGAATATGTCATACTGAGTGAAGCCAGAGAAAGAGAAATATGATATGTCCCTTATATGTGGAATCTAAAAAGTAATGATACAAATGAACTTACTTACAAAACAGAAACAGACTTAGAGAACAATGGTTACCAGGGAGGAAAGGTGGGGTTGGGAAGGGGTAGTTAGGGAGCTGGAGATCGACAAGTGTACACTGCTATGTTTAAAATGGATAACCAACAAGGACCTGCTGTATTGCACAGGGAACGCTGCTCAATGTTATGTGGCAGCCTGATGGGAGGGGAGTTTGGGGGAGAACTGATACATTTGTATAGCTGAGTTGCTCTGATGTCCACCTGAGACTATCACAGTGTTGTTAATTGTCTATATTGCAATATAAAAAGTTCAGAAATAAACTTAAAAATAGAAACTGATGCAGAAAAAAACAAAAATAAATTAAAATCTAAAAATTGACAGAAAAAATAATATCTTAATACATTGAAGTTGATAAATCAGTAGAGTAGTTATAAATTCACAGTATTTTTTTATTTATGAAGATGAAAACTATATACTTTTTTGAAGAAAACAGATGAAATAATATATAAAGTAGTATAATATGATATTACTATAGCTATATCTTAGATTTTTAAAACTCAGAACACTGAATAACTACATGAATATCTTGAATGATGCATATATAACCGAATATAACCTAGAAAAATGTAATTTAATAAAACTGAACAAATCAACTTGAATATATGGCTTGGTAAGTTTCTACCAGAATTATCTTTCTTTAGTTAACAGCTTTATACTGTGAACAAAATAATAGAAGTCTGGACACTGGCAAATAAATAGGCGAGAAGATTCTGAACAAAACTTCATATTTGAATGAAAATAAGGGGGTTACCATCATGATGTAATAGAGACTGGATTCACCATCCTTATGGAAATAACAATGGATGAAATGCATGAAATAATTTTAAGACACTAGATATTATGCATTTAAGGGCCTCATCTTCTTAGGGTGAGCTATATATTTGTACCAGCTTATGGGAGAAGATTTTCAGAAAACTGAGGCAAAGAGATGTCAGGGAAGTCCAATGAACCTTCTGCACTGAATATATGAAACAAGCTATGCGATGGGACACAAAAGGCCTAGAGTTTGCAGGACACAATTTAACAGTGAAGAGAGTAACACAGAAAAGCAAATCCAGATCTCTGCAGAAGGTCTCATTCAATTATTAAACTCAGTCAGCTCATGAACATAGGCTTCTGAGGAAGTGACCCAAGACCAGTAGTGAACCATACAAAAGGATTAGAGGAAACAGCATTCAGAACTCATATAGGGACAGGAATAATGCCTGTTTCTTTCAACCAAACTGGAAATCTTCATGAAGATTCATGGCTCACTGGTAGAGTACAGAGGATGGGTCTTACCTCCATAGGAGAGAAAATACTTACCCAAGACTGACCACTGACCACTGTCCTGGTTTTACCTAATAAATCTTAGAAAGTCCTGAAAGATTAAATTGTTTTCAGGTAATTTAGCTGTATGCCCAGAAGGAAGGTGGAGACTTTTTTGGAATTAAAGAAAAGTTTCTAGAACTCAACAAGGTTAAATCAACGATGGCTGGCTTGAAGTATGGATTTTCTTAGGGATGGTTTCTTCATATTTTGCACAGCATTAAGTGTTATTTTAGATTGGGAATTTGACACTTACATTGTGGTAACACTGGAATTCATATCCAATTCTCCAGGATTTCTGTGGTATTTTTTAAATCACTTAAAGTGTGGTATTAACATTTGAGACTTTGCTAGACCATTTTTACAAAGGCTATTTCTTACTGTATGTAATCACTGAAGTCTCTGTTTTCATAACTTATATTTAGGGAATATTTTAGTAGAAATTTCCTTTAATGCAACAAGCTATAACAGAACAAACAAACCAAAAAAAAAAAAAAGGCAAAAGAAACAGACTCAGTTACCTCTCCTAGTCTTTGCAAATTGCCTGTTTTCTGTAGCCCAACATGAAAGCTTGATGTCTACTCAAGTCCTTTTTGAGCGTGTATCTCAGCTTTCTGAGTTTTCCCATATATATGGCTGGTGTTGAACATCCTAATTCCACAAAAAGCCTCACTCTAGTTCCTTAGGTGGTCTGTTGTATGTCTCTGCCCATAATATCTTGCTTCAGGTGTCTGTGGATTTATTGTCCTCTTGCAGCTTTTATGAGAAGTGCCTGCTACTTATCCCACCTGTGACCTGAGTTGGGAGAAGCAGAAATGAGTGCTTTGCTTCAGGTATCCCCTAAACATGTTAGAACAGATGTATGCAATAATCTGCAAATAAGATCAGCCAATTCTCTCTGGTTTAAGAGAAGGAACTGGGAACTAGCATGCTCCCACTGCAAGACCAAGACTGACTCCATGCCAGAAGAATGTGGAGAAAAGTAAACATACAAATAAAATTTTCTGTCATTTTGGAGGATGTTTTTCTGATTGAGTGTTCACTTGGTTTCTATAAATCTTTGACTGTTCTCCAAAAATCTGACAAAGATGTTTCAGAGAGCCCTGCTTGTTTTGTGTTTTTTCCAGAGGGAGAATAAGGTCTTGGAAATTTGTAATACCCCATTTTTCTGACTACCCATACTTTTAATATATCCCAGATCTGTAGTGAAAATCCACATTCACTCAAGTGTTGGTCTGTCTTTTAAGGATTTGTGAAGTGAAAGTGAAAGTGACTCAGTCATGTCTGACTCTCTGGGATCCAGTCCATGGGATTCTCCAGGCCAGAATACTGGAGTGGGTAGCCTTTCCCTTCTCCAGGGGATCTCCCCAACCCAAAGATTGAACAGGTCTTCTGCATTGCATGTGGATTCTTTACAATTTATTAAACTTTTCAAAAACATTTTTTTCAATGTAAAACTTTTTTGTATTGTTTCCTATTTCTTTTTTTGGCTGTGCTCTACAGACAGCATGTAGGATCTTAGTTCCCTGACCAGAGATGAAACCCATGCTCCCTACATTTAGCACAGTCTTAACCACTGGACTGACAGGGAAGTCCCTCTTTGATTTCTGATTGTAGTTTGTCATCCCCTTCCATCTCCTTACTTTAGATTTCTGAACAATTATTTTTATAGCTTCTTAAGTTGGAGACTTAGATCATTTATTCTAGATATTTATTTTCCTGAATGTTCATTTCTTTTGTAATTACTCATTTAAATAACTTACCTAATTTTGCTGTGATTACTGATTTTATCTATGGTTTATTTAGAAATATGTTCCTTAGTTTTTAAAGTTTGTCTATTTTCTGATTTTTTTTCCCCTAGTAGGAGATTAAATTCCGTTGCAATCAGACTGTATACTTATAAGAAATTTCTAACTTATGGCCATTTATGATGTCATATAAATGGAATCATATCACATATAGTCTTTCAGATCTGGCTTCTTTTATCAAAGTACATTTAAAATTTATCTAAGTTGAATGAATTACTAGTTCCTTATTTTTATTGCTAAGAAACACTCCATTCCATGTATGTAACAAGGTTTATCTATCCATTCACCTTTTGAAAGGCATCTAAGTTATTTCAGTTTGGGGGAAATTTTTGAATAAAACTTCTATATGTATATGTACAAGCTTTTATAGGAACATAATTTACATTTCTCTTGGATAAATCCTTAGGATTTGGATTGCTAGACATATGTTACGTGGTTATTTAACTTCATAAGAATCTGCCAAACTGTTTCCTAAAATGATTATAACATTTTACATTCTTACCAGCAGTGTGTAACATTTCAGTTTTTCTGCATTCTCTCCAAAACTTTGTATTTTAAGTTCTTGTTTATAGTTTTATCCACTTTAATAGGCGTGCAGTGATATCTAATTGCTTTTGGTTCCATTTTTCCCAAATGGTGATCAGCATTGTTCTTCATTAGGGGAAAGCAAATAAAAACAAAATGAGGTATCTTTATAGTCATACCAAAATAGCTAAAATTAAGAAGGCTGACAATTCCAAACTTGGTTAAGATGTAAAAAAACTGGAACTCTCATATGTTGTTTTGGTTGTTGGAGATAGTACAAACACTTTGGGAGGGAAACCTATCTTGGCACTAGATACTGAAGCTAACAATTTTCCTATTTATGCTGCAATACAGCAATCCCACTCCTAGAGAAAGAAGTGCTTATGTGCCTGTACTCTGGAATGCAAGTACAAGAAATTCATAGCAAAGTAGTTTATAATATACCCAAACTGGAAATAACCACATGCTCATCAAGAATAGAATTAAATAAATTCTGGTCTATGAACACATCAATTACAAAGGATAAAATTCCTGCTATACATACTACTATCAGTGAACATCATAGATACTTATTTGACAGAAACCAAACGTAAACTTTGTACAAATTAGTACATACTCTGATTTCTTTTTACATAATATTTATAAAGAGGCAAAATAAATTTATAGTGACAGAAATAAGAATAGTGGTTGGCTCTATAGTAGGTGATTGATTTAAAAGGAGCATAAGAGGGAATTCCCTGGCAGTCCAGTGGTTAAGACTTCACACTCTCACTGCTGAGGTCCTGGGTTTGATCCATAGATGGGGGAACTAAGATCCTGCAAGCTGTGAGGCACAGCCGAAAATAAAACAAACAAATAAATAAATAAATGGGACATAAGAGAAGTGTATGGAATAATAAATTGAAAAGGATAATGATTATGAGGTTATAGGCAGATATAAAATTTTAATCTATATAATTAAGATTATACACTGGAATATTCAGTTCAGTTCAGTTCAGTTCAGTCGCTCAGTCATGTCCGACTCTTTGCGACCCCATGAATTGCAGCACGCCAGGCCTCCCTGTCCATCACCAACTCCTGGAGTTCACTCAGACTCACGTCCATTGAGTCAGTGATGTCATCCAGCCATCTTATCCCCTGTCATCCCCTTCTCCTCCTGCCCCCAATCCCTCCCAGCATCAGAGTCTTTTCCAATGAGTCAACTCTTCCCATGAGGTAGCCAAAGTACTGGAGTTTCAGCTTTAGCATCATTCCTTCCAAAGAAATCCCAGGGCTGATCTCCTTCAGAATGGACTGGTTGGATCTCCTTGCAGTCCAAGGGACGCCTTAAATAAGTGAAAATTTGCAATAATATGAATGGACCTGAAGGGTATTATGCTTAGTGAAATAAGTCAGACAGAGAAAGATAAATACTTTATGTTATCATTTAATGTGGAATCTAAAAAATGAAATAAATGAAAAAAATAGAAGCAGAATCACAGATATAGAGAAAAGTCTAGTAGTTAACAGGGGGGCAAGACAGGGATATGGGATTGAAGAATACAAACTACTATGTATAAAACAAATAAGCTACAAAGATATTGTACAGTGCATGGGATTTAGCCAATATTTTATAACAACAGTAAATGGAATATAATCTATAAAAATATTGAATGTTATATATGTGAAACTAATATAAATCAACTGTACTTCAGTAAAAAGAAAAATCATGAAACCTCAAAAAATAAAAAAATATATGACAGATTAATACATCTTACTGAATGCATTTATATGTCTTGTTGTTACCTGACTTGTTTGCTTTAATTAGACTTGTTTATTAACCTAAAAACAGCTTTTAAAGTAATGAATCTGAGGGCTTAAATTAATCTGAGGTGTTATATATAAATTTACCTATAAAACAAAATGCAAAATCATTTTCTGGAAAATATATTTTCACTTATTAGATGAATGAAATAATTATGAAATCAGGGCCTTGAGAAAGAAGAAAGTCTTATTTTCTTACAATATAATTTTCTTCCTTGTAGTAGCTGAGATTTGCAAATTCTGAAAAATATAAGGCTGAGAATTGTTGGTGTCCAAATCACATTGGAGAGGCCTCAGGTAAATATGAAGAAGTTATGTCTACAGTTAGAACTAGGAATGATAGTGATTGAAAGCAGGTGAGTAAAGTATCAAGTTTCAAAGTTTCTCACTTTTGATGTATTTGGTTTAAGCTAGAATTTTAAGATAATTGTTGAAAAAGCTTAAATTTAACTAATCTTATGGAAAAAACCCAAATGAACTTTTTGTCTAACCCAATATTAACAAAGAATTATTGAGTAATGTCAACATCATGGCATCATGAAATGCTCCCTTTTTCTCTCCTCTTCAGTCTATAACCATTAAAACAGCTATAACTCAACAAAGATGCCTCTACCCAGGACTCTGGACAGTTCTACACATCTGTACACCTAAAGGTAGGTGGAGTGGACACATAGAAGAGGTAGAACAAGGGGAGCAGTTGAGACAGTGCCTATGATCCTGGACCCCCAGCTGCAGTGGCTGAGCCTGCAGCCCCAGAGAACCCAGTAGCATCAGGGAAGGCAACACACAGACAACCAGCCTTTCAGCTGCAGTGGTGTCCACAGCCACAGGGAACTAACTGAACATAGGGGCAGTAAAACCTGTGACCCTGTCCCATCATCCATAGAGGCACCTATGAGTCTGGCCCTGCAATACCACCTACAGTGGTGGCACCCATGAACCCAACAACCCTAGTCAAGGCAGAGACACCTTTGACCTTGGTTCCCCACCCCTCCTCATGATGGGAGAGTATACAACTCAGGATACTGGATCCAGTACAGGTGCCCACCATCCTGGTGCCACAGGCAGCAGTGCCAGTTAACACCAGTAGCAGCAAGGCATCTGTGACTCCAGAGGCACAATCAGCAACACTGAAGGGAGATAACTCTAAAAGAGTCCTTGTAGGGTGGAAAGCTTCAATTCTCAGGTATATCCAGAGGTATACTAACCTGTTGAATTCTTAGAATCAAGGAAGAGAGAAGAAAAAAGAGGAGAGGAAGAGAAGGAAGAAAGGTGTTTATTACTACAAATGCATCAGCAGAGGAACAACATCAAGTAAGATGAAAAACCACACTAACATAATATCACAAGAAGAAAATGACAGTTCCCAAGAAGCCATGTAAATGGAATTTTGCCATGTAACTGATACAGAATTGAAAGTAACTGTCATGAAGAAACTAAGTGCTATACAAGAAAACCTAGAAGGAAAACCTAGAAAGGCAGTTCAGTCAGCTCATGAATAAAATTAACAGAAGGAGAAACTGAAACTCTTATTAAACAGTACGTGTGCTTAGTTGTCCATCTAGTCCAGGCTATGGTTTTTCCAGTGGTCATGTTTGGATGTGAGAGTTAGACTGTGAAGAAAGCTGAGTGCTGAAGAATTGATGCTTTTGCACTGTGGTGTTGGAGAAGACTCTTGAGAGTCCCTTGGACTTCAAGGAGATCTAACCAGTCCATCCTAAAAGGGATCAGTCCTGGATGTTCACTGGAAGGACTGATGCTGAAGCTTAAACTCCAATATTTTGGCCACCTCATGAGAAGAGTTGACTCACTGGAAAAGACCCTGATGTTGGGAGGGATTGGGGGCAGGAGAAGGGGACAACAAAATATGAGATGGCTGGATGGCATCACTGAATCGATGGACATGAGTTTGGGTAAACTCCCGAGAGTTGATGATGGACAGGGAGGCCTGGTGTGCTACAATTCATGGGGTCGCAAAGACTGGGACACAACTGAGCAACTGAACTGAACTGTGCTCAGTTGTGTCCAACTCTGCGACCCCATAGACTGCATCCTACAAGTCTTCTCTGTCCATGGGATTTCCCAGGCAAGGATACTGGAGTGGGTTTCTATTCCCTACTCTAGGGGATCTTCCTGACCCAGGGATTGAACCTGCATCTTCTGTGTCTCCTGCATTGGCAGGTGGATTCTTTACCACTGAGCTACCTGTGAATATCTAAAAAAAAAAAAAAGAAGAAGTACCAAATTATTAAGTTGAAGAACCCCCCAAAATGAGATGAATAATGCATAGAAAGCATTGTACATAGAAAAGACCATGTGGAAGATAGAATCAGTGAGTTCAAAGGTAGAACTCTAGTAATGACACATGTAAAAGAAGACACAGAAATAAAATCTAAAAAAATGAAATTCTATGAGAACTATACAACTCTATTAAAAAGGGAAAAATTAAGATAATGGGTATCCCAGAAGGAAAAGGGTAGAAGGTAGTATAACAGCATTCATTTAAAGAAAAAACAGATGAGAACTTCCCAAACATGGGAAGGAACAGGATATAGAATTTCGTGAAACCAAGAGAATACCTAATTACCTCAGTGCAAAAAGACCTTCCTCAAGATGTATTATATTAAAACTATCAAAAGTCAATGACAAAGGCAGAATTTTAAAGTCAGCCAGGGGAAAAAAATGGTAACCTACAAAGAAACTCCTATTAGGCTATCAGCAGATTTCTCTATTGTCAAGGAGAGAGTGGAATGACGTACTCAAAATACTAAAAGATAAAAACTGTCAACCAACAATACACTATTTAGCAAGATGCCATTCAGCTATGAAGGAGAAATAAAAGCCTTTCCCAGAAAACCAAAAGCTGAGGGAATTTGTCAACCCTAGACCTGTTTTACAAGACATGTTGAAAGCAGCTCTTCTATCTGAAACAAAAAGGCAAAGGCACATAAAGCTTTGAGTAAGGTGATAGAATCAGACATTTTCAACTCCATATTAGAATGGGCTGTTAAGCAGTTAATTATAGCATAAAGGTTAAAGAGAAAAGACAGTAAAAAATAATTACACCTACTGCAATTTGATAAAATCAAAACATAAAAAGAGATAATGTGAGATAAGAGCATAAAAGGGGGAAGAGAAAAAAGATGAAAATCAGGCAAATAAAGATAAGATGCTATCAGCAGAAAAAAGGGCTATTTTGTCTATGAGACATCTTAAAAATACCTCACGGCAACCACAAAACATAGATCTATAGCACAGACACACAAAAAAAGAGGAAACTGAGAAAAACATAGAAAATCACTAACATAAAATGGTAGAAAACAAAACTAAACGAGTTATAGAGCAATCAGAAAACAAGAAGTAAGACTGCTACCTCATGCCATACACAAAATAAAGTGGACTAAAGTCTTGAATATGGTGTATGCAACCATAAACTCCTAGCAGAAAGCATAAAGAGTACATTCTTTCACATCAGTTTAGCAGTAGCTTTCTGGACGTCTCCTCATAAAAGGGAAGCAAAACCAAAAATAAATAAGTGGAACTACAGCAAATTAAATGGTTTCTGCGTAGCTCAGGAAATCAAAACATAATTAAAAGACAACCTAACTAAAAGGAAGTATTTGCAAGTCATAAATTTGTTAAGTTAATGGCCAAAATCACTTCATGGGAAACAGATGGGGAAACAGTGGAAACAGTGTCAGACTTTATTTTTTGGCGCTCCAATATCTCTGCAGATGGTGACTGCAGCCATGAAATTAAAAGACACTTACTCCTTGGAAGGAAAGTTATGACCAACCTAGATAGCATATTGAAAAGTAGAGACGTTACTTTGCCAACAAAGGTCCGTCTAGTCGAGGCTATGGTTTTCCCAGTGGTCATGTATGGATGTGAGAGTTGGACTGTGAAGAAAGCTGAGCATCGAAGAATTGATGCTTTTGCACTGTGGTGTTGGAGAAGACTCTTGAGAGTCCCTTGGACTGCAAGGAGATCCAACCAGTCCATTCTAAAGGAGATCAGCCCTGGGTGTTCTTTGGAAGGAACGATGTTAAAGCTGAAACTCCAGTACTTTGGTTACCTCATGCAAAGAGTTGACTCATTGGAAAAGATTCTGATGCTGGGAGGCATTGGGGGCAGGAGGAAATGAGGACGACAGAGGATGAGATGGCTGGATGGCATCACCAACTAAATGGATGTGAGTTTGAGTGAACTCTAGGTGTTGGTGATGGACAGGGAGGCCTGGTGTGCTGCAGTTCATGGGGTTTCAAAGAGTCAGACATGACTGAGCGACTGAACTGAACTGAACTGAATGGCCAAAATATATAAAGAACACATACAAGTCAATAACAACAACAACAACAAAATCCCAATTTTTAAAAATGGACAAAGGAGCTGAATGAACATTTTTCCAAAGACGACATATGATAGTTCAATAGGCAAATGAAAGGATGTTCAACATCCTTAATTATTAGAGAAATGCAAATCAAAACCACAATGAGCTATTGCTTCACAACTGTTGAAATGCTATTATCAAAAAGGTAGGAAATAACAAGTGCTGGAGAGGATGTGGAGAAAAGAACTCTGTCATTTTGTGCTTACTGCAAGTCAAATGGCTCTGCCAGTTGGGACTACAATTTATCAAGCTGGCAGAGTGACAGCTTTCATTGTTGTAGAAAATTTTATCATATATTCAGTTCTGAACAGTTCATATGGAAGAGAGGTGTGAGCAGGCAGAACTGACCAATAAGTTCTTGATAACTTGAACTTAGCAATACTGTAATGACACTGGCCCAGGAGACAGAGATCATTTGGGTCCCTGGAACCTGAAGCATATCTCCCTGAAAGATTCATCTGCCTCAGCTGCCACCAAGGGTCCTTGAGTTTCAGGATCAGATATAATACAACAAAGCTGGATCTCCCTATGAAAAAATAAAAATAATTTTTGTCACAGTTGCTTCAGAATGGACACAAAGCAAAGAAAGTAGGATGCTGAAGAATTAATTCTTAAAATTATACATTAATAGCATTAACATCCTGCTAATTCTGCCTCATAAGCAAGATGTTAAGACAGTGACCAGTTTATGGTAGAATAGTGATACATCCGCAAGTGACTTCTGAACTAAAGTTGTTTAATATGCATGTTTGTTGATGCAGTATTGTCACCCAGAAAATCACTCTGCCAGTAATAGCTTCCAGTAGATGTAGCGTTGGTCCTGAGACACTGGTCGCCAGCTTCAGTGTACCAATATTGGGAAAAGTAGTCAAATATTAGAAATATTTGTGCAAAGAATTAATTGATGAACAAACCATAATTAGACGGAAACCAAAAACATCATATGACTAATATTAAAACATAATTTTTAGAAACATTTGTAGTAATAACTTTATATTAACAAAGCTATGGTGGTCTGTGAAGAATCATGCAGAGAAGGTCAGATGAGAACTGAATACGGGATGGATTGTGTTACTCTTTATCATCCCTAAACTTTATGTGTGAGTTTAGATGACTAAAATATATATATGTTTTGAAATTTAAAGAAAAAATTTATTGAAGATCTGAAAAAAATTTCTAGGGTCTTTTTTTTGGCAAGGTAATAGTAGGTTATAAAATGAAAATTAATGGAGTAATAAGGCACTTAAAATATATTTTTTTTAATTTAAAAAATGATAATAGTAAAAATATATTCTAGGACTTTCTCTGGAGCTGTTGTGGACTGTGTGGGGTCAGTTCATTTTCATATAGTTCCTTGGTCTGGCTTGTACTTCTCAAGGTCTATAGGCCCCTTCGTATGTAGTCGGTGCTAACTACAGGGTTTTAATCTATTGCACCTGTCACTTCCAAAGCGGCTCCCTCTGTTTATTTTAGCTTCTGTTTGCTGGTCTCTTGAGTGTCTAAATTCTGCCCTGACACAACGGGGGCAGTGGTGGTCACTTTTTTTAGGCTCACTTGTTCAGTCGTGCTGTGGGGAGGGAGGAACACTGCAAACAAATATCATTGGTGTGTGCTCACAGTATTTGAGCTGCATTGGGTTTGCACCCACTCATGGCGTGTGTGCTTTCCCAGTCTACACTGCTCAGGATCTAGCTTGTTCTGCTGGGAACTGTCTGATGTGGGCCCTGGTTTGCATGCACTTCCCAGGTCTAAGCCGCTCAGGTTCTCGGGTACTCCACAAAGGGGCAGACTTGGTTGGGCCTGCGTTTTGTGCCTGTCCGAGGTCTGAGCAGCTCAGGTGACCAGGTGCTTGGCTAGCACAGTCACCCCCAGTTGAAGGCTGTGACTTATAGCCTCCCCAGTCCCAGCCCCTTGGTTTTCTGGGTGTACAACAAGCACACCTTCTCAGGTGTGCCACGTGTGTCTTCTGGGGAGCTAATCTCTGGCTGTGACCCTCCTGGCAGATGTTGACCATCCAGAGTCCCAAGAAGTCTTGGTTAGCAATGAAGTCTGCTTGCAGTTTGGTATAGGATGCCTCTTTGGGGCCCCCTTCCGGCTCTGGCTGCCCTCACCTGCCTGTCTCCAGTGTGGGATGGGCCGGTCTGTAGCTGGCTAGCTCTGCTCAATCCTTTGTTCTGTGAGTGAGCCTGGCGGTGTCTTAGGTTAAGCCTTTTCGCGGGATAGCTATCCCACAGTGTGGGTTGCTATCTCAGGCTAGTTCCCTCAGATTGCCCTCAGGGTATTCAGGCCCAGTCCTTACCCAAAACACTGCAGCCCGTGCCTCCTTGTCCAGCCCCCACTTGCTAGTGGGGGAGGTGAGCATCTGCGCTGCTGCTCCACTGGGAGTTGCTGTTAGGCACATAATCTGTGGGTTTTAATTATTTATTTTTCCTCCCAATTATTTGCCTTCTGAGATTCCAAAGCTTGCCGCAGACCCACCAGAGAAGAGTGTTTCCTGGTGTTTGGAAACCTCTCTTTTTTAAGTCTCCCTTCCCGGGACGGATCTCCGTCCCTACCTCTTTTGCCTCTCTTTTTTTCTTTTATATTTGGTCCTACCTCCTTTTGAAGACAATGGGCTGCCTTTCTGGGTGCCTGATGTCCTCTGCCAGCATTCAGAAGTTGTTTTGTGGAATTTGCTCAGCATTCAAATGTTCTTTCAATAAATTTGTGTGGGAGAAAGTGGTATCCCCATCCTATTCCTCTGCCATCTTAGGACCATCTGAGAAAACAATTTCTAAAAGATTAACTTATCCAGAAAACTGTAGCTGCACAATGTACTGAGTCTATCATGTTAAAACATGCATTAGGCACAAATACGTAAACTATGAAACAAGCCACCATTCTTCAACAATCTGAGCAAAGATAAAATGCCTAACAAACAACATGGATGGATGACTCGCAAAGGATGGGCTCTTTTTACTTTAAGCACCATAAAAAATGGGAGCAGAAATAGATGAGTGTGTTCAGTTATATACACTGAATTGAACGATTGGCACTAGTAGAGTATTATGTCCATACAGCATTAGCACATATTATAAAAGTGTGTAGTGTCAAAGGAATAGAAACTATCAGCGTTCAAAAGCAGCTTTCTCAACTAAGCAATAAAACACTCGACAGTTTGCCTCTCTGTTGTTTACCACTGAATACACTGGTAGAAACTTTGAAATGAAAAAAGGAGCTGTAACTCCTTTTATTTTCTCTATTTAAAATCAAACAGAAAAAAAAAAAAACATCAATTTTGTTGTACATGAACATTTACAAAGTACATTGTTTGTACAGGGGAAGGACTAAGAATCAAAATGTGTTTACAGAGATCAAAAGTGAGTGGGTGCAAACACCTCACACAGCTTTCCAATGGTACTCGGAGTGCAACTTCATAATCACTGGCAATAAACAAAGTTGTAGAGTTCTTTGCTTGGTATTTTAGGAAATCATGAAGATAATTCATTCAGTAATAAAGCAAGGCTCTTCTCATCCAGAGGTGTATAGGCCAACATTGCTCCAATTCTTACAAACAATCTCAGGAGATGTGAGGCCCCATATACCTGGGACATAGATGCATCAGAGTGGTCAACAAGGATCTCAGCGTATGTGGCCTCTCAAATTTGTAGAGCACTTGAGTGCCCAGCATCACAATGAAGTACCCCTTTATCCTGGCCAAACCTCATTGATTGCATGCTCCTTATTATGTATGCTTCTTCAAGATTTCTTGTACTTTATATAATCCCCTAAAATGGAAGGCTTCGCTGGTGGCTTAGCAGTAAAGAATCTGCCTATGAGCAGGGGCTGTAGGAGACACAGGTTCAATCCATGGGTCAGAAAGATCCCCTGGAGAAGAGTATGGTAATCTACTCCAGAGTTCTTATGGGAAGAATCCCACGAACAGAGGAGCATGGTGACTTATGTTCCAAGGGGTGGCAAAGAGTTGAAACTACTGAAGCAACATACAATGTGTGAACTAAAATGTAATCAACATTCTTCTTGGCAGGAAGATGAAAAGCTTGTCTTGGCTGGGAACTTCACCCCAGTCACCATCAAGCCACCGTTTGACTTTTTCAGGAATAGTAACTTTGACTTCAGCTCTGCTCATGATATTTCCTCGCTTTCAAGCTTAGGATCTACTCGAGGGCTTCTCCGGCATGGAGGCTGTGGTGTCTGACTGGGGCTGCCGCCATCTCCAATCTTGTGTCAGTTTTTCTTCGTTTTCACTTCAGCGTGTATCTGCTGCATCCCACCAGGCTTCTTGCCACGGGCAGCAACTCCCCTGATTCTTCCCCTCTGCATACCACTCCTGACTGGTTCTTTGAAGTTATCCTTGCTTCTGCAGGGTGATAGACATGGGCTTGAGATGGTAAATAATCTTTCTCAGAGCAGGAGTGACTGGAGACACACGTTCAATCCCTGAGTCAGGAAGGTTCCCTGGAGAAGGCCATGGTAAGCCCCTCCTTATTCTTGCCTGGAGAATCCCATGGAGATGGTCCTAGTGGGCTACGGTCCTGGTGGGCTTCGCTCCACGGGGATGCAACGAGTCAGACAAGACTCAAGTGGCGAACCACAATCACACTAGAATAGAATCCACGTCCTAATTGGCAGATAGATGAAAGAGCTTGCATTGTCCGGATACTTAACTCCCAGTCATGAACAAGATTTCAGTTTTCCAGGAATCCTGACTTTGACTTCAGCTCTGCTCATGAATGTTTCCTGGCTTTAAAGCATAGGATTAACTCGAGCCCTTTTCTGGTGAGGAGGCTGCGATAACTCAGTGGGGCTGCAGAGATCTCCAGTCTTCTGACAGTACTTTGTGGTTTTCACCTCAGTGCTTTATCTGCTGCATCGCACCAGGCTTCTTGCTGGAGGCAGCCACTCGCCTGCACCTTCCCGTCTGCATACCACTCCTGACTGGCTCTTTGAAGTTTTCCTTGCTTCTGCAGATTGAGAGCCATGGGCTTGAGGACCCTGGTTTCTGGAAACTATTCTAAACACTGTACCGTGTGCAGTATGTCGCTTCAATGTATTTTTTGGCAACTTGTAGCAACTTCATTTAAGAAAAAAGAGGCCCATACGAACACTGCCATCTGTCACCCTGCTGAGAATTAAGACTCCAGGTCCTGCTTCTGCAATGTTGATAAGAGATTCAATCCTCCTCGAACCAGCCTTGACTACTGGCCGTTTTACACTCCCCATCCAATCTGAGGGTCAGACGCCCCCTCAGGCATCGCCAGCTCTACATCTGGTGCCTGATGTGATGGTGCCGAAGAACAACTGGTACCAGACCTGTGATATTTGTTGAGGATCTCAATATTTCGTCAGAAGGAGGAAGATGACCAAGACCATAAACATGATCTAGCAAGACTCAGACTGTTTAAAATAGTTCTCTGCGCAGGAGCGACAGGAGACACAGGTTCGATCCCTGGGTCAGGAAGGTCCCCTGGAGAAGGCCATGTTATCCCCCTCTGTTATTCTTGCCTGGGGAATCTCATGGACATAGGGTCCTGATGCGTGGTGGTCAACGGGGATGAACCGAGTCAGACGGGACTCAAGTGGTGAACCACACTCACACTAGAATGGAATCCATGTCCTTCTTGGTATATACATTAAAGAACATGCATTGGCCAGATACTTATGCCTCAGTCATGAATAAGCGACCATTTGAGTTTTACAGGAATCCTGACTTTGACTTCAGCTCTGCTCATGAATGTCTCTTGGCTTTAAAGTGTAGAAACTCCTTGAGCTATTCTCCGGCGAGGAGGCTGCAATATCTCAGTGGGGCAGCCAAAATATCATGTCTTCTCACAGCACTTTCTGGTTCTCACTTCAACGTTTATCTGGTGCATTGCACCAGGCTTCTTGCCAGGGGCAGCCCCTTTCCTGCACCTTCCCCTCTGCATACCACTCCTGACTGGCTCTTTGAAGTTTTCCTTGCTTCTGCAGATTGAGAGCCATGGGCTTGAGGACCCCGCTTTCTGGAACCTATTCCAACCACTGTAACGTGTGCAGTTTGTCACTTCGTTGTCTTTTTGGCGACTTACAGTGACTTCATTTAAGAAAGAAAGGTGGACACAAGCACTACAATCTGTCACCCTCCTGGGAATTTAGGCTCCAGGTCTTGCTTCCACCGTGTTGATAAGAGAATCCCTCCTCTTCAAACCAGCCTTGACTACAGCCCTTTCAACTCTCCCCCTCCCATCTGAGGTCAGACGCCCCATCAGGCATAGCCAGCTCTACATTTTGTGCCTGATTTGATGGTGCCTTAGAATCCCCAGTACTGGACCTACGATATTTTGTTGAGGATCTCAATATTTCGTCAGAAGGAGGAAGATGACCAAGATCATAAGCATGGTCTAGCATGACTCAGACTGTTAAAAATTGTTCTCAGCCCAGGAGCGACAGGAGACACAGGTTCGGTCCCTGAGCCCGGAAGGTCCCCTGGAGAAGTCCATTGTACCCCCCTTTATTATTCTTTCCTGGAGAATCCCATGGTCATTGTGTCCTGGTGGGCTTCCATCCACGGGGATGCAATGAGTCAGACACAATTTGAGCTCTGAACTGCCCTCACACTGGAATGGAATCCACATTCTTCTTGGCAGAATGATGAATAAACTTGTTTTGGCCAGGTATTTACGCCCTAGTCATCAACAAGCCACCTGGTAAGTGTTTCAGGACTTGAAACTTTGACGTCAGTTCTGCTCAGGAATGATTTTACGCCTTCAATCACAGGATCTACTTGAGCCCTTCTCTGGCATGGAGGCTATGGTGTCTCCGAGGAGCTGCCACCATCTCCAGTCTTCTGTCGGTTCTTTGTCGTTTTCACCTCAACATTTATCTGCTGCATGGCACCAGGCTTCTCGCTGGAGGCAGCCACTCACCTCTACCTTCCCCTCTGCAAACCACTCCTGACTGGCTCTTTGAAGTTTTCCTTACTTCTGCAGGTTCTCTGTCATGGGCTTGTGGACTCTGCTTTCTGGAACCCATCCCAGCCACTGCAATGTGTGAATCATGTCGCTTTGTTCTCTTTTATGGCTACTTGAACCCATTTCCTTTCATATGGAAGACGGCCATGCAAACAAAGCACTCTCTCACATTCCTGGAGTTTCGACTCCGAGTCCTACCTCTGCACCACTGATAAGAGATTAACTGCTGCTCACTCCTCCCACCAGCCCTGATCACTGCCCTCAACTCTCTGCCCAACCCAGCTGTTGGTGAGACGAGCCATCAACCATCACCAGTTCTACCTCTTGGGCCTGATTTGCCTACGTTTGCAGCCCACCAAACACCTGGACCCGCAATATTTTGTTGAGGACCTGATTATTTCGTCAGAAGGAGGATAATGACTGAGCCAATAAACTTGGTTTTCCAAGACTGAGACGGTAAATAATCTTCTTCAGAGCAGGTGTGACAGGAGACACAGGTTCAATCTCTGTGTCAGGAAGTTCCTCTGGAGAAGGCCATGGTAAGTCCACCCATTATTCTTCTGTAGAATCCCATGGAGAGGGTCTTGGTGGGCTATGTTCATCGGGGGAGGCAAGGAGTGAGACAGGACTCAAGTGACGAACCACACTCGCACTAGAATGGAATCCATTTCCTTCTTGCCAGATAGATGAAAGAGCGTGCATTAGCCAGAGACTTACGCCTGAGTCATGAACAAGCAAACATTTGAGTTTTCCAGGAATCCTGAGTTTGACTTCAGCTCTGCTCATTGTGTTTCCTGGCTTTAAAGCTTAGAGTCTACTTGACCCCCTTCTCTGGAGAGGAGGCTGCGATATGTCAGTAGGGTTGCTGAAATTTCCAGTCTTCTGACAGTTCTTTCTCGTTTTCACTTCAACATTTATCTGGTGCATTGCACCAGGCTTCTTGCCAGGGGTAGACCCTGGCCTGCACCTTCCCCTCTGCATACCACTCGTGAGTGGCTCTTTGAAGTTTTACCTGCTTCTGCAGATTGAGAGCCATGGGCTTGAGGACCCTGCTTTCTGGAACCTATTCCAACCACTGTACCATGTGCAATATGCCACTCGGTTTTCTTTTTGGCAACTTTTAGTGACTTCATTTAAGAAAGAAAGGCCCACACAAACACTGCCATCTGTCACCCTCCTGGGAGTTTAGACTCCGGGTCCTGCTACCACCATGTTGAGAAGAGACTCACTCCTCTTCGAACCAGCCTTGACTACAGACCCTTCAACTCTTCCCATGTTATCTGAGCTCAGTGCCCCAACAGGCATCGCTGGCTCTATATCTTGTGCCCGATTTGATGGTGCCCAAAAAGCTGTAGTACTGGACCTACGATATTTTGTTGAGGATCTCAATATTTTGTCAGAAGGAGGAAGATGACCGAGACCACAAGCATAGTCTAGCAAGACTCAGACTGTTTAAACTCATTCTCAGCGCAGGAGTGACAGGAGACACAGTTTCGATCCCTGAGTCAGGAAGGTCCCCTGGAGAAGGGCATGGTATCCCCCTCTATTATTCTTGCCTGGAGTATCCCATGGATATTGGGTCCTGGTGGGCTTCTGTCCACGGGGATGCAACAAGTCAGATGCAATTTGAGCTCTGAACCACACTCGCACTGGAATGGAATCCACGTTCTTCTTGGCAGAATGATGAATAAGCTTGTTTTGGCAGGTATTTATGCCCTAGTCATCAACAAGCCACCTGGTGAGTATTTCAGGACTTGTGACTTTTACATCCATTCTGCTCAGGAATGATTTCAGGCCTTCAGTCATAGGATCTACTTGAGCCCTTCTGTGGCATCGAGGCTGCGGTGTCTCCGAGGAGCTGCCACCATCTCCAGTCTTCTGTGGGTTCTTGGTCGTTTTGACCTCAACGTTTATCTGCTGCATGGCACCAGGCTTCTCACTGGAGGCAGCCACTCGCCTCTACCTTCCCCTCTGCAAACCACTCCTGACTGGCTCTTTGAAGTTTTCCTTGCTTCTGCTAGTCATGGGCTTGTGGACTCTGCTTTCTGGAACCCATCGTAGCCACGGCAATGTGTGAATCATGTCCCTTTGTTCTCTTTTATGGCTACTTGAACCTACTTCCTTTCGTATGGAAGATGGCCACGCAAACAAAGCACTCTCTCACCTTACTGGGAGTTTTGGCTCCACATCCTACTTCTGCACCTTTGATAAGAGATTAACTGCTGCTCACTCCTCCCACCAGCCCTGATCACTGCCCTCAACTCTCTGCCCAACCCTGCTGTTGGTCAGACGAGCCATCGACCATTGCCAACTCTACATTGAGGGCCTAATTTGCCTGTGTCTACAGCCCACCAAGCACCCGGACCTGCAATATTTTGTTGAGGACCTCAATATTCCATCAGAAGGAGGATAATGACTGAGCCAATAAACTTGGTCTTCCAAGACTGAGACGGTAATAATCTTCTTCAGAATAGGTGTGACAGGAGACACAGGTTCGATCCCTGTGTCAGGAATTTCCTCTGGAGAAGGCCTTGGTAAGTCCCTCCATTATTCTTCCTGTAGAATCCCATGGAGAGGGTCTTGGTGTGCTATGTTCATCGGTGAGGCAATGAGTGAGACAGGACTCAAGTGACCAACCACACTTGCACTAGAATGGAATCCATGTCCTTATTGCCAGATAGATAAGAGAGGGTGCTTTGGCGAGAGACTTACACCCCAGTCATGAACAAGCAAACATTTGAGTTTTCCAGGAATCTTATCTTTGACTTCAGCTCTGCTCATGAATGTTTCCTGGCTTTAAAGCTTAGGGTCTACTTGAGCCCTTCTCTGAAGAGGAGGCTGGGATATGTCAGTTGTGTGGCCGAAATTTCCAGTCTTCTGACAGTTTTTTCTCGTTTTCATCTCAACGTTTATCTGGTGCATTGCACCAGGCTTCTTGCCAGGGTTAGACCCTCGCCTGCACCTTCCCTTCTGCATACCAATCGTGAGTGGCTCTTTGAACTTTCCCTGCTTCTGCAGATTGAGAGCCATGGGCTTGAGGACCCCGCTTTCTGGAACCTATTCCAACCACTGTACCGTGTGCAGTATGTCGCTTATTTATCTTTCTTGGCAACTTTTAGCGACTTCATTTAAGATAGAAAGGCCCATGCAAGCATGGCCATCTGTCACCCTCCTGGGAATTTAGGCTCCGGGTCTTGCTTCCACCGTGTTGATAAGAGAATGGCTCCTCTTTGAACCAGCCTTGACTACAGCCCTTTCAACTCTCCCCCTCCCATCTGAGGTCAGACGCTCCATCAGGCATCACCAGCTCTACATCTTGTGCCCGATTTGATGGTGCCTTAGAATCCCCAGTACAGGACCTACGATATTTTGTTGAGGATCTCAATATTTCGTCAGAAGGAGGAAGATGACCGAGATCATAAGTGTGGTCTAGCATGACTCAGACTGTTAAAAATCGTTCTCAGCGCAGGAGCGACAGGAGACACAGGTTCGATGCCTGAGCCCAGAAGGTCCCCTGGAGAAGGCCATGGTATCCCGCTTTATTATTATTGCCTGGAGAATCCCATGGACATTGTGTCCTGGTGGGGTTCGTCCATGGGGATGCAACGAGTCAGACACAATTTGAGCTCTGAACCGCCCTCACACTGGAATGGAATCCACATTCTTCTTGGCAGAATGATGAATAAGCTTGTTTTGGCCAGGTATTTACGCCCTATTCATCAACAAGCCACCTGGTGAGTGTTTCAGGACTTGTGACCTTGACGTCAGTTCTGCTCAGGAATGATTTCACGCCTTCAATCACAGGATCTACTCGAGCCCTTCTCTGGCATGGAGGCTACGGTGTCTCCGAGGAGCTGCCACCATCTCCAGTCTTCTGTGGGTTCTTCGTCGTTTTGACCTCAACGTTTATCTGCTGCATGGCACCATGCTTCTCGCTGGAGGCAGCCACTCGCCTGTACCTTCTCCTCTGCATACCACTCCTGAGTGGCTCTTTGAAGTTTTCCCTGCGTCTGCAGATTTAGATCCATGGCTTGAGGACCCCACTTTCTGGAACCTATTCCAACCACTGTATAGTGTGTAGTATGTCACTCAGTTGTCTTTTTGGCAGCTTTTAGCGACTTCATTTAGGAAAGAAAGGCCCACACAAGCACTGCCATCTGTCACCCTCCTGGGAATTTAGGCTCCGGGTCCTGCTACCACCATGTTGAAAAGAGATTCACTCCTCTTCAAACCAGCCTTGACTACAGCCCCTTTAACTCTCCCCCTGTAATCTGAGCTCAGAGGCCCCAACAGGAATCGCCAGCTCTATATCTTGTGCCCGATTTGACGGAGCCCTCTAAGCCGTAGTACTGGACCTATGATATTTTGTTGAGGATCTCAATATTTTGTCAGAAGGGGGAAGATGACCGAGACCACAAGCATTGTCTAGCAGGACTCAGACTGTTTAAACTCATTCTCAGCCAGGAGCGACAGGAGACACAGGATCAATCCCTGAGTCAGGAAGGTCCCCTGGAGAAGGCCATGGTATCACCCTCTATTATTCTTGCCTGGAGAATCCCATGGATATTGGGTCCTGGTGGGCTTCCATCCACGGGGATGCAACAAATCAGACGCAATTTGAGCTCTGAACCACACTCGCACTGGAATGGAATCCACATTCTTCTTGGCAGAATGATGAATAAGCTTGTTTTGGCCAGGGATTTATGCCCTAGTCATCAACAAGCCACCTGGTGAGTATTTCAGGACTTGTGACTTTGACGTCCATTCTGCTCAGGAATGATTTCAGGCCTTCAGTCGTAGGATCTACTTGAGCCCTTCTGTGGCATGGAGGCTGCGGTGTCTCCGAGGAGCTGCCACCATCTCCAGTCTTCTGTGGGTACTTCGTAGTTTTGACCTCAACGTTTATCTGCTGCATGGCACCAGGCTTCTCACTGGAGGCAGCCACTCGCCTCTACCTTCCCCTTTGCAAACCAC